>NC_069659.1:38490000-43490000 GCF_027244095.1 Hemicordylus capensis
ACAGTGTTGGACCAGGTCTGGGGCGACCCCAGTTCAAACCGCTATGACACTCTCTCGGGGTGACTTTAAGCCTGTCACTGATTCCTCCGCCTAGCCTACCTCACAGGGTTGTTGTGAGGATAAACAACCAGCACACCGCTCTTAAATGGAAAACCAACAGAACAAGCGAACCAACTGCTGGCTGAGGCAACCACCTCGCCTCGTGGAAGAGCAGCTGCCCCTGACATGAAAGGGAATGAAAAGAGCCCTGCCGGATCAGGCCCAAGGCCCAACTAGTTCAGCCTCCCATTTCGCAGAGCGACCCACCAAGATGCCTGCCGGAAGCCCACGAGCAGGAGAGGAAGGTGGGCCCTCTCTCCTGCTGTCGCGGCCCTGCAAGTGGCATTCAGAGGCATTCTGCCTCTGAATCTGGGCTCTCCAAGGTTTCAAGCAGGAGCCTCTCCCGGCCCGACCTGGAGAGGGCGGGATGGAACTTGGGACCTTCTACAGGGGTTATGCCGCTGGGCTAGGGCCTTATCCTCAGAGCCCGGTGGGAGGGGAAGATAGACTGGGCCTGGGGAAGCGGTGTGCCATTCTTCTTCTCCAGGATCCTCCAGCTGGGTGCAAGGGTGTGCTCGGAGCTGCCCAGAAAAAGCCCACAGGCATCACGACAGAACTCCCGAGATCTCCACCAGTAGGGAAATCAGATTCAAAAGCCGCTGTCCCCATATAGGAACGTAGGAAGCTGCCATATACTGAGTCAGACCATTGGTCTATCTAGCACAGTATTGCCTTCACAGATTGGCAGCGGCTTCTCCAAGCTGGCAGGCAGGAATCTCTCTCAGCCCTATCTTGGAGATGCTGCCAGGGAGGGAACTTGGAACCTACTGCTTTTCCCAGAGCGGCTCCATCCCCTGAAGGGAAGATCTTACAGTGCTCACACTTCTAGTCTCCCATTCATACGCAACCAGGGTGGACCCTGCTCAGCTAAGGGGACAAGTCATGCTTGCTGCCTCAAGACCAGCTCGCCTTCACCATTCCGCACCCTCTTCCCCTTTCCTCCCTGGATGGTGGCAACAGCTAGCTAGACCGAGGATGGAAAGGGAGGGGAAATAAGTTTTTTTTGGGGGGGGGTGATTTCGCTTCGCGCCCCCCGCCCCCCCGCCACTTTCTACCATTCCCTCTGCACCTGCAATGTCAGGGGGTCAACCGATAATATAAAGTGGCATCTTTGAAACTGCTCAGCCACGTGAAAAGGGCGGTAATTGATCAGATTAATTCCGTGAAGCAGACACATTTAGGGTGGGGCGTGTGTGCGGGATGGAGACTTTTGCACAGGGACCTTGCACAATGCACTGGAAGGCTGGGGCGGCCGAAGGGTGCGGAAGGAGGGCCCTGCTTTGCGGAGCCGGAGGGAAGCCAGCCGGGCCCTCCGGGATTTAGCACGCCCCCCCCCCACCCCCGCGCCCGCTCCTCCTCCCTTCTCCACCCGGCGCGCCACCCCCAGCGCCTCCACACCCTCCTCGCCTCCGGGCATTGTGAGCTCCCTGACCTGATCAACGCGCTTGGCTGACATCAAATAGTCCAGCTTTGACCGGCCCCATTTAAATGTGTGAATTAGTCATGAAGCGGGACACAGCCTGGTGAACTTGCAACATGGTGGGGCTCCGGAGAAGAAGGGTGCCGGGCTGGGGAGCGGGCAGAAGCGGACCCGCCTCGTTCTCCACGGGATGGAAAGTCAGACCCCCGAGGGCGGAAGCAGAGGTGCTTGCTTCGGGGGGCCTCCCCACGCGTGTTCCGAGCCGGCAGCGGGGATGCCCCACAGCCATGGCTGTCCCGAAACCGCCTCAGAGCTGGCACAGTCTCGTCATCGTCACACAGCCACCCTGGGAGCGAGGGCCCACTCTCCCCTCCCCAGGGGTATAACAGATGGAGAGAGGTAGCAAGGTGTAATGGTTAGAGTCTTGGATCAGCAGCAGGGCAGGCCCAGGTTCGAATCCCCACTCTGCCAACAAGCTCACCAGGTGACTGACTTTTGGCGTGCCGTCTCTCCACCTGACCTACCTCACAACAAACTAGCCAGGGGTGGGGGGAGACGGGTGTGCCACCCAGAGCTCCTTGGAGGAAGGACAGGTTGCAAAGCTAATACCTACTAGAAAGAGAATCACTTGCCCTGGGGCCTGTGGGGCCTCCCCACTGGCTTAGTAGTGGCCCTTGTGGCTGGGGGTGACAGGAGTGGGATCAACCCTGGGGACCCAAGGTTGGGAACTCCAGCCATTCTGCCACCAAGCATAAGTGCTGGAATAGCCACATCTTAAAGTTGTGCCATCTTCGACTCCTGGCACCCACAGAGCCCTGTGGTTGTCTTCGGTAGAATACAGAAGGGGTTTACCATTGCCTCCTCCCTCACAGTATGAGATGATGCCTTTCAGCATCTTCCTATATTGCTGCTGCCCGATATAGGAGTTTCCTATAGTCTGGGAAACATACCAGCAGGGGATTTGAACCAGCAACCTCTTGCTCCCTAGGCTTACTACTTACTACTTACTACTCCCTACTTCTCCGCTGCACCATTAGGTGGCTCAGCCACATATTACTCCCCTAGTTATTCTTACCTCAATTTCCCTTCCCTTCTTCTATTGTCTCCTGGTCTGTTTCTAGATTGTAAGCCCTTAGGGGCAGAGGCCTGCCGGTTCATTCTCTGAAAAGTGCTATGTTTATAGTCACAAATGACAGTATATACAGTGCCACCACCTCAGCCACCAGTTGCTTGAAATAAAAATGCAGTGAGAGCCAATGTACTGTATACAGTGCCAGACCAAGGAGGCTTGGGTTCAAAGTCCTATTCAGCTAAGACAAGAAGAAGAAGAAGAAGAAGAAGAAGAAGAAGAAGAAGAAGAAGAAGAAGAAGAAGAAGAAGAAGAAGAAGAAGTCTTGTGACATTTTAAAGACTAGCCAATCCGCTACAAAGCGAATTTGGCAACCTTGGGGCAAACATTGACTCTCAGCATAGACTTGCCTTGCTGGGCTATTGTGAGTATAAGATGAAATAACCCCCCTCCCCCCATGAACCATGGGCATCTGCAAGCCTTTGGGGGGGGGATATGCCCATATAAGTCATGTACATAGAAATCAAGTAGTACTGTGGCAATATTGGCTCAATCCAAAGGGGGCAACTGCCCCTCTTGCCTCCAGACACCCATGCATGAGCCCATGGGGCTGTAGCTCACTGGTGCAGCTTCTGCTTTGCCTGCAGGAGGTCCCAGGTTCAATCCCTGGCGTCTCCAGGTCGGGCTTTGACTGGGAACAGACTATTTGCCAATGCAGTTAACAGAATGGATAGAATAATTCTCCGAAATATTCAGAAACCTTGTAGAGCTGCTGCCAGTCGGGGCAGACAATACTAAGCTAGAGGGTCCGAGGGTCTGACTCAATATAAGGCAGCTTCTTGAAAAAGAAAAGTCGGACTCTGTACAAGACAGGTTCCTATGTTCCTATATTTCTCTTCCTTGGAAAGGGGGAAGATATAAACAGAGGACATTATAATGAAAAGGTTGGCTGCTGAACCTGTGTTGGCAAGGCATCACATCTGTTTCCAAGCAATGTGACAAGCCTCAGGGGTATTAGGATCCAGTGACATCTAGTGGATCCAGATGGCTTCAGTCCAGGAAGGAGCTGCCCATGGAGTGTTTCTTCCTTTCCAAGCAGACCAAAATTCAGCTCCTCCTCTTCTGTGGCACAAAAGGACTAGCAAGAATTTCATGTGACTGCAGGCAACATCTGATTCAGCGGAATCTTACTGTGTACAAGAGAAAATATCTTAAAAGTAGGAACAGCCCTGTGTGGGGGTCAAACCAAACGTCCATCTAGCAGGGGTGCTCGTGGAACCAATTTTGGCCGTTCAGTTTGAACTGGAACCGAACTGGAACTATACTGCCAGTCAGCAACCCGGTTCGGTCGAACGATTGGGTCGAACCGGGTCGAACCGGGTCAAGGGGCTATGCTTGCAAAGGGGTCCAGGGGCCATGCTTTACAATAAAGGGGAATCCTGCCTTTGAAAGGGTTCTAAGAGTGGGTGGGGGGCCCCTGACGAGTGGTGGTGAGAGGCAGCTCCTCTAAACCCCACTGGTGCTGGCCCCCAGCAGCACAGCCCACATGGGAGCCCAGCGGTGGCCCAGTTCCGGCTTCCACACATGCGCGGAGGCCAGAACCAGGCTGCCACTGGCCCATCACACAGGCCATGCTGCTGGGTGGGGGGGGGGCGCCAGTGGGGTTTAGAGGAGCCGCTGCTGCTGGGGCTGGTAAAGTGCCCTCTGGCCAGCCCCCCTGGGTGCCCGTAAAGGTAAAGTGTGCCGCTGAGTTGGTGTCGACGCCTGGCGCCTACAGAGCCCTGTGGTTGTCTTTGGTACAGGATACAGGAGGGGTTCACCATTGCCTCCTGCCGTGCAAGTGACACATGGGGCACGTTCGTAACGACTAATTTAACTCCCATTAACTTCAATTGGTCTCATCACGATGAACTTAGTCTGGCTGCTCCCATCACGTTTTGGGCATCTCTTCTTGTTTGCTGCTTGTGCGATAACTCTGCATGCACTGTGAGCCACTTCGGGCATATTTTTTAAAAAATAATAATAGAAAAGTGGGGTATAAATTAAAAGTGGGAAAAATGAACGGGGTGGCGGTGTGGTGGTGTAGGTTAGTGGCAGAGCGTCGGCTTTGCATGCGGAAGGTCCCGGGTTCAATCACTGGCAGCATCTCCAGGTGGGGCTGGGAAAGACTCTTCCTGGAACCTTGTAGAGTTGCTGCCAGTCAGTGTAGACAATACTAAGCTAGATGGACCAAAGGTCTGACTCGGTATAAGGCAGCTTCCTATGTTCCGGTGGTGAGCAGAAATAACATTAAGAATATTTATATATTTTCCCAACAAGAAGTCTACAGAATGGTTTACATAGCAAAATGGATTTTAGAGGAAACCAGAAGGCAGTTCCCTATCTCAAAAGGGCTCACGTAAGAAACATACCAGCAACAACTAGTAATGGGAACGGGTGGGGATTTAACAACCCCCCTGCTAGAGAGATGAGAGCTACCACTCTGAAAGCAGTCTCTTGGCCCAGTTAGGGCAGAGGTGCACAATGGCCACATCTGAAGAAGGACAGCATGGAGCAGAAAAGAGTTCTGTACAAAGGACACCAACAATGACCAAGAGGGTGGAGCAGGTTCCCTAAGAGGGAAACCCAAGCATCTGGGCTCATTGAGTTTGGTGACTAAAGCGACTGATGGAGGTTTGTAAAGTCATGAGAGAGTGAAGAGATAGAAAAATTGGCTCCTCTCTCATAAGAGCCAGCGTGGTGTAGTGGTTAGAGTGCTGGACTAGGACCGGGGAGACCCGAGTTCAAATCCCCATTCAGCCATGAGACTTGCTGGGTGACTCTGGGCCAGTCACGTCTTTCTCAGCCTGACCTACTTCACAGGGTTGATGTGAAGAGAAACTTAAGTATGTAGTACACTGCTCTGGGCTCCTTGGAGGAAGAGCGGGATATAAAAAATATTGGTTTTTTGTTTTTTAAAGTAAGATTAGAACTCAAGTCTAATACTCAGATGTTGAACAGATGCAAGACAGACAGAAGGGTGCTGCTTCTGCACCATGTTTAATCAATGAAAGGAATTTGCTGGAGTGGTGACCACTAACTTAGATTGTTTTTGACAAGGGATAGATACAGTCCTGCAATATTGGCCAAAAATGGCAATGGCTCATTGAGCTGTGACAGCTAAATGGAAGATCTATATTCAGGCCCAGTCTACCTCTGAATACTTGGGGACAGACAACAGAGCAAGACCATCACCTTCTATCTATCTATCTATCTGTCTTGTGAGCCTCCCAGAGACATGTCAGCTGTTGTTGGAAACAAAATACCAGACTACATGGTAGGAGTGTGCCAAACTGGTTCGATCTGAAGCTGATTCTATTTGAACTGGCCCAGTTTGACTAGTTTAAACTCGAACTGAACAGACCTCAAAAAAAGGCAGCCGGTCTGAGTTTGAATTGGACCAGACTGGTTCGAGGGGCTATGCTTGTAAAGAGGAATCTGGTGAGGATTCCCCTGTACAAGCAAAGGGGAATCTTGCCTTTAAAAGGGTTCTAAGGGTAGCCAGGGGCCACCTTAAGTGGCGCAGTGGGGAAATGTTTGACTAACAAGGAGAAGGTTGCCGGTTCGAATCCCCATTGGTACTATATTGGGCAGCAGCGATATAGGAAGATGCTGAAAGGCATAATCTCAGACTGCACAGGAGGAGAAGGCAATGGTAAACCCCTCCTGTATTCTACCAAAGACAACCACAGCACTCTGTGGGTGCCAGGAGTCGAAACCAACTCGACAGCACACTTTACCTTTAACTTGCCTCATTGGTTTCAATGGTGCTTAGTCATGACTAACTAGTCTGGATTCTGCCCAATAGAAAAGATTCAAGAAACAAACCAGCAAATGGTTCAGTATAATAAACACCGTTCATTTCTCAGTATGACACTAAATTGTTATACTAAATAGTCATCAATTCGACACTAAAAATTTCAGTAAGACACTAAATAGTTCAATAACATTTCATGCACATAGGCATAATATCAACAATTCAATACACACTATAAATTGTGTATAATGGCATTATGATGCGTGTTTGTTTTTCAGTCCGCTTCCGTTTTAATCACTTATCCACTTAACGAATTTTAGCCCCTATGTTACTGTTCTCAATTTTGCTGCTTGCTTGTTATCTTTGTGCTTATTTTTTAAAATCATATTTTACTGTTGTTGGTGCTTTTACTGCAAACTGACTTGGGCACCAATGTGTTGGAGGAGCAGGGAAGACATGCTCTCAGTAAATACATAAATAAGTGATGAATCTTCCCTAATAGTTTCAAACACTGATTTTGCCTTTTTCAGCAGCATCATGAGCTAAATTATGGTTTTCACCTTGAGGGACAGAAAGTGGAGGACGTATTGTCGGCAGGCAACTGCCAGTGCATTCATGACAATCACAATATTCCTTCTGATTTCTGTTTTTATGGATTCCAGAGGAAAGGCTAGCTGGCAAAAACAACAACAACAAAACACCCTCCTGCAGTCAAACTGGCAGTAGGCTGAACTGCATTTGTGCATACCCACAATCCCCTTGCTGTTGTCTTACATTTAGGTGTCTTGCATGTATTTGTCTGTTGGTTTCAAAAATGTGTCTCCTGCTTCTAAACATTTCCAAGGTGGCATACAGAGTGGTTAAAAACAAAGCACATCAAAATGAATGAATTGAATGAATAAGTGAATGAATGAATGAATGAATAATCACACTAAAAGAATTTTTAAAAGCATAAAATCAAAAGTGCTGATAAAACAGCAAAGAAACTAGCAGCTGTCAACTCACCCACCCACCCACCCAAAACCCTGCACTGTTATTCATTAAAGTGCTCAGCCAATTATTTTTAAAGCTGCTAAAGTGAGCAATGAAGGCCCCAGGCAGCAGAGGTGTACTTAGGTAATTTTGGAGCCTGGACCTCAAGGCCTTTGGAGCCACCCCCCTTGCCGGAGGCCCCCTCCCCCTGCAAGTTAAGCATTATCCCCCTACACACACACCCCACAAAGAGAGTATTTGTAATACGTGGGTTCTTGAGGGCACAAACAGCTACTGAACTCACAAGAATGTAAGAATATAAAACAGGTATATTTAGGCAAGTATGCTTTAGCAGAAACATTTCAACACACAACTTAACATATTCCCATCCCACATATTTCTAATGCCCCCGGCACGGGTCATAATCACACTCGGCCGCCTGGCACAGTGTGGGCCAACGGTGACCACACCGACCGCACCACCCAGAACAGACTAAAGAGGATTGGGGGAGCCCCAGGGGGTGTGGAGGTCCTGGACTTGGGCCTCAAAGTCCAGACATAAGAGTGCTACTGCCAGGCAGAGTTCTCTGGAAGGAATGGCCAGAGAAAGGCTTAGCCCTCAGAGGCACCAGATAACCTCATTCAAATCACAATATGATCAGTGTCTGAAGCTTCACAGCTCCAGATGCATAATTTCACAATTGCAACAGGAATCCCTGTTAGAGTGTGCTTCTGAGATCAGAAGAAAACTGATGCCCATGCGGATGAAGGCTTGCAAAGGCAGTGGCATGCATTTCATGTTGTCCTTGGCAGAACTTTGGCCCCTTCTTATTTCACAATCACAGTGAACTTCACAAAGCTAGCTGCCAGCAGAACAGCAAACAAGGCAGGAGTTGAGAACTGCAGTCCTAGAAATCGTGAAGCTGTAGCGCCCCCTGCCAGTTTATGGCGGCTATGTCAGCCGAGCATTCCCCCCACTTTTAAGACTTCTAGTTAAGAAGTGAAATGGCAAAGCTTAGGAGGAGCTGGACTTTTGCCAAACAAACAGGCCCCCATGATTTTCTCAGGGAACACCTGCATTTCCCTCTCTTTAACGTTCTGCATTAAGGGCACAAGCAAGACTATCCATAGCTCAGTGGTAGAGCATCTGCTTTGAGTGCAGAGAGTCCTAGGTTCACTCCCCAGCATCTCCAGGTAGGGCTGGGAAAGGCTCCTGCCTGAAGCCTTGGAGAACTGCTGCCAGGCAGTGTAGACAATACTGAGCTAGATGGACCAATGGCCTGATAAGGCAGCTTCCTCTGTTCCTAAGAACATGGATTTAAATCCTTGTATTTCATATCCAAAGCCAATTCAAGATCTATCTGTCTGTCTATCTATCTATCTATCTATCTATCTATCTATCTATCTATCTATCTATTAATTATATTAATTCTCCTGGGTATGCCTTGGAATGTGCGTCCCAGAGCCGAGCTGATTGGCTGGGTGGCGGACGCACGTGATTGGCTGAGGCGCACCCAGGAGGATTGGTTGCTGCCGCAGCCCAGCCATGGAAGCCAGAGGTGGTGGGCCTGGCCCGGCCGCGGAGGCAAGGCCCGGGGGGGGGAAGTGGGGGGGCAGAAGTGGCAGTGGGGAGGAGAGGTTTCTGGGCCCGGAAGCAGAGACTGGGGCAGAAGGCGGGGAGAGGTAACCGGCTGCCCCAAAAAGTGCACAGATGTTCTGTGGGGGGTCGGCTAGTCTATAGTATTTCTATACCGCCTGATATGTACATCTCTAGATGTCTTGGTTCCTGAGTCTGGGGAACTACTTATGGAGAATGCAAAGAGATTACCAAGCAAGCATCAGGAGCAGCAATGCATGGGCCTTATCCACATGCTATGTCCAACACTTGTATAATGAATGGATATGAATGAATATTCACATGTTATGATGAACACAGATGCTACATAAAATAAGAGCAGGAGAGCTGGTCTTGTGGTAGCAGGTATGAATTGTCCCCTTTGCTATGCAGGATCTGCCCTAGACATGTTTGAGCACTGTAAGATATTCCCCTCAGGGGATGGGGCTGGTCTGGGAAGAGCATCTGCCTGCTTGTATGCAGAAGTTTCCCATGTTCCTCTCCTGGCATCTCCAAGACAGGGCTGAGAGAGACTCCTGCCTGCAACCTTGGAGAAGACGCTGCCAGTCTGTGTAGACAATACTGAGCTAGGTGGACCAATGGTCTGACTCAGTATAAGGTAGCTTCCTATGTTTCTATGTAATAGTGCACTTCCTATCTGTACCATGCATTTGTGGGGCCCATATCCAGGTTCACTTTTCAAATGAATGCATGTACGGCCATTCACACAAAAATAGTATGTACAACATAGTGTCTGAGTAGGACTATTGTCTCTGCACAGTCAGTATTGGTGAGTGAGTATTTGCACAAGAGTGGTGCTACCCACGTGCTCATGCAGTGCCTTGCTTGCTCCAGACCTAGACATCCTGCTCCCTTTTGGGGGGAGGGGGAAGATGACAGAGTTCCATGACTGAGACAAGACCAAGGAGGAGGTCTGGTCTGGTGGAAGCAAGCAGGACTTGCCCCCTTAGCTAAGCAGGGTCTTCCCTGGTTGCATATGAAGAATAGATTACATTCATGAGCACTGCAAGATATTCCCCTCAGGGGATGGAGCCACTCTGGGAAGAGCAGAAGGTTTCAAGTTCCCTCCCTGGCATCTCCAAGATAGGGCTGAGAGAGATTCCTGCCTACAATCTTGGAGAAGCCACTGCTAGTCTGTGTAGACAATACTGAGAGAGATGGACCAATGGTCTGACTCAGTATACAGTAGTTTCCTGTGTTCCAATGTTCCTACAATATCTTTCCCTCCCCCATGAGAAGTTGCAGTGGAATTCTGTATAGTATGTTTGCTTCGCTCCATGTGGACAGTCTGCAGTTCTGGGATATGAAATTGCTCATGAGTGTTTGGCCAACCCTAGCAATGGCTGGAATGGAATACCTGGCATTCACCAACAGAGAGCATCCTTAAACTGTGTCTCCTCCTTGTAAGACGTGACTATGAACTGTGGAGGGTGAAAGGAATGGATAGTCAACCCAGTTTAGCCAAAGCACAGCAGACAATACTGAAGCGGGGTAGGAAGAGTCAGGAGAGATGTTGCTGCACTCCAAAAAGCTTTTGACCACGTTCCTCATCAAAGGCTCCTGAGGAAACTTAGTAGTCATGGGATAAGGGGACAAGTACATGTGTGGATTGCTAACTGGTTAAAAGACAGGGAGAGGAGAGCTGGTCTTGTGGTAGCAAGCATGACTTGTCCCCTTAGCTGAACAGGGTCCACCCTGGTTGCATATGAATGGGAGACTAGAAGTGTGAGCACTGTGAGATATTCCCCTCAGGGAAGAGCAGAAGGTTTCAAGTCCACTCCCTGGCAGCATCTCCAAGATAGGGCTGAGAGAGATTCCTGCCTGCCAGCTTGGAGAAGCTGCTGCCAGTATGTGAAGACAATACTGAGCTAGCTAGGCCAATGGTCTGACTCAGTATATGGCAGCTTCCTATGTCCCTATGTCCCTATGACAGGAAACAGAGGGTAGGTGTAAATGGAGAATTTTCACAATGGAGGGAATTAAGAAGTGGGGTCCCCCAGGGATCTGTACTGGGACTGGTGTTTTTTAATTTATTCATAAATGATCTAGGGGTAAGCAGCGAGGTGGCCAAATTTGCAGATGATACCAAACTCTTTTGGGTAGTGAAATCCAAAACTGATTGTGAGGAGCTCCAAAAGGATCATTAAGCCCCACATTTAGGCTGGAGGTGGGGGGAGTTCATATGAGGGAACCATTTACAGTGACATCAGGACAGCGACAGAAGGTGCTGTTCATACAGCCAATGGCATCATTCAGCTTTGCTCCGGACGATTGTAAGAGATTTTGAGATGCCCAATCCCCCCTTGCAATGTAGGGATAGATGAGAATCCCAAAACCCTCACTTTAACAACGCTGTGAGTTCTTTTCAATGGTCTTGGCTGACAAGAATCTCAAGATTCAAAACACGGAGGCAAGGAAGGAATAGAAATTAATCAAAAGCTTTATTTTCTCAGCAGATTCAAACAAATCTCAACATACTGAAGCATACAGCAAAATTACTTCTCTCACACAAAGCAATCACAAAACTAACAGCCTTGAGACACTGACAGGACAGCCAGACCCTTGTGGTCACAATATACTATACCCCAAGGGAGCCTCTTTTTGCTAGACACTAGGTGCCGTCAGATTGATTGATCAGATCAACTTCCTCCTCCTGTGTGTTGTGTTTGAGCCACCCTCCTTGAGGGAGAGAGAATCTCCCCTTGGATCCCAATAGGGGATTTTTGTACCGTTCTACAGATCACCCACACATTGATTTTCCATAATTCCTTGATAATAATTGGTCAAAAGGGGTCTTGACCAGTTGGCCTATAATTCAGTTTGCTGATGCCCTTGGAATTTAATACCATTGGTCAAGGGTGGCCTGTGTGTAAGGGAACCAAAAGGTACAGAGTCTGGGCAGCACCAATTTTTCTCAAGCGTGATGTCTGTGGTTAGCATACTCTTACTTTTTAGACTATGCTTTTCAGTGAAAAATGAGGAAGTTTGCCTGAGTTGACAGGCTGGGTCTCTAAGATTAGACGAGAGAGAAGGTGGGGGCTGTCTTGAACAGTGAGCGGAAAATTACTCACTTTGCACTCTGTATAAGCTCTGGAGGTGTGTGTGTCCAACCATAAAAAGGATATCTCAATTTGGATATATTGTGGGAGTTTTGGGATGTACCCAAGGTGGGAGTGTGTCCTGGACTGTGAAAGGATGTCTAATTTTGAACATAATGCGGGGGACTTGGGATTTTACCTATATGACAGCATTGCCCATGGGTTCATGCTAAGATCAAGGCCTAAACTGTATCAAGCAAACAGACTCAGGTCAAGCATTTATCTAACACAATATGGCTAACCTATCTATGCACTTATTCAATATAAAAGTGACCCATCTAGGCCTTACACGATTCACAGTTACTGTGCATTATGTGCGTCCCCCAAAAAGCAGCACTTTGGTGCAGTGCTCAGCACAGCTTAACTTTTAGACACTTCCTCCTGCAGTAAAGCTGCCCATCTGGGGAAACTCCGGGCAATACAGTTATAGCAGCATAGCAGAGGCAGCCGCGGTTAATCTCAATCTCCATTAGTGGTAGGGAAGCTTAACACCAGATGCTACACTGTTTGAATCAACTTTTTAAAGTATAGGATGGTGCCTTCAAATATTTGTAAAGAGCCAGAGTGGTGTAGTGGTTAGAGTGCTGGACTAGGACCGGGGAGACCCGAGTTCAAATCGCCATTCAGCCTTGCTGGGTGACTCTGGGCCAGTCACTTCTCTCTCAGCCTAACCTACTTCCCAGGGTTGTTGTGAGGAGAGACATAAGTATGTAGTACACTGCTCTGGGCTCCTTGGAAGAAGAGCGGGATATAAAACATTAAATAAATAAATAATTAAATTAAATTAAATTAAATTAAATTAAATTAAATTAAATTAAATTAAATACTCTTCTTTCCACCCTGTTCCGGGAAGACCCTCTAACCCCCTGCCTTTCAAAACCTCTCTGCCCTGCATTATCTGCATAAGCCTTGTGCAAAGATTGATCACACAGTCCAGACACAACGTCCCACAACGCCCTTGCAGGTCTGAAAGCTGGCCTGCCACTCCGTCCAGTCCAGGTGAGGATCACAGGTGCACAGACCACAGCTATGTGAACCTGAAAGTTAACTGCAAGTACATGATAGGATGTTACAAGCTAGACAAACAGGCAGAAGCCCTGCACTTCTTGCAGAGACTCTGGGCAGAGATCTGCTTATAGGCACTATGCCCAAGGAGATGTGTGACTCAATTGCATGTAACCTGGTGGCTTGGTTTCCTTTCAACCTTTACACATGCTGTATTATATCCAGTCATAATCGGCATTCCTCCAGGGTGAAGGGAGTTCTCTGGCATGTTTGCTGAGGCAGCCAGCTGTCGCCGCTTGGCAAGCAACTTTTATCACAAGCCCACTGAATGCAGCATATATCAAGATTTATCAGCCAAGACAGTGTCAGCTTTATAAATGAAACCTCAGAGACAATAAATCACATGGAGCCCAGGCGATGCCATTTGTCTGATAATGAACTTGCCAGTTCGGCAACATGCAAAGGCTTAATGGAAACCAGAATGGAAATGTATTGGGGGGAATATTCTCAAGCAAATTCTCCTAAGCAGCTTCTTTGTGGATTTCACTCCCAAGGAAGGCCTGCCTGGGCACCTCCTTACGCTTTCCTTTATTGTGATTCCCCCACCCCCACCCCCCGGAATTGAAGGCTGCAGGTTACTGGGGATATACAGTATATAGGAGGCTAGCCAATGACACCAGATTATTCAGGACAGTGAAAACCTAAGTAGACCATGAAGAACTTCAAGGGAACTTCCAGAAGAATTGGATGAATAAGCAACACGATGACAAATGAGGTTCAGTGGCTGACATCCTGATGAGTGAAGCACTTGTGTAACAAAAAACCCCATAGCTGCACTAAAAACAGTGATTTGCCAAATTGCTCTATAGCACTCTTGTGCAAAAGTTTCCAGCAAAACATGACATGTACCATGGGTTGCACAACTGTTGTGCAAGCACAAGCATGCTTGCAGTAGCACAACACTAGTCTGGAGTGCCTTTCACTAGTGCAACATCCTCCCACAAGTGCTTTGTTAGAACGTCAGCTGGTGCATGTAAGTGTCAAGTGATGACTTTGCGGCAAAACATATCTCCACATGGGCACTAATAGGGCCTGGATTGGTGGCGACTGGTGAGGGAAGAGATAAGACAGTCAGGGTGGGTCGCTCCAGCAATGACAATGTCTCAAGTACTGCATTCAGACAATGTCTCAAGTACTGCATAGCATTTCAGACAATGTCTCAAGTACTGCATAGCATTTCACAGGTGTTTTGTGCACCACAAACACGGCTGCAGCTTCCAAATGCAAGCAGCCCTAGAATGCACTTGTGCAAATACTGTAATCGCACAAGGGGACTGCACCATTGCACAGTCATTGGAAATAATGGCTATGTGGTGGTCGTGCAACTCCTTTGTGCAATTTCAGTGTTTGCACAAGTGCCCGCTAGCAAAACTTGCATTTGAAACATGGGAGCATAAGAAATGGCCTTATACCGAGTCAGACCATTGGTCAATAGTGGGGCTATGCACACGACTGCATGGGCAGTGACAGAGGCACTCTTACCCCTGGACTTTGGGGCCAAATTCCAGGGCCTCCACAGCCCCTGTGGGCCCCAAAATCCTCTTTAGTCTGTCCCAGATGGTGTGGTTGCCCAGCTGAGCACAATGATGCTTAATTTGGAGGGGGGGAGGCTCCTAAGGTCTTTCGATCCAAAATTACCTAGGTGCACCTCTGGGCAAGGGGGCAGGGGGAATCCAGGGTTCCACCTACCTTTCCCCAGATGATTGATCTTTGTCCTTTCGGCATGTGAGTTGCGTGCCCACATGGCCCACACTGCCTGGAGCACCGTGGATCAACAGAAGCCAGGACACGTTTCCCCGACCTCCTGATATCCCACAAGGCACTGTGTGATGAGTGCGGTGCCTTGCGGGAGTCCCCCTTCAGACAGACACTCTTGGTGCCTGTCTCTGTCCCTCCTCAGATTGCCTGGCGCCTGAGGAGGCACACGAGCCCAGCAGCTGGGTCAAGGAAGCCCCTGCCCCCTTAACCTCAGCTAAGAGCCAGACGTAGGAGTGGGTTAGGCTGGGTGGGAGCATCAGGATCCTCATGGATCCTGGCAGTCCACATGAACAGCCTAGCCCAGGCTAGGCAGCCATGGCCTGGGCTAGGCTGCTCAGGAGAACAGCCTCATTGACTACACCCGGGCTGCAGGACTTCAGCCCTCCAGCTGTTTTGGGGCTACTACAACTCCCATCATTCACAGCCACAGTGGCCAATAGGCAGGTATGACGAGAGTTGTAGTCCAACATCTGCAGGAGGACTGGAGTTGTGCAGCCCTGCTCTACACTGACTGGCAGCGGCTCTTCAAGGTTTCAGGCAGGAGTCTCTCCCGGCCCTACCTAGAGATGCTGCCAGGGATTGAATCTGGGACCACCTTCTGCATGCAAGCAGATGCCCTCCCAGTGAGCTAGGGCCCTGTCCCCTAGGGGGAGGATCTTACAGCAGACAGCACTCACAAATGCAAGCCTGGGAAGACCCTGCTTAGCAAAGGGGACAATTCGTGCTTGCTACGGCAAGAACAGCTCTCCTCCCTGTCAGCAGAATACTCCACAAAATGGGAGCCAATATCTGCTGTGTGTGGACAGGTGTCTGAACATACTGTATATACATATTTCTGTATTAACGTTTGTAAGCACATACATTCTATACATGAACCTGGGCATGGACCTCTTCAAATGCAGGCTACAGATAGGAAGCATGCTACTATATGTGTGCTGAATGTAATATGTGGGAAATTGTATTTGTACATGAATCTGTACATGAGATTCATGTGTACATGAATCTGTACAGTTCTGTACATGGGTACAGTGTGCACAGATTGTACATGCTCTGGACATAATGTATGAATAGGGCTTTAGTGTATGGCAATGATTAAAAACTCATGTAGAGATGATTTATCAAGAAGCTGAAGATGTAATGCGTTTAGACAAAAATCTAAGCAGATTTGGTCTGCGAGCCACATTTGGAATATTGTGTACATTTCTTTGTACAGTTCCATATCTTAAATAGGATACCACAGAGATTAAGAAGGTGCAAAAAAAGATATCCACAATGAAGGGGCTACAGCAGCTTTCCTTCAAGAAAAAGCTAAACAATTCTGAGTTTAGGGGGAAAAAGATGACTCAGAAGGAACACGGAAAACATTTAATCGATGCTGCATTAATAATAAGGCATGAAGTGGAGAAAGTAGAGAAAGAGAACTTTTTCTCCCTCTCTCATAACACTAAAATCCAGCAGCTTTATTCAAACATTGAGGTCATTCACACACGCAAAAGTAGCATTCTACCCAGTTTTGGGAACTGTGTGTGCTCCCAATTTCCAGTTGTGTGGAAGCGAGGAAGGAGGAAAACCTGAGTAGCTTCTCCTCCTACCTTGCTCCCACACAATCACTTCTACCCAGGTTTTCCTCCTACCTTGCTCCCACACAACTGAAAACTGGGAGCACACACAGCTCCCAAACCCGGGTAGAACACAGTTTTTGATTGTGTGAATGACCTCATTATGTTGCACCTGTGTTCAGGTGTCTGTACACAATAGGGCAGTTCACACAATTGAGTGTGAGAGCTGTGTACCCTCCCAATATTCGATCATCTGTCCATTAACAGGGGTGCCACCTGTGATCATGTGCTAAGCAACAGCTGGATCCAGGAGCTCTGCTGCTTAGCACATGATCATGGATGGTGCCTCAGACTTTCTTTTTAATGGACAGATTATCACCTGTTGGGAAGTTTCTCCTACCCTATTCTGGATCGTGTGAACTTCCCTAGCATGTTTTTGTGTGAATGACTGCACCTGTGTTCGTGTTAAAAATGAACCTGGGTACAGGCCCCTCAAGTGCAGGGTACAGAGAAGAAGGGTACTGCTGGACATGCGTTCAGCATAACATGTGAATAATTGTACCTGCATGCAGATCTGAACCTGTGTAGACTGTACACAGAAGCCCTGTTCAGACATGGGGGAAAGAGGGCACCATAGTTGAGTACAGCATCCCAAAGGGTCACCCAGAAGTCCTGCCCCAGGGCTAATGCACCAAGAAGCATCGCCCTCTTCCAGTGCTCTCCATGGTTACAGACTTTGTCTGAAGAGTCAAACACTGTAAGAATGATGGTGTTTCTATTAGTGATGGGAAGGCTGGGATAAGTGTTCCCTCTAACAGGGATTCCCAGATGTTGTTGACGACAACTCCCACAATCACAAGCCAAAGGCCACTGCAGCAGGGGATGCTGGGAGTTGTAGTGAACAACATCAGGGAACCCCTGTTAGAGGGAACAGTGGCTGGGAGGCCTTGGCCTTCCCAGAAGCAGATGGCATCATGCTTATGGGGTTTGCCTCTTCAGACAAATACTAGAAGCATAGAGAGAGTGGGAAGAGGGTGGTGCTTCTCAGCGGGGTGGGACTTCTAGGCATGCTCTCAGGACACTGTGCATGAGTACAGTGCCCCCTTTTAATACATGTCCGAACAGGGATAAATTGTATGTGTGTTGAACTCAGCATTTGAGTAGGGCTAAAGTCACCCAGTGGAAGTTACTAGCAGTAGATTCAGGACAGGCCTGAATCTACCTCTTTGCACACAGCACACATTAAAGTTTGGAATGTGTGACCATAAATATGATGGCCACTGATTTAGATGTTTTTAAATGGGAATGGGTGGTCGGGGGAAAGTATGGTGAATAGGTATATCAGGGGCTGTTGATGATTTTAGCTAAATTGAACCAAACCTCCACAGTAAGGGGCAGTCTATCTCAGAATACTGCTGGTAGGAGATAAACAATGGGGGGCAGAGAGTGAAAGCTGTTGCCTTCATGTCTTACTGCAAACTTCGTGGGCTAGATGGACCATTAGTCCAATCCAGCTGAGGTTTTTTACTTTGGGTGGGGTTCTTTTCATTTTAATTGTATTATGGATGGATGGGTGGATGGATGATGATGATGATGATATCATCATGTTGTAGTAATTTTATTGCATTAAATTGTTTGTGATTTTAATGTACTTCTCATTTAAAAAGCTCTAGGTACTTCTGATTTTAAAAGTAGCCAGTTAAATGCCATAAATAATAAATAACATAATAATTTACTTACAGTATCTTGAATTTACATTATCCAAATCTGAAATCTTTATCCGCCTTCCCATTTAATGCTGCTGCTGGATTTAGGGTGCTTTTAGACAAGCTGTAAAAGTTTTTAATTTGGCAAATGTATATTGAACATCATTACCATCAAAATGATCAAGAAGTCTTGATTGAGGGTTTGTTTCCTTTTTAAAAAAGAAAAATCCCTCAAATTTAACAAGTAAACTTTGAAACCAAATCATAATTCAAAAACTTAATTCAAATTCAAAAATTATGCTAGACCTTGACTTCAGGTTCCTCCATCTTCTGTAGCATGTGAAAGAAATTAGTCGATGTTTGGAAATACACCAGATAAAGAAATAAAGGAACGTGTGAAAAGGTAGAGGGACTTGTCTCAACACAGGCAATGCAGTTTTCATAAGTCATTAAGATGATAAAAATGAAGGCTCAGAAGAAACAGAAACTGCCGATAGTGATAGCTTGGGAAATGAGACTGATTAGACCAAGTTTCATGTGGCAGAGTTTTGTTTCATAAGTCTCTCCCCGCTTTGTCTCTTTTTCTGAAAGTGAGTGCTTTCTGGAGGACACTAAGTCCAGAAAGCATAGCAACTAACTCCATTTTATTATTAACTCCTAACTCTGAGGAGGAGGCTTGCTGGGAGGTTGGGGTCTCTCCTTTAACCAGCAGAAGTCCCCTTGTTTGAGCTGGGAAGTTTGTAGAGCTGGCCTCTCCCTTCCTCTGGCCTGAGCAGCAGAGAATCACCGCCTTCAACCACAGCTCTGATTGCCCTGACCAGCTACAGTTGTGTGGGGGCTGTTCCAGCAGTCAGGCTCCAGAAGTCCATGTGAGAGGGGGCTTTAAAAGGATTGGGGCAAGCCAAAGGTGCAGCCGCTAGCGCAGGCCACGTAGAGGGGGGTCAGCCTTTGGTGGTGGTCTTTGGAGGAAGGGATTGAGGTCTGGGGCCAACATACTGTTTTGGATTGCTGGAAGGAAGACTCCTGCTCTCACCTCACTGTTGCCTAGTACTTAGTTACACCTAGTACAGGTATGTGTTTGGGGTTCAACAGAGATGGGGAGGTGGGGGACAACTGCCAATCTCCTTGCTAAAATATATAACTTATCCCTGCAATCGGGCTCTGTACCAGAGGACCAGAGTGTAGCCATTTTAACACTGATTTTCAAAAAGGGATCCGGGGCGATCCGGGAGATTACAGGCCGGTTAGCTTAATGCCGGTTCCAGGTAAATTGATGTAAAGTCTCCTCAAGGATAAAATTGTAAAGCACATAGAACAGGTCCTGCTGGGAGAGAACCAGCATGGCTTCTGCAAAGGTAAATCTTGCCTCCCAAACCTTTTGGAGTTCTTTGAGAGTGTCAACAAGTGTGTGGATCAAGGTGATCCAGTTGATATAGTATACCTGGACTTCCAAAAAGCTTTTGACAAAGTTCCTCATCAAAGACTCATGAGAAAACTTAGCAGTCATGGGATAAAGGGACAAATACATGTGTGCATTGCTAACTGGTTGAAAAACAGGAAACAGAGGGTAGGTATAAATGGATAGTTTTCACAATGGAGGGAAGTAAGAAGTGGGGTCCCCCAGCGCTCTGTACTGGGACCGGTACTTTTTAATTTATTCATAAATGATCTAGAAGTAGGGGTAAGCAGAAAGGTGGCCAGATTTGCAGATGATACCAAACTCTTTCAGGTAGTGAAATTCAAAATGGATTGTGAGGAGCTCCAAAATTATCTCTCCAAACTGGGTGAGTGGGCGACAAAATGGAAAATGCAGTTCAGTGTTGGCAAGTGTAAAGGGATGGACACTGGGACAAAAAACCCCAACCAAGTATACACTGATGGAATCTGAGCTGTCAGTGACTGACCAGGAGAGGGATCATGGAGTCGTGGTGGACAGCTCAATGAAAGTGTCGACTCAATGTGCAGCAGCTGTGAAAAAGGCCAGTTCTACACTAGGGATCATTAGGAAGGGTATTGAAAATATAACTGCTAATATTATAATGCCCTTATACAAAACTGGTGCAGCCACACCTGGAGTACTGTGTACAATTCTGGTCACCACATCTAAAAAAGTACATTGTAGAACTGGAAAAGGTGCAGAAGAGGGTAACCAAGATGATCAGGAGCCTAGAGCACCTTTCTTATGAGGCAAGACTACAACACCTGGGGCTATTTAGTTTAGAAAAAAGATGACTGCGGGGAGACATGATAGAGGTCTATAAAATCATGCATGGTGTGGAGAAAGTGGATAGAAAGAAATTCTTCTCCCTCTCACATAACACTAGAACCAGGGGTCATCCCATGAAATTGATTGCCAGGAAATCTAGGACCAACAAACAGAAGTACTTTTTCACACGACGCATAATCAACTTGTGGAATTCTCTGCCATGGGGTGTGGTGACAGCCAACAACCTGGATGGCTTTAAGAGGGGTTTGGATAACTTCATGGAGGAGAGGTCTATCAATGGCTACTAGTTGGAGGGCTGGGGACCACCTCTAGCCTCAGGGTTGGGATGCTTCTGAGTACCAGTTGCAGGGGAGTAACAGCAGGAGGGAATGCATACCCTCAACTCCTGCCTGTGGCTTCCAGCAGCATCTGATGGGCCACTGTGTGAAACAGGATGCTGGACTAGACGGGCCTTGGGCCTGATCCAGCAGGGCTGCTCTTATGTTCTTAATTCTGGGGCAGCTGAGGTAGTCCATGACGATTATGGATGGAGGAGCCAACTTAGTATGTATCACAGAGACCTGGTCAGGAGCAGCTAGTGATCTGGTTTGGTCCCAGGTTCTCCGAGAGGGTTACTCCAAGGTGCAGCAGGTGAGAGGTTGTGAGCGGGGAGGTGGGGTGGCTGTGGTTTATAAAAATACCATCTCCCTTACCAGGATCCCTGTCGGGGATCTGGCCTATATTTAATGTGTGTACCTAAGTCTAAGGACCATGGATAGATTGGGACTTCTGCTGGTGTACTGATCACCCTGCTGCCCAGTGGAATCCCTAATTGAGCTGGCAGACTTGGTTGCTGAGTTGGCATTGGAGCGGCCCAGGTTGTGCTTGGTGGGGGACTTCAATATTCATTTTGGGGGACTTCAATATTCATTTTGGGACTGGGTTGTCATGAACAGCTCAGGAGTTCACAGCGGCCATGATGACTGTGGGCCTATCCCAATTGGTCTTCGGACTGACACATGATGCTGGTCACACGCTCGATTTGGTCTTTTGCTCTGATCTCGGTGGCGTTATCTTCCCATTGTCATGGACAGATCACCATCTGTTTAAGGTAGAACTTACAGCCACAACCCACCTCTGTAGGGGTGAAGGACCTATTAGACTGGTCCGCTCAAGGAGGTTATTGCATCCAACAAGATTCCCAGAATCCTTGGCCGGGTTTAGAATCGGCTCTGCCAGTAATACTGTCGATACTCTAGTGCAAACATGGAATAATGAACTCACTGGAGCAGTAGACACAATTGCTCTTAAGTGTCCTTTCTGACTTGCTTTAAAGACAGCCCCATGGTATTCAGATGAACTACGTGAGCTGAAGTGGTGAGGTAGACAACTAGAGCACAAGTGTAGGAAGACTCAGCCTGAGTCTGATCAGACACAACAGAGGGCACATTTGAAGAGCTATGCTCTGGCAGTGCGGGCAACGAAGTAGTCCTTTTCTGCCTGCATTGCTTCTGCAAATTCACATCCAGCTGAGTTGTCTAGGGTTGTGAGGGGGCTAGTATGTACCCCCTCCCCTTTGAATTTAAATTTGGAACCATCGGTCACTCGCTGTGGTGTCTTTAATGACTTTTTTGTGGATAAAATTGCTCAGGTATGGGCTGAGCTGGATTCCACAGTTACTGCAGAGTCTACTGTGGAGGTGTCCAGCAACTCCTCATTGCGCATGTGCAACAGCCTCCAAAATGACTGCTACGATGGTGGAAAAAATCCAGAAAAGGTTGAAGACCACCCAAACCGGGTGATTTAAGGCATAATGGAGGTGGGTGGGGGGAGGGGGGACCTCTGGGGACCCCCCTCCCCCCACATGGCCTCATAGAAGCCTCCCAGAGGGGTTTAAACTGCCCTGAGCCATTTTGGAAGGGTGGTATAGAAACTGAATGAATAAATAAATAAATAAACAAAATGATATGAGCAAAGCAGGTTCTACATAATAAATGCTCCTAAAGAAGTAGTGTGACTTTAGATCTGTAAAAGGCACTAAACATATTGCATATATTTCAATTCTCAATATATTTCAATTCCACCCCAAATTTCCATCCATCCCACAAATGGGGTAGTGGTGGTTCATCAAAATCTCCAGATATTTTACCACTCTAGCAAGGGTCTATTTTAACTTTTTCCCCCTCAGGGCCCACTTCAACCTTTCTATGCCCCTGTCTTAACTTCAAATGTATTTCCCTCAGAAAGGGAGGGGGCAGAAACTGAATGATCACCAACCGCCCCCTGCCCAAGGAAACAGGTGCATTGCCATAGACACCCCAGCTCATATGTTACTTTCCACACTTGGTTACAGTAAGGGGGCGGTTTTGTGTGGGGCATCTTTAAACCTATGAACTGGGCTGAGAGATGGTGGCTTGTCAGGAGTCACTTGTAGACGGTGTTAAAAGTGAGGTTCAATGCAGGCCTCCCAGATCCAAGAAAAATGCCTCATTCACCTTTCTGTTCTCCAACCACTGCCCAAGTTCCTTTGTGTCACACTCTAACAGAGCAGCAGAAGGCAAACAACTGGTGCAGCAGCTTCAGAAGAGTCCAAGCTCTGGTATAAAATCCTGAGCAGCTTACCTACTAACTCTTGCTACCTCAGCCTTGTTTTCCATGGATTGGTCTAGGCTTTAAAACAAAGCCCCCTCAAGCCCTTGATTGGGCTTTCTTATTTCCTGTATTGAGAAGCTGAAGAAATCTAGGCTGACAAGGATTGTGATCTGTTGTTTGTGCTTCCAGCAGAAACTTTCTGCAAATGTGGATGTGGAGCCAGCTGTCCTGGCTGGTTTTCTGCTTGGGGTATGTGGAGAACAAATAAACACTTAGCGAACACATCTGCTCCCTGTGCATATAAGTGCTGACTTCCAGTTTGTAGAAGGAGTTCAGATCTATCTCTCCTCTCTCATCCTCACTCTGCAAAATTTCACACAACAGGCAGCAGATTAACCTTCATAGCTTCCCCTGCATTCCCATTTCAGTGCTGTACTGCCAAACTGGAAATATGGAGGAACCCTCAGAAAAAGCTAGGACATCTATCTATCTATCTATCTACCACCTGATAGATCTATCTAGGCAGTGTACACAATCCAAATTACAATATAAAACTAAAAACAAACAAAGCACTTTCACAGAATAAAAGCAATTAAAAACAATTAAAATAATTTTGCAGGATCAAAACAATTGAATAGTTTAAAATTAATTTTAATTAAAAGCCTGAGAAAACAGGTGTGTCTTAAGGGTCTTTTTAAAAGCATTAAGAGATGGAGAAGCTCTTATTTTTGTTGGAAGCGAAGGACCTTGCGCTGTCTCATGTCTCAATGACAGAGGGGGACAGACTAGTGAATTGGAGGGCTAGAGAGGTCAAGACATTGGTCATCCCTTCTCTACTGCTCTGACACTATCCCTTTGGTATGTAGATTGCTATTCTTAGGGACTTCCTGCCTGCCTTGCCTGGCCACTTCCTCTTCCTTCTCTTTCCTTTCTTCTCCCTTGCAACATGGAAGCTCCTCTCTCCCTGTACCATGTGTGCAGAGATGCATAATCCCTCTGCATCCAGCTAGATAGATAGATTAGAGATCCTATCTCTCCACTTTACTATCTAGAATGGAGTTCACTAATAAATACTCCTTATATTGATTGGAAACTATGAACTGGCTCCAAGTTATTTTACTCTCAGCATACACGCATGCCTGGGCAGACTCCACTGTGTTGTGCCTCAGTGCACTCTGCTGCAATAGAAGGGTATCTCTTACCAGAAAGAATTCCCAACAAGCTCTTATTTTGACAGGGAGTGCATTCCAAAGCCCTGGGGCAGCCATAGAGAAGGCCCAGCCCCAAGTCACCAGTAGACAAGCCAGTGGACCTCCACAGATAGTCATGACATGGCAGGGTTCATGACAAAGAAGGCAGTCTCTTAAGTACCCTGGACCTAAGCCTTCATGCTTAGAAGCATCTGTGCTACAGAAGCATCCTGTGTGCTCATTGGATGGATTCAGACATTATATGGAGCCTATTTTCACTCTCAGTTATTCAGTTGTTTGCAACTGCGTGAACCCACCCTATGGCAGAAAGTGCATGATCCCTTGGGAAACCATGATATGTAACCAAGAATTGAAGTTGGCTTGTCACCCCAGTAATGCTCACCTTATGTTGACACTACAGCTGAACCCATGCTCTTCATGAATCCCTGGTGAGCCAGGTCCCTTTTGGAACCAATGACTACAACACAGATGATGTAGGTGAGGCTTACCAGTGAAAGCAGAGGCGTATCTAGGGAAAATAGTGCCTAGGGCAAGCACTGAAATTGCGCCCCCTGTCCAAACATCTGACAGCCATCTTTCAGATAACTTTACCATAATATCAGCTGAAAAATACAAGTCAAGCTCATTAATCTTTTAATATTTCAAAAACTATTTAGCAGTGGATGTAGCCAGACCAAAAAAGGGCTGGAAAACTACAAATTTCAGTATGCTGGGGCTCATGAAATACCCAAATACTATGTGGAGGTATACTTGGAAAACTAAACAGAAGTGCCTGTCTAATTCTCTACTATGCATCCTCTATAATAAAGCGCATGCCCAGAACGTCCGAGAAAGATACGGCCGCAGGGACACGGGCGGCCATGTTGGAAGGAAGGCCGGAGGGGGTGGCCGTGGCAGGGCAACTGACCCTGATAGCGGCAGCCGCCGCCGCGGCAGTACAGGCGAGGCGGCGGCCACCACGGCGGGAGTGCGGGTGAGGCGGCGGTGGCCGCGGCGGGGCGACTGGCCCCGATGGTGGCGGCAGTGGCCGCAAGGAGACTGGGCCCGCTGGCGGCAGCCGCCACGGCGGGAGACTGGGCCTGCTGGTGGTGGCAGCCACTGTGGGAAGCCCCGAGGCGGCAGCCGCGGAACAGGACCTGCCGTGGGGAGGGTAAGGGAGCCCTGAGGTGGCGGGGGGCCTGAGGTGGGAGGCCTGAGGTGGTGGGGGGCCTGGCCCGGCCGGGGAGGCCGGCGGCGTCCCCGGATGGCGCTGGCCCTGGCCGAAGGAGGCGGTGGGCCCGGGTGGGAGGAGGCGGCGGTTGAGTGCGCAGACTAGCGCCCGTTAAATTAACAGGCTGAAAAATACTTGTTATAGTAATACTATTACATAAGTTTTAAAATTAAATGGAGAATTGGACTTTTCCCAGATACTCTGGAAAATAATTAAAGGATATGCAGAGTAAACTGTGTCACTGCTTGGAATATATTCTAGTCTTTCAGAAAGACAATTAAAATGAGAGAAAGAGAGCAAGAATCTCCCAGTGGGCCTTAATACTAAGGATTTCACACTGATTCAAAGACAAACTCACCATTAATAGCCATATTATTAAGACATCACATTTAACTCACTTATCACAAGAAGCAAAGCAAGAGCAAATGAATACAATGCTAGCTCATAAGCTTCAGCTCAGTATTCACAAGCCCTGATTTTCTGTACATAGTGCCAATCTGAATATGTGTACAGTGTCTTATATACCTGTAGCCCCTTCAGGGGGCTTCCTAAAGGCTGGGGGGGGGGTTTCTGCCAAGGTTCCCCCTCCCCCTGCTGGCCTCTAGGGCCTCACAGGGACCATTTGAGCATGTGCGGTGGCCATTTTTAAAAATAATCTTTTCTTTTAAAAAAAAGGCCACTGAAAACAAAATGGCCACCGTGCATGCTCAAATGGCCTCTGCAGGGCCTGGCATGGCCTAGGGCCTCACAGAGTCCATTTGACCATGCACAGTGGCCATTTTGTTTTCGACAGCCATTTTTTTAAAAATTAATTTTACAAAATGGTGCCCCCCTTCAAGTGGTGCCCGGGGCACGTGCCCTGCCTACCCTACCCTGGATACACCCCTGAGTGGAAGGGCAGTCCAAGTCAGGCTGGGATAGCATCCATGGCCTCACTAGGAGGTGCAGACAGAGGGCCAACCTCGAGCTCAACTCAGCTATCATATTTACCTGAGCAGAAGGCAACTCCATATTTAGGACCACCTCCTTAAAAACAGAGGGTAAATACAGGTTATTTATTTATTTATTTATTTATTTATTTATTTATTTATTTATTTTTGAATTTGTATGCCACCTTTCATTATAACAATCCCAAGGCGGTTCACGCAAAACTTAAAATAAGACTATAAAAATTACACCATTAAAATATTAAGCTAAAATATAAAAACATAGATCTGACTTAAAAGATTTAAAATACAAGCATAAGATAACCATACAAAGAAGCAGCGGTAGAGACAATCATATAAAAGTCTGGGTAAAAAGCCAAGATTTCACATGCTTTCTAAAAACTGTGATGGAGACGAAGGAGCGAATAGCCACCGGGAGAACATTCCAGAGTCTGGGGGCGGCAACAGAGAAGGCCCTGTCCCATGTGTACAACAGCCAAGACTCCCTCAGGTTATAACTGTATTTTCCAGAAAGGAAGAGAAGTCTAAATTTAAGATGACCCCATACATGGGGGCACGTGGGACAGGGCCTTGTCTATTGCTGCCCCCAGACTCTCGAATGCTCTCCTGGTGGCTCTTCGCTCCTCGGTCTCCATCACAGTTTGTTGTTGTTGTTGTTGTTGTTGTTGTTGTTGTTGTTATTATTATTATTATTAATTAATTTGATTTCTATACCGCCCTTCCAAAAACGGCTCAGTTTAAACAGAGAAATAATAAATAAATAAGATGGCTCCCTGTCCCCAAAGGGCTCACAATCTAAAAAGAAACATCAGATAGACACAAGTAGCAGTCACTGGAGGTACTGTGCTGGGGGTGGATAGGGCCAGTTACTCTCCCCCTGCTAAATAAAGAGAATCACCATGTTAAAAGGTGCCTCTTTGCCAAGTTAGCAGGGGCTAACTTTTTAGAAAGCATGTTAAATCTTGGCTTTTTACCCAGGCTTTTATATGATTGTCTCTACTGCTGCTTCTTTGTATTTTTAACAGTTTTTATGCTTGTATTTTAAATCTTTTTAGCCAGATTTGTTTTATATTTTAGCTTAATATTTTAATTGTGTCATTTTTATAGTCTTATTTTAAGTTTTGTGTAAACCGCCTTGAGATTGTTTTAATGAAAGGAGGTATGCACATTTAACAGTAAAATAAATACACATACACCAATTTTTAACATTACAGAACTTGGGTGGGGGGCGGGGACCACCTTGGGTTCTGATAAATACAGTACCTCCAAGAATCCAAGATACATTTTAGACTGTGAGCCCTTTGGGAACAGGGAACAATCTTGTTTTTCTGTGTTAACCACTTTGAAAACCTTTTTATTGAAATGCAGTATATAAATATAAAATATTAGGAGGAGGAGGAGACTGTGGAAGCTCAGAACAGCATAAGATTATTTATTTATTTATTTACATTCATATCCCGCTCTTCCTCCAAGGAGCCCAGAGCGGTGTACTACATACTTGAGTTTCTCCTCACAACAACCCTGTGAAGTAGGTTAGGCTGAGAGAGGAGTGACTGGCCCAGAGTCACCCAGCTAGTATCATGGCTGAATGGGGATTTGAATTCGGGTCTCCCCGGTCCTAGTCCAGCACTCTAGCCACTACACCATGCTGGCTCTTTAAAAGATACTTTTAAAAGGGAAATAGAGATACAAGTGTGTGTCACGTGTGGTTAAAACAAGCCTAAAAATAATAGATTGAATAAAATGTGGCAAATACAAGATCTTCATTCAACGCCAAAACAATATTAAGGTCAGCACCAGGTAATTCTCCCTGAAGAGAGCATCCCAGAGTTGGGACACCACCACTGGAAAGGCTGATGGTGAATTTGTGGGGGAAGGAGGGACTCAGAAGCATATCTTTGCAACTGGGCAGGTTTACATTAGAGAAAATGGTTCTCAAGTTTTCTCAGTCACAAAGCATTTAGGATTTTAAAGGTTAAAACTACCGGTAGCACTTGGAACTGTGCCCAGGAATGGTCTAGAAGTTAGTACAGCTATAAGAATATGGGCATTTATAAAATTCTTTCTGAGTATTTGACCCCTGCTAATTGTTCAAAGCAGGAGTCATATACTCAGAAAGAATTTTATAAATGCCCCTGCTAACTGTTCAAAGAAGCCACCTAATGGCGCAGTGAGGAAATGCTTGACTAACAAGCAGAAGGTTGCCAGTTCGAATCCCCACTGGTACTATATCGGGCAGCAGCGATATAGGAAGATGCTGAAAGGCATCATCTCACACTACTAGGGAGGAGGTAATGGTAAACTCCTCCTGTATTCTACCAAAAGAAAACCACAGAGCTCTGTGGGCGCCAGGAGTTGAAATCAACTTGATGGCACACTTTACCTTTAACTGTTCAAAGAGGCACCTTTCAAAGCGATGACCCTCTCTCTCTCTTTCTCTCTCTCTCTCTTGATTTCTATACAGCCATTCATAAAACGTATCCCAAGACAGTTTACAAAAGTTAAAATACAATAAAATTCATTAAAAACACACCACTAAACATTTAGCCGGAAGAGAACAACTGGCCCTGTTCAGTACAGCACACTGTCCCTCCAAGCGGCTGTTCCTGGTTTCTCACTTGTGCTTCTTTTTTAGATTGTGAGTCTTTTGGGGATGGGGGATCATCTTACTCTAATTCTGTCTAAACCACTTTGAATACTCTTGTATTGAAAAGTAGTAAGAAGTAGTAGTAGAGTGTTCTTTTCTTGTACTGAGATCAATGACAGAGACCTCACAACAGTCTTTGGCTAAAAGAGGTACAGGTAGATGCCTGACCTGAATTTATTAACAAACATGTTAATAGTAAAACAGAGGCATCAAGTGGGAGTGGGGATAGCTGGAAGGCAGGGGAGGAGGTTGTGTCTCTCTAACGTTGCCCATGGGAGCCAAGCCATGCTCCCAAGGTGTGGCTAAGCTTAGGCTGAGGGCCAAAGAGCTTTACCAAGCAAGCTGTAGGAGCACCCCAGCCCTGTCGGCTTCTGGGATGATCCTTTCTTTCTTAAGTTCCTAGACAATGACAAAAGCCCAAAGTTTCCAACTTCAGCTTAGAAATGAAACTGTCTTCTTCTGGCTTGCTTTTCGCAGAGCCCTAAAGCCATTCTATACACAACTTTAAATGTGTCACTGACACTGCTGTGTTTCCGTTTTCTTTGGTAAATCCCGATCTGGACTGGGACTCTAATGGGGTGGTCACATTAAAGCCCTACTACCCCCTGCAATGGTCCCAATCTATCTTGGGGGACTCCATGAATTGGGACCATGGTGGGGCTTTAACCTCCCCACTGTAGTCCCGGTGCGTGGGGGGGGGGCGGGGGCGGGGGCAGGCATGGCTGCTATTTGCCAAGGGGAAAGGCTCCCATTACAGTGCCAAGACCACATTAAGTACAAGGCAGCAGGGCTGCAGCATCAGACTGTTACCCTGGATGTGTCCTATTTCTGTACAAACCTAATGCCTGCGTCTAGGGAAGCCGGTGATATTCTTCTATTGCATTGTAAAAAAATGTTTACAGTTGACTCACAAGCTGCACTAACAACTTAATGGGACATTATGGCTATCAATTTCAAGCTTCAAGGGCATAAATGGATGGATCCCATGCAAATTGCACATCTTTTATTTGCTCATCGGACAATATGTCTCTTTATAGTATTTGTCTGGAAATATAGTTTTAGGTGAAAGCTTTACAGCATTATGCATTTACCAAGAACACCTTCCTGGGGATCTCCTGAGCCCCAAGTGCCTTCTTCAACCTTTTGCCTTGCTCTACCACCCCTTTGAATGGTTATTCTCCCCCTTGCTCCTATGGCAGCTTCCTCTTTGTGCCAGCGCAGCATGCAACAAAGTGCTTCTGGCTTGCACCAGCAGATTCAATACCTTGTTCCTGCCTTCCTCCATCCTTGGCCCGTCTAGACCAGGGATTCTCAACGTTGGGTCCCCCGATGTGATTGGACTTCAACTCCCAGAATCCCCAACCAAAGGCCATTGGGGCTGGGGATTCTGGGAGTTGAAGTCCAATAACATCTAGGAACCAACGTTGAGAATCCCTGGTCTAGACCATGCCTGGCTCTCCACCCCTTCCAGAGCTACACTTCTCCAACCATCCTGCTCACCTACTTGCTTGAAATTGAACTTGGCTTGGCTTCTCAAAACTGCCATGAGCTGGTCTTGTGGTAGCAAGCATGAGCTGTCCCCATTACTAAGCAGGGTCTATACTGGCTTGCATTTGAATGGGAGACTCCATGTGTAAGCGCTGTAAGATATTCCCCTTAGGAGATGGGACTGCTCTGTCAAGAGCATCTTCCCACTTGCATGCAGAAGGTTCCAAGTTCCCTCCCTGGCATCTCCTGAAAGAGACTCCTGCCTGTAACCTTTGAGAAGCTGCTGCCAGTCTGTGTAGACATTACTGAGCTGGATGGACCAATGGTCTAACTCAGTATATGGCAGCTTCCAATGTTCCTATGACTCCAGATCTAGGACCCCTCCCAGTTTGGGGGATGTGGTGGACAAACAGAGTGGGAAGGCTCGATAACCCAGATTCCGGGTAAATTGGTGCTCTCAAAACCCTCTCCACACCAGAAAAAACTAGGGAAACTAGATCAAGCCTGAAGACACAGCAATATCATTTAACTCAGAGGAGCCCCTGGGACCTGCCACCCGCTGTGCTGGCAAAGCTGGCACTTAAGAAATTGGACAGGGTCCTTTTAAGAAATGGAGCCTTCCATAGAGACAGGGTGAGGCTAATTCACTCTGTCTGGGCAGCAGCCAATAGTGTGCTCCAAGAAGCTGCTGGAGCAGCATCCCTCACGTGCTATTATCCTAGCCAGCTCTTCTCTTGCTGCTATGGGCTAGTCAAGGTTCTGGCTCCTTTGCAGTTGGAACTGTCCGAGGACTTCGTCTCTTCTTTACTGATGAAATACCTGCCTTAATGGAGACCCTGGCTCAGCCTAGAACAGAACAACTACAAATCCATTCCATCCCAGCATTTGGGTGAAGGCAGACAAGGCATGGGAAACATTGCATTACTATAATTTACAGCATTGCAATTACTATGTTTTGCAGTCCCTTATGGCTGCATTTCAGTTTTTTAAAAAGCAGGGAAGCTGTGCCTGCTTATCAATACGTGTTGTATTGTGTTGTATATGAGCCACAAGCTTTTTAGAAGATGCCCAAAGGGCTCCCAATCTAAAAAAGAACCATAAGACAGAAACCAGCAACAGTCACTGGAGGGATACTGTGCTGGGGTTGGATAGGGCCAGTTGCTCTCCCCCTGCTCAATAAAGAGAATCACTACTTTTAAAAAGGTGCTTCTTTGCTCAGTTAACAAATTGACATAAACCCCAGAAGTCTTGTTTGTAGTGCTATAGGTACGTATTCCTCACAAGCGGCTGGCATGTGTTATGGTCTTGGCTTTTTCTCTGCTTCTAAATAGGCAAGACAGCCTTGTTTTCACACGGTTATTGATTATTAACTAGCTTTGTGAAAGGTTAATTTACTGCCAGATATACCACTGTGGGGACTGGGGGAGGGGGATCAATCTCTGGGAAAGCTCTATTTCCTGTTGTTTCTTCTTCCCACCCTTTGAGATCTGCCTCTTCCTTCCCACATTGACCTGAAGTGAAAAGACAAATAATGAAATCTGTGGTAATATTTTGTTTACTACCTAAATAGAAACTGAGCTGGAAATAGGCCTAATACTCATTCAGCTCTTTCAGTGTGCTGCCAATATTATCTTCCCCTTTCCCTGTGCTGTTCTATAGTAACATCTAATATGAATGTGATATTAGAATGATTGAAATATTCCAATGACTTGATTTGAATTCTCTTCTTCCTCCTTCTTTCCAGTCTTCTTTTCCACTGCACAGGATGCTTTGGGCCATTTATTTAATTCTCAAATTCCAATACTAAAGGGGATGCTTTTGGGAAATGTTCAAAACTTCTGGAGACTTTTGGAGTGCTTAATTGTGCTGTCATGGTTGCCCTCACATGCAGAGGCCAGGTGGGTACTAGATACCAGGGACAGGACCTTCTCTGTGGTAGCTAGTGCCCCCAACTGGGGTGAAGGTCAAGTTTACTTCCCTTGACCTTCACTCCTTCCCAAGAGGGACCCAGCTGGTGCCTTCACTCTTCTCCTTTAGGGTCAAGGATTCTCAAGCCTGAGTTCCCAGATATTGTTGGACTAAAGTTCCCATTATCCCCAGCACAGTGGCTGAAGGGCTGAGGGTAATGGGAGGTGTAGTTCAGTAACATATGGGGACCAAGTTTGAGAAGCCCTGTCTTTGAGAACCCTTGCCTTACTGTTATCCCACTGATGCTTCGAAGACTGCAGATTGGGATGATTCACACTTACCACCGCATTGTGAGAGAGTCCTGGGTGTTGTGTCCCCAGCTCTCCTTGAACATATGTTGGTAATAACTGCATGGATCATGCCAATGATGTGGTTTATTTCATTAATTTGTTTTATTTTTATACTGCCTGACCCCAAAGGCTCTAGGCAGTTTCCTTCCCACCCCAAATCCCTCAACCCTCATCAGTTAGGCAACATTACCAGATAGACAGATAGACAGATAGATAGATAAATTTTCATTAAGTATTTGGTCCAACCATGCAAATCCTTCATATGGATAGTCTTGCCGAAGGCCATTGTGACTGATGGAAGTTGTAGTCCAACAGCATCTGAGGACCCAATGCTAAGAACCCCTGCTATAGGCACGAGGCAGATCTATTAATAAAGGCTTGTGGAGGGGAGTTGTCGGGGTGTGAAATTCAATTCGACCTTGAATCGATTTGGGTTAAATCAGTGGTGATTTGCTGATTCGACATCAAATCGAACTACCCTCAAAATCGCCCCTGGTTTGACCAGAATTGATTTGGGTGATTCAAGTGCCATTTTGAGGCTTGCTTTGCTGGAGAAAATGGCCTCAAAATGCCATTCCCCTGGGGAGAGCTGGTCTACCAGTTGGGATCAGTGGGTAAACCAGCCCTCCACTCCAGACTTCTCATGTGTGCCTGCCTCAGAGGACTGGTCTACCAGGTGGCTCACAGGTAACCCAATTTTTAATCCTGACACCTGAGCTTACGCAGATTCAGGTGCCTAGAGCGGTGCATTTTGGGATTCCTGGAAACATAAATATTTTGGCTGGAGCTTGCTTTCCTATCTATATCTATCTATATAATGAACAGTTAGAAAATATGAATTATTATAGGGGTTTGAATTACAGTAAGCCATGCCATACAATGTATCACAGGACAGGTAACCAGCTGTAAAACATGGCTCATATGATGTGATAACTCAATCACACACCCAAAGCATCATTCACACACCCAAAGCATCACTTCACATTGTAATTATCAAGTAATGCATTTGTAAACCAGTGCTTCATCACAAGTATGGGGATTCACCATGCAGATGTCTGTGGCAAATCCACATTCTAAAGAAAGATATGGGGAGAAAGGACAACACCAGTTACTCCTGTACAGATTCAGCTATTTCTATTACTTCCAGAGCATGGTGCCAGTTTAGTGTACCCAGTGCTTGGGTGCTGGGTTTGAAAATAATTCACAAGAGGGTTTAAAAAAACCCAAAAAACCTCCTGAGCTTTTGCTGCTGTTAACTTGCATAAGGTACCCTTATCACCTGCTCATGCAGGCAGAATTAATTCGAATTAGCTGTAAATCATATAAAATTCATGTACTTTTAAAGGAAACTGTTTGTTCTACTTAGAAATGCTCGTTAGAGAGAGTGTCTCACATTAGGACACCAGCTAATGGTACTGCCGGGAGAAGAATCAATTTACTTTGCTTTTTATTGCCCCCTCTCTGTTTGTCTGGCTTGGCGTTGTGTGTTAGTCACCGTTGAAGCAAATGTGTTGCTGTCAGCTCTGCGGGAACTACATATCAGAGAGGACAGCTCAAGTGAAAACAATGTTGGCTTTTATGGAGTACGCAGTGTTTACAAGAACTTCCCTGCCATGATCACCTGTTAACAATATCTGGGCAGACAGTGATTGGTTGCCCTTATAAGAAAGAAACAAATCCTTCTCTTAGAAGTAATGGAAAGTGAATTATGTGATACCTTTTTCTTTTGCCCCCAAAGGTCTTCTGTATTCCAAAGAGGATTTGTAGGCAAGTCAGCATGGTGTAATGGTTAGAATCTTGGACTAGGACTGGGGAGCATTGTTTCCTGTAACAGATTCCCCCAGATGTTGTTGACTACAGCTTCCATAATTCCCAATTACAGTGGCCTTTGGCTGGGGATTATGGGAGTTGTAGCCAACAACACCTGGAAATCCCTGTTACAGGGAACACTGCTGGGGGGACTTGAGTTCAGCCATGAAACATTTTGAGTGACTCTGGGCCACTCACCTATCTCTCAGCCTAACCTACCTCACAGGGTGGGGTGTGTGTGTGTGTGTGTGTGTGTGTGTGTGTTTAAAAATATACCATGTACACTGTTCAGGGCTCCCTGGAGGAAGAGCGGGATATACATGTATTAAGTAAGTATATACATACAGGCATACATGTATGCTAAAGAGCAAAGAGTCACCTTTAAAAGTGGTGATTCTCTTTATTTAGCAGGGGGAGAGCAACTGGCAGTATCCAACCTCAGCACAACATCCTTCCAGTGGCTGTTGCTGGTGTCTTATACTTTTCTTTTAGACTGTGAGCCCTTTGGGGGACAGGGAGCCTATCTATCTATCTATCTATCTATCTATCTATCTATCTATCTATCTATCTGTAAACTGCAGTATATAAAAAGTGGTATATAAACATTCATTGTATTTGTACATACATTTAATAGAAATAGATTATTTCAATCCCATAGAACTAAAAAGCAAAACTTGAGTAGAAGCCTACCCCTGAAATTATTTATGGATTATTTTCACCACCATTGAATTCACTTGCCCTCCAACTGCCTTCCTTGTTTAAAATATTACAACTAGGACATTGGCAAGAAATAGAAAAACTGATTTTAGAATTCAGTTGGAGGAGACCTTGGAAGTCTGCTAGGCCAACCTTCTGGCCAGTGTAGGCTTCTGCTACAGCATTCCTGAGAGATGGCCACCCACCCACCCACCCACCCAGTGTAGGCATCTCCTCCAGCAAAGGAGAGCCCAGCCCACTACTGCATGAGGCAAGGCTGTTCCCTGTCAGACCATGCTTCTAGTTAGGAAATCCCTCCCAATGTCGAGCCTAAATCTATTTCCTTGGGATTTTGATCTACCAGTTCTAGTCCTGTTGTCTGGAGGGGCAGAGATTGAGTCGGCTCCTTCTTCTATGCAACAGCCCTTTAGCTATCTGAAGACAGCTATCATATCCGCACAAACCCTTTAGTTGCCTTTTCTCCAGACTAAGTATATCTCACTACTTTCTCTTTCTCTTTCTCTCTCTTTCTTTCATTTATATGCCTGTTCTGGATAGGGTCACGCTTTCCCAGAAGGAACAGGTGCGCAGTCTGGGGGTGCTTCTGGACACAAAACTCTCCCTGGTGTCCCAGGTTGAGGCAGTGGCCAGAGGTGCCTTTTATCAGCTTCGGCTGATACGCCAGCTGCATCCATTTCTTGAGATAAATGACCCCAGAACAGTAGTACATCTGCTGGTCACCTCCAGACTTGACTACTGCAATGCGCTCTAGGTGGGGCTGCCTTTGTACATAGTCCGGAAACTGTAGTTAGTCCAGAATGCGGAGGCCAGATTGGTCTCTGGGTCATCTCGAAGAGACCATATCACTCCTATCTTAAAACATCTACACTGGCTGCCGGTAAGTTTACGGGCAGAGTACAAGGTTTTGGTTATAACCTATAAAGCCCTAAACAGCTTGGGCCCTGGGTATTTAAGAGAATGTCTTCTTCGCTATGAACCACACCATCCATTGAGATCATCTGGAGAGGTTCATCTTCATTTGCCAGCGGCTTGTCTGGTGGCTAGTCTCTGGGTAGTTTACAACAAAATAATAAAAACAGATAAAAGGATTAAACCAGTACAACAATTAAAAAATTTAAAATATTAACATTATTAAAAACACAATTAAAAGACTATCTAATTAAAAGCCTGGGTGAACAAATGTGTCTTGACTGCCTTTTAAAAAGTTGTAAGAGATGGGGAGGCTCTTATTTCAGCAGGGAGTGTGTTCCAAAGCCTCGGGGCAGCAACAGAGAAGGCTCGTCCCTCCCTGAGTAGCCACCAGATAATTCTGAACCAACTGCATTTTCTGGACTACATACAAAGGCAGCCCCACATAGAGCACATTGCAGTAATCACAAGGGCATAGCAAGGCTGGAGTGGGCCCAGAGATAAGATTTTAAAATGCCCCCCCTCACTGAAGCTCAGCTCATGAAGTAAAGAAATCTTAAATGAGGCGAATAGTGATAACAAAAAGCATAGTAAAATTATACACACACACACCTATGTGCCACAATAGAACATCATCCTAAATTATTTTTTAAAAGGTTTTGTAAATTGTGGATGATGCAAATCATTTAAGGGTACTAGAGAAAGACATGCAGTTCTGGTAGCTCCGGATCTTAACACTCACATCAATTTCGGAGGATGAATACAACTGAAGGAAGCCCAGAAGGGTGCACAGCTGGGGGAGTCAGTCATGTGACTTGCCTCTGGGGGGGGGCAAGGCAGTGGGTCCCCAGACAACTGTCTCCCCTTGCCCTATTATAGTTATGCCCCTGAGTAATCAAGTCTAGGGTTAAAGAACTACTGTTCTTTAACCCTAGGACCTCACAGGACTTGGTTTCCAGCTCCCTCATCATCTTGTTGCCCTCCTCTGAACCCCAGTTCATTAATTCATATTATTATTTCTTAATATTAATACTTAAGTACCCACAGAATAAACCATCTCCATGCAAGCTGCAACTGCTTTCATTTTGCCTTGCTTCTTCTGTGAAGCACAGAAACTAAAGGCAATAAGCAATAAGCCCCAGAGAGCTTGCTTGACACACTCCCAGCGCCCAAATTATGAATTCCTTCAGACCAATCTAAAGATCTGCCTCTGGGCAAGGTTTTTATTTTATTTTATTTTTTAAGCAGAGTAGTAAATATGAGTGGGTTTCAGGGCTCTTTCATGAGTGCAACATTGTGAGACATTGGAAGCTCCACAAGTTACGCTTTGCATAGGTGCTGCAGTCATATATATTTTATTACAGACACCTAGGATGGTGCCTTATACTGATCCAGACATTTGGTCTATTTAGCTCTGTACTGTCTACACCAGGCCTGCTCAACTTAGCCCCCCCCCCCCCCAGCTGGTTTTGGACTTCAACTCCCATAATCCCCAGCCACAGTGGCCAATAGCCAGGGATTGTGGCAATTGTAGGCCAACATCTAGAGGAGGGCCGAAGTTGAGCAGCCCTGGTCTACACTGACTGACAGTGGCTTTCCATGGGTTCAGACAGGGGTCTTTTCCAGCCCTACCTGGAGAAGCCAGAGATGGAACTTGGTACCTTCTGCATACAGAACAGATGCTTTTCCAATGGTCCCATTCCCTAACAGGAAAATCTTATAGCACTCACATGTAGTCACCCATCCAAATACAAACTAGGGTGGACCTTGCTTAGCATAGGGGACAATTCATACTCATTACTTCAAGACCAGCTCTCCTCCAGATATCCTGCCTTTCCATTATGTATAGCCACATGCAAGGCAGACATAAAATTATGCCTATGGGCATTTTTGATTGCTAGATTGTGCTTCCCCAGTATTTTGTCTTTATTTTTTACTTCTGCAGTTTTCAGATTGTATTTTGGTATTTAAATATTATAATCAGAATTATCGAACACCAAAAAGACACACCAAAATACAATCTAAAAACAGCAGAAGTTAAAAGAGAGAGAGAGAAAACACAATCCAGCAAACAACAAAGCCCACACACTCATAGGCATTAGATAGTTTTTATCTGGCATCAAAATGCTCTTAGGGAGAGTCAGGCGGTTCTCCCAAGGTAGGGAGTTCCAGAGTCTGGGTCCTGCTATGGAGAAGCCCCTTTCCCACATATGCACTAGACAGATTTCTAGTAGTAGTGCCAGGACACTGAAGGCTCTCTGTCCCTGTTATGAGGCTAGATCAGGGGATGAGAGAGGGTAAAAAGACTCTACACCCTGGATCTTAGGTGACCCCAATGCTACCAGGACCTCACACCAGGCAGACCAGTGGCACCAGGGTACCCCCACCGTGGCCCAAGGACACAACCCTTCCTTCAACCTTTGACTCGGAGGAATCCCCCAAAGACTTGCCAGTAGAAGTTCCCCAACCCATCAGAGCCAGTGCTTAGAAAATTTCAGTAACTGAGCCTTCTCAAAGGAAGGGAAGGGGCCAATTCATACCACCTGAGCAGCTGCCATTAAAAAAAGCAGCAGTCTGCTCCAAGCAGCTGCTGGAGCAACATCTGTTTTTATGTAGCTAGACTCAGTTCTTGTATGTTTCTGCTTGGAGCTAGCCAAGGTCCTGCTTTTCTTTAAGGAACCAAGGTCTGTGTCCTTCTTGGTTCTCTGCCTTGACAGAGACACCAGTTTGACCTAGAACAGGATACACTCCCAGACCTGAGTGGGCAGACACAGTCAGGAAGAGAGGAATTAATAAGTGTTAATGAACCCTGGGATTATTTGATTTGGATGTTTTACTGGGGTTTGAGGGTTGATTCCAAACAGATTCTTTCAGTATTGGACTCCAATCACCTGCTGGCCATTTGGTCCAAAATGAATCCAGAGCAGGATTCCTGAGAACTGCTAGCATTACCCAGATGCCTACAGGACCTAGTACAAAGTCTTTGTGCTGCAAATGGGTTCCTCCCTGCCACATCCCTACTTCACATTACTTACCAGAGATGGGAGGGCAAAGTAGGAAGGTTGACAGGGATCTATTTACAACATGAATTCCACAGGATTGGCTTAGGCTTGGTTGCTTCCATACTTCAGCAGTGCATCATAGGAACTTCATAGCTTTAGAAAGTGGCTGGCTGGTAATTGGAGAACGGAGATCAGTAGGCTCATACTGAGGATATTAGAATGTTTTCCACAGATGAAATCCACCATATTTCATGCCTTCAGTGAACAGTAACCTGGCAATATTAAGGGTGGGTTTCTGCAACCATGTGTAAGTACTTACCAAGTAGGTACAAGAGGAACCAGGGATCATGGGGAACATGCACTCCCAGAGGGTGTGATGTCTGAACCTGCCTGATCCCAATTACCCACTATAATACCTTAGATTTAGTCGAGTAGCAGAAGCCAAATTTAGGCTGCTAGGTAGCATATTGAAATCCAGAACCCCAAAGTTAGCATTCTCAGAAATGCTACCTGTTCCATGCACAGGGTCAGCGCGACAGGCAGAGCAGAGGGGTCTTGATGTGTGGATAAAATTGTGGTGCCGGGAGGAGGGGTTTAGATTTGTCAGGCACTGGGATACATTTTGTGACAAGATGGGCCTGTACAAAAGGATCAGGCTCCACCTGAACCAAGACGGAACCAGACTGCTGGCACTTAAAATCAAAAAGGTTGCAGAGCAGCTTTTTAAATTAAGCATGAGGCATGGGCGGGGAGCCAACAGGAGCTGGGCAGTATCCAGTTCAGAGGCATATCTAGGGTGGGGCAGCCAGGGCACATGCCCTGGGTGCCATTTGAAGGGGGCACCAGTGCCATGCAACTTCCCACCCCCTCCCCAGTTCGTGAATTTTAAAATAATAATAATTTTTTTTACCTGTAGCCCTTTTGGGGGGATTCCAAAAGGCCATGGGGGGGTCCAAAAGGCCATGGGGAGGTTCCCCCTCCCCCGCCGGCCTCTTAATTTACTGCTGTAGCCCATCCCAGGCTGATTTTGGGGCCTGCAAACATTGTCACACTGGCCATTTTAGAGGCCACCATGCATGCTCAAATGGCCTACACAAGGCCTGGCAAGGCCTAGGGCCTCGCAGGGACCATGTGAGCATGTGTGGAGGCCATTTTGTTTTTGGCAGCCATTTTTATAAAAAAAGATTATTTTAAAAAATGACCACCGCACATACTCAAATAGTCCCTGTGAGGCCCTAGGCCTTGCCAGGCCTTGCAGAGGCCATTTGAGCATGCGTGGCTGTATCCAAAATGGCCACCGCACTAATCTTTACAGGCCCTAATGGGGAAAGTCTTGCCTTCTTAACCTTTTGGAGTTCTTTGAGAATGTCAACGGGTGGATGGATAAAGGTGATTCAGGGGACATAGTATACCTGGACTTTCAAAAAGCTTTCAACAAAGTTCCTCATCAAAGACTTTTGAGAAAACTTAGCTGCTGGGGATAAGGAAAGAGCTTCATGTGTGGATTGGCAACTCATTGAAGGATAGGAAACAGAGGGTAGGGATAAATTGACAGTTCTCTAAATGGAGGGAAGTCAGAAGTGGGGTCCCCCGGGGATCTGTACTAAGTGCTCTTTAGCTTGTTCATAAATGATCTAGAAGTTGGGGTAAGTAGTGAGGTGGCCACAATTGCAGATGACACCAAACTATTTAGGGTAGTGAAATCCAAAACAGATCGCAAGGAGATCCAAAAGGGTCTCTCCAAACTGGGGGAGTGGGCAACAAAATGGAAAATGCAGTTCAATGTAAGCAAGTGTAAAGTGATGCATATTGAGGCAACCAACCCCCCCGCAACTTCACATATACACTGTTGGGGATCTTGGGGTTGTGGTGGTCAGCTCATTGAAAGTGTTGACTCAATCTGTGGAAGCTGTGAAAAAGGCCAATTCCATGCTTTGAATCATTAGGAAGGGGTTTGAAAAAAAAAACTGCTAATGTTATAATGGGAACATAGGAAGCTGCCATATAATGAGTCAGAGCAGTGGTTCATCTAGTTCTGTATTGCCTTCACAGACTGGCAGCGGCTTCTCCAAGGTTGCAGGCAGGAATCTCTCTCAGCCCTATCTTGGAGATGCCAGGGAGGGAACTTGGAACCTAGATGCTCTTTCCAGAGCGGCTCCATCCCCTAAGGCGAATATCTCACAGAGCTCATATGTGGTTTCCCATTCAAATGCAACCAGGCTGGACCCTGCTTAGCTAAGGAGACAAGTCATACTTGCTACCACAAGACCAGCTCTCCTCCCATTATACAAATCTATGGTGTGGCCACATTTGTAGTACTGCATACAGTTCTAGACACCATATCTTAACAAGGATAGTGTAGAATTGCAAAAGGTGCAGAAGAGGGCACCCAAGATGATCAGGGGCCTGGAGCAGCTTCTTTATGAGGCAAGGCTACAGCATCTGGAGCTTTTTAGTTTGGAAAAAATGCAGCTATAGGGAAACATGATAGATGATGGAAACATGAAAATTATGCATGGAGTAGAGAGAGAAATTGTTCTCTTTCTCTCACAACACTAGAACCAGGGGTCATCCCATGAAACTGAAGGCCAGGAAATTTACGACCACCAAAAGGAAGTACTTTTCATGCAACACATAATTAACCAATGGAATTATCTACTACAAGATCTGGTGAAACTCAACAGCCTGGATGGCTTTAAGAGGAGTTTATATAAATTCATGGAGGTCTATCAATAACTACTAGTCTGAGGGCTATAGGCCACCTCCAGCTCAGAGGCAAGATGCCTCTAAATACCAGTTGCAGTAGAGTAACAGTAGGAGAGAGGGTGTGCCCTCAGCTCTTGCCTGTGGGCTCTTCCCAGAGGCATCTGGTGGGCCATTGTGTGAGACAGGATGTTGGACTAGATGGGCCTTGAGCCTGATCCAGCAGGGCTTTTGCTATGTTCTAGTAGTAGTAGTAGAACCTGCCCTAAAACAGACTTCTCAGCCTCTCATTCTTGCTACATTACTACAGGCTCCACAGACTGTATAGATATAGGCTGTATAGGTTCTGCTATCTTCAGCCTGCTCCACAGGCTGTATAGGTTCTGCTGTCTGGACAGATACCCCAATAATTGGAATACCAGAGGTGCAAGGAGAGCAGGCAATCTGATTAGAAATGTTGAATTAACATTATAGAGATAATAGGTCAGATCTGGGTGTTCGATCTGACTTATCTTCCCTTTCTCCAGGACTTTATTCCTCTGATTATGGACATAAGAAGAAGGCCTCCAGTGCGTTAAAGAAGCTTCAGCATCTATCTAATTGCTGCTAATAGAATACATTTTCACTGTCCTCAGTGTAATTGTTTTACTGCCCTTTCTGTTTATTTATCCATAAGGGCTGCTGTTAAATGGCTTGGGAGAGCAATTGCTTAATGGTTCAATATTGAATCAAATGCTCAGTGGCCTTTGGATGTGGTTGGGAGTGGGGAGGCCCAACTGGAATCTTAAAGGAAACTTCTGTTCAGTGAAATGGACTTGGTGGCTCTTTAATCCTAAGGCGATAGTCCTGTATTTAGAGGAAAGCTCCCAGAAACTACCACCCTCTCACTCACCAATAATGAATCCTGCTATTAGGGATGTGCATGGAACCAGCTCCCTTCGAGCCCATGGTGGGGTGGGGTGGCTTTAAGGATGGGGGAGGGTGCACTTACACACATACATACCTACACACCTGCTGTGCTTCCCTTTCCAGTGCTCTGGGTATAAATAGTCCGGCGGGGCGACCACCTCCCCGTTGTTTCCCTGACTGGAAGTGACTGGAAGTGCCGTGTGCACATGTGTGCATTGCGTGTGTGCGCATGTCATGTGTGCATGCAGCATGCTAACGCCCACGATGCACACACGCACACACAGCACTTTGGGTCACTTCCAGTCATGGAACAGGAAACAACTGGGCGGCAAGGAGGTACGCTGCTGCCCAGCCGGACTATTTATACACAGAGCGCCAGAAAGGGACCCCGTCTTTAAAGCCACCCCTGCCCCTGTGTTTGAACTGGTTCTAAGAACAGAACACCGAACAGGTTTGTGCACATCCCTAGTATTTATTTGACAAATATTAAATGGAAGATTGATTGATTGATTTTATTAGATTTATATGCTGCCCTTCCAAAAGTGGCTCAGGGCAGTTCACATTAAAATTAAAATTAAAACCAAAAATCAGATAAAAGCAAATTAAATTCACAATTAAAACTAGATAATATTAAAACTAAATCTCATTCAATGCCAGACTAGAAAGATGGGTCTTTATGGCTCTCCTGAAGGCCATGAAGTAAGAAGCATATTATCAAAGTAAGAGAAGCATGGAACAATATGAACCAAATTGGGTACAGTTGTAGGGACACATAAGGGCACCTCAACAGCATAGCTTGTGATGTCATCCACCCTGATCCAAGATGGCAGACACGTAAACTTTTGAGGCGCAAGTGGGCGAACTTGTGAACCACCTAACCGATTTGAACCAAATTTGCTGCAGCTGTAGGGACACATAGGGACACCTCAATGGCAAAGGCTGTGATGTTGTGATCCACCTCAATTAAATTCAAGATTGATCCACCTCAATTCAAGATGGTGGACACGTAAACTTTGGAGGTGCAAGTGCACTAACTTGTGGACAATCTAACTGATTTGAACCAAATTTGCTACAGCTGAATGGACACATAGGGATGCCCCAATGGTGTAGTTTGTGATGATGTCACCCACCCAGATCAAAGATGGTGGATGCATAAACTTTTGAGGCACAAGTGCACTAACTTGAGGACTGTCTAACTAATTTGAATCAAATTTGGAACAGCTGTAGTGAATGACACACAGAGACACCTCAATGGTGCAGTTTGTAATGTTGACATCCAACCCCAATCCAAGATGGCAGACACAGGAACATTTGAGGCACAAGTGATCTAACTTGTGGACTTCAATTTGCACCAACAGTGAAAGGAAAGTAGGCCGTTGGTTCTTACTAGAACAACTTGTTAGCTACTGGAGTGGTAAGGCTTAAATGATTGGTCTATCATTTTCATTATAACATTTATTTATTTTGTCTATGCCAGGGAGCCCCTGGTAGCGCAGTGGTAAAACTGCCGCCCTGTAACCAGAAGGTTACAAGTTCGATCCTGACCAGGGGCTCAAGGTTGACTCAGCCTTCCATCCTTCCGAGGTCGGTAAAATGAGTACCCAGAATGTTGGGGGCAATATGCTAAATCATTGTAAACCGCTTAGAGAGCTCCGGCTATAGAGCGGTATATAAATGTAAGTGCTATTGCTATATGGGATATATAGGCAAAATAGAGGAGGAGAGCTGGTCATGTGGGAGCAAACATGAATTATCCTCTTTGCTGAGCAGAGTCTGCCCTGGTTTGCATTTGGATGGGTGACTATATGTGAGCACTATCTGCTGTAAGACCTTCTAGGATGGGGACAAAGCTCAGTGGTAGAGCATCAGCTTGCATGAAGAAAGTCCCAGGTTCACTCCCTGGCATCTCCAAGGTGCTTTCCAGATTAGCTGCTCAACAGAGTCAAAATGCTTCCGTTCAGGCAAACTGCATTCAAAACATAAACAGCAGGGGGAGCAGTCTTGTGAAAACTAACAACACGAAAAAACCAGCAACTTTTTTACACTGGATACACGACATCATAGCACTATATCGCAGCAATTAAATTTGAAACAAGGCATCAGAAATGTGAATGGCACCCTGCTGTCAGCGTAGGGCCTGCGGTGTCACAAACACAGGAAGTGTGGAAACACACTTCTGAGATCCGCCATGACCCCATTGCATGGTCTAATATGGAAAGCGCCCAAGTAGGGCTGGGGAAGACTCCTGCCGGGAACCTTGGAGACCCGCTGCCTGTCAGTGTAGGCAATACAGAGCTAGATGGCCCAATGGTCTGGCTTGGTATAAGGCAGCTTCCTATAGGATCTTAATTAGTACTGCTCTTGTCATTATGGTTAAATTATAGTTTGCTGCTCATATCTTTAAAAAAAACATTGCTACTTTATAGGATCTATTTTTTAAAAAGCATGTTTTTAAAAACTGGGAGGAAGAGTGTGGGGGGGGGGGTGGCTAGCTGAGAAGCCGGGGACTCTTCTTCTATCTGAATCTCCCTGGCCTAAACTGGGAGATTTGCCAAGCCGGCCCTGCCTCCTCCCTTCGGCCTTGACCAGCAGAGAAGACCAGCTGCTGGAATTCCTGCTGCCAGCTTGAGCCACCGTCCTGATTGCCCTGATGAGCTGCAGCTATGAGGGCCAGTTTTCGCCAGCCAGGCTCCAGAGCCCACATGAGATGTGGGGCCTGGGGAGAGTTTGACTTAAAAGGACTGAGGCAAGCCAGAGGCACAGCCACTGCCATAGCCACTGGTAGCCGGCCGCCAAAGCTGGCCAGATATTTATCATTTCTCTGTGTAAACCTCCCTGAGCCATTTTTGGAAAAGAGTTATAGAAATCGAAATAAATGCATAAATTAATTAATTAAATAAAGGGGGCGAGCCTTTGGTGCTAGGCCTTCGGTGTGGGACTGAGGTCTGAGGGAAAGTTATGCTCAAAGTCCTCCAGTTTTAATGTTAGTTTTGTTTTGTTTTGTTTTGTGGTTTGTGCCAGGTTGCTTACAGAGATGTGTCTGGGCTCAGTTGTTAAGGATGGACCAGGGGGCATGTTCAGTGAGATTACTACTACTACTACTACTACTACTACTACAGACATTTATATACCACTTTTCAACAAAGGTTCCCGAAGTGACTTACATAGAGAAATAAGAATAAATAAATAAAGATGGCTCCCTGTCCCCAAAGGGTTCCCAATCTAAAAAGAAGCACAAGATAGACACCAGCAACAGCCACAGGAGGGATGCTGTGTAGGGGGATGGTTAGGGCCAGTTGCTCTCCCCCGGCTAAATAAAGAGGATCACCACTTTTAAACAGTGTCTCTTTGCTCAGTTAACAGGGTGGCTGTTGGGGTGGCTGTTTCAGTAGTGGTGGGGAAGAGAGGATCGGGCATTTGCAGGCCTGCAGGCCATTTCATGGGAAGGGAGCCCAGCAACTCAATTACTGTTTTCCCTTCCAGCTGCCCTGTCAGCTCTCAGGCCTCAGGAGGTAGTTCCAACTCCCCACTGAACCTAACCATGTGCCTTTGTAATGTCAGGCCAGTTCAAAATAAGATCAAAATCATCCATGATTTGATCGTGGATGAAGGAGCTGACTTGACCTGACTTGACCTGGTTGGGAGAAGCTAGTGGTCCTGTGTAGGCCCAACATCTTCCCCCAGAGTAGGTGGAGTGGCCGTGGTCCATAAGAATAACATCTCCCTTACCAGGATCCCTGTGAGAGAATTGACTTCTTGTGTGGGGTGTGTGTGTGTGTGTGTATCTTAGGTTGGGGCCTTGGGATAGGCTGGGGATTCTGTTGGTGTACTGTCCACCGGGGCACCCTGCTGCCTAACAGACTCCCTGAGCTGATGAATTGGTGTTCGAGTCATCCAGGTCTTGGTGCTGAGTGATTTCAACATCCACTTTGGAAATGGTTTGTCTGGTGCTGCTCTGGAGTTCATAGCAGCCATGACAACTATGAGACTATCCCAGTTAGTCCATGGATGGATCACTTCCTGGTTAAGGTTGGTCTCACAGTCACATCTGACCCCTGCAGGGGTGGTGGACCTATTTGAATGGTCCTCCCGAGAAGGCTGTTGGATCAGTAGGATTCCAAAGGGCCTTGGAGGGTTTTGGAGTTGGTTCTGCCGGTGATTCTGTCGATGCCCTAGTGGATACAGGAACAAGGAACTTACCAGGACAGTAGACAAACTCCTAAGCATCCTCTCCAACCTGCTTCAAAATCAGCTCCATGGTATCAAGAAATACTATGGGAGCTGAAGCAGCAAGGTAGCTGATTGGAGTGCAAACGAAGGACTCGTCTTGAATTCAATAAGACACAGCATAGAGCCCATTCGAAGGCCTATGCTTTGGCAATATGTTCAGCAAGGAAGCACTTTTATTATGCACGTATTGTGTCTGCAAGTCATTGTCCAGCAGAGCTGTTCCAGATTGTTGGGGGTTTAGCTCAATCCCTTTCTGTTGCAAAGCTGTTTCCAGAAACAACATCTCACTGTGACACATTCAATGAGTACTTCACAGATAAAATCGCTCACATTTGGGCTGATCTGGACACCAGTATTTCTGCAGGGCCAGTTAGGGAGGTATCCAGCAATCCCTCTTGTGAGATTAGATTGGATCAGTTCCAGTTTGTGACTCCTGAGGATGTGGATAAGCTGCTTGGAGCAATATGCCTACCACCTGTTCTTTGGATCCCTGCCCAACATGGCTAATTTCCTCTTGCAGGGTATTTGTTGGAGCTGGACTAGTTGATATCATCAATACCTCACTGAAGGAGAGCCTGATGCCACCTTGTTTGAAGGAAGCAGTGGTTAGACCCCTTCTAAGCAGTGGTTAGACCCCAAGCCCACTCTGGATCCCCTGGTGATGGATAATTATAGGCCAGTCTCCAACCTCCCACGGTTGGGTGAGATGACTGAGAGGGTGGTGGCTGACCAGCTCCAAGCGGCCTTGGAGGAAACTGATTATCTAGTCCCATTTCAAACTGGCTTTAGGGTGGGCTTTGAGATGGTTGAGATGGCCTTTGTCGGTCTGATAGATAACCTTTGCTAGGGAATGGACAGAGAGAATGTGACTCAGCTGGTTCTTTTGGATCTCTCAGCAGCTTTTGATACCACTGGCCATGGTATCCTTCTGGATTGCCTGGGGGATTTGGGGATAGGAGGCACTGTTTTACAGTCATTTTACTCCTATGTCTCAGGTAGATTTCAGATGGTGGTGCTTGTTGACAGTTGCTCTTCTAAATAGGAACTACCATATGGAGTTCCTCAGGGCTCCATTATGTCACCAATGCTTTTTAACATCTACATGAAATCTCTGGGTGAGGTCATCAGGGGATTTGGTGCTGGGTGTTGTCAATATGTTGATGTCATCCAAACAGATTTTTCCTTGTCATCAATATCAGGAAATGGCATTAGCCCCTTAAATGCCTGCCTACAGACAGTAATGGATTGGATGAGGGACAATAAACTGAAGCTTAATCCAAGCAAGATTTGTGGGGGGTTCATAATCTGCAAGACAGGATAGAACTTCCTGTTCTGGACAAGGTTACACTCCCCCAGAAAGAACAGGTTCGTAGCTTGGGACTGCTCTTGGACCTGAGTCTCACCCTGGTGCTTCAGGTTGAGGCTGTAGCCAGGAGCACTTTTTACTAGAGCTACAACTGACTTAACACCTTCACCCATTCCTTGAGGAGAATGACCTGAAAACAGTGGTACACCAGCTGGTAACTTCCAAGTTGGATTACTGCAATGTGTTCTATGTAAAAGGTAAAGTGTAGTTCATTCAAAATGCAGCAGCCAGATTGGTCTCTGGAGTATGATGAAGAGACCACATTATGCCTGTTCTTAAACAGTTGCACTGGCTGCCAATATGTTTCTGGGCAAAATACAAAGTGCTGGTTATTACCTTTAAAGCCCTGAATTGCTTAGGTCCAGGTTACCTTACAGAGTGCCTTTCTCTACAAGATCTCCAGCACTCATTAAGATCATCAGGAGAGGTCCGTCTTCAGGTGATCTGGGACCAGGCCTTCTCATTTGTTGCCCCTGGACTAGGGCCAGGAAGACCTGAGTTCAAATCCCCATTCAACCATGAAACTCACTGGGTGACTCTGGGCCAGTCATGTGTCTCTCAGCCTAACCTACCTCACAGGGTTGTTGTGAGGATAAAAATAATCATGAGCTCTGAGCTCCTTGGAGGAAGAGTGGGATATAAGTGTAAAAAATAAAATAAAGTAAATATAAGAAGATCAAAGACACCCAAAGAGGTTTACAATATTAAAAGAAGCAACTTACAGAAGATTAATCAAACGTCTCAGGCTGTTGGTTCTTTTCAGGAGCTGAGGACAAGAGCTCTCTAGCCTGGGAACCTCCTTTCTTGCCTTCCTCTCAGGGCACGCTGGTCTTTCCGTACTCCTGGGAAGAGGGGGGCTGCCCCAACAGTCCTCACAGGCCAGAACTGGTCTCTATGGGGGCCGATGTTATGCTTTCCCCTGTCCTGGGCGCCTCCTTTCTTGCCTTCATCTCAGGGCACACTTCATCTTCCTTGGAGGCCTTCAGGAGAACCTCAAAGACCCATATTTTTGGCCTGGCTTTTAATGATATCTAGTTTTAATTTTAATCTGGTTTAAATGTTTTGTTTTGTTTTTTATTTTAATGTAAACTGCCCTGAGCCACTTTATGAAGGGTATAAATTGAATAAATATGCAAACCTAAAACTAAAACTAACTAGCTAACATAAAATACAAGAAGAGTCTATTTTTATCCTATTGGTTGATATTCAGTGCAGGCTAATGTGGGCAGTTCTATTTCCAATGGATGTAGCATTTTGCAACAGTGATTGCAAACTTTTAAGGAGTAGCAGATGAGCCCTGTTCTACCATACTGCTGGTATTGCTTTAGAGGTGCAGTGGTGAAGGCAATTCACCTGTGTTAGCCTGCATGGAATGTCTGCCAATATCTTTCCAAATCCATTTGGAGGCCAAAACAAGTGATACTGCTGGATGTGAACCTGGGAACCACAGATCTAAATATCTTCCTACTGAGAGAATGTGTGTGTGTGTGTGTGTGTGTGTGTGTGTGTGTGTGTGTGTGTGTGTGTGTGTTGCACATAATACTAGGATTCAGGGTCACCTGAACAGGATGACTGGCAGATTCAGGACAGAGTGGGGGAAACCCTTCACAAAATGCATCAGGGCCACTTAATTAAATGGATTTACAAGGAGATTAGACCTATCTTCCAGGAATGTGTCCATCAATGGATATCAGTCATGATGGCTGCACAATGCCTTCTTGTGCAGAAGCACTATGCCTAGGAATCCCAGTCACTGGAAGGCAAACAGTGGGGTAGGGATCATGTCATGCATATGGTCTTACCAGAAGCATCTGGCTGACAACTGTTGCAAACAGGATGTTGGACTAAATGGACCCTTGGTCTGATCCAACAGGGCTCTTTTGGTGAATGATGTCACATCTCACAGCGGGGAAAGGTTATCAAAAACAAAAGTGCTATGGCTGCCTGATGGATTGTAGAGATCTGCACAAAATGGATTTTACATTTTGTTTCCAGCTCAAAATGAAATGCAAAATGGTCAAAATATTTTATTCAAACAGCAATTGAACCGGCTGTTTTGACAAAACAAACTCCACAGCCATAGGGAACAATGGGGGGATTCAAAACACCACATTGCTCCCCATGGGTAGCTCCTAGAGGTTGTGCAGTAGGGCATAATGGTTGCTACCTGCCACCCAACCCACAAAAGAAATGGGCAAGCAGGCAATTTTTAACAAATTTATTATTTATTTATTTAGCAAATTTATTGACCACCTGACTTCCATAGACTTGAGGCGGTTTACATGCATTAAAACAACAACAATGAAATGTTGTTGCTTAGCCTTTGTTAAACAAATGTTTAACCTTTCCCCCAGACCCCATAGGATCCCATCATGCTCTACCACACAAGCTACTCTGGTGTCCCGAGGAGCTACTGATATGAACTCCCTGTCTTCCTAGCTATTCTGCTGTATTATAGCCTTGCTTCTAAGGGCTTTTTCATAATTCCTTTGGCTAACCATTTTACTCTTGCATCTCTTTTCTATTCATGTCAAAGGGGAAAATAGCAGCACTACTGTGTCAGCGGCCACCAACGCTATGCCAAGGGCACCAGACACTGAATGTGCTGGGTGATATCTTGTTAGCTACTTTGGGGGTATTAGCCCCATAGATAGAAATAATGAGCTTTTAATTTAATTTAATTTTTTAGATTGTGAGCCCTCTGGGGACAGGGATCCATCTTATTTATTTATTATTACTCTGAGTAAACCGACCTGAGCCATTTTTGGAAGGGCGGTATAGAAATCGAATAAATAAATAAATAAATAAATAATTCTGTGGCCTTGTACTTATGACAGGTGTATTGCTGCATTTTACTCAAGACACCTGGTATATGTATTCTATATAGCAATTTAGCATAATTGTAATCTTGCCCTGTCCCCCTTTCCTCAAATCGTTGATGTAAACCACCCTGAGCCATTTTTGGAAGGGTGGTATATAAATTAAATCACATAAATAAATAAATAAATCCCCATTTTGAAAGACTGATAAAGACTTTGTGACCAAAAGAACAGAAAGAAAAAGTGATTACTAGCGATTTGCGTCTAATCACCAAAGCCTAATCACTTGAGTTAAGGAAAAGTGAAAACAACTGACTTGAACGTCTCAGGGTGCAGACAGTAAGAGGCTGTGTATGCTGACAATGAGAGGAGAACATCTACAGAACATCTGAAGACCCAAGCCCAGATAGGTGGCACTGGAGTTGCCATACCAATAAGTTTTGATTGATATGAGGACTGACTCCAAAACCAGTCAAGGACAAAGAAGAGAATAAATCCAGAATACTACAGACCCAACTTTCAGGTCCAGAGAATGCATCTTCTCCCTCTCCAATGCTGCAATGTCTCCGCACCCCAGCATCGTGCATCCCATTTTCTCATCGAAGCCTAGTTTCTGTAATCAGCAGGAGAAACCTTGAACTGATCATTTAAATTAGCTTTGCTTGCCAGGACCTTATAACTATTGTACCTTTCCAAATCTCTTTCCTTAAGTATTATGGAAATATGGACCATATCATGCCTGTGTTGTCCCTCCAAACACAGATTTCTAACACAGTAAAAAAAAAAATGGCCAAAAAAGAATCACTGACCCAGAATATACTCGGGGTGGATTAATCTTTTTGCCACGCATAGGCAGCAAAAGATTTGCCACTGCAGGAACAAAAGTAAGGGAGCTTGGGGGTGGGCAACTTAATTCTGTTTTTAAAAACTTTTTTAAATGCCACTGCGCAGAGGCCCGAAATCGCCCGCTCTGCCTCATTTGCGAGTTAGCCGGGCTTGAGTGAAAACCTCTTTGCTGGCGTCCTCCAGTGCCTGACCTCACCTCCGCTCCTTTGATGCTTTAGGAGGCAGGCGGAGCCTCCACTGCTACACAGCAACATTTTAAAATGTTTTTTTTTAAAACAGAATTAAGTTGTCCTCCACGATGCCTCTCCCCAGGATTTGCCACCATAGGCGGCTACCTATACTGCCTCTGCGGAAATCCACCATTGAATATATTGCCAGCCACGGTGCCTGCATTGACAGCAGTTGCTCTCTCACACACAATTATGACTCCTTACTTCCTAGCATTGCAACAGTTGCCACAGCAGCAACCTTAGCAGCAAGCATAGCCATAAGCTCAACTAGAGCAACTTCAGCCACATTTTGACTGAGTACACCTTGCAATGCAGATTCAGAGCACTGAGAGTGAAGCAAACGTTAGGCTCAAGGCCAGACATGGAGCTCATCACAGCAATTGCCAAGAAATATTACACACACACTCAGCTGCCACTGTCCATTTCTCACCACAACACTATAGCACAAACAAAACAAACCTCAAGGCAGGCAAGCACCCAAGTTCTGCCTTTGTCAATCAGAGATCCAGCAAAACCAGATGGTTATAGCAGCAATAGCACAGTGCTGAGGGGGAAACCTCACAAAAATCAAACCTTCCTTCCTCCTCTCCTGATGTATCCTCTTCAAGAGAGGCATAAGGGCCCTCTCTGCCTCCCACTCCCAGTCCCTTTAAATACATTTTGAAATACCCTCCTTTTGTGTTCCCCCTCCCTCCTCCCTCCACCCAGCCAATGGGGGCACAGTTGCCCATGACAACCCTTGATTTGTATGATAACAAGCCAACCAAGAAGCAAGATCTCAAGCCAATCAGAAGCCAGTGCCAGAAAACCAATCAGCAAGGGGGGGAAACAGGCTTCCATAATAGTATGCAAAACATCAAAACTTTTCAGTCGAAACAGAGTTGTTTTGTTCTGAGCACGAAACTGGCCCTTTTTAAAGGCCGTGCTTTTTTGAGCTTGAAACACTCAGAACAGCCCATTTTGAGTCGAAATGTTTTGACATCAACACATTTTGCACATTCCTAATGGATTATGACATGAACTGTCAAATACAGCAGCCAGTGTTTGAGAATAGTGCTTTAGAACTGAAGAGATATCATGTGGCTTTTCTTTGATCAGTTACAAAATCAAAGAAGAGGGATAGTTAAGACATTTGAGAGAAGCTAAGCTGTAGCAAAGGTTAAAGGACTGGGAACTGGACTGGAGGAGGTATAAAAAGTAGTTAATAAAATTGTACTTTGACATATATTGATTGGTTGGTTTTTTAAAAAAACCAGAATGGCTAACAAATAGGGTGACTGCCTGTTAATGAATCCATGTCAGACTGAGGGGAGGTATTGAATGGAGTGCTACAGGACTCTGTTCTGGGCCTTAGGAACATAGGAAGCTGCCATATACCGTGTCAGACCACTGGTCTATCTAGCTCAGTATTGTCACAGACTGGCATTGGCTTCTCCAAGGTTGCAGGCAGGAATCTCTCTCAGTCCAGGCTTGAAGATGCCAGGGAGGGAACTTGGAACTTTTTACTCTTCCCAGAGAGACCCCATCCCCTAAGGGGAATATCTTACATTGCCCACACATGAAGTCTCCCTTTCATATGCAACCAGGGCGGACCCTGCTTACCTAAGGGGGCAAGTCATGCTTGCTACCACAAGACCAGCTCTCCTCTCCTAAACAGGCCTTGCGCTGTTCAATATTCTTATAAATGACTTCATTCATTCATTTGATTTCTATACTGCCCTTCCAAAAATGGCTCAGGGCAGTTGAGTCACTTGGATGAGGAAGTAGATGAGATGCTTATCAAATCTGCAGATGACAGGAAGCTGGGGCAGGGTAAACAGCAGACACCTTAGAAAACAGAATCAAGATTCAATCTGAACTGAACAGGCTTGACTATTGAGCCAAAACCAACAAGATGAAGCTCAGCAGAGACAAATGTAAAGTCCTGCATTTGGGTAAGAAAAATCAAATGCACAAGTATAGGAATGGGAAGACCTGGCTTGGCAGCTGCATATGTGAAAAGGTCTTCATGGACTCTAAGCTGAACATCAGCCTGTGTGATATAGCTGCTAAAACCTAATGCAATTTGGGCTGCATAAACAGAGGCATAATGTCCAAGATCAGAGAATGTGGAATCATTCCTCTCTATTCTGTGCTGGTAAAGAGGTCATAGCCCTGCCACTAACAGAGATCCGGTTGGCGGGGACTAGAGACAGGGCCTTTTCAGTTGTGGCCCCTTGGCTTTGGAACATCCTCCCTGAAGAGCTTTGCCATGCTCCCTCCGTCAGTGTGTTTTTTAACAAAATAATTGAAGACACATCTTTTTAAAGAGGATTCTTAATGTTTCATCTCTGGTAGGTTCTTTAGTTTTTATAGTTCTCAGTTTTTAGCTTTTAAAATAACTTTTTTTAATATGAATTTTTAAAAATGCTATTTTAAATGAGGTTTTAGCTTGCTCTTTTAACCTGTTTAACTTAAAGCTAGTTAACTTAGTCTTATTTTACAATACATTGTATCTTTTTATGAATGTGAGCCGCCCCAAGCAATAGTGTACTGGAGATGTGGGGTATAAACACTTTAAATAAATAATAATATAGAACTAGAACCAATAGATAGAAATTACAAGGCAGCTTGCAAGCTTAATATATAAGATTATATATTATATTCATAATATAGGATATAACAATATATAAGATTATTAAATGATGGCATATACCATTTATTATTTTGTATGGAACTTTTTAATTTTTCATTTAATGAAGCTGGGACAGAAAAGATTAGAAGATCTATGACTTTTTAGAACTCTCCTTTTTATTTAGTATTGGAAAATAATACATAATAAAACATTTTATTAAACATATACATTATAATATTCAACTAATTCACCAAATGAAAGTTTTTGAATAAATTTTAGGTTTTCTTATTTTTATTTATACAGATTTTAAATCAGATGAAGGACAAAATTGGAGTGAGGGAACTCATACTCTCTCCTATAGAATATAGAAACCAATCATTAATATTTAACAACACTTTTGAGCTTGTGGGATTGGTGGGGGCGGGGGGAGCTCATACTGCAGAGCACTGAGGATGTCCGGTTCTGTGCTTGAATTATTTACATTGCTTAAATTTTGTATGTCACAGCTGGGTTGTTTCTCTTTTCTTTAGACTGCTCAACAGTATGATGATCAGTTAGGTTGGGGGGGATCTTTCCTTGAGGGGTTCAAGATTCTTTATTGATGGCTATTGATGCCTAGTCTTAGATCTTTTAGACACAATTAATACTGTTGTATTCTTCTTATGTCTTGTTTTTGATGGACAAGATCTTGTACACAAACTTGTATGGTTTTGTTGGACTCTCCGAGATGTAACCTTTCTGTTTCTACTTATAATACTAATAAGAAAAAGAAAGAAAAGAAATTACAAGGGAGCAGATTTAGGCACTCAACGTTAGGAGGCATTTCCTAACTGTAAGAACTGTTTGATGGTAGAATAGCCTGCCTTGCTTAATGGTGAGCACTCCTTTCCTGGAGGTTTCAGGAAGAGGTTGGGTGGCCATTAGGGGCGTGCACGGAACAGTTTATTGTAGTTTGGTTTAAATCTGAGTTGAATTCAAACTGGGCCGCAAACTGGGCCAGTCAAACCGGCCACCGGTTCAGTTCAGTTGGTTGAACCAGGTCGAACCAGTTCGAACCAATTCAGAGGTTCAAGGGGGCTATGCATACACAAAGGCCAATCAATGCCAGAGCCACACCATGCAGGCAGGCTGCTGGTGAGTGCTGGGGGCCTCCTAGGAGTGGTGGTGTGGCTGCCACCAGGCTGCTCAGGCTCTTTAGAAGTTTTCTTTTTTAAGGATTCCCCCATCCCTTTGCTTGTAAAGGGGGAATCCTCACCAGATTCACCTTTACAAGCATAGCATGGCCCCCTTGAGCTGTTGTGCCTGGGTGGGTCAGGTGTGGCAGGAAGCACACTGTGAGAGCAGACAAGGCAAAGTCAACCATGCAGGAGATCAGGAGCCATTAGGGCAGGCAAGGCAAAGTCAAAACAGGCAAAGTGTCAGGAGGCGATGGTAAGACCATTATTTAGAAAGCCCTCCCTCGATCCCTCCAACCCAGACTACTATACTCTAACCTGCCCTTTTGGGGGCAAGGTGATAGAGCGTGTGGTGGCGTCCCAGCTGCAGAGGGTCTTGGATGATACGGATTATCTGGACCCTTTCCAATCTGGCTTCCGCCCCGGATATGGGACTGAGACTGCCTTGGTTGCTCTAGTGGATGACCTACGCCGGGAACTAGACAGGGGGAGTGCGTCCCTGTTGGTTCTGCTGGACCTCTCGGCGTCTTTCGATACCATCGATCATGGTATCCTTCTGGGCCGCCTCTCGAGTATGGGAATCGGAGGCACTGTGTTGCAGTGGTTCCAGTCCTTTCTTAGGGGGAGGGTCCAGAAGGTGGTGGTGGGGAACTACTGCTCGGCTCCATGGCCATTGGCCTGTGGGGTCCCTCGGTTCGGTCTTGTCCCCCATGCTGTTTAACATCTACATGAAACCGCTGGGAGAAGTCATCTGGGGACTTGGACTGAGTTGTCAGCAATATGCGGATGACAGTCAGCTCTATCTCTCCTTGTCAGCTGATCCTAGGGAGGCAGTGGATGTCCTGAATCAGGGGCTGGAGGCCGTGATGGGTTGGATGTGGGCTAATAAACTGAGATTGAATCCAGATAAGACGGAGGGAATGTTGGCCAGTTGGTCAGTAGGAGAGCCAATTGGGATGAGGAGATTTTACCAGTTCTGGATGGGGTTGCACTCCCCTTGAAGGAGCAAGTACGCAGCTTGGGGGTATTACTGGACCCAGCTCTGCTTTTGGACGTTCAGGTGGAGGCAGTGGCCAGGGGTGCCTTTGCACAGCCTCGGCTAGTATGCCAGCTGCGTCCCTTTCTCGAGAAGGCAGATCTGGTCACAGTTACCCATGCCTTAGTCACATCATGGCTAGATTACTGTAATGCACTCTACATGGGGCTGCCCTTGAAGAATATCCAGAAACTGCAGCTAGTGCAAAATGTGGCAGCTAGGGTTTTATCTGGAGCTGCCCGATCAGAGCACATAACACCCATTTAGTTTGTTTCCGGGTCCAAATCAAGGTGCTGGTTTTGACTTTTAAAGCCCTTAACGGTTTGGCCCCTGGATCTTTGAGGGGCTGCCTGCTCCCAAGGGTTGCTGCCCACTTGACGAGGTCATCTGAGGGGGCTCTGCTCTGGGTGCCAACAATGAGAGAGGCTCAGTTGGTGTGCACACAGGACAGGGCCTTCTCTGTTGCTGCCCCCGGATTCCAGAATGCTCTCCTAGTGGTTATTCGCTCCTCAGTCTCCATCACAGCTTTTAGAAAGCATGTTAAATCTTGGCTTTTTACCCAGGCTTTTACATGATTGTCTGCTGCTGCTCTTTGTACTTTGAATTTTGTATTGTTTTTATACTTGTGTCTTAAATTTTTTCATCAGATTTGTCTCATATTTTTAGCTTAATATTTTAACTGTATCATTTTTATAATCTTGTTTTTAAGTTTTGCTGTAAACCGCCTTGTTTTAATGAAAGGTGGTATATAAATTTAACAATAAAATAAATATAAATAAATAAGCCAAAGATCAGTCCATTAGGAGCAGGCAGGATTGAAGTCCAAAAACAAGCAATGGGAAGCCAGGGAAATCAAGAACAGGGAGCAGACACAGAATCAAGGTCGCACACATCAACACCCAAGTTGCTTCAGCAATGGTGGAGGCAAACGGAGGCCTTAAACACAGAGCCAGCGCTGCAGCCCCACCCAAGCCTGGAATGTCTTAAAGGGGCTACACCCTATTTCTTGAGCGCTGGCTGTGGGTTAGCTGGGTGGGCTGCTGATGGGGATTGGGGTGCTTCGGGTTCAACCTCCAACTCCGAGGACACAAGCAAGGTTGTGTTGAGGGGGTCAGCAGGTGCTGGCATTTCCATTGGTAGGGGTGAGGGCCCCTCAAAGCTTTCCTTGTCCACTGAGTCTTCTCGGTCAGGCTCAGGGGTCAGAACCACTTCACCTCAAGATCCCCTGTTGTCCAACACAGGGGTAGTGACCCCTTCATCCTGGGACTCCTCTGTGTCAGACTTGGGGTTCATGACATGAACTGCTGAATTGGTTCGGCCCGGTCTGCCTCGACCAGGCTCAGTTCAGTTCGATCATGGACCGAACCACCTCCGGTCCGGTTTGCGGTTGAACTGTCGAACCAGCCCAGTTCAAGGCGATTCATGCACACCCCTAACGGCCATTTGTCAGGGATACTGTAACAGATTCCTGCACTGAGCGGGGGTTGGAGTAGAAGACCTCCAAAATTCCTTCTAACTCTTAAATTCTGTTTCTAAAAATAAAGGGAATTGTTTCCTGTTTACTTTTCACTACTATGTAACATATAGTTACACTCCAACACTGTGCTCATATTGTGTAGAAGTGGAACCTCTTTGCTCCAGAGGGCTTAACTGAATGAATGAACAATTGATTACAAGGAAGGAGGAATAATACCTAATGTAATGTAATGTAACATAATATTATAATTAATTATCATTGTATTGTATTGTATAATAACACTTCTTATTTAAATATTTTATCTGCATGTGCCAGTTGTTCAGCATTTTATATATATTATCTGAGCAAGTCATACAACAGTCCTGCAAGTAGGTCTGTGCACAGTCCTAAAAGTCAAAGTCGGGTCTGACCCAACTTTTACCAACCCCACAAATGTCGGATTGTGGTTAGATTCGGGGTCTGATTCAAAGTTGGGGTCGGGATTGGGTACAGGTCGGAGTTGGGACAAGCAGAAAATTTATGTTAATAACCATGGAAACTCACTATTTTAACCCAGAAGAAAAGTAACACAACTCCAGAGAGCTGCAGAGGAACTGACGTAATGACAGAGAATCCAAGGGGAAGTGAAATAACAAGAGAACTGCACGGAAAACCTAGAAATTGGCTGGTGGCTACTGATAGTTTAAAATGGGCTTTAAAACTTTTTAAAAACCTTTACAAAACTGAATATGCATGGGACAGGAAGACAGGTGGGCAGATAGGAGAGAAGATGGGGTTTCCCCCCCTGCAGCCGTGATTGCAAAGATGGGAGGGAAACCTTGCTGCCATTTGGAGCTCTGGAGAGCTCTGATTTTTTCCAAAAGAGGTCGGAAAATTCCGACACAAACTGGGGTATTTAAGTTTGGGTTTGGATTCTTTCCAAACCCCTCTGGTTCTGGTAAAATCAGACCATGCGAAGTCGGATTGGCAAAATTGGAACATGTCCGATTTTACTGATCTGACTTTGCACAGGCTTACCTGCAGGTTAAGCTGGCATTATTAACCCACCCCATATGGGTTGTTTTGAAGCATGATTCAAGGTGCTGGTTGTTACCTTTAAAGCCCTAATGTTCGCCCTTCTCTCTGACAGCCCCTTGGAGTGAGGGAGATAATGAAGAAAATAGGGAGGGGTGGAGCTGGGGGGCCTTCAGGAGCTGGTGAGCCCAGGTTCTTTGAACCCCTTTGCTCAATTATAGCTACACCCCTGGGATCACCTTCTTCCTTGGGAATCTATCCTTAAGATCTTCAAGAAAGGCCCTCTTGCATGTTCGCTTGTCTTTGAAAGTTCGGTTGGTATTAACACATAAGCAGGTGTTCTCGGAAGTAGCACCCTCCATGGGGAATTCCCTGCCATATGAAGTGAGACTGGTTCCTTCCTTGCCTGTGTTCTGTGGAAGGCTATTTACATAGGAAGCTAATTTATATGGAGTCAGATCCTTGATCCATCGAGCTCAGTGTTTTCTATGCTGACGGGCAGTGGCAGGATATCAGATATGTATTTCTGAGTCCTATCTGGAAATGTCGGGGATTGAACCTGAGACATTCTGCATGCAAAGTAGATGCTGTACCACTGAACGATGGTCCTTTTCAAGGGACAGTATTTGCAGGCATCCTTCAATCTTCTTTAAATATTGGTTTTTAGCCTACCCATGCTTTTTATTATTCATGTTTTATTGATATGTTAGTTTGTTGTTGTAAGTCACTTTGGGAGCTTTGTTGTAGGAGAAAGGATAAAAATATTTTCATAAATGCATATTTTAAGGAGGGGGTTGAGTTTAGAGAGTAGAAGCTTCCCTATGAATAACTTTTAAGTTAATGATAGATGTGATATTTGAAGAGGACACTTTTCATCTTAGTTAGAAATTAATAGAAACAATCTCTCAACATTCTCCTCTGAAAATATTGGATGCAAATATTCTTTGTCTGTGCAACAATTTGGTGGATATTTCATCAACATTTGCTATCCAACTATTTTGCAGACATTTGACAGAATCTGACATGCTGCAATTAATATCTGACCATACAAGACAGCCGTCAGATGCCATTTGTATTTGACAGCATCCAATAGATAATGAGCAACAGGTTAGTTTAATAGTAACTCCCTTTGCTCATTCCAATCAAAATGACCAGATTTTGACATCAGATTTTTAATTCCAACCTTCAGATGGCAGATTTCAGCTTCAGAATCTGAACTGTGAAATCTGAACATTTGCCAAAGGTTGAACTGCTGTGAAATATCCCTTTAGCTCTGTCACACTCCAAGGCAGACTAACCCACTACACCAAATTTCAGCTCAGGGACTGAAAAAGGGCAGTTCTCTCGTATGTATTTGTGAAGCTGCTTTCCACTGAGTTAGCCTGTTGGTCCATCCCGCTCATTACTATCTAGCAGTGATTCTTCCAGTTTTCTTTTTCTGACATACCTGAACCTTGACTCTGGGATATTCTGCATGGAAAACATGTGCTCTCCCACTAAACATGTACCCTCTCTTCCTGCTGGTGTCAAGGGATGATTTGGAGCATAGGAAACTGCCTTATACGGAGTCAAACTATTGGTCCATCTATCTCAGTATTACTCTGACTGGCAACGGCTCTCCAAAGACACTGGGCAAGTGTCTTTCCCAGCCCTACCTGGAGACACCAGGGCTTGTACCTGAGACTGCCTTCATGCAAAGCAAATGTTCTGCCACTGAGCAACAGCCCCCATCCCATAAGGGGGATATCTTACAGTAGAGAGGGCTCACATAGAGTCACCCATCCAAGTGCAAGCCAGGTGAACCCTTCCTTTATAAAATAATATGCTTTATTTTGGTATGTTCACATATACCATGGGCCTCCTATGGTTCTCACCCTTTGAGATAGATGTTTTAATAGAATGTGTTGGATCAATTACCCAGGCCAACCCTCCTTAGTCAATTCATGCTCACCACCACAAATCCGGTTTAATTCGCATGTGTGATAAATCAACGTAAATCAACAGGCAGAACAATCATTTCATCTCACTTTAAACTCTATGCTTTAAAGTCAGTTCTTCGCACATTTCATCTGACAGCTGAGTGCTGAGTAATCGTGATGTACATGCATGTGTGAACTGGCCCTTAAATCAGGGGGAGAGTGGGCAGGGATCATCAGCTAACTGTGAAAGAGCAGATAAGGCAGAGCCATAGGAGCAAAGGACACATTGCTCATTGTTTCCATCCTTCCCTCCTTGATCAATGTGGCCTTCCCTCTGCTTCTATCTCCTCCAGCTCGGCCTACCTTGATTCCCTCATTCCTCTTCTTTTTTGCGTCTGCTGGGAGCCTGTGATGAAGCCATGAGATGGGGTTTGATTTTGAGAGAGGTGCAATTAGGCAAAGAGTGCAAAGTCAACATGAATAGTGCATGAGTGAGAGTACGCAAGCAAGCAAGACCAGGTAAGGGAAATGATCTTTGTCCTTTGGCAGCTTTCCGCCCCTTCATAGCCTCGTCGCCAAGTCAACCAGTCCCAGCTGGGAAAGAGCAGATTATTTATCTCCAGGGGTCAACCCCTTTTGGGCTACCAAACTAGCCCTGGACTAATCAATGAGCTCAATCTAGATGAAGCACTGCACACTGCATCTGCCATACAATGAGCTTATTCACAGGTGTCATTGCAGAGAGGGGAGTCAGTCCACCAAACGAAGCCATTCTTTACTCTCTTGTGTATGTATTCCCCCCTCCCTCTCCCGTCCTTCTCGCTGTCTCCAGCTACCATAAGACTGGTATCCAGGTGGATTTTTTCCCCTGAGAAACTTGCACAGCCACATAGACACCACCTCTGGATAGCTCTGTGTATGTACAAACGCACCATGCCTTGTTGTACATCTCAGGCCATAGCTCAGTGGTAGGGCATCTGTTTTGTTTCCATCCCTGGCATCTCCAGGTAGGCCTGGGAAAGAGCCCTGCCTGGAACCTTGGAGAAGCCACTGACAGTCAGTGTAGAAAATACTGAGCTAGATGGACCAATGGTCTGGTTCAGTATAGGCAGTCTATGTTCCACATGGGTCTCCCTGTTCCAGTAAAGATGTGATTATGATTCTGGTTATGAACATTTATATAGCACTTTTCAACATCAACAAAAAGTTTACAAAGTGGTTTACAGAGCAAAGGAAATAAAATCGTGGTCCAACGGAGGCCACTAGAAATGATAAAAGTATTACCACCATTTTCACAAACAGGTGATCTATGACTGTTCACCAATATTCAAGTGCATTCTCTTGACCTCTCTCTTTACACTTCCTATTGAATTCTGGTCATCCTGTATCAGCCAGTCTTCCAAGTAAGATCAGGAATTAGCTTCTACTTACTACCGGAATTTAACAGTGCAAAACCTTGGCTGAGCATTTAAACCGCACTTCTTGAGAACACAGAGAGGCGAGTGAAAAACACCATAAGGTGTTGGCGTGCACCACAGCAACACACGAGCAAAAAGAGGAGGTTAACAGAGCTCTCGCTCAGTTAACTTCATCTTAGGGGAGGCATATTTAGGTCGGTTAGCTGCCGGGAGCCGTGTGGCTCCCATTGCAGCACATGATTGCCCAAAAGCAGGCTAGGCTCCCTTAGCCTGCTTTTGGGTGATCGTGAGAATCGCCTCAATATTGTCTACACAGACTGCCAGCAGTTTCTCTAAGGTGCTAACTGAGCAAAGAGGCACCTTTCAAAAGTGGTGATTTTCCTTAATGAGCATGGGGAGAGCAACTGGCCGTATCCAAGCCCAGCACAGCATCCCTCCAGTGTCTGTTGCTGGTGTCTATCTTATGTATCTTTTTAGATTTTACTTTGGGGACAGGGATTCATCTTTATCTAATCTATCTATCTATCTATCTATCTTAGGTGTACCCGTTGCTAATCCCATGCGTGGCACCTCTCGCGAGAGTTCACATGCGAGCTGCCGGCAAGGGGAGAGGAAAGCAGTGCAGGACACGCTTTCCTGAGGGCAGGAAGAAAGAAAATGACAGCGTGCAAGGGGGAGAAAATGGTGGCAGCATGCGAGCGGGGGCAAAAGAAGAAACCAGTGGCAGCGTGTGGGCAGGGGGAAGGAAGAAAATTGTGGCATGCAGGGTAGGAAGAAAACAGCAGTGGTGTGTGGGAGGGAGGAAGAAAATGCCAGCAGCAGGTGGGCAGGCTGGGGGAGGAAGAAAATGGTGCTGGGCATGTGAGGAGAAGGAAGAAAATTGCAGGGGTGGGTGGGCAAAGAAAATGCCGGCAGGGGCAGGCAGGGGAGAAAATGGTGGCAGGCGATGCTGGGGGAGAAGGTGGTGGAGGGAGAATCCGGTCCAGCTAGTTTATTCTTATTTCTCTATGTAAAATCTTTGGGAACTTTTGTTGAAAAGCAGACAAAAAGAAGTATCTTTTCATATAATGCATAATAAATCTATGGGATTCTCTGCCACAAGATGTAGTGGAACTGAAATCTAACAGCCTGGGTGGCTTTAAGAAGGGTTTAGATAAATTCATGGAAGACAGGTCTATCAATAGCTGTTAGTCTGAGGGCTATAGGCCACCTCCAGCCTAAGAGGCAAGATGCCTCTAAATACCAGTTGCAGGGGAGCAAGAACAGAAGAGAGGGCATGCACATACCTCTTTCCTGTGGGCTTGCTAGAGGCATCCGTTGGGCCACTGTGTGAAACAGGATGCTGGACTAGATAGGCTTTGAGCCTGATCCAGCGGGGCTGGTCTGATGTTCTTATTGCATATAAATATTTGTTGTTGTTGTTGTTGTTGTTGTTGTTGTTGTTGAATCTCTCTCAGCCCTATCTGGAGATGCAAGAGAGTGAACTTGGAACCTTCTGTATGCAAGCATGTAGATGCTCTTCCCAGAGCACCCCCACCGCCTAAGGGGAATATCTTACAGTGCTCATATATAAGACTAGCTCTCCTTCCATAGACCAGCTCTCCAAGGAACTCAGGGTAGGGTGCATACATATTCCACCTCTTCTCCTTACAACCACCCTGTGAGGTACATCAGGTGATCCTCACCCAATGAGCTTTTTTACTGAGCCTGGATTTGAACCCAGGTTTCCCCAGTCCAGCACTCTAACCACTACAGCACACCCCTAATAAGTGTTATAACAATGCATGGAATAATGGACACATCACTTGTCAGTTTTCAGTCATGGCACCCAATATCTATTGCCTGAGATAGTAGTCACACTCTACCTCAAAGCAGAGCAAGTTCCTGTATGTTCTAGTACTAAAAAAGCAAGCTTACAATATCATTCGCAACGTCATCGGAAAGCAACATATATGCAAATCTTCGCCATGCATATAGGAACCGAGTTCCCTGGTTTTTCTGAAGGAGGGGGCAGTCTATGGAACGTTTTAGCCCTCTCGCTCTCTCACTCCCCTTCCCTGCCTGCTGAGTCTCCAGGAACTGAGCAAGGCGATAAGCGACCCGTGGCCCTTTCTAATCTCTGGCTGATAGAATTCACTCAGGTCGACGACAGGTTTCCCAGGCTGGAGGTTTAAAATTCAACAATCCTGGACACTTGTTGATTGAGCTTAAACAAACCTGAGGGCAAGCCGAGCCTCCAGCAGCACCTGCCTCGTTCTGTGACGTGTGGGGAGCTTGTCCCGCACACCTGAGCCTCCCCCCTTATACACACACAGAGTAGCTGTGGTTTTAAGCACCTTGGCACCTTAAGTGGTGCAGCGGGGAAATGCTTGACTAACAAGCGGAAGGTTGCCGGTTCGAATCCCCGCTTGTATAGGAAGGTGCTGAAAGCCATCATCTCACACTGCGCGGGAGGACACAATGGCAACCCCCTCCTGTATTCTACCAAAGAAAACCACAGGGCTCTGTGGGCGCCAGGAGTAGAAATCACTTGACGACAGAAAGCCAACCAGCAATGCAGCCCTCCCATTAACACTCCGGACGCGAATGCTGGGTCGCTGACTTCCCGCCGGCATGTGGTTCTCGCAGTCAGAGAGGTGGTTCTCCCCATCGGCCAGAAAAATCTGGGACCGGGATTTCCGCCCTAGTAAAGCCCAGTCAAATTGAGACCGTTGAGCAGGTGCGTCGCCTCTGCGCAGTATTCTGCGCCCTGAAAATTTAGCAGAAAGAACCATGATCAGTACTGCAGCATAACTGGCTTGTGGTTCGGATAGTAAAGGCTGATATATAATTCACACTCTTTACTGGTCTATGACCGAAATAAATTACTTTATTATATTTATTTAATTCACACTCACGCACGCAGGGAGGTGTTAAGGGGGAGGAAGAAGTCGATGACTCATCTGAAATCTCCCTTCCAACCCCAGTTAGTGCTCTTTTCTAACCCCAGATACATGAGGACAACGCAGTTTGTACATGCTCAGAGATCCTCTCGAGTTTATTATTATTTCCCACGTTGCAAAGGGGACTCCTTTTGCTCCCCAGGCTAAACCCAGCGGCTAGAGTAACCACGTGATGTACGCGTCACAGATATAGTGGCCTTGCGTGGAGGGCGAAGGAAGCAGTGCTACGTACTATTTCTACCATCCTGGCAAAAGAAAAAGAAAAAAAATTATCCCGTGATGAAGAAAGCGAAAGGAACTCGCAGGTCCCCAGCTCCAGAAGCGCTGCTGTTGGCACTGGAGAGGCGCCGCCCAATAGGAATCCCAGGCGGACTCACGCGGGATTCCGGAGAGCCAATGGGAAAGGCGCCCAAGGGGTCCTGGTCCTCCCCGGTTCCATCAGCACCGCTGGCAGGTGAAGCGAACCTGTCAAAGGCTTCGCCCAACCTGCACCGAGCGCTTGGCTGGCCGGCACAGCCCGTTCGCCATGAACGCCGAAGACCAGTATTACGCCTCCAGACCCTTCTACAAGGAGCCGTGCGCCTTTCAGAGAGCCCAGCCCCCGGATTACAACCAGAGCCCTCCAGCCTGCCTGTACATGGGCAGGCAGCAGCAGCAGGCAGCGCAGCCTCCTTACCCCAGTGTTTTGGGGGCCCTGGAACAAGGCAGTCCGCCAGACATTTCCCCCTACGAGGTACCCCCTATCACAGAAGATCCCGGCATCCCCCATCTCCAGCATCACCACCAGCCCCACCATCACCTGCCTCATCCGCACCAGGAAGCCCTGCCCTTTGGTGATGGGACGGACACTGGCGTGTTAGAGGAGCCGAGAGTCCAGCTGCCTTTCCCCTGGATGAAGTCTACCAAATCCCACGCCTGGAAGGGACAGTGGGCTGGCACAGGTAAGGCGCCTCCTTCCCCTTCCTTCTTCCCTTCCCTTTGGTCTTGGTCCAGGCTGAGAAGTATGGCCTCTCATCCTTCACTTCAGGCTTACCTGTGGCAAACACTTCAGCCCTATTCAGACATTAAGTTGCACGATGTCTATACGCTAGGACTGTGCTTGTTTTGGTATGAATGGTTGTACTTGCGTCCATTTTAGAAGGGAACCTGGGCACAGACCCCTCGTATGCTTGGTACAGATAGGAAATGCGCCGCTGTATCTGTGTTCGACAGAAGGTGTGAATAACTGTACCTGTGTACAGGTCTATCTATACCTGAGTGCATTGTCCATTCCTTGTACGAGTATTGAACATAATGTGTGAATAGGACTTTAGTGAAGTTCCAGTCTGTCTAGGGAAAAAGAAACTCACTCCCAACTTATCTGCCTTAAACACATTCAGTTGATAATAACTTGCAATGAAATGAAATGAATTGCAAGGAGACAGGAGTAAGTTCCACTAAAATATTCCTTCCCCTGCATTTAAAATCCCACCGCAAGCTTGTCATTAAATATCTCTTGTTTGGATGATGAATCTCTTCCGTTTCCTCTCTGAAGTATGGGCTACTTTAATGGCAACAGACCCCAGTTTTCATAGTCTGCTTTCAGAGCAGACTAGCAGATTTTCAAATTGTAGATGAAGATGATGATTGATTTTTATTATTATTATTATCATCTACCTAAGAGGTGTTTGTATACTGCGGTGCAGCTCAAGGGGCAGTGCACCGTCTGCCTCCATACTCGTTAAGGTAAGTTTAATGGTGTGCCAATGGAAGGGTTATACCTTTGTTTCTGCAAGAGGCCTTAATCCAGGAGAAAGTGCCGGTTCTAACTGAGAGTCTGGGATTCAACACCTTTCATTTTCTCTCGTTCACTGTCACTTTCTAACAGTATCAGAAACGACAAGAATGTAATATATTTGACCTAACAGGCAAAAGAACTTGAAATGCAAAGGGGACTGATGGCGTTGAAACTGCCATTATTATTAATTTCAATACTATTAATATTTAATACCATCTGAATGTTAGCCAGTAATGGATTTCTGTGGCGCCATCAACATGCGTGGAGGTTTACAGAATCTCTTGAAGACAAGACAGGGAACCAATTTACTAGCAGCCACTTGAACCCCGAAGTTGAATCTATATGCACTATTTGGTTTCCTGTTCCACTTATTCGGGATCCAAAAAGCAGATCCAGAAAAAGTTATCATTTCTCCCACGACGACTGCAGTGAATTACCCGCTTACTTTCATTTACGGCCCATAAAAGAGTTGCTCCAGAATAGCCTTGGACAGCCTTCACCCTTAATGCGGATTAACAAGTGCGGTAAAAAGAAGCGGCTTTCCCATATTGTAATGCCTACTTTTGGCAGCCTTTTCTCGATCTTAATTAAGTCCTTTGCTGTTTCTTGGAAATTAATTACACTGGAATATTCTAACAGATACTAAGGAGGATTCTATTTTGTTCTGTTCCTTTATTTTAAGACAGATGCCCTGCCTTTCCCCAGAGTCTCAAAGAGGCTTAGGAACAGGATAATTAAACAAGTTAATCAACAAAACGATCAACAAAACAAAACAATGCAAATAACAAATAGTTAGGATAATGCCACATCTATAAGACGATATTATTGGATTTGGATAAATCCATACTCCACGTTCACTCTCCTCTGATGTAACCTACATCTTTCAGGAACATCTTTGAATTTAAACCAACCTGATCATTTTAAGTAAAATAATAATAAAAAGTCTCTGTGTGCTTTCCAAGGAAGAGAGGAAAGAAGAAACTGATTTCCACCCAAAATGAAATTATCGGAATAACTGAAAAACCAACAACTTTGATTTCGCTGGGGGTGGATCTCAGAGTTCCTCTGCTAATTCCCTTCCGGAAAATGAGCCGGAAAGTGGGGAAAGAGAGACTTTCCCACCCGCCGCTTGTTTCAGTTCTAACAGAATCTGAACCAGAAATACGGGTCGTTCCTGCCGCTTTATTGGCTGCTTGTGCACAATTAGTTCAGTAACCTATCTTGACGCCAAGAGAGCCTAGAAATCATCGCTTGTCAGACAAGTCACCATTTCCGACACAGCTATAAATGGGGAACAGGAAAACACAAACAACTAGGTGGTTACCTCTGTGCTTAATACCGGGGACTGGATCTCTAGCCCAGCTGAGCAGCAGAGACAGCGATACACTGCACCAGGGGTCCCAACCTTTTAAAACAAGTCTACCCATTCTGTCGCAAACTTTCAGCTCAAGTACCCCATAGAAACTCTGTGTGTGTGTGTACACAAATTAAAATGTTACTGTTATGAGCCAAGCTATTCCACCCACTGGCTTACATCCAGATGAAATTACTCGTGAGTACTCCCATTGAAATTAATGGGGAAAGTAAACTTGCCTCATTCATTTCAATAAGACTGTTTGCGAATGATTTAATCTGGATGTAAACCAGTGACTGGAGAAGCCCATTTCATAACCATAAAATCTTAATGTGTGTGTGTGTGTGTACACACATAAATAAAAACACAAATTTAAGCGTTGCAAGTTAGGGAGACAGACCACTGTGACCACTGAGTTTCAGCAGGCAGCGTGGGGAGTCAGCCATGGGGAGGTAGGAGAGCTCTCTGAGAAACCCCTGTTGGGACCCCCTGATGCAAGTGCTACTGAACTCAGGGGAAATTACTTGTGCTTGAACTTGCCCAGGGCTGAAAAGGATTCACTCTGGCCCACAGGCCTGGATGTGAAAGCAAGCCTTTCAGGTTAGCTATGCTGTGCATCTGGTGGGCCACTGTGCGAAACAGGATGCTGGACTAGATGGGCCTTGGGCCTGATCCAGCAGGGCTGTCCTTACAGTCTTAGGACTAAGGTTGTGGGCCTTAGAGAAATCAATCGGAGCTACTGTCCAAGCCTACCCATACTTATTATGAAAAATATTTACCTGCCGTTTGTCAAGAAAAAGGTTCTCAAAGCAGTTTACATAGCAAAAGAAAACGGAAGATGGTTCTCTGTCCCCCAAAGGGCTCACAATCTAGAAACAAAACAAGAGATACAATACAACAACAACTTCTGGGAAGGATGCTTTATTATTATTATTATTATTATTATTATTATTATTAACATTTATATCCCGCTCTTCCTCCAAGGAGCCCAGAGCGGTGTACTACATCCTTGATTGTACTACATCACCCTAAATATAAGATAGCCACCACTTGGAACCCGCCAGCCCCCTTTAACATTTATATCTTGCTCTCCCTCCAAGGAGCCCAGAGTACATGGTTATTTTTATCCTCACAACAACCCTGTGAGGTAGGTTTAGCTGAGAGTTAAATGACTGGCCCGGAGTAACCCAGTGAGTGCCATGACTTTTCCAATTAGCAGGGGTGAATCTTAGGTTTACTCCCAAGAAGGTGTACCCGGGATATGCGCTGCACTAACCTTCGTGCAGCGTCTTAACCGGCTTGAAGAGATCACAACCGTCCGATGTCATATTAGCAAATTTCCTTTAGCAGAGTTACAGGCCTGGGCTCATCATGTGTCTTTGAAGGTGTGTACCACTTTGAACCTGCCCCCTCCCCGCCAAACCTATCGCCCCTTACAGAATGAGCGACTCTTCACTCTATAGGGGCAGTGATCCTCAGTTATCTTTCAGAAATGTTCAATATAACTTTAAAATGACAGTCCTGTGCACGCTTATTTGGGAGTAAGTCGTGGTGGGACTTTCCCACCCAGTGAACATGCCTAGGAGTAGCGAACTGAGCATAATGGAACTTATATCATGCATGTAACGGAAGGAATCTGGATAAATATAAGTCTGCCCCTATACCACTCCAGCTAGCGTTTTCCCAGTGGCTGTTGCTACTTTGTGTTTCTTGTTAGACTATGAGTCCTTTTGGAACAGGGAAGCAGCTTATTTTAACCCGCTTTGTAAACTTGTTTGTTGTGGTTAAAAAGCGGTGTACAAATATTGGTAGTAAAAATAAAACTAAATCCGGGTTGACACTCTAATTCTAAACTTCTTTACTAAAAAGTGAACCCCCAGGAGTTTAAAGTGAACTTCTTCTTTTTTTAATGCTTAGGATCCGCAGGTCTGCCTTTTTATGCATGCCTGTATTTTAATGTGGTGTCAAAAAGAAAATGGTGTGGAACTATATGCAATACGTACCCTTGCGGAGCCCTCCAGGAAGGGAGATGATTCGCCCGAGAAAATAGAGTCTGGCAGCAGCCTTTGCTGGTGCCGGTGTGCGATCTGAATCCTGGTCCAGTCAGGGATGTTCACCCGGCCCACGGACGACCTGACTGCGTCCTCCTCGGATGCTGACGGGGGTGCACGTCCCCATCCGGAGCCTCTAGAGAGCTCAAGGGTGGCCAATCAGAGGCTCTCCAGCTGCTATTGTAGACGAAACTGGAGCTGGGGGTGTTGGGAGTTGTAGACCAGCAGCAGTCGCACAGCCTCCGGTTGTGAGGAGGAAGGGAGACAGATCAGGGTTTCTTAACCTTGGGCTCCCAGATGTTGTTGGACTACAACTCTCATCATCCCCAGACATGGCCTTTGTGGCTGAGGATGATGGGAGTTGTAGTCCAACAACAGCTGGGGGCCCAAGGTTAAGAAACCCTGCTAGATTACAGCTGGGTTAAGTCGAGAGTTTAGGGAAAGGAAGAAATTAATCAAAGGAGCCCCATTGAAGTTAAAAGGAGAAGTTAGGCAATGCATTGAAATTTAATTTCATTGGGACTTCTTTGAGTCATTTTCCTCAACATGCCCGGACCTCTACATATCTTTAATGAATGGCACCTCGATCCTAAACACAATTTAATATTTTATTTTATTTTATTTTAATTAATGTGACATGTTAATGCCTCCCTTCCTCCGAGGAGACCTTCTGGATTATAAAGGTTTCAAAACTGTACAGACTCCCAGCTGTTTTGCTAGCCTCGTAGTCCGTGCCAGCAAACGCCCGCCCGCTCCTATTTTCAATCCGCCAAGGGGACCCTGGTCAAGAAGGCATAGTTCAGTTTCCCGGTAGAGAGCCCGCCACTCTCCAAGGTTGGGAACCGAACAACCTTCCTGTCTCTGGCTGCACAATGTTATCGGGCCTTGCGTCTTGCGCGCTCCAGGTCACGCCTTTCTGCAAATATTGCATTAAGGGCTTTGTTAAAATAGATAGCAGGAAAGTGGGGGTGGGGGAGAGAGAGAATCCCGGGGTAAGAAATAGTCCTTCCCGCAAGGTCAGTTCATATCAAAAGGAAACAACAGTAGGGGAATAATCCCTGTTTCCCACAAAGATCCTAGGGAATTAGATAATAACGCCCCCGCCCCCCAATTGGCATCATAAAGGTTACAAATGAAAACAATAGACAGACAGATATTTTATGCTTTGCTTTGGATGGAGCAGTTGACTTTGGCCGGGGGAAGCTTCTGCCACAGTACGGCTGTTAGTTTGCTGCTTTCACTGTAGCAGCAAAAGGGCACCGCTGCACAAGCAGGAGGCCTCAGGTTCTATTATCCCTGGCAGCAAAAGATAGGGTTGGGGAAGACCCCTTTCTGAAACCTGGGAGAGAGACCCCCGGTCAGTGCATTTACTTCCTACTATTATTTATATGCACTTTCAGTGAAAAAGTTCTCAAATAGGAACATTAATAGTTAATAGTTAATAATAATTAATGATTAATGTTAACACGCTTCCCTGTCTCCCAAACGTCTCACAGTTTAGAAAGAAACACAAGGTAGACCCAGCGACAGCCAATGATGGGGATGGATAGGGCCAGTTGCTCTCCTCCTGCTAAATAGAGGAGAATCGCCACTTTGAAAGGTACCTCTTTGCCTCGTTAGCAGTGGTAGGTACTGTAGGCTATACTGAGCTAGAGTTACACTGGCCTCTGACTCGGTATAAAGCAGCTTCTCATGTAACAGCCATGCAGTCCAATCCTATGACTGTCTATTTGGAATTACGGAGTAGGCTTCCAGCTCAAGAAGACAAACACCACTTGGAGATTAAGTGCTTGCGGGATAACAACACTTAGAGTGGAAACAAAAAGCTCTCCGCTTCTCTGTCATACATAGAAGAGCACAGAATGAGAAAACCTCTCCTGTAATCCTTTCAATGCAGGCTGCGCTTCTGTACTTTGGATTAACCTCTCTAGATTTAGATCTACACACACACACACACACACACACACACACACACACACACACACCTCGTGAGTAATTTAATCCGGAAGACTAAATTACTCAGGAGTAGTCCCACTAGAATTAATGGGAGTAGTCAATCATGAGTAATTTATGTCAGCCAGAGAGAGAGAGCCCAGCGCATTTGGAATGAAAAGCTAGAGGATCGGAGATCTTCTCTCTCTCATTTCTGACAGTCATTGACGAAGGAACCTACCGGAAGCCCCTGACTTAGCTCAGGGTCCGCGCCCTGGCTTCACCTTTCCTTTGCAGACCTCCCGCATAAATAATATTAGATTTATCCGTGCGCCCCGTGCACTGTTTCTGCGTTACTGTAACGATTCTTTTTAGATCGTCCCTTGCGCCATCCTCACCATCTGTATTATCTGGAAGTCCGATTTGTTTCGACTGGTGCTTTTCGCCATCTGAATGTGTTGGAGGGGTGTGAATGGTGGTGGGGGTCGGAAATGGTGGTCACGAATAGAAAAGCTGTTGTCGGAGGAGGCTGAATTTAGAGGAATGTTTTCGCGAGTGGTTCAGTTTCCTTGAACTCTAACAAGGCATTTCCAAGTGCGGCATGTCATAGGAGTATATTTATTTCAAATATGTAAGCCTAGAGTTTTCCGCGTAGGAAAGGCAAGGAAGCCTTTATCAGCACAATCCAACGCGAAGCACTCCTACACAATCCCATAGAAATAAATGGAAAGTGCGCATGAGCAGAGACGCGCTGTTTTCCCAAGCCCCATTCATTTCAGTGGGAGTTGCGCAGGAATACCTCTCACTGGTTTGTGCCCAAATGTGCTTAGGTACGGGTAGAACTCTTTAGTACTCTGGTGCAAATGAAGGTATGTTTGAAATGAGTTTCACTGAAATTAAAGGGACTTTCGCAAAAAACAACAACCCCCAAAAACATGTGCTTTCATTGTTTTGGTGGTTGTTTTGAAATTTAAAAGAAATATACCACTGTGCCTGTCTGAAGAACCAGCGAATTCTTCAAACCGTGTAACACTCGAATTTTAAGGTGGGTGCAAAATAACAAAATCGTTCCCAGAAGAACAATGGAAAACTGTTTGTCACAAATAGCATAATGTACTGTTCCTTATTTGCAAACGATTATAGTACCTTTCCATATGAGGTTCTTCAAGGAGATTACAATGCAGTTAAAGCAGCAGAATCCATGTGCCTGGTCCTAAATCTGACAGTAACTAATCAACCCATCTAAAGGGGAAACTATTTCTATTTTTGCAGTATATTTTTAAAGAAATGAAAGAGGAGTTGGTGGTAACACTCTCATTATTTTGAATGAAATATCATTTGTGGCTGAAATTAAGTTGTCCATAGAAATCCTCTTTTGAATGGTTTGGAATCTAATATTCTCCAGATTTTTCTTAAATGCTCAAATATTTGTTGAAAATTTTATCTTTTTATTTTCATCTTCTGTTATTTGATTTCAGTCTTTGACTGTATTTTTGGCAATATTTAATAGCTGACTGGCATTACAACGGCCTTTCTTAAGTATTTGAAAGCCAACATACACTCTTATTTATTTTATTTTATTTATTTAACATATTTGTATACCACCCAAAACACAAGTCTCTGTGCGGTTTACAACAAAACAATACAAACAAGAAGTAAAAAAGTTAAAACATTACAACAACTTAAAACAACGTCAAAACTATTACGAACCATCAAACTATTAAAGAAAAGGAAAGATTGTGTCCTCACTTTCCATGTGATTTTCTTGATAGAATACAGGAGTGGTTTACCAGTGCCTCCTCCCATGCAGTATGAGATGATGCCTTTCAGCACTTCCCTATATCACTGCTGCCCAATTTAGGTGACTACAAATGTATTTACAAAGCACAGTGTGGGAAGCAGGCCGGCAGGATTGGAACTTACAGCCTCGGCAAGCTGCTTCCCCTGCTGCTTACTAGAAAATAAACAGTATATAAATATTGATAATACTAGTAGCAACAGAGTGTAAATTTATTGCATGGCTCCCCTCCCCATTTTATCCTCACAACAACCCTGTGAGGTAGGTTCAGGAGAAAGATAGCAATTAGCCCAAGGTCACTCAATGAGTAAGGGTTGAAGTCCTTGCCCCATGCGCTAACTCCTCTACACTGGCTCTTAATTTTAGGTTGTGGGCCCTGATCTTACTTCATTGGAAGCAAGTGCCAGAAAAGACTAGAACTTACTTCTGTGTGAAGAATATACTATCGAAGAATATACTATATTGAACAGTTAATAAATTTAATGATTATATGGAGTTCCACAGACTGCACCCAGAACTACTTCTAAATGAGTGTGCTTTTGGGAATATCATGTTGGGAGGCAGGGGTATAGCAAGGTTGGAGTGGGCCCAGAGACTTTAAGATTTTAAAGACTTTTAAATCCAGAGACTTTAAGATTTTAAAATGCCCCCCCCCTCCACTGAAGCTCAGCACATGAAGTAAAGAAATCTTAAATGAGGCTGAGTAGTGGTAACAAAAAGCATATATATCTCCACTATGTGCCACAATAGAACATCATCTTAAATTATTTTTTTTAAGGTTATGTAAATTGTGGACGATGCAAGTCATTTCATGGTACTAGAGAAAAACATGCTGTTCTGGTAGCTCCAGGTCTTAACACCCACATCAATTTCGGAGGATGAATACAACTGAAGAAAGCCCAGGTGGGTGTGCGGCTGGGGGAGTCAGTCATGTGATTTGCCTCTGGGGGGGCCCAAGGCAGTGGGCCCCCAGACAACTGTCTCCCCTTGCCCTATTGTAGTTACACCCCTGTTGGGAGGGTATGTTTGTTTATTACATTGTATCTCACCTTTCTTTCGTCATGGAGCTCAAGGTGGTCACCTACCCAGGCACTGACCTGCTTAGATTTTCAGTTACATAGCTCTGTGGCAGGGTTTCTCAATGTGTGGGTCCCCAGATGTTATTGGACTTCAACTCCCATAATCCCCAGCTCCAGTGGCCTTTGGCTGGGAATTATGGGAGTTGAAGTCCAATTACATCTGGGGACCCACACGTTGAGAAACCCTGCTCTATGGGATGTTCATTTAACACACTGCAGCACTGGGGGAAATGTTTTCACAAACTAATTTAGACAGTCCAGGGAAAGTTGCCCATTGGCTAGGATTAAGACCTCACACAGATCCTCAGGGCAGGAGCAGCGGTGTGTAGAAGGCCTCAGGCCTGACAAGCGGACAAAACATACAAATCCGGGCGATAGGAAAGTTGAGTTGTAGGGAGAGGACTGCAGGCAGTGACTGAAGGAAGGGGAAAGTGGGGCTGAGAAGCAGGTAGCTGAGGGAAGGGCTGGTGGACGAGAGGTGAAGCTTTCCCCACTGGTTTCACTCCTCCCGCCCAGGGCGATTCTTTCATGAGGCAAGGTAAAGTGGGCCCTTCAGGCAGCAGATTGCTGGGGTGCCAGCAGGGTGGCAAGATCTCTCCTGCTGCAGCGCCAGCCCAAGGATAGGTGGTGCCCCAGGCAAAGCTTGGCTTTGGCCCACCCTCCCCCTTCGCCCGCATGGGCAGGTGCCTCTCACCGGGCAGGTGAGCAGACTCTCTATCGCTTGCCCAGCTGCCCACCTGACATGGTAATGTGAGGAGAATGCACCACCGTGGCAGGCAGGCTGCCCAGAAGCAGCTTGCAGCAGCGGCAGAGGTGGCAAGGAGAGCAAGAGAGCGGCTGGGCAGGCCAAAGGGGTGGGGAGCACCCACGCGGCCACCTGCCCACTCACTTGCTGCAATGACCGTGTGCCAGTGCGGGGGGCACGTGACCCAGGCCATTGGCACCCCACCCCACTTGGCGCCTTAAGCGACTGCCTCCTTGGCCTAGGGGACAGGCTAGCCCTGTCCTGCTGCCTCCATCAGAGCAGTTGCTGGGGACCCTGGCAAGCTTTGCAAGGAGTGCCCATCCTAACACTCCTTACAAAGCTTGCAGGAGGCACAGGGAGAGAAGAGGAGGCTGCTGGCAACGCTCCCTCCTCCCCGACACTTGTGCCAATGTCTCAAAGCTTGCAAGGGTCAGCTTTGAAAGGGGGCTGGCTCTCATCAGGGCAAGATTTGGCACCTTGCCTGGGGATGGGGGGGCAAATGCTGGGGCAGCCTAGAGCAGCTGCTTCCCATTAAAAGCTTGCCTATGTCTGGCTGCTGTTAAAATGGCAAAAAAATGGTGTTTTTGTTTTATGTTGTAAATCACCCAGAGACGTATGTTTGGGGCAGTATACAAATATAACAAACAAACAAGCAAACAAACCCTAGCACTCAGAGCCAGGTATTTCACATCCCAATGTCAACTCACCAGCCAATCCTTGGGCTGCAGGTTGATATAGGTTGGCAGCCTGAAGTGAAACTAAGCTGTGTACAGTGTGAGTATATACATGGATGCAATGGAGAGAAATGGTGGGTCGTAATAGAAGTGTTCAAAGGACATATAAAAGTATTGGGGTTTTTTTTAAAAAAAGTACCCAAGCACATTTCATCCATAATATACATGCATGGGGGGGTTCTTTAAACACACACACACACACACACACACACACACACACACACACACTCTTCAGAATAATAATGGAGGGCCTTTAGCTGAGCAATAGAACTTCTACTACTATGTATCCTACAAACTTTTCAAAAAAAGTTCTCGAAGTGCTTTAGGTAGAAAATAAAGAATAAATAAATAAGATGGTTCCCTGTTCCAAAAGAGCTCATAGTGTAAAAAGAAACATAAGGTAATAGACCCCTGCAAAAGTCATGGGAGGGAGACTATGCTGGGAATGGGAATCCCAAAATAAGATATCGGAGAGTGGCCACTTTAAAAGGAACCTCCTGGCTCAGTTAGCAGAGGCCACGTGCTTTGCATGCAGATGGCAGCAGGTGGGGCTGGGAGATATCCCTGCCTGAAACCTGGGAGGGCTCCTGCTAGCCAGTGCAGACAACACTGACCTAAATGGACCAAAGAAGATCAGACTCAGAATAAGGCAGCTTCATATGACAGTCCGGCTTCAGCTCGAGTTGTGCACAGCAACTTATGGCATTTATGGAGAGGTACCTTCTCCAGCCGTATTAAACACACTGGGTGAGCATCGTGAGACATGGGCTCCAGGCTGAACCTTCTGCTGCTAGAAGACACGCTGTGGTGGTGACCCAGCTGCCATATTACGCGCAAGGCAGATTTGAAACCCCACAGAAATCCATGGTCCGTACGAAGACGGCCTGGAAGGAGTCACAGGCGGCTGCAGCAACAGGATATAGAATGTATTCCGCGATTTATTTTGCTCATGTTTGCCGCAGGTACAGCAGACAGTGTTACTTTTGGTTTCCCACGGTAAACACACGGAAAGCATGTCTGAGGCCCCTGTGTATTCCCGAGTCAAAGAACCAAGGTCAGACCGGACTGATTTGTTTTCATTCTGTCCAAACTTAATTTTGTGGATTGTTTTGGAGACCTGGTTTGTTTTGTTCGAATTAGTTGTTAGCCGTACTGGGAGTTTTTGTAACTGAAAGGGGGCAAACAAGCCTCTCTGAATGAACGAATGAATGAACCAGCTTTTAGCACAAATCGAGATATCATCAGCACAAACTTTTATTAAACGTTTATGTTCTATATATGATTGAGGACATAATTAGTAACAGTTGTCGTTCACATTATGCATGTTTGTTTCAAGAACCACGAATGCAACACTACGGGGGACCCACAGGAACCATGACTGCCATGACAAAAACTTGTGTGCAAAATTAGAACAAACAGTATGAACAGTATGAAATATGCATCGCATGGGAAAGGTCAGGGGCGTGTGTTCGTTTATTTCATTAATTAGATAGAGTTCTGGTGCTAGTTCCATAAAAAAGAAGCAAACACATACACGTTGACTAAAATCAACACAGAGTCACCCCCCTGGTAAAGTTGTGCCGTCCAGTCGGTGTTTCCATTGCCTTCTCGCGGGCAGTTTCAGAGTTTCCCATATAGGGGGAAACACACCAGAGGGAATTCGAACCGACAGCCTCCTGCTGCTCTCTAGGCAGGTTGCTTCCCCAGGGCGCCATTAGGTGGCTACCCTCCAAGTAGGCAGATGTAATTGGGTGCTCTCACGTTGAGATTGGGCACACTGGCCCCTGTAGGGGTGCAAATCGCCCTCAACTTTTGAGGAGTTCCTCGCCTCCTTTTACTGAACGCTCCTGCCAAATCTAATTGCCCATATCTTCCATGTTGCTCCTCCCTCGGAGTTTTTTCCTCTCCTTCCACCCAAAGTATTTAAGTGAGAAGTTGCTACCCCACCCCACCCCGCTTTCCTTCGGCACCCCGAGGCCCCTGCTAACGGGACAAAAAGCACCTCTTAAAGTGGGGCCCTTCTTATATGTAGCAGGGGAGAAGCAACTGTTCCAATTCAGCCCGACATTGCGCCCCTTCCAGTGGCTTTGACTGTGTGCGTCCTGTGTGTGTATTTGGATTGTGCGCCCTTTTGGGACAGCCCGGTAAACCGCTTGGAGTACTTTTTTGCTGTTGTTGAAAAGTGGTAGATTAGTCTAAATAAAATAATTGATCCGGATAACAGTCGAGTAGGCCCGCGGCGATGAGACAGTAGCCATTTCTTTTATCATTCGCTCGCTCTTGTTTGCAAATACCCATCATCAAATTGCGGAAGGCAACTGCCGGAATCTAAGAGGGATAAAAGCATTTTTAAAAGAAAATTTGTCCAAGGCTCCAGCACTCCGCCCACCTCCTCTAGAGAGCAAATCTCACTTCTTACTTCCAAGTAAAACTGCTTGGAATCAGTCTGCATGTCGGAGAAATAGCTTTCAGATTCACGTTGGCATTTAAATATCGCGTCCCGTAGTGCCAAGCTAACCTCGGCCAAAAGAATATTAAATAAACACATAGCCCTATTCTGTTTTTAAAAAGTGTCCCCTGGGAGCGGGGGACTTCAGATGGTGAGGTTCTAATAAAACCGTTTAAGGGAAAGCCAGATGTTGGAATCAAGTGTGTGGAACAGGTCTGTAGGACAGTAGAACAGAAAGGAAGAACTCCCTGTAAGAAGTGTTTGAAGTTAAAATACTGGGTTGGCAGTGCTTCAACTCAGATGTAGAACAACGCATTCACATTAAATGCGTTTAAAAGCCGCGGATCTAATAATAATTGGGTCCAACCAAAATCCCGTCAATCTTCAGCAAGTTTTCGAATTTTTGTTGTTTAAGCAACTTCAGGGTCTCCCCCGCACCTAATAAAAATATTTATTAGAATTTTGGCTTTGGGGTTTCCCCCCTAATGGACCAAAGCTTCTATTTGCTATTTTTAATGTGCTAAATGTGCCACAGCCCACCTTAAGTGGCGCACTGGGGAAATGCTTGACTAACAAGCAGAAGGTTACCGGTTCGAATCCCGCTGCTACTATATCGGGCAGCAGAAATAGGAAGATGCAGAAAGGTATCATCTCATACTGCGTGGGAAGAGGCAATAGTAAACCCCTCTGTGTTCTACCAAAGACAACCACAGGGCTCTGTGGGTGAGGAATCGAAATCGACTTGACGGCACACTTTGCCTTTAAGTGATGCAAAAGTTCCCATCCAGATTTTATAGACTTTCGACACCAATTCTAATGTTCCTACCTGGTAGGAGCCTGGAGTTAGAAGTCGATTGTCAGTAGCTCAGACAGGATCTAGCCAAACAAGAGCTTTTGAAATCCCATGTTAGTATTGCAGGTGTAGGAGAGAAGGGCAGCTCAAGCCTCGGCGCATTTACTCCTAAGTAAATCCCTCTGAATTAAATAATCTTACTACTACCAAGTATTGCAGTTTAACCTCCTGTCCAGACGATTTGGCCGATCCTTACTCTGCAGGAAGATCCTCTGAATGCTTCCTCGGAAGTAAGTTTGATGACGCATATTCCCAAATGCTACTTTATCAGCGTTTAATTTTGGTTAGATCGAGTCCACTTTGTGAAAAGTGAGTCTCAAATTAGAGTGCGTAGGAAAGCAGCCTTGCATCCCGATCCTATGCATGTTTAATCGGAAATAAATCCCTCTGAGTTCGGTGGGATTTATTAGCAAGTGTGCACAGAATCGCAGCCTTCTGGCCCTAACCAGCAGCAATCCGAAGGTGATGTCTTTCGTTTTAAAAGTTCTTTGCACCAAATTGATTTATATCCACATTCGATAATTTAATAGATTAATTATCCCTGCTAACTTGGCAAAGAGGCACCTTTTAACGTGGTGATTCTCTTTTATTTAGCAGGGGGAGAGAGTAACTGGCCCTATCCACCCCCAGCAGAGTACCTCCCGTGACTGTTGCTGGTGTGTCTATCTGATGTTTCTGTTTAGAATGTGAGCCCTTTGGGGACAGGCATCCATCTTATTTGTTTATTATTTCTCTGTGTAAACTTCCCTGAGCCATTTTTGGAAGGGCGGTATAGAAACGGAATTTATTATTATTATTATTATTATTATTATTATTATTATTATTATTACCAGTTCTTTTTACGCATGTGCGTAAATCCTTTTTACGCATCCAATCCTTTTTACGCATGTGCGTTTAGACGCATGACGGTTCAACAACTGTTTCAGCTCCAAAAACTTCTGCATCCGGATGTTTCTTGCCAGTTCAGTCCCTCGAGATCTATGGGGTCCTCCCCGGCCACTGTCTCTAGCACTGTATTGTCAGCCAATTTATATCGAAGCAATCCGGTTTAATCTGCTCGTAAAAAAGCACCAAACACTTTCAAAACATTCCTTGTTTCGTTATAACAGACAATTTTAATGGATTTCGTAAACAGTTAATCCGCTAAAATGAGCTCGATTAATAAACCCACTACTAAACTCATTTATGTGGAAATGACTTAACTGGAGAGATACCAGGATGAATTAATCGATCGGAAAAGAGACTTAATCAATTATACTGACATACAAGTGATGCACTTAATGTCCGGGTTTCTATACTAAGACTAGGCTGTTTTATGGTTGCAAAATGGCTCTATTGATAATTGGAGAGGAAATCACAGGTTATTCATAAATTATTCATAGGAAATCACAAATGCTAGGAATTGATCGTGAAAAAGCTGTGTTTTCAATTTCTTTTTTGGATTATTTTAAATAAACTATGCTACAATCCAATGCGACACTTCATTGATTTCAACAGCATTTGAAATTGATATTTCGTCCGTTTCAATTGCTTTTCAAATATTCCAATGGTATCAGTCCGACACCCCCACCCCTTAAACCGGGGCCTGCGAACAGGTGTCAAGCACTCCGAATTACCTGAGTTAACTTAAAGTGTAATCCAACTAAAAAGGATTTGCATGGTATATGCATTAGGGGGGTATGTGTATTAGGGTTATATATGTGTATATATGTAATCGGGTTGAACGGCAATGTAAATCAGATTTTTTTAATGCTGATTTTATTGGTAACACCCGGGGAGGTTTTTGATTAGAGGCAATCTATCAGTAGAGAATTTAGATTTCAAGTATTTTTTTTTTAAACCGATTTATAACTCCCAGTCCCCGAAGATATTTACATGGAAGGGAGTCCTATTAAAAACAAAGGTATAATTTTGGGGAACTTTTGTTCTGGTTGTTGTTAATTATGGGTTGTGACTACTAGCATTGCATTGATTTGTCTTTTTGCTGCGTTGCGATATGGATTTATTTTATCTTCTACGGCTGCTTTTTATATTATTTCTGCTTTTTATTTTAATGGTCTGTTTTTGTGTGAGCCGCCTTGCGCTGTGTGACAGAAAGGAGGCATAAATAGATAAACAGATAGACAGATAGAATTTACTCCCGTCTCAAGTAAGGCTGCCGTATCTGCAGAGGAAACCTAAGCCTGTTTACTCAGTCAGAAGTAAGTCCCATTGAGTTAAATGAGATTTACTCCACAATAAGTATGTTTAAGGATTGCATCCCTTAAATAGAACAAAAGTAGGAATCATTGAAATGAATCCTGCTTATCAGGATTAGGATCCGGCAGTGGGTTAGCTCAAACGATCAAGGAGCTGAGTGTCAAACTCACAACGCGGCAGGTGGTGAGGCAAGCTGCAAAAATACTATTCATTTTACTCGGGAGTAAGCCCCAAAGTTATCAGGGCTGCAGTCCTTTGCGCACTTCCTGACTGCTCAATGAAATTTACTTCCAAGCCAAATGGATCGGGTCCGCCTGCAAACCTCTGGGATTCAAACCCCAATTACTGCGTTCATGTCATCGATTTTAGAAGCTCCACGTTTCAGAGAAGGGAGGTTGTCTCTAGTTCTGTGTGTTCGACGTGCAAGGATATAAAATACTCGAGGATGGCGCTGACAGGTGTTGTTGTATTTAGCTCTTTGCAGCCCCACGTATGTATGCATGCATAATCGAGGTAGGATAGGATCCAGACAGCGAAGCGTGTTTATGTCCCTCGAAAAGAGATGGCAAGGTCAGGAAAGTGTGCTTGAGGAGCGAACCCGACAGAGGAACCTTCTTCTCCCTCTCCCTGCGGCCCGGACGCCTGGGTCCTCTGGAAAGCCGGCAAGGAGTGAGGAGTGAGTGCAAGGCAGCCCTTCTCTTGGCAGGAGTCTACTGTGGGGACGGAGCAGCATCCTCACTCAGAGATCACCTCAAAATGTTAACAGGCTTAAAATGAAGACTTTACTGGAAGGGGCGCTTCCACGGTGTGTGGCTTCCCGCCGCTTCTGCCTCCTAAGCAAACACCAAAGCTGTCAAAGAGCTGGCGCAGCTGTTGTCAAGGCCTGGTGATGATGCCTCCCCCCCGCCCCCCTCCCAGGTTGCCACTTGAGACCCTCCTCCGAGCAGGTTGTTGCCTCCCTCCCCCAGCCGCCTGCTTACATCTCTGGAAACTGCGCCAACGTCAAGGCACCAGTTTTCGGTTTCGGTGGCGGGGCGGGTTCCCAGGCTTGAGTCTCCAGATCTTGTGGGAGGAGGACTACAACTCCCATCATTCTCAGAAGGCCATTGGGGATAGAGATGATGGTGGGAGTTGTAATCCAGCGACATCTGAGGACCCCTGGCTAGGAAGACCTCATTCAGGATAATTCGAAAAAGTTGCCTCCGGTCGGAGGATTCCTTCGTACGCAGTTAATTACTTTCTAAATGTCCAAGATTTCCTCGACAATGTCAAGGATATTTTCTTCCTCTCTCATTTTCTCATTATATGTTTTCTCATATCAAAAAGAGGGGAAGACGACCCCACATAAACACCCCAGGAAGATTATATCTCCCACCGCCGCTCATACTCTGATGAGACGAATCGGAGGTCTTCGTGCTACTGGGAAAGTCAACACAAGTCGCGCAAGATGCCGCCAACACTGAGCAGTCCCAATGATTTCAGTGACAGAGCGTCGAAGATCTGCCTTCAACGGGGCTTCTCAACCTGGGGCGGGATCGCATCCCGTTATCCGTTTTCCAGAGAAGCCTAGAAAACCAAGGGGAAAGCCGAACACCCCATTTGCGGTCAATGCGTCATTCAGGGGCATATGAACGCATAGGCAGGCAATATAGGCACTTGCCTAGGGCAGCAAATTTTGAGAGTGGTGTATATGTAAAAGGCTTGGGTGGGGGGAATTAAATCTTCCTGCTCTACCTTTTAAAAACCACCAAACCACATCGGGATGGCGGCAGCGAGAGCTCCTCCCACGGTCCACCTGCCTCCGAAATGACAGGTTTCGTTTTCCGCCCATTTGCGGCTCTCTGCGCAAGGGAAAAAGATTCCCCCACTAGTGACTCCCAGTGTTTGGGCAGGTGGACCCGTGGGAGGAGCTCTCGCTGCCGCCATCCCGATGTGCTTTGGTGGTTTTTAAAAGGTAGAGAAGGAAGATTAAATTCCCCCCACCCAAGCCACTTTAGTGACTCCCCCACTAAAGCCCTTGACTTGTAAACGGAATCCTTGTCGGATTCCCCTTTACAAAGTATAGCTGTCGAGCCCCTCAAGCCAGGGCGGCAAATCTTTGGTTACTCATGGGTGGCAAAAAGCTGTTTGGTCTGCTATGCGGGCTTGAAAATGGACTCGAAACCGACCTAATTGCAGTGAAAAGGACAGCAACTCAAGCGAGGGAAAAGAGATCCGACATCCTGGCCGAGGGGCTGATTGGTCTTGAAGGCGCCCAACTCCTTCTGGACAGCGGATCCCGAGGGGTTTCGTGTTCCAGTAAATGTTTATTCTTGTTGTCTCGGGCGGGGGCGTGCAACGAGGCCCGAGGGATGTTTTGCGGTGGGGCGGTGGTCGTCTCACAGGCGCCCAACCAGACCCTGCTGTAGGGACGTCTCTGAAGGACAGTTGCTCTCTGACGACGTTGCCCCTTACACGGATACGCGAGGACAACGAAGAACCTTACCTGCCTTGCCAGGGACTCGCCGTGTGTTCCGACCCACAGTCAGCGGGACTTGCTTCGGAGTAGACCTGCACAGGCGGACTCGAATCCTCTCCTTGTTTCCGATGCTCGTCTCATGTGGAGGTTTCATTTCAGGCTGCAGTTGCTCGCCAGCATCACTTTTGCTCATCAACCCCCCAGCTTGCTTGCGATAATGACAGTAATAATATCGGACGCACACACGACGCAGTGGAAGTGAGGTACTTTTGTGGCTGGTTGGTTGCAGGAACGGAAGACACTGTTAAGCAACGGCTTGCCTTGCGCCCTCTCCCTTGAAATCGGTAGGGCTTGCTTCCGCAGATCTAGGCTGGCAATCGGGAACTGTGTCGCTGGACACACAGCGAGGCTTCTTTCTTCATATATAACTGCCTTATTCAGAGTCAAGTCTTTGGTCCATCCATCCTCCCTGGAGATGCCGCCAGAACCTGAGACCTTCTACACTCAACACGGCCACCACCAGCGAGGTACAGCCCCATTCTGAAAACACATGCCTAGGGTTGCAAAGAAAGTTCTATTGAGTCAAGCGAGACTGACTCCCAAGAAACACATTTATGTTGAACAGAGGTAGGAGAAAGAGTGCTTCACTTGGCACCATCTCCTTCAGCCAGAAGGAGAGCTGGTCTTGTGGTAGCGGGCATGAATTGTCCCTTTTGCAAAGAAGGGTCCACCCTGGCTGGCATTTGAATAGGAGACATCTGTGAGCACTGTAAGATAGTCCCCTAAAGGAGGGGGCCGCTCTAGGAAGCGCACCTGCATGCAGAAGATCTCAAGTTCCCTCCCTGACATCTCCAAGATCTGGCTGAGATGGGCCCGTGGTCTGACTTGGTGTTTCTCAACCCGTGAGTGCCGTCCATGATGAATTAACCCCTCCCCGCAACAGGGGCGTATCTAGGGGTAGGGCAGGCAGGGCACGTGCCCTGGGTGCCACTTGAAGGGGGTGCCACTTTGTAAAATTAATTTTTTAAAAAATGGCTGCCAAAAACAAAATGGCCACCGTGCATGCTCAAATGGCCTCTGTGAGGCCCTAAGTCATGCCAGGCCTTGCAGAGGCCATTTGAGCATGTGCGGTGGCCATTTTGTTTTCAGTGGCCGTTTAAAAAAAAAGATTTTTAAAAATGGCCACTGCACATGCTCAAATGGTCCTTGTGAGGCCCTAGAGGCCAGTGGGGGGAGGAGGAACCTTTGCAAACCTCCCAGCCTTTAGGAAGCCCCCCAAAGGGGCTACAGGTAAAAAGATAATAATATATAATATAAGTCACTGTACACATATTCAGATTGGCACTATGTACAGAGAATCAGGGCTTGTGAATACTGAGCTGATGCTTATGAGCTAGGATTGTATTCACTTGCTCTTACTTTGCTTCTTGTGATAAGTGAGTTAAATGTGATGTCTTGCTAATATGGCTATTAATGGTGAATTTGTCTTTGAATCAGTGTGAAATCCTTAATATTAAGGCCCACTGGGAGTTTCTTGCTCTCTTTCTCTCATTTTAACTGTCTTTCTGAAAGACTAGAATATATTCCAAGCAGTGACACAGTTTACTCTGCATATCCTTTAATTATTTACAGAGTATCTGGGAAAAGTCAAATTCTCCATTTATTTTTAAAGCTTACGTAATGGTGATGCTACAATGCATAGTAGAGAATTAGACAGGCACTTCTGTTTAGTTTTCCAAGTACACCTCCACGTAGTATTTGGGTATTTCATGAGCCCCCACATACTGAAATTTGTAGTTTTCCAGCATTTTTTGGTCTGGCTAAGTCCACTGCTGAAATAGTTTTTGAAAGATTAAAAGATTAAAGAGCCTGACTTGTATTTTTCAGCTGATATTATGGTAAAGTTATCTGAAAGATGGTGTCAGATGTTTGGACAGGGGGCGCAATTTCAGTGTTTGCCCTGGGCGCTATTTTCCCTAGATACGCCTCTGCCCCGCAAACCAATTCCGAGCCGGTGGGGGCCTCCACCTCTGGGAGCTCTGCAGAGATGGAGACGAGGCAGGGCCCAGGAAACACTGGTCTGACTCAATGGCAGCTTCCTAGGCTCCTGGGTTCCTGACAGAGCCTTCAGAACAAACAGGGCTGCACTTTCCGCCCACCTGAAGATGTAGGGACTATAGTTCCCACCATCCCTTACTATTGGTCTTCTCTTTGTGACTTGGGGTGATGGGGGTTGTAGTCCAACAACAAACGAAGACTCAAAGTTGTGCAGCCCTGATTTAGAACCAATAAACTGTCTGTTATGTCACCCTTCAGCATATCCTCCATGAAGCGCATATCCTCCATCTTCCTTCGTGAATTAATGCGGGAGCAGGACCACCACCACCTAGTCACAGTAATTAACGTGATTGAGTGCATCTTACCTCATTTCTGGCATCAATGAACATTGGAAGGGCCCCTTTCCCAAGCCAGGACGACACCTTTTGCAGAATGAAGTCGAAGTCGTAGAGTGGATTGGACCACTTCAGATTACTGATAGGGGGAAACCACATTGTTGAATTCTCCTTTACATAAAAGCATGCCCTGCAAGTACAAAAACCAGCACAGCAGGAAACAGGCTAGACGAAAACAGTTCTGCCTCCCACTGTGCTGGTATTTCTTATCTGCAGATAGTATTTGTGGGGAGCATCCAAACATGGCACCCACCCAGCTGCATCCTGAAGTGGTACAAGCCATCCTCTCATCCCAGGATTCTACCAATTCATTCTGCTACATGTTAGGCCAGGCCTAAGACAAACTGCCTAAAGCAAGGGTTCTCAATCCTGGCTCCACAAATATTGTTGGACTACAACTCCCATCATACCCAGCCTCAAGGCTGGGGATGATGGAATTTGTAGTCCTAGAACATCTAGGGTCCCAAGGTTGGGAACCTCTGCTCCAGCCTGACCTTACAGTTTTTTTTTCCAGGATAACATAAAGCCCCATAAGTAGACAGAATGCAAATGTACTAATGAATAACTAGCTGGGTTGGGCACAGACCATGGCGCCTCTAGTTCTCTCCCCCACCACCACCGCCCACCACTGCTGCATTTCTTTGCCTGCTGCTGCAGTTTTCTCCACCACCACCCCCATCTTCTTGCCTGCCTACCACTGCCCCCCCCCCCCCGCAGCTGATGACACCACTCTGATAGCTGAGAATGCAGATGATCTGCAAGCTCTAGTAATGAAAGTCAAGGAGAACAGTGAAAAAATGGGACTATGGCTAAATGTAAAGAGAAGACTAAACTAATGACAATGGGTACAGCAACCACTCTTAGAATTGACAATGAAAAAAAGTTGAAGTGGTGGATAGCTTCAACCGTCAACAATAAAGGACCCAGCAGTCAAGAAATACACCACAGACTAGAACTTGGTAGGGCTGCAATGAAGGCCTTGGAAAGGATATTTAGATGCCATAAAGTGTCTACACCTACAAAGATTAGAATAGTTAGGACAATGGTTCCCGCCCTGCCCCCCTCTATGGATTGCTCTAATGAAGAAACAAGAGAGAAAAAGCGTTGACGCTTTTGAACTTTGATGCTGGCGAAGACTTTAGAGGAGACCATGGACAGCCAGGAAATCAAACAAATGGAACATCAAACAAATCAGTCCAGAATTTTCACTCAAGACACAAATGGCCAGGCTAAACTTAGGGGTTTGGATAACTTCATGGAGGAGAGGTCTATCATTATCATCATCATCATCATCATCATCAGCTACTAGTCAGAAGGCTAAAGGCCACCTCCAGCCTCAAAGGCAGGATGCCTCTGAGTACCAGTTGCTGGGGGTGGGGGCGTTTAACAGCAGGAGAGTGGGCATGCCCTCAACTCCTGCTGTAGGTTTCGAACAGCATCTGGTGGGCCACTGTGCGAAACAGGATGCTGGACTAGATGGGCCTTGGGCCTGATCCAGCAGGGCTGTTTTTATGTTCTTAAGTTCTTAGTGCACCCCAAGAGACCTTAAAGGCCAAGTTGAAGACAGATCATCCTGGAAAGAATCTATCTATGTGGTCGCTAAGAGTCAACACCGACTTGACGGCACTTAATCAAGCAATCAAATCCTTTACAAATATGACAGATATTTATATACCACTTTTCAACAAAAGTCCCCAAAGTGATTTACATAGATATTTAAAAAAAAGAAATGAAATAGATCCATATCCCCAAAGGGCTCACAATCTTAAAAAGAAACATAAGGCAGACACCAGCAACAGCCACTGGAGGGATGCTGTGCAGGGGATGGGTAGGGCCATTTGCTCTTCCCCTGCTAAATAAAGAGAATCACCAGGTTAAAAAGGTATCTTTTTGCTCACTTAGCAGGGGAGGTTTATCATACGGTTGTGTGGAAAGCTGCATTATACCGAGTCAGACCATTGGTCCATCTCAGTTTAGCATTGTCTACACCGATTGGCAGCAGCCCTCCCAGGTTCCAGATGGATATTTCCCTTCCCAGCCATATCTGGAGATCTCAGGGATTGAACCGGGACCTTCTGTATGCAAAGCAGATGCCCTAACAGGAGTGACTGTTCTTTGCCCTACTCCCCAGCCCTTCCTTTCTGTACATCAGTGAATGAAATCCCCATAGTTTCCTGGGAAGAGGCTATTTTGGGCATTCAATATAATGACACCAAAACCCCTAATTCAGAAAGAATGCACCTTGTTCCAGTTGCTTGCTCTGGCATAGCAATGGAGGCATGCAATAGTGTAGGAAGCCAGCATGGTATAGTGGTTAGAGTGCTGGACTAGGACCGGGTAAACCAGAGTTCAGATCCCCATTCAGCCATGATACTTGCTGGGTGACTCTGGGCCAGTCACTTCTCTCTCTGCCTAACCTACTTTACAGGGTTGTTGTGAGGAGAAACTTAAGTATGTAGTACACTGCTCTGGGCTCCTTGGAAGAAGAGCAGGATATAAAATGTAAAAATAAAAAATAATAATAAATAAAGCAGTAGGTTTTCCAAATTTCTAGGAAAACTGTAGTTCACCAAAACTTGACACACAATGAGGTCATTCACACAATCAAAAACTGTGTTCTACCCAGGTTTGTGCTCCCAATTTCCAGTTGTGTGGAAGCAAGGTGGGAGGAAAACCTTTGTAGTTTTTCCACTGACCTTGCTTCCACACAATCACTTCTACCCCAGTTTTCCCTCTAACCTTGCTTCTTCTAAATTGACCTTGGTCCACAGAAGCACGTATGGGCCTGGCTTTGTAGTGTTTTTTGGTAATTCAGCTTCCAGCTATTCCAGCCTAGCAACTGATTCACAAATGAGTTAAACCAAAGTATTTGCTTTACTGTTAATTTTCTTTAATGATACCATGCCGCTCAGAGAACATGTTCCGAAGGCCGGGATTCTTTTACACAACTCTTTTAAATAAATAGGAGTATCTGAGATGCAATCTTGCCCAAAGCAAGCAAGCACTTCTAAAGACCAAGGCAGAAAGAGCCTTGGGTTAGGCTTAAATCCCCCCATTTAACTAAATGGGACTCGCAAATACTTGGTTTGGGCAGGATGACCCTGCACTTCTTTTTAAAGTGTTTGTTCCCATAACAATAACGAAAGCACATCGATCTGACTTGTGCAACGGGGCTGGACGGTGGAGGATATTAAATTGTGCCTACAGTCCATTCGGAATACAAGCGAATTCATCTCCCCAACCTAGGACGCTGGCCTAAAGCAAAGTCCCCCCCCTCTTTCTCACTCACTCACACACACACACTTCCTAATTTCATTTCCTAATTTCTCTTTGTTTCTTACCTCCTACTTACCTTTTGTGATGGTGCCGCAACGCAAGACATTTCTGTATCCCTTTTGGCAGTTATAGCGGTGTGAACCAGTCAACGTGAAGCACTTTTCCAGCTGCGGTCCAGTGATATCTTCAACTGGGAGTGAGTCCCATTGAACTCTGTACAGGACTGACATCCAAAGTCTAAATTACTTGTGAGCCGCCCCATCGTAACAAGTTAGTCGTGATTATTTCTACTGGTGGCTAGTAACTTAGCTTGACTATCAGCCAGCCGATATAGAAAAACGCAAGGATGGAAGGACACCAACCTCGCTCTTGCCCTAGTGTGCATGTGTTATCTGAGCCTGTGGTGACCAGAGTGGAGTCCCTCCTCTTACTTGGGTCTAACTTTTTGTGCGGTTCTTCCCAATTTCGGCGGGGGTGGGTGGGTTGTAGCGAGGGCAGGGCACTTTCATCCCGCCCTAAAGCTTTGAGAGCTAATATTAAGAAGCAGGGCTGTCCCCATTTTTGGTAACTGCTACAGAGCGGGCGAAGGAGCCTCTCTTCTATTATTGTGGTTATCCGAATCCCCAGAGTGTTCCCATAAAGTTGGGGGGTTGTGAGGAAACTGCCTCAAAATTTGCCCACAAGCACCTGGGAGGGCAGAACTTCATAACAAGCAGATTAACTGTGTCAAAAAGGCTGCTGGCGGAGCCTTAGACTTTCAGTTCTTCTGTGGAGACTATGAACCAGCTTTCCCCTTACAGGAAGGGTTGCTCAAACTGGGGGATTTCCCCTTCTTTTTGCTGACCTCCCCTCCCCAATGAGTTCCGTTAGTCGCCCCACCCACCTGCTTAACAGTCTACGCGCTCACCTGCATTCTGTCCCATTGACTAACTTGGAGAACTTTGAGGGTGGTTGGTTTTTTAGGCCACTTAAGGCTGATTTTTTCCCTTTAGAATTATTTGTCCACCGATTGTATGATTGGTTGATTGATTTTTATACCTCCAAAAACTTTCGTCTCTGGGTGGATCACCCCAGGTCTGTCCATATCTCCCACAAGCGGCAATCCCTGGTCTCCATCCTTAAGGATTCTACCATTGCCAGCTCTTTGGGGGTGTAGATAGGGGAGGTAGGGCCACGTTTGCCCCTCCGAGTGAGGGAGATAATGAAGCAAATAGAGAGGGTGGAGCTGGGGGGCCCTCAGAAGCTGGGGGGCGGGTTATTTGGACCCATCTGCTCAATTATAGCCACACCCCTGCAAAGGAGGAGCATCCCATTGATTTCACGAAGACTTTTATTTATTTATTTATCCGATTTCTATACCGCCCTTCCAAAAACGGCTCAGGGTGGTTTAAACAGAGAAATGAATGAATGAATGAATGAAGTGGCTCCCTGTCCCCAAAGGGCCCACAATCTAAAAATAAACTTAAGATAGACACCAGCAACAGTCACTGGAGATACTGTGCTAGGGGTGGATAGGGCCAGTCTCTCAAGATAAAATGATAAAATAGATGGGACATTATTTATTTATTTATTTATTTATTTGTCCGATTTCTATGCTGCCCTTCCAAAAATGGCTCAGGGCAGTTTACACAGAGAAATAACAAATAAATAAGATGGATCCCTGTCCCCAAAGGGCTCACAATCTAAGAAGAAACACAAGATAGACACCAGCAACAGTCACTGGAGGTACTGTGCTGGGGGTGGATAGGGCCAGTTACTCTCCCCCTGCTAAATAAAGAGAATCACCATGTTAAAAGGTGCCTCTTTGCAAAGTTAGCAGGGGTAATTGTGTTCTCCCTCGCTGCAGGTCTTGCATAGGGACACAGTTTTACTTCCACTACAGGGCTATGATTTTGGCTTCAGCATATATCCTTCTCCTTCTCGGGTCTTTTTAATTCTGGTGTATCGCTGTGACACGGAATGAAAAAGAAAATAATTAAACATTTTCTACTGATGAATGTCGTTTTGCTTATAAGAGTGTAAGGTATCTGGGTTTTCTTTTGCGTATTGCATATTAATAGAGTTGCCTGTTTTAGCAATGTGCAATTTCATATTATTAAGAAGAGGTATATGTCTCTTTCCAAACAAAGTTCTCAAAATAGTTTATACAGAAAAAGGAATAAGATTGTACCCTGTTCCAAAGGTCCATAATCTAAAAAGAAAAGACAAATTAGACACCAGCAACCACTGGAGAGAAGTTGCCACCTGTAGGTTTTGGATATGGATACATATGGACAATTTTACTTCCATTAAATGGCTATGCTTTTGTCACCAGCACTTCATTAATTATTTTTATTTATTTATTTAGGATATATTACATTTATATCCTGCTCTTCCTCGGAGGAGCTCAGAGCAGTGAACATGGTTATCTTTAGGTAGGTTAGGTTGAGAGATACACTACTGGCCCAGAGTCACACAGTGAGTTTAATGACTGAATGGGGATTCGAACTCAGGTCTTCTGGGTGCTAGTCCAACACCTAACCACTATGCTATGCTGGTTATAGATACATATCCAGAGAATAAACTGAACAGAAATGCATTCTGGGGTAGAAATGTGGCTAGTTGGTCTTGTGGTAGCAAGCATGACTTGTCTCCATAGCTAAACAGGGTCTGCCCTGGTTGCATCTGAATGGGAGACTTGATGTGTGAGCACTGCAAGATATTCCCCTCAGGGGATGAAGCCGCTCTGGGAAGAGCAGAAGGTTTCAAGTTCCCTCCCTCTCTTCTCCAAGATAGGGCTGAGAGAGCTTCCTGCCTGCAACCTTGGAGAAGCCGCTGCCAGTCTGTGTAGGCAATACTGAGCTAGGTAGACCAATGGTCTGACTCAGTATATGGCAGCTTCCTAAATCATAGATTAGGTAAATTTGTAAACCAAAATGTCAGTAATTGGGATGCAAACGACTCCTACTATTTTTCCGTGTCATTTTTATCCAGTGACCTTGGAAAACGTTACTCTCACGAACACCTACCACAATAGTTGTTTAATCGTCTATAGATAACAATATGGGGTCCATAATATGAGGGGACTAGAAATAACTATACAGGGGAGCTCCAATTCATCCCCCCCCCCAGTTTTCCTATAGCTCTGCCCCAAGACCCGAATAACGCTGGTTACATTCTGACAGAAGACTTCAGTTAGCATCAGGTCTAGACAACAAGCCAGGCTGCATCTCCTTCTGAAGCCAAGAATCTCTTTCCTTTAGACAGGCAGGAGGGAGGAGACCATTCACAGCCCAGTCTTGTGCATGCCTACCCCGAAGCAAGCCCTACTGTACTGTGTCCCGTGGGGCTTGCTCTCACGTCAGTGCGCACAGGATTGCAACCCGGGTGTGCCATTCCGTCAAGACAGGGGTTCTTAAACTTGGGTCCCCACATGTGGTTGCCCTACAACTCCTATCTCACCCCCTGCCACACCAGCCTTGGCTGGGGATGATGGCCCTAAGAAGAGCTGCTCTTCAAGATTCTAGTCCCTAAGAGCCCCGAAGGCGTCCTCTGGGCCGTTTCTAACTTTCCGGTTTCTTTAGGTGGCCCCTACGTGATTGAGCCCGAGGAGAACAAGCGGACCAGGACGGCCTACACGAGGGCGCAGCTCCTGGAGCTGGAGAAGGAGTTCCTCTTCAACAAGTACATCTCCAGGCCCCGCCGGGTGGAGCTGGCCGTCATGCTGAACTTGACCGAGCGGCACATCAAGATCTGGTTCCAGAACCGGAGGATGAAGTGGAAGAAGGAGGAGGACAAGAAGCGGGGAGCCGGGGCGGGAGGAGGCGGCGGCGGCGGCAGCCTTGAGCCGGAGCAAGACTGCGTGGTGTCCTCGGGGGACCTCCCCGGGAAAGAGGAGTCGGAAGAGGAGCGCCCTGCCGGGAATCTGGCCTCCATGGAGCTGCTCCCCTCCAGCCCCACGGAGTCCCCCAGGCGGCGGCAGCACGACAAGCGGTGAAGCGGGTTGCCAACGCTCGAGAGTGTGGGGCGCCTGTGGGAGAAGCCAGCGGCTGATCCGGAGCCTTTGGGCGCCCGTGCGAGACTAGTCAGCCTCTGGAGGACTCCAACCACAAGAAACTCTGGAGGAATTTCTGGAGTAGCCCCCCCCATTGACTCCAAAGTGACTACTTCATCCCTGGGGAGGAGTGGAGGTTGGGGGCTCGAGTGTGTAAGGAAGGGGGGGCGCGGGGGGAGGAGGCGCGGGTACTTTTCCTTGACACCTTTCTGTAATTTTTTTTTTTAAAAGACACACACATATGCAGTCTCCGTTTAGAATCCTTGCAAAGAAACGCGTTTAGGTTAAATGTTTTTAAAAGGGATATCTAAATGATTGTTCAGTGTAACACATATTCAACGACGGAGAGATATGGGTGGGAAGAAAGATCCCTGAATGTAAAGCAGATTAATACGCCCTTCTTCAACATGCCCTAGGCTGGAAATACAATTGCTTGGTTCGAAAAACCCCAATATATGCCTTTTCGTCTACATGGGAGAGGGAGGTCTGGCATACAAGAATCTAGGGAGGGGTGAAAAATAGGATGGAGGGGGCTGCAAGATGTCCAGGATGGGCAAGTCCTGACCGCAGGGGGGCTTTCTCCCTGGCTTTGGGTCTGTCTACAATCATAGAGCATATGAAGCCGCCTTGAAACATTGATCCATCTCTATGCATCTATTCATTATTTATTTATTACATTTATATACGGCCCTATCCAGACGGCTCTGGGCGGTGCACAACAACAAAAAGAAAACCCACAAATCCGTCCTTTAAAAACAATCCTTACAGAACAATTTAAGAACAGCATAAAACCATTAACAGTTAAAACATGTATAGCCCTATTTACACGCAATGTTCAGCCCATGCACACCACCAGTGCACTTCCTATACCCAGGGGTGTCCTGGAGGGGGCATGCGCAGGGATGGAGGACCAGGAGGGCACTTCTTGGCTTCTCTGGCTGCTGGGGTGGGCATGGCCTTGGGGGCTGTCATGGAGAGCGCCTGCACAACGACAACCCTGCCTGTACCCTGCATTTTGAGGGGCCTGTACCAAGGTTCACTATGAAATCACACAAACACATGTCCATTGTGTACAGACACCTGTGTGCTGCTACAAGAGCATAATGTCTGAACAGAAGTCAGCCAGCATGGCCAAGTTTGAACACGCCACAAGAACATGCAAAGAGATCTCTGTGTGCCCAAGGCATGGTATCAAATGTCCCTCCACCCATGTACAACCTCCTTTCCCTCTTTCTTTTTAAAAGAGGGGAGGCAGGAGGGTATCTTACTACCCTGCTAGTGCCCAAGTAACCTGCCGCCTTACCGTCACTGCCTCACCTCATGATAGGGCTGGTCCTGGAACCTCTCCATTTCCTCCCTCAAGTTCCCACAATTGCCCCACAGTTGTGCATTTTGGCGGTCTAGAAGAAATCTGGACAGGTGGAAATGTGCAGCCCAGGCCCATGTTACCACTTACCTGAACCAGACGCATCTGGTTGGAATTCCCATTGAAACCAAGCAGGCAGAGGGGGCCCAAGAGGCTGTGTTGCCTGAGGCAAGGCACCAAATGCTCCTTGCCCCACAGCCCTGGTGGGGGCTGCCCCCCATTCACAACTGGCCCATGCACGTTTGCAAGCGGCATGGGCGGCAGAGAGGAGGGAAGGTGGCTGCCTCAGCTTCTCTCCTTGTGCTCCTTGACAGCTTTGCATGGAGTGATGGGAGAGGTTTTCCAGGCAAAGGTGGTAAGAGTCAGAGAAGTCCCAAAGAGCCACTGCAGTGGTGGCAGCAGCAGCAGCATCTGGCTGGCACCTTGCTGCCCTACTGGCACCCCAATAATCTGCTGCCTGAGGTGACCACCTCACCTTGCCTCATGAGAGGGCTCCTCACCACCACCACCACCAAGGTTGCTTTTCTCTGCCATGGCTATCCTCATTCAATCACTTATACTGCAGAACATAGGAAGCTGCCATATACTGAGTCAGACCATTGGTCTAGCTAGCTCAGTATTGCCTACACAGACTGGCAGCGGCTTCTCCAAAGCTGCAGGCAGGAATCTCTCTCAGCCCTATCTTGGAGATGCTGCCAGGGAGGGAACTTGGAACCTTCTGCTTTTCCCAGAGCGGCTCCATCCCCTGAAGGTAATATCTTACAGTGCTCACACTTCTAGTCTCCCTTTCATATGCAACAAGGGTGGACCCTGCTTAGCTAAGGGGACAAGTCATGCTTGCTGCCACAAGACCAGCTCTCCAACTTCCAGATGATCTCCCTTCTTATACAGATGAACCTGTATACAAACCCAAGCATTACTCATTCTCTCCCCACTAAATACCATCACAGCTGACATTCAGCAACAACCAAGCTCCCGATTTCTCTTTTGATAAGCACCCCTATGCAAATGAATCCCTCATTTCTCTTACTTCTAAGGGAGCAATTCCCAATGAAGCAAACAAGACTGTACTTTTGAGTAATGTACTTAGGATCTCACTTCCAGGCTCCAGCCCGAGGTTAGTAATATCTGCTCAGTTTCGCCTTTGCTGTGAGCAGGAGGTTTGCCTGCTTGTAATGAAGATAAAACACTATATTTAGGGGAGTGTGAGAGCACAGTTACAGGCTCCAGCTGACCATGCGTGCCTAGGGTGCAGGGTTTGTCCAGGACTTCAGACAGGGGTCTTTTCTCAGCCCTACCTGGAGATGTCAGGGATGAAGCTGGGACCTTTGGCAGGCAAAACATGTGCTCTGCTCTGAGTCATGGTCCCATCAGAGCTAACTGGTCCTAGCAAGGGAAAGACAAGACTGGATCTCAAGAACAAGTGAACATAAGAACAGCCCTGCTGGATCAGGCCCAAGGCCCATCCAGTCCAGCATTCTGTTTCCCACAGTGGCCGACCAGATGCCTCTCTCCTACTGTTGCTCCCCTACATCTGGTATTTCATTCATTCATTCGATTTCTATACCACCCTTCCAAAAAATGGCTCAGGGCACTTTACATAGAGAAGTAATAAATAAATAAGATGGATCCCTGTCCCCAAAGGGCTCACAATCTTAAAAAAAAAGAAAGAAAAAGGTAGAGGTATCTTCTTGCCTCCACCATTGATAGACCTGTCCTCCTAAATTTGTCTATAAGAACCAAGTGCTTCCTCCCCCTGAAGCCCTAAATACTCTCCCCCTTCCCGCTCTCTACACTCGTGCAAGAAGTCAGACCTGGTGCCCGGCATTCCACAGCTAAGGTCAATGATGAAATCTGTATGAAAGGTATGAAATGCAGGCTTGGGAGCATGGCTTGAATCAAGTCTGATTTCTGGTTTACTGTATGTCCATAACATAGTGGCATGCCAAGGAGGCTTCTGTGTAAATATGGTGGCCACCTGTGGGTGGAGAAATTTCTGAAATTTCCCCCAAAGTTAGTGAATTTCTCGCTCCTCCCCATTTTTACTGCCTGAAAATGCGGGGGCGCATTTTGGATCAGTCTTACAATGATTATTATTAGGCTAGACTTAATATTACATTTATTATTAGGCTGGTGTTAGGGACTAGTTCGGGAGCTGTGCGTACTCCCCATATTTGAGTTGCTATTTGAATGATGATGATTAGATGAGGAGAAGCCCCTATTTGAGTCTGTGTTGGATAAAAACAAGGTCGGAGACAAGCGCCATGCAACTGCAACCGAGGTCATTAAATGATGAGACACAGGATTACTGTGTCCTGCAGAGTTACCCATGCGTGTGAAAATCCGCCAAGTTCACAGCAGAACTTTTATTCGCTTTACGGCTTTTACGGCATGAATTAAATAGGAGTCGCTTTGCTTACAGCCTTCTCAAACAGAACTTTGGGCTTTGCATGTGGCTTCCTGCTTCGTTAGAATGCCTGCAGTTCGCCGACAGCTTCCCGAGCAGACTTGATGGCCCGGGGCTCGTGGATAGGTGGCAGATCTGCGGGGAAAGTGACAAATAAGACAGCGCAGGTGTTGAGATCGTGCTTCAGCTGTCCTGACAGCCGCTCCTACGAGGCTGTACTCACCTCGCCCCGTGAGCCTTGTGTTTCCAAGAGGCAACTGAGAGGTGTTAGAATCCTTGCATTAGTTGTATTCATTTAGCGCACAAGAGCTGTCTGCCTAGAACAAGTTTGTGGCTGCAAACCTCCCCTTACTAGTCCAGAAGAGTTGCTCTGGAATTTCGGGGGGTGGGGGATGACAGGGAGCCAGCAATAGTCTCATACTTTTGAAACCATTTCTGTCCGACTCCTGAGTAAGAGCCAACACTGCCATCTACTGGCCTTTTGTCAACACTGCTAAGAACAGACACTTGTCAAGCTCAAAAAATAGTCTAGGACGCCTCGAGATTATTCTGTTATGAATTGGTTTTAGTCTTACATCTGGGGTTACCAACAGCCCCTGATTAGCAGAGATGTCCCTAATTTCAGCCCAGAATTGTCTGTCCCTTTTAGGATGCCATTCATCCCTTATTTTCAGCTACTGGGAAGAACCTATGGCTCCGATCAAACCAATTATTTTCACCAATAACTAAATAATCAATGAGCTCCAGCTCCTTTCCCTTTTCCCTCCCTACCAGAGTACTCTATGCTTCTGGTGGGCTGCAGGCTTAGGGTTGCCAACAGTCCCATATTGGGGACATTTTTTAAAAAAAAACTATCCAGGTATCAGGTTCATGAAAAACATGCAAGCTCATGTCTGAGACCTATTTTTACTAGCTAATAGCGCTTCTCTTTCTGGAAAACAAAATGACATCACACCCAGTTTGGCTAACCATGGTTATATCAAGATGTAGAGTAGAACTAATCTAAGCTGAGATTTATACCGTAGTTTAAGCTGGGTTTGCTAAAAACATATAGGGCATTCAGGCTCCCAATTACTCTCATCCTGCATAGTCCCTCCTCATGTCTCTTATTCGGGGAGTGGAATGTTGGCAACCCTACTTACATAAACTGTAAACTTATTAGATACTCAGTGGCCAAGCAAGATGTAATGAAGCAAGAACACACACTCAGGAAGGATCTCTTGACAACAGTAATACATAGCCTGTGCTAAGTGTTCCTGAATAGTGCTTTCTGTGGATAAAAATAATAAACTGGGTTAAATGATCCTGAGTATCCACTCTTGCTTAGGAAAATAAAGAAGTGTCTTGCTGACTGAATCACACCAAGGCCCACCTATAGCGGCATTCTTGAATGAATCTCAGAAACCAGCAGGCACAGAAAGGCTCACCAGAAATGGGCAGTGGGCCACTGGCAGACATCGGTTATGTAGGAAGTTACCTTATACTGAATCAGAGCATTGGTCCATCTAGGAGTAGCCCTTCCATGAAGTTTTGGGCACATGGGTTGCAGGGGAAGCGCTGTCCATGGTGCCATCACCACGGGCACCACACCACTTCATGGACTTTGCTGGCCTTCCTCACCCCACTAGGACAAGCTGTTCATTTCTCCCCCTCGCCATGCTGGGGTGCACCTCTTCTTTCCTCTCTCCCCTCCTCATCTGAGCTAGGGATGCCCCTGGTGCCACTGCCTGGCTTGGTGGTATAGTCTGGGAGTGCTTTGTGTGATGCTGCTGCAATGGCAGTGGGATACTGAGCACCCACGACACAGAGATAGGTGTTCTTTACCTCATGCATCAGAATACCTTGGACCATCTAGCTCAGTTTTTTTCTTTTTTTCTTTTATTAATAATTCTCCATACAGGACTAACCATTTCAACAAACATACATTAAGATAAAGAAACATACCTGATCTTTTTAAATCATTTATTTATTTATTTATTTATTTATTTATTTCTCTAAAACATTTATATACAAAAAAGTACATATTGCTGCATTGTCTATTTCTTTTACTCAACTTTATAAAATATATAAATACCCATCCCATTTCTCAAATCCCCCCCTTTTAGATAAACAAACAAAAAACCCAGAAACCTAACAACAGAAGCGCTCTTACCCAGATATGGGATTCCCAGATGTTGTTGACTACAACTCCCATAATCCCCAGCCAAAGGCTATTGCAACTGGGGATGCTGGGAGTTGTAGTCAACAACATCTGAGAATCTCTGTTAGAGGGAACACTGACTGTGACCACTGTTTTCTACAAAAGCATCAGAACCTAGGAAGCTGCCTTTTACTGAGTCAGACCCTTGGTCTATTTGGCTCAGTAGTGTCTACACAGACTGGCAGCGGCTTCTCCAAGGTTGCAGGCAGGAGTCTCTCTCAGCCCCATCTATAAGCTCAGGACTGTCTGCTCTTACTGACAGAGGCCTCTGGGGTTTCAGGTGGTTATTTTCCAGCCCTACCTCCTGGAGATGCCAGGAATTGAACTCAGCACCTTCTGCATGCAACACAGATACTGGTTCACTGAGCTACAGTCGTCCTCCCAGAAACTGCACTACCAGATACCCACTTCTTTTTTAGGCCACAAGGCCCAAAAGATACCTTGCATTACAGTGTCCGCCTTGAAGGGTTCCTCCAAGAAACTAGATTAGGACCACCCTTAAGAACAGAAGAAGGTGGCTGAAGATGGATGGCACCACTGTCATCTGGAAGTAGCCATGGAACCCTAGGATGGCACTCTGAAGTTGCAAGTGCAGAATGACATTAATAACTCACCTGCTCTTCCTCCTGCTTTGTGGGTTAATCCTGGAAGAGATGGAAGCTAAAGCATTGGAATGGGGCTTCCACAGTTCATATACACTCTTGGAAAACCCTTGTAACCATGCTAACTCCAGATATACCCATGACACATGGGTATATATCCCTGGGAAATCAGGAGATGTACAAACTGGAGCCTCTGTATCACTGTCTTGAGAGTTATACATCTATGCAGTGATACATCTTTTTGCAGCAACTCTTGGGAGTCACCTTGTCTTGGGAATCACCCTTGCCTGTGGGCTTCTCAGGGGCATCTGGTGGGCCACTGTGTGAAACAGGATGCTGGACTGGATGGGCCTTGGGCCTGATCCAGCAGGGCTGTTCCTCTATTGCTTTCACCCATACTGTTACCCCATCGCCTTGCAAATATGGATTGCTATCTCCAGTGAAGTGCCATCAGCCGTCACTATTTTTAAACAGTTAATGTTGCTGCAGATAACCCAGATCACGGGTAACTCAGACATTTGGTGTAGTCCAAAGCACCCCGATTACTAGAGAAATCTGAAAATATGACATGCCTCTCTAGGGAGACCTATATAAAAATACATGTTCGTACAACTTTTCTAATAACCAGAGCAGCTTAGAATATGTGTGCACTGTATTTCAGCTTTCTAACTGATGAAGAAGTCTGTAACCATAAGTGAGTGAATCAACCATAAGCATCATACATACACACCTACCATATAAAAACATGACATGATCAGTAAAATGATCACACTTCCTTGCTTTCCTTTTGTGGAAACAAATATCCACAAATAATTTTGTGGGGATACATTCTGGAAATGAGAGTTGTGCTGACTGGTTTTTGAGGGGTTTTTTTTTTTAATGGCTAGGCCCATATTTATCTATATTTGCACACCAGAAGAAATACAATTGTTCCAACCAGTTGTGTATTCTGATATTTTAAACTATTTTCTAATGCGTCATTCCAGGCTACAAAGCTCTATGTAATCTACAAGAGTCTTTAAGGGTCTTAAAGAGCAATGTCCAATTTCAAGGTAAGTAAATTGGAAACTTTCCATTGACTCAGTAAGCCCTGGGGATCAAGTCCTGGAGGAATTTTCAGTAACTGCCTTGTAAGAATGAGGAACTTAATGGAAAGCTAACAGTGCATATTTCAGGGCTCACTGAAGATTTCTGTAGGTCTCCCTCTTTCTCACCCTGAATTCCCCATTCTTAAAATGGGGGAAAGCAGTAACCTACCTCACAGGGATGTTTATACAAGTAATAAAAAGAGTAATAAAAAGACAGTAAAGCCATTTGCAAATTAAAAGTGCTATGTAGATCAAGAATAAAAATAAATAAAATTAATATATAATGCATTGTTTTAATGCAACCCCAAATTTACAGCATCTCACTACATGCAAACATGAATGAGCACTTACTAAGATCATGTGAGAGAAACTAAGTATGCATTTATAAAGAGAGCCACTGAGGCAAAGAACTTGATGTGACGTGTTTAATTTTGCAAGGTAAAATCAATGGCAGAGACCAAAGTTTCATTAAGTCCAACTTCCCAGCCTTTATTACATGCCACTAGATGGCACTAGTTCTAAGCCTAAGGTTGGAATCCAAAGCACTTACCTGAGAGTAAATATCCCTGAGATCAATGGGACTCCTGGGTCAACATGGTTCAACTTATGCTGTATAAACCAGTTTGTGCAAGGTCATCTGAAGGGATGGGGCACTTATTCATGAATAAATCCACTGGAAGGGACTGGAAGGCTCCAACCTTATTTGTAAAAGAGCACACTGGAATCCTTCCTCATAAGCAGAACAGCAGAGGAATCCCCCAGCAGAGGAACTGCCATTTCAAGTATCAGACTGAGGCATTCACTTATGCATAGATCTACTTGCTGCATGAAACTGCAGCCTGGGATACTGACCCTTGAGTAGGGCTCTCACAGGTAAGTGCCCAACTTTACCCTTTCAAGCAGCACGATTGCAAGGGATCGCCAAAGACTTCATAAGAACATAAGAGCAGCCCTGCTGGATCAGGCCCAAGGCCCATCTAGTCCAGCATCCTGTTTCACACAGTGGCCCACCAGATGCCATGGGGAAGCCTATAGGCAGGAGTTGAGTGCATGCCCTCTCTCCTGCTGTTACTCCCCTGCAACTGGTACTCAGAGGCATCCTGCCTTTGAGGCTGGAGGTGGCCTATAGCCCTCTGACTAGTAGCAGTTGATAGACCTCTCCTCCATGAAGTTATCCAAGCCCCTCCTAAAACCATCCAGGTTGTTGTCTGTCACCACATCTTGTGGCAGAGAATTCCACAAGTTGATTATGTGTTGTGTGAAAAGGTACCTCCTTTCGCTGGTCCTAAATTCCCTGGCAATCAATTTCATGGGATGACCCCTGGTTCTAGTGTTATGTGAGAGGGAGAAGAATTTCTCTCTATCCACTTTCTCCACACCATGCATGATTTTATAGACCTCTAGCACGTCTCCCTGCACTTCATAATGTATGTCCAAACATTGCAAAGAGCACTGCTGGTCACATCCCAGAAGAACAGGCAATCACCTCCCTGGAGCATATTATCTGCATTGGAATGTTCCCAGCAGAATGGAACTCCCAGTCCGATGGGCTAGGCTCCCTCCTCCCATCCCTTTATCAGCAGGAGAGCTGTTGCAAAGTGTGTTCTTCCTGCTCCACAACAATAACATCTGAAACTCTCGATAGGATTACGATCTTGTAATCTGAATTGAATGCATGTCTTCAAAGCCCTGATGCAATGGGAAAATGAAGGGGAGAGACCATGGCAGCCTCTCTCTCTTCCTGATCCTGCCCTACTCCTCTGGAGTCCTTCCTGTGACAGCAGTTGAGAGGGAGGAGGCAGAAAACAGGATCAGGGAGGAAATTGGTGGGAGAACCCAGGACTGCAGCAAAGTCTGCAAGGTGGCAACTCTAGGTCTGGGCAACTTAGAAAGAGTCCATGACGCACCCAACGTCAGAGTCACACACGAACCTCTTGTGAAATGGGGGCAGTACCAAGGTGGGATGGAGCAACTTCCCATGCTCCTCCCACATCACTTAGACCAGGGCTGCATTGTTGTTGCAATACAACTCCCATTATACCCCACTGGTCATTGTGGCTGGGGATTAAGGGAACTGCAGACCAACAGCCCTGACTGCACAACAGTGTTGTGCAGCCCTGACCTAGAACGTTCAGCATACAGCACAACAGCTTGAATGCTTTTAAGTTAATGTGGGAACATGGGCACCCACAGGATGTTTTCTGGGGGAGGCGGGGAAAGGCTGCAGTCCTATACCCACTTACCTGGGAGTAAGCCCCATTGAATCCAATGGGGTGCTCAATCTGAGGCTGGCCCCCTCCCCTTGCCCCCCTCCAGATGCCCATGTGTGGGGAAGGAAGTCTTATTTACAGATAGGAACAATTCTGACAGCCCCACCAAGAAGGTCTGGCGCTGCATGGGTCAGCCTTACACTGACACCACATCAACAGAGCAGCTGGTGCTGGTCCTGCTGTTGTTCCCATCTGCCCTGCAGATGGGTGAGGAACCAGTGCCCTATAAGCTGAAAACCCATGGGCATATGGGCTGAGGCGGGGAGGGGGAGTGGAGTTGCCTGTTAGCTGCATGATGAATGCATCTAAGCCCTGTTCCAAGGCTGCAGGAAGCAAGCAGAGTGCAGTATCCTCCTTCTGCATTAAAGTAACACTTGGTTATCCTGCGCCATTCTTTTCCAGCCTCCGAAAAAAGTCCACGCTCAGAAAAACTTGCACCCAAGACTCTTTGAAGTCAGGAGAGCCAAAGTAAAAGGAAGAGGCTCTGGCCCAAAGGCAAGGACCAGAAGAGCTAACAATGGCTTCTGACATCAAAGAGCACCTGGAGGATGACTAAGGGGCCTAGAATGCTTCCCCCTTGTGAACAGGGCCCTTGGGTTTTCCAGGCTTGCTCTATTTGTTGCTGCCGTGTGTTCTCCCTCTGATTGCCTGACCTTTCCCCCTTCGATGTTGCTTCCTCTCACCCTCCTGCAGTAAAGACTGTAAGTGATTGGGTGCCCGCTTGTTGTTTAGCTTGCCTTTTGCATTGGAGTAAAGGAGCTCGGAGAGTGTGCTAATTGTGCCAGATGATATATATATGTCGTGACACTAATTGTTTCCAGTACTAGGGGTCAATAGATTGTAAACGGCCAGCTGGAGGAAGAAGGGCACTTCTGAAGAAGGGGAAGTCACTTCTGTTAATTAAGCAGGATTGAATGGATGGTCACTTCCATTGCAGATAGGATTAGGAATTATCTGTAATGGATAACCACCCAGGGCCAGATTAAAGGGTACAAGGCGGAGCCCCCACACACACACTGAGACAGGCTTTCTTCAAGGGAGCATGAACCTTGCTATTCTATGAATTTTTGTACCCGCCATGGGAAAGTGTTATTTATTAATGTATGGAGGAGCCTGTTTGGAGTGTGTCTCATCAGATGACTCTTGCTGCTCCATGCAAATTGTTCAGCTCACTTGACATCCAAGGAATGGACAGGTATATTGTACCTTATAAGATCTATGCATTTTTGGCTTTGCCTTTTTGCATTACGACAGTGATGCTGTTGCCAAATACATAGTATATAAAAATAACATCGTTATTTTTAACAATCATGATGTTTTAATAACATCAAAAATAACATCGATATCCACAGTGTAGAAATGGTTGATAAGCACAGTGGAATGTTATCAATTACACACACATCTTTAGAATATGAAAAAACCCACCCACTTGCTTTTCTGGGAATATTATATTTTATATACTGCATTCAACAAAAAGTTCTCAAAGTCATTTATGTCGAAAAATAAGATGGTCCTTTGTCCCAAAAGGGCTCAGAGCTGAAGAGATTGGTTCAAAAGCTGGCAACTCTCATTTCCAATCCTTTCATTTCTCCCACTCCATAGATGGTAGCCTGACCTAGCTTTGTGTCTAGTTCTCTTTCTTTTACCAAATTGTCATCAGTCTAGGGTTAGGGCATCCTTATAGCACTAGACAGCTGTTTCACCAGTCATCTGATGCCGGAGTTATTGGTAACATTTCCAGTAATCTACAGGTCTTGGCCCCATCTTCAGCTTCATTCTACTGATAATGATGTTTAGATAAAGTTGGGGTCACTTTTAATTCTTTGGGTTCCCAGATAAAACTTACTTAGAAGGGCTTTGGTTGCCAAAGTCATGCCTACATAATGTTCTTTTCAGGGGTTGGGTTTGCTCATATAATGCATCCGATGTGCACAGTGCCATGGAAATGTGGGGAGACACTCTCCAACCTTGTCTACCTCCCTTCTGTCCACACAGCTGGCAGGGTCAGTTCTGGGACCAGCACAGGTTGAACAGCCTGCAGTACACAGCTTGTTTGCTGCAGATGGGTCAGTGGATGGATGTCTTAAGGGAAAAGGCACTTGCCTTTTTACAAGAATAGATCCCATTTTTCCAAGTACATGCTACAGCAGGGCTTCTTAACCTTGGGCCCCCAGATGTTGTTGGACTACAACTCCCATCATCCCCAGACATGGCCTTTGTGGCTGAGGGTGATGGGAGTTGTAGTCCAACAACATCTGGGGGCCCAAGGTTAAGAAACCCTGTGCTACAGCATTGAACCAGAAGTGTTGAGAGCTTGCTTGTAGATCTGCCTCTAATCTCCATAAACAAAGAGCATTTTCACAGCCTTTTAAAGATCACCTGTTATCTCAGGCATATTTACCATATCTCCAGACTTCAGCAGATTTAGGGTTACCAGCTGACCAGAAAAACAGCCTGGCCTAGTCCTGTGCACTTAAAGTAATAATCAAAAACGAAAATAATCACTCCACTTGAGATTAATAACTGGCTAGGTGAATTTTGCTGACTGGCAGACCAGAAACAAGTGGACTATAAAAATCAGAACCTAAGTAACACTTAAACAATATATATGCTCCCAGCTGCACAAATATTTTGGTAAAAACTAACTGAAATTGTGTTCCTCTTTATTTTATCCAGACATTCTTTCTCATTTGTCTTGGTTTCTCTGTGATGTAATGATACATCATGGTATGTGCATAACCTGTTTAGCAAGAGCATGGAAATGAGATGAATAGGAAATGTACTGTGGGGGAGATAATCTATTAAGATTGTGATTTCTTGGTATCTTGTCTCTATGCTAAACATCTTGTTGAACTGCTGGATATTACAATATGCATTGATTCTTTAATAATCAGTACCCGTTTTAAAAAAAACTAAAAAAAAAACCCCAAGCAGACGAATCATTCCACAACATGGAGACAAGAATTTAGCTTCTTAGGTCTACAGTTCAAGCTGCCATGAAAGGCACAGGAGCAATAGTCAGTAGAAAACACTGGCAACATGAAACAGGTCCACCCCCCACCACCCCCCGCTGTAAAGGTAATCATTTTGTCTTCCAGTACTGGCTGGTACAGGAGACAATGGTCCAGTGTTCCCACTAAGGTGTGCACGTGTGCTCACACATTTTTTGATATCCTCTCAGTTAATTTTAGATCCCGCTCAGATTGAATCTGGAACGTCCCACTCTGAATGCATGTGCGTGCACACTGCCTTGATACTGCCACCCAGAACAAAACTCATTCCACACACAGCTAATTTTTTTTTTTTTTGGGAGAACACTGCTATGGAACATTTGCCTAGCCTGAACTGTATATAGCTCTGTGGTTTGAACTGTGGGTGGTGGACAAGAAGCACACTTGGTGAAGCACATCTGCTTCCAGGTAACACAAAAAGACCAGGAAGGGAAAGGTAAGACCCTTGGAGAAAATTAGAAATAAACCTCTCCCCCCATTAAAAAACAGCACACACACCCCCACTGAATAAATGCTCAAGTGATAATAGCTATGATGAGTGAAAGGATATCATATTTTCTCAACGGCTCATGCGTGTCCTTGTGGAAAGTGAGCTGGATGCATCATAACTGCACATCCCTTGTGCAATAAACAAGTGTCTGGAAAGACCCTCAGGCCACCTTCCTGCATAGTTCTCGGTGATTTCAAAACTATCTACTTCTGACTGCTAAAACTGCATTCACACATACACAAATAAAACTTTTTCTTGCTCAGATTCTGCCACTTCCAAAAGAGCTAGTCCCATGGAACACAGTAAAACTGATTTTTGAGTAAATATGCATCGGATACTACATTTACCTGAATTCAATACTAGGTCCCCCCCCCCCCAAGTCTCTTGATATTAGAAATTAGGAGGTCATCTTAAATTCAGAGTCCTATTCCTTTCAAGTAAATGCAGGTATAACCTGTATTTAACCCGTACTTTGGGGGGGGGTGTTTCTTCTTAAATTCAGAGACAACCCCCCCGCCCCAATTCAGAAATTCAGATTCTATTTGGGTTAATATAGCAGCACCTCAAGACTTTCCCTTAGTGAAACCACTTACTCCCAATGAAGCTTCAGACCAATCCCATTACATGCAAGTTTACTCAATTAATCTCAACAGAGTTCAGTGGGCTCTTCCCCAAGTAGAATAACAGAATTTTAAAGTTGAAGGGACCCTGGAGGTCTTCTAGTCCACCCCCTGGCTTGGTTCAGGAAACGGCTACTGCAGCCATGACAGGTGACTTTCCAGCTTGTGTCCAGCAAAGGAGAGCCTTCCACAAGACAGACTACTCCACTACTGAACAGCTTCCAGAGTGAGGACATTATTCCTAATATCTAAGCCTAAATCTGTTTCCTTGTAATTTCAACCCATTGGTTCTAGTCCTAGCCTCAGAACAACGGAGAACAAGTCTGCTCATTCTTCTATACAGCACTTCGTCAGATAACAGAAGAGAGTTATCATCTCTTCCTATTCTTCTCTTATCCAGGCTAACATTCTCAGCAACTTTAACCAGTCCTCATAGGATTTGTTTGCCAGTCTTCCCTGCCTGTTTCCCACATAACAGGGATTCCCAGATGCTGTTGACAACAACTCCCATAATCCCTAGTCAAAGGCGGTTGCGGTTGGGGATGCTGGGAGTTGTAGTCAACAACATTAGGGGATCCCTGTTAGAGGGAACACTGCTCCTTGCCATCTTGGTTTCCCTCCTCTAGTCTCAACCTTTTCCAGTTTATCAAGGTCTCCTCCTTAAAATGCAGTGTCCAGACCAGGATTCAGTATTCCAAGTGAAGAGAGCTGGTCTTGTGGTAGCAAGCACCAATTGTCCCCTTTGCTAAGCAGGGTCTCCCCGGTTACATTTGAATGGAAGCACCATAAGATGGGATGGGGCCGCTCTGAGAAGAGCATTTAGGTTCCAAGTTCCCTCCCTGGCATCTCCAGGACAGGGCTGAGAGGGACTCCTGCCTGCCAACTTGGAGAAGCTGCTGCCAGTCTGTGTAGAGCAGTGTTTCTCAAACTTTTTGGAGTCAAGGACCGCTAAATTCTTCGTGCAGAGTTTCAAGGACCGCTACATTCTTCATGCGCAGTTTCCCGGACCAGCAGTTAGTAAAGGGGTTTCAAGTCTGTCTATCTGTCTGTCTGTCTGTCTATCTATCAGACTTCTATACTGCCCAAAACTTGCATCTCTGGGCAGTTTAGAATGAAAATAATATAAGCATTAAAATAATTAAATTTGGAATCTTTTGCAAACATTGAATATTAGGGGTTCTTAACCTTGGGTCCCTCAGTTAAACTCCCATAACCCCCAACAACAATGGCATTTGGCCGTTATGGCTCGGGATTATGGGAGTAGAAGTCCACCAACGTCTGGGTACCCAAGGTTGAGAACCCCTGAATCTAAAAGCCTGGGTGAACAAATTTGTCTCCAGTATGTCTGGAGTGGAGGTGCTTGTGATTACTCAATGGAGAGGGGATGCTGGGCCATTGGAAAAATTCAAAAGCTACATGGGGCCAATGAAAACAACATACAAGCAAGCCCCACTGATGCAAGAGGGAAACAGTGTTCCCTCTCAAGGCGCCTCGACCACAACAGGCAGCTGGGTTTCAATCAACCAACCTTTGGCTGCAAACAATGAGCATGCAAGAACCAGCAGCCCTTCAAGTGGCGCCCACTGCCATACTTTTTCCTCCATGCCCCCGCATCGCATACAGTTTGAAGCTGTAAAGATAGGGAATAAGATAGCTGTAGGAAGATCTCAGCAGCACGTGGAGGCAAGGCACAAGAAGGGTCCCATGCCTCCGTGATACTCTTCCTCTTCCGTGCCATGTGCAAAATTGAGGAAGTGAGTGCCTTGATTTCAGGGGGGGGGGGTTGACTCCCAGTCAGGGACCGGCACTCAACCCTTCGGGGACCGGCAGCGGTCCAGGGACCGGTGGTTGAGAAACACTGGTGTAGAGTATACTGAGCTAGATAGACCAATGGTTTGACCCAGAAGAAAGCAGCTTCCTCTATTCCTACCAGCACACAGACTTTATTTTAGGGCCAGGACCTCAGATAAACATGCACAGAAATGCAGCTTTCTGGTTGGAAACTGGCTTCCATAAAGCAGGTGACTTGGGGTTGCTGATCTCTTGAGGCCCTGATCCCAAGACTCAGAAGATGGAGTCTGGGATTTCAAAGTGGTACCTTATAGGTCGGGGGTGGGGTGGGGTGGGGTGGGGTGGGCAAGGTGGAGTCTAGTAGAAGCATCAGAGCCTATTGGAGGGTCTGGAGGATACCTGGCAGTTCAGGGGCCAGCAGATCCTGATTGCACCCGAGGAGTCAATAGCAAAACTCTCTTACCTAAACAGAAAATAGCTGACTCCCTTGATTCTGGGCCCTCACTCTCTCTTACTCCTTCTTCCCCGAAGACCCTAAATAAAAGGTCCGTTGAAACTTCAGGTCAGGACACAAGCCTGGCCACTCCCACACTGTGGCACTCTTACCCCTGGACGTGCCTCCACACCCCCTGGGGACCCCCAAATCCTCCTTAGTCTGTCCTGGGTGGTGGTGTTGCCTCTGGCACGCACTGCACTGGAGGCGGAGTGTGATTATGACCTGGGCCAGGTGCTTTAGAGACAGAGCGGGGAGTGGAGAAAGAAATACGCAGAATGGGAATTCATTATGTTAAGTTGTGACTTGAAGTGTTCCTGCTAATGCATATTTGCATAAATTTACCCGTTGTATATCCTTACATTCTTGTGAGTTCAGTTGCTGTTTGTGCCCTCCAGAACCCACATGTTAAAAATACTGCCTCCATCACTTGTGCACGGGGCTGATGCTTAACTTGCAGCCGGGTGGGGCAGGCTCCAAAATTACCTAGCTGTACCTACATCACGTCCTATATCCCATGAGCCTTTTCGCTTGGGGCCTGCTTTGCCCTTTTACTCTAGCGTCTAGCCCTTTCCCAAGCGGCCGTCCTAGATCCGCACTGACTGCACGCTTCCAGCCTCTTGTGCCTGGGTTTGCCCTCCGCCTGTCATCTCCAGAGGAGCTTTGCAGCGGCCCCTGCTAGGGGGAAGATTGCTGCCTTCTTCGCCTCCCCCCACCCCGGCCTGCTGCCAGTGGGACAATGCCGACTTTTGAACCTCTAACCACTAAGCAAACAGACCTTGCGCTTCGCTCCACAATCCAAACAGGCTTTATTGACCGGCGTTCCATAGCAACCGAGGCCCACGAGCCTTCCTCGGGGCAGGCCGGGCTCGGGGTGTGGCTGCAGCGGCTTCCAGAAGAACGGAGGGAACCTGCCAGTCGTCCTTTGCGTCCTTCGCCGCTATTAGGCTCTGGTTAATATCTTTTTAAAGAGATGCCGGGACTCCAGCGTGCCTGAAAAAACGTGGGTGCCCTTCAAGCCCTGCCTCTTAATCATCACCGCGTTGTTTTTCCTAGCATTGTTCGTGTGCCTTTAAGAAGGGAAAATCCAGCAGGCGAAGTTTTCCTCCCTTGCACCCAGGAAAGCTTCCCCTACTGAATCTCATCTCACATGCGTGGGGAAAACCTGAGGCCAACCCTATTGTATCTGTGAGGTGTCCGTCTTTTCATAGATCCCAGGGCTGAGCTCTAGTTCAAATTCAATTCTGCTACTAGAGATCATTTAATTATTAACTGTGGGTATGATACCCATATTAATACCACCTGTATCCAGGCATTAAGCTTGTAAGATATGCCACCAAGCACTTACTCTACAGTATGTGTATGGAAAATAGGAAGTTGATAAAGTACTACATTTTATTATTAAGCCAACTTTGCTTGGGATAGAAGTATGCCAGCTTTCCAGTGTTGCAGAACTCCTGTCTGATGAAGAATTCTGTGGGGTCCATTTAAGAGTAATGGATAGAATACTGAATGTGGACCAGGGTTGTTATTGAGGACAGAGTATTCTCTCTGATCTCCTTTGAGGAAGGTGGGATACAAATGTGATAAATAACATAATCTAACCTGATCTGCTAAACAATGTTGTTTGATCTGCTGCGACCAATTTGACAACCATTATCTACCTTAGGCTAACACTGTTATGCTAAATAGCCCTGTTTTCTAAAGCCCTTTTCAGACATTGTATTGTACCTGCATTCAGATGTCTGTGTACATGTGTTTATGTGAATGACTGTAGGTGCATTCATTTTAAAAGTGAACCTGGACACAGGCCCTCAAATGCAAGGTACAGATAGGAAGTGTATTTTTTGTTTTTTATTTATTTAACATATTTCTATACCACCCAAAAATTGCGCCTCTGGGCAGTTTCATAATGTGTGAAGAACTGTGCATGCATACCTATGGGTGCATTGGACATAATGTGTGAATAGGACTTACTGTAAGTTCCATAGTGCAACATAAGCTGGGTTTAAATATGAATGCTCATCACTTGATAAATGCAGCATCAAGTGGAGATGGTTTGTATGTGTGACACCACAGGTAGAACTTTCATATTGCCCCCTGTTCTCTCAGAAGTATTAATGCCATTGAGTGGGACCAGTTAGACATTCAATTGTGAGTGTACAATTGTCAAGTTATGCACATCCTGCCAGAGTGCACCTAGGTGATTTTGGAGCCAGCACCTAAAGGCCTTTTGAGGGCCCTCCTCTCCTGGAAATTAAGCATCTTCGTGTTCCACCAGGCGACCACACCACCCAGGACAGACTAAAGAGAATTTGGGGGCCCTCAGGGACTGGGGGGGCCCTGGACTTCGGCCCCAAAGTCCAGGGACTGAGTGCCTCTGCATCCAGCCTCCTCCATGATCTCCTCCACAAAGGAAGTGCAGCAGTGGAGGCACCTGCACTGCACATGGGGGAGAGCTCCTAGCCTCACCTAGCTCTCTGCTGCTTCCACGAGGGATGTGCAAACAGCTTTGACGTCGAACCAGTTCGGTTCAACTATTTGGGGTCAAACCGAACCACCACTTGTTCAGTCTGACCCTGGACCAAACTCCCCTGGGGGGTTGTGAGGTTTTTTGTTTTTAAAAAATTAAAAATAATTTACACTTACCCCCTCTGGGGGAGTTGTCTGAGGCAGCTGGAGGGGTGTCCATGGAGTCCCCCCCGCTGACCGCTCTTCAGCCGCTTTTCAGCCTTCCCCCCTCGGCACAGTGGCCATTTTGGAGGCCGCTGCGCCTGTACAATAGGCCTCTGTGTGACCTCAGGAATAAGGGAGGCCAGCAGGGGGAGGGGGGACCTCTACGGGATACACACCCCCCCCCCCGCCACCTCAGACAACTCTCCTGGAAGGGGTAAGTGTAAGGGAACAATGAACTGTTCCCTTGATCCCATTTAACAAAATATGATTTTTTAAACAAACATGAGAAACCTTGCCTTGAGTCACTAGCTCTCTTCTTGCCTTCTGACATAAGAGGAAATATAAGAAAGTGAGGCATTAATTCCACTGTTTCAAATGCAGAACCTTGGCTTGGAGCATAATCAAAATCATAATATATGGTACCAGGAAAGTAGAAGGCAAAGTCCTCTCCTATGCGCGGCCTCTTTTCAAGTTTACATGGGTTAGGAAAAATAATTTTCCAAAGGGAAAGTGGGTAGAGATCAATGTTTTTCTCCCTCTCTCAAAATTCTAGAACTTGGGATCACCCACTGAAATTGATTGGTAGTGTGTGCCCTAATTCTTCATGAGTATTTAGAGGCTGGTCTTCTGAATACTGTGTTAAAAACAACAACAAACTGGATCAATTCGAGGGAATTAACTTCCCTTGTTCACCAACATATGATGTCTGAATACATGTCTTTGCAGGAAAGGTCTGCTAAGATAAGGGGATTTTATACATCTATGTATACATGATGTTACTTCAGTTTTCTTTTGGAATATGCACTCACCCCGGAAGTAATCACAGGCAAAATTAGCTCCCAAATATTGGGAGTCCGTGTAGAACGCTGAAAAGGTTTTTAGAAAAACCATCCCCTTTATTTTAGAGTAGTCTATTACAGACTGCTGAATGTATAAAGTTTTCTTATGAAGTCAGATAACTGTCTGTCTAGCCCAGTACTAATCAGCAGCAGCTCTGGGATCAGGCATGGGTCTTTCCTTTCACCTGCTACTTGAGAATGTTTTAACTAAGGATGCTGGAGACCGAATCGGGAACCATCTGTATACAAAGTACGTGAGCCACCAGCGATGGCCTTTCCTACTTCTTTCTGTTCCACAGCAGAAAGAATGCTATAGAACCCAAACAGTCCCATTTTATCTTCATACAAGAGTACAGAAATTGGATGAGACAATTCTGGGAGAATACTGTTGATCACCATTTAAATCTTCCGCAGAGGTGGTCTTTTTGTGAGGGAAAGCAAGGTGGTCGAATCAAGGTGTAGGATTTTGGGGTGCCAGTGAATAGCCTCATTGTAGAGGAGAGCTGGTCTTGTGGTAGCAAGCATGACTTGTCCCCTTAGCTAAGCAGGGTCCACCCTGGTTGCATATGAATGGGAGACTTGATGTATGAGCACTGTAAGATCTTCCCCTCAGGGGATGGAGCCACTCTGGGAAGAACAGAAAGTTTCAAAAGTTCCCTCCCTGGCAGCATCTCCAAGATAGGGCTGAGAGAGATTCCTGCCTGCAAGCTTGGAGAAGCCACTGCCAGTCTATGAAGACAATACTGAGCTAGATAGACCAAATGATCTGACTCAGTATATGGCAGCTTCCTATGTTCCAGTGCGGTGGCAAGATGCTCCCTGCTCCCTTACCTGCCTCTCATTTTTGCCTACCTCCCACTACCATCAGGGCAGATCTTCACCAAGAGCCACCCTGGTACTGGTCCTCAGTTGCCACCTCCTCTGGTTCCTTGTCCGGTTGGCACCCCTCCCCAGCACCCATGCACACAAGCAGGTGGAGGGAAGGTGGCATTTGGCACCCTGCCTCAGGTATGCTGGGGTCTTGGGCTGCCACTGATCTTCAGCCATACCCCAAGCCCTTTCTCACGATCAGTGAGAAGGGCTTGGTGGAGGGAAGAGGGGAAGGCTGCTCAAACTTTCCTTCCCTGCAGACGATCTCTCGTTGCTCCCTGGGTGGGTGGATCACCCGCCCAGACAATCGTTGGCAGCCCCCAGCACCACAGAGGGCTGGGGGATGGGATGCGTCCTCCCGGCCCTTTGAGCTCCCCATAATGCACCATACGAGTGTGTGGTGCATTATGGGTATCCCAGTAGTGATGGGCGGGTGCCCATCACTGCTGAGCATTGGCTAAAAGCAGCCGGCGCTGCACATGAGCAGGGAAATGGGATTAAGGGAGTAAGGGCCCCCTTAACCTGGCTGTGCAGGCGGGTTTGTTGCTGTGGTGCCTCCGGCAGCCGTTCACACGACTTCACATGCACAGGCGAGAGTGGGCTTGGCTGTCTCAGCCCGTTCTTGGCTGCATGTCTGAACAGACTCTCTCTGACTACAGAAATCAAATTCAAAGGGGTTTCGAATTAAATTCACCTCAGCCTAACATCACCAGCAACAGGGATATTCGCAATCAATTGGACTCACTAACTGGCCTTTTAGGAGAGATGGATATGGTCTAATCTGGTTTTGGTTAGGGATTACTGCTGAGTGCAGAATTTCATTCTGGAGTAGATATATAATTTTTACTGCAAATCTGGATCTGTTTAATTTTGGTTTAATATGAATTATTTTGATTGGCCTTTTGAGTGTCGATTCTATTTAAGATTTGTTGATATGGTACATAATAATGGTTAATGATTTACCTTTAAATGTTACTGGAATTGTTCTTTATATTGAGACATTGTGGATAGTGATATAGTTGTTGATGTATCTATAATGCTTGCTGTTTTTAGGGCTATGCATGGCACTCATTATTGGGATTGATTTGATCCTGCTAATGATCAAATCATGCTCTTGATCATTAGGAGTCTCTGGATAGCACTCAATCAATAAATTCGTATCAGCTTGATACTTTGAGGTAGGGGGCTTTCCTGAAGATCTGGTGTTTCCCGAAGAAAGCAGGTGCACAGAAGACAGCCAGAGTGATCCAAAATGCCACCTTTCCCTCTGACTTCTTGCCCTAGAATGCATTAGGTCAGGAAGCAACATCATCATGTCACTGTGTGCTTTTCCTGGTGCATTTCTGGGAGGGTGGGATGGGATGGGATGGGATGGCTGCACATCCAGGGCATATAGCAAACTGGGTGGCAAGCGGCCTAGGGACAGGCTGCTGCTGCCATGTTTCTCTTTCCCTCCACACTGCCGGCATTTCTCCTGCCTCCTGGTGTTGTGCACTGAGGTACACCTAGGGAATTTTGGAGCCTGGACCTAAAGGCCTTTGGAGCTGACCCCCTCCTCCTGCAAGTAATCATCCCCCTACACACACACACACACACACACACACACGCACACACACACACAGATACACACCGTATTTTTAACACGTGGGTTCTTGAGGGCACAAACAGCAACTGCGCTCACAAGAATGTAAGCATATAAAACAGGTATGTTTATGCAAATATGCATTAGCACAAACTTTTCATTCATTCATTCATTCATTCATTCGATTTCTATACCGTCCTTCCAAAAATGGCTCAGGGCGGTTTACACGGAAAAACAACAAACACCACATTTCAACACACAACATATTCCCATCCAGTGTTCCCTCTAAGGCATGTGCACATATGTGCACTCACACATTTTTTCATGTCCGCTCAGTTCATTTTAGATCCCACTCAGGTTGAATCAGGAAGGTCCCACTCTGAATGCACACTGCCTTGATGATGCTGCCCAGAACAAAACTCATTCTGCACAGAGATGGGGGAAAATGAGAACACTGTTCCCCTCCCACATCATTCCCCCCCCCACTCCCTCCTCTGTCGGTAAAGCAGAGGTCACGCTCAGCCGCCCGGCACAGGTCACAGTCAGGCTCGGCTGCCAGGTGCAGTGCAAGCTGGCAGCACAATGATCACACTACCCGGGACAGACTAAAGAGGATTTGGGGACCCCAGAGGATGTGGAGGATGTGGACTTCCGCCCGGAAGTCCAGGGGGAAGAGTACCTCTGCTTGTGCAGCTGCAGCAGAGGCATTTATCCACTTACCTCTGCCTCTTTCTTCCCACCCCCCACCACCATGGAGGCTGGGAGTACAGACGCACACTGGCCATATCCCCTCTCCCTTTATCCTCATGGCTGAAAGCATGGTGACACCCTCCTCAACCGCGAAGCACTTGCTTCATGCCCATTGGATCCAACCAGCACAAAGGGAGTGCTTCATAGGCTGGAGAGAGCAAAGGGGACTGCCACGCTTTCCTTCCCTGGGTACCTGTGCACCCAGCCTCCATGGCAGGAGGGCAGGGCAAGGGCATGGGGAACAAGGCAAAAACAAGGTGGCAACATGGAGGAGGGGGTTGAAATTTTGCCACGGCTGCAGCAACAGGGGGAAGAAATGAGGGAGTGGGCTGGCAAGGAGCACCCATGGGTTGTGCGGGGGCACCTTGGCAGATATCCCAGGCCCCATGGCCCAAGTATGCTCATCCCTCCCTTGCTCCATTGTCTCTATGTTTCTGACCCTTTCATTACAGGGTGCAGCCATTCCCCCCATCCCAATGATGCACCCAGAAAAGGATGCAATGTCATGCCTCTGCTTCCTGCCTTAGTGAATTCTAAGGGGCGAAGATGGAGGGGAAGGGGGCAATTTCAGTCACTGGCATTGAGACGGCCTTCTGGGCAGCTGCTTTCTCCTGGGAATGCTGGACCTTCAGGAAAGGTATGATTCTTCAATCCGTTAGATGGGGTGCTGATTCGAAGCAGCATAGTATCAAAGGCATTTGATGCGGCATTGCATCAAAGCCGCCCAGAGACATAAGTCTGGGTGGGGTATGAATTAAATAAATAAATAAATAAATAATTTTCAATTTCAGGGACATTTTTCAACAGAATTGTTTCTGGTGGGAAATGCCCCCATATGGCTTGCATCACATCCAGAACTGATCTGGTTCTATGCACAGCCCTGCTATTTTTGTTGTGAACTGCTATGAGTGCGACGTGATGGGAAACTGGTATACCGATAAAGTAACTATGACTTCCAGAGGGATAAAAGTATTAGTCGGTTGCAGCAAAAACAGCAAAGAGGCTTGTAGCACCTTAAAGACTAACAAATATGTTGTAGCATAAGCTTTTGTGGACTAGAAGCTAACTTCATCAGTTGTCAGATGAAGTGGAGTTTAATTCATGGAAGCTTTTGCTACAATTAATATGTTCGTCTTTAAAGTGCCACGAGACTCTTTGTTATGACTGATTGATTAAGTGCCGTCAAGTCAGTGTTGACTCTTAGCAACCACATAGATAGATTCTCTCCAGGATGATCTGTCTTCAACTTGGCCTTTAAGGTCTCTCAGTGGTGCATTCATTGTTGTCGTAATCAAATCCATCCACCTTGCTGCTGGTTGTCCTTTTCTCTTTCCTTCAACTTTCCCCAGCATTATAGACTTCTCAAGGCAGCTGTGTTTTTGCATAATGTGTCCAAAGTATGATAATGTGAGCCTGGCCATTTGTGTCTTGAGTGAAAATTATGGACTGATTTGTTCAATGATCCATTTGTTTGTTTTCCTGGCTGTCCATGGTATCCTCAAAAGTCTTCTCCAACACCAAAGTTCAAAAGTGTCAATGCTTTTTCTATCTTGCTATGCCTATGCCTAATCTTTGCTATGCCTATGACTAATCCCGAGTGAACTCTTAAGTGTGTTCTGCAGATGTAAACTTTACACTGGTGAAAGAAATCTACCATTCATCTTTTACTGAATAATTGAGGAGCTATTTTTAGCTATTTCCCTCCTAAAAATAGACTAGAGCTACCTTTTCTAAGGGTAGCTTTTTCTTAGCTAGGAACATCGGAAGCTGCCCTCTACTGAGTCAGACCATTGGTCTGTCTAGCTCAGTATTGTGTGACTGGCAGCAGCTCTCTAAGGTTTCAGGCAGGTGTCCCTAGAGATGCCACCAGGAACTGGACGTCAGACTTTCTGCATGCAAAGCAGATGTTCTGCCACTGAGCTACAGCCCATTCCTGTAAGTGGACTCTCCTCTGCTCAGGACTTTTGTTTTCCTAGAAATAGCACAAACATTAGCTACATATTAGCTCTAAGCAGTTTATCCACCAAGACCTCTTTATTACACAAAAATAAGATACCAGTAGTTGCAAGTTTAAAACAAAACCGGTTTCAGTGTTTTCATGAAGAAGGGGCATGCTGGGTGAGTGGTGGGAACTAAGAAAACTGTGTTGATGATGGAAAGAAATTAGCAGAAGCGTAAAATTAAGGAGGCAAGGTATATAGAAAAATTAAAACCAGATATTGATGTTAAGAGGGAGATGGTTTCAGTTATGAAATTTTATTTATTTATTTATAACTTCTATAACACCCAAACTTTAGCTATTAGTCTTTGAAGGGTTAATTGTTCCTTGTTGCAACTTGTATGTGATCCTCCCTTGTCTTCCCTGCCTTAATTGGTAATTGTTAATTTGTTACAGCCAGTATATTGCTCCCTTTCTTCACTGCCTACTGCTTATTTTAAGAGGAATGAATTTAACCACTGCTGTGATACTTGGTTTGGTAAGCAACTGACAATGGTGTTTTTACATTGAAACTGGTTTTTTTTTAACTTGTAACATCTGGTATTTTATTTTTGCGTAATAAAGCAGTCTTGGTGGAAGAATTGATGAGACTAATTGAAGGATACAGGCGCGGAGCCAGACCACCTGTGGCCCGTGTCCAGCCACAGCAGCGGCCCCACTCACCCCACACCTGACGTCAGACATGGGGGGGGCATGGTCTGGCTCCCGAATGGAGCCCTGCGCATTCGCAGCGCAGCCAAGAGTGGCTCTTCCATGCCTTAAAGGGAAGGAGAGGAGAGCTGGTCTTCTGGTAGCAAGCATGACTTGTCCCCTTAGCTAAGCAGGGTCTGCCCTGGTTGCAACTGAATGGGAGACTTGATGTGTGAGCACTGCAAGATATTTCCCTCAGGGGATGAAGCCGCTCTAGGAAGAGCAGAAGGTTCCAAGTTTCCTCCCTGGCTTCTCCAAGATAGGGCTGAGAGAGATTCCTGCCTGCAACCTTGTAGAAGCCGCTGCCAGTCTGTGAAGACAACACTGAGCTAGATAGACCAATGGTCTGACTCAGTATATGGCAGTTTCCTATGTTCCAACTCCCGAACAGGGCTGCGCAGCTCCATTTTTGAGCTAGGTTGGGCCCAGTTTCTTTGAACCCTTTTGCCCAACGGTGGCTCCGCCCCTGGAAGGATACATTTAGAGATCCGTATCTTTCTAGAATACCAGAATAACTAATCTGATATTCCATCCTAGAGGAAACAAACTCCATTTTGACTAATAGCTGTGAGTTACGCGCGCGCACACACACACACACACACACACACACACACACATCATTATATTCATAGCTGTAACCAGCATTGCCAGGACAGGTGCCACCAGTGTAAATGAGCTTTCAAAGCCACTGTTAGTATATATGTCCCAAGTGTGGGGTGGGTGGCTGAGTGGTGTATATAAAGATTTCCTTAAAAGTAGCAACTGTAGCCCATGAAACACAGATGAAAATGCTGGCTACATAGTTGATATAGAAAGTAAATATGGTGGATATAGGCTTTCCCCCTGTTGTTTCAGATGAAGGGATTGGATCAATCTGTGCAGAGCAATCCTGTGCATAATTACACAGAAATAAGTTCCACAGTGGTCAATGGCACTCACTCCCAGATAAGCATGCACAAGGTTGTGGCCACAGTCTAAAAAAAAAAACCTGCAAGTAAAAGATACCTACTGATTCACACCATAGGTGGATCTTATCTATGAGCAAATTAGGAAACACACACCTTAAATTTCTGTCAGCCATGTTGTCTCTGCCTCCATTTTGTGTGCCTACTCCCTCCCTCTGTTGTTCCCTGCTGCTCTTGCCTGCAGCTGCTTTAAGGGTTGTGAGATGGGCAAAGGTAGCAATGACCTCAAAGAACAAATGAAAAGCCCCAGTTCTTTTAAATATTAATATTAATAAGGCAGGAACCAATAGGCATGCTCACTTTTGTTTTTGCAAAGTGAGCAGTCCCAGGAAAACAACCAGAGAGGAATTAGGCTGATTGACACCTCAGACAGCCAATCAGAGTGCCCAGAGGGTGGGGTTTTCTTTTAGCTACTCAGAAGTATCAAATCACCATTTTGATTAGAGAGCAGGTAGGCTGGCTAGCTGTTGGCTGGTCTGATCTTTTGCTGGCTTCTTTGTTTGTGTGCATTTGGAGGGGAGGAATGCAACTTCTGCTTTCTCTCCCTTGCTCTCTGATCTGATCAGTATGCACAGCAATATGGCCATTCCCAAAATGACATGCCATAAAACACTGGAAGGAACAGTGAACTGAAAGACCGGTCTAATTAGATTAGAAACTGGCATAAAGGTAAAGTGTGCCATCAAGTCGATTGTGAGTCCTGGCGCCCACAGAGCCCTGTGGTTTTCTTTAGTAGGAGGGAGTTACCATTGCCTCCTCCCACTCAGTATGAGATGATGCCTTTCAGCATCTTCCTATAGGCTGCTGCCCGATATAGGTGTTTCCCATCATCTGGGAAACATAGCGGGGATTCAAACCGGCAATCTTCTGCTTGTGAGTCAAGCATTTCCCTGCTGCGCCACTTAAAGTGGCATAAGAAGCCAAAAGGTTCTTTTAGGGCATATGCATGGAGTCCAAACTGCTTTTGAAAGAATTGCTGAAATGGCTTTCCATGTGGGTGTTGTGTAGAGAAGGAATGAATTCTGTTGGAAGGAAAATAATTTTTAAAATCCATTTGCTATGCAGACAGCTAACCAGGTGTTTCTCTGGATTGTGGCCAGTATCTGTAACATCGATATGTCCACTGGCAGTTATGGTTCATTGGACAAGGATTAAGAAATTGATCTCTATTTTTAAAAAACATTCATTGCTTGCTAGGATGGGCACCATTAGGGAGAGGGTGTCCCCATGCATCATTGCTTCCCATTGTGTCCTCTAAGTTATAGGAGATGTTTCATAGCTGCAGCAAGCGTCATTGAAAAACCTGCATTTTTTCTATTATTTATGTAGGCATTTTTTAAATAGGCAGGCAGAGCTGCCCTTGTAACTTCAGAATGCATTTGTTCTTTTGTAGCTGGTCTCTACTTTACCTGTGGCTTATATAGATTTATTTACTTTTACATGTATAGCCTGTGCTTCCTCCAAGAAGCCCAGAGTGGTACACATGGTTACATTTCTCCTTCCAACTGCCCTATGAGGAAGGTTATGCTGAGAGATAAGTGACTGTCTCAGAGTCACCCAGTGAGTTTCATGGCTGAATGGGGATTTGGACTTGGATTTCCTCAGTCTAGTCCAGAACACTAACAACTGTACCACTCTGGCTCAGAGTGTTTTTGATGATAATGATATTGTTATTAGTAGTAGTAATATTCATTTTTGAAATAAGCAGGCAGACTTCAAAATGTGTTGTACATTTTGTACTGGATGACTTCAGAATACATTGTACTGGAGGGGTAGGGTATAAATATTTTAAATAAATACTCTCCACAGAAGCAGCCTTTTGTAGCTGGTCTGTGCTTTACCTGTGGCTTGTACAGTTCTTTTGCTCTCTGTGTGTTCTTGTTTTGATCCTGCCATGTTAGATACAAATCTACACACTACTGTAGTCCTGTTAAGCACTATAAATCAACAGATCTTTTCCATATTTCTCTATATCTCTGCTGTTGAGCAATTGAGATCTGTGTGCTTGTATGTTTGTACTTTGATCCCACCTGTTAGCTACAAATCTAAACTTTACCAGTTATTTCAAAGGCACCCACCTAGTCCTGGCTCCACCTCTGTAGCTGCCTACAATTGACTCCACCTCTCACATCCTGTGGCTCCACCCATCACCTGCCCTGCCTAGCACCCCCTCCCCAGTCCCAGGAGAGACTTTGCTTTCCAGTACCTAGGCATGTCTTAGCTTTTTGAATAAATGATTGTATAATTGGATTTCACAGTTGCTCATGATACTCATGATCAGGATCTTTGGTTTGGCATCTCTTCTTTATCGGTACACTGGTGCCCTCTTATTTGTTCCAATCCACACACATAAGACATGCATTCAGGCTTGGCTCTACTGTACAGGTAGACCAAGTGGAATTTGGAGTGGCACAGTTTGAGAGTCATTCTCCTGGAAATAGTGCATGGTTCTGGACTTTTATGCTGTTTCCAGATGTGTCTCAGGACCCAAATGTAGTGTGCACCTGGGGCTCCTAACCTTGGGTCCCCAGATGTTGGACTACAACTTCCATCCAAAAGGCATGTGGCTGGTAGGAGTTATAGTACAACATCCTGGGACCTCTGGTGTACTCCACTCCAACATTATCTAGGCCAGGAGTTCCCAACCTATGGCACTCCAGATGTTGTGGAACTACAATTCCCATCATCCCAGCTACAATTTATTGTGACTGGGGATGCTGGGAGTTGTAGTTCAGCAACATCTGGAGGTCCATAGGTTGGGAACCCCTGATCTAGGCTGCTGAAATGCTTTCTCATTTTGTGTGGGGAAAGCCTCTAAGGTGGCAAAAAGCCTTCAGCTCAGCTGTCTCTGCCTTTAGAAACGTAGGAAGCTGCCTTATGTCAAACCATTGGTCCATTGAGCTCAGAATTGCCCACACAGACTGGCAGTGGCTTTCCAAGGCTCCTGGCAGGAGTCATCCCCCGCCCTACCTGGAGATACAAGGGATTGAACCCAAGACCTCTTGCATACAAAGCAGACACTCTACCACTGAACTATGGCCCTTTTTCATGTCTACCTGTACATAAAGGTAAAGTGTGCCTCCAAGTCGACTGTGACTCCTGGCGCCCACAGAGCCCTGTGGTTTTCTTTTGGTAGAATACAGGAGGGGTTTACCATTGCCTCCCCCCGCCCCGCACAGTACATGATGCCTTTCAGCATCTTCCCATATAGCTGCTGCCCGATATAGGTGTTTCCCATCATCTGGGAAACATACCAGCAGGGATTTGAACCGGCAACCTTCTGCTTGTTAGTCAAGCATTTCCCTGCTGCACCACTTAAGGTAATCTGTACATAAATATAGCACAATTCACAGCACAGCTAAACTGAGGAGTTTGGGGTTAAGCCCACTTACATTCCACTCACAGAACCACTGCCTTGCAAGTACAGATTTCAATGATATTTTATTCCAAGTTCAGTGAGCTTCATATTCAAGGAAACAAGTTGAGGACTACGACTGCTGCGCCGCCTGCAGCTTTCAGCTTTCCTGTTTGCTCTGTGCTCCACTGATTGCACTGTGTTTCGATTCTCTCTGCTGCTGTGATTTTACTTCTGTGTTTGTCAATGCAATTGTTGTATTGGGTTTTATGTATCTGTAAGCTGCTTTGCCATCCCTGATGAGAACCAGGATAGACATCTAAAATAAATAGTCTTTGGGAAGCAAGAGCCATGGAAATTAATGGAACACCTTTCCTTTAGGACTACAATATTACATCGAAAGCTCAACCCCATCAGCTTCTGACAGTTACTGGGCCAATGAATTTTGGGAGGAAATTTTGCCCCTCCACCATGCTATGGGTAATGTGAGTGCTTCATGTGGGGCCTTATGCAAGATGATCTGATGTGAAAGACTCTTCTCCCCTCAGAAGATCAGAAGTCATGCAAATCAGGCTACCACATAGTGGAACATAGAAAGTTGCCTTATACGGAGTCCAACCATTAGTCCACCTAGGTCTGTATTGTCTACACTGATTGGCAGCAGCTCTCCGAGGTCTCAGGCAGGAGCCTACCTGGAGATGCCAGGGACTGAGCCTGGGACCTTCTGCATGCAAAGCAGGTGCTCTACCACCGAGCTATGGCTTCATATCCTGTGCCCACATGACACATTGTAATTGGTTCACATGACCAATTCCACTGGGGCTAGGTGGGAGGCAGGAGCCTACCAACCTTCCCCACCTAATCTGCTCCTCTTCAGGGCACTGCTGTTCCTGCACCCACATGACCAGCACGGTGGCGGTTGCCTGATGTGGGATTGGGAGGAGGAAGTCCTTCTACATCCCACAATGCACTGTACAGGCAGTAGAGAGGCAGTGCTGCAGTCAGGGCTCTATGGCCACCACTCCTGGTGCCATTTTCAGAGCCCCAAAGGTGCACATGACTTCAAAATGATTTAGGGTGGTGGTTGGTTGGTTGGTTGGTTGGTTGGTTGGTTGGTTGGTTGGTTGGTTGGTTTGCAAAGAAGTATCATGTGAAGATTGCCTTATCCCTCTCCAACCAGTTATTTTCCCAATCCAGTTCTCCCTCAGCTGCTTTTTACCTCAACAGTTCAGATGGATGTTTGCAAGGGTTAGCACACTGGGGGAAATTTGGGAGTAGAAGAATGCAGGCAGGAAAAGGTTATGTAACCTCAACACTTCTCTGCTCAGAACTGGATCTTCACAAAGTTGTTTTTATATACAGAAGTGGCCTCCGGCATTTCATTACACACACGTGTGTGTAACATGTAGTTTCTCCTAAGTGTCACTGAGTTATACGCCACTTAATCCCAGGTAATTGTACCTGGAATTACAGTCTTATTTCTTGCCTGATCTCTGAGGCTGAATTTCAAAATCGTATTTCCAGCTTTTCCAAATTCAAAACTTTTGAAATGGAGTTCTGAATTTTTAATTTAGCACGTGTACGAATCAAGATTCGTGCATAGATTCGAAGCACAGATTTGACATCTTTAAAAGTGAGGAGATCCTCTGCTGCTCCACACAGCTTCCTGGTGCAGCCTCATGCTGCCAGTGCTCCCCCCAGCAGCCCTCATGCAGCAATGGCACACATGGCCTCTGCACATGTGTGACAGCCATTTGTGTGGTCAGCAACCATGCTAACCAGGCAACTGGCCACCACGCCAGGGCTGCTAGGGGACGTGCCTCCACAGCACAAAGCTGCATGGAGTAGCAGAGGAGCAGGTAAGGACCTGGTCTCCTCACTTTCAAAGGTGCCGATTCTGTGCTTTGAATCTGCGCATGAATCTCGATTCGTGCACAACCCTAAATTTAATGTTTTGTTTTTGAATTAGTTTGAAGGGTTTTTGTTTTTGCAAAATCTTATTTCAGCGAGAGTTATGTGCCATCCTACACTCTCATGTAGATGACCCATTGATTTCAGTAGAACTTACCTCTGAGGAGGTGAGACTAGGGTTCAAGTTCAGGATAGATCACAGGGACCATGTCATTTTCAGGTCTGCATAACTTGAACCAGAACAAAGATCTAATTTAGTTTTACCAAAATCTAACCAGTCAACCTCAAATTTGGCAAGATTTATCAAATGTATAGAAAGCTAGTCCTATAGTTTGCCTGTAACGTTGGCAAATGTGTAATACAGTATACAACCACAACATCTGATTATAAGGCAAAGGCATCCCCCATAATGGCAGCTACTTCATCCTGAATATATTAGTCAGAATCCAAATACCTGCATTAGTTCAGTCTAGGGTCGGGGTAGGCAACTATGACTCTCTAGCTGTTGTTGAACTTCCATCATCCCCAGTCACATTGCATCTATAGATAATGGGAGTTGCAGTTCAACAACAGCTGGGGAGCCAAGGTTGCCTACCCCTGGTCTAAAGGTAAAGTGTGCTGTCGAGTTGGTGTCGACTCCTGGTGACCACAGAGCCCTGTGGTTGTCTTTGGTAGGCTACAGGAGGGGTTCACCATTGCCATCTCCCATGCAGTATGAGATGATGCCTTTCTGTACCTTCATATATCGCTATATCTTTCTATATCACTGATGCCCAATATAGGTGTTTCCCATAGTTTGGGAAACATACCAGCGGGGATTTGAACCTGGTCTAGGGGGTCTTCATGTTCACATGTCTCAAACAGAAGCCATCGCCACTGATAATACACAGCAAGCTGCATTTGGTACCAAAGGGTCTGATGTTCAAATGAAAACCAATAATTTTGCTTCAGGCATGTCTAAAAAGTCTATGGATCCCAGCCATTGGCTTCAAATAAATAAATAAATGCCACAGCTTTTAATGGCCCTTGATATCAACTGAGTATGTTTTGGATCACAGTCTGACATTTACTTGGAGGTAGCTTCACAGACATAAATGGAGTACTTCTAAACACAACTGAAATTCTAGTCAAACATTTCCCACTGCCTTCTGTCTTTTTTTATTATAAGCTACCATGAGCATTTGCTGGTTGGAAAAGCAGTTTGGAAGCTTTTAAAATAAAATGATAAACACCAACCTGTACACCAAATACAACTGCTTTAAACCTAAAAAGGTTGTCAGTTGGGCCAATAAATTCCAAATAACTACTTTCAAGTAAATATGTTTAGGATTGAAACCATAATTACATCAACAGCCTGATCATATAAATTACTCAGAATTTATAGGGGACTTATTTCTGAATAGACATGCATAGATTAGACTGCAAATACTCTCTGGATTGCACTTATGTATGAAGTCTAATAAACTCAATGAATGTCTTGTCCTTATTCCTTTTTCAATGTAAACCCCTTTTTGTTAAAAAGTGGAATATTCAAAATAATACTTCTAATCCCCAGCCAAAGGCCACTGCAGCTGGGGATTCTGGGAGTTGCAGTTTGGGAACATTGGGGAATCCCTTTTACAGGTAACATTGCTCCTTACACTGAACATTTTTGCCCACACAAGGGCAGTTCACATGGTTGTCATTGGGATAAACCTCCTACCCTCATTCAGGAGCTGGGCATGCTCCTGGTTTTCCATCATGCATTAGATAAAAATGAGGTCAAAGGTGGGGATCTTGATGGTCAGTCAAGCCCTAGCTGGGTAGGATGTTTCCCCCACCTACCTCGATCAGTATCTAGGTGGCACTGGGTAGGGTGCACTCATCCTTGATTGATGATCAGGCTCCCCAACTCTGACTTTGTTTTTATTTAAGATATGGTGACAAAATGGAAGCATGTCTAGCTCCCGAAACTGGGTAGGACTTGTCTCCCATCCAATTTATAGTCGTGTGAATTGCCCTACTGTGAACATTTTTGCAACTTCCTTTTCAAAACAATTGTAACTTGAGTCCCACTTGCTACTCAAAATGGAGTTCCTTCTTTCCATAGAGTTCTGCTACCACTCAGCACACCGCACATAAAACTAGATCTGGGTGGCCATCAGCCTATCCCATCAGACCTGAGCAAGACCATTTCCCACTGGATTGGAGCCCTTTTACAAGTAATTTGCTTTGGAGCTTTTCGGCCCCTCCCTATCTTCCTGTGAGCTGTAAGGCAAAATAGTCCTCCTTTGGGTATATTTACGGTACCAAGGAAACAAAAGAGAAATATGCTTTAATTTTATCCCCTTGCTTTTCTCCCATTAAAATGCATCATTAGCCTAACAACATTGGTCATAAAAAAACAAACAAGAACAGCAACCAGCAAGGCATTCCGGGCCCAATTCCCTGAGATACGCCGTTTTCATCATGAAGAGAAGGGTCGGTGGAGAAGTGGCAGCTACAGGGCACCTCCCGCAGTGTGGAAATGAAGCAATTTTTTTCTATTAAAAAAAAAATCAACTCCCCTCCCTCCCACATCCCAACAAAAACTTGGGTCGCTCACAGTGCATTGTGTACAAACATGCAGCAAAGGGCTGGAGTGTGACAATGTATAGGGAAGTCCATCCTAGCACACAGACGGGAAGGAGAGCCCATGTCCTCACCCCATCAGTTTCTTTGAGGGGGCAGCAGCCCTGGCCACCAGGGACTGGTGGGTGCACATGTGCTTCCCCCTTCAGTGAGGAGAGCAGGAATCCCCAGCTATTCAGTCTTTCCTTCCAGCTACCGTCACTGCGCTGTGGGTGGCACCAGGCCAGTGGAACCCAACACCGCTCCACTAGGACCAGAGCCAGTTGTCCCTGGCTGCATGGAGGAGACTGGGCTCATAGGTTCTGACCCACTGTGCACGCCACCCGGCTGAGTCTGTTGCATCTTCTTCTTGTTGATCTTCCTCTCCTTTGCCCGCCTGTTCTGAAACCAGATTTTTACCTGGGGAAGAGGATAACAAAAGTAAGTGCTGGTCAGTTGGGGAGCCGTTGGTCCATTTCATGCTTGGCTAAGGTTGCTCTTGAGTAGTCCTATTCATATCAATGGGATTGGTCCCTAGCATGTACTTTGTAAATTGCAGCTAAGGCTGTAATCCTGTACACATTTAGCGGTGGATAAGGCCCACTGAATATACTGGGCTTACTTCTAGTAAATATGCAGAGGATTCGGTTGCATAAGGGAAAATTCCTTCCCTCCCCCCCAATAAGGAGAGGGAGGGAGAATTGTGTAGAAAGAGGGTGGATGCATAATAAATTCCTGAGAATCTAAGTTCTCCTTTTCAAAGCAGGAAGATAACAGTTTTCAGGCCTCAGCTCTTTGTGTGTTCAGAATGTTATGAGAGAGAAAACAGTGCCTCTTGTTGGGATGACACTTCATACGCATATCATGACGTTCATATCTTCTTAATGCAATGAATAGGACTCTGAATTATTATTTGTCAAGCTGGCTTAAGTGAAGGACTTTTAAATTCAATTGATTTCCATGGGGAAGAGTTAGGATGCATTCAGACATTCCTGAAAACAGTGCTTGAAACAGTGTCTCTACTCTGGGAATGCACTCACCACAATGTGGCAGAGGTGCCCATTCCTCTCCCAGACTGAACTCAGGGGAAACTGGTGCTGCAGGTTGGAAGCAGAAGTCGTTTGTGCATTGAGCTGATTATCTAATTCAGGGCTGCACATCTTTGGCCCTCCATTTGCTATTGGACTACAACTCCCAACATCCCTCATGGTTGGTCATTGTGGTTGAGGATGATGGGAGCTGTAGTCCAACAACATTGAAGGGTCCAAGTTGTGCAACCCTGATCTAGTTGGTGTGTGATCTTACTCCCTGCCTCTACCAAATCCTGGAGCAGTTTTGCAGCTTTAATAAAATCAATTGAAGGGGTGTGTGTGTGTGTGTGTATGTGTGTGTGTTTAAGCAACACCCAATAAAGAAGTGTCAAATAAACTTCTAGCCACATAAAAAATAAACAGTGATTTAAACCATTAAAAATGAAGGCAGATAGATGAACAACAGCAGGAAGTTTTCCACACTGGACTTTTAAAGCCCTTTAATTTGCATCTCCTCTGGAATGGAGGGGATGTGTTCACATATTGGCCAGCTTTACCCCCAAGTCCCTCTTAGTTATCAGGGAGCAGTTCACACACAATTCGGGTTTTTCACTGTACGTTAGAGTGTAGCCCAATTTATATCCTGGGTAAAAAAATCCACTATTTGCGTCAGTTTTTTGGGACAACTTCGAGTTCGCAGTAAAGCCTCCCAGTAAACTCACGGTAAAACCTGCTGTGTATAAAAATCCCTGGAGAGTTAAATCCAATGGTTAAACAAGGACTTGAAGCATAGACAACTATGTCTGTCAATTGCAGTGCAAAGAAAAAGAGGGAAAATCAGCCCACTCAAAGAGTGATGGGACTCCTGGTTTTAGATACAACCTTAGACATGTGCTTAACTTTCTCATGGAAAACGAACAAGCTAGCTTACTTTGGTTGGCTTGCACCTCATGTTTAAAAGAGCCTGCTCATGATTTTCAAGGATGAAAATCACGATTCTGTGTGAGCTATCCAGATTAACCATTTCAAGCAAACAGGCATTTTGATTCAGCATGAATCTCATTAGTTCTTTGACAAACAGCTTTATTATTCTAGGAATAGATCATTACAAATTCATTGAGCAATAATGATATATGTTAACACAAAAGACAGTAATTAAATTGAAATCTGTAGTGTAATCTGCCAATTAAAACACACATATATCAAAGGCAGAGAACACATGTTCCAGCATTCCTAAACTTAGTCTAATATTGTTATTATTTAGAAGATATATTGAGAACAAAGAAGTTTTCCAAGTGGTTTATGTAGCAAAGGTAAAGAGAAAGTTCTTCCCTGTTGCAAAGGGACTCACAATCTAAAAAGAAACACAAAGGAGGCACCAGCAATAGCCACTGAAGGGATGCTCTGCTGGGAAGAACAGAGACTGTTGACATCCCCCTGCTAAACAGAAGATTACTAACACTTTAAAGGTGCCTCTTTGCCCAGAAGAGGAGATCTGGTCTTGTGGTTGCAAGCATGACTTGTCCCCTTAGTTAAGCAGGGTCTGCCCTGGTTGCATATGAACGGGAGACTTGATGTGTGAGCACTGAAAGATATTCCCATTAGGGGATGGAGCCGCTCTGGAAAGAGCATCTAGGTTCCAAGTTCCCTCCCTGGCAGCATCTCCCAAGATAGGGCTGAGATTGATTCCTGCCTGTAGCCTTGGAAAAGCCGCTGCCAATATTGTGTAGACAATACTGAGCTAGATGGACCAAGGGTCTGACTCAGTATATGGCAGCTCCCTATGTTCCTGTGTTCCAGTTAGCAAGCAGGGGTATTCTTCTATAACAGAGGTAGGAAGACCCCAGGAGTGCAGCATTATTCAGCTGGAGTTCCAGTTCCAAAGTAGCAGCTCGGGGGGGGGGGGGGGCGGGGTGTCAGACACATAGGGTGGCTTCACATATAATGGAAGGAACTGCTAGTTCCTGGCAAACATGCCCTTCCAGTACTTCTGCTTCCTCTGTGTAATTTGAACCTGGAAGTGTTGGGTTGCCAGTGTTGGGAGCCCAACATCTATAACCAACATTTGAAGTTGGACAGCAGTTGCTGGACTGCTCTCAACATGGGCAGCCTAAAATTTCTATATTCAAATGACACAGAAGAGTACCAGGAAGTACCAGGAGTGTGCGCTTACCTCCGGGGAACCAGCAGTCTCTCCCTACTTATTTGCCTCTGTTATTTGTGAAGGTGCCCTTAGAATTAAGGATCAGGGTGCATCCGAGGACATGAACAGAGGAAGCTGCCATATACCAAGTCAAACCATCATTCCATCATCTCTTCGCCCAAGCTTTCTCAGCTTCCTAATTTTTTTGGGTTTTAATCTCTGGTTTATTTTTAAATTGTTCAATTGTTTTAAGTTTTTGGGTTTTTTTGGTATATGTTTTTAACTGGCTTTATGCTATTGTTAACCACCCAGAGACGAAAGTTTGGGGCGGTGTACAAATTTGATGAATAATAGATAGATAGATAGATAGATAGATAGATAGATAGATAGATAGATAGATAAAATTCCATCTAGCTCAGTATTGTCTGCACAGACAGGCAGTGGCTTCTCCAAGGTTATAGGCAGGGGGTTATCCCAGCCCTATGTGGTGATGCCAAGGAGGGAACTTGAAACCTTCTGAATGCAAGCATGCAGATACTCTTCCCAGACCTCCCCTACCCATAAGGGGAATCTCTTCCAGTGCTCACACATGTTGTCTCCCATTCAAATACAAACCAGGGTAGATCCTACTTAGCAAATGGGACAATTCATGCTTGCTACCACAAGACCAGCTCTTCTCCCATTCAGCCTAGGAATTTGTTTTCAGTATCAAAACTGAACTCCCAGTCCTTTCATACAAAAATCTACTCCTGGTCTCCCCCCCACCTCACCCCCAACTTCCTTCACTTCAACGGCCTAATTCACAGCTGAAGTCAGAAATCTTTGTCAAAGATTTACCCATAGCTCTCAATCTACCTTCTGCCCAGATGTAGTCTACACCAATAGGGATGTGTGATCCTATGCACACTTGCCTAGGAATAGCTTCTCCCATCAGCTCAGTAGAATTTATTTCCATGTAAGTATGCAGGGGATCAGGCTCCAAAGTGACAAACTCAGGCCTTCATTCAAACCTGCATGATCCGTGACTCACCAAGGTCAACACAGCCAATCAACCATCTATGGTGCTTTTAGTTGATTGACTGTAACTGATTAAGCAGGGGGGGCGGCGGGGGGGGTGTTTCCAGGCATCTGGAGACAGGACCGTCTCTAGCATTTGCAGGGCCCAAGATGAGAAAGATTTGCAGGGTCCCCCTAGTATTGTTCTGGCTCTACCAAAACCAGAAGAGTCCTGCACTTCTGTGCAGGGAACAGTAAACTTGGGGCCCTGAATGACTCCTCCCCCCCCAGCCCCCCCTTCAGATGGACCTGCCTGGAAGCAGGACAAGCCCTGGGGTTTTTGGCACCCTAGGTGCAGTTTGACTTTGGCGCCCCCCACAGCTAGTGGTGTAGTGCAGCAGGGACGCAGTCCCGGTATTTTTCTCTCTCCAGGGTCTCAGCAGGAATGCATAGCCTTTGGCTGTCTACATGGAAATAATGTGCTGTTCTTGCTGTTCCACCCATTTATTACCATTCTTCCTATCTTGGAAACATGGGAAGCTGCCTTGTACTGAGTCAATCCCTGGGTCCATCTAGCTCAGTATTGCCTACACTGGCTGGCAGCAGCTCTCCATGCAGTGTGCCCTCTAACACGGATTCCCAGATGTTGTAGACTACAACTCCCAGCATCCCCAGCTGCAAGAGCCTTTACTTAGGGAATATGGTGCAGCAGGCAAATAACTTGCCTAGGGAGCAAGAGGTTGCTGGTTCGAATCCCCGCTGGTATGTTTCCCAGACTATGCAGCAGCGATATAGGAAGGGAGATGCTGAAAGACATCATCTCATACTGTGCAGGAGACAGCAATGGTAAACCCCTCCTGTATTCTACCAAAGACAACCACAGGGCTCTGTGGTCGCCAGGAATCGACACCAACTTGATGGCACAGCTTTATTTTTTACTTTTTGGGAGTTATAGTCAACAACATCTGGGAATCCCTGTAAGAGGGAACACTGTCTCCATGGTTTCAGGCAGGAGTCTTTCCCAGCCTTTCTTGGAGATGATGCCATGGACTGCAGCTGGGACTGCCAACATGCATTTCCTACGGTGGACTAGTGTCAGGACCAGTGTTCCCTCTAAGGAGTGCGCACAAGTATTTTTGATGTCTGCTCAGTTTATTTTCGATCCCGCTCAGGTTGAATGAGAAAGGCCCCACGCGTCACTGAATGCATGTGTGCACAAATTGCCTTGATACTCCCACCCAGAACAAAATTCAATCCACACACAGATGAAAAAAATTAGAGAGAACTCTGGTCAGGACATCCTAAAATGAAGGAAAGGGAAAACACCCACTGAAATGCACTGATTCATTCTAGTACATTCCCTAGTTAGTAGCTACAAAATCAGGCCTGCTCAACTTAGAACCCCCCCCCTGCTGTTTTTGGACTACAACCCCCATAATCCCCAGCCACAGTAGCCAATAGCCAGGGATTGTGGGAATCGTAGGCCGACATCTGCAAGAGGGCCGAAGTTGAGCAGGCCTGATTGACTTCTTGTAACAGAACCTTCCAAATTATTGCATCTATCAAAGTGAGGGGTGTGGCCATTGGGATAGGCGTGGCCATGGGACATGGCTGTCAGGGTGGGTGCAAGTATGGAGGCTGTCATACTGAATGCCTGCACTTCTTAATTTGTGACTACATCACTGCCCACAGCCAAGAAGTGTGGAGCCCTGACCTTAACCTGAGCCAGGTCAAATGACCACCCCACACAGATGACCAGGGAGTGACTACCCTGTGCCGGTTGGGGAGCTACCCTGTTTGGGGAGGAGAGCCACACTTGTAGTAGCAATCATGAATTGTCCCCTTTGCTAAGCAGGGTCCTCCTTGGTTTGCATTTGAATGGGAGACGACACGTGTGAGCACTGCAAGATATTCCCCTTAGGGGATGGGGCCGCTCTGCATGCTTCCATACAGAAGATTCCAATTTCCCTTCCTAGCATCTCCAAGATAGGGCTGAGAGAGACTCCTGCCTGCCACTTTGGAGAAGCCGCTGCCAGTCTGGGTAGACAATACTCAGCTAGATGGGCCAATGGCCTGACTCAGTATCAGGGGTGTCGCTATAACTGAACGGATGGGTTCAAAGAACCCGGGGTCCCCAGCTCCTAACAGCCACCCAGCTCCACACCTCCCGATTTTCTTCATTATCTCCCTTACTCCGCCGCCGGGAGAGGGGCGAACACAGGTCCCTTCTCCCCTACTAAGCCCCTTCTCGGTATAAGGCGGCTTCCTATGTTCCTATGGTTTGGGGATACAGTGGAAGAAGGAAAACAGCCGAGGAGCTTGAAGCCTGCCTGATGGCCATCTGTCCTTCCTCTATTGCCACCACCTCCCTCCCCTCAGCAAGGCAGGCCCCTCAGGGCCAAGCAGGGCAATCCTCAGGGCCAACTAAACTCTGTGTCTCCCGGAGAGGCAGCTTTTAATGGCGCTGCAAGGAGCCTCCCTCTGTGACCAACCAGGCCAGACTGCAGCCAAGCCAACAGCCGCGCCCACCGCTTACTTCCTGTTTGGGGCGTGTGGACCCTTGAGAAACCAGGATGGAAGCTCCTCCCTGAGCAGCCGCAGCAGACACATAGTGGAGTCAGACAGGGAGGGGGTGGAGACAGAGCCCACTGAGGAGGGAGGGGAAGGAAAGCAAGCCAGAGATAGGGCTGCCATGTCCCCCCAAATTTAGGGTAGCCCCCGGATTTTGGCTCCTCCACCTGACTGCTAAATTCCACCCGGATTTACACAGATTTCATATACGCTGCCCAGAGAAGAGATGGTCTTCTGGTAGCAACAAGCATGACTTATCCCCTTAGCTAAGCAGGGTCTACCCTAGTTGCATATGAAAGGGAGACTAGACGTGTGAGCTCTGTAAGATATTCCCCTCAGGGGATGGAACCGCTCTGGGAAGTGCAGAAGGTTTCAAGTTCCCTCCCTGGCTTCTCCAAGATAGGGCGGAGAGAGATTCCTGCTTGCAAGAAGCCGCTGCCAGTCTGTGAAGACAATACTGAGATAAATCGACCAATGGTCTGACTCAATATATGGCAGCTTCCTATGTTCCTATGTTTGCCCAGATTTTACTCTGGATCTGATCACATGGGAAGGCAGAGAAGGAGGGGAAAGTACACAAATCTGTCAAATAAAATAATAATAATGCAAAGTTGTAGCATTATTTGCATAATATTTGCATAATATGCACATTAAGCCACCCAGATTTTGGAAGCTTGCATATGGCAACCCTAGCCAGAGATAAGCTAGGAGGTGGCCCTGCCAGCAAAACTTCCATCCAGGGAGCTACGGTGCCCTCCCACCCCGAAAACCTGGCACCCTAGGTGACCATCTTAGTTCTGCATGGCCAGTCCTGTTGGAGGGATGCAGTCAGTTCCTGGTCACAAACTGTACAGACCTGCCTGACATCAGCACAAGAGCTGCAAAGAGTGCCACACTCAGATTGCTTGTTGCCTCTCTCAACTGATACCAGGTTTTATGCCAGCTGAAATGGCAAGAGAGTCAGCCCGGGGGCAGGGTTGGCTTGTATAGTCCCACCCAAGTACACTGCCCGGTCTTTGCCCAAGAATCAACACACATTGCGTTGTGCAGCGCAACGTGTCCTACCTTATCAGCAGTTTGGCATAACTCCACCCCCTCCTCCTCATTCAGCAGGAATCGAGGAGAAGGAGCAGTTTAATCGCTATTTTGGCAGAGTGGCAAATTGGTTTTTCCCCCCCAAAGAGTCACATGTATTCAAGGAGAGGAAAGTCTAATGAAACCCTTAGTGCAAGGCAACGGGAATATCGCTGCTTTGTGCCTAAAATACATCAGCAAAATGCTGGGACCTATTAGGGATTAGCTGACTCCTTGGAGTGTTCATTACCAAATGGTACTAGAGAAATCAATGCAGCCATCGAAAGGCCAGCTCTTATGCAAGTGACAGGAAAAAGCAAACCCATTACTCACTGTGGGAGCCTGACTCAGAGCGAATTAATTTCCAGGAAACCTAGGAAGCCCAAGGACACTCGGAACAGGAGCGGTACTCAGAAATGCAAGCCTCTTGGACTTTGAGAAGGAAGGTGTAGATTCCACATTCCCCACAGAAGATATAATGGGTAAGCTAGAATGCCTCATCTGATAAGTAAAATGGGACAAATACACCCTGCTCCTGGGCGTGTTGGTATACAAAGCAGGCCAATAAGCTAGTGCAAGCCAACAAAACAAGTGCACTTGGACTTAAGCTTTTACACCACAAAGCTAAATGACATCCTAGACATAACCCAGGCATGCCTAGATTCCACAAAGACCAAAAGCACTTAAATCAAGTCACCCACAGCCCTCTTCACACATTACATTCAATGTGTGTACAAGCTGTGAAGAGTGCGCACACAATTGTTGATCTGCACATATGGTATTCACACATTACTTTCAATGTAACAATTTGTTATGGGGTGGCGAACAAATAAAGTTTATTATTAATTTAGTAGTAGTAGTAGCATATATACTACTACTGTAGAGTGTGATCTGCACTCTACATATGCATGGGGTCCACTCCCCTACACTGATTTTTAAAATAAATGCATGTATAGACATTCACATGAAAATGTGAAATTTTGTGGACAGATGTTTGTAGAAAGCACCACATAAGGACATAGGAAGCTGCCATATACCTGGTCCATCTAGCTCAGTATTGTCTACACACAGACTGGCAGCGGCTTCTCCAAGGTTGCAGGCAGGAATCTCTCTCTGCCCTATCTTGGAGATGCTCATGATTGCTACCGAGGCAGGTGGTGAGGGGGAAGGCAAGGTTTCACTGACCATCCCTCCAGATGATCGCCTGGCAAATCTGGGGCGCATCGCCGCCCCATGCCCACACAACCCATGCTGCTCTGTGTAGTGCAGATTGCTGGGGGCTAGGACTTGTTTCCCTGGCCTCCAGGAATCCCTCAATCTACTGCACGAGGAGCGCAGTGCATTGGGGGATTCCCCCGGGGTCGGTCAGGCACTCTAGGCCAGGGTTTCTTAACCTTGGGGCCCCAGATGTTGCTTGGACTACAACTCCCAGAATCCCCAAGCAAAAGCCATTGCAGCTGAGGATTCTGGGAGTTGTAGTCCAACAACATCTGGGGGCCAAGGTTAAGAAACCCTGCTCTAGGCACCTGACTCTGTGTATGCTCAGGCTGCATGCACAAGACCCCAGCACTGGGTTTAAGAGCACACTCGCACCCTTAACCCTGGCTAAAGGCTGGGGTTAAGAGTAGGATTGTGCGAGGTGGCAGCACCGGGATCGGCCTCGATCCTGGTGCTGCACACGAGTAGCCTAACCCAGGCTGGGCTGCTCCAGCCTGAGTTAGGCTGCTCATGAGAATAGCTTTCTTGTGTGAATAGTCCTATGTAAATATTTAGCAGTCACATCGCACAGGGTTTCTTAATCTTGGGCCCCCAGATGCTGCTGGACTACAATTTCCATCATCCTCTGCCACAAAGACCATATCTGGGGATGATGGGAGTTGTAGTCCAACAACATCTGGGGGCCCAAGGTTAAGAAACCCTGACATAGCACTTCAGATACTCAATGTGCTTCATACACATTATTGCAGCAATCCCGACAATAGCTTTGTAAGGGTAAATCAGTATTATAATCCCATTTTACAGATGAGAGATTGAGAAAAAAGCAGTTCACCTGTAGCCACCTAGGAGTTTATAGCAGAGAGGAGATCTGAATCAGGAAATTTCCAGCTCATGGCTTATACACACCTAAGCCAAAACATTACATTTTGTTTGTTTGTTCTAAAATTCATATTCCTCTCCTCCTCCAAGGAGCCCAGAGCAGTGTACATGGTTATGTTTATCCTCACAACAACCCTGTCTGGTAGGTTAGGCTGAGAGATCAGTGACTGGCCCAGAGTCACCCAGTGAGTTTCATGGCTGAATGGGGATTTGAACTCAAGTCTTCCCAGTCCTAGTTCAACACTTTAACCACTACATCATGCTGGCTCTCACTATACATGTGATTTAATTATGCAACAAAGTGTGCTTCTCTGAGCATATGCCAAGTAGGCCTTCTCAGCACTGAGTTAGCACAAACAACTCCCGCCGCAACTCTCGGAGGTCATGAAAAGCCTCCCAGATCAGACAAGCCAAAGTTCCATTCTGTGGTGATACAAATTTGTTGTCTGGCCCTGCACACAATAAGGAGGGTGGTAGCACCCCTAAAAGGGTTTCGTAGACCTAATTATTTCTACATTGCCCACATCGTGTGGAAAATTTTCACCAGGTCACTGGAGCCCCATTTAAACATTACGCTGTACAAGTGTACAAATGTCTGTACACTTGTACATGTTTTTGTGTGAATGACTATACTTGCATTCATGAATGGGAGACTTGATGTGTGACCACTGTAAGATATTCCCCTCAAGGAATGGAGCCGCTCTGGGAAGAGCAGAAGGTTTCAAGTTCCCTCCCTGGCGGCATCTCCAAGATAGGGCTGAGAGAGATTCCTGCCTGCAACCTTGGAGAAGCTGCTGCCAGTCTGTGAAGACAATACTGAGCTAGATAGACCAATGGTCTTACTCAGTATATGGCAGCTTCCTATGTTCTTATATGCAGAATACAGATAGGAAGTGTGAATAGCTGTACTGTGTACAAGCAGGCCTACTCAAATTAGGCCCCCCAGCTGTTTTTGGACTACAACTCCCACAATCCCCAGCTACAGTGGCCAATAGCCAGGGATTATGGGAACTGTAGGCCAACATCTGCAGGAGGGCCACAGTTGAGCAGTCCTGACTGATTTCTACCTGTGTACATTGTACACAAGTCATACAAGTGCTGAAAATAATGCATATGAATAGGGCTAGTGTACTGCTGTGTTCAACATAATGTGTGAATAACTGTATCTGTGTACAGATCTATGCCTCTGTACCCTGTGCACTTCTTGTATGACTGTTGAACATAACTTTCATTTCATTTCATAGGGTTTAATTTGCTTCCGGAATGCAACCTCTCGGTCTGTGATTTGGAGCCACAAATCTTACAACTCCAACACAGCATTAACAACATTCCACTGAAGTCTCTCTAGAGATACCCCAAGGATCTTCTGGAACAATTATTTTACCATTGGAGGTCCTATAAACCACCATTTGAATTAAAAATACAGTCCTCAAACCATGTACTAGGGAGAAAGCCCAATCAGATTATGCAAAGCAAGCAAACCTTTTGTCTATCACAGCTTTTGACTACAGTGATGGATTCTGTCTCCTCTTTTCATCTATTTGGGTAGCACAAGGTTGCCTAAAAGCAAAAGCAAAAGCGAGTGTGTGTGTGTGTGTGTGTGTGTGTGTGTGTGTGTGTGTTTGAGAGAGAGAGAGAGAGAGAGAGAGAGAGAGAGAGAGAGAGAGAGAGAGAATGTCCCCCTCCCAATATGTCTGCAGTTAGTTGAGAGTGAGGAAATTAATTCTGGCATACTCAAAGGCCCTTTTATCATGGTTGGCTCCATATGCTCCAGAGGTGACACTAGACCAGGCCTGCTCAATTTAGGGCCCCCAGCTGTTTTTGAACTACAACTCCCATAATCCCCAGCCACAGTGGCCAATAGCCAGGGATTATGGGGACGGTAGGCCAACATCTGCAGGAGGGCTGAAGTTGAGTAGCCCTGCACTAGACACTTGAAAGCTGTTCTGAGGCTGCTGGACCCTTGCCTGAAGCTTTGATTAAAGACATCCTTGTTATTTCTCATTGGCCTGCTCAGGGCTGCCACTCATAAGCAGGGCTGTCCATAGGGCATGGCAGGAAGGCCAACCGCCCCGGGCCCCACTCTTTTATCCCCCATTAGAATTAACTGGAAGGGGGCCCCACACTTGCTGATTTGCCCCGAGCTCCACACCCCACCAGGGCTCTCTAAGGACAGCTCTGCTCATAAGGCCTCGGGGCCTTAGAAGACCCTTTAAAGGATCCTGATGCAGATCATAGCATCCCTACTATTGTCCACACAAATTATGTAACCATATTTATGGCTACTCTGTGTGTATTTGTTTGGGATAAGTGCTCATATCCCTATTTTGATAGTTAGCTTTTGAGGAACAGAAATACTAGCTCAGAAGAATAAAGCCAGACAAATGTGTGTGGACAGAACTATTTGTTATTGTACCAGCGTTTCTTAAATATTTAATGATTTTAAACATTGCAAGGGGGGAAACTGATTTTTTTTTCTATTTTAATGCGTAAAGTGGAATGACTTGTTAGGCATCAAATTCAGTGGGAGCCAGGCCTGTAGCTAGCTTAAAAGGTGGGGGACACACACAAAAAGATGGGGGTAGGATTTACCACATTTATTGCTCTCCATTACATTGTGGTATAGCAGGTTAAAACTATTTGTTTGTAAAAACTTGAGGGGCAGAAAAATGGGGGGGGGGCTTGACTCACCCTAGTCCCTCCCCCCCCACTATGGGTCTGATGAGTGCTAAACTTGACATTTTTAGTGGGAAAGTGTGCGTTTGGTCAGTGGGTATCTTCTGTGGGAGGGATCAGGCCCTCCACTGACACCCCTGGCCTAAATGATTATTATTATTATTATTATTTATTTTTACATTTATATCCCTCTCTTCCTCCAAGGAGCCCAGAGCAGTGTACTTCATACTCAAGTTTCTCTTTTACAACAACCCTGTGAAGTAGGCTAGGCTGAAAGAGAAGTGACTGGCCTAGAGTCACCCAGCTAGTATCATGGCTGAATGGGGATTTGAACTCGGGTCTCCCCGGTCCTAGTCCAGCACTCTAACCACTACACCATGCTGGCTTGAAATGATGACATTCTCTTGGAGAATTAGGGTCACGGAAAACCTATAATGTGAAGTGATAGAAGCACTAAAATGGCTGACATAGTCCAGAGCAGTCCTTTTGACTTTACAGTAGTGGGATAATTACTATGTCAACAACAAGTGGATTGCAGCTTTTCTTTTCCCATCCAGCCATGCCTTCTGCCACCACCACAGAACTCGACCTCAGAACATATGACCTAAAAGAATATCTGTACAGGTGATACAAAATTTGGAAGCCAGTGTCATTAATGAGGGATAGAACACAATTCTGAAACCCAATGTACTGTCTAAATAATGTGTAGGTTCAACAGTAGCCCTGCAGAGGAATTTAAGCAAACCCAGATTTAAAACCTCTTCGGGAAATGCTAGTTAGATTGACAAATGACAACGAATAATTTAAGCCTAGCCATTTCACAAATTCCACAGCAACTGTCCTGACTTTGCCATCTAGCGTATACTCAACAGGGAGCTGTAAGTTGTATCATACCTTTATCTCAGATATGCATCTGAAAAACCATCAAAGAGAGGCCCACAGTTTTGTCAGTAAGATCTGCATTTTAAAAGGCATGAAGAAGCTTATTTAATGGAAGCAACCTAGTTTAACTGGTTAGTGAATCACACTGGTCATTTGTGAGGTTCCAAACTAAAGCCCCATGACTAAGAGACTGGAGAGAGATGCAAGGACCTCCAACATTCTATAGGAGCAAAGAACAGGGCAAAGTCAGACCTGTCTCTCTGATAATCCCAGCGTGGCTGCCAGTTCTGCTTTCCTCCGAATGGTGATGTAGCGGCTGTAGTGAAACTCCTTTTCCAGCTCCAGTCGCTGGTGATCTGTGTAGACTACACGGTATTTGTCTTTCGTTCTGGTTTTCACTGAGGAGAAGAGAAATGCAGGTCAGTGAAACAAGCACAATGGCAACATCATTTCTGTCGTGAACTCTTTTTGACAAGGTATTGGAGGATCTCTCCTTGGTTCTGCAAGAGCCTAGTTCGTATGGTGAGGATTATTAATAACAATATATGTAGCATTTCAATAAAAAGTTCTCAAGAGTGGTTTAAATAACAAAAAGAATGAGGGAAATAGTTCCTTATCCCAAAAGGGCTCTCAACCTAAAAAGAAACACAATGGAAACCAGCAACAGCCAGTGGAGAGACACTGCTACTACTGTTTATATACCACTTTTCAACAAAAGTTTCCAAAGCAGTTTACATACAAAAATAAATACGAAATAAATAAGATGGTTGCCTGTCCCAACAAACCCCCCGCCGCCACCGCCCCCATCCCCGTCCCCGTCCCCGCCGCCAAGAGCTAACATTCTACAAATAAACATAAGGGATACTCCAGCAACAGCCACTGGTGGTGGGATGCTGTGCTGGGGTTGGAGAAAGAGCTAGTTGCTCTTCTGCTAATTATAAAGAGAATCACCACGTTGAAAAGTTGTTCTTGCCCAGTTTGCAGAACTATACTGAGCAGAATAGAGAGAGTTTCTCTCTGTGTGTGTCTCTCCATCACTACTTATAAGAAAGCCTCTTCTTTAAATGGTGTCTCTTTGCCCAGTTGGCTAGAGATGAAAAATGCCCAATAGCTCCTAGGGTTGATAAAAATCAATGGGTTTAAAAAAAACAAAACCATACAGAACCTAGGTGAAAGAGACCATCCTGAATATTAATCACAACTTGTAATTAAATACAATGAACTTGTTAACAGCAGTATATGAGGATGAGGGATAACAGACCTGACCAGTCCTATTCTGCAGGTGGTGTACAGGCAGCGTACACACGCAGAGCCAAGCCCTTGCTCCCCACCCCACAAAAGTCCAAAGACAAAGAAAGTCAATAAATGAATAGAGGATATGGGGGGAGGGAGTCTGAGCAAAGAGGAGCAATCTGGATATAAATGCATGGTGGGATAGGGAGGGGAGGGGAATGGAAAGTGAAAGCAAAAGTGGACAGAACATATTCATGCAGTCCTGAGGACACTTTTTTGGAGTCTATCCTCCCTAAAGGTAAAGTTATGCCATCGAGTATGTGTCAACTCCTGGCGACCACCCAGAGCCATGTGGTTTTCTTTGGCAGAATACAGGAGGGGTTTATATAGGAGTTTCCCATAATCTGGGAAACATACCAGCAAGGATCTGGCAACCTCTTGCTCCTTAGGCAAGTTACTTCCCCACTGCACCATTAGGTGGCTTGTAAGTTCCTGTATCTGTGGGTAAGAAAGGCATGTTTTCAAAATGCAAACAATACAACAATGAAATGAAAGGTTTGGTTGCCCGAATGAAAAAAACATTATCAGAATTGTGTACTTCTAAACATGAAACCTACATCTATCTCTAAATAAGGTTATATTAGACAACAAGAATGTAGTTTTATAGAAAATGATGATTAAATGGAATCTTCCTGACTAGTAATTTAAATTGTGATTTAAAAATTAAAATTGAGTCCTTCTGTGTAGTGATTTAAATCGTAATTTAAATCAAATCAACCCTGCCTAGCAATCAGGGCTTCTAGAGACAATGGAACAAAACACCAGTAGAAAATGTTAATTCAGAAGGGTTTTTTCCTAGGTCAATATATTTTCAGGTTTCAGCACTTAATTTCCAAAAACCTGGCTCTTGGTTAGCCCCCACCCCAGAACTATTTTGAAGGGCTCCTCCTTCCTCCTCCTAGTTTGAATTATATGCCCTCAAATGTCTGGCTTGAAGAGGAAGTGATTTTCCAACAATGCACGCTTGTAAAAAGCAAGCAGCTGCTGGGTTTATGGCCCCCAAGCCAAACGTACACCAATGCAAGTGGGACGGGGAGGGGCTTGGTTTGTGTGTATATATTAGAATATGGCACTCTATACCATGGCCTGTTATGATGTGCACTTCTTGGAGCAAAGTCCCTTTGATATCAAGAGAAGCTACTTCTCCAAGGAAATGTGCTCAGGATCACAGCCAAACATAAGGGCTTTTAAGGCCCATTGCTTAAAGCAGGAGAGATTTAAGCCTCTGCTCAACTCTTTGGCTTAATGGAATGGGACTGAAACATGTGCAAGTTTGGCTGGAGTGTGCCCTCATGCTCAGCAAAGTTCTCCTATGCAAGCCCTAGTGAAATGAATAGGAAAAGTGCAGTAGCACTGTAGCTAATCTGGGGCTTGTGCGGGAGAATTGCAACGTGAATTATGTCAATTAAGTGTCATTAAATATATACATTTGTAAGCTTTACGATTTAACATTTCTCCCTCTATCCCAAACATATAAGGGAAGGTGTGTGGGACTGACGTACCAATAACTAAGTGAGGTCAATTTACACCCCAATAATAAACACTTTCCCTCTCAAGTAGTCACAATGATTTCAGTGAAATTTTGCCTAAGTAGGATTTGAACCAGGGTCTCTCTGGTCTAAGTGATGCTCTAACTATTGCACCAGCTAAATCTTAAGTACATTTAGAATTTTATCTGGCCAAGCTTGGCACCTTTAATTCCCATTTATTTCAATGGGAGAAAGAGTTAACATGCATCGCCCCGCGTTGAACATATTTTGCATCCATTGTAAAACAAGGGGACTCCATCCATTTATATAAAGTACCAGTACAAAGAGAGAGAAAGTTAGTGTGCTACTGCAGTTAGCATGGAGGTTAAAAACCAGAGAGACCCACCCTCACGGGATGACCTTGGGCCACTCACCTAATCTTCACCTAGCCTAACTCTCTTGCTGTGGAGATAAAATGGAAAAGGTAACCATGCATGCCTTCCTGAGCTCCTTAGAGGAAGGACAAGATAAACATTTAATAAGTAATACAGACACAATGTAAAAGATTAAGTAGTAAAATAGGATGCAATACTGGTTTTGCCATTAAGAGGTCTTCACATTTCACACAGCCAAATTTATTATTTCCTCTTTAAACCAAATATCACACAGTAGAGTGCCTTTTGAAACGGACATTTCCTGAATAGACATACACCGGCTATTTATTAACACTGGCTTTGTGCTGTTTGGTGTGGGGTGGTGGTGATGGTGAGGTAAATATTAATTTACCCTGCGGGGTGGGGGGAGGAAAAGATGTACTGCCTCTTTCTAATAGTACGAAAACAAAATAATTGTTTAAGAGTATTAAGATCATATGAATATGGCAAATATTTATATGCTTTTCAACAAAAGTTCCCAAAGCGAACTTTTATATACATAGCGAACTTTTATATACATAGCTATAAATAAATAAATAAATAAATAAATAAATAAATAAATAAATAAATAAATAAATAAATAATGAAGGGAATATTTGTAAGAGCCCACTTCCAGGAATGCATGAAAGGGCCTCCTTTGGCAGAGAGGTATATAAAAAATAATAAACAGGCAAAAAGACCATGAAATGCAAGACTGACATTCAGAGCAAGGAAACGCCCCATGCAGCAAGAGAACAGCCTAACAGAACTTCCCAGTGGGGTGCAGTGGGAAAGTAACCATTTCTGCCCTTCCCAAGTAGCACTCTTTGCCACCTGAAAATATGTCCCTGAGGGTTATGCAGCCCTGGGGACATATTTCTGAGGGGCACAGAGGTCAGCACATCAAAAATTACATCTTCCCCACTGCACTGGTGCAGTCATTTGGAAAGTTCTGCTAGGCTGCTCTCTTGCTCTGCATGTCAGCCACATCCATACACAACGCTCAGATATGTACAAGATAAGCACAGCAACCATTTACAAAATGATCTTATCCACAAATGTTTCTCCACAATAAAACCCATAGCCTTCCAAATGTCACAGGACTCTTCTGTGCACATTTGCTGTGACAGAGTAACATGGTTGCCCTTCTTGCATTTCATGACTACTGTATTTGCTCCCACAGCTCCCCCCACCCCATATCCGTGTATGTATGTATGGGATACCTGAGGGACCTCCTGCTCCCAGTGGTTACTGCCCACTTGACGAGGTCATCTGAGGGGGCTCTGCTCCGGGTGCCAACAATGAGGGAGGCTCGGTTGTCATGCACGCGGGACAGGGCCTTCTCTGTTGCTGCCCCCAGACTCTGGAATGCTCTCCCGGTGGCTATTCGCTCCTCAGTCTCCATCACAGCTTGTAGAAAAAGTGTAAAATCTTGGCTTTTTGCCCAGGCATTTATTTGATTCTCTGCTGCTGCTCTTTATAGTCTGTATTGCTTTTATGCTTTCGTTTTAAATTTTTAATCAGATTTGTTTAATATTTTTCACTTAATATTTTAATTGTGTCTTTTTTACCATCTTGTTTTTAAATTTTGCTGTAAAACGCCTTGGGATTGTTTTAATGAAAGGCAGTATATAAACTTAACAATCAATCAATCAAACAAACAAATATGATTTCTATACATCCATGTATGCACATGAATATATAGTTGTATATTCTGAACACCCATGTATGAATGTATAATAGTCCTCCAGGCAAGGCCTCTGAAGAATCCACAAACAAATTAAATTTCAAATCCAAGTACTTGTGCTGACTATGAACAGCCCAATATACAGCCAGTTAAATATTTAAAGTGATTTAAGATGACCTGCCCCAAATTCCACCTAAAGCAATGGACTTTTCTTCCAAGTACTTGTTTAGGGTGGAAGTGTTAATTCCATTCACATCAACAGGGCTAAACTGGCTTAAATCCAGTCACATTTGCCTATCTGGGTTATGGATCAGTCTTTTAGCCCTTTTGACTTCAAAGAAACTAAACCACTCTAAACACTACGCCTTATAAATGTAAACCATAGGTGGAACCCCATCTTAAATTCGAAAGTAACTTCAGTGGATCTCAGGATAATTAATCATAATAAAAATGATGAATAATGGGGTGTGGAGTGTGTTTGCTTGGTCTGGAACAAACCCCAAGAGTAGGACTTACTCAGGAGTCACACCTAAGCACACTGGAAGTAACCTTAATTTACATAAGTACCTATAACTTCCAAGTAGCCCTTCGACCTGCCAGAGCATTGGAACCAGAGAAGACTAAGAGAGAAATCCCCGGAGTCATTATCTCTGGTGCCAGAGAGGACAACTTGCAATAATTTAATACAGCTGGTTTCAAATAGGGTAGATCCAAATACACATTTTGGCCAGGAATCGATTTACACCATTTATAATAAAATACTACTTATTTTTATTTATTTTTTATTTTATTTTGAACATTAACTTTGAGGGATACTGTTCATTTTAAAAATAGTTTGAAAAACCGAACTATATTGTAAGCGATCCAACACCGCATCAATTTGCCAAATCCAGTAATTTTGAAAACACATCGAGGGACATCCAGGCTAAGTTACTCTTGAGTAGTCCTACTGAAATGAAGAAGCCCTTAAGCGTCATTCCTGAAAGATACTACTAGTCCGGAGGTCAGCCGGCGCTCCCCACTCCCAAAGCCTCCAGCGCCTTTTAACTGCGGAAAAGTTTGGAGGTGCGGCGCCGTTGTTTCGAATTAGGAATGATCATTCCGTTTCTGTTTGGATCCGCGCACTCGGGATTCGGAACGGACACCGGAGCGTTCCCCACCCAGATGAGACGATGACCCCTGGCGACTCCCACCCCGGTGCCTGGGGTTTCAGAGCCAGACCCCCCTTGGCCCTCTCGCTTGCTTGCTTCTTGTGGAACTGGTTCCCCAGCCCCATAGAAGGGAGATCTGAGGCGTCGGGTGGTGGCTGGTTGCCTGTAGGTGTTTAATGGCCAGCAGGCTGGCTGGGGTCAGGTAGAAGAGAAGACAAAGGGAAAGGCCCAGAGCTCCTCCCCCGCCGGCCAGCGACAAAGGCTCCCTGGCGAAGGCTACACGGCGGATCAGAGAGAAGGCCCCGGAGCCGCTGAATGGCGAGCAGCGTCGCCAACAATGCAGGACAACAAGCCAGGCGATCTTATCAAAGCCAGGGCCTCCGCGGCTGCAACGCCCCTGCCGTCTGTTTGCCTCGCCCCGCCTGAACAAATGGCGGCGGCGGCCGCTTTCATCCCTCCGTCCCTCCCCGGGGGGTGCCGATGACCAGGAGCCCCGCCCGCCTGGCTCCAAGGCCTGGCTGGGCATGGAGACAGCAGCTCCTCCTCCTCCTCCTCCCAGGCAGGAAGACCCAGGCGGTGGTGGGAAAGAAGAGCTCCCCGGGCCAGCAGCACCCACCATCCATCCCCTGTTCAGCCCAGAAGGGCTGGGGGCTGGCGGGGAGAGAGATCCGCGCGGGCCTCCCCCGGTCCTCCATACAGCTATTCCTCACAGCAGGACCTTATTGACCCGAAAGGAAGAGGGTGCTGAACTGAAGACAACCCCTGAAGCAAGGCCGGCTACATCCACTGGGACCTAGGAACTTGCGGCTTTTTACTGGGTCCAACCCTTGGCCATCTGGCTCAGTGTTGTCCACACTGACTGGCAGCGACTCTCCAGGACTGCTGCAGGCAGGAGGCTTGGCTTTCCCAGCCCGACTGAAGAAGATGCCAGGGGCTGAAGCTGGCACTGAGCGAGGACTTCATATTTCCCCGATAGCAAATTTGCCGGCCCCACCCCCCTATCTAACATCAAAGAACTTGGGCGGACGGTGGGACTAATCTTGGATTCAGATAAATAGTAATTAAAGAATGCAGCCTATTCCCTTGAAGATCACTCCTGGTTTAATTCACACCAGGAATCCTTGCCCCTCCGTGTGTGTGTGCGTGTGTGCGCGCACATATATATATATATCCTGGTTTTGGAGAAGAAAAGAACCTCTGAGTATGTGCCCATTGCATTTCAAGCCAGCGGTGTAGTGGTTAGAGTGCTGGACTAGGACGGGGAGACCCGAGTTCAAATTCCCATTCAGCCATGAAAACTAGCTGGGTGACCCTGGGCCAGTCACTTCTCTCTCAGCCTAACCTACTTCACAGGGTTGTTGTGAAAGAGAAACTCAAGTATGTAGTACACCGCTCTGGGCTCCTTGGAGGAAGAGCGGGATATAAATGTAAAAATAATAATAATAATTTCCATGAGTATCTTTTCTGTGAGCTGGAGTGCGTGTTTGACTTTTGACCGGAAAGACCGGCATTCAGCTCGCAGCTTTGAAGCTTCTTAGCTGTTCTTTGGTGACTGCTGCGGCACCTTGGTGAGGTTATGAACCGGGATCTGATTAAGTAAGACAGCAACTGCATGTCGACTGCCCGCTCAGCTCGTTACAGGAATGTTCGGTGGGATGCAAATATGGCTAATTAAAAATCCGGGCTCTTGAGAGGCTAAACTCGCCTGCCCGCTCTCAATGTAGAAAATGACCACAAATTGCACGATCCCACCAATGAAACCAACATAAGCCCTATCTATACACATGTTATGATCAGTGCTGGGTACAGGTACCGTATGCAGGTACAATTAGGCATGCATTATCAAGTGGGTCACATTTTTACAGCACTTTTGACAGTTCAAAGTGCTTCACATTCTTTTGGTAATCCTTACAACTCCTCTGTCTTCAGCTGGTGGTGGGTCAGATTCTGTTAAAAAAATGTACAACCTGTGTACAGTGTACATAGGTACAAATCTGCTCACAGGTAGTAAAATGTTACATATGCACTTCCTATCTATACCATGCACAGAGGCTGTAGACAAGCTGACTATTAAAATAAATGCAGGTACAGTGTTCATACAAAAACTTGTGTGTACAGACATCTGAACACAGCATAATGTCTGATTAGGGCCCCAGTGATTTAATCTTCTATTGGCTGCCATGACTCTTGACCGTAAGAACACTTCAGAAGACAAACGATCCAAGGCAGGATTAACTGCTGGGTTTGTTTATTGGTTTATAAATCAGTTTTTCACACCTGTTGTGTTGTAGGTCAACATTTAACACACCAGGCTCTCTTCCAGTGATAGTAAAGACTTTGCCAGCTGAATTTCTGTCTGACGTACAACTGACAGGCACAGGAGCTGGCCAGGGGCGAAAGTCATCAACCTTAAGAAATTGGGCAAGCAACGGAAAATAGAACATGATGGGTGCAAATGCAATCCAGAAGTTGTGATCGGTGGGCTGTGTTCAAATAGCTAACCGTTTTAAAATATTTAACAGGCCAATGTAAAAAATAAAAGAGTAATCTATAATATTCTTCCTCTGATGGATAAAATGGATTGTGACTATTTACAATTAAATACAGAATTTTTTTTTGCAGTATTTTAAAATTAAATACCTTTCTTTAAATGTTTAAATTACTATTTAAATCTATGCATCTCTATTTATCCCAAAGTTTCGATTCCTAAAAGGAGCCACATGAAAATCACCACCCGTTGGAGCAAGGCAGCCGATTGGTTTATTGAGGAGGGGGACGAAAGATTTTCTTGCTGATCTAATGTTCTGCAACAACCCCCCCCCCACCTGCTCCCACTCTGGCATAGCCCCTTTTCCCCCTCCCAGGAAGGAGAGAGAATGAGAGGAGAATGGCAGATTTCAGTATTGACTGCTAAAGTTTCTGCTCCCTCCACCTCCTTTCCGGTCAAGGAAAAGATAAACAATAGCAAGGAAGGTGTATATCAAAGGGAGATGGGTTTAAAGCCCCCTCACCATGACAGATGAGGGTCTGCAAAGAGAGAGAGGAGGGGCGAGCTAGGAGGTAGATTAACATCACAACTGAGTAAGGGAGAATGGGACCCTCTTCTTCTGAGCAACCTTTTTGGAGGGCACCACCAGTAGATACCAATACTCAGGGGTGCAGACAGAAAGCTTGAGGAGCAATTTCTCAAACTTTTCTTTCCCCAGCAGTGGTAGTGGTGGGGAGAAAATACACTTTTGGGGATGTGGGTTGCTGCTGCTACTACTACGACAAATATTTATGCACTACTTTTCAACAAAAGTGCTCAAAATAGTTTACATAAAAAATAAATAAGATGGTTGCCTGTCCCTAAAAGGAAATATAAGGTAGACACCAGCAACAACTAGTCGAGGAAGTCTGTGCTGGGGGTTGAATAGGGCCCTATTAGGTTTGGTGCGGAGGAGGAATTGAATAAAATAGGAGGGGAAAATAGGAGGGAATAAAATAGGAGGAGGAATTAATAAAATAGGAGGGGATGCTGGGGGGGAGGGGGATCTGCACCCCTGCCAATACAATGCTGCGTAACCCCTAAGCACACTTACTAAGCCATGTCCCATTTAACTCAGTGGGACTGACTGCTAAGTAACATGCTTTGGATTCGGGTGTAAGTGTTTATAAAACACTTTGTAGTGAGAGTTCATACCACATGCTATTCTCTCTCTCTCCCTCTCTCTCTCCCTCTCTCTCTCTCTCACTCACTCACTCACTCACACACACACACACACACACACACACACACACCTCTTTCACACACTCACCCACCCTGGATTTTCAATATTATGTGGGGCAGTAATCCCATATTTGGGGTGGGGGTCTCTGAACTGAGAGCTAGGATTTGACTAATGCCACCTGCACAGAGTTACCCCACTATATTAACACAGAAGAAAGTACCACTGGGTTTACTCTCCCATGATTGAGTTTAGGATTGAGGGATGTATGATGTGAACTCAGCCAGCCATTGTTTTGGAACCTCAACCTAAACAGGTTTAAATTCAAGTAGGCACACACAGGGGGGAAATGTTTTTTTATTCCCCCAGGAAGAAGTCAGTCTTATGCCTGTTTCAGATCTTATGCCCCACTCATTTCAATGGCCCTGCCTCCCTAGCATAGGATTATAGCCATAGAAGTCAAGAATAAAAAATACTTCCTCATGTTTGAGGGGTTCTATTGGCGAAGCCTTGCATTGGATTCCAGCGGTGAGAATGAGGCATGTGCATAAATCTTTCTGCTGGAATCGCTTCCTTTTGCCTGGATTATGCCCCTCAAAATGTTCACATGCATTGTCTAAAATTCCAAGGCTGTATGATAAAGGAAAAGCCTGAGGAGCAACTCCTCAATGGGGGTGGGGGGTTGAGGTGAGGAAAGACACTTTAGAGGGGAGATATGGGCAATTAGGTTTGTGAGGGGGGTTCAGTAAAATGGGAATTCCTCAAATACTTGTGGGTGGATCTGCACCCCTGCTTTACAACATTGCAAGATGGGTCGGTATTGTTATCCTCCTGTTGCAGATCAAAGCCTAAACCAACCCACCATGATCCTCCTGGAGTCTCTGGGAACTGGCACCAATTTCCAGGTGATAACCAAAAGCCCTCTTGGAGATTTTAATGGTTTGATCTTTCAAATCAATGTTAGGGAGGGGAATCTCCAGGAATAGCCTCAGTCAGACTTGGCAACCCTGAGGAAGCAACGCATCTAAGATCACCTTGCCAGGTCATGGCTTAGTCCAAATTTTAACTGGGGACTTCCTGACTGATGCAACCCCTATTTGCAGGTGAGATTTAAAGCAGCTCTTGCTTCATTTGGGAGATAGGAGTCCTATTCACAGCTTAGGTTCAGCCTATGCAATCCATGTACAGTGCACACAGATCTGTATGCAGGTACAGTTATTCACATGTTACCTTGAAGGCAGATACAGCAGCACCCTAATCCTATCTGTATCCTACATTTCAGGAGGACTGCGGCCAGGCTCACTGAACACAGGTGTGGCCATTCACACAAAAAGCATGTATGTAGGTGCAGACATTTGAACTCCAGTACAACGTTACATCTGAAGAGAGCTCTAGAAACCTCTACTAGCCTGAATGCTCATTGGATGGGAAGCATTACAGTGCTTCCCTTCCAGGTGAATAACAATCCTACTTTAACAGACATTGCTAGAGCTGCTGCACAGCGAGCTTATGTAAGTTTACTCATAAGTAAGGCCCACTGTGCCCAATGGCACTTGCTCTCAAGTAAGTTCAGTAGTGTTACAGCAGCCAGAGACAATGGGTGGCAATGGCATACAGAGCAATGCTGCACTGGTTCAAGGAGAGAGCAGTCTAACAGAAGTTCCCAACCAACTGCCGCAGGGAAGTGGCCATTTTTGATGGCCTCCCCTTCCCCTGGAAGCCTTCTGCATCACCTGAAAATATGTTCCCAAGGGTTGCACAACCTTCAGGGACCATTTTTGGGGTAGCACAGAGAGGGCTTCCTGGGTAGGGGGAAAGCATCAGAAATGGCCACTTCTCCACTGCACTGGTACACTTTGTGGGATGTTCTGTTAGATGCAGCCTTGTTTTAATAGGAGTTATAAATCTCATCAAACTCCAACCCTGCTTTGTACCCAGAATGGGTCCCTTTTCTATAAACAAACAGACCTTCATCCCTCTCCCACCTGGATTTGAGGAGCCTTAGTCATGACAACAAGGCAGAACAATTCCTAGCCTCCCTACCCTGAGCCCTTTCCTGGTCTGGGATTATTATTTCTAGCAGGGCCAGGGAGAGAAGCAAGGGGAACTGGCTGCAACCTGGAGGTGGGAATATACAGCTATGCACCCAGTGAGTCAGAAACCAATGCACAACTAACCACACATCAACCGATGATTTATAGGACCATAATTGGTTATAAAAATCTTTTAAGTGGTTGTAATCAGGCCTTGGGCAGCTGCAGCAAGAAGCCATCACTTCCACTAAGGATGGAATCGGACATCAGCTGGAGGACGGAGTGATCAGGCACTAGCCCTGCAACCAGCACACACGCTCTCTGAAACAGGCAGTGCCTGTTTTATTCTACACTCACATGGATGGATTTTGATGCTCAGTTATGTAGATTGCGCCCAGGGACCTTGGGTCTCCCGAGGATCATGATGCACAAACAGAATTTGCTCTGGAAAAATGATTTATTCATATATAATTCACCTTTCTTCCATCATGGAGTTCAAGGCAAGGTCCTGGAGTTGCCAAACAGCCCCCCATCCAGGCGCTGACCAGATCTAGACCTGCTTAGCTTTAATAAGGATTCCATGTGCCCTCAGATCGTGGCTGGGATTTGTACGAGTTATACACTGGACCACACTTTTCTCTCTGGTTGGGGCTGCATCGTTTCAGCCTTCAGGTTCACATGGAGGAATGCTCCTTCATACAGGAATGAAATTAATTTAAATTTAAATTTGCTCCCTGACATGCAAGTTTTCTGCATGAAAGCATTTTAAAATGAAAGAGCATTCAATTATGTGAGGCTTTCACTCACAGTCTGAAGTCATAGGTATCGATGAGAACTTGGCTTCAGGCTGACCTCAGACCCATTGAAATTCAGAAAAAGATTATATCGGTTTTAAAATACAAGGATTTTAGTCAAATGTACATCCAGCTGCGGGGCTCGATCCTCAGCATGCCTTTCAGCAAAACACCCTGGCAATAGTCTCCAGGAAGTTGCTCTGCGCAAGCCTCACTGAAACCTCAGTGCCTTTTTGCAAAGCTCCAAATTCCAATTCATTGTAAGAGTTTGCACAAAAACACTTCCCTGTGGACGAAGCTCCTTAGCAATTGATTCCAAGTGTACTGCTGACTCTGAGTATGTTTGGCTTAGAATCGAGACCTTCCCTATAAGCAGCAACCGGAGGATTCATGGGCCGCTGAAACTAACCGAACCTACTTTCCGAGTAAAAGGCGCCCAATTAACATGTGACAACGAGAGTGAAGGCTTCCCGAATGTCTTGCATCAGAACAAATTCGCATAACTCTGCCTTTCAAAAATAAAAACAAAACAGTCTGTTCAAGGCAAATATAAAAGAGAAAAAAATTAAAGCAATTAATATATCTGACAACGAGATGGTAAATGAACTTTATCAACTAATTCGATTGTATTTCCATCTCAGCATATTTGGGACAGCAACCCACGGAACTTTAATTCACCTGACCTCTGACTTTATCCTGAACTTCAAAAACTTGCTCAGTGAATCTCTACATAATTGACCAGCCTTGTCCCCACCAGCGCACCAAACTCAAGAGTCCTACAGGCGTTACTCAGAGTAAGTTCCGTGGAACCTTCTTCTCCACATGGGCTGACACATCCAGACTAAGGCAGTTACTATTTCTCAGCAGTTACTCTCAAGGACTAGTTAAGCTTTCAACATAACTTCCGTCGAGTAATTTAGTTAGGATGCCAGTCACTGTTTTAAGACTAGCAAAAGAATTTGAATTTCAAGCGATTTAAGTGACGTTTAGCTTCGAAGTGTCTGAATCTGCTTGGCTTGGATCTGAAATATACTTTACACTTCAGTTCTAAACGGATTTACTTGGAAGTAAATTTTATGTAAAGCTCCGAGAGAGAGAGAGAGAGAGCAGGCAGTATAAAAATCTGAAAGGACAGACAGAAAGAATAAATAAGTCACATTGAGCTCAACTGTTCTCCGAATATGTTGGCCTGGAATCGCATCGCAGCCTTCCCTATTAAAGAATTAGGCCCCGTTTGTGCGAATTATGTAGTGATCCGGGGGGTCATTGGAAATGCGAACCAAGATCCGCAGTAAGGGGTTTGGTTTCTTTAGGTCGCCTCCTACAAATACACTAAAGGTCCCAAAGCAAGCCTCCTCCAACAACAACCCGGCGTCTGCAGCGAAACTGGCAGCTCTCCTAGCGGCTCAAAAGTGTAGGGTCCTTTTGGCTGGCCCTAAGAAAAACTAATATCATTCCTAGATCGTGGCGCTTGGAAGTCCTCGAAAATCCTCCTATTCTACGCTCGCCTTTTCTCTGGCGCAGGACACGCCGGCCAGGTGGCGTTCAGTAGGATCTTCCACCGGCGGCGACACACGCGTCTCCGGTCCCCCCGGGTTCAAAAATCGCGGGGAGAGAGAGAGAACACTGCCGTTCAGGCCCTTCGCGCTCCAAGCGGGTCGTGATCCTTGCTCCCGGAGGATTTCCTCCGCGATCTCACAAATCCCCAGCCGCTTGGCACGTTAGGAATCCAGAGCCAGCCTGGCCCGCCTTGGCTCTGAGCAATTTCAGTCAGGGGCCTGCGCCCTTCCTTCGACTCTTCCATTCTGGAGTCTCCCAGAGGGACACAATCCCCGAGTGAGTTAAAACCGCTTATATATGCACATTTACATGGCAGTAAATCCCACCGAGCTCAGTTAATGGCCTAGTGTGGACTGAAACCTAAATTTCAGTTGTTGCAAGACATCTAAACGCATTTAACTCTGCGTTGGGGTTGCTCCCCGCCCACTGCGCCAGTTTTGCACCCTAGCAGATCTGGAATACAGCCCTTTCCTGACCTCTGGGATGTGCGGTGGCAAGGCCGGATGGATGCCTGTAACATCCAACAGCAAAGGAGAAGAGGAATCTAAGTTCTGTGAAGCTGCATGGGAACACCTATCGGCTAATCTACGCTCTCCAAGATTACAGACCGCCTCAGTTAGAATGCTATTAATTTACTTCGGGTAGTTGTTCTGAAGACTACAGTACCATGAATGTGAATTGCTTTGAATACCCAAAATGCAACAGAAAAGCTGCTGATTATTATTATTAACGGAAAGGCACTGCTGGAAACAAGAACTCCAGAGTACAGATTTCAAAGGCCTTGAGGCCATGTCCTGCCAGCCACGCTGCTTGGATTTATTTTGCATTGCTTGCTCTCCCAAGGTTGAAGCACGCTGAAAAAGACAAGTATTAGACCTCTTCTGAAGAAGCCTGCATTGGCTGCCTCAGAATTAAGCAACTATAGGCCTGTCTCCAACCTTCCATGGCTGGGCAAGGTAATTGAGAGGGTGGTGGCCTCCCAGCTCCAGACAGTCTTGAAGGATCCATTTCAAACTGGCTTTTTGGCAGGCTATGGGGGGACTTGATGGCACACTTTACCTTTACTCGGTGGAGACTATCTTGGTCAGCCTGGGCTGATGGAGACTTCCTAACCCGGGAATTGACAAAGGGAGTGGGTTGGTCATTTTAGGCCTCTTGTTGGCTTTCCATACTATTGACCATAGTATACTTCTGGGCAGTCTGTGAGGGTTGGGGGTGGGAGGCACTGCTTTGCAGTGGTTCTGATCCTACCTCTCAGGCAGATATCAGATGGTGTTGCTTGGAGACTGTTGCTCTTCAAAATCTGAACTTTTATATGGCATCACTCAGGGCTCCATACTGTCTCCAGTGCTCTTTAACATCTGCATGAAACTGCTGGTAGAGATCATCAGGAGATTTGGTGCAGGGTGTTATCAGTATACTGATGACACCCAAATGTATGTCTACATGTCAATATCATCAGGAGAAGGCCTGTCCTTAAATGCCTGCCTGTAGGCAGCAATAGGCTGGATGAGGGATAATGAACGAAGACTGAATCTATACTTATTGTGCAGGTCAGAACTCACGAGAATTTTGATCTTCCAATACTGGAAGGGGTCGCATTTATCCAGGATTAACAGGTATGCAATCTGGGAGTAGTTCTGTACCCCAGCCTTTCCCTGGTGTTTCAGTTTGAGGCAGTGATCAGAAGTGCTTTCTATCAGCTTCAGCTGATATGCCAGCTGTATCTGTTTCTTGAGATAAATGACCTCAGAACAATGGTACATATGCTGGTAACCTCCAGACTCGACTACTGCAATGCACTCTATGTGTGTCTGTATTTGTACAGTCCAGAAACTGCAGTTGGTACAGAATGCAACAATCAGATTGCTCTCTGGTCATCTCATATTACCCCTGTATTAAAAGAACTACACTGGCTACCAATAAGTTTCTAGGCAAAATACAAGGTGTTTGTTATAACCTATAAAGTCCTTATCAGCTTAGGCCCTGGGTATTCAAGAGAAGCTCTTCTTCACTATGAGCCCCAAGGTCCGTCTGCTGTTGCCACCAGCTGGTCTGGTGGCTACACCGAGACTCTGGAATGCACTCCCTGCTGAAATAAGAGCCTTCCCACTCTGACAACTTTTAAAAAGTCTTTAAAGACTCATTTATTCATCCAACCTCAACTAGACTTGTGGTTTTAAATTGTTTTGAGGTTTAAATTTGTTTTATTTTGCTGTAAACTGCCCAGAGATGGAAGTTTGGGGTGCTGTGTGTATGTATGTATGAATGAATGAATGAATAAATAGAAGTCTATTCATTCATTCATTCATTTGTTCGTACATACATTCATCTCCATGGAACGGATTTCCCAGGAACTGGCTGTAGAGTGGCAGTTTTAGTGCCCACATGCTTCCGTGTGGCCGACTCGGGGGTTAGAGTTGCCTGTCTCCATTGAGATTTATAGTTTTGTACGATCAGCCAACGCACTCGCCTAACAAGAATACAAACCAGGCCACCGAAGGCAACACAGGTCTCCTGCCTAGGTCGCTGTAACGTCGCCACTTGAGATTTGTGAAGAGAACTGGTCAAAAGAAAACCCAACTCTTGTGAATACTGCTTATAATAAAGAACTTTTAGGGACCGTGTTGCTCGTGTGCCCTGGATACAATAGGATCTTGAACACATTGAATGTGTGGAGAACAAGTACTTCTGGACTGGCCGCCGTTAAATTTACTTCCAACTTCCAGGAAGCTCTGCACAGGATATTCGTGAAAGATATAGGCCTGCAAACCACAAATACGTCCCCACAGGGTAGATTTTAATTGGGATCCACATCTCCTTGAAATTAAGGGCAAAGCATCCATTGATTTTAATGGCCCCGGAGCGCGCCCTTAAAGGATAAGTCCTCTCTGGCGTGGTCATCCCAGACTTCAGAAGGGCGCCTCCGACAGTTATTCTAGTTTTGTGGATTGCGGTTTGTGGATTGCAGCTTTACACCCAAAATCGTGACCCAAAGGGAGAAAGAACGCGCTTGCTCTCGGATTGTTTCCTATTCCCCTTTGGAGAACGATCAGCCGATTTTATAACCGAGTGGGCTTGGATAGTAAACCTATTTACACCTAAGCCTCGTTAACTGTGCAAGCCTGGCTCATGTAAGGGCCCAATCCTAAGCATGTCCACTCCTCACAGAGTTCAACCGGGCTTACTTGCATGCAGAAGTGTGCATAGGACTGCTGCCTTAAGCGCCAAGAAATGCCAAGAGACCGGCGTATAAATCGAAGCTCCGACCGGCTCCTATAAATCGAAGGAAGGCAATCCTAAACACACACACACACTTACTCGAGAGTAAACTCAATCTTAATCAGTTGAACATTGTGCGCATACGATCATCAGGCGGCTGGTGGCAAACTGAACGCCACCCACCCACCCACCCCGCCAGCTGACTTGGCAGCAAAGGAGTCCTAGTCATTTCAATGGGGCATATTTGCACCGGTGCAAGGGAGCCGGACGCTAAGCACACACCAGTACAGCCTACTACTGGGTTGCCGAGACGCGCGTGCTCCGGCTTCACAGAGTTAAGGGTCGGCCTGAGTCACCCTTTCTTGCGCAACGCAGGCGACGGCGCGGGCTCCTTTCTTCAAGTCCGCGGAGCAGAGTTGTGTCTAAGCAGCAGCAGCAGCAGCAGCCCCTTCTCCCGAAGGACTGGCCCAAGAGATCCCTGCGTCCCCCTGCAGGGACCCCAGTGGCCTGCTGTCAGTCCCCCACTAAGGAGAGGGTCGCTCAAGCCTTCGGCAATCCGAAACCTCAGCCCCTACAACGGAGCTCTCTCTCCTCGGTTGGGACCTACAAAGGAAAAGGCGTGACAAGCGCGCCTCTCGGCAGATGCAGAGCGTGTTGCCCTCGCCCCGCCGCGGGTGAAAGGGACAGATCTGCGTCCTCGTCCTCGTCCTCCTCCCACCCTCCAGGGGAAGGTGCAAGCTCCAGGCAACAACCCTCAGCCGCTCGGGGCTTCTCCTTTGGGAGGAGAGCCGCCGCCCGCAACCCCCGACGGCGCCGCCTGCCTTTCTGCCTTACCGGGTCCCCCCGCCGTGGGTTTCCGAATCCACTCGCAGATGTTTCGCCGCTGGCCACCAGGCGAGAGCTGCTCCGAGCCGGGCGGCGGGTTGAGAGGCTGCATCAGCCCTGCGGAAGGGGGGACCCCGCAGGAGGGCGCCGGAGGGCCCTGAGCGGGGTGGTGGTGGTGCGGGTGCGGGTGCGGGTGGTAGTCTCCGGCGGGGCTGTAGGCCAAGCCTGCCGCGGCGGGTCCGTGCATGGCGCTGGCAGCCGCCGCCGCCGCCGCCCCCGGGGCCGCCCCCTGCCCGTAGCCGTTCCAGTCGTCGCGGAGGGGCGCGCCGTAAGCGCCGGGCCAAGGCGAGCCAGGCGACTGAGCATTGTCCAGCCCGATCCCCGCGGGCACGTGGTAGGCGCCGTAGTCCGTGTACTGGGGGCTGCCCACGAAGTTCTGCGCGGCGGCGGCAGCGGCGGCGGCGGCCAGGTTGAGCCCCCCTGCGTGGCGCACCGAGCCGGGGTACATGGAGGGCCCCTCTTTGTCCAGCAGGTAGCTCACGTACATGGTGGCCGGAGACGAGCGACGCTTCTCCACATACTGCTGGGGGCCGGGGTGGGGGCTGGGCTCGGGTGCGGGGATCGGCCCCCACCCCGTGGCTGCCGTTGTCTCCAGGCGCAGAGGAGCCGAGCCTCGTCCCTCAGGGAGCCGCCGGCTCCCTCGGCCAAGCCAGCCAGCAGCGCTGCGCAGAGGAGGATGAGCGATTGTTGACAAGAGGCTCTCTTAGGAATGGCCCGGCCAGGCCCACCACCGAGGGCAGGTGACGTGGAGCGAGGGAGGGAGAGAGAGAGAGAGAGAGGCGCGGGGGTAATATATCCCGAAGAAGATTTGCATTTAAAAAGATAAGGGAGAGGGCAGCGACCTGATCACAGCGACATATTCAGGCTTTTATTGTTTAAGAGCTTCCTCCTCCTTCCTTCATTGGAACCTGGTGCACTTTAACCTCCAATCACAGGTTCAAAGAATTGAATCCGAAGAACTTGCGAGAGGGAAAGAAAGGGAGGGGGAGCGGGGAACAAGGTGGGTACATGGAAACACACCAAAGGGTAGCCAGATCTGGGAAGAGTAGAGCACCTTAAAAGGGGGGGGCGGGTAGTCCTACATTTCCATGTTAAGCAGGTCTAAGAAACTTAACAAATGTAAGATCTGGTAAGGCCTTCAAACTAAACAAGGTTCAGAAACTGCCTACCTATTTAAACAGAGAAATGTCCAGTCCAAAGCATGTTTCGGTTCTGTTGGCTTGAGGGGGAGATTTAAGTTTAGAAGCGCTTTAAAATTTGTCCATAATCTCTTTATAGACTCCCAAGGATTCCCGAAAGAGAAAGGTGCTGCCTTCTCATTTTAAAGCCCTTTACTCGTTAATAACCAATTCGCCAGCCTAATCCCGGATAAGGAGAAGAGGAGGCAAGGGGCAAAAAAAGTGAATTCAGAACGTAAAGGGATTATCTTAATTTCTTTAGGGTTGTCGAAAAGTGTTCCTGCTTATCAAGCTTGCGAACCTGATCACATTTAGGAAAGCCCCTTTGATTGCGAATGGACTACACCCAGGAATAATTGGACTCATCAGAGGCCATATGCTTTGGTTGTTGTTAAAAGTTAATGAGGGTTTGTTTTCTACATTTCCCCCTGTGCAAGGCCATTGAGCTGATACTTGATAAATCAATTCTATTGGCTTCCGTCTACTCTCTGAAGCTATCCATATTTAAGATCGTGGGAAAAAGTGGGCTTTCTTTTTAAAAGCATCCGAAGTCGAGACTTGTAAATAGAATCAATCTATTTTCGAGTCAGCTGGATTAAACAGATGTAGAGGTGGGGGAAAACAGAGTATGAGAGACAGAATCAGAGTAGGCAAGTAGAAGGGTAAGGAAGTCAATTGCTTGTCGTTTTCATACCATTTAAATCTAAACCGATGCACTTAAATGCGGGTTTATTTATAAAACGGATAACTTGGCAAAGAGGCACCTATTAACGTGATGATTCTCTTTTATTTAGCAGGGGGGAGAGTAATTGGCCCTATCCACCACCAGCACAGTATCTCCAGTGACTGTTGCTGGTGTCTATCTTATGTTTCTTTTTAGATTGTGAGCCCGTTGGGGACAGGGATCCATCTTCTTATATTTATTTATTATTTCTCTGTGTAAACCACCCTGAGCCATTTTTGGAAGGGCTGTATAGAAATCAAATAAATAAATATTTCTATATCGCCCAGCATACTCATCTCTCTGCGATTTAATAAGTACAGATTAAGATTATAATATACCAATTTAGACTAATCTGAATTTATATTTTTATACTCGAAAATCAAGAAACCCAGTAGCTGACTACAATTGCAACGCGGAACATTGGGGGAAATTAGTCTCCCCAAGGGACCAAAAGAAAATTATTCTCTTCTCGCTATCACAAACCAGAGTTGCAAACGGAAGCTATTATTTCCAACTGACCCAATATAAACGGGAGGAAAAGATACAACATCCAAGTCTAGGTTTAATTTTGTTAAACCCATGAACTGCGGAGCTTCGGGCACATTTGAAGCACGATCCGAATCTCCTGACCTCTGTAAAGGAGATAGGAAAATGTCACTTTGATATGAGAATTCGCTTTTCGCCCTCCAGTGCATCCTGGCGCAGACACAGTTTGCCCTTTGAAGATGCGACAGCCCCCCCCCCCCCCCCCCCGCAATCCCCATCAGATTCACTCATTGCTTTTATGCTTTAACTTTTCACCTTGAGCCAGGAACAATGCAGGAGGCGCTGGGTATTTGCATCTCTTTATACACACAGCCACCCAGTCTTTTGTTCATACAGATAAAACTGCCCGTGGTGGAAACTTTCCCCTTTTCCCACTCCAGCCTGGCTGACAGCAGCGCCAGCCTCGCGACCTTCAAGAGCCGTCTCAGGAGGAGCGTCAGCGGCGATCACAAAGGTGAAGCGCTCTGAGGCCCTTAGGGGAAGCCCTGGAGAGATACTACTAAGGGCACGATCCGGACAAAAGGAGCCTTGTGGCACCTGAAAGACTACAAGATTGATTGTGGTATAAACTCCCGTGATTAGAACTCATTTTGTCAGTTGCATAAAGTGTTTGTCCTCCGTTCACACACACGTACAACACACACAACTAAAGAGAAAAAAGCAGGCAAACAGTGAGATCAGATCTAATCTAGCCAGATCTCGCCACTTTAACGCAACCTTGCTTGTCTCGGCTGATGGCTTGATCGCACATACATTTATTGTTATGCGCGAACCATCAAGCATTACGCACTTCTTAATCCAAATCGGACATACGAATTCATGGATCGTGTCCTTTTTATTACGTACAGAAAACATAAGGGAGAAAGAACACCACCACCCCCAACCGCGTGGTAGAGAACGACAAAATGACACGAATAGTCTGTAGGGGAGTCGCCCCCCCCCCATTTCACGGTTTTTCAGTGCATGCGTGAGAAACACACACTCGAGTCGAGCAGACACGCACAGTCGCGCACGAGGTAAGAATACTGCTGACTTCCAATGGGACTTTCTTCCAGGCAAGTATGTGTAAGACTGTAGCCTGCCTTATCATTAAGATTTCGGCGACATTTGTGAGATGAAAGAATCGATTTTTGAGTACGTGTGGATATACAGTCACGTATCAATTTAGGTGTCTGGGTATCCTGTGTATATGCCTGTTGGACAGTCAAACGATGCCCTTTATTAAACGCTCAACTGTCTCGCGTTAAGCCTATTAATCAAACCCAATTAACCAATCGAAATAAATGCCCCGGTCTCTCCATCCGTACAACTTAAAAACAAACAAGCAGCACTGAAACCAGATAACAGAAGCCAGAGTCCACGCTCACCCAACTCTAAGCAGATCCCATTGATGTGAACAGAGCTGTTCTGGAGGAAATGAGTGGGGAATTGCAAGCAGGGTTTCCAGAACACAAACAAGCCATTTAGTTTATGAAAGGGATCAAGAGATGTGAATATATTGTCTGAAATTCTTGCCATCGTAGCTGGGAACGGATTAAATCTGAAATTAAATGACCGGTTCGCGAACCGTTTTATTAGCAACTTCTTTTTCTCTGACCCGAGAGAAGCCGGCCCTTGATATTTATGCTCCTTTGCAAAGTTGGTTCCTGATGTTCCTGCTGTCCACCTCCATCCTGATTCCTATTAAAACAAAATCAAACCTAATGTGGTTTGGGCGGTCATAGTGCTGGGGAAATAATTCAGAGATCTGTATTGCCATGTCTAACGGGTCAACAGCAGCTTGGACGATCGAGCAAAATTCTTAGAAGACGAGGTCAATCGATATTGCAATCTACAAACGGATATGAGTATTATGTGGGATGACAGATAAATGAATTCCGTCAAGGTATGCTATTCAGCACACTTTAACGGGTGCATCCAAAAGATACATTTAACCGGGATAAAAGTGGTTTAAAACTTTCCCCAAAGCACTTGGAAACTGTGAGGACCAAGAAGTCTACCCCATAAAATTCAACTGCTTTAATAATTTCCTTTCCAAAGGGAATTGTATTCCTTGTGGCTGTCAATTCCCAGGATTCTCTGTGTGAGAAACCATAACACTGGCACAGAAGGCACTGACACTTGTCTCTTGGAGTGTAGATGTGTCCCCAGGAGTTCTGGGTTTTTTTAAATTTTATTTTGTTCTTTTTATCTTTTTGAGTTATCAAACACGAAAACTCAAACAAGATCATAATAAATTATGTCAAGTGATGTATCATATCTTTGTAAGCCTAGGAGTCATTTTGTGTGACTTTTTTTATAAATGAGGATGGATTTCAAATGTTCTGGTTTATGTGAGTCATTTTAGACTTCTTTTTGACTTATAGTCCAAGAAAGATATCCAGCGTGGTAAAAATTATCATGAGACTGAGAGCCATGGAGGTTATATTCCTTAAATATAGTTATCTAATTCCCTGTTATGCTATTGGCAAATGCAAGCATTATTTCTTAATGAGCAGGTGGGAAGATTAGTGCGGTCAGCTTTGGAACCAGCCCTTGTGCTGCCCTCTTAACACATGCCATTAAAAAATGCACGGCTAAGCGAATAGTTGCATATCAGATCTCTGTGAGAAGGACAGAAGCATGTCAGAATCTTGTTTTCCTTGACAGTTGCTAACACCCTAGCAGAGAGTCAAGTCTTGAGTGGTTCCAAGGAAATATTAATCTATCCTTCTTGTATGATAAATGCTGCTAGTAGTAATAAATGTTGTCCAGGAAGAGGGTTAGGAGCAGAGGGGCTTAACAAACCGCAAGACACAGTCAATTTCTGGCAAGCAAATGGATTGTGATTTTTGGCCTACAGACAAGGATTCAAATTATGTTGCAATCGTACATACATTTATTAATCAAAAACACCCTTTACAAACATAGCCTGCTGTACTGGGTCAAACCAGTCCATAATTATGCGCGGGCCTAGTTTGGTTTTAACTTGGACCAGCCACCTTTTTTGAGGCCAGTTTGGTTTGAGTTCAAACCGGATAAATTGGGCCAGTTCAACTTTAACTCGGATAAATGGGGCCAGTTCAACTTTAACTCGGCTGAATTCGAACCAGTTCTGCACACCCCTATTGATCACAGTCCGATGAACTAGGATTTGATCTCTAGAGGCTGCTCTGGGGTTGATGTAGGCTGGGCCAAATTGCAAGTCCTACATTTCTGGGTTCTCACTGACACAAAAGCAGGAAAATGCCCAGCTTGAATTCCCGCTTTCCTCTATTGTTATCATCATTGTGAGAACAGAGACAAATTCCAACATCACAGGGTACTGATGGTGCATGTATTTCATCAGTCCCTGAGGGACTTCCATATTCCATCGGTTTTTGCATACAATTCAAGATGCTGCTGATTACTACCTTTAAATCTCTAAACTGTGTGGTCCCAAATACCTATCAGGGGATGGGACCATAACTCAGTGGCAGGGTACCTGCTTTGTGTATGCAACGAGTCCCAGCTAAGAACAATTTGAGATGATAGAAAGAATGTTCTAAACCGTTTTGAAAAACTAGCAAATTGTTCTAATAAGAACTAATCAGCCTACTTTCCTTTCACTGTCTCTACAACTGGACTAAATTTGTTCAATTTGAGGTCCACAAGTTAGATCTCTTGCACCTCAAATGTTAATGAGTCTGCCATCTAGGATTGTGGTGGATGACATCATTGCAAACTACACCATTGAGGTGTCCCTCTATGTCACTCACTACAAATGTACCAAATTTGGTTCAAATCGGTTAGACAGTCCTCAAGTTAGTGCAGTTGCACCTCAAAAGTTCACACGTCCACCATCTTGGACCGGGGTAGATGACATAATCACAAATGACACCATTGGGGCATCCCTATGTGTCCATACAGCTGTAGCAAATTTGGTTCAATTTGGATAGAATGTCCACAAGTTAGTGCACTTGAGCCTCAAAAGTTTATGTGTATGCCATCTTGAATTGGGGTGGATGACATCATCACAATCTATGCTATTGAGGTGTCCCTATGTGTCCCTACAGCTGCAGCAAATTTGGTTCAAATTGGTTAAGTACTTCACAACTTAGCCCACTTGCGCCTCAAAAGTTTATGCGTCCGCCATCTTGAATAGGTGTGGATGACATTATCACAAACTATGCCATTGAGGTGTTGACCCTGTGTGTCACTCACTGCAACTGTACCTAATTTGGTTCAAATGGGTTTAGACTGTCCACAAATTAGCTGGCTTGTGCCTCAGACATTCACGCGACCATCATCTTGGATTGGGGTGGATGACAACATCACACACCACACCATTAGGTGTGTACAGCCTACAGTGGTAGCAAATTTGGTTCAAATTTATTTTATTTATTTATTTATTTTTACATTTCTATACCGCCTTTCGTTAAAAGAAAACTCCAAGGCGGTTTACAAAAATTAAAACATACAATAAAAGTAGTAAAAACATCAAGCAATAAAAACATCAAGCTAAAAACATATAAGCAAGCATAAAAACATGACAACAGATAACAGATAAGAACAGAGAAGCAGCAGTAAAAACGATCACGTAAAAGCCTGGGTAAAAAGCCAAGTCTTTAAAAGCTTTCTAAAAGCCGTGATGGAGTCTGAGGAACAAATGGCCACCGGGAGAGCATTCCAGAGTCTAGGGGCAGCAACAGAGAAGGCCCTGTCCCGAGTGCACGAAAGCCGGGCCTCCCTCATTGTCGGCACCCAGAGCAGGGCCTCCTCAGATGTCCTTGTCAAGCGGGCAGCAACCCTTGGGAGCAGGCGGTCTCTGAAATACCCCGGGCCCAAACCGTTAAAATCAGTTAGGCGGTTCACAAGTTCGCCCACTTGAGCCTCAAAAGTTTACGTGTCTGCCACCTTGGATCAGGGTGGGTGACATCATCGCAAACTATGCCATTGAGGTGTCCCTATATGTCCCTACAACTGTACCTGATTTTGTACATATTGGTCCATCCAGACATTGCAAAGTTAATAGGGCACACGGATGGACACATGCACAGAATGCCGGGTGATCTCATAAGCCTAGTGGAAAGTAGGCTAAAAATTAACAAATCTCCAGGACCAGATGACATCCACCCAAGAGTTCTGAAGGAACTCAAATGTGAAATTGCTGATCTCCTAGCAAAAATATGTAACTTGATCCTACAACCAGGCTCTGTACCAGAGGGCTGGAAAGTACCTAATGTAACTCTGATTTTCAAAAAGGGATTGGGGTGATCTGGGAAATTACAGCTTAACTTCTGTTCCAGGTAATTTGATGGAAAGCATACTTAAGGGCAACATTAAGCATACACTGTAGAAGAACAGCTCTTGCTGAAAAGAAACAGCATGGCTTCTGCAAAGGCAAGTCTTGCCTCACTAACTTTTTCGAGGTCTTGTGGATGAAGGTGATCCAGTCGACATAGTATACTTGGACTTCCAAAAAGCCTTTGACAAAGTTCCCCATCAAAGGCTCTACAGTAAACTTAGCAGTCATGGGATAAGGGAACTGGTTCATGTGTGGATTGGTAACTGATTGAGGGACAGGAAACAGAGTGTAGGAATAAATGGACAGTTTTCACAATGGAGGGAAGTAAGAAGTGGGGTCCCCCAAGGATCTGTTCTGGGACCAGTGCTCTTTAACTTGTTCATAAATGATCTAGAAGTTGGGGTAAGCAGTGAAGTGGCCAAATTTGCAGATGACACTAAACTATTTAGGGTGATGAAATCCAAAAGAGATTGTGAGGAGCTCCAAAAGGACCTCTCCAAACTGGGGGAGTGGGAGACAAAATGGAAAATGAGGTTCAGTGTAAGCAAGTGTAAAGTGATGCATATTGGGTCAAAAAACCCCAGCTTCACATATATGCTGATGGGGACTGAGCTGTCAGGGACTGACTAAAAGGGAAAGGTTTATTGTGGTGGAGAAGAGCTCTTTGTAAGTGTCAACTCTGGTGTGCAGCATCTGTGGAAAAGGCATATTCTATGCTCGGAATCATTAGGAAGGGGATTGAAAATAAAAATGCAAATATTATAATGCCCCTATAAAAATCCTATGGTGTGGTCACATTTGGAGTACTACATGCTGTTCTGGTCACCATATCTTAAGAAGGATATTGTAGAACTGGAAAAGGTTCAGAAGAGGGCAATCAAGATGATCAGAGGCCTGGAGCACCTTTGTTTGGAAAAGAGTTGACTTTGGGGAGACATGAGAGAAGTGTATACAATTTTGCATGGAGTAGAGAGTGGACAGAGAGAAATTTTTCTCCCTCTCCCACAACACTAGAACCAGGGGTCACCCCATGAAACTGAAGGTCAGGAAGTTTAGGGACGACAAACGGAAGTACTTTTTCACACAGCACATAATTAATCTATGGAATTTTCTATGTGGTGATGGCCACTAGCTTGGATAGCTTTAAAAGGCGCTTAGACAAATTCATGGAGAACAGGCCTATCAATGGCTGTCTGGTGGCTATAGGCCACCTTCAACCTCAAAGGCAAGATGCCTCTAAATACCAGTTGCAGGAGAGCAACAGCAAGAGAGAAGGTGTGCCCTCTCAGTCTTCTCACAGGCATCTGCTGGGTTACTGTGTGAAACAGGATGCTGGACTCAATGGGCCTTATTTGTTTGTTTGTTTGTTTGTTTGTTACATTTAATATCCTGCTCTTCCTCCAAGGAGCCCAGAGCAGTGTACTACATACTTGAGTTTCTCCTCACAACAGCCCTGTGAAGTAGGTTAGAATGAGGCCTTGGGCCTTATCTAACAGGGCTGTTCTTCTGTTCATTCCCTGGCATCTCCAGGTAGGGCTGGGAAAAACTGTTGTTTGAAACCAGAAGAGCCACTGCCAATCAGAGTAGACAAGATTGAGCTAGATGGACCAATGGACTGACTTGATATAAGGCAGCTACCTGTGTAAGTTATGGTACCAGATCTCAGCTGAATCTACCTGACAAGTTCTGCTAGGAGGGCTCTGCTCCAGCACCTAGGCAGGCATCTTTCCCCACCTGCAGCAGGGACAGGGCCTTCTTCATGGTAGCCCCTGGATTGTAGAACTCCTTCCCAGAACAGACCGGTAGTATTCCTGACTCTCTCTGCCTTCTGGAAGTGTGCGGAAATGGCCCTTTTTACCCAAGCTTTCTGTCTTCAGAGTGTGACTGTCAATTGCCTCTGGACTGTTTTATTCATTGTCGTTATGCTTTTATTCACTGTATGGTTTATATATTTTTGTAATTTGATGTTTTTAGTACCATACATTCATATTGCTATGTACACTGTCCTGGAGCCATGCGAAAAAGGGAGGTAGAAAAATGCATCCAATAAACCTCTTTTTTTTAAAAAAATTAAGTCATGAGAACCAGTATGGTATAGTAATTGTAGGCTAGAAACAGGGAGACCTGAGTTCAAATCCTCACTCTGCTTTGAGGTTTCTTGGAGAGGATTTTAGGCCAATGTGTCTCCAGCCTAACTTGTTTCATAGCACTGTTGTGATGAGGATAACACGGGGAAGAAATGTACACCACCCTTTAAAAAAGTAATTAAAAATATCCAATAGCTAGGGGGAAGCTTCAGAGACAGTGTACATCTGAACACTAGATTTCCAGCTTGTGAGCTTCTTGGAAGCAGAACAGCTGAACGAGGTGTCACCCCTGAACCAGCAAGGCAGTCTTTACCTTATTACATCAGACTGGGGTTCTCAGTCTTGGGTCCCAAGATGTTGTGGGACTACAATTCCTATCACCCCCCCCCAATTCATTGTGTCTGGAAATGATGGGAGTTGTAGTCCCACAACATCTGAGAATTCAGGGCTGAGAACCCCTGCATCGGGTCCATCGGCTGCTTCCCACCAATCCCATCTTGTACCTGCAACAATTATTACTATTACTACAAATATTGATATATCTCTTTTCAACTAAGTGCTGGAAGTGGTTAAAAAAAAAAGAAAAGCAAATCCACCATGACTTACAGGCGAGGATTTCCTGTTAGACGTTTGTGAGACTGACTTCCCAAATAAGGATAAGGCATCATCTCATAATGTGAGGGAGATGGCAATGGTAAACCCCTCCTGTATTCTAATAACAAAAACCACATGGCTCTGTGGTTGCCAGGAGCCAAGCGACGTGAAGGCTCTACTTTACTTTACTTTACTAGCCACCTAAGGGCACAGCGGCGAAGTAACTTGCCTAGGGAGCAAGAGGTTGCTGGTTCGAATTCCCGCTGGTATGGGAAACACCTATATCGGGCAGCAGCAATATAGGAAGATGCTGAAAGGCATCATCTCACACTGCGCGGGAGATGGCAATGGTAAACCCCTCCTGTAATCTACCAAAGACAACCACTGTGCTCTCTGGTCGCCAGGAGTGGACACCGACCTCGGCCAGGCACAATAGCTAGGCACGCTTTCTTGGGAGCAAGTCTCAGACCACTGAATCCTAGTCAATGTGCAGGTTGCACGTAAGTTTAGGAGAACTCGCGTTGGGCATTGGATCATCTGGAGCGCTCAGCTCTCCCCTCGACTGAGACACAGCGGCGGTCAAGGCGCGGGGCCCTCTTTCTCGGATTTGTTTTCTCCCTGTGGCTTGGTGAAAGGGGGAAGCTTTAGAGCTTTCCTTAAGGCCCCCCCCCCGCAATCCACACGTGCCCCGCTCCCCTGACTAGAGGCTTACCGCAGGCTTAGAAAACCCGGCCATGTAATCGACTCTCCCGATAAGCACGAACAAAGCTGATCTATGACCGAGTGCATTTCATGAAGCAATAAAGTGGGGAACGAGGCCATTAAGCGGACAGAGCTCGCGACACCTTGTATTAAAAGGGGCCCCCGCAGGCTTCTGCGCGACTGCACGTGGGGTCTGCGTTCGTGGGTGTTTAATGTCAAACATCCCGCTCCTTCCTTCGGGTAAAAGAGAGCTTATTTGTTTGATGCCTGCAGGCCTGCCAGATCTTCCGCCTCTCAGCGGGGATCGCAAAACCAAGTATGTGATCAGTTTCAAATGATATCATGCCCCAAACACAATACAATCACAACTGGATAATTGAAAGGGAGCCCTGCAGCGGATGGAGAGGGAGAGATTTGCTTTCTGCGGTCCGATGCTTGCCTGCGCGAGGAAGCACCCTTGAAGGAGGGCCTGCTTCCGCACTAGCTTGCATGAGCTGGGTCGACTCTTTTAGAGACCAGCCGGGGCTCAGCACCCCCTCCCCCCCCCAGGCCACGCACCTGTCCCGGAGTCGTTATTGTGTGGGGAGAAGAAGAATGCACCCTGTACATGCTCAGCAGTATCACCTTTCTTTATTATTTCTCACATTGTGGAATGAACAACAGATTCTGGTCCTGAGATAGTCCACTCCCAATCCCCTTAGGTGAAATGCTGACGTTCAACGGGGTGTTGCTCAGAGGAAGAGCATCTGGTCTGCACGCAGAAGGTCCCAGGTTCAAGTCCTGGCATCTGCAGGTAGGCCTGGGAAAGTCTTCTGCCTTGAGCTAGATGGGCCATTAGTCCCTCTGACTCAGTATGGCAGCTTCCTATAGGCTATGTTCCTAACCCACCCGAGAGAGAGAGAGAGAACACAAAACCCAACCCTCAGCTGTTTGGATGAAAGTCCGCTCCACTGAAGTGAAAGGAGCTCTTCCCAGGTCAAAACAACAACTGGGACAATATTACTGGATAATATCTGAAAGACGATATTAAAACTTACTCCGAGAGTTTTGTCTCTGAGTTTTCTAGACTTGCATCTGAAGTCTACAGTCCTTAATCGGAAGGAGGTCCGGTGGAAACCAATGAGTAAACTTGTTTATGAGTAAATGCTGTTAGGATCGGTCTGTTGGCTTCCTCGCAAACTCACACAGGCTATCTGCTCACAACTCTGGAATCCCAGTTGCTTGGATATTCGCTAAAACCCGAACTTGATGAAGCTGTTTCCAGAAACATCGAATTGTTTTTTAAGAGGGAAACAGTTGGGAAAGAACTCCATGCATATACTCAGATATCCATATTTAGCCTTCTTTCTTTCTTTGGGTGAATAAAGAAGGAGAAAGAAAGCAGAAATCCTACTAAAGACAATGGAACTGACTTCCAGGGAGGCTTGATGGCCTCGCTTCCGAAGACCTCTATGTGGAAAATGAGTTCCAGCGATTATTTCCCCCAAGGTGCTTCGTTCTATGGTGTGAACCGGTTTAGGGTCAAATACCCCCGGCTTAATAAAGGCATACTTTTAAATCTCGCTCTCTGCCCACTGCCAGAATATTCTTGTTGGAATTCTAAGCATGTTTCTGCTGCTGTGGAGCTCAAAAAAGAGCGATCCTGGAAAGGTGCACCGCTCTCCTGCTCTTGGTAAGATTCAGAAACATCGTCGCTTTCCAAAAGGAGCGATTCCTGCTGGAAGCGGTCTTAGTTGGTCCAGTTGAGTTGCGACTTGGGGGGCTTTGAAGAATCCGTGACAGGGGGGTCATAATTTGGGCTTTGTAGTTATTGGACTACAGCTCCCATTACCTCTGGGCATAATGACCTTTGTCCATTGTGGCTGGAGAATGATGGGAGTTGTAGCCCAACAGCATCTGGGCGCCCACTTTTGAGAACCCCTGGCTTGCCTGCTTCATTGATAGAGCTCACCACCTGCTTGCTCTATGCCTATCAATGCTTGCCCCCTCTCTCTTTAAATTCCCTCCTCCGTCAAAGTTCCTGCCAGGTGGGTAAGCAACCAAAATATAAATATATGATATGAAAAATGAGGGCTGAAATCAAGCTTTGTTCGGTAGATTATGAACCTAAACTCAAACTCCTCCTGCACAAACATCTGGAAGTCAGTTCAGCGTGGTGTAGTGGCTAGAGTGCTGGACTAGGACCGGGGAGACCCGAGTTCAAATCCCCATTCAGCCATACTAGCTGGGTGACTCTGGGCCAGTCACTTCTCTCGCAGCCTAACCTACTTCACAGGGTTGTTGTGAAAGAGAAGTATGTAGTACTCTGGGCTCCTTGGAGGAAGAGCGGGATATAAATGTATAATAATAATAATAATAATAACAACTCAGTGGGACTTACTTCCGAGTAAATGTCCTGAGGCTGCTCACCTTTATTTGATCAGGGCAAATGTTAATGGCTAGGGCTGAGCGTAGGGCACAATTCTGGTGTATTTCTATAATGGGGAATAATCAGCATTCTCATAATAAAAAAAAATCAAATAGGGGTTTCCTTCTAAAAATGGGATTCCTTACAGTTCCCTCAGTATTTTGAAAAGGCACATCTTTTGGCGTTTTGGTGATATGCCTATATGTTTAATGTAATCGATCAATTAATCTGTTCAAAGGCAGGGGATTAACCAACTAAAATGACTCTTCTTCTTCTTCTTCTTCTTCTTCTTCTTCTTCTTCTTCTTCTTCTTCTTCTTCTTCTTCTTCTTCTTCACCACCACCACCACCGGTAGTCGGTTAATAGTCATAAGAGATTGTGCTAAATTCTGTGTGCATGAACGTAGAATTAAGGGGGGTGGGTTCCAAAGGGTGCAATTCTCATACATGTGGGAGATAAGGGCTGCAAGCGTTTGGTTTGCACAGAATTTTTCCCCCAGTCAAGACAAGTTTAGTGTAGTAGGAAAACTTGTTGCACTCTCCTACCATACGAGTAACGGCTAATTCCTCTTGGGATCCCAGATCTGTTTTCTTTGGAAACCACAGGAAAAAAACTACTGTTCAACCCTTATCGTATTATGTGCTCAAGTGTTATGTATGATGCATTAGACCAAGGAACGAGTGTGATATGGAGCTTCATTCAATACACAGGCAGTGGGGTTTCATTTATTCCAATGTTCCATTCTAATCAACTTTATTCAGAAGTGAGAGTTTTTTTAAATAAATTAGATTTATGTTGAAATCCTACCTATGTTATTTAGAACTAAGCCTTACTCCCAAGTAAGTGTTCATAGGAATGAAGTCGTAGGCACAATTAAGAGGATCACACTATATTAAAAAGAATTTGACACCGTGCTATCACTGTGGTCATTTTTTATTTTATTTTGCAGGATGTGGTGATCTGACCAATGATGAGCAGGATCCTGACTGCCTCACCAGTTGGCACAAGCGCTCCATTAAACATCGCCCACATGTTTTGCATGAAATGGTAAATAATTTCACAACGATCGAGGTATCAGGATACCTCTTATATGAATATAGAAGGCTGTCTTGTGCTGAGTCAGACGACGGGTCCGTCTAGTCCACTACGGTTTGCACTGACTGACAGCAGCTCTCTCAGCCTTTTTACCGCAGAATCGCTTTGGAGAGAGGGAATATCTGTGTATAGGACATGTGCTTTGCTACTGAACTATGGATCCCTCCCCCAACACCTCAATGTACTAATATTTGTAGGACTGCATGTATGAGTGGACAATGTTCCCAGCTGCAATGATTTAACTTTGCTTTTATTTTAATGTTTTTGTTGGCCTTTTAATTTTAATTGTATCCTTTTTGGGGGTAAGCCGCCTTTGGGAGGCCTTTTGCCGTGAAAGGAGGGGTAGAAAATAGCAAGCGAATATAAATAGCAAGCGAATATAAGAAGGGTGGCTAATATTAATATATCTCCCATTTTCCTAATTTTAGCGCTTACATTTTTATTATTTTGCACGTGTGAGTTTTAATATTAGAAGCATGCATGAGATATCCACACTTGCAATACATATTTATCTGGGTGAATAGAGAGTTGTCCAAGGCGGTTGGAGAAAAACAAGAAATCAGGAGAACGTTTATTTTGTCAGGCCCGGTTCAGCTCAGGTGTGCGTCAAGTCTTACAGAGGCCACGATCCATCCAAGGTGAAACCCCACCGATTTCAGTGAAAGAGTTAAGCACCTGCTTAAATATCTCCCGCTGAAATAGAAGAGAGTTGAAATATGCCATTTCGGCGAGATCGTGAATTGTATCTTAACAAAAAGCATTATCACCCTCTGTCTTTCTTCTTTCTACCTTTGTTGTGCAGTAACCCCAGTTAAATCCAGACGATTCAATAAGGACATTGGATGTGCTCAGAATGAGGATACCAAGAACCCTAACAGCTCAGCACTAGAGAAGTATAGCATCAAGTCTGCATTACATATTTCCCCCTCTCCATTTCCAAAGTATTGTGGTGTGGGGTTTAATTTGTCTTCGTTATCAGAGCCTTCGCGGCTTTCTGAATGTCCCTGCTCCATTAAGCTGGAATGCTTTACTTGCACACTTACCCGAGAGTAAGTCCCACTGATTGCTTTCTTCCGCGTAAATCTACATAGGATGCACGGTTCGCATGTAACGATTCCACATTGACTCCAGTCGCACCAAATCGCTGGAGAGCGTAGAATACGTTGTGGATCTCCCATAACTCTGTTCACACGTTGCCTTCAACACAACTGCAGCAGAGTACATCGTGCACTTCTTAGCTGTACTTTGTATTGAAGGAGGCCCCTACCCAGGTTCGCTTGGAAACTGGACGCAGGCCCCGTACTTCACACAAAAACACTTACACCTGTACAGACACCTGGGGGAACCGACAATAATATCTGAGCAGGGATCATTTTTCTGCGCCAGGAAACCGTGAGAATTATACGAGAGGAGTTAAAAAGCACTTCAAATATCTATAAAACCTCTGTAAATAACGAGATTCTGCTTTTGGAGAGATTAGCCTTTGCAGTTATCCGGGTGACCTTTCTCTCTGTTGGGAAAAGAGTCAGAGCAACTAAGGTGGAAGAAAGGTCTATTCTGCAGAGGGAACTACCAGGCACATCATGTAAAGTTAAAGTGTGCCTTCGAGTCGACTCCTGGAGCCCAAAGAGCCCTGTGGTTGTCTTTGGTAGAATACAGGAGGGGTTTACCATGGCCATCTCCTGCGCAGTGTGAGATGATACCTTTTCAGCATCTTCCTTTATCGTTGCTGCCCGATATAGGTGTAAGCCCCTTTAAATCCTCTATGTTGGATAAGTCTGTCATTGAAATCAATGGGACATTTTAAAAAGTGATAACTTTGTTGTGATGAATAACTGGATCGTGCCCCTTCCATTTGTTCCCATTGATTTCCCATTGATTCCCAGATAAAGACCTTTTTGTACACCCAGACCTTCTAAATTCGGGTTTTCAGATTTGATCTGATTTTTGGCTAACATTAAAGTGAGTTTTTAAGATGCTTTGTATTGTATTTTGTATTTTCTTTTTACCTTCTTCTTTTTGCCTGTTGTGATTTAATGTATGTGTTTTTATTGTATGTTTTAATCCTGAACTGCCCAGAGAACAATTTGTTATGGGGCGACTAACTAATAAAGTTGTTTATTTATTATTTATTTTTATTTTTATTATTTTCCAAGGGAGCTAACCTTGCAAGTGAAGTCTTATGCCCCGATGTTCAGTAACCGGGGCGTCAGTACGTTTCCTTTTATTGCTAGGAAGCTCTCCTTCACCTTCGCAATCAGTTCGAAAGGGAAATATTCTTCTCTTCACAAATCTGCGGAGAATGGGGGTCGCAGTAGTAGGCATGAAGGAAATGAACCTCACTGAAGACGGGGCCGGCGGGTTCTACTGCCTTATAACTATGGTCGGGATCTGGAATCCGTTTAATACCCTCATGCTTCTTTTAACTCAGGGGCTCCCAAATTTGTGTCACAAGATGTGGTTGGACTACAACTCCCATCATCCATTTGACCATTGTGGTGGGGGATGATGGGGATTGCAGTCCAAAAAGTCCGCCTTGGGATTGTTTTTAATGAAAGGCGGTATATAAATCTAACAATAAAATGAAAACATCTGGGGACCTAAGCTTGAGAACCCCGAGATAAATGATGGAAGTCAGTTAAATGACCTCTGATAATGAACAGATTTATTCGGAAGTCAATCAAAGCATTCAGTTAGGATTACTTTCTCTAGTATGTGTTCTTAGGAAGGCAGCCTTAGTCTCTGGGACTTACGGTCTAGCAAAACGGAGCCCCTTTAAATGCGCCTTGTAGGTTAACTGTTTCATCTTATTTATGTATCATTCATTTTTCTGTGTAAGCCGCTTTGAGAACTCTGGTTGAAGAGCGGTATATAAATATACGTACAGGTAGTATTCCTAGCAGCAGTAGTGACTGAAAGTTCCAGTGTTGAGCAAAGCGCTTTTCCCTGAAAGGAATTTTTCACAGCTCATTCAGAACCACACGGAACCGGCCGATTGTCTGCACTGAACCCAGTTCAAGGGGACTCACTCTCGTCTATCCTTCACCGCAGGTAGGACACGTGTTTCAGGTCATCTAGCTCAATGTCGCCTGCTCTGACGGGCAGCGCTGCTTCTCCAGGGCTTGGCAGGAATCTCCCTCCCCATCCCTGCCTGGAGACGTCGGGGTCTTTTGCATGCGTTACACCGAAATAGGGTCCCCCCCCCGCATCCACGCTAGCCTTTGGCGGCTACTTGAAGACACAGAGCTTCGTCCCACCCGGAATTTAACGATTACTGTTCCCAAGTTTGCTTTTGTGGGTTGGCGCTGGTTGAAAATTTTAGGCCAGTGTGCTTGCTTTGCAAAGGGGCAAAGCTTTTGATGTGCACAACACGGCACTCTTCTTCAGGCAAGGGGCTTTTCAGGAGAGCACTTCTGTGCAACTCTAAGGCTTGCTACTCTCAGCAAAAGATGATTTATATAGCTTGCTATTGTACACCTTTCAGCGACAGTCCACCCAATGAAATTGGAACATTTGGGTTTCAAGAGCTGAACTCCTAACCACACGTAGAAGAAAGTCCCACTGATCTCAGAAGGACTTGCTTCTGAGTAACAATGAGTAGGATTACTCTGCACAGGACTGGAAGCTCAAATTCACCTGCAGACAGATCCTGTGGAGGCTGTTTATTATCTAGAAGGTCCAGCTGAGCTCAGTAGCTGTTTCAATCAAGTAAATGCATTTAGCATTGCAGCTGTGCCGACCCAATCATTCTAAGTCTACTCCGAAGTAAATTCTACTGGTTGACATGATGGGGAAAATTACTCAAGAGTATTCCCATTTAAATTAAAAAGGGCAATATAGGCACTGAGTAATTCCCTTCATCAATTCAGCCACTTGTAACAAAGCAACTTACTCCCAAGTAAGTGTGCATAGGGTTAAAGAGTCAGGGTGTTTAAAACAGCGCAAGCCTACGCATATTTACTCGGAAGTAACGTCAGTGGGTCTTAAGTATGTGTGCAAAGCCCAGCAGACTAAGGTTTCAGTCCTGTGCACTCACCTGGGAGTAACCCCCAGTGAATACTGGGGGGCCTTACTACTGATGATATAAGCATGGATAGGCTTGCGTTGCACGTGTGAACGGAGGAAGCAGGAAGCTTCATCTCTGCCAAGAATTTAGTAGCTGGCTGTAAAGCAAGACTTTCTTAGCTTTTCCCATCTCCATGGGAAGAATAATGCTGGTCTACCTTGCAGGATTGTTACTGAGAGGTGACTTGCTTTGTCTGAATACTTAAAATGAACTCTATAAAGTGCTAAGCGTCGCTTTTCTCACACCTGATTATTTGAGAGAACCTATCTGGCCCACACACACACCACTACTCCCGTCCTGCGCTTCATGGCCTTTTGGCCTATGCAGGGAGCAGGCAAAGCTTGAGGACCAACTCCTTACTTAAATTTTTTTGAGGGGGAATAAAGACATTTGGGGTAGAAGAGAGAAAAATACAGAAAGATGGGAAGCTGTCATATACCATGGACCCATCTAGCTCAGCACTGTCCACATTGACTGCCAAGGAGCGTTTTTCCAGTCCTACCTGGAGATGCCAGAAACTGAATCCGGGACCTTGAGGGCAGATGATTTATCACCGAGCTTCAGTCTCATTGGAAGCACTTTGGGGGGAATTTGTTGGATATACTTAAGAGGGAGATCTAAACACACACACCCCTCTCTACTGTATTTACTGGCTGACAGGATAAGGGAAATTACTCAAAGTAGTTCCATTGAAATTAAAAGGACAAGCTTAAACTTAGTGTCTGGAACTCACAGCAGGGGTTCTCAGCCGGGATAAGAGGCTAAAGAGGCTTGGAAGGAAGTACACCCGCTCAACTGAGTTGCGGATCTCGCCCCACCCGCCTTCCCTGTGGATGGTGTATCTCTTCAGGACCTCGAACCAGGCACTTGCGAACAGCAACTGGAATGTTTATTGCCGCTGGCTTCCCGAGTCTCTCGTGTTATGGTTGTCGGGACAACATGAGCCTTCCCTGTTAATATAAATTGGGGCCAGCTAAGCTTTGCAAACTAACCCGGGCCAATGGTAGCTAGGCAGGAAAACCAGAAGGAAAACCGGTGGGGATGCCGCGGTCGAGATGCTGTGAGGCCGATTTAGTTAGTTAGGTTAACGATCCTATTTTTATACCACCTGATCTGTGTACATCTCTAGGCGGCGTTTACCGGTCAACACACCGTCTGCAGCTTTATCCTCCATACAGGATGACTAGAGGGCCGGAAAGGGGAGAGGGAATTCCTCATTCTTTCCACCTGCGTGTATGTGAAAAGCTGCAAAGCACCTTCACGAAAGGGGAGCCCCTAAACTGGTGGCATGGAGGCCCTGCCTAGTGCTGGGATGCTCACGTGTTTTCTTCCAGAGGAGATCCGCCAGAGCCCCACTCCAAGCATTTTCCGGAACGGCAAAAAAATTTCAGCGGGCTTGGTGGGAGAAGGAGGTTGCAAGGGCTAGGAAGTTGTTGTTCTTCTGTTTCATTAATAACATGATCTGAACGAGTCCTTTCCTTTCATTTTGTTTCCTAACAGTTCTGGTCAGTCTGGGCAGGATACAGATGGGATCAAGCAAGCACGAGTATAATTCGCGCTAAATCAACCCCAAAGGCACCTTTTAAAAGTGGTGATCTTCTTTATTTAGCAGGGGGAGAGCAACTGGTCCTAACCATCCCCAGCACAGCATCCCATCCCTCGTGTGTGTGTGTGTGTGTAAAAACCACTTTGGGAACTTGGGTTGAAGAGCGGTATATAAATATTCATCATCATATAATTTGGACACCTGACCCTCAAAGATACAAATGGAAGGAAAGCATGCACTTCTCCCTGCAGGCCCCCGCCCCACAACAAAGGTTTATACAATTATGAATGATGTATGGAGAGAATGGGTCAAGGTGAACCGTTTCTCCACTTACAGTAGGGTCTGGCTGGAAAGTAGACTCGAAAGCCCGGCCAGATCCCTGGTGGTCTGCAGTAAGTAAGGATTTGAGGCTCCCATAAATAGATTCAGGACAACCAACAAACTAAATTCTCTGCTATTATAACTGGCCTTGTGCTAATTCTCTGTCACTCACATTTTCCAGGTGTGGCTATTTACTAGTTGCCTTTAACTTGGTCTTTGTGCATCTGTGCTGGCTATTTTTGGAGCTGGTTTTTAAAGTTTGGTTTTTATCTGTTGTATTGTTTTTATGCCTGTATTATATGTGTGTGTGTGTGTGTATGTGTGTGTGTGTATATATATATATATATATATAAGCTTGATGTTTTATTGCCTTTTTATTGTATGTTTTAACTTTTGTAAACCGCCTTGGGGTTGTCTTTTAATGAAAGGCGGTATATAAATGCAACAATAAATAAATAAATAAATAATCCCTGATCTGAAGTGGGGTGTGTGGGGGGGGGGCTATAATTGAGCGGATGGGTCCAAAGAACCTGACCCCCTAGCTCCTGAGCGCCTCACAGCTCCACCCCTCTCCCAGCGGCCAGGGGCGAAGATACCTCCTCTCCCTAACTACCCCCCCTCTCTGAAGTAATTCAAGATGTGCTTCTATGTGCATGTATGCACAAATTATTCCAGTGAATGGCTCATGGGCTGTAGTACGTAATGGGCTTCGCCATAGTTAAGTTTTGCACAGTGCTGGAACTTAGAGCCATCGCGGGAAGCTGATTGGCCGTAGGTGCAAGACAGAGAGACGAAAGTATTTCCTCGCGTAACATGTGGAACTCACCAGCACAAGATGTAATGATGAAGACTGCCAGCTCAGGCCTCTTTTAAAAACGACAAATCTATGGAGGAAAAGCCTCTCAATGTCTGTTAAGCAATCATGCTAGCTAAGTAGAACCTCCACGATCAAATATATTAAGGTGCACCTTTGAATAGGAAATGAGGACAAATAACAGGGAAATCGCTATAGCGCAATAACTTTGTTATTAACATACGGCACGTTTTATGCCAGTCTTTATAATGTCCCAGTGGGCTGACTGGAAGAAAAAGTGTGTCAAAGTGATATGGAAAACCCATGGTTAGTTTCCCAACTTCTAAAAAAACTTTACTGAAATGCAGAGTTCTTTTGTTCCCTGCAGCGGCGCTGGGGGAAAGGGGTGGTTAACCCTTTCCCCGCGGACAGCTTTTGCGATCAAAACCGCCCTCTCTCGCTAGCCACGAGGGAAAGCACACGAGTTCCTGCGGCAGAACCGCCCAAAAGAGCGTTTGGGTAACTCCGGAGCTGGAGGATAACCCAGTCGCAAAGCGTCTGTAATTAGGCTGAGCCCTGCTATTTAGCTATTAAATATTGCTTTATGGGCGAAGATGTACTTTCTAGGTTCTTGAAGAATTGCACAAAAACCAGCTCTCAGGACAAGCTCAAGAGGAATTCCCATTTATGCTGACAAATATTTTTGCCCTAAGGAAGTATCACACAGAGGCACGGCTACGCGCCTACGAACACACAGCCCTTGTGAAATCAAGATAGCCCAACCAAGAGAGGTAATAGTAATAAAATCACTCCAATATGAATTATGGGACGTACCTGGAAAGTCCGATTCTGTCTTTTTCGAATGTTATCAACAGTCATTCTCATTCATTCAAGTGTTGCTCAGTTCGAAAGGGTGTTAGAATTCATTAACAAAATAATAATAATGCCAAAACAAATAAAACGATTAAGTTTCTAGCCATCATGAATGAAGAACTTTTAAATTTTATTTTAAAGACAGCATTTGCTTCTTGGTGCCCTTATAGCCCTCTTCCACACACCTCCATCTATCTCACGCTCTTGGTCAATGCCAGCAGTGGTCAACTTCTTTCATTAAATTCATTTTGCATCCTCACAATCTCAGTTTTTTAAAAAGTTTGCCTTTGAAAGACGTGCCCTTCCCCACTCCCACCTCTCAGTGTGCACACATCCATGCAGGCATTTGATCAAATCAGAATTCCTTTTAAATTTGTATCATTCCCAAATGCAGCAACATAATATGCTTCACAGGGGAATCAATCAAGCTGAGAATACGGGGAAATGCTTGCAGTCTAAACATGTGACTGCATCATCAAGAATATAAGTTTCTAGTCATCAGCACTGGAGAAAAAAAGCTTAACATCCCAAAGGTTTGCTTACTAAACACATTCTCTTCGCTCCGGTCTCCCTTGCTTGTCAATGCAAGGCAGGATGCCAGTGGGAGACACCCCCCCCCCGCCCAATCTTGCAATTTGAGGCGGGCGGGAAAGAGCTCCACGTTCTCTAGATTCTGCTGCTGGCATCATGATTATGCGCAGTGGCGCTCTTTGGACTGGACTTCTGGTCCATTCTCCCGCAGGCCTGGGGCGGGGGGGGGCATGCAAATGTGGGCGGGGGGCGGGGCTCCAAATGCTAAATGGCCCACCCATGTAATGCCAGGTGGCCGAACCTGTCAGCGTGACCTGTGCGAGGGATGCTGCCTGCTCTACCCATTTCAGCCAGAAGATTTGGAGGATGATTTGATGCCTGGTAAGCTGATTCCCTCCTCTGGCGTATTTCTCCCCCCTCCTGATGCTGCCCCTGCCTCCTGAAGAGTTTCTATACAGTGTTTCTCCCCCATGCAAAAATGTAGTATGTGCAGTGTAGGTCAGTGGGAAATTTCTTGTTCAGAATTCCTTCTAAAAATACCCTCCCCCCAAATGAAAAAATAAAAAATAAAAATCCCTACCTTTCCCTGAGCATATTCTGGTGTAAAAGGTAGTGCATTCAGCTAATTTAAGTGGCAGGATTGTCCATACAAAATGTGGGAACTAACTCTCTCTCTCTCTCTTTCCCCCCCAGCTTTCCCTAAGCATGTTCTGGTGCAAAAAAACCTGCATTATGGCTTATCTGACGGCTTTGGCAGCAAAAGGCCTTTAGTTCCAGCCTCAAAAAATTACCTAGGCACACCTCTGATTATGTGTCATGTAACCCAGAGGGTCAATGTCTGATTCATGAGTAGGAAAAGCAACAGAAGAGTCTTGGGAAGGGTGAAATGTAGATGCAGAGGTGGATAGATCAGGGCTATTTTCACACATGAGGTCAGGAGTTCTCAACTTTGGGTCTCCAGATGTGGTTGGACTACAACTCCCATCATCCCTTCAGCCATTGTGGCTGGGGATGATGGGAGTTGTAGTCCAATCATATCTGGAGACCCAGGGCTGAGAAACCCTGCATTAGGTAGTGGTGAATTACAGTCTCTAAGATAACTTTTCTTGCAAGTGCATCATTTTGGATTTCAGTGGGTGGGGGAAAGTGAGCTAAAGAGATTTCAGCAGGGAGGCAAAATTCTTCATGAGGCTTAAAGGCCTGCAATTGGATTTATTCAAGATTAGGGCTGCAATATGCACTTACCTTGAACTCCATGGGATATACTTCTGAGCAGGCATGCATAGGTTCTAGTGTTATGAGAGGGGGGGGGAGGGGGAGAGAGAGAGAGAGAGAGAGAGAGAGAGAGAGAGAGAGAGAGAGAGAGAGAGAGAAATTTCTCTCTATCAACTTTCTCCACACCATGCATGATTGGACTACATGTTGTTGGACTACAGCTAATGTTGGACTACACCTCCCATTCCCCTTAGTAGCAATTGTGGCTGGGGATGATGGGAGTTGTAGTCCATCAACAGCTGAAGAACCTCAGGGTTGGCTACCCCAGGTTACCTGGTCAGAACAGCACCCTCAGGACCTGGGTTCAATTCACACTCAGCCATGAAATAATCCTGGGCTGTTTTCTATTCTAACTTGCCTCAGAGGGTTGTTGTAGGATAAAATGGGGAGGGAGTAACAAGACACTTTCTGAGCTCCCTGGATGAAAGGCAGACTAAAAATGTCATTAACAATGTAATGGCATCTTATAATGATCACTCTGTAGAAGTCAGAATCCAGACCAACCTAACTGACATAACAACTTAACTGAGCTTTTGAACTCTCCTGGACATGATGTGGTCGAGTTTTGAGGAGCTCGAAAGCTTGCTTAAGAGTTTGTGTCATTTTGGTTGCTGCTGTTAAGAAAGGTAAAACCCGATGGTGGCATTTGGATCTCCATCCCCTCACCTTGCCCCTCCCCCCGCAATGGAGCAATATAGTGATTTAATGATTTTCACGATAAGACACAGAAGAAGATGGAGAAACGCTATTGAGAAGTAATGGCATGTGGTGTGAATCGCAGGGGAACAACCAACACACCCTTCCTAAATGTGCCACTGGTTTGCAGGCACGTGTCTGTCACATTCACACATTACATTTTAAAAGAGAACCTTCAAGAGTGTGTAATAGGTGGGGTGGCTCTCAGGCCTTATCTTGGGCTGGTAAAGGATTGAGGCAGTGCTGCTGGTATGCCTTGCGTCAGGGTTTCCCAACCTTTGGTCCCTGGATGTTGCTGGACTACAACTCCCATCATCTCTGGCCACAATGACTGAACAGCCCCAGGGGTATAACTATAATTGAGCAAAGGGCTTCAAAGAACCTGGGGCCCCCAGCTCCTGAAGGCCCCCCAGTTCCACCCCTCCCTATTTTTTTCATTATCTCCTTCACTCTGAGGGGCCACCGGAGAGAGGGGCAAACATGGGCCTCATCTTCCCAAGCTATGCCCTTGAACAGCCCTGCTGGATCAGGCCAATGGCCCATCTAGTCCAGCATCCTGTGGCCCATCAGATGCTGCTGGAAGCCTACAGGCAGGAGCTGAGGGCATGCCCTCTCTCCTGCTGTTACTCCCCTGCAACTGGTACTCAGAGGCATCCGTCCTCTGAGGCTGGACATGACCTATAGCCCTCCAACTAGTAGCCTTTGATAGACCTCTCCTCCATGAAGTTAACCCCTGACTGGGGTTGATGGGAGTTGTAGTCCAACAGCATTTGGGGACCCAAAGTTAGGAACCTCTGTGTCCCATCTTCTCGCCCAGTTCTAGACTACTCCCCTTAGATTGTGAGCCCTTTGGGGAAAGGGAAAATATTTTTAAATTTTCTTTTTCTGTGTAAACTGCTGTAAGAAGAGGTTTGGGGGTTGTAGAGTATATTTATTTATTTATTTATTTATTTATTTATTTATTTATTTATTTATTTATTTTACTTACACAGTCAGACAGGTGTTATTGATTGGTTTGTTTTATCCAGACATCGAGTCCTTCCCAAGGACCTGGGATGGCTGAATTTTATTCTCAATGTTGTTGCTGTTGTTATAGGTATCGTCGCAGAATATAGGCTGTTCCCAGTAAAGCTGCTTTTTGTAATTGGCTGATGGTGATTTCTGTGGCCCCTATGGTGTTGAGGTGCTCTTCAAGGTCTTTTGGAACTGCACCCAGGGCGCCAATTACCACTGGGATTATTTGGGTCTTTTTCTGCCACAGCCTTTCAATTTCAATTTGTAGATTTGTATTTTGTTATTTTTTCTATTTCTTTTTCTTCTATTGTGCGCTATACTTGTAACAGCAGATCATTATTTCCTTCTTGGCATTTTTCGTATTTTTTTCCGGTTAAGCGATGTTTCTTCCAGTAACTTTGCAGTCTCCAGCCCTAGTTGTTCAACTGAAGATCCTGAGTCCTGTTGCCCACTTACCACCAGATGTCCAGGGACTATAGCACCTGGCGCGGTCCTTGTTGACCCGGGCGACGACAGATCCAGTATAGATTTATTAAAGTTACATCTCACCATATTGTTGATGGGAGAGGCACGCTTTGTCTGGCTCCTCTGGTGAGACCTGTCCAGTATGGTTGGACCTCTGGCATAGCTCTCACCTTCCTCAGAGCACGCAAGCCTCACAACCACACCAAGGTAGTGCCTCACTGGGGGTTGTTGTTATTAATAATAATAATTATTATTATTTTACACAGTCAGACAGGTGTTATTGACTGGTTTGTTTTATCCAGACATCGAGTCCTTCCCAATGACCTGGGATGCCAGAATTTTATTGTCAATGTTGTTGCTGTTGTTATAGGTATCGTCGCAGAATATAGGCTGTTCCCAGTAAAGTTGCTTTTTGTAATTGGCTGTTGGTGATTTCTGTGGCCCCTATGGTGTTGAGGTGCTCTTCAAGGTCTTTTGGAACTGCACCCAGGGCGCCAATTACCACTGGGATTATTTTGGTCTTTTTCTGCCACAGCCTTTCAATTTCAATTTGTAGATCTTTGTATTTTGTTATTTTTTCTATTTCTTTTTCTTCTATTCTGCTATCCCCTGGTATTGCTATGTCAATTATTTTGACTTGTTTTTCTTTCTTCTCGACTACAGTTATATCTGGTGTATTGTGTGGCAGATGTTTGTCTGTTTGTAGTCGGAAGTCCCATAATATTTTTACATCTTCATTTTCTTCAACTTTTTCAATTTTACGGTCTCACCCATTTTTGGCTACAGGTAGCTTGTATTTTTTGCAGATGTTCCAGTGTATCATCCCTGCTACTTTGTTATGCCTTTGTTTGTAGTCAGTCTGTGCGATCTTTTTACAACAGCTGATTAGGTGGTCCACGGTTTCATCTGTTTCTTTACAAAGGCGGCACTTGCTGTTTGTGGTTGATTTTTCTACTTTTGCTCTTATTGCATTTCTTCTTAGTGCCTGTTCTTGTGCAGCCAGTATTAAACCCTCTGTTTCTTTCTTCAAGTTGCCATTCTTAAGCCATTGCCAGGTCTTGGTGATGTCTGATTTTCCACTTATATTGTGCAAATATTGACCATGCAGGGGCTTATTTTTCCATTTTTCTGCTCGGTTCTTGACTTGTTCTTTCTTGTAGGCCTGGTTTCTTTCATTGGTGTTGAATAGTTTCTCGTTCTTGACCATTTGAAGTGCATCTTCTGCACTGTGCCTTATATATTCTTCAAGGCCTCTTTTTTCCTCCTCTACTGTTTGATGGACTTACAGCATTCCTCTTCCACCTGAGCTGCGAGGGAGGTAGAGCCTATCTACATCACTGTGGGGGTGCAGAGCATGATTGATGGTCATTATTTTCCTGGTCTTACGATCTAGCGTCCCTAGCTCTGCCTGGGTCCAGTCTATTATTCCTGCAGTGTATCTGATAATAGGTATAGCCCAGGTGTTGATGGCTTGTATGGTGTTCCCGCCATTGAGTTTGGACTTGAGGATTTTTCTAACTCTCCTGATGTATTCACTTCCAATTTTTCTTTTAATTTCAGTGTGTGCGATGTTATCAGCCTGGAGAATACCCAAGCATTTGTAATGTTATTTCTTTTCCAGGTTCTTGATCTTGCTTCCATTGGGCAGTTCTATTCCTTCTGTTTTTCTTATTTGTTCATTATTAATGCAGCACACTTGTCTAGACCAAACTCCATTGCTATATCGCTACTGAATATATGGACAGTGTTTAGCAGTGATTCGATTTCTGACTGGGACTTTCCATACAACTTCAGACCGTCCATGTACAGCAGATGGTTTATTTTACTTGATGCTTTAGATGTTTGGTATCCGAGGCCTGTTTTGTTTAGTATTTGTGAAAGTGGGGTCATGGTGAATACAAACAACAGAGGGGATAGTGAGTCCCCTTGGAAAATGCCTCTTCTAATGCTAACCTGTCCAAGTGTCTTGCCATTGATTGTTAACTGTGTACTCCACATGCTCATTGCTTTTTTAATAAATATCTGAATGTTTTTGCTGACACCAGTTGTTTCTAAACATTTTAGTATCCATGTGTGAGGCAATGAATCAAAGGCTTTCTTGTAGTCAATCCATGCAACACTTAGATTTGTTTTTCTTCTCTTGCAGTTTTCTAAAATCATTTTGTCAATCAGCAGCTGGTCTTTTGTGCCTCTGGTGTTCAGGCAATTTCCTTTCTGTTCAACTGGAAGCTGTTTGTTAGTTAATAAGTGTTGCATCACTTCATCTGCTATTATTCCAGTTAATAATTTGAACATGGATGGCAGGCAGGTTATCAGTCTGTAATTACTTGGAAGTGCAACTTTTGCTGGGTCTTTCATTATGAGATGAGTTTTCCCAGTTGTTAGCCATTGTTCAATAACACCTCCTTGCAAATGTGATTGAACTGTTTTGATAGTTGTTTATGAAGGCTTGTTAGGTGTTTAAGCCAAAATCCATGCAGTTCATTGTCGCCTGGAGCAGTACAATTTTTAATTTTCTTTGCTCTTTCACTTATTAATTCTGGTGTTGTTATTAGATCTTGCATTTGTTGGTTACATTTTTTTACTTCTTTCATCCAGCCTGCTTTTTTATTATAATCTATTGGATTGTCCCATAATTTCCCCCAGAATTGCACTGTTTCTTCTTTATTTGGTGTTTCTACGTTTCTTGCAGTTTCTCCTTCTATGCTTTGGTAGAAACGTCTCTGATTTGACTGGAATTGGTGATTCTGCCTTCATATCTGCTAATCTTCTTTGACACTGCTGTTATTTGCTGCTTTATTATTTCCAGGACTTCTCTAATTCTCCTTGAATCTAGGTGGTATTTTTGGATCAGATACTGTTTGGTGTTTTCATTCTTCAGCTTCTTGTCTTTCATATCTTTCAATTTACTAGCATCTGATCTAAGCCTGGAGATTTTATTTTCTAATTTAATCTTCCATTTAGGTGATGTACTACTTTCTTTTTTTACAGGTCCAATGATCTTATATCCAAGCTCTTGTGTTATTGTTGCTGCACTGTACATTAGTTGGTTTGTTTCTTGCAAATTATTGGTTGTTATTTCTGCAAGTGCAGCATTGACATCTTTTAATACCTGAGCAAGTTGTTTTTTGGCAACTGTTTTTAGAGCTGGAAGTCGAACTCTGGTGGTTGTTTGGTTCATGTGCTCAGTTATTTTTTGCTTTAGTTCTTGTTGCTTTTCTGTTAAACGGCATTTGGGTTTTTGAGGTGAAGGCAAAGGGGAGGTTGCCTGGTTTTGATTTTGAAACAGTTCAGCAACAGTGGTATCCTCTATTTCCAACACCTCCTCCACCTGCACCTGAGCAACTGCTTCAGTTGGTAGTAATTCTTCTTCCATATCTTGAGCCTGTGTTGCTCTTTGAAGTTCTTCCAGCTCAACTCCTGTGAATACTTTATTTCTTATTATGAATCTGCTCTGGTCTGCTAGCCTTTGTTCTGTTATTTCTGTATCTGGATGCTTCTCTTTCCAAATTTGGTACATTCTTTTTAAATAACCTCTTCTAGTCGGACTTGACTTGTAATAGCAAATCATTATTTCCTTGTTGGCATTTTTCATATATTTTTTTCGGTTAAGCGACGTTTCTTCCAGTAGCTTTGTGTCTTCAGCCCTGGTTGCTCAACTGAAGATCCTGAGTCCTGTTGCCCACTTGCCACCAGATGTCCAGGGACTCCAGCACCTGGCGCAGTCCTTGTTGACCCGGGTGACGACCGATCCGGTATAGATTTATTAAAGTTATGTCTCACCATATTGTTGATGGTTATGTCTCACCATATTGCTGATATTATTATTGTTGTTGTTGTTTTTTTTGTTGTTGTTCTTGCCCATACTTTCAGAATACAGTGGACTAAATAGTATGATTGAAAGGATCAAGACAGTACTGCTGGTATGCCTTAAGTCAGGAGCTCCCACTCTTGAGTCCCCAGATATTGTTCCATCATCTCCAGCCACCATGATTAGGGTTACCTCTGTGTCCCACCTTCTTACCCAGCTCCGGAGCCTTTCCCTTGTATTGTGAGCCCTTTGGGGACAGGGAACTCAGTTTTGATTTTTCTTTTGCTATACAAACTGCTTAGCGAATGGGTTTTTTTGTATGTGGAAAGCATTCTAGGATTTGTTTGTTTGTTTACCGCCCAGAGCCTCTGGATGGGGCAGTTTATAAATGTAATAAATAACATTTGTTTGTTTATTTATTTATTTGAATGGATCTTTCCATGCCCTCAGAATACAGTGAACTGAGGATTATGGTCTGCATAAGCAAAGGACATATCGCAACCTGTGAAGGAGATTTCCTTTGGTAGGGTCCCGGTCACTTCTTTTCCTTCACCCATGGGTGATGGGCAAAAGCATGCTCAGCTCCTCTCCGGGGTCTCCCTGAAGCTGCCTTACCTCCCCTCCCCCCACCCTTTCCCTTGAGGGTTTTTGTTTGCAAGCTTTTTTTCTCTTTTCTTTTTTAACCACTCTCTTCTGAATGCCTTTGGTGGCCAAGCAGGAGGAGAAGAAAAGGAGGAACCGACCTGTGGAATTTATGGCTTCCCCTAAGCACAGGCCTGATAAGAAGTTAAAAAGCATCTTTGGCCTTTTCAAGCTGGCTACCCCTGAGGCTTTGATGTAGATTATGTTGCAGAATAAGCCAATATGTTTATCCTGCGGTTGATATTGGGCTTGTTGAAATACATGCCTCTGGAATCGCAAGGCCAGCTCATCCCCACTGAAAACTGAAGTGACCAAGGGAGCACAGCTGGTCATTGATCAGAGACCTCAAGAAACTTGCATTAAAAATGTATACTTTTTTAAAAAAAGGAATATCCTTTTTTTATTTGGCTCAGATAAGGATTTATAGTCCAGTGGGTCAGGAGGGTGGAAGACCTGTTTGTCCTTCCTTTCCCTTCAAGTGCTTGTCTTCTGGGCCTGAATTTAACAAACCACACACACACACACACACACACACACACACACTTGGCCACAGAATCTCTGTATCCAGATGTCACAATAATCCATCCTCTGGAGGGACCCACCCATATCAGTATAAGCCTCTGCAAACACATACAGGACACTGAAGAGGGGTTGGAGCATTTTCCTAGGTGGCAAGCTTTAAGCCTTGGGCTTTTTGTTTTTGTTTTCTGTAAATAGTTGCTTTTGGGGGCGTGTGCTGAAATGGGGGTGCCTCAACCCTATTTCACCACAAGGTGTTTTGGAATGGAAATGGCATGAGCCAGGGAAGAGCTGTTAACCTCCCCTTCACCACAGTCCCAAGCCAGATCAGGTCCCCTGTGATGGTATTTGGACATAAAAGGACCACTTCCAATCTACTTCCTGGGTTTAAGCCACCCATTAGTACATGATTGGTTTACTGCAATAAGTAGTTTGAGCCTAAGAAGGGATCTGATAGAGGCATATAAAATAATTATGGAGGGAGTGGCTAGGGGATAGATCCCCACTGCCCCAGCCCCCATCTCATAATATTAGAATTTGGAATCAAACTGATGGGCAGAAGCTTCAAAATAGACAGAAGGAGGTACTTCTTCATGCAGCACATAATTAGTTAATGGAACCCACTGCCACTAGGTGTGGTGATGGCCAGTGGCTAAGGGCCAAACTACACATGACATTAAGCCTGTTGTTAGGGATGACAGGCTGGTTTCAAAATGAGGAAAGACAGCAATGGCACCAGGAAAAAACATGTGAGAGGGGACACAGAAGGGGGAAAGCGCATGGATGGGGGGCTTTTGTTGCACATATTAAGATTTCTGAAATAAAAATATTGTCCTGTTTCATAGAATACTCCCATTCTAAACATAAATGAAAGTGAACTCATGGGAAATGGTCCTTGCTGTATAATGAGTGTGTGAGTGTGTGTGTACACACACATACATATACACACATATATAGTATATATAGAGAGAGTGTGTGTAGAGAGACTATTTTTAAAGTTGCAAACAGAACTTCATACAAATAATATCTTGTATGATACAAGTAATATCCGGATCCTAGGAGGATGCTGTCAATCAAGAACAGTATAAAGAAATATACATCTGCATAGAAATATAGAAAGAGAGACCATTTTTAAAGTTCCAAACAGCAATCCATACCAGTATTATCTGGATCCCAAAAGGATGCAACTAATAAAAAAGAATAAGTGTAAATCTATTGTTGATTAACATAACAGATATTATGGATATGGGCAAGATATTTTGGCTTCCGCTTCTTCAGCGATTACATCCATGTTATCTGTTATGTTACTCAACAATAAATTTATACATCCATATGTGTGTTGATAGATAGATAATCGTTGTCATTGTCATAGTCGTCATCAGTGATTATTAGCATTCTGAATATTTATAAGGGTCTTTTCTTTCAGGTTTCTCCAGAGGCTAAGCAAGGGGGAGGGTGGCATGTGGGGTGGAACTCTTGCCCCTCTTCTCCCCCTTTGTTGTTGCTGGGTAGAGATCCATTTCAGGACTGCAGTGGGGAGTAAGGGGGGCTTTTCACACTGCCATCATCCCAATCCAGCTCCCTGCAGCTGCTACTTAACAAGGAAAGACAACGGCCATCAGCATCAAGGAGGGATTTTTTTTTTCTTGACCCCACCATTTCTGTTAAAGAAGAAGAGAGAAATAGAAGTGATACCACTGTGAGAATTTACTGCAGACTACTTCTGTGGCCAAGCAGAAGACACGGATGACGCTTTCCTTAGAGATTACCAAATTTTCAAAGGGACTGGCGTTAGTAGTGCTGGGAGATATCAGCTATCCTGTAGGGGTGTGCCTGAAATGTGATTCGAGTAGTGAATTGAAGCATATCACCTTTAACAGAGGAGAGCAGGTCCATACCTGCTCCTCCACTGCTCACTGTCACAGGAAGTTTGGAGGCACTCCCCCCAGCTATCATCCTGCACAGGTGGGGCACTTCTCAGCTGCCGTTGTGCAACGCCGGCATGCACATGACCGTTGTGCATGTGTAGAGGCTGTGTACATGCCAGCATCACGTGAAGGCCACCAGCACCACTGAACTTCCTGTGGTGGCAAGCGGGAAAGGAGCCGGTATGGGCCTGCTCTCCTCTCTGCTAAAAGTGCAGAAGATGTGCTGCAATTCACTACTCGAATCAGATTTCATGCACATCTCTGCTATCCTGACATCTGCAGGAAGTCTAACTTCTAAAAACAGAAAGTCGGTCCAAAATAAATCAGAACTCATCCATGATTTGATCATGGATGAAGCGGCCGACCTGATGTGTATTCCTGAGACTTGGTTGGGCGAGGCTAGTGGTCCAGTTTGGTCCTAGCTTCTCCCGCCAGGATATTCTGTAGAGGAGCAGGTGAGGGGACGTGGGTGGGGAGGTGGAGTGGCTGTGGTCTATAAGGATAACATCTCCCTTACCAGGGTCCCTGTTAGGGTATCGGACCATATTGAATGTGTGTACTTGAGTTTGGGGACCAGGGATAGATTGGGAATTCAGTTGGTGTACCGATCGCCCTGCTGCCCAACGGAATCCCTTACTGAGCTCAAGGACTTGGTCGCGGAACTTGCGTTGGAATCTCCCAGACTTTTGGTGCTGGGGGACTTCAATGTTCATTTTGGGACCAATTTGTCCGGGGCAGCTCAGGAGTTCATAGCAGCCATGACGACTATGGGCCTATCCCAAGCAGTCTCTGGATCGACGCATATTGCAGGTCACACGCTTGATTTGGTCTTTTATTCTGATCAGGATGGTGTTCCGTGGGTGGGGACTCCTACGATCTCCCCATTGTCATGGACGGACCACCATCTGGTTAAAGTTGGACTTACAACCGCTTTCCACTTTCGCAGGGGTGAGGGGCCTATTAGAATGGTCTACCCGAAGAGGTTACTGGATCCGGTAGGACTCCAAGAAACCTTGGAGGGATTCAATGTTGGCTCTGCAGGTGATCCTGTTGATGCCCTGGATGGGAACTGGAACAACTTGCTCACCAGGGCAGTAGACACGATTGCTCCTAAGCGTCCCCTCCGACCTGCTTCAAAATTGGCCCCTTGGTATATGGAAGATCTACGGGGGCTGAAGCGGCAAGGTAGGCGATTGGAGCGCAAGTGGAGAAAAACTCAACTTGAATCCAATAGATTACGACATGGAGCACATTTAAAGATCTATGGTCAGGCGATACGTGTGGCAAAGAAGCGGTTCTTTTCTGCCCGTATTGCCTCTGCGAGTTCACATCCAGCAGAGTTGTTCAGGGTTGTGAGGGGACTAGTATTTGCCCCCCCTCCCTTGAACCAGAATTTGGAAGCTTAAGTTACCCACTGTGGTGTGTTTAATGAATTATTCGCAGACAAAATCTCTCGGATTTGGGCCAACTTAAGATGGAGACTCCACAATTAATTTGATGTCTGAACTGGAGGTGTCCGACAACTCCTCTTATACGATTCGACTGGATCAGTTTCAGTTTGTGACTCCGGATGATGTGGACAAGCTGCTTGGAGCGGTGAGGCCTACCACTTGTTCTCTTGATCCTTGTCCAACATGGCTTGTTCTATCTAGCAGGGAGGCTGTTGTAGGTGGCCTGGTAGAAATCATAAATGCTTCTGTGAGGGAGGGCAGGATGCCTCCTTGTCTTAAGGAGGCAATTATTAGACCTCTTCTAAAGAAGCCTGTGTTAGATCCCTCAGAGTTGAGCAATTATAGGCCAGTTTCCAATCTCCCATGGCTGGGCAAGGTAATTGAAAGGGTGGTGGCCTCTCAGCTCCAGATGGTCTTGGAGGAAACTGATTATCGAGACCCATTTCAAACTAGTTTTCGGGTGGGCTATGGGGTGGAGACTGCCTTGGTTGGCCTGATGGATGATCTCCAATTGGCAATTGACAGAGGAAGTGTGACTCTGTTGGTCCTCTTGGATCTCTCTGCGGCTTTCGATACTATCGACCATAGTATCCTTCTGGAACGTCTGAGAGTGTTTGGGGTGGGAGGCACTCTTTTACAGTGGTTCCGCTCCTACCTCTCAGACAGATTCCAGATGGTGTCAATTGGAGATTGTTGCTCTTCAAAATCTGAGCTTAAGTATGGTGTCCCTCAAGGCTCCATACTCTCTCCAATACTTTTTAACATCTACATGAAACCGCTGGGAGCAATCATCAGGGGATTTGGAGCTGGGTGTTACCAGTATGCTGATGACACCCAGGTCTACTTCTCCATGTCAACTTCTTCAGGAGTTGGCATATCCTCCCTAAATGCCTGCCTGGAAGCAGTAATGGGCTGGATGAGGGAGAACAAACTGAAGCTGAATCCAGATAAGACGGAGGTACTTATTGTGCGGGGTTGGAACTCTAGAGACGACTTTGATCTGCCTTTTCTATACGGAGTCACACTTCCCCAAAAGGAACAGGTTCGCAGTCTGGGAGTACTTCTGGATCAACGTCTCTCCTTGGTTTCTCAGGTTGAGGCGGTGGCCAGGGGTGCTTTCTATCAGCTCCGGCTGATACGCTAGCTGCGCCCATTTCTCGAGATAAATGACCTCAAAATAGTGCTACATTTGTTGGTAACCTCCAGACTTGACTTCGGTAATGTGCTCTACATGGGGCTGCCTTTGTATGTAGTCCGGAAACTTCAGTTGGTTCAGAATGAGGCAGCCAGTTTGGTCTCTGGGTCATCTCGGAGAGACCACATTACTCCTTTGTTGATGGAGTTACACTGGCTGCCAATAGGTTTCCGGGCAAAATACAAAGTGCTAGTTATAAAGCCCTAAACGGCTTAGGTCCTGGGTATTTAAGAGAGCATCTTCTTCTCTAAGAGCCCCACTGCCCATTGAGGTCACTTGAGGAGGTCCGTCTCCAGTTACCTCTAACTCGTTTGGTGGCTACACAGAGACGGGCCTTCTCGGCTGCTGCCCTGAGATTGTGGAATGCGCTCCCTGCTGAGGTACGATCCTCCCCATCTCTGGCAATTTTCAGAAAACACCTGAAAACACATCTCTTCAACCAGGCTTTCTCAGCTTTTTAAAACTTGTTTTTAAATTGTCCTGATTATTAAATTGTTGTTTTATGATGTTTTTAATTGTTAATCATTGTTTTTATGCTTTATAATTTTTCTTTTAATTATTAACTGATTTTAATGGTGTTTTAATATAAACCACCCTGAGCTTTTTGGAAGGGCGGTATAAAAGTTTTAATAATAAATAAATAAATAAATAAATAAATTCCAATGTTACAAGAACAACTTGTTTGGGGCAGTGAGCTCCCCGGGGGCTAGGGGACAAAGTGTAGCCAGGGGGCCTCCATTGCATGTGCAAAGTGCATGCCCCAGTGCCCTAAGCTATGCCCCCTGCATCTGACATCAGACACAAGGGGATGGGCAACCTAACCCACCCAAGCCTTCCCCCTCCCCCTTTCCCTGTTGAGCAGCAGCACCAGCTCAATGGCAAAGAGTGGAGTTGGGCGTGGGGCCACCAGGAGTCGCCATCCTCATCCACTGGGGGCAGCGGCAGCGGATTGGGGCCAGGCAGCCCTCCTCCAGAAGCTTTTGCATGGCTGCAGCAGCCTCTCTCCGCCTCTCTTCCCTGCTCAGCTCAGCTGTCCATCCCATCTCTCTCGGAAGCAGCAGCACAGCAGGCAGAAGGAAACGCCACAGCAGGCTGCTTAGCTCGCAGCTCACCCGGGCAAGCAGGAGAAGAGGGTGACTCATGAGGTTGGGGGGGACTGGCCTTGGGGGCCCTTCAGACCCTGTCAGCCCAGGGACATTTGTCCCCCTTTGTCCAATGGATGCTACGCCTATGGTTCAGGGACTACAAGCAGCACCCCTCCATATCGTTTTGGCTTGCAGTCTCCATCCTGGCTACTTGGACTCACAGGACCACAAGCCCTCCACATGCTCATATTTGGCAAACTCTTAGCTAGTCACTTAGCACAAGCAGCATGGGGCAATGTTTCCCCAGGTCAAGTATCACACATAGGACTGAAAGGTACCCCCATGCCCCTCTCTGTTTGGCAATATGGAGAAGGATGCTGGCTGAGTAAGACATGAGTTAAGGAGAAGGACTATTTCTCAAAGGAATACTCAAACTCTTTCTGTTGTTGGCACAAAGGATTAGTCTAACTAATCACCTCAAAAGGAGCCCAGATAAAGGTGTATCACTCCCACCTCACTATTGCAGCATTAATGGTCTGGCACAACCAAGGAACAGGATTCCAGTTTCCACACCTAGAAGGTCTTCCTGACCCACGAGATAAGCTTTGAGCTTGCCCATTTACTCTGCCCCATACAGGTTTTTCAAACGATTTCATTCTATTGACCTTCAAGATTGCACACATCCATGACTGAATCATACAGCATGTGTTCTTTTGTTAAGCAAGGATGTCATCCAGGAGGTGTGACCTGTGTTTGGTCCAAAGGCATGTTTCTGCCTATTTTAACCCTAAGCCTGACTCAGTGGTGTCCGCTCCTGCCTCAGACCCATCATATGTGTGCTCTGGCTCTAGTAATTCCATCTACCACAGCCGTTGCTCCAGCTTTGCTTCCAGCTCCTGATTTGGACTGCTCTCTCGATTCAAACCACATACCACACTTGGCTGCTTTAGAGAGACAACCTCCCCTGGATTTTCCCTGGAACTAGCTACCTTGCTGGTCCTCTGGCTAGCGAGTGGCACGCTTGCCTCTTCTCTACCCTGTCCTACTGCTTGGCCCCTGGGAAGGAGGACCCCAGCATTCCTCATCCTGCAAAGGTGACAGACACCCCGATGGAATTGGAATAAGGTATACTAACAATCTCTCTCTTTCTCTCTCCTTTCCCTCCTAAATCTGAACTCTGCACTCCATGTCCTCTCTCTCTGGCAAGCCTTAAGCTGATTTAATTGCAATTTGGACCTTTTAACTTAAAAACTGCTCTTTGTGAGTCTCTTATTTACATTGCTGGTTAAGTTTTATTGCCTTTCATCAATTGCCTAGCCATTTTTCATTTCCTGTACCCCAATAACCCTTAAATAAATCTGATTGTATCATATTCCTATCTCAAGCCTTGATACTGTAATGGACTGTTCACTCTAGTCACACTAATTCCCCACACAAGCCCAAAAACAGTCTCTGGACATTCTTCCAGCATTCCAGAATAGTTCCATTAACACCAATAAGTTCTTGACTTCTCTTACTGACTTTAACTTTCAGAAGGTGGAAAAAGGAACAAGGCTGGGGTCAACTACACTGGACTTAGTCTTCATAATTCTGGGACTTAATTCTTTCCTTACCAACAGGGAAGAATTAGTTGAGGAATTAGTTGAAGAATTAGTTGAGGAAGTAGAGGCACCCCTGGGGGGAATTGATCATGCCACCCTGGAATTCGCAATATCAAGAACAGGGAAAACTGAAGGAAGCCAGACATGTACCCCAGATTTCAGGAAAGGCACAATCACAAACAATTCCAGTGGGAAGGAAAAATGAGAGACATTTCTTGAGAAACAACTATACTTGTTTCTCAAAAAGAAACCAGTATAGATGCACAGAGAACTCTCTGAGCAGCTGAGAAGCAAAAAAAAAAAAGGTATGTAAAGAAAATAGAAGGGGCATATAGCCAAGGAAGAATACAAAACAGTGGCTCAAACCTGTAGGGAGAGTGAGATGAAGCTTGCAAGGGATGTCAAGAACAACAAAAAGGAGTTTTACAGATATGTCTGGAACAAGACGAAGGTCAGTTGTAGAATTTACTGCTGCAAGGTCTGGAAGTGGCCACTAACTTGGATGGTTTTTAACAAGTTGTTCTAGTAAGAACTGCCTACTTTCCTTTCACTATCCCTACAGTTACTGGACTAAATTTGGTCCACATCAGTTAGGCAGTTCACAAGTTAGCCCACTTGTGCCTCAAACATACAAGTGTCCACCATCTTGAATTGAGGTGGATGACATCATCACAAACTATGCATTTGCTGTGTCCCTATGTGTCTCTACAACTGTACCAGATTTGGTCCAAATTGGTTCCTACTTGCATCTCAAATGTTCACATGTTCACCATCTTGAATCAGGGTGGATGCCATCATTACAAACTACGCCCTTAAGGTGTCCCTATGTGTCCATACACCTGTAGCAAATTTGGTTCAAATCTGTTAGGTGATTCACAAATTAGCCCTCTTGTACCTCAAACGTTCAGGCATCCTCCATCTTGAATTGGGGTGGATGACATCATTACAAACCACACCATTGAGATTTCCCTGTGTGTAACTCACTACAACTGTACCAAATTTAGTTCAAATTGATTAGATGGTCCACAAGCTAGCCCACCTGTGCCTCAAATATTTACACATCTGCCATCTTGAATCAGTCTGGATGCCATCATCACAAACTCTGCCATTGTGGTTTCCCTACAGCTGTAGAAATTTTTTGTTCAAATTGGTTAGGCAGTTCACAAATGAGCCAAATTGTGCCTCAAATGTTTATGCATCCACCATATTGAATTGGGATGAATGGCATCATTACAAACTATGCCGTTGTGGTGTCCCTGTGTGTCATTCACTACAATTGTACCAAATTTGGTTCAAATGGATTAGGCAGTCCACAAGTTAGCCTACTTGTGCCTCAAATGTTTATGTACCCACCATATTGAATTGGGGTGGGTTACATTATCACAAACTACACCAATTAGGCAGTCCTATGTGCCCCATCAGCTATAGCAAATTTAGTTCAAGTCGATTAGGCGGTTCACAAGTTAGCCCACTTGCACCTCAAAGGTTTATGCATCTGCCATCTTGAATTGGGGTGGATGACATAATCACAGACTATGCCGTTAAGGTGTCCCTATGTGTCCTTACAGCTGTACTTGATTTGGTTCATATTGGTCCAGACATTGCGAAGTTGATAGTGGCGGACGGACACACGGATGGACACACACATGGAATTCCAGGTGATCTCATAAGCCTACTGGAAAATAGGCTAAAAATTAGACAAATTAGGGAGGAGCGGACTATCAATGGGTTTTAGGCATGATGCCTACTGTCAGACGCAGTATACCAATTAATACCAGTTGTTGGAAAGCAGCAGCAGGAAAAGTCCTTTCTCTTCATATTCCGTTTCAGCTCCCTGGAGGTATCTGGCGGGTTGCAAGGAGGAGAAGCAAGATGTTGGACTAGATGGGGGTGGGACGAAAAGATGAGCTCTCCAAATGTTGTTGGATTAGAGCTATCATCATCCCTAACCACTGACTATTCCTTGGGGGTTTCTCCCCGGAGGTTTGTCCAATATTTTTTGCAATCTCAAGTCATTACAATCTCCAGCATGACTTACTATGGTCACCTAAAGATTGATGCCATTTCCTGGAGATGCCAGGTGAATTCCTGGATGGTTGACCCTTGACTTGTTCCTGACTACCAGTCTGCTGATTCTGCTGGTTCCAGTTTGGAGCTCTGCACCACTTGCAGGTAGCTGCCCACTCAAACTGATATCTAGCGTGGATTGTACAGCCCAGGGATCCCCAATCAATGGTACTCCAGATGTCACTGAACTACAACTCCCATCACCCCCAGCTACAATTTATTATGGTTGGGAATTATGGGAGCTGTAGTTCAGCAACATCTGGTGTACCACAGGTTAAGAACCCCTGGTATAGCCCCAAAGAGTGACAATTGCACAAAACTCATCCTCTCTCCATCTTGGCTGTAAGCAAACATAAGAACAGCCTTGTTGGATTAGGTCCAAACCCTCTATTCCCCGCCAGCCCACCATCACACCCAGACCTTTGATTCAGCACTAGATCCACTGTGAGAGAAGGTGCCCTCTCAATGGTCCTGAGCCAAAGAAGTCAAAGTATCTTATACGCTGGTACCATCATACTTGGATTACTTTCATTTTCTTTGCAAGGCAAAAGTCCCTTTGGACTGACTGGAGCAAGCCAAGCCCGGCTTTGTTAGAAACAAACATATTCTGCGGTGAAGACACAATTGCAAACAAAATAGTTGAACTGGGGAGGGGTGGATTTCCCCTGCACTATCTGCTTTGCTTTTATTTATTTACTTGTTTGTATGTTTGTATGTTTGTTTGTTTAAAAAACCCTTTTACGAACAGGGAACTGGGAAATGACAAGCTTTCTCAGGACTCCCTCAGTGAATCCAATACCTGGGATTTGAATCCAGGACAGGCCTGCTCAACTTCAGCCCTCCTGCATGTGTTGGCCTACAGCTCCCATAATCCCTGGCTATTTGCCACTGTTGCTGGGGATTATGGGAGTTGTAGTCCAAAAACAGCTGCGGGGCCAACGTTGAGCAGGCCTGATCTAGGACAAAGCCTGGCACACTATCGAGTGAATCATGTGGTCTCACTGCTCTGGATTACTTACAGCTTCATGACCTCACCAACTCATAATGCTATCTATCTATCTATCTATCTATCTATCTATCTATCTATCTATCTATCTATCTATCTATCATTAAAATGTTTATACCGCCCTTCCAAAAGGCTTAAATGGCTACCTTAGCTCTGAAATATCCCTTTGTCTTCTTACCTTCCTTATGACTGTTTTGGTTGTTGTAGAAAACATGAATCAGCTTTCTGTAACCAAGTGATGGGTAATAATCACAATGGTAAACAGAGGGTGAGTCACTAGCCCCACATACTGAAATCAATGCACAAAATCTCGTTGGACTAGGTCCCGAGGGTCAGGTCCGTCTGTCTGTTGCATGGGTGCACCTGATTTTTCTTCCGAGTTTCTTTTTCAGAAGGTGCCCATCTAGAACCCTCAAACTGCTCTTGAAGCCCCACATGTAAACATCAGTTTGGCAGGAAAGCGATTCAAAGGGGGAAAGATACCACAGCATATATGCTATTGTATGCTTTATGTGTCCAACTTCACATTAGATCAAACAAAAGCTTGAATTTCTAGCTTTTGTTTTCTTTCTTTTAAATATCAGTCACTGATACAGTTTGGGATCACAGTTCAGGGGGGGCTAAGCCTTCTCTCTGTGGTGCTCCCCCCGAAAGTGACTTATTTCAACCCTTGCAAACCAGACAAAGAGTCACCTTTAAAAATGGTAGCTCTCTTATATTTAGTAGCCAGGTGCAGGGATGCAACTATCTGTATCCTGTAATGATTCCAGTATAGCATCTTTTCTGGGAGCTCTTGCTGGAATCTCTTGTGTGTGTGTGTGACCAATATGATGCACAGTGCTGAAATCTCTTGGTTAGAACTTGTGCTGCTGCTGCCGACCCAGAAGTAGTGGCACCACTCTTGAGAACTGGCAGTAACATGACCAACTTTACCGCCGTTTCCCCCATTCGCAACAACTGGAATAAATGTGGTAATGCCACCACAGGTTTTTTGCAGTGGCACTGCTGTTTCCTTGTCTGTGGCAGTGGTGCCACAAGTTACAATGCAGATGTTAGAACTATGCATCAGGTTGTCCATTAATATTATATTGTGAGAAGTTCCTGTCCTGAAGAGTCTCAGTGAGCCCTTTCAGGGCAGGAACCTTTTAATTTCTCTGCTTTATAGACCACACTGTGAACATGGTGGGCCTTGCTCTCAAGCTTACAGCTAAAATATATTCAGTTGCAGGGATCAAGGACAGGGCCTTCTCGGTGGTGATGCCCCTGTACTTTGAATACTTCCTATAGAATACTTTCCCAGAGGCCAATCTCACTCCCTAATGTGTTTTTAAAAGAGCTTGGAAATCCTCCTCTTCTGATAGACATTTTAAATCTGGTTTAATTTAGTCTCCTAGTTTTAGCCTCTGTGTCAATTTTCTTGTTGTTTGTGTTTCTTTTTGTTGCATGTTTTTTTTTGGGTGGGTTTTTAAAATTGTAAGCCTCATTGGGCAGCAGTGCACTGTAGGACTTGGGGGGGAAGAACCATTATAAATAAATAAATAAAGCTCTTGCTGAAAAGTGGTATAGATGTATTATGCATGGTTATTTGTCCCAAGATGGAAGCTGCTATCTGAACCCTCAAGCTCCCACATCAAAACTCAGATAGATAGATAGATAGATAGATAGATAGATAGATAGATAGAAGGGGCGGAGCCACCATTGGGCGAACGGGTTCAAATAACCCGAGCCGCCACCCCCAGGGGCCACACCTCACGGCCCCAGACACACCCCTTGCATCTGATGTCAGGTGCGGGTGTGTGTGTTATTTTGCTCCCAAACGGAGCTGCGTGGCCCTGTTTGGGACCAAAATTGGCTCCTTGCTGTGTTGGCTGCACGGTTGGAGTACAGGGAGGGTCGCTTCGGCCCGCACTGTCCAATGCAGCGCGGGCCAATCTCCTTTCCAAACAGGGCCATGTAGCCCCATTTGGGAAGGAGACCATGCCCCTGCGTCTGACGTCAGACGTGGGGGCATGGCTAGACAGCCCCCTGCATCTGATGTCACATGCAGGGGGTGGGGCTAATGGGCCAAACACAGGGGCCAGACACGCCTTCCTCCACTCCTGATAGATAGATAGACAGACAGACAGATAGATAGAGTTGATTAACAAACAGAAATGTGAAGGGCAAGATGTTTCGACTTCTACTTTCTTCAGTTGCTCTGATGCTGTATGAAACGTACAGTAGGTGCAACTGCCGAACACTCGATTGGACAATCCTAGACTGCTGAACTCCATCATGGACATTCTATTATAGAATGTCCATGACAGTGTTTAGCAGTCTAGAATTAGTTGCTGCAGACAAGTTATTCTCCTGCTAACTGAGCAAGCGGCATCTTTATAAAATGGGGGTTCTCTTTATTGAGCAGGGGGAGAGCAACTGGCCCCATCCATCCCCTGCACAGCATCCCTCCAGTGACTGTTGCTGGTGTTGATCTTATGTTTCTGTTCAGATTGTAAGCCCTTTGGGGTACAGGGAGCCATCTTTATTTGGGAACTTTGGTTGAGAAACGGTATATAAATATTTGCCATCGTCATGTGTTGTCCTCCAGGTTGAGGCCTCCTGGGGCCAGTGTCCCGACTGAGTGCATGCATCCCAAAGTACTCTCATGCTTAACTTATATAACTTCTATATTATATATAATACTTATATACTTCTTATATATGATATGTACTTGAGGGGAATTTAAAGAGACATTTGATTGCTTTGCGGGGGGCGGGGAGATAGGAATTCATTGTTGACTTTCAACTCGAATGGATTAAACACAAATCTGAAATCCTGTCGCATAATGATACAAATAATTAACGATACAAATAAATACAGCGACTTCCCCAGTTCATTTTTAACATGGCTTCTGCCCCACCTACATTAATTCATCAATTAGCATCGGTATCCCGCTCTTCTTCCAAGTAGTCCAGAGCAGTGTACATGGTTATGATTATCTTCACAACAACCCGGTGAGGTAGGCTAGGCTGAGAGATAAGCGACTGGTCCAGAGTCACCCAGTGAGGTCGTTCTCTCACAGCACCACTGTGGAGGTCTGTGGAGAAGGTAGGAGCTTGCCTGCCTTCCCCTGCTGATGAGCATCATTTTGCTTGCCTTAGGCGCACTGCACACCCCCATGAATGGCAATGCAGCAAGGGAAAAGCTGGGAAAGGGAGGACCTCCACCGCCCACATCCCAGAATGGTTGCTCTCATTGGAGCAGCCACCACGCTCACTTTTTACCTTTGTGTGTGTGTGTGTGTGTGTGCAATCGTTCATACATTTTACCTTGGCAAAACTCTGGGTTAAAAAGTTGGGCTCTCCTCTTCCAGAGCAGCCGGGAGCCCTCTCTTCCCAGCGCTCCAGATCCCAGTGACCTGTGCTCCAAATGACACAAGCTGCAATACCCCAGGCAGCTCATGTAGTGTGAGAACAGCCGGAGTGGATTTCATGACCGAATGGCCATTTGAACTTGGGTCTTCCCAGGCCTAGTCTAACACTCTAACCACTACATCATGTTCGCTCTCTTAGCATCAACAACTGGGAATATTTAAAAATCAATTAATTAGGGAAATGTAATTTTTCTTTGTTGTAAACCGCCCAGAGACATATGTTTTGGGGCAGTATAAAGAGATGTTAAAGAAAATTTTTTTAAAAAAGTAAATAATTAGCATTCCTGCAAAGCCACGTGAGTTAGGAGAATCTGTCCCACCCCCCACCCCACCCCCCCAAGTCATTGCGGCAGTGACTGGAATGCAAAGGGGCACACAGATATTTATTTTGTCCCACCCTGCAGACATACATCGACCCAAAAATGATCTTACAGCACCACCTAGTGTTTGAAAGTGCAAAACCAAATGGGAGTGGACACAAGTCTTTTAGTGGAGAAGTCCAATTCATTTCAGTAATTTCATGTTAGCTCACCAATGGCCAGAGGCATCAGGGAGCAGAGGTACACCTAAGTAATTCTGGAGTTTGGACCTAAAGGCCTTTGGAGGCCACCCACCCCCACACCCCCACACCTGCAACTTAAGCATAATTACCTAAAGGAGCCCCCACCCAAAGGCCTTTAACATATTCCCATCCCACATATTTCTTTCTCCACTCCCCCTTCTGTTTCTAAAGCACCTGGCATAGGTCACAATCACAACTGGCTGCCCAGCACAATGAAGGCCAGTGGCGACCACATCACCCAAGACAGACTAAAGAGGATTTGGGGGTGGGGGCACGGGCTGTGGAGGCCCTAGACTTCAGCCTTCGCCACTGTTAGGGGGCACACACGACTGGCTGCTGCCTTTTGCGCTGGGAGTAGGAGGTGGGCTAAAGAGGTTTCTATCTTCTGCACTCAAGTATAGAATCATGTGTTGTGATGCTATAGCATTATTCAGAGTCCTTTCATGAGAACTGATTGGTTGAACTGTAATCAGCGAACACAACTCAACTTTTTAATGACTTGAATTTTTGAACTGCACAAATGTTATTCTGAAACGGCACATTTTTTCCTGGCATAGAACATTTTGGGTCCTACATATCTTTTTAATGCAATATTGGGATAGACTCCAAATACATGGAACCTAGACTTGAGTTCCAGACAATGGCTATTGAGGGGTTTATTAGTAGCAAAACACTTAATATTGTAACAGTGGAAGGAAAATAATGTTCGTAAAGTGGAGGACTGGGTACAAGATTTACCTAAACTAGCTTTGCAAAAAAAAAAAGGGGGGGGGACTTTATCAAGGACAATAAATCAGGAAAGTGGTTAAAGATTTGACACAACTTCCTAGAACTGTGTACACTAAAAGACATGTACATTTTCTAGTCTTCTTATTCTTAATTCACCCAGGCAGCCATGTTACCACCTGAGGTGACTGCCTCACCTCACCTCATGAAAGGATTGCCCCTCCTCAAACACTTTCCCAAAGTAGTCAACCACAACCAAAGTAGTCAGCCACGGCAAAGAGGCACTTTTAAATGTGGTGATTCTCTTTATTTAGCAGGGGGAGAGTAATTGGCCCTGTCCACCCCCAGCACAGTACCTCCAGTGACTGTTGCTGGTGTCTATCTGATGTTTCTTTTAGATTGTGAGCCCTTTGGGGACAGGGATCCATCTTATTTATTTTTTATTTCTCTGTGTAAACCGCCTTGAGCCATTTTTGGAAAGGCGGTACAGAAATCCAATAAATAATAAATAATAATAATATACTCTCCCCAGAAAGAACAACAACACGGTTTGGGGGAAAAATTGCAATATATTTAAAGATAGGTTTTGGCAGGCATTCCATTGGCAGTGGAAAGCATGGCTACCTGATGATTAAATCATTCATTTTAAGAAACACTATATATTTTAAAAATGAATACTCTTTTTCCATACAAGGTGCACAATAAAAGAATAAAAGCATGAAAGATAAAAGCATACAGTGTATCAGTTCTGTAGGTTTACCCCTCAAATGCTCATTTTCCAGGGCAGTGTCAATGAGAAGCAGCAGCAAATGGCATAGTTAACTACAAACTGCATATTTAACACAAAATAAGTCATTGCAATATAATTAGCATCTAAGTCAAAACCAAGTCGGGGAGGGAAAACAGTGCCAAAAGACTTCCACGTAAGGGCATTGGGTGTCTGCAACCCTGCTGGAAACAAGACTGTCTTGACAGAGAACACTGTCAGTTCATAAGGCATTGCATCAAGCAGCTGTCTTGCCATCCTAAGCATGTGAAGGCCCCCAACCCAGTCATGGTAACAATGCGTAACTGATCAGCAAAGATCTAAGGAGGCATCACTGGAGGTTTCCACTCAGAAAGCTACAAAGTGCAATTATTAAGGCAGTTCACACAATCATTAGTGGGGTAGGATAAACATCCTACTCAGCTTCCTGAGCTGTGCACGCTCCAGGTTTTCCGCTGTGTGCTTTCAAAAACCGTAGTAAGAGGAGTGGGGGGAGTGATCCTCTGTGAGATGGGAACTAGGTCAGATGCCACCATCCCACCCAGCACTTGTATCCAGCATTTTAATGAGATAGGAGGGAAAGCCATCCTACCCAGCTCCCGCCTCGCAGACAATCATTCTTCAGTCCTCCTACCTAGGTTTTTGGCTTGCACACAATCGAATAGCGGGAACCTGCAGAGCTCCCAAAGTTGGGCAGGGCACTTACCCCACCCAATCAACACTTGTAGGTAGTGCCTTAGTAATTGTCATGGTACTGAGAATACTGACTTGCACCCCATACAGGTAGCTGTAGCAGAAGAAAGTTATACATGTGAATCAGCCATAAGATACATTGGCGTCAGTATGCATGGTTTGCATCTGTCTATAGATTTGCCAGATAATCCAGCTATATTGTATGTTGGTAAATCTGTGCCATCAAGGCAGAGGTTAAGGAGAATACCCATCGGTATTCCGGCCTGAATAAGTATTACGGTTGGAACTGAAATGACGTTTTACCCAAATTCAAAATTTGCCAGAACCTCCCAGCGTTTAAATGTGAAATTCAAGGTTTGAAATCTGAATGTGATTCCTACCCTGCCACCCTGCCACATCCCAAATGGCAGTGCTTTAGACCTGTTGGCAATAGCATCTCTTGATTGTTTTGATTTTGGGGCAGACATCAAATGTGAAATCTCACAAGCTGTGAAGTAACAGGTATTAAATATCTCTGCATGCAATGATCAGATACCACATAATACAAAATACTATTGCATGTCAGCTATCAGGTATTGCAATACTTTAACTGTCACAAATAACATACTGAAATAAATACTGAAGTCACATAATCAAATAATGCTGGTGTCAAACAACACTGATGCCAAATAATACTGACCAAATATATGAATACTGAAAGGAAATCAGAAGTCTGAAATACACAAGATTGAGAAGAACTTTGGGGGGGAAATTAGCTTTAGCTTTCCTAGTAGGCAAGAAATTCTGGATTAGGACTGGGTTATGCACAGCAAGCTTTCACTTGGTTCCCTAACCCCCACCCCCTGCAATTTCTGACAGACTGCTCTGATCTAAGCAACTGTAAGTTCTTTGCTGCTCATACTAGTGGTTGACATACTGCGCAACGATATATTTACCTAATAAAGTTGCATGCACACAAGTTGTGCAAGTGACCCAAATGATGCTATACAAGAGTAAACTCACTGGAAATAACTGGTGTTGATGTAACCTCATTTGTGTAAGTTTTGCATTTGTGCAGCTTGCATACATGCAACATTACTGGACTGACACACCATTGCACAGCATGTCAGCCACTATTCTGTGAGCACATCTCTCTCCTCTGCTGCTTGCACTTCTGGTTTCATACCTTGTAACCTCGCAGTTTTCCCTGCTGTCCTCTGTGAGCTTATTAAACCTGCTCTCTTCTCTAACTTGCCAACTGCTTGCATTGCTTTCCACATATTGCTAAAATTTCCACATATTGCTAAAATACACACTAGCCCTATTCAAACATTATTTTCAACACACACACAAAATCTCTGTACAGTGTACACATGTACAGATCTGCATGCATGTAGTGTTATTTATACATTGAGGCTATTCCCACAATCAATGGAAAGTGAGCTTAGCCCGCTTTTCGTTGAGCGTGGGAACCACCAGGCCAGTGCTCCGTTAACCTCATTTTGTTGTTCATGTGCTGCCATGGCGCGCAGAGACACACAAGTAGACCCAGGATCCTGGGGTCTCTCCAGGATGCCCTGAATGCTTGCGCGGAGCATCTTGGAACTTCTGGGAGCCGGCCAGACCCAATCCCTGCCACCCATGCCAGCTTTGTGACGGAGCTTGCAGTCGTGTGGGTGACCGATCCGGCCGCCCAGGGCTCTGGGCAGGATCGTCTGCGGGGAGAGCGGGCTAAGCCAACTCTCCCCACAGACCGGACAGAAGTTCTTCTCAAGGATTGTGAGAAGAGCTTCATTATGTCAGTGTTCTTCACTGCAATGCTAAGGGACCAGTCAGTGGTGGCCCTCAGCAACCCTAAATGTGGTTCCCTGACTAGTGTTTAATTGGGCCTGTGTGAGGCTTTGTCCAAAGCTGAATACTTTACACCAGGGATTCTCAACTTTGGGTCCCCAGATGTTATTGGACTTCAACTCCCATAATCCCCAACCAAAGGCCACCAGGGCTGGGGATTATGGGAGTTGAAGTCCAATAACATCTGGAGACCCAATGTTGAGAATCCCTGCTCTACACAATCCCCTTGGTGCCATCATGTGGAGACCATCATTTTCATGTCGCAGTGCTGCACTTCCCCCAGTGCTGGTGGAGCTCTGTAATGCAAAACGGAGCCCTCTTGAGCCTCTGCACCATCTTGGAAGGCATGCACAAAGTGCTGGGAAGTGCAGCCCCTCTCAGTGCTTTCCTCCTAGCATTCTTAAGAGGGGGATCCGTCTTTCTTTAAGGTCTTCCCCGCACTGACAAAGTGCAGTACTGTGCAGAGGTCACCACAGTGGGAAATGGCTCTCCCATTGAAGGCTTTTTGCCAAAGTGGCCCCCACTTGAAAAAATAATGGAAGATCACAGAGTTCTGCTCAATGCATATACACTAGCAGACTTCCTATCTATATATCCTGCATTTGAGGTGGCTTGTAACCAGCTTTGCTTTGAAAATGAAAGCTTATACATCATTCATCAAAACAGACCCAATGTGATGTCTGAATAGGACTAGTGGCAAGAGGGCAGGTTTTACTTCCTTCAGCACAGGGCTGCACAACTTCAGTCTTTCAGCTGGTTTTGGACTACAGCTCCTATCATCCCCAGCCATAGTGGCCAAGACAAGAGTCAGGGATGATGGCAGTTGTAGTCCAGCATCTGTAGGAGAGCCAATGTTGTGCAGCCCAGCTCTAGCATCTCAATAGGCCATCAACGTCCATTTTAAGCCTTGCCACAAAACAGCACAAAAGCTTTGTGTGGTCCGCAGTTTATCCCCCAGGTCATCTAACAAATGCTACTCTTTCCCTCAGCCTTCCAACCTGTTGTTGGCGCAACCCAGCACTGATGTGTTAGTGCAGTGCTCTGGGTGTCCCAATCCAAGCATTTCTAATTAAATGACTAAAAGAGCAGATGTCAGCAGCATGGTCCTAAAACTCTTAAATTGGAGTATTTGGGTCGCAAATAAGACGAACTCCTTACGTCTCTCTTGTACACAATCATGTCTCTCTCTAACCAGAACTTAATGGGAATGTCTGACTTTAGTTGCAACCTGAACTCAAGAGTTCAATGGCTTAAAATGAGCACACAACGCCTGCAACAGACCAGCAGACCCCAGGTTAAAGTGATGCCGACCCCGCCCCGCCTCAAAATGAAAAAGGCGGATTGTGAGCAAGTTTCATTTTCCAAAGCCAAGGTTGGATGGAGCTGAGCACAAGAAAGTCACGGACAGTAGCAGCTAATTTGTTCCCTTTTAGGAAAGGAAAAACCCCTCTTTTGATTCCTTTAGCTTATACGGCTTTTAAAAATACAAAGTAACAATCCTGCATTATTTCTCCCTTGAAGCATCTTCATCCAGAGTTGGAATGGTGAGCTGAAGGCTCAGCTTCCCTTATCCGATGAGGATTACGTTTGGAAATAGATGTGTTCAGAAACATCACTCTCCATAGTCCGGCATGCCTATATTGTAGGATGGTGATAAAAGTGGCAGAAATCATTAAATGTTGTTATTGTTAATAAAGACCTCCTGGCACCCACTTTACTGTTGTCCCCCCCCCCCCATATCTTGAGTAGTAGTAGGTAAGTGCAGGCCTGAATCAGGGGCGTAGCTAGGGGAGAGGGGGCCCGTGTTCACCCCGCTCCCTGGCGGCCCCTCCCTATAGAGAGAGATAATGAAGAAAATAGGGAGGGGTGGAGCTGTGGGGGACCTCAGGAGCGGGGCGGGTTCTTTGAATCCATCTGCCCAATTGTAGCTATACCCCTGGCCTGGATAAACAGTTGGCTACAAAGATGTTGTCACTGAGAAAAGTTTAAATTCTTGGCCCTAGTGTAGAAATGTTGATGGCTGCTCATGGCTAGGTTTTTTGTCAGCGCCTGCTGCTGCTACTGCCACAATCAGCACTAGTTTCCACCGGCAACTGGCTGGACACCCTGGCCCCTGCTCAGTTGTGGACTCAATGCCTCGCTCTCTGTTGTGATCAAATAATGTCACCACCTGGCATAGGGCGCTAGATGATGACATCATTACACTGCATTGCTGCAGGCGAAGAGAGGCAGGTCAGCAGCAATGAGTCAGCAGTTGAGGGGGAGTCATGGAGGGAGGTGGACAGGTGGCTGCAGAGGCAGGCGGTGTGCAGTTCCCCCTGCCCTGGCCCCACTGGGTGGCCCATGCCCTATGCACACAGTAGCCCAGTGGCGGATGTGCCAGTGATTCATGGACCACAATCTACACTACCTACACGATGGACTCCTGGAAGTAGATGGAGGACGCCTCATGAGGACTTGGAAGGACGTGTTTGGCAGGAGGAGGCTTGCAAACCTCACCGAAAGACTTTAAACTGAGCCCAATGGGAGAGGGAGACCAAAGCCCAGTACCAAGTATAAAACCAAATATTCGGGAGAAGAAAACATAGGCCAAAGGCAGAGGCAAAACGGGGGAGGGAGCACTCAAAAATGTACAGGTCACCACAGCAAGGAAGCCAGGAGGCGGTGGGAATACCCAAGGGCTTAAATGTCTGTACACTAATTCACAGTATGGGAAACTACTACTACTATGACCAATGTTTATATACTGCTTTTCAAGAAAGTTCTTAAAGAAAACTAAGGTTTACATAGAACAATAATAAATAAGTAAATAAGTAAATAAGAAGGATCACTCCCTTACCCCAAAGGACTTGCAGTCTAAAAAGAAACAGAAGGAAGACACCAGCAACAGCCACTGGAGGATGCTGTGCTGGGGATGGATACGGCCAGTTGCTCTCCCCCTGCAACTGTATTTACCTGAATCCAAGACTAGGTTTTTTCTAAGTTCTTTGATATTAGAAATTAGGGGGTCATCTTAAATTCAGAGCCCTCTTCTTTTTGGTAAGTATAGGTATTATCTGTATTCAACCTCTATTATATAAGGGACTCGTCATAAATTCAGAGTCTTGTATTTGGGTAAATGCAGTAAATGTAAGAGAATTGCCACTTTAAAAGGTGCCTCTTTGCTTAGTTAGCAGGAGGAGCAACTCAGGGAGGAACTTGAAATCCTAACATGGGAAACAAATATAGGTTGACCTATAGCACATTATGTGTGCGTTCTAACATTGCATTTATGCAGTTTCACAAGTGTGTTCTTCTGCATGCAGAAAAATTTGAGTTGTGCAGTGGTATGGCCATTGGAAATAATGGATGTACCATTGCACAACTGTTTCTTGTGAAATTTTTGCACTTGTGCAACTGCAGGAATGCAATGTCACAACTTGCATATAACACTGCACAGTATGTCAGCCATGATCTGATAGGCATCACAGAAACTTGGTAGGTTAAAACTCACAATTGGAATATGGTACTTAAAGGGTATTCAAAAGGAATAGACCAAACAGAAATGCAGGGGGAGCTGCATATACAGGAGGACCTCGTTAATTGAGGGTCCAGCACTCGCAGTTTTGCATATCTGTGGCTGGGTAATTGGCATCCAACCTTGGTATACACAAGGCAAAACCATCACAAAAACGGTTAAATCCACATCTCTCCATATCGGAGGCAGCTGGAAATGACTGTGAGTGTCATTTCTGACCACCATTTTGGTCATTGGAGCCATTTTGTGGTTCATTTTTTTAAAAGTCCAAAAATTGCAATTTTTTGAGGGGCAAAAATGGATTTGGTGCTTTGGGGGGGGGCATTGCTGGAGTGTTGGAGGTCCATGGACCATGATAGGGCACTTTACACGGTATTTGGGGTTTCCGTATCTGCAGCAATGTCGGGGAATGGAAACTCCATGAATACTGAGGTTTTCCTGTATGTAAGAATGTGTACATTTGTGCATGAATCTGAGCATCAAAGCCCAGACAAAAGTGTCTGGGTAAAAATAAAAAGAGAGAGAAATACAGTCAACTGTCCCTGGGAAATAGGGATGGTTAGTATGCCCAGTCTCCCAAAACAAAGAAGTGGACTAATCTCGCACTATTAATTGATCAGCACGAATCTGAAAGCTGGGCAAGAGACAGTCATAGAATTATGTGATACTTTAGTGAAAATGATTCAAAATAATCTGCTCTGTGCTGTCTTTGAACAGCTGGGGAGAGAGCAAGAATCATAGCGGTTGGGAGTTCCCCTGGAGGAAAAAGTAGACCTTTCTTTCTAAGAGCTGAGTCAGCAGCAGGGGACATCACAACCCCTTGCCATTTGCACTGTTAATAGATTTAAAACCTTTGACTGTAAGAGAGAGAAAGAGAGAGAGAGAGATTCTAGTTTGCAACGCTTACTTAAGACTCCTTCTGCAGCAGCCAGCTGGCATGCCAGAAGGGACAGCAGCTGTGAGAAGGATGGCCTTTTTCTGGAGTCCAGAGCCCAGCAGGAACACAGCACTAAATATCTGCAAAGACAACAAAATTGGAAATGGAAAAATATGGAATGTCTTAAAGAAAAATGTCCATGGGAAAGCAAAGCAACCGCAATATAAATGTGTCACATAATAATTAATATTTAAGAGAATGAGGCTCTTCTGATGATCAGCCGAAACTGGACAAAGAAAGCCAAGCCCGGTCTGAAATAAGAGCCTCCCCATCTCTGACAACTTCTAAGAAGTCTTTAAAGACACATTTATTCAACCAAGTGTTTAACTACATTTGTAGTTTTAAATTGTTTTAAGATTTTAATTCCTGTTTTAATTCATTTTATGTTGATGTAGGCCACCTAGAGACAAAAGTTTTTTGCAGTGTACAAATATAACAAACAAACAAAACATCATGAGGCTCTTCTCACAATCACGGAGAAGAGCCTCTATGGGGTTTGCGAGGAGAGCGGGCTAAGCCCGCTCTCCTTGCAGACAACCAGCCAGTCTGCTCTGGGTGGCTGCAGCAGCCGCTCACACGACCGCCGGCTCCATGATGGAGCCGGTGGGGGCTGGGAGGATTGGGGGCCGTGCAGCCCCCGGAAGCTCCAGTATGCCCTGCGCAAGCGCGCAGGGCATACTGGAGAGACCCCCGGACCCGGGAGGCGGCTTTTCGCCTCCCCTCCGGGGGTCTACTCATGAGTAGCCGTGGCTCAGAGCCGTGCTGCAGCTACTCACAATTTAAACAACCCAGTTTGTGGTGTGCTTGCTCTGCAAACCTGGTTTAAGGGGAGGGGTTGTTTGGTGGGTTAACCGCAGGGAGGCAACCGGGCTCATCTGCGAGCCTGGTGGCTCCCACGATCAGCCAAAATAAGGCTATGCTTCCCTAGCCCGATTTTGGCTGATCATGGGAATAGCCTCCAAGTATCATCCAGTCCAATTCTAGGGTAAAAAGTCCCTTGATTTCAAACAAGATTTAAGGCACACCTGAACTCAGGCATCCAAAAGCATAGAAATAGTGCCTGAAAGCAAGGATGCACCAGCGCAGCAGCCTAACAGAACTTCCCAAACTAATTGCACCAGTGAAGCAGGGGAAATAGACATTTTTAATGCTCTCCCTTTCCCCAGGAAGCCCTTTGTGCTACCCAAAAATATGTCCTTGAGGGCTATGCAACCCTCAGGGCCATATTTTCAGATGGCCCAGAGGGCTTCATAGCACAGGGTGTTGAAAATTGACACTTCCCTGCTGCACTGGTGCAGTTAGTTGGGAATTTCTGTTAAGTGGCTTCACCGGTGCATCCCTGCTTTATGTCAGCCAATACGTTAAGACACCCACTTTAACTCCTATCTCACATTTAAGATTTTCTACAGTCTCTTATCTTCCCTGTTTGGAACATGCAATTTGCAAAAATTTCTCTCAATTGTTCTTGCAAACATTTTAAGAGATTGCTGCCCCTCCCACATCTACAACCCCCTCTTGTTTCCAATCATGTTTATTTTGGGAGGGTAGTGTATGGTAGACTAGGTGTACTGGCCTAATCAAGCAAGATAATTGTTACTTTCAAATTTTTACAAATTAAATGGCAAGAAAACAGTGCATGAGAAGAACATTTGTTGAAGTTCCTTTTAAAATACTTGAACAATAGCAATATTATGAAAACAAGAAACCTTCTTCCTCTTTTTAAAGCAAAGTGTCCCGCCCACCGCCCTGCATAGCCAGTAAAGGTAAAGTCGGTTTTGACTCCTGGCGACCACAGAGCCCTGAGGTTGTCTTTGGTAGAATACAGGAGGGGTTTACCATTGCACAGTATGAGATGATGCCTTCCAGCATCTTCCTAAATCGCTGCTGCCCGATATCTGGCAAGGATTCCTCTTTACAAGTAAAGGGGGGCATTCCCTATCCTAATGGCTGGGGGTGGGGTGGGGGGGGAAGAAGGATCCTCCATACCTTAGTGGAGGTGAGTGGAGGCCTTATCAGAGCCGGACCAAGTCAGGTCGGTTTGAATCCGGTTCGGATTCAAACTGAACCGGCCAAACCAGCAGCTCACATATCCCTACAACTTGGTCCTGAAGAGCTTCTGTGATGGGGAAGGCAGGGGGCATCTTGCAACCCTGGTGGCATCCTGATAACCTGCATGCAAAGTAGATACTCTTCCATTGAGCTACAGCCCCATTCCTTATGCTAGGCTTACATTTCTTCTGTAGCATAAAATGGCCGATCCATTTTAAATCCACTTCGAATTAGCTTGTAGAAGTTTGTGTCAACTTGGATCCCAGGATATGGATTGACACCTGAAGAAAAGAGGGTAGAAGTGAAGAGTGTATGCTGAAAAATAGGAATTTTCAGGAATCTATCTATGCCTAAAAAACAGGACCCAAACAGGTTCCACAACCCTTCTACTATTATATTACTATATATTATATTACTATAAGATGTATGCTCAAATGTACATTTCTATCTAGCCAAAACATACCAAGAGAAAATATTTCCCACAGTAAGATTCCATAAGACCAGACATCACTCTTAATGGTGTATATTCCTTCAAATAAGCTTTCAGGGGACATCCACTTGACAGGTAATCGAGCCTGGATGGAAAAGGGGGGAAAGAGCAGTGTTGCCAAACTTCCAAACACGACAGAAAAAAGAACTATGCAAACTCTTTGTATGCATGCAATTTGTATGCAGTTTGTATGGACTGACTTATTTTTTTCTATTTGAAACCAACTAGGATACACATTATTACCAAAAGGGAAATTGGGGGGCAGAAATAGAACTTTTTTGGGGGGATGCTTGATGGTAAGATATAAGGAGTTAATGAAACTAGAATAGGAACCAATATTCTCACGTGGTGTTACTGAAGCTGTCATATTGTGCCATACCAGGGCTGTTTGGATAATACACAAACTGGCAGGTCCTAAATGCAAATAAAATACAATGTGCTAGTAGCTGGCAGCAGGATGGCTGAGTGGGTGATTGCGGGAGATATACATACATTTAGGACAGGCTGGCAGATATCAGATATCTGAATCAGCCTACTTACTAGATACAAAATCAAGGGTGCTTAAAACTTGACTAATTTACAGGAAAAATCGCACAGTGAAAAAATGCACATGTACCGTATTTACCAGAACAGAAGACGACTCTAAATTTAAGACGACTCCCTTAAAAATAGAGGTTAAATACAGCTTATACTTCTATTTAACCAAAAGGAACAGGACTGAATTTAAGATGACCCCTGGGGGGAAATTTAGTCTTGGATTCCGGTAAATACAGTATATACCATATGTGAATACGTATGTGTAGGTCGTGCAGGAGGCCGTACGGGAAATGGTCTCCTGAACATTAGCTGTAAAGAGGGGCTCTTACAGAGAAAGTTAGGAGAAAAGCAGCCATATGTGTTCCAAGGAAGATTCTGTTTCCAGATAATTCTTCCAGATTAGGACATGTGTGTATGTGCCTGTCTGTATGAGTGCATGAGTGCAAAAGAGTGCCACTACATCCAGGCTGCAGAAGGTGAAGCAGGATATGAAGCAGGATAACCCCTTCTAACTTGGCAAAGAGGCACCTTTTAATGTGGTGATTCTCTTTATTTAGCAGGAGGGGAGTAAATGGCCCTATCCACCCCCAGCACAGTACCTCCAGTGACTGTTGCTGGTGTCTATCTTATGTTTCTTTTTAGACTGTGAGCCCTTTGGGGACAGGGTTCCATCTTATTTCTTTATTATTTCTCTGTATAAACTGCCCTAACCCATTTTTGGAAGGTCGGTATAGAAATCAAATTATTATTATTATTATTATTATTATTATTACATTTATATCCCACTCTTCCTCCAAGGAGCCCAGAGCGGTGTACTACATACCTGAGTTTCTCTTTCACAACAACCCTGTGAAGTAGGTTAGGCTGAGAGAGAATTGACTGGCCCAGAGTCACCCAGCTAGTATCATGGCTGAATGGGGATTTGAACTCGGGTCTCCCCGGTCCTAGTCCAGCACTCTAACCACTATACCACGCTGGCTCAAATGAATGAATGAATGAATGAATGAATGAATATTATTGTTATTGGCTGGCATCTGGACTAACATTACACATAGCAATAGCAATAGCAATAGCACTTACATTTATATACCGCTTTATAGCCGGAGCTCTCTAAGCGGTTTACAATGATTTAGCATATTGCCCCCAACATTCTGGGTACTCATTTTACCGACCTCGGAAGGATGGAAGGCTGAGTCAACCCTGAGCCCCTGGTCAGGATCGAACTTGTAACCTTCTGGTTACAGGGCAGCAGTTTTACCACTGCGCCACCAGGGGCCATGTTGAAAAACATTTTGTGCATGCAAAATTTTTGAGATTTTTGCTGATCTCCCCTTCCCTCTGAAGCTCACTGTCCTCCGGAAAATATGTACTAGAGGATTGTGGGGCCCTCAGAGACATATTTTTGGGAGGCACAGTGGGCTCCAAAGGAAAGAGGAAATAAACCAAACTCCCCCCTCCTCTGTTGCATGTCCAAAACATTTTTGGCATGCACAATGTAATCTGGATGCCAGGCACTATTTATTATTATTTTATTATTATTATTTCAATTCATCTGCATAAACGTCTTTTTCTCCATGAACCTCACCGCCCACTGAGATCATCAGGAGAGGTTCGTCTGCAGTTGCCACCAGCTCATCTGGTGGCTACTCAGGGACGGGCCTTCTCCGCTACTGGCCCAATGCTGTGGAATGTGCACACTGTTGAAATAAGAGCCTCCCCATCTCTGACAACTTTTAAAATCACAGTTAAGACACATCTGCTCACCAAGGTTTTTAATTAGATACTGAGGCTCTTCTCACAATCCGTGAGAAGAGCCTGGGGAGGGTTTGCGAGGAGAGCGGTCTAAGCCCACTCTCCCCGCAGACGAGCAGCAGTCTGCTTTGGGCGGCCGCAGCGGCCGCCCACATGACCGCCGGCTCCATCACGGAGCCGGCGGGGGCTGGGGAGTTTGGGGGCTGCACGGCCCCCAGAAGCTCCAGCGTGCCCTGTGCGAGTGCACAGGGCATGCTGGAGAGACCCCCAAGCCAGGAGGCTGCTTTTCAGCCTCCCAGTCGGGGTTCTCTCATGAGTAGCTGTGGCGCGGAGCCGTGCCGTGGCAACTCACGATTAAAAAAACTGGGTTTGTGGAGTGCTCACTCTGCAAACCCGGTTTAAGGGGAAGAGTAGTTTGGTGAGTTAACCGCCTGGAGGACACCAGGCTCGCCTGCGAGCCCGGTGGTTCTCACGGTCAGGCGAAATTGGGCTAGGCTCCCCTAGCCCGATTTCGCCTGATCATGGGAATAGTCTCACTTTTAAAATAGTTTTAAACATTGTTTTGAATTTTAAATTATTGTAATTTTCTTAACCTGTTTTGTTTTGTTTGCATTGTTTTGTAATGTTTTTGTTACTGTGTTGTAATTCTTTTGTTTGTAATATTTAAGCTTTTTGTTTCGTTTCGTTTGTATTATTTTATTGTAAATTACCCAGAGATGTAAGTTTTGGGCAGAATACAAATATGTCAGATAGATAGATAGATGATAGATAGAAAGAGTGAGTCTAAAATAACCACAAACTTACATTCCCTCTGACAACATAGTTCGCGTCATTCATAACATCTCTGGCAAGTCCAAAGTCACAGATTTTTGCCACTTTCCCGTGAGTGACCAGTATATTCCTGGCAGCAAGATCTCTGTGAACACACTGTCAAGGAAGGATCATGTTAGCTGGTTCCACACCATATTTAACAACAGTTTAAAACATAGAGGCTATTCACATGAGCGAGCAAAACCGGGCTAAGGGAGTCTAGCCCAGTTTTGCTCGCTTTTGTGAACCACTGGGATCGCACCCAATCCCAGTGGCTAGACAGTGGCAAAACTGCCTAAGTAGCCTCCAGCTTAAATGAGGTTAAGGGAGAGAATGCTCCTGTACCTTCATTTTTTGGATCAAGTGTCTGCTGTGACTGCTTGCAGCTGCAGCGGGCATACTTGGGGAGGGAGGGCAGCTCCCAGGAATGCACTGCACACTCACATGGTGCATTATTTGGGCTCCAGGGGACAGGGTGCCACACGGTGGTGCTTCCCTGCACCCAGCACCCAGAGCAACCGAGCGAGGCCTGGGCGGACAGCAGGAGAGCCACCACTTGCCTTGGTGGGCGATCCTCCCATCCAGAGAACAACTCCCGATTGTCTGCAGGGAAGGGAAGGTTAACCCTCCTTCCCCGCAGTTAGCCCCAAAGCTCTTCTCACTGATCGTGAGAAGGGCTTCATTATTTAATTAAATCATTTTAACTCTGGTGTCTTTCCTTTGATGAAATGAGATGCTGCATGCAACTACTTAAAAAACAGTTCCCAAAACTGCTTGCACAGAATGGGATTCATTCGAATTGATCGGAATCTGGGCAAATTCTAATTGACTCCGAGCAAATTCAGTTTGAATTGGGGTGAATTCAAATTGATCTGAGAGAATCCCATTCTGTGTAAGCAGTTTAGAGCTGAATCAATTTGAATTTGATTCAAATTTGAATTTGATTCAAATTCAGATCAATCTATTCAAATTTTCTGAACATCCCTGGTTACAGATGTTGGCTCCCAACTGTAAATAGGGCAGAATATGCTGACACTGGTGGGTCTGGACGACAAGCCCAATGTTGGTATAGCCTTCCTGATATTGGAAGTTGGGCTTACGCATGTGCTCCAGGAATTGGCGGGTCAGCCAAGCTGCCCATTCACTGTGACATGAGAACTCGCCAATAGCAGCTCATCCTAACGAGCCAGGGAGGCACCAAACGAAGCACAGCCACCTCTGGTTCCTGGCAGCCCCAGTTGTGCCCCTCTCTTCCACCCTGCCCCACCCCAGCGTTAATGAATGTCACACTGCGTGCAGGCTGGTCATTTGTCAGGTACAACTGTACAGGCTAGACTACGATTAAGCAGCCTACACAGCTCTGCCTAACAAATGACCAGCCTGCAGGCAGTGTGACTGTCATTATTTTATGACAGTCATCCATCGTATTTGTTTATTTGTTTGTTTGTTTATTATTTCTCTGTGTAAACCGCCCTGAGCCATTTTTGGAAGGGCGGTATATAAATCAAACAAACAAACAATAATAATTAACACCAGGGCGGAATGCGAGAGAGGCTGGCAGAAAGCAGAGGCAGCTGCACCTCATTTTCTCGATAAAACAAAACTTTAATCATTACTGCTGCTTTCCATTTGTGACATACTCTAGCAATATAAGGTAAGAAGAGGTCAACCAGAGTGAAGCACTGAAAAAGTTCCATAGATGCCAGCTGGAGAGGATTAAGTTGATGCTTAATGCTCCCATTACAAAGCACTGGATTTAAAAGTGCTTAAATCTGGCTGCATCCTGCTTTTAGTGGAGTCTGAATATGCAAAATGGTCAGCCACAGCAAAGAGGGTTGAATTGAATGCCCTCCGGTGGTTTTCTAGTTCTGCAGTACTTTTTTGAATTCCTGGAATGAGTTGTAGCTCTTGTTTCTTAAACCAGAACTTATCATACATTTCCTTCACTATCTCATAAAGGCCCCTACTGTATATTGAGAGTTTCATAAGTACTTATTTAAATGATTCATCAGTTAAAAATCAGATGATGAATCAATGAAATATTATGTGGTTGCTTGATGGCCTTAATCCTTGTTTGCCCGAGAGGTACATAATCTCTCTCCCTAGAGTCTGGGGAAAATTGATCTTCTTTTTTATTTCTCTTTCTTTGTTTGTTTGTTTCCTCCTTCCTTCCCTTCTTTTTAAAAAGAAAAACAAACCACTCAGTGAGTAGATGATCCTGCAAGTAATAAAAATTGGACAGAAGGAACTGAAACATAAAGAGGACTTTTTGTTTTCTGAAAGTTTTACATAGTGGGGGAAAATGGTACAAAGTATGGTAATACCGATAGTCACATTTCATGTACTGACAGCTCAGAGGAAGCCTGTGGCTTATCTGTACAAGCCTGTTTAAATGAGCTGTTTGCTGAAATTTCAATAAGGCCAAAGGCTCACTGTGTGATTTGCCTTCTGGGGGCGATGCTGTCTCAGTATATGCAGTTGCCTTCTTTACTTCTCTGACTCTTAACGGGGTATTATCCTTCTTTTTGACCTATGGTTTAGATCAGGGGTTTCCAGCCTTGGATCCCCCGGTGTTTTTGGACTACAACTCCCAACATCCCCCCACCACAATGGCTGAAGGGCTACAACCCTCCATCATCCCCTTCAGCCACTGTGGCTAGGGGTGATGGGTCAACCGCAGCTGGGAACCCAAGTTTGGGACCCCCTGGGTTAGATAAACACACTGAAGACCATCCCATTGTGATTTGCTCCTGTGAAAAGCAGACATATCTTTACAATTCCAACAATATATACAAATTCGGAGCACAGCAATCCAGGACAGAATTCAATGTTTTCTAAATACTGTTTTCCTAATACTGTTTTTATATACAGTATTATACACATTCATGGAGAGTCTAGGGCAGCCCTTCGTGATCATTGCCAAATCTAAATGGTCTCACACACCAGTAATCCCCTGTAGGCAGGCTACAGACTCCCTTGGTCCATTGGGGACTAACAGAAGCCCTATTCAGACATTACATTGTACACATGTAGTACAGATGTCTGTACACTCATACATGCTTTTGTGTGAATAACTGTACCTGCGTTCATTTTAAAAGTGAACCTGGATATAGGCCCTCCAAATGCATGGTACAGATAGGAAGTGTACTGCTGTATCTGCATTCAAAACAGCATGTGAGTAATAGTACCTGTGCAAATGGTACACTCATTGTACGAATGTACAGCATAATGTCTGAGTAGGGCTAGAGTGCTTCCAGTCATGGATCATGACCAGTGATGCTTTAATGCTAGAAACAAAAAACCCCTCCACCTGGAAAGGCTCTGGAGTGAACAGAAACAGGAAAAAATTTAAACCGCATTATGAATTACAGTAAGTCGATTGTGAGTTTATCATGAGTAGCACAGTTGGGAAGCAACCACAGTTGGGAAGCAACCTGCCTCGAAAGCAGAAGGCTGTTGGTTCGAATCCCCGCTGGTGTGTTTCCCAGAATATGGGAAACTCCTATATCAGGCAGCAGCAATATAGGAAGGTGCTGAAAGGCATCATCTCATACTGTCTGGGAGATGGCAATGGTAAACCCCTCCTGTAATCTACCAAGAAAACCACATAGCTCTGTGGTCACCAGGAGTCGACACCGACTCAACAGCACCACCTTTCCTTTCCTTTCAGTTTCTATTATTTTTTGGCAGATTGTACATCTGCAAATGTTTGTTCTTCTTTCCCAGGAAAATGTACTTCTCATCTAGCCGTATGTTCCTCCTCAGTGTGGTTTCTGTAGTCCTGAGCTGCTGGAGATAAAAGACCCTCATGGGATTTTCTCACTCCATACCTTTTTGTTATATCTCCCCTGCTAACTTGGCAAAGAGGTACCTTTTTACCATGGTGATTCTCTTTATTTAGCAGGGGGAGAGTAACTGGCCCTCTCCACCCCCAGCACAGTACCTCCAGTGACTGTTGCTGGTGTCTATCTTATGATTCTTTTTAGATTGTGAGCCCTTTGGGGACAGGGATCCATCTTATTTATTTATTATTTCTCTGTGTAAACCGCTTTGGAAACTTTTGTTGAAAAGCAGTATATACATATTTGTTGTTGTTGTTGTGTCTGTAATGCCAATGACTGCTCACACATTAAGCTTACCAATTTGGATGCCAGAAACTCCATTCCTTTGGCAACCTGATATGAGAAGCAGAGAAGGTCTTCAAATGTCAGCACATTGAGGTCCTCTTCAGGATCCATTCTGTTTAAATACTTTATGTTCTCTGTAAGTGAAAAATCAGGGCAAGAGTTTTATTTCTCCAGGACTTGATTCTCGGTCACTAGGATTTTGCCCTTTCATGAGGCGAGGTGAGGCAGTTGCCTTGGATGGACAACAGATCACTGGGGCACCAGGGGGCAGCAAAATGACCTCTTGCCCCCCACTTTTAAAAAAGGGAAGATGTGGAGGAGGGCACTCATGTGTGTGTGTGTGGGAGTGGCATTTTGTGCCCCACCTCATGCTCACAGAGGTCTTGAGTCACCACTGCCAGCATTACTTACCAATGACCACCTTACGCAGAATGGGTATTTCCCCAAAGCATATAACCCATGTATTTCTCTGTCCAATTCTGGTTATACATTGCTAAAGCAAAGTTGCCAGCCATGAAAGGGCAATCATTCCTCACCATGCTCAGAAGCCAGGGCGATCCTATACGACTTAAAGGTAGACTCTAAGTCATGTTTCTCATGCATGTTTCCAAAGACATCTGCTGGGATGTATGATCCACTTCTGAAAAAGATTATTTGCAAAATAATTGCTATAGCAAAGAAAACATCTGTAAGAATGAATGTACCTTCTCCAGAGAACACATAAACAGGAATCAAATCTATGACGACAAGCTGTTTTACAAAGAAAGGTTTGGCTGCTGTGGTAATTCATCAGAATTTTGCCACTCATATCACAGCTACTTGGAATCCCCTATATGACACATTCACTTAAAATGGCAATGACCTCAAAAATGGATTTGTGGCATTTTCCATCTGATCAGATGGCACAGAAGAAATGAAACACAACCAATCTTTTGTGCTTTTGCTTTAAGGCTGTGGTTCTCAGACAAAGAGGCAGTTCTGCGGGGAGAGCGGGCTTAGCCCACTCTCCCCACAGATGATTAACAGGCAGCCCTGGGGGGCCGGATCAGCCGCCCACACAACTGCCAGCTCCATCATGGAGCCGGTGGGGGCTACAGGGATTGGGGGCTGTGTGGCCCCCCGGAAGTTCCAGGATGCCCCGCGCAAGTGCGTGGAGCATCCTGGAGAGACCCCTGAGCCCCTCCCAGTCAGAGGTCTACTCGCGTGTCGCTGTGCGCTGCGGCAACACACGAGCAAAAAGATAAGGTTAACAGAGCACTCGCTCCATTAACCTTGACTTAGGGGAGAGGGAATTAGGTGGGCTAGCCGCCTTGAGAACACCAGGCTGGCCTGCAAGCCTGGTGGTTCCCACGGTCCCTGGAAAGTGGGCTAAGCTCCCTTAGCCCACTTTCCAGTGACTGTGAGAATAGCTTCTATATCTTGCTGAGTGCGGCTATTAATCTGGCCCTAAAACCTATTGTCATGAGACATAAACCACGAGCACTGAGAATCAGGCACTGGCTCCCCCAGAGGCACAGCAAGACTGGATTAACAAAAAGTGAGGATGGCCCCCCACCCTCCCCAGCTTCTTCTTTGGAGCGGCGGCAGGGGAGAGCGAAAAGCAAGCTGTTAATCAGCTGGAGGCCCCCATCTCTTTCAAGGGCCCAGGGACATTTGACCCCCTCCCTCTGCATTCAGTTCTAGCTATGCCTCTGGGCTTCCTGCACCACCAGGGCTGGGGATCAGAGGAGAACAGTTCCAGTTGGGACACTCACACAACAGCCCAGAACTAGGGATGTGCAGAACTGGTTCGATAGTGAACCAGACAATTGCGTACTGGGTCAGTTCGAGCAGTTCAATCACTAACCGCTTTGAGCCACTTCAAGCCGGTTCATTGAACTGACTGGCTCAGCTGCTTGGTTCAATCAAATCAGTTCAAACACCCATGGGTTGGTCCATATTTGGACTGAACTGAGCCAACTGGTCCGTGCACACCCCTACCCAGAACTCTCTTGGCCTGAGCAGTCAGGTGACACTAACAAGCCAATCAGGTGTAATAATTTAATATAAAGCTCCTAGATATGAAATCTTATCTCAATGTGGACCAGTCGCCAGTGAGGGAGACCATCAGGTTCTCCCTCTTTGCCACCAAACTACCAGTTCTTGTCCTGCTTGAAACTTGCCTGCTTATCCAGAGAAACTTGCCTGCCCTTATACCTGGGTGCCTGAAAACTGTTGCACCAGCACATGAGGTTAAGATCGAGTACGGTGGCTGACATGATGTGCAGCCTCTCTGGGAATGGGAGTGGCGTGCAGCACTGCTGCAGCAGACCTGGTTAAATGTGGTTGGTACGCTGCCAAACTGGGATTGGGAGGTATTTTGCTTCCCACACAACATGCTCAGTGGGAGTGTCCACAGCTCAGCAATCTGAGATTTAATGATTACCTGAGATTGCTGTGATTGTGCAAACAAGTCCTATATGTCATTGCAACAATGTTGTCATAGAAACATAGGAAGCTGCCTTATACTGAGCCAGACTGTTGGTCCATCTTAGCTCAGTATTGTCTACACTGGCTGGTAGCAGCTCTCTAAGATTTTAGACAGCAATCCCTCCCAGTCCTACCTGGAGATGTGATGTCAGGGTGTGAACCTGAGACCTTCTGCATGCACGGGGATGCTTTCCCACTGAGCTACGGCCCCATCCCCTATGCAGAGTAACTAACAATGTTCACATATAGTCATCCATCCAAATGCAAGCCAAGGCAGACCCTGCTTAGCAAAGGGGACAATTCATGCTAATGAACTGATCACCAGACCAGCTCCCTTCCTCACATCTACCCTAATGCAGGGGTTCCAAACCTGGGCTCTCCAGATGTTGTTGACCATTGGGCCTGGGGATAATGGAAGTTATAGTCCAATCACAGATGGGGACTCAAGGCTGGGCACCCCTGCCCTAATGTATAGGGTTGGGGGAGTTGACCCTATAGAGCTTCCTTGGGTGTAACTAAGAAAACAGATGTCTCTTTGAAAAGGCACTTCTAGAAGCTGATAGGCAGGCCAAAGGAAGGTGTAAGGAGCAAATCCACTGGGTCCTATGGGAAGGGATCAGGAAGCAAATATAGTTCTACTCTGATGATCCTCAGTACCAGCCATCAACAAAGTAAGAGGGGACGTTTGCATTTGCACTGGACAGATATAATAAGTGATCTGGGATAGGGATGTCCTCATGACCCAACACAAGGCATGGTGCAAAAACCACCACTAGTTGTTGTGTCTTCACACGACTCCTCTGTGAATGCACTATCTGGGCAGAACCTCCCTGCTCCCTGCTTGACACGGATGTCTCACACACTGTGTCCCTTCACCCAAGCCTCCGCTGGCTCAACTGTTACCTTGAGCTTGGCAGTCCTGGGAAATTGTGGTAAAAGCTGAAGTTGTGCTGTTTGAAAACATCGATCCATGTCTTGTGAAATCTCTCTCTTTTGCTTCTCAAGTAGTTCAAAAGGTCTCCGTAGCAACAGTATTCAAAAATCAAGTAAATAGGCCCTAAAATAATATATTTTTAGCAAACACGTACAGTACATACATACATACATATTAACTATTAGACATAAGATAAAAGATAAATTACTTTGGGCGGATGTAGCAAAAAAAGATTGTACTGACGATCAAAGGATACCCTTTGTTCTTTACTAAGAACTACTTGTGATATTTCTTTCCATGAAAAAGAGACAAAGGAGCCATACGGACAGAAATGACACATGCTAATGCTACTAGTTATGGGATCCACCTCATATACCAGACAAACATGAATTCCTATTGGTATCTCCAGGTTAAGAAGAATGAACACGAGTAGTCCACAAAGTTGGCTCTCTCATAATAATAACTATAACAATAATAATGTTTATCCATTGAGGTTATTCACATAGGGGCTATTCAGATGATCGGCAAAAATCGGGCTAGGAGAGCCTAGCCTGATTTTTGCCAATCGTAAGAACCACCGGGCTTGCAGCCGAGCCCGGTGGTTCTAGAGTGGGTAACCTGCTCGAGAACTCCTGCCTTAAAACCAGGTTTGCGGAGCGAGCGCTCCACAAACCTGGTTTTAATTATTGTGAGTAGCCGCAGTGCGCCTTCATGCCACACCTACTCACAAGTAGACCTCACGAGTAGACCTACTCACTCGCGCAGGGCATAATGGGGCTTCCGGGGGCCACGCTGCCCCCGTGCTTCCCAGCCCCAGCCAGCTCCATCTCAGAGCCGGCAATTGTGTGGGCGGCCGATGCGGCCGCCCAGGTCTCCCTTCCCACTCACTGCCCCAAACCGGGTCTCACGGATCGTGAGACCTGGTCCATAATCAAAAACCTGGGTAGAAGTGGCTGTGTGGAAGCAATGCAGGAGGAAAAGCTACCCAGATTTCCCTCCTACCTTGCTTCCACACAACCCCTTCTACCCAGTTCCTCTTACCTTGCTGCCACACAATCACTTCTACCCAGGTTTCCCTCCTACCTTGATTCCACACAATCACTTCTACCCAGGTTTCCCTCCTACCTTGATTCCACACAATCACTTCTACCCAGGTTTCCCTCCTACCTTGATTCCACACAATCACTTCTACCCAGGTTTCCCTCCTACCTTGATTCCACACAATTACCTCTACCCAGGTTTTTCTCCTACTTTGATTCCACACAATGAGGCACTTCACATGATTGGTGTGAAGCGCCAGAGTGGGTTCTGCAGGGAGAGCAGGCTTAGCCCGCTCTCTCGACAGACAAGCAGCCACTCATAGCTGGGCAGCTGGATCAGCCACCTACATGACTGCTGACTCTGTCACGGAGCCAATAGGGGTGGAGGGGATCGGGGGCCGTGTGGCCCCCGGAAGTTCCAGGATGCCCTGCATGCTCACACAGCCTGCTTGCAGCCTCCCAGCGGGGGTATCCTCGTGTGTCGCCACGGTGCGGAGCCATGCTGTGGCGGCACACAATCAGCAAACCTGGGTTAGCGGAGCACTAGCTCCGCTAGCCTGGGCTAAGGGGAGGGCTACAATGGCAGGCTAGCTGCCAGAGAGCCACCGGGCTTGCCCTCGAGCCCACTGGTTCTCATGATGGGGAAAAACCAGGCTGGGCTTCTTTAGCCCAGTTTCCCCCCATTCGAGAGAATAGCATCAATCACTTCTACCCATGTTTCCCTCCTACCTTGCTTCCATTGAACCGAAAATTGGGAGCACACACAGCTCCCAAACCTGGGTAGGACATCGTTTTTGACTGTGTGAATGACCTCATTGACTGCTCAGTGTATTTCAGAGCGGTGTTCCTCACCTGACACGGTACAGGCTCCGAGCAGATTCACAATGTTTTCATGGCTTCCAATGTGAGTCATCATTTTGAGTTCTGACATTAGAGCATCTTTTTCAGAAGCGCCATATTTTTCTGTAGGTACAACAGCAACCCAAACATTTATTGATACTTTATAGGAGTTGATATCTTCTCGGATTCATGGTCCTCAAAATGCAGCCCCCTGAAGAAGTCCTGTGGACGCTCCTGTGTGCAATGCTATACTGTATTAGCAATTCAGCATCAGAAAGGCAATCCTGGATACTCTGCTAACTCTCTCATAGGGCAATATTTCAGACTAGCTTCCTCTGCAAGAGCACAAGCAGCAGCTTGGTACTGCAGCAGCTGAAGACTGAGCCAGTGCCTGGAAGCAGAGCAGAGGTTGCAATATCTTCCCCATCCCACCCTACCCCATTCTCACCCACCAAACCCTACTGATGAAGGAGTATCAACTGCCATGCAGTGCATTGTTTTGAACAAACCTATGCTGGCTGCTGAACATGGCTCAATTTTCTTCCTGATGCTAATAAACAGGTTAATGAGTTCATCTGATAGTTTGCTGGAGAAGATGTTCCTCTGATGGGCAGGGCACGTAGAACAAGTATATGTAGAAGAGGCATATGAAAATTAGTAAAGTTGTGCCATCGAGTCGGTGTCAATTCCTAGCAACCACAGAGCCATGTGGTTTTCTTTGGTAGAATACAGGAGGGGTTTACCATTGCCTCCTCCCGCACAGTATGGGATGATGCCTTTCAGCATCTTCCTGTATCGCTGCTGCCCAATATAGGTGTTTCCTGTAGGGATTTGAAGCAGCAGCCTCTTGCTCCCTAGGCACGTTACTTCCCCACTTTGCCATTAGGTGGCCCATGAAAATTAGTAGATAGGCAGACAGGCTAAAAAGCCTGCAGTGCCTGTTGGTAACAGCGTTGATGAAGGGTTATTAAACAGCTTCTTCAGGAGCAAAGAATGGCTTCTGGGTTTTTTGGCACAGAAACAGCAGAGAGGGAAAGTGTTGGGGAGGAGAGCTGATCTTGTTGTGGCAGGCATGAATTGTCCCCTATGCTAAGCAGGGTCTGCCTTGGCTTGCATTTGCATGGGTACCTGAAGTGAGCACTGTAGGATATTCCCCTTAAGGGTTAGGGCCATAGCTCAGCGGGCCATTTGCATGCTCAGCATGGTGTTAGTGACTGGCCACGCAAATAGCATCCATGCATGCTCCAAGGCCATGTGCATGCTGGCGCCACACGCAGGCTGATGGGGGGGGCGTCACAGGAAGAAACTGCATGGGGTGGCAAAGAGCTGGTAAGTACCTGCTGTACCTCCTTTTAAAGGTGCTGCTCACTGCCCCCCCCCACGGCGGTACCTCAGAGCGCCGAATCACTTTGGCCCTCACCCGAACCGATTCGGCACCAAATCTGTGCATGAACCTCAGTTTGTGCACATCCCTATCTGGGAGAGACTCCTGCCTGAAACCCCGGAGAGCCATTGCCAGTCAGTGTAAAGCAGGGGTGGGGAACCTTGGCCCTCCAGCTGTTTTTGTACTACAACTCCCATCATCCCCAGACACATGATGGGAGTTGTAGTTCAACAACAGCTGGAGGGCCAAGGTTCCCCACCCCTGGTGTAAAGAGTACTGAGCACGATGGGCCAGTGGACTGACTCGGCATATTATGGCAGTTTCCTACGTGTACCTCATGCTACACTTCTATGCTGAATCGGGGCCTTCTGTGTCTGTCTGGGGGCTGAACAGGACCCCTTCTGCACTTCCTGCTTTAAAACTGTCGGTTAAAGGCAGGTTTTAAGGTAATGTAGCCAGCCCTTAAACTGGAGCCTCCTATAGCTAGGACCTATTGCTCCCCTAGCTTTGTGCTGCCTATTTGGCAGTGTGCCAGAAGAGGGAGCTGGTGGCTTGCTTTCTGCAGCAACGTTTTGATGCCACCCCACCCCCTGGAGGCCCTGTGAGCACAACCACTGGCTCCCCTTGCAGCAGGCAGGGGGATAGAAGGTTCCTGTCTGAGGCTGGCCTTGCCTCATGGTCAGAGTCTCCTTGGTCTTGGTGGGTTATGTTTGTTTTCTCTGGCTTGATATAAGAACATCATAAGCTGCCTTATATTGAGTGAGACCATCCATCCATCTTGTTCAATATTGTCCACACTGACTGCCCATAGCTCTCCAGGGTTTCAGAGGGAAATTTCCCACAAGCTTGACTCGGAACTCTGTTCCTGACCCTTGGCTTACTGCTTGACTCCTGGCTTCTGGTTTGTCTGCCTGGCTTGACTTGGAACTCTGTTCCTGAACCTTGGCTTACTGCTTGACTCCTGGCTTCTGGTTTGTCTGCCTGGCTTGACTTGGAACTCTGTTCCTGAACCTTGGCTTACTGCTTGACTCCTGGCTTCTGGTTTGTCTGCCTGGCTTGACCCTGGACTTAACCTAAGACACACTGGATGATCCCAGTCAGCCCACCCCTAGTGTGGGCTGACTGTTTCCAACCCCTAGTGTGACTCAGACTGTTGCCTCAGCGCCTGCCCCCGGTTCTTGTCTGTCTGCCTGACTCTCCCAGTCCCATCTTGTAGCTTGGCTCCTCTTATAGGCTGCTGCCTACAGCTCAGCCTGACACCAATGCAGCTGGCTAGAAGTTTGCCTACAGTTTGCTAACTCAACAGTCACCAGGTGACACAAGGCAACAATGGGGTCCCACTTGGTCATATAAATTCTCAGATTCTGACTCAACTCCTCAGTCTGAACAATTTGTCTGTACAGGGAACACCAAGCAGGTGTCACATGAAGTTACCCAATTCCCTGGTTGCCTGCTGTTGGCCTGGTTTTGCCCAAGCCTGTAGCCAGAAATGGTGGTGAGAGAGCCAAAGGCAGGGAGTTATTGCAGAACAGTCGGACCATAAATGCAGTCAGCCCAAGATGCTTAAAGTTAGCTGCATTACTTATCAATAAGATGCAATTTAATTTTATATAAAAGACATTTCAGGTGCATGCCCATTATCCCAATTCCTTTACATTCATTGGCCAGAGCATTGGAAAGTGGGTGCAACTTTACTTCTTAGAAAGCAATTGGGAAGAATCCTGCTTGCACATTTTTCCTTATATGGTATGTTAAGAGGATAGAGAGGGAGGGGGAGGGTAGAGTACTATTTGATGTACTCTCAAATAGCTATAACCCTGGCTTGGACTCACTACTCCAGTCTCCTTGAATGAATAGTCTATAGTATTTACAGTAGAACCAAATCAGGATCTCCTTACAATATCCCTTACCTTTCAGCATTTTGACAGCAACTTGGACCGACACTCCCGTTTCACTGATTCCATATGCTGTAGCATTCACCACTTTCCCAAAGGCACCAGAACCAAGTACTTGCCCTACAAGAAAGGAAAGAAGTGTTCTTGTTGCCTTCCAGTTTGATCACATGCTTATCGGTTTCATGATGGACACCACAGGCTGCTCACCGAATTCCAGATTTTCTCTGGGAAACTCCCATTTGGGTTCATAGGCAATCTCGCTGAAATCCACATAGATATAATCATTATCAGAGGGACCAACCATCTGTATCATTTGCAGTTGCCTTTCATATCTGGATTGCTACAGAGAATGGAACATTTTAAGTGGTGATGAGGGCATGGAAGGAAAATAGGGAGTGTGAAAGACAGGCATGGGTTAGCCTTTACCTTTTTGTAGTTATAGCATATTAAGATGAACAAGAGCATGATGCCTGGAATACAGACTCCAATAATGGCATATAATGCAACATTGTCTGATGGAACAATTATTACGACCTCTTCTGGATCTTGAAAAGAGAGAAATGATTAATAGTGACATTTTGAAAACCAAACTGGACAAAACAAGCTTCACAGAAACATTCATCACAAATGCAAAAGGAACATACCCTCTTCTGCAAAAGCTTAGTTTATTTATTTTACTTTACATCATTTTTACCCCACTTTCCCCACCCTCAACATTTCAATGTGGCATGTACATCAATGTGGCTAAAAACATCAAACAATATACGGTGAAAAATAAAAAGCAATCGAACAATAAACAAAATGATATAATCAGCAGTTAAATTCATAATCTAACAGAACCACAGCAATGAATACCTAGTAATCAACAGTCCACCATCCCAAACCAAATATTTGCTATCTTATCTATTTATTTATGCATGTGTGTTTGAGATGTCCCTATGTGTCCCTACAACTGTACCAAATTTGGTCAAAATCAGTCCCCACTTGAACCTCAAACATTCATGTGTCCGCCATCTTGAATCAGGGTGGATAACATCATCACAAACTACGCCCTTGAGCCACCCCTATGTGTCCCTACATATATTTCCCTATGTGTAGTAAATTTGGTTCAAATCAGTTAGGCGGTTCACAAGTTAGCCCACTTGCGCCTCAAATGTTTACGTGTCCGTCAACTTGATTTGGGGTGGATGACATCATCACAAACTACACCAGTGAGTTTGTGATGATGTGTCCCTACAACTGTACCTGATTTGGTTCAGAATGGCCCAGGCATTGTGATGTTGATGGGACACACACAAACACACACACACGGAGTGCCCGGTGATCTCATTAGCCTACTGAAAAGTAGGCTAAAAACAAGCAATTATACAATGACAATAAATGAAACATTTAAATGTGTTATACTTCCCCCTTCTTTAACCAGTGAGGTATTATGCTTTATAGCAGCATTTTCCAACGGATGTGCCACACTGATTCAACCCATAATGCACTGAGAAGGAGGTGCCTCCTTCCTGATTCATAAAGGTGTGAGTCAGTTGCAAAGCCAGAAGTTTAAACTTCTGGCTTTTTCAGTTTTTCAGTGTTTAGTCTGGATAGACTATCACCCAATGACCTGCCTTAAAGTTACTGCAAGGCCAAAGCTCAATAGGAATTTGACTGAAGGGACAAGATACAATGCACCAACCCAGATGGGACACTATGGGCCAAACAACATGTTACATTAAGTGTAACATTAATGTAAAGTAAAGTGTGCCATCGAGGTGGTGTCGACTCCTGGTGACCTCACAGCCCTGTGGTCATCTTTGTAGAATACAGCAGGGGTTTACCATTGCCATCTCCCGTGCGGTATGAAATGCCTTTCAGCATCTTCCTATATCACAGCTGCCCAATATAGTTATTTCCCATAGCCTGGGACACATAACAGCAGGGATTTGAACCAGCAACCTCTGGCTGGCTAATCATGTAATTTACCCACTGTGTTTCCCATAGCCTGGGAAACACCAGCAGGGATTTGAACCAGCAACCTCTGGCTGGCTAATCAAGTCATTTACCCACTGTGCCATTAGGTGGCTTGTTAACATTAATGTAACATTACATTAAGTGTAACATGAGTCATTGGCCCTTGCATATTTGGGTTTTGTTTGCCAAAGAGTAGCTGCAAGAGATCCCAATCAGGAGTGAGGACATGGGGGAGAGGAACTTTAACTTAGCCCAATCATGTAATGCTGGGGTGAAACTGCAGGCCAGATCAGCCCATGGAGGTCAACTGACCACCAGCCTAGGTGGCCAGATTTGGCTTTTAAAAAGCCAAATTCTGGCTTACGGCCCATTTGACCCACGAGTATACCCCTTAGGTTCTGGCAACCTTGCACCAGCCAGCGTGAGGCCGAGACAAGCCCCGCCACTGCCTTTTCGTCCCCTCACTGCTGCCGAAAAGGGGGCACATGTACTTATTTCTCTCCAACCGGCAGGCTTCCTTCTTCTCCCACCCCACTCCACATCCTGCCTCTTCTGCCTGTGATGGTATTTCTCTCCCCCCCACCACCCCCACTGCTGTGTGGCAGTGGAAGTTGTAAGTTTCTTCCTTCCTGCTCCGCTGCTGCTACTCTCCACCCCTCCTCCTCCCTCAAAGTGGGCTCTTCAGTGTGCAAAGCCCTAGCCCTGAGGAGGAAGATGGGAAATAATGAGTGGGGAGGAGGAAGAAGACAGAAGGCGATGCAAAGCTATGAGTGGCCCTCTGGAGGTGCATCAGAATCAAATTTGGCCCACCACCTGATTGAGTTTGACACCCCTGGTGTATTATTATTAATTATATTATTATTATTATTATTATTATTATTATTATTATTATTATTATTATTATTTCTTGTTTACACAGACAGGTGTTATTGACTGGTTTGTTTTATCTAGACATCGAGTCCTTCCCAAGGACCTGGGATGCCAGAATTTTATTGTCAATGGTTATAGATATCGTCGCAGAATATAGGCTGTTCCCAGTAAAGCTGCTTTTTGTAATTGGCTGATGGTGATTTCTGTGGCCCCTATGGTGTTGAGGTGCTCTTCAAGGTCTTTTGGAACTGCACCCAGGGCGCCAATTACCACTGGGATTATTTTGGTCTTCTTCTGCCACAGCCTTTCAATTTCAATTTGTAGATCTTTGTATTTGGTGATTTCTTCTTCTTCTTCTTCTTCTTCTTCTTCGATAATAATAATAATAATAATAATAATAATAATTCAATTTCTATACCGCCCTTCCAAAAATGGCTCAGGGCAGTTTACACAGAGAAATAATAAATAAATAAGATGTCCCCAAAGGGACACATTCTAAAAAAACATTTATTTTGGCCTTATCACCACATGAATTCAGAAGCATGGTTAGGATTGAGTTGTTAATCTCTTAAACCTGTGGTTCCCAACTTGAGGACTGCCAGATGTTGTTGAACTACAACTCCCCTCATCCCCAGTCTCAATAAATTGTAGCTGGGGCTGATCGGAGTTGTAGTTCACCAACATCTGGAGGCCTCCAGGTTGGGAACCACAGCCTTCAACCGGTGAATCATAGAGTGGGAGGGGGCCTATCTAGTCCTCTCCTGCTTGATGACTGTTGAACAGATGACTATCTAGCCTCTGCTTGAAGATCTCCGGAGGGAGGGAGGAAGGGAGACCACTTAATGCTTAAGGAATTTGAATGTGTTCTATTGTTGAACTAATTATTACTGTTAATAATAAGAAGCTCTTATTGTTAGGTTTTCCAAGCATTTGTCTTAAGTTAAAAATCACACTCACAGAAACACACATTTTGCCCACAGTTCCATATTGACAGGTCTGTTCTGGCCTCTATAATACAGTATTTCATACAAACCATAATTAACTGTGAATGCCCCATTCAAGTGAAAGATCCCACAGCATTTTACAGTATTTATTTATTTCAAATATTTATATTCCCGCCTGTCCAATACAATACTGCTCAAGGCGGCTCATAACAGTAAAAGAAAAAAAAGTAATATAAAATTCAACACACACAAAAACAAATTAAACACAATGTAGAATAAAGAACAATTAAAACAAACCCAATTAAAATTAAAAACCCATCAGGCTATAGTAAAACCCACTAAAAAGCCTTTCTAAACAAGTAAGCTTTAAGAGCTTTTTAAAAAATCCTAACCAGTTTTACAGTACCCTGTGGATTATTTGCAAAATGCTGCTCTATAGCATAGCCATACAGTACCTTTTGGATTCAGGGAGATTGTTTGGCAGGATATGTCAACGGAATTGTTTGCACAGCAACGAAGAACAAATCCTCTTTGTGCTACTGTTATGTTTAAAATGCTGTTGGTGATTGAGAAACCAAAGGTTTTTCCTTCACGCCTGTTGTCTGAAAATCCTTTTGTGATTTCTGTACAACTGAGGGGAAAAGAAATCCATTCATATTTCCTACTGCTTACCCAAAGTATTGGAAAGGCAGGAACATGGCAAAGGGCAGGAGTATGGGAATGGTGTTTCATAAAGTTTTTTAGTGATACATGAATTGAATTGCTGCTAACTCTATTTTTAGCTCACAAGTCATCTTAATGTTGCAGATGTGCACAGGCCCAACCCTAAGTTAGAAAGAAGCAGCCCATGGTTTTCTCCATGATCTTCTCCAGACAAGTTATTTACTTGTCTCAATCAAAATCTCCATCATTCACACCAGCACTTGGCACCCGGCTATTTAGTGCTGATCTGGGCGCTTTCCAGATTACATGCTACAATGTAGTAAAATGCTTCAACTTGGCAGGACTGTATTTGAAAACAACCCCCAAAATCTTAAACTCCTACAATGGGAAAATACAGCTATTTTTTCTGCAATGGGCTTGCAACACTGTAGCACTATAACATAAAGATAAAATCTGAAATAAGGCATTGGAAACGTGAACAGCACCTTGATGTCAATGCAGGGACTACAGTGTCACAACACAGGAAGTACAGAAGCACACTTAGCAGATCCATAGTGACACTGTCGTGGGGTCTAATCTGGAAAGCACCTTAGTGCCAAATTCACCCCTTGGTTGGCTGTGAGTAAAGGAATCCTGCCCTTAGAGTGGTTCATGATGGGTGTCAGTGAGGAAAGCTCTGTTGCCAGATTTGGCTTTTTTAAAGCCAAAAATCCCCCCCCCCCGCCCACTCTCTGAAGTCGCCAGGAGCATTACCAGACAGCAGGCTTTACCGTGGTTTTTCTGGGAGGCTTTACTGCAAGTTTGAAGATGCCCCCCAAAACCGATGCAAAAAGTGGATTTTTTAAAACCCCGGATATAAATTGGGCTACACTCTAATGCCCGATGAAAAACCCGAATTGTGTGTGAAATGCTCCCTCATAGCTCACAGAGACCAGGGTAAATTTATGATATGGGAATGCACATCTCCATTCTGGAGAAGATGCGAATGAAAAGCCAGGTGTGAAAAACTTCCATGCCTCTTCTTTCCCTCAGTAGCAACATCCCTTCTTCATTGCCTCCACTTCTCCCCCTCCTTGCAATCTCAACCCTCTCCTCCTCACCCCATGCAGGACTAGGCTACGAAGATCAACTGAAGTGGGGAGGGGTTGGAGTTTTGAATGCCTATTTGCAGGTAGCACCTGCATACACACATTTCACACCGCTTGAAAATACCACAAGGTATTTGGCCATACATAAAGCCCACTGGCAATTACACATGAGAAGCATCAAGTTCCAAGTGTGAGTTTACTCACCTTCCACTCACTCACTCTGGCTTCTGTCTTCCTTCCCAGAGAGAATTCATGCCATATTCAAATGCAGGGCAGGCTCCTCTAATGGTTTTTGCAGTGCTGCCTGCTGGCCAGCTTTTGCTGTCCAAGAAGAACCAGCCCTTTCCCCATTCATCCGAAAAGTAGAAATCAGTTCTTCTCTGAAAGCGAAAGCTGGCCAGCAGGTGGCGCTGCAAAAATCATGAGAGGGCCTTGCCTTGTGCCTGAACACAGCATAAAGTTACACTAGGAAAGAAGCCAGAAGCCAGTACTAATGTGCGGAGGGTGAGTAAACTCACTCCTGGACCTTGCGCAAAAGCTTCTCATGTAGCACTTATTAGCATCTTGAAGAACCTTCTGCAACCTACTACAGCCGGATTCACTAGTAAGCTAGAGGCTCACATACATATTTTAAAGGGCTCAAATGCACATTTAGAACTCTTTAAGCCATCTTTGCATGTACAGTTTGTCAGTCTTAACCCTAAAACATCTAGGTCCTGATGACAGAGTCCATGGTTCAAAGCACCTAGTACCTGACAATGAGTTCCCCATCTGAATGGTTGAGAAAGAGAATGTTAATCTAGATGAATAATTAGTCTAGCCCAGGAATTCTCAACGTTGGGTCCTCAGATGTTATTAGACTTCAATTCCCATAATCCCCAACCAAAGTCCACTGGGGCTGAGGATTATGGGGGTTGAAGTCCGATAACATCTGGGGACCCAACGCTGAGAATCCCTGGTCTAGTCCACTAAGGCAACTCTTAGTATAGTTTTGGTTGTGTTTTTAAAAAGTAGGGCTTCAGAAATATGACTTCTTGCTAAGTCCTAATAATGGCATATTGCTTGCTGTCAAGGATGCAGCTGCTAACAGCCACAGAAAGTGGGCATGGGTCTCTGTATTTACTTTTTCCCGTGCTCTCCAGTACACTGCTTCCAGACCAAAGATGATTCAGGAGAGCTCTCAGAGGTGCAAGAAATTTGACTTCCTGTTTTGTTGATTGTTACTTCAGGTTTTCCTGTGAAAGGCAGAGCAAAACAGAGTACTTAACAAGAATTTTCATACATTATCAGGACCAACCACCCTCTACCAAGAACTCTTTAAGCCAGGACTTCTCAGACTGAACTGCAACTCACAGTGGCTGGGGATGATGGGAGCGGTGGTCCAGCAACATCTGAGAACCCAAGTCTGAGAAGCCCTGCTTGAAGCCTCCCATTTTATAACTCACCCTGTTGGTGAACACCTTTACCTAGAAACAAATTCTAGAAATGGGAAGGGCATTTACTTTCAGGGAAGTATGTTTAGAATTGTGGCCTATAAAGCAAAGTAAAAGACTGACCGCTGGCAGCTTACACTTTCATCTAATGTTTGGATACAGAAACAGGTCCAAAGATTAGGGACATAAAGAAATATAGCAAGCTGTATATAAACATATAAACTGCCTTGCATTAAGTCAGACAAGTGGTCCATCTGGCTCAATACTGTCTACCCTGACTGACAGCAGTTAGACAGAGGTTGCTACTACAGTATTTCCAGTAGTACTACCTTAGATACTTTGACTGGAAATGCCAGAGATTTAGGGTTACCAACCCTAACTTGTTATCTCTAGAGATCCCCCCAACCTAATATTTTTCATACTATTATGCCAAAAAAAAAAAATCTCTAGGAGTGCTTTCAACAGTCACCAAGAGATCAAGACCGATTCCTGGAGACTCCAAATATACTACTACTACTACTACTACTACTACTACTACTACTACTTAGTAGTAGTATTTAGTTCTATTATTATAGTACTATTTAGTATGACTGTAACAATATTATGATTTAGTACTATTATTATTGATGAATCCTACAACAACCTAGCAAGAGAATTTCTGTATGCGATGCATAGGGAAGGACTATAATTCTGTGGAAGAGCATCTGCTTGGCATACAGAAGGTCCCAGTTTCAGCCCTTGGCATCTCCAGGTAGGGCTGAGAAATACCATTTGAAATCAGTGCCGATAATACTGAGCTAGATGGGCCAATGGTCTTAACAGTCTAAGGCAGACAGCGATCTAATCCTTGTGCTATAACATTGAACTAGGGGCCCTCCCTAGAAATGTAGTTTTGCAACTCCTGTTCCCATCAATGCAACTTGTAGGACATGTTGGGGGAATTCCCACTGAAACAAAGAGGCTGGACAATACAAGTGTGCTTAATGGATATAAAGAACCTGTCTTGCAATGGCCTGCCCAGTAGGATCACTGGGCAGGGCATCTAGCCCTGAGTTGTCCATTCTGACTGGCAGTAACTCTCTGCAAGCTCAGAGGTCCTTCTCAGTTCACAAATGAGATTCTTTAACTGGAAGTGCTGGTGATTCCATGTGGGATCTTCTCCATGCAAAACATGTGCTCTGCCACTGCGCTACAACCTTTCCCTGAGAGAACAGTTCCCACTTCTCCTATCTTTTAAATATTGCACTTCATGCCTTTTAATCTATGTCTCTTGTTTATAATAATAATCTATATTCTGAAAGACAGTATGGAAAAGAGCAGAAGAAATTTCTGTAGAAACTGGGAAGGATGGAGTAAGCTGGGATAGAAGAAACACACAGAAGTACCATATTTATCTGAATAAAAGACAACTTGGAATTTAAGATGACCCACCCTTAAAAACAGAGGTTAAGTACAGGTTATACCAGTATTTATCCAAAAGGAGCAGGACTCTGAATTTGACCACCACGTCCCCTCCCATTTCTAATATAAAAGAATGGGGGGGGGGCTGCTCTTAGATTCAGGTAAATACGGTAAGTGGCATGGAATCACATCTTGTTTTGTTTTTACTCACTTTTCACATAGAGTTTCAAGGTTCTCTCCAAATAGAGATCATCATTTTCTGCATAGAACACGTATTCTCCTGGTTGGTGTTTATGGTCACAGAAGGTTGAAGAGATGCTGTTTCATAAAGGAAGGAAGGAAGAATCACTCAAGCATGTATACAAATGCATTTATTATTCAAAGATGGTTTTTTTGACTCAGACCAGGCAGCTATCAAAGAATAAATACCCAAAATAGCATCCTGGCTAAGCTGGGTTACACTACATATCATTTAAAACACATTCTATGTAACTGCTTGCTTGTTCCCCCTGTGAAAAAGAGCAGACATGCAGGACACACATTCATACAGCACTGGGAACATAGAGAGTTACCTTATACAGAGTCAGACCACTGATCCATCTAGCTCAATACTGTCTACACTAACTGGAAATGGCTCTCCAAGGTTTCAGGTGAGAGTTTTTCCCAGCTCTACCTGGAAATGCCAGGGGTTGAACCTGGGACCTTGTGCATGCAACTCAGATGCTCTGCCTCTGAGCTATGGCCTCATCCCCAACATGACAGAGACAGGATAGCCCAGCTCCAGAGCTCCCGGCCTTGAGTCCCCAGGCATTGAACTACAACTCCCACCATCCTTAGCTACAATGGCTGAAAGAATGGTGGGTGCTAACATCCCAAGACTGGGAAACATAGGAAGCTGTCATATACTGAGTCAGACCATTGGACTAGCTAGCTCAGTATTGTCTTCACAGACTGGCAGTGGCTTCTCTAAGGTTGCAGGCAGGAATCTCGCTCAGCCCTATCTTGGGGATGCCAGGGAGGGAATTTGGAACCTTCTGCTCTTCCCAGAGTGGCTCCATCCCCTGAGGGGAATATCTTGCAGTGCTCACACATCAAGTCTCCCATCCATATGCAACCAGGGTGGACCCTGCTTAGCTAAGGGGACAAGACATGCTTGCTACCACAAGATCAGCTTTCAGCCAGATGACAGCTAAAGGGGTCCAGTTGTAGAGCAAGTAGCTGAGAGTCAGGGGCAACAGTTAGAAGAGTGATGGTGATGGTGGTGGTGGTGGTGGTGGTGGTGGTGGTGATGAAATTATAAAGCATTTTTAAAAATAAGGTATCAGCAGCTGGCTTACTACTGCCATGAATATTTATAAAGTATATCACTTTTGAACATATGTTCTCAAAATGATTTACATAAAGTAATAAATAAGAAGGTTCCCTGTCTGAAAAGAGTTCGCAATCTAAATAGAAACAAAAGATCGACACCAGCAACAACCACTGAAGGGATGCTGTGCTGGGGTTGGGTAGGGCTAGTTGCTCTCCCCTGCTAAATGTAAGAGAATTATCACTTTAAAGAGTGTGTCACTTTAACAGGGTTACCTGAAATGAGAAGGGACAGGACTGATGGTTGAATAGTGTTGATCCAAAATGTCCTCCCTCCTCGCTGCCAACCACTAATATTCTCAGATGGCAAAAAGGCAGGGGGAGGAAAGAGAGTTATAAACAGTTTCTCAGGAAGACCTGAGAAACTCTAAGAACCGCCCCCCCCCCCGAATCTTCCTCAGAATAACACTACATCCTGACTAGTGCTGCCATCGGCGGACAGAGGCATGGTGTAAATAGTAAAACCAAAATAAGTGACACCTACTTCTACCACCACTACAGAGTAGTAAGCTGCCCCCTCAAAATTATAGGAAAGGCAAGAGGGGCAAGAGGGTTGACAGCTAAGCAATGCAATGTGTCTTTGGGTCTGTCCTTGGAGTTCCCAACCTTGAGTCTCCAGATGTTGTTGGCCTACAAACCCTCACAGTGGCTGGGGATGACAGAAGATGTAGGCCAACATCCCTGGGGGCCCAAGGCTGGGAATCCCTGCTGTGGGAGCTCAGTCAATACGAACGCTCAGAGAAAAGCCGGAGGCAGACAAATGGCTGGCATTACAAAAGCAGAAAATTCCACCCCACCCCCACAATCATCCTGCTCAATCCCCAAAACTTTCAGTAGGGATGTGCATGAACCGGTTTGGCGGTCCTTTTACAGGTGTCACTCCGAAGCGGTTCAGAGGTCCGGTGTTCAGGCCAGTTAAGTGGTGGTAGGTTAAGGAACATGGAAGGGCTCCCTTCTGCCCCACCATGTTTCCCCCACCAACGTTGTCACCAGAACCGCTGGTGTGGGGCACTGACCGGAGCAGGAAGGAGGTACGCTGCCACCCTGCGCCAGCGATTTTGGTGCCAGCGCCAGCAGGGGAAATGCGGCGTGAGGGTAAGAGCACCCGCCCTGCTCCTTAAGGTAACCCCACTGACACTGAACCAGCCCGAACACTGGTTCGTGTACATTCCTACCTTTCAGCACCTTTACATTTGCCCAAATTTCTTTGTTTGGCCCATTTTGTCCCAAAATAGAGATTTTGTCCCAAAATAGAGATGTACATGAAACAGGTTTTGTGTTTCGTTTCAAGCTTGAAGCAAATCACAAGGCGGCTGAAACATTTCACCAAAACAGCAGCTGAGTTGGCTGTTTTGACAAAACATCTCAAAACTGTTAGAGTGTTCCAGCCATAGGGAACAATGGGGAAACTCAAAGCACCCCATTGTTCCCCATGGGTAGATCCTAGGGACACCAAAGTGGGTTGTGTGATAGGGCATGATGGGTGCTACCTACCACCCAACCCACAAAATAAATGGGCAAGCAGGTGATCTAAAATATTTTTAACCTTTCCCCTAGACCCCCATAGGATTCTTCCCCCCCAGACCCCAATGGGCCTCCAAAATGGTGCTCAAAACATCAAAAAATTTCAATTGAAATGGGGTTGTTCTGCTCCAAGCTCGAAGGACCCTTTTAAAAGGAGGGTGTTTTGTTTTGAGCTCAAAACACTCGAAACAGCTCATTTCAGGTTGAAATGTTTCACAGTTGAAACGCACATCCCTATCCCAAAACTCTTCAGCACTTTCAAATTTCACCAAAAGTGCTACAGGGAGAATGTTTGGATTCATTCATGTGTAAGACAAGTTGTAAAGCAGACATCACACAAGTCCTATGTGAACACATTATGAATGGTGGAGAAGAGATGTTGGGGTCACAGCCATTGGGCTTGACCCTGATTTCCATGCATTCAATTTGTCTATTTATAAATAAATCAAATATTATAAAGACACCATAAGTCTCCAGTGATATCTCCTCCAAAAGAAGCCAAAAATTATCATGACTCAGTAAATGGGAAGTATGTAATATATAGCATATTTCAGACATCCTAGAAAAGTAACAGGGAGGAGCATCCATCGGTTGCTGCTATACAAAGTCCAAATGTATAAGAACAACAACACCACCACCAAAACACAATGCTTATATTTTCTCTGTTCTGAGACTTTGAGTACTGCTGCAGAATACTTGTGTCATATATAAAAATTGTTCCATACTGACAGAGGAAGAGACAGAAGGTGTATAATATTAGTAGTTTTCAACTGTCTTCCAGACCAGGGATTCTCAAAGTTGGGTCCCCAGATGTTATTGGACTTCAACTCCCATAATCCCCAGACCCAATGGCCTTTGGTTGGAGATTAAGGGAGCTGAAGTCCAATAACAGCTGGGTACTAGCTGGGTGACTAGCTGGATACTAGCTGGGTGACTCTGGGCCAGTCACTTCTCTCTCAGCCTAACCTACTTCACAGGGTTGTTGTGAGGAGAAACGCAAGCATGTAGTACACTGCTCTGGGCTCCTTGGAGGAAGAGCAGGATATAAATGTTAAATAAATAAATAAATAAATAAATAAATAAATAAATAAATAAATAAATAACTAACATCTGGAGACCCAATGTTGAGAATCCCTGTTCCAGACAAGGCAAGAAAATCAAATTTCCCACAATTTGTCTGGATCTCTTAACACATACTGGCTGCAATCCAGACTAATGTTGCACCAGCACAACAGTGTTTCCCACTGTGCAAACTGAGGTGATAATATCTAGTGACACCCCTCCCCCCCACTGTTCCCTCTGCAACTCTCTGTGCCTCCTGAAAATATGTCCCTGTGGGTTCCCCAACCCTTAGGGATATATTTTTGGGAGGCACAGGCAGCAGCAGGATGGAGCCATAGCTCAGTACAAGAATATCTTCTTCACTTGCAGAAGGACCCAAATTCAATCCAAGGCACCTCCCAGCTGGGAAAATACTCCTACCTGAAACCTCTAGGTGTAGACAATACTAAGCTAGATGAATGAATGGGCTGACTCAAATAAGGCAGCTTCCTATGTTCCTATGAAGGGTAATCAAAAACCACACACACACACACGATGGAAAATTCATTCACACAGACACACATGATGGAAAATTTCATTCATTCATTCATTCATTCATTTTATTTACTGCCCTTCCTAAAGTGGCTCAGGGTATAATAAAACAATTAAAATAAAATAAAATAAATTTAAACCAGATTAAAATTTAAAACTAGATATCATTAAAAGCCAGGCTAAAAAGATGGGTCTTTAAGGCTCTCTTGAAGGCCTCCAAGGAAGATAATCCTCTCATGTCCACAGAGAGCACATTCCACAACCTAAGGGTGACAACTGAGAATGCTTTTGCACTGGCACCATCTGAATGACAGCTAGTTTTTTTTTTTTAGATGAGCACCTACATATCCTTGAACATTTCACAGATAAAAATAGGGAGACTTGTGTATTTGTAGCATTTCTTTTCTCACTCCAAGGATCACTGCCTGATCTCCTCCCCCTCAACACAGATTGCTGCAGGTTCTTCTTTGCAATTGCCTGTCCCGTGGCTTGCACCGGCTTCAGAAGCAAGCTGTGTGAGTAAACTGATTTTAACAAATCATTTTTGAAAACTTAAGGATGCTTAATAGAATGAATGCTTGCAGGCTGATCACATGCATGTTTGTTCTTCTTCTAAGTGTGTAGACTGCTGCCTTTGGTAAAACAGGTAGGGTTATCTCACCTCTCTTTTATCCCATGACTGCACACAATCATGGTTGCAATCTTTAGCAAACTTACTCTGGAATAAGTCCCATGAAATCATTGGACTTGCTTCTGCAAGATATTCTAAGATATTCCCCTCAGGGGATGGAGCCAGTCTGGGAAGAGCAGAAGGTTTCAAGTTCTCTCTGAGAGAGATTCCTGCCTGCAACCTTGGAGAAGCCACTGCCAGTCTGTGAAGACAATACTGATCTAGATAGACCAATGGGCTGACTCAGTATATGGCAGCTTCCTATGTTCCTATGCCTCAGAGGGAGGGGGAAAAAAGAGGAGGAGGAGGAGGACAGTGTTTTATCAGGACTCAGTCTTGGGAAACAAAAACTGCCCTGGCAAATAAGGATATTTGAAGTATATGTTCTTAAGATGTTTGACGTATGCATTTGAGTGAAACTTCAGGGGCCTATTTGGGTTTGGTCTGCTTTCACCCTCTTCAGCCCAAAGTGAAGTACTGTCTGGGAGGCCAAAATAGGCTCAAAATGAAGCAAACCATTCATACTCTCCAGCCTCTCAAAGCTTCAAAAAGTGGTAGCAAGCATGACTTGTCCCCATAGCTAAGCAGAATCTGCCCTGGTTGCAAATGAATGGGAGACTTGATGTGTGAGCACTGCAAGATATTCCCCTCGGGGATGAAGCTGCTCTGGGAAGAGCAGAAGGTTTCACGTTCCCTCCCTGGCTTCTCCAAGATAGGGCTGAGAGAGATTCCTGCCTGCAACCTTGGAGAAGCCGCTGCCAGTCTGTGAAGACAATACTGAGCTAGATAGACTGATGGTCTGACTCAGTATATGGCAGTTTCCTATGTTCCTATGTTCCTAAGGATTCGTCTCGGAGCAAAGTGAGTCCCCTTGAAGCACGACTGAAGAGAACGGAAGCAAATAGGGAACACTTTGGAGACTCCGAAGTGGTTCCTGAAGTGAAGTGGGGCTGCTTCACACAGGCCTAGTGTACACTTAAACATGGAGAAGGTGAATGTGGCAAATAGGTATTTGAGAACACATGCAACACGGGGACAGCGACGGCCTTGTACTCGGTGGCTGGATATTATAAACAATGACACTGGAATGACCATGGCGGACTTAAAGGAAGCTGTCCGAGATAGGACGGCATGGAGTGCAGTGATCCATAGAGTGACCGAGAGTCGGACATGACTGAACGGATAGAGAGAGAGCAGCATACAAGTACACTAGTCAGAGAGCTGGGGTGAGATTGGGCTGAAAAGGAAGAGTGGGGAGGAAAATGGCGCAGCACCAAAAAGCCAAGACAAAAAGGACGGAATGTTCCCAAAAAATGCTGAATAAATAATAATCAACTAGCTGTCCTGGTGCAGAGCTTCTGTACCCCAGTTCTCTCTATCACCCCCCACATCTTCATTTCATGCTCCCCCCTTCAGCTCCCATTTGTGCCCCCCCCATTCAGCTCCATTTTGTGCTCCCTTGGAGGCCGGGCAGCTGGGCAGCCGCTTCTCCCCCCTTGGTGGCCAGGCCATTGCTTCTCCTCCCTCGGCAGCCGGCCAGCCAGCCTACCAGGCTGCCACTTCTCCTCCCCGGCTGCTCAGCCGTTCTCCTGGCCAGCAGTTTCTTTCTGCCTATCCCTGTTGCTAATTAGCAGTTCGCTCACGAACTCTTGCAAGAGCTGCCACACATGAGATTAGCGATGGGTACATTTTGGAGAATTATATATATAGATTCTTTATTCAAACACTGCCTGACACATTTTGAGCTTAAAAGCGCTCTTCCTCTGAGGTAGTGCTATGCTATACTATTGTTCTCTGGGGATTGTATTCCACATCAGCAGGAATATCTGTTTCCTTGAATAAAGGATTGATATTTATTCAGCATCTTTGGCAATTTCCCCCTCCTTTTTGTCACAAGATTTGGCTCCAGTTTAAAAGGGAAAGACTACAATACCACTGAACAGAAATTTGCAAGAAAAACTTAAATGTTCTAAAAATTTGATATGATTGTTCCTACATTTTTAATTAAAAAGCCTAAAAATAATAAAAGAGGGCTTTTAAAAAGGCATGCATCAACAGCTTTTAAGAATGACTATGGCAAGAAAATAAATCAACATATAACAAGTCAGTTGCCACATTCCATGGCTGCACCAATGGCATCAAAGTTGAATAACAGTATTATGACACCATCTTGGGAATCATTAGCATATATATGATGCTTTTAAGTAATGGCGGATGGTTAATTTTGGAAAAGGAATTCTAATACATGCTTCCAAAGGATGACAGCAAATTCCCTGTAAATACTGCTTGCTGAAGGAGGACAGCACAGTTGCTAGTATACATTATAGAGCAATAAGACGGAAGATAGAATAATATTTGCACACAGATTCTTAGCTTCATGATACAAATTTACTCTGGAGACTCAATCTAACCTCAGCTGAAATGACAAGGAATTCAGATTAGGCATTGGGAGGGATTTCCTGAATCTAAGAGGTGGTTGACAGTGGAACAGTCTATGTCACATAGTGGTGGGCTCTCCTTTGCTGTAGCTTTTCAGAGAGACAAGATGTCCATCTAACAAGGATATTTCAGCCATTTCCTACAATGAGCACAGCGTTGGAGTGCAAGATCCCTCTAGGATTCTATTAGGGGTGTGCACAAAATCGGAAAACCCGGTTCAATTCGAGTCAAACCAGACTCAAACTGGACTGGTCCTGGTCCAGTTTTGTGCATGTCGAGCCGGGCCCCAGTCTGGCTCAAGTCCAAACCAGTTTGGGCCTGGCTCGGGGGGGGGGGGAGGAGATCAACCCCTGCAAACGTACCATCTCCAGCAGCCTCATCACAACCCGGGCACACAAATGGCCAGTGGTCATGCGTGGCGACCTCCAAAATGGCCACTGCCAGTGCAGAAAAGCCCCAAAGACCCCAAAATGGGTGGAAATTACCCTTTTAAGGGGGGGGAGACTGGTGGGAGGAGGGAAACCTCCAGACCCCACCCCCCACAGCTGTAGTAGCACCCCCGAGGCTGCTGGTAGCAAGTTCAGAATTTCCTTTTTAAATTTTATGTAGAACCCCCAAACTGGCCCCAAGCTGGTCCAGGAGGGGTTCAGCTTGACCTCAAGCCAAATCTGGCCTGGGCCAGCTTGAGAGCAAGCCCTCAAGCTGGGCTGGCTTGATCCCTACTTTCTATGAGTCTATAATGAATCCTCCGCAAAAAGAAAAATTATATATATAGTATCCTTAATATACCACCCTTCCTCAACAATATCAAAAGAAAGTAAGGTTTACAATGGACATCAATGAGCAATCAGTTTGGTTTGCACAAAGGAAGTGAAAGCGAGCTATGGGCTGAGTGCAGAGCTGTGTTATGTTTTCTAAAGTGGGAACTAAGAATATTTTGTGGGAAAGTATAGGGGAAGTTGTAGGTGGGGTGGAACCATTGCGGTGTGGCTTGAAATTAATGGCCAAAAAAAGTGAGAGGAAATTTTAGTATGGAAATGTACTTCTTATTTGGATTGCAGAGAAACCGCCTTGTTAAACAGATACTTTATGCCCAAATTTTGTAAATCTTTTATCACGTAAAGTAGTTGTGGATGGTGAGAACTAACAGGAGAGGGATCATTCAACCCTTTGCTTCACAGGCATTTGTTGTCCCTAAATCACTCACATACACACAGCTGCTCACATAAATAAAATAACATATACATTTTCCCATATCTTTTCTTTCTTAGAAAGACAAACAGCTGAGTGAGAGTGGTTGTGAGTGGACACGTAGCTAGCAAGACAAGACTGACTGATATTGGATTTCCTAACCTGCCTGACCTCAGCCGCAGCAGGACTGAGCTTCTCGGAAACAGAGGCTGAAGAACTCAGTCAAATTGAGATGATGAGAGATGATGTGCTAAACTGTCTTGAAAAATTAAAAATCAACAAATTGCCAGGGCCAGATGGCATCCACCCAAGAGTTCTAAAAGAACCCAAATGTGAAATTGCTGATCTCCTAGCAAAAATATGTAACCTATCTCTACAATCAGGCTCTGTACTAGAGGACTGGAAAGTAGCCATTGCAACACCGATTGTCAAAAAGGGTCCTGGTGGGGGCAGGGCAGGCAAATCCAGGGAATTGAGGGCTGGTTAACTTAACATCTGTTCCAGGTAAATTGATGGAAAGCATACTTAAGGATAAAAGTGGTAAACATATAGAAGAATGGGCCTTTTTGGAGAGCCCGCATGGCTTCTGCAAAGTTAAGTCTTGCCTCACCAGCATTTTGGAGTTATCTGAGAATGTCAACAGAAATGTAGATAAAGCTGATCCAGTTGGCATAGTATATCTGGACTTTCAAAATACTTTTGACAAAGTTCCTCATCAAAGGCTCGAGTAAAGTTAGCAGTCATGGGATAAGGGGAAAGTTCCATGTATAACTGGTTGAAGGACAGGAAACAGAGGGCAGGAATTAGGGGTGTGCAATTCAATTCACAAGTGAATTTATCCATTGCGAACCGGGGCAATTCACTTGTTCTTATTGAATCACCCCTTAAATAAAGAGGATGATTCGATTGTGAATCAAATTCCCCCCAATTTGTAGCAAATTGATTTGCAAGATTCGCTAAAGCAGATGCCATTTTGTCTCCATGTTTTTTGAATTGCTGATTGGTTTCCTGGCACTAGCTTCCGATTGGCTTGAGATCCTCTTGTTTCTTGGTTGGCTTGTTGTCTTTCAGTTAACCGCTGCTAACTGAGCAAAGAGACACCTTTTAGAGTGGTGATTCTCTTCTATTTAGTAGGGGGAGAGCAACTGGCCATATCCAACCCCAGCACAGCATCCTTCTAGTGGCTGTTGCTGGTATCTGCCTTATGTTTCTTTTGTGAGCCCTTTGGGGACTATCTTATTTATGTGTTATTTATTTTTCTATGTATATCGCTTTGAGAACTCTGGTTTAAGAGCGGTATATAAATATTTGTAGTAGTAGATCAATTGTTGGCATGGGCAACTGTGCCCCCATTGGCTGGGTGGGGGATGCTAAAGTAGGAAGTTTCAAATTGTATATAAGGGGCTGCTTGGAGGCAGAGAGCGGAATTGCTTTTTGTGCCCCAGGAGAGGAGAGGATCATCAGAGAGAAAGACTGCAGCAGCACTGAGAGCAAAGTGGTGGTGGTGGTGTGGGCCTGCTTACCTGGCCCCCACACTGTGAGTGGAGAGAGAGACACAGAGGCTTATCAGACTCTCTGGTGTGTGTGTGTGTGTTTTCCTTTCCTTTTTAATTTGCAGTGCCTGCTAACTGTTTTTAATTAATTAATTAATTAATTAATTAATTAATATTTTATTTTTTGGTACCAGCGGCACCAGTGCCTTTAACTTTATTATTCTTGTTAGCCCCCCCACACGTGTGACTTTAATAACTGAGATGCTGTGTGTGTATACACGCACTGCAATCCCCCCCACCCCCTTTATTTTAAAATAGTAACAGCAGCCCAGTGGCTTAACTGGGTGCTGCATCTAGATATTATTTCCTTGTGTGGATTATTTTCTCTCCCATTGTTTTTCTTGTATCCAGTCCCCTTTAGTAGCTGGGATGCCGTGTTTCCCCCACCCCAATTTTATTCAAATTGTGCCAGCAGCACCAGTGCCTTTAACTGGATGCTGCTTGGAATTTTATTCCTTGTTTATTTGTTCTTTCTTTATAACTGGGGTGTGCTGTGAATGTGGTTATTTTATTACGATGATTTTGCAGCCCTGCTGCCACCTTGCTGCTGCTGTCTGTGTGCTCCCTGCCTGTCTTTAATTTTTTAACCTTCTTTAACCTTTTTAAAATGTAACCTTTTGTCTTTAACCTTTTTAAATGTTTTAATCTTCTCTGTGCGCACCAAATTGCTATAGATAGCAGTGTGTGTGGCACACAGAGCATAAATAGACCACCTCCAACCCCACACCTCCTTAAACGTTCTTCTCCTCCCACCTCCATCAGGGTTAGAGCTTTAAAAATATGTTTAAACCTCAAATCTCTGGGAGGGTGCAAAGCAGAGCTAGGAGCAGAGTGGCAGGCAAAGGGAGGGGCGGGTGATGCTGCTGGTTGTGGTGGGAGACAGCGAGAGGGGTCTACTGCTCGAGTCATCAACACTGCGGATGCACTTGCACACAGACTCTCCTATTCAGAGGTGAGCCATTTGCAGCGCAGCCATTTGTGACGGGTGGCTGAGGTGGAAGTAGGAAGGAGGTCCTCCCCTATCAGGGAAGAAGCTCTTCTTCCTGTGGCAGCAGAGGAGGAGGTGTCAGCAGCTAGACCAACCAGATCATTCTATCCATCATCCCCAATCCCCACTGTTGGTGTGACACCTACTCCACACACCCCGTCTGGGACTGAGGAGGACGCCCCTGGAGAGTTGCTGTGCTGGGTTGAATAGGGACAGATGCTCTCCCCTATGAAATATAAGAGAACCACCTCTTAAATATCATATGTAATATATGTCACGGGGAGTTCAACCCTATGTATATAGCAGGATCAAAGAGGAAAGAGCAGCGACCGTCTCAACCACAACAAAGGAAAAAGAAAGAAAAAGGATTTGAAAGGAACGAAGTCAAAGTAGTTAGTGACAGTCTTACTCATATGCTAGACAGAACACTGTTGATCAGCCAGATTACTACAACGTACATTTATTTTTAAGTGAATCATTTCTGCCAGTGACACACTTTTCTTTATGAAATGCTCATAGTCACATTTGTTAACCAGTCCTGGTTAAAGGCAACACAATAGCCCTATTCAGACAATAAGGTTGTTCACATGACCATGCAATGCTGGGTATGAACGGGAAACCCAGGGAAGACAGGCTCAAGTGGAGCCTTAGGAACCGCTCCTACAGAGCTGCTCCAAAGCAGAGCTACCCTATCCTTTTACCAAGGTAAAAGTTGAACAGCCCCTTCCTATCTTAACAGCCCTGACCATGTGCACAGTTGGGGCTGTTTGCAGAAGCTCCCAGCAGCCCAACTGGCTCTCTACCATTGAGTTCCACCTATAAAGCGGCCAGGAAGCTGGAAGCTGCTACATTGACGTAGGCCGCCTCTACACTGCCCGCACAATGCATTGTGGGTTACTGGAGGACTTCCTCCTCCAGATCCCTTCTGCAGAGATCACTGCACTGATTGTATGGGCATGCGGCATGGCGAGACACTGGTGAGCTTTTACTTGTGGGGCAGAAGGTAGGTATACGCCTGGCTTCCCATGAGCCCTAAGGATTTTGGTCATGTGAACAACCTTATGTTCAATGCTCATACAAGTGTATCGTGTACACAGGTACAGAACTGTATGCAGGTACAGTTGACCACAGGAAGTGTACTACTATACAAGCACTGTATAGTACCAAGCATTTGAGGCACCTGTATACAGGGTCACTTTTAAAATGAATGCAGGTACAGTCATTCACACAAAAACTTGTACTAGTGTATAGACATCTGTACATTTTTACAACTTAATGTCTGAATGGGGTTTGTGATTTCAAAACTTTAGCACAGGCCTGCCTATGCAAAGCTGTGACTCACCAAACTCAGCTCAACCATATATGGTTACCAACCAGGGTTGTTAACAAACCTCTAGCTTTTGCTGACTGATTCGGCCCTTCTGGGGTCATACAGTTAAGCCACACAGGGCAATAACTTTGGTCATGCAGGTTGGAATACAGTCTTGCTTGGCAGGTTTACTCCATGAAAAAGACAGAGACAGGATGGCATCAAACTACCCAATTTTGTCCAGATGGATACCAGGGACAGATGAAAGATGAGCATATGAAAGAATGAAATTGCATAGTTGGGGGTTTTTTTTGGTTGTTGTTGTTTTTAAAAAAGTGGATGATGTCCTGGAACAGTTCTTGAAACAACATGCTTTCAGTGTACAAGAACCCACAAGGCAGCACGAGGCATTGTGTACTTTCATGGTCTGTTGCACATGAACCTACCAGCTTCCTCCGTATGCTTAAATAGCAAAAGGGTAAAAAGGTTGCCTCTTTCCCCCCCACTGTATGTATATTTGCAGAGTCACGGGCAGAGATCTTATTACCCATCATTGAGCCATGGAGCAGATGTAATGGCACTGCTCTCCTGTCCTAGTCTCCCATGGGTGCTCATAAGGTAATGTGAGTGAGTTGGGACCAGTCTAGTCCAGTCCAGCTGAGCCCTTTTATGTCTCTTGGCCGCCCTGACTACCTCCCTCAAGCTCCACCCCTTGTTACAGAGTGAGGTAAACAAGCTGATATAAACCTCATGTTCGATGCCACTGCCCTGGAGCAGCAGTTGATGAGCTCATGCTTGGTTCTTACCAAAAACGAAAGAAATGGACGCTTCTCAGAACATAAAAGAAAAGGGGAATGATCTGCTTTCTACATAATGTGAGGAAAAGATAAGATTTTTACAATATCAACTAAAATTCAAGATCCAACCAAAGGTTAATCACTTTTAATTTATAGTGATGCTTAGAGATGCTTATAGATTATTGTTGTTTGAAATCAATGGGACCCAGATGTGTTCAGTTATGGCTTGATCCTAAGGTTGCCATCTCCTGCAGGTTTCCGGGTAATACCTGGATTTTTAAGGAAGTTGCCTGGATTGTTTAGCCTGCCCAGAATTGCCTGGATTCCCAGCTTTCACGGCTTTGTGGTTTGTTTGTTTTTTAAGCTAAGCTCTAGTCCTTGTAGAAATTGAGTTATGGGGCTAAACGTGTGGTCACTATTCTGCTCAAATGCTGTACTTTGAGTAAGGCAGGTAAAGCACAGGAGGCTGGCTGGGAGAGATTCACAATAAGTAATCCTCTGAGGAATGTTGCCTTTGTTCTTTGTCAGCCGAGGATCTCTATAGGGCAGTTGAGAGGATAGCTTGATTTTGATGTAGATCACTTCCCACCTGTGTATTGTAATATTTGAGGGTTTTGGTTTTATAATGCAATCCATTCTATACATGCCTACTTGGAAGTACCATTGGTTTCAATCAGATTTTCTCCCCAGCAAGTGTGTATATTAGGATTGCAGCCTAACTGAGAAGCTCAGTGTATTTCTTGTTTCATTGCTGCTATTAATACCGCAAACTTTGTGTAGTCTTCATTTATTTTCATGGTATTTTCTGGTAGAAAATTATTGTGCTCTGGTAGATATCCAGAGCAAATACAAATCAATTGGACAGTGCATCAGTTAATTTGCATAATTTGCATAACATGGAAATTATTTGCAAGCTAATTTGCCCTGATTTGGAGAGCAATATGGCAATTGCCTGAATATGGCAATCCTACTTGATCATGCCCCACAATTTTTTTTCAGTCCTGACTATGCAAACATAGTCAACTATCACAAAACTAAAATCATGGCTTTCACTAGGAGGCCCCAAACCACTTTTGGAGGATTGATGGGCATAACATCAAGCAGGTTTCACGCTTCAAATACTTGGGGGTAATTTTTCATTCTGGTGGCTCTAGGAAAGCTCATGGGGAACATGTGGCTCTAAATGCTCAGAGGAGCTTCTCTGCCATTCTCAAATTCCTGTGGACGAGAGGAGGCCATTATGTATCTGCGGCTCTCAAACTGCTCATTGCCAAGCCACTATCTCAGCAACTCTATGGTGCCCAACTGGGCTCCTTCCCCAACTTTGTGACTCTGGAACTTGTGCAATCAAAATTTCTGTGGGAAGCGCTCCAAGTACCAAGATGTATCTCCAATGCCACCTTGCGCCTAGAGACAGGCCTGATCAAGGTCGAGGCTAGGGTGTGGATGGCCATCCTCTGCTACTGGCTCAGACTACCCTTTTGCCCAGTTGGTCTTGCCCCCCTAATCCTACTGGTGATGATTGGTGACGATTACCAATCTAGTTGGATTCAGTCAACTGAGACAAAAACAGCTACCCTAGGTCTTCCCCCCTGACCTTGTTTAGTATGGGCTACAACCAGGCGAAAGCCACCATCAAGCAGAGCACCAAACTGCAGGGTCCCAAACATTCATATCAGTGACGGGCTTAGATATTCTGCCTCTTCAGCAGCATACCTCACCCAACTGGAGGTTCTAAAGCACAGGAGGGCATTTACTCTGGCTCCCAGTCATGTCCTCCCTTCAGCAGTACAAGAAGGCTGTTATAGAAGGACTCTATTTGCTGAGTGACAATGCCCCTTTGGCTCAGGGCAGATCAAGCATGTCCTTCTCCACTGTTTGTTCTATAGAGACATTTGCACCTCCCTCATCCTTCTATCGCTATGTAACTATCTGGGACCTTTGGCCAATTCTACAGCTCTTTGCTGCTTTCTGACTTAAAGCCTGCCATCACATATAGCGTTTCCAGGTTCTGTGCGGCAGCGACCAGCACTCAGTGGCAGAGGGTAGACAGTAAGTCTTATCAGTCTTAGTCAGACCCTTGGTGACGCACAGTGAGCTCTACACTTTTGCTCTCTCAATACTGATTCAATAGAAAGGCTTAGACTTTTCTATGGCTCCTTCCTTCCTTTTTTTCCCTTACTGTCCCTTATAGCCTTCTAGTCTGACTATTATCCAGTTTTATTACTTAGGCTTTTATGCATTTTTGTCTTTTCATGTCTTTTAATCTTTTTACATCCCTTTTTATGCCCCCTCATCCTTTTAATACTGTTTATGCTCTTTGAAACACTTTTATGACTTTTATGCCTTTTCAGGCTTTTTATGCCCTCACGCTTCTTGTGTATTTTCGATTATCTCTATATATAATTATCTTAGATGTACCCATCGCTAAATCACATGTGTGGCAGCTCTCGCAAGAGTTTGTGAGTGAGCCACTGGGAGAGGGAGAGGAAAGCAGTGAAGATAAGGCCAACAGGTGGGTGGGAAGAGAAAGAGGCCAGGGTGGTGGTGTAGAAAAAGTGGCACCTGGGAGAGGGGGACAGGAAAGTGGCGCCGGTGCGGGGGGGGGAAGCGGCCGGTGGCCAAGAACGAGGGAGAGCTAGAGGTGAGGCACAAATGCTCTGTGCCTGAGCCAGCTACTTTCTATTATTTTTAATATCATTATGTAACTTACATAATATTATGAAGTACCGTACCATATGTAATCACCCTGTGTACTTTTTATCTACTCTTACTTTTAATATGTAATCACCCCTTATACTTTATACTGGTCTATGACCATAATAAAGCTTGATTGATTGACTGATTGACTGACTATGCACAAATAAAGAAATACTGTGCAAGACAAGAAGATGTACAGGGTACTGGTGGAGTCCATTGTTCTTTTGTCTACAGTAAGAACTATTGTCAATCACTGTTTAATTATGCTGACCGTAGATAGGAACATAGGAAACTGCCATATACTGAGTCAGACCATCGGTCTATCTAGCTCAGTATTGTCTTCACAGACTGGCAGTGGCTTCTCCAAGGTTGCAGGCAGGAATCTCTCTCAGCCCTATCTTGGAGAAGCCAGGGAGGGAACTTGGAACCTTCTGCTCTTCCCAGAGTGGCTCCATCCCCTGAGGGGAAGATCTTGCAGTGCTCACACATCAAGTCTCCCATTCATATGCAACCAGGGCAGACCCTGCTTAGCTATGGGGACAAGTCATGCTTGCGACCACAAGACCAGCTCTCCTCTCCTTAAAAGAAGCACAAGCTAGAAACCAGGAACAGCTGCTTGGAGGGACAGTGTGCTGTACTGAAAAGGGCCAGTTGCTCTCTTCCGGCTAAATGTTTAGTGGTGTGTTTTTAATGAGTTTTATTGCGTTTTAACTTTTGTAAACTGCCTTGGGATAAGTTTTATGAATGGCTGTATAGAAATCAAGAGAGAGAGGGTCATCACTTTGAAAGGTGATCATCATCATTATTATTTAGAACTTCAACAAGTTCTCAAAAGAGTTTACATAGCAAAGCGAATGAGAGGATGGTTCCCTATGCCAAAAGCTCTTACAATAAAATAAGAAATGCAGGAGAGGCACCAACTAGAGCCACTGGAATGATACTATACTGGACTGAAAAGGGACAACTGTTCTCTTTCTGCTAAATAATGCCTTAGGCCCAGGGTACCTAAGAGTATGCCCTCTTTTTCATGATCTCCATTGTGGTGGTTTTGGTCAATCCATTCATTGATCCAGGCCAGCTTTTGAATGGGGCTTTAGTTATTTTTGTTCCTGGCCTAGAGGTTGGGCTAACAAATAGCGAGCCACAAGAGCACTGAAAGCAGCCTGCACTTGCCTTTCTGTAAATAAAATCTGTCTCATTAAACCATTACTATCCCTGATTCAACTACACCATCTTGTCATTGCATACCACAACTCTTTCCTCTGGATTCTACACCTACCACTTATTAAGGTCATCTGTGGAGGTCGGCCTGTAGTTGCCATTGGCTTGTCTGGTGGTGATTTGGAGTCAGCCCTTTTCTGTAGCTGCCCCTGCGCTTTGGAACATGCCGCCTGCATAGATATGAGGCTTAACCTCTCTGATGGCCTTTAAGAAGGCCTTAAAAATCTATCCTTTTCACCAGACCTCTGATGGACACTCTAACTGTTTTAAAATCGTTCGTGTTTTAATGTTTTCTTGATTGCAAACTGCCATGACGCTTTAATATTGGGCGGTATAGATATGTAATAAATGAATACATAAATGAAAGTGAGCCACTGTCTTTGCCTAGTTAATTCCATGTTTCAGGTTTAATTTCTGGATGTTAACACAGTCTATTTTCAGACTTGCCTGGTAATGATATAGTTCAAAACTAATGTAGTTTTGGATTATATCTGTATTAAAGGTTTTCAGTTTTTGTTGAATTTCCTTAATGTTTTGAAATCCTGTGAGTGGATCACTCTTAAGCATCTTTATATAGGCAATATAGCAAGACTTCAGGATCATAAGACATAGATATACATTAGGTGCATTCACACTAGCAGTTCACATCAATACAGGTATAAAACAAATACACAGTCCTGTCCTTGCATGTCTTCTTGGAAGTAAGTGTGCATAAGATTGCAGCCTAAGAGATTTTAGATAGAGACAAATCAAAAAATTTTAATTACCTGAAAACATCTGTGCGGTTTTGTTTACAAGGAAATGACTTTTGGGAAAATATCCAAATGCACCTAATTGGTGGATATGCTATAAGATTAACTTCAAGGCAAGTGTTTTCCTCCATACCAATTCGAAAACCTTCCTTTGTATCGGTGATATTGATGAACCCCTTATCTGTTAAAAGATATATCAAAATTATTTTACGTAGGTATAAAGTTTATTTAAAGAAATTTGGAATTACATGTATAGTGCAAGTACATTACTCTGGAAGGAAGGTTAAGGCTAATATTATAAAGCCTTTATACATTAGACAAAGGAGGAGGGAGGGGGGGCTTGATCCCACAGCCTGTCCCCAGTCCCTAACTTTTATTAGGAGAACAGAAATGATGTCTGCACTTGCTCCAGACAATTTGGGAAATTAAAGTTGTTTATGCATCACTATTCTGGTTTGGTTCCAGTTTCAACTTCCTTGAAAGGGGGAAAAGTAAAAACAAAACAAAACACTTCTCAAAATCTTTCAAAGTAGGAGACCAAATTAATTCATTTCACAGTCATGGCTAAATTGACCAGGGGTATTAGAGTATAAGCAGACTGGCAAAAATGTAACAGTTTCATTTTAAAATGGGGGAAATTGTATAGATTTTTCACAGAATCAAGCACAATCTTTGTCAGATATAACACATGTATTTAATATGCTGTAAACTGTTAGCGTTGATGGTGTGGTTCATCTCTATATCTTTTGCACTTTTCCCCTTTGTGTCTTTTTCTTTCCTTTGTTGTGAACTTGTTCTTAAAAGAAATAAAAGGTTAATAAGAAAAGTAGAATAACTTTCAATTAGAAAGGCAATTGTGCTGCATACTTTTGCATGTCATCACACACACACACACACACACAATCTTATGTGGCATATGACTTACCCACAACTGTGACCAAGGCAGTCCGATTTCCATGTTTATTTGATGAACAGGTATAATATCCTTGACTATGTCGTCCCACTGATGAAGCAAATGCATACAGATTCCTAATAAAACATGGGCGCCGACCGTGACTTCCTTCAATAGTCATGTTCTAATTTTTAAATAAAGGTCAGTATTGAACACAATCAGTCAGCCACTGCTTACATGGAATGAATACAATAAAATCCAATCAGTCAGTTACCTCTCACAAGAAAAGGAATCTGTCTTATTACCTCATTTAATATTTTGTTTTGGAAATACCACTGATTTGCAAAGTTGAAATTCGTGCCACGAGCTCGACATCTTAAGAAGAGTGGGTCTCCAGCTCTGAAAATGAGCTCTTGCAAGGGGCTTCCTGATGCTAGACTGACACTTGGATCTGCAATATGAAAATATATCCAATAAAACAAGTAAACCAACAAGAACCAATTAACCCTGAAATGTCTTCCTGTAGTAGTAGTAGTAGTAGTAGTAGGAGGAGGAGTAATATCATATTGAGCACTATCAGTGTGAATGCTGCTTTGCAGAGTTCGGCAGGGGCATTGCTAGGTACATAAGAGGTCTTTTGCTACATAAAAGATTTCTGAAGCAAAATATTTCCAGGGAGAGCAAGCTGAAGATACCATCTTTTAAAGCAGCCAGATCATCACCCCATCCTCCTCCACAAAGAGTTGCCTTTGCTTTAGTTCATCCACACTCCTTCACTATCTCCAGGGTACCATTTGCCCCATGGCGGTGGGAGAGGCTGAAGAAGGAAGGTGCTGCTGCCTGCCATTCAGTGTCACACTCAGGCCTTGCAGGAGCCTCTCCTTTGGAGAGGAGAGCTGGTATTGTGGTAGCGAGTATGATCTGCCCCCTTTGCTAAGCAAGGTCTGCCCTGGTTTTCATATGGATGGAGACTAAATGCTGCACAGTGCATATGGCAGGTGGCTGTAAATATTAATATGGTAATGCCATTTCCAAGGTTATTAAATGCCTGTTCAGGCCTTTGAACTTTGGTGCGGTGGCCATTTTGGATGCCGCCTCACCTGTACAATTGGACTCTGCGAGGCTTGGGCCAAAATGGCCACCGCGCCGAAGTTCGAAGGCCTGAACAGGCCAGAAAACCAGCCGAATGAGCCGCTGGCAGTGATAACAGAGGCCGGTGGGGGAGGGGCAACCTCCACGGACACCCCCCTGCCCCACTGCCTCAAGGAACTCCCCCTTGAGGAGTAAAGGTAAGAATTCTTAAAAATAAAAGTTTGCAACCCCCCCCCCCACCAAACAGTCGGGGGGTGTTTGGTCCAGGGGGTTGTTCGGTTCGACGCCGGACCATCAAACTGAATCAGCTCCACGTCAAACCTGTCAAACATCAAGCTGGTTTGCACATCCCTAATACATCCTGCTGAATATAGTGGAGACTTAATTTGGTGTAAACATCCACAGGCTTTCCCTCCATAGCTTATTATCAATATTAATCCATATTAATAAAATATGGATTATATAATATATCCATATTGTATCCATATTAATAAAAACATATCTTGCATGAGATGTGTTTGTGGCTACAATCAAATCACCAAAAGCATAAACTTGTTTTCAAGGTTCACCCTGAAGTACACACCAAATACTTTTGGAAAAGGCAGCATAACACATTGGCCGCATTCACACATAATGGGAAACTGGAGGTTGCTGAACCCGCAGTTAATTTTTCAAACCATGAATCACATTGCAGACATTTGTCCAACCATAGTCCGGCAACCTCCATATTCAGGGCAGGGGAGCCACTCCCTCTTCCTGGTTCACCGAGGCCGCATACCAGCAAGCTCCATAGTGCTCACATCACAAGATTGTGGGCAGGTGTCAGGATGCCTCAGGTCAGCAGCCATTGGCCAAGATCTTCAAGGGGGCATGCCAAGTGCGACTGTGACTTTTCTGTGTGGTCCACCAGCCCTCAGCAGGGAAAGGGCATTTAAATCCCTTTAAATGCCATGCCATGCCATGCCAGCTCCTCTTCTGCCAGTGATTGCACCGCCACCCTTGCAAGAGCCCTGCAACAAAACAGTCTTGCAAAAGCACAATTTCTGGTGAGGCGGGGGGCGATGCTGAGGGGCACTATTTTTCTGTTACTCCGGATATGAAAGGGAACATGATGACTTGCTAGGATATGGATATGAGGGAGGGCAAAGGATTCTGGGGTCTCGTCCAGGGTGACCAAGGACCAACTACATTGCATTAGTATTTAGGGAGATCTGCATCCCGCTTAAAGCTGTACACTTGCAATTGATGATAGTCCAGCTGGTATTTCTGTTTCAGTGATAATAAGCCAAAGAAACCACTCCTGTTGACATTACTAAAGGAAATATTGATGTGATGCCACACTTGTCCAGCAGTAAATTCTAGTCTGGTGGACACGTGTAATACATTCTGGACGCAAATGTATGGAAATCCACAACTGGCCTCATTAAATCAGGTGACACAGTTGGCATGAATGGAGCTCCAAATCCCAAACCATTATCTATAATAGGGGTAGGCATCCTTGGTACCTCAGCAGCAGTTAAACTACAATTCACACCATGGATGATGGGAGTTGTAGTTCAACAACAGCTATGGAGCCAAGTTGCCTAGCCTGATCTATACAATTGTTTTAATACCATTACCAATTGTATGGAGTTCACTGCATTCTTGGCCCAGCTCATTAGTTGCACAGCATGATACATTTTGGACAAATAGCAACTCTTCATCCTCTAAGTCAAGTTGTGCCTTCTGTGTTCCATACTTGCTTTCATTTTCTTTGATATTCAATCTCTCGCAGCTATAAAACAGAATTGTGAACTGAATCTAAAGATACCCCAAACCTCAAATTTAATGTTATTATGATTGGTTTTGAACAAAGGAACTGATAAATACATTACAAAAGAGGGAAGCATGAAACACCATAGCAACTACTTTGAGTTTGTCCAAGGAGGGCTAGCTGGGGACATGTGGCAGACATTCACTGGGGTCTGCTTTTGGCCTATGGCTCCCTGGGACATGTATGCCACACGTCAGAGAATCTGGAGTTGAGTCACATGCCTCCCCTTCATAGTAGTAGAACAGTTCATAGTAGTAGAGTAGCTCTCCTTCATAGTAGTAGAACAGCAGTAGAACAGACAAGTCCTACCCAAGTTTGGGAACTGCTCACACACTCCCTTTTTCTGATTGTCTGTGAATTAAAAGCAAGGTTGGGAGCTTGATCGTGTGCTAAGCCCCAACTGGGTAGGACAAGGACACCCTACCCAGATTTAATCCCCAGTTTCAGAACGAGGTAGGAGGAAAAACAGTCCTACCCAGCTTGGGATTAGCACATGATCAAGCTCCCTGCCTCCAACTTTGTTTTTAACTCACAGACAGTCAGAATATGGGAGTATGTTCAGCTTTCAAACTTGGGTAGGACTCATCTCCCACCCAAGTCTGATCATGTGAACTGCCTTGCAGTTTACCATTGCAAATACCGGCCAACATAATGCACAGCATTCTGGCACTGGAGCACTCTGTGCCAGGGCTACTGTGGATGTGCAGGAAGCCCTGACAAGAAAGAGAGGTTGTGCAAGCAGCGCTGCCATAATTATTCCCATTGCAATGAATGTGAACATCTGCAGTATCCCTGCTTGTGCAACCATTCATTCTTAACAGCACGGAGGCTGCCTGCACATCTGCAGCAGTCCTGGTGCAGAGCATTCCAAAATACTGCACAGCATGTCAGCCACTGGTTTGCATATAGCAAGCATGTTTCCTGCCTCAAATGTGAACTGCCCTCTGTTTAAGAATATTTCACTGAATCCAGATCTTTTGAAATCTTCCCCACATACAGCATGTCAGTTACTGCAATTTGAGGTCCGTGTGCCTTCCTCTCTCAATAGGAAGATGCTACAAGGTACATATGAAATGCAAGTAATAAAGCAGCAAAGGTGACAAAATAGGCAACATACCTTTGCTCAGATATACAGGACCATTTGAGAGTTGGTTCAGGGTGCCCTTCTGACATACAGGTTACAGTTTTTGAATGTTCATTTGCTATAAAATATGGCTTTCTTGGGCTTCCTATTAAACACAACACATATTGCTTATTTACTTATTGATGTATGCACTTTACTTGGCATCATAGTTTGAGATATTCAAAAATTATTAACCACCTTTCTGTAAATAAAACTTTTAGACAAAGTATATGCTGAGATACTGTAGGAATTGTAGTGGCTTTCACAAAATGGTCATGAACATGGTTTCAGATCTTGCAGTCACGATTAGTTAGGCACATTCAATGTGTGGTGACGGCAGCATCTTCCGCACTTAGAGGTGGACCGCAGTGACAATTTACTGTATGCATTTGTTGCAATTATAGCCTGCTCTTCCTCTAATTCTCTCAGAGCAGATGATATGCATACAACTACCCTGTCCGCTAGACTAGGTTGAAAAATGATGAGTTGCTCAAGACCTTAAGTAATATTCTACATCCCTGGGGGGGGGGGCGGGTTGTTGCTGAGTGATAAAGTAATAGGTACAAACACATAAAAACTTACTTGGCTTTTATCAACCACATCACATCACATACAGAAGGCATCCTATGGCTTAATATTTAAAACAAATCTAAATACAGTATGTTAGACCGATCATGTGTGTGCTTGTGAATATATATATATATATATATATATATATATATATATATATATATATATAAAACAAAATATGACTGACAACAGAGATTGAAGAAACCAAATTTTAGTTGCAGGATTTAGCTTATGCCTTCACCATCAAGAGATGGATTTATTTAAAAGGTTGTGTGAACACATACAGCTCACCAGATGTCTGATAAAGAATGCTGTGTTAGGAGAGTTCCAGGTGACAATAAAATAATGATGGAGAGATGTTGTAGGTGGAATTTTTCTCCCTCTCTCACAAGACTAGGTCATCCCATGAAACTGAAGGCTGCGAAATTTAGGACCAACAAAAGGAAGTACTTTTTCACACAGCACATAATCAATCTATGGAATTCTCTGCCACAGGATGTGGGGATGGCCACTAGCTTGGATGGCTTTAAAAGGGGCTTAGAGAAATTCATGGAGGACCAGTCTCTTAATGGCTACTAGTCTGGTGGCTATAGGCCACCTCCAGCGTCGTGCCTCTAAGATGCCTCTAAATACCAGTTGCAGGAGAGCAACAGCAGGAGAGAGGGCATGCCCTCACCTCTTGCCTGTGGGCTTCCTAGAGGCATCTGGTTGCTGGACAAGATGGGCCTTGGGCCTGATCCAGCAGGGCTGTCCTTATGTCCTTATGACATAAGATAGGGGGTTTTTTGTATTGTCCTCCAAGTTCAGTCCATGAGGCGTGAAGGTCTTGAGTATATCAAAAAATTGTCTCATTTGTTCAGTATCTCACAATGTGCATGTTGCTCAACAGGAAATATTTCCATATTGCTGAGACTATGGTTGTCTGAGTTGAAATGTCTGGTCACAAGGGGTATGTTCTACCCCCCCCCCCCGCCCTTAAAGGTAGACCGCCCCCCCTCAGTGCCGGACCGCGCCGCATGGTTCCGTGCACACCACTAAAACCACCCTGAGCAATTTTTGGAAGGGCAGTATATAAATTGGACAAACAAACAAACAAACAAATAATATTCACAGGTTATGCACGGAATAGCTAAGGTGTAATGACCTGCCTTGGCCGACTGCCCAGCAGCTGCAAAGACCACTCTTTTCGGAGGGGAAAGGAGAGCCAGAAAGGAGAGACAGGAATGGAAAACCAGACATAGACAGGAGTCAACACCAGAGGACAGACGACTGGAGAGTCACAAACATTACCAGAGGTCTAAACTGGGAAGTCCACAGGATCAGGGGTACATACGAAACAGAGTCAAGGTTGCTTATGGTAGGGCTGGTCACTATGGACATTGTTTCCAGCACAGACCCCAGCTTCCAGGCTGCTCTAAATAGGCAGAGTGCTGAGAGCCCGACCCATCACTGCAGCTGGGTCTTGTCAAGAAGACATGGCTGGGCCAGAGCTGGGACACCTGTTCCTTCTGGCTAGCCTTTCTGACCTATAGCATTCCTTCCTCTGAGCCTGTACTCTGGCCAAACGTCGCTGTCATGGATCTGGGACAGGCACCTCGCCTTCAGTGGCCTTGGAGGCTTCATCAGGAGGAAAGAGGCAGAGGGGCCTGCAAGCCTGTCAGCCCTGGCTCTGTTGAGCTGGCCGGAGTTTCAGCCTGCGCCCCCTGTTCTGGGTCTTCATCTGAAGAATCCTCCTCCACAGCCCCCATGGGAGTCATCACATAAGGCTACAGAATACTTGATCCTGTCACAGAGAATGTTAAACTGCATAGTTTTGCATATTTTGATGAGAGGCAAAAGTCAAATGCCAATGTGATATCTGTCTGTGACCTGGATATTCTAACAAGTGAAGAGGCTGAACAGCAACCACAGCAACATAATGAACAAATAATCATAGACTATGATATAATCACAGTCTATTCTTAGTCATAGTCTAATCATAGTCTATTCTAATAGTCTAATCATAGTCTATTCTCAGTCAAGAATGGGAGATTGAGATGGAATCAGAGAGGTCTAATTGAGAAGGCGAGATTGAGATGGGACAAGAAATGAGATGTTCAAGCAGAATTAATAAACGGATTCCGCCTAAAAGATTGTCACTGGCAGCCAGAGAAGAGAAAATGCCAGAACCTACAGATTGGTACAAAATTGAAGGCATGCCAGATTCAGAGACAGATAAATTGCTGCAATCAGGAAAGGAAAATATTGCATCACACCATAAAACAAAATGTGGGACTCGTAATTCAAGAACGAGATAATTAGAAGGGGGATGTTGGGATTTTGCCGTGGACATTGTCTTAGTTCTTTGTGTGGAGCATGCTTGTATGTATTTGAATGTGTGTGTGTACTGGTTGGGGGCTGGAGTCACTGTGTTTGTTTGTCTCCTCCGCTCTTGCTGTCCTGAATTCAAACTGAGAGGTTCTCCTTCTCTCTGCATAAGAGACTGTTAGTTTGTTTATTGTTTTCTCAGCCTATGTTTTTGTTCAAACTCTTGTTTCTCTGTTCAATTACTTATAGAGGATAAACAATTTCACTGCGACATATGACATAATAATGGGTGATTCAGTCCTAATAGTGGATGATTCAATTATTAGGGGCATAGAGAGATGGGTCTGTGGCCCGCAAAGACTGCATGGTGACCCGTGTAGACCACATGGTGACTTTTCCTGATTGCCCAGTACTTGGAGGAGCCTGTGGAGGAAGACACCACGATGGACCATGTGCAGTTCTGGACGACCCGTCGCCAAGTCTGGCCGGACATGGGAGTGATTGCTGTGTGCCTCCTCTCCTGCCTGCCAACTACTGTCCAGAGCGAGCTGGTGTTTTCACGTGCCGGGGATGTGGTAACACTTGCTCAGTCCCGATTGGACACTGGGATAGTCGAGCAGTTGGTCTTCCTCAAGATCAATTTCCCCTTGCTGGGCTACCCCGAGCTGCAGGTTGAGCTGGGCGAGTGATTGGCCCATGGTTGGTCACCTGCCTGGCGTAGCCTCTGCTCATCCCTCCCCTCCCCCCTTCCACCTTCTGCTGACATGACAGATGTGCCAACCAAGTCGCAGCATGCCCACATGCTGTGACTTGCCAACTGATACACCATGCCCACTTAAGAAACCCAATGCTGACCACAAGCCCCTAGTTCTCCCACCTGACAGCATTCGGGGGGCCGTCGTGGGCACGGCACACACAAAACCACACACCCATACTAGCCTAGGCACCAGCGCCGGCGGCCTACACGTGTTGTAAATATGTAAATATGCCCCCCAAAATTTGATTTTTCAAAATACAAATGCAAAAAAATGAAGATTGGCATACTGAATAGATGAATTTACATAGATATTGATTGATAGTTGAAATGATTGTTGATGATGAACTGATGAAAAGCTTGATTTATATCATTCATTCCAATTGTTGGCAACATAGCGATTTTTTAAAATGAGTTCTTTGTGGGGAGGGCAGGGCACTGGGACAGTGGGACTATGCCCCAAACTCAAACTATTATGATGATTGTAAATATTTCAGTATTTGCACTTGTCTAGTTAGAAAGAAAGTTGTGTGTGTGTGTGTGTGCGTGCGCGCACACACACACATGCATGGATGGAGGCTTTTTCCATTGTGTATGTCTGTGTGGATGCTGTGTCAGTGTTTTTTCTTCCTCCATCCATCTATCCTATCCATCCCTCCATCTTCCTTCCACCCACCTACCCACCTATCTATTTTCTATCTATCTATTTATTTAACACATTTGCATACCAGTGCCTTGCCAGCTGCCTCTCCCCTCCTCTTCCCTCTCAGTTTGGTTCTGCTGACACGCACACAAACCAGACACACATGCACCGGCCATGATGAGTAAGTGGTCTCCCGCCACACTGCATCGTGTGTGGCCTCAACTGACCCGCCTCTGAGCCGGACTTTCCATCCCTTTAATTTTTTGAGCTTCCCTCTCTTCCCTCTCATTTGTTTCTGCTGACATGCACACACACAAACACACTGACATGTATGCACTGGTCTGGCAAGTTGATGAGAAATGGTCTCCAACAAAAGCACAGTGTGTGTGTGTGTGTGTGTGTGTGTGTGTGTGTGTGTGTGTGTGCGCTCAGACCTACTCTGAGAGCTAGACCTTCATCTCCCTTTAATTTTTTCTGAGACCCCCTCCCCCCTCCCCCCTCCTTCTCCTCTTCTAGCTAGCAGCACGCACCACACACAACTCCAAGCACAAACACGCATGTGCTGGTGCCAACACCTGTCTGGGACCTGTGTGTGACTCCTAGAGCAAAGATGTGGTGTACCAGACACAATCTATGGCGTTTCTTTCCCCAAGGCAAAAGGCATGTACTGCACACACAAAGAGAAGAGCAGACTAGAAAGAACTAGCAGCAGGTGAGTGTTACTGTAAGTTCTCCTGACCTTCAGGTGCACTATGTGGTAGTAGTTCCTTCTAGTTAGTGTGTTATTGCCTATATGCCCTCCCTTGTTTCTTGTAGTTGCATCACGGGTTGGCTACTACTGCCTTGCATCATCCTAGTTAGGTCTTGTTGGTTGTGGCTGGCTGTGTGCTGTGGTGTTGGTGTAGCTAGTCTGTGGTTTTGTTTGGATTGGTCCCCTTCTTGACTTTTTCAGCTGTGCATGATGCAGGAGGAGAGCAGGTCTGCTTCTGTGGTGGCTGGCAGTAGGCAGTGGCTTTTTAGTTTGCTTTCAAGTGGGTGGTTTGTGTCATCTTAGTTGCTTTTGGTAGGTGACCTGGCCTGGGTGTTAGGGTGGCCTGCTAGGGGCACAAAAGGGGGGGGGGGTTCACCCAGTGAACTTTCACCCAGTGACCCAGTTCCCACCACTAGTTCCTATTGGAGTTTTAACAAACAATATTAAAAAATTCATAAATAAAGAACAATCAATCCTATCAATTTGGGGTGGCTTGGGGGAGTTGAGGCCAGCCCTGCTGTGCCCCCAGACCCACTTTGGGGTGCCCTGCCGCCACCCCCAAAGGTGAGGTTTGGGGCTGCCCCAAATCCCCATTGTTCCCTATGGGGAATTTTTTAAAAGGAAATTCACCATTAATAGTAGGAGCACCCAATTGCCTTGGGGTTTGGTAGGTGGTAGGCACCCATGGGTGCCTACCACCCACCCCAGTTTTTGGCCCCTAGGTACTCCACATAGGAAATAATGGGCAATAATAATTAAAAATTCAAAAATTCATTAAAATTCATAGGAGTGTCCAATTGCTTTGGGTGGTAGCTGACACCCATGGGTGCTTACCACCCAACCCAGTTTTGGAGGCTCAAACCAGTTCAAACCAGTTTGAACCAGGTTCAAATTTGAACTGAACCAAAGGGGGGTTCGAGCAAAACCAAAACCGAACCAACCCACCCCACCACCCCCGGTTCAAACCCAGTTCGAATTCAAACTGAACTGGGCAAACTGGTTTTGTGCACACCCCTAGGTACAGGCTGCTGGACTAGATAAACCTTTAGCCTGATCCATCAGGCCCCAGTTTATGTTAGTATAAAGACTTTATTTTTTAATAAAAGGAGTAGTTTTTGGTAGTTTCATGTTCATTATATATTTTTAATGATTACCCTGTAAATGATGTTCAGCAGGGGAAGTTCTGAAGCTATGTTGACAAGAAAATTTCACTTAAGGGAAAAAATGCAGCATATGAGAAAGGAAGCTTCTGAGTGTTTGACCTAGAAACTTAAAAGTAGATTTTGGTCCCTCCTCAATCTCAGAAAATTAGGGAAGAGATGGTTTTGGGGAACTGTCTTTTTAATTAAGGGTGTACAAGCAAGCACCATTTGTCCTTAGGGATAGCCAATAAATCCTCCTGCCTAATTAGCTGGCTCCCTTACTATTTCTCAGAAAGAGCAAACATATATACATATTTATTTAATTCCCCCATCTGGCCCTTTACACAAAGGAATAAGAAATGAGAGAGCATCAGGTGGTTCTCTTTTAAAAGTAAGATGTTAATTGGATGAGCCATAGCACCAACATATCAAATTGATATTTTAAAAATCAGGTCAACTTTAAAAATGAATGATTCAAAGCACTTCAAAGTGTTGCTCTATGAAGGCTGATGTACCCACACTTGAAATGCATAGCCTGAAGTGGAGAGCTGGTCTTGCAGTAGTGAGCATAAATAGACCCATTTGCTAAGCAAGGTTTACCTTGGTTTGCATTTGGATGGGTGACTACGGATGGGTGACTGTAAACCACCCTGAGCCATTTTTGGAGGGGCGGTATAATAAATCAAATAAATAATAAATACATGTGAGTGCTGTCTGCTGTTAGATATTCCCCTTAGGGGATGAGGCCATAGCTCAGTAGTAGAACATCTACTTGCATGCAGAAGGTTCCAGGTTCACTTCCTGGCATCTCCAGGTAAGGCTGGGAGAGACTCCTGCCTGAAACCTTGGAGAGTCACTGCCAGTCAGTGTAGACAATACTGAACTAGATGGATCGATGGTCTGACTCAGTACAAGGCAGTATACTATGCTCCTATAGGGAAAATAGCACACAATACACAATACCAGAATGGAAAGAAAGGGAGGACATTCAAATAGGGAAAAGGGAAATTCCTTGGGGTTGGAATCCATAATGCTTTGCCACTTTAAAACTTGTCATAAATAAGTTTGCTGCTATCCTACCATCCCACTTTGAGTTGAGATCAGATTGACCCTCTGCGTCCACTGTCATACTTACTTCTTATGTTAAATGTAAATGTTACAGTGTAGTTACTAGTTTCCATTTTAATTGACAGCCTGTGCTTTCCAGCATGCATATATCTGATCTTTGGAAACTCCACTGAAACGACATGCCTGTAAAGACAAAATATTATTATTATTGTTGTTGTTGTTGTTATTAATAAAACAGACAAACATCTGCCACACAATACACCAGATATCACTGTAGTTGAGAAGAAAGAAAAACAAGTTAAAATAATCGACATAGCAATACCAGGGGATAGCAGAATAGAAGAAAAAGAAATAGAAAAAAATCACCAAATACAAAGATCTACAAATTGAAATTGAAAGGCTGTGGCAGAAAAAGACCAAAATAATCCCAGTGGTAATTGGCACCCTGGGTGCAGTTCCAAAAGACCATGAAGAGCACCTCAACACCATAGGGGCCACAGAAATCACCATCAGCCAATTACAAAAAACAACTTTGCTGGGAACAGCCTATATTCTGCGACGATATCTATAACAACAGCAACAACATTGACAATAAAATTCTGGCATCCCAGGTCCTTGGGAAGGACTCGATGTCTGGATAAAACAAACCAGTCAATAACACCTGTCTGACTGTGTTTAATAATAATAATAATAATAATAATAATAATAATAATAATAATAATGAAAGAAATCAAGTATTCACAGAAGTTGAGCTCGAAGAACTGCAAAGAGCAACACAGGCTCAAGATATGGAAGAAGAATTACTACCAACTGAAGAAGTTGCTCAGGCGCAGGTGGAGGATGTGTTGGAAATAGAGGATGCCACTGTTGCTGAACTGTTTCAAAATCAAATTCAGAAAACCTCACCTCAAATGCTGTTTAACAGAAAAGCAACAAGAACTAAAGCAAAAAATAACTGAGCACATGAACCAAACAACCACCAGGGTTCGACTTCCAGCGCTAAAAACAGTTGCCAAAAAACAACTTGCTCAGGCATTAAAAGATGTCAATGCTGGACTTGCAGAAATAACAACCAATAATTTGCAAGAAACAAACCAACTAATGTACAGTGCAGCAACAATAACAACACAAGAGCTCAGATATAAGATCAGTGGACCTGTAAAAAAAGAAAGTAGTACATCACCTAAATGGAAGATTAGATTAGAAAATAAAATCGCCAGGCTTAGATCAGATGCTAGTAAATTGAAAGATATGAAAGACAAGAAGCTGAAGAATGAAAACACCAAACAGTATCTGATCCAAAAATACCACCTAGATTCAAGGAGAATTAGAGAAGTCCTGGAAATAATAAAGCAGCAAATAACAGCAGTGTCAAAGAAGATTAGCAGATACGAAGCCAGAATTACACAACACAGGCAGAATCTCCAATTCCAGTCGAATCAGAGACGTTTGTACCAAAGCATAGAAGGAGAAACTGCAAGAAACATAGAAACACCAAATAAAGAAGAAATAGTGCAATTCTGGAGGAAATTATGGGACAATCCAATAGATTATAATAAAAAAGCAGGCTGGGTGAAAGAGGTCGAAAAATGTAACCAACAAATGCAAGATCTAATAATAACACCAGAATTAATAAGTGAAAGAGCAAAGAAAATTAAAAATTGGACTGCACCATGCGACGATGAAATGCATGGCTTTTCATTCATTCATTCGAATTCTATACCACCCTTCCAAAAACGGCTCAGGGCAGTTTGGCTTAAACACCTAACAAGCCTTCATAAACAACTATCAAAACAGTTCAATCACATTTTGCAAGGAGGTGTTATTGAACAATGGCTAACAACTGGGAAAACTCATCTCATAATGAAAGACCCAGCAAAAGGTGCACTTCCAAGTAATTACAGACCGATAACCTGCCTGCCAACCATGTTCAAATTATTAACTGGAATAACAGCAGATGAAGTAATGCAACACTTATTAACTAACAAACAGCTTCCAGCTAAACAGAAAGGAAATTGTCCAAACACCAGAGGCACAAAAGACCAGCTGCTGAATGACAAAATGACTTTAGAAAATTGCAAGAGAAGAAAAACAAATCTAAGTGTTGCATGGATTGACTACAAGAAAGCCTTTGACTCATTGCCTCACACATGGATACTAAAATGTTTAGAAACAACTGGTGTCAGCAAAAACATTCAGATATTTATTTAAAAAGCAGTGAGCATGTGGAGTACACAGTTAACAATCAATGGTGAGACACTTGGACAGGTTAGCATTAGAAGAGGTATTTTTCCAAGGGGACTTACTATCCCCTCTGTTGTTTGTAATCGCCATGACTGCACTTTCACATATACTAAAGAAAACAGGCCTCGGATACCAAGCATCTAAAACATCAAGTAAAATCAACCATCTGCTGTACGTGGACAATCTGAAGTTGTATGGAAAGTCCCAGTCAGAAATCGAATCACTGCTAAACACTGTCCGTATATTCAGTAGCAATATAGCAATGGAGTTTGGACTAGACAAGTGTGCTGCATTAATCATGAACAGAGGGAAAATAAGAAAAACAGAAGGAATAGAACTGCCCAATGGAAGCAAGATCAAGAACCTGGAAGAGAAAGAACCTTACAAATACTTGGGCATTCTCCAGGCTGATAACATTGCACACACTGAAGTTAAAAGAAAAATTGGAAGTGAATATATCAGGAGAGTTAGAAAAATCCTCAAGTCCAAACTCAATGGCAGGAACACCATACAAGCCATAAACACCTGGGCTATACCTGTTATCAGATACACTGCAGGAATAATAGACTGGACCCAGGAAGAGCTAGAGACGCTAGATCGTAAGACCAGGAAAATCATGACTATCAATCATGCTCTGCACCCCCACAGTGAAGTAGATATGCTCTACCTCTCTTGCAGCTCAGGTGGAAGAGGAATGCTGCAAGTCCATCAAACCGTAGAGGAGGAGAAAAGAGGCCTTGAAGAATATATCAAGGACAGTGAAGAAGATGCACTTCAAATGGTCAATAACGAGAAACTATTCAACACCAATGAAACAAAGCATGTCTACAAGAAAGAACAAGTCAAGAACTGAGCAGAAAAATGGAAAAATAAGCCCCTGCATGGTCAATATTTGCACAATATAAGTGGAAAATCAGACATCACCAAGACCTGACAATGGCTTAAGAATGGTCACTTGAAGAAAGAAACAGAGGGTTTAATACTGGCTGTACAAGAACAGGCACTAAAAAAAAATGCAATAAGAGCAAAAGTCGAAAAGTCAACAACAAACAGCAAGTGCCGCCTTTGTAAAGAAGCAGATGAAACAGTGGACCACCTAATCAGCTGTTGTAAAAAGATCACACAGACTGACTACAAACAAAGGCATGATAAGGTAGCAGGGATGATACATTGGAACATCTGCAAAAAATACAAGCTACCTGTATCCAAAAATGGGTGGGACCATAAAATTGAAAAAGTTGTTGAAAATGAAGATGTAAAAATATGATGGGACTTCCGACTACAAACAGACAAACATCTGCCACACAGTACACCAGATATCACTGTAGTCAAGAAGAAAGAAAAACAAGTGAAAATAATCGACATAGCAATACCAGGGGATAGCAGAATAGAAGAAAAAGAAATAGAAAAAATAACCAAATACAAAGATCTACAAATTGAAATTGAAAGGCTGTGGCAGAAAAAGACCAAAATAATCCCAGTGGTAACTGGCACCCTAGGTGCAATTCCAAAACAATTTGAAGAGCACCTCAACACCATAGGGGCCACAGAAATCACCATCAGCCAGTTACAAAAAGCAACTTTACTGGGAACAGCCTATATTTTGCGATGATATCTATAACAACAGTAACAACATTGACAATAAAATTCAGCCATCCCAGGTCCTTGGGAAGGACTCGATGTCTGGATAAAACAAACCAGTCAATAACACCTGTCTGACTGTGTAAACAAGAAATAATAATAATAAGGCTTCAGTTTTTGAAAGTTCATAAGTAAAGGGAAGCAGACCAAATCTGTAACCAAATAAGCAAGCAGAACTTGTGGTCAAGACTTCATTTATCATCATCCTAATAATGCAACCGAGCAAAATCCTATCTGTATTGGTTATCTTCACTAATCAATTCTGTGGACAGTTCCAGGTGGGCTCTCCTGCACTGAGTGCCTTTAAAACTGCCTCCAGCTCAAATTGTGGTGGCTGTTATCTCATCACAGGAGGAGGAAGAGAAGGGAAATTGGTAGCCAGGAGCAGATTACTGGAAGTTGCAAGGTGAGCAGATTGAGCTGTACAGGAGAACCTCGATATTCAGAGGGGTTCCAGTCTCTGCAATGATATGGAAACTGTGAATCCTGAGTCATTGGGGCAATGGGATCATGAGGGTTAGGTTCCCAGAGGCCTGAAAACTGCCCCCCCATATGGAGCGAAAATAGGTTAAAAGGGCAAAATGAAGTGCCCTACCATGCTCTGTGGGCCTCCAGTGATCCAGAAATGCCTCCCTGAAGTCAGAATTTGTCTGGGTTTTTAACCCTTTCCCAGATTTTTTGTAGGTTTTTTAAAGTAAATGAACCATGAAATGGCTCCTGCACCCCTGGCCCATGGATACACCAGTTTAACCCCCTTTTTGCTGGTTTCCCCCCACATATACCAAGGTTGGGTGTCCATTACCCAACCACGGATATGCGAAACCATGGATGCTGGATCCATGAATACCGAAGTTCTCCTGTATGTGTATGTATTCACAGCTGAGTGTCCTCACCTTTGTGCCTCTGGAAAGATCAGAATGAGTAGGCTCATTCACACAACTGCCGTTAGGGTAGGAACATTGCCTGGACAGGGTATGATAGCTGTGCATGCTCCCCATCAGTCATGTGCACTCAAACATCAAGGCCTGAGGCAGAAAGTGTGATTGTATACAATCCCACTCTACCCAGATTTCAGCCCCAGCATTTTACTGAGGATGGACAAAAAGCCAGGAGGTTTTACAGACAGGTCCCCCCACACCACCGAATCCACTCCTGATTAAAGTGTGCCAGTCTACATTTTCAATGGATTTAACCTGATCTCCCTGCGGGCTATCAGGGACCAGGGCAGACAGGGCTTTGTTTTTCTCCAAAGGGAGGCTATGAATTTTGGCTTAGCCCAAGTTATGTCCGGGGTAAAAAAATCCTCTATTTCCAGCAGCTTTTGAGAAAAACTCTGGGGCTTCTTCTGCTTTCTCCAAAGGTGTTGATGGAGGTGCTGATGGCTATGCGGAAGGAGGTGCTGATGCCTATGGGAATGGTCCATCTCATCCCTCAAATTAAAATGCCTCAAATCTGCTGCAAAGCAAATTCACACTTCAGATACCCCAAGGCATAGTGCCATGTGTGAAAAACCTCCAGGCATACAAGGTACAAAAGGTAGCCTGGCCAGGCACTCCTCCAACCCTAAGGCAGTTGTATCAATGAGCCTCGTGTCTTATAGTCTTGTGATTCAACATAGCCTCCCTCCTGGCATCTCCTACAATTCAGTTCTACCGTATGTGTGATGGTTTTAACATATTACTAATATGTAACTGCTTGTATTACATATGCTCTTATTTAGGAAATTATCTCTATCTATAGAACAGAAGTAGGCCTCATCTCTGTCAAATTTAAATGTATGCTTAAAGACATAGCTTTGTCTTAAACGATGTTAATTAAATTGCTAAATTAAAAAAATTAAAGCCGTATTTTACAGAAGAGATATGTAAGTATGTGAGGGACAGGAGAGTAGTTAGGTACTTTAATGATTTGGGGCCTGGGCCTAAAGTCTCCCTTTTGATAATTAAACTCAAACATATCCCCCCACCCAGAAGAATAATTACATTTAAAAAAAATGTCGCTAATAATACAGCACCTATGAAGGGAGAAGCAACAGAAAGCAAGGTGAGGCTACTTTACTTATAGTTTTTATCTTAGCAGTTTTCACGACAGAAGAGGCAATGTGATGTTGAGTTGCAAGGTGATTCGCTTCTTCAGGAGTAGAAAGGAAAGTTCTGATTACTTGAATAGTCCTCAACCAGATGTGCATATGTCTTAAGCGCTTTCCTGAATCACAGGAGAATTCTAAAAAAACAATTCAGTCAGTTTCTTTACTTACCGATTCTCTGAGTCCAGATAGGATTTACAGTCAACCTGGATCTCTTTAAACACCCAAAGACAGATGATGCTTTCTGATATATTTATTATTACTTTTATTTCAATATTTTCAAGTACATCAACATCAATGGGTCTTGCTGCTTCATAGATATTCCCAGGACTTTCAGAATTCATGTAACATCCAAGGTCTTCAGCATTATCTTGGTTCTGCATTGTAGGGAGGGAAGTATACTTTACCTCATAGCACTATTTACATTTCTCTCTCTCTCTTCTTATACGTTTATGGACTTATCTTTAGAAGAGGTACCCAAGCTCATGTTAAAAAAACTTGGATACCAGTTTTAATATTCCATTCACAAAATAGGTCATTGAGTTTCACCCACATAAAAAACAAACAGCTCATCTGGTCGCTACTCAGGGACAGGCCTTCTCCATTGCTGCCCCAAGGCTTTGGAACACGCTTCCTGCTGAAATAAGAGCCCCCTTATCTCCTACAACTTTTTAAAAGGCAGTCAAGACACATTTGTTCACCCAGAATTAGATACCGTTTTAATTGTTTAATTTTTAATAGTTTTAACCTTTTACATTTTAAATAGTTGTAATGTTTTAACCTTTTTAATGTGTTATTTTTATTATTTTGTTGTAAACTGCCCAGTGACTTGTGTTTTGGGTGGTATACAAATATGTTAAATAAATTAGAAATAATAATAAATAAATAAATGCTAGAGTACATGCTTTACAGTCAGAAAGTAGGTACTCAGTTGTCAGGACCTACTGAGACTCAGACCTTCAGGAGACCCTCTCAATGAAGGAGGAGCAAGCCCCAACCAAGTCCCCTGGTCTTGGAAGAAGCCCCCACCCCAGATCCAACAGATCCTGAGCAGCCAGAGTTTGTCGTCCCTCCTACAGATGGAGGAAACCTGGAGTTCTGAGGGCCCAGTGGGAACCATGCCTTTCCCTGGAAACCCTGCCATCACCCTGGGACCCGAGGAGCAGAGCCAATGACAAACCAGAACCAAGCTGCAGCACCAGAGCCAAAGTGCTCTCCTGTATTCTCAGCTGGTTTACTTGGGAGGAGGGGAAGGCCCACTTTGAAGCTTGCCTTGAGTAAGGCCTGACCTCAGAGCTTCAGGAACCTGAGTTCATAGCTCCCATTAAAACCCTGCATTCAAACCTGACTTTGCTAGTGCAACAGCATCCTTTCTGAACTCTTCTTGTCTCCACGGTATCTTGCCCCTGCCTTGCTGCCTCACCCCACTAGACCCAGACACAAGTTCTGTCACTGGCAATGGCATCTTCACTTAAAAGGTAGTAGAGCTGGAACCATGTCTGTGTGAAATCTTGAAGAACCGCTGCTAATCAGATTAGATAAGGCTGAACCACATGACCTAATGATACAATTCAGCAGAAGACAATGTGACTCAGCAGAAGGCAGCCTAAACTTTTCAGTTCTAATATAAGTTCATCCAGTATGTTTGATCTAATGCACATATCTAAAATAAGATTTCTATAGTTTTCTGGTCAAAGTGCTCTTAAGTCTTCATCCATAGGGTTGTCATAAGAGTAAACTGGATGAAAAAATGGCCATTGAACAGATGGGCCTCTTCTGGGATCTTCCATACATAGGAAGGGTATGGAAGGTCCTTCCATACCAAATTATAATTGGTTACAGTCTCATGTTTAGCCTAGTTCAGGGGTTCTTAAATTTGGGTCCCCAGATGTTGTTGGACTGCAACTCCCATAATTCCCAGGCACAATGGCCATGCTGGCTGGGAATTATGGGAGTTGAAATTTGAGAACGCTTGGCCTAGTGCATTGATCTTCAATTGGTGAATCAGGACCCATAAGTACACCCTGACCTAAGGTGAGTGACATGAGTACTATCACCACCATTTTAAAAACAATTTTGCAAAAAGAGAGATGGACAGAGACAGACAAGAAGCAAAAGAGCCAAATTTTGTGGGGCAAAATACAAAAGCAAACAGAGTTCCTTTACTGCTAATAGTTATGAAGAAAAGGTCTCACCTCTGCCTGACAAGCTACACCAGAAAGGGTCAAGCAAGGTTGGAGTGGGCCCTGGGACAAAAAGTAAAGATGGGCCATGGGCATCCACAGGACTTTTTCCAGGAGAGGGCAAAACTGCAATCTTCCACTTACCCGGGAATAAGCCCCATTAAATTCAATGAGGATGGTTCAACCCAAGGTATTGCCCCTTGCCCCCCTTCTGGATGCCCAGCCTGTTCTCTCTTCTTCTTCAGAGGCATGAGGGGAAGTGCAAAAAGAAAGCTGTGTCACTCCCACCCTCGGGATCCTATGTGATAAGTAAACAGGAGGTGAAGATAAAAAATGTCAGCCTGAACACAGAACTGATGTCTTGGAGGATGAGGTTTCCTCTGAGCAGGTTGTAGCGCTAGGGACTCCATGGTGGTGATGCTGCGGGGGGAGGGGAGTGTATTAATCTCAAGGGCCTCCCCTACTCTGCGAGGACAGACAGAAGCAGTAGAGCTGGGTGTTACATCTTGCTTCTTTTAAAACTTTGCCTAGTTGGAGAAGAACAGAAGCCACAGACAGAGTTGGAATAAGGAAATAAGTTAAATACAATACTTCCCCAAAGCTCAATGTTGGTGCAAACATAGCAAAAGCCGCAAAATACTTACGAACTACAGCCATTTTGGTGGCATGAAATATCAGGAAGCAGAGCAGTCCAAAATATATATTTTAAAGGGCATTCTGAGTGAGAACACTAACGTTGTTAAGGAAACCAAAAGAATGAACCTTACCTCCTGCCAGGTGGCAAAATTCAACATTTTATTTCAGAAGGCTAACATTAAAGTTACATTATATCTTAAATTGAGATATTTTTATTGTTACTGTTTTTATGTGTAATATTACAGTATTAGCGGACATGATGAGAAAAACTACTCAAAGCAGTGCATAATTTGTCCTTTTAATTTCAGTGGGACTATTATGAGTAATTTCCCTGATCGTCAGCTATTATGATTATTCTTACTATTATGATGAATATATTATATTGCTTTTCAGCAAAAGAACTCTGAAAGCAGTTTACATAGCAAAGTTATAAGGTATATTGAAACTGTTATATATTGCTGCTTATCCAGTATTTTTATTCATGCATTCATTTATAGATTCATTGTGATTCATTTATATAAAGATTTTCACCTGCACCCCACTTAAGCAAAAGCTTTCATGCAGTTAATAAAATGTTTAAGATTCAACAATGGACATTCAATTAGAAGAATAAAACATTGCGAATCACAAAACAGTAAAACAACATCATAGGCAGTACTAATAACTGAATAACATAATAACTGAAAGCAGAGAAGCAGCAAGAATAAAATCAATCTTCCATTAACAGGGTGGGAGAATAAAATTGCCTTTACCTGGCACCAAAAAGCTGTAAACGGGCCGGGTGTCTTTGGGACGACTATTCCACAGCTGGGGTGTCATTAACAAAGAGGCCCTGTCTCCAGTTGCCACCTGGCTTACCTCTGATGTTGGCAGCCCCCAGAGTAGGGGTGTGCATTTTGGAATTTTCTTGTTTCGATTTGTATCCGAATTGAAACACCCCCATTTTGTTTTGTACCCAAATTTTCTGAATCCGAATTAGCCCTGTTTTGTTTTGTAGCCAAATTTTCCAAATCCTAATCCGAATCGATTTGGATTTTTAAAAAGGGTCCCAGGGCAAAAAGAGTGGGTGGTGGTGGTACTGTCCAATGGGTGGAAGCTACCACCCAAATTTCAAAGGAATTAGGCAAAGGGCTGATTTTTTGTGAATATTTTATAGTTTACACATCTTTAAGAATTTCCCCATAGGGAATAATGGGGATTCCAGCAAATGTATCGCTTCAAATCAAGGGGAAAGGGATGACCTAGAGCAGAGTGTGGTGGGTGGTAGTGCCCAATGGGGGCAAGGAAACTTCCAGAATTATCTCAAAAGAATTAGGAACATAGGAAACTGCCATATACTGAGTCAGACCATTGGTCTATCTAGCTCAGTATTGTCTTCACAGACTAGCAGCAGCTTCTCCAAGGTTGCAGGCAGGAATCTCTCTCAGCCCTATCTTGGAGAAGCCAGGGAGGGAACTTGAAACCTTCTGCTCTTCCCAGAGCAGCTTCATCCCCTGAGGGGAATATTTTGCAGTGCTCACACATCAAGTCTCCCATTCATATGCAACCACGGCAGATCCTGCTTAGCAATGGAGACAAGTCATGCTCAGCCACAAGACCAGTTCTCCTCTCCATTGGGCAAAGGGCTGATCTTTTGTGAATTGTTGAAGTTTACGTGTCTTTTAAGATTTCTCCCATAGGGAATAATGGAGGTTTCAGCAGCCCCATAATTCCACTTGGGGGGCACTGGGGTTTTCCAGAGCGAGGGGTTGTGTAGTCCACATAGGGTGCCAACCACTTCCATACCCACAAGCCCTTGGGGTACTGGGTTTTGTGTTTCTGAGGTATTCATTGTAGATTCTCTGGTAGCATATGAGATTTTAAGTGAAGAACAAGAATCCACTCTCATATGCTACCAGAGAATCTACACTCAGAACACCACAGAAACAAAAGAACCCAGCACCCTATGGGTTAGCAACCCTTTCCCTGGCCAATGTGGGGTCAGTAAAGAGTGGCAAGAAGCAAAAGAGCCAATGGGTAACAAGGAGGGAATTGTCAGCAGGTCAGCCCATGATTTAGGTCACCGATCAGAAGGCTAGAAGGGTGGGAAATTCAAAGAGATGTCAAACACAAAATGGAGACTGACTCAGAGATCACTACAAAATGGAGGTCTGAAACAACAAAACGTTTTGTAGCCGAAACAGGAACGTTTTGTTTTGTATACAAAACTTTTGGATCTGGAAAATGGGTGTTTTGTAGTCAAAACAAAACATTTTGTACAAAACATTTTGTATCCGAAACGTTTCGCACATCCCTACCCCAGAGCAGGGCCTCACATGCTGATCTTAAAGAATGGGCAGGTTCTAATGGGAGTATATCTTTTTACCTCATCAGAAGCTGAGGATTCTGATGATCTTGAAATGTTACCATTTTGCTTGATTAAAAGGCAAGTAATCTTTGATGTATTCAGGGTAATCACAGCCGTGGACGCCACTGTAAGAATTAGAGCTGCAAAAATAAAGAAATTCATGCAAAGAATAGAGAAATAGAGCAATGTCAGGAAATTAAGGATCATAGTGAGAATTGCAATGCAATGTCACATGTTTTGCACGGATAGTGGAATGACATATCCACCTGTGTATTTACTTATAATTTTGACTTTTGAACACAATGGAATGACATGAATAAACACAATTGGCTGCTTATATGATCTTCTCCACAGTCCTGAAATTGTGCATATGTTCCCCACAAATATGACAGACAACAATCAACAACAAAATTCCTATTAACAACCCACTCTACTCAGCATGCCCCAGTCCCACCTTATTTTCCCGTTTTGGGCCTCAGACCAAGGAAGGAAGGGAGTTGTGAAGCCACCCTGATTTTCCTCTTCCCTTCCAGGGATTAAACCAGTCTTACAGTAGCGAGCGTAAACTCTCCCCTTTGCTAAGCAGGGTTTGTCTTGGTTTGCATTTGGATGAGTGACTACATGTGTGCATTGTCTGCTGTAAGAAGTTTCCTTTAAGGGGGCCGTAGCTCAGTGGTAGAGCATCTGCTTGCATGCAGAAGGTTCCGGGTTGAATCTCTGGCATCACCAGGTCGAGCTGGGAAGGACTCATGTCTGAAACCTTGGAGAGCTGTCGCCAGTCATTGTCGACAGTACTGAAAGTTCTGGCTGGCCGGCCGGCTTCTTCTCTCTCCCACCCACCAGCTTCTCCTCCCACCCGCCTGCTGCTGCCACTTTCTGGCTGGCTGCCATCACCACCACCATTTTCTTTTCCCCACCCCTCCTGTGGCTATCTGGCAGCTCTCTGAACTCTTGCGAGAGCTGCCACACATGGGATTAGCCACGGATATGACTTATATATAAAGACAGATAGATAATAGTGGCAAAGTCTATCAGTATTAATAATCTTATCCTAAGAGCTGATGCGGACTAGTCAACTAAAACCTTAGGAGTGTTTGTTGTATTCTCTCTAACAATCTTTTATGCTTTGCCAATTAGAAGTTTGTTCCAGTGGGGATCCTGTAGAGAGCGTGTGGGGTGGAGTCAGAAAGAAAAGGGAGGGAAAGGAGAAGGAGAAAAGGGAGTTGTTTTCTGGATAAAGCCTTAGTTAAAAGTACATAGATTGTTTTGTGTTTATGAGGGAATTAGCTATAAAAGTAATGTATCCTGAGGCCATTGTGGCTGGGGATAATGAGAGTTGTATTCCAAAAACATCTGGGGACCCAAGGCTGAGAACTCCTGTAGTAAATGCTCCTCTTCCTCCTGGGATAGGCTGCTCCTGGCTCTTATGCTGACTGATATTAGGCTGCAGCTGAAATTGGCTGTTTTTAAAATATATATATCCTCACATTGTCCTCTGTGAATGTTGATGGAAAATATTCTCTAGCTATGCACTGTACAGCACCATCATTTGACACACAAAGATTACGTAGTCGTAGTCGTCAACATTTTTAAGTATTGACACATTAGCAGTCCATATTTGACAATATTTGAAGAATGGCATGCAGTACTAGTTAGTCACAGTATCAGACATGAAACAATCAATATTTGATGCTATCTGTCACCAGACATGCAGTAGCCACTTGAAACAGAATTCTCTGGACCGGGTCTCACGGATCGTGAGACCCGGTCCAGAGAATTCTGTTTCAAGTGGTTTCAATTCAAGTGGTTTCAATTCTGTTTCAAGTGGTTTTGGGAAGTGAGCGGGAAGAGCGGGCTAAGCCCGCTCTCCCCGCTCACGAGTGGGCAGGGAGCCCTGGGCAGCCGGATCGGCCGCCCACACGATGGCCAGCTCTGTGACGGAGCCGGTGGGGGGAGCAGGGGCCATGTGGCCCCCGCAAGCCCCAGTATGCCCTGCGTGAGCGTGCAGGGCATACTGGGGAGACCCCCGAGCCGGGAGGCGGCTTTTCGCCTCCCGGTCGGGGGTCTACTCATGAGTAGGTGTGGTGCAAAGCTGCACCGCGGCTACTCATGAACCTAAAAAGCAGGTTTGCTGGAGCGCTCGCTCCGCAAACCTGCTTTTTAGCAGGGGTTCCAGAGCGGGTTTGCCGCTCCAGAACCACCGGGCTCGGCTGCGAGCCCAGAGGTTCTGGCGATCAGCAAAAATCGGGCTAGCGGAGGCTAGCCCGATTTTTGCTGATCTTCAGAATCGCGCCCCCCCCCTCTCACACACACTTTAATTAGCCAAGCAGGGAAATATTTCTGACATTTGAATGTTGCATTTCAAGAATGAACCAACACCTATCACAATATGAAATTTGTCAGGTTGTGAAATTTTGCAAGATTTTACTTCAGCTTCTGATCTTAGGCCTTTTGAGGATACCATTGACAGCCAGGAAAACAAACAAATGGATCATAGAACAAATCAATCCAGAATCTTCACTCAAGGCACAAATGACCAGGATTCAAACTATCATACTTCGGACACATCATGTGAAGACCCAGCTCCCTTGAGAAGTCCATAATGCTGGGGAAAGTTGAAGGAAAGAGAAGAAGAGGACGACCAGCAGCAAGGTGGATGGACTCGATTATGACAGCAATGAATGCAGCACTGAGAGACCATAAAGGCCAAGTTGAAGACAGATCATCCTGGAGAGAATCTAGCTATGTGGTCGCTAAAAGTCTACACCAACTTGACGGCATTTAATCAAGGCAAATTTATTCCTTGCTGATGTATTAAATAGACTTGGAAAGGAACCAAAGGAGCTCAGTGATAAAGCACATACTTTGTAGGCAAACATGTTAGAACATAGGAACATGTTCCTTGGTACATGTTCCTATGGTACAAGGTACCAAGTTCAGCCACTAGCATAAAATATCAGGTAGAAGGTCTGGAAAAGACACCTCCTGAGACCCTGGAAAGTTGGCATAGACAACACTGGACTATAAGGGCCTTGCTTGTCTTCCTCTTTTCTCCCCATCATCCCCCCCCCACTTGGTATCATCATGTCTCCATGATTTTAAACTGTAAACCTTAATTGCTTTACCAAAAAAGCAGTACATCAGTGTTACAAGTAAGTAAGTGTCTGACTCAGTAGATGGGGACATCATATGTTCAGTGCTCCATAATAGTAATTGCCTGGGATTCTTGTGGCGCTGAAAGTCATTATTTTGGTTGCCTCTGGGAAGTTGCTGACTTTCTATTGCAGCTCCTCAAAATGGTTCACACTTCTTAAGTAATGGGACTGGAACTGGAAAAGGTGAAGAAGATGGAAACCAAGTTTATTAGGGGTCTAGAACATCTTCTTTATGAGGTAAGGCTACAACATTTGAAGCTTTTTAGTTTGGAAAATAGGAGACTATGGGGAGATAGGTAAATAAATAAATAAAATTAATATGGTAGAGGTTTATACAAGTATGCATGGGCTAGAGAGAGTGGACAGAGAGAAATTTTTCTCCCTCTCTCAAAACACTAGAACCAGGGGCCATCCCATGAAACTGATTGCCAGCAAGTTTAGGATCAAGAAAAGGAAGTACTTTTTCACACAGCACATAATTAATCTATGGAATTATCTGCCACATGATGTGGTGAAGGCCACCAGCCTGGATGGCATTAAAAGGGGCTTAGACAAATTCATGAAGGACAGGTCTATCCAGGGGCGTATCTAGGGTTGGGCAGGCAGGGCATGTGCCCCGGGCGCCACTTGAAGGGGGCACCATTTCTTAAAATTAATTTTTTAAAAAGCCTGCCAAAAACAAAATGGCCACCGCACATGCTCAAATGGCCACTGTGAGGCCCTAGGCCATACCAGGCCTCACAGAGGCCACTTGAGCATGCATGGTGGCCATTTTGTTTTCAGCTGCCATTTTTAAAAAAATAAATAATTTTAAAAATGGCCACTGCACATGCTCAAATGGTCCCTGTCAGGCCCTAGAGGCCAGCAGGGGGGAGGGGGACCTTTGCAGACCCCCAACCATGGCCTTTAGGAAGCCCCCCAAAGGGGCTACAGGTAATTATATATATATATATATATATATATATATATATATATATATATATATATAAAATAAGTCACTGTACACATTTTTAGATATGTGACTTGTATGTGACCTTCAGACTTGTATTTTTCAGCTGATATTATGGTAAAGTTATCTGAAAGATGGGTGTCAGATGTTTGGACAGGGGGCGCAATTTCAATGCTTGCCCTAGGCGCTATTTTCCCTAGATACGCCTCTGGGTCTATCGATGACTACTAGTCTGATGGCTACAGACCACCTCCAGCCTCAGAGGCAAAATTTATTTATTTATTTAACATATTTGGGCAGTTCTCTGGGCAGTTTACAACAATACAATAAAAACAAGTGAAAAGGTTAAAATATGACAACTTAAAACAAAGTTAAAACTATTAAAAATAATCACAGTATTAAAATAGTATCTAATTAAATGCCTGGGTGAACAAATGTGTCTTGACTGTCTTTTTAAAAGTTGTAAGAGATGGGGAGGCTCTTATTTCAGCAGGGAGTAGATTCCAAAGCCTTGGGGCAGCAATGGAGAATGCCCATCCCCAAGTAGTGCCTCCCACCCCCAACCCCCTCAGATGCTCCAGAAAGATACTATGCTTGATAGTACTGAAAGCCACTGAGAGGTCCAAAAGGACCAACAGAGTCACACTCACCCCGTAGTTCTTATGTATACCAATGGGCCAATTTTGAAGCGGTTCGGAGAGGACGCTTAGGAACGATCATGTCTACTGCCCTGGTGAATTTGCTGTTCCAATTCTCCACCAGGGCATCAACAGGATCACCTGCAGAGCCAACACTAAATCCATCCAAGGCTTCTTGGAACCCTACTGGATCCTATAACCTTCTCAGGCAGACCATTCTAATGGTTCCCTCACCCCTACAAAGATGGGGTGTGACTGTGAGTCCAACCCTAACCAGATGTTGGTCCATGACAATGGGCAAATCACAGGAGACCCCACCCACAGAACACCAAGCTGAACATAGTGAAAGACCAGATCAAGCGTGTAACCAGCAATGTGTGCTGGTCCTGAGACCCCTTGGGATAGGCCTATATTCGTCATGGCCACTATGAACTCCTTAGCCACTCTGGACAGATCGGTCCCCAAGTGGACATTGAAGTCCCCCAGCACCACAAGCCTGGGGGATTCCAACACCAAACCTGAGACCAAGTCTGTCAGCTCAGTTAGGGACTCCATTGAGCTGTGGGGCGATTAGTACACCAGCAGAAGTCCCAGTCTATCCCTGGTCCCCAAACTTAGGTACACACATTCAATATGGTCAGATACTTCAACAGGGATCCTGGTCAAAGAAATGTTATTCTTATAGACCACAGCCAGTCCACCTCCCTACCCACATCTCCACACCTTCTCTTCAACAGAGTACCCTGGAGCGAGAAGTTGGGACCACACTGGGCCACCAGCCTTGCCCAGCCAAGTCTCTCTCATACATACCAGGTCTGTCTCTTCATCCAGAACCAAATCATGGATGGTTTCTGACTTATTCTGGACAGATTAGGCATTACAGAGGAGCAAGGTGAGGGTCTGTGGGAAGTTGGCACTGCCCCCCAAGGTCAAAGAGCTAGCAGGATAGCTGGAAGGGGAAACAGCTGTTAGATTTCTGACTTCCCCTATAACAACTCGCTGACCTGCCAACTTTACTTCTCCTATTCCCCACCCACCCACCGGAATAGCCACCCCCATAGTCAATGGACACCCACCCTGTCTCCCCATCCCCAGACAAACCAAGACACATTTGAAACATCCAGGACCTACTTAAACAAAACAGAAGCCAAAATAATACCACCTGGCCCTCCCCCTCATTGTCCCCAAAGTGGTTCCCGCAAAGGGGTGATCTCCTTTGGTGACAAGCCCACTGGTGGCGGGCCTGCCACCACAGGGCAGCAGCCCTTTTATAAGCCCAGAAGGATGGCAAGTCTGGGCAGATGATCCTCAGGAACTGCTGACTCACTCTGTCTGGCCTCGATCCCACACAGACTCACCCATAGGACAGCAGCCACAGCCCCACAAGTTAGGGGGCACACAGGCTGGCAGGCTAACAACAGCCGATGACAGCAACACAGGCTCTCACCACTGGGCAGCAGCCATCTCTGGGAAGCAGGTGTTAATGTGTCTTCCTCCCTGCAAGGTTTCTGCCATGGGAGAGATGCCTCTGAATACCAGTTGCAGGGGAGCAATGGCAGGAGAGAGGGCATGCCTTCACCTCTTGCCTGTGGAGTTCCCAGAGGCACCTGGTTTGCCACTGAATGGAAACAGGATGCTGGACTAGATGTGTCTTGGGCCTGATTCAGCAGGGCTGTTCTTATGGATTAGCACTGTGTCCATTTCTGGCTGAGGGACTGTTGTTACATACACTGGTGTGGTTTCATAGCCACATCCTAATGCTAACTATAAATGAGATATATGGGACAAGAAAAAAGTGAAGTAAGAACAAGGAACTAACCAACCACAGGTAAAATAATAATCTGCATGTAGGGCTGTGAACTAGGGACTTTGACATGCGACAATTTGGGGGGGGGAAATGACTTTTTTTTCCATTAAGAGGAATAGAGACTATTTTGAGGACCAGATAACTTTTTTGGCGTGTGTTGTGGTATCCAAAGTTCTGGGGAGCAGCTGGAACATTCTGTTGGCTCAGAACACTTTGCTCTCACGAGCAGCTTCTCTTCCTCTGCCTCTTTCCCTTTTCTACTGACCATCCATCCAGTGGAGAAGCCAGAGGGGAGGTTCTGCTTCAGTGGCAGGTTACCCAGCCATGTGATGCAGGAGCACAGACAGGTGGACTCGGCAGGTACAGCTTGCTTGCTTCATGTGGTGGTGGCGGCAGTAGTGGTGACAACAAGAAGTTAGAAGTTGGCTAACTAACTTTACTCAGCAGCTACCCCTAAAAAGGCACCTTAAAAATTAGTGTAAAGGTAAAAAAAAGCACCTTTTGAAGTGGCGAATCTCTTCTATGTATCATGGGAAGAGCAGCTGGCCCTACCCCACCCCAGCACAGCATCCCTTCAGTGGCTGATGCTGGTGTTACCTTGCGTTTCCTTTTAGATTGTGAGCCCTTTGGGAAAAGATGAGCAACTTGATTTTTCTTTCTTTGAAAACCACTGTGAAACCTTCTGCTGAAAAGCAGTCTAAAATGTTTGCAGTAGTAGAGAAGAACAAGCAAGTGGGAGACTGTGTATGCACCACTGTGCCAGTGTGCAAAGAGGCTGGCTTGGTCGCTAGCTGGCTACCTTGCCTCAAGCCAAGAGGAGAAGTTCCTGGCCTGGCTGGGAAGAGCAGGCTGGGTGACACGTGGGGAGGACAGAGGGCTGTGTGTGTGGTAAACCTAACCAGGCAAGGAATTTACAGTTAGGAAACAGGGGTCTTGAGACCTCTGCACCCAGACAGCAGACTGAGCAGACATACAGCTCACCTGGTCATCAGCTTCACAGCGGTGAGCTGTCTTTATTCTCAAATTATCCAATATTTATCAAAACAAGCATATATAATACCAATAAACATATGCAAATTGTATGCAAAGTGGAGACTTTTTGGAGAACTTGTTGTTGTTGTTGAAAAGCACTCTCTATTTCCACCTTTTACTATCTGGACCTGGCAACCCTACCTGCATTTGCTTTTGATGAACTTCAGTACAGCTTAACTAGATAGTATATAAATTCTTATTTGAGCCCCAAATTTATTCTCAAAAAAGCAAATTCAGAACTGGAAAGTCTCCCTTCCCACACTCAGGGATATTTTTTGGAAGGAGAGGGGAAATTATCCCAGATCCCACACATGGAGGGGGCCTCAACCAAAGTATGGTTTAGTATTTGAAATGATCAGGTAGATCTTTTTCATTCAAGGCAGTAAAACTAACCAGTTAAAATACAACTACCAGGTCAAGAGTTATTTCAGTAGTTTGGGTTATTCCATTGACACAGGATGCAGTGACTGACACACTGTGTAACGTTATTTAATTTAATTTAATTATTTTTACATTTATATCCTGCTTTTCCTTCCACATGGTAGAATGTAATGTTTGTGCAGTTGTGCAAAATCATGCAAATGGACTATATATATAATACACTATACACCATATATATAATGGCCTCACTGTTGCATAACTCCATTTGCGTAATGTTTGCACTTGTGAAACTGCACAAACATTATGTTTTACCATGAGTGTGACGTGCAGCATGTCAGCCAGAGAAAAGAATGCAGGGGGTAGGGCATGGGGGCAAATGAACGTTCTTCTCCCAGGCATCTCAGAGTCTTAAAATGTTCCTGTCCACATTCTCAGAAATTTAAGGGGGGGGGGGGGACACAGAAGGGACAAAGTATGTTTCTGGGTGGGCAAACATGGTCCCACATGTTAGATTTCTGAAACAGATATGGGGGCAGCTGGGGTGGGTAGCTGCTACCTTTTCTGAGAGGGTGCTTACCCACTCTTGTTGCCCTTCTGGAGCCATGCTTGCCCCCCCCACAGCCCCCCCCCCCCGCACATTCTATGGCCCCCTTTGGACACAACAGCAAACTGCAGGTCGCCTCCATCCCCCCCCCCCCGGCATTCTCCCAGATGATCACCATCTGAAGTCTGGGAGCCAGCAAAGGGGGCAGGACTGGCTGCATGGGCTTCCTCTGACCCTGGAAGGGCAGCCGTGCCAACCAATGGGATGGGAGACCATGGGAGGAGCTTCCTCCCTTACCTCCAGTTTGGGGTGAATTCCCAATACGGTCGTAACAGAGGAGGGAACAGGTCCTCAGGTGGGTGAGTGGAACTCACTACGGACCAAAAGTTCATACGTAGGTTTGGAGGCAAAATCGGAATCATGGTTGCATCCGGGAACCGTGGTTCCGATAATTTGGACATCACAGGGGTTGAACCTGAGGTGAGTTTGCCTCCAGTTTGGCATGATGTCTGAAGGCAGCCAATATTTTTGTCAGAGTTTCTCAAGGTTGAGCAAGGCATAAGGAATGATACTGAATCAAAAACCTAATAAGCAAATATCAATAAGCAAGCTTCAGTGGTTAGCTCAGCTGAATATCTGTTGATATGATGAAGGGGAAAAGATTAAAAGAAAGGAAGAGTTTAGGCAAAAAACTGCAGCTACAGTTTCTGAGTTCATTCTTTTTGTGTAACTTCCATCAATAGTTGCTCACAAATTAATAGCTGTGGATGAACCAATTGCCAGCAGTCTTTGAAGTTCCAGCCTTTTACATGGCTAGAGTGAATATGGCAGAGCCATTATTGACAGATGCTTCAATGTGAAGCTGCAAAAACATCTGGCTACTACTCCTGCATTCTCTTTTCATGATGCATGATGTTCAGGATCATCAGTGCTCAGAAGCCACATAGGAATAATCCTTGCATGTAGAAAACAAGTATCTCAGGGAGAAAGTTAGACTGTAACAAGTTTCTTTGCTCTCTAGTTGTCTATGTGCAGGAAGGGTTTTTTATATGAGAAAGAAAAGATTCATGTGATTCCTCATCTACAGTCTGAAGTGGTCCAGCTTAAGAACATTTCGTGTGAGATGCTGCTGTTTATCTAAACTGGGTCTTAGCCCCAGGAGCATCATGGTGTTTAGTACTGGCCTGGGCTGGGGACACAAAACCCTTCATGTCAAAGCCTTGATGCTTCCCTGGGTTTTTCTGGTTTGAGCACCTTCAAACATGCTTTGTCTGCCCCTGCGTTTCATCAGCTCTGGCAGCCTCCAAATGTAGGAAGTGCCACCACATCAGGGCTGCCGCCTTTGCTTTCAGTTTGAGAAATCTGGCTGTAAAATGAAGGCATTCCAAACACATGCCTTGCCCACATCCCCACTCTTTTGTGAAACTACAACTTTCACATGGAAACTTTGCCTCTCTGTGAAACTCCAAATCCTTTTGTTCTCATTTATTCATAGAGATGCTCTTTTGCATTTGTTTGGGCTTCTTTCAGCCTGAGCCGCTTTCCATGTTGCCTGCTTTAAAACTGGAACAGCAGCCGCCAATGACATGTTTTCAAATGCCTTTTCCGACTGTTGACCAGAGTTGCCTCCACTTCCCTGATGGCCCACCCACCTTAACACAAATTCTAGGAAGCACAATGCCTATTGATCTCAGGAGCTGTACTGCAAATATCATTAATCTTTTTGGGCCATGCTACTGAGCAGAGCAGACTTCATCATTCTGAGATATGTCCTTTCGCTGGCAGAAAGCCAGAGCCAATGGAAGACATCCACATTTGAGGAAAGTGAACTGAGGGAGGGTAGCAGGACTGGAGCTACCATATTTACCCAAACCCAAGATGAGGTTTCCCCTCAGTTCTTTCCTGTTAAATATGAGTGGTTCATCTTAAATTTGGAGTCCTCTTTCTTTGGGGTAATTACAGGTATAACTTGTGTTTAACCTCTCTTTTATAGCATTGTCTTAAATTCAGAGTTGCCTTCTATTCAGGTAAATATGGTAGTAATGGCAGAGTTGCCAGTGGTGATAGAGTCCATTACCTATTGTGCTCCCTTGGGGCTACAATTCTAGGATTTAGGGTGAGGCAGACAATAGTTTTTCAGAGAAAGGGGTTTTAATGAGAGATTGCTGCTTCTACTTTATAAATCTTTCTGAATTACTACTACTACTATAAATTTTATTTCTGGTAATTACATTTCATTTTTGGTACAGGTTTTTTTCATTCTTTCAAAAATCTGCAAAAGCTATTTCAGCAATGGGACAAAACACTATGTGTGTACATTATGGGAAGTCATGTCTCTATGAAACTACTTCAAACTCCCCAGCAAATGTCAGTAGTGGGAATCGAAAGAGATAAAGGCCCCCTTTGAACATAATGCCAAACTGGAGATGAACTCACCTCAGCTTCACCACCCGTGTTGTCTGAATTATCAGAAACATGGTTCCCGGACCCAACCGCAGATCCAGTTTTGGCCCTAAGCCTAGGAATGAACCCTCATTGTGTAATGAGTTTCACTCACCCAACCAGGAGTGCGTTCCTCCGTTACATCCAGATTGGGACTAAACTCCCAACCGCAGTTAAGGTCCCACGGACTGCCATGTTATTGCCTGGTGTGGACTGTCCTTCCAGGGTCAAAGGAAGCCCACGCAGCCAGTCTCACCCCTGTTGCAAGCTTCCAGACAGGGATTGTGATCATAAGAACATAAGAACAGCGCTGCTGGATCAGGCCCAAGGCCCATCCAGTCCAGCATCCTGCTTCACACAGTGGCCCACCAGATGCCGCTGGAAGACTACAGGCAGGAGTTGAGGGCATGCCCTCTCTCCTGCCGTTACTCCCCTGCAACTGGTACTCAGAGGCATCCTGCCTTTGAGGCTGGAGGCAGCCTATAGCCCTCCAGTAGCATCTGAGAGCACACGCAGGGGTGTGTGGAGGCAAGCTGTGGGTCCATTCAACCCATGGTTTGCCATTATGTACAAAAGGGCCCTTTAATGTTAGCAATATTTACAGGTTTGTTTGGTGTGTTTTTGTCATGCAATAATTTGAATAAAAGAAGAGATGGGAAAGTAAGGAAGAATAGAAGCATAGCCCAGAGTGAGAGAGAAGCAACAATATAAAACACAACAAAAGAAGGAAAGACCAGCTACTTAGCCTTAAATGCTAGGTCTTTTAAAAAAAATTGCGTTTACTAAGATTGTTCATTCTCTATGACATTAACAATAAATATATTATTATTATAAATATATTAGAAAAAGAAGAGATAACAGAAGTAAAAAGAAGAGTTTCAGAAGGTAGTGTCTGGTTTTCATTTCCTGATCCTAAAGCCGTAGCTGAAGAGTTTAAAAGGAATCCAGGAGACAAGGAATACCCCATAGAGCTTTTATGAAAATCCCCTCACTGAAATTCCCCCTGAGGACCCACCAATAATGAAGAATCTCCTCTTAAATACCCTGTTTGAAACTGCCTCTGAGGATCCCCCAGAAAGGAGGACCTCTCCCTAGCAACTCAGGTTGTTGGCTCAGAAGTGATAATGAATACTGAAGAATGACAAAGGAGAAGGAGATATGAAGCAGATAGCTTGAGATAAATCCTTGAGGGATGTCAATTGAAATGGGACAGAAAAAACATCATTAACAGATATAGGAAAAAAGAGTGCTCCAAAAAAGAAGGGTGAAACCAAGAAAGTACATGTACACTAAAACCCAAAGAGCATAACAAAAACCAGAATGATCAATAGTATCTAAAGGTGAAGATAACTCAAGCAAAAGACGAATGGAAATTTGTCCTCGTGATTTACCTAAGAGTGGAAAATTGTCCACATGATTTACTGAGAACTGAGTTGATTTCCAGTATGCAAGGCTACATGTATAGTTCCCCACACCGGACAGAACTAAAGGGAGAGGTATACAAAACAACACAGTTCTGTTATTATGTACTATGATGTTGGAACTAGAGAGCTTTGAGAAAAGCAACAGGCAACAAGTTTATTTTTAGTCTGGTATTCTTTACAACTGATCTTTCAAATTGCAGTGGCATGTTGGAGTATGAGGGGGTGTGGGAAGGCATTGATGAAAACCAATACTAGGAAGTTTTTCGAGCAGCCAAGCCAGGACAAAAGGAGTCACCATCCTATTAAGAGATCATCTGCCAATTGCTTTCACTTCTGCATGTGTTTTGTTTACGCCAGTTTTAATTCCCACAATCCTGAATATGATCAAGAATCTTAGGGGCAAACAGTTGCTTAAATTCCTTCAATAACTTCTATAGTTCCTGACCTAATTACACTTCCTATCTGCTTGTCTATTTCAAAGAAATGAAATAGTGTTGAGAACTTCACTATCTACTCCCTACCTAAATAAATCAGGAGTCACTTCTGGATATTGACAATGCAGCATAGAAAGCAGAAGACAAGACTTTGCAAAACCAAATGCACATTCTAGCCAACAAAAGTTTTAAGTCTGAATTACAGGTGTGGGAAACAACCCATTTAAGCACTATCTGCAAAACTAGTCTGAGACTTCCCGATGTATTATGTGCTAAATCCAACCTAGAGTCGGCAAGCATGACATTGCGATCATTGGGGGCTTTCATACTGCAAAGCTGACACAATCCCCATGCTAATTTTGACCTCTTTGAATCAAGACGTTTTCATAATATGCAAAATGTGCTGTTCAACCTATATTCAGCCTCTCTTTGTATGATTTCGTCACGGAATTGGCTGCAGACATGAGAGTGTCACCTAAATACTTATGCAACCCTTTGAAATTTATTTGCTTCTCCAAAGCTGTACAGTTATACATGCATGAAGACAGTTTTTCCGGCCTCAAATGCAAATGAAATCCCGGCATTCAGTTTTCTAATAAAGGTAGAATTTTGTTAGAATTTTGTCAGAAGGTACCTCATGCTTCCAGAACGTCTTGCTGCACCTATTCTATGTAGAATATACAACATAAAAGACCTTTTTATTTGGACTAATATTCAATGACCACAATCTATTGTGAAGTCCCTATACATATGAATGGGAGTATGGTAGTTCTCTTGCACAGCTCTCATTCATTCCAATGGGGTTTGTGCAGGAGAACCTGTTGCTGCACTGAGCATATACAGCTCAGAGCTTTCCAGATACAAATTGAACTATCTAGCTAGCTAAATGTGTGTAAATTTGATATATTCATTTGCTTCTCTGAGCATGTACATTATACAAGCCTACTCTAACAAAACCAGTTTTCTTCTCAAATCCAAAAGGAAATTTGGCATTCCATTTTCTAATAAAGACAAAATGTCATTTAGGAAAACAAGCTTTAAACCAGGGCTGCACAACTTTGGCCCTCCTGCAGATGTTGGACTACAATTCTCATCATCCCTGACTATTGGCTATAGTGGTTGGGGATTATAGGAGTTGTAGTCCCAAAACATCTGGAGGGTTGAAGTTGTGCAGGCCTGCTTTAAACCTTAATCCTAGGCTAAGATGCAAAATTAGGGTTGTTGTTTTTTAAGCCTTTGATTCCTTTGGAAATAATTAATGAGATTTCTTTCATTATTTTCCACATTCGATTTGTTTGTTTATTATCCTACCCTTTCCCCAAGTTGTTCAGGGGTCACAACAACCCTGAGGAGTGAGAGAAAATGGTTAGAGAATGACTGGTCCAATGGCACCCTGTGAACTTCACGTGCCAGGTGAAAATTCAAATCCAGACATTCACAATCCAAGCCCAAAACAATAACTACTAGACCACAAAGGTTCTTATAGTCATGAAGACATCAAGGGAATCCAGAATGAACTTCACCTCAAGGGCACTCAGCATGAAGCCAACATCATAAGAACAGCCCTGCTGGATCAGGCCCAAAGCCTATCTAGTCCAGCATCCTGTTTCACACAGTGGCCCACCGGATGCCTCTGGGAAGCCCACAGGCAAGAGGTGAGGGCATACCCTCTCTCCTGCTGTTGCTCCCCTGCATCTAGTATTTAGCGACATCTCTAGCTTTGCCTGGATGCTGGCGCTAAAGACATCACAGCCCAGTGCCTATCGTCAAGCTGTGATGTTTTCATAGCACACAGTTGCTGGGGAAAGCTCAGGAGCCATCACTGAGGAGTCTGGAGCTTTAGGAGCTGCTGCTGCCATATCTGCAGAGACAATGGAGAGGAGGAGGGTGTGAATAGAGGCCCAGCAATGGGAAAGGTGAACCACCATGGAGGCGGCTGGCTGCTAAGGAGGAGCTATGGGGCCTGGGGTGGTGGAGGAGAAAGGATACTGGTGATGTGGCTGTGGTGGCAGCTGTGTTTAGAACATAGGCTGTCTGAACATTGCTACAGCACTGGCAAGGATGCAGTGAGAGGGCAGCCCAACAGAACTTACCAACTAACTGTACCAGTGCAGTGGGGAAGTGGTCATTTTGGATGCCCTCTCCTTCCCCCTCTGTGCTACCTAAATATATCACCCTGAGGAGATATTTTTAGAACCTTCTGGGACATTTTTTCCAGTGGTACAGAGGGCTTCGTGGGGAAAGGGAGGGCATCTAAGACTGCTGTTTCCCTGCTGCACCGTTGCAGTTAGTTGGAAAGTTCTGTTAGGCTGCTTTCTCAATGCACCTGCATGGAAGCAACCAGCTCAGTTTCTTTCACCCAGTTCACTGCATATACTAGCACTCCCTGATGCTTGCTTGTAAACTGCAAGTCTGATTGTTGTACACAGTTCTGAAACAATGGAAGGTACTTTGTAAATTTAATCCAAAATAGCCAGGATGGATGAATTTGAAGGAGAATTTTTATAAAATATTCTGCAGATGGTATTTAACTCTGAATTGAGATACACACACACACACACACACACACACACACACACGTACGTTTTGGATAAATCTTAGAGGTCTGATTAATAAATAATATTAATTATTTAATACAAGTACATATAAAAATAGCAGGTGGCAGACCCAGTCTTAGAAGAGGCATTCATGGAGGAAGATAAGACAGTACTGAATTTGGCAAGTTGACACATTCAATGTTCATTTATATTCGACCTTTCCTCTTTCAGAATGGTATGTATGTAGGTATCAGAGCTCAGAGTGGTATGTATGGAGTTGCAAACTGATCTCCCATCTAGGTACTGACCAGATCTAGACTTTGCTTAGTTCAGAAATATATATTTCCATTCATTCTGGAGGCTGCAGTGATGAGGAGGGCATGGAGGAAATAGGTTCTGCTTGTGCAACATGCAACTGAAAATGTGCATATTCTGTTTTGATCTTTTGAAAAAGCCCCTAAATGGCATACACAAAGAGATCTAAACAGACAGAAAGCCAATATTACCATATTTACTCAACAATGAGTAAATATAGACTCTGAATATAAGATGATCCCCTTCAAAAATAAAGGTACCTGTATTTGCCCGAAAGGAGGAGCACTCTGAAACAATCACCTGATTTCTAATGCAAGGAACATGTAAAAAACCTAGTCTTGGATTTGGGTAAACATAGCAAAATATCATATAAAACCTTCATCAGTATAACACACACAGGAGCACCAATAAAACAAGCACGTTTTAAAATCAACATTTGCCAAATGCCTAGGAAAATAAAAATGTTTTTAACTTATTTTTTTGGGGGGGGGGAATTGGCACCATGAATTCTGTAAAAAAACAATAGGCAGGGGCATTTGGAGCAGGGCCCCAGACAATGACCTCAGAGAACAGGCAGGTTCATAGGCACAGATGGTCCTTCAGTTATTATGATGATGTGTCTTTGGTATTACATGCCTTCAGACCATTCCTTGGACCTTGAATATTATTATCTGAAAATTCATCAGCAAAACGTACAATTTGTGGGGGGGTTTTAAGGCTGAGTTTTTACAAAGAAAAATTTGAAGATATCCAACAGTATTTTGGACATATTCCAAACAAACAAACAAACAAACAAACAAACAAAAACAAAAAAACTTCTCTGTGTGAGATTTCATGTGAGGTCTAGCTAATGTTGAGTTAATGTCTTCTGTCTTGAGAGGTGCAATTTGGTCTCATTCGCCTTCATCTACCCCTGGCTTGGTCACTCCTTCTCTTGTGAAGATGCCGCTGTCAGAGTCAGCAAGGCAAAGGATCTCCCTCCACAGAATGGACCACAACCTCTAGAATTTATGGCTTGCTGGTTGCCCTCTTCTATTGGTTTCAATACGACAATATGTCAAATATTTATATACCTCTTTTCAACAAAAGTTCCCAAAGCGTTTTACATAGATATCAATCCATAAATAAAATGGCTCCCTGTTCCCAAAGGGCTTACAATCTAAAGAAGAAACATAACTTTTACATAATCTTTTTGTTGGGGGCAATATGCTAAAATCATTGTAAACCGCTTAGAGAGCTCCGGCTATAGAGCGGTATATAAATGTAAGTGCTATTGCTATTGCTATTGCTATAATCGTTTTTACTGCTGCTTCTGTGTGTTTTTATCTGTTGTATTGTTTTTATGCCTGTTTTTATATGTTTTTATATTTTTTGCTTGATGTTTTTATTGCCTTTTTATTGTATGTTTTAACTTTTGTAAACCGCCTTGGGGTTGTCTTTTAACGAAAGGCGGTATATAAATGTAAAAATAAAATAAATACATACATACATACATAACATAGACACAAGCAACAGTCATTGGAAGGATGCTGTGCTTCCAGGGTTTTAAATGACTGACTAATTGTTTTAAATTGTTGCCCTGATTTCCAGGAGTTTTAGCTGTTTAATTGGTTTTATTGTGTTTTAATAGTTTGCTTTTAATTGTTAACTTGTTTTAATTGTTTTTATCATGCTGTAAATTGCCCTGAGCCATTTTGGAAGGGTGGTATACAAATCTAATAAATAAATAAATAAATAAATAAAATTACAGGCAGCGTCCCCCTCTTCAGATGAACAGTGCTGTAACTGTGAGTAGTGTGGTGATGGCAAGTGGGTGGAGTGGGGGGTTAGTGATGCCTCGTGGTGGGATTTCTGACCTGTTTTGCAATGCTCTGGGGCCTTTTAAGCTTGACATAGTTTAGGGCACTGGTCATAATCCAGCCCTGGATACATAGTACCAATCCTCTAAAACAACAGTTGTTTATTTAAGCAGTAATTTCAGCAATAACTTCATCTCAGTAGAAGTGAAAAGGAATAGCTAAACTCCTCATTCAGTTGTCCGTGTGAATGGTGCAGAAGTACCTTATAGCTGAAGTGACTGCTAGAGCTAGCTACTCCATTTTGAGGGTGTCGGTGCAAATGCACCACAAAATGCAAATGGGAAATTTTACATCTTCTAGCCAGCACAGGCATAGGGAATCATGCCCGGGTACCCTTGTACAATGCCTTAAGGGCATTAGGCAATGATCCATGTTGCCTGACTATTGACATCAGTTTGTATGCTGGCCAAAGCTTCAATACTTTACTCAATACCTGCCAGAAGGAAAGGTCTACAATGGAGAAACGAAAATGCAAGCTGAATAATAACGTTCCAACAACTGAAGAAATGATACTCTTTGTCATTTTAGGACCTTACAGACTTCCCCTTTGGTATGAAATGTTTTTGACCTATTGATTTTACTTTCCAATATGTTAAGCGGAAAGATTTTAAGACTATCACGTAAGAACCATCCAGAGGTTGAACTAAAAATGCATCTAGTCCAGCCAGTAGTGCTCTTACCCCTGGACTTCGGGGCCTCCACACCCCATGGGGCCCCCCAAATCCTCTTTGGTCTTCCCTGGGTGGCGTGGTCGCCTCTGGCCCATACTGCACCAAGTGGACAAGTGTGATTATGACCTGTGCTGGATGCTTTAGAGACAGAGCGGGGAATGGGGAAAGAATTAAGTGGGATGGGAATATGTTAAGTTGCATTTAAAAATGTTTCTGCTACTGCATATTAGAATAAATATAGCTGTTCTATATTCTTACATTCTTGTGAGTTCAGTTGCTGTTTGTGCTCTCAAGAACCCATGTGTTCAAAATACTGCGTTTGTCAGTGTGTGTGTGTGTGTGTGTATGTGTGTGTAGGGGGATGATGCTTAACTTGCAGCGGTGGTGGTGGTGGGGGCGCTCCAAAGGCCTTTAGGTCCAGGCTCCAAAATTATCTAAGTGCACCTCTGAGTCCAGCATTCTAATAGCAGCCAGCCAGATGTGCTCAACAAGCCCACAAGCAGGATATGAAGGAGTCAGCCTTTCCCTATTGCATGTCCTCAACATCTGGCACTCAGAAATATACCGAGGTACTTCAGAGGCATGGAATAGTTTATTCATGGTAGAAACTATGAAAATGCTAAGAGATGTTGTGCAATAACAATTGAAGCCATGATTAAATGCACAAACAGTGACAAATACTAGGACCAGTATAGAGATGGCAACAAATGTCTTTGAGTATACACAGATTGATTTGATCCAAGAATCCCAACATGTTTTGAATTAGAGAGCGCAGGGGGAAGCTTTACAAAACAAACATCTCAAGCATGCGTTAAGGAAGTCTTGGCTAACTTAATCAACCATTTCACACAAATTGTGAAACAGTTTATAAGCATTTTAATAGTATCCTTTAAAAGACTCTGGCCTATTACAGCAGCATGTTATGACATCTCTCTATTCTTTGTATTTTGCTTGACTAACAGGCAGAACGTTGCCGGTTCGAATCCCCGCTGTTATGTTTCCCAGACTATGGGAAACACCTATATCGGGCAGCAGTGATACAGGAAGATGCTGAAAGGCATCATCTCATACTGCGTGGGAGGAGGCAATGGTAAACCCCTCCTGTATTCTACCAAAGACAACCACAGGGCTCTGTGGTCGCCAGGAGTCGAAATCGACTTGAAGGCACACTTTACCTTTTACTATCTATAATGTCCTGAGAGAAGTATAAGTAGCCAGACATACAGTATGTATAGAATTTAATTAAAATGGCTTTATTTTAATTAATACAGCTCTTCATATTTTGCATAAAACTGATTTCCAGTTTGTGGAGATTTTCTTCATAATGGACGGTATAAGTATAGATATGCTAATGTATTTTTTAAAGGTCACACAGTTCAAAAGCAGCTGGCCTTTTGCATCTGAGGGTGCAAGTGAACATTCCTACACTGCTTGCTCACTGAGAGTGTTGCATTCCCTCTCTACTGGGATGGGGCTGTATCTCGGTAGTAGTAGAGCGTCTGCCAGGGGTTCAAAGAACCTGAGTCGCCCAGTTCTTGGGAGCCGCCCGGCTCACCCCTGGGCCCTTGCTTCAGTGGCCTCATTTCCCAGCTGTCTTCATTGCTGGCTGGGGGATTTATTTGTCCTCAAAGAAGATATCCAGCAGACAAGGAATCCAGCTGGGAAATGAGCTCTGGAGGACTGCTCTGGCCTTTCTGGGTGCTGGCCACGCCCCCTGGCTGTGTGACATCACACGCAGGGTGTGTGGCTGGCGTGTCCAAGAGCTACTGGGGAGAGGGGTGAACACAAGTTTACTCTCCCCTAGCTATGTACCTGCCATCTGCTTTGCATGCAGAAGGCCCCAGGTTCAGTCTCTGGCATCTCCAGGTTGGACTGGAAAACACTGCTGTCTGAAACCTTGGACAAGCCGCTGCCAGTCAGTGTTGACAATACCGAGTTAGATGGACAGTGGTCTGATTTGATATAAGGCAGCTTGCTATGTTCCTCTCACCATCTGCATGGGGGAAGCTTTATTGGCTATGTGCAGCAGGGAACCCCCGTTGGGATTTTTATTTCATTTATTTAATTTATATACCGCCTGACTCCAAAGGCTCTAGGCAGTTTACAAAAATAAAGCACAATAGAAACAGAATAAAACCAACTATTAAACAATTAAAATATTAAAACATTCACAGTTTACAGCAATTAAAAAATTTAGACAGCAATTAAAAATGTAAAACATTCAGGGATTAAAAAAAACATTCAGAGATGACTAAAAGTTGGGCTAAAAAAGGGTGTCCCAAGATCTCTTTTAAAGGCTGGTAAAGATGTTAAGCCACAAATGTCTATATAGGGAGCGCATTCCACAGCCCAGGAATGACAATAGAGAAGGCCCACTCCCAAGTCACCACCAGATGAGGGATTGTATGTATGAAAGACAAATCCGTTAGTACACGTGGAGGGACGAATGCTTGTTATGATTTTTGACAAGTTCTACACCCTAGAAGTGGAAAAGAGGTAATATCATTGCAATACTTTCAGCTTTCATTGTCTTATCATGCTTTTATTGACCTGCCCATCAAATCTGCATATTCGCAATGCTTTTTCAAAAGTTTTCAAAAGGTTGTAAAAACACAAAAACTACGATAAAAAGTTATCAATGTTGTCAGAATGGAAAAGAAAATTGGCAGGAATGTCCTCCAAAGATTACTCAATGGGGAGAGTGCAACAATGTGTTCTCTGTTATCCTAACCCTAACCCTAACTAGGGATGTGCATGGAACCGGATAGCCCGGTTAGGCACCCCCTCGAACTCCCCCGGTTTGGTCTGTGGGGGTTCACGGACCATTTTTAGTTAAAAACAACAACAATATTTTTACTCTTACTCCCCTCGGGGGAGTTACTGGAGGCAGCGGGGGCCCCCGCAGAGGTTCCCCCTCCCCCCACTGGCCTCCCTCATGCCGCCTTTGGTCAGTTCAGGCCCGGGCCTTGCAAATGCCATGTGCGCAGGTGCGCAGCCTCCATAATGGCCACCGGGCTGCCGGGTGAAGGTTGAAAACTGGCCAAAGAGCACCCAAAAGGGCAAGCGGGGGCATGAGGAAGGTAAGTGGGGTGAGGAGAAACCTTCACAGACACCCCACACCCCGGCCATCTCCAGGAACTGCCCTGAAGGGAGTAAAGTTACAAATATACATTTTTTATTTTACAAATTCAAGTTTGCGAATTCCCCGAACTTTGGGGGGTGTTTGGTCCGGGGTCGGACCAAACGGGAGTGATTCGGTTCGACCCCGAATGGTCGAACTGAACCGGTTAGATGTTGAACACGCTTGACGTCAAACCTGTTTGCACACCCCTAACCCTTTCCTCTGTGCAAAAATGTCCCTAATAGTTTGGGGGCAGGGATAAAGAAAGATGGTAACACAAAGAAAGCTGTACGTGTAACTATGCTATCAGCTGTTTTCCATCTCGAGGGGGGTAGACGTTGCCAAAAATCACTATGAGCACTCGTCCCCTGAGATGGCACTGAGGACCAAAATGTGTGGGCCTGGCTCATGGACTCCGCAACTCTGTCCTTTCCCCATATGAATCTGGATCCAATGTGGGTTTGCACATGTAGAGCAGCTCTTCTGTCTGTGGAATGCATACAGATGCCACGCATGGTAGGAGATAACCAAATTAGAGTGTGTGGTGATCAATACAGAACTGAGCCCCCTTTAGCTTGCCAGGTAATCTCAGTAGAAATGAGCTTCAAAGGATAACGTTGCTGGTTTTGCAAAAGAGAGTGTGTGGTGTGAGGGAGGGTGAAAGGACGATAGTCAGGATCAAACTTGACTCTGCCTCTGGATGTTTTCTAATTTAGCAATGCTGGCAGCTTTCCAGTGCCTGAACATGCTCTGGTATGTTTTATGGGCTTTTTGAAAGGGCGGTAATTCTGCTGAATTGGGATTGGCAAATTCACAACGCAAGATATTTAGTTTGAAAAGAAATTACCACTGCAGCATCAGGCTTCTCAGGTATTTCAGTAGCCTTGATGAGCTATACCTTAAATATATGTTGCTTTGTTTCTGTACATGAGAATCTCCCATTTCCTCTGGTCTATTTTGCAATGACAACAGTCACTTGTGCATGCTTTTTGTTTAGGGGAGATGCCTCGGTAGTACCACAGGCATTCAGATCCACAGCACACCAAAGGATGTGGTGATGGCCACTAGCTTGGATGGCTTTAAAGGGGGCTTAGACAAACTTATGGAAGACAGGTCTATCCATGGCTCCTGGTCTTGATGGCTATAGGCCACCTCCAGCCTCCAAGGCAAGGTGCCTCTGAATACCAGTTGCAGGGTAGCAACAGCAAGAGAGAGGGCATGCCCTTACCTCCTGCTTGTGGGCTTCCCATAGGTATTTGGTGGGCCACTGTGTGAAACTGGATGCTGGACTAGATAGGCCTTGGGCCTGACCCAGCAGGGCTGTTCTTATGTTCTAACAAATGTCTCTGAGTCAGTGGCCATCACAGCACACCCTTGACCCTGCTCCAGGAGACAGACAGACAGACACACACACACACACACACACACACACACAAGCACTCAGCCAGCAAACAAACCACTCACTGGCTGGAAGCATGAGGTGCAGCCCTTTGCCTACTCCCAGTCAGTGAATGAAGCAATGGGAGCCAGTGAATGAAGCTGATGCGAGCAGGTGAGGGGCCAAGCGTTCGCCCTTCCCAGTGCTGGCTACTCCCACTGCATCAGTGTCAGGCACATACCAATCCAGTACTGGGAAGCGGGGATACCATCCTTCCCAGCCAGTGCTTTCAGTGTGTGTGTGACAGAGAGAGAAAACACCCAGCCAGTGAAAAAAGTCAAGGGACTGCATAGCCTCCCTCCCAGTGGTGCCTCTGATACCAATGCAGGGGGTGTGGCTAGCGTGAGTGTGAAACAGTCTGTGTCCCTGGACCACCTCCAAGACTGCTACGCCCCTGGCTTCATGGGGCACTTAGAACACATACATCCTTACGGCAGCTCATTATTCGGACCTGTCAGCAAAACCAGCTTAGCTTCATTTCTTTTCTGATTCCACAACCTCCAATTCTGGCCACAGGCCAAGAGGGTAAAGTTGGCTGGATGGCAATCCAATCACCTGCTGCTGCTTAGCATCTATTTAGCAGCGGCAGCAAGGTGCTAGGTGCTGTGCAGAATATGGGGCTGGTTCTCAGGAAAGGCCAGCCTGGAAATGGATCATGTGAGATTGTGTGGGTAGGGGAAATGCCGATCAGGGAACGTAATGGGGGACTCTATAAAGCCCTTAATTGCTTTTGTCCAGGCTATTTAAGAGAACGCCTCCTTTGTTATGAGCCCTGGCCCCTTTTGCGATCTTCTGGAGAGGTCCTGTTATGGTTGCCACCAGCTCGTCTGGTGGCGACTCAGGACTGGCCTTTCTCTGTGGCTGCCCCAGGGCTTTGGAATACGGTCCCTGCTGAAATAAGAGCATCTCCTCTGTTTATTTTCAGGAAGACCCTCAAGACTCTCCTGTTCTCGCAAGCTTTTAATTAGAATTAATTTTAATAACTTGTTTTATATTGTTTTTATTGTGTTTTATGTATTTTAATTTGTGATTTTTAATATTAAAATTTGTAGACTGCCTAGAGATGTATATATCAGGTGGTATAAAAATATGACAAACAAACAAAAACTGGGAAGTGATTGTGTGTGAGAAGGAATCCTGGCCGGCTAGTGTTGGCAGCCAACATTGGTGGTCTAGGATCTGATGAAAGGTGAGGAGGTCTGCTTCTCATGCTGCCCCACTGGGATTCCTTCTCACACACAATCACATCCCAGGCCTCCAACTGGCTCCCCCTCCCACCCCACCCACATGATTCATTCTTGGATGTTCTGGAATCCTAGCTGGCCACTCCTCTGACTTTGATTGGATCGTGAGAACCAGCCTGTAGAAATGATATATGCGTCTCCACTGTGGCACCTTCTCCAGACTCCAAAAGGCCAGAGAAGGACCCTGGGATTTTCTGTATGCAAAGCAGATGCACTACCACTGAGCTATGGCCCCACCCCCAAGAGACTCCTGGATTGTAACTCAGAAGTCTCTTTTCCAGGATGATCCTTTCTCCCCTTCACCACCACCAATATTTTCTCTCCAAGCTGCTCCTGCTGCTTGGCAGGGCATTCAGAAAGAACCAATTTGCTCCCAGATGTTGGAGAGGAGAGCTGGTCTTGTGGTAGCAAGCATGTCTTGCCCCCTTAGCTAAGCAGGGTCTGTCCTGGTTGCATATGAATGGGAGACTAGAAGTGTAAACACTGTGAGATATTCCCCTAAGGGGACGGAGCCGCTCTGGGAAGGACATCAACCTTGGAGAAGCCGCTGCTAGTCTGTGAAGACAATACTGAGCTAGATAGACCAATGGTCTGACTCAGTATATGGCAGCTTTCTATGTTCCTATGTTAGGTTCACACAGGTACAGTGTTCATACAGTTCTTACCATATTTACCCAAATAGACCATTTCTAATATCAAGGAACTTTAAAAAAAAATAAGAGAGAGAGTCTTGGCTTCAGGTAAATAGTACAATATGTACATCATGCTCCACTTTGCCGGGGAGGGGGGGAACCCCAGTTTCAATGCATTCATGGAAGGCTATCCTAGAATAAGTCTAGGACTGCCAGTATTTTTCCCCAGACAATTTCTGTGCCCTTAATAGCTGCACAGCAAACAGAAATTCAGCAGGTTAAGCTTTCCCGCTTCACTGCATCTACTTGTCAGCAAAATATCATGTAAATATGGGAAAGACACAGAAACTGCTGCTAACTGAACAAAGATGCATCTTTCAAAGTGGTAACTCTTATATTTTGATGGGGGGTGGGGAAAGCAACTATCCCTATTCAGCAAATATAGCATCTCTCCAGTGGTTGCTGCTGGTATCTATGTTGTGTTTCTTTTTGAATTGTGAGCCCTTTAGGAAAAGGGAACCATTTTATTCCTTATTCCTTATTTCTATGTAAACTGTGCTGAGAACTTCTTCTTCTTTTTGTGGAAAAATGGTACAGAAATGTTGTCAATAATATTATAATAAAAGTAATAATAACCTTCTGCCACCTCCCTACAAATTGTTAGTTCTTTCCAGATGCCCCCTGGAAAGGTGGAAAAGATCTTATTTTCAGAATCAAATGATTCAGAAATAGAGGAACACACTCCTTTTGAAATGGGAATGTATATTCCTGCTTCTTTCTCAGATTAACTAGGATCAGAACTCAGACTGCAAGCCTGTGGGTATACACTCCAGCTGTCTCTATTTACCGGGGACAGTGTGTATATTTTTTTCAAAAATGTCTGCCTAGCACTTGTGCCTGAGAAATTACTCTCCCTCTTTTGTTCCTGTTTTTCCCTTTTGAGGCTGCATTATAATAATTGTGTTAATGTGTGTTGCTATACCTTTTTGGGATTCTTTAGAAGTTAAGTCTCTGAGTTGGAATGGGATGCACCTTGTTCCTAATATATATATGCATGCATATAAGCACACTGGCATTTCTGCTGTATATTTTGAATTGTGACAGCATATTGTCAGAAAATTGTGTTTTTCTAGTATATCTTTAACCAAAAGAACAAGCACCATCTTCCTTTTGGATCAGTGGAGACCAGTAAAGAAATCCACAGTAAAGAAATCCAGCACACAGCAATACAGAATGGTGGTCATGGAAATGTTATGGCAAATGTTTGGAAGAGAATGGGGATCTGTAAGCATGTCTCTGTTTTTATCTGTGCAATGCTGGAGGATATGTGTGGTCTGAGTCCCTAGGCTAGAACTTAATTTTTGTCTCAGGATTCAGCTATGGAGTGACTGAGGTAATCACAGAGTGCTTCTGAGGATGTCATGTCTGCATTTCTCTCACCACAGCCTACTTGGTGAGACAGTGCATGCTTCTGAGGTTAGAGTGTAAAGGCTTCCAGGCAAGGATGAGCCTCAACAACAACTTCTTCTTCTTCTTCTTCTTCTTCTTCTTCTTCTTCTTCTTCTTCTTCTTCTTCTTCTTCTTCTTCTTCTTCTTCTTCTTCTTCTTCTTCCATTAATCACTGTTTCAACTTGTCTCTCAGTGGGTAGCATAGTACAGGTTGGGGCTGTAGCCAAGGGGGGCTCCAGAGGGGCAATGTGTGGCAAGCGAGGGGCAAGGGTGGGCAAGTGCCCCCTCAAAGAAGTAGTTTGCCCCTGCAGCCCCCTTTCTGTTTCAGAAAGCCAACATGTGGGACATAACTTGCCCACCCAGAAATGCATGGTGCCCCTTCTGTATCCCCCAACCTCATTTTTTCCCCCTGGTGCTGCCATTGGCTGTAGCTCAGTGGCAGAGCATCTGTTTAGCATGCAGAAATTCCCAGGTTCAACCCCTGGGATCTCCATGTAGGGTTAAGAAAAATTTCTGTTTGAAGCCCTGGAGAGGCGTCGCAAGTCAGAGCAGAGTATTCTGAGCTAGATGGACCAAGGCAGATCCCCTGCCAAGTTCCCTCCCAAGCATTTGAGGAGTCCCCCTCATTTTACTGCCTCCAGCCAAACCTAATGACCCATATCTCCAACCCATAAAACGCATTTCTCCCCAAAAAGTGTTTTTCCTCTGCCACTTAAATTCAAGTGAGGAGTTGCTCCTCAAGCGTTCCCTCTGTCTGCACTCCTGAACTCAGTGGATGGCAGCTTCCTTTGTTCCTATACTAAGAATCTGCTAAACCTGAAGTCACTATTTGTGTGAACATAGCCAAAGGAGTTTGCAGCATTCTGGCCATTCTGGACATAGGTCTCTGGAGTCAACCTAAACGTCAAGTGCTCAGATCAATATATACAGAATCAAATTCTCCAGAATCAGAAAAAGCTCCTTTACTGCAGAGCACTGTATGTAACAAGACCTTTACTAGTTCTTCAGCCTGGCAAATAACTTAGCTCCCTTGAACTTGCAAAGCTTCACATGAGAATGTGGTAACTACCTAACCTGAAGATTAAAAAGCCGTGCGTTTTGATTTGTAATAGACTGTCTAAAAGAGCAAAGCCCTCAGTGACATGCTCTTCCAGGTGCAGTTTCCCCCAACATAATTTGATTTACATCTTTTGGTTTTAAAATGAGCAAAATACACCCCAGTTCAGTACTGGATAAGGTTTTCTTTGAACTAGACTCAGAACTTGAAGAGATACGAAGACTGCAGACCTAAGTACATTTAATATGACTATGTCACACTGAACTCTGTGGAATTTACTTTTGAGTAAATGCACTGAGGACTGTGCTGTACAAGGCAACATAAATAAAATGCTGACACTTTTATCTGAGTTCAGAGTATGCAGACCTTCTTGAATGTCCTAGTATGAGGCAAACCAACAGCACTAGTTCAGGTTCTGAGACATGTTGAAGCAAACGAGCGGATAAGTTCATAAGAGAGCATTTCCCAAGTGCTGTGCCCTTAACAAATTGTGATGTTATGCTGGCATTGCAGGGATGTTATGTCAGCGCTGTGGGCAAATATATCTGCACAAATGTTTGAGATTGTGATGTCAGTCAAATAGTAGCCAAGTGACTTTCCTACTGGAAAGGTTAAGAAAGAAGTTAAGAAAGGAGGTGCCTGAGATTGTCCTCCATGCCCCCTTTAATTAAAATGGGTGAGATTTTAACCTGCTACTGGAGTTTCACTGAAACGGTCACAAAGATAAGGCCAAAAATAAGTTACTTGGTATCTTCACTGTGAATCACTGTCTCTCCTAACAGTGTTGCAGAAAGAGTATCAATATAGAAAGAGCATCAGTATTTGTCAAACATCACTACAACGATCCCATTATAAATTATTCTTCTCATAATTATGCACTCTTGTCTTTGCATCCCTAACCAACACAACACAAATCTAACCCAAGAGTGTACTAGATGTCCAGCCAGTCAGGTGAAAATCCCTATGTATTTTGATAGTTTCCATCAGTTCTATGCCTTCCCAAAAGAAGCTGATCTAATAGAAACCATCACCTTCTCTCTTTTATAGCCCAACAACACACTGTAATCATTCTTGATATTGAGAAACAAACTCCTCAATCTTTCCCTTGTCAATGGGGGCAAAATGAGAGAAGGGAAAGCAGCAATGAGAATGGAGGGGAAAGAGGGAAAAACAGGTGGAGGAGGCAAAGGAGGTGGAAATATAGGAACATGGGGCATGAATAATGTGGCAAGAAGGAGAGAATGAGTGTAGGAGATGGGGAGGGGGAAGGAATGGAAGCAAGGAGAGAGGAAGATGCAAGGATTAGGGAGGAAAGGAGAAATGGACATTTTGTAGTTAAAAGAGAGCAGGGAGCCTGCTGCATCCACCATACTGGTACCACTGAAGTAAGTGCCATTATACATACCAAGCCAAGGTAGCTGGCTTCTGCTTAGCATAGTTGGTGGTTCTGTAAGACCTCCCCGCCTGAGTGAAGCTTCTGGTTTACAAGTCTCAGGGGCTGAATCTGGGTCCTGCAGGTGCCTCTCTCAAGAGCCTCACTCTTTCAGGAGGCAGTTCTTGTAGAGCACCCAGCCTTTGTACCGTAAAACCACTACTTCTTCAAATTTTATACCCATGAATATACTTACAAGGAAATAGCTGCCACAAGAGGGATAAAAGATCACTTTGGCTGCTTCCTTTTGCACTCTCTCTCTCGCTCTTTAAAAAGAGCAATAAATAATAATTTTTGAAAAAGACCAATAATCTTTTTGAAAAAGACCAATAATGAAAAAGACCAATAATAAGCTTTTTGACAAAGGTAAAAAAATAATATTTTGGAAAAGACCAATAATATGATATTAATATTAATAATAAATGATGTGAAAAAGAACAATCATGAAGAACAGCAATAATTAATTGAAAAGGGACACTAAAATAAAATAATAATAATAATTTTAAAAGAACAATAATTTTGAAAGAACAATAAATAATAAAACATGTGTAATTTATCCTTGCTAATTTACCTAATGGCGCAGTGGGGAAATGACTTGACTAGCAAGCCAGAGGTGGCCGGTTCAAATCCCTGCTGGTATAGCAGCGATATAGGAAGATGCTGAAAGGCTTCATCTCATACTGTGCGGGAGATGACAATGGTAAGCCCCTCCTATATTCTACCAAAGGCAACCACAGGGCTCTGTGGTTGCCAGGAGTCAACACCGACTCGAAGGCACGCTTTACCTTTAATTTATCCTAACATTAATTTCAGAGTACAGTACTTCGCTTTGGTACAATGTACGGTGCCACATCTGTCTGGGAACAGGCCTTAGCTCAGTGGCAGAGCACATGCTTTGCATACGGAAGGTCCCAGGTACAAGCTGTAGCCTCTCCAGATATAGCTGTGGAAGACTAAAACCCTGGAGAGCTGCTGCAATTCAGTGGAGACAAGAGTGAGCTCGGTGGATCGATGGCCTGGCTCGGTAGAAGGCAGCTTCCTACATGAACATTAAACCACTGAATTTCTCCTTACTTCACCACCATGCTAGAAATAAAGTTGTGGCAATTCTTGAGCTTATCTTTGAAAAGGGATTCTTTCTTTCCTACTTGCTTGCTTGCTTTCTCTCTCCCAGGGGGATAGAAGTAATTCTTTTTTTACTCCCGAACTAGTCACACAGCCTTAACTCAGACTCCTGCTAATTTGGGTAAAGAGGCACCTGTTAAAGTGTTGTCTCTCATATTTAGCAGGGAGAGAGCAACTGTCTTGGTTCAACCTAGCATTGCTTCTGGTCAGCGGCTGTTAATGATGTTTTCTGAATGTTTGTGTGTTTTTACATTGTGAGCCTGTTTGGGACAGTAAACCATTTTTGTATATCTCTTGCTATGCAAACCCCTTTAAGAATTTTTTACTTTTTGGCTGAAAAGTGATATATACAGTACATCATTTTAATAATAGCACTAGCTGGTGGCACAATTAGGCATCTACTAGAGCCCATATTTTGGCAGGCAGCTGATCACCAATCAGTCACTGGGCTTGTTGGGCTGGGCAAGGGTGGACCTTCCACGAGGCAAGGAGTGGCAACTGCCTAGGGCAGCAGATTTTTTGGGGGGACCCCACTGTTCTATTACTAATACTAGTTTAAACTGTAGGGGAAGAATGGCAGTTCCGTCCCCAAATAGCAAAGCAAAACCAGTTTGGTGAGAAAGCAGCAAAGCAAGAGGTCTTGAGACAGTTCTTTAGTATTGAAGAACTACAAGGATTTATTTAAAGAAAAGGTTACAAACACATGTGAAAAAGCCTGCAGTTTAATTTCAGCTGTAGCTCATGGCTGAAGAGAGAGACCAAAACAAACAGCCATCTCTAGAGAGACAAAATGGAGACTAACAGTGGAAGAACAAAGGTGGGAGGAGTCGAGCACTTTTATCCATGACCCTAACCTCCCCCGCAGTGGTCACTATGAGATGTTGCAGCGGAACACTGATGCTGCCAGGGTCCTAGCTCCAACACTCCTTCTCAGTGGCTCATGCTGCAGTCTATAAGTCCCAACCTCTCTCTCAAGGTTTTGAAACGATCCCTGGGCAACGGCTTAGTTAGCACATCTGCTACCAGTTCATTTGGACAGTATATCAATTTTACAAGTCATTTTTCTTGTGCATCCCTCACATAATGATATTTTGTTTCAATGTGTTTTGTTCTAAATTTAATTTTCTCCATTTGTGAGATCTGGATGCAGCTTTGATTATCCTCGAACATCTCAGTGGGTTTTGGTTCGTCTATGTTGAAATCCAACATTAGTTTGTGCAGCCACAACACCTCTTGACATGCCTGAGTGGCAGATACATATTCTGCCTCAGTAGATGAGAGAGCAGCTATTGATTGCTTGCAGCTCTGCCAACTGACTGCTGCACCACCACCATAAAAGAATACATAACCACTGGTTGATGTCCAATATGTTTGATCCTCAGCCCAGTCTGCATCCATATAACCTACTAATTTGGGTCCACTACTAGCAGGCAACTTTAATTTTAGATGGATTGTGCCTTTTAGGTACATGCCTAGTCTCTTTACCGCAATCCAGTCATCTTTGCAGGATGTGCTTTCTTTGCTACTCAGGATTCCTACTGATGTAGCTATATCCAGTCTTGTTATCATAGCTACATATAAAAGTTTCCCCATCACTGTCCTGTACTCACTGTTGTCTGGCAGAAGTTCACTCTCCAACTTCTGTTTTAGGTAACCTGTTTCCATAGGTGTACTCATTTCTTTGGCCTCTGTAAGTCCCAAATACTCTAGTAAATCATTTATTTTCTGGTTTTGGCTAAACAAATAGCTTCCATCCTCTTCCCTCTCTACGTGTATCCCAAGATAGTGCAAAACAGGCCCAAGTTCTTTTACAGGTACGTCTATCTCACTATTCAGGTGCTTTATTATTTCAAGGCTGTCCTCTCTATTTTCATAACAAATTATCAGATCATCAACGGAAGCAAGTATATAGGTCCATCTGTTGTCTTTGAGCCTCGAGTACAGGCAAGGGCCAGCCTTTCCTTGGATAAATCCCTCATTGACTAGCAACTGGTTTAATTTGACATTCCAGGCTCTTGCAGCCTGCTTTAGTCCATAAATACTTTCCTGCAACTTACATACAAGTTTTTCTTTATCAGGTTCCACAAATCCTGGAGCCTGCTCCATATAAATATCTTCTTTGATGTTTTAATGAAGAAATGCATTTTTCACATCTGTAATCCAGTTGCATCTTCTTTGCTGCTGCAATACTTAGGAGTTTCCTTACTGAGGTGTGTTTTACAACAAGAGTAAATATCTCATCATAATCTTCCCCATATATTTGCAAGAATCTCTTTGCCACCACTCTTGCTTTGTAATGCTGGACATTTCCTTCTTCATTTTACTTAATTTTAAAAATCCACTTGCACCCCACAGTCTTTCTTCCCTCTGGTAACTCTGTGAGTATCCATGTGTTATTTTTGTGCAGTGATTCCATTTCTTCTTTTGCAGCTTCCTTCCAGTTTTGTGCTTCAGTTGCAGGTAAGTTATCAGTTTCTTTCCACATGCTTGATTGAAACCTTTCTCCCTTTGAAATGTAGGAAAGTTTCTTAAGTGGAACTCCTTTATTTTGTCGTATTGAACGTTGCACACTTTGTTTGTCATCAGCATCCTCTTCTGCTAAAACTTTCAGTGGAACCTTCCTTTTGGTCATATTGCTTTGATTCTTTCTCCAACTGGAAATTGGGCTCTAAGTTGGCAGTTCACTAGTGGTTGGTTTATCATTTTTATTGAAGTTTGCTACATTGCATATTTTAATTGTTTCTGCAGCAAGATCTAAAATCCTATATCCTTTACATCCTATGGAATAGCCAACAAGTATTCCTTCCTCAGATCTTCAGTTGAGTTTGGTCCTTTTGGCTTTTGGTATATAGGTGTTTGGAGTGTTTGATCCAAACACTCTTATATGATTTAAAGTGTGCTTGTTGGCATGCCAAAGCACATGTGGTGTTGTTCCTGTACCTTTGTTGGCAATCTGTTTTGCAGATAAGTAGCAGTCATCACTGCCTCGCCCCAAAATTTAGTAGCCAAGCCAGCATCTACAAGTATGCATTTCATCATTTCCATAAGAGAACCGTTCTTTTTTCCTCGCCACTCCATTTGCTCCGGAGTATAAGGAACAGTCTTTTGATGTTCTATGTCCTCCTCCTTTAGGAATCTTATGACATATTCCCAGTGTATTTGCCACCATTGTCCATGTGGAGGATCTGTGGCTTTCTCCCAAACTTGTTGCCCACTCTTGCAACATATTCTTTTAGTCTTTCCAGCACTTGTCCCTTTTCACTTAACAGGTATATTTATGTGTATCTAGAATAGTCATCAATGAAAGTAGGAAGATATTTACTCCCTCCTGATGTATTAACTTGCATAGGTCCACAAAGATCACTATGAATCAGATCCAAATGATGCTGTGTTTTTCTTTGCGTGGAAGAAGAGCAGGCCATGTTGCTTTTGATCTTATACAGCATGCACACTTTGATTCAGTGCTGCAGGAGGCTATTTTTAAACCCTTTACCAAATCCAACTTTTCAGCCTGACATTTCATTTTTGGCATCTCTATGGCCTAACCTTCTGTGCCACAAATTCAGACATACTTTGTGTGTGCATTCCTTCACAGTTTTGGCCTTTTCAGTCACACATTCTGCGTCAAACAATCCATTCTCTTGTAAAACTGCTTTCATAAGCAATTCCTATTCATGAGTAATGAAACAGTGCCTTCCTTTAAATTTTCCTTCATAGCCCCTTTCTGTAGCATATTTTACAGACATCAGACTTGTTTCTAGTGTAGGCACATACAAAGCTTCTTCAAGTGTTAATTCAATGGTTTCTCCTTTCTCCAGTTTGCAGAGCAACTGTGCAGATCCTTTTCCTTCTGCATACATCAGTTTTCCATCTGCCAAGTATATAGGGATTTTAAAACTAGGTTTATAAATCTCTCCTTTTTTCCAATCAGGTTGCTTGTAGCACCTGAGTCAATGCAAACGCCACTGTTGTATTTCTCAGACTTAGCTTCCAAAACTTTATCTGTCCTTGCAGGGTATGCCCTTTGCTTATTAGCTTTAGTCCCTGCTTGCTTGTAAGTTCTGTACTCTGTGTTCCCAGATGACTCACTCTCTTTGCAACTTTGTTTTGCTTGCCTTTTGTCTGCAAACTCTTTATTTTTGGGACATTTATTCTGTAAGTGTTTGGAGCTTCCACAAATAACGCATTTCTTATTTCTTGGCAAGATTCTAAATGCATTTTCTTTGCTTTCCTTTGGTTGTCCATCGTCCCTTCTGCACAAATCAAAGTCCTCTAGACGGTTTATTACAAATTGTAAGTCTGCATCCTTCTTGACTTTCAAGGCAGTAGTCACACTATCAAAGTAATGTGGCAAACTATTCAACAGCAATCCTATCAAAACTGCATCTGGCATGATTAATTCCTGAGTTTGCAGTTGCCTAGATATTTCTAACATTTCATTTATGTGCTTGGACAGATTATTTCCTTCTCCAAGTCATTTATTGCTCCATTTTCTTAAAAGATGCACTTTGGAAACCACAGACTTCTTTTTATATAATCCCTTCAGCGTTTCCCACATATCCTTTGCATTTTCTTTGTCTCTTAGATGCACTAAGATTTGGCCACTCACTGCTAAGAAAATCATCCCTAACGCCTTTTCATCTGCTCTGTCCCATTCTTTCTGTTCCTTTCCTGCATCTGCACGATGCTGGGTGTGCAGAACACGGCCAAGTACATGACTTGAGGTGCATCTCCATCTTGAAAGACCAGAGCTCGTACTAAGGACCTTACAACTTCTCAGTCATCTGGAATCCTTGTGCTGTCTCCATTTTCAAAGCTTTTCTCTTTGCTTTGCTTTCTATTTAACTTTCTAAGCTTTTCTCTTTTTATTTACTGGCTTCTGGGCCTCATAATTTTTAAGGTTTTAATTCATGGCTGATTTTTAAATTGTTAAATTGTTTTAAGTTTTTGTATATATTTTAACTTGTTTTATACTTTTTTTAACCACCCAGAGATGAAAGTTTGGGGCAGTGTACAAATGTAATAAAATAAATAAATAAATAAATAAATAACCCTTTAAAAGGAGGAGAGCTGGTCTTGTGTCACCTTAACAAAGCAGAGTCTGCCCTGATTGCATATGAATGGGAGATTTGATGTGTGAGCACTGTAAGATATTCCCCTTTGGGGGATGGAGCCACTCTGGGAACTGCAGAAGGTTCCAAGTTCCGTCCCTGGCAACTCCAAGATAGGGCAGAGAGAGATTCCTGCCTGCAACCTGGAGAAGCCGCTGCCAGTCTGTGTAGACAATATTGAGTGAGATGGACCAATGGTCTGACTCAGTATATGGCAGCTTCCTATGTTCCTTGCCTGAGCGAGCTCTTCGGTCTCTTATCATGTAGATGTTAAGCAACATAGGAGACAATATGGAGCCCTGAGGGACACCATACAAAAGTTCAGATTTTGAAGAACAACAGTCCCCAAGGGACACCATCTGGAACCTGCCCGAGAGGTAGGAGTGGAACCACTGCAGAGCAGTGCCTCTCACTCTCAACACCCTCAGACGCTCCAGAAGGATACTATGGTCGATAGTATCGAAAGCCGCTGAGAGGTCCAAAAGGACCAACAGAGTCACATTTCCTGTGTCAATTCCCAGTTGGAGATCATCCATCAGGCCAACCAAGGCAGTCTCCACCCCATAGCCCATCTGGAAGCCAGTCTGAAATGGGTCTAGATAATCAGTTTCCTCCAAAACTGTCTCGAGCTGGGAGGCCACCACCCTCTCAATTACCATGTGACATGGCCCTTAAAAGCATCTGAACTGCCGCTCTAAAGTGTCAAAGCAGGAGATGAATGTAGGTATTGCATTAAGCTGAAAGTCATTGACTTTCATGGCAGCTGCTCCTCTCACCCTCCCCACCTGCCGATGGAGTCCCAGGGGAACCTGTGAGGACACAGGGGCCCTTTTGAGAAAGCTTATTGGCCGGTGGGAAGGAAGGGATTGCCATTGGAGGACCTGACAGCAGTGGTGGCAATTTCTCTTCTTCTCACCTTCTGAAGATGGGAGGGTAAGAAGCTGCCCACCCACTTGCCTGGAACCACCCAGTCACTGCTGCAGGTAAGCTGGGGGTGGGGGCAACAGGAGCCTAGCACAAGACCCTGCACAATCTGGCAATGACTCTGTTTGCAAGTAAAATGATCCAAGGCAAGCAGCACAAACAGTAAAATGCACAGACACTGGGATAGAGGAAACTGGGGCTGGGCTGTGTACTGAATCAGTGGGCAGCATATTAATGTGCTGTTTCAAATAAAGCCAAGGGAACATCCCACCCACCGCCAAGCCTCCAACATGATGGAGGTGGGATAGGAAATAGGAAATAGATACAGGAGGAAATAGATAGGAAATAGATACTGGAGCAGACAAGCAAATACCAGTTTGTCTGAAAGCTACCCTATGCACAATATCACAAACTGAGAATAATATGAGGGTATATGGAAGACATGTGTCCATATACCACCACCATAAAGGAATGCGTCTGGAGTATGTCAGGATATGTGCTGAAAATGTAAAGACCTATGTGCCCTTGGCACATTCTCCCTTTTTAATACTGTGCTGTAGGCTGGTTTGCAGGGGAGGGGAGTGTTGTCCAAACCAGCCAGTTATGATTGAAGAACCCTATCAGATATTTGAGCACTTTGATGAGAAGGCCAAAATGTTGAAATAGACAAGACCAACTGCTTTGGAGTTGTACTCAGCTCAGAGGAAGATTGCCAAACAGAATGAAATCAGTTTTACTCATTAAGTTTTGCTGTTTGTCCTGAAACAAATGCACATCTCTAGGAGCAAATGCACAGCAGGTATGCAAAAAGAAATACAGAAGGAGAAAAGAAAAAGAAACGGTGTTGGTGCTTCTTAGTACAGAAGGAACAGTGTTTTGGATTAGTTAACATAATTAATCTCATATAAGCAGGGTTGAGAAAAATCGATGGTGTACATGCACCACAGAAACACAGTCAAGCCCTTGCCCCCACCCCCCAAAGTGCAGACAAAGGTCAATGAATGAATGAATAGAGGATTTGGGGGGATGGAGTAGATCTGAGCAAGGAGGAGTTGTCTGGATATAAATGCACGGGATGGGAAGGGGAGGGGAGGGGAATAGAAAGTGAAACCAAAAGTGAACAGATTAATGCAGTCCTGAGGAAACTTTTTCCAAGTGTGTTTTCCATTGTAGAAGGGAAAATCCTCCCCGCCTGCCTAACTCTCTTGATGAACCCAGCTCTCGCACCCTTACCCCGGCTACTGGCTATCGTGTGTCTCCTCAGGCTGAATTTAGCCCAAGGAGACACAGAGACGGGTGCTAGGGGTGTGCATGGAACTGGCTGGCCAGTTTGGTCTGGCACCCCCACGAACCTCCCCCCCTCAGGTTTGGTTCAGTCCAGGGGATTCGTGAATTCCTCTCCCCAATTTTTTTAATCACTTAACCCCTCCAGGGGACTTCCTCTAGGTGGCGGGGGTGGGGGTCCGTGGGGGTTCCCCCTCCCCCACTGGCCTCCTTGTATTTTGGAGGCCATTGCACCTGTGCAATAGGTCTCTGTGTGGCCTGGCCATTCAGAGGCCCATTGCGTAGGCATGGCAGCCTCCAAAATGGCCACCATGCCAGAGGGAGAAGGCCCAAACAGGCCGAAGAGCTGGCCGATGGCTGGTTAGGGTGGCAAGGAGACCAGCATGGGGAGGGGGAAGCCCCGTGGACCCCCTCACCATCTAGAGGAAGTCCTCTGGAGGGGGTAAGCAATTAAAAAATATTGTTTTAATTAGAATTTTTAAATTTTTTTAATTAAAGAAAGAATAAAAGAAGAATACATAAAGGATTTCCAAAATAACAGAGATATATAACATTACAAATTGTTATCAGAGTTGAAAAAAAGGAGGAAAACAACAACCTCTTCCCATACCTATCCCCGCAAATAATTAGGTAACAGAAAAAAGAAACAACATTACATTTCTTAAGTACAGATAGAAATGGAAAAGAACAATTTCTATTAAAAATTGCCAAGTTAACAAAAGAGAAGTAAAAGTAAGCCCTATATATTTATATTTGGAACAACTTCCAAAAGAAAAATAATAATAAAATAAAAGTATATAAAAATTCAAACATTATTCTTATAAGAAATATAAAGGATAAGTTAAAAAGAAATCTCAAACATTGGACTGCTATAAAACCTTATCAGCACTTGTTTACCTTTTATAACAAAAATATCATAAATCAAATCCAGACATTGGGTACAAATGGTGACCTTGTTGAATATTATAGTTTATAAAAGTCTCCCAGACAGACATAAATTACTCAGTAGACATACCATTCTTATAGGCTGAGACTTTCGAAACTGAGGCGTAATCCCATAGTTTCAGAAACCAATCATTTAAAGAAGGAATCTCAGACACACGCCAATTAGAGGCATATATAATCCTAGCTGCAGTAATCATATACAAAGACAACTCATTAAGTTTAGAAGAAATATAGGGTTTTGTCACACTTAAAAGAAAAATTTCTGGAAGAAAAGGGAGCTTAATCTCTAAGATTTGTTCGATTTTCATATGAATTTGCTTCCAGAACAATTGAGCCTTATCACAACACCACCACATATGATAAAATGATCCAGGTTGTTGATTACATTTCCAACAATTCTTCGAAAAATAGTCATGCATTTTGTTAACAGTCAGGGGAGTTATGTACCATCTAAAAAACATTTTATACCAATTTCTCTTAAATTATTGCTCAAAGTAAATTTGATATTCTTTTTCCAGTGGTATTCCCAGTCGGAAATGTCAATCAGTCTGTTTAAATTCTGCATCCATTTTATCATGCATTCTTTAATCTGCTCCGTCTCTGTCTCATATCTCAGTAACAATTTATATATTCTTCACAGCAAATGATCCGTATTTTGAGTAATGAGATCTTCAAAGTCAGTCATTTCTCTAAGCTTTCCACCCTGTATCTGCAACTCCTTCTGTACTATCGGACTAATCTGGGCATGTTGAAACCAAGATGGATATTGGAGTGATTGTTCAAAAGACATTGGTTTACTTTGATCTAAGTATTGGGTTAAACTATGCAAAGTATATAAATTATCTCTCCAAAATTTATACTTATAAGAGAATTCCTCTTCAAAGAAATAAACATGCAAAATGGAAGCTAAAGGTGATAGCCTCGGGCCTATTCTTTTTTGATATTTGTTCCAGACATATAAAAGACTTTGACTGATGGCATGATGTTGTATCTCCAGATCTTTTCTAGAGCTAAAAATCCACAAGTAATTGTGTAATCCTCTAGAAAGACCAGAGCTCTCCATTCCTGTAAAATGACCATAGGGAGATATAATCCAATCTGAAATCCAAGTCAAACAACTGCCATAATAGTAAAGCTTCAAATTAGGAACACCAAGTCCACCTCTCTCTTTTGCATCTTGCATAACCTTAAATTGTATTCTAGTTTTTTTTAAATAATTCCAAATAAATGAATTAAGCTGACTCTGCCATTTGTTCAGTATCTTGTCTTCAGTCTTTATAGGAATCGTTTGAAAAAGAAAATTCATCCTTGGCAGTATTCAGCCCGAGGAGACATTGAGACGGGCACTAGGGGTGTGAATGGAACTGGCTGGCCAGTTCGATCCGGCACCCCCTCGAACCACCACCTCCAGCCAGTTTGGTTCAGTTCAAACTGGTTCGACATCAAACACGTTTGCCATCGAACCTGTTTGCACACCACTAACGGGCGCATAGAGTGCCCGTCTGATGGGGGGGGGGGATCCCCAATATGACACATGTGCCTGGGCATTGTGGGATGCTCGGAGGCCAGAATAACAAGTTCCAGGCCAAGTTCCCTCTCCTCTACTCCATGCAGCTCTGAGCAGGGCTGCCTGTGTGGGGCACACCAAGGACAACCTGTTTGGTCGTCTGCAGGGAGGTAAGTGCCAGAAGCCTTCCTTCCCACTCCCTCTCAAGCCCTTTCTCACCAATTGTGAGAAAGGACTCTGTATTTACCTGAGAGGAAAATGTCTCTGAATTTAAATTGACCCCCTGATTTTTAGCATCAAAGAACCTGGAAAAAGCCTTGTCTTGGATTCAGATAAATACAGTATATAACATTGTAAAGTGTACATTCTAACAGCCCACTGCAGGCAAAAGTGCAGTTTTAAAATAAAATAAAAATATGCTCCAAAAGTAAGGAATTTAGACCAGAAATGTGATGGGGGAGGAGGAGTGCACTCAACCTTTTTGCTGCCTACTCAAAGCAAATCATTGAACCCCACAGGCTTTTTTCCTCATGGGGTTTCAGAAGCACGTTTACCCCAGTACTGTATAGCAATCATCGTTTTGGAACCCTTCACTAAAAGATAGGGATGTGCACAGAACCAGTTCGGAGGCCCTTCATGGGCCTCCAAAATGGTTTGAAAGGTGGGCGGTTCTGAAGGTTTGAATGGCGAGTTCGAATGGTGAGTTGAAATAATTCGAGCCTTCCCTGCCCGGTTCCATGCACATCCCTACTGAAAGAAAGCGAGGCGGATTTCAAGTGGAGCAACGGAGAGCAGAGAAATAGATTAAGCACCCTCCACTGTCCATTCTGAATTGCTGTCTCGAAGCTGGGAATCATGCCACAGACGATCGTTCAACTGCAGTTTTGCAACCTGCGGCTTCTGGACAGAGGAACCCCACCCTCTACATAATCCGCCCAGGCTACTTCGCAGCAAGTTCTGTTCTGCTCACATCGCAGCACTGTGGCCAAGACGTCAGCATGTTAGAGAAGCTGCAGCCATTGGCTACTATGTTGCGGAGGGCGGGGAGCCCAGTGCAACCATAAGAACATCCCTGCTGGATCAGGCCCAAGGCCCATCTAGTCCAGCATCTGTTTCACACAGTGGCCCACCAGATGCCGCTGGAAGCCTACAGGCAGGAGTTCAGGGCATGCCCTCTCTCCTGCTGTTACTCCCCTGCAACTGGTACTCAGAGGCATCCTGCCTTTGAGGCTGGAAGTGGCCTATAGCCCTCTTACTAGTAGCCATTGATAGACCTCTCCTCCATGAAGTTATCCAAACCCCTCTTTAAGCCATCCAGGTTGTTGTCTGTCACCACATCTTGTGGCAGATAATTCCACAAGTTGATTATGCGTTGTGTGAAAAAGTACTTCCGTTTGTTGGTCTTAAATTTCCCGGCAATCAATTTCATGGGATGACCCCTGGTTCTAGTGTTATGTGAGAGGGAGAAGAATTTTTCTCTATCCACTTTCTCCACTACATGCATGATTTTATAGACCTCTATCATGTCTCCCTGCAGTCGTCTTTTTTTCTAAACTAAGCAGCCCCAAGTGTTGTAGCATTGCCTCATAAGAAAGGTGCTCTAGGCCCCTGATCATCTTGGTTGCCCTCTTCTGCACCTTTTCCAGTTCTACAATGTCCTTTTTTAGATGTGGTGACCAGAATTGTACACAGTACTCCAGGTGTGGCTGCACCATAGTTTTGTATAAGGGCATTATAATATTAGCAATTTTATTTTCAATCCCTTTCCTAATGATCTTTAGCATGGAATTGGCCTTTTTCACAGCTGCCGCACATTGATTCGACACTTTCAACGAGCTGTGTCCACCATGACCTCAAGATCCCTCTCTTGATCAGTCACCTACAGCTAAGATCCCATCAATGTATAGCTGAAGTTGGGGTTTTTCATCCCAATGTGCATCACTTTACACTTGCCAGCACTGAAGCACATTTGCCATTTTGTCGCCCACTCCCCTAGTTTGGAGAGATCCTTTTGGAGCTCCTAACAATCCATTTTGGATTTCACTACCTGAAAGAGTTTGGTTTCATCTGCAAATTTGGCCACCTTTCTGCTTACCCTTACTTCTAGATCATTTATGAATAAATTTAAACGCACCTGTCTCTCCCAGTAGGGCCTGTTCTTCTATGTGCTTTACAATTTTATCCTTGAGGATGCTTTCCATCAATTTGCCTGGAACAGACGTTAAGCTAACCGGCCTGTAATTTCCTGGATCGCCCCTGGATCCCTTTTTGAAAATTGGTGTTACTTTTGCTACTTTCCAGTCATCTGATACAGAGCCTGATTGCAGGGATAAGTTATATATTTTAGCAAGGAGGTCGGCAATTTCACATTTGAGTTCTTTGAGGACTCTAGGATGGATGCCATCTGGCCCTGGCGATTTGTTAGTTTTTCAGTTTTTCCAGACAGTTTAGAACATCATCTCTTGTCACTTCTATCTGACTCAGTTCTTTAGCCTCCATCCCTGAAAAGCCTGTTTCAGGAACAGGTATATTCTCAGTATCATCTGCCATGAAGACAGATGCAAAGAACTCATTTAGCTTCTCTGCAGCCTTCATATCCTCCTTAATAATCCCTTTCACTCCCTCATTATCCAAATGCCCAACCTCCTCCCTGGCAGGTTTCATGCATTTGACGTATTTAAAGAAGTTTTTGTTATTCCCTTTGATGGTTTTTGCTAAATGTTCCTCAAACTCTCTTTTTGCCTCTCTTATTGTCACCTTGTATTTCTTTTGCCAGAGTTTGTATTCCTTTCTATTCTCCTCATTTGGGCAGGCCTTCCAATTTCGGAAGGAAGCCTTCTTCCCTTTTATGGCTTCCTTGACATTACCTGTTATCCATGCTGGCATCCTTCTGGACTTAGTGGTACCTTTCCTCCTTTGGGGTATAAAATCTAACAGGGCTTCTAGTATTGTGGTTTTGAGTAAACTCCATGCATTCTGGAGCAAAGTGACTCTCCTGATTTTCCCTTTCACCTTTTTTCCCCCCACCATACTCCTCATTTTAGAGAAGTTTCCTCTTCTGAAATTCAAAGTGTCTGTGTTAGACTTCCTTGGTGATTCTCTCCCCACATGTATGCTGAATTTGATCACACTATGGTCACTGTTCCCTAAAGGGTTGATGACACTAACATCCCACACCAGGTCCTGGGTGCCACACAGGATTAAGTCCAAGGTTGCGTTCTCTCTGGTTGGTTCCAAGACCAACTGTTCTAGGGCACAGTCATTCAACGTATCTAAAAATTTGACCTCTTTGTCATTACCTGACTGTGAATTTCCCCAGTCTATGTGTGGGTAATTGAAGTCACCCATTATTACTGCCCTGCCTCTCCTTGACGCCTCTGATTTCCTGCTGCAACTTCCAGTCACTGTCAGCGTTTTGATCCAGAGGGTGATAGCATGTCCCCAGTAGCACGTTCCCTTTCAGACCTTGTATTGTCACCCACAGGGTTTCTGTGGAGGACTCCAGTCCACCTAGGTTTTCTAGCTTGTTAGATTCTATCCCTTCTTTAACATACAGTGCTATTCCACCTCCAAGGAGCCCCTCCACCTCCAAGGTGCTTTCTATAGAGTTTATATCCAGGGATAACCGTGTCCCACTGGTTCTCACTGTTCCATGTTTCTGTTATGCCCACTATATCTGTTTTTGCAAGCACTCCAGCTCACCCATCTTGGCTCAGAGGCTTCTGGTGCCTTTTTGGCATTGATTGTCAGCCCTCAGCAGGGTGAAGACATTTTAACCCTTTCCTCGCACTACAGCCCTTGCGATAACTATGGAACCAGACAGTCATGCACAAGCACAATAATTGGTAACAGCAGGATGGCAAGGGCCACTTTCAAATTGTTATGAGGTCTTTGCGGGAGGGACACTGAACAGTACCTGAGAAATGGGGGGTGAGTGGGTGGTGGGCTGTTGGATTGGTGGGTGCAAGAAGGGATGGTGCCCCCTGAGAATTGATGCCATGTGGTGTTAGCGCAGCTGCTCCCAGGATCCAAGGGTGGACCTGAAGCAAACTATTAGTTGCTGCTGGTGTTTCTGGGAACTGCTGTCTCAAAAGGCAGTGTCTAGCAAAGCCATTGTAACAGCACCTTTGGACAGGAGGAGTTATCTGCATTGTATACATCTCACCTTGGAGACATTGGTGGTTTCTGCTTGTAGCATGTGATCACTGCATTTTAAAGGGCTGTCATGGGAACTTCCTCCATAGTGATTCCAATGCTAACCATTATCCACCCACTGGATGTGAGTCTACAACCAGCAAGTGGACTCTCCCTAGAAGGAATCCGCTTGATGTGTTGGCTTTAAACATCCAGAAAAATGGCTTGTCACTTCTGGCTGTGAGGCTCCCTGCGTTCCTCTTGTGGGTCCTCTTTTAATCTCTCTGGGGAAAGACAGTCTTCCCTATTTGGGAAGAAAGGGACTTGGGGCCCCCCTCCATCCCCCAGGAAGAGAGGATTGGGCCCCTCTCTTCCCATTTTAACTGGTTAAGTATAGGCTGCAACTGAGAGCTTTCCCTCTACATGTTCCCAGGTGTGCTCATTATGGGTTTTGCCCTGGGTGTCAGTACAAGAGTAGTGTGTTCATCCATTTCCCCAGAATTGGGCATTCCCCTGTGCAACCCAAATTCAAAAGGGGAGGCAATGAAAAGGACTGTTGCACATGCACATTGGCACATCTTAACATTAACACTGCACTGCACCTGGCAATATTACCCCTGTCTGTTGAGGACTTGTTTTCCCACACAAGTACTCATTCAATCATGGAAAGGCTTTCTTGGAAGTGGAAGGGGATAAAGGGCATATTGCGTGCACCACTCCACATTCGAGTTGTCCGATTTATGGTTGCTTTTCCTTGGTGGAAATGAATCCCACTGCACCAGTCTTGAGTACCTCTTAAAGTCTAGAACAACATAATTAGCAACTAGTGGTGTACACGGAACTGGTGCCTGCCAGTTTGAAGGTGTTTGTGTGTGGGGGTATGTTTATGGATGGGGGAGGGTGCTCTTACCCCTCCCGCCGTGTTTCCCCCGCCTGTGCTGTCTTTTAAAATGGTCTGGCGGGGTGGCAGTGTATTTCCTTGCCCCCCTGGTGACTCCTTGGGCCAGAAGTGCCCAGAGTGTGCGTACTTTGTGTGTGCATTGTGCGTGTAACATGTGTGCATGCATACATGACATGTACACATGCACCGGGCACTTCCAGTTTGAGGAAGTACTGGGGCAGCAAGGAGGTATGCTGCCGCTCCAGTGGACCATTTTAAAAGACAGTGCCTGTGGGGGAAACATGGAGGGGGGGGTAAGAGCACCCTCCCCTGTCCTTAAAGATATCCCTTCCCACCTTCGAACCGGCTGAACCATTGGAGATTGAAACCAGTTTGGAGGTCTGTAAAAGGGCCTCCAAACCTGTTTGTGCACATCCCTATTAGAAACAGATTTCCACCCTGCGTGGGCTACATCGGCAAGTTGCTACCTGTCCAGCAGTATTCACTCTGGGGCATCAGCATGCACCCGCACCCTCAAGCTTTTAGATGTGCTTGCAGCTAATCTTATACCTTCCAGAGGTTTAGCCAGGAGGGCTGCACTCTGGGTTCAGAAACTCACACACTACCTCTGCACTGTTGCCCGGAGAAGTACTCATCCCATACACAGGGGCAAGCATTTGTGGGGAACACTGCTGTCCAGGTCCACTGTGACAATACAGACAATGTCCAGCAATGCCTGGCATCTCATGTGGACTACACATGCAACACCTTTTTAGATCCACCTCTCTGGTCAGGTGTGCTAGATCGGGTCTTTGGGCAAAAGAGAGGGTACTTTGCACCTGTGCCTCTTCTCCTTCCTTAATCGCAACCTGTTGCAACATTTTCTGTTGGAATTGCAAGTGAGGGTACTGCATGGTGAGCAACGTGGTAGTGGGTGCATTGCTGGTTGCCGACCCGTTCTGAGCCTCCATAAATTCTGCCACCAAGTGCCGCACAAGCCAACAACCCTTTTTCTGAGAGCAAGTCAGGCTTTCTCCTATCTAAACCTGTTTAGAACTGTTGCCACTGGAATTCCAGTAGAGGAGGAGTGCCCTGGAATACCTAGCTTCCCACCAAATGCCAGCACACAAGGACCGCTGTAAGAAAACAATTTCAGTTGACAGAGATAGATATCACAATTATGGGTATAGATATTATCACTTTAATAGACCGAGAAAGGAGAAGGTTGCAATAGGCAGGGCTACTGTAGGTGTACTGCTGATGGGAGCTTGATGGGAGCGAGGCTACACAGGGGTTGCGACGCTTCCAAGCTTCTCTCTATTTAAGAGCCGAATGCCCTTCCATCCTCATTCTTATTATGAGAGAATGGGGAAAACAAGGGCAATGGAGATGTATGTGCTGGGGAATGCGTTCCATTGTTTGGGCTACCAGGGCTCTGTCTGTGGAAAAAAACACAGCAGTGATTAATCATAGGACACCTCTCCCTGTCTCTGTCCTGTTCTGTCATTCTTGGCGAGGAACACTCAAGGTCCAAAACACACCAGGAAAGCCAGCTTTCTCCAATGTGGTTATGTCCCTTTAAGTGCATGAACTCCAGGGATGCAGCATCCCTGTTGCCAAGCAGCAGGAGAAAGGGGATAGCAGATGGTGGGACAGCAGCTTCAAGAGGTGGTCAGAGAGAAACAAGGCCATCCTAGAACTGACACATTTCTGGGCTGCTCTCTGCTAACCACTCTATGGTTACAGGAGGAGCTTCTGCACAAAACCCAGGTTACAGCAACGGAAGAATTCAGATAACACAATGCTACCTTCCAACCTCAGATTTCAGCAGCGAAACTCACTACAAACCGAGGATTCAAATTCAGGTTTGGGAGTGAAAACAGAGCCACGGTTGGGAGGCAAAACCGCTGCTTCACGCTTTCAAACAAACTCAAACTTCTAGCACGTTTCCCTCTGGTTTGGTGCTATGTCCAACAGGGACATAGTTACCCCATCGGTGGCCCTCTCAGACCCAGGTTTGTATCCACACAATGTGTGAAACGTCTTTCACAATCACTACAGTAGCCTGAAGAGGCTTACTTAGTCCCATAAACATGTAGAGAAAAGGACATTCACAGCCCCGACTGTGAGTGCAACAGCTTAGCGAAAAGGGAGCTAATGCAGGCCACAGTGTTATTCAAAAGTGCTGAGAGAGAATATCCACATGGGTAGCCACGCGCCAGCCCATTATAACCAAGGCCAAAGAAAAAAAAGGGGGGGGGGGAGGCAGGGTCTTGTGGCACTTTAAGCACCCAGATATCCAGCGCAAGCCTATCCATGTTTACTCAGAAGCCCCCCTGTGTCCAATGGGCCCTGCTCCCAGGTAACTGTGCAAGGCCGCGCTGTTCTTATGGCACGCAGTTTCCTGGAGAAAAGCCCACTTCGCTCAGACGCGCACGGTGTCACAGCGCGAGTGTGAGCGTGGGGATAGGTATACGTTCACACGCGCGGACCGGTTCTTAAAAACTCGTCCAGCAGCGGGGCCCCAAGAAGCAACGGGTGGCGCTTCCGCAGGTGAGTGTGAGACGAGCAGCCTCCTCCCACGCACCCCGGAGTCTCTCCGCCAGGGCCTCCGCTCTAGAGGCTGGGCCTCTCCTCCGCAAGCGGCTTCGCCAGGCCCAGATTACCCAGCAGGCCTCTCTCCGGCGCAGGCGCGCTGGCGGGTCAGCTCAGGAAGAGGAAAATGGAATAAACAACCCTCCTGCTGCTGCTGCTGCTGCTGCTGCCGCCGCCGCCGCCACCACCGCCACCGGGACCAGCCACCACCAGCCTGCCCGAGCTGCTTCCTCCCCGCTTCATTTCCTCGGCGGGCCCCTCCGCGCCACCCTCCCTCCTCCCCCCCCCACCGCTCCATCCTACCCCCCACTCCTCCCTCCCTCCCTCCCTCCTTCCCTGTTGCCGGAACTCGGGCTGTGACAGCGGCGGCCGTGCTGGCGGCGGCTGCCGCTGTGCCTGCCGCCCGCCTGCCTCTTCATGGTGCGGTGGCCGGGCGCAGCGGCGGTGCCTCCTGAGGCGGCCTTGCTGCTGCTGCTGCTGTAGCGGCCACCATGAACAGTGGCGGGCTCCCCTGCTCCTCTCCGGTAGTGGCGGCGGCGGCTGCCGCGGTGGTGGGGCCGCCCCCGGGGCCAGGGGTGCAGGCAGCGGCGGCGGCGGCCCCCGGCGGAGTGAAGCTCAAGTTCTGCCGCTACTACGCCAAGGACAAGACGTGCTTCTACGGCGAGGAGTGCCAGTTCCTGCACGAGGAGCCCGGCGTCGTGGGCGGCGGCTGCAGCGCCGCCTCCGCCGCCTGCCCCGGGCCTCCGCCCCCGGCGGCCCTCGGGGGGCTTCCGCTCGGGCTCCCTCCTGGCCCCGCTGCCCCGCCCGTCACCGTGGCTGCTTCACCCGCGGGGCACGGCGGCGGCTACCCGGGACACGGGGCAGCGGCGCCGGTGGTGGGGCCTAAGAAACCCCCCGAGCTCATGGGAGGAGGCGCAGGAGGCGGCCACGGAGGCGCTGGAGGCGGCGGCGGAGGGGGGCTGGACGGACCCCGCCTGGCCAGTGAGTGTGGGTCGAAGGGGCGGTTCTGCGGGGGAGTGGGGAGGAGAGCCTGGGTGGGTCTCTGGTGCCAGTCCTGAGCTCTGTGGCCTTCAGGCCGGCCTGTCGGGAGCGTCCCACGGAAGTGGCTGGGTGCCCTGGGAGCGGGTGGGGATGGATGAAAGTGGGTGAAGCTGTGTTGGTGAGAGGAAATGAAGGCTGGGATGTCTCAGGACTTGAAAGAGGGAGGGAGCTGTTGACAGTCTACCCTGAACCCCACTGCCAGTGCCCTGTAGGGTTGGAGGTGGAAGTGGGGGATAACGGGGATTCTGAGGGGGGGTGAAAGGTCGAAGGCTTTCTCTCAAAGAAGTGGTAGACAAAGGTGTGGTGATGGTGTCTGTATTCTGTGGGACTGAAAATACTCCTAGTTGAGTGTGTGTGAGCATGTGTGCAGGAGAGGTAAGAATGGTGGATACCTTACCCAAGTGGTTAAACTATAAAGCAGAAATGGGAGACAAAGGTTATGACTGCTTCTAAAAAATCATGGCAGGATTGATAGCATAGCCTAGAACCCACTTGTAAAGTGTGTATACACAAGATTTCTACTTCTGCAGTAATATAGGAAGATGCTGAAAGACATCATCTCATACTGTGAAGGAGATGGCAATGGCAAATCCTCCTGTATTCTACCAAAGACAACCACAGGGCTCTGTGGTCTCTGGGAGTTGACTCTAGGACACACTTTACTTTTACTTTACTCTGGATTCAGTGTACCTGTGGCTTGTATCTGTAACTCTTGTTTGAAAGTTTCCCATATCTACAGGGAAGTAGCCTTTCTTGTCTGTATCACAGTGGATTGGAGTACTGCTTGTGAAAGTGAGTTGTTAGAATTTGGATCAAATCTTTTGGAGTTCTTGGATGTGGTGAAACAAGTATTCTAACTCCTCAGGTTGTTTGGGATATCTGAACTTTGTAAATACTTAAACAACAACTTAGAGATCTTTGAATTGTAGCTTGATGTAGCATGTCTTTCCTGTCAACAACAGGCTTGAAAGCTTCTCTGCCTCTGCTTAGTCCTGAATTTCACAGTTAGATCTGTAAGTGGAATCTAAGTGAAACTCAGTGGATGAAATGGTCTGCAAAAGAGAATTAGTAAAAAATTGTAATTCTATCTGCAGTGTAGCTGTCGTACATGAGCAGTGTGTATTCAGGAGTTGTAACTTGTTCAGAAAATACCTAATCTACATATGATAGATTAAAGTAAAAGTGTGCCGTAGAGTCAGTGTAGACTCCTGACGACCACAGAGCCCTGTGATTGTCTTTGGTAGAATACAGGAGATGTTTACCATTGCTGCCTCCTGTGAAGTATGAGATGATGCCTTTCAGCATCTTCCTAAATCACTGCTGCCCGATATAGGTGTTTCCCATAGTCTGGGAAACATACCAGTGGGGATTCAAACTGGCAACCTCTTTAAGTCATTTCCTGATAGACTACATGCAGTTAAAAAACCTTCTTAAGATGGCTTTGCATGGATGCTTTTCCATTGCAAGGTTACTTTGTGCAGTCATCTTGCAGTGGAGGCCCATCTAGAACTCAGCTTGGAGATGCTTATATAGTGTGCTCTTTCACCTTGCCCCAGTGCTGAGACTTGTTGAACATGGTGTAGTAGTATGGCAACTAAACAAATGCTTTAACTTCATTTTATAGGGTTGGAATACACATTGATCTTTGCCTTGAGGTGATTACAGAAAGTCACTGAGTTCTGGAAATAGTAGTTACATGGATTACACCATTCATATATCTTCAATCTACTGTTTATACAGGTTGAGTATCCCTTATCCGGACATCCGAAATCTGGAATGATTCAAAATCCGGACTCCACGCTGTAACAAAACAAAAAACAAAACTCCTCAGCTCACTTGCTCACAGATTCCCGATTTTGCTGCTTTTAAACATGCGGTCAAAACTTACTTATTTTAGAAGGCTGCACACATCTCATCCCCCTCATTGCCCACCTAGGACACTTCTTTCCTGGTTCCATCGTCCCAAGCCCACTCCCTGCTTTCCTCCCTTGCATGGCCTCTCCCCGCAGCTCTGGGGTCCCCACGCACCCCACCTACACTGGCAACCACCAAGTTCTCTTCTTCAGGGGGGCGGGCTACAGATCCTGTGGGCAGGAAAAGACACAAAAGCTCCTTTTGGGGGGGAGGGGCCTGAAGGGAAGGCACTGGTGCTGAATGTTTCTTCCCAGTCACCTCTCTAGGAACCTGGACTTCCTCAGGTTAACCCTTAAACTGGCCTTCCCCTGGCAGGAGGCAGTAAAGGGGGCTCCTCCATCCCTGTCTTTCAAGAGAGAGCAAAGATAAAATACAGTAACCTTTCGTGTTTATACTTGGATCCCATGTCCAAGATATCTCATTATGAAAACATTCCAGAATCCAAAAAAATCCGAAACACTTCCGGAATCCCCAAGCATTCCGGATAAGGTATACTCAACTTGTACTGCTTTTTTCACATTCGATTACCTTAAGTGTTTTATGTTGCTTCATGTCAATAGTACTAAATGTTTAGTTTTCAATCATGGTGGTACTTTATAAACTGGTTCAATCAGTGATGTTGACCTTAATTTAGATTTATGTTCTGTAGTAATATTATTACAGCTCGGGGCAGCAGGGGGATGGGGAATTGAATGTTATGCAGATTTCACTTTTTTCAGCTTAATTCACACTTTCCATTATGTGCCTCATTGTACATTGGATAGCATGTATGATCCTAGAAGCAGGAATGCTACTAAGTGTACTCTCTACTAAGTACACTTTTCTGCTGTACAGTAGATAAGCACATGATAGAACCTGGCCATGAGAATAGTACTGCTATTGCAATTAAACCCCTGATGTTTAAGGGAAGCTGTTGCTCTCTGTAGATCAAGGCTACACAACCTTTGGCTTCCTGCAGATATTGGATTATGACTCCCATCCTCCCTGACTATTGGACACTGTGGCTGGGGGTAATGGGAGTTGTAGTCCAATGACAGACTTGAAAGCTTCTCTGCCTCTGCTCGGTCCTGAATCTGATAGTTAGATCTGTAAGTGGAATCTGACTTTGTGCAATTCTACTATAGATTATGGCCCCTGTTATGAGATGCAAATACCCCTGTGCAGACTGCATGTCACAGCTTATGTTCAGAGTGCTAATACTTGGTGAAACCAATAATGGTGAATCCAGTACTTGTGTTCTAAAACTCCTCAAAATATGCTGCAATAGTAGTTCCTGCTTTATTCAGAGATGGTGTGTCATTTTACTGCTGGTGAGAGAAGCCTGGTCATGAGAGCAATAGTATTGCCACCACCTCAGCCATCAAGATGCATGTTTTGCAGGCTTACTATCAGTGCAGCTGGAGCCTTGATGGGACTTCTGGGTAGTTAACACCCGTAAAGCAAAAGAGCACCATGCTTGACATGTGCCTATCAGGGAGGGGTGTGTGTGTAAATAGTGGCTGAGCTTTTGAATTAAAACTATTGAGATATAAAATGTCTTTACATCTAATGGTCCCCGGTTAGGTTTTAGTACAGTAAGTACCTGGGAACTGGAAGAAACTGATTAAAAACTAGGATTAAAGTTTAGTTTTTTGGCCTAATTATTTGGACGCATCTGTTTAGTCGTCGTACCATCCTAACAACACAGTAGCTGCAAGGAGAAAAGTTATTTGGATTTTTTTTAATGTGCTGCCTAAGAAGTAGCTACTGTTAATCATGATGCCAGTTTGCTCATGCTAGACTGTTGATTTTTATAACACTGAAGAAATTGGCATTGATAGTTCTTGAGTAATTGCCCTGCAGAGCTTCAGTTCCTCATGTGCAAATTGGACACTAATGCCTGTTTAACAAGGCTCACTGAGTCTTAATCTCCCATAATGTGTTTCAAATCATTGTCTGCAAGGTGCAACATTTGTCTGATACTGGGAAACTTCAGTACTTGAAGGATGCTCATAAGTTAAGTTTTTGTGTAGAGGAAAAACAAGGAGATCAGATTCATTCAAGAGGAGCAAATAATCATGTTTTTAATATACATTCAATTTTGTTGCTTTAGGGAAATGTTTCTTTTAACTGGAAGATATGATTCTTTATTAGTGTTTACATGCGGTATTACAAATACATACTTTATGTATTTTAAGTGTACAAAACCATGGGCAAGACCATACCAAATTGATGAATCTGATACTGCAAATTTGCTTACATTGGCATGCTGCATAGTTTCAGTTAGGTGTAGGGCTTGACAAATTCAGGGTGCCAGGGAGTCATGACACCTAGAAATTTAATGGTAGTGCCTGGATTAGGATATTCAGAGGTAGAGTTGTTTAAAAAAAAAATGTTTGTCACTGGCAGCCTGGTTTCTGTTCTATGTTACTTGTAAAGAGGATAGGGATGAGTACGAACTGGTTCAGCCTTCTATTCATAGACCGCTGAACCGATACGAAAGACTGGTTTGGAGGCGGAGGGGGTTTGCTTTATGGGGAGGGTGTCCTTATCTCCCCCACTGCGTTTCCCCCACTGGTGCTGCCTTCAAAATCGCTGGCGTGGGGTGGCCAAATACCCTCTTGCCGCCCCGGTCAGTGTAATACTGGAAGTGGCCGGCATGCATATTACACTGACCAGGGTGGGAAGAAGGTATACAGCTGCCCCGTGCCAGTGATTTTGAAAGCCGCACCGGCAGGGGAAATGTGGCAGTGGAGGTAAGGACACCCTCCCCATGCCTTAAAGCAACTCCCCCTGCCACCTTTTCAGGGGTGCACAGAACCAGTTTTGTGCACATCCCTAAAACAGTAGAAGAGAAACCCATTTTCCCTCCCCTTCCACAATATCCATTGCCAAGTCTGTAATGTTATTACTATAATTATAATTATTATATTTTTATTTTATTTTATATTCCGCTCTTCCTTCAAGGAGCCCAGAGTGGTGTACTGCATACTTAAGTTTTTCCTCACAACAACCCTGTGAAGTAGATTAAGCTGAGAAAAAAGTGACTGGCCCAGAGTCACTCAGCAAGTATCATGGCTGAATGGGGATTTGAACTTGGGTCTCTCCGGTCCTAGACCAGCACTCTAACCACTACATCACGTTGGCTTCTCAGATGTCCATTGTTTGGCTCCTTGATCCAAATAAAATTTGTCAAGACCTGAGGCACAATTTCTCTTCACATAAACACAAGAAGAAAGGACAATAAACACTAACAAGAATGAAGGAAATAAACACTATCATTTTAAAATGGTCTCTCATTGAGAGCAGGGCTGCACAACTTTGTCCTCCTGCAGATATTGGGCTACACCTCCAGTCATCCCTGGAGTTGTCTAGTTGGCACTGGGATGATGGGAATTGTAGTCCAACAACATATATGCAGCCCTGATTTAGAGTATGAGTAAAACGAAGTACTACATGTATGGATTGGAGGGGCCACAATTTAGAATGGGTGTTGTAACTGCAATGTGTTTGAAGATATTCAGAGGTGAACATTATTATAGGAATATGTAGGGGGGGAATGGAAGCTGTTTGGCTGAGTTGGAGAAAGAGTGGTGAGCTGAAGATGTTGGAATTAAAACTCTTAGGCAGATGGTATTTTCAGCAGCATTACCTACTGCAGTGGGTGAATTAAATGTTCTCTATTGGGGGAGGTAATCTAAAGGTTTGGAAAGGTTAGTTAAAATGGTTAATATCTGATTAAGCTATCTGGTTAAAAAGAGATGAAGACTTGCAAGGTTTCTGAATATAAATTGGCCACAGAGAAGGTGAAACTTGCATTTTAGGAGAAATGCATAGATAGCAAGGTTGCCTGAGTCACAGTGGAAAAGATAGAGGGCACACCTGTTAAAATACTACAGCATTGAATGGATAAAACACTGGAAGAAGTAGAGTAATAAATCATCCTGCATGGATGGGTATTTGGGTCAGTCCAGCTTGTGTGTTTCACTATCATTTGTAAGGAGTTAAACAAGATAGTGTGTGCAGTTGACTTCAAGCATATTGTGGCTTTCAATTTGTACTATTGAACAGTAGTTAAATAAAGTGGGGACTTACTTTCTAGTGCACATATAGGATTGTGCTTTAAGAGCACTTTATACCCTTAGAATAATCACTTGAACTTACAGAATAATCCTATGTATGTTTACTAAGAAGCAAGTCCTATGTTTAGTGAGGGTTTCTCTCAGATGGGTATGCCTGGGATTGAAGCTATAGATATGTATATATTGCTTTTCAACTCTAACACTACTAGAGATTGTTGCCTCTGTTTGCAACAATTTTCTTTGTCGTGAGTTTAATTTTATTCTAGAACTTCTATTCTGTCAACCAGTCAAAAATTATTTTGATTTATTAAAATATTTGAGTGCTAAAAATATAGAGGAACCCAAGGAAGACCTCAGAGGGTATGATTTGGAACCTGGTCACACCATGATCTAATATGGGTTGTACCAATGGTACAACCACAGTTTTCTGAGCAGGAGGTGGAGAATGGGAGAAAGAAAGATGGATGTATATAGTAAAAAAACTAAGTGGTTCCCACTGGAAATTTTTTGAAATGCAATTTGAAATTGGATGTGGGTCCATCTGAAAAGGCTGAAGACCACAAGTTTAATGGCCACTTGGAGTAGGATTTTAGTCCCAAAGGTTAGTCCTTTACAGGTGGCAAACTTCTGGTTTTGTGTATGTGTGTTTTGAACGAAATGCTGCTTAGTGTCTGAATTATGGGCTGTATTGATAAGTCACATTTAATATCTACTCCTTGTCACTTTTGCTCCCTTGAACGTTGCCATACGTACCTTGTATTTGAATGGTAAGGGCGGATGGAGTACTTCATCAGTGGCAGCCCACAGTGATGGAACTGTTTCCCCTGGCAATTGACCAAAGCCACTGTCTGTATCTTTTTGGCAGTAGATCTTCTGACTGAGGCTGGCACTAAACCAATAGGAACCTATTTACAATTTTACTGCATATTTATTTCACACTCTCAATTTTACCTGTATAAGTACATTAGAGGCTCCATGGTGGCATATACAAATATTCAGCATTCATGCCTTCTTCCTCATTATGTTTCAGCAATAACCGTTAGACACAGCATCCTATGCAATTGTAAAGATTGTAATTCAGGGCAATAATTAATAACCTTTCTCTAAAAATATTGGTTATATAAAAATATTGAAAACCTATATCTTTTCACAGCCATATTACTGGTGCATAGGGCAATAAAACACAACATTCTTGGTTGATGTACTGTTAACAAAAACAGTGCTCTTGATGCAAACATATGGCTGAGGTTTCGAAACAGAAATAGGTCAGCCGTAAGCTCTGTGTAACCAACCCTCTCTACTAAGTTGAAGCAATTTCCCTAGTCATGAGCTATCCTCCATATAAATGCAGATTTGAAGCAGTAATGACAAGCAACTATTCTTGTCTGCATGTGATGAGATTTGGAGTAGGTGTTGGGCTTGCATGTCCCCTCCATTGCTCTCCTCATCACACATGGAATGTAATATTCAACTGGGAGACCTTTTAGCTGTTTGAACAAACAATTTTCCTGGATCTGGACAGCGAATCTGGAGGAGATGTGTGGGAAAGGCTAATGTCTGAACAGGCTCTATTTCTTTATTCCATTACCACTACTACAATTTTTCTTGCCTTTTGCTGCACCATTCTCTATATTTGGAACAGACACAACTCCTCTCATCAGCCTCCCTTTCCTCTTTCACCAGTGTTTCAGCAGGCACCTTGTATACGAAGTATTTCCTGTAGTTTCCTGTCTTTTCTCTATTTTATTGCGTGTGCCTCCTATATAGTAGCTGAAGTGAAATGTCTGCTTATTTTAATATGCAGTGGATAGTGTTGCTTCTGCAGCTCATTAAAATTTAAAACACTGTATTTAATTTTATGTGTTGCTTCCCACCCCTTACTCCACTTGCCCAATCAGTCCTACTTGCCACTGCTGCCAGCCCCCTCTTTTTACAAATATGTATATATTTAGTATTAAAGGGGAGCAGGCAGAACCAGCTGTCTTGACATAGTTCTGTACTAAGCACAAGGCTGTGATACAGAGGTGCACATTTGCAATGTGCACTGTGTAATGCTTGAGGAATGCCGGAGTGTGGAGAGATGAACACATTTTGAATCCACAGAATGTGGCCCTGCTTTAAACCAAATGAAGTGCAATTTTGGCTCTGTTGCTGTGGTAGGGCGTGTATGGTTTGCCACTTGGGTCTTGCCCAGTGCAGCTACTGCTCACAGCTGCAAGTGGCAAATCACGAAACTGCAATAATCCTTTACAGTGACCCACTGTGTAAATTTCTCATCTGGTCAGGTGAGAATGTTGAGGTAGGCCAGTGTAAAATTATCTCCTTTGCTTTCAGGAGTAAAGGGTCTGCAAAGCTGGTACCTAAAATAAGGTTTGTTTTCTCTTCTAGTTCCAGGCATGGATGGAGGTGCCCTTGCTGAAGCTAGTCTTACAGACTCCTACTTCAGCACCAGCTTCATTGGTGTCAATGGATTTGGAAGTCCTGCTGAAGCAAAGTATCCTGTGATGCAGGTAATGCCTCACTTGGTAAGCTATTATAGATATATTAGCATACCAAAGGTTGAAAATATTTCTGTAGCAAATCAGTTTTTCTATCTGGACTACTAGGCTACTTTACTTTATCATGGGTCAGCAGCAAACTAGCTCTTCCAATCTGGGAATCAGTGCAGTAGGAACTCTTAATGGTGCAGTTCAGATTGACCCTTTGGAGAGAAACGCTTGTTTGCCACAATCTTTAGAATTATACAAGACATGTCGGTTGGCATCTGCCATCTTGTTCAGATGTTGCTTATCTCCATTGAATTTGTACAATGAAGTTCATTTGTTCCATCTTTTGTTTCTCACTGTTCATAAAAGGCAGTGACTGTATTGGAGCATTCAGTGATTGGGTGGAAGAAATATGGCAACCAGGGTGGGTAGTCTTGGTCCAGACATTTTGCTTTTGTTCTTGCTGTACATAGAGGTTTCAGTGGAGCAGTAATAGCTGAAAGGGGCTCTGGTGGTTTGACCAGTGTTTGGACCATTTCTTGACTTTATTTCCAAGAGTATAAAAGGTAATGTATGAATCCATGTGATCAATTTCTATCTAGTTTGGTTCAGGTATTTTTAACACAGTTGTGCAAATCTGCAAGAGTGCTAGTTCTATAACTTGGAAGTCTACATTTTTTTCTAAGATTTCTTAAACTTCCAAGTTATAGAACTAGCACTCTTGCAGATTTTCACAACTGTGTTAAAAATACCTGAACTGAAGCAGATAGAAATGGAAAAAATCTATTTATGAAATACCCTCCCCTATGAAGCTTGCCTGGCAACATCACTTGGTTCTTTTAGACACCAGCTGAAGACCTTTCTGTTCACCCAGGCCTTTTAAAAGAGTTTTTTAAAAAAGTTTTTAAGTCCTTGTATTTTATTGAAAACTTCTGTTTTATGGATGTTAATTGCATGCTTTATTCTATTGTGAATAAGAGAACAACTTGCTATGGGATGGCTAACAGAAGTAGTTAAAAGTAACAAACCTATCTCATCTATCCATCCCAGGACAGCTGGCTGCTGTGGCATGTTCCTGAGGTGTATAGGGGTATGGAAGGAGGGTATAAATCCAGTGTTGCTGCAGGCAAGGTAAAGGTGATAAAAGGGAGATGATTTGTGAGCAAAAACATCTCTAGAATAAAGTTAGCAGAGTTCTGTGTGGTAGACCCTGAATTTTTCTTGGATCATATAAGTTAGGGCATCTCCTTCTTGCCATTTTAGGTTGTCTAATAGTGCATTCAATTCGTATACAAGTTTTCCCATAAAACTCTGCTCTCCTTTGCCTCTTTGAGGAAAACTATTCTGAATGTTTTAGTAGTATGAGAAATAAAAACAGGTGCCTAGTTCAATTAATTTTTTTATTTGTGTACAAATCTCTGTGGCTTCCTTATGTGTTCTAATCTGGGTTTTAAGTACTGAATCTCTGATCTTAATTGTGGGAATGAGTTTGAGCCAAAACACTGGTGTTCTGTGACAAATAGGGTTTGACTGTGCTGGCAGTTTGGAAGTCTGTGTATAGTGGTACTAGCTTTAAGTACCCAGTGTTGCTCGGGTTAATGGTGCGAGTTTCTCTTTGTTATTGCATCCATATGTTTTGTGGATATACCAGTTATATATCTGCCTGTCTGTGCAAAGTGGTTGTTGGGGTTCCCAGGTACCCTTTGTTACTCATAGGGTCCTAGGAAGTCACTGTGCAAAGTTTGGTCCCAGTAGCTCAAAGGGTGTGAGAATGTATAGGGGACACATTCAATTTAGAGAGAGAGAGAGAGAGAGAGAAATATAAATAAGATGAGACAAGTTTCTGTAAGGTGTCTTTGAGAGAATCTTCCATCTAGTTTTGAGTTCCTGCAGTGGAGGGTGTGTGAAGGGTATTTGAAGGGAACGGTCACTCGTAAGCACTTATGTACTGGCTGTGCTCATCTCTTCTAACACATTACAAATGTTGGAGAGGCGCAGAGAGAGAGAGAGAGAGAGTATACAGAGAAACCATTTTAAATACAGCCTGCTATTTGTGGGAGGAGAGAGGGCACAGATCATGCTACATCCTGAGATCTGTGTGCATATGCATTTGTCTGCATATGTGCAATCTTGTACTCTAATAAAGAGCTTCAAGCTTTGGAATAATTAGTTTGGACAAAAGCTCTGTGTTCCTTCTGTCCACACTCTTACAGTTTTTCTTCATCAAAGTCTTTCTCTTCTTAACTACATCTCTAGCATTGCCCCATCCATGCAGACACTCTGTTAATTTAATCCATTAATTTCTTTTAACAAAAAATAAAACTCCTGGTTCTCTGTACTTCTCCCACTTTTTTCAGAAAATAGGATCACATGGATTTGTGGGTGTTCAGATGCACTTGTGCACATTCAGTGTGATAATTTTGTTACTACTTTAAAAAAAAAAAAAAAAGAGGGGGAAAAAGCCCAAGCCTGCAATTTGAGGTTTGGGGAGTATGTATCTACAGGAAACACAGAGATTTGTTATGGAGCAATAATGGACAGACAAACTAAATATGACAAGAGTGCAGAGCTGGACATACCCAAAGAAGAGGCCATGAAACATTACTGAAAGAGTGAAGGAAAGATGAATGAATGAAGATGGCTTCACTGAGAGACATTAGATAGATAGCCAGTTAGTCAGAGAAGACATGAGATAACTGCATCGAAGTAAAACTTGACAGGGAGGAATTTTGAAATGCCAGAGGCTACAAAATATCTTCTGCACAATCTCCAAGGTGAATTTAAACCACTTGGTTTCCCCATTTTAATGAAGGCTTTGTTCTCCTCCCATGACCTGTTCCCCTCTGCTAAGATGGAGAAAAATGGGTTCTAAATAGGAGTGTGCCCGGACCGGTTCGGAAGCCATGCTGGAGGCCTCTGAACCGGTCCGGTTCCGAGCCGGTCCAGCGGCTCGGCACGGGGGGGTTTGTAGCTTTAAGGGCGGGGGGGTAGTACTTACCCCCCCCGCCGCTCTTCCCCCTCTGGCACTGTAGTTTTTGTAAAAGTTTCTGGGGCGGCAGCGTTCCTCCCTCCCGCCCCTGGCCCCGTCGTTAGCCCTCCAGAGCTCAAGTACGCTACACGCATGCGCCTGTTCTGGCGCGCGTGCATACTCGCCGCCGCCGAGCGCGCTCCGTACACGTCAAACGTCGATGTGTGACGTGTACGGAGTGTGCGCAGCGGTGGCGAGTGCGCACGAGTGCCAGAACGGGCGCATGCGTGTAGCATACTTGAGCTCTGGAGGGCTAACGACGGGGCCAGGGGCGGGAGGGAGGAACGCTGCCGCCCCAGAAACTTTTACAAAAACTACAGTGCCAGAGGGGGAAGAGCGGCGGGGGGGGGGAGTACTACCCCCCCGCCCATAAAGCTATAACCCGCCCCCATCCGGACCGTTTCGGAGGGATGCACATCCCTAGTTCTAAAGCTGCTGACACAAAGATTCCTGATGTGATTCTATTTCATCCATAGAGATTCATTGGATTTCTGTAGGTATCCGGTCTACCCTTCAGCATCAGAGGCTCATAACTTTTAAACAGTCGTATATTAAAATCTCTAGGGAGCGCTGTGTCACTACCTCTGGTGTGTAGATCTACCTACCAACAGCTGTGGCAGATCCACTCTTGGTCTAATCTGAGGCAGAGTTCTTCTGATTGGCTAATTGATTTGTGCTTTTCTTGCCTGTTGCTGCTGTCCAGACAGATCTGTATTGTCATGAAGATGTATGGTTGGTTTTTGGTACTCTTGTTCTTAATTTAATGTCGGTGTACAGGTTGCATTCTCAGAAGTTTCACTGAACTGTCAGTTCAATCTGTACTGTCACACTTAAGTAGTTAAATAAAGCCAGGACTTGAAATCTGCCTTCACAACTTACTGCTTCTGTCTACGAAGCTAACCATTAATTTTGTTTGGGCACACAAATAGCTTATACACATGTGTGGCAGCCTTCAAAATGGCTGCTGCAAGCCGGGAGAGGGCTGGAAAGGCTCCAAAATGGGCTGAACTGGCCCCATAAAAGCCAGGGGGAGGTTGGTGGGGGGAGGGGGAAACTTTAGAGACACCCCCACCACCACAGCAGCACCCCGCCAATGATTTTGAACCTCGGACTGGCTCAAACTCGAGCCAAACCGGGGTGGGGGGTTTGGGGGGTGCATAAAACCAAACATGCCCGGTCCGGTTAGAGTCCGGTCTGGACTCGAACTGAATCAGGCAGACTGGTTTTGTGTAGACCCATAAACCAGTGGCAATGAAGTTCAGTCCAAGTGCAAGTAAGCTTGTTACATTTAAAGGGGCATAAGCAATTAATTGTATGTATTAGTGATATTCTGGATAGTCTAAAATGGGGTTCAGGGTTAAATTGGATTATGTGTCTTTTAGTACAAAGTCTGAGGAGCTTGAGGGCATGCAGTCGTGTTTGGGAATAGTGCTTTAGAGCTGAGGTGATAATAGTGTAGACTTTCTTGGCTAGGCTGCAAGATGGTGTGAGGGGGAGATATTACAGACTGGGAGGAATGGGCTGTAGCAGAGGCATGTCTTAGAGCAGTGCTTCACACACTCTTTTTTTTTATCAAGCGACACACCTAAGTAAAAAGTTGGGGCACACTGGCCTCCCAGTAGAGACCCCCTCCTTTTCTTTTTTTGCAGTGGCAAAGTCATCACAAGATTTTATTTCTTTTATGTAAAACTGGCTCTAAACAGGATGTTTAAGGGCCAAGCTTTCTCCTTTGTGTCCTGGGAGGGATGCTTTCTTCCCAATGCATTATGGGGTGAGTCTGTGTTGCCGCCATACATTTATGTATTTAGAGCTGGATCCCAAAGGTGGGTGTCTAAATGCTTCGATTCTAGGGTCTGTTCACTTCTGTGTGCAGTAGAAGAGATGTGTCCTTTCTGGTGCATTGTGTGATGAGTTGGTTTCAAAAGAGGGATGTTTAAATTGCTTGCTTTTGGAGCTGACTCAGAGTGAGGCACGCTGGCAGTGTCATGCAGTACACTGGTAGGGAGCAAAGAGTGAGAGGGGCTGCTTCCGGTGTGGTGAGAGCAGGGAGCTCTTCCATGTGATAGCTTTCTGGTATTTGGGACTAAGTGGCAGAAGTAAGCAGCAGTAGCGCCGTAAGTGAGAATTGGGCTTTAGTAATGGAGGGGAAGAGAGGTCACTACCTGTGGGAAGAGGCAGGAATGGATAGGATATTTATTATGCAGAGAAGCATTGGATAGGATTTGCGTTGATGTGGAATCAAGAGTGGGAAGATAATGTAATTGGAAGAGGTGGGATGTTTAATATGCTATAGTTTCTACATGGGTTTTTAAAATGTTGTAATATTGTAAGAAGTGAGAGAAATCGTATCCTTTCCTTTCCCCTTTCCCACCCCTGGATGGGGAGAGCTTATGTTCTCAAACTGTAAGCCATACTGAGCCTCTGGGGAGGCAGAGGATAACAATATAGATACATCAACAGATTTCTTTAATAGTGTTTTATCTTCTTCCTAACATAAAACAAATAACTCTATATATGTCTTAATTGTACTCTTTATGGATTTAATTTAGATTTGACTGCTTAATATTGAAGATTTGAAAGATAATTATTTTGTCATAGCAGAAACCTTTTTATTTTGTTCAGGGACTTGTTCTGTCACATGTGCTGGTCAGTCCTCAGAAGACCGATTTTTGTCCTGATTTGTCTTTAATTTCAGTGTGGCTTACTTTTTCCTTCACACACCTTCAACTTTCTGTGCTTTCGGTGACTATGAATAGTCTCTGCACTTCAGAGAATCATGTGATAAGCTCTGTGTGTCCATCAGAATGTTTGGCTTCAGTTCGCACTGTCGTTCAGGGGACCACTTTTAAACTCTGGGGTAGGTATAGCACAGGTCTGTGGGGGATGGAGAAGATAACTTCAAAAGCAGGTTGTGGTATGACATAGGAAGGAAACGGCTTTTTAAAAAAAATAGCTGGAGGCCTTGCTGGATACATGACTAGTGACTATTAGCAATAGATCAGAATTGGCCAAGGTTAAATGTTGAGCTGTTTTGCTCTTCCTGGCACACGTGAGTAATTTCATGCTCTCCATCTGAAGAAATGTAGATAATTGCTTGCTGGCTTTAAAATGAAGCTATGGTAGGAATTGTTCATTGTGGCTTATATTTGAACACTTCTCTTCCTATAATTTAATAGTTGATGGGATTAACTGCTATTTAGCCATACCTTTTTAAAGTTGAAGACAACAGATTGGCCCAAATTCACACTTGGGAACCCATATCTAGTAGGGAATGTTTCAGTAGTTTGCAAACAGCTCTTGAAGATGGAGGCAACAGACTTTGTTGTATTTCATTCATTCATTCATTCATTCATTCCCTTGCTTGGTGTCTTGTTTAGGAGAGAAACAATGTGGAAAGGACAAGCTAAGTTTAAGGCTAGTCTTTTCTAGGTTTTGATTTCTGACTGGTTGGGAAAGTGTGTGTGTGTGTGTGTGGCTTCTTTTGTTTAGAAAAGCATTTAGTTTGGGTGGGAGATTAGCTCCAGGTGAGTCACTTAGATTGTGGGAGGGGCCACATTCCTGGGGTGAATCAGTTTGCAAGAAACTCATGAAGACAAGGCTCAGACCAGAGGAGATTTGCTCCCAGAAGCTTGCAAACAGATATCAAAAGAATTTGGCAAGGAGTTTAGTGGGGAAGTGTATAGAGAGGCAAAGAAGTGACCCCCTTTTTTTTCAAGGAGATATTCAACACAAGGATAAGGTGAGTACTAAATCACTTTTGTAATGTTCTTGGAAGACAGAGATTAAAACATTTACTTAGCTGACTAGCTAAGACCTAGCTTTCAAAGAAACAAGCTCTATATATTCTAAATAGTCAATCAAACCAGTTATGAAGGTAGAATGCTAGTAGGTCAAGGGGTGCTTCCCAGTGTATTCATAGAATGTTGTATGTATGACTGTCTGCCTCGGGTGGAAGTTCTGGATATGCGCTTGGTGCAAAAAGCTCCTGGTTCTCAGGAAACAAATTCGTTCCCTCAAAGCCAAGGTGGCTGACCTGGAGAAACGCAGGGAGACAGAGAGGTATGTGAGTGAAACCCATAGAAGGGACCCTTTTCTTGGGTGGTGTGCCCATATCTCTGCTAACTTGACAAAGAGGCATCTTTTAACGTGGTGATTCTCTTTATTTAGCAGGGGGAGAGTAACTGACCCTATCCACCCCCAGCACAGTACCTCCAGTGACTGTTGCTGGTGTCGTATGTTTCTTTTTAGATTGTGAGCCCTTTGGGGACAGGGATCCATCTTATTTATTTATTATTTCTCTGTGTAAACTGCCCTGGGCCATTTTTGGAAGGGAGGTATAGAAATAGAAAAAAATCGAATGAATGAATCTCTCACACAGAGGATACTCCTCCAGGGGTTGGGGGCCTCCTAGTAGTGGGTGATTCAGTTGTTAGGGGCATAGAGAGGTGGGTTTGTGACCTGCATGTAGACCACACAGTGACATGCCTGCTGGTGCCAAGGTTGCGGACATCATGCTACATCTTGGTAGGCTGTTAGGCATTGCCGGGGAGGGGTCAGCTGTCTTGGTGCATGCTGGCATCAACCGTGTTGGGAAATACAGTTGGGAGGTCCTGGAAGCCAAATTGAGGCTGCTAGGTAGCATATTGGAAGTCCAGGACCCCCAGGGTAGCATTCTCTGAAGTGCTACCTGTTCCACATGCGGGGCCAGTGAAACAGACAGAGCTGAGGGGTCTCAGTGTGTGGTAGTGCTGGGGGGGTAGATCTGTTAGGATACATTTTGGGGCAAGCAAAGCCCATACAAACGGGATGGACTCCACTTGAATCAACATGAAACTAGACTACTGGTGCTTAAAATTGAAAAGGTCTCAGAGCAGCTTTTAAAATGATGCCGGGGGGATTGCTTAAAGGAACTGGGTGGTATTCAACAAGCAAAATCCCCTAAGATGTGAGGGTGCAAACATTTTGGCTAAGCCAGAAAGGGACCGAGTGGAACCAGGAGTAGAGCAGATGGAAGCACATGACAGCTGGTCCAAAAGGTCAAGTGTCAGTAAGGGAGATAGCACATGTCAATGTCAGGTAAGAAACTCTGCATATAGGTGTCTATATACCAATGCCAGAAGCCTTCGGGCAAATATGGGTGAGCTGGAGTGCTTGGTTGCTAATGAAAACATAGATATAGTGGACATAATGGGGCGGCCCGGCCCGGGCCCCGGAGGGGGGCGGCCTTCCCCCCCTTCTCTTTTTATGCCATGGTGTCCGGATTTAAGGCAACCTTGGATTTAATCCTGAGTGGTGCCCAGGAACTGGTGCAAGATGCCAGAGTTGTAGAAGCCTTGGGGAATAGTGACCATAGTGTGATCCAGTACAGCTTATATGCGAATGGAGCACTGTGAAGGAAGTACAGCACTCATGCTTTGGACTTCTGAAGAGGGAACTTCTAAAAAATGAAGGAATTTGTAAAAACGAAGCTGAAATGGAAAGTTGGGTCAAATCGCTCCAAGAAGCATGGGATTTATTAAAAACCACAATAATAGAAGTTGGAAAGTATGCCAAGAAGGAGGAAAGATACCACCAAGTTCAGAGCAACGTCAGCTTGGCTAATAAGTAAAGTCAGGGAAGCTATAAAAGGGAATATTTCTCTCAGAAAATGGGCGTCCTGCCCAAATGAAGAGAACAGGAAGGAACATAAACTCCGGCAAAGGAAATGCAAGGAGATAATAAGGGATGCAAAAAGAGAATCTGAGGAGCATATAGCTAGGAGTGTCAAGGGGAATAACAGAAACTTCTTCAAATATATCAGAAGCAGACAACCTGCCAGGGAGGCGGTTGGACCCTTAAATGATGCGGGTGTGAAAGGGATTATTAAGGTGGACAAGGAGATAGCAGAGAGACTGAATGAATTGTTTGTATCTGTCTTTATGGTGGAGGATACTGACCATATACTCCCTCCAGAACTGAGCTTCTCAGGCTTGGAGGCTGAAGAACTGGGCCAATTTGAGGTGACAAGAGAAGGTGTTCTGAACAGTCTTGAGAAACTAAAAATTAACAAATGGCCAGGGCCAGATGGCATTCACCTGAGAGTTCTGAAGGAACTCAAATTTGAAATTGCTGATTTCCTAGCAAAAATATGTAACTTGTCCCTGTAGTCAGGCTCTGTACCATAGGACTGGACAGTAACTAATGTAACTCTGATTTTTCGAAAAGGGATCTGGGAGATTACAGGCTGGTTAGCTTAACTTCTGTGCTGGGCAAATTGATGGAAAACAGGTTTAAGAACAAAATTGTTAAACATATAGAACAGGCCTTGCTGAAGGAGAACCAGCATCTACAAGGACAAGTCTTGCCTCACTAATCTTTTCAAGTTCTTTGAGAGTTTCAACAGGCATGTGGATAAAAGTAATCCCACTGCCATAGTATACATGGATGTACAAAAAGCTTTTGACAAAGTTCCCCACTAAAGGCTCTTGAGTAAACTTAGCAGTCATGGGAAAAGGGGACAGGTTCATGTGTGGATTGGTAACTGGTTGAAGGACAGGAAACAGAGGGTAGGAATAAATGGACAGTTTTAACAATGGAGGGAAGTAAGAAGTGGGGTCCCACAGGGATTGGTACTGGGACCAGTGCTCTTTAACTTTTGCATAAATGAATGGAGGAGAGGTCTATCAATGGCTACTAGTCAGAAGGCTGTGGGCCACCTCCAGCCTCAAGGGCAGGGTGCCTCTGAGTACCAGTTGCAGGGGAGTAACAGCAGGAGAGAGGGCACGCCCTCAACTCCTGCCTGTGGCTTCCAGCGGCATCTGGTGGGCCACTGTGTGAAACAGGATGCTGGAATAGATGGGCCGTGGGCCTGATCCAGCAGGGCTGTTCTTATGTTCTTATGATTTAGAAGTTGATCTAGAACTTCTGCTTCCCTCCCCCTTACTATCTGCCCTCCAGGACAGGCTGCTGGACTGTGGTGAGACTTTGCAGGACTGGAGCCCACAGGGAATGACTATTAGTTTATTTATTTATTTAACATATTTTTATACTGCTCAAAACTTATGTCTCTGGGCGGTTTACAACCAAATAAAAACACAAACAAGAAATTTAAAACACAATTTAATTAAAAAAAAACCAAAACCATTATTCTAAAAACAACATTAAAACAATTAAAACAATATCAGTTAAAAGCCTGGGTGAACAGTTGTGTCTTTAAAGACTTTAAAAAAATTGTCAGAGATGGGTAGGCGCTTATTTCACTAGGGAGCACATTCCAAAGCCTTGGGGCAGCACCGGAGAAGGCCCGTCCCTGAGTAGCCGCTAGACGAGCTGGTGGAAAATGCAGACGGACCTCTCCTGATGATCTCAATGGGCGGTAGGGTTCATGACGAAGAAGATGTTCTCTTAAATACCGAGGGCCCAAGCTGTTTAGGGCTTTATAGGTTATGACCAGCACCTTGTATTTTGCCCGGAAATGTATCAGCAGCCAGTGTAGCTCCTTCAATACGGGAGTAATATGGTCTCTCCTAGATCAGTGTTTCTCAACAGCCGGTCCGCGGACCGGCAGCGGTCCGCGGAGGCTTGAGTGCCGGTCCGCGACTAGGAAGGCAGGGCTCCAAACTGAATACGCTTGTTTTTCTATCCGCTTTTCTCTCCGCTGTAAAAGTTTTTCTCTCCCCGGAAATTCCGAGGCTCCTGGAACGTCAGTGGCCAATAGGGGTGGAGCAGGGGCGGGGCTTGTGCCGAGGCGGGAAGATAGCCCAGTCAGTGAGTGAGTGAGTGGAGAAATTGGGTGGTTGCTGGAAGGTGGTTTTTTGAGATCTTTGAAGGTGAGCTGCTTAAACTTACTGGGCTAAAAATAAGTGAGGTGCTGAGGCTGTGAGTGTTTGCTTTGACCAACTGCAGGGGGGGTATATTTAGGAGGGCGGGAGGGTTTACTTACCCCTCCCTGCCGCTTTCTCGCTTGTCGCCCACATGGCCAGATCAAGGCCCGCCACCGACCACCCACCCAGCTGCCCCCACAGAAGCTAAAGAAGCCGCCGCCGCCCCCACACGACCGAAGACGGCGAAATAGGTCCAAACTACTGCCTGCCCCAAACAACTGCCGCGGCTGCAGCCGCCGCCCAGCCGCCCCCACAAAGGCCCAATTTCAGGCCAAAGAAGCTGCCGCCGCCGCCCCCACATGGCCGAAGACGGGCCAAATCGGCCCAAAACTACTTGAAGAAGCTGCCACTGAGATTGCGGTTTTTTTCCCTCTGTGCTGCCAGGGGGATGCTTGGCGCCTGACTGTGCCTGTGCCGCCGCCGTCGACTGCTTCTCCTGCTCTTCAACTATCGGGGACTCACGCGAGGGAGTGGAGAGCAGAGCATTGAGGATAAATAAGCCAGTAGTGCTGTGCATGGCCACAGAGTTGGGATGCTGCACAGAAACACTGACCTGCAAACGGAGGCAGTCCCCGGATCCCATCCCATCCCCCCCCCCCGGGAAAATGGCCCTGTTCCAAGTTTCTTCGCTCCGCACTCGACAAAAGTTGCTCCCAAAGTGCCACTCCTTAATCTGGCTTTCCCTGGCGCAGACTCCTCACCCTGACTCCGCTCTTTGCGGGCTTTCCTCCCTCGGCCCTGCCCAATCCCTGCCTCTTGTTGCTCCCTCGCCTCTCTGCCCTCAAACCCCACTCCGACCTGCTAGCCTCTCCCTTTCGCCCGCCCTCGCTCGCTCTTACTCCTCCTAGCCGCTTCTTCTGTTCCAGCCCTTTCTCTGTTTTGGCGACGCCTCACTTCCCTCTTCTTCCGCTACAACTCTGAGTCTCCTGCAACTTTTCTTTTGCAGTCCCACGTTACGTGGGCTTAAATAAGCCAGCAGTGCTGTGCATGGCCACAGAGTTGGGATGCTGCACAGAAGCACTGGCCTGCAAACAGAGGCAGTCCCCGGATCCCATCCCATCCGCCCCCCCGCGAAAATGGCCCCGTTCCATCTCCGAGCTGCGCGGTCTGAGGGCTGCGCCGACCTGCTGCGCCTCATAAAGGAGCTTGCTAGATATGAAGAAATGGAGGATCAAGTAGTACTGACTGGGAAAGATCTGCTTGCTTGAGGATGGCTTTGGAGAACACCCTTTCTACTACTGTCTTGTTGCAGAAGTACCAAAAGTTTGTCATCTCTTTGCCATTCACAAATACAGCCCCAATATTGCTTTTGGGAGAAAGTAATGCAAGCATTCAAATAGTGCTTGAATGTGTTCTATTTTAATGATTCTTTTTTTATATGCATGTACTAAGAGTCTCCTTGGAATTTGGGAATGCATACTTTCCAGTAAGCAGACATGGCTCTTATTTATGGCTACATGGAAAGGAAGAATATTGTTGGTTTTCATACCAAGGTTTTATTTTGAATATCTCATTATCAGACTTCTTCCTCTGCTCCTAAAATATTTGAATATAATGTTCACATTAACATTGTGTGCATTTTGATATGTAAATAAAATACAGTTTATTGTTTAACAAATTTTATTTTATGACATTATTTAATTTCTTAATTAATTTCTTGTGTAAATAGTATGTAAATAAAATAGTTTATTGTTTAACAAATTTTATTTTATGACATTATTTTAATTGCAAGTTAATTGCAAGTAGATGCAAGTTTTGGACCGGTATAAAGTCTTAGATATATAAAATAAAATTAAACTTGAAACCCCTCTACTAACTGCTGGTCCGGGAAACTGCACACAAAGAATGTAGCGGTCCTTGACACTCTGCACAAATGATTTAGCGGTCCTTGAGTCCAAAAAGGTTGAGAAACACTGTCCTAGATGACCAAGAGACAAGCCTGGCTGCCGCATTCTGGACCAACTGTAGTTTCCGGCCTACGTACAAGGGCAGCCCCACGTAGAGCGCGTTGAAGTAATCTAGTCTGGAGGTTACCAGCAGATGTACCACTGTTTTATTCATTTATTACATTTGTACACCGCCCCAAACTTTCGTCTATGGGTGGTTTACAATAATATAAAACAAGTTAAAATATATACAAAAACTTAAAACAATTTAACAATTTAAAAATTTAAAAATCAGCCACGAATTAAAACCTTAAAAATTTAAAAAACAGAAAAAGCTTGGGTGAAGAGGTGGGTTTTCAAATGCTTTCTAAAAATTGTCAGCGATGGGGAGAATTGTATCTCAGTAGGGAGTGCATTCCACAGTCTCGGGGCGGCAAGCGAGAAAGCCCGTCCCTGTGTGGCCACCAGTCGAGCTGGTGGCAACTGAAAACGGACCTCTCCAGACAACCTCAGTGGGCGGTGGGTTTCATGACGAAGAAGACTTTCTCTTAGATACCCAGGGCCTAAGCCATTTAGGGCTTTATAATTTATGACAAGCACTTTGTATTTTGCCCGGAAACCTATTGGTAGCCAGTGTAACTCTATCAACTAAGGAGTGATGTGGTCTCTCCGAGGTGACCCAGAGACCAACATGGCTGCCGTGTTCTGAAGCTTCTGGACTGTGTACAAAGGCAGCCCCACATAGAGCGCATTGCAGAAGTCAAGTCTGGATGTTACCAACATATGTACCACTGTTTCGGGGTTGTTCATCTCAAGAAACAGACGCAGCTGGTGTATCAGCCAACGCTGACAGAAAGCACCCCTGGCCACCGCCTCAACCTGAGAAACCAAGGAGAGATGTTGATCCAGAAGTACTCCCAGACTGCGAACCTGTTCCTTTTGGGGAAGTGTGGCCCCATCTAGAACCGGAAGATCAAAATCGTCTCTAGAGTTCTGACCCCGCACAATATGTACCCCCATCTTATCTTGATTCAGTTTCAGTTTATTCTCCCTCACCCAGCCCATTACTGCTTCCAGGCAAGCATTTAGGGAAGTTATGCCATCTCCTGAAGAAGTTGACATGGAGAAGTAGATGTTGGTGTCATCAGCATACTGATAACACGCTGCTCCAAATCCCCTGATCTCTCCCAGCGGTTTCATGTAGATGTGAGCATTGGAGAAAGTATGGAGCCTTGAGGGACACCATACGTAAGCTCAGATTTCGAAGAGCAACAGTCTCCAATCGACACCATCTGGAATTTGTCCAAGAGGTAGTGGTGGAACCACTGTAAAACAGTGCCCCCAACCCCCTCAGATGTTCCAGAAGGATATTATGGTTGATAGTATCGAAAGCCGCTGAGAGATTCAAAAGGACCAACAGAGTCACACTTCCTCTGTCAACTGCCAATTGGAGATCATCCATCAGGCTGACCAAGGCAGTCTCTACCCCATAGCCGCCCGAAAACCAGTTTGAAATGGGTCTAGAGAATCAGTTTCCTCCAAGACTGCCTGGATCTGGGAGGCCACCACCTTCTCAATTACCTTGCCCAGCCATGGGAGGTTGGAAACATGCCTATAGTTGCTCAACTCTGAGGGGTCTAATGTAGGCTTCTTAAGAAGAGGTCTAATAACTGCCTCCTTAAGAAAAGGTGGCATCCTACCCTCCCTCAGAGAAGCATTTATGATTTCTACCAGGCCTCCTACAACAGCCTCCCTGCTAGATAGAACAAGCCACGTTGGACAAGGGTCAAGAGAACAAGTGGTAGGCCTCACTATTCCGAGCAGCTTGTCCACGTCCTCAGGAGTCACAAACTGAAACCGATCCAGTCGAACCACATAAGAGGAGTTACCGGACACCTCCAGTTCAGACATCAGATTAATATTGGAGTCCCTTTGGTGGCCAGCTTCAGTGGCCGCCTGTAGGCAGCGCCTCTGGCTGCAGCCCACTCTAATAAAGGCCAAGATCTCAGAAGCCCAATGGGTGTGTCTCACACCCACACCAATCAGGCAGAGAGCAAGCGTGGTGTAGTGGTTAGAGTGCTGGACTAGGACCGGGGAGACCCGAGTTCAAATCCCCATTCAGCCATGAAACTAGCTGGGTGACTCTGGGCCAGTCACTTCTCTCTCAGCCTAACCTACTTCACAGGGTTGTTGTGAAAGAGAAACGCAAGTATGTAGTAGACCGCTCTGGGCTCCTTGGAGGAAGAGCGGGATATAAATGTAAAAATAATAATAATAATAACACTATTAGAGTGAGTTCAGCCCCTGATAGCAAACAGGCTACAGCAAGGAGGACAAGAGCAAAGAAAAAGTTTTGGCCAGACCCTTCCCCACCCAGAGGAGAGTGGAGCATAGAAGCCAGATAAGAACTCCTTACCCTCACAGTCGTCTTCCAGTCACCCATTTTGAGGTCGTCAAAGAAACGGGCGCAGCTGACGTATCAGCCGAAGCTGATAGAAGGCACCTCTGGCCACCACCTCAACCTGGGACACTAAGGAGAGACTTGAATCCAGAAGCACCGTTAGACTGCGTACCTGTTCCTTCCAGGGAAGTGTGACCCCATCTGGAACGGGCAGATCAAGATCATCTCTCGAGTTTTGACCCCGCACAATAAGTACCTCCGTCTTATCTGGATTCAGTCTCAGTTTATCCCTCATCCAGCCCATTACCACCTCCAGACAGGCATTTAGGGACGTTATGCCCCCTCCTGATGATGCAGACATGGAGAAATAGACTTGGGTGTCATCAGCATACTGATAGCACCCAGCACCAAATCTGATGATCTCTCCCAGTGGTTTCATGTAGATGTTAAACAACATTGGAGACAATACGGAGCCCTGAGGGACACCATACAAAAGTTGGAGATTTTGAAGAACAACAGTCTCCAAGGGACACCACCTGGAACCTGCCCGAGAGGTTGGAGCAGAACCACCGCAAAGCAGTGCCTCCCACTCCCCCTCAGATGCTCCAGAAGGATACTATGGTTGATAGTATCTAAAGCCGCCGAGAGGTCCAAAAGGGCCAACAGAGTCACACTTCCTCTGTACATTCCAAGTTGGAGATCATCCATCAGGCTGACTGAGACAGTCTCCACCCCTTAGCCCACCCAAAAGCCAGTTTGAAATGAGTCTAGATAATCCGTTTTCTCTCTGGAATTGGGAGGCACCAACCTCTCAATTACCTTGCCTAGCCATGGAAGGTTGGAAACAGGCCTGTAGTTGCCCAGCTCTGAGGGATCCAAGGTAGGCTTCTTCAAAAGCAGTCTAATAATTGCCTTCTTAAGACAAGGAGGCATCCTGCCTTCCCTCATAGATGCATTTATAATCTCTGCCAGGCCTTCTACAACAACCCCCCTGCCAAATAGTATAAGCCATGTCAAGAGAACAGGTGGTAGGTTGCACGGTTCCAATCAGCTTGTTCACATCCTCAGGAGTCACAATCTGGAACTGATCCAACTTAACCACACAAGACAAGTTGCTGGACACCTCCATCAGGCATTGAAGTAATTGTGGAGACGGAATCTAAGTCGGCCCGAATACGAGATATTTCCCCCACAAAGAATTCATTAAACACGTAACACAGTGGGTAATCGATGGTTTCAGATTCTGATTCAGGGGAGGAGGGGCATATACTAGCTTTCACACAACCCTAAACAGCTCAGCCGGACGTGAACTTGTGGATGCAATACGGGCAGCAGGGGCGTAGCTATAATTGAGTGAAAGGGTTCAATGAATTGCTTATTTGCCACACGTATCACCTGAGCATAGATCTTCAAATGCGCTCTATGTTGTAAACTGTCGGGTTCGAGTCGAGTCTTCTTCCACTTGTGCTCCAGTCGCTATCTATTACAGTCATTTCCCACCCTTACAGGGGTGAAGGACCAATTAGGATGATCCACCTGAGAAGGTTATTGGATCCAATAGGATTTCAAGAAGCCTTGGAGGCCACTTGGTATATGGAAGAACTACAGAGGCTTAAGTGGTAAGGTAGTTGACTGTGGTCCCAGCTTCTACTCCAGAGTACTCTGTTGAGGAGCAGGTGAGGGTCCGCAGGCGGGGAGGTGGAGTGGCTGTGGTCTATAAGAATAATATCTCCCTTACCAGGATCCCTGTTAGGAGTGTCGGACCATATCAGATGTGTGTACTTAAGTTTGGGGACCAGGGATAGATTGGGACTTCTGTTGGTGTACCGATCACCCCGCTGCTCAACAGAGTCCCTAACTGAGCTGATGGACTTGGTCTTCGGTTTGGTGTTGAAGTCCCCCAGTATCACAAGCCTGGGAGACTCAATTTCAGGACTGATTTGTCTGGGGTGGCTTAGGAGTTCATAGCGGCCATGACAACTATGGGCCTATCTTAAGTGGTCTTGGGACCGACACACATTGCAGGTCACACGCTTGATTTGGTCTTTCACTATGACCAGGGTGGTGTTCCGTAGGTGGGGAATCCTGTGATTTCCCCATTGTCATGGATGGACCACCATCTGGTTTAAGGTTGGACTCACAGTCACACCCCACCATTGCAGGGGCAAGGGACCTATTAGGATGATCCACCTGAGAAGGTCATTGGATCCAATAGGATTTCAAGAAGCATTGGAGGGATTTAGTTGTGGCTCTGCCGATGATCCTGTTGATGCCTTGGTGGAGAACTGGAACAGCAAACTCACCGGGGCGGTAGACATTATAGCTCCTAAGCGTCCTCTCCGACCCGCTTCAAAACTGGCCCCTTGGTATACGGAAGAACTACGGGAGCTGAAGTGGCAAGGTAGACGACTGGAGCACAGGTGGAGTAAGACTCAGCTTGAATCCAACAGATTGCAACATAGAGCTAATTTGAAGACCTATGCTCAGGCAATAGGTGAGGCAAATAAGTGATTATTTTCTGCCCATATTGCACCCGGAAGTTCACGTCCGGCGGAGTTGTCCAGGGCTGTGAGAGGGCTAGTATGTGCCCCTTCTCCCTTGAATCAGAATCTGGAACCATCTACCACCTGCTGTGATGTGTTTAATGAATTTTTTGTGGACAAAATCTCTCGTATTCGGGCCGACTTAGACTCTGTTTCCACAATTACTTCAGTGTCTGATGTGGAGATATCTAGTGAGTCCTCTTATGTGGTTAGGTTGGATTAGTTCCAGTTTGTGACTCCTGAGGATGTGGACAAGCTGATTGGAATGGTGCCACCCACCACTTGTTCTTGACCCTTACCTGACATGGCTTATACTATCTGGCAGGGGGGTAGAAGGCCTGGTTGAGATTATAAATGCGTCTCTGAGGGAAGGTAGGATGCCTTCTAGTCTTAAGGAGGCAATTATTAGACTGCTCCGGAAGAAGCCTACTTTGGATCCCTCAGAGCAGAGTAACTACAGGCCTGTCTCCAACCTTCCGTCATGAAACCACTGGGAGAGATAATCAGATTTGGTGCTGGGTGCTATCAGTATGCTGATGACACCCAAGTCTATTTCTCCATGTCTGCATCATCAGGAGGGGGTATAACCTCCTTCAATGCCTGTTTGGAGGAGATAATGGGCTGGATGAGGGATAACGAACTGAGACTGAATCCAGATAAGATGGAGGTACTCATTGTGCGGGATCAAAACTCTGGAGATGAGATTGATCTGCCTGTTCTAGATGGGTTCACGCTTCCCCAGAAGGAACAGGTACGCAGTCTGGGGGTGCTTCTGGATCCGAGCCTCTCCCTGGTCTCTCAGGTTGAGGCGGTAGCCAGAAGCACCTTCTATGAGCTTTGGCTGATATGCCAGCTGTGTCCATTTCTTGAGATAGATGACCTCAGAACAGTGGCACATCTGCTGGTAACTTCCAGACTGGATTACTGTAATGTGCTCTATGTGGGGCTGCCCTTGTGTGTAGTCCAGAAACTCCAGCTGGTTCAGAATGCAGCTGCCAGTTTGGTCTCTGGGTCATCTCAGAGAGACCACCTTTGCTGATAGAACTACTATGGCTGCCAATAGGTTTCCGGGCAAAATACCAAGTGCTGGTTATAACTGATAAAGCCCTAAATGGCTTGGGCTCTGGGTATTTAAGAGAACATCTTCTTCGTTATGAACTGCACTGCCCATTGTGAGCGTCAGGAGAGGTCCGTCTGCAGTTGCCACCAACTCATTTGGTGGCTACTCGGGGGTGGGCTTTCGCTGCTGCTGCTGCTGCTTCAGAGCTCTGGAATGTGCTCCCTGCTGAAATAAGAGTCTCCCTATCTCTGACAACTTTAAAACATTCTTTAATGACGCACCTTTTCACCCAGGCTTTTAATTAAATATTGTTTTATCCCACTGGTCAGGCACCAGACCCTCATTGATTGACTACATAGCAATATCTCGAGCTTTAACTCCCTATGTAGTGAGATTCAAAATAGATGACTACTTAGAAAGTGACCACCTTCCGGTTACACTCCATTTGAAAACTATTGATCATGATATTATGGAACCTCCTGGTGATTTAGGGTTATTTAATGCAACCCAGCCCAGACGACTCAATTGGACCTCTCAGTTAAATGAACGTGTTACTAACCACTTAAAGACTGAGGCTTGCATGCAATACCATGCTAAGATGACAGATGCTACAGATAGTCATATTTTAATAGAAAATTATAACAATCTAGTATGCTCTTTTTACCCAATTTTAACTGCTAACAATTCTAAAAATACTAAGCCCCGTGCTGGATTTTCCCAGCCGTGGTTTGATTACGAATGCCATGCAGCAAAAACGGATCTTATTAACTCTTACAATCTTTATCGAATATTGTTTTAACAGTTTTAGCATCGTTTTAAAATGTTCTAAAAATTTAAATTATTGTAACGTGTTAACTTTTTACTATGCTATTTATTTTGTTTTAACTACTGTTCTAAGGTGTTTTTTTGGTCATTTATTTTAACTAATGTTTTAGCTTTTTATTTGTTGTAAACTGCCCAGAGACGTGAGTTTTGGGTGGTATAGAAGTGTGTTGAATGAATGAATGAATGAATAAAATCTGGCTAATCATTTTTCTCCTCTTTTGGGGGGACTTCTGCTACATTTTTGAAAATGTTAAGCATGTTTTTCCGTGCTCCTCATTAATATTTTTTTCTAAATGTAATCATACTTGGTTCATTAGAATGTAAGATGAATCCTACTAGATTATAGCAAAGGCCCATCTATTCCAGCATCCTTTTCCCACAGTGGTCAAACAGATGCCTCTGTTTAAACAGGGGATGAAGGCAAGCCCCTGTGACCCATAAAGTAAAGTGTGCCGTCAAGTCGATTTCGACTCCTGGCACCCACGGGCCCTGTAGTTTTCTTTGGTAGAATACAGGAGGGGTTTACCATTGCCTCCTCCCACGCAGTATGACATGATGCCTTTCAGCATCTTTCTTTATTGCTGCTGCCTGATATAGTACCAGTGGGGATTTGAACCGGCAACCTTCTGCTTGTTAGTCAAGCATGTCCCCGCTGTGCCACTTAAGATGACCCTATGCCCCATAGCAACTGGATATTCTGAGACGTATTGCCTTTAAACTTGGAGGTTCCTTTTAGTTATCATGGATAATAGGTTGGTCAACAGCTGTCGTTCATGAATTTACCTAATCTTGTTTTAAAGCTATCTAAACCAGTGACCATCATTATATCTTGTGACAAAGAATTCCATAAATTTTGTGGTATGTGGTAGAGTACTTTATTTGATCTGTCCTCTGTGTACTGCAAATAAAGTGTGTTGGTTGACCCTGAATTCTAGTATTATAGGAAAGGGAGAAAAACATTCTCTTCACTTTCTCCATCCTGTGAATTTTTAAATAAAACTCTATCATATATCACCTCTTAGTCAAACTAAAAAGCCCAAAACATTTTATCCTTTTCTCATGGGCAAGGTGTTCCAATCTCTTGATCATTTTGGTTGTCCTGCAGTCTCTGATGTCCTGAGATTATCCTTTATGAGATGGGGGTAGCCAGTACTTTAACTGCTGTCTGAGTTCTAAGCCCAAGTTTAGAATTTGTCTCTTTTTAAAAATTATGCTGCTTTCAAAGTTGACATTGTTCTTGAGTGATCTACCACAACCCTAAGATCTTTCCTGGTTAGTTGCTGTCAGTTTGGACCCCCATCCATGTATATGTGAAACTAGGATTTTTTTTTTTGCTCCATTGAATATCACTTTACATTTTTACACTGAACTTCATTTTTCCATTTGGTGCCCACTTACCTAGTGCAGAGAGAGCCCTTCAGAGTGCTTTCTAGTCTGCTTGGGTTTTCACCATCCTAAATAATCTGGTTTCATTCACAAGCTTGGTCTGCTAATGCCTGAATTTATTAGCATGTCAGCACTAGTCTCAGTATAGCTCGTTGGGGGACCCCACTGCTCGCTTTCCTTTGTTGTGAGAGCTGTTCATTTACTCCTACTCTCTACTTCCTGTTCAGTTATGAATTCATAAGAGAACCTTTTTTTTATTCTCTAACTCAGGGTTTCTCAACGTGTGGGTCCCCAGATGTTATTGGACTTCAACTCCCATAATCCTCAGCCCCAGTGGCCTTTGGTTGGGAATTATGGGAGTTGAAGTCCAATTACATCTGGGGACCCACACGTTGAGAAACCCTGCTCTAACTAGTAAGTTTACTTGAAGATCTTCATCAAAAACTCTTGAAGTCAAAATGGCAATTTCTAGGAAAACTCTAGGAAGCAAAAAAAAAAAAAAGGTTGCTGGGGCAAGATTTTCCTTCGTAGAGAAGCTAAGTTGATTATTCCTCCTCAAGGCTTGTTCTTCTTTACGCTTAATTATATATTTAGTAATGTTTGCTACCAGTTTATTTGGAACACACATTCAGTTTACTGGATTGTCATTTCCCACTGCTTTCTCCCCAGCCCCCTTTTTAAATGATTGTCATTTTGTTGGTTCTTTTCCATTCCTCCTATAAGGACACTGACTTTAGTGACAAGCTGTATACTCCCATTAGGGGTGTCAATCCCAGAACAGAAGTTCTAGTCTCGAATTGTGGCTTTCTTAATTGCAGGAAGTCTTCCCAAGTCGAGGAAGAACTGTTTCGGCCACCTAATGATACTGCGACACACTAGCTAGAAGGTTAAGCTGACAGCAGTTGGCCACATTGCCATTGCAAAGTTAAGCATTTAAATAGAACAGGCAGGGCCAGTTGAGTATTCTTTCTAGTCCATAAAAGTGGCCCCTACAGAGAAATACAAAGTCCATGAAAACCAAAGTGATTGATCCAGCTCACACTGTTTACATCATGGACATTCTCTTAAATACTCACAATTCTGCACCAAAAAGTTTGCATTTTGCAATCTGTATTAACTTGTGCAAATTAATTAATTTGTGTACATTGCTTATTTTGAACAATTCTGCTACTCATGGAGAGGGGCAAATCTTGCACACTGGAACTCTACCCCCTCACCACTGCAACTCCCATTCCATTTTCTCTTCTGGATTAATTGGGATCAAGCCTATTTATTTATTTTATTACATTTTTATACTGCTCCATCCTAAGGCTCTTGGTGGTGCACAACAACAACAAAAAGTCATTTAAAATATGGCTAAAGACAATATAAAAACAATTTAAAACCATTTAAAAACAGTTAACATTTAAGAACAGTTTAAAAACTTTGAAGTCCAGACCAAACAAATACATTTTAAGGGCACTCTTGAAGGCCAGCAATGAACCCAAGCTATGGATTTTGAAATTGGATTATGAAATTAGAGACCAGTTAGCTTAACGTTCGTTCCAGGCAAATGGATGGAAAGCAACCTCAAGGATAAAATTGTAAAGCACATAGAAGAACAGGCCCTGCTGGGATAGAACCAGCATGGCTTCTGCAAAGATAAATTTTGCCTCTCAAACCTTTTGGAGTTCTTTGAGAATGTCAACAAGTATGTGAATAAAGGTAATCCAGTTTACATCGTATACCTGGAATTCCAAAAAGCTTTCAACAAAGTTCCTCATCAAAGACTCCTGAGAACTTAAAGTCATGGGATAAGGGGACAAGTACATGTGTGGATTGCTAACTGGTTGAAAGACAGGAAACAGAGGGTAGGTATAAATGGAGAGTTTTCACAATGGAGGGAAGTAAGAAGTGGGGTCCCCCAGCTATCTGCACTGGGACCGGTACTCTTTAATTTATTCATAAATGATCTAGAAGTAGGGGTAAGCAGAAAGGTGGCCAGACTTGCAGATGATACCAAACTCTTTCAGGTAGTGAAATCCAAAACAGATTGTGAGGAGCTCCAAAAGGATCTCTCCAAACTGGGTGAATGGATGACAAAATGGCAAATGCAGTTCAGTGTTGGCAAGTGTAAAGTGATGCACATTGGGATGAAAGACCTCAACTTCAGGTATGCGCTGATGGAATCTGAGCTGTTGAAGACTGACCAGGAGAGGGATCTTGGGGTCATGATGGACAGCTCATTGAAAGTGTCAAATCAATGTGCGGCAGCTGTGAAAAAGGCCAGTTTCATGCTAGGGATCAAAGGGGATTCATAATAAAACTGCTAATATTATAATGCCCTTATACAAAACTCTGGTGCGGACACACCTGGAGTACTGTATACAATTCTGGTCACCACATCTAAAAAAGGTACATTTTAGAACTGGAAAAGGTGCAGAAGTGGGCAGCCAAGATGACCAGGGGCCTAGAACACCTTTCTTATGAGGCAAGGTTACAACACCTGGGGCTATTTAGTTTAGAAAAGACGACTGCCGGGATACATGATAAAGGTCTATAAAATCAAGTATATAGAGGGAAATTCTTCTCCCTCTCACATAACACTAGAACCAGGGGTCATTCCTATGAAATTGATTGTCAGAAAACTTAGGACCAACAAACAGAAGTACTTTTTCACACAATGCATAATCAGCTTTGTGGAATTCTCTGCCACAAGGTGTGGTGACAACCAACAAACTGGATGGCTTTAAGAGGGATTTGGATAACTTCATGGAGGAGTGGTCTATCAACGGCTGCTAGTCAGAGGGCTATAGGCCACATCCAGCCTCAAAGGCAGGATGCCTCTGAGTACCAGTTGCAGGGGAGTAGCAGCAGGAGGGAGAGCATGCCCTCAACTCCTACCTTTGGGCTTCCAGAGGCATCTGGTGGGCCACTGTGTGAAACAGGATGCTGGACTAGACGGGCCTTGGGCCTGATTCAGCAGGGAGTGCGTTCCACAGCCTAGAAGCAGCTTCGGAAAAGATGTTTGAGCTAAAGGAACTAGAAATTTGCTTTTATACTTCTTAAAAAATGAAAGCAGAGATAATATCCTTCTGAAGAATTGCAGAATACACAGAGCCCTGCAGAAGAGTTATGGATTTGAGAATGAGCAAGTCAGTACTCTGTTTTCAAAGCCACATATTTAGGAAAGCTAGCTATGAGGAAGCAGGACCCTTAAATGCTGTAGTGGTTCTCTATAGGACCTAAATGATGACCGTTTGTCCAGGTTTCAGTCTTTGCTCTGAAATTTAAATAGACTATTATGACCTATTCGGATCCATAGCAACAGTGTGTTGCCTACTGAATCAAGGAAATTCAGAAGGATGAACATGGAATATAGTGATGTCTGTGTGAAAGTCAAGAAAAGGGTTTGTATATTGTCCAGTTTTGACAGTATGTTCTAACTTGTGAGCACTAAGTGGAAGAGTCCAATACCTGGAGCTAAAACCATACATTTAAACGCTTTAAAAAACCTAAATGTAGAGTTTCACTGGAATCCCTAACGTTGTTTGCACTTTTCTTTCTGGTATGAGATGGGAGTGACATTGGTTTACCACTCCTCTAGGCTAGACAGTAAATGCCCCAGCACAAATCTTTGTTTGGCTTTTAACCTGCTACCCACACCTCTTTTTCACAAATAATGGATTTGGAGAGATCTGGGATACAGATTAACCTGGTGTTGCGCTGGGTCATAAATTTTACCCAGTGAGATTAAGTTGAGGGTACACAGTCTCTCACTGAGTAGAAATCTATCCATATAAGTAGGATGATAATGTATTCTGTGACATAATTATCCTTCATGGAGATTCCCTCCTCCCCCATTTTCTATTTAAGAATTGGCACTTCAGATTTTTAAATCTTGCATAGGTAAATGTAATGTAACTTTGTTCAGTTTTTTGTTATCAAGTGAAATAATAATAATAACAATAATAATGATAATATGCAGTTCAATGGCTGTAACAGCCCTGCTGGATCAGGCCCAAGGCCCATCTAGTCTAGCACCCTGTTTCACACAGTGGCCCATCAGATGTCTCTAAGAAGCCCACAAGCAAGAAGTGAGGGCATGTCCTCTCTCCTACTGTTGCTCCCCTGCAACTGGTATCTAGAGGCACCTTGCCTCTGAGGCTGGAGAGGTGGCCTATAGCCATCGGGACGAGTAGCCATTGATAGACAAATTCATGGAAGACAGTTCTAAGCCCCCTTTAAAGCCATCCAAGCTAGTGGCTATCACTATCCTGTAGCGGAGAATTCCATAGATTAATTATTCACTGAGTGGGGGAAACTCTGCTGCTCTAAGACCAGAGTTAAGGCTATCTCAATATGACTCAAGCTCCACAAAGCTGGGGAATTGGAACCTAAGGCTGATGCCTCAACATGTGTGCCCTTTGATCAGTTATGACACAAATTGTGCACATTTACAACTTTTCCTCCATGCACCCACACTTTTCCTTGGTCTTTGAGGCCCAAATCAAGATGGGCGGGATGGATTGCCTGGCACCAGCAAGGATGACACATGTCCTGGTCTTGCAAGCTAATGAAGTAAACGACATTCAGTCATCGGTCAACTCACAGGAGAATTACTCTTGCGATACAGATACTTGATAAGGCAGTACAGGACCAGGACAATGTGGGGTGCCAGATACTCCATCCTCCCCATCTTGATTTGGGTCAAAGATCAAGGAAAAGTGTGGGTGTATGGAGGGCAAGTTGTAAATGAGCACAATTTGTGACATTGCACATCATTACTGATCAAGGGGCACAACTGTTAAGGCATTAACCTGAACTCGGGTCTTAAATCAGCAGGGTTTTGGTTTTTTTAAACACTTGAATTTCCATGGTTCTGAAAAGGGTGTTTGTGTGTTTAAAACTCCAAAGACTCTAGGCCAGACCTGCTCAACTTCGGCTCTCCTGCAGATGTTGGCCTACAACTCCCATAATCCCTGGCTATTGGCTACTGTGGCCAGGGATTTTGGGAGTTCTAGTCCAAAAACAGTTGGGTGGGGCCTAAATTAAGCAGGCCTGCTCTAGGCCATTCACAAAAATAGATACAATAAAGACAAAATAAAACAAACTGTTAAAACAGCAGTTTAGAACAATTCAAAACATTCAAAAATTACTAAAAGCCAGACTTAAAAAAATGTCTTGTTTCTTTTGAAGGCTGGTAAAGATGTTAAAAGCACAAATGTTTATAGGGAGTACATTTCACAGCCCAGGAGCTCATACAGACTATTTGAGTGGGAATTATCTGATTTGTAGGAAATCTCTTCACAGGATGTTTTATCATTCTTTGTGGTGTTAATGGCTTCATGGGAAAACATCTGTTCCCTCCACCCCCTAATTTACATTTATTTATTTTATTTTATTTACAACACTTATATACCACCCAAAACTCAAGTCTCCTGGTGGTTCACAACAAAACAACAGAAACAGATAAAAAGATTAAAACGTTATAAAAATTTAAAATGTTAAAACTTTTAAAAACACAATTAAAACAATATCTAATTAAAAGCTTGGTTGAACAAATGCATCTTGACTGCCTTTTAAAAAGTTGTAAGAGATGTGGAGGCTCTTATTTCAGCAGGAAGTGTGTTCCAGAGCACACTTATCATCATATCAATTGTGTCTAAAATTGTTTTAGGATTAAAGCTCTTTCAGTCTGAATGTTGTCAGATGTTACACACATGATGGATTCTTCCACTTTAAAAATAATCATTTTTGTAAAACCTTTTATTAGGACCAGTGAAAATTATAATAAACTAGCTAAAGACCATCTAAAATGACAGGCAGAACGGTGGGAAGCAGTATTTGGTTTTACGTGTCTCCTTTCTCCCTCTCCACCTATGTTAGTCTCCTTGCCTTCTTCTCTTTCTTTGTGCCTGGAGTAGTCCTCTTATCCTCCTCTGCACTTATTTTTCTGGCCTCCCTGGAATTTCCTTTGGCTGTTGGTGACAGTTTGGGGTTTGTGTCATGGTGTTCCCCCACTACCCCCTGTGGCTTGGAGTATTAGGGATGGAGTTCCTTAGTCAGCTAGCAGATGTTGCTGGTTGAAGTGAGCATTGTGAAAAGGAAAGCGGTTGGCAATAAGAAACACAGAATGTTGCTACCTGCGTGCTTTTCCAGAGGCCCAGCACTCCACTGAAAACAGTGGCACTTATTTTAAGGGTAGTTAAGCTTTTTCTATAGGCAGCTGGAGTGTGTTTCACGCCTGACTTTTCTAAACACTTAAATTTTATTTATTTAGCATATTTATATACTGCCCAAAACTTGTTTCTTTACTAGTAGGTGAAGGGTAAAAGAAGATAAAGGGAAATATGACTTTGAGTGTGAGCAAGCAGTCCATAGCGCATACTTGGAAACTGTTAGCTAATGCTAGAATTATAGCCTTTGGGTTTTCGCTAATACTGGAACATGGTGTTCTAACATTTGTATGTACTTTATTTTTAAAAAACACCTGTGTCAGCTTAATATAATGCTCAGTGATGTAGTTGTGAATTCAGAAGTGCAGGTGCTCTCCATGACAGCCCCCATGGTCATGCCCACCCCAACACCCAGAGAAGCCAAGAAGTTCTGGCGCTGCGTGTCCCCCACCCCCCACTACACCCCTGATACTGTTACGGGACTTCCATAGTGAAATAGTTCTCACAGTAAATGGTTTACGGTTACCTGATTTCCCCCAGAACCTTTCATCTGAACCCTTGCCAATTTGCTTGTCCTTAGAGAACAGAAACTTCAGATAACATCATCTTGTTACAAGTATTGCTTTTGATGTAAACTGCCCTGAGCCATTTTTGGAAGGGCAGTGTATAAATCAAACAAACAAATAAATAATTTGCTAGAATTCTATCAATATTGGACTAAAACAAGAAATGGGAGTTCCTCCTGGATGTGATCTTCTGAAGTACATTTGCAGGTTATGCAGGACAGGGCTGCTTTGATGGTTGTCCCCAACTGGAATTCCTTCCCTTGGGAGATTCAGCTGGCACACTCCCTAGCAGCATTGTGCACAAATGTTCCCTTTTGACATATTTTTCCTGACATATCTTAAACAAAATGCTGTGAAAATTTGTTTTGAGTGTTTTTACTCTTGTCATTGCAGTGCGATTTTTGTAATTTTATTGATCTGTTTTAGTATTGCTGTAAGCTACCTTGAATCATCAGGGAGAAAAGTGGGGTATACATTTAAAAAAGATTTTATTTCATACACATACACACACAAAATTCTGTTTTTCACCTTCTGCAGAGGATGACAAATAGCAGCAGTTCCCCTAGCCTTCTCAATGACAGTGCCAAGCCGTATGTGGGCCATGGTAAGAAATGTTTAAATCTATTTAAGCTAGTCTTTTAAAAAGGGGCGGGGGGAGCAAGCTCTTTAACATGATTTAAAATATGCTAAACTTTCCATTTATGCTGTTCTTACTTTTCTCTCCCCCCCCCTTTTCTTTTCGTTTGTAGCTTGCTATCTATAGATTTCTCTGCAACTTGTACATTATTAAAACGGACAGGCTAGAACAGTATAAAGCAAGAAAATCTGGGATGAACGTTTGGCCAGGAACCAAGGAGTAGTTATTTTAGGTGCACTTAAGGGATTGGGGATGCCCACAGGAATTGCTAATACCACAAACTGAGATAGTCATGAGGAGAATAGATTCTAACTTTATGCTTACTGTTTAGAGACCATGAAGTAAAATGACTTCATTTCACAAGTGAGCCATCTTTTCTAGGAATTTGTCAAATTCACCTTTAACATTGGAAGTCACAATGGGTTTAGTACTCTTCCTCTATATTTTGAATGTTTCATTTAAATAGTTTGCAAGGCTAGCTATGTAGATGTCATGTCATGGACTCTCATGCAGTTTGCTGAAGTGCTGCACCTATAATATGAACTGAAGTAGCTGTCTACAGTAAACCTTTACATTTAAGTTAGGGTAAGGTAAATGGAATTTACATATTGTCTTTTTCTAGTGATTTCCTATTGTATCTCACTGACCATGGGGGAATATCTTTATAAGCAAGCAAGGAAGATGTGCAGGGCCAACTTAATAAGGTGGCCACCTCAGCTGGCTGATTGACACAGGTTCAGGGTTAACAAGTGCCGCTGACCACCTCACCACATGTGGCCTCTTTGCCCCACCTTTACCTGGTGACGGTCATGAACTCATGTCTCCTGCTGCTCTTCCCACCCTACCTTTTCAGAAGGCAGTGGGCAGGAAAGAAGCAGCAGAAACTTCCTGCCCCTCTGTTCCCAATATAAAACCCCACAAAAAAAGTGTGGTGGCTTACCGTACTAGACAGAAGAGGAGAGCTGGTGGGGAGGGGAGGGTGGGGGCTGTCTTGCACTGCTGTTCCTTCTTCTGCACTAATGCAGAGGATGGGAACAGAGCAGCAGGAAATTTCTGTCTCTGTTCCTGCCCTCTGCCTTGTCAAAGGACAGACTGGGAGGAGAAACTGGAGGAGAGCGATGGTTGAACCTAGGTAGAAGGTTGCCCTATTCTCCGTGTGTCTTCTCCATATGTTATCGCCATGGGTGGGGCTGCTGCCAATACCCTTCTGGGAATATGGCTGATGGGCAAAGCAGAGTCTGAGGAGTGTATTGAATCCTCCAAGCTTCACAGCATGCTTCTCCCTTGGAGACTGTCTCTAAGGAGGAATGTGAGTGTTTGAAACATAGCAGGAAGGGAGTTGGGTAAGGAGGGTCCTACCCCCAAACAAGACTCAACATACCCAATCTGTGTGATTGTTCAGGTATGGCTTGTGCTGGTTTTTCTGTAAAGATAGTCCTCATCCTGATACATGTAAGGGAGAGAGAGCTGGTCTTGTGGTAGCAAGCATGACTTGTCCCCTTTGCTAAGCAGGGTCTACCCTGGTTGCATATGAATGGGAGATTACATGTGAGCATTAAGATATTCCCCTTAAGGGATGGGGCCACTCTAGGAAGAGCACCTGCATGCTTACATGCAGAAGGTTCCACGTTCCCTCCCAAGATAGGGCTGAGAGAGACACCTGCCTACAACCTTGGAGAAGGCACTGCCAGTCTGTGAAGACAATGCTGAGCTAGATGGACCAATGGTCTGACTCAGTATATGGCAGTTTCCTATGTTCTTATGTATCTGGGAAATTGTTTGCATTTACAGTGTGACTGCAACCACACCCATTTTATGTACTTGCTTTGGTGCATTTTGCTCGTAGCAAAAGTTGAGGGTAGGATGAGCAAGGAGAGGAAAGGTAATCATTGGAAGGACTAGAAGGAGGGAAGGGAGAATTTGACACTTGGCATACATTGTATACAGCATAGGGATAGTTCAGGGGTTGGTGGCTCATAAAGCTGCCTCAAGCCCCAGAGGAAGTTTGGCTAGACCTGAAACTGAGAATCTGTATACGTTTATTCTAAATCATGAAGATGACAGAAAATCACAGGGAGCTCACAACTCTGAATGCATACGTATTAGTTGATAGAAATGTCATCATCCTAAATATACTGGCCCATGTGTTGCACAGGCCTCTGCTGGCATTTCCGTTCAGCCCATGCTGCTGTGAGCATCTAAAGAAATACTGGTGGTAGTCTTGAACAAATACTTAAAACAGTGTGATGGCATTTGCACCATCATTGTTGACTTTCATTATTTCCAATGGAAGTAGAGTTGGACAAGTGTGATCGTGCTGTTCTAAGTATTTGTGAAAGACCGCTGGCATTTCCTTAGATGCCCACAGCAGCATGGGCCAAATGGAAAAACTGTCATAGGCCTGTACAAAATGTGCACCACTTCTTGCGATCCTGCTAAAATTGGCCAATGCTAGCTTGCTGATTTCATTGGCGTTTGACTTCAACAAACTTGAGTTAAATTGAGGCAGCTTTGTCTTTCAGTGCTAATATAATCTACTAAACTATAGTCCATTTATTTCTACTCTTACTTTACTTTCTCTCCTAGCTTTTGCAGAAGATACTTTCATATAGTTTTAAGGGTTTTAAAATATTACAGTGATAATAACTTTTGAAAGATGCTTCTGATATATCCACGGAGATGTGTGTACTAGTTGTAAACTTCATAGGCCAGGATTGAAAGAATGTTACTACAAGCTTCTAGATCGAGTTTTATCAAAGCAGGAGACCCAAATGCTACATAACAAACTGCTTTTGAAACTTGGAAAATGTTGCAGTTTGATATAACATTAGGTTCACCTGTCAAAAGCAAAAAGTAAAACATTCCCCTGAGCATGCCTCAGGTGAACCTCCTTAGGTGAACCCTCCAGTAGCTTTCTGGTTCTTGCCTGTAGCATGTAGACTTCAAAACATTAAAATGAAAATATTTAAAGATTTCCCCCCTAAATGTTGTTTAAAGTATGTATATATATATTTGTGTTTTTGTGTTTTGTTTTTTTAAAAAAACCTCCTGCAGATCCTCTAACTTCACCTGCTTCGTCCTTGTTTAATGACTTTGCTGCCCTCAGCTTATCTCAAAGGAGGAAGGTAGGTATTGCCAATCTGTATGTTTATGCAACTTATATGTCTATGCAACATTGACGCATAAAGCAGCATTCACAAAATTAGTCTACAAAACGTGGCTTTAGAACCATTCTTTATATATGGAAACTGCCAGCTTGTAAGGTAATATTTAGTATGCATAGCAACATCTAATGTTTCTGGGAATGTATTTAATTTTTTTCACAACTGCTTGTAACAGATTAGCTCTCTGCACTTCATGTCTTGCTTCCTACAAAAATTCAGGAGGTGACTTTTCACCCTGTGGTACTAGACAGTTGTGGTGTGGTCACCTTGAAATAGGGGTCCAGAACCTCTCCTCCCGAAGAATTCCTGATAAACTCACTCTTTGTGTAGAAGACTTTTCAATAGTCCAATTAACACCCAGTATTTAACAATCTGTAAGCTATATGCTGGAGTTTGTGTTTTTGCTTAATACAGAACTCTGTTATGACACTTCAGGTAACTTCAAGATAGTTCTATTTACTTGTTTCTCTCCCCCCCCCCGCCTTTTTTGCGTATCTATCTGCTCAAAGCCTGGAATTTGACAGAGCAGTGCTTTGCAAACTCAAGGGTTTTTTTGTAACATCATATAATATATTTTCTAATTAGCTTTGATTTTTCTTTGCTTGTAATACCCATCAGATTTGAAATGTTTGTGTAGTAATGTCCTTTTATTGACATTATTTGTCAGATAGCCTATATCTAAATAGGACAACCAAATTAATTTGGCACTTTAGGGATGTGCATGAAACAGATTTTGTTTTGCTTCAAGCTTGAACTTATGGGGATTTGGGGGAAAGGTTAAAAATTGTCCACTTGCCAATTTATTTTGTGGGTTGCGTGGTAGGTAACACCCATCATGCCCTACCACACAATCCAATTTGTCCCTAGAGCAGGCATCCCCAAACTGCAGCCCTCCAGACATTGCTGAACTACAACTCCCAGCATCCCTAGACACAATTTTTTGTGGCTGGGTATGCTAGAAGTTGTAGTTTAACAACATCTGGAGGGCCGCAGTTTGGGGATGCCTGCCCTAGAGCTACCCATGGGAGACAATGTTTTTTTTTTTTTAGTTTCCCCATTGTTCATTATGGCTAGAACAAGCTGCTGTACTCACAGAGTGCACGCACACAAGTTTTGCATTGCAGTTTGCAGTGCATTTTGCAACCCTTGTCTTGAAAACCACTGCAGAAGCGCATAAAAAAAAGGAATCTGTCCCTCCCAACACGGATATCATACACAGTCCAAAATTGGCCCAGAAATAATCACTGACCCAGAATGCACTGCTAACCACAGTGTCTGCACTGTAGTAACATCATTGGCACAAGTTGCTCTCTCATGCATAATTATGTCTCCTTGCTTCCTAGCATTGCCACAGCAGCACCCTTAGCAGGAAACATAGCCATAAACGCAACTAGAGCAACTTCAGCCACACTTTGACTGAGTTCATCTTGCAATGCAGATTGCAGATCTGACTAGAGCAGTGAGTGAAGCACAAGCTAGTCTCAAGGCCAGACATGCAGCTCATCAGAGCAACCACCAAGAAGTACAGTATTACACACACACACACCTACCTGTCACTGTCCATTTCTTGCCACAACACTATCACACAAACAATCCAAACTGCAACTCAAGGAAGGAAGGCACCCAAGTTCTGCCTTTGTCAATCTGAGATCCAGTAAAACCAGATGGTTATAGCAGCAATAGCACAGCATATTATACTCGGTGCTGAGAAAAGAAAAAACAAAATCAAATCTTCCTTGATTGATTCATTCCTCTCCTCCTAGTGTATCCTCTTAAAGAGAGGCACACTATAAGGGCATTCTCTGCCTTCCAGTCCCTTTGAATACACTTTGAAACTCCCTCCTTTTGTGTTCCCTCCTCCCTCCCTCCCTCCAGCCAATGGGGGCACAGTTGCTCAAGACAATGCTTGATTTATAACAAGCCAACCAAGAAGCAAGGAGACTGCAAGCCAATCAGAAGCTAGTGCCAGAAAACCAATCAGCAAAGGGGAAATAGCCTCCAAAATGGTGCTCAAAATCTCAAAATGTTTCGATTGAACTGGGGTTTGTTTTGTTCCGAGCTTGAAACAGGCCCTTTATTTAGAGGGTGTTTTGTTTCAAACTTGAGACACTCGAAACAGCCTGTTTCGAGTAGAAATGTTTGCACAGCCCTACTTTCTAATGATGACAGTTGATTGTTTTGTTCACATCATCACCTGAATGCTTGTTCTTGCCAACATTAAGCTCAAGATAATCTCAAGACTTCAAATTACAAAGAATTTGAGTATGAGAAATTTGTCTTTTTTGTTAGGACAGTGTTTGAGATATGGGCTGTGGGCCGTAACTGGTTTACCAAGGCCTTTTTTACTGACTCCTCCCTTCTCTTAAGATTTTAAAGTACCACCAGAAATTGAATTCAGCTTCAAAGCAATCAAACCTGAATACAGAAATTGATGGGAGATTGGATCCTGGCAACAGGAGGAATAACATAATGCCAGTTGACCTACACACCTGAATGGGTGTTTGACTTCTGTTTTGGCTTGGTAGAGGAGGTAGTTCACTTTTGCTGTCCCATTGTGTTCTCTTGCAAAACAGCATTTTGCAGGTGTTTGAAGCACTGCAAAAATGTCTGATTTTACGAGACCCCTTGGTGGGGGGGAATGAAAATGCAAGCATGTGTCTGCAACAGTTATCGGAGCACACCAGGAGCATGTGGGGGCACCATTCTTATAAGTAAGTACCTACAGAAAGGAGCTGTACGAAGTGTGTGTGAGAGTGAGAGATTGTAGCAGCTTAAAAAAGGGTTGCTATAATATTCTAGATCTTGGTCATTGTGTCTGTCCCCAAGTAAATTACTGGTTCATAAAAATGGCATCTTGACTCTTTGCTCACTGGATTGCAAGCCCATCAGCAGCCCAGCACACTCTTAGAGGTGTCCACCGGTGTTCCCTCTAAGGAATGTATGTGTGCTCATGTGGTTTTTGATGACTGCTCACTGAATTTTTGATCCTGCTGAGGTTGAATCTGGAAGGTCCCATTCTGAATGCATGTGCACACACATTGCCTTGATACTGCTGCCCTGAACACAACTCATTCCACACACAGATGGAAAAAAATTAGAGAACACTGGTTCTCTACTAAGTGTATAAACTAGTCACGGGAAGATTTCAAAAACAATGGTCTTGTGGTAGCAAGCATGACATGTCCCCTTAGCTAAGCAGGGCCTTCCCTGGTTGCATATGAAAGGGAGACTAAAAGTGTGAGCATTGTAAGATATTCCCCTCAGGGGATGGGACCACTCTGGGAAGGGAGAAGGTTTCAAGTTTCCTCCCTGGCTTCTCCAAGATAGGGCTGAGAGAGATTCCTGCCTGCAACCTTGGAGAAGCCGCTGCCAGTCTGTGAATACAGTACTGAGCTAGATGGACCTATGGTATGTCTCTTTATATGGCAGCTTCCTATGTTCCTAACTCCCACGCCATATCACTTGCTCATTTGCTTTACTTTGTGACCATCTAAAAAGCTCTTTCGTGAGTGGGCATTCGGATTAGGGTTAACTACTGATAATTCCCTGTCGACCTCACTGTCACAATGTGTGTGCCAAGAACCTCGGCCATGGATACAGGGATCATTAATAAACTATTGCATTATAGCTGATAAGACCACATTTATGCCAGTTGAATATCATTCTAGTTTATTATCTATAAAATTCTCTGCACATTTCAGAGTACAATGAAAGTGTCTGATGGGTGGCTTCTTTACACTTCCAGATATTAAGTGTTAATTTTGTAGTAGTATTTTATAGGGATGTGTTTGAGCCATGCTTGACTTGATAGGTTTGGGGTCAAACAGGACCGGAATTGGCTGGTCCAAAATGAGCCAGCTTAGAGCGCTACTGGTAAAGGGGAATCCAGTGAGGATTCCCTTTTTACCAGTAAAGGGTGGGGCAAGGGGTCTTCCCTAAGGGTACAGCAGGTGGGAGGGGAGTAAATAGGTACATATTAGTACCGGCGGCAGCAGCTCCCCCCTCTACCCCGCTGGCCTCTCCCAGAGTAGGCTGGGCCAGCTGTGGCCTGATTTGGGCCTCTGTGCACACATGGAGACCATTTTTGTGAGTTCTGCACATGCAGAGGCCAATTGCGTGACCACACAAATGGCCTCTGTGCATGCACAGAGGCCTGAACCAAGCTGCCAGCAGCCCGGCCTGCTCAGGGGAAGTTGCCCCATTACTCCCGCCCCGTGCCGCTGTCACTGTCTGATCTGGTATGTAGTTATTTACCAACATTCTGCCCACTGTACCATTAGGTAAAGCCCCCCTACCCCTTTGCTGGTAAAAGGGAATCCTCACTCAATTCTCCTTTACCAGTAGAGTTCTGAGCCGGTCAAACCGGCATGGTTCGAACTGAGTCTGGTTCGACCAGGTGCAGAACCAAGCCAGGCTGGACTGTCTCAGATCATTCCGGATTTGAGCCAAACTGACAAAACTGGTTTTGTGCACATCTCTAGTATTTTTTTGGTTTGAGCAAATAATTTTGAAGTTAATCTGCAGAGGCTGTGAAGATCTGAAATTCCTTTAAGCTCTGTAGACTTTATGTAAAGGAAGCCATATTCCTTTCCTTGAAAACCCTTTGGGAGATTGAAGAGAAGTTTTCTTCTGGGATCTCCGAAGTTGGGCACCATCAGTGCTAACATTACCATTATCTGTAGGAGGTGTAACTAACAGGGCAAATATCTTATCAAAGGACTTGGTGTTAATGACAAGCAATATCTTTCATGCTTTTTTGTTGTTAAATTTCAAACTGTTCTCTTGGGTTTTTTGTAAAGGGAGCTCACCAAGCATGCTTGCATGCTTTGGGTAAAAGAAATGTTAGAGATAGTCAAGTTTTCCTTCTAGTCCAGAGCTCTCACTTCCAGCAACCAAGCTTACTGTGGAGGGATGGCACATAAATTTAAGTAAATTGCAAGGCTTCAGTGTTTTGTCTATTGAAGATATAACACATGTTGGTCCTTAATCATTATTAAGGAATTGGACCAGAAGAGCTTGTATGCCTTGATCCAGTCCCTCCCACCTTGTTCATGTGCACCCACGTTTGTGTTAACTTATGGCTAACATAAACTAATTTATATATAATACCAAATTATGTTTAAGGGTGGCTGCAAACACATGCACAAGAAATGAGGGAGCGCATGATTGTACTCCCTTCCAATCTGTCAGCTATAATTAAGCACTGGGATGTGTTGCATCTTACTTGCTGCTTGGGCTACTGCAGACATCAAGCTTACTAGAACCTTCATAATAAAGGGGTTAGGAGCAGACCACAGGACTGCATGCTCTCTGCTTGCTTGTGTACAAATTTCAACTGTAGACCATGTTTATGTCTATACTGGCCCTTTTACTCATAAGTAACTTTGTGTAGCTGTGGTTACACAAGGTGTTGCAATGAAGCTCAGCTAGTACAAGCTACACTACTATATCTGAAGCCACCCGCTATTCTTAAAATATTAGAATATAAATACTTATAAGAAGAAGAAATAAAATCAAACTCTTTATTTACATCTGTTCAGCATTTTATCTCCAAATGGTAATTTAAAAAACAATTTTGAGTTCGATACATAAAATTTTCTTCAAAAGCATTGATGGTGAAGAATAAAAATCAGTTGAGCTCAAACTGGAACACTTTCTAGGCAGCTCCAAGCCATTTGGACTTAAGGCTATTGCAGTTCTAAATACTGCTTTTGCTTGTTGAAATAATTTGCATTTTCTTAGCAACAACAAAGCAACATTCTTGGGTATTAATTGCTTGACAAAATCCATGATTTTAATTGTTGACCACTGATGTGTCTGTTAGGGTGTGTTACCTTTTTTTCTTTTTGAGAGGAAAAGTTACTGATTATTAAGGATGCTGAAGATACATTAATCTGGCAACTAGTAATTTTGTCTTGCTCTGAATATAATGAGAACTGTAATCTGTTGAAATATGTAGAGACAATCTGTTAAATTGTGGCTTTATCAGTTAAAAATGAAATGTGGTATATCAGACTGCATCTAGTTCAGCTAAAGAAGCAGCTGGCTGTTAATATGTATATTAAATGGTCCATCTGTGCAAGCTAGTTCTGAGACTGTTGCTACCAATCCAGACTAACAGTTACTAGCATTTTTTTCTTCTTTAACCCTATACTTTCAAACCCACCAGAACTGAACTCATTTCTATTTCTCCTAATATTGATCAGCAGACTTTTTTGGAACATTTAATTGGAAGAGTTATTCTGGAACATTGAAGTCATAGCTGGATAAGGTGTTGATGGTTGATTGGTTGTGATAACTAGAGGGCTGGCTCAAGGGTTGCTTTTTAAAAAAAATTTAATAGCAATAGCAATAGCACTTACATTTATATACCGCTCTATAGCTGGAAGCTCTCTAAGCGGTTTACAATGATTTAGCATATTGCCCCCCCCAACATTCTGGGTACTCATTTTACCGACCTCGGAAGGATGGAAGGCTGAGTCAACCTTGAGCCCCTGGTCAGGATCGAACTTGTAACCTTCTGGTTACAGGGCGGCAGTTTTACCACTGCGCCACCAGGGGCTCCTAAATGCTGCCATAGATGAATAAATGTGCTCCCTGCCCCCATGGCATCTTGCTCTACCATATGCATAGCAATAGCACACTATAAATTATCAAGAGTTGATTAGTTATTGTTCCTCTTCTCTTCCCCCTTGCTAGCCCATTTGAAATGTCTACCACTTCTTTACTTCCTCTTTTAAAATTGTGTTTATGTCCTGGACAGCTGATGAAATCAGAAGGCTCTTCATTTTGTCTCCTGAAATGCAGGGAGTGGTATCCAACCAATGAACTGCCTCTGCGCACTTGAAAAGGACATGTAGTGGGTTTCTCTTTAAGACGCTTAACGCTAGGCATTGGCCCTGAAGTTTTGGGACTGCATACAGTTGCCTATTTATTTTATACATATATACCCCACCCCTCCAATGCACTACTGCTCGAGGTGGCTCACGAAGTGAGTATACAATACAAAAAGAAAAGAGTATATCTCACAAATTTTTAAAAAAATCATCCCATGTGGTGTTACACTTCACAGCAGTACTGCAGTATTACCCAGGTATGTCTTCTCTAAGCAGTTCATTAAACTAGACCATTCTTATCTTGGGGATATAGCAGTAAGAGCCAAAAGGTGTCCTTCAGGTTGTTTGAACATATGGAGTGCCTGTTCAGGACTGTGATCATTATTCTTAACCTTATTAAACATTTGGTAAATCTTCCAGATTTCTTACCTAGTTCTGCTTCTGAGTATTCTCTGCATGATGTCTTTAGTACTCCTGGGTTCTTCTAAGTAACTTCTATTCACTCAAAAGTAGATTCCATTTCCTGGTATGTTGCTTCCTTACTTCCATAGCTGCTAAATCTATAGATTGTAGATGATTATGCTTTAGTGCTTTTTGTTACAAAATAACTATGGGTCCATAAGTATCTTAATTCTTAAAGAGACTTAAATCTTTACAATCTACATCCAGTAGAATATTTTCTCCCCCTACATCTGAGTTCAGTGCTAAATACCTTATACAACAAAACCTACACAGTTTGCTTCAAGCAAATTACTCTGCAGCTATAACTTCAAGAAGGTTTAATACTTGGTTAAGTATAGACGAAGATTCTTGGCTAATCAAAATTAAGAACATAAGAACAGCCTTGCTGGATCAGGCCCAAGGCCCATCTAGTCCAGCATCCTGTTTCCCCCAGTGGCCCACCAGATGCCGCTGGAAGCCACAGACAGGAGTTGAGGCCGTGCCCGCTCTCTTGCCGTTACTCCTCTGCAACTGGTACTCAGAGGCATCCTGCCTTTGAGGCTGGAGGTGGCCCATAGCCCTTTGAACCCCTAAGTAGTAACAAATACTCTGTTTTGATCAAAGCACATTTATGCAAATGCTTACTGCTACACTGAATAATTTTGGGAAAGTATTAATGCAGTGGAGGCTACATATTACCTGATGAACACACAAGTAGATCTTAAGACACTTTAAATATCTCATGATTTGCTATATTACGATGGCTATATTCCATGAAAATGCCGATCGTATACTTTGCTTAAAATACTTTAGTATATTTGTGCTACCCAGGTGTGACTTGGTGTAGCCATCCTGTTATATTTGCATGAAATTATGAGGACTGCATGGGAGGGATACGGAGTAGTTGTCTCCTGAGAAATACCTGTGCTATTTAATTAATAAAAATGACAAGCTGAATGAATGAAGTCATCTAAAAACTGGCAAAGACTGCTGTTGTGTCACAAAAATGGTAGCTGACAGAATCTGGCCTTTCATGTGTAATGTTGAGGGGGAAAGGCGTATTTGATATATTAGCTCCCTTCTCTCATTATTGGTGAAACAAGTTTTTGTATTTTTATATCAATATTGGTGCAGCAAGGTTTATCCCTTTATCATACTGAAATCTTGAACGGCTGACCTAATAAAAGTTGACATCTATATCTGAGCAGTTTACCATATATTAGGTACTAAGATGTTTCATGGTACTGGATTATATGCCTGATTCTCACAAATAGCAGATAAGATGGCAAACCTGTGTTCAGACATTGTGGTAAGGGTATGTGACTGAATGTTCCTCAGTACAGAACAGATTCTAGGTACATAGATCTCAGAAAAATTTTAACTTCGCTTTTCAAGATTATTTTCTGTGTGCAGGAATAACTTTGCATGAGTAACATTCAGCCATAAGAGTGATTGAATCTTCAGTCTGAAATTGTACATTTCCGGCACAGATTTACCCCTTGTCTGCTGCTTGTGAGAACTAGGCTACAGTGTTAGTGATAAAATATCTATTATTGTTGTTAAATGCCCAAGTTCCAAAAGGTAGCTATCCTGGTCTGTGGCAAAAACAAGACTCTTGTGGCTTGGTTTTAGCATAAGTGTGTTTGGACTAGAGCCTACTTCATTCATCTGACTTGAGCTCTAATCCACAAAAGCTTATTTAAAATAAATTTGTTGGTCCTTAGCAGAAACAAATTATCGTGGCACCTTATTTTCAGAGGTTACTTAATTGCTTATGCATGCTGTTGCTACCTACTCTTAGTTTTTTCAATAGTTCTTAGACATCTGTAATTCATTTTATCTTTGTTCTTTAGCATCAATATATACCTGTTACAAATTTTGTAGATGAATGGAACTTAAAGATTGGATAAGATGAGACAATACTTAAACAGGGCTTCCCAAATTCCCAAATGCCAACTCACCGTGGTGTCTGGAAGACTGATTTTTTCCAGGGGATCTGAACTGCAGCTTGTTTGCCCATGTGGTTGGTAACATGAAGCTTCATCAAGATCTGCCTAAAACCTGTTGGGCACATCTGTTTAGCTTGTGCACACATAGATAACATTAATCTCTGTCTTGCAAACATCCATGCAGGAGAATCAGTTCTCTTGGTTTGCTCAGGCATTTCCCAGAAGGAACAGGTACGTAGTCTGGGGGTGCTTCTGGATCCAAGCCTCTCCCAGGTTGAGGCGGTGGCCAGAAGTGCCGTCTATCAGCTTTGGCTGATACGCCAGCTGCGTCTGTTTCTTGAGGTGAATGACCTCAAAAGAGTGGTACATCTGCTGGTAATCTACAGACTGGATTACTGTAATGCGCTCTATATGGGGCTGCCCTTGTATGTAGTCCGGAAACTACAATTGGTCCAGAAAGCAGCAGCCAGGTTGGTCTCTGGGTCATCTCGGAGAGACCATATAACTCCTGTATTGAAGGAGCTACACTGGCTGCTGATATGTTGCCAGGCAAAATACAAGGTGTTGGTTATAACCTATAAAGTCCTAAATGGCTTGGGCCCTTGGGTATTTAAGAGAATGTCTTCTTCGTCATGAACCCCACCGCCCACTGAGATCAGCTGGAGAGGTTTGTCTGCATTTGCCACCGGCTCGTCTGGTGGCCACTCAGGAACGGGCCTTCTCCTCTGCTGCCCCAAGGCTTTGGAATGCGCTCCCTAGTGAAATAAGAGGCTCCCCATCTCTGAAAGCTTAAAAAAAGTCTTTAAAGATACGCCTGTTCGCCCAGGCTTTTAATTAATATGGTTTTAATGGTTTTTAATGCTGTTTTAAAATATTCTTTAAAAAATTTTAAATAGTTGTAATGTTTTAAATTTTTCATTTTTGCTTTAACTAATGTTTTACTTTCTGTTTTTATTTTGTTGTAAATCACCCAGAGACGTAGGTTTTGGGCGGTATAAAAATATGTTGAATGAATGTCCAAATATGTCCATTTTGGGATTGTCCATAATGATTATTTCATGCTTTTTAAGCCTGGTTTAATTTGACAGATGTAGATGCAGTCCTAGGCAATATTCTGCAATGACCTTCTTGCAGAAAAGTTTGTATGTATGCTTAGTCTCCCTTTTTTAGGACATAGTTTGTTTTACTTTCAGGTGGCTTTTATTGAAATTTTATTATTGTTTATATCTTAAATGCCCTGGGGTCTTACGACAAAGGGCAATATCAAAATATAAATAAACTTTATCCAGGAATCTTTCTAGTGTTGTTTTTTTTAAAAACATGGCCAGGTAGCCTCTGATAAACAGAAATTTAAAAGCAACTTAAATTGACTGATTTCATTTATGTGGTTGCGTATGTAACTGTGACTTCATGTGTTCTGATTTTTTTTTTTAAGCCTTTGAATTTAGAACAAATTGAATTATACTTGGCTTAACATTCCTAATGTTAACTTATTCCTATACTTGGCTTAAAGTGTTCTAATTTATATGCTTCAGCAAACAACTTCATCTTTATATACTGAGTAAGGTTAGTTTGTCTAGAATATATACTGCTTTTCAACAACACAAATTCTCAGTGGTGTACATAGCAAAGGAATAAGATGGTTTTCCGTCCCCAAAAAGGGCTCCTCTTCTAGGAAGGACGCTATGCTGGATGAATGGGATGGTTGTTCTCACCCTACAAAATATAAGAGCCACCATTTTAAAAGGTGCCACTTTGCCCAGTTTACAGGAGTAAAATGTGGTGTATTGTGTGAGAATGGCTTATGAGCTCTTTATATAGCATTTTCACTCATTTCTTGCACCCAAAACTGTAAAAGACAGTAAATGGCAGCAACAAAAATATATTGTAGTAAACTTAGCACGCCGCTTCTCATCTTTTAAAAAAGAAATTGATTAATCCGTGTGAACATAGTGCTCATTAATTGATTGCTCACCATTTTGATGTTTAGATGGATGATTTTGCCCTGCTAGCAATTTAGCTAGAAACTCTTCTAAGATTTTACCATGAATTGTTCATACATTCCTAGCTTATTTCTGGATTAAGTGCAATTTTGTATTTGTTTTATTGTAGTCTTGAGATTCTCAGGTTGCTGCACATTGCAGGACGAATGTGCGATGAAATAGACACATGCAGGATTATGTAGAAAAGCCTGCTCAGATGTTCCATGTACATATGCAGACTCCTGCAGGGAGAATCTTCCACAGGGAGATATTGGCAGTGGGCTTCAGGCTTGCCCTATCCTTCTCTGCGAGGAGCGATGAACCTAAACGAGTAGATCTTATTTTTTAAAAGCCACCGGATCTCCCACTCTGGGCATCCATCTCTGCATTCTGTGAGGCAAACGGGGAGGAGAGCACAATCTCTTCTCAGAAAGCATTCCAGAGAGGAAATATAATGGTTGTCCCTACGGTCCCTAAATAGGCCCTAAGAGTTCTTTTATTTCTTCATGCAACATACCTGCAGTCAGAGGCGTAACTAGGGAAAACGGCGCCCGGGGCAAGCACTGAAATGGCGCCCGTCCGCTGCCGCCGCCAATTCTCGGGTGGCGCGGAAGGGACCTCTCGTGGGGGAGGGGGCGCCGACGCGCTCCCTTGACTGCTGCAGCGCTGCTGCACTGAGCAGGAAACATTTGTATTAACAAAAAATTTTTTAAAAAAATTAAAAAAAAATTCTTTGTCATGGCAGCGCCCCCCACGTGACCAGAAAAGATGGCGCCCGGGGCACGTGCCCTCCCCGCCCCCCCATAGTTACGCCTCTGCCTGCAGTATAGTTGCTGTCTAAGTTGGGCTTTAGGAGCTTGGCCTGGTCAAAAGTGTAACTTTATATTGAAACATTTAATGCCAAAAGTGCTTTTATTGGCAGCATGAGGAGGGGTGCAGTGGTGCTATTAATTGCTACATGCCCCAGCTACAGGTTCTAGTGTCCCTTGTGTCACTAGAAGTTCTAGTAGCTGTGGTGTAGATGGACTGCAGTGAAATCTGTCTCCAGTAAACTGGGTCCACCTTGAGTATCTTCCGTCTCCTAGTAATGTTCCAAAAATATCTCTGGTTCCTATGTACTTGAAAAAGGAACAGGAAGACTATCATCTACTGCCAGCACAATACTGTTTTGGATAAATACTGTTTTTAAGTTGCATGTCTGATTGTTTTTCACTGTCCCAACCAACTTTTTTTCCTGTTAGTCTGAGTCATGGAAAGTTTTATCAAGCAGAGGTATCACTTCTCTTCCTCTAATATGCTACAAGTTATGTCAAGTATTTCAGATGGTAGATAGTTATTTTTTAAAAGAGAAAAACTGAAATTGCATACTGCAGGAAAAAATCTAATGGGAATAAACTATTGATAGCCATTCTAAATATAATGAATATGATGAATATTTATATGCCACTTTTTAACAAAAGTTCCCAAAGTGATTACATAGATAAAAATAAATGAAAAGTGCTCAGTCTAAAAAGGAAACATAAGATAGACACCAGCAACAGCCACTAGAGGGATGTTGGGCTGGGGATGGATAGGGCCAGTTGCTCTCCCCCTGCTCAATAAAAAAATCACCACTTTTAAAAGGTGTTTCTGCTCAGTTAGTAGGGGGATTCAATATAAGCTTGAGTTTAGATTCCTAAATTCCAGTCTTCATAATCCTTCTATAATTACATACTTTTAGATTTTGGACTTTATTGAATGGAAGATTAGAAATCATTGTAAATGCTAGTTGACTTGTTTAGGTGAGTTCCTGAGAGACAAGGATCTTACATGGGTATTTTACACAGAGCCAGTTACATAAGAACAGCCCTGCTGGATCAGGCCCAAGGCCCATCAAGTCCAGCATCCTGTTTCACACAGTGGCCCACCAGATGCCTCTGAGGAGCCCCTAGGCAAGAGCTGAGGGCATGCCCTCTCTCCTGCTGTTGCTCCCCAGCAACTAATATTGAGAGGCATTGTGCCTCTGAAGCGGGAGGTGGCCCATAGCCACTAGACAAGTAGCCATTGATAGACCTGTCTACCATGAATTTGTCTAAACCCCTCTTAAAGCCGTCCAAGCTGGTGGCCATCACCACATCCCATGGCAAATAATTCCATAGATTAATTATGTGCTGTGTGAAAAAGTACTTCCTCTTATCGGCCCTAAATTTCCTGACCTTCAGTTTCATGAGGAGACCCCTGGTTCTAGCGTTGTGAGAGGAGAAAAATTTTCTGTCCGCTCTACTCCATGCATTTTTGGTAATTCCTTCTGGTTTTTGTAAAGTAATTCACATGAACTAACTTGTTTCTTGGATTTTACAGTTTTCATCACACTACCATAAAGATCTAAAAATAAATGTTGAAATAAAGGTTGTGGTAAAACAACTTCACATTATACCTTACTATTGTTAGACAAAGAACTTGAATTTGGTTTGTTTTCTACAAAATCAGTAGTTATAGACAAAACAAGCTTTATTTACTTTTCAGGTACATTTGTCTTTGGTTCAACTTCTTACAGTTCTATAAAGACACATTTATGTCTTAGGATCTTAATCCCTCCTTGAATACTGAAGTGTCAGTCTCAGGAAAACCTTATATGTGACAATGACATATATATGTGCCTGCTGTGAGAATTCTGATTTAGGGTGGGTTAAGACTAACATTTAAGGCTGGGTTCTCAACCTTGGGTCTCTAGATGTTGGATTACAACTCCCATCATCCCCCAGCCACAATGGCCTTTGGCCCTAATTGAAGCCATAGTTCAGATAATTGCAAATGAAGCCAGAAGAGCTAGAGACACCCGCTCACCCTGCATGATTTGGAGGAGATAAAAAGCGTTTGGTTTCAATTTTAAACTAATCATAGTTGTCCATATCTTCCAAACTATGAACTGTGCTTTTAACTGACTTGTTCACAAACTAGGATCTAAAATCACAGTTTGATCTTAGTTTATTTGAACAAGCTATAATTAAGACTAACCACAATTCTCAGAGTTTCAACAACTTATGGAACTTTTGAAACAGTTTTAAACTGAAAGTGATCTCCTCCGCCTGGATGATCACCTGAATCTGACCTTTTTGTGTGTTCATTGTTCTTGGGATTATTTTTATTCCTTGAAGCACTTGTTTTGACAAATTGTGTACATCTTAATTTTACAAGCAGCTCTTGGGTTTATGTGTACCTCTTGAAGTTTTAACTCCAAATTACAAGTATTTGATTATTGTACAAACGCCAATAGAAGCTGTTATAACAAGATATCATGTGAATTTCTCTGGGACCAAAGTTGTTAACTGAACAGCTGTTCTAACCAGTATATTGGCTAAACAGACAGAGTTGGATGCGCTCTCTCTCTCTCTCTCTCTCTCTCTCTTTTTGAAAGATTTGCCCAGTGACTTCAAAATCTGACTTCAAAATTTGAATGCTTTACTTGCTTTAAACACTTCTAAGATTTTTGACCTAAACACTTGTTTCAAAACCTGGTTCTCATTGACTTTTGGAAATGTATTTCTAATCTCAAAAGATGCCAAAGTTCAGTATCCTGGAATGATCGAAGGTATATGATAGGGAAGCATTTAGCCTAGCTGGTAATGCATATCCATAATTTCCTCACTTTATTTTGGAACAAGGCTAGGAAATAGTAAGGGCTGAATCCATCTTTTAATGAAATTACTACAAATTTTATTGTACTTCTCTTCATTAGCCTCTCAAGGCTTTATTTTCCAAGTCATGGTTTGTCCGGATTGAAGGGAACAGTCTCAGAAATTTTACTTGCAAATTGTTGCCTATTCCACCAATCCAGAAGTCAACCAAAGATATGCTATTTCATCTAGTTTGAGTTTTCAGACAAAGGGATGTTGGGAGTGCCCTGGTTTTTTTCCTTCTTTTCCATAGCCAAGGAAGTATCGACTGGGGATGCTGGAGGAGAGGATAGTTCCCGTGGGATCAAAGGCACGGAAATCAAAGAACACTATTGGCTGCCTGGCTGACAGGTGTAAAACAGGAGTACCCATCAATATGGTTTGGTGGAACAGAGTCACAGAAAACAATTTACAGGTAAAATTACTTTTCCTAGTCGCTTTAATTATTTTGGCTACTACTTATTTTTTGGAAAATGCTGAATTCAAATACATGCAGTGGGGCTGAACTGGGCCAGCATCTGCACAGGTAAAATAAACATTTGGCACACGGAGTGACTCTCTAACCTGTTACACATATTTTGACTGTTTTGTATGTTCTAATTTTGCAGCTGTTGGGAGTAATACTTTTTAAATTAAAAGGTGACAATCTAAGCTCAGATTTTCATGCTAGGCAATTTTCTAGTGAAAATTCTGTATAATTGTTAAATATTTGGGGGTGGGGGAGACTAAATGAAGTCTGGTTAGTGAATTGAAACAGTTTGATGATTCAAGTAGAGAATACATTTTTAGTTGGAAGTGGCCATGTAGAACTCTGTTTCTGTTCCCTACTCCAAACTAGAAGAAAATTGAAACTCTGTATGTTACCACCTTTCCTGAGTTTAGTGGCATTCACAAACTTGAATTACATTTATGACGCTATCATTGTTAGGAGTGGATCTCTCATATACCTGGCCCTGTGATTGGCACTTTAAGGATCTCGTTAGCATATATGCTTGTGTGTTCATGTTTCCCTCATGTGTGTGTGTGTGTTGGTTGAGATAGGCTACTCCATTCACTGGCTTACATCCCAGTTAGCTACTCGGGAGTAAACTTGTCCTATTAACTTCAGTAAGACTGTTGGTAACTTAATCTGGATGTAATCTGTGACTGAAGTATCCCATCGCATAACTGTAATATTTAAATCTTTCTGTGTGTGCACATGTATACAAACATACATAAAAACACAAATTTAAGTGTTAGGGAGACAGTAACTACAATCACTGGCTCACAGGCACACCAAGCCTACTTATAAGCAATCTTATTGAAATTAATGGGACACTTATACTTGTCCTATTTCATTGGGATTACTCGGTGCTAATTTTCTGAAACCTGTCAGGCTGAGGGGAGGGGTACGTTGAGCTTCAGCATGTAGCCAGCCATCCGGGAGCAAAGAAGGAGAGTCTTCACTCTCCTCCACCCACTTCTGCGGTGGACATATCGCTGAGGATGTGTTGGCTTCAATTGCTGATCCTCGGATTGGTAACTAATAGCATGGCTGCAGAGTGGGAAGGCGGGGAGGGGGATCTGAGTACCCCTTGGGAGCCCTTCAGGTGCCCCTAGAGGTACTAGCACCCCCCTGTTGGAAACCCATGTTCTAGACTATAATAAAATGATGAAATATTAACTGCCAGTAAAAGGGGATAGCCTTGCCCTTGCTAGTGTTTTGACTTAAGGAGGATAGAAATTGTTCTGCTGCAGTGCAAGGAAACATAGGGTGGTGCATTCAGCATCTAAATAAGGTATAAATAATAGAATGGAAGTTTGCAGAATGGCCTGTGGATGGGAGTTGTCCTTTGGCACCTGTAAGATAATGGTAACAGCATTCTATATCTATATCTGTATATATGAAGAACTTTTTTCACAAAAGGTTGTGTTTTAAATGCAAGGAAAATGTGATGGAAGTGCTAGCTAAATGAGTGAGTACAGTACACTTCCTGTTAGAAGACCTGAAGAGTTTTGAATTTCATCTGGTGCGGTACAGTCTTTACTTTGTGGGGAAAGAGGCAGGAGGTCAGAATCGCAGAATTTTGTAGGAAACCTTAGGAAGTAATATCTGAATCCTTGTTGCCCTCACTGCAGCAAGTTCTCTATTTTAACAAGCAAATTCTTCCTTCTTCAAGCCTCATGGAACATGGAGTGTAATCTTCTCAGCTCTACAGTCAAGAAAGTTGGTATAAAGAAGAGAGGGAATGTCTTAAGTATGAATACCTCAATCAGAGTAGGCAAAGTGGTTAATGGATAATAAAGCACCATATTTATTACTACCAGCATAGGAAAACAAATAGCATTTTGACAGTTCTTTTGAATAAATCATCCAGTTTCCATTTGTAGTGCAGGGTGTTAATGCAAATTATAGGTTTTATTGTTTTACAAGTGAGGGTGTGGCTGTAAGTGTCTGTGTCTTAACGATTTGACCTACATAGTGTGCTTTGGCAGGTCTGTGGGTTGGAATGACCTGATTTCAGTTAAACTGTGGAGCTGTGTGTGTTGTTTATAGATAGCTTCATATTGAAGAAGAGGACAGTAAGAAGGAGCGGGTGGCAAATGCATCAATTGCCTTCCAATTCACATAGTTTTGGTTTATGGTTTTTGGGGTTGTTTGACAGTAGCTGAACATCAACCAGTTAGAAAGAATGGCTTTATATTAGATTTTCAGTATTCATTACTGACTCTAACAATATAGATCTCTGTCCAGAAAAGCTATGTTACATTTGGAAATGGCTTTGCATAATTCCTCATAATTCCTTAATGGATACCCATTAAGAAGGCTACACAATTTTCTGAATTTGCAGAAAAAAACTGCTGTACTTCTATGCTTCTCCCTGCATCTTTGGACTTTTAGATTGCATTCTTGGCTATTTCAGTATGCATCCAATTTAGTAAAACTCATTTCACTATATGGTGTGGAAACTGATGTGATTGATGATGTGCTGACTTTGTGGAAATCTTAAAACTTTACATTTTTATCCTGCCCAAGGAGCTCAGGGCAGTGCACAAAATTCTCTTCCACCATTCCTCTTTCCTTCACAGCAGCCCTGCAAGAGAATGACTGAGCTTCAGAACTGAATAGCTCTCAATACACCACACTTTTGCTTTTCATAAAGCATTTTGCCTTGTTAAATGAGTAGTTCAGTGAAAGGAAATAACATCCCTGTTTTCAGAAACTGGGTTTATAAATACCCAATAGTCACACTGATTGATTGACTGACTTGACTTGAACGTATGTCTGCCTTATGTGTATAACAGCAGCAGACCTACCTCCATCAGAGGGCAAGTTCTGTTCTTGCACATGTGTAATTGAATGCATTTTCACAGCACTAAATTTATCCATTGTGGTGTAATACATAATTTGCAGCATCCCACAGCAATTGCCGGTTTGACTTGCACAGCAGAAGTTTGCAGCACATGTGTTTTGGTCCCTAACTTGTTTGCATTGCGGATGGGGAGATGGGGTACATAGGATGATACCAGGCAGTATCATCTGCACATATATCAGATGGACTGCAAAATAGATTTTTTAAAAAAGTCTGTCATGGTAAATGTTTAAATAGATGAACTCTAATCTTTGATAAAAAGTAAAAATGAATTCAAATTAGTTCTTTAAAAAATGTGTGATTTATAAATTTGCCTAGGGTTGGATGTGTGTGCGTGCAGTAGATATGAAACGAGACTTCTTTTCTCACTTCACTGTGGTTATTTTTGTCCCTAAAAGATTCCATATTTGTGGCGCCAGTTCTGTGAGCCACAGCATAAGCAAAACCGTTTGTACTGCCAAGTGTAAACTCTCTGTACTATTGTGGAGTTGCACCTGGTGCCTTCCTCATGAGACCTAGACTCAGCATGAGCATAGCACACTGGTACTTCATTGTTTCAGTGGAAATGTAAGCGTACGTGCCCCCAAAAGCAACGCAGATGTAGAGCAGAAGAATCTCAAGCTGATGGCTGTATTTACCTGCCTAACTTGCTAGTCTCCCCTTCATGTTCACCCATCCTTCCCATCTGCAGTGCAAAGAGGCCAAGGGCAACTGTGTACATACACATCATGGTGTTTGTAAAGATCAGAGGACATTGGACGAGTACTTCATTGCAGTATCCCGTGCAAGTGTGCCCTTTAGTCTTATAATTTCACTGTCGTGTAGAAGTGGGCAGCCTATGAGGGCTGTATAATTGTTTGCCTCTCTCTAGAATTTGGAGTCTTCCATGCTTGTTTGGCAGGATGGGAGAATTAATACTTGTGGTGGTTGCGGTACATTTGGACCTTGTTCTAGAAAATGAATTGCAAGAGCCATGAACTGAGACATGATGGGATCACAATGTGATCACAGCGTGTGGCTTCTTCACCCCACCTTTGGTCATTCTCTTCTTAATATAAATTCCTCTAGGTAGTGCTTGATGTTTGTTTATAAGGTCAGTACAGAGATTTCATATAAGTGGTGATAAATGAATCTTGATCAAGTTGTTTATTCTCCACCTATATTTAATTGTTCATATTTGAGCTGCCTCAATAAATGTGTAGTTTTGTGACTTGTTACTTCTCCTAGATAGGTGACAGGTAATTTTAGTTACTGTTCTCATACTTTTGTAAGTGGAAATAACTACTGCTGTCTTGATCAAGTGATGCTCCAGTGAATCTTGGTGGTGGTTTAATTTTTTACAGGGCAGGGGTGTATTGTGCCACTTTATCTTGTCAAAGGCCTGGTTAGATTTTTGACAAAAGTCTTTTTTGACAAAAGTCTACATTTTCCTGTCAAATCTTGGAGAAAAACACATTTTGAATCCAATATGTGTATAAAACATGTTTTCTCTTCCTTTCATAGTCCAGCTTTGTTTTCTTTTCAGATGTTGGAGAAAACATAATTAAAGATTGGCTTATAATATATTTAATTGAAGTGGGGAAAGCCAACAACAACCCCTACCTTTAATTTACAGGGATAGTAATAGGTGTGGCAGCTCCAATTGAACTGCAAAAAGCCAGAAAATTTGATGGCCCATGATATTCATGCTATGAGGCCATGAGATATTGTATTGGCCTACAAAAACCATGACTAAGGATTAATGTTACAGCAATGTTTAAAACGAATTTGGTAATTTGTGCCTCTGTTACGTCAGAAGGCAACAGCTACACTCAACACAGTAAAAGGTGACAGCACTCACATTATGCTCAGAGGCACATGTTAAAAGGTCTTAAATTTCGTTTTAAAAAAATAACCGTATGTGCCATACAATTGTAAAGGTACAGCGTGTTGTTTTTTAAAGGAACTTCTATATAGGGTGTGGGCTTCACTGTTAGCAAATCTCCAGTTATAATTATGGCAGGGGTAGCGGGGAGAGACCCAACCATGGTGTTGCAGTTTCATGTCTATTTTTCAACTTTTGCTCCTCATAACGTAGCTGTTTTTCTGCAGATTCATTAAAAAACTGACACACTTGTTTAGCAGGCAATTCTGAGCTTTAAAATGCCCATTCTAGTGCACATAGTGCAAAAATAAAGCTTTGAGGAACCATGGAAAGTTGGTTGAAATAACGTCATAGAATGCCATTTTTCCTCTCCACCCATAATTAGGGATGTGCAGAGAACCGGTTTGAAAAACCAGCGGTTCCCCTGGTTCGATGGTGGGGTGTGTGTGTCTAACTTTAAGAATGGGGGAGGGTGTACTTACCTCTCCTGCTGCTTCCCCCACCCTCCCACTGGCATCCGTTTTTGTCAAAGCCCATCGGGGTGGCAGCATACCCCCCTGCCACCCCATTGCCCCTGTTGTCCGGAAGTATCTGGCACGTGGCCGGTGTGCACCCATGCCTGACGTGCATGCTGGCGGGTGCAATGTGCCTGCATGCGCAGGTGCATCAGATATTTCCAGTCATCTGGACAATGGGAACACTGCCACCCTGATGGGCTTTGACAAAAATGGACGCCGGCAGGGAAAAAGCAGTTGGAGGGTGCAGTGCACCTTCCCCCGCTCTTAAAGCAGCATCCCTGCCACCTTCGAGTCTCCCTGGCATGGTTCTGTGCACATCCCTACTTCTGTGCTGTTAGGATGGATTTACTTATCAGGATGGATTTGCTTTCAGTAGTTGGAATGAACCTAAAATGGAAAAACAAAAACAAATTGAACAGAAGAAGATGGATCATGTATACAAAAATGTGGAACAAATACACTTAAAATAAACAACTCTCATGGAGGCAATTGTGTTAATCTCTTGCAACAAAAACAATCATCATTTTGCTCATGCTTGCTTACTGGTCTTTTTAAGGTGCCACAGTACTTTTTTGTGGATCTTAGAAGTTCTGAAAATAACTTAAAAGGTGTCTCAAAGGTGCCTGTTGTCTCATTCGACTTGGATGTCTGTATGACAAAACTGGTTATTCTTTGCTTAATTATTTCTGTCTAAATCAGGGCTGCACAGTTTCAACACTCTGCCTGTTGTTGGACATCTTCCATTATTCCCAGCCTCAGTGGCCAGCCTTAGTCGGGAATTATGTGAGTTGAAGTCCAACATCTGCAGGAGGGCTGAAGTTGTGCAGCCCTGATTTAAAGAGGTATGTTGTTATGGTTTTTAGTTTGAATTTGGACATGCACCACATTGTTTTGGATCTGCTACAGGTTTCCTTGAGTTTCAGTTATTTGGTGTTTACTTAGCGTAGACAATATGTGTGTTGGTCTTAATTCAAATAATAAGCAATCTAAATACTTGTCCTCCTAGAATAAAGATGAGGGCTGTTGGGCCTGTGGACCAAATCAGACTCCCTCCCCTCCACCTACTCTCTGTATAGGCAACCTTGTGTAGTTGCAAGTGGCTGTCCAGTAGCATCCTCTCTTTGATCTAGATCTAAACTATCCTCATGGGTTTTTCTACCTTAGGGAGCTCACCATCGAATAATGACGGTCTGGTCTGTCTGAAAGCTGTGTTCTGAGGGAGACCCATACTTGGGTGAGAGGCCTCACAGTGGAAATGGAGTTCTAGGTCACATGAGTGCTTTCCCTAGCAAACTTGCTTTAATGAGGAAGTTGCTATACCTGGGCTGTAGCAAGAGGAGGAGAATGTTCATGGAAAGAGAGATGTTCTTGTCTGTTGAAGGGAGAAGTGAAAATGTTGATAGATTAAGATGTCCCCAACTTATCAGGCAGTAGACCTGTATTTTTAAAAATAGGTATGGAAGTACTGAAGGCAGCAGGTGCCATCTTAGAAGAGTAATTATCTCCTGCACAGAAAAAACAGGGAATGCTTATTTTTAAAAGATGGTTCTTTCTGTGACACACACGGTTCTGTTTTTCTCTCTCCAGAACTATTGTAAATATGAAGACTCAAAACTACGTATTTTAAGGGAGGAGTGTTCCTTTCTGCTTGCTTAAGCCTGCTGTTCTGCCCTTCTGTTGTGGTTTGATGATAACCCAATAAAGCTATTTTTTAACCTTGTATTAACTGCCTTGTGGGTCATTTTTAATAAAGATGTGGCTTATACTTGCATTAAATATAATAGTTAAAATACTTCTTTATTTACAAATCTTTATTAAAGATTTCTTTAATAAAATTATAGCCCCAAATCATACCAAGCTAGAGGTTTTATTTTACTGCTTAACACCTAAAACACAATAGCAAAACATGTAGGTGGTGAATGTGTTTTACTTCTGACGATATATTTTAATTATATTTGTATTCTGCCATTCTTCCAAGGAGCTCAGAGCAACATTTTAGCCTCACAACAATCCTGCAAAGTATGTTAGGCTGAGAGTTATCTCTCCTAGGACTTGCAGTGAACTTAGAAACCAAATGGCAACTTGAACTTAAGTTTCCCATATTCAGACACATCACTACGTACAATAAAACTGTAGTTTGTTATATTTTTAAATTAAAAAATCAACTAACATTAAAATAACCTTGCCAATAAAGTGGGGTTTGTAACGTAAAATAGAAGGCTTTTTTGAGAGGGAGCTGTAATCTAGTTCTCTGAAATATTTGATTATATTGAGAGCCAGCTATTACTGGCAGAACTGATGCTGTTGTTTTCCTTTCAGATCCTCAGTATTCCCAGTTTGATTAAAGTTAAAGCCGATGGATGTCTCCCATTAAATTGAGTGAAGCTGTGCGTGTAACACAAACTTCTATTTCCATGCAAGCTAGTATTCTGTCTCTGGGATGCAAAGAACTTCTTAGCTTCATGTTAAAGGGTTTGACTAGCTCAGTGGAATGTTTGACTTCTTTTTACTTTGAACAGCTGATCTCTGTGATACCACAAACTGCTTTTGAAACTCACCTCAGTTTTGAAGTTTGCTATGCAGTATGGGGGGCTCATCAAGAGAAACAAATTTAGAGATCCATGGGTCCATGAAACTAGTTCCATGGTCCTTTTGGATCCTGGTTTGTATCTGTATCTGCTAAAAACGCTACTGAACTCCTAATGCTTCCAAAAACAAACCCCAAAGAAAAGCCACTAGTATATTCAATAGGTATACTTATTTTTACATTTAACACCTATTTTATTTTGATTTTTAAACAGACACCAAATCCTTCTGCAAGTGAATTTATTCCTAAAGGAGGATCAAGCTCCCGACTTGGTAATATGCCACAGTCAAATATATCTGCCTTCTCTCAAGCCTTGTTCTCTCATCCTTCCGTGGGAGGTCCAGCAAATGCTGGACTAGCTCCAGGTAAGCTCACAGTAACTTATTTACAATCATTATGGCTCATAGTTGCACTAATAAAGCTTATTACATTTAGGAAGTATCATAAAAACAAAATTAAGCTCAGTTGATTTATAATTATTACACTGTTGGAATCCAGACAGTATAAACATAGTATTTCTAGTGTAAATCTTAAGGTAGTAAAGGTTTCTTGCTTTTGGTGACAATGGTAACTTCCCTCTTGATGCAGCCAGCTTTGGGAAGGACAGTTTATTGAATACTGGCAGAACAAACCTTATGCGGTAAATGATAGTAATGTGTCTTAAAAATATAAGATCATAAGAAAAGCCCTGCTGTATCAGGCCAAAGGCCCATCTAGTCCAGCATGCTGCTTCATGCAGTGGGTTTTTTGCCCAGGGCCCACTCCAACCTTGCTATGCCCCGATAGACATTGCTGCCTCACAAAAGCAACATCATGCCTATTAAAGTAACTAAACCAGTCAGGAATGTGGAGAAAATCATAAGAGGGCTAGAAAAATCAAAAAAATGATTGAACCACCCACAAGCATTGAATAACATGGTTTTAGGCAGTAGTCTGAACAACAGTGATAGAGTAACAAGATTAATATGTCATATCTGCTAGTTGCATCCATTACTCTAATTCAGTTTCTTTGTCTTGCAAGCAGATCTAGTTGAATAACAAAATCTTAATTTCCATGTCATGGTGGTTATGGGTCACATCTGTGATCAGAGAAACTCAGCCGGTTCAGAAAACTTTCCATTCCGAGGGGCTTGGGAGTAGTTAAACAGTTAAAGGTTTGCAATATACACAATGCTGTAAATAGACTTGGCACATGAAGATAATGTGTGTGCATTGGTCCTTGCTAGGGAAACAGCATTTCTAACTTTCATGTTATAAAACGGCTGCCTCATTCTCTAGTGCAAGGATTCTCAACGTTGGGTCCCCAGATGTTATTGGACTTCAACTCCCATAATTCCCAACCAATGGCCACTGGGACTGGGGATTATGGGAGTTGAAGTCCAATAACATCTGGGGACCCATCATTGAGAATCCCTGCTCTAGTGGATAGAAAATCTCTTCTACGTTAAGGTTGGAACAGCCAGTAATGCTTATATTTTTAAAGAGGCTTGTTTTCAGACAAATTGGTCCTTCTACCCCAGTATTGTCTTCACAGACTGCCAGCAGCTTCTCCAAGATTACAGGCAGGATTCTCTCTCAGCCCTATCTGGAGATATCACGGAGGGAACCTGGGACTTTCTGTATACAAGCAAGCAGATGCTCTTCCCAGAGCAGCCCCATCCCCTAAGGGCATTTTCTTACGATGCTCCCACATGAAGTTCCCCATTCAAGGCCACAGAGCAGCTTTTAAAATGACTCATGGGTGATTACCGGCAGGAACTGAGTGGTATCTGCTTCGGCCAGCAAAATCTCCTATGGTGTGAGGGTGAACATGTTTCAGATAAACCAAAAGGTCAGAGTAGAGCCAGGAGTTGAGCAGAAGGAAACACATGACAGCTTACCAAATAGGTCAAATGATGGTATGTGAGGGCTCAGGTGAGGGCTCAGCGTATAGGTGTCTATATACTAATGCCAGAATCCTCTGAGCCAAGATGGGTGAGCTGGAGTACTTGGTTACTAATGAAAACATAGATATAGTGGGTGTAATGGAAACCTGTTGGAACGGTGAAAACCAGTGGAACACGATTATTCCTGGATATAAACTCTATAGAAGGGACAGGGAGGGGAGGATTTAGGTAGCACTGTATATCAAAGAAGGGATAGATACAAAGAAGCTAGAAAACCTAGGTGGACCAGAGTCCTCCACAGAATCCTTATGGGTAACATTATGAGGACTGAAAGGAAATGTGTTACTAGGGATGCGCTGTTGCCCTCCAGATCAAAACGAGCTATCGCCCTCCAGATCAAAACACTGAGAGTGACCTGGAGCTGGAGAAACAAATAAAAGAGATGGGGCAGTAATAAGGGTGACTTCAACTACCCACACATAGTCTAGGTAAATTCACATTCAGGTAATGAAAGAGAGGCCAAATTTCTAGATGTGCTAAATAACTGTGCCTTAGAACAGTTAGTCATGGAACCAACCAGAGAGATGGCGACCTTGAATTTAATCTTGAGTGGTGCCCCCGACCTGGTGCAAGATGTCAGAGCTATAGAACCCTTGGGTAGTACGGACCATAGTGTGATCCAATTCAGCATATATGCAAGTGGAGAATTGTTAAGGAAGTTCTCAAATATGAGGGGACTGTTAAGAAGGAAGTTGAAAGGGAAAGTCAGGAGGGTCAGATCACTCCAGAAAGCATGGAACTTATTTAAAACCATAATACTAGAAGGACAGTTGGAATGTATACCAAGAAGGAGGAAAGGTACCACCAAGTTCAGGAGGACACCAGTGTGGCTAACAAATAGAGTCAGAGAAATTATAAAAGGGAAGAAGAATTGCTTCAGAAAATGGAAGTCCTGCCCAAATGAAGAGAACAGGAAGGAATGTAAACTCTGACAAAAGAAATGCAAGGAGACAATAAGGGATGCAAAGAGGGAGTTTGAGGAGCATATAGCTAGAAGTGTCAAGGGGAATAACAAAAGCTTCTTTAAATATATCAGAAGTAGAAAACTTGTCAGGGAGGCAGTTGGCCCCTTAGATGGGCAATCTCCTTTCCCTTATTAATAGATTTCTATACCGCCCTTCCAAAAATGGCTCAGGGCAGTTTACACAGAGAAATAATAAATAAACTAGCCAACCCCACACAGAGCATCTGTGCACTCTTTGGGGCCGGCGGTTCCCCCTCCCCCACTTCTGCCCCAGTCTCTCCTGCCATCATCCCAGCATCTGCGCCTCGCCGGGCTGGGCTCCTCTCACCTTTCCCTCCCCACCTGCAGGCAGAGCTTTCCTTCCCCGCCTAGTGCTGCGTGGCTCCGCCGCCCACCCAGCCGGGCTCCTCTCAGCAGCGTGGTTCTGCCGCCTCTTCCTGGCAACCCAGCCGCCTCCTGACCCCAGTGGCTGGGTGGCCGCCACCACCACCACCTCCTCACTGGGGCCGGGCTGGGCTGGCCCTCTGCCACCACCTACATTGCCATGGCTGGGTCTGCCGCCGCCACCTCCTCCTCCCTACTACGGCTGGGCCCGGCCATCATCCTCCAACGTTCTAGTCCGGCCATCCTTCCTCCTTGTAGATTCACCACGGGCTTCGCCCGCTACCCATCCTTGTCTGGCCACCATTTTCTTCTTAGTCCGCTGCCTGCCCCATTGCTGAGCAGCAGCTCTGCCCCTGCCTTTTCATTGGTCACGGCTGCAGCGGGGGTAGGATTTGCCACACTCCTCACGCATGCTGCACTAAAAGAATTAATTATATAGAAGATTATATAAATAGAAGATAAGATGGATCCCTGTCCCCAAAGGGCTCATACTCTAAAAAGAAACATATGATAGACACCAGCAACAGTCACTGGGGTACTGTGCTGGGGGTGGATAGGGCCAGCTGCATACAGCTTTGGTCATCAGATCTTAAGAAGAGTATTGTAGAACTGGAAAAGGTACAGAAGTGGGCAACCAAAATGATCAGGGGCCTGGAGCACCTTGTTCTTCGACGTGGGCTCTTGTCTTTTACACAAATGGGCTATGCGCCTGTGCAGAGACCTCGTCAGAACCTAACAAGCTCAATTCTCCTGCTTTGGGCAGGAACCCCGCCCCCAGCTGCTATATGCGGCTACGCCACTCCTCATCCCCTCAGTCTTCGTCGTCCTCACTTCAGTAAACATCGTGGAGTCTGCAGCTTGGCAACGAGTAGGAATATTCTCTATCCCCAGTGGTGGCTTTCCTGCAGGGTTGCAGATCCTGCCATATTTGGACAATTGGCTCATCCTGGCAAGCACCAGATGAGTGGTCCTGGACGTGCTTGAAACAGTCGTGGACACCCTGCAGGGTCTGGGTTTCCAGATCAATTTTGAGAAATCTCAGCTGGAACTGACCAGCAGGATACAATTCATAGGGCTGATTTTTGATACGGCCTTGGAGAAGGTTTTCCTCCCGGATGCCCGCATATGTACTCTAAGGAACCTGGCTGCCGTTTTTCTAGCCGGGGGCCCACAGACTATACTCTCTGCTGGGGCATATGGCTGCCACCACTTACGTGCTCCCTCAAGCGCGCCTTCGGATGTGCATCATTCAAAGGTGATTCTTGGACGTATTCGATCCCCTTTGCTACCCGGCCCGTTTGGAGCACACACCCCATTGGTGGGTACGGGAGACTGCAGTATAGTGGTCCATGATTCGCCATCTGAACGTTGGAGCCCCTTTCCAGGTTCCCTGGTCGCGATGGGTGATTACCACCGATGCTCGATGTGCCCTCTATTGCTCCAGGGGAGGGGAAGGCGAGCGCTCTTTAGGCAATGCCTTCGTCCTATCTTGGATGGGCCTGCTACTGTACATGTTTCCTTAGTTTCCCCTGATTCTGAAGGTGCTGTACAAATTAAGCGTGGATCAGGCCAGGGCCATCTTGATAGCCCCATGGTGGCCCAGGAGGCCTTGGTTTCCGGCCCTGAGGCTGCTGGCGGTGACTTGGATGTGCCTCCCCACCCTACCGAACCTGTTGCCCCAGGAGAAGGGGTGGGTGCTCCACATGGATGTTTGGCACCAGCATCTGACAATGTGAAGAGTCCTGCCGACTTCCCACTGAGGCTCAGAGACATTGCTGGTAGCCAGGAAGCAGTCCACACGAAAATCATATGGCCATAAGTGGACTCGCTTCTACTCCTTTGCTTCTCTGCATGAGTTTGATGCATGTAACCCCTCTGTACAAAATGTTTATACATATCTCCCAGCCCTTAAAGAGTCTAGTCTAAAACTCTCATCCTTTAGGGTCTGTTTGGCTGCCATTGTGGCACATTCCCCTACAACCAAGATTTCCTGGTTTAAGGACCCATTAGTTAAAGAGTTTCCTGAAAGGTTTGTCCCATGTTTTTCCAGATGACCCTGTTATATCCCACCGGCTTGGGACCTGTCTGTGGTTTTGGCTGGCTTGCTATGGCCTCCCTTTGAGGCGTTGGCCTCAATGAAACCCCATCTTCTTACCTGGAAGGTTACCTTTCTGGTGGCCATCACCTCCGCTAGGAGGGTGAGTGAATTGCGGGTCCTGAGGGTTGATCCACTATACCTTTAATTTCACAAGGACAAGGTTCTCATGCCATATGTCCAGTTCTGTGGTCTCTGTCTCATCGTTCCTTGCCACTCACTTTGCCTGTGTTTTTCCAGAACCCATCCTCTGATGCAGAGCGTAGGTTACATCATTTAGACGTTCGAAGGGCATTGTCCTTCTATGTCTAGAGATGTGCTGAGTGGAGAAAAACTCCTTCCCTGTTTGTGTGATATGATGGGCCATGTAAAGGCCTCCAAGTTTCTGCCCAATCCATGTCTAGGTGGATAGTCTCCACAATTGAACTCTTGTATCAATTGGCTCATAAGCAATTGCCTGCGATCATTAAGGCACACTCAGTCAGGTCCGCGGCAGCCTCTGCTACCTTTGATCATGCAGTCCCCTTGGACACTATCTGCCAGGCAGCTACTTGGGCTTCACCCCACTTGTTTATCTGTCATTAAGCGATTTATGACAGAACATGGAATGGTGCTGTATTCGGCAGGAGTGTCCTGCAATTCATTTTCAGTTGATCTGTTTGTTTCTGAAATAATTTCTTCTGGCAGATTACATATTGCTTCCATTTCTTCCCTCCTCCTTGGGTGCTAGCTTGTTATGCGCCCATTTGTGTAAAAGACAGAAACCATGTCGAAGAACTATAGGTTGCTTACCTGTAACTTTGGTTCTTCTAGTGGTCATCTGTCCTTTTACACGCCCTCCTGTCCTCCCTGTGGGGTCTACTGAAGCTGGACTCCGTGACTGAGGGGATGAGGAGTGGCGCCGCCGCATATAGTGGCTGGGGGCGGGGTTCCCGCCCAAAGCAGGAGAATTGAGCTTGTTAGGTTCCGACAAGGTCTCTGCGCAGGCGCATAGCCCATTTGTGTTAAAGGACAGATGACCACTAGAAGAACCAAAGTTACAGGTAAGCAACCTGTAGTTTATGAGGCTAGGCTACAGCATCTGGAGCTCTTTACCTTGGAAAAGAGGTGACTAAGGGGAGATATGATCAAGGTCTATAAAATTATGCATGAAGTGGAGAGGGTGGACCGAGAAACCCCCCCCCCCTTTTCACAACACTAGTACCAGGGATCACCCCATGAAACTGGAAGTTGGGAAATTTAGGACTGACAAGAAGTACTTTTACCCACAGTGCATAATTAATCTATGGAATTCTTTGCCAAGGGATGTGGTGATGGCCACCGGCTTGGATGGCTTTCAGAGGAGCTTAGATAAATTCATGGTGGACAGGTCTATCAATGGCTACTAGTCTGATGGCTGTGGGCCACCTCCAGCCTCAGAGGCACAATGTCTTTCAATACCAGTTTCTGGGGAGCAACAGCAGGAGAGAGGGCATGCACATGCCTCTTGCCTGTGGGCTCCCCAGAGGCATCTGGTGGACCACTGTGAAATGCGATGCTGGACTAGATGGGCCTTGTGCCTGATCCAGCATTGCTGTTATGTTTTTATGTTATGTTAAATTCAAACCAGGGTGGACCCTGCTTAGCAAAGGGGACAATTCATGCTTGTTACCACAAGATTAGTTATTCTCCAGACAAATCTCAGGGAAGGTTTATTCAGCTGATTATAGCCATCTTCAGGCAATACTAAATAATTGGGGCTTGGGAAAGAAGATTCCACCTGAGGTATTTATTATGAGTGATTCTTCTGAAAAATATGAAGTCAAGCCAGGCAGTTGGTCTGTACTGTCTGCTTTGGCAGTGGCTCTCTAAGATCTCTCTAAGATCTCCGATAGAAGTTTTCTCCAGATCATTTTAATTGGCAATGACTGGTATTTAACCTAAGGTTTTGTGCATGCAAAGCTTGTGCTTATCTGCTGAGCTCTATGGCCTCTCACCTTTTCCCTTTTGGTGGCAACCGCTTGTGCTTCATGGGGTATTATTTGTAGTGAGGGGTCGCAGAGGCTACTGCAGGAAGGGAGAATTGAACAGCTTTCATAAATACTATACATGGTGTTCTGATGCTAGCCATTATGGAAAGAAACTACAGTAGTTTTATTTAACATTTAAAAAAATTTCATTAAACATTGTAACTTTATAGTAAAGAGAAACATCAATTGGCTATACGCTGTTAATGTTACAGCACTAAGTAATCAACTTGTAGACAAAGTTGTCTTAGTTTTGTGTGACTACACCAATCACATAGATGCTTTTAGTATTCTAACATTAGGTCACAGCAAAGTAAAAGTACAGGAACATGTTCAATATAAATGGATTCTGCCTTGATACACAGTCTTCACAAAATTTACATTCAGTAGCAACAAGGCATGCTAAATGTACTCATTTCAAGTCTTGGCTGAAACTCAGGCAATACTTGCCACGATCAACTGAGTCACCTTAGTGTGGTTAGTTCATCACCTGGATATGTTTATTTATTTATTTAAAATATTTATATACCGCCCCTCAAATGCACTACTGCTCAGGGCAGTTCACAACATTAATAAAATAGATACAATGTAAAATAAAAGGCTAATAAAATCAAACAAGTTAAGTTAAATAAGTTAAAAGACCTGGCTAAAACATTTAAAATTACAATTTTTTAAAAAACAAGTTTCGAATTAAAAGTTACTTTAAAGCTCAAGAAGAGTACCACTCTTCTTTAAACTGAGATTTCCTTCAAATTCCTTCAGATTCAGAATATTTGGTGTATGTGGTGTATTGTTTTAACTGTGAAGAGATTATATACAGAGAACTGAACACACACACACCATCATCCAGTGATGTGGTAACAACTTTTAAATGACCTAAAGAGCAATATTGTAATCTTATGCAGAACTTGTAGCAAACGTATGCACCCAAGCCCTTATTGCAGAGAACTGATTTAATACAAATAGTTGTTTTTAGCGCAATACACCATATACATCAGATATGTTGGTTTGCAGAAACTACAACTGTAATTTGAAGGAAATCTCAGTTTAAAGAAGAGTGGCACTCTTCTTGAACTATTCAAGACCATAGCTCAGTGTCAGACTGAGCATCTCCAGTAGGGCTGGGAAATACTCCAGCTTGAAACTTTGGAGATTGCCTCTGACAGTCAGTATAAAGGCAATGCTGAGCTAAATAGAACAATGGTTTGACTCGGTATAGGGCAGCTCCCTATGGTTCCTATGATTTTCTGGAAGACCACAGTAAGGTAGCTAAAGCACAATTAGATTAAGTCGTACATCAAATTTCTCAGAGATATTTATAAATGTTTGCTGCTACTGATTTAGTAAAGTAAAATACCCAGATGTGAAAACTGACAAAGAGGTAGGGAGGATATTCTCACGATGGGAGAAAACCGACTAAAGGGGCCCAGAATGGTTTTCTCCCATCGTGAGAACCACCGGGCTCACGGGCAAGCCTGGTGGTTCTCTGGTGGCTAGCTCACCAAAGAAGCCCTCCCCTTAAAGGGTTAGCGGAGTGAGTGCTCCGCTAACCCTGTTTTCCTGATCATGAGTCGCCACAGTGCAGCTCTGCGATGCAAAGATTCGTGAGGTGACCCCCTGCTGGGAGGTTGAAATGAGCCTCATGATGTCGGGGGTCTCCCCAGGTTGCCCCGTGCACTCACGGGGGGCATCCTGGGACTTCCGGTGGCCAGGTGGCCCCCGATCCCTGCAACCCCCACTGGCTCCGTGACGGAGCTGGTAGTCGTGTGGGCGGCCAATCTGGCCGCCCAGCAACGAGTGGCTGCTCGTCTGTAGGGAGAGCGGACTAAGCCCACTCTCCCTGCAGAACCCTTCCAGGCTCTACACACAGGTCATGTGTAGAGCCTCACAGAGTGCATGTTAAAAGATTTCCGACTAACCATCTGATGAACCTTATCTGTAGACATAGATAATTGACATTTCTGGACATTGGCTCATCCATTTTTAGTGAACCATCCAAAATCTGATTGTTTTCCTGAAGAGAATTGTTCTTCAAACCTTGGAGTTTATTTTGAGAACAAAGACCTGTTTTATCTAGAAATCTGGTTTTTGCTTTTTTTCATAAGGAATGTCGCTGTCGGCAGGATCTTCTCCTCTTCATTCCCCTAAAATTACTCCTCACACATCTCCTGCTCCTAGACGAAGAAGTCATACACCAAACCCTGCAAATTATATGGTGCCTAATAGTGCCTCTACACCAGTTAGTAATGCTGTCTCTCAGCCCCCAGCTACAGGCCAGGTGATTCAGAAGGAAACTGTGGGTGGCACGACCTATTTCTATACGGACACAACTCCAGCACCTCTAACAGGAATGGTAAGATTTCAGCTTTGTTTACAGGGATATTTGTTGTGTCCATAGATATTAGTATTTAGTAAGGTGAAATACTGTGCTTTTAAAAAAAAATTACAATGTTAGTATTGTAACATGGGTCCTCTAAGGTGATCCATGTTCCCTCACAGCTGAGTCTTCTGCGCCTGTGCAGTAGTTCCACAGAGGAATATATAGTTCCAACATGCGTTCTCCGGCATTCTGAGGCGCAAGGGAGCGCTGGTTAAAATAGGCGGGAGAGTGCATTTCCCTTCAGTTCCTTCTCATCCGCTGCACTTGCTGCAATGTGAAGGTTTCCTGCTCTGCTTCTTTATTAGTTCCTATGAGGAAAATTGTTCTATCATTTGGATTTTCATCTGTAACTCTAGCAACTGCTTTGTTTTCATCGTTGGAAGTGGTCCAGCCTTCGGTGAGGCACATGTCACTGGTGCCTTTGCAGCTTCCGTCACTGATTGTAATCTCTCCATCTTCAACACCTCATCATTCACCTAGAGGCGGTGGTTCAGGCTCTGACACCAAGTGACGTTGATTGGAGTCCCTGCTAGATTCCACCAATACCATTCCTTTGATCTCGACATTTAAAGGCTTTGCTGTAACTGAAGGCCTGGAAGATGAGGATGCGGGCACTATACTTGCAGTGCCTAAAACCCCATCAGCCTCACCTCTGTGTCATTGACCAAGATGCTCTCCTGGACTCTTGTGGAAGGAGCGCTGCCACTATTCGGCTCCACATATGCCTTCACGCCCTCTCAACTATCTCAGCTCTCCTGGAGCCTTTGATCCAGCTCACCTACGTATGACCATTACAAGAGCCGATCACTTTTTGCTTCTCCTGGTGTCCCCTACAATTTTGATGATCCATTGGTGGAAGACTGATGGGCCTGTTGTCTGAGCCTGGCATGCTTAAACCTAATGAGACTCTGTTGGCTGATACCTTTTAAGCGCCCAGCTATGCCTGCTGCCCCTGGCAGAATCTTGGCTCCAGTGAACCAACCTCATGAACCAGTTCTACCCCTGGAGACTCCATCTCATCCTGTGCCTCCTGTACAGCCTGTCTCTGAACTACTTCCTGCAGATGACTCCTCTGATTCTTTAGGAGGGGAATCCAACATGACTGAGGATTCATTGGGGACATCTCCTGACGATCAGGTGGCCACTAATCTCTCTAGCTCTCCCTTGGAAGAGACTAAATCTTGTGTCCAGGTGGCAGAAATGGCCAAGGCTCTAGGCCTTGAAGTTCCACTGCCAGCTACTGAAGTGAAGGACCCACAATGTGACTTTGTGGCTACTACATCTGTTGGGCACCCAACTGTTTTGCCTATGCTACCGGTCCTGGTAGGCTTGTCAAAATCTGCATTGGATGCCCTGTGACATCAACTGCAACCTCTAAACAATTCTAACAAGCCTTTATAGGGTTCAGGAATCTTCTTGCCCCTTCCTTTTTAAGCATCCCAATTCGCTGGTAGTGGATTATGTTCTTCAGTCAAAGTCTGCAAGGAAACACTCTGCTCCACTTGACAGAGAATTTTGACGTGATGGGTAGGAGGTTCTACTCTTGCTTCCTGCCTGTCACTTAAGATTGCGAACTACATGGCCTTCATGGCCAAGTACCATCATTCTGTATGGGAAGACTCAAGGAGGAAGCATCTGAGCTGCCTGACTCCTTCCACACTTAAGTTCATGACTGTACTTTCAGAATCAGCTGACTTGACTCAACAGCACCTTAGCACTGCAGAGCACCTAAATGAAACAGAATCGAAGGTGCTGGCTGCTTCATTTTCTCTTAGGTGTTATGCCTGGCTCTGTTCCACATCACTGAAAACCAACATGAAGGAGAAGATTGAAAATCTACCCTTCAGTGGAGAAGACTTGTTCTTCAAGGACACAGATGAGACCATAGAGCAACTTAAAAAGTCTTGCTACACTGCCAAATCGTTTGTGCCATTTGCGCAACAGTTTTCTTCCTCCTCCAAACAATTCTTCCAGAATTGACTACAGGACCACAGAGATTTCTGGCATACTTCCAAGTTCTACCCAAAGTGCCCTTGCCAGCAGCATCAATGCCAACCACAAAAACCCAAACAGGACCAGCAAAAGGAGCCTTTTTAATTGTCCTGACCTGGAAGTACTTGATGCTCCCCACCTTCATTCCACCCTCCTAGCACCTTACCTCACCTCCTGGTATCTAATTACATCTGATGCCTGGGCATTGAGCATAGTCACCTCCCGCTATGCCATTGAATTTGAGTCTCTCCCCTTGTATGCGGGCATAAAATACAGCCACTTAACTCCTACCTTGTAGGAGGAGGTGATTGTTGTATTGCAAAAAGGTGCCATTGAACCTGTTTCTCCTGAGGCTATGCATGGAAGATTCTACTCCAGGTACTTTCAAGACCCAAAGCATGATGGTGGGGGGTGGGGGTGGGGGTGGGGGGGAGGCTTCACCCTATCTTGAGGAATCTATTTTGAAGAATCTTAATTAATGTGTTCATATAAGCAAATTCCAGATTATCTCCTTGCAAACCATTCTCCCTCTCTTGTCAGAGGAGGAGTGGTTTGTGACTCTCGACCTGAAGGACACTTACTTTCACATAGCTATTCGTCCACATCATCACCAGTTTCTATGTTTTTTGCCTGAGTTCATAGCCCTATCAGTACAGGTCTTTATCCTGTCAGTAAAGGTCTTACCCTTTTGGCCTTTCCACTGTTCCCTATGTTTTTACCAAGTGTATGAGCACAGTGATTGCCTATTTAGGCACTCAAGGTATCTCTATTTACCTTGGATGATTGGCTTTTCACTTGAAAAGAGGAGGCTTCCCTCCATTCTGATGTCCAATTTACACTGTCTTTCCTGGCAGATCTAGGCCTGACAGTGAACCTTAAAAAGTCCAACCTTATGCCTCAGTGTTGCCTGCTATAAATTGGTGCTGTCCTGACTGTGGGCTCCAAACATGCTTACCTGCCCGAGGACAGTCCTCAGATTTCCAGGCTTTTCCCAAGCAGAGAGCTCACGCAGTTCAACACCTGTTAGGCCTGATGGCCTTGTGCACCTCCACAGTTGCCCACACTCACCTGCAAATGCGCACATTACAGCTGTGGTTCCTCTCTGTGATTTGCCCCATCCATAACAAGCAGACCAAATGGCTGACATTACTCTCGCATGTCCTACAACTCTCTGCAGTAGTGGACAATGCCAACTTCTCTCTCACCCCCTGGGGGTTCCCTTCCTTCCACACTCCTGCTCGATCTCAATCACAATGGAAGTTTCCCTGCAGGGCTGGGGGGCCCACTGCTGCAATCTACAGCCCCAAGGGCTGTGGAAGAGCCAACAAGAGCTTCACATAAACTTCTTTGAGCTCCTGGAGTTTTTCCTGGCCTTAAAGGCTTTTCTCCCATTGTTGGTTGGCCGAGTGGTCCAAATCCATCTGGACAACAACACGGCAGCCATTGCTTACATAAACCACCAAGGGGTAGCACTGTGTCGAGGTCTTTAAATAATCTGGTTCTTCAGCTATGGGAATGGTGCCTAGTCAACAGCATTCACCCCATGGCTCTCCACATGAAAAGAGTGGACAACCCTCTTGTGGACTCTCTGAGCAGAGACTTTGCTCTTCCTTCCTTCCATGAATGGGAACTGAATGAGTCAGTTCTCCTGGACTTGTTTCATCTTTGGGGAACATGAGAGGTGGACCTATTTGCCACTCAGGCCAGTGCTAAGTGTCGCCTCTTCTGCTTGTGGGCAGGCATGGGCAGAAAGTCTCTAGGGCATGCGTTGCAGGTTTCTTGGAAGGGAAACAGAACACCCTTCCCCACTACTCTCCAAAGTGATGGGCTAGATTCTCCAGGAGAAATCCCATTGCACCCTGATCTCCCCTTGGTGGCCTCGGCAACCCTGGTTCCCAATCCTGCTCAGTTTTTCCAAGGGCCAGCATCACAGACAGAGGCTCTGCTTTCTCAAGAATCTGGGAAGTTTCTCCATCATGCCCTAGGCACTCTCAACCTGACAGTGTAGAGGCTCAACTACTAGATCAAATTCCTCTAGAAAAGAGAAAGGCTTCCACCAGGAAAAATCACATGTGTAAGTAGAAACACTTTTTACTTTAAATATATATATATATATATATATATATATATATATATATATATATATTCAACAAATACAGCACGTGTGCAGCAATGGAAAAGAACAAACAATAAAAACTCAAATATAAGCCAGAAATTAAGAGTCATTTGAGGTTATACACCAGTGTTAAGAAGAGATTGTCGGTTGCTGAGCATGCAGGTACAACTTGATAGGAAACAATTGAAAACAAAATTCAAATTGAACATCATTCCAAAATTTGATTTGAGTGGATGAAGGGTTACAAACTGACCATCCCTTACTGACATATTCAACAAATGGAAACCATGTTTCCAAAAACTTGTCTTGTTTTGTTGCTCCTCTAGCTAATCTGATTTGATGGGTTAGTTTTTGGATAATGCGATCTTCCAGAGGATTTCCAGTGTTTAGCTACCTCTATCTCGGCTACTGCTAGCCGTAATGTTATTAGATCTTTATAAGGTATATCTTTGTGAGTATTTTTGTAAATTGATAAAAGTGCTAACACTGGATCAGACTGAAGATCGAGTTGGACTGCTTCAGAAATTATATGAAAGATTTGTTGCTGATAGCCTTTTACGTATGGGCAGCCCCACCATAAATGAAGGAGAGTACCTCTGTTTTTACAAACCCACCAACAAACTGGGGAAGACATTTTGGTGATATAGTGCATCTTGATTGGAGTAAGATGCAATCTATGTACATCCTTTAATGTTGCCTCCCTTATGTGGGCAGATGTGGGTCTGTAAAAAATACCCCCAAAGCCATCTGTCCCAGATGCCTTGTCTTTTTAGCTTAGCTATTGCAGCTTTGATTTCTGCTTCTGAGATTGACATATTAAGAGATCAATTACGTTCATTAGTAAGTGTTTTCATGGTTATTTTTCTTAATAAGGCTTCAATGTGGTTCAAGTTTGGATTAGAAGTATATAATTCTTTTTTAAAAAAATTTTTAGTGAATGCTGCATTAATATCTTTAGTATGCTTAAAGGTTTCTCGATGTGAATTTATTATTTGGAATATAAAATTCCGTTGTCTTCCCTCCCCCCGCCCCCAGGCATTGGCTAAAAGCTTAGAGCTTTTACTGCCAAATTCATAACATTGATTTAAATATGGTAGGGTTGTTTGTATTTCATCTGATGCATATAATTCTGCCCTCTTCCCACACTTTCCTGTAGATTTTCTGATTCCCTGTAATTTTATGAGCTTTTTCTAATTCCTCTATCTCTTTTAACAAAATCTGCTTAGCTTCCGCTCATTGCTTTTTCAAGAGGCTTGAGCTTAACTGCCGCACCATTAAGAAGCAGGTTGGGTCCAAGACGCCAAATTGGAGAACATGGCTCAGCATCTCTTAGAGTCAGGTAAAGGTAAAGTGTGCCATCAAGTCAGTGTTGACTCCTGGCAACCACAGAACCCTGTGGTTCTTTGGTAGAATAAAGGAGGGGTTTACCTTTGCCATCTCCCATGAGATGATGCCTTTCAGCATCTTTCCTGTATCACTGCTGCCCAATACAGGTGTTTATACCAGCGGAGAGTCGAACCTGCAACCTGTCTTGCGAGTCAAGTCATTAGGTGGCTTCTCTTAGTTAGTGAAGCTAAAATAAGGGCATGGTTAGCAACAGAGATAACACCTATTTCAATGCCCTGGAATTTAGGTACTATTTCAGCTGAAGAAAGTAAAAGATCTATTCTAGAATACAATTTTGTATCTTTTAGAATAAAAGGAGTAGTTTCTGATCTCTGTGTTGTGCTCTCTACAAACATCAAATGTTATGCTTCTTAATTGTCTCCTTTAAAGAGGCACATATTTTGTTTAAGAGGTTTGAGCATGCATTTCTATCTAGTTTAGGTTCTAGAACAAGATCCCTCCAATAATCACTGACCCATCTTTAAATCCTTCCAATTTGTTTAACAAGTCCATGAGAAATGGCTACTGTTGTTTGTTAGGACAATAGAAACCCCCCTAAATTGCCCCTTTCCAGGTCATATCTGCCCCATGGGTCACTGAGTACATCCTGAACCATAAAATGACTTTTTTTTTTGCTGCTATCACAGCAACCCCTCGTGACTTAGATGAGCCAGCTGCAGAGAATTGTTCTCCAAACCCAGCATATTTTAGGACTCTGCAACCAGATATACTCTGGTGCGTTTCTTGTAGAAAGATCAGATCAGGATGTTCTTTTTCCCCCAACACTGCTTCAACCCGGGCTCTTTTAACTGCGCACTTTAATCTATTTACTATTTTAAGTTTATTCAGAGTCCCATATATGTATTATGATAACAGAACTGCCATTGTTAGCAGTTGGACTAACTTTAGATACTCTACTTATACTGGCATTACAATACAGTTTTTGGCATATAACAGATAACACATATTTGGAACTGAACAAAACCACCCACAGGAGTAAAGCTCTCAAACTGAGCTTCACACAATCAGACCAAACAGGTCTATTCGGCCTGGGGCAGGTTTGGAAACAGGGCAAAGCCATGTACCTTCGGAGATAAAGTGTCATTACTTGGATCATCGTATGGCCAAGGTGAAATGAGCCATGTATGGCTTCTGTTAAACAAGTAGTGTGGTGGGAGGAACAATCATGAATAAAGACTAGTCTTCATCCCCCAGAAGTAGATAACTTGGTGGAAAGTATTTTAGTAAGTTGTCTCTTTATGGGTCTGGTTTATGGGTTTGCATGCTTGTGGGTTTGCATGCTTGTGTTGCCATTCCAGGGATGGGGCTTTCCCCCACTTTGTTTCTCCTTCTTTAACACCCATCAGTTGTGAGATCACAATGTCTAGAGTTTCAAATATTTCATTCACTTGCTCTCTTGTTGCCACAAAGGTCCTTCCATTATGTGTTACCATGAGCTTAAGTGGGAAGCCCCATCTCAAGTTAGTTCCAGCTTTTTCTGAGCTGCTCTGTAAACGGCTTGAGCAATTTGCACCTATGGAGAGCCTCTGGACACAGGTCTTGAAATATTTGGATTTTATTGCCTTTACATTCCAGTGGATGCAAGGTGCTTAATGCTCTAAGATTTTTTTCTTTGAGTAGATCTTGTGAAACAGATTATTATGTCCCTTGACTGTGAAGGGTTTTTAAGCTCTTTCAAGTCGCTCAGAGAGGGGCAAACTTCATTCAGCCATATGACTAAGAAATTTTCCTTATATTCCCCTTCAGCAGATTCCTCCAGGTCCCCAATTCGAATATTCATCCGGCGATTCCTGTCCTGCAGGTTTTCCAGTTTAATGTGGCATTCTCTGGTTATGCCAGTGAGTGCTTCAAGCTTAAATTCATTACTGAGTTAGCTGTCCTCACTATATCTGCCAGCTTCTCTGACAGTTGATTGAGTTTAGTTTCAATGGGCTGGAGCACAGCAGCCCAATTTTTTTGATAAATCATGTCTTAATTGCCTAATCAGAGTAGTTAGCTTGCTCTCTGCAGAACTGCTCTTAGCCATTTTGGTGCTTTTGGGGTTCTTTCCAGGGCCCCGGGTCATATTGCAACAGTCTTCTCACTCTGAGGCCTCTGAAGAGCTCAGTGGATTTTGCAAAGAAAAATATGATTTAAGACTCACTTTAGTGAGTGACCAAAGCTAATTCCCACATATTTTGTATACTTAGAGAATATTTTGTCATATTTAGCACTAGTTTTTAGAAGATAAGCCTGATGATATCCAGAGCTTTCAGCTTAGGCAGCCATCTTGCTTAGCAGCAACCCATGCCCCCCACACACACCACCTCAAATGACTTTGACCCATTCTCAGCCTCTGTTCACCAAATCCTTTTGTACCTTACCTCCCTTAAAAGGAAGGGTCTCTCAAACACTTCTATAAAGGTACATTTGGCAGCTATTTCTGCACGTCACCTGGGCTGGGATGGCAGATCAGTCTTCATCCACCCGTATCCTAAGCACTTCCTTAAGGGAAATAACCTATAACTTCTTGAAAGAGAATCTTTTGAACCATGGAGCCTCTCCCTTATGCTCTTATCCCTCACTGAATCGCCCTTCTGTTAAACTGTTTTCTTCCTTTCTGAATCATCTCTCACTCAAAACTGCTTTCCTTGTAGCCATCATATCTGCATGATGGGTCAGTGAACTTTCTGCCCTAACGGCTTCCCTTCCTGGCCAGGGAACTGGGGTGCCAGGTAGTTGTGTGTCAGTGGCAGGCGCAGCAGAGACTGTGTGCCCACTAGCAACGGCTGTGCGGGGGCCCAGGGGTTGGTATGAGCGTACCTTAGAGGGAAGCCTGCTTGAACTGATCTTTTCCTGCTACAGACAAGGAGTCCAGCCTCCAGCCAGAATTCAAGCTAACTCTGCCAGGGCCAGCTGCTGCCCACATGTCAGGAAACCAGCATGGCCGACAGCTGCAAGGCTGCCACATGGTCCTCAGACTTACCTTTTGTAAGGCACTACGCTGTAGATCTCTGCTCTGCTGCTTAGGCTAACTTTGGTCTGGCGGTTCTCAAGAAAGTGCTCTGGCACACTAGTACCCACCTCCCGTCTCTGGAGCTAGTCATTCACCCAGTTGTGAGGGAACATGAATCACTTCAGAGATAAACTGGTTGCCTGCCCTGTAACAGGTTATCTCTCTGGTGATCCATGTTCACTCACAACACCCATCCAACCGTCCCCACTGCTAGCGTGCATCTACGGTGTTCTTTATAACCTAATGTCTGTCTCAACGCAGCGGCTGAATCAGGAACTGAAGGGGAATGCGCTCCCCTGCCTGTTTTAACCGGCACTCGCTCGCACCTCAGAATGCCAGAGAGTGCAAAAGTTCAAAGAACTTTTAAGAGTTGAGTACTCTAGACATTTCACATTCTAAAAGCAGTCTTTCTAACTTTATTTTCAAAAGGTATTTCCAAATTATCACATTTATCCTCCAACTGCACCTCACGTTGCTTACATGCAGCCAAAAGCAAATGCACCTTCCTTCTTCATGGCAGATGAACTCAGACAGGTAAGTGTGTTTCATATAATCCTAAAATAATTGCAGTTTTTATTTGTGAGATTTGTATACTACTCTGCTGTTTAAAGAGGGTACAACGTTGGGTACAACACCAAATCATACAAATGGCAATACACTTTAAAAAAAACAAAAAAAAACCACTGGACAAGACGCAAGTTAATAGATAAATAGGTGTGTTGAAATTTAAATGGTAGAAGCCCCAAGGGATGTGTCTAGCAAAGTAGCAGTGTGGAAAAGGTCCTCACTGAAAACATGCTGAATATGTCTTGACAGTGTTGCATCACTGCAAGAAAAGCAAGTCCTATCCTGGGATGCATTAGTCAAGCAGTTTCGGGGAGACATGGGAGGAGTTCTCCACTGTACTGTAGTGAGGACTTTGGAGTACATGTTCAGTACATATCAAGATAGACACTAACCTGATTCAGGCATGATCGTAGCCTGGTACAGATGGAACAGGAGCATGCTGGTGTACTGTAGAGCCACACCTCTGGCCCTCCCAGAGTGTAGCATTGGTCTGCAGAGACAAACGTTATGCCCAGGGAAAGTTCTCCCCACATCCTGGGTACAACAATACCTGAACAGAGTTATCAGGAAGTTGTAAAGAATATAAAGAACAACATGGATTATTAAATGTCTAGCAAATATAATAGAATACTGAAGGAGAGGTTAAAATCTAGCATTTAGAGAGTAAGGGCAGGGGCGCATTCAGATAATGTGGTTTCCTGTGAGGAGTTAGGGATCAATTATCAGTCTGAAGGCAGAGCAAAAAATAGTGGGCCCAACTGCAGCTAAAAATGGTTTAGGCTGGACCTGAGAAAGACCCTTCTAATTGGAAGAGAGGTGGAGCTTTGCAATAGGTTCCTCAAGATGTGGTGGAATTTTCTTTGGAGGTCTCTTTAAAAGGATGCAAACATTCGATTGGGCTAGTTAGGTGGATACAGCCCCTCAGGTAGGAGGATTGACTGACTATTATAAGGCCATAAGGTGGTTTCCAGAATACTCAAGGGTGTATAGTCCTTGGACACAAAGCAAGCTTGGCAGGATTTGTTTCTATGAAGAGTTTGGACCCGATAGACCTGAAAAGGACCTTTTTCTAGACTGTTCTGTGACTTGCCTAAGCAGCCTTATGAAGAAATCAAACTAAAATTGTGTGACTTGCTCTGTAAGACTCCAAAATCTGTTTCTGTAGGAGCTGATCCGCAGACACTTAATTACGATGACTCAGATAGATCAAGCAGATATGCCTAGTAAGTAACTAAACACCCTACTTCATAATTGCATTTCTAAGCTAAGTTTATTTTCCTTGCACTCTCAGTGTTGTAACTCTATTAATTATTCATATATAATAAAAATAAATATAGGCTTATTTAAAGCAAAACTATTCTAGATGCCTTATTTCACATTATCAAGCTGTATCTGTGTAGCAGTTGCATACTTAATATTGAGTTTCCCCTCTATATAAATTACAGAAGTCTTCTTTTTCTATTTGCTTTCCCTTTCTATCTTTTTACTTTTTCTTTAGTACCACACAACCCAAACATTTTTGGTTTCTTTTTCAAACGCTTGATTTTGCTGTCTACTGGGTGCCTGGTGTTGAGCTAGCAGTGTAGTTAGCTTTAAGCATTCCATTTTCAGTACTCCTGCACGACTCCTTTCTTCAGCAGCCAACACTCACATTTTAGCTACTTGTAAAGTTTCTTAAGGAATCGCCATACAGAGAGGTTTTGAGACCAGGGGGCACCTGGGACTCCCAAACACAGCAGCTGTTGATCCTTGCTGCTGCAAACACCACCTTGAACTTGCATCAGACTTGGCATTGATGCTACTCTGTACATGAGAGAATGCTGCACAAAATGTTTTGCCATCTCTGGCATTCACTTGACCCCCTTCCTTGTGGGTGCTGCTGATCACCACGGTTTAGACTTTGCGCTAAACCAGTAGCACGGGAATCTCTTTCCTGAATGGTCCCAAAATTCTTGAGAGCTTTCTAAGCCAACTAGTGGCTGAACTGTTTTTAGTGGCTTTAAACGTGCTACTTAATCTCCCCGCCCCGCCCCCAATAACTGAGCAAGAATGGAACATAATTGCTTTTGCTACAGGCCAGAGCACTTCCTCCCTGGGTGTAGCAGATTTTTTGCCTTTCCCCCTTCTCAACAGAAGCCTGGTCACACTGCATGACTTGTGGCAGTTTCAAAATGGGTTAGGGTGCAATGGAAATGGGTGACTCTTTGAAAGAAAATAGCCCAAATCCTCAATATACATGTTGCAAAAGGAACTCTCTGGATAACAGCTCTGATACAATAAATGTAGCAAAATAGACCATTGAAACATCCACATGTGATCTCCTGTGGTGCAGCTTTCAGATAAGAACACTGATAAGTGTGAATGCTCTCTGAGTTGAGAAGAAAACTATACCTTCTGTATTACTGTGAACATGTTCTATGTTCTTCCAATAATGTAACTGGATTACCTAAAGCATAAGACTTTCAAAGAAAATATCAGTTTTGAAGGAGAGGACCTTGGTTGAACTCCAGAATTTCCATCATTTAGTAAATGTCTTCACAATAGGGTTGTGAAGCTGTATGTACTTGCCTTATTCATAACACAGGCCTGTTCTCCCGCCCCTGCCAACACAGTGGCACAGGCTGTTCATCAAGCAGGGTTTAAGAGCTACATATATGGGGGGAGAGGGTATGTCTGGACATGCCCACCCTTTGTATTGCAAAGGTGTTCAATCCTTTAAAATGGGGATAAAACTTGAATATCCCTAGCTATGCTACTGTGCCAGGACAAAAGCTGTACAGTAATGTGGCTGCTTTGCAGGATTTCTCTTTTGCGTCTTTAAAAGGCTGAGGATAGGCAGCTAGTGTAGCATGGGGCAGCAGAAGTGTGGACGAGGTAGGGAAAGGGAAGAAAGAGCCACTGTGTAACACATGTTAGGGTTCTCCATGAAGAAAGGTGTGTGCTTGATTCTACAAGGCATTAAACCAGTCAAATACACTTAATTTTATATTACCAATTTAAAATATCAATGAAAATAGTATGATGGGGTTTATTCTAAGCTACATTTAACTGAGTCTTAAAATCTTTTTGCTATTTTCATCAGGTCTCTCTAATTAATACCAGTTACTCCCTTTTCTGCCTTGTCTATTAAAAAAAAAACAAAACCTAATCAAGATTTCAGGTGTTTAAGCTAATTTAGCCGTATCTGTTTCTCTTTAATATTGAAAGCTTCTCTTTCCTAAGACAAATGTCTGTGTTGTGGGAAAGCTATGTATGATTGCATCAGGCTTTAGTTATACAATTCTAACTTTATTAGTCCTCTAAAACAACATAGTGTGTGTATTGTTTTGACCTCTATCTAATTTATTTTATTTTCTATCTCTGTAATAGCTGTCTTCAATTTTCAGTAGTGTCTAATGTATTTCTGTAAACTGGTTTAGCTGTCCCAACAGAAGTTGACAGCTACCACAGCCTTTTCCCTTTAGAACCACTGCCACCACCCAATCGGATACAGAAAACAAGCAACTTTGGGTACATAACATCATGCTACAAAGCTGTAAATAGCAAAGATGATCTGCCATATTGCCTTCGGAGGATACATGGTGAGGGAAATCATAAGTTGTCATCTTTTAAAAATTCAATGCTACTTATACTTAAGCCTAAAATGCTTGTGCTTTTCTGTATATGAAACACAAATTGGATTTCAAATTGACTCATTCCTTTAAAATAAGGAACAAGAATTTGGCCCAACTAATGATCCATAGAGTAGGTTATGAACAAATACGTTTTATCTTGGTGTGCCTCTGTTGGTGGCAGCTCAGTATTTTCAGAGCAAATGTGAATGCTCCTTTGAATTAAAAAAGCTTTTTCTCTTTCTCTTAGGTTTTCGTCTTGTTAACACAAAGTGCATGGTGTTGGTTGACATGTGGAAAAAAATCCAACACTCAAATATTGTAACCTTGCGAGAAGTATTCACCACTAAAGCATTCGGAGAACACTGTACGTTTCTGGTATTAAGTTGTTGGCTGATCGCATTGGGAGACTTGAATTAATTGTGTATCTAATTCTCACTTTGGCTTTGTTTTTTGTATTTATTTATTTTTAAAGCTCTAGTGTTCGCGTATGACTTCCACGCTGGAGGAGAGACTATGATGAGCAGACATTTCAATGATCCTAGTGCTGATGCCTATTTCACAAAAAGGAAATGGGGTAAGGTAAATCGGTACAACCAGCAGATGAGAGCATTAAGGAAACTCATAACGTTTCAATTTTACATAGTTATGTTCCAGCCAAGGCCTCTTGAGAGGCTGAAAAAGGAATACTACTTTACAGCAAAAACACTTGAAGTGTAGCTCTGCTACATTCATCCCAAACTGCTTGTTTCTGCAGTTCATGTTACATTCACATTGGCCTTCCAGGATGCTCTGTTACTATGGGAAACATTTGCAGTCCTGCACAGTTCAGCACATCTCTGGTTCTAGATTAGGACTAAATGCAAGTTGATTCAATGCTGAAAGATCCAGTTGTCCAGGACAGACAACTTAAACTTGAGTTATTCCTTCTTGTAGTTCTTCCTGTACTCTCTTATTGGGCTGTGGGTACTTCTCAGCTTTCAGTGCAGTTAGGAGATATTGAAAAATGGTGGCTCACTCATTGAGTGGTACTTGCATGTGTCTATGTCAAAGTGAACTGTTGCATACTCTGCTAGATTGTGTGCTTCTTTTCTCTTCCCCATTATATAATATTGCGAAAGTTCATTCTTTGAATTGTCTTGCTTTGTCTGGCAAATTGTTCATGACATTATTGATGACATTTGTAATGGTGAAATTTGAGCCTAATAAAGAATTTTAGGGATGTATGTAGGGCAAAGCTGAAAGTTGACAAAAACAAAAGTCTTACTTTTGTTTGTCATCGCCTGTGTTCTACAACCTGCATTTGGTAGCTCTAGGTTTTGTATTTTTAAGATGGGGTCTTCCAGTGTATTGCTCATTCTCTGTTTATGGAACTTCTGGTTTAAGAAGCCTTTTTTTGTCTCTTGTTAGCAAAACTAGTATTTGACAGTTGAAGGATTGTGGTTACATGGCTGTTTTTAACATGCTGCATTTCACTGTCACAGTGTGGTTAGTCTTTTTTTATTTTGTGTTTTTGCCATGTCATTTGCTACCAGATTCCAAAAATTTATTGTTAAGGATGTGGTATGAAGTTTTTTCTTCTTTTGACAGAAGAATAAAGGCATAACCAGCTTGGTTTATTTCTGTACTGAACACCTGTACACAGATGTATTTCTGAAACTCTGCTTCCTAGTGTTGTCGAACTCTTTCACAGATGGTCCCATTCAATTAGCTGTCCCCTTTTTCTGGGGGTATATGGTAATGGTCTTTCTCCCATCTCCTTTTCTTCCTAAGTTCATGTATTCAGCACAAGTATCTACTGAGTGGTGCTGTTACGCAAACACCAAGGAAATGGAGCAAATATAGAAACATGTTTCCTTCCATAGTACTAGCTTTGCTGTTCCTTAACCGAGGCTGCCATTTTCATTGTTGGGGATGATGAGCATATTGTACTGGACACATCTGGATTGTGAGATCAGAAAACCCAAATCACGCAAACTACTCAACGTAGTTGAGCCATGCGCCATAACAAAGTTGCAAAAGAATATTTAAAACACAAGACAGTAATGCCATAAACATAAAACAGAGTATACAATTGGATATAGTTCAGTTAGTCCAAATTGCAGCAATCGGGTTGGTCTTCAGAGTAACCCAGAGAGACCGTGTCATGCCTGTTCTTAAAAAGTTGCACTGGCTGATGGTATGTTTCTGAGCGAAATATAAAGTGCAAGTTTTAACCCTTAAAGCCCTCTATGGTTTATGTCCAGGTTTCCTGAGAGAGTGCCTCTTTCTGCAAGATCTCTACTGCTCATTAAGATCATCAGGAGAGGTCAGTCTCTGGGTGCCTCCAGTTTGCCTGGTGGCAACTGGGGATCAGGCTGCCACAGTAGTCGCCCTTAGGCTGTGGAACATGCTGCCTGTGTTAATAAGAGGTTTATCATCCTTGAAAATCTTCAAGGGAGCCCTAATAACCTACCTTTTCAACTTGACTTTAAATAGTATTTAAGTGACTTTACAGGTGTTTTAATGAATTTCTTGTTAATATTTTAAATGGTGTCTTTTGCTTGGTTTGGTTTTGGTAATCCACCCTGAGCCACTTTTGGATGGGTGGTATATAAATGAAAGGCATTTAAAATAAAATAAAACTATCAACACGGAGCAGGACTTCATAAAAAGTTCACTAGGCTACAACATTTTTGTGCCACAGTGTTATTACCACGCTCAGTGCAACTTTTCTGTAGAATTTGGATTGGAGGAGAATGAGGGGAACAAGTAACAACAAGAACAAAAACGGGTATGCGAGGTGAGAAGAGGAGGTGCTGCAGAGCACAATAGAGCTAAAAGTCCCACCACAGCCATCAAAAGGAGAGTCTGTGGCTCTCCTGTGGTTGCTGAGTCAGTGAGTAGTGGACTCACTTTTTCAGCATTAAAAATGACATCATTGTAAGTGCCAACCAAAGACTTTCTGGAGTACAGCTGGAAAGGTAGAGAGAAGATGTAGCTGCCTTTTCTCAGACATCCAACACTGGAACTCTAATGCTGTGTTTTATTAACGTGTTCAAATTAACATAATTTTCTGTTGGCAGAAAGAGAGAGGTTTTTTTAAAGACATGCACCAAGTTACGACTGCTGGTAAACCACTATGTGCTTCACCCCCTACCATCTTGATTGTGAAGCGCTGTAGTCACACACCGTTAGCTTCCTCTGAACGTATCAGCCCTTTTTGGTTAGAGGAGGAAGTAGCTTGTCTTCAAGTTGGAACAAGTGTCCAAACCACTAAAAAGAAAAGTAAAAGGTTGGGGAGAAGAAGCAGAATTGAAAGCAAGAAAGGCTTAGTGTGTCCTCCACCTTGTGATGTAGGTTTGATATCACACTGCTAGCTTTCCCAAAAGTGAATTGCAGATTGAAGACAGTAGTGCTTGCTTTGTAAGTTATTACAAAGTAACATAGTCACTGAACATTAATCCCTTATTTAGACTGACGTTAACAATGGCCATTACTTCATTGTTGTCATACTAAAAATAGAATAAATGCTAGACCTGGATGCAGTCCTGAAGTATGTACATATTTCTGCCCCATCAGAGTTACTTTGATGATTGCTTGCTTGACACCATGTCATGACCAACGTTGTAAAAACTTCTCAGTTTATAGTACTTTGGGTATTTGCTGAAAAAGCTGCTTAAAGAACAAATTTAAAACAACAACAGTATTTACATATCACAAGGTAGTTTTTATCTTCTTGTTCCCCTGCCAACTGAACAAAGAGGTGCCCTTTTAAAGTAGTGGCCCTTTTGTACTTAGGAGTTCAGCACCTGCCTCATTTCATCCCAGTTGAGCATTACTTCCAGCTACTGTTGCCTTGTGTCTCCCTTGTGCACAGTTTAGATTGTGAACTCTTTTGGAACAAGGAACTATTTTCTCATTCCTTTTGTTATGTTAACTACTCTGAGAAACTCTAGTGATGTGCCCGGACCGGTCCAGAGGCCATTCTATAGGCCTCTGGACTGGTCTGAACATGGGCAGTTCGGATTCGGGTGGTTCAGGGTGGAGGAGTCCCCTTAAGGGCAAGGAGGGTTTACTTACCCCTCTCGCCGCTTTCCCCCCTCCGGCACCCGCATTTCTTTGAGTAATTGGGGCGGCAGGATACCTCCCAGCCGACCCTTCCCCCGCTTGGTATGCAGTACTTGGCAGGATATCTCCCTGCCGCCCCTTCTCTCACTTTGCTTCAAAGCGGGAGAAGGGGCGGCAGGGAGATATCTGGCCGCTCCGAAATACGTGCGCGCGCGCACACACACACACAAGGCTTCTTAAAGCCTTTTGCACAGTACTGCATGCCAAGCGGGAGAAGGGTCGGCAGGGAGGTATCCTGCCGCCCCAATTACTCAAAGAAATACGGGCGCTGGAGGGGGGGAAAGCGGCAGGAGGGGTAAGTAAACCGTCCCCGCCCTTAAGGGGACCCCCCACCCCAGTGCTGGACCACAGCTCCGCGGTTCCGTACACACCCCTAAGAAATTCTTCTTTGGAAATGGTATAGAAATAATCTAAATAAAAATTGCAAACCATAACCAAGTTTGCCCCCATTTTTCTCTCCCTACCCTTGCCTGCCTGTCTCTCCATTTCCTCACCATCTGTTCTAGATTATAAGCTCTTTGGGTGGCAAGAACATGCTTCTGTATCTCCATACGTGGCATTATGTATACCAATTTGGGTAGAAGTATTTTTTTCCCTCTACGTAGTTCTTGCACCCAAACAACACTGCTTTTTAAATTTGGAGGAGTTTAAAGAGCCATTTAAGCCACCTAATGGCACAGTGAGGAAATGACTTGATTAGCGAGCCAGAGATTGCTGGTTCAAATCCCCTTTGGTATGTTTCCCAGACTATGGGAAAGACCTATATTGGGCAGCAGCGATAGGAAGCTGCTGAAAGACATGATCTCATACTGCGTGGGAGATGGTAAACCCCTCCTGTGTTCTACCAAAGACAACCACAGGGCTCTGAGGTCGCCAGGAGTTGACACCAACTCGACACACTTAACCTTTAAAGAGCCATTTGAGGGAAATGTTCCTTCAGTGGGATATTGCAAATTTCCGTGTACACAATCATGCAACTCTCTGACTTGAAATCTAGATCTTCAGTCTGTGTCATCAGCTTTGTTATTTGATTCTGTTAAGATTTGGGTAACCAACATTTAAAGAACAAAAAACCTACTGTGTGCATAATGGTGTCATAAGGCTTTAAGTGCAGAAGTAATCTGTTCTCCACTTCTGCGAATAGGTCAGCATGATGGACCTCTGCCTCGACAACATGCTGGGTTGTTGCCAGAGTCCCTGATATGGGCCTACATTGTGCAGCTCAGCTCTGCATTGCGGACCATACATACAGCAGGATTGGCCTGTCGAGTGATGGACCCCACAAAGATTCTGGTAACTGGCAAAACCAGGTAATGCAAACCAACTCTTTCTACTACTCTGTTGATAGCTAAAGTTTGTGATCACAGAGGTTGCTAGCATCTTTTCAGGGTTTAATTAAGGACCAGTGCTGACATAATGCTAGCTTGACTACTAAGGAGGGTTAAGGGATTGGGAGAGTCCTGCATGATTGTGGTGACGGTTTTCCTCCCCAATAGCTGGGTGTTATGAGTGACCAGTGTCAAGCTCCGAAGGGGAGGGTGGAGAGAATCTGCACACAAAGCAGATGAGGCAAGTGAGCAGTACATGATTCTGCTCTTTCAGCTGAATTAATGGCTGAGCACAGGACACCAATTTGCCTTATTTCTGTCTTATGTGTTTACTCTTAGTCCCAGTTGCCGTAAAATTACTAGCCTATTCATACACAAGGTTCACTGAATTCAGTGGAGTGTATTCCCTAGTACGTGTGCCTAGTTTCACAACTTTGATCTAGTAAAGTTGTATAATGCAGTTTTTGAAGGATTACCTTTCAAGTAACTCTTTACACTTTTGAAACGGTGTCATAGGAACATAGGAAACTGCCATATTCTGAGTCAGACCATTGGTCTATCTAGCTCAGTATTGCCTTCACAGACTGGCAGGGGCTTCTCCAAGGTTGCAGGCAGGAGTCCTCTCAGCCTTATCTTGGAGAAGCCAGGGAGGGAACTTGGAACCTACTGCTCTTCCCAGAGCGGCTCCATCCCCTGAGGGGAATATCTTACAGTGCTCAAACTTCTAGTCTCCCATTCAGATGCAAACAGGGCAGACCCTGCTTAGCTATGGGGACAAGTTATGCTTGCTACCACAAGACCAGCTCTATTCTCCTGTCAGTAGTAGTTCCTAGTGTTGCAATGTCTTAAATCAGCTGAGATGCAGCTGGCGAGAACTGGTGACAGGGCCTTCTCTGCAGTTGCACCCACATTGTGGAACTCACTTCTTAGGAGAGCCCATCTGGCCCTCTCAATTGCGATCTTTAGGAGGATAGTGAAAACCATTCTGCTGGGCTTATAGCCTTGCATAAGGATTGCTGGCTGGATAGCTTTAGACTTGCCTTCGGCTGATCTGTTCACTTCAGTGATTTTGTTCACTTTAAATTTGTTATGTGAAGATTTTTCACTGCCTTGGGTGTTCTGGTTTTTAAACAATAAGGTAGTTTATACACTTCTAAAAATACAATTAATATATAGAATGAAAACATGGACAATTGCACAAACTGGCAAAATGAGTAATAAACAGGAAATTTTGGACAACCGATTTGCCTCCATCTGTGGATGACTTCATTCTCCAACATCAGAGACAATGTACATGATGGCACAATGTTGCCATCCATCTTTGTTCTGTCAGTTCCTTCAGAGATGTAAGTTTTGGGCGATATAAAAATATGTTAAATAAATAAAATGTGAATCTGCACAGTTGCTTGTGTCCTGCACATTCTCCAACTTGCATTAAGTACACCCACCCAATTTGATAAACAAATGCCACCAATGTCAGAGAGCTTTTGTTTGTGTTGCAGTATAGAAGTTGCACAGAAAATCTAAACAGAAAGCAAAGGAGTGTCAAACTTTTCCCATAATGCTTTTGTCCTCAAGGTTGCGAGTGAACTGTGTTGGAGTCTTTGATGTGTTAACATTCGATAACAGCCAAAACAATCCCCTGGCGCTAATGGCTCAATATCAGGTCAGTTCTCAGTATTGCTCCCTCTGCAGCACATTATTTGCTTAGTGAACATTTATCTGTGATAATATAAGTTGTATTAAGACTTCAATTACTTATTGGTTTTTTTAGAACTACTTGCTTTTGATATGTGAAGTTTTTTTCTCTGTATATTTTTGTATGAGACTTGCTGCTGATTAAATTTCAGAAAATCACCCTGTATATTGGCAGCACTACAACAGAAAAAGATCTTTCTTTGCATATAAACAAGAACTCCTTTTCATCCATGTGCTGCAATTTATACCATCAATGTGCATGGTACTTTTCAGAGTTTCATAAGTTTAAAAAAAGTCCCTGCCATGCTTCTCTGAGAGGTCAAAACTAAAAATGTAACTACCTCTTGAGTGAACACACAACCAGTCTTGTCCATTCTTCTTGACTCAGGCTCTTGGCTGCACTTTAATTGGGTGAAGGCATTGTGCACACTCAAGTTCTGACCTGATCCTGTTGTGTTGCATCACATTGCTTGCTCAAATAGGAAAGTGAAAAACCTAGACATGGATTAAAGGGGCCATGCAACAAGAATGCTTCCCCAACCTCCCTTGCAGTCTTTTTCACGGTCCATTCCAGCCACATGGATAGAGATGAACATAAAGAGAGCTATAGCTAGAATTAGTGAGGAATAGGTGAGAATTGAGAAGCCCGAAATCAGTCCAGTTCCTTTTTCTGCCTCCACTCGGATTTGAGTTCCGTTGGAATAGGTTTGGGCTTATTTGTTAAAGTGAAGAGGCAGCTGAGGTTATCGCCACTATACAAATGTTCATGGTTCAGAGTGATGAGCAGCCTTATCTTGATGATATTTATGTGTTCTATTGTAAATATGGGTATCCTGGCTTTCTCATACAAATCCAAAGAGACTTGCAGTGGTAATGTAAAACAATACAATAACTCACAATATAAACACAGTAAAATGTAGTTATAACATACCAGAGCAAGAGTAGGAGAGCTAAACACAGTTTTAAAATGCACTGAGAGAATTTTGAAAGGTTTGCTGGAAAAGCCAGCTTTTCACCAGCCCCCAGAATCTTGGGAGGGAGGGAGCCTACTGATTCTCATGGGGTAGTCAGATGCCATGTTGGTGGTAAAATGTGTCCACAACTATCTGCTGTTCTTCCAAATACATACAAGGGGGTATCCAAAAGTTTTAATTATCACCATGAAATAAAAAACATACAATAGTCACTTGCAGTGGTCAAAGTTAGTTCTTCTCCACGTAGTCTCCCTGCAGAGTCACACATTTTTGCCAGCGTTTCTTCACCTGTTTCAAGCCCTCTTTGTAGAAGTCCTCTGCTTTGCTCGAAAACCACTGTTCCACTTCGAAAATGACATCCTCTCTGTCGTCAAATCGCCGACCACGAAGTGGTTTCTTCATCTCAAGAAAGAGGAAAAAGTCGCTTGGCGCAAGATCAGGCGAATAAGGTGGATGCTGCAAAAGTTCATAGCCTAACCGGTGGGCGGCGACAATGGATGCTTGGGCCATATGGACGGGTGCATTGTCAGCCAGGAGACGGACGCCTTTGCTGATCATGCCATGTGTTACTTACTGGTAACTAATGGAAGTAAAGGTAGCATGGTGGCTTATAAGAAGCCTGTCATTAATGTGCTGTTAGATCTATAGATGCATCAGTATAGCCTCCACATAAATAATCTGGACTTTGTTTCATTATTATTCTGGTACTCTCCCATTCCCATTAAGAAAAGAATTTTAAGAGTGAGTTGGTGGCAGCGAAGTAATCTACTGGAAATACAGAATAATTTTTATGAGGTGCCCACCCAGGCAGCTCAGCAGGGGTGACTCAGCTATCATTTCCCTCTTTCTCGAGATGAAGAAACCACTTCGTGGTCGGCGATTTGACGACAGAGAGGATGTCATTTTCGAAGTGGAACAGTGGTTTTCGAGCAAAGCGGAGGACTTCTACAAAGAGGGCTTGAAACAGGTGAAGAAACACTGGCAAAAATGTGTGACTCTGCAGGGAGACTACGTGGAGAAGAACTAACTTTGACCACTGCAAGTGACTATTGTATGTTTTTTATTTCATGGTGATAATTAAAACTTTTGGATACCCCCTCGTATTATCTTTTCTTTCCCTTCCCGTTGAAATTCCTATGATGGTAGTAACAGGTGTTGAATCTTTCTAAGCCAGTGTACTTCAGTTGCAATATCATGCTAGAGAATTTTGGCTAGAGGCATATTCCCATGGTGGGTGGGGTGAAGAAAGTCAAGACGCATGAGTAGTTTACAATAAAATATGAAATATTGCTCCTTAAGTTGAAATCAGTAGTTTTCAATAGGCATGCAGCCTTTTTAAAAAAAACCAAAAAACAAAAGGTATCTGTTTGGTCAATGACTGTAAATAAATTTACAATTACAATTACAAAAAAAAGGAATGTGAACTGTGCCCAATAAATGAAACAGAAGAATATGCATTTCATGAATCAGTTGGTTTAAAGGCTTCTCACAGAGACACATCCCCTCACCAGGATTTTCAAATTCCAGTGGTTTGAAGCAGTGTTGCATTTTACTACTTGCCTAGTTTTAATTGTTTGATTTTTAATAGTCTTAACCTTTCAAAGAATTTTAATTGTTGTGATATGTTAACCTTTTTATTTGTTGTTTTTATTGTTTTGTTCTAAACTGCCCAGAGACTTGCATTTTGGGCAGCATACAAATATGTTAAATAAATATAGTCACTACTGGAAACCAAAAATTGTGAGCAGGCCAGAAAAAAATTAGTGTGGGTGAATGACTGAGGGGACAGTTGCCTGGGATCCTGGCACGCTGTCAGCCTTTTCCTGGACTTATCTAGACTGCCCAGCTGTTGCTGCTTTCTCTTCTCCTCCCATCCAGCAGCAGTGCAGCTCCAAAGCAACCTGGGGGAATTTAAAGGGCACTTGCTCTCATTCTGGCTATTGCTTAGTTCCCCCTACCCCACATCGCCCAGCGACAAAATGGTTCCTGTGTCCCCTTCTTGTGCTACCTCCCCAAGGGAATGGGGCTGGTAAAAGGAGACTTTCCCATACTCTTCCTGCCCAGCTGTTGCTTGTTCTTCCCATCTACTGTGAACAGTATCAGCATTTCAAATGCTGCTGACGCTGAGGGTTTTTGGGGTGGTTTGTTTTTTTTAAAGAAAACACCCCCAAAGCAGGTAAGGACAAAAGTTTGCAGGGGGTAAGTGTGGGATGATTAATTGCAAGGCTGGTTCATATTTATTAGTAAATGGTATCAAGAAATCACATTTTTGCAGGTCTCCAGTTCAGCATTCCCTCTAACAGGAATTCCCAGATGTTGACTACAACTCCCAGAATCCCTAGCCAAAGGCCATTGCAGCTGGGGATGCTGGGAGTTGTAGTGCTCCAGTTGCAGTGCTGAGAGCAGATCAGTCTATGATACTGTCTGGATAGTGCAATGAAAGTCCTACATTCTTCAGAGCTACAGTCTCTTAATACCATTGACAAAATGAATTTGCCATTTACCTATGTGCTAAAAGTATAATATGATGATAGCTGGACTAATCTATATCTGTACAACTTTATGAATGCCATAGTCTTCCTGTAGCCAGTTTAAGGGGAAAGGGAGAAAAGCAGAAGAAATTTCTAGATCTGGATTGTGATCGGTTGCATTAATAAGGAATGGGTTGTGCGCCTGTGCAGGGACCTCGCGGACCGATTGACTGGCTCCTCGTGCCACCTCCAACTGCCCTGCACGTGGTTTGTGCTTCCGTTATCCCTGGCAGTTGGGGCGTGTCTCTCTGTTTCTATTAGACCACTGTTGCATCTAGACCTTGGACTGTTAGCTCCTTGGTAAAATAAAAATTTGTTGAACTCTTGGTAAAAGACTTCAGAAAGTACTCGGAAAGTGCACTGGATTTTTGACATTGGACTGAAACACGGACACAGCTTAGTAAAATCCTTTAAACAAGAAGACAAAAAACCTGAGTCTCCCCTGGACTTGTCCGGGGGATACATGGTTCGGATTTATCTGTGAACAACCGTAGAACTGTAAAGTGATTTTTCCCTTAAAAGAGCAGAATAAAATGACAATGGCATCCAAGCTGGCAACAAAAACAATGTTTAAATGCTTTACGGAGTGCCGTGCTAAACTACTGCTGACAGACAGCCACAAAGCCTGCTTGCTGTGCCTGGGGGAACAACGTAACCCAGCCACTTGCAAGATTTGCTGCTCCTTCTCAAAGCAGACGCTTAAAAATTGAGTGCTGAGATTGAGGGCAGCACTTTATGATGACGCACTTCGCCCACCGACACCAAGACCTTATGACATCAAGGTCGGTGTTGAGCCCGCTGAGGTTGGTGTCAGGTACAACGACTTATACAGGTCCCACAACTCTATCAGTGGTCTCTGCAAAACAGCAGTTGAAAGCTACCAAAGATCAGGCCTGAGATGGTCGAAAAGAGGCGGCATCGCCACAAGAAGCACAAGCACCTCTCATCTACTGATGAAGAGAGTGAGTCCTCACCTCCTAGGAAAAGGACAAAAAAGGCTCACATGAGAAGTGGAACTCCATCCACAACAGGCTTGCAAACTGAAGCGGTGGAGTGGGATTCCACGGCACATATCACACCAGTGCCTTGGGTACAATTATCACCAAAGGCACCGACAACTATATTACAGATGGCAACTTCAGTAAAATCCCCGTTGACATTGATGTTGACATCGGTGCCGATATCTGTTAGAGTCCAGTGAGAGTACGCCCTCGGGCTTGACTCTGCAGGGCTTCTCGAGTCTTGAGGTTGAGCACGCTACCAAAGACATGGTGCATCCGATACCAAAAAACTCCCTCAGTGTTGCCATGAGGACACAGCCGTCGAACCCAATACGCTATGTTTGTGCGCCCTGGCACAACCTATGCACCATATACGACAGCCCAAGGTTTATCTTCTCCTGAAGGGCCTAGCCAGATCACGCATAGCTTTGGTTTTCGGCATAACCCGCCTGTAATTTACCCTGTTGACTATGCAGAATATAAGATCTGGAAGACCCAGCAGGAAGCTCTGCGTCAGCAAGTAGCACTGCAAGCACCACCATTACTTAATGACCCAGTGAGGGTTGTCCAGGTGACAACCATAGCAAGCCAAACACATGCAACGATTGACCATCCTGTCAAACACTTGAGGCAACAACCAGACTTGCCTGCAAGACCTAAAGGAATGCCTGCTGGAAAGACACCTCCTAACCTACCTGACAACTCACCAGCGGGGGCCATCTAAGGAAGGTGACAATGAAACCTCTTATGCATCAGATTCAGAGGAGGAGAGCATTGCTGAGTCAGGCCCTATTGAGCCTGATCCTCCCATAGAGGTTGCACCTAAGACTTCTATCTCTCCAACAGACGAACTTAAAGCATATCAAGCGTAGATAAGGGAGATAACGTGTAGGAAAGGCAGAGGCTTTAGGACTGGAACGGAAGCTGCCAGAGTTGGATCTGAAGGATCCTGTCTACAACATGATGGCAAGTTGTCACACCCAGTGTCTCTTCCCATGCTTCCTGCAATCACTAAGGCTGCTCAGTCAGTATGGGAAGTGCTACAAATGTCTACGGCCACATCAAGAAAGCTGGAAGGGTTGTATTGGATACAGGAGGAGGAAAACACCTACCTCATGAAATAGCCAGTGCCAAACTCTGTTGTTGTATAATGTGTGTCCTCTGGAGGTGGACAACGCCACACCACTCCTGCTGAGAAAGAGGGGGAGAAGCCTGACGTTTTGGGTTGCAAAATTTATGCCACTTCTAGCCTAGCAATAAAAATAGCGAACTACTCTGCATGTCTAGCAAGACATGGGCACCATCTCTGGGATGTCCTTTTTCTGGACTCAACAGTAATGTCCCCTACAGTTACAAGATAAATTTGCACAAATGTATGAGAAAGCAACTGTGGTAACCAGAAACAGAGTTGAGGGCGATGACCACGGCAGTGACCTTGTGCCACCATGCATGGCTAAGGTCCACGAACCTACAGCAGGAAATGAAGGACAAGATAGAACACTTACCTTACGATGGGAAAGGACTGTTTGCAGATTGCACAGATAGTTCCATGGAATTCTGGAAAATATAAAAATTCACTGCAAAGTCATTCATGGCATTGACGAGCTCAATAAGTCAGTCAGCCCGCAATCGCAAGTACAGAAGGCAGCAACATCGCCCTTCTTATAGGCAAGAGAAAAGAGATTTTAGGAGGCAGTATAGGCCATTCCAACGAAACAAGCCCTATGGGCAAAGACCAAAAGGCCAGAAACAAGGCAGAGAGCAAACCAAGCAGTCTCTTTGATGGCCAGGTCAATCCACTGCATGAACACACTGCATGGCAAGTTTCATCGCCCAAGGCTCCAAACATCAGCCTTTTGATTGCCAGCATATCCATCAAGCTGGCAAGCCATGCTCAAGCATGGCACAACATAACATCAGACCAGTGGATTTTAAAAATTATACGGTCTAGTTACGCAGTAGAGTTCGAAGCTTTGCCTCTGTTTCAGGGGGTGAAGTTCACCAGACCAATCCCAGTTCTACAGGAAGAAGTGCAAGCATTGCTGCAGAAACAGGCAATCGTGCATGTTCGGTGGGTGGACAGGATGTCGGGTTTCTACTCCCGTTTATATCCAAATCCCCAAGAAAGATGGGGGGATATGGGTGATAAGGGACCTGAGAGAATTGAATCGATTCATAGACACTTGAAAGTTCCAGATGATTACCCTACAGGGAATCTTGCATTTCCTTGCCAAAGAAGAATGGGCAGTGACCCTAGACCTGAAGGACACTTATTTCCATGTAGGAATATGCGAGAAGCATCACAAATATCTGCGGTTCATGGTTGGCAATACAGCGTACCAATATGTGGTTTTGCCGTTTGGCCTATCCACTGTGCCATGAATATCCACAAAGGTCATGGCAATGGTAGTGGCATACTTAAGAATGGAAGGGATAGTGATTTATCCCTATTTGGATGACTGGCTTGTGGTCAACAACAACAAAGAAAAGTTAGTTTCGCAGAGCAAGTTCGTGTTGTGTCTCCTACAAGACTTGAGCATCAATGTGAATTGGAAAAAGTCAAACTTGGTGCCACAAAAACAAATAAGTTACATAGGGAGAACTGGATATGCAAGCCAAGAGGGCTTACTTGCCAGAGTCCAGGTACCTGCAGATCAAAGACCTGATACACTTGTTCACCAGAGTACCACAACAGCCTGCGGAGGCCATACAAAGGCTGCTGGGGTTGATGGCATCTTACAGCTCGACTGTGTGCAACACCTGCCTACATATGAGAGTGCTGCAAATGTGGTACCTGCGGAACTTCCACCCAAATCAGGGCAAGCAGAGGAAGGTCCTCACTTTGCCAAAGGGTGGGTTGGTGGCACTGAAGTGGTGGACAGTGAGCACCTATTTAATGTCAGGAATGCCATTCCAGCCCCAGGTCCCCACGCATTGGGTGACAACAGACGCTTCCCTCTGGTGTTGGGGGGCTCATTGTGACTGCCACCAGGTACAAGGACAATGGTCCAAATCTCAAAGGAAAAGACAAAAACTATCTCAAAATTCTGGCTGTGTTGAAGGCTTTCAGGCCGCAATTGCAAGGCTCTAGTGCAAATCCACTTGGACAATACCACGGCGATAGCTTACCTGAACAAGCAGGGAGGGACAGTGTCCTGCTCCCTTTGCCTACTGAGTCAGCAATTGTGGACTTGGTGTGTGGCTCAAAGCATCACCCCATCTTTAATACACATAAAGAGAGAGGACAATGTGCAAGCAGACGAACTCAGTCGAACGTTGCTGAAGAACCACAGCCATGAATGGGAACTGAACAAGACCTATCTACATGTAGTATTCACCAAGTGGGGTTGGCCAACAATAGATTTGTTTGCAACTGCTGCGAACAAAAAATGTCAAATACTGTGCACATGGAGCACATGGCAAGAATTCTCTGGGTGATGCGTTCCAGAATCTATGAACCAAAGGGCACTTCTATCTATTCTCTCCACAGCCTCTAATAATGTGGGTGGTCTCTCAAATGCTCATGGATGCCACAAAGGGAAGTCTGATAACGCCTTGGTGGCCCAGACAGCCGTGGTTTGTTCCCTTACTGAGGCTGTCAAAGGGGAAATGCCACAGGTATCCAAATCGACCAGACTTGCTGAGTCAAAGCCAGGGAATGATCCAACACCTACAACTCGAAACATTAAAACTAACCACGTGATGAGTCAGTTATTAGACAAAATACTACTTAATAATAGAAGACGCTCTACAGGACGTAACTATAATAATAGTAAGTGGAGGAGATTCAAGTTTTATGCAAAACGACAGAGTCTTCCCTAGGAAGGCTACAATCAGACAAATCCTCCTCTGTATGACAACACTGAAGATGTCAGGCTTGGCACAACATAACACCAGACCAGTGGGATTTAAAGATTAAAGATCTAGTTACGCAGTAGAGTTCAAAGCTTTGCCTCCGTTTCAGGGGGTGAAGTTCACCAGACCAATCCCAGTTCTACAGGAAGAAGTACAAGCATTGCTGCAGGAACAGGCTCAGAGTCCACTTGGCTGTGATATCTTCAGAACACATGGGCGGGGGAGGTACAACAATATTTTCCCATCCTAAAAGCAAAAAATTTCTCAAGGGGTTAAACAACTTGTACCCACCAATAAAGAAGCCACTGCAACAATGGGACCTGACTCTGGTGCTAAATGCCCTGTTGAAGCAGCCGTTTGAGGTCTTTGCTAATGCCACATTAAGGTATAAAACATTAAAGACAGTGTTCTTAGTGGCAATTACAGCAGCATGCAGAACTAGTGAACTGACAGCTCTTCGGGCAGATCAACCGTACGCTCAAATTTACCCATATAAGGTCCTGATGCGCCTAGACCCACGCTTTAGACCAACGATAGTCACAGACTTCCATATAAATGAAGATCTAGTACTACCGGCCTTCTTCCAAGATCCGGAGTCGCAATTAGAGAAATCCATGCATACCTTAGATGTACAGCAGGCTCTACTACACTATCTGGAGGCTACGAAAAGCATACAAAGAACAATAAGGCTTTTCATGCTCTATAAAGGGAAGTCCATGGGCAAGCCAGTCTCAAGGCCTCCAAGTACCATCAGAGCCCACTCCACGATGGTGTACACATCTTCAGCTGCTAATCTTGCAGGAGTATCAATGTTTGAAATCTGTAAAGCGGCAACATGGTCTAGACTCCAGCCATTTATAAAGCATTATGCACTGGACCTACATCAGTCTAGAGAGCGAACATTTGAGTGGAGTGTCCTTAAGCAAGTCCTGCCTTGATGACCCACCACCAGTAAGGCAGCTGGCTAATCACCCATTCCTTATGCATGCAACGAATTATGATCCAGATAAACAGGTTGCTCACCTGTAACAGATGATCTGGAGGTGATCCGTTGTATTCATAAAACCTGCCTAGTCCTCCCCTCCCCGCAAAGGTCATGGCAGGACACGAGATTGAATCAAAATAGAGATAATCAACGATTGGTGGTCTACAGAAACTGAGAAAGACATGCCCCAACTGCCAGGGATAATGGAAGCACGAACCACCTGCAGGGCAGTTGGAGGCGGCATGAGGAGCTAGTCAATCGGTCTGCGAGGTCCCTGCACAGGTGCAGAACCCATTCTTTATTAATACAACAGGTCACCTCCGGATCATCAGTTACAGGTGAGCAACCTGTTTTTCCATACGTGTGATCTGCTTGGCTGGATTCTGTGTAGATCGTTGGACAGAGCAGTGGTGTCCACCATGCAATGAGCAGGAAAAACTGGTGGGCACTGGTTACTGTGTTGCCTATCCCATGGTGTGATGGTGAGAAAGGCTTTGAAAGGGAGACCATAAATGGTTGTACATTACAAGTTGTTCATAACTGATAAAGAATGTTTGCCAGCACAGCAATAAGAAGTGAGAAGGAAACCTTTCAGAAACTGAAACTGGGTTAGGGAGGCTTCTAAATGTAACAGAACTGTGCTATACAGCATACCATTTATTAAAATAATTAGATACTGTTTTAATTGTTTGATGATTTTTTAATAGTTTTAACATTTTAAATTGTAATGTGTTAACCTTTTAATTTGTTGTTTTTGTTGTTTTGTTGTAAACCGCCCAGATACTTGTGTTTTGAGTGGTATACAAATATGTTAAATAATAAAATAATAAATAAACCTATAAGATGAAGTGGACACCTACTGGCTTATGATGATGCATTTTTCAATTTCAAGAGTTATGTAGCATCGTTTATGCCTAAAACATTCATATTTAGTTTAAATTGCGAGAAAACGTGCATGTATTTGTAGCTAATCCTTGTAAAATGTACGTGTTCGTTTCTTCTTAGCAAGCAGATCTGATTTCCCTTGGGAAGGTAGTGTTGGCTTTGGCTTGCAATTCTTTGGCAGGAATTCAGAGAGAGAATTTGCAGAAAGCCATGGAACTGGTGACAATCAACTATTCCTCTGATTTGAAGAATCTTATTTTGTAAGTTATTTTGAAATGACTGGTTAAAAAAAAAATAGATTAAAATGGTAGTGATCAATTGCACAGTATGTATGCTTCATCCAAATTGTCAAATTCAAGTGTGCTTATAAAACATTCTGCAGATCATCCCAGAAAGTTTCTTCATGATATCCTTCAATATGATTACTTTGGCATCAGAATAACATCTCGTATAACAGACGGTGATAGGAATTCTCTTCATTCAATGCTGAAAATGCCTAAGTTGAAAACATGTTTTCAGTATGAAACACAAGCATTTCTATGACATTTTTTGTGTGTAAATTTTACTTCTCTGTATCTACGTACAGTTTCTCTGAAAGGGAGACATATTCTGGTCATCCTTTCACACTCCTTAGTGGTGATATTGGAAGATGTTAACTTAAAATTTGATGTTTCGTATAGCATTATATTAATGAAATAGTTCAAAGAAGAAACTTCAAAACAAGAATCAGAGATGGCAGAATGGTACATGTATGTGTTGCCTTAAAAAACTGTTGCATGATGCTGAATATAGATTTCAAACTAGGGATAACAAGTTGTCTTCATGGCAGATTAAAGATGCCCACAAAAACAGTGGGCTGCATCCAGACCTGTTGGGCTAGCACCAAAATCAATAAGACAAGTTAATTACTGAAAATTTTAAGTCCTGTTTAATATCAGTGGGACTTGGTCACCATAGTCTGGATGTTTCCCAGTGATTAAGCTCAGTCACTCAAATTTAATTATGAAATAGTGCTTTGCTCCATATTTTTATATTATAGTTTTACAAAATAAGTTTTTTCAGCAAGAGCCTAACTGCAAGGGAAAGGATTTTGAAGTATCTCTTTAAAAATGGTTTTGATAGGTATTTGCTGACTGACCAAAACAGGCTTCGAAGTGTAAATGATATCATGCCTATGATTGGTGCCAGATTCTATACTCAGTTGGATGCTGCCCAAATGAGAAATGATGTCATAGAAGAAGACCTTGCAAAGGTAGATTCTCTCAAGTTATGCCTTTGTAAATAAGGCAAAGCCGTTTACTTGATACAAAGAAAATGGTATACATTGCTTGAAGATTGTATGCATATCTTGTACTGCATGTATATGCTTTGGGAAGCTGTGATTGGTGGCAGGTTCCCAAAGATTGTACATGTGACAAGGTAAAATATGTGTCATCTTGTATAGTTGGAACAGCTGATTAGTGGATTTCCACAAGTTTCATGAAGACATAAATGTATTTAGTTGGCATATACAAGTGCCAGACTTCAGTATAAAACTTCCAGGGCAGTGCACACACTAAAACAATAAAATACAGATATGGTGAAACTCAATTTTAAAAATCAGAGACCAGCAGAACAATGATGCAGCCTAGACAGCCTCAGGATATTGAGGTCCTCCAGAACCACAAGTCTGGGCGATTGCAATACCACATTTCAGACCACCTGTATGTATGAACTCAGGCAGGGAGACTATAAGATTTCAGTGGGGTTGGTACGCTAATGGAATCCTCAGTTTATCCAAATTACCTGACATAGGGTACAAACACAAGAACCCTGGAGACCCCAGTGCCCATTCACATGCCTTCACTGTGATGCAAACACACAAGATATGATTTAGTTCTGTTAACATGAGGTTGGACAACTTGCCCATGTTTGTCTTCAGGTATTTTATTTATTAAAGGAATCTGTATCTTACCTTTCCACAAAAGTGTCCAACGCAGTTCACAATAAAATATCTCACACATTTTAAAGCAATGCAGCTAAGAGGATCTGGGAAGTATGATGGAAAGCTGCGTCCAGTGTTGTAGCCTTCTGCAAATGAAGGAAGATACTACTTATATAAAAAGTTTGAACGTATCAGTTTTCTTCAAGGGAACCTGCATTGAAGTATCTCTTCGCTCCTTACTAGTGTAGTTTGTCTCCATTGATTATCCTTAGCAGAAGCCTGGTTTCTGGATTAGTCTTTCTGGAGGTAAAATGAAAGCGAATATCTTCTTGCTTTGCCAAGGCAGAAAACAGAGTATAGAGTAACTGACTCAGCAACTACTTAGCAAAAGGAACCGAAGAGCCATTGTCAGAAACAAACATAGATCATTCTTGTAGGTGTTCAAGTTATATCAAGTTTTATGCCCCTCTCTGTTACATTTTTACGTGCATTACCGCCCCATGTTTTATTTTGCCTTTTAAAAATCTTTTCTTCTAGGAGGTTCAAAATGGAAGGCTATTTCGGCTTCTTGCAAAACTGGGAACAATCAATGAGAGGCCAGAGTAAGGAATTCAGCATTTTCTGCATTTGTGTTATATAAAGGGGCACTGCAAAGAGAGAGGGTCAGAATCGTCCCATGTCTAACAATGGACTTGCAAACTATAGAAGCCTCTGAAAGATGAGCCAGGCTACTCTGTAGTGTGCAGACCAGAACTTACTTGTATATGAACATGTATTGTTTATAGTCTAGACAGTTAATAGCAGCATTCTGGTTTGAGGCTTATCAGAAGGCAGAGAATAATTAATGCAAGGCGACATTTTCATAGAAGAAATTACTGTTCCATAATCTGGTATCTTTGCAAGACTTAAAACTTAATTTTAAAGCTCTAAACTACTAGTGCATTTTTGGGAAGGTCTTTCAGTTTTTTCTCCCAACAGCAGCCAATATCTTCCAAGTGCATAGAGTGCTACAGTGCCCATTCTGGAGGCTGGGAACAGTAAATGATATTTGTAGAGATTGCATTCTCCTGGACACTGTAAGTCTGACCTCAAGAACTGATGATACCAATTGTAAAATAAAGCAATACATTGTTTCATACCAAGTGATGAATGTACAACATAGCATCCAGCACCACGGCGAGTTAGCCTATAGCATTTTAAACCCTGAAAAAGTACAAAACTGAAGGATTACTTGTTGCTTCTTTTTAAAAATAAAATTGTTTATTGGGGGAAGTTGCTAAGTAACAAACATCTTTGGATAATATGCCTGAAATGTTTATGAACTTATAATTTTAATAAGATACATGAAAATTCTGTTTTACAATAGATTTCAGAAAGACCCAACGTGGTCAGAAACTGGAGACAGATATCTTCTGAAGCTCTTTAGGGATCATCTTTTCCATCAGGTGACAGAAGCGGGTACTCCCTGGATAGACCTCAGTCACATTATCTCTTGTCTTAACAAGGTAAACTAAAATGACTGCATGTTTCATCCTTTGCAGATTGATTCCTTTACATTTGTTGTCTTTCCTCCTCACTACTTTAATAGGAGTTCAATCAAGATATCTCTTAAAGGTGACATATTTCTCAATTTGGCCTTTAAGCTGTGGCTGCAGGTGAAGTACAGGATGTGCACAATGATCTCATACAAGTCAGTGGTGCATTCTGGTGACTTGGTTGCATCAAAAGTCAAGTCACAAAAGTCTTGGCTGCATCAAAAGTCACATGAAGCATGCTGTCTTGCTGCCGTTTAGATATCACGAGTGTTAAATGGTATCTCTCCACATTTAAACTGAGGAGCCCATTATGAGGTGGTATGAAGTGGGCTGTTCCCCTAGTTTAGACTTAAGGAGCAATACTCTCTATGCAGAAAGCCCAGAGCCATCCCACTTTTCCCTCCTCCTTTGGCTTAAAGCTGGTTGAATTGTGCTGTTTCTGAAGTGGCACAGTCTGCTATGATGGCTTTCTTGTACAAAAGCTCCCCTGTATCAAAACAATTCCTGCATATGGAAAGCAAAGAAAGGGTGTAAGCTTTCTGCATATTGGGGGATTTTGACTTGAGCGAACTTTCAGATAAGCAATCAGCTTTGACCTGCTGTTTCAGATTCTTCTCAGCTTTCAGAAAACTATAGATTAAAATTCTCCTCTCCATTATTGGAGCCTGACTTGCTTGTCCCCTCCCCCCACTAATAATAATAGTAATAGTAATAGTAAGTTGCTTTATAATGTGTTGGACCTGGCTTGTGGATTTCCCATCAATATGATGGGAAATCACAGTATTAACGGGGATGATGTGAGAATGAATAAGAGAAACCCAACCCTTCTGCATGTGTAAAATGCTAAAGAAGTGATTGATGATAATGTCAAATCCTGTAACATGAATATGCATGAAGCTTCTGCGCTTTGATTTCAGCTAGATGCTGGTGTGCCAGAAAAAATAAGCCTCATTTCCAGAGATGAGAAGAGTGTACTTGTGGTAACGTATAGTGACCTAAAACACTGCTTTGAAAATACTTTTCAAGAACTGATTGCAGCTGCAAACGGCCAGTTGTAGTATTTGTCGAAAGCATGCAGGACATTGCTGAGGAGTGTAACCAATAGCAAATTGCACTACAGCTGAATTGTCGTCATCTCATTTCACATTTCGGGAAACAAACAGCAGGAGATGTTGCACTTCAGTCAGGTACACTGTTACTTGAAGGGAAGAATGTTTTTGCTTACCCTTGAGCTCTGGTTGCCATTGGAGGCTTTATCTGTGAAGAATTTATTTTTTAAAAAGGAACACATCAGGGGCATAATGTTCCTGCTTTTATTTTTTCCACTCGTATATGCACTAATTTTAATTTTTTTAAAGACTTTCTGATCTCTGATATTTTGCCACATTGGATACTTACTAAGGGAATCTCTTTGCAAGGACATTTCCGGGATAATCTTTTTTTGCCACTGAGTATACTGCGGATTTTATTCGTTTTGATATTATTTGCACCCCAGAGTACTATAAAGGACCAGATGAATAATTTCATAGAAATTGTGTTCTGTAAATTACAGTGTAGCTTGTAACCTCTGTAAAAGTGTGTTGTATGCCACCCACTGTTAGTTAACCAATCAAAACCAGAAGACGCATATTTTTTTAAAAGAAAACAAAATCAAGTAAGGTATCATAAAAACATCAAATGTAACCCTCTCCTCCTTTATCTGGTTGAAGTTTTGTCTAAGCAAAATAGCACCATTTTAAGATGACAAAGCATCTGTAACTCCAGGAGCATGTCCAAATTGCTCTAATCACAACCAGCGCCTTTTAAATAAAATAACTGTTTGTATATTTTCCTGCCAGTCAGATGCATTTACATTTATGCAATTTTTAATAGAATTTTTTTTAAAAAAAACTTGTGTCACAAGCCTGAAGCTTCAGGAGTGTATTCCTTTTAAGTTACTTACAGTATAATTTTTTTTGTATAAAGTTCTGTTCTTTGAACCACAGCTTTATTATGGTACTTTACACTGGATACAGATACAAAGACACTGTTCAGAAGATTGACTACACACAGCAGTTGTCTGGCATTGAGAGCTTTTGAAGTTTTTATAGCCTGATTCTGGAGGAATGTTGGTCTGCTGTGCCTTTGCAGTCACTGCTTAGCCCAAAGTAATATTACTTTTGATGATACTAGAGACACGGATATTCAGTCTTCAAGTCTGAAAAAAAATTAACTCTCTGATATTGGACCCACAGTTGTCTGCACGCTTGGGTATTCAATGGAATTTGTAGTAGAACACCTACACTTTCATACTGAAGACTGCCAAATAAGTAGGATTCCCCACCCCCTTTTTAAAGCAGTAGTGAAGACTGTGCACGCGTGCGTGCATGTGTGTACATATATATCTGCATCCTTCTCCCAGCACTGAATGTTTTAATAGCACTGGGTGCTCACCATGAAGAAAATTTATGGAAACTTTCTCCAGAAGGTCAGAACTGATTCAGAGCACTTGCCACTGATGTTACTGATGTCCATTTTGTTAATTCTCAATATTTGTAACTTCAGAGAAATTTTTAATTCTGTCCAGTTTTATAAGCTTTAATGATGACACTCCTCCTTTAGATTTGCCTCAAGGAAAGCAACTCTCTTCATAGTGGAGGCTGTTGAAGACTAACGGCACCCTTGACACCTTTAAGGAAACGTGGAGCCTGCAAATAGTAGCAACAGTTGATGAGCTTAAATAAATAAAATCAGTTGTTTAATCTGGACATGTTTTAAAAAGGAATATAATGTTTAATATTCAGAAAATAACAGTTGCCATAATATTGTTCTTTTTTAATGTCAAAAGGAGCAGAGACTTTGAGATACGAACATGGCAAACCAGTCTTTTATCATTAGCTCATGTATTTGAGGAAGAGCAGCTGTCTTTTTATATGTTTTTGAAAAATCATATTGTAATTCTTTTGTACAAAAAAAGTAGTACTTGTATTCTAGAAGAAATATTGAATGCTTAATTTATAAGAGGGCTGAGGCTTTTTTCTTTTTCCCAGTATTTTCTTTAAAAATGAAAGGGGATCATCTCTTCAGTTGTGGGAATTGGGAACCTTTGACAGATTATTTTGTGGACCAATATTTTGGGGAAAGCAAAGGCAGGGGTAACGTAGGGCTTCGATCTCATCCTCACTTATACCAGCAAAATCCACCTCTTTCCACGAGTTGCGTTTTGCAAACTTGTGACATTACATCAGTGCCCATTGCTTTAGCCCTAGTAATCTCAGGACTTGGTTTAAAGTAAAATAAATACATATAAAAAGTAGAAAGCCAATAAGTTTCCATAAGTAAATGCCATCCAGGAAATATTTGCTGTCGGGTAATGTATAGAACAATGTGGATTTTTTTGTTTGTTTTTTTGGTCCATGTTTTTTCTGCTTTGGTGTTTTTTGGGGGAGAGCACTCAGATCCAATATAATTCCATTTGGAAGGCTGTCCAGCAATCAGCATGTTCCATTCATAGGAAGAGTTACATGTATAATCCCTAAAAACAGAGAAATAATTTTTTAAAAACCTCTCAAGGCATACATCTCTATATGGGGGAATAATTTTGACCTTCCTATCTTTACAGTTGAAAGCACAGAAAGGACAACCTTTTAAAATCATGTGATGTTTTTCATTAAAATGTTCCTATCTGGTTTAGATTGCTGCTTTTGGTTTTTTGTTTTGCTACACTGTAAATACTTTGGGGGTACATAATGTATTTTAATTTTGCCCTTGTTCCAGTAAACAATTTAGATGTGAACAGCTTCCCCTAAAAAGCACCAGTATGTTACATTATGATGTCATGATCCCACTATGTGTTACCTTTTTAATCCTGTTTTTCATTCTTTTCATGTGTACAGCAGTATTTTTAATAAAGAATACCAGAAATAACATAGCCTTCTTTTGAGCATGTGAAGTATTGTAGATCCTCAAGTTGACTGAAACTGCATTGCATTATGGGGTTGCTGTTTTCATCTTCTCTTACTCCGCCAGTGATTCTTCCACAGGGATTGGAACAGTTTGTATCTCTCAAGTGACGTTTAACATGACTGAAAAATCACATAGCCTATGCCATGTACAGATACAACAGAGACTAAAAAGAACAGTGCTATACACTTCCTGCATATGTGCAAGCTGTGGAATCTTTCTGGTTGTTACCAACTGAGTTCAAACTCGGAGCCCAGACTCTGAAAAAACAATCACATTTTGAATTTAGTTTGAGTTCCCTTGTCAATTAAAACGTGTTTTTAAAATGTGTTCCTTAGGAAACTATACACAAGTTATATTGAGTTTTCATTGCCCAGATTTATTTGATTTGAACTGTTGACCACAAAAATAACTTTAAAACATTATGAAGGCCTTTGTACTCTCACACTCCCTGTGATATGTCTATATAAAGTGTAAAAAGTAATACAACTTTGTACAATATATATAAAAATGTTGATATTATGTTTTGTCTTGTATAAATTAATCTGGACTCCGTCCCCTAAAATACCAAAATTTTGCATTAGTAAGTTTGTTTTTCAAACAGACTAAAATGCATCTTGCAACAAGCTTGCATGATGCTCCTCTCTCATGCAGTCAGAGGGCAGGAGCATTTTAGGACTCTGGTAGACTCTTTTTTAACCCATAACAATCTGCAGTACTGATCTCTAGAAATCTGTTGAAATTGTTCTGCTTGCATCGCATCACCCCATACTGTCCTTGGATTTTGTTTTATTTCTCCCTGAAACAAGTATATTTACAGAAGAAGTTCATAGGGCTTCATCACATGTACACATGAAAATAGAATTGTGTGCAGCAAACACATATTTGCAACAGCACGCATCATACAGATCCACACACCAGAAAGAGCCTGCATCTTATTGCTGCAAGTATGCATGATACAGATACCTTTCAGAGGTTCCAGGCAAAAATCCAATTTTTGTCTTGGGTGTAGCTCACTTGAATTACTAGAATGCGTGGCTGCTATACTTGGACTGCAATTTGCCTATAGCTTTTGTAGGACTATAAAACTGTACTGATAATTTTCCAGTCCCTGCACTATGCACTGCTGCTAGTGCATTGATCTGGCACCTATTCTGACCTTGGTTGTCGAGAGTGTGACTGTATTCTAGATAGGGTTGGTGGTGAATGAAATGGGAGATGAGATTATGCTGTCTATAGGATTGGGATAGGACTTGCCATTTCCCTGCCATATCACAGAGAACTTCAATAAAAAAATTATTCAGTGGTTTACATAGCAGGAGGACTGATAATGGGGAAATGGCTTCCTGTCTCTCTAACAGTTTACAAAGAAACATAGCAGCAACAGCTATGAGGAGGGATGCTATGTTGGGTTGGACAGTGCTTATTCCCCTGCTAATCAGAAGAGAGCTACCACCTTTAAAAGGTGCCTCTTTACCTGTTAATAAGATTAATCTGAAGCAGGGATTCTCAACGTTATTGGACGTATATCAGGGATCCCCAGATGTTATTGGACTTTAACTCCCATAATCCCCAACCAAAGGCCACGGGCTGGGGATTATGGGAGTTGAAGTCCAAAAACATCTGGGGACCCAATGTTGAGAACCACTGATCTGAAGAATTGAAGGTCAATAAGCATATACTCCAGAGACTTCTGAAATTCCAGTGTCTCCATAAGTTGAGGCAAGAGAGTGAATGAAGCGTTTCTGTTACTATGTTAGGTCAGGTACAAAACCCTTTGAAAGTACCAGTCTGCAAAGAATTGAAGACAAAATATCCTCACCTGATTGGAAAACAGGCTGGTTATCATGGAGGCTAAATCTTGAACTGCCATCACTTGATGTGCTGTTACAGCATAATGTCTGAATAGGGCTACTGTGTACTAGATAGCTTGAGCAGGCTGGAATCTGTTTCCCATCCAAGCAATCTTCTAGGAATGAACTTAACAAGTAGGTGCTGATTTTTATTCTAGTGTATTTATTCCCCACTTTTGTTTGTTTCTATCCTCTTCATCCAAGTTGCCCAGAGCGGTGTAATCGGTTCTTCTTTGTGGTCTCTATGGGATTTGCACCTGCGCAGAGGCCCACTCTAGAGCTTTCTAGAGATTAAGAAAACACTTTTTTGGTGATATGTATGTATCCATATCCCAGTCATGTAGTGTATCTCCTCAGGAGTTCGCCAACTGCCACAGAGATCACACCATTTGCATTGCTGCAGTGGGGGGGGAGGGATGCCAATACCTTCATTCCAGTTACGAATCCCTCTTAAGTTACGGTTTATTTCCACTTTCAATCTGCTCATTCTCTTTTTGCTAGCATTTTTGTTTTCTCTCACACCCCTCTCCTTGTTTATGGATAGCAGCAAAACCTTGTTTAAATGTTGTGTTTTCTGCTCATCCAAACTTCCCAACACCGACAAGCACACAAGATGTTTATGCCTGGGAGAGGAAGATAGGGTTGAGGCCTGCCCCACGCTCCAAGTGCACTGCAACTAAGCCTCGTCTCTCCCTTTAGGAGAAAGCGCTCTCTGCCCTTGCTACCTCAGGGGAGCATCACTACAGCTCTCCCCGAAAAAGTGCATTCAACAAGGCTCTCTCCTAAGGGGATCGCCATTTTGTTTGTTTTTATCTTGGGAGGGGATAAAGCGCTCCCTGAAATGGCATCATGTGCCTGCCCCACTGATGCCTATTGTCTCTGTGGTTTCTGAGACAATTTTTGAGTCCAGGTTCCTCGACAGTCCTGATCACTGCAGCAAGCCTCCTGTCTTTGGGATCTAATGCTACCACCCAGCTTGTCGCTAAGCATATGCATGCTAAGTCGACACTCCCTAAGAGGAAATGTTTAGGAACTGTGCCTTCTGGCTGCAAACTACCCAAATAGAAAAGAGAGAGCACGTGAACTTAATCCTGAATTTAAGCCAATGGAAGCCCCGTTGGTCCCTGCTCCAGCCCTGATCGTGGAACCAGAGAAGCCTATCGATTCCAACACTGACCAGCAAGAATTGCCACCTGACTAACCCAAGGGGCTCTTAGACCACGATCTTTATCCTGACTATGATTCCCAAGAAGGAGATTAAAGGGAATACCCGCCCTCAAGTAGACACCAAGGCTCGTCGCCTTTGCAAACAGAACCCCACCCAAGTGACTACCAGCTGCATTATGAGAGCTGTTCACATACTAGATATGGTGACTACATTGAAGAGGATTACAAATGCCACTGTCATCATTAGGATTTTTGCTCCTGTGATGACTACTGCCACCAGTGCACTAGCAGATATGGGCACGTGACTTTTCTGGATTGTGACCAACCAACTCAGTGCTACCACTCGCCACCTAGATACCACCACCCACGGTCCTGTAGTAGGTCCCTGTGCAACACACATGAATGCCTCTCACCACTATATGCCCAGAGATGCTATCTGCATCACCAGACTTCAAGAAGGAACACTCCACCACCAGCAGAACTCAAGGGGGAATCCTGCCATCTAGCCAATCTGTGACTAAGATGTCAGCTCCAATACACAGCGACCACACTTCATCTACACAACCTGAAAATGTTCCTACTTCTGCTAATCCACCACTTTCTGTATCTCGTACTGAATCTGATGCAGATGTGGACACAGTCATTTCCCCTTCAAAATGTGATTGATGCTGAAACACAGTCACTGGCACTGGATACTCAATTGGACCTCCTCCCCACTTGACGCTTTATACGATGTGGTAGAACTGGATATTAAGTCAGACCCTCCCACTGAGGAAATATACATTTACTCAGAACAAATCAAGCACACAGCTAAGATCCTTGGGGTTGAAACATCAGAATACTACAGCAGCACCCAACTCCATATTTAATCTCATTGAGTCAGATACCAAAACAACCTTTTATATTTGCTGCTTATTCCAACGATCTTGGAAGTAGTCGAACATGCATGAGAGAAACCAGCTACAGCCTCCCCTTCTGCTCAGTGCTTGGATCACATGTATCGCACCCAGCGCAAGGACTGCACTTTGTTTAAACACCCAGTGCCTAACTCAGTAGTAGTGGAAATGTCTGTCCCTGACAAAAGCCTTTATCCACACCAACTGATGACAGATGTAAATTAGATACAACTAGCTGACCCAGCACAGAGCATCTGTGCGCTCTTTGGGGCCGGCGATTACCTCTCCCCCCACTTCTGCCCCAGTCTCTGCTTCTGGGCCCAGCCACCTATCCTCCCCACTCCTGGGCCTTGCCTCCACGGCCGGGCCGGGCCCACCACCTCTGGCCTCCATGGCCGGACCACTCCTGCGGCAAGCAATCCTGGGTGCACCTCAGCCAATCAGGTGCGTCCGCCGCCCAGCCAATCAGCTGGGCTCTGGGATGCACATTCCAAGGCACACCCAGGAGAATTAATATAATAGATTGGGGAAAGAATTATAGATTGGGGAAAGAATTACTCGACTGCAGCACTTCAGCTGTGGTTTGCTAACTACCAGTCTTATATGGCATGGTATGTGCACATGCTCTTCAAAAAGCTGTCTCCATTCATGGGTCAAATAGACCAGCTGAACTAGAATGAAACAGCCTGCAATATACTTACCAAAGGACAGAAAATTGCAAAGCAGCTGCTTCACTCTGCATGCCACACAGCAGACAGACAGCGGTGCTTCTTGTGCGCCTCCACCTCAGTCGCCCTATGGAGACATGGACGGTTTAGATCCACCTCCTTAACTCCTGAGGCAAAATCCAGGATAGAGCTTTTGATGGGGAACACCTCTTTGGAGACAAGATCGACACTCTGAAACGTGTCCAGAAACTGAGGTCAGTTTCAGTTTAGTTTATTGTGATCTTTGAACAGCTCGTTCAGTCACAGCATCTCAGCCACCATACCAACCAGGGAAACGTAGACAGTGGAACCAACAATCCACAGCTAGTAGACCTTATTCAACACCTTCCAACTCATACCTAGTACTAAGTACCAGCCCTTTCATAAACCACCTAGCTATCCCACAACGAAGCCACCTTCCACCAAACTACAACCCAATTACAACAAGATCTGACTACCAAACAAGGCTAGCACCATACCTGTCTCATTGGCAAGCAGTTAATGTCAGACTGCTGGATCCTCTACATAACTGAACATGGCTGCTGGAGAGAATTTACTGAACCATCTCCAGGGTCCAGTCCCTACACACCACCACCAATGCCTACTCTTCTGGAAGAAGTGCAAGTTCTACGGAAATGGGCAATTCAGAAGGTCACTGGAGACTTCCACCATGACTTCTATTCCAGATACTTCACAGTGCAAAAAGAAATGGAGGACTAAGATCAATCCTCAACCTTAGTGGCTTCAACCTCTTTGTGCACTATCACAATTTCTGAATGGTGACCATCTAGATTATCCTTGCGCTTCTCCCAAAAGGTGCATGGTTTACATCCCTCAACCTACAGGATTCATATCTCCATACACCCCCAGTATCATCATTATCTCCACTTCAAAATAAGGGACTTCACCTACCAAAATACCGTTCTCCCCTTTGGTCTGGCTTCAGCACCAGCACCATGCATCTTTACCAAAACCATGGTAGTGGTAGCTGCCTTTCTTCAACGATAAGGCATCCAGATCTTCCCCTACATAGACTGGCTCATCATTGCCCCTTCTGAAGACCTCCTCAAACAAAACATTCATATCACCCTTGCCTGTGTACTAGACCTAGAGTTACAGGTCAACCACAAGAAGTCAAAACTTCGACCACCAAAATGAATCGATTTCATAGGAATTCACCTGGATGCCTATTGCTTTGCAGCCTACCTGCTGGACGACCGGATATTGGACATCTTTCACCCAATTCAAATTTCCAGGGTGCACATGCTTTACAGCATTCAAGATCCAGCACCTACATGGCCTCAAGTCCTCCACCACTGCAATTCTCCTGCATGCTAGGCTATGGCTGCATATCATCCAAGAATGGTTTCTGGAAGTTTTTCCCCCCTTTCAAAAACAGCCAATACAGAAAGCTTTTGATTGCTCCTCCAAGTTGTTCATGCTGCCCAGTGGTGTATAAAAATAGATCATCTGACTACAGGCTTGCCCCTTCATCACACAACCACTGGATGCAACCTTCACCACAGACGTTTCACTGACTGGTTGGGGAGCCCATTGTATGGCCTGAGAAGTATAGTCTGATTCCTACATGCAACATCATATAAATTACTTGGAGCTACTGGCAGTCTTCCTTGCCATCAAATATTTTCGGTGCCTTCTGGAACGCAAGTACGTCCTTGTGTTTATGGACAATAAATCACTTCTGTGTACATAAACTGCCAGGGTGGGACAAGGTCCACAGACCATTTAAATTTGATTCTAGACCTGTGGAATTGCTGTGTCCTTCATGACATCTTTCGAATGGTGCTCTGTATTCCAGGGAAGGAAAATACTATAGCCAGCTCTCTCTCCACAGGCAGAAGTACCTGTCCTATGAGTGGCAATTGCACCCAGAGGTTGTTGACCGCCTCTTCGACTGCTGCGGCTTGTCAACCATAGATTCTTTCGGAGACATACACAATAATCAATGCAACCGTTTTATTCAGTCATGGAGGAGTGGGCCACAATTCCAAAGGGGACGTGCTCTTGTCAGATCGGTCAAAGGAGTACATCTACTTCTCCCCCCCCCCCCACTTTCTGCTGATTCCTCAGGTTCTTCAAAAACATAAGAACATCCCTGCTGGATCAGGCACAAGGCCCATCTAGTCCAACATCCTGTTTCACACAGTGGCCCACCAGATGCCTCTGGGGAGCCCACAGGTAAGAGGTATGTGCATGCCCTCTCTCTTGCTGCTGCTTCCCTGCAACTGTTATTGAGAGGCATCGTGCCTCTGAGGCTGGAGATGGCCCACAGCCATCAGACTAGTAGCCATTGATAGACCTGTTCTCCATGAAACTGTCTAAGCCCCTTTGAAAGCCATCCAAGCTGGTGGCCATCACCACATCCCATGGCAAGGAATTCCATAGATTTATTATGTGCTGTGTGAAAAAGTACTCCCACTTGTCAGTCCTAAATTGCCCAACCTTCAGTTTCATGGGGTGACCCCCAGTTCTAGTGTTGTGAAAGAGGGAGAAAAATTTCTGTCTGTCTACCCTCTCCACTCCATGCATAATTTTCTCCCCTTAGTTGTCTCTTTTCCAAGGTAAAGAGCCCCAGATGCTGTAGCCTAGCCTCATAAGGAAGGTGCTCCAGGCCCCTGATCATTTTGGTTGCGCTACAGAGCAGCCATGCTCCTTGAATTTTGATCACGCGATGTTAGCCACTCCAGCCTAATATCACTACTGGGTCTTTCCACCTTTTGTGCCACCCCAATCTACTCCTCTTACCAGGTTGAAAGGAATCTCACCCAAACCTCTCTGCCCTCTTGCTGACAGCATGGCATCTGCCCCCACAGATGCCAGACTGTCAACACTGTTCTCCATAATGTACTAAAACCATCCACACGCCCGACTTCCAACGCAAAGAAGCACTTCACAGAATATGCTACAGGGCATCACCTAGACCTATTACACTTGTTGAGAGTGACATCCTTACTTATCTCCTGCACTTAAAAGAAACAGGCGTATCTTCTAACGGCCATCTCGGCCCACCATGTTCTCAGTTCATTTTTCAAGTTTCCTGTGGTTAAAAAGTTTTTTCAAGGGTTTGAACAGTTTGTTTCCCCCGTACTCCAAGGTTTTGCTAACCTAATGGGGCAATGACTTGACTAGCAGGCCAGAGGTTGCCAGTTTGAATCCCCGCTGGTATGTTTCCCAGACTATGGGAAACACCTATATCGGGCAGCAGTGATATAGGAAGATGCTTAAAGGCATCATCTCGTACTGTGCCTGGAGATGGTAAACTCCTCCTGTATTCTACCAAAGACAACCACAGGGCTCTGGGGTTGCCAGGAGTCGAAACAGACTCGGCAGCACACTTTACACTAAGGTTGGCACCTTCATGGAACTTACCTCTAGTGCTCAACATGCTGACAGCTAAGCCATTTGAATTGATGGCCCCCACAAACCTGCATCTATTTACCTTCAAAACTATTTTCCTAGTGGCCATCACCTCAGCCCATCATGTCAGTGAGCTCAGGGCCTTCCAAGTGGACCCACCATTCTTAATTTTTTCATAGGGACAAGGTCTCTCTGACACCAGATATAATGTTTCTACCCAAGGTGGTCTCTCAGTTTCATCTCTCCCAGGAGATCTCCCTTCTAGTCTTTTTTTTCATAAACCCACATCACCAGAAGAACAGAAATGGCACACTCTGGAAGTTTTGCAGAGCCATAGCTCTCTATGTGCGCAAAAAGAAGGAATTTCGAAAGTCCAACTCACTCTTCATCTGCTATGGAGAGCCTAACAAGCAGCTCTAGATCTCCTAGCAAAGGCTCTCCTGGATATGATCTATGATCAAGCTTTGTTACCAACTAGCAGATAAGCCCTTACCTCTTTCCCTTCACGTTCACTCAGCTAGATCCGTGATAACCTTACTCACGGGCATTCCACTGGACACCATCTGCAATGTAGTCACCTGGTCTCAGACCTCCACCTTCAGCCAGCATTACGCCTTGGGCCCGAGGGCAATGAATTATGCTGTTTTTGGCTCCAGGGTCCTTCAGACGGCCTTGGGAGCTTTCTAGGCTGTCCCACTGCCAGGTAAGACACGCAATCTCCTGCAGTGGCTACAACTGAGAAGATACATTATATGACCAGGGTATGGATACATACAGGGGCTGGGGCTACTGCCTATAAGCGTTTTCTTAATCGCTAGAAAGTTTCAGATTAGGTCTCTGCACAGGTGTGAATCCCACGTGTGAATGCATAGAAGGCCACTCGAAGAAACATCATTACAGGTAAGCAAGCTGTACTTATGTTTATCCCCACAACAACCCTGTGAGGTAGGTTGAGCTGAGAGAAGTGACTGGCCCAGAGTCACGTAGTGAGTTTTTATGCGTGAATGGGGACTTGAACGTGGGTTTCCCCAGTCCTACACTCCAACCACTGTACCTTGCTGGCTCTCTGTTTAAATGTGTTTAGCCAAAATATGCGGTCTCCAATAGTTTACTACATTTTAAAGGCCAGCCATCTAGATATTTTGAAAGTTTCTTTCTTCAAGTTGTATATTTTCTTTGATGCTTTCTCAGTTGATGATCTTTAAAATAAGCAAATTTTGGACACCGTATCTGGCTGGTTCATTCCTGCATGTGCACCATTCTCATACCAGCCAGGAACATGCTTAATGACTGCGTCTGGATTTGTGACTTGCCTCTATTAAAAACTAATAGATTTGCTTTTGCGTGTTTTGCTTAAACGTCTAAACTGCTTTTCTATAAAAGCAAATTCAGGCCTTGCGCAAGCAGATGGAAACGTGCAGAAGGACCTTTGCTGCTCCCTCTTTCCCATGGCAGACTCTGTGCCCTCATTGCTCTTCAGGGTTGGCAAACCCTTGGAAACATGATGGGGATAGGGAGAAGGAGGGCATGCTGAACAGAAAACAAGTGGAGCTCCTCTTGTGGAAAAGGCCTTTTTGTGGTTTTTTGTAAGCTCCTCCTCCCCTTCCCATGCAGCCCCCCAAACCTCACAAATGACCTTTCAGGAGTGCAGGAGCTGCTCTGCCTAGAAGGTGGAAGAAGGCTCCCTTGCACGTTTGCATTGAGCCCCATGGTATTCAAAACAAAGTATTTATTGCCTCTGATGCTCAGTCTGTGAGGATTGCATGCATGTACATAAACACTATGAAGAACATGAATGTGTGGGCACCCTTGCTAGTGGCCTAACCATGCAAACATCTTCTGTTCATTTGAATTGGTAACCAGTGGCTTATTTTGAATTTGTCTCTCTTGAGGTGAGATTTGTGTCTCTTGACCTATGTTTACTATTCCTGTCAGAATGATACTTGGAAACACTTGTTTACATTTCTGCATCAACCATGCCTGGCTCATTCCCCATGATCCTTTTGCAACATACAGATTATTAGACAAGCAAAAAATGCAGTTTCAAACAAAGAAATTTTATTATGAGAACTTAGAAAAATATGTAAATAGATCACAAAGTTAAAGTGCAGATATGTTTACATCCAGTTCTTAGTGTTCATTTTGAAGATTTTTTTAAAAAAATTCCAGTTTCTTTAAAAAGCTTGTTAAAAGCATTAGATGTATATAAAATTATTTTGTATTTACAATCACTAATGCCCAGCTTGAAGGAGAAACAACCATCCCATCCCAAACATCCACTGCCTTTAATAGGTGAACTGCAGCTAAAGAACAGCACTAACATAGCTACAGTTCACCTATTTGTACAAAAAGAGCAAAGATTAGTCTTATATCCTTTAGAAGTGAGTCTCCTAAAATGCTCCTGCAGCCAAACACTGTTAAACTATTGGTCTCAATCCAGCTAAAGTTAGTTGTGACAAAGGTCCATTGAAATCAACAAACCAAATGTAATTGTGTCTTAAGTTCATCATGATGGACATCAGCAGGAGCAGAGTCAATGTATTTAGTTGTTTTTATAGGTCAGCCATCTCACTTACTGGTGAAACATTGGTTCACCAGTACATTCAGTAAAATCTAATACAGTCAGTAAAATCTGACATACTGCCCCATCCTTTAGCGTCAATGAACCCACCAGCACATTCTTGGCACTAAATAAATGTTATAGTAATAGCAGCAATACTGGATTCAGCAGGCATTTGAGACACAGATTGACTGGCTTCCCCATCCTATAAGCATGGCTGGAATAACACACTGTGTGGTTGACCTTCCAATTAGGCTGCTCCTGCCTATGCTGTCACTTGCAATTGGAGTCTAAATGCTGCATATAGATCAGGATAATGGATCAATGGAGGACTAGATAACCTCTCTTAAAAGAAGAGATTAAAATTCTGCTAGCGAATCCCCAATTCTGCACCAGGAGAAGCTTATTTCTGTAATGTGAGTTACCTACCTGAAGCAACTTTGTTCATTTTTTAAAAAAAAATGACAGGCATTCTATTTCAGCTAACAACAAAGAAAACATCTGCCTTGTAGCTGTGCTCTAAAGAAACGGTCAGGATACTGAAGTCCTACTCAATCCAGTGGAAATCCTGCATAGATCCACTTGATGGTGTTCGAATTTTTATTTGGTACTGTCTATAAACAGTCAAGAAAATCTGCAACCAAGAGGCTAAGTAACTTGTTTAATGACTGTTAGCACTATTGGGATACTGAGTTCCACGTCCAATAATGAATATCCACATTTAGATAATCTGATGGGAAACTGCAACATATACAGGAATGCTTTTCTTTAGACACCAGACTGCCCATAGAATGTACATCTTACTTATCCCTAATCTTGGCCTGATTCATTCTCACACTCAGCAATAGCACCTGTAGTGCCAACATTTGGCAATGGTAGTATTTTTAAGTGTGATAATTGCAAGCATTGCCACATGCTAGTGTGATGGTACTGTAGATTGAGATGGCTCACAAAGCCAGCACAGATCCTATGTCCTGCTGCTGCATTAGTGCAACATTTGTAAGGGAAAAAGCCTGCAATCTTAATTCTGCAACCTACCATTTTGTGCTTTCACAGCCTATATACCGACTCAAACTGGTTTAGTAGTCATTTCCTTGCCCTATGGAGCCCTGGGAATCCCAATACTGGAGAGGGACTATCGACTCAATGTGTGGCAGCTGTGGAAAAGGCCAATTCCATGCTAGGGATCACTAGGAAGGGGATTGAAAATAAACGGCTAATATTATAATGCCCTTATACAAAACTATGGTGCGGCCACACCTGCAGTACTGCGTACAATTCTGGTCACCACATCTAAAAAAGGACATTGTAGACTTGGAAAAGGTGCAGAAGAGGGCAACCAAGATGATCAGGGGCCTAGAGCACCTTTCTTATGAGGCAAGGCTACAACACCTGGGGCTATTTAGTTTAGAAAAAAGTCTGCGGAGGAGACATGATAGAATTCTATAAAGCAGCTTTAAGAGGGGTTTGGATAACTTCATGGAGGAGAGGTCTATCAACAGCTACTAGTCGGAGGGCTATAGGTCACCTTCAGCCTCAAAGGCAGGATGACTCTGAGTACCAGTTGCAGGGGAGTAACAGCAGGAGAGAGGGCATGCCCTCAACTCCTGCCTGTAGGCTTCCAGTGGTACCTGTGGGCCACTGTGTGAAACAGAATGCAGGACTAGATGGGCCTTGGGCCTGATCCAGCAGGGCTGTTTTCATGACTACAGTTCTCGAACAAAATAGTTGGCACCTTTACAATATGCAGGATTCTTTGGGGGAAGCTATGGCAGATAAAGTAGTCTAAGTCCAACATGTGCTTAATACAAATGTGCCTCCAAAGGCAATGCTGTAGAGTTATTCTTGCCTATGCTCTTTTTTGTGCGTCTGTTTGAACTGCTTTTGCAAGTTGTTGTAGTACTTCGAGCTGTACTTTTTGAGAAGCTGCAACACTCTCCTAGAAGCATGACTGCAAGAGGTATGTATGTCTCGATATAGCTGGCCCATGAACAAACTGATTTGTGCTCATGCCAAGTTGCATACTTCTACCACCCCATGTTGTGTCCAGAGCACCACTAGAATAATTTTGAAAGATGTTTGGATTTTTAAAGAGCAATTTGGTAGTTAGGTACAAAGATGCACAGGGATAGGAATTTACTGGGCAAGATGCTGCCCGTGGCCTGGTCTAGTCAATGTCATTACTCCATTACCTTATCTGAGGCCAGGAGAATAATCTGCCATTAGGAATTGGGAGAAACACCATGCACAGTAGTGTGTTGCAGAAATAATCTGTGATCTACCCAGCCATTACTGATGCACAGAGCAGTAGCAAGGATGGTTTAAAATATAAATGGGGGTAGCAGGGAAAAGCTAATCCGCTTGATTGCCAGTGGTGAGAAGTCCCTGTTAAACAGGTGGAGTGGAATAACGGACTTCAGAATTATAGCTGGGAGGAAGCAAGCCCGGTGATGTCTTCTGTTCCCAGGTGCTGCTATCACTGGTAAATGGCTGAGTCACATCACTGATGTGGCTGCAACTGTAGCTGTAGAAGTTTGGCTTGGTACTTCCTGAAAGGGCCGACTCCTTGCTTCTGCTGCCAGTAAGGAGGCTGTAAATAAAAGCAGATCCTCTTTAGCTGCCTGATGAAGACAGGTTCATGATAGGTTCTTTGCCACTCATGTGTATAGTTATTTAAAATAAATGTCCCACCACGCAGGCAAATAGCTACTTAAGAAGGTATACAGCTTAGAACTGCATATACAAATAATGACAGAACACAGCATTCTAATTAAAATATTGATTTAAAAACACCAGAATTCCAAATCCATGCAGTACTCTCTTAGGAAAGGGGCAGGTACAATAAATGCATTTTCATAAATCACCAAAAATGCTCACGAGATGAACTTAGTGGGGCGTGAGTGGGGGAGGCTTCCCTGACTCCTGTACTTGCCATCTACCCTCTGAAACTGATGACATCTGAAGCACGACCTCTGGAAAGCTGTCCTGACAGTAAAGCCAAAACTAGTTGTGCTCAGAAATAAGTGGCTAGCTCCTTTCAGCACAGTTATAATGGGCACTCTCTGTCTTATTCCAGCCAGCGCCCAGCCTGTCTTGTTCTATACCAGTTGTGAGAATGCCAGTTTGTGATGAACCCCATACATACGTTAACAGCAACACAAGAGCTGGGAAGGGTGCCAATAAGGCACAGAAAGCCCATATAGGTTGACATCATTTCTTAGTATTGGAGAGAGATCACCGCTATAAGATGTGCTTAATGGCCACCAGCTTTGGGCCTTTTGTGAGGGAAGGAAGGGGTTTGTTTTTCCCCCAGGGGGTGGCATTCATAACTGGCTGCTCCCACCTGCAGCCTTAAGTGGTCCCGTCCACTCTACCAACTCAGGATTTTATCTTGGAGTTCTATTGTACCTCATTGTACTGTATGCATAGACCAAACCACCTAAAAGGATTTAGATAGCTTCACAAAGGATAGGACTACCACCATTAGCCAGGTGCACCTGTCCCACAAATTACTGGATGTCTGGGACAAAGCATTCTTTTCCTAACAGTCCCTGGCCAGATGCCTAGAAGCTCCCGAGAAGGGAATGAAATTGGTAGGGGGCGGTATTTCCTTTAAGCCCCCAGCACCTGATAATTAGTGAACTGCCATTCTTTAAGAAAGTTCAGTTTAGCTTAGTAACCAGTGATAAACTAATCCCCCATGGTGTGGCCACTCTACTAGAGAATAGGCTTGTTTGGAAACTGAACCTGTGATCTCACAAAGCAAGAATCACTTCTGTGATCACATCTTGGAGCTGTAAGCCTGACCAACTTCCGTTATAGCCATTTACCAGTGAGAAATACTTTCTGTTGGCAAGCCCTTGCTCCCTAGACAGGAGCCAGGCAGCGGAAGGTGGCTAACATGAGGTGCTGAAGAGCAGGAAGAGAAATGACGCTCCTGCCTCCTTCCATTGTGATGTTGCCATTTTAATATCCTGAGTCCTTGAGCCTTGAATGGGTTGTCATGTGCTGAGTCATGCATGGGAAGGAGTGGGGGACATCCCCTTCCCCAGCCTATACTTTTCTTGCTGTCTCTATACTGGAACTCAAGAACATTTCCCACCCGCCCCCATCCATTAGTGCATTGTTCAGGCAATCACAAGGGTATCTCTGTGCACATGTTCATGCAGTAGCAGAGTGGGATGGTAATGGTTAATAAAGCAGAAAACAGCTGCCCTGAGGTCAAAAAGGGTGGGTTCTCCCCACCCCACCCCGCTTTCCAATTTTTTCAAATTTTCCAATTCCACCATTTGGAATACAGCTTTCACCACCTGGAGTGACAATCTTGTCTGCTGAATCAATGTCTTATTGATTTCACTGGGTGTGTGGATGTACCACTGGGTGTGTGGATGTACCGGGTGTGTGGATCTCCCATTCATATGCAATACCACTGGGTGTGTGGATGTACCGGGAGAGGAGAGCTGGTCTTGTGGTAGCAAGCATGACTTGCCCCCATAGCTAAGCAGGGTCTGCCCTGGTTGCATATGAATGGGAGACTTGATGTGTGAGCACTGCAAGATATTCCCCTCAGGGGATGAAGCCGCTCTGGGAAGAGCTGAAGGTTTCAAGTTCCCTCCCTGGCTTCTCCAAGATAGGGCTGAGAGAGATTCCTGCCTGCAACCTTGGAGAAGCCACTGCCAGTCTGTGAAGACAATACTGAGCTAGATAGATCAATGGTCTGACTCAGTATATGGCAGTTTCCTATGTTCCTATGTACACATTTATCTCCGTCACTTAAAGCCACTTTGTATATCACTGCAGTGAGGTGCTTGTCACCAGAAAAGGAACCCCTTATGGCAGGCATTCTGCATAGCTGTTTTAAGCGATCTAAAATGATTGTCACATAAATTGACATGCTTTGAAAAGTCTTCATGCCAGCCTTAGTGGTTCTTCATGCAATGTGAAGTGTGACAAGGAACCTCACTAGGTGGTGAAAGCTGTATTCCAGATGGTGGAATGAGGACCGGTGAATGCAGCACCTCCTTAATACCAAATGAGAGAAAAACCACCCTTTTTGACCTCAGGGCTGCTGGTTTCTGCTTTATTAGCCATCACCATGCCTTGCAGGATAACTCTGATAATAGATTTTGAGGCTTTAAAAATATTCTAGCCTTGTATCAAGCATGCAAACATCAATCATTCTGATGACTCAGAACCAAAGGTTTGTGATGAGCGCTGCCTACAAATGTGCTTGCACTGGCTGGTTCCATTCACACACCCTGCCATGTCATCTTAAGAGAGCATCTACTTGGGATGCAGACAGTCCCAGCAATCTCCAGGAGTGGCTGAGAAAAATTCCTGCCTGAAGCCCTGGAGAGCCACTGCCAGTCAGAGTAGACACTAGGGAGCTAGATGGCCAATGGCCTGACTCAGCAGACAGCAGCTTCTAATGTTCCTATCTGCTGTTCTTACTATATTGAACTAACTTGTACTGTTCACACTACATTGTGTGCCATCTCAATGACCACCTCATGCCCCAAGGTATAGCAGGTGAGCCCCACCATGCAACCTCCCCAAGCAGGGAGAGTCAACACACACGGACCAACATCCAGATTTTCCTCCTGTGGATGGGCTAGGTTTTACCATTGTGTAATGGGGAAGGTGCAGTTTCCGGCAATCTCCTCTTCCCTGCTCTATAGCTGTCTGTGCCTCCTAAAACTATCTTCCTGTTAGTTGGCGGCCTTTAGGGAGATCATTTCAAGAGCCCCTGGTGGCGCAATGGTAAAACTGCCGCCCTGTAACCAGAAGGTTAGAAGTTCGATCCTGACCAGGGGCTCAAGGTTGACTCAGCCTTCCATCCTTCCGAGGTCGGTAAAATGAGTACCCAGAATGTTGGGGGCAATATGCTAAATCATTGTAAACTGCTTAGAAAGCTCCGGCTATAGAGCGGTATATAAATGTAAGTGCTATTGCTATTGCTAAGAGGCGCAGAGGGAAGGCAGCATCCCCCCCCCCGCAAATGCCCCTCTCCCCGTCACACAAAAGAACTTGGCACGTCAAGGGGTTAATCTGGATGTTGGCCCGTTGGTGGCCTGATCCTCATTTTTGCTCTTTTTAAAATGGGAGTGTCTCAACCTATGAAACTGACTTATATTCAGGGGTGTATCTAGGGTAGGGCAGGCAGGGCACATGCCCTGGGCGCCACTTGAAGGGGGGGCCACAAATTCTTAAAATTAATTTTTTTTTAAAATGGCCACCAAAAACAAAATGGCCACTGCACATGCTCAAATGGCCTCTGTGAGACCCTAGGCCATGCCAGGCCTCACAGAGGCCATTTAAGCATGCATGGTGGCCATTTTGTTTTCAGCAGCCATTTTAAAAAATATATTTTTTAAAAACGCCACAGCATATGCTCAAATGGTCTCTGCGAGGCCCTAGAGGCCAGCAGTGGGAGGGGTAACCTTTGCAGATGCCCCCCTCCCACGGCCTATAGGAAGCGCCCCGAAGGGGCTACAGGTTTAAAAAAAATTTAATATAACATAAGTCACTGTACACATATTCAGTTTGGCACTATGTACAGAGAATCAGGGCTTGTGAATAATGAGCTGAAGCTTATGAGCTAGGATTGTATTCATTTGCTCTTACTTTGCTTCTTATGATAAGTGAGTTAAATGTGGTGTCTTAACAATATGGCTATGAATTGTGAGTTTGTCTTTGAATCAGTGTGAAATCCTTAGTATTAAGGCCCACTGGGAGTTTCTTGCTCTCTTTCTCTCATTTTAACTGTCTTTCTGAAAGACTAGAATATATTCCAAGCAGTGACACAGTTTACTCTGCATATCCTTTAATTATTTTCAGAGTATCTGGGAAAAGCCAAATTCTCCATTTATTTTTAAAACTGATGTAATAGTGATGCTACAATGCATAGTAGAGAATCAGATAGGCACTTCTGTTTAGTTTTCCAAGTACACCTCCAAATAGTCTGTGGGTATTTCATGAGCCCCAGCATACTGAAGTTTGTAGTTTTCCAGCATTTTTTGGTCTGGCTAAATCCACTGCTAAATAGTTTTTGAAATTTTAAAAGATTAACGAGCTTGACTTATATTTTTCAGCTGATATTATAGTAAAGTTATCTAAAAGATGGGTGTCAGATGTTTGGACAGGGGGCGCAATTTCAGTGCTAACCCTAGGCGCTATTTTCCCTAGATACGCCTCTGCTTATATTGTGCCAAAACATCGGTCCATCTAGTATACAGGAGAACCTTATTAATCGTGGGTCCTGCACCTGCAGTTTCACGTATCTGCAGTCCAGTAATAGACACCCAACTTTGGTATACGCAAAGCAAGGGGGCAGAAAAGGAGTTAAACCCATGTATCTGTGGGTTGGGGTGACCGGAAATGACCTCAGAGGTCATTTCTGGCCGCCATTTTTAGTTCAGAAGTAATTTCATGGCTCATTCTTTGAAAGAAATTATGGGAGGGGGATGTGATCTTCAGCTGATTTTCTACTCTTGGGGGGCATCCTTGGACTCCTTAAGGGCAGTGCAGCATGGTAGGGCACTTTATTTGGCCCATTTTGTCATTTGGAGGGTGACTTTGGGTGGTGTGGGAACCTAAACCCCAATTTACATTCACTTAAATGCCCCGTTATTCATAGATTCACTATCGGAAGTCAGTGTGGTATAGTGGTTAGAGTGTTGGACTAGGACCAGGGAGACCTGTGTTCAAATCCCCATTCAGCCATGAAACTCACTGGGTGACTCTGAGCCAATCATGCATCTCTCAGCCTAAAATAAACTCCGCCCCCTGGGCCCCTATTCCAACTACAAATCACTGGAGATTGTCCAGTCTAAACTTATAAGAGCTGAACTCAGGGCCACCAGATGCATTTCTGATGCTGCACTAAAGTTAGAAACACACTTTCAGAGAGTGGAATCCAAAGCATGGATTTCAATTTTCAACTACTGACTTAAAATAAATTTTTCCCCTGTGGGGCTAACTCCCCTTGTACTGGCCAACAGATTTCAATCTTCCTGGACACAAGCACTGCTGGCAAAACTGATCACTTGGCTTCTCTTTAGAATATTTGTCACTGTTAGGATATAATCAAGCCAAGAAGATCCTCAAACAGAGCATCTTGAACATCAAAATGACCTCGATGTCATCCCACAGTCCATAAGAGGGCGCCTTGGCATTATCAGCCGGGAACCAGCCAACTATTTATCATCACTCTCTTTACCCAACCATCAGAGAGTGTTCCTTAGAGCAAGCTATGATACCTTACCATCAGCAGTTTTGTATGGGAAATTTCTGAAAATTCCCCTGGCCAGTTGGATTTGCCCTTGTGGTTCAGGTGAGGTTGAATCCGTTCACCTTGTGTTGCTATATTGTTCCTTTTATAATGACAGTCGATGTATTCTTATTACTCCCTTGTTATTACATTACCCCGGCTGAACTGATGAATTTTACATCACACTTCTCCTTGCAGATAAGAAATCTATTACACACAAGGTTGCTACATTTTGTGTGGCCGCTGTTAAGATCCGCCAGCAATTAATTTCTACCCTTTAGATCTTACCATAAAATGTTTACTTTGCTAGTGTATTGTATGATAAATTTCTTATCTGAATGTTTTATAATTTGTTGTGTTTATGTCTGATCAATGATCGTAATACAGCTATTCATTCATTCATTCATTCAAATACACACATACACACCCGTGGTATGGAACCCTCATGTACCTCAGCACTATATGCTGACTGGTGGCATCTCTCAAGTTTCAGACAGGGATCTTTCTCACTCCTGCCTCAAGATGCTGGCGACTAGACATGAAACCATCTGCATGTCAAGTGTGTGCTCTGCCATTCACCCTCTGCCACAAAACATTCACTCTTCTGCCACAAAAGCAACATTACACCAGAACACCTGAACAGTATATTATTACCCAAATAATGACCAAAAAAACCCCCACCCCATGTCCTGCTATGCTGCCTCATCGTGGCAGTGTGGGTGTGTGTGTTGCGTGTTCCTGGGAGGGATGAGTGAAGAACGCTGGGAGGTATACTCCCAGTAGGGTCACCCAAAGCATGAAGATCATCCCAGCTACCCAGCTAAAGCAAGCAGGCACCTATATTGGGCAGCAGCCATATAGGAAGGTGCTGGAGGCAGATGATCACTTCAGTGACCAAGACAAAGGCATCATTTAATACTGCGTGGGAGAAGGCAATGGTAAACCACTCTTGTATTTTACCAAGAAAACCAGATGGGTAGACAAAATAGAATGATTGTCGATGTAGTGCCGGATGATGGTCCGCTCGGGTCGGATTGCACTCAACATACTACTGAGGAAGAGCTAAGGATCTCTCAGAGTACCAATGGTGTTTATGATGCTGTTAGATTAAAGCCTTTTGGAAGTCTAGTGGCCGACGTTGCCATGAGGGAAAAGAAAATCCGAAGCTGCAAAGACAGAGTTACAATGGGAATGTGGAACGTAAGAAGCATGAATATGGGAAAGCTCAACACGGTGAAAGATGAAATGACTCGACTACAGATTGACATCTTGGGAATCAATGAATTAAAATGGACTGGAATTGGACACTTTCAGTCAGAAAATCATATTGTTTACTACTCAGGACATGAAAAACAAAGAAGAATCAGTGTGGCTTTCACAGAAAGGATATAGTAATGACAGTACTTGGATACAATGCGGTCAGTGACTGATGAATATCAATTAGATTTCGTGGACAACCCTTTAACATGACAGTTCTTCAAGTCTATACCCCAACAACTGATGCAGAAGAAGAGGAAGTTGATGAGTTTTATGCTCAAGTTCAATCTGAAATTGACAGAATATGCAAGCAAGATGGTAGTGGTTGGAGACTGGAATGCCAAAGCTAGAAATGGTAAGGAGGAAAACACAGTCAGACTGTATGGCCTGAGAAACAAAAATGAAGCAGGAGAATAACTTATTCATTTCTGCTACATCAATGATCTATTCATTGCTAACACATTCTTCAAATAACCAAAACGGCGCCTATACACATGAATGTCACCAGATGGAGTACACAGAAATCAAACTGATTACATTATTGGTGCAAGGAGGAGAAAGAGCTCTGTTATAAGAGCAAAGACATTGCTGTGGGCCAATTGGGGAACAGATCACAAAGTTTTTCCAAAAGATCTCTGGACTCAGAAGGAAGTCCAGCATCAAATTGGTATGTTAAGGGATGCCAAAGGACAGACAGTAACTGATTCAGAGAAGATCAAACAGAGATGGAAGGAATATACTGAAAATCTGAACAGCAGGAATACAAACATCCAAGGCATTCTAGAAGCTATTGTTGCCTACTTGCAAGAATCTCTAGTATGGGAAGATGAAGTTAGATCAGCACTCTGGTCATTACCAAGTTGGAAGGCTACAGGAATTGATGGAATAGCTACAAAAATATGGCAGGCAACAGAAGAAGAATCAGTCAAGGCTCTAACCAATCTATGCCAGCAAATTTGGAGAACAACACAATGGCCAACAGATTGGAAGAAGTCAGTCTACATTCCCATACCAAAGAAAGGAGACTCAACAAATTGCACAAACAATCACACAATATCTTTAATTTCACATGCTAGCAAAATAATGCTCAGGATCATCCAATGCAGATTAGACCCATAAGTGAAAAGGGAAATGCCGCATGTTCAAGCTGGTTTCAGAAAAGGCCAAGGAACAAGAGACGTCATTGCTCATGCACGCTGGATAATTGAGAAAGCCAAATAATACCCTAAAGAAGTCAATATGTGCTTTGACTACAGAAAAGCCTTCGATTGCGTCGACCATGTCAAGTTGTGGAATATCCTTAGGAAAATGGGCATCCCAGAACATCTCATTGTTCTCATGAGAAACCTATATACAGGACAGGAAGCCACAGTCCAGACGGAACATGGTGAAGCAGACTGGTTCCAGATCGGCAAAGGAGTAAGACAAGGCTGTACACTTTCTCCTTATTTATTCAACTGATATGCTGAACATACACTGAGAGAAGCTGGATTGGAAGAAGATGAGCATGGTTTGAACGTCAGAGGAAGAAACATCAATAACCTGAGCTACGCTGGTGACACCACTCTGATAGCTGAGAATGTGGATGATCTGCAGTCTCTAGTAATGAAAGTCAAGGAGCACAGTGAAAAGATGGGACTACGAATAAATGTAAAGAAGACTAAAGTAATGACAGTGGGTACAGCAACAGCCTCAGAATCGATACTGAAGACATTTTAGTGATGGATAGCTTCTTCCTTTTAGGATCGACCATCAACAGTAAAGGATTCAGCAGTCAAAAAATACACCACAGACTACCACTTGGTAGGGTTGCAATGATGTCCTTGGAAAGGATATTTAGATGCCATGACATGTCTGTACCTACAAAGATTAGAATCATTCAGCCAATGGTTTTCCCTGTGACACTCTATGGATGCAAAAGCTGGACTTTGAAGAAGCAAGAAAGAACAAGTATCGATGCTTTTGAACTTTGGTGCTGGTGAAGAAGACTTTTGAGGATAGCATGGACAGCCAGGAAAACAAACAAATGGATCATAGAACAAATCTAACCAGAATTTTCATTCAAGGCACAAATGACCAAGCTAAAACTATCATACTTCAGACACATCATGTGAAAACCCAGCTCCCTTGAGGAGTCCATAATGCTGGGGAAAGTTGAAGGAAAGAGAAGATGAGGATGACTAGCAGCAAGGTGGATGGATTTGATTATGACAGCAATAAAAGCACCACTGAGAAACCTTAAAGGCCAAGTTGATCTTCCAGATCATCCTGGAGAGAATCAATCTATGTAGTTGCTAAGAGTGGACACCGACTTGACTGCACTTAATCAATCTATCTATCTATCTATCAATGACAAAAATTTGCCTTTTTTTAAAAGAGCAAGACAATGCGAATGGCAGTTGTGATACAGTACTAAGTGGAGACAATCAGAGGGGCACTTAGGTAATTTTGGAGCATGTCCCCCCACCTGCAATTTAAGCATCATCATGCTTGTCTGGGCAACCACAACACCCAGGATAGACTAAAGAGGATTTGGGGGCCCCAGGGGCTGTGGAGGCCCTGGACTTTAGCCCCAAAAGCCAGGGGTAAGAGTGCCTCTGGACACAATACCAAGTGGAGCTTTGTGTGAACAGTTATTGAAACAAAACAAAGAGATGGGGAGAAACAAGCAGAAGAAATAGTTCCCTTCTCTAAGACTCCAAAATAACTATCTTGGGTGCCCAGAACTCTCCCCACTCCCACTTAGAGCCAATCTAGACATGACATGGACTTCTTCCTGTTTTCAAAAACTTTTGTATCACTTATGGGAGCCTGAATTTGACCAGGATTGTAGTGCTGGGAAAGGGAGCAGGCAACCTTTCTCCTTTATGTCGCTTTGGAAAACACCTAATGAAAATCATCTCTCAGCACTGCATTTGCCATGTGGGGTGGGCACCTGTATGATATTTTTCACTATGGGGTAAAGTACATTGGGAGAAAGGGCGATTTTCACTGGGAAAATCACATGGCTAAGGAAGGGTTCACACACACACACACACACACACACACACACTCCTTTTCCGATGCTGCAGTCCCAATTAGTTTCTCCCTCCTGCCACTGTAGCCGAAACATTTTAAAAGAAGCAACAGCTGATCTGGTCATGAATTTCCCAACATCACATCTAGTTATGCCCAAGAAGGTAACAAGATTGTAGTGGGCCCTGGGACAAAATGTGAAGATGGACCTCTCTCCTGGGCTCCCTGCCTTCTTTGCCCCCACCCCACCACCACCATATCTTTGCTGCAGAAGAGTGAGTTGTCACCCAGCTGGAGCCCCTCACCCCACCCCACGCGCAATCATAGCTACACCCCTGCTTCTGCTTGTACCCTCAGACTGCTTGTGAATGAACAGTGAATGGGCTGCTTCACATACCCAAAGAGTGTTTGCTTTTGTTTGCTGCCTGTCCACGTAAAACGTTTCAGCTCTTCCGAAGGCAACACCACGCCACTGTCTGCTTCATGATCCTGAAAGAGAATATTGCTCCAGTCATGCAACTCTCTCCTCTACACAGACAGGTTTGGGATAATGACACATCTAACTCCTGACTAACCTATACAATTTTTTGCAAAGTCTCATATATTTATTTATTCGATTTCTATACCGCCCTTCCAGAAATGGCTCAGGGCGCTCCCCAGTACTGGATGGCCTGGACCTTGCTGACAGGGGTCTCATAGAGGTTTCGAGGGACCAGATGTATGCTGCACTGCTCCCCCAGTATCTCTGCAATATCCAAGCCCCATCTCTGTGCATAACCACCATCTAAGACAGAAGTGGCCAATGCAAGGCTCTTCAGAGACTGTTGGACTACAACTCCCATAATACCCAGCTGCAACAAATCATGGCTGGGCATGATGGGAGTTGTAGTCCAACAGCAGAAGAGCCCTAAGTTGGCCATCCTGATCTAAGCTATTAATGGGTATTTTTGCAAGAAAATAATAAATTGTGCAACTTTCAAGCCTGTTCCTATCAAACGGCCTTCAGAACAGGCTGATGTTCCCACAACATCAGCTTATCTTGGAGGAGGAAAATGACCACAAATGATCTGTTATCCTTCCTTTTCTCAGTAAGACAGGGCTGAATCAAAAGGGCACAGCCGGAGTTAGCACATGGCCTCCCTTGGGCAAATGCCATGGGGCCAACAACCCAAGAGCTCACTGGCACTGATGCAGAGGCGTAACTAGGGAAAACAGCACCCAGGGCAAGCACTGAAACTCCCTCCGCCAGCCCCTGTGCGGAATACATAGGGGCGCCGCCAGGGCTCCCTTACTTACTGCTCCTGGACTGGGCTTTGCCTCCGAGTGAGCAGCTTCTCTCTCCTGCCTCCAGCTGGAGGGCTCTCAGCGTTCCCACCGCCTTGTCTTGTCTCCCGACGCGCCCAGGCAACCCTCACTTCCGGCTTCCATGCGACTTTCCCCCACATACAGAGTGGCTGCATTCTGCCACTCTGTATGCGGGGGGGGGGAGTTGCATGGAAGCCGGAAGTGAGGGTTGCCTGGGCGCCGCGGCACGTTTTTTGCATTTAAAATTTCTAAAAAAAAAAAAAAAAAAATTGGGATCGGCAGGGGTCATGGCAGCGCCCCCCACGTGACCAGCCAAGATGGCGCCGGGGGCACGTGCCCCCCCTGTCCCCCTATCGTTACGCCTTTGCACTGATGCCATTGTGTCCTCTTACGTTTTTCTCCTTTTCTCCCTCTGGCACTTCTCTCAGCACCGGTACAGCGGAAGCCACCTTCTTAAATCCCCCACAATTTCCCCAACACAGCATCTTTCTGGAGGAATGCTACATCAGGGGCATTATGGGGGAATTAAAATGGACACTGTAATTGCCAAGTGCCAAGAGCTGTTGCTACTCATGGTCAGGTCAGAGCATGTCAGCCAACCCATGGTGCTGGAAGGAGTGCTGTTGAGGCACTACTATTCTGATTGCCCAATAAACCACCCAGGGCCCACCCACTTGTGGTGGGGGTTACCAGTGTAGGAGGGGGCTCCCGGGGCCCCATCAAACCTGGAACAGTCCTGTTAAAGGATCAAACAAAACAGTACTCGTTTTGAGAAGTGGATTGTGACTTACATCACACCCACGTTTATCCTTGGGTGAAAGTTCCTCAAAGGTCTTGACTCTCTGTGGTGGCTCCGTTCTGAAGGCATTCACCCATCTCCTTAGAAAGCAGGCAAAGGAAACAACTTACTGGACAATCTCAACTGCAACCAGATATCTGTAGCCAACTGCATTATGCTGGGCATCTGTTTTCCCGGCTCGTAATATGAACATTTGAACAAGTGTACATGCATGAACACACTCCTACCTTCTCATACATTCTAGTAGGGGGGGAATGGGCACAAACTATGGGGTTTTTTTGGGGGGGGGGATAAGCTCCTCAGTTTTACAGACTCTGCAGCTTTACTAATGCCCATACATAGTAATCATGCCATGGGGTCTAGAAGCAACAGGCTGGCTGTTATTGGACCTAGAATGCTGAAAAGGAGCCATAGTTCAGTGGTAGAGCATACGCCTTGGACACAGAAGGCCCACCTGCACCAGCTACAAAGAGGACTAGTCTGCTGAATAGCTGACCCTTCTTTCTCTGTCCCCGTCCATAAAAATAGCAATAGATATCCTAATTATTATTATTTATTTTTCTATGTAAACCACTTTGAGAACTTTTGTTGAAAACCAGTGTTTAAATATTTGTGGTGGTGGTTTTGATTCCTAGCATCTCCAGGTATGGTTGAGAGCGATTCCTGCATGAAACCTTGGAGAAGCCACTGCCACTTAGTGTAGACAATACTGAGCTAGATGGACCAAGGGTTGACTTGATATAAGGCAGCTTCCTATGTTCCAAGCTTTCTTCTGTAATTTGAGTGCTGGGACTATTACCCTGATCACATTCTTCCTAGAGACCGCTGGTTGACCCCTAAAGGAACCTGAATGCTGGACGAGGTGGACCTTTGGTCTGCTCCAGCAGAGTTTTGGTCTCCCCCCCCCCCATTTTAAAATGGTCACTGAATCATGTTACTACCTGCTATCAGTCTCCTACATGGCTATGTGTATATCTCTTTATTTCATTTTACCTGATATTTTCAATGCTTGCATAATTCAAGACCGGTTCTGAGTGATTTTCACTCCCATGGGGATCAGGGGAAGTTGGAGAGGAATGGTCAAATCCAACATCCAATGGTAATATTGTATTCAGGGGGATATAGTCTTTGCCATCCTGTATACATATAACAGTATCGAGGATAGAAGAACAGCACATCAATAATACAGAGCACTCATATTTGCTAACATGAAGCAAGTTAACCAAAATTTAGTCTATGTATTTGTAGCCTATTCTACCACACACACAAGCTGAAACATTAAGATCTTAGCCAGTCTTAGAGCAGACATAGACATCAGGAATAATCATACTGTACACATGGTACAGCCCTGCCAGGATCGTGCCACTTCCAGCGGCACTTACATTTTTTAATGTCTCGCCCTCTCTCTGATGTGCTGCTTTTCTGCATGCAGGGACTAACTTATAAAGCATTCAGACATGAAGCCTCCCACTTGCTGCCTGAAGTGCTACAAGCCCATCAGAACTTTTCATGTGATTGCTTTGAATGTGAGGATAGGCTCTAAATGGAATCATGGGTGCAGTGGCTGAACAGATGGACTGACCGCTTTTGCAAAGGCGGTCATGTATTATGACCCTACAAAAGTATGTGCTACAATGACCTGCACAGGCCATTCATTCTTTTGGTCTTGTACCAGGATTCACCCCAGCACCACCCCAGCAGGCTGCTGCAATGGTGCTGTGCAAGAGCAGCACCACACTCTGGCTGGAGAAGGAAGGGTGTGGTGGAGGAATCCCCCACCTTGTGAATCAAACAGGTGAGATTTTCTGGCTGAAGGTGCCATGTTCACTTTTCTGGTAGAAAGAGAAGGGACTGCTATTTCTTGGCTGTCAATTCCAGATGACCATGCTGCCCTATTCTCCAAGCACAGGATCACACTTCAGCTGCCTTGGTACAAGTTGCTACTTGCACTGCTGCTACGTCAGCCATTCTATAGGATCAATGCCTGACATCCTGACTAAATTACTTGGCAGAAGTCCTGCTGAAATTAAGTAGCCCTTTAGAGTAACTCCCGTGTAGTACTATTGAGTAACATCATCTACAGTAAGTGTCAGCCAATTTTTTTTAGGCACTGTTTCCAGTGAAGGTTTAAGGTGGCCTCATTCTGCCAGAATGGTATGTCACAGAATGTTCCTGCACCAATGCTGCTCTTAAGCCTCCTGCTATGCTGAGTCCATTACTTACTTACTTACTACGTTTTTATACAGCCTTTCTGTCTTGACAGAGACAGGTCTGATTCCCACATCGGACCAGTCTGCAGTACACAGTCTGGGAGTCCAGCTGTGGAGCACACTGTATTGCTTGCAACTCCAATTTGCACTGGATTTCCACTAGCAAAATTATGTCCTTGAAATAAGTTCAACTTATTTCACAACTCAGATAAATGACAGCTCAACACAAAATCCCACATCAATGAGAGTTTGTCCCCGCTATGCTGGAACAGCTGTGGAAATAGGGGAACATACTTCCATCTGTAGTGGTCTTGTCCCAGTATTTTCTGCTTTTGGACAGAGGTATTTTTAGATATGAGACCAGAGTTGGCTCTATTAAATGTATTTTCGGGAGCTAATTTGGCATTATTTTCTAAGGATCTTATAGTTTTTATGTTAACTGTGGCTAGATTATCCATTGCACAATACTGGAAGCATAAAACCATGTCTCTGACATCTTGGTATCAGTCTATGTGGCATATTGCCATATCTGAAAAATTGACCCATATTATTCGTCTTCGAGCAGGTCAAGTTAATTCTAATGATTTTTTCATGATATGGTCAGATTTTATTCTGTTCACAAATCAAGATAATTTTAGTCATTCTCCTCCATCTAATTATTTACATATCTGGAAGGATGGTTAATGAATGTCATTATGTATCAGTTTTACTATTTATGTTTATGTATTGTCATTAAATAATTATTTTAAAAAAACTCAAATCCAAACCCCAAGTAAAAATGCTTTAAGACTGTGTTCTAAATCCAGGTACTTGAAATAAATTCTGGATCAAGTTGTGAATGGATGCCATACACTTTCACTGACATTAATGTGAGTTTTGTCACTATGAATTGTGGACTCCATTGTTTGATACTCATTCTGTAGCACGAACATCGCACTTGCTTAATACACTTCCTAAGCTTTCTGGGGAGGTGTAATTTTGCTTCCAGCTGCTGTAGAACATGCAGCAGATTGCTGGGGCTATACAAATATTGGATACAACTACTAGAAGTGGTAATAGCAGTAGTAGTAATAATAGTTGTAAAGGTGCATACAGAATAAACAAAATATGCAAACTGCACATATTTTTATAGTTTGTTGTTATATTGTATGTTGTTTTTGTAAACATGTACAAGATAGAAAAGGATCCCAAAAGATTCAAGCTCAGATTATTTTTGGCTTTCATGTAGTTCACAGATCAGGTAATTTGGTATATGGACTTAGCTGTCCAACATCCTGACTAGCATGACATCCATGCAGCAAATGGATGCCTGACTACAGCGGCAGCATCCCTGCTTCAGAAGTACAAACACATGCATGGGGCAGGCAATTTCCACCAATTTCTCCTCCATTTACAAGCACGCTTGCAACCCAGAAATATGTTCTTGAGGGTTGTACAGCCCTCAAGGACACATTTCTGGGTTGCAAAGAGCATTTTCAGGCATGGGGAGAGGAGACTGGCACACATTGCCCCCTCTCATGTGAGTGCACTTTCAAAGCAAGGATGCTCCCACTACAACTGGGCATTCTTTTGCTGCACAAATGCAATTTTAGGATTGTTGGGATTTATCTGTATATACATGGTCTTTGTTCTTGCCACTGATGTTTTGTATGTATATCTGTGTATAGGCTTGGGGTAGAATTTAGCACGTTCATGTCAATCATCAGTTGGGTAGGTTGATCAATTTGTATTTCTTACTGGACGCTTATTTTGTTGTTGTTGTTGTTGTTGTTAGGATGATCTTTCTCTCAATTGTTTATAATTTGGTAATAGTTTGGTAATAAACCAGCAACTTTGTTCGGTAAATTTAACAAGCCTCTGTTTCCGCTATGTTACTCTCTGCTACAAGGATGTCAGCCACTGTTTGTAGATCTTCCCTCTTAAAAAATGATACGTTCTGTTGACTTTACCATCTCAGCTGTTCTCCATGATTTAGCCAGCTAGAGTTTTAGAGCCAGGAGATCTTGTGATTGTGTTTGTAATAGTCAAGAGATGCTGTCCCATCTGGGGATGTTCAGTGTGTATACAGTCATAGAGATATTGCAAGTCAAATGGTATTTTCTATCCAATAATCAGTTTAAACAATAAACATTCCCATTCCCCCAAACATCTTCACTTTGAGAAGGAAGTCCACCAGAATCAAAGGAAAATAAATAGTATATCAGAATTTGATGGTTTACCTGCAGTACATTTGCTTGAAGTAGGTCCCCTAATCTGCTCACCAACTCTGAGAATCTTGGCCTTTCATTTGGGTCACCTTGCCAACAGTCCAGCATGATCTGATATCTGCCAAACACAAAAGAAAGTGTACCATGAGTCGCACATCTTTCGTGGCTCCTTAAACCTCAGCATTTACTCTTTTTACCTCTACTAACTGGGCTAAGAGTAACGTAGTGGTTTTCTTATATATAGCAGGGAGAGCAACTGTACCTATTCAAATCAGCAGAGCATCTTTCTCAGTGGCTGCTTGCTATTTTATATCCTTTTCAGACATTGCCCACCCACCCCGCCAATTTCTATGCCAAGTTCCTTGAGAACTTTTTTTGTTGAAAGGGGCTACATAAATATTCTAAGTAATTATAAATAAGCTTGCAACATGGGGTCTATCTTGAATTCTTTATCATATGCATGCCCATCTTTCTCCTCTTTTTTCCTTCTGCCCTCTTCTTTCTCTCAAAAAAACAAACACCCAATCCCCTTCTACTCCCACCCACCCCCCAAGAAAATTCCATGTGATGCTACTAGTGTGACCTCCCCTTCTCTCAGTTCAAGTTATGGCACGCTTGGGGGTGCTGACACACCAGTTAAAGCCCAATGACCAAAACCTTTCTTGGACAACATTATTTCAGTTGATTTCAGTGATATTGTATGAATCAATTGTATAATTTGGTTGTCTTCATAGAATTTAGGCTCTGAGCCCAGAGCCTTGGGAGCATACAAAGAAGATGTGTGTATGTGATAATAGAAAAATGAAGACGGTAGGAGGTTTCTTGTAAGCTCTTCAGATCCCATCCCTTTTAACTTCTCCCTCCCTCCACATACAATCTGTAAAAATAAATAAATCATAATTTAAACTCCATTTTTATGCATTTAAAAAACTGAGATCCCACAAGGCTACATGGGGTTAATTGTTCAGTTGCTTGACTAATCTTCCGGTTAGAAAGATCCCTGTTGCCTTAAAAAAAATCTAAAATCTCCCCTACTTTCAGTTTAAGCTCACTATCTCTTCTTCTCCAAACACTGGTGATGCCTCCCTTACCTCAAGCTTTCATGCATCTGAAGATGGTTATCAAGCCTCAACATCAGCTTTCTCTGCTGTAGGCTCAGCAGCAGTTGCTTCAACCTCTCCTCACAGATCTCTGACCTCAAGCCCTTGATAACCCTTTGTTCTTCTCCACTGAAACCTCTCTGGTTTGACATGTTTCCCCACCACCACCCTGCCCCTTGCAAGAGCCAGACCAGAACATTTCACTCAGTTCTTTCGCCATCCTAGGGCTCGCCATCAATCTTGCCATGCATCTGGATTGGCGGAACATGGCAACATTGGAGCAACTAGAGGGAACAGGATAAGGGCAGGGCTGCAATTTTACACAAGGCCAACATCATTTGGTATCTCTTGGGAATCTCAGCTTAAAAGGGCTCCCTTTATGGCTGTGAAGATAGGATGGAAAGTGACTGGACATTGCAGTGGCTGAGGAAATTTTAGCAGCTGGCTTGGAGGCAAGCGTGGCCCCAGATATGACAGTGCCTTGTCCCAAGACTCTGATAGGGGCCAGTCTCCTTTCAAAATCAACCCTTGCAAGCTTTGAAAGTGGCATTGTTTGTTAAGACTCTTCTTGGTCTTTTCCTTCTTTTGATTTGTTTTGTTTACATTTTTGCATGTAAAACAGATTTTTTTTTAAAAAAGCAACTGATTTAAATTAATGTGGAGCCATATTTCATTGGTACTCCTATTACCACTAATGGTAATTGATTATTAGTACTAGGAGTTCCAACCAAGAGCCTCATCTGATGCAAGAAATCTAAGGACACAGAACTCCATTATTCCCATCACATCATGTTGCTCATCCACTTGGATTCTTCTGAGACAATCCGATAAATAAGAGCCAACACAGACGTTGCTTACAGGATCAATACCAAAACAAAAACCGCTTTGATGACTATTTCTGACATATTGTTTTATAAATCTGTTTCTATTGGAATCATGCCAAATCACCCTGATTTTGTGAGGAAGATATTTCATGGGAAATACAATGACAACAAATATGTATATACCACTCTTCAACCAAAGTTCTCAAAGCAGTTTAAATAGAAAAACCAATAATACATGAAAAAGATGGCTCTGTCCCCAAAGGGCTCACAATGTAAAAAGAAACACAAGGCAGATACCAGCAACAGCCACTGGAGGGATGTTGTGCTGGGGTTGGATAGGGCCAGTTGCTCTCCGCACTGCTAAATGTAAGAGAATCACACTTCAAAAGCTGTCTCTTTGCTCAGTTAGCAGGGGTGTCAGTCTTCAGTCATCTTAAGTCCTGGGTCTTCTTCTTCGCCAGTAGTAGAACTCAATGGTAATTATATTTAAGGCAACAACTGAAGGCTCAACCAGCAGCAGTTCTTCCTAAAAAACCAGGGGGCGCCAAATGAGAGGCAGCAACCTCTGGTTCCCAGCAGCTTTACTTCTCCTCTCTCCCTCTCATTCCACCCAGCCCTGGCAGTTTCATGACGCGCTGCCCTCTTGCACCATACTTCAGACTCAAAGAAACGACGGAAGATTAAGTAAACTCTTCCTCTTTATTGATAGAATGCTTCTGCACAGTGGTGGAGGGAGGCTGGCGGCAGCCCATGTTCAGCCACGGCCCCCTGGCCCCACCCACCCCACGTCTGACGTCGGACGCAGGGCCTGGCTAGCCACGCCCCCCACATCTGATGTCAGACATGGGGGTGTGGTCTTCCTCCCAAACGGGGCTGCCTGGCTCCTTTTGGGAGAGAGTTTAGCCCTGCTGTGTCGGCAGTGAGGCCAGGAGTGGCTCTCCCTGCCTTTTAAAGGCAGGGAGAGTCACTCTGGCCGCATTGCCAATGCAGCAGCATGGGACAATTTCCATCCAAAGCGGGGACCAAATAATGCTCTCCCCCCCTCCCCGGTGTCTGATGTCAGACATGGGTTGTGTGCCTGGGGCTGCGAGGCATGGGTTCTTTGAACCCGTTTGCCCGATGTTGGCTCCGCCCCTCCTTCTGCAGCTAAAATAGCGACTGCGTGCTTTCCCTCTAAATCTTCTGAACTATTCACTCCGCCCTTCCACTTCCTGTCCCTCCTCTAAACTGTACTTCATTGTTGCTGCCTCTAATATGACATAATATTGTTACACCAACGTTAACAAGAGCCATGATGTCTGCAGGCTGGCCATTCATCAGGTAGAGCTGTGTGGGTTGGCTGCACAGCTCAACCTAAGGAATGGCCAGCCTGCAGACTACACAGCTCTCATCAATGGCGGGGTGGGGCGGGATGAGAAAGAGGAGCAAATGGAGCTGCTGGAAACAGAGGCAGCTGCACCTCATTTTGCGCCCCCCCCCCCCCGGCTTGTTAGGATGAACCACTAGAGGTCTCATTTGGTGCCTCCTGGCTCATTAGGATGGGCCACTATGGGCTCAACTAAACCAAACCCCCCACAAACTTTTTTCAAAGAGAAAAAAGTGCTTCAGGAAGGGGAGAATTAAAGCAGGGTGACAACTGGAGAAGGAAGAGGGGGTGCTTAACCCTTTCCCTGCTTGTCACTTTTCCACTCTGATTTGCTCTTCCAAAGCTGCTTTTCCTCTTGCAGGATTTCAAACATATCCATTTGAAACCCTATAGAGGGGGAAAGCAATGGGGGAGGGGTGTGCTTTAGAGCAGGGATTCTCAGCCGTTGGGTCCTCAGATGTTTTTGGACTTCAACTCCCATAATCCCCAACCAAAGGCCACTGGGACTGGGGATTATGGGAGCTGAAGTCTGAGGACCCAACATCTGAGGACCCAACCTTGAGAATCTCTGCTTTAGAGTGGAGAAGTGAAAGGCAAGGAAATAATTAAGCACCCCTCCTCCTCATTCCTCTGCTCTAAACTGCTCCTCCCAAACAAAGTATCTTTGTCCTTTAAAACAGAAGGCAGTTGAAGTTTTGTTATGTGCATACAAAGTTTAGTTAGGTCCAGCGAGGCATGCCAAAGCAATATTCTCCAACTGAAGAAGCAACTTCAGGTCTTGTGGTAGCAGGCATGAATTGTCCCCTTTGCTAAGTAGGGTCCGCTTTACGTTTGAATTGGAGACTATATGTGAGCACTGTAAGATATTCCCCTTAGGGGATGGAGCCACTCTGGGAAGAACATCTAGGTTCCAAGTCCCCTTCCTGGCATCTCCAAGATAGGGCTGAGAGAGACTCCTGTCTGTAACCTTGGAGTTGTCACTGCCAGTCTGCATAGACCAGTGGCTCCCAATCTGAGTTCCTCCAGATGTTTCTAGACTACAACTCTCATCACCCCCAGCTACAATTTATTGGTGTAGACCAGTGTTTCTCAAACTTTTTGGAGTCAAGGACCGCTAAATTCTTCGTGCAGAGTTTCAAGGACCGCTACATTCTTCATGCGCAGTTTCCCAGACCAGCAGTTAGTAAAGGGGTTTCAAGTCTGTCTATCTATCTATCTGACTTCTATACTACCCAAAACTTGCATCTCTGGGCAGTTTAGAATGAAAATAATATATGCATTAAAATAATTAAATTTGGAATCTTTTGCAAACATGGAATATTAGGGGTTCTTAACCTTGGGTCCCTCAGTTAAACTCCCATAACCCCCAACAACAATGGCATTTGGCCATTATGGCTGGGGATTATGGGAGTAGAAGTCCACCAACATCTGGGTACCCAAGGTTGAGAACCCCTGAATCTAAAAGCCTGGGTGAACAAATTTGTCTCCAGTATGTCTTCAGTATGTGCGGGGTGGTGGTGGAGGTGCTTCTGATTACTCAGTGGAGAGGGGATGTTGGGCCATTAGAAAAATTCAAAAGCTACATGGGGCCAATGAAAACAACATACAAGCAAGCCCCACTGATGCAAGAGGGAAACAGCGTTCCCTCTCAAGGCGCCTCGACCACAACAGGCAGCTGGGTTTCAATCAACCAACCTTTGGCTGCAAACAATGAGCATGCAAGAACCAGCAGCCCTTCAAGTGGCGCCCACTGCCATACCTTTTCCTCCATGCCCCTGCACCACATACAGTTTGAAGCTGTAAAGATAGGGAATAAGATAACTGTAGGAAGATCTCAGCATCACATGGAGGCAAGGCACAAGAAGGGTCCCATGCTTCCGTGATACTCTTCCTCTTCCATGCCATGTGCAAAATTGAGGAAGTGAGTGCCTTGATTTCAGTTGGGGGGGGGTTTGACTCCCAGTCAGGGACCGGCACTCAACCCTTTGGGGACCGGCAGCGGTCCAGGGACCGGTGGTTGAGAAACACTGGTGTAGACAATACTGAGCTAGATGGGCCAATGGTCTGACTCGGTATAAGGCAGCTTCCTATGTTCCTAACCGTACATTTCTGTTGTTGCAAAATCTGGGGCCTTCATTCTTATGCCTTCTTTTAACTTGTTGAAAAAATCTTCATCTATCTGAACACCTGGATAAGGGGATGCACCTAAAAGAGAAGAATTTAAAAATGTAATCTATGTTTGGACCAGAAACACACACACACAAAAATTAAAAAAATAGTTACTTTCTGCACATATGAACATGTTATAACATTTGCATCCTCTTAGAGGCTGAGTGTTCTCAAGGCCCTTAAAATAAGCAAGATATTTTTTTCCCCTTTGTTTTTATTTTTGCTGTAATGGGAGGGACCATGCAGAGAGTACTAGGCAGAGTAAGCTGTTAGTAGGGATGTGCATGAGGGCTGGCATGGCAGGGAGTGGTTCTCTTACAGAGCCAGTAAACAATTCCCTTTCCAGGCGCAGTGTTCACCCTAGCAATAGCACATGCGTGGGCACCATGTGTGCGCCAACACCGCGCACACTCTCTGCAGGGAACAGGCTGCAGCTGTGCACGGCCACTGCTAGGGCAAGTGCCACGCCCTGAAAAATGGTAGGGTGGCAGTGGAGCAAGTGAGGACTGGTTAGGGAACTGCTCCCCACCCCACCGAAATGGTTTCCAAAGGAGGCGCTGAACCGGCTCATGCAAACACCTAGCATGCCCATCACAGCCATTTGTAGGAACATGTGCACATACAGAACTGTTGTGTGTGCCATTGGTCATCTCACAGCTTTACAGCTTTTGTTGGTGCCTTTCCCTTCTCTCCATGTATCAAGTCTGTCCTTTTTCAGACGAGTAAAGCAGGCTAGGCCCAGAGAACACTTATATTGATTGATTTAACTAAACATTCACACCAATTGATATAGCTATTGAATTACACCAATTGATTAAACTATAAATATACAGCAGTTGATTTCACTATTGAGTTAACATAGGCTTATTCTGTTCTCTCCATTCTTTCCCTTGAGCTCATTTTCAGCTGGGCAACCTTTCCCAGGGTGGCAAGAGTTAATTCGGAGGCAGGCGCTCCCCCAGCAACACATATTTCGATGACTAAAGACTGTTTGTCTAAGGAACTGTGTGCATGGACCGGTTTCCTCTGCTGTTGTGTCTGTCTCTTCTATCATTCTTCTTTGATGAATGAAATTGTTGTTTCCTTTGCAGGATGGAGTTTGTATCCTGCATTTCGCTTTTTTTTTTTTTTAAGAACAAAAAATGCCTCACTCAGCATTTTCATCTTGGATGCCATGCTCTAGTTCACCCCCAGACGATTGTTAAGCATTTCTTTGCCTCTGAGACCCACTGATTAGTAAAAGGAGGAAGCAGCTGTGAATGACAACTGCCTGGCATTGTGTGGCCCAAGGGGTGATTGTGGCTGCTGCTGCTGCTGCTGGTTTCCTACACCCCCGCCATCACCCAACGTGTGGGAAAAGGTGCTGCTTGTCTTAATAATTTTGAGAATATCAATGCCCATGGAGAAGTTGCTGGGTGGTAGTGTTGTTGACTTGAATGATTTGCTTCAAGGGAAAGGTTGTAAAAGCAGGAGGGAAAGGCTGCTGAAGATACTATATCATCTGGGAGTAGGTAATCCTGAATGCAGTTTAAGTTGATTACAAGAACTCTGCAAGTCATACATTGATTTCTTCTTCCCTAAACCCCTCCGAAGGGAGGGAGAGGGTGAAAGAGAAAGAGAGAAAGAAAGATGAAAACCCCATCCTATCCAATAATTTCAGGGCATCTGACAGTATCTTAAAACTTCTTTGATTTCTAGGGATGTGTTGAACATTTCACTGGCAAAATGTTATGACTTGAAACAGACCGTTCCGAGTGTTTCAAGCTCAAAAGAGAAAACCCTTTAAATAAAGGGCCTGTTCCGAGTTTTGAGCAGAACCAGCCCTGTTTTGATCAAAACATTTCGATATTCTGAGTGCAATTTTGGAGGTATGTTTTCCCCTTGCTGATTGGTTTTCTGGCACTGTTTGGAAGGAAAAGGCCCACCACGTACACTCATCCAGCAAGATCTGGAATCCCTAGTTTGGGAACCCTGTAAAAGGGCATGGAAAAAAGTTAGACTGGAGTCCACTGGTGGTCCACTGCAATTTCTGGCAGACTTACCCATGCCTACTGGTTGTTAATATTCCCACAAAGAATAGTGGGTTGACTAGATCTTGCTCTGATTCAGTATAACGCTTCTTATGTTCTTAAGAGTGCAGAGTCAAGACGATCAGGATTTGATCCTTGATATGATGCTGGTAGTATTCACACAACTGGGGCAATGCGCCCATGCAGCAGCTACCTTGGTTGGACTTCTAAAGCTCTTGCTCCTCCTCGTGCTAGTGCGCTAAGTATGTTAAGAGAGGCAGGCAGCTGGAGCATGATCGCTCAGGATCAGGATTCATTAAGAATCCTAACTATTAAGAGCTTCCACATGTACATTCTTGTTATGTACATTTAAAGCACATTGGTGGCCCATAGGGACTGTAGGGGAAAGTAAGTAGACCAGTTGCAGGGGAGTAATGGCAGGAGAGAGGGCACGCCCTCAACTCCTGTCTGTGGCTTCCAGCGGCATCTGGTGGGCCACTGCGCGAAACAGGATGCTGGACTAGATGGGCCTTGGGCCTGATCCAGCAGGGCTGTTCTTATGTTCTTATGTTCATGCAAGCAAGAGTGAAGTTAGCTCACTTCAACAGACAATATTTAATAGAGTATTGGGTATTTTATCCTAGTGGTTTTGCTTTCTTGAGACCTTAGGACAGGGTAAGATGTTTACATTATTTTTAATTTAAAAAGCAATATTGTAACTTACCTAAAGAAAATATTTCCCACAACAGCACTCCATAAGACCAAACATCACTTTTAGTACTGTAGATTTTATCAAATATAGATTCTGGTGCCATCCATTTGAGAGGGAGACGTGCCTATAACAAAAGCAAAAAGGCTTACTTCATGAGTTCCCAAACTGGGGTCCCCAGATGCTACTGGATTAAAACTCCCATCATCCCCAGCCCGAATGGTCATTGTGGCTGGGGATGATGGGAGTTGTAATCCAGCAGCATCTGTGGATCCAAGTTTGAGAAACCCTGCTCCTTTCTAGGCAACACAAAAGGTAGCCATGAATGAGGTGCTGTTTAACCGAACTATATTTAGGCTGAAGTTCACAAACAAGACCAAATTTAATTGATCCTCCTGTGCAAAACTGCCCACATTGGAGCAAAAACGAATGGGTTAGAGCAGGCATCCCCAAACTGCAGCCCTCCAGATGTTGCTGAACTACAACTCCCAGCATCCCTAGACACAATTCTTTGTGGCTGGGTATGCTGGAAGTTGTAGTTCAGCAACATCTGGAGGGCCGCAGTTTGGGGATGCCTGGGTTAGAGCCACTGTTCCCTCTAAGGCAGGCCTCCTCAACTTCGGCCCTCCTGCAGATGTTGGCCTACAGTTCCCATAATTCCTGGCTTTTGGCTACTGTGGCTGAGAATTATGGGAGTTGTAGTCCAAAAACAGCTGGGGGGCCTAAGTTGAGCAGGCCTGCTCTAAGGCATGCGCACATGCACGCGCTCACAAGTTTTTGGATGTCTGCTCAATTCAATTTAGGTCCTGCTCAGGTTGAATCAGGAAGGCCCCATTATGAACGCAGGTGCCTTGATACTGCCATCCAGAACAAAACTCATTCTGCATAGAGATGGAAAAAATTAGAGGCACCACTGGTTAGACCCACAGGCACCCTTCCACATGAGAAAGGCATCTTTTCAAACCTTGAAAACTGTGATTCTCTGAATGTTCCATTCTCTACCCAATATCAAATGCACTTCTGCAAAAACAGAAGACATGCAGCCCTGAATGTAGATAGAATATGGTTTACTATGCATCAGGGAAACACCCTTTGTACATGCCCTAAAGCAATGCTCCTTAACACTTCCAGAACACGAAGGTTCCTTGATGGCATCCTCAGATAAGAGGATGTGATTCCACATATTCCAGAGCTCAGCCCTAGCAGCACTGACAGGTTCTTGAGCAGAAACAACAGGTCCTTGAGCCACGTTTTGGTGAGCATGTCTCAAAATAAGTCTTACACTCCTGGCCCAGTGAAGAAACACAGAGACACAAAGATTCCTCCTTTGAACACAAGTTTAAACTGGTCTAGGAGGCGGCATTTTGTGCCAGCAGCTGTTAAGCTGTTTCAGATAAAATCAATGGCTCAGCTGCTTTTTGGACCTTTGGGACCTTTATTTATTTGGGACCTTTATTTATTATCAATTGGGACCTTTGTTTATTTACTATTTATTTATTAAACATATTTCTATACCACCCAAAACTTGCATCTCTGGGCGGTTAACAATTAAAATCATTAACATTAAAATCATTTAAAACCTAATATTGAAAGTATTAAAACTATAAATCTAATTAAAAGCCTGGGTGAACAAATAAGTCTTCAGTGCCTTTTTAAAAGTTGTCAGAGATGGGGAGGCTCTTATCTCAACAGGGAGCACGTTCAAAGCCCAGCGGCAGCAACGGAGAAGGTCCGTCCCTAAGTAGCTACCAGACAAGCAACTGCAGGCGAACCTCTCTAGATGATCTCAACAGGCGATGGGGCTCATAGCAAAAAAGATGTTCTCTTAAAAATTCAGGGCCAAAGCTGTTTAGGGCTTTATAGGTAATGACCAGCACCTTGTATTTTGTTCAGTATCTTATCAGCAGCCAGTGTAGCTCTTTCAAGACAGGAGTAATAGGGTCTCTCCGAGATGACCCAGAGACCAAACTGTCCACCACATTCTGGACCAACTCCAGTTTCCGGACTACATACAAAGGCAGCCCCACATAGAGTGCACTGCACAAGTCCAGTCTGGAGGTTACCAGCATATGTACCACTGCTCTGAGGTCGTTCATCTCAAGAAATGGTCACAGCCGGCATATCGGCCAAAGCTGATAGAAAGCACCTCTGGCCACTGCCTCAACCTGGGACACCAGGGAGAGGTTCAGATCCAGAAGCAGCCACCAGACCTACTAACTTTGCTCCATTAGAAGCTATTCAAACTAAAAAAAATTATTATTATTATTATTTTACATTTATATCCTACTCTTCCTCCAAGGACCCCAGAGCAGTGTACTACATACTTCAGTTTCTCCTCACAACAACCCTGTGAAGTAGGTTAGGCTGAGAGAGAAGTGACTGGCCCAGAGTCACCCAGCTAGTTTCGTGGCTGAATGGGGATTTGAACTCGGGTCTCCCCAGTCCTAGTCCAGCACTCTAACCACTATACCACACTGGCTCTCTTAAGAGAGATTTTAAGAGCAGTCCTCCAGGTGTCAAAAGGTGTATCTAATTCTGCTCTTAGGTTGGAGGCTGGGGTGAACAAGGTTGAGACCAGGGTATGTGTGGCAATATTTAAATCCTGGTTAAGATTCAAATTTTGCCCAAGTGGGTTGGCTTGCCCCCACCCCCCAGTTCTGGAGGACTAGTCCCAATCTAAGTGGTTATTAAAGCTGAAGAGAATACTTCTTACATTTGGACTCTCCTCTGAATTCTTAATTGCTAAGAGGTATGAACAGGCCATTAGGAAAATGAAGCAGTGCATCTTGGATGTTGAAATACAAGAGGAGATAAATACACTTTCCAATTATATTAAGAACTGGTGGGTTATTAAAACTGGTGGGTTCTTAATACTGGTATGGCTCCTCAATCCTCAGCAAGTTATCTTTATAATGTGACATGCCCAACACATCAGAGAGCCTTTTACGTTTCAACGTTTTTCCACTGGCATGGTTGGAGGGCAGATAGAAAAAGATACCTTATCACTTGTGCAGGTGATTCAGGGGAAAGTAGAAAATGTGGTGCATGTTTTACTTCACTGCACTTTTTACAGCACTCCATGCACTAAATTGATTTTACCTCTTTTAACGGGTTTGCTGGGAAGATCTATGGAATTTTACAAAACATCTTTTTTCTGATAAGAATGTTACTTCCTGTGTTGCCAAATTTTGCATGATTGTGTATAAAATTTGTCAAATAATGGTTAAGGCTCCCTCAGTCAGTTAGGTAATGAAGTGCACCTGACCATGTGAACTTTTCTTATCTAAATGGGGCTAAGTCGATAGACTGTACTGACTGTAGGCTGTTATGAACTGTAATTGCTGTTAATTGTACCTGGTCAAGTACCATAATAAAGATCTATCTATCTACCTTTCACGGGTTCATCTAGCAAGGTTAGCCAAGAAACAAATATCAAACATGTAAACTATTTAAAAAACATTGCTGGTGAGCATTTCCGAGCATTGTTGTGGAGGATGCAAACGGTCATCATGTATACAGCTCATCTGGATTGCTCATCTTCACATAAAAAATCCACAGTTGCTTTCAGGGGCCTTTTAAGTACAGAGAATGTAAACATTCAGAGAACATTTTAGCGAGCCGTTCAAAACAACAAACAAAACAGCAGGACAAATAATAAGCAGTGCCCTGACTTACATCGCCTTTTCTCACATAATCAGGATTCTTATAAATGTCTCTTGCAAGGCCAAAATCACAGATCTTCACAACATTGTTTTCAGATAAGAGGATGTTTCTGGCTGCTAAGTCACGATGGATGCACTAAAACAGAAACAGTGCCTTAATCCTAAATACAAATATCCTAAATCTTGTTCATGTCCTTTTAAAATATGCATGCATTTTCATTAAAAAAAAAAAAAAAGTTCAGTTGCAGATAGAATGGCATTGCAACAACCAAACCACAAGGTTCCTTCCCAAACAAAAATTCAGAATCCAAACACATGAAGCTTTAATTTGTTAATTAACATCAAGTGATGTGTCACACTGCTTTAGATCCTGAGGTTAATATAGCTTGAAACACATAACATCCAAGATTAATTTGGACTTGGGTGACCATTTAGATGACCAGATTTTTCCATCATGTGGAAATATGTAGGTGGAATTTAGACAAACTCAGGCTTTCTCTAGACAGCCAAGCTGAACCTGAATGGAAATCTTGACTAAATACTTACGTGTGCCAAACCAGAAATTTGCCTTTTTAAAAACATGTTTTTTTGTTTTGTTTTGTTTTTTAAAGGAAAGCTTTTCACACTTCGGAAGACGTTCATTAAATTATTGTGAATTTTAAATCAGGTTAGGAATATAGGAAGCAGCCTTATACCAAGTCAGACCATTGGTCCATCTAGCTCAGTATTGTCTACACCAGGCATCCCCAAACTGCGGCCCTCCAGATGTTGCTGAACTACAACTACCAGCATCCCTAGACATAATTTTTTGTGGCTGGGTATGCTGGAAGTTGTAGTTCAGCAACATCTGGAGGGCCGCAGTTTGGGGATGCCTGGTCTACACTGTGGACAATGAGGTCATTCACACAATCAACAACTGTGTTCTACCCGGGTTTGGGAGCTGTGTGTTCTCCTAATTTTCAGTTGTGCGGAAGCAAGGTAAGAGGAAAACCTGGATAGAAGTGGTTGTGTGGAAGCAAGGTAGGAGGAAAAGCTACTCAGATTTTCCTCTAGGGATGTGCATGAATGAACGACCAGCAGTTTGGCCGGTTTGAAGGCGGAGGGGGGGGAGATACCTTTAGCGGCGGCTGAGGGTGTTCTTACCCCTCCTGCCGTGTTTCCCCTGCCAGTGCTACACTTTAAAAGGGTCCGCCGGGGCGGCAGCGTATCTCCCTGACACCCTGTTGCCTCATCGGGCCGGAAATGATATGAAGTACCCAATGCACTGCGCACGTCAGGTGCGCGCCCCTGACATGCACATGTACATCGGGTACTTCCTGTCACTTTTGGTCTGATGAGGCAACAGGGCGGCTTTTGAGCCGCACCCCGCCAGTTCAATGCACATCCCTATTAATAATAGTAATAGTAATAACAACAATAATTTGATTTCTATACCGCCCTTCCAAAAATGGCTCAGGGCGGTTTACACAGAGAAATAACAAACAAATAAGATGGAAACCTGTCCCCAAAGGGCTCACAGTCTAAAAAGAAACATAAGATAGACACCAGCAACAGTCACTGGAGGTACTGTGCTGGGGGTGGATAGGGCCAGTTACTCTCCCCCTGCTAAATAAAGAGAGACAACATGTAAAAGGTGCCTCTTTGCCAAGTTAGCAAGGGATTTTCCTCCCACCTTGCTTCCACACAACCAAAAATTGGGAGCACACACATCCCCAAACCTGGTAGAACACAGTTTCTGATTGCGTGAATGAGCTCTATATTGTCTACAGACAGTATTGTCTGCACTAACTGGCAGCAGCTCTTCTTGTTTTCAGGCAGGAGTCTCTCCGAGCTCTACCTGGCGATGTCAGGGAATGAACCTGGGACCTTCAGCATGCAAGCAGGTGATCTACTACTGAGCCCCATCCCCATCCCCATCTCCATCTCCATCTATTTTTCTAAGCCACACCCACCATTTACGGTGCAAGTACCTATTAAAATTATCATACAACTTGTGACCCATTAATCCAAGCACAGATTGGCAACAGAGCATGTGCTTTGCATGCAGAAAGTCCCATGTTCAATCTTATCGGGAGTCGACCACATCAGGCATAGGCCAAGGTCCTATAAAAAGTGTCCAGCTGGGAAAATTAGCAAGGCTGCAAATGGATGAGATTCTTCCTTCAGTACCATTGGTGTAGCTGTGGGTGGTGGTTCAAAGGAGGACTTTAGTCCGTTCGGTTCCTGGGCAGGCACCATGGGGAGGGGCTTTAGCATGCACACACATGCGCCACCAGGGAGTAGTGGAGCATTGTACCATCAGTGAGGCCCCATAGGTTGTTGCCCAGGGTCCATCTCAAAACCTGGCACCAACCCTGAATCCCTGGCTCTTCCAGTTAAAGCTATCAGCTATTGTATTAACCTGAATCCAAGACTAGGGTTTTTTCCCCAAGTTTTTTGATATTAGAAATCAGGAGGTCATCTTAAATTCAGAATCCTGCTCCTTTCACATAAATGCATGTACAACCTGTATTTAACCTCTACTTTTTAAGGGATCATCTTAAATTCTGAGTCATCTTTGATTCTGATAAATACGGAAACTGGTTATGGGAAAGATGCAGTGGTACAAGAAGCACTATATGGGCCATGTTCAGAACCACAGGAGCAGGCCCCTCTGCTCTCCTCCATTGTTACATGGGGGCCAGCACTAGCTGCTTGGCGCCATCCCCAGCCCTACCACTGTTTCCTCCCACTGCTCCCACCAACTCCTCTGCCTACTGCTGTCCACCATCATTTCCAGGCTGGTCCTTGAGGTGGTGGCGGTGAGTGGGTGAATGAGCCTCTTCCTCTCTTGCAGAAGAGAAAAGCGGCAGGAAATAAGAAGTGGAGGAGGAAGTGGGAGGGCGAGGAAGTGGTGGCAAGGCAGGGGGCAGTGCAGAGGGGCTAGCACCAGCTCCCACTTGGCAATGAAGGGGAGCGGGGGGCTTGGTGGGGTGGCAACAGGTGGGTCCCTCAACAGGCCCCAGGGGCGGGAAGCTTGTGTGCTTTGAACATGTCCACACAATTATAATTGCGCTCCTGGAAAGATGGGAAGTGATGTACTCTATTGCAACAGATGCTTTTCATTTTGTCACCTAGTCCTTTGTTTCCATTACGAAGAGATGAATAAACACATATTTATATATAGACCTTAAAAGAAAACTGTCCTTCCTTCCTCTGCGAGTTTTCGTGAACTAAACTGCCACTGATTCATATAAACTGGTTGATCTCCACTGTGTTGAAATATGCTTGCTTCAGTAGATTGCACAGAAGAGGAACCACAGGCTTGGAAGCCTTATGCGGCAGCCATGCGGCAGGCTTCCTAGCAGCAGGGAGTTTCCCAGGTCAGAATGTGGCACTCCCAGCAGCCAGGGTAACTCCTGTCTTCCTCAATATATATTTAGGAAATAACACAGAAATTCTATGGCCTAGAACAGGTGTCTGATCCTCATGGCATACCCATACCACAGCCTTAAACTGGTTGATTAGTAATTTCCTTTCCCCAGGGAACCTTGGGAACTGTGGTTTGCTGAAGGAGAGCAGAGAGCTGCAAGAAGGAATGTTTGTTATTGATTTATTTACTTACTTATTTAACATCCTACACTGCCTTTTTGTCCATCAGTTGTGTAGCTACAATTGAGCAGGGGAGGATACCTGGGGATGCAGGTCTCTGGGGGGTCATAGGCCAATTCCTCAACACTCCACCTCTGCGCTCAGCACTCTGCCGGTCACTTTATAATGCCACCGAGCCATGCAGCTCCAGTGGTTTTGAAGCAGAGCTCCTCTGAGCCCAATGAGAACAGCGGCTCACTGGCATCTGCGCAGCCTGGCCATTGTGGCTCACCGATGTCATCAGGCCACACACTGGTGCATAATAGGTAGGTGCAGCTGTGGCAGATGGGGGGGTGGGTGGTAATGTGACAGGCGGTGGCAGCCAAGCTGGCCAATCCTTCCCTCTTGGCCCAGGGCTGCCTCCAGCCTTGTGATGCCTCTGCTGCCTCTACATACTGAACTCCCAAAGCATCTATTAATGAGCATTTAGTATTACAACACAGTGCAGTCCTATGCATGTTTACTTGGAAATAAGTCCCATTTGGTTCCAGGGGGCTTACTCCTAGGGAAGTGTGCGCTGTGCAGACTGCAGCCTTAAACAACCACCAATAAAATAAAAAAGAAATTCAGGACAGCCGATAAAGACAACATAACAGAAGCCAAAATAAAACATAAAAGGTGGGAGAGCACATCAGAATAGCACTGTTTTCACCTGACACCTGGACGCCATGGAAGACAAACCTTCCAAACTGAGAGTTTCATAGCCTAGGTGCCACCACTGAGAAGGCCCTATAACATGCATCTCCACTTGTTGCACCTCAGACGGAGGTGGGACATGGAGCAGGGCCTCTGCCAAAAGACAAGACCAGGCATTCTCATCAAACCATAATCCAAGACTCTTCAATGGTGGTGGGTGGAAACTATGACTGCTAAAGTGGTGCTTTTTGTTTTAAAGTGGTTGATTATTTTAATTTGATACGTTAGCTGCCTTGAGTGCAATACTCTAACCACTATACTACACTGGCTGTGAGATCTGCAGCAGCATGCTGATGTGAAAAGCCAAGGGCCATGTAGTAGAAGCCTACATTGCAGCTCCTTCCAATTTTGACAGAGGGTGCACTGTCGCTGTGCCCCTCTGGGGACCCAAGGCATGATTATAAAGCTGGCAGTTTCACAAAAAAATTGACAACCACAGGCTTAAATCCAAATAAAAATCACTGGATACAAAAATGAGGCCTGGACAGAATAAAACATTGTTTTTCAACGAAAAAGTTCTCAACAAGGTTTACATAGATTCATATATCAATATATCCATAAACTGACCTTTTGAGATGACAGGAATTCCATGCCTCTGGCCACCTGAAAACTGTAAGAAATTAGATCTTCCATGGTGAGAGGCCTCTTGTAAAACTCATCAGGATCTGAAAACCAATTCAGCACAGCGCACAGGGTTAACATGATTTTGTCCTGCCTGTGGTAAACATACTCTCAGTAGAGTATTTGAAGCTTAGTTCACTAGTGAGAAGAAAGACAATTCTTGCTATAAGCCAAGAGGCTCCTGCAAAGCCAAGGAGGAGACCAAGAAAGAATCACACATCTTCCTGTCAGACTGAGTAATGCTGTAAATAAACTTATTTTAGACCGTCTTTTCTTGGATCTGCGTATCTCCCACGGATGTTTATAAGGGTGATAAATGGAGAAAGAAAATGTCAAAGATGTAGAGCAGGCTGTAAAAATATCACAGACTATATAGAAAGAGGAAGGAATCAATACTTACCCTCCTCTTCCTCCTCTCCATCGCTTAAACTTTTATCTTCCTGAAAACCAGAGCTCGCTAAGCTCTCTCTACTCGGGACACTCTCCAATATCTTTTTTTGACCACTGACTGGCTCAACAACATCCTTCTCCTCTGCTACCAGCTCCCCTTGAATGGATGCATCCTTAAAAAAAACAAAAAGGGGGGAAATTGACAAACATGGATGGAAGATGTGATGAAGTGAACAGAAACCAGGTCCAGCCAAATTTAAGCACTTTTAAGACCTATTGATTTCAGTAGAAATTTTAAGCATCTGTTTGAATCCCTCCCTTTAAAACTAATAGGACTTTGTGAGGCTGTATTGTGTCCCAGTTCTTTCTCTCTTTCCGTTCAATTAAATATTAAATGGTGGAGACTCTCACTTCTTTCTCTAATGTTCATCATGAAAGAACATTAAGTCCCTTGGGTAAGATTCAAGCCAGTAAGCAAAGCCACATCTTCCCAGACTGCCATGTCTTTTACACTCTCATCCCAGGTCACTAGCCTATGTGTCTTGGAGGAAAAAATATTTCCCAACCCAAAATACAGCTATCCATCACATGCTAATTATGAGCAAACTCCATACTAAAGCTTTCCCACGCTAGTACCACCAGCTCCCATCTGGGTCTGCCCACCCTCCTCATTTGATAAGGCCTTGCTCATCACAATCTTGGTGAATATGTGAGACACAACCTTTTCAGTGGTGGTGCCTACATTCCCTTGCTCAGGAGATACATCTGGCTCTAGAATGTCCAACTAAGGACTTTTATAGATGACATGTGAGTATTTTCAAGACCAAATGACTTTTCTTTTCTTTTCGTTTTTTGCATTAGGAGGAATAGAGACTATTTGGGGGACCAGCCAACTTTTGGTTGGCTAGACAGCAGACATACAGCTCACCTGGTCATCAACTTAACAATGGCAAGCTGTATATATTCTCAAATTATCAAATTGTTATCAAAATGTGCATATATAATACCAATACACACATGCAAATTTTATGCAAAGTGGAGACTTTTTTGAGTCCTCTTTGGTTAAAAGTGTCCTCTATCTCCACTTTTTTGATGATGGATATTGACTTTTTCACCATCTGGACCTGGCAACTCTATCTGGCTCCCCCATTTAGCTCGGGACTGTTGCTTCAAATTTTTGCATTCTATAGATCTTTTGATGTTCAGTGATTTCTCCCCTTAAATTTTTTTTTATTGTGCTGACCCTATTTTTATTGCTGCTCTGTGTTTTAAATGGTATGTTTTAGTGCATAATATTTTTAGCTTTTTGTGAGGCATTTAGGGGGCCTCTGGCCAAAAAGCAATATATAAATATGATAGTGGATAATGGATGATATGGATATAAATATCCATAAGGTATATAAATATCCGTAAGGTAAAGTAAATGTAATGGATGATAGATGGATGGATAGTCAGTCTGACAATCAGAAATATAGCAGTCAGTCTCTCTCTCTTGAGCTGGATCAGTTCCTCATAGCCCAGAGGACGGGCAGTGAGGAACATCCAAATAACATATCTAGATTAAAAACTATGCTTGGTGGTTAGAAAATCATTCAATATACAGAGTTCTTGCTAGATAGTGATAACTAGACAAGGATATGTGCACATATGGCTACAAAATATTTCAAAGAAAACAAAATAAAATCTAAGGACACAATCCACCCAGAACAACTCTTGCACAAGTCCCTGCAAAAACACACCCACCCACCTGAACATTCAGAATACTATTGCCAAGCTCTTACATAGAGTAATGATTAGGGAAGGGCACCCCACTTCTCATGAATATGCATCATCACGGTCAGGCTTAGGGAAATACGCAGCACTATCCCATCCAATATTCAGTTTTTAAAATATTACCTAATACTGTCTCTTGGATGTATTTGGGAAATACATACATACATACATACAGTACATACATACATACATACATACATACATACAAGACCAGGAGAGCTGGTCTTGTGGTAGCAAGCATGAATTGTCCCCTTAGCTAAGCAGGGTCCAACCTGGTTACAAATGAATGAGAGACTAGAAGTGTGAGCACTGTAAGATATTCCCCTCAGGGGATGGAGCCGCTCTGGGAAGAGCATCAGAAGGTTCCAAGTTCTCTCCCTGGCAGCATCTCCAAGTTAGGGCTGAGAGAGAATCCTGCCTGAAACCTTAGAGAAGCCGCTGCCAATCTGTGAAGGCAATACTGTGCTAGATAGACCAATGGTCTGACTCAGTATATGGCAGCTTCGTATGTTCCTATACATACATACATTACATACATACATACATACGTCAACAAATTAATGTGCAGTGGTCATTTCCCCTAAGAATCTAGCAGTAAAGGCTTCACAATGATAGAGCACATGTATTCAGGATGGGCATGCCCTATAGCAGTGGTAGGCAACCTTGGCTTTCCAGCTGTTACTGAACTACCTTAAAGCTTCAGTAAATTGTGGCTGGCAATGATGGGCACTGTAGTTCAACAACAGCTGGAGAGCCAAGGTCATCTACCCCTGCCCCATAGAATAACCTATAGAATATTGAAAGATAAACGTGTGGCAAATATTGAAAGATAAGTGAAACGATGTGCATATTTTTACACCATGTTGATTTACATCTGGTAGGACAATAAGCAGACACATCACATTGTTTCCCAGGCCAGATCTGACCCATGGGCTACCCCTGCATTATGTTCTGGAATGATACCCACAACGTGATGCTATGGATAAAGGGCTGTTGCTGCTACACCACCCCTTCAAATTGTGCACATTAGTCATCAACATACTCCTAGACCCATGGTCCTGTTGCTACCCATCAGAGCAGGGTTAATACTCCTGCTCTGTGGTCTCTGTACTGCATCTGTGCAAGGTTCGGAGGTCAGAGTCTTATTATAGAGAGCTGCATTTTAGGCTGGTCCAGACATTACATAGAAGATGCTCCTCTTGCACTGGGCAACTACGGTAGTGCTGTCAATCCTGTCCTGAGTTACTGAAGTGGCGAAACAACCTGCATGTTTTTTTCCTACTTGTATATCAAAGCAAACGTATTCACTTCTTGCCTTTGTAAGCAAGACAGAGACAATATGGTTTCTTTTGTTAGGGGATGGAAGTGAACCAGAAAAATAAAATATGGCATTTGCAAGTTTACCTTGTTTGCTGAGAAATAATTCCTTTTGCTCTTCAAATAACTTGATAAATTCCCATATCTGCAATATTCAACGATCACCATTAGTGGCCCTGTGGAACAAGTCAAGTACACTATTAGTGGGGAAGGGAGAAGAGCTGTGATCACCCTATCCTTTCAATTAGCCCAGGTATATGTTTCAAGGATATAATCATTTACTTGAAAGAAATCCGTGCTATTTTCACGCAGCCATAAACCCAGCCTTTGTTATATAATACTTTCCCCCTTCACACCAATTCTTAGGAAAGTTTAATTCATTTTCAGTGTCTTCAATGCAGGCCCATTTCTCATACATGTATTTACTCCCAATTTTGTCAAAACAGGATTAAGGTAAATGGACTGTCAACCAAAAATGGCAAGCAAGTGCATAGTGTTTATGTTTTGTACCTCCACCTTTTGTGCATGCTCCCAGCAGATTCACAACATTAAGATGATGACCAATATGTGTCAGGATCTTCAGCTCAGTCATCAGTGCCTTATACTCGCTGGCTGTGGCTCCTTCTGCAAGGTCAAAAGATTTTTTATTTATTTTTTAGTAGTAGAGATTCAGAGACTCCCAGACAGAGCTTTCTAGCCTCACCCTCTGCCGTACTTGTTGATTATCACACACTTGTTGCTGAGTCTTTTGCTTGGCAGGATTTTAGTGAGTCTCTGGGGAAATGACTTGACTAGCAAGCCAGAGGTTGCCAGTTCAAATCCCCGCTGGTATGTTTCCCAGATAAGGGAAACACCTATCTCGGGCAGCAGTGATATAGGAAGATGCTAAAAGGCATAATCTCATACTGCGTGGGAGATGGCAATGGTAAACCCCTCCTGTATCCTACCAAAGACAACCACCGGGCTCTTTGGTCACCAAGAGTCGACACCGACTTGACGACACACTTTACCTTTATCTGAGTGAAATCCAACAAGTGTTGCATTACCAGTTCCAGAAACCTGCATGCTGGTGTGCTGGGATGCTGGCTTTATTTTCTAAGTTGAATCTCTCTGCTCTTTGGAATCCTGGCTGCTGGAACCTTTGCCTGTTGGTACCGCTAAATCCTTTCCCCCTGCCTCTGGACTGCTATCTCCCTTAATCTTTGAAGCCTGGCTGAAGCCTGGAACACAGAGTCCTGTTTTCCTCTTTTTGGATTGCTTCAGCTTCTCCATCTGGAGAAGCAACTGCTGGTCCTCTCATCAATGCAAGTTCTGATATTGATTGGACTTATATGTTACTGTGGACCTGGGAATCTGTGTGGTGTCCAGGACATTTCATGGGAAATGGCTGAGGCTCTCAGCTCTGGGGTCTTACAAAAGAAGCCCTGCAGTTGATGGTAAATGGTTTTAGAACATACCATAATTACTATTGCTCTAGGTAGCCTCTTACAGGTCTACATCATAAAGCAGGAGCAGCTGACATTCCTAATTTACCCAATTTCTCAGCTGTCATGAAAGAATGTAGTATGTCAATATAAAAATGCAAAAGACAAAACAGGGAGGGCGAAAGGCACTGAACAGAAAAGGAACAAACACCTCAAAGTGCCCTCCAAAAACTTTGTATACATTATACTTCACACATCATGCCAAAAGCAGAGCGGCCCTGAGGATGCACAGGAGCCGGACTTCTGATGTCAAGACAGCCTTGGCAAAATTGGGAATGTTGTACATGTTGGAGATTCACTCTGGGAGTAGAGATAGATAGTTAGGATCTCCTCTTTCCTGTTTATCTCTGCCTCTATGACTCCACTATGGATAGAATTTACTCAGGAACTTCCTGGGAGTGACTTCCTCCTCCTCCTCCTCAGAATGCTTCTAGCTCGCGCTCTCTGAGCACCATGCTTCTATAGGTCTCTCTCTGACCACCATGTAGCCAGTGGTTAGATATAGGTCTTTCCTATCAACATGGACTTCTGAATAAAGTAGATTAGTTTAAGCTTTCATGAATCTCCATGTTTATCATTTTTAAGCTATTGCCCCTGAGACTCTGTTAACTTCTGCTGTAATGAGAGTGAGTTAGCTCCTGAAATACACTGCTATATGAGTAATTACCCCTAACGGTACATACCCGCCAGTCTCAGAATATCCTACCCTACTTGTGGTCCAGAACGTGACATCTGCTCCTCACTTCAGAAGTATTTCAGAATTGGATTTCCATTTGCATTTCAGAATGCAAGCAGGGTAGGATATGCTGAGACTTGTGGGTTCATATGACATTCCCAATCTTGGCATCTCCATTCTGACTCTGGAAGCTGGGTACATTGGCGTTCCCAGGGCACTGCCACTGAACTTCAGGTTCCACGTGGTGTGTGATATGTCCAACACATTTCAGATTACTCCTTTTTCAGTGGCTCTTACTGATCCATCCTTCAAATAAAAGATATAAATCTAAGTAAAGCCTTATTTAGATGTATATCCTCTGTTTCAAGGATTAATAAGAGCCCTTGAAAAAGGAGCAATCTGAAATATGTTGAGTAAACATACAAGTAACCAAGAATCCAAAAAGGCAAGTATTCATTATTATTTTAAATTTGCTACCAATATAGAACAGCTGAAAATCGGCACACCCCACACACTAAGCACCATAAGGTGACGGAGTCTCGCCGCACAACGTACCTTTCAGCATTTTCACAGCAACTACTTTGTAAGTGGGTGACTTTTTAATTCCAAAAGCAGCTGCTTGTACAACTTTTCCAAAAGCCCCTCGTCCAAGTGTCTTCCCTGCATCAAAAACACAATCAAAGGAGCTTTTTCAAAAAGAGACAGGCAGCCATCTTTAGATAAACTCATACATATTAAACCATGAATTCTATTTTAAAGGCTTTTGGCTAGATTGTGTCAAAACTGTAACCATACGCACGGCATCCCCAAACTTATGAATGTATAATATTTTTATACCACTATTTCACTGAACTGTGCCCAAAGCAGGTGACCATATAAATGGAGCCACAAGTGGTCAAACTCTTAATTATAGTTTTATAACTAAGCGCAGATGGGGAAATGAGCATGGTTGGGGAAAGGAGAAACAATCACACCTGGCCACTTCCGGCTGGGAAAAGGAAAAGTTCACATGTGGCTGCTTCTGAGCCTCATGTGTCTTACAGTGGCAATTCAGAGCAGTAGAAGGAATTTGAGGCACTTCTGTGCTTAACAGGGAACTATTTACTTATTACAAACTGTTTAGAAAATCCAAGGCAAAACTCACACTGATGTAATATAAAAAAACACAACACACACACCTCACACCGGATGTAGCTCACTCTTGAATCCTTGAGATGATGCAGCAGCACTGGCTACTGTCAGAAAACAGTGTTTAGATTAACACGTTACATGCTGCAAAACTGCTTGAACTGCTGGCATGCACTCTGTCATAAAACACTGCTGCAACTGAGCCATGACCTGTTGGTTCATTTAAGGGTTGCCATATTCAAGCTTCCCAAATCCAGGTGGCTTAATTTGCATATCATGCAAATTAAGTGGCAACTGATTTGCATTTTATTTATTTATTTATTTATTTGCCAGATTTGTATACTTTCTCCTGTTTTCCCTCCTCCCATGTGATGGGCTCCAGAGTAAAATCCGGGCAATCCAGACAGCGCTTTTGAAATCCATGTAAATCCAGGTGGAATTTAGCAGCCAGGTGGAGGAGCCAAAATCTGGGGGCTACCCTAAATTCCGGAGGACCTGGCAAACCTAGTTCATTTCCCCCAGCAAACCTTGTGTTGTGTTGTAACTGTAATGGCTTTGTGATATCATGAAATTCCTGCCCAGAAATGGCCCAAGATATTTTGGTAGCTGAGACAGAAAATCCAGCTGGCACATCTCCCATGTTGGTAATAAAAACACAATAATAATAATAATCAATGCCCTCTAATGATACTCCCAAACTCTGCTGCCTGAGACAGGCCACTTGACCCTGGCTAAGGGCTGGACAGGTCCCGCTGCTGCTAACCCATCTGGAAAATTCCTTTATTTTGCCAAAAGTACTGCTTTCCTGCTACTTTTATTTCCTCTCTCTCTCTCTCTCTCTCTCTCTCTCTCTCTCTCTCTCTCTCTCTCTCTCTCATAGAACATAGGAAGCTGCCATATACTGAGTCAGACCATTGGTCCATCTAGCTCAGTATTGTCTACACAGACTGGCAGCGGCTTCTCCAAGGTTTCAGGCAGGAATCTCTCTCAGCCCTCTCTTGGAGAAGCCAGGGCGGGAACTTGAAACCTTCTGCTCTTCCCAGAGCGGCTTCTTCATCTGAGGGGAATATCTTACAGTGCTCACATGTGGTCTCCATTCAAATGCAACCAGGGCAGACCCTGCTTAGCAAAGGGGACAAGTCATGCTTGCTGCCACCAGACCAGCTTTCCTCCATGCAAACCAAACTAGGTAGCTTGATCATCTGTATCATGTAGGAGGAAGATTTTACCATACACCAAGTGCAGAGTGTAGTAAAATGTGCAATAAACTGGCCCTCAGCATGGATTCAGAAAGTCAGGAGAACATCAACACAGTGAAATACGGAGAGGACACTGATACATGTTCATTCTGGCAGGAGTTTAATTCTGCCATGGGCCTCTTAGGACCCCCATGTAGGCCAGGGAGTAATCCAGTCACTGCAAGTATAACCTCAGGAAGCTCTTCCTTGGAGAACAATGCCTCTGTTTTGAGCAATAACAGTCCATTTAGCACTTTGGAATCAACAAGTTGTAAACCTTCACTCTGTACTCACTAAAACACCACGGGGGTATTATGGTATTTGAACATCAGTAGATGTTCCAGATATCCTTTCTATCTGAAGAATCTGTTTCATGGAAAACTCTAATAAAACTCACACAGCTCATTTTTTTCACTCGCATATTCTGCTTTCAGTCACACTACATTTTAGTGCCAAACATGGGCTCAGCTCTTAAGCACTTGTAGAGCATATCTGGGTATTTTAATTCTTGGACCAAATTCTTCTCGCTTTACAAGCCACATAAAATCCCTCCAGCAGCTTCAGAGGATAATTACATGCAGAGCAATTTTATTATGAATATGAGGTGTAATCCACATCCCTCTCAGATCAACTGCATTGGCATTCACAGTTACAGATGATGTCCTTAGACTATAATATACAAGGCTTACAAAGTCAGGTACTTGGACTTCTTTCTCCCATAAGAACAGCCCTGCTGGATCAGGCCCAAGGCCTATCCAGTCCAGCATCCTGTTTCACACAGTGGCCCACCAGATGCCAACGCATGCCTTCAGAGGACCAGGGCATACCTGTTCTAGCAGAGGCAAGCAGGACAGTGACAAGGAACAGGACCTTCATCTCTGTAGTGGAAGACCCACTAGAGAGGTTTACCAAATAAAATCCCATATAACTTTCAGAAAGTTCTATAGTCAGAAGCTTCTGGAGCCTTCTAGAACAGGCCTGCTCAACTTAGGTCCCCCAGCTGGTTTTGGTTACAACTCCACCCTTTTAGACTACAAAACCACCCCCAGCACAGTACCTCCAGTGACTGTTGCTGGTGTCTACCCTGTGGTTGTTTTTAGATTGTGAGCCCTTTGGGGACAGGGATCCATCTTATTTATTTATTATTTCTCCGTGTAAACCTCCCTGAGCCATTTTTGGAAGGGCGGTATAGAAATCGAATGAATGAATGATCCCCAGCCACACTGGCCCATAGCCAGGGATTATGGGAGTTGTAGGCCAACATCTGCAGGAGGGCCGAAGTTGAGCAGGCCTGTTCAAGTTGAGCGGTTGGGCAGACCTATCGTCAGAGCAGACCAAAGTTGATCAGACCTATCGTCAGAAGGTTCCAGAACCTCATCAGAAGGTTCTTTTCCCCTCACAACTTTCAGAAGGTTACCAAAATATTTCCTTTTAGGACCTTTGGAAAGTGTTCTTGACTCTGCATTGAGTTATTTGTAGATTCTTAAAGTACATTTATTTGTCATACTTGTACTTCGCTTTTTAGCCAAGGTCAGTTTCCAAAGTGGCTTACAATTACAAGCCACCAAAAAGTTCAATGTATCAGGGGTATATGGAAATGTTTATTAATTATTATTATTATTACATGTATATCCTGCTCTTCCTCCAAGGAGCCCATTACTACATACTTGAGTTTCTCCTCACAACAACCCTGTGAAGTAGGTTAGGCTGAGAGAGAAGTGACTTGCCCAGAGTCACCCAGCAAGTATCATGGCTGAATGGGGATTTGAACTCGGGTCTCCCCGGTCCTAGTCCAGCACTCTAACCACTACACCACACTGGCTTTATAACAGTCTCTTCTGGTCCCTGGCAGTTAACATCATACTCCACATTCCAGACTTTTCCCTGCATGGCAAGGGAATGGCAGAAGGAACTGCAGACTGACACTGCATCTGGTTGGAGGGGGAAATTCCATTTCACTGAAACAACTCCTCTGATGATCTGCTATCTATTTGTCTTCATCCTGCAGTTGTTTGGTATTGATTCATTGTAAATGTGTATTGGGACAGTTTTTATATATTACTTGGATATGCTGTGAGCTACTCAGGACCTATTTGCCCATACAGCAGCACAGATATATCCTACCTCTATTGAGCATCATCATCAGGGGTTAATTTGTTCCAGGGCTCAGCCCCAGAATCTCTTTTCAGTGCAAAGTCTGAATCCTGGAACAGAGAAGAAACTTCCTCTGAGTAAGTTCGCTGTGCATTTCCTTCACTTCTAAGAGTTGTGGAGAGCCCCAGAACATCAGGACCAGGAGAAACTATTCCGGAACAGAGACTGGTTTTCAAGTTAGACTTGAGCCCTGAGCATCACTTTTCCTAGACATTAAGCAGAAATAATATTGACTTACTGACAGGATGAGGAAAGTGACTTACAGCAGTCCCATTGAAATTAAAAGGACAAGGTAGGCAATACCTTGCTTGTCTTCTTAATTTCAATAGGACAACTTTCAGTAATTTCCCTTTTAACAACAGTACTCCTGTGCCAAGGCTCTCAGAGTGGGTATCAGATTCTACCCAACGTGAGGCTCTGCATGTCACTGCCTGTTGTGGCAGCCAACTGCCACAACAGCAACAGGCTATTGAGCCTCCAGGCCCTCGGCAAGCCCTGCTCTGCCCTGTGGAATCAACCATTGGTCCCCTTACAACAGGAAAGGTATAAGTAGCTTCCTTTCTGAAGCAAAGCTTGTCTCAATTTATCCTTGGTCATTGTGTGTTGCATATTGTCTCTCTACTTGACTTCTCTGATGTCCAGCTTATTGCTTAACCCAGGCTTCTGATTTGTTTGCCTGGCTTGACCCTAGACTCTGTTTCTGACCTATGGCTTGGTGCACAATCCCAGTTCGCCCTTCCAGTTCCCAGCCCCTGGCTTTGACTCTGACTCTCACCGTCTTCTCTCCTGCCTTGATTCCTGATTGCCTGCTGGACCTTCCCTGCCTGACCTCAGATCCTGAACTCTTTTGAGGAAGCCGCTCATGGCTCATCTATGACGCTGGGACTTATAGGCATAACTGGAAGCCAATGACATATCTCACATGCTAAAGCAGGCTGCTCAATTCCAGCCCTCCTGCAGATGTTGGCCTACAGCTCCCATAATCCTTGTCTATTGACCATTGTGTCAGGGGGTTATGGGAGTTGTAGTCTAAAAACAGCTAGGGGGGACTAAGTTGATCAGGCCTGTGCTAAAGGTACACCGTACCTATGATGAATTTGACTGGACACAAAACTAAAGGTATTTGCCATCCACAAATTATGCAAATGAGACTCTAGGATTGGTTGGGTTTGCTGCTCTCCAACTCATGCTAAGATGTGAAAGAAAAACATAAGCATCATATTTGGTGCCAAGCTATCTGCAAACAGGTGTTGCAGTGCTTACATGCTTTTTGTTTTTTGTTTCTTTATTGCAATGAGATTACAAAAATGCATTAATAGATTCACATGTTGAGAACATGTTCGATGCAGTGTTGACATTAAGCTGAAGGAGTCAAAGCAATTCCATTCATGTTTCATCAGCTTGCCTGAAGAGGTTCTATTAGCTTAATGTTCAAATCCATCACAAGTATGGTAAACCTTAGTTGGTGAGATTTGTCATTGGCTTCTGTGCAGTGCAATGGATCATGGACTGGAGTTGGATATGGCAGCCTGGAGCTGAGGATCCTGCCATAGTTCCTGTCAAGGCCAAAAGCTTGTTCCGTGCTCTAGAGTACAGTGCTGTACATTGTTACATAACTTAATCTGAAATTTTGTTGTAAGAAGTAAAACTTGTGGAGCGTACTGTTAATATTAATAGAAAACTGCAACAGAAAGGAATAACATTAAGAATTGCATAAATGGTATCTCACATCTACCAAGAAATGGGAAATGCAACAGAAGATAACCAATTTTTGTCAGAAGTGTTACTGAAAGAACACTGCTGACTTACATATGTTGAGAAGTTGCCTAATTATTAAACAAAATTAGAGGGATGTTAGTATGTGGATATCACTAAATCCTCTGGTATCCTGTACTTAGACTGACAAAAGTTATCTGTCCTAATTCAGCATGGGATCTGTGTACAGAACTAACTTTCACACATGTAGCCAATGTGGATGTACAACTTGATATCTCTCAATGTTTGCATTGGATGCCTATCCAGGCTTCATTGAATTGGCTGGGCATGGCTTTAAATGTGAATGGGAGTTAATATCTCTATCTACAGTCAGTAGTTGTTACACATGAGTATTTAGGTGCAACTACCGGTGAATCCTGTATTCTACCAAAAGAAAACCACAGGGCTCTGAGGGCGCCAGGAATCAAATTTGACTTGATGGCACACTTTACCTTTACAGATGAATCCAGGCCATTATTAAAAACAAGGAACAGGAACTGATACAGAACCTTCATTATTACTGCTACAGTCAAATTAGCATATACATGAAAAAGTAAAGACCTCCCCTACCACCAACACTGATGACTAGTTAGACATATCTGGAAAACATTTGCTGTGACTGAGTTCATACACTTTAATGAGTTTTTAGGAGGGAAGAGAGGGAGCTAATAAGATTAAATTTATATCAGATTGGAATGGGGTGAACGCAATATTGGTCTGGGACAACCAAAAGGTACTAGGGGAAAATTCTAAATATTTGATTGCTGATGCATAGTGCCTTGTAATTAATAAATAATGAATATTGTGCTGTATAATTGCATACTGTGTGTGTGTGTGTGTGTGTGCGCGCGCACACACACACACACACAGAGCGAAACTATTCAAACCACAGAATAATAAGACAATCAGGTATGGATACAGATCTGGGAGGGATGTTATTTAGCAGCAGGGATGAGTTAAGCTGCACATGCAGATAATTCCCTCTTCTACATAGCTATGAAAGGTACAGGCCTGTCCTTTGCCAGGACAGGAAAAAAACCCACATCCAATATGCTCTAAAATTAAATGGTGGTAACGTCACTTATGTTGGGGCAGCACCCACTTGTGGGTCATGACCCATCAGCTGAAGTTAAAGGACTTTTGCTTTAGGTTATTTTAAATGTATTAAAATCTGTTTGCGGGGGTGGGGGTGGGGCAGCAATAACTTCCTTCTGCTATGAACAAGCAGACTTGAGCTTTGCAACACATGCTGAATAGGTGCACTAATAAAGCTGCTTCTATTGCTTTGAGTTTCATATTGGAAGGAAGCCTACGTTGCTGGGACTGGGATGTGTGTGAGAGATATACTATACTGAAGGGTTTGCAACTTAATGGATATCATATGGTTTGATTACAGGTACTATTAACAAGGGCAATGTTGAATTTCATATATTTCTTTAAGCACGGACTATAACGCATTTCCAGTATTTGCAATTTGCTGTTTTAGTAAGCCAAATGTTAATATACTCATGCCGGACTACTAAGTAGTTCACTTGTCACATCATTTAAAGTAACTACTAGGTATGCAAATTATTGCATAACTGCAGCAATGTACTAGATTTTTGTCATACTTCTTAATCCTATGCATGTTTAGTCAGAAGCAAATATCATAGAGTTCAGTGGGGGCATAGAAATCTAATAACTGAATGAATGAATGAATGAATGAATGAATAAATAAATAAATAAATAAATAAGGTGTATAGCACTGCAGCTGTGCATTGCAATCTTGTGCATGTCTAACTGGAATTTAGCCTCGCTGGGTACAATAGGGCTTACTTCCAAGTAAATCTACATAGGATTGCAGCCAATCAGAAGTGTACACTCTAGAACGTGAACCAGTAGGACTTATATCTGAGTAAACATTCTTTGTTGAACTGAAAAATCATACTAGCATCAGCCCCCCAAGAAGATCTCAAAATGAAACACTGCTTCCATTCACTTGCACCTTGAACACAGGTTATCTGTGTCATGTGAACGGAAGTCTGATGCAGAGCCCTCCTGGCTAAAGTGGCATTCATGGACTGGTTTCCCTTCATTGACCATATGATGGTTATGCAGTGTATTGATTGGGGCGGGGGGAAGGATGAGGTTTGACAGGACTGATGGAAGAGTTATTAAAGTGGGGAGGGAGCCACCTGATTAAAAGTGAGCACACATAGCATGGCAAAAACCAGATGTTCAACACATATTCCCATATACTGACTAGCACCCTTAACTTCAATAAAGTCAGCATGTATTTCCTTGCAATCTGAGGCTTCTTTCCAGATGGGGCAACTTCTCCCATATGATAAAATAGCAGATAGCTAACACTATGCTATAGTGCTAGCTATGTACATCTCTGTCTCCATCTCCACATTATAGAAATGGGTGGAGCTAGCCTTAGAGCAGGCAAGTAACCTTGCCAGCTGTCTGTGTTTGTGTGTTGTTGTTGTTGTTGTTGTTGTTGTTGTTGTTGTTGTTGTAATAAGAGGCATGTATTTAATGCTGCAGTGTGAGCATGCTGTTTTTGAACAAAAATGAAAGAATACAAAAGTGTAAGTGTGTGTATGTATGTGTGTGTAGATGTGATAATTTTGGAAGATCCCAGAACTTGGGGTGGAGAGATCTAGGGGAGAAGCTGCTCCTTCCAGGATCCTGAGCCCAAGTTCAGTGCTTTTAAAAAGTTACAGCTTTTATAAGTTAAAGCTTATACAATGGGAGTGCTTTCCGGGTCAACATCATCTGGCTTATTACCTAAACAACTTGCGTCCCAAGTACCTTAAGGACCGCTTGTTCTTCTTGAATCTACCCACCTGACTAGATCAGCCAGGAGGACTCTGCTCCATGTGCCAACAGCGATTGAAATTCATTTGACATGCACATAGAAAAGGGCCTTCTCAGTAATTGCCACTGGATAATTGCCCCTCACTCTCAGGAGAGCGCTGTATTACTCCCTTCCTCCCATCCTTTGTAAATGTCTGAAGACTGCCCTTTTTATTCAGGCGTTTTGGTCAGAGAATATCTTTTTAATCCATGGTTTTATTGCTCTTTGGTTTTTGTAATGTTTTGATGATTGATTATTATTGCTATTTTAAAAATTGTTATTCACTGCCTTGGGGTCCTAAGATGAAGGGTGATATACAAATGTAATGAATGAAATTGGTAGTGAGAACCTAAAAGCATTTCACTAATAAATGTGAATAAATGTATAGGGCCACATAAGGATTTTGACAAAAGCCCCGTGAAGATGTTCAGAACCTTGGACAAAAAATGGTGCACCTCCTGCCCTTTCTGCGGACCTCCATGTCTCCATCTACCAATTACTGTTGGGGATGGGGTCATAGTTCAGTGGTTGAGCATCTGCTTTGCATGCAGAAGGTCCCAGGTTCAATCCCTGGCATCCCTGGGTAGGGCTGGGAGAGACTCCTGCCTGAAACCCTTGAGAGCTGCTGCCACTCAGTGTCGACAATACTGAGCCAGATGGACCAATGGTCTGACACAGTGTGACAGCTTCCTATGTTCCTATGATCATAAGTACGTTATGTTTAGAGGCTTAGATGAATGCATCGGTCAGGAGCAGGATAGTTTTAGAAGTGTTAAAATTAATATAATTGATTGGCCATGATTCGTAGTTATGAATGATAATTTATTTGGCTTGATAAGAAAAATGGGGGAAAGAGAAGGTATGCATATTGCATACAGAGAAAAAAAGTGTGTGTGTGTGTGTGTGTGTGTGTATATATATATATATATTCCTCAAGAACATGTCACATTTGCAAGATAATAGCAATATGAGCTGCCAAGGTCAATGAGAGGTTAGATTGACTCCCTTGAAACTGGAAATTGTGCAGGAGATGATTTAACAAACATGCTGTCCCCAGCCAACTTTTCAGAATCTGGTTTTCATTCATGATCACAACATTCTTTCCTTGTTTATGCCATTTTTTCACATTAAATAGTACACAGCTCCCTCTCCAGATTTGTGCCTCTACTGTTCTTCTAAGCACAAGATGGAACGTAAGGAATTGAATTAACTAATTCCTGCAAGAAGTGAGGATTTCCATATAGCAAGAACCGGGATTGCCACTAAGTGTAGTCTCACTCAGCAGGGGAGAAAGCAGTCAGTCACAGTACCCTGGCTTTATATTTACAGCTGTACACTTAACACAGCCACTTCAGGATGTGTTCCTCTCATGATGACACGCCCTTATCCCCTGACTGAGGCATCAGAATGAAAGTCACTTGCATGTCAAGGACAGCATTTTGCATTTCAAGTATGCATGCCACCAATTCACAGAATTTTCAAGGGGCCCAGGAAAGATATAAAACACTGTACAATGCAACATTGCCTTGAAAACTGAGTCATTGCAATGGAATCTCATGCTCACTATCCAGACAAGCGTTCTACTTTACAAGTCTGAAGACTGGCTCAACACCTACACCCATTTTCAATGGGATAGTGGAAATGTAAGAGCAACTGACGTCATTCACACAAGCAAAAACTGTGTTCTAGTTGGGTTTGGGAGCTGTGTGCGCTCCCAATTTTTGGTTGAGTGGAAGCAGGGTAAGAGGAAAACCTGGGTAGAAATGATTGTATGGAAAAGTTACCCAGGTTTTCCTTCTACCTTGCTTGCACACAATCACTTCTACCCAGATTTTCTTCTTACTTTGCTTCCACACAACCGAAAACTGGGAGCACACACAGCTCTCAGACCTGGGTAGAACACAGGTTTTTGATAGTGTGAATGACCTCAAAGTATTGCAACACCTGAAGCATGGCCTCTCAAAAATGGCTTTATTAGTATTATTTCATGGCAAAGGAAACCTGGCATCTATTTATTTATTTATTTATTTATTTAGTTAGTTAGTTAGATTTATATGTCGCCCTACTCCCATAGGACTTAGCATGGCTTACAAGCAATAATATACACAACAACACAATTTCATAAAAATATATCTTACATAGCTTCATAAACCATACATTTCTGACATCACTCCCAGGCCTGCATCCACAAGGCAAGACATGATATCAGAACCGTTGATACCCATATGTCCTGAAGGCTCACAGATGTAGATTTGGCCAACCGCTTCCAGAATTCTTGGCACATTAGTCTCTGACTGGCAAGAGGACACAAATGAATATTCCCACATAATGCTCCAGTTTTATATACAGGAGTGACCAGTGAATACTTCTCCCTGGGCAAAAGTGGTTAACTTCCCAATTGGTCCAAAACCAGCACTATTTTATTCTGCTCTGCTCACAAAAGGGAGGAGCCTCGGCAGTCACTTTTTTCCTTGCATCTAGATTGTACATGATTTTGCAAAGGTCAGATAGCAACAATTGAATTGAGAGTTATTTTTAAAGCAAATCAGTTCAAGAATAAGAAGCTTGGTTAGTGGGGAAACTGTAACAATTAAGGGGCATAATCTTGAGACATTGGCAATCTTGATTTCTCATGAAAAAATAGTATCTTTTTATAGCTATACAGACTGAGCTGAGATCTAAGGGTCACTCCACACAGTTCCCAGAAACAATGAGAGAACCAGCCTTTCAACCAGTTAATCTGTTAATGAATGATTAAACATAAATATTGTATAACACCGATCGATGCCTCAATAAGCATGCTCTTCTGAGGATATTGAAGGAAGTGTGAGATGACTTATGGTTTAATAAACAAAAACTACCACATATGTTTTCATTTTCTATTACAACAGAACACTAGAGCCAAATGGCTTTAAAAAATAAATTCTTAAAGGGCATCATCCATCCCCTCCCATCCATGCAGACCTATATCTATACAGGAGAGGAGAGCTGGTCTTGTGGTAGCAAGCATGACTTGTCCCCATAGCTAAGCAGGGTCTGCCCTGGTTGCATATGAATGGGAAACTTGATCTGTGAGCACTGCAAGATATGACCCTCAGGGGATGAAGCCGCTCTGGGAAGAGCAGAAGGTTTCAAGTTCCCTCCCTGGCAGCATCTCCAAGATAGGGCTGAGAGAAATTCCTGCCTGCAACCTTGGAGAAGCCGCTGCCAGTCTGTGAAGATAATACTGAGCAAGATAGACCAATGGTCTGACTCAGTATATGGCAGTTTCCTATGTTCCTATATGTGTAGAAAGAGATCTCCATAGGGATTTATTGAGGCTTTCTCCTGCTTAGCAATATGTCAGTACCTTAGCGTGGGGCATGTTGTACACACAACTCATGGAAAATGTTTCCCCTTTCCTTTCTAGGTTTCCAGTGCACAAACTACTCATGTTCAGTCTGTATGCTGGGGTCTCTGAGAGGATCAGGTCTGTTGGTTCCCCCTATGGAAGGTATGGATGGGCATTCTCATCATCAAAATGGGAGGGCACATTGCAGAGTGTTTGGCACAACATGCTCTCAGCTAAGAACTGTTGGGCAGTTCGGTAAAGGACTTGAAGCCCTAGGATGATTCCTTCTGGCATACCCAGACTTCAGTTCATGCAGATCTGGGCATACAGAAGGAAATGGATCTTGCCCCATGAAGTGTGCCTTGAAATCTCAGCACAACCAATTAAAACTTGCCTCCATTGCTCATAATTTGTCCCCAATGAGCTGTAGTTTATCTGTTGTTGAAACCAATGAAACCAAGCAGCCCTAATGGCAACACTTCTCTTTTAAGGTTTGGAGCTGTAGCATAATAGGAAAGCAAGAAGGTCCCAGGTTCAATCCCTACCATCTCCAGGTAGGACTAGAAAAGACTCCTGCCTGAAACCTTGAAGAAGCCACTCCCAGTCATCACAGACAATACTGAACTAGATGGAACAAAGGTCTGACTCCATACAAGGCAGTTTCCTATTTATCATCATCACCACCATCACCACCACCACCACGTATTCCATGCAATTGTAGAATTATAAACATATCATTATTACCCAATTTAAGCCTTTCCCGGGCAAATTCCCATTTGCTGGCATCATAAGGAAGTCGTTCACATTGTTCATCTAAGGGGACTTCTTCGGGATCCATTATGATCGATAAATAATCTGTCTTTATGTCAGAAGAATAAGGCTAGAAAATAATTCAAAAATTCCCAAGTCACTGCAAAGCATAAGCAATAGTGGGCAGGTTCTCCTGGCTTTGGTCAGAAAGGTGGCAAGTTAATTAAATATGACTGCTGCACCTCTTGCCATATGGATGTACATTTCATGCTCCAAAGTACAATCTGTTAAAGATTCTTCATCTTAAGATTGTCATGCACTTTTTCATTAAGGCTGTATTTCCACCACCTTCACTCATATATATTGCAAGCTTGATTTCTTCAATTAAATCCATATGGAGACCTACTCCAGTAATGGCCATGTGATAGAGATTCTAGTCTGTACTAGTCAGGATTCTAGTCGGGAGTATTTTCAGAAAATGACTAACTACAGCCTCTAAAAATAGCTTCAGCAGACAATTGCAAGAGAGAATACTGACATATGCAACAGACGAGTTCAGCTGTTGATGCTTTTTGTTGGCCAAATGTGGTTTAAAAGTTGTGCAAGCTTAGATGTAATCTGCAAAGCATGCGTCAGTAACATTCTGTGTACACATTTTTCAAACATTCAAGAATCCATATGTCCCTGTAGGCTCTTGCCTACACAATCTTATTTCCCTGTAGTCATAATTTCTAACAAAAAATGTAGAATCATTGTAGTTAGAAGGATTAAAGCTGCAATCCCTTCATATTGAGCTGGGAATAACCCTCATTGAACAGAGGGATTTACTTCTGAGTAAATTAATGCAGAATCAGGCTGTACAACTGTGATTTGGGGAGAAGATGGTAGATTATTTTATACCCTATCAAGACATTCAAATAAAACCCACAAGGAGCATTTATGGAGCTAGGAATCGCCTTCAAGCCAAGGCATGTTACCTTTGGAAATTTACCCTCTTTTCAATAAAAATGCAGAACTATTTGGATTAAAATGCACTATGACCACAAAATATTTGCAGTGTATTTCAAAATGATTTGTGTGTGTGTGTAAAATTATCTTAGAATCGATTAAGAAAACCCACTTTTTCCACTGTCAAGTGACTTTTTACAGAAAAAGCCATATCAATCATGGATCCCATTTACAGTCCAAAATGCTGGGCCAAAGACATGCTGACAGGAAATAGATCAAGATACATGTGGGCATCCAACGTGAGGCTCTCCATTGGCCCACTCTTTGGTTAACATTCTACAATGGCAGACATTTTGTAACGTCATTCACCGTCATGGCAGGGCCTTCACTCCATTCCTGATGTTCAGTGGTGACAGGTGGTTACTCTCTCTATCTATCTATTGTTAAATTTATATTCCGCTTTCATTTAAACAATCCCAAGGCGGTTCCACCATGTAAGCCACTGCTGTGACAATTGGCAGACAGTTACACTTATTTCAAATCCTAAAGTAGCAACTGTGTTAGTCTGTTGCAGCAAAAGCTAGAAAGGGTATTGTGTATGCTGGCCTTGGGCCGAAATAAACCAATACATACATACATACAGAAAGGGTATTGTGACACCATAAAGACTTGTACATTTATTATGGCATGAGTTTTCATAGTAAGATCCCACTTTATTAACTGCATTAAGTGAGCTGCCTATTTCATTCATCTGATGAAGGAGGTTCTTGCCTGAGAAAGGTCATACTACAACAAATATGTTATCATTTACTATTCTTATTGCTTATTGTTTATATACGTTTTCCAACAACAGAAGTTCTCACAGTGACCAAGAAAATGAATGAGAAGGTGGTTCCCTGTTCCAAAGGGGCTCACAGTCTAAGCAGAAACATAAGGAGGACACCAGCTACAGGCACAGGAAGACACTATGCTGAGATGAATAGGGATCGCTGCTCTCCCCTTGCTAAATATAAGACACCCACCACTTTAAAAGGTGTCTCTTTGCCCAGTTAGTATTGGTTGGACTTTAAATTGCCACAAGGCACTTATTTTGTGGAGTAATTTGTAGTTAAAGGAGATGGCTAGTGGTATTTTAAGTTCACTTTACAGAGACATCCATGAGTTCAGCTTGTGCTATCCAAGACTCAAACAGACAGTTTGCTTTACACATGCCATGAATTAAGTTTGTAGCTAAGAGATATTACAATAGTGCATGTAAGCTAGGGTGAAGAACCAGGGGTGGGGGGCAGGAGAGGTTTAATATTAGAGTTTTTGTCCTTACCCTTTTTAGCTTGCGTATGAACAGGGTTAATAGAAGCCAGAAGAGTGTTGCTGCAACGCAGGTACATGTCAGTGTTATTACCTCCAAGTTTGAGCTCTCTGGGATTCCTGAAACAATTAAAAAAAACATTTTTATAGACAGCAAGCTTCTTTTAAAGTATGGCACTTAACACATACTGAAGGAAGATTACAGTACAGAGCAGCTTCATCTCAAAGGCTTTTCATTGAACCAGTCGGAATGGCATGATTGTTGGTACAGAAGTTATGACACTGTGATATAATGCACGTGTTGTTAACTCCTGCCAGAACTGTGTACATGAACAAACACACAGCACAGACCTAATTAGCAGCATTCATGTCTACTGTGGTGCATGGGCAAGTAAATTATACCACAAGTGACTAGGGCTATTTCATAGGGATGTGAAGAATGGTTCGTGGTCGGAACGTTCCAAACATGAACTGGATGTTTTGAGTGTTCCGAGCTCGGAACAGAATGCCCTTTAAATGAAGGATCTGTTCCGAGCTCAAAACAGAATGGCCCTATTTTGACTCAGAACACTAAAAACATTCTTAGCACCATTTTGATCTCCAAAATGGTGCTTTTCTGGCTCCTGTGCATGCGCAGCAGCCATTTTTGTGATCAGCACCACCATGCAAATGGCTGTCATGTGTGCACAGAGGCCAGAAGAGGGCCATTTTGGAGTCCTAAGTGGTGCTCAGATGTTCCAAGTTGGAACATTCTGGGGATTTTGCATTCCATTCCAAGCTCTGAATGGAATGCAAAAACTGTTCCATGAACATCCCTACTATTTAACCATATGTGTAACCAATGACCATTGATGTTACAACAACACCAGGGGCCCTTTAGATGTTACTTGTCATAGAGGGCTTACTGGGAAGGGCAGTTGTCAAAAATCATCCCCTCTTGATGCAGTTAGTTGGGAAGCACACTCTTATTATGATTCTCTTGTTGCACCAGCACTTCCTTCGTAGGCCCTGGTTCTTCTTCATGGGATCAGCATAGCCTTCCTGCTTTTCAGTGCCAATTTCACCATCAGAACCCACCAGCTGCATCATTTAAATGTAAATCCAGCCATGTGGGCGATCTTCACTGAGATGCCGCCAGCTATTAAATAACTGGGGCAGTCACATAACGGTTTCGCTTAGGGCCACTTCACACACAACTTTTTAAAGGTGTATATTAAAGTCATGTGATGTGAATAGGGACAACATAGCAGGGCAGAGAAATGTCACTGGGCCACGGGGTCACCAATGTGCCCCTTGCACCCCTGCTCCATTACCCCTCCCCCACTGCACTTCTCACTCAGTCCCCACTGCCCCCTTCCCCCACATCACCATGCCAACACAGAAGGCATGGCTAGCGTGAGGAATGCAGTAGCCCCTCTCCCTCGGCAGTTGGTGCAGCACTCTCTCTGCTGACTGGAAAAGGCAAGGGGCCACCATGCGTTTGGTCCCCACACTGGCCATACCGCTAGGTCGATGCAATGACTTGGGGAAAGGGGCGTGGCCAGTGAGCTTGGTGGCTTGTCCCCAGGCTTCTGGGATCCTTGCTACAACCCTGACTGAAGTTATTTTAAATTGTCCAAATATTGAGTGTAAATGCACTCCCCTTAAAATGGTAAAGTATGAATATGCCAAGCATCTGTCTGTAAGCATGTGTGCTACACAGCTAAACAAGGAAAGAAGATCTGATTGGCTGTGGCTCCCTGTTGGGTATATACTCCCTTCCTGGGGTAGTAGTATCCTGAAGACGGTCAAAAGCTACTCATGCCTTTGGGAGGTGATATAGAGAAGCTGCTCTGCTGTGTGTTGGGTTTTTCCCCCCTTTTGGTTGATCCTTCTAATTCTGGCTGCTGGGTTTTGTTTTGTTTTATTCTGGTACTGTTATGGTTGGAACTTCTATCATACTTTATGATGTTTTATTGTATTGTGAACTGCCTTGGGGTCTTCGGACAAAAGGTGACCAAAAAGTATAATAAATAAATTGGGGAGGAGGTACTTGATGGCAAGCTCGGGTTTGTTGTCATGGTAAAGTGAAATGACCCCAGTGTGGAATAGCTCCAGTCTAATAGTATAGTTCTCCTTTTTATGAGAAGGGACAAATGGCAAGGAAAGAGGGAGAGATAAATTTTGGCCAAATAACTATGAAGAGTCCATGACTGAACTAAGATTTGTATTTAGTGTCCCTATAACCAGGTCCAGTACCAAATCTCATGGAAGGATTCCAGAGATGAAAAGAGGTGCTTAATTTGAATGAATGCAGAAGCAACAGAGCCACAGAGGGGAAAAATAGTGTGAAGAACTGATATTCAGACTCATGTTTTCCTGTTATCATTCATAGCTCAGTTAAGATAGTGGAGTTGTTCAGAGGAAAACTCTGCCAGTCACCATAATCTTGCTATTCTTTCTGCTACAAGAAATTATCTCTCTCCCTTTTCTGCACAGACTAACTGCACACATACGATAATAAATTACTTCGTTCAGTTTTGGTACATGAGAAGATGCCGTGGCTAACTTGCCATTCAAATGGAATGATAAAACTCAAAGTGATTGTCACTGTGAACAGTTCTTCAGTAGAGTTGTGCATTTCATTATTCCGAACATTAACAATCAGATGCAGCTGGAATTATAGATCCATATATAGCCAGTCACATAAAAGAATATGCCTCTCACACCTGTTAGGGTATACATCTAATCCGCAATTGGTTATATTCTAACATCACTCAGGGCCCATTCACAGGTTCATTTCACTTTACCAAAAATAAAAATGGGCTAATTTTTACTAACAGAAATCTTACTAACTTTCATTTTTCAAAGGGTGAAATCCTCCATTTTGGCTTCAGGGTTTACAGAGCAGATACCCATATGGATGTGTTGTCTATCACTAGACAGCAGAAGCCTCCTTACTTCCCCCCACTTCCTGCCCAGATGTTGTTGTTTGACAGGCTGAGTGGCCTGTAGATGCCTTAAAGGAATTTCCTCATTCCTGTCAACTGCCCTGTGGGGTGTGAAGCAGAACTATATCTTTCTTCAGCCTAATTAATCGCTCAACACTTGTGAGTGCTTAGTTCAAATTTCCCTTCCTGATGCCAGCCTTTCTGATTGGCTGTTATAACCCTGGCATTTCATAGCATGTCAGATTCTAATTGGTCCAGTTCCCAACATGAGGTTGGCCATTCCTTCTCCTTATCAGATAACTTTTCTCTATAAAAGGCGGGACCCAGGAAATTCACGGGAGATTATTTTTCAGTTGCAATTGGATTACCATAGGATAGGTTTCCTGTTTTCTCATTGCTTCTTTGTTCTGGAGCTAACTTACTTAAGAACAATGCCAGTCAGCCTCATACTCTCCAATAAGACACTGAAACACTTTAAAATAGCTTGAAATATTCTCAGAACATAAATTTTGGGGACGCTACATAGTAGCATTTCTTTACCACGCTATATAAAAAGGCATTTCCCAAGATAACCTTGTATTTAAAAAATGTATTTGAAATATGTTTAATACATTTAAATCAGTCCTTAAAAACATTTTCTTCCTTTTAATTTTAAATGGCACATTATCTCCAATTTTAAAAAAACAAAAAAAAACCCTCATTTTTCTTTTCACTTAACAATGCTATGCTTTTTGGATTTGTACTCACTGAAACCTACTTGTATTACTGCTTTGTTATACTCAACATTACAGACATGCAGATAATTTGGGGGCTTTTATATGAGAACTGAGGCATCTGTGATGGCCTGGAAATGGTCAGGGTGGTGTAAGCAATAAACTGAAGAAGCTTTGTGAGGTATTTTTGTTGTTATTGTTCTGGGGAAATGGGCTGATTGTAAAGTGAGGGGATTTGGAAAAATTTCTGCCTTCCCCCTTTTGTAGAACAGAACGTTTTCCTGAGGAAGGACTGTAGTGCAATATGTCCCCAATGATCTTTGCAGGGGCCAGTGCTCTTTAACTTGTTCATAAATGATCTAGAAGTTGGGGTAAGCAGTGAAGTGACCAAATTTGCAGATGACACTAAACTATTCAGGGTAGTGAAATCCAGAACAGATTGTAAGGCACTCCAAAAAGTTCTCTCCAAACTGGGGGAGTGGGTGACCAAATGGGAAATGTGGTTCAGTGTCAGCAAGTGTAAAGTGATGCATATTGGGGCACAAAAACCCAACTTCACATTTATGCTGATGGGATCTGAGCTGTCAGTGACTGACCATGAGAGAGATCTTGGGGTTGTGGTGGACAGCTCGTTGAAAGTGTTGACTCAGTGTGTGGTAGCTGTGAAAAAGGCAAAATCCATTCTATTGATTATTAGGAAGGGGATTTAAAATAAAAATGCTAGTGTTATAACACCCTTATACAAATCTATGGTGTGGCCAGATTTGGAGTACTGTGTTCAGTTGTGGTCACCATATCTTAAGAAGGGCATTGAAAAACTGGAAAAAGTTAAGAAGAGGGCAACCAAGGTGATCAGGGGTCTGGAGCAGCTTCTTTATGAAGCAAGGCTACAGCATCTGGGGCTCTTTAGTTTGGAAAAGAGGCAACTATGGGAAGACAAGATAGAAGTGTATAAAATTATGCATGGAATAGAGAGCGTGGACAAGGATAAATGTTTCTTCCTCTCTCACAGCACTAGAACTAGGGGTCATCCCATGAAACTGAAGGTCGGGAAATTTAGGACTGACAAAAGGAAGTAATACTTCACACAGCATATAATTAATTTATGGAATTCTCTGCCATGGGATGTGATGACGGCCATTAGCTTGGGTGGCTTTAAAAGGGGCATAGACAAAGTCATGGAGGGCAGGTCTATCAATGGCTACTAGTCTGGTGGCTATAGACCACCTCCAGCCTCAGAGACAAGATGCCACTACATACCAGTTGAAGGGGAGTAACGGCAGGAGAAGGGGCAAGCCTTCATCCCCTATCTGTGCGCTTCTTGGAGGCATATGGTGGGGTACTGTGTGAAACAGGATGCTGGACTGGATAGGCCTTGAGCCTGATCTAGCAGGGCTGTTCTTATTCTACCCCAGCTTTGCACCCCTCTGGTGGCTGTTGCTGGTGTCTACCTTGTGTTTCTTTTTAGACTGCAAGCCCTTTGGGGGACAGGGATCCATTTTATTGTCATTATTCTTTTTCTATGTAAACTGCTTTGAGAACTGCTAATTGAAAAGCAATATACAAATGAAAGTAACAGCAGAGCACGTGCTTTGCATATTAAAGGTCCCAGGTTCAATTTCTTGCATCTCCAGAAAGGACTAGAAAATATTTCCTGCCTAAACCCTAGAGAGCTGCAGTCAGTCTGGGTAGATAATACTGACTTAGATGGACCAAGCGTCTGACTCAGTTTAAGGCAGCTTCATATGTCCCTACACCTTGCATCAAGGAATTAGTTCCAGCGTTTCCTTGGGAGCATGGACGCGCCAGGAAGACATCTCCATGCTTCAGAGACCTTTTCTAGCTGCACAGTGTTGGGCATGTAGGAGGGTGAGTGGGGGAGTGAATACTATATTTTATGCCTTTGGAAGTGCTTTGCATCACCCCAAAATATTGTTGCTAGCACTGCTTTTCAGCCGGCTCCCAGAAGCCTCTCTGCCTGTGTTTGAGACTGCAGATATATGGGTCTCACTTTTGACCTGCCCACAGCATCATGAGCTCTCGGTTGGCATATTGGGGAACAATCACTCAGTAGGTAGTGGGACAGTTACTCCTAGATTTAGCAGCTGCAAAAGAACCAAATTAAAAGGGAGCTCGTCTCGCGCCTTCCCCATCCTGGGATATCTGAGTAGACTCCCAAAGTTAAATTACAACAGTTAACTCTGCATTCAAGCTCTCTCTGCATGATTGACCCTCCTTTGGTTTACCTCCCCTCCATAGATGCCTCAAATGAGCTAAAAGCCAATTATCTCAGCAAGGAAGTCAGATAAGACTCCGTGAATGCTCACTCCCTCTTTTCAAAAGAAGGCTGGAGGGAGCGATAGGAACTTGGAAATGTACCCATTAAAATGTTGATTAGTTTTGTAGGTGTTTCCATTCCAAAGAGTTCCCATGTCTGTATGTTCAACCACTCCATTTACATCTTCCTATTCACTCAGTGTGTTGTAGTGCAGCACAGCAGACAAAACAATGGGATCTTTTGAGATTCCCCGGAACTTCCCTAGTCAAGAAAGAAAGTCAATTGGGATGTTGCCCTCAGACATGTTCTTGGGTATATCAAATCCCAGTTCCATGATCCAGTGTGCTCCTTTGCAACCCACACAAACCTTAGAGTCACCAGTGGTTTGGGCGATTTACTGCTCACACACCATTACACTGGACTGTGTCCAGCTTTTCATGCCAATTTCCAGATCGGTCCCCTGGCCTAACCCAATCTTCTCAGTCTTCCTTGCCAACATAGGAAGCTGGTTCCATGGAGAAGGTACCCTCGTAGATTTGCCTCTGTCACCTAACCCCTCTGGCTTCTCACCCCTGCTTTCAACTGAGCTGTCCCTGAGGAACGAGGTCCTTCAGTTGTTCAAGAAGCCTCAAGGTCTCTGAGCCAGTAGAAGCTCAGGTAGTATGAATGTTTGCTCCTCTCTGGGCCCATCTCTATCCCTGCTCCTTTTTCTTAAATCCAGCCACCTCCTTCTCTAAGCCTTTTTCTCTAGTCTGCCTGGGAATTCATACAGTTAGGACTTTAATTGTATGAATTAAAGACCCCTGATAAATGGGCAAAGAGGCACATCTTTAACGTGGTGATTCTCTTTATTTAGCAGGGGGAGAGTAACTGGCCCTATTCAGCCCCAGCACAGTACCTCCAGTGACTGTTGCTGGTGTCTATCATATGTTTCTTTTTAGATTGTGAGCCCTTGGGGACAGGGATCCATATTATTTATTTATTATTTATCTATGTAAACCGCTTTGGAAACCTTTGTTGAAAAGCGTTATATAAATCTTTGTTGTTTTTGTTGTTGAAGCTAAAACACCCATTTGCAGTTGAACATATCTTTAATAGGATTGCTTTAATCATACATTTCTTTCCACTGTACTCCTCCCTTCAATAAATAAAACAGGAGGGTACAAGAAGAATTCTGGCAAATATCCAAAAAATGTATTTGACTATATGGCGCTCCTATCTTTTAGAAGATGTATGGCGATATAAACATCCCTTGGAGAAGGGCTATACCATTTTTCCCCTGACACCAAACATATTCGAGGATTGATATGTGTTTAACTTCAAAATCTGCATTATCAAGGCTGATTGAAGTGGAGGTTGCACCGTTAACATACGCAGATCACAATCTGATGATGATGATGATTTATTTGATTTCTATACTGCCCTTCCAAAAATGGATCAGGGAGGTTTAATAGGGAACCTATCGTTCCAAGAAGATGGAGATTGAATAATCTTCTGTTACTATTGAATGAGTTGAATAGATTAGAAATGGCTCATAAGGCGAATCCCTCAACAGATATATGGCAAAGCATAAAGGAGCTCCATAAACAAATGGATCTCATAGAGACAAAAGAGACATACAGGAATATAACTTTTGCAAGACAAAAATATTTTGAGAAAGGTAATAAGCCCGATAAATTATTGGCGTACCAATTGAGAAAAGAGCAGGAGAAGAGAACTATCACTTCAATATGGAATGGGGAGGAATTCATCTCAAATACAGATAAGATGATAGACCAGTTTACAGAATACTATACCATATTATACAGAAAGCAAACCCTGGATCCTGAGAAGGTCTCACAGTATTTAGAGGATTTACACATATCAAGAGTTCATCGATTGGCAGAAAGAGCTGCTGAATAAACCAATTTCAGAGGAAGAAACAAAAGAGGTAATACAGCGGCTGAGGCCTAATGCGACACCAGGCCCAGGTGGATTTTCAGCAGTCTGTTACAAGTCTTTTCAAGAAATATTAATCAGCCCATTGACCCAAGTGATGAATGAAATAATACATTGTCATACACTGCCCTCTTCTTGGCAAGAAGCATTCATCTCTCTTATTTACAAGGCAGGAAAGGATCCAACTAGACCAGAATCGTTTAGACCAATTTCTCTGCTGAATGTTACAAATTTTTTGCGGCGATTTTGGCAGGAAGGCTGAAAGGCTTTTTAATTGGTATAATACATCCGGATCAGACAGGATATGTACTGAAGAGATACATGAAAGAATCTGAGATATATATATTGAATGCAATAGATAATATTTCAAAGAATAAGAGTAAAGCAGCGATGATTTTCTTGGACGCGGAGAAAGCTTTTGACAATCTTGATTTGTCCTTCTTTTTTAAACTATTAGGAAAAAATGAACTGTGGTCCTAATTTTCTCTCATGGATTCAAAACATTTACCAGGAACAATCAGCAAAGATAATAGTGAACGGGACGATATCCAAAAAATGCACTATTACAAAGGGCACTAGACAAGGGTGTGTCCTTTCACCATTGCTGTTTATCCTAGCTCTTGAACCATTGGCGAAGAGGATATAGCAGGAACAAAAAGTCTCTGGAATTAAAATGACGGATCAAGAACATAAAATAAGATTGTATGCAGAAGATGTAGTTTTTACAATTACTCAACCAAAGCACTCTTTGGACTCAATAATGGAGCATATAAATCATTATGGCATGGTTTCAGGATATAAGATTAATAAAAACAAAATGCAGATCCTTACATGGAAACTGTGAGACACAGAACTTTTATATTTGAAAGACAAGACTGGATTTCAACTGACAAAAAAACCAATTAAATATTTAGGGATTAATTTAACAGTGAATAATAAAGGTTCAAGAAAAATTATTCACCGTCATAGAGCCTTATTATGGCAGATCCAACCAGGTGAAAAAAAATTAAATCTTTCTTGGCTGGGAAGGATAGCCGCGGTTAAAATGAACATTTTTTCAAAGATGAACTTTCTATTTCAAATTATCCCTGTTAAAATTGAGGAAAAAACATTGAAAATGTGGCAGAGGAATATAAATTCGTTTATCTGGACCAATAAAAAACCAAGAATTAAGTTCAGGGTCATGCAAAATGCAAAAGATCAGAGAGGATTGGCTGTTTTCAATCTGAAATTATATCATCACACAAGTTGCTTGACATGAATTTCAGACTGGATCAAAGAACCATATGGTTCAATGAGGACTATGGAAGGGTTTGACCTTCCAGAAGGGTTACACAAGTATTTATGGACTAACATAAAAAGGAAAGATCATGACATAAAATCCCATACAATTAGAAGTAGTTTATTACATGTTAGGGACAAATATAAGAACAGGATAAGTCTGGAATTATCACCTTTGGCATCTATCACACACATTTCTTTTCATGGAGAGGAAAACTCTAGATATTTTGCCTACTGGAGAGAGAAGGCATACAATCTGCAAAGTTTAACTACAGGAAAAACAAAAATGAAATCCATCCAAACTCTTGCTTCAGAGTGGTCCAATGAGCCCTCATGGTTTCAATATCTACAAATTAGTAATATAGTGCAGAAAGAAACACAGAGACAAGGTCGCAAACTTAGAGACTTAACACAATTCGAAGTATTAACTACTAAAAATACTGATCATTTACTGGGATTGATATATAAATTGCTATTGAAATATTATTCAGAAACAGAACAGGTAAGAGACTGTCTGATCAAGAGGATACAAAATTTAAGCAGAACAATTCATATGCAACAATGGGAATACCAATGGAAGGTGAATATTAAATTTACAGCAAATAGCATTTTAAGGGGAAATTGATACAAAATATATTTTAGATGGTTTATTACTCCCACAATGATTGCAAAGATGGATAGTAACCACTCTGAAGATTGCTGGAAGTGTAAGAGACATGAGGGGACATTTTATCATATGTGGTAGACATGTAGCAAAGCACAACAATTTTGGGGGGAAATTCACTGTATGATGCAAGAAATTTTAAACATTTTCCTTACTCTCCAGAGGGTTTTTTGTTGTTGTTGTTAAACATGACTAAATCCTATATTCCTACTAAGTATTCAGAGCTGTCTTTGTATATAATTGCAGCAGCTAGGATCTTATACGCAGCTAAATTGAGACAACAAATAATCCCAACGGTAGATGAGTGGTTATTAAAATTATGGGAATATGCCTCTATGGCTAAGGTTACTGCTTACTTATGGAATACTTCAGATGAAACATTTATTTCTACTTGGGAGCCTTTCATAATTTACAATTTAGCACAGGGTCAACACCCTCATCCAAGATTTGGCTTTTCTTTCTAGAATATATGGCTATTTCTGTGTTGGTTTGTTGTTGTTTTTCCCCCCTCTCTCCTTTTTTCTAACAATTCTTGGCAAGGGTGTATTTATGTGGGTGAGTGGTTTTTTTTGGAAGGTGGAGAACAGAGGGCTGCTGGACCTCCCGATTGATGTGTGTAATTATGAGATGTGTAAGAACTGCTAATTGTAAAATTACTTTTATCTTCCTTTTCTATGTTTCTTTTTGTTATTTTGTTGAAAAACAATAAAAAGATTTTTTAAAAAGAAAAAGAAAGAAAGCCTACCTATCCAGGTCAGTCCTTAAAGCCCCCCAGTACTGGTGGCAGTGGTGGCATTAGTTGGTCAAGAGATTTGAACTGCTGCTATGTCTGGCACTCCCATCAACAAACTGAAACATCCCCAGATGGGCTCTAGGAGCCTGTTCCATTGGCTGGAGAAGAGGCGTGGAGGAGAAGGAGCTGCCTCCTCCACTGATTGGAGTGATGACAGCTCCACTTCTTCCTATTCTCTGTCTCTCTTGGGGAATCAGGACAGAATATGGTAGTGGCTCCTACTCTCCAAGGGTGGGAGGGAAAGGAGCTGCCACCATGGAAGATTCCACCACATTTGCCTATGGGGAGGATGAAATGAGCTGTTGCCCACTCTTGCCCGCTGCCAGCATGCTTGGGGAATGTGGGGGCCCAACCAGTCATTGAGGGGCAGGTGGGGCCCCAATGTGTCATAGAAGACTCAGTGCAGAGTTTTGTCCCAGGGCCCCCAGCAATGATCAATGCAGTTTTCATCAGAAAAAGGTTGATTCTTCTCTTCATAGCAAAGGCAATTTAATCATAGAGCCTACAAGGTCACAACCTGAAAAAGCCTTCAGAAAACCTGATACAAATCAATGTTAAAAATACATTGGGGGGCACACTGAGCAGCCTGAGCAGCGGAAACAACACAAAAATTCTAAATCTGGAAAACATTAGATTTTAATGAGCATTCTTCAGAGAAGGGTTGTCATCGAAATAGTCTTTTTGTGCAATTTCTGTGATAGTCATAAAATACTTTTAAGGCAAAATACATTTTTAGCTCTTGTGATTGTGTCCCAATAATACATGTGACCTGTTGTTGTTGTTTTTAAAAAATACTCATTCTATGTCTCTTACTCTGATCTTCTGGAAATGTAGTTTCAACATCGAGTGAGACAGCAAGGGGAAAATAGTTCAGAACACAATTTTGCAGGCATCCTGTTGCTATCCAGGCGTCCGACAATTTCTCAGATGCATTTTTGGCAAACGAAAGAGGCAAAATTAATGTATTTCTTGTGGGGTCCTTGGCTAGCCCAGAAATCTGTGATGGCTGTTTACCATTGTTCACATTCAGAATTTCTTTCTGCAGCTCCACTCCTGACCAAGTCTGCAAGGCAGGATTTGCATAGTGATAACTGGGTTCCTGTTTGTTGCCAGATATTGAAATGAAGTCCCATTTCTTCCCTCCTGGAGGGTGGGAAACTAATAAAAATAAATACTCAAATAAATACTTTGTAAACAAAGTAAAAGCCAGTATGAAGTCCTAGTTATAAGGGCAGATGAAGCTGTCTCATACCGAGCCAGACCATTGCACTCTTTGGGACAGTGTTGCCTGCTCCGGCAATAGCTTTCCAGGGCCTGGGATCCTTTTATGGAGCAGGGGTGGCTTGGGGTTTGGGACTTTTTGCTTGCCAAGCACGTGCTTTGTCATTGAGCGACGACCCCTCCTCACCACCATAATAACAGAACTCACTCTTAGAGAAGGAGGAAGGAAATCAGAACTTCATACAAACGCAAGGCACATTTCATAAGCATACAGTCCTCCTATTTGAGGTGTTGCTAGAAAGCATTAGAAGAACAAACCTTGCTGGGGGAAATCATCTGCAAAATGAAACAAGTTGTAGTAAGAACTAATCTGCCTACTTCCCTTTCACTGTCCCTAAATTTGGTCCAAATTGGTTAGGCAGTTCACAAGTAAGCTCACTTATGCCTCAAACGTTCCTGCATCTGCCATCTTGAATTGGGGTGGATGACATCATAACAAACTATGCATTTGATGTGTCTCTATGTGTTCCTATAACTGTACCAAATTTTGTCCAGATTGGTTCCCACTTGCACTTCAAATGTTCACGTGTCCTACATCTTGAATCAGCGTGGATGACATCATTACAAACTATACCTTGAGCCATTCCTATGTGTCCCTATAGCCATAGCAAATTTGATTCAAATCAGTTTGGCGGTTCACAAGTTAACCCATTTGTACTTGAAATGTTCATGCATCCGCCATCTTGAATTGGGGTGGGGTAGATTTCATTTTTTCAGTTCAGTTCAGTTTATTTATGGTTGCTGACCAGAGAAATATATACATACAGCTCAGACAGTAACAATAGATAATCCAGCTATTCGTAGACCTTATGGAGTACAGCTATACAGATACACTCTTTGAATTCTAATGGCAATGAGTCAGAACTTAGCAACTGCATAAGTAATTCTGTCATCACTATCAGATAAAAGATAGCTAACATAGAACTCATCCAGGCAGACAGGGTAATAGTGCTAGGAGGGGTACTATTAGTTCATAGCAAGTGTCCCTGCAAACTACAGTTTAGTAGCACATGCGATAGTGTCTCAAAGGCATCTGATTTGAAAGGACAAAACCAATCTGTGTAAGGAACTTTTTTGATCCAAAGGTACTTTTTGAACACAGCAGAAGGTAAAACATCAAAGCGTGCTAGCATGAAGGTTCTACAGTATTTTGCTACTGTAAGCCTATCTAAGTAATTAGCAGGTTTCATATTCAATAGTTGATTACCCACCATTAATCTCCTTGATATAAAATTCTATCAGAGTGTCACATTACGTCACAAATTCTTTGGGAGAGTGCCAGGCTAGCTTGATCAAGATTCATAGCTAACAATGACTGTGGAGCAAACCCATAGGAAAATAATTTCCTTTTAAGTTCTGTTTCCCAGTTGGAAGTGAACTTATCTGCTATCTACATGAGCGGTAACAATCCAGTGGGATTAAGGTTTATTTTGAGCCAAAATTTAAATATTAAAAGTCAGATTTTAGACTCAACATTTATCAGACCTGCTTCCACTCTCAGAGCTGCATTAGAAATGCCTCGTGGTACTTGAAATAGCTTTCTAAGAAATTTAGATTGGACAGCTTCAGCAGCTTGAATGTTAGGATAAAGGCCGAGCTGTGCTCCATAGAGCAAATGAGCTAACACCTTAGACTTGAAAAGTCTCATGGCTGCTGAGGAAAAAAGTCCGCCTCTAGAGTAGAAGAATGCCAGTATTGCCTATGATGACCTTTGAGCATTTGGAATGACATATATTCCACCACCATCATATTCTTGATGGATTCAACAACTAACGGTGGAATGAAATACAATACCTAAGTACTTCTAACAACTGACCTGCTCAAGCCTATGTCTGTCAATAGACCAACAGAAGAGTTTGGGGCACTTAGTAAACTTCATGATCTGGGTTTTAGAGTAATTGATCTGCAGAGCATGATCATTACAGTAAGAAGCGAGGGAATTAAGCGCTCTTCTCAGGCCAATAGGAGTCTGTGATAGTATTACAGCGTCATCTGCATACAAAAGCACTGCTACAGGTTTAGAGGCTAATACTGGGGAATGAAAGTGTGAATTAGTCAGAGAGGCAACCATAGAGTTTATATAAAAATTAAATAATAGCGGAGCCAGAATGCATCCTTGCTTCACGCCTTTGTTTGATGGAATGTCTTTAGAGACATAACATTCCATATTGCACCTCTTTCAAACAGGTGTTCTGATGCAATTTATATATTAAAAGAAGTAAGAAACAATCAATAGTGGATGTTTGAAGTTTAGACCACAGCTTCTCCCTAGATACTGAATCAAATGCAGATTTAAGGTCAGCAGACACAGCATAAAGGGCGCTATCAGATGCTGTAGAATCAAGGCTTGAGACAGTGGTGAATAACCAGGCCTGAAATCAGCCTGTTCTGGTGCTAGAATATTTTCAGAGTCTCTCCAATCTAGCAACCTTCGTATAAATGCCTAGCATAGACCTTACCTATTATGCTCAAAAGGCTTATCGGTCGATAATTGGTGGGAAGATCTCTTTTCCGTTTTCTGTAAATGGGGACAAATGATAGCAGTCCCTCAGTCCTTTGGGATAGATGCCAATCGATCAATAAAAGTGAAAAGTGAGGCCAAAACAGGGGCTCATCATTTGATATTATTTTTAATAAATTCTGGGAGAATATGATCGTAGCCTGGGGCCTTTCTCAGCTTGATTTCATTTCCCCCTACTACTACTACAAATATTTATATATTGATCTTCAATCAAAGTTCTCAAAGTGTTTTACATAGAAAAATACATAAATAAGATGGTTGCCTGTCCCCAAAGGGCCTTTCCCCCCCCCCCCACCTCAACTTGATTTTTTTCCTCTCTTTTCAGTTTGTCTTTTTCTCAAATTTAGTTCCCATTCCACTTTTAAACTGAGAGTGATTATACATTGGTTTAGATTTTCCATTTAAAGATAACACCAGAAGTGCCATCATAGAGCACCATGCAAAAAATATGGGTTGAAAGTTTGAGTCAAGATCACAGATGCTTGCTCTCAGCCAGACAAGGCACAGTGTGTGTGACCAGGACCACACTGAAAACCCCCCACACAGTAGCACAGACTGGAATTTGCCTCCTATTTGTCTCCTTGCTTGGCATCTTGAGCACTGGGAGGATGAGGTAAGTAACTAAATATGTCAGATTTATTTATTTGATTTATTTAGATGCAGATTTGCAGTGCATCTGCATCAAAAGAGTGATAAGAAGGCTCAGTCACCCTTATCCATCCTGAGCAAAGGTGCTAGGGTTGCACTGACATGCACATGGCCATGAACATACAAGTGGCTCTGTGGGTTGCCTGCACATAACAATCACTTATATGAACAGGCAACTCATGTGGGTCACTCTGTTTGCACCTAGGTACAGACCACTGGTCCACCTAGTTCAGGGTTGTCTACACTGACTGGCAGCAACTCTCCAAGGTTTCAAGCAAGAGTCTCTCCCAGCCCTACCTAGAGATGCCAGGGAGTTAACCTGGGACTTTCTTCATGCAAGCACATGCTCTACCACTGAGCTATGGCCCCAATATCTTACAGTGCCCACATGCAGTCTCCCATCCAAATGCAAACCAAGGCAGATTATGATTAGCAAAGGGGACAATTCATGTTTGCAACTACAAGACCAGCTCTCCTCTCCGGCTCACCTATGCAGCAGCATGTAGCAATGGCCTACACATAAGAAAGGTATCTCTCTGGATCGACAGTCCCTCATATTTCCAAGAGTATCTTGCTCTGTCTTGTGCACATATATTTATCCTTATTCACTCAAATCAGAATAAGAGGCCTTGCTCCATGGTCCTTCTTTCTTCGATGTGTAATGGCTTGAGAGACATAGAAATACCGGTTCTGTAGTGGCACCAGGGACATGGTTTTGAGGTTGTTGGGTTTTTTCAGGTTTATATGTATATTTTTAATCCTATGTTTAAATCCCTTTGAGAACTTATTTCAGAGTAAAAACAACTCATACACATATAAAATAAATTCAAAAATATGTAATAATATGGTCCAGCCATTTCATATCTGCCAATCCTCTACCCTAGGATGGTCACTAGATGGGGGTGCTAGTTACTGAAAGAGTTCAGCTGAATTCTTTTCTTCATTCATCCCTTTTGATACAAAAATAGCAGCTTGTTCTATCGGCAGAGACTAAATAATTTTTTTTTAAGGAAATAAAGAGAGCAGACAGTTTCCTTCCTTGCTTGAGTTGCAAATTGTTTTTCAAATCAATTCACCGGTGTAATATCACAGTAGCCACTAAGATTTCTCCTGTGTGAAGACTGCAGGCACTGATTTCACAGGCAAATAGACAAAGTATTAGCCTATGTGGATGTTTATGTGACCTGGCTAGTTCCCATGTGCAGTGTTACACACTCCAGGCACTACCATTTCCTTTGAATTAGGAAACACTTACAACATCTTGGTGATACTTGTTTTATATGAAAATATACAAGAAGTCCTGCTAACTTAGGCAGAGGTACCTTTTAAAGTAGCGGAGCAGGGAAATGCTTGACTAACAAGCAGAAGGTTGCCAGTTTGAATCCCTGCTGCTATGTTTCCCAGACTATGGGAAACACCTGTGTCGGGCAGAAGCATCATCTCAAAGGCATCATCTCATACTGCACGGGAGGTAGCAATGGTAAACCCCTCCTGTATTCTACCCAAAGAAAACTCTGTTTTGTTTTCTGGGCACCAGGAGTTGAAATCGACTTAATGGCACACTTTCCCTTACCTTTTAAAGTGGTGACTTCCTTATATTCAGCAGAGGGAGAGCAACTGTCCCAGCACAGCATCCCTCCAGGGGGTGTTGCTGGTGTCTACTTTGTGTTTCTTTTGTGAACCATACTATTACTGTTATTGTTGTTGGTGGTGGTGGTGCTGCTGCTGCTGTTAGACTTGTTTCTATGTAAACCACTTTGACAACTTTTTTAAAATTGAAAAGTGGTATATAAATGATAACAATATGAGTGGAGGCAAAGAGGAATTCCAACGTCAGAAGATCTGCTACCCACATTAGATCCCCAAAGAGAGATCCTCTACCCCATGCTGCTTCCATTTCAGACAACATCTCTTTACCCCTGCTTCAGAACACTGCCAACCTGTTTTTTTCTTACACGTACTGACTCTCAGAAATGTTTGCTTCAGACCCTACCCCTGCAGGTGAATTGCCCATTCAGTGAAGCATCCATAGCCATTAAAGGAATATTAAGGTCCTTCTCCCAAATCTGAAACTCCCATCTGGAGTAGTCACTGAAGGCACATCCACAGATAGACCAATTTACAGTGATCAGCAAATTTGCAACAGATGTAAAACATAATTCTCCTGAATTGGCTCTCCTTTCTTTCTCTTAGTCTTTGCTTCCTTCTTTTTTCACTCTATACCTTTGGGAATCTTGCTTCACTGCCTCATCTGCAACCTTATCTCAGCTGCCGCCTTCTCTCTTCCCTTCAGTTCTAATCACTGTACCCCAGCATTGTAGTCATGCCAATAGGTTGGTCACCAAGTGATGGGAGTGTAAACAGAAATGTGACCTAGAGTTAGTCCAGTCTCTGCATAGAAACTGGAACTTCCTTTTTGCTTGCCCTGTGGTTTGGATAATAAACCCCAGCTTCTTCACTGTTAACTGTGCTTCTAACCAGCTGCTTCCAATAACTCTCTATTGTCTACTGTCTATTTGTATGCCTTTGATTCCAGTCAAATGGTCCTTGCCCCTTCCCTTAGTTTGAGATATGTTGGTTGCTAAGCATGCAAATAGATCTAAGATGAAGGTGGGAGTTGTGAATGTCACAGATGGTGGGATTTTGCCATGGACATTCTCTGAGCCCATTCTCACGACTAGAGAAAGGGCTCAAAGGGGGCAAGGGGAGGAAGCCTCAAAATGTAGCCAGGAGGCTTGCGGCCCCCGGAACTCCCACAATACACTGTGCAAATGCATGGTAGGGATGTGCACGGTCCGGTGTAAGCATGCTGTGCTGGAGCTAAAGAGCCAGTTGTGCTTCCCCTGTCGTGACCCGGCCATGCAGGGCCCATTGCGCGTGTGCGGCAGCCTCCAAAATAGCCACCGCAATGGGGGAAAGGCCCAGAAAGGGCTGAAGATCACCCAAATTGGGAGCTTTTTAGCAAAATGGAGGCTAGTGGTGGGAGGGGGGATATCCATGGACAGACACACACACACACACACACACCTGCGGCCTTGGAGAAGCCCCCCAGAGGGGTTAAATACAAAAATTTATTTATATATATATATATATATATATATATATATATATATATATATATATATATATCCTGAGCCAAACTGGGGAGGGGGTGTTGAGGAGGCAAAACCGAGCTGGCCTGGTCCAGTTCGAGGCCAGTACAGCCTCGAATGAAACTGGGCCAGGCGGTTTTGTGCACACCCTTAATTTACAGTAATTGGACAAACCTCAAATTGGATCTGACAGCTCACTCTATTGAAATCAAAGACACAAAAATGACAAATATATCTCATTCTGGCCTTTAGGAGCCTGAAACAGGAAACCAAGCAGAGCAATGCCTAACAAGGCTAAATATATACCATTCTACCCTGACCCTACTCTTTGTTGGATTGCAGCAAAACTTATTTTCAGGTCAGTATAAAGACATTCTGATCTAGCATTTCCTTTTGGCTTCCTTTTTGACCTGGTGCATTTCCTTTTGTTGAGGCTTTGTTCAAATAATATTGCACACAGTCAACAAGCCACTTACCTGTTTCTCCGGAAAATGCAAAATCTCCGTTATGGAAAGCGATTTACAATTTACAAGCGGATCAAAGACGGAAAACAAATCAAACAAAGAGAATCCATTGTCATTAGTCCCCTTCACATGCAATGCTTTACCTTGTATGGTGACGTAACTTGAACTTTCCACTGTCCCTTTCAGGTTAGTAGCTACACACTGATAGCGCCCTGCATCATTCTCTTGTGCTCTTTCAATCAGGAGACTCTTGCTTCCTGGCCCTAATATAATTCCTGTGTAATGGGAAATACAGTATTTGAAATTAATTGCCTCTCTAATACAATGCTCTTCTCGGGAAGTCTAAGCTTATTGAAGCAATCAAAAACTATGTGATGTACCCTACATGAAAAGTACTATTGTAAATATCCTCTCGGGATATTGACATGACCTTTTTGTATGGTTCATAGCTGAAGATGCTTCATCAATGGACTCTAATGGCTGGAAGAAACTTCCTCAATAACCTTTGAGGTCTGGTGGCTTCTCGATAGGACACACCTACATTACCCACTTGGGTGGAAGAAAAACAGTATTGGAATGTAACCAGCAAAGGAAGCAGAAGCTTGTGATTTTGCAGATGGTTCTGGACCTCATGCATCTGCTGGTTTCTTTTGAGCCGGCAATGCTGCTTTAACTATTGTCCTTTTGGGTGGGCAATTGCATGCTTGCTCCCTACATTCAACTTATACTTTTGCAAATAAAAATGTTACAAAAGTAGCATAGGTCTCCAATACTCTTTCCTCACAAGGAAACGGACCTTGTAGCGGCTACTCTGGAACATCCTACTGCTTTGGGAAATGGGGAGCGTGAAACAGTGAATGTTCTGGCAAGAGGTGCAAACTGGTCTGTTGGAAATTTCTGTTTTAAACAGTGCTTAAACTGGTAAATGGCTACGGCAGGGGACAAGCAGACTAGTGACACTGATAGACATTGAGCAAATGGAAGCCTCTTCTTCCAAATGGTGCTGGTTTCCCCTCTTTCCCTGTCTTCGACCATAATGTCATTGGAATAAAGTCATAGCCATCATTTTAATTAGCAGGGTGCTTTAAAAAAAGACAACCCTAGCAATATGACTGCTCATTCTATATTCAGATATTGTCATTACGTTCCAAGTATACCCTCTTAAAAAGCTCCATGCACATTGCTGTTCTATAAATATTGTTTATTCATTTTAAATGTATAAAATCTTCTTTACTGCCGTCACTAATAAAGCCTGAATGTGGTTTACAGCTTATTTAAAACCATGTAAAATTGTTTTTAAAACACCAAGCCGGAATTAGGATGCCACTAACATTCCATAAACAATCACAAAGCCATAAAAAGTGATGAATGCAGCAGATTTTCCTCTCAATCTCCAAGGGCAAACCTGATCTGAATACAACCATCTTCAGCTGCCTGCAGAAGACTAGGAGGGGGGTGAAGGAACTGATCTTCCCAGCGAGAGAATTTCATAGCCTGGGGGCAAGCACTCAGAGGGCCCAGTCTCAGATGCACAACCACCAGGCCTCCGAAGGTTTCACTCTGTGGGTAGAGCCTCCCTGAGAGATCTCTCAGATGGTAGTGTCACTTGGGGGTAGGCAGTTCTTAAGATAACAAGGTCTCAAGCTTCTTAGGGCCTTAAAAGGTAGTGATCAGCAGTTTCCATTTATAATAATGGGGATGATAATATGATTGACAAACGTACATGGCTGGCATAAACCATGCTGGGCCCTTTTATTAAATATATCGCATATATGCTAATGACAGTCTTGAAGCCGGATCCTCAACAGTTTGCATTGCTGCAGATAAAGCAGCGTCCTACGCATGGCAAGTAGAATGCAACTGTTTGAATCTCCTACCACTTGTCATGAAAGATTGTTGGAAAAGTCAGATTTGTGCCTTACTACTCAGAAAACGGCTCCACATGTTCAGAAAACTTGGCACTGTACTGATGTCAGGGCTAGTACACTAGTTCCTAGTAGGGATTTTTATATTTGGATTCTCCCTTATGTAAAAATACAAGATCTCTGGTCTTTAAAAAACTAGCAGCTCAGGGAGAAGGCTAGACTACTAGGGATGTGCACAGAACTGGTTCTGTGCACTCCCAGGAGGGTGGGGGGGGATTACTTTAAGGAGCAGGGATGGTGCCTCCTACCTGCCTGTCCCTGCCCTGCCACTTTCCCCCTGCTGGTGCTCTCCTAAAAAGTGTGGGTGTGGGGCTGCAGTGTTCCTCCTTGCAGCTCTGTTCAGCTTCACCACACAAATGGCGGACACATGGCGATGCTAAATGGGGCTGCAAGGAGGAACGCTGCAGCCCCGCACCCACACTTTTTAGGAGAGCACCAGCAGGGGGAAAGCAGTGTGTGTGGTGGTGTGGGGGAGGACTAGTAGGCAGTGCCTTCCCCGTCACTTAAGGTCCGGGTTTTGACCTTCAAAGCCTTGCGGGTTTGGGCGCCTGTCTACCTACAGACCCACCTCTCCCATCCAGTTACATCCCGTCCAGTCAGATCTTCTCAGATGTCCCTTCTGTCGGTCCTTGATTTCCGAGAGGTTCGGGGCACTAGGACCCGTGAAAGGGCCTTTTCAGTTGCTGCCCCACTTCTCTAGAACTCCCTTCCCCTTCAGATTCATTTTGCTCCTTCCTTATTGATTTTTAAATCTCTATTGAAGACTTTTCTTTTTCGCCAGGCTTTTACCCTGAAGTTTACCTATTTGTTTTTGTCTTTTTTGTTAGTTACTTTAGTTTTTAATTTAGAACATAATTTTAACGTTGTCTTACTTTGCATGTTTTTGTACACCGCCCAAAGTCTTCGGAGTGGGTGGTATATTAAATGTTTCTAATAAACAAATAAAAAAAATAAAAAAATTAAAGCAAACCCCCTGCCCTCCGAACCGGTTCAAACACCGGTTTACGGAACTGGCTCGGTGCTCCAAAAAAGAAGCACCAAACCAGTTCCATGCACATCCCGATAGACTAGACCCTGTCTTTGACATGCTAGTTCTCCATCAGCAAGGAGTTTTTGACGAGGAGCATTCAGTTTGGCGATCCTCCACCTCTTCCAAAGTCACATGCAGTTTTTCAATGGGTAATTAGTCCCAAATCTCTGGCAAAGTGCTTCTAGGGAGGTTCTTTGGGAAATGTGCTTGCCAAGAAAACATTAGATCTAATCAACTCTTGATTTAAGGCACTTCCAAATAGCACTTCCAATACAGCATGAGGTATCTTAAAAAAAATGTATTTTCTTTGTGGGAATTTGGAGAAACCGTGGCTGATTTAACTGTTACTTTGTTTGTGCTGATCAAGGTTGGCTCTACAGTAAGAGAGAATGAAACAGCTGGTTTAGGTGGCTTAGTTTAGATACAGTTAAAAGGCATCAAACTGTGTGTTATTCCATTTATTATATATTTAACTCAGAAATGTATAGGAGTTTAATTTGGATATTGTACCTCGGTCATCAAAATGTCTGAGCTAAGCCTTTTGGCTTGGCTTGTTCCTTTCAACTAGCGGTGATCAGAATGAGAATCAGCACCCTTTCTGCCCAGCTTGCAGGGGTCAGTTGCAAAGGTAGTCTGATTGCACAGGGGCACAACCATCTAGCTCTAAGTATTGTTAAATCAATCTATGGTTTACAATTCTGGAGCCAGGACCACATGACAAGAAACCTAGAAATAAAGGATGGCAGGCAAGTGTTGAGCTCACCTGATTCTTGCTGTATCTCCTCCTTGTTTTTAAACCAGGATATCTGAGGCTTTGGCACACCATGAACAAGACACTCCAGAGTAACAGAGTGACTGGTGTTGACAACCTGGTCAGTGAGGTTCCGCAGTAGATATGGTGCTTCCTGAGCTACAAAAACACATTGACAAATCAGTTAGTACGTTCCTTGACTTTGAAAATAAATTTTTCTTGTATTCTTTCCCAACCTGTCCTATATTTAATATAGCTTTAAAGGTTGTTTGGTACAAAGAACTCTTTGTCCAAGAAACAGCTACAAAATAGGTAAGGTGTTAGCTTTTATTTCAGTGCATTGTGATCCACCAACCAAAAACAAACCCAACAAATTTTAAACAGGGGGAAAAATACCCCCACCCCAAATGAAATGTATTGGGTTTTCTTAGACAATATCACCTATAACCAATGAGAACTAGTACTAATAGAGCACAACATAAATGGTCCAAACCAGTAAGACACATTAGGTGCTTTCCTTCAAATTTAGAGGTAACATCTCTACAAAGAATGCAGGATTTTATTTCTAGGGGGAAAGCTTTGCTACAATTATGGAAAAGCTCACTATGGTCATTAACCCAAAGGTTCTCAGTCAGAGTACTGTCTATCTATATTTTGACTGCAGTTTGATTCTTATTATTGAGATTGGAACTCATTTTTAGATCACATAAGCTATCTCAAAACCAACCATCATATTTCAAAATAAAGAAGCATAAGCAAGCCTCTGTAGTTTTTGGGTTTGGGTTTATTTTTATTTTATTTATGTATTGTTAGATCTCTAAACTTCCTTTCATCAATGATCCCACGACAGTTTACAATGTTAAAATATAACAGTAAAATCCATAAAATCACAATACAAACTATAAAATACAGAGATGGAGCAGCAAGAGAGCAGAGTTTAGTTTAGCTGAGTATCAAATAAGTGACAGAAACCTCACAAAGTAAATTGGCCAATCCAAGCTTTTAGTGGACTGGAAATGTTGTTAATCATGTTTTGAGAATTCTGCAGCATACACTTCACAAAGTGCATAAACCATTTTTTTTAAATCTCTGAAAGTCACACTTCAAAATGAAATGTCTTTTAATAAAAAGCCATCTAGCGTGTATTTCAGTGTTATCATTGCACAAATGTATAGGCAAGTTAAGACTTGGGTCACTGCATAAACAAGTTCTCCAGACAGAGTTCTCCATCATAGTTAGAGCCGCTGTGTAGGATGTTTTAAATGAGCAACCACGCAGAAATGATTGTCTGTTTTCACCCCAAAGAAAAAGAAAAGGATCTGTTTCAATGGTCCATTTATCTTACCCCATCCCCTCCATTATACATGGTTTCTTGCTTCTTGATCAGATTTGAATATTCATATGGCAACTTTATATGTTCGGAATGATTTGTGTCGACAGTGACACAAACACTTTCTGTTTCTCATTTTATCACTGGTGTAGCTGAATTATTGGTTGTATGTGCAATGGTGGATTCCTGAAAAATCCTCTAGGAACCAAGTCATGGTAAATTCCCTTGAACCTCCAGTTTGGTTTCACTCTCTCCATGTCCCCCTTCAAGAAAGTTTTCAAATTGAGTATTCATGGTGATAATGAGGAACTCTGACTGTTCAAGTAACATGGCCATCCAATGTTTTCAGTTCAGCAATAATATGCTCAGGCACTGGACTAGTTACACAATGGCTGTTTCCTCTGTAGAGGTGGTTGACTGTATCATCTGATGGGCTTTTCTGTCACTAATAATGGCAAACCAATTATTTGAAAGAACAATCATTTTTGTAAACTTCTTTGGATCCTTACACAATCTGTTACGTATAAAACAAGAAAAATAGGAAAAGAGTTGTTTCTAAAAATAATACCAAGTACTGAAGAGAATTCCTGCCAAATCTTGTGTCACATATATTGTGTCCAACTGTTACTAGATTATAAACTCCTGGATGCAACGTAGCTAGCTGCCTGCATTCATACAGCAATCTGAAGTGTGGTGACATACCACTTTCCCAACAATTATCAAGCCAATCTGCCATGTTTTCTCCATTATCAGCTATAACAACTTGTCAGTGACAGATCCTGAAGGTTTGTATTTTGATGTCCATTTATGTCTGTTTCCTTCAAATTAACTGTCTGTGAAGGCGTGATATTTGAAAATATGTCTGCCTACAGAAGCTGACAAACCGAAGACCCCATGTATGTTCTGTGTTCCATAAACTGTATAGAACAATATAACTGAATGACTTTAGACAAACAGCAGAAGCATGAAAAAAGGCCACATAGTCAGTATGTTATTTCTGATTAATTTTAATTTGTTTATAGCCATACACATTTTTTCCATATTGAGAAACATTTCCTTATTTAAAAATTAGTTTGCATCTCTCCTCACATGTTTTTAATCATGTTATTGTCATAAATGGCTAATTTTGAAATGCTTGGTTAAAGCCAGGTATCATTATTTCTTTTAAGCCTGCTCCCTTTTTCATGAATTTCATGAAAAACAAGGTTTTTCACAAGCACTCTTTCTTGGCTTGACCTCTTTTCTTTTTGTTTTAATCCAGTAAAAATCTCTGAGATATGGACATTTATGCATACAATCAACAGTGAACTTCTGTATAATTCCCATGTTCATGGGAAGTTCATGGCAGATTCTGAAGGGAACCACAGGGGAGTAGAAAGTCCTATGCCAGTAACATTATTATCATAGGCCTTCAGTAGCAAGACAGAAGGGGAAACATAACCCTGAGACAAAAAAACTCCACTTTCTCCTCAGCAATTATGACCAAACATGTTTCGCTCCCCCTGACCCCCGCTGGCTTTTGTTGTTGTTGTAGCATAGCTCTTCATCTAACATTCGTATCTCTTTGTGAGGCAACATATTATTAGTTCAGTTACTGATTACAAGTAGACATCTGAATTTCTAACATGCATGTAAAAAAAGAAATACAAATTTAGTTCACAATTATTATCCTTCTCATCATATATGGGAATCATAAGTCGTCCAGAGAAGAACAAGATTCCTCCCTTTCCAGTGCAATGCAGAAATTAATACTGGCAGTGGGGTTTGTGCATCAATCACAATGCAAAAGAGAGTCTTCTCAGGCCTTTTGCTTTACACAGTGTTAACGAGATTCTTTCATACATTCCAACACAGGCAGCAATGCAGGCACAATAATTTATAACACTGAGTTTTTGAGGCTTTGGCCAACTCCAAGTTATGGAATGGTCAGGATGTCTTCCTTCCCCTGAGACTTGCTATAAATTGTTATTTAATTCCATAGGTGAGTGCTATGTTCTACCATCAGTTTGTAAATCAAGCTCATGTGCCTGTTATTCCAGTTCATCCTATGGAGCTGGCCCAGAACCAGTGATTGGTGGATTGAATCCAAATGTCAACAACTTCTCTTTCTTCTCAAAGTCCTAAGCTCTAGTTTCCAGGCTACTGTAAATTCATAAAGTCCTGCCATGATTGCATCCCACATCGTGCATAATATATTTTCTCACATATAACCTCTACAGAGATGGGGCCTTCTTTTCCTGTTTTCTCTAAGAATATACAGTAAAGTAAGCTTGCTGTCACTGGAATGCAGTTACCAATTATCGGTTTGGCTTTGTAACCATATGAAAAACAGCCACAGAAGGTTCCTTTGCAAGAATATAAATTGTTTCTGGAAGCCATCATGGAAATATTGAAAAAAGATTTTCTGTATAGAAGGCGGCTATAGGTGAAATTTCAAGCTAGGAACAATTATTCTTTTCTTTACCCTGACAACTTCCAGGTAGCTAATTGTTTTCAAAGCATTTTGGGCTCAACAAAACTGGCATGGTAGGGAATTGCTATTGTTTACCCTTTCACACTTGACAAAAGCAATTCCCACGTGAACGACAAGCTTGGCTGGGGGACACGGTCCTGCTACCTTAAAGGAGGAAATGGGTGGGTGAGTTCTCAGGCACCAGAAATTGTCATGTTGTCACCCTCTGTTTTAATAGCAAAGCCACTTTTGTTCCGATTTTTGCTGTTGCTATTGTGATCCCCCACATGCTTGGCTTGAATTTCTATATAATAATTAATCATAAGTGAAATCTCCCCCAATATAATAAAGATACGCATTGTAAAAAAATAAAGTTATCAGATCTATTAAAAATAGTAACTTCTTCCTTATACAGCTTTTATAATACACAGAAACACCTTGAGAAAAAATCACAAAAGGGAATGATAAGAAATGCATAAGAGTAACAATAGATTACTTTTAATTCTCCATCAGTAATTTAGTCAATTTTAAATCCCCATGTTAAATCCTATTAGCATGTGCATATGAAAAAAAGGAATGGTGTGTGTGTGTGTGTGTGTGTGTGTGTGTGTGTGTGTGTGTGTGCACCCCCCACCACACACGCTCTAGTAGCCTTAATTTTAAGTCTAGATCTGGATCAATACATTAAACATTTTTATGTGTTGATTGTAACCTCGTTAATAGAGGCAAATGTGGCAATTCTCTTTTATTAAGATAAGTTATAACTACAAACTTCTTCACTCTAATGCCAGGGGAGAGTTTTCCCATTGATGTCAATACACCTTTAACAATAGCACTATAATTTACTTGAAAGGGAACCAAAGGAAAGCTCCCTCAATGTATTTATTCAAAGAGGGTCCCACTCCGGTGGGTGGGTTTAGTATTCTAATTCATGCAAACAATACAAGAGGGCTATGCCTTAGTTCAACATTTTTATTTCTTATTCTGCATCCTCAGAGCTTTCCCTGAGAAGCGGTTTTTTAAAAAAGATTAATATATTTAGTGTAGAAAAATGATTTCAAATAAATAAGCATAAGAACTTGCTCAGCAGGCAATATTTATAAATCCACAAAGAGCAGATTAAAGTAAAAATACCATAGTCCAGTCAATCTCTCATACACTGAGCTGTGCTTATTCTGCACTGTAAAGTTAACTTATAAAATGTCCAATGTTGACCAAAGCCAGAAGTTTTGGTTTTTTGTAAAGTGTTCAGTTTATGCAGCTTTGACACTTGGGAGGAAGTTGAATATCAAAGCCGAAGAGAAGTTGGGTCCAAAGTTTTTCATTATCACTTGGTGGGAGACATGCAAAGAACAATACAACATAACACACACACTGCTGTGGAGGGGGTGGGGAAGTCTTCCAAATCCCAACTTCCATAGCTTTGTCAAGGCAGAATATATCTCTCCGAGCCAAATTGGAAGCCCGGGTTTGGGGGTTTTGCTGTTTGCTTTTTGTTTTGTATTTTTGGTTCATTTTTGCATGGCTACTCCTCCTTTGTCCAAACCTCCCATTTTTGGAGGTGCACAGTAGTAATCAATCGAGATTTAGAACTTTCACTTTTCAGTGAGTCCTTTAATGTTTTATATTGTGTTGTGTTGTACAATCATTCCTTGCGCTCTTAAATTTGTGGATCCGTGAGAAAACAGCCTGTTTGTTACAGTGCTCACCTCTGACTGTAACGTCTTTCTTTTGAAGCACTTCTTCTCCAGTGTATATGTTCCTTGCTCGGCAGATGTAGGTGCCTGAATAGTCAAGAGAAACGTTCTTGATGGTGATGGTGAGATCAATGGAGTACTCCTTAGTGGCTGCCTTTCTGATTCTTGTTTGGTTGTTAACTGTCCTTGGTAATAACCAGGTGATGTCTTTGTACAAGAATTTGTTGGCTAAACACGACAACACAAGGCTTCCTCCTTCAACAGGCCTTTTCTTTAAGTTAATATGGAATCCATTTGGAATATCTGTCAAAAACCAAAATATACTTTTTATTCATAAATCATAAAAAAAATAAAAATAGAATAACTAGGGAACAATTCATTATCTTCCCACCCTCCCTACTTTTATATCTACTCACTGCAGCAAGATCTACCTATAGAATGGGGATTGTTTAAATAAATAAATAAATAAATAAATAAATAAATAAATAAATAAGATTACAATTGGAAACCCATGGGGCTGAGAACATAGCTCAGTGACAGATATCTGCTTAGCATGCAGGAAGTCCCCAGCATCTCCAGATAGGGCAAAGAAATATTCCTGCCTGAAGCCCTAAACAGCTGCTGCTAGTCACAGTAGAAAATACTGAGCTGGATGGATCAAGGGTCTGACTCAATAACAGCTTCCTAAGTTCCTATAGAAAGCAATCACAAAACCCACAAAAGCCGAGTGGCTGAGAAAGAGAAAAGATTTAGCTGATTAGTTAAACAAACCTAGGTGTTAGGGGCATGTATGTGGGAATTACCTACTGCCAACCTCCTCCCTGTTGACAGCCCTTCCACAAACATGCATTTAAGCATTGGGATCTGAGGGACAACTATGTATGCCTAATGGCATGTGTAAGTGTCAGGTCCTAAGAATTTTGTCAAGAAGAAAAAAATGTGAAGCATTGTTTCTTAATGGTCACATTTGACCTTGTCTTGCTATCTCTGTCAATAACTGCAACACACAAGCACTTGGAAGAAACATGGACATCTTTTACTGATATGATTTGGCCCAGATTTATCAATTTTATCGTTACAAAAATTTATCATATGGGGAAGACAAGTTTTGGTATGGCCACACTGAGAAGGTAAGGTGAAGTGTGCTGTTGAGTCAGTTTTGACTCCTGGTACCCACAGAGCCCTGTGGTTTTCTTTGGTAGAATACAGGAGGGGTTTACCAGTGCCTCCTCCCACGCAGTATGAGATGAGGCCTTTCAGCATCTTCTATATCACTGCTGCCCAAATTTTAAATTTGGTTTGTTTTTATATTTTCAGCTTAATATTTTTATTGTCATTCTATTGTATGTTTTTTAACTTTTGTAAACTGCCTTGAGACTGTTTTTAATGAAAGGCGGAATATAAATTCAACAATAAATAAATAAAATAAATAAATTCAAATCAGCAACTTTCTGCTTGTTAGTCAAGCTTTTCCCCACTGCACCACTTAAGGTGGCTACACTGAGAAGGGAGACTTCAAATATACTTTTAAAAAATATGTGAGCATTAGAAACTGAAATTAAATTATACATCAAGAACCACTGATATTTCAGCCACAAACTGTAATAGTACTTTATATAATACAACAGTGAGTACTTTAATTTGATACAAGTATTATATAAAACACCTTACACTGTATTACTTCTTAAGCATTGTATTTTGAGTGATTTATACATTTATAATTTAAAATTTTCTTTATACTCTTTTTGTATAACTTGATTTCTTTTTTAAAGCAATTTGTACACATCCTGAAAGCCTTGTGAATTTAAAAGACTGCTCATTCCAAGGATGTTTGCAAGTCTTGTTTTTCAAACATATTTTGACTTTTCTACCAGAGAACAAAACCGAATTTTACAGATCCTTCAATGCTGTGCCTAAATGACATCTTAAGAATTACGTTATTTGTGGGGAATGCACTTTTTAGGAGCGCATCCTTTGTAAATCAGCAAAAGGCATTGTGGGGCAGCATCCAGACTAATTAGTCTAGACTAAGCATTATTTAAAACAAAGGGACTTAAATTAGTCATGACTAACTTATCCCATGGTTTAAGTCCTGTGAAAATAAATGGGACTTCATTTAGTCATGACTTAGTCTGGATGCTGCCAACTAAAAGAAAGCACTTCAGTACTGCTTTGATTAATTCTCCAAGGCACTTTGAATGATTGACTGGAGACTGATGGGTGATAAGTAGCAATTAATGACTCTATAAATGGTGCAAATGGGTGCTAAATGCCTGGTGGAACACAGAGAGGAATTAATATTAAAGGAACAATATTAAAGGAACAGTTCCTTTAATTGGGATGAGTTTTTAACAAAGGATCTCTAGATTGAAAAAGCAGGGAGGTTTCCATAGAGCTCTATGGGGAAAGTGCTAGAAAGGACTACCCTTCCAGCATTCCATGCATGCCATCCTGTACAGCTCCCATGATGTCACTGGGGCTCTCTGTGGCAGCGGATCCCTTTAACAGCGCTCGCTGGTGCTGCACACAGGACCGCTCTGCATGGTAAGCACGGGGTGTGGCTGCCTCTGCACAGGGAAAGGTTGGTGGTGCAAATTGATTCATTTACAGTTGAATTTATATACCGCTTTTCATTAAAATAATCCCAAAGCCATTTACAATATAATTAAAAATACACAATGAAAACAATACGCAAGTACAAACATTAAATTTAACTATAAAAATAATACATCTATTTAAAAAGTTTAAAAACAAAATAGTAAAGCACAAGACACAGAGCAGCAGCAAGGAAAGCAGTTCTTTGAAGGAAGCGGCCATATACGGAGTCAGACCATTGGTCCATCTAGCTCAGTATTGTCTACAGAATGGCAGCGGCTTCTCTACAGGCAGGAGTCTCTCTCAGCCCTGTCTTGGAGATGCCAGGGAGAGAACTTGGAAGCTTCTACATGCAAGTATGCAGGTGCTCTTCCCAGAGTGGCCCCATTTCCTAAGAGGCATATCTTACAGTACTCACATGTGGTCTCTCATTCAAATGCAACCAGGGCGGACCCTGCTTAGCTAAAGGGACAAGTCATGCTTGCTACCACAAAACCATATAAAAAGCTGGGTGACTTGACTTCAACACTTCAAGGCCACATGTTTGCAAAGGCCTACTACTCACTAATGAGTCACAGGCAGATGTACACTGACTTCCAAAGAGGCATTAACTAAACCACCACTAAAATAATTACTCCAAAAACCAGACACAGGTAGCACATTAATATAATTAGAAAACTCACTGATTAATCTTGGGTACTCTCTCTCTGTCTCTCTTTATTTATTTATAAAATCAGTGTAAACTTGAAGGTTAGTAGTGTGTGACCCCATCTGTTTGCAATTGTCAGATATTGTCAGATATTGACTATTGCTGGCTGAGACTGCTACTGCATGACAGTAGTCAAATATGATTGCTACTGTGTATCAGTTGTCAAATACGGTAAAAACTGATATTGATTGATTGATAGTTAAGTTCAGGTCCCCCCCACCCCCGCACCAGATGTTGACAGTTGTTGCATGCTGGCTATCAGTGCTACAGTACTGTGAACTCTACAATACAAAATATTTAGAGGATACTCAGAGAATATTTGCACATCAAGAGAGTATCTGCCACCAAAGTCCAAAGACATATAAAGGTTATCGTTCTAATCAGGAGCAATTCCACTTAACTAAATTCTGATCTATACACTATGCCTTTGGGGGAGCTACAGGCCCTTGAATATGGATCAGAATTTGGTTCTAACTCTGCTAAGAACTGTGTAAAGATATTTTGAAATCTAATAGCTAATTACCCAATAGAAAGATAACATCTTTTCACAATAAAAAGAAAGAAAGAAAGAAAGAAAGAAAGAAAGAAAGAAAGAAAGAAAGAAAGAAAGAAAGAAAGAAAGATGTAGTTCCACCAACTCTTGTTTAAAAGGCTTGAATCTCCTGATTTTTAACACCTCATTGTATTTGTTAGACCCTGAGACAAGCTGGGTAATGAGTGGCTGGAATAATGTAAAAGAGTTTTATTTACTTTAGTGATTTGAAACTTCCTGTGGAAATAGCTCCCAGGTTTCCTGATGGAAGATTTTGTTTATCTTTGCCAAGCACCATCAGGAATCTCAAAATAAAATGGCTCTAGTGTCACTGGTCAGGCAGGAGATAAGGCTGTACTGTTCCTGTCTCGCTCTCAGTAATTGCAAACACGCCCATGGGCCTGCTGTGTGCCAGCCAAACAGTAAAAAAATAGGGGAAGGATCAAACTCAGAGGGTGGCACATGCGGAAGACAGGGAATGCTTGAATTTGAGATGTGGAGGTCACTATAGAGATTGAGGGGACGCTGAGGAGCATGCAATTTCCAAAAATGATTGCAACATACTGAAGACATATATGCTACTACTAGAATTGACTGATTGATTGATAGTTACAGTAATTAAATAAAAGCAAATGGAGCCCCAGAAAGTTCATCTACCTGGCATAATCAATCCTTTTCCTTTCCAGCTCTCATCAAAGTAGTGGATACAGAGCATTAGAAAGTGTCTATTTCCTTGGCCTCACCATACCTACAAACTGATCTGTGTATGCACACTAAGGCCTCCATCAGCTATGATTATTTTATGTATTTATTTAATGTATATATCACCTGACTCCAAAGGCTCTATCTAGGCAGTTCACAAAAATGCTTGATCTACTGGAAGTATCTGATCTGATCCCATTACGTTGGGTCCAACACATGGGAAGGACAGCCTGCCTACCCTGTGGTCAGACCTCACATACGTTTCAGGGCATTTCCTATCCAGCCCCCTTAACAATAAAGAGAGAGCAGCATAGGGCTGCAGTTGGCATCTACTTTTTGCCCAGCGTATGTTCCTGTTCCGCTGTAAGCATTCAAATGAGAACAATCTTGAAAAAACAGCAGTCTAGCCCAGTTAAGTATAATTTTTGAATACACCAAAAGGAAACCCTTGTTAGCATCCTGGCCTTTTATTCACATCCATCATTTTTTGTATTGGAAATAGTTTAAGGATGCTTTTTTGTTGTTGTTGTTCCTCCACAAGGATGAAAGAATCAGAACACTAAGGACCCAACTACACATTACGTTAAGCATTGCATTGGTCTTTTCAGCCTTGATATTTTTCCTAAATAGCAGCTGGGGTGGGAGGTGGGGCTCAGGACCATGGAGGCACAAGGGATTTAATCTTTCCCCCACTAGTGACAGCTTCTCTCACTGGGCCAATAGCAGCCATGAAGTGCCCAACCCGGAACAGGAATGCATTGCTCTCCCCCAGTGCTATGTCCCCATTTTGACCCTGCCACAAGCTATTTAGGAAACCCAAACCAAGCATGCAAGGGACAGTAACATGACTAATGGAGTGTGTCGTTTGGCCTTCAGTTGACTCTTCGAAAAGATGACTTGATTACAACAGCTTAGAATAGATTCACAAACCACGTTGCCCATATCACCAAGTAATTTCTTAGTTCTTCAGCTGACAATGTGATCCACATGAGCTTGGACATGGAAGGAGTTCAACAGCTCCGAATCTCTTAGTATGTGAGCAAAGAGTTGCTTCTGTGGCCCACAACTTGCAGTGTATAGAATGCACAGGACAGGGCTATGAGTGAACCAGCTATGTGACTACCCAGACAGAATATCTGTCACAGAATATTGTGACATTGCAGCAACTTAGCCAGTAGTTATGGGGATGAAAGAACATCTCAAAGGTGACGAAACAGGCAATAAACAGACTGTTTCCAAGATAGTGTAAAGTCTATCAATGTCCTGAGAAATCTGGTCCAGCATTGCTACCATCATCACAATCATCATCATCATCATCTCTTTATTTATTAAATTTATATACTGCCTGACTCCAAAGGCTCTAGGCCTTTCACCTCGAACATTACACGCATCCAATATATGTTATGATTCAAAATTGCATGAATTGCATTTACCTGTTACAAAATAACTAATATGTCTTTCATCACTTCCCAGTTTATTGGAAGCTATGCAACTGTAGATTCCGGATGACCTGGATTCTGCCACAGTCAAAATGCTAGCCGTCTGTGAAAGAAAGAATAGCTTTAGTTTTCATAAGATTAAAGGGATTGTTTTTCAGTGATCCTCCTGAACAGGGACACTGATATGATTCAGTTGTTCCATTCATTCAATGAAAAGCAGCGTTGCAGCAGCTAGGAGGTGCCACCATGAAGAATCATGGAAATAATGGAAAAATAACAGGAAGGCAGCTTTCCCTGGAGACCTTTATATTATGAGAGCCACTATTCTGAATTGTTGCGTGAGGATTTAAGACTGATTTATCTCGTGTGTATTATGTACTGATGACAGGTTACAATAAACGAGGTGTGGTACAGTGAACTGTACCTCACCAGCTGCCAAAGGAGCTGGCAAGAATAATATTGGATAATGTGGCAACAGGTTCATTGCATTTGTTGAGTGATGAAGAGGTAGAAGCAGCAGGCCGTAGACTGATTGTCAGTCTTTTCAGGTATTAGATTGCATGTTGGCACTGACATACTTGATGTAGTTGTTGCAAAGAAACAATTTCACTGGCATGTTTGAACTGGGGCAGCACTTCAATTGGGGCTGGGGGGATATTATGAGCAGTGCATTTCAAGAATACGTGCCGTCTTCTTTAAAAAAAACCAACAGCTCATATGGCAGTAGCATTACAGGTCAGTAACTTTCTATATTTAGTTTTTGAACAAAATGGTATAGATAACCAGTACATAGGGCCCTGCTAGTTGGGCAAAAGAGCACAGTCTATAGGAATATAGAAAACTGCCATATACTGAGTCAGACCATAGGTCCATCTAGTTCAGTATTGTCTATACAGACTGGCAGCAGCTTCTCCAAGGTTCGTTCATTCATTCATTCGATTGCTAGACTGCCCTTCCAAAAATGGCTCAGGGCGGTTTACACAGAGAAATAATAAATAAATAAGAGGGATCCCTGTCCCCAAAGGGCTCACAATCTAAAAGGTTGCAGGCAGGAATCTCTCTCAGCCCTATCTTGGAGATGCCAGGGAAGGAACTTGGCACCTTCTTCTCTTCCCAGAGCAGCTCCATCCACTAAGGGGAATATCTTACAGTGCTCACATGTGGTCTCCCATTCAAATGCAACAAAGGCAGACCCTGCTTAGCTAAGGGGACAAGTCATGCGTGCTACCACAAGAGCAGCTCTCCTCTCACCCTTTATGGCAGTGGCTGTTTATATTTCTTTAATATATAGCAGGGGTAGAACAACTGTTCCCACTAATCCAAGCATAGTAGGCTTGAGCCCAAAATGTTTCGGAGGCCATTATGAAGGCCTCTGAAACGTTTCGGCTCGGGGGGGGGGGGTTCGGCATTTCGGCACTGGCGGTGGTGGTACTTTAGGGGTGGGGGAGGGTGCACTCACCCCTCCCGCCACATTTCCCCCACTAGCACCCCATTATTTTCAAGCCCCTTCGGGTGGCAGCATTCCTCCCTGATGCCCCGTTACCCTCATCAGCCAGAAGTAGCGATTGTGCATGTGCCTGTTGCGTGCACGCGCGCAGCCATCTGCTGTGCACATGCACACACACGGCGGGCGCATGCACGATCGCTACTTCCTGCCCATGAGGGCAACGGGGCGGCAGGGAGGAACGCTGCCGCCCCAAGGGGCTTGAAAATAACGGAGTGCCGGCGGGGAAAATGCGACGGGAGGGGTGAGTACACCCTCCCCTGCACTTAAAGTACCAGTAAAGAATTTTTGAAGTGTTTAGATTCTTTGGTGTCTTCATTACATACTTTCATTTCTCCTGTTCATTATAACCCCAATGCTTTGAAGGTGGGGGTGGGGAATTAGTGGTATCCCATGTGCCAAATATCCCTCAACCCGCAAGCCACTGGGTACTCAGTTTATATTTTAGAATTTTTCAAGCATTTAGACTCTCTGGTGCATAATGAATCCTCATAGGGATTCATTATGAGGAAAGATTATTAGACACCAAAGAGTCTAAACACTTGAAAAAATTCCTAGGACATAAACTGAGTAGTACCCTACTGCCTTATGGGTGGGAAGGGGCTGTAGTAGGTACATGGCAGTTGATAGTTGGCACTGTCCAAAGATAGTCAAAATGAATAGAAGAAATGAAGGTATGCAATGAATCCTCATAGGCATTCATTGAGGAAAAGTTATTATGCACCAAAGAATCCAAACACTTGAAAAATAGTGACCACACATTTTGCTCCATAACTCCACTTCTACAAGGGAGAAAGCTTTTTCAAAAAGGAAATCTGGGAATCTGGGGGAATTAATAGGAGGGATCCAAATCTTGAATCAATTCAATTTGTACCCAGATCTAGCCAATGGACCACAAGGTGATTTGTTCTGTCTCCAAATCATTCGAATCAGCTAGATTTGGGTGCAAATCAATTTGTACCTGAATTGATTCACACATCCCTACCTTTGAGTAAACTATGAAAGGAGAACTGTTCATCAGTCCACTGAATATTTCTAGTTCACTTGCTTTCTGCTGGTATTTCACTGTGCCTCTTTTTGAAACCCTGAAGTGTCTCCAGAGCTATTTCCTCATCCTGGAAAGAAATTTCAGATTGTGTTCAAATCAAATGTCTAAACTTCTCTTTTGTGAGACAATCTTATCAAGACTTCAAACATCCTTATGGCTCTTGATTGAACCCTTTCCAAATTTTCAACATCCTTTTTTTGAAGTGTGACCACCAAAACTTGACATGGGATAGAATCCAATAAACTAGAATCACATCTCTGAAAAAATTCACTTAAAAGCCAGATATGTGGGAAATGCTTTCAAAAAACAAGGATATTACACAATGGCATGAAATGGTGTGGTTTTGCATGCTACATTTTTGCTAAGACTTAAAGCACTTGATGGGATTTGATACCACTTAGTGCTTTATTCAGTTTGACATGTAACATTTTGTCCTGTCCATTCCCAGATAGTATCAGAATGAGCATTTAAGCATCCAAAGAGGCTTCTACTGCTAATTGTTAACAGTCTCTTAATACTAGAGGAAGATTCTTAATTATGGTAAATGATGGCACATAGAAGACCAATCTGCTAGCAATTATTTGCAAGGATAGCATGGCTCTACAGAGTTGTGAACAGAATATGCACATGCACCCACACAGACTGTGACTACAAAGCTGCAACAGAAAGACTGTAGGGGTTGGGTTTAGACAGGGGAAACCAAAGTCCAAATCTCTACCCAGCTGTGAACTTGGATTCTCTGGGAGCCTGGGCGTAGCTAAGGGAGAGGGGGCCCGTGTTCATCCCTCTCTTGGGCGGCCCCCCAGAGTGAGGGAGACAATGAAGAAAATAGGGAGAGATGGACCTGGAGGGCCCTCAGGAGCTGGGGGCCCGTGTTCTTTGAACCCTTTCGTTCAATTATAGCTACGCCCCTGCTGGGAGGAATAATTAGTTCTTAGCCTAGTCTATCTCATAGGGTTGTTGGAAGTTTAAATTTGATTCACTTTTGGCAATAGCTTTCAATGGCAGTCTAACAAATGGTCATTAGCTTTAGCTCAATATTAGCAGTTCCTCATTGTAAGAATGTCCAGTGGTTGATGGCCTTTTTCATCCAGTTTACTATACCTTATTTTTCCCTTCTATTATTGCTGTTCTTTGTTTGATGCTTTCAATTCTGTTTCCAGTAGTGCTCCCAGATTTCAAAATGAAAGATCCTTCTGGATAGGAGCAAAAGTCAGACCTATGATGAGAGAAATAAGAGTGAAGCGGGAGAATGAATATCTGCATCTCATAGGGCATGAAAAAATGTGACTTACTCTTCTAACACAGGCAATAGGCTATTGAAAGGCAACCTAACTGTACAACATTCTGAGCCAAATTTCTCAAAAATATGAACTGTAGTCTAAAGTTTAGATCCATTCAGATTCAGATTCTAATGTTCACTGTTATCTGTTTCCCTTTTTCATCAATGATTACTCATTACTCATAAATTAACTCATTACTTCTTACTCATAAAACTAAATCATAACGCATAAATCATTACTAAATCATAAATCATTACTCATAAATTACTCATTAGTTCTTACTCATAAAACTAAATCATAACACTCAGATGTTCAAGTTCAGCTCTTGCAATATCTAGGCATACTGAGATATTGTGGTGGCCCAAAACCTCAGGCTGCCCGAGACAGGACACCAAAAGTCACCCCAGTGTCTCCTCACCTGTCACCCTTGTGCTCCTCCTCCTCACTGCTGGTGCTGGCAGTAGCCTATGCTGGCTATGGAAAAGAGAAGGGAGGGAGTGGAAGAGGAAATGTGAAGCAGCAGAGAGAGGTTTTAGTTACAATTTCTCCACCACTCTCTTCTCCACTCCATATCCCAAGCAGTTTGGAGGAGGAGGAGGAGGACTCAGACCACCTTGACGAGTAGTGGAAGTGTCACTGCTCTGTGAAGAACTGCTCTGATAGTGGCAATAGCAGGAGGAATCGAGAGAGAGGTAGTTGAGGTGTCAGTGATGAGGGGTATCCCATTGCCACCCCAATAATCCAATACTTGAGGCAAATGATCACTGGGCCTCATTTAAGGGCCCAGCCCTGCTGAGATCCAGTGGAATATGTTGATTATACAAGCCAAAATACATGTGTAGCTGTATTTAACTGCAGTACAGAGTACAGTTCAGCTGCTGAAGTTAAATAGCTTTAAACCATTTCAAGAGCAAGACCTGACATTCCAAAGTCTAGAATAATTTGACATCTGATCCAAATGGCAGCTTTTAAGGTACAAGTGTGTTAATTACTCCTTAAGTATGTAGCTAGGCGCCATCCTGGGGGAATGGACTGGAACAATGTCAGTTTTGTGGCTGATATTTCAGTGTCATGTGCCCTTGATCGACATCAGCTCTGTGACCCAATGGTAGAATATGAGGGCAAGGCTAGTCTAATTAACAGTGGTGGCGGGCATCCAGACTAAACTACTCATTAGTAGTCCATTGAAATTAATGGGACAAGTTAATCATGGCAGCCAATATGCTTCCATATTAGATGTTTACTCTGGAATTGCCATGCTTTGCTTACTCACATTTTTATAGGAAAGCCATGTGGCATCATAAAATAATTGTTCTCTTTTGTTTTCATGTGCTTCATTTCTATTTTTAAAGGTTAAAAAAATCCTACTTTAAAAAGAAAAGAATGGAAAAGCACGATCTTCACATGTGTAGATTATTGCCCTAGTTCAACGTTCTTTTTTAAAGAACCATGGTCTTGATCTGTGCAGTAATGTAAGGTGTGGGGGGGTTGCTTTGCTTGCTTGACCATACTGAAGCCATTTTGTTAGCTTGATGCTAGAGCTGTCTGAGCAGAAACGCTTTGCACGGGGACAAGACAACTGGCTTAGCAGGCAGGCAGACAATAGCTAGCTTAGGGTATTGGCTTGAAATATATTTGGGGGGGAAGGTCCCCAGAGATTTGAATAATGCTTTCGCAGACAGTGATGGCAGCTACACTTAGCAAAATCCTATCTGGAGCATTCGGATCGTGCAGGGTAAATTACCCTTGTTTAATAGACACGTGTAAATATACATGTGCTAACCGACTGAAATGTTTAAGCAACTTGAGACAATTCTGTAACTTCCTCTTTTGGCAAGATAAGACTGTGTTATGCACTTTGCAAATGGTCTTTGGGGTCTGGTCAGGTTTGTAACCTGCATGGGCTCTCTCTGACCCATTTTCAGCTGAAACTCTCTTTGTATCAATAAAAGCAATGACTTGGATTATCAAAACGAGGGATGTGCACCAAATTGCACCATCCAAGGGCAGCGAGGGGTTCCCTTAAGAGGAGGCAGGCAGCTCCTACCTGCCTGTCCTCCAAGCCCCCGCCGCCCCGCACTGCCCCACTGTGCCGCTGTTCATAGGGAAATACCTCCTGCAAGCAGCAGCTTGTGCCACTTGTCCTTTTAAAGCGCTGTACCGTGGCGACGGGATGCATACCCGGCATCCCTCACGTGGCCTCGGCATGCAAATGGCATGCCCACCTCCTCTTAAGGGAATGCCTCATCCCATGTCGAAACATTTTGGCACCTATCCAAAGAGGCACTGTAACACTTTGGGTTCATCCCTAATCAAAACATAGCGTGAAGGCAGTGTTTCTTCCACAAAGGGGTGCGGGGGGAGCCTATCACCACATATCTACACTTTGGGACATAAAATATTAAAATATTCATGCAATAGGAGCAAAGTGAAAAAGCCTTTAAGCACACATTTTAAAAATTGATTTTAAAAAGCCACCTTTCTAGTGGATGCCATTTTAACACCGTGCTTCACCCCCTCCCCCCCAATCTTTTAGACAGCGCTAAGACCATTCTAGCCTCCTTTTGAAAAAGTTATGAAAGTAATTGTACAGCAGCAGCTATGTTAAAAAAGTGCTTTAGAGCAAATTTTAAAAATAGATTTTAAAATTTTGATTAAAAATATGATTACATAAATGCATTCTCATGTGAAATGTCCTTTCCTTACCCACACGCCCATGGAGATGGGCAGAACATACTTTAGCAGTAAGTACACACATAAAGAGCACTATACCCACCCCCTCCCCAAGTGACAACAACAAATATTTATATACCACTTTTCAACAGAAGTGTCCAAAGCAGTTTACATCAATCTAAACAAATAAACAGACTCCCTGTCCCCAAAGGACTCACAGTCTAAAAAAGCAACGTAAGAGAGACATCAGCTGGGGATGCTGTGCAGGGGATGGATAGGGCCACTTGCTCTCCCCTTGCTAAAATAAAGACAATCATGACTTTACAAAGGTGCCTCTTTGCTCCGTTAGTGTGGACAGTCAATTACAGTTTCATATGTACTTTGAAGGAGAAGAGCCGTGATTGGGTAGCAGCAGCAGGAGCTGCCAGACTGGAAGCATTCCAGGTTGCTGTAACTCTTATTGAGTCAAATCATACAAAAATCCCTTGGACAACCATAATAAGGAAGCATTAAAAGGAACTTCAGGGGAAATGCCAACAGTCAAATATAAAATTCTAAATGATCATGCAGATCTGGTCTACTGCCATGGCTAAGAGCGCAAGCAGGGAAGTCCCTGGCCAAACCTCATCTGAGACATTAGCAGAACTCGGCTTTCTTAAGAAAGCCACTATCTCTGAGCCTCAATCTCCCTGCATTTGCAATATGGGGAGATACTAATACCTACCTTACAAGGGTGTTTTTCTTGAGAATGTATATGAAGCTCTTTGAACACTCAGAAAATGCATGTAAATGCTATAATTCTTACACATTATTTTAAATAAAGTGAAATGTGGTATTTAGATTTCATCATGGATGCTCAAATTTTGAAGTGGAGGTCATTAAAGTGGAAATACATGGACAAAGGTTGAGTCTCATCCACACAAAATGAATCTTGAAATGTAGGTATCCCATTTTAAATATATATCTAAAAAATATGCAAATATGTACAGTATTTAAGCTCTCATAAAGGAGAGGGGGCATGATCCAGAAGGGGTATGTGGAGCCTGATTACTGGTCAGGCAAGTAATTTCTGGACAGGGTGGCAATGCTTCAGTGGAATTGACTTGAGCATTCTGGAAGCCTTTGTCAAGCACCAGATCTATTTATTTGTAAAGGTTACATGAGAGCATCTTTGAGGACAAATACATTTCCCCAGCAGCACAGGTTTCTTCATTAACATAAAACATGCTTACAAACCTATCTTCATTTTTTTACGGTGGTATCATAAACTATTTAACAACACATAGGAAAATATTCTATCAGTTTGTAATAAAATTTCCCCAATTGTAAAAATACGTTAAATGAGATCAGACATTCAATATGTTTATTTTAGCGGGGGGAAGGGAGGAGGGAGATAGTCACAAAGTTGTACCAATTTAAATTTTAAGAGAGGGAGAGAAAAAAGAACAATCCATCTAACAACCCACCTCTGTTTATGTTACACAGCGGACTGCCTCCTAATTGGAGCATTTAGCCATGATGGAACTACATTCTTTCTTCAGTACAAATTTGATGCATATGGAATAGGAACATAGGAAGCTGCCATATACTGAGTCAGACCATAGGTTCATCTACACATGTGGATAAATATGTTGGTACCCCTCCAAGAAAAGAGAAGAAGCCACAATTTGGGTCATTATCCTGTTGGAGGATCCATGACCTGCGACTGAGACAGAGCTTTCTGACACTGGGCAGTACGCTTCGCTCCAGAATGTAAGCAAATGTAAGACACATCAAAGGCTCGGTTATGTTTTGGGGCTGCTTTGCTGTGTCTGACACGGAGTGCCTTGAATCTGTGCAGGGAATAATGGAATCTAAAGACTATCAAGACATTCTGGAGTGAAACACACTGCCCAGTGTCAGAAAGCTCTGTCTCAGTCTCAGGTCATAGATCCTCCAACAGGATAATGACCCAAAACACACAGCTAAAAGCACCCAAGAAAGAATGGCTAAGGACAAAACATTGGACTATTCTGAAGTGGCCTTCTATGAGCCCTGATTTGAATCCTATTGGACATTTATGGAAAGAACTGAAACATGCAGTCTGGAGAAGGCGCCCTTCAAACTTGACTCAGCTGGAGCAGTTTGCTCAGGAAGAGTGGGCCAAACTACCTGTTGACCAGTGCAGAAGTCTCATTGAGAGCTACAGGAATCGCTTGTTTGCACTGATTGCCTCTAAAATCTTAGGCTAAGGTTCCCATCATTTTTGTCCAGGCCATTTTCATTTGTGTTATTATTTGCTTTAGAGTTTTGATGCAACAGAATATTTCAAAGTCTGATTTTTGTTAAATGCAGAATAAACTATGATGGGTGCCAATTACATTTGTCAGTTTCAAGTTATTTCAGAGACAATTTGTCCATGTGTATAGCTCAGTATTGTCTACACAGACTGGCAGCAGCTTCTCCAAGGTTACAGGCAGGAATCTCTCTCAGCCCTATCTTGGAGAAGCCAGGGAGGGAATGTGAGACCTTCTGCTCTTCCCAGAGCAGCCCCATCCCCTGAGGGGAATATCTTAGTGCTCACACATGTAGTCTCCCATTGATATGCAACCAGGGCAGACTCTGCTTAGCAAAGGGGACAAGTCATACTTGAATACAGACACTGGACTGCTTATTACATTGTGTCAATCTTTTCACATCCTTCTGGGGGACTTCTTATTTTCTTCTGCAACTAGATGTTCAGGTCTGTGTTGAATGGTAAGAGTTTGACTCTTTGGAAGAAAAATCTTACTTCTCAAGGCTCAAGTGTTACATGCATTAAGCTTGTTTAAAGCAAATGCACTAAATTCCCTCATTAGTACATCATTTCCCCATGTAAATCATTTTCTTCAGAAATGTGGAATTTAAAACCACAAGAGTGTTTCCTGATAGGCAGAACTGATCATAGATCAAAGAAGCACCAATTACCTAGTAAGGCTTTAATTTCCTGGGTTATTAATATCACTGAATAAAAAGATCTAGTGTTTTGCATTACACCAAAGATAAACTTTATGCTACGTAATTTGAAAGCTATACAAAAATTAATTGTTCATTAAGTATTTTAGGAGTCATTCTAACCTATGGGATTTTTTGCCACTGATTTCAGTGGGATGTGAACTTAAATCCTAACCATCAGAAGAACCAATGTAGCACTTCTCTGTCAGTAATGTCATTGGGGATACAGTATTTGGTAACTCCAGAAGCCTACAAAATCTGTAGGCTCCTTACAATCACTTCTGAATCCATGGGTTGTGATAGAACATGAAAAGAAGCAGTGCATGAAATCTCACAAGCTCATCTCTAGAGCACCCTCTATTTTGACAGGAAGGAACCCTGCATGGAATGAACTCTGATGGAATGAACAAGATTGCACTGGGCGGGTTCTCATGATTTGCATGAGGACAGCTGAAATAGGAGGTTCATGAGGCATGCGTGCTCCCCCAATTTCTGATCATAAGAACCTCTAAATTTTTGCTGATGCTGGGTTGGCATCATGCCAACCCAACATTGATCTAGGGTTGCCAATCTCTGGTAAATGTTGTTGCTTGGTGCAGTGCCAACCCAGCATGGGTGAACTTTTCTGGGTTCTTATCAGAAGTCAGAAGCACACACATCTTGTGAATCTCCCGTTTCCTGATCAGTTGTCCTTGTGCAGGTCTTGAGAACTCATCCAATGCACTTCTGAACTGCTGCACTCTTTACTAAACTGCCCAGTTATTTGTGGAGTGTGTGTGGGGGGGGGGCGGTTAAACACACCATGGTCAGATCAGCTCCAATAGTTTCATGGCAGAGTCTGGGTTTAATATTTGTTGATATTTAGGGTCAATCCAGAAAAAAAAAACAATCCAGAAAACTTAATCCCGAAAAGGCAGAGGTGCTCTTGATTTGGTTTTGTCTGGGAATAGGTGGGTGCTAATCTGTCAGATGGTGGGTCACACTCCCCAGAAGAATAAGGATCGCAATCTGGGTTACTTCTTGAACTGAAACTCCTTTTGCAGGCCTGCATGTCAATAGTGAGTATCTTCTGTCAGTTTCAGCTGGTTCACTAGCTAAAAGCTTTCCCTAAAAAAATTCTGATTTGGTCACAGTTATCCATACCATGCTCATCTCTAGAGTAGAGTACAGCAATGTGTACCGCATATGAGAATGTCCTTGAAGAGCTTTCAGATACTTCAGTTGGTACAGTATAGAATGCAGGAGCCTGGCTATTTGTGTGAACTGTTTGCTGGAAACACATTATTCCAACTTTGTGTGCTTTGCATTGGCTGCCTATTTGCTTCTTGTCTCAATTCAAGGTGCTGGTTATTTCTTTTTAAGCCCTCAATGGTTTGGGACCTGATACTAGGACTGTGTTTTGGAATATACATTTCTGACACATGCATACCACCACCACCATCATCACCACCTCAGCACTGGGCAGAGGTGGGCACTCCCAGCATGGCCAGCTCTGTGAAGTATCTGTTATTTTTGGTGTCAGGGGAACCTCTTCTATAGAACCAGAACCCACAGAGACATCTAGAAAAGGTGTGCAGGGATGTTTCCCCTATGGGGAAAGCACTAGGAAGAACAACATTTCCCAGATGACCCAGCACACCTTCCTGATGTCCTTGTGGGTTCTGGTTCCATAGAAGAGGCTCTGCCATTGCTAGAAATGGCAGGTACTGCACAGACTTGGTCATTCTGGGAGGGTCCACCTCTGTGCAACACCAAAGGAGTGGCACACATTTGTCAGAATTGCATATTCCAACACATAGGCCTACTGGGTACCCTAATGACTACATTCTCCACTTATGGCTGCCCATATACCCCAACCATTATCTGGGGCCCTGCTCTGAGTATCTTTGCTATCCAAAGTAAAGAGGACATTCATTAGAAGCAGGGTCTTTTCAGTGCTGACTTTGTGGAATGCCCTCCCACTGGAGGCCAACATCCCCCCACCGTATTTCAAGCAGCAAATTAACACGTTTTTTCTGTTGTACTTTTGGAGGGGACTGATGTTGTGAAAGACTATTCTGTTACTGCTGGTGGTGTCTACCCAGCCTGTCTCTACCACAACTGCTGCCTGCGGTCCCTTTGACTCTATTCCGCCTGATCCACAATCAGGGGCCTCTAGATGCAGACTGGTTTGATGGGTGGTATGTAGTAGGGATGTGCACAAAATGGATTTTGCATTTTATTTTGAGCTTGAAACAAGATGCTGGTGACCAAAATGTTTCATCGAAACAGTGGTCGAACTGCTTGTTTTGAATAAACAAACTTGAAATATTTCAAGTGTTGCAGCCATAGAGAACAATGGGAAAACTCAAAACAGCCCACTGCTCCCCATGGGTAGCTCCTAGGGACATCACAGTGGGTTGTGTGGTAGGGCATAATAGGTGCTACCTACCACCCAACCCACAAAATAAATGGGCAAGCTGGTGATTTTTAACAAATGTTTAACCTTTCCCAAAAACTGGGAAAAGGTTTAAAATTGTTTAAAATTGCCCACTTGCCCATTTATTTTGTGGATTGGGTTGTTGGTAGCACCCATCATACCTTACCACAGATCCCACTTTGGTATCCCTAGGAACTACCCATGGGGAACAATGGGGTATTTTGAGTTTCCCCATTGTTCCCGATGTCCAGAACAAGCTGCATTCAAAGTGTGCACACAAGTTTTGCATTACAATTTGCAATTCATTTTGCAACCCTGCCTTGAAAGACACTGCAGAAGCACACAGTAAAATGGAATCTGTCCCTCCCAACACAGAACACACATTTCAAACACAGTACAAAAATGGCCAAAAAAGAATCACTGGCCCAGAATCCACTGGAAGCCACAGTGCCTGTGCTGCAGTAACATCACTGGTACAAGTTGCTCTCTCACACAAAATTATGACCTCCTTACTTATTAGCATTGCAACAGCTGCCACAGCAGCACCTTTAGCAGCAAGCATAGCCATACAACTACAGCAACTTCAGCCACATTTTGACTGAGTGACTACAGCTTGCAATGCAGATTTCAGAGCAGACCAGAGCAGTAAGTGAAGCAAAAGTTAGCCTCAAGGCCAGACATAGAGCTCATCACAGCAATCACCAAGAAATATCACAAAGACACACACACACCTCTGCCACTGTCCATTTCTCACCACAGCACTATCTCACAAACAAAACAAACCACAACTCAAGGAAGGTTCAAGGCAAGCACCAAAGTTCTGCCATTATCAATCTGAGATCCAGCAATACCAGTTAGTTATCGTAGCAATAGCACAGCATATTATACTTGGTGTTAAGAAAGCTACAAAATCAAACCTTCCTTGATTCCTTCCTCTTCTCCTAATGTATACTCTTCAAGAGGTTTTAAACTGGTTTTAATGAGTTGTTTTTTTATTGGTTTTTAAGTTTGTGAACCGCCTAGAGCCATCTGGGTGAGCCGGTATAAAATCTTAATAAAAAGGCACACTATAAGGGCTCTCTCGACCTCCCTGTCCCTTTGAATACACTTTGAAACTCCTTCCCTTTGTGTTCCTCCTCCCTCCTCCTTCCCCCCAGCCAATGGGGGCACAATTGCCCATGACAACACTTGATTTGTATGATAACAAGCCAACCAAGGAACAAGTAGATCACAAGCCAATTGGAAGCCAGTGCCAGAAAACCAATCAGCATGGGGAAAACAGGCCTCCAAAATGGCACTCTAAGCATTGAAATACTTAGTTTGAAACAGGATTGTCTTGTTCCAAGCTTGAAACAGGCCCTTTATTTAGAAGGTGCTTTGTGTTAAAATATTTTGCACATCCCTAGTATGTAGTAAAATTACTTAGCAAACCTCAGAAATGAATGTAAGGTCTGCAATAAAAATTTAATGACTGCACATTAAAATGTGGATTTTTCAAAATGTAGTATTCAAAGAGCTACTTTAGGCATATCTAAAGGCCTGGACATGCCAACTGGGCTTTCTTTTGATATATTTTTCAGGGGGCAGGTGGAGCGGGGAGACCCCTGTACCACCTCACAAACTGCTTTTGAAATTCCCATTAGTTTCAGAAAAGGTTTGTGATGTCACATAGAGGGCTGATATGTGAGAAACATGCGTACAAAGCCCGGTTGGGTGCATGTAACTGACAGTTCCTTGGATTTCAATCATAGTAAACATCTGCAAATAACCATGAGTTCTTGAATGCAAGTTCCGAAAAAAGAAAGTAGAATTGGATATTATATGAAGAAAGGTAACAAAAATAGGAGAAAGTATGGAATGTTCCCCCAACAAGGAGAGAAAATAAAAGATGTGTTGGTGCAATAAATTACCAAGAGACAGTCAATTACAATTATGCATAATAAAAGCAATAAAAGGACCTCAATAGAATTAACATGCAATACACCTAAGAATGAAACAAAAATACATATTTGTTACACATACAAACAGGATTTCGTTTCAGCACAATTATCTTTTGGAACTGATTGCCCAGAACAACGGCTGACATCCTAAGGAAGTACATGCATAAAGAGGATACTCCCGGTGCCCATGCACACTTCCCCCAGTCCCTCTATGCACATGCTGTTGTGCAAGCAGATGAAACATCCCCACTCTGCCTGTGGCCTGAAAAAGAGGAAACATTCAAGTGGATGAAATGTCTCCCAGTCTGCCCACACTCCAGAAGAGCTCTGGAAGAAAGGAAATAAGTCACTGATCCTCAGCAATGTATTTTCCATCTTCCAGAGTGTGAATGTTTCACCCACTTGTACAATAATATGTGTATAGAGGGACAGGGGCAGTGTGTGTGAGCTCTAGTCACACGCCCACAGTCCCTCTTTATGCCTACACTTTGTTAGGATGCCATCAAGTATCATTTCCCATAATAGCACTATGTTCAAAGAAAGGTTGAGGCAGATTCATGGCAGACAGGAGTACAAATCCAATCCAATCCAATCCCTTTATTGTGGTCAGTGATCAGCTTGATACAGAATACCATATTTAAAACAAGAGTACATTACATGAGCTAACACACATAAAACTACTAAAACTACTGAAATCTTGTCCATCAGTTATTTATCAGGAACGTACATAACGAATGGCTTTCATGACTCATATGTAGCACTACAGAACTTAGCGACTTCATAAGTCTCCTGTATATTAACCAAGAGACATAGAATTCATCTGAATGCCCTGGAAATTTGTGTAAGAAAGGGAGTAGCAATTCACTTCATGAGTCACAATACAATGAACAATATAATAATACATGTTCAATGGTTTCCATGACTCCTCAGTTGCAAGGACACTTGTGATCGCTATAGGGGATTTTACCAAATCTGCCTTCCAGAACACCAACAGCAAAGCATCAAATCTCACCAATGAAAGGTCTCTTCTATGAGCTAGGGTTGAAAGAGATGAGAGGTACTCTGTTGGCCTGGTCTCCAGTTTCTAAAATGATTGGATACTATAGCTAAATCATTCCGGTGGTCGATATCAATCAGATGCTATTTAATTATTGCCTCTGCTTGCTCAAACCCAAAAGGGCTGGTGTGAGACCATGAGAGCTAAGTTTCTTGTGCAATGCTTACTTCCAGCCAGAGCTAAACTCATCAATCAGTGTTAAAGGTCCTAATCCTAAAGGGAGGAATTTTAGTTTAAGCCAGTAACTACAAATGGAAATCCGCATTCTAGTTTCAGTTTTGCACAATCTCCCTCCAGTCGGAGTACAGTGTTTGGGACATGTCTGGCCACCTGAAATACTGCCCTCAGAAATTTAGTTTGAATGGCTTCCAAGGAAGCTGAGTTAGCATATGGTCCAAGTTGTTGGCCATATAGTAATTGTGACCCTATCTATTTCAAGGCTGGTGGGCCACTGTGCGAAATAGGATGTTGGACTAGATGGGCCTAGGGCCTGATCCAGCAGGGTTGTTCTTATGTAAGGCTGCCAGAATAAACTGTCAATTGAGGATGCAGTTAGGTTCTTCCATAGACTATCTCTGGAAGTGCAATCAAAAGCAAATTTGAAGACTACAAATGCCACATATAAAGCCTATTTCGGCTTGCTTGTATACTTTTCTATCAGATGTGGCCACACTAGTACTTGGTCTATGGTAGAACAACCACTCCTAAAACCCACTGCTTTTTCAGCCATCATATTTTCTTGTTCTAGCCAATCTAATAGTTTCCCATAAAGATGCCTGACATATAGTTTGCTTATCACAGTAAATGAATTGGTTGCTAATTATTGGTATTGTCCTTTATTGAATATAGGTATGATTATGGCAAGGAATACAAGCTCTATTATCAATGCATGTGAAGAGTGAAGCTAGAATTAGGATCCACCGATCCCTGTTGGCCTTAATCATTTCTGGGTGAATAAGATTACAAGCCAGGGCTTTACCAGCTTTGAGCTTATCTGTTAAACTGCTTATTTCATTGACCGATACCCCTGGCCATTTTGGCAAATGCTCAGGCATTACTTCAAAAGTGGGTTAAGGAACTTCTTGCAAAGCATAAAGACCCTGAAATTGGGCCTCCCACTTCTTAACTGGTATATGGCATTCAGCTCTAGACATAGTAGGTAGAGGTGTGCACAAAACCACCTGGCTCAGTTTGGTTTGAGTTTGAACTGGACCCGAACTGGACCAGGCCAGTTTGGTTTTGCCCCCCATTGAACCCATCCTGTTTGGTTGAGTTTAGTTGAATTTGGGAGGTTCAAACATTTTCCAAAAATTTTTTTTAACTTACCCCCTATGGGGGGGGGGTTCTCTGAGGTGGTGGAGTTCCCCCTCCCCCTGCCAGCCTTCCTTTTTGTAAAAATTGCCCAGTTTGGGCATCTTTGGCCCTTTCTGGGCCTATTCCCTGGTGTGGTGGCCATTTTGGAGGCCGCTGCATCTGCACAGTAGGACCCTGCTTGGCCTACTCGGCCACTTAATTAATACATATATATTAATTAATACAAAGGCATCAAATCAATCTTTATTTCGATCAAAGATCAAATACATAAGTTTCAGAACGATTAGCCATTACAATCAACTAGATCATGATGGAGTCATTTGTTGACGTATTTTCACTACACAAAATGTAGCTACCATACAGGTTGAATGGTTTATATCTGAAAGCAATAAATTTGTATAAAATTCCTCCAGTCTATCCAGATATCTCGACAATTGAATTAAATTTAATAATTACTGCCAAGGCCAGCTGGCCACAGGATGGCAACTTAATTACAGAGGTCTGTAAAGAGGTGGAGATAAAAGACCCCTAAGCCCCTGCTTGGTCTGCCCCACCCGGCACTTGGTATCGCTCTTGTAGACAATGCAATAAAACCATTGAGCTCAATGTATCTTGAGTGGGCCACATCTCCTGCACATATGTGATATCAAACTTAGAAAGAAAACTAATAAAGGAGTAATCCCTGATCTCATTTATCCAGCCAGCCACATTCCAAGAGAAAAAGGTTATAACACTATCTATCTATCTATCTTTAATTTAACATATTTATATACTGACCAAAACTTATGTATCTGGGTAGTTTAAAAATTAAATACAAATTAGAACATTAAAATATTAAAACAATTTAAAATGTAACATTATGTTAAAAACTGTAAGTCTAATTAAAAGCTGGGGTGAACATTTCTGTCTTAACTGCCTTCTTAAAAATTATCAGAGGTGGGGAGGCTCTTATTTCAGCAGGGAGTACACGCCAAAGCCTCAGAGCAGCAATGGAGAAGGCCCGTTCCTGAATAGCCTCTCCAGGTGATCACAATGGGCGATGGGGTTCATAGCGAAGAAGACGTTATCTTAAATACCCAGAGCCTAAGCTGTTTAGGGATTTATAGGTTATAACCAGCACCTTGTATTTTGCCTGAAAACTTAGTGTAGTTCCTATACTAAAAGAGCCAGTGTAGCTCTTTTAGTATAGGAATAATATGATATCTTCAAGATGACCCAGAGACCAACCTGGCTGCCGCATTCTGTACCAACTGCAGTTTCTGGACTATGTACAAAGGCAAACCCACACAGAGTGCATTTCAGTAGTCAAATCTGGAGGTTACCAGCATATGTACCACTGTTCTGAGGTCATTTATCTCAAGAAATGGACACAGCTGGTGTATCTGCTGAAACTGATAGAAAGCAGACCACCACCTCAATCTGGCACACAAGGGAGAGGTTTGGGTCCAGAAGCACTTCCAGACTGCATACCTGTTCCTTCTGGAGAAGTTTGACCCCATCTAGAACCAGCAGATCAAAATCATCTCCTCAATTCTGATGCTGCACAATAAGTACCTTTGTCTTATCGGGATTCAGTCTCAGTTTGTTATCCCTCATATAGCCCATCACTATCTCCAGACAGGCATTTAGGGAGGTTATGCCTTCCTCTGATGATATTGACACGGATGAATAGATTTGGGTGTCATCAGCATACTGATAGCACCCTGGACCAAATCACCTGATGATCTCTCCCAGCGGTTTCATGTAGATGTTTTTAAAAAACAACACACCAGAGACAATATGGAACCCTGAGGGACATTATATAAAAGTTTAGATTTTGAAGAGCAATAGTCTCCAAGGGACACCAACTAGAATCTGCCTGAAAGGTAGGAGCAGAATCACTGCAAAACAGTGCCTCCCACCCCCAACCCACTCAGATGCTCCAGAAGGATACCATGGTCGAAAGCACTGAAAGCCACCAAAAGATCCAAAAGGACCAATAGACTCACACTCCCTCTGTCAATTCCTAACTGAAGATCATCCATCAAGCCAACAAAGGTACTCTCCACCCCATAGCCTGCCTGAAAGCCAGTTTGAAATGGGTCTATAGAATCAGTTTCCTCCAAGACTTCTTGGAGCTGGGAAGCCACCCCTGATCATCAAGTGCATAATGTCCACCATAGTTTTTTGGGGGGGGGGCAGTTTCCAACTTCAGGGGACCTTGCTCCAAATTGTTGCTGGGGGAACGCTATGTATTAGGTTGTCCAGAGTCCATTGGGGGTAAAAAGCAATCTCCAGACCCCACTTCCTTTGTTAGCAACCCTACTGACAGTTCCTCTGATGATCCTAACCACACACTATCTTCTAGGTTTACTTGGGCAATTTGTGTCATTATCATGCAACATTCTTCCTGTGTCCAGGAGCCATTGTCCTCTATGACAGCGGACATATCCAAAAGAGAATCAATATTCCTCTATGCCACAGGGGAATCCACATGGGGGGGAGTTTACCCTCTGGAGGTCAGGTAACAACTGCAAACTTCCAGTCTCCATTATCATCTAGGACATATCCTGAACACAGTCATCTAAATCAATTAACACCAACGGCTCAGTAAGGCTTGAATCTGATAAGGGATCTTGTGGTGCTGTTTCCTCCTGCTTGGTCTCCAATATTTCCATTTTGGCATATTATTATAATATTCATATGATCTGGGAGGTAGGCTGTCAGTGGCTTGGCTGCATCCGGAGCCATTATCAAGAAGACTTTAATGTCCTTGAAAGCTGCTATAACTTCATGTAAATTTTCCAAATCTTGTATATAAAGGCAGTCATTTACGTTTGGTTTTTTTGTGAAAGAGTCCAAAATCTCCTTTTGCCTAGCTTCTAAAGGCTTGGAGCTGATGTTTTCTTTGGCTGCTTGCCTATACAACTCCCTTGTCTTGGGAGCCTTATCTTCAAGGTCATAATAGTGTATCCTTCTGCTCACTGAGCTTGACTTAACCCTACCTTGGCACAGGGGGAAGCAAGTGTTTTCTTGAAAAACTCTGGTCAAAATGATCTGGAAACTGGCCAGATAGTCCTTCATTCTCTTGAGCATAGATGGAATTACATGTTGATCAAATGTAAGTACTAATCTTTTATAAATAGAGACTTTTGGGAACCAAGTAATATATTTTAAGTCTAAATGGGCTACTAGGCATTATAATAATTTACTCAGCGAGTCCAGCATAGTTTTCTGACTTACCCAGCTATTGCTGTTCAGATCATTCATACCAATAAATACTACCACCTGTTTGCTTTGCAGGCTCCATGATCAGCTCTTTGATCTGTTCCCTAAGGAGGTATTTCTTGGAGTCTCACTTAGTTTGGTCGACTCTATTTGCTTTACAGGCTTATCTATACTGAAGCCCTTTCCTTGCTGCAAACTTGAAACTCTTGCTTGTTTGTTGAAATAAACCACAAAGACATCAAATGCTTTCCTTAGTCCATCCAGTTTCCCCTCAGTTTCATGGAGTTTCTGGAACAAATTCACAACTGTTTCAGAAGTGAGGAGTGTCCGTTCAGCTAGAATCTAGAATGGAAACGGCAGAGGAACCCACCTTTTTCTGCATGTCACAGACTGAGAGGGAAAAACCTCCTCTTGTTCACAATCAGTTGGCAAGCCTGTTGCTTCTGTTCCTTAATTGGGGATCATGGTTCACTGCATATTTGTTATTTGTGGGAAATGCTGAAGTAACAGTCTCTAATCCTTTCCCCATTAAAAGTCGATCTATTCTTAACTGTTTCCCTGCTTTGGCCACTCCCCAGTCGGGGGATGTGTGTAATCTCTTTTTTTAAGCCCATGTTGCTCATTAATCGACTTACAGTTCTAGACAACTTTAAAGGAGTCACTGTTCCAGAGCTTTTGTCTGTGGTACTCCATCCGCTTGATTTATCTTCCAGACTTCCGAATTAAAAATATTTCCAAGTTACAATGTTTGTGTGTTCTCACAGTTCAAGATAAAACAATCCCAGCTAAAAATACTTTTAAAAACCAAAGAAAACCCCAAAATGTTCCTCAAAAATCACTTTGGTCTAGAGAGCTCTTAAAACAAGCTGCTGCTGCATTGCCACCTTGGATGCTCCAGGGTACAAAGGTATTAAGATTTCAGGTTACACATTCTCCTGCCTTAAAACACTTAACAGGCTTTTAAAGACCATCCACGCTTTGGGATATACAGTATTGCATTGATTCCAAAAGCTGATGGCTAAATACTTCTGTAGTCATTATTCCTCTATAGCAGCTGCAATTGGCTTTTGTTGAGACAAATGTAATAGTTGGGATTATTAGCCAAATTGTTACTATTAATAATTTTAGAAATTCTTTCATTTTGCCATAAATGTATTTATTTTCATATTTTATACCACCTATCAGCAGGTCTCAAGGTGGTTCACAACTGATTAAAACATTAGTAAACTTTAAAATCAACAGTTAAAACAGATATATTAAATTTAAAATCGTTTTTAAAAATCAACTAAAAGCCTGATTGAAAAAGTGTCTTCAGCTCTTTTCTGAAGAATGATCCTTCCACTTAATAGCATTTATATAGTGTTTTAGAGTCCCTGAAGTACTTTATATAAATTATGCAAATTATATATGATTATTTATATCATTCTTGTATAAGGCATATCTCCTTTTTTAAAAACCCCTCAAAAACTACCAAATGAAGCATGCATATAAGGAGAACTCCCTTCACCAACATAACATGCTGCACTTTTATTACTTCATGAAAATTTCTCCACAACCTGGTTCATTTCTGGTATCAGAGCTGGTCTTGGGGGAAATGCCCCTGGCAGTGGAGTGCAGCAAGAAAAGTCAGGAAGAGTTTTGCTTCCCTGCATATTTCCATTTGCATTGGGGGGAGGGCAGTTAGCTTCAATTAATATAAGCAGATGTCCTGCATTCTTTACAATAACCTAGTAAGGCGTATCATTATTTGTCTGCAGGGTTAAGGCCTGAATTCAGGGTTAAGGCCTTAACCCTGAAACTGCAGGGTTAAGGCCTGAATTCCCTAGGATCACTTAGGGAGTTCAAAACTATGGCAAAATTTGAAGTCAGAACTTGCCTGGCTCAAAGCCCAGGGTAAAGTTAGATGCGCATCTAAGTGCATTTTTCAGAAATGTGCCTTTTACTTCACTAAAAGCGGCCATGGGGGGCTGATCTTGATCTGTGTAGGGAGTAAGAGGTTAACTCTGTCCCCTTGAACCCAGTGGTGCACGTAGGTCCAAAATCAGCCTGGACCTAGAGGGCTTCTGCCCCCCCCACTGCAAGGCCCCCCCTTAATATTTTAAAAAAGATTCCTGGCCCTGCCGCTGCTCCAGCCTCCTGGGGGACCTCCAAACAATCTAGGGGGGACCTCACCAGAGCCACGTTGCTGTGACACCGCTACCCTACTATGCCGCTGCCCTGCGCTCGCCGCTGCTCCGCTGCACTGATATGTCTCCCATCTTCACCACCGGTGTGTGTGTGTGGGGGGGGGTGAGACGAGTGGAGCAGGCCACCACCTCCTGTGGTGGCAACAGTGAGCGGGCTTCTCCCTTGCTTGTGCATGGGCTTCTCGCCACTCATGGGCTTCTCTCTGAACAGCGCACCTGCACAGTCTGGGTACGGAGAGCACGGCACAGAGAAGCTCACACACCGCTGCCACTGACAGGGGGAGTGGTCTGCTCTTCTCGACTCACTCCCCCGGTGGTGAAGATAGGAGAAATACTGGTACAGCAGCAGGCATACTGGGTCAGCAGCAGGTGCGAGGCAGCAGTGGCACCATGGCAGGACTCTGGCTAGGTCCCCCAAATCTTTGTAGCCCTCCCCCGGAGGCAGGTGGCTACGGTCCTGGTCCCCAAAGTCTGTAGCTAAATGCGCCTCTGCTTGTACCCCTTCTCCTGCCAAAAATAACCTCCCAAGCATATTTGTTCCCTGGTGTGGTTATTCACAGTTCACAAGCACTTTGGGGGCAAATAGCCTCCTTCAGCCAATAAAACTGTGTCTTAAATTGGGCAAACCACCTCAAGACACAAGTTTTGACAGTAAAGAAATGCTCTCTGTGTGTATATGTGTGTGTGTGTGTGTATCTCTCTCTCTCTCTCAGAGGGCAATTTTTCATTGGGATACCATCACAAGGGAATTTTTTTAAAAAAACCAAAACTCCACAATATATTCCCCGGTTCTGATTAAGATTGTCCCCCGAGGCTATTTTTAGTTAAAAAAAAGAGGCACTTCTGGTGGCAATCACCCTTCTTAAAAGCACATTTCACTACATGTCTGCTTTGATCCTCAGTTACTCAGAAAGTTATTTTTTTTATTTATTGTTAAATTTATATACCGCCTCCTTCCATTAAAAACAATCTCAAGGCGGTTCACATAGAAAAATTAAAACAAGACTATAAAAATTACACAATTAAAATTGCACCAGCTGTTTTGCATATATGTTTAAATTTTAATCCTGTTTTTCTCAGTTCAGTGGTCACCTACAGCAGCAGAACAGGTTAGAGGTTGTCAACAGAAATCTCCACAATTCTTTGGTTTTTCATATATGGTTTGTTTGGAAAAATCAAGAGAAAGACATCAGTGAAAATATAAAATCCATCATGGTTTTGACTCTCAGTTTTGGTATGCTTCATCTTATATAAACCTGACATTGTATTCATTGTGGTGTTAAATACTGTCAGTCATTTCAGCTTTCTCACTATGTAAAATAAATGGGCTATTCTGGTTGTTAACCAGAAACATGTATTAGCTATCAGGGATGGCTTGTATTTGGAAGGTATCCAAGACTTAAAACAATCAATTGTAAATGCTTATAGATCTTTGGGGGTGATTTATATTTTTTTTAAATCCATAGCTCACATGTTGTGTAACATGGGCAATTCTGAACTGCCCCCACTGCTACAGGCACCTGCTACTATTTAAATCTGCACAATTACACTTCTGCAGCATTTTAGCCACTGGAAATAACAGCCACAGCACCGCAAAAGTACAACTGCAATTTTTAGTAGTAGTGGTGGACAAGCCCTATTCTGCAACACCGCTGGCATTGCTTCAGACTGCTGTAACTCATTCAGAACTGCCCACGTTGCCTTGCACAACACGTGAAACCATGTCTCTAGAAATAAGTGACTATTTGACACAGTTTCCTTGTAAATACCATCAAGAGATGGAGACAGGCCTTCACTGGATACAGCACGTGGTTATCAGTTCATAGAAAGCAGAATCCCAAATCCCACCCTGCTTACTGCTACATGCTTTGTAGTTCAATCAATCATCTTTATTACGGTCAAAGACCAGCACAATGCTTTGTAGTTTGCAATTGCACATGCACCCTAATGTGCACTCAAGAATGCTTTGGGATCTAGTTGTGGCAAACATTGGGAAAACAAGCTGTCACTTGCGTGGAAACCAGAAGTCATTAATTCTGAGTTAGAGTCCCACATTAATCTGAAGAAAGGGCAAAGAGTGGTCAGAGCTATTCATAGGAATCTCAAAAGGTTCTCCACGTGTAGTGGTTCTGTTCAGAACCTAAGAAAGTGTGTGCACATTTCCAAAGGAAGTCCGACATAAAAATGAGCAAACTTACAGTATGTCAGTCTTATAACTTTGCATTTTGCAACTGATCCTTGAAAATGAGATGTGCCTAGGACACAGACAAGCTTTTGAGAACGCATCTGGGACAGATGGGGGGTGGAAAAGAAAAGACAGCATGACTCTTAAGGTTACATCAAACTCTTAAGGAAGTAGATTGTGCCATGTTTGAAGATGCAAAGATAATCACTGTGCTGGGAACCGTCTTATATAGAGGAGGAAGCCAAACAACAAGAGGAAAGCAGCGTATGCTCCTAATTTCGCACAGGAAGCTCCCAGCACCTCCTGCCTAAGTGAGATAAGAAAACTCCCATGGCCTATTCTGGACAAGGCCACTGTTATCACCCTTAGTTTCACACTGTCCTCTCTACTCCACAGTTCGCTCCCTTTAATGAGATCTTACCTCTGTTTGCTTATGGCTTGCCAAGTACAATAGCATGATATATTTATAACTTGGATGGGGAAGTTTTCCAGGCTAAGAGTTTACTACATGTCACCTTGGTATGTGTCCATGGATTCAAAGTACAAACCAGCTTCTAGGACTGCGCATCACATGAGAGCAATAATCAGATCCTCTTCGATTCAGCAGACAATTTTTCATCCGATCGGAACTGTTGTGGTAGCCGGGTCAATCAGGGCTGATTCAATGCAAAATTGCCCAATATAATTAGACTGGCTTGATGCATTGGAGGGCATCACAATTCACTCTTTCTTTTTTGTTGTCAAAAACCTTTTTATCTTTTCCCAACTGTCTGGGAGTGGGTTGATTTTCCAAATATGGAAAATATTGAGATGGAAAAGAGAGGAGTTCTCTGACCGACATCTCTAGCTGGTCAATGAGAGAATGACTTTTCAAGTTTCAGCTGCTGAAAGCATGCTGCAATTGGTTGATATGTCAGAGGGGCTCACAGGGCATTGTGATCACATGGAGAAGCTCGAGAGGAACTACTTCCCCCAGTCATCCATGCGGTTCCCAGCCACCCCCAGCTTTCTCTTTTTCCCTCCCTGCCTGCCCCCTGGATGCTCCCAAGAATGGCCATAGTCACCCAGCTTCCCCCGTGCCAGTGTTGGGTGGTTTTTAAAGGCCCTCCACCCCCTCCTATCTGGGGTGGTTGCCCTATGGTGGGGGCCGGGAATTTCAAAGTGGAATTCTGACTTTTACCAACATGCACAGTGCTAACACGTGTGCACACAATCACACCTAAGTGTCCATGCACCAATACCAGGAAATACAGACTGTGATAGGCAATGAACAAGAACTCTTCATTGTGAAGAGCATTTGGGGAAATCCTGCTTACTCCTCGAGCATTCAAAAATTAATAGGTTTTTTTTAAAAAACTGGGATAGAGGAAGGATGGATACCTTTAATATGAACATTAATTCAAGGTATTCCTCACAAAAAGGACACTTGAAAGTTATAGAAAAGACCACAGCTCTATGTCAAAAGTGGGAGAAAAAGTAAACAAAAAACAAAAAACCTGCTCTGTAGTATCTGACCTTCCCCATTTTCAGGCCTATTGCAAAAACATTTCCATATATTTTAGGGCTCTTCCAGATGCTGATATATTCCAAAGTTGGTGCCTGTAAATTACCACCTAAAACAAAATAATTGGAAATCCACACAAGGAAGAAGGATGTCACATTTATTTATTTATTTATTTATTTATTTTATTTTATTTTATTTTATTATATTCTTAGTGCCATCTGCTGGTAATCTGCCATAGGCGTGTGCACGGAACCTTAGTCAAGGTCCTAGCATGTGACTGTTCTTCAGTCTCTCTGTGCTCATTGACTAGGAGGATTGGTAGGAACTGGTAAATTTATTATTCACTAAGGTAAGATATTACAGCCAATGCCTATAATCACAGCTCATAGCAATGAATTCCTTAATTTTTTTCTCTATATGAATACCTCCTGTACATATTTGAATGATCCCATGTGTTTTGAGATAATGTTGGATAATCTCTCTATCCACTGGCTCTACAAGATGCATAATTTTTGCAATCACTTTTCTGAAGCCTGACCTATTTAGCCTTTTGCTTCGGCTTATGGCACAAGAGTGATTGAAATATAAATCCAAAATAAGGAACACCATTGAACTATAAGACCCTTACTTCTCTTGCACTTTTCTTTCAAGTTTTATCACCGAAGTTCCAGTTTTTCCTTATCAGGTGAAAAATTTCACAAGGATCCATTTGGGAGGGGGGATTTAAAAAAAACAAGTGTTGTACTAAAATAGATTAGTATCATTTCCATATGAAAAGGTTTCTGCCAGAAGTACAGCCAAAATAACTCATTCAGAAACTTTAACATGCCAGTCGTCCATGGCATTTCCATGTTTTTGAACTTTGGAACACACTGCCACACAAGTTGTCCCATTCCAGACAAAATAAATAATGAGTACTGCTTTTAATGTTAAACAGAGCTGTTTTCCGACAAGGCCATGTCAAGAACCAGGAAGGCAAACTTTCCCTGGGCTCTAGCTAATCTAGTTGGAGGCAATGGGCATGGCTTCTAAAGCAACCTCTTCCAGGCTCTGAGTAGCTCAGAAAGAAGTTCACAACTTTATATCAAATTGTAGCAAAGTAAAAAAAAGCACTGCTGTACTGAGCTGCTGCTAGTACTATTATCCAACTGCCTAAGGACAATGCTACATGCTACAACTACTGTGGAAAACACACTGGTGTTTTCTGTAAGAAATGCATCAAGTACGGAAAGAATACATGAGTATGGGCACAAACACCCATATCTACGTCTTGGAAATTTGATTGGCCCACACCTCCCAGGTACTGAAACACATATTTCTTTCACACTTTACAACCCTGTTCTACAGTCCAGTTTCCTGCAGAATGCTCCTATTGACCTCAGAGAGAGTTCTCCAAAAAAAGCCGTTTGAGAATTGTAGTACAGTACTCATCAATTGTAGTAAAGCTTTTGTGTACATTAGGGACAATCTGCTCTTTGATTTAGTGGCAATGAAAGGGTTAAGCATGCACACTTCCATTGTCTCAGAAGATTCTTCAGGTTCTGGAGAAGGTCATTGTGTCTGGTTTAAGTCATCCTTTTAAGCAAAGAGCAAATTCTCATAATGGGTTGAACTCTAAGAAGGGCACAGAGTTCACTATCACTGAAACCGGGGGAAATTTCTTTTCTCCCCCACGCCAAGAAAATGGAAGGTAATATGATAGAGGTATTATAGCACAGCCATTCCACTATTATCTCTATTTACGTTTGCATATTTTTATACAGTTCAAAAATATACATAATCCATTTGAGCCGAGATAGCACAGGAATAATAGAAACTAGCTCGGCCAGCCCACCCACCACTGCTGCCTTTTTCTCCCCCCAACCCACCAGATTTCTAGCCGACCAGATGGACTGCTTCTCCCCTCACCCGCTTCTGGCCTCCCCCCCCCCCACGGTTTCTGGCTGGCGGGACGGCCGGAAAGCCATCCCGCCACCTCCTCCTGCCCACCAACTCCTGGCAGCAGCTGCCTCCTCCTGCCAGCCAGGCTGGGCCGGCCCACCACTGCCTCCTGCTCCTGCAGGCCAGGCCGGAATCGCTATTTTCTCCCCCATCGCTATCCTATCTGGCAGCTGCTCACAAACTCTCACCAGAGCTGCCACACATGGGATTAGCGACGGGTACATTTAAGAGAATTAAATATATAGATGAGTGTACACACCTTAGGAAGCAATGTATGTCCATCCACCTTTAATATATTAAAAACTATTGCTTGTGTTATATACAAACTATTTAAGTGAGCCATTTTTTAAGAAGGCCACAGCATATAGCTATCTTTGTTATATCTTCCATCTATTCAGATTAGATCAACTCATCATTGGAACTAGGAAAAAAAACTGTGACAGTTGTCATTTTATGAATTTATATCTTACACTTCACCATCATTTATCAAACCTAGGAACTGATGATGATTTAGAGCAACATTAAACCATGTAATGACAGAACTTGATTAACAAAGACCTTGGTTCATTGGAGACACATAATGAAGTCTTTGACAAAACTTCAACATGAATAGCAAATTAATCAGAAAACTGGCTGCAGTATTAACTGTGTCATTATGACAAGAGCAGACAAATGCAATCACTATAAATAGGCAGGAACCTCTCTCTTTAGAGGTTGAATATTACTAAGAGGCGGCGATTTTCAGTCTGGTTGTGAAGGCAAAAGGCTCTTCCTAGCAATTTCATATCGTAGTTGCTGTTCATTAGCAGTCCCAAATACAGGATCAAAACAACAGCCTACAGCATATAATTGCTTGCTTTAGTCTACCATTTCTTTAGCCTGAAGAAATGCTAACAATATTTCAGTGAAATTGTTCTGCTTTTCTTCTTCACCTGTGGGGATGGAGTGGGGTTCATAAGGCTTTCTAGGCACATACTCTCACATATCTAGACTTTATCCTTGCACACATTTCAACCTTACACACATTACAAACACAGTTACTTGGGAACAAATACCACTTGTTTTAATGGAACTTTTTTCACAGTAGCCTTGTAGGCCAAGTTCTGTCAGACATTGTGTAAAGAAAACAGTCACTGAAAGTCACTTTGTTTGCATCATGCAGCAAAGCTCCCATGCTTTTACAACCAATACAAGAGCCCAAGTGTTTTATATGACACCAAGTCAATACAACCACACCAGTGTGGGGTAGTGGACTGACTGATTGGATTGGAGAAACCTGGGATCAAACCCCAGCTCACCAATCAACTCACTGAATGGCCATGGGCAAACCACTGAAGTCATGCACACAAGCAAAAACTGTCTTCTACCTGGGTTTGGGAGCTATGTGTGTTCCCAATTTTTGGTTGTATGGAAGCAAGGTAGGGAAAACCTGGCTTTTCCTCCTACCTTGCTTCCACACAACTGAAAATTGGTAGCGCACACAGCTCCCAAACGCGGGTAGAACACAGTTTTTGATTGTGTGAATGACCCCAATACCTCACAGCCAAACCTATGTAAGAGTTGATGTGAGGATCTGTTTTAGCCCTATGTACACTGTTCTGAGCTCCTTGGAAGAAGGGTGAAGCACAAATGAAATGAAGAGATGCAACCTGCTAGCATTACTTCATACAAAGATTCAGATTCTCAATGGGTCAGGTTTTCACCATCTTTTTTCATGATCTACCACCCTATTAAAGGCATCCCACGACAACCAATGCCAAAAATAGAACCAGCATGAGGAAAGAGAAAGCAGTAAATGTGCACACACTAATGGCCTTCCATATTTGCAAATGCCCACAATTAAATTTGGGCAGGTCAGTACATTTCTAACCACACACAATTAACACTTGTTCTTTACTTGTTAATTTTGTGTGCCTCATTAGTATTCCTAACTTCATTGCGCTCAAGAAGCTATCCAAGCACATACTAATGATACTGGCATTTGGTCTTTTCTTGAATATTGCACTAGCATAAACAGTGAAGATTTGCAATTAGATTGCCAAAAAAAAGTTTTAAAATGTTTTGTATTGTATTTTGTATTTTCTGTTTGATATTGTAATTTGTTGGGATTTCATTGTGTGTTTTGATTAGGTGTTTTTACTGTTGTGTTGTGAGCCTCCCAGAGAACAATTTGTTATGGGGCAGCAACAAATAAAGTTGTTGTTTTCGTTAAGATTTACTGGCTTCTGCTCAGAGAAGCCGACCCTATTTAAGTCGGTGAGGATTTCATTATATAGTTTAAAGAGGACAGAATCAATGCTAAAAAAAATCAAAAATCTGTATTTTTGATTTTCTATCAGATAAGGGCCAAATCCACTAAGAAATTCACCTGGGCAAGTCACAGAAATGAATGGGGTCTGCACAAGTGCACTACTGAGCACAGCTGGCATTCATTTCAATGGGTTTTGTGCATGATTTTGCCCCCAAAGTAAATATTCTGGCAGGACACATATGCTCACAAGCATCTCAAAAGTCACATTGACAAAACTATAGCTTAAAACCTAGAATATGATGAATATTTATATACGGTTCTTCAACAAAAGTTCCCAAAGCGGTTTACATAGAGATGAATGAATGAATGAATGAATGAATGAATGAATGAATACAAGTCCTATAAGTCAGGCACACTATTGGAGGTAAGTTCCTATTGATTTCAATGACATTTACTTCCATGTAACTTTTATGAAAAATTCCTAAGCGAAAGATTTATAGCTGGTTGTGGGAAATCAAACTATCAAAAAAGGTAGTGATTATATACTTGCCTATTTAGCAACAAGTATCTAAGGGACTTTTGCATCGTCACAGAGCTAACTGAAATGATATACTCTGTATATTCAGAAACACTGAGAGGGAAAAACTGGTTCTTTTCTACTCCTTTAAACAAAATGCTGAAATTCTAGCTTATTGCTGAAATATAAAAACACTGAGTGGGCAAATGCCAAGGGATGAAATTATCTGGGTTAATGAGCTGTAGAAAATATTTTTCTTCTTCTTTTATTATGTCTTTTTAAGAAGACATTCTCTGAGGAAAAGTAGCTGAAGAAATTGAGAACCCTGCTATGGAAAACTGATTTTGTAAATGAAAGAACATCTTAACTTGTACCACTTTCACAAGCAATATTTTTACTAATAGTCCACATTTCCTACATTTGTAATTTGGATGAAAAAGCTAGAACGTATATTACATTTTTAAAAGAGTTGGCTAGTATTTTTTAATCTCACATAAGCCATGTTCACAAATCACATATTCTAGACAGACAGTGTGCTGAACAGTTTTTGAAAAACTAGTTCAAGCTTATTATCTGTGGTTAATCCAAAACTAATTTGATTCTGAGCTGCAATGAGTTTGCAGCATTATGGTAGCAAAATGGCAAGTGATCTATGTGGCTGCTGTAATTTATATAAGGGATTCACCCCATAGTCATTCATATGGAAAAGTTGTACATCAGCATGGGCATCACCCAGGATGCTAATACAAAGACCTTCTGAATACTATCAACAAGGAAATCTTTACATATTTGCTAAGTTGCTCATGCGAAAGAAAAGGATGTATAAGGCAAATGTTATTTGGAAGAAACTTTGTTGATTTATTGGCATTCTGAGCACTGATAAAGTTCCTAAGAAGACCATGAAGGGAGAGGCCATACAAAACATTCATTATGATTCATTGGATACATGCATCAGCATTCTGATTAATTATAAAATCATGTCAGACAAAGAACATCTGATACTATCTATTTTCTTGAGAATTCAAGTCCAGCTGTGTTTAAGAATGCCAAAGGGTGTGTGAAAGGGACTTGTCACTATTCTTTGGCCCTCAACATATCGCAGAGGGTTGTATTTAGCTCAGGAGATTAAAATGGCAAAATATATCCCACTCCCTTTAGTTCAAGGTGATCAGATTCCTATGATCTCATTGGGGCCAAAAGGGAAGTATGTGAAAGAGTATGTTCCCTTCAGTCACTGCTGCTGTCTTAGGAAGGGGGAAAAGAATTTGACTAAAAGTAACTAAAATCTACCTCGTTCTGGAACGATTCTGTTGACAAGGATGCCAGATCCACTGGACAGTAGGTTGAGGAATGCCATAAACAACACAAGTCAGGATTTGCTTGCTGCCCAGTTGATGGAGATTAGGACCAGGAAGTGATGACACTTTTTCATAAATCTGAGGTTTCACTATAAGAAGCAGAAATACAAAAGTGATCAAGCTACTGAAACATTGTTCACTTTATTGTCTTGAAGGTTAAATAAGCAAGATCATCAGCTTTAGGAATCACTTTGTCTTTGCCAAAATGAAGTGAGTCCAGCTAAGAATATGATCTTAAAGTCATTAGTATCAATTATGCTACCAACTCACCATTTATTCTGAGGGTTACTGTTAGATTTTTATGCAAGTTCCATTGTGGGGTGCTCAGTAGTATAGTGTAATTTCCTGCATCTTCTTCAGCAACGTGTTTTATAGTTAGTGAATAACCTTTAATTATATACCGGGCACACATTTCAGCAGCAGGTAAGCCATCTTTCAACCTGTTAAAGGACAAGCAGAATTTACAACTGTTTACAGTGTCACAGTTTATCCTAATTATATATCACAGAAAGTGTTGAACCAAGATGTGTGATGTCAGAGATGCAAATTGTGCCCACAGGCTAAAAAATAGTATAGTAAACTGCTAGAAACAGAGTAAGCTGGTTTGCACAGAATAGCACAGAAAAATTAAACCATATTATTAAAATACCAAATGGATTTGATAATATTAATATTTTAAGACATCTCATGAATTTCAGTCTTTTAATTAGCCTTACATGAGTTGTTCTCTATGAATGGGAAACCTTTTGTTTGCAGATAGATTAAAGTTTGCAATATCTCACGATAATCAATAGATTGATACAAGCCACTGAAATCAAAGATTTCATTCTATGTTTTTGTTACATTAATTGAACTGCAATCCAAATTAGCTTCTGTTTTCCAGCCAGCACTCTGGGCTCAGAGAAACTAGGTAACACCACACAATCTGGTGTCACTATAAAGTAATTTGAAGCTCAGGCAACGGATGCCACAGACAGCACCATTCTCTTGTCCCCAACCTCCATCCCTGTATATCGTTTAGAAAGACAATGAGCTTTGTCTAGGTTTTGTAGTGAAGTCCAAACCTGAATATATAAAACAGAAGAATCCACGTTTTGTCTTAAATACCTACATTTAAAAAACCCTACAGCTCTTTTAAAGCATTTGAAGTGTTTATGCTTAAAAAAAACCTGATGCTTATATAGTTCTGCATTTCTGATGTGACAATACTCTCCGTAATTGTGCATTACATATATTACACATTTAGTTCACTGGATGTGTCGTCAGCAAAAGACACAATGTTATGGTGCAACCCAAATGCTTAAACTGAATGCCAAACGATTCCAACATGCTGTCAGTTTAATACTTCAGTGCAGCTAGATTTCATCATACTGCTTTGCAAATGCTGCAACTGTCCCTTCAACAAATATAATTCCAGAGTTGCATCAGATGTTACATATTCAAGGGAGAGAAGGCAAATAGCTAGGAAGGGCTGTTGTCATCATGCTGTTCTGTGGACTCCCCAAAAGCACCTGCCTAATCATTGTGGGAAACAGGATAGGTCGGGGTGTTGATATAATTAAGTGGGTGGACTCAAAGAACCTGAGGGCTCCCAGCTCTAGCCCTCCCTATTTTCTTCATTATCTCCCTCATTCTGTGCACTCCCGCGGGGCATGTTATCTGAACCCGCCCAAGTCCAGTGCTTACCCACTTTAGTTTTCACCAACTTGAAACCAATCTCTGTAACCAGTATTTGACACCAGCTTGCCAAAATCAGTTAAAACTAAAGCGGAATTGAGTAACCAGCATCAGGAACTGGATTTGGGCAGGTTCAGGTGTCTTGCCTGATGGGGGCACACACTCCCCACTATCTCTGGTTCCTCTCATGCCAACTTGCTAGTACTTACAGGCAGTTGTGGGAACCCACACTGTGTATCCCTGAGAGGTAATATTTATTAGCATCTGAATAAGTATACATTTATTTCACAAAGGCACATATGATGGGTGCTGAAGCTAGTCCTAAACATGTAAGCATATCCTACTACAGGACTTACTCCTGAAATAAACATGATTAAAACTACTTCTAAATACAAAATTGCATTTAAAGAAATAAAACCATTTTGCATTGTTGCATACCCTAACATAGTGACATATGCATAACAACAAATCAATAATTCCTTCAATTTCCATTTCAGGACATCTTTATTCAGCTTTTCAGGACATCTTTATTGGGCTGTTACTTTCAAGCGAAATATTTAATCCTGAGCAAACATATATTCAAATAAGCAGCTTCTTTTTCTATGTAGAAGGAACTGTAATCCTACCATACAACCTCTGGTGCGGGAAATGCTTTCACTTTCATAGAAAGTCGATAGGACCTCTTGCCAGATATAACATCCAGGTCATTTTTTCTTCGATGTTTCAAAGTGATGAATGCTTTATCTTAAAATATTAAATGAGGTATTTTAAGCTAGTGGCTCTGATCACGGATAAATACATAACATAAGCAATACAATGCATAAGTGAAAGACAGGTCTATCAACGTCTACTAGTCATGATGGCTAAATGCTACTTGCATACTTCAAGGCAGGGTGCCTCTAAATACCAGTTGCAGGGGAACAACAGCAACAGAAGGGGCATGTCTTGATCTCTTGCCTGTGGGCTTCCCAGAGGCACCTGGGAACAGTTGGTACAGAATGCAGCACGGGCAGAGCAACCATTGAGTGAACGGGTTCAAAGAACCCAGGCCACTGCCAATCAGGGGCCGTGCCTGGCACCCCAGCCAAGCCCCCCACATCTGACATCAGATGCAGGGGGCGTGGCTTCATTTACAAATGGTTGCTGCATTCCCCATTTGAGAGCAAATACCAGCCAGTGCTACGTTCGCTGGTATTTGCTCCCCAAAAGGGGGCACATGGCCTCATTTACGAGCAAAGCCATTCCCCCTGCATCCATCTGCGTGACCCCATTTTTGAGCGAAGCTATGCCTCCTGCATTTGCAATGCACGGGGCGTCACTGGTGGGAGGAACACAGGCTGCCAGCTGGCTTCCTCCGCTACTGGAATGAAGCAGCTAGGATGGTCCCTGGGTCATCTCAGAGACACTATAATACTCCTATACTAAAAGAACTACACTGGCTACCAATAGGTTTCCAGGCAATGTTTATAGGTGCTGGTTATAACCTATAAATCCCTAAACAGCGCTGACCCAGGATATTTAAGAGATTGTCTTCTTCGCCATGAGCCACACCACCCATTGAGATCATCCGAAGAGGTTCGTCTGCAATTGTCACCAGCTTGTCTGGTGGCTACACAGGGATGGGCCTTCTCTGTTGCTGCCTGAAGACTTTGGAATGCACTCCCTGCTGAACTAAGAGCCTCCACATCTCTGAAAATGTTTTAGAAGTCCTTAAAGACTCATTTTTTCACACCAGCTTTTTAACTTAACTGTGGGTTTTTAATTGTTTAAAGGTTTTCATTTTTGTCTTAATTTGTTTTATGTTTTTGTAAACCGCCCAGAGATGGAAGTTTGTGGCAGTCAGTCAGTCTATCTATCTAGTAAACAAATAAGTAATCTAATGGGAAACAGGATTCTCATCTGGACCTTGGACTTGATCCAGCAGGGCTGTTCTTAAGGTTATGCCATCCACTAGTACTTATGAAATAGAAGCTATGGGTGGATTCACTGACTGACATCCTCACTAATGAACTCAGGAGATGTGCCAGCAGTGGAAGCACTCAGCAGGAATGGAAACACATTGCTAATCCTCAGCAGCGTGTTTCTGATCTTCCAGAGCCCTTCCAGAGCATAGAGAGCTCGAAAAGCTTTGGAGCAACAGCGTACATGCAGGGGGACTGGGGGAGTCACGTGTTGGATTCCAGTGTGTCCTCACAGTCCTTCAGAGCACGCCTGCTTCACCAGTCAGGATGTCAGCCACTGAAGGCTGGAGAGAAAAACGCGCGACAACAGGAGTGGTTTATTCCAGGTGGAATTAAGGAAGAGAGTAATTTCACTTCAGATCCTGAAACTGCAAATCCTGAGACTGAGAATTATATAATGTGGAGGCCAGTTCAAATCACATTATGTGCTAGCTAGGACCATATGGTGAAATGTTTGTATGCGGCAGTTCACTACTCAGAACAGAGAGGCTATTTATTATATCCAGAGCAAATTTCCAGTTTGTAGAAGGGAGTCCTGGAGTATAAAGCAAAACACACACACACACACATAATGGCCAAGTCACAATTTTCTTGGCACTCTGGCACAAGTCTAAGTTTTCCAGTAGTCCTTCTCTAATCAAAGCTGTCTCTGATGCCCTGCTAGGGGAGAAGATGTTTAGCTCCCCACCCCCACAAGATTTCTCTCAGATCTTCTATTAACTTTGTAGGGGGGAGGGAAATGCAGACATGATACAGGTACTTGTCTTTTCTCTCTCCAGCAGGAATAGCAGCAGCTTGTGGGGAGGGAATGGGTTCCAATTGAGAAAATGGCACAGGGACAGGAGAAAGAGTTAAACAGCCCCTTCCTCCCCCGAGAGCCACTGCTCCAAGCCAACCCCACCCCCACTGTTTTTAAGCTTCAAAAAGAAGAATCAACTAGAGACACAACCATGTCTGTGTTGTTTGGACCAAAGGGCTTGCAGTGTACTTATAGACCATTCCCTCACAGTCTTTTCCTTTGGAATTTGATTATTTAGACATTTTGTACACTTGTTGTATTTCTTACCATAAATATGGACTGTTGCATTAACTGATCTCACAGATGGGCCACTCTTCACATTACAAATGTACTGCCCTTTATCAATATCATGTACTTTATCAACAACAAGAATACTGTAGAATACATTGGGTTCATTATTCCTTTGTTTAATGCTTGGAGTTATGATGCCTCTTTTGTTTGTCTGGACAGGAGAAAAATATTGACAAGGAAGAAAAATCTATTACTACCAGCAATTACCATTTGTGGTTTATGCAGCCATTAAGGTCCAAGCTGAAGATTAGAAAGTCCCATTGTTTTGAGTGTTATACAAATACAAGAGGATTGCTTAACTACTATTCAGAAGACCACACAAACAACTGATTGAGAAGCAGCGTTACTAAAAGGGGCCCACAATGCTATAAAGGTCAAAAAGACCACAGTAAATGGTTAATGCTATTAACAAGAGCTATTATGATGTCACAGGGTGCTGATGTCAAGGTGTTGTTTGGTTGTGACTATTTAAATCAGGGATTCTCAAACTTTGGTCCTCAGGTGTTATTGGACTTCAACTCCCATAATCCCCAGCCTCAGTGGCCTTTGGTTGGGGATTATGAGAGTTGAAGTCCAATAACACCTGAGGACCCAAGTTTGAGAATCACGGATTTAAATCTTGACTCAGTTATTAAGCTCAATTGTAGGGGTTGGTTATTCTCTCTCAACCAAGATTTTTTGAGAGTATAAAATGAGATGAGGATACAGAGCAGTGACACACATATTCTAATATGATACGCACAGGATCACATTCTTGTACTCTGGGAATCAGAACTTGGTCAAACACTGGGAAAATCCAAATAGTCCCCTCACCTCAACTCTAGAAATAATAATAAATTAATTGACAATATCATATGATGCCTTTAAGGATGCCATCTCATCCTCATCAAAGTAGCAATAGTTCTGCTAGATAGAGGTTAATTAATGTGGAATACATACTAGCTCTTGGTTCCATGCTCACACTTCACCCATAAACATTCTCACTTCACCCATAAACATGCATCAAGAGGGTGAGAAAGCAACACCCTTTTATCAGTCCCGACTGTGATCATGACAAGATGGCAAAAGGGTGTTAGGAGAAAACTAGTCATCTTGTGTATACATCCCATAATGCCTTCTGCCATTTTAGCTCTTTGAGCTAGATTAGCCTTGATTTAAAACAACAACACTTCTTGAGCCAATCAGCAATCTGTGAGGTGAAGTGAAGTGTGATGGATTGTCACACAACTTGACATCCCCAAAACCCCACCTTTGTGATTATGCCACAGAGGAACCAGGGCATTAAGAGGAACCAGTGGAACCAGTGTCAATGGCAGCTGATCCCAGCAGCCTGAGCAAATGAACTGCTTTCTTCCTCTGATGCAAAGATTTTCATGTCAGCTCTCTTGAATGGTCATCTCTATGCAGAATTCTATGGGACCAGGATTGCTGGAAGTTAGTATTGTAAATTAGAAGTTAGTGTTGTAGATAGTGTTACACTATCTATACCTAAACATCAACACTGATGAAAGTCAGTGTAAATTGTTTAAATAAAAATCTCATGTCTGTTGACGAGGTGAAATGTACTATCAAATCCTTGTTGTTTCATCAACAATGTGTCTCATCAAATTCTGAATTACTTTATTCAATGTGGGGGAAAATTTGAATAGAAAAAGCAACAGTTAGGCTACAAAATAGTGTATGGATCATTCTCCTGTAATTAAATCATAACTATCAGTCTGAGTAGCCCCAATGGTCTAGTAAATTATCATGGTTTGAATCTTCTAGCAGCAGGAGTCTAGGGAGGCTGGTGGCAGGCCGTGTTCAGCCACCGCCGTGGCTCCCTAGCCCCACCCCCGCATCTGGCATCAGACGCACACCACCACATCTGACATCAGATATGGGTGACGTGGTCTCCCTCCCAAACAGGGCTGCACAGCCCCATTTGGAAGGGAGATCGGCCTGCGCTGCGTTGGGCAGCGGGGGCCAGAGTGACTCTTTCTGCCTTAAAGATAGGGCGAGCCATTCCAGCAGTGTTGCCAATGCAGCGCGGGCCGATCTCTCTCCTAAACGGGTCCACATGGCCCCATTTCGGAGGGAGATCGATCGGCCCCACTGCACTGGCAGCAAGAGCAGGAGCGGCTCTCCCTGCCTTTAAGGCAAGGAGAGTCACTCTGGCTGCGCTGCCAATGCAGCGCAGGCCATTTTTGGCTCCAAATAGGCCCACGCAGCCCCATTTGGAACCAAAATAATGCCCCTGCGTCTGATGTCAGGTGGGGGTGTGTGTGTCTGAGGCCATGCTCGCGGCCCCTGATTGGTGGCGGCCTGGGTTCTTTGAACCTGTTCGCCCAATGATGGCTCCACCCCTGTCTAGCACATAAATCAAATTGATGTGGGAAGCTTGAGGACCACATCTTTCCCTTTCACCTATGAAAAAGTTCAGCAAAACTAGCTTGAATTCTTGACGGATGTTTAACAAATGATAACTATCCTTAAAGATGCTCCAGTCTTGGAAAAGAAAAGATATTGAAGGCAATGTTTGCTGTTAAATACGTTAACATGTGTTGTTAAAATAACATAGCAGTTGAGGTCTTGAGGAAATGAATTGTAGTGTCTTCTCGAATACTGAGTTGGGAGTCTGAATGTCACTTCAGAAAAGGGTTTGCTACAAAAGAGTGTTCTTAGCTGACATTGGGTAATTAGTACCAAATCGAAGACATTTCCATGGCTGACATTTGGTTTACTCATAATTATGAAATCTAGGCAAGTTCATTGTGTAAAAGCTTTCTCATTCAATGAAGCAATAGACTGAAAAACTAAAATGATTCAACAAACAAGAGTGACCACAATGGAATGTAAAATATGGGGAACTCATCTAGCCAAAATGCCTATTTAAAATGTGTATTCATGGAATGCTCTTTTATAGAAAAGGGTGAGAATACCCACCTCGCCAGGATAACTCCATGTCATCCGCACTCTTGTGTTCCAGGCTGCAGTAACAGTGCAGTTGAGAATGAGGCTGCCTCCTTTTAGTAACTTGACTGGTCTTGAAGCATTTAACTGAACACTAAGGATTTCATTGGCTACATAGTGCACCAAAAAAGAAAAGTTAGTCATAGGGTCAAACTATTCATGAAATGAGTAAATTGCGGAACCAAAAGACACTTACTCAGCCTGTATGTCAGGTATTTAGTGCTGTACTCATGCCCATCCATAACTGTCTCGCAGCTGAAAAGGCCTATGAACTTGTATGTTGCATTTGGTATTACAAAGCCCTTTGTACTATCCCAAATTATTGTCTTCCCATCAGGATTGAAGATTTCTCCTGGAATCTAGAATGGAAAATAATACATTAGTTTTTATTGCTCGGTGTTCACTTTCCATAAGTGAATGAATGGCTAATTTATAAAAGGAACTTTAAAGCTCTAAAATACCCATTTAAAGTACATTATTAAAGCACAATAAGAATATATTATTCAGGGAGTTTCTAGTAACACTTTTGCCTCATACCATGAGAAAGGATTAATTCAAAAACTGCATGCATTTCCAAAATATAATAGGACTTCCCATGTTTGAATGCCATGCTACTGTCTTTCTGGTGGCATATATACTCTGATCAGAGGACATGGTAATGAACGGTTATTTTCCTTCCATTAATATGCACATCATATTCCATAATAGTATGGAATATGCACACCATATTCCATCATTTTTGCCTACAAATGAATGGTTGAGGCACTTCCTACAGTTGAAGGCAAGCCATTCTAAGCAAGTAACAAGCTTCACATTATTCTCCACCTGTTCCACTTTCTTCCCTTCCGGTCTTTTCGGGTATTAGTCTTAATGAATAGGGATGTGCATGAATCATTTTTTAAATTTGATTTTTACCTGAATCAAATCACCCCCAATTTGTTTTGGGTCTGAATCTCCCTGCAATTCGATTTGTACCTGATCTACTCCAGATCACTCCAGATTCTATTTGTACCTGAATTTTCCAAATATGAATCAATTCGGGGCAAAAATGGGCTTTTGGAGGGCAAAAGAATTAGGTGGGTGATAGTGCCCAATGGGTGGAAGCTACCACCCAATTTCAAAGAAATTGGGCAAATTGGGCTGAAATCCCCATTATTCCCTATGGGAAAAAGTTTAAAGACGCGGCAACTTCATTTTTTTAAAATCACCCTTTTGCCCATTTTCTTTCAAATTTGGGTGGTAGCTTCCACCCATTGGGCACAACCACTCAACCCACTTTGGCCACAAAATGGAGGTCTGACTCTCTGAATTTTTGGGGTCCGTATATACAGCGATTTGTTTTGTACCCAAATCTGGGCAATTGAGCACAAACGCGATTTGTTCTGTCTACAAATCACCCAAATCAGCCAGATTTGGGTACAAATCATATTGTACCCAAATTGATTCACACATCTCAATTACTGAATCCCTGTTAGATTCCTTTTCCTTCTTTGAGCCTGAGCTTCGGATTTACATACTTCTCCTGCAATCAAACACTTCTTCTGCACTAATATTCTTCTTCACATGGGTCTATTGAGCAATACTCACTGGGTGAGCTCATCTCTTGATAGGTCTTCCCCAAAGCCAGAAAGTAGGAGAGTCCCAAGCAGTGAACAAACTCCTTTATCCCAGTAGAATAAGGCATTGCACAGCTTAACCCAACAAAAATAACTGGTTTCAACCAGACTAAGAAGGAAATCATACCCATCTGCTAGGGGAGGAGAATGTGGCAGCAAACTACAACTGGTAAAGTAACATACAAAAACAATCCCACAAAATCTAGAAATCTGAGAGAGCAGGGGTTTCAGACAACCTCACTTTTTCCTGCACAGTGATCATGTATTGCAAGCTCAGAGCTGCAAATGAAGCTACCTCCCTTCATTCTATGCCATGTCGTCAGACAGAAAAGAATTTTAATAGAATGAGCAACAATCACAGCTAACACCACAGTGACACAGCAGAATATATGTCCTTATCTTTACTGCATTTGCTAAGAAACCATTATAACCATTGAAATAATGGGAGGAGTGTGCCCTATATATACAAATATTGTCTTATTTTATTGCCCGTTGGCAGACATTTATTAGTGTCTTAAATTCTAAGGATTCTGTTGTGGTTAGTGCTGCCAGATATAAACATTTCCCTGATCGTTCCCTTAACTGGTTCATCACTACATATACAGACACAGACAATAAGCAGCATACATAATCTGCTGGTACCGGAGATTCGGTCTACTATGAAGTCTAAAGTTATGGATGGCTATAGAGAGAGAAGGATGTATTCATTTTGTGCTAGCTTAGCTCCCATGGTTGATGTAAAAGGAATAAAGAATCATATGAAATTAACATGTAGTACATGTGCCCATGTACCTCTTTTTATTCCCCTTGAATTATAATGTGTGCAATCCAATGGAAGTTGAGACTGAGTCCAGCTGAAGTCAATAAGCACACTTAATGTTCTCTTTTTAGCTAGTGTCCATCATTATTAACTGAACTAGTTATGTAGATAAAACAGTAGGTCAGTATAATGTATTGGACCTTTCCTTAGTTTATAGTGTTGCAAGTTTTCTAATTCAGCCATTCTTAGTAGGCACAAGAGCAAAAACAAAACTAAGGTCATAATCCAGAGACAGAGGTTGGAATTCATTAAAACACACACACACACACACACACACACACACACACACACACACACACACACACCAGTCCCACATCCCTAATGCCAGCTCTCAAGCTACTTTTGGTATCTGAGGAATTTCCACTCCTCACTTGAAGGAGGTGTCATGTGGCTTTTCAAAAAACAGCAAATCAATACCCTTCTAAACAGATTAAGCAGGGGTTGTGCCCATGAGAGGTAAGAGCCTTGCCACCACAGCTAAGGTAGCTTCTAAATGCCTTTTTGTTTGTTTAAAATAAATTGCCATTTGTTTTAAACAAGTGCCATTTTCAACAAGTGTCATTTGGGTACAAGTGGGCTATGCAAAAAAACTTGACAAAATGAGAAGAAAAACCTTTGTGGCGGGGGGATGTGGGTATATCAATCCAACAAAAAGGAAAGTGGGGGGGAGCAGAACAAGCAGAGAAAGTTCTTGGCTTATACGTCATGGGGAAAATATTCTAGTTGCTGTTACTTTTGAGGTGGTCGGAATAAAACAAAGGTGTTTGCCCTACTATTAGAACATGGTAGACAGAACATCATGATAGAAAATCTTTTGTCAGACAGTTTTTAAAAGTCCCATGCTCGGCTCTGTGCATTCACAGTCCCATATTGTAGGGCTCCACAGACTTGATGAAGAATACTATTGGATGCATATAATTTCTTAGACATGCCTCTAGAAGCAATCTGAACTTGGTGAGCAAAATCACTTTGGATCTAATTATAGATCCAGACTGATGGCTATGTGTTGCAAGTTTTCAAGCTCATGTATTCTTCCGAGATAGATTTTTTAATAGATAGATTTTTTAATCTATCTGTGCTATATCCAGGCTGGTGGCTCCCATCAGGACTGACTGTAGGGACTGTGAAAGAGGAAAGGAGAAGTGATGCATACTTGTTTAGGAGAGTGAAATGGAGGCAGCAGATACTATGAATTGTAGTAATCTCAGCAGAAAGCTAATAGGGGAAAAGGTGAAACCAGACTTCAGGTTAACTTGCTTCTTTTTAGTGCAGTAAGAACCCACATTCATAGTGCATTTGCACTAGGCTGTCCTATCCCAGCACTCACACAGCAGAAGTGCACTCTGTATCCAAATTCAGTTAGATTATTTGGAAGCAAATAGACTATCCCTTTAATTGGAAGGTTGTTGTGTTGTTTCCATCCTCCTCCTTGGCTCCCCACCCTACCCTATCTGAGACAGCTCCACACTGGTGTGCAAAACATGAATGAAGACCCATTGCCTAGCTTCCTGTCAACACAGGATACAGACCTAATGGCTCTATGCTGTTCTTCCAGCTTCAGAGGTCAAGATGTGGGGAAATCATCTTTTTGCTTTAATTAAGGCTCACTGGACATTCCAGAAAGCTTGGTTTGCCAGCTTTTCATAAAATGCACAACTCCAGTGAAGAGAGTTCTTTATTATGGTACAAGCAGCATTGTGCATATGTTGATTTCTTTTCATGACAATTAAGCAATTGAGGAACAAGAGGTGACTTGGAGAAAATCTCCCAATCTGTGTGGCAACCACCATGCACAAATGGCTGGCAGTCACCACAGGAATGTGGCCACTTTGTGATAACTGACTCTCAGTCACTTATTCAGAGAACCATCAGCAAGCAATGAATCTGAGCATTTGAGAGCCCTGCCTCTCAAACTACATGCGTTGATGGGCTCTTCATGAAGACCCAAACTGTATACATGTAGGCTGAGTCTCTCTCTGTGCAATTTGTTGTCATACCCACATACACTCATTCATTATCCCCACATTTTGATCATGCTATGCAGCCCTCATGGACTTTTTCCTGGACACAAAAAGGGTTTTTGCAGGAAGGAGAGAGAAACGAAAATCACTTCCCTCTCCTTGTCTGCTTGCTCAGCGCTCCAAAGCAAGCTTCGTGCATTGCTAGTTTAATCGCGTCTTGGGAGGACGGAACTCTTGTTCTGCCCTTGTTAGGCTGGGCAGCATGTCAGCTGGAGTGTGTGTTATGAACGGTCTATAACATATCAGAACCAGAGGTACCAACTCAGAAATGGAGGCCTGTGTCTGACCTCATTTTATATCAAGAAATGAAATGATGCCTGAACTCTGGCACCCAGGTCAACTGCTCTGGGAGCAGGAGGAACAGCATTGCATTGTGAACTGGATACTTAAGATAACACAAAGGCTGGGCTTGAGCTAATCAATATGCTAAAATGTAACTCACTATCAGATAATGTCTGTGGAAGAAATCTATGCTAATCATTGTCAATGATTGGCTCTGCCATGCCCCAAGGGGGATTACTCAGTTGCTGTCTATAGAAATTCCATCCTGGGAGAACACCTGTAGATTTAGTCTTTCCACTAACACTTGCTTCCCCCCAACCTTCCTGAGTGCACAGATTTCAGAAGATGAGATTCAGAATTCTCTGAACTGGCCAATATCCCGAGTGATTAAAAGACATTGTCCTGAAAGTAACAGCTTTGTCACCCCTTCTGGGGAACCCAGGAAAAGATGAGATTTGTATAGATCAAAGAGAAAATACACTATAAAGAATGGGGCTTTTTGAGACAGAGAGCTCAGCAATCTTTGCCTACAGCAATGCTGCTCACACGCTTGCCCAGGGTTGGCTGCCCAGCCGTGGGGCTAAGCAGGAACTCTGCCCGTGCTCAGAGGCTATGACTCTCACTGCACAGTGAGAAGCCAAGGCTCCCCAGCCATGGAGCTCTCAGCTATGACCTGAAGCAACTGCACAACTCCTGTCTCCGCCAGCGCCTCACTGCTTCAGCTGAAGTGATTCGTCTCTCTCCAGCCTCGGATCCTGGTAATATGCTAAAAGCCTTGGGCATTCCCTTCATCTTTTTCCCCACTCCCTTCTCTTTCCCCCCTTTCCTCTACTAATTACCCCAAAACCATGTCAGTCCCCAGACTTCCTTCTCCCTCCCCGTCTTTTCTGCCTGTATCTAAAACTCTACTAGGTTCTAGGAAGATTTAAGTGCACATACATATTTAGTTAGGAACACTGGGTGGAATATTGGTGATGGCTAGAATGTTCCATTTAAATGCTGTTGCTAATATTAATAGAGTATTCTGCTTTCTGCTTGGCTAGATTGTTGCTAAGCCTTTTATATTCAATAAAGCCCATTGAATCCTGTTTGAGTGGTTTGCATCTCCTTTCTTCCTTGCGCCCAGATCCAACATGGGTCACCATATAAAAGAACTTGAAGCCAGACCTGATTTTGTATACTAGCTAATGAGCATATTTGGTATACCAATCAGGCCTGGTCTGTAACATGTGCATGGAACCACTGTTGCAGTCCAGTTCAAATTTGAATCAAACCACCAGTTCACAAACTGGTTTGCTAGAACCTGCCATCGGTTTAGTCCATTCAATTGAACCAGTTCAATGGTCCGAGGGGCTATACTTGTAACGGGGAATCCAGTGAGGATTCCCCTTTTCAAGCAAAGGGGAGAGATAATCCTTTAAAAGTCTGCTAAGGGTGGCCAGGGTGGTGGTGAGAGCGTACCTTACAGGTGGCGCCAGCACCTCCTCTAAACTCCAGTGGCCCCCCCAGCAGCGCAGCCCACAATTTTGTGTGACCACACAAATAGCCTTCATGCACATACATGGAGGTCACACGAATGGCCTCCGTGTAAGCAAGGAGGCTGGAAGCGGGCCGCACTGCTGTGTGTGTGTGTGTGCCGGGGTTTAGAGGAGCCACTGGCAGCAGTAGCATGCTGCCTTCTTGCCACTCCATTGGCTGTCCTTAGAGGACTTAAAGAATCCTCTCACCCTTTTGCTTCCCCCAAGCATAGCCCCTTGAACTGGCGAACTGGGTCATATCAGTCCATAGGACCGGGCTTGGTTCGAACTAGGACTGGCCACCTTTTTTTAGCCTGGTTTAGTTTGAGTTTGAACCAGTCAAACCAGGCCGGTTCAATTCGAACCGGTTCCGCACACCCCTAATGTCAGCTATTATAGAATTGCATCAACATTGTAAAGATAGCATGCAATGAAACTTTCTGGAAGTGAAAGTTATATCCACGTACCTTTTTAAGTGTAACAGGGATATCTGGTGCTGTAACTCTGCATGGGATGATAAGCTCTTGTCCATCAACCATGCGTATCATTTCTGGTAGATCTCTGTGCAGCTTTATAAATGGGCTGTGTGTATCTGCACAAGAATAATCATAGCAAATTAAATTGCAGTAAGTGATCAGAGAAAATGCTAAGCAAATGCAATCAAGGACATAATAAATGGACACAACTCTGGACATTTAACTGCACTTAAGCCCAGTGAAATCAACTGCCCTAAGTATGTTTAACTATATGTTAAATTTTGACTCATATCTTAACATTGACATAGGATATTTTTCTACAAGTCAATTTTTTTCAGCAGCCAGCAACTACGGGTTTCCTTAATGTATGTGGCAAATAAAGCTCTTGTCTTAGAGCTATGTAAAAAGTCATTGCAGCTTCAGTAATATATACCAGAAATACAAAAATACATATATATATATATATATATTTATATTTTAAAAAGCCATTCTGCTTAAGAAAGAGATAATCAGGTGCCTGTTTAAAATAGTACTGAGCTGAACTTTCTTATTGCAGATTTTCAGCCTTGAACTTGGCTTGGCAGGCAAAATTAAGTGAAGCCAAAAGAGGGGGAATGATGTTGTGGGTGGGATAGAGAAGTTCTGAGAATGTGTCGGGGCAGGCTGCTGTCCTTCTATCCTTTTAAAAAAAACTACCAACCACCTCTTCGGTGACAGCAGTGGTAGTCTGAAGTTCTTCTCAGTAACTGCCTCCTGCCATGAATTTCCCCCCATAAAGGCCTTATTAAGTTATGCTTCACCATGAAATAGCATAGTTCTCAGGGGACTTTGGGGGAAAACACGGTGGCCACCATCAGGTTGAAAAATATCTCAGCCACTTGTGAGAAAATGCTGAAACTGATGGGAGGGTGGTGCTGAACCTTTTCCTGCCTGCACCTCTCCCCTCAAAAGCACTTCTCTGAGTTGTTTTTCACTTGGTGAGACTCTAAGACCAGAAGTAACTCTTGCAGGGTGAAACTGAGAAGAAACCGTTTCAGACAGAAAAGCTTGGATGAGCAACATGTTTACCAACCCCTTGCACTCTTCCCTACTGCACTTTAAATTGTTCCTATCCCTGCTTTATAGGGATCCAGCACAAGCCATATTGAGTCCAGTGTTCCCTCTAAAGCAAGCACATAAGTGCATGCTCACAAGTTTTTTTATGTCTGCTCAGTTAATTTTCGATCCCACTCAAGTTGAATCAGGAAGACTCCATTTTGAATGCACGTGCACACACATTGTCTTGATACTGCTGTCCAGAACCAAACGCATTCTGCACAGAGATGCAAAAAATTAGAGGGTACACTGGTTGGGTCATGCCAGCATCATATCTAGTTTGCCCCATAAGCATGTGGGCTAGTTAGAAATGGCTTGTCTGGATGGTTTGCCAGGCCAGAAGACACAGTTTCATTTGCTACTCCTCAAGCCATATTTGAATGATCTGCAAATCTGAGCAAAATGATTCTGAACCACAATAAATTAGTCAGACAATCCCTTACAGCTGATCTGCGCTGTGAGAACGCCTTAGACTTTAACCAGTCTCTGAAACTTCCCACTCTGCCAATTGCTTGCTGACAGAAGTGGGGTAAGGAGGAAAGGGCCTGAGAACTATATCACACTGCCCCAGGTTTTAAAATGTCTAACTGCACTTCTGGAAGCAAGTCCCATTAATTTCAATAGGACTACTTTCACATAGTGCACACTGCCTAAATCATGTGCTTTAAGTGGAAGATAAACAAGGGAATTTTTTTTTATGAGGAAGGGAAATTTTGTTGGAATATTAACAGTGAACAGGGAAATTTTGTTGGAATATTTTTTTGGAATATTGACAGTGCTTTTCTTAATTTACCCACCAAAAGCAAGAGGGGTGCTTTGCACAAGAAGCTCAAAGAGGTCACATCTGATAAAATGAAACTATCCTACAAAGAAATGTATTAGAACCCAAAAAGATGGCACATTGGTTGGAAAATGCTAATTATTTTGTAGCTCTATTGACTGCCAGGGAGGTAAGGTTTTTTTTTGTTTTTTTAAGGGGGAAAAAGAACAAAAAATTGGCTAAGTATCAAGACAACCTAACATTTCCTTTGCAATATGATCCAAGGAAAGACCAAACATTATCCTGCCTGCACTACTGTAAAAGAAAAAAGAAAAATTTTGGCAGGCATTGCAGATATAAGAGAGGGTCACCAGCTCTTCATATCTCCCGTGCAATGTTACTTTTTAATATTCCCTTAAGATTCATTCATCCTTGTCACAAAATAAAAAGCTATTTTTCAAAACCAGCAAACTTTGCAGAGCAGTTTCCTGTATGCATAACCTGCAGGCCAATATAAGTATGAGGAAGAGCTGCCCTAAAGATTCACGGTAGTGTCTGCAGACACAGTGTCACCACTGGCTGATGCCAATAATGTTCTAGTGGGGGTCATCTTGAGTCTTGCAGTTCTTTTTAAAAGAGTGACAGGAAACTGGTACGAAATGTGAAGAACATTATGGCTTTAACGGATATATATTCGTGCCACCAGTCACACACTAAGGTGACAGTCAAAGGCTATTGAATAGTAATGTTTTCCTCCAACAAACCAATAACTGTATACATTCAGAAGTGAGTTTTTCCTTCCCATTCTGAATTACAATTACAGGAGAACCACGGTATCTGCAGGGGTTCCGTTCTCTGCTATAAGGGTGGAAAATGGAAATGTGGGATTCAGGGGATTAGGTTCCTGGAGGTTCCAGAAACTTGGAGAAATGGCAAAAACGAGCCCTAAAAAGGGGAGGAGTGCCCTACCGTGCTCCACAGGTCTCCAGGTCTCCAGCAGTGCCCCCCCCCCAAAGTCCCAAATTTGGCTTTTTGCTGTGAAAAATCACAGCTTTTGTTTTGTTTATGAAAATGAGGCACAAAATGGTACCTCTCCTCAAAATGGCGGCCAGAAATGACCCTGAACCCGCCAATATGTGGAATTAACCCCCTTTTGACAGTTTTCCCCATGTATGATGAGGTCGGGTGTCAGTTATCCGACTGAGGATATGCAAAACTGTGGATGTTGGCTCTGCGAATGGCAAGGTTCACCTGTATACATTTAGACACAAACAGCCATCCAGAGAATCCCATTTTAGCTTGTCTGGAGTGCTCTTTTAAAATCTATTAATTTTCTCTCTTTTTATTACAGATGTTTACCTCTAAACCTTACAGGTTGCTCCTCCACTTTTCCAGGTAGCATGTAGTATGCAATCACGCAAAGAGAGAGGAAGGAACAAACTGACACTGAATTGGGGGAAACAGGAAATAAAAATAATAGGGGAAAATAAGCAGGCAGAGTTCGGGTGGATAGGTAGAATTTATTGCGCTACAGTTAATGAGTGACTTATTTTCAGGTTCCCGGAATCTGATTGTCACAGCCCTCATCAAAAGCTTCGGGGTACATTAGTCTATGCAGTGCTCTTATTGACATCACTGGGGAGTTGCATTGCTTCTGTAATCCGTATGCTTACTTTTGATTAAAATGAATATGCATTATGTTTCTATTGCAAAAAATGTTTTTATCATTAGCATAGGGGGCTTTTCTTGGATTTTACTCTAGCTTCCATCTTTAAAAAATGGAAATAAGAAATACAGCAACTACCTAAGGATACTTTTTTCACGTTTATGGGGTTTAGTCCTGTGTAACAGAAAACATCGCTCCATGTTCAAGAATGTGAATGTCTCTAAATAATGTTTAACTGAAGTTGAATTGTAGGATTCTATTATTATCCTTTGCTTGCTTTTTTGTTCTCTCTCCTCTGGCCAGTCAACCTATTGCTAGTGGTGACAAACATGTTTTTTCCATTGGAACAGAGGAGACACAGAGAGGCTTCTCTGTGTGACCTCTGCCTCACACATAAAAGTGCTGCTTTTATGTAACAATAGACAATACTAAACTAGATGGTTGGTCCCACCCGCACCAGCCACCCAACTCACTGCCCTGCCTCCTGGGCTGAAAGCTGATCACTGCCCTACTTCCCCTTGCTGGCTTCTTTGGTGGCACACACTGTCCTCCAGCTGGTTATAGCATGCAGCTGCTGTATAGGCAACTGGGCATTCATTTTCATCAGCCAGTCTCCTTTTGCTACCATTACTGTAGAAAAGGAAAGGGAGAAGCACCAAGCCAAATGAGAAAAGAGGAGAAATGCCTCTGGCTGGCATGAACTTTATTGCTGACCCAACACATTTCAACAAGGCCTTTATCAAGGGCTCTTGTTCCAATGTCTCTCAGTAGTAGTCCGAAGAGATTAAGAAAAGACATCTACGGTTCCTTGTAGCTGAACTCTAATGGCAAGGAACAGTAGATATATTTTCTTAGCCTCTTTTGACTACTGAGAGATATTGGAACAAGAGTCCTTGATAAAGACCTTGCCAAAATGCATTAGGCTAATAATAAAGTTCATCCCAGAGGCATTTGAGGTTTCTCTTCTTTTCTCGTTTAGCTTCCACCACTATGCTATTCCTCTCTATCTCTTTTCTTCCTTCCACCCTCCAAACTTGTCCACCTTGTGCCCTCTCAAAATGGACATATTTGGTGGAGAGAGAGAGTGAGTGAGTTGGAGCAGCAGTGGCAGCAAGAGGCTGGTGAAGGAGAATGGAACGTACCACTGAAGAGGCCAGTGATGGGGGGAAAGGGCAGCAATCAGCACTGGGCTTCTAGCCCAGGGGGCAGAGTGGTGAGTCAGGTGGCTGGGGCATGGGGCAAGCAAGGGAGAAAAAGTAAACACAGGGAAGGCTAAGTGGGAGCAACAGCAGCAGGCAGATGGAGTTGCACCGGTAGGATTGGGTGGGGGTGTGGCCCTGAACTTGCCATTCTGCAACACACTTGTTGTCCAGTGTCTGAATCTGAACCAGAAGCTGACAGAGCACAGGAGGAGTCAGGATCATACACTGATCACAAGGTTATGGCTTAGAAAACCTGGAATCTTCAAGACCAATCCTTTCAAGAGTAGTTTTATCCATAAGACCCAAAACATACACAAATATGTTTTTCTTCAGTTAATTGCTTTTTTAAAAAATAGTTTGCCCTTCGTGAACTAAAGGGTTTTGTAAATCTGTTCTTTTTTGCTATCAGGTTCATTTTCTAGATCATCCTAATTAAAGGAGGTGCAGAGTTTTTAAAAGCCAAGAAAAGGTGGCTTGCTTTATTACCAAGAAGCTTCTATGTTTGTAAATATTTCGTTTTCATGTAGGCTGCTAAAACATGGGAAAGAGACACCTCTGTGATCCATGAGAAACTATCTAACACAACATCCCTTCCACCACAGGAAACAATCCAAGAGCAGTCACAATATTAATTTCAAATGGATTATTTTGCAGGGAATGGTAGTTTAGCAGAAATAATTTTTTAACAATATTCTGGTCTCCCCATATTGGTTTCTCTCTGAGCCTAGCTGATGCCTTCTTTGAGGGCAACTATCTTTTTGTTGTTGTTGTTGCTTTTAGTCAGCCCATGCTGACTTTCAGCTGCATTGTCATGTGCTGAACTAGTCATGTGACTGCTGATGCAGTCAAGTTTGGCGCTCAGTCACAATGAATAAAATGAAGAGACGTGTTTCACATTATGAACATACTGTCTGGATCCAGAGCACAGGAGGAAGATGTGTTCCTTATTACAGTTATACTAAATAGAGATGTTCACAAAATGAATTTTTCAATTCATTTTGAATTTGAATTGAATTTCAAAAATTCATTTCAAAATCGGTAAAAAAATCTGAATTGAATTTGAATCAGTTTGACTGTTTTGGTGCCTTAAAACAACAGCAACAACAAAAACCCACGAGTCAGGGGGCCTGGATGGTTTTTATAATGTGCCAAATGGCTCTCAAATCAAATTTGAATCAAATTTTGAAAATTCATTTCAAATTTGAATCAAAACGCCATTTTAAGGGGTGCTTCTATTTGAATTTGAATCGCTCGAATCACCCAGATTCAAGTTGAATCAATTTGACTTTGAATCCATTTGCACATCCCTAAATAAAGTTTATTCCACCACCGAGAAATATACCCACTGAGATTTATGCTGAAATTATAAAAAATTCATACTGGTTTACATTAAACAAATGACAACTTTAGAGTGCTAGATTTGGTGTTTTTGTTTTTAAACTCTTACGTAGTCTTATGTTGCCAGGGAAGGAATGTGGAAATTTAGACACTTCTTGCCTGCAGGGAAAAGTAAACCTCATGACTTCTCCATAAGGACTTCTTATGTCTAGCTGCTGCTTGTCATTTATCTGACCTCACTAGGCAACCTCCATACTTCTCCCTCTGAACTTTCCTAAATGGATTTCCAAAAGGAACGCCAAGGAAAAAGGCCATGTTTGTGGTCTACACTAAGTACAAATTTGGTGACTTTGTATTTAGTGTAGACCACAAAAATCCTCGTCACTCATTCTGGAGTAAGCCCATAGATTTCACTGGGACTATTCCACTATAAACCATTTGTAGGTGGTCTGAAATGTAAGGTAATGGCAAGTTCTTTGACCTAGAGAGACTGGGACCGTTGGTTGCTGATGAAGTTCAAAGTTCAAAACGGGGGCAATGCTACGTATTTAAGATAAGGGACTCAAGCCCACAGCCCCATTTTGAAAGTTAAACTTAATCATAGCTTCCCCTGATAATTATGTATGTTTTTTAAAGTTTCTAATAATATAATACAGCATCTATGAAAGTGCAGAGCTAGGAGAGGCTAGGAGCTCTCTCCCATGCTCTGTGCAGGTGTCTCCACTGCTGCACTTCCTTTCTGGAAGAGGTCATGGAGGAGGGAGGTGGCTGATGAAAATTGGGGCTCCGAGCAATTCATTGGGGACCCATGCCCCATGGACCATCCCCTAATGACGCCCTTGTTATTGAGGTTCACAGCTTCCAGAAATCATTATTGCTCATGGACCATCAGCATACAGAAGATGCATGGGGCACTCTCCATCAATTCCCTCTGGTGAGAAGATTTACTTTTTTACCATCTTGTTATTTATTTATTACATTTATATACCACCACATCAAAAGGCTCTGGGCAGTGCACTATTTTAAAAAGACATAAAACGAACGCCATCTAAAATACACTGCTTAAAACAATATTAAAATAATTTAAAAACAATTCAAAACCATTTAAAACCAATTAAAATACCCAAAAAACAATTTAAAAACCTTGGAAGGCCAGGCCAAACAAGCAAGTTTTCAGGGCTCTCTTAAAGGCCAACAGCACGCCTAAATGGCAGATATCTGCCAGGAGTGCATTCCATAGGCCAGAAGTAGCTACAGAGAAGGCCCAGCTCCAAGTTGCCACCAGACATACTGGTGGTAACTGGAGACGGACCTCTCCAGATGACCTCAACGTGTGATGGGGATCATAGAATTATCAATACTTTGCCTGATATTCCCTTTTTCTCCATCAGATTGTTATGTTATAGGAAGTCAAAATCCACCTTTTATGGTACTCATTAACTTTTTGTTTTCTCAGTATGTTAGAGGAAAGAATATCCCAAAATATATTGGGGGGTGGGGGTGGAGTTCGTGTTCACCTATAACATACAGTCAGTGGCTGACATCCTGGCTAAATTTACTCGAGGAAGTAAAACACATTGTCCTGTTCATTTCAATGGAACTTCTTCAAGTAAATTTAGTTAGGCTGTCAACCATTATCTATTATTCTGAAGCCAAAGCGTACACTATCTCTTATGGAAAGAGATACTTCTGAGCACACTTTTGGGAACCCTGAACAAGATTGTATCATTCTGTTTCCATCTAAGACAGTGGGGAAACGATGCAGACTTAGTCATCAAGACTCTGGCCCAAGCAGTATAATACATTCATGGATGTGATTTAAACTCTGACTAATTTTATATTAAAACATACAATTCCTAAAAGTCCATAACATTGCTCTTTGAGATTCCAGTGGTTTTTGTTTGCAATTGGATGGCATTTAATGCCTTTTGTCTGAAAAAATACACACCTAGCAACATTATAGTGGCAAGGATGTTACTGAATTTGTACTTGATAGTGTTAGATAATGTTCATGCAATATTCTAATCATTTCACAGACACACTTCTGGTCCACTTCCTTTCAAATAAGGCATGCAAAATTCCACATGCCCCGCATCTTTCTGTTCACTTCCTGTTGGCTTTTTCTTAGGCTGGCAAATAATATGCTAACTTTTATTTTTCATTGTGTTTCATCCCCATAGTAGCTAAACTACAAATGGACAAAGATCTATTATCAGATCTCTCAATCTCTTTTGAAAGTTTGGAACCAGTTGTGTACTTTCCTTTTCCACCAGTGGAGCTAACAGCAACTTCACAAGGGTAATTTATATCAGGGTGATGATTCAGAGGAAAGCATTAACCTCCCTCTCATCCAACATCATTACCCAAATGCAATACAGGCTCCCTGCAGCTCTTTCCAAGTTTTAAAGAAGACATTTCAACCACAGCTCTCCCATGTCACATATAATCTATCCCTAATATATACATTTTTCTAAAAGCTTACCAAAATGTTCAAGAAGCAAACGGGGGATCTTTCTGTTTGCTCTGATTCTCATGGATAGAATTAAGCAGAATAGGAATTACTTTATTTTACTAGGCTTCATTTGATATCTGTACCTATTTAAATCCATTAAAACTAAGACAAAATACTAACTACCTGCATAATTTCCATTCATAAGAGGACAGGTTTACAGAGGGGGTGGAAATCATATCCGTCGGCGTTTAGATATAGCTAATGGATGATTCACTGGTGTTGTTCAATTTAAATCTGTGTCAGACAATCTTAATGATACGCTTATGCAATTAACACAGGTATGCTTGCAGAAGAAGGTTGCAGAGCTTCATGAACCCCTGATGTTCCACAACTGTTGGAAGAGAGACCTTTGGGACATATACAAGGTTGCACTACAAGGCTGTATAATTAGTGTTGTACAACAGTGTTGAGGAATAGTCTTGAGCAACAATGAGACAGAGAGCAGTCTCAAGCAACAGTGTTATGCAACGAGTGTTGTGGGACAATTATAAGGAAGAGTCTTAAGCAGCAATTATAAGGAAAAGTCTCGAGCAACAATGATGTACAATGAGTGTTCTGCAACCTGTCAACATCTTCTACAAGCACAAGGACTAGTCTCAAACAGATGTTCCTTTCTTTGTGCAACATCCTTGCACTACGTCTTTAAGCTAACACAACAACATTATGATAGCACAAACTAGAATGAAACTCCTGACATAGTGGAACTTGCCTATGGAATGTTCTTGCACAACTGCAATGGTCCTTCCACAAGTGCACCATTATTCTGGATGCCAGCCACTAATTTTTTTTTAATTTTTTTTAATAAATCCACCTCATGATCCTAGTCAGCATTTCATACAACCCTGAGTAGTTTGGCTAATCTTCACAGGTTTTATATTGGATTAAAAATGGATGGGACACTCTAGGAAGATGAACTATAGCAGAATTGACTGTATCTTTACATGGTGACCTGAGACATTTAACCCATTAGTTTGTTTAACTTATTAAGTCACATCAAGCCTTAGGGATACTTCACACTTTGCAAAATGCCATCTGTACCAGCAGTATACCTGATAACACATGAGACTACTACACAGATTTTTAAACAAATTTAACAAGGTTTTTTTCCAAGGTTTTACCATTCTTACATTCTACCAAGTATATACCTCAGTTTTAATGAAGGGTCCACAAATTCTGGACAATCATTCTCTAGCTGTTGCTGCCTGTACTGGGTGCCAGAAATAAGGAGACTGTCCACATCATTGGGAAGCTAATGGAAGCAGCGAGGGGCTTGTTTACACATACTCCCTTGTGAAGGCAGTAAATGAGTGAATCAGATCCCAAGTCTAGTGGTTTAATTCCTTTTGTGACAACCATCTTAGTTACTGTTTTTAAAAGGCTGCAGGAAAGGGCATGATTTGGCTAAAGTTGCAGAAATGGCGGTGGAGCTTATAGCACTTAGCACTTACATTTATATACCGCTCTATAGCTGGAAGCTCTCTAAGCGGTTTACAATGATTTAGCATATTGCCCCCCAACATTCTGGGTACTCATTTTACCGACCTCGGAAGGATGGAAGGCTGAGTCAAGCTTGAGCCCTTGGTCAGGATTGAACTTGCAACCTTCTGGTTACAGGGTGGCAGTTTTACCACTGCGCCACCAGGGGCTCTTATGGTTTCCATTCACATACCTTTCCCCCCATTATTGGAGCACTGCTCAGTGCCTTGTTTCTAAGGGTCAGAACAGACATGATGTGCTAGATCCATGGTTGGCTCTCCCAATCTTATTTATTTTAACAACTTTAAAGTTACAATGGTGGTGGCGGGTGGTGGTGGTGGGGGGGCTCTGGTTCTGATCAGAGCAATAGTGTTCAGGGAGGGGATTACAATCTCCCTATGCAGTTTAGCTGCACTGGATAAAGATGATCCAGTTTTCTGTTGTTGTTTTGCTGTCAAGTCGGTGTCGATTAATGGTGACATGTGGTTTTCATGTCCATGTTACAGAGTCATGTGGTTTTCTTTGGTAGAATACAGGAGGGTTTTACCATTGCCATCTCCCGTGCAATATGAGATTATGCCTTTCAGCATCTTCCTGTATTGCTGCTGCCCAATATATGTGTTCCCGTAGTCTGGGAAACATACCAGAGGGGATTCGAACCGGCAACCTCTTGTTCCCCAGGCAAGTTACTTCCCCACTGCACCATTGTACTATGCCTGTACTTTCCCCTCAGCAGGACAAACAGCAACTTAAAGGGAAGTGGGTGACACAAGGGAAACAGCACAGGATAAAAAGTTAAACTAGGGGTTCTCAAACTCGAGTCTCCAGATGTTGGACTTCAACTCCCATAATCCCCAGCCTCAATGGCCAAAGTCCATTGTGGCTGGGGATTATGGGAGTTGAAGTGCAACATCAGAGGACCCAAATTTTGAGAACCACCTTGAGTTAAACACTTTGTTCCCAGCACCACTGCTCTGCAGAGAGCCTGCCCCACCAGCTGATCAAAAATTAACCAGAAAGTTGGGTTATTCAATTATGGATCTCCCACAATCTGTCTATTTTGGCCCTAATGTTTCAAACACACAGGGACTCAGAAAAATCTTCCGCTGTACAACTATACAAGAAGTACATGGTCTATGACTCACCCACATATATGTATCACCCCTCCCTTTAGCTGCAATGGAAATTTAGCATTAAAAATTGGGATCTTACCGTTAATAAATACATATATTGTAGATACGGTCTTCTTTCTCACAGAACTTGAGAGTGGATATTTGCAACTATAATATCCTGTGTCATTTGCTTGAGCTCTGTTCAAGGTCAGGCTGCTACAAAACTGTCTGCCGTTCCTTCCACAAGTATATGGAATTATATTCAGCCGTTTGCTGTCCTTATTTAGACCTTCAGGCAGAGACCAGGAATGGACCACTTCCCCACTGCAAATGCAGATAAGGAAGCAAAAATAATAATAATAATGTTAGGCTATGATTATATAGCTCCAATCTAAATCCTTCCTTTTATTGCATCAGGCTATTTCTGGGTATCCCTTTAAAACTGTTCTCCAAAGAAACAACAGAAAGGAAAAAAGAAAGCCATTAAACAATTACCACTTTCACCTTATCAACAATGCCCCTCCCCACTCCCAGTTTCAGCATTAAAAAACAAATTAGAGCAAGGGTATTTTAACTGTATGCCAAATTCATTCTCTCTCTCTCACACACACACACAAACACACACACCCCAACCCCAACCTATTACCTGCACATGATGGTTAAAGTTTCTCCTGCTTGTATGGCATATTGTGTTCCTGTTATATTTAGCTTTGGACCTTTCCATTTCGAACCTGAGCCAGATCCTAGGAGACAAATAAAATCAACATAAATAAAACATAGGAACATAGGAAACTGCCATATACTGAGTCAGACCATTGGTCTATCTAGCTCAGTATTGTCTTCACAGACTGGCAGCGGCTTCTCCAAGGTTGCCGGCAGGAATCTCTCTCAGCCCTATCTTGGAGAAGCCAGGGAGGGAACTTGAAACCTTCTGCTCTTCCCAGAGCGGCTCCATCCCCTGAGGGGAAGATCTTGCAGTGCTCACACTTCTAGTTTCCCATTCATATGCAACCAGGGCAGACCCTGCTTTGCTATGCGGACAAGTCATGCTTGCTACCACAAGACCAGCTCTCCTCTCCAAAAGGTATGGAAACATTTCTGGACTTCATAATATCTGTTCATATGGCTTTAACGGAGAGGGTTTCAGACTACTCTGCCCTTTCAACTCAGCTAAAAATCACCAAGGCATTACGGAGGGCTCACATGAATCCTCCCTGGTATGGAAAGTTTGTGAAGCAGGGCAGTGTAAAGCTTCAGGTTGTTATTCAATTCAGCTGAGATTCCAGTCAAATAGAGCATTGAAGAGCTAATTCGGAACTGAATAGCTAGACTTCCAAATCTCTCCAAATTGAATCAGCAATGTCGGAATCACTTTGGAGAAATTCAAAGACATTCAGTCATTTGGAGGCTTTCCCTGCTGTTTCTCAATAGCAAACACTGTAAACTTGTTGAAACTGACAAAAGGGGGGTGGGAATTGGATGATCTTTCATATATGGCAAGTGCTGAAAGGGAGAAAGAGCTAGGGATGTGCACGAAACATGATTCACAGCACATCCCTGGCACCTTCAAAACAGAGGAGAGCAGGTGCATACCTGCTCCTCCACCACTTCCTGTATCCACAGCGCTAGCTCCCAGCTATCATCATGCACCGACAGCACTTCCCCCAGCTTCTCTCGTGTGGTGCTGGCATGCACATTTGCAGTGGCCATTGGAGTGGTCAGCAACTGGCCACGATACAAGAAGTGGCGGCGAGAGGCGGATGAGCAGGTATGCACTTGCTGTCCTGCATTTTAAAGGTGCCAGGGATGTGCTGCAAATCGTGCTGTGCTGTGAATCACAATTTGTGTACATCCTTAGAAAAAGTCAAGCTAGCCAATGAATCTGTTCAGCCTCTCTGTTATCTTCCAATCACAGTGCTTTGCAGGGAAGGATGTATGGATAAAGAATATTTCAAGCTCTGCTTTCTCAGCCCAAGTGCCTTCTGTGAGTTGCTGTGTCTCTGAATAGAGGCAGAAGTGATTAGAAGATACTGGAAAGGGGGAGCTGTGTTTACTGTGGCAAACATCCAGACTAATGAAGTGCTAGTGCAAACATGTGCTAATCCACGTGGAGGAGAGATAGCTTTTTTGACATTCTCCCCTTCCTTGTGAAGCTGACTGTGACTCACAAAAATATGTCCCCGAGGGCTGTACAACTCTCAGGAACATATTGCATGGGAGCACAATGAGCTTCAGAGTAAAATAGACTCTCCCCCTTAGCACATGTTTGTCATGGGCATGAGCATGCTGAAAGACTCTGAGGAGTTGGAGGAGGGGATGGAGCTGACAACAGAGGCAGGAGGGCAAGGACCAGAAGTTGCAAAGAAGAGTGAGTCTGACACACAAGGAGTCAAAGATGAATTAGAGCCAGGTGAGGCAGCTCTTGTGGAGAAGGCATGACCGGTCTCAGCTGTGGAGAAGCGTCAGTCCAATAGACAGCAAGAAAGAGTTAAGGAGCCGCATGTGTAGAACAACAGGCAAAGCTGCTGACTCAGGAACTCTTGATTAACAGCACCGGGGGTCACCCTATTTAAGATGACTGTACCACAGCTACCCTGCTGATAGCAACATCAATTTCCTGTGAGCTAATCGGCTGTGTTCATGAATTGCCCTGACCGTGTTTGGACCCTGGACTGTGTTGACTTTGGACTCTGTTGGATTGATTGGATTGACTCGGACTGGCCCTGGTTTGGATAATTCCTTTCTGTAAGACTTTGCTGTTATACTTCTGCCTGCCTGTTTTATGCTCCGTCTGGCTAGCCTGACAGATTTTCAACAATGTTGTGCATTCACTGCACTAGTGCTTTGTTAATCTGGATGTCAGCTTGTGTGTCTTACCTTATCTTGTTCATTTTAACATAAATCCCCTGCACCTATTTGCATATGCCCTTAAAAGTGGGTACCAATTCCTTGTTATTCTCATCCCACTACTGAAAAACACAAATAAGGCTTTTTTCTCCAGTTTTTTAAATTTTACGTTTTATGAAAACCCTGCACCTATTTATTCAAAATTCTGCAGACTTCATGCACTTATGAAGAACATATAGCCATTTTAGTTATTCTTCCCTTTATACTATATAGTCGAATATTAAGGCAAATTGAATATTCAGATCTGAATCACCAAATGGCAGAAGGAATCTGAAGCACTGAATCAAGTAGTGCATGCTCCAGATATTGAATCTGTGAATACTGAGTTGAAGTTTTTATAATTCTTAGCTTTAAGAATTTAATTTGGAATTTTAAAAGCTAATTATGATTGTGGTTTTGGTATATGACACCAAAAAAATTAGCATTAATGTATAAAAATGTTTCAAATAAATGTTGGAAACGCAGAAAATGTGAAGGAACTTTTTTCCATATGTGATGGTCATGTGAGAAGGCAAAGGCTTTGGGGGATATGATATACAATGAGTTGAAGAAAGTTTTTAAATGACGTTTCCTAAGAGGCCAGAATCCTTCCTGCTGAGAATAACTCAAGGAGAGTTTTCCAGAAGAAATTTAACATTTTTAATGTATGCAGCCATGGCAGCTAGGATAGTATATGCACAGAAATGGAAAGATACTAAAATACCTTCAAAAGAAGACTGGTTGGAAAAAATGTTGGAATATGCTGAGATGGCAAAGCTTACAGCACTTATAAGGGACAAAAATTTGGAATGTTTCAAAGAAGATTGGGAACCATTTTTACTTTACTTAAAGAACTATTTTTATAATACGGACTTTTCAGCAGGTTTTGAAATATAGTAGTAACAGCAGGTTAGGTTGGGTAAAATCGAGGAGTATCTATGTTTTGAATTATGTGGAGTATCTATGTTTTGAATTATTATAGCAATTGTTTATATGTATAGCTAATGTGAACTGCGCAGATAGGTAAGCGGGAAGTCAATCTTTACTTAATTAAATAAACAAATGTAATTTGAATGTAAAAAAAATGATTGTGGTTTTAGCTTGGATTTTTAACTTGTTTAATTTGGTTGATTTTATTAGTCTGATTTCATATTGTAACTGTTTTATAAATGTTGTGAGCCACCTTGAGCAGTAATGTACTGGAGGGGTGGGATATCAATATTTAAATTAAATAAATAAATAAATAAATAAATACTTGCTTATTCACACTGTGAAATATCCTGTGTGACAGTTCTCTCCAGAATGTGATTGAAATATAGAAATCAATAAATCTCACTAGTAGATATATCCCTAGCAATGTGGTTCATGTGGAGCTATAGGGATATTTGCTCACATGTTGAGGAGAATTATTCAAAGTAGGCCAATTGAAATTAAAAGAACAAGTTAAGCATTACCTACCTTGTCTTTTTAATTCTGATGGGGCAATTTTGAGTAATTTTTCTTCCTGATGTCAGCCATTATGCCTTGCACATACAGGTGAAACTCGGAAAATTAGAATATCGTGCAAAAGTCCATTAATTTCAGTAATGCAAATTAAAAGGTGAAACTGATATATGAGACAGACGCATTACATGCAAAGCGAGATAAGTCAAGCCTTAATTTGTTATAATTGTGATGATCATGGTGTACAGCTCATGAAAACCCCAAATCCACAATCTCAGAAATTAGAATATTACATGGAACCAAGAAGACAAGGATTGAAGAATAGAACAATATCAGACTTCTGAAAAGTATACAGCGTACTGTGCTTGATTGGCCAGCAAACTCGCCTGACCTGACCCCATAGAGAATCTATGGGGCATTTCCAAGAGAAGGATGAGAGACATGAGACCAAACAATGCAGAAGAGCTGAAGGCCGCTAATGAAGCATCCTGGTCTTCCATAAAACCTCATCAGTGCCACAGGCTGATAGCACCCATGCCACGCTGCATTGAGGCAGTAATTGCTGCAAAAGGGGCCCAAACCAAGTACTAAATACATATGCATGCTTATACTTTTCAGAGGTCCGATATTGTTCTATTCTTCAATCCTTGTCTTCTTGGTTCCATGTAATAATCTAATTTTCTGAGATTGTGGATTTGGGGTTTTCATGAGCTGTACGCCATGATCATCACAATTATAACAAATTAAGGCTTGACTTATCTCGCTTTGCATGTAATGCATCTGTCTCATATATCAGTTTCACCTTTTAATTTGCATTACTGAAATTAATGGACTTTTGCACGATATTCTAATTTTCCGAGTTTCACCTGTACATCTACTGCCTTATAGGATATTGGTTGTGTTATCTTTTAAAAGAACACTGTCAATTTCTGGCATAGTTATCATCAGTATAATTTCACTGGATTCCAGACTTTAAATATGGATAGTGTTTACAATATGGTAGTGGCTTGTAAATATACTATGAAACACATACAACTGCATGGGGAATCTGTAGCATCTAGCCACACAGTGAGGCGAGTTCTACTAACCCATGTTTTGTTATGGGAACATGATAAAATTTGCACCACTATGTTTTCAATTATTACAGATGACCAACTCCCCATGCAATTACATACTCCCATGAAATGTATACAAGTGCTAGTCCATGGTGAATGGCCATCTGCATCCACCCCAAATGCCCTCTGTGTTCCTTAATGGAAATAGTAAGAGGTAACAATATACAGATTTTTGACCACATTTCTAGACACAAGGCTGAAACATAAGTGGCTAGGTCTCAATTTAATTTCACATTCACTAAGGTAAAACTCTTCAGAGCTGACATAGGGAGTGCAGACAATGGGTTGTTTGAGCCCTGCCAACACATTTCACAAGGCCACAAAGCAAGATCTAATTTGATTCCTCACATTTTTCATGTACCAGCCTCTGTGAGATAGGTAGAGGGTGGCATATCCTATGTGGTGAACTGGCTATATGTGACTATCCTGCCTTAGAGTGGTCAGGGATTTTGTCCAAATGATATCTAGATAAGGATGTTAGACATAAACATGTAATTCTTCATAGGGAAACAAGGTGTGCACACTGAAAAAGCATCATGTGGTCACAGTAATATATACTCATACTAGATATTTTTAATCTGGCCACATTATTATTAATCTGCCTTCCTTCCATAAACATTTGCATCCTCAAAAATATATCCATATTTTTAAAGAAAGCACTTCAAACCCTCCACCTATTTATGCACAATACAATACAATGCAATATATTTATTACAGTCCTTGACCAGGACAAAACGTAACATATACCAACAGAAGCTTACAGAATAAACAAACAAAAAGGTATATAATATATAACTCTGGATCAGCAAATGTCACATTATTTTCCCCAGTACTGCATACTACTACTTTTACATTCTCAGAATTTTTCTATGCAGTAAAAATACCTATTAGAATATAGGCTATAAGAATATAGAATATAGGCTATACCTATAAAAATACCTATATTACCCCTGCTAACTTGGCTAAGAGGATTCTCTTTATTTAGCAGGGGGAGAATAACTGGCCCTATTGACCCCCAGCACAGTACCTCCAGTGACTGTTGCTGGTGTCTGTCTTGTGTTTCTTTTTAGATTGTGAGCCCTTTGGGAACAGGGAGCCATCTTATTTTTATTTATTATTTCTCTGTGTAAACCGCCCTGAGCCATTTTTGGAAGGGCGGTATAGAAATCAAATATCTAACTAACTAAAGCTTTGCCAGTGTGACAGAAATACAAATGTGCTTGTATTGTATATTAATCCAGTCCTCATAGTAACAACAAACAAAATGAATGTAAAATCTGCCTAAAGTCAAAAGTTCAGCCACCCGTACTTGCTCTTTGTTTCTGGAATATATCTTGAAACTTGTTTTCACCTATTCTCAGATTGAATTAACCAGGCTCCTTCCTGTCCAGTTTAGGTAATTATGCAACAAAGGTAATTATGCTTATATCTAAGTTTCAGTTTCCTTTCCTTAAACCAGTAACAATATTTACACCTAACTGACTATTGTTAAGTCTCCAATTGGAAAGAAAGAAAGAAACAACCCATAGAGATATTATCTTCAACAACAAGGGTTCAAAATTTTATTTTGCTTCGGATACACTTTTTCATTAAGATATGGGGTAGGACCAGATTTCTACATCATTTTGACTGCCTACATACAACTGTCTGTTAGCTATAGTAGAGAGAGAAAATCATTTTCCAAGCACAATCTGGGAAAACTATAAAGTCTTTATAACTGTATAATGTTAGACAATTGAAACACTGAAAAGTTATCAACAGCAGATAACTCTGAACAGGTAGGATTCCTGGCATGGTATACTGTGAACAAAAAAACTGTGATCTGGAAGCTTTGGACTATGTACAGTATTTGTATGAACAATAACAACTAAAACCAAATGCCGACTTTTTTGACTGTAGAAATAAGGAGAGATGGGTTACTTTTGTGTTGACTTCACCACCACTATGCTTTCTTGGAGCTGCGGTTTTGCAGCTTGCCCATCATGTTGCCACTGGAGTAGTAGTAACATGAAGTCCTGGGCAAAAGGGGAATGAACAAGTAAGAGAGCTACCTGAGTGATGATATTGGTCCCTGAGCCAGCCTATTACGCTGCATCCCCACTGCTTGAGTATGTCTCCACACAGTCACTTTCCCTGGGGGACTGGTAGCCAGGGATGAAAGTCGGACCTCTTGTATGCTCAGCCTGTGCCTTTCCACGGAGCTACACTTCTATGTGGATCCTCTTTGGTACTGTGCTTTATGGCTGGAATCCCACCCATGGGCAGAAGAAAGGAAGAAGGAGCATGTTATGGGCTTAGCCCTAGGGAATATCATGGGTTTGGCTCTTGAGAGATTACAAATGCCTTATTATAATTTATGTACTTTCTGTTTCCACATGTGGCTATGTAGTTTCTAGGCATGTGCATGATTGAAAAAGTCAGATTTGTATTGGGTCCGGTTGGATCTTGAATCATAAATGTCAGTTTAGGTCCTTTTGGGCCCTTCAGAAGGTCAGTACAGCTGGGGTCAATAAAATCAGCAAAACACCCCACAGAAGTCTATGGAGAAAGAAAAAAATCATGCCATAAACCCTGACTCTCAAAGCTGGCGCATACAAAGATAAGGATGGTTGGATCCTGTGTATTTTATTAGAAGTGAATCCAATCATACTTTGATTTTAAATTTGTTTTTAAATGTAACTGAGAAATTGTACTCACAGATATTGCAGAAGAAAAGATATGTCATATCTGAGAATTAAAGAGAAAATGATGTAACATCAGATAATCTCAGGATAAGTAACCTAACATCTGATAATTTTCTGCTTTCTCTTTTAAGTTGTAAGTAAAAGTAAAGGCTAAATACTTTTAAAAATTAAAAAATAAATGCATGGGCAGGTTGGCAGGCAGGCAGGTGGCAGAGAGGTGGCTTCCCGCACCACCACCACCACCACCAGCTATGATCGGGAGCGGGGGGAGAAGCAGATTCTTGACACTATTTGGAGCTACACAACGCTCCGCTTTTCCCCTGGGTGGATTCGGAAAAGTCCTACCCAAACTGGGCTGTGCAAGTTTGGGTTTGGACTCTCCCTCAACCCCTCCAATTTGGGTAAAATCATACCATGACCGATTTTACCAACCCTAATTTGCACAGGCCTAGTGGTTACAGTGTTGCTCTGTGGAGTGAGAAGCCTGAGTTCTGGCAGTTCTCTCTTTTTTCATATGAACTTATTGTTGTATCAGTACTCTCATATGGTAAGCTGTGCCTTGAGGAGACCACATTCTCCCCAGGGTAGGACTCAAATGCCTGTCTTCTCTTTCCCACTATGCTACTGGGCAGCTTACAGTGTTGTCCGCTGTGAGTCTGCTGTTGTAACTTTGTTTCCTTTGAAATGTGCTCCACATACACCTCTCCCCTCCAAAATGCTGGTTTCCACAACAGGGTTCAAACTCATCTCTTGGGACACTACACTTCTGGGTTCTCCATAAAGGTTCCTTACCTGCAGTGTCCTGAAGGATTGTGGAGATGTTGTGGTCTCTTTTTGGCAATCTGGTTGTGCATTGTGTTTCGAAGGGGAGCACGTACCGAGTTGGATGAGGTCATAGAATCAGCCATTATTGTTTACTGATGCCTTCTATGCATGGAGATTGTGGTGTATCATTAGTGTAGAACACTGTGATTGGTAGGTGTTGGCAAAGTTGTCAGAATGCTGTGCATGTCTGCCAGTGTTGCTGTCTTAGTTTTTGTTACCACAGTAGTTGATTCTATTGCTGGGCATGCATCAGATCATTATGCCAGGATTTGGCCTGGCAGAATGGAATACCGGAACCATGGGATTAGCTTGATAGTTAAATGCATACTACAGCTGCCCTCTGCTGGATAGGATGTCAAATCTACTCTCATGCAACCATTTTCACTTGTGGCTTGTTAAGCTTATAGCAGTAGAAAATATTTTAAGCAAACAACAAACTATGGATGTCTTCTTGATCACACTGTAAGAGGCAGGGGAGAAAAAGCCAAGGCTACAACTCTATGTACAAGCCACCACCTTTTATGAAAACAAGTCAGTCATCAGATAAATTAAATCATGGCTTCTCATGTATTTGTATTTTGCTAGTCAAAGACTGTAATAAAGCTATTCACTCATTCATGGCTTTTCATGAATAGATACATGTTAAAGCAGGTTTCTTCTTTCTTTCTTTCTACAATGTAATATTATGAAACAGGGTCCGGTAAAAGGTGGAGGTTATGGTTTCAACCCTTTGTTTTCCTAGAAAGAGTCCTTCCAGAGTTGTTTTCAATGCCTTAATTAATCATGTTAACAAAGCAACGCTACTGGAAAAGCTCATAATTTCAATTCGTTTTCCTCCCCATGAACACCATTCTTTGTGTATATTAGTAAATATGCTGGTATATTTTTTTCATGTATACTAGTCAGTGTTGTACAGGGAGAAGCATTGTAACTTGCTGACAGATTAATATGGTGAGTAAAAGGTTGAACTAAAAACCTTATAACATTACTTAGGGACAATGTGTAGAGGGAGAAAGCAGGGACAAAGAGCAGATCCCTGAGAAACATCAGTGGAGGGAGAGAGGAGAGGAAGAGCTTCCCCCTTGGAAACACTATTAGAGCAATTAGATGTTGATGACTCACTTCAATCAGAGGACAGATTTCTAGTTATGTCTAATAATGACCCTTAAAATTGCTAGATACTTGAATAGGAAAGGAAAGGTTGTGCCATCAAGTCAGTGTCAACTCCTGGCGCCCACAGAGCCCTGTGGTTGTCTTGGGTAGAATACAGGAGGGGTTTACCATTGCCTTCTCCCGCACAGTATGAGATGATGCCTTTTAACATCTTCCTATATCACTGCTGCCCAATATAGGAGTTGCCCATATTTTTGTTTGTTTGTTTGTTTGTTTGTTTATCAGATTTGTTCACCACCCCAAACTTTCATCTCTGGGCGGTTAACAATAGCATAAAACAAGTTAAAAACACATACAAAAACTTAAAACAATTTAACAATTTAAAATAAACCAGAGATTAAAACCTAAAAAAAAAATTTTAAGCTGAGAAAACTGGGGTGAAAAGATGGGAATATAGTATAACATTATATCTCAATAATATTTTTAGGCATGGCTAAAGTTGAAAAAAATTCATTGCCTGCATGTTTCACAGTCATAGGAGAACAGAAGGGCTGCATCTTTGCAAGGAGGCTGGGGAGTAGCTGCGGAGAAGGCTTCCTCCACAGCCAAGCCCTTGCAGAGTGTGATGCAAAGTGATTTTCACTGCTCTCCTGTCTCTTGAAAAGTCCATTTGGCTTCCAGAATTATTTCCCGAGGATCATGCAGCTTGTCTGCAATTTCCATGCAAGGGTTTAGCCCTTATTCCATCCTCCTACAGCTGGAAGGCTGAGTCAACCTTGAGCCCCTGGTCAGGATCGAACTTGCAACCTTCTGGTTACAGGGCGGCAGTTTTACCACTGCGCCACCACTGCGCCACCAGTTTTACCACTGCGCCACCAGGGGCATAACAGGAGGGGGGTAAATGAGTTCCATTCATTAATCATTTTAATTGAATTGTTACTAGAAAGAAATACCACTTGAGTGGTATCTTTGAATTAACCTGAAAGTAGTAAAACTGTTTAATTTGGAGTCACTTCTGGTGGGGCTGCTTTGTGTTGAGTTTCCCTGCTGATTCTGTAACTTTGAACTGAGTGTAAGTTTTGGTTGTTGAGTTTAGGTTTTTATTTTTATTTTTTTACCATTTTATGCATTGTTCTAAACTAATTTGGTTTTATTTTTTTTAAAAAAAACAGGATAGATTTTTAAAAAATAAATAAATAAATAATTTAAATAGCACAATGTCTATCCCAGGCTTCTAGATCATGGGCAGGTGAGCCTAAAGCACATCAAGACCTTTGAAGGGACAATGCCACTCCACCCCACGCCACAGGCTGACACTCCTCCCTGCCTCATTCCTTTTGGGCAGGCGCAACCAATCAGGAGGCTGGGTTGGGACCTCGTGTTTGCAGAGCCGGCCCCCTCCTCTTCAGCACAACACGTCCAGAGCTCGATGCCCGCCCGTTTCAGTGGAAGATTAGCTGGTTGCTTTGCAGGGCCGAGTAGGAATTTTTTTGTTCCTAACCTGATTGGCCTTGGTTGGAAATTTTTTCACCTACTCCTCACTGATTTGCTTATTGGAGGCCCCTAGGGGTGGTGTGTCATGTTAGGGAGTTGGTCACACTGGCAGGTGAGTGCGAGCATGTGGAGGTTAGGATACTTCAGTGTTCAACTGCAGGCTCCTTTAGGGATGAAGGGTGGTGCATGGAACAGCCCCTCAGGGTTTCGTGGCCAAGGCTGACTGGGAATGCACTGCTCTTAGGTGATTGCTTGGCTCACCCATTCAGAGCTTAGTGGCTTGAGGGGGGGCGTGGCATGGGCTGCCACCTCCTTGGCACAGGAACTGTGTGGCACGGAGTTGGCTACCCAGCGGCTGCTGGTGGCCTGATCCCAGCCCAGTTGCTTCACCCAATCAGCTTGGGGGGCTGACAGCTATAGTTAGGAGGCGGAGGTCCCTGTGAGGGGGTGGAGTTGCCCGCACTCGAGTTATGTTTATTACCTAATGCTTCTCCCCCAAATGTTGTAGTAACAAAGTGTGGCCCTAGTTTTACCCATATACGTCTTCTTTGGGGTCCAGGGCCAATGGACAATAGCAATGACTCCCCTCCCCATGAAGGATTACTACTCCTTCCCATCATTTTGACATTTGTGACCAAGCAATAGAAGATCAAAGGAGACTTCCCTGCCTGTAAAACCACTTACTACGCATTTATAGTCAGCTAGATAGATACATTTTAAGAATTCAATCCTATGCATATTTACTTAGACATCCCATTACATTTAATACAGCTTACTTTAGACTGCAATCCTAACACATTTATTAGGAAGTTCATTCCACTGAATTCAGTGGGACTAATGTCTAAAAAAACTGTGCATAAGATTAGGCTATGCATTTCTATTTAATGTGCTTGTTGGAGAAAGAATTGTCTTGCCCATTCATTGACTCTAACTCTCCTGTTTGTTCACAGCTTTGCTTGGTATGTAATGCATTTTCCAAAACAGTATTATTGTCATGGAAATGTCACAATCATTTTATAAGTCAAATCTTTGCTGAAAAGCGGCAAAGAAATGTTGCTGTTGTTGTATATAAATATCTGTTGTATTCATATATACATCACTTGATTTCTTATCATTCAGTTACTCTGTATTTGATGACCGAGCTGAATGTTTGGACTGAATCCAGTGAAAAGGACTGGGTTAGAAGTGATGCAAGTTCTGTCTGTGGTGTATTGATTGACTTGTAATGGCGTGAACACACACGCTACAGTCACCAAGTGCGAAACCGAATCTAAGGAAACGTTAAGAAATTGCTTAATTTTATTTATTTTTCTGTATATAAGAACAACATTGACACAAATGCTGACCAGTTGCTGTTAATTATGCTATATAATCCCCCCTCATTAATTCAGGAAAGCCATTAAAATAGCCTTCAGATTAATTACTAATCATTACTGCACTGGCTTTAAAACATACACAAGTGCATTTAAGGCTGCATTAAAGGTTGACCAGACATTTCAAGAAGTGGTAAACTGAGTCATAAAAAATCCCTTCTGTGTGTGGCTGGATGAACAAGGAGACAGCAGGAAATATAACTGTATCTGTTTCTAAATCAGGACTAAAAGAAAGAAAGAGCTTTGAGCCTATGCCACTTGATTTTACTATTTTTAATCGTGTATTCAAATATTATTTTTCACAGCTTTTTAATACTGTTATCTTGGGCTTTGAAAACCAGTTAACCCTACAGATATTCATTATGACTCCGCAGTAATATTTACACAGAAATAAAAATAATCTGAAAGATTCGGAATTATAAAGATGTAATGTTAGGAATAGATAGTGAGAACAACAAAGCACACTTGGTCATCTCAGAAAGGTGTAAAACTCCACCCACTTACAATCAATAGGACTGCTCTGAAGCTATGCTATCCAAATGTTTAATTCAACAAGCAAACACACCCTTGAGCTTTATTTGTCAACATACACTAGGTAAATGAACTTAATATAGATATATACTTCTCTGGTTGTGGATTTGCGACAGATACTTTGAAGAGCATTAAAACAAAAATCTTGCAATGAAGAGTGTTTTTGTTATTAGCCTTGCGAGTCTTGGCCAGATAGAAATCTCCACGTACACACAAAATGATGACTTCAGGTTTTCAAAATGATGTGTACACATGGAGCTGTCCATTAGATTAACTCCCAAGACTACTTATTTCAGAAAACCCAGTCTAGCTCTAAGGGGCAAACAGAAATGACACATAACATACAGACATGTGTAAAAAAGCCTATTGGGATTTCCAACAACAAAATACAAAAAGATACAAAAAATGGAATGTATCTGACCCAATTTTAAAGCCATAAATAAAAAGAAAGCAGCTTCAGGAGGGGCAATTTTGAGTGGAGTGACAGTGGAAGGGGATTGTGTGTAACCCTTTCCCTACCAACTGGTTTTCTGATCGAAATCATGCATACACCTATTCCCTCCCCCACACACCCACACACACATACGATGACTTATTCTTTTTGATAGCTACTTTAATTCACCATCATGTGTGTATTTGTTTGTTGGTTTTGCTAAGCAGCTACTGTTAGGGAAATGGAGGATAAAAATTGTGAGTGCTGCATCAAAAAAAAAATCAGAAATGAACCAAAAAGACTCCTTAATCATCTTCAGCCAACTTCCCTTCTACGCGGTCATAGCATGGGCTTTGGTCACAGGGGAAGCTCTTCCAAGCACTTTCCAAGAGGATCTACTTTGTCGAAGTACAAGATTTAGTATTTTTAGAGGAGGGATGCTTCTGAAAACCAGTTTAGTCATTGCTATGAACTGAAAGTACACGAAGGCTATGGAATCACAAAATTACTGCAGGATGACTGCACGTTACATCTGGCCTGGGTTCCCTGTAACAGGGATCCCCAGATGACATTGACTACAACTCCCATAATCCTCAAAGGCCATTGCAGCTGGGAATGATGGGAGTTGTAGTCAACGAAATCCAGGAATCCCTGTTACAGGGAACACTGCTGGAGTCATGCAGTTTCAATTGCTACAGAAAGCTAAAGTAAATAAAGTCTAAGAGGCCAGCCACTCTTGGAACAATCTTCCTCTGGGAGCAACTCTCCTTTAGAAATAAGACACAGTGAGAAGAACTCTGCTGGATCAGCTCAAGGGTCCATCCATCTAGTCCAGCATGCTGGTTCCAACAGTGGCAGCCAGATGCTTCTGAGAAGCTCACACCTCCACATGAAAGCAACAGTTATCCCCTGCTGTTGTCCCATGCAACAGGCAGGCATCACAGGTTCAGCCCCCCACTGCAGCCCCCCTAGCCCTGCCCCCTGCATCAGCGTCTGACACAGGAAGCAGTTAGCCATGCCCCCTGTGCTTGATGCCAGTCGCGGGGGAGTGGTTTAGGTCCCAAATGGGCCCACGTGGCCCCAGATTTTAAAGGCAGGGAGAGCTGCTCTGGCTGTGCTGCAAACTCAGCGCTGGCTGATTTAGCTCCCAAATGGGGCCGTGAGGCCCCGTTTAGGACCTAGACCATGCACCCGTGTCTGACATTAGACACAGGATGTGTGTCAGGGGTGTGAGGTGCGGCCCCTAAGGGGTGGCAGCCAGTGTTCTTTGAACCCATTCGCTCAATGGTGGCTCTGCCCCTGCCATGGAAACTAGCATTCAGAAGACTACTGCTACAATTGAAGCTGGAGTTTACATGCAGCTATCATGGCTAATGCTCATTGACAGACCAGTCCTCCATAAATGATCTCAGTTCAAAGCCAGCTAAGCCTGTGGCCATCACCACATCTTGTGGCAACCAATTCCATAAACTGCTAACTAAGCAAAGAGGCTTCCCCCCCCCCCCCGCAAGTGGTGATTCTCTTATATTTAGCAAGGTGAGAGCAACTGGCCCTATCCAACCCCACCACAGGACCACTGCTCTAGTGGCTGCTGCTGGTGTCCACCTTATGTTGTTTTAGTTGTTAAGATTGTAAGCCCTGTGGGGACAGGGAAGAATGTTATGTATGTTTGTTTTTCTGTTTGAAAGTTTCTGTTTGAAAACTTTGGTTGAAAAGTGGTATATAAATAAGTGTTCTAGGAGTAGTAGTAATTATACACGTTGCCTGTTCTGAATCTACTGCAAATCAGTTTCACTGAATGAACCCAGTTTCTAGTCTTTGTCTAAACTAAGTAGTCTCAAACAGTTTAGCCTTTCTTATAAGGAAGACACTACCATCCTTCGATCAGTTTGGTTTCATTTTCTATTCTTATACTACTACAACAAAAAAGACAATTTGTTAAAGGGATATCCTCTATAATGAAAATAATGTTTTGCTTACTTCATTTTGATCAGCTTTTTAAAATATATATGTTTATTGAACACATTTTAAAACTCAACCGAAAAGACAACTCAATCAATGTGTAAATATCAAAAGTATCTAGAGTAACAGGAATGCTGTCTATTGTTGCACTTTCCAAAGCCTCTATCCCTTGCATTCCTAATACATTTAAATTATGTTTATGATCAATCAATAACTCTACAATTTCTGTTCTGTAAATAGAATTTCTATAAATTTCTGTAAATAATAAATTTCTGTAAATAGAATTTCTGTAAATACAATTTCTATTCTGTAAATAGAAAAAATAAAAAAAGCGATCAACACCCAAGGGCTGCACTCAGTCATGAATATTTTGGGTACAATCTTACTCTGTTTAAATCCATGGGAGTCATTACTGATTTCTACTGGAACAGGATCACATCCAGACTAGGCATCGCCTTAGATACCAAGGCTATGCACACGAGCAGCCCTACCCAGGTTAGGGAAGCCCTACCTGGATAGGGCTGCGCTTGTGCCTCCCCCGCAAGCCTGGGTTAAAGGGCGCAGGTGCACCCTTTACCCCAGGTACGGAGTCATTTGTATGCTCAGGTTGCATGCACCCCAAATATACAGAGATGGGCGCCTAGAATGCCTGTCTCACGGGGGTATCCCCCAATGCACTGCACTCATCGTGGGATATCCGGGGTCTTGGACACATCGTCCTGGCCTCCAGAGATCCGTGCTGCTTGGAGCAGCACATATAATCTTGGAGCGCAAGCCATAGTCCCAGCAGCATTTTCTTGCTCATCTGAGGGGTGAGTTCCCCCACCCACACTCCCATTCCCACTCAGCAGTCGTGTGAATAGCCTTACTATTGAATGGTCTTTATTTCTATTAGCTTTGGAATCCAGAACAGGGGTTTGCATATTTTGTCATAGTGAACCTCCTTAAATCACAATGACAACTGACATTTCACCTGGAGCTGCTTGCTCAGTAGGCAAGCAGTTCAAATGAGAAAAAATGGGGTAAGAGACCCAATGAAATTCTAAGTTGTCTGGGAGGTGGGGGAAACCCCTAAGGCAACTTTACTATTGGTTGTGAAGGAACGTGGGGGTGAAGTGGTGGAATAAAAGGCACTATTGTTGGGAAGGAATGGGGGCAATATAAGAGTGGTAATTCTCCACTTACATCATGGCCGGGCCCTATGAAAGATCAATGCCTTCTAATAATTAGAACTCCCGCTGTGTGGTTACAGCCCATACAGTAAGCCCATTTCTTTCACATTTGCTTTGCAGTCTAGGGAAATAGGTGCATGGTAATGCCTGGGTCCCATTTGCACCTACTTGAACTTCAGTCATTTAGCGCCACTGTGCCCAGTGGTGAATGTTCAGACTTCCCCAGGGACACTCCGCTCACCATTTCAGAACGATTTATAACTGGCATGTCCATAATATACATGTTACTGAAGTATGGGAATAATGCCTTTATAATTACAAATTGCAGCAAATACAGAGCTTCTAACCTAATGAATCTAGAATTTCTCCAGTGGGCAATGAAGCTATCCATCCCAAACCATTTCCCCAAAGGCTGGATTTACATCCATTTTAAGGATCATTAAGCATGTCTTACATGTTGTGGTTCCTATTGCAAAACACAATTTCCAACCAGCCAAAGTGAGAAATTCAATCAAACCAACTCTATTGGAGTAAACGTTTTATACATTACAAAACACTTCTTACATAGCTAGGAGGGTGATCAGAGACTCTTAATAGCTCTTAATAGGAATTGTGCTCTCTAATTTCCATCATTCCAAAAATTTTCTTGCAACAAGTCTCATTTATTTTAATTATCAGAGGTCACATTGTGCAACTTGGATGAGTATTTCTGTACAGAGTTCAGTGGGAGATACAAGAGTGTGGGTGCTCATCAAGATAAGCATCATTCTATTGAATGGATCAATACAACTGGTTAGGAAGGAGGGAATATAGGGCACTCTGCATTCTATCCTAATCAACTTGAACTGGTCTAATCTGATCTCACTCAAACATAAGCTCATTAACTAAGGCTCACGACTATTGAGACAGGTGTTGATACATTGATAGATGGATACTGTACATCGTACAAGGCCACTGGAAGCACCTAATTTGTTTAATCATTACAAACTATTTGATTGCCTTTCTGTCATACAAAGAAATCAAATTACTGCTGCTGCCATGTCTTGTTTGTGAGCCTGTTGTAGGCATCTGCTGGCCACTGTTGGAAACAGGATCTTTGACTAGATGGGTCCCAACAGATTTAAATAGTCTGATCCAACAAGGTTCCTAAAGTGCATTCTCATGATAATCTAGACTGGTGGGAAAGGGGGGATCCTAGATCTGAGCGGAACACGTGCTCCCAATTTGTGTTGTAAGAATTCACAAATGAAGAACTTGCAATCACATCCAGACTACATCAATCACAGACCAATCAATTCTAGATCACCAATCGGGGGCCAACATGGGCTGGGCACAATTGCAAGCCCTACATGTCCGGATTTTCACAACACAAAATGAAGAGTATGTGTCACTCAAAGTTTACTTTATTGCACCCAACTGAAACCATTTAGTAGAGACTGAATTGTTCTAGAGACACTGCAAAAATGACATTTAGAAAATCACTTTGTGGCTAGCTGGCATGTATACCACAGCTCCAAACAAGCCCTGCCACCTGAGATCTGCAACAGTTCCTTCCCTGTAGGAGGTAAGATTGATAGCAACTTGGATCTGGTCTTTTTCTGTACACAGACAGGTTACAGTAAAGAAAGAAATTATGTCCATATAGGCCACAGTTTAACACGGAGAGACTCTTTAAAATGCACTGAAATCAATGGGGTTATGTGAACTTGTGTGCTGAATTGTGGTCATAGGGTTCAAACAACAGCTGGAAATGGTCCCAACATGTATTACATTATAATCCTGTATCACTTTTACACCACTTTAATTGTTGTGGCTTCTCTCAAAAAATTCTGAGAATCTTTGGTGAGATGCTGAGGATTCTCCAAAAGATATTGAAATCCCCAGCCCCTCCTCATAGCATGGCAATTATCAAGGTTCCCTGGGAAGAAGAAATGACTGTCAAACCAATGTAAGTCCATCATGAAAATATGCTCAGTCTGTAGCTTTTCAGTTTGCCAAACATTTTAGTTATGATGCCAAAGACTCCATTATCCTTATAAATATACCCACTCGAGATTTACTGGTGTTAGTTTAAGTACAAAACAGAATTCCAGATACTGCTCCTAAGACACAGTCTGTAAGCCTGCTTCACCATCCCTCGGTTGCCTCAGCCTGACTTACTTCTTTTTGCTACCTGTCCAGAATTCTATTGTCCATCAAGACAACCAAGCATATGTGTTGGATTTCACCCAGACTCTGACCTCCTGGAGGAGGGGAAGGAGCCAACTTGGGCCTGGATCCCCAGTCCCAATGACAGCCCTCCTGATCTCTCAGACCCAGAGGAGCCAGAGCCAGTCACTCTTCATGGGGCACTGGGGACCCAGTGCCCCACAGTGAGTTTCCTGCCCCATTGTAGAACCCCACCAGCACCTTCAAGTCCTCAGGAGCAAAGGTGACACAGCACCAGAGCGGAGCTCCAGCTTCCAAGGCAGAATGCTCACGAGGCTGTTCAAGGCTTCCCACCCAAGGGGGCTACTCAGGAGGAGGAGGCCAGCCCTCCTCTAGAGGTAGGGCTGGCCTGAGGATTCAGTAAGGGCTGGGTCTCTTGCCAGCTACATAAACCTTCAACAGGGACCAGTCGTTTGTTGGTTCAACAGCTCCCTTGTGACCTTGTGCCGGTGGCCTTGTTAGACCCTGACAGGGACAACATAATATCACATACAATGCTATATAATGTGTAGAAGGGTCATGAATTGTTCTTAAAGATGGTTGTCGCTGCACTAGCATCCACAATGCGAACACAGCATAGAACCACTTTATCACTCCAGAGGTTTGTATCTCTCTCACGACTACAGGTCTTTAAAGGGGCTTATTAAGGATAATCCAGAAACAATTCAACTACAAAGGCTGATACAGATCTAAATCTTAGTGCTTGTTAACTAAAATTATAAAATGATCTATTTTTTCCTGTGTATACGCAAGCAATCTAAAGAAGTCAAAGCTGAGTTTTATTTTATGTTATTACGTTATATGGCATTTACAAAAAAAGACCCAAAGTGTAGAACTGTTGTACAAGGGACCTTTTGGTGCAGGAAGAGGTATTTCTTGTTTAGTGTCTTTTTGGCTGCTCCCAGATCCAGCACAAACTTCTCACCCTTACCCTCTTAGCCTCCCACACTCCTCATCTCTCTGCTCTCATATCCAGAAAGTCATGCCTGTGACTTTCACTCCTCCAGTTTTACCGAGCAACCTCTTGCTTTGAGATCTCCTGCTCCTTATCCAATCTCTCTGAATATGCTCTGGGCAACATGCAATTATGTCCCTGAGGGTTGCATGACCCTCAGAGACATAAGGTCCTGAGCCATTTTGGAAGGGCGGTATATAAATCAAATAAATAAATAAATAAATGCACATTGCTCAGAGCAATGTGGGGAAGGGCAGATCAGCTACAAAACCAAACAAAACCCCTTCACAAGCACCTGCACTTCAGAGGTTGAGATGCTACCACTGCACACATGTACTTTCTTGCCTTGCACAGGCACAGTTTTAGAACTGATTTCAGCAGGAATAATTTCACTGTGTGCTTCTCTTCTATGGGATTAAATGGGACTTAATGTTAGCTAGATAGTGCTCATAATGTATATGATCTTTATCTGTCTGATTAAATTAGTTGGTGTTTTTTTTGCTCTCCACATTGACAACAGTCTCAAATACTAGTCCCTCCCTATCTGACACTCCATCCATTTTCAAAAGAATTAATTTCGCTTTGTATTATGCAGCTGATTTCAAAAGTGTTTGTCAATCACAAAGATATACAATGTCCTTGTATGTGGTTTTCCCTCCAGTTAATCCACTGCATAACTGCCACCAACATGTTTATTAGGTTCAAGTGCCAAGAACTGCTTTTAGAATCAAAACTGGATAGTGAGAATTATATCATATAATTAGAGTAAAAATACAATCTTACGTATGTTAACTCAGAACTAAGTCCCAGTGCATCCAACTGGGCTTACTCATTAGTAAGTGTGTTTAGGAGTGCAGCCTAAGAATACAGTCCTATGCACTTGGGAGTAAACCTTATTGAATTGAGTGGGACTGACATCTGAACAAATATGCTTAGGATTGGGCTGCATGGCTGTTTCCATAAGCAGTGCTTAAATTAATGTGCACATTTTCATCACCTGCAATTACACCAGCTAAATCATGCATCCAGTTTGAAATGTTCTGATTTCTGTTCCACATACAGGAGTGTAGCTATAATTGAGCGGATGGGTTCAAAGAACTCGGGGCCCCCAAGTTCCACCCTTCCCTATTTTCTTCATTATCTCCCTCACTCCAAGGGGCTAATTGTGCCATTGTGAATTTTGTTAATTTGAGACAGAGCTCAAAACTGAGCAGTGTTTGCCTTAATGTACATACTAGCCAATGTAAATTTTTCATTTAGATTACAGACCAGTTTAAGCAACAACAAAAATCATGAGCCTAATTAAGCAAAAATGAATGAATGGTGGTATCGCTTGTGACAATATCCCTAAAATTCAATCAATTGTCTAGTTTAAGGTCAAAACTTCCAATCTCATTGTTCCTACTGAGTTCAATGGGACTCAAGTAGGTGTGCATGCAATCATAGCTTTTATCATATATTTAGAATTAATATGCATTGCAATCAGTGGATAGCATTCAGACTGAGTTATTTATGATTTGGTCCCACTGAAATTAATGGACTTAAGATAGACATGACTAACTTGTCTCATTGATTTCTGTGGTGTTTGGATACTGCACAATGAGACTTACTTCCAGTCCAAAGTTTTTAGCAAGAGGTTACTTCTGCTCAACCTGGTTGTGAAGCCGAGTACGGAAAGATAACCAATATTTTAACCTCTCATCTTAATTATCTCTATTTGTAAGCAAGCCCCGCTGATTTCAACGCAGCACGCCTCCAAATCAGAAGAAGCCCGACTGTGTAAATTAAGATAAGGAGGCAAAAGAGTCCAAACCAGAGAAAAGCAACACTGCTCCTAATCCGAACCACGGTATCCCGAGCCACGATGACGCTGAATCGGTTCTCCACGTCGGTTTCCCAGGCCCTCTCTCTCCACTAGTGGTTAGTAATCTCAAAACCTGGTCGCTTCCTTCTTATGCACAGGTTATCAGGAGGAGCGCGTCCTCCCTCTCTTTTCAACCGAATTTAGAAAACGCCACACCCGGCTGGCATAGAGAAGGGCTGCAGAGAACAACTCATGGCGGATGGGGGGCGCGGGAGAAACCCTCCCCCCTCAGAAGTGGCTTGCCTCCCCACCGCGCCCCCTTTCTATTTCGAAAATCTAACATGTGGGACACAGCCCGCCCGCCCATAAACGCGCTTTGCCTCTGTTGTGTGCCCCCGCCCGCCCCCTCAATCCCCCCCCCGCCAGTGCCACCCTTCCACCTCACCAACGCTTTCTTGCTGGCTAGTTATGGGACGGCCTTCGCCACGGAAAAGAAACGTGCAGGCTCCTTTCCTAATCATAAGCAATAATCGGATTCCGTTAAATTACACCCTCCCTTTGTCGGAGTGTACGCATCCCGAGCCTTGACACGTGTACTTGGAGACGTTCTTGCACTCGCAAGGAAAAGCATGGGCGCAGCGGGACCCTCCCCGCTTTGACTCCGAAGTAAGTCCAACTGACTTACCAACCTGCCAATCTGGATCTTGCTAGTGGCTCCCAACCCATGACAAGATAGAAAACGGGAATCCTTTCCTTTTAGAAAAGTTCTCGCAATTTGTTCTGGTTTGGCTTATTGACTGACTGATTGGCTGATTGATAGGCTTCTTTTCTACCTGCCCCTCCAGCCCAAAAAGATCCTCAAAGCGGCTGACAAGACAACACATCACAACATTTTTAAGGATCCCGGTTATCCTCGCCCCCCAGCCCTAAAATTGCCATGAATTTCTCAGCTCCAGTTTATGAAGCCGGACCTATCAAAACTGGAGTCATCAAAGGCGAGAGCCAGGCTAGGCTGCTCTTACTATGTCCGAAACAGGGGGAGACAACCGAGGAATAGATGTGCCCCTCCACTGGAATGGCAGGGAAGAAGGCCACCAATTTCCCGAGCCGTGGAAAACAGTTGCGTTTCAATTCCACGCGGAAGGGCCTTGCAGCGGAGCGCCTGCAGGTTAGGGCTCAGCTAATCCACTGGGCTCCATTAAGAGCTGTTGCATTCCAGGGAACTGGCTGTGAAACGCGCAGCCCCAAGCTGCAGTACTCGAAGTGCTGTTTGTTTGGCTGGGGAAAGGATCTTAAAAGTCCTCTGCGAAGAAGCGATCTTTGCCTGCAGGTACCTTCGCAGTGGCGCTTGTATGCCAAGAAGCTGGCACGATGATCCCAGAGGATTTGAGCATTGCTGACGTCCTCCTTTCCCCAACTTTGTAGGGGATCTAATTTCCAACTCTTAACTGGGGGCGCGCGGGGGGGCGGGGAGCGAGAAAGCCAGCCCAGCATGAAGAACCAGCTGGTTCTGGGAAGAAGGAGCCCTCGTTCCCAAGAACAAGAGCATCCTTCCCGACGCCTCTCCAGCTGGCTCTCCTCTCTCCCTCCTGCCGTCAGAGTGCCCCGTTCCTTAAACCGAGCACACTACAAGCCGCTCGCTCCGAGTAAGCTTTTGGAGAGCAGAAGCAAGCGCAAGGTGTTGGAGCGCTCCGACGCGCAACGGCAGCAACTTCCTTCCAGCCTTTCGGGGGACGCAGGCTGGCTGGATCCCGGCGGATCCACCCGACATCCTTCCTGTCTCTGCGCTGTGTGCAGAACCCGGATCCTCCCTGATCTCCTCCGTCCAGTCCCGGTCCGGAAAGAGCGCGACGGGATGGAGCGGCGCCGGGGATGCGCCCAGGGCGCAGAGGGGACTGGGCCGCCTGGGACACTTACCTGCCAGGAAGAGCCAGGAGCCCAGCAAGCCGCCCAGCAGGGCCCCGGCGGGGAGCCCCCAGCCAAACATGCCGTCCCTCCGAAGCACGCAGAAAGCCGCGGGAAAGGAGAAGTATCTGCTTCGAGGTGGGTGGATGGATCCTGCTGCCCCGCTCGCCCGGAGAACCTCGTCCACACAACTCGAGGGCTCGGCTAGTCCCGGCGCCGCATAAAGGCTTCCAGCCGGCTGTATCCTCTCGGTATCCTCTCCCCCGCCTTCCTCCACAGGCAGAGCGGGATCGAAAGAAAAAAGCAGTATCCGAAGGGCGCTGAGCTTCCCGGGTTTGGTCCCTTTATAATCTCTCTCCACCCTACATCCTCCTTCCAATCACGCCTCCATCCCCCCCCCAAAAAAAACGTCACTCGCTTCCCCCACCCTTTCATGTACAGCGATACCTCCGACACCAACCCACCCCTCCCATGCCTGGCGTGAGAGGCTAGCAGAGAAACCAGGCAGGTTTCTGGCTGGGAAGAAGAATCACGACTTTTCATATGACACGCTCAGTCGGGGTGAAAAGGAGAGAGTCAGCACCCCGGCTGGCTGTATTGCTTTGCCAATTGCAGTCTCGCCCATCCCATACGCATTACTTGGAAGGAAGCAATAAGTCCCCACGACTTCACTGGCATCTCCTTCCAAGTAAAGGTGCCCACTTCTGAGCACAATTATTCGTAGGGTGGCTTAAGATTCGTAGGATCGGGCTTAAAAGGCAGCTCTTTTACACATGGAAACTATAATTCTGTGCAAGAAAGTCTCACTGATCTCAGTGGGATTCACTCCGAAGTAACTAAGACCCATCATGGGAATTTTCTTCTGAGTAAAGAAGCACAACTTTGTTCTGTAAAGATCTTACACGTGGAAAGAGTCTTCCACGGAGTGTAGCGGGTCTTATTTCCAAGGGGTGTGTTTAGAAGGGGAGGGCGAACGAGGGGGGCTGCCGCTACAAAGCAGTGGTGGAAGAAGTCGAATGCAGCAAAATGATTGCGGTGGGACAGCCCGCTGACATTCAAGGCCGCTGCTAACATTTGGTCTGGGGATCTGGTTGGAGAAGGGGACCGAACCGAAGGTCTGGAAGTTGCTTCACACTTCCATCAGAGCAGCAAACCCCTCAAAAGCGAACGGCATGCGTGCACAGGTTTCCAGCTGTATCATACAACTATGGATCATATCGACACATGTTGAGGAGCTGGTGGCATTTTTCACGTTTTGCTAAACGTGTGGAACAGACAAAGAAAGGAAACGTCATGCTCCAAAAATAAAGACACCAGCCAGCACTATCTCGTCAGTATTTTTACCTTCTTCGTCTTCCTCTTAAAATTACTGAAAAGACTAAACTCGTCCTTTACCTCCATCCGCCTGCGCAGTCCACAAATCCTACTGAATTCGAGGACAAAACTCCTATTGGTTTCTATAGGTCTAGATTGCTCCTCCTTCAAAGTAAGATTCATAAATCAGCATCTGAGGAAACTCCCCTTACCAGGATGTGTTCGGCCCTGGGGACTCTCTTGCTCTCTGGCTTGGACATCGGCAATGGCTCCCTTGCCAATCGCATCTGTCTGTCCGAGATGATCCCACATCTACAGCAACACAGATAACCACGATTCTCCCTTCTCTGTAGGGCGGAGTCTGGCCCCCGCAATCTCCACACTTCCGCAACCTCGGGGCTGGGCAGGACACAGAGGCCATCACCAATTTCAGTCCGTTGGGTGCTCGCTGCATGCAACATGAGACGATTTGTTCGGCCAAGGGAGCAACTAACAGGACTAACAGCAATGCTGCGATTATGCACGCACAACATCTTGCATCACAGATGCTATATGGTTTCAATTAGTAGCAACTATTAGCTACAAGCCTGTCATCTCTAACTAAACTGGCGGTTGCAAAGGACACATCTGATTGGGTTACATCAACATTCTTTTCTCCACATCTCCCCTTTTAGCTGCTCATTATTCTGGTGCAATGTGAGATAATCCACAGTGAAGGCAGAAGCTTCTTCCCTGACTAAGAGGGATGTTTTAGTACTGTTTTGCACATACGCTTCACTGATGCTTTGCTCTGCATAATGTTTCCACGGGCATTTCTCCATGGTATGATGTGGCATATGCAGAATAGATGCATGTGCCACAGATGATAACACATAGATGCACCTCTCTGTATGGTGGGGAACTACACATTCATTCATTCTTTCCATTCCATTCCATTTGTATTCCACCCAATCCAACCCAAAATGGCTCAGAGCAGTTCACAATTCATCACATTATGACAAATGCATTCTTCAGGTCCATGTTTAAAACTAGAGGCTTCTCTTTTTATGAGCTTGAAAAGACACCCTAACAAAAACAAAACACCCTAAAAAATAATTTAAAACCAAGGCTGCAGCATTTTAAACACATATGCAAAGGTGCTCTTATATTCCCTTGGAAATGGGTGGTTTGATGTGTATTGTCAATGGGTCATGATGTGAACTGTAAGTAGTGCCAAGGGTTCCCAACCTTGGGTCTCCAGTAGGTTGTTGGACTACAATTCTCATTATTCCCAGAAACAATGGTTTTATATTCACACTCTTTACTAGCAATCATGGCACTGGGTTCACAGTCAAGCATAACTGCACGATCACACACCACCACCACCATTATTCACAGAGGGAACAACAAAACAATAATAGTGTATGAAAGACCATCTATTTCATCACCAAAAGCAGGCTTGCTCAACTTCCCTCCCCCTCCCCAGCTATTTTTGGACTAGAACTCCCAGTATCTCCAACCAGAGTGGCCAATACCCAAGAATTATGAAAGCTGTAGGCCAATTGGTATGTTAAGGGATGCCAAAGGACAGACAGTAACTGATTCAGAGAAGATCAAACAGAGACGGAAGGAGTATACTGAAAAACTGTACAGCAGGGACGTCAACATCCAAGATACTCTGGAAAATATTCCCTACTTGCAAGAACCTCTAGTACGGGAAGATGAAGTTAGATCAGCACTCTGGTCATTACCAAGTTGGAAGGCTACAGGAATTAATAGTACCCCTGCTAACTTGGCAAAGAGGCACCTTTTAAAGTGGTGATTCTCTTTATTTAGCAGGGGAAGAGTAACTGGCCCTATTCACCCATAGCACAGTACCTCCAGTGACTGTTGCTGGTGTCTATATTATGTTTCTTTTAGATTTTGAGCCCTTTTGGAGACAGGGATCCATTTTATTTATTTATTATTTCTCTGTGTAAACTGCCTTGAGCCATTTTTTGAAGGGCGGTATAGAAACCGAATTCATCATCATCATCATCATCATCATCATCATCCCCCAGTGAGGTACTACCTTGGCGTGTTTGTGGGGCTTGCATGCTCTGAGGAAGGTGAGAGCTATGCCAGAGGTCCAACCATACTGGACAGGTCTCACCAGAGGAGCCAGACAAAGAGTGCCTCTCCCATCAACAATATGGTGAGACGTAACTTTAATAAATCTATACCGGATCGGTCGTCGCCCGGGTCAACAAGGACCGCGCCAGGTGCTGGAGTCCCTGGACATCTGGTGGCAAGTGGGCTACAGGACTCAGGATCTTCAGTTGAGCAACCAGGGCTGAAGACAGCAAAGTTACTGGAAGAAACGTCGCTTAACCGGGGGGGGGGAAATACAAAAAATGCCAACAAGGAAATGATGATCTGCTATTACAAGTCTAGTCGAACTAGAAGAGGTTATTTAAAAAGAATGTACCAAATTTGGAAAGAGAAGCATCCAGACACAGAAATCACAGAACAAAGGCTAGCAGACCAGAGAAGATTCATAATAAGAAATCAAGTATTCACAGGAGTTGAGCTGGAAGAACTGCAAAGAGCAACACAGGCTCAAGATATGGAAGAAGAATTACCACCAACTGAAGCAGTTGCTCAGGCGCAGGTGGAGGAGGTGTTGGAAACAGAGGATACCACTGTTGCTGAACTGTTTCAAAATCAAAACCAGGCAACCTCCCCTTTGCCTTTACCTCAAAAAGCCGAATGCCGTTTAACAGAAAAGCAACAAGAACTAAAGCAAAAAATAACTGAGCACATGAACCAAACAACCACCAGGGTTCAACTTCCAGCTCTAAAAACAGTTGCCAAAAAACAACTTGCTCAGGTATTAAAAGATGTCAATGCTGCACTTGCAGAAATAACAACCAATAATTTGCAAGAAACAAACCAACCAATGTACAGTGCAGCAACAATAACAACACAAGAGCTCGGATATAAGATCAATGGACCTGTAAAAAAAGAAAGTAGTACATCACCTAAATGGAAGATTAGATTAGAAAATAAAATCTCCAGGCTTAGATCAGATGCTAGTAAATTGAAAGATATGAAAGACAAGAAGCTGAAGAATGAAAACACCAAACAGTATCTGATCCAAAAATACCACCTAGATTCAAGGAAAATTAGAGAAGTCCTGGAAATAATAAAGCAGCAAATAACAGCAGTGTCAAAGAAGATTAGCAGATATGAAGCCAGAACTACACAACACAGGCAGAATCTCCCATTCCAGTCGAATCAGAGACGTTTCCACCAAAGCATAGAAGGAGAAACTGCAAGAAACATAGAAACATCAAATAAAGAAGAAACAGTGCAATTCTGGGGGAAATATGGGACAATCCAATAGATTATAATAAAAAAGCAGGCTGGATGAAAGAGGTCAAAAAATGTAACCAACAAATGCAAGATCTAATAATAACACCAGAATTAATAAGTGAAAGAGCAAAGAAAATTAAAAATTGGACTGCTCCAGGCGACGATGAACTGCGTGGCTTTTGGCTTAAACACCTAACAAGCCTTCATAAACAACTATCAAAACAGTTCAATCACATTTTGCAAGGAGGTGATATTGAACAATGGCTAACAACTGGGAAAACTCATCTCATCATGAAAGACCCAGCAAAAGGTGCAGTTTCAAGTAATTATAGACCGATAACCTGCCTGCCAACCATGTTCAAATTATTAACTGGAATAATAGCAGATGAAGTCATGCAACACTTATTAACTAACAAACAGCTTCCAGTTGAACAGAAAGGAAACTGCCTGAACACCAGAGGCACAAAAGACCAGCTGCTGATTGACAAAATGATTTTAGAAAATTGCAAGAGAAGAAAAACCAACCTAAGTGTTGCATGGATTGACTACAAGAAAGCCTTCGATTCATTGCCTCACACATGGATACTAAAATGTTTAGAAACAACTGGTGTCAGCAAAAACATTCAGATATTTATAAAAAAAGCAATGAGCATGTGGAGTACACAGTTAACAATCAATGGCGAGACACTTGGACAGGTTAGCATTAGAAGAGGCATTTTCCAAGGGGACTCACTATCCCCTGTGTTGTTTGTAATCACCATGACCCCACTTTCACAAATACTAAACAAAACAGGCCTCGGATACCAAACATCTAAAACATCAAGTCAAATCAACCATCTGCTGTACATGGACGATCTGAAGTTGTATGGAAAGTCCCAGTCTGAAATCGAATCACTGCTAAACACTGTCCGTATATTCAGTAGCGATATAGCAATGGAGTTTGGACTAGACAAGTGTGCTGCATTAATAATGAACAGGGGGAAAATAAGAAAAACAGAAGGAATAGAACTGCCCAATGGAAGCAAGATCAAGAACCTGGAAGAGAAAGAACCTTACAAATACTTGGGCATCCTCCAGGCTGATAACATCGCACACACTGAAGTTAAAAAAAAGAAATTGGAAGTGAATACATCAGGAGAGTTAGAAAAATCCTCAGGTCCAAACTCAATGGCAGGAACACCATACAAGCCATAAACACCTGGGCTATACCTGTTATCAGATACACTGCAGGAATAATAGACTAGACCCAGGCAGAGCTAGAGACACTAGATCGTAAGACCAGGAAAAGAATGACCATCAATCATGCTCTGAACTCCCGCAGTGATGTAGATAGGCTCTACCTCCCTCGCAGCTCAGGTGGAAGAGGAATGCTGCAAGTCCATCAAACAGTAGAGGAGGAGAAAAGAGGCCTTGAAGAATATATCAAGGACAGTGAAGAAGATGCACTTCAAATGGTCAAGAATGCGAAACTATTCAACACCAATGAAACCAAGCAGGTCTACAAGAAAGAACAAGTCAAGAACCGAGCAGAAAAATGGAAAAATAAGCCACTGCATGGTTAATATTTGCACTAAATTAGTGGAAAATCAGACATCACCAAGACCTGGCAATGGCTTAAGAATGGCAACTTGAAGAAAGAAACAGAGGGTTTAATACTGGCAGTACAAGAACAGGCACTAAGAACAAATGCAATAAGAGCCAAAGTCGAAAAATCCACCACAAACAGCAAGTGCCGCCTTTGTAAAGAAGCAGATGAAACCGTGGACCACCTAATCAGCTGTTGTAAAAAGATCGCACAGACTGACTACAAACAAAGGCATGACAAAGTAGCAGGGATGATACACTGGAACATCTGCAAAAAATACAAGCTACCTGTAGCCAAACATTGGTGGGACCATAAAATTGAAAAAGTTGAAGAAAATGAAGATGTAAAAATATTATGGGATTTCTGACTACAAACAGACAAACATCTGCCACACAATACACCAGATATCATTGTAGTCGAGAAGATGAATGAAAAACAAGTCAAAATAATCGACATAGCAATACCAGGGGATAGCAGAATAGAAGAAAAAGAAATAGAAAAAATAACCAAATACAAAGATCTACAAATTGAAATTGAAAGGCTGTGGCAGAAAAAGACCAAAATAATCCCGGTGGTAATTGGTGCCCTGGGTGCAGTTCCAAAAGACCTTGAAGAGCACCTCAACACCATAGGGGTCACAGAAATCACCATCAGCCAATTACAAAAAGCAGCTTTACTGGGAACAGCCTATATTCTGCGACGATATCTATAACAATTGACAATAAAATTCTGGCATCCCAGGTCCTTGGGAAGGACTCGATGTCTGGATAAAACAAACCAGTCAATAACACCTTTCTGACTGTGTAAACAAGAAACAACAATAATAATAATACATAACATTGAAAAAGTAGAAAATGAAGATGCAAAAATATTATGGGACTTCCTACTACAAACAGACAAACATCTGCCACACAATACACCAAATATAACTGTAGTCAAGAAGAACGAAAAACAAGTTAAAATAATCGACATAGCAATAACAGGGGATAGCAGAATAGAAGAAAAAGAAATAGAAATAATCACCAAATACAAAGATCTACAAATTGAAATTGAAAGGCTGTGGCAGAAGAAGGCCAAAATAATCCCAGTGGTAATTGGCGCCCTAGGTGCAATTCCAAAACAACTTGAAGAGCACCTCAATATCATAGGGGCACAGAAATCACCATCAGCCAATTACAAAAAGCAGCTTTACTGGAAACAGCCTATATTCTGTGACGATATCTATAATAATAACAGCAACAATACTGATAATAACATTCAGCCATCCCAGGTCCTTGGGAAGGACTTGATGTCTGGATAAAACAAACCAGTCAATAACACCTCTCTGACTGTGTTAACAACAAACAACAACAACAACAACCATTAATTAATTGATGGAATAGCTACAGAAATATGGCAGGCAACAGAAGAATCAGTCAAGGTAACAGATTGGACAAACCATTGTGAAATATCCTTAATTCCACATGCTAGCAAAATAATGCTCAGGATCATCCAATGCAGATTAGAGCCCTACAGGGAAAGGGAAATGCTGGATGTCCTAACTAGTTTCAGAAAAGGCTGAGGAACATGAGACATCATTGCTGATGCACACTGGATAATTGAGAGAGACAAAGAATACCAGAAAGAAGTCAATATGTACTTTATTGACTACATAAAAGCCTTCAATTGTGTCGACCATATCAAGTTGTGGAATATCCTTAGGAAAATAGGCGTCCCAGGACATCTCATTGCTCTCATGAGAAACTTATACACAGGACAGGAAGCCACAGTCCAGACAGAACATGGTGAAACAGTCTGGTTCCAGATCGGCAAAGTCAAGGGTATATATGTTCTCCTTCTCTATTCAATTTATATGCTGAACATATACTCAATTGGAAGAAGATGAGCGTGGTTTTAAAGTTGGAGGAAGAATCATCAATAACCTGCGCTACGCTGATGACACCACTGATAGCTGAGAATGCGGATTATCTGCAAGCTCTAGTAATGAAAGTTAAGGAGCACAGTGAAAATAATTAATTAAATGTATATAATTAAATATAAAGAAGACTATAATTAAATGTAAAGACTAAACTAATGACAATGGGTACAGCAACCAGCCTCAGAATTGATAATGGGTCACTGAAGTAGTGGATAGCTTTTACCTTTTAGGATCGACCATCAACAGTCGAGGATCCAGCTGTCAAGAAAAACGCCGCAGTCTAGCACTTGGTAGGGTTGCAATGAAGGCCTTGGAAAGAATATTTAGATGCTGTGATATGTCTATACCTACAGAGATTGTTCGAACCATGGTTTTCCCTATGACACCCTATGAATGCGAAAGCTGGCCTTTGAAGAAGCAAGATAGAAAAAGCACTGACGCTTTTGAACTTTGGTTCTGGAGAAGGCTTTTGAGGATACTGTGGACAGCCAGGAAAACAAACAAATGGATCCTAGAACAAATCAATCCAGAATTTTCACTTGAGGCACAGATGACCAGGCTCAAACTATCATACTTCAGACACATTATGTGAAGACACAGCTCCCTTGAGAAGTCTGTAATGCTGGGGAAAGTTGAGGAAAAGAGCAGAAGAGGAAGACCATATTATGCCTGTCTTAAAACAGCTGCACTGGCTGCCAATATGTTTCCGAGTGAAATACAAAGTGCTGGTTATTACTTTTAAAGCTCTGAACAGCTTGGGTCCAGGTTACCTTAGAGAGCTCCTTCTTCAATATGATCCCCATCACTCGTTGAGGTCATCTGGAGAGGTTTGCCTCCAGTTACCACTGGTACATCTGGTGGCAACTCGGAACCGGGCCTTTCCTGTAGCTGCTCCTGGTCTATGGAATGCACTCCCAGCAGATATCTGCAGTTTAGGCTCGCTGTCGGCCTTAAAGAGAGCCCTAAAAAACTTATTTGTTTGGCCGGGCCTTCCAAGGCTTGTAAAGTGTTGTTGTTGTTTTTTAAAGTATTTTAATTGGTTTTAATTGGTTTTGAATTGTTTTTATATTTTTCTTAGCACTGTGTTTTGAATTGGGTGTTTTTATGTCTTTTTAAAGTTGTTGTACACCACCCAGAGCCTCTGGATGGAGTGGTTTATAAATGAAAATAATAATAATAATAATATTATTATTATTATTATAACCCCACTTTCACAAATACTAAACAAATAATAATAACCCCACAAATAATAACCCAACAATAATAACCCCACAAACAAATAATAATAACCCCACTTTCACAAATACGAAACAAAACAGGCCTCGGATACCAAACATCTAAAACATCAAGTCAAATCAACCATCTGCTGTACATGGACGATCTGAAGTTGTATGGAAAGTCCCAGTCTGAAATCGAATCACTGCTAAACACTGTCCGTATATTCAGTAGCGATATAGCAATGGAGTTTGGACTAGACAAGTGTGCTGCATTAATAATGAACAGAGGGAAAATAACAAAAACAGAAAGAATAGAACTGCCCAATGGAAGCAAGATCAAGAACCTGGAAGAGAAAGAACCTTACAAATACTTGGGCATTCTCCAGGCTGATAACATCGCACACACTGAAGTTAAAAGAAAAATTGGAAGTGAATACATCAGGAGAGTTAGAAAAATCCTCAGGTCCAAACTCAATGGCAGGAACACCATACAAGCCATAAACACCTGGGCTATACCTGTTATCAGATACACTGCAGGAATAATAGACTGGACCCAGGCAGAGCTGGAGACACTAGATCATAAGACCAGGAAAAGAATGACCATCAATCATGCTCTGCACCCCCGCAGTGATGTAGATAGGCTCTACCTCCCTCGCAGCTCAGGTGGAAGAGGAATGCTGCAAGTCCATCAAACAGTAGAGGAGGAGAAAAGAGGCCTTGAAGAATATATCAAGGACAGTGAAGAAGATGCACTTCAAATAGTCAAGATTGCGAAACTATTCAACACCAATGAAACCAAGCAGGTCTACAAGAAAGAACAAGTCAAGAACCGAGCAGAAAAATGGAAAAATAAACCCCTGCATGGTCAAAATTTGCACAATGTAAGTGGAAAATCAGACATCACCAAGACCTGGCAATGGCTTAAGAATGGCAACTTGAAGAAAGAAACAGAGGATTTAATACTGGCTGCACAAGAACAGGCACTAAGAACAAATGCAATAAGAGCCAAAGTCGAAAAATCCACAACAAACAGCAAGTGCTGCCTTTGTAAAGAAGCAGATGAAACCGTGGACCACCTAATCAGCTGTTGTAAAAAGATCACACAGACTGACTACAAACAAAGGCATGACAAAGTAGCAGGGATGATACACTGGAACATCTGCAAAAAATACAAGCTACCTGTAGCCAAACATTGGTGGGACCATAAAATTGAAAAAGTTGAAGAAAATGAAGATGTAAAAATATTATGGGATTTCTGACTACAAACAGACAAACATCTGCCACACAATACACCAGATATCACTGTAGTCGAGAAGATGAAAGAAAAACAAGTCAAAATAATCGACATAGCAATACCAGGGGATAGCAGAATAGAAGAAAAAGAAATAGAAAAAAATCACCAAATACAAAGATCTACAAATTGAAATTGAAAGGCTGTGGCAGAAGAAGGCCAAAATAATCCCAGTGGTAATTGGCGCCCTGGGTGCAGTTCCAAAAGACCTTGAAGAGCACCTCAACACCATAGGGGCCACAGAAATCACCATCAGCCAATTACAAAAAGCAGCTTTACTGGGAACAGCCTATATTCTGCGACGATATCTATAACAACAGCAACAACATTGACAATAAAATTCTGGCATCCCAGGTCCTTGGGAAGGATTCGATGTCTGGATAAAACAAACCAGTCAATAACACCTTTCTGACTGTGTAAACAAGAAATAATAATAATAATGTCTGCAAGAAAGCATTCAGTGCCTTTAACTGGTAAGCAAGTGCTAATACTGGGGGGAAATAGCAGTACACATGTAATCATCCAAATGAGATTAGGCAGATGGATTTCTGTCAATCTGCTGCTTGTGGCTAGGAAAAGAGAATGCAAAGCAGAATTCTCCCTTTAGGTTTCTCATATTGCTTAGGGTCTATAGTGCTTGGAAATGTGTCCTCTCAAGAAATTCTGAAATGCATTTGTTTGAAGCAACTCCGCCCCTGGCCATTTTAATATTTCCTTTCCTTTCCCCCTTTTCTCTCACCCAAGAGAAAAACTGAAGATGGCTAGCAAAACAAAACTGAAGTACAAATTGACCAAAGCCGGCCAATTCACCCTCTGTACAGTGTATGGCTGATGAAAGAATATCTGAGGAGGGGCAAGAGGCAGTTGGCCAGGCAGACTAATGGGAAGGCTCACTGATAGAAATGTTGCTGTGAAAGTTTGGACCTTTAATGGACCTTTAAAGCCCTTAACAGTTTGGGCCCGGGATACCTGCGGGACCATCTGTTCCCAAGGGTTGCTGCCCACTTGATGAGGTCATCTGAGGGGGCTCTGCTCCAGGTGCCGACAATGAAGGAGGCTCGGTTGTTGTGCATGCGGGACAGGGCCTTCTCTGTTGCTGCCCCCAGACTCTGGAATGTTCTCCTGATGGCTATTCACTCCTTGGTCTCCATCACAGTTTTTAGAAAGCGTGTTAAATCTTGGCTTTTTACCAGGCTTTTATATGATTGTCTCTACTGCTGCTTCTTTGTATTTTGTACAGTTTTTATGCTTGTATTTTAAATCTTTTTAATCAGATTTGTTTTATATTTTAGCTTAATATTTTTATTGTGTCATTTTTTATAGTCTTGTTTTTAATTTTTGTGTAAATCACTTTGGGATTGTTTTAATGAAAGGTGGTATATAAATTCAACAATAAATAAATAAATAAGTGCCCACAATAATGCTGCATTATAGGTTTTGTAGTCTCATTGTGGCATAAAACAGTTTATTGTTCTTGTGATATATGGATTACCCCCAGCCCCACACCACCACCCCAAAAGTGGTATGGCACAAAAAGACTGATATTTTTCAAACATGCAGAAATAGCAAAAACACATACATCTCAGCTTAGGCATACACCAGGCCACGCTGATTCATCCATAAATAAAAGTACATCAGCAGGGTGTCTTTGTGTAGATCTCTTAATTTATAGTAATATGACTGTATTTGCACACAACACACCTGGTAGGTAAGCAGACATCATAGCCCTTAATTTACAGAGAAGGAAATGAAAGCAGACAGAAATTAAGCTATCGGCCCAACATCACAGGAAGCTAATGATGGAGCCAAGAGCACAACCCAGATCTCTTGAGTCCCACAAAGCCATTTTGTACGTGAACCAGGATAATGAATCTTCAAAATGATTCAGCTTTCCAGTTTTAAAAAGATTGGTCGGAGTGTTTCCTGAAGACGTTGTGGAAAACTTCCATTAAAATGTAAGAAAAAAGAACTCTCATGGCAGGCTTGGCCAATGGTCCTAGGTTTACATCCTGTCCTTGATAGTGGCCAGTAATAAAAGCCTCAGAGGAAGTGAACAAAAAGCCACAAGGTACAGCAATTCATACAGCAATTCATCCTTGTTGACGTTAATGTTATCAAAGGGCTTAACTGTTTTTTATTTTAAAATTCATGCTTTATAAAGTAATACACATATAATTCCCACCTCCCTATTCCTTGAAAACATTCTTCATTCTTCCCTATCACGTAGGCAATGACAATTTATTTCCTTCTTCTCACTTTGGCAGATAGGGCTCCAGCTCCCTAAAGACAGCAGTGTGAACAAAAACAAAAACCCCAGCTGAGGAGGAACCCTAGTCACTCAGATCTCTACATGAATTGCCTAATCCAACATACACATACCTCAGATCTCACTAGCTTCTTTCAGGACATGTTTTTTTTGAAAGAGTCGTGATTTCCTAAGAGAGAATATGAAGATTCAGGGATAATTGCACATCCTTCACAATTTAGTACAATGGCTCCAAACCTCTTGAAGTCAGCTTAAGTAGAGCATCACCACGTCTACAAAAGCCAGCTCCCTACTCAACAGTAACACAGGTAAGGCTTACTTCAAGAAACTGCAGAAGCGGAAAGGCGCACAGACAGCCAGAAGGCAAGCAGAGGGAGCATATACCCAGTTAAAGTTCTTGCCTGCTTCTCCAGCAGTGCCAGCCATGACAGGTAGAACAACTGCCTGTCCAGGCAAATAATTTCCAGCTGTATAGTCATTAAAGTAAGAAGGCATGAAAGACTGCCTTCTTTCTACTTCCCTAGAGTATCCATTTTATTTTGCCTTGATACAGTATTTGCAAAATCATTCATTCATGTTGCATTCTTTCATATTTCATAAAAGGAAACATGACTGGTTAATCAGATGCTATGTAGTATTATTTACTGAGAATTCTTCATTCATGGGAAATATGTAGTCCCCAATCCCCATCATGTGCAGGGATCAAAGGGTTAACTGCAGCTATCAGTATAGGACAGACAGATACACACTGAGCCAGTGAGCATAGTGCATTTGTGTAGCCATGGACTCGTAAAGGCATCACAGATCTGACATTATAGATAATGGACAAGTGGAAGATAAGTCTGAGCAGCAACAGCTCTGGGATACCCTTAACTTCCCAGGGCTGGACACAAGCTACCCTGATTGGTATGACTACCTTACGCTCACAGATTCAGGTAACTCACTGAAAAACATTTGCAATGGGGACTGGGGATTCCAATTATTCCCCATGAATGAGGAATTCATAGTAAATGCTGGCCATAAACTTCTTCGAAGGGCAAGTGTCATCCACCCACCCAAGACTTTGCAATTATTCACATTGACTTTCTGTGGCTGTAAGGAACTGGGCTTTTGTTCAATATGTCACTATTTTAGTTAAATTTTCCAATAAAACTGTAATATCTGGAAATAAACTCTGTTCACATGATTTATTTTGTGGTTGCTTTTGAGTTACATAGCCACACAATTAATTAACATCATTTTATTACTTTATATTGGAGCTTGATATAGCTATTTTAAGCTTGCTGTTCCTTTCCCAACACTTCACTTCCTTTAAAAAACACACAGCAGAAACTAACGATGACAGAGAAAGTTTAACTTCCCAATTGTGCAAGAGTGGGAAGTGGAATCTTACCTTAATAATGCAATCATGTTATTTCCACCAGCTAAATCAAAAGGTCCATTGTGCTTTCCAAGCCCAGGAAGACAAGATCCAGCAGGTAATTGTCCAAAAAAGAAAAGAAAAGAAAAGAAAAGAAAAGAAAAGAAAAGAAAAGAAAGAATGGCCATTGACTTCTTCAGTTTTAATGATCTGTCTTCCTTAAAGTCTAGTTGACCTTTTATGGATACACAGGAATTTCTAAGTGGAATAAAGATAAAACGAAAGGCAATGTCATCATTTAGGAAGGTCAAAGGGGAAGAATGTTCAGACTACTTGTGATGGTGCGTCAAGAACGCCTGCTTGTAGGTTCTGCATATTAAGCGGCTATTGGATAATTAGTGAATCCTGTAAAGACTATACAGTATTGGACAAAGCAACTGTTAACAACTTGCTTCTTAGAATGGTTTGGTAGAGGTACACATGAGTCGCTGCTCCTGATTACCATGACTCCTCCTGTTGTTCTGTTGTAGCCAACAAACTGATCTGAGCAATAATAATGAAGCAAGAAGCTCTGCCCTTCATCAAAGTACTACATCTTTTCCATAGAGATGGCTCTTCCCCTTAACTACACTAAAGAAAGGCTGATTAAAAAAACAAGATCTCTACAATAATTGTGGAAATGAAGAGTCATGCTTAAGAAAGCAATATACTAGTATTAAGTATACTAAGATATAGTTGTCAGTAACCAAAAACAACTTGAAAGGGATCCTAGTTTTAATGGAATGGGCCTAAACAACTCAACTCTCCAGGATGAAAAAAGACCCACACAATGCTTGACAATGACCCCCTTCTTGCAATTCTAGTCAGGAGAAAAAAGAGAAAGTTTATCAATGTTTGCTGGTAGACGATGTTTGGCTTGGTGGGTCACAAGATCTTCTTGGTATATAATCAACATCTGATCATCACATTTCTGCCTTGTTTTGGCTTGGTGGGTCACAAGATCTTCTTGGTATATAATCAACATCTGATCATCACATTTCTGCCTTGTTTTAGGCTTGGAGGAAGATAGCAGGAGAAATTTTTCTAGTAGCCAGGGCAATCTGTCACCTAATGTTTATGGGATAAGAATATATATGCACAGTTACAGACATGTCATTATTTAGATACTAATTCCAGAAAATTACAGTGCAAAATGATGTAGTGACAAATGGGGAAGGCAGGAGAACAGAACACAAAAATGTCCTTCATGGCAAGGGTTGTAGAGTAGGGTGGAATGGTGGAGTTTACCACCTTCTCCCCCAATCTCCAAACAGATCTTTGTGTTGATAACTTCTGGGGGGAGGTGACAGATGTCAGAACGCATATGCATTATGTGTGGGAATTTTGTAATATCTGAAGTAGTTACTGGACACATTTATATGATGGTAAATAAGCAAAGAGGTTCACTTCCAAATTCCAAGTTCATTTATATAGGGCTAGGGTGTTAAGATTTACTTCGAATCATACACCCTCACTGGTAAAAGAGTAAAGCATTTTTAGAGAAGAGGATGTAGAATGGATGCTGATGCTGCTTCCCTTCCCTTTCCAGAACCAGAAAGCCAGGTTTCCCCGGGGTGTGTACTGATTAGCAATAAAAAGGGAAAAGCATGATCCAAGTTAATTTTCCAGCCCTAAAAGGAAATGGTGTTTCCTGTATTATACAAAACTGGTGCCAATAAGACTGACACAAGAATCTATTGTCCTTTTGACAAAGACATGGTAGGAAAGGATGCCTGTGAAAATAGACCATTTCAGCAAGGAACTTTTGATCTTTAGAATAAAAGTGTGTGTGCACTGAGAGACAAGAGTCAGAAGTAAAGGATACACCCTATTCTAATGATGAAACACTCCCTAATGCTCATGCTCCACACAAAAACCCATTAATCTCAATTTTTGGTTTTGAGTTTACAAAAAACCTTTTCATATATTATATATAAATTAATTCATGTTTAGAATCATGTGTACAGTTTGCAGGATGCTACAGTCAATCCTGGCTCTCTGAGTAATGTACCTGCATGAACACTCTGCCTCCTGAGATTCGTAATGCCCCCTCTCCTGTCCTTTAAGAAGCTCCTGAAAACCTATCTATTGTGTTTAGTTTTAAAAGTGTGTGTGTGGGGGGTCCCCCCTTTTCTTTCTCTGCTGCTTTCCCCTCTTCTTCTCTAGTCTTTGTTGTTTTAATTTATGTAAACCGCCTCGAGTCTAAGGAAGTCAGGTGGTCAATAAATTTGCTAAAATACACATGCTTCTAAATATCTACTTGTTTAGGTGTGCACTTAAAAACAAACAATGTAAAGGAGCCCTCCCTGCTTTTAAGGTACACTATGATTCTTCTAAAGATCTCTCATTTGCTGTTTCCCATTTTAGAAAATTGACATACAAGACATATAATTGACATATAAGAAAAATTAAAAATGACTAATTGAACATATGAATTTGCCTTATATTGAGACAAACCATTGCTCCATCTATCTCAGTATATTGTGCACCACCAGCTCCCCAAGGGTCTTTCCCAGCACTACCTGGAGATGCCAAGGAATGAATCAGGGACATCAACAGCTTCCAGAGTGTGCAAACAGGCTCGAAGAGATGTAAAGACATGGGGTTGAAGTTCTTGTCTCATTTTATTTATGTAAAATATTTCTATACTGCCCAAAACTTGCATCTCCGGGCAGTTTGCAATGAAAATCATTTAAAACATAAAATCATCAATTAACAATTAAAAATCACTTAAAACATTTAAAAAACATTTAAAACATTTAAAACCCAGTATTAAAAATTTTAAAACTATAAATCTAATTAAAAGCCTGGGTGAATAAATGTGTCTTTAGTGGCACTTTAAAAGTTGGCAGAGATGAGGAGGCTCTTATTTCAACAGGGAGCGCATTCCAAAGTCCAGGGGCAGCCACAGAGAAGGCCCAGTCTTGAGTAGTCACCAAACAAGAGGGCGGCAACTGTAGATGAACCTCTCAGATGATATTAACAGGCGGTGGGGCTCATGGTGAAGAAGACGTTCTCTTAAATACCCAGGTCCTAAGCTGTTTAGGGCTTTATAGGTAATAACCAGCATCTTGTATTTTGCCAGGAAATGTATCGGCAGCCAGTGTAGTTCTTTCAACAAAGGAGTAATATGGTCTCTCCGAGATGACCCAGAGACCAACCTGGCCGCTGCATTCTGGACCAACTGCAGTTTCCAGACTACCTACAAAGGCAGCCCCACATAGAGCGCATCTTGTCTTGGATTCTGAAGAATGGTTGGTTCATAAAATTGTTTTTTATAGATTCAAGACAAACATACTCTTCTGAAGTTATCGTGACAAAGTACTATCTAGTGCTGCACATTTTAAGCTAGTAGATTTAGCTAGTTGATTAATCATTGAAGCAAATTTCTTCATTTTCTTTCAAAGCCGCAGCAAGGGGGGCGAGAGGAAAGTCCCCCTCTTTCACAAAAAGAAAGAAAGCATGATGCAGCTGCTGCAAGGACTGGGAGGGGGAGTGACCGGGTGATTAAGGAAAAGTTAATTGCCTAAAAGACTTCCTGCTGGATGGGGTGAGGTGGCAGCGGCTGGCTTCAGGGAGGGGGTGAGGAGGGGAGAGTTCCCCTGCTTTTTTACCTTTAGAAGCCCACCGCTCTAAACAGCAAGCTTAGCTCCTCCCTCCCTCCTCACCGCCTCTTAAGTTATTGCACACAGGCAGGCTGAGACTCCGCCTCCCACTCTGCTATAAACTGCAGCAGAGCTATAGAGTCTAGAATCTATAGCTCTGGACTGCATCACTCTAGACTCTATAGCTCTGCTGCAGTCTATAGCAGAGCAACAGGTGGAGCCTCAACCTGCCTGTGAGCAATAACTTAAGAGGTGGTGAGGAGGAAGGGAGGAGCTAAGCTTGCCACTCAGAGTGGTGGGCTTCTAAAGGTAAAAAAGCAGGGGAACTCTCCCCTCCCCCCCCCCCCGAAGCCAGCCACCGCCACCATGCCCCATCCAGCGGGCGGTCTTTTAGGCAATTAACTTTCCCTGAACCACCCAGTCATCCCCCCTCCCAGTCTCTGCAGCAGCTACATCATGCATTTTTTAAAAAAAGTAAAGGTGGGGGACTTTCCTCTCGCCCCCCTCCCTGCAGCTATTGCCATAGCCATAGCTGTGAAAGAAAATGAAGGAGGCAGGAGGGGAACTTTCCTCTCCCCGCCCCCTGGTACTTTTTTTTAAGGGTGGCAAAAGCCTTTTTGCCTATAGGTGGCAAAAAGGTTAATCTGCCCCTGTGCACAGGGCAGTTGCACAATGACTTAAAACAGCATCTACACAGTTGTGCAGCATTACTTCCAGGGTTTCCAATTTACAATGTTTTCAGTCATTGCACAACTGCCCTACTGCACTATATTGTTGGGGCTGCCTTCCATGGTTCACAGCAGCCTAAGCTGCATAACACTGTGAAAAATGTCAGCTATAAGTTATACTTCGTAAGTTATACTTCATTTAATATTCACATCTATGTCTCCTTACCATCATCATCAGGAAATGTCATTCAATCCCTAAATGACTGCCTATAGGCAGTAATGGGCTGAATGAGGGACAACAAATTGAAGCTGAATCCAAGTAAGACGGCGATGCTCATTGTGGGAGATCAGAATCTGAGGGATGAGTTAGATCTTCTTATGCTGGATGGGGTTACACTCCCCCAAAAAGAACAGGTATGCAGCTTTGGGGTGCTCTTAGATCCAGGCCTCACCCTGGTATCTCAGGTGGAGGCTATGGCCAGGAGCGCATTCCATCAGCTTTGGCTGATTTGCCAGCTGGATCCATTCCTTGAAGAGAACGATCTCAAAACAGTGGTACATCAGCTGGTAACCTCCAGGCTCGACTATTGCAATGTGCTCTATGTGGGGCTGCCTTTGTACATAGTTCGGAAACTTCAGTTAGTTCAAAATGCAGCAGCCAGACTGGATTCTGGGGTAACTCGGATAGACTATATTATGCCTGTTCTCAAACAGTTACATTGGCTGCCAATATGTTTCCGGGGAAAATACAAAGTGCTGGTTATTACCTTTAAAGCTCTAAATGGCTGAGGACTGGGTTACTTTAGAGAGCGCCTTCTTCTGTATGATCCCCATCACACTTTGAGGTCATTCAGAGAGGTCTGTCTCCAGTTACCACCAGTGCATCTGGTGGCGACTCAGAACCAGGCCTTCTCTGTTAGGGGTGTGCACGGAACCGCGGAGTTGCGGTCCGGCACTGGGGTTGGGGATTCCAAACAAGTTCGGGGGGGGGGGCTTTACTTACCCCCTCAAGAATGCCTCCGTATTTCTTGAAGTAAGCGGGCGGCATACCTCCCTGCCGCCCGCTTCATTCCCCCTCCTCCGCGGCTGCTAGTGCTGCTAATCTATCTTCGCTTTGAATCAATACTCAATCGGGCGGCAGGGTATCTCCCAGTCCCTGCCGCCCGGCTCTTCAATGCCCCCCGACTTAGGTTGAATAACCCTGCCGCCCCAGGACCCCTGCCGCCCCTTCCCTTCCCTTCCCTTCCCATGCTCAGGGGGTCGGCAGGAGAACTCCCCCGCCGACCCCGTCCCCTTCCCCGGGCGGCTGCGCTCTAAAGTTAGAGCGGGCGGCGGGAGAGCTCCCAGCCGCCCGCTCGCTTCCCCGGCTGCGGCGCTGCAAATGGCTTCTTGGAAGTGCGCCTGCGCAAAAGGCTTCCAAGAAGCCATTTGCAGCGCCGCAGCCGGGGAAGCGAGCGGGCGGCTGGGAGCTCTCCCGCCGCCCGCTCTAACTTTAGAGCGCAGCCGCCCGGGGAAGGGGACGGGGTCGGTGGGGGAGTTCTCCTGCCGACCCCCTGAGCATGGGAAGGGAAGGGAAGGGAAGGGGCGGCAGGGGTCCTGGGGCGGCAGGGTTATTCAACCTAAGTCGGGGGGCATTGAAGAGCCGGGCGGCAGGGACTGGGAGATACCCTGCCGCCCGATTGAGTATTGATTCAAAGCGAAGATAGATTAGCAGCACTAGCAGCCGCGGAGGAGGGGGAATGAAGCGGGCGGCAGGGAGGTATGCCGCCCGCTTACTTCAAGAAATACGAGATTTTACTGGAAGGGGTGAGTAGAGCCCCCCCTGTTTTGAATAGAACCCCCCACCCAAACCAAAACCACCCCGTGCCCGGACCGGTCTGGAGACCTTTAGAATGGCCTCTGAACCGGTCTGTGCACATGACTATTCTCTGTAGCTGCTCCTGGCCTATGGAAAGCACTCCTAGCAGATATATGTAGTCTGGGCTCATTGTTGGCCTTCAAGAAAGCCCTAAGGACTTACTTGTTTGGCCTGGCCTTCCAAGGTTTTTAAATTGTTTTAAAGTATTTTTAATTGGTTTTAAATGGCTCTGAACTCTTTTAGATTTGTTTTATATTGTTTTAACCTGTTTGTTTTAACTGCTGTTTGTTGTAGTGTTTTGCCTGTTGTGTCAGATATTGCTTTAACTTGTTTGTTTTAACTGCTGTTTGTTGTAGTATTTTACCTGTTGTGCACTGCCCAGAGCCTTTGGATGGGGTGGTACAGAAGTGTATTAAATAAATAAATAGATAGATAGAGAGATAGGTACCTAAATTGACATTTTGGCAAAAAGTAAATATCAATTAAATTTAAGCAACACCTTAACTGATTAATTATTAAATAGCCAGATCGTCGAGTAACTTAAACTCTTTAATAAAACCCATTGGAAGATGACACATTCAAAACATCTATCAGTTTTCCTTCAGAGGACTCTTTCAGTTGTTTGGTCTACTACATTTTTATATGAATGGAGAAAATTCAGGACTCCCATTTTGTTTTTATTTTATTTTATTAACATTTATTTAACATATTTTATACATATTGTTAATTATTTCAAAAGAGAGAGACAACTTCTTTGAGGTGGGGGAAAGCTTGTGACAGGAAAGGATGTCTCCTAAACTGCCTTTTAGGGCACGATGGCTTCTCTTCAGATGTTACTTATCTTTTCCTGTTAAGAAATGTCTAGAGCTTGTATCTGTCAAGAGTGCTATGCATCCTGTGGCACAGTCACCAACTCAAGCAATATTTCTTAACAGATTTTCTGGCATTCCATACATTCCTTTAAACCTCACAGATGGCAATATAGAATTATATGAGTATTTGTAGGATACAAAGGATTGAATCTAAAGAAGTTAGTCATGACTAAGTTTCATTCAAATTAATGGGACTTGAGTTAGTCACAAGTAACTTATCTCATTGATTTCAATGGTGTTTACTCATGATTTACTTGATTTAAACACACAGAATTGTTGTTTTTAACATATTCCAACATGGCATAAACACCAAGTCAGCTAGATTGGCCCTGGTGTCTAGCTGAAAGTTTTAAAAGTCACAGCCAACCACAAAAGCAATACAAATCTGCAGTGGCTATTGGCATTTGGTATTAATCCCATTCAGTTGTTTTTAAGATTATTAAAAGATTCTCCATTAATAATTAATCAGATTGGAGAAACAGGGAGCTCAGTTTTTTGCTCCATGGCTATGAAATAATCCATTCATTTAGAGGCTTTTCTTAGTAACAAGGGGTGATGCAAACAATTTCAAATATTGAAGATTGCTTCACACATGGCATTTTTCCTACAGTTTTTTCTCTGAGCAGGAAAAACTGAATATGATTCAAATATGGGACAAGTTTGTATGGCATAACATTATATTTCAGAAATAAACAAACTGAGAAATCTGCTATATTCTGTACGTATAAATTCTTATTTGTGGATATTTCCAGCCACATGCTATAACATCAGATCTATGGTTCAAAACAGTGCAAATGTGGCATTAAGACTGGTGATAGCTGGCTGATATGGCTAACAGGTCTGTCTTCTCTACATTCTAGACCTGAATCTATAACTAAACCCTTCTTTGACCTCAGACTTTAAACGCAACCACAAGCATGCTTATAGTTGTGCAATACAGGTCTGGATGCAAGCTCCAGACTTCGCACCAAGAACTAGCGCAACAGTATACTTGGACTTCCAAAAAGCTTTCAACAAAGTTCCTCATCAAAGACTCTTGAGGAACTTAGCAGTCATGGAATGAGGGGACAAGTACATGTGTGGATTGCTAACTGGTCGAAGAACAGGAAACAGAGGGTAAGTATAAACGGAGAGTTTTCACAATGGAGGGAAGTAAGAAGTGGGGTCCCCCAGGGATCTGTACTCAGACCGGTGCTTTTTAATTTATTTATAAATGATTTAGAAGTTGGGGTAAGCAGTGAGCTGGCCAAATCCAAAACAGATTGTGAGGAGCTCCAAAAGGATCTTTTCAAAACTGGGACAGTGGGCGACAAAATGGCAAATGTGGTTCAGTGTTGGCAAGTGTAAAGTGATGCACATTGAGACGAAAAACCACAACTTCAGGTATACGTTGATGGGATCTGAGCTGTCGGTGACTAACCAGGAGAGGGATCTTGGGGTCATGGTGGACAGCTCATTGAAAGTGTCAACTCAATGTGTGGCAGTTGTGAAAAAGGCCAATTCCATGCTAGGGATCATTAGGAAGGGGATTGAAAATAAAACTGTTAATATTATAATGCCCTTATACAAAACTATGCTGCAGCCACACCTGGAATACTATGTACAATTCTGGTCACCTCATCTAAAAAAGGACATTGTAGAACGGCAAAAAGTGCAGAAGAGGGCAACCAAGATGATCAGGGGCCTAGAGTACCTTCCTTATGAGGCAAGACTACAACACCTGGGGCTTTTTAGTTTGGGGGGGGGGAACGACTGCGGGGAGACAGATAGAGGTGTATAAAATCATGCATGGTGTGGTGGAGAAAATGGATAGAGAGAAATTTTTCTCCCTCTCACATAACACTAGAACCAGGGAACATCCCATGAAATTGATTGCCAGGAAATTTAGGTCCGACAAACAAAAGTACTTTTTCACACAATGCATAACCAACTTGTGGAATTCTCTGCCAGAAGATGTGGTAACAGACAACAACCTGGATGGCTTTAAGAGGGGTTTGATAACTTCATGGTAGAGAGGTCTATCAAAGGCTACTAGTCGGAAGGCTATAGGCCACCTCCAGCCTCAGAGGAAGAATGCCTCTGAATACCAGTTGCAGGCGAGTAACAGTAGGAGAGGGGGCATGCCCTCAACTCCTGCCTGTGGCTTCCAGCGGCATCTGGTGGGCCACTGTGTGAAACCGAATGCTAGACTAGATGGGCCTTGCGCCTGATCCAGCAGGGCTGTTCTTATGAGCTGTAGACAAAACAGTTTGTTTTCAGAGAACTGACAATCATTCTTACTCCAAAACTCTATAACATCTCTTTCATGATAGACACCAGTGAATCAAAATAAATGCCTTTATTACATCTCCTTCAACTCTCTTAAAAACATGATTGCAGTCCTTTCATAATCTATGAGGATATATGAAATATATAAAAACAGGTCAAGTCACCTTTACTGCATTTAGCCACAGATAATGACAACAAAACATTGATCCCACCTAATAATGGCCAGGAAGATTATTAAATAGAATACACAATAAAACAATAGTCTATGAAATGATCTATGAGGAGCCAGCTTCTACAACAACTACTACTACTTCAAATATTTATATATTGTATTTCAAGAAAAGTGCTGAAAGCGGTTTACATAGCAAATTAATTAATTAATTAATTAATTAATTAATTAATTAATTATTGTTTAATCTATTCAACCTGTTGCTCAGTTTATTTTGCTGTTAATTCAAAAAGGGTCACCTTGTGCACGGTGGGGAAAACATAATAGGATAAAAAAACTACAAATACTATCAGTTGCAGACTAGCCTAGGTGCAAGGACTAAGTGTGAAACATAAACTTCCTTTTGGGCCCATCATGCAACAGGTACTGCAGCACACAATAATCTTCATCTTGATCAGTGTCACAAATGCAAGGATGCTGCAAAGATGCTCGTAGGTAAAAGTTGTTTCATGAGTATCACACCCATCCTGCGCAGCTTCATTGGCTACCGGTCTGCTTCTGGGCAAGATTCAAGGTGCTGGGATTGACCTTTAAAGCCCTACACGGCTTGGGGCCGGGCTACCTGTTGGATCGCATTTGCCCATATGATTCTGCCAGGGCCCTCCGCTCATCATCTCAGGCCCTGCTCATGGCCCCGCCACTAACAGAGATCTGGTTGGTGGGGACTAGAGATAAGGCCTTTTTGGTTGTGGCCCCTCAGCTTTGGAACACCCTCCCTGAAGAGCTTCGCCATGCTGCCTGCCCCAGTGTTTTTAAAAAACAACTGAAAACATACCTTTTTAAGGAGGCTTTTAAATGCTCCATCTTTGGTTATATCTGGTAGGTTCTTTAGTTTTTATAATTCTTAGTTTTTAGCTTTTAAAATAACTTTTAATTTGAACTTAATACTGATTGTGATTTTTAACCTGACTTTTAAACTTGTTTACTCAATTTGGTTAATGTTATTACTTTTATTGTATATTGTATCTTATTGTTGTGAGCCGCCCCAAGCAGTAGTGTACTGGAAGGGCGGTGTAGAAATATTTCAAATCAATCAATACATTAAATAAGGTATTGGCAGGCCACAGGAATCTGATAACATCTTCCATCAAGTTATGCAGAAGGTGCAATTTAACACCTAAACTCTGTAAAGGCTCATTGGAGAGGGAAGAATGTAAGTTCTCATAAGTATTGTGGCAAAATCTACCTACCCTACTGTTGCCCACTTAGTAGAGGGGGAAACAGACAGAGGTGCACCTAGGTAATTTTGGAGTCTGGACCTAAAGGCCTTTGGAGCCCCCCCCCCAATTAAGCATCATCACGCTCGGCTACGTGACCACAGCACCCGGGACAGACTAAAAAGGATTTGGGGGGCCCCAGGGGCTGTGGAAGCCCTGGACCGCAAGTCCAAGGGTAAGAGCGCCTCTGGAAACAAATCCATGTCTGGCAAGTTATTTCAGATCCCTGTGCTCACTTTTGGCGTATGATATCCAGTTTGAATTAACATACGTCATACTGAAAACTTATGCAAATTAATATTCTGGCTGTGGCAGCCAGTGTGTTCCCTTAGTCTGTGGTGGCTCACAGGTTGTGGCAACTGGGACATATGACTCACCTGTCATAAGCATCAATGGCATTTTTGCATGACTGCATACTACCATGTGCTCATGCCTCAAGTTCACTTTTACAGAATTGCCAAGCAGTATGAATTGGTCACACCTGGTAAAAATTCTAGGAGCCTGACCTACTTTTGCTTGGCCAATGGCATTTTAAGCTTCAGTCAAGCCACTGACCTCAGAGATCCTGAGCTGGGGACTTTCCAGTTTCATATGGCCAGTTCTCTGACCTGTTCCTGACAATCAAACTAAAATGCTTGGTGAAGCCCAAGAGTAGGGAAACAGGAGCAAGGTGGAAAGCAGGTAACATATTTTAAATACAGGGGACAAGCTGGAATCAGAATTAACAGCATTTTGTATTCTGTCTACTAATATTTTATATTTTGTAGTTGAGAAGTTTGTCCCAAGGGGGATCCTCGAGAGAGTATTTGTGGTGGAGTCAGAATAGCGTTGCCATCTCCCTGGGTTTTTCGGGTAGTACCCGGGTTTTAAGTATTTCACCCAGATTGCTTAGCCCACCTGGATTCCCCCAGATTTCAACTTTTCTTTTTTTTTTTTTAAGCTAAGCTCTAGCCCTTGTAGAAGTGGAGTTATGGAGCAAAATGTGTGGTCACTACTATTCTGCTCAAACACTGGACTTGTATTAAGGCAGGAGGCCAGCTGGGAGAGTTTCACAAGTACTGTAATCCCCTGAGGAATATTGCCTTTGTGGTTTTTATCAGCAGGGATCTCTATCAGGCAGTTGAGAGGATACCTTGATGTAAATCACTTTTGATGTAAATCAAAAAGGCTTTTGATGTAAATCACTGCCTCCCTACCAGGCTGTATATTGTAAGGTTTAAGGACATTGCCTTGACATTCTATGCATGTCTACTTAGAAGGAAGCACTGCTAGTTTCAATCAGATCTTCTCTCAAGTAAGTGTATACAGAATTGCAGCATTAACTGAAAAATTGTGCTTCCCCAACCCCCTTTGAATCTATTGCTGTTAATATGTCAAGAAAAATTGTCAGGCAAATATATCTTCCCAAACTATTGTTGGTAGATATCCAGAGCAAACACAAGTCAACTGGAAAGTGCATCTTCTAATCTGCATAATATGCAAATGATTTGCAGAATAATTTACATAATATGAAAATTAGGGTGCCTGGATTTGGAGAGCCAGAACATGGCAACCCTAAATCAGAAGGGAAAAGAGAGGGAAAGGAGAAGGAGAAAATAGAATTGTTTCTGAATAAACCCTTACTTAAATCTACATAAGATTACTCTGTGTTTATGCAGGAAGCAACTATAGAACTGGGCAAGCACAAAGTAAGGCAATGACAGCAATAACTAGGAATGTGGCTTGCTGCACCAGCACAAAGCCAGACCCATTACCTTGAAATAAATACAATTGAGGCTGAGGTCATCCTTTGCCAGCCATGAGTCACCATTAAGCAGATTGTGAACTCCAAAAAAGCATAATACCAGGGACCATTGCTTCAGATAGTCTTTGGATGAACAACCACCCTCAGGGCAAACTAATGAGTTCTATCTTTGTTTTCTGTGAAACCAAAAAACAACAACCCTTCCTCCCCACCCCTACATCCAGGAAATTACTGAACAGGAGGTTGCGCCATGCTAGTGCAGAGGTGTGGGTAGGTGGTGGGTGCACAGAGTCCCAATTCAACGTTCTCTTCATGAGACAGTGGCCTATTTCCTTTAGTGAAGTGAAACTTCAGCCTGTGATGTTAATGAGTCATGGAGCATGTGGTATTTCTATAGCCATGATACAAAGAAACACCACAAAAAGGTCAATCGTTTCTCCCTCACCAAAATCGATCTTCATTTTCTGTGATCTATGGAAGGTTTATTTAAAAGTGGGAGATCCATGCAGCTGGTGAGATTGGAATGAATGGGCAGCAAATAGAGGGTTTTTTTTGGTGCTAACTCTTAATTCCATAAAATGTTTTAATATAGACATTTTTGAACAGCTTTGCTGTTTAATAAATTGTTCTGTTTTATTGCTGCTGTTTTAAAATCTTGTATGGTGCTTTGGGAGCGACTGGACAGCATATAAAAACTCCTAATCATAAATCAACATTTAAAAGAAGGAGATGCAGAAAAGGGCACATCTTGGGCTTAGGGATCAATTGAGGAAGAGTCATATCGACTTCATTGCAAGGAGAGAACCCCTGTGTGGCAATGAAAAGCATGACGACAACAATGATAAATAAATAAATATACCGTTTGTCAACAAAATTTCCCAAAGCAGTTTTCATAGATATAAATAAATAAATTAGGCTCCTTGTCCCCTAAAAATCGCTCACAATCTAAAGAAACAGAAGATAGACACCAGTAACAGCCATTGGAGGGATGCTGTGCAGGGGATGGATAGGGCCAGTTGCTCTCCCATTGCTAAGTAAAGAGAATCAGCACGTATAAAAGGTGCTTCTTTGCTCAGTTAGCAAACTCTGACCACAGAGTCTGTTGTGAGAACAGTCCAGTGATGACTGACTCTGCCTTTTTAATTGTTCTTGCATTGCCTTCAGCTACTGATAGCAAGCACTATTTTATAATTCACCGCTAGACTGAAGTCAAATATTCTGCTCTCCCTTGCACCCAGTATGCAGTGCAGACAGGGCCGGTGCTAGGGTTTTTTGCGCCCTAGGCGAGATCACCTTCTGGCGTGCCCCCCCCCCCGGACAATCATATTTCAAACACAGATGTATTATAGAAAGAATGAAAAGCACAGAATTTGAAATCCCCCCCCCCCCCCCGCCAGCGCTCATCGGGGCAGCAGCGTTGCCCCCTTTACCGGATGTAACTGGAAGTACTTGACACGCCTGTGTGCGTTGCACACGCACCCAACGCACACAGATATGTTGAGTACCTCCAGTTCCATCTAGTAAAGGGGGCAACAGGGCGGCATGATGCCAGCCCAACGGACTTTTAGGAAATCGAGCGCGGGGAGGGGAGAGAAGTGCACCCTCCCCTGCCCTTAAAGTTACCCCAGGCCAGTTCCATGCACCTCCCTAATGTGTGGCCCATGGAGCAGACTTGCAGGAGCTAGGCAGCCAGGGGAGCCAATGTGATGAGAGGCAGTAGGGATGGGCGGGGGGACCCTTCTGGGCAATTTCTCCCTGCAGTGAGCCAGCTGGCTGGGTCCAGGGGGGCTGGGGGGAGGTTGTGGTGTCTTGCCATGGAGCTGATGGCCCTTTGGCTACTGCCGGCCACCGGGCACTGCCAGGCTCTCCCGGGGCTGTGGCTGCTGGTTTCTGCAGCCCTCTTGCCTGATGTCTCTGTGCCACCCACAACCCTAACCCTACCCCCCCCACACCAGAGAGGGAGCAGCGGCAGCCCGCTGAGTGTGCGGGGCAGGGGGGGCAGCCTTCTTGCAGGTGGCGGCAGCAGCGGCCTCAGCCTCCTCCTTGCAGGCCTCTCCTCCGCGGCCGACCAAGCTGCTTTCCACCCTCCTGCCGCTTGTGCTGGCGGCGTCGCCGTGCGCCCCGTGAGCTCCTCAGCAGGCAACTGCCAGGCTGCTGCTGGGCGGGCGCCACCACCGAGGCCCTCGACTCAGCCGCGGCGGGCTTCCCGTGCTGAGAGTCACTCAGCAGAGCCGGCCTGCTGCTGACGGCAGCTCCGGGGTGCCCAGTGGCCGGTCGGGGCTCCAGGGTGAGGGTGGTCACCCTCCTCCTCCTGCAGCCGCAACTGGCAGGCTGGGCAAAGCAGGGCGCAGGGGCGGGCTGGGGAGCCCCGCCACGCCAGAGGTGCGGCTGGCTGGCTGGCCGGGGTTGCGGGGTGCCCAGCAGCAGCAGGCTGCTGCCCGGCAGGTGCCCCCGCTGGCTGGCCTTCGGTGGGAGCCTCCATGCGGGGGGCTCCCTCTGGAGCGGGAGGCAAAGGCGGTCCTCGTAAGGCCTGGACTGCTCCGTCCAGCAGGCGCAGCGCGGCCAGAGAGAGCGAGCTGAGTCCCACCCCGCCCCCGGAGGAGGCGGCGCCGCCTGCTTGCTGCTGCTGCTGCCTCGGGGGCTGGTCGGGGCCTGCTGCTGCTGCCTGCCTGGCCCCAGCCGCGCGCGGCGGGGGGAGCCCTGGGAGGGTGGTGGTGGCAGCCCCGGGTTGGGTCCCCCGCCTCGCCCCGCCGCCAGACAAAGGGCTGCTGCCTTGTCCTGCCTTCTTGGCCCCTCGCTCTCCCCCGCCAGGCAGGGGCCTGCAGGTTGACCGCTTGGGGTGGGGGGGTGGCAGGCTGGCCAGCGTGGCGCCCCCTCCATTTTGGCGCCCTAGGCAACTGCCTAGTTCGCCTTAATGGACGCACCAGCCCTGAGTGCAGAACACTGCTGATACAACAAGATATGAACAGTAGGTAGTAAATAGTGCAAAGCAAGGTAATTCCTGTGCTTTTAAAATATCTTTCATATGATCTGTTTGAATGTTTCCTCTATTTCCTGCTGCATACCTGGATCTCTATTGCTCACATGAACCTGCATTATATTGAGGCAGACCATTGGTCTATCTACTCAATATTGCCTACAATGAGAGGGAGCAGCTCACTGGGGTTCCAGAAAGGAATCAGCCCTATCTAGAGATGCAAGAGACTGAACCTGGGCCCTTCCACATGCAAAGCAGATGCTCTACCACTGAGCTACAACCTCTCCACCTATATCAATTTTTGAACTTACATATATTATGCCCATCGGAAATTTATTTATTTGATTGATTGATTGATTGATATACCACCTTTCCAAAAATGGCTCAGAGCAGTTTACATCAAATTGTTTGATTGATTGACTGATTAAGTGCTGTCAAGTCGGTGTCAACTCTTAGCAACCACATAGATAGAGTCTCTCCAGGATGAACTGTCTTCAACTTGGCCTTTAAGGTTTCTCAGTAGTGCATTCATTTGCTGCTGGTCGTCGTCGTCTTCTCTTTCCTTCAACTTTTCCCAGCATTTATGGACTTCTCAAGGGGGCTGGGTTTTCCCATAATGTGTCCAAAGTATGATAGTTTGAGCCTGGTCATTTGTGCTTCGAGTAAAAAATCTGGTTTGATTTGTTCTATAATCCATTTGAAAGCATAAATATGTTTCCTATCTTACTTTTTCAAAGTCCAGCTTTCGCATCCATAAAGTGTCACAGAAAAAACCAACGTCAGAACTATTCTAACCTTTGTAGGTATAGACACACCACGGCATCTAAATATCGTTTCCAAGGCCTTCATTGCAACCCTACCAAGTGCTAGTCTGCAGCGTATTTCTTGACTGCTGGATCCTTTACTGTTGATGGTCAATCCTAAAAGGCAGAAGCAATCCACCACTTCAATGTTTTCATTGTCAATTCTGAGGCTGGTTGCTGTACCTGTTGTCATCAGTTTAGTCTTCTTTACAGAAGAAGACATCAGAAATTAGTGTATGGTTTATCTAAATTTTTATTCAGGAAATTTGCAGTACTGTCTGTGTTTTCTTTAAAAGACATTGAGGTCATTTACACAATAAAAAAATTGTGGTCTACCCGGGTTTGGGAGCTCTGTGTGCTCCCAATTTTTGGCTGGGTGGTAGAAGCAAGGTAGGAGGAAAAACAGGGCAGAAGTGATTGAAAGCAAGGTAGGAGGAAAAGCTTCTTCCTCCTATCTTGCTTCCACACAATCACTTCTACCCAGGTTTTCCTCCTACCTCGCTTCTACCACCCAGCCAAAAATTGGGAGCACACACTGCTCCCAAACCCGGGTAGACCACAGTTTTTGATTGTGTGAGTGACCTCATTATGACCCTAACAGGTCCAAAATAGTGAAGTTTCTACTTCTACTACATCTTAAACACTGGTGAAAAATGTGAAGGGCTCTTGTGAAATGCTGCACTAATTATAAATGTGATGTCTTGCTATCTGGGCACAACAGGGAAATTGAGAACCAGTTCTTATGCAAATTAAAACAAATACTGCAATATGGGAATTGTGTTTTTAGACTAAGACTGTTTTAAAGTATTGTTCAGTACTTGCAAGAATATTGCATCATCAATTTCCTCTTGTTCTCATAAATGTGTTTGTTCCTCAGAATCTCCTATTCAACTATATTCTACACCTGCCCTTCTCATTCTATGAAACTATAAAATCATGGGAACAAGTGATGCCTTTTACTGGTAAACTATAAACAGTAGGAACTGGTGCCAGTGTATAACCGGAAAGTACTGCTGTTGTATGCATATAACAACTGATCATTATTAATGTGGGTTCTGTAGGAAATATGTTAGATTGTTTAAAATATATTTTTAAGTATTCCAAAATTATCTGTACAGTGTAATAATAGCCCTGGTTGCATATGAATGGGAGACTGGATGTGTGAGCACTGTAAGATATTCCCCTCAGGGGATGAAACCGCTCTGGGAAGAGCAGAAGGTTTCAAGTTCCCTCCCTGGCTTCTCCAAGATAGGGCTGAGAGCGATTCCTGCCGGAAACCTTGGAGAAGCCACTGCCAGTCTGTGAAGACAATACTGAGCTAGATAGACCAATGGTCTGACTCAGTATATGGCAGTTTCCTATGTTCCTAATAATAGACTATATCTTTTCTGTCAATAGTGGCTTACATCCTAACAAAGCACATGTGTTAGGAGGCTCCGAGGGGCTGCATTAGGAGCCCTTGCGCATCTCCCTCAGACTTACTGTGCTTGCTCTGTTGCACAAGACAGGGTTAATACGTCCAAGTGCTGCTTGTGCTCCAGTAGCGCCTGCAAGGGTGGAAATATGCCAACATGTTTCTGCTTTTATCAAAATCACTCTTTCCCCTGGACTTCAGGCGGACGTCCAGGCCTCCACACCCCCTGGGCCCCCCTAAATCCTCTTTAGTTTGTCCCAGGTGGTGTGGTTGCTGTGCCAGGTGGTGGAGTATGACTGTGACCTGCGCTGGGCAGCTGAGTGTGACCTCTGCTTTAGAGACGGGGTGGGAGTGGTGAACAGCAGGGGGTGGGCTCCAAAGGCCTTATGGTCCAGGCTCCAAAATTAACTAGGTGCACCTCTGGCTTTTACATAAGGCTTCTGAAGCATGAGCCGCATTGATTGATTGATTGATATACCACCCTTCCAAAATGGGTCAAGGCGGTTTACAATTAAAACAAACCACTAAAACAGTAAAGAGCTAAACAAATTAAAAACAATATAACAATTAACAATTTTAAAACATTGTAAAACAACAATTATTTATTTATTCATTTATTCAATTTCCATACCGCCCTTCCAAAAATGGCTCAGGGCGGTTTACACAGAGAAATAACAAACAAATAAGATGGAACCCTGTCCCCAAAGGGCTCACATTCTAAAAAGAAACATAAGATAGACACCAGCAACAGTCACTGGAAGTACTGTGCTGGGGGTGGATAGGGCCAGTTACTCTCCCCCTGCTAAATAAAGAGAATCACCACAGTAAAAGGTGCCTCTTTGCCCAGTTAGCAGAGGGCAATTAAACAATTACAGTGATTAAAAACCCCAAAATCAGGATAGAATATTAAAACCGATTTTAAAACCCTGGAAAGCCAGGCCAAACAAATACATTTTAAGGGCACTCCTGAAGGCTAATAGAGAATTCAAATTGTGGATTTCCGCAGGGAGTGCATTCCACAGCCCCAGAGCAGCTATAGAGAAGACCCGCCTCTGAGTCGCCACCAGACGAGCTGGTGGTAACTGGAGACGAACCTCCTCAGATGACCTTAAAGTGAGGTGGGGATCACGCAGAAGAAGGCACTCTCTAAGGTAATTCGGCCTAAGCCATTCAGGGCTTTAAAAGTAATAACCAGCACTTTGTATTTTGCCCGGAAACATATCGGCAGCCAGTGCTTCTCCCCGGCTGCTACCTGGCCCTTTCACCTTGGGCCCCCTCAGCACTCCGTCCTCGGAGGTAAGGACAGTCGGCCTCGCTGAACAACTTTATCTGGAAGGCCTTAGGTAGGATACTAAGAAAGCCCCCTAGATACACCTCTATCACTGCAGATATGCCAGTGCAGCTTTGCAGATTCACCAGTGGAATACTATGCTAGCATACCTGCACCATCAATGCAATTCCTTCAAGATAGGGCCCAAAATGGAGCAGCAGTGCTGGCAAAATGGGGAAGAGTGAATTTATGCCAAATCCTATAAACTCCTCAAACCCTGGCCCCATGCCCAATATCAATCTAACATTACATCAACATTGGATGTAGTGTAAGTCTAAAATTACCAATTAGCAATAGCAATAGCAATAGCACTTACATTTATATACCGCTCTATAGCCGGAGCTCTCTAAGCGGTTTACAATGATTTAGCATATTACCCCCAACATTCTGGGTACTCATTTGAACTCAATAGAGAGCAAAGCCCCATAGCCTTCCACCTCCTCCCAGCTCATTTGCTCTACTGCAACAGATTCAGACTAACACTGCCTCCAACTGTTGCACACCTACATCAGTATATAAATCCATGACAGAGAGACCACAATGCCATGTTCTTCATTTTAAGGCCCGGGAAACAGTGGTGGCTCCCATCAGTCCTAAGTGTGGCTCCCTGTCAAATTGTTTATTGAACCTGTGTAAAGCTTCAGCCAAAGCTGAAAACTCTGCACATTCCCCTTGGCAAGTTGGCACCATGTGGGGGTGACCATTCTATGCATGTTGTCCAGGACTGATGGTGTTCCTTTAAGAGAAATGGAGCCCTCTTGAGCCCCTGCACATCCTTGAAAGGCCTGCACAGAAAGCTGGGAAGCGTAGCCCTTCCAGGCACTTTCCCCATAGACCTCTTAAAAGAGGGCTCCGTTCAGGGGCGGAGCCACCATTGAGCAAACGGGTTCAAAGAACCCAGGCCGTGCCCAATCAGGGGCTGTGCCTCACGGCCCTGACACGCCCCCCCCGCATCTGACGTCAGATGTGGAGGTGCTGGTTTAGCTCCCGAGCGGGGCCTCGGGGGCCCCGTTCAGGAGTTAAATGGCCGCTGCATTTGTGGCACAGCCAGAAGTGGCTCTTCCCTGCCTTTAAGGCAGAAAAGAGATGCTCCTGGATGCGCTGCAAACAGCCCCAGTCTAGCCACATGGCCCCTTCGGGAGTTAAATGGCCAGCACTGTGAATGCAGCGCTGGCCAGTCTCCAACTCCTGAACGGAGCTGCATGGCTCCATTCAGGAGCCAGACCACACATACACCCCGCGTCTGATGTCAGATGTGGGGGGCGGGGTGAGCTGGGCTGCCGCTGCACACGGGCCACTGGCGGTCAGGCTCCGCGCCTGACTCCATTACTCTCAAAGAGTCCTGCCAGTACTGAGAAAAGCACAGTAGTGGACTGCACAATGGGAAAAGGTTCTCTCATGCTTTTGGCACCCGCTTGGAAAATAGTGAAGATCACTGTTGCCATAATGGATGATAAGGTGCACAGCATGGGGCTGTATCTCTTTGGAATCATGTCTCAGTGTACACTTAGAGCACACAAGGGGGACCTTTGGTGATGACACTGTTGATGGGAGAGTAACAAACAGGAATGCTTTTTTCAGTGCTGTTTTTTCCCTTCCCAGCTTTTGTGCTGCAAACTGTAGGATTCCAATTAAGTTCTTATTGTGAGCTGCCCAATTCTTCCCCTTTCTAATAGGGGAAGGCAAGAGCCAAATTATTAAACTATTAAAGAAGAAAAAGTTGTAGCAGTAGTTATGATAACTAGACACTAATTTAATGGGATAGGATTGCATTTTAGGAACATAGGAAGCTGCCATATTCTGAGTCAGACCATTGGTCTATCTAGCTCAGAATTGTCTTCACAGACAAGGAATCGAAGGCTTCTCCCCTGTTCATCTTATCAACAATCCTCAGATGTTGGGCGATCGCTTTCTGATAATTTTTGACCCCTGTCTTATATGTCCGGCTGGTCACTGCCCTAGTACAGCAGCCCACCCTCTTTTTAAGTGTCTCCCAGGCTCCCAAAAGATCTAATAGCTGAGGGGTCTGTCGCCTCAGTTCTGATAAAAGGACACCTTTGAGATATTCATCACTTAACATTTTTGGGTGTAATCGCCACAAGGGCTTACCATGTGGAATTATGCCGCTGCTACAAAGAGACAATCAGGACATTTCAAAATGAGCTGCGGCACAGGCGTTTAGAAAATAAGCGGTATCGCTTCAAAGGGTCTGAAGTTGAAAAAGGGGAGTGGGCAAAGGACAAGATGCATGCATCTAGTTTGACATTCCAAGGCCTGCGATCGGATGGAAGTAGCCCACTAATAGCCGGTCCCCACAATATGTTAAAGATCATGGCCCAGTTTTATACAAAATTGTATGCATTGAAGGATATTTCTGTAAAGGACATTCAATCCTATCTAGATAGGTTCTGCAGTCTGAATGAATATGGTCTCGGCTATTCCCTCACTGAGGGGGGGGAAAGCTCTTTGACCCATCCTGTAACGACAGAAGAGGTAAGAGCAGTTATCTCAGCGGGAAAGAACACATCGGCCCCAGGGCCTGATGGTCTGTCATGGCCTTTCTATAAGATTTACGCAGACCAGTTACTACCAGTTTTAGTAAAATTATTTAATTTTGTCCTAGACAATGGGCAATTGTCCATTTCCTTTTGTCCCAGACAATGGGCATTTAAATAGGTCCTTTGGGGACGGCCTCTTAATTTTTTCCCCCAAGAAAGGTGACACCACTTTACCACAAAACTGGAGACTGATAACCCTCACAAATATCGATTACAGAATCTTTGCCAAAATCCTAAATAATAGATTGGCGAAAGTGGCCCCTAAATTGGTCCACAGCTTGCAGACAAACGCTATCTCGGGAAGAAAGATGACAGACTCATTGTGTCTGCTGAGAGAACTTTTTTACTCTATACAGAATGAAAGTTGGAAAGGTCACCTCCTCTTATTGGATCAAGTTAAGGCCTTTGACAAAGTGAACCACAATTATCTGTGGATATTGTTGAAAGCTAAAGGTGTACCACCCCTATCCGTGACTTGGATACAGCTGCTCTATACAAATGCAAAGGTGACACCACAGATTAATGGATGGCAGGGCGACCCGATCATTTTGCATTCAGTCCGCCAAGGATGCCCACTGAGCCCATTACTTTATGTTTTTGCCCTGGATCCGATCCTGATCAGGATTCAGAGAGAACCCCATCTGCAAGGACTCTCGGTCTCTATCCCTCCGCCCTGCGAGATCTTCCCGGAAGGGAGGAGGAGGGAGAGTGAGGGGATAGCCGAACCACCTGTCCACTCAGAACCGCACTCTGAGTTTAGGGTAAAATTTGTAGCTCATGCCAATGATGTTACATTACTGTTATCGAATGCAAATGAAATCTCTGTAATACTAGACCTCTTCTGGGAATATGGCAAGATCTCAGGCTCAGAATTAAATGCTGACAAAAGTGTATTTGTTAAAATGGACCCCGGACGCCAGCAACTCTCGTGCCTATCCATCTCTGAATGTAAAAGCGAAGGGGCACCAGAGACCAAACTGAAGTGGGTAGATACAGTAAACATTTTGGGGATTGAGTATGGGATTAAGGAAAAAGTCTGGGGGGGAAATTGGACAGATTGGGAAGAAAAAGTAATGCTTAAAATCACCATGTGGAAAAAATGGAGCCTTGCCATGTACCAGAAAGCAGTTTACATCCGGACTTACCTGATACACCCGGTGCATAACCTGGCGGTAGTCTATCCTCCACCGCTCGATCTCCTTCAGAGAGTTGAAAGCCAGATCTTCCATCTAGTATGGCACACAGTGTCCTTCCCTTTGGCCCGTGCGGTAGCATTTAAGGTGGTTGAACGGGGAGGCCTAGCCCTACCTGTCCTGCAACCCTATTTTGTAACTGAATTCATGTCCTACAATTTTGGAAACTGGATTTTTGTGAATGTCCATAATATGTCCAACCTCCTGCAAAAATCCTGGGTCTCGCTTTGCACTCTGCATTGGCGCAAATCAGCATGGGGCATAGCATGGTGGGGGAAAGGATCTTTCAATGGTGGCGCAGTGGTAAAACTGCTGCCCTGTAACCAGAAGGTTACAAGTTCGATCCTGACCAGGGGCTCAGGGTTGACTCAGCCTTCCATCCTTCCGAGGTCGGTAAAATGAGTACCCAGAATGCTGGGGGCAATATGCTCAATCATTGTAAACCGCTTAGAGAGCTCTGGCTATAAAGTGGTATATAAATGTAAGTGCTATTGCTAGTGCTATTGCTAATATCACACAAATATTAAAAAGAGAACACCCGGACTACTTGAGAGATTTGTTATTCACACTTAAAAAATAGAAGGTTGAACCAGATCTATTTAAAGGATCCTCCTCAGTTAAGCAGCTAAGGAAAACAATTTATGGAGAGATTCTAGAAGTGGGTTTCTTAAAACCTGATTTAGAACGTAAACACTACAAACACCGCACTTCACAGTATTTGTTGCAACCCGATCACCCTATCGCTCTCTTTAAGGAGAAAAAAGTCCCTTTCCATTTATGGGAAACAAGGTGGTGCTTATACCATCAAGTACTACCACTTAATGCGGCTAAGCCATGGCTCCCAGAGGACCAGCAAGAGTGCCCTAAAATCACTTGCAAACAGAAAGCTAGTAAGCTAGGTAAAACATTCAGGGAAACCCACTCACATTTCTTAAAAGAGTGTGTGGTAGCCAAAAGAGTGTGGCAGGGAGTAAGCAAGCTGTTAGAGTGGCCTGATTTGGAAAAACAGACTTGGGAAGAACTAACCTCGGGTTTGAGCAATAGAACCTCCTTTCGAGGTCCCAGAAAGAAACCTTCAAGGAAACGGGACGGAACAGGTGCCCTCATACTAGGGAACTGGAACGTTCCCCTTCTCGTAATCAGGTTAGTAAACCTGTATGTCATTTATGCAATGCTCCTGCATAGGAATAGGGAGGGAAGACGCGACCAAGAGGTTCACGCAGATGAGACAGTAAAACTCTTCTGGAAAAGTTTGTATGGTTATGTGCAAAAAGACAAAAGTATCTCTTCTAAACAGCAATGGGACAAATTGTGGAAATGGATGTCGGACGTAACTCCCACGATTAACTGATATGCCTTGAAATCCCCAACCTCCGAGTTACAGTACTACCTGCATATACCTCATAACCTTGTGGGTTTCCTAATCCTTGTGTGTAAATCTTTGTAGATATATCATGTACAAACAACCACTTATAATTGTGCTTTGACAACGTACTGTATGCTTTGGTAGTTTGTTGGTTCAATAAAAAAAATCTTGTCCTATCTTGAAGATGCCAGGGAGGAAACTTGGAACCTAGAGGCTTTTCCAAGAGTGGTTCCATCCCCTGAGGGGAATATCTTACAGTGCTCACACTTCTAGTTTCCTTTTCATATGCAACCAGGGCGGACCCTGCTTAGCTAAGGGAACAAGTCATGCTTGCTACCACAAGACATTATATTTAACTTATCCCTGAAATCGGGCTCTGTACCAGAGGACTGGAGAGTAGCAAATGTAACACCGATTTTCAAAAAGGGATCCAGGGGCGATCCGGGAAATTACAGGCCGGTTAGCCTAACGTCCGTTCCAGGCAAATTGATGGAAAGCATCCTCAAGGATAAAATTGTAAAGCACCTAGAAGAACAGGCCCTGCTGGGAGTGAGCCAGCATGGCTTCCGCAAAGGTAAATCTTGCCTCACCAACCTTTTGGACTTCTTTGAGAATGTCAACAAGTATGTGGATAAAGGTGATCCAGTTGACATAGTCTACCTGGACTTCCAAAAAGCTTTTGACAAAGATCCTCATCAAAGACTCCTGAGGAAACTTAGCTGTCATGGGATAAAGGGACAATTACATGTGTGAATTGCTAACTGGTTGAAAGACAGAAAACAGAGGTTAGGTATAAATGGAGAGTTTTCACAATGGAGGGAAGTAAGAAGTGGGGTCCCCCAGGGATCTGTACTGGGACCGGTGCTTTTTAATTTATTCATAAATAGCAATAGCTATTTGATCAATAAATGATCTAGAAGCAGGGGTAAGCAGCGATGTGGCCAAATTTGCAGAAGATACCAAACTCTTCCGGGTAGTGAAATCCAAAACGGATTGTGAGCAGCTCCAAAAGGATCTCTCCAAACTGGGGGAGTGGGCGACAAAATGGCAGATGCGGTTCAGTGTTACTAAGTGTAAAGTGATGCACATTGGGACGAAAAACCCCAACTTCAAGTATATGCTGATGGGATCTGAGCTGTTGGTGACGGACCAGGAAAGGGATCTTGGGGTTGTGGTTGACAGCTCGTTGAAAGTGTCGATTCAATGTGCGGCAGCTGTGAAAAAGGCAAATTCCATGCTAGGGATCATTAGGAAGGGGATTGAAAATAAAACGGCTAACATTATAATGCCCTTATACAAAACTATGGTGCAACCACACTTGGAGTACTGCGTACAATTCTGGTCACCACATCTTAAAAAGGACATTGTTGAACTGGAGAAGGTACAGAAGAGGGCAACCAAGATGATCAGGGGCCTAGAGCACCTTTCTTATGAGGCAAGACTACAATACCTGGGGCTTTTTAGTTTAGAAAAAAGATGACTGCAGGGAGACATGATAGAGGTCTATAAAATCATGCATGGCGTGGAGAAAGTGGAGAGAGAGAGATTCTTTTCCCTCTCACACAACACTAGAACAAGGGGTCACTCCATGAAATTGATTGCCAGGAGGTCTAGGACCAACAAACGGAAGTACTTTTTCACACAACGAGTGATCCACTTGTGGAACTCTCTGTCACAGGATGTGGTGACGGCCAACAACCTGGATGGCTTTAAGAGGGGTTTGGATTACTTCATGGAGGAGAGGTCTATCAATGGCTACTAGTCAGAGGGCTGTGAGCCACCTCCAGCCTCAAGGGCAGGGTGCCTCTGAGTACCAGTTGCAGGGGAGTAATGGCAGGAGAGAGGGCATGCCCTCAACTCCTGCCTGTGGCTTCCAGCAGCATCTGGTGGGCCACTGTGCGAAACAGGATGCTGGACTAGATGGGCCTTGGGCCTGATCCAGCAGGGCTGTTCTTATGTTCTTAAGACCAGCTCTCCTCTTGAGAAACTGCTCAATGTAGCAGAGAGTTGAAATTATTGCCAAAGAGTAGGAGGAATGCAAGGGCTTCAAGTCGTCCACAGGAAATTTAAAAACATAGAATTAGAGGGGAAGATGTAATGCAACATCTTGTGTAAACTGTTTGAAGGTATCTACTTCCTTTACAGTATTTAAGCACGGTAATAATGGGCACCATTCTTGAAACTGAACATAGTTTCTTAGAAGCCTTATCTGGGTATCTTTGATGAGTGTGAATTTTCTTCTAGATATAGCAGTGGATATTTCTGTGAATGGTCAGGACACCCCATCAGCATGTGTATATTTTCCTTCTTTCACACACAAAAGTATCTTTGAACAAAGATTAGGTCATTTAGCATCTTTTCTCACATTATGGCATTTTTTAAAAAGCCCTTAATATTAGTCAAAACAAAAACAGTGACTATATGTGTTCAGGGATGTGAGCAGAGAAATAAGAATAAACAAATGTGCCGTCTTGCATATCCTAACAGCAGTTTGCCACAGCATGCTCTTTAGAAACAGCAGGGTACCTAGCCTCAGCTTTTATCAAATAACATTTAGAAGACACCCCAAACACCCCTCCAGTAAACCACAAAGAACCAACAGGGGACTAATAGCCAGTCCTTTATTTTTCAAAATACTCAGCTCTGCCCTAGTAAAAGGGAGAGGGTGTATATGGAAAATTACTGCATGATTTTCTTTGGCTTTATAGTATGGGGGGAAACAAAGAGAAGTGACCCATGCAAGCTGATATACAAAAAAGTAACATTTAAACACATATTTTTATGAGGAAAGATTTGCAGCCTTGTCCCATTCTCTGCATTACATGTTGCAACGTAAGCAGAGATTTGCACCCTATCAGTAAAGTTGCATCCTGTCCAGGCACATATAGCAGAGCTGCCCAAACCTTCATCACCACCTCCATCCCCAATGAAAATCTGCTGCTATACAGTTGTCCATGTTAGGGGTACAGACCCCTTCAGAGATATTGTTCCCTAATCATAAGGTAAAGTTATAGACATTAAAAACTGGTAACTGAGCAAAGAGTCACCTTCTTAAAGTGATGATTCTCTATATTCAGCAGGGGGAGAGCAACTGGCCCTATCCATCCCCAGCACAGCATCCCTCCAGTGGCTGTCGCTGGTGTCTATCTTATGTTTCTATTTGAGACTATGAGCCCTTTGGGGACAGGAAGCTGTATGTATGTATGTATGTATATCTTGATCACTTTGGGGACTTTTGTTGGAAAGCGGTATATAAAGATTTGTCGTATTCGTATATTTATCACTCCTAATCATGAGCACTACCCTTTGGTTCTACAAATCTATTTCTTTCCTTAACAAGGCTTGTGGCTTGTTTGCCTCATTTTCCTTGCCATTACCTAATTCACTCCACTTGAATGATCCACCAAAATGAAAATCATCCTTGCTCACAAGGGAAAGTAGCACAACCTCTACACTTAGTGTTGCTTAACTAAATAATGTCATTAAAATAATAGGCATACATATTTGTAAACTCCATGGATTGATCCAAAGGTGTCCTTCCTACAAAGGAAGATATTTCCATCAGCGAACCTTTGGACCATTAACCTTTGGATCCAAACCATTGTCCCAAATTTTGATCAAAAGGCATACATATGCCACTTTTTCAGAATTTTCTAGCAATAGGCTTAAAACAGTGGTGAACATGCTCATAGCCTCTAGGCTTTGACTACTGCAAAGTGCTCTAGGCTATGACTACTTCATAGGGCATTTGAATGTTGTCCAGAAACTTCAGTTAGTACAAAATTTGGCAGCTACTCCTGTTTTAAAATCATTACATTAGCTGGGAATAGCTTTCTGGGTGAAGAACTGGAAGATTACCATATAAAGCTCTAGATGGCTTGGGCCCAGGTTACCAAATGAAATCCCACCTTTTGCTTGATTTTGCTCATTGTTGTCATCTGGGGAGGTCCTTCAGTTGCCATTTACTCATCTGGAGTTGCCTTCTCCATAGCTGCCCCTAAGCTTTGGAATGTGCTCCCTGCTGATAGGAGGTTCAATTGGAAGCATGGAATATTATCTTTAGGTGACAGATATAAGAAGCTTTGGCTTATAGCTATAGCTGAGAAATTAAGCCACATGCTGCATCTTTGAACAGGACAATCAAAACCATATTCATTTTTTGCAATTTGGCAAGATTTAATATCTAATAGCCAAAGAAATTTTGGTAAAGTCTTTCCTGCTTGTTATATTTAGATTTTGAAAGATATGTGCTTTTCATAAAATGCTTAGATTCATCCGGGTCATCAATCATTCTGGATTGGTAACATTTATATTAATAATTGAGACCTGATTTTTAGGAAGCTAAAGTGTATGAGATATTACGGGGTTTTATGCACTATGTGATTTGTGATATTACATAATATTTTGTTTTTAATAAAGCGGGGGAAACCCTCTTTAGTCTTTCACCCATGTTATTCTTTATTGCCAATTTTATAAGGACACTTGCACCAAATTTATTGCTCCTATTTTAGCCATTTATCCTGGTCACACAGACCAATTTTATTTGGAAATTATGTTGACCAATTTCAAACCTGTAATTTCATATAATGTGGCAAAGTTCTGTTTCATGGCATCGAAGCTCCATAAAGACTGTATTATATTTGAACAGTTTGTGATTTTGTAAACTTAGAAATTTCTTGAATTTTCTTATTAATGTTATTAATTGTTAATCTGGTCTGTGACCGCAATAAACTTACTCCTCCTCCTCTTTGGTCTTGAAGAAGGCCTCGAAGGCACAACTTTTCCAGCAGACTTTTAGATAAAGCTTAACTCTTTGAACAGTTTAAGTATGTGTATGATTATTTCTAAAATGCTACTAGTATAGTTGTTTGGAATATTTCAAAAACATACAACAGTACATGAAGCCCTTTTTCCCGTGGGTTTCCCAGAGTTTCACTTATTCATGGTTTTGGAGCCAGCGTGGTGTAGTGGTTAGAGTGCTGGACTAGGACCGGGGAGACCCGAGTTCAAATCCCCATTCAGCCATGATACTAGCTGGGTGACTCTGGGCCAGTCCCTTCTCTCTCAGCCTAACCTAAGTCACAGGGTTGTTGTGAGGAGAAACTTAAGTATGTAGTACACCGCTCTGGGCTCCTTGGAGGAAGAGCAGGATATAAATGTAAAAAAATGAATGAATGAAAGAAAGAATGAATAAATAAAATACCGGGTCTAGTTTTCTGCAGTATTTGGTTTAGGTTATCCGCAGTTTCTGTGGACACGATCTTTAGTTCCACTTTCAGCATGTGCCTTATATTGGCATGGTTTGAGGGAGGAGCTTTGTGGGTTGTTGAGTTGATGGTGAAGGTTGGAGTGTGTATCGTGGAGGAGTTTGGAGTTTCTTGTGCTTTGGAGTGTCTTTTGGAGCTGCTGCTCAAGGTAAAGTCCAGGTCATCCTTGGGATTGTTCCTCCCAAAAGGGGTGTGTGCGCTTTGTACAGTACTGTATTGGACAGTACAGTTCAGTACAGTACTGTGCCTTATACTGTACTGAGTCAGACCATTGGTCCATCTAGCTCAGTGCTGTATTGCTTACACAGACTGACAGCAGCTTCTCCAAGGTTGCAGACAGGAGTCCCTCTCAGCCCTGTCTGGAGATTCTAGGGAGGGAACTGGAACCTTCTGCATGCAAGCATGCAGGTACTCTTCCTAGAGCAGTCTCATCCCCTAAGGGGAATATCTTACAGTGCTCACATGTAGTCTCCCATCCAAACGCAAACCAGGGGAGGCCCTGCTTAGCAAAGAGGACAATTCATGTTTACTACCACAAGACCAGCTCTCCTCCCTGGGGGGCTGGTAAGGGTTCGGTGACTTTTCAGAGCTGGAACAAGGACTAAGTTGGTTTGGGGGATCATTACTGCAGTAGCTGGAGAGTCGGGGATCTGGAGCAGCCAAAGTACAGTGCGGTATTCCTACTTATTTCTGCTCTCCCCTCGTCCACTTTGGGTTTTTTTATGATTTTGGGCCTCTTGTATATTGTACATATACGTCTTAGATACAGGAATAGTTTCAACCACTTTTTGTTCAAATCATTTTGGAAACCGTACATAACAATAAGAAAAAATATAAGCAGAAATGTATTGGTATTGCTTAAATCACTATAATAAGTTATTATTGAATAATCAAATGTTAGTAGAAGTGAATAGCCAAAACGAATTTAAAAATATTTTCATATGAAAGAAATTTCATGGAATCAAAATAAATATGCATAGTCATTGGCAGAAATTGTCACTAAATTTTTAGAGGAAGTCCAGTTGAAAATTAGTAGTCCTTTAGAGTAACTCCTGAATAGTACTTTTGAGTAATTTTGTCAGAGGATGTAATTTAGTGCATTTTATATAGAAAATGAAATTAAGTACACAGATAATTTCACTAAGTGTCAGAAAATGGCTAGACAAAACGCAAAGCAATTTCAAGTCTAAGGAGAATAACAGATTAGTGCATTAGATTTTCATATTTAGCACAGTATGATCCTGGCTTGGATTAAGAAAAAAAAAGCTGATTGTCTCCATGTAATGAGGAATGAATGTCTAAAATGAAAAGTGAATGCCCGAGCAATATTATGCAGTTGTCAGCATCCTTTGAAGAAGATCCAGGACTGGAAGCCAGTGTTGGCTGTAGGTCTGGATTTAGAGGCTCTGGGGAAAGGCCCACTGCTAATGTGCATTTCACGGTGTGTGTGATGTTTGTTTTAGAATAGCATCAGATCATGTGGCATATATAGAACTGTGTATCTTTTAGAATGCACGGGTACAAATTCTGAAGAATATTACCATGGAGTTGAGTTTCCATGAATTATATTGTTTCTGAGTTTCAGACTGCATCCACATGGTCAGGAAAATCAATGTGCTGAGCAAAGAGGCACCTTTTAAAAGTTGTGATTCTCTTTATTTAGCAAGGGGGAGAGCAACTGGCCCTATCCATCCTCAGCATAGCATCCCTCCAGTGGATGTTGCTGGTGTCTAGCTTATGTTTCTTTTTTAGATTGTGAGTCCTTTGGGGAAAGGGAGCCTGTTTGTTTGTTTGTGTTTATATCTATGTAAACCACTTTGGGACTTTCTGTTGAAAAGCGGTATATAAATATCTGTCATATTTCTGCTGGACATTCTTAAGTCTACCACTATTGCCAGTAAATATATGGCTGTATTTACAATTTATCTCCATTACAGAAAACATATTGCAGTTCATATATTGACTAATAATCCACACCTACATACCATTTTAAACACATATTCTATTTATTCTAGTTATTTTATTCTAGTTATTTTCATATAAAATCCTTATTTAACATAGTGTTCACCTATACCTCAATTACAATGAATTGTTGAAATGTAATTTTTGTGTGGATAAATGATCGTTAGTGTGGATAAATGATAGTTAATCTACACAGAATTAAGGCTAGATTAAATTGTTGGATCCGAGTCTAAAAACTCCCCAGAGTTCTTAATTAGCATGGTATCGGAGACATTTTAGAAAAAACAGGAACCAATCCCATGATCTCATAATAGTGGCACCATCTAACTTTGTTGTGCCATAATAATACCAATTCACCCAGTTGCATCATCCTTGAAACATGGAACAACCAAGTTTTGACATCAGCACAAAGCAATCGTTTTTGACTTTATGGCAGTGGGGGCTGACATCATGACTAATGAAGCATGTGTGTTAGAAGGTGTTATGGGAATGCAAGGAAATGCATGCAGTTCTCTGTGTGCCCACATTTCATGTGCATTGTTGCAAAATGGAGCGAGTGGGGACTTCTTGCACAGCACTTTCCCTTCCTTCTGAAGCCCTCTGCCACCACAGAAACACATCACAGCCCTCTGTGACATGTTTCCACAGCAATAGAGGACTTGAATTGGAAGGGAATGTGTTTTGCAAGAAGTCCCCACTCACTCCAATGTGCAACGATGTACATGGAATGCAGGCACATGGAATGCAGGCACATGGAGCGGCGCACATTCCCCCCACAACCCCATAACGTCCTTCATTAGTCACTATGCCAGCCAATATTCTTATATGCAAGATATTATTTATTTATTTATTACATTTCTATACCGCCCCATCAAAAGGCTCTGGGTGGTGCACAACAAGTAAAATACAAGAACAAACACCATTTAAAAGAAACATGTTAAAACAATATAAAGACAAATTTAAACCAGTTCAGAGCGATTTAAAACCAATTAAAAATACTTTAAAACAATTTCAAAACCTTGGAAGGCCAGGCCAAACAAGCAAGTCTTTAGGGCACTCTTGAAGGCCAACAATGAGCCCAAATTAAAGTTGTGCACAGAACAGGTTCGGAGGCCCTTCATGGGCCGGCTGTTTGGCCCTTCCTAGGGCATTTCCCCGCCAGCGCTGCCTTTTAAACCAGTCTGGCAGGGCGGCAGCATACCTCCTTTCGCCCCGCAACCTCCTCACACCAGAAGTTGCTGCTGCGCATGAGCACCTTTAGGCAGTGAATGCCATTTCCTGATGATGATGATGATGATGATGATGATGATGATGATGATAAGGAGAAATAGATTTGGGTGTCATCAGCATACTGATAACATCCTGCACCAAATATCCTGATGACCTCACCTGGTGACATCACGGGCTTGCAACACTGTATTATAATTGTACAGGTGCATTGGAGCGCCTCGCAGTTCCCAGAGGTCGCTGAGCCGGATGGTCACACTCAGTGGCTGTTCCTGCTCTGCCCACCCCGGGGGGGGGAGGCCTGCTCACCTAACCCCACAGGTGGCTCTAATATTGGGGAGGAGTCACAGTGGCAGGGAGGGGGGCTCATGGCGGAGGGGCTCATGGCAGTGGAAGGAGGCCCCCTCGGGCCTTGGATGCCATGGAACAGAACCCCAAGGTCCGGGGGGCTCACGGAGGGGGTAAGAGCGCCTCTGAGCACCGCAGCTATGTGCGGCCTTTTGGAGAGTGAGCACCACTACCAGAAAAGTGATAGGACGGGGGACGAAAAGCTAAGGAGCTGCTTACCTGCTTTTTAATGGAACCGCTCCCCACCCAACTGGCAACTGCCTGAGCAATCCATGCACATCCCTACTGTATTTGCAGAGGCTTCCTTACTCCTCCCAATCCCACATCAGGCACATTAGTTATATTGGCATAAGCCATTTTGCTCACCATACATCACTACTGTGCTGGAATATCAAGGCATTTCCAGATAATCTGGATGTAGTATAACAAAAATGCAATTATTATGCATTTGTTATGAGGATGTGGTAGAACACTAGGAATGCTGCAGACCACAATATATTGCCCTAGAAACGCCGTTCTTTTTTGCCCACACACCCCACTCAGAAGCTTGGTGCATCAGTTGTAAAAGAGCGGAATGCAATTGCAAAAGTGCCATGGATACCTCCTGTTACACAGTGCTCATGATCTCACTGGTAATGAGTAACGCATGCTCCTCTTCCCCTTGTCCATATAACTTCTGGCACCTTTATTAAGTTTAACCTGAGAGATCCCCTCACTGTATCACTCAACTTTAAACATATTGCACATAATACTGAAACACTGTTAAACCATGCCAAATACCATTTTAAGCCATGTACCATACTCTGAATATTTCCCTATATCTTCCTTATTTACTATAGTTTTCACCTATACCTCAATCAAATTGAATAATCAAACACACGTACATTTTAAATATTTCCTATATTTTATAGCTATATATATGCCGACTTACAACATTTGCACATTCACAAAACAGTGCTACTGTACTGTAAAACAAAAAATACCAGCATCTAACAAAATGTTGGAAAAGCTGCCAGGCAGGCATGTACAGCATAACCAAAGCTTTAGTGTGCTTGGCTACTGAGCAGCCCCTAGTGATCAGTTGCAAATGTTACACCCCCCCAAATTTGCTTTCACAGCAACAGAACAACACAGTGAACTTTGTTAGTTCCTCCTGTTCACTCTTTGATTCACTACTTCTGTGGGATTTCTTTGTAGATGGCTAATATTTCATTTATTTATTTATTTAACACATTTGCATACCACCCAAAATGCAAGTCTCTGGGCAGTTTACAACAAAACAATAAAAACAACAAATAAAAAGGTTAAAAATTACAACAATTTAAAATGTAAAATGTTAAAACTATTAAAAACACAATTAAAACAGTATCTAATTGAAAGCCTGGGTGAACAAATGTGTCCTGACTGCCTTTTAAAAAGTTGTAAGAGATATATGACTTGTAGAACTGACATAGTATCGTTATTGAGCCTCTGGATGGGGCAGTTTATAAATATAAAATAAAATAATAAATAAATAAAGATTTCCCTGGTTCAAGTATCACCTCTGCCATGAATTTACTAGGTGGTCTCAAGCAAGCCACTCCCTCTCAGCTTCAATAAAGGGATAATAATACTCATTTACCTTACAGGGTTGTTGTAAGGACTACAAGAAGATAGTACATGTAAAACCCTTTGCATACTCCCAAAAGTGCTGTACAAAAGTTAAGTATTATTAAGTGTCCAAGATCCTTCCTCAAAGTGAAAGGAAAGATGGACTCTAGTCCTTAACAGCCTTATGATTCTATGGAGGAGCGGGGTATAGATAAGAATATGGCAGAAAAGAAACACAGAGTAAACAAGATGTTGCATGAAATGAAAACACAAGAACTGTATATACATTATGTGAGATATTGCAGATATGCAGCCACGCATTACCTATGATACTTGGTTAGACTGAAACCATTAGATTGGAACATGATTTTTTTTTAAGCAATGTTTTTTCTGACATACAATTAAACTACATTGTCAAGAAGGCTTTGGTGATTTGCCATACGGCTGGCTGCTCTAGCACAGAAGCTTTACACCCTGTGCTACTCTGATGCTATTAACATTTCATTAAACGTTACTAGAAAATTTAGCATTAATATGTTGAAAGCTGAAACAATTGCTAATCGTAAGCAAACAAAACAATCTGGTTTTGTAATATACTAGCAAGAACCCTCTTTTCACTGCAGTCTTTAAAAAAAAATACTTTCACCAGTTTCAGGAAAGGGTGGGTTCAAGTAGGGGTTTCCTGAGGCGTTCAGAACACGATTATAACGTAGCAGTGTGTTAAAAGGGGCCCCTAGAGAGTCTTGTTTTGGAACAAACTGACGCCTACACATTATTTTCTTTGCTACGTTTTGCAGTGTCGTGTGAAATTTATTTTTAATCTTTAGCAAAACATGCCTGTGTTTATCTAAAATTCAAAAAAGGCTAAATAATTTAAAACAAAATCACTTTTCAAATAATTACATGTACAATGAACACTGAAACATAAAAGTCTAATGCAAGTTAACAAGAAAGAGTTGGTAAAGGATCAAAGAGAATGTGTTTATTTTATTTCATGAAGGCAAATAAAAAGAACTTTCACTAGGTTCATGAATGGCTGTTGACAAAGTCTTCACAGGAGAAATCTTTCACCAACAGGATAAAGTCTTTTTCCCATAGAGTTTCATATACATGGAACAGAGTGTTCACTGACATTAGAAAGGTATAATGTTAATCAAGAGGGATTTTGATTTTTAGTGGTAGGTTACAGCACCTTCTTGAAGAGGACTACCTTTTACTAGGTTTTTTATATTTCTAGGCTGAGAACGCAACCACTTCATGAGTAGTCCTACTGAGACCAAGATTCTATTCCTGAGTAAGTGGTTTTGTAACACCAGTTTTACAAAATGAAATGCCCTGTCAAGTTTACAATGTACATGCTTAAGACTGTAATCCTATGCACACTTCACTGGGAATAAACCTCACTCAACACAGCAGTACTTAATTCCAGAGTCTATCTTCCATGATACTAATAGAAGGCACCACAACCACAAGTGGCTCCTCCCTGCTTGGGCCTCTGGGACAGTAAGATCTCTGATCCCAGGAGAAAGGAACATCTCAACCACACAACTGCCATTCTATACCACCAGTGGCAGGCAGGCACTGCAAGCAGAACACCTGGCTCTCCCCTGCCTTAGTGCCTGCTGAAGAGGAGAAAGGAAAGAGAGACTGGGGTTTCGGGTAATTTAGCTGTGCCCCAAGAGAGAACAACAGTGGCCCATGATGGTCGCTTCCAGGCAGAGACTTGTTCTATCTGCCCTCCTTAGAAGCACTGCTGCTGAGAAGAATGGCCGCAGTGGGGCTTGACGGGTGGCAGGAATTGGCCACAAGCCATGAGGGAATTAGAACAACTGGCTGTTATCACAACCTCTGGGACAAGGAACTATTTCTCAGTGCCTCCTGTGAGCTCTTGAGAGCAGATGCACTGAGGAAGAGCGTGGCAGTGACCAGCAACCTTAGAGGAGGGCTTCCTTCATCTGGTCCCCTTAGCAGCATTACTGCTAAGGAACAGTGGTATAATAGCATAATTGGTACTGTGTTCTTTCCTAATTATTATTATGTGTTTGTAAACTGCCTTGGGGTCCAGGGACAAAAAGCATGTAAATAAACAAATATTGACCAGATTGGGCTGCAAGTCATTTGGAGCACTGAATGATGGCATGGCTGGAACCAGTTTTACATGCAGACTAAATTCCAGTCTCCCACACAGACTTGGGCCATTTGATCTCTTTTTATATTCAACTGCTATTAAAACCAGAGAATTCACTCTGCCGATAGCCATTATTTTCCTAAGACCCTATTGCTATTATCAATTAGGAAAATGACTGGGGGAAAGCAACTTTCTATCCCTGAGGATTACTGAGAAAAGTTTCAAAAACATACAGCCATTGCATTACAGTACATAAAACAAAGAAATCCTCATGAGTAGGGCTTCCAGCCCTACATTGCACAAAGCCTCTCATTTCTGAGCCTCTTTGCTATTCTTCCCCATTTACTTCCTTATTCTTTACCATCACAGTCCTTGCCAAAATATTCCAATTGCTGTACAAGCTTAATGAAGTGGTCACAGCTATGCAAATTAAGTTCAGCTTGTGCCAACATATCTAACATGTGGAATGCATTTTCAAGAGCAGTCCTTTGATGCAGAATTTATATTGGGGTGCATGGTTGAATATTAAAGTTGCCCAGTCTTGAATAGATCAGAAGAGAGTTGGAAATAACTATTTCTGTATGCAAGCAGATAATTGAAAACACTCAATAGAAAGATTTCTTTAGCACTGGAAATAAAAATATGTAGCAAACCTAGAAAAGGGTTGACTTTCCAGAAGTTAGATGAGTGGAGAGGGACCAACTTATGTTATTCACTACTCATGCTCTTACAGATAAAATTGAAAGGCTCTGGAACAATCTTCATGAGCATTACAAGAACACAGTAGTCAGAACATAAAGAAATAAATACTATAGTGACAATATAATTAACCTCTTGAAGGATAGCTAATTAATAATTTTAGTTTTATCCACAAAGTAGAAACATGTGATTGGAATTCTTCCAGAAGTTACATACCTGCCAAGATTTCAGAATGAGAAATAGGGACAATGGGCAAAAAGAAATAGCCCCCCCCCACCAAAAAAAAAGCACTTCCTCCCACGCCTGCTGGGCAGGCATTGAGCCCTTTCTCACAACCAGTGAAGAGGACTCCAGAGCAGGCTGTGGGGAAGGCAGGTTAGACTTACCTTCCCTGCAGATGACCACTCCTCCTGTGCTGGGTGCGCTCCCTGTGCTCCCAGGCAGTGGGGAGGGTCAGGGGCTGGGATATGTTGTCCCAGCCCCTGGAAATACCATAATGCACTGTGCGAGTGTGCAGTGCATCATGGAGATCACCCCTCCCCTCCCCGGGCTCCTCAGTCTGGCAGCCACAGTTGCAAGGCTAACGGACGAACAGAAAAATGAGGTTAGTGCTCGCTCTCCTAACCTTATTTTGAAGGGAGGCTTCTTAGGTGGATTTGCTGCAATGGTGCCACCAGGATCGGCCTGATCCTGGTGGTTCACAGGGACATGCAAAACTGGGCTTGGTTCCTCTAGGCAAATTTTGCACATGTGTGTGAATAGCCTCAGTATGTAAATAGCTAGTAGATGGCAACAAGCCAAAGCAACCATCTGATCTCAGAAGATCTCATAAAATCAAAATCAGTGCTTTGCCAAATAATCTGACCCTTTCTGCAGGGATATATATATCAGCTGAAAAAATTAATATTCTGAAGAGCAAAGAATACAACAGAGATTCAAAGTCAGTGCTTTATCAAATAATCCTACCCTTTCTACAGAGATACGAAGCAAGTGCTCTCTTAAATGAATCAGACCTTGTTTTCCTGCAGGGAAATCCATACGCTCTGAGAGAGAGATCCCATGGCCAGGCTCTCCATGACAGTCTCCTCCCTCAAAGCTGTGTCTCAGACAACTCTCTGAAGGGAGGGCGAGGAGGGAGGTGGTGGAAATTGGAATTTTTCATTGCGTTGTCATGAGCTGGGAAACATGGTAGTAATTCATGGCTGACCTGGATAAATCGGGGCAGTTGGCAGGTATGAAGTGATATAGCTGTACTAATTATTATAAGGCCTTTGATCCTGCATTGCAGATAGTGCCCAAGCATAATGCCTTGTCCCTGGTAGCTAACCTCCTAAAACAAGGCATGAAAGCTTCATTTTTTCGTCTGTGGACATAGAGCTGATGTGACTTGCCAAAAAGCTCCAGTTTTGTCGCATCTGTCCAAAAGACATTTTCCCAGAAGCATTGTGGTTTGTCAATATGAATTTTAGCAAATTCCAGCCTGCTTTTTAATGACAAAACTGGACCTTTTTGGCAAGTCACATCAGCTCTATGTCCACAGACGAAAAAATGAAGCTTTCATAGAAAAGAACACCATACCTCCTGTGAAACATGGAGGAGACTCGGTTATGTTTTGGGGCTGCTTTGCTGCAGCTGGCATGGGCTGTCTTGAGTCTATGCAGGGAACAATGAAAATCTCAAGATTATCAAGACATTCTGGAGTGAAACATACTGCCCAGGGTCAGAAAGCTCTGTCTCAGTCGCAGGTCATGGATCCTCCAACAGGATAATGACCCAAAACACACAGCTAAAAGCACCCGAGAATGGCTAAAGACAAGACATTGGACTATTCAGAAGTGGCCTTCTATGAGCCCTGATTTGATGATTTGAATTCTATTGAACATCTATGGAAAGAACTGAAACATGCAGTCTGGAGAAGGCACCCTTCAAACCTGACACAGCTGGAGCAGTTTGCTCAGGAAGAGTGGGCCAAACTACCTGTCGACAGGTGCAGAAGTCTCATTGAGAGCTACAAGGGTCGCTTGTTTACAGTGACTGCCTCTAAAGGTTGCACAACAAAATATTAGGTTAAGGGTCCCATCATTTTTGTCCAGGCCATTTTCATTTGTGTTATTATTTGAAATATTCTGTTGCATCAAAACTCTAAAGGAAAATCTGATTTTTGTTAAAGACAGAATAAACAATGATGGGTGCCAATTACATTTGTCGGTTTCAAGTTATTTCAGAGACAATTGTGGGTTCTTTTTTCGTGGAGGGGTACCAACACATTTGTCCACGTGTGTAGAAGACAGCCCTTCAAAGCATAAGATGCCGTATCCAAAGCAAGCTAGTCATGGCAAAGTCCCTTTGAAATTAATGGGACAAGTTAGTCATTGACCTATTGATTTCAATGGTGCTGAGACATGACTAACTTTCTTGGATAAACCCTGTATTATAAATACTTGTCTTCAAATGAAACTATCGTACCTTGGGCTTATTTCATGACTATATAAACACAAGGACACCATGTTTTGTTCCCAGCTCTGAAGACTGCGGAAAATCTACACCACATACATGTCTGCAGCAAAGAAACAATTCAGTCTAAACTATCTCCAAGTGTGCTGTGAGATTAAAAGACCATCCTCTGTGCCCCTTAGCGGAAGGATGGGAAATAAATTATAAATTTCACAAATTGGCTGAAACAAAGGAAAAAACTTTGTTGCGGAGGAAAACCTTGTAAGCAAAACATCTCATTTCTATTTACTCTAGTTATATCTAGAAGTTTATCTTAGTGTGGAAGTCTGCCTTTAAAGGAAAATGAAATCTTTAGTACAACAGTACATTCCATTATGCTATGCAGCCTAAACATGATGATGTTAATAATGTACGTGTAATGATGGTGTCCTGTCTATATCCTACAAGGACAACTTTGAAATGTAAATGTTTTATCTCTATAGTCATATCCTGGTCAACAAACTCAAATAAATAAATATATTTAGGGAGAAGCCTGAGTTTTCTAGAAGCTGCAACTTAATTGGAACTTGGCATCAATTTGTTTTTTGTTTAGTTCATCCCATATCTTGTTAAAATCACTTAAATATGATTTAGTACTGATTTGTCTACTATATTGTTAGACAAATATAATGGACAGACAGTGATGTGATGAAAATTGTTCTAATCAAGCATGTTGGGATACTGTACAGTGCTGAGTATACAAAAGGTGCTGAAAAAACACCTCTGCCTAGGAGTTTGGGGATGGGCGAAAGGTGTGAATGGAGGAAGAAGCACAGAAGCAGGAGCAACTGCATTGGCACATATAATTGCTGAACCATGGCATACCATTGCTCCCTCAAATTTTACTTTGGGTTGCTAGTGGGTGGGTGGAGGCATGGTGCTAATGCTGTCAGCAATAGGTGTAATAGGTTTGGGCTTCATAAGACTAGCAGGAGTGGACACTATTTTGTCTCTCGATTAGGCTGCATTCCACTGCCACAATTTTGTCTCTCATTCCTGCAACATTTTCTTTGAGGTTTGGGCAAGAAATGGCATAGCATTATTGTCGGGTTCTGACAAAAACAAGTTACAGTATATTATTTATTTATTTGATTTCTACACCTTATTATATAGTATATAATAAATATTATATATTTATTTTATATATTGGAAATATTAAGAAAATATCAGAGAATACATGACACAATATTCAGGTTAAACTGTTTTGTTAAAGAGGGGATATGGACCAAAGAAGGGATTGGATAACATTAAGTAGTCCTGATTAAGGAAGGGTGGGGCTATGAGATGTTTCATAGTTGTCAACCATGGGATATAGCACCTGTTGCTAAACTATAGGAGACAACAGTAACTGCATAAGGACTTGTTTTCTGCTTACATTGTTGCTAGCACTGGAACCGTCATAAAACCACAATCTCATGGGTTTTTGTCAGAAAGAGTGTAACATGGGATTTGGCCTTCAACTATAGGAACATAGGAAGCTGCCATATACTGAGGCAGACTATTGGTCTATCTAGCTCAGTATTGTCTTCACAGACTGGCAGCGGCTTCCTCAAGGTTGCAGGCAGGAATCTCTCTCAGCCCTATCTTGGAGAAGCCAGGGAGGGAACCTGAAACCTTCAGCTCTTCCCAGAGCGGCTTCATCCCCTGAGGGGAACATCTTACAGTGCTCACACTTCTAGTCTCCCATTCATATGCAACCAGGGCAGACCCTGCTTAGCTATGGGGACAAGTCATGCTTGCTTACCACAAGATATAGGTTTGGGGAAGAAAGTACTAGAAAATTGTAAATGGAATGCAAATTCAGAAATTGACACAAAATAGATTTAAGATTTTCAGCAAGTTAACCTTATCTCCATTGAACCACAAAAGTCAAACCTCCAAGCCTCCAGAGAATGATCTCCAAGCACATGTTCTGATATGTATTTCATCTGTATATAAGTTGTCCCCACATAGTGATCCCTTCGAGACACATGCATGAAAGTAGCATGCTAATCCATCCTAATCGCCGTATCAGTTGCAGTCCAAATGGGTTATTATTTTGTGCATCGGGCAGTGTTCTTAAAATTTCCTTCCTAAATTCCCACAAGTTTTATGAAATGTATGCTCAAGAACAGGGGTATTTATGCATACCTAATTTAGGCAGACTCACTGTAATATCTCCACCAATACCAATGGATTGGCCCCTACTCTCCATTTTGGCTTCTATTGACCACTATTGTTCTATACTTTGTTAGGTAAAAGGGAGGGGAAACCCCAAATGCCTCTGAATTAAACCTTATTCCTAGCCCAACCTATTTGGGCTAGGCCTATGTCAAAGGCTCTTGTTCCAATGTCTTTTGAAAGTTGGAGAAGGCTAGAAAAAAGACTTGTGCTGCTCTTTGTGATGGAAATCTATTACCAGTTTCCCCCTCCTTTCTTACCTGGTTCGGTGCCTAGCCTATTCCATTTTCATTTCTTTTGATGTACATTGTGCAGAAAGTCTCCTAGGATACATTTGACACAAAGAAAATGACAAATTCCTCACAATAACTACAATTTTAATAACTGTTGACTTTTAAAAATCTATACCCCAGAAGATGCTTCTGGTATGTGACACATGAATTAATGTCAGTTTAAGAGGGATATTTTGGCAAAAGGTGGCAGGAATGTGAGATCCGCAATCTGCAGAAAAAGGGGAGGGGATGACAAGATAGGCACTTGGTGGAGAAGTCCCCACACATCAAGTGATCAAAAAGTATTTGCACAAGCACATGGAGTCCTGGTGGCACTATGAACTGGGCAACCTGGTTCATTCCCAATGAAGAAAACACATGCTTGGGAGTGATACCCAAGGTCTGGGCTGAAAGTCAGCTCCTGGAATTCTTGAATGGATCTGCTCTATTTTTTGTATAAACTAGTAGGGGAAGCGGGGTCCAGGCCTCGCCCTTGGGAGCAAGCATGCAGTCTCTGGCATTCCTCATGAGAAGAACCATCTTGAGGTACACTGGGATGGTGTTTCAGGGACTGAATCATTAATAATATGTGACGAAGCCCCTTCTCCCAAGGACCGCTCTCCAATGAGAATGACAGGCCATAGAGACATATGTGCCAGAGGGCTGTTGCGGCCCAGCCCTGTTGCTAGAGCCACGCAAGCCCTGGGGAAGGGTACTACATCAGCACCTTTCAAGGTCACGGCGACTGGCAACAGGAGTGAAAGTGCTCACTCTGGCAGTCTGGTTGTCCCCTGGCACATATGCATGTTGATTCTTCCCCAGTACAGCCACCTGGCTTGCCAAGGATTGCTAAAAATAGGGGCTCCCTTCACACGATTCCCCACCATGGCCAAAATGCATACGCCACAACGTCCCAACCTGGGAATTTTGAATGTGTACTAGGAGCCATCCCCAATCTAGCAGGACTGAGCCCACAGGGAAACAGCAGGACACATGAAGCAGCCCAGACTCCTTGTAGCGGTTCAGTGTGGAGGGGAAGGCAAAGATTATGAGTTCTATTTTTAAACAGATATACCAAGGGCCCCACACCAGCGGGGGGCCCTATAGTTGGACAGCCTAACTCATGAGGATATAGTTCGACGAAGACCTGAAGTTCATGGAGCTTCTGGTCCTTCCCAGTGGACTGGCCCTCTCATGAGAGGGCTAATCCCCAGCCAGCAAGCCAACCTAGGGGCAGGAGTGTGTTGGGGGTTCCTGGACTGCTTTGACCAGGTCTGCCGTCAGCAAGAGCATCCTTTGTCACAGTGGACCAGATCCCAGGATCCTATTCCCTCCTAGGAAGTCATCATCATCCCACCTCGGAGTTAACAGAAAAACAGTGCCTCCTCAATCTCCCTGTTACCAGTAATTGTGCTTGTGTTGGTAATTTGCTTTAGCTGCGGGGCTCTTATGAGGGTAGCGGTGCAAGTGGTGTGAGGGAAAGAATTTAAATGTCACTTAGAGGGGTTTAAATGCCATTTCCCTGCTGAGGGTGGGTAGCCCATGCCGAAAAGCCACAATCGCACCAGGCACCTCGCCTTTAAGATCATGGCCAATGGCTGCTGATGACCTTGCCTGCAGTCTGGCAAGTGCTCTGGAGCTTGCTGGGATGCGGCTTCGGCGAACTAGGAAGTGGGAGGGGCTCCTCTGCCCTGAAACAGGTTACCTGACCCGGGTTGGAAGACTGTCTGCGGGACGATTCCAGGGTTCAAGGATTAAACTTTGGTTAGTCAATTTGCAGTTTCACGGTATGTCCAAAGGTGGCCTAAAGAAGAAACAGAGTTTGAAATCAAAGTTTCGTTCTTCAGTTGTGCATGCTAATCATGATTTGTTGTTTGTTTTGCTGTGAAAACTGTAGTGCTTTCACATAATGTATAGTTTCCTCACAAATAATATAAATTTTGATCACCCATGATTGTGGCAGAGTGAAGTCTATAAACTCTCCAACTGTTTCAAATGAAGAAAATAGGGGCGCTCTTGTATGTTTGTAACGCTCTTATTCTCATGCCAGTTACTACTTTAACTGCTACCTCACACACATACATATAGTACACACAATATTATTCTTCTGTGTCTATTTATGTTAACTGCAGCAGCCTGACTCAGTTGTGAAGCATTGTGGCACAGTAAAATATACAGAGCTGTGGTATTGTGTGAAATCATGTATTTTCTAGGTGTAAGAGAATTCACCAACTTTGGGACAATGCTCTTCATTTGGTGAGTAGAAACCACAAACTGAGACATGCTGGCCTAAAATGGGGCACAACCCCCATTTTGTTTTGGCTGTGGTGTGTGTGTTTGTTTAAACATTTATAGCCCGCCCCCCCCCCAGTGCACTACTGCTCAGCGGGGGGCAGCTCACAACAATAAAACAGATACAGGATACAATGAAAATAATAAAATTAACCAAATTAAACAAACATGTTAAAAGTCAGATTAAGAACCACAATAGTTATTAGGTTCAAATTAAAAATTATTTTTAAAAGCTAAAAATGGGAAATTATAAAAAAAAGCTAAAGAACCAGATATAACTAAAAACGGAGCATTAAAACGCCTCCTAAAAAGGTGTGTTTTAAGATGTTTACACAGTAAACTAGTCAGCATAGAAAGATATATTAACTATAGTATGAAAAGTGATAAGGATGGGTTTAAAGTGTGTCCTGGTCTGAAAATTTTTATTATTATTATTATTATTATTATTATTATTATTATTATTATTATTAATTCTCATATTTTTATACTGCCTGATATATACATCTCTAAGCAGTGTACAAAAGATAGAAGTGTTTGTAAACAGTTTCCTTGTAGTTTTACAACACGTTTCATCTCACAATTGCTCTGCCTTGTATTCATTCCCTCTGACACTCTACCCCATTCAGCAACATTTACTACTTGGATAGTATTATTATTATTATTTTATTATTTATCGGTTTTTATACCACCCTTCCAAAAATGGCTCAGGACAGTTTACACAGAAAAATAATTAAGTTGGCTCCCTGTCCCCAAAGGGCACACAATCTAAAAAGAAACATCAGATAGACACCAGCAACAGTCACTGGAGGTACTGTGCTGGGGGTGGATAGGGCCAGTTACTCTCCCCCTGCTAAATAAAAAGAATCACCACGTTAAAAGGTGTCTCTTTGCCAAGTTAGCAGGGATAAGCAATAATTAGGCACATCACACTCAGTACCATTTTTAAAAGGCATCCCCAAATTTATTGAAAAGGCATAACTATTTACCAAGGGCAAGTGTATATATACATATTTAAAAAGAAAGAAATAGGTCCTTCCCTAACAAGAGAGAAAGTTGAAAGACGTGCCTCCGCACACCCCGGTCAGCGGCGCGAGGCAGTGGTGTGTGAGGCAGAACCCGCCAAGCTGCTCTCCAGCCCAGCGAAGCAGCCGTTCTTCTTCCCAGGAGGGCGGGCCCTCCAAGCCCCGCCCACTAAGCGTGCCAACGGCCTCCGGACCCGAGCCTGAAATTCACGCGACTCCCCGCTCCGCCTCGCTCAGCTTTCTCGTCAGGCGGCCGAGCCCGCTCTCGCGAGATTTCCGTGTGGCGTCCTCGTCGACGGCGACGAGTTGGCCCGTCACTCGGCGTAGGCGGAAGGAAGCGGTTGCTGGTGACTTTGCAAAGATGGTGAGTGGCGGGGTCGGGCCGAGGAGGAACGTGCTTCGGTAGGAAACGGGGTGGGGGGGGGGAGCTTAAGCGAGCTCTCGAAATGTAGCAGCGGGGCTAGCAGCGGGAGCCCGTTGGCGTGGGCGCAAGAGGAGCGCTCGCTGCGCTGGGCTGTGTTGAGTGTCTGGCTGGGCTGCCTCTGGGTTCCCCCGGCTGAATGTGGTACTCGCCCCCCTTCTGGCCTTTCCCTTCCCGCTTCTTGCTAGAGCTTTTACGTACTCAGAAATGATTTGCCTCGGGGTATTTCTTTACTTCCACCCTTCTCACGTGCTGCTGCATCCAGAGGCTTTCCCGCGGAGCAGGTGCCCAGAGCTTCTGGGCTGGATGCTGCTGGAGCCGCATGCACTGCTTGGAGAGCTACACTGTTGAAAAGTGGCTTATAAATGGAGGTCAGAGCAGCCACACTGTGAAAGGGCTTCTTGGGTGGGTGGGTGGGTGGCCTTATCACCAGCCAGTTCCTCTGTGTGTCCTGTTCTTCTTGGGGGAAGAGCTTGGAAAGTAAGCCCCATTGTGTCAGATGAGGCCTGCTCCCTAGTAAATGGATTGCAGCATATCATATCAGCTACCAAAAGACAGCCATTGTATAAGATATCAAGATAAAGTTCTTCTCACAATTTGCATTTCTGTGCAGTTAGCCCTGTTAAAAGTACAGAAGCAGGGTAGGTATAAATCCAAATGTAATTCTGGCCCCTTCCTTCTGACCAGTTGCCACCTCATGACTACATGCACACACATGCACTGGCCTAACACCAGGCTGATGGCAGAATGCAGCTGGGAACAGCATCATCATTATTATTTATTTACATTTATATTTATATCCCGCTCTTCTTCCAAGGAGCCCAGAGTGGTGTACTACATACTTGAGTTTCTTTTTCACAACAACCCTGTGAAGTAGGTTAGGCTGAGAGAGAAGTGACTGGCCCAGAGTCACCCAGCTAGTTTCATGGCTGAATGGGGATTTGAACTTGGGTCTCCCCGGTCCTAGTCCAGCACTCTAACCACTACACCACGCTGGCTCTCCAGCATAAAAAGAGTACACTAATGCAGGGGAGTGAATGATCTTTAGGGAGCCAGAGAGAGAACAAAATGAATTATGAATAAAAACCTATAATGTCAGGCCAGGTTTGCTTCTAGCTATTGTTATCAGAATATACACAAATATAATACAGCTCATAAATAACATAACACTAGCAATCTCATGCAAAAGTTAGTGCCTTTTGTTCACCTTGTCTGCAGTGAGAACTAGAATGTGCTAGAGAGAACTGACAACTATAATAAAGTCATAGTTTGAACCTAAAAACTGTAGTCTGAACCTCTCCTGGGGTGCCAACATGCAGCATCATAACTACACACTGGTATTACATGAAAAAAGCAGCCTTGAGCAACACATTCATTTTCCTCTGCTTTGTGGCCTGACCCTCCATCTGCCATCATTGCAGTGTTTCTGTCTACTGACTATTCCCAAGAACTCTGCTGGGTTTACTTTGCAAACATCTCACTTCCGCTGGGAAGTAATAGCACAGTTGTGTCAGTGTCATTGTCGGAGGGATTTCCTGCTGTTCAGTCTTTTATTTACTTAATCTATCCAATTTCAGACCTGGTGCTATAATAATTCAGCTTGCTTTAAATTTATGCACTCCAAATATTTGCAAAATGGAGGTGTGTGTTTGTGTTAAGGAAGTGCCTGGAGATTGCAGCCAGGATTGTGTGTGATGCAAAAAGCTATACAGACTGTTTATGAGAGACAATTCCTACACAAACAATGTGCAACTCAAATAAACAAGAGAGGCTGATGGTGGGAAAGGAAGCAGAAATGCTTATAGTTGTTGAAATCCTGACATCTAGTCCAGTCTCCTGTCCGCTGGCCCATAATACGTCACTGTGTGTCTGCTCATAAATTAGTCTGTTCTGTATCCCCTGGACACTTTTTATGAACTTTTCCCCTGTGGTGTTTTATTTATAGTATACAACTTCTCAGAATTGCATGCACAACTCTAAATTTATGCCCATGAGTTTAGTGTCTTAGAGAGGAAAGGAATAGAATAGTTTAATAGACAGAGCATTGAATAATTGGCTTCCGTGTGTGACTCAGTTATAAGCTTCCTGCTAACTTTAGGCCCACTTTTATAATGCATTAAGCATCTTAACTCTCTGTAGGATAACATTTGTAATAGGGTTCTGTCTTAAGCAGTCAAGGCTCAGTATACAGTACTCACATCTCCACCTCAAGACTGGAAGTGAAAGCATCAGTCCAGGGGGTTCTTCCAGATAGCAGTAAATTGCGCAGCATCATACTGACTGTACACATGCTCCATAGGCTTCTATCAAGATCTTACTCTCTGGCCACACTCTGAGGAGAGACTTTGTCCAATTTTCACAGCTCCACCTCCCTGCCAGCTTTTGCATTCTGAGAAGAACCAGCAGTTGCTAGTACTAAAAAAAATAACATTGAGAAGAGAATGGGTTCTTCTCAGAATACAAGCACTGGTTGACAGATGCTACTGTGAAAATTGTGCAAGGTCTCTCATTAGTTTGTGGTCAGATTCAATAGGAAGGCATGAAGAAGCCTATAGGAGTGTATGTATGGTTGGCAAGAAGGTGTTTTGAACTTGTGCAGAAGCTTTCAACATCACACTATTCATTGTCATCTGGAAGGACCCTAAGCAGTCTTGCAGACTGCTTTAAGGTCCCTAAAAGACATACTTGACAAACTTACCTTACTTACATCTAGCAGCATGAACACATTAGGAAATCCATAGTCTTCAAAATCAAGTGTCCAGGATCCACAACTGGTTGACCTTAGTAAGCAGCTGAAATTGTTGCATGCTGCTGACCCTGCCTCGTTTTTCTTACTGCTTTCAATTAGGCTCTCCCAATATCTAAAGATGTGCTCATCACTGGAAGCCTGGCTTGCAGTAGCGATGGCATTTTAGCCCCCTGGGTTGGAGAAATTGTGTTGGTAGCATTCAAAACAAGGGGGTTTACTATTCCTGTCCCCTCCCTGCCTCTGCAGGGCAGAATAAAATAAATGTTCAGCTCAGATCTGTTGTTGTAGTTTGACTTTATTTGCCCCCTTCCCACTGTGCCATCACTATGCTTATGTACAAAATCTGTAGGAGATGGAGTGCTTTAATTGTTGAGGGTAAGCACAGGCAGGATCCAGACTCAGTTAGTCATGACTAAGCACCAGTGAAATAAATGAGACAAGTTAGTAATGTCTAAATTAAGTCTTATTAATTTAAAAGGGACTTAGTCATGACAAAGTATGCTCTCTAAGAAAGAGATCATTTTACAGACTTTGCCGTATGTAGATGTTTATGGGGCCAAATTAATCGGATAATATTTTCTGTTGTAACCACCAAGTAGTCATTTTGAATGTATCTATAAGTTATAGATCTCTAATAGTAACTTTCTGTTTCAGAATACCAGAGGATTGGGATCTCAGTTGAAGGATAACGTTCCAGTTCCTGATTTTTCAGCTGCTGGAGCATTTGAAAGCTATGATGTGTTGCGTAGAGGGTAAGTGTTGGAAATCCATATAAATATAATAAAGGTAATTCAGCATTTCCTTCATCTGGTCGTACCGAACTTCCTGGGTCACAAGTGCCTCTGTTTTTGTTACCGTCAAGTGGCCTCTGACTGCTGTCTGGTTGATCTGTGTACATAACTTGATAGCAGGCTGTGTAGAAGTGACTTAGTTAGGACTCGCTTTGAGAGGAGGACAAGGGAGAGACTTCCTAGGCGAACCCCAGCCAAGCTACCATTGCACCACCTGCCTCGCTGTCCCACCTAGATGTTACCTTCTATCCATCACCATCCATCATAGTGGTTTAGATGAAGGACTTAAGAGTGGGGGAGAAGTCCTTCCCACTCACTGTAATCTGTTTCTATGACCTGAAAAGGGAAGGGATCCTGTCTGTCCATGGGCTGGGCACTTCCCTAGTTACAAGGCAGAAATTATTATATATTTCTGTGAAGAAGAAACCTTTTGAGATGAGATTATCTTTCAAAGTTACACCCAGTTACTTTGTTTTGTCCCAATAACACTAGATGTTGATAGGAACCTTAAAAATAAACTCTTGCTAGGGAATTGTGGATCTAAAACTGGATCCATCCAATGTTCTATGTCAGTCTCCAGAGTGCTTCCTGCTTGCTTGATGCATGGGAACCAGTTCAGCCTCTTGAACTGGGTGGAAAAAACTCTGCCTTCCTTCCTCCAGCAACGGACAGGGCTGCAATTTCCCAGCAGCTTCTCTTTTGGAACCTCTGGCTCAAAAGGACTATACAAATGTCAGAGCTTGGTCTTGCCTACAGTGGAGAAGGTGTTTAAAAACTAATCTGTTCCTTCTCTTCTCCCCTCCCCCTGGGAGAAGCATTGTAGGGCTGCAAAAATAAAGAGCAGAGTCCTTTTCTGCCTAGCCAATATGGCATGAGCACTGCGTGCTTACAGTGCTATTGGATGTGTGTGATGAAGAGAACATTGGAACTGCTCCCCTATACTGATTCTAAGTGGGTTCTTGCTTTGAGTGAGGTGGGGGGGGGGAGGAAATTTAAAAGTTAAGCTGCATGTTTAATAACTTCCAATACCCTACGCACTTCTTTAGCAATTTTTAAGTGTACATCATCACGGGTTAGAGAGAAGTAAAACTGCCTTGAAAGAACTTTGGGTCATCTGTATTACTATTGTAAGAAAAATGTAAAGTATAAATTAGTGGTTTTTACTTATGTTATCTGCTATAGACTACAATACGAGATGTGTATATTATAGAGAATTTGGGGGCAAGTTATTGGGAGCACACTTAGTTTACACTGGGCACCAGCCAAAGCTGTTGGGCCTCACTCAACCCTAACATGGACTCATTAGATTCATGTAGCTCCACACTGAAGAGGAAAATCTATAGTGTGGGCATCCTGCCTTTAAAAAGAAAAAGAAAGAAAAAATTAGTACAGTATCCTGCCTTTTTATCCTAGGCAAATTTCTCTGTCCCAAAAGAGATTTTCAAGGGACTAAGGATCACCATGAAAACCAATAAAACAGTGTAACGAAATAGCATTGAAACATTAATGCAGCTGCAGTTGGGGAATGATAAATATTGCCGATGATCTTCTCATTCAGTGTTCCTGATCAGCTTCTGAGGGACCCCAGAGATTCCCAGAATAGGTTGAAAGCCACCCATATAAATCATAAATAGATGAATCAAGGATACATGTTTAGTAGCTGTTAAGTTTTGCCTTATATTTGTAAAAGACGAAATATATTGAGGCTATTCTCATGACCTCCCCAAACCGGGCTAAGGGAGCCTAGCCTGTTTTGGGGAGGTTGTGTGCAGCACTGAGAGCTCCGTGGCTCCTGACTGCTAACCCTCCAAAGTACCCCTCCCCCAAAATGAGGCTAGCGGAGTGAGTGCTCCGCTAACCCCATTCTTTTGATTGTGAGCTGGCCACCTCATTGCGATGCATGAGGAGACCCCCAACCGGGAGGCTACAACAAGCCTCCCAGCCTCAGGGGTCTCCCCAGAGTGCCCCGTGCACTTGCAGCTGCCCAGGGCTAGGCGGATGGTGGTGCGCCCACTCTCCCCGTCAACCCCATTTCGGCTCTCCACACTGCTCATGTGGAGAGCCTCAATATGTTAAACTAAACCCAAAGCTGACTAAAGTGGCAATCCTGTACACCAAGGTTTCTTAAGCATGGGCCCCCCAATGTTTGACTACAACTCCCATCATTCCTAGCCACAAAGGCCATGGCTGGGGATCATGGGGGTTGTAGTACATCTTCTGGGCACCCAAGTTTGAGAGAACCTGCTACACACACTTGCATGGGAATAAGTGCCAGTCAGTGTAATATAACTACCTACTGTGTAAACATACATAGGATTGAGCTGCGAAAGATTTTTCCAAAGTGTTTACTCCTTGCTGTCTGAATAATGTCCTTGTTTCTTCACTACTGAATTAATTGAGGAAAGGTTGCATATACTACTTCTGTTGCTTTTGTGTTTATAGCTTTACCAATGTGAAGAATGAACTTTTTCCTGCTCATCCTCTGGAATTATCAGAGAAAAATGTAAGTACAATTTATTCTTTACACAACAAAATGCAAATGTTTCTATTAGTGTAAGCTTTTTGTTAACAGTGGAGAAAATCTAAACTTAGAATTTTCTTTCCTAATATATAAAGCTTTGTATCCTCCCTTCCAATTTGTGTCCCCAAAGCATTAATAAAAGGCAGTAGTTATATTAAAAATATGCATACAAAACAGTTCAACTGGAAGAGGAGTAGAATATTGTCTTCAGCCGCTTGCCTCCTTTTGTCTTCTGGATTCTTTCCCACAGGGCACTTGGTCTTAGATGGCCCTATGATGAGGGAGAGAATAGTCCAGGTGGAGCAAGATCTGGGTCTGTCTTTGCCTTCCTCCCTGTCTTAACAGATAACTTTCTTAATATTTAGTCCTAACTTTGTGCTGGGAGATCACTTGCATGATCCTCTGTAAGCCTTCTGGGCAGACTACTAACGAAAGGGCAGAACAAAGTGGATGGAAGTGGTTTTGGGCTTGATGAGCAATATGTAAGGGTGGCATAGGTAATGGATAGCTGGTGCAGAAGTTACAGAACTGGTACCACTATAGTAGCTCATGTTGTTGGAGGACTTTGAAAGAGAGTTGAAGGGAAGAAAGAGAGCAGCATGTGGGAATAGAATGACAATAGGTACAATCATGACCAAAGGAGAGAGGATGAAAGGAGCAGATAATAGATTGTACAAGAGTGGTTAGAGTGCAGATACAAAATTCTCCTTGTCGAAGCTTGATGTTCATGCAACCATAAGCCTTTGTAGAGATTTGAGATCAAGATTTCAGCTCAAGAACTGAAAGCATACACAGCTGCTATTAGCAAAATTCGTGTACAAATAATGAATTCTTGGCTACCTTATCAAAACTATAATTAGATTTGAAGACCTATGCTCAGGTGATACGTGTGGCAAAGTAATTTCTTTTGTCTGTATTACATCCACAAGCTGACGTTGAGTTCTTTGTAGATAAAATCTCTCTCATTCAAGCCGACTTAGACTCAGACCCCCCAGTTACTGTGGTGTCTGATGCAGAAGTGTCCAGCAGCAAATCTTATGTGATTAGGCTGGATCAGTTTCAGTCTGTGACTCCTGAGAATGTGGACAAGCTGATTGGAACGTTGCAGCCTACCACTTGCTCTCTTGACACTTGTCTGACATGGCTTATATTATCTGGCAGGGGGGTTGTTGTACAAGGCCTGGCAGATATAAATGCTTCTCTGAGTGATGGCAGGATGCCTCCTTGCCTTAAGGAGGCAATCATTAGATCTCTTCTGAAGAAGACTGCATTGTATCCCTCATAGTTAAGCAACTATAGGATTGTCTCCAACTTCCCCTGGTTAGGCAAGGTAATTGAGAGGGTGCTGCTTCCCAGCTCCAGGCAGTCTTGGATGATTATCTAGACCCATTTCAAACTGGCTTTCAGGCAGGTTATAGCGTGGAGACTGGCTTGGTCAGCCTGATGGATGATCTCCAATTGGACAGAGGGAGTGTGACTCTGTTGGTCGTATTGGATCCCTCGGTAGCTTTCAGTACTATCAACCATAGCATCCTTCTGGAGTGTCTGAGAGGGTTGTGGGTGGGAGTCAATGCTTTGCAGTGGCTCCGCTCCTACCTCTTGGGCAGATTTCAGATTGTGTCCCTTGGATACTGTTGCCCTTCAAAATCAGAATTTTTATATGGCATCCCCCAGGGCTCCATATTGCCTCCAATGCTCTTTAACATCTACTTGAAACCATTGGAGAAGTCATCAGGAGATTTGGTGCAGGGTGTTATCAGTATGCTGATGACACCCACATCTATTTCTCCATGTCATCATCCTCAGGAGAAGGCATAACCGCCCCCTGAATGCCTGCCTGGAGGTGGTGATTGGCTGGATGAGGGATAAAACTGAGACTGAATCCAGATTTTATTTATTTATTTAGCAAATTTATTGATCACCTGACTTCCATCGATTCGAGGTGGTACATACCATCCATAAGATGGAGGTACTTATTGTGTGGGGTCAGAACTCAGGAGACTATTTTGATCTGCTGGATCTGGATGGGATCACCAAACCCTTCCCTGGTGTCCCAGGTTGAGGCGGTGGCCAGAGATTCCTTCTATCAGCTTTGTCTGATACACCAGCTGTGTCCGTTTCTTGAGATAAACTACCTCAGAACAGTGGTACATATGCTGGTAATCTCCAGACTTGACTACTGCAATGCGCTGTATGTGGTGCCGCCTTTGTATGTAGTGTGGAAACTGCTCTTGGCACAGAATGCGGCAGCCAGGTTGGTCTCTGGGTCGTCTCAGACAGACCATATCATTCCTAAACTAAAAGAACTACTGGCTACCAGGCAAAATGCAGGGTGCTGGTTAGGTTTGTCTGCATTTGTCACCGGCTCCTCTGGTGGCTAAGCGTATCTGTTGTCAGCTGAAACTTTGGTATGCGCTCCTGCTGAAATAAGAGCCTCCCCATCTCTGACAACTTTTTAAAAGTCTCTAAAGGACTTGTTTTTTTCACTCAAGCTTTTTAACTGTAGTGTGGTTTTAAATTGTTTTAAGTTATTTTCATTTTAATCTGTTTTGTGTGGTAAACCAGACAAACCTCGCCCAAAGACAGGGTTGGGGGGCCTACAAATATGAAAAAGAAAGAAATTTGCTCCAACTATAGTAGTTTGCATACTTACACCAAGTTTCATTTTAAAATTGTTTTGTTTGGAAAGACCTTGCAATAATCCCACACATCCCAAGTGACTCTTACAGCATATCCCATTGGATACAGGGATACACTAACTGCAAGTTGTTTTTTTTAAATAAATAAATATATTATTATTATTATTAATTCAATTTCTATACCGCCCTTCCAAAAATGGCTCAGGGTGGCTTACAGAGAGAATAAATAAGTAAGTAAGTAAGATGGATCCCTGTCCCCAAAGGGCTCACAATCTAAAAAGAAACATCAGATAGACACCAGCAACAGTCACTGGAAGTACTGTGCTGGGGGTGGATAGGGCTAGTTACTCCCCCCCTGCTAAATAAAGAGAACCACCACATTAAAAGGTGCCTCTTTGCCAAGTTAGCAGGGGAGCTAACTAATTTTGCCAAGTTAGCAGGGGAGCTAACTAATTAATAGTTGCATTGCTTCTCTTAGTATTAGATAAGAGTTAGAATCTTAAAATGCAAATGAATGCTGGGTATGAATGGGGTCAGTGAGGTGCGTGTGTATGTGTGTAAAAATAAACACCATGTAAGAGTCCTTTTGCTTTAACTGCACTGGCTGCTAGTTTTCCAATGTCAGTTCAAGATGCTCATTATGACTTCTAAAGCCCTAAATGGCTTGGTATCAGCCTGCTCTCTGAGATCATCTGGGACAACCCTCCTGTGTGCTTAGTCACTCTCCAGGGGACAGTTGAGGGGCATGAGGAAGAGGACCATCTTGTTAGTGGTGCTCAAACAATGGAATTTCCTGCCTCAAGAGATCTGTCTTGTCCCCTCAGGATACAGTCTGCAAACCTACTTTTTAAAAGAGGTTTTTAATCTGAACAAATGTCCTAGCGCTCTCTCTTAACTTCTATTATTAGCTTTCCCTCTTCTTAAGTTTGCCTCTTGAGCTTTATTATTTTTAGTATTTTAATTATGTATTGTTTTTAACTGATGTGTGCCATCTTAAGCACAGGAAAGATGGAACATAAAAACATTTTAAATGAAAGCAATGCAGCATCACAGAAGGGTGAGGAATGAAAGTAAAGAGATCTAGGATAGTTATCCTGGTATGGAAGATGTGTTGACACATCCGCAGTTTGCGTAAGAAAGTTGTTCTGTACCTTAAAGTAAATAAGCATATTTCATGCTGCTATTTTTGCTTATTTTTAACTTTGTCTGTCTTGGGTATCACACACACACACACACCCCTTAGATTCCTGTCCACAAAATGCTTGTTTTCAGCTTGGTGCTATGCATGTTTATTAAGAAGTCAGTCCCACTGAATTTGAGGTATGCATAGAATTGCAGCCTTAAGCAGATCTTATTAATAATATTGTCTTATATAGCACCATCTGTATACATGGTGATTTACAAAGAATAAGGAGATGTGTCGCTTCCTTGAGGAAGTTGCAAACTAGATATTGAGACCAGGAAGATTGCTGAGAAAAGGAAGGCAGGAGTAAGCAAAGGAAGAACATACTCTTTCAGTTACACAGTAGGGGGTCTAAAGCACAGTGTCAAAGGCTTCCTGGAAAAGGTGGCTTTTACATTTGGTCCTAGGAATTTAGCACTTAGAGGACCTGTTCTGAGAACAGAGGAACATATCTGAAATACATATCTAAAATATAGTAGAATCTACAACACTGCTCACAATAGGGTTTGATAGGTGGTGGTCACCCAAACATTCATGTGAAAATGGCAAATAATCCTGTCCCCCTTTAACTAATCAGCTTGCACAGAAACTACCGGTAAATGTGATTTGCAACCAGCAGAATTGCTAAACCTCCCAGCTGTAACTGAATATTTAGGCGGGGGGGGGGGATCATGGAATTAGCCCTGTCCGCATGATCCCTAGAAAACTTCCCAGAGTGGTGTAAGACGAAGCCAGTGGGAAACCTTTCCCACATTAGCTACTGTTAAGCTTGAACTGGGTCTCCCTTGCACTTATTTTTGTCTCCTAGAATCTTCAGGTATAGAAACATGAAAGTGTTTCCAAACGTAGGTATTGTTCTTTTAGTACTGGAAAGAATACATTTTGACATGTGAATCAAGCTGCATGGAATCTGGGTTTTTTTGGCACACTGCTTCCACCGCTAGGTGGAGTTAGATGTATTCCTCTTGCCAAAAACAACAAAGCCACATGTTGTGGTGGAGTGATCTGGGTGCTTAAAATTTTGGTCAGGAAGAGACATTGTTCTCAATTGTTTGCAATTACAAAGAAATAAAATAGTGATATTTAAAAATTGTTTAAATTTTATGACTTATTTAGAACATCAAATGTTTTCAATAAGGGAAATCACATTTCCTCAATTCTTGAATGTAAGCATATTCTTAACATTTCTTTTGTTAGTTTTCATTAAGTCAAGATAAAATGAACTTTTCTACTCTGAGAAATATTCAAGGACTGCATGCACCACTGAAGTTGCAAATGGAATTCAAAGCAGTAAAACAGGTATGTTTGTTCAGTTCTCTCCAGCAACACAACTTTTCTCTTACAGCTCCACTTTCTTGCAGGCCCGAGCACACACACACATATGGGTGCATCCTCCAATGCCCCATGCTTGTCACACAGTGTGTTGTGGGAAACATGGAGCCTGTGATGCATTGTCCTGGCCTCCTAAGATCCATGCTGCTTGCATGTGGATTGTGTTGGAGTACAGTCCACACTTCCACCAGCGTTGCAGGTTCATCTGCAGGGAAGGGTATGTTTTGTGCAGCTGCCCACCCTCCCTGCCTCCTGGTTGTGTGAATAGCCTACTGCCTACTATTTTCAGTTTTAATAAATAGTTGACTTAATTACATTAAGCTTTAGGGGGAAAGTGTACACAATAGATTGGGAGGGTGGCGGCATGTTTTTAGTCTGTCAAAAAGATTTCTAATCTATTGAGATGATTGACTAAGTATTGCAGCCCTCGGCTGAACCTGATAAATAACCAGATTTTAAAAATTGGTTTTGCGTGTCCCTTTTAACCTTGTAATTGTAAGTGTGGACACTTTTTAGTTGTAGAATGGCAGGCTTCCTGAACCTCTTGTGATACTTTGCAGGTCCAGCGTCTTCCTTTCCTTCATAGCTCTAACCTGTCACTGGATATCTTGAGAGGCAACTATGACTGCATTGGTTTTGAGGACATTCTGAATGGTAAGGATCATTCCAAAATTTGGGGAGAAGTGAAAATTTTAAAGATGCAGGGGAAAGAGAGAGTCATAAATATTTCAGGACCTCTCCAAATGACTGAAAAATCAAGTCCCATTCTCATGTAGCTTCAAGAATGTTGCAAGCGACTTCCCTGTGGTGTGCTCAGTGTGGATTTGTGCTGCATGTGAAGGATGGAACTGTGTGAGCAGAGCCAATCAGGTGCCTGTGCAGAATCTGCTGTGAGGAGATAACTTGTATCCAGGACTGCACATGCTGGGCTTTTGCATGGGGTGTGCATTGCTAGCCAGGTAATTGGCAGTGTTGGAGCTTATCCCCTCTTGCGGAGGAAGCAAATAGTTGAATCTCTCCAGGCACCTCTTTCTTCCTCTCCTCCTCCAACAGATGATCAGAGGTGTGTTGATCCTTTATTTTGTGGCTGGTGTTAAAACGCAACAATGAAGGCAAGCCTTTAGTTGCAAAGTTACAAATATACATGTATCTTGGATGATGCCTGTTCTTTTAAATCCATATTGAATGAGTAAAATATTTTTTTCCAGATCCAGCACAAAGTGAATTAATGGGAGATCCTCATCTGATGGCTGAACACAAGCTTGGTTTATTATAACGTACACATACTCCAGACTTTAAAATGTTTATTGCCTGTGTCTCTGCAGATTCAAGTAAACCATATTAAATGGCAGTCGTACAATGCTTGTGTTGATACACACAATCTCTTACCTACCTTGATGAAAAGGCACATTAAATGCTTGAAGTATATGACTTTTGTTCTGTGTTTACTGTCAATATAAATGTCTTGTAATTGGGTATTTTAAAATGTCAGGAAATAAGTCTCAATATTCAGGGCTATCGTTTTGTGTCAGCGGTTGTAGAAGTCTACACATTAAAAAGTCTCTAGCAACAGGACATTTTAAAAATGGTTTTAAGATATACGAACCGTTTGCAATTTATAACCCATTTGCTGTCAAATCTTTGTTCTTGATGACTTGACATCTTTTAAAAACAATAAAATTTTCTATAAATGCTGTGGCTTTTCAAAATATTTAGTCATATCTCCGAAGTTCCTCACTTCAAGCAATGCTGCCTCCTGTTACTGAACCATTTACTCCATGTAAGGATGCCTACATTGCCATTAGTACCATGTACTTTAGACTTAAGATGGCTGCCACTGGGGCCAAGCTTACACTGCTCTACCTACTCCCAACACTGCTCTGGAAACACCCACCAATCACAGAGCTGCTCACAGATGCTGCTTTATCAGTCCTACATTGAATACACAAACATGTAGTGATGGCATGAACACTGAGGTGCTACCATTACAGGTTGAGTATCCCTAATCCGGACTGCTTGGGACCAGAAGTGTTCTGGATTTCGGATTTTTCTGGATTTTGGAATATTTGCATAATGAGAAATCTTGGGCATGCATTCCAAGTCTAAACACAAAAGGTTACTGTATTTTATTTTTTTTAGGCTTACTTAAAGTATAAAAACAAATAAGCATTAAATTTACGATCACTACAGTAAATTCGATAACCTTTTTGATATTTTCGACATTACCCTGTACTGTACCTTTACCAAACAGTGCCAAAACAGATGCCAACTGAGCAGGGAGTGGAGCAGAGTAGTAGTGTGCATGGTTCAGTTCGGGCACAATTAAAAAGCCCTCCAGACCGGTTCGGCAGTCCGGAGGTTCGGAAGGGTGGGGGAGTCTCTCTTTAGGGGCGGGGGGGGGTAGTACTTACCCCCTCCCACCGCTCTTCCCCCTCCGGCGCTGGTGCATTTAAAAAATCTTCTTGGGGCAGCAGAGTTCCTCCCTGCCGCCCCTGCCCCCATCGTTGTCCTTTAAGCCTTAAACAGAGAAGAGCTAGCGGCACACATGCGCCCTTCACGGCGCGCGCGCTCGTCTCCGCCGCTGGCACGCGCACGCCACACGCACCAGCGGTGGAGATGAGCGCGCACGCCGTGAAGGTCACATGCGTGCTGCTAGCTCTTCTCTGTTTAAGGCTTAAAGGACAACGATGGGGGCAGGGACGGCAGGGAGGAACTCTGTTGCCCCAAGAAGAATTTTAAATGCACCAGCGCCGGAGGGGGAAGAGTGGGGGGGGGTGTAAGTACTACCACCCCCCCTTAAAGAGAGACTCCCCAGTGCCGGACCACGCTTCTGTGGTTCCCTAGAGCAGAGGGGCTTTCCCTTTTCCCTCTAGCGCCAAAGCGAGAACATCAACAACATTAAAAGGCTTCACAATAAAAACAGAGCCGCAACTGGAGAGAATTACAGACAAAACCCCTGTCACTAACAGCCTTCTGAAATAAGTTTTGACTGCATGTTTAAAAGCAGCAAAATTGGGAATCTGCCAGCAAGTGAGCTGAGGCGTTGTTGTTTTTTGTTACGGCATGCTGTCTGGATTTTGGAGCATTTTGGATATCCGGATAAGGGATACTCAACCTGTATCTAGATTCTCATACACACAGTGGGCAAGCAGACTTCCAGACATAGCCCATAGTGCCTCCCCGATTGCTAACTTCTGTAGTCTAATGGTTTAAACTAGCCTGGAGGTCCAATCTGCAATCTTGAAGGAGGATTCAAATTTCTCCCAGATGCCCCTTAACTCTAGTGTCCCCAAACAGTTCAGTTTTAGCACTAATGCTGAAGGCACCTGACAAAGAGTTCTGATCTTAATCACTACAAATAGTCTAAAAATAACTTTCATGAGAATGGCGTAGAAATCATGCGAGTCATATTGGTGAATTTCACTTAATTGCCTTACTTGAATTTTCACTTACAAGGGATTGTCAGTCTGAATAAATACTTCATTGTAGACTGGGCAGTTTCAGTGTTCTCTCACATTCTCTTAGAAAATTCCTCAAGCACTTGCATGGGATTTAAATTATATCCTGTGGGCTAATGATTATCAAAAGCAACGGTAGTGTTGAGGGATGCTTTGATGGAAAAGCAGCTTTGGTGCCACTATCAAGGGTCATTCAGAAGAACTAATAAAATAATAGGAACCTGTAGGCTTGCCTTTGACCAAGTGTTTGTTGCTTCTTAGCTCACGGTCAAAATATGAACTAGCCAGACATTTCTGATTGAAAATAATGTTGTACTGGTTTGGAAAATATTTAGAAACATCAAATTAACTCACAATTTAGTAGTTTCTATCATTGCCCTGATCCAAAAGAATCCCCCCCCTCCTGCCGGATGTTGAAGTTCATGTAGGAAGCAGAAGAACTACCTTATCCCAGGACCATTTTTCCTGGCCCTTATCTATCTTGTTGATTTCCTGGGAAACAATTTTTTGTATTCCTTCTCTAGGGTTGGAGGAGGGAAGCCTTTTCTTTCTGCTCTAAAGAGAGTCTTCTGAGCTGCTGGTTTTGAACCACTTGTTTGAAATAGGTCACTGCTTTGGGAGGGTTAGGGATTTTGTGCTAGTTCAGGTTCAAAGCAACCAAGAGATTAGGTTTAAATTTCTAGATGAAGGAAAAAGGCACTTCTCTGAACTGGTTTATGAGTTCAGGTCCACACCCAGTTCTACTCTCTCTCTGCACAAACCATGCAATGTATACATAAAAATTGTTTCATGAGGTTCTAATGTGATCTTTAGTCATAAATGCATGCTCATTTCTTGTCCATTTTTAAAACCAGAGAGATAAATGAAGTTCTTATAAGGTTAGAATATGTTTTAATACCACAGATTTACAAGAAGTTCAAAAAATCAATTTGTATATCAATTAACTGATACTCTTATCTGCCTCTTACTCTACATTTCAGTCCTGAAGGTATTACTCCTGTTTTGCTTTTTGGATAATTCTGTAGATGCTTATTCTGGGATATGGAGTTTGCATTATTGTCTCTTTCCAAAAATTTGAGTTTTGCTTGGAATCATGATTATAAGAACAGATCCAGACATCAACATACAATTTTTTTTGTCAATATTTTAATTCATCTACAAACACTTCATTCAACTCAGCTACAAGTATCTGCAGAATTATTGCTGAAACTAAGTTTTAGGACCACAGCCAGTTTAAAGATTAAGGCTGCAATCCTATGTGTGCTTAGTACCAAGCCCTTCTGCACTCTGTGCAGCTTTTGCATAAATAGAATTGAGCCACCTTCGCACATAAAACCAAACTGGAGGCAAAAACTCCTCTGCTTTGACCATCATGTCATCCAAGTGCTCAGAACTTTGGTTCTTATATTGGGCCCCAAACCTAGGAATGAACCCGTGGTTGGTAGTAGGGTTGTGTACAAACCAGTTCAGAGGTCCTTTTTCCAGACCTCCAGACTGGCCCGCCATTTGAGCCAGTTGGGGGGGGTAGCTTTTTAAGGGATTGGGAGGATGTTCTTACATCCCCACCACTGCATTTCCCCTGCCAGCCCTGTCTCCAGAATCGCTGACGCGGGGCAGTGTGCACGTCAGGCACTTCCAGTTTGACACTGGGGCCACAAGGAAGAATGCTGCTGCCCCACGCCAGTGATTTTGGAGGGGAGACTTGATGGGGGGGGTAAGAGCACTCTCCCAGTCCCTTAAAGGTAACTCCCCTGCTGAACTGTTGGTCAGACACTTCGTGCACATCCCTAGTTAGTAGTGAGTTCCATTCACCCAACTGAGGGTCCATTCCTTGCTCCACTACATCTAGATTGGGATTCTTCCACAAACCAGAGGTAAGAGAGGAAGCTCTTCCCATTGGGAAGTGTGGGTTGCCCTTCCAGGGTTAGAGGAAGCCCATGCAGCCAGTCTTTCCCCATTTGCTGGCTCCAGACTTGAGAATGTAATTGTCTGAGAGTGCCCCACGGGGGATAAAAACTGTGGGTCCTTTGGGCCCACGGTTTGCCATTGTGTCCTAAGGGGGCCATAGAATTGTACTGCACCTAAGGAAACTATTATATTAGAACTTCCATCCACACTGGGTATATACACAAAATACTTCGCTTTTAGATTTTAATCCTGATTTTCAACCTGAGTTCCAGTATTAATAAAAAAGCAACACATACATTAACACTTCCACTAACATCTCTTGATTTAGGGTGACTGGTTGGTTGCAGGTGTAGTGGCTGTAAATGGACACTGCTGTTGGAGGGGAGGAGCCAAATCACAATTGGTCCCAGCCAGGGCAATGGAGGGGCGTGCGTGTTTGGATCTCTGACCTCACTCTCTGCTTTAAACTGGCTGTGTCATTTTCTTTCTTCGGTGTACTCTGGAAGCTCCAATTTAGCCATATTCAGACATGATGCTGTACTTACATTCAAATGTTGGTACCCTCATACATGTTTTTGTGTGAATGACTGTACCTGCATCCATTGTAAAAGTGAATCTGGGTGCAGGTACCTCAAATGCATGGTACAGATAAGTGTACCACTGGGCTTGTATGTATGTATGTATGTATGTATGTATGTATGTATGTATTTATTTATTTATTTCATTTATTTCATTTATAAAGGTCTGAGGTTGGTAAAATGAGTACCCAGAATGTTGGGGGCAATATGCTAAATCATTGTAAACCGCTTAGAGAGCTTCCAGCTATAGAGCGGTATATAAATGTAAGTGCTATTGCTATTGCTATAAACCACCCCATCCGAAGGCTCTGGGTGGTGTACAACAAGTTTTAAAAGACACAAAAACACACATCATTTAAAACACAGTGCTCAAAACAATATAAAAACAATTCAAAACCATTTAAAATACTTTAAAAACAATTTAAAAACCTTGGAAGGCCAGGCCAAACAAGTTTTTAGGGCTCTCTTAAAAGCCGACATGGAGGCTAAATGGCGGATATCTGCCGGAAGTACATTCCATAGGCCAGGAGCAGATACAGAAAAGGCCTGGTTCCAAGTCGCCACCAGACGTACCGGTGGTAACTGGAGACAAACCTCAGATGACTTCAACGTGTGATGGGGAACATAAAGAAGGTGCTCTCTAAGGTAGCCTGGACCTAAGCAGTTCAGGGCTTTACAGGTAATAACCAGCACTTTGTATTTCACCCAGAAACATTTTAGCAGCCAGTGCAACTGTTTTAAAACTGGCATAATATGGTCTCGCCAGGTTACCCCAGAGACCAGTCTGGCTGCCGCATTCTGAACTAACTGAAGTTTCCAAACTATGTACAAAGGCAGCCCCACATAGAGCACATTACAATAGTCGAGCCTGGAGGTTACGAGCTGATGCACCACGGTTTGGAGATTGTTCTCTTCAAGGAATGGAGGCAGCTGTCAAATCAGCCAAAGTTGATAGAAAGCACTCCTGGCCATAGCCTCCACCTGAGATACCAGGGTGAGGTCTGGATCCAACAGCACACCTGTTACTTCTGGGAGAATGTAACCCCATCCAGCACAGGAAGATATAACTCATCCTTCAAATTCCAATCCCCCACAATGAGCATTGCCGTATTACTTGGATTCAGCTTCAATTTGTTATCCCTCATCCTGCCCGTTACTGCCCATAGGCAGGCGTTTAGGGAGTGAATGCCATTTCCTGATTATGATGATAAGGAGAAATAGCCTTGTAGCCTACAGGCCTGTACTCATAAACACTACACAGATTGTGTGAGTGTTGATCATAGTGTATGAATAGGGTAAGAATCTGTAAAATTCTTTTACAGAGAATTTGCAGTTTAATGTAATTCCCAGAATTACTTGAGAGAAGCTATAACAGTTGCATTGGCATAAAAACTATATAAGCTCATTGTATAGATATACCGATAATGCTTTTGCACACTTTAGAAATTTTTTATTGTTCCATGTAGAGCAATTCATGCTTAATACAATTCCAAGACCTTGTATGCAATCTCAGAATAAGGTATATAACTTCTCTCACCCAATGTGACTGCTGTGCATGAACATCCCCTTTCCACGGGGATCCGATTGCAAACCTAGACTTCTTTGGTGGAGGGCAGCTCTTTCCAAGGGCACTACTAAAACAACCTCAGTGAAGGGAAGTGAAAGACAACTTTGTTCTCTGTCAGTGAAGCCTTATCTTTTCCCCTCCTAGGTAGCTATTAACTTTGACAAAGCAGCTTTGCCCTAAGTAATTACTGCCAGAAGATATTACCTGGCCTGTCTTGGCTACAACATTCAGATCAGGCTTTGGTGCAGTATATATCAAGCAAGCTTAAAGTCTTAATACTGCTATTTGGGAGGGAAAATAGCCCTCTTCTTTGTGCCAAAACTGTCCATAGCCTTTAATAAAATAGTCTAAAATCAGTGTCACTAAAGGTTTTGAGTGTTGCATTTAAATTATCAAAGGGTTTCTTGCAAAACCTGCCTCCATTTATTCTTTTTGTATTTATGGCACTCTGGCTGGCATGCTGACTAACAAAGCCCTGGTGCAATGGGAGAAACATCATCAGTGTAGCATCAGCGCTTCAGATGAATTCCTAACACTTCACTGGTGCTAATGCATGCAAGGGAATTTCAGTTACCTCACCTATCTTGGCTTCTGCAAGATAGGACAAGATTTTTTTTTTTAATAGGACAAGATTTTTTTATTGAACCAACAAATTACCAAAGATAGGGCTGAGAGAGATTCCTGCCTGCAACCTTGGAGAAGCCGCTGCCAGTCTGTGAAGACAATACTGAGCTAGATAGACCAATGGTCTGACTCAGTAAATGGCAGCTTCCTATGTTCCTACCCCAGGTCTGCTCAATCTTGGCCCTCCTGAAGATGTTGCCCTACAACTCTCATAATCCCTGGCTATTGGCCACTGTGGCTGGGGATTGTGGGAGTTGTAGTTCAAAAACAGCTCGGGGGCGTAAGTTGAGCAGTCCTGCCTTACCCCAAAAGTGCCCTTTGTCACGAGAAAATATGTTCCTGAGAGCTGCATGGACCTCAGGACATATTTTTGTGCAGCACAGGATGATGCTTGGGGAACAGGAGGTTGTGAAAATTTGCCCCCACTGTTAAGCCAGCCATGGAGCCGAGCTGAGTGAGTTGAACTTTTCAAATGCACCGTTGCTTCATTCATCAGGATTTCAGCCACAAACTGTATGTTTGCTTCCCTGCAAAAGAAAGAGCGTTTCATATCCATTTCCCTTACTGCCCTCTCCTTGGCTGGCAGTTGATGATAAATTTTTTATTAATGTCTAGCTAAGCCCAGAAACACAACTATTGCCACTGCTATGCCAGGTGGGAGATTGAGATGAGAAAGTGAAGAATTTAAAGACTGTAGAAATAAATGTTGCTCAATGCTATGTCCAGATCCACAGATTACAATAATAATAAAAACAAGGTGCACACACACACACAACCCAATGTTAACAGCCCCAAATACTTGGAAGAGAGCCTTTAGTTTTGCAAAAAAAGAAAGAAAGAAAGAAAGAAAGGGGGGGGGAGTAGGAGGGCAATACACTCTGAATTTGTGAGTCCATGAATATTGCTGCTGGTGGGAGCAGCATTGGCCATCCACACCTGGTTGCCTGGCCAAAGCAAGAGAAGCCTACCCTTTCCAAAGCTCTCCCTAGATTGCAGAAAACTAAGAGGCACAGGAACACATGAAGCTGCCATATACTGAGTCAGACCATTGGTCTATCTAGCTCAGTATTGTCTTCACAGACTGGCAGCGGCTTCTCCAAGGTTGCAGGCAGGAATCTCTCTCAGCCCTATCTTGGAGATGCCAGGGAGGGAACCTGGAACCTTCTGATCCTCTTCCCAGAGCGGCTCCATCCCCTGAGGGGAATATCCTACCGTGCTCACACTTCTAGTCTCCCTTTCATATGCAACCAGGGTTGACCCTGCTTAGCTAAGGGGACAAGTCATGCTTGCTACCACAAGACCAGCTCTCCTCTCAGAAGTGGGTGCCGGAGCCAGGGCCAGTCCCAGTTCATGACCATCTCCCAAGTTCTCCAGCACATGCACTTGGAGGGAAAGAGGGGTCAGACCCTCACATAGGAACACCAGAAGCTACCTTCTACTGAGTCAGACCATAGGTCCTACTAGCTCAGTATTGTTTACACTGACTGGCAGCTGCTCTCCAAGTTTCCAGGCAGGAGTCTCTCCTAGGCATCCCTGGAGATGCCAGAGACTGAACGGGGGACTTTATACATGCAAAGCAAATGTTCCACTTCCGAGCCATGGCCTCAGGGCCAAAGGTGGCATACGTGGGTCTCTCTTCAGACACACCAAGTCCAGCTTAGCTGCAGCAAAGCAGCTGTATTGTGTGCCCATAGACTATGTTCTAGGATCCAAATGACCACTTGATCAGGCTTGGGTGACATTCATACAGCAGAGAGAAATTCTCACTGCTTCTGTTCACCTTTGAAACCCAGTGCGATGTAGGAGAGACCCCTTCCTTCTCCCGAGTCCTTTCTGGGTGTGCCTGTGCATCCCAGACCATTTGACTTCACCGACAGTCCTTGAGCACTGCCTTGGCTTTATTTTTTCAGCCCTGCCTGCCCAGAACTTATGCTCCCATCAAGGGCGTATCTAGGGGTAGGGCAGGCAGGGCACGTGCCCTGGGTGCCACTTTAAAAAAAAAATGGCCACTGAAAACAAAATGACCACTGTGCATGCTCAAATGGCCTCTGTGAGGCCCCCATGCCAGGCCTCACAGAGGCCATTTGAGCATGTGTGGTGGCCATTTTGTTTTCAGCGGCTATATATATATATATATATAAAATGGCCACCACACATGCTCAAATGGTCCCTGCAAAGCCCTAGAGGCCAGCGAGGGGAGCGGGAACCTTTGCAGACCCACCCCACAGCCTTTAGGGGCTACAGGTATTTATTTATTTTAAATTAATATAATATAAGTTACTGTACACATATTCAGTTTGGCACTATGTACAGAGAATCAGGGCTTGTGAATAATGAGCTGAAGCTTATGAGCTAGGATTGTATTCATTTGCTCTTTGCTTCTTGTTATAAGTGAGTTAAATGTGATGTCTTAATAATATGGCTATTAATGGTGAGTTTGTCTTTCAATCAGTGTGAAATTAGTATTAATTAGCCTTACTATTAAGGCCCACTGGTAGAGTTTCTTGCTTTCTTTCTCTCATTTTAACTGTCTTTCTGAAATACTAGAATAAATTCCAAGCAGTGACACAGTTTACTCTGCATATCTTTTAATTATTTTCAGAGTAAATAGGGAAAAGTCAAATTCTCCATTTCTTTTAAAAACTTATGTAATAGTGATGCTACAATGCATAGTAGAATTAGACATTAGTTTTCCAAGTATACCTCCGTATAGTATTTGGGTATTTCATGAGCCCCAGCATACTGAAATTTGTAGTTTTCTAAATTGTTTTTGAAAAATTAAAAGATTAACGAGCTTGACTTGTATCTTTCAGCTGATATTATGGTAAAGTTATCTGAAAGATGGGTGTTGGATGTTTGGACAAGGGGCGCAATTTCAGTGCTTGCCCTAGGCGCTATTACCCCTAGATACGCCTCTGGCTCCCATCCAGGGGCGTAGCTAGGGGAGAGGAGGCCCGTGTTCATCCCTCTCTCTGGCGGCCCCCCAGAGTGAGGGAGATAATGAAGAAAATATCAAGGGATGAAGCTGGAGGGCCCTCAGGAGCTGGGGGCCCGTGTTCTTTGAACGCTTTCGCTCAATTATAGCTACGCCCCTGCTCCCATCCCTTTTCATATCTACTTTAAAGTAGTCATGGAAAGACAGGAAGTCAGCCCTGACCAGCAAGTGGCACTGGAAAAAAAGCACCAAGGGAATTCTCAGCTTCTGACCCAGAGCCAAACGTGCAAGGAGGGATCATGGGATTCTTCAGAAGCCCATACACGGTATCTGGATCCTAGATGAGAACCCACAGGAAGTAATGCGGAAAAGCAAGACAAACGACCATTTAGAAAAGCTTTTATCCTCCACCTTCCAAGCATGATGTGGCAGGGGAGACTAGCATATACACACCCTAAGGTAGGGAAGGGAAGGAATTGTGTAGGTTAAACAGGTGGGAGCTAGCAGCCAGGTTGCTGCCCATTTCTTGCCTCAGCAAAACCTTGTGGTCTATAATGCAGCAGTTACCCCCAGATAACCACCAAATACCAGTATCTTTGGGCCAAATATTGTATGAGAGATGTGTGTTTGTTTCCTTTTTTGTTTTGTTTTGTTAAAGAAAAGCAGCCATGAATGTGTCTCTGTCACCTTGATTGCTCAGGGAGAAAAGCAACAGGGGAGGTGAGATTGTGAGTAGACAAACAGCAGGAAAGGAAAGAGTTAAGCAGCCCTCCTCACTCCAGTCCTCTTGATTGCAGTTTTTTGAGGCTGCTTTTCATTTAAAACACAAACACAACCCAGATTCATGCAGCTCCTATGTACCATCTAGCTTGACCCTCAGCCTAGGAGGGAGGACTAGAGTTCAGCTGGAAAATCTCATAGAAGCAGCAGCATGAAAGTACCTCAGCACGTGCTGATCCTGCAAAGCAGGCTTTGTTCAATGGGGCATTAGGGGAAAACATTTGAAAAGTTAGCTGTAGCTATGAAAATCTCACCAGGTGTTGCTGGCAACTTCTTTTCTGCAGGAGTTTAAGGCACAGTTTAATGGGATCCCCTGACCTGCGCAATATAGGATGGCATTACAGAAGCCATAAACCAAAATGACAGAAGCTGTTTTATCATCTCAGTACTTAATATTAATTTGCTCTATGGCCCTGGGACAAGTGAGGTATTTAAGATTGCCCACAAAGACATGAATGGTAAGCTGGCAAAGAGTTCCTGCCTCACAGCAGCAGTGGTGAGAAAGTTAACGACTTGCATATTTGCAAAGTGCTTGGAAGAGGAAAAGTGCTATGAAAGTACAAAATGATACTTTACAGCACATTAATGGTAAACTAATTAGATGCACAGCTTTAGTTGAGAGTCACAAGTGCTCAAAAGCGTTGTAAAAAGAAATTAGAAATATTCTTTGTACCAGGTGTAGGAAAAGATTATGTACTTAAGAGTGACAAAATTAAAATACTTTTGAAAAATATCACACACACACACACGATTGGAAGGAATAACATATGGCAAAACTAGAAGGATACATGAGCTACACATGGAACTGAATAAGGCAGGGGGCTCCAAACATAGGTCCCCAGATGATGTTGGACTTTTAACTCCTATCACAGGAACATAGGAAGCTGCCATATACTGAGTTAGACCACTGGTCGATCTAGCTCAGTATTGTCTTCACAGACTGGCAGCGGCTTCTCCAAGGTTGCAGGCAGGAATCTCTCTCAGCCCGATCTTGGAGATGCCTATCTTGGAATGCTGGGTAGTGTGCTGCTGCTGTTGCAGCCTACTAATTTATGCTTAAAGGTGCCTCTTGCCACCCCACCCCAACAGGGTGGTGACCACATTGGCTGCTACTGACACCACTGTATGCTTTGGTAGTTTGTTGGTTCAATAAAAAATTATTGTACTATTTTTTTAAAAAAAAATCTTGTCCTATCTTGGAGAAGCCAGGGAGGGAACTTGAAACCTTCTGCTCTTCCCAGAGTGGCTCCATCCCCTGAGGGGAATCTCTTCCAGTGCTTACACTTCTAGTCTCCCATTCATATGCAACCAGAGCAGACCCTGCTTAGCTAATGGGACAAGTCATGCTTGCTACCACAAGACCAGCTCTCCCTTTGGCCTTTGTGGCTGGGGATGATGGGAGTTGTAGTCTCCCATCATCTCGGGACTAAGGTTTGATGACCCCTGGAATAAGGTGATAATGTTAGCCAGTGTGGTGTAGTGGTTAGAGTGCTAGACTAGGACCAGGGAGACCTGAGTTCAAATCCTCATTCAGCCATGATACTTGCTGGGTGACTCTGGGCCAGTCACTTCCCTCTCAGCCTAACCTACTTCACAGGGTTGTTGTGAGGAGAAACTGAAGGATGTAGTACATCGCTCTGGGCTCCTTGGAGGAAAAGCGGGATATAAAATGTAAAAAATAAATACTATATAAAAATAAATAAAATGCTGAGATTTTAAAATGGACTGCACCACTTCTGACTATAGGCGGAAGATATCATTTTTGAATGTCCCACTACATTAAAAACAGCAGGAGTGGGAGCAGGCTGGAATCTTTCTTCCCAAGAAGCTAGTTTCCTATTTGCAAGGTGTTTGTTACATGGGGAGCATTAACAAATGCATTTCCACACCTGCAGTCTAAAGTGGTACAGGTTATTCTACCGCCACTTCATTCTGCTGCACATCTAGAACCAACCCCAATGGGTACCCAAGCAAAAAGAAGTGTGCGATAGAATTGCTTCTGAAGTCACACCATGTGGACTTTTATGATCAACAATTAAAAACACAAACACACAAAACCTGCGTATCTATAAACACATACACAAGACAAGTCACAACTCGACCCAAAGTTAAGGATGCTTAAATCTATGTATTTCAATGGGCTTAAACAACCCTGTGTTGGATTGCTTCCAAAAGGCATAGCAAGTGTCTGCTTTGCAGGCTGCTACATTTAGCAAAGTGGCCCTCACAGGTCCAAAGCGCGATTGTAAGTGCAGGATTGTACCCCTTTAATGTGTATAACATGTATAATTCCCTTCCACATAATTGGATTTCATTTTTTAAAAAATCATCATTAAAATTACACCCAATATTTTAATAAATTAATTTGTAAACAAAATACACAATTGCAACTGTTTAAGCGTTCCTTAGTTTCTATGTCAAGCAATCATAAGATTGCCATTGAAAAGGAATGGTACATAGCACATACTGCAGAACCTGAAATATATCCTATGTATGTACTTCGCTGTGTAGATAGGTCAATCTGATTGTAATGTCCTAATTGATTCAAGATAAATGGCATCAGTGCTTTTATACAAGGGCTGACATTTTGACTAATGTTTATGTGTAAAAAGAGGCTGTGGGGACACAACAGAGGCCCACATGTAACTTCCACAGTTATACATGGTGTTCTGTAGGGATAGGCACAAAACGGATTTTGCGCTCGAAACGTCAAAATGTTTCGAATCGAAACGTCAAAATGTTTCAAATCGAAACGTCAAAATGTTTCGAATCGAAACGTCAAAGTGTTTTGAATTGAAATGGGGGTTGTTTTGTTCTGAGCTTGAAACAGGACCTTTATTTAAAGGGTGTTTTGTTTCAAGTTTGAAATGGCTCATTTCAAGTCAAAATGTTTCAACGCGGAAAAGCTTTGCACAATCCTACTATTCTGTAACAGGGTGAAACATCTTGGCTCTGCCCATGCTCCAGAAGTGATCTGGTAAAAGAGGTAACAGGTCATTGACCCTCAGTGATGCATTTCTTCTCTTCTAGATCACTTCCAGAACGCAGGCAAAGTGGGGATATTTTGCCTGCTTGCTCAACAGCACGTGCAGAGAGAGACCGGAGGAGGTGTGCGAGGGTTCCATTGCATCCCCACAGTCCTATTCATTGGTCAAGATGTCAGCCAATGATTGTTGAGAATTAATCATATTAATACATTAATTTAAAAAGCACCTGGCCAGGACTGTTTACAGTCTGCCTACCCACCATGCAAAGTAGAATCGGGCATTTGTTGTATATCCTGAAATGTGTATGCTTCACTGAACACAATGGTGAACATTAGAATGTCTGAAGAATATGGTAGATAGTATAAAGTTTGGAAATAAATACAGATGGAAGAACGGGGACATTTCAAAATAAAGATGAATGTCCAAAATAATGAGATTGCAAAAATGTATCCAAGAAATACTTAATACCCAACTTGGTAAGTTTGCATGAAATATTGAAATGGCATTGGGAAGTTGGACTATGGGAGAAAATGCCCATGACAATTGGGTCAACTTCTTAAGCGAGGGTGTGTATGCTTTTTCAAGTATTAGCTCAAAGGCACTTCATTCACACAGGCTGAAATGATATCTTCCAGAGTGACCAGAAAAAGTGCGGACTCCCCTAAAAGAACTTAGGAGAACTCAGAAAAAGGTATTGTATGTGAGTGGCTTTTCTCTCCCCATACTTTTGTGTATTGTCTGAAGCTAGGGAAGTGCATATTCTTTCAGTGTGGGGACAGAGTGTGCATGAGTGCACAGGTGAAATGCATCTCTCCACATCTGGAAGCATGGAAGAAGCTGCTTCTGCTTTCATTGTGCTTCTTTTGAATGTTTAAAGTAGTCACAAGTTTCATCCATGAAATGGAACCTATGTCTCAAAGGAACAGAATTCTCTTAAGCTACAAGGGCAGAACTTTCTTCTTCTTCTCAGACACACTGAGATGATAAATCTCTGAAATACAATTCATGTTAAAATTGTCAAACACATAAACACAAGTGCAAATCAACATCAGGGTCCAAACACAGAGCACAGCCTCACAATTGCATCAACATGGTATTAAATCCGCACAAATTGCCTTTTCCAACTGATATGTGCAGGTTGTGAATGGCTCAACGTGTATCCAGATCACAGGTCTATAGATCCTGCAAAAATAAAACTTCCAAAGAGCAACCTGAAGCAGGATAAGTCAACTCATTGTTTCAGCCTACATCAAGCTGAGTCCAATTCAATGCCACTAGATATACTCAAAATTAAGTTGTGTGGACATCCACATGTAATAAGGATTGCAAGAATTCAGTCATATTCTAAAATGGCAATCCTTTCAAATGAATAAACAAAACTAAAATATTTTTACAAATCTCAATTTTACAAAAAGGCAAAACTTTCCTTTTTTTAAAAAAAGGAATCCATCATGACAACTAACGTGTATTGTTGCCCTACAGGATCCTACTATTCTAGGTTTAAGCAGGAAGACCACAGTTTTATGGAATGGAATCAAAAGGTTTCTCTCCCAATTTCTTCTGTCTTTGTTACTTTTTCTTTGTCCAGGCACTGATTTTTCCAACTGTATGAATATCACCAACCTGCAACATCCTATGTGCTGTGAGGTCTGGCTCAAGATCTTTGAGCATCTGATGTGGGGCAAATGCTGCCCTTTCTTACCAGGAGGCTGCAGACTGATGTGCCTAACCAGCAATGTGCAGAACTGCTCCACTCCTGTGCTGGTTTTGAAGAGGAGGAGGGGGATGCAGCAGAAGATGGAGGGGAAGGGAGGAGAATAGAGTAGAGGAGAGTGGTAGGCTAGACCAGGGATTCTCAGTGTTGGGTCCCCAGATGTTATTGGACTTCAAATCCCATAATTCCCAACCAAAGGACACTGGAGCTGGGGATTATGGGAGCTGAAGTCCAACAACATCTGGAGACCCAAAGTTGAGAATCCCTGGGCTAGAGCATCTCCCCTCCAGCCTCCTCCTCTCCACTTCCACTCTGTTCTCCTCCTTTTAAAATACAATCATCCCTTGCCAACTGTGAGTTTTCCAATCATGGATTTGAGTATCCGTGACCGGGAAATTTTGATTGGTCTCAGCAGCCGCAATCTGAGTATCCGCGGTTTGCTGAGATTTTTTTTAAAAAAAATATTTGAGGGTGGTTTTTTGTTTTGGCAATTTTTTTGGGGGGGGGGTCATTTTCAGGGGTACCCTTCACTCCTCTTACTCACTCCTGGTGATTTGAGTGGAATGGGGGGAGATTTCATTTCTAATTTTTACTGTATTTTGCGGTCCTTTCGTGACCATGATTCCCCTAACCCCCTGTTTGCCATTGGATTTCAATGGCCCGTCAACTGCAAATTCACCAACCGCACGATTTTCCAGGAACAGAACCCACACGGTTGGCGAGGGATGACTGTACAGTGTGGGAAGAGAAGGCCCTTCATGCCTGTGGGCTGGGCACATTAGATCATCACCAGTGTAAGGAGTGGGAGGTAGATGCTCTAGTCCAGGGCTTCCCAACCTTCCTGTGCCTAAGGTAGACCTAGACCAAAATATAAAAAATGGGGCACACATTTTTGCAGCAGCAAAGCCACTATACAATTTTTTTTGTTCATTTATTTGCACTGCAACGACTCCGCTGCAAGAGGCCAGAATTTAAACTCCAAGCTTTTGCAGCTGACTGGCTCCTTTATGGGAAGGGGGCACCTCAGCTCCAAAGTTGGGGGACTTAAACCCGCCACATTTGGCACTAAATCACTCTTTGTGCACCAGGGAGGAGGAGCCTCCTTCCCGATGCACAAAGGAGTGATTCAGCTTTACTGGTGCGGTAAGGAGCAATTCAGCTGCCAACACAGGGATTTAAATTCCCCACATGTGCAGCAGAATCACCCCATAATGCACAGGGAGGGAGGTGCCCCCTTCCCAGTGCAAAAAGAAGCGAGTCAGCTGCAAAAGCTAGGAGTTTGAACTCCAGGCTTTGGCATCTGACTCACTCCTTTAGGCATCAGAAAGGGGGCACTTCCAGCCCCATGCATTATGGGAATGGTCAGTGCGGCATACTGGCCAATGCCCTGTAGCACAGTAGTCTGCCACGGCCCACTGCCTGAGAAATGCTGCTTTAGCCCTGTCCACCACTTTCCTTGGTGGTCACAAGTCCACTAGCAGCAGACAGGGAGAGCAGATGGGGGTTGGGGCAGCCGCTACCATCCCTCTGCACCCCTTGATAATCCACCGCCTATTGTGGCCCCCTCAGTTTGCCTCTTGATGAGGCTGGCTCTGTCTGCTGCTGGCTCTGGGTAAGTGATCCCAACTCTGTCACCACTACTGTTCCGGCACTGATCACTGCCTGGTGTTAGCACAACCAAGACAGCCATATGACTCTCCCGTCTGCTCCTTTGCACACCAACCTATAGGCCTCCTCTACAGCAGACCTACGCTAGTCCATTCTTGTAGTGATCTAGGAACAGAGATCTCAGATCCCACTTTAAACGTAGCAATACAATCAATGGGGTGAGCCACTGCGACTAAAGCAAATCAGAGCGAAAGGGCAGGAGCAGCCATGAGACAGACGCTTCGTTCAGCTGTCAGCACTCTCCCCGGGGGTGTCTTCTTCACTCAGAAGTTGTACAAAGTCCTCTTCACGGGGAGTGGCACACACCAGGCAGCTGGGAGAAAGAGATAAGGGATATTTTTTTTCAGAGAGGGAAAGGAATAATAGCCAGTGCAGTAAGTGATCAGCACCAACTCAAACTCTACAGAAACCAGGAAGTCCCCATGCGCTGTGGTGGGAAAAGGTTTAGTTGACTCAATAAAGAGGCAACACCAGACCTTGTCAGCTTGAAAGGGATAGTCTTGTTACACTGCTCTCAGAAACAAAACTTATCAGGTCAGCTTCCGATTAAGAGCAAAGAGAGGCATTCTTAGAGCAATGGAGACCATCTGGAAACACCTTCACCATATCCAAGGCAAGGTTGGTTTATTTTGGGATTTATATCCCACCTTTCCACTCAGAGAGTGCCCAAGGCAGGTTACAATCAGAACAAAAATACAATTCAGTAATAAAAGCAATGATAAACCAGTGTCGCTCAGGGGTCACACAACTAGTTTACATGCCGGAGACCTTTTTGTGTCCCAGGACACGTTCTGAAAACCCAGTTCTGCAAGTTTTCAGCATGGTTCAGCTTGATCTGGTAGAAATCCAGTTGTCAAGGCTGCCTTCTACTTAAAACCCATGATGTTACCAATGCACTTCCTCCCGCTTGCTAATCTCCAGAGCAGTTTTGCAATAGTTTTTAATGAGATTTGTTACAAGTAAAAGTGTGTGTGCATACACACACTTTTTAAAGCTGCAAGCAGAACTCCATACAAGTACTATCTGGAACCTGGAAGGATGCAGTTATTCAAAAATAATAGTATTTATGTATCATATTTTTATACTGCCTGATATGTACATCTCAAGACTGTGTGCACATTTTATATTAAAAATCACAGCTTAAAATACATAAAACATAATAAAAACAATATAAAACAAATTATTAAAATTATTAAAATTAATTCTAATTAAAAGCTTACGAGAACAGGAGAGTCTTGTGGATCTTCCTGAAATCAAACAGAGAAGGAGATGCTCTAATATCAGCAGGGAGCATAATCCAAAGCCCTGGGGCAGCCACACAGAAAGCCCAGTCCTGAGTCACCACTAGACGAGCTGGTGGCAACCATATCCGGACCTCTCCAGACGACTGTAAAAGGTGGCAGGGTTCACGACAAAGGAGGCACTATCTTAAATAGCCTCAAATTAAATAGTAATAATTTATTGTTGATCAACTTGATATATAATGGGGAAGATGTTTCAGCTTCTGCCTTCTTTAGCTGCTGTGATGTTTTACACACAAACTATTTTATTTTATTTTATTTAAGAACAAAAAGGAAATAGGAGAAGGACAAGACTAACTACTGAACTAGCATTCAACTTGTTAATATGTAAGTGTGAAAGGCGAGTAGCAAAGCTGAGATCACATCACAGTTGGAGGACATGCTGTGACTGTTTCAATGTTTCATCTTTTTTTTAACATTGAATCTGTTCTTCTTTGCTCCATCTTCATGTTTTATCCAGTATACAATCAATTCATTTTCAGGGCTGTATATTCCAGATAAGATATTCATGAAGCAGATGGATTATTTTCAAAATCTCCACTAAGTACAATCCACAACCCACAGATGCAGAGAAATGGGAGCAGAAAGTTGCAATACACCAAAAAAAATATTTAAAAAATGCAGAATGAAGCAACATGGATAGCAATAACCATGTTATTGGTTATTGGATCCAATAGGATTCCAAGAAGGCTCGAGGGTTTAGAGTTGGCTCTGCTAGTGATTATGTTGATGCTCTGGTGCAAGCAACAACTCTTATAGGATTTGCTTGGATCACTTTCAGTTTGTTACTCCTGACAACATGGACAAACTGCCTTGGACTACATGCCTTACAACCTGTTCTCTTGACCCTTGCCCAGCCTGGCTTATTTCATCTGGTAATAGAATTATCAGAGAGAGTCTGGTACATATTATAAATGCTTCCCTGAGGATGGCAGGATGCCTCCTTACCTAAGGAGGTAATCATTAGACCTCTTCTGAAGAAGCCTGCTATGGATCCATATAGTTAAGCAACTATATGGATCCATAAGCCTGCTATGGATCCATATAGTTAAGCAACTATAGGCTTGTCTCCAACCTTCCATAGTTGGGCAAGGTAACTGAGAGGGTGGTGGCTTCCCAGCTCCAGGCACTATTGGATGATACAGATTATCTATTCTAGACCCATTTCAAACTGGCTTTCGAGTGGGCTATGGGGTTGAGGCTGCTTTGGTCAGCCTGATGGATGATCTCCAATTGCCTTTCGACAGAGGGAGTGTGATTCTGCTGATCCTTTTGGCTCTCTCTCTGGCTTTTGATACCATTGACTACGGTATCTGGGTGGTCTGGAGGAGGTGGGATTGGGTGGCACTGTTTTACAGTGGTACTGTTCCTACCTCTCTGGTAGATTCCAAGTGGTGTCACTTGGAGAATGCTGCTCTGCAAAACAAGAACTAAGTATGGAGTTTCACAAGGCTCCATATTGTCTCCAATGCTCTTTTACATGAAACTGCTGGGAGACATCATCATGAGGTTTTGTGCAGAGTGTTATCAATATGCTGATGACACCCAGATCTATTTATCCATATCAAACACATCAGGAAATGGCATAACTTCCCTAAATGCCTGCCTGGATGTGGTAATGGGCTGGATGAGGGATAACTGATAGAAGTTGAATCCAAATAAGACCGAAGTACTGACTGTGCAGGATCAGAACTCAAGAGATGGTTTAGAGCTACCTGTTCCAGAGGGGCTTACACTCCCCTGGAAGATCAGGTACATAGCTTTGGAGTGCTCCTGGATCCAAAAGACTATCTAGTTCCTCAGGTTGAGGCAGTGGCCAGGAGCACTTTTTATCAGCTTTGGCTGATATATCAGCTATGCCAATTTCTGGAGGCAAATGACCTTAAAACAGTGGTGCATATGCTGGTGACCTCCAGGCTTGACTACTGTAATGCACACTACATGGTGCTGCCTTTGCACGTAGTCCAGAAACTACAACTGGTACAGAATATGGCAGCCAGACTTGTCTCTGGGACAACTCAAAGGGACTATATAACACCTATTTTTAAAAGAACTGCAATGGCTGCCAATATGTTTCTGAGCAAAATTTAAAAGTGCTGTTTATTACCTATAGAGCCCTCAATGGCTTGGGTCCAGGGTACTTAAGAGAGTGCCTTCTTTGTCACGAACCCTGTCACCTACTGAGATCATCTGGAGAGGTCCGCTTACAGTTGCCAATGGCTCGTTTGGTGGCGACTTTGAACCAGGCCTTCTCTGTGGCTGCCGCAGAGCTTTGGGCTATGCTCCCAGTCAAATTAAGAGCACCTCCATCTCCATTTGCGTTTAGGAAGATCCAAGACACACCCATTTTCTCAGGCTCTTAACTGAAATTAATTCTGAACTGTTTTATTGTTTTTATCCCATGAAATGGTTATAATTTTTTTATTCTGTTAAATGATTGTATTTGTTTTTACAATTCTATATCTGTTGTTTTAAATTGTGCACACAGCCTAGAGATATACACATCAGGTGGTATATTCATATGCAAAATAAGAACATAACAGCCCTGCTGGATCAGGTCCAAGGTCTCCTGTTTCACACTAGGGGTGTGCACGGAACCAGTTCGGTCAGGCCAGTTTGGTCCAGGCCAGTTTGGTCCAGCTCCCCATCGAACCCGCCCCCCCGGTCCCGTCCAGTCTCGGACCGGTCCGTGAATTTTTTTTTAAATTTAAAGTCAATTAAGTACCTGTAGCCCCTTTGGGGGGCTTGCTGAAGCCTCGGGGGTGGGGGTGGGGGTTTCCGCATGGGTTCCCTCTCCCCCCGCCAGCCTTCATCATCACCACTACGGCCGGGTAAGTAATGCCTTTTCAGCCCTTTTGGGTATCTGTAAGATCAAGCGGCTGCCATTTTTGGCAGCTGCTGCGCATGTGCAAATGCCCTCTGCAAGACTACGGCCTATTTCACATCCCTATTTCACACAGTGACCCACCTGATGCCTCTAAGAAGCCCACAGGCAAGAGGCAAGGGCATGCCCTCTCTCCTACAGTTACTCCCCTGCAACTAGTATTTAGAGGCATCCTGCCTCTGAGGCTGGAGGTGGCCTCAGTCAATAAATAAATAACTCCCTCAGTGACCATGGTAACAATGCTAACACCTATCAGTCACAGAGCAGCATGCTTCCAATCCCACCCCCATGGGTTGGCCAAGGTATTGCGGCACCAGAGGTGAGGTGCCAAATGCTGCCTTGCCCTGTGCTTCTGCTGGGGGCCACTTCTCTTTCACAACTGATGCTTGAAAGCTTTGAAAGTGGGATGGGTGCCAGGGAGGAGGGAAGGTTGCCGGCAGCCTCCTCTTCTTTCCTCGTGCCTCTCGCAGCTTTGGCAAAGAAGCGTGAGAAGAGGCACTCCTCAGAAGCATCGGATCAGTCCCTAAGAGCTGTTCTGGTGGTGATGAAGGGAGCATCTTGCCACCCTGCTAAAGCTGTGCCGTCGAGTTGGTGACAACTCTGGGCGCCCTCAGAGCCCTGTGATTTTCTTTTGGTAGAATACAGGAGAGGTTTATCATTGCCTCCTCCTGCGCAGTGTGAGATGATGCCTTTCAGCACCTTCCTATATCGCTGCCTGATGTAGGAGTTTCCCATAGCCTGGGAAACATACCAGCGGGGATTCAAACCAGCAACCTCTTGCTCCCTTGGCAAGTTACTTCCCTGCTGCGCCATTGGGGGAATGGCACTGCCACCCTGTGAGTGCCCCAATAATCTGCCATCTGAAGAACCACCTTGCCCCTCCCCAAGCATGGAAGGAGCCAAGTTGCATACAGCAGTGCAAGCACCCCCTTGTCATTTCACCCTACTCCAGCAGTCACACAAAGCCTGATTCCCACAGACACCAGCGCTCTCTTGGCAGGAGGCATGCCCAAGGAACATGCAGGTCTGCCTGAAACAAGGTTTCTAGCTCCCAGGGGTAGAACAAAGGAAGCTGCCTTCTACTGAGTCAGACCATTGGTCCATCTAGCTCAGGATTGTCCACACTGACTGGCAGCAGCCTCTCCAAGGTTTCAGGCAGGAGTCTCTCCCAGCCTTACTTGGAGATGCCCAGGATTGAACCTGGGACCTTCTGCATGCAAAGCAGATGCTCTTCCACCGAGCGATGAAATCCATTGCCAGAAAGAGAAAGGTAAGTACAACATGCAACAAAGGATGATACAACTGCACTTTTAAAGGGGCCAACACCGGTCGCACAAAACACCAGGGAACAAGAAATGCAGACTTGAAGCCAGAGGAAAGAGGAGGGTGAAGGCCAACCATACCTCTTGCAAATCTGGCAAGGGCCATTCTTGTCAGATGCAAAAAAAGAAAAAAGAAAGGTGGGGCAGGGCAAGGCGGGGCGGGGGGGGGGGGAGCCGGCAGGGCTCAACCTTTCACACTCTACAGAGGAACTCTAGCCACTCAGCCACAGACAAGCAACAGATGCATCAGGACATTTGCCACCCCCCAGCCATATATGCTAGGACCAAGAGGCTTGCACGAGGAGCCCTAGCCCCATGGAACAGCACAGTCCTGGGAGCTGGTAAAGTCCCATCTGGATGTGATCTCCCACTAAGAAAGGACTGGGAGGAGTCCACAGACATCTTGCCTAGCCACCCCCCCCCCAATGCTGGTTTGCACAGTGCCTGGATCAGGGGCGTAGCAAGGTTGGAGGGGGCCCAGAGACAAGATTTTAAAATGGGCCCCTTGCTGATACACACACACAAACACACTTCACAATATATAGTGCACCCACACTCACATCCCCATTATGAATACGGTGAATATCTAGTTCACATTGAATCTAGTTTCTTTACGCTCTGCTCCTGCCGATCTCCAAGAGACTCAACATAATTCATAGGGGGTGCAACATGGGTGGGTGGGGAATCATATGATGTGCCTCTGGGGGGCCCCTTGAGGCAGTGGGGCCCCAAGACGACTGCCTCCCCTTGCCTAATGGTAGTTACGCCCCTGGCTTGGATCTGCTGGCCATTGCTCCTGCATCCACCCACCGCATGCTGCACTGCTCATTATGCCTACAGTAACTAGGAGGCTCATAAGATGTCAGGCTTCTGACCCCTTTTCTTATTTATTCGGGGTGGACCTATAACTGAGTGTCCGTGTTCCAAGAACACAGGCCGCCTGGGGCCGTATGGGGCAGAGAGGAAGCCACACCAGGCCCCATACGGCCTCACCTCCACAGCACGCACACCCCCACCAGGCCAACCCACCATTTGCCACCCACTCGCTCACCATCTCGGCCATGCTAGCCCCCCCTCCAGTTTCTTGCTGGCTGGCTGGCCAGCCACTTGAGTCTGCAGCCCCAGCTGGTTGTCTCCACGTCCTGCAAATGGCAATAGGTCGGCTGCAGTGCAATATATTGACAACAGGGACTGGTGTTGCGAGGCTGTGACATCACAATACTGTGCCATGGATGGGGCCACAGAGACCAGTGGCGGCAGTGGGTGAGCATAGGGGTGGCAGCCAACCTGGACACAGGCCGCCACCAGTGTCCTACACCACTGAATGTATCCTTTATTGCATTTCTATACTGTACAACCCAAACAGCTCTAGGCAGTTCACATTATCTTGCTGCAGATGAAGCAGCCAGAGAGTGCACAAGTTACAGGCAGTGAGCCCAGGTAGCAGAGAGGTCCCTGGGCCCTCCTGAGACCAGCTGAGATGAGAAAGGGATCCCTTCCTCCCACCTCGATCTATCTGCTAACCCCAGCAACAAAGAAACAGTAGCGGTAATGAAGAGAGAGCCTTTATTGAGGAGCAGCAGCTGTGGATTGGATTTTGGAAGCCGGACATACGATTAAGGGTTGCCAAGCTTCTTGCCATAACTGGGCTCTTGTGCCTTTGTAAGCTGCATGACAGACAGGTATCATTGACCCCACTGGGCCACCTCCACTCTGGAAATGGCTTCAACTGTCCCACAACTGCCTGTCGAGCAGCTTGCAAAGCTAAAAGAGCCTGGCTTGAACAAGAAGATAGGCAACCCCATTCAAACACAGTGGGAATCACACTAGTCGCGGCTGCCCATCTTGCTTGCTTTCTGCAACGGCGCTGGGAGCAGGTGATGTCATTTCCTCTAAACCTGTTGAAGGGCTGTCTGTGGAGAGCCAAGAGAAACACAGGAAAAGTCAAGAGAGTCGTGAGGAGAACAACAATCAGCACCTGCATCTCTGGAATCCAGACCTGGACACACAAGACGTATTGGTGGGCAAGTGATGGAGAGAGACAGTAGTGCCACCTGGGTGTTCTCCCACCTTCCTTGCCTCAGCCTACCTCCCACTGCTAAGGGAAGAGACCAAAGCGATTGACACAATACATACCCTTCCCCTGTAGGGAGTTGCACTGGACCTCTGTGTGCAGTGACTGTTCATTAACCATGTGGGCACCTGTGACCCTACAAAGGAAAAAGGGAGCATGACTGCTTGGCTAGCAATAGCAATGGTGGGAAGGGAGTGCCAGCAGCTGCACCATCCGTGCGTGCATGCGAGCGAGCGAGCGAGGGACAAGACAAGACAAGACACGACACAAGACAAGACAAGACCAGACAGACAGGCTGTGCTCCCCATGACCTTACCCTCATATTACCCACCCACCCATTTTATTAACGCTTGTGTCTCCTGTGCACTCTTACATGCTGCTGAGGAGGAAGGATGTGCTATCCAATGTAGTGTAGCCCAGGGATTGTCAAGCCTGGGTCCCAAGATGATGTTGGATTACAACTCCCATAATCTCCAGCTAGGGGTGATGGGAGTTGTAGTCCAATTGCATCTGGGGACCCAGGCTTGAGACCCTCTGGTGTAGCCAATACTCAAGCCCTATGCAAACATTCGGGCAGTTCACATGACTGTAAACTGGGCAGGAGACAAGTCCAACACAGTTTCGGGAGCTGCACATACCCCCATTTTGTGACTGCGTGAGATAAAAACAAGGCCGAAGTTGGGGAGCTTGATGATCTGCAAAGCCTCAGCTGGCAGAAGTAGTACCAGACGAGTTGTGCCCTACCCAGATTCTGTCCCCCACTTCTGGATGAGGAAGGCAGAAAAATCGTCCTACCCAGCTGAGGCTTGATAAACCATCAAGCTCCTCACTCCCAACCTTGTTTTTATCCAACACCCAATTGCAAAATGGGAGCTTGTGTCCCTTCCAAACCAGGACAGGACTTGTCTCCTACCTAGTTTATGGTCATGGGAACAGACCTGTTTTGGTGTGCCTGCATTCAGCTGTCCGCACACACGTACATGTTTGGGTGTGAACGACCACATCTGCATTCATTTGTGTTAATTGCTGTGTCTGTTTTTGTTGGAGGGACCTGTACCCAGCTCAGATGCATGGTATAGACAGGAATCATTCAATCTAACATGTGACCTGTGCACACAGGTATGAGGCATGCACATAACATGTGAAAAGGGATACAGTTAACCCAATTGCACAGTGGTGAGGGATGAGGCCAAGAGATATTTGCAGCAGTCATACTTGGAAGCTTTTTTAAAAAATAAATTATATCCCGCTCTTCCTCCAAGGAGCCCAGAGCAGTGTATGTGGTTATGTTTGTCCTCACAACAACCCTGTGAGGTAGGTTAGGCTGAGAGATACATGACTGGCCTAGAGTCACCTAGTGAGCTTCATGGCTGATATGAACTCACGGTCTTCCTGGTCCTAGTCCAACACTCTAACCCCTACACTATGCTTGGCACCTCCCCCACCCTTATTCACCTGCACAGGGTGCATTGTCCTTGCATCCCTGACTGAGATCATGGCAAGCAAGTTCCTATTGAGTGTGTGGAATCCTGAGGCAGAGGACCTGGGAAGGTTCTGAGAAGTGAAGTGATAGCAACATGCTCCGTCTGCTGCATTGTTCACTTTGGCTGTTCTTGGCAAGGGCCCTTTCTCCACAGTTTCCATCCCTCAAATCCCCCCTTCTGTGCTCTGTGATCAAAAGTGTCTCATGCCGAATACCCTATTGCTTAAGTTGTAGACTCCCCACCCCTCCTGCTTCAAATCTGGTGGTAAAGGGTCCCCAAATGGGGAGCACTATTGATGTGTCTATCAGCTTTCGGACACGGCTTCCAGCCCGTGCAACATTGTGCCAACAAGACATTTCTGCGGTACAGAAATGAGAAACAAAATACACTTCCCCCAACTGAAGTTGAGACAATGAGACATGTACTTTTACACTGCCCTTTTTACCAGGGCAGGTGTAATAGTTTTATCTTGCCCTTTTAAATGAAATTTCCAGGAAGGTCAATTGGGTATGTGTTTAATTCTTTCCTCCTTTGTGACCAGAATCCAGCCATTTCCTTTGATGTGGCTAAGTTCTGAGCAGCAGCCTGTAGTATCTGTCAACAGCTAATTAAAAAGTAACTAATGCTTTGATTTTTCTGTACAATGTATTTTTTAACTTATGTACTGTATTGTGTTTGATGTATTACTAACAAGCTGGTCACAATAAAGTTCATCCATTCATTCACTTCCCCCATATCACCCCTCACCCCATTCATGTAATGCTGGTTATTACCTATAAAGCCTTCTACGGCTTGGGTCCAAGGTACTTAAGAGAGTGCCTTCCTTGTCATACACCCTGACACCTATTAAGATCATCTGGAGAGGTCCAGGTTATGGTTGCCACTGGCTCATTTGATGCGATTCAGGACCAAGCCTTCTCTGTGGCTGCCCTGGGGCTTGGAATATGCTCCCTGTCAAAATAAAAGCATCTCCTATTGCTTTTAGAAAGACCCTCAAGACACCTGTTTTCTCAAACTAATTTTTAAAACTGTTTGTTTTTCACTCATGAAATTGTTTTAAACTGTTTTTATTCAATGAATTTGTTTTTACTCTGTTTATATTTGTTTTGTTTTAAACTGTGTACACTGCCTAGATACGCACACATCAGGTGGCAGATAAATATGATAAATAAAATAAAAGCCAGGGAGCACAGGAATCAGATTAATGTTGCGCTCAAATGTAGCACGTCCACACCAGTATTTGAGATTGTGAGCCTTTTGGGGATAGGGAACCTTTTTATTTATTCATTATTTTTCTATGTAAACTGTTTTTGGGAACTTTTGTTGAAAAGCAGAATAAAATATTGCTGGTAGTAGTAGAACAGGTAAAGTGTGTTGTCAAGTTGATTTCAACTCTTGGCGCCCACAGAGCCCTGTGGTTTTCTTTGGGATAATACAGGAGGGGTTTACCATTGCCTCCTCCCACGCTGCATGAGATGATGCCTTTCAGCATCTTCCTATATCACTGCTGCCCGATATAGGTGTTTCCCATAGTCTGGGAAACATACCAGCGGGGATTCGAACTGGCAACCTTCTGCTTGTTAGTCAAGCATTTCCCCGATAAATCTCAGGCAGGGAACTCAGAGGATAGGGTGTGTGTCATGGGGCTATAACTCTATCCTACTTAGAGCACACATGGAACACACATGCACCTACTTAGAGCACACATGGAAAAACCCTGCTGACGAAGTGTGTGATGAAACCACTGTTTTAATTGTAAACCGCCCTGAGCCATTTAGGAAGGGTGGTATACAAATCAAACCAAATCAAATCAATAAATAAGAGTTCTTGACACATAAAACAGAGTCAGAAGACATCCAGGAAAAGCAGGTTGCTAACACACCTCTTCTCAGAACTCTGGCAAGTACGTTGCCTTAGAACTCCGGACACAAATAGCTCTAGGAACTCCCATTTCACGGTCAGAACAATAAAAGCCACAGACATGTTTACACAGAAGAGAGAAACACAGGAAGCAGATTTACACCAAGTCAGACCATTGGTCCATTCTACCTCAGTACTGTCTGGCAGCAGCTCTCCAAGGTTTCAAGCTCTTTCTGGAGATGCCAGGCAAGGCATGAGGCCTTCTTCATGCAAAGCAGATGCTCTACAGTCCCTTAAGCAGAGAGGAGTGGATACCATGGCTCAGAGTATGATTGCTGCTAATGTCTTCTGTCTTCCCCTTGAATCCCTTCCGTTTCACAGCTGACGACAGTGTTTTGTCTGAACTGTATTGGTTACACAGTCCTTTCTTCCCCAGCGGGCAGCAGCACTGACCCCCAAGAAGATGACACATGGGTAAGTACATACTGTGCAGAAGTGGGGCTGTGGGGGAGGGGCATGGACCAGCCAAGATTTAGCCTGTCCTGGTAAAGGATATGAGCCCAACCCTCCCTCTAGGGCAGGGCTGCTCAACTATGGCCCTTCTGCAGATGTTGGCCTACAACTCCCATAATCCCTGGCTATTGGCCACTGTGGCTGGGGATTATGGGAGTTGTAGGCCAAAAACAGCTGGGGGGGGCCTAAGCTGAGCAGGCCTGCTCTAGGGTTAGGATTCTAACCCTCTAGGGCAGCCACAGGCCCTCTGCTCCCACCAGTGTCATGGATAGCCCACTGCTTCTTTTCCTTTTGTTCGACAAGATCACAGCTACACACATTGAGTTCAACCAACAGGCCTTGCATATTGTGGACCACCCCAATTCCCTATAGGGGGAAAGGTAAACACTGTCTGAACCATCATGGTTGAGTCAACATCCCCCCGCCCCCAATGGGGGAGAAAGACCAAGGCAAGGGTACTTGCAAAGCACCTAAGTAGCACCACTCTCTCACTCCTGCATTCACTTGCTCACCATTACCTTCTGTGCGCCCAGCTCCAGACGCCAGCTGTTCCAGCTGCTGACCATTGCCAATACTCTCCCTGCATCGCTCTGGGCTCTCCATGGGCAGCCCTCCAATGGGTGGAGAGGACAGGATGCTCCCCACTCCCAGTACCATGAAGACCACAAGGCCTCTAGCAGGCTCAGCAGCAGCAACCAGTGTGATTCCAGCTGTTCCTCTGTAGTGTTGCTAATCAGCTTGATCTAGCTGAGCTCCTGTAGCTTTACCAGCGGCTTGGCAGACAGGAATGTAACAGGGGGCAAACCTGGATTGGCTCAGAGATCAGCCAAGCTATTTTTCCTAGTTTGGGGGAAGCCAGGAGGGCTTCCCCATGTTGACTTACTACACTTACCGGAAGGACGGTGCATGTATGATCTATACTCACCTCAGCAAGCACAACGGGACTATACAGAGACCAGCTGATAAGAGAAAACTGAAGCCCGGGAACCAGGCTACAGTCACTGCATATATACTATCAAAAACAGTAAGTGCAATGGTACCAATCACAACTTCCAAGCAGGCAATGCAAGCAAATACAGCACCTGTCATTAAAAAAAAGAAGAAGAAGTGGATTACAAAGGATAGGAACATAGGGAGCTACCATCTACCAAGTCAGCCCTTTAGTTCATCTAGCTCACTACGGCCTACACTGACTAGCAGCAGCTTTCCAAGGTTTCAGGAATTTTTCTCAGCCCTAGCTGGTTTGGACCTGGGACCTTCTGCTTTGCTAAGCAGATGCTCAGTCACTGAGCTACAGCCCTATCCCCTACTAACACTGACAGATACTTAGACTTCAATCCTAAACATTTTATACCTTTGTATATTCAGTTTCAACTCTAGCCAATCTTAGATACGGTAGGAACATAGGAAGCTGCCTTATACCAAGTCAGACCACTGGTCCATCTAGCTCAATATTATCTACCCAGACTGGCAGTGGCTTCTCCAAGGTTACAGGCAGAATCCTTTCTCACCCCTATCTTGGAGATGCCAGGGAGGGAACACAGAACTTTCTGCATGCAAGCATGAAGATGCTCTTCCCAGAGTAGTCCCATCCCCTGAGGGGAATATCTTGCACTGCTCACACATGTATCTCGCATTCAAGTGAAAACCAGGGCAGACCCTGCTTAGCAAAGGGGACAATTCATGCTTGCTGCCACAGGACCAGGTCTCCTCATATATATCAAAAGATATAAAGATATCTTTTCAGTAGTTCTGTATATCCTATGAAATAATTATTTTTTTAGATTGAGCAACCTTCAGTTCCAAGTGAAAAGTGTTGCCTTGACACTATTCATGGTGAACCTAACGTCTGCACAATAATGTGTGATTGCTGCTTTCCATGGGAAATAAGATTGAAAAATCCACCTAATATCGTCTAGTTCCTTTTGAATTTTTTTCAGTCGGTTTATCACACAATTGATCAATTTTGACTTTAGCAAACTACAACTCACCTTGTTCTTGAGGAAGAACTACTTTGGATAACATAGCTCTGAGAACTGGAATAGGCATAAAACACAGAACAGACGGCACATTTGCTGCAAAAGACATAATTATTCATGAGTTAATGTTTTTTAAAAATGGAAAAGTTGTCATTATGCTATACATAATTAGACTGTAAGCCTTTTGGGGACAGGGAGCCATTATATATGTGTGTGTGTGTGTGTGTGTATGTATATGTATATATATATATATATATATATATATATATGTGTGTGTGTGTGTGTGTGTGTGTAAACTGCTTTGGGATCAGTATATAAATATTTATTGTCATATTTGTATATAGTACAGACCTGTCTATTTCAAAGGTCAAAAGGAGGGAAGGGCACTCCAAGGCAAGATGTTTAGGTAATAAATATACAGGATTACAACAATATGGGGCTGAAAAGGAAGAACAGTGCAATGATTTTACCCAAGTAGAGGTAAGTAGTATTATATTATTATTAATATTATTATTATTATTATTATTATTACTACACAGTCAGACAGGTGTTATTGACTGGTTTGTTTTATCTAGACATCGAGTCCTTCCCAAGGACCTGGGATGCCAGAATTTTATTGTCAATGTTGTTGCTGCTGTTATAGATATTGTCGCAGAATATAGGCTGTTCCCAGTAAAGCTGCTTTTTGTAATTGGCTGATGGTGATTTCTGTGGCCCCTATGGTGTTGAGGTGCTCTTCAAGGTCTTTTGGAACTGCACCCAGGGCGCCAATTACCACTGGGATTATTTTGGTCTTTTTCTGCCACAGCCTTTCAATTTCAATTTGTAGATCTTTGTATTTTGTGATTTTTTTCTATTTCTTTTTCTTCCATTCTGCTATCCCCTGGTATTGCTATGTTGATTATTTTAACTTGTTTTTCTTTCTTCTTGACTACAGTTATATCTGGTGTATTGTGTGGCAGATGTTTGTCTGTTTGTAGTTGGAAGTCCCATAATATTTTTACATCTTCATTTTCTTCAACTTTTTCAATTTTATGGTCCCACCCATTTTTGGCTACAGGTAGCTTGTATTTATTGCAGATGTTCCAGTGTATCATCCCTGCTATTATTATTATTATTATTATTATTATTATTGCATTTATATTTTGTACAATGTAGCAGCTAAAACAGAAATGGTTTAGGCCATCACTGGGAATGATGGGAGTTGTAGTCCAACAACATCTGGGGACTCAGGATTGGGAACCCTTGCTCTGGCGGAAGGAGCGTTATCTGGGGCAAGTCAACATTAGAATACAGTCCACTGTATTTTTTATGCCACCTCTTCCACACATTACAATACGAGTAACCTATAAGCATGTGTATGCAAGGTACTTCTTAATGCCAAGGTACTTAGCACAAAGCAAAATCAAAATACTTGGCAATATAATATTAATATATTTATAATATAAATACTTGGCAATTCCAATCACCAGCTTTGTGCTTGTATCTTATATGCAATATCGATTTCACATGGATTCCTTTCCTCTGTCTGAATTCAATGCTCAAAGCATAACGGCATTACCCCACAGGTAAATGCAGTAGGGGAGGCACTAAGGAAGAAACTTGACCTGGACACAAGTTGCATAAGAGCGTAAAATGGGCAGAGGCCATGTTTCATATTGACAGTTATTAAATTATCTTAAAGTATGTCATGTTCTCTTAGTAAGGAGTTAGTGAGAGAAGCAGGTCAGGCAGAAGATCACCTTCTCATGGGGTAGATCCCCAGGCTCAAACACAAAAGAGCACATTTACAAAGAACTGAACACTGCTGATGGTAAAGGAGAAAACAGGAATCATGTGATATTGGATGGCAGCAGCCAGTAGGGTTCTTATCAAGAGACTAGACAAATTCATAGAGGATATGGTTATCAGTGGCTACTAATAACCCAAATACCTGTACTGCATATTTCCATTGGGATCAGAGGGCCCCTGAACACCAGGTGCCAGAGAGTATCAATGGGAGGGAGTGGTTGCCTCCTTTCTCCGCTTGCGGGCTTCCCTGATGTACCTGGTTGGCCCTTCATGAAGCAGGATGCTGGAAAAGATGGGCCTTTGGCCTGATCCAACAGGGCTTTTCTTATGTTCTTGTCAAGGGTGTCTTTTGTTTGCTCCATTTACTCACAACAGCTTCTGAGCAGTGAGAACTTCTCAATGGTGACATCTAGCCTGTGCAACTCACCCCTAGGGAAGGGCTTGTTTGGCGGCCTTCCTATTGGCGCTCAGATGACAAATGAAACACTATTGTTTCAAGAGGGGATGCTACTAGTTATTTCCCTTGAGGACTCTGGTGCTTTACGGCAGCTTCTTTTGTGGATTAATGCATTTGCTTACATCTTTATTGTTTAAGTTTTAACGTGTTAATTTTATGTTGTTGTTAAACTGTGTTAATGAGTAGAGAGGTGGATGGGGAGAGAGAGAGAGAGAGAGAGAGAGAGAGATTTTTTAACAACACTTGGAATTTCAGCAACCACCCACAAGCATTCTTAACTTTCCCCAGTGCTTGTTCCCAAGCTGGGGTTGCCTAGGAAGAATGTAAGAAATGGGGGTCCTCCCCTAGGCTAAGAAATTACTCGTTAAGGCAGAGGGCACGACTTAAAATCTTCCACATCATCAATATTTTCACCATTATTTCTGAATCTGGTGCCAACTCACCTAAAAACATGAGCAAGGTCGTGGTGGCAAAGGCAGACATGACGCTTCCTCCAATGTAAGATAAAATCCCAATGACAACAAGATAAATATCTTTCAGGCACTGAGAAAGTACAGCTATTCCTAGAAAACTAGTCAAAGAGATTATAGTGGAAGTGGCTGAGCCATATCCTACGTAGATTTCATTCCAGCAGAGGGGGGCATTCAGTTCATAAAGTGTATATAGAGAAATCCCACCAATGATGGTGAAAAAATAAGTTACAAATGTACAGAGCAACAAGATGATTAAAGTCCGCTTCTTACAAGAAGCAGATTTAAAAAGTAAATAGACTCCAGAAAAGGTTTCTTTAAGGCCTTCTTTCAGAGACTGTGGCCGGAATTCAGATTGCTGCACGGTATCATCCAAGAAGCATGTACAATAAAAGATGTTAACCAGGTGAAACAGCGAAATCATTGCAAATGTCCACACGAAGCCTATTTGTTTTAAAATGTAGCCTGAAGACAGTCCCGCGAAACCAGACATGAGCCCAAAGATCATATCAACCACAGCTATTCGGATGGTCTTTTCTCTCTGAGTCTTACAAAGACTGACTATGAAGGAAAAGGCACCTCCAAAGAAGGTTGCAAGACTCCCAAATATCCCACAAATAAAGGTCACAGCAAACAGAAGAGGGAGGGGTAGAGAGTAATTGGCCATAACACTGAGGAAGATGCTGGAGACAAGACTCCCCACCAGAGGAAGGAGCAATGACAGTTTGTGTCCACAGCGATCCCCATTTCCTACAAGAATAATGGCAATCAAAATGCTGAGAACAGACCCGCTTAAGTTCATTTTCATGGCAAAAAGGGAGGCTGTTTCTTGGACTTCCTGAAAAAGGGAAAACAAACAGAATTAACAAAAATAAGAGGGGGAAATTCAATCAGATACATGTAGTTCTATGTAATATTTGCCTTCACCAGTTTATATATTATATATTATAGACAGCGTTTATTTTTAAAAGGTATCAGTTATAAAACGTATTTTGAGAAATATTAGAGGATTAACTAGTATTTATAAATAGAAAAAGTTCTTAATCTAATTAGGATTCAAGAGATTCTTATAAAATGTATTTATAACATAGACCTTGGGTATAATCAGGTCACCCAAGCACAAATAGAGCAGCTATTTATTAGGGCTGTGCGTTGAATAAGAACAATAATTGTTTCCAGTTAGATACAGCCCATATCAGATAGTGTTTATTTTGTATTGTTCCCGATGAACATTTCTTAATGTTCTTATTCGAGACAACATGAGATGGTATTTTCTGTATTGTATTGGGCTGTATCAGAGGATCGGATGGAGATTCAGCTGCCAGCATCTCCAAGTAGGGCTGGGAAAAGACCTATCTGAAACCTAAAGAGCTGCTGCTAATTAATGCCAAGAATATCGACTTAGATGGACCGATGGTCTCACTCTGTAGGAGACAGCCTCATATATTTCGGAAAGTGCAAGCCAAAAAAAAAAGGTAATGAGATTATTTTAAAAAGTGATCGAACAGTAAGGCTTGGAGGCTGGGTACTTTGGGCATATGAATAGAGACCAAAGATTATCAATAGTGTTTGCTGTTTACTGGTAGGAAACACACACACTACACTATGGCCTCTATTTTTTCTGGACAAGACCATAAACATGATCATATTCTATCTATGTTGACATGGAGGGATAGGGTGGGGGAGAAACAAAAGGCCCAACACCAAGAAAATGGACTAAAGAAGCCCAAATGACCTAAGTACTCAACTATGGGTGCAATTCAGAGGAAAACCAAGAGAGATTTTAACACACAGTTAATTATAGAAATAAATGGGACATAGGCATGGCTGACTTTGGATGGATCTCCCCAACCAAGTTTTCACATGCTGTATATGTTGCTCAAAGACAAGGCTTAAAAAGTAAGGGAAATGTGCTGAAACACACACTATATTTATAGTTCATCATAATAATCAATTGCTAATGCAGGCACTTAAGAACATAATGTGAAAAACAATGTAAAAACTGCATGCTGAATTCTTAGAGAGTTTAAAGCTACTTTATTTCACCAAAACCACTGAAGGTTTGCCAGTTTTACATCATCTGAAGATTTAGCTCGAGTTGTCTTAATCTGATAATGAACTGTATAAAAGGAGAAGAGAGCTGGTCTTGTGGTAGCAAGTATGACTTGTCCCCTTAGCTAAGCAGGATCCACCCTGGTTACATGTGAATGGGAGAATCCCCCACTCTCTTTGTTCAAGGCCTCCCCCACACCACTTCACCACAAAGAGCTGGTCTTGTGGTAGCAAGCATGACTTATCCCCTTAGCTAAGCAGGGGCTGCCCTGGTTGCATATGAATGGGAGACTACATGTGTGAGCACTATAAGATATTCCCCTTAGGGGATGGAGCCACTCTGGGAAGAGCAGAAGGTTTCAAGTTCCCTCCCTGGCTTCTCCAAGATTGGGCTGAGAAAGATTCCTGCCTGCAACCTTGGAGAAGCCACTGCCAGTCTGTGAAGACAATACTGAACTAGATAGACCAAAGGTCTGACTCCATATATGGCAGCTTCTTATGTTCCTATGAAATAAAGACTGGAATACAGAATTAAATTGATAGAAATAAAGAAGTTCTAGGATTAGGATTAAGAATTTATCCTAAGGATTAAGTCCTAGCATCTGATAGCAAGACAAGAGGCCAGAAAGAAGGCCAAGATAACAAATCCTATAATTAAAGAATGTAACCAGTTTAGTAGAGCATAAGGGCATACACACTGCACATTAAATAGCATTTCAGTGTAGCATTCCACAGATATTTCTTCAGGCCAGCAATCTAGAAGCACCAGCATTCACTCTAATGCATTCTGAGTTTATTTTTAATTAAACATGAATGATACAGCACAAGAAAGATCTGCATGCAGATGTAGAAAGGGCTGCATCAGATTTTTATGGTCTAACCCACCAAGGAGTTCTCTTGAATACGCCCCATTAAAGTACCTATGTAGACTCCTCCCTGAAAGGAGTAAGCGACCCCAACCACAGTCTGGTTCTAAAGGCCATTGCTGAGTCCAGCGCAGATCTTCAGCATCTGTAATCTTTTTTCCAAGGCTGGCTGTTTATATATTGCAGGCATTTCTGCTACACTGGGAGATTAAATCTCCTCTAACCATCTGCGGTGGTGGAATTCCTTTACGCTCCTTCATAAGCATTTGCATCATGCAACGAATTACCCAGCTAAATGGACACAAACTCCTAAACACATACACGCAGTAAATCAGGTTCCTGCACTGGCAGAACTTGCTGCAGAAAGCTTTGTGTGCATATGGCAATCTAGCAAATCAATATGTTTGATATAGTACAAAGGGAGCAGGGTTAGGAAATTTGTTGGCTCTGCCAGCAAACTCATAAAAGAGTCCTGTATGTATCCAGCTATCCACATACTTCCTTTCTAACAGTGGGCACAACCCAAAGTTAAGCATTTGTAACTCTCCATTTGAAGTCAGTGGGACTAAAGCATATTCTTAATTCTCTCCCAGTGGGATCTAATGTTGCAGGCCTCTACACAGTTACTTGGGAGTAGGCAATCTTGGTTCTCCAGCTGTTGATGAACTATAGCTCTCATCATCTCCAGCCAGTGTTCCCTCTAAGACGTGTGCACGTGCCCACAAGTTTTTTGACGTCCATTCAGTTAATTTTAGATCCCACTTCGGTTGAATCAGGGAGGCCCCACTCTGAATGCACATGTGCACACACAGCCTTGATTCTGCTGCCCAGTGTAAAACTCATTCCGCACGCAGATGAAAAAAAATTAGATGGACCACTGTCCACAGCTGCAGTTTATTGCAGCTAGGGATGATGGAGGTTGTAGTTCTGCCATAGTTGGAGAGACAAGGTTGCCTACCCTTAGAATGGGAACATCATCATCATTATCATTATCATTTTATTACATTTATATCCCGCTCTTCCTCCAAGGAGCCCAGAGCGGTGTACTACATCCTTAAGTTTCTCCTCACAACAACCCTGTGAAGTAGGTTAGGCTGAGAGAGAAGTGACTGGCCCAGAGTCACCCAGCTAGTTTCATGGCTGAATGGGGATTTGAACTCGGGTCTCCCTGGTCCTAGTCCAGCACACTAACCACTACACCACGCTGGCTCATCTTTAATACCGAGTCAGACCATTGGTCCATCTAGCTCAGTGTTGTCTGCCCAGACTGGCAGTGGCTCTCCGGGGTTTCAGGCAGAAGTCTCTCCCAGGCCTACCCAGAAATGCCAGGGAGCGGACCTGGAACCTTCTGAATGCAAAGCAGATGCTCCATCACTGAGCTATGGCTCCATCCCCTATGGGGGATATCTTACAGCAGACAGCACTCACATGTAGCAATAGCAATAGCACTTACATTTATATACCGCTCTATAGCCGGAGCTCTCTAAGCGGTTTACAATGATTTAGCATATTGCCCCCAACATTCTGGGTACTCATTTTACCGACCTCGGAAGGATGGAAGGCTGAGTCAACCTTGAGCCCCTGGTCAGGATCGAACTTGTAACCTTCTGGTTACAGGGCAGCAGTTTTACCACTGCGCCACCAGGGGCTCATTTATAGTCACCCATCCAAATGAAAACCAGGGCAGGCCCTGCTTAGCAAAGAACAATTCATGCCTGCTGCCTCAACACCGACTCTTCTCCCCAATAAGTAAGCAAGCCCCTTTCAACACAGGGGCTGGCATGATGGGGAAATTTACTCAAGGTAGTCCAGTTGAAATTAAAAGGGCAAATGAAGCAATGCATAACTTTATTTTGTTTTATTTATTGATGAATTTATATACCGCCTTTCATTAAAACAATCTCAAGGCAGTTTACAAAAGTTAAAAAACATACAATAAAATGACAATAAAAATATTAAGCTAAAAATATAAAAAACAAACCAAATTTAAAATCTATAAAATACCAGCATAAAAACTATACACAGGTCCTTTTAATGTCAATGGGACTACTTTGAGTAATTTTCCCCATCATGTCAGCCAGTGGCACTTTCTTTTAAGTCAATATGTGCACATAATTGCACTGGTCAAGACTTAAGTGTGCTCACCTTTTTCAGGATTGCACTCTACATGCCGTTTTACCTTACCTTTTGCTTCAAGTAAGTTGGATCACTTTGGTTTAGGGCACAGTGAGAAACATTGTGATTGTCTACGAAGCTGGAGTTGACCAATTCTGCCCAGAGCCTCCTGTACACATACTGCTGCACCAGAGGACTGGACAAGTTGTAGGCAAACATGTAAAGGGCAAGAACAGGCTCCACTACCAGATTTTTCTTACATCTGAAATTCATGCTTGAATTTGAGTTTTCGTTCTGTATTAGAAAAGGGAGAGAAGTGCATTGTTCTGGGTTTTCTTTTTTGGAAGAGAAAAATGATACCTGCATATTTCTGATTCCACAACAGACCAATACAGAAGCAATTAAAAATCATTGGTTGACATCCAGATGACGACTACTACTATTACTACGAATATTTATATACTGCTTTTCAACTTAAATTCTCAAAAGGTGTTTATAGGGAAAATAATAAATAAAATCATTCCCTGTCCCAGATGGGCTCATAATTTAAAAAGAAACATATAACAGCCACTGGAAACAGCCACTGGAGGGGTGCCGTGCTGGGGTTGGATAGGGCACTTGCTCTCCCCATGCTTAACAGAAGAGAATCACCACTTTTAAAAAGGTGCCTCTGCTCAGTTATCAGGGACTAGGTTACTCAATAGTACTACTCAGGAATTACCCAAAAGGATTGCTTAGTATCAATAGGATTACGGTAAAGTGTGCCATCAAGTCGATTTCGACTCTTGGCGCCCACAGAGCCCTGCGGTTTTCTTTGGTAGAATACAGGAGGGGTTTACCATTGCCTCCTCCCATGCAGTATGAAATTATGCCTTTCAGCATCTTCCTATATCGCTGCTACCCGACATAGTACCAGTGGGGATTCGAACCAGCAACCTTCTGCTTGTTAGTCAAGCATTTCCCCACTGTGCCACTTAAGGTGACATCACTAGGATTACTCTGGAGTAATTTAGTCGGGATGTCAGTTATTGCACCAAGGAGGGGCTTACCACCTGGCACTGCTTGCTAAATGATACAGGAGCCAAAGGTTTTGACCCACATTTGCTCTAACCTATATTGCTAACTTTGGATCGGAGGTGCACTCATCTGTGGCTGAGCCAGTGGACAAAGTATCATCCAAAGTGACCCAGTTAGGAATTTAAAATCTGGGAGTTTCACAGCCAGAAATAAACTTGGGGCAATCACTATTATATACCACCCCGCCTCCAATGGCGGGGAGACTATTCCTTATAAGCTGCTCTAATAAAGTGTTTGACCAAAAGCTCCATTTTCACTGTCCAACACGATGCCAACAATTGCTGATGTACCTATAAAGAACTGGGTGTTTGCACCCCCAAACAAGCTTTTGGCCACCCCAGTTCAACAACTCCCACCAACAGAAGACCAGGCACTACAAGATGCCCTAGCACCATATCTGGCCCAGTACTTTGGTTTTGTGCAATGTACTTTTATCATGTAATGCCCCCAGGCTAACAACAAGGAGCTGAGAGCTCCAAACCTGAAAGAAGCTTTGGGATTTATCATGTCAAACATTGTATATGGATAGTTCCTGGAGGTTTGTTTGTTTGTTAGTTAAAAAACTGTAATACAATGAATCAGTCTTAACTTCAAAGATGCCTCAAAGCTGAAAATGCTATTTTCCCCCCCAACAACAACATGGCAGGAAGAACTCAGAACACTAGCAATTATTATAGTTTCTGCTCACATAATTTATCCAGGTCTTCAATGGCTGCTAGCCACACTTGCTGATATTGATGCAACTGGTGGCCACATCTCAGCAGCTACACATTCAGTTTTCTTGAGAAGGAACCAACCTGGGTTCCCACTTGCAAGGAGTACTATAACCCAGAACCTGGAAAATCCCAGGTGCCAGAAAGTTATGGCACGTAGAAATTTAACCATTGCGGTTAAACTAGGATATTTAGACATAAAGTTATTAAATAAAATCCTTATTTGTCCCAGGCAGCCTCACTTCTACTCAAAGTATGTTCCTTGTAAAAGGGATAAAGAGAAGCCTATCTACCACAAACACCCCCAGTGTTCATCTCTAAGTCTTTTAATTTTGTCAAGTGTCCATTGCCTGGCTCCTACAGTTTGGGGCTGATTCTTTGATCCAAGGAAAATTTGACAAGGCCTGCTACAGCCTTTTGTGCAAGAATACAGGAGGCATATTCTGGAACTGCATCCGTCAGGGGGGAAGTGTCCAGTACATGTGTGTGTGTGTGTGGGAGAGGGGGTTGACATGAGAAGAGGGCTTTTTTGTGTTGTCACAATCTTGAATCGGTGGGATTTCTACAGAAGAATTAGGGAACTTCACAAGTGCAAGTGGAACTCCTACAGTGGAATAAGGGAACTACACAGTGTGGCAGCAATATTCAGACAAGGAAGCATGATAAAAATTAATTTAAAACCACAACTGTTTCCGGGTTGTTATATTGTGAACACGGGATGTGATAATGATGCAGTACTTATAGCTGTGCTTTTGAAGTAAGATTATAATCAAACAAGTTCTGGTAAGAACTAATTTGCCTACTTTCCTTTCACTACAATCTTAATTGATAATTACCACTCTCACAAGTTAGCCCACTTCAGCATTAAATACTCTCACATGTCTGCCATCTTGAATTGGGGTGGATGACATCATCACAAACTATACTGTTGAGGTGTCCCTACAACTGTACCCAATTTGGTTCATATTGGTCGAGGCATTGTGAAGTCGATAGGGACACACACAGCCGAGTTATCTCATAAGCTTGCTTTCCGTAAGGAAAGAAGGCTAAAAACAAAAATATATCATCATCACCCTACCTTCACCTACAACATATAATATGCATTATTTTAATTTTATTCTTTATCGGTTTGTTAAACATATGTAAGGAGTTTGGGTGAATTGAGAAGGAGGAGAAGAGTCGGAGTTTGCTTCTTTCAGAATGCACTTTTTATGATTCCCAACAGGATCCCATTCAATAGAGATGATGTAAGAACAGAGTCATGAAGAAGGGTCTTCTCATGTGGATGCACTGAGAACAATCCAATTCTTACTTACTGCTCAGAAGACATGAAGCCTAATTCTATTCATTCAGCAATGTCCCACTATATTCAATGGTACTTGGATTACATAAGGACATAAGAACAGCCCTACTGGATCAGGCCAAAGGGCTATCTATTCCAGCATCCTGTTTCACACCAGGATGCCACCAGATGCCTCTTGGAAGCCCACAAACTAAAGGTGAGGGCACACCCTCTCTCTTGTTGTTGCTCCCCTGCAATTGGTATTAAAGGCATCTTGCCTCTGAGGCTGGAGGTGGCCTACAGCCATCAAGACTAGGAGCCATGGATAGACCTGTCCTCCATGAATTTGTCTAAGCCCCTTTTAAAGCCATCCAAGCTAGTGGAAATCACCACATCCCGTGGCAGAGAATTCCATAGATTAATAATGCTCTGTTTGAAAAAGTACTTTCTTTTGTTGGCCCTACATTTCCTGAGACAGGGAGAAAAAATGTCTCTCTGTCCATGCATAATTTCATTTCCCTCCAGTGGCTGTTGCTGATGTCTCATGTCTCTTTTTTAGATTGTGAGCCCTTAATGGGACAGGAAGCCATTTGATTTATTTATATCTATGTAAACCACTTTGGGAATTTTTGTTGAAAAGCGGTATATAAATATCCATCATATTTGTAGTGTTATAAATACAGCTGTCAGCTTATTCAGGGGCTTTCATCCCATAAAACAGGGAGACAAAGTAAATATCAGCCCTTTCTTACAGACCCACGTCCTCACAAAACCACACCAATCTGCTTTTCAAGCCACAAAACAATCTGCTCGAAAACGAAAATGCAAACGCGTACGAAGTATAACCACCATATTTGGCTCTATAGGCCATAAGATCACCTGTTTTCCTGGGGAAACCTGGCAACCCTCCGTGTGCTACAGACCCAGAAGTGTCAACTCCACGTCCCGAGAGTTCCTATCAAGGAAATGAAGTCCGCTGATCCGAAATCCGCGGCAGGTTGTGTCAAACTAACCTCATGTCAACACCAGCTCAACTTTCCTCTGCAATAGAGCCAGACGGCTAGTAAGCATGGATCCATAATGCCACAAGCGGCTCAGCCCAAGAAGCTAGGATGTTTTGGAAGCAAAAGCGGGGTAAATAGCCCCAACCTGCTGCACTCTCCTGCATACGTTGTGAATTTATACGCATGCTTATCTCCGAGGAGGAGCATCTCCTTGAAACACCCGATGTCGCCTATAGTGAAACTAATGTGCGTGCACTCCTGCGGGTGCCTCCTCTCCTTGTCGCCCCCGCCGCCAGCAGCGGCGTCCTCTTCTTCACCCCTCGCCGCTCACCTCTAACATGCAGCCCCTCTGTCGATTCTCCAGCTCCTACGCCTCCATTTCCTCCCCTGTGGTAGAATGAGGTCTCCTACAGAGTGCAGCACCGGGAAAGAGACAATGTTATTGTCCTCACCTGACTGCACACATTTCTTGCACAGTTTCATCCAAGAGTCTGCTCATTGGGTCCCTGGCGCGGGGACTCTGACGGAGGCAGCGGCGATTGTTCAGCCCCGCTGTCACTCAACGAACGCGATCCTCAGCTCCCGGGGCTTTGTTGCGCAATGGGACAGCTGCTGGGGTTTGCGGGCCTCGTGCGCATGCCCGGCCCAGCCACGCTTTAAGCAGCAAGCGGCAGGAACGTTAGCAAACACCGGGGTGGTGCTTCTTTGGTTTGGCATCGCGACGGTGAAAAGCTGACCTTTTGAGCCAGCTGAAGGTCGCAAGAGATGGCGATTGCTTTGCTCTCATGCCGTTTGCAGCCCGATTATAGCTTGTTTCCGCGGCGAGCAAATCCTGTCGATTTCAGCTGCAATTTCAAGTAGTCAGCAAGATCCTGCTGTTTGCTTAGGATTTCAGGCATGCAGTCACTTGGCAGCATTTAGACTAAGTCATGTTTCCCTTTGACAAAATTTAGACTGTATGGTCTTTGGAACAGAGACCTTCCTTCCTTACTTGAAATTAATGTGGCCTGAGTCATGACTAACTTGCCTCTTGATTTCAGTAGTGGTGTCTAGTCATAACTAACTAGTCTGGATACAGCCCTTTAACCGCAACAGGCCCGGATTAAGCTAGTGCAGGGCCTGTAGCATATGTTATAAAAGGGCCCTAAATTTTTTAAAAAACGCACATACATATTAAAACATAAACCACACACATGCTCCAGATGAGAGCCCCGAGAGGATCCTGGAAAAGGGGGAGCCATCAGGCAAAGATCCTTGGTGCTACGTAGCCGCTTGAGGTGGGGGTGGGGGTGGGGGTATGCTCCATCCCTAGAGTCGCACATCCCTTGTCGCAGGCTCACCATGATGGCGCACCCTCCAGCAGTGTAACAGCACATGCTACAGCGGCTTAGGAACATGGGAGATAGCACAAAGGACACCCCACACCTGCACACAACACAGCAAGGAGCCAACCAACACATGCCTGCACACATGCAGAACCCACAACACGTACCATGCAGCATGCAGCTCCCCCAACATGTAAACAACAGCATTGCCAGATCATGCAAATATGGTGAGATGCTGATTTCACCAGACAGCTTGCAAACATTTAGTGCGGGGCCCTCAAAATGTGGGGCCCATAGCATATGCTACTTCTGCTACTAGGTTAATCCGGCACTGAACCGCAAACATGTTTCCTCAGATTTCTGCCAGGTTCAGTGGTTGCCAAGTAAAGCATGCCTGGGTTTGAAGCACTATTTTGTGCACAAAGAGCAATATTCTGCTCTGGTTCCTCTGGCTCTACTCCAGGCCCTCCTGCAGATATTGCCCTACAACTCCCATAACCCCTGGCTGGGGATTATGGGAGTTGTAGTCCAAAAATACCAGATGGTTAATAAGGATATTTTACTGTTTTAAATTTTTATTATCACTATGTTTTCAATTTTGTCAATTTTTTTTTACTAATTCTAATTTCAGCCTGTTTTAATTATATACAATCAATTTATTGTTATATAACTGTAATCTTTCTCTTCTGTTCTGGCTTGTGGCTGTAACATTAAAGAACTTGAACTTGCAGTCCAAAAATAGCTGTGGGGCGGGGGGAGAGTTGAGCAGGCCAGCTTCCCTTGGTACACTGTACAACCCCTACCAAAACTAGCACTTCCAAACATGCTATTTGTAGCCCCAGTTAGTTGTTGACTCAGTGGTAGAGCATCTGCAGAAGGTACCAGATTCAGTTCTGGACCCTGGCATCACCTGTTAGGGCTGAAGGAACTCCTGCCGGAAACCTTGGGAAGCCACTGCCAGTCAGTGTAGAACTAGATGGATGAATAGTCTGATTCAGAATAAGGCAGCTTCCTATGTTCCACTTGCAATACAGGTGTGTGCAGAACCGGTTCAGTTCAAACCGGTTCAGTTCAAACTGCCTCATTTGGAGGAAGGCGGGGCCGAGGAAGGGAGTCTTTCACCCGCCTTCTCTCCAACTCCATCCCTCCTGCAGTCAGTCAGTCTGGCCACAGCAGTGAGTGCTTGAGTGCCTTTATTTCAGCAGCAGCGCGCCTGTCGCCTGCGCACCCACCCCAGCCAGCCCTGCCCCAGAGAGCAGCCATTCCTTTCCCATAGTTTGGGAGGCGGGAGAGCTCTCGCCGTCGTCCTGCTCTGCCGCTGCTCAGAGGCGGCTTTAAAAGTTTTTATTTTAAAATTAAGGTCAAAAAGCAAGAGAAATTGCATCCCAAATGGGGTGAGCATTTCCCCGCTGAACATCGGGACATCCCGTACAGTGCGGGACAGTTGGCAACCCTACTTGCCGCCCCCATTCTTTTTTTTTAATGCAGGTAGGGTTACCCCCTTTGTTTGTAAAGGGGAATCATCACCAGATCCCCCTTTACAAGGATGCTCCCTCAAGCCTAATTGGACCATTTCCGAAGTGGTTCATCCTGGTTCAACCCTTGGACTGAACCAGGGGGCTGGTTCAATTCGAACCAGCTTCGAACCTGCTCATTCGATTCGAACCAGCTCACGGTCCAGCAGTCCGGTTTGAAATCGGCTCAAATTGGAACTGAACAGCTGGAATCAGTTCCATGCACACCTAACATGCAGAATTGCAGTGCTCTATCCACACACAGTGGCTATGCCATATTTTGGGGACATGTTCATAGACTGACCCCCCCCTTTACCCCTCCTGTTTCTGTTGCGGTCTGTTGTATCTGCACATGCCTCTCAAAAAAGACAGAGCAGCAGCACCAAGCACAGCCTGCACATGTGGGTATTGCACAGCTATAGAATCTCATACTTTTAGCATTGGAAGGGACCTTGGAAATCTTCTTGTCCAACCACAGTGAAGGAATCTGCTACAGCATTTGCGGTGGAGAGCCAGTCTTTTGGCTGAGAGCATGAAATGTCCCTTTGCTAAGTAGGGTTCACCTTGGGTTGTATTTGGATGGGTGACTACATGTGAACTCTATAAGATAGTCTCCTTAGTGAATGGGTCCATAGCTCTGTGGTAGAGCATCTGCCTGCATGCAGAGAGTCCCAGGTTCACTCCCTGGCATTTCCAGGAAGGGCTGGGAGAGACTCCTGTCTGGAGCTCTGAAGAGCTACTGCCAGTCAGTGCAGACAGTATTGAGCTAGATAGGCCAATGGTCTGTCTCAGTATACAGCAGCTTTCTATGTTCCTATGATCCCTGCAGATTTTTTTAAAAAAAAAACATTTTATATCCTGCTCTTCCTCCAAGGAGCCCAGAGCGGTGTACTATATACTTAAGTGTCTCCTCACAACAACCCTGTGAAGTAGGTTAGGCTGAGAGAGAAGTGACTGGCCCAAAGTCACCCAGCTAGTTTCATGGCTGAATGGGGATTTGAACTTGGGTTTCCCTGGCCTAGTCCAGCACTCTAACCACTACACTATGCTGGCGCAGACAGATGGCTGTGCAGCCTCCAAAAGAGGCTACCTCTAGAGAGGGAGAGCCCACGGCCGCACATGAAGACATACTGCTGAACCGAGTTAGGAAATTCTTCCTAATGTCTAGCCTAAATCTGCTGCCTGTTAATTTCAACCCACTGGCTTTAGATCTGCCTCCATGGCCCACAGAGAACAAATCTGTTCCTTCTGTGTGGAAATCCTATGGATATCTGAAAACAACTATCATTTCTCCCCTTAGCCTTCATTTTTCCATGGCGCTTTCCAGATTACACGTTGCAACGGGGTAAAATGCTTCTGCTTGTCAGGATCGTATTGAAAATGACCCCCACAATCTCAAACTCCTACAATGGGAAAATGCAGCAATTTTTCTGCAACAGACAGGCAACACTGTAGCACTATATCGCAAAGATAAAATCCGAAAGAAGGCACTGGAAATGTGAACAGTACCTTGCTGTCAGTGCAGGGACTGCGGTGTCACAACACAGGGAGTATGGAAGCACACTTAGGAGAGCCATAGTGACCCTGTTGTAGGGTTTAATCTGGAAAGCACCCTTTCTAAATTTAAAGATTTAAAGTAAATTTAGCACCCTGGCTAAATTTACCCAGCAACCTCAACAATTCCTCTTTTGCAGAGGCAGAAAAATTGCTATGGTTCTGAGAAAAGTAAGATTTTTTTTTTTTGCATTAATAAATGCAACAATATAAGTATGGGGGAAATACAGGTGGACATGGATAGAAGACAGTGTCATGGAAAACACACACACACACCCTTGAAGAGCAAGCAAACAAAGCAAACAAATCCCCAACTAAACACCCTCCCTGAAATCCAGACCATGAGGTCATTCACACAATCGAAAACTGTGTTCTACCCAGGTTTGGGAGCTGTGTGTACTCCCAATTTTTGATTGTGTGGAAACAAGGTTAGAGGAAAACCTGGGTAGAAGTGATTGTGTGGAAGCTCTAACCTTGCTTCCACACAATCACTTCTACTCAGGTTTTCCTCTAACCTTGCTTCCACACAATCAAAAATTGGGAGTACACACAGCTCCCAAACCTGGGTAGAACACAGTTTTCGATTGTGTGAATGACCTCCATGTTTTACATTTATAGCCTTTTCCTCCTCCAAGGAGAGTAGAGCAGTGTACATGGTTATTTTTATCTTCACAACAAGTCTGTATGGTAGGTTAGGCTGAGAGGTAGGTAAGCATGCCCAGGGCCACCCAGTGAGTCTTATGGCCAGATGAGGATTTGAACTCAGGTCTCCCTGGTCCTAGTTCAACACTTTAACTACTGTACCAAGCTGGCTCCTTGCTAAATTACTCCTGAGTAGACCTACTGAAAATAAGTCATCCTTTACAGTAACTCCTGAGTAGTCCATATTGCGGAACTTAGTCTGGATGTCCATCTCTATCTGGAAGTGTCCTAAACTAGAGGTGGTGGTAGCTAGGAGAAATTTTAATTGGGAAAGTTGTACAGAGGGTGGGGGGATAAGGGTTAAAGATGCTCTTCACCAAGTGCTGCTATCCTGATTTAAATTAACTTCCCCTATGGTTGCTGCTATTGGCTGCTCCCCATGGTTGCTCTCATGGAAAACAGGAGAGGCCCTACTTATGTTCTCTTGTGTCATGCCTAGTGGCTCAACTTGATCTGATTCAAGAGCTCTGTGACTGGAATCTAGTGCGGTGTTTGTTATAACTTCTAAGCAAGCAGTCACATGAAGCTGCTAATTTAACTCAGGAAGCAGCACTGGGGGAGGAATTGGTTATGCCTTTCCTCTTAAGCTCTTTCTCCCTCCTAGATCTGGTTTCTGTAACCTAAATACATGCAATTAACCTGAATGCAAATTCTTCCCCTTGTCTCATCTCCATTGCCTCTCTCTGTTGTCTTTGGCGAAGTTAAAGTTGTACCCTCTTTGGGGCAAGGACTTCTCTTCCTAGGCAGATGCAAAGGAGGACAGTGTTGCTGTAGGTAGTAGGGTTGCCATATTCAAGCTTCCCAAATCCAGGTGGCCTAATTTGCATATCATCCAGATTATGTTGCAGCTAATTTGCATTTTTATTATTTATTTAAAATAACCTTTAATTTGAACCCAATAATGATTGTGGTTTTCAATCTGACAACTTTTTTGTTTCTTTAATTTAGTTAATTTTATTACTTTTATTGTATCTTGTGTCTATCTTATTGTTGTGAGCCGCCCCGAGCAGTAGTGCACTGGAGGGGCGGGGTATTAATATTTTAAATAAATAAATAAATAAATAAATAAATAAATAAATAAATAAATAAATTGACAGATTTGTATACTCTCTCCCCCTTCTCTGCCCTCCCATGTGATCAGATCCAGAGTAAAATCCGGGCAATCCAGGCAGCACATTTGAAATCTGTGTAAATCTGGGTGGAATTTAGCTGCCGGGTGGAGGAGCCAAAATCCGGGGGCTACCCTAAAGTCCATTTGACATGGCAACCCTATGCTGTAGGGGGACAGGTAAAGTAAAGTTGTGCCGTGGAGTCAGTGTCGAGGTGACCGCAGAGCCATGTAGGGTTTTTTTGGTAGAATACAGTTAATGTAACCTAAATACACACCGCTAATCCAGATGCACATGCTTCCCCTCACCTCCATCTTTTCTGCTTCCCTGTGTTGTCTCCCTGTGGCAAAAATTAAATTGCAGGCTCTTTAGGACAGGGACTTATCTTCCACTTACACTACGTTTGGGCATAGCTAGGGTGATGCAAATGAGGGCAGTGTTTCTGTACCTTTAATAAGGGTGTGAAAGAATGAATTCCAAGATGAGCAGCCAAGGCCTATTTAAGACTCTGTGAGGCCCCGGGGGTGGGGTGGGGTGGCAGAATCATCACAACAGTATGTTAAGGTGTTATTATTGAAAGACAAAGATATGCTATGATTTCATTTGCCAAGTATAGGACTCCTGCCAATAAGGTCCTCGCTTTCATATGTAATGAACTAATATAAACAAATCTAAAGTTTAGACATAATGACAATGGATTCTTTACTGGCTTTCCATCACGTTAGCTGAAGTCAATGGCCCAGTAAATGAAGTGTGGTGGGGAATCCCAAAATACTGAAATAACTGTTGTGATCCTGGGGTTATATTTTGCCTGGTTCGTTCTACTGCCTTGAATGAAAAGGTTTGATCTGATCATCTCAAATACTGAACCATACCTTTGGATGGGGGCCTCTATGCGTTGCACCTGGGGCAATGCACCCCCTCCTTTAAAAAAGCCCTAGGTGCAGCTTTTCCCATGCACGTAAGAAGCACTGAACCTACCCAAACCCCTCTTCTATACCACTAGCACATGTGTCTCGCCATTCAGGAGTTAGACAGCAGCCTTCTCTGTACTAACTAAAGCTTGCAAATGATCTTCAAGGGGTAGCCCCATGTAGAGATCATCACAGCAGCCAGCTGGGAAGTCATCAGGTCATGGATGATAGTGGCTGGATGGGTCCCTTCTGTTGTTGAGGAAGTTTGCAGCTGGCTTACCTGATATAACTGGTACAAAGCAAGGCTTACTACCCACTGCATACACAACAGGGCACCTTCAGTGCTTTGCCCAGTGATGGGCCTTTAGCCATTTCTTGAATTACGGACTTGAGATTAAGCACAAATACATCTCACATGCTACCAAAACAAGGGCTACTTTGTGGCTGCTAATGCTAGAAGCAAGCATTATTGATTTAAATGGGGCTTGCTTCTAAGTAGATGAGTTTTGGATTGCAGTCAACATAAGAACAGCCCTGCTGGTTCAGGCCCAAGGCCCATCTAGTCCAGCATCATGTTTCATACAGTGGCCCACCAGATGCCGCTGGAAGCCTGCAGGCAGGAGTTGAGGGCATGCCCACTCTCCTGCTGTTACTCCCCTGCAACTGGTACTCAGAGGAATCCTGCCTTTGTGCCTGGAGGTGGCCAATAGCCCTCCTACTAGTAGCCATTGATAGACCTCTCCTCCATGAAGTTATCGAAACCCCTCTTAAAGCCATCCAGGTTTTTGTCTGTCACCACATCTTGTGGCAGAGAATTCCACAAGTTGATTGTGTGTTGTGTGAAAAAGTACTTCTGTTTGTTGGTCCTAGATTTTCTGGCAATCAGTTTCATGGGATGACCCCTGGTTCTAGCGTTATGTGAGAGGGAGAAGAATTTTTCTCTATCCACTTTCTCCACACCATGCATGATTCAAAGACCTCTATCATGTCTCCCTGCAGTCATCTTTTTTCTAAACTAAAAAGCCCCAAGTGTTGTAGCCTTTCCTCATAAGAAAGGTGCTCTAGGCCCCATATCATCTTGGTTGCCCTCTTCTGCACCTTTCCCAATTCTACAATGTCCTTTTTAAGATGTGGTGACCAGAATTGTACACAGTACTCCAGGTGTGGCCGCACCATCATTTTGTATATTACTCCCCTCCATTGTGAAAACTCTCCATTTATACCTACCCTCTGTTTCCTGTCTTTCAACCAGTTAGCAATCCACACATGTACTTGTCTCCTTATCCCATGACCGCTAAGTCTGTTGAGGAACCTTGTCAAAAGCTTTTTGGAAGTCCAGGTATACTATGTCAACTGGATCATCTTGATCCACACACTAGTTGACACTCTCAAAGAAAAGGGTTGTGAGGCAAGATTTACCTTTGCAGAAGCCATGCTGGTTCACTCACAGCAGGGTCTGTTCTTCTATGTGCTTTACAATTTTATCCTTGAGGATGCTTTCCATCAATTTGCCTGGAACAGACAGTAAGCTAACTGGCCTGTAATTTCCTGGATCACCCCTGGATTCCTTTTTGAAAATCGGTGCTACATTTGCTACTTTCCAGTCCTCTGGTACAGAGCCCAATTGCAGGAATAAGTTATATATTTTAGCAAGGAGGTTGGCAATTTCACATTTGAGTTCTTTGAGGACTCTTGGATGGATGCCATCCGGCCCTGATTTGTTAGTTTTCAGTTTTTCCAGACAGTTTAGAACAGGGTTTCTCAACGTGTGGGTCCCCAGATGTTATTGGACTTCAACTCCCATAATCCCCAGCCCCAGTGGCCTTTGGCTGGGAATTATGGGAGTTGAAGTCCAATTACATCTGGGGACCCACACGTTGAGAATCCCTGGTTTAGAACATCATCTCTTATCACTTATATCTGACTCTTTAGCCTCCATCCCTGAAAAGCCTGGTTCAGGAACAGGTATATGCTCAGTATTCTCTGCTGTGAAGACAGATGCAAAGAACTCATTTAGCTTCTCTGCAAACTCCATATCCTCCTTAATAATTCCTTTCACTCCCTCATTGTCTAATGGTCCAACCACCTCCCTGGCAGGTTTCCTGCATTTGATGTATTTAAAGAAGTTTTTGTTATTCCCCTTGATACTTTTGGCTAAATGTTCCTCAAACTCTCTTTTTGCCTCCCTTATTGTCACCTTGCATTTCTTTTGCCAGAGTTTGTGTTCCTTTCTGTTCTCTTCGTTTGGACAGGCCTTCCAATTTCAGAAGGAAGTCTTCTTCCCTTTTATGGCTTCCTTGACAGTACCCGTTAGCCATGCTGGCATCCTCCTGGAATTAGTGGTACCTTTCCTCCTTTTGAGTATACAATCTAACTGGGCTTCTAGTATTGTGCTTTTGTGTAAACTCCATGCACTCTGGAGCGAAGTGACTCTCCTGATTTCCCCTTTCAGCTTTCTTTTCACCATACTCCTCATTTTAGAGAAGTTTCCTCTTTTGAAATTCAAAACATCTGTGTTAGACTTCCTTGGTGATTCTCTCCCCGCCTGTATGCTGAATTTGATGGCACTATGGCACGGTTCCCTAAAGGGTCGATGACACTGACATCACGCACCAGGTACTGGGTGCCACTCAGAATTAAGTCCAAGGTCGTCTTCTCTCTGGTTGGTTCCAAGACCAGCTGTTCTAGGGCACAGTCATTCAGCGTATCTAGAAATTTGACCTCTTTGTCATTACCTGACTGTGAATTTCCCCAGTCTATGTGTGAGTAATTGAAGTCACCCGTTATTTCTGCCCTGCCTCTCCTTGATGCCTCCCTGATTTCCTCCTGCAACTCCCAGTCACTGTTGGTGTTTTGGTCCAGAGGGTGATAGCACTTCCCCAGTAGCACGTTCCCTTTCATGCCTTGTATTGTCACCCACAGGGTTTCTGTGGAGGACTCCAGTCCACCTCGGTTATCTATCTATCTATCTATCTATCTATCTATCTATCTATCTATCTATCTATCTATCTATCCCTTCTTTAACATACAGTGCTATTCCTCCTCCAAGGCGCCCCTCCCTGTCTTTTCTATAGAGTTTATATCCAGGGATAACAGTGTCCCACTGGTTCTCACTGTCCCACCATGTTTCTGTTATGCCCACTATATCTATTTCTGCATTAGCAACCAAGCACTCCAGCTGACTCATCTTGGCTCAGAGGCTTCTGGCATTGGCGTATAAGCACCTATACTCTGAATCTCTCACCTGATGTATGCTATCTTTCTTTTGACTCTTTGACCAGCTGGCACAGCCTTCTGTCTGCTCTTTATGAAGTTCTGCTCTGATCATGCGGTCAGATTAGATATTAAATAAGGTGATGTCTGGGAAGTTACACATTGGAGTGACATGTGAACCCCTTTGGGTTTTAGAAGAAAAATCCTCAGAAATGAGTAGTCCCACCACCACCTACTGCATGGATTTCTGATTTTGTCCTTTTGCATATCTTTTTAGCATTTTGAGGTTTTTAGATTTCATTATACATCAGGTTTCCATGCTGGTTTTGGTTCATGGAGAGGTTAGCGGGAGGGCGGGGGGACTCTGAACAGCTTTGGGTTTACATATATTTCAACTTTCTGGCTCAGACCACTGAACTTTCCCCATACACACAGGATGCATGATGTCCCTGAGCACCCAGAGCCAATGTAGTGAGTGTACTGGATGGAGTGTCATCGGACTTGGATGGGAGAAGCTTGCATTCAAATCCTTGCTCAGCCATGATGCTCACCTGGCAGCCTTGGACCAAGCCTTGGACCGCTCAGAGGTTATATAAAAAGCTGTCTTATACTGAGTCAGACCATTGGTCCATCTAGCTCAGTATTGTCTATGCTGACTGGCAGCATTTCTCAGGTTTTGGACAGTGACTAATCTCCTTGCATTAAGCTTTCTTTACTGGGCTGCTGTTGTGAGAATAAAACAGGATATCCCCATATACAGTGCCCTGAACCCCTTGGAGGAAAGACAGAATACAATATTTATTTATTTATTTATTTATTTGACTGACTGATTGATTGATTGATTTACCTACCGCCCTTCTAAAAATGGTTCAGGGCAGTTTATTTGGTAGCTGAGAACTTATGAAGATGGCACGGGGGCTGTTCAGACATTGCGTTGTACGAGTGTACAGATGTCCATTCACTTGTACATGTTTTTGTGTTAATGACTGTAGCTGCACTCATTTTACCATGAACCTGGGTACAGATCCCTCAATTGCATAGTACAGATAGGGGAGGAGAGCTGGTCTTTTGCTAAGCAGGGTCCATTCTGATTTGCATTTGGATGGGTGATTACATGTGAGCACAGTCTGTTGTAAGATCTTCCCCTTAGGGAATGGGGCCATTGCTCAGTGGTAGAGCAGCTGCTTGCATGCAGAAGGTCCCAAGTTCACTCCCTGGCATCTCCAGGTGGGACTGCGAGAGACTCCGGCCTGAAAAACCTTGGAGAGCCACTTCCACTCAGTAGATGCTACTGAGCTAGACGGACCAGTGGTCTGACGCTGTATAAGGCAACTTCTTATGCTTCTATTCAATATAACATGTGAATCATTGTACCTGTGTATAGATCTTAATAATAATAATAATAATAATAATAATAATAATAATAATAATATTATGGGACTTCCGACTACAAACAGACAAACATCTGCCACACAATACACCAGATATAACTGGAGTTGAGAAGAAAGAAAAACAAGTTAAAATAATTGACATACCTGTAGCAATACCAGGGGATAGCAGAATAGAAGAAAAAGAAATAGAAAAAAATCACAAAATACAAAGATCTACAAATTGAAATTGAAAGGCTGTGGCAGAAAAAGACCCAAATAATCCCAGTGGTAATTGGCGCCCTGGGTGCAGTTCCAAAAGACCTTGAAGAGCACCTCAACACCATAGGGGCCACAGAAATCACCATCAGCCAATTACAAAAAGCAGCTTTACTGGGAACAGCCTATATTCTGCGACGATATCTATAACAACTGACAATAAAATTCAGCCATCCCAGGTCCTTGGGAAGGACTCGATGTCTGGATAAAACAAACCAGTCGATAACACCTGTCTGACTGTGTAAACAAGAAATAATAATAATAATGATAATAATAACAACAACAACAACAACAATAATTCGATTTCTATACCGCCCTTCCAAAAATGGCTCAGGGCAGTTTACAAAGAGAAATAACAAATAAGATGGCTCCCTGTCCCCAAAGGGCTCACATTCTAAAAAGAAGCATAAGACACACACCAGCAACAGTCACTGGAAGTACCATCTGCGTTGTACAATGAGTGCACACTGTACACTCATTGTATGAGCGCTGAACATAATACTTAGGCTTTCAGACGAACTGACCTGAATTCAGAATGAAATGAAAGTACTACTTCTCTCTGCCCTTCAGATGAGCCAAGGACGAGTTTATTCCCCCTCCCCCTTTCTGGTTCTCATTAAAACATACTTCTCTAGAACCCATGGGTATTGTTTCCTCTTTTATGAGCATGTGTCTTCCTTTCTGGTTGCCTACTCCTACTGCATTTTCTGATCTTGTGACACAGGGCTGGAACCTCATAAAAATCAGCAAAAGCATTTTTCAGTGGCGTGTTTTCGATACCTTTATCTAACATGCCCTGTTTGGGGCAGGGAGGTTATTAGAGGGGAGCTGCATAACCTGATGTGCTCCATTGACTGAGTAAGCATCACATGGACATGACAGTGTTCCTAGGAGGGCAAGCTGGTTCAGGAAACCCTTCCCCCACTCAACCTTTGCTTCTACTGCAGATGTAAGCAAAGAAGCGCTTTTCCTCTTTCAGCTCCTTTCTGCAATAGGCCAGGATTATCCTCCAAGGAATGCCTTTAATCCCCTGCTGAAGAGCGATTTGTCTACAGCTTGAGACTGCAGTCAATTTCTTTTTGTATTAAACTATCCCCTGTACCCAGGAGAACAGGGTTTTCTAACCTTGGGTTCCCAGATGTTGTTGGACTACAATTCCCATTATCCCCAGCCACAAAGGCCATGGCTGAGGATGGTGGGAGTTGTAGTCCAACAACATCTGAGGAACCAAGGTTAAGAAACCCTGCAGTAGAGCATGTTTTTTCAGCTTCCAGTGCCGACCCCTTTGACAGAGGTGTCTCAAGTTGAAGTGCCCAAAGCAAGGGACGGATGCCACCTTGCCCCATACCCTATGCCAGCCCCACTTTCGAAACCAACTCTTGCAAGCATTGGAAGTGAATGTGGGGTAGGATGGAGGGAGGTCTCTAGCAGCAGATCCAAATTAACCTAGTAGCAAATGTAGCATTTGCTATGGGCCCCACATTTTTTAGGGCCCCACACTAAATGTTTGCAAGCTTTTCTCCTATTCCTATAACCTCCTCTCCTGTCTGGAGATCTCTCCTCCTCTCTGCTTCTGCAATCCACCCTAGGCAGGAAAAGAGCAGTTGCAGTCTTAGTGCTCAACGGTCACCCAGCCCTCACAGCTTCACTCATTCCTGTTGAAGGGAAAGTTCGCTTTTCTGCCCAGGCAGTGCTCCAAATGGCGAAAAGCCAGGGCTTGCAGCAGCCCGAAGGAAATAGCCTGTCCATTGGCTCTTGGAAATTTCTTGTCATGCTTCCTTTAGGGACCTTTATAACATATGCTACGGGCCCCGCACTAGCTTAATCCGGCCCTAGCAGCTGCTGCTTCTCCTCTCCTTGTGCTTGCAAATAGTGGGAAGAAAGGGACTCTCCTTGCAAAGTTTGCATTTAATGGTTGCAAAGGGCAGAGTGGTCCCAAAGAGCAGCTCCAATGAGAGCAGTGTTCCCTCTAAGAGGGATTCCCAGATGCTGTTGACTGCAGCTCACGTAATTCCCAAACAAAGGCTATTGCAGCTGGGGATGCTGGGAGTTGTAGCCAACCACATCCGGGAATCCCTGTTCAAGGGAACATTGAATGGTAGTAGGAGCAGTGTTCCTTCAAACAGGGATTCCCTTTGGGAGGGAGATTGATTGGCCCCACTACACTGGCAATGAGACCAGGAGCAGTTCTCCCTACCTTTAAGTCAGGGAGCGTCACTCTGGCTGCACTGCCAATGCAACACAGGCCAGTTTCAGTTCCCAACGGGGCCATGCAACAAACATTGCTACTCCACCTACAAGGCGCCCCTCCCTGTCCTTTCTATAGAGTTTGTATCCAGGGATAAGAGTGTCCCACTTTTCCAGATGGACTTGCAGGGCTGCATTTAGCATAAATCTGAAGATATCAATAAGCAATTAATCCATTCCTCTCTGTGTCAGTTATGCTTAATGTCTGCATAACATTGGCTAGGCTTAAAGTGATTTTGAATGATTATTTTTATAAACACTTTTTTGAAGGGCAACTGTTTATATTGATATATACAATATATACTCTTTTTTTTAAAAAGGACTCTGACATATTACAGGCTTCAGCAAAACTCAGGAATTTTTGACATAGGTATGTTCATCACTGAATGACTGGAACATCAAATGAAAACATGCATATGTAAAGCAGCTGCCACTGTTCAAACTTCACAGGGTTGCTAATCATCAAAATAAAAAGTTCTGTAATGGCCCATGTGTTTGTGGGCAGGGGCAGCCCTTCCATGAGGCGAGGTGAAATGGTTGCCTCAGGCAGCAGGCTACTTGGATTCAAGTGAGATGGCAAGATGCCCTTCTGCCCTTTGCTTTAAAAAAGTGGTGGGGAGAAGGAGAGAAGAATACACACAAGGGGGGGGGATTTGGCATCCTGTCTCAGGCACACAAAGGCTTTAAGCCGCGAGATTCCCAGATGCTGTTGACTACAAATCCCATCATCCCCAGGACCCCAGCCAAAAGGCACTGAGCTGGGGGTGATGGGAATTGTTGTCAACAAGATCTGGAAATCCCAGTTACAGGCAGCACTAGCCACCAATGTCTGTGAGACTGCCTGTCTGCCTCTTCGTATTGAGCCCCTAAGAGGGAGAAGTAATAAACTATGTTTGGATAATATGCAAGCTTTAACCTGAGCGTGGGCAGCAAAACGGCCCTCTTCTTGGAACAACACAGAAGAATATGTCTTTCCCCCCGATTTAAGAAGCCATCCATCTCTTTTTGTCTTAAGCAGCTATTGTATCGATACCCAGCCACTTCTCAGATCTATTTGCATGCCTAAAAACCATCATATCTCACACTAAGAAAAAGGGAGTCATGTCCTACTACAGTACCTGATCCAAACTCATGCTGCCCCTTGTGGCAGCCTGCTGCACTGCAGCAGGGCTTTTTTTTTTATTCTCTAGGATAAGATCCAGGACAGCCCGCCCTGTGGGATCACCCACTGGCTCTGCCTGTAGCAGGAAGTATAAAAGGCTTTGTGGCTGAGGCAGGCCTTGCTTCAGGATCGGCCTTCTTAGATTGGGCCTATTATGACAAGCTGTTTGTTCTGATTCTTGGCTTCTTTCTGGTTCCTGTTCTGACCCTTTGGCTCTTGACTGCTAATTGGCTTGACCTCCAGTGTATTACGGATTCTCAGCTCCTGTCTGGACCCTTCGGCTCCTGAGTGTTGACCTGGCTTGACCCTGGTGTCTTCCTGCCTCTTGGCTGCTCTCTGGATTCTCTGGCTCCTGAGTGTCAACCTGGCTTGACTCTCGTGTTTTCCTGGCTCTTGGCTCCTATCTGGATTCTCTGGCTCCTGATCGCCTACCCGGCTTAACCCCTGGTGTGCTCCTGGCTCTTTTTGTCCTGGCCTTGGACTCATGCTCCCTAGTGATTTCTGCCCATGGCTCAGCTTCTGACTACGGGATCAAGACAGCCATGTGCAAGAAGCCTAAAGAGAAAGGGTTAAGAATGGATGTAAGCATACAGAGGAGACCAACAACTTCATACACATTCTTAGCAGCTGGTGGGCATTCCACTAGTATTTAATATTTTATTTCTAAAGTGCTTAAGTAGGTTCTAAGTGCTGTACAAAATTGAAAAATAAAGAGGTACCAACTCATTAGCTCGCCATGGAACCATCTAGTTGTGATGCCTGTAAGCTTTGTGAATGGCAATCATCTGTGTGCATGAGGCTCAGAAATGTTGACAGAAGACAAAATAGCTGACTGATGCCAAATGAGGTGACTTAACTCACTCTCCCAACCCATTACACATTCCCTTACAGTAGCAGGCATGTCACCACTGTAGGAAAAGCATTTGGCTCCCAGCAGGGAGGCTGGGATGGCGGGAGAGGGAGAAGCTTCTTGTTTTAGCAAGGTGAAGACTAATGGATGCTTTCAAGTCCCCCGGGAGCACATCAAGTACCAATTAGGTAAAGCATGCAACTACAATATTGTCTCCATTTTAGTTTCAATTTACTTGTCAAATGTTCTCTTAACAGCTGGTGTCTGTTAGGGAGTTCCTCCTGTACAGTCAAGGGGGGGGGGGGGAAGCACAGTAACACACTGCTTGGTTAGAGGCTGTCAGCAGATTATTGCCAGTTGTGTCAGCAGCTTCAGTCCCACTCCAAACCATTGAAAACAGAGCAAACACTCAATTCCAGAAGAAACTCCTCATCCAACAAATTCTGATATGTGTATTACACACACACACACACACACACACACACACACACACACACACACACCTCAGCAGCAAAACTGATAACCTGACAATGTTTTTAAATTGCACTTTGCATTTTTCTTTAAAATTAATGTTTGTGTATTTATTACTAATTGCACAACTGTAAAATTCAGTGGACAAAAACATATGCCAGTCATAGTAAACATGCAAACATGGTGCCCCCTGCAATTCAGACTGGGGCTCCCAACCTGTGGTCCTCTAGATGTTGCTGAACTTCAACCCTCACTGTTCCCAGCTGCAGTTTATTGTGGCTGGGGATGATGGAGTTGTAGTTCAACAACATCTGGAGGAACCTCTGGTTTAGATTAACAGTTAACTCATAAGAACAGCCCTGCTGGATCAGGCCCATGGCTCATCTAGTCCAGCATTCTGTTTCACACAGTGGCCCACCAGATGCCGCTGGAAGCCTGCAGGCAGGAGTTGAGGGCATGCCCTCCCTCCTGCTGTTCCTCCCCTGCAACTGGTATTCAGAGTCATCCTGCCTTTGAGGCTGGAGGTGGCCTATAGCCCTCCGACTTGTAGCCATTGATAGACCTCTCCTCCATGAAGTTATCCACACCCCTCTTAAAGCCATCCAGGTTGCTGGCTGTCACCACATCTTGTGGCAGATAATTACACAAGTTGATTATGTATAGTGTGAAAAAGTACCTCAGTTTGCTGGTCCTAAATTTCCAGGCAATCAGTTTCATGAGATGACCCCCGGTTCTAGTCTTATGGGAGAGGGAGAAGAATTTCTCTCTATCCACTTTCTATCCACCATGCATGATTTTATAGACCTTTATCTAGGGGTGTGCACGGAACCGCCACACTGCGGTCCGGCACTGGGGTGGGGGGTCGCTTTAAGAGCGGCGGGAGGGTTTACTTACCCCTCCCGCCACTTTCCCGATCTGACGCCGTAATCTGTAGAGTAATCGGGGCGGCAGGATACCTCCCTGCCGCCCCTTCCCCGCTGCTGCTCTGCAAAAACTCCCAGTAATGCTTTGCGCGTGCGCATGTTGTGCGCGCGCTTCATGTCACTGATGTGCGCACGCGCAAAGCATTACTGGGAGTTTTTGCAGAGCAACAGTGGGGAAGGGGCGGCAGGGAGGTATCCTGCCGCCCCGATTACTCTACAGATTACGGCGCCAGATCGGGAAAGTGGCGGGAGGGGTAAGTAAACCCTCCCGCCGCTCTTAAAGCGACCCCCCCCAATCCGAACCACCCAGGTCCGGACCAGTCCGGACCGGTCCGGAGGCCTTTTCAATGGCCTCCGGACCGGTCCGGGCCCATCCTACCTTTGTCATGTCTCCTCGCACTCGTCTTTTTTTCTAAACTAAATAGCCCCAGGTGTTGTAGCCTTGCCTCATAAGAAAGGTGCTCTAGGCCCCTGATCATCTTGGTTGCCCTCTTCTGCACCTTTTCCAGTTCTACAATGTCCTTTTTTAGATGTGGTGACCAGAATTGTACACAGTACTCCAGGTGTGGCTGCACCATCGTTTTGTATAAGGGCATTATAATATTAGCAGTTTTATTTCCAAACCCCTTCCTAATGATCCCTAGCATGGAATTGGCCTTTTTCACAGCTGCCACACACTGAGTGGACAATTTCAACGAGCTGTCCACCACAACCCCAAGATCCCTCTCCTGGTCAGTCACCGACAGCTCAGATCCCATCAGTGTATACTTGAAGTTGGAGTTTTTCGTCCCAATATGCATCACTGTACACTTGCCAACATTGAACCGCATTTGCCACTTTGTCACCCACTCACCCAGTCTGGAGAGATCCTTTTGGAGCGCCTCCCAATCCGTTTTGGATTTTACTACCCCAAAGAGTTAGGTGTCATCTGCAAATCTGGCCACCTTGCGGCTTACCCCTACTTCTAGATCATGTATGAATAAATTTAAAAAGCACCGGTCCCAGTACAGATCCCTGGGGAACCCCACTTCTTACTTCCCTGCAACTCATCCACTGTGTAATTAAAAAAAGAAGTCTGCCATGTACTTTTAGATCTTGAAAGAGAATCTCTGCCCAGATATGCCATACATTTGCTAATGGCTAGCTTACACTTCTGACTAAACGAGTCAATTATCTTCTTTGACCCATGCCTATTTTTCACTAGCTAGTTATCCATTAATATGCAGCTATTCATTATGCATTTAGAATCCACAGTTTACAAAACCTCTATCTATTGGCCAAGAATACACAGTAGGCCAAAGGTTCTCAAATTTGGGTTCCGAGATGTAGTTGGTAGGGATGTGTATGGAACCAGGCAGGAGTGGCTCGAAGGGGTGGGGTGTGTGTGTCGCTTTAAGGGTGGGGGAGGCTGCACTTACCCCTCTCCCCGATTTCCCTCCGCTGGTGCTTGGTGTCCATAAAAGCCTTTGGGGCGGCAGTGTATATCCCTGCCGCCCCTTCCCCACTTCAGCCAGAAATGGCTGGAAGTACTGGACGCGCGCTTGTGAAGGGGAAGGGGCAGCAGGGAGGTACACTGCTGCCCCAAAGGCTTTTATGGACACCAAGCACCAGCAGGGGGAAAGCGGGGAGAGGGGTAAGTGTACCATCCCCTGCTCTTAAAGTGACACACCCCCAGCTTCGAATTTCGAACCCCCTTTGTTTTCGAACCTGTTTGGAGGCCCATAAAAGGGCCTCCGAACAGGTTCGTGCACTTCCCTAGTAGTTGACTTTGGATGATAGACTACAACACCCATCATACACCCTGGCCTTTGGGAGATGGGCGTTGTAGATTACCAACATCTAGGGACTCAAGGTGGAGAACCTCTGCGGTAGGCCAAGGATTCTGTCCAACTACCAAACTAATTTCTGATAGCTCTCCAAAACAGACAAAGCAATGAACTGCCCCACATCATGTGCACTACCTCCACATTAGAGTCATTGCACCTGCAGAACTTAGAACCTGATTCTATGCGCATTTCTCAGATGCAAGTCCCACCAAGTTCAATGCAATTTACCCTTCAGTAAGGACTGCGCCCTTAGGATCACCTCCTCTTGTTTATTTATTTTGACATTTCTATCCTGCTTTTCCTCCAAGGAGCCCAGAGCAGTGCAGATAGTTATGCTTAACCCCACAACAACCCTGTGAGGTAGGTTAGGCTCATAACCTGTGAGGTAAGTGGGTTATGATTTCCCTTAACGTCTTTAGGCTCTCACCCTTTCGCTCTAAGGAAGAACAGGGATGCACATGTTTCTGATTTGAATGTCATCTGTTTTCCTGCAGTGATCCGAGTATAACTGATGGAGCTGCTAGCATTTGAAGCGTGGCTAAGTGGGTGAATTAAATTTCTATTAAATGCACTCCTTTTTTCCTCGCCCTTCAAGCGTAGTGAGAATGTTGCTGTGTCACATCGCACGGCATGTGGAACTGTCAGTTAGGATGCATCAGTTATCCCTCAAGGCCAGACCAGCTGAGCATATTTGGGTGTGTGTGTGTGTGTGTGTGTGTGTGAAGAGATTGGGAATGCTTTATTTCCTTATCATAATGCCTTGCATCACCTTCTCCTTTCAAGGTTGTTCTAGCTTCCTTCCATAATCTGCAGGCAGCGTGGACAGGGAAAGAAATGAGGAAGTACAGTGCTGCAGAATACCTTGCCTGCTCTTGCTTTGAAGTTTGTGCTGCCGTTATCCCTGCTTTTATCCGAGCTCTCTCCTGGCACAGTTGTCAGCTATCATTTGCGCACTAGAGTTTGACAGGACGGTGGAGAGAGATTCACTGCCCTTCTCTTTTCAGTCAGAATTGTCTCAAAGCCTGCCCTTTTAGCAGTAGGCTCCTATTAGCATGTCATTATCATATCTACTTTTTTGCCTTCTCCTCCTTTCCCTGCTAGGAGAACAATAGCAGGGCTTCCCCACACTGTGGTTAGGTTGCATCTCAGTTCATCTCAACTGCTCTTGCTGTTCTGAAGAATTGAAGGCAGCTGAGAATAGAAGGGGGAGGAGTTACTCTCTTTCTTCCAGGGAGGGGCAAATCCTGTGTTCTGAGGGGCCACCATATTATTCAGACACCCAACTGAGGATTGAAACAAGCTGGCTCTGTCTTACAGCTGGTATCAACTTTCAGTCAGGGTTCACAGCTATGTGTCATGATCCCTAAGCCTGACCCTCTTCCAGCCAAGACAGATTCCAAGCTTGACCCTGAGATGGACTCAAAGGATGTAACAGAAGAAGTGGGATACAAGGGCCTCTGCTCCGGGGCTCTGGGACCCTGTAATCCCAAAACCTCCCCTTTGACCTGAGGATGCCCCCCACTTCCTTCTCCTCTAGTTCGGAGGAGAAAACTAAAGCCCACATCAGCTCCATCAACCATATCTCAGCTATGCTGCAGCCAGAGACTGAGGAATAAGGTGTGGGCACGTTAAGCTTTTGACATTCTAGACTAGGGGGCGTGGCCAGGATTCACTTCCTTTGAAAAGGGCTCAGTCTGCTGCAGGTCTTTGCTGCAGTAACATTATTGTCACTACTCCTGGCAGGGGTTCAAAGAACCCGGGCTGCCAATGGGAAAGGCTGCCGAAGCCTGCAGGGGGGCATGGCATGGGCTCCAGAGAGCCTGAGCGAGCTCTCTCCTGTCCATTTCAGGCAGCACTTGCTACCTGACAGCATTTATTTCTCTCTCTCTCTCTCTCGCTGGAGGGAGAGAAAGCGGGGGAGGGGAGGTTGTCAGGCAGCAAACACTGCCTGAAATGGATGGGGGATAGCTCGCTTGGGGTTCTTGGGAGCCTGGCCGTGGGCAGGGGAGAGCTTGCTTGGGGCTCTCCAGAGCCCAAGCCACTCCCCCTTGCGTGTGACATCACACACACTAGGGGCCGCTGGGTGGGGCTGGACACAGGCCGCCATTCAGCTGGTTCTGCGCCTGGCTCCTGGTTTGGCTTTTGTTACTCCAGTGTAGACTTTTCAAGGTAGACTTGACCTTGCTGTATTACCTGACCTCCCGGTTTAGACATGGGACTGTGACTCAACCGGACCTATGCTTACTCCCTTATACAACTGCCTTCCTAGCTTGTGACCTCCGCTTTGTGGCCCTGACCTGCACTTGGCTCCCTCATGAGCCCTTGCCTGAAGACTGGCATAGCTAGCCCTGTGAGGCATGATACTATGGAGCATGCACCTGCTAATGAGGCAAGATAAGGCAGTCACCTCAAGCAGCAGATTGCTGCTGCTTTTGCCTCTGCCCACCTCATCCCAGCTGGACCCATCACTGTTGGACCCATCACTGCTCCTCCCAAATATTTTTTTTCTTGCAACATGCCAGCCACTTGTTGCTCCATGTAACATGCCAGCCATATCTGGTACTCCTCCTCCCTCCCTTCCATGTCCCATCCTCCACCCATTTAAACACTTCCTGCTGCTCCAGCTTTTTTGACTAGGCAAAGGATGAGACCCAGTGGGCATGTGGAAAAGGAACTGGGGTCTCCTCCTCCTCCCTCCTCCTGAGACTGGCCATCATCAGGAAGACCCCAAGCAGCCAAGTGTGAGCTCCATCTCTGGAGGTAGAGCTTGGTCCAGGCCAGGGTTGGCCCTTCCATGAGGCATGATGAGGAAGTTGCCTCAGGCAGCAGATTATTGAGGCACCAGCGAAGTGACCAGATGCCCTCCTGTCCCTGGCTTTAAAAAGCGGGGGGGGGGGAGGAGAAGGGTGCATACTAGAGAGTCATTTGGCACCTTGCCTTAGGTGCCTCCAGTGGTCTGGGACCAGTGTTGCCTCTGTTCCTGGGGACACAGAGGCTGGAGCCACATCAGGGGCCACATAAACACACACACACATCTAGCATAAGACAATGGCTCTAAGGTGGTTGGTCCGCCTGTATAATGCGCCAGACAGTTACTACGTCATGGACAGTGTGGGAACTTAACATGGCAGCTGCCAGGGGCCCAGAACTAGAGAAGTTGCCTGAGGATGCCAAGTGCTGACACTGGGATTGGGCTCCGCCCCCAGGATGATGTTGCTGTCCCTCCAGGAGTTGGCCTGGAGTGTTCAAGAATCAGCATCACTCTCCAGGTGACAACCGATAACAATCCTAAAGATCGATATTGTGAAAAGTATTGGGGGAGGGGATTTCTCCGGGAATAGCTTGAGAGTTGGTAATTCTACCCACAAACCAATAATAATAATAATAATAATAATAATAATAATAATAATAATACAACTGGGGAAACACCTGGGAAAACTCATCTCATAATGAAAGACCCAGCAAAAGGTGCAGTTCCAAGTAATTGTAGACCAATAACCTGCCGGCCAACCATGTTCAAATTATTAACTGGAATAATAGCAGATGAAGTGATGCAACACTTATTAACTAACAAACAGCTTCCAGTTGAACAGAAAGGAAATTGCTCGAACACCAGAGGCACAAAAGACCAGCTGCTGGTTGACAAAATGATTTTAGAAAATTGCAAAAGAAGGAAAACAAATCTAAGTGTTGCAAGGATTGACTACAAGAAAGCCTTCGACTCATTGCCTCACACATAGATACTAAAATGTTTAGAAACAACTGGTGTCAGCAAAAACATTCAGATATTTATAAAAAAAGCAATGAGCATGTGGAGTACACAGTTAACAATCAATGGCGAGACACTTGGACAGGTTAGCATTAGAAGAGGTATTTTCCAAGGGGACTCACTATCCCCTCTGTTGTTTGTAATCGCCATGACCCCACTTTCACAAATACTAAACAAAACAGGCCTTGGATACCAAACATCTAAAACATCAAGTAAAATCAACCATCTGCTGTACATGGACAATCTGAAGTTGTATAGAAAGTCCCAGTCAGAAATCGAATCACTGCTAAACATTGTCCATATATTCAGTAGCGATATAGCAATGGAGTTTGGACTAGACAAAGCGTGCTGCATTAATAATGAACAGAGGGAAAATAAGAAAAACAGAAGGAACCGAACTGCCCAATGGAAGCAACATCAAGAACCCAGAAGAGAAAGAACATTACAAATACTTGGGCATTCTCCAGGCTGATAACATCACACACACTGAAGTTAAAAGAAAAATTGGAAGTGAATACATCAGGAGAGTTAGAAAAATCCTCAAGTCCAAACTCAGTGGCGGGAACACCATACAAGCCATAAACACCTGGGCTATAACTGTTATCAGATACACTGCAGAAATAATAGACTGGACCCAGGCTGAGCTAGAGACGCTAGATTGTAAGACCGGGGAAAAATGACCATCAATCATGCTTTGCACCTCCGCAGTGATGTAGATAAGCTATACCTCCCTTGTAGCTCAGGTGGAAGAGGAATGCTGCAAGTCCATCAAACAGTAGAGGAGGAGAAAAGAGGCCTTGAAGAATATATAAAGGACAGTGAAGAAGATGCACTCAAAATGGTCAATAACGAGAAACTATTCGACACCAATGAAACAAAGCAGGCCTACAAGAAAGAATAAGTCAAGAACCGAGCCGAAAAATGGAAAAATAAGCCACTGCCTGGTCAATATTTGCACAATATAAGTGGAAAATCAGACATCACCAAGACCTGGCAATGGCTTAAAAATGGCAACTTGAAGTAAGAAACAGAGGGTTTAATCCTGGCTTCACAAGAACAGGCACTAAGAACAAATGCAATAAGTCAACAACAAACAGCAAGTGCCGCCTTTGTAAAGAAGCAGATGAAACAGTGGACCACCTAATCAGCTGTTGTAAAAAGTTTGCACAGACTGACTACAAACAAAGGCATGACAAGGTAGCAGGGATGATACACTGGAACATCTGCAAAAAATACAAGCTACCTGTAGCCAAAAAATGGGTGGGACCATAAAATTGAAAAAGTTGAAGAAAATGAAGATGTAAAAATATTATGGGACTTCCGACTACAAACAGACAAACATCTGCCACACAATACACCAAATATCACTGTAGTCGAGAAGAAAGAAAAACAAGTTAAAATAATCGACATAGCAATACCAGGGGATAGCAGAATAGAAGAAAAAGAAATAGAAAAAAATCACAAAATACAAAGATCTACAAATTGAAATTGAAAGGCTGTGGCAGAAAAAGACCAAAATAATTCCCAGTGGTAATTGGCGCCCTGGGTGCAGTTCCAAAAGACCTTGAAGAGCACCTCAACACCATAGGGGCCACAGAAATCACCATCAGCCAATTACAAAAAGCAACTTTACTGGGAACAGTCTATATTCTGCGACGATATCTATAGCAACAACATTGAGGAAAAAATTCAGCCATCCCAGGTCCTTGGGAAGGACTCGATGTCTGGATAAAGCAAACCTGTTAATAACACCTGTCTGACTGTGTAAATAAATAATAATAATAATAATATTGCTGTTCCCAGTAAAGTTGCTTTTTGTAATTGGCTGATGGTGATTTCCATAGGGGCCACAGAAATCACCACCAGCCAATTACAAAAAGCAACATTACTGGGAACAGCCTATATTCTGCGACGATATCTAAAATAACCAACAGTAATGATGAGAAAATTCAGCCATCCCAGGTCCTTGGGAAGGACTCGATGTCTGGATAAAACAAACCAGTCAATAGCACCTGTCTGACTGTGTAAATAAATAATAACAATATGATTAATTAAATTAATTAGTTAGTTAGTTAGTTACTCAATAAACAAAACAGTAAGTTCCACATTTGGGCCTGCTTTGGCAAGAGGAGAGCTGGTCTTGTGCTACTGAGCATGAATTGTCCCCTTTGCTAAGTGGAGTCTGCCCTGGTTTGCATTTGGATGGATGCTACATGTGAGTGCTGTAAAGTACTCCCCTTAGGGGATGGGGCAGTAGCTCAGTTGAAGAGCATCTGCTTGCATGCAGAAGGTCCCAGGTTAAGTCCCTGCATCTCCAGGTAGAGCTGAGAGAGATTCTTGCCTGAAACCTTGGAGAGCCACTTCCCGTCAGTGTAGACACTACTATGCTAGATGGGCCAATGGTCTGACTTGGTATAGCGGTACAGTTGCAAAGCCAGAAGTGCAAGCATTCTCTCTGGCAGCCCCCATAGGCACACTCACCCCATGCCCTATAGCCATGCCCACCCCAATGGCCACAACCCCACTTAGAAAGATGCAATAATTTAGAGGGTTCTATTACAAGAAGTAAAGGATAGTTTCCTTTAACATCATGTAGCTATTCACCCAGAAGAGCAATCTGGCTAGTCAGCCACAAAGGGTGGAAGATACTCCTTGTAACTAGGGATGTGCACAAACCTGTTCAGAGGCCCTTTTACGGGCCTCCGAAGAGGTTTGGAAGACCGGCAATTCGACCGATTTGAAGGCAGGGGGATACCTTTGGGGAAGGTGCTCTTACACGCCCCCCCCCACATTTGCCCCACTGGCGCTGCAGTTTAAAAGGGTCCAGCGGGGCGGCAGCGTACCTCCCTGTCACCCTGTTTGCCTCCTTGGACCAGAAGTACCCGGCACGTGTGTGCACGTCGGGCACATGCGTGCACACGTCACGCTCGCTCACATGCATGTCAGGCACAAGTGAGCAAGTGCAACATGTGCGCACGTGCCTGATGTACGTGTGTGCTCTGGGTACTTCTGGTCACTTCTGGTCCGAGGAGGCAACGGGGTGGCAGGGAGGTACACTGAAGCCCCGCTGGACCCTCTTAAACTGCAACGCCAGTGGGGGAAATGCGGTGGGGGGAGAGGGTAAGTGCACCCTCCCCAGTCCTTAAAGGTACCCCCCCTCCACCCTCAAGCCACACCCTGCCAGTTCCATCCTACTTGTAACGGAAGGCTGGGGAAATGGTTATAAAATCAATTGTATTCAATTATGTAGCAAGCTGTTGGAATAGCAGCAGCAGCATACCCTCTTTACCTGAATCCAAGACTAGATTTTTTCCAAGTTCTTTAATGTTAGAAACTGGATTCTCACCTTAAATTCAGAGTCCTCTTCCTTTTGGGTAAATACAGGCAACCTGTATTTAACCTGTATTTTTTTAAGGGAGTCGCCTTAAATCCAGAGTCGTCTTCTATATGGGAAAATACAGTACTATTTCTATTTAGAAAGCAAAGGACTTTGCATCCCTGCTGAGACCAGAGAGGGTGGAAAAGGTCTGGACTGTGTCCCTGCCTCTCCCTGCAGCACTACACCACTGCTTATAAGGCAGCTTCCTATGTTCCTAAGAGGACTACAACTCCAGGTCCTGTTCGGATAAAAGAATTTCCTATTTCAAACTGGTAGCCCTGGCCTAGCTATAGAATTAAGTCAGGCTGCACTACTGTTTGCCTCTTGCTCCCTAACTCAATCAACTAGAGACGGAAACACACCACATCACAGTCCTAGAGAGATAACAGACTGCTGAAGTGCGCCCTCAAGTGACACCTCTCGTAATTTGTATGTGACTTGTGGTACACTTGCTCATAAACTTGGCCACCACTGAACCAGAGCATGCCCCAGAGAGCAATTCCCTGTTCTTTGGAAAAACTATGCCGTGCCATTTGTTAACTGTAAGTCATGTGTCTCTAGCCAGGCTGCAATGATTAACTTTCAGTAAGCAATTCAAAATGATTTGCTTACCATTATCTAGTTTGAGATACTGGTATATATTGCTTTTTTTAAAAAGAGAACAACAAACTTGCAGGATCATAAAGAAGAAACAAGATGTTGCCAAATATGGGCAATGATGTCATCATCTTAAAATTTGGGTTTTTTTTAAGAAAAGAAAAAGAAAAGAAAAAGAAAACCTTTAATTGGCCAAGAGCTTCACTCTTGTTAATGAATTATTTCTGTTAGTCCATGAGCCAGGCCCACAAATTTTGGCAATCGATATCAGCTCTGGGGATGAATGCTCATTGTGATTTTTGGCAACATTTACCTCCCTAGAGATGGGAAATAGGTAATAGCATATTGATAGCATTTACAGGTGTCAATTTTATCACTCCTTCTTTATCCCTACATTCAATTTTAGGGTAAAATTGCAGTCATTTCTGCACAATGGAAAGGGTTAGGGTCAGGGTTAGGGTAAGAATGAACAAATTGTACTTTTCCCATGAAGTAATATTTGGAGGACATTCCTGCCAATTTTCATTGTCATTCCTCTATTGATGAAATTTATAGCAGTTTTTGTGTTTTTAAAACTTTTAAAAGCTTTTAAAACACCATTGTACATTTGACTACTTCAGGCCTGATGGTCAGGACAATATACACATAGCAACACACTGAAAGCTGAAAGTATTGCAATGCTATCACCTATTTTCCATCTCTAGGGGTGGAGACCTTGTCAAAAAATCACAATGAGCATAGGGACATAGGAAGCTGCCATATACTGAGTCAGACCATAGGTCCATCTAGCTCTGTACTGTCTACACAGACTGGCAATCCAAGGTTGCAGGCGGGAATCTCTCTCAGCCCTATCTTGGAAAAGCAAGGGAGGGACCTTGAAACATTCTGATCTTCCCAGAGTGGCTCCATCCCCTGAGGGGAATCTTTTACAGTGCTCACACTTCTAGTCTCCCATTCATATGCAACCAGAGTGGACCCTGCTTAGCTAAGGGGACAAGTCATGCTTCCTACCACAAGACCAGCTGTTCATCCCCCCAGATGGTAACAACCACCCTAGCTGGCTCATGTACTATGTGGCTCAGCTGTTCAACTAGTTTGACTGAGCTGCATGGGTTGCCAGTTTCTTTCCAGGGCCCGGGCCCAGTTCAAAGTATTTCTATATGGTCCGGGCCTAAATAATTTTAGAGAACACCCTTCTTCAGCACTGCATTTCCTGTAAGAATATAAAACACGTATATTTATGCAGAGAGACCCTCAAGGCCATGTTGAAGAAAGATCATCCTGGAGAGAATCTATCTTTGTGCTTGCTAATTGTTGACACCGACTTGAAGGCACTCAATCAATCAATCAATCAGTCTTTATGCAAATATGCATTAGCCGGAACATTTCAACGCACAACTTAATATACACCCATTTCCCATATTTCTTTCCCCACTCCCCACTCTGTCTCTAAAGCAGAGGTCATACTGACCAGTGCAGGTCACAGTCATGCTCAGCCGTGCAGCACAGCACGGCAATCACCACCTGAGACAGACTAAAGAGGATTTGGGGGCCCCAGGGGGTAGAGGCCCTGCACTTTGGTCGGAGGTCTCGGGGTAAGAGCGCCTCTGGGATTGATACTTTGCTCTATGTGCCATTATGTTGCAGGCCAATCGTTTCTATGCATTTTTACTGAATTCAGTGGGATTTATTCCCAAGCAAGTTTTCATAGGATGGGCTTAGCAAGATAATACTGAGTACTGCATGGAATAGGGCAGGGGTCCTCAAACTTGGGTACCCAGATGCTGGTGGACTATGACTCCCATCATCCCTTCAGTCACTGCACCTGTGGATGATGGGAGTTGTGATCCAGTGGCATCTAGGGACACAAATCTGAGAACTCCTGGGGCTGGGTATTGTTAGTGGTGGCACCCACACTGTGAAACAACCTCCCTAGGGAGCTCTACCAGTCTCTACCATTCTCCTGCAGTTTCCCAGATTATTAAAACTTTTCTGTTTTAAAAGCACTTCTAGCTTGATAGGATAGATTCTTGTTTTCTTCTGCAGCTTTTATTAAATTGTTCACACACACAAACACCTGAATTGAGAATTTTAATTGCATTATTTTGATGTTTTCTCTTTGTATATCGTCTTGAGCATTTTACAGAAAGGCAAGAGCTAAATTCAGTGAATAAATAAATAATGATTATACAAGCTTTCAAGTTACACAGAATGCTTCATCAGGCAGAATTATTTAGCAGCCTCACTAATAACTTTTGCCCTGGAAAATCTGTGAATTATTCATAGACATTATTCCTCTGCTACTTCATAAACATTTTATAGCGCCACCTCAGGCCTTCGCATTTGCATAGATTCCACTGGAGCAAATTGGAACCCTGGGTCATAAAGCTATTAACAGCTGTATTGTAAAATATGTTCTCGCGGGGGCCTGGCTGGCCTTTCTGTTCTTTCTTGTAAGCTTTTAATATCCATGCTGGGGTGGAGAAAACTGTGCCAGGTGTTCTTGGGATGGAAATGAGCTAACGTATTATATGATGCAACTCCCATTTCTTCCAGAAATCAAGATTCTTGTGAAAAAAGGAACTCCTAGTCACATTTAGAACAGCCTTTTGTAAACATCCCCAGATTTAATGTAGAACACAAAAGGCATGAATCACATTGCAGAAGGCGCTATAGTCAGGGGAAGTGACCCTTAGGAAGATTGCTTCCGTAATTTGGGTTTTGCAATGAACGAGAAGGACTTTCAGAGGATCTGTAGGAAACTGATAGTGGCTTATTTAACTCTGGTCTCACTGAAACTTGCCCCCACCCCAAAAGGGGCTTGATGCAGGGCATTTCCTCAGATAAAAATTACATGATCTTTTTAGGGAGGTGTTTAATATTTTGTTTGCAGCATATATCTGGTGGGTTCTATGTTTTTTAAAAAACTTCTTAACTCGTAATTTTAAATTTGGTTTTATCTGCTGCTTGTTTTTCATTAATTTCTATTGATTTTATTAATTTTATGTTGTTTTATAGTGTATCTGCTTTTACTGATTTTATGAGCTGCCCTGAACAGAACTGTCCTGGAGGGGCAGGGAATAAACATTCTAAATAAATAAATAAATAAATAAATAAATGATTCTGCAGGCCATATTTTGATCCTGTCATTGTAATTGCCTCAAAGGCAAAGCACATCTCCCCAAGAGTGAGGTTTGCTTTAAAACATTGTATTCAGTGCTTGCATAAGAGCTGAAAAAGAACCAACCATGTGAGTGTTTGGGAATTTGGAGCAAACGATAAAGCATTGCAATGGAAGCAAAGTGATGCACTTTAGGGATCATACAGAGGATTTTTTCAGTTCAGAAAGTGCATGGAATTTCAGAAGTCCCACTTCAAATAGTAAACATGATGGCACAAGCTTAGGTAGAACAAGTAACACCTTTATCCGTCTTTCCTCAATTTCACAACACACAGGTGAGCTAGTTATGGTCAGATACATACCAACCTCCCCCTCCTACACAACAGCTGCACCTCAGATTCGAGATTAAGAATGGGAGAGGTTGTCACAGTAAGACAACAACCTGGGAGCAATGGGGGAGGTTGTCACTGCAATTTGTGTGCTGAGTAGGCTTGAGCCCGAAACATTTCGGCGGTGGGGGCGATTGGCGTTTCGGCGCCGGCGGGGGTAGGGCTTTAAGGGCGGGGGAGAGTGTACTCACCCCCCCGCCGCATTTCCCCCGCCGGCGCTCTCGGAATTAGAAGCCCCTCGGGACGGCAGCGTTCCTCCCTGCCGTCCCGTTGCCCCCATCGGCCGGAAGTGGCCGGAAGTCCCGTTTGCGCGCACGACGGGCGCACGCGCGAACGGGACTTCCGGCCACTTCCAGCCGACGGGGGCAATGGGACGGCAGGGAGGAACGCTGCTGTCCCGAGGGGCTTCTAATTCCGAGAGCGCCAGCGGGGGAAATGCGGCGGGGGTGTGTGTGAGTACACTCTCCCCCGCCCTTAAAGCCCTACCCCCGCCGTGCCGAACAACCTTTCGTGCACATCCCTAGTGCTGAGTTAGTTAATGTGTGTGTTCCTTTAAGAGACATGGCTGAGGAGCAATCTCTGTAGGTCTCCAGTTTGTTCAGTTTGTTGAAGCTGCACTAGAAAGTTAAAGTAGTTCTGTTTCCTCCTTTATGAAAAGGAATGCAGTCCCTGCTACACCTCCAGCTCCATTCCTCGCTGGATTCTATCACTTTAGTAGGGGTGTGCAATTTGGATTTTCTGTGTTTCGATTTGTAACCGAATCAAAACAACCCTGATTCGATTTGGATCCGAATCTGACCCATCCAAATCACCCCAAATTCGATTCGGATCTGAATCGCGGCTGATCCGAATTGAATCGATTCGGGTTTTGGATCTGTCCTGTTAATTTCCCTAGATTCCCAGCTTTCATTTTTTAAAAAAGCTAAGCTCTAGCCCTTATAGAAGTGGAGTTATGGAGCAAAATGTGTGGTCACTATTTTTTAAGTGTTCGGATAGATAGATAGATAGATAGATAGATAGATAGATAGATAGATAGATAAATCTTTATTGTCATTGTCCTGTGCAGAACAACGAGATTCAAAAGAATCTACAACCACTACTACAGGACCTAACAAGAATAATCTAAACATATACCCATACGCCCCCCTCCCATCAACCCACTAAAAACCCACTAAAAAACTCTAAAAACTAAATACAAAAAACCCCTCAGAAGCTGTGTTTTGCTGCGTTCAAAGCTGAGACCGCTTTTGGGTAGAAGCTACTTCTCAAGCGGCTGGTCCTAGTCTTTATGACCCTATACCTCCTTCTCGAAGGCAGAAGCTGAAAGAGATCGTTTCCAGGGTGCGTGGGATCCTGCGCTATCTCCACAGCTTTATTATAACATCTAGTGGCATAGATTTGATCTAAGGTAGGAAGAGTACATCCAATTATTTTCTCCGCAGTCTTAACAACCTTGGACAGCAGTGTTCTTTCTCTGGCTGTACAACTCCCAAACCACACACAGATCCCATAAGTCAACACACTCTCTATAGCATAGCGATAAAACACCAACAATAGATTACTTGAGAGATTAGTCCACCGGAGAACTCTCAAGAAGTATAATCTCTGCTGTGCTCTCTTCACCAGATCTTTGGTGTTTGCTCCCCATGTCAGGTCATCTCTCAGCTCCATTCCCAGAAATCTAAACACCGAAACCCGTTCCACACAAATCCCTTCAATAATGAGTGGCTGGAAATCCAATTTGCATTTCCTGAAATCCACAATGATCTCCTTTGTTTTCTTTAAATTGAGGAATAAGTTATTCTCCCTACACCACTCTGTCAGCCTCTCCACCTCCTTCCTATAGGCCGACTCCCCTTCTTCAGCAGTAATCAGACCAACCACAGTTGTGTCGTCTGCAAACTTAATAATCCTATTGCTGAGGTAATTGGGAACACAATCATATGTGTAAAGCGTGTACAAAAGTGGACTCAACACGCACCCCTGCGGCGTCCCTGTATTTATACTGAGATCCGTCGAGACATGAGAGCCCATCCTGACCCGTTGAGAACGATCTGATAGAAAATTCAGTATCCACCTGCATAAGCACGGTGGAAGCCCCAGGTCCAATAATTTTGGCACCAATCTATATGGGAGAATAGTATTAAATGCAGAGCTAAAGTCTACAAAAAGCAGTCTTGCATAATTCCCTTGTTTCTCCAAATGGGTCAGGACAGTGTGTAAGGCCATAGTCACAGCATCCTCCGTGGATCTCTTCTTCTTCTTATATGCAAATTAATAAGAATCAAATCCATCTGGCAAACAAGCCATAATACGATTCCGCACCAATTTCTCAAAGCATTTCATTATGATGGGTGTAAGCGCCACAGGTCGAAAGTCATTCAGGCTATCTATATTAGATTTTTTTGGCAGAGGTACGATAGAAGAGGATTTCAGACAAGATGGAACAGTGGCTTGGGCCAGAGATCGATTGAAAATCTTCGTAAAAATTTCTGCCAGTTGTTCCAAGCAGTCTCTCAACACCCTACCAGCCACTCCATCAGGGCCCATAGCCTTCCTCACATTTATTTCCTTTAGTACCCGCCTCACTTCCCCCTCTTCCACTTTAACAGCATTTTCCACTCTAACAACATTTTCCTCGGGGAGTAAGAACAGTGACTCCGGCAGCACTCCTGGAACCACTGCCGGTGTTGCCTCAAACCAGGCAAAAATGGTATTCAGCTCCCCCACCAGGGAGGCACTACTCTCTACAGTTGATGGATTGTTAGATTTATAGCCAATAAGTTGCTTAACCCCCTGCCACATTTGTCTAGTGTCATGGCTGCTCATATAATTCTCAATTTTCCCTTTATACTCAGCTTTTGCCTTCTTAATACCCCTCTTCAAATTCGCCCTTTCTATGCTATACAATGCTCGATCTCCAGTTCTAAAAGCAAAGTTTCTGGCCTTCAACAGCCTCCGAACTTCCCCCGTCATTCAGGGCTTCCTATTTGGATACATCTTCACATACTTTTCCCTGGTGACGTTGGCTGTACAAAATTTAATATAATCCAGGACCGTTGATGTGTGGATCTCCAGATCATGATGGTCAAACACATTCCAATCAGTCTCCTGAAAACAGTCCTGCAGCTGTTGAGAGGCTCCCTCAGGCCACACTATAACAGTACGTGTTGATATCGGGGCTTGCTTTCTGAGAGGTATGTACGCTGGTGTCAAAAGCAGGGACACATGATCTGACCTGCCAAGGTGAGCCAAGGGCTTAACCTCAAATGCCCGTTTAATGTTCGTATACACCTTGTCAAGCGTATTTCCCTCCCTCGTTGCACACTTGATGTACTGATGAAATTTCGGGAATACTGCCTTCAAGTCTGTGTGGTTGAAATCCCCCGCAATAATATGCACTGCCTCTGGGTATTTGCTCAGTTTACTATTAATGTTCTCATACAAAATACTCATGGCCTCGTGTGCGTTTGCAGTTGGTGCCACATACACCACCGTCAATACTACTGCTGTAAATTCCCGAGGGAGATAAAAAGGTCTACATTTAATCATTAAAAACTCCACATCCGGGGAGCAGTGGCTATCCAGCCTAACAGAGTTTGTGCACCATTCGTGATTTACATAGATACACACACCCCCACCTTGTTTGTTGTTGGAATTCTCTGTTCTATCGCACCGGTATACCGTGTAGCCATGTAATTCAATAGCTGTATTTGGAATATATGAGTGAAGCCATGTCTCTGTGAGCAGCAACAAACAGCAGTCTCGGATATCACCTTCAACTCTAACACGCAGCCTCCATTCGTCCAATTTGTTTACTAAGGACCTCACGTTAGAGTAAAAGATACTTGGGAGTGATAATTTATGTCGTTGTTTCCTTAACTTTGTCCTCACTCTCGTTGGACCCCGTCCTCTGCAGCCTCTTTTCTGCTTTCGCTCTCTCCGTCTCCTCCTCCTCCTCCTCCAACTCCAGTAATTTATGATTTCTGGAATCTTACAAGCCCGCAGACGCTCCCACACAACACAGCTTCCACAGTTCCTCCTTCTACTTCTAAAAAACAACAATTCCTGACGACTGTAAATCAATCTCCGTCTCCAAGTCAAGGAGCTCTCAGCCGCAGCGTCCGAACGCGCCGCCATCTTGATTGAAGAGGATTTTTTGGTGTATAACAACTTTCACTCAATGAATCCTTATGAAGATTCACTACACACTTTCATTTCTTCTATTCATTTTGACTGTCTTTTAGACAGTGCCAATTGTCAGCTGCCATGTGCCAACTACACCCCATTCCCACCCACAAGGCAGTGAGGTACTACTCAGTTTAAGTTAAGTGCCTAATAGGTAGAGGCTACCACCCAAATTGCAGAGGAATTGGACAAAGGGCTGATTTTTGGTGAATTGTTGAAGGTTTAGTGTCTTTGAGGCAGATTTGGGGCATAAAGTGGGATCTGGGGTGAAAGAGTGTGGTGAGATGGTAGTGCCTAATGGGTGGAGTAACCAAAGTACCCAATGGGTACCACCCAAATTAATTATTATTATTATTATTACATTTATATCCCGCTCTTCCTCCAAGGAGCCCAGAGCAGTATACTACATACTTGAGTTTCTCTTTCACAACAACCCTGTGAAGTAGGTTAGGCTGAGAGAGAAGTGACTGGCCCAGAGTCACCCAGCTAGTATCATGGCTGAATGGGGATTTGAACTCGGGTCTCCCCGGTTCTAGTCCAGCACTCTAACCACTACACCACGCTGGTTCTCTAATTGCAGAGGGATTGGGCAAAGGGCTAGTTTTTGGTGAATAGTTGAAGGTTTAGTGTCTTTGAGGAAGATTTGGGGCATAAAGTGGGATCTGGGGTGGAAGAGTGTGGTGAGGTGGTAGTGCCTAATGGGTGGAGGCTACCACCCAAATTGCAGAGGGATTGGGCAAAGGGCTAGTTTTTGGTGAATAGTTGAAGGTTTAGTGTCTTTGAGGAAGATTTGGGGCATAAAGTGGGACCTGGGGTGGAAGAGTGTGGTGAGGTGGTAGTGCCTAATGGGTGGAGGCTACCACCCAAATTGCAGAGGGATTGGGCAAAGGGCTGGTTTTTGGTGAATAGTTGAAGTTTACTCATCTTTAAGGTTTTTCCCTATAAGGTATAATGGAGGTTTCAGCAGTCCCATAAGTGCACTTGGAGGGTGCTGGGGTGACCCAGAGTGAGTGGTAGTGTAGTGCACATAAGGTGCCAGCCACTCCCATGGGGTTGCTAACCCATGGGGTACAGGGTTCTGTTGTTTCTGAGGTGGTCTGAGTGTAGATTCTATGGTAGCAAATGAGAGTGGATTCATGGTTTGTATTGAAAATCTCATTTGCTACCAGAGACTCTACTCTCAGAACAGCTCAGAAACAACAGAACTCTGAACCCCATGGGCTAGAAACCCATGGGGGTGGCTGGCACCCTCTGTTCACTACACCACCACTCACTCTGGGCCACCCCAGCACCCCCCAAGTACAGTTATGAGGCTGCTGAAACCTACATGATTCCCTATGGAAAACTTCAACAATTCACCAAAAACCAGCCCTTTGCCCAATCCCTCTGCAATTTTGGTGGTAGCCTCTACCCATTAGGCACTTAACTTAAACTGAGTAGTACCTCACTGCCTTGCGGGTGGGAGTGGGGTGTAGTTGGCACATGGCAGCTGACAATTGGCACTGTCTAAAAGACAGTCAAAATGAATAGAAGAAATGAAAGTGTGTAATGAATCTTCATAAGGATTCATTGAGTGAAAGTTATTATACACCAAAGAATCCAAACACTTGAAAAATAGTGACCACACATTTTGCTCCATAACTCCACTTCTATAAGGGCTAGAGCTTAGCTTTTTTTTTAAATGAAAGCTGGGAATCTGGGGGAATTAACAGGACAGATCCGAAACCCGAATCAATTTGAATCGAATCAGCCGCAATTCGATTTGTACCCGAATCTAGCCAATGGACCACAGGGGTGATTCGTTTTGTCTCCAAATCACCCGAATCAGCTAGATTCGAGTACAAATCAATTTGTATCCAAATCAATTCGCACATCTCTACACTTTAGCTTCCTCTTCTGGTCTGCTGTGTGGCAAAACTGAACTTCCCTTTCCTTCAGCAAATGGGGGAAACAACAGGAATGAGGTGCAGGGGTGCAGATCCCCCCCCACTAAATATTGGAGGAGTTCCCCCATCATTTTATTGAGCTCCCTACTGCCACACTGAATAACCGCACCCTGCCACACCAAATCACTCACATTTTCAATCTCCAAAACCTATTTTTCTCCCCCTGCCTCAAAGGAGTCTTTCCTCTCCCCACCAAAAGATTTAACTGAGGAATTGCCCCTCAAGCTTTCCCAGGGAACCAGGCCAGTGAATACCTTAAGTGGTTCAGCAGTCAAATTCTTGACTAACAAGCAGAAGGTTGCTGGTTTGAATCCCTGCTGGTACTATATTGGGCAGCAGCGATATAGGAAGATGCTGAAAGGCATCATCTCATACGGCAATGGTAAACCCCTCCTGTATTCTACCAAAGAAAAACCACGGGGCTCTGTTGGCGCCAGGAGTCGAAGTCGACTTAACGGCACACTTTACCTTTAAGAAAGAAGCAAAGCACTGAAAGCCATCTCTTTAACCACTGGAAGGTCTGCTCTCGTTTCTGAGATTGCGCATATCCTCATGTTGCTTGTTCAACAATCATAAGAGCTATGTCTGCAATAACCATTATAACTTTCAGGATGTGAGATTCTGTGAGGAAAACCAAACTCTGCACTTCTGTGTTGCAGTTCAGTGGATGAAAGGAATCTACAAAACAATGATGGCAGAGAAGCAGGGTAGTTGAAGGTGCGGGCTTCTGACTCAGGATAGTTAATAATTGTATTTATGAAACTATTTGCCCTAAGAATAGCAGTAATAAAGTACATGGGAAAGAGGAAGCAGTACTATTAGGGTAGATAAGATTGAGATAGATAAAATGCTTATGTTGGTATATTTGCTTCCAACAGGGTATATATCCACATATTTTGACATTTGATCTATTAATTGTTACTCACATGGCTGCACATAACCAGCAGAAAGCCATGGAGATATCTATCTATCTATCTATCTATCATCTCCATGGCTTTCTGGTGGTTTTGTGCAGCCATGTGAGTAACAATTAACAGATCAAAGGTTAAAATCTATGGACTGTACATTACTTCAATATTTGCGGTACAGGGATTTTGCAGAATACACTTTGCCTGGGCTGTTTGGTGTTCTCAGAGGACATGCACAGTCACACGATTGATGGTGGAGTTCTGAAAACACAGGACAAGTAGGACATCAGAGGTAGAGCTACCTGTGTTACAAGGTGTCCTTGGAACACAAGCTGCCCTGCCCCAGAGGGCTGCCTCACGGGCTTCCGGATCCCCCCTCTGGATAGCTGGCCGTTCCTGCTGCTGCCCACCTCCATTGCTGGCCGCCTCTGCTGCTGCCATTGCCTGCCCACCTCCTCCTCCTCCTCCTCTCCTCCTCTGCTGCCTGCCTGGCTCCTCCTCTGCCTCTGCTGCTCACTCCTCTGCTGCCTGCCTGTCAGCCCTTCTGGCTTCTGGTTCTCAGACTGGGAGCCAGAAGGGCTAGTATGGAGGTGATTGCAGGTGAGTGGGCAGCAAGAGCAACAGTGGCCATGGGAGGTCAGACCAGTGGGAAGGTGCTGCTGCAGGTGAGGAGGGGCCATGTTCACATCACCATAGGAGCCCTGGGAGACACGCTCACCACCACAGGGGGACACAGCCTCTCCCTTTCCCCTAATTCTGCCACTGGCTGTGCAATCCTATGCATATTTTCTTGGGACTAAGTCCTATTGTTTTCAATGGGCCTTACTCCCAGGGTGGAATCTTGTACACCCTTACTTGGGAGTAAACCCTACTGAACTCTGTGAGACTTATTTCTGCATAAACATGCACAGGATTGCATTCGGCATACACTGGCTGATATACTGCACAACCGTACATCAGCTTAGTAATGTTGCATGCATGCATACCCTAGCGGACTGAGGAAAGAGGCTCCTTTTAAAGTGGTGATTCCCTTCTGTGTAGCAGGGGGAGAGCAACTGTCCCAATCCAACCCCAGCACAGCATCCCTCCAGTGGCTGTTGGTGGTATCTACTTTGTGTTTCCCTTTAGATTGTGAGCCCTTTGGGGACAGGGAAGCATCTTTATATTCATTATTTATTTTTTCGATATATTAATTGTCGATGTAAACTGCTCTGAGAACTTTTGTTGAAAAGCGGTATATAGATATTTGCAGTAACAGTAATAGCAAGATATGCAAGGTGTGCAAATGCAAAATTTGTGCAAATGACAATACATGAGACCACTGAAAATAATGGACTTACTGTGGTGCCATTCCCTGAATGCGCGGGTGCCATTTGCGTGGTCAGCATGGTGTTGCTGACTACTGAAATGGTGCCTGTGCATGTGTGGATGCCATGTGTGTGCCAACGTCGTGTGTGCAGGCTGTAGGGAATAGCGCCACAGCCCTGTGGATAAGCAGGGCTAGAAAAGCAGCAGGGCGGCAACGGAGCAGGTAAGGACCTGTTTACTGGCTCCTTAAGAGAACCGTTCCCTGCCCCGCTGAACCGATTCGGCTGCGGCTGTCCAAGCCAGTTCGGTGCTTCCCAAAGGAGGTGCTGAACCAGCTCGTGCACATCCCTACTAGCTGTAAGCATTGTGGAGAGCAACAGTTTAAAAAGCAAGTTTCTTATAAAAGTTGTATATGCCTGAAGAGTATGGAAATATTATGTAATAGTCAAAGCAACAGATTTGTAGCCAAGCAAGCCAGCAACCCTACTTTTCAGTATAGAACCTTTTCAGTAGAGAATTAATAAAGTTCTGTTTTATTCATTTATTCTGTTTTATAGGAACCTAGTCTGTACCCCCAGGACTACAGCATTGCATTACCTCCGCAGAAGACCCTTACATACTCTGCCCCAGGATCTGACCCTTACATACTTAGATCCTGGGCAGAGTTGCCAGAACCTAAGGGGTATACTCATGGGTCAAATGGGCCGTAAGCCAGAATTTGGCTTTTTAAAAGACAAATCTGGCCACCTAGTCCTGGGGTCCTGTAGACAGGATTCATACCAAGGTTTTCAACGGTGGCAGAGAAATAAAGGAATGCTGAGAGGAATGAAAATCATTAAATTAAATTAAACCAGTGCAAGCTGGAAACCTCCCTCATGACAGTCACTCATTAACTTCCTGTAAACACTGAAAACTCTTTCCCTTTAAAATTAGTGGCTGACATGATGCACAGTGTAATGGAGATGCTGTGTGTTGCATCAGGGCTGCTGCAGACTTGTATGCAATCCTGATGTTATAGAGAACAGGCAGTTGCACAAGCAGCGCAGCTGCATTTCCTCCCATTGTTGTGAATGGGAGAAACTGCAGCAGCACTGCTTATGCATCTGCCTGTTCTCTACAGCATTGCGACTGATTTACAGGTCCGCAGCAGCTCCAATGCAGTGTGCAGCCTCTCCATAATGCTGTGCATCATAAGAACATAAGAATAACCCTGCTGGATCAGGCCAAAGGCCTATCTAGCCCAGCATCCTGTTTCACACAGTGGCCCACCAGATGCCTCTTGGAAGCCCACAAGCTAGAGGTGAGGGCACACCCTCTCTCCTGTTGTTGCTCCCCTGCAATTGGTATTTAGAGGCATCGTACCTGTGAGGTTGGAGAGGGCCTGTAGCCACCAGACTAGTAACCATTGATAGGCCTGTCCTTCTGCTGGCCAATGGCTGTAATAAAATTGATGATGATGATGATGATGATAGGCCTGTCCTTCATGAATTTGTCTAAGCCCTCTTTAAAGCCATCCAAACTAGTGGCCATCACCACATCCCATGGCAAAGAACTCCATAGATCAGTTACGCTGTGTGAAAAAGTACTTCCTTTTATCAGTCCTAAATTTTCCAGCCTTCTGTTTCATGGGGTGACCCCTGGTTCTAGTGTTGTGAGAGAGGAAGAAAAATGTATCTCCACTCTCACTATTCCATGCATAATTTTATACACCTCGATCATGTCTCCTCGTAGTCGCCTCTTTTCCAAACTAAAGAGCCCCACATGCTGTAGCCTTGCCTCATAAGGCACATCAGTCGGTATCTTCTGTTGTATACAAGAGTGCAAATGTTACTATGAATTTGGACCTGCACATGTAAGTATCACTTAAGCACTCATTGTATTTGATCTCTATAAACATTGTGGGCATAAGATACCTGGGTGCCCATCTCCCATATGCCAGTTGTTAAGCTGTTTGATCAATATGACATTATTCCTAGCCTGTTGTATAAATTACTTCCCCTGCCTCCTGAGTTCATGCTGCCTGAACAACTCCTTGTTTTCAAGAGTTTGATCTAGCCAGGAAAGCATTTTTTGGGCGGGGCGGGGGAAGTTCCTGTGTTCAGGGCTGCTGCTACTTCTCCTGAACTTCCTCTTTTGTTCAGCTGTGTTCTCTGCAGAACAGTTTCCATATCACGTTCTGCTGTAACACGTGGATGTAATGCTTTCAAACTTGTTTAACCAGGTCTTTTGGTAGTGTTTTATATAAAGGAGACCTACAGTCTGGGACATTGCGAGGTTCTTAAAAGATCCAGGCCCAGCCCATAGGCCACTTTTGATACTTAAACTTAAACATACCCTACACCCAGAAGAAGAATTACATGGGTTTTTTTTTAAATGTCTCTAATAATACAGCACCTATAAAGGGGGAAGCAGCAGAAAGCAAGGTGAGGCTAGGCACTCTCTCCCATGCTCTGCTCTGTGCAGGTGTCTTCACTGCTGCACATCCTTTCTGGAAGAGGTCATCATGGAGGAGGGAGGTGGCTGATGAGATCCAGGATTCTGAGCAATTCATTGGGGGCCTGGGTCCCATGGTCCACCCCCTAATGAAGCCCCTGCCTTCTGCTGCTGAAGTTTGCTGATGAACTTTAAATGTTGCTGTCCCCTTTCCCCATGCTAAACTTTCGCCCAATTAAAGATCACCCTTCCCCTAACAGCTATTTGCCAGGGGAGCAGGGGGATTGGGCAGGTACTATACAAATATCATATTTACCTAATTAGAAGCAGAGGTGCACCTAGGTAATTTTGGAGCCTGGATCTTTCGAGTCCACCCTCCCCGCTGCAAGTTACGGTAAGTATCATCCCCCTACATACACCTACAGAGAGAGAGAGAGAGAGAGAGAGAGAGAGAACATGACACATGAAGTATTTTTGACACATGCGTTTTTGAGGGCACAAACAGCAACTGAACTCACAAGACTGTAAGTATAAAACAGGTATATTTATACAAATATGTAATAAATATCTATATAATTATGCAATATGTATAAATATGTATATTTATGCAAATATTTCAACATGCAACTTAACATATTCCCATATTTCTTTCCCCACTCCCCTCCCATCTCTAAAGCACCTGGTGCAGGTCACAATTGCACTTGGCCACCCAGTGCAGGCCAGTGGTGCAGCAACCACACCACCCAGAACAGACTAACGAGGATTTGGGGGCCCCCATGAGGTGTAGAGGCCCTGAACTCTGGCCCTGAAGTCCAGGGGTAAGAGCACCTCTGATTAGAAGCCAACTCTGGATTTAAGACAACTCCAATTAAAAAGAGGTTAAGTAGAGATTACCTGAAAAGAAGAGGAATCTGAATTTAAGGCAACCCCCCAATTTCTAACAAATAATTTGGAAAAAAGACCTAGTCTTGGATTCATATAAATAGTATGTTTTCCCTCATGGGGCATAGATCAACTTCTGGGGCTACTTTAAATTGGAAAAACAGCAAAAGGGGAAGGAGTTAAGCTTCTCGCCAAATGATCCACCTCATTCTGAGTTATGGCCCCCTGCAACTCCTCTCAGTGGACAACATGATATGCACCATTATGGAGATGGAGAAAATGGGAGATCAGAAATTAGATCATGGATCTAGATTGCCCTAACCACAATGGAACTAGTTGACAGTAGGTTCAGGACAGAAAGCATTTTTTCATGATTGATTGATTGATTCATTGATTAAGTGCCATCAAGTCGCTATTGACTCTTAGCGACCACATAGATAGATTCTCTCCAGGATGATCTGTCTTCAACTTGGCCTTGAAGGTCTCTCAGTGGTGCATTTATTGCTGTTGTGATCGAATCCATTTGCCTTGCTGCTGGTCGTTCTCTTCTTCTCTTTCCTTCAACTTTTCCCAGCATTATGGACTCCTCAAGGGAGCTGGGTTTTCACATAAGGTGTCCAAAATATGATAGTTTGAGCCTAGTTGTTTGTGCTTCAGGTGAAAATTCTGGATTGATTTGTTCTATGATCCATTTGTTTGTTTTCCTGGCTGTCCATGCTATCCTCAAAAGTCTTCTCCAGCACCAAAGTTCAAAAGCGTCAATACTTTTTCTATCTTGCTTCTTCAAAGTCCAGCTTTTGCATCCATAGAGTGTCACGGGGAAAACCATTGTCTGAATGATTCTAATCTTTGTAGGTATAGACATGTCACAGCATCTAAATATCCTTTCCAAGACCTTCATTGCAACCCTACCAAGTGCTAGTCTGTGGCGTATTTCTTGACTGCTGGATCCTTTACCGTTGTTGTTCGATCGTAAAAGGCAGAAACTATCCACCACTTTGATATCTTCATTGTCAATTCTGAGGCTGGTTACTGTACCAATTGTCATTAGTTTAGTCTTCTTTACATTTAGTCGTACTCCCATTTTTTTCACTATGTCTTGTCTTGACTTTCATTACTAGAGCTTGCAGATCATCTGCATTCTCAGCTATCAGAGTAGTGTCATCAGCATAGCACTGATGACACGGAGCATTTCTTCATACAAGGTGCAAGTAATGTATGCAATCTGTTGCCACAGAATGTAGTATACGCCACTAGCTTAGTTGGCTCAAAAAGGGGAATAGATGAGTTGATGGGGGAGCAACCTTTTGATGGCTATTAGCCAGGAGAGCAGAGATCCTCAGGATATTTACTCAGAAGCCCCATTGCTTCCAAGGGGGCTTACCAGGGAGTAAGTATGCATAGGACTGAGTGCAACTTTAATGAGTGTGCAATTTCTTATGTTTGATCTCTCCCACCCCTTTTGCTAATAAGGCAAGATGTGTGTTAAAAGTGTGTGTGTGGGCAGGGTGTGTGTGTTGTGGCAATAGGACATGAACCCACCTCTGTAGTTATACTTCTAGCATTATATCTAGATATGTAGATATTAGCAGGTGAGTATGTTTATCTTCATGCTATGAAAAGCTTCACTTGCCAGGAGTGGCCCACATAGGCAAGAGAGGTGGGGTGGGGGTTAAACAAGCTGCAGGTGGGGCTTGTTTCTGCTCTCATCTCTCCACCCCAGCCACTTTGCTCTGCCTTGTCTTGCCTGCTACCATGTAAACCCATGAACCGCTTATTCCCCCAGTTGAGGAACACCTGTGACTTGTTTAGCACCACCCCCATCCCCCTCATACATGGTGATTCTCTTATATCTAGCAGGGGAGGTTCTCAACTGCTTTGAGAACTTTAGTTGAAGAGCGATATATAAATATCCTTAGTAGTACAGGCTACTCCTGTCACTTGCTGATTTCTATGCCAAAGACAGAAGAATAAGAATAGGGCTGCCTGGGTGTTTTTGGTGAGTTAGCAACCCCAGGCTTCCTGGTTGTCCATTTTGGAGGATGGGGGCTACCTGGACCACTGTCAGGGCGGAGCTGTGTGCTAGAAGCCGGGACCAGGAGAGCCAGGCAACCAGTTGGGGCTCAGGCATCAAAATGTCAGGAGACACCAGAGGTCAAGCCAAGCAGAGAGTCAGGAGTCAGGGGACAAGCTAGTAACGAAGGCATTGCTAGGCACTTAAAAGATCCAGAGCCTAGGCTCAGAGCCCCACTTTCAATAATTAAACCCAATCGTGCCTTCCCCCAGAATAATTACATCTGACTCCTCCCCAAATTGAAACTGGAGGAGACAAATGCAGAGGCACTCTTACCACTGGACTTTGGGGCTGAAGTCCAGGGCCTCTACAGCCCCTGCCCCCCCCCCTCCTCCTTAGTCTGTCCTGGGCAGTGTGGGCACTCGGCGGAGCATGATGATGCTTAATTTGTGGGGGTGGGGGTTTCCAAAGACATTTAGGTCCAGGCTTCAAAATTACCTAGGTGTACCCCAGGACAAGTGCTGTATTGGGGGCTAAAGCATCTGATTTGTCCCCAGTACAGCTACTGTATCCCACCAGTGCTGCTGGTGGTGTGTACTTTGTTTCTTTTTAGATTGGGAGCCCTTTGGGGACAGGGATCCGTCTTATTACTTTATTATTGTTTTCTCTGTGTAAACCGCTTTGGGAACTTTAGTCAAAAAGCAGTATATATATGTATGTATGTATGTTAGGGAGAAGACAGAGAGGAGAAACTATCGTTGCTGCTGGAACAGGAGCAGTGGTGGCGATGAATGCCCACCCCCTAATCGAGAAGGAAGTGGCTGATGAGATTCAGGGATCTGATTCATTAATTGGGGGCCGAAGCCCCATGAGCCACCCCCTAATGACACCATTGCCAGTAACCAAAGGTCGACTCAGGAGAGTCAATAACAGGCCTCACCGGACGATGCCAGCATGTGGCCTGGATTTAAGAGCTGCTGCAGTGCAGCAAGTCACCACAGGGGGCAGCAATAAAGAGGGTCTTGGCCTCGGGGAACTCTGACCCCCACCCTGTTCGGCCCCTCCTCAGAGCTGCCCTCTTGTAAAAGTAGATGCTGACCAAGATTGTACAAGTTTCCGGATCCTGTGCAATCCCCATGTAAAACAACACAGGAGGGAAGATCAAGCTTTACATCAGCATATTTCCTTCCCAGCCTTTGTGCCGGAGCTGTAGGAGTTCAACATTTTACATTGGCGGTCATCTTTGATGAGGTGTCTTCCATTTTCCTCTGAATTTCTGAGTGAACTTCCAGCAGCAGTCAAGCTTTAATCCCTTGTGCCGACACTTCCTTTCAAGATGCTATTTCTTTGATTCAGTGGGATGCATTGTTTTTCCTGGCAGTCAACAATGCAACACCCAGAACTTCATTTTGAAAAGGCTCCAAGTGAGTTTCTGAGAAGTTACTCAACAAACAAACTTTTCAACAAAAGAAAAGATAGGGCGGCTATTCCGCTTCCCTCTCCCAAACCCATCCCAGGAATCCCGACATCTTCCTCCACTCCCAGTGTTCCAGAAACGCCTTATCTCTAGTTTTTATCTATTGCAGAGTTGTTTGGACGATGTCTGTGCATTTTAATGTTGTGTAAGGTATGGTATGTACCAGCAGCTGGAAAGGACTACCTGCCGTTCTGCATGATACGTGCATGCTGTGCGGGAGGAAAGAGAGTATAGGAAGTCCTTCCTCCTGGCTCAGGGCAGCGGCACACTGTGCAGTATTCTTCTTGAGTTAGGCAGGGCTTGACGACTCTTGCCTGCTTGCACATACAGTCACACATCCAAGGTGGTGGACAGCACGTAATTCTCTGGAGTACAGGCACAGGATGCTTTGGCCTAGCCAAGACAATATTTATTTGGTAAACAGGATTTTTATAAAGGAGAAGGAAACAGCAGTGTTGGCTGTCTATATACGACTTCCAAAAGTGTTGACTGTGGGGATCCTTATAGACATATAACTGGAACAGTGCTGGGCAAATGGGAGGTATTGGCAGACTTGGGGTGGCCCATAGATATATTGGGCTTCACAAAATCTGATGGGGGGGGGGACATGAAGAAGGTGGGTTTTTGTTGTTGTTGGTTTTTTTAACCCACCATGTTAGGCATCAGGATGGAATGCTTCTGGGCTCAGACAGTTAAGAGTTAATGGACAAGCCATTGGGTGGAGGTACTGGAACTTTGTAGGAACAAAGGAACATAGGAAGCTGCCATATAATGAGTCAGACCATTGGTCCATCTAGCTCAGTATTGTCTACCACAAGGTTTCTTAACCTTGGGCCCCCAGATGTTGTTGGACTACAACTCCCATGGCCTTTGTGGCTGAGGATGATGGGAGTTGTAGTCCAAAACCACCCAAGGTTAAGAAACCCTGGTCTACCCATACTGGCAGCAGCTTCTCCAAGGTTGCAGGCGGGAATCTTTCTCAGCCCTATCTTGGAGATGCCAGGGAGGGAACCTAGATGCTCTTCCCAGAATGGCTCCATCCCCTAAGGGGAATATCTAACAGTGCTCACACATGTAGTCTCCCATTCATATGCAACCAGAGTAGCCCCTGCTTAGCTAAGGGGATAAGTCATGCTTGCTACCACAAGACCAGCTTTTGTGGTGAAGTGGTGTGGGGGAGGCCTTGAACAAAGAGAGTGGGGGATTTATTAGCATGAAGAATGTTCTCTCAAAATAGTCATAAGCCCTTCTGCTTCTGAGAGGGAAAGGTGTGTGACACGCTTTTGTTTTCTCATCAGCCATTTTACTGCTTTGTTTTTCTGAGGGAGAAAAGGTTTGGAAAAGAAGGAGGTTTTGCTGGAACTGAGTATCCCACCCCCCACAAATACCCAGAAAATTGGGCGGGGGTTGCATATGAAGTAAGACCCAAGTTAGAGTAGGCACTCCTGACCTTTGGCTAGCTTTTGTTTTCTCGCCATGCTCAGCCACAGACTCAATACCCAGCCTGTGCAACTCTAGCTGATGAATGGCCAGCCTGCAGGCAGTGTAGGTCTCATTAACATTGGGGCAGGGTGGGATGGGAGAGAAAGGAGTCAATGGAGCACCGGGAAGAAGAGCAGCTGTGCCTTCTTTGGCACCCACCCATCCCTTCCGGCTGGTTAGTATGAGCCGTTTCTGCTTTACATACATAGACTGCATTAGAACATTGTGCCCCTGTGTAAATATGTAAGGATGTCAGAGGCTGGGCAGATGCAGTGAGTGGGCAAGATTGCAGGCGTGCTCTCACCTATCTCCATATGATGGGCCAGATCAAGGGAGAAGTATTACCTAGTCTGGTCCATTGATGGACACCCTGAATACCACCCTTATTTTACCACTGCATTTGGCATTGATGATTCAGAGGAGAGGAGATGCATACTTGCATTGTTGTCTTTCCTTGAGCCAGCCAGGAGTCTCGGGGTTAATGAGACTGGATGGTCTTTCCATTCCATAGATTCTCTCACCTCAAGGATCTCATTAACAATATTTGCTCCTTAGGACTGAATGTGTGTATTTATTATTTATTTACTTACTTACTTACTTAATTCGATTTCTATACCACCTTTCCAAAAATGGCTCAGGGCGGTTTACACAGAGAAATAATAAATAAATAAGATGGATCCCTGTCCCCAAAGGGCTCACAATCTAAGAAGAAACACAAGATAGACACCAGCAACAGTCACTGGAGGTACTATGCTGGGGATGGACAGGGCCAGTTACTCTCCCCCTGCTCAGTAAAGAGAATCACCACGTTAAAAGGTGCCTCTTTGCCAAGTTAGCAGGGGTTAATAGGGGAAACAATTCAAACACTGTCTCTCCACTCAGTAATTGGCCATGACTTGGTGGAGCATGCAGAATCTAGATGGCAAGATGGTGTTCAGTTAGCATAGCTGTCCCTATGCAGGGCCAGCCCCAAGATTGCTGGCACCCCAGATGAAGCCTGGCTTTGGCGCCCCCTGCTCCCTTTACCGATGCAGGCGGACTAGTAAGCATTTTCAACCCTTAGCTAAGCAGGGTCCGCCCTGGTTGCATACGAATGGGAGACTTGATGTGTGAGCACTGTAAGATATTCCCCTCAGGGGACGGAGCTGCTCTGGAAAGAGCAAAAGGTTCCAAGTTCCTTCCCTGGCATTTCCAAGATAGGGCTGAGAGAGATTCCTGCCTGCAACCTTGGAGAAGCCGCTGCCAGTCTGTGTAGACAATTCTGAGCTAGATGGACCAATGGTTTGACTTGGTATATGGCAGCTTTCTATGTTCCTTTCACCTGGGTAGGTGGGTGGGTGTTCCCCACCGTCTGAGCAGGTGGTTCCCATTGCCCCCACCACCACCCTTGCTGTCCTCACCACTCTGCTGACTTTGCCCACCATTCCTGCCGCTGCTAGCTGCTTCTGGGCAGCCAGCCTGCTGATATGTGCTATAATGATGTTATAATGAGAGTATAAGATGCTGCAGAAGGCCGACTTGCCCAGAAGCAGCCAGCAGTAGAAGGACCGGGGGGCAAAGGTGGTGAGGAGAGCAAGAAGGCAGCTGGCTGGGTGGCAGGGATGGGGAGGGCCCACTTTGTCACCCGCTCACCCAGACAAGGGAGGTGTGTGTATGTACCCATGGGGGTGAAAGGGCGAGGGTACATCAGTGTACCCCACATGTTGCTGCTCCAGGCAGCCACCTAGGTCTGCCTAGTGGGTGGGCCGGCCCTGCTTTTGGCTCGCTGAGTGCCATGTAACCCAGGCCACCAGCACCCCTCCCTGCTTGGTTCCCTAGGCAACTGTCTGGTTCGCCTAACAAACAGGCCGGCCCTATCCCTATGCTAGATGTCGAGATGCTTTCAGGTTGCATGAACATTGCCATATGAATAATCAAGGCTTGTATAACATTTGGGGACCTCAAGGGATTGCCAGGAAGAAAACAAAGCGTCATGATGACTGAAACCTTTCTGAAGGATCAGGTACAAGAAATTTTGCTCAATTCCCTCAGTTTTGAAACAAGTCCTATATGGGGTGTTGTGTCATCATGGGGTTTCATAAGGGCAGATCCTGAACCACTTGCCAGACCATTCTTAGGAACATCATGATCAAAACAAGGTGGGAGGGGAACGAATAATAGTTTGATTAGGAGTTCTGAAATGATTTTGAAAATCAAGTCCAAACGTTACTCAGAAGTATGATCATACCACCAAGCTATTGACTGACTTATTCTATTTCTTAAACCAGAAAGTCAGTCAAAACACGGAATCTGATAAATCATTTCTCCTACATGTCATTTTAGGACAGCCAGTCCCCTTGTTCTTGTTCCGTGCTGAAGTCCAGAGAAGAGTCTGATAACATGGATCCCTGGCCTTTGAGATGCAAAGGTAATGATGGTTTATCTCTGAGATATTTTATCCCTTCTGTAGGCTATTACAACCTCTGAGTAAGGCCAAGTAGAACATCTTCAGATGTAATGCTTTCATGTAACATCACCATCCTAGCAGAGTACTTAGAGATTTAGAGGAGATAAAACACTACATAAGTTGCACAGATGCCCAACCAGTGGCTTATGGCAAGATATGGGCCCCAGAGCAACTACATTTGGCTCTTGATGCCCTTAAAGGTAAAGTGTGCCGTCAAGTCAATTTCTACTCCTGGCTCCCACAGAACCCTGTGGTTTTCTTTGGTAGACTACAGGAGGGGTTTACCGTGGCCTCCTCCCATGCAAAATGAGATGATGCCTTTCAGCATCTTCCTATATCGCTGCTGCCTGTTATAGTACCAGCACGGATTCGAACCGGCAACCTTCTGCTTGCTAGTTAAGCATTTGCCCACTGTGCCACTTAATGCCCTTACTCAGTTTTAATCAAGATGTTTTAAACAATTTTTGCTTGTCATACTTCATATATGTTTATTTATATATCATATTTATTTACATTTTATTTTTTTATTTTTTACATTTTTATATCCCACTCTTCCTCCAAGGAGCCCAGAGTGGTGTACTACATACTTAAGTTTCTCGTCACAACAACCCTGTGAAGTAGGTTAGGCTGAGAGAGAAGTGACTGGCCCAGAGTCACCCAGCAAGTCTCATGGCAGAATGGGGATTTGAACTCGAGTCTCCCTGGTCCTAGTCCAGCACTCTAACCACTACACCAACAAATATAAACAGAGGGGGGGAAATTACAAAAATTTCACAGAATAAAAACAGTTAAAACAATGTCACAAGAGGAAAACAAACAGTTTAAAATTAATTTCAGTTAACAGCCTGAGAAAATAGGTGTGTCTTGAGGGTCTTTTTAAAAGCAATCAGAGATGGAAATGCTCTTATTTAGACAGGGAGCAAATTAAAAAGCCCTGAAGCAGCCACAGAGAAGGTCAGGTCCCGTGTCTCCACCCAACGAGTGGCAGACCATAACCGGACCTCTTCAGATAATCTTAACAGGTGGCAGGGTTCATGAAGCCAGCGTGGTGTAGTGGTTAGAGTGCTGGACTAGGACCGGGGAGACCCGAGCTCAAATCTCCATTCAGCCATGATACTTGCTGGGTGACTCTGGGCCAGTCATTTCTCTCGCAGCCTAACCTACTTCACAAGGTTGTTGTGAGAAAAAACCTAAGCATGTAGTACACTGCTCTGTGCTTCTTGGAGGAAAAGCGGGATATAAAATGTAATAATAATAATGACAAAGAAGGTGCTTTCTTAAGTACCCTGGACCCAAGCTGTTAATTGCATCCCATGTGCATGCTGAACAGGCAAAGGACCACTGCCTGCCTGCATGCCCCTTGATGGGATCTTTCAAGGAGTACATTACTACTTCAAGCCAGCGCGTGGTGTAGGGGAGCTAGCGTGGTGTAGTGGTTAGAGTGCTGGACCAGGACCGGGGAGACCCGAGTTCAAATCCCCGTTCAGCCATGATACTTGCTGGGTAACTCTGGGCCAGTCACTTCTCTCTCAGCCTATCCTACTTCACAGGGTTGTTGTGAGGAGAAACTTAAGTATGTACACCACTCTGGGCTCCTTGGAGGAAGAGCAGGATATAAATGTAAATAAATAAACAACCAACCTTATATCACCCAAGTACATGTGTTCTCTACTGGTCTAGAAGGCCTTATTACTGCTAGGTGGTGCCAACTTTATTATAGTGCCTCAAAGGGTCAGATTGCATGTTACATTTGACTTCTAGTCTCAGAATAGTGGCTGACATCCAGACTAAGTGATTCAATAGTACTACTCAGGAGTTACTTAAGGACTACTTATTTTAAATAAGACTACGGTACTCAGGAGTCACTTAGTCTGGATGTCAGCCAGTGTCCAGAGACACTGGCTGACATCCAGCAAGGCAGGGGTTGGGCATCCTTGCCCTAGGAAAAGTTATGTTGATTATATCAAGTCTTAGGTTTGGAATATAGAATATGCATATGAACACTGTAATCTTTGGTCCAACTGTCTTCTATCTATGATAATTCCTTTTTATAAAAGATTTTTTTAAAAGTTTCATACCAAATAAAGAGGGGGCTATAGCAGTTCTTTTCTGGTAAGGACTATTCATACTCATAATTTGATTGATTTGTGCATTTTCTTGGTCCAGAATTCCTAGAGCTGGTTGTGAATTCCTGCACTTGCTCACACATGTAAATTATAGATTTCAAAAGGGTTATCCGTTACAGCAAAATCAAGAGAGTCCTATGGTACCTTAAAGACTAACAGATGTATTGTGGCATAACCTTCTGTAGACTAGAATCCATTTCATCAGAAGCATGAAGAGTTTCCCTTTGTTGATAAGTTCCCCCTTGGTGGGGAAATCAAAGCAATTGGGACAAAAGGCCATTAAATGCAAATGGTACAATCTGTGATATTTCTGTGTAAAGTCCAAATATGTATACGAGGTAAACACAGAGACCCTTCACTGTGAATGGTTGTCAATGGTCACTGTGCTTATCTTTTGTATATTTGAACTTTGTGTAGAAATATCACAGACTATGTTTGTCATGGCCTTTTGACTTCACAGCATATATGTTTTCTCTCTCCTTGCCCCGTGCCTCTGATAAAATCATCTCGAGTCTACAAGAGATTATGTTGCAAGAACCCTGTCCATCCTTAAGGTACCACAAGACTCTTTCCCCCCTATAGTTTCTTGCTGTTAAGCGCCATCTTTTGAAAACCAAATGTAAGTGCAACTTCATTCTCCAGAAATGCCTCCATGGCCTAATTTTTGTGATTGTATTCTGATGATAAAAAACAAATTCTGGAAACAGAATATTATGTTTTTTGCTTTTTCTTAACTTGCCTTTTTCACCTCAGCTTCTGAAATATTCTTCACATTAGCAAACAGTGCAGTACACTGTCAGGAAATCCCTTCCCAAACACACACACACACATGTTGTCTTGGAAGAAGTTAAGGTCACTAGTTTAAACTCAGCATTGAATACTGTAGTTAGCAAATCAAGGTTTTCATGGTGGTTAGTATTGCTATAGCATTTGTAAAATATTGTTGGCTTTAGAAAAAGGTACCGTCTCTCACCAGCCTGAAGTGGCCCAGGTACCTTGTGTAGGTTCTTGCTGGAGGTACCAGAATCCATGACACCTAACAATACTGTCTTGTTTACAGTAACATAAGAATAATGCTCTTGCATCAGAAAATGACATACTGAGGCAGGATAATCACAGAAGACCTCAGTATAAAACCAGTTAGTACCACTTGAATTGGTGGTTGCTTCCACACTAGGGCCTTTAGCACTGCTGAGGCATTTCTTTTCAGCTATAAGCTGGAAGTGACAGCAAAATAACAGTTCCACACAGCACTTGATACCACATATAACAGTCCCACAATCAGTGTCTGTTTCCAAAGGCAAGAGCCTAAAATGTTTATTCAAATAAGCTCATTAGAGGCTCAGGTGGGAGGGACACCTTAATCCCTGCTGCCTTGATTTCTGCAGGGCAAGAACTCGTGACTAATTGTTAGCGGATGCAGTGTGCTCCATCTCATTTATTATGGGGCAATGCCATATGCCTCCAGTGGCCCACAGTCTTAACAAGGTGCCTATAAACCCAACCTTCAGCAGGAGCTGTTACCCAGGGGGCTGAATAGAAAGAAGTTACACTGGGACTCTCCTGCTGAGCCGTCTCCTCCTTCTCTGAGGGTCTTTAGGGTAGGGACCTGCCTTCTCTCTCTCTGTGAAAAGTGACATGCAAATGGATGACACCCCAGTAGCAGGGGAGTGACAGCAGGAGGGAGGGCATCTGGTGGGCCACTCTGCAAAACAGGATGCTGGACTAGATGGGCCTTGGGCCTGATCCAGCAGGGCTGTTCTTATGTTCTTATGACACTATAATAATAATAATAATACTTGGGCATTCTCCAGGCTGATAACATCGCACACACTGAAGTTAAAAGAAAAATTGGAAGTGAATACATCAGGAGAGTCAGAAAAATCCTCAAGTCCAAACTCAATGGCGGGAACATCATACAAGCCATAAACACCTGGGCTATACCTGTTATTAGATACACTGCAGGAATAATAGACTGGACCCAGGCAGAGCTAGAGACGCTAGATCGTAAGACCAGGAAAATCATGACCATCAATCATGCTCTGCACCCCCGTAGTGATGTAGATAGGCTATAACTCCCTCACAGCTCAGGTGGAAGAGGAATGCTGCAAGTCCATCAAACAGTAGAGGAGGAGAAAAGAGGCCTTGAAGAATATATAAGGGACAGTGAAGAAGATGCACTTCGAATGGTCAAGAACGCGAAACTATTCAACACCAATGAAACAAAACAGGCCTGCAAGAAAGAACAAGTCAAGAACTGAGCAGAAAAATGGAGAAATAAGCCCCTGCATGGTCAATATTTACACAATATAAGTGGAAAATCAGACATCAGCAAGACCTGGCAATGGCTTAAGAATGGCAACTTGAAGAAAGAAACAGAGGGTTTAATACTGGCTACACAAGAACAGGCACTAAGAACAAATGCAATAAGAGCAAAAGTCGAAAAATCCACCACAAACAGCAAGTGCCGCCTTTGTAAAGAAGCAGATGAAACAGTGGACCACCTGATCAGCTGTTGTAAGAAGATCGCACAGACTGACTACAAACAAAGGCATGACAAGGTAGCAGGTATGATACATTGGAACATCTGCAAAAAATACAAGCTACCTGTAGCCAAGAATTGGTGGGACCATAAAATTGAAAAAGTTGAAGAAAATGAAGATGTAAAAATATTATGGGACTTCCGACTACAAACAGACAAACATCTGCCACACAATACACCAGATATCTTTGTAGTCGAGAAGAAAGAAAAACAAGTCAAAATAATCGACATAGCAATACCAGGGGATAGCAGAATAGAAGAAAAAGAAATAGAAAAAAATCACCAAATACAAAGATCTACAAACTGAAATTGAAAGGCTGTGGCAGAAGAAGGCCAAAATAATCCCAGTGGTAATTGGTGCCCTGGGTGCAGTTCCAAAAGACCTTGAAGAGCACCTCAACACCATAGGGGCCACAGAAATCACCATCAGCCAATTACAAAAAGCAGCTTTACTGGGAACAGCCTATATTCTGCGACGATATCTATAACAACAGCAACAACATTGACAATAAAATTCTGGCATCCCAGGTCCTTGGGAAGGACTCTATGTCTGGATAAAACAAACCAGTCAATAACACCTGTCTGACTGTGTAAACAAGAAATAATAATAATAATAATAAATGTCAGATGCAGGGGCATAGTCTCCCTTCCAAACGGGACTGCGCGGCCCCATTTGGAAAGGAGATTGGCTCTTGCTGCTTTGAGCAGAATGGGCCGGAACAACTCTCCTTGCCTTCAAGGATATGCTGGCCAATGCAGCGCAGGGCGGTCTCTCTCCTAAATAGGGCCATGCGGCCCTGTTTGGGAGGGAGATCGATCGGCCCCACTGTGTTAGCAGCGGGACCAGGAGTGGCTTTCCCTGCCTTTAAGGCAGGGAGAGTAGCTCCGGCCACACTGCCAATGCAGCACAGGCCGGTTTTGGCTCCAAAATAACACCCCCACCCCAATGGTGGCTTCACCCCTGGGATGGGCTATAGCTCAGTGATAGACTTCGGGGTAAACGTGCTGAATATGTGAATGCACCCACTCCATCCTAGAAGAGATGTGGGCTAAAACCTGGATGTGGAAAACCTCCAGGTAGGACTGGGAAAGATTCCTGCCTGAAAGCTTGGACAGGTTCCTGCCAGTCAGTAGAAAATACTGGGCTGGATGGACCAATGGTCTGACTCAGTATAAGGAAGTTTATTATGTTCCTAAGGTTTAATGTGGAAAGAATGTTTAGGTGGATGACTGAATGAAATTCTGTAAAGGATTCCTTCCTCTCTACAAAGGCTTTATCTTGTACTAGTTATTTTAGGCCCGTTAAATTAACGGGCGCTAGGAGAGTTGTGCGCTCCGGGCCCCCGGCCGCCATTTCCCCTCCCCCCGCCACCAGCCTCCATGCCGCGGCCGGTCTCCCCCAGCCCGCCGGCCTCCCCTTTCCGGCTTCCCCCGCCGCCTCCTCACCCCGTCCGTCGGCGGCGGCGGCTCTACCGCCGCCTAGCCTGGCTTCTTCCTCTGCCTCTTCCTTTGGTGGGGGGGTCCTCTTCCCCCCGCCTGGCTTCAGCGGCGCCGCCAGGCCTCGGCCGCGGCTTCGCCGCTGCCTCAGCCGGCTTCCCCCGCCGCCTTTTCCCTCTGCCCGGCTTCGGCGGCGCATCCAGGCCTCGGCCACGGCTCGGCCGCCACCTCGGCCAGCTTCCCCCACCGCCTCTTCCCCCTGCCTGGCTTTGTGGCGGTCGCTTCTCCTCGGCCGCCGCTTCTCCTCCTCCAACATGGCCGCCGTGTCTGTGCGGCCGTATCTTTCTGGGACGCTCCGCGCATGCCCAGAACGGCCGAGAAAGACACAGGCGCAGAGACACGGGATCACACCTAAGCCTTTTATTATAGAGGACTAGTATGTGTAAGCCCGTTGTAATAACGGGCTCTAGTGGGGGGGCGGTTCCCGCTGCCGCCTCACCTGCCTCCTTGGGCCGACACCTCCGCCGCCGCCTCGGGCGCTCTCTCCGCCCGCCGTTTCTTGTGGCGGCAGCCGCCGCCATCGGAGCCAGTCGCCCCGCCACGGCCACCGCCTCCTTGGCCCGCACTCCTTTGGCCGAGGCCGCGGCTCTGCCGCCGCCTCGGCCGCACTCTCCGCCCGCCGCTTCTGCTCCTTCTGGTCTCCCGTGGCGGCGGCCGCCGCCATCGGGGCCAGTCGCCCACCGGCGGCCGGGTCCAACATGGCCGCCCATCTCCGCGCATGCCCAGAACGGGCGAAAAAGACACGGGCGGCACGGACGCACGCCCAAGGCTTTTATGGGTAAGGATTCTATGCAGTATCTTTTATGTTTGGTTGTTTAGAAGTTTGTCCTAGTGGTGATCTTGTAGAGAGTGTTGGGGGGCAGGTGTGGAGTCAGAAAGGAAAAGGTAGGGAAAGGAGAAGGAGAAAATGGAGTTGCTTCTGAATAAACTGTTAGTTAAATCTTGATAAGATTACTGTGTGGGGGGGGGGGGGGATAGATATAAAACAGCCTTTCTACACATAGCTAGATGTCAGGGAGAAGAATTCTAGCCTGGTCTCCTTTTTAGGCACTAATGTTCTGTATGTAAAGATCCCCGCTCCCTTAGGTGAAAATTGAACCCTGCAACATCCTCTCCCATCTAAAGTGATTCAGCCTACATATTTTTGTGTAGAGTGGTCCGCCCGCCCGCCCCTCCACTGAATGTTCTGTTTCCAACTGTGGGTGGATGCTATGGAAACACTATAAAGACTCAAATATTTGCAGATTCATGCCCTTAAAATAGCCAGCCCATATCTTTACTGACAGCATCTACAATCAGATTTTATTATATTGCAATCTGCTGTATTAAGGTGAGGTGAGTTCTTAGATTGTGTACTGCATGCAGGGATGAATCATTTTCAGGAACACAAAGCCATTTTCATTTACAATTTCATTAAGAAAACCCAATTAGATATAATGTCTAGATATTCTTCTCCTGACAAAAATTAATATTCAGAATAGAGTAGCTCCTTGCCTGAATAAGACTAATGCTAATTAAATAGATGAAGTGGAGCAATCATATCGTTACATCTACACAACAAAGCCTCGTGGGCTGACGTATTATCCATGATCACTTTCCACGTATGGAGCAGGTGTCACTAATTGTGAACCACATATATAACTAATCTAATGCAGCAGGGGAGACTGTGATTTGCTGTCTGTTATTCAGAGACTTCTGAAAATCTCTTGAGCACATCTGATGTATCACTGTCTCCCAGATGCTTCTGGGACAGCAATCAGAGCTCCAGGCATTTTGGTGGGTGAGGTGGAAAATCCAGACAGTACATAGGAAGCTGCCTTATACTGAGTCAGATCATTGGTCCATCTTGCTCAGTATTGTCTGCACTGACTGGCAGCAGCTCTCCAAGGTTTCAAGTGGGAGTCGCACCCAGACCTACTTGGAGACGTCAGGTATTGAACCTGGGACCTTGTGCATGCAAAGCAGATGCTGCACCACTTAGCCTTACCCCCTAAGTTTGAAATACATACGCGTGTGTGTACCATGAACAAAGTTACTAACTGGGACTAGTTCACCCTTCTCGCACAATGAACAGAGCAGTAGTAAACACAGCTCACCCTTCTCACATTTTGATCAGGATGTCTAGATAAATTCACCAGAACTAATTTTTCCTTGTTCAGTCATAAACAAAATAAGGTTGCCAACTTTTTATCAGCCTTTGTTCCTGTGCCTTTAACAGCCATTGCCAGATATGTTTTTTTCATCCTGTGAAAAGTTTCACCTGGATATCCTTCACATGGGGCTTTTAAAGCCCTTTAACTTGCATCTCCCTCCGGAATGGAGGGGGTATGTTCACATATCAGCTGGATTTACCCCAAAGTCCCTATGAGTTATCGGGGAGCAGCTCACATACAATTTGGGTTTTTCATTGCGCATTAGAGTGTAGCCCGATTTATATCTGGGGTAAAAAAAATTCCACTATTAGTTTTGATTTTTTGGGACAACTTCGAGTTCGTTGTAAAGCCTCCCAGTAAACTCGCAGTAAAGCCTGCTGTGTGGAAAAGGTCCCTGCTGATTTCTGAAGTTCAACCTGCTGTTAAAGCTTTGATAATATACCAAGGGTTTTGCGTGTGTGTGTGTGGGGGGGGGTGTCTTGACAACCATGAAACAAAAATGGTTATTCCCTCAAATTTATACCCTTTTCCAAAAACATGGACATAAAGGGTTTTCCCCTTTACATTTATACAAGATTTTGTTTGTGATCTCTGCTTATAATGAGCTCTACATTTTATCCTTGGAAAAATCATTTGAACCACTCTTTGATAAAGAGTAACAAAACTGTAGTTGGGATTTCCAGGGGAAATGTTACAGAAGTAATCTGCAGGCAAGGTTAGTAATGTGCTTATGAGTGGGTGGGGGGCGGTGATCAGCGTCAGCACAGCAGGGTTCTCAGCTCTACTTCCATCACTAATTTCCCCTGTCTATCCCCAGCTGTTTTGTGTGCATTTGATAAGCTGCCACTCAGTCAGCTTGGCTACCTGCCATTTGAATGCTCCTTCCTTGGATCTCTACTGGCAGTTTGGCTGGTCCTCAGTGGTAATCTTTTGTTGATGTTGGCGTGCTTGTCCATTCCACAACCCCTGATGCCTGATACATTCTTCTGTATACTGCTTTGCTACAGAATCCGGTGATACGGGCAAAAGCTACCTTAAGGATACTCAGACAAATCAGTGGTGCTTGGAATGCTAATAGTACCTTCTGGGGTTGTTGTTTTTAGTATGCATTAGCCATAGATTATGGAGAAACCGGGCCTTTCTCAATAGCTTGTGTCTATAATAAACTTATTGTGGCATGAAGTTTATACCACAACAAATTTGATAGACTTCCAAGTAATTTTGCCAGGATCAATTCATGGGTAGGACCCTAAGTTTTTACAGGGTCCTACTCACAGATTTATTTTCAGCAAGGGTTCCTGGGGCAGGGGGAGGGGAGTGCCCCCTCAGAGAAGTAGTTTGTTCTTCTCACCTGCCTGCATTTCATTTTCAGAAACCTAATATGTAGGACACATCTCACCCACTCATAAATATACTTTGCACCCTCTTAATTTATTCTTGGGGTGGGGGGGGCACTGCCATTGATTTCCAGAAAGGCTAAATTGTATCCAGTCCTGACAAATAATTCCCATGCACATGTGACAAATCATTCCATGCACACAATTCAGCATATATGCAAGGAGATAATCGCCAAGGAAGTCTAACACAGATACTTTGAATTTCAGAAGAGGAAACTTCTCTAAAATGAGAAGCTTGGTGAAAATAAAAGGGAAAATCAAGAGAGACACTTTGCTCCAGAATGCGTGGAGTTTATTTAAAACCACAATAATAGAAGCCCAGTTAGAATGTATACCAAAAAGGAGGAAAGAAAACTACCGAGTTTGGGAGGATGCCAGCATGGTTAACAAAGTCAAGGGAGCTATGGAGATTGCAGAGAAGCTAAATGAGTTACTTGCATATGTCTTCACGGCAGAGAAAACTGAACATATCTCCGAGCCTGAACCAAGCTTCTCAGGGACAAAGAACTGAGTCAGATAGAGGTAATGAGAGATGATGTTCTGGAAAGACAAAAATTAACAAATCACAAGGGCCAGATGGCATCCACCTGAGAGTCTTTAAAGAACTCAAATGTGAAATTGCTGATCTCCTAGTAAAAATATGCTGATCTCCTAGTAAAAATATGTAACTTATCCCTACAATCAGATTCTGAATCAGAGGACTGGAAAGTAGCCAATGTAACACCAATTTTCGAAAAGGATCCAGAGATCCGGGAAATTATAAGCTGGTTAGCTTAATGTCTGTTCTGGGGAAATTGATGGGAAACATTATCAAGAATAAAATTGTTATATAGAACAGGCCCTACTGAAGGAGAACCAGCATGGCTTCTGCAAGAGCAAGTCTTGCCTCATTAAAACTTTGGAGTTGTTTGAGCATGTCAACAGCCATGTGGATAAAGCTTTCAACAAAGTTCCTTATCAAAGACTCTTGAGAAAACATAGAAGTCATGTGATAAGGAAACAGGTTCATGTGTGGATTGGTAACTGGTTGAAGTCAGGAAACAGACATGGACAGTTTTCACAATGGAGGAAAGTAAGAAGTGGGGTCCCCCAGTGATCTATTTTGGGACCAGTTCTCTTTAACATATTCATAATGATCTAGAAGTTGGGGTAAGAAGCAAAGTGGCCAAATTTTCAGATTATACCATACTACTTAGCCACCTAATGGGGCAGCAGGGAAGTAACTTGCTTAGGGAGCAAGAGGTTGCTGGTACTATCCCTGTTGGTGTGTTTCCCAGAATAATGGAAACTCTTATACAAGGCAGCAAAGATATAGGAAGATACTAAAAGGCATCCTCTCATACTGCACAGGAGATGGCAATGGTAAACCCCTCCTGTATTCTACCAAAAGGAAAACCACATGGCTGGCTCTGTGGTCACCAGGAATCGACACTGACTTGACGGCACAACTTTACTTACTTTACCATACTACTAAGGGTAGTGAAATCCAAAACAGATTGATCCATCCAAAAGGATCTCTCCAAACTGGGGAAGTGGGTGATAAAATAGCAAATGCGGTTCAGTGGTAGCAAGTGTAAAGTGATGCATATTGGGGCAAAAACCCCAACTTCACATATAAATTGATGGCTTCTCAGCTGTTGGTGACTGACCCAGGAGAGAGAATTTGGGATGGTGGTGGACAGCTCATTGAAAATGTTGGCTCAGTATATGACAGCTGTGAAAAAGGCCAATTCAATGCTTGGAATGATTAGGAAGGGGCCTAAAAATAAAAATGCTAATATCATAATGCCCTTATACAAAGCTATGGTGCAGCCACATTTGGAGTACTGTGTACAATGGTAACCCCATCTAAAGAAGGGCATTGTAGAACTGGAAAAGGTGCAGAAGAGGGCAACCAAGATAATCAGGGTCCTAGAGCACCTTGCTTATGAGGTAAGGCTACACCTGGGGCTCTATAGTTTAGAAAAAAGATGACTGTGGGGAAACATGACAGAGGTCTATAAAATTATACATAGAGTGGAAAGAGTGGACAGACAGAAATTTCTCCCCTCTCTCATAACACTAGAACCAGTGGTCATTCCATGAAACTGATTGCTAAGCCCGCTCTACCCGCACACAAGCAGGGCAGGAGCCCTGGGCGGCTGGATCGGCCGCCCACACAATTGCCAGCTCCATGATAGAACCAGCGGGGGCTGGGGCATTTGGGGGCTGCGTGCGCCCTGGAAGCTTCAGTATTTATTTATTTATTATTTATTATTAAAACTTTTATACCGCCCTTCCAAAAGGCTCAGGGCAGTTTACATTAAAACACCATTAAAATCAGTTAATAATTAAAACAAAAATTATAAAGCATAAAACAATGATTAACCATTAAAATCATCATAAAACAACAATTAAATAATCAGAACAATTTAAAAACAAGTATTAAAAAGCTGAGAAAGCCTGGTTGAAGAGATGTGTTTTCAGGTGTTTTCTGAAAATTGCCAGAGATGGGGAGGATCGTATCTCAGCAGGGAGCGCATTCCACAATCTCGGGGCAGCAGCCGAGAAGGCCCGTCTCTGTGTAGCCACCAAACGGGTTGGTGGCAACTGGAGACGGACCTCCTCAAGTGACCTCAATGGGTAGTGGGGCTAATAGCGAAGAAGACGCTCTCTTAAATACCCAGGGCCTAAGCCGTTTAGGGCTTTATAAGTTATAACTAGCACTTTGTATTTTACCCAGAAACCTATTGGCAGCCAGTGTAACTCCATCAACAAAGGAGTAATGTGGTCTCTCCGAGATGACCCAGAGACAAACCTGGCTGCCGTGTTCTGAACCAACTGAAGTTTCTGGACTACGTACAAAGGCAGCCCCACGTAGAGCACATTACAGAAGTCGAGTCTGGAGGTTACCAACAAATGTACCACTGTTTGAGGTCATTGATCTCGAAAAACAGACGCAGCTGGCTCCCAGACTGTGAACCTGTTCCTTTGGGGGAAGTGTGACCCCATCTAGAACAGGGAGATCAAAAACGTCTCTAGAGTTCCGACCCCGCACAATAAGTACCTCCATCTTATCTGGATTCAGCTTCAGTTTATTCTCCCTCATCCAGCCCATTACTGCTTCCAGGCAGGCATTTAGGGAGGATATGCCAACTCCTGAAGAAGTTGACATGGAGAAGTAGATCTGGGCGTCATCAGCATACTGGTAACACCCAGCTCCAAATCCCCTGATGATCTCTCCCAGAGGTTTCATGTAGATGTTAAAAAGCATTGGAGAGAGTATGGAGCCTTGAGGAACACCATACTTAAGCTCAGATTTTGAAGAGCAACAATCTCCAATCGACACCATCTGGGATCTGTCCGAGAGGTAGGAGCGGAACCACTGTAAAACAGTGCCTCCCACCCCCAACCCCCTCAGATGTTCCAGAAGGATACTATGGTCGATAGTGTCGAAAGCCGCCGAGAGGTCCAAAAGGACCAACAGAGTCACACTTCCTCTGTCAATTGCCAATTGGAAATCATCCATCTGGCCAACCAAGGCTGTCTCCACCCCATAGCCCGCCCAAAAACCAGTTTGAAATGGGTCTAGATAATCAGTTTCCTCCAAGACCGACTGGAGCTGAGAGGCCACAACCCTCTCAATTACCTTGCCCAGCCATGGGAGATTGGAAACTGGCCTATAATTGCTCAATTTTGAGGGATCTAACGCAAGCTTCTTTAGAAGAGGTCTAATAATTGCCTCCTTAAGACAAGGAGGCATCCTGCCCTCCCTCCGAGAAGCATTTATTATTTCTACCAGGCCGCCTACAACAGCCTCCCTGCTAGATAGAACAAGCCATGTTGGACAAGGATCAAGAGAACAAGTGGTAGGCCTCACCGCTCCAAGCAGCTTGTCCACATCATCAGGAGTCACAAACTGAAACTGATCCAGTCGAATCGTATAAGAGTTGTCGGACACCTCCAGTTCAGACATCAAATTAATTGTGGAGTCTCCATCTAGGTCGGCGCGCAGGGCATACTGGGGAAACCCCCAGAGCCGGGAGGGGGCTTTTCACCTCCCCTCCGGGGGTCTACTCATGAGTAGCCATGCCACAGAGCCACGCCGCAGCTACTCACAATGGGGAAGCCTGGGTTAGCACAGCGCTCGCTCCACTAACCCGGGCTTAGGGGAGGGCTACAAAAGCGGGTGACCCGCTTTGACTCAACCGGGCTCAGCTGCAAGCCCAGTGAGTCTCACAATCGGTGGAAAGCGGGCTAAGCACCGTTAGGCTGCTTTCCATTGATAGTCAGAATAGCTCCAATATCTGGAAAGCATGCACTCACATATATTTGGATGTCCGCTCAGTCAATTTTAGATCCTGCTCAGGTTTCATCAGGAAGGCGCCACTCTGACTGCATATGCACACATACTGTCGTGATACTGCCACCCAGAACAAAATTCATTCCGTACACAGATGAAAGAAATACGGGTGCTGACCTGGCAAAATATTTCCTGTTGCCCCATCGACCAGACTAGAACTTTACAGCAAAGTATCAGACAATATAGTCATAGATAATTATTTTCGAAGGCCTCTGTTGTTTGGAAGCCTCATTCATTCACTCCTCTACTCCAGAAAAAGCAGCAGAAACTAATGCAGCCAAATAGGTAGGAGTCTCCCAGGAGCCAAGCCAACCCATTAGCTTCCTCCCTGTCCAGAGACAGCTGGGCTAGATGAGACCATGTGTACAAGAGGGTGCAGAGTCATCTCTCCTGCGGATTTCAGCTGGCTTGGTACTATCCCCACCCCAGTCTTTCCTGCCGCCACCTGTCCTTGGACAGGAAGAGAAAACTAGGCTGGAAAGCAGAATGGAAGGTTTGGCCTAATCCAAAAAGGCAGCGAGCCCATTCTCAGGACTGGCGAATGAGCTCGAACTGGGTGAGGGGAAGAAGCCGCGAAAACTCCACACACACCCCCGCCCGCCACAGACAATCCCGTCCATGTTGCTGGGTGGCTGCCCAGATTGGCTGCCCAGGCGGTTGCTGGCTTCTGCTGATAGCAGGAAGGCAGTAGGGAGGTTTGGGGGCTGGGAGGCCCCTGGATCTTCCATAATGCACCGTGCAAGTGTGCAGTGCATTATGGGGAGCCTCCTGACACTGATCAGGAGGCTACTTGTGTGAAGCCACACAGCACAACACGTAAGCATTTAGCCCGTTTTTTAGGCACCTTCGCACTACACTAGCTGTTCTGGGTTCACCTCTGGGGTGCAACAAGTGAGACTCCTCTCTGTGTCACAACCAACCTACCTTTGGAAGGATGGGGTACTTGGAGAAAGGCCTTTGATGAAGATCATACTATTCAGACAGGCTCACATGGTGGGGGGAAGGTAATCCTGAGTCCCTGAGGGGAGGTAATACCTGGGTCCCATCCATTTTAAGGCTTTAAAGATGAATATCTTAAAATTGTGCTTGGAAACTGCAACCAATTTATTTGTTTAGGGATGGTTGTATTCTTCTCTGCGGGAGGACAGGATGCCTCTTTTCCTTAAGGAGGCAATTATTAGACCACTTCTGAAGAAAACTGTCTTGGATTCTTCAGAGTTGAGCAACTATAGGCCTGTCTCCAACCTTCCATGGTTGGGCAAGGTAATTGAGAGGGTGGTGGCCTCCCAACTCTAGGCAGTCTTGGATGAAACTGATTATCTGATTTTCTATTTAAGCCTGTTTCAGACCGGCTTTCAGGTCAGCTATGGGCTGGAGACTGCCTTGGTTGGCCTGATGGATGATCTCCAATTAGGAATTGCCAGAGGAAGTGTGACTGTGTTAGTCCTTTTGGACCTCTCAGCAGCTTTCGATACTATCGACCATAGTATCCTTCTGGAGCATCTGAGGGGGTTGGGGGTGGGAGGCACTGCTTTGCAGAGGTTCTACTCTTACCTCTTGGGCCGATTCCAGATGGTGTCTCTTGTGGAATGGTGTTCTTCAAAAACTGAACTTTGGTATGGTGTCCCTCAGGGCTCCGTATTGTCTCAGATGTTGTTTAAAATCTACATGAAACCGCCGGGAAAGATCATCAGGAGATTTGGTGCAGGGTGTTATCAGTATGCTGATGACACCCAAATCTTTTCTCCATGTCAACATCATCAGGAGAAGGCATAACCTCTCTAAATGCCTGCCTGGAGGCAGTGATGGGCTGGATGAGAGGTAACAAGCTGAGGCTGAATTCAGATAAGACAGGTACTTATTGTGCGGGGTCGGAAATTGGGAGATGATTTTGATCTGCCAGTTCTGAATGGGGTCACACTTCCCCAGAAGGAACAGGTACACAGTTTGGGGCTGCTTCTGGACAGAAACCTCTCTCTGGTGTCCCAGGTTGAGGCAGTGGCCAGAGGTGCCATTTATCAGCTCGGCTGATATGCCAGCTGCATCCATTTCTTGAGATAAATGACCTCAGAACAGTAGTACATTTGCTGGTCATCTCCAGACTTGATTACTGCAATGCACTCTATGTGGGGCTGCCTTTGTATGTTGTCCAGAAACTGCAGTTGGTCCAGTATGTGGCAGTCAGGATGGTCTCTGGGTCATCTCGGAGAGACCATATCAGTCCTATCTAAAAAGATCTGCACTGGTTGCTGATAAGTTTCAGGGCAAAATACAAGGTTTTGGTTATAACCTATAAAGCCCTAAACAGCTTGGGCCCTGGGTATTTAAGAGAACGCCTTCTTTACTATGAACCATACCACCCATTGAGATCATCTGGAGAGATTCAGTCTGCAGTTGCCACCGGCTCGCGGTTCATCTGGTGGTACTCAGAGACGGGCCTTCTCTGTTGCTGCCCCGAGGCTTTGGAACACACTTCCCCCTGAAATAAGAGCCTCCCCATCTCTTACAACTTTTAAAAAGGCAGTCAAGAGACATATTTGTTTACCCAGGCTTTTAATTAGATATTGTTTTAATTGTGTTTTAAATAGTTTTAACATTTTAAATTTTAATTGTTGTGACGTTTTAATCTTTTTATCTGTTTTTGTTGTTTTGTTGTGATCCGCCCAGAGACTTGCATTTTGTGTGCTATACAGGTGAAACTTGGAAAATTAGAATATCGTGCAAAAGTCCATTAATTTCAGTAATGCAAATTAAAAGGTGAAACTGATATATGAGACAGACGCATTACATGCAAAGCGAGATAAGTCAAGCCTTAATTTGTTATAATTGTGATGATCATGGCGTACAGCTCATGAAAACCCCAAATCCACAATCTCAGAAAATTAGAATATTACATGGAACCAAGAAGACAAGGATTGAAGAATAGAACAATATCAGACCTCTGAAAAGTATACAGTGTACTGTGTTTGATTGGCCAGCAAACTCGCCTGACCTGACCCCATAGAGAATCTATGGGGCATTGCCAAGAGAAGGATGAGAGACATGAGACCAAACAATGCAGAATTGCTGAAGGCCGCTAATGAAGCATCCTGGTCTTCCATAAAACCTCATCAGTGCCACAGGCTGATAGCATCCATGCCATGCCGCATTGAGGCAGTAATTGCTGCAAAAGGGGCCCAAACCAAGTACTGAATACATATGCATGCTTATACTTTTCAGAGGTCCGATATTGTTCTATTCTTCAATCCTTGTCTTATTGGTTCCATGTAATATTCTAATTTTCTCAGATTGTGGATTTGGGGTTTTCATGAGCTGTACACCATGATCATCACAATTATAACAAATTAAGGCTTGACTTATCTCGCTTTGCATGTAATGCATCTGTCTCATATATCAGTTTCACCTTTTAATTTGCATTACTGAAATTAATGGACTTTTGCACGATATTCTAATTTTCCGAGTTTCACCTGTATAAATGTTTTAAATAAATAAATAAATAAATATTCTGTGTTACACAATTTTTGTGGTGCAGGAGTATGCAATACAACTAACTGGTTTAAATCACCGAATGTCAATGTATTTTCACTTAATCCTGCAAAAAAATAATAATTTAGGTTTAGTTTTCTGATTTGAAAAAAATGCATATTTAGTCATGTTATATTCTCAAAACCCTCATTAACCTGGATCCATTCCTTGCTTAAGAGCATTTTCATTTCTCTCCTGGACTACAAGAATCAATTAATTTTTTAATACCGCATGTTAACTTTATGAGCCCTGCACATTTGCTCAGCGTTCTCAGCAACCTCTCTGTAAGTCTGGCAGCAACGTAGTGAGCTCTGTTTGTTGGTCAGCTGGGATTCATTTTCATGGGGTTCTCAAAGCATGGCCAATATAAATGGAGATGATGGCAAGATTAAATTAAGAAGTCTGTTCTTGCATTTTGCATTTTGACTTTTGCTTTTGGTGAAGATGCTCCTCTGGTAATATATGATGGGGTTTCTAAAGAGAAATCTCAATGCATATTTTAATACCTCCATCAGTGTTGATTTTAATCATTAGTTAACTATTGTAGAAGGAAGTGATTTTGCAATGTCCAGCTCCTAGTACTCACTCCATCTATTTCAGAGCTCAGGGTTTGCTGCACATGTTGAGCCAACATCGACCAAGAGATTTCCCAGACAGCAGGCTTTACTGTGGAGATTTACTGTGAGGCTTTACTTCGAGTTCAAAGTCCCCCCCCCACTCCCCCGCCACAAAATAATAATAATTTTTTTAAAAATCCCAATGCGAAAAGTGGATTTTTAAAACCCGGCTACACGCTAATGAGAATTGTGTGTGAAGTGCTCCCTGATAGCTCACAGGGACTTTGGGATAAATCTGGCCGATATGTGAATGCACACCTCCATTCTGGACCAGATGCAAACTAAAAGCCGGGTGTGAAAAACTTCCTGGAGAATGGTGTCGCTGGTTCCAGGCATCCAAGCGGAACTTGAGTTTGAGTTTTTTTGAACAGTCCCCCCCGCCCCCCGCCGCTGCAAAGACATAGGAACATAGGAAGCTGCCATATACTGAGTCAGACCATTGGTCCATCTTGCTCACTATTGTCTACACAGACTGGCAGCGGCTTCTCCAAGGCTGCAGGCAGGAATCTCTCTCAGCCCTATCTTGGAGATGCCAGGGAGGGAACTTGGAAACTTCTGCACACAAGCATACAGATGCTCTTCCCAGAGTGGCTCCATCCCCTAAAGCAGGCCTGCTCAACTTTGGCCCCCGGCTGTTTTTGGATAACAACTCCCATAAGAGCCCCTGGTGGCACAGTGGTAGAGCCCCTGGTGGCACAGTGGTAAAAAAACCTGCCGCCCTGTAACCAGAAGGTTACAAGTTCGATCCTGACCAGGGGCTCAAGGTTGACTCAGCCTTCCATCCTTCCGAGGTCAGTAAAAGGAGTACCCAGAATGTTGGGGGCAATATGCTAAAATAATTGTAAACCGCTTAGAGAGCTCCGGCTATAGAGCGGTATATAAATGTAAGTGCTATTGCTATTGCTATTGCTATAATCCCCAGACACAGTGGCCAATAGCCAAGGATTGTGAGAGTTGTAGGCCAACATCTGCAGAAGGGCTGAAGTTGAGCAGCCCTGCCCTAAAGGGGAATATCTCATGGTGCTCACGCATGTAGTCTCCCATTCAAATGCAAACCAGGGCAGATCCTGCTTAATGAAGGGGACAATTCATGCTTGCTGCTACAAGGCCAGATCTCCTCCTGATCATCCTGATGCCCTCCCTGCACATCCCTTTATCACATGGGAGAAGGCTGTTCATCCAAATGTCAACTCTACACACAACCAAATACTTGTTTAAGCAAGTTGCCATTTGGATGAACCTCATCCCCTGCCATACACATACATGATGCAGCAGGGCTCCACAACTTTGGCCCTCCAGCTGTTGAACTACAATTCCCAGCTGCAGTGGTCAATGGCCAGGGATGATGACAGCTGTAGTCCGATAACAGCTGGAGAGTTGCAATAAAGGAAGCCATCAGGAGGACTTTGGGATGTCCACTGTTGATGTCATGATGGGCATGCTCCTGGTACATCCTGTTTCGAATTGTATGGGCAGGGACTGCATCATCCGTACCACCCCTCTGCATTCTGCATCCATTTACTGATCTATATAAAAAAGCAAATCTTACCAGCTGCTCAACTTCTATATAAGCAACTTCTATATAAGCAAGTGAAAGGTGTTGTGTAAACTGGCAAGCTATATCCTGAACAGTACCTTAGTGTCCTGCGCATACATTTATCTACATGTACATTAGGGATGAGAGACTTTCCCCCACCCAGATTTAAGATTGAGAGATCCTGAGGAGAAAGCTGGACCCTGAAAAATGACCATTTTAGCAACCAAAAATTGCTACCAAAAATTTACCAAAATTTTTGGTTTAAATTTTTTTCTCTACCAAAAATTTAACAGGGCATCCTCAAAAAGTCCAAAATAAGGACAGCAATTCACCAGGGACCAGAAAATAGGAACAGCTGAATCATATGATCTACTGGCATACCTGCCTGAAATCCTAACATGATATTTCTGTAACATCAGTGTAATGTAATATAATGAGTTAATGACCCTGTGCTGATGTTTCTGTTGGTATACCTCCATTGTAAGCAAGTGCTTGCCAGCTCAGCAAGTCTTCGGGCTGGCTGAGTTTCCATTAAGTTCCCATTTGCAAGACACCCTGTGTTCTCCAGTTCAGTGATCTTCTGCATTCAGAGCAGAGTGATTAAAAGGAACAACAACCCCAAGTCCCCACACGTTCACCCGGAACGGTATCCAGTCCTCTCATTCTAATAGGAGAGAAAGGTATTAGCATTTTATCTTGGTTGCTTATGGGGCCTACTGCTGCATCTCTCACTCATTGCGCGTCGTAATTATTTAATTATCCACATGAATAGTTCTACTTAGGCTTCTGCAAAATTAGCAAGTATAACCAAATGCCAATCTTGTGACATTTGTACGTAACCACTCATGTAGCTATAGCAGCTACTTTATGAAGGTGAGAATGCTCCATTCCCTATGGAATGAGCATCTTTGGTGATGTTGGCACAGAGACATGCCCCAAAGACCTGGTTAGCTGTCAATACAAGCACTGCTTTGAAGAACACCAGCACAACTCCAGAAATACAACTCCAGAAAGCCGCTGCTGTGATCACAGATGATTCTGAATTTGAAGATTTTTTTTTTTAAGTTCCATCCCATCACTTTAACGAACAAAACTGTCTGCTACCACTGCCTACTTACAGCAGAGGTTGTAGCTCAGTGATAGAGCCCATGCTACACTTTGCTTTTCATGCCAAAGGTCCCAGGTTCAGTCCCTGACATCTCCAGATGGGAATAAGAAAGACCCCTGTCTGAAACTCTGGAAAGTTGCTGCCAGTCAGTATGGACGGTACCTTGGCAGATGGACCAATAGTCTGACTCAGTATTCAGCAGCATTATATGTTTGTAAAAGCACCAGATTCAAAGCAGCCAGGCACTTTTTAGGCTGTTCTGCTTAATAAAGTCATATGATTTAATGGGTTTGTCAGTCACAATCCCTTAAGTATATGAGAGATTTCTTATACGTAGCTTCGCTCCAACAGACAACTGCCTGATAGACGAAGCTCGTGTTCTTTAGCAAGTGCCTCCCAAAAGAACCTGCACTGATATGCATTTTACATTTGTTCTGGCTCGATTATTTCTGCTTCTCATTACACTAGCAATCATTGTATGTAGAGAAAAGGAACCAGGTGGCTTACCTGAGAGCTCTGTGGTACATTCTGATGCAAGCAGAGACATCTCAGCAACAAACACTACCTTTTTCTTGGTGTTCTTTTCATCTTCTTAACATTTTATTGAAGGCTTTTTAACATTTTAATATAGGCAGCTATCTAATCTTCCCTCCTCGTTCATCCATTCCCATCTTCCCTTGCTCAATCAAATCCAAAAGTCAGGTCCCCGCACAGATAGAAACAACAAAACACACTGCTCATCACAGGCAGTAACATGCACATCATGATGACATACTCTATTCTCAAGTAACCAAGAAGAATGATGGTGATTCACTATGCCTGAATACAATACATCTCCCCCTTTCCCGTTTACCGAGGAGATGTGTTGATGGGCACAGTGAAGTATCTGTTTATGGTCCCTTTCAGTACAATCAAGTTCTTCCATCCCCTCCTCCCTTGAACTAGAAGAAAGCCTGCTGCAGGCCTGTATTGAGAGCCCTGCTAGGCTCTGTGTACAACCTTGTTAAAAAATGAAGTTTCTGACACTGGAACCTCAATTCAATAGTCAAGGTTCAGACAACACAATTGACTCTCTCTACCAAGGGTGACCTTTTCATAAGGCAAGATGAGGCAGTTGCGTCAGGCAGCAGATTATTTGGGCTTCCGCAGGGCAACAGGATACCCCCTGCTGCTACCGTCAGAGAGTCTCTCTGGGATCAGTTTGCCCTTTTGTGCATTGAAAAGAAGGCCTTTTCTCACACTCCTTGCAAAGCTTGCAAAAAGCACAAGGAGAGGATATCTTGAGTCACCCTGCTCTCCATTATTATTTATTTATTTTATTTATTTATGCCCCAGTCTTTAAAACAGATTTTACCAAAGCAGTTTACAATATGCTAAAAAGAAATAACACAATGAAAAACAGAATATCAAAGCCACCATTAAAATAGTAGCATAAAAATAATACTATCAGTGATTAAAATACACATTTATTTATTTGATTATTTATTTATGTATTTATTTGATTACATTACAGGCCTGAAACTTAAGAGCAAAGGCATCAGATGAGTTCTCCAGGGGAGGGAATTGTGTAAGGTGTCAGACAAGTTTCTCCAGGGAGCAGGGGTGCAGACAGAGAGAAAACCTGAGGGGCAACTCCTCACTTAAATGTTTTTTTGGGGAGAGGAAAGACACTTTTGAGGAGGATAAAAATATGTTTTGGAGGATAGGTCAGTAAAACAAGGGGGGCTCCTTAAATACTTAGCGGGGGAGGATCTGAATTTGTGCTACTCTCTTCCCTTCTGGATTTCAAATGTCCTATGTCCTTTGCATATTTCCAAGCCTTCCTCACCTTTTTATCTCCCTTAAGCTATCCTGCATTGGTCCATTGAGTTCAAAATGAGCAAAAGCTTGGATTGGTGATGACACAAAACCTGTCACCAAAGCACTTTGGAAATCTGATTTCTGTATTGCCAATCTTTTTTCTCCCTGTCATAAGTATCAAGCCGTGTTACTGCCCAAGCATCTTTCTTTAAAGCAGTGTATTCATCAATCTTTACCCCCGCTAGGGAGGGCATTGCAGAAAGATCTTTCTTTTGCAGTTACCACCCACCTCATGATACATGAGAGCTGGTCTTGTGGTAGCAAGCATGACTTGTCCCCTTAGCTAAGCAGGGTCTGCCTTGGTTGCATATGAATGGGAGACTTGATGTATGGGCACTATAAGATACTCCCCTTAGGGGATGGAGCCACTCTGGAAAGAGCAGAAGGTTCTTCCAAGTTCCCTCCCTGGCATCTCCAAGATAGGGCTGAGAGAAATTCCTGCCTGCAACCTTGGAGAAGCCGCTGCCAGTCTGTGTAGACAATATTGAGCTAGATTGGCAAAGGGTCTGACTCAGTATATTATTTATTTATTTATTTATTTACACAGTCAGACAGGTGTTATTGACTGGTTTGTTTTATCCAGACATCGAGTCCTTCCCAAGGACCTGGGATGGCTGAATTTTATTGTCAGTGTTGTTGCTGTTGTTATAGATATCGTCGCAGAATATGGACTGATCCCATTACAGTTGATTTTTGTAATTGGCTGATGATGATTTCTGTGGCCCCTATGGTGTTGAGATGCTCCTCAAGGTCTTTTGGAACTGCACCCAGGGCGCCAATTACCACTGGGAATTATTTTGGTCTTTTTTTGCCACAGCCTTTCAATTTCAATTTGTAGATCTTTGTATTTGGTGATTTTTTCTATTTCTTTTTCTTCTATTCTGCTATATCCTGGTATTGCTATGTTGATTATTTTAACTTGTTTTTCTTTCTTCTCGACTACAGTGATATCTGGTGTATTGTGTGGCAGATGTTTGTCTGTTTGTAGTCGGAAGTTCCATAATATTTTTACATCTTCATTTTCTTCAACTTTTTCAATTTTATGGTCCCACCCATTTTTGGCTACAGGTAGCTTGTATTTTTTGCAGATGTTCCAGTGTATCATCCCTGCTACCTTGTCATGCCTTTGTTTGTAGTCAGTCTGTGCAAACTTTTTACAACAGCTGATTAGGTGGTCCACGGTTTCATCTGCTTCTTTACAAAGGCGGCACTTGCTGTTTGTTGTTGACTTTTCGACTTTTGCTCTTATTGCATTTGTCCTTAGTGCCTGTTCTTGTGCAACCAGTATTAAACCCTCTGTTTCTTTCTTCAGGTTGCCATTCTTAAGCCATTGCCAGGTCTTGCTGATGTCTGATTTTCCACTTATATTGTGCAAATACTGATCATGCAGTCGCTTATTTTTCCATTTTTCTGCTCGGTTCTTGACTTGTTCTTTCTTGTAGGCCTGCTTTGTTTCATTGGTGTTGAATAGTTTCTCGTTATTGACCATTCGAAGTGCATCTTCTTCACTGTCCTTTATATATTCTTCAAGGCCTCTTTTCTCCTCCTTTACTGTTTGATGGACTTGCAGCATTCCTCTTCCACCTGAGCTGCGAGAGAGGTATAGTCTATCTACATCACTGCGGAAGTGCAGAGCATGATTGATGGCCATGATTTTCCTGGTCTTACGATCTAGCGTCTCTAGCTCTGCCTGAGTCCAGTCTATTATTCCTGCAGTGTATCTGATAATAGGTATAGCCCAGATGTTTATGGCTTGTATGGTGTTCCCGCCATTGAGTTTGGACTTGAGGATTTTTCTGACTCTCCTGATGTATTCACTTCCAATTTTACTTTTAACTTCAGTGTGTGCGATGTTATCAGCCTGGAGAATGCCCAAGTATTTGTAATGTTCTTTCTCTTCCAGGTTCTTGATGTTGCTTCCATTGGGCAGTTCTGTTCCTTCTGTTTTTCTTATTTTTCCTCTGTTCATTATTAATGCAGCACACTTGTCTGGTCCAAACTCCATTGCTATATCACTACTGAATATATGGACAGTGTTTAGCAGTGATTTGATTTCTGACTGGGACTTTCCATACCACTTCAGATCGTCCATGTACAGCAGATGGTTGATTTTACTTGATGTTTTAGATGTTTGTTATCCGAGGCCTGTTTTGTTTAGTATTTGTGAAAGTGGGGTCATGGCGATTACAAACAACAGAGGGGATAGTGAGTCCCCTTGGAAAAGACCTCTTCTAATGCTAACCTGTTCAAGTGTCTCGCCATTGATTGTTAACTGTGTACTCCACATGCTCACTGATTTTTAAAATAAATATCTGAATGTTTTTGCTGACACCAGTTGTTTCTAAACATTTTAGTATCCATGTGTGAGGCAATGAGTCGAAGGCTTTCTTGTAGTCAATCCATGCAACACTTAGATTGGTTTGTCTTCTCTTGCAATTTTCTAAAATCATGTCCCTCTGGTGTTCGGGCAATTTCCTTTCTGTTCAACTGGAAGCTGTTTGTTAGTTAATAAGTGCTGCATCACTTCATCTGCTATTATTCCAGTTAATAATTTGAACATGGTTGGCAGGCAGGTTATTGGTCTACAATTACTTGGAACTGCACCTTTTGCTGGGTCTTTCATTATGAGATGAGTTTTCCCAGTTGTTAGCCATTGTTCAATATCACCTCCTTGCAAAATGTGATTGAACTTTCTTGATAGTTGTTTATGAAAGCTTGTTAGATATTTAAGCCAAAAGCCATGCAGTTCATCGTCGCCTGGTGCAGTCCAATTTTTAATTTTCTTTGCTCTTTCACTTAATTATTCTGGTGTTATTAGATCTTGCATTTGTTGGTTACATTTTTCGACCTCTTTCACCCAGCCTGGTTTTTTATTATAATCTATTGGATTGTCCCATAATTTCCCCCAGAATTGCACTGTTTCTTCTTTATTTGGTGTTTCTATGTTTCTTGCAGTTTCTCCTTCTATGCTTTGGTACAAACATCTCTGATTCGACTGAAATTGGAGATTCTGCCTGTGTTGTGTAATTCTGGCTTTGTATCTGCTAATCTTCTTTGACACTGCTGTTATTTGCTGCTTTATTATTTCCAGGACTTCTCTAATTTTCCTTGAATCTAGGTGGTATTTTTGGATCAGATTCTGTTTGGTGTTTTCATTCTTCAGCTTCCTGTCTTTCATATCTTTCAATTTACAAACATCTGATCTAAGCCTGGAGATTTTATTTTCTAATCTAATCTTCCATTTAGGTCCATCCAGAGCCCCTGGTGGCACAGTGGTAAAACTGCCGCCCTGTAACCAGAAGGTTACAAGTTCAATCCTGACCAAGGGCTCAAGGTTGACTCAGCCTTCCATCCTTCCAAGGTCGGTAAAATGAGTACCCAGAATGTTGGGGGGCAATATGCTAAATCATTGTAAACCGCTTAGAGAGCTTCCAGCTATAGAGCGGTATATAAATGTAAGTGCTATTGCTATTGCTATTGCTATTGCTAGGTGATGTACTATTTTCTTTTTTTTACAGGTCCACTGATCTTATATCTGAGCTCTTGCGTTATTATTGTTGCTGTACATAAGTTTGCACTGTACATTAGTTGGTTTGTTTCTTACAAATTATTGGTTGTTATTTCTGCAAGTGCAGCACTGACATCTTTTAATGCCTGAGCAAGTTGTTTTTTGGCAACTGTTTTTAGCGCTGGAAGTCGTACCCTGGTAGTTGTTTGGTTCATGTGCTCAGTTATTTTTTGCTTTAGTTCTTGTTGCTTTTCTGTTAAATGGCATTTGGATTTTTGAGGTGAAGTCAAAGGGGAGGTTGCCTGGTTTTGATTTTGAAACAGTTCAGCAACAGTGGCATCCTCTGGTGGGGAAAAATTATTATTATTATTATTATTATTATTATTATTATTATTATTAATTTGATTTCTATACCGCCCTTCCAAAAATGGCTCAGGGTGGTTTACACAGAGAAATACCAAACAAATAAGATGGCTCCCTGTCCCCAAAGGGCTCACATTCTAAAAAGAAACATAAGATAGACACCAGCAACAGTCAGTGGAAGTACTATGCTGGGGGTGGATAGGGCCAGTTACTCTCCCCCTGCTAAATAAAGAGAATCACCACATTAAAAGGTGCCTCCTTGCCCAGTTAGCAGGGGGCAGCTTCCTCCTGCTATGGCAGCTTCCTGTGTCCCTGTGTTCCATGGCAGAGCACTACATTGGTTATGAGTTTTAGAAAGGCTGTTGGTTTGAATGTGTTGCTTTCCTCATCCTTGCGTTACTCTATTCAGACTAATCTAAAACATTAGCATTTTGTATTTGGATTAAGTGGAGACCTTCTTAAATTCTTTGTGGTTGTGCCTGGACTTAAGAGGACCCTATTTAAGCAGGTTTTTAACCTACACATTTGATGAGAACTATTCTGCGTATATCTGCTGCTGAGCTTGTTTTGATTGCTCTCTTCTCTTTTTATTGTTTTATGTTTTGTTTTACTGTTTTATTGCTCTTTGTTGTTATAATGCTGCCTTAGGCATTATTTTAATAGTGGAAAGTTGTGATAACTTATAATTTCATTATGAATATTAAAATATTGACATAGTGATATTCAACAAGAGGAAAAAAGGTGGTACCTTATCCGATAGGGGCTCGTTGTCTAAACCATACACAAAGGAAACAACAGCAGCCACCACTGGAGGGATACTCTGCTGGGCTGCATAGGGAGAGTTGTTTCCCCTCTGCTAGATATAAGAGAACAATCGCATTAGGCTGTGCCGATGTGCTTCTCTGCCCAGTTAGCAGGATTCTTTGATATTATATTGGAAAATGCTCTTGCTTCTCTGTAGCTCAAGCCATTCAGTTGCCTAAGGTTCAACCAGGGTTTCCCCCTTTGCTAGAGCAGATTTGCTGAGGCAGTGATGGGGCTGAGCAAATGAATAAACGTAAGCCACAGAGCAAGGCATGTAATTTATCTTCTTTCTGCTTGTCTTCAGTAACACAAAGATGCTTCCCACTCTGAACTTGCATGCAATTTCCACAGTGAATATTTTTGACCCCGTTTTCCAGAAGCAGCAGCTTTCCTCTGAATTTTCGGTGCCGGTTATTTTGGGACTGCTGCTGCACACAATGCAGGATGATAAAACCGAGGAACAAAGCCTTCTTTCCTGCATTTACATAGTGTTTGATTAGGTGTGATGAGAGCGCTAATTGCCCTCTGGAGTGCAAAACTGAACTAGGTGATCAAAAGCGTTAATGTTGTAGATGATAATCGGCTGCTAAAGTGCTGTGTTGACAAAAAGGGCTCTCTAGTCAAGACAATATTCATGGCTGTCTTTCAGAGATTTCAGCTTTGGCTGGCTTCTTGGTATACTGGAATCACTTTGAGAGTAACCAGCCTCTCTCTGTTATGATTTGGCTAAGGAAGGGACTCTGACCAGGATCTTTTGTAAGAAGATAGTGATTGCTTTCCCTGTAAGGCTTCATCATTAAAAATTCAGTGATGCTTTTAGGGGTGGTTGGTGCTCCTGCCACCGGGCAAAGATTAATGACTTGCACGCAGGATGGCTTAAACAGATGCTTTTGTTACCTAGGCAATACCCCAGCTGAATGGAACATATCTACAAGACCTGCTAGGATGCATTTTGAGAACCAAGGCTGGCCCCAAGACAATGAATGGACCTTTCCATTCAATGTGAAATTTCAGGATTTCACATTGATGCATTAGCAGAGGCGAGACTGTTCCTGGCAAACTCAAGGCACCGATGGATAACGGTCCTTCCATAGTACGAACCTAGGAAATTATTCCTGTGACCAGTAGACACAAAGGAAGATGATTGAACATCCCCCCCCAAAAAAACCCAATGAAATTGCAAAGATTGGTTTTAGAAAATACTTCTAGAAAATTAAAAAGGTGTAAATCTAGTTATTCTACAAGGTTTCTGAAGACAAAGTGCAGAAAGGAGTAGGAGGTACAGAGTTTAGCTTCTTGCAAATCTCAGCTTTCATTTTAAAAAAACAATAGAGGTTCTAGTCCTTATGGCCTAGTCCTTATAGAAAGCTTGAAAGTGTGTAGTTAAACTACTGAAATCTCAAAAGCCAGAAGGGTAGCTGAATAAATTTCTAGTGGTTGAGGACAGTGGCCTCTGTGCCCTGCATTGCTCCTTGACAAGCCAGTATAAATTATGCATAGTAAGGCAAATTGCAGAATAAATTATGCAAAGATAAATTATGCAAATGTGCCTGTGTTTATACAAGTAACAGAAAAAATCAGGGTTTAAAAAAATTTTTTTTAATATGGATTGCCTTGTCACAAAACCCTTTCCCCCCTTTTTAGTGCAGGGTACACACAATCCAAGATAGAGTATATTTTCCTAGCACTTGGGCCACAGAGATTCGATTTCAAATGTAGTTTAATAAAAAACTGTTAAGAGTGCCCAACCACTGCACATTATGCAGATATGATGTGATACCTGCCCAATGAGCTTACAACTAGGCAAGCGTCCTTGGGAGCCAATTCAACAAAACCAAACATTTGTGCTGTTCTAGTTGTACTGTACAAACAGGGCCATATTTTTGCCCTTGTGCTGCTGAAAGTGTTCTGACTACAAGGTGTGACCAAGGGTTGTAAGGTCTAGCAGGTAGATCCAGGCTGGAGGTACATAATTTGGCTAACTCCAAGAAGATATTTTGGTCTGGTAAGGGCTCAGCTACGGCTGCCGTATAAAACAAGTGGACAGGTCTCCTGCACAGAAGAGGGAATTTCAGGAAGTACAGCTTGACCTGCAGGGTAAGGGAGAGCCACACCTGCTGGAATTCCCTCTTCTGTGCATCTTTCCATTTTTCCATATGTCAGTCCTAGGCTCACCTGAGCTCTAGACATGATGTACCACTGGGGCCACTATGTCCAGGAATGGCCTGGATAGGATGTAAGAAAAGTGTCATTCTGGATACAAAATGTCCAGGAATTGTAGGAAGATTGCTAAGTTCTCAAGTTCCGCTTTGGGAACTTTTTGTTGAAAGCGGTATATACATATCCATTGTGATCGTAATCATAATCATAATGAATTGTATCTATTTTTCAGTTCTTCTCTCCAGGCATTGTAGCTACATGGTATCAATGTTTAGAAGCCACATATTTTTACCCTTCCTCTGGAATCACTACTACTGACAAGGGATGTGCATGGAACCGGTTTGGAGGCCCTTTATGGACCTCTGAACCGGTTCGAACGGAGGGTGGTTCTGCCGGTTCGAAGGTGGGGGTGCTGCATTAAGGGTGGGGGAGGTTAAACTAACCCCTCCCGCAGCTCTTCTCCTGCCGGCGCTCTGGTTTTCCAAAGTCCATGGGGCGGCAGCGGACCTCCCTGACATGCCGTTTGCCCCTGTTGTCTAGAACTAAGCAGAAGTATCTGGCGCATCTGTGTGCGAGGGCATGTGCATGGCGGGGGCAGGCATGTGGCAGGCATGACGTGTGCACACCTGCACAGGCGTGCTAGATACTTTTGCTTAGTTCTGGACAATGGGGGCAAACAGGGTGGCTGCCGCCCCATAGACTTTAGAGAACCAGAGCACCAATGGGGAAGAGTGGCGGGAGGGGTATGTGCACCCTCCCCAACCTTAAAGCGGCACCCTCCCCCGCTTTTGAGCCTCCCCCACCCGGTTCCATGCACCTCTCTACTACTGACTGGCTATGTTGGCTCACTCTATATGGTTCAGTAAAGCCCTTCCCCTTATATCTGGATCATCTCTAGAGTAGTGAGCCTCGGAGTTTAGCTGTGAAGCATATGGACAAAGAGAGAGACCCCTTTTCTCTAGTGGCATTCTAACTCTAACCCTAACCACTGAGCTAAAGCTCCATCCCCTAACATGAATATCTCACAGTAGACAGTAAGAATACAAGAACAGCCCTGCTGGATCAGGCCCAAGCCCTATATAGTCCAGCTTCCTGTTTCACATAGTGGCCCACCAGATGCCTCTGGGAAGCCCACAGGCAAGAGCTGAGGGCATGTTCTCTCTCCTCCTGTTGCTCCCCTACAACTGGTATTTAGAGGCATCTTGCCTCTGAGATCTATAGCCACCAGACTAGTAGACACTGATAGACCTGTCCTCCATGAATTTGTCCAATCCGGTTTTAAAGCCATCCAAGATAGTGGTCATCACCACATCCTGTGGCAGAGAATCCCATAGATTAATTATATGTTGTGTGAAAAAGGTACTTCCTTTTGTTGGTCCTTAGTTTCCTGGGTTTCAGTTCCATGGGATGACCCCTGGTTCTAGTGTTGAGAAAGAGGGAGAAAAATTTCTCTCTGTCCAGTCTTTCTACTCAATGGATAATTTTATAGACTTCTATGATGTGTCCCTGTAGTCACCTCTTTTCCAAACCAAAAAGCCTCAGATGCTGTAGCTTTGCCTCATAAGGAAGGTGCTTCAGGCACCTGATCGGCACCTTTTCCAGTTCTACAATATCCTTCTCAAGATAAGGTGACCAGAACTGTATGCAGTACTCCAGATGTTGTTGCATCATAGATTTGTATAAGGGCATTATAATACTAGCATTCTTATTTTCAATCAGTGCCGAACTACTCTAGCAATAATTAGACTGTTTTCCCCACATCTAACCACTAGAGGGGTTGGCAGACGAGAAGCAAAGGTACACCTTGAATCCATCCAAGTATCTCTTTCAATACATGGAAATTCTGTTGGGATAAAATTTCCAAATTAACTGGACTCCAGTGGCTTTGACTAATACTGGTGCAGAACATCTGTGTAGGAACAACAACTTGGAGCCTTTCACCTGTATCTTTTCTGGCACTCCTTTTACTTGGTAAAAGGGGATTTCTGATGTCAGAAATCCCATCCCCCACCACCAGGAGCCATCAGAACATGAGGCAAGTGCCCCAAATAGTGCCGTGGTGGTGGCGGCCCTTTAACTGCCCACCCAGCACTGGTGTGGGGGCAGCTGGGTGGCGCAGTGAGTCTTGGGAGCAGCGAGTCTCTGGGTAGAGAGTTAAAGGGCCCCCACCATCACTGCACTACCCGGGTGTTAATGGAACTGGCCCAGGGGTGATTGGTTGGCACGCCCAGTGTTCAGGCTGCGTAGGGAATTAGCTGTTAAAGGGGTCAGCTCCACCAGTTTTAATTTGTGCACGTGTTTGGACTCAAGAAATGACTGGATTTGAGACAAAGATATTGCTTCAAAATTAAAAAGAAGAATTGATTTGAGAGAGCGGGGGTAAATTAAATTAAAGTGTGCCATCGAGTCAATGTCGACTCCTGGCGACCACAGAGCCCTGTGGTTGTCTTTGGTAAAATACAGAAGGGGTTTACCATTGCCTCCTCCTGTGCAGTATGAGATGATGCCTTTCAGCATCTTCCTATTTCGCTTCTGCGGGTGTTTCTAACTTAAAGAGAAATAAAGTACATTTCTAAATAAACCAACTGCAATGAGGCATTTTAGCTTAAGGTCTAATTGTGTAAGTCTCCCAGGCAGGCAAGAGAAAGAGACTTGAGAGAGAGATGGGGTTGGATTTAAGAAAGGGGAGCAGAGATAGTTTTGGGGCCCAAGGAGCAGACAAGACTCATATTCACCTGATCTGGACGACAAGATTTCTGGGCTGCAGAATCTTGCTCCTCAGCATGGTGGAAAGCAGGAGGGATGTAGAGATTAGTATAGGGAGGGATGCCCACAAGAATGGCTTTTCCGTGGGTCCAGCTTCCTATAGGTGCAAGGCAAGCTGGTTGGATTGGCACAAGGACTGATCCAGATAGTAATTTCAAGCTCTTTTCAGGGTGCAGGAGGACAGAAGCAGTGCCCAATTGAGTCCCAAGTATTGCATACAAGGGAGCATGAAGATGGTTTTCTGGGATTCTTGGAGTCTCCAGTGTACAGCATGGGAGAACACTTGTTGCAGCATTGGTTGGAGTCCCAAGTGAGAAGCACAGGGGAGGATGAAGATTGTAGAGAGCATCCGATGGAGTCCCAAGTGTAAAGCACAAGGGAGCACAATGGGTCATAGAACTGGGGATATATCCCCAAACGTGCCTTGGGGGCATATTCCTGATGTCATGCTTTGCTGTCTAGAATTTTCTGGGTGGACCTGCGTGGAATGCATTGTTTCTGATCGCTCTTTTCCTAGTGTAACAATGAGGGTGTGCCTTTTGCAGTAAGGCTGTTTGTGATGAAAATCAGAGTATGCAGGTGCATGGAAGAATATCTGTGTCGGGCTGGGCTCTTCAGTAATCCTATCAATAGTTTCAATGGGTATGCCTCTATGTCTACATCACTGACTCATCTCCTTTGTGATGGGGAGAACATTACTTATCCGCTTTCTCCCTGCTTGGCATAATCTGCTCGTTAAAGTGTTGTTATCTCCTGTGAAAGGATATGGGGAATTTAGAGTTCACTTCTGAGTTCAGAGTGACCTCGGGAGTTAACTCGCTATAGTTCTACTTAGCATGGACCCCCACATAGGGAGGGGTTGTAGCTCTGATCCCCATTCCAATTTGCTTTGTTTGTAGCCAAATCTAGGGGCGACTAACCCACTGCCACCTAAGCGAGCTGTCCCCATGTCAGAGCCCAGTTAAGCCCCAGTACCATCTTGGCAGGTGCACACGGAGTGCTCACAAGTGTAGTCCTTCCCAGTAGTTTCCCCATAGCGCTCCACGGGGAAAGTGCTGGGAAGAACCTCACAGTTGAAGCATTCTATGAACACCTTCCAAGATGGCGTCGGGGCTCGAGAGGGCTCCACTTCCCTTAAAGGAGTCCCACTGGCGCTGAGCAAAATGCAACACTGCATGGTGAGAATGGTCACCTCCATGCAGTGTCAGAGAGGCTGTGCGGAGTATTCCCTTTTGGCCAAAGCTTCTCACAGGCCTAATGAACAGTTAGTTAGGGAGCCAAAAGTAGGGTCAATGGGAGCTGCCAATGGCTTCTGGGCCTTGCAATAAAGAACACTGATATAGTGGATCCAGTATCAAAAGTCTGCTCAGGCTGCAGTTTGATTCACACTTATCAGATAGATAGACACCCTGGACACAGTGCGATTTACCATGCACAGGATTGCATTCTGTCACTGACCAAGCACTCTCCTGGAATGAGTATCCTGATTACCTCCTCCTTGTCAATTACAGCGCCATTTCAAATCTATGCAAAAGTCCACATTGTTTCTAAGGGCATTTCTGCCCAAAGACTAAAAATCAAGTTTTGCAATCCATCAGTTAATCAAATCACTCTGCCCCACAATTCACATATTCCTATTCAACATCTGATTTCAAACGACTCTAGGCTATGTGATTAATCAGCTCCTCTTTATCTTAGCACACATCTTCCCCTCTTCAGTATGATGTATGCTGGATCCATTAACAAAGGGTTCTGTACAGTTTTCACTTTCTCAACTTGTACAGCAAATGTATCAGTTGCTGTAATACATTAAAACTGCAACTATCATCCAGTGATAATTGTTCAGATAATGTCCACATATCTTTCATAGAATTTTTTTTTAAATCTTAAGGACATTCTTCTTGGTGAATTAATTCTCAATTTTAGGTGTCATCTGCAAGGTCTTAAATCACTGTTGAGAAACACTCAAGCTAGCTTAGAGTCTTACTATTTCCAAAATAACCAGAAATGTTACAATCTTTATGGATGGCAAACCGGAGTGCCTCCAGTCAAGGCGGTGGTACTGGCAGACATGAGGTGACCCATAGATTTGTTCATATCACAAAAATGTGAAGATTCCACAAAAATCCAAAGGAAAAAGAACTATGGGGGCCAGTAACCACCCAAACTGTCCTCCTGGTAGTCAATGGGATAAAATATTTATGAGCTCAGACAGCCAAGGAGGTGGTAGGGATGTGTAAACATGTCTCAAACCAAACCAGTTCGAAGTTGAACCAGTTCACATTGAAGGCTCAGGGTCAAGCCGAACCACCCCTGGTTCGGCTCCACCCTGAATCGAACCCCTGCCCGCCCATTCAGGGAGTTCAAGAATGAGTTTTTTAAAAACTTTTTTTTAAAATGGGAGGGCTTCAACAAAAAGAGCGGGCAACTTCCCAGCTGGAACAGCCCTTTCTGCTTCTGAGGGGGAAAGCTGTATAATAGTCTCCACAGAAGAAAGAGCTGAAACTCTGCAGCTGCCTCAGCAGTCAGGTAAGGCTGTTCTGTTTCTGAAGGGGAAGGAGTCTGACTCAGTTAATCCTCTTAGCATTGTGAAGTTCTGCTCTCCCAGGTGCTGGTGGGCAAGTTTTGAGGGAGTTTCCTCACAACTCCCCAACTTTATGGGAACACTCTGGAGATTTGTAAAACCACAATAATAGAAGAGAGGCACCTTTGCCCACTCTGTAGCAGTTACCAAAAATAGGGACAGCCCTGCTTCTTAATATTAGCTCTCAAAGCTTTAGGGCTGGATGAAAAGGAGGTGGGACTTAACAGCACTGCCCATGGCACAAAAAGCAAAAACAATAACAACCAAAAAAACAAAAACAAAAAACCCACCAGAAAACAGAAAATATAAAATTAGCATATGAAGTAAGACTCTGGGGTTAGATCAGGGACTCCTGTCTTTGTTGCTAACTTTCGTTGCATCATCACGGTCACACCACAGGCTCAGGTAACACATGCACACAAGGAATAAAATGCAACATTTTGTTGTGGGCCTATATGTATTCCTACTATACAGGACCAGACTGGGGGCACTGAGAGGGCGGTGGAATGTATGTGGGGAGGACGCTGGGTTTTGAGCAGAATGGGTACTTAAGGGTGGGAGTATTCACTGCTGCTGAGTGTGGCGGGGTGCAGGGGCACACCACGGGTGGGGCGCACCGGGAATATGCCCTGTGGGCCAGTCCAAGCCTGCCACTATACTTTGTTTGTTTGTTTGTTTGTTTGATTTCTATACCACCCTTCCAAAAATGGCTCAGGGCAGTTTACACAGAGAAATAATAAATAAAGATGGCTCCCTGTCCCCAAAGGGCTCACAATCTAAGAAGAAACATAAGATAGACACCAGCAACAGTCACTAGAGGTACTGTGTTGGGGGTCGATAGGACCAGATACCAGGGGCTTGGCTAGGGGAGAAGGGGCTTGCGTTCATCCCTCTCTCTGGCGGGCCCCCAGAATGAGGGAGATAATGAAGAAAATAGGCAGGGATGGAGCTGGAGGGCCCTCAGGAGGAGATGACTTGGGGACTGGGGGAAGGGCCCCATAATTGTGACACAAGAATTCTATAACTGCTATTGAGTGTTTAAAAATGAGTCTTCTGCTCAATTAACCCCCTTTGCTTGGAAGCATCAGATATGGGAAGGGTAATTGTTTGGACAGCTGGACTTAAGCTAAAGTGCATAGAACATTTTCTAGGAGAGAATTCCCCTTGTTGCTTTATAATTTATAACGCCTTTTCTAGGATAAGCTCCCTGATCCTAAGCACATTACTTGGGAGTAAGTTCAATTGGTTTTAAGGGAGACTTGATTGTTCAAGACGACAGTATGTATGGAGCTGCAGCTCAGTGACAGAGCATCTGCTTTGCATGCAGAAGGTGGTCACAGGTTCGATTTCTGGGCTGGGAAAGACTCCTGCCAGAAACCTTGGAGAACTGCTGCCAGTCAGTGTAGACTCTTCACTGACTGGCAGCAGCTCTGTAGACCGAACTGGAGAGGGATCAATGATCTGATTTGGTATAAGGCAGCTTCCTATGTATTTGGCTGGGGGTACAGTAAACGCCTGAGACGCACCCGTCCCTTTACCAGGCCAGAAATAGCAGTGCAGCCCCAACGCTTGCTACTATAGCAACAACATGCAGTATAGATCACTCTTGAACCATATTTTGGATCTCATCTGTCCTGCGTTTCTTGGGGCTCCCACTACAGCCCTGCTCTCCTTAGTTTCTGCTTCTCATTGGCTCGCTGGGCTGAGCCTTAAGAAAGCAAAGCGCACAAGGGCTCCTCCTGTACACCGCCAAGTTCGTGGGCACGATCTGCCTCCCAGTTCGAGGGACGGCGGCTGATGGGGCTTGTGCTGCTGCTGCTGCGATTTTCCTTTGGAACGGCAGAGGGCTCCGCGGCTCGCTCCTTGGCAGCCGCAGTGGGAACGTGGAGGCGCTTGGAGGTAGCGGGCGCCGCTGGGTGGCCGCTCCCTGCGCCGCGTATAAAGCTCTCCATCCCTTTGCGCGCAGCTCCCCTTCTCTCTAGTGCTGTCATCAGTCAGGGCGGGATATAAAGCAGTGAGAGAGCCGCGGCTCGGAGTGCCAGGACTGAGGAGGGAGGGGGGAGACCCTCTTTGTCCTGCCGAGAGAGGAACAGGAGGCTGCTCCCTCGCTGAACCAGGTAGGTACCTCCTTCTCAGCATCCTCTCCCCTCGCGCGCTCCTCACTTGGGTACCAACCCGCCAGGGATGTTTGCTGCTGCAGCATCCTCCGGAGGAGCTAATGCTCAGCAGCCGCGCCGGACTTGGAGGGAGGGCGCGGGGCTACTTCGGGGCTCCTGCGCCCACTTTGGAGAGGGATAGGTGAGAGGGGTGTGGTGGACCAGGTCCACTCGGAGCCGCTGGGCTGCCAGCTTTCCTAGGCGCACCCTCCCCGCTACGCCGCTTAAATCATTTCCTCCTGCGCAAGTTTTTAAGCCCGCTGGCGTGTGCTTCTCACCAGTCACCTGCTCCTTACACGAGGAGGTGGTCTAAGGAGCCTTCTTGGGGTATGACCTGGGAAATCTCTCTGCTCTCCCCCGCTCTCGGTGACAGACACTCCCGGGCAGCTAAAGACTAAATTAGCCGATCAGACATAACAACAGAAACAAAACAACCCCACGCCTGGCTTTTGCTGGCAGATTGCCGCTTGCAATAACCAACCTCCCCAGCTCCCACCACCCCACATCTCCCCCCGACAGCTGTTAGGATGGGAATGGGATAGGAAGGATGTGTCTGCTTTCTTTCACACGAGCCTGTTATCTTCTCCCCACTGCTCTCTGGGGGCAAAAGAGACCATACTAGAGCCCAACCCACCCCCCCTTCCAGGCCCCCAGATGTTGCCACATAATTGCCAATAATGACTGGCTATTGATAGGCTGCCTCTTTGGTGCTATCTTTCTGGCACAGAGACAAAAGTGAGGAGTATTGCTGTATCCTCGGGCTGCCGCTGAGTTTCTTTCTTAGGCTGGACTGCCTGTACACAATGGTCTGTCCGGATGTTGAGGAGGCGGAAGATAAATTATTCTAGACAGTGGCATAGTCTTTGTAAATGTATGAAATGTATATCTGTACTGGCTATTGCTTTCATGCTTTACTGCTACTGATTGTTTATGGACCATGTTTCACTCCAACTGGTCAGTAGGGTCGTCACCCACCCAACCAAAGAAATCTTTTTTCATTATATGAGTTCTAGTGGACTTTATTTATTATTAATCTACTGCTTTTTAGTGAAAAGTTTTCAAAGAGGCTTACTTAAAATAATATGTTTCTCTGTCCCCATAGGGCTCTCCCACCCACCCCACCCCCCACGTAACAGCATTGGAGAGACACTCTGCTGGGGTTGAATAGGGACAGTTGTGCTCCCCCTTTGAAACATAAAGATACTCTCCACTTTAAAAGGTGTCTCTTTGCCCAGTTAGCAAGGGTGAATTTGTTGATTGAATCTGCAGTTGGGTAAAAGTAAAAAGCTATTGTAAACCACCCTGGGGCATTGTCAGTTGGACGGTATACACATGACATGAATACAAGTAATATTTTCAAAGAAAGATGCTTACTTACTTTCTTTGTTTTTCACTGATGTGCTCAATGTGCTGCAGAAGGCATCCTCTTAGAAGGGAATGCCTCTTCTATTTGAGAAAGAAGTGGGCATGCCTCTCATCATGGTGCATCTGCACTTTTTATAAATACTTCTACTAAAAAGAATAGTGCTTGATTAATTGGGGGTGGTGGTGTCTTAATTGATCAGAAAGTTATGTAACTGACTAAAAATTTAGAATTGACTACATGTTGCAGTCCCACTGATTTGGTCTTTAATGCAGCCGACTGTTAATAATCAGTCACACTTATTCCCATTTTTACAGATGGAGCACTGATGTTGAAAGCATTAGTGACTTGCCCAAACCACACTACAAAAGCTGCTTCACATGTGGCAGCTTTTGCTATACAAAGACAATCTCTTGTGTTGGCAAATGTATGTCTCCTATCATGATGTAGAAAGGGGGCTAAGAGAGTGAGCTGGAATGTTTCCAGGTGAAATATTGCCTGGGCCTTGAACTCATCAGATTTCCGAGGCAAGCCACTACCTCTCAGTCTCAGCTTCATCTGCCATAGGCTATAATAATACATCCTGATCTACCTTACAGGGTTGTTGTTAAGTATTGCCAAGATGATGTATGTGAAGTATTTGAACACACTCTAAAATGCTATATAAATGATGCATATAAATATAAATATTATCAAAAATGCCTGGAAACTGCCAATAAGTGTTTTCCAGTTGTGAGTGCTACCTTAAGTGGCACAGAGGGGAAATGCTTGACTAGCAAGCAGAAGGCTGCCGGTTCGAATCCCCACTGGTACTCTATTGGGCAGCAGCGATATAGGAAGATGCTGGAAGGCATCATCTCATACTGCGCAGGAGGAGGCAATGGTAAACCTCTCCTGTATTCTATCAAAGACACACACACACACACACACACACACACACACTGTTGTGAGTATATTGACTGGATAGTTGCAGCATGTACCAGCTGTCCCATTCCTATATTGTGGCAAGAAAGATAGTTGTGCTACACTTCAGGCATTACTTGAAATACACACATTTTCTTATATATGGGAATTATCATGCAGGAAAAACCTAAAGAATGAAGCAATCCTCAGATGCTGATACCTCTATTGGTATCATATAAAGGCTGTTTCACACATGCATCAGCATAACATCCCTTTTATTACTACTGCATAATTTTTGAGTGGCAGCTGCACGTGTGAATTAACTCCATGAATATAATTGCGTTTGTGGTATGAAACTTCTGTCTGTAGTATTATGTCTGTGATGGCACATGCACGTCATCGGTGGATGTTGCAATCACTAAGTAATGGATATGCATGTGTGAACCTGCTCCTAAGATGTCAATGAATCCAAATACCCTTAGCATACTATCCATCCATCCATCCATCCATCCATCCATGTACTTCTACCCTACCTTTTGGTCCTAATTAGGGACCCCAAGGTGACTTACGGTAACTTTAAGTACAGCAAGACAAAACTGTATAATTCAAAACAATGACAACTAAACTAAGGAACCAGCTAAGATCCTTTACAATATTTGCACGTGGAATTGCTATAGTACATCAGCTCTGCATACTCTCGCATAAGTGTATAATGTTCCAGTTTTGTTTATATGTAGGAGAAGCTGTGATCCTTTCTAAAAAGCTTTAAAATATTTTCTTTACAAAGAAAATACATGCATGGTTAAAAGCACACTTTGCTGAAGAATAATGGTGGGTACATGTTTTAGCAAATCAACAACTAATCGACCTATTTATTTTCATAATTTATATTCTTGCTCATCTGTCAAAATATTTTAGGCAATGACTGTAGAACAGGAATAGAGCCTTCTTATGTTTATTGCAATTTTTTTATTCTCTTGGAAAGAGAACTAGTTTGGTATAGTGATTGATTATTAGACTTGGACCCGAGAAACTTCAGTTTAAATAGGTGATTAGCTAGAAAAGTTACTGGGCCAGTTGCTAATCCTAACACAATTGTAGTCATGAGCAAATAATGAAGCATAATAGCATCTTGTTCTCATCAAGAGACACAGCAAGACAATTCAGTGCAGCTTAGATAGGCATCATGATACATATGAAGTCCCAGTGTCTGGTCTGGGCATGTGAGTTAGCTGCCAAAGAGAAGCTAAACAAGACTGGATCTGGTCAGTACTTGGATAGGAGACCAGCTGGGAACCCTACATACATGGCCTTAGACTCCAGCATGGAAGAAAAAGTGACAGATAAATGATGATGATGTGAATCCAGACCTGCATCAGCAAGACATGTAGAAGGCTCTTTGACATCAAATGTGTGCTTGCATTTTTTCTGTCTCCACCCCCCCCCCGCTAAATTTGCTCATGCCCTGCTATCTGGATTTACTACTACTACTGTGAATATTTATATACCACTCATCAACCAAAGTTCTCAGAGGTTTAAATAGAAAAATAAATAAAATATAAATAAAATGGTCCCCTGTCCCCAAAGGGCTCACAGTCTAAAGAGAAACATAAGGCAGGCACCAGCAACAGTCACTGGGTTATAGCAGAGGAAGATGGGAGTCTAATCCTCTCCCCCTGCATTGTATTCCTGATGAAAATTACCCCCAAGTGGCCATCTGCAATAGCAGCTTCTCTCTTGGGGCAAATGGCAGCTTTGGGGAGGGATTTTCATTGGGGAAACAGCATGGGGGTGGGGAGGAAGGGTTAAATCCTCCCCTTTCTCCACAGTGGTCCTGATCATAATAGGGGGCACCCACAGCTGCTGTTTATGGGGGGGGGAGAGAAAGGATGCATTTAATGTAATGCACAGATTGACGTTTAACCAACATGGATCCCCTTTGCGAGATTGGAACAACTAACCTACCCCAGAGCCCAGGGATGCACAACCTTACATAGGACATAGGAAGCTGCCATATACTGTCAGACCATTGGTTTATCTAGCTTGGTATTGTCTTCACAGAGTGGCAGCAGCTTCTCCAAGGCTGCAGGCAGGAATTTCCCTCAGCCCTATCTTGGAGAAGCCAGGGAGGGAACTTGGAACCTAGATGGTCTTCTCAGAGCGTCTCCATCTCCTGAAGAGAATATCTTACAGTGCTCACACTTCTAGTCTCCCATTCATATGCAACCAGTTTGGACCCTGCTTAGCTAAGGGGATAAATCATGCTTGCCAACCTAGCCCAGCTCTCTTCTCCTGGCAGTGTTGGACTACAACATCCCATCATCACTGTGGGTTGGGATAATGGGAGTTGCAGCCCAAAAACTGGAGGGCCAAAATTGTGCAAGCCTGCCATAGCCTAACCCAGGGTAGGCAACCTTGGATCTCCAGCTGTGGTTGAAACACAACTCCCATCATCCCAGCCACAATAAAATGAAATTATATGTTGTTCCATTGAAACTTTCTCTCTATTTTATTTTATTTCTTTATTTTTAATTCAATTTATATACCGCCCTTCCTAAAGAGGTTCAGGGTGGTTTACACTAAAATAAAAAATACATAACAATTAAAACCAAAAACCAATTAAAAGCAGGTTAAAAAGACAATTTAAAAAACCAATTAAAAAAAGATTAAAATTAAATTAAAACTAACTATCATTATAAGCCAGACTAAAAAGATGGGTCTTTGCGGATAAAATGAGAAATCTCTGTATGTCCTAGGATCATTGAAGGAAGGATAAGATGCAAATGGCACAAAATGACCTAAGTAAGCAGTTACAAAGAACATTAGCAGCAGGGGCGTAGCTAGCTGAAAGGAGGCCCATGTTCACCCTCTCCCCGATGGCCCCTCGGAGTGAGGGAGATAATGAAGAAAACAGGGAGGGGTGGGGCTAGGGGGGCCCTAAGAAGTTGGGGGCTTGGGCTCTTTGAACCCATCTGCTCAGTTATAGCTACACCCCTGATTAGCAGCATTCAGTCAGGAGACCTGAGAGGTCTTCTCCCTCCTCCTCCCTCCTGTTCTGCAGCAGACAGTTTGCTAAGGATCAGTTTCAAGCTGGCAATCCTTAGATGGGGAAAAGATAGCACGGCTGCAGTGTGGGAGACAGGAGGGCTCTGAAAAACCCCTGGGAGCCCTTCAAGTACCCCTAGGAGTACGGTACCCCCTTGATGGAGACCCCTGTAATAGATCTACCTGAGGAAAAAAACCATGAATGAAATGACTCCTGGACGCTTTCCAGATTAGACCCTGCAACGGGGTCATGTGGTATCTTGGAAGTGTGCTTCCACACTTCCTGCGTTGTGACACCGCATGGACAGCAGGGTGCTGTTGACATTTCCAATGTCTTGTTTTGAATTTAATCACTGCAATATAGAGCTAGGACATCTATATCTGGCGTTAAAAAGTTGCTGGGTTTTTTTTCGGGTTGTTAGTTCCCGCAAGACTGCTCCCCCTGCTGTTTGCGTTTTGAATGCGACTTGTTTGAATGGAGGCATTTTGCTGCTGTCTAGCAGCTAGGCTGGAAAGAGCCCTGCTCTATCATTTCTGAATAGGCGATTCATTTGGAAATTGCGTCATTCCCCCCCCCCCCCACCGCCCCTTCTGGAAGCTGATTCATTTGCTAGAATCTAAAAGGACAAGAGAACTGGGTGGATGGAGAGCAAAAGCAAGCAGTGGAGGGCAAACCCGGGGAACCGAGAGGCTGAAGGCATAGGAGGTCGTGGGAAAGGAGGAGCTGAGATAAAAGGAGATTGAGCAAAAACTAGATGGCAGTAAAAGATGCTTTAAAAAGAGGCTGCAAATAAATACAAACTGAGCCAGAGAATCCAGACCCTCTCCCATAGATTGCTGCTGTCTTTTCTTTTGGAGTCTAATAGGGAGGTCACAATGGGAGAAGGTCCCCCAGAGTGATTTAAGGTGTGCACCCTGCTGGCCATCTTTTGCTTTGAGGTGGGCTACTCCAGTCACTGGCTTACATCCAGACAAAGTTACTCTTAAAGAGTTTTACTCTTTAAGTAATGCAATTTACTCTTGAAATTAATGGGACAAGTTAACTTACCCTATTAATTTCAGTGAGAGTACTCTGTGCTCATTTTCTGAAGCTTGTCAGTCTGAGGGGAAGGGTATGCTGAGCTTCAGCATGTAGCCAGCTGATCAGGAGCAGAGGAGAAGGGACTTCACCCTCCTCTTTTGTAGGGGACACATCGCTAAGGATTAGCCTCAAGCCTGCAACCCTCAGACCCACAGCACAGCGTGGAGAAGCAGGAGAGTTCTTCTGAGTACTGCCTAGGAGCCCTTCAAGTACCCATAGTACCCTCCGTTGGGAACCCCTATAATAGACCTACAAAACTATTCTTCTGGAATTTTTCCTTGAATAAGGTTTAGATTGAGCCTATAGTGCTCCCCTGGGAATTGAGCACTGGACCTATTCACACCTCCATTTCTGAAACATGTGACACAGGCCATCTGTAGGCGTGGGCGAGCTGGGTGGTCAGCCAGGGCGCCTACCTGAAAGGGTTCTGAGCTGAGCTTGGTGGTCCCTGTTTGTTGAGTTTACTTTCTGCAGTGAGCTGGGGACGAAAAACACAGCGGCTGACATCCAGACTAAGTTCCTCAATAGTGCCACTCAGAAATGACTAAAGACCTTTTAATTTCAATAGGACTTCTGTTGAGTAGTTTAGTCAGGATGTCAGCCAGTGGCCTGCAATGATAGGGGAAATTACTCAAAGTAGTCCCATTGAAATTACTTATTTCAATGAAATAGCCTTTAAATTTCAGTGGGACTACTTTGAGCAATTTCCCTCATCCTTCATCTTTATATTGCTCTTCGTCCGAAGACCCCAGCGGGGTTAACAACAAGATTAAAACAATACTGAAATGTCAATTAAAACATCCTAAAAATAAAGCAAAACACAGCTACAATTTAAAATAGAGCAGGCAGCAATTCATTGGCCAAGAGCTTGAATAAAAAGGGCGGCCTTCAATTTCCTCTTAAAGGTTGTGGGAGAGGAAGCCATTTGAATCTCAGCCACAAGTGAGTTCAACAGCCTGGGAGCAAACACTGAGAAGGCCCTGTCCAACATGTTAGACAAACGGACTTCGCCAGGTGCCCTCCTAGCTGTTCTAGTCAGGTGGGTAGATTCATTTGGGAAGAGGTGGTCCCTAAAGTACCCGCAGCCCAAGCTGTTGAAGGTTGGGCCTGTGGTGCCATCATGTCAGTCCAAGTGTCTTTAATCAGTTTGGGGGGTACTCACTTCAACAATTACCATGAGGGTGGGTGCCAAAGGCACTCTTCACCCACGGTACTTTTTATTCCAAGGCCAAGCATCCTGTCCCAGTTATGTGAAGAATGGCTTCCAGGTTGCAGAGTGCCCATGATTTCAAGGGGGTTACACCTCAGCACCTTTCATTCTGGAAACCCAATGCTATCTGACTTTTTCCACCGTTTTCATTATGGAGGCTGTAGCAGACCAATTAAGAAGCTGAAAAGATGTTTTATTTGCGTGTGTGTGTTCAACAAGATTGTTGCACAATATTATTGTAATTTTTTAATCTAACAGAAAATAATTAACAGGGGAAACATTGCAAGCTGAATTTTAGATCTTACACTGCCACTTTGATCAATGCATCAAATTGCAGCAGTACAAGCTCGCAGATTACTAATTACGTGGCAGCAAAGTTGAAGTCCTTGTGCCAGCAGTTCGCTTTGAAGTTGGGAGGGGGAGTGTGATCGTGGAAGCTGGAGGGTTCGCCCTCTGAAGTCTGCCTGAGCTGGATTCTCCGTGCAAAACCCAAAGGAGGACAAAGGTGCTCGATTACCTTCTTTATGAACTTCTAGCAAAGGAGGGTGGCTGAGGGCTGGGCCATCTCCAGTCTGAATTAGAGCTGGCTTAAGTTATGCTTTCCGCCTGGTCAAGTGGGGAGACACACAATCTTGACAAGCCCTGAAACAGCAAAGTCCAAACGCTCGGCTTTCATGCCCCTCTCCCCCATTAGCACTGCGGTGAATGCACATGCTTTTGTCTGGATCTGTTATGCAACCGCCCATCTCTTCAGGATTTTGAGCAAACTACTGTATGAGCCAAAACGTTTATTACATAACAAATCTCAACAGCCTCCTCCGACCCCAGGGGCTGTATTGGCAGCTAGAGACAGCATGATCCTAGAGAGAGTCCAGTCACAGGGCAAGATAGGGAGGGAGGTTCATTATGATTGCTGCATAAGCAGACTCGGCAGACAGTTTTCTCCTTCAAAGACAGACAGTTGGGTGCTGTTTGTACAGGTGGACTGAGGCATAGCAAAAAGCTGCTGGAAGTAGCCTCTCCGGTCTGATTCCTGAAGATTTTTAATACATGAACATTCATAAGCATGTTTCAATCATGGCCTATGGCTAGTAAATAAAATTTGGTCTGATCTGATCATAAGCATGTCCAGACATTATTGGGGCTATTCACAAACCTTATTCAGATATAATGACTGAATACATGCATACAGGTGTCTGTGCACACATACGTGGGTTTTTGTGAATGGTAAAGGTAATGTGTGCCTTCGAGTCGATGTCGACTCCTGGTGCCCACAGAGCCCGGTGGTGGTTGTTGTTATTAATTCGATTTCTATACCACCCTTCCAAAAATGGCTCAGGGTGGTTTACACCGAGAAATAGTAAATGAATAAGATGGATCCCTGTCCCCAAAGGGCTCACAGTCTAAAAGAAACACAAGATAGACACCAGCAACAGTCACTGGAGGTACTGTGCTGAGGGTGGATAGGGCCAGTTATTCTCCCCCTGCTAAATAAAGAGAATCACCACGTTAAAAGGTGCCTCTTTGCCAAGTTAGCAGGGGTTGTCTTTGGTAGAATACAGGAGGGGTTTACCATTGCCTCTTCCCGTGCAGTTGGGATGATGCCTTTCAGCATCTTCCTATATTGCTGCTGCCCAATATAGGTGTTTCCCATAGTCTGGGAAACATATCAGCGGGGATTCGAACCGGCAACCTCTGGCTTGCTAGTCAAATCATTTCCCCACTGCGTCATTAGGTGGCTTTTTTGTGACTGTCTGTATACAAATGACTGTATACAAATTTATTCTAAAAGTGAATCTGGTTACTCAAATCAGTTTACACAGACCCCCTCAAATGCTGGATTCAGATAGAAAGTGTGGTTCTGTGTGTTTAATATCATTTGTGGATAACTGTACAGCCATACATTGTACACAGGATGTATGTGCATTGGACATAAGGTGTGAATAGGGCTATATTCGGTTGTAAACCAGAGCCAGCGTGGTGTAGTGGTTAGAGTGCTGGACTAGGACCGGGGAGACCCGAGTTCAAATCCCCATTCAGCCATTAAAAAAACTAGCTGGGTGACTCTGGGCCAGTCACTTCTCTCTCTCAGCCTAACCTACTTCACAGGGTTGTTGTGAAACAGGAACTCAAGTATGTAGTACACCACTCTGGGCTCCTTGGAGGAAGAGCGGGATATAAATGTAAATAATAATAATTAATAAACATTTTCATGTGGTTTTTCTGGTGTTTATCTTATGTTTCCTTTTTAGATTGTGAGCCCTTTGGGTACAAGGAGTCATGTATTTATTTATGCATATCTATGTCAACCGCTTTGGGAACTTTTGTTGAGAAGCGGTATGTAAATATTTGTTGCAAATTGGATGCACACGCTCATGTTAAAAGTCAACAGGGAGCTCTTCAAAATGCAGAATACAGATTGCATGTACTACTCTCCATACAATGAATACCGGGGCATCCATAGGGTGGAAAGATGCCCCCATCCCCACTACCATTGTAGCAACTCTTCAGAACTGACCTGATCCTTGCACTCTTTGGAAGGAGTGCCTCTCTTCACACTCCTTCTGCAGAAATTGCAAGAAGCACAAGAGAGAAGCGGAGGCTGCTGGCATCCTTCCCATCCCATCCATTTTGAAAGGGGATCCCTCCCCACTCTAAGGCATGTGGCAAGGCAGCATTTGACACCTCAGATGCTGCAACTAGGCCATCCCTGGATAGCCTCCTTGTGAACAGTTGCAGAGGAGTAACAGCAGGAGAGAGGGCATGCCCTCAACTCCTGCCTGTGGCTTCCAGCAGCATCTGGTGGGCCACTGTGCGAAATGGGATGCTGGACTCAGAGGCATAACTAGGGAAAATAGTGCCTAGGGCAAGCACTGAAATTGCGCCCCTGTCCAGACAGGAATGATGGGACTTGTAGTCAACAATATCTGGAAATCCTTGTTAAAAGGAACACTGTACCATGGTTGTTGATCAAAACCTGAAAACATGAGCCATCTCTGTAAAAGACTTAGAACAACAGTCAGGAGTTATGCGAGGATTCCAAGTGTCATTTTCTCTGTCTCATCTCATTCTTTTTAAAAAACATGACTTTGTCCTAGAGGATCACTGCCTAAATAGCCACTAGCAAAATAGGGGAAGAAGAAGGTGGTGGTGGGGGTCTATAAACCAGTGAATGATTCCTGCCAGCCTTTGTCTTATGATGACTGTTGGCACATGATGGGGTATATGTGCATTCACCACATCAGTGCTTACTTTGATACCAAGAGGGAGGAGGATACATTAGTTTGCCACACTAGACAGAGGCATTTGCAACAGGAGCAGACAGCCAAGTTCTGCCAGGGCCAAAACCAGCCCCTGCCAGACTAAGAAATCATTGTAATTTGCCCCTTCCTGTCACAAGCAGTGTGCTGTTCTTTTATTATTGACTCTAACTCTCAAATATCCCAGTCATGGATGGAAAATTCAGGGTCAATTTACAAGAGACACATTTTTTACATGGAAGTTTCTTCTGTGCAGGTGTTGTGCAGAAACCCATGTGTAGTGACCACCAGGGGCATAGCAAGGTTGGAATGGGCCAAGATGAGATTTTAAAATGGGCCCCCAGCCCCTCAAAGTCCAGGGCCTCCACACATCCCAGGCCCCCAAGGATTTAAGTCTGATATTTCAAAATAAGTATGCTGCCTGGAAATACATTTCACTGAATACACACATGCACACTTCACAGTATATAGTGATATACATTGAGAACTATATATTTGTGCTACTTTTAATGCCTATAACACACTAGCAATACTAATTATTAAAATGGCCCCCTCGCTGCAGATTAGCAAAAGAGACTTTCAACCATGCAGGGTGAGCCTATGTTTGTTTTCTCAGAATTCTGAAAAAATTCAGTAAAGTTTGATTCCAGGAGGTTTTTCACAGGAGGCTTTTAAAGCCCTTTAACACACATCTCCTCTGGAATGGAGGTGCTGCATTCACATGTTGGCCAGATTTACCCTGAAGTCCCTGCAAGTTATTGGAGAGCAGTTCACACACAAGAAAAATAAAATAAAAGCACAACACATGCTTCACAGTTCTCACTCAGACCTTCTGGGTTGCAAAAACAACTTGAACATAAGTGCATTTATAAATGAATGAATGAAAGAATGAATAAATAAATATTTGTTCCAGAAGTTTTTGTAATTTTCTGACATGAAACAAGCCACTTATAGGCCTTAGATAGTTTTTGTTTTTAAAGCCAGCACATTTTTCAGTCTGTTTTAAATTAAATATTCAGAGACTTCTCAGTCTCGCCCCACCACCCATATCAAAGCCCTATGGCAAGCAGATCCCTATATATCGGGGGTAAACCACAAAAAGGAATTCACAGCCTACCTTGCAAAAGCTGTGCTGGATGGTCTGGTCTGCTGCAGGGAGCTCTGCCAGCCTCCTTCCTGGCTTGCTGGGGCCTGCCGAGTTCAGGCTTCAGGGAGGCCTACTCGGAGGCCTCTCTGGAAGTCCCACTCACCCACCGATCAGCTGAGAGGCGGGGAGAGAAGAGCTCTGCAGTTTGCAGGCTGCTCCGATCCTAGGCCGGAGCGGGAGGCAAGTGGCTGAGGGGCCCTGGGGCTGGGCAGGTGGGCAATGGGGTGGGGGTGGAAGGGACTGGCGTGGCACCCCCACCTCAGTGGCGCCTAGGGCATATGCCCTGCCTGCCCCCCCCCCCGTTCCGCCTATGGCTGGACTAGATGGGCCTTGGGCCTCATCCAGCAGGGCTGTTCTTATGTTCTTAATGTTTGGCTGGTACTTTTTGAACATCCTTTAGGCATCAGATGAAAATAGTTCTTTTTTTGGCCAAAGCCTTTGGTGATGATTTATCTGCTGTGACACTGCTGCTAGTCTGTTTTGTATTGAATTGATGGATGCATAACTTTGGTCTGTCTATGAGTTCTTTGTGTAAGCCACCTTGGGCATTGGAGTAATGGAAAAGTAGGATATACATTTTTAAATCATTCAGTCAGATATCAAGGCAAGACCTCTGTATTGTTAGTTAATAGGAAATCTGATGCAGTTATGGGTATTTGATCTCTTCTGGGTGGGATAGCACTCTCTCCTGAGTGTCAGTTTTGCAATTTGCGGGGTTCACCTGGACTTGGTTTTGCACCTAGAGTGCTTTTGCATAGGTTCAGCTAGTGCACCAGCTGCAGCACATCCTGGGGAAAGCAAATGTGACCACAGTAACACATGCTTTAATGTAACATGCCCTATGTGGAGCTGCCCTTGAAGAGTGTTTGGAAACAGCAGCTGGTGTAGAATGCTGAGTTTGTGAAACATTTCATTTTGATTTTCACTGATTTCCAATTTCTCTTCCAGGCCCTCTTCAAGGTCTTGGTGTTGACCATTCAAGCCCTAAGTGGCTTGAGGCTAGGGGTATCTGGAAAAGGCTCTGGCCCAGGATATTTGCCTTGCTACCCTGTATGAATCTGTCCATCCTAGACATCTGGAGGGTCTCTGCTCTGGGTTGCTTCATTGGCTGAGGTGAGGTTGGTGAGGATTTGGGACTGGGCCTTCTCTGTGACTGCACCCAGATTATGGAGTGTCTCCCTTATTGGGCCCACTTGGCCTCTCCATTATTGTCTTCCAGAACATTGTAAAAGAATCCCTTTTTCTGCAGACGTATGGTTTGACATAGAGCTCTTTGTGCTAGTCGTTTAGTAGTGTCATATGTTGTGCGGATGGTTGGTGTTTGGCTTTTAGGTACCCATTTTGGATTTTAAATTAATAATTATTTTGATTATTTAATGTTGTTCATCATGCTGAATACCACCACCCTTTTAAAGTGAAAAACATCCTTAAATCAATAAAATAGAAGAAAACCCTTACCAGGTCCTTTCTGTGTTAGAAATATTGATTGGATTACATGTACACCCTGTCTTTCTTCCATCAGGTGGTGTGTACTTGTATAACAATTTACCATTTAATGAGGAGAGGTATTTCTACAATAGCAGTATGATCTTGCCTTATGGTTATCCATTTTCTACAACAGTGATCACAAATGCTGCAACAATTAGACAATGAATATGTGCTTCAAAGTTTAGTTTTCAATTCTAACACATCCAAACAACAGAATCTGACAAACAATTTGAGAGGTTCGTTTACACTTGTATTCCAAACGGAGATGTTTGGGTTTTTTTCCTCACAAGTGTCTGACCAGAATCTGGTATCTCACAGTCCTTTGATTTCTGAGCCTTCCAGGATGGTGTTGAGAAACCATCTTCTGTTGCTCTCCCCTCTTCCTGTATAACTGCAGTCTGAAATGGCACAGACCTTTTACTTCAGGAATGAGTTGATGTAGAATCCTCTTCACTGAAGATTGAGTCTTTCCCTCCCACATCTGGTTCTCCCTACTGTACAAGCCTATAACTTACCATATTTTAACCCTTAAGGAGCAGGCATTACACCTGCATTATAGAGGAGACCTAAACCCCTTAGTTATAGTTCTTAGAAGGAAGTGGTGGAGCCATGATTTGGCTAATATCAAGGGTGCCTCGATATGGCTTGCCCCCCATATCTGCATATGGCTTGCCCCCCATATCTGTTCCAGAAATCTAATATGGTGGATACAACTCGGCCACCCACAAAATACACTTTGCCCCTTCTGTGCCCCCTCAGTTGTTGTTTTTAGGGGTGTTTTTTGTGTGTGCTGCCACTGGCTAATATGTGAGGGGGTTGGGAAAGTGAGCTTTCTGAAAGCCCCCCTGCTCCACCCCTTTCCCAGCACTGGTGGTCATATACATGGGATTTCCAGATGGTGGTCTTACCCAGGCATTGACCAGACCAAGACCTGCTTAGCTTCAGCTGGGTAGTTGCATTTTGTGTCTTCAGACCACGCCCTGGGATTTATAAGATTCAGCCACCGCCCTGTGTGTGAATGTTATGGGTCAATTGTATGGTATATGAAAATATATTTCATTTTATTTGCTTTCAACTTGCTTTGTATCTTAAGTTTATCCACTGCATTTTGGTTTCCAGAGTTATGTGAAAAAGTCTATTATTTATCCTAACCCATTCATAAATGAGCACAGGAAGGTACTTGAAAATAATTTAATCCCGCTTCCTGCACTAAAACATACCTTTTCATGGTCAAACAACAGGTTGGCTCATAAATAGAATACAGTTCATTTTGAAATGTCTTCTTCATATTTTACAATAACAATCTTTTGTTGTTTTTGTTTACCTGGAAAGTCCTACTCTTTTTAGTCTTTCCTCAAATTTCCAGAAAAGTGCCCCTTGTCTTTCATTGCATACCTCCTTATTTCAGCATTTTTGTGAAGCTGAAATGAGATGTGCTTAGTAATTTTACTACAGGAGAACTGCATAAATGAAAGCTGGTTTCCAACATTCTCTCACATTCTATTGTGACAGTATTGTATTGTATGTTCACAATGTGGCAGACATGAATCCCCTGCTAATTGTCAAAGGGGCACTTTTTGAAAGTGGCGATTCTCTTTATTTAGTAGGGGAAGAGCAACTGGCCCCATCCAGCCCCAGCACAGCATCCCTCCAACAGCTGTTGGTGGTGTCTTTCTTATGTTTCTTTTTAGATTGTGAGCCCTTTGGGGACAGGGAGCCATTTAATTTATTTATTAATTTTTTTCTGTATGTAAACTGCTTTGGGAACTTTGGTTGAAAAGCGGCATATAACTATTCCTTGTATTGTATATTGTATTGTATTCTAGTGTGACCAAGAAACAGAATCTGTTATAGGTCCATGCAGCTAGTCAACCTGATAAGGACATGGCCTAAATAAAGCTCGTAAATCCTCCAAGATCAGAATAAAAATATATGCAAAATTATGCTGTATTTACAAAATGTTTAATCAGTTCAATACTTAAACATGCAAATACCATCAAATTAAGACATCCCACACCCCAATCCATAGTAGTGAGTTTAATTTTTAATCAATCTTTATTAGGGTCTTAGACCAGCATAAAGTAAAAAGGAACATGTAACATGAATCATTAAAAACAATTAGAAGCAATTAAAATAATAGTCTATGCCTAAAAGCATAAAGACAGTGAAGTTATGATCAAATTGCTATATGTTTGCTGTAAGACTAAAGTCTATGAGTGGCTGTAGAAAGCGGTAGAAAAAACTGTAAAATTATTAAAACAGTAACATGAGGACTATAGAGTCACAGTTCGGGCTAAAATCTTCAAGATATTGTTAAGTTTTGTACTATAAAATTGCTGTAGTGCTAAAATCAGTAAGACAATGAAGCTCTTCTCACAATCGCGTGAGAAGGCTACCCTCTTTTGTGGGGAGGAAGCCCAAAAGCGCTTACCTCCCCACAGACGATCACAGCCAGGGCTCTGGGCGGGCGGATTGGTGGCACAGATGAGTGGCAACTCTCCTGCTGTCCGTCTGCGCATCGCCCGGCAGCTCCGGGGATCGAGTGAAGGGAAGCACCACCGTGTGCTGCCCCACCGCCTAGAGCCACAGTAATGCACCACATGAGTGCGCGGTGCATTTCTGTGATCCCGCTCCCCACTTCCTCAATGGGTTTGCTGTGGCTGCAAGTAGCCACAGCAGACATACAATCCGTTTACCTGTTTTTTGGGTGCTCTCACACCCAAAACCTGGGTTAAGTGGCGGGCTCCATAAGCGGGCTTGCTGCCGAGCCACCGGCAGAAGCCACACAGCTTTTGTTGGGCACACAAGCAGCAAAAACCGGGCTGGGCTGCCTTGGCCCAGTTTCTGCTGCTCACGAGAATAGCTTCAGTGTCTGTAAAATATTCTGGAAAGTTAAAAGATAAACTGAAACACGAAGAGCAATAGGGCTGAATAGTTAGAAGATTAGTTCTTGCTGGTGGTCAGAGCCCAGCAAATTCTGCACATTGCCACACAGAACTTGGCAATATTGTATGTTATAGAGGGACTTACAGTCTGAGAGTAATAGGGAGACAAAGGATTGGCCTGAGCATCCTGGCAACCTGTTCAGTAGTGGGAGAAAAAGGGCATTTCATATGTCTCTATAGACTAGTCAGTGAAGGAGGACATGCTCAATAGTTTCAACTAGTCACAGGGGCACAGACGTTCCAGGAAGGAGATCTTCCTTCTAGGACAGCCGAGGGAAGGGCATCACAGCGAGCCAGGGTAAAGGCCCTTTATTTTTATTGTTAAATGTGTATACCACCTTTCATTAGAACAATCCCAAGGCGGTTAGGTACTTCTAGCTGTGTAAGGTATCCAGGAGCTGCTGTTATATACCTTGAACCTTCAGGGAGAAGAAAGTTCAGGGATCTGCACCAATTCTTCACTGTTTGATGAGTGTTCTGGCCCACCCGTAACCCAAGGAAGGTAGGTGTGAAGAGTGCAAGTAAGGATAGTTTCGCTGATAGAGATTGCTTCCATCTGGACTGGAAACCATCCACCAATGTTGAGGGGGGTAGACCCATGGGGAGAAGGGATAGTCTCAGCCAATAATTGAGTATGGACAGCCAGGCCTGTCTCCAATCATAGACTGGTGTTAATTTTCAATAGTGGGGGTTCATCAAGGTCAGGGAGCCCCCCGTCTTGTGTTCCCAAGTGCACTCTTTCCCATCCCACAGGAAAATTGAATGGTGGCTATTCAGTCTAATAGCGAAAAATGAATACAAATACCTCAAATATTTATATACCATTTTTCAACCAAAGTGGTTTACATAGATATAAATAAATAAATAGGCTCCCTGTCCCCAAAGGGCTCACAATCTTAAAAAAGAAACATAAGATAGATACCAGCAACACCCACCAGAGGGATGCTGGGCTGGAGATGAATAGGACCCTGCATTTAGAGACACTAGTGGCAGTGAAGGCCACTCCTGACATTGATTAGTCTGGCTCTTGCTGACAAGATTCCTGCATGAGAGTGCACTGTATTTTCACTGCAATAACAAGGGTTATTGTGCTGTACAAGCTTTCCTTCCATGCACAAAATGGAATACAATGCCTTCCATTGTAATAGGCATCTTGCTAGCTCTTCATATAAAGAACAAAACATGTCACTACAGTGTTCTCATGCTTCAAATAGGCTGTTCTGTCCAGCAGTTCCTTCCCTTCACCCTCTATCCAAATATTTTGGGGCCAAAATAGATGTGAGGTTAAACCCATTCTACTGTGGGTTTCCATCTCCTTTAAAAAAAAAAGTAGCTGCAGAATACTAGATCCAAAACAATATTGTGATGCTGGATTAGAGGGTTTTAAATTCTTTAATTCTGCACCCTTTTATTGCTGAAAATTGCTCAGCTACTTGCCCTCAAAGGTGCTATTTGCTGTAAACTTGGGGGCCATTTTCAGTGGGGGGAAATGGCATGGAATCAAAAGGTTAAACACCCTCTACTCTTGTGCTATAGCCTGGTCCAGGTCATCGGCTCCAACATCTGCTATTTTAAAAGGAAACAAACAAACTAGGTAATGATGTGTCAACATTTCATCTACTTTTGGCCCTGGATCACAAAAATAATCTAGTTTTATAGCATCTGTTCTGAGGACTGAGTGAGGTCAAACTAGACAAGTTGTAAACTGCTGTGTTGGGGGATTTCCATCTCTTTTGACAACTTGAAAAATCATAGCCATGAGGACCAGGGACTCAGGGAAGAGGGGCTTTACCCTTTCTCTTTGCCATTTTCTCCTAAAGGTGCTATTTGTTCCAGGAGGAAAAATAATATAGATGGTACAAATTGTGACTTTCCACCTAGGGCATATAGCTTTGGGGAGGCTGGCTTTCATGATGGAAATGGTATGGGTGGGGAAGAGTTAACCCCTTCCCCAGTGTAGACAGAAGCCCTGCAGCAGTGATCTATAAAATGTTTAAAGAGACAAATGCAATGATGCATTTTAATTTGATTATTTATTTATTTTACATTTCTGTCTTGCTCTTCCTCCAAGGAGCCCAGTGCAGTGTACATGGTTATGTGATATAGATTAGGTGATATAGATATAGACCCTGTGATATAGATTAGGCTGAGGGATACGTGACTGGCCCAGAGTCACCCACTTTGTTTCATGGCTGAATGGGGATTTGACCTTTAGGCTGCAATGCTACCATGTGAGCCCTTTCTCATACATAGTGAGAAAGGGCTACCCGGTTCACGGGGAGGAAGCCCCAAAGTGCTTACCTCCCTGCAGATGATCATTCTGCCATCCCTGGATGGGCGAATTGCCCACCCAGACAAGCACTGGCTGTTGCCGGTGGCTCCAAGGGTCGGGGTGGCCCCCTGGAGCTCCAATAATACACAGTGCAAGTGCCTTGCAGTGCATTGTGAATGCATTGCGACTGCTTGCAGCCACAGCTGACACACAAGCAAAAAAAAAAAAAAAAATTTAGGAGAGACTGATTCTCCCTCCATCCAAGGAGACCTATTGGGAGGGAGCCCCTGAGCATCCAGGCATGTGCTCTGCCTTTGGAGCTGGCGTTCCGACTTGGCCCAGCATTGCTTCCACTCCTGGGGACCTGGAAGCGATGGAGGGGGCTCTAGGGAAGGAACCAGAACTCCATCAGGGGGCACCATGTTCTCAGTGCTTCAGGATAGGGATGTACAAATTGATTCGATTCAAATCTGGGTGATTCAAATGATTTGAATTTGAATTGAATCACCCTGAAAAGGGCAATTTGATTTGAATTCAAATCAAAATTTTGAAATTTGATTCAAATTCAATTTAAGAGCCTTCTGGAACCTTAAAAAAAACAATTCTGGCCCCCGATTGGTTAAAAAGGCACCCAAATTTTTTTTGGATAAGATTTGAATTTGGAATGAATTTTTGAAATTCAATTTGAATTCAAAATGAATTGAGAAATTCATTTCATGCACATCTCTACTCCAAGCCCCCTGGGGAAGTGGTTGATTCCAGCTGCTCTGGTTCTGATGGTTCCAGGGAGTTATCATTGGCGGCGGGGGGGGGGGGGGGGGTTGGCAGGCCAGGCCAGGGCGGACTTCCCATCTTCCTCAGAATTAGCCTCCATTGGTCAGTGTTTGGGTGACCCCCAACAAAAAGTGGATCAATAATCAGGCTACCAGTCTTTAACTACATGAGTAATGTTTTATTTTCCTGTGGTTTTACCCTGTTGCATACATTTTTGTTTCTGAAACCTCTTTAAAGTTTGAATATAAACAATTAAAAAATGTCTTTTTTTCTCAATTTAAATAGTTATTCTAGAATACATTTTACAGAGTTACATGGCAAGCCAATGAGTCTGGATCAGTTTCATACAGAATATTATCAAACTGGTCCAAAGTGCATAAACAAACTACAGAACCACTTTTTAAAGTTTTGTGTCTGAAGTGAAGAATCAAAAATGGCTGTTGAACCTGAATTGGAAATGAACCCAAATCTGTAACAATTCACCTCCTTGAGCAGGGCGTTAGGACCAGAGGTGCGACAGTTCTGATATAGTTGGAAAGTTAAATTTTAGAAGATTTAAAGTATATGTAAAGCAACCTCCTTGTGGGCTATTGTTTGGCTACTCCGATAGTGCCAACTGATTTGTGCTGCAGTTAGACAGGTGCTGCTGCCCATAATTAGAACAGAGAAATATGAGAGAATAATAATAGTGTCACTTTTTTCCTGCACTAGGTCACTGTACTCTCTGCATACAAGAATCTGGGTCAAGAGTTTAGTACTACTTCTGTATCTCTGTGTAATTAGCTGATAAAATGACTCAAAGATTAATGGCTTTTTGCAGCTGTTATAACTAAGGACAGATATGACAAAGAGGCATGTGATAACACTGTAACAGTCAATCCAGTTAATTATTGCTGGATTACAGTGGAAATCCTATCGACATGCTGATGACACTTGCATTAGGTCTAGCAAATTAATCATGATGAAAATTATGCAGGAAATGCCAAAATGAGATAATAAAAGTCTGGGTTGTGATTTCAAAGTATTTCTAATATTGGTAGTGGCTCAAAAAATAGGCATTGCTTGCTTCCCTGCTCCCCACATTTTTCTGAACCATGCATGCTTGCTCAGATGGTGGTGGTTGCAGTGCTGAAAACAAGACTGACACAGTTCAATAACATTCTATATCCTGATGGTGCTGGTGGCTGTGCAGAAAGTGTTGGCGTCCGCAGAGCATGTTCTGTATGACTTTTACAAGCATAAATGTAGAGGTGTTGAGTGATTTTCTTGTGGAGATTCTCATGCACACAGTTGCATGCAGCTCCTGGGGGCTTATTTGGTGTGCCACTTTAACACCATGGCATTAGATGAATAGGATGGGAATCCAACCCTCTTCCTCCAAACCACATCTGGGGAATGATTCCTTAGAATAAAGCAACTCTTCTTGAGCTGCTTCCTTCCCAAGTCAGTCTGCAATGATGGGCCCAGGGGTGTAACTATAATAGGGCAAGGGGAGACAGTTGTCTGGGGGCCCACTGCCTGGGGTGGGGGCAGAGGCAAGCCACATGACTGACTCCCCCAGCCACGCACCCACCCAGACTTCCTTCAGTTGTATTCATCCTCCGAAATTGATGTGGGTATTAAGACCTGGAGCTACCAGAACAGCATGTCTTTCTCTAGTACCATTCAATGACTTGCATTGTCCACAATTTACAAAACCTTTAAAAAAATAATTTAGGATGATGTTCTATTGTGGCTTAGGTGATAGGTGATAGACATAGGTGATAGATAGATAGATAGATAGAGAGATAGATTATTATTATTATTATTATTATTATTATTATTATTATTATTATTAATTTGATTTCTATACCGCCCTTCCAAAAATGGCTCAGGGCGGTTTACAAAGAGAAACAACAAAGAATAAGATGGCTCCCTGTCCCCAAAGGGCTCACATTCTAAATAGAAACATAAGATAGACACCAGCAACAGTCACTGGAAGTACTGTGCTGGGGGTGGATCGGGCCAGTTACTCTCCCCCTGCTAAATAAAGAGAATCACCACGGTAAAAGGTGCCTCTTTGCCCACTTAGCAGGGGATTAGATAGATAGGTGTGTGTGTGTGTGTGTGTGTGTGTGTGTGTGTGTGTGTGTGTGCATAAATTTTACTATGCTTTTTGTTACCACTATTCAGCCTCATTTAAGTTTTCTTTACTTCATGAGCTGAACTTCAGTGGGGTGGGAGGCATTTTAAAATCTTGTCTCTGGGCCCACTCCAGCCTTGCTATGCACCTGGATGGGCCATTAAGGTACTGTCATCCCTTCAGGGTGTTCCTCCCTCTGGATCCGGATCCTAATGAGGCCTCCTTGGGGAAGGAGAAGGAGCAAACCCCCGCTGGGCCTCTCTGTACTGAGTATGGCCCATCAGAAACCACAATCCCAATGTCTGGATGGCATAGGTTTTCCTGTCAACTGTATTGGGGATCCTGATGGTGGAGATGTGGGATTGTTTTTGAAGCCATGATAAAAGAGTGGCTTGGCCATCCATTTTTCTGCAAGCTTTTGGAATGGCACATGGAAGATTGAAATGCTAGGGCATCCAGGGCCAATCTTTCTTGTCTCCTACATCCAGTTGGTAAGGTGGTGAAAAAAGAGAGAGCCAATCATCTTAGAGTGAAGTAAACAAGAATGAGGATTGGGCCATAGCTCAGTGGTAGAGCATCTGCTTTGGGTGCAGAAGGTCCCAGGTTCAATCCCTGGCATCTCCAGGTAGGGCTGGGAGAGAGTCCTGCCTGAAACCTTTGAGAGCTGCCTCTAATCAATGTAGACAATACTGAGTTAGATGAACCAATGGCCTCCCTCTGTATAAAGCAGCTTCCTGTGTTTCTAAAAGGATTGCAAAGCACACTGCACTCTTCAAAGTGCCATGGAAGCAATTGGTTGTAAATCTGTGGACCAACTTTAAAAGCTTTATTTTAGGTTCCTGCGCTTCCCTGTAATAAAGCCAACTTTGCAGACTCTGCGTGGGATTTGTATTTGCAGACAAGATTTCAGTGATGTGATGTTGCTAACCAGAACAACTTGTAATACTTCCCTGGATTAGAAAGCAACATTTGACCTTAGCTGGGATTATTATGTATAATGCATGAAAGCATTTTGAGTCTATTTTTCACAATTAATCATGGATAAACCAATTCCATGGTGGAAAACAAAACCGAATACAAGACACTGGGATGCATTTGTTTGCAAATACATTGGCTTGAAGTTGTTAGCAAGATTTGCGGGTCAGCTTCTTGGAGAAAAAAACACGATATTTATCCCCTCTGCATTTTAAAATGAAATGTGTATATAGGAAAGTGAGCGCCTTTTAAAATATATTGATTAGTGTAATCTGTCTTTAACCTGGACTATGTAGATGTAATTTTCCATGCTTTCCCCTCTCTGTCTGATACTATTATTCATGCATCAATCAAGGTCTGTCTTTTTGTCCACATACAGCCTCAATCATACTTTCGTTGCCCTATCATTTTCCTTAATGTTGTTCAGTTATCACTCTCTTCCAGTATTGCAAAGAATCCAAAACATATTTCCAACGATGTTTCTGGTTACATCAACAAATAGTTCAGGAACCCTTTACTTCCTCAATTTCTAGGACAGGGGGAAAGCTGCAATTGACAATCAATTTTTATTCTTAGACCAGCACAAGGTAAAACACGACAACAATGGTGTTAAGAGCAGTCAAAGCCTATGAAGACAGTAACTGTAAAATTAATGCTACAGTCTTATTGTTGCCAGAATATAAAATGAGAACAGATCCAAAATCTATAAGAAGCCATAAAGTTTTGATTTTTTTAAAAAAATAGATGCATAGAGGTTAAAGAGTTAAAGTTAACGCTATAAAAACTACATGATCTGTAAAATCTATAAAATGTCAGTAGGAGCTATAGAATAGTTTAAAAGTGAGGGTTAAACATTAAATTAAAATATGTAAAAATGATTTAATTAAAATATAGTAAGATGAGAACTGTGTGTCTGAAGAGCAGGGCTGGCAGTGCTTCAAGTACGGGCTGTGTCAGGCCTGGTTAGTTCTTGCTAGGAGCCAGTGTGGTGTCGTGGTTAGAGTGCTGGACTAGGACCGGGGAGGCCCAAGTTTAAATCCCCATTCAGCCATTAAACTCACTGGGTGACTCTGGGTCAGTTTCAGCCTAACCTACTTCATAGGGTTGTTATGAGGAGAAACTCAAGTATGTAGTACACCGCTCTGGGCTCCTTGGAGAAAGAGTGGGATATAAATGTTTTTTTTAAAAATGTTGTAAACTGCTACACAGAACTTGGCTACATTATGTGTTATAAAAGGGTTGCTGTTGGAGAGTTGTAGGAAAATGTAGAATTGGCTTGTGTAGCCTGGCAAGCTTGTAAGTAGAGGGAGAATGAGGGAACTGCAGAATAGGCAGGGTAGGAGGATAGTAGAATAGGCAGGGTAGGAGGATGTGCTTGATGGTTTCAGCTTGTCCACTATCACAGGGGCACAGTCATTCCTGGAAGGGGATCTTTTTGTATCTCCCATCTAACACAGCCAATGTAAGGGCACTGCAGCCAGAGGTGCTCTTAACCCTGGACTGCCGGGCCGAAGTCCGGGGCCTCCACACCCTCTGCCCCCCCCGCCACAAATCCTCTCTAGTCTTTCCCGGGTAGTGTGGTTGCCACGCCAGCGGTCTGCACTGTGCCAGGCAGCCGAGAGAGGTTGTGACCTGTGCTGGGTGGCCAAACGTGACCTATGCATTAGAAACAGAGCAGGGAGAAAGGAAAGAAATATGTGAGATGGGAATATGTTAAGTTGCATGTTCAAATGTTTGTGCTAATGCATATTTGCATAAGTATACCTGTTTTATATTCTTACATTCTTGGGAATTCAATTGCTGTTTGTGCCCTCAAGAACCTACCGTATATACTCGAGTATAAGCTGAATTTTTCAGCACCCAAAATGTGCTGAAAAACTCAGCCTCGGCTTATACTCGAGTCATCTATCTGGCCGTGCTAAAATGTCCCCCTGTAATAAAGTACATACTGGTCACAATATACCCCACTGATGTCTCAATTAATGTAATTTTATTGGCATTTATTTTGATTATTGAAACTCACCAGTAGCTGCTGCATTTCCCACCCTAGGCTTATACTCAAGTCAATCAGTTTTTTGGTTTCTTAGGTAAAATTAGGTAACTCGGCTTATATTCAGATTGGCTTATACTTGAGTATATACGATATGTGTTAAAAATATTCCATATGTCACAGTGTGTGTGTGTGGTGGTGGTGGTGGTGGTGGTGGTGGTGGGGCCTCCAAAGGCCTTTAGGTCCATGTTCCAAAACTACCTAGGTGCACCTTTGACTTCAGCGAGCTAAGGTGAAGGCTCTTCTGTGGTTAGAGGCCTCTAGTTGTGTTAGGTATGGAGGGGGTGCCACTATTTACCACAGGCTTTCGGCAATAGGGGCCCTGCTTAGGTCAGTTTGCTGCTCTCTGTCCAATATGTGCTGTTTGAAAAGCATCCTGGCCTGTTAATGGACCAAGGAGAGTAGTTGGGCAGGGAGAGCCTGGGTGATGTTCATTTTGCCTGCATGGTTTGTTTGTTTGCTTATATTCGATTTCTACACTGCTTTTCATTAGAATAAACCCAAAGCAGTTTACAGTATAATTAAAACAATGCACAATTAAAATACAAAAAGTACGGATATTAAATATAAAAATAAAATATCTCTATTTAAAAGTTTAAAAACCTATATAAAACAGTAACACAAAAAAAGCTATGTAGCAACAATTAAAAACTGTATTCTCATATAAAAGTCTGGGTGTTGACTTTAAAACATGAGAGCCATGTTTTAACCTGCTTTCTAAAACTGTGCTGCAAGCCAGCCGGGAGAGCATTCCAAAGCCTGGGGGCAATAACTGAGAAGGCCCTGTCCTGCATGCTTGACAGCTGAGCCTCTCTCATTGTTGGCATGTGGAGCAGAGCCCCTTCTGATTATCTTGTTGAGTGCGTGGACACCCTTGGGAATGGGCACAGGCGGCCCTTCAGATATCCAGGGCCCAAACTGTTAAGGGCTTTAAAGTTCAAAACCAGCACCTTGAATTGGATCCAGAAACAACTGGGTAGCCAGTGCAGCTCTTTCAGAATGGGTGTAATATGATTCCAACAGGTAGGTCTGGATAAAATCCTAGCTGCCATATTCTGCATTAACTGCAGTCAAGAGCTCCTTGCCCGACCATGGAAGATTGGAGACTGGCCTATAACTATCCATCACTGAAGGATCTAGGGAAGGCTTCTTAAGAAGTGGACTGGACTGGACAAGCTCTAGAGGGCTGATGTTGGAGGAGGGGCCCAGTTGGGCTCCATAGAGAAGTTGCGCCAGCAAGTTGACTTCAAATAGTTTGAGAGCTGCAGGGATATAGTGGCCTCCTCCTGACTGGAAGAATTTTAGGATGGTGGCAGTGCTCCTCTGGGCGTTTTGGATGACATTGTCTGGACACATTTCAAATTGGCTGTCGGGCAGGCTATGGGGTTTAGATGGCCTTGGTTGGCCTGTTCGATGATCTCCAATTAGGAATTGACAGGGGGAGTGTGACTTTGTTGATCCTTTTGGATCTCTCAGAAGCTTTCGGTGTCATCGACCATGGTATCCTTCTTGGGTGCCTGAAGGGATTGGGCGTGGGAGGCATGGCTTTGCAGTGGTTCCGCTCCTACCTCTCAGGTAGGTTCCAGATTGCTTGGAGACTGTTGCTCTTCAGAACAAGAGCTCTGGTATGGACTCCTGCAAGGCTCCACACTGTCTCCAATGCTTTTTAACATCTACATGAAACTGCTGGGAGAGATCAAGAGGGGACTTGGTGCAGGGTGTTATCAGTATGCTGATGACACCCAAATCTATTTCCCCATGTCAACTTCATCAGGAAATGGCCTAACTTCCCTAAATGCCTGCCTGGAGGTGGTAATGGTTCTGGATGAGGGAGAACAAACTGAGGCTGAATCCAAGCAAGACAGAGATACTAATTGTGGGAGATTGAGACTTAGGAAGTAGTTTAGATCTGCCTGTTCTGGACAGGGTTGCATTCCCCCGGAAAGAGCAGGTAAGTAGTCTGGGAGTACTTCTGGACCCAAACCTCTCCCTAATTTCTCAGGATGAGGCAGTGGCCAGGAGTGCTTTCTATCAACTTTGGCTGATTTACCAGCTACGTCCATTTCTGGAAATAAACAACCTTAAAACAGTGGTGCATATGCTGGTAACATCCAGGCTTGACTACTGCAATGTGCTCTGTGTTGGGCTGTTTTTGTATGCAGTTCAGAAACTGCAGTTAGTACAGAACACAGCAGCCAGGTTGGTCTCCGGGTTTGCCCAAAGAGATCATATTACACCAATTTTAAAAGAACTACACTGGCTGCTAATAAGTTTCTGGGTGAAATACAAAGTGCTGGTTATTACCTATTAATCCCTAAATGGCTGGGGTCTGAGGTATTTAAGAGAGTACTTTCCTCTTCATCAACCCCACTGCCTGTTAAGATCATCTGGGGCAGTCTGGTTGCGGTTGCCACTGACTTGGTTGGTGGCAACTTGAAACTGGGCCTTTTCTAGAGTTGCTCTAGAACTCTGTTTCTCAGTTAGGTGCTAGAGCACTAAGCACTGGTCAGTGGTGGATCTTCCCTCCCTGAATCCGGCCCGCTCCTCCGAAAAAGCTGTAATTTACTACTTATCTTTAATAATTTTAATAATTTGTTCTTTATTCATTTTTATCGTGTTACCTATGATTTTTAATGTTGGGATTTTTATACCGCCTAGAGATTTACATATCAGGCAGTAAAAAACATGATAGATAAATTATCTGGGTTACCATGCTATTATCCAGTAAACTCAAGAATTATTTTAGAAGTTGTTTCAATATAAGGCTCCTTTAGTCATCGGCAACATGACTGTGCAGCCATAATCAGACCTATATTTTGTCTAAAAGCCAAGTATGCGTCTCATGCTCTGGATGTTAAACATCTCTTTGTTTAAGGAACCTGTGTTTAGGGTTCATGTATTTATTAGCAGCATACAAAAATTACATGACTATGATATATACTGATAATTAACTTCTTTAATGAAGCTAATACTTGGTAAATTAAGCTTCTGCCAGTTCCGTTATCATACATGCTTTTCTTTTAATTGGATTTTCTTTCGTCTGCCAAACTGCACTGAAGAATATTCTGAAAATTCCTTAAGAGCAGACTTTTGCACCTCTCTAGGCGGTCTTAGCCCTTTGAAACCGATATGGATGTATTGTGCTTTTATTCACACATAATCCTCAAAGTTAACCTGAATTTAGCTGTAGAAAAGAATGGGACCTGTATCTTCTGCTATCCCATTGTTCTTTTCTCCTAAGCTGTAAGGAATGTTCCTGAGATGCAAACCCCACTTATAGAATTTTAGTGGCTAGCAGTGAAGTTGCTGGAGTTTTGAACTGAAGATCTTTTAATAGAAACCTAAGAAAAATCTGTGTGTGCAGGGAACACTGTTACCTGGTATGCATTGGTCCGGTGGCCTTCAACCAGGGCTGATATCCTTGGGCAGTTGCCTAGTGGGACCAACTTCTGTTCCCTGACCATCTGTGCCCATAGCCTTCATGCGGTGATGGAATGACTCTCTGTGCTGAGAAAGTCAATATGACTGGGGGGGAAACTTCCATTCCCATGAGAGAGAAGAGAGGTAGCGGTGATGGAGCACAACTCATGCACCCAGTTCAGACATAGTGCGGAACCGCACATCCAATGGAACCTACTGTTCTGTGCCCCTGCTCTCCAGTTTGTGTTTTGATGACCGGGAGAGCTGCCTCTCTGTAGTTAGTGAGACTGCAGAGAGGTGGGGGAGCTGGCTGTGTGGGTTTCCTTCTTGACAAGAGGACAGCCTGCACAGCCAATTGGCCGGAGTGAGGGAGGAGTTTTCTCCCTCAACTCCAGCTCCGTGGGCCCCTAACTGAAGTGCCAGATTTTGTACATAATGCTGACACCACAAAACTCCACTCTGACCAAAGGTTCAGAGTGGAGTTTGGCAAGGGAAACCACAGGTCCCTTTTCGCCCTTAACTCTAGTTTTCTGAGTTCGGACAACCAGCTTGGGAAACCAGAGGTGAAGCAACCTCCTGTTTCCTATGTTGCCATGGAGTGGATGTAGAAGAAAGACAAATGGAGGAGGAGTTCTGCCATAGCTACTGCCTTGCTCCAGAGGCATGTTTCTCCAGCTGGAAACCAGCGAACCATTCAGTATTTATTTGATTGATTGATTGACTTACCGCCCCTCTAAAATGGCTCAGGGCAGATTACAACAGGATAAAAACAATTAAAACCAGTTAACAATTAAAATCAAAACTATAAAAGAAGAATAAAACCAATTTAAACATTCAAACAGCTAAAAACCCTGGAAAACCAGGGCAACCATTTAAAACAATTTAAAACAGTTTACAGTAGTTAAAAAACCCTGGAAGGCCAGGCCAAACAGATAGGTTTTAAGGACTCTCCTGAAAGATAGTAATGAACTCAAATTACAGATTTTTGCCAGGAGTGCATTCCACAACCCAGGAGCAGCTACAGAGAAAGCCTGCCTCTGAGTCACCACCCAACGAACCAATGGTAATTAGGCTCTCATTGGTGATTATTCAATACACACATAAATGGCAGCCTCTCTTACACATACATTTCTTTTAATTGCTGATGGTGGGAGATCTTCACATTCCTTAATGTTTATCTTTTATTTTAGGTTCATTAAACTAGACTGAGGTATTAAGAGATTATAATTACCATTTCTCCTATCTATTCCCAGCTTTTTACCACCTGTAGGATGTTGTTTGATAACAGTTCTACATTATGTGAGCTGGTGTCTGCCCCCAAAGTTGGGTTGGTCAGATTTCCAAATACAATTACAGTTGCAGACCAGCAGTTGGACAGCTGTCCACTCTTACCCCATAAGGGCCATGGCTCAGTGGCAGAGCCCGTGCTTAGCATGTAGAAGGTCCCAGGTTCAATCACTGGCATCTCCAGGTAGAATTTAGGAAGGCTTTCTTGTCTGAAACCCTGGAGAGCTCCAGTAGGTGTAGACAATACTGAGCTAAATTGTACACCACCCAGAGCTTTTTTCAGGGGTGTACCAAGGTTGGAGTGGGCCCAGAGACAAGGTTGGAGTGGGCCCAGAGACAAGATTTTAAAATGGGCCCCTCGCTGCCTTCCTCTCCTCCTGGACCCATGTCTCTGCTGCAGAAGAACATTAAAGACACATGTAATATAGTGCAGCAGATTAACAGACAACCCAAATTGTCATCTGAATCCACTCCAAGATATATGGACCAAATGATGGGGGGTTGTTCTCAAACCCAACAAAACAATTTGCAAAATATGGGAAAGGCAACTTTTAGAAATTACATGCTGCGTTTTAAGTATATGGATTTTCACAGTAGAGATTTTCCATGGTAAAATAACATGTCTTAAAGAGCAATGCAAATTTATTTATCATCCAAACAATCCTGCAAACCAGTGCTTGGATGTGGTTCTTTCAGAGTTTTTCCAATCTAGGGTTGTCACCAAGTGACTCAGTTTGAAAGCCTTGACCCTTATTTCAAAACACAACCACACCACCTAAGACTTTGTGCTGATACATATTTATAATAAAACTGCATTCCTGTGTACACTGACAGGGAAATCAAGCATCTTTCCCCCCTCCACACATATGCGCATGCACACACACAACATGGCACACTGGGTTCTTGAGGGCACAAACAGCAACTGAACTCACAAGAATGTAATAATATAAAACAAGTATATTCATGCAAATATGCATTAGCATAAACATTTCAACACACAACTTAACATATTCCCACATCCTGCATAATTCTTTATCCACTCCCCTCTCTGTCTCTAAAGGATCCAATATTTAAACAACTGAATTTCCAAGAATATAAAGATGTTAAAAAAACAAGGTAATGGGGTATTTTTAGGGAGGATGAGGGAGGCCTTGGAATTATTGTTGTTTTTTAATGCAGCTTTGGGGGCTGGGTAGGAAAGAGACCACCATTCAGAAAAGCAGGAGCTGCTTAGCTGCTCCCTCATGCCTCTCTTTCCTGGTTGCACTCTTTCCCTCATCATAGCTGAATGGAGTGTTTGGAAGTAAGGCATTGAGCCCCGCTCCCAGCTTCCCTCCTGCTCCTGCTGCTTTTGCTTTTGCCAGGACATTTGCAGAGTTCAGGAGTTTTGCAAGTACAGAGAGCAGACACTGATACAAAAAATGAAACATACACAAGACAGACCCGATCTCCACAAGGGTGCTCTATTCTCCACGCCCCCACACACATGAAACTCTTCCCCTTCCCTCTTTGAAGAGAGACAGTTTGCAAACTGAAGTCCAAGCTCCACAACTGGCAAAAAAAAGGGGTGGTGGGGTGGAGGCTTTTTTCCCCTTGACTATCTTGGAGAGGAGAGCTGGTCTTGTGGTAGCAAGCATGACTTGTCCCCAAAGTTAAGCAGGGTCTGCCCTGGTTGCATATGAATGGGAGACTTGATGTGTGAGCACTGCAAGATATTCCCCTCAGGGGATGAAGCCACTCTGGGAAGTGCAGAAGATCTCAAGTTCCCTCCCTGGCTTCTCCAAGATAGGGCTGAGAGAGATTCCTGCCTGCAACCTTGGAGAAGCCTCTGCCAGTTTGTGAAGACAATACTGAGCAAGATAGACCAATGGTCTGACTCAGTATATGGCAGTTTCCTATGTTCCTATGACTTCTTTGTAGTGTCTCCCACCCTCTTCCACCTCCAGGTACAGCCTGGGCAATAGAAGGCAGATATAACAGTCCCCTCCCCTAACAGCAGGACAGAGCTCAGCAGCGATCCAAACAACTATTCTCAGCTACCTCAGCCTGCCGGGGAGGAGGAAGCTTCACTGAGGGAAAGTTTGCTTCTCTCCCTCCCATCGCCTTGGGCTCCCAGAAGCTCCCTCTCGCTCTCACAAGCACGTTGCATGGGTGGGGAAGCAGGGAGAGATTTGGCAGGCAGGCAGCTGCCTTTGCTCTCCCTTGCAGGCATGCTGCATGGCAGAATTGAGAGGGCATGGACTGGCCTGGGCAGGGGGGCTCTCAGAGGCTGTGGGCCAGGAGACATTCGTCTCCCTTTGCCTCATTAACCGTGCACCTCTGGGCGGTTTATAAATGCAATAAATGAATAAATAAATAAATAAATGATGGAGCAATGGTGTGATTCAGTGTAAGGAAGCTTCATGTGTTCAAATAACCCTGTCCCTCATTTGCAAGGGGCGGGGGCAGCACCAATGTTACAGGAAACAGTGGACAGCACCATCTGGGTCTGTATCATGTGTTATGCATCATGTGTCATGATGCATGGGCCATGTTGACCTTGTGAGTGAGAGCTCTAGGACTGCAACCTCTGTTTGGTCCTGGAGCAGTGCTCAGCTACCGATCTGCAGTGCAGGGCTAACTGGTAGCTTACAGGCACTGAGTAAGAATTTTCTCAACATTCCAATTATTCTGCAGACTTTCCTCCCAAACTAGAAACCTTGTGTAGCTATTGTTGGTGTTATGTGCACAAAACCAGTGTGTATGCTTGAGTTTGCCTGTCCAACCCATTCTCAGAAACACTTGCACAAAACCTTGTGTCATTTATTTACCGTATTTATTTGCACTCACGGGCTTGATGTGTATGTGAGAGGGAAGGAAGGAAAACTAATAGGAAAACCAGGGCAACATCCAGACTAATTAGTCATAACTATCACCATTGAAACCAGTGAGACAAGTTAATCATGACTAACTTAAATCCCATTAATTTCAATGAATTTAGTCATGGCTAACTGAGTCTGGATATTGCCCCAGATATGTGCATGGCTTTGATTAATCTACACCATTGATTGATTTTGATTGATTAAGCGCCGTCAAGTCGGTGTCGACTCTTTGTGACCACATAGATAGATTCGCTCCAGGATGATCTGTCTTCAACTTGGCCTTGAAGGTCTCTCAGTGGTGCATTCATTGTTGTCGTAATCGAGTCCATCCACCTTGCTGCTGGTCATCCTCTTCTTCTCTTTCGTTCAACTTTTCCCAGCATTATGGACTTCTCAAGGGATCAGGGTTTTTGCATAATGTGTCTAAAGTATGCCATTAGATTCCTCCGAATCCTGATATCACTTTGGGCTGAAATGTGAGCAATTGGTGTCAATGTGGAAAACTTTCCAGGATGTCAAATGCCTGGAGAATCCAGTGCAGATTATTTGAGTACCACAGCTGGATGCTGTGAGAATGCAGATCTATTGCATGGTACCTACCTATGGCACATTCTCTTCGTGCCATTGTGGAATGTGCCATTTGTGGAATGCTGTGAATGATATTGCAGTGCATTAGGAAAACATACATAAGGTGCATCTCTAGCAAGTGATTGGGGAAACTGCATCTGTTGAATTTTTGTCTGGACACAGCCTTCTGTCGTGTCAAACTAGAAAATAAAGTAAAAGTATGGGTGCATGGAGCTTATTTTGTAAAATAAGCATAACATACAGAGTCAGCACTATTGACATGACGTGAAAGTTATGGTGACTACCTTAACTTGCATTTTCAATATTTTTTAGAACATGAGTGAAAATTATAAGCCCTTTACTCTCATATTTAAACTTTAGGGTTTCTGGGTTTGTTTGTTGTTGAAATTTTAATCTTTAAATGAGACACACAAACAACATGGTCTTTAGTTATTTTATTGTGAAATCTGTACGGGTCTGAAATAGACTTTGTTCAGCTAATTCCTTTGCAAGAACACTGCCAGTGTTTGCAGGGGGGGAGTCACCATTGCATGGATGGGTCCAAAGAGCCCGGGCTGCCCTGCCCCTGGAGCCACCCCTGGTACCCTAGCCACGCCCCCTGTGACTGATGTCAGATGCAGGGGTGTGGCTATGCTTCAGCGCTGGCTGAAGCGTCTTGCAAACGGGGCACACAGCCCTGTTTCTGCATAGGGCCACGCCCCCTGCATCTGATGTCAGGTGCTGGGTGTGTGGCTAGGGTGCCAGGGGCCACTGCGGCAGGTTGCACCCAGGCTGTTGGCAGCTTGCTACACACCTGAGTGTTTGGTGTTTTACATCATTTCATATAATGTGCACAGCAGAAAAGAAAGGTTAAGTCAGTTTGCATTTCACAGTTTTAAGCCCTCTAGCATTTCCAAAGGACTTCTGGCCCCTCCTGCTTGATGGCTTTTTAGAATGTCAACACAACACATCACCTTAGTTTCCCATCACTTGTGAACTTATCGTGGGAGTAAATATGGAGCTGGCCTGCTCTTAGATATGAAAGGCTAGGCTATTGATCATGCCTTTTTATACTTCCACAGAAAGCTCTGATCTTTGGGTAGATTTGTGTGAATAAATATAGAGTAGCGCCTTTTGACCCTCCAGTGGGGTCCATGATTAATGCCTTGACTTTTATTCTGTTCATAGTACCAAAATGGCTAACACCAGACTAATAGTCTCTAAACTGAGAAGTCATGGGAAAGTTGCATCTTTGTCCAGCACTAAATATTTACTTCTGATTGTGATTATTCATAGGATCCCAAATGGAAAATTTGAAAATAAGAGATGGTGTCTGAAATTAACTGCTCCCTTCTGCCAACATGAAAAGCTTTGCAGGCCTTTGGCATAAAATAATGAATGGAACCTGCTTTTGAAACTTAACAAAGCTAAAGTGAAGCTAAAGAATTGCAGAGCAATTTATAGCTCCTGGGGAGAATTGAATTTTTGTATTGGATTCTATTCAACTGTGTACTAGCAAAGTGTCATGATGGTGATAGCTGAATGTGGATGTAGGAGGGGGTATTTTACGCTCTACAGTGCTCATACGCTCCACATACTCTGCTCTCCCCTGAAGTATCCCTGTCAGTAGAGGCTGAGCCACCCAGCAGAGTGAAGGCAAAGCTTTGTCTTCCCCACAACAAGATCCCCAACTGCAGAATGTTGCCTCTGCTCATAGGAGTGAATGGCACTCACTCATTCCTTCTGTGAGAAAGTAAAGGTATTATCATGGATGCCATTGTGGGGAAGTTTAAAACCTACCCCCTGCCCTGGAACCTCCAGTGACTTGCGCTAATAAATGAATCCTGATTCATTCTTTCTGCATGGAACTTTCTTGGGTTTGGTTTCCTAGTCTGATTTGTTCTAAGTGTAGATTCTCTGATTGCAGATGAGAGTGGATTCATGGTATGTCATTGAAAATCTCATTTGCTACCAGAGAATCTACACTCAGAACACTTCAGAAACAACAAAACCCTGTACCCCATGGGTTACCAACCCATGGGGGTGGTTGGCACCCTCTGTGCACTACACCACCACTCTCTCTGGGCCACCCCAGCACCCACTAAGTGCAGTTATGGGGCTGCTGAAACCTCAATTCTTCCTTATGGAGAAAAACCTTAAAGATGCGTAAACTTCAAAAATCACTTAAAAATCAGCCCTTTGCCCAATTCCGTTCAAATAATTCTGGTAGCTTCCTTGACCTTCTTGGGAACTACCACCCACCACACTCTCCACTCTATGCCACCCCTTTCCACCTGACGTGAAAGCAATACATTTGCTGGAATCCTCATTATTCCCTATGTGTCATGCCCTTGAGCTCCGACAGCGAGGAGGAAGGGGAGGCTGGCAGCTTTCCGGCTGAGTCAGGAGTATCTGAGGGGCAGAACCCGGCTGTCAGTGTTCCTGAGACAGCTGTGATAGATCCAGCTGATGGTTTAGAACAGGCACAGCAGCCTGAGTCAGCAGAAAGTGTGAGAGACCAATTGGAGGGAGAACTGGGCATTGAAACACCGTTGACACCACAACAACGCAGGTGTTCTAAACGCAGGACGCAATTAGAAGCTGTTTGGAGGAGCAAACGCCTATCGCTGAGGGCTGACAAGCCGTAAATTCCTACCAGCTGGGAGCTCTCAGCTTGCTCCATAAATTAAAGCACCAGACTCCCACTCATTGCTGAGATTCAATGCACGTCATTCAGTTGACAACGTCCAGCCAAGCCGTGAACTTCCCTGGCCGTGGGCCAGACCTTGACAGTATGAGGAATTAAAAAATACTTTAAAAATTCACCAAAAATTTGAGGAGTGTCTGATTGCCTTGGGGTTTTGTGGATGGTAAGCACCCCTGGGTGCCTACTGCCCACCCCACTTTGGTGCCCCTAGGTGCTCCACAATAGGGGACAATGGGCTGGTTCCTATGAGAAAAATAATTAAAAATATTTCAAATATTCATAAAAAATCATAGGAGTGTCCGATTGCTTTGGGGTTTGGGTGGTAGTTGGCACCCATGGGTGCTCCACAATAGGGAATAATGGGCTGATTCGAGTCCCATTATACCCTATGAGAAAAAAATAAATTTCAAAAATTTATAAAAGATCGTACATGTCCGATTGCTTCAGGGATTGGGTGGTAGGTACCCATGGGTACCAGCTACCACCCCACCCACTTTTGGAGGTTAAAAGCAGTTTGAACCAGTTCAAATCAGTACAAATCAGACCCTCCCCAGTTTGGTACAAATTCGAACCTGCAGCTCGAACCTGATGGCTGGTTCAGTTCGAATTCGAACCATCGAACCAAACCGGTTTGAATTTGAACTGTTTGCACTTCCCTAAGGCCCTGTTCTAGCTCCTAAACATAAAGATACATCTGTCCACCGCATGTCACCCCCAGTCTGATGATCAAACTGAGAGAACCAATGCCACCCTTGAACAATATCTCCTTTTTTATGTCAACTACCAACAGACCAACTGGAGAGAACTCTTGTCCCTGGCCGAGTTCATTTATAATAACTCCATTCATGTGTCAGTCCGACAAACCCCGTTTCCCACGACCTACGGGTACCACCCGTGTCTGTTTCCGGGTTCTTGTGGCTCCTCGTCCCTTGTCCCAGCTGCAGACCAATTCCTTGAGGAACTCCAAGCAGTCCATGCTGTGCTGAGGGACCAGTTGACTCAGGCCAAGCTAGACCAGAAGCGATTTGCAGACCCCCAAAGAATGGCATGGTCTCTGTTGAAGGTGGGAGATCGGGTCTGGTTGTCTACCCAGCACCTTCCACTCTGTAGGCCTTGTCGGAAGTTGGATGACAAACACCTGGGACCCTTCACCATCGAAGCCCAACTTAACCCGGTTAACTTACTGACCTTACCGCTGTCCCTCTGGATCCATCCAGTATTCCACCGTTCGTTGCTAGAACCAGGTAGAACACCCTACCCTTGGCAGGGGCAGGAACCCCCACCGCTGCCGACATTGGTAGAAGGGGAAGAGGAATATGAAGTGGAGGAAATCCTAGACTCCCGAACCTGCCGCGGCCGTATCAAATACCTGATCAACTGGAAGGGATATGGTCCTGAAGATTGATCATGGAAGAACACAGAGGATGTCCATGCCCCTCAGCTAGTGAGCCAGTTCCATCACCCCATCCTAGTAAATCTCACCCCTCCAGTCCAGGGAGGGAGGACCCTGGGGAGGGGAGTAGTGTCATGGGCATGCTGGAAAACTCCGAGGAGGAGCTGGAGGAGGGGACGGAGGTCACAACAGAGGAGGGAGGGCAAAGACCAGAAGTTGCAAAGGAGAGTGAGTCCATCGCACGGGGAATTGAAAATGAGTTAGAGCTGGGTGAGGCAGCTCTTCTGGAGGAGATGCAATCGATCTTAGCTGTGGAGAGGCGTCACTCCAAGAGACAGCAAAAGTTAGGGAACTGCATGCGTAGAACAACAGGCAAAGCTGCTGACTCAGGAACTCTTGATTAACGGCATCGGGGGTCAGCCTATTTAAGACGACTGCACCACAGCTACCCTGCTGATAGCAATGTCAATTTCCTGTGAGCTAATCGGCTGTGTTCGTGTATTGCCTTGACCGTGTTTGGACCCTGGACTGTGTTGCCCTTGTCCGTGGACTTCGATTTGGACTCTGTTGGATTGATTGGATTTGACTCGGACTGAACCTGGTTTGGAGAATTTATTTCTGTACGACTTTTCTATTATACTTCTGCCTCTGCCTGTTTTACGCTCCATCTGGCTAGCCTGACAGATTTATGACAGTACTCTCTAAGAGGAAAGGAAGGATTGTGAGACTCAACAGGAAATGCCTGAAGAGTAATATCAGGGGTCATAGAGTAGAGACAGGTAGAACAGTTAGGGAGGCCCTTGCTATCTCTACTCCCAATGCCCCTAGTGCTCAATAGGATAGTTGGTGCAAAAGGTCTCTGCACTGGAACTTCATCTCCAACAGTAACTACCTTGTTGAAGCTAAGAAGGTTTAGGTCTGGTCAGTTCCTGCATGGGGGAAGGCTCTCTGGAAATCCTGGGTACATCACCTTGAGTTCCATGATTGGAGGAGGGGGGTGGGAGGGGGGATATTAATATAATCTTGTGCTGTAGTGATTATAGTTTTGGACTAGAACCAGGGAGTCCCAAGTTCAAAACCTAGTTCAGCCATGAAACTCACTGGGTGACTGTGGGTCAGTTGCTTATCCCTCAGCCAAACCTACTTCATAGGGTTGTTGTGAGGATAAACATAATCCTGCATATCTCTCTGGGCTCCTTGGAGGAAGAGTGGGATATAAACATGGTAAATAAATACAACAATAATGAGGTAAATATGAAATGGAGCAAACTGACTTTTCCCACAGAGTGAGGCTTTCCCCTGTGTTGCATTTGCTATAGCTCTCAAGCTATCTATGCTGATCAGGATTACTAGAATTCAGGAGGAAGCTGCTTCCTTTACTCCATGGAAATGATTGTCACTATACAGCCAGTATAGAAAAGACCCTCTCCCTAGTAGCCACCCACCAGCCTCACCTCATTTGGCAGGGGCCTCTGAAGGAGATCTTATGGTTGAGTTGAGACATATGGGGAAAGGTGCTCTTTCAGGTAACCTGCTCCCAATGAAATGATCTGTATATAAAAGCTAGTTTCCAACATGAAGTCTCACTAGTGTGACCAAGAAAGAAGTGGGACAGGGCTAAGTAGTTGTGATGACCACGGTTCTTAATGGCTTCCACTGAAAAATGTAAATGGGATGTAAGGTGGGACACCATCTGGAGGCCATGTTTGGTTTGGGAGATCAGAGAGGGGGCCAGATTTGGAAGAACAGGTCTGGCTCCATCCTTTCCTCTGCTGAGAGATGGTCTTTATGCTGGATAGAAGAGTGTGGAATGGGAGAAGAGATGTGCATAGGAACATAGGAAGCTGCCTTATACCAAGTCAAACATTGGCCGATCTAGCTCAGTATTGTCTACAAGGTCTGGCAGCGGCTTCTCCAAGACTGCAGGCAGGAACCTCTTTCAGCCCTTTGTGGAGATGCCAGGGAGGGAACTTGGAACCTTCTGCATGCAAGCTTGCAGATGCTTTTCGTAGAGCGCCCTCATCCCCTGAGGTGGAGGGGCTGGATCTCTTCCCCTACCCACATCACTTTCTTAAAAAGCCTGACAGGCCTTGAGTTTAAAACAAACATTCCAAAACAATTCTACACATGAGTTTTATATTTTAGTATGTAAGAATAATTTCCTGTTATGGTTGCCTACTACACCTTATTGTTATCTAAATTGTGCAAGTCTAGACTGTCTTTATAAAGACTGTTGACTTTGACAGAAGGGACATAAGCTTGGCTAGGAACTTTAAGCAGTGACAAACAAGGTGAAGAGAATATGTGAAACAAACCCATGTGACATGCTGAAGAGTATTTACTGAGTTTGCTTCAAAAAATATATATGTTCCAAGATAATAGCAGGTCCATTTTATATCTTGATTTTCCAATACTGTGCAAGATTACTAACAAAAGACGGAAAGGCTGCTATTTTATCCTTGGGGGGAGGGAGCCTGTATTTTGTAGGCCCTGAATGTTTTCAGGTAATAGTTGTTATTTTGCAAACAAAACACCCCCCTAAAAGTGCAATCATCTGTTAGAAATTGATTTCCAAAATGAAAAAGTCCTGTTATTGTGAAGCAAAACTAAGGAGACCCCCCCTTTAAAGATTAGAAAATAACCTAAATAAATAAATAAGATTAGAAAAGAAGATTTAAGATGTTGCTTTTTTGAGCCCCGCTGTTGAAGCTCCACAGCCTACAGCTGCTGGCTCCTCCAGTCTCAAACTCAGCACCAGCCTGTGCCCGTTGTTCAGAATGGTATCCCTCTTGGGCAAAACTCTATCTTATGCACCAGGGGTGTAGGGAAAATGGAGACAGGGAGTGGGGCTGTAATGGAGCAGCTGCTGCTCTGATACTACCTGGGGGCTGCCGGCTGCATCCCCTGCACTCCCCCTCACTGGGGAATGAGGCTCCACTAACAGTGCTCTAATGCCACCAGGTGTGTGGCGATTCCAGTGAGAACAGGTGGCCCCATAAGGGAGGTCTGTTCTCATTGGCATCTGGCATCATCAGGCCATGCTGGCATGGCTGCAGTGAAGGTGGCTGATCAGGCAGTGATAATCATGAAGGTTGCTGGTTGGATAGCTGGTGGTGAAGCACATAGACAGGCGGCAGTGGGTGGAGGGCATGGTGGTGACAAAGAGGAGGAGAGAAGTTTGTTGGGGGGCTACCACTGCCTCTCCCCTATCCTTAGATCTTGCCCCAGGGCCACTTCGAAACTTCTTACATCCTTGCTATGCACCATCCACTCTATGCCCAAAGTTTTCTGTCTGTTCTTCACCGCTTGGCTCTCTGCAAGGCAAAGTGCTTTCTTGGGGACAAAATATTGCTGCGCAGCCTTAGGGCAGTGCAACTAGGAATGTAGGAAGCTGCCTTCTACCACGTAGGACCATTGGTCTATCTAGCTCAGTATTGTCTTCACAGACTGGCAGCAGCTTCTCCAAGGTTGCAGGCAGGAATCTCTCTCAGCCCTATCTTGGAGATGCTGCCAAGGAGGGAACTTGGAACCCTCTGCATGCAAGCAGGCAGGTGCTCTTCCCAGAGCAGCCCCATCCCCTGAGGGGAATTTCTTACAGTGCTCACGTGTCTCCCATTGATATGCAACCAGGGCCAAAGGTGCATCTAGATAATTTTGGAGCCTGGACCTAAAGGCTTTTGGAGGGGCCCCCATCCACACAAACAGTATTTTAAACATATTTTTAATGTGACCACGCCCCTTGGGACAGACTAAAGAGGATTTGGAGGCCCCCAGGGTGTGTGGAGGCCCTGGACCTCAGCCCCTAAGTCCAGGGGTAAGAGTGCCTTTGGCCAGAGCAGACCCTGCTTAGCAAAGGGGACAGTTCATGCTTGCTATCCCAAGACAAGTTCTCCTCCCTTCAGATCAGCTCTCCACCCGGGATGGGAGCCTCTATGTGGGGCAGTGCATAGTGTGGTTGCCCCATCTGCTGTATCTGGTGCTGCCCTGAGAAGACGATCAAAGGATGTCCTCCTTTCCCTTCACCTGGCTTCTGCATATCCTTTCCAGCCCCTAAAAACTAACCAATGTTTGGAACAGCTTTGGCAACTCACCTGATGCACCTGATGATTGTGAGGCCTTAGCAGCCCCATCCACATAATTCTGGGACATCTGCTTTTGCAGCATCCTTATTTGTCTCCATGCAGCTCATTGGCCCACTTATTGTTCCTTCCTTGGTTTTCTTCCTAGCAGCCAGAGGCACTCTTACCCCAGGACTTTCGGGCTGAAGTCCAGGACCTCCACACACCCTGCCCCCCCCCCCAGTCCTCTTTAATCTGTCCCGGGTGGTATGGTAGCTGCGCCTTGTTGCCGGCCCGCACTGTGCTGAATGGCCAAGCGTGACTGTGACCTGTGCCGGGCGCTGAGCATGACCTCTGCTTTAGAGACAGAGGTGGCAGGAAATGTGGGATGGGAATATGTAAAAGCCTGGGCAAAATGTTTCTGCTAATGCATATTTGCATAAATATACCTGTTTTATATTTTTTACATTCTTGTGAGTTCAGTTGCTGTTTGTTCACTCAAAAACCCACATGTTAAAAATACTGTGTGTGTCATGGTGTGTGTTTGTGTGTGTGTGTGTGTGTATAGAGGGATGATACTTAACTTGTAGTGGGAGGGTGGATGGGCTCCAAAGGCCTTTAAGTCCACTCTCCAAAATTACCTAGGTGCACCTCTGCCAGCAACTTCCAAGAACAAGGCCTTCTGTGGCCAAAATATGTTGCTTACCTCTTACAGCTATAGTTGCCAGCTCTGACTGAAGCTATTCCAGGAGATCCACACACATACACACACCACCACCAATATTCTTTGCCATATCAAGCCACTAAAATCTTCAAGATGGTTTTCCTTAGTCAGGAGAGGAGAGCTGGTCTTGTGGTAGCAAGGATGACTTGTCCCCATAGCTAAGCAGGGTCTGCCCTGGTGTTATGGACGCCAGAAGTATGTGAAATATAGGCCTGTGTCTGATTTCATTTTATGTTAAGAAATGAAATGGTACCTGAACTTAAGGTGAACTGGCATACTAGATCTCCCTGCTCTGTGAAGGGAGGAGGTGATACAGCATTGTGTTGTTAAAATGGATATGCAAGAAACACAAAAGCCAGGCCTGAATGCTGAATGCCACTCATATGCTAAAAATGTGACTCAGACTGCTCTCCTGTTGCAAGAAACCTTTGTGAATCGTTGTCAGTAATGGCTTTGCTATGCCCAAGGGGGATATCTCAATTGCTCTCTATAGCGATTCACGTGAATACAGAGATCTGCCTGTAGACTTTAAATCTTACATCACTGATGCTACAATGTATTGAACGTCTCGCACACCTTTTTCATGTTACTTTAAATATAATCACACACTAGATAAGAGGTACACAAGAAATAATGTAATTGCTGTCTCACAACTAATTCTCTTACTAACTCCTCTGAATTTTAACACCTTGTGGGGGAAGATGCAATTTGCAGATCTGAGATGCAGACCCCCCCCCCCCTTCTCAGCACAGAGTTTACAGAAGATGAGATTCAGAGATCTCTCTGGACTGGCCAATATCCTGAATAATTAAGACTTTGTTCAGAAGGTAGCAGCAAGTTGTCACCTTTTTGGACACCCAGGAAAAGATGAGATCTATGAGAGATCAAGAGAAATACACTATAAGAATGAGGCTTTTAGACAGAGAGTTTAGCAATCTTTTGCCTACAGCAAAAGCTGCTCACGAGGATCCCAGAGTTTGCTGCTAAGCCGCGGGGCAAAGCAGGAATTCTGTCCATGAACAGAAACTACAGCAATGCCTGAGTTTTGCTGCCCAAGCTGCCTGATCTGAGCACTGCAACAACTCCTGTCTCCGCCTAAGACCTCAACTGAAAAGATCTCCGCTCAAGTCTCTGATCTTGGTAAATATGCTGCTCCTTTACAAGCCTTGGGTCCCTCCATCCTTTCCCCCTCCTTCTCCTCCCCCCCTCTTTTCCCCTACTAATTCCAAACCATGCCAGCCCTCAGCCTCTCTCAACCCCCCCCCCTTTTCCGTCTGTATCTGAACTGTATTAGGCTCTAGGAAGATTTAATTGCACACACATATGTTTGTTAGGCACACGGGTGAATATTGGTACTGGTTAGGATGTTCTGTTTAAATACTGTTAGCAGTATTGATAGAGTGCTCTGCTTTCTGGTTACTAGATTATGTTGTTAGTCTTTATACTCAATAAAGCCCATTAAACCTCTTTGAGGACTGGTTTGATCTCTTTCTTCCATGTGTCCAGATCATACATGGTCACTAATATAAAAGAACTTGAGCCAGACCTATTTTGTATACTAACCAATGAGCATATTTAGTATATAAATCAGGCCTGGTCTGTAACACTGGTTGCATCTGAATGGGAGACTTGATGTGTGAGCACTGCAAGATATTCCCCTCAGGGGTTGGAGCCGCTCTGGAAAGAGCAGAAGGTTTCAAGTTCCTTCCCTGGCAGCATCTCCAAGATAGGGCTGAGAGAGAGTCCTGCCTGCAACCTTGGAGACAATACTGAGCTAGATAGACCAATGGTCTGACTCAGTATATGGCAGCTTCCTATGTACCTGGAGATTGATGCAGATTCCTTGCAGCTGTGTTTCACAAACACTTTGGCTCTTGCTGTGTAGCCATCAGTCTGCTCTTCTCTGCACCTTGTATAGTCATTTAAACCTGTACAAAAGGGATGTAAAACACTTAAAAACAATCTCCTGCTTCATGTACTTGTACTGCACAAGTGTTGAGGCCCAGGAGAATCAAGCACGTTCTTTTTAAACTCATGTTGATGTCCCCTTGTTTCCCAGTCAAGACTGCAAAATAACCCAGATTGTAAACATCCAGAAGACATCCCAAAGGGGGAGAACAATTCAGAGATGCTCACAGCATAGTCTACTACAGTGTATGGATTAAGCATCATTCAGTGTAGAGCAGGATGGCCTAAGCTGCCTAAAATTGCCTGGGGGAAAAATCTTTAAATGTCAGGAGAAAGACTTTAATTTGCTGAGATTTCAGCTTCAAACACTTCTGGAGGAAAATCTTATTTCTCCCTCCTCTGAGGCTTCAATCCCATGTACACTCACCTGAGAGTAAGACCCACTGAACAAAGTGGGACGTATTTCACAGTAAACGTGCATAGAATTGCACTGGAAAACCAGGAACACATTGTACAGTTCACATGCACACACCACTGATAACATTTGAATTAGGCCAACCTGAGTCTTGGAATGGAAACCTCGAAGCATGTTCAAAATAAAGAATTTTGATTCCATGTTGCCAGCAATGCTTATTAAAAATGTCATCTCTCTAATCTCGTCTCTCCATTGCCCAGATTACTGTTTTTTTCATCTCCCCACAGTTTTTTTAATTTATTTATTTATTTAATATACCACCTAATATCGAAATCTTTAGGCAGTGGAAATATATTTGCACACATGCAAATATATTGCTGCCACAGATCTCTCCTTATCCCTGGGGGTGCCTGCTGGTGATGGGTAGTTTGGGTTCTCATTCAGGCTATTGTGCACTTGCAGCAAAATGGGGTGACTGCTGATGTGACAGAATTTTGGACTGTACCACTTCAGACTGCAGGGAAGGGATACACTTTTTCTGATTATTATATTTTTAAACCCTCACAAAACAAAAACTAGCATATATCCAAAGAGAGATGCAAACATGTTCTCCCTGATGTGCTAGTGTATTATATACGTGGAACTTTTTACATGGGGAGCATTGGAAAAAAGTGATCCTATTGTCTGAAGTGGTTCAGGCCACCTGCCACCTCAGAACTCTACCCCTTCATGCCCATCATTCTGTCACACAGGTCGGCCAGGCTGAAGTGATCGTGGTGTCCATGGGCCCTTTTGGCTGGATGTCACAGGGGTATGCTAGATCCCTTCCCTGAATGTTCAGCTTCTGTTTAATAAATAAATAAGTCTGTAGCCCTGTACTTGTGGGGATGCAAGGAAAAGTATGCAGGCAGTATTCTACCTGGTTATTCAGAATTAAACCTGACCCTGCCTTCTGAGAGCCACCTAATGGTGTAGCGGGGAAATGACTTGACTAGCAAGCCAGAGGTTGCTGGTTCGAATCCCCACTGGTATGTTTCCCAGACTATGGGAAACATAGATATATTTATTTATTTATATTTATTATTTATTCAATTTTTATACCGCCCTTCCTAAATGGCTCGGGGCGGCAGGCAGCAGCGATATAGGAAGATGCCGAAAGGCCATAATCTCATATTGCACGGGAGATGCCAATGGTAAACCCCTCCTGTATTCTGCCAAAGACAACCACAGGGCTCTGTGGTGGCCAGGAGTCGACAGCGTCTTGACAGCACACTTTACTTTACTGCCTTCTGACCAAATGAATACAAAAACACTGGGATAACTGGGCACATATTTTTACATTTTATAAAAAAGTAAATGTTTTGTTAAAACTCAATATGGTTAAGTAACTTTAAACATATCAGACTCTATGCATATTAGACTCTCTGACTGACATACTGCACAAGACTATGACAGCCTAGTAATAGTTGTGTCACACAAGAGTGAGCCCATTATTTGCAATGGGCTTACCCTTGTGTAACACCTTTTGTGAATGCAATATTATGAGGCTGACATACTCTTTTGAAGTATGTCGGCCCCTGTATCTAAGTTCTGCACCAATTTACCCTTTCTCTCTCATGTCCCTCTGTGCGTGCACTCTCTCTCGGGCTCTCTCACCTCAAAAGTTCTGGTTATAGGCCTGAGTGGAGGGAGTGAACAGTAAGGGGGCAGGACATTACCGTGTCTCTCCGGTTGTATTCCACTTCCCCTGCCTCCGCTGGTGATTTAACTCAAAGCGTACTATGCTGATGCTAGCATTTGCTCAGGAGATGGAGACAAATATGTCTTAAAATCTTCTAGAATTATTTATCCAGCACTTTTTATAAACACTTCTGTCATTTACCAAATGACATCTTGTATAGTCATAAATTTGCATCCTACCATGGACCCTTAAAATCTCATTATAGATAACGGGGTTTTCTTTTTCGCTTTATATCAGTGCATATTTGAAACTCTCATTTCCAAAGGTAAATTATGTATGAGGATGTCAAGCGAAAATGGGGTCTATTGCTGTTCCAGGGATTGCGCTTCAGAAGTTTAGTAATAAAATTACAATAAGTGAGTTGGTATTCTAATTCATTTTGACAGAAAACAGACCTTGCCTGTTTGTCTGGTTGAGAAATGTTCCTTTCCAGAGAAGATCCATGTTGCTTTCGCACCCACTGGGATAAAAACCATTTTCGAAGTTTTAGAGTTTATTTTGGAGACCAGCTGTATACTGTCTGATGATTCTTGCCATGTGACAAAAGCATTTCAAATTTCATTTTGGGCATTGTGTGTATATTTGTTCATTTGCAGATGGTTGGACACACATTGCTCCTGTTGTGTCTGATTGTCAACCCAGCTGTTTTCCCTCTAATGTGTTCCTTTGTGGTGTTTGGTTAAAACTGGTTTTCATACATTTCTCCTGTGTTGTTGCTGGCTCAACTCTTGGGGATTGTTTATATTTGTACTGCAGAAATGTCAGTTTTCCCCCCAAGGGGAAACTTTGTGCTGATTCAGAGTATCTTTGCAAGGTCTGGAATGCACATCAGGACATTTCCCCACCTGCTTCCCTTTGCATCAGTGTTGGGAAGGCAATTGTGTTTTAAAGCTCACAAAGAAATGTCCTAGATTAAGTGGCCAGCAACTGAAGGCCCTAAGCCATATCCAGCCCTCTTTGCTACCTGGACGCTGAGTTGTCAACCCAGAGGCAAAACAGATGTGTCAAAAGGACTTGTGAGTAATTATAAACAAAAATTAAAGTATGGTTTTTATTTACCTCAAAAAGAAACTGGTTTAGAAAACTGGTTTAGTAGTCATGACCCTTACCTGGAGCAGTGACTCTTAAGAGGTCAATCACTCCAAGAGCTCAGTCGAAGTCTGACCTGTTGAATCACCTTGTCCCATGGAGCTGCCTGTAGTGCTAAAACGTGCCTCACTGCCTTCCTGAGCTTGAGGGCTCTTGTTCACAGGACAACAATGTGGTGGCTAAGAGCCTGAGCTAAAAGTCAAAAAGTCTTTGCTTGGATCCTTGCCTCTGCTATGCATTTACCAGGTGGCCTTAGCTAAGCCTCTCAATCTCGTCATTCTGTCTGCAATATGGGGGCAATGGTACTCGCCTAATAGGTTTGTTGTTAGGATTTTAACAAGATCACACACATGATGTGTGTGGAACACTCAAAAGTGCTATACATGTTTATTATCCTAATTATCATGGCTGGTCAGAATAATTATGCATTGGTTAACTAATTAAATGGAACAAAATGTGGTTCAAATAATCATAAATGCCCCTTAAAAACAGATGAAGACAAGCCCTGTTCATGTACCAAAGCAGGTACTTTAACTTATTTATTTTTATTAATTTTTTTAATTTTATGTTATCTATTAATGTTGTGAGCCACCCCGAGCAGTAGTATAATGGAGGAACAGGGTAGAAATATTGTAAATAAATAAATAAACATGTAGACAAGGAAAGCAGAATCACAGCAAGAAGTCCTGTTTCCAATGTCTATGGCAGTGATCTTCACCATTTTTTTTAAAGCAGGGGTCACTTGGGTTAAAAACAAAAACAAAAAAACCCCTTCAGTATGAAATCCATTTTCTACTGGACTGACCTCTGCACTATACTGCACTTAGTGATGGGAAGGTCCTTTAAGCCCTCTCTTAAGAGCTCTAGGAGGAAAGCACTGGGAAAGGCTACACTTCCCAGAACTCTGTGCACATCTCCCAAAATGGTGCCAGAGTTTAAGAGGGCTCTGTTTCCCTTAAAGGAGCCCCCACCACCACCTAGCACTGGACAAAATGCTGCACTGCACAGTGAGAATGATTATCTCGGTATGTGTGGAGGATTCAGGTCTGGCCAAGGTTCACACAGGCCCAATCAACAATTAGTCAGGGAGCTGCACTTGGGGCTGATGAGGGCTGGCACTGATCCCCGGGCTTTACACTGAAGAAGACTGGTCTATGGCTTCACTGGCTGCTCTTACATAGGAAGCTGTCGTATACTGAGTCAGACCATTGGTCTATCTAGCTCAGTATTGTCTTCACAGACTGGTAGCAGCTTCTCCAAAGTTGCAGGCAGGAATCTCTCTCAGCCCTATCTTGGAGAAGTCAGGGAGGTAACTTGGAACCTACTGCTCTTCCCAGAGCTGCTCCATCCCCTGAGAGGAATATCTTACAGTGCTCACACTTCTAGTCTCCCATTCATATGCAAACAGGGTGGACCCTGCTTAGCTATGGGGGACAAGTCATGCTTGCTACCACAAGACCAGCTCTCCTCTCCTTCAGAACCTCCTTCTCCTCTTCAGAACCTACTTGCAGGCAACTTATTTATACACACACGCACGGTTGCTCGCTCTGCAATTGGTGCCTCCACTAAAGGGTTGATTTGGGTGATAGTCTGCCCAACCATCATGCCTCACGTGAGAAAGATGTGTAGGGGTTGGGGCCATAACTCAGTGGTAGGACATATGTTTTGCATGCAGAAGGTCCCAGGTTCAATCCCTGGTATATCCAGGTAGAACTGGAGAAGACTCCTGCCTGAAATCTTGGAGAGCCACTGCCAGTCAGTGCAGACACTATTGAGTTAGTTGGACCAAAGGACCAACTCTGATCGACCAACTTGGTATAAGGCAGCTTCCTATGTCCCTATGAGGAGTCTATGAGTGTGCATATCTGACCACAGTACACCATCCCTTCATCATGTGGGGTGTAGTTCATCATGTAGTGGAGCGGTTTGGACAAATACATGCAAGTAAGGATCAGTGCATGGGGGCAGATGTGTGTACTTACATATCTATCATGTGGGGCAGGCCAGTTAAGCAAAGTATTTAGACTTATCTGTATCCTGCTTTGCTTTGCCCTGTCTTTCTAATAGCCTCTACATAAGGTAGAGACTAATGTCAAGATGGTTAACTGCTGTATCAGCTCCACTTGGAACAATCAGAAAAAGAAAGGACACGTATAATTGGGTTTAAATTATAAGAAAGTGGGTTAAAATTTGCTATTTGGGGAAATAGCAAGAGAGATCTGGCCATGGTTACCCATGCCTTCGTGGGCGAATTACTGCAGTGTGCTTTACATTGGGCTGCCCTTGATGCATATTTGGAAACTTCAGTTGGTGCAGAATGCAACTGCCAGGGTTCTCTCTGGAGCTGCTCACTGAGAGCATATTGCACCTATTTTGAAAGAGCTGTACTGGCTGCCAGTTTGTTTCTGGATCCAATTCAAGGTGCTGGTTATTACCTTTAAAGCACTTAACAGTTTGGGCCCTGGATACCCGAAGGACCACCTGCTCCCAAGGGTTTCTGCCCGCCCAACAAGGTTGTCAGAGGGGCCTTTGCTCTGTGTGCCAACACTGGGAGAGGCTAGATTTGTCATGCACACAGGACAGAGCCTTCTGTGCTGTTGCCCCCAGGCTCTGGAATGCTCTCCCAGTGAATGTCCGCTCCCTGACATCTAAGGCTGCTTTTAAAAAACAACTAAAAACATGTTTATTTGTTCAGGCTTTTACCCCTTAGGGGCTGCTGGGGTCTCTCAGCTTTCTGGTTTCTGTTCGTCTTTTTTATGGTTGGTTGGTTGGTTGATGTTTTGTGGTTTTTACTGTTTAACTGATTTTAAGGTTTTAAATGTTATTTTTATGGAGTTTTATTGTATTTTAACTTTGGAATGTTTAATGAAAGGTGGTATAAATATTGAACATTAAATAAATGTCCAAGCTCAAAGGGCTGTAGTTAGGGGATAGGTCTATCTGTGGTTATTAGTTGTGATGGTTGTGTGTAAAGTCCAGACTCATAGACAGCACACCACTGAATATTATTTACTGGGAAGCAACAGCAATGTGTGTGGGGGGGGTGTTTGAATCCAGTAGTGTTCTTTTGTTTTCTTAGCAGTCTGGGAAGTTTGTGGATATATTTCCTTGAAGGGTTTAGAAGGCATCCTAGGGAGGATTCACAACTTTGTCTTTAAAAATGTTGACACCTGAGGGTGAGTTCCTCTGAGCATATGTGAAGACTATTTTCCCTTCCGAAGGGAAACATTTCTTTTAAAGGTAAGGCCACTGCAGAGTGTTGATCTCTGAAGATGACCATTCTTTTAAAAATGCATTCTTTAGAGCAAATTCAAAGATAACAAATACAGAATGAAACATGCCACTCCTTGTTTGAAGTGGTAGTTCCTTTGCTGATTTGATAGTTCAAACTGTAGTTGTAAATAACCTGAGATTAGGAGATGCCTCACCCACTACCAGTTAATGGTTTGGGCATCACACTTGCAGTGAAAAGTTTATGGGAAATTCAACTAGTTGAATCACAAATCTGAAAAAGTTGTACAATGTTCTCTATAGTGTCTCTTCAGTTCCCATGTGGCTAAAGGCATGCAGGCTTCAGCCTTGTGAATCATTTGCCTAAAATGAGCTGTGAGTTACTTGTGGTGCTGTGAGTTATTGAATCCTGGTATGACATTCTTTCTCACCCATGTACAGTCATAGCGCAAGCTCTGTTATGCTGTTTTAGTCTTGTTTATGTCTTGCCTATGCCAGCAGCCAGTAAAAGCATTAGCTAACTAATCTTATAATAGCTTTTCAGGCAGGGGCTCTCATTATAGCCAGCAGTGGAATTTGATTTTGCATTAACAAAACAGACAAATATCTAGAGACCAGTCCAGCAGAAACATATTCCAGAGTTTTTTATTCTCACTGAATATATTCCAGCAACTAAAGTTATCAAAGTGACTATGAGTGCTATAATGGACTCTGGATGAGAGGGTATTACTGATAAGTTCTTCGCTTTGTACATGCAGTACAATAAATCTTCTAAAACTCGATATATTTTAATATGCAATAATGTGATCCTTTAATCTTAGGAACAACTGCATATTAATTTCTGAACGTCTTCCTGATCACTGTCAATTAACTGAGATTCTTCCATTTGTTTTGTTCTGAACTTAGTAACAAGATGCAGGGATCTGAGCTCAATGCAGAACAAGCAAACTTGGTTCTTTGGCAGTGGGTTCTGGGCTGAAATAAGTAGGTCAATTCTCCAGAACCGAAATACAGAGAAATGTACACAAGCAAAGCCAAATGGACCAAGAAAGAATAGGTAGATGAGAGTAGCAGTTCAGCACTGGGATTTAATGGATAGCATCCAACAAGGGAGCTGGCCAGCAGGATTCATAAAGATTGCTAAACACAGAAACAGAAATATGCATCAATGGCCATGCTTACCACAATATATTCCCACTAATTCAGTGGAGCTCTTCTGGACAATGCAGCCAGTGAATCCCTCCTTACAGCTGCTAACATAAGATTTCTGTGTCTTTAACATGGATGACTGCAAAACCAAGCAATGTTGCTGAGCTTTGCAGTTGACTACATCTGTTTACTTTGGAACAGTGCCTCTGTAGATCTAACCCTTGCACCTTAATTGATGAGCTTTTGTATGTATTCAGAATTGAAAATGTTCATTTGTGAATGGATATGCACTATGTGTGTGTGGTAGAAATGTTTTAAACGTATTTGTGAGGCTTGCTCTAGAGACATTATTTTTCTTCACAACAAATTTCTAAAGTGAGATTCCCAACAAGAAATGTGTACCATGGTGGTGATAATAAAGAACTATAAAGTTCCCTATAAAAGCTGGAGGTGGTGAGGGAGCTACGTATGAACCTTCTAGTATATGACTACTGCAAAGCACTTTTTAAAAAATGTACTCTGCTAACTGTGGAATGAATGGGGGTAGGGAGAGGACCCTTCCAGTGGTGACAAAGATATAAAGAATGATTTTAACTATTAGGAAGTACAAAAAGGCCAATGATGACGATTATTCCTGAGTAACTAAAATCTGGCTCTTAGTAAAATAATTATGCGATCTCTCCAGGAATCTGTATAAATCAAATCACTACAAACCTGTTTGTCACTGAAAGATTTAGAACAAAAAATTAGCTGACAACTACAGGAGTATTTCTGGAATTTGCATTTCCCAGTGCTTCATGTTCTGACAGAACAAATTACTCTAAATGGCTTTGAGCACAAGTGTTGTAACACATGCAGAAGTTGCCATAAAAAGTAGTAAGTAAAAGATAATTAACAATAATCATATATCAAGATGGGGGGTATAAGAAGGGTATCAACCAGAAGTTAATGCTAAACCTGGCTGTAATAGATTTGTGAGGATGAAGAGAAGGTTAATTAAATTTGCAGATGGTACTAAATCAGGAGGCAGTGTGTGAACATAAGTAATTCAAAAACAATATGCTTTTTCAACAAATGTACTTGTGTGGAAGGAAGTGTGCCACACATGTAAATAAATAATTTTCTTTGCTGCTATCCAACAGTACACACTGTTCTGCCATGCAGAGGGAAAACCTAGCAGTGCAGGTGTAACATTATACTTGGCTTCTGCAATTGCTTTTCAATGCAAAAACAAAAAGTAAAAGGTGAAAAAATATCAGAGAGAACAGCTCTTTATTAAAGCTGTGATTTCTAGCACATTTATTTAACTGAGCTGCTCCACTTACAATGCAAGGAGACAATAAGGGAGGCAAAAAGAGAGTTTGAGGAACATTTAGCTATAATGTATCAAGGAATAACAAAAACTTCTTTAAATATATCAGAAACAGGAAACTGCCAGGGAGGTGGTTGGTCCTTTATGAGAGAGTGAAAGGGATCATTCAGTAGGATACGGAGACTGTGGAGAACCTAAACGGGTTCTTTGCATCTGTCTTCACAGCAGAGGATACTGAGCATATCCCTGTGCCTGAACTGAGCTTCTCAGGGACAGAGGCTAAAGAATTGAGTCAGATAGAGGTGATGAGAGATGACATTCTAAACTGTCTGGGGAAAAATAAAAATTAACAAATCACCAGGGCCAGATAGCATCCACCCAAGATTCCTTAAAGAACTCAAATGTGAAATTGCCGACTTCCTTGCAAAAAATATGTATCTTATACCTACAATCTGTACCAGAGGACTGGAAAGTAGCCAATGTAACACCGACTTTCAAAAAGGGATCCAGGGGAGATCCAGGAAATTACAAATCAGTAAGCTTAAAGTCTGCTATTGGAGAATGGAAAGCATTCTCAATGATAAAATTGTTAAGCATATAGAAGAACAGGTCTTGCTGATGGAGAACCAGCATGGCTTCTGCAAAGATAAATCTTGCCTCACCAATCTTCTGGAGTTCTTTGACAGTGTCAACAGCTGTGTGTGGATAAGGGTGATCCTGTTAAAACGATATATTTGGACTTTCAAAAACACTTTTGACAAAGTTCCTCATTACAGATTCTTGAAAAAAAATAGCAGATGTTGGATAAGGGGACAGGTTAATGTGTGGATTTGTAACTGGTTGAAGGACAGGAAACAGAGGTTAGGTATAAATGAGCAGTACTGTATATGGAGGGAAGTAAGAAGTGGGGTCCCCCATGGATCTCTACTGGGACTGGTGCTTTTTAATTTGTTCATAAATGATCTAGAAGTTGAGGTAAGCAGTGGTGGTCAAATTTGCAGATGACACCAAACTATTTAGGGTAGTAAAATCCAAAGCAGATCGCAAGGAGTTCCGAAAGGATCTCTCCAAACTGGAGGAGTGGGCGACAAAATGGCAGATGCAGTTCAATGTTAGCATGTGTAAAGTGATGCATATTGGGGCAAAAAACCCCAACTTCATATATACACTGATGGAGTCTGAGCTGTCAGTGACTGATCAGGAGAGAGAACATTTGGGGTCGTGGTGGACAGCTCATTGAAAGTGTTGACACAATGTGTGACAGCAGAGAAAAAGGCCAATTCCATGCTTGGAATCATTAGGAAGGGGATTGAAAATAAAACTGCTACTATTATAATGACCTTATACAAATCTATTGTGCAGCCACATTTGGAGTATTGCATACAGTTCTAGTCACCATATCTTAAGAAGGGTATTGTAGAACTAGAGAAGGTGAAGAAGAGCCCAACCAAGATGATCGGGGGCCTAGAGCACCTTCCTTATGAGGCAAGTCTACAACACCTGGGGTTTTTTAGTTTAGAAAAAAGATGACTGAGGGGCAACATGATAGAGGTCTATAAAATTATGCATGGTGTGTAGAGAGTGGATAGAGAGAAATGTTTATCCTTACACTAGAACAAGGGGCCATCCCATGAAACTGATTGCCAATAAATTTAGGACCTAAAAAGGAGTACTTCACACAATGCATAATTAACCTATGGAATTCTCTGCCACAAGATGTCGTGACAGCCAATAGCCTGGATGGCTTTAAGAAGGGGTTAGGTGAATTCATGGAGAACAAGTCTAACAATAGCTACTAGTCTACTAACCCCTGCTAACTTGGCAAAGAGGCACCTTTTAATGTGGTGATTCTCTTTATTGAGCAGGGGGAGAGTAACTGGCCCTACCCACCCCCAGCACAGTACCTCCAGTGACTGTTGCTGGTGTTTATCTGATGTTTCTTTTTAGATTGTGAGCCCTTTGGGGACAGGGATCCATCTTATTTATTTATTATTCCTCTGTGTAAACCACCCTGAGCTACTTTTGGAAGGGTGGTATAGAAATTGAATCAACAACAACAGTCTAAGGGTTATAGGCCACCTCCAGCCTCAGGTAAGATGCCTCTTAATACCAGTTGCAGAGGAACAACAGTAGGAGAGAGGGCATGCCCTCAGCTCTTGCCTGTGGGTTTCCCAGAGGCATCTGGTGGGCCACCGTGTGAATCAGGATGCTGGACTAGATAAGCCTTGGGCTTTATCCAGCAGGGCTGTTCTTATGTAGGGATGTGCACGGAACCATGGAGGTGTGGGGGGCATGTAGCTTTAAGGGGTGTGTGTGGTAGTACTCCCCCCCGCCGCTCTTCCCCCTCCGGCGCTGGTGCGTTTTAAAATCTTCCTGGGGCGGCAGAGTTCCCCTCTGCCGCCCCTGCCCCCATCGTTGTCTTTCAAAGCCTTCAAAGGAGTGCAGCGCACGTGCTGTGATGTATGCGGCGCGCGCGCCAGCGGCAAAGCCAAGCGCGCATGCCGCGCAGTGCACATGCGCTCCGCTAGCTGTACTCCTTTGAAGGCTTTGAAAGACAACGACGGGGGCAGGGGCGGAAGAGGGGAACTCTGCCGCCCCAGGAAGATTTTAAAAGGCACCAGCGCCGGAGGGAGAAGAGCGGTGCGGGGGGGGGGGGTAAGTACTACCAACCCCCCCTTAAAGCTACATGCCCCCGCCCTCCCGAACCTCCAGACCGCCGGACTTCCGAACCGGTCCGGAGGTCTTTTATATTGTGCCTGGACCGAACCGTCCACATTCCTATTCTTATGTTTTTATTTATCTAGAATTCTACACTTTCTTATACTCAGTGCCCAGGGGAGATAGCAATGGTTTAAAATGAATATAGAATAGATATATTTGAACCAGGTAAAATATGGTGGCTTAAACCTCCATTTCTGACCAGCTTAGTTCAGCCACCAGGAACAAGTCTGAATTAGTTCAAAGAATCTTACAACACTTCTGACAGAAAATCAGGTATTCTCAATTTTCCCGTGGGTTGGCTGCCTCACAGCTGTGGGTTATAGTTCCCGAGAGGGAGCCCCTTCCCTTCTCCCCCACTTCTGCTCCCTCTTCCCATTCATTTAAAATGTTTTGTTAATCATTGCGGATATTGTCAGCATAAAGAGAACACCTATCACTAAGAGCCTGGATGGTTTCATTTCAGAATTAATCTTGCTGATCAATACTTTACTCTAGGAGTACCTCGTCCAACATCTCTATGCCAATAGAGATTAACTTATATATTTACCTACTCTCTCCGCCTTTATAGGTCAGGAATGTGACTAGGGACACATAACAGTTTGTTTTATGAGTCTGGTGTTTTTAAAATGTATTTTGTGTGTTTCTCATACTTGACTATTGCCTCTTGTAAAAAGAATGTTACCTTGGATAAATGCTGGAGATCTGTACTTGTTCCATGCTTTCTTTAAAGGCACAAGTCCTATTCACACATTGTGTTCAACATTCAAACAATCCGTTTATGCAAGTACAGTTATTCACATGTTACATTGAACTCATGTACAGCAGTACTATTCCTAGCTGGAACCTGCATTTCAAGGGGCCTGTACCCAGCTTCAGTTTTAAAATGAGCACCGGTACAGCTATTCACACAAAAGCATAGACATAGGTACAAAATAATGTCTGGATGTTGTTTGTTCCATCTCTGTTAGAATTAGGGACAACTTGCACAACTTGTCATCCAGCAAGCTGTACAGAGTCCACCATTGACCCCTGTACCTATCTGGGTCTGCAAAAATGGGATTGTTAAATCCTCAGCAGGTCACAATATATTAGCTGTGTTTGCCTTCATGGCAACTGTGTATGTCTTCATCCAGACATAAATTAAAGTATTCCCATTCTCATTGAATCAGTCCTCTCATTACCCCTCAGAGTTCTCCGTCCTTAATGCCTGTCTGGCTCTTTTAAGTTTCCTATTTTGTCTCTTGGTTGATGTGTATATGAGGTTTGCCCCTGTACTAGGAACACCGTTCAGCTCTGTAGGACTTTCAGGTAAACATGTTTAGGATTAGATTGAATTATTCAACTGCTGTGAATTATGGGAGCAATTTCTGTTGCTTTGTTATTCACCTGTGTTAAATTGGAAATTCACAAACAGTATTTCTCATTAAACATTCGTACACATGAGTCACCCGTGACCATGCCAGCCAAACTGAGTTTGCTTTAACCTATGGAAATAGGCAGAGGCCAGGAATGCTTTTCCTGGCAGGTTAAATGAGGAAGCTCTATCTTCTCTCAAAGAAGGGCTTTCGTGATAACAGAATCAAAAAGATAAAACCAAATAGTTTTGCATCTATAAAAATTTGTTTATTTATCATATTTATATACCACCTGATACGTGTTTTTTGGGTAGTCTACACAACAGGGATGTCACAAATTGATTTTTTAAATTTGATCCAAATGTGAAAATTTTGAAAATTCATTTCAAATTCAGTAATTCATTTTGAATTTGAATATTATTTGAATAGATTTCAGCCTGTTTGGGCTCCTTTTTTAACCAATAAGGGGGCCTGAATGGTTTTTTAAAGGTGCCAAACGGCCCTTGAATCAAATCTGAATCATATTTTGAAAGTTTGATTTGAATTTGAATCTAATTGCCCTTTTGAGGGGTGATCTGATTCAAATTCAAATCACTTGAATCACCCAGATTCGCGTCAAATTGAGTCAAATTTGAATTGATTTGCACATCCCTAGTACACAATTTAAAACAACAATATAAAACAGAGAAAAAACAAAGCAATTACAGAGAATAAAAAGTTAAAACAATTTTGTAGGATAAAAACTAATTTGCTAAATTAATTAATTATTAATTATCCATACAATCTGTATACGCGGGTAGTTTTTTAGTTACTGGTAGTTGTTGGTAGTAGTTGTTTGTTTATTAATTGAAGAAAAGGAAAATGAGCATATTAGAGACCTGCGGAAGCACACTGAAAAGTTTTGGCTATCTGCCAGGAGGTGGGATCTAGAGCTGAGCAAAAAATAAATAAAAATGGAGGGGGGGCAATTTCATGAACTTGTTAATGCTCCCTGGGGAAAAAAAACCCCTTTAGTTATTTTTCTCCCAGGGGAATATGAAAGGGCACGACATTGTTCTGGGGGTGGGTGAGAGAAAGCATACATTGGCCCATGCCAAAGCAAGGCTGAACCTTCCTGTGTAGCACAGGAGTTCTCACCCCAACCTTAGGCCCCTAGTAGTGTTTCCTGTTAGTGGTGCATGAACCGGTTCGACATTGAACTGGTTCGGTTCAATGGCTTGATGTCGAGCTGAACTCACCCTGGTCATGCAGAGGCCCATTGGGTGTGTGTGGCAGCCTCCAAAATGGCCACTGCAATGGAGGGCAGGCCCAGAACAGGCTGAGGACTGCACAAATTGGGCAATTTCTGGCAATAATGGAGGCTGGCAGGGGAGAGGGGACCTCCAGGGAACCTCCTGTGACTGCAGCAGCACCCCCTGGAAGGGGTAAATTTATTTTTTTAAAAAAATAACTTTGAACCTCCCCCAAACAAACTGGGGGGGCGGGCGGTTCGAGGGAGTGCAAAACCGAACTGGCCCAGTCCATTTCAAGTCCAGTTTGGACTTGAACCAAACCAGGCCAACTGGTTTTGTGCACATCCCTATTCCCTCTAACAGGTATTCCCAGCATTTCCAGCTGCAATGGCCTTTGGCTGGGGATTATGGAAGTTGTAGTCATCAACATCTGGGAATCCCAGTTACAGAGATCACTCGTCTACAGGTAGTGTTGGACCAACTCCATCACCCCCAGCCACAATGGTCAAGGCCATGGGAGTCCAACAGCATCCCATGTAGGTGATGGGAGTCCAACAGCATCCAGGAACCCCTGGTGTAGCAGAACAGGCACTTGAGTCCAGCTAAGACTGCTTGGAGGGGTAATGATCCAGAGTGCTAGGAGGTCCAAAATTGGCCCCCTGTGCACCCCCTTTGTGCCCCTAAAGAGATGTGCAGTCTGGACTGGCTTGCCCATTGGAGGGGAGTCAAATGATGTTTACCCCTGTGGCTGGAGCAGCATAGGGAGACTAACCCAGAAAGGAGTGCAGCTGCAGCTTCCTGCTTTTAGAGATGAGCCTGGGTGGGGCGGGTCGTAGTTCCCTCAAAAAGTAGGTAAGCAAGTCCTTACCTGCTCCTGCATTGCCCCACTGCTCTTCTTAGTGCAACACTCACTCTACAAAAGGCGGCACACAGCTGTGGCACTGCTCCCTGCAGCCTGCGTGTGGTACCAGCATGCACATGGCTGCCGTGCGTGTGCAGTGGCCATGTGCATGATCAGCATGGTGTTGCTGACCATGCAAATGGTCACCGCATATGTGCAACAGCTATGTGCATGCCAATGCCATGCGCTAGCTGCAGGGAGCAGCACCCCAGCCACATGTGGACTGTTGTAGAGCGAGCACTGCACCTGGAAAAGTGGTGGGGACTACTTGCTTTTAAAGGGAACCGCTCTGGTTCCTGAACTGGTTCAGCTGTGGATGCCTGAGCTGGCTCAGTACTTCCCTAAGGAGGTGCCGAACCATTTTTTGCACACCCCTACCTGCTTTGACAAGCCAAAACCAGGCACTCTAATTCCCTAAAAAGGCCTTTCCCTCATGGAGACTCTAATGCTCCTGAGACCGCACCCCCCCACACCCGGCAAGCCAGCCATGTTTTCCCCTTCAATTATGCACATCATTGCGCTCCTGACCTTGACACTAATGCCACAAAGTCATGCCTTCTGGATCATCCAAATCCCCCAAACCAACAAACCAATATCTCTAGAGAACACTTTGCCTTCACCCAAAGGAAATCCCATCTTTATTGTGTGAGGTAAAGGTAAAGTGTGCCGTCAAGCACCAGGAGTCATCCTCAGTAACCATCAACCCAGAAGGGCATTCATTTAGCCCAAAGCTTTAACCACCCAGAACATCTTCCAACCTATAAAATGTAGCCAGCCAAAGGTCTCCCAAACTGCACAATCTCTGAGATCAATTTTGGAGATTGTGACGCTCTGCTCCCACATCACCTCTTCACCCATGTTGCTGAGGATCCAGACACTCCCTCTTTCCTGTTGCAAGCAGGTAGTGCAGGGAGCTTCCCCTCTTCCTCGGCCCTTGGAATTCCCTCTTCTCTTCCTTCCCCTTTTCCTGAAGTATGTGTGAGTGCTTGGGAGATTTTCTTAGGTCTGTCTTTTGCCACCCAAAGTGGGGAGGTTTGGTCAACTCTGCCTGCTCTATCACCATGCTCTTTCCCAGCTCTTTCACTACTTACCACCTCGAGCAGTGGTGTGCTGGAGGGACAGGGTATAAATATTTTAAATAAATAAAAATAAATACTTACTTCCCTGCTTTCCTGGCTTCTCTCCCTGTCCCCCAACTGGTCACCTTTCCGAACACCCACCACCACTTCCCTTTCCCATCTCTGTCAGCAATAAACATTCATTTACTAGACATAGCAGAAGTGAAGCATTAAGCCCGGACATGTGCACATCTTTCGTGTCTACATCATGTGGGAATCCCCTCACTAACATCATAGTTAAGCCTCTTATTCTGTATTCAAAAGCCATTTATGTTTGCTTTTTAAGCCTGTGGTTGTGACTTCCTTCGGAAACTGCCTGTTTGAGAACTGTGCTTAAAAGGTCCTGCAAGGGGACAAAAGGTTCCACACGTAGCAGGAGCAAATGACCACAAGAAGGAAATGATTTTGGGGATGGTTTTATGAACACCTTGGGGCCCCTGGGTCAGGGCCCTGCAGGGTCGGCCCTGCAAGAGGTTACCTGAAAGGGTCAGAGGCAAATACTAATCCAGGTCAGGCCAAACTCAAGGCTCAGAGCAGTGATCTGAGAGATGAGAGGCAGGTACACGATTGGCATCGGGCAAATGATCATGTTTCAGAAGGTGGTATTCCAAGGAAGGGAAAGGAGATGAGGCACAAGAGTCTGTGTGCTACTCCAACTGCAAGTTGCCCAGACTGAGAAATCAAGCCTGAAACAATAGGGATCAACTGGGCCCCTACTGGATCCTCAAATCACCTGGTCTGGTTGGCTCAATGAGCTGCAGTATTTTATTTATTTATTTAGTATTTTACATTTTTATATCCCGCTCTTCCTCCAAGGAGCCCAGAGTACTACATACTTAGGTTTCTCCTCACAACAACCCTGTGAAGTAGGTTAGGCTGAGAGAGAAGTGACTGGCCCAGAGTCACCCAGCAGGTATCATGGCTGAATGGGGATTTGAACTTGGCTCTCCCCGGTCCTAGTCCAGCACTCTAACCACTACACCACGCTGGCTCATATCAGTATCGGTTTCTGACCCTTATCTGGATGTTAGTCAGTGCAACAAAGATCAAGTCGATGAGACCTGCCTGGTCTCAGGAGAGGAGAGCTGGTCTTGTGGTAGCAAGCATGACTTGTCCCCTTAGCTAAGCAGGCTCTGCCTTGGTTGAATATGAATGGGAGACTAGAAGTGTGAGCACTCTAAGATATTCCCCTCAGGGGATGGAGCCATTCTGGGAAAAGCAGAAGGTTCCAAGTTCCCTCCCTGGCATCTCCAAGATAGGGCTGGGAGAGACTCCTGCCTGCAACCTTGGAGAAACTGCTGCCAGTCTGTGAAGACAATACTGAGCTAGATAGACCAATGGTCTGACTAAGTATATGGCAGTTTCCTATCTTCCTATGTTCCTGGTGGTGCCAGAGTAAAGCATCTAGACAGGCTGCTCTGGCACCTGCACGCCCCTTGTCTGAGCTGAAAGGTAGTTTTAAATGAAAAATAATGAATATTGAGAGTGTAGCTCTACCTGCCTCTAACATTCCACTCTGTTTGCTAAAAACATTTGAGACATGTTTTATCTTTTGCTTCTAAGAGTGGAATCTGTTTGATTTCTGTAGAAAAAATAGGTTTCACAGATGTGAATAAACATGTAGATCAGTTGAATCAGTGCTTTTAAAAAAAAATTAATGCCAATTGACATGATGCCGCACTCAATGCTGCTGTAGAAACCCAAGATAGAATTAAGACCGCACAATCCTCAGGAAGTATTAAGATTTAATAGCAAGATTGAAACCTGACATACCATTTCATGCCCCCTGGAGCTTTAGAGTATTGCATTATGATTCCAGTGGAAGTACATCTGAAAATGAATCTATATATGGTTATGCAAATTAACAGAGCATCAAAGCTTTACCACGTGCTCCAAAATGAAGACTAAGGGAATTAATTTTTTTTTTTTTAATAGTCAGAACCACCATGTAAAACATTATCTGCAGCTGCTGGCTTTTGTGAAGTAATGGCTCATTCGTGTAAAGATCTACATTTTTCTATCATATCATAATTATTATTCTCCCCAGAAATATCCAGCTGATTGAACCACAGTAGAAAGAGCAGTAATGTGGAGAGCAGATATCAGGTTTCCCCCTTTGTGACATTGTGCTGGAGAAGGGGACACTCCAGAGAGGCGGTCTGAAAAGCTCAGCTGCTGAAGGTCTTCATAATTGCTAGTCTCTCGGGGCTGCATTGCCGAATGAACCAAAGTGCTCCCAGTGCAACCAACAGATCAGAGAACAAAACACTTGATTTGCCACCAGTGTAAACCCCTGCTTTAGTAAAGTCACAGGAGCTAAATAGCTTGTTTTCATTGTTCCCTGTATGCAGTTGTTTGGATCTCCTGTCTAATTATATGAAACTGAGCTCAAAGCAGAGAATATTGCTTACTGAAACTGAAGCCATATTTAATTTCTCTATGATCAGTTGAGCTTTGTGCCTTCCCAAGTAGATAGGTGAGATTCTTAATAAGTAAGGAAATGCAATTCTGGCTTCTAATCCATATGGGCAGAGCTCGGACAAGGCATTTGTGCGACCTAGACAAAATTATGCCCCAATGCAAGTATGAAGTACACAGTTTCATGTCTCAAAACCAGTTCCCATGCTGGTTCCTGATTTCTGCCTGAGATTCTCTGCCCAGCTTGTCACCAACACTTGAAGTTCGGTGGCAGGGCTGTCCTTAGGGCTAACCCCCATTAACATTATCTGGAAAGGGACCCCGCACTGGCTGATTTGCCCTAGGCCCTGAACACCCACCACCCCCACCCCAGACAACCCTGTTAGGTGGAGAATCTCAAGAAAAAGTTGGGCAGAACTCAGGAACTGGCGCAGGAACCAGATGGTGGCAGGGTCAGATGGCATGCCCACTGGAAGAGTGCATGCCCTTGGAATATCTGGTCCCATCTTACTTTTGGGTGGTTGTGAGTCACCTTTGTGTATAACTGTGTCCTGCTATCCCTCCCTTCCATAAACGATATATTTATAGCTTTTTTGAGAAGCAGTCAGATCATACATGCACTATGAATAATAGTCTGTAGGATTAGTGATTTATTTGTTTGTTTTTACATTTATATCCCGCTTTTCCTCCGATGAGCTCAGTACATGGTTATTTTTATCCTCACAACAACCCTGTGAGGTGGGTTAAGCTGAGAGAGAAGTGACTGGCCCAGAGTCACCCAGTAAGTTTCATGGCTGAGTGGGGATTTGAATTTGGGTCTTCCTGGTCCTAGTCCAACACTGTAACCACTATGCTATGCTGGCTTGTTGAAGGGAGGGTGGACTTCTCTTTTTCATCATCATGTAGAATCACGCTGAGGTCTATTGGAGGCAGAATGGAATGGCAATTTGCCAGCACCCTGTTGAACTGAGCATTATTACCACAACATAGGCAGAAATGGCAAAGAGGATGTAAAAGGCAGTTCAGTTTTGCTGCATTTTCCATCACCCAAGTTCTCAAAAATCCAAACCAAAAGTTTTCATGGGAGAAACTTCAGCTCAGTTTGACTCCTTTTTATTTATTTTTAATTGAAAATTCAGGGAAGACATGAGGAATGAGTTCCATGATAGTGAATCCATGCAGATGAGTTCTTCATTTTGATAGCTAGATTTAATTTCCAAGTGGATTTATAATTCCTAAACTCCCGTGGATATGAAGACATGTAAGTAAACTGAGATGAATCCATTCACAGTTCTCTTGGGTGGGGGTGGGATTCTGGAGAATAGAATTCTGTAATGGATAACTTGGTGTCTTTGTAGAATATTGATGGTTGTTTTGATGGTCTGGGTCACTGTAATGGGTGAAAAAGAAAATTGGTTTACATACATTCACTCTTTGAATGCATCATTAAGCAAGAATTCTTTCTTGAAGAAGGCTTAATGGCATCTTTGCATGTCACATACTATTATATCTTATTTGGTGGGTATTTATGGTGTTTTGCTGCAACAAAAAAGGCATAGACGTGGAACGTTTTTGACTATCTCCTTGCCAAAAGACTTTTGAGAATAAAAACGTTCATGAACAGAACTAGGTCTCATGAGAAATATTACTTACGCACACACCCGTCTTACCTAGGACTCAGTTCCCCAAGCAACTCAAATAAATGAGCTCTACCAATATTGATATATTTTCCATGCAAGCCCCAGTGAGGCATTTTCACATGATCACTGGAGCTTTGCTCCAACTTCATTTTAGACATTGCATGTTCTTTCTGAGTGTGTAGGTCTCCTTCATTCATTTTCAGTCCTAAACAAGGGGGCTATAACTTGAAGGTACCTGATGCAGCAGCCTTGCTGATGCTAAGCAGGTCTTGGTTTACTCAGTGACTGGAGGGAAGACCACCTAGGCATCCTATGTATACCACCTTGAATTCCAACATGAAAAAAGGTGAGATGTACACTGGTGCTCGAATTATGGGGGAAAGGTTGTGAGCCCCTAGTGAAATCCACAAGCCTTACCACCAGACTCATCCCATTTTGAGCAAGATCATGCCTCCCATTGCTTTCTAAAAATAGCAACTAAGAGGGGACTGTTGCAAAAGCTGGGAGCCATTGGACCCCCCCCCCATTTAGTTGAAACTGGGTTATTCCCAACAAATACCTAAATTGTTCATGAAGAGCCATCCATTTTTCAGTCAAGGTGTGTAAAGGTTTTTTGCCTTGATTTATTCATAAGAAAAAGAAAATTGGGTTTAAAAGTGGTATGTAAGAGAAATTGCCATGGTTAGGGTTTTGCATGTAAGAATCCAGTTGATACATATTCAGACTATATTCCAAAACAAATGCACATCTATTATATATTTGTGTGGAATAAAGTCAAACTTCTTGATTACCCAATACCAAATTTTGCATTCACAATCCTGCCATTTAAATTAACTGAATGCACTACAGGGGGAAAGGTTTACATTTGGGAGGCTGGGGGGTATTTTTAAAGGATATAATCATAATATTTTAGCTCCTATTGTTATCAACAGATTTTTTTAACACTCAATCAGATCAGTAGTTGCAAAATGGTATGATGCCCAATAGAAACACAAGATCCTTCTCTCATTCAAATTTACTGTTATTTAAATTTACCATATGTGATAATTATTCAATAAAATGAATAATATTTGAAGTTGAAATCCTACAAATTTCAAACTGTACTTCCCTTTTGCAAGCACATTAACAAAAAATTCTATGACATATATTTTAATTTCTTGAACTTTCCTAGAAGTGTAATCTATGCAAAATGACTTTGCCCTGTCAACAATTGGCCTTACCTACTAGTTTACAAACCTTACACCAAATATAAATAAATAAATAAATACAAACCTTAAACCAGATTAGTCCCATACAGTGCATTTGTTTCGTAATGAATGAATGAATAAGGAAGAGAATCCCAAATGCAACAAATGGCATGCAATTTGTTTTATTTAGGACCCCCATTCTTTTTCACAACAGTGAGATTTACCTGTGACACAGCAGAATGGTAGGCTTAAAAAAAACACACAACCACCCACTTAAAGAGTGGCAGAACAACTTTTGGGTGACTGTAAATTTCCCTTCACAGTGCCCTAATCATAATGTGGTTGTAGGCCTTGTGGGAGAAAATGGCGCCTGCAGTGGGGACGACCATGTTTTTGTAGCTGCTAGATGTACAAACTGGAAGAGTGTCATGACCCCCACTTGCAGCAGCCACATGGACACAGACACAGGAGACAAAGAGCCAGTGATGCAGCCTGAGGAGATGGGGCTGTAGCTCAGTGGCAGAGCATCTGCTTTGCATGCAGAAGATCCCAGATTCGGTCCCTGGCATCTCCAGGTGGGGCTGGGAAAGACTCCTACCTGAAACTTTTAACTGGCAGTGGCTCTCCATGTAGACAATATTGAGCTAGATGGATCGATGGTCTTACTCTGTATAAGGCAGATTCCTATGTTCCTATGAGACACTGGAACTGAAACCTAGTCCAAGCCTGAAAACCAGGAAACCCCCAAGATCCTGAAGCCCAGACCCCCAGGAACCACAACCCTTGCACCAGATTCCATTGTTAATTGTGCCGATGTATAGTCAAGTTGTATACACCATCTCATAGTTTTGTAATCACCACGTTTCTGCTCTAAATACATCTTAAGACATGTATACTTGTTAACCACTAATCCTTGCTGTTTTAACTTTTGCTCCTATAGTACAGCATTTCTGGGGAATTGATTGGAACATCTACCTTCTCTGGCATTACTGTCATCCCCAGTTCTCCTTGATTGCTGATGCTTATTACTAGCACAAATGTGTACATATCAATATCTGACTGCCTGAAAACCCTTTTAAAGTGCATACATATTTTATAAAGGAGGGAAGGACCTCTCTTTGCAAATATATCCTATTGGGCAATGAGACATTAATAAAGGAAATGTCTATGCTGGTAACCTGCTAATAGACAACATTAAATCTTCTTATGTGCTTCTCAGTATAACATCTGGATTATAGGAGCACCTGAGTATTTGCAAAGTGCATTAAAACAAAATTAGTATTTCCTTGAAGTGCCGACTAAGAACACTCTAGCATCCCAGAGTTTGACTCCAAAGAGGCTGAGCTTTTGCCTGCATTCTAAGCAGCACCTGTAAAAGCTTGAGCCTTTGGTAGCTCTCTCTTAATGTAGTAGGTAATCAATAGGGCCATACAGGATGTCAAAAGATATTGCCAATACCCAGAGCTCTGCTTTCTGAAGGGTTTTTTTGAAAACTAAATGCTATTCAGTGCAAAATCTGCATACAGTCTCCACGCCTCACCCCACTCCACTTTGTGACCTTATTATAGAGTTCACTCAGTTTAATTCCAGTTTGGTCCCTATAACAATAAGGCTATCAATTTCTTACCATTTTCCTACCATGTTTCATTGCTCTCTTAAGCCTGAACAAAGGAACAGAAACCTTCAAAAATCCATTGCAATTTGCTCCTTGGTCAGTCCCAATTGTGAGCTCTATAGAACTGCAGCACTTTGCACATTATCCAATGCATTGGACAGTTAGGTACAGCAGCCTTCAAGTCAGGAGCCCTACATAGCAGGGGAGGGGGGGTCATACCCTAGTGTTGGAGCACATGCAAAAGGACCCAGTTTCAATCTTTGGCATCCTCAGTTAAAAAGAAGTTGGTTAGTAAGACAGGGTCTGCCCTGGTTTGCATTTGAATGGGAGATCACATGTGAGCACTGTAAGATATTCCCCTTAGGGGATGGGGCTGCTCTGGGAACAGCATCTGCATGCTTGCATACAGAAGGTTCCAAGTTCCCCCTCTGGCATCTCCAGATAGGGCTGAGAGATACTTCTACCTGTAACCTTGGGGAGGCTGCTGCCAGTCTGTGTAGACAATACTGAGCTAGATGGACCAATTGTCTGACTCAGTGGGAGGCAGCTTTCTATGTTTCTAAGGAGTTGTGCCTGAGATGTTGGACAGTTCCTGCTAGTCAGAGTATACGACATTGGGCTAGGTCAACCTGTGGTCTGTGTCAGCTGCAATATTCCAACATGAACCTTTGTGAGCAAAACATTTAATCCTGCTGGAAGAACTGTCTGTTTTTAGTCCTAAATCTGATGAAGGTGGTAAAATTCAAATGTTTTTACATCAATCACTTGGAATCTAATTGTCTTTGGCACTACACATTCTGGTTAGTACTGCCTTTAGCAAATAAATAAAAGGAAAGTGTAAGAACTAGCCTGAGGCGATGCTTGAGTTTCCCTTAGAGAATCAGAGGTTGTTCATTTTGCTTAAACCATTCATTTTGCTCAGATGAGTTCATGTGAGTAATCCATCAATTTTATACCAAGCAGATATCTATTGCTAACGGAAGAAACCTAACCACATGGTGTGTTTGTACTCTGAATGTATTTTTCAGACTGCTTACTTCTGAGCTCGCTCTGTATGCATCTCAACACGTGCATCGTAAATGAGCATATATTAAGATGGCAAGTGAGAGAATGGTGTGTAATACACCAAAACAGCTCCAATTATTAGCTCAGAGTTCTTTTTGTACATAATTTTATCATGAACTGGCCTTCAGGTCTGAAATTACCTTGCATGAATTATGAGAAGAATCCATTGGTTTTGGCGGTAGTTGGGGCCAGATTCAAGTTTCAGTAAAACTGCCTTCCATAGGCCCTTTTCTACCTGGGTGGCATGAGAATCACTCCACCACCTCCATACAAAGGCTAAGGGCACAGAAAAGGTCTCGAGGATCAACAGCAGACTCTTCCAAGCACTCTGGGCCCATGGCAGCTGTCCAGCAACACTGACACCAGCTTTGAAATAAAAGCTTTCCAATGTGTCTTCAAAAGAACCTGTGACTGACTCCCTTATGAGGCAAGGTGAGGTGATAGGTGGCAAGTATGCTGTGAGGTGACAAGTGCGTCCACCCCACCCATCCAAATACAAATCATAGCAGACCCTGCTTAACAAAGGGGGACAATTCATGCCCCCCCACCACAAGATCAGCTCTTCTCTCTGCTCCAGCCGCAACACACATGCTCCCCACTCCTCTGTCTCTCTGAGCCCTAATATATATATAACTGTACACCAAGCCACCCTACAGGTGGATACCATATCTGCCTGAATAGGTGACTCTGAATTTAAGACAGTGAAGCTATTCACAGGTGTGCAAAACCGGGCTAAAGGAACCTAGCCCAGTTTTGCACGCATGTGTCGGGGGGGGGAACCCCATAATGCACTTGCGTGGTGCATTATTGGAGCCCCGGGGTGTCAGGACGATGTGGGACAACACATCCTGGCACCCAACCCTTGGAGCTGCTGGCAGCAGCTGGTGCTCGTCTGGGCGGGCACCTTCCCAGGGAAGATAGTATGAGCGTCTGCAGGGAGGTAAGCTCTTTAGGGTTTCCTCCCCACAAACCCTGTCACATGCTCAATGTCTAAAAAGATAGAGGTTAAATACAGGTTATGTGTGTACGTGCCCACAAGAAACAGGACTCTGTATCTAAGATGCCCTCTCACCGATATTTAATAGGAAAGAAATGGGGGGGGGGAAGCCTCATCTTAGATTTGGGTAAATATGGAATATTCTGAAGTTGGTGGCAGTGTGGAAAGTCCTCAGGTGATGGGGGCAGTTCATGTGCAAGCTGGTCTACACATTAGTGCTACCATGTGGGGGGCACCTGCCCTGCGGAGGCTATTTCAAGAAGCTTTCATGTGGTCAATGAAACTTACATGTAGATAATGAGAGGGGAAGAAACCCTTAAAAGTTTTTTTAAAAAATGAAGATGTCTTGAAGAGATACTTGCACCAAGAATTTTATTACTCACTCTGCAGCAATTAAGGTTATTTCCATAGCAACATTATCAGTTCAGCAGCAGACTGTCGTGTGCACAATAGTTGGAGTGCCTTTCTAATTTTAGTACATTTCCTGTGCTCCTGTTCAGCGCAAGCTTAATATCTTCACACACTTGTTAGATGATGAAATAAAACTGTGTTTTGTTATAGGGGTTTCCCCACAAGACTGCAATAGTTAAAAAGCAAAACACTTGCCTTTCCCCAAGTACTTTCAATTATGATGTGGGAGAGATCTCAAGTGGACAAGGAACTTCTCATTTAGGCAGCACAGGAAATGGTACCAAACCTAAACCCTCATAACAGCTCAGACAGATTTTCCAGTGAACCAGAATTGTATCTGAACCTAAAATCTCTTGGTTGCCTTGAACCTGAACTGAACCCCTAAATGCAAAAAATTGTAACCAGTTCAAAGTAAGTGGTGCAATAATCGGGTACACAGCTTCAACTTTTCTCCGCTTTTTATCCTATTATATATTTTGTCTGAAAAATCCTTAAGATCTAATAATAATCCATTCTTTAAAAAAAATATTTTTCAAGTTAAATCGATTGATTGATTGATTAAGTGCCATCAAGTCAGTGTTGACTCTTAGCAACCACATAGATTCTCTCCAGGAAGATCTGTCTTCAACTTGGCTTTTAAGGTCTCTCAGTGGTGCATTCATTGCTGTCGTAATCGAATCTATCCACCTTGCTGCTGGTCGTCCTCTTTTTCTCTTTCCTTCAACTTTTCCCAGCATTATCGACTTCTCGAGGGAGCTGGGTCTTCACATAATGTGTCCTAAGTGTGATAGTTTGAGCCTGGTCATTTGTGCCTTGAGTGAAAATTCAGGATTGATTTGTTCTATAATCCATTTGTTTGTTTTCCTGGCTGTCCACAGTATCCTCAAAAGTCTTCTCCAGCACCAAAGTTCAAAAGTGTCAATGCTTTTTCTCTCTTGCTTCTTCAAAGTCCAGCTTTCACATCCATAGAGTGTCACAGGAAAAACCATTGTCCAAACAATTCAAATCTTTGCAGGTATAGACACGTCACAGCATCTAAATATCCTTTCCAAGGCCTTCATTGCAACCCTACCAAGTGCTAGTCTGTGGCGTATTTCTTGACTGCTGGATCCTTTACTGTTGATGGTTGATCCTAAAAGGCAGAAGCTATCCACCACTTCAATGTCTTCATTATTAAATCTGAGGCTGATCGCTGTACCCATTGTCATCAGTTTAGTCTTCTTGACATTTAGTTGTAGTCCCATTTTTTTCACTGTGCTCCTTGATGTTCATTACTAAAGCTTGCAGATCCCGCATTCTCAGCTATCAGAGTGGTGTCATCAGCGTAGCACAGGTTATTGATGTTTCTTCCTCCAACTTCAAAACCATGCTCATCTTCTTTCAATCCAGCTTCTCTCAATATATGTTCAGCATATAAATTGAATAGAGAAGGAGAAAGTATACAGCCTTGCCTTACTCCTTTGCTGATCTGGAACCAGTCAGTTTCACTATGTTCTGTCTGGACTGTGGCTTCCTGTCCTGTGTATAGGTTTCTCATGAGAACAATGAGATATTCTAGGACACCCATTTTCCTAAGGGTATTCCATAACTTGACATGGTTGACCCAATTGAAGGCTTTTCTGTAGTCAATAAAGCACATATTGACTTCTTTCTGGTATTCTTTGGCTTTCTCAATTATCTAGCGTGCATCAGCAATTATATTCATAAAAAATTATAGAATTACATTCTAAGCAATTTGATATCATTCTGCAGGAAAGGTATCTAAACTGGTTCAAAGTGTCTGAACCATTTACCAAACCACTTTTTAAAATGAGTGTGTGAACCACAGAATTAGTAGTAATTCTTGAAGAGGAAGAAGGATGACAAGGAAGTGGGGAGGAGGGATGATGAAGAGGAAAAGAAGAAAGACTGGCTGCTGTACCCAGGGGTGAGCATGAAAACGGTTTGTCCCAAACCGGTTGGCCTTGAACCAGGGCTGGTTCAGAGGCTCGATCATGGATTGAACTGAGGGCACTTTATGGCATATTACATGTAATATGTGTATTTACTGAACATATACATTTCCCGTTACAATTTTTTTTAAAGGCATAGGTGGCAACATGCTAAGCATTCATCAGTGGGCTTTCCATGGGACTCTGCAAGTGCAAAGTTTGTTCCGAAACTGTTCAATGCCCTTGGTTGCATAATGTGACAAATGGTGACAAAATACGCATCCATTCTCTGTGGGGGCTGACTTCCTCCGGAGCTCATGTACTTAGTGTAATTAACTTGTCTGACTAGTGAAGATTAATATATGTACCTGACAAGTCTCTCGTTCTGCATGGTAGAGAAAACCTGAGGAAGAAGGCTGAGAGCCAAATCAGCCTTTGAAATAAGCAGGTGTCTCTGAATGATTCATTTGGTGGTGTGCCCACTTGTGCTACGAGAGGACACAGACTTGGAGGAATGTTGGCACTCGGAGGCTTGGCTTCTCCTATGCACAGAGTTGCTTACCACATTAGCCAAAATTAATATGTTCTACTTGTTAATTTTTCTGTTGGAATGATCTTCTCAAACCTTTGTACGTGTCTCATATAATAATGGTCACCGTAATGCAGTTATGGTTACCGTAGTGCGAGCTTCCTTATGTAAGAAAGAAACATCAGAGGTAGGTAGGTATTCATTTATTATATTTATGAACTGCTTAATACATAAATCTTGAGGCAGTGTACAACTACTTAAAAACAATAAAATAAAACACAATAAAAAGAATTAAAACAGTTTTTAAATGGTTTTAACAAAAGGTCTGAGAAAACAAGTATCTTAAGTGATTTTTGAAGGCAGCTAGAGATGGAGAAGCTGTTATATTGTCAGGGAGCTAAGAGGCTGGCCTGACTCCTGGGAGGCTGGAGGAGTCTCTTTCCTATCTGACTGCACTGGCTTCTGCTGCTTGTTTATTTTAAATAAACAAAATAAATGCATGTATATCTACGTAAACCGCTTTGGGGATTTTTGTTGAAAAGCGGTATATAAATACTCATTGTCGTTGTTGGTTAGAGGAGTGAGTAAATGAGGTTTCTTTAAATAATGAAGGCCATTTAAAATAAACCAAGCTATAGAACCAAAATATACTATGACTGTCTTGTTTGCTGAAAAGTTCCAGTCTGGTGTATGGAGGAATGAAAGAGGGAGTGGGAAATATTGGTGGGGGGAAGCCACAAGACCTAGGTTGGGGTGCAAGAGTTCCGAGAGAGACTCTAGTTTCTAGTGATGAGTGTTTCTTTAACTTCCGGCTGAGAGTGGTGTGATTTAGACTTTGTATACTTGAACAAGCATTTCTTGTGTAGTCCAATGGCAGCTTTTTGTCGCAGGCTCCATTCCTGCCTTTGAGTGTCCCCATAATATCAAAGCATTAGTCTCCAGTCTAAAGATTCTGCTTTATTCCTAATGTTTTCATGAAAGTGGCAGTAGAACTTGCAGCCTCATTATTTCAGTTTCTATGACTTGATATTCCCAGTCAGGTTGAGAGAATTGGACCTGTTAATGCAAAGAAATATCTTTTGGCTTGTCTCCATGTGGGGATTCTTTTGCCCAGTGCATAAAGATGAAAACTATTGGAGGCATTTAAGGTTCATAGGGTTGTGCAGGATCTATTGCAGATTAAAGAGGACAGGGAAGCCAAATGAGTGCTGTGTTAACTCTTCCTTGATAAAGGGATTTGTATAGCCATCTGCTGGAAAAGATAAGACAAATAGGATAGTACTTGACCAGTTGATTGTGTGTGTGTGTGTGTGTGTGTGTGTGTGTGTGTGTGTAAAAAGTGATATTCATTGCCAAATGTAAGAATGGAAGCTACAGTCTTGCTTCTCTTTCATTCAGCTCTTTATAGTAAATGTAATTTATTTATTATCAATCTGAATAGAACCAGAAAATCATGGCCTGTGGCAAATAATCTCTCTTAAGCAATTTCCCTTGTGATATCACTATACATAAAAAGCTTTCTTAGGTCAACGATATGAGGCAGCTCTTCCATTTTAGACTCTTATTATCCCAATGATTTGTTACTGTAGGTCAGGTGAAAAGGAAATAACTCCAGGGGTGTAGTGGAGGAGGGACACACAGGGACAGAGTGCCGAGACCTCTCGGCTTCTCTGGCTATTGGGGTGGGCATAGCCATGGGGGGTGTCATAGAGAGCGCCTGCACTTCTGAATTTCCAACTACATCACTGAATAACTCCCTCCCAAAATGTAGCAACTTTCATTCCAAGTGATCACCTGGTGCTTCACAAATAAAAAGAGATCTCTTCATTATCCCTGGAGATGCAGCTAGGGTCACTAACTGTTCCTGGGGAATCCCCCCATCCACCCACAATATTTTTCATGATACTAAGCAATCAAAAACCCCAGGATTGCTTTCAGTAGCCACCTGAAGATGGATAACATCATGGAGGAGAGGTCTGTCATCGGCTACTAGTCAGAGGGCTATAGGCCACCTCCAGCCTGAAAGGCAGGATGCCTCTGAATACCAGTTGCAGGGGAGTAACAGCGGGAGAGAGGGATTGCCCTCAACTCCTGCCTGTAGGCTTCCAGCGGCATCTGATGGGCCACTATGTGAAACAGGATGCTGGACTAGATGGGCCTTGGGCCAGATCCAGGAGGGCTGTTCTTATGTTCTTTGTTCTTACAATTCCTAGACATTCAAGGCCAGTCCTGGAAGGTTGTCAGCCCTGGGTGCAACTACTGTTGGTGATGGAAACCTAGCAAATGAAAAGCAATGTGGTACAAAGAAACAGAGCTGTTTAAAGCAGAAAAGTATCAGTTTGATGTGAACTGGTTAGCAACCCTGTAGTTACAGCCTTGGGCTTACTCAGAGATAATTGTTCCTTAATTCTTTTGATTTCTTTGTTCTTTACCATCATGGGGTAAATCTAGAGGCAGCCCTTCCAAGAGGCAAAGTGAGGCAGCCCCCTCAGTCAGCAGATTATTGGGGGTGGAAATATGCCCTTCTGCCCTCCTAGTTTTATTTTAAAAGCTGGTGGGAAAGGGGAGGAAGGTCTCAGAAGGGAGAGGCATTTGACACCCTGCCTCAGGCGCACAGAGGACTTAAGCCACCACAGGGCAAGTTCTGAAATCCAAGACCTGAAATAAATAAGAAAAAGGATTTCCCAAATAAGCATTCTCTTCTTTCCTCTAGATTGCCACTTCCTGAAACAAAACCATTCTCAAAGCTGTTTACATAGAAAAAAGAATAAGTTGGTTTCCTATCCCAAAAGGGATCACAATCTTAAAAAGGACACAAAGGAGACACCAACAACCATTGGAGGGACACTGTGCTGGGGGGTTGGATGAGAACAGTTTCTCTATGCCAGTCCCCATGCTAGATAGTGAGATCCACCCAGGTGTGTACCTAGAGGAGAGTGGGCTCTATCACCCCTCTCCCCAGCAGCCCCACTCACTTGCCAGCCACATTCATACATGTGACGTCACATGCAGGGGCATGGCTAGCACCCAGGACATCGTTGTCCATTGGGTATTTTCTACATTCTCTCCTTCACTCTGAGTGAAGGAGAGAACAAAGACGACACCCAACAGATAATGAATCTAGCTGGGAAATGAGGTTTGGAGGGCCACATGGGTGCCCTTCAGGTGCTGGCCACACCCCCAGCATATAATGTAAAACACAGGGGGGCATGGCCAGCACCCAGAAGGACCAGTGTGGCCCTCTGGACCACATTCCCCAGGCTATTTCATTGTCTGCTATGTGTCATTTTCATTCTCTTGGAGAGAATAAAGAAAATAACCAGTGGACAACAAAGCCGGCTAGGAAATGAAGCCAGCCAGAGCTTGGGGGCGAGGAAAGCGTGAGCCAGGCAGCCCTCAGGAGCTGGGTCAACTTAGGTTCTTTGAACCTATCTGCTCAATTTTAGCTCTGCCCCTGAATCCAGCACTTTAAAAAGTAAGAACATAAGAATAGCCCTGCTGGATCCGGCCCAAGGCCTATCTAGTCCAGCATCCTATTTGACACAGTGGCCCACCAGATGTTTCTGGGAAGCCCACAGCCAAGAGGTGAGGGCATGCCCTCTCTCCTCCTGTTGTTCCCCTGCAACTGGTATTGAGAGGCATTGTGCCTTTGGTGCTGGAGGTGTGACCTCCATGAATTTGCCTAAGCCTCTTTTAAAGCCATCCACGCTAGTAGCCACCACCACATCCCATTGTAATAGAATTAAATAAAAGATACAGGTTCTTGTCACCCAAATTCCTGGTGGAAGGACTGGTTTACATGCTAGTGTAATTATTATGGTCCTTTTCTTCTATTGCCAGTCAGATGATACACTCTGTTGATACATCCTGCCCATGCAAGATCTTTCTCTGTTCTAGAGGGTGGTCTGGGTCAGCAGTTGATATTATAAATGTCACTTACTCTGTTATTGGGCTGCTTCTGATTGACCTTCAGCAAATCTCACAAGATCTGGAAAACCTACAGAGATAAAAAGATATGGGGAAATTTGATCTACTATTTAGTCTCAACTTTTCCAATATAATAGGCCTGCAGCTTAGCCCGGATCTCTAGATTTCTGGGTCAAGCCAAGTATCCCTTGCCCAATTTGGGGGGGGGGGCTGTCACCTCCAGTGGCAGCCAGTACCAATGAACTGGAGGTGGTGGTGGAAAATGAGCCTCACGTGCAACCTGTGATGCTCCCGTTCCGCCACATCCCAGCTACCTCTCTCTCTCTCTCTCATCTGCCCCACCACGAGCTCAGCAGGCTGGTAATTCATGTGGCTGGGGACTGAACTCCCCAACCACCCATCTGGGGCGTTTAATCCCCAACTAGGAGAAATACTAGCCCACTGAGCTCATGATGATGAGGTAGGTAGGGTAGGGCAGAATGGGAACATCACGGGCTGCACTTGAGGATCGCTTTCTAATAGGGGTGTGCATTTCATTTCGGATACAAAACGTTTTGTGCCCAAAACAGGCCATTTCGGCTGTTTTGTAGCTGAAACAAAACACCCAGTGCTCAAAACAGAAAATTTTGTAGCGGAAACAAAACGTCCCTGTTTCAGATACAAAACATTTTGTTGTTTGGGGTGTTTTGGAACTCTATTTTGCAATTGCAAAAAGTCTTTCTCCTTCAGTCTCCATTTTGAGTTTTGACCTCTGTTTGAATTCCCGGCCCTTCCAGCCTGAAGATTGGCCTGTGAAAGCATGGGTTTATCTGCTGGCAATTTCCTCCTTATCCCTTTTAAGGAAATTTGAGGGTAAAATTTACCCTCATTGGCCAGTGGGGCAGTGTGCATTTCATTGTTGTTGTTTCACACTGTTGTGTGTAGATCAATTGCATTTCGGAGGCGGGGGGATGTGCATGTGCATGTGCATGACCTTTGGAAATCTGCCTGGTTCTTTGCAAAGCTCAGCTGTTGGTGTTGATGTGTGATATTGATGTTATTTGGGGTGGATTTGAGGCAGAAAGGGGGCTTTGGGGGCAGAAGAGTGGGTCAGGTGTTAGTGCCACAATGGGTGCCTGCTGCCACCAGATTCCAAAAGAATTGGGAAAGGGGCTGATTTTTAAATAATTTCTGAAGTTTACAAGTGTTTGGGGAAGATTTGGAGCAGAAAGGGGGCCTGAAGGGCAAAGCAGTGGGTTTGGTGGCAGTGCCCCAAGGGGGTGCCTTCCACAACCCAGATTCCAAAGGAATGGGGCAAAGGGCTAATTTCTTAGGAATTGTTGAAGTTTACACTTTAAGGTTTACTCTTTAAGGTTTTTTCCCCTAGGGAATAATGAAGGTTTCAGCAGACCCATAACTCCACCGGGGGGACACTGGTGTGGCCGGGAGCGAGTGGTGGTGTGGTGCACATAGGGTGCCAACTGGGTTCTGTTGTTTCTGAGGTGTTCTGAGTGTAGATTCTCTGGTAGCATATGAGATTTTCAATGATAAACCATGAATCCACTCTCATATGCTTCCAGAGAATCTACATTCAAAACATTTCAGAAACAACAGAACCCAGTACCCCATGAGTTAGCCACCCATGGGGGCGGTTGGTACCCTATGTGCTCTACACCACCACTCTCTCTGGGCCACCCCGGTGCCCCCCAAGTGCAGTTAAGGGGCTGCTGAAACCTTCATCATTCCCCATGAGGAAGAATTTTAAAGATGCGTAAACTCCATTAAATCTTTAAAAATCAGCCCTCAATTCCTTTGAATTAATTCTGGCAGTTTCCTTGCCCCCACTGGGCACTACCACCCACCCTACTCTGCTCTGGGCCACCCCTTTCCCCCTGACATGAAGCTATACTTTTGCTGAAACCTCCATTCTTCCCTATGGGAAAAATCTTAAACTTCAAAAATTCACCAAAAATCAGCCCTTTGCCCAATTCCTCTGAGATTTGGGTGGTAGCTTCCACCCATTGGGCACTACCACCCCCACTCCCTAGTTTTGCCCCGGGGCCATTTTTTAAAATCCAAAATGTTTCAGATTCAGATTTTGCAGTTTTGAACAAAGAACAAAATGGGGGTGTTTTCGGATTGGCTGATTTTGAAGAAAGAACAAAATGGGGGTGTTTGGGATTCGGGCCAAAAACAAAACGGGGGGGGGGGGGGCGCACAACCCTGCTTTCTACAAACGCCCAGCTTGTTTGTATTGGCTGCCCCTGGTTACCTCCCACTACAATAATCTGACTGATTGACTGAAAAGAGTGCTGTGATTGATGCTCTTTCTAGCCAGCTGCTGTACTTCTCTTGATACCTGGCACAAATAGTTCCTGACTACCTGTTTAAAGCAATGGAAGAAGCAGCCCATACAACCATACCGGCAATATGATGGCTCTTTTTTTCAAGCACAAGAAAGACAGCTATGTTAACAATACAGCTCTTTGTTCCTGAAAGTATTTTAGGTTAGTGGGGTTGGTGTAACAAAGTCCTTGCACTCACTGCGTATAGAGTTCTGGTTCCTGTGTATGTTTTGCAGCTCCCTTCAGTTTGTGCCCAGTAAGGAAGTTGCAAACAAAGTTTTGGCTGCCTTGCACAGCTTTGCAATGATGGGTTGAGCCCTGCCTAGGAGTGCCTGCATCCCAGGGAAATCTAGCTGGAAGAAGGAGGAGGAGTCAGTCTGCCTGGAAGAACTCAAAGACTCAAGAAACAGTGATCTTCTGGTACTACAGGACTAGGCCACAAAGAACTTGGAAGTGCAGCATAGCTAGTGTTCTTTTTAACTTTTTGTGGTTGTTGTTTATGTGTGATGGTGTCAATCTCTCTTTTCCCCTCACTCTTCCTAAACCCAGGCCCTTATCCCTTTGTTCAAATAAACCACCCTTTGGTAATTGCTGGTCTGTGTCTAGTTTGCCTTATTCTAAACCTCCCCATGGCCTAGCTGCTCGAGGCATGTGGGTGTAAAGAAGAGGGTAGTTCTAGGGCTAACCTACCCTGTCGGGAGGGCCATTACAGTTGGGTAATTCCACTCATCTTCAGGGGGGGCTATTCTGACAATTAGCAAAATTCGGGCTAGCCTCCGCTAGCCCGATTTTTGCTGATCGTCAGAACCACTGGGCTTGCAGCCGAGCCCGGTGGTTCTGGAGCGGCTACCCCGCTCCTGTAGCCCTCCTCTTAGCCCGGGTTTGCGGAGCGAGCACTCCGCAAACCCGGGCTATCTGCTCGTGAGTAGCTGTGGTGCAGCTCCGTGCCGCAGCTACTGAAGAGTAGACCCCCCACCGGGAGGCGAAAAGCCGCCTCCCGGCTCGGGGGTCTCCCCAGTATGCCCTGCCTGCTCATGCAGGGCATACTGGGGCTTCCGGGGGGCATGCGGCCCCCGAGCTCCCCAGCCCCTGCTGGCTCCATCCTGGAGCCAGCAATCATGTGGGTGGCTGATACGGCTGCCCAGGGCTCCTTCCCCGCTCATGAGTGGGGAGAGCGGGCTTAGCCGGCACTTCTAACTCACAGCCCCAAGATGTTTCTTGGGGCTGTCCAAGATGTTTCTGTATACAAATACAAAGACTTCTGATGTTGGGGAGCATTATTTATGGCCTGCACAACACTGCAATTTATGGTAACCAGTCACCCGAAGCAGATAATCACCCAAGTTTTGCTGCTTGTCTCAGGCTGCAAAAACAGGAGGTTTCTCACTCAGCAGACAGACAGTAAAAGCATTCACACGCACAATCTAACCTAAGCTAGGGCACCCAGCTTGGATTAGGCTGTGCATGTGAAGAGCCAGGATCAATCCCTGACCCCGCTTTTTACCCTGGCTGGTAGCCAAGGTTAAGGATGGGAGTGCACCTTTAGCTCCAATGCCGGGGTTGTGTGTGTGCTCAGGCTGCTTGCAGCCCGCTCGGACACAGAGATGGGCACCTAGCACCTATCACACCAGGGGTATCCTCCACTGCACTGCACTCATTGTGCGGTGCATTGTGGGATACATGGAGGCTGGGACACATTGTCTTGGGGCTGGGACGCATTGTCAGCATGGTCTGTGCTTCCCACCACCGATGCTGAACTATCTGGGAGGAAAGGTAAGTTTTGTGCAAACCTCCCCCTATCTGCCTGTCCTCCACACCTTCCGGTCATGTGAATAGTGGTTTCTGGATTGCATTGAGTTTGGGAGGTCACCTATGAAGCTTTCTTGTATGGAGTCAGACCATTGGCTCATCTAGTTCAGTACTGTCTACTCTAGCCCTCTTCACACATTATGTTCATCACTAATGTGGTCTGTATACAGTGTACCCAGGTACAGTTATTCACATGGTCAGTGCAAGTACAGCAGTTCACTTCCTATCTGTACCATGCATTTAAGGGACATATACCCAGTTTCACTGTAAAAATGAACACAGGTAGTCACATAAAAACATGTACAGACATCTGAATTAAGGTACAACATAATGTCTGAATAGGGCTTCTGACTGGCATTGGCACTCCAGCGTCTCAGGTGGGTTCCCCCCCCCTCTTTTTTTTTTTGCCATTGCTTGTTGATCATTTTAGCAGAGATGCTGGAAACTGAACCTGGGACCTTTTGCATGCAAAGCACACACTCTGTCACTGAGCTGTGATCACAAGTTGTGCAGACCAGTTATGGAGGAACTGAAAATGTCACTCCTAAAAATGTATGCCACCTTTTAATAGATTTTTTACTCAAAAGGAGTTTCAAGGGTCACTCTTTTGTACAAAAACAAATCTACTAAGAATAATCAACCCCCCCCGCCCACCCCCCTGGCCCCAGTTCAAATTCATTTTCCAAACTGTATGCTGGTCAGTTTGAGTTAATATTGTTGTTCTGTCCTGTTTGGAAATCAGTTCTTACAAAAATCAATTAAAATAATTTAGGGAAATTAAAATGCTGACAAGTTAATAATGGCTCTTCCAGTTGTTAAATAGGATTGGCATGGATTAGCATTAGGAGGTAGATGAGAATTTTCCATATAAATGACCAGAATGACAGCTTCATGGATTGAACTACATCCAAGTGCTCGGAGATAGTCTCTTGCAACAACCAGTGAGAAAGTGGTGTTTAATCCCATAAGACATATTTTTGTTGAGAACTGTTACTTTCTTTATCATCATGTGAGCTCAGTCACAGATATTACAGATTGCGTTTTATCACTGCTTGTATGTTTTTGAGCCCTCAGCAGTTACCCAGATTATCCAAGTTTCATTTTTTCTGGTTTAATCCATTTAACTTCATAGATTTTGTACGATTATTATTTTAAGTTAATATCTATCCCAGTGTGAAGAAGAAAAACATGTTTGTAGGTGTATGACAGAGTCTGCTTGTTCAGATTTATTAGATTTCCTTCATAAAGTGATTAATGATATACAGACATTTGCAATTCATGTGGGCTCCTGTGATATGAAGTCGAAACTAATACTGTAAATGTAGGCAAATGCAAAGGTTGGTAGCAGCCTGCAGGAATCCATGACAGGGGAACCTTGGTGGAGGATTTTGCAGGAAAGTGGACAAAATCGGATTGGGCTGGTGTTGTGAGCCAAGCCTGATTCCCACTCTGCAAATGCTCCAGAGCTAGAGAATGAGGCTTGTTCACTCTAGCCAAATATTGGCTCAGTTCTTTGTTAATGCAGCCATGTATGATCTGGATTTGAAGGGAGAAAAAAGACACCATACTCTCTGAACGTTCAATGGGCTTTATTAAGGCAAATTGGTCACAAAGGCACGAATGCTAGTCAAATAAATTAAACAGTTCAATCATGTTTCCATTTGTAGTGTAGTGTACAAATTCCTAACTATCGTATGTGTTGCATGCAGGTGATCTCAGTAATTACGTCTAACTAGCAACAGATAGAGAAACTGTAAAGGAGAAGGGGAAGGGATTTGCTTGGAAGGGGGAATTGCAGAGTGCCAGGGTTTAGTGAGGGGGAGGGACGTTGGAGCCAAATGCTGGTTCTTTGAAGAGGCGTATTACCAGATCTCGTCGTGGCCAAATGGACGTGAGCGAGGCTAGTGTCCGTTGCTGGAGAGCATTGCAAACAAGGCTTCAGATGAAAAGCTGGTGTAGGAGTTCACAGAGACAGCCACCGATTCCTCGCCCAACGGCAAGAATCACCAAGCAGTCTCTTGTCTGCAAACCAAGGACCTCTGTTAGCTCTGGAGCTAGACAGCAGGCACTTGGGATACACACATGAGCAAGTCTTGCTAGATAGGCAAAGGTTGCTGAAGCTATGCCCAGAGAGCTAGGTTCTTATAGCCGTTCATCCTTTGATCTAAAGGTAGAGTTTTCTCAAGATATCAGCATCCTTCCTGAATCTTTAAATGTTAATTGCTCATGACAATGCCTATCTGTCTGTCAGAGGAAGGCTGAGGAGATGAGGTCCATCTCCTGCCTAGTGTCAGTCAGTGTTATCAGGAAACATTGTATACTTGTGTTCTTAAAACAATCTGTATTTCTGAGTTTTGCAGATGGGTGATATGTGTCTTTAGTCCACAGGCTTCTGGTGTCTTTGCCTCAAAGAGTGTTAAAAGTCAAAGGTGTTAAGAAGGAAGAGCCTAATCTATGTGTGTGAGACAGCAATTAAATCACTACTTGTGTAAATCTACCTAGTGTGTAATTCTAAAACATTCCAAAGTAACAACAAGAGGATATATGTGTGAGACTAGTAATCAATGCATCTGATTAAGGCAAAACATTGTAAACATTCTGCCAGAGGAAATGCAGGATTAGCTTCCAGGTTTCACAAAGCCATTACTTGAGAGCAAAGTCCAGACATTTTGGTTTGTTTCTTAGGAGTTAATCATTTCACTCAGAGTTCAGTGATTCCTTGCAACAGGGAATCTCTCAGTGGAGTTGCTGGCAGGGACACAGGCCTCAGCCTGGCCTGCTGGGCTATGAGTTCTGGTCCAATATGAGTGACTTGGGCCACAATACTGGGCCATCTTAAATTGGGAGTGGCTGGAGCTGCAATTAATTTCAGCGTGGAGTCAGACATTGAATTTTAGGTTTTTCCTTTCAGATCCATTTCATGTACACTCAAATAATCCTTATTTGCCGGCAGGGGGAGACAAATACACTCCCCCCCCCGCATTTTCAAGGAATTCATTTGTAATTTTATGCCATGAAGCAAGCCACTTATAGGACTTCTGGGATGGGTTTAAAGGAAAAAAATTAAAAACCAACCATTTGTCCAATCCACTTCAGTTTAAAGATACATATTCCTCCCACCCTGCCATACATCTCTGCTCAATACCAAAGCCCTATGGAAAGCCAATCCCTAAATATTCAAGGGGGGGGGGAATAACCAAATCTTAAAAAGAAGCATAAGAAAGATACCAGCAACAGCCACTGGAGGGATGCTGTGTTGGGGCTGGACAGGGCTAGTTGCTTTCCCACTGCTCAGTAAAGACAATCACCACTTTAAAAAGGCGCCTCTTTGCTCAGTTAGCAGGGAAGTAGTACAACACTGCCGATGAAGTGGTACAACCCAACACTGGATGCATGACATGAAACTATCAACCATGTACATCAGCTCTTTGGGCTTATGATATACATGGGGTTGCTTCTTCACAGACCTTAATCATAGCCTCAAACTGTTTGTAATGGGCTCGTTTGTGTCTTACTTAATGAGACTTACTTCCAAGTAAATGTGCATAGGATTGTAGCCTTGGTTTGTGCACTAAAAATACATATGTGCTCATCTTAACTAGGGCCACTATCTTGTGTTTACTCAAGTTTACAGAGCTGAAGATACCATACTTCAAATCTTTGCCATGAAAGCCTGCACAGTATTTGTAATAACTGCAAATCCTCTTGAAAAAGTAAAGCCATTTAATAAGATAACTTGAATTGAGCTGCCATTCAGGATCAATTTTCAGCATAGTGTTTGAAAAGCTATTATAGACTTCAAGAAAAATGTCTCAAATTATTTTTAGATATTACCCTAATGAATAATAATGTAATAAAAGCTACACGATGCCAGACATCAGAAACATCGCTGTCATGGTATCAAAATACTGCCCAGCGATCCTCACCATAACACCAGCTTGACTTAGAACATTGGTTTGAGATCCTTCTGTGTTAAATTCAAAAGTTTGAACTTTCAGACAAAAACAAAACAGTATCCTTGATCCAAAGAGCCTCATGTGCCAACAGCATGCTGTAAACCTAATGAGGATTTTCACCATTATGAAATGGTGAAAAATTGTATGAGGATTTTCACCATTAAATACAGATGATCAGGATTCTGCTCTGTTAGTACACTACTTACCACCTCATTAGGAGAAGGTCATGGTCAGGTGTCAGCCTCCTCCCAAAAAGGTAATTAGTTTTGTTATTGTTATTAGGATGAATAATACATTCAGCAGTGTGCAAGCAATGTAGGAACAACTCACATGGATCCCTAGGGGCTGGTTTCTATTTTGGCTGCACCCAATGGTAGCACCCTGTTACTTTGTGTGAATAACAGATTCAGAGTTCTTACATGGAAGCCTACTTCCAAATATACAGTAGGTTACCCAGGGCAGTTCTTAGGGTGGGGTGACCAGGGCAATTGCCCTGAGCCCCGTACTGGCACAGGCCCTGCTCTGGGCACACTGCAGTGCAGCCTGCCCTCCTCTCTCCCCCAGTCCCAGCCACTTATCTTTCCCTGCAACCCAGGTGGAGCCGATCGTTTGTGTCTGTATGCAGCTTGAAAAGCTCCCAGGCATGCTGCTAGAGCTCCGCCTCTTCTGCCTCTCAGCTGTTTAGTGGGTGGGGCTTCTAGAGAGGTCTCCATGCAGGCCTCCCTGAAGCTCAGGAAAGAGGCAGGCAGGCAGGCAGGCAGAGAGTGTCCAGCACCAGAGCTCTCTGCAGACCCTCTGCCCAGCCCAGCCCAGCCTTAGTAATGGAGGTATGATGTGATTTCCTTTTTGTGGTTATCTCCCGCCCTTGAATATTTAGGGATTGGCTTGCCATACGGCTTTGGTATTGATCAGAGATGTAGGGCAGAGTGGAGGAATGTGTATATTTATACTGAAGTGGATTGGAGAAATTGTTGGATAAAAAAACCCAAAACACACCCATCCAAAAAGTCTTATAAGTGGCTTGTTCCATGACAGAAAATTACAAAAACTTCTGGAACAAACTATATTTATTTATTTATTTATGCATGCATGCATGCATGCACTATGCTCAAGTTGATTTGCAACTCAGAAGGTCTGAGAACTGTGAAGCATGTGTTGTGCTTTCTATTTTTATTTCTTTAGAAATGCATTATATTTCCAAGCTGGTTGGACATGTCCAAAAACCTGACTCACACTATTTACACATATGTCATCAATCAGTATGATTCTGTAATGATATGAAATGTTAAGGAGGCCGCACCCCCCCGTAAGAATAGCCCTGGTCCCTGAGGGCTTGGACTTCAGAGGCATGTTTTCAGGGGATATTGGGGCAGCAATAGAAAGGGGGGTAGACAAAATTAACTCCCCTCCCTATCCCTTTGCACAATCGCAACATCACTGTGTGAGCCACTGTGATTGGAAGGGAATGGAGATGTTGCTCAGCCAATTCTTTTACAAGTTGCAAGCCAGAAAAACTATTCTCCCACTGGCCAGTTTTAATTCTGTCAATCCAAGAACTCCTCCTTACATCTGTGTTTTCCATATTTAGAAAATAATCCCATTCTCCGATAGCTGGGAAAGTTTTAAACTAAACAAAAATGGAGAAAATGTGATGTTCTCTAATGTGGCAGTTGAATCTGATTATATCAGACAATATTGCTTTGGATTGTCCCTGCTGCCACATCAGATCTCATCCAATGCAAAATTGTCCAATATACCTTTCATTGAATCAGTTTCAATGATCACTGTGATGCATCACATAGCCCTAATGGCCAATAAACAGAAACGTGCTGCAGCACAAGAGGGCATAAAATACCTTTGTAAGGATGTTCCACTTGTTATTTGTAAAACCTGATTCCTGAATGTATTTGTTTAATGGCTGGTCAATCCAGAATTTTCAGTCAAGGCACAAATGACCAGGCTCAAACTATCATACTTCGGACACATTATGCGAAGACCCAGCTCCCTTGAGAAGTCCATAATGCTGGGGAAAGTTAAAGGAAAGAGAAGAAGAGGATGACCAGCAGCAAGGTGGATGGACTCGATTACGACAGCGAGATCTTAAAGGCCAAGTTGAAGACAGATCATCCTGGAAAGAATCTATCTATGTGGTCACTAAGAGTCGACACCAACTTGACGGCACTTAATCAATCAATCAATCAATCAATCACAATGACTGGTATCTAGAATTTGCATTATCATCTTCTGGCTTGGGCAACTGCTAAAAGAAATAGGTTTGCATTTGTGCATGCTGAAAGGAAAAGGAAAGGCCTACATTTTGCAGTTGGCTGGTAAGAAACAGTCTTGGGAAGCTGCAAGAAAATGTTATTGCTTTGGAGGGACTGATCTTGTCTCAAGGACAGTGATGCAGGTTATCTGCCTGCTCTCTCCTCCCAATTTGTATATTTTTAAATAAATCTTACTAATACACCACAAGGATCCAGTAGTAGTTCTTCACAGGAAAAATGACCCTGGACAAGCTTGGACAATACTTTGTCTGCTGATTGTCCACATGCAATAATGATATATGAACATAGATGTCCTCCCCCAGTCCCAGCATTCAGAGACGCCTTTCTTAATGCTAGGAGGGCAGTTCATAGGAAACTGCCCTCTACTATGTCAGACCCTTGGTTCATCAAGGCCAGCATTGTCTACACTGACTGACAGTAGCTTAGTCAGTAGGTTTCAGGCAGGAGCCTTTCCCAGTCCTAACTGAAGATAGCAATAGCAATAGCACTTACGTTTATATACCGCTCTATAGCCGGAGCTCTCTAAGCGGTTTACAGTGATTTAGCATATCTTTAGCATATCATGAAGATGCCAGGGATCGAACCTTTGTATGCAAAACAGATGCTCTACCATAGAGCTATGGCCTCATTTTTCTGAACCACGCCTCTTCTACATAGTTTAAACCAGCAGTTGGACTGCATGTAGAGACACAATTTGGATTAAGGACCCACCCCATCATGAGGGAAAGCCTTGCACCCCTGCATGCCAGGGGTGTGCACATTCAGACAACACAAAGTATTGTCTGAACTGGCTTCCCGTAAAAGGCAGCTCCTGGAACTTCCTATTTCTTAAGAGAGCACTATATGCTGACTTAAACGTCATACGTAGTCCTATCCTGCACATGTTTACTTGGAAGCAATTCATGCTGAATTCAATGAGAATTCCTTCCAAGTAACTGTGCATAGGATTGTAGCCTTCATTTCTCTGAAGCCAATAAAGCTTCACCAATTTCCCACAAGCTGAAGATTTTGCCTCTTCAGTCTTAATGCATCCCATTCTTAAGAGCACATTTGTGCTGCAAAAATAAATCTTGGAATACAAAATGAAATGGATGGAAGTGAAGAAGTGCTTCATTTAAATATGGATTGAATTTAAGGAGCAGAGCATTGCACCTCCAGGCAAAAACAAGAGGTAGGAAAGAAAGCACTGATAGCAAATCCTGTAATTAAAGGATGTAACAGTCTGGCAGAGCATAAAGCATGCATTCCGCATTACACTACATTTCAGTGCAACATCCCCCAGATTAACTATACAGATATTTGTTCATATTTCTACTGCTTAGGGAAGGAAAAAGAATCACACACACATTGCTTTTCTTAACCCTCCACTAAACAGGATTTGCCCTTTCATCAAGGTTGTGCCTTTCCCCCCAGTATAAAGGACATAGTGCATTTATCTTCCTGTCCAAAATTAGGTAAACTGCAGTCACAATAGGAGGGAGCAGCAGAGAGAAATGGTTTGCTCCTTCCAAGACAGAAATGATTAGGTTATTTCCCTACCATTCTGTACTTCCTTGCTGCCAATGATGCTTTTTCTGTGGGACAAGCATCATTGCACCAAATACTATAGCAGAACAATATGTTTTGTGAACCCCGGTGTTACAACTGCAATAAATATTTATATACCACTTTTCAACAAAAAAGTTCTCAAAGCAGTTCACATAACTAAAAATAAAATAAAAAGATGGTTCCAACCTAAAAAGAAACATGAGAGACACTCCAGCAACAGCCACTGGAGACGCTGCGTAGGGGGTGAATAGGGACAATTGCCCTCTCCCCCTGCCCCCAACTGGACAAACTCGATTACTATGGAACTGGAAGGGGTCACAAATCATCTAGTGCAGTCTCTTGTCCAATGTCTGGGCAAAGCACCCACTAGCACCCCACAATTCCATCTCTACTATCCAGATGACAGTGGGCCAGTACAGACGGTACCATCCCAGCACATGTCATTAGGGAAGGGGTCATGGCAAGAGCTAGGGATGTGCGAGCCAGCTCAAAATCAAGCCAGTTCACACTTGAACTGGTTTGGTTTGAAGGCTTGACCTCGGACTGAACCTGGTCTGGTTTGATCCCAGGTAAAGTTGGATTGAGGGGGGCAGGTAGCTTCCCTAAGTGTTATATTAGTTAGTAAAATCGAAGTACTGACTCCCAGTGATGGCTGTGGCAGCTGCAGGTGGTGCTCTGGCAGCTCCCTCTACTCCCACCAGCCTCCCCCAGAATGGTCACGCAGATGGCCTGTGTGTCTGCATGGAGGCCAAAAACATGGCTGCTGTGAACATGCAGTGAGTTGAAATGGGCCCAGGAGACTCGGGGGAGGGGGAGAGCCAACAGAGGGACGGAGGCCTGCAGCTACTGCCGGGTAGAAGTAAGATTCAAGCCAAGTCGGGTCCCAGTTTGGAGGAGGGGAAAACAAACTGGTTCGGTTTGAATCTAGTTGAGATTCAAACCAAACCATAAAAACCAGTTTTGTGCACATCCCGAGCAAGAGCACACCATTGGGGATGATGTTCATTTGAAGTGTCGCTCTACCTGTATACCAAATACCTGTTTAAACAGGTATCTGGAGTGTGGGTAGAGGGGGTGATTTGGGTAAAGAGCCCCCCTCCACATGATAAAGGGATGCACCATGAGCGTTTCGGGACAATCTCTGCTGGCATCACATGCTCTCGGCATGACCCGTTGCCTAATTATGTGGTGAGATGATACATCTGCATCAGCTGAGTGTGTCACATGTCAATTATACTACTTGAACAAATAACTTTAGTTGATTCAAGCAACAGAGCCATGACACGCTACATTTTGAATGAGGCTCTGTTATACAAAGCTCATCACACACAAATAAAGTGACAAAAAGACATTAGGGATGAGTGCAGTATAAAAACTTGTAGACATTTTGAGGACCAATTCACACATTGAGGTCATTCACACAATCAAAAACTGTGTTCTGCCTGGATTTGGGAGCTCTGTTTGCTCCCAGTTTTCAGTTGTGTGGAAGCAAGGTAGGAGGAAAACCTGGGTAGCATTTCCTCCTACTTTGCTTCCCTACAATCACTTCTACCCAGGTTTTCGTCTTACTTTGTTTCTGAACAACCAAAAATTGGGAGAGCACACAGCTGCCAAATCCAGGTAGAACACAGTTTTTGATTGTGTGATTTTCCTCATTTTATTGTTTGTGTATAGGGGCGTAACTATAATAAGGCAAGGGGAGACAGTTGTCTGGGAGCCCACTGCCTTGGGCCCCCCCCCGAGGCAAGTCACATGACTGACTCCCCCAGCCGTGCACCCGCCTGGGATTCCTTCAGTTGTATTCATACTCCGAAACTGATGTGAGTGTTAAGACCTGGAGCTACCAGAACAGCATGTCTTTCTCTAGTACCATGAAATGACTGGCATCGTCCACAATTTACAAAACCTTTAAAAAAATAATTTAGGATGATGTTCTATTGTGGCACATAGGGGTGTGTGTGTGTGTGTGTGTGTGTGTGTGTGTGTGTGTGTATGTATATGATTATATATATATATATATATATATATATATATATATATATATATATATATAAACTATGCTCTTTGTTAACACTATTCAGCCTCATTTAAGATGTCTTTACTTCATGAGCTGAGCTTCAGTGAGTGGGGGCCCATTTTAAAATCTTGTCTCTGGGCCCACTCCAACCTTGCTACACCCCTGTGTATACGTTTTTTAAAAAGGGCTACATCTGAAGAGGCAAATCTGTCTTTGCAAGAACATATTTACTTATACTTTATTATGGTCATAGACGAGAATAACAAAGCAGTGATAAAATCATCAAAATATCAACATAAACAGAAAAATTGATCACAGCAGTAAGATACTAAAATAACAAATACAAAGATGGTAATTCTAAATTCCCATGACCAATTCAGTCAAAATCTTGGAGGTGCTACAAAAATATGGTGAGCCCTTGTAGCTAAGAAACAAAATTTTGCAACTTGATATGTGACATCATAGTCTTTATCAGCTAACAGGTGCTTAACATAAAAATCATTTAGGTGGCCTGAATTTATTTATTTTTTAAAATAAAGGCTGAATCATCCTTAACCGAGAATCAGAATAAAATGTGCATCGTAAAAGAACATGAGCAGTTGACTCACCCTCACCTGAACTGCATGGGCTTAACCACTGAGAGACTGGAATGCTTTGATATCTCCCCTTACCGAGCGGAGGGCATTGACAACAATAACTACCGAGCGGAGGGCATTGACAACAAGAACATATTGTAATAGAGATACACTCAGTAGCGGCTGGTGAGGGCGCTGGTGGAGGGGCGGCGAGAGGCACCTTTAAGAGTAAAAGAATTGGTGCTTACCTCCGCTCTCACTGCACCTGAACACTGCTCGGAGAAGCAGCGTGTCGCCCAGCACATTGCTTCCATCACTCACCTGGCCGCGGGTGGGGGATCGGCTCCGTGGAAGCCAGGTGAGTGGCGGAGGTGATCCCCCACTGCAGGGAGTGCGGGGTGGCACGCTGCTTTTCCAAGTAGCGTTCAGGTGCGGCAAGAGTGGAGTAAGCACCTATTCTTTTACTCTTAAAGGTGCCTTTTGCCACCCCTCCACCGGCGCCCTCACTGGCCGCTACTGGATACACGCATCAGGGAACCATGTTTGGCCATATTCAGTCCTCTCCACAAGTTATGTTCAGCACACATGTACAGTCTCTATGCAGTGTACACATTACAATGCATGTACAGCAGTAAACTTCTTATCTATGCTCAGCGCTGCATTTGATGGGGCCTGTATCCATGTTCACTTTTAAAATGAACACATGTACAGTCATTTACACAAAAATATGTATGTTTGTATGTTAGTACGTATGCAGCATAATGCCTGGATAGACTCTTGTAGAATATACTCATTGACAAATCTGAGTTTCCATTATGCAATATATGAAATTGTTCTCAAAAAAAGCTTCAATAGCTGAAATTTCAACTATTTCTATGGGGCCGAACTTTAATGTTATGAAGGAACAAGTTGCCGGAAGAACACATTCACAGATGTAGTTTCTGGATACCTTTTAGACATCAAAACAAAATGCCTTGTTCTGTCCACTCAGCATTTTTCTGCCTATGTTTGTTTGAAGTTGATTTTTCTCCTATAAGCATCATAGCAATAAATCATAAGTAGCTATTTAAAGGTATATTTAAGGCTAAGCCCAAGGTATAGTCCAGTACGTCTTTTATATGTTAAGAAAAAGAACCCCTTGTGTTTCTGCCTCTTGTAGAGATAAGACGGGAATATATTTATAGGCTAGCACAGAAAGCAGTGTAGTACCAAAGATATTTCTAAAAGAAGGATTTGACCTTTTCATGCGGGACCTTTCAACTGAGCTAGCAGCCCTTATTGCTGATTGTATCAAATCTGATCTGTTAAGATATCTTGGATGCTTAGTAGAATGTATGCTACTTACCTATAAAGAATTAGCATTTGTTCTGTGCTATATTGTAATCCAGGTGCCCTTTCTCATGAGCAGTGATAAAGGGCTACCCTGTCTGTGGGGAGGAAGCCCAAAAGCACTTACCTCATCTTTCCTTGGTTGTCCTTCCTTGGGTGGGTGGATCACTTGCCTAGATGAGCATCGGCTCCTGACAGTAGCTCTGAGGGTCGGGGTGCTGGGATGCGTCACCTCACCCTCCGGAGCTCCAATAATGTACTGCATGAGTGTGCGGTGCATTATGGGGATCCCTCCCCTCCCCAAGTCTGTCAGATGCAGCTGCTTGCAGCCATGGCTGAAACACGATCAAATAAACGGGGTTAGGAAGCACTCGATCTCCCAACCCCGTTTAGAAGGGTGGGTTTGCGGCCGTGGGGCTGCCGGGATCAGATGTGAACCCGGCGGTTCACATGCTCAAGCAAAATTGGGCTGAGCTCCCTTAGCCAGGTTTTGCACACATGTGTGAATAACCACCAGGGCTGGTAGTGCCGGTGGACTGCCTGAAACTGTTCCTGGAGAGGTTTTTTCCCCCATTTCCCTCCCAATATTTTTCACAACATCAAGCCTCTAATATCTCTAGGATTGATTTCAGACATCACCTGGAAATTGATGCCTTTTTCTGGGGACTCCAGGCTGATCCTAGAGGGTTGGCAACCTACCCATGCTCTGAATCTGATAGCAAGTATTGGACAGGAACTTCAAAATCTGTAAATATGCCTAGCAAGTATGATGTATAGTGTCTTAAATTCCTAATGGATCCTTCCATCTCCCAACCAATGTCTATGTGATTCTTACCACCATGCAACTTCTACTGACCCCTGGGGACATTAGGAGTGGAGTTAGAGTGTGTAGGGCTGCCCCACCCCCCACCCCCCACTTTGTTCTCTCTTGTATCTCTTCTGTGATTGGTAGACTGATATTCTTTGGACACCTTCCTCTCTGCTCTCGAGTCTGTTCCTTCTTTTTCTTTCAAGCATGAGGTAGCTAGGATGGGGGTGTAGACTTCCTGTCTAAGTTCGTTACTTTAAGTATATCTTTACATGTTTTGGTCTTTAAACCAAGGTGTCTTAACTTTGGGTCCCCAAATTTTGTTGGACCATGGCTGGGGATAATGGATGTGTAGTCCAACAGCATCTGGGGACCCAAAGTTAAGACACCCTGCTTTAAACATTTGTCTACTGATATCCTTTGTGAGCTCTGTTCTCATCAAACTGGGTTTCTCTAATTTAAATACTATCGATCGATCGATCGATCGATAGATAGGGGGTTGATTCAGATTCTCCCCTACACATCCTCTTGTATCCTTAATATTGTATCCTGAACTTACCAGGTCACTATTATTTGAACTTGCCCATGTTGTGCCATCTTGCCCATGATGTGCCATTTAATTAGTTTTTGTCATGTGAAAGATATGAACTGGGAAACTTATAAATCCTGAAATCCCAGATCACATAGTACATGGCCCTGTCATGCCCCATTCCCAATATCAGTTCAAGAATTTCTAATGTATATTATGGGGAATTCATGATGAGAGGAAAACAAAACCAGTGGCGAAATACAAAGCCGTGTGACCAAAAAGTTTATGGTAGTAATTAATTATTGTCTTTGTCTTGATATCTACATTAATGTAAAAGTAAAGTATGCCATCCAGTTGATTTCGACTCCTGACACCCATGGAGCCCTGTGGTTGTCTTTGGTAGAATACAGGAGGGGTTTGCAATTGCCTCCTCCCGTGCAGTATGAGATTATGCCTTTCAGCATCTTCCTGTATCACTGCTGCCCAATATAGTACCAGCGTGGATTTGAACTGGCCTTCTTCTGCTTGTTAGTCAAGCATTTCCCCAGTATGCCAAGTACTATAACTCAATTACAAGAAGGACAAGTGAGTGTCTTTAATGTAACTACTATTATATTCATTCATTCATTCATTATTCATATCCTGCCTTCCTTCCATGGTGGAGCTCAAGACTATGTAGACGGAATTTCCCCATCCAGACACTGACAAGAGCCAAACCTGCTTAGCTTCAGCAAGGTGGTTTTTATCATATGCCTTCATCATGCAACCAGACAAGGTGGCTAGATCATGAGGCTGTTCTCACGCTTGGCTAAAATTCGGCTAGTGAAGCCCGGCCTGATTCTAGCCGAGCATGAGAACAAACGGGAGTCGCACAGCTCCTGGCGGTGGCTTGGCAGCAAACCCTCTTGGGTAGCTCGCTTCTTAACCTGGGTGTGGGGTATGAGGGTGAAATGAGGGCACCTGAATAGCGGGTTGGATGATAGTGTGCCGGTGCAGCATGGCTTCGTGCTGCACCAACTCATGAGTAGCCCCCCGATGAGGAGCCTGCAACAAGCAGGCGTTGGAAGGCTCCCCAGAAGGCATCGCGCACTTGTGCAGTGCTTTCAGGGATTTCTGGGGGCCAGGAGGCCCCCAAACCCTGTTGCTCGCACCGACTCTATGATGGAGCTGGTAATCATCTGGGCGGCCGGTTCAGCTGCCCAGGGATGACTGAGCAATTGTCTGCGGGGAGAGCGGATCAAACCCGCTCCCTCCACAAACCTCCTTTAGGCTCTTCACACTGTTTGTGTGAAGAACCTCCATATGTCTTTACCCTGGGAACTTTAGATGGCATGCGTGTGTGTGTGTGTGTGTGTGTGTGTGTATGTGTATATATATATATATATATATATATATATATATATATATACACACACACACACACACACACACACATATACATATATATATACACACACACACATATATATATAATTCATATTTATATTTATATATATATGTTTAAAATACATCTATACCACCCAAAATGTGTGTCTCTGGGCGGTTTACAATTAAAATAATTTAAAACATTAAATCAATTAACAATTAAAATCATTTAAAAGATTACAAACATTTAAAACCCAGTATTAAAATTATTTATAACTATAAATCTAATTAAAGGCCTGGTGAATAAATGTGTCTTCAGTGCATTTTTAAAAGTTGCCAGAGATTGGGAGGCTTTTATTGAGGAACGTATTCCAAAGTCCAGGGGCTGCAATGGAGAAGGCCCGTTCCCAATAGAGTTGCCATGCCCCCTGAAATTCTGGGTTTCACCTGGATGTTAAGCATCTCACCCAGCTTGCTTAGCTTACCCAGATTCAACCAGATTACAGCTTTGATTATTTTATTTTTTTTTAAACGCTAAGCTCTAGCCCTTGTAGCAGCGGAGTTATGGAGCAAAACATGGAGTCACTATTCCGCTCAGAAATTATTTTCCAGCCAATTTACATAATATGCAAATTAGGCACCCAGATTTGGAAAGCCAGAATATGGCAATCCCGAGTAGCCGCCAGATGAGTTGGCGGCAGCCGCAGGCAGACCTCTCCAGATGATCTTAACAGGTGGTGGGGCTCATGGCGAAGAAGATGTTCTCTTAAATACCCGGGGCCTAAGCTGTTTAGGGCTTTATAGGTAATAACCAGCACCTTGTATTTTGCCTGGAAATGTATCGTTAGCCAGTGCTATTCCTTCAACACAGGAGTAATATGGTCCCTCCTAGATGACCCAGGGACCAACCTGGCTGCCGCATTCTGAACCAACTGCGGTTTCCAGACTACGTACAAAGGTAGCCCCACATAGAGCACATTGCAGTAATCCAGCCTAGAGGTTACCAGCATAGATGTACCACTGTTTTGAGGTCGTTCATCTCAAGAAACGGGCGCAGCTGGCGTATCAGCCAAAGCTGATAAAAAGTACCTCTGTCCACCGCCTCTACCTGGGACACCAGGGAGAGGTTCAGATCCAGAAGCACCCCCAGATTGTGTACTTGTTCATTCCAGGGGAGCGTAACCCCATCCACAACTGGCAGATCAAAATCATCTCCCAAGTTTTGCGCCCACACAATAAGTACCTCCATCTTATCTGTATTCAGCCTCAGTTTATTATCCCTCATCCAGCCCATTACTGCCTCCAGGTAGGCAGGCATTTAGGGAGCTTATGCCTTCCCCTGATGATGTTGAGATTGAGAAACAGATCTGGGTGTCGTCAGCATACTGATAACACCCTGCACCAAATCCCCTGATGATCTCTCCCAGCGGTTTCATGTGGATGTTAAACAACATCAGAGACAATATGGAGCCCTGAGGGACACCATACAAAAGTTCAGATTTTGAAGAACAACAGTCTCCAAGAGACACCATCTGGAATCTGCCTGTGAGGTAGGAGCAGAACCAGTGCAAAGCAGTGCATCCCACCTCCAATCTCCTCAGAAGTTCCAGAAGGATACTATGGTCAACAGTATTGAAAGCCACCAAGAGATCCAAAAGGACCAACAGAGTCACGTTCCGACTGTCAATTCCCAATTGGAGATCATCCATCAGGCCGACCAAGGCAGTCTCCACCTCATAGCCTGCCCGAAAGCCAGTTTGAAATTGATCCAGATGATCAGTTTCCTCCAAGACTTCCTGGAGCTGGGAGGCCACCACCCTCTCAATTACTTTGCCCAACCACAGAAGGTTGGAGACAGGCCTATAGTTACTCAATTCTGAGGGATCCAAGGTAGGCCTCTTCAGAAGTGGTCTAATGATTTCCTCCTTAAGGCAAGGAGGCATCCTGCCCTCCCTCAGATAAGCATTTATAATATCTACCAAGCCCTCTACAACAGCCTCCCTGCCAGATAGTATAAGCCATGTCGGGCAAGGATAAAGATGGCAGGTGGTAGGCTGCACCATTCCAAGTAACTTGTCCATATATGTATACCACTAGCATTTTTATAATGTTAAATTGTGTGCACACATAACAGTGTTTTGTTTTTTTCATGTGTGTTCAGTTTTTCAGGGTTTCTTGAGAAATTCTGCATTTTAAATAGGAAAATCTTAAACTGAGTCATTAGGAAACTTTGCAAGTCAATTGCTTCAATCTTTGGCTATGATTCAGCCCAAATTAAGCACTTTTTATAATTCATTTAATTTCAGTGGGAACATATGTGGTCTTCCATCCAATTGCAAGGGCATGGCCATTATTCCTTGATTCTGGGCTTCAGTTACAGGGGTAGTTTGCCAATAGTAGGGAGTTTTGTTAGCCATCTTTACCCTCATCTCTCTCTTAAGTCTGCCACTGACTCCTTCCTCTGTGTGCCCACCTTGTGAGTTCAGCTAGCTTTTGGATCTCTGACTCTTTGTTGCTTCCTCTGTCTCATTCTTGGCTCCTACCTTAAATACCTGGTCACAGTCTCCAGAAATCTTGCAAAGGGATGGGTCCCTGCCTAGCTGAATGTTTCCTCTCACAAAAGCACCTGCCCTGTCTGGATCCTCTTCTCCACTTCTCTGTTTGACTCAACTTATCTCATGTCCCAACTTCCCACTTTTGCCAACAAAATCATTTTAGCCTCCTTTCCTGCGGCTTCCCTTTCTGGGTCATGTGAACATGCCCATGCCCAACTGCTGACACACAATGGAGCTGTGAACACTCCACAACATAAATGCTTGTTCAGTGAAAATAATCTACAGAGCTGTTGTTGAATGCAGGAAGTTGTCAGTGCTGAGCCAACCAAGAACCAGGAGCCAGGCATAGTGGACGTCAATGCCATTGCCTGAGCAAAGTCCTAGCTTGACCTGGAAACGTTTATAGTCCCATTGGCACCAATGGCAAATAGCAATTACAGTGCACCTCCCCTTCATATCAGGACTCAGCGGGGGCAAATGTTTAAAATTGCTTCCCACCGCCTGCCATGGTCCTGATCACCCCACACAGCTACTATTTAACAACAAAAGAAAATAAAACCAAAACACAAAAGCATGGCAGAGCCAAACTGAACTGCATGTTTAATATAATAAGGCTATTCACTCGAGCATGCAAGACCGGGCTAAGGAGCCTTACCCGGTCTTGCATGCTTGTGTGAACCGCCAGGATCGGGCCCAATCCTGGAGGCTACAGGGCGGTAAACCCGCCTGTGAAGCCACCCTCTTAAGTGAGGTTAAGGGAGTGAGTGCTCCTGTAACCTCATTTTTGTAATCGTGTGAGAATTGTGGCTGCTTGCAGCCACGGCTGGCACACTTTGGGTTGCAAGTGGAGGATCTCCATAATTCACCGCGCACTTGCACAGTGTATTATCAGAGCTCTTGGGGGGTGGGGCAATTCCCGGCACCCCGGCCCCCGGAACTGCCAGGAGCACAGCTGGTCATCTGGGCAGGTGATTTGCCTGCCCAAGGAAGAGAGCTCGATCATCTGTGGGGAGGGTGAGTCAAACCCACTCTCCCTGCAGACCTCCACAGAGCTCTTCTCACTGATCGTGAGAAGAGCTCCAATGTGTCTTTGGTTCTCAAACCCACTCCGGTCTCTACAGCATGCCCTAGGTTCTGTTCTTTGAACACACTAGAGTGTGATGGAATGTTCTGCACCGATTTCTAAAGAGAGATGTAAGACAGTTAATAGATGGGCATGCCGTATTGGAATAGCTTACTGAGTTTCTACATATGTTAAAGAAGGAATGTTTCTGGCAAGAGTAAAGAACAGCAAAATGCAAGAAGAGTAATGGGGACCGGAATTTGCCAGGTATATTATTTGGCAATGCACAGGAAAGAAGCAGAGAAAAAGAATGGAAACATGCTGGGAGATGAAAACCTGCTGTCTTGATTTGTTTTGGACAGTTATGATTTCCTGCAGGGAGCATCTGTGCTGTGAGAATAGATTACTGCTTGAACTATCTTGTAGGAGAGCCAGAGTATGTCAGGATTGCCTTGTCTTAAGGGAGTAACTTGCATCTGAGCTGATCTGAAATGCCCCTCCTGAGGCCTTTCCAGACAGAGTTTTTACCTCATATCTCTGCCAGAAGGGAGTGTGTGCGTTCGCGCATCAGCCAGATTTACCCCAAAGTCCATGCAAGATCTTCGGGAGCATTTCACACAGAATTCGGGCTTTCCTTTTGAAGTTTCACCTCATCCTGATTTATGTGTGAGTTTTCAAAATCCTGTATTTTAGCGGAGTTTTCTGGATAAATTGGAGGGGCTGCAGCGAGCCGCTGATGGAAAGTCTTCACATAAACATGATCAGAGCGTGTCAAAGGCCGATATGTTGCTGCCTTGCCTTTGACCTAAAGGCAAAGAGTGGAAAAACTAGTTCTCAGGCAGCACAGCTACCTTTTTGCTCTTTGAAAGTTTTTGGAGGGGGCGCAAGATCCAGGGAGGAGAGAAGGTTTGAAGAGGGTTTTCCTTGCAGAAGATTACCATGCATTCCAAGCTGGGAGGGGGGCTGCAAAAGCAGAAGCAATGCTGTAGGAGGGCTGACACATGCTTGGGATGTGTGTGTGGGGTGTGTGTGTGTCATGGGGGTGTGTGTAATAGAAAGCCAAGGCTGATGCCTAACAGGCAGTGTGATCCACAAACCATTTAAGCAGAAGTGCGTGTGTGTATACTTCAACAGAGGGTGTTTCAATTACTAAACCCTGGCAGTGGGGAGGGAGGGAATGGTGTCCCGCCTCCTCTAGGAAGCCATTGGCCACAAGCAAAACATGGAAGCACGCTGTGTGAACTTCCATAAAATAAAACTCAGAGTGTGGGCCTATTTTGTTCCCAAATGGGACCGCGCAGCCCTGTTTGGGAGTGAAAACTAACTGCCCAGAGATGAAAGTTTGGGGCGGTGTACAAATTTGATTAATAAATAATAAATAAAATAAAAATAAAAATAACGCTTCCCCCCCACGTCTGATGTCAGAGGTGTGTGTGTGTGTGTTGGGGCCATGAGGCACGGCCCCTGATTGGCAGCAGCCCGGGTTCTTATAAACCGTTCACCCAATGGTGGCTCTGCCCATTGCAGAGCATCTGATTTGCATGCAGAAGATCCCAGGTTCAATCACTGGCATCTCCTAGTAGGGCTGGGAAAGATACCTGCCTGAAACCTTGGAGACCCACTGGTAGTCAATACTGGACTGGATGGACCAATTGTCTGGCTTGGTATGTGCTTATGCTTGCCCTTGGAATGGCCCTGTGGGTTGGTTCAGACCAATTGTCCAAGCAGCAGTTTATCCCTCAGAGAAGTGAGAGTGTGCTGCTCTGCCCCACTTCCCAGTATACCATGCCTGGCCCTGCATTATCACATGGAACTGGAACATCAAAACCAGCCTTTAATTGCATGGTTTAGACTGCAGTTTAAACTGTCTGAACCGGCCCCCTTTCATGCCTAGTGTTGATCTTAATGAATCCCAGCCTAAAGTGACAAAAATGAGACATGTGGACTATTCAGAGGGCACATATGCAGAATTATTAAGGTTTTGTGGGAAGCAACATCAAGCCTCCCATTCATATGCAACCAGGGCAGACCCTGCTTAACTAAGGGAACAAGTCATGCTTGCTACCACAAGACCACCTAAGGGGACAAGCCATTCTTGTGTGCTACCACAAGCCCAGCTCTCCTCTGGTCTTGTGGGGGGTGGGAACAGGATGAGGAGCATCTGTTAAAGCTTGATCAATAGAAAATAAGCAGGATTTTTAAAATAAAAAAACAGTGGCATCAAACTCTGGACATACATAGCAAGCTGTCTATCTATCTATCTATCTATCTATCTATCTATCTATCTATCTATCTATCTATCTATCTATCTATCTTTTCTACAGAGAATGAGAATATCTTAGATATGTTGTTGTTGTTTATTTACGATCTTAGATCAAATATCAATATACACAGAATATACACAATAAAAAGAGAAAACAATAATGGAAATAAAATCTAAAATGTCATCAAATATATAAAATCAGGAATCTTTGACATGCTTACCTGGGAGTAAGCTCCATTGAGCGCTCTCTAGGACTTCTTTCTGAGTAAACATGCAGAAGATTTAGTTGCAAATTATGTATGAGCTGTTTACAATTACAATAAGATGAAGGCATCCTAAATAATAAAACAAATTAAATTGTGAGGGTTTAAAAAAAAAACAACCACTTGATATTACTGTGAATAAACCTGAGATGAATCATTCAGGAAAAACAGAAAAACCTCCCTCCAGGTCAAATACCCCAAGATTAGTTTCTGCACTCAGACACTTGGGTGTAAATGTGGATCTTTGAAATCAGTTAAATTACTCTTGATATTTACTGTCATAAATGAGATCTCTGTCAGGCCCAACTGTTTCTAATCAAGTTTAATATTTCCCTGGTGAACCTTTATAATTTCTTAAATCCAACTATGCTGTAGGGAATCAATTGAATCCCCCAAATGCTAAAGTTCTTGGAGTGCACCAATACAGTTCTGCCAAATTGTCATTTATACTGACTAAAGAAAATACCATAAGATGGTGACTATTCCATTTAATTTAATGTGCATCCAACTGACATAGGTGGGGTAACATGTACACAAATTCTGATCTAGATATACATGTGCACAGGGGCATAGTGGCTTACCTGTGGTTGGAGGACGAAGTCCTGCCAGTGGCGTGGCTCCCCCATCCCCTTTTATTTGTGTGCGAAGTGCACACACGCCTCCTCAAGACACGGCCCCTGTGTCTGACATCTGATGCAGGGGAATGGCCAATACTGGGGATGGGGCAAATCAGCCCTTGCAGTGTTTCCCCAGTCAGCCATTCAACACAATGCTGACTGGGGAAACTCCACCAGGGCTGACTGGCTATGCCCCCTGAATCTGGCATCAGATGCAGACACTGCTCCCTCTAAAAGGGATCCCCAGACGTTGTTGACTACAACTCCCAGAATCCCCAAGCAAAAGCCATTGCAGCTGGGGATTCTGGGAAGTGTAGTCAACAACATCTGCGAGTCCCTGTTGGAGAGAACACTGGGCGCAGGGTGTGTTGCCACTGCCTGGGAGAGGGACTGTTCAGACACTTTCACATCTTTCACAGTCAGCGTTTCATTGAAATGCTGAGTGGCTGGGCTTTTACCCCCAGCCCAGCCAGCATTTCACTGAAACACTAGGGGTGTGCACGGAACCGGCTAGTCTGGTTTGGTTTGAGTCCAAACTGGACCTGAACCAGACCGGGCCAGTTTGGTCCGGCACCCCCTTGAACCTCCCTCAGTCCAGCGTGTGTGTGTGTTCCACAAATATTTAGAAGAAATTTTTAAAAATTCACACTTACCCCCTCTGGGGGTGTTGTCCAAGGTGGTGGTGTGTGTGTGTGTCTGAAAAGGTTTCCCCTCCCCCGCCGGCCCATTGGGTAGGCCTGGTGGCCTCCAAAATGGCTGCTGCACTGAAGGGGATTTATTAAATAAGGGAGGCTGATTGGGGGAGGGAGAACCTCTGTGGAGGAACCTCCCCCCTGCCACCTTGGACAACTCCCTCAGAGGGGGTAAGTGTAAAAAATAATAATTTAATTTTTTTTTAAAAGAAAACCACTGGGAGGGGCTTCGGTCTGCGTTTGGACCGAACAGGGGGTGGTTCGGTTCGACCCTGAACAGTCAAACCAAATCAGTTCGATGTCAAACATGTTTGAACCGGTTCAACGTCAAACCTGTTTGCACGTCCATATGAAACACTGGTTGGGGAGGAGAGGGGGCAAGGGGGTGCCCTGGCCGAGGGCAAGGAGCAGTGTTCCTTCTAAGGCATGTGCATGTGCTCTCACACACGTTCTATTCATTTATTTTATTTATTTAACACATTTGTATACCTCCCAAAACGCAAGTCTCTAGGCGGTTTACAACAAAACAATAAAAACCACTAATAAAAAGGTTAAAATGTTGCAACAATTTTAAATTTTAAAATTTAAAACTATTAAAAACACAATTAAAACAATGTCTAATTAAAAGCCTGGGTGAACAAATGCGTCTTGACTGCCTTTTAAAAAGTTGTAAGGGATGCGGGGGCTCTTATTTCAGCAGGAAGCGTGTTCCAAAGCTTTGGGGCAGCAATGGAGAAGGCCTGTCTCCAAGTTTTGTGTGTGTCTGCTCAGTAAATTGTAGATCCCACTCAAGAAGGCCCCATTCTGAATGCTTGTGCACACACACGGCCTTGATACTGCTGCCCAGAACAAAACTCATTCTGTGCAAAGATAAAATCAGAGGAAACACTGTCGAGGAGATGCCTTGGCGGGCCCCCCAGACCTTGGTGGCTGAGGGACGGCCGCCCCTCCTTGCCCCATTGTCCCCACACATACATGATTACAGTGAGGATAAAAGTGGAGGACTCGAACGCTGCCTTGAACCTTTTGAAGGAAGGATGGGTTGCTAATGAAATATTGTGGCACTAATATTTTTGGTACTGCTTTATTATTCAGAAACATTTAATGATATTGGTACTAATAAATAAGAAAAAGAATTGCTTTGTGAAATGTGACTCAAAAAGCAAATTCCAGTGTCTCATGTCCTATTGTCTCCTGAGAAAAACCTGAGTCTGGAAAAAACTTGGTATTAGGGCTGCTACTAAAAACCCTTTGAAGTTTCTGCCCCCGCCTCGCCCCTCCTTCATCTGTAAGATGGTATTGGAGATACTGGATTCATTTCCCCCTTGTTTATAGACTTTTTTTATATAGATAACTGAGCCAATTTTCATTGTTACAGAGAGAATGGTTTTCCTTTGGCGTTATAAATCTAAAGCTTCAATTTGGACAGTTCTACAGCAGAGTTTGCCTTTGATCCACATTTAAAAAGTATAAAGACTGAAGGAACGGCAATGGATGTGCTATTCCCTCAGTTGGCTTTTGACATTGCTTCACTGTTTTTACTGCTTCTGATTTACAATATAATCAGAAAACAGCAAAGAGGGGAAGCTTTAAAAGGGTATACATCTGCTGTGAAAATGCTCTGCTAAATTGTTTCAGCGTTTCTTTCCCCTCCCTCACGTAGTGTATCTTCCTGCCTTCAGATCCATGGGCTTCTTCTTTTCAACCTATTGCCTCCTCTTGAAGTCGGAGTGATAATTAGTTTCAGAGAGAAAATTAGACCATTATTTCTGGAGCAAGGAATTTAGTACACTGCACATAAGAAATGCACAAAAGAAAAACCAGATTCAGACATTATGCTGTACAAGTGTACATATGTCTGTACATGTGTTTGTATAATTACTCTATCTGTGTTCATTTTAAAAGTGAACCTGGATACAGGCCCTTCATGGTACAGAAAGTGTGTAGAAAGTGGTACAGAAAGTGTGCTTCTGTACCTGCATTCAACATAACATGTGAATGACTGTACAGATCTGTACCTGTGTACACTGTGTCTGTTATTTCTCTTTGTAAACCGCCCTGAGACATTTTTGGAAGGGCGGTATAGAAATTGAATTATTAATAATAATAATAATAATAATAATAATAATAATAATAAATACACTGTATACTGATTGTATGAGTCTTGAACATAACTTGTGAATGTGCCTAAAATGTCTCTAATATTCACCTTTTTCTTGTGGCTGGTGTGATAAAAGGGAAAAGATCTCCACTGCAATTTGGAGTCATCCCTAATTAAAAGGGTGTGCTACCTTCAAAGGACACAGAATAATTTTGTAGCTTCCTACTTTCCATCCTCAGTCCTGAAGGTCTGATTCGCTCTTAATACTACCACAGAAGAAACACTTACCCATGTGTTCCACATAGCTGGCAATACACTTAAAAAGATCTTATCTTGTGTGCCAGCCCATAGGCAGGCAGTATTTGCATGGCATCAGTCTATGGCTCCAGCACTGAATATACATTGGAGTGGAGATTACAGCCATGTATGGTTTCAGCACCTTAAGTGGCGCAGCGGGGATATGCTTGACTAACAAGCAGAAGGTTGCTGGTTCGAATCCCCGCTGGTACTATATTGGGCAGCAGCGATACAGGAAGATGCTGAAAGGCATCATCTCATACTGCGTGGGAGGAGGCAACGGTAAACACCTCCTGTATTCTACCAAAGACAACCACAGGGCTGTGTGGGCACCAGGAGTCGGAATCGACTTGACATGGCACACTTTACCTTTATGGTTTCAGCACTTTTAAACAGGTTGCCATATACATTCACCTCCATGGACTTGTTTTGTTCTTTGAGTCTGGGCCAGTGCTTTTTGAGTGGTGGCACCCACTTTGTGGAATTTGCAGTTTGCACAGCCTCTCTTGTACTTGTCAAGATTTTTTTTTTTTTAACGTTTCAAAAGGCATTTTCAATCTGCAGCACCCGCTTCCCAAGTGGCATGCCTTTAGCTATGACCTATCTGGACTGCCTCCTCAGCTTCCCCTCCCCTGGTGCCTCAGAACAGAGGGGAAAGGGTTGATATTTGCTCAGGTTTTCCTCTTCCCAGTGTCTACTCCTTCACCCTTGCTCCTCTCCAGGAGCCAAGACTACCACCCTGGCACCATCCTGCTCTGACCGAAATACCTCTGTGCATCCCAATAGTTTCATGAGCAAGCCAGTGGCTCTTGTGAGACTGAGATACATACTTCTCCGATATATCTCCTGGTCCAGCAGCCAGCCAGATGCCACTGTGCATTGCTGTGGCCCTCCTGAAAATACCAGGCACCACGCCATCTCCCAGTAGACACCCAGGCTATTGGGACTCTGCCTCTTGTGGGGTTTCTGTCTTTCATGGGTTATCTGCCTGCTGTTCCCCACAGGACTCCATCACATCAGTGGCGCTCTTATCCCTGGACTTCGGGGCTGAAGTTCAGGGCCTCCACACGCCCCGGGGGTCCCCAAATCCTCTTTAGTCTGTCCTCAGTGGGTCACCGCTGGCCCGCACTGCGCCGGGCAGCTGAGTGTGATTGTGACCTGTGCAGGGTGCGTTAGAGACTGAGGGAAGAGTGGAGAAAGAAATACATGGAATGGGAATATGTTAAAGGCCTTTGCAGTAGGAGGCAGGTGGGCGCCAAAGGCCTTCAGGTTATGATGCTTAACTTGCTGTGGGGAGGGGGGTTCCAGCTGGTGAGGGGGGGCTCCAAAGTCCTTTAGGTCCAGGCTCCAAAATTACCTAAGTGCATCTCTTTCATCACTGCTGCTGGGGGTTGTGGGTAGTTGGATTCAGAAAGCTTGGACCGCCCCCCCCCCACGGCCTAGTAATCATTATACTGGATTTGGTAGCTGCTTGTTTTTGTTACTGATTATGTGCTAGATGTTTGGACTTGTTGTAAGTCTCACATTGGGAAGCATCTACAGCAATGCTCACAGAGATGTTTTAGCAGTGGTGGTGCTCCTCAAAGGCTGCACATACCTCTCCAATATATCTCCAGTAGACAAGCATGTGAAAGAAAAAATGAAATGTGTTGTACAGCATCTTCTTCTAATGCAAGAACTACTCTGGAATAGAGTTTACTTTTAAAAAATATATAACTGCCTTGCCTAATGTCCTTCTGCTCATGCAAAAGCATCCACAGCTAGCAGTAGACACTTCTGGATGTGTCTCCTTAAGTATTTTAAACAAAGGCAGCAAACATGTTTATAGATAAATATACAGCTTAATGTTTTGGTGCAACACATTTAAATTTTAATGTAAACCAATTTTAATGTAAACCGCCCTGAGCCACCTTTGGAAGGGCAAAATAGATAGATAGATAGATAATTTTTTTTAAAAAAATTGAGCTATTATTTAAGCTAGCAGGCAGCATTTTCCAGCCTGATATCCCAAATACTATTTCGGTGTGTAGAATTAAAATGCAGTGCAACTTAAGGGATGCTACCAGCAACCACAAGATTAGGACATAAATAATCAGGGGCTGAAGGTGGGAGCCTCTATCCTACATTAATTCCAGTAAGCCACAGGATACCTATCAATAGAGCCAATTCGGGGAGGGGGCTTCAGAACTGCCCTTCTTGGGTCCACCTACCTGTGAGTAGGACTCAAAAGAGCCACTTTGCTACTGCTACCACACTAAGTGTATGAAAAGTAGCCTTAGGAATCAACAGCGGACACTTCTGAACACCCTTGGTTGCTGACCTCTGGCACTGACCCTGCCTGTAAAGTAGCACTATTTGGAAATTGACCTGCCACAGGCTCTGACTGACTTATCCCTTTGCTTACAGCATCATATAAGCATTTCAGGATCAGGTTGTACCCAGGTGCTGGGTGCTCTGACTTTTACCCAGCTGCTTCTGCAGAGAACACTATTAGAATCCTTTTCTAGAATCCTCCTCTGCTGCACTTGAAAGCATCTGTAGAACCTTCTTTGCTGCATTCCTTTTAATATTGGGTAAAGAGTTGGTGTTGACTCCTGGCGACCTCAGAGCCCTGTGGTTGTCTTTGGTAGAATACAGGAGGGGTTAACCATTGCCACCTCCTGTGCAGTGTGAGATGATGCGTTTCAGCATCTTCCTATATCGCTGCTGCCGTATATAGGTGTTTCCAGTAGTCTGGGAAACATATCAGCAGGGATTCGAACTGGCAACCTCTGACTTGCTAGTCAAGTCATTTCCCCACTACGCCATTATTTGGACTTCACTCTAAATATAAAACCAGCCTAGCTTGTAATTATAAAGAGGAGGCTAACCAGTTTCCTATAAGAGTAAAGAACTGCCCTCCTCTCTTCCCAAATTTATCTCACAATAGCGGATTGTTTATCTTAGCTTTATTCTCTAAATCTTCCATTTTTAACTTTCACTGAATTAATAGTATATCCTACTTAGCTGCTTTATCACCTAATTCTGTTTGTTGTTCTATTAGCTAGTTCCATCTGTTCTGAAAATTAGCAGTTTTATTTTTCAGAATCCAGTTTGTCTGTTCTGTCATCAGTTGCTTATCTGATATCATTTTGTTTTTACCAATATGATATTTCACTCTGCCATTTTCAAATACAGATCTTTTCTTTAATCCCTGCAATGTAATTGTAGCCATAGCAGCTTCACGTATATCTGCCTTTTAAACAAACTGATAATTTATCTGAACAGCCATTATACCAGAACAACAATTAGGGATTAAGCCTTCATTGTGTCATTAATGCTTTGCCTAGTTAAACAAAATCAAACAACCAAGCCTCTTTGAAATGAATAAGAGCGGCACGAGCAGTTTGTCTATTTTTTTCCTGCAAAAAAACAAATTTATCAAACTTTTCCCCCCATTAAAATGGGAAAACTTCAGCAAATGTCATCCAAACCTGGTAGAACAGCACTCAAGCACTGGAAGCTCCTTCAGCTAGCAGAAGGAAAGTTGCAGAAGGGCCCTTTGTGTGAGTGCAACTCTCTGTTGACAAAGAGAACTTCTGATGATGGTATGCCACTGCACCAAAGGTTTGGATGACACCCAGCATTTTAAAAAGAAATCTGCTGCTGCTTAGAAGCCTCTGAGTATTGCAAAGAACAACAGATTGAGATTATTCCCAGTCTATTATTATTTCATTCTATTATGGGTAGAATGAAAGTTCTCTGTGGGCCCTGATCCAGCAGCCATAAATGTGTATAATCAGCTCAATGGCTTCTTGAGAGGGCTACATATGTGGAGCCCCACTGGCTGGATCAGGCTGGGGAAATGTGCTTGCAGCATCTGCTGCTATGCAATTTCCCCATCTGGCTCGGGAGACGTGCTGAAGCCTGCTTCTGTAGGCATATGCCCCTCAGCTGGATTTCGGCACATGCGTCTGGGAGATCAATTCTGATTTTATTATCTACTTGTAGAAGCCATTTGTTTAAAAGTTTATTTCTTATAGCACAAGCCAGAAGGTAACCAAGATATAAACAAGTAAACAAAAAATAGCTGACCCCATTATGATTAGCCACTCCTGTTCATTTTCTGCTAATTATGTTTGCATTAATTTCCTGATAACTACTGATGCTGATATTTGAGTTTAAAAATATCTTTTTGTATTGAAAGAATATGTCTTAAAGAATACAATATCTGCATTGTTTTCATCAACTGAAATAAAAGAAAAGCATATTTTATTTTCAAGCTGTCATTCTCAATTCATATTCCCATTCTGCCAAATAAAAATACCCCTTGAGTTTATTTTGTTTAAAAAATGGTAATGAGAATGAAATGAGGTGCCATATGCATCTCATTCTGATAGTATGTATAATGATTACAATTTCTCTCCCAATAGTGAGAAACTGGATCAAGGAGCATGTCACTTTTCTTTTATTGTCTAGCCATCTTAGCAGAGGCTCTCTAGGACTTTTGGCAGCTCTCTCCTCCTAGAGCATGGTTGAAGGGTGCACAATACAGCTACTGTGCTGAAGCTAAGCAGGTCTTGGTGTGCTCACTGCCTGGATGGGAGACCCATTATGCTACCTTTGGGGATGTGGCTGTAGCACAGTGGTAGAGCATCTACTTTGCAGGCAGAAGGTCCTAGGTTCACTCTCTGGCATCTCCAGGTAGGGCTGGTAGAGACTCCTGCCTGAAGCTTTGGGGAAGCTGCTGCCAGTCAGTGTAGACCGTACTGAGATAGATAGACCGATGGTTTGATTCGGTGTAAGGCAGCTTCCTGTGTTCCACCTCTGCCAGAGATCCTTTGACTAGATCTCCAGCCAGTCAGTATTCATCAGCAATGTCAATTTTGCATGCTGATTGTGCATCTGACCCATAGCATGGTGCAGATCACTGGAGGCTGTGCTGCACATCAGTGCGCCTTAGGTGAGTAATTTGTGCTACTGTGGACTTTGCCTACCGGCAATGTGTAAATAGGTGAAAACTGCAGCCTCTGCAAGTTCATGTGGCCCTGAGACTGGAGCTTGAAATTCTGTGTATAATTACCAGAGAGCCCTTAGGATGAAACATGAGTGCTTCTCTGAGCTATTCATCTGTCTTTGTTTGGTCTTTTTGTTTGGGCTTGAATCCAGCAACAGAGCAATCAGAGTTACAGTCTCCAGTAATTGCAACTCATCCTTACAGGTCAACACAGACAATTGCTTATTGCTCTCAGTGCCTATTTTCAAGACGCAGTGTCCTTACTGCAAAACTGGCAAATGACACCAGCATGTTGGTCCTGCTTCATTGGACTGATTAAATGCTTTAAGTAGGTTGATGCCATTAATACACTCCCCAGGCTTTGTCAGTTGTAAAAAACAATTATTGCTGTAGGGAGTACAGAAATTGTATGGACGGAAATCATAATAACAGGAGGAAGAAAATGGGGTTGCAATTGATGCATTAATGTGTCTCTGTGTTTTTATGTTATACTGAAAGTTATTTTGAGAGAAGAGATATGTTTGCCTTTTAGGGACATGCAGGGAGTCTTTGCATAATACAGCAATACAGAGTACTGAAGGTATAGCACTGTGTTCTGCAGCAGAGCCGGGGCAGTATGTGTATCAGGAGCGACAGAAACCTACCTGGGACCTAAATATATTGTGCAAATTAAATATATTTGCAAAGGCAACAATTTAGGCAGAGTAATGTAAAAGAAAAGAAAGCCCTAATCTTATTGATTTCAATAGGAGAATTAAGAAAGTGTTTAACACTCCTATAGGACTCAATAGGGCTTAAAGCATAGAAATAATATACTTTACCAGTGCTTAACTTTGTCTAGATCCTGCCCAAATTGTTAATTCTGCTTCCAAGTTTGATTTGCACAACTAAATTGGCATGGTGAGGCTGCATGAAGGCATGCAGAGTTAGTATGGACCATGGGATTGCTTTATCACGTGCAAAACTCAAAACCATGTAGGTCTCACTATTACAGAGTTAACAAATATGAGTTGAACAAGTGTTGTGTAGGAAATGCAGATTGTGTTGTGGGCTGGGGTTAAAAAATTGCATAACTCCTTTGTGAGCTCAGCTCATGCTGCTTTATTAATCTGTTTGATAATATCATCCGCCCGGATTCAAGATGGCAGATGCATGAATGGTTGAGGCAGAAGTGGGCTAACTTGTGAACTGCCTAACCGATTGAACTAAATTTGATACAGCTATAGTGAGTGTGTGTCCGTCTGTCCCTATCAACATCACAGTGCCTGGACCAATATGAACCAAATTTGGTACAGTTGTAGGGACACATAGAGACACCTCAACGGTGTAGTTTGATGATGTCATCCACTCCAATTCAGGATGGCGGATGTGTGAATGTTTAAGGCTGAGGTGGGCTGTGACGATGGTAATCATGAATTAAGATTATTGTGAAGGAAAGTGGGCAGATTAGTTCTTACCAGAACAACTTGTTTGTGAAACACATTGGATAATATGGGAGAAACTCAGTATTGAAACTCTGACAAAAAATGTTCTTACAGATGTTTGCCCAGAACATAACTCAGATTTGCCTCAAAATTTTATTCTAGCTGGAATTCCATTAACAACTGAGAGATGTGTGGGTCACCTCTCTTTAAGAATGTTACCAACCTTATGTTAATTGATCTTTGATAAACTGAGCCTTCCAAATGTTCCAACTTTGATAATCTGAGCCTCAAAATTTAAAGAAATGGGTGGCATCCAAAGTTGTGTGATTATTATTTTTAAACATGATTTAGTTGATATTTTCTGAAACAAATACAATTCATAACCATAATAACAGAAAATAAAATTATATGTACACAATACATGGTTATCACACTTGGAGAATTCTCTTCCCTCTTGTTCTGTCAAAAACACACAAAAAAACCCCACCAGTAAATACCAGCTTATCTCTTCTTTACATATTTGTTTCCACTCTTCATATACTTCTTCCTTCTGCCTTTTGCCTTTTGTTTTTGCTTCAGATCCTCCCTTTCCTCTCCCACCCCCCATCAATCTCCTCAGGGATGAGGATTCACGTCCCTTTGTGGTTTATGACCACAGGGACAACCTTCAAATGCTGCACCAATTGTCGGGCAAAATTCCCTTCTCCAGACGGGCACCAACATGGCCTTTTCTGCCTTGGGGAAGCCCATATTGTGCAGTCTTGTGCACATTGCCCAAACCTGACTCAACAAGTGCGCTGAAGTAGACTTTCCAGACTGTGGGCTGTGCTTTGGGAGCACGCCCTACTTCACCCATCTTCTAGGGCCACCACTGAATTTGACAGCTCGCAGGACCACTGAGCCACTAAGGAGCCTACAGGAACCGATAATCGGGCCTTGTAATCTAAGCTAGCCTTGGCTGCTCCCTCTGCCCCTGTGGCTCCATCTTTGGCTCCACTGCCGAGCCCCTATGCCAGGCTTCCTTGGGACCGGCTGGTTCTTAGACTCTACGGGCAGCTGCCACCCTCGTCACAGCTCCTACTATGAATCCTACTCACCCAAGGCTAAAACAAAAAGAACTGTTCCCGGACTGGGATGGTCTGCAAAAGAGGAAAGAAAAAGAAGAAGGCAACTCCTTAACAGTCACCTCGTGCAGCTGTAGCCAGCTCTACAGCTCTGCCTCATCAGGATACTCAGCCTCCTGCACCGAGGAAAAAGATGCACAAATCCAAGCACCTCTCCTCAGTACTGAGCCCTTGTGCACCAGTACAGCTGCCTTCTACCTAGTCTACTGGCACTTGGGACTTTAAAGCTTCACTGAGCACTACTGCCCCACCTCCCAGCAATGATGCCTCAGCCATCTTGAGAGCTCCTTCAGTTGCCTTCTTTCTGTCAGTACCGAGGCCGCACTCTCTGTTGGCAAGGGAAGACCTATCTCCTCTATGCAGAATCATTCTACCCTCTCTCCCTCCAGGGGCCAGTACCATCACTACTCTTGTTCCTATAAGATTCTTATTCTTGGTCACCCTGCTTTCCTGACATATATTACTCCTTCTATCATCTCCATGACCTGCCTGATGTGGATTCCACAAGTTATGACCACCCACATCAGACCACATCTCGCTCTAGACCTTGCTCTTCCCCTTATTGGAAGTCTTTGGGTTCACCTTGTCACCACAGCTCAGTTCTTGGATGATGTTGCTCCCTTCTGCAAAGTAGGAATGGGGACAGATTTCAACCTCCTCCACTTGTCTGCCAGGATCTTGCAACCCCCTCTATTGTGGTACCAAGGGACTCTATTCTGTCTGCGGTTCCAAATCAAGTGGGGCCAATGCCGCCATCCCTGGCAGAGCTTCTCTTCCCCAATCAGTGGTTTGTGGAATTGCTAACTGGGAGCTCCTTTCCTCTGCCAGGGCTGATGGTCCCTACACTTTGCATTGGCCCTGCCCCCAGCTTCTGATGTCAGAAGCTGGGGTGGGGCCAGTGCCCAGGAGAGGGACCGTTTGGAACTTCTCTCATCCCTCCCCAGTCAGCATTTCATTGAAACACTGTCTGGCTGGGCTTCTTCTCCCAGCACAGCCAGTGTTTTAGTGAAACACTGGCTGGAGAAGAGAGGGCCGTGCTTTGCACTTCCAGCCAGCGACCCATGGGTTGCCTGTTTCAATGCAATGAACAGGAGCCCCTACTCCATTCATAAGTAGAACAGTGTGTGACCTTAATTGTTGTGAACTTTGAACTCAGAGTTCACAACAATTAAGGTCACACACTGTTCATTGCATTGAAACAGCCTAAAATTTTAAACAAATATATAAAAAATAAACCATGAACCGCACTGGCTTGGGGCTCCTGTGGCGAGTTATGGCCATACCTGCCTTGCATCCAAACCCACTTTGGTGCCCAGGCACCCCCCAGGGGGGTGGTTGGGGCATCCTCAAATCCCCATTATTCCCTATGGGGAAAATGCAAAAAAATGGAAAAATCTTCTCAAATCGCAGAAGTATCCAATTGCTTTGGGGTTTGGTGGGTGGTAGGCATCCCTGGGTGCCTACCGCCCACCCCGGTTTTGTGCCCATAGGTGCTCTGCATAGGAAATAATGGGCCAGTTCGACTCCCCACTATCCGCTATGTAGAACCTTTTAGAACTGGTTTGAGTTGGGTTCAAATTTGAACCAAACCAAGCAGGGTTTGAGTAAAACCAAAACCGAACCTACCCACCCTGGTTCAAATTGGGTTCGAATTCGAACCAAACAGCCAAACCGGTTTTGTGCACATCCCTATAGACAAGCTGCCCTGCCCCTTAGACTAGAGGCTATGATGATACCCCCTGCCCCCCTTGCTAGCCCCATCCCGTGCCCCTCATTAGTCAAGGTACTTCCCTTTTCTCCTTTGTTGCAAGATGGGCCCCTCTGCGACTTCTCGCATACTGCAAGGCAGCAGCAGTTGGCATGCATTCGAGCACTGTCAGGTTGTACACAGAGGGGCTGATCCAAAAGTAAGCAGGATTTCTCTTGCTCAATATAGGAATCCCTTGGTGCTGTATTGTGGTCTGCAACAATGGTGTTTTTCATTGGAAAGACATCTGCATTTTTCTATAGGGCATGTGGTTTCTCTTTGTAACGGTTGAGTGTCTGTAGCAGAATCATGCATGGTTTTGTACAGTTTTAGCCCTCTTATCCTAACATAATTCTACAATAACTGCAGGGGGGGAAATGGGCCTTGTTAAATGTGCAGTAATATCCAGCTAGTTGAAACCTGCAGTGCCAAATTATGGACCAAACGTAATGTTTGGAAGAAGAGTGTGGATTTGAAACAGAAAGTATGTCACAGCTTGAGGTTCAAACAGGGCTGTTTACCATTCTGTTCCTCTCGCACCAACAGAAGTAGACTCCCTGGTGGATTTACCACGTTGCTGTGCTAATGTTTCAGAATTCCCTGTGCTGCTTTTTACAGGATGGTTTGCCATGACAAACGCCATATGCTCAGCTGTGTTTTTCTTTGACTTTGCTTTGTTAGTTATACTTGCATACCGAATGTAAGAAAAGGGCAGAAGGTTATATTGGAGTGCAGTGATGAACAGTTTGGTGGGTGGGGAATGCTTGACTCTTTCTCAGAAAGCCCAGTTTATTCCATGGATAGAATTTAAAATGCTATCTTCTGTCAGGCCTGTGAGCCTGGGGCAGCAGCCTAAGAACTCAGTCATTTCAGACCCAAGGTGGCCACCTTCCAGCCTGAAAATTGTGCCTGTTTCTTTAAAAGCTATGGAACAGAAAAGCATTCCAGCGCATTGGAGTCTCTCAGACCATACGTGATGTATTCCCCAAAGTGATGTTTTTCAGATGCAAAAAGCACAGTACGAGCTTTAAAACATTATTAAAAACAAAACAAAAAAATGTATGATAAGCGATTTTGCTACCCAAGAGCCATACAGCACATTTAAAGCTCTGTGTTCCCCTGTCTTGCACAGGACAGCACAAATTGCAACTATTTGACATTTCCTTCAGTGCTGAACCAGCATGATTTTAGCTGACTGTCTTTCCCCGGCCATCTGGTAAAAAGGCATGGAAGGACTTTGCAGGGGCTAATTATTTCCTAGATTAATACCTTTGACAGGTTCTCTGTGGCATAGTGTATTTACGGGGTGTTGTGCCATTAGAGAAGCCATTAATTGTGATGCCTGTGATGGTGGTGATGCCATGTCTTGGCATTCTGCCATGACATCACCATCTGTGTGCATCATTTCTAGATCACAGGACACACTCTGTCACTTGATGCAAGTCTCTGAGGGTGTCTCCGCATATCTAGAGCTTAAAATCTATCATACTGTTTACATATTGTTAAAATGGTTGGCTCTTCTTCAGAATTCAGCAGCTTGTATGAATCTCCCCGTTCCCCGAGATCTGTTGACCAGATCAGTGTTGGATAGCATGCAGTTGCCTGCCCTTAGAATTCAGTGGTGGCACCAGGAAAAAACAACAACTGAAGGGAGGTACAGAAGGGGCAAATTGCATTAATGAGTGGGCAAGCTGTGTTCCCTAGAGGTGTGCACGAATCATTATTTGCAATTCGATTCGACCTCAAATCAAATAGCAAAAAAATGAATAAATTCATCGAACTAGCTGGTCAGTTTGACAAATCAAATTGGAAATTCATGAAAAATTCGCTAATTGCCCACAGGGAACAATAGGGAACTCGAATCACCCCACAGTTCCTCATGAGCAGGTCCTAGGGACACCAAAGTGGGTTGGGTGTTAGGGCATGACCCAACTTAGCTACTACCCAACCCACAAAACAATCGGGCAATCAGGTGATTTCAAATAAAGTTTTGAATTATTATCTGGGTCAGTAGGTCAATGACTTACTAACCCAGATAATAATTCAAAAATGTATTTTAAATTGCCTGATTGCCCAATTATTTTGTGGGTTGGGTGGTAGGTAGATTGGGTCATGCCCTAACACCCAACCCACTTTGGTGTCCCTAGGACTTGTCTATGGGGAATAGTGGGGTGATTCAAGTTCCTCATTATTCCCTGCAGGCAAAACAAGCAGAGTGCACACATTTTGCAACTGTGCCTTGCAACCCTCCCCCCACAAAAAACACACTGCAGAACAGAAACACACAAGTCCCTCCCAACATAGAACACTACATTTTTCCAAACACACATTCCAAAGATGGCCAAAAGAGAATCACTGACCCAGAATCTACTGCCTGCCACAGTGTCTGTACTAGGAATGTGTAAAAATGTCAACTGAATGGATTTGAATTTGAATAAATTCGACTCAAATCTGCTTGCACGGAATGGGACTTTTAAAAATCTTTTTGAATTTGCCTGAACTTACATAGAATTTGCTCGAATTCGATGTGAATTCAATTAGAATTCAACTGAATTCGAATTGATTTGAATGAATCTCATTCTGTGCAAGCAGATTTGATTTGATTAGATTCAAATCTATTCAGTAAAATTTTTTGCATATCCCTAGCCTGCACTGCAGTAACTTCATTGGCACAAGTTGCTCCCTCTCACACAATTATGACTCCATCCTCACTTGCAACAGCTGCCACAGCACAGCAGTGACCTTAGCAGCCAGCTACTATAGCCATGAGCTCAACTACAGCAAGGTCTTCAGCCACATTTTGACTGAGTGAGTACACTTTGTAATGCAGATTGCAGAGCAGAGCAGTGAGTGAAGCATAATTTAGGCCAAAGCCAGACATGGAGCTCAACACAGCAATCGCCAAGAAATGTTACAGACACAGACACACATACTGCTGCCACTGTCCATTTCCTGCCACAACCCCATCTCACAAACAGACCAAACAAAAACCACAACTCAAGGGAGGAAGGCAGCCCCCAAGTTCTGCCTTTGTCAATCTGAGGTCCAGCAAAACCAGGTAGTTATAGCAGCAATAGGTAGTACAGCATGATACTCAGTGCTGAGAAAATAAAACCACAGAATCAAACCTTACTTGATTTCTTCCTCCTCCCTGGATGTAAGGGCTCTTTCTGCCTCCCTGTCTCATTGAATATACATTTTGAAATTCCCTCCAAAAGTGTTCCCCACTCCCTCCTCCCAGGCAATGAGGGCACAGTTGCCTATGCCAGCACTTGATTTGTATGATGACAAGCCAACCAAGAAACAATGAGATCTCAAGCCAATTGAAAGCCAGTGCCAGAGAATGAATTAGCAAGGGGGGAAAGCCCACCAAAATGGCTGCTTGAATTGATTCACGCTGAATCAGGGTTGATTTTATTTGATCTCAGATCAGCCCCTTAATTCAAGGGGCAGTTCAATTCACGGTCGAATCCTCAATCACCACTGTTTTGGCACAAATTGATTGGTGTGTGAATTGAATTGCACATCCCTAGTGTCCCAGATATTATATTTTCCCTGAAGCCACTCATATTAGAATCATCTTTTCTATGCCTTGTCTGTTGGAATTTAGTCCTCAGGGCATTCTACCAGTGTTCATTCTTCCCTGTGTTTTGAGGTAAGGTTAAAATGGGGTTCTCAAACTTGGGTCCCCAGATTTTGTTGGATTGCAATTGCCATCATCCCTGGCACAATGGCCAAAGGCTGGGGATGATAGGAGTTGTAGTCCAACAACATCTGGGGACTCAAGTTTTGGAAGCCCTGGCTTAAGGCATTGTTGTTATACAAAAATATACACAATTAATTTAGTGTTGCTGCTTTTCTTAGTGTTATTGCTTTAGTATTAATTTTGTTTGTGGGATATTTTGGTTGTACTAGAGTTTTATTCTGTTCTGTATGAGTCACACAGAGGATTGTTCTTCAACAGAATGATAGCCTATAAAATGCAATAAGATACAAAAAATGTAAAAAGGTGCAGAAATGTTTATTATGTATAGATGTGTACAACATGTTGGTTCCATTACTTGAAAGGCAATAGTTAATCCTTCATACAGAGAAACAAAACTTTCATTAAACCTATAACTGAAATAATGCTGACATTCTGAGAAGATATCTAATGAAACTGCATACTGTGTTTCTTTATTTCTAGTTCAGCTTTTCTCCACCATGCAAACCTGGTAAAATATAGTAATTTCAATTAATTCTCCTGCATATATGTATCTGTGAAGTCTGAATTAAGTGAAAACTGACACAAAGCCTGAATCTAAACATTTGTTCACATAATGCAGTAGGACTTACTAGTAATATTGTTTAGGATTAAAACCTTACTCTTAAAATAGAGGCAATATAAGTTCTTTTGACCCCGGTTGCTTCTATTGCTTCAAGGTCTTTTGATACCTAAGGTGTATAAAAAGTAATTGAGTATAGCAAACCTCCTGCAGGTTCTTCAGTTGTCTAAAACAGATGCCCTGCTTTGTTTAGTATAAAATGGACCATTCACACAGAGGAGCAACACACATGGTCTACATGTAACTGAACTACATTAATTAGACAAAATAAAAATCTCCCCTGGTGACTGCGGAGATGAAATCATTTAGTTCTTTGAGAGAAAAGACACATGAACTGCCCATTGAGTCCCTGGTCTTGCAGCGACGTTCCCTCTAATTTTTATCATCCGTGAGTGGAAACAGTTTTGTTCTGGGTGGCAGTTTCAAGACAGTGTGCACACATAACTAACTAACTAACTAACTAACTAACTAACTAACTAACTCTCTCTCACACACATACGCACACACACACACACACGTTAAAAAGCACAAATAATGAAATGATGTGCAAAATAAATGTGCAAAACGTTATCTCCCCCGTCTCCACCTTTCTTCTTCCACAGCTTATTAATCAACACTGCAACTAGTTATTCATTACTAGGCACCATAAATATGGAAGGAAAAAGAAGAGTATTTTCCAATTCTACTCTATTTTATTACAAAATATAATAAGGCAATACTTCAATAAACAGTTACTGGAAGTGATCATACTTCAATATTCAAATTAGTATGGTGGAAATAGTATTATCACACTACAGACCTTATTACAAAGTATAATAAAAATAAGGCAACAAACATATTACTCCAACAAACAGTGATTGGGAGTGATAATACTTCAATATTCAAATTAGTATGGTAGAAATAGTATTATCACACTGCAGATTTTTGCTGCTCCTGCTGTTCAGAAACTTTCTCTCTTCTGTCTTTATCATTCTTCCAGTGTTTATATATTTTGTCAAGGTCTATTTTTCCACCACTGGAAATGTGACATTTAATCCTCAACAGCATGTCCAGGAGCTTTTCCTTCAGTCTGCTGTGTGAGGTGGTTTGGATGTTGTTCATAAGGCTGAAACCACACTCACAACCAGCACTTGACGCCTGAAAGGTTGCATAGATATCCATCAATTGAGGTATTACATTGTATTGTTCAGAATTTTGCAGAGTAAAAGTCGCCATGTCCTGAAAATTTCTCAACCACTTTGCTTCACATTTCTGTGCAACCAAGAATGTATTTGGATTGTATTGGTTTAGAATGAACTCCTTCTCCGCCATCATCATCATGGTGCTATCAGCAGAGAAATGTGCTTGGCTAAGATCTAAGATGTCTCTGTATCTGTCCACTAGCTTGCCAGTGTTCGCAGTGTCAAATCACAGCTGATTTGCTCTGGTGAAAGAGAGCAGAAGTCAAATGTTGCCCATTCTTTTAGTTCATTTTCAGGAAACCTTTTGAACAGATGGTCCATACAGTAGGGATATGAATTGCAGAATAGGCCAACGACTAAATTGTTATTCTTCTGTCTTTGATGCAATAAGATTTTTAACAGTCTCACTCCAAAACACTGTTTCCCCAAGATATTGAGCTCTCATCTTCTGGATTTTTGCTCTTGCTAGCTGTACTGTTTCCACTGTTGCTAGAGAGCTTTTCTGGAAACATTTAGATAGCTAATTCACCTAAGACATCATTCAGTGCAGCAAGAGAGATACAGTAATTGGGATCAGAGAGCTTTTTCAGGCAGTACTTTGCAAATGAGCCATTATTTTGTGAGACTTCATGTTCAGAGTATGTAAGAGAAGTCTCATAACTGTGCATCAAGGCATTTACAGCAAAATGTCTGGAAAGCAAAGAAACTTCATGCAGAGATTTTAACAATACACTCATTTTCAGCAACTTTGGCCAGTTCTTTAAGCTGTCTTTTTGAAATGAGGATCTGCATAAGAATGAATAAATGCCCCTTAATAGTGTTTCTATTTCCTCCATCATAGGTACTTTCTTCCATGAGTTAACCAATCCAAGATCTTCACAATGAGCCACACAGTGCTGTACTACTAAATGTGGAATGCACTGCATCAGTCTTTTGGCAACACCATTGTTTTCCCCTAGCATAACAGAAACGCCATCTGAAGTAAACATCACCATTTTCATCATGTCCAGCCTATTCAGAGTGTAAAAGTCTTTTACAGCAGCTGTAACAGCTTCCGCATTACAAGCAGTGAGGTCGACAATCCCACCAAATACTATCTGGTACATTGTAGCAGATGTTGCATCTCTGAACTTTAAGTACAGTATAAGCTTTTTAGTAACAGAAATATCTGTCCCAAACTCTCCCTGGTTCTCTGGTTGAGGCTGTGGCAGGAATGCTTTTTATTAGCTTTGGCTGATACAACAGGTTTGTCCATTTCTGGAGACAAATGACCTTAAAACGGTGGCCCATATGCTGGTAACCTCTAGGCTTGACTGCTGTAATGCATTCTACATGGGGCTGCCTTTGTATGTTGTTCAGAAACTACAATTGGTACAGAATGCGGCAGCCAGATTGGTCTCTGGGTTTCCTGAAGGGACCATATAACACCGATTCTAAAAGAACTGCATTGGTTGCCAATTATGTTTCTGAACAAAATAGAAAGTGCTGGTTATTACCTATAAAGCCCTTAACAGCTTAGGTCCAAGGTACTTAAGAGAGCTCCTTCTCTGCCATTAACCTGGTCGCCTATTAAGCTCATCTGGAGAGGTCTGGTTATAGTTGCCCCCAACTAGTTTGGTGGCAACTCGGGACTGGGCCTTCTCTGTGGCTGCCCCAGGGCTTTGGAATGCGCTCCTTGCTGAAACAAGAGCATCTCCTTCTCTGATCGTTTTTAGGAGGACCCTGAAGATGTACCTATTTTCCCAGGCTTTTAACTGTAATCTATTTTTTAAAATATTAATGTGTTTTTATCTATTGTGATTTTTATCTGTTTTATAAATTTTAAATGTTTTATATTTTATATTATGTTTTAATTCTGTACACTGACTAGAGATTTCAATATTAGGCAGTAAATAAATTCAATCAATCAATCAATCAATAATAAGTGTATGATAGGAAGACCCACGAATCTACATGAGCCCCTTGTGGCGCAGTGGTAAAACTGCCGCCCTGTAACCAGAAGGTTACAAGTTCGATCCTGACCAGGGGCTCAGGGTTGACTCAGCCTTCCATCCTTCCGAGGTCGGTAAAATGAGTACCCAGAATGTTGGGGGCAATATGCTAAATCATTGTAAACCACTTAGAGAGCTCTGGCTATAAAACGGTATATAAATGTAAGTGCTATTGCTATTGCTATTGCTACATGTACGACAGCATTGATTAACTCCAACAACTCAAAAGCATAATTTTTGCTGTGCCAGCTCGTTGGTATCTGCACATATTTTCCAGTGTGCTCATTTATAGTTTGCGCAGAGTTCATGGAGTTGTTCATCTGTACTGCAAGCAAGACATTGTCTGTAAGAAGTTTAATTTCTTCTGGTTTTGCATATTGCCTTTCTATCAGTTCCAGTGTCTTTTCTCTGTCAACCTTGGTTTGTGATAGCAGATTTTTCAAGCTAGATGTACCTGAGTTCCTGCTCCTATGGTTATGAACTGCAGATTCATGACTTTTGGTCAATAAGTAGTCCAGTTTCCACCCATCTTCCCATTTTTGCCAGTAGAGAAGTCACTGGATATTTTGGCTTCAGCACATGTCTTGCAAACCAAGCCTGTATCATCGTTGTGCTGGAATATTTCTCTCAGCTTTACATGAATCTTGCCTTTGGATTTGTGGAATTCTGTTTCTACTGTTTCATCCAGTAACAGTAGAGAGAAACAAGATTTCTTTGCTTTTGGCTCTTGATGTTGCCATTGGCTTGTGTTTAGGCATGGCAGGTAAAAAGATAAAGTTGTGTTAAGAATTATCATCTTCAATTCCCCCACAGGAAAAGAAGAGTCAATGTTAATATATTTGATTTTGTATTAGAAGCTGCTGCTGGCCAATTTCCTTTATCTGCCTTCTGTTTTAATAGTAATAGGTGGTTAAAAGGGGCCTATAACAAAATAGTATGTTTGTATTAAGTAATAAAATTAAATTATAATAATTATTAAATTATAATAAATAGATTTAAAGTTTGTTTTGTTAAATAAAATAAAAATAAATAATTAACTCCCTATTGTCTAAGTTTTATTTAAATTTTAATTCATCCTTGCTTTCTTGCTCTTATCCTATAAAGATAGTTGGCTTTGGGGACAAGGAATAAGCCACTTTCAAACTATTTTCGAACATAAGAAGAGCCCTGTTGGATCAGGCCCAAGGCCTGTCTAGTCAGCATCCTGTTTCACACAGTGGCCCACAAGTTGCTGCTGGGAAGCCCTCACAGGCCACTGAAAAGTGGTATACAATGATAATAAATAACAATGATGTCACACAACAAGCACGGAGCAAGAACTAAAAGTGTAAATACACTGACTGAAAACATGAAAATATTTAAAATATTAAATATTTTGCATGTAAGGTACATTAACCAAATATAGCAATTGATATTAACCAAAACAGTTAATATGCACAGGATGGTGCTAAAACCTCTAACACAATATGCAGCAGGATGGTGCTAAAACCAGAAGAAAGCAACACCAAATTCTCCATGATATGTGTATCAATCGAGTGCTATCTCATCAAGCAGTAGAACATTTTGTAACCTGTTCTAGAATCACTGTTGGAGGATCACACATAATTTAAAAAAAATTTAAAAAATTATGTGTAATTTAACTTAAAATATATAAAAAGTTCAAATTAAAATACCCATAAGACTACCAAATAGCTAAAAAGCTTGGCTGAAAAGTTGTCATTAGTTGATTTCTAAAAGCCAACAGGGATGGATACAAAAATATAAAATATAAAAATAAAACAATGTATTGCGGGGGGGGGGGGCTGGAGTGAGAATTAATGTCTGCATGGGTCCCCCCCTTTATGTGTTGTTAACATTTTTTTAAAGCACGTATTTTTAAAAAATGAACTAATTTAGCTAATATTCAACTAATAAGTCAACTTTCAAAAGTATATATTGATTTCTGTCTGGGGGAAAAAGGAAAATTCCTTTTCATTCCAGATTTGGCCTGCAAGCCTGCTCAGAGATTGTGTATCCTTTCCACAGCACCATAGCAGTGATTATTAATTAGCAATTATTAATTATAATATTAATTTATAAATATTATAAGTAATTTATTAGCAGAACTGTCTCCTACCTCAGCCTTTTGGAGTTCTTTGAGAGGGTTGGAAAAGTCAAGCAAGATTCAGAAAGATTCAGTTACAGCCACCACAAAGTCCTTCCTCCATTTGGAGCCCTGACCAGCTGTTTTGGCTTGGCTCACACACAGTCTCGTGAGGTCACTCACCAAGAAATGGCCTGTTTGTGCTTTGTGTGAACAACACAGTGACTCAGCCCCAAACGTGACTTGCAGCACTGAAGCCATGTTCCCGCTTCACACCTCTGTGACTGCAGCAGCAAGCAAGCGCAGACTGGCTGCCCCACCTTTGTTTATTTATTTATTTGCCATTCTCACCGTAAGGGCGTTAAAGGTTGAAGATTATTTTGATTTGTTCTTGTGATTGGGAATGAACTGGGGGGGGGGGTTGCTCTTTCTCTTCCAACTCCAAGGTGTTCTGTATTTCAGTGTTTGTTTCCAGACTTGGTATTCCATCTGATTGTCCGTCTCCCCCCCCCCCCCCGCCCCACCCATTCCCTGGTTGCCTGTGTTGGGAATTCTCTCTGGTAAGAGAATCCCTTTTTCATTATAGCAGAGTGCACAGAGGCACAACACAGCGGAATTGGGTTAGGCATGCGTATATGCTGGGAGTAAAGTAACTTGGAGCCAGTTCATAGTTTCAAATCAATATATATGGCATTTATTAGAGAACTCCATTCTGGATAGGAAAGTGAGGAGTTGGATTCTGCATCTTCTCTGCACACATGGTGCAGGGGAGAGGAGCTTGCATGTTGCAAGGTAGAAGGAACAGCAAGAGAAGAGGGAGAGAGGAAGGAAGTGGCTTGAAGGAAAGAACTCCCTGAGAGTAGCAATCTATATTCCAAAGGGATAGTGTCAGAGCAGTAGAGAAGGGATGACCAATGTCTTGACCCTCTAGCCCTCTGATTCACTAGTCTGTCCTCCACTGTCATTGAGACAAGAGACAGCGCAAAGTCCTTCACTTCCAGCAGCCTGACTCACACTCCAGTTTACATTCCTTTGGCTGTTGCTTCCCCCTCCCCCCACTGCCTCCCCCCATCGCCACCTCAGACTCTCCTTGCCTGGGTTGACTGAGCTCCCAGTTGCATCTTTCCCCACCAACCCCTCCGCCTCTCCCCACTTGATGCTTGGGCTCTTGCAATAGATTCTTTCCAGCCTTCAGCAAATGATAAATGTTCACATAGTTTTGGTAGGCATTTGGATTTGGATGTTTCTTTTTACTGGCTAAACACTTTGCTCCCCACGAAACTGGCCAATATAGCAAAACAGAAGGCTCAGTATAGTTTGTGTGCAAATTCCTACTGAATGTCGTCTATCCTAGCCAGAAATTTAAAAATATTACTGGGCAGGGGCGTAACTATAATAGGGCAAGAGGAGACAGTTGTCTGGGGGCCCACTGCCTTGGGGAGCCCCCCAGAGGCAAGTCACATGACTGACTCCCCCAGTCGCACACCCGCCTGGGCTTCCTTCAGTTGTATTCATCCTCCGAAACTGATGTGAGTGTTAAGACCTGGAGCTACCAGAACAGCATGTCTTTCTCTAGTACCATTAAATGACTGGCATCGTCCACAATTTACAAAACCTTTAAAAAAATAATTTAGGATGATGTGTTTTATATGCAGCCTCATTTAAGATTTCTTTACTTCATGCGCTGAGCTTCAGTGTGTGTGGGGGGGTGGCATTTTAAAATCTTGTCTCTGGGCCCACTCCAACCTTGCTACGCCCCTGAACTGGATTTTGTTGTTGTTTAGAAAGAGGTTCTAGCGGGAATGCTCACAGCCCCAATGAAAAGGTTCTATACATAGTGGTGGATTGCAAGAGCAATCTTCTCAAATCGCAGAAGTATCCAATTGCTTTGGGGTTTGGTGGGTGGTAGGCATCCCTGGGTGCCTACCGCCCACCCCGGTTTTGTGCCCCTAGGTGCTCTGCATAGGAAATAATGGGCCAGTTCGACTCCCCAAATTAAAAAATAATTTAGGATGATGTTTGTGTGTACACACACACACACACACACACACTCTTTTACTATGCTTTTTGTTACCACTATTGAGCCTCGTTTAAGATTTCTTTACTTCATGCGCTGAGCTTCAGTGGGGGGGGGCATTTTAAAATCTTGTCTCTGGGCCCACTCCAACCTTGCTACGCCCCTGTTACTGGGGCTGGGGAGAGGCGGAGCCCCGCTCGGGCTCTTGTGAAGGACGGAATCATCTCCCTCGGCAGCAGTGGACGGGACTCTTGGAGAGAGACGATTCCCTCCTTCACAAGAGCCCAAGCGGCAGGCGGGGAGAGGCGGAGGGCGTGAGACGGCGGTGGGGAAAGGTGGTGGCGGGGAGCAGCGGCAGCCGCAGAGGAAATGAGCGGCAGTTTGGGAAAGCTGCCCTGAGGGCTGGAGTGTGTGTGTGCACACGCAACCGCGCACCTTAAAAGGAACAGTGTCTCATAGGCATGTAGAACCAAGGTCTACATCTGGAACTACATGCTCAGCTTAGACATTCTGGAGAAGAAAGTATTCTCCCCTGGATCTACAAACATTTTCTGAACAATGCCAGGCTTTTAAAATGGTGATTATCTTATATTTAGCAACTACCCCTATCCAGGCCAAGCACAGCATCCCTCCAGTGGCTGTTGCTGGTATCTGCCTTATGTATCTTTTTAGATTATGAGCCCTTTGGGTCCAGGGGACCATCATCTTTATGTATTTTTTATTTTTCTATATAAACCGCTTTGATAACTTTGGTTGAAGAGCAGTATTTAAATATTCGCCATAGTAATAGTAGATGTGCAAGGGAGCCATTTCTGCCGCTATGCATGCATACCATGCTAGAGCAAAACAGCTCCAGGGATGCTTTCCAACAGTATAGAATTTCTGTGTGTTTTGCTGGAAGTGGCTGGAGTTGACTACTTCCTGCATCTGCCTGTATGTGTGGTGGGATGATCATGGCTGACATACTGTGTGATATTATTCATGAAATGGAATGTATTGTCTGTGCCATTATGCAAGAGTGCTGTTGCGCAAGAATAAAAATTATGTAAATAGAGTAGTGTGACAGTGCAATCTTTATATATAATGTCTGCTCTGTTGTAGGGATGTGCAAAAAATTTCGGGCACAGATCGATCTGTGCCTGAAATGAGCAATTTCGGGTGATTCAGGGCCGAACCGAATCACCCTCGATGTCCCCCGATATTTTTCGGGGCTGAGCCGAATCACCCGAATTTCGGGGCCGAAAAATTCGGGTGATTTGGCTCATGACCGATTTTGGGGGATTTTCTGAAGTTTTAGTGACTTTGGGGCAGTTTGGGGGCATAGAATGGGATCTGGGCAAAAAGAGTGGGGTGGGGTGGTAGTGCCTAATGGGTGCAGGCTACCACCCCAATTTCAAGGGGATAGGGCAAAGGGCTGATTTTTGGGAAATTTCTGAAGTTTTCGTGTCATTGGGGCAGATTGGGGCAGAATAGTGGGGTGGGGTGGTAGTGCCTAATGGGTGGAGGCTACCACCCCAATTTCAGGGGGATTGGACAAAGGGCTGATTTTTTGGGAATTTTTGAAGTTTTTGTGTCTTTGGGGCAGTTTGGGGGCAGAAAGTGTATCTGCCCCCAAAAGGGTGGGGTGGGCTGGTAGTGCCTAATGGGTGGAGGCTACCACCCCAATTTCAGGGGGATTGGGCAGAGGGCTGATTTTTCAGGAATTTTTGAAATTTTGGTGTCTTTGGGGCGGATTGGGGGCAGAAAGTGGATCTGCCCCAAAAGAGTGGGGTGGGCTGGTAGATAGTTCCTAATGGGTGGAGGCTACCAACCATACCCAATTTCAGAGTGATTGGGCAGAGGGCTGGATTTTGGTGAATTTCTGAGGTTTTTCTTCATAAGGTGCAGTGTGCTAGATTGATATTCATAGTAAATGAGAGTGTGAAAAAGTGAAAGTGGGGTCATGAGAGTTCTTTAATTGGAAAAAATCTCATTTGGTATCATTGAATGAGAATTCACACCTCAGAAAATAAGGGAATAACATCCCTTCAGAAAAACTTCTGAGGTGTGAATTCTCATTCAATGATACCAAATGAGATTTTTTCAATTAAAGAACTCTCATGACCCCACTTTCACTTTTTCACACTCTTATTTACTATGAATATCAATTCAAGCACACTGCACCCTATGAAGAAAAACCTCAGAAATTCACCAAAATCCAGCCTCTGCCCAATCCCCCTGAAATTGGGGTGGTAGCCTCCACCCATTAGGCACTACCAGCCCACCCCACCCTTTTGGGGCAGATACACTTTCTGCCCCCAAACTGCCCCAAAGACACAAAAACTTCAAAAATTCCCAAAAAATCAGCCCTTTGTCCAATCCCCCTGAAATTGGGGTGGTAGCCTCCACCCATTAGGCACTACCAGCCCACCCCACAATTCTGACCCAGGCCCCAATTTCTGCCCCAATCTGCCCCAAAGACATGAAAACTTCAGAAATTTCCCAAAAATCAGCCCTTTGCCCTATCCCCCTGAAATTTGGGTGGTAGCCTGCACCCATTAGGCACTACCACCCCACCCCACTCTTTTTGCCCAGATCCCATGCTATGCCCCTGAACTGCCCCAAAGTCACTAAAACTTCAAAAATTCCCAAAAAATCAGCCCTTTGCCCAATCCCTCTGAAATTGGGGTGGTAGCTTCCACCCATTGGGCACTACCACCCCACCCCAAAATTTTGCCCCTGGGCCCTTCCCCCCGAATCGATTCAGATTCAGATTCGGATTAAATCTGAATCCGACACGAATCAAGGCTGATTCGGGTGGCCCATATTCGGGCACAAAACAGAACAGGGGTGATTTGGTTCGGGTCCCGAACCGAATCACCGAAAATCTGAATTGCACACCCCTACTCTGTTGCACAACTGCACGAATGTTACACCCCACCATGTGCATAATGTCACATAGTATGTCAGTCATTATATTCTCACCATGCATATGGCAGATGTGGGAAATGGCCATCTTCAGCTACTTCCTGCAAAATACACAGATATCAATTACTGTTGGAAAGCATATCTGGGACTAGTTTGCATTGGCAGTGTATATATGCATATTGGCAGAAATGGCTCCCTAACACCCCAGCATGGTCAGCATATATTTGTAGATTCACTGGAGAACAGCTACTTCTTTGGAATGGCGTGTAGTAACTCAGCCACCATTAGTAATGCAGTCACCATGAGTGTTCCCTCTAACAGAGATTCCCAGATGTCGTTGACTATAACTCCCAGAATCCCCAAGCAAAAGCCATTGCAGCCGGGGATTCTGGGAGCTGTAGTCAACAACATCTAGGAATCCCTGTTAGAGGGAACACTGGTCATCATTAGTAAGGCAGTCACCACCATGCAATAATTCAATGCTCCAGAGCTGCCCTGTAGGCAATCATCAAGTGGGTGCTATGAATCCAGAAAAAGAGATGGGAGGTCAGAACCAGAGATCATGCCAAGAGCCAATAAAGGGTTATCATTGCCCACTGCAAAGATTAGGAGATCCAATGGCTAAAGAGAGCCAATGGCTGGCTTGGGTGGGTGGAATTCTTCTGGTATCTGGGATCTCTTTACTGTCTAGGCCAGGCTTAGGCTATTTTTGAACTACAACTCCCATAATCCCCAGCCACAATGGCCAATAGCCAGGGATTATGGGAATTGTATGCCAACATCTGCAGGAGGGCCGAAGTTGAGTAGCCCTGGTCTAGGCTATGGGGTCTCAAACCTGGATCACCAGATTTTGTTGGACTACAACTCCTATCATCCCCAGCCACAATGGCCAAAGGTATTTGTATGGCGACCCAAGTTTGAGAACCCCAGGCCTAGGAAGATGTTCCCTCTTTAGCTCTGGTGCCATGGAGTGACTGGGCACAGAGCCATGGATTTCCAGGCTAGCCTTAAACAGCTTCCCAACAGTCCCCACAAACAGAAACAGCCTTGTGAGCATCAACATTTTTCACTAATTCCACTGCTGAACTGGCATGATGTTATCTTGGATTTGTGTCCCATCACAAAATCAGATAAAAGGATTTTCAGAGCCATTGCTTGGGGAATGCATGAAATACTACTTTAGACCACAGCCATTCCACACGGACTGCTCTATTCATTTGCATTTGTCGACTTTGTTCTGGGGTGGGGTGGGGGGAGATTACCATATAATAATGAATTCAATTTGTAGAATAGTAAAGTGCCCCCCCCCCGCCGCAGGCAGTAGTTTCCAACATGAAGATAAAGCTGCTGCTTCTAAGAGATAAAACTGGCTGATTAGAGATGGCTTCCTTTGACCTTCCTGATTCATAAATTCCTGCTATGAAGATTTGAATGCTGTAATTGACAAGGCTGTGTTAGAATAGTGGAGACAGTAAGTTAAATGATTACACCATTAAATCTGTAAGAGTTGAACAGAATGTAAGAGTTATACATGTTACGTAAAAAAATATTTTTGGCACAGTAGAATTTGGCCCTTCTAGAAAGTTCTGATGCCAGTGAGGTCAGGTAGAGGACGTGCTGCTCTCGAGGCAGTGGTGCATGCAAACAGACATGTTTACCAGCACAACTTAACAAAAGTAACTTTGTTGGGTGAAGGGTTTAGAGACTGTTGTGACTGCGGTTTGGCTTGGTGGCAAAGCACTGGCAGACAGCAGCAGTTCTGAGTGGAATTAATTAATGAGGGGAAAGGAGGACTCGGAAAACATGGAAACAGTAGCTGGCGTAGAGTTGATGAAGTGTTGTGGCCAAGAGTATGACCTGGGAGGTCCCCAATTCAAATCTCACCTAAGCCCTGAACTCGTTAGGTGGCCTCAAGCAAGACATTCTTCTGTCAGCTTCACCTCCTTGCCCCCATATCTGCAACTGTAGGGAGAATAATTCTGGGGTCCTTTACAAAGGCATTGTAAGGATTGCTGAGCTAGTAGGCCTGTTCACATGATCATTTGTGGGGAGGGATGTTGGAGGGTTAGAATGCTCCTGTCCCAGTAGCAGCAGACGATCAAAACCTTTGTTTGGGTGAGCAAACCCAGAGAACACACAGTTAAGCCAGGTGTTGTGTGCATTGCTGAAATCAGGAGCTGCAAGCATGGAAAGTCCTCCAAAGGCCTAGCAGACGTTCCCAGCATACTTTGCACTGCCAGTAGGCTGGGAAGCCCCATGACATCAGCAGCTGCTTTCTGACTACAAAGGAACAGGAGGCAAACCCAGTCTTGCTGAAGTTGCTCCAGCCATAGGATCATAGATTGTGATTTGCAAAGTGGCACATCCATGGATTGCAGCCCCTGTAGCCATAGCTCTCTATTGTTTCTAGTCCTAATGGTTGGGTAAAGCGAGGTAGGAGAGCTCCACTCTCTTCTTACCTTGTTTCAGAGCTGTTTTGAGTAACCTGGGCTGGAGGGATATGCGTGAGTTCTCACAATCGTGCAAAACAGGATAACCCAGATTTTAATGGTTCTGTGAACAGGCCTAGTGCCTGGGAAGCATATTGAATACTGAAGTTATGCTATAATACTAAGTTTTATCATCTGAGGCTGATATCCTGAATGAGTGCATTGTTGCACTAGTGCAGGGCTGTTGCGCTAGGAAGTTGTGCTAAATTTGGAGTTTGTGCTCCAGAATAGTGTTGCACTTGCATAAACATGTTTGCACTTGTGAAACTGTGGCACGCCTCATATGTTTTAAAGGGAACTTCTGTGCAATTGCACAGTTCCAAAAATCTCCATGATTTTGCACAGCTGTGTAACCTTACATGAGCACAATTCTGTTGTGTAACCTTACGCTAGCACAACTTTTATCTTGCAAATGCACCATTGGGATGTCAGCCAGTGCTATTACCCATATAGAGCAATTTTACACATCCCTGATTGGACCATCATAAGGCTTCTGTTGTATCCTATGAAATTCTAGCTAGCTTGTCAAAAATGCTTGTAGGTGGGATGAGAAGGTAGGAATTTAAAGAACTGTCTCCTGGTGGGAATGCTGAAAATAGCTGCAACTTGGCAATGTTTTATTTTTCAAGTTTGCAGTCTAAATCTTGTTCAGAGCTGTGTTGTCTGAACCTTAGCTACTGAATTCAGGCTCTACATGGGTGCTGATAATTAATCAGGTTTCTATAGAGTTTTCTAGCCAGGCTTTCAATGCAAGCCTGCAGCAGAGTTTTGCCTGCTCTAATGGAGACGGGTAAGAGGGAATTTTGGAGGCTGGATTGTAAGGTGACAGTTCACATTTAGTTCACCTCCTAAATACTGCACAAAGGCATTCAATTTTATATGTAGGGTCTCCATTGTTTTGAATGGACCTGGATAACCCCCAAATTTGTTTGTTCGCTTTATTTATTTGCATTTCTATCCTGCTCTTCCTCCAAGGAACCCACAGTGTTCCTGTTATTGTTATTATCTTCACAACAACCCTGTGAGGTAGGTTAGGCTGAGAGATAAGTGACTGATCCAGAGTCACCCAGTATATATATGGCACTGGTTTCCCACTGGTGCCCCCCTTTCCTCCTCCCCCCTTTCCTCCTTCCCTGGCTTTTAAATCCCTGAACCTTGGATCTTGTGGATGGGGGTAATTTTGTCAGTTGTTCTGCTTCTCTAGGCCAGAATTAAAGTGTGTGGGATTTTTTGAAGTTTCATTTTTGCTTGAGTGAAGGCCAAATTAGATGCTACTTTAATCACATCAATGGCCTTAGTGTGTTTGCTTTTTCTTATGAAAATAGCATGCACCTGGACCAGATCCAGATTGGGACCATGGTAAGGATATAGACTTTAAGCCTACCTGCCCTGTATTTCTAACCTAGCTTGGCCCCACATGCATACTATTTCCCCTGGTGGGGGTGGGGGGAAGCTCTCATAGGAACCAACTAAACCTTTCTTTCCAGGGAAAAGAATATGCATGGGAAGAAAGGATTAGATAGGACTGTGACAGAATAGTAGGCATGAAGCCCTCCTATTCCCCTCCCCCCGCCATGGTCCCAAACTGGATTTCTCCCCTATACAGTGGTCCCTCGACTGACGAAGATAATCCGATCCGAACGCACGTTCGTAGGTCGGAATTTTCGTAAGTCGAAAAGCGCGTCCACGGAGGTCCGGAACACTCGTAAGTCGAGGAAACCGCATCTAAAAATTCGTAGGTTGAGGAAGCCGCATCTAAACCAGCAACGACTTCCGGTAATTTTTGTCGTTCGTATGTCGAAATCTTTGGATGTCGAGTGCTTCGTAAGTCGAGGGACCACTGTATACTGTATTTACATATGAGAAAGTGGGCCAATCAGGGCCAATGCTATGGTTAAAGTTACACCTAGTTAGGCCTTTAGGTAGGAACATTCCCCACCTCATCCTCTAGGTGATTCATCCCTTATAAGTCTCTTCTGTCCTTGTTTGTTGGGAATGATGCCAATGACATGGTTAAGGAAAAACATGCCATAATTGTTGCTGAGCATTCCTTTGTTCACCACAGCACTTAAAGCAATTTCCAACATTGCTGAATGAACTGTTATCAGACTGACAGGGTAACAAAAACACGAGCAAATACACACCATAGCATTCAATTATAAACTCAGATTTTATCAACAAATTAGATTATGTTCAGTTTGGACTTAATCAGAACTATGGGTTTCTTTCCTATTACAGCTAGAATGGCATAGTTCAAAAGCCAGTGTTATGACAGTAATTGCTGTTGTGGATTGCTTTTGCTTATTCTCTGCTTAACTCGTGTATACAAAAATATACTCTTACAGTATTCCCTGTAAGAGGGAATCCCAGACGTTGTTGACTACAGCTCCCAGAATCCCTAGCTGTAGTGGGCTTTGGTGGAGGATGCTGCGAGTTGTAGTCCACACTATCTGGGATTTTCTGCTAGAGGGAACACTGTACCCAGGTATGAGTGTGTGTTGTGTAATATAAATGAACTGCCAACTGAAAGCGAATCATGCATCTGATGAGGTGGGCTGTAGTACACAAAATTTTTGACCATAATTAATATGGTAACCTTTAAGGAACCAAAGAGCTCTGGTGTTTGCTGCAACAGATCGGCATGGCATCATTCTGAAATTTGACTGTGTAATACTGTCTGACTCCCAGAGGACGAGGTGGGCTCCTGGCCCTTCTTGAACTCAAGAATGGCTGAGCAGGAACAGAAAAGGTCAGCCTCAGGAACAGCCAGGGGAGGAGGTTAGTTTGTCATCCGAGTCCTCCTCCTGGCTTGCTGCATTCAGCCGGTTCCCTCTCCTGGGGAACTCCCAGCTCCCATACTCAGAAGCAGCCAATCATTATCGGCTGCCTTGTCTTTAAATGCCTCAGTGTAGAGCTGACAGGGCTTAAAGCCTACTTCCAACCTCATCCCCTTCCTGCCCTTGCTTCCTGTTTCCTGCCCTGCCCAACCTAGCTATCAGCATGGTGCCATTCTGAAATTTGATTGTGTCATACCTTAGTAAATAATCTGTACTGTATGATTTAGGGATCTTTTAAGACTCCTCTTTCTTGAGCTTTTTGGGAAAACTGAAAACTGAATAATGAAAAATGAAACCAAGCAAAACCCGGAGAGTAAAATACCCCGTAGAAATCAACCCCTGCCCTTTTACCCAGCCACTGACAGCTAGATAAAATAATAAGATCTACTGATCTTCCAGAAGATATTCTGACTTTGGCAAGTTTTCAGAGGAAAGGAGTTGGTTGATCTTATCTGTCCAAAGGAATAATAGAATCATAGATTAGATGCTAGAGTTGGAAGGGACCTTGGAGATCTTCTAGTCCAGCCTCCTGCTCTGGGGAGGAAACTGCTACAGCATCTTTGACAGAGATGCTATCTAGCTGAGAGCAAGTCAGAGGCTCTCTATCTCAAGGAGAGGAGAGCTGGTCTTGTGGTAGCAAGCATGACTTGTCCCTTTAGCTAAGCAGGGTTTGCCCTGGGTGCATTTGAATGGGAGACTAGAAGTGTGAGCACTGCAAGATATTCCCCTCAGGGGATGAAGCCGCTCTGGGAAGAGCTGAAGGTTTCAAGTTCCCTCCCTGGCTTCTAAAAGATAGGGCTGAGAGAGATTCCTGCCTGCAACCTTGGAGAAGCCACTGCCAGTCTGTGAAGACAATACTGAGCTAGATGGACCAATGGTCTGACTCAATATATGGCAGCTTCCTATGTTCCTATGCTATCTAGCCTCTGTCTGAAGATCTACAGAGAAAGAGCCCTATGGGAGGTAGATTGTTATACTGTGGAATACCTCTTTCAGTTTGGAAATCCTTTCTGTTGGTTGTATGTCAGGCAATATATCTCAGTGAGGAGGCAAAGAGTCAGTGTAGGGCCCAAGACATGGGTGGGCAAACTTGGCCCTCAAGTTGAATTACAACTTTCTTCTCCCCCAGCCACAATACATTGTGGCTGGGGATGATGGGGGTTGTAGTTCAACAATGGAGGGCCATGTTTGCCCACCCCTGACCCAAGGCCTAGTGGACAGTATGGTTGTCTGAGCAACATCTCTAGGGACCCACCCAGTAGATAGGGACTACAAGATGAGCAGCGTGTGGAAAGGGGCAAATTGGATCCCCTAGAGTGGTTGTAATTCTTTACCACATCTGTGGGGCTGGGATATGAAGGTCTTCTTGAAGCTCAGCAAATCAAAGATAATATAAGAGCAGCCTTGCTGGATGAGGACCAAGGTCTATCTGGTCCAGCATCCTGTTTCCCATAGTGGTCCACCAGATACCTCTGGGAAACCCATTGTCACCCATTGCATGGGTGAGATTCAAAGTCACCAGGACAGAACTTTCAGAAGCTGATGTGTGGGAAGTGGGGAAGAAAAAGGCTTAAGGCAACTAACACGAGCAACTTGAATTCTCTGAGAATGCAACAGTCTGCAATATGCCACATCTATATTATATAAGGAAACAATCATAATTGAGACAAGAAGAGAAATGGAACAGTCAAGGCAGGAGTGTCACTATTTCTATATTTGATTATCTGAAATATACCTTTAGAGTATCACATATCTTTCCTGTAAGCAATGCAACTGTATTGTATAATTCATGTTTATGCTTTCTGAGAAGCCTCTGAAAAATATTCTTTTGAACAAAAAGTGATTTACAAATAATGAAAACTCTTATGACAGAAAGAACTTGGCATTGTGAAAATTTGAATAGAACATGGCTTCCTCCCCCAGAAAGAACTTGAACAATAGAAGTCAATGGGATGTGTTGAAAACATTTCCATAAATTTCTGTACTTGCATTTGAAAGATGTAAGTGCTTTATTGTCCATTTAACACTGGGAACTGGAAAAAGATTAATTGTTAAATATTTAAGTGGTGGATAAAACAGTGTTCTCAGAATACATTCTGAATACAGATTGATCCAAAGAAGAAACTACATTGCACATTTGGCAGTTTCTGACATTCACATGATTCAATTGAGATTTTAAATGATGCTATGGCTCCTGTTTTGATTGATGGCATTTTAGTTGGGATAGTCTTCTGTTGTTTTAAATAGGTTGTAGCCTCAAGCTATGGTAGAGGTGGGGCAAAATGTTTTAAATAGACTATAAATGGATACAATCCAGACAAAATTTGGTAGAGAATTAGTTGTGGATAATATGTAATGGATTACCACAGGGATTGACATTGCCAATTCCTCTCCCCAACCATAAGATGAACAGACAGGGGCTGAGCCATCATTGGGCGAAAGGGTTCAAAGAACCCGGGCCGCCCACCAATCAGGGACCGCGAGTGCGGCCGCACACAGGCTGCTGCCAGTCTTGCTACTGCATGCACAAAGTAGCAGCAGTAGCAGCCACCACTGGCGGGGCTGCAAGCGGTCACCTCCTCACCTTTCACCTGCAGCTGCTGGGAGGCAGGAGGAGGGAGACAGACAGACAGATGGACAGCGGCCTTCGGCTTCTCCTTTCCTGCCTCCTGGGAGAATCCATTACCATTAGTCTACGCTCAGCCTCCCTGCTGTACTAGCAGGACGCAGCTCACCTTTATAAATGGCCAGTCCTGGTTTATTGCTGGTGGAGGGGCCCGCCCGGCCTCTGCAAGTCTCCCCCCCAGCCTGAACCAGCTTTTGCCGAAGCTCAGAAGTGGATTGAAGTAAGGGACCATTTTTGTTGCCTGCTGAAAATCATGGTGAAGCCCTCCCGTTTAAAATGATAACGCCCCCCTCAGCTTTCACCCCATCCCATTTCTGATCCCTGCAATGTCTTGATAGATCTGTAGTAGATTTCCAGTCGGATTGGGAAACCAGGCACAGTTTGCGTGCACAGTCTGTCTCCATGCCACCCCACCCCACCCCACCCCAATCCCTTGCAGTTTTTCCATATGGTGCAGAGTTGCAATTGGCAGCTCAGTGCAAAATTTAACAGGAGCTGTATACGAGATCTGAAATAGCTGCCCATAGCAGCAGGTTAAACTGGTGGCACACATTATTAGACGGCTGGAGCGATGCGTCTCTGCCTCTCTTCTCCAGCTCCGTCCTCTTCTCTTGGTCACCGCCCCCTGCCGTCAGACCCAAGTGCTGCTCATTGCATGTGGCGCATCTCTCTCTGCAGTTATCCCTCCTCCTCCCTCCTCCCCCACTCGGGCCAAGCGAGGCTGTTCCCACCCCCACAGAAGGAAAGCAGCAGACGGGTGGTGCTGGCATTGGAAATAAGCAAGCTTTGCTTTCTCCCCGTCCCTAAGGAAGGCAGGGCAGAGGAAAGGAGCCATGGGAGGGTGGCTTCCCCAGCGGGTCCCACTGCGGTTCTGACAGTGTTTCTGGGAGTGTGTGTGTCTCATGGTAGAGGGGAAGACGGGATGTGTGTCTGGGTTGGGCCGCCAACTCCACTTCTCCTGGCTGCCTGCCTCAGCGGAGGTGCCCCTCTCTCCCCTCTTGCCTGACATGCGCAGAGAACCTGGTGAGGGATTCCGTTGGGCTTGGAAGGGGGCTGGGCCAGGCTGCACCTCTGTGCAGCCTGCCTGTTGCGAAGAGGCGGGCGTGGGGCACTGCTACTGTGCGTGTGGAAGGAATGGCTTGTGCTTGGAAGCTGGTCTGGGTTGAACCAGAGGGCAGCAGGGGCTTAGCTGTGAGGGGGTCAGCCCAGACGTGGGGGTGGGGTCAGGGGCCACGGCGGCCACACACGGGGCCGCCACCAGCCTTGCTACACCACTGTGGACACATGTGTATCATGTTATGCAATATTGCACAGGGATGGGGCTGTAGCTCAGTGACAGAGCTTCTGTTCTGCATGCAGAAGGTCTCGGGTTCAGTCCCTGGTATCTCCCAGCAGGGCTGGGAAAGACTCCTGCCTGAAGCCTTGGAGAGTCTCTCTCTGCCTGTCAATGTAGACAACAGCGAACTAAATGGACTAATGGTCTGACTCGATATAAAGCAGCTTCCTATGCAAGTATCTCCCTTCCCACACAAGCAGAGGCACTCTTACCCCCGGACTTGGGGGCTGAAGTCCATGGCCTCCACACCCTCTAGCCCCCACCCCCCAATCCTCTTTAGTCTGTCCTGAGTGGTGTGGTTTGTGCCCTAAGAAGCTATGTGTTAAAAAATGATGCTTAACTTGCAGTGGTGGGGGTGCCCTCCAAAGACCTTTAAGTCCAGGCTCCAAAATTACCTAGGTGCACCTCTGCACACAAGTCAATGGCAGATGTTGTCAAGAGAGGGGATACTCGCATGTGACTAGCATTTAAAGATATTACAGCTGAGAGGCAGAGAACTTGCCACAGGGATACTAATCCCTACAGTCGCCCAGGGCTGGTTTGGATGATGACATTTGGGCAACAGAAGCTGGTGCATGAGGAGATCTGAAGGCTTTCTGCTCCATCTTCATACCTGTATGTTCAGATGAGGTGGTTATCTGCACACTAGGGGCCCATTCAGATGTTCTGACACCAGGTGATCATGTGGGGACAGCACAACAGCTGGTCGGGGACAGAGCAGTGAGCTCTCACTTCTCCTCATGTGATGAGTCCAAACTGCCCTTCTAACATATAGCTCAGCTACATGTTAGGCATTATGTTCTTTTACAAGAAAACACCTAGAGACAAACCAGATGATAATATGGTAGGTCTGAAATGAAATCTCCTATTGTCTGCTTAAATGTAGCTGGTGGATGGGGTGTGTGGAATTTGGGTCAGAACTGTGTTACAGGGCAAGTTATAAAAAAACAGCAACAACCTTCCCCACCTACATGCCATTTCTCCAATTTAAATGCCTATCTTGAAAATACTATTAGCCAGAGAGCGGGGAAAGGTATGCATTTTTTCTCTTTCTGTGGCTAACAGCAGCTTCAGGGTGTGGAGTGAAACTTCAGTCAGGGAAACAGTTGGGGGGAAATGGTTAAGCCCTCCCTTTCATCCTTTGGGCATTGTGGCTAGGGATGATGGGAGTTGTAGTCCAGCAACATCTGGGGACTCAAGGTTGAGAACCCCTTCCCTAAGGGGTTCATCCTACCACTGAAGAGCCTCTGAACATATGAATGTGTTTTGTACTGAGTCCTTCTATTGGAAGAAATGAACTTTTTGATCCAGTCCACTGGCAATAATCTAGCACAGAGTTCAGCAAGCTTAAACCTGTCAGTGAACTTTAAGATGCCTTCATTTATGCTGTGATTGCCTACTTGCAAAGCACTTGCCACTGAACTACAGCTTCTCAGGTACCCTGTTTGAACAAAGCCAGGACACACTAGTTCCGTAATCAAACAATGAACTTTTGGCTGCTAGCTAAATTTACCATGCTTATATATTAGAGGTGAGAACTAACTTTATGGCAGTGCAAAATGTACAAGGCAGGTTAGCTCTGTGATGTGAAACAATCAACTTCTTATGGTCTCCCTACCACCTTAATTTTTGTCCCACTGTTTGAAATCTAAACCAGGATGGTAGATTCCAATTAATAGAGGGAATACAGGCATGAGATCGATTTTATGTTTCCTCGAGTTAATGCTTTATACTTTCCCCAAGGGTACAATAAAAGACTTCTGCTTTACTTCTGCTGGGAACAGAACACCACCAAGTAAGGTAGGAAAGAGAGAAGATGAAAGCTCAAGCATGATTAGATATACATGTACTACAAAGGAAGCAATTAAAGCCCTAGATAGATTTTACAAGATTTCAGGAAAACATAAAATGCCCTCCACTGCTGCTAACATCCTGGCTATGCAGTTCATCCTGTTGTTGAAATGCATTATTATTTATATGTATTTATCTACAATATGTATATCCCACCTCATCCTATGCTCAAGGCAACTCTCTCTCTCTCTCTCTCTCTCTCTCTCTCTCTCTCTCTCTCTCTCTCTCTCCCTCTCCCTCTCCCTCTCCCTCTCCCCCCACCCTTGGCTTGTTGCATTCGCTAGAGAAGTGTATTGTAAAATAAGATATAGTTCCAAAATTCTCCTTATTCACATTTCATCTTGGCTGATCCTGATTCCATAACAGTTTTAGAAATCCCCCTTGCAAGCTGCATCTCCTGCAACCTCAGGAACCCCATTATGAGCAGTACCACTAATGAAGGATCTCTGTCAATGGACATCATAGGCATTGATGGGAAACATGTTATCTGCAAACTCAGCTCCCATGTAAAGCACAAATCAATCCTGAGTCAATTAGATAGCAGAATAGCAGTTGTGGCATGTCTTACCTAGAGCATACATGTTTGTACAGCAGATAATAGACTCCACATTTTCATAATTCCCTGAATACATATTTACTGGGAGACTTCAAAATTAGATAAAGCAAGATGGCTTGTGGTACCTAGTGCTAAGTAATGTTTAGTATTTGTTAGTAGGGATTAAATAGTTAAGACATCAAGACAAGGCCCTTTTACGACTTTGAGAAGCCCAGAGACAGAAGGTTCATTTTAGGGATGTGCAAGCCGGTTCAAATCTGAACCAGCTCGACATCAAACAGTCCCAATCTGAGGGCTCGACATTAACACAGTCTCTGGAGGTTCCCCCTCCTCCCACCGGCCTCCCCATGTATCATAATGGCCTGGTTCAGGTGGTTTTCGGCTCATTCTGGGCCTCTGTGTAGGTTGGTGACCATTTTGGAGGCCACCATGCATGCGCAATGGACATCTGTGTGACCATGCAGGTGTCCATTGCACATGTGCGGCTGCCCCGAAGGCAGTTTGTTTGTTTGTTTGTTTGTTTTTAAAAAATAACCCCCGAAGTGCCTCAAACTCAAACCTAATTGGGGGTGTTGGGGGGTGCACAAAACAGAACGTGCCTGGTCTGGTTCATGGCTACCTCCTGAAACAGGATGCTGGACTAGATGGACCTTGGGCCTGATCCAGCAGGGCTGTTCTTATGTTCTTATGAGTCCAGTTCAGTCTTGAACCAAACGGAGCAAACCAGTTTTGTGTACACCTCTAGTTTATTTGAGTGACCCTGCCCCCATTTTCTTCTCGGTAGCTGATACACTGCACAATTTTGCACACAGTAACATTGTGCAATGTTACAGGGATATTTCTTTGATTTCATTTTAATTTTTGTCTTCCCCATTGCAGAAGCACACAGTAAGTAAAAGAGAAAGTACTTTGAATGTTTCTGTTTTTGTGGTTAGAAAGAATTTCTTACTTTCCCTTCTAGCCATTAAGGAAGTAAAAGGTGTGAAGTCTTTTAAAAGGTGTTCCTGCAGTGGGGAAGGGAAAAAATTTAATATAAAATCAAAGGAATAGCCCTTTTCCTCCACATGTAGGTGGAATGATGGTCCAAGGAAGGGCTTCAGATCCAGGACATTCTGTAAAGTTCTGGCTTGAAACAAACTAGATTTCACAATTTTTAGTCATTTAAATTTTTTCACAAATTCACTGAAAATCAGAGGAGTGACTCATAGCTTTGAAAACAAATAACTCTGGATCCTGCCAGTGTGGACTTCATGTATGTCGGATTTCATAACTGTTTTCCCATCCTTTCTGGAAATATAAAAAGGGGGGACATGCTGTTGCCCCTTTTCATGAAGGCAAAGGCAGATTCCTTCACATACTGGTGGAATGATGGAAGGTCTTCAGTTTCAGAAGTTTCTGTAAAGCTCTGGCTTGAAACAAGCCAAGTTTTGCCATTGTTAGCCTCTTTTTACAAGAATTTCATTTTTTCACCCCAAATCAGGGAATTGGCCAGTTCTCTTAAAATGCACTACAGGGGGCCGTGACCTCCTTCTCCACATGTGTGGCAAGTTTCAAGTCTCTAGGAACAACAGGTGAGTTTTGGTGACACCCCCCTCCCGATTCTCCCCATATGGGGAAAAATCCAAATTTAAGTTGGAATTTGAATTTGAATTCTGATTCTGACCTGATATCCAACATCGCTAGAGCCCATAGAATCTGAATCTGACATTGTCAAAGTAAATCAGGTCAGATACAAATCCGAATCTTCTGAATGCACACTGGACTAGTAGACAGGTGTCTTCAAAGGGTATGTCTCCATAGCAATAGCCTATGCTCCTGTTTGGGAGCTACAACGCACACCAAACATCCAGGACCTATTTTTCTCTGCCTAGGCTCCTGCCAGAAATTCAGTCCGGAAGCAATTTCTGCCTTTATCAATTTCCCCCCGTTTCCACTGGGAGACAAAGCCAAAATGTTGCTAGTTAATGATGTACTACACATTTCCCAGTGTCTGTATGCTTTCAAGCACATGTACGTAGAAGACTCCTGGTTGATCCTGTCCTTCTGTTTGGGAATTGGGAACTATTTAACATTTCTAGCATTGCTGTCTCCAGTCAGTGTTAAATCCTTTCCACAATTTCTTAATACACTCTTGAATTTCCCATTCAAGGCACATTTCCATTGATAGTAGCTCTATTCAGATGTTCTGTTGTACGTGGGTTCAGATGTCTACCCACAGGTACATGATTTTTTGTGAATGACTATACCTGCATTCATTTTAAAAGCAAAAATAATGAGAAAACTAGCTTAACCCACGCAGAGCATCTGCACGCTAGTACTTGATTGCTTCCCTCACCCCCTGCCACAGCCACCTCACCTCAGAGATCTCTCCACCCTCACCTGAGCTGCACTCCTGCTCCTCCTCCTCCATCTGGTTGCTTCAATTCTCATCACCCCTCTTGGTCACTCCTCCATCCCTTTACTCCATTCCCCTCACCTCTCTTGCTTGCGGCTACAGCGTTGTGGTGCCTATTGGCTAAGCTGCAGCCCCCTATCTCCAGAGACCTCCCCACCCTCACCTGAGCTCTGCTCCTGCTCCTCCTCACAGGAGCAGCAGCAGCAGCGGTTGACTTCCTTGCTGCCACCACTGCCATGGTCACTCGTTCCCCTCAGGCCACTGACAGGCACGTGCCCGTCCCGTCCCGTGCCTGCCTGCCTCCCTCCTCCAATGGCCTCAGTAGCCCAAAACAGCAGAGTGGTTGATTGGGCCCTTCCTTGCTGCCAATAGGCACGCCACAGGCACTAGTTCCCCTCATGCCACTGACAGGTTTGAGCCCATCCCTTGCCCATCCTTCTTTCTCTCTTTCCCTCTCTTCTTTCCCCTCTTTCTTTCTCCTCCACTTGCTCTTCCCCTCTGTCTGTCTTCCCCTCCCTTCTTCTTTTCTTTCTTTCTCTTTCTTTCTCTCTTCCTTGCTTCCTGAGTTAACAGATCTTGTTTCCTCATCTAATTCACACAACAGCAGCCTCCTTCTCCTGAAGGGGCTCTTTCCTCCCTCATGACCCCTCTCTTCACAGACCCCTGCCCACTATCCTTTTATATATAGAGATTCTTCTCCTCTATAATCCTCTACAATGTAGAGTATTGCTCTCCTCTATAATCTTCCCTGCCCACTATCATTTATATATATATAGATCCCTCTCCTCTACAATCTACTGGATGGAACATCTTCAGACCAGTAACAGTTGCATTCCAAATGACCTTAACCATCACAGGCTCCTCCTCCCTATCTGCATATGGAATCCCCACTGCCCAATCACCACAGTGCCACAGGTTCCTCCCTATCTGCATATGGAATCCCCACTGCCCAATCACCATGGTGCTTTTGCTCTCACAGGCTCCTCCTCCTACCTGCATATAGAATCCCCACTGCCGAATCACCATGGTGCTTCTGCTCGCGAACTCTCACGAGAGCTGCTGAACACGGGATTAGCCATGGGTACGCCTTAGAGAATTATATATATAGAGAGATGGTTTCCTGTCCCAAAGGGCTCACAATATAAAGAGAAATACAAATGAGACACCAGCTACAGCCGCTGGAAAGAGCCACCGCTTTAAAAGGTGTGTCTGCGTCCAATCACTTCTTCCTGGCTCTCACTCCTAGCTTATTTTTATAGTGCACATTTGCTGGATTGATTGATTGGTTGATTGATTGATTGATTGATTGATTGATTGATTAAGTGCTGTCAAGTCGGTGTCAACTCTTAGTGACCACATAGATAGATTCTCTCCAGGGTGATCTCTCTTCAGCTTGGCCTTTAAGGTCTCTCAGTGGTGCATTCATTGCTGTTGTAATCGAGTCTATCCACCTTGCTGCTGGGTGTCCTCGTCTTCTCTTTCCTTCCACTTTCCCCAGCATTAAGGACTTCTCAAGGGAGCTGGGTTTTCGCATAATGTGTCCGAAGTATGATAGTTTGAGCCTGGTTGTTTGCGTCTCGAGTGAAAATTCTGGATTGATTTGTTCTATGATCCATTTGTTTGTTTTCCAGGCTGTCCATGGTATCCTCAAAAATCTTCTCCAGCACCAAAGTTCAAAAGCTCATACCTTATACCTTTCCAACTAGCAACACTCCTGGGGTGCGCATTTGTTTTTACTATCAACTGGAAAATGAACCATATGGGGCACTTTTAATTCATTTCAAAATTACCATGATGTACAACAAAGATGTATGATTGGGTTTATTTTTGGAACACCATTCATTACCCGTTCAGCATTCCAGGGTGCTTACCTTTATCAGGCAGGCAGTGGGGTGGGGGCAGAGTCCTTTGCATATCTACCTCTAGACACCCAGCCTTGTGGGAAAATAAGGTTTTCCCACAAGGACACATCTGTCCAGGGCGTTAGGGGGGGAAATTGTCCAGGGCATTAGGAGAACAATATGACCATCCATTTTATTTTCTCCCAAAGACCTGGAATGTGTGTTCTTCAAACCCTTGCCATGCAACCTATCAAAAGTTCAGAGGAAGTATGTTACTTGGTGCTAAGTGTTGTTGGGTAGGATGTTTTCAGGACTTCCTAAAAGCATCTCTTTGGCCACTTAGTGAAACTATATGGACTGTTGGTCTGATCCAGCAGGGTACTCCCTACTATTCCTGGCTTAGGGTGCATAGGGCTCTTATTCTGTGTAATGGCCAACATGATGCGGAGAGCACATGCTTCAAGGGCCAGCGGGAAGAGAGCTCTGCCAAACGCTGTGCCTATCCCTCTGTGTGTGCAGAGCTGTGCCTGCGTGGCCAAGAATCATGGCCATGTTAAGCACATTTAACAAAGGCTTCTTTCTGTCTCCGATTGAATACAGTGGGTCTTGAGACATTTTGACAGGGTTGTACCCGAAGTTATTTAAGATAACAATGATCTTGTTGGTATTCTAATGGAATGATGGTCTAATTAATTTGAGCTGCAAAAGATCAGAGAGACATGGGATTTTTGAGCCTGGTTAATAGGGTTGCTTATATTGCATTATATTCTATTTTATTGACAAGCTCTCCAACAGCAATAATTTTACACTCATTGAAAAATGCTTAATATGAGCTGGGGAAATGACAATTTCTTGAAAGTATTATTTCTCATTTTCTGGTGTACATCATTAGAAGATTTTGTCAGTTCTGATAATCAGAGTCTTTAATCACAAAGTGTGTATGTGTGTGAGAGAGACGGGAAACCGGATCATCTCTACATTATACACTTTGTGGGATATACTCTGGCAGGTAATAAATTATTAGCTTAGTTTTTCAGTTTTGAATCACTATCTACTAGCATTTGAAAAAAGCATTCATAAGTTATTGTTCGGAAGAAAAGATAAATTGCACCCGGACTCCCCAAATGAAGACAGGACACATGTGTACAGGATAAATAGGGCCACACTTATTAACTATCTATAGAGGATATGCAAGAAGCTTAGCAACAATTAACTAGAGTGTGGGCTTTTTCAACCCCTCTCAGGGACATTCAGCCTCTTAACAAGAACTGTCTACCCCCCATCACTGTTGGGCGAATCAACCGGGACTGAAAGATTCCAGCAGCTACCACTGCCAGTTTACTGTGCCCAGGAGGCAACCACCCAGATCATGCCCCCCGCCCTCGAGCCCCACAGCTCTGACTGGGCCACCTAAAAATGGTCCATTCCCAGTCTGCCTGGGCCCCAAAATCCTGAGGGGCTGTTCCATGGAGCCACCCTTCACCTAACAAAGGTGCCTCCCATTGAACATCAATGAAAACTCAACTTTACCTCTGCCCGCACTCACCTGCTCGTGTGACCAAATGCCTTAACAAAATGGTTCCCACCCCTAACCTCCCTAAAACAAGCCTCAGTGAGGAATAGGCAAAAATTTCTACACCCCAGGCCAATTTGGGTGAAGAAAAAAATTCTTACTGGGCCTGCAAGCGACCAGCTAGTCTCTCACTGAGTAATCGGGAAGATGGGTGGGAGCTGGCAGCCTGGTTAAAAGTGGGGAGTGTGTGCCCCAAATATGAACGTGGCTCTCGCTCCCTCAATGGGCCAGCACAACCACGTGGCCTCACTCCCTCACAAGTGAAAGGCAGACTCAGAGGCCCGTGGGCAAACCTTGCCCTGCCTGACAGCCGTTAGGTGCCAGTCAGAACGGCATTTCAGGAATCTCCCTGGAACTTTCTGATCCAAGATCCATTTTCATTTTAAACATATTTTGCCTGGAAATATAACTGCAGAAGTATATTACGAAAGAAGTAGGAAAAATTAAGCTATAATTGTTTTGATTTGAGTCAAATCATTGTTTTGATTTGAGTCAAATAATCTGACCTTATCATCTAATTCTTTTCTTTCGTTTTTCCTTAGAAGTACTTGAATTGTTCTTGGTGCTTCAGAAACTTGGTACATGAGAAAAATCATTGCAAGTAATGAATGGAAATAGTTGGTCTGAGTAGAAAACATTTCCCTCCATCCATTCTTATTTTGTTGTGTGGTATTTCTGCCCTGCTGCCTCTTCTCAATCTTTTAAACTGGGGATTGAACTGAACACCTTCTGCATGCAAAGTAACTGTTCTGGACTGAGTTATGACATTTTCCTTTATAAAGATTATATGAAGATATAGTATGTTATAACAAAACCTTAACACACATTTTAAAAATTAAGATTTTTTTTTTCCAACTTAGGGTGCCTTTGTAGCTCTCAAAAAGCTGTACTTTCTCCCCTTGCAGCCAAGGTCTTTTCCACTTGTATAAGTCTGCTCTTGAGGGCAGTTCAAACCTCAGAAATAGATTTCTGTAAGTAGAAAGGCCTTTTGCTGTGAGGGGAGAGGTGCAAAAATTGTTCCCCTTCTCCCTCTTCACCTGGTCAGCTGTGTAAGAAGCCTTCAGCACAGGGAAGATTTCCTGCAGAGCCATAGCAGATGGGACCAGTGGTAGAGCATAGCTCTACCATAGCTCAGTGGTAGAGCATCTGCTTTGCATACAGAAGGTCCCGGGTTCAATCTCTGGCATCTCTAGGTAGGGCTTGGATAGAACTTTCTCTGTTTATGATTACTGTCATTACTGTCTTTCAGGAGAGCCCTTATAACCTATCTGTTTGGCCTGGCCTTCCAGGGTTTTAAAACTATTGTAAATTGTTTTAAATGGTTGCCCTAGTTTTCCAGGGTTTTTAGGTGTTTTGAATGTTTAAATTGGTTTTATTCTGTTTTTAAAGTTTTGATTTTAATTGTTAACTGGTTTTAATTGTTTTTATCCTGTTGTAAATTGCCCTGAGCCATTTTGGAAGGGCGGTATATAAATCGAATGAATGAATGAATAAGATCTTTGGAAGCTGCTTCCAATCAGAGTAAACAATACTGAGCCAGATGGACCAATTGTCTGACTTGGTATAAGGCAGCTGCCTAAGGTCATACCAATGTAAACCTGTTCTGTTGTTACTGGATATAGAAAAGGTAGCTTATATTACAAGGATGTATTAGTATTTATTATTCATGGTCATTTTATTATCTATATACTGCTTTTCAAGAAAAAGTTCTGAAAGTGGTTTACATAGCAAAAGAAATAAGAAGGTGGTTCCCGGTCCCAAAGGGGTTTGCAATCTAAAAAGAAACGCCACTTGAGGGATGCTATGCTGGGCTGAATTGGGACAGTTGCTCTCTCCCGTTGAATATAAGACAGCCACCACTTGAAAAGATGCCTCTTGCCCAGTTATCAGGGTCAATAATCAGGAATACCTTTAGCACTTTTGCAAACCTCTGTGAAACTGAGTGACTTGCTTTTCATTGAACAAGAACACTACCAAGTCTAGGAAAAGACATTGCCACATCCTCCCAACCCCTCTCCATGTAACTTCTAGTATACAAGCAGAATGTGTCTTCAGTATTATCTGTCTTGTCTTCATTTTTCAGGGCTCTTTAAAACGTTTCTTTGCTGATCTAGAGTGAAATGTCATTCTCTTGTTCCCGCAGGCCATATGCTGTTTAGAGAAGCATATGAACTAAAGTTCAGTTATTGCAGTTGATGCTATGTGATATAAATCACTCAGCTTTTTTAAAAGACAGAAAAGCTGATAGCCTTACTATTCAGCAAAAAGTTATTTTCTCATGGCTGTGTCACATCTATCCTGAAAACATATGAAAAACATTTTAAAGGCCCATATTATGGAAATAAACCATGACACAAAAGACAGATCACATACTATTACGGAAAAGGTGATTTTATTATTTCTTTCAGTTTCATTCCCACTAAAAGGAACTGTGAGTTATTTTAAAGAATAAAGCCCATTTATACTGTTTTGGTTAATAAAAGGTGGTCAACCAACATTTAAAAGTCATTTAAATCAATGAGATGTTAGTCACGATTAACTTATGTCCCATTCTTTTCAATCAGAACTATGTTAACCATGTTTATTTTTAGCCTACTTTCCTTAAGGAAAGTAAGCTTATGAGATCACCTGGCATTCTCTGTGTGTGTCTGTGTCTCCGTGTGTGAGTGTTCCCCTATCAACTTCGCAATGCCTGGATCAATATGAACCGGGTATGGTTGTAGGGACACCTCAATGACGTAGTTTGTGATGATGTCATCCACCCCAATTCAAGATTGCGAACGTGTAAACATTTGAGGCTCAAGTGGGCTAACTGTGGACCTTCTAATGGATTTGAACCAAATTTGTTACAGTTATAGTCAGTGATATATAGGAATATCTCAGTGGAGTAGCTTGTGATGATATCATCCACCTTGATTCATGATGGACACATAAACATTTGAGGTGCAAGTGGGCTAAATTGTTTACTGTCTATCCAATTTGAACCAAATTTGCAACAGTTGTAGGGACACATAGGGCCAGCTCAAGGATGTAGTTTGTAATGATGTCATCCACCCCATTTCAAGATGGCAGATGTGTGAACATTTGAGGCACAAGCAGGCTAACTTGTGGACCGCCTAACTGATTTGGACCAAATTTGGTGCAGTTGTAGTGAGTGACTCAATTGCATAGTTTGTGATGATGTCACAATTCAAGATGGCAGATACATGAACGTTTGAGGCACAAGAGGGATAACTTGTGAACTGTCTAACTGATCTGAATCAAATTTGCTACAGCTGTAGGAAAACAGAGGGACACCTCAGCGTAGTTTGTGATGATGTCATCTACCCCATTTCAAAATGGCTGATGTGTGAACGTTTGAGGTGCGAGTGGCAACCGATTTGGAGCAAATTTGGTACAGTTGTAGGGACACACAGGGTTGTGATTATGTCATCCACCCCAATTCAAGGTGGCAGACGTATGCATGTTTGAGGTGCAAGTGGACTAATGTGAACTGCCTAACTGATTTGGACCAAATTTAGTCCAGTTGTAGGGATCGTGAAAGGAAAGTAGGCAGATTAGTTCTTACAGAACTTAGTGGTGTTGTTTTAAGAACCCACTATTTCATAGCAAGAAAAACTGATATATTTTATTTATTTCTTATATTCATGTCCCACCCTTCTTTCATGATGCTCAGATTGCTTAAAAGGCTCTCATTCCCCGCTTTTATGCTCACAACAATCCCGTGAGGCAGACTAAATTGAGAAATGGTGGTTGGCTCAAGGTTAGTGGGAGTTGGAGCCCAAGTCTGTGCTTTAGTTTAACCCTTTAACCACTAGGCCACATTGGTTATATGAACCCTTGTTAATGGACTGTCCATTTTGGGTAGTGGGGCTGTGCTGCACATAAGCCCCTTTCCTTTGTCCACTTGTTAAGAGTGAACTGTCCTTGGAATGCTCTCTGGGAAAGCCATGAGGAAAGTCAGGGTAGTTGTGTCTTGCACAGAACTGCCTTGCCTTCCTGTTCTTGGGCTCTTTGGTTTTACAGTGCTCTGAGCCTAGCAGGGCCAGGGAGAGAAAGCCAGCTGAAATAGCAAATGGGCTCCATGGGCTCTTATCATGCTTCACCCCATGCCAGCTTGAACATGACTGAGTTGGAGAACTGACTTCTTTATATAAGTCTACAATTTGGTAAATACGTGTTTTCACATGTGTAAGCTGACAATCCCAGATGACTTTTTAAATGAATGTCCACAGATACAGAGATATCCCAGGATTCACAGTCACACTGGTGAATCCTGATCATCTCATTTAGGTATGTCAGAGAATGTCACACCAGTGATTACTCATATTCACCAGTTTTTCATCAAATGATTTTCTTACACAAGATGATTGTTGAAAAGTGGTGGCAGAAAATATTCCATAGGATCTGAGTCATGCTCTGGGTCTTTTCTGTATATAACTGGATGCAGACTTGTATGTCTTTTATATTATATTATATTATATTATATTATATTATATTATATTATATTATATTATATTATATTATATTAACTGGTGTAATAATGTATTCCTTTTCTTTACAGGTTCAATGGACTATCTTTCATTTGGAGGGACCCTAATGGACATCTTTTGTACTGATTAAAGCTTATACTTTTTTTTTCTTTTTTCTTTTGGATTTATCACATTCAAAAGTTGTCCTAATAGTTGACTGAATCGGTGGAAGGATGCTGCCAGCAAGAAGCTTGAACCATTTGCAAAGGAATTTTCTCAGTGGTTGATATAGTTAAAAGTTGGTTGTTCAGTAGGACAGTAGGAGGGACGATCACTTGAAATTTGAAAATGAGTACTCCACTGGTTCCAAACAAGTCATGTTACAATTTACTGCAGGACAACAGAAACAAAATGAAAAATAACAATGAAAACATGATGACTGTAGGAGACACAAATGCCAACCAGATCACATCAGAAGTTAGAACCTCCAGAGATGAAGTAAGGACAAATGATTTGTCAGGGTGTTTGAACACAGGTGAGGCAGAAAATATCACACAACTAGATTCAGAGAGAAACAGACTTCAAGGTCCTATTGGCATACCAGACTTTAGGCTGCCTTCTGCCACCAGCAGGGAATTTAGGACTGATGGGGCTAAAGATACCTCAAAGGTAGCCTCCATCAGCCGGGGACATAGTCTGTCCAATCTGCGAATGAGCACCAATGATGCTTTTTCAGTGGTTCTTTCAAAAAGTGATGCTGACCTCATTCGCCATGTTTCAAAGGATAAAATACCAAGAATGATTGAGCCTGAAGGGATAAAACGCCTTTCCTTGGGGAGGTCAAGGAAACTGATGGCTAAAACAGAAGCCTTTGGGAAGGAATTTATTGGCCGTGTATCAGGTAAGCGCTTGCTTTCGGCGTCCCTGGATTCCATTGACACCTCACATCATTTGCTTGGGGACACTGAGAAATCTCAGAAAACATCAGCAGACCATTTTTTAGGCACAATGTTTCATCCAACTGAAAGCGCCTCAGAGGGAAACATTGTGCGTTTTTCTAACCCAACTTCTACCTCAGAAACTAAGAAAACAAATATCCCCACAACACACATGGGTGTGGACAATGTACCAAATTTCAACAAACAAAGCACATCGCATCCTGCTCATGTAGATCTGCATTTAACCGTTAAGTCCAATGAAATTTGGAGTAGATCAGAAGCACAATTAGATCATCATGGTGATAAGAGAGGAAAAGCAGAGCTGAAAAATCCTTTATCTTCACAGTCTAAGGGTACATGTCAGCAAAAAATTGGCAGAATTATGCTGGTTGAGTTTCTCGGATGTCAGAGGGAGGAAAATAACATTGTGGCACAAAATAAAAAGGATTATGGGTCTGAAGTACACAAAGGAAAATTGCTTCAGTTGCAAGAGCCTTGCAGTGCAGAAGAAGATCTCTTCTTAAATGAAGCAGTTGTCTCTGGCAGTGACAGGCTGGTAAGTGGAAATAACTACCCTGGTTTAGGAAGAGGAAGTAGCCAAAGTGACACTAGAGCAGCAAATCAAGCAAGTGAGGAATACCTAGCTGAAAAAGAGGTAGATTCTGTACTGCCACTTGCTGATGAGAGCAAACACAATGGTAAACTGACATCAACAAGAAATAAGAACATAGATGATGCTGACTCAAGTTGTATTCAAGCAGTTGGTGGGCATATGTCTTTTATGCATAACATGAATCTGCCTGACAGCAAACATTTGAACCATAATGAAAGTAAACTGATGCTAGTCAAAGGGAACGGAGAAAATGCCGCAATTCTCACCTCTGATCTCCTGGAACAGCCCAAAGCGCATAGTGCAGAAAATATTTCTGATGAACATTATTCTAACATCCAGGGCTGTGAATTAGAGTCCACTAGCTTTCCGAGCAAGGTGACCGTTATTACAAAGAAACATATTTCAAATGACACACTGGATGGCCATAAAATATCAGGAACAGACACCTTTCTATGTGCCCCAACTCCTTTGCGCCCCCTGGCAACTGTGAATGTTAGTAATCACTCTACAGTATCAAACAGCAATTTGAAGGATCTGTATGCACTTCATGTTGACAAGCTCTCATCCTCAGCAGTCCTACCTCCCACTGATGGTCCAGAGTTGCTAAGCCTATCCCCCAAAGTGCCTAACAAGACTGCCTGCAACAGTGGCATCCCCAAGCCTATTCTTGTATATTCCAAGGGCTCCCATCCAGGCAAGGGTGATGGGGAGAGTAATTGCATTGAGAAGCCTGAAGACAATTTGGAGATCAAACCAGACATCCCCAAGCCCAAACATGTGAGACCTAAAATAATCACTTACATCCGGAGAAATCCACAGGCCATTGGCCAGCTTGACCACCCTTTTGCCCCACCTGGATTACCCTATGTTTCCCCTGCCTGCAGTATGCCAATGGCAAAGGAGCAGAAGACTTCAAATGATGGAGATATCAAACCAGCCAATGTTCTTTATGACAAATTTAAACCTGACTTGCAGAAACCACGGATTTACAGTTCTGGACTTGTGGTGTCTGGCATTAAATCCTCAGGACATCATTTCGGTCAAATGGGTGAAAAGTTTCTCCAAGAGGTAAGGCACACGTGGTCTTTGTATGCATCAGCTGGCTGTTTCAGCATAGTACAAAGTGCATGAATGCATGGTGTGTGTATGGAGAAACTTCAAGAGATTTGGATAATGGAAGGTTGTTATATTAGCATGAGTTGGCAGGCCAGGGATGCGTAGTGAATTTGGAGAGCAAAATGCTTCTTTTATACTCTGCTTAAGTTTGGCTTCTCTGTTTCCTTTTAGTAAAATGACCTCAAAATGCTAGGTAGTGATCTATCAAATTTAGGAGTATTGCAATAGGTACCTTTGAAATGAAAAGTAAGCAACTCCCACCTTCCTTTTCTTACCACGCAAGGCTGCTGGGATGGGGAAGGCCACAGATCCTCATGCCCTCAACAGGGGGACCGGGTTGTTGGGTGGGTCACTCAAGAATTCATAGCGACCTTGATGACTGTGGGCCTATCCCAACTGGTCTCTGGTCTGACATATGATGCTGGTCACACACTCAATTTGGTCTTTTGCTCTGATCAAGGTGGTGTTCTGTGGGTGGGGACTCCTGTCATCTCCCCCATTGTCATGGACAGATCACCATCTGGTTAAGGTAGAACTGACAGCCATGACCCACCTCTGCTGGGGTGAAGGACCTATTAGATTTGTCTGCCCAAGGAGGTTATTGGATCTTAATAGGATTCCAAGAAGCCTTGGAAGGGTTTAGGGTTGGCTCTGCTAATGATTCTGTTGATGCTGTGGTACAAAGATGGAATAATGAGAACTTGGCATGAGTCTGATCGAGGACAACACAGAGCACATTTGAATACCTATGCTCTGGCAGTGCTGGCGGCAAACAATCAGTTCTTTTCTGCCCGCATTGCTTCTGCAAATTCCCATCCAGCTGAGTTGTCTAGGGTTGTGAGGGGGCTAGTATGTACTCCCTCCCCAATTCAAACTTGCAACCATTGGTCACTCGCTGTGACATTTTTAATGACTTTTTTTGCAGATAAAATCTCTCATCTTCAGGCCGAGCTGGATTCCACAGTTACTGCAGAGTCTACTATGGAGGTGTCCAGCAACTCCTCTTCTGGGATTAGATTGGATCATTTTCAGTTTGTGACTCTTGAGAAAGTGGACAAACTGCTTTGGACTGTGTGTCCTACAACCTTTTCTCTTGACCCTTGCCCAACTTGGCTCACCTCATCTGATAATCATACAGTATTATCAGAGAGGCTCTAGTAAATATTACAAATGCTTCTCTGAGGGAGGGCAGGATGCCTCCTTGTCTTAAGGAGGCTATTATTAGACCACTTTTGAAGAAAGCTACACTGGATCCCTCACGGTTAGCTAATTACAGACCTGTTTCTAATCTTCCATGGTTGGGCAAGGTGGTTGAGCAGTTGGTGGCCTCTCAGCTCCAGGCTGTTTTGGATAATGCAGATTATCTAGACCCATTCCAAACTGGCTTTTGAGTGGGCTTTGGGGTTGAGACTGCCTTGGTCAGCCTGATGGATGATCTCCAACTGGCTATCGACAGAGGGAGTGTGACTCTGCTGATCCTTTTGGATCTTTCTGTGGCTTTCAATACCATCGACCATGGTATCCTTCTGGACCGCCTGAGGGAGGTGGGATTGGGTGGCACTGTTTTACAGTGGTTCTGCTCCTACCTCTCTGGCAGATTCCAGATGGTGTTGCTTGGAGACTGTTGTTCCGCTAAACAAAAGCTGAAGTGTGGAGTCCCACAAGGCTCCATACTGTCTTCAATGCTTTTTAACATCTACATGAAACTGCAGGGAGAGATCATCAGGAAGTCTGGTGCTGGGTGTTGTCAATATGCTGACACTCAGATTTACTTTTCCATGCCAACCTCATCAGGAAATGGCATATCTTCCCTAAATGTCTGCCTTGAGGCAGTAATGGGCAGGTGGAAGTTGAATCCAAATAAGATGGAGGTACTGACTGTGGGGGGCAAGGACCCAAGAGATGGTTTAGATCTCCCTGTTCTGGATGGGGTTACACTCCCCCTAAAAGATCAGGTTTGTAGCTTGGGAGTGCTCTTGGACCCAAAGCTCTCCCTGGTTTCTTAGTTTGAGGCAGTGGCCAGGAGCGCTTTTTATCAGCTTCGGCTGATGCGTCAGCTACATCCATTTCTAGAGGTGAATGACCTTAAAACAGTGGTACATATGCTGTTAACCTCCAGGCTTGACTATTGTAATGCACTCTATGTGGGGCTGCTTTTGTGCATAGTTCAGAAACTACAATTGGTACAGAATGCGGCAGCCAGATTGGTCTCTGGGACAACAAAGGGACCACATAAAACCGGTTTTGAAAGAACTGCACTGACTGCCAATATGTTTCCAAGTGAAATACAAAGTGCTGCTTCTTACTTATAAGGCCCTTAAGAGAGTGCCTCCTTTGTCATAAACCCTGCTGCCTGTTACGATCTTCTGGAGAGGTCCGGTTACAGATGCCACTGGCTTGTTTGGTGGTGACCCATGACCGGGCTTTCTCTATGGCTGCCCTGGGGGTTTGGAATATGCTCCCTACTGAAATAAGAGCATCTCCTTCTCTGTCCCCCACCCCCTTAAATGAGAGGCAGAGAGCTTGCTCAGGCTCTCTGGAGCCCAGACCACAACCCCTTTGTGTGGAAGTCACATGCAAGGGGGGCATGGCCCAGGCCCAGAGAGCCAGAGCAAGCTCTCCGCCTCTCATTTTGGGCAGCCATTTGCTGCCTGAACAGCCTTTACTTCCCCTTATTTCCCTCCAGCAAGGGAGAGAAAGGGGAATAAATGCTGTCAGGCAGCATACTGCCTGAAATAAAGGGGAGAGGAGAGCTTGCTCAGCTTCGGAGGTGGAGCCCGAGTGGTGGTGTGAGCCAGATCAAGTGACATCATGCACCGCGGGATGTTACTGGAGGGTGGCGGGGCTGGAGACAGGTCACTGCTGCTCCTGAAACCTTAAAAAAATGGGGGCACTCTTCCCTCCTCATCTTTGCCCCCCGCTCCCTGCAGCCAGACATGACACCATGTTCTATCCCACGGCGGCAGCGACGATATTTAGAGGGGAAAGGGGGGATGGGCAGCAAGGAGGTTAATCCGCCCCTGTATAGGATTATGTTCCCACTTTTCTTGTCAAGGAGGATTGAATTAAATGTTGAGATATTCTGGACAGTTCTGCTCTCCAATTGCTAGGGCAGAAGTTTTTCTCAATGGTCAATGAAGGTAACCTAGGAAATGTGAAAGGAACCCTAGTCTGGTAACGTGCAAATTAACAAACAACATAAAAGTAATACTGTGGGCCCATATGCATGGTCCTTTGGATCTCAGTCACAATTTCTCTTTTTAAAAGGAATTTGTGATTAAGATTCAAAGGATCATGTACACACCAGGGACTTCACCCTCTTCATGCTGCATCTCTTGGAGGTAAGGAGAACCCTCTGCAGCAGCATTTGATGTGACAATATTTGGTATTTTGGCTTGGTGGCACTTTCCTGTATTGTTTCAGTAAGCAAGTTGAGAAGGCAACTCACTGTGTTCCAAAAATCTCCAAACTTGTCCTGACTTAAGTTGAACGTAAGCCAGGAGAAGTTGAGTTACCAGCCATAATAGAAGCCCAAGCATTCACAAGATCAGATCACCACCCACAAACACCCAAATAAATAAATAAATGTGCTAATTGACCGTTTTTTGTATATAAACAACAAGGCAGTTCATATAGAGCAAGTTGTTAGTGAATTTTAGATAACAGAACAGTACGATTGTTAGTCATGAGATAAATGTCTATAGTATGTCTAACATTTGCTCCAATATTTGATTGAGTTATATTCTAGATCTCTATGCCATATTAATGAGCAATTAGTAAATAAATACAGCATGAAGTCAACCTTAGGCTGTCTTCCTTATTGGGACAATCAGAATCTGATTTGGTTTAAATGGAGGTAGGAATAGTTTCTCTGTCTAACTTCTCCTTTGTATCTTTTTAAAACTTACAACAATGAACTGGGTCCCCTTTGCTGGACTGGTTCAAAGCTGAGCTCATGATAAAAGAACCTATTGTTAACGTTGCACCTTGTACACACTTACTTAGGAGCAAGCTGCATTGTATGCAGTGGGACTCACTTCCAAGTAATCATGCATAGGATTGGGCTGCATATATGATAAACAGGTTTATTTAAAAATACTTTCCCCGCATGTATATAAAGTAAATATTTAATTTTTATTTTCTGCCCACCTATATTTAGTTCCATTTAAGAAGAAGGGGGGGAAACCCAGTAAAAATTCAACCTGCACGTTAGATAAAACATTTTATTTTTATATGAAACACTTCGTTGTGCCACATATAAAAGATAAAAACAAGCAAGTTTTCTGCCTTGTATAGATAAACCAAGCTGATTAAAAATGCATTAGCTGGTTATTTGCAGAATTCCTCTCTCCTTTTAAAAAGAATTTATTGTTGCTGCATTCACATCCAATATATATAGCAGGATTATACAGGGTGCATAATAAAGCTGGATTAAAAAAAATAATTGGAGATAAATCTTAGCTGGGAACATTATTGGCTGTCCAGAAGGTATGTTTTTGAAGAAGATCGTCCAAAGTGAAAGAGACTAGAAAAGCACACAAATGCATTGTGATAGTTACAAACTAACATTTCAGATAGTTAATATAAATGGGGGGGGAGGAGAGTTGTCACCTTTATTTAGATGTAATTAACTTTTAAAAGGCTGGAACTAATTGGCAAAACATCTGAGTATGAAACAAAGATTACAATACAGATGGAAAACCTAGATAAAGAGCTTGATTATCTCTCTTGTATATTTTACACTAAGGTTATGGGGGCAGGAAAGCCCCCCAAATATTTTTCACTCATGGCAGCATAAAACCAGCTTTGAAACACTGTAGGTGTGAGATCATAAAGGTGTATCGCTGCCATTAAATTGTATTGTCGGAATGTATATAAATTATTTTAAAAATACAGTGACATGACACAACAATGTGTTGTAATTTAGCAGCAAAGTTAATTAACCAGCCTAGTTAATTTTGCATATGTAGCTCCTGGCAACTGTTTTGATTGATTTTTAAAATAAATTGCATTCTGGCTCCCAAGCTGTTTTTTAAAATCAAAATCGCAATAGTGAAATAATGGCTGGATGCTAATTTATAGCTTAAATAGGAATTGGACACCAACTGGACTGCTTTCCAGAATGCTCGCTCAGGGATAGTGATATAGTATTGTAGCAAATGGATGAAACCACTTTCAACCTGAATAACTGCAGCACTGTTTGTTTTCATATAAATCCTGTCCTGAAATGCATTCATTTGATTCTTTTTATCATATTTCTTCTCCCTTCTTTGCATAACAAGTGTTCAAGCTGCATTACAAAAGTGTGCAGGGTTTCTTGTCTTCCAATAGTTGTCTGCAGAACTACCTTGTAAGATGTATATGAAAGTCAGAGCTGTGCAGCAAAGCAAAGAGACCCGTCAGTTTTATTTCCTTCTCCTGCCATAGCCCTATTCAGACATTGCATTATACATGCACGTTTGTACAAGTGCAGAGGCGTAACTAGGGAAAACGGCGCCCGGGGCAAGCACTGAAATTGCACCCCCCCGCCGCATCCCCCCCCGCCGCCCCCCCAACATACATCTGACACACATGTTTCAGAAAACTTTTATTTAAAATTTTTTAAAAATTACAAAAATTACCAAAAATTTCAAAATGCACTACATACTTAGGTTTTTCCTCACAACAACCCTGTGAAGTTGGCTTGTATCTCAAACATCAGAATTATGATGCAATGATGATACATACTACATTATACTTAGGTTTTTCCTCACAACAACCCTGTGAAGTTGGCTTGTATCTCAAACATCAGAATTATGATGCAATGATGATTATTATGATTATGATGCCCCTCCATCACGCCCTGGTTCTGTTCCTGACTTTCCCTTGTGAGTGACTGTATTTTAACAAAACGAAAACCAAGGACTCCAAAGTAATTCGAGGGACTAGGGTGATAGTGCTAAAGACTCCTTATTCTCCCGCTGTTAAAGAAAGATTCCCCTTTTCCAAAACCACGCACTATTTACACCAGAAAAGGTTTCAAATGGAGGGGGAAGCATTTATGCATTTATGCTTTGTTTTATGTTACGATTTCAAAGTTAGAAAAACTATAAAAGGGCCATTTCCCCAGACCCCGGCCCAAGAAGACACTTAGACATTCTTTATGGGTAAAGGGCCACTCTTTATTAATTAATTAACAACCAGCAAAGGCGAACTGAACAGTGGGTGATGAATCACCAACGAAACAGTGCGGGCTCCTAGGCAAGGGCTAGGATTACCCTCATCCTGCCCATTGCCACTTTGGGCGACACACCCTGGCTCCGGAAAGGGGGAAGGCACGCCCTGCCCTATTCCATCAAAGCCAACCACCCCCTTAGAAGAGGGGACCTGGACAGCTCCCGGTATTCACCCCCCCGGACCGCGCAGCCCAAAGGATGGTGAAGACCTGGAGCAGGTTTCATGGCCATCAATTACTCCCCGCGCCGCACAGGCAACAAAGGAGCGATTAACCAATCCACCTTTAAATATCCAAGGGTGCTCACCGATACTATACCTTGCTTACCCCTCAGCCCGCACTGTTACCGCTAACGTGGCCAACCTAAAACCTAACTACTCACTGAATACAGAACGGAGTAGGCGAAAAAAACCCCAACCATGGCCAATCGGTTAAGGGCAAAAAATTCCTACTCGGCCCCAGAGGCGACCAATCTCTAGACCCGCTCTGCACCAGGGAAGGGAGGGAGGGGACAATCCAAAAGGACTGGTCGGCTCAGAGCATGGAACGGCCGTTTTCGGCCGAAACCACGCCCACCAAGCCCGGCCAGCCAATCAGGACCCTTCTTGGTCCTCGTGCTGAGCTGGGCTGGGGAAAAGGACCTCCCCGCAGCACGAGGCAGAGGGGAGGGGAACTTTCCCCAGACCCCGGCCCAAGAAGACACTTAGACATTCTTTATGGGTAAAGGGCCACTCTTTATTAATTAATTAACAACCAGCAAAGGCGAACTGAACAGTGGGTGATGAATCACCAACGAAACAGTGCGGGCTCCTAGGCAAGGGCTAGGATTACCCTCATCCTGCCCATTGCCACTTTGGGCGACACACCCTGGCTCCGGAAAGGGGGCAGGCACGCCCTGCCCTATTCCATCAAAGCCAACCACCCCCTTAGAAGAGGGGACCTGGACAGCTCCCGGTATTCACCCCCCCGGACCGCGCAGCCCAAAGGATGGTGAAGACCTGGAGCAGGTTGCATGGCCATCAATTACTCCCCGCGCCGCACAGGCAACAAAGGAGCGATTAACCAATCCACCTTTAAATATCCAAGGGTGCTCACCGATACTATACCTTGCTTACCCCTCAGCCCGCACTGTTACCGCCACCCAGGGAGGTTAGCCCACGCTTGACCTCCCTGCCCCACCACTGCCCAAAAATTCAGCAAGCCTCCTCTGTATGTTACCTAAATATAGATCACAACCAAGCTCCGAAAGGTGAACCCCATCGGCACGATATAACTCGGGAAGACGAGCCACCACATTAGGGTGGTGTATTACAGCACCACCGGCAGCTATCACAAGTTTCCCAATTGCGGCTGAAGCTTTGCGCCTAGCCTTTTCTAGACAAAGCCCCGAACGGGCATTCCGCCACACCCTACGCTGCAGCCAATTAACCCAGAGAATAAGCACCCCGGGCATCCATTCCTGCAATAAGGACAAATCAGAGGAGGCCTGCTGAACAATAGACAGGCCAGTCCGCTTGCCTAGGTCATTTTCCCCTAAATGCAAAACCAAGATGTCGGGCGGGGAAAAACTATCTAAGTGCCCCCTAAGTGCGGGCAGTAGCTGGTTCCAGAGCATCCCACGCATGCCCAACCAGTACACAGCAGCCCGTCTTCCAAACCCAAGCTGGGATCCCCAACGAGACGTGCTAGCCCGCTTGAAGGCCCAAAAGACCAGCGAGTGGCCGCACAACAGGATCCGTACTGGAGCCACCGATCCCCCAACACCTGCCAAGGGAAAAAACACAATCAATAGCAGCCGAAAAAAGCCCGCTGTCAGCGCACATAGCGTCTGACCGCCACGGACTTCCACCTCCCAATCCTCCGAACCTCCGCTTCCTGGAGGCCCAACCTCGTGGCAGTAGTAGCTGCCCCAATGCGGAAAGAGTGAAGCGTAATTCCCTCAAGGGGAATCAGGGCCGCGCTAAGGGCCTTTTTAATCACTGAAAGAAACTGATACTGGGTAAGAGGAGTCCGATCCGAATGCGCGAACAAACACCCCCCAGAGTCCGGTCCCAGAGCCACATAGGCTCTGAGGGCTGACACCGGGCAAATTTGCCTATCCCCAGCGGCCGCCAAGCGAACCGTCTGGCCCCTCCCCCGCTGATCCGTCTTAGAGCGGCGAAGAAAAAGCTGCGCCTCTTCTCCTGACAATGACAGGTTGGAGAACTGCAGACAACGGTCACGAGGGGAAACCCTGCTGCGCGGGAGCAGCTCCCCGGGGCGAAAGGCTCCGAAAAAAGCCACTAAAACCGCAGCCCGGAACAAAGACACCTCCCAAGAATCTGCACAGCACCCGGCTAACTGACTGAGTGTAGCGGTCACCATATCCAGGGTAAAGGGCCGCCTAGAGTCTCCAGGGCCAGGGTCAGCCCTGGCCCAGCCCTCCAGCATGCGCCGCACGCGAGGGTCGGAGGAAAAATCACCCACCCCCCTCACCTGCGCCTCAAATGCAAGGGCAGCTAAATAACCACCCAGGGTGGACACGGCCCGTCCTGCTCTGCGTAACGTGACTAGGAACTGTTGCAGCTGACCCACGGGGACCGGCCAAACCTCAGGCAAACCTTCAGCCCTTCGAAAAAGGGCAAAAGCCTCAAGCTTGGCTGCGTAGCTAACTCTGGTGCCAGGCGCCAGAGACGCCGCTATCGCCTGCTGCGCCTCCACCTGCCAAGCTGCCAAAGGAAAGCCGGCATGGGGTCCGGGTGCAGAGAAGCCTCGGGAGCTAACGCTCTGAATCTGTCCACCTGGAAACGAGACAGAGCGTCAGCGATGTCGTTCCGAATCCCCGGCACATGGCGGGAGCGGAACAAAATGTTGGCCCGCAGACACTGCAAAACTAAAGCTCTGACCAGAACCAGAACCCTAGGGGAGCGCGAAGACTGAGAGTTGACAACCTGCACCACTGCCTGGTTGTCGCACCAGAAACGAACTGAGGAGTCAGCAAACTCCTCAGCCCAGATGTGAACTGCCACCACTATTGGGAACAGTTCCAAAAAGGTCAAATCCCGCGTTACCCCGCGTTCAAACCAGTCCCGAGGCCAGGGAGCAGCACACCAGCGGCCCCTAAAGTAAAGCCCAAAACCTGCACCTCCAGCAGCGTCCGAATGGACCTGCAGATCAGCCTCTAAAAGCTGCTCCTGTCTCCAAAAAGTAACCCCATTGTAGCCGGCCAGAAAGGACTCCCAAAGGGACAAATCAGCCCTGACCCTTCAGTAACCCGGACCCTGTGATGGGGAGCGCGCAGGCCCATTGTCAAGTCACAGATCCTACGCAGAAAGGCCCGACCAGGGGCAACAACCCTGCAAGCAAAGTTAAGATGCCCCGTTACCACCTGAAGCTCCCTAAGGGAGGCTTTACGGGCCCGCCCTAAGGCCCTAAGCAGCTCCACCAGCACTAGTAGTTTAGCCTGCGGGAGTCTAGCACAACCAGCAAGCGTATCAATCTCAATACCCAAGAAGGAAAGCCGGGTAACTGGCCCTTCAGTTTTATCCTTAGCCAGCGGTACCCCAAGCTCCTCCGCCAGCCCCATAAAGGAGCGCAACAAGCGGTGGCATTCCCCTGAATTGCCCCTACCGACAAAAAGAAAATCGTCTAAATAATGAGCTGTAGATTGAAGGCCCGCCCTACGCCTGACCGCCCATTCCAAAAAAGAGCTGAAAGCCTCAAAGGCGGCACAAGAGATCGAGCAACCCATTGGCAAGGCCCGATCAAAATAGAACTGGCCAGCAAATGTGAAGCCCAGCAACTCAAAGTCGTCCGGATGAACGGGCAGCAGGCGAAAGGCGGATTCAATATCACATTTGGCCAAAAGGGCCCCTGGGCCCTGACCCCTAACTACTCTGACTGCCTCATCAAAGGAAGTGTAACGAACCGAACACAAACTGTCGGGGATGCCATCATTGACAGACAACCCTTTGGGATACGAAAGGTGGTGAATTAACCGGAATTCACCAGGAACCTTTTTTGGAACCACTCCAAGGGGCGAGGTTCGTAACCGGGGAAAAGGAGGGGCATCGAAGGGGCCTAACACCCTACCTGCCACCACCTCCTTAGTAATCTTCCGTAATACCACATCCTCCTTGCCCACCACAGATCTAAGATTACGAGGACTCCCTAGCCCCCGGCGTGCAGAGGAAGGAATCCGGAAGCCATCCCGAAAGCCCAAAAGTAGATAAGAGGCTGCCAACCGGTCAGGGTAGTCCATCAGCAAGCGCTCTAACACGTCAAGCCTGATGGGGCTGGGGCCCCTTACCCGAAGGGGGTGGGGGGGGACCACCCTTCCGATTGTTTCCAGGCCTAAACTTGGACCCGGGACCACCAGGTTTGGCTCGGGAGCACGATGTACTGGGGTGCTTTGCTCCGCAAAAACCGCATGCGTGCCTGAAGCGACAGGGGGAGTGAGAGCACTTGCCGCTGGTGTTATACTCCCAGCAGACCAGATGGGGTTGAACCCACTGCTGGCCCGCCCCCGCTGCGGCCGAAACCCCGGAAGGCCTGGACAACAAGTGTCCACTATCCGAGCGGTCACCTTCAACTGGGCGAGCTGGAGACATGATCACCAGCCATAGTTCCTGCAGAGGTGTATCCCACGGCAGAGTGGGATCCAAAGCTGCCCTCATACGGAAACTCTCATCATAACGGATCCATGAAGATCCAGCAAAATCTGAGACAGCACGGTGAATGATATCCATATACTTCAGGAGAGCCGGGCCCCGAGCCGGCTGCGCCTGAAGTATCACGCCCATGTAGATAGTAAAGCCAGACAGCCAGTTATTCCATGTTTTTTCCACTGGCTTTCTCTTGGTGGCCTCATGCTCCTTGCAAGACTCACCCTCCTTATGTTTAACTTCTGGTTCCCTAAACAGAAGACTAAAGATGTCTACATACTCCCCCTTGAGAATCTTTTCCCTGGTAGAAGGCAACAAGTGATCCCCTAGGGGAAGGCCCATGCCCCCGTAGGGGGCGTGCTGGGCCGAAGGCAGAATCCCCATTGGGTAATACCCAGGCCGATTAGCGGCATTCTGCTCTGAAGAAGGAAAACTGGGGGAGGGGAACGGGCCACTCGCAGGCCGCCCGCCCAACCATACCTGCTCTGCTGCACCCTGTGTACCAGCCGTGACCCCAGGAAACGCCAAAGGAAAACCCATACCCAAGTGTTGTGTATAGGGGGACCAGTAGGAAGCTGGCCCCCATCCACCCATGGCAGGAATCGGCCAGGGAACAGCAGGCCACTGGCCGGTGCCGCCGGGAGGTGTCGGTGCTGCTGGCTCACCCGGAACCAACGGCATAGCCGGATCTGCAGGCGGATGTCCAACCGAAGCGGCAGGCACAGGCAGCGATGACGCAGGAACATCAGGAGCCGGGTCCACGGGAGATGGCAGCACAGGAACAGGCGGAGCCAGGGCTGGTCCCTCAGGAGCAGAAGGCGCTTCCGGCCCCCCGGGGGGGGGTCAGGCCTGATGGGTTCAATCCTCTCTCCAGCGCCTCCAACCTGCTAGAAATAGACGTTAGTAGCTGACTCCTGGCAGACCCCCTGGTCCGCCGGGGAACCTTGGGAGGCGGAACCCCACCCCCGCCAGAAGGCCCGGCCCCCGGGTCAGAAGGAGCAGCCTTCGCCTTCTCTAGCGCCTCCATACGGGTGATTAAGCCACGAATAAGAGCCATTTCCTCATCTTCCTCCTCTGAGGAAGAAGGAGGGGGTGCAGGCCTCTTAGGCGGACGAACGGGACGCCCCCCTTTCTTTTCTTTCGCCTTACGGGGCATCACAGCACACAATACCAGATAGGAGTAAAAAATAAACACAGACAAAAAAACCCCCAAAGCAAGCCCCCAAAGCCCAGAGGAAGACTTGTAACCACAGGCCTGCAAAGGCCCCAGCAAAATCAGTAGCCCAAACTAGGAAAAGCCACCAGCACCTTCCCAAAACAGGAAAATGGGGGCCCCCGGAAGCCACCCGCCCCCGCACCGGACCCCACACCCTGGCTTGTCCACCCCCCAGTGGCTAAGGGACCCACAAACCCAACAGGCCGAAGCCCAGAAGCAAAGAAATACGCCGCGACGAGAAGGCTCCACCGGGCCGGAACAACCCCCGCAGCTGCAGCCGCGCCTCTCCGGGGCTACCCCCGACAAGCCCGGAAACCTGTTGCCGCCGCGACAGAACCACCGCCGAATGCCCCCACGCCCGCTTTCGGGCGAAACCCCCCCCCCCACTAGAGGAGAAAGGAGCTCGACTAAAGAGCTCCTCTCTCACCGACAATCCAAAAGGACTGGTCGGCTCAGAGCGTGGAACGGCCGTTTTCGGCCGAAACCACGCCCACCAAGCCCGGCCAGCCAATCAGGACCCTTCTTGGTCCTCGTGCTGAGCTGGGCTGGGGAAAAGGACCTCCCCGCAGCACGAGGCAGAGGGGAGGGGAACTTTTAGAGAAGATATGCACTGCCTTAGTTGCAAATCCTGCTTTTTTGAGATTACCTGCAATTGAATAAAGCGATAATATACACCTTTGCTATTTAAATTGGTTGGAGAGTATTTATGACAATAAAAAATGAAATGGCATTTCAGATGCAACATTGGTTGCCTAAGACCACTCAGATTTAACTAATCTTCATCACATTGACAAAAAGAGCAATTAAAATTAAAATCCATGACTAAAACCAAACCACTTTGGGGTTGTTTTTAATGAAAGGTGGTATATAAATTTAACAATAAATGTTTAGAAGTATATACTTTCACCCCCTGCCCAACCTACAATTAATTCCAGCTTATTTTCAAAGGGCTTCTAGTTTTATTTACAAATTGCTTGGCAGCACCAATGTTTAAGTAATCGCTAATTGCTCCTAATGATAGTTTTACTTATTGTTAAATTTATATACCACCTTTCATTAAAACATTCTCTGTTCATCTGATTTTCAGTCTGGTTAATTAAATCGGTGGAGGTTTAGACTTTCCTGATGGGCTGAAACAGCTAATCCATTTTGATGATGACATATAATTAAATTAGCTTGCATTACATAGTGAAAAAGTCGAGGAAGGGAGAGATGGGGGGATGTGGAACCCAAGGTTCCACATCCCCCCATCTCCCCCTCCCTGAACCTTTTCAGTTAAAACGTGGTTAGATTATAGGGGAGGAAGGACTTGAATTAGCAAAAAGGGGAACTGGTTTGGGCGTTCAGGAAGTTGTTCAGAAGAGGGAGTTGTTCAGGAAGTTTGCTCTGGTGCGTGTCCTCCTCTCGACGCATGCGCGACTGGTGGCGGGGCGGCGGGGCGCGCCGGGGAGTGAGAGTCAGAGACTTGGACTACGAAGACGCTGCAGCGCCCAGTGCTGGATGAGCAATGCCAATGGGGGGGGGGCGGGACCGGGGGAGGGGGACTGCTCTGCAAAATAAAGAAAAAATAAAAAAAAATTCTGGCAAATCGGCGGGGGCACTTTTTGGCGCCCCCTGCCAAGTGGCGCCCAGGGCACGTGCCCCCCGCCCCCCTATAGTTACGCCTATGTACAAGTGTACATGTTTTTGTGTGAATGGCTGTACCTGCATTCTTTTAAAATGTGAACCTGGGTACAGACCACCTCAAATGCAGAGTACAAATAGCAAATGTGAATAACTGTAAGTGGGTGCAGATCTGTATGTACAAATTGCACATGCATTGAACATAATGGGTAAATAACTGTATGGGCTTACAGTTCTGTACATGCATACACTGTACATAAATTACATGTGCCTTGAACTTTAACATGAGAATAGGGCTCATATGCTAGCAACATGATGGCATGCAGAGAGATCAAGTCTCTCTGTTCCAGCAATTTGCCACTTTGGAGGCAAATCATTGTTTCAGAGGGGTGATTTATGGCTGGAAAACAACACAAGGGAAAAGAGTTAAGCTCCCCTCTTCCCTGTGTGTGATCTTGTGCAGGGCATGGGGACTCCTGTGGCTTTTTTAAAAAAGAAAAGAAAGTAATAAGAGATGCTTCTATTTGGGAGCATGCCTCTATACCACACACTTTTTGTCTAATTTAATTCCTAGTACCTTGCTGCAATTAGTGTGGAACTCTTTCTGATACTGGGTAGTACAAATTATTTTATTCTATATTTCCCTTGCCATGGTATAAAGCTACAGAGGACTCCACTTTGCAGAGTGAGTGCTGTCCCATTCTTTTAACTGAGTGAGCATTCCCCATTGTGCTTCTTTATTACCCATTAATGAAAACATCTGTCTCTAAAAATATTCTCTAGATGCTTTGCACTAAATGCTTTACTACTGTATAGAGACAAAAAAGGAAACCCCATTAAGAAGACTTCCCTAGCTTATTGTCCAATAAAGAACAAAAGTGGTTGAATTCTGTGCTTCAGTTCCCTTTCTGGGCATTCTCCCTAACCACAGAATTCTCAAACAATCAAAATTAAATTCTGTGATTTGATCTTCTGTTGTGAATACCAGTGTGTTAACTTAATCTACCATATCTGTATAGTGACCATCACATTTTTTCAGCGCTTCACAGGCTGGGAAAAGGTTAACTCCAGTCCTTGTAGAAAATTTATTAATTTTTTTTGCATTTTTATCTATACAGGTTGGGGAAAGGCCTGTGAAAGAAGAATATTGCCCTCCACCATATACCCACTATGAGGTGCCTCCAAGTTTTTATCGCTCTGCCATGATACTTAAGCCCCAGTTAGGGCTGGGTGCAGTGTCTAGGTTACCGTCTGCAAAAAGCAGGATTTTGATTGCAAGTCAAAGGTCTTCAGGGAGTTGCATCCATCCACAAGGGCCAATAACCAGTTCTCCTACACTTTTCCATCCCGATGCCTCAGGTAAGTCTAATGCCTCAGACTTTCCCACCTCACTCTTAATTATAGCAATATATTTCCCTCCCTCAAAAGGAGTACCTCAAGATGAAGAGAATTTTGGCCTGTTACCATAACATTCTAATCACTGTGATTAAGTCTTAATAATAACAACACTAATTAAGTGATTTGTTCATCAATCTCTCGTTTGGATTACTGTAATGCGCTCTACCTGAGGTTGCCTTTGAAGACGACCTGGAAGCTTCAGTTGGTCCAGAATGTGGTGGCCCACCTGCTTATGGGCACTAGGAGATATGATAGTGTGACACCTCTCTTGTGGTGGCTACACTGGTTACCTGTCTGCTTCCAGGTCCAATTCAAAGTGCTGGTTCTCACCTTTAAAGCCATTCAGGGCTTAGCACCTGTTTACTTTTTGGACCACATCTCCTGGCCAATTGTGTCCCACCCTGTGTGATCTTCTCAGGTTGCCCTTCTTTGGGTCCCTGGTCTCAGAGGTCCATAGTACTAGGGCCCATGGAAGGGCTTTCTCTGTTGCTGCCCCCTACTCTGGACCCACCCACCCCAATTCGGTCTGCCTCTTCCCTTTCAGTCTTTAAATCCTTATTGAAGACATTTCTGTTCTGCCAGGTATTTGCCCTTTAACTTAAGGTTTTGTGTTGTTGTTTTGTCTCAGATGCTGTTCCTGCTTTGTACACTGCCTTAAGTCTGTGGATTGAATGGTATATTAAATCTTTTAATAAATAAATGTAATCATATAGTCAAACAATGGATGCGAAGAAATACAGTCCCTATTCCTGCAAAGCAGAATGCATAAGGAAAACAATGCTACTATTACTACTACAACAAATATTTATATATTGCTTTTCAAAAAAAGTTATCGAAACAGTTTACATAGAAAAATAAGTAATAAATAAGATGCTCCCTGGCCGCAAAGGACTCACAATCTAAAAAGAAGCATAAGTTAGTCAGCAGCAACAGCTGCTGGAGGGATGCTGTCCTGGGACTGAATTGCTCTCTCTCTGCTAAATGTAAGAGAATCACCACTTTAAAAAGGTGCCTCTTTGCCCAGTTAGCTGGGGTTAGGATTAGATTTCTTCTATATTGCATTTTAAAATATATGCCAAAAAGAACTATATTTTCAAACATACAAAATCTGGTGCATTGCTTGTGATAACACAATGAGACTAAATGACAGTGCTGTTGCTCTGAATTGAACCTGCTCACCATATGTTGAATTCACCATGAATGATCTAATCCACATTCTCAATATGCCAGTGTTGATGAGTCAATTGGGCTCAAAGACTGTGTCCAGACATCAAATTCCTCTACTGCTCATTTGGTACTGATGTGCAAAATTGGATGTGGAGGTGAAGAGAGTTCAAGTACCAGGGTGGGAGTGGAGTGGCAGTTTAAAAAAAAGAAAAAAGAGCATCCCACAGCTGCTGTACATGCAAAATATCCTTAAATGTCTACCCTAAGATGCACTTCTTCAGGTAATTCTTTTTTCTCTGAAGCAGTCAGAACATTTTAGACATAAAATTAGGAGAAATTAGCTTTCCTGGCAGCAAGACTAGACTGTCCTAAAAAGGTTTTTGAGGGTCTGAGATGCTTTTGATTGGGCTATACCCATATTAAGTCCCACTGAAATTGAAGGGACCTAAGTTAGTTATGACTAACTTGTCTCATGGATTTCAGTGGATTCAGTGGTGCCTGATCAACTGGTCTGGATAGTGCCCTGAATGCTTAAGAATATTTGGATTAAAAGCATTTTCAGCCTTTGAGAGGATTCCTTTTGTGCATGTTGTTTTGTTATGTGGTATCCTTCTGCAACCCTCTTACTAATGTTGAGGTTTACATAATAATCACTTATTTAACTTTCCCTGCCCCCATTCTCCCTCTGGAAGCAACTCCATCTGAAAGAAACTCTGGAAAGAACGTGTGTGTGTGTGTGTGTGCACGCGCGCACGCGCACACACACACACACGCTTCCATTAATATATTCAATATATAAGAGGAGTGTACTGTATTATAAATAATTATAAACATATTATATACAATAATTCCCTAATTTGTTTCAAGATCCCGAGGGTCAATCTCCCTGGCTTTTGGAGCTCTTGGTTTCATTGATTTTAAGTTACACAAGACTTTTCTTTATGGAGGGATTGCTAATGTCTTCCATTCTGCCCGTATTCTTGGAACAGACATTGTTTCCATTTCTGCTATCTCACTTCTGTTTTCTCTTGTGGCCACTGAGGCAAGTAGCCTTAAAAATAAAATGGTGCTAAATTTCATCTATTAAACCTTTCTTGCTTTTCTGTGAAGATTCATACAGTCTACTTTTGATTTGACCTGTGTACACAAAGGAACTATTGTATTGTTTTTTCTGATATTTCCTGATGAATAGTCTGAAGCCTAACGCCAGTATTTTCTGGTCCTTGGTTAAATACAGGCAACCAGTTGAGAGTTAGACCTTTTCGCATACTGGCTCATAGCTGGTAGAGGCTTAGTCATTAACTGGCTGGCAGGATTAATCCCTCTTTAGGGAGAAAAGGGGGCCTGATCCTCTGAGCAAAAATTATGTTTCCTCTTGTGGCCACTAGTAACCAACTGGACATAGAAAAACTGGTTCCTTTCTCTCCTTCCCCAGTGTCTCTTCCTCCTTCTCTTGAGCGCATTGAATGCAATTTTATTAGTTGTATTTTAATGCATGAACCAAGGGTGGTGGAGGGGGGAAAACTGATTTAGAATGATCATTCTGTTCCAAGAATCAAATGTGACATTAAGTGATATCAGTCTTTCCAGATCACTTTGATTCCCCCTGCCCCTTCTACTCATGATAATTTGACAAGATGTGATAAGACCATTACTTGTTCAGGAACTTGACTCACTTTATCTCAGACAGCATATTTCCCTTAATTGGACACACTGTTGTGTTTCATCTTATCTCCTTTCATCTGTTGTATTCATTGTATGTGATGTTAGAGCTGCAGAATCAAGTACAGCTCATAGGGCTGTCCTTAGAGAGTCCTGGCAGGATGCAGGGCCCGAGGCAAATCAGCCAGTGTGGGGCCCCCTTCCAGTTATTTCTAATGGGGGTTAAAAGAGTGGGGCCCAGGGTGGTCACCATGCTTGCCATACCCTAAGGGCAGCCCTGACAGCTCAGATGATTTTCAGCTTTTTTATTCACTACCTTTCAGAAGGCAGCAAGAGAAAGCATTTTGAAAGAGGTAGGGAACCCCACCAGATACAACTAAATAATACCAGGGCCAAGAAAGACTTTCTGAGGTCTTGGAAAGTCACTGCCATTAGTCAATGTGGGACTAAATAGATCAGTGTTCTGACTCAATATATAAAGTGGCTTGATGTACCAATATATTCAAGCCATAGCTCAATGAACATAGGACATAAGAAAAGCCCTGCTGGACCATGACCAAGGCCTATCTATGGTAGAGCATGTACTTTGCATGTAGAAGGTCCCAGGGTCAATCTCCAACATCTCATTATGGTAGATAATGGGGACAAAACATTGGAATGTAATGGTTTGGCAGCACCAGCATCTAGATTCTCAGTAATAATTCAGTGAGAAGAAAACAGCTAAGGAAGAAAACAGCAGACTTCATTCCTGCCTGGATTCCATTGTGAGTGGAGCAATACTTCTTTCCAAGTTGTATCAAAGAAACTGGTTGTAGAAGTCTGTCGTGGTGATGCTGCCACAGAGGAGAGCTGGTCTTGTGGTAACAACAGCACCGCAAGTGGGTCAGTTCAACACAATGAATGGCCACCTTTGCTAAGCAGGGTCCATCCTGGTTTGAATTTGAATAGGAGACTACATGTAATCACTGTAAGGGATGGGGCTACTCTGGGAAGAGCACCCGCATGCTTTAATGCAGAAAGTTTTAAGTTCCCTCCCTAGCATCTCCAGATAGGGTTGAGAGAGACTTCTGCCTTTAACCTTGCCTGTGTAGAAATACTGGGTTTGATGGACCAGTGGTTTGACTCTCTAGAAGGCAGATGTCCTTATGTCCCTATGCACTGAACCCATTAGAATCTGGTCTCTGAGTTCCATTGTAACTCGAGATCCTTTAAGTGGAGATACCATAGATTGAAACTACAGCCTCTTATAAAGGTAAAGCTGTCCCATTGAGTCGGTGTCAAATCCTGGCGACCACAGAGCCATGTGGTTTTCTTTGGTAGAATCCAGGAGGGGTTTACCATTGCCATCTCTCCCACAGTGTGAGATGGTGCCTTTCAGCATCTTCCTATATCACTGCTGCCTGATATAGGTGTTCCCCATTGTCTGGGAAACATATCAGCGGGAATTCAAACCAGCAACCTCTTGCTCCCTGGGCAAGTTACTTCCCCGCTGCACCATATAGTTCCTCTATGTATATCATTTCTAAAAGCCTTGATTCAGGAGCTACTTCACGAATATGTGTGGATGCCAAGATATATACACAATAGTGCGATTCAGAAGGCAGCAGCCCCACAAGCACCTCTCTGTAGCCTGAGCTTTTCTAGCTGGAAACATATTGGACAGACCTAGAAAAACTATTGAATAACACCACTACTTTCTTAGAAAGGTGCAGAAAAGGGCAACCAAGATGACCAGGGGTCTGGAGCGCCTTCCTTATGAGGAAGGGTATAGCATCTGGGGCTTTTTAGTTTGGAAAAGAGGTGACTACAGGAAGACATGATAGAGGTGTATAACATAATGCATGGAGTAGAGAGACTGGACAAAGCTAAATTTTTCTCCCACTTTCACAACACTTGAACCGAGGGGTCATCCCATGAAAGTGAAGGCTGGGAAATTTAGGACCAACAAAAGGAAGTAGTTTTTCATACAGCACATAATTAAACTGTGGAATTCTCTGCCACACGATGTGGTGATGGCCAGTAGCTTGGATAACTTTAAAGGGGGCTTAGACAAATTCATGGAGGGTAGGTCTATGGCTACTAGTCTGGTAAATATAGGCCACCTCCATTCTCAGAGGCAAGATGGGTCTAAATACCAGATAACAGCAAGAGAGAGGGCATGCTCTTACCTCTTGCCTGTGGGCTTCTCAGAGGCATCTGGTGAGCCTCTGTGTGAAACAGGATGCTGGACTGGATGGGCCTTGGGCTTGATCCAGCAGGGCTATTCTTATCTTCTTTGTAGCTCTGACAGTAAGAATTGGAATCATGCTGAGAAGGGAAATAAGAGCTGGGCACTGCAACATAGAAGGGCTATTGGCTCTTGTGGCAGCATGCTGGTTTTTATCGCTGCTCCCCAGGCAGAATAAATTGACCCCACCCATCCCTTCTCTAAGAAAGGCTGTTCTAAAAGGGGGGCTTAGCAAAGAGGGTAGTGACCTTCCAGTTTCAGTACAGAAGAGGGCAACCAAGATGATCAGGGGCCAAGAGCACCTTTCTTATGAGACAAGACTACAACACCTGGGGCTTTTTAGTTTAGAAAAAAGACGACTGTGGGGAGACATGATAGAGGTCTATAAAATCATGCATGGTGTGGAGAAACTGGAGAGAGAGAGATTCTTTTCCCTCTCACACAACACTAGAACCAGGGGTCACTCCATGAAGTTGATTGCCAGGGGTCTAGAACCAACAAATGGAAGTACTTTTTCACACAACGCGTGATCCACTTGTGGAACTCTCTGCCACAGGACGTGGTGACAGCCAACAACCTGGATGGCTTTAAGAGGGGTTTGGATGACTTCATGGAGGAGAGGTCTATCAATGGCTACTAGTCGGAGGGCTGTGGGCCACCTCCAGCATCAAGGGCAGGGTGCCTCTGAGTACCAGTTGCAGGGGAGTAATGGCAGGAGAGAGGGCATGTCCTCAACTCCTACTGTAGGCTTCCAGTGGCATCTGGTGGGCCACTGTGTGAAACAGGATGCTGGACTAGATGGGCCTTGGGCCTGATCCAGCAGGGCTGTTCTTATGTTCTTATGTTCAGTTAATGAAATGACCCAGTGTCACAGAGCCAGTGCTGAAGAAATCTGCCAAGACTGGTAGCTCCTCAGGGGAGTCTGAAGATGAAGGCAGGGCTGTGTTCTTAGGTCATGGTTTGGGGAGGGGGCTGGCTTCACTTCTCCTTGTGTGGTGGTTCTGTTGTGAACTTCACCTGGTTTTACACTCCGTACATGCTCAGAGGGAAAGAGGCAAAGTCACATCATACACAAACTGAATTGGTTCTTGGAGATGGTGACCATGTAGGATCTGGGTGCGCAAACAGAGATAGAGAGAGACACACTCAGAAAGTTCAATGGGCTTTATTATAAAAAGTTGCTCATCAGGATAAGATAAAAACATCTTTCCGATTCAAGTGTAGTGTAATGTGCCTAACTAACATATGTGTGTGCAATCAGTAATTACAGCTATCTAACAATCTAACAAATCCAAATAAAACATTTAGAGAGAAGCAGAGAAAGAACAAAGAAGGAAGGGAAGGCTTAGGAAGGGGGTGGCAGTAATTAGTAGGGAGGAGGGAAGAGGGATCCAAGGCTTGTGGCGCAGCATATTACCAGGGTCAGAGGCTTGAGAGTGGTGGGGCTTTCAGCTGAAAGGAGAGAGGCTGTAGCTGGAGACAGCAGCTTGGGAGCGATGGTCAAGCTTCTGGTGGTCAAGCAGGCTGGTCAAGCAGGCAGTTTGCTCAGAGCGAGGAGAGAGTGAGAGCACCATGGCTGGGGAAGCCTTGACTTCTCATTGCGTAGCAAAAGTCACAGACAGTTCCTGTCCATGGGCAGAGTTCCTGCTTGTTGCCCCTTGGCTTAGCAGCAAACTCTGGGATGGCTCTTGAGCAAGTATGCTTGTTAGGCAAGATTGCTGACTCTGTCCAGCAAGCCTCATTCTTTATAGTTATATCTTCCTTTGATATCCATAGGATCTATTCAAAGTATCCTTACCCTTCCTGGGTCCCCCAGAAGGTGACAATTTGCTGTTACCTTCTGGATATTGTCTTCAGGATATTAGCTCAGTCGAGGGTAAACAGGGTCTCAGTTCATCTCCTGTTAGCAGAGTATTGTTCTATTGTCATTTCCAAAGTAAATTTGCCTCTTGGTCCCAAGAATGTTAAAAGTCAGGAGTTAGTGAAAGACTTAGTTCTATTTGTGTGAGACAGAATTAAATTACTTCTTGTGTACCTCAATCTAGTGTGAAATTATAACAAAAGAATATTTAAAGTAACATCAAAAGGGGTACATGTGTGAGGCGAGTTAATCAATACATTTGACTAAGGCAGAAGCATCCTGTCAGTGAGGTAAGGGGATTACTGGAGAGCAAGTTAATTTCAGCAGTTTGAGACTGATAATCTCGCAAGACCCATTGTGTCTCTTGTGAGTTCCACAAACACTGATAAACAATGCTAGATTACCCCTGCCTTTACCAATCATTTATCAGGCAGTCATGAGATCTGGGTGTCATGTACTGGTTAGGTCATCTGAATTCAGGCATTAATCGATCCCTTAATAAAATGGAATCCGACACAGGCCTGAATTCCATATACTTCTGGGTTGGTACCTCTGGGTCTAATGTTGGGGTACAGGTGCCCAACAGTTCCCAGTGGCATGGGGTCTGGAACATAGTTTCTTTACAACCTGTCCCACGCTCTGAACTTTCCCCCTTGTCTACCAGTTGGAGGGCGTCCTGGTTCAAGAGTCATGATACAGAGCCTGTTAGAATTACTGAGGAAAGGGACTGTATCTCAGCGGTAGAGTACGAGGCTCTCCACACAAGCAGTGTGGAGAGCTGGATGGGGTTTGGCGTGGAGAGTGGGTCAAGCCCGCTCTCCCTGCACACAAATATCATGGCCTTCCTGGGCGGCCGGATCGGCCACACACACAATGACTGGCTCTGTCACAGAGCCAGTAGGGATGGCGGGGATGGGAGGCCGTCTGGCCCTTGGAAGTCCCAGCATGCCCCGCATGAGTGTGCAGGGCATTCTGGGGGGACCCCTGATGCCAGGAGGCTTGCTGCAGATGCCTGGTCGGGGGTCTACTCGCGAGTCGCCATGGCATGGAGCTGCTCCGCGGCCTCTCATGGTTAAAAAAAAAAGGGGGTTAGCAGGGCGCTCATTCTGCTAACCTCATTTTAGAGGAGGGTTACTTTGGCGGGCTAGCCGCCGTTGAACCACCAGGCTCGCTCGCGAGCCCGGTGGTTCTCACAATGGGGAAAAGCTGGACTAGGCTCCCTTAGCCCTGTTTCCCTACCATCGTGAGAATAGCCTCTGCATGTTTTGTACGTAGAAGGTCCCTGGTTCAATCCCTGGCATCTCTGCTGAATAGAATTCCAGGCCACCAGTGCTTGGAAAGCCTTTATTTGAGAACCCTGCTGTTGTCAGTCAGTGTAAACAATACTTGGTAGATGGGCCAATGGTCTGGCTTAATATAAGGCAGCATGAACAATCTTCATCTTCAGCCTGACTTGATTTTATTTTGTTTTTTAACTTCAGGCCCAAGAATTTAGATATTTACAATGTATGTCATTCCATTGTATGCTGAACCACTAAGGCAATTTTTGAAAATCTACCTTGCTGCAATACGTGGGGCAAACCTAATATGCTGTAATGAAGCTTTTATATTCCTTACTTTCATAAACTCCTAATTCCTGCACAGCATGAAATATAGTGCCTCTCAAGCAAAACTAACAGTATTCACCCCAAAGCCGCTGAAAGTGATATTTTTGAATGTATAGAAGCATCAGAAGCAGACATAAAAGGGGTTATTAGTTTCAAGCTGTTGTAGCCTTCACTGGATGACTGAATTTGTCTAATGTAGTGCTATGGCAAGGAAGTGGGGAATGGGTAATAGGATGTTTATTACTGGTCAACATTTAGATACTGTAGGAGGCTGCAAAAATGTGATTGAGCAAATCCCCAACTGGGATAGTCTTATTTTTGTAATTGTAAGTGAACTAAGATACATTTCAGTCTTAAAGGAAACTTGGAAGCTATTCACACATGTAGGCAAAACTGGGCTAAGGAAGCCCAACCCAGTTTTGCCTACACATGTGTACCACCAGGATCAGGCAGGCCCTTTGGCAGCAAACCTGCCCCAGGAGCCCCACTCTTAAACAGGGTTAGGAGAGCAAGCACTCTCCTAACCCCATTCTACTGATCGTCTGCCAGCCCCAACTGGGGCTGGTAGGCTGTGGGGCTCCCGGCTGGCTTCATGGAGTAGGGATCCCCATAATCGCCTGCAGTTGCCGCCAACACGTTTGGCAGCTACTCGGGAACGGGCCTTCTCTGTTGCTGCCCCTGGACTTTGGAATGCGCTCCGTGTCGAAATAAGACCCTCTCCACCTTTAGCAACATTTTAAAAGGCACTGAAGAAACACTTATTTACCCAGGCTTTTAATTAGATTTATGTTTTAAATTTTTAATGCTGGTTTTAAATGATATTAATGTTAATGTTTTTAATGTTTAAATGATTTTAATGGATTTAGTTTTGATTTTAACTGTTAATTGATTCTAATTGTTTTTATTTGTTGTAAACCACACCGAGCCATAAATAAATAAATAATGCACCGTGCACTTGCGTATTGAATAATGGGACTTCCGGGGGGTGGGGCGACACAGGTGCAATGCATCCCAGTACCCTGACCCTCAGCAATCGTCTGGGCGGCTGATCTCGCCGCCCACCAACATGAAGTGGATCGTCTGTGATCCAGGTAAGCATTTTGGGGTTTCCTCTCCCCGTCTGAGCCCTTTCTCTGATTGTGAGAAAGGGTTCTTGCGCTATCTTTCTTCTACAAAGATGTGTACATAAGTTGCATGCTGCACGTACTCCAGCAAGGACAAATCATGCGCAGAAAATATTTTGCATGGGCAGCCAATGTGGATGCACATTATTATTATTATTATTATTTAACACATTTTTATACAGCCTAAAACTCACGTCTCTGGGCGGTTTACAACAAAATAAAAACAAAGTAAAACATTAGTTAAAACAAAAACGAAAAGTTTAAAACATTACAACAATTTAAAAATTTTAAAAGAATATTTTAAAACAGCATTAAAACAATATTAATTAAAAGCCTGGGTGAACAGATGCATCTTTAAAGACTTTTAAAAAGCTGTCAGAGATGTGGAGGCTCTTATTTCACTAGGGAGCGCATTCCAAAGCCTCAGGGCAGCAGCGGAGAAGAGACATCCCTGAGCAGCCACCAGACGAGCCGGTGGCAACTGCAGATGGACCTCTCCAGCAGATCTCAGTGGGCGGTGGGGTTCGTGACAAAGAAGATGTTCTTTTAAATACCCAGGGCACAAGCTTTTTATGGCTTTATAGGTTATAACCAGCACCTTGTATTTTGCCCAGAAACATCTCGGCAGCCAGTGTGGCTCCTTCAATACGGGAGTAATATGGTCTCTCCGAGATGACCCAGAGACCTACCTGGCTGCCGCATTCTGGATCAACTGTAGTTTCCGGACTACATACAAGGGCAGCCCCACATAGAGTGCATTGCAGTAATCAAATCTGGAGGTTACCAGCAGATGTACCACTGTTTTGAGGTTGTTCACCTCAAGAAACGTACGCAGCTGGCATATCAGCCAAAGTCGATAGAAGGCACTTCTGGCCACTGCCTCAACCTGGGAGATACACATGTGCATCTGTATAACAAAAATCATCTAGATCCTTGAACTGGTGTCTTTTGATGTGGCTGTACATTTCCATCTATGGCCACTAGCTGCTGCATTCAAATACTAGTTAGACATGCCTTGAGTTAAACTAGACCCATTGGTGCATATGCAAATACATGTGCAGTGTATCATTAGAATCAATCTGACACATGTTCAGGTTTTGGCAATCTGCATAGATGCGAATGCAAGTTTGTGAATACTTGAAAACTCTGCGTTTTTGTTCTTGATGTCTTCTGGTAATGTAAAAAAGATAGTGGTCAGTACAAATCCTTTATAAATACTACAGCTTGAAACTTGCTTATCTTGTTAGGAACATAGAAATCTGCCTTATACCCATTGGCCCATCTAGCTCAGTATTGTTTATGCTCACTGGTTGAGACTGTCCAAGGTTTCAGACAGGAGATTTCCCCAGTTCTACCTGATATAGGAAGATGCTGAAAGGCATCATCTCATACTGCACGGGAGATGACAATGGTAAACCCCTCCTGTATTCTACCAAAGACAACCACAGGACTTTGTGGTCACTGGGAGTTGATGACGACTCAATGGCACAACTTTACTTTACTTTACCTGGAGGTGCCAGAGATTTAATCTGAAGGGAAAGCAAATGCTCTACCACTAAGCTATGGCTCCATCCCTTAGTAACTAACTAGTCCTGTGTCATGGCCCCAGGTCCAGGACCCCCTCCAATTGAGGGATGAATGGAAAGTTCAGAGGATGAGACAGGGTGGAAAGAACCTATGATCCAGATCCTGGTTGACCTACACCCCCATACTATTAGGAGCCCTACATCAGGGGAATCCAAGCCACGACCCCTACCACCACTTTAAAACACCATCCCCATCCCCATTTTGTCCCACCATGGTGTGGAGGCTTTCCCTTGGCAAATTCTGCTTGCAAAATAAATGCAGGTCTCCTTCAATGGAAGAGCATCTGATTTGCATGCAGAAGGCCGCAAGTTCAATCCCTGGCATCTCCAGGTAGGGCTGGAAAAGGGGTGCTGTGCAGGTGGGGGCGAGCTCCTTCCTCCTCCCCTCCTCCCAGGTGACTGCACGGGTGCCGGGCTCTGCTATCTGCAGCCCGTTTCTGGCTTTCCTTCCACATGGAAGGAAAGCCAGAAATGGCCTGCAGATAGATAGCAGAGCCTGACACCCATGCAGTCACCTGGGAGGAGGGGAGGAAGAAGGAGCTCGCCTCCACCTGCACAGCAGGCTTTCAGAGGTTAAACGGGGGGCATTGTGACTCTCCCCTCCTTGCCCCCAACCCTCCCTGCAGTCAGCCCGCTGCTGCGCCCCATCCCGCCGCTGACAGCAGTGATCTTTAGGGGGGCAAAGGGGAAACTTTCCCCTCACCCATTCACCCCTCTCCCTGCAGCTACTGCTGCTGCCACCATGCTAAAAAAACAAAGTAAAAATGGGGAACTTTCCTCTCACTCCCCTCCCCTCAGTTATTGCCACCACTTCTCAAATTTTGCTGCCATAGGCAGATGCCTTCTCTGCCTCTGCGTTAATCCACCATTGGGCCAACTTGCAGACTGGCTAACCAATTTGAACCAAATCTGATCAAGTGGGAGCCAATTTGGACCAAATTTGGTACAATTGTAGGGACATATAAGGACACCTCAAATGCATAGCTAATGATGATATCATCTACCGCAATTCAAGATGGTGAATGCATCAGTGTTTGAGGCACACATTTTTTTTAAATCCATATGTCAATCATGGGATTAGAGTTACATAGCACTAGTGTGACCTAGTTTCCTCTGAAGTGCATGGCTGTAGACAGAGTGTTTTGTTTTGTTTTTGTTTTTAATTACATATCTAATATTTGATTTTACTGAAATGCTTCCAGATTTGTAACTCAGGTCAATGATATTATTTAGGCTGAAGTCATATGTGATAGCATCGGATCTGAAAGCTTCAGCACAAATCTAACCTAATCACAGAAAATTAGAGGCAAACTGAGTTCTGTTTCGACTGTCAAAGGGGTAAATTGAGTATAGAACCCTCCTCCATCCACTGAATACCTTCCCACAGTCCCATTCCTAGGTCTTTTCTTCAAGCTCAGCACACCCGAGGAGACTGTGGGGACATTGGCAGTGAATTGCAATCCTCATCTGCACACCCCTTCAGCTATTTGAAACCCCCCCCCCCTTCTAAGTGTCCGGGGCATATTCGTGTTCAAACATACAGACCTGCCACTGTTGCATCTTGTTTAGCCCTCAGTCATATGCCTGCATAATGATATATTTGCTGTGCCATGGTGAATGCACACCCCATGATGGCTTGCAGGTTTCCTCTCAACTCTGTGATTCTGTCTGTTTTGTGTCATCCAGTCTGTACTTGAAAATGCTTTTAGCTTTTCTGACTTGGAATAGTGAATGTGTCAGATAGATTGATGCTTGCAGAGTATAGACAACAGTGTTTAATTCTGTAACTGGCTTTGGGCTACCAGACATCAGGAGTAAATTTTAGGTCATTTTTCTCCACTTATTTTGGCAGATCAGTTAAAATTAATGCTGGTGATTAAAATAACCATTTGTCTGGATCTCCGTTGATATGTAATATTGCTAAACTAAGAAAAAAAAGATGTTAGAAATGTATGGTGTTCCAGAGCCTTCAGGACTACACTGTTGTCACATTTTTGGGTGAAACCAAAAGAAGGCAGAGCTGTAAACATAAGATGAAAGCATACCCCAGTAGATATATAAAAAGCCCTTTCTCATGAGCAGTGAGAAGGGCTACCAGGTGTGCGGGGAGGAAGACTGCTGGAACTTACCTTCCTCACAGATGATTCCCCAATCTGCCCTGGGCACATGGACACTGGCTGCCCCCAGTGGCTGCAGAGATTTGGGAGCCAGGATGCATTGTCCCAAACCCCGGAACTTGTGGGGATCCCCCAGTGCTGGCTGGGATCATAAGCACTTAGCCTGGGTTAAGGGCACCATCATGCTTTTAACCCTGACTAAGTGGCGGACTCCCTAAGCGGGTTTGCTGTCATGCTGCTGCCAGGAGCTGCAGGTTCATTGAACCTGTGAATGAAGATTTTGAGTAACTACAGTCAAGCATTCTGCTGCTGTTCAGTTAACTCTAATGAACTTTAAACAAAACAACTGAAATTTCAGGCCCCAGAGGGCCTGACAATAGCTGTGGGGCAACATTTGTGCATAGGCACTGTAGTCAGTGTTCACTCTGACAGGGATTCCCAGATGTTGTGAACAACAACTCCCACAATTCCCAAGCAAAAGCCATTGCAGCTGGTGATTCTGGGAGTTGCAGTCATCAACATCTAGGCATCCCTGTTAGAGGGAACACTGACTGTAGTATGTAGCCATTCCCACCACACACCCTCCAGTAATGGACCAGGAAAAGGACACACCATCATGACATTTCTTCTTGCCCTGGTGCACTGTAGGGTGGTACAGTGGCGGGCAAGGTGGTGTTTTGAAATGTCACTGCTGCAATTGCCAGAAGGCAGCCACTCTTTTCACAGCAGGCAGTTCTTTGCTTCAGGTAAGCTCACTCCATCCACCCATATGCATCAAACCAATAATGACTATTGGCTTGATGCAATCTTGACCATCTTCTACATTGTATGATGCAAGAATGACTAGCATGGGGCTGATAACTTGGCCTGTGCACAGACCAAACTATCTGATCACGTGTGCCTTTTCAGTCTCATGAAACATAATTAATATAGGTTATAGTGTTCATTATTAATAATACATTAAAGCAGAGGTTGTCAACCTTGGATCTCCAGATGTTGTTGGACTACAACTCCCATATCCTCAGACACAATGGCCAAAGACCAAAAAACAAAAAATTGGAGTTGTAGTCCAGCGATAGCTGGGAATCTAAGGTTGGGAATCCCTACATGAAAGTGTCTGGGATTCCCCCTACCCTCAAAGGGTAACTCTTGGGATTCTCTGGGAACTTGTGACAGTGAAAACTGAAAGTCTTCAATACCAAGAAGAGGGGACATCATTACCTGGCTGCCCAGGCAGTGGGAAGAAAAGGTCCTCAGAGGAAGGCCCAGATTCTCCATGAGCGGCCTCAGGAAGCACGCACAGCATGCCTTACAGTGTTCCCTGTATCAGGTATTTCCAGATGTTGTTGGCTACATCTTCCATAATTCCCAGTCAAAGGCCGTTGCAGCTGGGAATGATGGGAGTTGTAGTCGACAACATCTGGGAATCCCTGTCTGGCAGAATTTCTTGGTAGGGTACAGACTGAATGGGACAGAAGGAGGAGAAGGATCAAGATGACTACCAAACCCTCTCTGCTCCACATCTGAATTCATAAGGCAGGGCTGGGCAAACTTGGCCCTCCAGAGGTTATTGTACTACAATTCCCATTATCACCAGCCACAAAATTGTGAGCCGCTCAAGCACCAGCATACTGATCTGAGAATCGATGCACAAGATTGTTAAACCATGCTTAATAATCACAAGTAACATAGGCTACTTGGATAAGTTAAACATTTTTGTAGAAATGTTTTCATTTTTCTGTAACTGGTAAAGAAATGATCTGTTCGACAGCCAATATCATGTGGAGCACATCAGTGTTTCTTTGTCATGCCAGTTACAGAAAAACTGAAATATTTCTACAGAATTGTTAGATTTGCTGAAATAGTATGGGCTTCTGGTTATTAAGCATAGTTAATAATAATGAGTACTGACATATCCTGAACTTGAGATTCTTGTCTTTCACATTCACACATCTTTGGAACCATGAGAATCAGAAACTAATCTATTTTTTTTTTTTTAAAGGAAGCTGATATTTCTCTAAATTTTAACACTGAAGTGAATTGACATTTAACTGGGCTCGGTAACCAGGATCTGATCCTGGTTAGTGATCCCAGTTAAATGCTAGTTAACATCAGTCCAGAAATTCCAGATTCTCACAAGCTGCTCCACAGGAGCGTGTGGGCTAACCAGGACCCAGTTCTGGTTAGTTATTCTGGTTAAATGTCAGTTAACTTCAGTCAGGAAATTCTAGGTTCTCACAATCCACTCCACAGGAGAACGTGGGCCTCGTCAATCACAGTTAACTATTATACTGCAAGTAGGCTCATCAGGTGAATGCAGCCTTAGATAGAACATGAGTATGCAAAACTTAAAAGCAATCACTTGTTCTATAAAATTAAGAGCATGTTTCTAGCAGTTTCTGAAATGTGTATGTCATTATGCTGAAAGAATGTTGATTCCTTTCTCACAGGTCATTGATGTGTTTCGTGGTTTCTTAAAACCGATTAGATGTTTTAAAAATGGAAACTGCCTTGGGAAAGGCTGAGAATGCTCCTTTCCAGTAAACACAATGTTTTAATTAAATTCTTGTTTTTCTGCTACCAACCCATGTTGTGTCCCAGTTTTAAAGTTTTTGAATCACTTGTTTCTTTTTCCCCTCAGTGGATCTTAAAAAAGGTCCAAATCCAAATGCTGCGAAGTCAAATCTTCCCAAGCCATGCCAGTCTGGACTTCGCCCTCCTGGCTACTCCCGGTTGCCAGCAGCGAAACTGGCAGCATTTGGTTTTGTCAGGAGCTCGAGTGTCTCCTCGATCTCAAGTAACCAGTCAAATGACAGCGTTCAGAGTGACCAAAGCAGGCCTGCCAACCGTAAGTCAGATAACATTATTGCAGTTCCCAATATGAATTTGATTCATTGCAGAGAGAAGGAAAAGCTGAAAAGTTTGCTTTTAATGGTGGTCTTAATATTCTTTCCCATGCCACATATCCGTTGGTATAGAATCCATGTTGTCTTAAAAAATATATGATGAATGAATATGTATCGATGACAAATTGTATGGAGAGGGTATTATCCTCCAGGTTGCTGTAAAATGCACCTTGCGCAGTTCTGCGTCCTTTTTTCCCTTCACCTTTTTGACGAATTATCCTCCTTACAAGCTGATGTAAGTAAATAAGCACAAGTAGATGTCCTGCGTCAGCACACAGCAGTCATATAATGTGGGTGAGGGAAGATTATGTGAAATAAGCAGTCTATTCTTTTCCATTTGCTCTTGTTCCAAATATCTCTTCTGTGTAGTGAGCCGAGCTTGGTCTAGGAAGCTAATAAAATCATGTGAGGGATTTAAAATAGGATCAGAATTTTGCTATCTTCTTCTACTACTACTACTTGCCGTGGACTCATTTTCATCGGTGAGAAAGAACCCATGGCTGAAATGTCACCTCAAATCCTATTTTCTGTAGCTAATGTTAATTTTATTAAGTACAAAATAACCACACAATGCAGAGCGTGCTCCTTATGGAATGGAAAAGTGCAATAGGCTGGAAGCGCAAACAGGGACTGGGGGATTTTCGAAGCCAGTGCCTCGCTTTGAAGACCAGCTTCTGCGTGAAGCGTGTCAATTTCAAAGCAACTGTTATCACTCTTGAAGGGGTTCAAATTGAAGGTGCCAGCTTGCATAAAATGCCAGAGGCTTTTGGATGCTGTAGAGTCCTAAATCTTTGAATGTTTATGTTAATTTTAAATGAATTACAATAAATAAAACAAAAATAGGCCAAAATCAATCCTAACGACTTCCTTACGCTAACATACAAATTTGGTAATCAGACGAGCCATGCGAATTCTGAGCTTAGCAGCTGTATTGAAAGAAAGATATATGTTAATGCTTTTATGGCATGATCATAGTGCTCTGTTGGATGTGGTGCTATGTGCGAGGAAGGGGGGAAACCTTCCTTTAGCAGCACAGAGACCACACAAATGAGAGATCTGAAATGTAGCATATAGGTGGAAGAATGAGCACTCTAGCCTGTAATTACTGAAAATGTTTTATCAGAGAGATGCAAAAATGGTGTGCAAGTGGGAAATACTGTGATTTAAGGTAGCTGCCATTCATAGAGGTCTGTGGAGAAATCTGGCTCTATGTTCTATCAAAGAGGAACATACATTTTTCTGTTGTGGCACCCACATTATAGAATTCAATCCTAAGGACAATCTACCCAGGCACTTTCCTTATTAGTTTTCACTGTCAGATGAGGACCTGCCTTTGACATACACAGACCTTTGTTAGGGATATTACTAGATCCCTCTTATGTCAAAATTCCCAACAGAAAGTATGGTTCTGGATGCCTCCTGCTTTCCAGCAGATCAGATTTTATAAGACAGAGACATGTCTATGGATTCGTCTATGCATTCAATGTTTGCAAGGGAAATACTGATTTAAATGTATACTTTGAATCAGCTGTTAGAACAGAAAAATACCTGAAGATACTTGATGATTTTTAAATAAAGGGGGTTTTTGGTGATGGGAAGAGAATACAGGGATATTTAGTGGAACAGTGTGGAAAGGAAATCAAAGGAAACTGTGCAAAGTTCCAGTGGGATAGAAAATGGAGAGAAATCTATCCCTTGCTGTTCTGGGCAGGGCAAAGGGTTATATCTGATGGTGGCCCTTTTTTACTGCCACTTTTTGTGAGGTTGTGATTTTTCACTGAGTTTATATTGTGCTTTTAAGTTGTTTGGGCTTTTATTGTATTTACTGAGCTCCTTATATATTGTATAGATTTGATTGCTGTGTTTTACATAATACATTGCTGTGGGTGCTTTTAAGAAGAAAAGTTGCCAGTACATAAATAATTGCTTTGGTAGGTTTTTCACATAACATTTGCTCTCAGATACCTAGGGCGGGTTGACACATAATGTGGCAAGTAAGGTTGCCACAAAGCACCATTTCTCCACAACCACGCACTCTCAGCACAAGCAGCTACTTCCATGCCAGTCATCTTGTTCAAATCTGGAAATGTCAGCTTGTGCACTTCCTTCCACCAACCAAACATCTGCAGCCTAGATTCGGAATTGGTTACAGATGTCGGATTTCTGTGGAAAATTCTGCAGGATAAGCTGGTATTTCTGGGTTTGGATGACACGACTGAAACGGGAGTAGTGTCTTGCGCCAGGAGCATGCACTTGCAGGAACCTTACTTGTGCCGTTATGGGCGAACCCGCCCCTAGTTTGTCTTCCATCCTTTGCATGCTACTGGAAGTTCATTGTTCTAGAAAACTACTACTGAACCTGTGTGAGGAACCAATAGCATCTATGCAAAAATCACATTTAGGCACTGGCAAGATCCAAGTGATAACTTTGTATAAGGAAATGTGAAGCTTCATAATTACTTGGCTTGGAATATGAGCCCTGGTGACTTACAATGCCCATCACGAGTACAAGGCAAGCATTACAACCCCCAAATCCTCTTCCAACAATGACCCACTTGTCTTGCTGTGGCTTCAGGGGCGGGAGGAAAGAAGAGTTTCCCCTTGGTCTCCTTTCCCCAATGTATGGCTCTGCTACCTCAGCAACAGGTACCAGAGCTGCTGGGAAATGTAGTTGGGTTAGAAGTGCTGAGAAATAAGTAAATAGCTTTTGCCAGTTTTCTCCTGATGCCTTTGCTCTACGGATACCTAGTCATGTTATATACCCTTTAACGTTTCACTGCTGAAAACAGGGGCATGCTTATGAATGTACAGAGAGCATAGCCAAGCAGCCTGGGGAGTGTGGTAGGAGGTGTGGCCAAGCAGTCCGGCGAGGCATGGTATACAGTTCTGGCTGCAAGCATGCCACAAATGGAAAGCAAGCCATAAGTGCATGTACTGTAGAGCACATTATTTCAGATTACCAAACCGATGAGCCAAGCCCATACCTTCCCAACATTTCACGATCAATTTTCATATAAAGAATTACTGCCTAAGCCCTGCACTCACTCTTACAAGTTTCCAAAGAGTGGATTCCACCCACTACGTGCAGTGTGTGACACTATGCCTTAGTACTGCACATGCATTAACATGCAGGTGCACAAGAGGCATAATGCATCCACCCACCCACTTGAATTTCTAAAGACTCTGGGATGGGAGCTGGATCCGGAAGACTGACAGCTCTAATAACTTGCAGGGTGTGGGGGATGGAACAAGGCATCCAAGAGGCTAAAATAGGGATAAAATAGGGACGGTGATTTATCAGGGACAGATTCCAGAAAATAGGGTCTGTCCCTGGTAAATTGTGACAGAAAGAGCCTATGGTTTTATAATCTTTATTTTAAAAAAACCCTTTCTGAAGCAGAAATAGAAACTATTTTTATTTACATGTATTTAGATGACATTTATATCCTGCTCTTCCTCCAAGGAGCCCAGAGAAGTGTATATGGTTATGTTTATCCTCAGAACAATCCTGTGAGGTAGGTTAGGTTGAGCAATAATAGGTGACTGCCCAGAGTCACCAAAGGCCAGTTCTGATGAACACAAGCCCCCAACATGTGGACAGGACACAGTTGTGCTTGGAGTGTATCTGCCCTGATGTCACTGAAGGACGTCCCTACAGTGCCGGGACATCCTTTAATCACGTAAAAGAAGTGAGAATCCGAATCATCTCTCTATATGTGCTCTAAAAAGCTTGTTTAAGCAAGGTTTTGAAGCATGTATAGAGGGGTGATTCAAATGAATGTCCCTCTCATACAATTAAAGGTTGTCCTGACAGCACATTGGGATAGGAACATAGGAAGCAGCCATATATTGAGTCAGACCATTGGTCTATCTAGTTCAGTATTGTCTACACCAGGCCTGCTCAACTTCGGCCCTCCTGCAGATGTTGGCCTACAACTCCCATAATCCCTGGCTATTGGCCCCTGTGGCTGGGGCTTATGGGAGTTGTAGTCCAAAAACAGCTGGGGGGGCCTAAGTTGAGCAGGCCTGGTCTACACAGACTGGCAGCGGCTTCTCCAAGGTTGCAGGCAGGAATCTCTCTCAGCCCTATCTTGGAGATGCCAGGGAAGGAACTTTTGAAATTTTCTGTTCTTCCCAGAGGGGCTCCATCCCCTGAGGGGAATATCTTAGAGTGCTCACACTTCTAGTCTCCCATTCATATGCAACCAGGGTAGATGCTGCTTAGCTAAGGGGGCAAGTCATGCTTGCTACCACAAGACCAGCTCGATGTCCTTCAGTGACATCAGATAGGCACTCTCCAGGCACAATTACGTCCCGTACATGCATTGGAGTTTGCATTAATTTGAACTGGCCCCAGCATTAATTTGAACTGGTGCAAAGAACTGAAAGGCTGTGTTGGGCATAAGACATTTCTAGCCTTGGTATTGCTTACATCAGGGGCATTCACATCTCCTCTCTTCAGATGAGACCACATGTGGGAAGAGAGCAGAAAGCACTTGTATTTTCTCCTTTTCTTAAACGTCTAGTGGCTCATAGGCTGAGTTGAGTGGCTCATAGGCTTCAGTGTTGTTATAAATAATGGTCATATTCCCTGGAGAGAAAAATGTACTAGGCTTGATTGAAATGCGATGGCAAGCAAGAAGAACATACCCAGCTGCATGCAATACTTGATGCAGCTGGACTCATGTTTAAACCATCTTTGAGCTGTTAAATATTCAGTATTGGCATGGCAGTGCACCACCCACCTGAGGCAAAGATCCCTGGCAACTGGACTCCACTTTAAATGAGACACCAGGCATATGGAGCACCATATAGAAAGTTTTTTTTTTAAATACCCAGGCATCCTGGGTAAAACATGCTTTACTGACTGCAATTCATAAATGAAGGCTCCTTCCTCACGATTCTAATACATGCAGGAGCTTTACCTCTCACATGCCAAATTTATGGCAGGACCAAAAATAGACCCTGGCAGTTCCCATGCCTCCAGAGACTGTGCTTTTAGCTCACCTCACTGCTAGACTGATTTTCTGAACATCAATATGTCAGAGATTTGTAGAAAACAGTTTTAGCACACCGAAAATACTTCCTGGCAGAAATACTATATTGCCTGATATTTTGATATGTTTGAGTACTAATCATTATGCATTTTGTATATTCATATGTAATATATGAGTACATGAAATAAATAATATTTGTTACATTTGTATATTAGGTAAACAGAAACTGAGCTGGGATATTTTTGTACACCATTGGTTTTCATCTGATAAGGCTGATGGAAACTGAAAAAATCTGAGGTGTAAGGCAGTGGCAGACATAATTTTGTTCTGAATAAATGTATGTGTTGTTTATTTGCTGCTCTTGAATAATTGCCTTTTTGAGAGGTTATTGCTCACATTGACTTGTGCTTTCTAGAAAATAGACCATGAATACTGTGTGTGCTAATTAAACAAATAAAAATGGCTAATATTATGCCTGACTTAATTTTTATTCTTCATGCGTCAATAATATCTGAAAAAATAACCAAAATAATCAGGTTATTGGTATATGCTGAATCCAAATATGTAGTCTGGATTATGTTTCACGTTACCCTTTTTAAAGGAATATATTTTATTTAGTGTTAGTATCATGGAATCATATAATTTTAAAGTTGGAAGGGACCTTGGGGGACTTCTAGCATAGTGTCAGGGCAGAAAACTGCTACAGCATCCCTGACAGATGACTGCCCAGCTTCTGCGTGAAAACCCCTAGAGAAGGGCATTTTCCAGTTAGCCACTCAATAGCGGCAAAATGCTTCTGTTCAGGCAAATCACATTCAAAATGTAAATAGCAAAGCGCCCAGCAGGGGAAGCAGTCTTGCAAAAACTAACAACCCCCCAAAACAGCAACCTTTTTACGCCGGACTTTCAATGTTTCATCAATAAATCGCAGCAATTAAATCCGAAACAAGGCATCGGAAATGTGAACGGCACCCTGCTGTCTTCATAGGGACTGCGGTGTCACAGCAGAGGAAGCGCGGAAGCACACTTCAGAGATACGCCGTGACCCGGTTGCAGGGTCTAATCTGGAAAGCGCCAAGGAGGGGCTGACTGTTCCGCTGTCCAGCAACCTTTACCGTTGAGAAGTTCTCCCTAATGTCTAGCCAAAACCTGCTTCCTTGTCACTTCAGCCAATGAATTCTAGTCCTGCCCTCAGAGCAACAGAGGACAAGTCTGCTCCTCCTCCCATATGACAGCCTTTCAGATTATTAATCAGCGGATTCTTGTTGACTGGCTAGTACATCAAATTATTTGGCCCAACCCAGATAGGGGGCATAAGTGCCCAGAAGCAGGCTTCTCCAGATGTTCCAAGTACAGTTGGACTTTCCCAGTCCTACCTGGAGATGTCGGGGGGACATCGCCTAGGATGCAAAGCATGTGCTCTTTCATTAAGCTATGCCCCTTCAGTTCCATCATACATCTGTCGGTGTGTGTGTGTGTGTGTGTGTGTGTAATCCTGAAATAGTCAGATATTTCAAATAGGTCAGATATTCAGGGGAGCCAGTGAGGGGGCTGGGGGCTGGATTCAGTCTGCTTCTGCTGCCTCTTCCCCACCTAACCCCCTTTCCCCACCAACCCACATCACTTCCAGCTTTCCTACAATAAGAGTCGTATCTTATGAAAATCATCTATACTAATCTGTCATAAGGTAGAATGCAATCTTTCTTCTCACGCAGAGACCACCCATACTAACTTGAGCGTAATTTGTCATCTGTAGATGGATTACCCACCTGCATCTGTCTGTAGCAGAAGATTAATCAGCATTGATGCTGGAACAATAAATGATTCCTCCTTAGTTATCCATACTTTATGTGTGAGTGTAAAATTACAGTATTTTTAAGTGAAAAAGGCAACCGACATGATAAAGGAGATGGACCACCTTCCCTGTGAGGAAAGGCTAGAAAGGCATTGGTGGCTTTTTAGTTTAGATGGCTAAAGTGGAACCTAATAGAGCTTTTGAAAAAGTTATAAACATTGTGGAGAGGATCCCTGTCTCATAATACTAAGGGGCTACCAAATGAAGCTGATTGGCAGTAAGTTCAAGGCTGAAAAAAGGAAGCACAACTGCATCAGGGGGCTGCACAACTTTGGCCCTCCAGCTGTTGTTTGGCTACAACTTCTGTCATTCACAGTCCACCGTGGCTTATAGGGAAGATGGGAATTGTAGTCCAACAACAGCTAGAGAGCTGGTCTTGTGGTAGCAAGTATGACTTGTCCCCATAGCTAAGCAGGGTCTGCCCTGGTTGCATCTGAATGGGAGACTTGATGTGTGAGCACTGCAAGATCTTCCGCTCAGGGGATGAAGCCGCTCTGGGAAGAGCAGAACGTTTCAAGTTCCCTCCCTGGCTTCTCCAAGATAGGGCTGAGAGAGAGATTCCTGCCTGCAACCATGGAGAAGCCACTGCCAGGTCTGTTAAGACAATACTGAGCTATTTAGACCAATGGTCTGACTCAGTATATGGCAGTTTCCTATGTTCCTATGATCCTAGATGGCTGAAATTGTGCAGCCCTAAATAACAATTTAAAAGGAAGGGGGACTTTATCTCAGTGACAGAGCATCTGCTTTGCATGCGAAATCCCAGGTCCTGCCATCTCCAAGTAGAATTGGAAAACATCCTCACCTCTAACCCTGGAGAGTTGCTGCCGGTTGGGGAGGTGCATGGAAATAGTTTTTGGTTTGGAACCTAATTCAATTTCAAGGTTGTAGTTGTCTTTTGTTTGGGGCTGATGCAGGCCCTGCACTATCCACTGGGGGACTAGTTGGGCAGGTTCTGATTCATTTTGGAACTTCCCATTCATTTTCACATTTTAGCACTTACATTTAGCTTATTTTGGAACTTCCCATTCTTATTTTGGAACTTCCCATTCATTTTCACATTTTAAATATTTTTCCTGCCAAAATCCATGCTTCTACTTTTGTTTTCATCCTGCTTGTGTTGGCAGTGACAGGAATTGCAGTGTGCAACCATGTTCTGCTGGATGCCATGTTAAATGCCTAAGTAGCTATTGCTATTTTTATGACATTGGATCATTATCCCCCCTGCCCCACCTCCAACAATCCTGCATCTCAGGGTATTATGGGTATTCAAGATTGCGCTCATTTCTCTTGCTGTTGGCTGAGGAAGTGATTAAAAAAGCCCAAACCAATGGCTAACAATTGTGATTCCGAAAATGACCCCATTTGTATCTGTTCATTCAGTGTCACATTCATTTCAGAAAAAATCTGAACGGAATTTACCAGTTTGGTTCTGTTTCCATCTGTTTTAAAAAGAAACACGCACCCCTCTGTCAGTGTAGATAATACTGAGCTAGGCTGACCAATGGTCTGACTTGATATGAAGCAGTTTCGCATGCTCATATGTGTGCAAACAGTGTACGTGGTGATGTCTACTAGGTTAAATTGCTTATTTTTTTTAAAGGATCATGGAGGATAGATCAATCAACAGGCATTTGTCATGACAGCTAAAGGACCCCCATGTGCAGAGGCAGTATATCCCTGAATATGAGATGGTCATGGGCATAAAGCAGGAGAGGGCAATCACTTTCATGCCCTCTTAGTGAGCACACAGAGGCATCTGACTGTTTGCTGTTGGATGAACTTTAGTCTGTTCTAGCAAGGTACTTGCGTCCCTTTTGATTTTGATTTTTGCTGTGCTGTGAACTCTGCCCCTTCTCCTTTTGTCCCTTGATAAAAATGTTGGCCAGAAACAATGAATAGATTGTGAGGTGCACAGTGACATTTTTAATGAAAATGCAACAAACAAACAAACCACCAAAAAAACAAAAAGGAAAAAATCCCTACAGTGCCAGCACTTGTATTTATTTAGGCAGTGTAGTTTTAAGAGTAGATATTGTCGAAGTTTTATATGTCCTCATTCAGATTTTTGATTGATCACATTGGTAGAAGATAATTTTAAGATCCTATATGATGGTTGAGCCTATCTGATGGATGACGGATTACCTTTACCGTGGAATCGACAGAGGGAGTATGACTCTGCTGGTTCTTTTGGATCTCTTGGCGGCATTCGTTACCATCGACCATGGTATCATTCTGGATCGCCTGGGGGAGTTGGAGATAGGGGGCAGTGCTTTGCTGTGGTTCCGCTCCTATCTCCCAGGTAGATTCCAGATGGTGGAGCTTGGTGAAAGTTGCTCCTCCAAACGGGAGCTGTTATATGGAGTCCCTCAGGGCTCCATTCTGTCACCAATGCTTTTTAATATCTACATGAAACTGCTGGGTAAGGTCATCTGGAGATTTGGTCCTGGTTGTTATCAGTAGATGACACCCAAATCTACTTCTCCTTTTCATCAGCATCATCAGGAAATGGTGTTCATTCCTTAAATGCCTGCCTACAGGCAGTAATGGGCTGGATGAGGGATAACAAATTGAAACTGAATCTAAGCAAGGTGGAGATGCTCATTGTAGGGGTTCAGAATCTGAGGGATGAGTTAGATCTTCCTGTGCTGGATAGAGTTACACTTCCCTGGAAGGAGCAGATACGGAGCTTGGGAGTACTCCTGGACCCAGGCCTCACTCTGGTATCTCAGGTGGAGGCTATAGCCAAGAGTGCTTTCTACCAGCTTTGGCTGATTTGACAGCTGCATCAATTCCTTGAAGAGGACGACCTCAAAACAGTAGTGCATCACCTGGTAACCTCCAGGCTTGACTTTTGCAGTGTGCTGTTCGTGGGGCTGCCTTTGTATGTAGTTTGTAAACTTCAGTTAGTTCAAAATGCGGCAGCCAGACTGGTCTCTGGGATAACCTGGAGAGATCATATTATGCCTGTGTTTTAAAATAGTTGCACAGACTGCCAATATGTTTCTGAGCAAATACAAAGTGCTGGTTATTACCTTTAAAGCCCTGAATGGCTTAGGTCCAGGTTACCTTAGGGAGCGCCTTCTTCTGCATGATCCCCACCACACATTAGGGTAATCTGAGGAGGTCCATCTCCAGTTACCACCAGTACGTCTGTTGGCGACTCAGAGGCAGGTCTTCTATGTAGCTGTTCCTGGTCTATGGAATGCACTCCCAGTAGAAATCCATAGTTGGAGTTCATTGTTGGTCTTCAGGAGAAGGCCTGGCTTTCCAGGGTTTTAAAACTGTTTTAAATGTTTTAATTGTTAATGGTTTTATTCTATTTTAAAATTGTTTTGTAATGACTATTTTTAAAGGACTGATTTTGGGGTTTTATTTTTGTTGCTCTGCACCGCCCAGAGCTGTTTGGATGGGGCAGTATATAAATGTAATAAATAAATAAGATCTGTAATCTGTGAGCTTAATTTCTCCTCTGTCGCACGTAAGCACAAGTGAAGTAACAGGCATTCGCTGAGGAAGAATGGTCGTCCCCTACATAGAATCCCTGTGCCACTTCTGTGCTCCCCAAAAGTGTTGAGTTAGACACAGCCAATATTGCATATCTAATTATGCAGTAGATTTTTTGCCTGCAGTAAATGTGTAAGTGCATTGTGGTGGAAGGAAACAAACTGTTAATAATATTGCTTTTTCATGCAAGAATGATTTTTCATAATTGGGAAAAATGTAAAGCAATTTCAGTTTGAAAAGGTAGGTAGTATTTCTGTGGATTAAGCATGCCTAATTGTGCAATTAATAAATCTCAGAACCTGATTTTTCATTGTTGCAGCATGTACTTGATACCGTATATTTTCAGCAGGCCTCTGCTTTGTAGATGGAGAGACATACCTGTCTTCCAGTAGCTGAAATATTTGCTTCCCCCATTGAGAGGTTACTGGAGAAAAGGCATGAATGTTGAGACTGGCTGATCAGTAGACAGTGGCCATCATCCTCAGAAGTCATGCAGAGATGCTTCATGCAAAGTGACAATGCAGAGTTTAATAATCTCAAGTCCCACTAGAGTGTGAGGAAGGGTGGGATTTTTTCGTGATCCCTAGAAACGCTCTTTAAGACCCCTAAATATGTCCCTGAGGGTTACATAGTCCCCAGAGATATGCTTTCATGTGTTAAAGAGTGCTTCTAGGGATGGGGCTGTAGTTCCAGGGACAGAAAATGTGCTTTGCGTGCAAAAGGTTCCAATTCAATCACTGGCATCTCCAAAGGGCTGAAAGAGACTCCTTCCTGTAACCTTGGAGAAGCCACTGCTAGTCTTTGTAGACAATACTGAGCTAGATGGACCAATGGTCTGACTCAGTATAAGGCAGATTCCCAGGTTCCTAATTTGGCACAGAATCCTGGGTTAGATGGATTTTGGTATGATCTGGCAAGGCAATTACTATATTTATCTAAAAACTAGCGCTGCCCCCCCCCCCAGGTTTTTCATGTTAGAAATCAGGGGGCCATCCTAAATTCAGAATTCTCTTTCTTTTGGATAAATAAGGATATAACCTGTATTTAATCAATCTCTCTCTCTCTCTCTCTCTCTCTCTCTCTCTCTCTCTCTCTCTCTCTCTCTTTAAATGGGCTTGTCTGAAATTATTTGGGTAAATAAAGTATTATGTTCTAATATATGCATACACAATGGTATTGTCTCTGTGTAGGAACATATAGAACATTGCTACATGTGGAAATCAAATAACTGCCTTCCCAGTAATAACCCAAATAAAAAGCCCAATTCATACGTATGTAAGTGTTACTGCTGAAGCCCTGTAATCTTGTAGTCACTAGTCACCGTGACTTGCGCTGTGCAGAATTGATTAGTTACACTTTATATTCTGACAGCATAAAGCAGGGAAGGGGAAAATAAATAAATGGAAGTTTGAAGAACATTCATACAGTGCCATGAGATTTTTAGAGTGCAAGAATGGCTGATTAGATTAAGAGAAGAGGGATAGGTATACATTATCCTATAGCTGAATAAGAGGAGGGAAGCAGAAAAAAGTTCAAAGCAGCACAAGTACCGTATTTATCCAAGTAGAAGATGGCTCTGAATTTGATCACCCCCTTCAAAAATAAAGGTTAAATACAGGTTCTACTGTATTTACCTGAAAGGAAGAGGACTCTGAATTTAAGATGGCCCCCAATTGCTAACCTCAAGGAACTTGGATTCAGGTAAATACACATTAAGGCTCTCCACACAAGCAGGTTGGAGAGCCTGCAGGGAGAGCGGGCTTAACCCACTTTCCCCGCACACAAGCAGTCAGATCACCCTGAACAGCTGGATCGGCCGCCCACACAATTGCCGGCTTCGTCACAGAGCCGGTTGGGGAGGCAGGGATCAAGGGCTTCCTGGCCCCCAGGAGTCCCAGAATGCCCTATGCAAGGGTGCAGGGCATTCTGGGGAGCCCCCCAACACCGGGAGGTTTGTTGTAGCCTCCCGGTCAGGGGTATCCTCATGAGTCGCCATGGCACGGAGTCGCACCACGGCAACACACTACCAGTTAAATGGGGTTAGCGGAGTGGGCACTCCACTAACCTCGTTTAAGGGGGAGAATTAAGCAGGCTTGCCTCCGGGAGCCACATGGCGGAAACCAGGTTGCACTCCCTTAGACCACCGCTCATGAGAATAACCTCATTATTTCAGTCCATTCTGACTTTGCATGCAGAAACAGCACAAAATACTATCGTTAAAAAGGAAGGAGCAAGCTGTCTTCCAAATTATGGGGTGAGCCGGGGTGAGCCAGGCTTTCACTTGTGACAGTTTTGCATTTTTAGCCCAGGCGTGTTCAAATTTAGGTCAGCCCTGTAAGCTCTCCAGGTGGTCTTGAGGCAACCAGCACTAAAAGGGAAACAAACTGCCACAAGTCAGTTAGCTGTGAATGGAAAATGGAAAGATGACCGCTTCAACAGTCACTCCTTCAGGCTTGCTCTTTGACGGTCTCTAGAGACCTATCCCAGACGGTGTGTTGCTGTAAACATCTAGCTGCTTGCAAGGTTTTAGCAGTGCATCACACACGAGAGGCACACACTTCTGATTTTTGGTTTCTACATTTAATTTTGGTCTTAATCTCAAAGTGATATGAAAATGACATATCTGAGCACAATGACAAGCCCAGAACTGAATAAAATGGTGGGAAACTGCCTATTATTTTCCTCCTGGGTGGCAGTTATCAGGAAATGTTGGGAACTGACACATGAGACACCCACAGCAGAGCAGCCTTCAGTTGCTAACAACCATTTACTTTGCTCCCTTGGAAACAATGATGAAAAAATGCAAACTTGCCTTCCACGTAGTTCGCCTTAAGGTATACCTGCGGTGTCAATATCATTAGAAAGAAATTTTGCAGCGGTTAGGCTTGTTTGCAAATCACAATCAAAACATGACCCTATTTTCTTTATATGCAAGAATGAGAAAATTAACCCAGACTGCATGGTGTGAACTGTCTTGGAGATTTTTAATTTGCACAGTGTGACTCTGTGCACATGACTTTATAGACATTTTCTCAAGTTGCAATTGGAACAAAAAGGGGGAAAGTATGCACAAGTCATATGTGAGATTCTAGTTTTATATCAATAAATCCCCCAGTGCATAAGTACAAGTTTAGATCTGTAGAAAAGCACTGGCAGCTCTCCTGTGCACAAATTATTAATTTAAGAGAGATTTTTGTATTTCTTTGTTATTTGGTATGTATTGAATATGAAGTTTTGTCTAAGTGGGAAAATTGAAAAGAGGGGGAACAGACTCATCAACTACAGTGCAGTGTCTGGTTGAGAGAGAGAACAAAAGTCTTCCCCTCCCTTTCTTGGAATTTAAAAGCAGAGTATTCCATAGAATACATCTCAGGAGTTAGGCTGTTTTCATTTTCTGAAAGCCAAAATTACAGAACCTTCTGTGAAAGGGAGATGCTGATCTTTCTAAAACATTTTTCGGGTGAGTTGCATCACAGCCATGGTATGGCCTTTGGAAATACCAGTTTATTTCTCACACTCCATCATGTTCCCTACTCGGGTGCGCATGGAACCTAATCAGTTCCCAGACCACTTGGGAACCCCATATCTGCTGCCTTGCGTTCCACCACGGAAGAAAGGTAGCAAATGAATGTAATTCTATCCTGAAATATAATTCCAGGTAGGAGAGCTCTCATTCCCTCCTGCCTTGCTAAAGAACAATTTGAGTGAGCTGGGTTGGAGGGATTTGCGTCAGTTCTAACGAGCATGCAAACTTGGGTTGCATCCCCCCTTCATTTTGATGATCATGTGACTAGCCCCCAAGAGTCACTAGGTAAATCTGAACTCTAGGAAAATCTTAACCTTGTGGTGTATTGGGATGTATTGGAGTAGATACTAACTACTCCTGGAATGCCCCTTAATGGGTCTGGAATGGCTTTTAATTGTTATGAGCAAAAGAACTGGAATTACTTCAAAAGGGGATTTCCTAGAACATTCTGGGATAGTGGATTCAAGCCAGACTCTTGATGGGAGAAATCCTTTTAGACTGGAGCCAGTAATTTTGCATATCTGATCAGGATCATACTTTGACATTACAGCTATTCCTTCCTGCTCCCTGAGGGATCTTTGGAATAATGTTTATTGAAGATGCTGGACATTTTAATTTACATTAAAGACTGGAAATGCTGAACTCACAATCCATTTGTCTGAGGTGTGAAGGGGATAAAGAAACTGCCATGCATCCTGTTGCTCAAACCAATCACTGTTTATTCTAGCCTACTTCTTTTAAATATGCCACGATCTGAACCCAAGGTTTGCAGTAAGCTACAGATTTCAGCATATTTGAAATAAGTAGGCTAGAATAAACCAAGATTGGTCAGTTCAGACAACATGAACAATCTCTGCTTATTTTAACCTAGATAGAAAGTGAATATTTGTGCAGGGGCCATGCTCGCCTGAGACTCAGAGACATTGCGTGAAGCCCAGCTCTAATTTAGGTTCTGTGTGATGTCTGAACTGTCCCATAGTTTCAGATCCTGGTTTCATGGACACTCACAAACCATTGGCATTATGTCAATTGCTATGTAATGACAAAATATATACTATTTCTATATTTGCAGTGGATCCAGAGAGGAATAAGTGGAGGCATGTAGCTACTACTACCAGTGTTCCCTCTAACAGGGATTCCCAGATGTTGTTGACTACAACACCTATAATCCCTAGCCAAAGGCCATTGCAGCTGGGGGTGCTGGGAGTTGGTGAACAACATCTGGGAATCCCTCTTAGAGGGAACACTGACTACTACTACTACGGATATTTTTATACTCATATAAGTATATTTATATACTATATAGCTGAGTCCTCCTTTCACAACCTAGTAAAGAAACATCTTTTATATGGGTTGTAGGCAACTTTGGTTCATATTAAAAATGCACACTCTCTGTATCCTTTATAATAGTGAGAGACCAACCTAAGATTAGCTGATAGGCTGTGCCTTCCGGTGATGGATTAATAACAAACGCCACAAGCATTAATTTGTACACTGCACCCTGCTGCAACAAAGTAGATGTGCAACAGCTTGGTTTTCTTCACAGCAAGGGCAAAGCCATCCTTCCTGAGCAAATGTAATTACTTCCCCGCCTTATTCTTCTTCAGAAAGTAATGAGATTCTTAATTTTTGGATGCTCTTTTGCAGTGAGTATATTTTATGTAAGCGGCTTATCTCTTACTTAAAGTCTTGTATTGTGCCAACAGTTCAGATCCCATCTCAGCATGAAACTGGACAATGGTCTTTGTAGTTTGGTTAAAGGTGTTCTCCCATATGAAAGCACAACTGTACTTTTAGTGAGACTGAACGTTATTTTTAGATGCTTGAAGTGCCTTGGGGTAAACTATTCTTACTCTTGACAGTTCCAATGTTGACTGAGTGCATTATGTATAAAGGCCAAGTATCGAAGGAATTTTAAGTGTCCCTATGGTATGCCACAGTTTGCAGAATGGTGTTCTTTGTCAGTTCTTTTCTACTTGTAGCCTTAAAAACAAAACAGATGTGCATACTCTAGTACTTTATGTGAAAGGAAGATGAATGGGAATCAGTCCTGTGGCTATTTTAAGTTCTCCTAAATGGTCCTTCCTCATAGTTAAACATGTTACAGCCACTCACCATGACTGGATTGCATTCAGACCTGCTCTCCAATGCACGGCACTTGCAAAATTGTAGTTTACAGCAGAAAAAAGTGAGACATGTGTATCCACCTTCAGTAACATGTTGATTCTTCTTGTGTGAGGTGGAAAGTGGACAAACAAAAGAATGGGGAAAAATACATTCCCGGATGAACTTATCATGAGCCAGCATTTCTGGATTATTGCGAACTAATTTTTTTCAGGTCTTTCAGATGCTACATTAAAACAAACACATTTTCATCTTATTCAGAAGTATTTTTGCAGAAATTGTTTTATATTTTCTTGACATAGCCTTGAGCAAACTGAACTCATGTAAGATTGCTCACTTGCTGTTACGCTACTTGCATCAGAATGTCCAGTCCTGCTGGGTCTGTAACACCCTCTCATCATTCAGTTTTATACATTTCTGGTGATGAGGGGGTAGCTCTTCTCTGGGAACTACAAGTGTATGAAGCCAGCTGGGAAGCCACATAAGAACAGTTGGGTCCTGTAGTTCCTCCCAGAGCTATCCCCCTTGAAGACATCTGTGGGATACATAACTTTTTCTGGCTGCACCCATTGCGGCTGGTTGGGAGTTGTAGTCCAACAAATCTGGGGACCCGTTGTTGGGAACACATGCTTTATAGGATGGATTTCCTTTTTGTTAAATTGTTTTCTATATGAGAATATTTTTACTGAAGATGTAGGGTGCAAATAGACTTAATAACAACCTTAGATTAATAGACTGTTTTCTGTGAGCAACATCTCCTGACCTCCAGACTTTCCCTTTCCCTTAACCTGCCAGCTTCTCTCTTTTGACCTATCAGGATCTTCTAGTGGGAGGAGGGGCTTGGCAGAATGATTTGGGAGTTGTAGCACCCCATTATTTAGAGGCAGCAGCTACTACTGCCATTGATCACAATCCTGCAGCAAGAGTTAAGCACAGTTGACTCATCACTGAATTCTAGTATATATACATCTTCAAAAACCACTGAAAAATTGAGCGGAACACCAACATGTTGTTTTGCGACTCAGACCCATGTTGAATCATTTAAGGCCTACAGTTCAAAGCATGTAAACCAGTCAGCTTGTGTTGATTTCTACAAAGAACATGGATTTTCATTTCATTTATTTTTGAATATGGGTAATACCAGCTTCTGTGCCAATGACTTTGGTCTCATCAGCATTTCAGCCAATGCATGATTTCCCTTTGGGGAGAAAATTGCACCATTCAATATGAATGATTTTAGAAGAAACTTTGTCCTCAGAAAAGTGCACTTCCTACTCCATAGAATCAAGTGAAAGAAGCTATCTTCCAAAATAATTTGACTTCTGATGTATTTGTTTCGGCCACCCATGCAAAAACTCCTTAGAATTTGAATTAGAAGAAAAGCTAGTCCTTAAATATGGTTACATTTTTTGGATTGACTTCAAACTGCTATCTACACACTGCATGAAATGATTTTAAAGGTCAGGCCTCAAGAGACATGCACTCTTTGAATTGGAAATTTATATTTGCAATATATCTGTGTACTATGAAAGGTTAAGACAATAATTACATAAAGCCAAATGTAAAGCATGGAGCACAAGCAGCTGTGCTTGTTTTGTATCAAACATTGCTCTCCCACCAGTCCTAAATATATGTATAGTACCCAGAAATAAGCCCCATTGATTTCAGTTAAATTTTATTTAAATTAAGCCTGCTTTAGTACTGTGACCTAAGACAACAATTGTCAAATAGATAATGCATTTTATAAATCATATCATTAGGAAGGGGATTGAAAATATAAATGTTAATATTATAATGCCCTTATACAAATATATGGCGTGGCCACATTTGGAGTATTGTGTACAGATCTAGACACTATATCTTAAGGAGGACTTTGTAGAACTGGAAAAGGTACAGAAGAGGGCAACCAAGATGATCGGGGGCCTGGAGCTCCTCCCTTATGCAGAAAGGCTATAGCATTTGGGGCTTTTTAGTTTGGAAAAGAGGCAACAAAGAGGATACATGGTGGAAGTTTATAAAATTATGTATGGAGTAAAAGAGTGGACAGAGAGAAATTTTGCTCCCTCTCTCCAGTCTCAACACTAGAACCAAGGGTCATCTCATGAAACTGAAGGTCAGGAAATTTAGGACCAACAAAAGGAAGTACCTTTTCACACAGTGCATAATTAATTTCCCACAGGATGTGGTGATGGCCACTAGCGTGTATGGCTTGAAAAAGGACAGACAAATTCAAGGGGGACAGGTCTATTAATAGCTACTAGTCTGATGGCTATAGGCCACCTCCAGCCACAGAGGCTAGATGCCTCTAAATACCAGTTGCAGGGAGGTAACAGCCAGGGAGAGAACATGCCCTCGCTTCTCAGAGGCATCTGGTGGGCCACTGTGTGAAACAGGATGCTTTACTCGATGTGCCTTGGGCCTGATCCAGCTGCATGGTTCTTATAGCTGAAAATATAGTTCTGCTTGTTTCTCCCCCACTTCCTGTTTAGGCTTTATTTGTAAAGGTATGACCACACATTTCTAGCAAGAAGTTTTTCTCCACCTCTTGTAATAATAGAACTCCAAAAAGCTGTCCCTTCCCCTGGCACCCAGTGCTCATGAGAGACAGGAGACATCTACCTGTCCAGCTCATGTGGGTTCTTGCGAACATAAGAACAGCCCTGCTGGATCAGGCCCAAGGCCCATCTAGTCCAGCATCCTGTTTCGCACAGTGGCCCACCAGATGCCTCTGGAAGCCACAGACAGGAGTTGAGGGCATGCCCTCTCACCTGCCATTACTCCCCTGCAACTGGTTCTCAGAGGCATCCTGCCTTTGAGGCTGGAGGTGGCCCACAGCCCTCCGACTAGTACCCATTGATAGACCTCTCCTCCATGAAGTCATCCAAACCCCTCTTAAAGCCATCCAGGTTGTTGGCTGTCACCACATCCTGTGGCAGAGAGTTCCACAAGTGGATCACACGTTGTGTGAAAAAGTACTTCCGTTTGTTGGTCCTAGACCTCCTGGCAATCAATTTCATGGAGTGACCCCTGGTTCTAGTGTTGTGTATAAGAACCAATCAGCTGGATCCAGGGTGGCTGCTGTATAAAGCCAGCCCCACCCCTGACTGCAGCCTCTCAGTGTTAGTGTTGACATGCTGAATACTCCCATTAGGGAGTTCCTGTCTTATGAGAACTCTTCCCAATGAGGACCCAGATAACTCCTCCCCCTTGACCACAAGGTCCCACCCCCTGAGAGCTGACCTGGCTCTTTGTCTTCAGTGGCCAGCACATCAGTCAGTAGCGGCACGTTAGCCAGTGCCACTTTTCAGAGAGCAACCACAAAGTGGGCAGGGCCAAGTGCAGCCAGTCCACCCATTGATTTCCCCTGCTCCCTGGCATTGGTCAATAGGAGGTAACCCTCCAATGTTTGGTCACAAAAATGCTAGCATAATTGACAAGATCTTAGCACTTAAAAAAAACAATATTAGAATTGCGTTGATTAAAATCATTTAGGATAAATTATTATACAATATGAACATTGGATTACTTTTATTTAGGTTGCTGGGGCTTCTTACACTGGCCAACAGTCTTTTCAGCAGTAAGAGGGTGGAGCAAGAGCTCTGCCTTTACAGGGAGCTTAGGAAATGGCTGCGCTGAAGGCTTGCCACATAACCCAGCATGTGAGGAGGCAGATGGGGAAAACTATGGTTGCTGCTCTTCCCTCCCTCCAAAATCCACTTTTCATTTCTATAAATATGTCCCTGAGGGAGAGGAGAGACACAAAAATTGCCTTCAATGCAGCTAGCCCCTTGGCTTTTTGTATGCAGAGCTCTCACTGCAGGGAATTTTGGCCACTGACTTTTTTTCTTACTGGGTCGTGTAGCTTCTTAAAAAATAAACCACATACAACATTTCTGGGTATGGACCTGCTCTAATTTAAAAGGTTGTGTTAATTTTGCACATTTTTAATGCCTGGAAAGAACTATTCAGAGGGGGGCGGCATTTTGGCACTAATCTCTGACCCTCGACCTACACCTATTCATTAGAACATCTGTAAGGGTCCCTGTGCAGAAGCTCTCTCTAGTCTAGTCAATCTAATGAAAGCACTTAGGTTGTTGTGGAGTCTGCTGCCACACCATGCATATTCATTATCCATATTTTTTGAGAAACAGAAAAATAGAGTGGGGCAAGATATTATTTATTATGGATATTATTTAATATCCATTACAATAAACAAATAAGCAAAAACTTTACGCATACATTTAGAATCCAACTTATTACCCAGGTTTACAACACGACATTACACTATCAACTTATAAATAAAATTAAATCAATCTTCTATCATGATTTAATTCCAATTGTGCCTAAAAACACAAATGGTTGTACATCATCCTAGTTTTCATCATTATATGAAATAAAAACACTCCACTTATGAATGAAATTATCTTCTGGTTGTGAACGCCATCTAACATAGTTGGTTAGGGTCAGTTCACACAGATTGAATGTGATGTCCAACAGCTTTGGCCAACAATCTGCATCCCAGAACCCATCCCAGAATCCCAGCAATGTGTAGTCATTGTGGCAGTAGTTGTCCTCAGCAAGGTGTAGTAGCTGAGTTCTCCATAGAGGTAATGTTTGAAAACCACTGCTCTAGTTCATCTCTTGAATATGTAAACAAGGGTTGATATGAGGACAATGGCTCCCCCCGCCTTGAATGACTGTTTGTCTAAACAGACCTGCCATGTGCTGCACATAACACTTCCCCCAACAACAGTTGCAAATATTATTTATTGCATTCCCTGCCTGAAGCCAGGAAGGTTTTCCGAATTTTCTAAACATGCATACCCACCCACCCCCACTTCATTTTCACAAGAGTAAGGATTATATGGAATAATGTAAAGTAACAATATACAGTGATGAAGTTTTCTGAAATGTGTAAGAATGCATTGCCTGGAAAACAGAAATGGTAAGACAGGTTGAGGAGCTGCATTGGTCTCATTTTGTACTATACAGAAATGCATTCCTGCTTACTAACTGGGTTCTTGTTTATGGCATTCAATTTCATCTTTTTTAACATGAGCCCTCTCTGCATACTTTGGAGGAAAATAAAAATTAACAATTTATTTGCCACAGGTGCTAAAAGGATAGGTTGCTTAGCAACCTTAAATATTGCATAGTGGATTTTTCAAACTAAATGTTCAGGCTTGGAAGCCTTCAAGCAAAAGTAGGGGGAAATCACCTGGGATCCATTTGTCTCTTTGATATGATTTGCTGTTTATTTTGTTTTTTAAAGGTTTGTTCAAGTATTTCAGTTTTTGGTGTAATAGTTTATAGCGTCTGAGGTTCAAAGTAGATGGGTAGATGCTTTGCACTGTTGCCCCAGACCCATGACCAGAGATCATCTTTGCTACATAGAGACATTGTCCAGTATGTGTTGCGAGGTGAGGCAAAAGCATGGCAAGGCAATGGCAAAGCAAGGAAGACATGTCTGCAGGACCTTGGAGAGATCCAAGGAACCAAGTTGCCTAAACACTGCTTGGAAGCAGATCAAGTCCTTAAGAACTCTCGAGCCAAGACTACCCTTCCTGGGCTCCACCTCCCTGCCTAGGGAGATGATGCCTTAATGAGGAGTCTGGCATACCTCCTCTGCTCTACCTGCTCCTGCTGAGCTTGTCTGTGCTGGCGTGAAGATACCAGGGAACAGTGTAGGAGATGCCAGCTCTGTTGTGGGCTTGGAATCTAGAGCTGCTGCACCAGGGAACCTCATCAGGAAATCCCAGCCGCAGAGCTTCCCCAAGCTGTAGTCTGGTGTCAAGCTCCAGGGCTGGAGACAGTGCTGGTCCCACCTCTTCAGCATCCAACTCAAAGTCCCTACTGTGAGCAGGGGTGTGCCAGGCCAGGCCATGACAGACATTGCAAGCTTCGCAGTTCCTTTTCACAGAATGCAAGCCTTACAATGCTCAGAATATGACTCATAATGTTCATGTATTACAACACCCTCCATTTTATCTGGCTTCTCAGATTTTAATCTGAGCTGGAGAAGAACTCAAGCCCTCATTGCCCCCATGCCACTGCCTGTCAGCAGTGCGCATTCCTGAAATAAATTAAATTGGCTGCTGAAGAACGGAGGAGTTAAGCCTTTGTTTAGCAGCAGCCAACATGCAATAAAGTACATGGGGGATGGGAACAAGGGAAATTACCCCCCCCCCAACTCACTAGTCCATCAGTCATATTCAGTGCCAAGTCCAAAGCAGGGTCATTGCCAGGAGAAGTGTCAAGTTGCTGGTTCCGAGGTCCAAGGGTTCCAGAGAAAATCACACGTCGACAGAGGTGTAGCTGGGGAAAACAGCGCCCAGGGCAAGCTCTGCCCCTGAAATTGTGCCCCCCCCCCACATACCTGCGCCCTGGCCGGAGTGAGCGCGGCGGTGGCGGGCGGTGGCAGATCGCGTGGCGGTGGCGGGCGGCGGGCGGCGGCGGATCATCATCGTGTGCCCCTGGGATCATGGCTTGTGGCGGCATGGGAGTGAGCGCGGCGGTGGCAGGCGGCGGCGGATCGCACGGCGGTGGCGGGTGGTAGCGGATCGTTATCGTGTGCCCCTGGGATCATGGCTTGTGGCGGTGAGCGTGGCGGCGGCGGGCGGCGGCAGATCGCTGAGTGTAGCAGAGCGACGCCGAGGCCTGCCGCCTGGCCCGGCGTCGCTTCCCAACTGCAAGGCGCGCCTGCGCAGTTCATTCTATGCCTGTGCAGTTGGGAAGCGACGCCGGGCCAGACGGCAGGCCTCGGCGTCTCTCTGCTACACTCGGCGGTCCACCGCCGCCCACCACTGTCGCGCTCACTCCCACCGCCGCTTCCCGCCAGCGCCGCGCGATCCGCCCACCGCCACCGCTGCACTCACCGCCACAAGCCATGATCCCAGGGGCACACGATGACGATCCGCCACCGCCTGCCACTGCCGTGTGATCCAGGGGGGGATCGGGGGGTTGTGGCACTTTTTGGCGCCCCCCCCCCCACGGCCCACCGAAGTGGTGCCCAGGGCACTTGCCCTGCCTGCCCCCCCTATCGTTATGCCCCTGCACGTCAATATCCAGGCTGAGGTCAGGGTCCAGGAGTAAACAGCACAAGGGTTCCGGGAGCTGGGGACTAGATCTGCATGCCAGAGCAATCTGTTGAAACCGGCGTGGTGTAGAGGGAGTGGTCTGGCTTTATAGTTCTTCAGTGTCCCACGCCAGGTGAAGTTAGTTAAGGTGCCCACTTGCCTTCGGGCTGCAAGTTCAGATGCCACTCCTGTCAGACTTTACAGCCAACTGGCTGCTTCTATTTTGCCCAACATGCTACTCCTTTCTGCATTCTCTTCGGCGTTCCACATGGCTCACCAGTCTGCTGCTTGGTGCCAGCTCCTCCCCATCTGATGAAAGCAACAGGTCCTTGGCAACCTCCTGCTGTACTACAGCAGGTGAGTGCTCCATCCAAGGGGCTTCTTCCTCAGCATACTGCAGCATGGTCCCCTCAGGAGGCTGTGAATCAGACAATTCTTCTTTGGAATCCTTTGTCAGACACCCCCCCCCTCCGTTCCACCACCCCACCCACCGCCATTCTTAGTCTATGCAGGGCCTGGGCTTCTCCCCTACTCCCTGGCCAATCCATAGGCCTCCCCATTCCCCAGCCAGCATGCCAGTTTTTCTCGCACCTGCACAGTTTGAGTAGGGAGAGCGTCGATGCGCAGGCGTGAGAGAAGCCAGAGTGCCGGCCAGGGAATGGGGAGGCCTATGCACTGTTGGAGAGAAGCCTGCTAAGAAGACCGCCAGCCCGCCCATCAGTCCACAAGAAGCCTGCCTGCCAGCTGCCACCATGGGTTAATAGAGGGGGAGGTGGGTGGGGCTAGGGGCCCTGCCAAAACAACTTTATCTCTGGGCCACCAGGAGCCTCCCTACACCACTACTTGCAGTACGAATAGCTTAGAATAAGCTTGCTAAATGTAGATTGGCTAAATTTAGGCTGGTAAACTCAGATTGACTTGGAATAAGCTGGCAAAATTTAGTTTTTAAAAGGTCAGGGCATCAGTTATGGATTGTAAGGCATAACCTGCCATTTGGATCTGAGTTAATATAGTTTGAAATTTAAAACTGGATTACAAATGACCTACCTGACAAAGGTTGCTTTGAGATAAAGAGTGAATGCGATAGAGTGAAAAAGGCTTTGTGCGCTAAATAGAGTGGCTGACATCCAAGTTAAGGAAGTACAGTGGTCCATCGACTTACAAACTACTTGACATAAGTATTTTTCGAGTTACAAACGGCAGTTTTAGATCCGGTTTTAGATGCGGTTTTTTCGACTTACAAATTTTTAGATGGGGTTTCCTCGACTTACAAATTTTTAGATGGGGTTTCCTCGACTTACAAATTTTTAGATGGGGTTTCCTTGACTTGCCTGCCTGTTTACTGCCTGTTTATTCTTGAAAAGAAATGTTCCTGTGCAGTTTGCAAGCCTTACTGGGGGTCTGGGTCTTTTTTCTAGGCTCCGGAACGCATTAATCCGTTCCCAATGCATTCCTATGGGAAACCGCTTTTCGACTTATGAATTTTTCGACTTACAAATGTGCATTCGGAACGGATTAATTTCGTAAGTAGAGGGACCACTGTACTTGCTCAGCGAATACACACCACACACTACATGGCAGGGATAATTTTTGTACTCTCCCCTTCCTGCTGAAGCCCACTGTGACTCCCAAAAATATGTCCCTGGAGGCTCTTTGGACCTGAAAATTTCATAGATTAAGACCTCCAATTTGTGGTGATCTCTCTTGTAGTCTCCATTTTGTGTCAGGAAATTAACTGGTCTATGACTGTAATAAACTTTATCTATCTATCTTGTGTCAGGAAATTTTTTGAAAATCTCACCCTCCCAAGCTTCAGATTGGTGACTTACAATGTGGAACCATTAGCTGATGATTCCTCTTGGTTCCAGATTGGCTTGTTTCCATTCAAATTTTGTGTTGACAGGGATGACTGACCCTGCATTGGCAAGAGGAAGGGTCAAAGAAGGGATGGGGAGGGGAGTTTGAAGGAGGGATTTTCAAATGTACTTAAGGAGGCAGGCAGCCACCATTCTGCCTTTCTGCCTTGTGGGAGAAGAGAGCCAGAGGAGCTTTGCTTTGCCTTGCCTGCCTGCTGCCTGGAGTGGATTCTCTGCTTTTCACTCCCACTTTCCTGATTGAGGAAAAGAGAAGATAATTTTTTCACCCCTTTCCTGCTGCTGAGAGAATCACAACCTGCTCCTGCTGTCTGTGCGAATCGATTTGGATACCAAACAATTTGTACCCAAATCTACCTGTTTCGGGAGATTTGTGGACAAATCAAATCACCCCTGTGCTAACTGGCCAGATTTGGACCCAAAACAAATCAAGGTGATTTGATTCGGGTACAAATTGAATTGAAAAAATTGATTCGTGCACATCTCTATCCAATGGAGCATACTTGGTGACAATATGGCAGCCCCCACTGGCAGCTGCTATATGTTCCTCAAGTTGCCCCTGAATACATGAAGTCTGGGAAATTCGGGGGGGGTTAATTATAGAGAGGCAGCCCCCCAAATGTGCTCTGCTGTCCACTGTCACAATAGTCTTCAGCAAAAGAGTAGTTAAAACAGAAGGAAAAAAGAATGAATAATAAAAAGATAGCAAAATAGATGTGATTTTTAAAATGAATGGATAAGTGAACAAACTAGTTTTTTAAAATAATAAAAACAAATGGAATAATAAAATGGGAATCATTGCCTTACACACCCCTAATGAAAAATTTTCCAATGATAGATTCAATTGCAAACTGTGCAAATAATTTAATTTTGCTCCGTGCTGGTGGGGAGGCAAGTGAAACAGATACAAAAAGGGCATTAGTCTGTGGTGCTTTCTCAGACGAGTGGGCATGCTTCCTATTCCTTGGAACATTGACCTCAAGCAAACACATCTGTTGATGAGGAAATAGATTTGTATAATGCTATAACTTTAAATGAATCAGTATATGTGCAAGAAAATGCCCGAAAAGCAGACATCTCTGCATTAAAGGGTTGGGTGTTTGTTTTTTTAAAAGACATTTACCAATGTGCCATTGTGAAGGAATGCCTCCTTCCCATTATGTTTGTGGTTTTGTGGTTTGTCTTTCTTCAGTTTGTTCTGTGTCCCCTCCAGACTCTTCAGGGGTTAAAAGGTAGCAACCTATTCATTCATTCATTCATTCTGTTTTTATAACACCCTTCCCAAAGTGGCTCAGGGTGGTTTACACTTAAAAACCCAACAACAATTAAAATAAAAAACAATTTAAAAGCAGATTAAAATTAACATTAAAACTAAATATCATAAAAAGCCAGGCTAAAAAGATGGGTCTTTAAGGCTCTCCTGAAGGCCTCCAAGGAAGATAATCCCCTCGTATCCACGGGAAGCACGTTCCGCAGCCTAGGGACAACAACAGAGGACGCCCTATCCCAGGTTGCCACCAGATGAACTGTTGCACCTGAAGATGGACCCCTTCTGATGATTTCAGTGAACACTGGGGATCTTGTAGAGAAACGCACTCTCTCAAGAAACCCAGACCTAAGGCACTCAGGGATTTAAAGGTAATAACCAGCACTTTGTACTTTGCCCGGAAACATATCAGCAGCCAGTTACAGCCAAGTCTGATGTAAATATGGTCTGCTGCAGAGTTTTGGAGGAAAAGTTAAATGTGTTGTGATTGGTTGTTTCCAGACAGAGACAGAAGGTTCATGCTGCCTGAGGGAAGAAACTCCCTGATTGGTTAATGTAGCCCTTTGGAACCGGATAAAAGGGAGGGTTGAACCGGCAAGAGGAGGGAGGCTGTGGGAGAAGAGTTAGTTCTGTGAGAGTGTGTGCGCTGCTGAGTATTGTTTGAGCCGGAAGGCTGGAATACCAACAAGGCAGGGTTGGGCTGATACTCCAGGGAAGGGAGCAGTGATGCAGCTGGTCCTACTAGAACTTGCTAGGCCTGGAAAGAGAAGGCTAGAAGCTTGTTTGTTTTGTATTTTGAACTCCGTACTTTTGCCGACTGAACTTTTCACTATTTGTTTTTGAATGTTTGCAACCTTTTATTATACTAAACCTGTCTCGTTTTTATACTATTTTCCTGGTGTCTCTCTCTTTTATTTTAGCCCCACCTCATGCCTACTTGCCCATTTTATTTACCACACTACTGAGTTTTGATAATTGTTTCTGAAAGAGAAAGGGTTAAGTGGTTGCGAGTGAAACCATTCACACAAGCCAAAGATCCTATTTTGATGGCGGTGGGATGGTTAGACTGAGGGCCAGCTTCGGCCAAGATCAGAGCTGCAGATTTCTGTGGCGGTTTTGCCCAGATTGGTCTTGCCCAGATCTCTGCTATCATAGAACTGGGAAACACTGATGGTTATGTACCATCCATGTTTCTTTTGCTAGACTAGGCGAAAGCCCTGGCAGCATTTTCAAAGCAGTTACTGAGCTTCTTGCTGCCTTTGCATTACATGGAAGGCAGGATTTTAATGAGTGAGGAGAGGCAGGTAGGAGCTGTTCCTTCTTGTCCACTCACACACTTGCTTACCACTCTCTAATGGCAACCTCATGGTACCACAACTCCTCTCCCTGATGAATCTGCCAACCCCTTCTCCTTGTGCAGGCTGTTACCCCAGAAGTCTGAAGGTGTGGTCTGAGCGTAGATGATGAAGCTACCCTCAGCTGAAGCTACTTTGCTGAAGCTAAGTAGGACAGAGTCTGGTCTGTGAATGGATGAAAGACCACCTGGGAAGCCCCTCTATACTTCCTTGAGTCCCATCATGAAAGAAAGATCTATGTATGCTAGGGCTGTAGCTCAGTGATAGAGCATCTGCTTTACATGCACAGGTCCCAGGGTTCAATCCCTGTTAGTTTCAGGTAAGACTGGGAGAGACTCCTGCCTGCAACCTTGGAGAGCTGCTGCCAGTCAATGAAGGCACCTCTGAACTAGTTGGACCAATTGTCTAACTCTGTATAAGGTAACTTCCTATGCTGTGTCTCTCTGCATGCAGTTCTGGTTTGCTGGCACTGTCACATAGGAACATAAGAAGCTCATGCTGACTCATATACTGAGTCAGCAGCTTCTCCAAGGTTGCAGGAAGGAATCTCTCTCAGCCCTATCTGGAGAAGCCAGGGAGGGAACTTGGAACCTTCTGCTTTTCCCAGAGTGGCTCCATCCCCTGAGAAGAAGATCTTAGAGTGCTCACACTTCTAGTCTCCCTTTCATATGCAACCAGGATAGATCCTGCTTAGCTAAGAGGACAAGTCATGCTTGCTGCTCACTTTTTCTCTTCATGCACTGTGCATGACAGCCAGCTTTGCCAATTTTCCACAGTATATCTTATTTGCATATTTGGCTTTATTTCTTCTTTATTATTATTTTTATATGCTGATGCCTGCTTACATGGATTATTTGGACTTTTCTCTTGGAACACATTTGACAGGGTTTGACATTTGGCTTCCTGAACTTTTGGTTGTTTTAAGCAAAGGTTTAAAATATTCATTTTGCATTTGGCAATCTTTGATCCCCTCCACCCCCTTAAGCTATAGTGAACATCAGCGTATGGATCTTAATTGGGGATGTATGAGCAGAAATAACCTGTGTTAACATGGTATATAGTCTGTTTTCTCAGGTTGCACTTGAATTCTACAGAAAGGCTGTACCCTTTAATTCTACAAAATATGCACATTCAAAGGATAGAAGGTTAAAGGAGAGGCTTTCCAGCATGAACTGCACAATCCACAGAAAAATATTTTTCCTTAATTACTGTGCAGCAAAGAGAATATTAGATTTTCTGCCCCTAGTTGGGGGGCCATTCACAGAGATCTGCGGTTTATTTCAGCTGTGATACGCCTGGTTTGTAATTACCTGGTTTTGAATATGGGTTGCATCCAACAAAAAATCGTCATGACTTTGTTCCATTGAAATTAATGGGATCTTCTCATGATCAACTTGTCTCATGGATTTCAGTGGTGGTTTGTCATGACTGATTTTGTTTAGATAGAACACTCTGCATTTGTCCAGCTTGTAATGCTTGGATGTATTGCAAATCAAGCATCATTTCCCCAAGAACATCCTCTACAGCACAGAATGTAAAATAAGGTTCTATGTATGTTTCATTGATGTTCAGGCTGCTTTGTAGGAATGTGTGTAAAAGTTATTTGATGTTAGAACCTTATTCTTAGTGAAATTCTCATCGATCATTCTAAAACTATAGTCCAATTCAGGCATTTGGTAATAATGTGCAATGTACATGGTTACAATACCAACTGCAAGCCCTGGTCTTCTTGCACAAGCATTCCTAATCACAGGGAGATCTCTTCCTTTTGTGTCTATGCACAAGTGCTGTAATTGCTGCCAATGGGGAGTGGTGGAATGGGGCTACATAGCCTGTTAGCATAGAGGGTGTGCATTGCAATGGCTAAGCATGTACTATACTCTATGATGGATCCCCTGAATAGGGCTACAATGAATTTTGAAGACATCTGCTTTGTAGGCACATGTGGTATTCAAGTGGTATTCTCAGTTACCCCCACTGCGTGATTGGACCACCCAGTAAAGCAAACTGTTTGAGACGCATTTTCTCTCTTTGTGTCAATCCTTATATTGTTCTCAAGTGTGTGTGCCTGTGCATGTGTATTTTGGTAGTAGAAGGTTCTGCGGAGGAGAAGTTGAATACTGCCATTCCCAGGGGCAATATAATAGCATGCACAGGTGCCGTACCACTCACATGCATGCACAGACACTGTGAACCAGAAGGGAAATGGTTTATGATGTCTTTCAAAACAGAAAATGTTTTCCTGAAAATGCTCTGAGAAAGGTCACGTTACCAAGTCAATTCGGAACTCAGCTGAAAGGAATGAACTCAACACACTGAATATTTATTATTTATATTTATATTTATAGTTATATTATATAAGCCTATTAATAGGCTTTTAAAAGTTCTAATTAGTGTTCAAGTTGACTAGGAGAACTTTGAAATGTATCAGAAATAGGTTTGCATATTTGTTTTTGGCTAAGCTGCTCCAACTTCTTTTCTTTCCAAATAAATAGCCAGAGAATTTTTATCAAATAATTTGGAAGTAATGGCTTTCACGGTGTAATTATAAAGGTCTCTCTGTGAGATGTTTAACCTGTCAGTTTCTTTAGCTTGTCTTGTGTAATACTGGGATTTGTGAACATGCATTCCTGATATATTAAAAAAAAAAAAAAAGGACTGCCTCTAGGTATATAGGAGGCAACTTGCAAAGATAACTTGTTCCCATTTCAGCACAGAAATTGATTTTTTTCCATTGGTATAAGGCAGCTTCCTATGTTCCTTGGGAAGGAGCTTTCCAAAAGATCCATGGAAGCCCTGCCCCATCCTAGGAGAGTGACAGATATTTTGACTTCCTGGCCTCTGGGAACTTCTCCAAGATCTGGGCACACAGGGAGTTTCCATCTCTACATTTTGTTTAGCATAATGGTGCATATCCACAATCAGTAGAGTTAACTCAGGCTTGTTAACAATGGTGTAGCCGGGTTGCAGGCAGCCCAGGAGCAAAATCTGCAGCATGCTCCCCCTCTTCTGCACTGCTCACTACCCCTTCACTCTCCCTCCACCCCATCCCCTCACTCCCCCCACCCCTTTGCTCACTGCTCCACTTGCCACTCACCCTCTAGTGTTTGCTGAGACAAGGGGCAATGAAGAGGCAGATCTCCCGCTGTCACCCAGCATCCCATGCGACTGCCACGTCACTCAGCTGGTCAATTTGAGGCATCAGCAAGCAAAAGCTTCCTGATGCCTTCAACAGGGTTTTGCCTGCAGACCTCTCAGATGGCTGCTTCATGTGCTCATTGGCCAACTGGCAAGGAGTTGGGGTGTGCTCTCACCTAGGCAGTGGTGGCAAAGTACTGCAAAGAGTGGCAAGTGAGGCGGTAAGCAGGGCAGCTCCCAGGAACTGATGGTTCCAGTTCACCCTTACACAATGGAAGTGATGCCCTTGTGTATAGCAATAGCACTTAGCAATAGCACTTACATTTATATACCGCTCTATAGCCAAAGCTCTCTAAGTGGTTTACAATGATTTTAGCATATTGCCCCCAACATTCTGGGTACTCATTTTACCGACCACTGCATTACCGACCACTGTATTGCTTCTAACCACTCTGCTGGTTGCATGTGATTACTGAATAGCTGCTGAGCATCCTGAAAGGAACCACCTCCGTCTCTGCACAGAAGTCACTGCCGCCACTATCTTTCTCCTCTCTCACTATGCAGTGGATTGGGCAGGTAGGCTAGTAAAACTTCTTTGTGGGCTAGCAACTTTTGTGAATGTGTTGCAAAGCTAAATTAAATGCCCTGATGGTGTTCTCTTGCCTGAAGGTAGCCATTACTGCTGATATACCAACAGCAATAACTGCTACAGTAAGTGTCTGTCCTACAGTCCTATAACACTAGAGGTGTTCAGTTACACTGGTATTATTAGGTCATGTATAATGGGCCTTAGAGATTTCCAGGCTGGCAGCTGCAGGGATATTATTAAAGTATCATGGCAGAGAAGCATCGCTGATATTGTCCCATGATCTGAATCCCAGGAAATACTTTTCAAATAACACAAAAGAAAACAAATAAAATGCACTTGAATTATGATCATAATCTTAAACTAAATTGAATCCCATCTCCAAGTAGCAGTAATCTCTTCACAATTTATTTTCTAAGGCTTACTAGTGAAGGATGGCCCCATTTTATTGACCCAGTTATATTCTTATTATTGAGTTATTTGTGGTTCTCACAACAGGGGAAGTAGGGGCTAAGAAAAGCTTATTGCTCTAAAAAGACGCTTGTTTTCTGTTTGTCTTTTATATGAGCGCACTTTGTGTTTGTTTCCAGTGGTCACAGAATTAAATGACTAATCATTCTCTAATATTGTAGGCACAAACTCTGTAAGATATGCATTGTGATTGAACAATTGATTTCTGTTTCCATCTCTTGTAAATATTTGTGGCAATATAAACAACATTAAGAAAGGAGACTATTATCATATTAACATATGTGTATATATATATATATATATATATATATATATATATATATATATATATAATCACATGTTAACTGCATTGCAATGAATATGTTGGATGATAAGTTGCTTTTACTGGTTTGGGTTGTTTTCCACATGCTTCTTGTTCTCCACAGCAATTTGGCAAATAAACTACATGGCCATAATTCTTGTTTTCTTTGCCTTTTCCCATTTTTTTCCCTTTTTACAAATTTCTCAAAAATGAAATCTGCACATTCTAAACAGTGCAGTAATATATTTGTTCCTAAATAGCATGTATGTACCTACTGCCAGTACACCTTGGACTTCCAAGGTGTACACCTTGGACTTCCATCATGAAGGATGCTCATCATTACAAGCTGTACACCTTGGACTTCCATCATGAAGGATGCTCAGAAGAAACTTGTGGACTAGGGGTTTCCAGGGTTTCTCAGCCTTGGGTCCTGACTCCTGAGATGTTGCTGAACTAGCACGGCATTCGGCCATTGTGGTTGGGGATGATGGGAGTTCTGTTGCTAAATGTAGAAGAATTGCCACTTTAAAAGGTGCCTCTTTGCTCAACAGGAATGAATACATGTTGGATGGGAGGAGGCTGGGAGAGGGGGCAGCAGTAGAAACCTCAGTTTCTACCACACCATGCATTAACTGAATGTCTGAGCAGGGCAAAACAGTTCTCCTTATCTACTCTCTTCTTGTAATAGAAACTTGGAGCATTTCAGTCTTCTCTTGCTGATCCTGAATAATTTCCTGCCAGGCTGAGCTTTTGAACTCAGCTCTGAACATTCTCTTTTTAGAGCACTTCCTTAAGAAGGAGGTTTTCACTATTCCTCATTTTTAAACACAATATTTATCTAACAGCCAATATTCTGTTTACACAGAAGAAGAGCCGTGAGCACAGAAACTATGAGCTGGGGAGGGTGGAGGAGTTATGGATGCAGGTATAGGGGAAGTTTTTGGAAGTGAGTTTGCAGTAAAGGGGGTTTCTTGATGAACAACAGACCTATTCAGACATTGGGGCCATTCACATGACTGGCTGGGTGGCAGGGGAGGCTGCTCCAACTCACCTTCCCCCCAGATGATCACAGGAAGTACACTGGGAGTGTGGTCCACTCTCCCAGTTGATATGTGCTGCGCTATTCAGCATGGAGCTCCAGAGGCTGGAATGATGCATCCTGGCCTCCGGAGATCCCACAATGCACTGTGCCATGAGTGTGGTGCAATGACAGGATCCCCCATCAGACAAGTGCTCTAGGCGCCTATCTATCTATCTATCTATCTGTCTATCTATCTATCTATCTATCTATCTATCTATCTATCTATCTATCTATCTATCTATCACATTTATAAATGGCCCCATCCAAAGGCTCTGGGCTGTCTACAACAAATTTAAAAAGACCTAAAAACACACACCATTTAAAACACAGTACTAAAAACAATATAAAATCAATTCAAAGACCATTTAAAACTAATTAAAATACTTAAAAAATGTTTTACAAACCTTGGAAGGCCAGGCCAAACAAGTAAGTGTTTAGGGCTCTCTTAAAGGCCAACAGTAAGCCTAAACTGAGGATATCTGCCGGGAGTGCATTCCATAGGCCAGGAGCAGCTACAGAAAAGGCTCTGTGGGGCCCAAGGAGACACATGAGCCCATTAGCAAGGTTAAGGAAGCACTTGTTCTCTTAACTTCATCTTAGATTCGGGCTTGGGAGCGGAGTTAGGCTGGACAGGAGTGCTGGGATCCGTGTGGATCCTGGCGCTCCACATGAGTAGCTTAACCCTGTCTAGGCTGCTTGTAAGAACAGCTTCATTATAATTTCATACCAACTTCATCAGGAAATTGCATCACACACACACACACACACACACACACACACACACACACACACACGTGCTGCCTGGAGGTGATATTGGGCTGGATGAGGGATAACAGGCTGAAGTTTAATCCAAACAAGACAGAGGTATAGTCTGTAGGGGGTTGGTATCTGAGAGATGGTTTAGATCTGTCTATTCTGGATGGGGTTACACTCCCCCTAAAAGATCAGGTTCATAGTCTAGGAGTGCTCCTGGATCCCCAACTCTTCCTGGTTTCTCAGGTTGAGGCAGTGGTCAGGAGTGCTTTTTATCAGCTTCAGCTGGTATGCAAGATGCATCCATTTCTGGAGACAAATGACCTTAAAACAGTGGTGCATATGCTGGTAACGTCTAGGTCTGACTACTGTAATACACTCTACATGGGGCTGCCTTTGTACGTAGTTTGGAAACTACATTTGGTACAGAATGCAGAAACCAGATTAGTCACTGGGTTTACCTGAAGGGACCATATAACACTGATTTTAAAAGAACTGCGCTGGCTGCTGATATGTTTCCAAATGAAATACAAAGTGCTGCTTATTACCTATAAAGCCCTTAATGGCTTAGGTTCAGGGTCCTTAAAAGAGCACCTTCTCTGTCGTGAACCCTGTCACCTATTAATATCATCTGGAGAAGTCCGGTTATGGTTGCTGCCAACTCATTTGGTGGCAACTCAGGATTGGGCCTTCTCTGTAGCTTGGGCCCTTGGTATTTAAGAGAACACCTTCTTTGTCATAAACCCCACCGTCCATTGAGATCATCAGGAGAGGTCTGCCTGCAGTTGCCACCGGCTCGTCGGGTGGCTACTCGGGGATGGGCCTTCTCCACTGCTGCCCCAAAGCTTTCGAACGCTCTCCCTGCTGAAATAAGAGCCTCGCCATCTCCGACAGTATTTAAAAGATCTTTAAAGACTCATCTGTTCACCCAGGCTTTTAATAAAATACTGTTTTAATCGTTTTAATGTTGTTTTAAAATATTGTTTTAAAAATTTAAATTGTTGTAATTTTTTAATTTTTTGCTGTTGTTTATTTTAACCAATGTTTTAATTTTTGTTCCTGTCATTTATTTGTTTTAACTTATGTTTTAACTTTTCTGTAATTTTTTTCTTGTAAACCGCCCAGAGATGCAAGTTTTGGGCAGTATAAAATATGTTAAATAAAATAATTAATTAACAAATAAACTTTGCCTCTGAGGCTGGAGGTGGCCTCAGAGGCATATTCAACATAATGTATGAATACATTGTACACATACTATATGTGTATTGAGCAAAACATGTGAATAGGACTAATATGAAAGTAAGAATGATGGTAAGGAAATAATGGAAGAAATGTAGAAATAATGAGAGAGTTAAATGAAAGTGAAGAGAAAGATGTGAATCAAATGCAGTATGGTATGTCTTCTTCAGTAGAATGTGAGAATGTATTTTGGGGGGAAACCCTATCAAATGCAAGTGTTCGCAAACGATGCTTTCAAATGTATCCTATTGCAGGGCTCAATAAACCCTGGTTCCAGGGCACCATAGTGCCTAGAAATTTAACCGTGGTGCCTAGACAAAACTGGCTCAATGATTGCTTTATACTTAAACCAATTCCATCCTCTGGGCCAGAGCCCACAGGCTGTCCTCCTCTCTGTTATTGCACTCCTCCTCTTTTCCCTCTCTGCACTCTCCTGGGCATGCCATCTTCCTCCTCTAGCTTCTCTGTATAGGCAAACAGGCCCCCTTCTCTTTTTGCATGGTGTAGTATTGTAATAAGCAGCTAGATTGTAAGAGTGGCAGTTGTTGCTCACTGTTGGCAAGGATGGATCTATGCTGCTGGGGAGGGAGGTGTGCAAGTGGTGGGCATGAGGAGGATGCTCATCAGCTTTGGAGTAGGAGGATGAAGCAGGGGCAAAGCAGCTGGCTGAGTGAGCATCTGGGCTTGCTGCTGTTATTTGGTGAGGCAGTTATGCACTGCACATTCCTTCCCCACCAGGGCATGGCCACTGCCTTCCCCTCCCTCCAGGACCAGACTGGGGGCACTGAGAGGGCGGTGGAATGTATGTGAGGAGGATGCCGGGTTTTGAGCAGAATGAGTACTTGTGTCGTAAATCTGTTGGCATAGCTGACCCGACAGGATTTACGATCCCTTCAGCTCTACTTCTGTGAGTCAAATAGAAATCCTGGAGATAAGAGTAGCAGCTTAGCTGCACGAACGAAAGCAAAGAATGACTTACAAAGATAAAGTAGTATAAACAAAATAAAGTCCCTTGAAACTAAACTAGGTACCTCACTCTACGATAACTGAGTAATAACTGGAATGAACAGAACAAGGACAGGCTGAAACAAGAAAGGTTGAATAATACAAGAACATGATACAAGTACAAGAAACACTGTCTGCGGAAGGCAACATTGCTGACAGTACTGTCCCAGGAACAATATAGGGCTCAAGATAACCGGCAGCCAATCAGGCTTTCCTGACTCTGCATTTCTATTGCCTCTCCTGTGAGATCTTGCACCTGCGTGTTTCCCACTGAGCCTTTCTCTTGAGATGTCTTCTTAACACAGGTGAAATTCCAGTTTCCTCCTGATCAGTCTCCTCGGCCCTCATCTCTGCCAGCTGTTCTGTAGGCTGCCGTTCCGGACCAGCTTCAGAGTCTGTTCCCACAGCCAAGTCCTCCTGCTGTGCTTCTGAGCCTGCTCTCCCAACCAAATCCTCCCACTCCTCCTCTGACTCTTCTGACTCAGATGTCTGGGCCATGACAACTTGAGGGTGGGAGTATCCACTGCTGCTGAGTGCAGCGGGACACAGGGGCACCCCACAGGTGGGGCGCACTGGGAATATGCCCTGTTGCCCTGTGGACCAATCCGAACCTGCCCCCCTCCACTTCCCCAGGCATCCTTTATCTGCCAATGCTGTTGTTCACACACTCCATGACCCATTGGTGCTGGCACACTACTATTGCTCAAGCAGGAGCAACTGGCACACTCACCTGCTGGCCCATGTACTGCTACTACTGTCTCTCCAGGACTATGCTTTCCTGCCCCCCTTCCGGAAAAGTACCAGTGAGTTTGTGAAGCTAGAATAGCAGCTGTGGTGATGGTGGCAGCAGCGGCAGGTGTTAGAGTGTACCTTGGGAGGGGAAGTCAGAAGGAAAGGGTTTTTAAAAACTAGATAATATTTTACTTGCACTTAAAACAAAAGTTCTTTTGTTGAAGCTGAGGCAGAAAATTGTGAACACTTTCACCATGGACAGATGCCTTTCTTCCACCTTTCCTATGCTGTATACCTTTTTTAGCTTTTTGAGGAGCATACTTACTAATGGCACAGCGGGGAAGTAATGCCTAGGAAGCAAGAAGTTACTGGTTTTAATCCCCGTGGTATGTTTTGCAGACTATGGGAAACACCTATATCAGGCAACAGCAATATAGGAAGATGCTGAAAGGCATCATCTCATACTGTGCAGGAGATATTATTATTATTATTGTTTACACAGTCAGACAGGTGTTATTGACTGGTTTGTTTTATCCAGACATCGGGTCCTTCCCAAGGACCTGGGATGGCTGAATTTTATTATCAATGTTGTTGCTGTTATTATAGATATTGTCACAAAATATAGGCTGTTCTCGTAAAGTTGCTTTTTGTAATAGGCTGATGGTGATTTCTGTGGCCCCTATGGTGTTGAGGTGCTCTTCAAGTTGTTTTGGAATTGCACCTAGGGTGCCAATTACTACTGGGATTATTTGGGTCTTCTTCTACCACAGCCTTTCAATTTCAATTTGTAGATCTTTGTATTTTGTGGGTTTTTTCCCTTTCCCCCCCTTCTATTCTGCTATCATCTGGTATTGCTATGTCGATTATTATAACTTGTTTTTCTTTCTTCTCAACTACAGTTATATCTGGTATATTGTGTGGCAGATGTTTGTCTGTTTGTAGTCGGAAGTCCCATAACATTTCTGCATCTTCATTTTCTACAACTTTTTCAATTTTATGGTCCCACCAATTTTACCTTTACTTAACTAATGTGCTTTCAAAATATGTTGTGTACACCACCAGTTTTATATATCAGGCTGTATAAAAATATGATAAATAAATGTGTATTTATAGAACTTGTTGCATGTAGTTGTTGCATGTATAGTTGCATGTAGTAATGGTGCCAACTGCAGATTTCCCTCAATTCCCAATTCTCAATCAAAACAAGACCCATTTCAGAAAAGAAATCTGCTGACCAGTCTTCTTCATTCTTCATCCTACATAAGCATTTGTTGGTAGGTTTCTTCTTGGCCTGCAACCAGGATTACATGCCTAGTAATAATTCTTGTTGTCTTGTGCAGTATGTTTACTCAGGTTGCTAGGAAGAAAATGCTTATGAAGTGCTATGAGTTGCCTTCTAGCAGCACGAGACTTTTGAGCTAGGAATAAGAGACTAAAATAATGATAGGAACTACTGCTTTGGATGGAATTTTTATGCATGAGATTCTTGGGATTCTCATATACACCCTGTTTTATGTCGTGCCTTTATTTTCATTAACATTTGAAAATGCTTCTACAGACAGCAAGGGAAAAAATCAGCTGAGGAAATGTAAGTGGTATGTATATAATCATTATGAAATAGATGTTTCAGAAAGCTTTAATCTTTTCCCCCCAATCTGTTCTCTTTAAAATTCTGCCTACAATTATGCAAACAAAATCAAAATTTACTTCAACATATGAAGCTGTCCTTATGTTCCAAACACCTTTAAGATGCATGGTAAATAGATGCTAAGCAGCACATTAGTTGACAGCTACACAGTGGAGATAACGATCAATGTATGCAAGATTTCTCTAAGGTTAAAACATTAAAAATTAACTCCATTTTATTTAGGCCACTGAGAATGGAAGAGTAGGTGTCTGAATTTTCCATTCCCAAACAAGTTATCTACTTAGATTTTGAAGTTTACAAGAGCATGGGTGGAACGGAGGGTGGGGGACATTGACATTTTAAATCAGGGAGCATTCTTATTCCTAAAAATGATCTTTTATCTTTTCTGGAGGAACCAGTTTCTACGGAAGACACAGTGATAAAACTCAGTAGCTGGGGGTAGTAATCTGGGCTGAAGCTGGGGTTGCCACATGTCCAAGATTGGCCTGGACAGTCCAGGAATCAGACATCTTTTCCTGGATGTAGGAAAAGTGTTGTCCTGGATACAAAATGTCCAGGAATTTGAGCATAAAGATTGCTTTAGCAAATTTTAACCCATTTTCCTGGTGCTTCTTTCCATACATTGTAGCTACATGGTATCAATGTTTAGAAGCCCCATATACTTACCCTTTTTCTGGCGTTAGTGCTGCTTACTGGCTAGGTTGGTTCTCTCTATATCTGGCTCAGTAACCCCCTTCCCCACCTTTCTGGATAATCTCTAGAGTTAGTGAGGGTGGTAGTGGGCCTCTGGTTTTAGTTGTGTATATGGACCGAGAGAGCCCCCCCCCCTTTTCTAATGGCATTGTTGGTGTCTCACTTCTCTCTACAACACTCATTGCCTGATCCAGCAAACTGCAGTCTTTTGAGGATCTTTCTTAGTCAACAGGTAGTATCTCCTGTTTGGTATAGCAGGAATTGTGCAAAGAATGCTGTTGGGAGGGAAAGTTGTGAGCGGCTGCCAAGCTCCACTGTCAAGCATTCTTCTCAAACACAGGAAAAAGTGTAGGGATTTTTGATAGGTGTGTCCAGGAATTATTTCCCAATGAATGTGGCAAGCCTAGCTGGAGCCCACAAGCGTAACAGTGGAAGACTAAGTGCCAAACTAGATGTGACAATGTCTTTAAATGTTTACAAGTATCTTTAAATTTGTACAAGTAGCAAGTGGTAGTGGGGCACTCAGGTTAAGGTATTGTGGGCGGAGGCTTCACCTGTCTCTCCTGTGTGTGGTTTTACTGGTGAAACCAACCTTCCAAAGGCTCCAGGCTGTGACATCATTATACTGCACTGCAGCTAGCAAACTTTTGCAAGCCAGGCTATTGTGGGCTTAATGGGGCTGCTGCAGAGGTGCAAGGTGAGAGGGGGTCTGAGTGGAAGAGGTGGCAGGCGAGGGGGTGGCAGGGGCGCCCAAAGAGAGACACATGAAATTTAGAAGTTATAATATAAACAAATACAATAGCTTTCTCTCCGACCAGTTTATAGTGTACAGTAAAAGTGTTTAATTCCTGTTGATCACTTGCATTTTCTAACATCCTAATGATCAGGGACCCACATAGCATGATAACATGTCCCCAAACTCAATTCTCTACCTATTTAACAGCTACTAACATTCCTATCATCTCTAGTATGTTTGTGAACCCACTTACACTATCATCAGATTTTTTTACATGTCAGTAGGGACATTGAAAACAAAAATTAAATAAACTTTGTGATGCATTTAATGAAATGTGGGAATTTGTGGGAATTCTGAGTACCCACTGCAGCTGAGGACAAATCAATACTGCTATTGCTGATAGCAACTCTTTGTTAATTAACCAGTGGAATTTTGCTTTGCAGAGAATAAAGAATGTTGATTGTTAGTTACTTATAAAAACTGGGCTACATATAAGCAATTAACCCATATTCTAAACACAAAATGTTAGAATGAGCTAAAATGTCTTTTCTTCAGTCCTCACATGTACAGGAAGAAAGCTAAATTATAAATAATGTAAAATGTATTTTTTCCCCTGTGTCTTTTTAAGGGGAAGAGGCACAGGCCTAATTCCTACAGAACCTGGTTCTAAATGGCTTGGCAGGATTGTGTCCAGGGCAAAAGATAAGAGCCAGGTAGGAGGAAAAGCAGGATGGACTCAGATCCAGGACAAATGTGATGAAGAGTTAGGATAGATGAGAACGGGAATAGAAATTCATCATTGTAAAAGCAGTACATGCAGGGAATATGCAAGATAAGCAAAAGCAAAGTTCAGTCCCTAGCATAGCCACTGAAAAAGATCTGAGATATTAGAGCCAGGAAATATTACTGCCTCAGATTGAGCAGGATGGAACTGTAGTCTTACTCAAGAGAAGGTAGCTTCATTTGTTTCAGGTTTAGAGCACTGGCTGGCATCCTCATTCTGCGTATTAGTAGACTCTGCAGGAATGCAGTGGGAGCTGGTGGGTTGTGCAACTCCCCTCCGCAGTCCTCTTGTGCATGCACTATTGTGCAACTGCGCTAATGTACACCAGTGCTGTCTGCACTCTGGAAGCACGCTTGCAGAGTGAGCAACAGGTGTAAGCAACACAATCAAAGTATTTTGGCTCTTACAAAGTGCTTTCGGAGGCCAGAAATAATGAACACAAAGCAAAGTAGCACTGTATTTTGCCTCTTTCCTGGTATTGTTGTGAACCAAGCCTGATTTGTATACTAGGTATGATCCGGAGCTAGCATATGAAATTAGGCTGGCTTCACCAGTGTCACAAAGTGACCAGTTCTTTTATACGGTGACCATGTATAGTCTGAGCGCAAAGGTAGAAAGAAGAAGAAGACCCAAAAATACTTCAAACAATTTAATGGGCTTTATTGATTATTGAAGAACAACAGCATCAATCTGAGAACAGAACAATCAATCTGAACTACTAATAATATTTCAATCATGGCTAGCAACTAGGGATGTGCGAACCGGTCCGGCAGCTGGTTATGTGAAGCATAAATGAGGGGGGAGGCTATAGGTACTTCTCATTGACTTTAATTTTTTTAAAAAATTGCGGACCGGACCGGGGGCAGGGTTTGATGGGGGGCCGGACCGAACTGGCCCGGTTCCGTTCAAGGCCAGTCTGGCCTTGAACCGAACTGTGACAGACGGTTTCATGCACACCCCTACTAGCAACAACATCAACCCAGTGTTCCTAACTATCATATGTGTGTGTGTATTAAATCTTCCTAGAGCCTAACATAACTCCAATATAGATGGAAGGCGTGGGGAGGTAAGGAAGGCATAGGAGTGGTATGGTTGGGGAAATCAAGAATTAGTAGAAGGACGAGGGAGGGGAATAAAGGGGAAGGAAAGAGAGATCTCAGACTGTAGAAGCAGCATATTACCAGGATCTTGAGGCTTGAGAGTGGTGAGGCTTCAGGAGAAATGCGGGTGCTGGAGAACAGGAGCCTGGGATGCAAGCTTCAAGCAGTCAAGCAGGCTGGGGTCAGATGCTCAGAGCAAAGTGGGGAGCGAGAGCAGATTGGTTGGGGGAAGTCTTGACTTCTCACTGCGCAGCAGAGATCACAGACATTCCCTGATCCCTAGAAAGAGTTCTTGCTTTAGCCCCGCGGCTTGGAGCAGCGAATCCTAGGATTGTTCTTGAGTAAAATCTGCTGGTTAGGCGAAGCTTGCTTGCTCTCTGTTCAGTATGCTCCATGCTTATAGTTGTTTCTACCTTTGATCTTCATAGAGCCTATTCAAAATATCCTCATCCTTACTGGATCCCCAAAAGGTGACAATTTACTGTTACCCTCTGGATATTGTCTTTTAATTATTAATATTAGTTCAGGATATTAGCTCAGTCCAGGGTGAGCTCCATCTCCTGTTAGCTGCTGTTTTGGGGAGGAGATTGTTCTATTGAGATTTGCCCCAAGCAATTCTGCATCTCTGAGCTTGCAAATGGGCATCATCTCTTGTCCCCAGATTTCTGGCACCTGGTCCCAGACAGTGTTAAAAGGTGTTAGCAAAGAAGAATCAAAGCTATAGGTGTTTTCTTTGTGTTCATCTACCTAGGGTGGAATTTCTAAATACAGCAATTGGGTGTGACAATACTTCTAATTCTACATAGCAAATGTCTCTCAGAGAGAGACAGGATTATCCCCTTTGGGCAAAGCAGAGCAATCGCCAATGGATGGTTGACATAGACTTTTTTGCAGGAGGAAATGCAAGCCCAGCTCCTAGCTTCCCACACAGACATTACCTGAAAGCAAGCTTAGGCAATTTTTAGGAGTGTAATCATTTTACTCCGTTTGAATTCTTGTTGCAAGGAGTTCAGTAGTACTGGAAAAGATCAGAACTCAATCTGGCCTGCTGGGCTATGAGATATGATTCAACATGAATGAGCTGGACACCAACATATCCAAATTGCTAGTGTGTGTAAATATTCCTGCCATGCATCTGTAAAGGCATTCCACAGTGATAGTACTTGATATGTGTGAGACACATGAAACCAAGCCTGGCCATTGTGTCTCTCTTGAGGACCCATTTCACAAACACTGAGAATACAATGCTGGATTGCCTCTGCCTTCACAGAGCAATTAACATCTGTCCAGAGGTAATTCATGAGGCCTGGATGTCATGGCCTGGCCAGTTCACCTTGAGTTTAGGCATTAATTGATTCCTTAATAAAATGGAATCAGACACAGGCCTGGATTCCATATAATTCTGGGTTGGTGACTCTGGGTTTAATGTTGGGGTCAGGGTGTCCCCAACAGTGTAGCAGAAAGGTTGGTGAGTTCTCATAGGCTATCTGTGAAATCAAGATTGCATGTTTAACATGAGAATGGTCAGTGGTCATTAAAACAAACTTGTAGTGCAGGGCTGGGAGGTAAATATATTTTTAAATTATTTTTTATCTTATTTCTTAAAGTTTGTGTAGCAACAGACATTTCCAGCTCTTCTGCTGCGATGTGCTGTCTAATCAGTCTCTTTGAACAGCTGAAACTGAAACTATTTCTCCTAGTAAGCATTTGCCTTGTGCCTTACCTTCATTAAAATTTATCTCTGCCATCTTATTGCACAACCACCCTGTTTGATGAGATCCTTCTGGAATTCCTCAGTCCTCAGTAGCTTTCTCTGACCTAAATTATTTTTGTGTCATCAGCATATTTCAGCCCATTCTTTCCCATTTTATATTTAAGATTATTGCTGAATTCATTGGCCAACACTCATATTCAGAGCACCCATATATTCATTTCTTTTCATCCTGGCAAAAGACCATTTAATCCCCCCTGGTATTTCTTTTCTCCGTTTTTAATCCACAAGAGGCCTCTCTGTTTCAGTGTAAAATTACTTGTTTTCATTAATACTCCCTTGCGTGTGACCCCTTCAATAGCTTTATGCAAATCCAAGTAAATTGCATACCTTCGTAACCCATTTTTTAGTTCTACTATTTGTGTTCTATCTGGCTCATGAAGTGGAGTTTGCTTGGCTGTTCTTCAGGGCCCATGTGCAAGTTTATTTAATCAAGTCATTTATTGAACTTTCTTAATTATCTTCCTAGACTGTAGCTGATTGTGTTGGTTATCTAGATCTTAGTACTGTTTTTTTTTAAAGTGTTTTTTAAACAAAACATTAGAGAACATTGCACTTTGGTTTATTTACCATTCAGGTTTTTTGATGTTACAATGCTCCTGGAGATCTTGAGGTATTTTTAATGAATTACAAAGGAAAGCTAGGGATACACCCCCACATACACCTTAATGTAAGAACCCTTGTTTATGAACAGGCATCCACAAATTCATTTGCCATTTTGTCAGTGGTGAGTGTCCCCCCGGCCTTCTGATGAGCAGAATGCTCAGCACCACAGAGACCTCTTCCCCAAATGTCTTGTTTCTTCTGCTATGTTTGAGAAGGTATGAAAAAGCCCCTTATGACCACCAAGAGAGGCTCCTACCGTTTCTTTCTGCCTCCATATCCCAGCACAAATGAGAGAAGACTTCCCTTTCCCCAAACTCTCTGCATGAGAGAAGAGAGGGGATTAGCAACCACAAATCTATGTTGCAAACTGCCCAGAGACCTAAGTTGGGGCAGTATAAAAATATGTTTAAAAATTATATATATATATATCTCCTATATAATAAAAGGCTAAGTGAGTGGCCGTGGCTTTGGAACGTTGGGGATCTGCGTCCCTGCCTCCCTGGGCTGTTCTGGGCCTGCGCAAAGTGCAGGCCCAGAAGAGCCCAAGGGACACAGGACCTCAGACACCAGTGTCCCACAGCCATGGGCGGCCATTGAGCCCAAGGGACACAGGACCGCAGACACCAGTGTCCCACAGCCATGGGCGGCCATTAGCCGGTGTGTGGCGGCGGGGGAAAGTGGCCGCCTCAGCCATGAGCTGCGGCACGGCGAGAGGAGGCCGAGGCAACCAGAAGTGACCGCCCTGAAAAAGGCGAGGGCAATGGCGGCGGGGGAAGACCGGGACGGGGGACAGGGAAGCTGGGCGAGGCGGCGGCGAAGCCGCCAACGAGGCCTCCGCCCGCTCACAGCCGTCACCCCCGCCTGCTCACCCGCCCGCCCAGCTGCCCAAAATGAAGCTGGGCGAGGTGGCGGCGAAGCCGCCAACGAGGCCCCCACCCGCTCACAGCCGCCGCCTGCTCACCCGCCCTCCCAGCTGCCCAAAATCACCTTCCCCGCTCCCCCCCCAAAAAGATTAAGGGCCAAAATGGCCTATGAGAAGGTCGCCGCCCCCGCCTATCGCCCTCCCAGCTGCCGAAGACCACCTTACCCGCTCCAGCCCGAGGGAAAAGAGAGGAGCTCACGAGCAGAGCTCCTCTCTGTGCTAAGTCACTGCTCAAACTGCCGCTATGGACGCAAAGGACGCCTATTGCGTCCATTGCGACAGTATGTGCAGCAGCTTAACACAGAAAGTAGCTCTGTTCCCGAGTTCCTCTCTTCTCCTTCGGGCTGGAGAGGGTAAGGTGGGCTCCGGCAGCTGGGTGCGCGGGAGGGCGATAGGCGGGGGCGGCCACCTTCTCATGGGCCATTTTGGCCGTTATTCATCCACCCCCCCCCCAAAAAGTAAAAGCAAAATAAGGAAGAACAAAAACAGAGACAACAACAACAAAAAAAATAAAGAGAGAGGGGACAAGGGGGAAAAAAAGAGACAGAAAGAGAGATAGAGAGACAGAAAAGACGGGATAGAAAGCTAGCGCCCGTTATCATAACGGGCTTAAAAATACTAGTATATATATAAAATATTAACAGCTGGCTAGTATGCCAAGCCACTATTTGAGGACCCCATTAATGGATGTTAGTTTGCTGTACTAGTCCTATGAATAGGGTTGCCAGGGCCAGATGGTGAAAAAAGTCGATATCCATCACCAAAAGAATGGAAATAGAGGACACTTTTCACACAAAAAATTATCCAAAAAGTCTCCCCTTTGCGTACAATTTGCATATGTTTATTGGTATTATATATGCTTGTTTTGATAAATATTGGATAATTTGAGAATAAAGACAGCTCACCGCTGTGAAGCTGATGACCAGGTGAGCTGTAGGTCTGCTCAGTCTGCTGCCTAGCTGCAGAGTTCTCAAGGCCCCTGCTTCCTAACCATAAATTCATCTCCTTCCTGGTTAGGTTTACCACACACACAGCCCTCTGTCCTCCCCACGTGTCACCCAGCCTGCTCTTCCCAGCCAGGTCAGGAACTTCTCCTCTTGGCTTGAGGCAGGGTAGCCAGCTAGCGACCAAGCCAGCCTCTTTGCATGCTGGCACAGCGGTGCATACACAGTCTCCCACTTGCTTGATCTTCTCTACGACTACAAACATTTTAGACTGCTTTTCAGCAGAAGGTTTCACAGTGGTTTTCAAAGAAAGAAAAAATAAGTTGCTCATCTTTTCCCAAAGAGCTCACAATCTAAAAAGAAACACAAGATAACACCAGCATCAGCCACTAAAGGGATGCTGTTCTGGGGTTGGATAGGGCCAGCTGCTCTCCCCATGATAAATAGAAGGGATTCACCACTTTAAAAGGGGCCTTTTTACTCAGCAGGGGTAGCTGCTAAATGAGTAAAGTTAGTTAGCTAACTGCTACCTTCACGCTGCCACCACATGAAGGAAGCAAGCTGTATCTGCCGGGTCCACCTGTCTGTGCTCCTGCATCACATGGCTGTGTAACCTGCCACTGAAGCAGAACCTCCCCTCTGGACGGTCAGTAGAAAAGGGAAAGAGGCAGAGGAAGAGAAGTTACTCATGAGAGCAAAGTGTTCTAAGTGAACAAAATATTCCAGCGGTTCCCCCAAACTTCAGACACTACAACATACAGGAGAACCTCATACGCAGATTCTATATCCGCAGTTTTGCATATTCATGAATGTCTAATTGACACCCGGATTCATTATCTGCGGATACAAAAGGATTAAAACCTACATATCTGCAGTTCCTAGAGGGCTAGAAGTGGGAGCCATTTTGAGGCTCATTTCAGCAAAGAAAAGGGGGGAATCTGTGATTTTTGGGACAATTTCGGTCATTGCTGGACACCAGGAGACCCACAGAGCACAGTAGGGTATTTTATTTTGGTTTTTGTGGGGGGTTTGTGCTTTTTGATTCTGGGAACCTAACCCCTACATTCCCATAGACTCAATGACTTATTATCCGTGGTTTTGTTATCTGTGGCAATCTGCAGGAACGGAACCCCCGCGGATAAAAAGAGCCAGCGCGGTATAGTGGTTAGAGTGCTGGACTAGGACCGGGGAGACCCGAGTTCAAATCCCCATTCAGCCATGAAACTAGCTGGGTGACTCTGGGCCAGTCACTGCTCTCTCAGCCTAACCTACTTCACAGGGTTGTTGCGACGAGAAACTCAAGTATGTAGTACCCGCTCTGGGCTCCTTGGAGGAAGAGTGGGATATAAATGTAAAATAATAATAACTAGCTGACAGACATCTGTGCAGTTGTGTACTGAGCCTGTGACATCCCCCGCAGCTCGCTCTCCCCCCGCCGCTCGCTCACTCTCCCCCGCCGCTCGCTTTCCCCCGCCGCTCGCTCGCTCGCTCTCCCCCCACCGCTCGCTCGCTCTCCCCCCGCCGCTCGCTCGCTCGCTCTCCCCCCGCCGCTCGCTCGCTCTCCCCCCGCCGCTCGCTCGCTCTGCCCCCTGCTCACTCTCTCCCCGCCACTCGCTTGCTCCCCCCCGCAGCTCTCCCCATTGGCCGGGCCAGGGCCAGGCCATCCCACCACCGCCTCCTACCTTCTCCTCTCGGCTGGTAGGGCTTTGCCTGCCGTCTGCCCACCTCCTCACCGCCGCCATCATTTCTCCCCGCCACCGTCTCCTCTTCCTGGCTGGCGGGGCTTCGCCTGCCGGCCCTGCACCTCTGCATCCTGACCGCTGCCATTATTTCTCTCTGCTTCAATGCTGGAACTCTTGCACGCTCTAGAGCATCTGCACGCTAGTACTTGATTGCTCCCCTCACCTCAGAGATCTCCCCACCCTCACCTGGTCTGCACTCCTGCTCCTCCTCCATCCCGTTGCTTCCATCCTCCTCACCCTTCTTGGTCATGGCTGCAGCCTTGCTGCTGCCTATTGGCCAAGCTGCAGCCCCCTATCCCCAGAGACCGCCCCACCCTCACCTGAGCCCTGCTCCTGCTCCTCCCTTCAGGAGCAGCAACAGTGGTTGACTGGGCCGTTCCTCACTGCTGCCACAACCATGGCCACTCGTTCCCCTCAGGCCGCTGAGAGGCCCAGGCCCATCTCTTGCTGCCAGTGCCGCCATGGCCGCTCATTCCCCTGTCAGGCTGCTGACAGGCTCATGCCCGTCCCTTGCCCTTCCTTCTGTCTCTCTTCCCCCTCCCTTCTTTTCTCTCTTTCTCTCTCCTCCACTCGCTCTTCTCCACTCTTTCTTCCCCCTCCCTTCATGTTTTTTCTCCCTCCCTCCCTGAGTTAACAGATTTTGTTCATTTACTCAACAGCATCCTCCTTCTCCTGAAGGGGCTCTTTCCTCCCTCACGACCTGTCTTTTTGCAAACCCCTGCCTGTTATCCTTTTATATCCAGAACATCTTCCGACCAGTAACAGCTGCATTCCAACTGACCTTATCCATCACAGGCCCCTCCTCCTTATCTGCATAGGGAATCTCCACTGCCCAATCACCATGGCGCTTCTGCTCTCACAGGCTCCTTCTCCCTATCTGCATATGGAATCCCCACTGCCCAGTCAGGTGCTTCTGCTTGCATACTCTGCATATGGAATCCCCACTGCCCAATCAGGTGCTTCTGCTTGCAAACTCAGCCAATCGCCTCCTTCCCACCATGTCGCCATGCATGGCCCGTCTTGGAGAACAGCCAATCGCCTCCTTCCTACCATGTCGCCACACATGGCCCGTCTTGGAGAAATAATAATATAGATAATAGTAGTAGTGATGAAGAGGTCCACCTGTAAGCAAAAAAAGTTGTTTGGTCCTCAAAATAGTCACATGTCCTCTATAAAAGTCTCAGGGTTTTTAAACTGCTGTAGACTGTTTTAAATGTTTCTCTGGTTTTACAGGGTTTTTAACTGTTTGAATGTTTAATTGGTTTTATTCTGATTTATAGTTTTAATTTTAATTGTTAACTGGTTTTAATTGTTTTTATTCTGTTGTAAATGGCCTTGAGCCATTTTGGAAGGGCAATATATAAATTGAATGAATGAATGAATGAATGAATAATTGGCATTGGCAACCCTACCTATAAGCAAATAAATAACACTTTTTGCTGCCGTTCAAGATAGTGGAAGATTTATTTATTTATTTATTTAGTACTTTTATATACTGCCCCATTAAAAAAAGTCCCTGGGTAGTTCACAATATAAACCATTAAAACATTAACATAATTAAAACAATTTAAAATACAATAAAAACTGTAAACCTGAAGCTTTAAAACTATAAATTAAAAGCCTGACTAAACAGGTATGCTTCTAGGTCCTTCTTAAATACGTTCAGAGAAGGGGGAGACTCTAATTTCATTAGGAAGTGCATTTCAGGGCAACTCTGGAAAAGGCCTGGTTTTGAGTAGCCACTAACCAAGCTGGTGGCAGCCGCAACCAGACCTCCCCAGATGATCTTAACAGGTGGTGGGGTTGATGACGAATAATTTATAGGTATGTTTTGAGGAAGAGGGGGTGGATAAAATAAAGGCAGAATAATGGCAACAATTGCTACCATTCCCGACTTTCATGGACTGTAGATTATGTGATTCTAGACACAAGGTTGGTGGCCAGCCTCTGGCTCATCTACCAGAACTCTCTCATTCATCTTGCAGAATTAACACTCCCTAACACTCCGTGCGTCTCCCCATACTGATTTCATTTGGAGCTCCCCAAATTATACTCAGCATTCTCTTTTTTGAATTTTGGTGTGTATTTAGTTATCATTTACTGGTTGACATAATGCACAACCTAACAATAGTGTTTCTCTTCTGCAGGGATGCTGCACATGTAAAATCTAGCCCTGGTGGAATTGTGCAGGAGTGCAGTAAGGATGTGCAGAACCGATTTGCTCACAAACTGGATCACCACAAAATGGACCAGTTGGAGCAGTTTGATTGCAAACCTCTTCAAACCAGTTCAAGCTGGTTCCCAGAACATTCCAACAGATGGAATTCCAACAACCCCGTCCTGACTCGGAACATTCCGAGTGCCATTTTGGACTCCAAAATGGCACTCTTCTGGCCTCTGTCTACGTGCAGCAGCCATTTGTGTGGTGGACTTTTTGAAGTCCAAAATGGCAGTTGGAACCTGGGATGTGCACAAACTTGTTTGGAGGCTCTTTTAAGGGTCTCTGAACAGGTTTGAATGATCGGTTGTTCAGCTGCTTTGAAGTTTGGGGGCCATACCTTTAAGGGTGGGGGAGGGTGCTCTTACCCCTCCTGCCGTGTTTCCCTCGCTGGCGCTCCATTTTGAAAGTGTCCGTCAGGGCGGCAGCGTACCTCCCTGCTGCCCCGTGTCCTCTTCAGCCGGAAGTAACAGGAAGTACCTGGCACGCACGTGCACGCTGGGCATGTGTGCATGCATGTTGTGCTCGCTCGCACGTCAGGTGGGTGCACGCGCCCGGTGTGCACACACATGCCGGGTACTTCCTGTTACTTCCGGCCGAAGAGGACACAGGACAGAAGGGAGGTACGCTGCCACCCTGATGGACACTTTTAAAATGGAGTGCCAGCAGGGGAAACGTGGTGGGAGGAGGAAAGGCACCCTCCACTACCCTTAAAGGTATGCCCCTCGCCTTCGACCCACCCCCACCCATGCACATCCCTGTACGGAACGGTCTGAGTGTTCCGAGTTGAAATACTTGAAGGGTGTTCTGTTCTGAGTTCAGAACACTCAAAACGGCCAGTTGTGGTCGGAACGTTCCAACCGCAAACCGTTCTGCACATCCCTAGTACAATATACATCAATACTATAAATAGTCAGAGAGAATGATCAAAATGCCCCCTATATAATTCCATTTCTGGAGTTAAGCACGTCTTGTCAGTATCTACACGGACGGTGCAGCACCTGGAAACCTCATATACTCTGCTCTGAGACAAACAGAAGGATACAAATACTAACTAATATAGATAGGTTTAATTTGTAACCTGTCCTCATTAGAGACAAGGGGAATGCTTCCACTGACTTACGTGGATTGTGGATTGCACCCATGATATTTGGTTGTTTCTTTTGTTGTTAAAGAGCAGGTTCTGTATTTGCAGATGAAAGGAAAATATTTTAAGATTCTGTCAAGGACTAAAAGTGAAAATGGAGTTACTGTTATTGATTAAACATATCCACATAAAGTTTGCTTGACAGCCTCTGCTTTGGAGTGAGCACTGGATGACAGAGGTCAAAACTTGCTTTCTATGGGAAGGCATTTTCTTTCTGATTCTCTGGTTTTCTTTAATTTCTTCAAAGAGAGAACTTTGAACTTCTGTGCCACTTTGCTGCAAAGAGAAAGTGTGACTACTTGGACTGCCAAGATACAGTCAGTTCAATCTTAACTCACCAGCCATGGCACATTCTGACTTGCTTGAAGATCACAGAGCCTATCTTTTGCTGCTGGGACTGTAATGAAAGTGTGGCCTTGATCTTGGGCTTACATGAACCCCGATTAAGAAACAGAGACCTAAACTCAAACAGGTCAAGGTCATTTCCTCCACACTTTTTCAAATGTATGTTTTTATGAAACCATGGCTAGTTGATTTTTGTTAGATGGTTTTTAAATTAGGGGGCAATAAAGATATTTTAGCAGTACTGTTTATTCTGCCTCTTTGTTTCCACTTAGCCACAAAACAATTTCTGGCTGCCAGCAACATTTAGGACTGAACCAGAATTGAACTCATTAGTGGGGCTCAGAAATGTCATGAAACAGCAACAGTCTTATGGCTGGCTGGCGACTTCCCTTAACCTTGAGAGCTGTCCTTTTCATGTGCTAGCCACAATTATGTTTATACCCCATTATAGCATGCCTCTTCGCTCATAAATTCTTTAGTGGAGAGCTTTGGCGAACGTTCTCTTTCCCTCTGTATCCTGAGGACAATCATGCTGATATCCCACCTAAGGACTTGTCACCTTGCATCTGTCTTCTAACTGGCTCAGGGAAGCCTGCGTAATTGATGTGCTTCTCTTATTCCATTCCCTGAGCTTCTCATTACTAGAAAAATGCCACCAAATTGGAAAGAATTCAGAGAAGAGCTTCAGAACTGATTAAGGAGCTGGAAGGATTAACTTGCAGTGTACAGAAAAGATGAAAAGAACTAAATATGTTTGGCTCGACTAAATAAAAACTATGGAGAGGAGGGGAGAGAACACAATGACAGCCTATAAATATCAATGAGGTGGGAATCATCTAGAGAGGTGCCATGTGGCATTAGCTATCTTTAGCGGTTCTATAGGATAAAATATAAAAGGAAGTGTAGATTGAATATCAGGTGAATAAAAACATCCTTTCAGTGAGCCACATTTCCTTGTACATTAGATTCCGAAAGGAGAGTACACAAAGTCCATTATGTTTTGGAATGTTACATGCCAGGTTTCACTGAGTAACAACCGCAGTTGTATTGGACTCTAGACATTCACAAGAAGGGGAAATAATCATTACACATTCTCAAGTTACCACTGCTACCTTGGCAAAGAGGCACCTTTTAACGTGGTGATTCTCTTTATTTAGCAGGGGGAGAGTAACTGACCCTATCCACCCCCAGCACAGTACCTCCAGTGACTGTTGCTGGTGTCTATCTTATGTTTCTTTTTAGATTATGAGCCCTTTGGGGACAGGGATCCATCTAATTTGTTTATTATTTAACTGTGTAAACCGCCCTGAGCCATTTTTGGAAGGGCGGTATAGAAATAGAATGAATGAATGAACGAATGAATGAAATACCTGTGCTGGTAGCTATCCTTTTAATGGTTTCCCCACCCCCACTTTTTATACAATTCAAAATATTGGCAATTGGAGGCCAATACAAGCTCCCCCCCCCTTTTTATGCAATTCAAAATATTAGCAATTGAAAAGTCCTGATTGAAGCAGCCTGACAGAATGCAGAAAGCATTTCACAGACATCTCAAGATGGGGGACATTTAAGTGGTATGCTGGATTGTGTTCTATGTCCTGTAGTGTGGACATTGCTGTAAGAATGCAGGCAGCCCCCCATGCAATTCTGTCAGCTTACCTTCAAAATGGTCACTAACACTAAGTAAATACTCATCAGAAGCACCTTTGGCACAGCCTATTAACACAGAGATCTTGCCTGTTTTTTAAAGGACAGAGCTTGAAGACTCACAGCTGTGCATCTTGAGTCATCGGCAGCAGCGCAGCCCAACTCTTGAGTTCCTCATGTCTGAGAGAGAAACACAATTAGATGCCTTGTCTCCACATGTCTCTTCCTTGCCTCTTCCCCTGCACACACACACACACACACACACACACCCCTCACCATGTCTGACAGATTTTGCTGCCCTGCCTTCAAAACGTTCTTACAGATGGGGGGGGGTGAGAAACCTGATGTTGCAACTTATTAGCTACAAGAGTAAAAAGAATTCATGGCACATTTAGGCTCCTTCAAATGCAAAGTTTTGTGTTCAGCTCTGAATCTCGTGATTATTATTTTTTACATCCCTGCTAAACATGCATCTAATTGCACAGCTGCCTCCTAAATAATAGTGTGCCTTGGATGAAAAACAAGCAAAACCAAAATCTTTTCCTGTAATCTTGCTGTCCCCTGTAGCAAATTAATGTAAAATGACTTTTCATGTAGCATCAGCACTGCCCTCAAGTTCTGTGTAACATGACACAAACGGTCTTACTGCATATTTTCAATAGCATTAGTGGCTTTCAAAGATGTTTCCAGACAAATCACAAATATTGTGGCAACTGTGCATGAGTGTGTGTGTGTGTGTGTGTGAGAGAGAGAGAGAGAGAGAGAGAGAGAGAGAGAACCTCCTATCCTTGCTTGTCCAGTGGCCTGGAGTACAATGGAACTTACTCTCATGTAAGTGTGTATAGCGCTGTAGCCTAACAGATGTTGAAACCCCAACTACCTTTTTGAACAACTGAAACTCAGGATTCATGCACATGAAATTATCTACTTTCTAACTCATTGTGGAATGATGGCGCTGGGTAGAGGGTGGACTTCAGAATGAAAGCAGTGCAACCCTGATCATGATAGGCGAGTATATATACAAATGTTAAGGAACCCCCATGCACTCTGATTTGCCCTGAGACTTGCAGCCCCCTGGGGACAGCCCTGCAGCAGGTTTATATATTTTTTTAACCTGAAATATATAGCACTGCCTTAAGATCATATTAACTACCTCTGATTATTTGCGTGCTAGCACAAGGGCATTGTTGTAACACACATTGGTTTTGTGTTAGCAGAACTTTTGAAATCCTAATTGCATGTGTGAAACAGGTAAAAAGACAGCTGTGTCATGGCGTGTATAATGTAAGTAATTTTTTAAATTAGATCTGTTTTTATATTTTAGCATAATATTTTCATTGTGTAATTTTTATAGTCTTCTTTTAATTTTTTCTATGTGAACCGCCTTGTGATTGTTTTAATGAAAGGCGGTATATAAATTTAACAATAAATAAAATAAAAATTAACAATAAATAAAATAAAATTTAACAATAAAATAAAAAATCATGCACTGCCTCCTTTTTCAGAGAAGGATTAACAATATGGCTTTTGGTGGGTGTGATTAGAACATAAAAAGCATATCAATCATACCTTGGAGTGCAAAAAGCAGGATGATGTATTGTTAGAGCCCTTCTCAACAAATTGCTGCTTTGGGTTGTTATCTCTTGGGCAGATGTGTTGCTGCTGTCAATTCAGATTCTTTAGCCCCATCTAGGAAGAGCCATTTGGATGGAAGATATAGATTTTGCATTATGAGCAGAAAACAAAGGAGAGCACCTCTTCCTCCTGCAGTTATCCTTTCCTGGAGATTTTGATAGTATAGCTGATAGCAGCTGCGAGCTGTTTTTATTGCTGCTCTTGCTCTGTAATGTCCTGGGAGAATTTTCCAATTTTTAAAAATTGCTTAGATTAAAATAGAAATAAAAACAAGTAAATAAAAACATTGTTTGTACCTTTTTTATTTTTTCAGAGCAGTGGGACATGGGCAGCTGTGGATTCTTCCACCTATTCTTCCTTTGGCCTGGCATCTGACCCTCTCACACCTGTCCCAATGAGCAGGATTCTGGGTATAGGGTGTGTGTGTGTGTAGATGGCAGTACCAGGAAAGACATAGCTGCTTCATGTCCCACATCATCATGGCATTTAAAGGTCCAGTGCATATACCGCGGTGGTGTTTTACAAGTCTGTATTAATTTTCTTGTGCAAATTTCATGTGGATCTTGTGTTATGAGGCAGCAACCCAGGTTTGCTCTTGAGTATACATTCAGCAGGGACATAAGAACATAAGAACAGCCCTGCTGGATAAGACCCAAGGCCCATCTAGTCCAGCATTCGGTTTCACACAGTGGCCCACCAGATGCCCCTGGAAGACTACAGGCAGGAGTTGAGGGCATGCCCTCTCTCCTGCTGTTATTCCCCTGCAACTGGTATTCAGAGCCATCCTGCCTCTGAGGCTGGAGGTGGCCTGTAGCCTGTGCTAGCTGCTGGCACGAGGCCTATGTTTGCAAGCACGTCTTTCCCACATTTGCACTTAACATTTTTAAAACATCTGTTTTTATGACATCTGTTTTAAAACTGTTTTACTCCCTTTGCAAACTGGCATACTTGGTTGTTAATACCTGGCTTTGAAAGTCATTCTTGTACCATTAATAGCTTTAATAGATGCATGGCAGACCGAAATTTGGCAAGTTCATATTTTCCCATCTTTGAATGGGACAGCGAGAAGCTGAATACAGCCATTTAAAGAGTTCCCATGGGGTGAGGATTAGAAATTGTAGGTGGATTCTAGTTAATAGTGTCAATCTATCTTTCATTTGTGTCTACACTAAAGAACATAGTTGGGCATACTGCTCCAAAATCAGTGAATGGGTTAAGAAATGGGTAGACCTTCTTGAAAAGTTAATTTCCTAGTATCCTCAGTTTATTTATTTAAAAAATATTTGCCCTGCCTTTTGGTCCAGTTACCTCTCTCCATCCTCTGCAAAGTGGTTTACATTGAATTGTGAGAACAGTACTCCAACTGAAGACTAATTAACTTAACTCTGGCATTTATTAACACAATAACAAGTCACTTCATCTGTCAGTCCAAAGCAACTATAAGAGAACGGGCTCTGGAAAGCCTTGTCTTCATACACACAGAGATAGATCCATTGTCCTCTTAGTTGCTCCCTCCCAATTGCATCTAACTTGGGACACGTCCCTTAAAGGAAAGATTACAAGAACTTGTGAGAAACCTCCTTAAGGGCACAGTACATAAAAGTTTACAAAATAAAATAAAACCAAACCATACTAGAAAACTATAATCTTGTTCTATTTACTGCATTTACACCGCACCTTTCTACCAAGACATGGAAGCAGTTTACAATTTAGAACTAAAATAAACAAAAGTTACAAAATAATAAATGCAGATGTGCCTCAGGCCACTGGTGGTGGTAAACAGCCCCTGGGAAGGTGAGGGAGGAGAACTTGTCCCAACAGTTTTCTCAGGCTGCTGCTGGTCTCTTTAGGAGCTGATGAGCTCTTGGCCAGAGCTGTGGAATTAAATAAAGAAAATGAACAAGACAGGCAGTCTAAAAAAGATTTCCAAGCTATCTAGAGCTATATGGCACAGAAATAAACTGGCATTTGCTGCTCACTGAAAGGCAAAGAGGGAGGAAGGCCTTAGGGACAGCTTTGGAAGGTATGCCATGCCACAATTGAAAAGACTACTTAAATCATTGCTGGAGTAAACTCTACTCTCTTTTTGCTGCCACTTTTGTGAATGTGATATAAATTTGGGAGGACTGAGGAAGCAGCTTATCAGTGGCAGTGTGGCAGCCACTACAAGGGCTAGAGCTTAGCTTTTTTTAAAAAAAAAGGAAGCTGAAATCTGGACGAATCTGGCTGGACTAAGCAATCTGGGTGAGATACTTTAAATCTGGGTGAAACCTGGAATTTCAGGGAACATGGCAACAGTATTCCCTCTAAGGTGTGCGTGTGTGCAGACGCTCACACATTTTTTGATGTCCACTCAGTTAATTTTAGCTCTCGCTCAGGCTGAATCAGGAAGGCCCCACTCTGAATTCAGATGCGCGCGCACTGCCTTGATACTGGCACCCAGAACAAAATTCATTCCTAAAACCAATGAAAAAAATTAGAGAGAACACTACATGGCAACTCTGCCGGTCCGGTGCCCCTGATGACCACAGATTCCTGGGTTAACCTTTCCTACCCAGGAATCCTTGGTCATGAGCAGTGTCCCCTCTCATTTTTTTCATCTGTGTGTGGAATGGATTTTTTTTTTCCTGGGTGGTAGTATGAAGGCAGTGTGTGAGCATATACATTCAGAAGGAGGCCTTCCTGATTCAATCTGCGTGGGATCTAAAATTAGTGTGGGATCTAAAATTAGAAATTTGTGTGTGTGTACACATGTGCACACCTTACAGGGAACGCCTGGGGATATACCTGGACTGATTCGATGCCTGCTTAGGAAAAGCTGAACTGGCTCAGGTGCCTGCATCCTAACCAGTTGAGCAGGGCGGGGATTGGTTCCTTTTAAAGGTAGGTCCTCACCTGCTCCTCCACCGCCCAACTGCTTTTTTTGCTCATTTTCAAAAGGCGAGCAACATTGACATGCACATGGCAGCTGCACATGCACAATGGCCATTTGTGTGGTCAGCAACATGATACTGACCACGCATATGGTGGTGTGCTGACTAGGAATGTGCATGGAACCATTCAGCACTCCATTCTAGGAGTGCTGAACCAGTTACGGCAACCAGCGTTTGAACCAGTTTGAAGGGGTTTTGCTTTAAATGGTTGCTTTTGTTGGAAATTCTCTGTGGTGAGAGAATCCCTTTCTCATTATAGCAGAGTGCACAGAGGCACAACACAGCGGAATTGGGTTAGGCATGCGTGTGTGCTGAGAGTAAAGTAACTGGGAGCCAATTCATAGTTTCAAATCAATATATAAGGCATTTATTAAGGAACTCCATTCTAGATAGGAAAGTGAGGAGTTAGGATCTCTAATCTATCTATCTAGCTGGATGCAGATGGATTCTGCATCTTCTCTGCACATATGGTGCAAGGAGAGAGGCTTGCCATGTTGAAGGTAGAAGGGCAGGTAGGGAAGAGAGAGAGAAAAGGAAGTTAGTCCCTGAGATTAGCAATCTACACATCAAAGGGATAGCTTCAGAGCAGTGGAGAAGTGATGACCAATGTCTTGACCCTCTCGCCCTCTGACTTACTAGTCTGTCCTCCACTGTCTGAGACAAAGAGACAGCGCAAAGTCCTTTAACTTCCAACAGCTTTATACATGCCCATCGGCCATTTCTGTGACGATGCTGGTCCGCGCACCAACTTTTTGGAAGAGCGCCGGTGGGGGGAAGTCGTGGGGCTGGTAAGTAGGCAGCACCTTCCCTGCCATTTAAAGCAAAGCACCCATCCTCTCAGGAGTGCACAAAACCAATTCTGTGCTCATCCCTAGTGCCAACGCTACACGTAGGCTGCTGGAACCAGCACTGCAGCCACATGCAGCCTTTTGAAAAGTGAGCAGCACCGTGCCCAGAAAAATGGTGAAGCGGTGGAACAGAAGGTAAGGACCGGCTTACCTGCTTTTAAAAGGAACCATTCCCTGCCCCACCCATGGCTGCCCAAGCCGGTTTGGGCACATCCCTAGAACAGCCTCTGTTCCTCTAAAAATAACAGGAATAGAATTGAGCCCTTACTGCCCCTCAAATAATCTCCTGAGTGCATGCTTATTATACTGGTTTTGAGCCAGTTACCACTATTTGTGTTTAGAAGTTTGGTTTTGGATATGTTTTAAGGCAACCAAGATATTTTGGGTTTGTGTTCAGTTCTGGTTCTCTGAACCAGTTTTGGGCTTCAGATTTGGTTCAGCTCTCCCTGCTCTTCATTGTTGGTGCATTTTTCTTTATTACTGCAGCATGTTCTTCCTTATTGCTGGACTGTGGGCAATGGGATTGACGTGTTCTAGTTGTCTCTAAACTATAATTTAATCTGCTTTTATATTAGTGTTGACTGCAAAGTGAGCATCCATCTTACTTTCTGCCTTTCCTTTTTTTTCTTAAATCAGCATACTTCTTTGCATTTTTAGACGATGTGCTTCACTGATTCCAGATGTTTCCGTGCATTCTGCAAATCACGTAATGATAGTCATGCATCATTTAGTTTGCATAACATGGCAGCTCTTCAGGGTGGATGTGTGCTTCTAATGTATACTCTTTACCTCTAGAGATTATCGGAAACCAATTTCCTGACAACAAAGAAGAAGGGAACTCATTCTGGTTTGCACACTCCTATTTACTGAGTTACCCTTGAGAAATCCTTCACAATCTTTAAACAGCAGTATGAAACAATCAGTGAGCTATCAAAAAGGGAAGAGTAGTAAACCTGTGCACTCTGTTCATTAGTGTGAACTATGGTTTTCCATCCTGAATTACGGATCTTTAAACATTTTTACATAGTGAGTCAAAAAATAAATGGAGTAAGTTGTAAGACCTGATATAGGACTTCCCCGACCTCCCCCACCCCCCACAAGAGTTACACTGAGTTGCATTGTGATGCATAAATGTAAGTGATTTGTTTTAAATGAGCCAATTTTCTTTGTATTAACTGATATAACGGTGATGTAATATGCATGATGGATCTGCGACAATACTTCTCTCCAGACCTTCTTTATTGTGTAAAACGTTTTGACGTAACACATCAGCCTCAGTATAAACCCTTCAGTGTAAACACATCAGCCTACATTGTTTATGTTGAAACATTTTTCTTTGTTGTAGTTCTACTTAGGTTTTAATTTTACGCAATTAAGAAGGTATTGTCTCAGACTCCCAATTTTCTTTGTTTAGGAGTTTACATATAACTAAACTGGACCTGGTGCTACTAGGAGCTCATGTAGCACAGTAGTTGAGAGAGTGAGCTGAGAACCAGGAAGTCAGATCTCACTGATACTGTGAATTCAATTGTGAACTTGATCTATGGAATTCTCTGCCACAGAATGTGATGATGGCCACCATCTTGGATGCATTTAAGCGGGGCTTAGACAAATTCATGGCAGACAAGTCTGTCAATGGCTGTTAGTCTATCTTGATGGCTATAGGCTACCTCGAAGTTCAGAGGCAGGTTGCAGAGGATCAGTGAAAGGAGCGCGGGGCATGCCTTCATCTCCTGGCCGTGTGGCTTCTCAAAGCATTTGGTGGGCCACGGTGCTGGACTAGATGGGCCTTGGGCCTGATCCAGCAGGGCTGTTCTGATGTTCAATAGGGTCATTACATGCATTACAGATGATGAGGAAATCTGCCACAAAATGGACACTCAAAAGCGAGCTGCATCCAATCAGCACTGTGTGAGGGGTGCATTGTATGTTGCACATAATTGTCATATCAATGCTTTACATTTTAAGTGTATTCCTAATATCTTAGGACGGAATTGCACATGACGTTAAATATATAATTCTGTCTTTATACTATTGAAGGAGAGCACACCAAGGTGCTTCTGTCAGCGATGACTAAAATAGGCAGGGTAGATCTTCCATACCATTCCTATGCTCTTAGCTCCCCTTCCTTATCGGGGATCCTTGCTTGATGCGGCGGCTTACACAGGGAGCCAGAAAAGCCAGCAAGGCTGGTCTTGACAGGGCTGGTGGCAGCTCTACCAGATTCCTCTGGTGCAAGGAAGAAACGTGGAACTCAAGCTGCAGGCGAGTCACCTGCTTCATCACAATGATTTCTTCTTTCCTCCTTAACAAAGTCCATAAAGCCTGATTGCACACCCAGGACTCCTAAATATGAACCCTTAAATGAGCTAGCCCATCAGAATAAGTTATCTGAATAACAGCATTTTAGGATCACTGCCAGCAATAGAACTCATGTGAATAAGTGCTTATCAGCATTTATAAGATTTTTATATAGTTTGATGTGGATAGAGACTCCAGCGTTGTAATTTATTGCATCCTCATCTGACAGCAAAGATTGTTTCGTGAATACTTCCATTCATATGGGCTTTGTCCGACGTAATGGAAACTGCTAATAACTACATGATTTGCTTTGCAAATTGCTATTGCGTCATTGTAATTGCATTTTCAGCTACTCTTTATTCTTGCTTGGATTAGAATTAGTAAAACATGCTATTATACTGGAGATTTTTTTTAAAAAAAATACTGGTAAATAAGGGCCACATTTGCATAGAACACATATGTTTAATCTAGCATTAATGCTAAGGGTGTAGTGCTGTGCACATTGACTTGGGAGTAAGCACCAGTGAACTCAGTGGGACTTGCTTACCAGTGAACATTCACATGATTGAACTGTACAGAGAAAATGTTCAGAAAGGAGGAAGAAAATACTTATGAAAATATTGGAAGAAAGGATCTATTAGTCTTTATTTTGGTGAAAGCTCATACAAAAGATGTTACTGAAAAACACAGTCCTTTGCTGTTAACTCAGGAATTAATCCCACTGAATACTATGGGGCTTACTCCCATGTAAATGTACGTAAAATTGAAGCCCTAATCCTTGTACATAAGATTCTTTGGTTTTTATACAAATTTAGCCCTGTTCAGTCAGTCATTTGGGTATACATGAATTCATGTGTGGGGTTTCTCCTAGGTCACATATCCACAGGCTCTGCCTAGCCTTCCTGCATTCAAGAGTCATATTTGAGTATGTGCATACACTCAAATGTACAGGATCTCAGGACACTCTCCATTTTCCAGGGACCTAGATGATGTACACAGGCGCCCCTGCATATTCATGTATAAGCTCTAAGGCTCTATGCAAATATAACCCTTGGATGTGTGGAGCAAGGGCATCGCTATTCTGGAGACAGGAGGCAGATGTCCTGAGGCCATACGTGTCCCCACCCTCCTCCACTGGGCCCTCCTCGGCCACCACGTGCTCTGGCCACTCTTCAGTCCTGCTCTCCAGCAGCCATGTCAGCTCAGTGAGGCAGGGCTGCCCCAATGCCAGTAAGAAGAGGCCTGCCCCAGTGGCAGAGGGAGCTGGGCTGTGGCCGGAGAACTGGTGGCTCCCCTGCCCACTGGGCTCCACAGTTGTGCATGCAAAGCACGAACCATTGACTGGGGAAGCTCTGCTGGGGCTGATGGGCCCCGTCCTCAGCATTGGCCCCACCCACTGCATCCACTGCCCGGGAGAGGGTCTCATCCTCCACTGTCAGCATTTCATTGAAACGCTGGTGGGCTGGCTGGGCATTTCCCCCAGCACAGCCAACATTTCAGTGGACCACTGGCTAGGGAGAAGAGGGGCGTGCCTCATGCTCCCAGCTGGTGAGCTTCATGGGTTGGGTGTGGCGGGGGGCAAGGAAGCACCCTGGCCGAGGGTGAGGGGGTGCCTTGGTGCCCCCCCAGACCCTGGAGGCTGGGGGTGGTCATCTCCCCTTTTTCCATGGTCCCTACACGCCTGGCCTACCTTAAAGGGGTCTCCTGTTCTCGCGGTGATCAAGGCAGCTCTGCCACAGTGAGGCACCATGGCCATGGTGGTTCGGTGAGGCAAAGCTGCCCCAATCCTAGCAAGAGCTGGCAACCCCTTTTAGGCAGGCCTCTTCTCACTGGCATCAAAGTAGTGATGTCATCAGCCCACATCAGCTCAGTTGGACAGTGGCCAAAGTAGAGTTGGGGCATCGCAACAGGTAGGCATTGTACGCTGCCACTGCCCAATTAAAATGGGGTGTGTGTGTGTGTGTGTGTGTGTGTGTGTGTGTGTGAAGGTGAAGGAGGACAGCAAGCATGACTTAACCCCTTAGCTAAGCAGGGTCCACGCTGGTTGCATTTGAATGAGAGACTTGATGGTGTCCATCAACTGTAAGATAATCGCCCCAGAGGATGGAGCTGCTCTGGAAAGAGCAAAAGGTCCCAAGTTCCCTCCCTGGCTTCTCCAAGATAGGGCTGAGAGAGATTCCTTCCTGCAACCTTGGAGAAGCCGCTGCCAGTCTGTGAAGACAATACTGAGCTAGATAGACCAATGGTCTGACTCAGTATATGGCAGCTTCCTATGTTCCTATGTTCTTGTCCCAAGGTCATCTCCAACTTTGCTATGCTCCTCGTATGGAGGTTCAGCCCCTTCCCCACTGGCACAACCCCAATCAACTCCTTCCATGCATTTATTTGCACCCAAATGAACTTGTGATCCTGCATTTTGGGGGATTTAAATAAAACAGCCTTTTGTTTTATCCAAGGCTTTTGATAACTAGCTCCCTTCAAGTTTGCATATTAGAACTTTTTCAGAATTCAAGCCACATTGTGTCATTGTCATAATACATCAAATACAGTGGTGTGGGGTAAACTTTGTACCCAGTGGGGCTTCTTTCCTCCCTCACTGCAGAGTACATGCAGAGTTTTGGAATTGGGTTAGGGCGTTCATACGAATGTTCTAGAAAGCAGTTATGTATAAACTGCTACAAAACCTAGAGTGCCATTCTGCCAGCCTCAGCCAGCAGTTAACTGAGTGTACCAGATTACCTGCCTGTTTTTGACAGCCCAGAGATTAATGCTGCAATCCTAACCACTCTTACTTGGAAATAAGCTTCACTGAAACCAATGAGACTTACTTTCAAATGATAGCACTCAAGTTATGCTTCTCCATTTCCTGTCCCCAACTTGAGTTATAGCACAAACCTATGCATATTTACTTGGAAGTAAGCCCCGGTTGTTGGATGGGGCTTACTCCCAGGAAGGTGTGTGTAGGACTGCAGTCTTAAGCTGTTAAATATTTGCTTATTTTGAGGATTGTGGTTTTCTTGGGGGTTTTTTAATGCAAGATTTATAAAGGCTGTTTTGAACTGAGGAGGGGGGGCAGTTTTGGATGCTTATCAAAAGCGTGGGCTAGGCATATGCAAATGATCATGGATCCTCTATTTGTGTTGCTTTTATAATGTGTGAAGGTCCATTGTTGTGAAACTTGTAAGTTCCTCATGTATCTGAAATGTGGATATCTCATTGCAGGAAAAGATACAAATGTCTCCTTTGCGTGTTGTACAGAGAAAGCAAATGGAACGTATGCATTTTTCTCACTGTTCCTCTTTTGGTGCTAGTATGCAATGTCTGTTTTTACTTAAATTGTGGGTGAGGCTCTCCCCGCTTCTCCAGAGGATCCAGATCATCAGATGTGTGGCCACATCTGCTTCTTTTCAGGAGATATGAAGAGAAGTGTGTTACTTTTTCTGAAGTTTAATTGTCTCTATACTTACATTTATCTTGAACCACATTGGTCCATGGTGGGGAGGGACACCCAAAAGCCAACTTCTAGTAATAACTTTATTAGAACCACCCAACATAAAAGAAAACAGAAGGAAAAGAGAAATGTGATGTTCATCTTATATTTACACAGGAGAGAGATTTTGAAAGTGTAAAAAATATTTTTTACGACTTTCAAGATGGGACTGCACTTTTTTGAGGGTGGGAAGGCTTACAACCAGCCTATCCCAAATTCTATTGATTTTCTGACAGTGAAACAACTAACTCAATCTCCCAGTTTGTTAATATAAAGAGATTGCTGTGTTTCTCTTTTTGTTTTGTTCTCTGCACTACAAGGGACGGTGTGCTTCAATTAGTGCTGGAGACTGAACAGAATAAACTGCTGTTTTCTAAAAATGTGGGAGTACAACTCTTGGTGACTGACATCCAGATGAAGATTTCATGTGCTGAATAATTTTTGTGTGTTCCATTATTGTTGGAATTTGTTCTCATTAACAATTATCAATATAGACTTAAAATTCTCATTTCAGAATCAGCATATTTCAGTCATTCACATCATTCCGTAAAATCTATTGCAAACTGTTCCTATTGCTTGTCTGATGCTGGAAAGCCAATTGTAAAAGATGAAAGAGGTTATGGCCCTCTATGCATTTAGCAGGATTCTGGTCAATCCATCCAGCAAAGAGTAAACATTGTAAGTCCCTCAACAGTATAATAGACAGGTAACAATCTATTTCGGCTTTAATTGTGATAGAACTGATTGCAAGAGCTAGATGGGCTTTTCAGTGCAAAATATTTATTTTAATACCCAAACACTGAATCATGGCTTAAGAATCCAGAGGTGCCTAGTTGTTGAACTGCAATTGTGTCTGTCAAATCCATGTGCAATTTCTGCTACTAAGATGATTGTCCTGGATTGCTTTTCTGACCTTGTCACCTAGAATCCCTTCAATTGGTTTCCCTTTTAAGTCACCCTCAGATGCAGCACTGCTGACCTAAGGTCTCTCTTACTTAAGCTACTATCAGATCATAGCTGTCAGCAGCCACATTAACTCCACTTCTAGTTCCAGCATTTACTGGCCATTAGTTTCCCTCCTAGTGGCTTTTTTATTACTCCAACATATACTTGCAATGAAATCCCTTAGAAAAGGCATTACAGAAACACACATCTGCCAAATCTTTCCCTGTGTGTTACCTTTTCATCTGAGATCTTATTCCAATCTTTATTTAAGTGTTGGAAAACATCATTTTTCTCAAATCCCTCTAAAACAGCTGGATTACAAAACAAAAATGCCAAGCGGTGGAGTTTCTGTTTTGCTATTGTTCCCTGTCTTGTGTTTACAAAAACCTTCACAGAGAATCTTCTTAGCTCTTCTTCCTTCTTTGTTTTTAAAATGACAGCTTCACAAGTTTGCTGCTAAGTTGATATGCCAGGAACTTGAGATTCTCGGTGAGCATATTCAGTAAAATTTGCTCCAAACTGTTCCTGTTGGTTGTCTCTGCTTCTGACAAATGTGTCATCTGAACCTGCCCAAGTCAGGTGTCTGTGCTGCTCTACCGAGATTCGCCCAACTTTGCCCAATTTCAAATCTTAGTAATGGAAGTTGGGAGAATTTTGGTAAAGCAGAGTGGAAGCTGGACTTGAGCAAATTTAGACGGCATGCCCATTGGGAGCACAAGCTCACAGCTTATTGGCGTGGTACAAATTGTGAGAAGCCATCCAAGTAATACACAGTTAACACATCCCTTCTCACCCCACCTCACCAACACGCATACTATATTCAAAATATTAGAGAGATCAGTAAGTTCTGATGGAGACATCTCCAGTATTTGGAGAATGAACCTGATGGTGCTGGGATTATTTTAGGACTATGGGTAGGAACATTTGTGTTAGGGATGTGCAAAAAATTTCGGTCACAGATCGATCTGTGCCTGAAATGAGCAATTTCGGGTGATTTGGGGCCGAACTGAATCACCCTCGATGTCCCCCGATATTTTTCGGGGCCGAGCCGAATCACCCGAATTTCGGGGCCAAAAAATTTGGGTGATTCGGCTCATGACCAATTTTGGGGGATTTTCTGAAATTTTAGTTACTTTGGGGCAGTTTGGGGGCATAGAATGGGATCTGGGCAAAAAGAGTGGGGTGGGGTGGTAGTGCCTAATGGGTGCAGGCTACCACCCCAATTTCAGGGGGATAGGGCAAAGGGCTGATTTTTGGGAAATTTCTGAAGTTTTCGTGTCTTTGGGGCAGATTGGGGCAGAAAGTGGGGCCTGGGGCAGAATAGTGGGTTGGGGTGGTAGTGCCTAATGGGTGGAGCAAAATGGCCTTCTGCCCCAGGCCCCAATTTCTGCCCCAATCTGCCCCAAAGACATGAAAACTTCAGAAATTCCCCAAAAATCAGCCCTTTGCCCAATCCCCCTGAAATTGGGGTGGTAGCCTGCACCCATTAGGCACTACCATCCCACCCCACTCTTTTTGCCCAGATCCCATGCTATGCCCCCGAACTGCCCCAAAGTCACTAAAACTTCAAAAATTCCCCAAAAATCATCCCTTTGCCCAATCCCCCTGAAATTGGGGTGGTAGCTTCCACCCATTGGGCACTACCACCCCACCCCAAAATTTTGCCCCTGGGCCCTTCCCCCCCATCGATTCGGATTCGGATTAAATCCGAATCCGAAACGAATCAAGGCTGATTCGGGTGGCCCATATTCGGGCACAAAACAGAACAGGGGTGATTCGGTTCGGGTCCCGAACCGAATCACCGAAAATCCGAATTGCACACCCCTAATTTGTGTTACTATTATTAATAATTGTAGTAGTTGTCATATTTATTAATGATGATAATGATTCAAGAGCAGAGGCGTATCTAGAGAAAATAGCAACTAGGGCAAGCACTGAAATTGTGCCCCCTGTCCAAACATCTGACACCCATCTTTTAGATAACTTTACCATAATATCAGCTCAAAAATACAAGTCAAGCTCGTTAATCTTTTAATATTCTATGATGGGGCTCATGAAATACCCAAATACTGTGTGGAGGTGTACTTGGAAAACTAAACAGAAGTGCCTGTCTAATTCTCTACTGTGCATTGTAGCATTACTATTACATGGGTTTTAAAAATAAATGGAGAATGTGACTTTTCCCAGATACTCTGAAAATAATTAATGGATATGCAGAGTAAACTGTGTCACTGCTTGGAATATATTCTAGTATTTCAGAAAGACAGTTAAAATGAGAGAAAGAGAGCAAGGAACTCCCAGTGGGCCTAAAATACTAAGGATTTCACACTGATTCAAAGACAAACTCACCATAAAATGGCCTCTGCAAGGCCTGACATGGCCTAGGGCCTCACATAGGCCATTTGAGCATGCACAGTGGCCATTTTGTTTTCAGTGGCCATTAAAAAAAAATTAATTTAAAAAAATGGTGCCTCCCTTCAAGTGGCGCCTGGGGCATGTGCCCTGCCTGCCCTACCCTAGGTACATCCCTGTTCAAGAGCACCTACAGTGATTAGACACAGTATGAAACAAAACAGAAATCTCAGGCATTACCAAGTGAGAAGTAGAAAGTGCCTGCCGGCAGACTAGTAACTTCCCCCTATTGTATGATCCATGCAGAATCATAAACTGGAAATTAAAGTAAGATAGACAAAAACATGTTTATTTGAACATTAGCTTCAACAAATAAAACTTATTTTGGGGGAAATATGTAGGATGTGAGCATTAATGCAAAATGTACTCTTACTTCTCTTTTGGAAAACTAAGATGTGGGACAAAACTTGCCCAAATGAACTTTGCTGCATTTGTGTCGCCCAGAATTTTTTTTCTGATGCCACCACTGTTGCCCTCAAATTTAGAATAAAAAAGCACACACACACAAAGGAATGGAAATCCACTTGTGATGGAGAAGAAGGATCAGTTGAAAATGCCAAAGACAAAGCGAGCTTTAAATAGATATTCAAACATATCAACAAAGAGAGCCAGGGGATTTAGGGAATAGCAAGAGAGGGCAGACATAGGGAATGGAGGGTATGATATTAAATGGTACCATTTTCCTGTCTGAACTGGTTCATATGTGATTATCCAGACAGAGGTATTTTTTGCATCAGTGTCTATACACACATGTGGCAAACATGGTAGGGCCATCTGGGTCACAGTCCTCAGCTTTTCCATATATTTACACACACACACACACACACACACACACACACACACACACACACACACACACGTACTGCAGACACACAAATATTGCAGGTGATACACTAATTGGGTGTAGTTACACAGTCATTTATTCCAACAAGCAGTAAAGACGACTGAATTTGCAAATAATTAAATACTAATTTATTAACAGAGTGGATGAGCTCAGAGCATAATGTTCTAGCTGAAGAGATGAATGTCAAAGCAAGAAGTAAATGAAAAGAAAGCATCGTGTTTTGAATTATTTCACTTAAATGGAGCCTTGTTCAAGTGACATACAACATTCCAGACTCATTATTTTAGAAAAACAGACATATGATGGAATTCAATGCCACAAATAAAGACCTAATAAGGATTAGTGAAAACCACTTAAGAGGAAAGATTAAGGTAATTTAACACATTCACATATTCTGGAGAGGAGAAGCAAGAGGATAATGTAGAAATCCCCTAATGTAATACCATAAAGCAGGGGTACCACATTAGGTGTGGTAATGCTGGCAAAAAGTCTAATAGTCTTGCTGAAAAGATCATTAGGAAAACGTATTGGACCAGAAGTGCCATTATCTGGACAGCTAAATAATGTGGCAAAGGAGGTGATGGTTAATAGATGTTCAAGAATAAACTATCTTACAGTGCTTGCACGAATGATATACATACCATTGCTCAGGGGATTATCTGACCCGAAAGGTGCACTCCGGTTTTAGTGATCATGATAAAGCACCCAAATAACAGGCTCACAAATGTGAATGTTCACTGCTTGTCGTAATACCTTTTTAATTACAAGCTGGCCACTCACCATGAAAATCTTCCTGCATTTGTAACAAATAATGAGACGTATCTTGTGCTGATGTCCCGCTTTTGTGCTGTGTGGTCAGCATTCATCAGATCAGACTGGTAGCTACACTTTGTGCCTGCATTCTTAGAACTTGATTACCTGAGCGCCTTACTCAGACATAAGCTAGACGATATGTTTTTGCACAACCACTTCTCTTGTGCTTGTGTTTTGGTTAGAAATAAGAACTGGGTGGGAAGCGTCCAGATCAGGACCACAGCACAGGGGAAGGTTGTTGGTTTTTTTTTTAACTCTTCTCCTTATGCCATTTTCCTCCAGTCTCCCCAATGTTACTGTTTGTCTCAGTGATAACTTCAGAGGGGAAACAGCAGCTTTATAGTGGGGGTATGATATTCAGAGGGGAAAACAACACCAGGGGAAGATTCACATCTCCTTTCCCTGCACCACAGACCTGATTTAGATCCCCTCGCTAGCAATTTGGTTGCTATTTCTGTGCTCGCTTTGGCAGCACATATACTAAAAATGGTTCCTATTTCTAACACACACACAAAGCACATAGAAGCATAGGAAGCTGCCTTATACTGAGTCAGACCATTGGTCCATCTAGCTCAGTATTGTCAGCACTGACTGGCAGCGGCTTCTCCAAGGTTGCAGGCAGGAGTCTTTCATGGCCCTATATCTTGGAGATGCCAGGGAGATGCCAGGGAACTTAGGATGTGTTTGCAGGGAGCTCTGGCATGACTCCAGAGTAAATTCCAGTGGTTTCAGGCTCACCAACATCTACATTTTCCTGAGAGTTGAAAGGGGCAGCCCTATGCACACATTCCTGAGAATGTCTCATTGAACATAGTAGGACTTCCTTTTGAGCACACCTACCTAGGATTCATCTGCATGTGTTTCTTTAAGTTTTGTCCAGTATGTTTGATGCTGGAAATTCAATATTATTCCCCCACAACTGAAAAATGAAACTGTGCAAAGGAAAACTAAATAATTTACACAGCTTGGCTATTGGAGTGGTAAGTTATTCCTTAAAGGCCTGCATTTCATAACTTCTTTTTCATGCCTGAATTACCTTCTTCTCATAAACCAGGAGGCTTCCGTGAAGCACGCAACCCATTTAACTTTGGCATGATTTTAAACAATTTAGAGTAGTGTGTCAACTATGTATGTACACTAAGACTGGGCTGAAAGTTCTCCAAGGAGAACATTCAGCCAAATTTTGAGCTTTTGAGGGCAAGAGGAGGAGGAGGAGGGCGAAATTAGGTGACCCTTTTCACTATTATCTTTCCCTTTTGTTGCTGCCTGGCTCATCGCGTAGCAGCAGCAGTTCACCCATTGATTGGTGGGTGCCATCCCCCCCCCACCCCTGAATTCCCTTCCACATTAGCAGCTGGAAATCATCAGGAGGAGCAGAGGAGCAGAGTGGTACATTTCACCTTCACCCCACAAAATAAATGCACCAACATTTCTCCCTCTTTTGATGTCCATGAATGGGGTGGGAAAATGGGACAGGGGGGCATTTTGGTTTAGTCCTAACATACACACACAACTAGTTTATACAATTAGCAGATCAAGTGACACACATGTTCCTTGGCCTCACTTCAGGCTATAGATGGAACTGGGAGTTGCAAGTCTGAATGCTCAGCTGCATGCACACACAGACCGCATTCAGTCATCACACGAAACCAGAATGACACATGGCTGGGGTTCGTGTAACCTGTCCAAATGCATGGAACTGCAGTTTGGACCCTAACTCAAACTGAGGGTTCACAGACCAAACTCCAACTTGAACCCTTGGTTTGAAGTGAGGTCTGCTGCTCAGGCCTCTGGTTTGCAACTGCCTCCATTACGTCCGAATTCAGAGTTCCTCACACTTAAGACTGGGTTTTCACAGTCTGGCAATTGCAGTTATGCCGCCAAATGACAGGCCGTGGAGGGAGACGCATGTGCTCCTGATTGCTGTTTGTCTGCACAGTAAAATGATCCAGGAAGTAATCAGGTGTGGCTCATGTCCCTCATGGTTGCTTGGTGTGAGTAACAGACTTTGGTGATCTTAGATTTGAAGCAGGATGGCTGATGTCAGTTGCCTGTGCCATGCAACCATGATGGACCCTTCCCACATGATCACTTCCTGGTCCTTATCACCACGTAGATGGCTGGAAATCAGGAGTGCACGCACCTCCTCCTCCCTCCACTGCCCAACATTCAGCAGCATAACTACGATTGCTGGATCATGAAAACTGACCCATAGCATAATAGCACATCAGGGGGAAGTCTAGGCTAAAACTCTTCTCCCTAGCAAACTATTTTTTAGATGTATGGATTTTTTAAAATGTGGGAGCATTTAAACATGCAGCTTTCTGCCTGTCATCTGAACAGGTGGTCCAGCCAATTTCATCGCATTCAACCCTTTTCTGGCAGACAGTGAGACCAACAGTGTCTCAGCAAGTAGATAAATAAATTACCTCTTAATTCCACTACTTTTACAAAGTGGTTCATAGGCCCACACCATATAATCATAGAATGTGGACAAAGATAGAATTCAAAATTGTGCCAGCCAAACAGAGGGCAAGCATAAGCTTTTCTTTTCTTTTAAATTCATCATTTAATTTCTTATAACTCTTGAAAGTACATTTATGTGACTGAGTTTTGAATGCAGAATCTCAGTAGATGCCCCTCCTCCCATGTGTTACTCTTTACAGAATGCAGCCTTTTGCTTTTTTCCTTAAATTTGTTAATTCCGACTGAATTTTCCCTGAAAGATTTACCCATTTTCCTGACAGCATTTGACCCATTTTTGGAAAGTAATGGGGTAGGGAACAGGGGAAAAGGAGCTTCAGAATGTTAAACCAGTCATTAGAGTTGATATACCATATAATTCTGTTTGGAGCAATAGTAACTATTAATACCCATGTTATTATAATCCCAGATCATCCTTTCTGTGTCAGTGTTTCCCCAAAGGATTAACTGGCAATCTCTTTGACAAATAAAGTCACTTCTAGGTTAAACTTTTCTCTTTCTCCCCCCCCCCACCTATAGTTGTCCCATTCATACGGAGAAGTCACCTCTTTAAACCGTCTTTCATCTGACTCTATTTTGTAGTTTCTACTGTTATGTGTACTTCCATAGACCTTCTGAGGTGGCCACATCTCCCACTTTCTTAAATGGCTTCTTTCTACTTCATTTGATGCGTCTTTGTGCAATGCATAAGAAGAAATCCAATATTCAGCAAAATGTTCTTTATCTTTCCTTTGCTTACATTTGGTGCAGTGATGAACTAACTTTTGGATATGGCTTCTTCAATGCAACATAGAGCAATAAACTATCCAGAGTAATTCTATCACTTGGATTGTTTTACTAACATAGATATTCTTATGTTTTCTTATTCTTATGCATAAATATTCTTATGCATAAATATTCTTATGTTAAAACATAGATAACTATGTTTTACTAACATAGATATTCTTACAACATCGTCCCCCCCACTCCACTAGAGCTATGGGTTCTAGAGATATTTGAACAGCCTCCCCCCGTATGATAAAGGGGCATTCCAGGGGGCATGGGCACATCCATGGAGGATATCACAGATGTAACGATATTGGTAGGGTGATCCAGATCCTGATATTGGTAGGATCATAGCATAGAGCAGGGCTGCTCGTCTTTGGCCCTCTTGCAGATGTTGGCCTACAACTCCCATCATCCCTGACTATTGGACATTGTTGCTGGGGATGCTGGGAGCTATAGTCCAAAAATAGCTAGAGGGCCACAGTTGAGTAGCCCTGGCATAGAGGTTGGGGACTTTAAACCTTTGCCCTTGCCACAGTCCTGTTCTGGAGCAGTCCCCTTGCTATTTCTATTTGCCCCGGGGGAAAGTGCTCATTTGTGGCAACAGGAGCTCCCAGGGCTAATAGCCGCTGACAAGGTCCTGATCCAAATGGGAATGTGGTGGAGGAAAGGGTTGAAGCTTCCCTTCTCCCTCACACTGTGGTCTCAAATTTGGATCAGGCTTCCTGGACTCCCTTTAAAAACAAAACAACCCCCCCCCCCGCAAAAATTCAGCCCTATGATACACTCAATTTAATGTGTAGTTTGGCCTTTACCTGGGCATTTGCTTCATTGAACACTATGGGCAGGGGCATAGTGATGCCGGTGGCGGCCTGTGCTCAGCTGCCACCTGCGGCCCCCTATGTCTGATGTCAGATGCAAAGTGGGTGTGCAAACAGGGCCATGTGCCCCGTTTGCGAGTAAATTAGAGCCAGCACCGCATTTGCAGCGGCAGCAGGGAGCACCTTTCCCTGCTTGAAAAGTCAGGGAGACGTGTTCCTGGCCAGGCTGGGAGCCCAGTGTTGGCAGAAGCTTTTCAAATATGGAGCTGCATGGTAGGGCAAAGCTCTCCCCTCTGCCAACACAGCGCTGGCTCTAATTTACTTGCGAAACCAACTACGCCCTCTTCACATCTGATGTCAGATGCAGGGGCGTGGCTGAGGCATGGCCCCTGGTCATGGCAGCCCGGGTTCTTTGACACCTCCCATGCAATAGTGGCTCCACCCCTGATTATGGGATTGATTTCGGAATTCCATGCAGAGGAACAGGGTATTAATTTGTGCAGTTTTCCTTGTTGTTCAGGACTCTCTTTTCACGGCAGTCTGTTATCAAATTGCAACACTGTTCCTTTGGCTGATGAAACATGAGTAGCTGTAGCAGCAGGGAACTTTTACAATAATTTTCAGAATGTTACACAATAACAAATCGCAATGTGTGTCTTTCTTCTCACATGCTAATAAGCAAGGACCATCAAACACATTTTGTAATTCTTTTCTGAATGTAATTTTGTAATTCCCTTTAAAGTCCCATTTCAAGCATTTGAACTGAGTTGTATTTCAGTTGTCATATTTTGGAATCAAATATTTTACTGATTCTTTTGAAAATGTAAATGATCTTTACCAAGAGAAACATTTTGTTCTGCATTTTACTTTTGTTGGAGAAAGTGCATGAAAATTCATCAGTCATTTTTTCTAGTGTCATTGGGATTTTCTTTTCAGAAACTAAAAAAAGTAATGGGGAACAAACAAATATATGTTTGATGTGAAGCGGATTGTAATCTGTTGGTTTTTTCCTGCTTTGCCTCCCGAGAGCTCAGATTGGTGTACATGGTCTCCCCTGCTGTTATCCTCACAACAGCTCTGCGAGGCAGGATAGGCTGAGAGATAGTAGTCCCATGGTCACCTGCTGAGCTTTATGGCTGAGCAGGGATTTGAACTCAAGTTCTCCTAGTCTAAGGACCAAACTGGACATGACAGAACAGCAGGAGTGTAGCTATAATTGAGCGGATGGGTTCAAAGAACCTGGGCTCACCAGCTCCTGATGGCCCCCCAGCTCCACCCCTCCCTATTTTCTTCATTATCTCCCTCACCCCAAGGGGCCACCAGGGAGAGGGGTGAACATGGTCCCCCTCTCCCCTAGTTGCGCCCCTGCAAAACAGGAAATGCGCATTTGCCCCTATTTGCATATAAAGTGGGGAGGGGAAGGTTTATTCTTTACATGAAAAAGAATGTGTGGAGGAGAGAAGTTTGCTGCCCTTCTGCCCAGATCACTTCCAAAACCAGAACCAGGCTGGAAGAAAATTGCAGAATGCCATGGAGTACAGTTTTTTTCTCCCTCCCCCATGTGCTCTTTTTCATGTACACAATAGACCTCCCCACTCTTGTTTGACATATGAATGGGATAGACATGTAGACAGCTGCCTTGTTGTGTCTCACTTAGCCCCACATGCAATACTCTTGAGATGCAATTCTCTTTACTGAACATCGGGGCTCTTGTCTACATTTTGGTCCTTAGTAGTATCAGTTAATTCCCTTCTTGTCCAGATTCATGCACAAAATGTACGTTTCCAGACCCCAGCGCTCCTTAGCGAATTGAGTTTTATAAAATACAGCAATATCTACAGATTCTGTGCATTCTGTACATTTACATAAAAATACAGGCCAACTTCCAGACTAACAAATTGCTGGTGCTGTGAAGATGGGGCAGGGCAATTTTCAATGATCTCGCCTCCACCCCCTGGGTCCACCAGCACCGATCTTGTTTGGATGAAGCAGGGGTGGTGGTGGTGGTGGTAGCATGCTCCATTCTGGAATATAAAATTCCAGCCCAGCAGATGCTCTCCATCACTCCCTCCTCTGTCTTCCCACTCCATATGATTGTAATGGAAAGGGAGAGCAATGGAGTCACATGCCTTCTCCCCATTTTATCTTCCACTGCACTTTGGGCAGGGTTGATTTAAAATATTTATTTATTTATTCATTCATTCATTCATTCATTTATTTATATGCTTAGATTCTTTAAAACTTAAACCAGAATTTCTTATTTAAATGGGATTTTAATTTTCTAACTCATAAAAAAGAACCTGGATCAAAGATATCATGAATGTCAATCATAGCTTCTAATTATACTGTATTCTAGGAACATGTTAATGGCAGAATATGGGAATGAGAGATGACAGACCTGATCAGTCCTGTTCTGCAGGTGGTGTACATGCAGCACACACACACACACAGTCAAGCCCTCCCCCCACCCTGAGTGCAAAGACATTAAGCACGTTATGTTCAACACATGTTACATTCAACACTTGTACAACGGGTGTACAATGTACACAAGTACAGATCTGTACACATTAATATGTTATCTGAATGCAGGTACAGAAGTACACTTCCAATCTGTACCATGCATTTGAAAGGCCTGTATCCAGGTTCACTTTTAAAATGAACGCAGGTATAGTCATTCACATAAACATGTGTACAAGTGTACAGACATCTGAACAAGCATAATGTCTGAATTGGGCTAAATAAGGCCAATGAATGAATAGAGGGTCTGTGGGGGTTCAAGTAGATCTGAGCAAGGAGGAAGAATCTGGTTATAAATGCAAGGGGTAGGGAAGGAGAATAGAAGGTAAGCCAAAAGTGAACAGAACATATTCATGCAGTCCTAAGGAAACGTTTTCAGAGTGAAACTTTTTCGGAGCCAGTGGGATGGCTCTTTTGGTGTATGAGGGCCTCCAACCCAACTGCTGGACTCAGTGGATGGGCCCTCATGCTGAGCAGCCACCCAGCTGCTGGACTTCATGCAGGGGGTGAGGGGCTAAGAGAAGGAGGTGGGTAGCATCCCCATTAAAAATACTGTTAACCCCCTCCCCCTCAACACCCCCCAAAGCAAAAGCAAAATAAAAATATTTTCTTCATCAGTCATCAATCTCCAATAAAGTAGTAATCAATCTCCATCAATCTCCAATAAAGTAGTGATCAGTTCTTCAGGGAATACAAGAGCTGGCCAGCAGGTAGCACTGAGAAAATTGCACTGAGACTACTGAGTATGAATTTGCTCTGGGAGGGACTAGGGCTGAGGAAGTAGGTAAAGAAAGTAAAATCCTGCTTGGAGCAATGCTGATTACTGCTGTCTGGAACAACTCAGAGACTGCCATCATCTGGAGGCTGTGCATTCTGAAACCAAGCTACATAAGAACAGCCCTGCTTATTTAGGGTAGTGAAATCCAAAACTGACAGTGAGGAGCTCCAAAAGGATCTCTCCAAACTGGGGGAGGGTAACAAAATGGCAAATGCGGTTCAGTGTTGGCAAGTGTAAAGTGATGCACATTGGGACGAAAAACTCCAACTTCACATATACACTGATGGAATCTGAGCTGTTGGTGACTGACCAGGAGAAGGATCTAGGGGTCGTGGTGGACAGCTTGTTGAAAGCATCGACTTAATGTGCGGCAGCTGTGAAAAAGGCCAATTCCATGCTAGGGATCATTAGGAAAGGGATCGTAAATAAAACTGCAAATATTATAATGCCCTTATACAAAACTATGGTGTGGCCACACTTGGAGTACTTGGAGTACTGCATACAATTCTGGTCACCACATCTAAAGAAGGACATTGTAGAACTGGAAAAGGTGCAGAAGAGGGCAACCAAGACGTAAGTTTTGGTATAAAAATATGTTAATAAATAAATAAAATGATCAGGGGCCTAGAGCACCTTCCTTATGAGGCAAGGTTACAACACCTGGGGCTATTTAGTTTAGAAAAAAGACTACTGCAGAGTGATATGATAGAGGTCTATAAAATCATGCATGGTGTGGAGAAAGTGGAGAGAGAGAGTTTTTTCTCCCTCTCACGTATCACTAGAATCAAAGGTAATCCCATGAAATTGATTGCCAGGCAATTTAGGACCAGCAAACGGAGGTACTTTTTCGCACAATGCATAATCAACTTGTGGAATTCTCTGCCGCATGATGTGGTGACAGCCAGCAACTTGGATGGCTTTAAAAGGGGTTTGGATAACTTCATGGAGGAGAGGTCTATCAATGGTTACTAGTCAGAGGGCTATAGGCCACCTCCAGCCTCAAAGGCAGGATGTCTCTGAGTACCAGTTGCAGGGGAGTAACAGCAGGAGAGAGGGCATGCTCTCAACTCCTGCCTGTAGTCTTCCAGCGGCATCTGGTGGGCCACTGTGTGAAACAGGATGCTGGACTAGATGGTGTTGTGAACTATACCTGGTTTCGCACTCTGTACATGCTCAGAGGAAAAAAGGCAAAGTCACATCATACACAAACTGAATTGGTTCTTGGAGATGGTGACCATGTAGGATCTGAGCACGCAAACAGAGATAGAGAGACACACACTCAGAAAGTTCAATGGGCTTTATTATAAAAAGTTGCTCATCAGGATAAAATAATCAACATTAAAAACATGTTTCCGATTCAAGTGTAGTGTAATGTGCCTAACTAACATGTGTGTGTGCAATCAGTAATTCCAGATATCTAATAATCTAACAAATCCTAAATAAAACATTTAGAGAGAAGCAGAGAAAGAAGGAGGGGGGGCTTAGGAAGGGGGGTAGCAGTGATTAGTAAGGAGGAGGAAAGTAGGGATCCAAGGCTTGTGAAGGCAGCATATTACCCAGATCAGAGGCTTTGAGAGCGGTGGGTCTTTTCAGCTGAAGGAGTGAGGCTTCAGGCTGGAGACAGGAGCTTCTGGATCAAGCATGCAGTTTGCTCAGAGCACGGCTGAGAGTCAGAGCACCATGGCTGGGGAAGTCTTGACTTCTCACTGCGCAGTGGAAGTCACAGACAGTTCCTGTCCATGGACAGAGTTCTTGCCTCTAGTCCCGCAGCTTGGGCAGCAAACTCTTGGATTACTCATGAGCAAGTCTTGCATGTAGGCACAAGATTGCTTGTAGGCACTAGACTGCTTGTAGGCAAGAGACTGCCCCTTCTTCGTCCAGTAAGCTATTCTTTATAGTTGTAGCTTCCTTTGATCTCCCATCATCTTTCCTGGGTCCCAAAAGGTGACAACTTGCTGCTACCTTCTGGATAATGTCTTTTAATTATTCAGGATATTAGCCCAGTCCACGGAGATCTTAATCCCATCTTCTGTTAGCTGCTATCTTGAGGAGGGGACATTGCCCAAAGCAAATCTGCATCTCTGAGTTGCAAATGGGCCCCTTCTCTTGTCCCAGATTTGGGCCTGGTCCCAGAAGGTGTTAGTAAAAGGACTAAATCCACAGGTGTTAGTAAAAGGACTAAGTTAGTAAAAGGTGTTAGTAAAAGGAAGGTGTTAGTAAAAGGACTAAGTTAGTAAAAGGTGTTAGTAAAAGGAAGGTGTTAGTAAAAGGACTAAATCCACAGGTGTTCTCCTAGGGTGGAATTTCTATAGACAGCAACTGAGTAATCCCCTTTGGGCATAGCAGAGCCATTATTGACAAAGATTAACATAGATTTCTTGCAACAGGAAAGGGGAGATCAGCCCCTGGCCTCTTCCACAGACATTATCTGATAGTGAGTTACATTTTAGCATATTGATTAGCTTAGGCCTAGCCCTTGTGTTTCTGTGAGTGCCCATTTCACAATACAATGCTGGATTGCCTCTTCCCTCACAGACCAGTTGAGATCTGGGATGTCAATTCACCCTGAGCCCAGGCATTAATTGAACTCTTAATATAAAATGAAATCAGACACAGGCCTGAATTCCATATACTTCTGGGTTGGTACCTCTGAGTCTAATATGTTGTGGTGCCCAACAATGGGCCTTGGGCCTGATCCAGCAGGGCTGTTCTTATGTTCTTTAATTACTAGATCCTGGAATCCTAAATGAAGTTTAATTTTTGAAAGGGGAAAGGCAGGCATTAAAAAAAGCCACCCACCAAATTTATTCTGCTAATGTTGTCTTGTAATTATCAGTGCTGATTGTCTCAGTTATTCCAAATTAAATGAACTCAGATAACTAAATTATAATGAATTTTATAATCTACAGGACTGGTTTGTAGACTGCTTTTGCACAATAATTGCTAAGCTGATTTATTTCTGGAGAGAACAAAGAAAACCCATATTCTGCTTTCAGTTTGGAGGCAGGATACATTTTTACCAGCAAATTCCAACAACCCTGTACAATCACTGTCACTGTGCCTATTTTAATTGATTAAATAATCTCCATTCATAATATTCAAAATGTATGGGTAACCACTGACTTATTTATTATGAATCATAGATATTTGCAGTCCTAACATTTTTGCCAGGAAATTTAGGACCAACGAATGGAGGTACTTTTTCACACAACGCGTGATCCACTTGTGGAATTCTCTGCCACAAGATGTGGTGACAGCCAACCACCTGGATGGCTTTAAGAGGGGTTTGGATAACTTCATGGAAGAGAGGTCTATCAACGGCTACTAGTTGGAGGGCTATAGGTCACCTCCAGCCTCAGAGGCAGGATGCCTCTGAGTACCAGTTGCAGGGGAGCGACAGCAGGAGAGAGGGTGTGCACATACCTCTTGCCTGTGTGCTCCCCAGCGGCATCTGGTGGGCCACAGTGCGAAACAGGATACTGGACTAGATGGGCCTTGGGCCTGATCCAGCAGGGCTGTTCTCATGTTCCTAACACAGAAAACTAACTTGCTTGTTCTAAAGTCATGTGTTATATATTTGTTGCACAGTAAATTTTGTTATTGGTATCTTAACAGGTAACTCAAAATACGCATTTATTTAATTCAAAAAAATTACCCTGCAAGGCTGCATAAATGAATCTTTGTGCTTGTTGAACTTAGCATCCATGCTTGTTAATCTCTACATCTAGTGTAATTAAAAATTATATGAGCCTGTTATTTCATACAACTGCATTTTAAATAGAAGGCAATAAAAATGCTAAATTAAACTTGATAACTTCCTGCACTGAGGCAACCTTGCATCTCTTAAAAAAATTAAAAAGCACATATTTTCCTTGAATTACATTTTAAAAATTTCTGCTAACCCTTGCTATGATACATAGAAGCAAATGGGAAATGGACCATGAAGAGTTAACAGTCCAGGACCAATCCAGCTACCACTAGTGCTTCAAAATTCCCTATATGATAGATTGGATTGCAGGAGCTCGTTAACTCTGTGGTTATTTTGTCATGTACTAGAATCTCGCTACACTCTAGCCAAGGGCTACTCAACTGCAGCCCTCCAGCTGTTGTTGAACTACACTCCCATGATCCCCAGCCACAGTAACCAACAGTCAGGGATGATGGGAGTTGTAGTCCAACATCTGTAGGAGGGCCAAAGTTGTAGAGCCCTGCTCTAGCCCTATTCACACATTAATGCACGTAAAAGCGGCATACCATGTACATATGTACAGTTATTCCCACATGTTCAGCCATATATGGTAGTACACTTTCTATCTGTACCCCACACTGAGGGGCCTGTACCCAGGTTCACTTTTTAAGTGAATGTGTAGGCAGTCGTTCACACAGAAACTGCACTTGTGTGTACAGTAGGCCTGTGTGTGATCAAGTGTTGGAAGCCCTACATGTCTGGACCCCTGTCCTGCCTTCTACTCTTCCTTCTCTGTTTCCTGTGACTGATAGGATGCCATTGGAGACAGGCTTCATGAGATAGTTTTTGCTCCAGAGGAAGCACTACAGCCGTCACCTTCCTTCCACTTGATGCGCTGCAGTTTAAAAGGCACTCTTCCCCACAAATTATTTCCTAGGTCCTTGAGCAGTAAGTGGGAGCATCTGGGATCCACACCTCTGCAGCCTTAGATAAAACTATGAATCCCAGGAGCCGCCCCCCCCCCCCGCCCTCCCATCACTGCTCAGGGAACTGGAAAATAATGTGGCTGCAGCAAGGCAAAGAGCGAAGAGTGGAAGGCAAACACTCCCCTCCTGCTCGCTCCTTTAAAATGAAATACCCAAACTCTTCTAGTTTTTTTCTATATTACTAAAGCAGATCCAGGTTCAAATACATGGATCTGCTAACATCATGTTCTGGCCTCAGACATTTAGGAAATAGTAACTAGAAAAGTGAGGTCTGCGCTCTCTCTCTCTCTCTCTCTCTCTCTCTCTCTCTGAGTCACCACATGAGCTGGTGATCTTAATAGGTGGCAGTGTTCTTGACAAAGAAGGTGGTCTCTTAAGTACCCTGGACCTAAGCTGTTCAGGGCTTATTAAGAAATACAGTTTTGTATTTTGACACAACAGGCTAAGTTGCTGCTTTTTTAGTGGACACTGAAATTAAAATGGTCCCTTTGGTGCAATAGGAGCAATCTTTAGTTGGCAATCTAAAAAAATATTAGGAGAACTAATATGGCCATGGCTTCTTTATTTAAAGTAATAAAACCATTAATCTTCTTAGAGGAAGAATGAATATTTTTCTGCAAAAATAAAAAAAGAAGTAAAAACATGCAAAGAACCAAGGAGAAGCAAATCTCCTTTCTTAAATTATTTAGCATTTCTAACTATTTGCAGTGAACCTTTTTATTCCTATAAAACCATATAGCATTTCAGAGGTAGCAATTACCTTGTTTTAAAAAGAAAAGATAAGCATTTTGCCAAACAGAATTTTTCCCTATAGGCTGTTGTTAGCAAATTTGCATACACTTTGTCAGTGTCTTCTATCAGATTTCCAAAACAAGGATTATTTTGCTTTTATTAGATCAATAATAAAAGAAATACCAACAGCCATCAAACCATACATGTGAGTATAGGCATAGCGTAAATGATATTACATCATTTTTCATACATTAAAAGATACATGCTGGACAATATGCATCACCATGTGATGGAAAGATTAGATATATACTGAGCCTTTTGGATCACTGCGTTAATATAGAACTTGTAAGTGAAGTCCGTCATTGACCAAGCAATGTCATTTTGCATAGATTACACTGCTAAGGAAAGTTCAAGAAATGAGATCCAGGAGGCGGAGTGAAATAATATCACAAGGGTGATGTTCACAGAAACTGCAACATTGGAATGCTTGACCTCAGGATCTGAGCTGTCGGTGACTGACCAGGAGAGGGATCTTGGGGTCGTGGTGGACAGCTCATTGAAAATGTCGACTCAATGTGCGGCAGCTGTGGGAAAGGCCAATTCCATTCTAGGGATCATTAGGAAGGGGGTTGAAAATAAAACTGCTAATATTATAATGCCCTTATACAAAACTATGGTGCGGCCACACCTAGAGTACTGCGTACAATACTGGTCACCACATCTAAAGAAAGACATTGTGGAACTGGAAAAGGTGCAAAAGAGGGCAACCAAGATGATCAGAGGTCTAGAGCACCTTTCTTATGAGGCAAGGCTACAACACCTGGGGCCATTTAGTTTAGAAAAAAGATGAATGTGGGGAGACATGATAGAGGTCTATAAAATCATGCATGGTGTGGAGAAAGTGGATAGAGAGAAATTCTTCTCCCTCTCCCATAACACTAGAACCAGGGGTCATCCCATGAAATTGATTGCCAGGAAATCTAGGACCAGCAAACGGAAGTACTTTTTCACACAATACATAATCAACTTGTGGAATTCTCTGCAACGAAATGTGGTGACAGCCAACATCCTGGATGGCTTTAAGAGGGGTTTGGATAACTTCATGGAGGAGAGGTCTATTGACGGCTACTAGTTGGAGGGCTGTAGGCCACCTCCAGCCTCAGGGGCGGGGTGACTCTGGGTACCAGTCGCGGTGGAGTAACAGCAGGAGAGAGGGCATGCCCTCAACTCCTGCCTGTGGCTTCCAGCAGCATCTGGTGGGCCACTGTGCGAAACGGGATGCTGGACTAGATGGGCCTTGGGCTTGATCCAGCAGGGCTGTTCTTATGTTCTGACCCCCCCAGTGGGGTTTTAGCTGTACTGAAATTGAATAAAGACACCTGCTCCTCCTCCTGCTAAATATAAAAGAGCCACTGCTTTAAAAGGTGCCCTTTTGCCAGGCTAGCACAGGGAACCAGTCTGCCCCCCACCCCCCGCTCACAATCTACACCATTCCAGATAGTGTCTAGAGCCACTTTCCCCTAGCCTTCTGGAGTGGCTTGGGATGGGCACAAGGGCTGGAATAATGTGGAGGAGGAGGCAGAGAAGCCCTGTTGTACAAGTGAAATTCAAGTTTCTCTGGATCCAATCCACTGTTTCTTGCTGTCCACTGCTATTATGGGAAATAAAATGAGTGTGTGCTGGAGGACCGGGATATACATATTTTAAATACAATACAATACCTGCTCCTATACACTGGGGAAGCAGGGAACTTGTTAGTGTATAGATTTTGTAAATGTGAATTTAAATTTTATTTAAGATTTAAAGCTTTTTCATATGTAACATTTATTTCGCTTACTTATTATATGATCCATGTATGTATTAGTTAATTACCTGCTCTTCAGCATCAAACTCCCAGGGTGACATAACGGTGTGATAAAATCCACCACAAAATCAATACAGCACTGTCAACATAACATTTTTGTAGTGGCTGTTTTTATAAGGTTTTTACTGTGAACCATTGTAAATATCTGTGTTCATAAATAAAATGAATGTGTTACTGAGCTCGGTTTAAGAGACTTAGGAGGCAGAAAGCTGCTGCAATCTTGTGATTGCCTTTTCTTTTTAAAAAAGATGCTCTTTTCCGACTTGTTAGAAAGGAACATCCCTTTCCACTATGCCAAGTGGAAAGGGACACGAATAAGAGAGTCATATTCAGACATTATGTTGTACCTGTATTCAGATACGTGTACACTTCTGTACAGTGAATGACTGCATTTATTTAAAAAATGAACCTGGGCATAGGCCCCGCAATTGCATAGTACAGATCGGAAGTGTATTGCTGTACTAGTGTTCAGCGTAATATATGCATAAGTGTATCTGTGTACACTGTAGACAGACCAGCTGAGGAGCTGTCCAGCAGGAGCTAGGATTGCCAGGAGCAGCAAGGGGGCTCTCCCCACAGCTGTTTCTCTAGCAGCTGGCTGCAAGAGACTGAAGGGGTTCCTAGGAGAAGGGCTTGCTCCACCTTTTCCTGGATCTCAGCCAGGCCCTGGTTGCAAAGCAAGCATTTGTACTTGTTCCCTTTTCCTGAACTGGGCTGATGGAGAGGCAGCCTTGGGCAGGAAAACGGGTGCTGCATTATGAAGTCTGAACTTCTGCACCATCTTGTAATTTTGTGAGGCCCGGAGTGCAATAAGGGAGGGTCCAGAGCTGGATTTGGGGATTCTCTTGCAAGCATTGTGTCTCTTGATACTGCAGCCTACTACCCCCTACTACTGAGGGGGTCATGTGATGGGGTGGCTGCGGGTGGTCCTTTGGGGTTGTTGTCTCCAGTGTTCTCTCTAATTTTTTTCATTCATTCATTCATTCATTCATTCACGGTCAATGACCAAATAAGCACTACAGCAAAAAAACAATACAATAACATAAGTAAAAATTTAAAAACCAGTTTGCAGACACCTTATTTTACATGCCTCCGAACAAAAACAAGCAGTCCTATGGGTGACTTCTTCATGCTTATCTTCTAAAAAATAAACAATAAAATGTTCCTCCGACCAATCCAAGTGTTTCTTTTGATAGGGGTCGATCTGAATAGAACGGGCGATATCATAAAAAGGGCAGTTGAAACAAAATATGTGTTAATGTTTCCACCTCAGCAGCTCCACATGGGCACAAACGTTCCTCCAAGAGGGTTCCTTGAAATCTGCCCTCCAAAACAGCTGAAGGGAGGACATTAAAATGGGCTTGAGAGAAGACCCTGCTCAGCCTGGGTCTAATTTTTTTCTTCTGTGTGTGGAATAAATTTTGTTCTGGGAGGCAGTATCAAGGCAGTGTGCACGCACATGCATTCAGAATGAGGCATTCCTTATTCAACCTGAGCAGGATTTAAAATTAACTGAGCGGACATGCGCACGTCTTAGAGTTGTCTCCCCAGGCTCCCAGCCTATCCCGAGAGCCACAGTAGGGTCCTGCCCCTCCTCTTCAGAAGTGGTCTCAGGTTCAGGGTTTGGGCATGGAACGGTCCTGACACCAAGTCAAGATGCTGCTTGAGCCACTGGAGCTTCTACACTGAGCAAGACTGGACTGCACAAAATGTTATATTACACAGGGAACATTGGAAGCTGCTTATACCGAGTCAGACCATTGGTCCATCTGGCTCAGTGTATTGCTCTACACAGATTGGCAGCACCTATCCAAGGTTTCAAGCAGGAACACTGTTCCCTCTAAGGCGTGCACATGTGCGCGCACCAACCAGTTTTTGGATGTCCATTCAGTTCATTTTAGAACCAGCTCAGGTTGAATCAGGAAGGGCCCATTCTGAATGCAGATGAGCACATGCTGCCTTGATACTGCCGCCCAGAACTCATTCCACACAGAGACGAAAATAATGAGAGGGACCACTGAGCAGGGGGTCTCTTCAAGCAGGAGCTGGTCTACCATAAGACCAGCTCTCCTTCCTAGAGTTTTAGCATACTAAAAATCTTGCAAGACATAGGCTGATGCATAATGGTTGGAAACGATCTAGTAATTCTCCAAAGCAGCCCTGACCTGTAGTTGTTGATCTGTTTGGTATACTTCTTTAACTTGTTCTCTGGGAGATCCCAGGCAGTTTACTGTGGAATTGTATCCGATGACAAGGGCAAGAATGATTGCTTTTCAGGAAATGAACTTGTTAAAGTAACTGGCTCCTAAATGATAAGACACTGCAATAAACTAACCGTTATCAGTACAGTATGAACAGTAAGCAGAGTTAAATGGACTTCACCTCCGAAATCAATGCGACTGCTTTCAACGTAATGCTTTTAGAACTGGGCTGTCTGTAACATTGTCTAGCTGATAACAATGGAATGCCTTATCACCATTACAGATGTTTTTGCTATGTAAATGTGTATAACACGCAAAATAATGGCAGTGGGATTGACAAGTATTAGTGATATTTTGGGCAATGTGGACCATTGTTCAAAGTACCACTTAGTTTTATTAGAATATGGTTCCAAATATGGGAACAAGGTCTACAAATATGCCCCCACAGCAAAATGTTATAGTATATCCCTTGTGCAGAGAGAGAGAGAGAGAGAGGTGAATGTTGTGAGCTCGTGTGACTGCACATGCACACATACAGTGGTCAGCAGATTAACAAATTTATTGGGCAACTTCCCCTGACATTCCTCAGGAGAGTTTATACAATTGTTTTTATTTTATTGGAGAGGGGGGTTAGCCCCCTCAACCAAATGCTAAAATGTGTCGAATTCCTTCCCCCTTAGAAACACAAAGGACTGAAATGGCTGGTTAGAAAATTAAAGAGTTAGATAGCTCACCCCCCTCAGAAGCAGAAGAGTTTGTGACTGTCTTGAGGGAGTATTATTGAAGCTGAGAAATTTCTCACTCTTTTTATTCAGGCTCTCCTTCCCCCTTCTCACCACTGAGTTCCATTAGCTCCACCTACCTGGCTGCCTGTTAAGTGTCCTCTGAGTCCATGAACATTCTGCTCCATTGAATTATGTTTGGCAGTTGTTGGGGAGTGGTTGCCTTCCTAGGTGTTTTTTCTTCAGAAAAAACAAGTTTCAGAGTTTTCTGAAACTGACATATCTGTGGGCTACCTGGTGTCTGCTGGTACCTCCTCCTCTCCCACAGGTGCTCCAGTTACGTGTCACTTCTCTGGAAGTTGATGAAGAGTCTCTCCTAACTATTTTAATGTCTGTAGGGATTAGAAGTTTGATGGTGAGGAGCTGATTAGCCATACTGCCAGTGCCGCTGCTGCCATGACTACTAATAGCTCTTTTCTGCCAGTTTTTGGGGGAAAGACAGCTGCACATATGTCCTTACACTCTATACTTTGTCGCTGATTCATCCAAATAGCTGTTTTGATTATGAATTTTATTGTTCTTTGTCCCTTGCATTTAAAAATTGAAATTCAAAACATAATTGTGCATTCCGTTTCTCTTATATTTGGAGAGATCAGATTGGCTACACAGAAGAGTTGAGAAACAGTAGCTGTATCCATAAGTACAGGAATTCTTAAGAATCTGAGAGGTCTACCAGTGTACTGAATTTGGAAGTTCCGCAGTACAATATCTGTACAAAAGCTTGAGCAAAGGAACACCTTTTAAAGTGGTGATTCTCTTATATTTTGCAGGGGGAAGCAACTGGCCCTATCCAACCCAAACACAGCATCCCTCCAGTGGCTGTTGCTGGTGTCTACTTTATGTTTCTTTTTAGATTGTAAGCCCTTTGGGGACGGGGGACCATCTTATTTATGTATTATTTATTTTTCTAGGTAAACCGCTTTGAGAGCTTTGGTTGAAGAGTGGTATATAAAATATTCATTGTAGTAGTAGTAGTAGTAGTAGTAGAAATAGGCAATCTTGCTTGTCAAGAATAAAGCTGAGAGCAGTGGCAGCCGGTGAGACTGTTTGCTGCATGGTGAACATAGGGCAACACATGGGCACTGAGTGAGGAGAGGGTCATTCTTCACTAATCCAGTGGTGACCACTGAGGCGGTTTGCTAGGCAATGACCACCAATGACCACTGCAAAGTGACTGAGGGGGAAGGGGAATTTCCATCCTTACCTTTAGAACCCAGGAGGAAGAAACAGATGCAGGGGTTGCTGCAGGCAGCACTCTGCATCATGCACACAATTTATGACTAGATCGTTACTTGATGCAACTATGCAATCAGAAACAGTGTGCATGCACCCTCTGTCTCCTCTGCTTGGGTCCTACATATAAGAACAGGAATTTCCTTCCTACTTCAATCACCATGTAGCCATTGCCAGTGGTTTGCTTGGCAAACAACCTCATTGACCACCTCTGGATTTGAGAAGAATGACCCTCATGCTTGACTGTTTCCCAGTCCTTTATGCCGTTGAAGCAGAAGTAAGCAGACTGAAAAATCAGTAACACCATTGTGGAAATTCACAGATTTATCCTGAATTAAAAAATAATGCAGGGACAGTGATGACAACAGTGGGAATTGTAACAAACAGTGCATTTTCTGGAACCTTAGTTATGTGTGGGATGTTTTTACATTAAGCACAGCAGAATAAACACTTTTACTATCTTCTGTTTAACAAAAATGCTTTGTGACAGTGCAATCTTTCAGACTTACCTTCTGGTCTGCCTTTGTGTGTTGGCAGAATTGCCAGTGACATTCAACCGATGAATCATATCATGAGGCACCAGCTGAAAGATTATTCCAGGAAAGATGATTAGGAATGAAGCAGCTCAGTAGTTTATCTGAACTGACCAATTTGGACATTAGTGATGGGATTTGTTTTCTGAATGGCAAAAATAAGTTGTTATTATTCTGATATTTTAGTAAATTATGCTTAATTATTGTGGGGCAGGGGGAGAGTTGCATTAAGTACACAGAGAATGTTTAAAGAAGAAAGTATGCCTGTATAATTAGGTCACCAAATTCTGTGCCTTTTGGAATACTAAAATGATGGTGAAATGGAAGTAAAATATAATTTTGCAAAACAGAGATGCCTGTTTAAATTTCTGAGAATTGTATTGTGTCTACTATTGACAGTTTTGCACATTGCAGTCCTAGTATTCAGTTCCAGTAGGATTTAAAATACTAAAGCAACAGCATGACGACAGTTCAAACCTATTCTTTTGTTTTAGGAACATAGGAACAAGGGAAGCTGCCACATACTGAGTCAGACCATTGGTCTATCTAGCTCAGTATTGTCTACACAGACTGGCAGCGGCTTCTCCAAGGTTGCAGGCAGGAATCTCTCTCAGCCCTATCTTGGAGAGCCCAGGGAGGGAACTTGAAACTTTCTGCTCTTCCCAGAGCGGCTTCGTCCCCTGAGGGGAATATCTTGCAGTGCTCACACATCAAGTCTCCCATTCATATGCAACCAGGATGGGCCCTGCTTAGCTAAGGGAACAAGTCAGGCTTGCTAGCACAAGACCAGTTCTCCTCTACTTTTCTTATGTAAAATGTTTATATCCCACCTCTCAATACAGATTTTCACAGCGATTGATCGATTGATTGATTGATTAAGTGCCATCAAGTCTGTGTTGACTCTTAGCGATCACATAGATAGATTCTCTCCAGGATAATCTGTCTTCAACTTGGCCTTTAAGGTCTCTCAGTGGTGCATTCATTGTTGTCGTAATCAAATCCATCCACCTTGCTGCTGGTCATCCTCTTCTTCTCTTTCCTTCAACTTTCCCCAGCATTATGGACTTCTCAAGGGTTTTTGCATAATGTGTCCAAAGTATGATAGTTTAAGCCTGGTCATTTGTGTGACTCGAGTGAAAATTCTGGATTGATTTATTCTATGATTCATTTGTTTGTTTTCCTGGCTGTCCCTGGTATTTTCAAAAGTCTTTTCCAGCACCAAAGTTCAAAAGCATCAATACTTTTTCAAGAGGTTGCTGGTTCGAATCACTTCTGGTATGTTTCCCAGACTATGGGAAACCCCTATATCAGGCAGCAGTGATATAGGAAGATGCTGAAAGGCACCATCCCATAATATGCGGGAGATGGCAATGGTAAACCCCTCCTGTATTCTACCAAAGAAAACCACCTGGCTCTGTGGGCACCAGGAGTCAACACTGACTCGATGGCACAACCTTACTTTACTCTTCTAAGTCCAGCTTTTGCATCCATAGAGTGCCACGGGGAAAACCATTGTCTGAACGATTCTAATCTTTGTAGGTATCGACACGTCACAGCATCTAAATATCATTTCCAAGGCCTTCATTGCAACCCTACCAAGTGATAGTCTGCAGCATATTTCTTGATTTCTGGATCCTTAACTGTTGATGGTCAATCCTAAAAGGCAGAAGCTATCCACCACTTCAGTGTTTTCATTATCAGTTCTGATGCTGGTTGTTGTACCCGTTGTCATTAGCTTAGTCATCTTTGCATTTAGTCGTAGTCCCATTTTTTCCCCACTGTGCTCCTTGACTTTCATTTCTAGAGCTTGCAGATCATCTGCATTCTCAGCTATCAGAGTGGTGTCATCAGCGTAGCGCAGGTTATAGATGTTTCTTCCTCCAACTTTAAAACCACGCTCCTCATCTTCCAATCCAGCTTCTCTCAGTATAGGTTCAGCATATAAACTGAATAAAGAAGGAGAAAGTATATTGCCTTGTCTTACTCCTTTACCAATCTGGAACTAGGGGTGTGCAATTTGGATTTTCGGTGATTCGGTTCGGGACCCGAACCGAATCACCCCTGTTCTGTTTTGTGCCCGAATATGGGCCACCCGAATCACCCTTGATTCGGTTCGGATTTGGATTTAATCCTAATCCGAATCGATTCAGGGGGAAAGGGCCCAGGGGCAAAAATTTTGGGGTGGGGTGGTAGTGCCCAATGAGTGGAAGCTACCACCCCAATTTCAGGGGGATTAGGCAAAGGGCTGATATTTGGGGAATATTTGAAGTTTTAGTGACTTTGGGGCAGTTCGGGGGCATAGAATGGGATCTGGGCAAAAAGAGTGGGGTGGGGTGCTAGTTCCTAATGGGTGCAGACTACCACCCCAATTTCAGGGGGATTGGGCAAAGGGGTGATTTTGGGGAAATTTCTGAAGTTTTTGTGTCTTTGGGGCAGATTGGGGCAGAAAGTGGGGCCTGGGGCAGAAGAGTGGGGTGGGGTGGTAGTGCCTAATGGGTGGAGGCTACCACCCCAATTTAAGGGGGATTGGACAAAGGGGTGATTTTTTCAGAATTTTTGAAGTTTTTTGTGTCTTTGGGGCAGTTTGGGGGCAGAAAGTGTATCTGCCCCAAAAGGGTGGGGTGGAGTGGTATTGCCTAATGGGTGGAGGCTAACACCCCAATTTCAGGGGGATTGGGCAGAGGGCTGATTTTTTGGGAATTTTTGAAGTTTTGGTGTCTTTGGGGTAGATTGGGGGCAGAAAGTGGATCTGCCCCAAAAGAGTGGGGTGGGCTGGTAGATAGTGCCTAATGGGTGGAGGCTACCACCCATCCCCAATTTCAGAGTGACTGGCCAGAGGGCTGGATTTTGGTGAATTTGTGAGGTGTTTCTTCATAAAGTGCTTTGATTCATTCATAATATTCATAGTAAATGTGAGCGTGAAAAAGTGAAAGTGGGGTAATGAGAGTTCTTTAATTAAAAAAAATTCATTTGCTATCATTGAATGAGAATTCACACCTCAGAAAATAAGGGAATAACATCCCTTCAGAAAAACTTCTGAGGTGTGAATTCTCTTCAAAGTGGTTCCTCATGTTCTCCTTGAAAATGGTGGGCACATTCTCAAGATCATATCATGGAAACTGGATAGCTTTAGTTTGACTTGGGACTTGCACATGAGCAGTTCATGATCTGTTCCACAATTGGCCTCGGGCATGTCTTTGCTCTTATAACTGAGCTCTTCCACCTCCTTGCACCAATAATGTAATCAGTTTTATTTCTGTGTACTCTATCTGGTGAAGTCCATGTGTATAGGCACCACTTTGGTTGTTGGAATAATGTGTTAGCAACGAAGAGATCATTGGCTTGGTAGAAACTAATACATTTCTCTCCTGCTTCATTTCTGTTTCCCAGGCCATACAGTCTGACTGTGTTTTCCTCCTTACCATTTCCAGCTGTGGCATTCCAGTCTCCAACCACCAGCAGCACATCTTGTGTGTTCTGCCCATTTCAGACTGAACTTGAGCATAAAACTCATCAACTTCCTCTTCTTCCAGTTGTTGGGGCATAGGCTTGAAGAACTATCATGTTAAAGGGTTGTCCACAAAATCTAACTGATATTGGTTGGTCACTGACCACATTGTACCCAAGTACTGTCATTGCTATACCCTTCCTGACTATGAAAGCAACACCATTCCTTCTTTGTTTTTTGTGTCCTGTGTAGTAAACGGTATGATTTTCTGACTGAATTTGTCCTATTCCATTTTAATTCACTGATGCCCAAGATGTCAATCTGTAGTCAATTCATTTCATCTTTCACTGTGTCGAGCTTTCCCATATTCATGCTTCTTATGCTCCACGTTCCCATTGTAATTCTGTCTTTGCAACTTCGGATTTTCTTTCCCCACATGGCAATATCAGCCGCTAGATGTCCAAAAGGCTTTAATTTAATCGTGTCATGAACACCATCAATACTCTGAGAGATCCTCAGCTCTTCCTAAGGAAGCATGATGAGTACCATCTGACCTGAGGGGCCCATCATCCAGCACTACATGGACAATCATTCTATTTTGTCTATCCATGTGGTTTTCTTGGTAAAATACAGCAGTGGTTTACCATTGCTTCTCCCACTCAGTATGAAATGATACCTTTATCGTTGTCACTTAAGTGATTGTCCCGCTCCAGCGCCTTCCCATATCACTGCTGCCCAATATAGGTGCCTGCTTGCTTTAGCTGGGCAGCTGGGATGACCTTCATGCTTTGGGTGACCCTACTGGGAGTATACCTCCTGGCATATTTCACTCATCCCTCCCAGGAACGTGCGCACACACACACACACACACACGCCACAATGAGGACTCCCCCATGTCCTGCTATGCTGCCTGAATACATGTATCAAGCTATCAAAGACCACTAAATGCAATATTTTTTCAGCTGGTACCTAAAGGCCATTAATGTAGGCACAGTCAAGTAGAAATGTGGAAGGAATTCCACAAATGAGGCATCACCATGAAGAAGGCACTGTTTCTGATAACCTGGATTCTAATGGTAATGACACTAGTAATGAACTCTCCCCATTCAGGCTCAGAAGTTGACTTGGAAAAACAAACTATTTTGTCAAACTTGGAAACTAACATTTCCCCCCTGAACCCAGTATCAAGCTTATTTCAGATCCTGTTGCATCTCTGGTTATATCATTGGGACGGCAACAGGATCTGATCCCCTTTCAATACTCACATGAGTATCTAACACCCCCTTGCCCTTGCTTTGCCTAAGCATTTTCCCCACACTTCCTTACTGTTCTAGTGGCAGAGGGGTCTTGCTCCATCTCCCTTCTCTGATGTGTGACACACACTACTATGACAGCTTGCCAGATGCAATGCATGCTGGGAAATGTAGTTTTCCTAGTGCTGCTGATAAGGGTATGAGAGAGAGAGAGAGAGGTCTTCCTGCTAGAGCAGAAAATAAAGGAAAGAGGTGGGAGAAGCATCATGGTAGGTGGATGGGTTGCAAGCAGAGAGGACAGAAGGCAGGGACATAAGGAGATATTTCTGGTTTGTTTCTGGCTTGGATTTTAGTTTGGGATACTTAAAAAATGTCTGGGTCACAATGCTTGCCTTGTATTGAGGTGAGTATTATAAGCCTGTTTGTTTTCATAATCAAACCTTCTACTTTGCTTGTAGAATTCTCACAATGGCCAATCGGGGGCACATGTGGCTCCCAAATTAAGGTGGGAAGCTTCTAATGCTGCTCATGAGAACATCCCTATTAAATACTTATGAAGGTATGGTAATTAATGTTTTAGTTTACTTATCTTATTAATGAAACTTGCTTGACATTTTTAAACATACTCAGAAAATGCGCTAGATTCCACTTAGAAATCCAGGTTGTTTGTTTTAATTAGGCCAAACCTTCCAGTCTGCTTTCTGGTTTTCCCTTACTGTTTAAAACCATGTGGCAAGAAAAACTGGGTCAGTACCAGACCAGCTGAAATCTGCAGGGGGGATAAACCTGAATCCCCCTGAACACGTGCGGCTGGTTCATATGATCTGAATTAGGGTAAGAGAAATTCCTATCCTAGGAGGAGCAGCAGGATCAAAGGGCCCCCTCCTACCCAGCGATACCCAGGTCTTTATTGAGGTAGGAGGGAAAGCCCTCTGACCAGCTGCTGCTTTGCACATGATCACCCCCAGCACCTTCGACCTCACTGTTTGTTTGGATATGCAGCAGCTACAGCCTAACTTACTGTGTAGAGGCTGCATGTAATCTGCAATGAAGCCAGAGGGGGCACTGTAGCTTCCTCAGTACTGGTTGGGCTAGCTAGGAGTTTCTATTCTCCTTCCTGCTCCCGATTGTTCCTGTGAGTCAGCAAGTTCTGTACTGGTCTGTAAGTGCCTGTTTTTGTTTGTCTCACTATTAAAGTTATCTTAAACCATGCACTGGTGTTTGTTCTGCAAACCACACGGACAGTTCACATTCTGCAACACTTTTTAAACTCGTGATCGGCAAATGAGAGGGCACACAACTCCCAAATTAGGAGAAGCTCCTACCCTAATTTGGGAGCTGTGCGCTCCCCCATTTACCTGTTGTGAGTTGGAAAAAAGGTTGGAAGTGCTGTCAGTGTTGGAGGGCTTTCCCTCCTACCTCATTAAAGACCTGGGTGCAGCTGCTGGGTAGGAGGGAGCCTCCTGATCCAGCTGCTGCTAAGCGCATGATCACTGGCTGCACCTCCAACCTTGTTTTTAACTCACAGATGGTCGACAAACAAGAATGTTGTACAGCTCCCAAACTAAGGTAGGAGGTTTCTCCTACCCTAATTCAGATTGTGTGACCCAACCTAGTGTCTCACCTAGCCAGGAAGGAAACTAAGGGGTTGGCCTGACTCCTTGGAGGCTGAAGGAGTCTCCTACCTACCTGGCTGCACTGGCCTCTGTTGCTTGGTCTGGAACAGAGGAATGAGTGGATGAGGCTTTTTAAATCAACGGAGGCCTTTTAAAATAATTAATTCAAGCTATAGAACCATCATGTACCATGCCTGTATAATCTGACACTTTGCTATAAAGTACCAGTCTGGTGGTGGTGGTGGGAGCAGGTAATATTTGGCGGCGGAGCACCTGCTACCCCTTGGAGTCAATCCTGAAGCAAAGGCAACCCTGTGGAAACATTACAGTGATCTAACCTAGAAGTAGGCTAGTGCCAGGTTTCAGAGGGACGTTTAGTAAGATGCCTTCAAGTGGTGCTGGACTCATCTTCTTATCTTGGGAGCACATATAGTGGAAGAGATGGGGTTCTATTTTTCTCCTGCATCTTCTACCACTAAGCTAAGGAGAGGGGAAGGGAAGAGGTGCTCACCCAGCTGTTGGCTAGAGGTTTCTGGCTGGGTCCAGTCTTCCCTGTAGGACCAGGACAGGGGAAGGAGATACTCCAGGTACCCTGACCGCTACCTAATGGTGCCATGTGCTGGTGCCAGCCCTGCCTGGGAATTAGCAGGATGTGGATAACTGTAGCCAGAACCCCCGCTAACTTGGCAGAGGCACCTTTTAACATGGCGATTCTCTTTATTTAGCAGGGGGAGAGTAACTGGCCCCATCCACCCCCAGCACAGTACCTCCAGTGACTGTTGCTGGTGTCTATCTTATGTTTCTTTTTAGATTGTGAGCCCTTTGAGGACAGTGAGCCATCTTATTTGTTTGTTATTTCTCTGTGTAAACTGCCCTCAGCCATTTTTGGAAGGGCAGTATAGAAATCAAATAAATAATAATAACAACATGTTTTTGAGTCCTTTGCGGTTTTATCCTTGCACAGCGTGCTTTTTAAAAAATCCCTGTTGTTTTCATAACTTGTTCTTATGTTTGAATATTTTTGTATTATTATTTGTGGTGAGCCACATCAAGAACCTGGTTTGGCAGGCTGTAATTTCAAAGTAGATAGACAGATGTGGTTGGATGAGCTTCCAAGGAACTGAGGAGTGTCTCTCACAGTGCCTTGCACAAAAGATCTTTAAGCTGCCTTTGGGGTGTAGGTTTTTTGCTTTCTTCCTAAAATGAATAAAAGTGAAAATGGTGATTACTGTAGGATGAAGAATATGATTTATTCTATATAAGGATTCCTTTCATAGAATGAGAAAGCTTAGCTAAAAAGACAGGCTTAGCTTGAACAGAACTCACTGAGGCTTAGCTATGAAAACTGATTTCAGTGTTCCTAAGAAATCTGAAAAAAAGAAATTAAAACACCATTGAGCATGTGCAGAGTGTCTTTCCACCCTCAGCAAGTCATCACAGTCCACTCACAAACATCCTGAGATTCGTGCACAAGACTTCCTGGACAGAAGGTGTAGTTTTCAGGCAGTATGAGCCCTGATGTCTCTCTTTTTAGAAATTAACTGCTACTAACTCACAGTATAGCGCTGTGTTTAAAAAGAATGAACTCTGAGCTGGAGGGCCTCCGGTCTGAATCTCCTCTCAGCCATGAATTTACTGGTCGGCAATGGGTAAGCTCTTCAGTCATTCCACCCCAAAATGGTCTACTCTGATTGGCAGCACAAATATGAAAATGATAAATATTGAAATACCACTTTTCAGCAAAAGTTCCCAAAGTGGTTTACATAGATATACATAAATAAATAAAGATGGCTACCCTGACCCCAAAGGGCTCACAGCCTAAAAAAGAAACCTAAGATAGACACTAGCAACAGACCCTGGAGGGATGCTGAGTTGGGGATGGGATGGGTAGGGCCAGTTGCTCCCCCCTGCTAAATGTAAGATAATCACCACTTTAAAAGGGGCCTCTTTGTTCAGTTAGCAGGGGACAGTTATCATATCTTCGAAGCTAGCTATCATTATCTCCCCTTAGTCTTTTCTGGGTTAAACACACCCAGCTTCTTCAAGAGGGCTTGGTTTCTAGCCCCCTCATCATTTTGACTGCCCTCTTCTGAACCCGGTTCTTCCCCGACCCTGTGACATAGGAAGTGTCAGAGATTCAATTTGCGGCCTCATGCAATACTGGCTTGTGGTCTTCCAGAAGCCTGGGCCCCCTTATCCTCTGCCTGTTTTCCTGGAAGGATTACTTGTGTGACAGATATGATTCTCTTTGAGCACTTATGAAAAGCAGCAGATGACTATTATACATTCTCACAGTGCAGTGGTATATTGCCAAACCACTTACCACTTGCATTTTCTCATGGCCTTTGATGGGATTACTTTGGAGTCAGTAATTTGAGGATTGTGTCTTACAGAGGGCAGCCTAGCTGGGTAGAAAGTCTTTGAGGGTATTTTGTGGCTTGTCAGAATTATGACTGCAACTCGAATGCTAGATTGGTGAGAGAATGTTCTGTGTCTTTATCTCTATGTTGTTAAAAAAAAAAAAAGAGGGGGGAGATTCTGTGTGCTCTACTGCTCTTTAAATGTTAGAGAATAAGTGCTGCAAATCTGCTGAGGCTGAACTGTAACAATCTCAGCTTTCTAAAGGGGCACTTAATTTTTCAAAACCAGTTCAGGCTACACACTATTGTACCAAGCCTGTGCATTAGTTACATGCTTCTTTTTAATTGTGTTTCTTCAATGAGCAGAGTGCTTAATTTATTTTTAAATATTTTGGATCCATTCCCAAGAGTCTGTCATCAAAAGAGACCTCCATTACTCAAACTGTATATGATAAAAAAGCAGGCCAAATGATTTGAATTCCTATAATTTATTCATGTTTCATTAATATAGCTTCACAAAATACTTTCCCCCACTCCCCCATAAAAATGTCTTCAGAAAGACTGGAGAGATTTGCTAACTGGAAGATGGAAACTGACATACTAGAGGGAATGTGTTAAGCTAGAAGCAAAAATTGAATTTCCGAAATTAAAAGGTCTTCTTGGGGAAAGTAGGTTATTTTGTGCACAAGCTGGAAAGATATAGAATGAATTACTAGCAGCAGCGTTCTATGCATATTGTCATTTTCATTCATGGAGTGTGTCTGCACACTTTTTGTATGTTACTGTACAAATAAGTAGCATGCAAACAACGTCATACGTTTGGACAGTGACCCATTGCTAAGGAAGCATGCAGCAGTAAATGTCTGGAGAGCACTTTCCCATTCATTATCCTCTTCCTACCTAAGATCCAGCAGGATCAAGTCACATCACTGATGGTTATAAAATTCTCCCCACCCAAATTCCACTCTGCATTTTGGCATTCCAAATTATCTGTTCTTGTTCGCAAAGCAACACAAAGACCTCAGGCATTCATAATTTTTCTGTTTGGATTTCTGAGTTTGTGGAGACTGCTGCAAATCAACAGTGTGCCACAACTTAAATTTGAATGTATGATGGACATCAGGCTTTTAATTATGCTCTTTATGTGCTTGTCTGATTGTCTGATCATTTGACTGTGTGCCTATATATGCTGTGTTCCATCAGGGACCATTTGTGGGCATTGGTAAGATGGGGTCGGGGGAGGAGAACAAATGAAATGAAATGAAAACTATGGCAAGCTCTGTGTGCACCGGTTCTGAAATTAACTGCAGACGATCTCTATGTTAAATCAGAAGGAAGGTTGACCGAGCACAGTGCTGGACCAAGCAAGCCATGGAACCTGGGAAATCTGCTCATCTGTACCAAGACATGAGCCCTATTCAGACATCAGGAAGGGAGTGCATCTAATGAGACTAGCTATTTATTGGGGGCTGGGGTGCAATGAGCAAAGAAGATGGTGCATTTTGGGATGTAGGATCTGCAGGTCCTTTGGGGAGCAGGGTGCAGTTGTACATATTGCATCCTCACACCACTGTGCTGTACTTCAGAGGTACCACACAAGAGGGAGAGAAAGAATAATTAGCAGTGTGATATTCTGGCACTGTTTCTGCAACTCTTGGTTTCATAATAAGTGGTGCCCTGAGCAGCCGCCTAGGTCTGCCTAGTGGACAGGCTGGACCTGATGTCATCAAGGTAGGAGCCTCATTCACACATTATGTTCAATACTTTTACAATCCATGTACGGTATGCACAGGTATCACGATTCACATGTTATGTTGAATACAGGTACACTTCCTATCGGTGTCCTGCATTTCAGGGGGCCTTTGAAAATGAACACAAGTACAGTCATTCACACCAAAGTTGTCTTCAGAAACCATAGCCCCATTTAAGGGCTCAGCGGGATTCCTGCTGTTCCTAGAATAATGTTTTGCTCCAACAACTTTCCCAAGCACTCCAGGATTGTTCCTTGCTGGGAGTGATCCATCCTGTATTTTGCATCCAGTACTGAAATGTTCTATGCTGCCCTGGTCTCTGTTTTTCCTGCCCTCCCCCCAAAAGGTGGGATTTGAATAGGGATTTGAAAGCAAAGAGAGAGGTGCCACTTCATGCATCTTTGGTCATTTTCTTAATGCTTGAATAACCTTAATCCACATATTTGTCAAATACAGAAGAATTGTCGGAAAACTGCTGTAGGTGTGTATCAGTCAGAACAGTTGGCACTAAGATACGACAAATATAAATGTGTTTTCTTTCAGCTAGTTTGGGAAGTTTTTGCATCTGAGTTTTTAGTAGTATCCTGGCAGCAATATCTTGAAGGCGATGGGGAGCTCGGAAATCTAAATGTTATTTAGAAGCCAGGCTGGCTTTAGTAGTGGCCGGGGAATCGAGGGAGGCCATGCAGAGATTAAATAGAGCAGCAGTCAATTCCCAGTAGAAATGATTGTTCAGCCATGTGACTCCTTGGTTCTTTCCTCTCCGAGCTTTAAAGGTTAAGTTTGTTTTTGAACCTGTCCTTACAGTGCATTCAGTTTAATCCTGGGAATAAATAGCCTTATCCTATTCTTGCAGTTTTGAAGGGGGTGTGTGTGTCTGTGTGTGTGTCTGTGTCTGTGTCTGTGTGTGTGTGCGAGATATGAAAACCAGACAACAGGTGAAATAAGTTCAAAAGCAATGTTTATGTCACTTTGGATTACTGCTTCTAACTCAGCCTTCAAGGTGATACAAGCAATTTTTTAAAACAGTTTAAAATATTTGGAGCTGAAATGTTTGTGACAGGGTTAAATCTGTGAACCAGATACAAGAAAGGGACTGTATTGTGGTGAAGCTTGGGCAGGAAGCGCTTTTCAAGCACACAGATATTCGTTTGGAGAAAAAAGTATGAATGGATAGGAGTTTCTGGTCTTAGAGAAGCAACTCAGTCTATAATATTGATGAAAAGGTGGGCATCTCCATGGCCATCACCAACTGCCGTGTATAACTTCAGGAGCAATGCTATGGACATTTCCTTGAGAATAAGAATGTCAGTGAATTCACTGGGGCTTAATTCTGAGTAAACAGATGCTCACAGGATTGGACTGCAGTAGTGAAGAATCGGTTGTATTTTTAAATTTTTATTTGTGTTTATATCCTGCTCTTCCTCCAAGGAGCCTAGAATTAGGCTGAGAGATTGGTGACTGGCCCACAATTACAAAGTGAACTTCATGGCTGAGTGGAGATTTGAACCTGGCTCTCCCTGGTCATGGTCCAATACCCTAACCACTGCACCATGCTGACTCTCATGTTTGTCATGTTTAATATTCCAGTGACTAAAGAGAAGGAAATGATCTAATAGGATTTATTTGTGTCCAGGCTCTTGGACCCCTTCTCTCTTACTAGGCAATGGGGCTGTTCTCACGAGTAGCCAGAACTGGGGTAGGGCAGCTAAGCCTAGACTTGGCTGCCTGTGATAACTGCCTGGAGACTCGGTGGCAAACCTGCCTAAGGATCCTGCTGGTTAGCCAAGGTTAAGGATGCAAGCTAGGGATGTGCGAACTGGTTTGACATTAAACTGGTTTGACATCACCCCCGGTTCAGCTCTACCGCAGACCAAATGCCTCTGGCCGTTCAGGGGGTTCATGAGCATTTTTACATTTTTTTTTTTACATTTTTTTTTAAAAATTGTACTTACCCCCTCCAGGTGGCTTCTCCGAGGTGTGTTCTGGGCCTTTCCCTCCTCGTGATCACCATTTTGGAGGCTGCTGTGCATGTGCAATGGCCTCCTATATGGCTGGATCATGACCCAGGCCACTCAAAGGCCCATTGCATTTGCACAGCAGCCTCCAAAATGGCCACCATGAGAGGGAAGTCCCAGTACGGGCTGAAGAATTCCTGAACTGGGTGATTTTTGACATAAGGAAGGTTGTCAGGGGGAGGGGGGACCTCCACGGGCTCCCTAATGCCTCCGAGGGCGTAAGTACTACCAAAAAAATTTAACATCATCATCAATTTTATTACGGCCGTTGGCCAGCAGAAATAGGAGTAACAAATATGCCCAATACAACAATCAATAAACAATGTTAAAACACAATAAAACAGAATACAATCACTCATAATAAATTACTTAAAAACAATAAACAGCTCTCGCAATTAAGCACTTAATAGGGACCTTAACCTGATGGCAATGTAGAAAAATCTAGCTACAATTGTTGTAATCCCGGGGCTTGAATCCGCGAGACAGTAATATGTATAAAAGAGCTCACACCTTCCGGGAAATTTGAGTAACAGAAAATTTAACATAAAAATGCTCGCGAACCCCCCTCCCCAACTGGGGGGGTTCAATAGGAGGCAAAACCAAACTTTCTTGGTCTGGTTTGGGTCTGGTTCAGACTCAAACTGAACCAGGCCAGCCAGTTTTGTGGACATCCCTAGTGCAATCTGGCGCTGATACTGGAGTGGGCTTCAAGCCATTCTCGAGGCGATCCCTATCATGCATTGCACACACGCATGGTGAGTTGTGAGATTTCCAGGGGCCAGGATAACACGTCCTGGCCCCCGAACCTCCGTGTAGCCTGGGGCAGTTCAGCTTGTCTGGGTGTGTGATCCTCATGCCCAGCAACTCTTCTAGATCGTCTGTGGAGAAGGTAAGCTGCTGCAGCCTTCCCCTCTGCCCGCCCTCAAGCCCGCTCATGGGATCATGAGAAAGGGCTCAAATGAGTGCACATTAGAATTCCATTAAAACCCATGACTCCACCTTTTGAACGCCCATCTCCCTCCCATTATTTGCAAAGGGCATTTCACAATTAAGCATTTTGAAGCCACATTCCCTTGAAGAAGAGAGGAGAGATTTAAGTACATTTTTAACACTCCCATTTAAATCAGTGGAATTTAGAATGCATGGCGGATATAAGGAATGGATAGGCTCTGCATGCAGAGACACACTTTGCAGAGCAATTTGTGTACACTCCAGGTCACATAGAGCATATCTGTAGCAGGGTAAGGACCAGGAGTGTCCAACATGAGGGCCACATGCAACCTGTAAGGTTAATTTTTTGGCCTGCAACTCAAGACCATTTGCCCACTTTAGGTGAACTGCAAAGTGCTGCCCTGCCCCCATTGACCCCACCTCACCAGCCCCACTCCCTGGGCTGGAGTCCACAGATGCCATCCCATTCTCTCCTCTTGACACACACACAATTTGCTCCTGTATGCATGCTTTGTAAAGCATGCATACTGGAGCAAATTGTGTACTAGCTTTACACTCTCTTTTTGTCTTTAAAAACATCTCACCATTTGTCTGCCCAAGTTCTGGGAGCCCTGCTTCACACAATGCTTAAAATACCTCCAGGAAACAATAAAGGACCTAACCCCGAGATCTCTAGCACAGGGTTTCTTAACCTTGGGCCCCCAGATGTTGTTGGACTACAACTCCCAGAATCCCCAGTCATGGCCTTTGTGGCTGGGGATTCTGGGAGTTGTAGTCCAGCAACATCTGGGGGCCCAAGGTTAAGAAACCCTGCTCTAGCAAGTACTGCAATCTCCACTTATTCTAATGTATGGAGCAGATATTGCATGTACAAAGGAATATGTATATGACTGCATGTCCTCTTTTACAATCAACAGAGAAGCCATTGTGGGCAAGGGGAATTCTGTGTTCACACTGGAATTTGCTTTCCAGAAGACATCACTATATCCAAAGTATTTTGCTCATATCACACATTTTGACAATGTTGCTTTTGGGAATGCTGTTCAGCATTGGAGAGCAAAGGAAGCCAATGTGATTAGTGATGGCAAATTAGGTTTGTGACAAATGTGAGTAATGTCCAGCTTGTTTGACCTTGACAAATGGTGAATTGCAGAATGATGATCTGTAAACTGCCTTTGCAAATGTTTTGGTTGTACCAGTGAGTCCCGAGTTCAGCTCATTTGGAGGCAAAGAATTTCATGGGAATTAAAAAATATATCTCCCACTGTAATGGAATATCTTTATTATCAGCATGAATAAACTGTGATTGGATCCTACCAAGCCCTGCACAACTTATTATTAGCACGAATAACCTGCAATTTCCCTACATAATATGTTTTAAATTTAATCTCCTTATCAACTATACTAAATATAACACCTAGCATTATTATTATTAGCATAAACAATGTGTCACTATTTTAATAAAATCTGTATTTTTCCCTGCTGCAAATCACTGGCAAGCAAATCACTGGCCAAATCCATACTTTTTTTTTTTAACCACAGATTGAATTCTGAACTGCAGTGTAAAATACTAAACAAGACAAGTCACATGAGAAAATACTTGCATGTACAATACATTGGTACCTTCACATATACATCTTCTACACAATGTGAATATAAAGGGCCAGGTGTTATCACCTGAATACGATGATTATCTATATACCGCTTTTTCTGAGCAAAGAACTGTATGTCCTGAATTGTACTATACCCTAAATAATTTCCCTGTTTGTTGTGCATTTACCTCTTTCATTTGTTGTAGTAGATGTAGTTTTACAGAGCAGTTAAAAGGTCTTCTGTGCAGTAAAACTCGGGATGTTTTGAAGCATGATTTTGCTCCTCAAATGACTAAAATGTCTTCAAGTGCTGTTCAGTTATGACTTGGGTCTGTCATAGGAACATAGAAAGCAGCCTTATACCAAATCAGACATTGATCCATCTCGCTCAATATTGTCTACACAGACTACACAACAGTTTCTCCAAGGTTGCAGTCAGGAGTCTCTCTCAGGCCTGTCGTGGCGATGTCAGGAAGGGAACTTGGAACCTCCTGCATGCAAGTATGCAGATGCTCTTCCCAGAGTGGCCTGTCCCCTAAGGGGAATATCTTACAGTGCTCACACATGTAGTCTCCCATTCAAATGCACACCAGGGCAGACCCTGCTTAGCAAAGGGGACAATGCCTGCTTGCTACCACAAGACCAGCTCTCCTCTGGCCCTTTGCATTGCAGTAATAGAGTTTCCTATTTTCGTCAATGAAATAAGCTCTATTCATCAGATATTTGTACAAATATAATAGCATATGTTTTTGTATGAATGACTGTACTGGTGTTCATTTAAAAGCGAGCCTTAGTATAAGCCCCTCAAATGCATGGTACATAAAGGAAATATACTGCTGTACCTGTGTTCAACATGATGTGCAAATAACTGTACCTATGTGCAGATATGTATCTGTACACACTGTACACTCATACGAGTGTTGAACTTAATGTGTGAATGGGGCTATAACCATGGAGATATCCAAACTATTTGCATAAGTGTCGCTAACTGGTGCTTAAATTATGGGTGTGGGGGGGGGGGGCGGGGGGAGGTGGCTTTATCAAATCCCCTAGGTCCAGCCTCTGCCTCTCCTCAATTTTGCCAAAGCATGTCCCCCTTGTTTGTGGTCCTTCTAAAAACTGTAGCCAAGAAGTGTCTGAGCCCTGTAATCTGAACACCATAGCCAACTGTAGCACATGGACTGACTCTAAAATAAAAAAGAGAGGATTACTGCAGTTCTTCCCCCATCTAAGAGAGAAGATCATCACATTCTCCTCTACACAACAGCCACAATGATGTGCAATTTAATCCTATTTAACTCAGCAGGGTTTGAGCATGCTTGACACTGTGCTACAGTGCTTTGCCATTCACCAAGTTCATGGCTAACATGGGATATGATACACAGATCTTGCAGAGCTAAAGCCAATAAGCTATCCATTAGGTCAAATTAGTAATCAAAAAGTTGTGTGTGCAATGTCATGTGCAGAGTAAAACTAGAGATGAGTCATCTTTGCCAGGCTCAAACTTCAGAGGAGGTTGGAAGGGTTTTGTTTTTCTTTTCAACACTCACAATTCAGAAATGTTTTTATTTAATTCTATCATAACTGGTAGCAGGGATGCTCTTCAGTTTAGGGGTAGCAGTGGTGCTCTTCAGTTTATTTAGGGTCCATGGATCTCAGATTTAGTTTTGCTATAGCTCACCCAGGAATTTTCCTCAAGGAGCCAAGATGAGTGACAGTGAGCTAGCTGATCTTTAGGCTTTCTTCCTAGGTGGCATAGCTCAGTGGTAGAGTATATGCTTGCATAGAAAAGGTTCTAGGTTCAGCCACTGGCATCTCTAGCTAGGGTTGGAAAAGACCCCATTCTAAAACCTAATAAAGCTGCCAGCAGTCAATACTGACTTAGATGGACCAGTGGTCTGACTTGGTAGAAGATAGCTTCATATGTTACTGTTCATCATTCCGAAGAAAGCCAAATAGGGATTGGTCAGTATCAAGAGGCTCATGTATCACTCCCCTCCCACACAAATATGGCTGCCTCCCAAGGGGGTCACAATTGTATGGGAAGTGACTGTATCATTGGGTGCCTCCCACATGATCAAACATGATTAGGAAGTGACTGTGGCAGGGAGACATTAACATTGTTGAGCTAATGTAAGACTCAGTCCTTACCTCCAAGTAAGTGTGAGTTGATTAATTGATTGATTGATTGATTAAGTGCCGTCAAGTTGGTGTAGTTTCTTAGCAACCACATAGATAGATTCTCTCTAGAATTATCTGTCTTCAACTTGGCCTTTAAGGTCTCTCAGCAGTGCATTCCTTGTTGTCATAATTGAGTCCATCCAGCTTGCTGCTGGTTGTCCTCTTCTCTTTCCTTCAACTTTCCCCAGCATTATGGACTTCTCAAAGGAACTGGGTCTTTGCATAATGTGTCTGAATTATGATAGTTTGAGCCTGGTCATTTGTGCCTTGAATGAAAATTCTGGATTCTGTTGAGCTAATGTAAGACTCAGTCCTTACCTCCAAGGAAGTTTGAGTTGAACCAAACTCTTTAGGTTGCAGCCATAGATACATGCGAATTGATCCTATTCATGTTTAGTCAGATTTAAGACTCACTGAATTCAGTGGGGTGTATTATTGTGCATAGGACTGCAGTTTTAGTTCTAGGAGGGAAAGGATGGTCATATCCAGTATTCTCTCTATTTTTTTCCCGTCTGTGTGCAGAATGAGTTTTGTTCTGGGCAGCAGTATCAAGGCAGTGTGCATGCACATGCATTCAGAGTGGGACATGCCTGGCTAAAACTGAGCGGGATCTAAAATTAACTGAGCAGACATCAAAAAGCGTGTGAGCATGCACACGCCTTAGGGGGAACACTGGTCATATCCAACTTTTAAGAATAATCTTTATAGCTCCCAGGTATAGCAATCCAGGTAGCTTCTATATCCAGCCTGTACCACATAAGGCTTGAGGGCCAGATCTGGCCCCAGGTACTTTTTTTTACTGGCCCCCCAGGTAAGACTATCCTGCAGCAACATGGCAGCTGCCTTACAATGCCATCCTATGTCTGCTTACTTGGAAATAGATCCCACAGTGTACCCAGTGAGGCTTCATCCCAAGTCAGCATGCCTAGAATTGCTGTCTGAAAGCAACAGTAATTTAAGGAGAGGAGAGGACTTGGCATTTGTTTGGGGCTGGCATGCACTCAAAAGTCCTCCCACAGACTCAGCAGGGATAAAGCCTCTTTTCTGGCCAATATCCTTGGTTAAAAATTGTGGGTCCCTTGACCCACAGGCTGGGGGGATTATCGACAAGTTACTGAGAACTGCTTTCATTAATATTCTTAATAACCGACTTTAATGTAATGATTAATGTGCTGAAAATGTATCTTGGCCCCCTGCACACCAAGTCATGGTTGGTTCTGGCCTACTAGGGCATTTGGGTTGTGCCCCCCTGTTCTATATAGAGAGTCTTGAAACCTGCATATCCTTTTCAATATTATTTTCTCAGTCCAAAGGGAAAGGTCACATCTGGTGCTTGTAGAATGTCTGAAACATTATGACTCCCAGTTCAGAAATGCAGGAGTGTGCTGTGTGTTTGTAAAATGGTTCACTCAGGGGTGAAAACCTGCCTCTGTCATCCAGGGCTGTGCATGTAGCAATCTCCGCTGGTCTGTTCCTCCGTGGGCAGCTCCTAGCACAGGCCTGGACAACTGGTGACCTATTAAACTGGACACTACTTGTCACGCATGTGCCCTGGCTTGCTGGATGAGGCATGTAAAGCATAATGCAAGCAAAGCTCTGCAAATATTTATTTGCTTCCTAATACATGCACTACACTCTTCATACTATTTCTACCTAGCGAACGTAAATGTTTTGGGTTACAGAATTTAGTCTGTTGCTGGAATGTTGCAGTATAATTCTAGCCATGTCTACTTGGAAGTTAAGTGCTACTGAGTTCCGTTGCACTTGCCCAGATCAGTGTGTGTGTAGGATTGTGCACTTCAGCACAATCATATGCATGTTTACTCAGAAACTGGGCCCACGGTGTTCAGTGGGTTTACTCTCCTGCAGGTGTCCAGTGTGCACAGGCTTGCAGCCCTTGTGTTCCTGGTGCACACTCTCTTCAGTTTGCATGCAGAAGAACATCCCATCTCCAATCCCTGGCACCTCCAGTAGGGCTAGGAAAGATTCCTGTCTGAAACCCTGGAGAGCTGCTGCCAGTCAGCACAGACAGTACTGAGCCAGATGGACCAAGGTTCTGATTTGGAATAAGGCAACTTTGTATTTTAGGGGGATAAGGCTGTAGCTCAGTGGCAGAGCATCCGCGATAGGGAAGACTTCTGCCTAAAACCCAGAAGAGCCCCTGCCAGTCAACGTAGAGAACAATACTGAGCTAGATGGACCAGTGGTCTGACTTGGTATAAGACAGCTTCCTCTGTTCCAATGTCTTAAGCCTTAACAAGTCCAAGCTGATCAGTGGCGGAGTGAGGACGCCAGCGGCCCCTGTCCAGCCCGCTGCTGGCAGCTCTCGCTGCCCAAGCCATGCCCCCTGCATCTGACGTCAGAGGTAACCATGTCTGATGTCAGATGCAGGGGTCTGTGCTCCCCATTTGCACGTAAACTTCGGCTGGTGCTGCCTTTAGCAGTGTGGACAGTAGCACTTCTCTAGGCTTGCACAAGCAGAGAGATGAGTTCCTGGCCAGACTGGGATACTCTGGCTCCGTTTTTGAAAAGCTTCAGCCAAGTATCCGCCAGCGTTGTGCTCCCATCCGGGCCAGGAACGTGTCTCTCTGCTTCTACAAGCAGGGAGAGGCACTACCGACCACACTGCAAACACGGTGCCAGCTGAAGTTTACTTGCAAATGGGCTGCATGACCCTGTTTAATAACGTAGCCACGCCCCCTGCATCTGATGTCAGATGCAGGGAGTGTGGCTGTGGTACCAGGCACGGCTTCTGAGCGGGTTCTTTGGAAACAACCCTCCCGCTGCGTAGTGATGCCTCTGTCCCGAAACTGATTCAGGGACCATGAAATAAAGGAGAGCCGTTTCCGAACTCTTTCCTAGGCTTCTAGTGCTTTTGTTTTCACACCAGACAGCCTGTTAAAAGAATAAATAAAAATAAAATCAGATCTTTGCTTCTCTCTCTCTTAAACAAATGTAGGTTGTAGGGTTGCTAATACTACTACATGAGAGACAATTTGCTGCCTTTCTTTCTGTGTCATAGTAACATTCTGCTTCACTTTAAAATGTGCTTGATCTGGGTGTTTGAAGTTTGTTGAACGCGGCTGCTGTTTATCCATTTCAAAGCTGGTACACTTCTGATTTTCAGGTTGCTCCAAGAATGTTCTGAGTTAGAAGAAGTGGAGCAACCACACAGAGATCAAAGAAGATCAAAGATCTAATGAGTCACTAGGCACAAAGGTGGTTGCGATCAAAGGAGGTGTTTCATCTTTCCTTGGTTGCAGCCTTACCTTAAGGTTCTACACTTGCATATCTGCTTAAATAGTCAACTGCATTTATTTATTTTTATTGTATTTGTACACTGCCCCAAACCTCTATCCCTAGGCAGTTTACAGAAACATAAAACAAATTAAAACAGAAATTAAAACTTTTAAACTTTTAAAAACCACAAGTCTTGTTAAAAATCTTGGGAGAATAAATTGTCTTTAGAGACTTTCTAAAATTTGTCAGATATGGGGAGGCTCTTATTTCAGTAGGGAGCTCATTCCAGAGTCTTGGGACCCGTCCCTGTGTAGCCATCAAATGAGCTGGTGGCAACTGCAGACGAACCTCTCCAGATGATCTCAATCACTCAATGGGTGATGGGGTTCATAGTGAAAAAGACATTATCTGAAATACCCAGGGCCTACATTGTTTGGGGTTTTATAGGTTATCACCAGCACCTTGTATTTTGCCCAGAAACCTATTGGGAGCCAGTGTAGTTCTTTTAATATAGGAGTAATATGGTCTCACCAAGATGACCCAGAGACCAATCTGGATGCTGCATTCTGTACCAACTGCAGTTTCCAAACTAGGCAGCCCCACATAGAGTGCATTGCAGTACCAGCATATTTACCACTGTTCTGAGGTCATTTATCTCAAGAAACTGATGCAGCTGGTGTATCAGCCAAAGCTGATAAAAAACACCTCTGGCCACTGCCTCAGCCTGAGACAACAGGGAGAGGTTTAGATCTAGACGCACTCCTAGACTGCGTATCTGTTCCTTCTGGGGAAGTGTGAACCCATTCAGAACAGGTAGATCAAAATCATCTCCCGAGTTCCACACAATAAGTACTTCCTCTTATTTGGACTCAGCTTCAGTTTGTTATCCCTCATCCAGCCCATCACTGCCTCCAGGGGGGTATTTAGGGAGTTATGCCTTCTCCTGATGATGTTGACATGGAGAAATAGATTTGGGTGTCATCAGCATACCGGTATCACCCTGAACCAAATCTCCTGATGATCTTTCCTAGTGGTTTCATGTAGATGTTAAAAAGCATTGGAGACAGTATGGAACCCTGGGGGACACCATATAAAAGTTCACATTTTGAAGAACAGCTTCCAGGTGACACCATCTGGAATCTGCCTGAGAGGTAGGAGCAGAACCACTACAAAGGAGTGCCTTCCACCCTCAAGCCCCTCAGATGGCCCAGAAAGATAGTATGGCTGATAGTATTGAAAGCTGCCAAGAGATCCAAAAGGACCAGAGTCTCACATTCCCTCTGTCAGTTTCCCGTTGGAGATCATCCATCAAGCTGAACAAGGCTGTCTCTACCCCATAGCCTGCCCCCAAACCAGTTTGAAATAATCTGATAATCAGTTTCCTCCAAGACTGTCTGGAGTGGAGCTGGGAGTCCACCACCCTCTCAACTACCTTGCCCAGCCATGTTTGGAGACAGGCCTATAGTTGCTTAACTCTGAAGAATCCAATGTAGGCTTCTTCTGAAGAGATCTAATTACTGCCTAATTACAGGAAAGCATCCTGCCCTACCTCAGAGAAGCATTTATATTATCTACCAGCCCCGCTGCCAGATAGTATAAGCCACGTTGGACAAGGGTCAAGAGAACGGTGTGGTTGGCCGCACCGTTCCAAGCAGCTTATGCATGCCTTTAAGAGTCACAGACTGCAACTGATCCAGCCTAACAACATAAGAGGAGTTGCTGGACACCTCCACATTAGGCTCTGCAATAATTGTGGGGTCTGAGTCTGTTGGACTGAATACGCAAGATTTTATCCGCAAAGAACTAATTAAAAACATCACAATGGGTAAACTGATGGTTCCAAATTCTGATTCAAGGGAGAAGGGGCATGCACTAGCCCTCTCACAATCCTAAACAACTCCACTGGAAGTGAACTTGGTGAGTTTGTTGTTCCAGTTATCCACAGGATCACTGGCAGACACTAAATCCTTCCAAGGCTTCTTGGAATCCTATTGGAATCACAATGCTTGGAATCCCAAGCATAACCTTCTCAAGACCAATCTAATAGGCCCCTCACTTCTGCAGAGGTAGGACATGATTGTGAGTCCAACCTTAACCAGATCGTGGTCTATCCATAAGTATGGGGAAATCACAGGAGTACCCACCCACGGAACACTACCCTAATAATAGCAAAGGACCAGTTCAAGCATGTAATCAGCAACATGGATTAGTCCCGAAACTGTTGGGATAGGCCCATAGTTGTCATAGCCACTATGAATTCCTGGGCCGCCCAGACAGATACGGAGCAGTTTTCTGACCACAGAGCTGTTTTCTTTTTCTGTTCCTTTCCACTCCCATAGATAATCATTCGACTGTTCTAAAGGATGTTTATTTCTGTCAAATGGACAATGTGAATGTGCAAGTCCAAACACTATTTTGCTTTGAAAAAAAGAGATCCAGATTTCAGTTATTGAATTGAAATATTGATTCATTTTAAGTAGCCCTTGTGGGCAAGCTGCAAGTGCAGTGGTGGGAAGTGTAAAGGACTCAGAAGTAATTGTGCTGGTGATTGCAGCAGGTAATGACTTGCAAAGCCTAAAGGAGGCGGAGGTGCCCTGGGCTGATCTCTGTGTGTCTGATTTCTAAGAGGCTCATACTGTCTCACTGGGACAGAGTCCTTGGCAATGAAAAGTTGGGAGAGATCAGAGAAGAAAGAATGACAGAAATAAGGCTATGGAAATTGATGTGGCAGTAGCTCATTCCTTGCATAAGAAATGCCTGCAGTACAGACAGCCTTTCCTCCTCTCTAGAAGTCAGCTAGGGGCGAGAGGTCAGCTGGGGGTGAGGAACATAGGAAGCCGCCTTATACTGAGTCAGACCATTGCTGCATCTAGCTCAGTATTGTTGACACGGACTGGCAGCAGCTCTCCAAGGTTTCAGGTAGGAGTCTTTCCCAGCCCTACCTGGAAATGCCAGGGACTGAACCTGGGACCTTCTGCATGCAAAGCAGATGCTCTGCCACTGAGCTACAGTCGCATCCCCATTCACATGAGGGCGCATGCCTGTGTAGAGATTGGCATGTACAGTAGTTCAGGCTCAACCCTCAGCTTTTTTTTTTTAATCCCAGTAAAAAGGGAACAGAGCTGGGGGAAACTGCTGCCTTGAAGAGCTGCTATGAGTTGGGGTATTTCTAACCTTGGGACCCCAAGTGTTCTTGGATTACACTTCCCATAACAGAGTTGTAGTTGTAGTCCAACAGCATCTTGGAGTCCAAGATTGGGAAACTCTGGAATAGATCATCCTGGGTTTAGTGGATTCAGCATAAGGACTCTTCAAATACAGGAGGCCCTCTTTATTCCCGGGGGGTTCCATTCTCGCCTATAGGCACAAATACGGAAACCGCAAATAAAGCAACCTTACCCCTATGGGAATCTACGGGTGTGGTGCCTCACACACACAAAAATGGGGCCAAGAAGGGTGGGATGTGGCCAGGAATAAGCTGAGAAAAACATTGTTCTTTCCTCTCCAGCAATTCCCCCAAACCCCCAAATCGGCTGAATTTTGAGAGAATTTTCACCAAATATATCAAATATGTACATATACATGTGTGTATATATACGTGTGTGTATGTGTATTTATACAAACACACACATTTTTAAAGAGCCACAAAATGGCTCCATGATGTAAAATGGTGGCCAGAAATGACAGTGGAAGTCATATCCGGGTCATTGCCGGGCACGCAGGGAACATGAATAGGCAAACTTCAACTATTTTTTATACCACCGATAAAGACACTAGGTCTCTAAGTAAGACCTGTCCACGGATACGTAAAACTGTGGCTGTTGAAACTGAGGATAACAAGGGCCTCCTATATATTGCCATGAAGTCTACAATTTATCAGTATAGGCTTTTCTTATCACTAATGGTATGTCTTGCATAATAATGTGAGTGTGGGGAAGAAGGTGTTTGCTGATATTGACAAAGCTAGGATCAGGTAGGTGATTCCAAAGAAGATGTGCTCACCCCTTCACAGCAACATAGAACAGACGCTGGAGGGGTGAAGTGAGAGCTACAAGTGGACAAAAGTGATGAGAATCATTGCCAATCATGCAAACATTTAACATTATCTGGAGGAAGGAGGGAAAGCAATCTAATGATTTGCCGTCAGTTTAACTCTGCACCACTGAAAGTTAAATTGAGTACTTAGCATAAATGCTAAAATGCATTTGAGAAGTGGAAAGTCAGAGGCGAGAACTCAATTTCCTTTTGAGACTTGAATCTCCTCTGTTTGCACAATGTGCATGGTTTTTGGCACAAGCCCAGCTCCTAAAGGGACAGTGCAATGCCAAAATAGTCATGGCTTGTGTCCCTCACATCACTTCAGCCCCAGCAGCAGCATTGATTGGAACTTCCCTTTATTGGTCTTTGTCATGAATGAGCTTGGCCTTCACCTGAAACAAAATTTTTTAAAAAATGTTCAGTGATCCTTCTTATTTTCTTTTTTAGCCCCCTCCCCTTCTGTCTCCTTCTATATACCTCTTCCTTCTGATTTTGCATTTTATTTTCCTTGATTTCCCTCCACCCTTGTCATTGCCTTGTCCCAGCCATAGCTGGCATTCTCTGGGTGGCTTCAGGCATAAGGCAACTAGTAGAATTGCCATGAAGTGCCAGTACCCAGAACGTGTGCAGCAGCCCAACCTCTGGTGTCAGGACCGCTATGCTGATACAGGCCATGTCATCTGAACCTGCCCAGTGTCCGCATATTCTACCCTAGTTGCAGTTCCAAACCTGACATCTGCAACCTAGATTTGAAGTGAGTTACGGGTGCTTGATTGGGAACTGCAAGTAGAGCAAAACATGATGCCATTGTTGGGTTCATACATGACCAACATCGGCATAGCTGTCCTGACACTGGAAGTTGGGTTCCCGCTCACGCTTTGGGAACTGGCAGTTTACGGCAGTCTTACTTGCTACATTAGATATGATGTGAAGCAGCCTTATAATTCTAACTATGTAATGTAGGTCAGTATTCCCTACACTAAAGACTGGGCAAGGAACATAGGAAGCTGCCATATACTGAGTAAGACCCTTGGTCCATCTAGCTCAGTATTGTCTACACAGACTGGCAGCAGCTTCTCCAAGGTTGCAAGCAGGAATCTCTCCCAGCCCTATCTTGGAGATGCCAGGGAAGGAACTTGGAACCTTCTGCTCTTCCCAGAGCAGCTCCATCCCCTAGGGAAATATCTTACAGTGCTCACACATCAAGTCTCCCATTCATATGCAACCAGGGCAGGCCCTGCTTAGCTAAGGGGACAAGTCATGCTTGCTACCACAAGACCAGCTCTCCTCCCGCAAGGGGTTGAGGCTGAAAGAGAGCCGTTTGCCTGAGGCTTCCTAGTGAGCTCATGGCGGTGGCAATAGTTGAACAGGGGCTTTCCATGTCTAACTACGCCACACCAACTCTTGAATGCAATTCTTACCTGTTTGATGAGTGCCAGGACAGAGTTATACTGAGCATCAGTCTGGGCTATGTCAGCCTGCAGTGGAGCCACTGACACCTGTCTAATTGACCATTGACAATCTCACAGCACAGGAGGAGAGGAGCAGAGGGAAGTAACGCTCAGATAGGGTTGCCAGCATTCCATGGTCTGAATACAGGACACAAGTGTTTGTATGTGTGTGTTTGTGTGTGTCTTGGGGGTGGGGTCATCTGTGTGTGGGGTCATCCTAGAAGCCTGAGCAGCAATGCATTTGTAACAACAACAACAAAACAAGCCCCATGATTTCACAAAGCTTCTTGTTCACACACACCATCCCACATAGATATAGAGCAAGTGTTAGGTGAAAAATTAAGAGAATCCCCAAGGTTTACACACACACTACATCCCCTGCACCTTCCCCATGGAAAGCCTCACCAAAAGGCTTTTTTATCTGCCAGAAGTGGTGAGTCCAGGCGGTCTGTAGGTCTATTTGATAAGTAAACAAGTAGCAACTTGCAAGATGTAAATAAAACCAGGCAATTAATTGCTCCTGCAAGTTTGCAGAGCAACTGGGGCTTCTTTTGTGAACTTTGTTGTTGTTTCTTTTACATTATAATATGGACTTCACCCAGACTTCAAAGGGCTCAATGCAAATACACTGAGGGATGAGAGAGAGCCCCAGGCTCTGCCAATAATAGGAGGAAAACAGCATCTCTGTTCGTCTGGGACAAGATATTTTTGCTTCAGATAGGGGATTTCCCAGATGTCCTAACACGGATGGCCTCCAACCCTAGATGGGCCACTTCATTTTTCTTCATCTTTCTGACATCTTGCTCTGGTTTTAATGCAGGATTGGAGGTGGCATTTCATTGTCTGCTTTCCTTACTCTTTGACCTTTTGGGGCAGAAAGACTTCGTGTCCTAACTTTATCAGCAATATTTCCCAAGTTACTTTTTTTTGGTCAAGATACACACACACACACACGACTGCCACTCCTCTATTTTAAGTCAATGGAGGTTCAGGACAATGCATCTCTGATAGCATGCAGAGAGAAAGACAGTCCCTTGCCTTAAATAACCTTTAAAGTTATCTCTCCTGTTTCTGATGTGTGTGTTTTTTCCTTCCTGGAGCTCACTGACTGGAGGGGGTCGGGGTATCAGACAAAGCTTTCATGCCATCTTCCTCAAATAGCGCTTCTGAGAAATGCAGGAAGATGTATGCAAATCAGAAGATAATGTTGAATTTGAAAATACTTCAAGTTCCATTTAACATCCCTGATTTTTATCTTCTCTGCTGCATATAATGTTCAACTTCCTTTATGGATGTATTCATTAATTAGTCTTCTGTGTGAAAGGAACTTGCTTTAAAAAAAAACACCCATATGTGTTTAAGCAGGACTTAGCCAAAAGGAAGGCATTTTTCATCAACTGCTTCCATGGGTTTACAAATATATCTTAAGGGGTTGAGGGGTGAACAAGGGCAAAATGTGTTTGCCAGTTCAGAGTGAGGTCAGGAAGCATTGCCACCCACTCTCAAATAGCAATGTGAGGACATCACATAACCAAATCTGATTGGTTATGTGATAGCAGCATGGCATTGTAACATCACCGCACTGCACTGACTATGATCCAATTGGTTTGGATCATGTAGTCTTCATGAAGATGTTTCTGTGACAACTGCTGATCAGGCAGTGGACAGCAATGAAAATCAAAGAAAGAAGTGGAGCCATGGGACTGTTAGCTATCATTTCCATTCCTCCCTAAAGCACTACATTCATGTAACATGTCTACATTTGGATGATACGGATTATCTGGACCCTTTTCAATCTGGCTTCCGCCCCCGGTATGGGACTGAGACTGCCTTGGTCGCTCTAGTTGGATGACCTACACCGGGAACTAGACAGGGGGAGTGCATCCCTGTTGGTTCTGCTGGACCTCTCAGTGGCTTTCGATGCCATCAACCATGATAGATAGATACTTTCTTTACAGCCAATGGCCAAAACAATCAACCATGATATCCTTCTGGGCTGCTTCTCGAGTATGGGAAACAGAGGTAATGTGTTGCAGTGGTTCCAGTCCTTTCTTGGAGGGAGGGTCCAGAAGGTGGTGCTGGTGGACTACTGCTTGGCTCCGTGGCCATTGGCCTGTGGGGTCCCGCAGGGTTCGGTCTTGTCCCCCCTGCTGTTTAACATCTACATGAAACCACTGGGAGAGGTCATCTGGGGACTTGGACTGAGTTGTCAGCAATATGCAGATGACACTCAGCTCTATCTCTCCTTGTCACCTGATCCTAGGGAGGTGGTGGATGTCCTGAATTGGGGGCTGGAGGCTGTGATGGGTTGGATGTGGGCTAATAAACTGAAGTTGAATCCAGACAAGATGGAGGTACTGTTGGTCAGTAGGAGAGCCAGTCGGGATGAGGAGATTTTACCGGTTCTGGATGGGGTTGCACTCCCCTTGAAGGAGCAAGTACGCAGCTTGAGGGTACTACTGGACCCAGCTCTGCTTTTAGAAGATCAGGAGGAAGTAGTGGCCAGGAGTGCCTTTGCATGGCTTTGGCTAGTGCGCCAGCTGCATCCATTTCTCAAGAAGGCAGATCTGGCCACAGTTACCCATGCCTTAGTCACGTCGTGGCTGGGTTACTGTAATATGCTCTACGTGGGGCTGCCCTTGAAGAATATCCAGAAACTACAGCTAGTGCAAAACGCGGCAGCTAGGGCTTTATCTGGAGCTTCCTGGTGGGAGCACATCACACCCATTCTGAAAGAGTTTTACTGGCTACCAGTTCGTTTCCGGGCCCAGTTCAAGGTGCTGGTTTTGACCTTTAAACCCCTTAATGGTTTGGGCCCGAGATACCTGAGGGACCGCCTGCTCCCAAGGGTTGCTGCTTGCTTGACGAGGTCATCTGAGGGGGCTCTGCTCCTGGTGCTGATTATGAGGGAGGCTAGGTTGTTGTGCACTCGGGACAGGGCCTTCTCTGTTGCTGCCCCCCGACTCTGGAATGCTCTCCTGATGGGTATCTGCTCCTCAGTCTCCATCACAGTTTTTAGAAAGCATGTCAAATCATGGCTTTTTACCCAGGCTTTTATGTGATTGTCTCCACTGCAGCTGCTTGTATTTTGTACTGTTTTTATGCTTGTTTTTTTTTTAAATCAGATTTGTTTATATATATATATTTAGCTCAATGTTTTAATGTGTCTTTTTAATAATCTTGTTTTTAAATTTTATTGTGAGCCGCCTTGGGATTTTCTTAATGAAAGGCGGGGTATAAATTTAACAATAAATAAATAAACAAACAAACATTATGCATGCAAACATTCAGCACAGTAAATATATCTGTTTCCAAGAAATATATGGAAACGAGTTTTTGGCAATAATATACATCCTGATCCAGCAAGGAGCCACACTTAAAAAGACGCAAAGTCTTCTGTGTGTATCTCTGTAACTGAATGAAAAATCCCTTGGTAGTTGCATATGTGATCTTCCAACCCAGTATGCGAGCTTGGGCTAATTATGTGTCGCCCTATTTACATGCTCTATATAGCACTGATGAGCTGGGGGATGCTGGGTTGGATTTAGTCCCTCCCACCACTACTCTCCCCTCCCTCCTGAACAGGTGATCAGAGCTATTCAGAATATCCAACTTTGTCTAGGTGAACCTAAGGCCATAATCTTTCAACATTTTCTTCATGTATATTTCCAGCACACCTAATGGTGCTGATCTGACATCTTGCTGGCTGATATACTGACAAACAGGGTGCAGAATATGAGCTGCATGCCTGCTGTGAAGGACTAAAACTGGTTGTGCTACAACCAGGGTACAGTTGGGAGGGTGAATTTTGGGGTTCCCTATCTACCCCTCAAAGCACCCTGTAGCTGGTAGAAAGATGTCCCTAAGGGTGGTGCACATGTGTGTTCGCGCACGCAAGCAATCGAGAGAAATCACGCTTCCCCTGGAAGTGCTCTGCACCACATGAAAGTATGTCCCTACTACTATGACTACAGCAACTACAAATATTTATATATCATTTTCAAGCAGTTCTCAAAGCGGTGTACATAGATTAAAAAATAATAATAAACATGATGGTTCCCTATCCAAAAAGGGCTCACAATCTAAAATGAAATAAGGTAGACACCAGCAACAGCCACTGGAAAGATGCTGTGCTGGGGTTGGAAAGGGCCAGTTGCTCTCCCCTTGCTTAAAATAAAGAGAATCACCACTTTGAAAGGTGATTTGCTCAGTTAGCCAGGGTCCTGAGGGCAACATGACCTCTGCTGATTCCAAAGATACCCAAGTCAAAGTCCTTTAAAAAAACAAAAAAATCACCTCCCTGCTAACTGGATTAAGGGACATCTTACTTTAAACTGGTGGTTTCTTACTTCTAGCAGTGGGGGAGCAACGATCTCTATTCATCCCAGCACTGTGTCTTTCCAATGGCTGTTGCTGGCGTGTTTTTCTTCTTTCTTTTAGATTGTGAGCCCTTTTGGACAAGGAACCAACTCCTGATACTTCTTGCTACATAATAGGGGTGTGCACAGAACAGGCCTGTCCGGTTCGGTTTGAGCCTGAACTGGACCCAAACCAGACCAGGCCAGTTCTGTCTGGTACCCCCTCGAACCCCTCCAGTTCAATTAGGTTGGGGGTGGTGGTGTTGCAGCCCTTTGACAAAAATCCCCCCCAAAAAACTTATCCCCTCTGGGGGGCTTCTCCAAGTTGGTGGGGGGGTCCATGGAGGTTCTCCCTCCTCCCGCCGACCTTCCTTCAAAAATTGCCCCGTTCGGCCTTTCTTTGGCCCCTTTGGACCTTTCCCCTGTCGCAGTGGCCATTTTGGAGGCCACTACGCTTGTGCAAGGGGCCTTTGTGTGGCCTGGGCATGAAGAGCTAAGCCCACTCTCCCTGCACACGAGCAGAGAAGGAGCCCTGGGTGGCCAGATCGGCCGCCCACACGATTGCTGGCTCAGTGATGGAGCCGGTGGGGGCTGGGGGGAGCAGGTGCCGATTGGCCCCTGGAAGCCTCAGCATGCCCTGCGCGAGTGCGCAGGGCATGCTGGCGAGATCCCCAGAGTCGGGAGGCAGCTTTTTGCCTCGCTTCCAGGGGTCTCCTCGTGAGTAGCCGTGCCGCAGAGCTTCACTGTGGCTACTCACGATCAGGAAGCCTGGGTTTGCGGAGCGCTCGCTCCGCACACCCGGGCTAAGGGGAGGGCTACAAAAGCGGGCTAGCCACTTGTAAGCCACCAGGCTCGCCTACGAGCCCAATGGTTTACACGATCAGTAAACATCGCGCTAGGCTCTCCTAGCCCGATTTTTGCTGATCGTGAGAATAGTTCCAGTATGTTCTAAACTGTCTTGAAAAACTAAAAATTAATAAATTTCCAGGCCCAGATGGCATCCACCTGAGAGTTTTGAAGGAACTCAGATGTAAAATTGCTGATCTCCTAGCAAAAAATATGTAACTTTTCCCTACAATCTGGCTCTGGCTCTACAGGACTAGAAACTAATGTAACTCCGATTTTCAAAAAGGGATCCAGGAGGGATCTGGGAAACTGCAGGCCAGTTAGCTTAATTTCTGTGCCAGGTAAATTGATGGAAAGCATACTTATCGACAAAATTGTGAAACAAATAGAAGAACAGGCCTTACTGAAGGAGAACCAGCATGGCTTCTGCAAGGGCAAGTCTTGCCTCACTAACCTTTTGGAGTTCTTTGAAAAGGTTAACAGGCATGTGGATAAAGGTGATCTGCTTCACATAGTATACTTGGACAGCCAAAAAGCTTTTGACAAAGTTCCTCACCAAAGCTCTTGAGTAAACTTAGCAGTCATGGGATAAAGGGACAGGTTCATGTGTGGAGTGGCAACTGGTTAGAGGACAAGAAACAGGGTATGAATAAATTCTCACAGTTTTCACAGTGGAGGGAAGTAAGAAGTAAGGGACCTCAAAGATCTGTCCTGGGACCAGTGCTTTTCAATTTGTTCATAAATGATCTAGAAGTTGGGGTAAGCAGCAAAGTGGACAAATTTGCAGATGACACTAAACTAGTGTCATGGATTATTCATGGAATAGAGAAAATGGACAGAGATAAATTTTTCTCCCTCTCTCACAACACTAGAACCAGGAGTTAGGGATGTGTGCAAAACCAGAAAAGCTGGTTCGGCTTGAATCTGAACCAGATTTGAGCCGTGTGCACACATTTCTGTGCACACTTGAACCAGACCCAGTTCAAATTTCAACCAAGCCAGTTAGAAAGGCTTGGAAGCTTACTGATAAAGGAGACTCCGATAAGATTTTGCCTTTACCAGTAAAGGGCAGGGGGGCTTCTGTAAAAGTAGACCAGGCAGGAGAGGAGTAGAAAGGTACAATAGAAGTGGTGCTGGTGGTGGCTATGGCACAGGTCACAAGGGGGCAGCTGCTCCCCCACAACCCTGCCAGCCTCCCCCTGAGTAGCCCAGGCTGGTTTGGGCCTGGTTCTGGCCAAGTTTGGTCCTCTGTGCAGGTGTGGAGGTCATTTTTAGTGATCTCCATGCCTCTGCAGAGGCCCAAACCAGGCTCGAACTGGCCCTGGTTACTCAGGGAGTAGCCGGCAGGGGTGAGGGGGAGCTGCTGCCATCCCCCATTGCTGTCGCTGGATCTGCCGGTGGCAGCACTTCTAAAGTACCTTTTAATTTCCCTCCCACCTGCTCTGTTTTTATGGAAGCCCCTGCCCTCCCTTTACTAGTAAAGAGAATCCTCACCAGCTTCCCCTTTATTAGTAGAGTTCCGAGCCAGCTCAGTTTGGTTTGAAATCAGACCAAGCCAGGCCCCTTTGATCTGAGCCAGCTCGAACTCAAGTCTGGCTCGATCCAAGCAGGCTCGCACACCCCTTCCAGGGGTCATCCCATGAAACTGAAGGCCAGGAAATTTAGGGCCATCTAAAGGAAATACTTTTCCACACTCTGCATAATTAACCTATGGAATTCTCTGCCATAGGATGTTGTGATGGCCACTAGCTTGGATGGTTTTAAAAGAGGCTTAGACAAATTCATGGAGGATAGGTCTATCAATGGCTACTAGTCCGAGGGCAATAGGCCACCTCCAGCCTCAGAAGCAAGATGCCTCTAAATACCAGTTGCAGGGGAGCAACAGCACTCTGCTCTTGCCTGTGGGCTTCTCAGGAGCATCTGGTGGGCCACTGTGTGAAACAGGATGCTGGCCTAGATAGGCCATTGGTCTGATCCAGCAGGGCTGTTTTTTTTATGTAAAACCCCTCTTCTGATTCAAGAGACCTGAACCTCCTGACTGCTTTCCAGCCCTATCAACTCCTTTGTACCTCTTTTCCCCTTTATTCCTTTTGCCCCCACCTCACTACAGTTCTCGTGTACTTCTCTCTTTGAAAATAAACATGTTTTGTTTTGGAAGTAAGAGAAATGGCAGTCCAAATGAGGGGTTCTGTAGGAAGGGTTTGAAAATCCTGGGAACTCTACACCCTGGATTACATATCCAGCCAATAAAATTACAAAGAACTGACATCACATATTTTTCCTTTTCTCATGACAACACACTCTTCCTTGTATTTTAATCATTTGTATCCAAGTATGCTGTCTGGCTTTCTTAAATGACTGGGGAATCAAATAGCAATTCTGAAGTATGGCACTCATGAGAACCATAATAAGTGTCAACCTATCTCCCTTCCTAAATGCTTTTTCATCATGTTCTTTGGATGTTGATCATCAGAGTTTTACCTGCTACCTATGATCCCAATCAAGCCATTCACTCGCAAGCAGCCTGTTCTTTGTGGCTCTCTGTTGCACAGACATCCATTGATTTTAACGATGTGACCTTTCCAGTGTAACTAACTTCAAGTTTTTGTTCATTTCAAAAATAGCTTTGTGGAATTAAAAAAAGAATATACATTTGCTACTTTGATCAGAGGACTCTACATGCTTTAAAAGGATTCGTCCATGAAATATCTAAGATTATAGGGTAAACGATCTCTCTGCAGGAGAAATCACAAATCATATTTGAAAATGAAAGCAACTTTGGTGGCATGCTAATTTGTTCTTCTAGAAAGCCATTATACACTCAGAAGAATTAAGTTGTATGGCAGTCTTGACAAAGCATGAATCCTTTTTACATGTTATGCTTGTTTGTTTATTTATTTATTATAAAAAAATTTATACCGCCCTTCCAAAAGGCTCAGGGCAGTTTACATTAAAACACTATTAAAATCAATTAACAATTAAAACAGAAATTATAAAACTGCATAAAATAATTAACAATTAAAACATCATAAAACACTTATTAAATAGCCAAAACAATTTAAAAACAAGTTTTAAAAAGCTGAGAAAGTTTGGTTGAAGAGGTGTGTTTTCAAAGTTTCTTAAAAATTGCCAGAGATGGGGAGGCTCGTATCTCAGCAGGGAGCGCATTCCACAATCTTGGGGCAGCAGCTGAGAAGGCCCGTCTCTGTGTAGCCACCAAACGAGTTGGCGGCAACTGGAGGCGGACCTCCTCAAGTGACCTCAATGGGTGGTGGGGCACATAAAGAAGAAGACATTCTCTTAAATACCAAGGGCTAAGCTGTTTAGGGCTTTGTAAGCTATAACTAGCACTTTGTATTTTGCCTGGAAACCTATTGGCAGCCAGTGTAGCTCCATCAACAGAGGAGTAACGTGGTCTCTCCAAGATGACCCAGAGACCAACCTGGCTGCTGCATTCTGAACCAACTGACATTTCCGGACTATGTACAAAGGCAGCCCCACGTAGAGTGCATTACAGAAGTCACGTCTGGAGGTTACCAACAAATGTACCACTGTTTTGAGGTCATTGATCTTGAGAAACGGGCGCAGCTGGTATATCAGCCGGAGCTGATAGAAAGCACCCCTGACCACTGCCTCAACCTGAGAAACCAGGGAGAGGTGTGGATCCAGAAGTACTCCCAGACTGCGAACCTGTTCCTTTTGGGGAAGTGTGACCCCATCTAGAACAGGGAGATCAAAAACGTCTCTAGAGTTCTAACCACGCACAATAAGTACCTCCGTCTTATCTGGATTCAGTTTCAGTTTATTCTCCCTCATCCAGCCCATTACTGCTTCCAGGCAGGCATTTAGGGAGGATATGCCAACTCCTGAAGAGGTTGACATGGAGAAGTAGATCTGGGTGTCATCAGCATACTGGTAACATCCAGCTCCAAATCCCCTGATGATCTCTCCCAACGGTTTCAGGTAGATGTTAAAAATCATTGGAGAAAGTATGGAGCCTTGAGGGACACCATACAAGCGCAGGTTATGAAGAGCAACAATCTCCAATCGACACCAACTGAAATCTGTCCGAGAGGTAGGAGCGGAACCACTGTAAAACAGTGCCTCCCACCCGCAACACTCTCAGACGTTCCAGAAGGATACTATGGTCGATAGTATCGAAAGCCGCTGAAAGATCCAAAAGGACCAACAGAGTCACATTTCCTCTGTCAACTACCAATTGGAGATCATCCATCAGGCTGAACAAGGCAGTCTCTACCCCATAGTCCGCCCGAAAACCAGTTTGAAATGGGTCTAGATAATCAGTTTCCTCCAAGACCGCCTGGAGCTGAGAGGCCACCACCCTCTCAATTACCTTGCCCAACCATGGGAGATTGGAAACAGGCCTATAATTGCTCAATTTTGAGGGATCTAACGCAAGCTTCTTTAGAAGAGGTCTAATAATTGCCTCCTTAAGACAAGGAGGCATCCTGCCCTCCCTCAGGGAAGCATTTATTATTTCTACTAGGCCGCCTACAACAGCCTCCCTGCTAGATTAAACAAGCCATGTTGGACAAGGGTCAAGAGAACAAGTGGTAGGCCTCATTGCCCCAAGCAGCTTGTCCACATCCTCAGGAGTCACAAACTGAAACCAATCCAGTCGAATCGCGTAAGAGGAATAGTTGGACACCTCCAGTTCAGACATCAAAGTAATTATGGAGTCTCCATCTAAGTCGCCCGAATCCAAGAGATTTTATCTGCGCAAAATTCTTTAAACACATCGCAGCGGATAACTGATGATTCCAAATTCTGGTTCAAGAAAGGGGGGGCATATACAAGTCCCCTCACAACCCTGAACAACTCTGCCGGACGTGAACTCACAGAGGCAATACAGGCAGAAAAGAACCGCTTCTTTGCCGCACGTATTGCCTGAGCATAGATCTATAGATGTGCTCCATGTCGTAATCTGTCAGATTCAAGTTGAGTCTTTCTCCACTTGCGCTCCAGTCGCCTACCTTGCCACTTCAGCCCCCGTAGGTCTTCCGTATACCAAGGGGCCTGTTTTGAAGCAGGTCGGAGGGGACGCTTAGGAGCAATTGTGTCTACTGCTCTGGTGAGCAAGTTGTTCCAATTCTTAACCAGGGCATCAACAGGATCACCAGAAGAGCCAACACTGAATTCCTCCAAGGCTTTTTGGAATCCTACCGGATCCAATAACCTCTTCTGGCGGACCATTCTAATAGGCCCCTCACCCCTGCGGAGGTGGGAGGTGGTTATAAGTCCAACCTTAACCAGATGGTGATCCGTCCATGACAATGGGGATATCACAGGAGTCCCCACCCACGGAACACCACCCTGATCAGAATAAAAGACCAAATCAAGTGTGTGACCTGCAATATGTGTCGATCCAGAGACCGCTTGGGATAGGCCCATAGTTGTCATAGTATGAGCTCCTGAGCTGCCCCAGACAAACTGGTCCTGAAACGAACATTGAGGTCCCCCAGTACCAGAAGTCTGTGAGACTCCAACGCAAGTTCTGCGACAAAGTCCGCGAGCTCAGTAAGGGATTCCATTGGGCAGTGGGGCAATCGGTACACCAACTGAAGTCCCAATCTATCCCTGGTCTCCAGACTTACGTATACACATTCAATATGGTCCGATACCCTAACAGGGACCCTGGTAAGGGAGATGTTATCCTTATAGACCACAGCCACCCCACCTCCCCGCCCATGTCCCCTCACCTGCTCCTCTACAGAATACCCTGGAGGAAGAAGCTGGGACCAGACTTGGCCACCAGCCTCCCCCAACCAAGTCTCGGTGATGCACATCAGGTCGGCCCCTTCATCCATAATCAAATCACGGATGACTTCAGATTTATTTTGGACCAACCTGGCATTGCAAAGGAGCAAGGTAAGGCTATGTGGGTTGTTGGCAGTGCTCTCCAAGGTCAAAGAGCTGACAGGGCAGCCGGAAGAGGAGATGGCTATTAAATTTCTGGCTCCCCTTCCCCTGAAACGGCCTGCTGACCTGCCAACGTTACTTCATCTATTCCCCACCACCACCGGAATAGCTGCCCCGCGTTCCATGGAGGCGCTCCCTGTCTCCCCATCTCCAGACAAACCCAAACACGTTACAACTACTTCAACCAAGTCTCAGTAACAAAGCTGGCAGACTTACTACAACAACTCTTCAAAAAGCCAAACTGAAAATAGTATAGTCCCACCCTCAGCCTGACACCGAAGGGTGGCACCAAAGGCTGGCCCCCTTTGGCGGCCACCTGCAGGCTGGCTGTGCCGCCAGTTGCGCCACCAGCTGTGCTGCCTGCGGCAGCCCCCTTCCTTAAAAAGCCTCTCAGGTCCTTCCTCTCACGAAGGACTCTGGGCAAGGCTGATGTAATCAATCAGTGCTTGCAGGTGGTATTAGTTCAGGCACTTGGAGGAAGAAAGGTTCCCAGTCAGGCAGCAGGGCTGTGCTGGTCTGAGTTGTCCTGGCCAGCAGACCAAGAGTGGGGGCGGGGGCAGCTAAGAGACTCCACGCCATCCAGCAAAGGAGGCTAGATGATAAAGAGCCTCCTCTGATCTTCTTCTTCTTGCACATGCAATTTCCAATGCACATACAATTTCCAGTGGCCATCACCAGTGTTTCCTGTAAGAGGAAATCCCAGATGTTGTTGACTACAGCTCCCAGAATCCCTAGCTGTAGTGGGCTTTGGCTGAGGATGCTGGGAGTTGTAGTCAACAACATCTCGGATTTTCTGTTAGAGGGAACACTGGCCATCACCCCTCCCAGTGTCTTTTCCCAAGTGCCTCAACTTGAAGGGGAGCTGGGGCGTAAGAGTAATTGTGCATATGTGTTCAAAGAACATGGAACATGAGGAGCTGTCCCACCTCCCCTGCTCACTTGCATTGGAATGTGGGGGCTGCTACTAGCCCTCTATCCCACCCCATGCCTTGCTGCTACCACTATCACCACCACCACCACCACCACTCCCTCCTCCTGCTGCTCCCACTACTCTGCCACCATTACCCAAGCAGCTCTTAGGGTGAGCAAGAGAGGAAACATCCCATCTCCCCACTCCCCACTTCAAGAGCCAGCCGGGTGGTGAGAGGAAGACGAAGGAAGTGGTAAGAGGAGGCACCGAGGTGGCTAGTGCCAGTCCCTACATATGAGTGGTGAGGGGAAAACGGTGGGGGAACACAGGCCAACCATGGGACTTGCTACGCTGCTGAAGGGGAGAATTGTTCTTCACCCAGCTCCTCCGCTTGGATGTTAGACTCAAAAACCTTGCCCCTCAGTAGGAATCAAGGCATATCTAATGCCTACATTCTTCACCACTCATCAGCAGGGATTTCTTCTGCTTTCCTAAAAAAACAACAACCCATGCCTGTTAATTATGGCTCTCATCGTGCTCTTGCCCTGTTTTCTTGAGAGGTCTCCCAGCCTCTCGTATCCTTTCTTTCTCTCAGCAGCCCTTCCCTTTCCTGCCTGCCTGCCTGCCTGCCTACAGGCGTGTCCTGATGCCTTTGCCCCCTTCATCAACCCCATGGTGCATGCTGGGCCCTACTTCTTGTGGCTGAGTGCTGTGTCTCCTTGTTGATTTGGCCCCTCGAAATCCAGACAAGTGTACACACATCCATAACTGTATGCACATCGTTATTCACACATTATGTTCAACACATGCACAGCAGTACACTTCCTATCTGAACCCTGCTGTTGGGGGTGCCTGAAACCACATCTAAAGTCATTCACACAAAAACACATTCATGTACGCCAGTACGCACACACAACATAATGTCTGATTGGGGCCTAGATGATGGAAAGTTGTTGGGTTTTGTTTTGTTTTTTTAACAAGCAATGAGTTTTCATAAGTTGTTGGCATCAAGACATGCTTCGCTTATACTTCCTTTCATGCACAATCGACAAATGAAAATGACCAAGATATTGTTTTATGACAAAGAACAAAAGCATGAATAAAAGTTAGCGATTTGTAGTCTACCAGTATTAAGCAATTATCCCCAAATAAATGCCTTTATGTCATGCCCTTGCACAATTGGCCATGCTCATTAGAGATTTCTGTCCTTTTTTCTGAAACATCAAAGACTGCTTGTTATTAGAGTCACGTACCCTGCTTTGAAGCCCCATTGATCTAGTCCCATATGGCAAACCTTATATACAGGCAATTTGAATGCAGATATTTGGGTCTGTAATCCCCTGTAGCAGTTATAAGCAAAGGCGTAGATTGGTTAGCTTTGATGCATCTATTCCTATGCTGGAAATTGCATGCCTGCTTAAGTACTTCACCAGGTCAAAGCCTCAAATGTATTGAATCTTAAAAACACATCTGACAGCTAGCCAAAGACAGGGTCTGTGTGTGCCCTTCTTCTATGTCATTTCCCTTCAGCATGAGCCTTTCATCTCCTGCCTTTTTGCCCCAAAAGGAAGCTGCTTGAAAACATGCCTAGGAATTACAATGTGTAGCCATTCTCTCCCCCACCTCAGAATCCTCAGATATCCTGAATTGGCCAGAAATGTCATTTGTAGAGGTTCCCCTGGCCACTTGCACATGTGCAGGTTGTGTTCCAGATTTATTCCTCAAGATTGTATATCATTTCTTCCTCAAGAGCAATTACATTTCTGGCTCTTGTGAGGTATATAAAGTGGCTGCAATAAATCCTCTAAAAATGCACTATTTTGTTGCAATTTAATCCAATCAATCAATCAACCAATCATTCAATCTGTGTTTGTTTTAAACTATATGGTGTAACAAGGGAACTTGGCATATAGAATTAAGCTTGAGTCGAAAACGAGGACTCTTGCTGTGGACAGTGGTAGCACCAGGGGGGGGAAATTGAGGGGCATTGAAGGGGAAAAGTGGGAGTGGTGAGCTGTGCCCTACATATCAGATTTCTGAAACAGAATTGGAGGGGCGGGGGGCAAGCTAGTTGTTAGACTAGGAGGCGTGCTTTCCCTTCTTGCCTCCCTCTGGAGCTGCCCACCCCCCACCATGCACATCCAATTTCTTTGCTTCCACTTTTTGATATCCAGGGCTGACCCTTGGATAAATAGCTCCTGGGCAACGAGTGGCTTTGGTGTTCCCTCTGGCTAAGTTCTCAGTGTTTCCAAAGTGTGTTGTTTGTGCAATTTGCAAAACCTAGGAGTCTAACAAGCCCTACTGCAGTTCTCAGGCGCTCCCAGCAATGCTTCTGAAAAGAGCCCAGAGTTGCCTGTCACTAATTTGCTGCTTAGCTGCTAATGCTCTCCTGCTTCAGTTCTGTGATCTTCCTGCAGTCTCACAGGCCTTCTGCAGCTTCATTGCAGTCAGGACACTCAACATACAGTGAGCCCCCAAGCTCAATCTGGCATTCCCTTCAGGTAGGTGCCCTGGAAGCTTTTCGCACGGGGCTTATGAAGCCCTTTAACTTACATCTCCTCCGGAATGGAGGGGGTGCGTTCACATAATGGCTAGATTTACCCCCAAATCCCTGCAAGTTATCGGGAAGCAGTTCACACACAATTCAGGTTTTTCACTGTGCATTAGATTGTGACCTGATTTATCTCCGAGGTTAAAAAAATCCACTGTTTGTGTCAGTTTTTTGGGAGTTTTCAGTAAAGCCTCCCTGTAAACTTGTGGTAAAACCTGCTGTGTGTAAAAGTCCCTGGAGACTTCCTGTCTGACCCCTACGGCTGGCCCTACTGATATCTGAAAGGGTAGCCCTGGAGTTAGTAGAATTCAAAGATGGCATTCCTAACATGTGTTCCGGCTGTTGTTGGTGGATGCTAGAGTTAGTCTCTCTCTTCACCTTCATTCATATATTTCTGCAACATTCAGGTGGTAGCAAGTTGGATTATACAGTCAGACAACACAATACTGAGGATTTGTGCCTTAGAGAGAGAGAGAAAGTATGTGTGCTTTGGAGAATGTTGCCAGGATAATGCCTGACCTCTAGTGGCAAGAGAAAAGAATTAATAACTACTTGGTCAGATCTCATGTATGTACCTGTATGTATGTATAGATAGATAGATATAGATATAGATATAGATATAGATATTGTGTGTGTGTGTGTGTGTGTGTGTGTGTATAAAATTCCTTTTTTAAAAAAACTGCAGGTCAATACATTTAATTAAATGCATTTAATGTTTTTCTCCCTGTCAGGTATGCTTAGAACTGGCCCAAATTGAATATGTGTACCAATCAATGCCTTAGAGAACTGAAATCAATCATGTGCATAGATTGGGGATTCCACGCTAATATGCAGGACGGTTGCCAATTCTTGACATAAACAATCACGATGCCTTGGCAGGGCTTGGTGGAGCTTTCTGGGGCAGCAGGAGGAAGTCTGGAAAAAGTCAGAGGATGGCATCAGGGTCAGATCCTAGTGTATTGGGTCATTCTGAGGGCAATGCCTGGTGTCATTTAACAGGTCTGGGGAGTAAACCCAGCACAAAGGCTGTCTAATCACCTAAGGTGTATAGCTAAAAACAAATGGCTATGAGGGAAAACTGTTCTTGCTCTTTTCTTTTCTAGTAACTGCCCCAAAAGCAGTTACACAAAAATTATCTTTAACAACAAAATCTAAACTGAGTGCCTTGCTGCAATTCTCCCGATTCAGAGTTCTTCAGGTGGCACTGAGTGGGCACTTGTTTGTGGATGTGCCCCCCCAAACAAGTAGTTCGTTGTTGGATTCGTATTGGAACTTGTAGGAAAAATACCTTTTCACATAGGCACATGCTTCAGAGCAAAGAAAAGTGCCTTTCTTTGCCCACTGAAATCCACTGGCTCCTTCCAAAATATTTTCCTGGTGCTGCCACTTTGCTTAAGCAGAGTTCCCTTCATGAGTCTGCCTACCAGTTATGATAATCATCTGAGCTCTTGTTCTGCCCCTCATTGGCATCGAAGTCTCAGATGTTTGAGCCCCAGGCAGGGGCGGATTAAACTTTTTGCTGCCCATAGGCAAAAAGGCTTCTGCCGCCCTTTTACCTTAAACAAAAAAAGGTTAGCCTTTTTTTAAAAAAAAGGTACAAGGGGGGACTTTCTTCTTGCCCACTGCACCCTTGCTGCAGCCACTGCTGCCCACAGAGAGGGATGGCAAAATTTGAGGAGGGTCAAAATTTGCTGCTTCTCAAAACTTTGCCGCCATGCTCTGCCTCTCCGTTAATCCACCACTGGCCCCAGGGAGGGCCTTTTCAATAGCAATGCCCAGGTTGGCAGTGTTCCCCAGGGAAACCCAGTTTGCCCTCCTTATATTGGGGTTTAGCTGTCAAGACTGTTCTCTTTCCCCATGCGTCTGCCTTTCTCTGTTCTGGCTCTGTTTTTGACTTCTTGGCTCTATCATCTGCTTTGTGGTTTTCAAGCTGATTTTGTAGTAGTTTTTTAAAATTTCACTGTAGGCTGTACTACGATCCTGTATAGGACTGAAAGGCAGGACAGAAACATTTTAAATTAAGTAAGGACATGAACAAACAGATCAGTAGTATGAGTGGGACCTGCCACATTCTTTCCTGCATCATGGGAATCTCCTCTTTCCTGATCTCCATTTTATACAAGGAGCTTCCCCAAATACCGAAGTAAATCAGACAATCCTGGCCTATGTACAGCCACATGCACATGCTTCTCACCTGCCCTGCCCTGTTCAGTTGGCCACTCTTCTCAGCAGCCAAAGTTTCCCCCTCAAGCAGCACCTTGCATTCATGATGTCTATCCAGCAGTACATATACATGGCAGCTTCACATACATAGCAATGTGAAGCCCAGGGCTGCCTGATTCACTGATGTTTGGGAGAGCACCCTCTGTACAATGGGGACAAGGAATGGGGCATTTCCCCTGACACTGAAGACAATAGGGAAGCTCTTGCTTCCATGGACCAGGTTCACAGTCTGGGGTTGCTCACTGATCCAGCACTGTCACTAGAGGCTAAAGTGGCCTCTGTGGCTCTGAGTGCCTTTCATCAGCTTCGGTGGAAATGCCAGCTGCGACCTTATCTGTAGGCAGCTAGCTTGACCACAACCTCCCTTTTATATTACTGCAATGTGTTGTATGTGCGGCTGCCTTTGAAAACTGTCCGGAAACTGCAGTTCGTCCAAAATAGGGCTGCAAATAGGGCCGTTTAGATGATTAACTGAGGCTGGGCATTTGGATCATATCATGCCAGTGCTTCATTAGCTCCCAGTCCATTTCTGAGTCCAGTTCAAAGTGCTAGTTTTTGTTGGAAGTAAAGGACTATGCACTGTCTCTTGTCTCAATGACATAGGAGGACAGACTAGTGAGTCAGAGGGCTAGAGGGTCAAGACATTGGTCATCCCTTCTCTACTGCTCTGACACTATCCCTTTGATATGTAGATTGCTAACCTTAGGGACTTCCTTCCTTCCAGCTACTTCCTTCCTCTCTCTCTTCTCTTCCCTTCCTTCTACCTTGCAACATGCAAGCTCCTCTCCCCTGCACTATGTGTGCAGAGATGCAGAATCCATCTTATTCCAGCTAGATAGATAGATTAGAGATCCTAACTCCTCACTTTCCTGTCTAGAATGGAGTTCTCTAATAAATACCATTTATATTGATTTGAAACTATGAACTGGCTCCAAGTTACTTTACTCTCAACATACACACATGCCTAACTAAATTCCACTGTGTTGTGCCTCTGTGCACTCTGCTATAATGAAAAAGCGTTTCTCTTACCAGAGAGAATTCCCAACAGTTTTAACCTTTAAAGCTTTAAACCACTTGAGAGCCAGGTACCTGAGAGCCGGGTACCTGAGAGTCTTGCCCCATATGTCCTGACCCAGACCTTGAGAGTTCTTCAGAAGCCCTGTTCTGAGTGCCCCTGCCAAGAGGTGAGGTGGGTGGCTACTAAGGAGGGGGCCTTTTTTGTGATGGCACCCCTTTTGTGGAACAGACTCCCCAGTGAGAAACACCTGGCATCATTACTTTGTTATTTTAGAAGTCAGGTGATGACCTTTCTGTTCATTCATGCCCTTTAAAATAGTTTTGTTAAAGGTTTTTAGAATTATTTGTATTGTATTTTGTAGGGTTTTTTTTACTTTGTGTTTTGATTGTATTATTTATTTATTTATTTATTTATTTATTTATTTATTTATTTAACATATTTTTATACTGCCCAAAATGTATGTCTCTGGGTGGTTTGCAACAAAATAAAAACAGAGAAAGTAAAACATTTGTTTTACAAAAAGTTTAAAACATTACAACAATTTAAAAATTTTTAAATAATATTTTAAAACAGCATTAAAACCATTAAAGCAATATTAATTAAAAGCCTGGGTGAACAGATGCATCTTTAAAGACTTTTAAAAAGCTGTCAGAGATGAGGAGGCTTTTATTTCACTGGGGAATGCATTCCAAAGCCTCAGGGCAGCAGCAGAGAAGGCCCATCCCTGAGTATCCACCAGATGAGCCGGTGGCAACTGCAGACGAACCTCTCCTGATCATCTCAATGGGCGGTGGGGTTCATGACAAAGAAGACGTTCTCTTAAATACCCAGGGCCCAAGCTGTTTAGGGCCTTATAGGTTATAACCAACACCTTGTATTTTGCCTGGAAACATATCGGCAGCCAGTGTGGCTCCTTCAATACGGAAGTAATATGTTCTCTCCTAGATGACCCAGAGACCAGCCTGGCTGCCGCATTCTAGACCAACTGTAGTTTCCGGCCTACATACAAGGGCAGCCCCACATAGAGCGCATTGCAGTAATCCAGTCTGGAGGCTACCAGCAGATGTACCACTGTTTTGATATCATTCATCTCAAGAAATGGATGCAGCTGGCATATCAACTGAAGCTGATATATTATGAGCCACCCAGAGAACAGTTTGATATGGGATGACTAACAGATAAAGTTGTTATTAACTGAGCTATATTTATGCATTAGAGCTCCTGCAGAATTTTTCATCAGGATAACTGAAGCACATTTTTTACTTTTTACTGGCTTCTTAAAGATGTGAAGCATTTATTATAGTGGCTCTACATAGTAGTTAAGTAGAGGATAAAGTTATTCTGTACTAACTGAAAGCACTACTGAAAAGAACAGCTGGAAAAGCAAAGACTGTGTACATCTGGTTAAGACTTCCTGGGCTTCAGCTAATAAGAACTAGAGAACATGAAATGTTCTTGATGAAGCCCCAATTGCTTTTTGCTAAAATTGGAAACTTTTCCAGATGTACCAGAAGCTGCTGCTACAGCCCAATCTTTTCCTTGCTATTTCTGTGTTCCCTGGGATACAAAAAGATTTGCTGAAAATGCAAAGTCTTTGGCTGGCACTTATAAGTATTTCACAACAATAGCTGCATAATTGGAGAGTAATAATGACACATTAGGAAGTAACAAGTTTCTTATCACGCAAATTCTCAGAGACAACAGCCTACTTCATTAGCTCCATGGCAGGGACTAAAAAAAAAGGATAGGTACAAATTCATATGGATTAGGTTATACAACATTAAAGGGGGCAAGAGCTAAAGATAATGGGAGAGCTTAAGAGATATTCTGATAGCTCAAGTGCTTAACAAAACAAAATCAAGAATGGACATTTGTTGGATCATCAGACATGAATACTAAATTGCTGAACATTAATGCAATACACAACTAAATAACTAAAGAAAAATTACTCTTTTTAGAATTCCCTCTCTGGAGGACAAAAACCCCCTATTCACACTATTTGCCCAAATCATTTTAGTTTGTCTCAAAACAAAACTTGAACTAAAAACATTGAGTGGGTCATGACTATATGCCAATCAATACTGAACCAAAGTTGAGTTCTAATGCTAGCAACCTGAGAGAGCATATAGGCAAGTGAGCAGGACTGGCCTTAGGGGTGGGCGAACTGAGCTGTTGCCCAGGGCTCCTACCTGAAGGGGATACCAAGCTGAGCTTGCACAAGACACACATCTTGGCAACTGTGATGAACTAACCATGGTTAGAAGCAGAACCTTCAATGCCACCTGGAAGCTCAAGGCAATCAAGTACTTGTATATGACTGTTCTGCCTATTTTCAGTTCATACTTTATCTCCTTGATGTAAAGCCCCATTGTGCAGGAGTCCTGCAATTATACTAGATCATGCCTGGAACAAGCAGGCTTTGTATAAAGGTACACAGAGTAGGTCCATGTGCAGCTGGTATGGTGTAGTGGTTGAAAGTATAGCTGTGAGCCAATTCAAATTTCACCCCAGCCATGAACTCACTGGATGGCCTTGGGCAAGCTGCTGTTCGATCAATCTTAGCTCCCCACCCCACCTCCACCATCTGTCAAATATAGGAATGATAACCTATCTTTCAAGGCTGTTGTAAGGATTACTGAGATAATAGGCTCACTCACACAACCCGAAACAGGGTCAGAGGAGTGGCCAGCCAGGGTAGGAGAGTTCTGTGCACTCCCAATCCGCAGCTGTGTGGACTCAAAAAGCAAGGCAGGAGGAAGGACGAGTGATTGTGCGGGAGACAGGTAGGATGGACGTGCTCTATCCACATTCTATCCCCAGCATTTTACCAAGGATGGACAACAAGCTGTCCTAGCCAGCTGTCTCTCCCACATGGTAACTCTCCCCTTCTTCCACCTTGCTTTTTGATTTCACACGGCTAAGGAGTGGGTGCCCACATCACACTCCTGCACTGGTTGGCCGCTCCTCTGACTCTGTTTCAAGTTGGGTGAATGACCCTATTGTGTGTGAAGTGCTGTGAGCTGTGATACAAATACTGGCATAATGTGTTATTTACTTATTTTTATTTCTAGACTGTCCAAAACCTGCATCTCTGGGCAGTTCACAATTAAAATCATTTAAATATTAAAACCATTAATGTTAATATCATTAAAAACCCAACATGAAAATATTAAAACTATAAATCTAATTAAAAGCCTGGGTGAATAAATGTATCTTCAGTGCCTTTTTAAAAGTTGCCAGAGATGGGGAGGCTCTTATTTCAACAGGGAGTGCATTCCAAACCCTCAGGGCCCGTTGCCAAGTAGCTTCCAGATGAGTTGGCAGAAATCACAGATTAACCTATCCAGATTATCTTAACAGGTGGTGGGGCTCATGGTGAAGAAGACATTATCTTAAATACCCAAGGCCTAAGCTGTTTAGGAATTTATAGGTAATAACCAGCACCTTGTATTTTGCCCAGAAACATATCAGCAGCCAGTGTAGTTCTTTGAACACAGGAGTAACATGGTCTCCTAGATGACCCAGAGATCAACCTGGCTTCAGCATTCTGGACAAATTGCAGTTTCTGCACTACGTACAAAGGCAGCCCCACATAGAGCACACAGCAGTAATCCAGCCTAGAGGTTACCAGCATATGTACCACCATTTTGAGGTTGAGCATCTTAAGAAATGGACGCAGCTGGTGTATCACCCTAAGCTGATAAAAAGCACCTCTGGCTACCAGGGAGAAGTTCAAATCCAGAAGATTCCCTAGATTGCATGCCTGTTACTTTCAGAGCGGCGTGACCCCATCCAGAATCAGCAGATCAAAATTGTCCACTCAGTTCCAAACCCACACAATAAGTACCTCCGTCTTATCTGGATTCAGCCTCAGTTTGTTATCCCTCATCCAGCCCATTACTGCCTCCAAGCAGGCATTTAGGGAGGTTATGCCTTCTCCTGATGAAATAGATTTGGGTGTCATCAGCATATTGATAACACCCTGCACCAAAGCTCCTGATGATTTCTCCCAGTGGTTTCATGTACAGTAGATGTTAAACAACATTGAAGACAATATGGAGCCCTGAGAGACACCATATAAAAGTTCAGGTTTTGAGGAACAAGAGTCTCCAACTGGAATCTGCCTGTGAGGTAGGAGCGGAACCACTGCAAAGCAGTGCCTCCCACCTACAACCCCCTCAGACCCAATTGGTGGTGAACCATCAGGCTGTCCAAGGCAGTCTCCACCCCATAGCCCACCCAAAAGCCAGTTTGAAATGGGTCTAGATAATCAGTTTCCTCCAAGACCTCCTGGAGCTGGGAGGCCACCACCTTCTCAATCACCTTGCCCAACCATGGAAGGTTGGAGACAGGCCTGTAGTTGTTTAACTCCGAGGGATCCAAGGCAGGCTTCTTCAGAAGCAGTCTAGACAAGACAAGGAGGCATCCTGCCCTCCCACAGAGAAGCATTTATGATTACTACCAAGCCTTCTACAACAGCCTTGCTGCCAGAAAGTATAAGCCATGTTGGGCAAGGATCAAGAGGGCAGGTGGTAGGCCACACCATTCTGAGCAACTTGTCCACATCCTCAGGAGGAGCTGCTGGATACCTCAGCATCAGACTCTTTAACAATTGTGGAGTTTGAATCCAAGTTGGCCCAGTAGAAGAGGTTTTGACCACACAAAAACTCATTAAAAACATCACAGCGAGTAATTGTTGGTTCCAAGTATGGATTCAAGGGGGAAGGGGTGCACATTAGCCCCTTAACAACCCTGAACAACTCCGCCAGACGTGAACTTTCAGATGCAATATGGGAGAAAAAGAATCGTTTCTTTGCCGCATGTATCAATTGAGCATAGATCTTCAAATGTGCTCTATGTAATAATTTGTCAGATTCGAGTCAAGTCTTTCTCCACTTGAGCTCTAGTCATCTCCCTCACCACTTCAGCCCCCGTAGTTCTTCCGTATACCAAGGGGCCAGTTTTGAAGCAGGTTGGAGAGGACGCTTAGGAGCGATCTTGTCCACTACCCTGATGAGTTAATTATTCCAGTTCTCCACCAGTGTGTTGACAGGGTCACCAGCAGAGCCAACACTAAATCCCTCCAAGCCTTCTTGGAATCCTATTGGATCCAATAACCTTCTTGGGTGGACCATCCTAATGGGCCCCCACCCCTGCGGAGGTGGGATATGGTCACGACTCCAACCTTAACCAGATGGTGGTCTGTTCATGCAAATGGGGAAACCACAAGAGTCCCCACCCACGGAACACCACCCTATTCAGAGTGAAAGCCAAGATCAAGCATGTGACTAGCAATATGTGTTGGTCCCGAGACCACTTGGGATAGGCCCATACTTGTTATGGCTGCTATGAACTCCTCAGCTGCCCTGGACAAATTGGTTCTAAAGTGAACATTGAAGTACTTCAGCACCACAAGCCTGGGAGACTCTAATGCCAGGCAGACCAAGTCCATCAGCTATGTTAGGGACTCCATTGGGCAGTGGGCCAAATGGTACACCATCACGACTCCCAGTCTATCCCTGGTCCCCAAATTAGGTACACAAATTCATTGTGGTCAGACACTTCAACAGGGATCCTGGCAAGGGAGATACTGTTGTTCTTATAGACCACAGCCCATGTCCCCTCCCCTCCCCCTGTCCTCAACAGAGTATCCTGGAGGGAGAAGCTGGGACCCGACTGGACCACCAGCCTCCCCTAACCAAGTCTCTGTAATACATATCAGATTGGCCTCTTCATCCAGAATCAGACCATGGATGATTTCAGGTTTATTCTGGACTGACCTGGCATTACAAAGGAGCAAGATGAGGCTCTGTGGGTGGTTGGCTTTCCAAGGTCAGTGTGCTGGCAGGACAGCCAGAAGGGGAAACAGCAATTAAGTGTCTGATTTCCCTTTCCAGCAATGGCCTGCTGACCTGTCAACATTACTTCTTCTATTCCCCACCAGTACTGGACTAGCTGCCCCATAATCAGTGGATATACCCGCTGTCTCCCCATCTCCAGACAGACCTAGGCACATTAAAACTCAACTCACCCAGGACATTCAAACAGAAGCCAAATAAAATCCCTGCCCACCTTTACACACCCATGAGGAATACTGAGTCAAACTGCCTGGCCCTTGTCCTCATTATCCCCCCAAAGGGCTCCCCTAAAGGGGTGACTTTGGTGTCATCCCTTCGTTGGTGACCCCGCTGCCACAGGCAGAGCTGGGCAGGTGGCAACAGGAACTGCTGAGTCACTCACCCCTGGCCCCAGTCCTCCACACACTCCCCATAGATGTTACACAGAGGCAGCAGTCTCACAGGGGAAGCAGGACCATGCAGGCAGCAGCAAAAGGAGTAAACAGCACACACTCAGTCTCTCACACCAGGCAGCACTGGATGGGAAGCAGATAGTCTCTTCTTCTCCTCTACTGGGCTTCTAGCCCAAAATAAACATGATATGTGATATAAATCCTAGTTATTACCCCAAAGGAGTACTTCTATGAGCCATCCAAAGTTTTACAAAGTGGTTTGTCTATAGGCCCTGCCTAAGGCTGCCATCTCCCCCGGACCGCCAGGTATTTACTGGATTTTAAGCATGTTAGCTGGTTAGCTGATTAGTTTGCCCGGATTCCCAGCTTCTTTTAAAAAAGAAAGAAAGAAAAAGCTCAGCTCTAGCCCTTGTAGAAGCAGAGTTAAGGAGCAAGACATGCAATTACTATTCTGTTCAGCTGCTAGACTTAGAGAAAGGTTGGTGAAGCACAGAAGGTTACCTGGGAGAGGTTCACTATTGTCCCATTCGCATGTAACATGAAACCGGAGTTGAAGAGGCCTGATGTATGTTGAAATTTTAGTATGTGCAAATGCGTGCAATTGAGGTTCAGACCCAAAAGCAACCTGAGGTTCCCCTTCCAGGACTCCAGTTTGAACCTTTGGTTTGTAATTGGTTTTGCTGCTCCTACCTTCAGTTTAACGGTGCCAGCGTTACGTCCGAATGCTGCACCTCAGTCCCACTGTGCTGAAACCCAAGTTGAGGGAGGGAGCTCCTCACTCCCTTCAGCTGCGATTTGTTACCGGGGCTGACCTTCAGTCTAGAAGGAAGAGCACGCAGCCAGTCCCCCCTCCTCTCTGCAGTTTCCCTGCCTGTGGAGAACCTCCTGTTCATTATGTCTGAATGTGGGCAGAAGTGGGGAGTGGAACCGTGTTACATGCCAATGTGGCCAATAAGTAACCCCCCTGCTGAATGTTACCTTTGTTTTTTGTCAGCAGGGGGTCTCTATAGGGCAGTTGAAAGGATAGCTTGGTTTTGGTGTTAATCACTGTCTACCTGCGTACTGTAATGTTTAAGGTTTTTAGCTTTAGAGTGCATTCCTTTCTGTGCAAGCCTGCTTAGAAGTAAGTACTATTGGTTTCAATCAGATATTTTCCCAAGTAAGTGTATATAGGATTGCAGCCTATATTTTTTGTTCTATCACAACTATTAATATCTCAAACTTAATTCGTATAGATATTATTTTGGTTTTGTGTTGTTTTTTTTAAACTATTGTTGATAGATATCCAGAGCAAAATACAAGTCAACTGGACAGTGCATCAGTTAATTTGCATAATATATAAATTATTTGCAAGCTAATTTGCAAATTAGGGTGCCTGGATGTGGAGAGCTTTAATATGGCAACCCTAGCCCTGCCAAATATAAATATATAGTGTCCAAATATAAATTTGTAGGTTTGTCCCCTTAAAAAAAAAAGACAGTTGCCTAGTAGCATTTGATAAATATTTTACAGAACAATTTATTCCTTTCCTATCTAAATTCATGAATTACTCATTGCGTAGCACGTCTTCTCCCCTCCAGGCAGACAGCAGTAGTTCCCACAGATTGTTTTAAAAATGAAAGCCGCTCAAGATAAAGGTGGGTTTCATTAATTAATTAGTACTGTAATGCTATACCTAAAGCAATAGCAGCATAGCTGGAGGTACTTTTACCTAAGATTGAACACATCGTCAAGTGTGGGGTAAACATATCTTCTTATCTAGACTACTTCAGATTATTATTGTTGTATTTACTCGCAATTTAAATTGTGGCTGTCAAATCATTGTACAGAGACTTCACAACACTTTCCGCAGCAGGGAGAATTAATTTCCTCAGTTTTAGTGATGGAAAAACCAGAACAGACAGAAACCAGGTTGACTCCCATCAAATTCCACTAATCTAAGGTTTAGTAGAAGAACCAGCATGAGAGTGATTTGTGTAAGAGGTGGAAAGATGTAATGAACGGAACTGAGAGATCTGGGTGCAGATCAATGGCCTTGGCCATTGTGGCTTGGAATGATGGGAGTAGTGTTCCCTGTAACAGAGTTTCCCAGATGTTGATGACCACAACTCCCATAATCCCCAGCCAAAGGCTATTGAAGCAAGGACTTTTACACACAGCAGGCTTCACTGTGGGTTTATAGCAATAGCAATAGCACTTACATTTATATACCGCTTTATAGCCGGAGCTCTCTAAGCGGTTTACAATGATTTAGCATATTGCCCCCCCAACATTCTGGGTACTCATTTTACCGACCTCGGAAGGATGGAAGGCTGAGTCAACCTTGAGCCCCTTGGTCAGGATCGATCTTGTAACCTTCTGGTTACAGGGCGGCAGTTTTACCACTGCGCCACCAGGGGCTTATTGGGAAGCTTTACTGCGAACTCAAATTTGCCAACCCAAAAACGACACAAATAGTGTATTTTTTTTACCCCATATATAAATCAGGCTACACTCTAACGTGCAGTGAAAACCCCGAATTGTGAGTGAACTGCTCCCTGATAAGTCGCATGGACTTTGGGGTAAATCTGGTCGATGTGTGAACACGCCCCCTCCATTCTGGAGGAGATATGAGTTAAAGGGTTGTAAAAGCCCTTTGTGGAAAACTTCCTGGGAATCATGGGAGTTGTAATCAACAAAATATGGGAACACTGCATGGGAATTGTGGTCCAACAATATCTGGGGACCCAAGTATGAGAACCTCTGGCCTAAGCTAAGCATTAGTTGTTGTAAGGATAAAATGGGATCACCCATGAGCTCCTTGGAAGAAGGGCATGATACAAATATTGCAAATGAATCGCCAGAGTGCTCACTTGTTCTGTTCTTTTTATTAAATACACTCACATCCCACTTCCTTTGGAAAGCTCAGAACTGTTTACATGGGTCTCCCACTAGTTTCACATCTAGGCACCAATCCAGTCCTGATTAGCTTTTGCAGTGCTGCTTGTGTTGGGCCCCAGAATATAGTTCCTCACAGAATGTCTCCATATCTATTCATTCAGATATGCTCTAGTAAGGAACTCTGGCTTGGCTTGACCCTTCACACCAAAGATATCTAGACACCGCCATTGTGCAGCAGGCAGAATTCTGTTTGATTATTTCAACATCCTTGTTCTTGGCATAGTTGATTAAAAACACATCTCTGATATGAAAAGCAAAGGCCTTTTAAAGGTTAAAAACCTAATGCATTGTACTTCTCTAACAGTTATTTATGCTTTATTAAAGCAATCTATTCCACCACCCTTGATTGCTCCCACAATTTCTTTTATTGTTGTGAAAAGCAGTGGTGAGATTGCACGAAATCAGAAACTTTTGTGCTTGAATAATCCCATGCATAAAATATATTACTACGTTTTCATTGATAATCTCCTCAAGGTTTTAAGAGCTTGGTAGTCAATAGTCTTCTCAAGGTCTTAACTACTCAGATTCCTATAGAGCTGAAATTAATAGGATATTTCTTCTTAATACCATACTACAATTTTTACATGCAATAAATGGGCAAATACATTTATCAGCCAATGTCCTAATTAAGAAAAATAGCTTGGGTAAGGAGCCATGTAATTATACAGACGCCTCTTCATAATGTTAGTACCTTGTTTTCCAAAGGCAATAGATTAAGAAACCAAATTACTTACTGGAGGAACTGAATTGCTTTTAAATTAATAAATGGAGGCAGATTGTTGGGGGGGGGACTTCCTAGAATCTCAGTCACAAAAGTACCCTTCACTCCCACTGGATCGGGCTGTAGCAAAATAACTGGATTGATGTATCCTAATTGTCTCATTGCATATTGTGTAATATTATCATGGAAGGGCAAAATCCAGGGGCTACAGTCCAAAACAGATTTAGGCATGCTTGAAGCAATTGTTTTCCATGGGCTTAACATGCCAGCTGATGGATTGAGGTGAGAATCTGTTCAAAGAAACGTATCCCTAAAATGTGGGGGTGTGCATTTTGGAATTTTCTCATTTCGATTTGTATCTGAATCGAAACACCCCCGTTTTGTTTTGTACCCAAATTTTCAGAATCCGAATCATCCCTGTTTTGTTCTGTAGCCGAATTTTCAGAATCCGAATCCAAATCGATTTGGATTGTTTAAAATGGGTCCCAGGGCAAAAAGAGTGGGTGGTGGTGGTAGTGTCCAAAGGGTGGAAGCTACCACCCAAATTTCAAAGGAATTGGGCGAAGGGCTGATTTTTTTTGTGAATTTTTAAAGTTTACGTGTCTTTAAGAATTTTCCATAGGGAATAATGGGAATTCTAGCAAATGTATTACTTCTCATTGAGGGGAAAGGGGTGGCCCAGAGGGGAGTGTTGTGGGTGGTAGTGCCCAGTGGGGGTAAGGAAATTACCAGAATTGTTTCAAAGGAACTGGGCAAAGGGCTGATTTTTTGTGTTGCTGAAGTTAATGTGCCTTTAATATTTCTCCCATGGGGAATAATGGAGATTTCAACAGCCCCATAATTCCACTTGGGGGGCACTGGGGTTGCCCAGAGTGAGGGGTTGTGTAGTGCACATAGGGTGCCAACCACCCCCATACCCACAAGCCTGTGGGGTACTGGGTTTTGTTGTTTCTGAGGTGTTCAGTGTAAATTCTCTGGTAGCATGTGCGATTTTCAGTAAAAAGCAAGAGTCTACTCTCATATGCTACCAGAGAATCTACACTCAGAACACCACAGAAACAACAGAACCCAGCACCCCATGGGTTAGCAACCCTTTCCCTGGCCAATGTGGGGTCAGTAAAGAGTGGCAAGAAGCAAAAGAGCCAATGGGGAACAAGGAGGGAATTGTCAACAGGTCACCCCATGCTTTCGGTCACCAATCAGAAGGCTGGAAGGGCGGGAAATTCAAAGAGGTGTCAAACACAAAATGGAGACTGACTCAGAGATCACCACAAAATGGAGGTCCGAAACAACAAAACGTTTTGTAGCCGAAACAGGGACGTTTTGTTTTGTATACAAAACTTTTGGATCTGGAAAAAGGATGTTTTGTTTTGTCTACAAAACACCCAAAACGGGCTGTTTTGGGTACAAAACGTTTTGTATCCGAAACGTTTCGAACATCCCTACTAAAATGCATGGTGGTTGCTGTTCTAAAGCTTATTGGCTGACATGCTGTGCAACATTCCATCTGCCTTGTAATGGACATACATACAGTTGTACATACAGTTGCACAAGAACGTTCTTGTGCAAATGTGGTAACCTGCACAAATATAGTTGTGCAATTGATAGCCTTGATTGATTGAATGTTACATTTATATACCATCTTTAATTAAAAATAATACCAAGGAGGTCCACAGCATATTAAAAAAATATAAAAATTAAAAGCAACCCACCAATAAAACAGTAAACCAATAAAACAGTAAAAATGTAATCCGCAGAAGGAGCACTAATAACAGAGAAGGAAAACAGCACCCCTTAACATATAGCAGTCCAGGTAAATCCGAGTTTTTACCTGCCTATTAAAAGCAGTGAAGGAGACTGAGGAATGGATGCCCTTTGGGAGAATATTTCAAAGCCTGGGGGCAATGACTAAGAAGGCCCTGTCCCATGTGCACAACAATTAAGCCTCCCCCAGTGTTGGCACTTGAAGCAGAGCCTCTGCTGATGATCTTGTCAAGTACTACAATCTTCTGGAATAGACGGCCCTTTAAATATCCAGTGCCCAAACTGTTAAAGGCTTTAAAGGTAGCTAGCTGACCCAGGCACTGAGCATCTGTGCCCCTAGTTCTCCCTTCCTCCCCCTCCATTTCAGGGCTCAGCCAGTTCTCCTCCCATCCCTTCAGCCAATCTCCCTCACCGTCCTTTCCACCAGCAGCTCTAGGAGCCTGGCGGTCTGTTTTTGTCAGCTGCTCAGTTACTCTCAGTGGCGGCAGTGCTGCTTTCTCCTTGACCTCCCCTCACCTCCCTCCCTACCACCAGCTCTCGTCCTCCTTGTAAGGAGCCCAGCGGCCCCGTTTTCGCTGCCTGCTCATCCATCCTCGGTGGATTGCAGTGGTGCTGACTCCTCCTCCTGGGTCTCCCTCCTTCCTCACTAGCTCTCTCAACTCCCGGCAGCTGCTCATGAACTCTCACGAGAGCTGCTACACACAGGATTAACCATGGTATGCCTTAGAGAATTAGATACAGGTGAAACTCGGAAAATTAGAATATCGTGCAAAAGTCCATTAATTTCAGTAATGCAAATTAAAAGGTAAAACTGATATATGAGATAGACGCATTACATGCAAAGCGAGATAAGTCAAGCCTTAATTTGTTATAATTGTGATGATCATGGCGTACAGCTCATGAAAACCCCAAATCCACAATCCCAGAAAATTAGAATATTACATGGAACCAAGAAGACAAGGATTGTAGAATAGAACAATATCGGACCTCTGAAAAGTATAAGCATGCATATGTATTCAGTACTTGGTTTGGGCCCCTTTTGCAGCAATTACTGCCTCAATGCGGCGTGGCATGGATGCTATCAGCCTGTGGCACTGATGAGGTGTTATGGAAGACCAGGATGCTTCATTAGCGGCCTTCAGCAATTCTGCATTGTTTGGTCTCATGTCTCTCATCCTTCTCTTGGCAATGCCCCATAGATTCTCTATGGGGTCAGGTCAGGCGAGTTTGCTGGCCAATCAAGGACAGTATACTGTATACTTTTCAGAGGTCCGATATTGTTCTATTCTTCAATCCTTTCCTTCTTGGTTCCATGTAATATTGTACTTTTCTGAGACTGTGGATTTGGGGTTTTCATGAGCTGTACGCCATGATCATCACAATTATAACAAATTAAGGCTTGACTTATCTCGCTTTGCATGTAATGCGTCTATCTCATATATCAGTTTTACCTTTTAATTTGCATTACTGAAATTAATGGACTTTTGCACGATATTCTAATTTTCCGAGTTTCACCTGTATATAGATGAACAGCACTTTGAATTGAATTGAATTATTTCCAGTGGCTGTCAGTTGTGCAACTATGTCTGCACAAGTTCCTGCATTTGTGGAAGAGCGCTTTTGTCATACCAGGTCATGCAGAAATCATGCCTGGTCACACAGAGGCCTATTGCACAGGCGCGGTGGCCTCCAAAATGGCCACCATGCCAAGGGGGGAAGGCTGATATCTGGCCAAAGAGCAGCCGTATGGCTGATTTCAGGAATAAGGGAGCTGGTGGGGGGAGGAGGATCCTCCCTGGACACCCCATCACACCCCCTTGGACAACTCCCCCAGAGGGGATAAGTGTAAAAAAAAAAAATTAAAAAACAACAACTTGTGAACCCCTTGGGGGGGGGTGTCCGAGGTTGGACCGAAAAGGGGGTGGTTCAGTTCGACCCTAAACAGTCAAATCTGTTTGCACATCCTTAACTGGGGGCCCGAGTCCCATGCTCCACCAGTGATGCTCCAGCTCATACAGCATTATTGGTGAGGAGAAGCCTTTCACGGACAAGGATTACATGAAGAGATGTATACTGAAAATCGGTCATGAATTATTTGATGAGTTTCACAACAAGGACAAAATATTACCGAAGAATCAGGACATGCCATTATCAGCACGCACACACACACAAAACAGTTCATGGCAGAGCTGTGAAAATGGCTCATCACATTTCAAGACAAGTAACAAACATTACATTTGAGTAAAGCTACTCATTTGCTTTGGATGTGACAACCAAATTCAATTGCATTACACATCAGAATTTCATTCCTTCTTGTGGAACGGAACTTGGAAATAAAATGGGACTGGTCCTTCACATTGTCAGTTGGATCCTCACCCAAGTCCTTAACCACAATCAGTTTCAGTCACTGCTTGAGGAAATAAAATCCTTATACCCCAATCTAGTAGTGTGCAGAGTCACCTTAAGTGGTGCAGCAGGGAAATGCTTAACTAACAAGCAGAAGGTTGCTGGTTCAAATCCCCGCTGGTACTATATCGGGCAGCAGCGATATAAGAAGATGCTGAAAGGCATCATCTCATACTGCACAGGAGGAGGCAATGGTAAACCCCTCCTGTGTTCTACCAAAGACAGCCACAGGGCTCTGTGGGCACCAGGATTCAAAATCAACTTGACAGCACACTTTACCTTAGTAGTGTGCAGCAATGTCACTGGCAGGGGCGTAACTATCATAGGGCAAGGGGAGACAGTTGTCTGGGGGCCCACTGCCTTGGGGGCCCCCCAGAGGCAAGTCACATGACTGACTCCCCCAGCCGTGCACCTGCCCAGGCTTCCTTCAGTTGTATTCATCCTCCGAAGTTGATTTGAGTGTTAAGACCTGGAGCTACCAGAAAGGGCATGTTTTCTCGATTACCATTAAATGACTTGCACCGTCCACAATTTACAAACCCTGGTAAAAAATAATTTAGGATGATGTTCTATTGTGGCACGTAGGAGATAGACAGGCAGACAGACAGGTAGGTAGATAGATTTCACTATGCTTTTTGTTACCACTACTCAGCCTCATTTAAGATTTCTTTACTTCGTGAGCTGAGCTTCAGTGAGGGGGGGAGCATTTTTAAATCTTGTCTCTGGGCCCACTCCAACCTTGCTACGCCCCTGGTCACTGGTTATCTCATGACAAAGTTTACTCCCGATTTATCATGGGCATAAACAGGTTTAAGTCAGGTTTGGATACAAAGGGTACTAAATATGCCACGCTTTCAGACTGTGACTGGTTGCTCAAGTTTTACTACCTCATCAGCACTTTTGGTAATTTGAATGAGTTGAACCTTAAGCTGCAAAAGCAAGGAAATACATTCATGGTTCTGCATCAGGCAGTATTTGGACTGGGATACTGCCATCATAAAAGATACTGAGACAGGCAGCACTGGCACATTACAAATGTATCATGCTTGCAGGGGTGTAGGAAGCTTGGCCACAGCCGGAGGACAAAGTTCTCTGTCAGCTCCCTTGCCTCATAAATTTTACAATCATGCAAGCAAGAAGATTCAGCAGCAGAACTCAGATTAAATAAAGTCATAAATGAAATACAATGTTTCATTTATGCTATTATTATTCATATCAATTATCAATAATTTGAAGTTGCATGTTTTCAGTCATGTAGATGGGCATTCTTATACTGACTCTTTGTTGACCACTTCTTCTGAATTTTGACGGTAGTTTGGCTTTTGGGTTTGAAAAGGTTTCCCCAGGCTAGAGGCTTGCATGTTACATTAGCCTCAAGGGAATGTGAAATCAGTCTAACCAAGCAGCCAAAGCATCCCAGTTTGGCTTCCATTCAGCTAAAACTTAAATGGCAGCCAGCTCACCATCTGTCTTTCTGATCCATTCTGCCATAGACATTCCAACAGCTCCATAGCTGCTCTGTTTTTTCTGGCTAGATAGCAGGCTGTAAAGGTCCACCGTATGTTGAGAGGAACCCCAAGTTGAGCCAGGCTGCAAATACAGCCTACAAGTGGAGCAAGTAGGTGGGTGGACAGATGTGATGCAAAACAAACTGTCTGCGTAGCCATTAAGGAGCTGCACTGCGATTCAAGCATGCAGGTGTTCACGAGAAACTAGGAACAAGGCAGGAGACATGGCTGGTAGCTGCATCATGGTCAGGCAGCTGGTGGGTGAGTGTCTGATCTGGGACAGATAAGGCAGCTGGAAGCAGAAGCTCTGAATGAGAGCCATTGAACCAGCATGATTTGATGCCTGCTGAGAAGTAGCTGTTGAGAGCACCGCTCCTTCCTGGATCCCTACTCCAGAGGAGGCACTGCACTGGCCTCCCCTCCTCCTCAGTAGACTGATCAGGAGGGAGCCTTAAGCATCAGCAGATGAGACTGCCTCTGGAGCTGAAGCTTTGCCCTGGCACAGTGTCACTCTGGATTGATGACGGGGAAGGGTCAGGAGCCTCACTGCAGGGGAACAGTGTTCCCCCTAACAGGGATTCCTGGATGTTGTTGACTACAACTCCCATAATCCCCAAGCAAAAGCCATTGCAGCTGGGGATTCTGGGAGCTGTAGTCAACATCTGGGAATCCCTGTTAGAAAGAACACTGCAGGGGAACCAGGTCTGCAGTGCTCCAAGGGTCTTCTGAGGGGACAACCGACTCTGGCTCCCTGAAGGATCTGGGTTAGGTGATTATTGGCTCGGGGACCAAGGCTGGGATGGTCCCCTCTTCTGCTGAAATCATTTCTGAGTCAGTGTCCGGGCAAACTCCCAACAGTGAGAAATCAATCCCTTCCCAATTTGGCACAGTAGCCTTTTCTGTAGAAAAAGCAGATACAAATTTCCACCTGTGTTCAAAACCCTGTACCAGACATGCAGACTGCCTAATCCATGTTAGACCTGCAGGGAGTTTTGTCAGCTCTGTAGGCCAGCAGGTGAGCTTGGGCTGAAGCATTGTCCCACTGTGTGAATTGGAAGTGCCTAAATGCACCATGCCCTAAATCAGAACTGTGCCTGTGTATCTTTAAGGAAACAGCATCCTGTAAAGGTAACAACAGGAAAGAGTATTTGTTGAGGGCTCAACATACATAAGTTTCTGTTTCAGCAGATGCCTTTCCTCGCAATAAGCATGTGGCTCTAATTGGATATTCTTTGCCAACAGGAAGAGCTCCTTAAGGAAGAGATGTGGCTTATAATTGGTGCATCTGTCCTTCTAAAATTAGAATAGGACCTTAGGAGTAGGCACCTTGCCATGCTAACAGATGGCTGCTGACATATAGCATGTTAGAGAACCAACATATGCAGGAATTTGGGTCCCACCCAGGAATGCTAAAATGGCAGCCAAAGCAGTTTCTGTACTCTGATTGTTTCTATATGCCATTTACACACTTGAATTTTAATTTGAAACAATATTTCTCTGAGTGTATTATAAATGACTTCCTTGCAAGGGGTTAGAGGTATTGTTTCAATGTGCCTGATTTACAGGTCAGGGTACAACAACTTGTGGTGAAATTATTGGTCCTCATCATCTCCACCCTGCACCAGGGTGAAATCCACTTTTTCTTGAGGCGCTCACAGCCTATGTGTCAAGAAATTTTATGCCAAAAATAGGAACATAGGAAGCTGCCTTATATCAAGCCAGACCATAGGTCCATCCAGCTTAGTATTGTCTACACTGACTGGTGGTGGCTCTCCAAAGTATAAGGCAGGAGTCTCTCCCAGCGCTACCTGGAGATGTCAGGGAGTGAACCTGGGATCTTTTGCATGCAAGCATGCAGATGCTCTTCTCCTGAGCTAGGGCTCCATCCCCTAAGAAATACAGGAAGGTTTATCACATCACTTGTTATTTTGTCCTAGGTGCAGTGGGGGGTCTCTGGAAGAGAGGTGTGGCTTTTTCTTTCCCTTAGCAATATTAACTATTGCAGCTGTTAAAGTGCTATTTACATCTTGTTAGCGCTTTCCAAATAATTACTGCTTGGGCACAACATGCACAATGACAGGATTTTTTTTCTTATTCAGGGGTCCACTTCTCAGTTCTGCTTCTACCTCCTGGAAGCTTGCATGATATCATCTTTTAGGGACCAGTCCAGTTATGGGACTGTTTTGATTTTAAAAAAAAATTAAAAATCAAGAGATTACCCAATCCACTTTATATTACATATACAGCACCCTGCCCTACATCTGTGCTCAATCTCAAAGTCCTATGGCAAGCCATTCCATAAATATACAAAGAGGAGGGAATAACCTCAAAAGGAAATGTACTTTCCATTAGGTCTGAGGAGAAGGTGTGGGTGGGGGGACAGGGCAGGCAGGGTTTGCACTTCTCTTTGTTCTCGGCTGCCTGCAGGAATGGAGTTGGAAGCTCAGTTCCCGGCAACTATTTGCTACCCCGCCCCCAGCTGAAGGTTGGCACAGAGATTGAAGAACATTGTTTGTATTGTTTACCTGATGCTTATTCCATTGCCATTGGAGTCTTCCTGCTCCTTCCCCAACTTAAAAAGAGTTTCTGGAGATCTAGTAGTAGCGACGGTTGTTGTTTGTTCCCCTTCTCCCAATCTCGGCCTTAGGGAGGGGTGGGTGGGTGGGAGCTGCTCTTTCCAGCCTGGGGCTTCCTTTCGGGACAGCAGCATGGAAGGGGAATCTCAGCAGGGCCCTTTAGTTGCTCTCCTTTGCTGCTCAAGACCCACGCAGCAACAGAGTCATCCTCCCCATGCGCCCCACCCCTGGGAGAGGCAGCGACCTGATCTGGACCTTACAACCATGTCTCGCAGTGTTGCTTCTTCTGGCAGCAGCTGCCCGGCTCTCTCTCATGCAGGGGCAGAGCATGACTCAGCAGAAGGGGTACTGAGCAAGTGCTCTGCTTCCAAGTCAGAGAGAGAGAGAGACTCAGCTAAGTAGCGCTCAGCCCCATCTGATCCCAGATGTGAGACAGCAGGGGCTGTAAGGCCATGGACCTGGACCCCAGCGTCCAGGGGAAAGAATGCCTCTACCTACAGGGGGTGTGTATGAACCATTTGATGTAGAACTGTTTCGCGTGAACCGGGGCCAGTTCGGTCCTCAATTGAAGTGAACTAATCCCTGGTTGAGCAGACCAGTTCAACACTGAAGGGCACTAGGGGAGCGGGTGGTAAGAAAAGTAATGTCAAGTCCTTGCCAGCTGGCACTGCTGCTGGCACCACCACTTGCCCCGCACCCCAGCACTGCCCAAACACATGGCAATCTGTATTTACCAAGCCGCCTGCATGGCAGTAGAAGGGTTGTGGCCTCTGTGCATGCCCAGAGGCCATTTGTGTTGTCTCCACACATATACAGAGGTAAAGCAAACGGCCTCCGGGCATGTGCAGAGGCTGCAACTGCACTGCTGCTCCATGGGCAGCTTGGTAAATATGGATCACCACACGCTTAGGCAGCACTGGGGGTGGGCAGCAGTGATGCGGGCAAGCAACCTGGCTTGTAAGGACTTGACATTACTTTTCTCACTGCCACCCTTCTGCCCATTGGTAGATTTCCCTACTCCTTTACTTGTAAAGGAGTATCCTCACTAGATTCCCCTTCACAAGTATAGCTGAACCGCCAAACCGGTTCAGTCAAACTGACAGAACTGGCTGGTTAGTTTGACTGAACCGGTTCAGCAGCACACAGTTTGGTTCAAATTCGAACCAAACCACCAGTTCTGGTTTGTGCACACCCCTAGAACCTACCAGCGAATACAGCATGTTTCTATCTCTTGTGGTTTGATCTGGGAGTTTCATGTATGTCAGTCAGTCACTGAGGCCCAAACAGTTTTATATTCTAGATATAAAACAGAATAAAAGCCACAGTAAATATGTTAAAACTAATTAGATTTGCTGAAAACCCGGGAAAATCTAAAACATTGTTCTTTGCTGGCTGCCAAAAAGTCATCAGCATTGGTACCAGATGAACCTCACAGTAGATTTTGTAAGCAGGGTTTCTGGCACTACAGTGTAGGTTCATTTCCAGTCACCTCACCTCCAACAGCCTGGACACCCAATGAATGAAGTGCATGCACCAGTTGATACGGAAGGAAAGAGTCCTTCATTTCCTGGGCCACGTAGGACTTTAAAAGTAAGGCAACACCAGTACTTTTCTTTGAAATGTGCTTGCAAACAGACTAGAATCTTACTTCAAGTAGCAGTGGTTTAAAACCAGCCTGTTTGAAAATTTATCTAGGAAAAAATATTTTTTAAAAAAATTAGATTTGGGGGGGGGGTTTGCACATTTCTCCCTTAGAAAAATAATTGTTTTGATGTACATATTTTACATATTTCTGTACTATAGTGGACTGAATGAACTTCACAAAATAGGTAATCTTGAAGATGTTACATTCTTTTGTAACATTCTACAAGCTCTCATTTGTATGCTTGCCAGGATGCCGCGCAGGTGTTTGCTTGCAAATGTACATCCGTTTGTGATAATCATAGAGTGTGAACTCTGACTCCAAGAAATCAGTCACTGATATCAGCTGCCTGGAGAATAAAATGATCACTCTGCGTTATCTCCCACTCCTGTTGGACCTCTGAGCTGAGGTCCCTAGAAAAGACAGAGACCTGGTCCCAATTTTTGCTGTTCCCTGGAAACTCTTTGCTGTCCTCTTCTCTTCTCTGCGATATCTAAATTTGTTAGGCAATTCAGCAAAATCTGGAGTGTTATTCGTTAAATCCTGTACCTAGTTATATTATAATATGATATTTTTAAAGATTGCCACTGATTACGACATTCTAGTTGAAACGCAGTTGGCAAGATTGATTAGACATTGGGAAAATCAAGATTTGACACTTTATCTTTCAACCACAATGCAGCATTGCAAGTACTTTGGAACATCTGTGAACACTTCTCCCATTTGTTGAGGACGTGATGTTTTAGACATGAACTATTGGATTCTATCTTTTCTGCTGGTTACATAGAGACTATTTTAAAAGAATTTTATTGATCATTTTTCATTTATTTTATTAGAGCGTATAGATGTATTGATTTGGATTTATCATATACAACCTAGTCTGGATAATTTCCAACCATCCAGTTTTATTACTATGTTATTTAAACACTAGCATATAGCATTTGGATTCTTTTTTGATGTCTTGAAACTCAAAATGCCCCATGGTTCCCCATGATTAGCTCCTAGGGACACCAAAGTGGGTTGTATGGTAGGTCATGATGGGATCCTATGATGGGGAAAGGTTAAACATTTGTTAAAAATTGTGCACCTGCCCATTTCTTTTGTGGGTTTGGGTGGTAGGTAGTACCCATCATGTCCTACTACACAACCCGCTTTGGTCTCCCTAGGAACTAGCCATGGGGAACCATGGGGTGTTTCAAGGAGCACTCACAGAGTGCATGCACACAAGCTTTGCACTACAATTTGCAATGCATTTTGCAACCCTGCCTTGAAAAAGAGCAGAAGCACACAGTAAAAGGGAATCTGTTCCTCCCAGCACACAACACAAATTTCAAACACAGTCCAAAAATGGCCCAAAAGAATTGCTGACCCAGAATCCACTGCCAGCCACAGTGCCTGCACTTCAGTAACATCTTTGGCACAAGTTGCTCTCTCTCACACAATTATGACTCCTTACTTCCTAGCATTGCAGCAGCTGTCACAGCAAGCATAGCCATAAGCTCAACTAGAGCAACTTCAGCCACATTTTGACTGAGTACATCTTGCAATGCAGATTGTAGAGCAGACCAGAGCAGTGAGTGAAATACAAGTTAGTCTCAAGGCCAGACATGGAGCTCATCAAAGAAATCAGCAAGAAATATTACACAGAGAGAGAGAGAGAGAGCTGCCACTGTCAATTTCTTGCCACAACAATATGTTACAAACAAAACAAACCACAATTCAAGGAAAGCAGGTAGGTTTTTGTCAATCTGAGATCCAGTAAAACCAGATAGTTATAGCAGTAATAGCACAGCATATTATGCTCAGTGCTGAGAAACCACAAAATCAAACCTTCCTTGATTCCTTCTGCCTTTCCTCCTGAAGTATCATCTTCAAGTGAGGTATACTATAAGGGCTCTCTCTGCCTTCCAGTCTCATTCATATATATATATATATATATATATATATATATATATATATAAACTCTCTCCTGTTGTGTTTTCCCCTCCAATGAGGGCACAGTTATTATTATTGTTTCTTGTTTACACAGTCAGACAGGTGTTATTGACTGGTTTGTTTTATCCAGACATCGAGTCCTTCCCAAGGACCTGGGATGGCTGAATTTTATTGTCAATTGTTATAGATATCGTCGCAGAATATAGGCTGTTCCCAGTAAAGCTGCTTTTTGTAATTGGCTGATGGTGATTTCTGTGGCCCCTATGGTGTTGACGTGCTCTTCAAGGTCTTTTGGAACTGCGCCCAGGGCGCCAATTACCACTGGGATTATTTTGGTCTTTTTCTGCCACAGCCTTTCAATTTCAATTTGTAGATATTTGTATTTGGTGATTTTTTTCTATTTCTTTTTCTTCTATTCTATGAGCCCCTGGTGGCGCAGTGGTAAAACTGCTGCCCTGTAACCAGAAGGTTACAAGTTCGATCCTGACCAGGGGCTCAAGGTTGACTCAGCCTTCCATCCTTCCGAGGTCGGTAAAATGAGTACCCAGAATGTTGGGGGCAATATGCTAAATCATTGTAAACCGCTTAGAGAGCTCCGGCTATAAAGCTGTATATAAATGTAAGTGCTATTCTGCTATCCCTTGGTATTGCTATGCCAATTATTTTAACTTGTTTTTCTTTCTTCTCGACTACAGTTGTGTCTGGTGTATTGTGTGGCAGATGTTTGTCTGTTTGTAGTCGGAAGTCCCAAAATATTTTTACATCTTCATTTTCTTCAACTTTTTCAATTTTATGGTCCCACCAATTTTTGGCTACAGGTAGCTTGTATTTTTTGCAGATGTTCCAGTGTATCATCCCTGCTACCTTGTCATGCCTTTGTTTGTAGTCAGTCTGTGCGATCTTTTTACAACAGCTGATTAGGTGGTCCACTGTTTCATCTACTTCTTCACAAAGGCGGCACTTGCTGTTTGTTGTGGATTTTTCTACTTTTGCTCTTATTGCATTTGTTCTAAGTGCCTGTTCTTGTGCAGCCAGTATTAAACCCTCTGTTTCTTTCTTCAAGTTGCCATTCTTAAGCCATTGCCAGGTCTTGGTGATGTCTGATTTTCCACTTATATTGTGCAAATATTGACCATGCAGGGTCTTCTTTTTCCATTTTTCTGCTCGGTTCTGACTTGTTCTTTCTTGTAGGCCTGCTTGGTTTCATTGGTGTTGAATAGTTTCTTGTTATTGACCATTTTAAGTGCATCTTCTTCACTGTCCTTGATATATTCTTCAAGGCCTCTTTTCTCCTCCTCTACTGTTTGACGGACTTGCAGCATTCCTCTTCCACCTGAGCTGCGATGGAGGTATAGCCTATCTACATCACTGCGGGGGTGCAGAGCATGATTGATGGTCATGATTTTCCTGGTCTTACGATCTAGCGTCTCTAGCTCTGCCTGGGTCCAGTCTATTATTTCTGCAGTGTATCTGATAACAGGTATGGCCCAGGTGTTTATGGCTTGTATGGTGTTTCCGCCATTGAGTTTGGACTTTAGGATTTTTCTAACTCTCCTGATGTATTCACTTACAATTTTTCTTTCAACTTCAGTGTGTGCAATGTTATCAGCCTGGAGAATGCCCAAGTATTTGTAATGTTCTTTCTCTTCCAGGTTCTTGATGTTGCTTCCATTGGGCAGTTCGGTTCCTTCTGTTTTTGTTATTTTTCCTCTGTTCATTATTAATGCAGCACACTTGTCTGGTCCAAACTCCATTGCTATATCGCTACTGAATATACAGACAGTGTTTAGCAGTGATTCAATTTCTGACTGGGACTTTCCATACAACTACAGATCGTCCATGTACAGCAGATGGTTGATTTTACTTGATGTTTTAGATGTTTTGTATCCGAGGCCTGTTTTGTTTAGTATTTGTGAAAGTGGGGTCATGGCGATTACAAACAACAGAGGGGATAGTGATTCCCCTTGGAAAATGCCTCTTCTAATGCCAACCTGTCCAAGTGTCTCGCCATTGATTGTTAACTGTGTACTCCACATGCTCATTGCTTTTTTAATAAATATCTGAATGTTTTTGCTGACACCAGTTGTTTCTAAACATTTTAGTATCCATGTGTGAGGCAATGAATCGAAGGCTTTCTTGTAGTCAATCCATGCAACACTTAGATTGGTTTTTCTTCTCTTGCAATTTTCTAAAATCATTTTGTCAATCATCAGCTGGTCTTTTGTGCCTCTGGTGTTTGGGCAATTTCCTTTCTGTTCAACTGGAAGCTGTTTGTTAGTTAATAAGTGTTGCATCACTTCATCTGCTATTATTCCAGTTAATAATTTGAACATGGTTGGCAGGCAGGTGATCTGTCTATAATTACTTGGAACTGCACCTTTTGCTGGGTCTTTCATGATGAGATGAGTTTTCCCAGTTGTTAGGCATTGTTCAATATCACCTCCTTGCAAAATGTGATTGAACTGTTTTGATAGTTGTTTATGAAAGCTTGTTAGGTGTTTAAGCCAAAAGCCATGCAGTTCATCGTCGCCTGGAGCAGTCCAATTTTTAATTTTCTTTGCTCTTTCACTTATTAATTCTGGTGTTATTATTAGATCTTGCATTTGTTGGTTACATTTTTCAACCTCTTTCATCCAGCCTGCTTTTTTATTATAATCTATTGGATTGTCCCATAATTTCCCCCAGAATTGCACTGTTTCTTCTTCATTTATGTTTCGACGTTTCTTGCAGTTTCTCCTTCTGTGCTTTGGTAGAAACGTCTCTGATTCGACTGGAATTGGAGATTCCACCTGTGTTGTGTGATTCTGGCTTCATATCTGCTAATCTTCTTTGACACTGCTGTTATTTGCTGCTGCTGCTGCTGCTGCTGCTGCTGCTGCTGCTGCTGCTGCTGCTGCTGTTGTTGTTGTTATTACATTTATATCCCACTCTTCCTCCAAGGAGCCCAGAGTAGTGTACTACATACTTGAGTTTCTCTTTCACAACAACCCTGTGAAGTAGGTGAGGCTGAGAGAGAAGTGACTGGCCCAGAGTCACCCAGCTAGTTTCATGGCTGAATGGGGATTTGAACTGGTGTCTCCCCGGTCCTAGTCCAGCACTCTAACCATTACACCACGCAATTTGTATGATACACCAACCAAGAAGCAAGGAGATTGGAAGCCAATAGAAAGCCAGTGCAAGAAAACCAATCAGAAAGGAAAAAGCAGGCCTCCAAAATGATGGCTAGAATGTTGAAATGTTTCAGTCGAAATGGGGGTTGTTCTGCTCTGAGCTCAAAACAGGCCCTTTATTCAAAGAGTGTTTTATTTTGAGCTCAAAACACTCAAAATAGCCCATTTTGCATCAAAACATTTTGCACATCCCTGATACATATGCCTCTTTTCTTCCCAACAGTTTTGTACCACTCAAAAGGACAATATATTTGTTTTTCCAAATGTTATATTTTTGTTTTAATTCTCTATCAATGTCTGTATTCTTTATTGTTATAGATAGGGGGGGGAACCTTATTCAGCATATCAGTTATGACATGATGATGTCTCTTAGTTGCTGTGTACTTGATGGATACATTCAAAGGCTAAGTAGCTGTGGTTATTCTATTGATTTTTTGTGTATAATTTGATAGCCTTGAGACCTCATTTCCAAAGAAGAATATTGTTGCTTCAGTCCAAAGATTCACCCTTACTCAAATACCAACATGGCTCTTGTGCACATATGCAAGCCCTTTCTACATATGCAAGCCAATTCTACATGCAGATGGATTTCTTTGACTGGAATGGGGAAAGTATTTCAGGCACCTGATTTCTGTATTCTCCTCAGAGCTCCCACATCTGAAACAATTCACTGGATGAGTATTTATGCCTGTATGTCTCCCTTACAGTAGCATGATTCAGCTTCAGAAAACATGTGGGTAATCTGCAAGATGTTAAGTTCTGTTGAGAAAGACTCAAGATCCATAAATAAACACTCCCTGTACAAGAGGGCAAATTCAGTCTCCCAGATTTCCTTATGTACTATATATAGGTCATATTTTCTTTCCAAAAGGCATAAATGGCTTTTCAAATGCTTCTGTTTCTAGGCCACTCTGGAATTTTCATGCTCCTTACCACACACTTGGGGTCAAAGATATCCATTCAAAGCTAATCACCTTTCAACCACAACAGCAGACTGTAATGTTTGACAAACCCTAGGATACCAATTTCACTTTGATCCCGTCACTCATGAAAAATTAACACTATGACTCAACCCAGAAATGAAATGGGGACCATACTGTTTTGTGGGGTGTGTGGGCTGAAAAACAAAATCTACTGTTAGATCTGTTGACAGATATTAAAAGTATTTTTGTCTAATTCTTTCTACTTCGAACAGCCTATGACCGACCACATACAGCTAATGGGCAATATATTCAACAGAAACATGTCCTCATAACTAAATTTGGTCTAGCTGCTCTTAGTGTCTGAAACACCTTCAGTATTTAGTCATTTGCATTGCCACACTGTTCATGCTCAAATTTTCTACACTGCTGATTGATCACTAGATTAAACCCGGAATTGCCCCTGTTCATGAGGAATGGAACAGGGAATTGAAGATTCAAATATAATTAACCCAATGGAAATCATCAGAACCTCTACACTAGATTTAAGATTAATCCAACAAAAAGTATTACTTCACTCTTATTGGCATTGTATCTAGTCAAAGAAAATATGGCAGTGAGGCTGTTCTCACGAGCAGCCAAGACCGGGCTAGTGCAACTAAGGCTGGGCTTGGCTGCCCATGGGAATGGCGGTGCCCTAGGCAGTGATAAACCCTAGGACACCTAGGGAGCCCACCTCTTAAGTGGGCTTAAAGGAGTGAGCGCTCCCTTAACCTTGTTTCCCTGAGCATGTGCAGCACTGGCTGCCTTTAGCCGGCACTGTAACACTGTGGGTGCCTGCCCATCGCTGTGGGGATCCCCAAAATGCACCATGCACTTGTGCTGTGCATTGTGGGATTTCAGGGGGCTGGGACAATGCACCCCAGCCCCTAAACCTCTGCGCTGCCTGGGGCAGCTGGTGACTGTCTGGGTGCATGATCAGCGCGCATGATCAGTCTTCCCTACTGCCCACCCACCCACCGCCCTAGCTGCCTGGTAATGAGACTGAGAATGACCTCAGTATCTCATTTTTGCTGGCACTGCAGTAGTTCAAAAGAATCTCTGCTACATGATGTGGCAGTGTCCAGACATTGCTCCATTTGGGTCAGAAGCATCTAGCTAGTATTGGAAACTAGGGATTTGCATGAACTGGCCTGGCAGCCATGGGCAGGGTGGGGATCGGTTCCTTTTAAAAGGAGGAATGCAGGTGCTTACCTATCCTCCACTGCTCCACCGCTTATCTGGGACAGGTGCTGGCATGCAAAAGACTGTGCATGGTGGCAGCCATGTGCATGTTGACGCTGCCCTCAGGCTGCTGGGAACAAGGAAACAGTTGTGCATGGTCTTTTGCACTCCTGTGTGGTGGGGCAGTGGAAGAGCAGTTAAGCACCTGCATTCCTCCTTATTAAAGGAACTAATGCCCACCCCACCAGACTGGTTAAAATCAGTTCGGCGTTTCCATCCTGAGGCACTGAACTGGTTTGGGCACATCCCTATTGGAAATTGATCTTAAATTTTACCTGTTGTATTGTTTTTATGCCTGTTTTTTATATGTTTTTATATTTTTTAGCTTGATGTTTTATTGCCTTTTTATTGTATGTTTTAACTTTTGTAAACCGCCTTGGGGTTGTCTTTTAACGAAAGGCGGTATATAAATGCAAAAATAAATAAATAGACCCACTCGCATAGATTACATTCCAGCACTATGGATCCTTCATCTTGACATGGGAAGTGTATATCTTGTACCCTGATGGTTGCCAAATGTATCATCTTGATACACTGCAAAAGTAAACACAACATTTCAGCACATCACAGGACTTTTCTCTGTTAGCCCTTCATTAACTCACTATATTTCAGACTTCAAAAATTGAACAGTTATTTGGAAATCTGGAAAACATGCATTGGCATGGTTGTCTAATCCAAACCACAGACTCCTTGCTTCAAGACTGATGGAAGCTTTCCCCTTTCCCCCTCTATTTCCCCCACCCTTTAACCTTGAACCAATGTTTACCCTTGTTTCTGTTATGAAGTTGTTATTTAAATGTTAAAACAAGTTCTAGTAAGAACTAATCTGCCTACTTTCTTTTTACTATCCTTGCAACTGGACTAAATTTGGTCCAAATCAATTAGGCAGTTCACAAGTTAGCCCACTTGTACCTCAAACATTCATGTGTCCACCATCTTGAATTGGGGTGGATGACATCCATCCAAATTATGTGTTTGAGATGTCATATGTATTCCTACAACTGTACCAGATTTGGTCCGAATTGGTTCTCACTTGCACCTCATATGTTCACATGTCTGCCATCTTGAATCAGGGTGGATGACATCATTACAAACTACGCCCTTGAGGTGTCTCTATGTGTCTCTATAACTGTACCAAATTTGGTTCAAATTGGTTAGATAGCCCACTTGCGTCTCAAATGTTTAGCATCTGTCATCTTGAATTGGGATGGATGACGTCATCACAATCTATTCCATTGAGGTTTCCCTATGTGTCCCTACAGCTGTAGTAAATTTGGTTCAGATCGGTTAGGCAGTTCACAACTTAGCCCACTTTCACCCAGGGGCGTAACAAGGCTGGAGTGGGCCCAGAGACAAAATTTTAAAATGGGCCCCTCGCTGATACACACACACACACACACACACACACTTCACAATATATAGTCATGTGACTTGCCTCTGGGGGGCCCCTCGAGGCGTGGGGCCCCCCAGGCAGCCGCTTCCCCTTGCCTAATAGTAGTTACGCCCCTGCTTTCACCTCAAACGTTTATGCATCTTGCCATCTTGAATCGAGGTGCTTGGCATCATTACAAACGATGCCCTTGAGGTGTCCCTATGTGTCACTAAAACTGTACCAAATTTGGTTCAAATCATTTAGACAGTCCACAAGTTAGCCCATTTACACCTCAAACATTCACGCATCCACCTTCTTGAATTGGGGTTGTTGGCATAATCACAAACTACGCCATTGAGATATCCTTATGGGTGCCTAAAACTGCAGTAAGGCTGCAGTTAGCCTTCTTGTGCCTCAAAAGCTTATGTTTCTGCCATCTTGAATTGGGATGGATGACATCATTGCAAACTACGCCGTTGAAGTGTCCCTACAACTGTACCCGATTTGGTTCATTTTGATCCAGGCATTGTGAAGTTGATGCAGAGAGGGGACATACACACACGGGCACACATGCACACGCAGAATGTCAGGTGATCTCATAAGCCTACTGGAAAGTAGGCTAAAAATATTTTTTTTTAAACCCAGTGCAATTCATTTTTTAAAAAGTTATTTTGCAAAAGTGTGTGTCGCTGGTCGACATTTGTGCTGTATTTCTTACTTGCTGTGTGTGGCTTTAATTGGTAGAGTCAATATTGAAAAGAAACATTATATAACTACAGTGCTTCACCATGTTTGAAATTCTAATTAGCAATGTACATAGATATTTTACTTGGTACTAATGAAGCTGTCCATGTGAATAGTTAAATTCATAACACTATAAATAACACAAGTGGCTTGTATTTTCTGTCCTACAGGCTGAATTTTGATTTTCTAAAACCATGTAATAATTCCCTAAAATACAGAACTGTCCGCAAGTTGTAATTCTCTAAGTGTGAGAGGGATATTAAGCAGAGGAAGCCGACTTTCTGGCTGATTCTTCCAGAATGCAGCCTGAGCTAGAAATTAAAGCTCTAACCCTTGATTGACTGTGCTGGAGATCGGTGGGGCACATAACTTAGCCGCATTCCTGGCAACATGTACTATGGAGAGCTTTAACAGCAGGAAGCATCCCATAGGTTGTGCAAGCACACCTGGTTACACCAGTGGAACACTAGTCTGGAACACAAGTTCCCAACTTAGTGGAATGTGCTAGCACAGCACACTAGTGCAACATATTTGCACTCATGCAAAGTTATTCTGAGTGTCAACCCATGTTTATAGACTGAAGAAAAGTTATTTCTGTGTAAGGGAATGTTGTTAGGAGATGAGGAAAATGTCTCATGAGAAAACCATCTCAATGCAGGCAGCAGCCTCTTTCACCAGCTGCAAGACAGTGGAGACATCTGTCCTATATCTACCCATTGTCGCCAAAATGCATTCTCAATGAAGCCCTCTCTCCAGTCTCAGTGCATTATGCTTCCCTTTTCCCACCCACAAATGCCCACAGTTTTGTATGAAACATTTTCCCCTACAGGAATGAAATGCAACGTATGTCTCCATCAGGATTAAGCCAAATCAAATTGTTATTCCAAAGTATAGAACTTAATGCTGTAGGTTTGTAGCGTCCCATCCCCATGCCAACCCCTGCTAACTGGGCAAAGAGGCACCTTTTACCATGGTGATTCTCTTTATTTAGCAGGGGGAGAGTAACTGGCCCTATCCACCCCCAGCACAGTACCTCCAGTGATTGTTGCTGGTGTGTGTCCTATGTTTCTTTTTAGAATGTGAGCCCTTTGGGGACAGGGAGCCATCTGGTCCTACTGCATTGGATTCTTTTCAGTTGGTGCAGCCTGAGGATGTGGACAACATAGGAAGCTGCCATATACTGAGTCAGACCATTGGTCTATCTAGCTCAGTATTGTCTTCACAAACTGGCAGCAGCTTCTCCAAGGCTGCGGGCAGGAATCTCTCTCAGCCCTATCTTGGAGAAGACAGGGAGGGAACTTGGAACCTTCTGCTCTTCCCAGAGTGGCTCCATCCCCTAAGGGGAATATCTTATAATACCCACACATGTAGTCTCCCATTCATATGCAACCAGGGCAGACCATGCTTAGCTAAGGAGACAGTCATGCTTGCTACCACAAGACCAGCACTTACTATGACAAATATATACTGCTTTTCAACAACAACAAAAGTTCAAAGATGTTTTGCCATATGGCTTGTAGTGGCTGTTCAAGAAACACAAGCCCAGGGGCTACTTGGGAAGCAGGACTAATTGCCCAGTTCTTTGGGATGCCTTCCTTAGTTGCAAGAGAGTATATTGTCATGAGCAGAGTGTTTTGTTTGGATAATTAGGTTCAAAACCCTGTTTCCCCATAAATCACAGTGATGCACCTAGACAAGTAATTCTCAGTCATTCCCAGTTTTCAAGATTGTTTTATGGATGCCAACTTACTGTAGCTCCTGCCACTGGTCAGGGGAGTAAGGGTGATTGGGTAATGACATCCCTGACCCCAAGAGGAATACCATGTCAAGGGAAAGACCAGTCTGGCCCTGACCATCACCCAGAGAGTTAGCAGCTACATTTTGCCTGCCAGAAAACAAAACCCTGCTCCATTTGCCAGTTGTCTTGGGACTGGATAAGTCCCATTCTGCTGCCATCCGGGGTGGTGGGGTGGGGTGGTGGCACGAAGTCATTTTTAGTCTACTTTCATAATTAATCTTATGAGATCAACCAGCTGTGTGTCTCCGTGTGTGTGTGACCCTGTCAACTTCCAAAATGCCTGGACCAATTTGAACCCAATTTGACACAGTTATAGGGACACAAAGGGATACCTTAACGGCGTAGTTTGTGATGATATCATCCACCCCAATTCAAGATGGCGAATGCATGAATACTTGAGGTGCTAATGGTCTAACTTTCGAACTGCCTAACCGATTTGAACCTACATTTGGAACAGCTGTAGGCACACATAAAAGTAAAGTGTGCTGTCAAGTCAATTTCAACTCCTGGCATCCACAGAGCCCTGTGGTTTTCTTTGGTAGAATACAGGAGGCCTAGAGTCACCCAGTGAGTTTCATGGCTGAATAGGGATTTGAACTCTGTTCTCCCCAGTTCTTCAGAATTCTGCAAGTTACAAAGAGCTGCCTTCTGCTGAATTGGTCTCTTGGTCCACTGAGCCTATTCCTCAGTACTCTGACTAGCAGCAGCTACAAATGGTTTCAAGCAGGGTCTCTCCAAACCCTTGTACCTGAGATCCTAACTAAATAAGAACATAAGAACAACCATGCTGGATCAGACCCAAGGCCCATCTAGTCCAGCATCCTGTTTCACACGGTGGGCCACGAGATGCCACTGGAAGCCTACAGGCAGGAGTTGAGGGCATGCCCTCTCCCCTGCTGTTACTCCCCCGCAACTGGTACTCAGAGGCATCCTAAACATGCTAGGGATTGCACCTGGACCTTCCTCAGGAATAGCACTGTCTCTACCACAGAGTTAAGTACTCACCTAACCAGCATCTGCCATCCTCATCATGCATCTGCTCATTGGTTTAACTGGAACTTAAAAGTACTTCCCATCCACTGGATGGTTCTGCACATTTTTCAAAAGAAGAAAGTTTTGTACTCTGAAAGCCAGTGTAACCGTTGGTGCTCATGGCATTACTGTTTGAAGTTATCCTCTGAGCTGCATACATTTCTTCTCCTGACACTTTTCTAGAGGCTATATCCAGGATTCCTTCCGCTCACAGGATCTCCTTTAAAAGCTACTTCATAAATGCCAAGCGAAGACGTATTTTGTTAGTATTTGCCTCTTGCATCCACAAGTCACTAAATTCAATTCAGCATTCACCTCAAGAGCTCAATCTCTCATGTTAAGTGTGTGAAATTGTACAATGAGATTTTCAATACTTTCTCTTTTCTGAGAATATTAGTTTGCCTTGGTTTTTTGTTATCTGTACAAAGGTCTGAAATGCATGCATTGACACACTTACATTTGTTTGCATGTAACAGGCTTTTTCTGATACCTTATTGCTTGGTACATTCGTAAGTAGGTTGTATCCCAGGTAGCTTTTCCTTTCATTCACCCTACAATAACACTTTAATTACGAAACACACTTGCTATATTTCATAGGGTAATAGTATTTATTGCAAACTGCATTTCATATTAAATAACTCAAAAATATTCTTCCCCCTCCCCCTTTGGTAATGCAAGAGCTTTCTCAGAAGAGATTATATAACTTCCCCTGACACCTCATACTTTAAACAGAAGAGTGACTGCAATGCTGGAAGCCAGCCAGATTTGTAAATTCAGATATTATCTGTATAATAATTTTCACATAAGAGAATAACAGCTAAGCATATAAAGTTTCAATAAAAAGACATTTCACATGCTCCACTTGGCAAATAATTTCCCTCTTGAAGGCTTTGAAGTTTTGGCAGTTCTAGCAGACATACCTCTGGTACCATCTGGTCCTACTGCATTGGATTCTTTTCAGTTGGTGCAGCCTGAGGATGTGGACAACATAGGAAGCTGCCATATACTGAGTCAGACCATTGGTCTATCTAGCTCAGTATTGTCTTCACAAACTGGCAGCGGCTTCTCCAAGGTTGCAGGCAGGAATCTCTCTCTGCCCTATCTTGGAGATGCCAGGGAGGGAACTTGGAATCTAGAGGCTCTTCCCAGAGCAGCTCCATCCCCTCAAGGGAATATCTTACAGTGCTTGAGTGCTCACATGTAGTCTCCCATTCATATTCAACCAGGACAGACCCTGCTTAGCTAAAGGGACAAGTCATGCTTGCTACCACAAGGCCAGATCTCCATAAGACAAGTTCCTGGGCAGTGTGCGGGTGACATTGTGTGCTCTTGACCTTTGCCCTTCATGGCTAATAAATGCTGCCAGGGAGAGTACAGGTAGATGGTTGGAGGTGATTATTAATGCTTCATTAAGGGAGGGAAAGATGCCATCGTGCCTCAAGGAGGCTATGGTAAGACCATTATTTTAAAAGCCCTCTCTTGATCCCTCCAACCTGGATAACTGTAGACCTGTCTCTAACCTTCCCATTTTGAGTAAGGTGATAGAGCATCTGGTGGCAGCCCAGCTGCAGAGGTTCCTGGATGATACAGATTATCTGGATCCTTTCCAATCTGGCTTCTGCCCCAGATATGGTACTGAAACTGCCTTGGTCACTTTAGTGGATGACCTACGCTGGGAACTAGACAGGGGGAGTGCGTCCCTGTTGGTTCTTGGCGGTGTTCGATACCATCAACCATTGTATCCTTCTGGACTGCCTCTTGAGAATGGGAGACAGAGGTACTGCTTTGGAGTGGCTCTGGTCCTTTATTGGGGGGAGGGTCCAGAAGGTGGTGCTGGGGGACTATTGCTTGGCTCTGTGGCCATTGGCCTGTGGGGTCCCGCAGGTTTCGGTCTTGTCCCCCATGCTGTTTAACATCTCCATGAAACCGCTGGGAGAGATCATCTGGGGACTTGGACTGAGTTGTCAGCAATACGCGGATGACACTCAGCTCTATCTCTCCTTGTCACCTGATCCTAGGGAGGCAGTGGATGTCCTGAATTGGGGGCTGGAGGCCGTGATGGGTTGGATGTGGGCTAATAAACTGAGACTGAATCCAGACAAGATGGAAGTAATGTTGGTCAGTAGGAGAGCCAATTGAGATAAGGAGATTTTACTGGTTCTGGATGGGGTTGCACTCCTCTTGAAGGAGCAACTACGCAGCTTGGGGGTATTACTGGACCCGGCTCTGCTTTTGGAAGCTCAGGTGGAGGCGGTGGCCAGGGGTACCTTTGCACAGCTTTGGCTAGTGCGCCAGCTATGTCCCTTTCTTGAGAAGGCAGATCTGGCCACAGTTACCCATGCCTTAGTCATGTCATGGCTGGATTACTATAACATGCTCTACATGGGGCTGCCCTTGAAAAATATTTGAAAACGGCACCTAGTGCAAAATGCGGTGGCTAGGGTTTTATCTGGAGCTGCTCAGTGGGAGCACATCACACCCATTTTGAAAGAGCTGCACTGGCTACCAGTTTGTTTCTGGGTCCAATTCAAGGTGCTGGTTTTGACCTTTAAAGCCCTTAACGGTTTGGGCCTGGGATACCTGAGGGACTGCCTGCTCCCAGGGTTGCTGCCCATTTGACGAAGTCATCTGAGGGGTGCCAACAATGATGGAGGCTCAACTGTTGTGCACGCGGAACAGGGCCTTCTCTGTTGCTGCCCCCAGACTCTGGAATGCTCTCCCGGTGGCTATTCGCTCCTCGGTCTCCATCACAGTTTTTAGAAAGTGTGTTAAATCTTGGCTTTTTACCCTGGTTTTTATATGATTGTCTCTACTGATGCTTCTTTGTATTTTGTACAGTTCTTATGCTTGTATTTTAAATCTTTTTAGTCTGATTTGTTTTATATTTTAGCATAATATTTTAATTGTGTCATTTTTATAGTCTTGTTTTTAATTTTTGTGTGAACCACCTTGGGATTGTTTTAACGAATGGCAGTATACAAATTTAACAATAAATAAAAACAAAATAAAGGCAACTTCTTCTATAATTTGAATTTTAATCTAAATTGGCCAGATAGACACAAAAGGAGAGAAATCTACATGCAGACTATCCAAATGAGCTTTTCAAACACACCTCCATGCATAATAAATACTATTAAAATTAAGTGGATAGTTTATTTCAAATGAGATAGTATTGTCTGGCATTTTTGCTGCAGCTGCAGAGGTCAGTACATAGACTGGACTCAGTTCTCTTTCTTTTGACTTTCTATAGACCAAGTCTGTGCACTGTGTAATATTCAGGCATAGTGAATTAACAGTGCACTATCCCCTTAAGTACAGTGCAGCTTCCAGACTCTTCCCTTGGCCTAGGAGAAATCCTACCATAGGCCTGTGTTAAAAGCCCTGCCAAGGAGCTGCATATAATCATGTTTAATAAACAGTTATTTTTCCAGCATCCATGTGTAGCCTGAAACAGTAGTCAAGATTCACATACAGTGGGCTGGTTCATTCATTCATACATTCATTCATTCAATTTCTATACCGCCCTTCCTGAAGTGGACTCAGGGTGGTTTACATTGAAATCAAAAACACACATATATAATGTGCAGTATAAAACAATAAGAAAATTAATAAAGCTAAAAAAGCTAAAAGACTGAGCTGAACCCACATTTAAGAGTTACAAATTTTGAAAGCTTCAGATTTAAAAAGCTGCAAGTCAAAAACTAAGCACCAAAAACTGTGGTCTAAAGAAATGATCCTCCTAGCTCATTCAGCCAGGAATGTGCCGCTCTACCCTTTCTGAGCTCTATGTCCAGATTAAGACAACCCAGCTCATGTGCTAATGCCGGGTACACAGTGAGAACAAGCTCATCCTGATGTCACTGAAGAAGTTACTGGAGCATTCCCATCCTCAGTGCATGAGCTCATCTGAAATAACTCATTATGTGACATCTTTAGTACCCTGGGCCATGAAACTGGAGCCTAATATCACATTCTGCATGCTGCAGTGCAGAGGCGCTCTTACCCCTGGACATCGGGGCCAAAGTCCAGGGCCTCCACACCCCCTAGGGGCCTCCAAATCCTCTTTAGTCTGTCCTGGGTGGTGTGATTGCTGTGCCATTCCACTGGCCCGCACTGTGCTGGATGGTCGACTGTGACTGTGACCTTCGCCAGGTGCTTTAGAGACAGACAGGGGAGTGGGGGGAAGAAATGTGTGGGATGGTAATCTTAAATTGCCTGTTGAAATGTTTCTGCTAATGCATATTTGCATACCTGTTTTATCTTTTTACACTCTTGCGAGTTCAGTTGCTTTTTGTGCCCTCAATAAGCCACGTGTTAAAAATACTGTGTGTGTCATCGTGTGTGTGTGTTGGTAGGGGGATGATGCTTAACATGCCGAAGGTGTGTGTGTGTCTCCAAAGGCCTTGCGGTCCAGGCTCCAAATTTACCTAGGTACACCTCTGGGTGTGTGTCATGTGTGGCTGATTTGGCGGGGGAGTGGAGTGCATGTAGTGTCGAATTGTCGAATTTCATCATGTCGAATTTCATTATGACATAATTTGAGACCCACAGGCTTGATTATGAATTACTGTTGGTGATAAATTGTGAAAATTCTGCAGAGGAACATCCCTGTCTACATGCAGGGATATTTATCTCTGCTCATGACTGCTGACTGCAGGAAGCCTGTGCTTCTCCTGTTCCCCTTTGAGTACTGCAGGTTGTTTTTGTTTGAACTTTTAATGTTCCTTATTATTTGAGTAAAGGTCAGATATGTTTGTAGGAATCTAGGTAGACTTTAGATGCACTACTTTCAATTAGGACCTGCATGCAAGAAGCCCACCTTAAAAGGGAGCAGCAAGCTTTATGCTCGTTTATATGATTGCTGCCAAGACTTGCGTGCTACCAGGAAATATGTTTTGTTTTGTTTTTAAAATGACTACTTTTGCAAGACAGAATTTAACATTTGCAGAGCTATGTGGATACAGTGCTTTCCCCACTCCATCCCCCCGTTTCATAAGCATGGATAAAGTGCTTGCCTCTTAAAAAGACAGAAGGCTTATATCTGTCTTTAGTTTAATAATGTTATCATTTCTCCACAGGAGGCGCGTAAATAGCATTTTATTCCTTTCTTTTTAATGTGATGAAAATGAACACTAAGGTCTTCCTGTGGAACACTGTGTATGGTTCACCAGTGCCCATGGTTCTTCATTCTGTTGCACACATGCAAGCCCAAACACAGTCTAATCTTTCAGGCCACTTAGGCATCCAGTTTACTAGATAAGAAGACACTCCAACAAATGGGCTTTTTTGAAAATGTTTTTAAGGGACTCGTTTCCATGTATACACAAGGAGAAAAGCAGAGATTATTTTCTGGGTTGAGAAATACTGAAAGCAAATGAGAACACACAGGGATTTTGAAAATGTCTGAGATTTTAAAAAATCTTGATAGTTTGGGATTAAGTATGAGAATAAAAACGAAAGGTATGTGAAGCAAATACTACTTTATTTTTTATCACGAATGCTGCATTATTGGACAATGATGATAAGGAAGGATTGTTGATTGAAAGCTGATTCCAAAGAGACTTTGCAGTCTGCACTTGTTCCCAGTTAGTGTAGTAGGAAACTGAAGATAGCAAGAGGCTTGCCTTCACTGTGGCAGACATATAATCGGCAACTCTAAGCAAAGCAAAAGTCCACGTGAGGCCCTGTCCCTGACATTCACCTAAAACGAGGGTGACCAACCAGAGGCTTTTCAGCTGTTGTTGGACTACAACTTCTATCATCCCCAGATGCATGCAGCTGGGGATAATTGGAGTAGTAGTCCAACGGCTGCTAGAGAGCCTCAGGTTGGCCACTCCTGACATAAAAGGACCCCTCTGGATGTATGATAGGGAAATGCTTGCACTTTCCCACTGAACCCTTTTCAGCCATTCAAAAGGACTAAAACTAAAGTATGGGGCGGGGGGGGAGCAGCATAGACTCTTCCCCCACCTATGCACTTGCATTCTGATATGTGTATGTCCTTGCATGTGCAGCTGTACACATGTTAAAATGGGGTGTGTCAAAATGAATGCATGCAAGCTGAAGAGAGGCCGCTGCTGCAATGCTGTCCCCTACCATGTACACACATTCATTTTTTAAAATCCCCTCTCATTTTTCTTTCAAGGAGAGCATGGCAGCCTACATGGTGTGCCCCCTCACTATAGCCTCAGGATTCTGTGAGATAAATTAGGTTGAGGGACGGTAACTGGCCCAGGATCATCTGAGAAGGGAATTGATCATGGGTCTCCACACTCAGTGTCCAGCACTCTGTTCACTGCTGCCTCACAGTGGCTCACCACCCAATCTATCTAAAGAGGGCTGATGTGGTGCAGTGAAATGCAGAAACAATTTGCACAATCTTTCCCCTCCCACTTTTGAAAGAAATATCACTCAGACTATCTATCTATCTATCTATCTATCTATCTATCTATCTATCTATCTATCTATCTATCTATCATCACACTTGGCTATTCTCACGACCACTGGAAAGCGGGCTAAGAGAGTCCAGCCCACTTTCCAGCGGTTGTGAGAACCGCAAGCCTGGCAGCTAGCCCACCTAAATGCCCCTCCCCTAAAATGAGGTTAGCGGAGCGCTGCTAGCGCTGCTGCGGCTTGCCTCCATGCCTGTGGCAACACACGGGTAGACCCCCAGCCGAGTGGCTACAACAAGCATCCCGGTGTCAGGGGTCCCTCCAGAATGCCCCATGCACTCATGTCCTGAAAGGGCTCATAATCTTTAAAAAAAACAATCCCCACCCCCAAAAGAAAACCATAAAAAGAAGGAAAAGTTGTCAGAGGAGATGGTCCTGAAGGTACTTGGTCCTTCTCATTTTAGAGCATTTCCCCAACTTTTCCCTCTCCCACAAGCCACTTTCAGCTTTGCTGGGAGAAAAATACAGGAACTTGTATGGTACTTGTACTTCCCCCCAGTAGAGCTTAAGAGTAGCTGGGGGTGATATTAGACTGGGGAGATGGCATAAGGTAAGCAGCCCTTCCTCACTGGCAGTGTTCTGATCAACGTTGGAGTGCCCCTCTGCCCCCGCCATAGCAGCTTTACAGTTAGAAGAAAACATGGAGAGATTTGTTCACCGATCTTCCCACTTTATACCTGTTTTGGCCGTCAGATGCCTAAATAGAACCTAAATGACAATGTTAGTGAGAAGGGGTTTTGTTTTTGTTTTTAACAAAATGTCAGGTGGGCCTTTTTAGTACGTAAAGCTCTACTTCTTTGTTCTCCAAGTATTTAAGTGAAACAGACTTTTTCTTAAGTATTATAATTGCAAATGCAGAGTTAGCAATTTGCATCTATTTTTTATGAAGTTCTAATTAGCGTGGTATTGGTCTCCCGCAGGTTCAAGCTTTGGAAATGAAGAGCAAACGGCTCCTAAGGCAGCGGAGCCTTCGAAAGAAGCACCAAAGGGGACCAGTAGAGTTGCACTGCAGGCATCAAACAGCACACCAGCCGCCCGGAGGAGCCTCCTTCCAGCACCGAAGACGGCGGCAGCACCTGCTGGTGAGTTTTTCAAGCACGCATATCCCAATTCATATTGTATGTGTGTTTTCCTAGGGAAGGCTTACTTCTGGTTTTCAGGTGTTTACATTCCCTTTAGCCACAACTTACCAGGATACGTTTGAGATAGAGTTGGGGTCTGAGTCCATTCTAATTTTGTAAGTGTATTAATTCTTTGTGTTGAATGCGTCCAGTCCTCCTGAATGCAGGGTGATTGGAGATGCATTAATTTCCCTCGATATCAAGCAGCTGAGAGGCATACATTTGTCATTCACACTAGTCTATTATTTATTTGGCATTTTGTTCTCTCCTCAAATAGAATTGCCAGGCTGCAACGTAGTGACCTGTCCTGTATTTTTAAAAAACCTGATATCTCAGAAGAGGAGGCAGCCACAGCTTCTCCTACTTGTTAGTTCTCTGGTCTTAATGCCCACCCTCTCCTGCTCTGACTGTAAGAAGCAAGACTGGGGTATGGGGTCATAGGTCAGTGGTAGAGCTTTGGCTTTGCATGCAGAAGGTCCTAGGTTCAATCCTTGGCATCACCTGGTAGGGCTGGGAATGACTCTTGAATGAAACCCTGGGGAGTCACTGCCAGACAGTTACAGTACTGAGCTTTGATGACGGATGGTTTGACTCAGAATAAGGCAGTTTCCTATGTACCTGTCTCCAGGTAGAGAAAGTGGGCAGGTTGCATCAATGCGAATGGGAGGGAGACATCCAGGCTACCTCATGCAGGGCAGCCTCCCTGCACTAAAAGAGACTTTTAGTGGATCTCCCAGCAGTGGATTGTGATGGCCAAAAAGAAGGTCCAGGCAGCAGCCTTTCACTAGAATCTACTTAGCAAAGCCATCTGCCTTTGCTCTGGGAATAACCAAACCATGTTAAGGCTGATTGATTCACATTTTCAGAACCAGGGCCCTTTCCAGATTAGCCACTCAACAGCAGCAAAATGCTTCCATTCAGGCAAATTGCTTTCAGTGTGTAAACAGCAGGGGGAGCAGTCTCGCAAAAACTAACAACCCGAAAAAACAGAAACTTTTAAACGCCAGATATACGACGTCATAGCAATGTATCACAGCGATTACATTCGAAATAAGGCATTGGAAATATGAATGGCACCCTGCTGTCAGCGTAGGGACTGTGGTGTCGTCACAACACAGGAAGTGTGGAAGCACACTTCAGAGATTCATCGTGACCCCATTGCAGGGTGTAATCTGGAAAGCACCCAGTAGTTGGTTTCAGAGGCTCCAGTTATGGATTGTCCCTTTTCTGATTTATAAGAGACTCAACAGTTTGCAAACAGTTACAGCACTGGGTCTGATCTCATCACCCTGTGCACTGGAGGATATAAATATACTAGGCAGATCTTCATGTCGCAACATGGCAACTCTGTCATGGCACCCAGGAAGCCGTCTTATACAGAGTCAGACCATTGGTCCATCAAACTCAGTATTGTCTATTCTGACTGGCAGCAGCTCTCCAAGGTTTCTTTTCCAGTCCTAATTGGAGATGCCAGAAATTTAATCTGGGACTTTCTGCATGGAAATCAGATATTTTACCACTGAGTTACAGTCACATCTTCTCAAAGGTTCAGGGAGATTAATTAATTAATTACATTTATATCCCGCTCTTCCTCCAAGGAGCCCAGAGCGGTGTACTACATACTTAAGTTTCTCCCCACAACAACCCTGTGAAGTAGGTTAGGCTGAGAGAGAAGTGACTGGACCAGAGTCACCCAGCAAGTATCATGGCTGAATGGGGATTTGAACTCGGGTCTCTCTAGTCCCAGTGCATATGTATCAGTCTCAAATGGACATGTCCACTCAAAAGGGAAAGGGCATCTATCTATAGATCTAACCATCCGTAAAAAAGAGCTAGGTTTGTAGAAAGGAAATATAAAGCTGTGGAAATCCACATTAGAAATCCATGTCTGGTAAGAAGTGAAGGGCCCAATCTTTGAGCAGATATCATTTCTTTTCACTGAAATGTTACAGTGAAACACATGATGCTTCTAGGTAGGACAATATGGCTCTTAATAGGGTCTGCTGCAAGGGGAAGTATGAGTTGTAGCCCCCAATGGCAATATTCAAGTATAGAGACATCTGGAGATTTATCCTCTAGACTGCCCATGAGAGTGATTTGTCCCTTTTCATGTGATTTAAAGGGCTATTGGTAATGAAAAATGACTCCACTGAGCTTTTAATTTCACATATTCCTTCTTTCAAAAGATGGTCTGAAGCTTGCCTGGATTGTAACTCAAATGAAATCACAGATTTAAAATAATAGGCCATTATAATATTTGGAATGTCTTTTTTAGCCTACTTTCCATAGGCTTATGAGATCATCCGGGATCTCATGCAATTGAAGTGTCACATAGAGACACCTCAACCCCAGTTCAAGATGGTGGACACATAAATGTTTGAGGTGCAAGTGGGCTAACTTGTGAACCACTTAACCAGTCTGAACCAAATTTCCTACAGCTGTAGGGACACATAGGGATGCCTCAATGGCATAGTTTGTGATGATGTCATCCACCCCAATTCAAGATGGCAGATGCATGAATGTTTGAGGCGTAAGTGGGCTAACTTGTAAACTGCTTAACCAAATTTAGTCCAGTTGTAGGGATAGTGAAAAGAAAGCAGGTAGATTAGTTCTTTCTAGAATAACTTGTATGGACATTCTATTTACTCAGCCATCTTAAACACATTGTATTAAATGGAGATGGTACTTATTCCGAAGTAATTGGTTAGGAACTGTGTTAGATCCAAAACATTAGTGGCTACCTTCTTCAATAATGTCCTTAAGGCTGCTACATATTTCAGAAGATGCAATTTCATCCTCTTTTCCTTAACCTACATAGACATAGGTTTGGGGCCTTCATAATTCGTGTCTTGAACGAAACTGATCTTTTGTAGACTGCTACTCATGTATAGCAAATGGGATCTCATCCCATATCTTGAGCAACCAGGCTCTCAGAGAGAAGGCAGTACTCTAAGACTGCTCACCTGGCCTTTCCTTTATTGATAAAAAAATAAAAGCCTAAATACTTAGAAGTAGAAACTGTCTAGATAAGCTCTTCTGAGCAGAGCTCATGGCTGGTACTGTGGGTTGCTGTTTCACTGCAAGTACAAAACATATATGAAATCAGAAGAATCGGTATGTAACTAACATAGCTGCCATTTTTATAGGGGTCTGGGTACACCAGATGCCACATCCATAATGTGCTCATGTAAAACATTTATGAGACCAGATTTATGATTGCCACATTGCTAAATATTTGATTGAGAGAAATGACAAAACACAAATACCAAATACAAGTATTGTCGTAGACCTGCTACAGTTCCCAGTTTGTGTATAGTTGCCATCGCTAGATCCCTTTTTATAATACTATTGATGGCCACATGGAAAGCAGTCGTGTCACTTTATGTTCTTTTGTCTTTTGCCTCTCATGCACCCTGTTTCACACGTCTTCCTGTCAGCTCTTCACATTACTTAATGTGATAAAGAACAAAGAGATGGTTCTGAAAGTATAGTCTTTATCAAACTGGGAGGGAAAGGACTAAGGATGAATGAGAGAAGGAAGGCAACACAGGCTTTATTTCACAGATGGTCCCTCTTTTCCCAGACAACAAATGTTAAATAACCATGGCTAGTTATGTTTGTAGCAAATCTGATCTTGTAATTGAGACAGTTATCTGAACGTTAGGAATGTACACGAAATGGATTTTGAATTTTGTTTCGAGCTTGAAAACAAAATGCATAATAGGTCAACTATTTTGCTGAAACAGCAGTTGAACCGGTTGTTTCGATGAAACAAAACTTGAAACATTTTGAGTGTTCCGGCTATAGGGGACAGTGGGGAAACTCAAAACACCCCATTGTCCTCCATGGGTAGAGACACCAAAGTGGGTTGGGTGGTAGGACATGATGAGTGCTACCTACCACCCAACTCACAAAAGAAAGGGGCAAGGGGGGTGATTTTAAACAATTTTTCAACCTTTCCCCAAAACCGGGGAAAAGGTTGAAAATTTGTTTAAAATCACTCTCTTGCCCAATTGTTTTGTGGGTTGGGTGGTAGGTAGTATCCATCATGCCCTACCATCCAACCCACTTTGGTGTCCCTAGGAGCTACCCATGGAGCACAATGGGGTGTTTTGAGTTTCCCCATTGTTTCCTATGACCGGAACAAGCTGCATTCACAGAGTGCATGCACACAAGCTTTGTGCTGCAATTTGCAATGCATTTTGCAACCCTGTCTTGAAAGGCACTGCAGAAGCACACAGTAAAGGGGAATCTGTCCCTCCCAACACAGAACACATATTTCAAATACAGTCCAAAAATGGCCAAAAGAGAATCCCTGACCCAGAATCCACTGCCAGCCACAATGCCTGTGCTGCAGTAACATCATTGGCACAAGGTGCTCTCTCACACACAATTGCTGGTCCATCCTAACTGCTCCAACACCCATCAGTTGGGCCAATCTGCCCTCGAGGGCTGAGAGATAGCTGACAGGGCTTTTCCCAACTCCTGTCCTGGACCCTTAAAAGAAGGAAGGCTGTGGTGGAGGCGCAGCCACCAGTGCAGGTCACCTGCAGTCAGCCTGCCTGCAGGTGGCTGCCAAAGCCAGCTGTCAAAGGAGGCTGGCCTTTGGGGATGGGACTGAGGCCTATTTATTTGCTCTCTTGGACTCCTCCTTTATAGTTCTAGGCTCTCTTTTATTGCCTGGCTACTTACAGCTATGTGTCAGGGCTATGGTATAGGTGGGGGAATAGAGGGTGTTTCTGGGAGTTCCGGAGCAGTTGTTACAGTAATGGTGGGGAATAGAAGATTTGGCGTTGGCAGGTCCGCAGGCCATTACAGGGGAAGTGGGACCTGAAATTTAATAGCCATTTCCCCTTCCGGCTGTCCTGCCAGCTCTCAGGCCTCAGTGAGCAGTTCCATCCACCTTCAAAACTGACCTTGCTCCTTTGCAATGCCAGGTCGGTTCAAAACAAGACTGAAATCATCCCTGATTTGATCATGGATAAGGGAGCTGACTTGGCTTGTATAACTGAGACCTGGTTGGGAGAGACCGGGATGGGTGATCTCTACCAAGGAATGAATGGAGGGAGTGTGACTCTGTTGGTTCTTTTGGACCTCTCTGCAGCTTTTAATACTACTGACCATGCTATCCTTCTGAATCACTTGGAGGATTTGGGAATATGTGGCACTGCTTTGTGGAGGTTCTGTTCCTATCTCTCAGGTAGACTTCAGATAATGTCGTTCAGAGATAATTGTTCTCTGAAATGAGAGCTATTGTGTGGTGTCTCTCAGGGCTCCATCCTATCTCCGATGCTTTTTAACATCTGGCTGAGATCATCAGGAGATTTGGAGCAGGGTGTTATCAATATGCTGATAACACCCAAATCTCCATGGTGATGTCTCCATGATATCATCATCAGGAAATGGCATAGCCCCCCTAAATGCCTGCCTACAGGCAGTAATGGACTGGATTGAAGCTAAATTGAAGTTGAACCCAAACAATATGGAAGTACTCATGCTAAGGGATCGTACTTCAAAGGATGTGATAGATCTTGTTCTGGATGGGATTGCACTCTCCCCAAAGGAACAAGTACGTAACTTGGGAATGCTTCTGGCCTCACTCTGGTTTCTTAGGTTGAGGCTATGGCCAGGAGAGCTTTCTATCAACTTCAGCTGATTCGACAGCTGCATCTGTTCCTTGAAGATCATTATCTCAGAACTGTGCTGCTTTCTCTGGTAACCTCTAGGCTTGACTACTGCAATGCACTCTACATGGGGCTGCCTTTGTATGCAGATTGGAAACTTCCATTGGTTCAAAATACAGCAGCTAGATTGGTCTCCGGAGTGTCTCGGAGAGACCATATCATACCGGCTTTAAGGCAATTGCATTGGCTGCCAATAGGATTCCGGACAAAATACAAAGTGCTGGTAATTACCTTTAAAGCCCTAAATGGCTTAGGACTGGGTTACCTGGGAGAGTGCCTCCTTCTGCATATTAAGATCATCGACAGAGCTTTGTTTCCATATACCGCCAGTTTGTCTGGCAGTGACTTGGGAGCGGGCCTTCTCTGTAGTTGCTCCTAGGCTGTAGAATGCGCTCCCTGTAGGCATTCATGGTTTAACATCTTTACCAGTCTCCCAGAGAGCCCTTAAGACACAATTTTTTAGCCAAGCTTTTAGTAATCTCTGAATTTTTTAAATTTCTAATTGCTGTTTAAGTTTTTTAATTGCTGTTATTTCTGAATGTTTTTGATTTTTCAAATTCCTGTTTTAATTGCTGGTTTTGTTTTCTTTGTTTTTGTGAACTGCCTGAAGCCTTTGGAGTCAGGCGGTATATAAATTAATTAAATAAATAAAATAAAAATAAATTATGACTCTTTACTTCTTAGCATTGCAACAGCTGCCACAGCAGCACCATTAGCAGCAAGAATATCCATAAGCTCAATTAGAGCAACTTCAGCCACATTTTTTAGTACACCTTGCAATGCAAATTGCAGAACAGACCCGAGCAGTGAGTAAAGCACAAGTTAGTCTCAAGGCCAGACATGGCACTCATCACAGCTATCACCAAGAAATATTACCGAGAGAGAGGGAGAGAGACCACTGTCCATTTCTCACCACAACGCTATCTCAAGCCATAACTCAAGGAAGGAAGTCACTCACGTTCTGCCTTTGTCAAACTCAGATCCAGCAAAACCAGATAGTTATAGTAGCAATAGCACAGTATATTATACTCAGTGCTGAAAAAACTGCAAAATCAAACCTTCCTTCCATCCATCCTGCCTGTGATAGACAGGAGGTTAGAACAGTCTTGGTTTGGGCAGCTCAGCTCTTAGCTCAGCTGTGTGAAGATTCTGAACAGGATGGAAGGAGCCAGAGGAACTATGAGCAACACTCAAGGTATTCCCCTTGGGGGATGGGGCTGCTCTGGGAAGAGCACCTGTATGCTTGTGTGTGTGCAGAAGGTTCCAAGTTGTCTCCCTGGCATCTCCAGATACAGGGCTGAGCGAAAGATTCCTGCCTTTAACCCGGGAGAAATCTGACTCTGTGTACCTTAGATAATACTGAGCTAGATGGACCAATGATGTGACAAGAAACAAAAAGCAAGTTTTAATTCTTATGGAAAGATGATGTAATACATTAGTTTAAAAAATGTGGGTGATAATTACTGGGAAGTTAGCTTTTGGGCAAGTCTGAATTGCCACTCCAGTGTTATCTCCTTCATCAATAGATTTCAGAGACCAGCAATGAAGGAGGCGAGAAATAAAACCCTCAGGTCATTAAAGAATGATCTGTCCTCAGTTGCCCCTCCAATTGTCAGCCGCTGACAATAGTACTGTCAGGAAAAAGTGATGAATATCACCTTCTAGGGGATTGTTAAATGAGGCTGGAAGCCTCATCTTTCCAACAGCAATACATATTAAGAAGAAACTTGCCAGCACTCCTCAAATGGAGATCAAGCCGCACCAAGCCGCTGCAAAGAAGAAGCAGGCGCACCCTGGAAATAAGTACTGTTGTGAGGAGCCACAACAGAATGTTGCAGTACGATATATCCCTGTGGCCGGATGAAGTCCTGCTGGTGGCTCCCCCACCCCTTTTGATGTTTCATCACAGGTGCAAAGCACTGGTGTGTGCCCTAAGCCATACCTCCAGCATCTGACGTCAGATGCAAGGGGCATAGCCAGTACCGGGGATGGGGCCAGTCTACCCCTTCAGAGTTTCCCCAGTCAGCAGTTTGTTGACTCACCCACTGGGAGCTCCTTTCCCTGCCTCTGCATGGAGGTAGGGAAAGGATCTCTCAATCAGCGGTTCAACAGACCGCTGACCGGGAAAACTCTACAGGGACTATCTGGCCCCATCCCCGGTATTGGCCATGCCCTCCATGTCTGACGTCAGATGCAGGATGTGTGGCTACTGCCCAGGAGAGGGTCCATTCAGACCTCTCCTATCCTCCCCTGTCAGTGTGTAATTGAAACACTGATTGACTGGGCTCCCCGCCCAGCCCAGCCAGCATTTCAATAAAACACTGGCTGGGAAGGAGAGGGGCGTGCCTCACATTCCCAGCCGGCTAGCACTTCGCTGGCTGGGTGCGGGAGTGGGCAAGGGGGTGCCCTGGCCGAGGGTGAGGATGTACCTTGCACCCCCCCCCCCACAGGCCCTGGAGGCCGAGGGATAATCTTCCCCCCTTGCTCCATTGTCCCCATGCCCCTGTTCCTGAGCATGGTGCAATTTTTTTTTGGTGGGGGGACATCCACCAGCGGTTCCTGCTCTAACTTGGATCTTCCTTCATAGGCACATTTTATTTTTTCTGTTTTCTGGAGTTTGACTCGGGTGGGAGGGGATGCTGGTGCTCAGTCCCAGCTCCTTTTCATCCAGCCCTAAAGTTTCCAGAGTTCATAGCTGGTGAGGGGTCACTTTAATGTTTTCATCAACATTTGCTGAGGTTCTATGGAGGAAAAGGGATTGTGGAATAGGCTGCATCTAATGAAGAATGTTGTTAGTTTAGTCTGTGACTCTGTGTGTGTGTCCATGTGCACGTGTGTTTGTGTGCACACATGCACATACAACAATCAGCAAATTAATTGATTCAGTGTGCAACTTTGCCTGTGTTCCTCAAGAGAGTTCACTCACATACAGTTTTAATGTTATTTGCGGGGTGGGGGGGGATTAAGCCCCTACAACAAGAGCTTAAATGTGTCAAACCCATCCCCCTCACACAAAGGTGTGAAATGGCTAGTGAGAAAACTAAAGAGTTTTAGACAGCTTTCCCCTCAGAAGGGGTTGTGTGACTGTCTTGAGGGAGTATCTTCAAGCTGATAAAATTCTGAATTTTTTTTTATTCAAGCCCTCCTCCTCCACACTCCTCATCATTCAGTTTCACCGACTCTGCTTACTTCGTTGAAGTGCCCTCTGAGTCCATGAACATTCCACTGCATCGAGTTAAATTGGGGCAGTTGTGGTGGGATTGGGCCCCCTTAGCTTCCCCCCCCCTCCAGATTTTTTTGAAACTGGTGCATTTGAGGATTACCCAAATTTGCCAATAACTCCCTCTCATCTGCAGGTGCTTCAGTTACACATACATAAGGATTAGGGATGTGCAAATCGATTCGGGTACAAAATGAGTTGTACTTGAATCTAGCTGTTTCGGGTGATTTGACAGAATCAAATCACTCCTGTGCTCAATTGCCCAGATTTGGGGCCAAAACAAATCGCCCAGATTCAGACCTGAAAAAAATCAGAGATTTGGACCTCCATTTTGTGGTGATCTTTTGTCCGGCTACACTTGGGCTTCTCCTTCACCCAGTTTGCCCAAGCACACAGAGTCCAGCCTCAGAGTAGGGGTGGGAGGAGTTAAACACCCCGAGTCTCTGCCATCCCAGGCTGCTTGCCCTTTGTGCCAGCCTCTCTCTGGAGGACCCAGTCGGCTCTTTTAATGAGGTGTTCTGAGTGGATTCTTTGGTGCAAAAAGAATAATGAATGACCACAGAATCCACTCAGAATCATTTTGCACCAAAGAATCCACTCAGAACACCTCAAAAATTGAAAATAAGAACAGAACTCAGTACCTCATGGGCTGGTGGTTTGGGGGATGCTTGGTACCCCATGTGCACTACGACGAAACCCACTTTGGGCCACCCTGCCACCACCCACATGGAATAATGGGGCCACTGAAATCCACATTATTCCCTATGGGGAAAAAATAAAAACGTGCAAACTTCAAAAATTTGTACAAAATCGCCCCTTTGGACAATTTCTTCAAAATTTGGGTGATAGCTGCCACCCATTGGGCATTACCACGCAACCTACTCTGCTGCACCCAAAACCCCTCCCCCCTGAATCAATTTGGATTCAAATTAATTCAGATCCAAATCAAATCATGGGTGATTCAGGGGGTCAGATTTGGGCTTGAAATGAATCTGGATGATTCAATTCAAGCTCAAATCAAAATGAAAAAAAAATTGATTTGTGCACTTCCTTAATAAGGATACATAGTCTTGTTGCCTTATGACACAAGGCTACAGCATCTGGGGCATTTTAGTTTGGAAAAGAGGTGAATATGGGGGTGGATATGACAGAGGTGTATAAAATTATGCATGGTGTAGAGAGAATGGTCAGTGAGACATTTTTCTCCCTTTCTCACAACACTAGAACCAAAGGTCATCCCATGAAACAGAAGGTCAGGAAATTAAGGCAGACAAAAGGAAGTACTTTTTCACACAGCACATAATTAATCTATGGAATTCTATGCCACAGGATGTGGTGATGGCTACTAGCTTGGATGGCTTTAAAAGGGGCTTATACACATTCATGGAGGACAGGTCTTTTAGTGCCTACTAGTCTTGTGGCTATAGGCCATCTCCAGCCTGAGAGGCAAGATGCCTCTAAATACCAGTTGCGAGGGAGCAACAGCTAGAGAGAGCACGTGCCCTCAGCTCTTTCCTGTAAGAGCTGTAAGCCCAGAGGCATCTTGTAGACCACTGTGTGAAATAGGATGCTGGAGAGGATGGGCCTTGGGCCTGATCCAGCAGAGCTTTTCTTATGTTCTTATCACAATATATCAACCACCTCTTTCAGAAATAGAGATGATGTGTGGACACTTCCCCAACCACCAGCATCACCAGTGAATTATATTTGGGCTATTGATTATGAACTTCTTTCCTCAACCCCAAGTGGGAGAAGGTCATTTTTTTCCTGGAGAACTCTAAATTGGCTTGAAAGCTTTGATTCATCCATATTCTTGCAGTGCCACTTTGGAACTGTAGTATGGGGTGGACAGAAAGCAGCACATGGCCTAAGGAACTGCCCAGTATCTTCTTCCTCACCAGTTGTCGCAATGTCCTGGCCTTTGACTGGCTGCTGGCAGAGGTGTCAGCAGCATCGGTGGCAAGAGTCTTGCTCACCAGAAAGCAGGTGATCGTCCAACCTACAGCAAGTGCCTCTTCCAGTAGCTCTTCCACTGGGTTAAAAGAAAAAAAGGAATGATGGCTGGCCGTCACTGAAATAAACACTGCAAAACATAGTTTTGGGATGAAGACACACAGAGAGGCTCTTTCCACAATTAGTGGGAAGAGCCGTAAGGGGGTTTGTGGGGAGAGCGGGCCCGCAGACGAACCAAAGGCAGCCCTGGGCAGCTGGATTGGCTGCTCATGCAACTGCCGGCTCCGTCACAGAGCTGGTGGGGGCTGCAGGGATTGGGGGCTGTGCAGCCCCCGGAAGTTCCAGGATGCCCCGCACAAGCAAGCGTGGCATCCTGGAGAGACCCCCCGAGCCCGGGAGGCTACTTGCAGCCTCCCAGTCAGGGGTCTACTCGTGTGTCGCCACGTGCCACGGCAACACACAAGCAAAAAGATGAGGTTAATGGAGTGCTCGCTCTGTTAGCCTCATCTAAGGGGAGGGGTATTTATGGCGGCTGGCTGTCAGGAGCCACACAGCTCCCATTGCAGCACACGATCTCCCCAAAGCAGGCTGGGATCCCTTAGCCTGCTTTTGGGCGATCGTGAGAATAGCCTTCTAATGTGAATCCAAAACCTAGAGCAGATTCCTCAGCTGCAGGGTGAGCATGGTTTCCTTCTTTCTTTAATCTTCATAATCATAATTTTTTAAAATCAGAAATATAAGTAAGATTATAGACTGAACAATAATAATCTGCAAAACCATGATTCTGCTACATGAAAAAATATGTCCTATGCAATCATAAATATATCCCAGATGCTCCATATAAAACCAGTTTGTAAGATCTGATCACAATTCTGGATGTCAAAGCCATACACTAAAATATATAAATGAATAAAAGTCCTTTTGTTGCAAAATTCAGGAAGAGTCCCAAAGGATGTTTCTCATGGAGTTTCGATGAAAACCATTGGCTCCAAGGGCTTCACAATCCTTTGCCATGAATAAGCAAATGGATGTTCCTCATGAAGCTTGACATATGATATAGTCCAAGGAGATTCTTTGTAATCCTTTAACATAACCCAGATGCATTTTGGCTATGGTGTAGTCTTCATCAGTGGCATTAATCAGAAATATTCAAACTCTTTGTAATCCAATACAATCAATTAAGTGTGTACAATGTTAAGATACCATCACATTGGAACTATAACTGCAAACATCCTTCCCCTCTTTTGACATTCGTCGCCATAATAACTTTTTTTTTAAAGAAAGAAATTGCAAAGTAGTGCTGTCCACAGTCAACTTTGGCTACAAATGTGTGAAAAAATGTTTTTTTCAGAGTTTAACCCAAGAAAGGAAAAGTTTTGTTTGGACTGAACACAGTGAGAGCCCTTCTAAATTGGGCTCACTTCTTTAAAAACATTATATCTGCCTTTGCCTATATCTCCCCCATTGTGTGTGTAATGAATAGCCCTGGGTGAAGAGTCCTACATGGAGTTTGGCTTCTCATGGAAAACATCTAAAAGAAAATGTGTCATGATAACATTTGAAAGGTATGCACCTTTGAGGCAAATGCTTCATTATAGCAAGGTATACATAGGAAATTCATTTGTAAAGGAATAGCTTCCAGTGTACTAATGAGAATATAACCCACAAAGTATCATATGAAACCTTTCATGTGTTGGATTTTCCAGAAGCAAGGCCATTTCTCCAATAAATTCCTGTTTGAAACAAATCATAAATTTTAGAGAGATAGTGCATCTGGCATCTTATGAGATCTGCTTGTCATTTAAATTGGGCAACAGGGTACACATCACCTATAATTAACATAACTAGTCACTTATCATTTTGCTTTACTACAGTAATTTTGTCCAAAAACCCCCCAAAAAACACAAACAGAGAAGTGCATGGGACAACAGCATTAGAAAACAAGTTGTTCTGGTAAGGATTAATCTGCCTACTTTCATTTCACTATCATCTTAATTGATAATTATCATCCTCACAAGTTAGCCCACTTCAGCCTTAAACAGCTACATGTCCACCGCCTTGAATTGGGATGGATGCCATTATCACAAACGATGCTGTTGAGTCATCCCTATGCTACACCTGTAGGAAATTTGGTTCAAATAAGTTAGGCAGTTCACAAGTTAGCCCGCTTGTGCCTCAAATGTTCATGCATCTGCCATCTTGAATCGGCGTGGATGGCATCATTACAGACTACGCCCTTGAACCATCCCTATGCTACACATGTAGCAAATTTGGTTCAAATCAATTAGTTCACAAGTTAGCCCACTTTATTTTATGTATTCATTGAACATATTTCTGTACTGCCCAAAACTTGCATCTCTGGGCGGTTTACAATTAAAATCATTTAAACATTAAAATCACTAACATTAAAATCAGTTAAAACCCAATTAAAAATATTAAACCTATAAGTCTAATTAAAAGCCTGGGTGAATAAATATGTCTTCAGTGACTTCTTAAAAGTTGCCAGAGATGAGGAGGCTCTTATTTCAACAGGGAGTACATTCCAAAGCCCAAAGGCAGTAACGGAGAAGGCCCGTTCCAGAGTAGATGCCAGACGAGCTGGTGGCAATCGCAGACGAACCTCTCCAGACGGTCTTAATGGGTGATGGGGCTCATGGTGAAGAAAACATTCTCTTAAATTCCCAGGGCCTAAGCTGTTTAGGACTTTATAAGAAATAACCAGAACCTTGTATTTTTCCTGGAAACATATCAGCAGCCAGTGTAGCTCTTTCAACACAGGAATAATATGGTCTCTCTTAGATGACCCAGAGACCAACCTGGCCACCACATTCTGTACCAACTGCAGTTTACGAACTATGTAGAAAGACAGTCCCAGAGCACATTGCAATAATCCAGCCTGGAGGTTACCAGCACCGTTCTTGCACCTCAGACATTCATGCATCCATTGTCTTGAATTAGGGTGGATGACATCATCACAAAATATGGCATTGAGGTGTCCCTATGTGTCACTCATTACAACTGTACCAAATTTGGTTCAAATAGGTTAGGCAGTTCACAAGTTAGCCCACTTGCGCCTCAAATCTGGGACTCTGAGGATGTGGACAAGCTGCTTGGGGCGGTGTGGCCTACCACTTGTTCTCTGGATCCTTGCCCAACTTGGCTGCTTCAGTCTAGCAGGGAGATTTTTGGAAGTGGCCTGGTTAATATCATAAATGCATCGCTGAGGGAGGGTAGGGTGCCTCCATGTTTGAAGGAGGCAATAGTTAGACCTCTTCTTAAGAAGCCTTCCCTGGATCCCTTAGCGACGGAAAGTTATAGGCCAATCTCCAATCTCCCTTGGTTGGGCAAGGTGATCGAGAGGGTGGTGGCCGACCAGATCCAGGAGGTTTTGAAGGAAACTGATTATCTAGACCCATTTCAAACTGGCTTTACAGCGGGCTATGGGGTTGAGACAGCCTTGGTCGTCCTGATGGATGGGCTCTACTGGGGAATTGACAGAGGGAGTGTGACTCTGTTGGTTCTTTTGGATCTCTTGGCGCCATTCAATACCATCAACCATGGTATCCTTCTGGGTTGCCTGGGGGAGCTGGGGATAGGGGGCACCCTATTCTCCCTGTTCTCCCTGTTCTGGGTGGGGTTACAGTCCCCCAGAAGGAACAGGTACTTTCCCAGAAGGAACAGGTACAGCAGCTTGGAAGTACTCCAGGACCCAGGACTCACCCTGATATCTCAGGTGGAGGCTATGGCCAGTAGAGTTTTCTATCAGCTTCAGCTGATTCGACAGCTGCATCCATTCCTTGAAGAGGACAACCTCAAAACACTGGTGCACCAGCTGGTAACCTCCAGGCTTGACTACTGCAATGCACTCTACGTGGGGCTGCCTTTGTACGTAGTTCGGAAACTTCAGTTAGTTCAAAATGCAGCAGCCAGATTGGTGTCTGAGGCAACTCAGAGAGACCATATAATGCCTGTTTTGAAACAGCTACACTGGCTGCCGATATGTTTCCGGGCAAAATACAAAGTGCTTGTTATTACCTTTAAAGCCCTAAACGGCTTAGGTCCAGGTTACCTTAGAGAGTGACTTCTTCTGCATGATCCCCACCACAAGGTCATCTGAGGTGGTCTGTCTCCAGTTACCACCGGTACGTCTGGTGGCAACTCAGAGGTGAGACTTCTCTGTAGCCACTCCTGGACTGTGGAATGCATTCCCGGCAGAAATCCTTAATTTGAACTCTTTATCGGCTTTTAGGAGAGCCCTTAAAATCTATCTGTTTGGTCTGGCCTTCCAGGGTTTTTAAACTGTTGTAAAGGGTTTTTAATGTTGTAACCTGGTTTTTCAGGGTTTTTTAATTGTTTTGTTTAATTGTTGTTTTATGGTGTTTTTATAATCTCTGTTTTAATTGTTAATTGATTTTAATTGTTTTGTTTTAATTGTAACCTGCCCTAAGCCATTTTGGAAGGGCAATATAGAAATTGAATGAATGAATGGGGCTATTCTCATGATCAGCAAAAATCGGGCTAGGAGAGCCTAGCCCAATTTTTGCTAATCGTGTAAACCAGGCAGGCGAGCCCGGTGGCTTACAAGCAGCTAGCCCACTGTTGTAGCCCTCCCCTTAGCCTGGGTTTGTGAGCACTCCGCAAACCCGGGCTTCCCGATCATGAGTAGCCGCGGTGCAGCTCCACACCGCAGCTACTCACAACGAGACCCCCGGAAGGGAGGCAAAAAGCTGCCAGGGGTCTCGCCAGCATGCCCTGCATGCTTGCACAGGGCATGCTGGAGCTTCTGGGGGCCAATCGGCCCCCGCTCCCCTCAGACCCTGCTGGCTCCGTCACGGAGCCAGCAATTGTGTGGGTGGCCAATCTGGCTGCCCAGGACTCCCACCCAGATCATGTGTGGGGAGAACGGGCTTAGCCCGCTCTCCCCACGCACTCACAAAACCCGGGTCTCACTGATCATGAGACCCAGCTCAATGAATGAATGAATAAATGAGTAAATGTTCACGCATCCAACATCTTGAATCGGGGTGGATGACATCATCACAAACTAGCCATTGAGGTGTGCCTATGTGTCCCTACAACTGTACCCAATTTGGTTCATACTGGTCCTGGCATTGTGAGGTTGATGGCGGGGACATGGACACACACACACAGAATGCCAAGTGATCTCATAAGCTTACTTTCCTTAAGGAAAGTAGGCAAATAATTGTCATGCAAATTGTTTTGATGACACGAGCTGATGGTTTTTTTCCACTCTATGCAGTGAGTAAATTTAATTAGATTTCACTGTAATACACCATCCTGTTATGCATATTTAGGATTTTCTCAATTTTGCATACTTTGGTGACATAGCAAAGATTAAACAGAAGCGGATTGGAGAGGATGAAAGAGAGGTGGGGGAAGGGAAGACAATGGAACTTCTCCTTTAATGCTAGTGAAATAAATCACACCAGGAGAGCCATTTCAGGGAAACACTGTGAGAAATTTTTTGTGTATTCAGTTGGTAATTTTAAAGAAAGAACAAAGATGGACCCAAACCAAAGTACATTGGCTCTACTTTAGTTCTGTTTCCTATGACTAAGGCCCTGGCTAGATGCTGCACTCGTCACATGATGAGTAGCCAGATATCAGTTGGCAGATCACTGCAAAAGTAGCCAGATAACTGCTACACATCCTGAAAGCTCCTCAGGAGAGGCGCAGAGAAAACTGGAGGAGATCACACGGGGGGGGGCTCCCCCATGAGACAAGGTGAAGAAACAGCCTCAGGTGGTGAGTGTGTGTGCATGGAAGGGGGCTTCCAGACTAGGCTTAAAGCTCCCATATTCTCCACCATGGTCCCAATTTGGATTGAAGACCCCCACATTAATGTTACTTACATTTAAAATTCTTCCTCCACTTTGCCTGTTCCTGCTGAGCTTGTTGTCTGCACTGGCATGAAGACAGGAGGGGGTGTGATGATAGTGTGGGAGAAACTAGCTCTGTAGAGGGCCTGAATTCCGGGGTGCTGCTCCAGTGAGCCTGAGCCCTGAGGGAACTTCTTCAGGGGACCCTAGCCCCAGCGCTTTCTCAGGTTCCAAGCTGGTGTCATGATCCAAGGTGAGGGCTAGTGCTGATGCTGCCTCCTCCAATTCTAGCCTGGCATCATGATCCAGGGCTGGAGCTAGTGCTGGTCCTGCCTCCTCAAGAGGAAGAGTCACTACTGTGAGCAGGGGCTGAGATAAGCTGGCCATGACAACCTCCTTGCACAATGCCTCAAATGGACTTGAATGTTGGGACATTGTGATCTAGTCATTCATACCTCTGCCCTTTCTCATGTTGTATAGAACCATAAAAAGCATTTTAACTGCTTGGTTTTGTGGTCTAGCAGAGGAAGCTGCTAAAGATGAAAGGTTAAGTGTGCTTCAGACGGTAGTCTTCCAGATACCACTGTATTTATCTAAGTGTGCTGTATTTATTCTGAAGAACTTTTGGTGGCATCTTCAGACTTTGGTTAGGGATTGCTCTGTGTGTGTGCGCACGTATGTCTGTGTGCGTGTCAGTCAGTCAGTAACTTCTGGCAGGAAAAGGACAAAGTAATGACTTAGAAAAAAAGTCAAGGAAGTCAAGAAACAGAAAACAAAGAAGAAATGTTTCTAGGCCAACAAACAGAGTCTTTCGTCTGTGTCTGCTTAGTTATTCACGTTCTGTCTATGTCTTGTAGCTTACAGGATGCAGAGAAATTCTCCAGTGAGAACTGGATTGTTCTTTCCCCAAAGAATCTTTCATTCTTCTAGCTTTTCTCATTTTGTCTCACAGAGTGTGTGCAGGGAGGGCTCATTACTCATGAAGGGCATGACTAGTTATGTTTATCATTGCGAAGGGAGGAAGACAACAACGAAATATGGCTGGTTTTGCCCACAGGAGGATAAACAATTTTCTTCCTTGCCATTTAGCTTGGGAATTGCATCGGTTAACTTTAAAAAAGAAAATTCTGACAGTTGCATCCAAGCTGATATCAAGTCATTGCAATGAAGTGTTGTGGATAAGCTTGTCATGCTAGGAGTTGCTTGTGGATGAATGTTCTATTGAATTATGAACCTTTTTTGCATGTTACTTCAAGCACTGAAACAGGATGCAATAATGAACTTTCTATGAGCTTCAAAAAAAGGGACACTTGGACACTGTATCACTAGCAGCCAGGCTGATGTGTGTGCTGTGGAGTATAGTGTTCACCACATGGGAGGTGGTGGTTTAAGCTTCCTTTTTAATAGAAGAAGTGCCAACGCAGGAAGTACAACACACTACCTGTTTCAACACTTAATGTAGCATGCAAAAAGCACCTTCAGGTGCTAAGTCTTTGGGGGCAAAGAATAAAAGCAAAATGGGGTGATTTAGGTTTGGTTAAGTCCTATTGTATGTGACTTGTATAGCTGGGCAAAAATATGAGTAACAAATGGGTGACCACAGGGTGAGAAGTACTTCTAACTATGTGGGTTTGTGAAGGGCTTCATGTCTTCTTCTCACAGAGGACCTAACTATAGATGATGCTAAGTTCTGACCAATAAATATTAAACTCTGTGTGTGATGCTGACACACACACAAGCAATGAACCACTCAAAAACATGCACTCACTCAATCCAAACACTCTAAGAACATAAGAACAGCCCTGCTGGATCAGGCCCAAGGCCCATCTAGTCCAGCATCCTGTTTCGCACAGTGGCCCACCAGATGCCGCTGGAAGCCACAGACAGGATTTAAGGCGTGCCCTCTCTCCTGCCATTACTCCCCTGCAACTGGTACTCAGAGGCATCCTGCCTTTGAGGTTGGAGGTGGCCCACAGCCCTCCGACTAGTAGCCATTGATAGATCTCTCCTTCATGAAGTCATCTAAACCCCTCTTAAAGCCATCCAGGTTGTTGGCTGTCACCACATCCTGTGGCAGAGAGTTCCACAAGTGGATCACGCATTGTGTGAAAAAGTACTTCCGTTTGTTGGTCCTAGACCTCCTGGCAATCAATTTCATGGAGTGACCCCTGGTTCTAGTGTTGTGTGAGAGGGAAAAGAATTTCTCTTCTCCACTTTCTCCACACCATGCATGATTTTATAGACCTCTATCATGTCTCCCCGCAGTCGTCTTTTTTCTAAACTAAAAAGCCCCAGGTGTTGTAGTCTTGCCTCATAAGAAAGGTGCTCTAGGCCCCTGATCATCTTGGTTGCCCTCTTCTGTACCGTCTCCAGTTCAACAATGTCCAACAATGCAACAACATTCTCACAGACTATAAACTTTAATGACTAAATAATATGCCAGAGATACAGACTCAAAGGCCAGATGAACTACATATTGGCTAATATTAAATATGACTCTCTAAACTTCAGCCTACAAATTATTAACTAAGTGCAAGGGAGTAGGAAAGGTAGGGAAACGTATCATGTGTAATGAATTGAAAGTGCTTAGAGAAACTGGGACTGGGAACTGGTTTTGCACAGAGAACAGACAGTTCATAAGAGGAACCTAGATGCAGTCTCCAAAGAGAAAGAGCAGACAGAGGGAAAAAAACAAGACTTTCTCTCTGTCCTTTATAGATATATTAGACTTCCCAATGGCTCATGGATCATATCAGTTTTATATTAGTAATGGATGCCATATTAGCTTTTTAACCATTCCTTCAGACATCGTGAAAGCTTTGAGAATCCAACAGCAGCTTTATTAAGAGATTCTAATCCTTCTTGTAAGATAGCACTGCAAGATTATAATTATTATCTTTTCCTAGTGCTTCATGCAAGTTGCTTTGGAGTGCCAAGCATCAGAACTGCAAGTGTTATCGTTGTTATTGTTTAAAGTTGCTGGTGCCACATCTTACCAAGATAGTGAGTTTTAACTTATCTTGACAGTAACTTAGCCTTCCAGGGTCAGGTACCCTGCAGGGTACGCAGAGTAATATGACTGGTCTATTTGTCATTTCCCCTGTGAGGCATGTTCATATGTGCACAAGAAGGATGTGAAAATGTATTATCCTTCACCTGAAAAAATTGCCACATTTGTGCTTGGTTTTTTATCTCATTTCTGCAAGATTTTACATAGTCTGGAAATAAATATTTTTAAGACACCAAAGGTAAATAACAAAACAGAAGTACTGTATCCTTTTTTGAACTGGATCTTGAAATCCCAGATGCCTTGCAACTCACTCCTAAATTTGTTATTTGGAAGTGGAGTCCACGGAGCTTGCTGGGACATTACTTGCCAGCAAGAAGTCAACCCTGGGCTCTACATACTTTGGAGAGCAGTTCCATCTCCCCTCTGTCTTGTTGCTAGGTTAGGTTCAGAAACACTTGAATCCAAATATCCTCCAGAGGTGCTGTGATATGTTTTTATTTTGTCAAGTATTTATTAGTGGCCATGCATAATTAAGAGTATATTTAGCAGTACTGGATTTTATAAACAATACCTCCTTATATTCGTGTTTTTGTTTCTGTAAGATGGTTACTTATATTATGACAGGGCATATTAGACGTTTAAAACCAGGTCTGCATGTGGCACAAGAAAAGGGCTGGTGGGATCACAGCCATACAAAAAACACGAGGGTCCCTTTATTTAGCTGTTTCATAAGTATTAGTCATGTGCAATTGCAAAACAAACACCAACTGTCTTTTAATGTTTTTAAGCAGGCTCGAAAAAAGAAGTACAGAAAGATCAAGAGGCGAACAGACCCACCATTTCATCGCCTAAGAGACTAGTAGTGACTGCTACCAAGCTCCACTCACCAGGTATTTATGAACAGGGTGCACTTGCTTTAAGGACACTTTAAACTTCTCAAATTTGCAGATTATGTTAAAGCACATAGAATCTGAGCACGGACAAAGCAATTCTGACGGAGCCTCATTAAACTGAATTCATTTCGGTGACCATCTCTTGCCAGAAGTAATTTACCGAGACGTAGCCACCTACATTAACTTACTTCTACAGTACTATAGTCTGGGTGCCCTTTTATACATGCTCCCTCACAGACCTTGCCTTGGGATTTGTTCCATCCGTTTTGGCATTTGCTGAATCCCTGGCTTGCAGATTTTGTTAACATGCCTAAAATCTTGGACTTGTGGATGGTACCCACCTGCTAGTTAAGTAACTAATGCTGATGATGTAGCAATTGATCAATAGAGATTGAGCAGTGAAACGCTTGAGGAGCTGAATGATCTTGCAGCATGTGAGAGGCACACAATCCCTATTCAGGTTATAAATCCAAGTACAGTAATGGGGGGAGGGGGAAGTGGCAGTGCACTTACTAGGCCCACCCCATGAGGTGGTGCACTCCTTGGGTGCAGGAATACATCCCAGATATCCCTGCATTCAACAGTACTTCTCTGCAGAGGCAAGCACTGAATGCATGGAGAGTTTCTTCCCATGTTCTAGAATCCTGGGCAGCCAGGGTTCTAAACTGCAAGAAGAAATTCTCTCCACATTCAGCAACCTGCCTCTGCACACAGCTGCTGAATGTGGGCTCAACAACAGATTTTTGGTTCTCCCAACCCCAGTACACTTTAACTGGATATATAATTCCTGAATAGGACTAAAGAGAAATATGCTGGTCCAATTTGAAGCTTTGTCCCACAGATACTGGTGCTGCTAGTCCATTTAACTCCTCAGTTCTTTCATCGACCGATCTCTCTGGTGGCCTTTAATTTTCCACAGCAGCAAGGTTAATTTTTTAGCTACCGAGTGCTAAAAAACATATGGAAACATATGGCTGATGAGGGTTTTCTTTCCCCCGCCCCTTTTCATTTGCTTTTTCTTTTGCTTTCTGTTACTTTTTGAAGAGGAAGGGAGAAGTTGTTGATGTGTCTACCTTGGTTCATTTCCTGCATGGACTTCCAGTTCAATAAGGAAATGTAAAATGGCTGCTAATTCACAATAATGCCCTTCAGCACCTCTGAGGCATTGCTTTTTTGCAATTAGCTGGAAGCAGAATTAAAATGGAGGCTCCACACAGCATTTCAATATAGCACTATATTATCCAGCAGTGCTCTCGCCTATGTCCAACATATTTCTATGATGTTTATGAATGTCTTTGGGGTTTGCTTCTCAATTCATGAAACCACATACATTACTATTGAGATGTTTCTCTGATGGAATGCAAAGGAAAGAATTAGCAGACAGGAGGGGAGAGCTATTTATTGTTGCATATGAACACAAAATCTATAAACTATAAATAATAAACCTCAAACTGGCAGCGTACACAGCAGGTAGGCTTCGTTATAGCAGTATATAAAGTGAATTACATTAGGTTATCTCTTAGAATGGAACAAAATCATGGGTTCTCCAAAATAAGAAACCATTATAGTTAAATGTTAGAATTGAGACAGGCTATTTTAAAAACATAGATTATTCTAATTCAATTTTTAAAAAATATGATAAACTATCATTACCACGAACAATGGCAAAATCTCCTTCTACTGTTAACCATAGTATTGGAGTACTTTGACTTTGTATATGAAGTTAAAATTATTTCTACCCATAATCTGAATAGAAATTAATCATGATCTATTAGTACTTGTGCATCAAATTCACATTAGTAGCCCAGGCATTTTGTTGCATCCAGTAAGGAAATGAATGTTGTTCTCCTTTTCCCTGCCTCATCCCATGTCCCTTTTCCTGATTGCTTGGCAGCAGCAATGCTGGCAGTGGAAAAGGAAATAGAGCCAGAAGAGGAGAGCTGGTCTTGTGGTAGCAAGCATGAATTGTCCCTTTTGCTACGCAGAGTCCACCCTGGTTTGCATCTGAATGAGAAAGGACATGCATAAGCACTGTAAGAAATTTCCCTCAGTGGATGGGGCCTCTCTGGGAAGAGCGTCTGCATGGTTGCATGCAGAAGGTTCCCTTCCTGGCATCTCCAAGATAGGGCTGCCAGTCTGTGCAGACAGTACTGAGCTAGATGGACCAGTGGTCTGACTTGGTATAAGGCAGCTTCCTATGTGCCTATAGGGCTAGAGTATTTATTTATTTGCATTTATATCCTGCTCTTCCTCTGATGTTTATCCTCACAACAACCCTGTGAAGTAGGTTGGGCTGAGAGATCAGTGACTGGCCCAGAGTCACCCAGCTAGTCTCATGGCTGAATGGGGATTTGAACTCGGGTCTCCCTGGTCCTAGTCCAGCACTCTAGCCACTACACCACACTGGCTCCTCTTTATCTCCTCTGTGATGCTGCCAGAAGTAGCAGAAGTGAACAGGCAAGTGAGTGAATGGGCGATCGGGATGGACACCCCCAAACTTGCCTTCTCCCAGATTTGCTGCCCCACACATTATGCTTCAGGTGGCTTCATGGAAGGGCCAGCCTTGCAGATATAAACCTTCACCTAGTTTTTTCTTTCTGCTGTACTTCAACAGAGGTAGTACCAAATTGCAGACATGCTTTCAGAATCCCTCCACATTAAAAATGTCATTTGGTGAGGTAACCTTGGTTGCTGCAGTGAGCATTGAAAAAAGAGAAGTGAATGTGCAATGTCTTGCACAAATAGGACTCCTCAGGCTGCAGGGTTTAGTCAGTTAATCTAGTTGGATCGAATAAAACACTTTTGATCGATTATAAAAATGTTGCCAATAAATCAAGCAGCATTTCTCCCCTTAAACGTTACCTTAATATAAGACCAAAACAAAAACAAAACCCCACCACAGGTGGCATGCAACATCATGGCAGAGGGAATTATGCATGGAGTGGAGAGGGTGGACAGAGAGAAATTTTTCTCCTTCTCTCGCAACACTTGAACCAGGGGTCACCCCATGAAACTGAAGGCCGGGAAATTTAGGACCCACAAAAGGAAGTACTTTTTCACACAGCATATAATTAATCTATGGAATTACAGTATCTGCCACAGGATGTGGTGATGGCCACTAGCTTGGATGGCTTTAAAAGGGCCTTTGACCGATTCACAGTGGACAGATCTATCAATGGCTGCTAGTTTTTTGAGACTGTGAGCCCTTTGGGGACAGGCAGCCATTTAATGTATGTATGTATGTATGTATGTAAATGGCTTTCAGAACTTTGGTTAAAAAACAGTATATAAATATTTGTCGTATTTGTAGTCTGGTGGCTATAGGCCACCTCCAGCCTCAGAGGCAGGATGCCTCTAAATACCAGTTGCAAGGGAACAACAGCAGGAGAGAGGGCATGTCTTCAGTTCTTGCTTGTGGGCTTCCCAGAGGCATCTGGTGGGCCACTGTGTGAAACAGGATGCTGGACTAGATAGGCCTTGGGCCTGATCCAGCAGGGCTGTTCTTATGTTCTTAGGGATATTCCCTTTTCTCACACTTACAAGGAAATCTCTCTTTGAAGATGATGTCTGTTGCAACATCCTCTATAATAAAGTGCCTGGGTGTGCGCCCGTGTCCTCCGGTGTCTACACCCCTGTCTCCCTCGGCCGCGAGGGAGACATGACCGCAGGCATCAGGCGGCCATGTTGGGCCGAGGAGAAGCGGCCGCTGCCGAAGCCGGGCAGGGAGAGGAGGCGGCGGGGGAAGCTGGCCAAGGCGGCAGCGGAGCCGCGGCCTCGGCCAGAGGACACGGTATGGCCGAGCGGCCGCGGCGGAGAGACTGGGCCTGCTAGCGGCTGTGGCTGCGGCGGGTCGACTGGGGCCGATGGCGGCGGTGGCCACAGCGAGAGGACTGGGCCCGGCCCGCTGGCGGCGGCGGCCGCTGCGGGCCGGGCCCCGCTGGCGGCGGATGCCGCACTTGGCCCCACCAGAGACAGAGGAGGCCGGCGACAAAGACAGCAGAGACACGGGAGGGGAAAGACAGGTCTGGCCCGGCTGCAGGAAGGATGGAGGTGGCGGCGGCCGGGCCGGCCCGGAAAGGGGAGGCCGGCGGGGGCGGGGAAAAGGCTACTAGCGCCCGTTATTTTAACGGGCTGAAGGATACTAGTTATTTATAATTGTTTATTTATTTAACACACTTCTATACTGCCCAAAACTCACATCTCTGGGTGGTTTACAACAAACAAACAAAAAACTATAATGTTAAAATAAATGACAACAAAAAACTTAAAGCAGTAGTTAAAATAAAATAAATGAAATAGTAAACGTTAAAACATTACAATTTAAATTTTTAAAGCAACATTTTAAAACGATGCTAAAACTGTTAAAACAATATTTAATTAAAAGCCTGGGTGAATAGGTATGTCTTTAAAGACCTTTTAAAAGTTGTCAGAGACATGTCTGTATAATCTAAAAGCAGGGGAAGAATTCCTTTTTCTTCTTAACTATATTTTCTTCTTAAATATGCAAATATGTAATCAATTAAATTTGAATTGATTGCTTCCAGTGCAGGATGTAATCAATTACAACCCAATTCGGATATCTTCAATTTGGTGACAGTCCTAGTTCCCTCCATCTATAGATCATGGCCATTGTATTTAATGATCCTCATATTAGTCAGTACCCTGAGGGTCACTGTCAACATTCCTATTGATAATTAAATGAAGTCAAAGATATTTTGAAGAGCTTTTGGTGATACATGAAAGTGGGATGGTGAATTTTGGTATTTACTCTGCTACTGCTGCTGCTGAAAAATGTATTTGCCTTGTTTTTAAATTGTGGACTGCTTTGGGTCCTTTTTGGGGACAAAAGCAGAATAGAAGCATTTGGAAATGAATGTATGTATTAAAAAATAATGCAGACATATTTTTTCTTAGTTTCCCAGTAATACTTAGTGGTCACAATTACATATGCTTCAGTATTCTTATTTTAATAGGACTTAAGTATGTAGAACCTTGCCTTGGACTGGGGATTGTTACTCAAAGTTAATAAGATTTTTTTTTGGAAAAAAAAAAGTTTTTGATAGGATCAGGCTAGGGGAAAAACCATCATTGAGCAAACGGGTTCAAAGAATCCAGTTTGGAGCCACGCATGATGCCCCAGCCATACCCACTGTGTCTGAAGTCAGATACAGAGGGCGTGGCTTCACTTACAAATGAGGCCGTGTGTTAAAGGCAAGGAGAGCGTTCCTGGCTGTGCTGTGAATGTGGTGCAACTTCACTTGCAAATGGGGCCACACACCCTGTTTGGGAGCAAATACCAGCCAGTGTCACATTCACAGCACGGCCAGGAACACTCTCGCTGCCTTTAAAGGCAAGGAGAGCAGCTCCCAGCCACACTGCAAAAGCAGCACTGTCTGGAATTTGCTCTCAAACGGGGAATGCAGCCCCGTCTTGCAAGCAAAGCTGCGCCCCCTGTGTCTTACAGATGCAGGGGGCGTGGTGGGGGTCTGCCGCAGCGTAAGGAACATGGGCCACCAGCTGCCTTCCTCCGCCACTGGATCAGGCCCTTTGTTTAGCTTTTCTCCAGTCTTTCAAAACCCTAAAAACAAATTAATTGATTAATTATAGTCCATTGCTATATCCAGTGTGAGTTAAAATGATTTCAAGAAGATATCAGATCAGTCTTCAAAGTGGTAGTGTCATTTTCATCATAACCATCCGTATCATATTTCCTCTGTGGGTTGTTGCAGCTAAATGGATTTACATCCATGTTGCAGTGCCTGGAAAATGTCTAAAGACTTTACCATGTTGAATGTGCAATAATCCTTTCAGGTGGGAACTCCCACCACCACCACCCATTTCAGTTTTCATGGGATCATGGGGAAAGAGTAAATCTATATAATTAATTCTCTTAGCTGGCATGTGTGTCCAGGATTTGGCGGCAGAACTCTCGCGATACGCTGCGAGAGTTCCAGCGAGAGGCCGGCGGAGTGAGGAGGAGAGGGGCAAGAGAAAGTGATGGTGGTGGCGGGCAGGTGGCCAGCGGTGGGCAAGGTGGAGGAGAGAAAAGCAGCGGCAGCAGGCGGGAGGGAGAGAAAAGTGGTGGTGGTGGTGGTGGTGGCGGCGGGGGCGGGTGAGCGGTGGGGAGAGAAAGGCAGTGGCGGCGGGCAAGTGAGAGAGAAGCAGTGGGCGGAGTGAGGGGAGATAAAAGTGGCAGTGGCGGGCAGGAGGGAGAGGGAGGGGGAAACAGCCGGCCCAGATGCTCTGTGTGGGGTCAGCTAGTATATATTAAAATACATAATCATTTCCAGTCTCTATAGGCCAAGGACACAATTCATTCTGCAATATACTATGTTTGCAAAGTTCTTGGTAGCAAACATCACCAACTTATTATAGGAAGAGAACTTAAACAGAACACAAGTGTTCCAGTCCAGCTAGGGGCCACATATATGGAACCAGTCTTCTGTATACATATATCTAGCTGGAGGAGGACTTGTGTGTGCAAATGAGTCCTGTGTAGAATGATTCTGGGCATTAGGCAGTCTTTGGGAAATCCAGCAAGTGGGTAAGCAGACAAAGAAGATGGACAGACAGTAGATCTTACAAGAGCCAAATGGAGCAGCCAGGCAAACAGAGTTAAGACCACCATCTGGTTAAGGTTGGGATTACAACCACTTCCCACCTCCGCAGGGGCGAGGGGCCTATTAGAATGGTCCGCCCGAAGAGGTTATTAGATCCAGCAGGATTCCAAGAAGCCATGGAAGGTGTCAGCAATCTGGCCACCCGGAAGGGAAGTCCAGGAAGATAGTTCACAATACAAACTGGGCTGCAGCAGCGAAACACGGCTCGGAAATAATACTCTCTATCTGGCTTGGGCTAAAAGCTGTCGACACGAGGCATGACAAACATTGTCTTCCAGCGGTTAACTGAAAGCTGTAGACGTGCTTTATAGTCCAAGCTGATAACTCTCAGCTGGCAGGGATTCAAGGCTTATCAGCCCTCTGCAAGAGGCATTTACTTCTCCTGATAGTTTCCAGCTGTGCCCTTCGTCTTGTGACGTGCCGCTGCTGTGGAGTCAGAGGGGGTTGCCTGCACAGCTCATCTTTCGGTTTGTCCGTCGCTGTCTCTGCTGCCTCAGACTGCTTTGCCTGCTCTGAAACATCAGCCGGACCTGCCTCAGCCGTCTCTTGGGAACTGACAGCCAGGCTCTGCCCCTCAGGCACTCCTGCATCGGCTGAAGGGCTGTCAGCTTCCTCTTCCTCCTCTCTATCTGAGTGTGAGGGCATGACAGAAAGATGTAATGTTGGTTTTGCCGGTGATCCTGTTGATGCTCTGGGTGAGAATTGGAACAACTTGCTCACCGGGACAGTAGACACGATTGCTCCTAAGCGACTCTCTTCAAAATTGTCCCCTTGGTATACGGAAGATCTACGGGGGCTGAAGCGGCAAGGTAGGCGACTGGAGCGCAAGTGGAGAAAGACTTGACTCGAATCTGACATATTACGACATAGAGCACACTTAAAGATCTATGCTCGGGCAATACATGCAGCAAAGAAGCAATTCTTTTCTGCCCGTATTGCTTCTGCGAGTTCACATCCGGCGGAGTTGTTCAGGGTTGTGAGGGGGATAGTATCTGCCCCCCTCCCTTGAACCAGAATTTGGAAGCATCAGTCACCCACTGTGAGGTGTTTAATGAATTTTTAGCAGACAAAATCTCTTGGATTCGGGCCGACCTAGATGGAGACTGCACAATTAATTTGATGTCTGAACTGGAGGTGTCCAACCATTCTTCTTATACGATTCGACTAGATCAATTTCAGTTTGTGACTCCTGAGGTTGTAGACAAGCTGCTTGGATTGGTGAGGCCTACCACTTGTTCTCTTGACCCTTGTCCAACATGGCTTATTCTAACTAGCAGGGAGGCTGTCGTAGGCGGCCTGGTAGAAATCATAAATGCTTCTCTGAGGGAGGGCAGGATGCCTCCTTGTCTTAAGGAGGCAATTATTAGACCTCTTCTAAAGAAGCCCTGAGATCCCTCAGAGTTGAGCAATTAGAGGCCTGTCTCCAACCTCTTGTGGCTGGGCAAGGTAATTGAGAGGGTGGTAGCCTCTCAGCTCCAGACAGTCTTGGAGGAAACTGATTATCTAGACCCATTTCAAACTGGTTTTCAGGTGGGCTATGGGGAGGAGACTGCCTTGCTCGGCCTGATGGATGACCTCCAATTGGGAATTGACAGAGGAAGTGTGACTCTGTTGGTCCTTTTGGACCTCTCGATGGCTTTCGATTCTATCGACCATAGTATCCTTCTGGAGCGTCTGAGGGGGTTGGGGTGGGAGGCACTGTTTTACAGTGGTTCTGCTCTTACCTCTTGGACAGGTTCCAGTTTGTTGCTCTTCAAAATCTGAGCTTAAGTATGGTGTCCCTCAAGGCTCCATACTCTCTCCAATGCTTTTTAACATCTACATGAAACCGCTGGGAGAGATCATCAGGGGATTTGGAGCTGGGTGTTATCGGTATGCTGATGACACCCAGATCTACTTCTCCATGTCAAATTCTTCATAGGCATATCCTCCCTAAATGCCTGTCTGGAAGCAGTAATGGGCTGGATGAGGGAGAATAAACTGAAGCTGAATCCAGATAAGACAGAGGTACTTATTGTGCGGGGTCAGAACTCTAGAGACGATTTTGATCTACCTACCTGTTCTAGATGGGGTCACACTTTCCCATAAGGAACAGGTCCACAGTCTGGGAGTACTCCTGGATCCACACCTCTCCTTAGTTTCTCAGGTTGAGGCGGTGGCCAGGGGTACTTTCTATCAGCTCCGGCTGATACGCCAGCTGCGTCTGTTTCTCGACATCAATGACCTCAAAACAGTAGTACATTTGTTGGTAACCTCCAGACTTGACTTCTGTAATGCGCTCTACGTGGGGCTGCCTTTGTACGTAGTCCGGAAATGTCAATTGGTTCAGATTGCGGCAACCAGGTTGGTCTCTGGGTCATCTCGGAGAGACCACATTACTCCTTTGTTGATGGAGTTACACTTGCTGCCGATAGGTTTCTGGGCAAAATACAAAGTGCTAGTTATAACTTATAAAGCCCTAAATGGCTTAGGTCCTGGGTATTTAAGAGAGCGTCTTCTTCGCTATGAACCCCACCACCCATTGAGGTCATCTGAGGAGGTCCGTTTCCAGTTACCGCCAACTCGTTTGGTGGTCACACAGAGACGGGCCTTCTAGGTCGCTGCCCCAAGATTGTGGAATGTGCTCCCTGCTGAGTTATGATCCTCCCCATCTCTGGCTATTTTTAAAAAATATTTGAAAACCCTTCGTTTTACCCAAGCCTTCTGAAGTTTTTAATTAAAAAATACTGTTAATTTTATGGTTTTAAACTTATTGTATTGTTTTAACTTTTATATGTGTTATACGTTATATGTGTTTTAATTGTTGTTAGATGCCCAGAGACATAAGTTTGGGCGGGGTATAAAATAAAATAAATAAATAAATAAATAAGACTGAATTCTTTCCAGGAGAAGACTAAGTCCAACCTAGAAAGCTCTATAGCCGGGATGTCCAGTTGCTGCTCTCCAGCTGTTTTTGGCTTACAACTTTCATCTCCAGTCACAGTGGTCAGTAGCCAGGGAGGATGGGAACTGTAGGCCAAAAACAGCTGGAAGGCTGCAGTTGGACACCCCTGATCTGTAGACTTGCCAGGTTAGAGGAGGGACCCAAAGGGCTGCCTGAGAAGACATCAAAGCCATGTTGCCTTTTGGCCGGCCTCCTTAAGGTGTTGACCTCATGAAGCAGTAGCAGACTTGGAGTTCCCTAGTTCCCTCCCAGTGCATGTGATGCCACAGTGCATATGATGCCATAGCCTGGTCCACCAGCCCTAGTTGGACATTTGCAGTAGTACTAATCAGCTGTTTGGGATGAGGAACAAGGAACTCAGTTTCCCGCCAAATTGCTGCTTGGTGCTGTCATGAACATCGGACTAGGGCTGTGCACATACAGTCCTGACAACTGCATGCATGTGCAATTGAATTGGGACCAGAGTGCCACTTGATTCATGAGTAGACTGATACCAATAAAGATTAGGGTTGCCAACATTATGTTGGCCGAATACGAGACACAAGTTGGGGGCAGGGAGTCTCAGGGGTGGGGCTTGTTTCCATGTGGGAACTCCCTATAGAGGAGTTCTGCCCGCTAGAGCACCCTCCTGGAGTAAGGAGGGTTTTAGGCTGGCCTGGGGAGGGGGTAAAGGGGGGAATGTAGTATTATCTGAATAAGGAGGAAGGAGCCAGTGGGGTGACGTTTTATTTATGAAGGGAGTTTTGGCATCACTAGTAAGAGTGGAAGCTCTTTCCACTCTCTACCATTGTGATTCTCTAGCATTTAGGAGCCTGACCCTCTTTCTACCCATTCTGCCAGTCTCCACTTGGATTTCTCAGTAGTTTGGAAGTAAGGGTTTCTAAGTCATTTAAAACATTTTTGCAAGCAGCCATGCCTGTGCCATTAATATGCATTATTCTTTAACACCGCCGGATTTCATAGCTGTTACAGGAGCAGGACAAAGGGAATTCAGGATCAGTCCCAGCATCATTAGTACATTTCCCATCTTCTGTGAAAACTGAAAAATGGAAACAGAATGTGCATACTGAGCTGTTTTTTTAGCCCCAGATGAGTCAAGGAGTCCACGCTTATCCCTTAGGACAAAAATCACAGTTTAAATTACAAGGACACTTCAGAGCATTCAGAAGGACAACTTGGAGACTCGCACTTCAAATACTGTAAGGCTGCGGGGAATTGGAGAAGGCATTGGACAACATTTTTCAAGGAATTTTCCTTAATTAAACCCCAACCAATTTAGCTATGGAATCCTCAAGGAAGCCACTCTGAAGCAATCCCACTGACCTCACTATTGAACAGATTTGATGTCAATTGGATTCTAAGCATTTTGGAGACAAAGCAAGTTTCTGTAAAAAAAATTGTCAAGGTCTGCTGTGGTTTCTTTTTGCCCCAATCATTGTGAAGACAGGCAGCTCAGTCCTAAGGGGCTGCTGTTCATCTATTTCAGAAGTCTGAAGGAGCTAACCAGCAAGAGCCACAGAGCCAACCTGCTCAATTACCAGTGTAGCCCACCCTTTTCTGACTTCCTGCTAAACTCTCCGAGTCCTGCAACACATTCTAAAATAGCAAAAATGCATGGAGGCAGACTTGGAACCAGCCATCCATACCCGCCGTGATGGGCTGCTAATCACACTGCCTCCCTGTCTGCCTATCTCCCCTTCTTACCTGGAAGCCTCTTGGGTGGTGCAGGTGGGGATGGGGCCCTAGCTCAGTGGGGCAGCATCTGCTTTGCATGCACAAGGTCCCTGGTATCTCCAGATAAGGCTGGGAAAGACTCCTGCCTGAAGCTCTGGAGAGCGGCTGCCAGTCAGTGTAGACAATACAGGTTGAGTATCCCTTATCCGAACTGCTTGGGACCAGAAGTGTTCTGGATTTTGGAATATTTGCATATTCGTAATGAGATATCTTGGGCATGGGATCCAAGTCTAACCACGAAAGGATACTGTATACTGTATTTTAATTTTTTTAGGTTTTATTTAAATCAGGGTTTCTTAACCTTGGGCCCCCAGATGTTGATGGACTACAACTCCCATCATCCCCAGCCATGTCCATTGTGGCTGGGGATGATGGGAGTTGTAGCCCATCAACTTCTGGGGGCCCATGGTTAAGAAACCCTGATTTAAAGTATAAGAATGAATAAGCATTGAATTTACGATAACTACAGGTAGCTGTAAATGTAATGAAAACTAAGCCACAACGCGTTGGTGCTGTGGACGCATACCGTAGTGGTTTCCGGATTTTGGAGCATTCCGGATTTCAGATGTCCGGGTTAGGGATACTCAACCTGTACTGAGCTAGATGGACCAGTGGTCCAGCTCAGTTTAAGGCAGCTTCCTACATAACCTAAGTGCTCAGGGCCAGCCCACGCTTCTCTGGTTTCTGAGGCAGGGAGGTGCTTTTATGCATTGCAGCTGCAGAAGAGAGCTGATTTTGTGATAGAAGGCATGAATTGTCCCCTTTGCTAAGCAGGGGCCACCTTGGTTTGCATTTAGAGGGGCACAAATATTGCTCCAGTTGTGTGTGTGTGTGTGTGTGTGTGTGTGTGTGTGTGTGTGTGTGTGTGTGCGTGTAACTATAGAACCCTATGGTCAAGCTAGACAATATGCAGAATGCATGGTTGTGACCACAGGGGTAAGGAGATTTAGCCCATGTCTCTGTGATGGTCCTGATCCAGATCCCCCTCCCTATTTGTCCTGGTAAGAAAGCTTCTATTGGTGCCAATGAGAGCTTTTCTGCAGATGTAAATCACAGCCTGGAGGAGGAGATTCAAACTAGGGCCATGGCAGGACAAGCTCCCCTCCCTCTGGCATGCCCCCATCCAAACTGAGGTCCCATGTTGCTGCTATTCACAAAGGAAGGAAGGAAGCAAGCAAGCAAGGAAGACCCAAATCACACAGTGTATCATGTAGTCTAGCCTTTAATCGCACATACATATTTTTAGACCCTTTTCTCGCCCATCCTTTCCAGATAAATTTATCTCAAGTGGTGTTTGACACCTGCAGTGCATGCAAGGTCTCCAACAAGTCACTGAGTCCCATGAGACTCTATCTGAACAGAGAGGTCAGCTACATAAAACATCTTTGTGTGCCACGAATTGTTGTTAGCGAGGGGAATAACTGCTGAAGCTGGGAAATCTGACTCAGAATGGTTGGTGACCTTTGTGCTGTTTCACAATAACTGCGTTTGGCCTGCCAGGCGGCTTTGTGCGACTTGTATGTATTAGCTGGCTGCCTTTTTAAAAGTTTTTTTTTTAAAAAAAAAACCTCAAGTGGTTTTATCTTGCTGTGTTAGAAATGAGGTCAGTGAATTCCTTGAGATTTGAAGCTTTGTGATAAAATTCTGTTTCTTCTTCTTGACAGTTGTGTGAAACACAAGCGCACTCATTTGCAGCATCAGTTGAAGCTTCTGTATCACTATGCTGGAGGGTTATTTGGCGCTTTCAGACCGGGCCACATTCTTATTTGCTGCATAAATGTCACTGCATATCTGGGCAATTTGCTTTGTGGCAACTGCTGCTCAGATTTCTCGGAAACATTGGACCAGTTCAGATGTAATGCAGAGTCAGGATTAAATCCTGCCTTTTCACACTGTCTCCTAGCTTTGGGAGTACCCCCACCTCCCAAACACAAGACTCAGAAGAATTCTACTTCTAATTCAGATTTAGAACAAGATGAGACTGCTCATTGTGCCCAAATTGAGCAATCCTGGCATATTCTAACTAGGGTTCCAAAATAAACCAGGGTCTGAAGTTAACCCTCATGTGCAAGGGGAAGGGGCACTGTTGAGCCTAGGAGACATCAGCCCACATATTGCACCATGCTGCAAGGGTGGAAGAAGACGTGTCCCGCAGACCAATGCTTCTGCTGGTTGCGCAGCCCTCAGGGACATATTCCTGGAAGCAAAAATAGGGCTTGCAGGGGAAAGGGAGAGGAAACAAAAATTGCTTCCCCCTCCACTCATGCTGGGCTGCGGGACAAGCCTTGAACTCAGTTATTCTTCAGCCACTCTGCCAAGGCAGAGACCTTCTTCCACCCTCATAGTACTGCACAACATTTGGGCCATCCTGCACTGCCAGTACTTAATCCTGGCTCTGTGTTGTATCGGAATTGACGGGTTTTTATGCTTTCAATTGGGTTTTTAGGCCCAATTCTGACTTTGCATTTTGTACTTGGATATACATGAACGAAAGAAAGAATCAGCCCTTCATAAAAAAAAATGTTCAGAGTGAGCCCCACAAGGAAGGAGTCCTATCATGAGGCAAGGTGAAGTACCTGCCTCAGGCATTGGCATTTGGCTGTCATAAAAGGTGTCAGAGTGAAACACCCTCCATTCTGACACATGGAACAAAATGAATTGGTTCTTGTTTCATTATTGGTTTATGCTCCTTTATCACTGTACTAAAGATACTTTACTTAAATGGAGCGATCCTTGTTTCAATTAAAACACTGTGTTGCATTCAGACTGCTCTCATGTTACTACTCCTACGAATATTTATATACCGCTCTTCAACAAAATTCTAAAAGCAGTTTACATAGAAGAATAAATAATACGTAAATAAGATGGTTCCCTTCCACACAATCTAAAAAGAAATTTATGACCAGCAACAGCCACTGGAGGAATGCTGTGCTGGGGATGGATAGGGCCACTTGCTCTCCTTCTGCTCAATATAAGAGAATGACCACTTTGAAAGGTGTCTCTTTGCTCAGTTAGCAGTAAGGTTGTGCACTTTGGTTTTTTTCTGTTTTGTTTTTTGCCCAAATCCGAAACACACACATTTTGTTCTTCATTCAAAATCAGCCAATCCGGAACACCCCAATTTTGTTCTTTGTTTGAAATTGTAAAATCCGAATCCAAAATGTCTTTGATTTTTTAAAAACGGCCCTGGGGCAAAATTAGTGGGTGGGGGTGGCAGTTCCCAATGGGTGGTAGCTACCACCCAAATTTCAGAGGAATTGGGCAAAGGGCTGATTTTTGGTGAATTTTTGGTTTTTCCCATAGGGAATAATGGAGGTTTCAGCAAAAGTATAGCTTCATGTCATGGGGGAAGGGATGGCCCAGAGCAGAGTAGGGTGGGCAGTAGTGCCCAGTGGGGACAAGGAAGCTGCCAGAATTATTTCAAAGGAATTGGGCAGAGGGCTGATTTTTAAAGATTTAATGGAGTTTACGCGTCTTTAAGGTTCTTCCCCGTAGGGAATGATGGAGGTTTCAGCAGCCCCATAACTGCAGTTGAGGGGCACCAGGGTGGCCTAGAGCGAGTGGTGGTGTAGAGTACATAGAGTGCCAACCAGCCCATGGGTTGCTAACCCATGGGGTACTGGGTTCTGTTGTTTCTGAGATGTTTTGAGTGTAGATTCTCTGGTAGCATATGAGAGTGGATTCATGGCTTGTCGGTGAAAATCTCATATGCTACCAGAGAATCTACAGGCTTGGCTCAGGCTGGCAACAAGGCAGGCACAGGCAATGGTATGGCATCTCTCAAGGGGGTGAAAAAAATTCTTCTGGAACAAAAAAGCAATGCAGCAGATAAATCCATTCCCAGGCTGGCATGCAGCAGCCATAGCAGGCTGGGCTCAGGCTGGCAACAAGGCAGGCAGGCATAGGCAATGGCAATGGCATCATCATGGCAACCTGAGGCATGCCATGCAATGCAAACTTGTTCTCTCTCTCTTCAATGAGGCAGAAAAGCAGAATGGTGAATGAGTAACTAACCAGTTGAATGAATTGAAAACCCCTCCTTGAACTCCCTTGCCCCTTCTTCGACCCTTCCCCTGGCCAATGTGGGGTCCGTATTTGTTTATTTATTTATTAGATTTATATACCGCCCTTCCAAAAATGGCTCAGGGCGGTAAAGAGTGGCAAGAGGCAAAAGAGCCTATGAGGAACAAGGAGGGAATTGTCAGCAGGTCAGCCCATGCTTTAGGTCACCGATCAGGAGGCTGAAAGGGCAGGAAATTCAAAGAGATGTCAAACACAGAATGGAGATTGACTCAGATCGCCACAAAATGGAGGTCTGAAACAAAACGTTTTGTAGCCGAAACAGGGACGTTTTGTTTTGTGTACAAAACTTTTGGATTTAGAAAATGGGTGTTTTGTTTTGTCTACAAAACACCCAAAACGTCCCGTTTCGAGTACAAAACGTTTTGTACCCGAAACGTTTCACACATCCCTAGTTAGCAGGGCTAACTGTTAGAACATGTTGAGGCTATTCTCACGACCAGCGAAAATTGGGCTAGAAGAACCTAGCCCGATTTTCACTCGTCGTGTACACCACCGGGCTCACAGGCAAGCCCGATGGTTTACAAGCGGGTAGCCCGCTGAATGCCCCTGCACCGTGGCAACTCATGAGTAGACCCCTGACCGGGAGGCTAAAAAGCAGCCTCCTGGCTCGGGGGTCTCTCCAGCATGCCCTGCGGACTCACACAGGGCATGCTGGAACTTCTGGGGGCTGCATGGCCCCTGAACTACCAAGCCCCCGCTGGCTCCATGGCAGAGCCGGCAGTCATGTGGGCAGCCGCCCAGGGAGGGCTTACCGATCATCTGCGGGGAGCATGGGCTGATCGTGAGAAGAGCCTCTGTATGTTAGAAGACTGTATGTGTGCAATGATTTTTGCCAATCCCGCCTTCCCTCCACTGCCCCCAATGCCTCACAGAATATGGGAATTGGGGAGACATCAGATGTAGATGTAGAGACTAAGGGATGAACATCAGGTGCAGTATCTTCCCCTAGGTAAGGCTGTTAGGCATACTCACAACCAGTCACTTTGTTTGCCTGTCCTTGGGCCTGAAGGAGCAAGAGACAATGTAGGTTTAGAAGCCTTCTTTATTCAGACAAGATTACAACTACCTTGAAGCCGCTATTATCATGTCATCTGCTATGATGTGTACCTATTAGAACATAAGAATATAAGAACAGCCCGGATAGATCAGGCCCAAGGCCCATCTAGTCCAGCATCCTGTTTCACACAGTGGCCCACCAGATGCCACTGGGAGCCTACAGGCAGAAGTTGAGGGCATGCCCTCTCTCCTGCTGTTACTCCCGTGCAACTAGTATTCAGAGGCATCCTGCCACTAAAGCTGGAGGTGGCCTATAGCCCCTCTGACTAGTAGCCATTGATAGACCTCTCTTCCATGGAATTATTCAAACCCTGTCACCACATCTTGTGGCCGAGAATTCCACAAGTTGATTATGCGTTGTGTGAGAAGGTACTTCCATTTGTTGGTCCTAAATTTCCCAGCAATCAATTTCATGGAATGATCCCTGGTTCTAGTGTTATGTGAGAGGGAGAAGAATTTCTCTCTATCCACTTTCTCCACACCATGCATGGTTTTATAGACATCATATCACCCTGCAGTAGTATTTTTTTCTAAACTAAAAAGCCCCAGGTGGTGTAGTTTTGTTTCATAAGGAGGGTGCTCCAAGCCCCTGTTTATCTTGGTTGCTCTCTTCTGCTCCTTTTCTAGATCTACAATGTCCTCCTTTAGATGTGGTGACCAGAATTGTATGCAGTACTCCAAGTGTGGCCGCACCATAATATATCACCAAAACTCTCATAGTTTTTCTGCTGGAAAACTTCATTTGCTGATTTAATTCCAAAGGGTAGCCTATTAAAATGGTAACAACCCCATGGAGTATTGAATGTACACAGTTCTGAAGACTCTTTATCTAGCTGGACCTGCCAATAACCACCTTTTTCATCTAAAGTTGTAAAAAAAAACCCTCTTTCCTGCCAAATTCCTCTGCACATCTTGTATAGTTGGGATAGAAAGATGTTGCCTTTTAATAGCCTTGTTAAAGTCTCTAGGATCAAGACAAAGGAGAAGTGAGCCATCCTTTAAAAAAAAAAATTATGACAAGACTACTGACCCATGCTGTTGGTTTAGGAATAACGTCCATCTTATCCAGATGATCTAAAATATATTTATGTTTGGGCAGTATAGTATATGGAATCTTCCAACACCCATGAATCACTGGCAGTACCTGAGGAGTTACATAAATGTGATAAGATCCTGGGAACTGACCAAGCCCCACAAAAACATTAGAGTATGTCTTCAACAAGTCATCCTTAGTGGCCACTCTGGGAGTCACTTCATGCACTTTCCTTACAAGATCAAGTGCAATGAAGGCTTGTCTGCCTAATAAAGGTGGTTCATCATCTCCTGTGATATAAAATGTTAAAGTAGTGTCATGAGAACCAGCCTTGCAACGTGCTGTAATTGCAGCCCTGGCTTACCCAAAGGCCACCACCAGGATCACATCCACTGGTACTCTTTGCACACTTGATTGTAAAGAGGAGAATATATTTTCAGGTATGGTATTTGTCTCAGCTCCAGGATCAAGTTTATATGACAGTCCCACCTGCTATGCCAGCAGCAGAGAACCATGGTGAATCCCCTGTAGTTTGTGGTGCTGCCAGCATCCCCACAAACCAGGAATTTAAACATTTTTCTTGTTGAGGTAGCCATGTACACGTCTTTGCAAAATGATTTCACCCATCACATTTGTAGCACGTAGCTCCAAAAGCTGGACAAGCCCTAGGCTTATGCATGCCTTCACACTGGTTGCAAGAATAATTCAGCATTGAAAACTTTTCTCTTAAAGCTCTTTGCTTTACCGAAAGCTTCCTTGTCTTCTGCAATAAAGGGGCTTGTATTTCCTTCTGGCTTACTACATGCATGGGCATCAGAGTCTCAGTGGCCATCACAAGTGCTTGTGCATGAGTAAGAGCTTGAGCTCTGCAAATATCTATAGCTTGAAAGAATGTAGGATCTGAATGCCCTAACAATTTTTCCTTCAGTTTGCAATCAGGAATACCGAAAACAATTTTCTCTCTTATCATCAGGTCTTTTGAGGCTCCAGACTCACAATCTTGTGCTTTACTTCTTAAATGGATAACAAAACTATCAATTCCCTCTGCTTCAACATATTTGATCTGCCAGAATTGATAACGTTCAAACACTGGTTTTTTCTTTGGCTCACAATAGATTCTAAAGGTTCTCAATGCTTCTTCCAAGGTCTTCCTGGAAGAATCTACATAAACATTCTGCATGTTATTTTATATTTCCAATGCCTTATCACCAATACAATGCAGAAGAAGTGCAATCTTACACTCTTCTGGTTTTTCCTCTGAATTAGTCACAGTCAGATACAGACAAAACTTTTGTTCCCATCTTCTCCAATTTCCTCCATGTTGCCAGACAAACATAACTAAGAAGGGGGGCTTCCATTATTATCGTGTTTCTCCAAATCTAGGCCTCCCGTGCAGAATACTTGCTTGCTACAGGTGCAGGCCCATTTCTGACACCATGTAGTATCATCCCCTAGGTAAGGTTGTGTTAGGCATACTCACAACCAGTCACTTTGTTGGCCTGACCTTGGGCCTGAAGGAGAAGGAGACAAAGTAGGTTTAGAAGCCTTCTTTATTCAGACAAGATTGCAACTACTCTGGGCATCTTGCACATAGAAAACAGAAAGCTAAGCCACACCCAACCAAACACAACCTAGTCTTAAAGAGAGAGGACATATATACTACATCAGGCTGAGCATATATGCTCAGGGAAATACATTGTGGGCAACAGAGGGAAAAGACAGAGCATCAAATACTGTTGCACACACAAAATAGTCTTACACATGGGGAGCATAAGTCTAGCTACTGCCCAGTTGTGGTTTTTGAATTGCATCCACCTGGGATGTTCTCCTCACCACCCCATTGAGGTGAACAGGAACTGTGCACTATCACGTTGGTATACTTCCTATCTGTATCCTACATTTGAGGTTACCTATATGCAGATTGACCTTTAAAATGAATGCATGTGCAGTCATTAAAGCAAACATAAGAACAGCCCTGCAGGATCAGGCACAAGGCTCATCTAGTCCGACATCCTGTTTCACACAGTGGCCCGCCAGACGCCTCTGTGGAGCCCACAGGCGAGAGCTGAGGGCATGCCCTCTCTCCTGTAGTTACTCCCCTGCAACTGGTATTTAGAGGCATCTTGCCTCTGAGGCTGGAGCTGGCCTATAGCCCTCAGACTAGTAGCCATTGATAGACTTGTCCTCCATGAATTTATTTAAACCCCTCTTAAAGCCATCCAGGCTGTTGGCTCTCCCCACATCTTGTGGTAGAGAATTCTATAGGTTAATTAACCATTGTGTGAAAAATGCGTGACTACTGTAATACACTCTACATGCGGCTGCCTTTGTACATATTCTGGAAACTACAATTGGTGCAGAATGTGGCTGCCAGTCTGGTCTCCAGAACAACTCTAAGGGACCATATAATAGGGATGTGCAAAACGTTTCGGGCACAGAACTATCTGTGCCCGAAACGACCAATTTCGGGTGATTCGTAGCCGAACCGAATCACCCATGATGAGACCCGATAATTTTCGGACCCGAAACGAATCACCCCTGTTTCAGGTCCAAATTTTTCGGTTGTTTCGGGTCTCCTTTTTGTGCCCTAGAAAAGTGCCAGCCTTGGCTTCTTCTTCCTCCTCCATTTTCAGTTTGACGTCTCTTTTAATTTCCCGCCTTTTTGCCTCCATTGATTTCAATGCAGAAATTGCTTTCCTTTTACTTTAATTGAAAAGGTCCTGGGGCCAAAAGAGTGGGGCGGGGTGGTAGTGCCTAATGGGTGGAGGTTACCACCCCAATTGCAGAGGGATTGGGCAAAGGGCTGATTTTTGGTGAATTTCTGAAATTTTAGTGTCTTTGGGGCAGATAGGGGGCATAACGTGGGATCTGGGCCAAAAGAGTGGTGTGGGGTGGTAGTGCCTAATGGGTGGAGGCTACCACCCCAATTGCAGAGTGATTGGGCAGAGGGCTGATTTTTGGTGAATTTCTGAATTTTATGCGTCTTTAAGGTTTTCCCCCATTAAGTATAATGGGGGGTGTATCGCTTCACGTCGGGGGGGGGAAGTGGTGGCCTAGAGCGGTGTGGGGTTGGTGGTAGTGCTGGGTAGGGGCAAGGAAGCTACCTGAATTTTTTCAAAGGATTTGGGCAGAGGGCTGATTTTTGGTTAATTGTTGAAGTTTACGCGTCTTTAAGGTTTTTCCTCATAAGTTATAATAGAATGGAGCTTTCAGCAGCCCCATAAGTGCACTTGCGGGGTGCTGGGGTGGCCCAGAGCGAGTGGTGGTGTAGTGCACATAGGGTGCCAACCACCCCCATGGGTTTCTAATCCATGGCGTACAGGGTTCTGTTGTTTCTGAGGTGTTCTGAGTGTGGATTCTATGATAGCAAATGAGATTTTCAATGACACACCATGAATCCACTCTAATTTGCTATCATAGAATCTAAACCTTAAAGACATGAACCCTACCCGGCACTACCAACAACCCCACACCGCTCTAGGCCACCACTCCCCCCCCCCCCCGACGTGAAGCGATACAACCCCCATTCTACCTAATGGGGGAAAACCTTAAAAACACGTAAACTTCAGAAATTCACCAAAAATCAGCCCTCTGCCCAATCACTCTGCAATTTGGGTGGTAGCCTCCACCCATTAGGCACTACCACCCCACCCCACTCTTCTGGCCCAGATCCCACTTTAAATACCGAATTACACACCCCTACCATATAATACCGATTTTAAAAGAATTGCAATGTCTGCCAATATCTGCCCCAAAGACACTAAAACTTCAAAAAATCACCAAAAATCAGCCCTTTGCCCAATCCCCCTGAAATTTGGATGGTAGCCTCCACCCATTGGGCACTACCACCCCACCCCACTCTTTTGGCCCCAGGACCCATTTTTCTTACCCGAATCGATTTGGATTCAGATTCGGGTAAATCCAAATCCGAACCGAATCGGGGGTGATTCGGGTGAGCAAAATTCAGGCACAGAACAGAACAGGAGTGTTTCGGTTTGGGTCCGAACCGAAACACCGAAAATACCAAATTGCACACCCCTACCATATAATACCGATTTTAAAAGAATTGCAATGTCTGCCAATATGTTTCTGAGAGAAATACAAAGTGCTGGTTATTACCTATAAAGCCCTCAACAACTTGGGTCCACGGTACTTTAGAGAGCACCTTCTTTGTCATGAACCCTGTTACCTATTACAGTCTTTTGGTGAGGTCCAGTTATGGTTTTCCCTGGATCATTTGGTGACTACTCAAGACCAGGCCTTCTCTGTGGCTGCCCTAGAATTTTGGAATATGTTCCCTGTTGAAATAAGAGCATCTCCTTCTCTGTTTGCCTTTAGGAAGACCCTTTAGACTCACCTGTTTTCACAGGTTTTTAAATGAAATTAATTTTAAACTATTTAATGTGTTTTTATCTCCTGAGATGGTCCCCCCCCTCCGGAATTTAACTGTTTTTATTCTGTTATACGTTTTTTCTGTTTTAACTTTGTACACCACCTAGAGATGTGTGGATAGATAGATAGATAGATAGATAGATAGATAGATAGATAGATAGATAGATAGTCATACAAGCTGTTGGCTGTCACCACATTTTGTGGCAGAGAATTCCATAGGTTAATTATGCTCTGTGTGAAAAAGTACTTCCTTTTGTCAGTCCTAAAGGCGGTGGCCAGGGGTGCTTTCTATCAGCTCCGGCTGATACGCCAGCTGCACCCATTGCTTGAGAACAATGACCTCAAAACAGTGGTACATCTGTTGGTGACCTCCAGACTTGACTTTTGTAATGCTCTCTACATGGGGCTGCCTTGTACGTAGTCCAGAGACTTCTGTTGGTTCAGAATGCGGCAGCCAGGTTGGTCTCTGGTCATCTTGGAGAGACCACATTACTCCTTTGCTGATGGAGTTACACTGGCTGCCAATAGGTTTCCAGACAAAATACAAAGTGCTAGTTATAACTTATAAAGCCCTAAACGGCTTAGGCCCTGGGTATCTAAGAGAGTGTCTTTTTCATTATGTGCCCCACCGCCCATTTAGGTCATCTGAGGAGGTCCGTCTCCAGTTACTGCCAACTCACCTTCTAGGTCGCTGCCCCGAGATTGTGGAATGCGCTCCCTGCTGAGATACGATCCTCCCCATCTCTGGCAATTTTCAAAAAACACCTGAAAAACCATCTTTTCTCCCAAGCTTTCTCAGCTTCCTAAATTTTTGGGGTTTTAATATCTGGTTTATTTTAAAATTAAAAACCTGATTTTGGGATTTTAATCACTGTAATTGTTTAATTGTTGTTTTAAAATGTTTTTAAACTGTTAATTGTTATATTGTTTTTTATTTATTTTTTCTCTTTACTGTTTTAGTGGTTTGTTTTAATTGTAAACCGCCCTGAGCCATTTTGGAAGGGCAGTATACAAATCAAATCAATCAATCAATCAATCAATAAAAAGCCCCAGGTGTTGTAGCCTTGCCTCGTAAGGAAGGTGCTGCAGGTCTCTGATCATCTTGGTTTACCTCTTCCACACCTTTTCCAGTTCTGCAATGCCCTCCTTAAGATATGGTGACCAGAATTGTACGCAGTACTACTAATGTGGCCCCACCATAGATTTGGCAAACTTTCATTCTAATATTGATAGTTGTATTTTCAAACCCCTTCCTAATGATTCAAAGCATAGAATTGGCCTATTTCACAGCTGCTGCACATTGAGTCGACACTTTCAAAGAGCTGTCCACCATGACCCCAAGATCCCTCTCCTGGTCAGTCACCAACAGCTCAGATCCCATCAGCGTATATGTGAAGTTATGGGGGTTTTGCCCCAATATGCATCACTTTATATTTGCTAACATTGAACCACATTTGACATTTTGTTGCCCATTCCCCCAGTTTGGAGGGATCCTTTTGCAGCTCCTCACAATCTGTTTTGGATTTCACTACCCGAAAGAGTTTGGTGTCATCTGCAAATTTGGCCTCCTCGCTGCTTACCCCAACTTCTAAATCATTTATGAGTAAATTAAAAAGCACTGGTTCCAGTATAGATCCATGGGGGACCCCACTTCTTACTTCCCTCCGTTGTGAAAGCTCTCCATTTATACCTACCCTCTGTTTCTTGCCCTTCAACCAATTACCAATCCACACATGAACCTGTCCCCTTATCCCATTACTGCTAAGTTTTCTCAAGAGTCTTTGATGAGAACTTTGTTGAAAGCTTTTTAAAGGCCTGGTATACTATGTCAACTGGATTACCTTTATCCACATACCTGTTGACACTCTCAATAACTCCAAAAGGTTGGTGAGGCAAGATTTACCTTTGCAGAAACCATGCTGATTCTCCTTCAGCAGGGCCTGTTCTTCTATATGCTTAACAATTTTATCCTTGAGAATGCTTTCCATCAATTTGCCCAGAACAGATGTTAAGATAACCGGCCAGTTATTTCCCAGATTCCCCCTGGATCCCGCTTTGAAAATCAGTGTTACATTGGCTGCTTTCCAGTAGCATGTGTAGCATTAGTCAGGATGTTGGCCCTTGTATATGTAAACTGCTTTTGAGAACTTTTGCTGAAGAATAGGATATAATATGCAACCTAGCAGCTATATCTTACTACCATGAAACAAAAGCTGAAAATTCAGAAAAGGACCTCAAATATTCCTGCAAGGGGCCAACTCCCCCGCTCCCTTCATGGCTAAAGGTTTGGCTTCCATCTCTAAGCGAGCTGCAGCTGGGACAGGGATGCTCATTGCTTGGCAGGCAGGGTGCCCATTGCCAAAGCAGCTATAGGTACCACTCATGCTCAGGGCCAAATACCACACAACTATTTTTGGGACAGGGTTATTAATTCTAAAGAATCCTGCATGCCTTTCAGGAAGAGCAGGATTGAAATGTAACAAACAAACAAAGTAAGTAAGTAAGTAAGTAGTTTTATGGTGAATTCGCCATGAAATTACTCCTAGGAAGTTCTGGCATAGTGAAATTGTCTTGTGAATAGTTACATGTAAAATCACGACTGACCACATCTTGCAAACCCAAAAAAGACCAAGAGGGCTGGGTCAGGGTGTGTTGAACCATGACCTTGACACATGTTGGAGCATTCTCAAGAACATTCAAGGTGCCATACATCACTTGAAAAAGCTAGATCTTGGTGACTATGGGCAGATTCAGATGCTCTAAAGCTCTCCGTGTGGTTTTACAGTCCTCGTGGTACAGTGAGCATGGCAAAGGGGCCATGCTCAGCGACTGAACACTTACTTTGCATGCAGAAGGCGCAATTTCTGGCACCCCTTGTTAAAAGAGTTCAGGTGTCAGAGCTGGGAAAGACCCTGTGAAACACCTGTCACTCCGAGTAGGAAATGCTGGCCGAGTTGGACCAATGGCCTGCCTTGTTTTAAAGCAGCTTCATAGGTTCAAATAAGGTCTGCCTCAACAAGGCTTTGATGGGTGTTGCTTCCTGGTTATTTTAAAAGAGGCACCTTTTAAAAGTGATGATTCTCTTCTATTTATTAGGGAGACAGCAACTATCCAACCCCAACACAACATCCCTCCAGTGGCTATTGCTGTTGTCCACCTTAAGCTTCTTTTTAGATTGTGAACACTTTGGGGAAAGGGAACCTTCTTTCCTTTTCCTTTTCCTTTTCCTTTTCCTTCTTTCTGTCTTTTTCATTTTTGTAATCTGCGGTGAGAACTTTTGTGGGAAAGCAGTATATAAATATTCATAGTAATAGTAGTATTCATTCTCATGCAAATCCCCACCACAAAGCACCACCTTTCATTGTGGGTGTGCTGAATCACCACCTGTCAATGTATGTAGGTGTGTTTTAGAAAGTCTGAAACAGTCCTATGGAAATATGGATCAGTGATGTAGCTTTTTCAGTGATGTGACTCAGGGGGCTAGCAGGAACCTTCCACTCTGGCAAGTCTTGGAAATAGCTCTATTTATTGGGAATTGATGTACAGGTTATTCCCTTCCTGAAAACAGTGAAAACCTGCATCTGATTCCATTACAAGATAGGCAAGCCGGTGGAGATTATCATCCACTTGCCCGTTTGTTATTGCTTTTGCTTATGGCTGTTGTCACTGCAGCTGTCTCTCTTGGCAATCTTCGTAGTGACAGCATCAGCAGCTGCCCCCACTATATAGGTAATAATAAGTACTTCCCATTTAAAAAAATAAGTGTGTTGCTGTGAAAGTTAGGCATTACATTTTCCCTCTGACACATTTCATGTTCAACGGAGGAGGAATTCTTGCGGGTGACTTAGCTGTCGCTTGTTAGAGAAAGGATTGTGGAGCATATGGGTTTGTCTATGGCACAGTTGATTTAAAATACGGATGCATAGATGTTTTAAGTTCTGCTCAAGGATAATAACCTGAGAAAAGCACATTGTGAGATTTCTTAACAAGTGTCTCGTGGGAATCCCAAAGCTGAGTTTCTGAAGCAGTCCTTCCAATGCCACTTTGATGAAATTACCTTTGGCATGTCAAGGCAGCTTAGATTCTTTTGTTCTTTTCCATCCTCAAATATATCAAACAGTTTCTTTAGCTCAAAGGAGGCCCTGCAAATCTAGGGTCATGGGCAGCAGCTTTGTATGAGAGATGGACTGACTCTGCTAACTAGGCAAAGAGGCGCCTTTCAAAGTAGGATTCTCTTTTATTAAACAGAAAGGGAGCAACTTGCCCTATTCAACCCCAACACAGCATCCCCCAGGTGGCTGTTGCTGATGTCTATCTTTTGGTTCTTTTTAGACTGTAGGGCACGGAACCATCTTCTCCACATTATTCTTTTTCTTTGTAAACCAGTTTCGGAAGGGTTTTTTTGTTGAAAATCAGAATAATGATAATGGTGATGATAATGATGATGATGAAGAATAGTGGTTGTGTGGTAACTGAGCAGCTCCCCTGCCAACTAAGCAAAGAGGCACCCTTTTGAAGTGGTGATACTATTTATTTAGCAGGGGGAGCACAACTGGCTCCATCCATCCCTGGCACAGCATCCCTCCAGTGTCTGTTGCTGGTGTCTATCTTATGTTTCTTTTGTAGATTGTGAGCCCTTTGGGGACAAGGTAGCCATTTTATATCTATCTGTCTATCTATCTATCTATCTATCTATCTAAACCACTTTGGGAAATTTGTTGAAAAGTGGTATGTAAATATTCATTGTATTTGTATGATAATGGAAGATGGATTGCTTGCAGGTTTACAGGAAGCCTTCAGTGTCACTGTGCTGAAGGTTTCTTGTACAGTGGACCAAGTGTGGAGGGGAAGGGGTGTGTGATATTCACATTTCCCCTCTCACTGCAAAAACAATACCTTTTCCACTTATTTTACCAGGGCTGTCTGCAGAGAGAAAAAATTGATTTAGAAGCTGCTTTGGAGATTTGATTTGCTACTTCGGCCTCTTCTAGTGCTTCGATTTTATCTGATTGGAGGATCATCGATTCAGTGATTAATCCCTGAATCGGTGGCCCGTTGATTGATCATTTTAATTCAGTGGCGATGCTTCAGATGACACTGAAAATCATTAAAGTGCATACACCCTTTTATTTCTTGGCAGAATGGGATGAAAACTGCAGGGATGGTAGCCCTTTCTGGGGTCATGAAGCCTGTCAAATTTCAGTGATGAAGGTTATGAAAGTGCAGAGACCCCCCCCCTTTTTTTTTTTTACATTTTATATTCCCCTCTTCCTCCAAGGAGCCCAGAGTGGTGTACTACATACTTAAGTTTCTCCTCACAACAACCCTGTGAAGTAGGTTAGGCTGAGAGGGAAGTGACTGGCCCAGAGTCACCCTCCCTTTTTGACACTCATTGGCTAAGAAACAAACAAACTTCTGAAAAGCTGAATTGGATCCATATTGAAGCAAGGTACTTCAGGCAGCTTTGCTTTGATTGGATCCAACTTAGATTGCAGCCAATTCAGGTCTGAATCAAAGGAAATGTGCCCAAAGTACTCCACTTCAATTTGGATCTGAACTGGCAACCAAATCGATGCACAGCCCTAATGTTTGTTGTCATTCTATGCAGGACCCCGACCCTTGAAGAAAATGTGCTGCTGCTTTTTCTACAAGGCAATTCCCTTAAGCAAAGTGTTGTTAAAAAAAGAGGCAAGCCCCAAAAGGCTTACAACTGTGAAAAGCTGTGTCCATACATATAAAGTAACTGATTACAGCCTTGGGTATTCTTTATTGCTTCTTGCAGGACATCCTAAACAAAGGTCCTTTGTCCCAAGGAATGGATTTTCCACAAAGCCTGATCTGCAGTCTCGAGAAGCTGAGAGGCAGTTTATCCAGCAAATGAAGGAGAAGTGTGAGGAACAAGCCAAGCAACTCAGCCGTATCCAGGAGGAACTTAAGAGAACAAGCTACGGCTTTGATGTCTTTGTTGTAACAACACAATATTTCTTTAGGAAGGTAAGACTTCATTTGCTATCCATGTTGTAAAAGTTCCTGGTGGTACCCAATCTATGTACCATTCTTTCCCCACATTGCCCAGTTCTCTCTGGAGAAGCCAGTCTTTTGGTTATTGATGGAGAGAGAGGAGGGGACATATTAATGTGGATGTGAAACTTGGACTGTATCTCAACTATGTGGTCATCAGAGCAAATGTATGGAGACAGATGTTTTTAGATTTAACAGGAACACCATTGAGGACAGTCCCAGACAATTCTCCTTGCCATCCATCTAGCAATATTGCCCCCAACCTTGTCTTCAATGCAGGGTGTGCATGGGTCGGTATGGACCATCCACATCCTGTTTGCATTGGTGCCAAACAGCTGCCCAGGAATATTAGTCAAAGAGGAAACAGTCCAATAAGCTCAGGTAAGAGCAGCATCTATTCTCTTCCATAAGAGCACAGGTACTACAAAGCACTGAGAGAAAATGGTATAGTGTATATAGACCATTAGCAAGATATAGTGCTGGGTGGGAATGGAGAGAAGCAGCTTCCAGGCCCATTTCCCAGGATCAATTTTTTGGTATGAAATTGGGACTTAAACACTTTCTCTAAAACATCAGCATGATTAATGCTAGTTTTGACTGTGCATAGTCTCACATAACAGACACATATACACTCACACTAGAATGGTATACTCTCAGTGATGCATTGTGCTAAAAACGAATAAGATCAGTCATGTAAATAAATGTTTCATAGCAACACACAAAGAAGCAGAATTATGATTGCACATGCAGGCTTAATTTGTCACCTCCTGTAGCATCCATTAATAGATAGTATGCCAACTTCATCTATTATATTATATCTATTATATCTACCATATTTATCTTTGTTTGGATTTCTATAGATTTATAGTAGTGGTAATGTATTACACAGACAATGTTTTGAAAGCATACTTTAGGAGAAGAAAACATTGGAAACGTTTGCAACACAGAATGAGAGTTAAAATAACAAGTGATCTATATGCACAAATTCCTGGCCAGCCAGATAACAAATGATACAAAAAGAAATTTTACTTTTTATCTATCTCACGCATAAAAATTCAGAGAGTGAAGGGAAATGAAAGCCATGTTTCTGGAACAGGCAGTTAGTCACTTATTAAGTGACTGATTATCACGCCATGGACAGCTGTCAGTTAATTAGTTGTTAATTAGCTGGCTAATTAGCAAGGGTCAAACTCTAACCTTGGGTATGCATATGTAGTTCCTATTGACATAAAGTAGGAAAGGAATATCAAACTTGTCAGAAACTGTTTTGTGCGCTGGCCTTGGTGCTGAAGCTGTTGGGTATGATGGCATATTATTTAGTGGTGTGAATGACTGTGTCACCAGATTCTGAAATCCATTGCTTATTTCATGTAGTAACACATCAAGAAGTCTCTAATATTGGTTACTGCCAACCAGGGCAAGATAGATTGTCCCTGATAATCAATGAAATAAATTTCTGGCACAATTTCAAGCAACAAAATTAAATCTACTGCTGCAAATCAGGGTATTTATATTTGTTTAGAAGTGGTAACACTGACATCTACTGGAAAGTAACATAAATGACATGTTATGTAAACAAGGGTTTTTTGTTGGTTGTGAAAAATACAGTGATAGTAATTTGTCCATTTTAACTTAAACACAGTTGAAAACAAACCTTCCAGCCTCACACAGCTTTTCCTCATAGATTCCAACATGAAAAGTAAAAGACTGAGTGAATTGTTAGTGTTATAGTACTGCAGAAAAATACGTGGAATGTGTTATAGCATTTTGAAGAACGTTGTAACTGCCATCACCTGTTCACTGCCATCACCAGTATATATTCAGGCCCAGGACTGGTGAAGGTGTCACTTATTTCTGGAATTATTGTGTGTGTTTATGTTACAGTGAATGGTGACAATCCCAGACAAGATCTGTGAGCATCCAAAGAATCAGAGATATATCAATGAATGCTTACACTTTTCAAAACTTGATTGCCAGCATTCACTGGTGTATAGCTGAAAAGTGCAGAAATGAATGTCTATTTTGGAGCATTCATGACATTCATCTTTGGACTGGTAACATTTACATATGCATGGGGCTGGGACCGCAGCTCAGTGGAAGAAAACCTGGTTGCATGCAGAAGGTCCAGGCTCAACCCTTTCCCGGTGGAACTGAAAAAGAGAACCTAGAGTCATTGCAGGTCACTATAGACAATACTGAGCAAGATAGACCAATGGTCTCACTCAGGATAAAATTACTGTTAATACTATACTATACTATACTATACTATACTATAAATAAGAAATTATAATTAATTAGACATTTACTGTAACTTTAAAAATCTTAAGATTACACCTGACTCAACACTCCTATTTACAACCCAACACTTGCCTTACCTCAGGAGCATAGGGAGGCTGGCAGTGACCCATGTGCGGCTGCCACAATGGCCCCCTGGCCCCGCCCCCCACCTCTGACATCAGACGCAGGGTCCCGGCTAGCCACACTCCCACGTCTAATGTCAGACGCAGGGAACATGGTCTCCCTCCCAAATGGGGCCGTGCAGCCCCGTTTGGAAGGGAGATCAGCCCACGCTGTGTTGGGCAGCATGGGCTGGAGTGACTCTCCTTGACTTAAAGGCAGAGAGAGCCATTCTGCCCACCCTGACAATGCAGCACGGGCTGATTTCTCCCCTAAATGGGGCCGTGCAGCCCTGTTTGGGAGAGAGATCAATCGGCCCCGCTGTGTTGGCAGCAAGACTAGGAGCAGCTCTCCCTGCCTTTAAGTCAGGAAGAGTTGCTCCGATCGTGCTGCCAACGCAATGCGGTCCCATTTGGGGCCAAAATAATGCCCCTGTGTCTGCTGTCAGGTGCGGGGGGCATGTCTGGGGCCACACGTGCGGCCCCTGATTGTTGGCGGCCCGGGTTCTTTGAACCCATTCGCCCAGTGGTGGCTCCATTGCTGCCTTACTTTCACTCATATTTTAAAGTCATTCATTATTGGTGATTAAGATAAATTGCCATGAGTAGCAGAGTTCCTAGAGACATAATTAATCCTCAGCCAGATACAATCCAGGTGCAATTTTTAAGCTGCATCAGAAAATAAACTGGCTAATCAGTTTTTAATGCTGACATTACACTCCTGAATAAAATGTTGGCATCATCCTAAAACATATTTAGGATAGCCAGGTAATATCCTCAGGTAGTCAGGAAATATCTTGAAACAACCAAATAGGAGTAATCGGACTGTTTTGAATTTTAAAAAACTACATCTACACAAGCTCCTTTCCTACATTTAAAATACAGGTTACATCTTTCAGGCGTTTCTCTAAAATGGAGGCTACATCTTCAAGAGAAGTACACATATTAATCAGATTGCAGCCTTAATTCTTTCCAATACACTGCCCAAGAACAGTTTTTGCCTCATCAACTCAAAGTGCTTGTAGAGGAAACTGGTTTTCCCAGTTCAGTTCAAGTCTGAACTGGACTCAAACTGGACCAGACAAGTTTGGTTTTGTCACCCTGGACGAGGGGCCCAGCTTGGCTTGAATTTGAGCCAGTTCAGGTGTTCTAGAGGATTTTTAAATTTACTTATGGTTCAGCAGATGTCTTGGGGGGTGCTTGCTGCAGCCACAGGGGGGTCTCTGGCAGTTCCTGCTCCCCCACCAGCCTTCCCCCAGTCTCCAAAGGGCCATTTTGGTCCATTTTCAGGCCATTTTGGCCATTTTTGAGGTGGTGGTGGCCATTTTGGAGGCCACTGTGCATGCGCCCTACCTGTTTGTGTGGCCAGGTCATGACTCTAGAACCGCCAAAATGGCCCTGAGCCAGCCAGGGGGGTTCGGCTCAACCTTGAGCCAAATCAGGCCCAGACCAGTTCGATGTCAAACCGGCTCGAGGTTGAGCTGATTCGCACATCCCTAAGTACTTGGACACATTTCAGCTATTTTGTAAAGTAATTTGCTTGTATGGGTGCAGATTACCTTGGAAAAGAGCTGATTTTGCCTGCAAGCTCAGCTGTAGGACAGCTTATTTTAATAACCCTGTGGTCCTAGACAAAACCAGAAATCTTTAAAAGATCTCAACTTCTTTGCAAAAACAAATATGTTCTTTCTAAATCGGAACTGTCATATAGCTTCAAATTTAAGATTTAAAGCTAACTTTGCAAGAGATGAAGAAGCTTAGAATGTGTGGATATGGTAGAATGGTAAACCATGGAATCCTACTACTCAGCCTGGCAGTATGAAGCAGGTTCTATTTTGGATGCTACCGATTCCAGGGTTCAGACAATTTTATCTCATTGGTGTAGATGGAGAGCTAAACTAGATGTTACTTTAAATGCATCTTGGAATTCTGTGCTTAAGATTCCTTAGGAACATTGAAAGATACTTTATACCAAGTCAGACCATTGGTCTATCTAACTCAGTATGGTCTCCATGGACTGGTGGTGGCTTCTCCAAGGTTTCAGGCAAGAGTCTTTCCCAGGTCTACCTGGAAATGTCAGAGAGTGAACCTACATGGAAAGCAGATACTCTACCACTGAGGTACAGCCACATCCCCAATGCATTTTTAAAACAAAGTAAACATGGAGGAAGATCTTGATCAGGACTGTGCTGCTGAAAATAGCCCCCTCAAAGCTGCTATTTGCAGCAAATAGCAGCTTAGGAGGAATTTTCAGTGGGAGAATGGCAGAGGGGAAAGGGTTAAGTCCCCTCTCCCCTGCCCCATTGTCCCAATTCACATGGAGGGGCACAGATGTTTTTGTGTTTTGTTTTTAAAAGGCATAGAGAATTCCAACCACCAAACTAAGTAATGTCTGGAACTTGGCTTGTAACCTAACTTGGTAAGCAACCTCATATGTTGATGCTCAAGGCTTGGGGGCCTCTTCAGGTGCGGAAAGGTAATGGAGTGTGCAGTACTGGTCCCTGCAATTGGCTTGGCAGGCCTTAAAATGCTCTAGGTTGGCCAGGCCAGGTAGAATTACTAGGCCTTCTGTCCTGTCTCATCAGCAGAGCAATATTTGCTGCACTTCAGACTCCTGCTTCTTGGTCCTCCTTCCGCTCCAGGCCTCGATTCCAGTATTGCTGCTTGCAGCCCAGGCACGGACACTGGCATGCTTTTAAACAGATGATCTGCATGGGTAGAAATGTCAGCTCTGCCTTTCTCGAACTGAATTGTGGACTGAGTCTTAGGATCAGGGTGCAGAGACTTCATTGAAAGATGACCCAGGGCAAGCGATTCTATCCTTGCACAGCTAGTGATGAGCAAGGCCTGTCTGGACTTACTTCCAAGTGAGCATGCATACCTTTGGGCTGTAAATCTCTCTTCTTTCGATTATCAGAAGCTGGCATGTTACAGATTTGGCCTGAGGTCTCCCCCTGCTGTGTACAAAGAGTTGTTGCTGGCACAGCAGGCAGTAAATAAGTGACATGGCTTCTCTTTAAAAAATGCAGAAATCAGAGAGCTAGGTTTGTGTAAACGTGTAAACTCAAGGCTTAGAAATAGACTGAGTCTGAAATCTTGTACCCCGAATGAAAAATAGGTCAAAGAGGAAGATAAAAGAAAACTGATTCACACTAAGCCATTTTAAGCCTCTGTGTTCAGCTTGCCTTTTTTTCTTAACCACCTCCGAACACCTGGTGGTCAGTTTCAAAATGGGGATAATTAGCCTTCAATTAGCACCGATTGAGGGTTTTTTTACTATTCTGTTTGCAAGCTCTCAGAACCGATAACTTGTCCAATTAAACTGAACAGAGGCATCCCCCTGCTGGCTCAGAGCAGACAGAGAGAGGCTCCTTGCTAAGCAATTAACTCACTGACTCATCCTGAAGCAGCAGAGCAGACATTGTGACCATTATTATATTTCTAATCAGGTCTTGCACAGCCTAGGCACTGAGGCAACCCAAAACACCTCCTTTAAATTCAGGGAACATGCTGTGCCATGTACTAGGTCACCTGATAGGCAGGTCCAGGTACTAGGTCACCGGTAGGCAGGTTTCTGGGAGCGTGTGTGTGTGTGCATGCGCGCACACACGCATGCGCATGTCAGAGCCTTGAGAGCTACCATCATGAAATAACAGCTTGGAAAGGAGGACCCAGTCCCAGTGATGGCTTGCCGAGGTGGAGCCAGTCAAAAAACTGCAGCTTGTGCTAAAATTTACATTGACAGAATAAGTGTGCTTGACATCAAAATCCTTGAATTCTAGGATAATTCTGCTGCAGGGCAGAAGCAGGGCAGGCAAAGTTGCTTTGTGGGGGAAGAAGTAGAGATAAATTAAAGGGAGAGAACCTGATGACTTGAAGAGAGGGAGATTAAGAATGGCGCAGCCATGCCTTCACTCAGCTGGCCAATCTGATTTGCGGTATTTTCTTGAAAAGGAAGTGAGGGAGAAGCAAGACCAAGTGCCTGGAAAGCTACTTCAGCTAAGACCGAGAGCTACAGTAGCACTCAAGCTACCTAATGCCTGTCCATGGCCTAAAACGCAGAGATTTGCATTTTGGGCAGTATACAAATATGTTAAATAATAAATAAATACAAATAATATGTACAGTACTTCCTCTATGTAAAGGAGTGGCTGTTAGGGGTGCACACAGAACTGGGAAGCCTGGTTCAGTTAGAATAGAATCGGACCCAAACCAAACTGGGCCCAGTTTGGTTCCATGCATATCGAGCCAGGCCCCAGTTCGGTTGAAGGCCAAACCAGTTCGGGCCTGGCTTGAAGTGGGGGTTATAGTTGTTTTTTTGTGGGTTTTTAAAAAACATTTTGAACCCCCGAGCTGAACCGGTCCCTGTTTGGCTCGAGGGCAAGCCACCCAACATGCCCAGGTCAATGGTGAACTGGCTCGACCTCGAGCCAGTTTGCACGCCACTAGTGGCTGTCCTATAAAGAAGAGCCATGTTAAATAGCTCTTCTGTGGCAAGTGATACAGAAAAGAAAATGGTCTAGGTTTTCTTCTATTGCTAAAATAAAAAATCAGAAGTGGCAGCATATTCACCCCAGCACAGAAAGAATAATAATGATTTTTTAAAATAGCTGGCAAAACCAGGCTGGGCTACCTAGCCTGGTTTTGCCTGTATGTGTGAATAGCCCCTATGTTTACCAATCACAATGACCTACAACAGTTGCAGGGAATTCTATATCACAGCATTTTTGCACTATAATGTTGTATTAGCACTATAGCTCCTAGCACTATGATATGCCTCATTGCCAGCCTGAGTACTCTCCCTACTTTTCTGTGCATATGTATCTTGACCCTTTCTTGAGCACTTCAGACTGGTTTTATTTGTCTGACAATGTCTGGAAACCTCCAAAGTAGCTGTGCCACTTACAAAATATGGTGAGTATTGTCTTGCAGAATCATGCATTGTTTACTAAGGAGTTTAAATATAATGGTAGACAATGCAGCATCACATGGGATTAAGGTTGTTTTGTTAATTCATTAAAAATGTCTTCCTTTGTGTCTTTCTTGACTTCCAGTTCCCCCTATTTTCCACATTGCTGCCCTGTGTGGATTACAGTAAAACAATAAAACCATACTAGATCAACAGTAAATAAATGAATAAACATACATACATAAAAACAAAACAGCAAAATAAAACTGAATTAAAACTGGAAAGCGAAATAAAACACATTTAAAAATGCTTCTTTAAAAAGGAGAGATTTCAAATTCTTTTTAAAACTAATCAAGGAAAGAGGCGGACGAAGCACCTCTGGGAGGACTTTCCAATGGCAGGGACCACTACTAAGAAGGCCCTGCCCCTGTTCCCCACCAACCGGGTCTGTCTATGTGACAGGGCCAAAAGCAGGGCCTGAGATGTCTTGCTCAGGACCTGGAAGGTATGCCTAACCCACATCTTCTCAAAATGAGGGAACCCAGGGACCATCAGGTGGAAGGAAGCAACTTTGCATGTCCTTTTGATAAGATGTAGCCAATGAGTTTCCTAGAAGGTAAGGTTGTGAACCAACTGAGATAATTGAAGGAGTGAGTGGAATTGGGAGTTCCTGGCTGTAGGGAGTCTTATTAGCTCAGACTGGAGAAGGAGTGCAAGGATGGGGGTTTAAAGAAACTGGAGTGGGTTTGGGGTATGAAGGGAGAAGTATAGGATCTAAGTCAGTGGTCCCAACTTGTGCTCCTCAGACCATTGGTGGTCTGCAAGGGTATTACAGGTGATCTGGGGAGGGAACTGTAATAAAAATATAATCATCTTTTCCCCACTGGTAGGCTTGCTACAGGTAAACGTACTACGATGAGTGAAATATGTTGTTGAGTGAGCATAATAAATAATTAGAAATAGCTGAGTTTGTAATACCCCTTGATATATAGGTTTGACTCCCGTCAGCCATAGCCTATGGTAAAAATGTTTTAAATGGCTTGCTTACGTGGTGGTCCACAAAAGCTTTCGATGGAAAAGGTGCAGGTGTGGAAACACTGCAAGGCAGTGCCTCCCACCTACAATCCTCTCAGACGTTCCAGAAGGATACTATGGTCAATAGTATTGAAGGCTGCCGAGAGAGCCAAAAGGAACAACAGAGTCACACTCTCTCTGTCAATTCCCAAATGGAGATCATTCATCAGTCCAACAAAGGAAGTCTCCACCCGATAGCCTGCCTGAAATCCAGTTTGAAATGGGTCTTGATAATCAGTTTCCTCCAAGACCGCCTGGAGGTAGGCCACCACACTCTCAGTCACCTTGCCCAGCCACGGAAGGTTGGAGACAGGCCTGTAGTTGCTTAACTCCAAGGGATCCAAGGCAGGCTTCTTCAGAAGCAGCCTAATGATTGCCTCCTTCAGACAAGGAGACATCCTGCCCTCCCTCAGAGAAGCATTTATAATCTCTGTCAGGCCCTCTACAACAGCTTTGCAACCTGATAGTATAAGCCATGTTGGAGAAGGATCAAGAGGGCCGGAGGTAGGCCGTACCATTCCAAGCAATTTGTCCACATCCTCAGGAGTCACAAACTGGAATTGATCCAGAGTCACCACATAAGAGGAGCTGCTGGACACCTCGGCATCAGACACTCTAACAATTGTTGAGTCTGAATCTAAGTTGGCCCGAATACGAGAGATTTTATCCACAAAAAAACCTCATTAAAAATGTTGCAGCAAGTAATTTCTGGTTCCAAATCCAAATACTGATTCAAGGGGGAAGGGGCATGAACTAGCCGCCTCACAACCCTATGCTCAGGTGATATGTGTGGCAAAAAGAAATTCTTTTCTTCAAATGCTCTCTATGTAATAATCTTCAAATGCTCGCTATGTAATAATTTGACAGATCTGAGACGAGTCTTTCTGCACTTGCCTCTAGTTGTGTTCCTTGCCTCTTCAGCCCCTGTAGGTCTTCCAAGGCACAGTTTCAAAGTGAGTCGGAGAAGACGCGTAGGAGCAATTGTGTCCACTGCCCTGGTGAGTTGGCTGTTCCAATTCTCCACCAGGGTGTGAACAGGGTCACCAGCAGAGCCAACACTAAATCCCTCCAAGGCTTCTCGGAATCCTATTGGATCCAATAACCTTCTCGGGCAGACCATCTTAATGGGCTCCTCACCCCTATGGAGGTTATACTTGAGTCCAACCTTAACCAGATGATGGTCCATCCATGACAGTGGGGAAATTCAGGAGTCCCCACCCACAGAATACCACCCTGATCAGAATGAAAGACCAGATCAAGCATGTGAACACCATTGGTCCCAAGACCACTTGGGATAGGCCCATAGATAGGAATAATTTCACTTTTTAAAAACATTGAAATAAGAACAAATGCATTGAGTGCACAGTCCATTTCAGGGTGCACAGTCTACTCCAGGGTGTAGAGCTGTGTGGAAGTATTCTAAGAAGCACCTTCCCCTCTGCCCCACCCCGCATGTCTCAGCCTCCTGTGCTGCTACTCGGCCTGCACCTAGTAGACACTTGCAATGCATCAGCCATTAGCAATGGAAATATCTTCTATACCTCACACAAGGTATATCAGCCCCACCAGCATGCACCTAGTGTGAGCATGGAGAGGGATGGAAGCAGGAGCATGGAGAGGGATGGAAGCAGGGGCAGCCTTTTCATGAGGCAAGGTGAAGCAGTTGCCTCCTGTGGCAGATTAATGGGGCACCATCAAGGCAGCAAGATGCCCACCACATCTGCAGAGTAGCAGCTTTACGGGACCTGTCAGACCCTTACAGGCTATGCAAGGAGCATCTCTCCTGACACTCAGTGCAAAGTTTTGCAAGAAGCACAAGGAGAGATGAGGAGGCTTCAGGCAACCTTCCTGCCTCCTGTCCCCTCCATCACTTTCAAAGCTGGCAAAAGCTTTGAAAGACCCCTCACAGATTGCCACAAATGAAATACAGAATGGCCTCCCTTTATCACCAAAGGCCAAGCACATTTATAATATCTAACACAATAGCAGTGTGCCAAATGAAGGAGTGGAAGGGGTGGACAGGAAGGCTAAACAATTTTAAAAAACCACCCAAAATCATTTTAAAAGGTTCACTAATGTGACATTTCTGGTCTAGACTATATTATCAGGAATTCGAGTAAATTATTTTGCATTGAAGTGACAACTCATAAGTCAAAACAACATGTAGGCTGACCTTTGAATGGGTGTGATGCAATATCTGCAGATATCAACAATATATATCATAAGGTGGAGAAACAGAGCCCCTTATTGTTTTGTCTGCCCCCCTTCCTTTATACTTTATAGAGGTGCAATTTCCCTTGATTAAAAACACCCACAAAACACACAGGGGAAGGCTCCATAGAATATCTGAGACTTGCCTCACAACTGCTTTGATTAGTTTCTTCACTGCAGAGAAAACTGTTTAATATTATTTGAAGCATCATTACTTTTAACCCTATTTCCTATTTCAATTTAAACCACATTTTGAGCTTGTGTGGGGAATTATCAAGCGTGAATGGAGCAGCCCACCTCAGAATAAATTTGTACAAAGCTTCGCTGACAAAGAGTGTGCAGTTCAAAAATAGAATCAGGTTTATTTTAGGTTTTAGGGGTACAGGAAATGAAATATGGTTAATAGGCAATGCAATACTTATCTAGCAAAACTAATAAGACTAACACACCAATAGGACTAAGTCACAGTTCACAAAGAGGCAATTTGGCTTGAGATTCTAATTAAGTCCACTCAAGGCTGACTGAGAAACGGTCTTAGAGAATAGGGGTGTGCATAAAACAGGCTTGCCTGGTTCGGTTAGAGTCCGAACTGGATCTGAACTGGAGCAGGCCAGTTCAGTCCAGCATCCCCTTGAACCCCACAGCTCAGCTCGGCTCAGTGGGGGGGGGGTGGTTTATGAGATTTTAATTTAAACTGTTTTAAAATAAATATTTAAATTTTGGACCCAGCCATGCAGAGGCCCATTGGGCATGTGTGGTGGCCTCCAAAATGGCCACCGCCATGGGGGTGAGGCCCAGAATGGGCTGAAGACTTCCCAAACAGGGCAATTTGAGGCATAATGGAGGCCCACAGGGAGGGGGAATCTCTGGAGACCCCCCACAGCCTCAGAGAAGCCCCCCCCCCGAAGTGAGTAAGTACAAAAGAATTTTGTAAAGAAAAAACTCATGAATTCCCCCTGGGCTGGGGGGGTGTCAGTCTGGTGCTGAACCAAACTGGGGGAGGGGGTTCAGTTCGACATCAGATCACCAAACCAAAGAGGTTCGATGTTGAACCTGTTCGACATTGAATCTGTTTGCGCATCCCTATTAGAGAACAGCTTTGGATTTTAAAGAGAGAGAGAAGAGGGGGCAAGAGGTTTTGGAGCAGAGATTAGTGATACCTATATCCATCCGGTGGGATGTGTGGACCCTTGTAGCTCAACCAATAAGCATGCATGTTCAGAGCATGCACAGTAGTGGCAAGGACTCTTTTTCTTTACCAGGAATGGGTGCAGCTGGCGTATCAGCCAAAGTGGATAGCATGTACTCCTAGTGACAACCTCCATCTGAAAACCCAGAAAGCCCAAATCCAGGACCAATCCCAAGCTGTAAAGCTGCTTTTTCAGGGAGAGTTCAAACCCATCCAAAACAGACCAAATTACCACTTCTGTTGTTTTAGAACCACCCACCATAAGCAACTCCATCTTTGTTTGGATTAAACTTCAATTTATTCACCCTTGTCCAGTCAAGTGCAGCAACTCATGTAGAGATTTGTATTGGTATAGGCAGGTTATGTTTAAGTATAAGTTCAGGGGACGCAACAGGTATTCGGCTCCCCCCACCCCAGCCATCATTTTGTGTCTGGCTTTGCCCTGCCATCGTTTGGCCCTTGTCTCTGGTTGGCAGACCCCAGGGTTCCAGTAAAAAGTAAAATTTGTCCTCTGTAAGCCTGAAGTCTGCACTATATGACACTGGCAAAAGTGTCTTTAAGAAGAAGCTCTAAAGCTCTAGCAAAATATCTTGATAAGCCACCTTCAGTTTTATCGTCATCATCACCATCATCATCACCATCAATTATTTTGTTTCTCTTTCTTCTTTATTCCCCACCCCACTTTAACCATGTTATGATTAGGTCATTTCCATCACGGTATTTTCAGATGCAAACGCTGATTAGGAATCCGGCATCCATTCTACATGGTATTGCAAGGGTTTCTGACATGCACTTATTTCTTGCACTGGACGACAGTGCATGTGATGGGCATGGATTTAAGCCAAGTTTATAATTTGATATGCTGAGCAACCACGCAGCTGGTGTGACAGATGATGCCATTGTTATTACAAAGGAAATTGAGGTCACCCGCAGTCTTCGAATAGATGACACTTTCAGAATGGCTTTTCACAAATGCCTTTTGCAATTGACTAGACACTTTTGTCATCTGAACATCTAAACTATGGTGCTTTCTCTCTCTCTTTCTCCCTCCCTCCCTCCCCTCCCCTCCTTTTTTTTTTAAACAATAATGGCATGTGAAGTGGCTGATCTATTTTCCTCCATAGCATATTAGCACAATTCTGCCATTAGATACCAATCTTGGCTGCACTGGCCTCATTAATTTTGTGCATGTGATATGGCTTAGCTTAATTCTTCGGGGTCACCATCATACTTTATCATTGCATAAAAAGAGCATATTTTTTTTGAAAAAAACTATAAAGAGAAAATCCTATTAATTCAGTTATTATTTAATTTGTAAGTTTTTGTGTTTCAAACATAGTTGCTTAAGTAACCATATTGAGACATAATCCACAAAGCATGGTGAAAATCAGGGCAGTTTGATGAGATGTGTTGCCAATTCTATGAGTCACATAATAACCTAAGTACTGCTTAATGTCCCAGCAGACTATGGGCCATTTCACCTACATAAGACTGAGACTGCTGGAGCTCGTCATCGTAAGCTTCTGTTTTAATCTTCAGTGGATGACATCCTAAGGCTATTCACACTTCGTGGCAGGCTGGCAGGAGGGTGCCTACCTTCTCCCCACCCCCAGACCTACCTTCCCCTCAGACGATCGTGGATTTCCCCCCTTGGCACGCCAACATGCACACACATTACCTGCACTGCACTGCGCAGCATGGATCTCTGGAGGCCAGGACTCCTTGTCCCAGCCTTCTGGAATTCCACATTGTACAATGTGAGTGCTGACAATGTGAGCAGGGTACATTGGGGGGTACCCCTGCGAAATGGGCACTCCATGCTAGGGATCATGTGAGTACGAACCAGTTCAGTCTGAGTGGCTCAGCAATGAACCGGGTCGGGTTTGATTTCGGTCCCAACTGATCTGTTCAGGCCCGGTTCGGAGCCCGATGGGCAAAGGAGAATCCTTGGGGAATCCAGCAAGGATTCCCTTTTACTGGTAAAGGAGCAGCAGGAGTGGGGTGGGAGGGTGGGGCTTCTAAAAGTGTTTTTAAAAGTAGGAAAAAATAACAGAAATAACTCATGATGGACCTCTGTTTTGGGCCTCTGTACATGTGTGGGGAGGCCATTTCCTTGACCTCTGCACATGCACACTGGCCATTTGCGTGACCTTGGATTCGAGCCAAGCCGGGAAAACAGCCTTGGATTTGAACCAAGCTGGGAGGAAATTGTGCACATCCCTACTCTGTGTGCCGATCTCTGTGTGTGTGCAGCCCAAGCATACACACAACCCCGTACCTGGGGTACAGGGTGCACTAGTGCCCTTTAACCCAGGTAAAAGCCCAGGTACAAAACTTGGATTTGCAGGGGAGGCAGCGCTGGGATTCGGATCGATCCTGGCACTGCACATGAGCAGCCCCACTGAGGTAGGGTTTCCCTAATCTGTGTAGGGCTGCTCCTGTGCATAGCCTCCCGGACTAACAAAGCACTAGTGAAGCAGAAGCAGAAGCAGCACTTCTGAAGAGTTCCAAACTAACACTACACTGATTATAGTGTGTGTGTGTGTGACAGGGGCAGAATTTCAACAACCTCTCCTGTCACATAAGCTTTTTTTTTTTTTTAACCAATCTTTCTTGCAAATTGCAGCCCAAAGTGGCTTACAATTGTAAGAACTCCAAAAATATATAAGGCCTGTCACCTGGGCACCTTAGGGACCACCTGCTCTCAGCTGAATCTACCCACTTGACTAGATCATGCTCCACATGCCAACACCTGCTGTTGCTCATTTGTTGAGCACCAGAAGCGTAACTAGGGAAAACGGCGCCCAGGGCAAGCACTGAAATTGCGCCCCCCCACTGCGCCCCCCCCCCAACATACATCTGACTGACACGTAATCTATTCTGTGAGCCAGCGTGGTGTAGTGGTTAGAGTGCTGGACTAGGACTGGGGCGACCCGAGTTCAAATCCCCATTCAGCCATGATACTAGCTAGGTGACTCTGGGCCAGTCACTTCTCTCTCAGCCTAACCTACTTCACAGGGTTGTTGTGAGGAGAAACCTAAGTATGTAGTACACCGCTCTGGGCTCTTTGGAGGAAGAGCGGGATATAAATGTAAATAATAATAATAAATAATAATAATACTCTTCCACCAGTGCCTGCCTATACTCACATTCTGCCTGGTACAGAAAGTGATCCTCTATAAACACAAACTCAGCTATCTGGCCTCAAACCACACCCCTGTGATTAGGGCTATTACAAAATATCTGTGTATTCAGGAGGCCATGCAATTTTGAAGGTACACCATAAATTCAAATATTAATTTATCTGAAAGTTATGCTTGTTAATCTGTTAGAGCAACAATTAGAAGCCACTGTTGCTAAAATGCATCTAGCAGCAATCAGTACACATCATATTAAAACCAAGATATACTGAGCAGCACCTTCATAATTTTTAGTGACACATTTTGGGTTATAGTGGATAGATTGCAGGTTTGTATGTGCATTAACTTGTGCCAGTTATGGCTAAAGAACAATCTTAAAGCCCCACAATAACTAAACCACAAAGAGACATTTGTTAATACAGGTCACATACCACTTTGTTTCCATATGTAGTTGCTTGAATACATCAATGACAAGGACACTGATATAGTAAAATAATATGAAGCCTTATAGTAAAATGATATATTTAGCTCTTATTAACTATAGTTAATGGTGGGCTATATGAACTGAAGCCCTCATAAACATTGCCGCCCGCCCCCCCCCCTTACTTCACAGTCTTACCACACTCAGCTAAGCCGGTGGAATAAACTTCTATCTTCTGCCCACAGAAAGCAAGACAAGTGTTATTTTTTAAATGCTTTCCAAGCATTTAAGTTCCAGAACATGCAAGCCAGTAAAGTTTGGAGAGAGCAAACGAGGAGCAGAGCGCGGCTGAGGAGGGGCCCGTGCCGCGAGAGGATGGGGGACTGGTGGGGAACGCCACAGCTGGAGGGCTCTCAGTGTTCCCGCCGCCTTGTCTTGTCTCCCGACACGCCCAGGCGACCCTCACTTCCGGCTTCCATGCGACTTCCCCCCACATACAGAGTGGCTGCATTCTGCCACTCTGTATGCAGGGGGGAAAGTCGCATGGAAGCCGGAAGTGATGCAACCCTCACTTCCGGCTTCCATGCGACTTTCCCCCACATACAGAGTGGCTGCATTCTGCCACTCTGTATGCAGGGGGAAGTCGCATGGAAGCCGGAAGTGAGGGTTGCCTGGGTGCCGCGGCGCATTTTTTTAATTAATTTAAAAAAAAAAATTGGGATCGGCAGGGGTCATGGCTGCGCCCCCCATGTGACGAGCAAAGATGGCGCCGGGGGCACGTGCCCCCCCCTGCCCCCCCATCGTTACGCCTTTGTTGAGCACGCAGGACACGGCCTTCTCAGTGATTGCTCTCAGGCTGTGGATCTCACTATCAGTTGACATCCGCACAGCTCCCTCTCTCTCAGCCTTTTGGAGGGAATTGAAGACTCCCCTTTTTACCCAGACTTTTGGCCAATGAGTGGCCTGTGACTCTCTTTTTACATAACTGTTTGTTTTAACCCTCCACCCCACCCCCAAGTTGTTTTAATTAAAGTGTTACCATTGTTCTTATTAACTGCCCTGGGGTCTTAGGACAAAGGGCAGTATAAAATTATATATAAATAATAAACAAAATTCAAAAACAGCATAGTAGCAATTAAAGCTACAGGTGCACAGAGCAAACCAAAATATGCAGTAGGTATCATTCAGATTAGTACTTACACTGGTGTAACTCTCCTGCTCTTGTTAGGGGGAAATCGGCAAAAATCACCCTTCCCCTCCTTGCACAAGTGGAACATCTGTAATTCGCACAGGTATTCGTTTGAAAGATGACTTCATAGTAGCGGCCACCCTTACCCCAAAACAAATGCCTTACAAAAGAGCCAGCTCTGTAGTATGAATGTGTGACTTTTGCAAGGTACTCCACTTGCAGATTTTCTGCACTATTTGATGGTGTTATGTTTTTATACAGCAACAGAGACACTTTAGTGAGATTTTAAATAATTGCTAGTTATCTGCTGAGTGTTGTGAGTTTAAACTGTAATTATGTAAACTTTGCATTTATATAAAAATGCATAATAATACTTGTATTGTTAAGAATACCACCACTTTCTTGTATTAGGTAGTGCGCTCAGCAATAGAGGAGCGGTCAGCTGCAGGTAAGGTAAGTTTAAGCAGCCTTCCCCACTGCCCACCTGGACACTTTCCAGACTAGCTGCTCAACAGCAGCAAATTGCCTCCATTGAGGCAAGTTGCATTTGAAACGTAAACAGCAGGGGGAGCAGTCTCACGGAAACTAACAACCCGAAAAAACAGCAACTATTTAACGCCGGATATAGAACACCCTAGCTCAGGGATGGGGAACCTTGGCACTCCAGCTGTTTTTGAACTACAACTCCCACCATCCCCAGCCACAATTATTGTGGCTGGGGATGGTGGGAGTTATAATTCAAAAACAGCTGGAGTGCCAAGGTTCCCCATCCCTGCCCTAGCTCTATATCACAGTGAAACAAGGCATTGGAAATGTGAACAGCACCCTGCTGTCTGTGTAGGGACTGCGGTGTCACGATGCAGGAAGTGTGGAAGCACACTTCATAGATCCGACAGGACCCCCGTTGCAGGGTCTAATCTGGTAAGTGCCCTGGTAGCCTTCACGCTCAGTCATTAAAACGGGCTCAATAACTGGCAGTTGCCAATGCAGGGTTTTAACCACTTTAAATATAGTCACACTTCTAAGAAGTGCAATTGGAATGTAAAATGCTTGTTTCCAGTGTATCATTCCACAAAAGTCATACCCACAATTTTAAGGAAGAAATGCAATAGGCTTGTTAAAGCCCTCATATCTCTCTGCTGGGCTTAGTCCTAATCCTGCTCAGCAAATGAGAATGTCAGACATCTTCAGAACCTTGATTTCGCCCAGAGGTTTCCATGAAGCTGTGCTTGCTTAAGGGCAAGAATGATGATTTAAGACATCTATAACTAACCCAGTAAATCTATAAGTGACCTTTAAAAATTACTTTTGCCAGTGACTAGATTTCACATTTGCAGGGTGAAAAGAGTGGTGTTTCTTTGGACTGTTAATTTTAAGAAAATGACATCTGCTTTGAGCATGTCAGTGTAGCCCAGGGGACTTGGGGAATGGACAGAGGGCAGGGAAGAAGTTCAAGCCAGCCATATATATTACTTTCGTTCATTACAACATGTGCCACGTCAGCCAGTGGAGCACAAATGCCTAGTCCAAGAAATCTATTTCACTGGAAATTCACAGCCAATACTTGCCATGCACAGTATGGAATGATGCACTAGCATCATTCCCTGGTGCTTTTTATTCAAGAACTGACAGAGCAGTGACATAAAAATGAAATTGATTGTTGTAATAAAAAGAATAACAAAGCTACAAACATGCTTTCCAATTACAAGCGCTAGCTTCTTTTCATGCATGCAAGCCTATAATTAATCAAATGATACCGACTGGCAGAAGCGTCCTTCTGATGAAAAGAAATATCCTTTGTTAAAACATCACGGATAAAATATTGTGACATGCTCCCCACTTCACAGCGTGGTGAGAAGTCCAGGGGCAGTGCTGAGGAGTCACTTCCTTTGGGTGAGAGAGAGCATTGGAGACGCACGGATTCTATGTAATATTATTTGCTTTATTTTCAAATATACCATCAGAGCCTATTGTAAGCAAGCATGTTGCCATACTTGCTCGAACCCCTATGTCACACATATCTGTGCTTTGAGGCTAAAATGTGGAAGTTACTCAGAACCAAATTTGCAAGCATGGATAGCGTTACAGATCACCGTCCAGACAGTGTTGAGACATGTTAAGACTACAAACAGATTCAGAGAAAGGCTTTTGAGAAGGAATTAATGAAGTTTATTTTTTACAGAGCAGAAGCACAATGCAAAAATATGGTATTTGGCCATGTTGGTCATATGGGTGCAGAAGCCAGAGAATTAAGGGCTACAATACACAAGGATCAGGCATTAAAGTAAAATTGCTGCATCAGGAATGTGATAAAGCAACTCTTTTTCTTTTCAAGCAGTAAACATCCCAGACTGCTCTCCTGTTCTCCTGTTTGTTCTCTGTCTGCTCTATCCTTTAGTCCAGGACTGGAATGGGCTGAAATGAATCTTAAGCATTCTTCAAAAGGTGGACTAGATCAAAGAATGGATTTCTTACAAACACCACAATGGGGAGTGAAGGCAGCTCTCTGGGGAAAAGAGAAAAGCAGTGGGGAGAGGAGCAAGGCAGGGTAGTGAAAGACCTGTGTGCCCTGAGAGGAGGACAAGAAAGGAGGCGCCCAGGCCAGGGGTAGGGTTGCCAACATTGTGTTGGCTGAAATCTGGAAACTGCGGGGGGGGCACCTATGAGCAGGGCTTGTCTTTACTCTTTGTGGCAGCCACCAGGTGCGCTTACCTGGTGGTGGTCACACCACCATGGTGGCTGGTGGATGTTGCTGTGTGGGAGAGGAGAGCTGGTCTTGTGGTAGCAAGCATGACTTGTCTCCTTAGCTAAGCAGGCTCCGCCTTGGTTGAATATGAATGGGAGACTAGAAGTGTGAGCACTGTAAGAGATTCCCCTCAGGGGATGGAGCCACTCTCGGAAGAGCAGAAGGTTCCCAGTTCCCTCGCTGGCTTCTCCAAGATAGGGCTGAGCGAGATTCCTGCCTGCAACCTTGGATAAGCTGCTGCCAGTCTGTGAAGACAATACTGAGCTAGATAGACCAATGGTCTGACTCAGTATATGGCAGGTTCCTATGGGACGGCAGCGAGAGCTCTCCCACCTTCCAAACTATGTGAAGTTGGTTGGCAGCTCATGGCACACGCGTGGGCAACAGGCTCACTGGATTGGAGTCGGGCAAGGAGAGAAGGCGGTGAAAGAATCCCTTACCTGACCCGCCTTCCTCCCAAATGAAGCCAATCAGGCCAATTTCAGGCCTTTGTGCACCCTCGTGCACAGAGGCCTGAAATTGGCTGGATCGGCTTCATTTGGGAGGAAGGTGGGTTGGGTAAAGGAGGGATTCGCCTCCTTCTCTCCTAGTCCAGCCCAGCCAGTCCAGCGCGGCTGTCGCCAGCACACGCACACCCCGGCCCCCTGACCAGCTTCACATAGCTTGGGAGGTGGGAGAGCTCTCACCGCTGTTCCACTTCTCCATGCAGTGGCAGCTTTAAAAGTTTTAGAAGTCAAAGTGTGTGTGTGTGTGTGTGTGTGTGTGTGTGTGTGTGTGTGTGTGTAAAAAGAACAGTCAAAAAGCAGGAGACATTGAGTCCCTAGCAAGATGAGCATTTCCCCACAGGAAGTCAGGAAATCCTGCACAGTGCAGGACCGTTGGCAACCCTAGACAGGGGAGTGCATAACATCGGCTCCCATAGAGACCAGCTCTGGCCTGTGAGGACTGTTGGGGTAGCCTCTCTCTCCCCCCTCTTCCTCCACCTTCTGGGGAGAGCATCTAGGTTCCAAGTTCCCTCCGTGGCTTCTCCAGGTAGGGCTGAGAGAGATTCCTGCCTGCAACCTTGGAGAAGCTGCTGCCAGTCTGTGTAGACAATAGGCATGTCTGCAAATCATTCTTTTTGATTCTGTTTGTGCCCAAAACAAATCACCCCTGATTTGTTTTGTATCCAAATCTACCCCCTCCAAATCACCCCAGATTTGATTTGTATTTGCTTTGATTCGATTTGGATTAAAACTGATTCAGACAACCTAGCAAGGTCCTAGGGGCACCAAATTTGGTTGGTGGGTAGGTCCCCATGGGTGCAACATACCACCCAAAGTGCAAGGCAGTGGGACACTTGGTTGATTTTTAATTTTATTTTTTTTTACATTTTTATTGATTTTGAATACTTCCACCATAGGAAAAAATGGTGATTCAAAGTTGTGACATCCTAACCCAAAAATGGATCTCCAGCTTTCATTTTTAAAAAAGCAAAAAAAAAAGCTAACCTCTAGCCCTTGTAGCTGTGGAGCAAAATGTGTTGTCATTATTTTTCAAGTGTTGGATTCTTTGGTGCATAATAACTTGTCCTCATAATGAATCCCTATGAAGATTCATTGCACACCTTCATTCCTTCTGTTCATTTTGACTGTCACTGGACACTGCCAACTGTCAACTGCCATGTGCCAACTACACACACACACACACACACACACACACACACACACACACACACCTGCAAGGCAGTAGGATACTCATTTTAATTTTTAGGAATATTGAAATGTTTAGACTCTTTGGTGTCTAATAACTTTCCCTCATAATGAATCCCTATGAGGATTTCTTCTGTTCATTTTGGCTATCACTGGACAGTGCCAACTGTCAACTGCCATGAGTCAACTACACCCCCGCCCACACACCCACACTGGGGTACTCAGTTGTTTTTTTAAGTATTTTGAAGTGTTTAGACTCTTTGGTGTCATCATTGCACACCTTCATTTCTTCTGTTCATTTTAACCCTATTGCTTTTCAGGTGGGGGTGGGGAATTAGTGGCATCCCATGTTCCAACTACCCCGCAACCCACAAGTCACTGGGTACTGAGTTTATATTTTAGGAATTTTTGAGGTGTTTAGACTCTTTGGTGTGTAATGAATCCTCATAAGGATTCATTATGAGGAAAGTTTATTAGACACCAAAGCTCCTAAACACTTGAGGGGGGGGGAACCCTAGATCATAAACTGAGTAGTACCTCACTGCCTTGCAGGTGGGAGTGGGGTGTAGTTGGCACATGGCAGTTGACAGTTGGCACTGTCGAAAAGACAGTCAGAATGAACAGAAGAAATGAAGTTGTGTAATGAATCCTCATAGGGATTCATTGAGGGGAAGTTATTATACACCAAAGAATCCAAACACTTGAAAAATACTGACCACACATTTTGCTCCATAACTCCACTTCTACAAGGGCTAGAGCTTAGATTTTTAAAAAATGAAAGCTGAGAATCTGGGGGAATTAACAGGAGGAATCCGAATCTCAAATTGATTCAAATCGAATCAGGCACGATTCGATTTGTACCCAAATCTAGCCAATGGACCGCAGGGGTGATTTTTGTCTCCAAATCACCCGAAACAACTAGATTGGGGTACAAATCGATTTGTACCCAAATCAATTTGCACATCCCTAGTAGACAATACTGAGCTAGACAGACCAATTGTCTGACTCAGTATACGGCAGCTTTTATGTTCCTATCTCTATTTTCCCAGGAGTACTGAACGACCAGCATGCCCTGAGAGGAATGCAAGACAGGTGGTGCTCAAGCGAGCAGGCTCCTGTCCTCAGCTTCTAAAAAGACTAACATCCTGAGACAATGTTTTATTAATCTTATGTAATTTCCTTGTTTTAATATTGTAAACTGCTTTGGGTGCCTTTGTCAAGGAAGGAAGGAAGGAAGGAAGGAAGGAAGGAAGGAAGGAAGGAAGGAAGGAAGGAATAGCAAGCAAGCAAGCAAGCGGTTCAAAACAGTTTATCACTGGGTTGCTGTCGTGTGTTATTCTGGCATATATTGTGGACTATAGTTCTTTTTTGGATTGGATGTTATTTAGTGTATCCCATGTTCAATTAGTTACTTTGCTTTGATTTATTGTTTATTTATTTGTTTGTTTACATTTATATCCTGCTCTTCCGCCGAGGAGCTCGGAGTACATGCTTATTTTTATCCTCACAACAACCCTGTGAGGTAGGTTAGGCTAAGAGATACGTGACTGGCCCAGAGTCACCCAGTGAGTTTCATGGTTGAATGGGGATTTGAACTCAGGTCTTCCCAGTCCTAGTCCAACACTCTAATCACTACGCTATGCTGGTTCATAAATCATAGAATCATTTCTATATGATTCTATGATTTATGATACAGTTCAGGTCCACACAATACCTGCCATTGATAGCTCCAGTTGGGGATTTGTATGTAACTGGAGCCTGCAGGAACACTAGGAAGGCATGAAGGGATGTCCGGGAACTGTAGTTCCTTCTAGTACTATCCTCATGGAACAGCACTGGGAGGAACTACAGAGCTTTTCCTGATGGTCGGAAATCTACCTCCAGCCATTGGGAAGCAACATTCTCCCAGAAGAGAAAGGAAGAAAGAAACAATCTGGTGCCAGCTCTGCAATTTGGACATAAGGAGTTCAGGAAGAGAATGGAGAGCTAGCCTGGGTTGGTTAAAAATTGGGGTGCAACCTTAGGGTTCTTCAACAGTGGCTCTCTGGAAATCTGATGCAGGATCAGCCAGATTTACTGGCTGTTTTCAAGTATCTGTTTGCTACCAGAAAGCCTCCCCTCCATATGCTGGACTTTTGTTGCAGACAGGCATTGAGTGCCTGGAGGGGAAGCAAGCCTCTGTGTGGGCCAAAACAGTTGGGTCATACAACCTGAACCAAAGAACTCACCAACTTTGAATTCCTCAATGAAGCTGAAATTCCAGATGGAGTCAAGTTCTAAGGCAATAGACAATCCTTAAGTAACTTTGTAACTGCGCCCTAAAAGGCAATCAAGGCCCATTCTAAGGAAGTGGATGAAACTCAGCATACTAGTGTCCTTTTGTCTTGGCAGTCTACCTGAATCCCGGCCTCCCCACCCTTGCATTTCCCCCTGCCCTTACAATAGAGATTAGGCCTGTGTATCATAAAATCCAATTCTGACAAATGTGTACCACTTCCCTGTGCCAAATGAAGACAGACGTTCAAGTGAGGCCAGGTGTGCACAGTGCCCTCCATTTCTGGCACTGGGGTATATTTTCTCTACAGAAACAGAGCCCACGGGGATGCCGGGAAGGCATGAAAGGGATGCCAAGAATGGACATCTTGGAACCACAGTCCCTAAAGAACATTAAAGGGTTTTTCATGTTAAATTCCCTAGCCATTCATTAGTTGCACGTTCACAGGCCCAGTCACAGATATCAGGACAACCAAACCCACAACAATATTGTTTTAATAATTCATCTCTATATTGGAAAAAATAAGTTTGTTTCATTATTGCCTGCACTGTGATTATAAATCTTTCATGGCTCTAAATTAGAACCTGAGGCCATATCACACAGCAAAGAAGATGGCCATTTTAGTAGTGTCAGTTATGACCTTCAACTTCTAGTAATTCTGTAGGAACTAATGTGCTTGTTCATATGGTCAGGATTTTTTTTAATCACTATCTTTCATTTACAGATTTTTAAAAAAACACATAAAAGTGGGTAGTAGAGATGACAAGACACATGTGGAAACAATGAGCTCATTCGGACATAACACAGAACAGAAGGTCCAATGAACCCTCGGTTCTGCTCCCCACCCCCCACATACTTACCTGTCCGAATTCAGGCTTAAGCATTGGCCTCCTCTCTGCAGTCTGCAAGACTGCAGAGAGAAAGGGGAAGTAGGGCTGTGCAAACAGGTTCAATGTTGAACCAGTTCAGATCGAAAGTTCGGGGTCGAACTGAACCACCCCTTTCGGCCTGACCCCGGACCGAATACCCCTGATTGTTCACAGACCATTTTAGTTTTTTGTTGTTGTTTTTTAAATTACCTTCACTCCCCTTGGGGGAGTTCCTGGAGGTGGCAGGGGGGTGTCTGCAGAGGTTTCCCCTCCCCCCACCAGCATTCCTTATGCCCCTCCTTGGCCGGTTCGGCCACTTTTTGGCTGGTTTGCGGCCTTCACCCAGTGGCCATTATGGAACCTGTGCGCCTGCGTACTTGGCCTTTGCGTGGCCCGGGCCATGCAGAGGCCAAGTGCACGGGCACGTGGGCACCATAATGGCTGCCGGGCCGCTGGGTGAAGGCCAAAAACCAGCTGAAGAGCAGCCGAACTGGCCGAGAGGGGCATGAGGAAGGCCAGCGAGGGGAGGGGGAACCTCCATGGACACACACACACCCCTGCCACCTCCGCCTAAACATAACCCCAACCCTAACCTGAGGGGAGTAAAGGTTTTTTTAAAAAAATTAACTAAAATGGTCCATGAACACCACCCCCCCGTACTGAACTGAACCGGGGGGGGAGGGAGTTCAAGGGGGTTCCAGACTGAACTGGCCGAGCTGGGTTCGAGGCCAGTCTGGCCTTGAACTGAATCAGGCCAGCCAGTTACATGCACATCCCTAAGAGGAAGTGGCTGCCCTAAAATGATGGACAGCCGTGATAGCCAATCAGGATGGAGAGAGGGAGGAACCTCCTTCCCTCAACTCTGGTCCCAGGGAAGCCTACCTCCATTACTAAATTCAGATGCAATGGAAGCAGCCGCAAACCCCTGCTAACCTGGCAAAGAGGCACCTTTTAATGTGGCGATCCTCTTTATTTAGCAGGTGGAGAGTAACTGGCCATATCCACCCCCAGCACAGTACCTCCAGTGACTGTTGCTGGTATCTTATGTTTCTTTTTAGATTGTGAGCCCTTTGGGGACAGGAATCCATCTTATTTATTTATTTATTTGTTTGTTTGTTTGTTTATTATTTCTCTGTGTAAACAGCCCTGAGCCATTTTTGGAAGAGCAGTATAGAAATCGAATAAATAAACAAATAAATAAAATAAATAAACTGGAGGTTTGCAACATCAAACCCACATCAAACTGAGGGTTCAAATTCGAGTTTGATGCATGAACCCTCAGTTTGAATTAGGGTCTGAAGTGCAGTTTACCACATTCGGACATTGAGATTTTCAAGGCAGTGGAACACTTGGTTGATTTATTATTATTATTATTATTATTATTATTATTATTATTATTATTATTATTATTATTAATTAACTGATTTTGAACATTTCCACCATAGAAAAAAATGGGGATTCGAAGTTGCAATATCCTAACCCTAAAATGGATCTACAGGTTTCATTTTTTAAAAAAAAGAAAAGAAGAAGAAGAAGCAGCAGCAGCAGCAGCTAAGCTCTAGCCCTTGTAGAAGTGGAGTCGTGGAGCAAAATGTGCAGTCATTATTTTTCAAGTGTTTGGATTCTTTGGTGTATAATAACTTTTCCTTATAATGAATCCCTATGTGTGAATCATTGCACACCTTCATTTCTTCTGTTTATTTTGACTGTCACTGGACACTGCCAACTGTCAACTGCCATGTGCCGACTACACCCCACCACACATACACACACCCCTGCAAGGCAGTGGGATACTCATTTTAATTTTTAGGAATATTGAAATGTTTTGACTCTTTGGTGTCTAATAACTTTTCCTCATAATACGCCTTCGTTTCTTCTCTTCATTTTGGCTATCACTGGACAGTGCCAACTGTCAACTGCCATCTGTCAACTACACCCCCCCACACACACACACACACTGGGGTACTCAGTTTAATAATTTTTTTTGGAATTTTTGAATTATTTAGATTCTTTGGTGTCATCATTGCACACTTTCATTTCTTCTGTTCATTTTAACCTCACTGCTTTTCAGGTGAGGGTGGGGGATTAGTGGTATCCCATGATCCAACCACCCCACAACCCACAAGCCACTGGGTACTCAGTTTATATTTTAGGAATTTTTGAGGTGTTTAGACTCTTTGGTATGTAATGAATCTTCATAGGGATTCATTATGAGGAAAAGTTATTAGACACCAAAGCTCCTAAACACTTGGGGGGAAAGTCCTAGAACATAAACTGAGTAGTGCCTCACTGCCTTGTGAGTGGAAGTGCGGTGTAGTTGGCACCTGGCAGTTGACAGTTGGCACTGTCGAAAAGACAGTCAGAATGAATAGAATAAATGAAGGTGTGTAATGAATCCTCATAGGGATTCATTGAGGGAAAGTTATTATACACCAAAGAATCCAAACACTTGAAAAATAGTGACCACACATTTTGCTCCATAACTCCACTTCTACGAGGGCTAGAGCTTAGATTTTTTAAAAATGAAAGCTGAGAATCTGAGGGAATTAACAGGAGGGATCCAAATCTCGAATTGATTTAAATTGGATCAGGCACGATTCTATTGTACCCGAATCTAGCCAATGGACCACAGGAGTGATTTTTGTCTCCAGATCACCCGAATCAACTAGATTGGGGTACAAATCGATTTGTACCCAAATCAATTTGCACATCCCTAGTAGACAATACTGAGCTAGACGGACCAATGGTCTGACTCAGTATATGGCATTGAGATTTTGGGACCTCTCGCTGCTCTGCCTCCAGTTCCCTGTTATGTCCAAATCCAGCCAATGTGTTAAACTTCTGATCTCCTAGCAGTACTTACGATAAAAGCTACTGTTGTGTTGGGTTGTATTGCATCAGGATTGTTAATTATCTGTTTCCAGAAACTTAAAGCAAACTTAGTGTTGTGTGTGTGTTGGTAAATTTCGTTTTATAGGTGTGCTGAACTCATTTTTCCTAACTATGAAGATAGAGGACTCTTCAGATGCTGCCTTAGCAACATGAAAGCCATGGTAGAAGTGTCTTTGCTATGCCATTCTCATTGGATGCCCCAGATCATGTGGGAGGAGCCAGTGACACTGCTTCTTCCGCCACCAGAGTGCCAATCATGAGAAAAAAATTGTGGTTGCTTAACACACATATCCTCTCTAGCCCCATGAGAAGGCACCACAAAGCATTCCCCCTTGTCATTTTGGATGCATGTGAAGGGTTCATTGTAAAGAGTTTATGAATCGTGTGACAGGCAGGATCTCCTTTATGAATATTATTCAGTGGCCACAGACTTTAGTGGATCCTGGCATAGTAGATGTGTAAGAAAAAACTTCTTAATGGTAAGGGCAGTTCAACAATGGAATGAAGGGTGGGTGGGCTGTCCCTTTCTTGAGGTCCAAGCAGAGGCTGGAGAGGCATCTGTTGTAGGTATGGTAACTCTGGATTTTCTGCATTGAGCAGCTGATTGAATCGGACAGTCCACAAGACCCCCTCTTATTCTATGAGTCTATGAAATGTGTGATTAGTAAATGGAAGTTGATTATGAATGTTTCTGCTGCTTAAGAAAAGATTGACCTGACCACAGCATTGCCAGAGCAGAGATTGAGAATTACCGCACACAACAATCTATGTGAATATGTTTTCCTCTCATTTGCACTCAGGTAAATATCATGTCCTATCTATACAGAGTTGAGTAATTAGTGGAAGGAGAAGGTACTCCGCCACAGTATATATCAAAGTTCTGATTCATAATTTTGTGACATGTGTATAATTTATTTCCATATAATTTGTGTAAACGAATAATGCAGATGATTGTGTTTTGAGCCAATTCAGCTTTATTGGCTATTTTTTAACACGATACTCCATCCAATTTGTACCTTAGGCTACAGTCCTGCAGCCAGTTATGCATGCTGAGCAGAATGACCTTGTGCATGGAAGTAAGTTCCACAAGGTCATTGGGACGTACTCTCAAGTAACTGTGCTCAGGATTGCAGTCTGGGACTCATTGATTTCAATGAAGCTTGTGTAATATGGATACAAATATGACGAATATTTATATACCGCTTTTCAACCAAAGTCCCCAAAGCGGTTTACATACAGAAATCAATGAAATAATCTATTAATTAAATGACTCCCTGTCCCCAAATGGCTCACAATCTAAAAAAGAAACATAAGAAAGACACCAGCAACAGCCACTGGAGGGGTGCTGTGCTGGGGTTGGATAGGGCCAGTTGCTCTCCTCATTTATGTGCTCTTTATTTAGCTGTGAGCCCTTATTTATGTGCTCTAAACCCTATGCTAACTCAGCTGCGAGCCCAGTGGTTCTTACGACCAACAAAAATCAGGTTAGGCTCTCCTAGCCCGATTTTTGTTGGTCGTGAGAATCGCCACAGAGTCATGGGAGAAACAGACTGAAGAAGGAAATGATGAGTATTGTCAATCATTTGGCAGTAAAATGGGAATGGAAAGGAGTTAAACATCAGAACATAAGAAGTTGCCATATACTGAGTCAGACCATTGGTCCAACTAGCTCAGTCTTGTCTATGCAGACTGGCAGCGGCTTCTCCAAGGTTGCAGGCAGGAATCTCCCTCAGCCCTATCTTGGAGATACTAGGGAGGGAATTTGGAACCTAGATGCTCTTCTCAGAGTGGCTGCATCCCCTAAGGGGAATATCTTACAGTGTTCACACATGTAGAGGCTCTCCACACTAGCAGTGTGGAGAGCCTGCAGGGCTTGTGTGTGGAAAGTGGGCTTAGCCCGCTCTTCCTGCACATGAGCAAACACCTAGCCCTGGGCAGCCAGATCAGCCACCCACATGACTACTGGCTCTATCACGGAGCCAGTAGGGGCTGCAGGGATTGGGGGCCGCTCGGCCCACAGAAGTCTCAGGATGCCTCACATGAGTGTGCAGGGCATCCTGGGGAGACCCAAGAGACTGAGGCTTGTTTTAGCCTCCCAGTGGGGGTCTCTTCACGCGTCGCCGTGGCACGGAGCTGTGCCATGGCGACTCACGATCGCCAAAATGAAGTTAGCAGAGCACTCGCTCCACTAACCTCATTTAAGGGGAGGGCTACTTTGACGGGCTAGCCGCCAGAGAACCACCGGGCTTACCTGAGAGCCCAGTGGTTCTCATGATGGGGGAAAACCGGGCTGGGCTCATTTAGCCCATTTCCTCCCTCCCATTGTGAGAAGAGCCTCATGGTCTCGCATTCATATGCAACCAGAGTGGACCCTGCTTAGCTAAGGGGACAAGTCATGCTTGCTACCACAAGACCAGCTCTCCTCCCCTAAAGCTAGAAGGAGCAAAGGAAAAGTAATTGGAAACAAGAGGTTGTACAAAAGAGGTGGGGGAAAGCAAATGTTTGTCTATGTGTGAATGACTAAGAGAAGCAAACCAAAGTCCCCAAGGAATGTGTAGGGTAATGATGCAATTAAAATGCAATCCTAACCATTTGCATTGCAAAGGCATATAATGTCATAATTGCATAACCAGCCTTTTAAAACCACTGCTCTGATGAGGCCTGCATGCTAAGTTAGGGTTTCATAACCCAGTCATAAGCAGCCATGGAGTCAATTGAGTATTTAACATAACCATAAAAATAAAACATGGCTAGCTTTTAAATCTGTATTTAAAAGAAAATCTAATATGTTGAAATGTGCACAGAAAAAATTAGTTGAGATCCAAACACACACACACACACCCAAATGCAGAGAGTTTTTGATGGGAGGTGGGGGAGGTGGCCTTAACAGCCCCCTTTTGATTCCTTAGGAGACAACCTTCCATAGGGATTTATTATTGTTGTTGTTGTTTACACAGTCAGAAGGTGTTATTGACTGGTTTGTTTTATCCAGACATCGAGTCCTTCCCAAGGACCTGGGATGCCAGAATTTTATTATCAGTGTTGTTGCTGTTATTATTATAGATATCGTCGCAGAATATAGGCTGTTCCCAGTAAAGTTGCTTTTTGTAATTGGCCGATGGTGATTTCTGTGGCCCCTATGGTGTTGAGGTGCTCTTCAAGGTCTTTTGGAACTGCACCCAGGGCGCCAATTACCACTGGGATTATTTTGGTCTTTTTCTGCCACAGCCTTTCAATTTCAATTTGTAGATCTTTGTATTTGGTGATTTTTTCTATTTCTTTTTCTTCTCTTCTGCTGTCCCCTGGTATTGCTATGTCGATTATTTTGACTTTTCCCCCCTTTCTTCTCGACTACAGTTATATCTGGTGTATTGTGTGGCAGATGTTTGTCTGTTCGTAGTCGGAAGTCCCATAATATTTTTGCATCTTCATTTTCTACCACTTTTTCAATTGTATGGTCCCACCCATTTTTGGCTACAGGTAGCTTGTATATTTTGCAGATGTTCCAGTGTATCATCCCTGCTACCTTGTCATGCCTTTGTTTGTAGTCAGTTTGTGCGATCTTTTTACAACAGCTGATTAGGTGGTCCACGGTTTCATCTGTTTCTTTACAAAGGTGGCACTTGCTGTTGATTTTTCTACTTTTGCTCTTATTGCATTTGTTCTTAGTGCTTGTTCTTGTGCAGCCAGTATTAAACCCTCTGTTTCTTTCTTCAGGTTGCCATTCTTAAGCCACTGCCAGGTCTTGGTGATGTCTGATTTTCCACTTATATTGTGCAAATATTGACCATGCAGTGGCTTATTTTTCCATTTTTCTGCTCGGTTCTTGACTTGTTCTTTCTTGTAAGCCTGCTTGGTTTCATTGGTGTTGAATAGTTTCTCATTGACCATTTTATGTGCATCTTCTTCACTGTCCTTGATATATTCTTCAACGCCTTTTTTCTCCTCCTCTACTGTTTGATGGACTTGCAGCATTCCTCTTCCACTTGAACTGTGAGGGAGGTATAGCCTATCGACATCACTGCGGGGGTGCAGAGCATGCTTAATGGCCATTATTTTCCTGGTCTTACAATCTAGCATCTCTAGCTCTGCCTGGGTCCAGTCTATTATTTCTGCAGTGTATCTGATAATAGGTATAGCCCAGGTGTTTATTGAATTTGGACTTTAGAATGTTTTTAACTATCCTGATGTATTCAGTTCCAATTTTTCTTTTAACCTCAGTGTGTGCAATGTTATCAGCCTGGAGAATGCCCAAGTATTTGTAATGTTCTTTCTCTTCCAGGTTCTTGATGTTGCTTCCATTGGACAGTTCTATTCCTTCTGTTTTTGTTATTTTTCCTCTGTTCATTATTAATGCAGCACTCTTGTCTAGTCCAAACTCCATTGCTATATCGCTACTGAATATACGGACAGTGTTCAGCAGTGATTCAATTTCTGACTGGGACTTTCCATACAACTTCAGATCGTCCATGTACAGCAGATGGTTGATTTTACTTGATGTTTTAGATGTTTGTTATCCGAGGCCTGTTTTGTTTAGTATTTGTGGAAGTGGGATCATGGTGATTACAAACAACAGAGGGGATAGTGAGTCCCCTTGGGAAATGCCTCTTCTAATGCTAACCTGTCCAAGTGTCTCGCCATTGATCGTTAACTGTGTACACATGCTCATTCCTTTTTTAAAATAAATATCTGAATGTTTTTGCTGACAGCAGTTGTTTCTAAACATTTTAGTATCCATGTGTGAGGCAATGAGTCGAAGGCTTTCTTGTAGTCAATCCATGCAACACTTAGATTTGTTTGTCTTCTTTTGCAATTTTCTAAAATCATTTTGTCAATCAGCAGCTGGTCTTTTGTGTCTCTGGTGTTCGGGTGTTCTATAATTACTTGGAACTGCACCTTTTGCTGGGTCTTTCATTATGAGATGAGTTTTCCCAGTTGTTAGCCATTGTTCAATATCTCCTCCTTGCAAAATGTGATTGAAGTATTTTGATAGTTATTTATGAAGGCTTGTTAGGTGTTTAAGCCAAAAGTCATGCAGTTCATTGTCGCCTGGTACAGTCCAATTTTTAATTTTCTTTCCTCTTTCACGCTGTTTCACTCATTAATTCTGGTGTTATTATTAGATCTTGCATTTGTTGGTTACATTTTTTGACCTCTTTCATCCAACCTGCTTTTTTATTATAATCTATTGGATTGTCCCATAATTTCCCCCAGAATTGCACTGTTTCTTCTTTATTTGGTGTTTCTATGTTTCTTGCAGTTTCTCCTTCTATGCTTTGGTAGAAACATCTCTGATTCGACTGGAATGGGAGATTCTGCCTGTGTTGTGTAATTCTGGCTTCGTATCTGCTAATCTTCTTTGACACTGCTGTTATTTGCTGCTTTATTATTTCCAGGACTTCTCTAATTTTCCTTGAATCTAGATGGTATTTTTGGATCAGATACTGTTTGGTGTTTTCATTCTTCAGCTTCTTGTCTTTCATATCTTTCAATTTACTAGCATCTGATCTAAGCCTGGAGATTTTACTTTCTAATCTAATCTTCCATTTAGGTGATGTACAACTTTCTTTTTTTTACAGGTCCACTGATCTTATGTCCGAGCTCTTGTGTTGTTATTGTTGCTTCACTGTATATTAGTTGGTTAGTTTCTTGCAAATTATTGGTTGTTATTTCTGCAAGTGCAGCATTTATATCTTTTAATGCCTGAGCAAGTTATTTTTTGGCAACTGTTTTTAGAGCTGGAAGTCGAACCCTGGTAGTTGTGCTCATGTGCTCAGTTATTTTTTGCTTTAGTTCTTGTTGCTTTTCTGTTAAACGGCATTCAGGTTTTTGAGGTGAAGGCAAAGGGGAGGTTGCTTGGTTTTGATTTTGAAGCAGTTCAGCAATAGTGGCATCCTCTATTTCCAACACCTCCTCCATCTGCGCCTGAGCAACTGCTTCAGTTGGTGGTAATTCTTCTTCCATATCTTGAGCCTGTGTTGCTCTTTGCAGTTCTTCCAGCTCAACTTCTGTGAATACTTTATTTCTTATTATGAATCTTCTCTGGTCTGCTAGCCTTTGTTATTTCTGTATCTGGATGCTTCTCTTTCCAAATTTGGTACATTCTTTTTAAATAACCTCGTCTAGTTGGACTAGACTTGTAATAGCAGATCATTATTTCCTTGTTGGCATTTTTTGTATATTTTTTCCGGTTAAGCGACGTTTCTTCCAGTAACTGCAGTCTCCAGCCCTGGTTGCTCAACTAAAGATCCTGAGTCCTGTAGCCCACTTGCCACCAGATGTCCAGGGACTCCAGCACCTGGCACAGTCCTTGTTGACTCGGGCGGTGACCGATCCAGTATAGATTTATTAAAGTTAAGTCTCACCATATTGTTGATGGGAGAGGCACTCTTTGTCTGGCTCCTCTGGTGAGACCTGTGCAGTATGGTTGGACCTCTGGCATAGCTCTCACCTTCCTCAGAGCACGCAAGCCCCACAACCACGCCAAGGTAGTGCCTCACTGGTAGTAATAATAATAATAATAATAATAATAATAATAATAATAATAAATCAATTTCTATACTGCCCTTCCAAAAATGGCTCAGGGCAGTTTACACAGAGAAATAATAAATAAATAAGATGCAACCCTGTCCCCAAAGGGCTCACAATCTAAAAAGAAATATAAGATAGACACCAGCAACAGTCACTGGAGGTACTGTGCTGGAGATGTATAGGGCCAGTTACTCTCCCACTGCTGATCAGCATAATCCCAATTAACATCCTCAGTCCCCTCCCCATCCTCATTCTGTTGGATGACCTGTATCATAACCTTGATGTGGGAAGTGCACCTCTCTTGGTTCTTCTTAATCTCTCAGCTGCCTTTGATACCATTGACCGTGCTATCCTTCTGGAGTGCTTAAGTGGGCTGGGCCTTGGGGGCACTGTTCTTCAGTGGTTCTGGTCCTACCTCACTGGGAGATTCCAGTTGGTATTGAATGAGGGTGAGTGTTCTGCACCCTGGCCCCTTTCTTGTGGGGTTCCACAGGGCTTGGTCCTTGCTCCCATTCTCTTTAACATCTACATGAATCTGCTGGACTTGGTCATCTGTCGATTGGGGGTAAGTTTTCATCAATTGATTCAGAAGCTTCAGCTAGACCAGAATGCATCAGCCCACCTCCTCATGCGTGGCCATAGATTTGATAGTGTCACATGTCTTTTATGGTCAATGAACTGGTTGCTTGTTCGCTTCCAGGTCCAATTCAAGGTGCTGGTTCTCACTTACAAAACCCTTATGGGCTTAGTACCTGTATATCTCTGGGATCGCCTCTCTTGGCCAGTTGTATCCTGTCCTGTGAGGTCTTCTCAGCTGGCCCTCCGTAGTGTCCTGGGCCCTGGTGTAGTGCGTGGTGCCTAGGCCCGTAGGAGGGCCTTCTCTGTGGCTGCCCCTCTTCCTTAGAACACTCTCCCCCCCCGATTCATTCAGCCCCCTCCCTAACTGCTTTTAAGGCTCTTCTTAAGACACACCTGTTTCACCAGGCATTTGCCCTTTAATACATGTTTTAAAAAATTATTATTGTTGGTATTTCTGTTGTTCACTGCCTAGAGTCTTTGGAGGACACGATATATAAGAAGTCTAAATAAATAAATAAATCTGATGGGAACAGGTCGATTTGGGGTCTTTTAAAAGGGCCAGCCAGGGATGACCCAGGATAATGCAGCACCTGAGGCAAGTCACCAAATGCTGCCATGTCCCACAACTCTTGTGAGAGTAAGCTCCCTTTCAGAACTGACACTGGCAGTTTTGAAAGTGGAGAGAGAGAGAGAAAGTTTCCAGCGGCTTCCTCTGCTCTCATTCTTCTTCCAAACTTTGCAAGGAATGTGAGGCAAGGCTTTCCTTGCACAGTTTGCAAGGGTCAAATTGGTCCCAAAGAGCTGCTCTGCTGGTGGCAGCAGCCATGGACATTTTGTTGCCAACCCAATAATCTGCCACACCCACACCCCCATGGTGATTGCCTCATCTTGCTTCATAAAGGGGCCACCCCTTTGGTGAGTGTATCTTGTCCACCAAATGACTGAGGTGTACAAATCCCTTTTTAAACTACTTGATTGTCTACTCCTTTTCATGCACTTTACTTCACCCAGCCAAGCAAGCATCGGGCACTTCTGCTCCTGGCTACTGAAGCCTGATTTGGCCTCTCTGAGTCCCTTGTTCCCTTGAGGAGATGGGCCAGAGGGCATGATGAGGCCACAGCGTAATGGCGGAGCATCTGCTTTGCATGCAGAAGGCCCAAGGTTCAGTTCCTGTTCTCTCCAGGCAGGGCTGAGAAAGACTAGAGCACTGGAAAGCTCTTATCAGTCAGAGTAGACAGTACTAAACTGGATGGACCAATGATCAGTGTGAGGCAACTACCTGTGATGGATCAGCTTCAGGAGGGCCTGATCAGGACTGTGACTGTTATAAGGTAGACACTGGCAATAGCCAGTGGAGGGATGCTTTCCTGGGGCTGGATAGGGATTATTTAACTTAATGTCACATGCATTAACTTAATGTCACACGCATCACCGCCCTGAGCCATATTTGGAGGGGCGGTATATAAATCAAATCAAACCCATAAATAAATTTTCTCACTAGATTGTAGCTAGGAACCACCTGCCTATCTCCTTGGTTCTCTCTCTTGTCCATCTAACATTCCAACTGCTCAGGTTGCACATCTCCCTCATCTCTGCTGCAAGCGTGCTCACACACAGTTTTTTCAACAAACCTAAACCCGAACTGTGGCAGCTTTGGGCCTTTCAATGGACTCTGGGGACAGCTTTTGCACAGCTCATAGGTTTTTGTGCATCAACAGTGTGGAATTTCATTTAAGCTCTCTTCATACAGGGGTCTTCCCTACCCTGGGGTGATAGCCTGGTAATGCCAAGGATCATGGAACTTGGGACCTTGTGTGTGTAACAACAACAACAAATTTAACACTTTTCAACAAAAGTTTACAAAGCAGTTTACATAGAGAAATAATTAATTAATAAATAAGCAAGCAAGCAAGCAAGCAAGCAAGATCTCTGTCTCCAAAGGGCTCACAATCTAAAAAGAAACATAAGATCGATTCCAGCCACAGCCACTGGACTGGAGGAATGCTGGAGTGTGGATAGGGCCAGTTACTCTCCCCCTGCTAAATAAAGAGAATCACCACATTTAAAAGGTGCCTCTTTGCCCAGTTGGCCCGGGTTAGCATGGGTTCTGTGTCCTCCCTCCACAGATAGCTTTAATTCCCCTTTAATTCTTTACTTTCTGCTTGTATAGCCTGCCTTTGTGTTGTATTTGCATCCTTCCAATCACGTAGCCAGTTACATCCAACAGACAGATGAATACAGTAAATTGTATGATGATGCAGGAGAGGGCTGGGCAGTGCAGAGGAGACCGGTGACCACTTAGGTTTGCAGGGAGGAGCATCTGTCAGTCCTCAGAGGGTGATGAATCTGATCTAATATTCTGTTGGTTTCTCTCTATCGATCTGCCTTGCTCCGAGGAAGCATCCAGTGGCAAAATGTCCCTCCCTCTCTCCCTTTTTCTCTGGCAGGATTTAGATGTGCTGTTGTTGGCTTTGCTCCGCCTCCTCTTCTTCCTCCCCCTGCATTCCTGAAGTTAGTAACAGGAGGGGTCGAAAACCCCAGGTAGCTGGGGAGGAATCACACACACAAGTTGTGTCAGTTTGCAGCAGTCCATCTCTTCCTTTGCTGCTGCTGCTACTTGTTTATTTATTTATTTTTTTAATTAAGTCCTTTCTCCTGCTGCTTAGGAATTAAAAACACTGACATTCTGAATGAAGCTGGCTGTTTTTTCAGCAAGCCTACAGGATGGGCCATTGCTGCTGCAAGCTTTATTACTGTCTCCAGTGCCTGGATAAGACGGTACTTTGCCTCTTCCTTTTTCTCCTTAATTCAAAGAGCTGACAGCTAGCCAGTTATCTCTGATTCTTCCTCTAGCTAAAGTAGGTAACGTTTCATTGCAAGCTGCAATTGACTGGCAGGGTGGGAGGGGGGAGGATGTTCATCTTCTTTCTAATGGGCTGACTTCTCCTTTGCTAGTACCAAACAAAACCTCAGATGTACCTAAACACTGCAGTGTCTTGCATCATTTCACCCTGCAGTCTAAAATGTAGCAGTTATCTTGCTGTAAAGTAAGAACGTACTGGTGGCAAATGGGACATAAAGCTGACTAGATTGGTTGCTTTCATTTTCTTATTATTCTGCTGAAACCTGTGGAATGCAAATGTAAGGGTAATCCTAGTTCTAAACTTAGTCTTTTAAAAAATATCTGCCTTCTCTTGGTGACTTGAGTGTTCATGTCTAATTGTCTGTGGTTGATTACTGTATAATTGCAGTCTTTCACAAAAGCTGCAGAGCTACACTCTTTTCCTGTGTCAGAGGAATGTGAGATTATATCAGATCTTTGCATGCTGAATTGAAATGTGTTCTACCTATCAATGCAGAGTTTGTATCAATAGCTACAGGTCGCTGGAGAAGAGTATGTGAGAGAAGAATTCCTTGTTATTTCTAACACCAAGCTTGTCATTCTGTCCCCATTTTTTTCTATCTTGAGCACTGTGAGTTCATTGATGGAACCAAGTAGAAAATGTGCATCAGCTTTTAATTTACTTGATAGAAAATACCTTGGCAGAAACACTTGGCCGTGCAGTAGATTTTATTAGAGACTGGCATTATCTTCATAATCTACTGAAAAACAAATTGAAGCCTTCTTCTAGTTGATGTTATTATTTGATAGTATAGCTTGAGGTGTGTTGCCATCTATGTGAAGGGAAATGTATGGCTTAATATAGAACTGAATGCTCTTGGGGGAATTCCGGTGATAAGTTGGGTTTGTAAACTTTAATCTGAAGAGAACTAAGGAGAGGAGAGAGTGTGCTTGCCTGGTATCCATTGAAGTGGCAGTTTTTATGGGAAAGACAGATGGCAGGTCATTTTGACTCTCAGATGCAATAAAAACTTGGCTATTGCCTTCCAGAGGAATTGGATGAAATATTTATTGAAGAAAGGACATTACAGAGGTATGTGCCTTCAGCCACTATGCTGATGACTTGCCCCAAGGCTTTCAGAGTAGTGCAGCAATGACTAAGCACTACATCCACACCCAAAGATGTTGTTCAGGCAAGAGGGGAAGTAATACTGAATTGGAGCCCAAACAGAGAATGTTATACTTGGGCCAAAGAGACTAAATCTGTGTGCTCTCTGGGAAGGCCTTATCATCGGTAACATGTGCATACTAATGACCATAGGGATGTTGTGGGTATGAAAGCAATAATTAAAGCAGTGCAGAGTGGAATGATTGATAGTAATTAATGCAGAGAGTTCAGGACCAATGCATGTTCAAAGACATGGTCCATGTACATTTATCGTTTGGAGCATGGCTCATCACAAGGTAATTTCAGGTGGATTCAGATCACCAGATACATGCTGAAATGTGCACTGCCTCTTTCTCATGCAATTACAACACCGCGTGGTAAGTTTTGAAGCGACTACCCCATTGCTCTTGGTCACCTGGATCTTACCCTTAGTAAAACTTTGATGGAGGGAAGGTCTTCTTTGTTCTAAGCTGATCCTGAACTTAGGGAGCATAAGCATGTTGTTTATCAGATCAGTGCATCCCGTTTCCACAATTTCAGGGGTTCCCAACCTTTGGTCCCTAGATGTTGTTGGATTACAACTCTCATACAAATTCAACAAATATTTATATACTGCTTTTCAACAAAAGTTCCCAAAGCAGTTTACATAGACAAAAATAAATAAATTAATTAAATGGCTCCCTGTCCCCAAAGGGCTCACAATCTAAAAAAGAAACATAAGGTAGACACCAGCAACAGTCACTGGAGGGATGCAGTGCTGGGGATGGATAGGGCCAGTTGCTCTTGTATGTGCAGCTAGAAGGCCATTGTGGCTGAGAATGATGGGAGTTGTAGTCTGGCTATCCACTGTTGGCTTGGACCTGGGTCACACCCTGGTGTGTAGGACTTGAAAATGTTTGTGAATTATGCCCCTCTATTTGCTCAATTTGCTTTGTTTTTTATTGTGATCAAAAGACATGTCATTACTGTGTCCAGTGCCACTGAATTCCACAAGTCAATTGACAAAATAAATAGATATGCTATGGAATCTCTTCCATTTGTAGATAAACTATTAACGTGGTTTTTCAGCAAGAAAGAAGATGTTAAGTGGTTGTGAGGTATCATCAAAGACTGGATCCAGCTCTTTGCGATTCTTCCAACTGCTGATACCACGCTTGGCTGAAGTATGAGCAATTGGTATCATCCTGGACAACTTTCCAGGGCCAAAAGTACCTCTACAATCCAGTTCTGGCTATAGCTGGATGCTGTGAGAATGCAGATCTCCTGCAAGGTACTGATGTCATGTTCTCCTAGCTCCCATTCAAGGTATGTTGTGGATAAAATCACAATGCATCAGGCAAAAATACCTCAGGTACATCTGTAGCAAGTGACTGTGGGTGGATTGTGGACCTGTTGAATTTCTTCCTGGACATTTGCTATAGTGATAGTTTGTTCTCATGATGACCCAGGCTGGCAGGAAAGCAGGAATCCTAGATCCAAGCAGTGCACATGTACCCCGCCCCCATAGGGTGTAATTCTTGGTACAGGCTGGTGGGTGTGGTCAAGTAAGCTGCTCTGCTGTGACTAGACCCAGAGGGAGGGAATAGATGGATGTCTATTTGATGCATGAGACAAAGGCTGAACCAGCCCTAACCAGCATTCCCTCTAACAGGGATTCCTAGATGTTGTTGACTACAGCTCCCATAATCCCGAAGCAAAAGCCATTGCAGCTGGAGATTCTGGGAGTTGTAGTCAACAACATCTGGGAATCCCTGTTAGAGGGAATACTGGCCCTACCCCCTTTCTTAGGTGAGCAGATGTGTATTTAATTATAAGGTGGGGGGAGGTATTTTGTTTGGCTGTTATTATGTAAAGTCAGTATTATGTTCATCCACCCCAATTCCAGATGGTGTACGCAAGAATGTTTGAGGTGCATGAGGGCTAACTTGTGAACTACCTAACCAATTTGAACCAAATTTGCTACAGGTGTAGGAATAGCCCAAGGGCAAGGTTTTTAATAATGTCATCCACCCTGATTCAAGATGGTGGATGCATGAACGGTTGAGGCACAAGTGGGCTAACTTGTAGACTGCCTAACTGATTTGAACCAAATTTGTTACAGAGTGACACATAGGAACACCTCAACGGTGTAGTTTGTGATGATGTCATCCACTCCAATTCAAGATGGCGGATGTTTGAACATTTAAGGCTGAAGTGTGCTAACTTGTGAGGATAGTAATTATCAATTAAGATTATAGTGAAAGGAAAGTAGGCAGATTAGTTCTTACTAGAACAACTTGCTTTACGTTTATTAATACTTTGCTCAAGTGAAAGAGAGAAAATGATGATCTGTGGAAAGGAAAAAAGTACACTATGCATATCTTTATCCAGACCCAGGGAAGTAATGAAATTACTCAGCACTGCTTCAAGTAGGGGTCTTTCCCAGCCCTACCGGATTAATTTTAGGACCTTCTACAGGCAAAGCATATTTTATCTACCACTGAGCTTCATGCCAACAATACAATAACCCTATTCACATGTTCAGCACACATACAATCTGTGTACAGTATACACGTGTACAGATCTGTACAAACATACAATTAGTCACATACTATGTTCAGTGTATGTACAGCAGTGCACTTCTGCTCTATACCCTGTATATGAGAGGTCCTGTACCCAGGTTCACTTTGAAAATTGATGTGTCTACAATCATTCATACAAAAACATGCACATAAATAGGGTAATAATGAAGGTCATTTCAGAAGCTAAGTATGGCCGCAATTAGCAATAACAGCCCTATGCAGACATTACATTGCATGTGCATACTAATAATTCATTTATGTACTCATAAATTCATTCATTCATTCATACAATTTATATACCGCGCTTCCTAAAGTGGCTCAGGGCACTTTATATTAAAGTAAAAAATATGTGCACTGGCCACTTCCAATATTACGCTGACTGGGGCAGCAAGAAGGTACTCAACCGCCCCGTGGCAGCTGTTTTGGCAACAGCGCCGGTGGGGGAAATGCAGCAGGGGAGGTAAGGACATCCTCCCCACACCTTAAAGCAACCATTCCCCCCGCCTCCATACCGGCTTGAACGCCAGCATTTTGAACCAGTTCGGCACATCCCTAGTCCAACCTGGAGGTTACCAGCTGGTGTACCACTGTTTTCAGGCCATTCTCCTCAAAGAATGGCAGAGTTGAATCAATCGCAGCTGGTAAAAAGCGCTCCTGGCCACAGCCTCAACCTGAGGCACCAGGGTGTGACCCAGGTCCAAGAGCACTCCCAAGCGATGAACCTGTTCCTTCTTGGGGAGCATAACCTCATCCAGAACAGGACGTTCTATCCCATCTTGCAGATAATGACCCCCAACAATGAACACCTCCATCTTGCTTGGATTCAGCTTCAGTTTATTATCCCTCATCCAGCCCATTACTGCCTGTAGGCAGGCATTTAAAAGGCTAATGCCATTTCCTGATATTGATGACAAGGAGAAATAGATTTGGGTGTCATCAACATATTGATAACACCCAGCACCAAATCCCCTGATGACCTTACCCAGTGGTTTCATGTAGATGTTAAAAAGCATTGGTGACAGAATGGAGCTCTGTCACCAAGCTCCAAAAGATAGGAGTGGAACCACTGCAAAGCAGTGCCTCCTTTCCCCAATTCCCCCAGAAAATCCAGAAGAATACCGTCGTCAATGGTATCATGCAGCCAAGAGATCCAAAAGAACCAACAGAGTCACACTCCCTCTGTCAGTTCCCTGGTAAAGGTCATCCATCAGGCCAACCAAGGCAGACTCAACCCCATAGCCCTCTCTAAAGCCAGTTTGAAATGGGTCTAGATAATCGGTTTCCTCCAAAACTGCCTGGAGCTGGTTAGCCACCACTCTCTCAATCACCTTGCCCAACCATGAGAGATTGGAGGCCTATAACTATCAATCACTGAGGGATCTAGGGTAGGCTTCTTAAGAAGTGGTCTAATAATTGCCTCCTTCAAACAAGGAGGCATCCAACCCTCCCTCAGCGATGAGTTAGTGATATTAACTAGGCTATCCCCAACAATTTCCTTGCTAGATAGAGGCAGACTAGTCGGGCAAAGATCCAAAGAACAGGTGGTAGGCTGCACTGCTCCAAGCAGCTTGTCCACATCATCAGGCATCACAGATTTGATTGTCATCAACATATTGATAACACCCAGCACCAAATCCCCAGATGACCTTACCCAGTTTTATGTAGATGTTCAAAAGCTTTGGAAACAGAATGGAGCCCTGAGGGACTCCATTTAGCAGCTCCTATTTAGAAGAGCAATTGTCAACAAGCGCCACCATCTGAAATCTACCTGAGACATAGGAATGGAGCCACTGTAAAACAGTGCCTCCTATTCCCAAATCCCTCAGGCAATCCAGAAGGATGCCATGGTCGAGCGTATCAAAAGCCACTGAGAGATCAAAAAAAAGCAGCAGAGTCAGGCTCCCTCTATCAATGCCCTGGGGAAAGTTACCTATAAGGCTGACCAAGGCCGTCTCAACTGCATAGTCCACCCTAAAGCAAGTTTGAAATGGGTCTAGATAATCAATTTCCTCCAAGACCACTTGGAGCTGGTCAGCCACCACCCTTTCAATCATCTTAACCCATGGGAGGTTGGAGACTGGCCTATAATTATACATCACCAGGGGATCCAGAGTGGGCTTCTTAAGAAGGGGTCTAACCACAGCCTCCTTCAAATATGGTGGTGTCTTGCTCTTCCTCAGTGAGGTATTAATAATATCAACTAGGCCAGCTCCAACAACCTCCCTGCAAGATGAAATCAGCCATGTTGGGCAAGGGTCCAAATAACAGGTGGTAGGCCATACCACTCCAAGCAGCATTCCATATCCTCAGGAGTCACAAACTTAAACCTATCCAATCTGACCTTACAAGAGTGATTGCTGGACAGCTCCCTAACTGGCTTTGCAGAAATATTGGAGTCCAGATCAGCCCAAATGCGAGAGATTTTACCTGCAAATATCTTATCGAATGTATCACAGTGAGACATTGAGGCAATTCTCACGACCAGGAGAAATCGGGCTAAGGGAACCTAGCCCGGTATCTCCCATCGTGTACTGCAATGGGAGCCCTGCAGCTCCTAGCAGCAAACCTCCGACAATACCCCTCCCCTTAAACAAGGTTAGTAGAGTGCACACTATGCTAACCCCATCTACCTGATTGTGAAACATCACAGCAACTCATGAGGAGAGGATAAAACAAGCCTCCCAGTCTCGGGGGTCTCCCCAGGATGCCCCATGCTCTCGCACGGGGCATCCTGGATCTTCCGGGGAGCAGGTGGCCCCTGATCCCCGCAGCCCCTACTGGCTCTGTGATGGAGCCGGTAGTTGTGTGGGCGGCTGATTAGGCCGCCCAGGGCTCTGCAGGTCATCATCTGTGGGGATAGCGGGCTCAGCCAAACCCCTTCCGGCACTTCATACAGATCGTGTGAAGTGCTTCCTTGTTTCTGAAACAGATTTGAAACAGAAGGGGCTTGAATTAAACCCCTAACAATCCAGAACAGCTCTGCTGGATGAGAACTTGCAGATGCAATACACACAGAATAAAATTGCTTGCTTGCTGCACAAATTGCCACAGCATAGGCCTTCAAATGGCTCTTCCATATACCATGGAGTTGATTTTGAAGCAGGTCAGAGAGAATGCTTAAGAGCAACTCTGTCTACTTCCCTGGTAAGTTCCCTGCTCCAGGTATCCACCAGGGCAGAACCAACTCCAAAACCCTCCAAGGCCCTTTGGAATCCTACAAAAACCAACAGCCTTCTCGGGCGGACGATTCTAATAGGTCCACCACAACTGGAGGGGTCAGACATGACTGTGAGACCAACCTTAACTAGGAAGAGGTCTGTCCATGTCTCCACCCATGGAACATCCCCCTGATCTGAGCAAAATACCAAATCCAGCGTGTGGCCAGTGATATGCATCCTAGGACTAAATGGGACAGGCCCATATTTGCCATGGCCGCTATGAACTCCTTCCACAGCTGCCTGCAGTTGATGCCCACAGCAGCGGCTATGCCAGCAGCTGAGCCTCTGGCTTGCCCCAGTCCTTTTAAGCCATTGCAGACATTTATGTGTACATAAAATAATTATAATAAACATTATTATTATTATTAGACACATACAATGTCCTGCATAGGACTATTGTGGTTGGTAATTGTAGTTCTTCATTATTATTGGCCTATTCTGCAACACACACACACACAAATGTTGGTTATCCAATTCTTATAAGGCTTATTTTTATTTTTATTTTTATTTTGACAAAGAGATGCTGATTAATAGGATTAGATGTTTGACCTTGGTCCTTTTCTCTGAAACTCAATAGTTATGGTGTCAGTTTATCTTCATATCAACCTCAGGATCGCTTGGAGCTAAAGCACCATTACAGATCTCTGACATGTTCCATTAACTTATAAGCATGGACTGTAGTTTGTTTGCTTTTTTTTAATAGGGTGAAGGTAAATGTTATACTGATATTAAATGAAAAAGCCTCTCGTGATCTTGAAGTTGCTGTTCCTGGATTTCTGTCTTGGTTAACAAAACCAATAAATTAGGGATTCAAATTCTAATTAAACAAAGTCAACTGACCTTGAATATTTATTCCATTCATCTTACACTGATATAGCTTTGGCTGTATGAATGACATTATAAACTCAAAAACCTCAAAGTAAAACAGGGCTGAGACTGCTAAACCCACTGTGTTAAAAATGTAATCTACATACAGGATAATAAAATATGAAAGAAAGAAAAATGACAGTTCAAGTACGTGCGATTGTTGCTCATACTCTAAAAAGCATGGCAATTGCAAGTTAATTCTTGCACGTCAGATTCTACATTTGGAGTGCACACTCAGTTCAGCTGGAGCACTTCTGCCTATCAAGCCTCAGTCTCATCACTACATGTGAACTTGGGAGACAACCTAGACCAGAGGTTCTTAAACATGGGCCCCCAGATGATGTTAGTCTGCAACTTGCATCATCATCAGCCACAAAATGACCATTGCTGGGGATGATGGGTGTTGGAATCTAATAACATCTGGGGACTCCGGTTTGAGAACCCTTGACCTAGACCACAGCCAACACTCACTCACCCACTCATTTGATTTCTATATCACCCCTCCAAAAATGGCTCAGGGCTGTTCAACAACACTCCCATGTTGCTGAAGAGAAATTTGATAGGGGTGAGCAAACTTGTCCACCATTAATGATCTTGCCACTGAGGGATCTCCAGTAAGCTTCTAGGAAGCCCCAGGGTTTTCCAGAACACCATTTGAAAACCAATGCCCTATGAGACTGAGAGATAGTTTGGTTAGTGGTGATGATGTCATACAATTATGTAAATTACTGCTTTCAGGCAAGTAAGCACAGATTCATCATCATCATCATCATCATCATCATCATCTTCATCATCATCATCATTATATGGGCACAGAGTGAGAAATATCTATTGCCTATTCTGTTGGCCTTGGTTCATGTTTTTCAGGGACTTAATGGGTGCAATTGTCACAACATCTGCATAGAGATTCTTTGTGTGCAATAGGAGTGGGGCTACTGCTGTGGTGTCCAAAAGTAAAGACCCACACAACACACAGACGTGGACTTGATGTTTAACACTTAGTGTTGAAATATCTAGGGAAGTAGGGTATTGCTGTGATCTTTTCATATAAATCCCAGCAATTTGTCAAAGTTAGTGGATTGATGGAATAGTCTGCATCCAAAGCCACCCTGGAAACTTTGAATGGTAAACTTTGCCTACTATGCAGAAATGTTGACGCAGCCCTGTTCAGTGGGAACACAAGTTGCCTAAAGGAAATATTGAACTCTGAATGGAACCAAAGCTACAGAGAGCCTTTTGAGTATGCATATAATTGTCCAAAGATGAAAATCCATTTACCATTATTCTGTTTCTCTGTTTGGTTTATCAGCATGAACCCAGGTTTCCTCCCTGGCAACTTTGGATAGGGCTGAGAGAGACTCCTGCATATAACTGTGGAGAAGCCACTTTCAGTCTGTGTAGACAATACTGAGCTAGATGGACCAATGGTCTGACTCCATATATTGCAGCTTCCTATGTCACCCAAAGTTTAAGCAAGCAAGCAAAAAAAAAAAAAGTGGGGAAAGAGTCCCCATATGATTAGAGAATGTTGACTCAACCATGTTTAGTTTATAACTGTTTTTAAAAGTGGTTGTTCCTGGGTTGCAGAAGTAAACAGAAATCAGAATTCACTGCATGATCAGTGAAAACCCTCAATCAGACAGTATTGCTGATTCAGGGTAGCATCATTGAGTCAGCAATCTCAGTAAAATAAGCTCTAGGTGAAGTCACTCATGAGGCTGAGCTAAGATAAAGTTTGATGGATAGGGTTTGAATATTCTCACAGCTTATCACATTGTATGTACAAACACTGCTTTGTGAATTCTAGTCTATCTGAAATGCACATCACTAATTGAATGAGCCTCAGACGACAGGGGTATCCACTTCCCCGTGTGATCACCAGAGTTGAATTAGTAGAACATAGCAGCAGCAACACGGGCACTTTGTGATTCAGGGTGTCAGTCACTGTGTTTATTATTTTGGTGTGTGAGGGTCCATCCAGGACTGTGCTCAGTAGTGATGTGTCCTAGGCTACCCAATGAGCTTCACTGAATACTAACTGTGCAGATGGGACTTTCTCAAATCTAAACTCAACACAATATCCTTTTAGCACATATGCAGCATTAATGTGAGCATTTTGAAACATGCTGCTCATCATTGAATTCTTTTGTGAATGGTAATCTACAATGCTAAATATTGGTTGACATCCTGACTAAGTAGTGTGAATCAATTTGGGTACAAATCTATTTCATTATGAGGAAACATTATTATACATCAAAGAATCCAAACACTTGAAAAATAGTGATCACACATTTTGCTCCATAACTCCACTTCTACAAGGGCTAGAGCTTAGCTTTAAAAAAGGGGGCCATGTTAGGGTAAGGATAGGGCGACTTAGAACCCCAATATTTTCCTATGGCAGAAATACACAAAATCAGTAAAATAAAAAAATACCATTACAAATCAACCAAGTGCCCCTCTGCCCTGAAATTTGGGTGGTAGGTAGCACTCATGGGGACCTACCCACTACCCAAATTTGGTTCCCCTAGGACCTTTATAAGTGGTCCAAATCGATCCAAACCCAAACCCAATCCAATCCAAATTGAATCTAGGGTGATTTGCGGGGACAGATTCAGACACAAAACAAATCAGGGGGGATTCAATTTGGACACAAATCGAATTAAAAAAATCAATTTGTGCACATCCCTACTAAGTAGCAGTTGTAGTGATGCAACAAGGATGCAGTGGGAGTGGCATCCTCACAGTGAAAGGCTGCTCTTACTTAACACAGTTGAAGGCTTCCCTGCCATTGCTATGCCCACACACATCAGAGAGGAGTGCTGTTCAGCAATCTCCTCTGCCTCCAGAAATGCTTTGTGCCTACTGAAAATTTATCTCTGAGGGCTGTGCAACCCTCAGGGACATATTTTTGGAAAGTTGGTGAAGTTGTCACGGAGAAGCTCTCTGCAGTGTGAGTGCATCTTTCTGGCATATCTACGCTGTCATAGTCAAGATGTCAACCATAGTATCTTGAAACAATGGACATTGTGGCTGCGTTTTCACAGGGAAAGAGCCAGGCTGTGTGAGCACAAAATCAGAAGCCTTTGGCGCACACTCTCACACACATGCCAAAATGTGTGAAGCCATGGCTTTAACTTGAGTTCCACAGTCTCCTCATTTGTGAAGTCAAATGACCAATCCACACAGATGAATGACTAGCCCACACTGGTTTGAGGATACAGTGGGAGAGAGTTCACAGTCATTATGGAGGCAAAACTTGAACACTTCAGAGATTAAAAGATGCTGCTGTTAATTTGGAAATCCAGTCGGAGAGTCCAGTGTTCCCTCTAACAGGGAATCCCAGATATTTTTTACTACAACTCCCATAATTCCCAGCCAAAGGCTAGGGTTGCTGGGAATTGTAGTCAACAACATCTGGAATTCCCTGTTAGAGGGAAGGTGCATGGGGCTATTCTCATGATCAGGAAAAATCGGGCTAGGAAAGCCTAGCCCGATTTTCCCCGATCGTAAGAACCACCGGGCTCGGCTGTGAGCCCGGTAGTTCTCCAGTGGGTAACCCACTTTGGTAGCCCTCCTCTTAGCCTGGGTTTGCGGAGCGAGCGCTCCACAAACCTGGGCTATCTGGTCATGAGTAGCCGCGGCTACTCATGAGGAGACCCCCAGAGGGGAGGCAAAAAGCCGCCTCCCGGCTCTGGGGGTCTCACTAGTATGCCCTGCGCTCTTACTCAGGGCATGCTGGAGCTTGCGGGGGCCGAGTGGCCCTCACTCCCCCCAGCCCCCACCGGCTCCTTCACGAAGCCGGCAATCATTTGGGCAGCCGATCCGGCTGCCCAGGGCTACTGACCCGATCGTCTGCGGGGAGAGTGGGCCTAGCCCGCTCTCCCCGCAGTATCATCAAAAGTGGGTTTCACTGATCGTGAGACCTGCCTCCATATCTTTTTGGAAATGATTGCTGAGACAATCAATTCATATTCAAGAGAAGGAGTGTAGCTTATGAGACTAGCTGTTTATTGGAGGTTGAGGGGCAATGAGTAAAGGAGACTGAGTATTTTGGGAGGCGAAATGTGCCAGGCCCTTTGGGGAGCAGAGTGCAGGATTACATATTACATTCTTACAGCACTGTGCTGTACTTCAGTGGTACAATGCAAGAGGTGCAATACTATTGACGGTGCTATATCCTGGCACTGTTTATGTGCTCCCCACAAGAACTGGTGCCCTAGGTTATTGCCTTGGTCTGCCTAGTGGACAGGCCAGCCCTGTAAGCTAGCTCTGTGTGTGAGGTGAGCTGGCAGCTAGAGGTGCGACCTAAAAGAGAGAATGCCGGTTTCAATTCACTTAATAGAATCTGTTCTATAAAGGAGTTTGTATGACATCCTCATGAACTAAACCATGTACTTGCTGTGATGCTGTTGTACCTTTGTTCTCCCTTAAGAATACAAATACAATGAATACTTATATACCGCTTTTCAACAAAAGTTCCCAAAGCGGTTTACATAGATATAAATAAATAAATAAATAAAAGTGGCTCCCCTGTCCCCCAAGGATTCACAGTCTAAAAAGAAACTTAAGGTAAACACCAGCAAGAGCCCCTGGAGGGATGCTGTGCTGGGGATGGATAGGGCCAGATGCTCTCCCCTGCTAAATAAAAAGTATCACCATTTTTAAATGGTGCCTCTTTGCTCAGTTAGCAGGGAACTCAGAACTTTGCCACTGAGTCATCCCTTTTTAGATTACAGATGACATCACAGCATGCATTATATTTCTAACTTCTTTCCAGGGCCAAAAGCTAAATTATAATTCCAGTTAGTGACTGGCACACAAGTGGCACTTCAATTGCCAGAGGTCCATGTAACCCTTTTTGACTGCTTCCCCCTTCACTGACTGTAGCTCCTTTTCACTGGCTAATATGATGAGGAAAACTATTCAAAGCAGTCCACTGAAATTAAAAGGTCAAGTTAGCCACCCATTCTTGTAGTGCCTCTTCTAGTAGTGTCTTGAAAAAAAAGATCCTGCTGCTTTATCCAGAGATGTATTTATAGCTTCCTTGTCTGGTTTTTCTAATCACTGGTGACCCTGCCGAGCATGGGATAGCTCTTTGTCTCATTCTTCAAAAGACCACGGATAACTCTGCAATAAGGCGCCTTATGGCACTTTCTGCTGCTTTCCCTGGCATGTATTACACTAAATCACACTCTGGTGGGTTTCCCTTCAGCATCTTCTGATGATTCATGCCTCTCCTGTGAAATATCTCCCATTAAAATCTTTATGTTCTAACAAGGATGTTTCAGTACTGTCAGGATAAAGAAGTTTTATGGTGTCATGTGTGTCCAATCATTTGAAGTTCTCTTTTCTGAGAAGTATTAGCCATTTTATCCCTCCTCCACTCCACACAAACACGCACAGGGAGTAATAAAATAGTGCCATAAATTAATTGTAAATTTCAGACATGTCGGTCAAAATGTTGTAAGCAGCCAGATGCATAATACTAGCAATCTTGCTTCTTCCTTTTGGAGATACTTTGAGATATATATGACTAATCAAAAATTTGATTGGTTGTTGATTCTTCTTTAATAGTATTGTGAGTCATGTGCAAATTTCTTACATGGCAATATGGCAACCTTATTTATTCATTTGTAAGCCTGCCTTTCTTTGAACTTTAATCAAGGCAGCCTACGTTAGGAAAGTAGATGATAGAAAATAGATGATATTAGAAGATGATAGCATAATGGTTGGAGTGTTGGACTGGGACCGGGAAGACCCGAGTTCGAATCCCCATCCAACCATGAAACTCACTGGGTGAGACTGGGCCTAGCAGCTACTGCACCTAGCAGCATCATAGGGAGACTGGCAGTGGCCAGTGTGCGGCTACCACTGCAGCCCACTGGCTCCACACACACACCTCGACATCTGATGTCAGACGCAGGTGTCCGGCTAGCCAGGCCTGTGCAACTGAAGTCAGACGCGGGGGCATGGTCTCCCTCCTAAACAGGGCCATGCAGCCCCATTTGGAAGGGAGATCAGCCCACACTACATTGGGCAGTGCAGCCCAGAGGAACTCTCCCTGCCTTAAAGGCAGGAAGAGCCGTTCCGGACGCACTGCCAATGCAGCACACACCAATCTCTCTCCTAAAAGGGGCCGCACGGCCACATTTGGGAGGGAGATCTATCAGCCCCGCTGCATTGGCAGCGAGATGGCAGCACTCCGGCCCTGCTGCCATCACAGCACAGGCTGATTTCAGCTCCAAACGGGGCCACGGGGCCCCGTTTGGGACCAAAATAACACCCCCTGCATCTGACATCAGATGCAGGGGGTGTGTCTGGGGCTGCGCTTGCAGCCCCTGATTGGTGGCAGCCTGGGTTCTTTGAACTCATTTGCCCAATGGTGGCTCTGTCCTTGATGCCTAGGCTTAGCGGGGTCGCCTATACCAATTACAGTGAATACCAGTTGCAATGAATACCAGTTGCAGGAAAGCAACAGCAGGAGAGGAGCATGCCTTCATCTCCTGCTTGTAGACTTCCCGGAAGCACTGATGGGCCACTGTGGGAAAGTATACGTTGGACTACATAGGCTTTGGGCCTGATCCAGCAGGTTGTTCTTATGTTCATAGGAGGCCAAGGCATCTGGGAAATAAAAACGACACCATGCACTGAAGAAAAAGAGTGCGTGTAGTGCTGCTGCTGCTGCCCACTGTTGCCTGATAAACCTATTAAAGGTCATGGCCCAATGGGGAAGCTTACCAAGTGGTAATGGGCAGCAGTGGTTGTTGTTGTTGTTGTTGTCCTCTTCCTCTAGGGGCCAGCCACGTGGACCCTTAAGTGGGCATTGACCTTTGGGCACATGCACACCTTGGCCAACCCCTGGTGTCATTCCTGTTCTCCACGTGTTCAGTCTACATGTGATATGAAGTCGAGGATCAGACTACTGTAGATGTGGCGACACTGTGGGTGTAGTAAACTGCTCAGAATTGTGGCTGTATATATGATCCTTTTAGATTAAATTGAACAATTTATAAGAGTGGAATAGAACCAAATAACCTATCTAATCGGATTTAGTAAATGAACATACAGAAGGTCTTAGCAGGAATAAACTGAGTGACTGCCTATGTTCTTTGTTTTAACAGAACGAAAGTGCCCTTGTGAAAGAAAAGGAGCTCTCAGCAGAACTTGCCAATATCAGAGATGAAGTTGGTAAGTAGGGCACTAAATAATCAGTGTTAAAAATGTCCTTTTCGCCTTATAGATGTTTGCTAAAAAAAAAGTTATTATTTCTTGCTCTGTGATGCTAGGCAATCTGTGTAGATCTAATAAGGCATAATCTTAAGCTCCATGGCAGGTTTTTATGGCCTGTTGGGGACTAATAATTCTATCTTTCTGTTGTTGCAGAGACAGGTTCATAACCATGCACACTGAAACTAATCATGCATTATCTTTACTGTTCGCAGATGTTGACCTGTAAATATATATTGTCTGCTTTTGAATAGCATATATACCTGTCGTAGAGGTTAGGTATGAAATCTGGGTTATGCTTAGATTGATAGGATGCAACATTTACAGATGATTATATTCACAGGTATAATTAACCAGGATTTTATCACATGTATAAAATCAAGCTTCCTGTATTTTCATCTGATTGGTATGAAAACTGGTATGATGGTAGCACAAGCAGAGTGCTATGCTCTGTCCTGTGATGCTTTTGGACATGTTCTTCTTTGAAAATAATTACCAGCCAACCTTTTTTAGTCTCACAAATAAATCCATCTTTGTGCGTTCACTAGTTTGTCCCAAGCTAACACACTGCATTATTATTTATCCCTTCCTTTTCTATTTTGTAACTGAGAGGAAACAGACTTGCCATAGGAACATATCTGCACAGATAGAAGAAAACAGACAGAACACATATAAAACAAATAAATAAGATACACAAATACGCAGTGTCATAATAATAGCAACAAATGCACATCCCCTTATTCCAGATGAATAATCTAGTACGACTATGTGAAGCTTCAGTAAATTAGGGCCAAATCAAAACGGCCTGATTTGGCCTGATTCAGCTCGAATTGAACTGCCATCTGATTCGAGGTTTACCCGTTTGAACTGGGGCCAGCTTTTGGCAGAACCTTTTTTTAACAATTCCTCTGCAGTCCTAGGAAACATGCAAGATTTCTTGGGAAAGGTTGTATTTTCTGAGGCAGCGGCCATTGAAAAACCTGCTCCCTTACCAGAGCTGAAGAGGAATACAAAAGAAGCCTGCTAGAAAACCTTTTACAAGTGAAGCCACAACTGCTGTCCCTAGCTGCCAAGCACAGGATTAAGTACATTCAGCTTGTCTCCTTCCCAATACCTGGTCCAGTTGTTCAGGGGCTGGGGTGTAGCAGGATGAGGCCAGAATTTCAGCCCTGATACAAAGCAAACTTCACATCAAAGCAAATCAGAACCCAGCCTGAAGCTCCAAATTGAACTCGCACCATTGTGCACAGCTCTGAAATCTTTAGTGGTTACTGTACTGTTGTAGATGGAGTTCCAGTGCATCAACCTTTGGCACCAACTATCCTAATGACCACTAGGGGCATTGGGAGTAGAGATAGTGAGTAAGGGTCTCCCTAGCTGTTCTACCTGTCTTCTTGACACTATGACCCCTGATTGGACTCCTCAACCCCAACAATTACTACCTCTGGCTCTGTATCCACAATCACAACACAAGAATGTACCATTTTCTCTGTGTCAGGGATTCTCAGCCTTGAGCCACCAGATATTGTTGGACGAGAGCTCTGTCATCCACAGTGGCCTTCTTCCACTGTGGCTAGAGATGATGGAAGTTTAAATCCAACAATATCTGGGGGCCCAAATTTGGGAACCTCTTCTCTATGTATTCTTTAAAAATGGAGACAACTGCTTGCTGGGATGTTGGGTCACTGGCTTTGTCGCCATGCCTCCTGGCCAGCTTCTTGGCTATGTAACTCTACCATGCATAATCCGCTTTGTATCATGGCAGTTAGTCCAACTGACCCTTGAACAGCTTGGCATTAAAGGACAGCAGCAGGTGAGCTGCTGCAAGGGCAGTGGGGGGTTAGGGTGCCTCTGTTTATCTGCAGGCTGCTTTTAGTTGTTGTTTTTTTAATTTGTTTTGTTTGTTTTGTATTTCAATATTTGATGTGTTTTATTGATTTAATTTGCAAAGCTGCAGTTAAAATACATATTAAATGAAATAAATCTTTTGCTACCCAGCTGGCATGGAGTTGTCTAGAAAGTTAACTTTCGTTGAGAGAGGAAGAGGAAATAGGCAGAGATTCCCTCCTGTCCCAAATTAAACCTTCCTCGCCTGGGCCCAAGTGGTCTATCTCCTGGGCCCAGGAAATCTGCTTCGAAGTTGCCTTCTCTGCCACAACTTCCACTTCGCTTGCTTCTGGTTATCTGTCAAATTGATCCCATTGTAGGATCCTACTGTGATGTCCTTGCCTGACCCTATTTACACAAGTGTTTCCTTAAAAGGTATGACCTAACCCACATGGCTATGGGGAAACCACCTTGAACCATTTTGGAAGGGCGCTATATAAATCAAATACATACATACATACATACATACATACATACATACATACATACAACCATCTTCTATTGGATGGAAGCTGAGACCTATCTCTAACTCTTAAGTTCTGGTTGGACAATCTATTCCTCCTAACCAATGTACAACTCCCATCATCCCAGATGCAATGGCCTTTGGCTGGGGATTATGGGAGTTATAGTCAACAACATCTGGGAATCCGTGTTACAGAGAGGACACTGCTACTAACCCCCTTCCCTCCTTTTCCTAAGTGACAGAATTTAAATTTCCCTATTCTGCCCCATGGAAGCTCTCAGCTACATAGCCTCAAAGAAATGGTGCCCCTAATGTTGGTGAGTATATGTTTAGGACCTGGGTAGATTGTTGAAATGCAAAGATGAGTTAGAGACTGTATTATTTGTTTTCTCTTTATGTTTTCTGTTTGATATTTGTTGCCTATTATACCCCCGTACCCTGTTCTTAAAGAAATTCCGTAATTTGAAGATAAGCTTTTGATTGGTAACTTTAGTATATGCAATTTGCTTTCCATGGCTGAGGACAGGAGAGACAGAGAGATGGAGCAAATGCCCCTGGCCAGCAGTGACTGGGCAGAAGGTGACATTCTCCCCAACCTTCCCTCCCTAAAAGCTTCTCCTGGCCATCGAAACATGGGTGCCAAAGAGTGGGGGGTGTCAGGGTGTAGCCAGGTTGGAGTGGGCCCTGGGACAAAAAGTGAGAAGGGGCCTCTGCTACTCCACCTCCCCATCTTCTTCTTCTTCAGAGAGGAAGAAGGGCCAAGAGCAGGCTGTTGTTCAGTTGGCAGCTGCCCTCTCCCTCAAGGGCCCAGAGACACTTGTTCCCCTTTTGTTCAAATGTAGCTACGCCCCTGGTGGCCCTGGCAGCATCTACCCATGATAAACTTCATTTCAGTCATGATACCCATTGCAGGCAAAAGACAAGGTCATCCTGGACTGAGACTTAGGTCAAAGCAGTCCAAGTTTGTCAAGGAGGTTCAGGCTGGTATTTGATCTCAAAACATAGGAGCCCTATTTAGACATTTATGTCGTATGAGGGTACAGATGTGTGTACGCTCATACCCAGTTTTGTGTGAGTGACTGTACCTGTATTTATTTTAAAAGTGAACCTAGGTACAGGCCCCTCAAATGTGCAGATACGAAGTATACTGCTATATTTGCATACAGCATAGCATGTGAATCACTGTGCCTGCAAGCACTATACACTCGTCATACAAGTGTTGAATGTAACGTGTGGATAGGGCTGGATTGGGCCTTAAATGTGTGTACAAAATTTCATTCTGTTGTGTTAAGTTTCAGTGGCATTATCACATGGCCAGCAAGCAAATTTACAAACTGAATGCCAAATGAAGGTGTTAAACCTAAGCCTTCCCTTCAGCTAATATCCTGTGCAAAGGTTCCCTGCGGCATCACGGTTGAGCTAGTGCTCTCTTGAAGCCGAAGGCTGTGAATGCAAAAATGCACATATCAATGGGCTTGACCATTGCCATGCACAGTCTATGACGGAGACAGAAGTACATTCCACTAGTAACATTTAGCTTTTTCCTTCCATTAGGAACGGAAATGCATTTTGATTGGCTTTTGCTCATAGGTCAGACAGAAAGGGAAATGGCATCAGCTTAGTGCTAGGAAAACATTGTGCCGGCAAGTGCTGTGATTTAACCTGGAGCCTGCTGTCAGTCCAGTAAATGTCATTTCATATGAAAGTCACGCCCGGCCTGCGAGCTAGAAGTGAAGCATCCAAAGGGAATTTAAAAAAATAAATAAATCCTGGCACTCTTTTCATAGGATGTTGATTGTGTTTTCTTACTGTAATAACTGTGTTAGTCACTGGTGGAGTTTCCTGTAGCTGCTGAGATTTTGATATGAGCTTAGAAGGCATGGGCTTATTCTTGGCTAGCTAGGAACTGAGTTTTCATTTTCTCAGCATCATTAAGCCTCTTGAGCAGTGTTATCTTATAATCATCTGGCATTGGCAACTAGCAAATTTGTAAACTGTAAAATGAACTGTTGGTGGTTATAGTTATCCTGTCATTACATACTGCAGGAATTGACATCTTGTTTAGTAATCAGTGGCCACTACAAAAGTGTATTGTGATCCAGAGGATTGTTTGCATATTTAATTCCATGTATATAGCAATTTGCATATTATTTTCTAAAATGTGGCAGATGTCAAACTGTGGATGGCAGACGTGCTGCATTTGCTTTGAAAGAGGTAGCCTTACATGTGAAAAAGATTGCCCAGCTCTTGGGTAATCATGATGCAGACATTTTAAATGGCAGGAGTTGAAAGGCCTTCACTCTTTTTTTACTTTAGTCCTTTTTAAATGTCCCTTTACCTATTTGGGCATCATTTATCTTTGCATTCATGAGGGCTAGAAACTTATTTTTTTAGATAGATAAATTTTTATTTCAGTCATTGACCAGTAAAAGAGTACAATTACATAGACTCAGAATGAATTTTACAAACAATATAACAAAACTTAGCCATCCTGCAAATAATCTCCGTATTGGTGTTTGCTAATAAAAAATTTAAATAAAAGGAGGTTTTCCAATAGAGGGGAAATTAAACTTAAGCAAATATCCTTATAGAAAACACAATATAGGAAAACATGTGAAGTGGTTTCTATGGCCTCAGTGCCACAAGGGCACAGTCGGGAGGAAAAAGGTATCCCTCCAAACCTGCTGTCAAGAACCGCCATAGGTAGTGCATTAAGATGTGCTAAAGTAAGAGCATGCCTAAATTTAGACAGAGATACCTCACTTAAATATTCCACTGGTTTAAAGTTGATAGTTTGGTTACACACACACACACACACACACACACACACACACACACACCATTCTTGAGGCCAGCCAATTCACCCTGTAGTTCTATATCTAAATTGCATTGTTTAACCACCTTTGTGGCCTGATCTAGTCCTAGGTCAATTAATTCAACTGGAGAAAGTCCATAATGAGTTGATTTATTTATGACTAGAGACTTCCATTTAAATTTGTGGCCATCCATCATTATTAAGGAGGCCAATCCCCCTTGAGCAAGAACCAATTTTAGCCAGAACAGAATCATACAACGCCAATAACATGACTCAAGCCTAGTAAGTCCCAGCTCACGTCTAATTCCTGCGTTTGGCACGCAGCGAGGGACTTGCAGTATGTGTCTAATAAACTGAGCTTGTATGGCTTCTAAAGGCGCAAAGTTGTTAATAGGCCCCAATTGAGCACCATATAAAAGTAAGGGATACACTTTGGCAGTAAAAAGCTGGATTCTGAGGATTCCCACCAAAGACCTGAGCTGCACAGACATGCCTCAGAAGCAGCTTGCAGGTTGCAGTCATATGCTGCTCCATCCCAGGCAAGCACATAGAAGTAGATGATGTATATTAGCAGGTTGCCTGCCAGTGGCATAGCACATTCACGCAGGCGTCCCCCCACGGCAACGCAGCCCCATACAGCAACATACCCACAGCGGCATGAGGCATTCCACCCTGGTACTGCACCACGCTCCCCATCCCTAGTGGTATCATGCCTCTGCTACCTACCACTGCACTCCACCACATCCCTGCCCATTTACCAGCGGGCTGAGACACAGGGTGCATGCGCACTCCATGCCTAGCTGGCTCACAGGGTCAGAAGCAGCTTCTGATCCTGCAAGTGGGCTGGTAAGCATGCAGGAGCATGATGGAATGTGGCAGGAGCCCGGCACCACCGGGGATGAGAAACGCAGTATGCTGGGGCCACGGGGGGCGGGGGGGAGCTTTGGCACAGTATGCAGACTAAGGGGTGCAGCAGAGGTGAATGGGGTGCCTGCAATGGGGTGCCTCCCCTGCTGGCCTGTGTACAAGTTGGAATACCGTTAGCTCAGCTCCTCTTGCCTACATTGGATGGCCATCAGGAGCTGGGCAGGTGGCGGGGAGTGGGTTCTTTGAACACATTTGCTCAATTATAACTAGCAGGGGCATAGCTATAATTGAGCAGATGGGTTCAAAGAACCTGGGGCCCCCAACTCCTGAGGGGGGGGCCCTCCCTATTTTCTTCATTACCTCCCTCACTCTCAGGGGCCACTGGGGAGAGGGGCGAACACGGGCCCCCTCTCCCCTAGCTACACTCCTGCCTGCACAATAAAAGGAGTCTACAAAAGTTGTCTGCTTGCCGTTCTCAGTCCTGTATGTGGGTGCCTGGTTGTGGAAAACTGCTTTTGTGTGCAAATCTCCCTTGCTTGATTAGGTTATTGTTCGCAATCTGGAAATGAATAGACGCCCGATCTTCACACACACCACAGTTCTTCAGTCAGTTTTCTGCTCAATAACTCCCCAGCAATTAAAATGAATGTCTTGGAGGCTGGACATGGGGAAAGCTGCAGCATCAAGAAACTAATATAAAAAACTCAGATTTATGCCTAGTATCTCATATATACATCTATCCAAATGTCATTGCACTTCTTGCAAAACTCCAACAAACATATATGACCAAAGGAAACTACTTTACTGAGTCAGACCGTTGGTCTATCTAACTCAGTATTGGCTACATAGGTAGCTGGCATATACTGAGTCAGGTCATTGGTTCATCTAGCTCAGGAATGTCTACACAGACTGGCAGCAGCTTCTCCAAGGTTGCAGGCAGGAATCTTTCTCAGCCCTATCTTGGATATGCCAGGGAGGGAACTTGGTACCTAGATGTTCTTCCCAGAGGGGCTCCATCCCCTGAGGGGAATATATTACAGTGCTCACACATCAAGTCTCCCATTCATATGCAACCAGGATGGACCTTCCTTAGCTAAGGGGACAAGTCATGCTCACTACCACAAGACCAGCTCTCCTCCCATAAGTAGTATAAGTAGTCTTATAGTAGCAAGCATGAATTCTCGCCTTTGCTAAGCAGGATGTGCCCTGGCTTGCATGTTGAAGGGTGACTACATGTGAGCACTGTCTGTTATAAGATATTCCCCTTAGGGGATGGAACCATAGCTCAGAGGAAGAGCATCTGCATGCTTGCATTAAGAAGGTCTCAAGGTCACTCCCTAGCATCTCCAAGACAGGGCTCAGAGAGACTCCTGCCTGCAGTCTCAGAGAAGTTGCTGCCAGTTAATGCATACAATACTGAGGGTGAACCTCTGAGGACACACACATACACATCCGTGGCCTCGGAGAAGCCCCCCGGAGGAGGTAAGTACGAAAAAAGATTTTTATAAAGAATGACTCAACCCCCACCCCACCCCACCCCGAAACTGAACTAGAGATGCATTTTCAATGGTGGGCAAAACTGAACTGGTCTGGTCCTGTTCGGGTCCGGTTCAGACTTGAACCAAACCGAGCCAGCTGGTTTTGTGCACACTCCTACTTCCCACAGTAATGGAGTGTCTTTTATTGCAGGGGATCTACATCTTATAAGATCCATGTGTCAACAGGTTTAGTTTTATAGTTTATACACTTCTGTGTTTCACAAAGTATCTTCATATTACAACCTATGCTGTGCCAGTTCCATTAGGAACATGGCTGAAAGACAGGTTTCATTCCAGGATCAATTTAAAGCTTGAGTGGGTTTCAATTATAATGAATCCCCAGCTGCAAGTTTGAGCTCATTTGTACTTGGATTCTGATCGTTTTACACCACAGTGGAAGTTGATACAGAATGTATCACTAAGCAACCATGCAGCAAAATTACAGAATTACTTAAAACCATTATGAGGGTCGTAGCTCAGTGGAAGAGCATCTGCTTGCATGCAGAAGGTTCCAGGTTCACTCCCCACCATTTCTAGGTAAGGCTGAGAGTGGGAATGTGCGTGCTGTGAGAGTAGGGAAGTGTGAAAATCGTTCATTTAGAATTCAGACCAGATTCAAACCGACTCGGTCCAAGTTTGGGCTCTGCCGAAACGGATCCGGTTCAGTTTGGCCATCGAACCAGGTCGAACCAGCTCGCGGGCCAGCTTGATGAGTATATTTGTCAAGGGGAATCTGGCAAAGGTTCCCCGTTACAAGTAAAGGGAATTCCCTAGTAATGCAGAGTGCTGGTGGGGGGAGGGGAGAAAGGCTACATTTAACCTTTAATTTTCAGTCGCCGAGGATGGCAGAGGCGGTGGCAGCGACATCGGCAGCAGGGGCTCCTCCAACCCCCTTGCGAGCCTCCCAAATGACATGTGGCCCAGTTCAGGCCTCTCTGCACACTCAGAAGCCATTAGAGTTACCTCTGTGCATGCGCAGAGGCCATTTGCATCACTACACTATTTGTTTGGTGACACAAATGGCCTCTGTGCATGTGTGGAGGTCACTCTAATGCCCTCCATGTGTGTGCAGAGACCCAAACTGGGGCTGTCAATGGGGAGGCCAGCAGGGGAGGCTGGAGGAGCCCCCGCTGCCGCTGATGTCACTGCCACCTCCACTGCCTCCTGTGAATGAAAATTTAAGGTAAGATGTAGCCTTTCTCTTGCCCCCCCCCATTACTAGGGAATTCCCTTTTCTTCTAAAGGGGAATCTTGCCGGATTCCCCTTTACAAGTATACCTGAGCCAGTTCTTAGAACCGGGTTGGTCCACTTCAAGCTCAGTCCACCCGAACAACTGGGCCCGGCTCGAAGTGAGCCGGCTCACACATCCCTAGCTGAGAGGAGAGCTGGTCTTGTGGTAGCAAGCATGACTTGTCCCCATAGCTAAGCAGGGTCTGCCCTGGTTGCATCTGAATGGGAGACTTGATGTGTGAGCACTGCAAGATATTCCCCTCAGGGGATGGAGCCGCTCTGGGAAGAGCAGAAGGTTTCAAGTTCCCTCCCTGGCTTCTCCAAGATAGGGCTGAGAGAGAGATTCCTGCCTGCAACCATGGAGAAGCCACTGCCAGGTCTGTGAAGACAATACTGAGCTATTTAGACCAATGGTCTGACTCAGTATATGGCAGTTTCCTATGTTCCTATGAGAGAGATGCCTGCCTGAAACCTTGGAGAGCCACTGCCAGTCAGTGTAGACTGTGCTGAGTTAGACGGATCAATGGTCTGACTTCGTATAAGACAGCTTCCTACGTTCTTATGTTCTACTTACTCTAAAGACAAGGACATGGTTAGTCAAGGAATTGGTTCTCGGTACCAAAACGGAGCTCATCGTCTTCTGACACAAAAATCCACTCCTCGTTGCCCCTGAGATCTAGTAAGAGATCCTGATCTCTCTTTTGTCTGCTTCCGGCTGAAGTTGATGGTCAGCTTCAGAGGCCCTCTGTTCTCCAGAAAGTGACCTGCGGTCCAGGAGTGTATTTTTATCTGCACACGTTGACTCCCTCAGGAGTGAGCAGGCTGCATAATACAAGTTGGCACCATTTTGCAGTAAGGATTTCACAGTGATGGAGTGCTTGCTCATTGTCCCCCCCGTGTGTGTTTTGCAGTTTACATGCACATATTACATATGCAACATCCAAAAGAGAGATGAAATGTAACGATTCCTTACCATTTTAATGCTTTTTGTTTGTTTGTTTTGCTTTTCCTTATAAGTGAAATTGCAGTCAAACAATTTCCCATGTACTGAATAAAATTGGATAGGGTTGCTGGAGGCAGGTCTGGCCCATAATCCACCAGTTGGCCACCTTACTGGCTAACTAGCTAGTTCATTGTCTGTTTGGTTGTTTATTTAAAAGATGTCTATCTCACCCTTTCAACAAGATCAGGACAGCTCAGAGCATTCCATAAGAAAACAATGGAGCTATTCACACAACCATGCATGGTCCAGCGGGTGGGGTGCGGAAGGCAGGGTTCAACTTACCTTCCCCCAGATGAGCACTCTGTCCCCTGTGGCATGCAAGCCACACACCCACATGATGAATGCTGCCAAGAGCAGCGTGGATGACTATCTGTGCTGCTCCCGGTAATGCAGCTAGACAGAGGCTGGGACTCGCGTCGTCCCAGCCTCTGAGAATCCCACGGTGCTCTAGGTGCCTGTCTTTGTGTCAGTGTGAGCTGCAAGCCGCTCACTCTGACGCACGATCTCAGGAGCTGGGTTAAGGGCATGTTTGCGCCCTTAGCCACCTCTAACAGCCGGGCTTCTCAAATAATGCAATACAATAGCTAGAAGATACAGTAAAGGAGCACACAAGAATTTTCAGAGGAGCCATTTTCAAGTGCAGAATTGGGTCTGAAGGGATGTGGGGGAATACAAGAGATTAAAAGCAGCTTGGAACAGATATGTCTTCAGACAATGATGGCAGCAGGCAACAGGGCTGGGGAGCCCGATGGATCTCATGAGTGAGGGCGTTGCATCCCACGAGGAGGCTGTCTCCCACATGTCCACCAACTCTCCCTCCAATCAAGGTGGGAGACACAAGAGAGCCTCCCCAGATAAGTGTAAAGAGCGAGCAGGTTGGTACAATGTGAGGTGCTCCTTCAGATATTTAGGACCCAAATATCAGAAACATGTGAGAGGACTTGAACTTGTGAAGTGCTTACATGACCACAATGCACCTCTGCAAAATGCTGCACTTGCAGAGAGCACACAATGTACTGGCCTTGGGCCTTCCATTGCACCCCACCCTAGTTTCCAGAGCTGGGTGAGAGGGATGCTTCTGCAGCAATGTGTCCTGACTGTATCCCCTACCACGCCTCTATCTGATGAGGCAGAGCAGCCCTTTGCTTCACCTTCCCTTTACAAGGTCAAGATAGACGGGGGCATTCCTAGTGCAACGGGACTACATCTGTTTCCTCTCTACTGAATTTTTCCTAATTTTTAATTTCCTGTTGACTTTAATCATTCTCAGACTGAGGGATCACTTCAAAAATATATATGAAGCATTCATTTTCCATGTGGTTTTTCCTAGCTCCATCCCACTTTTGTTCCAGATATGGGTTAATATATGCGCTGAAGTGGTATCCAGTCTCTACAGAAGCCAGGAGTGAGGGTTCAAAAGCTCTAAAAGTACCGTATTTTCATCACATGGTTCAGTAGCCAGTGCTAGCACATCTGAACAGGGTTTAGCATACGAGCTAAATTAGGGCTGCCAACATGTGATTTTAAAAAAATACCTAGTCAGTGGGTAGATGCAGAAGATGGTTTGGGGTTGGAATCATGGGTGGCTTGGCCCAGAATTTGGGAATGGCTGTTAGGAATGGTGGCTGGTAAGTTTTGGTGAAGCGGGGCAGAGCTGCGCGCTTGGTTTCTGGCAAGGAATGGGAGACCATCTAGTGGAATGGGATGTAGGGTCAATACAGTGGTGCCCCAAGGACATTTTGGAGCCTGGAACTGAAGGACTTTGGAGGCCCCTGCTACCACGAGGCCCCCCAGCCTGCTGCATCTTGTACCTCCCTCCCACCGCCAGCTGCCTGGGTGGGGCTGGTAGCCAGAGTCTCCTCCCAGCAGGCTGGCTGGCTTCGGACTTTGGCAACTATACCTGCTGCAATTGTCACATTCCGCTCATTTTGGGATGGGGAGAGATGGAGCCGGCGGGGGGGGGAGCACCTTCCATGTGCACAGCAACTGCATCACCACCACCTGCTTGGTTCGATGGCCAATAAGGCAAGGCACCACCCTGAACACCCTCCAATGCCTCCCCCTGACCAACCCCTTCTGTCAAAGGACGGGCGGTGGACTCCTCGGCAGCGGATTGCCTGCAAGGGAGAGTGGTGTGGTGCACATGCAGCACGCCTGCATTCTGAAGCCCCCGCTCTTCTCCTCACATGGCCCCAAGCTGATTCCGAAGGGCAATGCAATTCAATTCTTAACACAGATTAGGGGCACAACGCAGGCTGTGCAGTGAACTGCCCATGTATACCCGTGGGCCTGTTCTGAAGAGAAAAAGCGGAGAATGCCAACTTATGGGGTTGCACCCTGAGAAACCTGCTGCAGCTGCACAGCCAGCTGATCTGCTCAGCGGCTTCCCTATTCCAACCCTGCACGCAGCAAAGGCGGCCGGGCCCATGCAGCCCAGAAAGAGACAGGGGGCTGTGGGGGTCATAGATGTGTGTCTGAAGAGTGTCTGGGTTCCCCTTCTGGGAAGCCCAAGCACCGCAAGGACGTCAACAGAAGAGACGGGGATGGGCCGTTAGGCTAGCAGGAGCCAGAGGCACAGGCCGGCCTCTGAGGTGAGAGGGAGCCTCACACTGATCAGCGTGCTGCTCCTAGAGATGCGTAAAGGCTGCTGGGCAGCAGTGGGCTGGGCTCGGGGTGGCGGCAGGCCTTTGGGGGAGGCCCCCCAAATTTTTGGAGGCCCCCCTCCTGGAGACAGGAGGCCGCAGACCATATATCCCCAAGGTCCGAGGGAAAGATCGCCTCTGAGTCATTAGGAGAAAATACTCTAAATCTCATGTTCAAAATACCTGGTTTATCCAACAAAAAATCTGATCCCAAATCTGAGACAGAAATACCAAAAGAGCAGGTAATACATGATCGATAGCAACCCCCTCCATGACCTGCCACGGAGGACAGGTCTATCAATGGCTACTAGTCTGGTGTCTGTAGGCTGCCTCCAACCTCAGAGGCATGATGCCTCTGAGTACAAGTTGCAGGGGAGCAACAGCAAGAGAGAAGGCATGCTGTCACCAAGAGGTGAGAGCCTGTGAGCTTTCCAGAGGCATCTCGTGGGCCACTGTGTGAAACAGGATACTGGATTAGATAGGCCTTGGGCCTGATCCAGCAGGGTTGTTATGATGTTCTTTTGTTGTTATGAAAGTGTGAACAACTTTGGGAATGTCGTAACTCCTATCTGGTTTTGTATTTAGCATTATTGTTATTGCCTATTTTACAATTTCGGTGGTTTTTCAATGCACAAAGTACTTTTTGCACTTATAGGACCACCACTCCCACCCCCCAGATTCTCAGGTGTTACCCATGGGTCCCATCTCATTGCTAAAATATAAGGCTCCAATAAGAAATAGAGCGGAGTGGGGGAAGTACTCAGGATAGTTATTTTCAAGAACTGTATTCTGGCTCACCAGGATGGACATTGAATTTGGTGCAGTGCAAAGCTTTTCCACGGGCCACCTGGGCCTGGACCACATTAAGAACACCTGTGCTAGATCCTTTTAAAAATGCACTCTGTTGTTGTTGTTGTTGTTGTTGTTGCAGTCCTGGGCAGAAGGATTACCAAGAGCCTAGTAGGCCACTCTACATGGTTCATGGACTGCATTCAGTTGGGTGTGGCAGAAGTTATGCAAGCCTGTTCTAGTTAGACTAGACATTAAAATCCAGATATTGAAAAACCATCTTGTTCTGGTTTCTCATGTAGCCTTAATGATTAGAGGTTGTTCCCCCCGCCCCCTTCTCTTTCTACAGCCCTCAATGCAGCAAGATATGAGAAATTACAAAAAGAGAAGGAGGAGCTGGAAAGGAGGTTCGAGAGCAGGCTGAAGAAGCTCAGTTGGCAGCAGCAGGAAGAGCTCCAGGCCCTTGAGGAGCGGCTGCAGGTTCAGTACAGTGCTGAAATAGACCACCTGCAAGAGGAACATGGGACCCAGCTGGTCAGGATCAAGAGCCAGCACCAAGAGCAGGTTGGTCATAGACCTTCCATATTGGATGAATTGTGTGCCGCTAGGGATATATTGCAGGCCCAACAGTGCCAGAATTAGCCAGTTTTGAGCTCTCGGGATATCAGAGGGTGCTTGCACATGATTGGAATCTGATCCATGTAGGCAAAACATGAAGATTTGTTGTTGTGTGTAAAGCTATTTCCTTGTGGGGTTTTTTTGCTGGTCTGTGCCCACAATAAAGTTTACATTCGCCTAAAAATCTAGAGTGGTCAACTACACTTGTCCACCACATGACCACCATTGATGGTTAGTAAATACAGACCACAGTTCAGCAATTTGCAGTTGGGGGAGAGGCCAGAATCCAGTGGTAGAGCACATGCTTTGTGTGCAGAAGGTCCCAGGCAGGGCTGGGAAAGACCCATCTGAAGCCTTGGAAAGCTGCGGCCAGTCAGTGTAGACTGTAGTGATCCAGATGAAGCAATGGTCTGATTCATGTGTTTAGCAGACCTGGTCCATGCACTTAACTGTCCTATCATTAGCTACAAGAAAGGGAGGGAAGTTAATTTCATCCTGTCACTGGCAGTGGGAGCCTACCACATGTGCTTGGACGTAGGGTGGAACTAAGCATGAGATGATGTTGGGGGTTGTAATCTCTGATTGATTAAGAGTCGTCAAGTCGGTGTCGACTCTTAGCGACAACATATTTAGATTCTCTCCAGGATTATCTGTCTTCAACTTGGCCTTTAAGGTCTTTCAGATTAATTAGCAGAGCACTAAAGAAGCTACTCACTCCAGTTACAGAGTAGTTTGCAGAGTTTTGTTGTTGTTGCAGCTATTTAGAGAAGACACATGGAGATTCTTGTCTTGTAGAATAAAATGCTAAGTAGGTTTATTGGTGAAGTACACCTTTGGATAGAAAAGACCTAATCCTTAATCTAAAGAACTACATAATGAATGGGTAGGGAAAGAAAGAGATGTTTCCATCTGCTCTCTAAGAGGAAAGGAAGGGATTCTGACTCAGCACAGGAAATACCTGTAGAGTCATATCAGGCATCATAGATTATAGCTAGGGAGAGCCTTACTCACTATTTCTACTCCCAATGCCCCTAGTGGTCATTAGGATAGTTGGTGCAAAAGGTCAATGCACTGGAACTTTAACAGACGCGAGATGGAGTTCTGTGTCTTTCTGCCCACCTTGATGCTGGTCATTTGTGTCTCGAGTGAAAATTCTGGATTGATTTGTTCTATGATCCATTTTAGGCTCAACCATCAACAGTAAAGATCCAGCAGTCAATAAATACGCTGCAGCCTAGCATATGATAGGGTTGCAATGAAGGCCTTGGAAGATATTTAGATGCCGTGGTGTGTCTATACCTACAAAGATTAAAATCATTAGGACAATTTTTTCACTCTAAGGATGCGAAAGCTGGACTTTGAAGAAGTAAGAAAGAAAAAGTATTTATGCTTTTGAACTTTGGTGCTGGAGAAGACTTTAGAGGAGACCATGGACAGCCAGGAAAACAAACAAATGGATCATAGATCAAATCAATCCAGAATTTTCACTTGAGGCACAAATGACCAGACTCAAAATATCATACATCGGACACCTTATACGAAAACCCAGCTCCTTCGAGAAGTCCATAATGCTGAGGAAAGTTGAAGGAAAGAGAAGAAGAGGATGACCAGCAGCAAGGTGGATGGACTCGATTACAACAACAATGAATGCACCACTGAGCGACCTTAAAGGCCAAGTTGAAGACAGATCATCCTGGAAAGAATCTATCTATGTGGTCGCTAAGAGTCGACACCAACTTGACGGCACTTAATCAATCAATCAATCAGTAATCCATATGTTTGTTTTCTGGCTATCCTTGTATCTTCTGTAACTTTACTGTTTTGTTATTTGAACAGGTGGAAGACATTACAGCTACTCAGGAAGCGACCGTGTTAGAGATGGAAAATAGCCACACAGTTGCAGTTGCAATGCTTCAGGATGAATATGAGCACAGAGTTCAAGGTACTTCCGTAACACTAGCAAAGACGTGGTTATCTCGGAATGGGCAATGGGAACAGCCATGGGAGACCTAATTAAAAACTGTTTTGTGCCTAGGCAGTATATAGAATTTAAAACATAATTGCATGACCTATGTGAAGCTGCCATTGGTGTGGTCTACACATCCAGAGGGCTGAAGTGGAGGATTTCAAATAAATATAACAAATAAATAAACAAACGATTGATTTCTGAGCTGTAGAATGGACTCTTGTATTTGCAGATTCAGGTGGAGAACTGCAGTCCTGAATGCTCACTTACATCCAAAGCAAATAAACCCTTAACCTCCCTGTAAGTAGAAACTAGTGGGAGGAGCTAGAATCTGCGTCCCTGATGTGCTGATTTTCTATATTCAGGGGTGTTTATTTTTTTCTGAAATGTGGGGAAGTGTTCAGAATAGCATCCCCCCACCTGCAGTCTGAAATAGTATAGTCTACCATCTCAGCATTCTACCTCTCATTCTGTTGCATGGCCAGACCAGATCTTATCCAGAGTAGGAATGTGCAAATCGATTCGGTTACAAATCGATTTGTACCCGAATCTAGCTGATTCGGATGATTCAGAGACAAAACGAATCACCCCTGTGGTCCATTGGCTAGATTCGGGTACAAATCGAATCGCGGCTGATTCTATTTGAATTGATTTGGGTTTTGGATCTGTCCTATTAATCCCCCCAGATTCCCAGCTTTCTTTTTTTTAAAAAAGCTAAGCTCTAGCCCTTATAGAAGTGGAGTTATGGAGCAAAATGTGTGGTCACTATTTTTCAAGTGTTCGGATTCGTTGGTGTATAATTACTTTCACTCAATGAATCCTTATGAGGATTCATTACACACCTTCATTTCTTCTATTCATTTTGACTGTCTTTTCGACAGCGCCAATTGTCAATTGCCATGTGCCAACTACACCCTACTCCCACCCACAAGGCAGTGGGGAAAAACTCAGTTTAAGTTAAGTGCCTAATGGGTAAAGGCTACCACCCAAATTGCAGAGGAGTTGGGCAAAGGGCTGATTTTTGGTGAATTGTTGAAGGTTTAGTGTCTTTGGGGCAGATTTGGGGCATAAAGTGGGATCTGGGGTGGAAGAGTGGGGTGAAGTGGTAGTGCCTAATGGGTGGAGGCTACCACCCAAATTGCTGAGGGATTGGGCAAAGGGCTGATTTTTGGTGAATTGTTGAAGTTTACGCATCTTTAAGATTTTTCCCAATGAGGTATAATGGAGGTTTCAGCAGCCCCATAAGTGCACTTGGGGGGCGATGGAGTGCGCCAGAGTGAGTGGTGGTGTAGTGCACATAGGGTGCCAGACACTCCCATGGTTAGACACTCCTCTCATTTAGACACTCCCAGGCACTCCTCTCATTTTAGGGGAGAATTCCATCTGTAGCTCCTGGAGGTGCTGTGATTCAGAAATGCCTTGGCAGCAGTCTTTTTGAAGTTGGCTGACACAATGAGGGATAACACTCCCAAATAGTCCCATTGAAATTAAATTTTGTTTCCTTTTATTTTCAGTGGTACTACTTTGAGTAATTTTCCTTATGTCAACTATTGAAAGTTGTATTGACATTCCAGGACATATCTCTTTGTCTTATGGGTATGAGCAAATTGATTTGATCTCTATCTAACTTTCTGATGATTAATCCATAGAGCTATAATTTATCTTAACATTCTTAAATGATGTTTAGCATTGGCCACACTATATTATATGTACTTTGCAGTCAATTTCTATCATGAATTTTGCTTACTGCTACATTTTCACAAAGTTTTCCTCTGAACTAAGATATGTTGATATGTTAATTTTAGTTATATTATATGATTTCTTACCAGTCATTCGTTCCCAGACAATCTGAGGGTTCCATACTAGTCTAGAGCACCCTCTTGTGGATGAAGTTGGCAATGGAACAGCTGATCAGAGCACAGATTATATTTATGGGGTTACTGTTTGTAGCAATTAGCAGGGTTATTAAATTTTAACACACTCTGCTTAAAAATTCTGTGGGTTGTTAACCCAAAGATCACTTTAGGGTCAGTTAAAATTTCATATGAATGATTTAAAAATATTGAGGAACAGCCATATTTAATGTACACTACACCATACAGCCTTTGGGCTGAGCCTAGAATTCTCAGTTGAGAGGTGTGTGTTGAGGAGTGTGATGTGTTACTTTGATGTTTCTAACTGGAAAAACATCTTTAAAATATTCAGCGAAAATAATTATTTCCTTTAGAATAGGAAATGCATTTGCTCTTTTCCTTGGTTATTTAAACACATAAAAGCCAATTTGGTGTTGTGAACAGAATGTTAGAATGGAGATTTCTGAGTTGATTCCCTGTGCAGCCCTAAAATTCACAGAGTGACCTGGGACCAGTTGCAATCTCTTGGCCGAACCTAGCTCAAAAGGTTGTTATGTGGGTAAGAGCACAGTGGGGCAGTCTTACACTGTCTTGTGCTCCTTGGAGGAAGGGGCAGGTAAAAATGTAATAATCTATATATTTAATTCTCTAAGACATAGCCATGGCTAATCCCGAGTGTGGCAGCTCTCATGAGAGTTCACAAGCAAAAGCACCTGATTGGGCAATGGGGATTCCATATGTAGATAGGGAGACGGAGCCTGTGAGAGCAGAAGCACCATGGTGATTGGGCAGTGGGAATTCCATATGCAGATAAGGAGGAGGAGCCTGTGATGGTTATGGTCAGTTGGAATGCAACTGTTACTGGTCGGAAGATGTTCTTGATTGTAGAGGAGAGGAATCTGTATATATATAAATGGATAGTGGGTCTGGGTCTGCGAAGAGAGGGGTCGTGAGGGAGGAAAGAGCCCCTTCAGGAGAAGGAGGCTGCCATTGTGTGAATTAGATGAGGAAACAATATGAACAAGATCCATTAACTCAGGGAAAGAGGTGGGGAGAGAGGGGGGGAATGAAGAAAGAGTGGGGAAGAGCGAATGGAGGAGAGAGAAAGAGAGAAGAAGAAGGGAGGGGAAGAGACAGAAGGAAGCATGAGGGACGAGCCCAAGCCTGTTAGCAGCCTGAGGGGAATGAGTGGCCATGGTGGCACCGGCAGCAAGGAAGGGTCCAAACTGCTGCTGTTTGGGGCTACCAAGGCCATTGGGAGGCAGGCATGCAAGGGATGGGCCAGGGCCTGTCAGCAGCCTGAGGGGAATGAGCAGTCATGGCAGTGGCAGCAATGAGGAAGGGCTTGGTCAACCACTGCTACTGCTGCTGCTGCTCCTGTGGGGAGGAGCAGGAGTGGGGCTAGGGTGGGGAGGTCTGTGGGGATAGGAGGCTGCAGCTTGGCCAATAGGCACCAGCAACATTGTAGCCATGACCAAGAAAGGTGAGGGGGGTGGAGTAAAGGGTTGGAGGAGTGAACAAGAGGGGTGAGGGGGATGGAAGCAACCAGATGGAGGAAGAGGAGGAGGAGGAGGAGGAGGAGGGCAGCTCAGGTGAGGGTGGGGAGATCTCTGAGGTGAGTGGGGCTGTGGCAGGGGGGTGAGTGGAGCAATCAAGTACTAGCACACAGATGTTCTGCGTAGGTTAAGCTAGTACATAAATAAAATACTGACCTGGTGGAATTTGAGCTCATAAGGAGGACTTTGGCCTTAATTTGTGTCAGGGGCGTAACTATAATAGGGCAAAGGGAGACAGTTGTCTGGGGGCCCACTGCCTTGGGGGTCCCCCCAGAGGCAAGTCACATGACTGACTCCCCCAGTCGCGCACCCGCCCAGGCTTCCTTCAGTTATGTTCATCCTCCGAAATTGGTGTGAGTGTTAAGACCTGGAGCTACCAGAACAGCATGTCTTTCTCTAGTGCCATTAAATGACTTGCATCATCCACAATTTACAAAACCTTTAAAAAAATAATTTAGGATGATATTCTAAAGTGGCACATAGGTTATTTATATATATCTATAACTGTGCTTTTTGTTAGCACTATTCAGCCTCATTTAAGATTTCTTTACTTCATGAGCTGAGCTTCAGTGAGTGGGGGCCATTTTAAAATCTTGTCTCTAGGCCCACTCCAACCTTGCTACGCCCCTGATTTGTGTAAAGGCTATCTGATTTTTGGACATTAATAGCTCATTTCTGTATATGACTATAAATCATAGGATTGCAAATTATGTACATCGATGTTAATTGTTTTGATAATTTCTTGTTGAAAAGCAGCATACACTTTAGCCCTTTTCAAACATGATTTTATTATTTTAAGATAATGGTGTACATGATGACATAGTCAAAAGCAGGGCTGGAAGTTCCACCCGTTGTTCACATTCTCACTGGCACCACTCAGAGTTACATCAGCAATTGTCTGCAGAGGCAAACACCGAAATAATGATTATGGGCGCTTTCAGGATCAGCAGCCTGTCTGTCTTAGTGATGGGCAAACTCTCCCTGGCTTGGTTCATAACTGAGCTTGTCAAACTGAGTTATTTTTTTTTAAAAATGTAGAATCGCTCAGTTTATTGTGAATTAATTTGTACACTAGGAACATAAGAAGCTGAGTGAAACTTTTTCACACAACGCATAATCAACTTGTGGAATTCTCTGCCACAACATGTGGTGACAGCCAACAACCTGGATGGCTTTAAGAAGGGTTTTGGATAACTTCATGGAGGAGAGGTCTATCATTGGCTACTAGTTAGAGGGCTAAAGGCCACCTCCAGCCTCGAAGGCAGGATACCTCTGAGTATCAGTTGCAGGGGAGTAACAGTAAGAGAGAGGGGTTGCCCTCAACTCCTGCCTGTGGTTTCCAACGGCATCTGGTGGGCCACTGTGCGAAACAGGATGCTGGACTAGATGGGCCTTGGGCCTTACCCAGCAGGGCTGTTCTTATGTTCTTACGCATTATACTGAGTCAGACCATTGGTCCATCCAGCTCAGTATTGTCTACACAGATTGGCAGCAGCTTCTCCAAGGTTGCAGGCAGGAATCTCTCTCAGCCCTGTCTTGGAGATGCCAGGGAGGGAACTTAGAACCTTCTGCATGCAAGTATGCAGGTGGTCTTCCCAGAGCGGCCCCACCCCCTAAGGGGCCTATCTTACAGTGTTCACACACGTAAACTCCCATTCAAATGCAAACCAGGGCAGACCCTGCTTAGCAAAGGGGACAGTTCATGTTTGCTACCACAAGACCATCTCTCCTCCCAACTGTTACACCCCTGACGACATCTTCAGGAGTACAACAGATCCAAACATTTCCCCTAAGCTCCCCATAGTTCTTCAGCCCCTGCTCATGAATTGATGTAGCCTGCCCCACCACATCCCTTTCCACTTAACTTGTTTACTGTGTTTATTTAATATTTTATTTTTCTGTATTATCTTCTGGCTGCCTTGGTTAATCTTGGCAGATTATAAATGTTTTTATAACAAACCAGAATTAAACAGTACACAGAGCAGGTAATTGTCTCAATGCCACTGCAGACCATTTTTGGAAGTATGAAGTGATATGGAGAAAAGCCTCCTGATTCACATACTGAGCTTCTGTTGCTCAGGCACAGAAGAGGGCAACCAAAATGATTGGGGGCCTGGAGCACCTTCCTTACGAGGCTAGGCTACAGCATCTGTTACTCTTTACCTTGGAAAAGAGTTGACTAAGGGGAGACATGATTGAGGAGTATAAAATTATGCATGGAGAGAGTGGGCAGAGAAAATTTTTTCTTGCTCTCTCACAACACTAGAATCAGGGGTCAGCCAATGAAACTGAAGTTTGGGAAATTTAGGACTGACAAGAGGAAGTACTTTTTCACACAGTGCATAATTAATCTATGGAATTGTTTGCCATGGGATGTAGTGATGGCCACCAGCCTGGTTGGCTTTAAAGGGGACTTAGACAGATTCGTGGTGGACAGGTCTATCAATGGCTACTAGTCTGATGGCTGTGGGCCATCTCCAGCCTCAGAGGCATGATACCTCTCAATACCAGTTGCAGGGGAGCAACAGCAGCTTAGAGGGCATGCACATACCTCTTTCCTGTGGGCTTCCCAGAGGCATCTGGTAGGACGAATGTGTAGGATGCTGGACTAGACAGGCCATGGGCCTGATCCAACAGGATGTTCTTATGCTGAATGACTCACCACTATTGCTTAGTATCATTCACGCAATATTTGTGTTGTGGCTGTAATGAATGTACTAGTCCTTAACCTAAATTGATGGCTAAGTGGGTACAGGAAATGGTTGGCCAGCCTGAGTCATGGGTACCTCAAGCAGCCCATGTGCCCAATGAGGCATGCATCCTGTCTGGCTCTCCTTCCAGCTGCTACTGCCCACTCTATGGTTTAGTAGACTAGAATGTACACTGCCACTGGACATCATAAGTGACTGAGCAAGTCAAATGGCAATCAGGCTACCATGCTTTTTGTGCTCAGTAGACCCCTAAGAATTGTGGGTGATGAATGTGCCACGTACCCATTTTCAAGCCACCATACTGTGTGGTATTTATGGATGAGTTTCCCCCCCTTAGAATTGAAACTGGCCCATGAACTGGAAAAGAAAGAACTGGAAGAGAACTTTGAGAAGCTGCGTCTGTCACTCCAGGTTAGTACTTCCACTGCTTACAACACCTTAACAATGTGTCAGCACAATTCAGCTTGTTATGATGTATTTTTCAAGAACTGGAATTCTTCCAGCCATTCAACAGCAGAAACACTATACAGGCACCAATGGGCTCCTGGCAGAGCAGTTGTGTCTGTGTCATGGAGTGCCCCGCATGTTGTTGTGTTCATTTCCATGACCGGTGTTCTGTGTTTGCCTGCAAATATGCTTGTTTACAGGGCATTGAAGGTGTTTGAGGGTCTTGGATGGATAGGAAGCTGCCTTATACTGAGCTGGATTATTATTCCATCTTTGCTGGCATCTGACCCAGTACTGTCTATTCTGGTTGGTTGTGGTTCAGGTCCCAGGCAGAGATTTCCCCAGCACCTGCTGCCTGGAGTTTTCCCAAACAGCAGGCTTTACCATGGGTTTTGGGGTTTTTTTGCAAGGCTTTACTGCGAGTTCAAAGTTGTACCAAAAAAAACCCCCAACACAAAAAGTGAATATATTTTTTTACCCCGATATAAATCAGGCTACACTCTAACGTCTGATGAAAAACCCGAATTGTGTGTGAAGTGCTTCCCGCAGGGGCCACCACTGAACAAACGGGTTCAAAGAACCTCAGGGGCCACGCCTCGCGTCCCTGACATGTCCCCTGCGTCTGACATCAGATGCGGGGACTTGTTTTAGGTCCCAAACGGGGCTGCACGGTCCTGTTGGGAGCAAAACCAGCCAGCACTGCATTTGCAGCACGGCCGGAGCAGCTCTCCCTGTCTTTTAGGCAGGGAGAGACACTCCTGGCCACGCCACAAATGCGGCATTGGCTAGCCCCTTTTGCGAGCTAGATCCTCCAGCACCGTGTTTGGGACCTGAACCATGCCTCCGCATCTGACGCACGGAGTGTGGCTAACTGCTCCCAGAGTTGGATGTTGATGCAGGGGGTGGAGCTGAACCTGGGTCGCCGCTGGCCTCCCTCTGTACCTGCCTCCCTGATAGCTCTCAGGGACTTTGGGGTAAATTTGGAATGCACACCCTCCTTTCTGGAGGAGATGTGAATGAAAAGCCGGGTGTGAAAAACTGCCTGGTGTCTTTTTAACAGGAGAGACATAGTATTGAACCTAGGACCCTCTGCAGACAAAGCATGTGCCTACCACTGACCTACACTCTTCTTTCCCCCCACCCCCTGCATCCTGAGACATAGAGGCCGTTCACATGTGCAGTCAAGAGTGGGCTAAGGCAGCTAAACCTGCTCTTGCCTGTGTGTGTGAAGCTGTGGCAGCCTGCTGTCATACATTCTAGGCAGCAATAGACTCCTGTCGTACATTCTAATATTCATGTGCAAGCAGACATGTGTTATATAAAGTACAGAGGAATGCCCCTTGCATCTGTGCTTTGTTCTGACTGTGCAAATAATCTGGATCATTATAATGGAGATGCTGTGGTCCCCTTCACATATAGCTATAGCAGTGTGAGAGATGTTTACTCGTGGTGTTTTAGGTGTCTTGCTATATGTGAATGGCATCACATCTGGAATTGTCTCTAAATCCTTTCACACTTCTTTTCATGGACTAAGAACAATGACCTTGATCATGATAAACTTGTACAATTGATGGCACATAACTTTGGCTGCAGACAGATGGCTGCATTATGGTGCATGTAACCATAAGTTGCATTGGAAGTAGCATTATGGAAGCATTGTTGCCTATTGTGTGTTCTATACATTTCCCATAAGAATTTAACAAGAGCCTTGCTGGATCAGGCCCATAACCTACCAGTCCTGCTTCCCACACTGACCCAGCATCCCACTATCATGGAATAAGGATGGGGCCATAGCTCAGTGGTAGGACATCTGTTTTGCATGCAGAAGATCCCAGGTTCAATCCCTGGCATCTCCAGATAGGGCTGCAGAAGAGCTAGATAGACCAATGGTGCTTATTCTGTTTTTAGGCTGACATCAAGACTAATATCGCATGCACCAAATAATGTTTCATGTGTGCAATGAAAGAGAAAGTACAATTTTCAACCCCCACCCCCTTCTTCAGTTTTTTGTGTCCCCTGAAAATGTGTCCCTGAGGCTCTCACAACCTTCAGGGACTTATTTTTGGGAAGCGCAGAGGGCTGTAGAGGGAAGGGGAAATCAGCATAAATCACTCCCCTGTTGCATGCCAAAAACATTGCTAGGCATACAAAATCTTAGTCTGCATGTCAACCACAAGGTTTTGTAGCACTTAAAAAACCTGTTCGTCCAAATACAACAGTGGGCTAAAAGAAATGGTTGTGTATAGCATGGAGGAGGAAATCTTCTCATACTCTCTTGCACTCTCTTACAAATTATCTTAGTCATAATCAACTTGTCCTGTTGATTCAGCAAGCCTTAGGGCTGACTGACTTTCTCTGGATCAGACTTGCTGCCTATGAGGCAACTTGTGTTTGTGCTTGATGTTGATTACAGGATCAGGTAGATACCCTCACTTTTCAGAGCCATTCTCTAAAGGACAAGGCAAAACGATTTGAAGAGGCATTAAAGAAAAATACTGAAGAACAACTAGAGGTAACAGAGATAGACATATATGGTTTCATGCATGTAAGTTGTACAAACAAAAAGACCTGTTCCTCTTCCTTTTTTTAATCTATGACTTAACTTCACATTTGTAACTAAAGTCACAAATGTATGTAAAGGAGGATCATTGTAATCACTTGAATACTCCTTGGAAAAATAGTTGGAACCTGAGGCCTCCTTCCCAGTGCAGTCCACAAATTATTCAAAAAGCCACTGCTCAAAAGTAAAATACTTCCAGCAGAACTTTCCAGGGATTCTGGAAGTTCTGCTTCCTGAAGGGAATAGGGGGAGTCACCCACCAAAGGACACTCTTCTTTGTGAGCAGAAAGAACCATTCTGGATAGGTCTGCTCTTCCATCTTCTCATGGTCATTCTTCTTCATTGTAGGTTGCACTAGCTCCCTATCAGCACTTAGAGGAAGACATGATTAGCCTAAAGCAGGTTTTGGAGATGAAGAATCAACTAATTCATCAACAGGAAAAGAGGATCATGGAACTAGAAAAGTTGGTGAGTTGGTGGTCGAGATTTTGGTCTGTTTCAAAACGATATGGAAGGTCAGGAAAAGTTGCTGTTATTGGCAAGAGCTATGATGTGAAGAGCCCCATGATAAAGACGCGTGTGTGCACATGGAGGTTGTTCCAGGGTTGTAGGTTTGTTTCCCACCAGCAGCTCCTGAAGTTGTTCCAAGGTTTGGAGGCAGCTTATTGGGTAGAATAGGGGACTGCCTCTTGTCCCCTATTCCAGGGGCCTCAATCAGCAAAGACTTCCTTCTTCTTTCTGCACAAGTCCCATTGACTTGGCCTAAGGAAATGGCACATACCCTACAACATTTCATTGATGAAAATAAGGACATGCTTGTGAATGTGCAGAGGGCATGGCTGAGCAACCTGGGAGGTGTGGTGTACGATTCAGGCTGCAAGCATGCCACAAATGCAAAGTAGTACCATAGTACTTTGTTTCGGGCATTCCATTCAAACATTAAACTGATACACAATAAAACAACAATATGTACAAGTAACCCAATGTGACCAATTCTAAAACAAATAACCTAATACATAGTATACATTAGAGATGTGCAGAATGTTCTGAGAGTGGGATTTTTCAACTCAGAACAGGCCATTTGTGTTTCAAGCCCGGAACAGAATACCCTTTAAATAAAGGGCCTGTTCCAGACTCGGAACGGAACAGCCCCATTCTGACTTGGAATGTTCAGCAGTGGGGGCAAGAGAAGTAACGTTAGAAGTCATTATTACCAGTGATCATCCAAGAAGCAGCCACCTACGGCACACAAATGGCTGCTCCACTGCCTCCACTGCGTGAGATGCTGGCGTGGCACTGCTTCTCATCACTTCTTGGACAATCAATGATAGTAATAACTTAAGAACATAAGAATAGCCCTGCTGGATCAGGCCCAAGAAGGCCCATCTAGTCCAGCATCCTGTTTTGCACAGTGGCCCACCAGATGCCGCTGGAAGCCACAGGCAGGAGATGAGGGCGTGCCCTCTCTCCTGCTGTCACTCCCCTGCAACTGGTACTCAGAGGCATCCTGCCTTTGAGGCTGGAGGTGGCCCACAGCCCTCCGACTAGTAGCCGTTGATAGACCTCTCTGCCATGAAGTTATCCAAACCCCTCTTAAAGCCACCCAGCTTGTTGGCTGTCACCACAACTTGTGGCAGAGAATTCCACAAGTGGAACTTATAAAGGTGCCTCCCCCCCCCACACCCACATACACACACCACCCTCAGGCCCCCGGATTATTTACACAGCCACCCAGAATGGCGGAACATCCCAGGTCTAAACAGGGTTATTCTGTTGGAACAACCAGCTCGGCCAGTTGTTCCAATGGAACATTCTGGCACTTGGTGTTCTGTTCCAGGATGTGCATTCCGTGCACACCTCTAGTGTACTTAACAATCCAATGTAGTCTGCTCTTGTCTAATATTAGCAGCCAGCACACAAAATTTAGCTCCCGTACGAGCAATTTCTAAATTTGGAATGGAAAGCAAGTAATAAAGTGCATCCAAAGCAGTTGAGCCCAGCCTATAACTGGCAGCATTTCACAGATGGAAACAGGGATACCTTTGTAACAACCAATTCTCATACCAAGGATTACTGCCCAAGCCCCACATGGACTGACACATTGCTGGATTTCATTTGTTCTTTGCTGTGCACTGCAGCACGTCTTAGTGTTGTGCTCCCATTTACACACAGGTGAGCTATGGACATGATGTATTTACCCACTCATGGAGACTGAATCTTCAGAGTCTCTGGAGAGGGAGCTGAATCCTGAAGAAAGACAATTCAACAAACTCATGTTTTTTATTTATTTAAGAACTGAACAAGACATCTCCAAAAGGCAAAAACAGGGATAGTGATTTCCCAGGGACAGACTCCAGAAAACAGGCACTGTCTCTGGTAAACATAGTATTAACCAGGGACATTTGGAGCCCATGTATGGGCAGCCTGTACAGATCTGATTCCCTCACAGATAGTCTAGCCCTCTTCTCAGAATGTTCAGATGTCATGAGATTCTAGCCATTTTCCTTATGGAGATGTAAGAAATAATGTACAAGCAGTTTTATCTGGTTGTTCCATGTGCAGTAAATCTGCACCTATCTCCCTTCCACTGTTCTGGCCAGAGAGCGCAAAAGCACCAGGACGAGTGAGAAGCATTTGAACACTTGAGCATTTTTAATTTCTTTTAAATTAATAAGTTAGAATTTGGAGATTGATGACTGTGCCAGACTAGCCAGTTTGAGCTAATACAGAGATTGCCTAGAACCTGTGAGCTGATGAAATCTGATCTGCAGAGAGTAGGAGAGCGAAAGCTGGTGCAGCGTAGTAGTTAAGAGATTGAGCTAATCAGGACTTCCCCAGTTCAGTTCTTACCTCTGCCATGAACTGTATGAATCATACAAGAGAGGCATTCTGAGCATGCTCAAGAGTACTGGTGTGTGTTTATTATGTATTTATGTATTTATTTATATATTTATGTATTTATTTATTATTTTTATTTATTTATTCGATTTCTGTAACGCCCTTCCAAAAATGGCTCAGGGCGGTTTACACAGAGAAATAACAAATAAATAAGATGGATGGATCCCTGTCCCCAAAGGGCTCACAATCTAAAAAGAAACACAAGACAGACACCAGCAACAGCCATTGGAGGTACTGTGCTGGGGGTGGATAGGGCCAGTTACTCTCCCCCTGCTAATTAAAGAGAATCACCACGGTAAAAGGTGCCTCTTTGCCAAGTTAGCAGGGGTTACTACTTCACATGTTTCAGGACTGGGCCCCCAAATCCTTTCGCCCTCATCCCAACCTCAGTGATGAAGGAAGGCACTCTGCACATTCTCAAATTCCACATATTTTTATTATTTTGTATGCTCCAGGGTTGAGCCCCTCCTCCCACATGTGTGAATTCTGCAAATTTGAGGCAGGTCCCACTCTTTTAACTCAGGCCCCAATCCTTTAACGCCCACTAAAATTAACTGGAAGGGGCTCCCGTGCACTGAGTGATTGCCCCAGGCCCTACACCCCACCAGGACACTCTAAGGACAGCCCTGCCATTAACAATGGGATTAGGGACTCCAAAAGTGTTTCTCCATCATACAATTCATACACTAGGTGGCCTCAGACAATCACTGTTATCTCAGCCCCTCCTCCGCAATAGAAGATAAGAAGTCTGACTTACCTTACAGAACCACCTTAAGTGGCGCAGCAGGGAAATGCTTGACTGACAAGCAGAAGGTTGCCAGTTTGAATCCCCGCTGGTATGTTTCCCAGACTGTGGGAAACACCTATATCAAGCAGCAGCGATATAGGAAGATGCTGAAAGGCTTCATCTCAGACTGTACGGGAGATGACAATGGTAAACCCCTCCTGTATCCTACCAAAGACAACCACAGGGCTCTGTGGGCGCCAGGAGTCGACACCGACTCGAAGGCGCACTTTATTTACCATTACCTTACAGGGCTGTTGTACAAATTACAACAAAATAAGTGATATAAGTGGAGTGCTTTGGATGCTGAAAACACTGTACAAATATGAAGTATTAGGTCTCAGCTAGGCCCTTGTCAAGCCAGATACACCGGTGAAACCTCTTTCCACCTTGGTGCACTTAATTAGAAGAGGTTCTCCCTCTAATTTAGGACATGACAACCCTAACTTCCTCAGCTATCAGGCTAGAGAGTCTAGAGATGAGTTCCTGAGCATTCATACTAGGGCTGTGTGTAGAGATGTGCTTGAATGGTTCTTGTCCAGGCTGGTGGGGCAGGGAGTGGTTCCCTTAAGGAGCTGGTAAGCAAGTCCACTCGTTACCTGCTCCACGGCCACCCTGCTGCTTTTCCAGGTGCTGCGCTCACCCTAGCAATGGCTGCATTGGGCTGCGGTACTGTTCCCTGCGGACTGCATGCGCAACAGCGGCACACACATGGCGTCCACACATGTGTGGACACCATTTGCGTGGTCAGCAAATGGTACTTGCAACGCCATGTGTGTGTTGACGCCGCGTACACAGGCTGCAGGGAACAGCACTGCAGCCCCAGGCAGCGTGCCCAGAAAAGCAGCAGGGCGGCAGCCGAGCAGGTAAAGACCTGCTTACCGGCTCCTTAAGGGGACTGCTCCCTGCCCCGTCGAACCGGTTTGGCTGTGGCCGCCTGAGCTGGTTCAGCGCTTCCCAAAGGAGGTGCCGAACTGGCTCATGCACATCCCTAGCTGTGTGTCATGCCGGACACACAGCTGGAGATATCAGAGATGTTGGCGCTGATGTGCCCTCTGTTGGGCATTGTCAGAGGGAGTTCTGCAATGACCTCCAACAGTTGGAACTGTCAGGAGTCTCCCTGATGTCAGTCAATCAATCAGTGTTTATTTAGATCAAAGATCAAATACAGAGTTTAAAACAAACAAACAATACATACATAAAATTATTCCCTGATATCGTTGTGGAACTTTGTCAGGCATCTGACAGGTCTGGCGGACCCTTCCTCCTCCTCCTCCTCCTCCTCCTCCCCCCCTCCAGTAGTGGAGAGGGAGAGGACAGGCTACATGTTGTTTTACCTTCTCCCTGAAGGGAGCACACAGATGCCTTCTTTGGCTTGAGTTTGGAATTGGCCTTTTTTCCATTTGTTCAACTGAATGGCTCAGGGTGCTTCTGGAAAATGAAGTTTTTTCCTGAGGCTTCAGGCATGGCTGCATGTGTGTGCTCCCTTTGGGGCAAAGGTAAAACAAAATGTAACTTGTCCTCTACCCTGCCCCCACCCAGTTAAAAGTGAGTACAAAAGGGCCGCAAGAGCAGATTCCTGTCATCCCACTAATAGCTGACATGGCCCCACCCAACAATGTCCCTGTCATGTCTTCTCATGACGCACTTTGTCAGAAACTGGAATTTTTTACTGTGTGCTCATGCCTAGTTTATACCCAACACCATCAGGCTCCAGTGGCCACAGCTATCTATCTGTCTGTCTATATGTCTATCTATCTATTGTTTTTCTATACTGCCTAGTATAGAAATCTCTAGGCGGTGTACAAATTAACACATCATATAAAACAAAACATTTAAAATTCATAAAAATAGATAAATAGATAAAAACACACATTAAAATTTAAAATTAAAAAAATTAAAAATCTGCAGGGATGAATTGGTGGGGCCGTCATCTTGGGAAATTCTCCTTTACTGAACTCTGCCAATTTAAATATAACTAACCCTTCTATCACTGCAGGCTGAAAAGAATTTAATACTGGAAGAAAGAATCCAGGTGCTTCAACAGCAAAACGAAGACCTCAGAGTCAGGATTGATCAAAACACTGTGGTGACAAGGTCTGTCTAAATATTTGCTCCTGAACTTAACTTTTTAAAAGGCAGCTATCAGCTAGTTTTAATTTACACCTTTTTCATGTTAATATTAGAAGCAACTCTTTATAGAATCATAGAATTGAAAGGGGTCTGGAGTTCATTTCAGCTAATTGAGACAGAGTAGCAAAATGTCGAAGAAATTGAGCTGTAAATGAGGAATGAATGATTCAGATCTTGACTCAGACAAAAACTCATTAGCTGGCCTTATTTCTATCACTAGCTATTGGAATCAGCCCCTCATGGGTAATAATATTGGAGGATATCCAGAGCAAAAGTGCACCCGTTCAGCAAGAGAGCAGCCTAACCAAACTTCCTGAGCAGCCTCACCGAACATACTCTGGTTTATCTTCAGATCGTATAAATCTTTCGCCTTTTACGAACTTCCCAACTATAACTGCACCAGTGCAGTCCCCAGTGCCCCCCCCCCAGAATATGTTACTGAGGGTTTTGCAGCCCTTGGGGACATATTTTTGTCTAGCACAGAAGGCTTCCTGGGGAAGGGAAGGGCTGCATTGGTGGAATTAGCTGGGAAGTTCTGTTAGGCTGCTGTCTTACCACACTACAGCATCCTTGCTCTGGATGTCAGCCACTGATCTCACTTACTGAGTTGTCAGAAGGATTATTGAGACAATAGCCCTATTCACATGTTATGTTCAGCACTTGTGCAATCCCTGCACAGTGTACAGAGGTACAATTATTCACATGTTATGTTGAACACAAGTACAGCAGTACTCTTCCTATCTGTACCATGCATTTGAGGAACCTATATCTAGGTTCACTTTTAAAACAAATGCAGGTACAGTCATTCACACAAAAACATGTACATGTGTACAGACATCTGAATGCAGAAACAATGTGGTGTCTGAATAGAGTTAAGATCTGACTCTGAAGTAATTTGAATGCTTTAAAGTACAACTTATAATGATTAACCCACTCCTCCATACACAGAGTCCTCCATAAACAAAACTTTCCTCCATAGGAGTTGTCAACACTACTCATTTACAGCGGATCAGTGCTGACTTGAAGCTTATTTCGCAAGCACTTGACCTTCAACATCTGTGCTGAAAACATCTGGGTATTGGGGCAGACACTACTGAAACCCATAGTCGTATGTTTCAAATTATACCACTTTGCAGATGGGTGAATTTCCCTGCTAAGCATTAGCACAAGACATAGTATATGGGCACAGGAATGTCACAGAAATACTGCATTTAAAGACCACCACGGATGCCATATATGTATGGAAGCTGAGCGTGGCATATCTTGGTGTCGCTGCTTATCTTTCCCCGTTACACCAATTTTATAGGGGCTTTTGTCATTTTTTGTTTTGTTTTTGCTGCTTTTTGTTCATACCTGCAGCATGTGTTATTTTATTTCTTAAAATATCCATATCCTGTTCGTGGGGCTCAAAAAGACTATAATAATAATAATACCAATTAATAATAATAACAATAGCTCCTACTACTCCGACAATACAAGAAGGCAGTTAACAATAATTCAGTACTAAAACAAGAATTAAAACTTAATATATATAAAGAGAAGCCTAGACAAATTAAATGAAACAGCAGGATGTGAAACAGAAACAAAAAGCCAACAAAGGGAACGCAGCAAAATAGCCAAGAAGGAGAGCTGCAACAGCTCTCTGAAAGAACACAGCCAGAAAGGAGTAGAACAAGCTTCTCTGGCAGCAGGTTACAGAGTCTTGGTGCCACTGTTGAAAAGGCCCTGCCCTTGGTAAGCTTCCCCTGTGTATTTCAAATGGCGAGAGGACCAAAGCAGGACCTCCATAGAAGACCTTACAATTAGGTATGTGCACAAACCTGTTCGGCCTTCTATTTTTAGAACGATGAACAGGTTTTTGAACCCCTGTGTTTAAACCAGTTCAAACGTGGGGGCGGGGGAAAACACATCAAAACTGGAAGCTCCAGATGTCTGTTATAGGAAGAACAACAACAAAGAGTCTTGGGGTACCTTCAAAGAATAACACGTTTATTGCAGAATATGCTAAAGCCCATTGTGTTCGATGCAGCTGTAACTGGAAAGTAATTATTTAGGATGGGGGGAGGCAGATCAAAGCAACCGGCCCATCGATCCCCCAGGAATAGCACCATAACACAACCATGCAGTTGTGCAGTTCTGTACATCAGAAAGAACTGAATGCATGCCCCCAGAAACAATGATAGTAGCCTCAAATCCCTACAACAAGAAGCATCACTTCAGTTTGGTTGTCCTGTTGTGCTTCCTGCTGGCTCACCACGGTCACTGAGCTTAATGCTAAAACTCTGATTATCTGCATCCATCATCCAGTCTCCCACCTGTCTCAACCGGAACTATTCCCCGAGGATCCAGTCCCTTGGCTGAGTAAATGGAGTACCTGCTGGCTGCCTTTTAATAGGTGGGCGATGCTCCCTGTCCCGTCCTTGCCCTTGTACAGAAAAGCCATCTCTGCTGTAACCTGAACGTTCATTCCTCCTGTGATCTGCTGTTGTCAGCATTAGATGATGCAGCAAAAAGTCACTCCTGACACTGTATGTGGGAGAGAGGGAGATGATAAACTGAAGGGCTTTTATTTGGTTTCTGCTTGCCAAAGCAAGACAAGTCAGTGTTGAGCGCATGCTGGTGTTATCAAAACCGCACCTGTCAGCAGACAGCCACACTGTGTGTGTGTGCAGATTGTGCAAATGGCATTACACAAGAGTAAGCCCATTACTACTATTTTGAATATTTATACATTGCTTTTCAACAAAGTTCTCAAAGCAGTTTATATATTAAAAATGCTAAAGGTGGCTCCCTTTCCCATAAGGGCTGACAATCTAAAAAGAAACATAAGGTAAACACCAGCAACAGCCCCTGGAGAGATGCTATGCTGGGGTTGGATAGGAACCAATGTTGCTCTTCTCCTGCAAAATATGAGAGGGTCACCACATTAAAAGATGTCTCTTTTATGCCCAATGGGCTTATTCTCAGGGAATATTATGTGCACAGTTTTATCAGCGTTAATTGTACTGTGCTTTTCTTTTGTGCTGGTCTACGATGATATAGCCACCTAATGGCGCAGTGGGGAAATGACTTGATTACCAAGCCAGAGGTTGCTGGTTCGAATCCCTGCTATGGGAAACACCTATATCATGCAGCAGCAATATAGGAAGATGCTGAAAGGCATCATCTCATACTGTGCGGGAGATGGCAATGGTAAACTCCTCCTGCATTCTACTAAAGACAACCACAGGGCTCTGTGGTCTCCAAGAGTCGACACCGACTCGAAAGCACACTGTACTTTATGACGATAATAAACTAAACTAATAAAATAAACTTCCCAGGGACGTACCTTTGTGTGGTGTTTCAGCCACTATTTCTCAGTGCTTTCTACCAGAGATCCTTTTAGGTGGAGGTAAAGCACAGCGGGGGAATGCTTGACTAACAAGCAGAAGGTTGCCAGTACAAATCCCTGCTGGTACTACAGGTGAAACTCGGAAAATTAGAATATCGTGCAAAAGTCCATTAATTTCAGTAATGCAAATTAAAAGGTGAAACTGATATATGAGACAGATGCATTACATGCAAAGCGAGATAAGTCAAGCCTTAATTTGTTATAATTGTGATGATCATGGCATACAGCTCATGAAAACCCCAAATCCACAATCTCAGAAAATTAGAATATTACATGGAACCAAGAAGACAAGGATTGAAGAATAGAACAATATCGGACCTCTGAAAAGTATAAGCATGCATATGTATTCAGTACTTGGTTTGGGCCCCTTTTGCAGCAATTACTGCCTCAATGCGACGTGGCATGGATGCTATCAGCCTGTGGCACTGATGAGGTATTATGGAAGACCAGGATGCTTCATTAGCGGCCTTCAGCTCTTCTGCATTGTTTGGTCTCATGTCTCTCATCCTTCTCTTGGAAATGCCCCATAGATTCTCTATGGGGTCAGGTCAGGCGAGTTTGCTGGCCAATCAAGCACAGTACACTGTATACTTTTCAGAAGTCCGATATTGTTCTATTCTTCAATCCTTGTCTTCTTGGTTCCATGTAATATTCTAATTTCTGAGACTGTGGATTTGGGGTTTTCATGAGCTGTACGCCATGATCATCACAATTATAACAAATTAAGGCTTGACTTATCTCGCTTTGCATGTAATGCGTCTGTCTCATATATCAGTTTCACCTTTTAATTTGCATTACTGAAATTAATGGACTTTTGCACGATATTCTAATTTTCCGAGTTTCACCTGTATATCGGGCAGCAGTGATATAGGAAGATGCTGAAAGGCATCATCTCATACTGTGTGGGAGGAGGCAATGGTAAACCCCTCCTGCATTCTACCAAAGAAAACCACAGGGCTCTGTGGGCACCAGGAGTCAAAATCGACTTGACAGCACACTTTACCTTTTCTTTTACAAGGACTGAGCCTGCATGCAAAGCCAGTGCTCTGCCACTGAGGTATGGCTCAGCAAATATTAAATTATTCTGCACTTATGCTTCTAACCTTTTTTCTTCTTAACTTCTAAAATGGCTACGGTCGGGCTCACACATGCATGTACATTGCCTGGTTTGTGTCCCTTCACCCCCCACCCCACTGGGATGCCTGGCAGCTGAATGTGGATACCTTGAGAAAGATTGTGTTTGAGGTGACATTGATGCAAACATTGTCTGCAGTGTTATATTGGGAGATGACTCAGTCACACGTGTGGTTCACCACTTAATGCTGTTGTGATCAAGGGATGAACATGCATGCAAAAACCAGCCATAAGATTCATGGCATAGGACAAGGAAAATCTTCCCAGTTTCTAGACTCTTTTTAATATAATTACTGGCTGAGAGAGAGCAACCTAACAGAACTTCTCAACTAACTGCACCAGGGCAATGGGGAAGCAGCCATTTTTGACGCCCTTCCCTTCCCCAGGAAGATCTCTGTGCCCCTGAAAATATCACCCAAAGGGCTACACAACCATCAAGGACATATTTTCAGGTGGCACAGAGGGCTTCCTGGGGGAGGGGAGGGCATCAAAAATGGCTGCTTCCCTGCTGCATTGGTGCAGTTGGGAAGTTCTGGTAGGCTGCTCTTGCATCATGCTGGTGCATTCTTGCTCTGTATGTCAGTCACTGAAGAGAAACTGGTTTACTATGAAAGCAATATATTGGTGAAGTCACCTTAAGTGGTGCAGGAGCGAAATGCTTGACTAACAAGCAGAAGGTTGCCGGTTCGAATCCCTGCTGTTACTATATCAGGCAGCATCAATATAGGAAGATGCTGAAAGGCATCATTTCATACTGTGCAGAAGGCAGCAATGGTAAATCCCTCCTGTATTCTACCAAAAGAAAACCACAGGGCTCTATGGGTGCCAGGAGTCAAAATGGACTTGACGGCACACTTTACCTTTACCATTTCAGGGAGGAGAGGAGAAACTATTTTTGCCTGTGGGAGGCAGAGAGGATGAAATTTTTTTTAAAATGGAAGAAATCAATGTTCAGGAAGATGTGAGAATGGTTTATGGGAAAGATGCAATGATATGGTGCTCCAGAGGGGTTAGGCCATGATTTATGGAAGTCAAAGACAGCTGACACACCTGACAACACCTTGTTTCCCCCTCCAGACAGTTATCTGAAGAAAATGCAAATCTCCAGGAATATGTTGAAAAAGAGACGGAGGAAAAAAAGAGGCTGAGCAGGACGAACGAGGAGCTGCTGTGGAAGCTTCAGACTGCTGAGCCCATGAGCCCCGTGAAACTGTCTCCGACCTCGCCGACGCGTATTTATCGCTGCTCCTCAGGACCTCCTACCCCTGCTAAAGTCAGCACAGTGCCAAGATGACAGGCTCATGCAGCTGGTGGCACTGACTTGCCCTGACCATGTCCCAATCTACTGAATGTTATCGTCCGAGAAAGTATTAGCCACAGTATAAGTAGATATCCAGGGTCCGTTATTCTATCAGCATGCTCTCTAGCTGCATAGCTGCAGACGACTAGGCAGTATACTCTTGTGGTTCAAACATCAGAAACCCCTAGGATTGGCACATTGTTGCCCTCAAATAGCATGTCCAGTGTAAGCTGATGTGTGGAAATCACTACCAGGGTTAGAGCCAACAGCAAGAGACAACTCGATTATTACTTCTCGTTCACTCAGAATGAACTTTTCGCTGCAGTTTTTCAGGTTAGTTGCAAGTTCAAGTTCTGAACAGCTCTGTGTATGTGCGTGTGTGTCTGCAGCCAGGTATGGATCATCCTGGCATCCATGCACAGAGGCGCACAGAAGGCACGCCTATACACACCTAACTATGTAGCGGAAGCTGTTCTGAACTGCGTTTTTTTTAATATGTGAACAGATTCTACAAAAGTGCTGATATTTTTTCATGACCGTCAGCAATTTTCTAACTTGTGCCTAAGACTTATACTGAAATGAAATGCATTTTCTTTTCGTCAAAGCTTCCCAGGAATATTTCTATCCAAACTAAAAGCAAGTTACACAGAAGTAGAAGCACCTTCCAAATGGCCACCAAGTGGTACATTTTCTCAAGCAAAACACCAGCGTCTTTGAAATTCTGAAATAGTTACTGCCTTCAAACATGATTGCTTTTTGATCAATGACGGACATGGTTATTCATCTATCTCCCCAGTCAAAATTAGAATGCTTCCTGCTGTTGGAAGTATCAGATAAACAGGCCTCAAATTTTATAGCCCTCTGTTTTATTTGTCAGGTTGAGTCCATTTTAGCCAACTGTGATCATTTTAAAGTACATTTTTAAAGCTCTTTGATATGGTAGCAAGGCAATATACATATAAATGTAAATTTATACATTTGTTCCCTCAGATAGTTTCTTTTTTTAAAACCATGGTAAGATGGCCTGGAAAAGTTCTTCCACACAAGTTTGCCTGAGAATACAAGGTATTCTGGATGTGCTACACCAGGGACAGGCAACCTTGGCACTCCAGCAGCTACTGAACTACAACTCCAATCATCCCCTGCCACAATTTATTGGGAGTTGTAGTTCAGCAACAGCTGGAGAGGCACAGTTGCCTACCTCTGTTCTACATGCACATTTTGTCCTCCATCATGTATAACAAAGCCTAGTTCTGCTGATAACAGAGCCAGGCTGTTTCTCATACAGCGGGCTGGTCCAAGCAATCCATTGGTGCATCAGTAGTTTTAATGACAGCAATGAAGCAGCATGTAATCTAGGGATGCATGACTTGGGCCCTCCAACTGTTTTTGGACTACAACTCCCATAATCCCCAGTCACAGTGGCCAGTAGTTAAGTATGATAGGAGCTGTAGTTCAATGTTTGCAGGAGGGCCAAGTGTTCCGCTAATCTAAGGTAAGTGTCCCAGAACCCTCCTTGCAATGTTGACCAGGTTGCTGGACTTCTATTCTGTGTGCCATCAGTATCCTCTGCAACATTCCAAAGGATCCTGGGGTGCAGCTCTCAACTTCAATAAGTAAAATAGTCTTCAGTTGGCTGCGGGCACAGAAAAATAATCACCACCGCACCAAACCGCGGGATATAATATCTCTGTCTTTGTTACAGTCATAGGACCACAAAGGACATCGAGCTGGTAGAATGTAGGCTAGTTTCCCAGAGAGTAAAGTAGCAGTCTGTATAGTGTTAGGCCTTGAGAAGGTTCTTAAAAATGAGTTAGACAATGAGAATCCAACCCAAATCCCTTATTGTCTTTGATGTGATAGAGGTGGGGTTCCAGCAGTTGTGTCAGATTTGTTAGGCTTAGCCCGTGAAAACGTTGAACGTAGCATCGGACAGTTGTGGAGCATGAATCATCCAAGCAAATGAAATATTGTTTTCTTTATATCCATGTGATACTTTGGTTCTCAGTTGATGGACAGGCGTCAAAACATAGAGTACAATCCTTCATGTTCACTTTAGAGTCCCTTAAATCCAGGACAGCTCAACGTGCCAAAACACACTGAGTCAAAAAGCAGGAGTGTTGTCCTCAGTGAGCTGGGCACATTAGCGACTCCTAGTCTGAAGTCCACACAAGCACCTGGGGTCCAGCACAACTGCTTGATGTTTGTCTACAGGACTTGATAGTAATCTAGGCCCAAAACATAGGCTGCAGTTGGACAGCCAACACTGTTAGTGCGCCACAAGCCTGTGGCCCAATACCATGATGTACAAAGGTTAATTTCTTTTTTAAGAGAAATTTATTTTTATAGCGGCCTTGCATGATACTGTGATACAGAGTACATCCTAGATAAGCTCATGTCATTTTAGTTGAGTATCACAAACAGGTCTAGATTTGCATAATGGGCAACAGAGAGTAGGATAGTTGTGACCATGACTCACTGGTATAATTTTAGCCACGCTTTCATACTGCACTTGCTAAAGGCACAGATGACACCACAGTGCACCTGTTTCATTGTTACATTGCAGTCTTGTATAATGTTGGTTCATGCAAGATATGTTCCTAAGATGGTGATAAATTTGCATTTGCTTATGTTGCTCTGTAGACAGTGTATTCATCTCCACTTCTGGACTAGTGGAGCCAGGCTGTGGATAGGTGGGAGGGGATGGGGTAGGGGCTGCTTTGCCCATTGTCTTATCTGTTCATGCTGCTTTCCTCATCTGTTCATTTATCACCTTCATATACAATAAATGCTTCCAGATATGAATTAAGATTTTAGGCGTTAGTGGCAGGGAACTGCCTTCAAGTTTCCTTTTTTGCCATTTTCATGATAATGTCAAATCACCAGTTACATTGCTCCGATTTATTTGGTACAGATTGTAGATCCCTGCTTCTTCCAAACAGGTAAGGACTAGAATCCTAACTTCCTTTTCAGGTGTCTTTAAAACACAGAGATACTAGGTATGTCTTTGTAAGGTCAGCTGCAATTGTGAAACCCATGTTTTGCTGAAGCACAAGGACTTTCTCCAACTTTCACAAATATTCTACTCCAGTCTAGCCTTTTCTGACTTCTAAAATATAAAATTAGAACACAACTTTTTCTACATTGACTACATTAAAGGATTCCTTAAATCCATTAATATGCTGTAGAATCCATAGGAAAGTAAAGTGTGCCATCAAGTTGATTCTGACTCCTGGCACCCAGAGAGCTCTGTGGTTTTCTTTTGGTAGAATACAGGAGGGATTTACCATTACCTCCTCCCACACAGTGTGAGATGATGCCTTTCAGCATCTTCCTGTATTGCTGCTGCCTGATATAGTACCAGTGGGGATTTGAACTGGCAAGCTTCTGCTTGTTAGTCAAGCATTTCCCCACTTTGCCATACAGTAGCCTAAAAACAAACTTTTTATTTTTAAGCAATTATCTTCCATTGTCACCTTAAAAAAAAAAAAGGCTTATGAAAATGGCAGCCTAGGGACTGTTTTTCCTTCATGGAATGTTCCTTTCTTTTGAGCAGCACGCTATAGACAATTACCCATTTTTCAGCCCTTAAATATCCAAGTATTGGGGGAAGAGGAGGCACCTTATGTATGTTCTTAGGTCATACAAAATAAACCAGGTGACCATAGCTGAGATTCAAAGAAAAACTAGCTCTTGGACATCTGAGGAGACTTTGGTATTGTTTCTCAAGCAGCAGCCCCACCCCTGCCAATTGCACATAGCAAGCCAGTTTTGAAATAAAGGGGATTTTTAAAAAACAAGCAGTTCATAATAGGAGATGGGGGAAGGATTGACTGTAACAGTTCAAGAAACCGAAGTCAACAATCCCAGTGGCCAGGTCCAGATCCTTGAGATCTCAGCTGGAATCTCAGCCCATGCAATCTGCTCCACTGACAACAGTGAAGGAGGCACACACAGGTTATAAGAAGGGCACAACCAACCAAAAATGTTAAGCTGGCAGAGAACATGTGGGAAGTGGGGAATTTTTAGATCAAGTGTTGTGCAAAGCGAGAGTAACATCCCTCTCCTTCCAGTTTTCTGAGGCACTAGTCTGGGAAAGACTGCACTGTTTGTTGCAAGGAGGACTGTAGCACTGGCCAAGGTAGCCATCACTACCTTCTTGGGACTATTCTCCTTAAAGGCCTGCCTGTTTTCTCCAGGAAGCCACAGTTTGTCCCCACAAGAGCCTGGATGTGATGAAGTGTGGACAAATGATTCACTCAGTTCTTCTCACCATGATCTCATATCACATCCAAAGTCCATAGATGTTTATTCCTCTTTTCCACCCCCACCCCACAACCCATGCTTTGGGATGTGCAAGGGAGACCACGCACCACTGAGTTTCAGATAAGTGGAGGCACCATGAAGGGAACCATACTTTTGCTCTATGTCCTTCCCAAACTGGCTCAGGATTTCTCTTTCCCAGAAGTCCTCCAAGGCCTCCCACTCAACAAGAGTCTTCCTGAGAAATTAGATCGCAGGGCCCTGCTGCTTTAGGAACCTTGAAGGTCCTGCAAAAGTTCCCAATTGAAAAACTAATGCATGGAGGAGCAAAAAGGAAAATGTTTTCTTCTCTTGTGCTACATATGAAACATTATTCAGAACTTTGAAGAAATATTTGCATAAACTGCATTTCTCACCAATAAAATTAGCAGATACTGAATGGCAAAAATCACTTTTCAATTAACAATCAATAACCCGAATCAGGTATTTTGTGTCTCTCTGCACTGATTGCATTTGTGTCCCATGGACACCTTTCGGCTCCTTGTGTAAAGTTCTCCCCACTCCATGCAGTAGGAGGTTTGCGGTCTAACTTAATGTGACTATTTGAATTACAGGAAAAAGAGTTTGTATTATTTCCGTTACAGTGTACAGGTGTGTGTAATATATTAATGACAATAAATACATGCTCCAGCATTAGTGTCTGGTGTACATCACTTGCTCTTTTTATGGCACTCCGGGTAGTCAGAATCTAAAGAAGAGTCTTAAAAAAATAAAGTGGAGAAACCCAAAAAACCAACCCCCTAAATAACCAACCAAAAAGCGGGGGACAGAGAACCCAGCCCCCCGCCAAAACAACAACAACAAAAATTGCTTGGAGTGTAAAGTAACCATTGAGTATATTGGTTTCCCATAAACCTTGTGAATTCTCATCTTTTTAAGGCAATGATCCTGTCCGAGAGAGAGAGAGAGAGAGAGAGAGAGAGAGAGAGAGAGACCCAGCCACATAAGCTGCAAGTCCGTCAACCAATTCCTCCTCATGAACAGGAGCTTATTGCAGCAAATACTTCACAGAAGTGCAGCTGCCAGTAGCAGCCTGCTAGAACCAGCAGAAATACCTTCTTATTTCTTTTCTGTTTTTAAGGATGAAACTATTTGTTGAAATTTCAGGGAACCATTTTAATGCTGCATCACATATCAACAAACTGATTTCCAAAGTTGAAGACATATTTACAGTGTCATTTACAGAAAGATTTCTATGAACCAGAGGCTGTGGTCCAGTAATATATTTAACATTTACAAGAACACAAAACCAAGGCTGTCTTTTCAAAGGGGGAAGGGAACCAAGATATGAAGACCTAATAAAACAGAACTCCATTGAAATGGGAGAAGAAAAAAGCAACTTCTGCAACATCAGCATCAGAATAATTGTATCACAACAGTAAGAAACTCCAAGGAAATTAGAAAAATAGAAAAGAATGATCAACAAAAAGGTATATACATTTTACTAAAAAAAAAAACACATGCAGATTCTTTCATGGCTTCTGGGTTAAGAGATGTATTCCTGAAGAAACCCCCACATGTTCTGATAAGTATGTAGCATATAAACCAAGATGGTGCCCCATCCATTTTTTGTGCTCCTGAGACCAGATGGACATAGAAAGGCACAATGTAAAGATAGGAAGCCTTCCACTTCATCAGGCACCCACACCCCACAGCCCTGACTGCTTGCGATTTGGGTAAGACCAGCCCTCACTGTTTCGGAGTTCTGTCATCTTGGCATAGCCTTTTATCTTGCGGCACATGTCAAGAGCAAGGAGGAAATATACCCTGAGGAAACACAGGTTTGGATTTTCATCACAGGCATTGTTCTCACCACATTTGGCTTCTGCTTTCCAAGGACTAGAATATGAAAGTGTCTTATGGAGAGGTGTTCCTACATGGGCTCTGGGTAACAAATGCCCAATAACCTTTACATTGCAAAATGTGTCCGAGATGCAGTTATTAAACTATCAAAAGCAAAGTATTTGGACAAGCAGCTAAACAATGACATGAAAGTCCAACTGAAGTAAGGAAAAGCAACAGTATGTGCCCAATCCTCATACTTGATGCATCAGCAAATAAATGTTAATATGGAATCACACTGACTTCTATGTGAAAACCATGTCCCAAATCAGGATGTTTTATCAGCACTAAAGGTGCATACCAGCTAGCACAAAGAATCTTTCATGACGAGAGTGCTGGGTTGCAATCTACAACTCAGTTATTCCAAGTTTATTCCAGATATGGTTGACAAACTTTGGCTTTATTAAGAGACCCAGTTGCAAGATAGAATTACTTCTCATCCCTTCGCTGTCAGTACAGTTTCATTACAATTAAGCCAGCAAAAAAACCTCTGATCAATCAATAGAAGCTGATTTTAATCAATGAGGTTGGCAATTAAGGGCAGACAAATTAATTTATTTTAGAACCTTTGGGACAAGGTTTATTATTGCAATAGGGAACAAAAACAAAAACAAGAAGATTGCAGTGGTGCTTCCATTTCAGAAAGTGAGCTTTTAATTCAACTTGTAAGTTCTCACACTTCTTTCAGTATCTCAAAAGGCACCTATATGAGGCTTTGGTAACATGCAAATTTATGTGAAATTTAATTGCTTAAAAGGCAGATGATTATCAACTAAAATTTCTTTAATTGGTTCACTGCCACAATTACAAATAAAAAACATTCCAAAGGGCATGAAGCTGCCTCCAAGCTCTCACCTGCCTCCGAATTCCACTCTATAATAGCCAAACCTGCATACATCAAACACATGGGAGCACTTCGTACCCAATAGCACCCTTAACAGCAGGACTTTTGCCTTTTAGTTCATGCCGTGGAGGTCCAAAGCACATTTTGGGAACATAATTTGTACAGTCATCATAGGAACATTGCATTGCATTACCCTGTCAAGAAACAGTGTAATAATATTTAGAAAGATGTAGAAGAGGGGACAGAATCAGTTCAATCAGTTGGGAGTTATGTCATTAAATATATATAAGCACCCAGAATTTCATACACACAGAAATAGGCTTCTGCTCACATATCCTAGTGGGATACAGAATCTAGAGCAGGGTATCAAACTGTGGCCCTCCAACTGCTGTTGACCTACAACTCCACAGTGGCCAGTAGCCAAGGATGATGGGAGTTTTAGGCCCCCCCCCCGGCGGACCACAGTTTAACACCCCAATCTAGAAGGTATGCACAAATAGCAACTGCACAAATAGCCATGTTAGAAAATTGGCGAGACTGCTGATCAGCTGTTTGATAGGGAAGTAGAAACCTAGCTCTCCACCACACACTCACTCACAAGAGATACAGGCACATACATTTGAATTAGGTTTATATAGTACATCCACTCTACTCAAGTCTCCATTATGGCAAGACACCCTGTGATCCACAAAGGAACCAAAATGAAATCTAATCCTACTAAAGTCAATGGTAATAAATTAGGAATAAATGTAACTTCTTTATGGATTCGGCTGCCTGCTCAATGTTGAGTCAAGCCTATTTTGGAAAAGCCTATTTAAAAACAGCCTCCTATAATGCTTTGGTTTCAAAGCTTTCCCTAGCCACAATCACCCATCCACAAATGGCCCAGAGCTGAAGCAGCAGCCATGGGTCCCTGAACATAGACGTGGCTGCAAGGACAATGGATGAATTATAAATTTATTTATTTTTAAAGCTCTTAGTAGAAAATACACGTTTGGCTAAAGGGGGTAGGAATTAAAATTGCATGGGTTTCCCTGTAATTGAATGCTCCACACTCCAATGGTGTTGAACATGTAGCCACCTTTATGTTCAGGAAATAAAGCTGCTAAGGAATGTAACAGGCAATGAGTTGACAAGAAGAAAACGGAGGTCGCTTCCAACTCTGAAATTCAAGGATTCCAAGGTGGACTTCAAGTCCAACCCCCTGCGCAGTACAGGAATCTGCTACAGAATCCCTGCCAGATGGCAGTCCAGCCACTGCTTAGAGACCTCTTCTGAAGGTGAGCTCTCCTTTAGGGGAGGTTTTCAGAAACAGAGACTGGACAGTCATCAGTCAGGCATGGAGAGGAGGTGTCAGCAGAATCCTTGGCTGGACAAAAATCTCTCTTCTAAACAGTTCACAACTGGGTGCCAAAGGGCATTTGCATTGCATACCATTTTGGACCAGAATATTTTGATCCCAAAGTCTGAGGCAAGATTTCTTGCGGTGTTCTGAAACTGTAAATTGGAATGCTCGTGGATCTTCAAAAGAAAAATAGGAACAGATCATCTGAAATCCCTGTTTATGGTGTAGGATTTCCCCCCTACTGATCCGATTACATGTTAAGGAGATAGTTGCTAGCTGAGTACCAGCAGACACATTCAACACTGGAGGGAGGCAGGAGAGCATGAGAACCACCACCGATAAAGACAGAATGAAAGTGCTTAAAGATGCGAAGAGATGAGAAAACCAAAACTTTTGTTTTAACTAGTTACTTTCTGCCACAAGACTAGGTATCTTTTCTAACGATTCACATTACATTCCACAAACTGAATTCACCCTGCCACATGTTTTGCACTCATCGACATGACCCGCAGTGTCCCAGCACTCTGGGTGGGGGCTGCTGTGGTTGCACAGGCAACCCCGACGCTATTAAGGAGGAGCCATTGAGCCAGTAGCGCGATTGCAGTTATTGTATCACCACAATGGTGATACAGGCACTCCCTGAGTTACAAACATCCAGGCATACAAACAAAGCTTCATAACATATTACATTAAGAAGTCCCCAACTTACAAACACCAACCTGCCCAAACAAGTTGTCCCTCTTGGGAACTATGTGCATTCCAAGTTACAAACTCTTGGAAGATACAGGCTGGGGACTGGCTTGTGTAATCACTCATTCTTAACAGCATCAGGACTGCCTGCTAGAAATGTGAAGGCCTGAAAAGAACTGGGGGGTGGGGGAGAAACAGGGCTTTTCTCCCCCTAGGAAAAGATTGTCCCTACCCTCAATTTTCCCCCCAGGCTTTCCCATCTCTACTGCCTGCATGTACACAGTAGGAACATAGGAAGCTGCCTTATACTGAGTCAGGCCATTGGCCCATCTAGCTGAGTATTGTCTACCCAGACTGGCAGCAGCTTCTCCAAAGTTGCAGGCAGGAGTCTCTCTCAGCCCTACCTGGAGATGCCAGGGAGGGAACTTGGAACCTTCTGCAGGCAAGTGCTCTTTCCAGAACGACCTCATCCCCCAAGGGGAATATCTTACAGTGCTCACACATCTCCCATTCAAATGCAAACCAGGGCTGACCCTGCTTAGCAAAGGGGACAATTCATGCTTGCTACCACAAGGTCAGCTCTCCTCCCATAGGTCTCCTCCATGTTGTGTAGCCCCAGCATGGAGCATTGGCACCAGAATCCCACACACGATGTTGGCCAATGTAATTCATAACTCACTGGCCTGATAACTGGCAGCCAGTAGGTACAATCACCCAATGAACTGTGCATCTATGGTTGGAATTCAATTCAAAGTATGAGACAGTTTGAACCACAATTCAAAGTATGAGACAGTCCTCAGACAAGTTCCCTCACAGATTGAATAAACTTCATCCATAACTGTGCTCCTGTGTTAGTGGGGCTGATCCCACCCTAGAGCTTCAAATCTTATGTATCACTGGGAAGTCAGTCCCCTTGAACTCAGCTGGATCAAGTTACAAGTAAATATGCACAGGATCAGGCTGTACACAAGGCCTGTGCAAAGCTTCAGCCGAAACTGAATACTCCACACTGTCATTCTGATACCATACAGAGGCGATTGTTGGGATGGCTGCACCCATGCAGGAACCTCCATTGGTGCTGAGGAACACACAGCACTGCGCAGAGATGACTTGTGGAAATAGTCACCTCTGCACAACGGCAGGACTGTGCAGAGTATTTGGCTTTGGTTGAAGCTTCACACAGGTCTCCTATACATTATGTATATCCGACCTGGTTTTGTGTGTTCTCTCTCTCACTTTAGTGAGAGTTTACACATGCAGAAATATAAACCTAATAGAGTGAAAAGAATACAATCTTGAAGGAAGAGGCCACTTTCTAGACCCCCCTCTGTCCTGAGAGAGACCTGTCCAGTTATTTTTTTGTCTTGAACATTAATAAAGGTGGCAATACTTCAGCATAGAGTTTTATATGTAAAGTCCCCTAGCTACTATGCTAAACCAGCTTCTTATTTACAACAGTTATCTGCCTATTTACAAAGACACACTTTAAGAAATGCCAACTTATTCTTCACAATAGCAAAGCAGCATCTTTCAGGTTTTCATCAATGTACTCAAACTTTGTATGTTTATATTTAGGCTTTGGAAAGGGGTGGAGAGAAGGAATTGCACCTTTAATGCAAAGTCTGTCTGGTTTTCAATGCTTCCTGCTCTGCTAATTCAGACCAGGGGTGGGGAGGGAAGAGTCTGCACACCCACCACCTGTATCCCATGAGTGCAAGGGATGGATAGCTGCAATGGGACCAGTAGAAAGAGCCCTGGGATGCCGTGCTCTCTGTGGAGACAACAGCTGCTGGCACCAAGGAGACTCAATAACAGGGCAGAGTAAAATCCTTCTCCCTCCTGGCCCTTCCCAGACACTCTCCTCTCTGTGGGACACCTGGGGTTACAGAAGATAAGGCAACGTTTATTATTCACTAGGTGAACAGGAGCATTTATGCAGTTCTAGTATACCTGATCCTGATACCTGGTATCAGCACTACTCCCAAGGAACCTCTGCATCCTTAGTGAAGCAAGCAGACCATGAGGCTAAAGAGGTTCCTATCCTAACAGTTATTTTACTAGAACTTAAGTCTTTCACAGCAGAACAGTATTCCCACTCATGACAAAATTCCTACGTGGAGTCACTTCCATGGTGGAATGTGTGTGAAGCCCATGTTTCAATAGAACCTGTGTGAGCGTGCGTGTGTATATGCAGTGATTTACAGATATATAGGACCCTCACAAATATAAGAGATTTTTACCCTGTTTTCCCTCCTATGCTGAAAAATGAATACATAAAATCAGTTCTATAGCCACATCATAAAATAAATGCTAATCACCACCACAGCAACTACAGCCACACCAAGTTATAAAAATGTATTCCCAAAAAGCTTGCTAGAATGCGACTGTTATCTATATCTACACTTAGACACCTCTTGTAATGAAGTCACTGAGAGAAGGAGTCATTACAAAGAAAGCCAACTTCAGGCAGCTTTCAGTTTCCTCTCCTGACCAGGCAACATGCAGAACAAGGCCTCATCTACTTAATGGAAACAGATGTTTAGAAGGAAGAGGACACTTCTTAAGGTAAGGTGGGCACAGGCCCTTACTGGAAATGAACAGCGCCTTCTTAACAGAAGCAAGTCCAACAGGCAAGAGCAATGGCCATATATGATCTCCCTCAAACCTGTGCTAGTTAAGAGAGTGGCAGCCCTTTTGTACAAGTGGCAGCTCCTGGACGGTCTTCAATGGCAACTCCACAAGAACAATCATTTTCATAATCAGTCCAAGAGATTCTAAAAGCAGGGGCAACTTATTTTACACAAAGGAATCAAGGCAATGTATATATATATATATATTAACAGTAAGTGATTTCTGCATAGGAATTTTGTCATGTGTGGAACAGCCATCAGAGCTAGTGTAGCCAAATTGGGGAGCTGTGAGCTCAAAGTTCCACTTAGTCAAAGACTCTGTAAGATGGGAATTCTCTGTGTCCTACAGAGACAAGCTGGAAGCTCCAATCGGAACACTGTACAAGAATGCTGCATATACAAAGCCCAATGAGTTCTGAGCTACAACCAGTTCTTTTTATCGGGAGAAACTATTCACACTTGGTCAAAGTATCAACCTCCTTGGCTTGCTCATTATGGCCCTCTGACAAAAGGCCAGTTGTGGCTCAAAACAAATTGGGTTTTCATTTATTGACCAGTCAATTATTCTCTCTCTGCCCTTTTACTCCTCCTATTGGTCTGATCATGATTTCATGGAGCTGAAAGTATCTAAACAAACCAACAGGAGTTTGGACACCACAAAAGAACATTTTTCCCTCTGAATTTCCCCACACGAAATAAAACCCTACAAAATAAAAATTATCTTTCTTCCAAGTGCCACTGTTTCCCACACAATCCGCCTTGACTGCAATATATAAAGCATAAATACCCACAAATAATAACAATAACAATAATAATAGTAGTAACAACAATATTCAGGTCTTCAACATAAAAAAGACAATGAGGTGGGTCTCATGATCAGTGAGACCCGCTTTTGAGGATACTGCGGGGAGAGCGGGCTAAGCCCGCTCTCCCTGCAGATGATCGGGGCAGTAGCCCTGGGTTGCCTGATCGGCCGCCCACACGATTGCTGGCTCCGTGACGTGACCTCCCCTCCGGGGGTCTCCTTGTGAGTAGCCACGGCGCGGACCTGCGCCGCGGCTACTCACAACCAGATAGCCTGGGTTTGCGGAGCACTCGCTCCGCAAACCCGGGCTAAGAGGAGGGCTACCAAAGCGAGTTACCCGCTGGAGAACCACCGGGCTCGCAGCCGAGCCCGGTGGTTCTTGCGATCAGGAAAAATTGGGCTAGGCTTTCCTAGCCCGATTTTTCCCAATCATGAGAATAGCCCCAATGTATGAGAAAAATAATTAAAAAACATCAGAAAGCTGGTTTTTGTATTTACAGCAAGCATCTGCATGAAATAAATTGTTTCCTTTGGAAATATCTTTTTAAACAAAAAATACAAAGAGGCAGATCTCTGCCTCTGCATAGATTAACGGACACCTGATTCCCCGCCCCTGCCCCTGACCTGACCGGAAGATTCACAGGTGGCTTGAGTGTGACAAGAAGCTACTTCCCCAGCTTTTGCTGCTTACTGGGATACACCCCTTCTGTTAGAACAAGGGCTGGTAACCTTGGGTGTAGCTTGGGATAATGGAAGTTGTAGTCCAAGAGCATCTGGGGAACCAAGGCTGAGAAACCCTGTGTTAGAGAATGTACCAGGAGTGTCTGCAAACAGTATGGAAACCAGTTCCACATGGCTCACCTGGACTACAGCCATCTTCTTGGTGGTGTTTACCAAAAGAGAACATTGCTTTATTGAATTAATGAGACTAGACTATTATGTGTGGTCAGTGCTCACGTGCTTATGCCTCAAATGCGGATAGCAGATACAAGCTCCTTTTGCTTTTAGTATTGCATCCCCCACACCCCACTTATGAGGGTAGAATCAGCCCCTTCTAAACAGGGGTGAGTAGCCACAATAAATCTGCTTAACAGACCAGATAGTTGCCCCAAATCTTCCAGCTAAACAGAGACAGAAGTTGGTTCCTACTCTGTGCCAGAAGAGTAAAGCTCAACACAAGCCAAGTTCAGCACAGCTCCTGAAAAGCATGTGCTTTAAATAAATTATTTTAAAATGTAACAATAATAGACAGATATGTTTGGGGGCTGGGCCCAGAAGATCTAGCTTCAAACTCTATCTCTACCATGGAATTACTGGATGACTGTATTCAGTTGGTTTTCTTTGCTTCAAGGACTATCAAGGATTCATCTCATAAAGATATGGTGAAAATGAGGAATACAAAGATTGAAAAGCACTTACTCTGACCAGTGTTATCCCATACGTCCCAACACCCCAAACTATGCAGTCAACAGAGCTGCGCTCGATTTTCCACTTTCATACACCTGCCCAGGTAGAAGACTAATAAGGAACCACATATTCTACGCAGTTATACAATAAGCTAGAAGCTTTTCTCTTAAGGACCCACTATTTCCCAGAACAACGGTTTGTGTAACGACAAGAATTCAGCCTGCAAGCCACTACCTTAAAAGAGAGTCGCAACACTGCGGGTCAAAGCACAGGAATGACTTGCACAAAATAGGTCAAGTACAATGGATAAATAACACAACCCAGTGCTATCCTTAACCAGTTCAGCCCTGGGCAAAGGGGCATTTTCATACCGCACAAGAGGTTGACTGTGGTTTGTTGATGTGTTGTTGTAGGCAAGGCCCCTTTTTCCCCCCAATAGTCCTATGTGGATTATTTTGCAGACCGACAATGCAGCGTCCGCTCCTCTTAAATCTGAGTACAGTACCTAAGGAGTTAAATTCGCAGGCCCTCTGAAAGGCTTGATCTCATAGCAGCATTGGAAGTGAACTGGCACACAGAAAAGCGCTTTTCTTTCCATATGCTTAACACAGAGGGGGGTGGGAAGAGAGCTGCCAGCACTGGGTAACAGTGTTGTTGGGAGTATGCCAGAGGCCTGGCTTTCCCCTTGCAGTCTCTTATAGCTGCACCACCAAGGGGCAGTGACGGGGCATGGAAGTCCACCAGATGTTCCAGAGAATAAAATACTTCAGGGTCCCAGAGAAAAGAGCATCCTTCTCTGCACCGGATGCTCAGCTGTCCTTCCAGACAACACACCGTCAATCATTTACAACTGTCCACATTGTTGTCGGTACTTCTTTCTGCATTTGTTGGTGCCGCCGAATAAGAGGCCTCCACGCTGTGCCACATGCCATAGGCAAAATAAATAAGGAAGCCTGAAGGGATGAAGGAAAGGGAACGATTTAACGCCGAGCATAAAGTCCTCTGGTGTACAGGCTATTACCAGTTTTCTTAAGAACTAGAATCAGGAGCCACTGCTGGCACACAAAGATTCGGCCAAGAACACAGGCTGTGCTGGGCCTCACTACCAGCTCAGCATGTCTTTCCTTTACACCGGAGACTCAAGGCCATAAAGCTTGAGGGAGAACTCCTGATGTAAAGGAAGACTAAATACACTGTTAAGAGGCCTCTAGATGTTCTGGATCTTTCCAAGGCCAGGGGTTACAGTAAGAAGTCTCAGCCTAGCTACACAGAATCAGGCATCAATTCATATGTCGTTTTAAGATGAACTATTGTGTCCTCATATTTGCATGTCAATGAAATAGTGAAATTCCTTTTGCATTTTTACATAATGAAGCTCTTCTAAATGAGGGGGAAGAGTTTGTGTATTTACCATAACCCAGGAGCTCACTAGGGGTGTGCAAGGAACCGTCTGGCCTGGTTTGGTTCGAGGCTGCACTAGCCTCGAACGGAACCGAGCCAGTTCGGTTCGGCCCCCCCTTGAACCCACCCACCCCCGGTCGGGTCCCGGAACTTTTTTTTTTAAATTTAAATGTTAAAGGAACTACCTGTAGCCCATTTGGGGGGCATGCTGTAGCCACGGGAAGGTCCACACGGGTTCCCTCTCCCCCCGCCGGCCTTCCTCATCACCACCACGCCCGGGTAAACATAGCCTTTTTGGCCCTTTCGGACCTCCGTAAAAGCGGGCGGCCGCCACGCATGCGTAAATGCCCTCTGCGAGGCCATAGGGCATCTGTGCATAGGCAGCCGCCGCCTAAATGGTGGCCACTCGCTTTTACGGAGGCCCAAAAGGGCCAAAAAGGCTATGTTTATCCGGCCGCAGCGGTGATGAGGAAGGCCGGTGGGGGGAGAGGGAACCCGCGCGGACACCACCACCACCCCTGTGGCTACAGCAAGCCCCCTGAAGGGGCTACAGGTAGTTCCTTTAACATTTTTTTAAAAAAATTAAAGTTCATGGACCTGCTGGATCGGACCCGGTCTGGTTCTGGTCCGACGGTCTGGTCTGGTCCGACGGAACCGGGGTGGGTGGTGGGGTTCGGTGCAATCACAAACCCCTGAACCAAACCGTCAGACCGGTCTTGCACATCCCTAGAGCTCACTATAAATCAAAGGCCTCCAAGCAGGGCTTGACAAATCCTGAGTGCCAGGGAACACCGTAGGCACCATAGAGCCTAGAAATTTAACCACAGCACCTAGACAAGGCTATTTAGAGGCAGAGTTATTTAAGAAAGCCTTTAATTGTCCCTGTTCTAAGTATGCTACTTATAAAAGGGGATAAAGAGGAGCCCTCCCTCTTTACAATATCCATCACTGGTAATTTTGTCAGATATCTAACGTTCGGCTCCTAAATTTCTGGACTGGCTTCTGATCCAAAGGGAAATGGTCAAGGCCTGCCTTCAGGGCATGGTAAATACAAGCTCTCACCATACTGGTCCCTCAGTCAGAAAGAAAAGTGATAGGAAGTCACCCAACACAGCTTTACCGGGTAAAAAATGAACATAATAATCAGGCCATTAAAGACTGACTGCACCAGTCAAGCAGAAAGACACTTTGGCATGTCAGTGTTTAACCCTGCAATTTCAACATCTCCCGAAGAATGCCGAAGGAGTTTCCCTCAGTGTGTGTTCTTAGCCTTTCTGCACCTATGGATCCCTCAGATATTACCCATGCACCCCTACCTTGTTTGTATATATTTACTCTAGTAAAATTAGCAGAGGGGACAGGGAGGTACTCAGGATCATTATTTCCAAGCAATTTATTCCAGCTTGCCAGGAAGCAGATTAAATTCAGTGAAGCAAAGATTTCCCATGGTCGGTTTGGACTTGCCCCATGGATCCCAGGTTAAGAACCCCTGGGTTGAGAGAGCTAAAGCCTACACAGACAGGCGAAGGTAGAGAGAAGTGCTACCTTCTTTAGAAGTGGGCCAGGGGCATATTAAGGAACTTCCCACTTGCTATTTTTTTCCTGTTTTCCAAGGGATTTGGCCATCTATAATTACAGCATTCTACAACATGTATAACCTGGTGCCTAATGTTCCCAACTCACCAATAATGTGGCTCATAACTGTTGCTCTATTTGTTACATTTCACTTCCATATTTCAAATGGCCACACATTCATTCTTTCATTCGATTTGGTTTGTATACTGCCCTTCCAAAATGGCTCAGGGCGGTTACTACTTGCAAACTCACCTACTGCAAACTACTTGCAAACTCACCAAACATCTACTTGCAAACTCACCTATTGCCATCCAGATGGCAAACCGTATCCAGGTGCCAACATCCAACTGCATCATGAGGTAAACATTCACAAGGATGCTCATGATTGGAAGGAAAGGCAGAAGGGGGACCTAAAAAAACCCAAAACCAAAACACACAGTTGTACCTCTGGAACAGGTTTAGGGGCAGGCCTGGAGCAGTTCATCACAGCCAGGTTCTTAAATGATCATGCAAATATCAATGTATATTTTGACTGCATATCATCTATAAAAATAAAATTGAATGTCTGTTTATCTGTCTGTTTCCTATACATTCCTATGCCTTTTGAGCTATCAGGACCAAACTTTGCAAAGTGACTTCCCGTGACCCTATGAGTAGCACAGGATGCACAGGATACCCAGGAGCCCTGACAACCACCCCTCTTTCTATAAACTGTTATAATCCCAAGCAGTGCTGGGTACCTAAAGCTAGTTTATCATAAACGTAGACCTTCTCATGCTGACCAGTTAATGGAAGGAACACAGAGGCATTACAGCATCCCTACAATTGAGCCACAGCTTCATGTACTTTCCGAAAAATCATTTATATATGACACCATCCCCTTCCTCAGGAAGCCTTCTGAGGCACCCAAAAATATATCACGGAGGGTTGTGTGGCCCTTGGGGACATATTTCCTGGTGGCAACAAAGGTTTCCTGAGGAAGAAGAGGGTGTCAAAGATGGCTGCTTTCCCACTGCACTAGTGCAGCTAGTTGGGAAGTTCTGTTAAGGCTTCTCTCTTGCAGCACTGCTGCATCCTTGCTCTGTATGTCAGCTGGTGTGTCTTGTTTTTTTGGCTGCTCAGTGAGAAGGAAGAAAGACGCTCCTTTCTAGGGGCTGCACCACAATGTGATGAGTGTGCGCTTTTGGAAACTTCACTGCGATTGCCAAGAGAAACCGGCAATCTGCCATACCTCTGCTTGGCCCCTTCTAAACAGAACTAGTCAGATTACTAGATGAGAGGCAAGAGAAAGGAGTGCCAGGAGTGCTGAAGGTCAGGCTTGAGGTGCCTTGAGCCAATCTGTGTGGGAAAGTTTGCTCTGTGTTCCCCCACTAATTCCTGCCCTCCTGGCACAAAGCAGGCTGGCCTCCCAGTAATCTCTCTCCCAGCATGTGGAGCCAGCAAAGACTCAGACTGCTTCTTGCCCCAACCTCGTTCTTTACAAGCCACTTACCTTAAACGAGAGCTTAGTTTTGCTTTCCGGCTGTTTCCAAATAACCGCCCCGACGATGAAGCAAATGATAGTAACTATAATGAGCAGGCTAATAGCCCACGTGGCCCCACTTATCAGAGCGTTTTTCCCAAGGACAGTCAAGAGGCAGAAGAGGACGATAAGGAAACCTGAGGACAAGATAGGCAAGCTGTTTGTCAAAACAAAACAAAAAATGGAATTTCAAAGCCAAGTCAGGAACAGCCAAAGATGCAGAGCTCATAACAGGGTACTGTAGGAGTCTATACCTTTGAGTGCCCAAATGCTGTAGTTGCTGAAGGAGCAGTCATTTTGCCAAGAGGCAACAGATCTTGCAGAGCACAAGGTTCATGGGGATGTTCAGTGCAGAGCATCTGCTTTGCATGCAGGAAGTCCCAGGTTCAATCCCTGGTGGCATCTCCAGGTAAGGCTGGGAGAGACTCCTGCCTGAAACCTTGGAGAGCCATAGGAACATAGGAAACTGCCATATACTGAGTCAGACCATTGGTCTATCTAGCTCAGTATTGTCTTCACAGGCTGGCAGCGGCTTCTCCAAGGTTGCAGGCAGGAATCTCTCTGAGCCCTATCTTGGAGAAGCCTGGGAGGGAACTTGAAACCTTCTGCTCTTCCCAGAGCGGCTCCATTCCATGAGGGGAATATCTTGCAGTGCTCACACATCAAGTCTCCCATTCATATGCAACCAGGGCAGACCCTGCTTAGCTACAGGGACAAGTCATGCTTGCTACCACAAGACCAGCTCTTCTCTCCGCCACTGCCAGTCAATGTAGATAATGCTGAGCGAGATGGACCAACGGTCTGACTCAGCAAGAGGCAGCTTCCTAAGTCCATTCAGCTGCACTTGCTGAAGTTTTGCTGGGGCTCCAATGCCTTGAAACAGCTGTATAAAATAGGTGAACATTCAACAAGTGGCATTTCTCCTCATCACCAGCGTCCCTTGGTCTCTGTGTTGGAAGGAAGGTCAGCTGTGGAATTGCCACCATTTATGGGAGTGTTAAAGGCAGCTGTATAACCGGAAGCCATGTTCCTCTGAATACCAGTTGTCAAGGAGGCAGACAGTAGGGAGGATGTTGCCTTCATGCTCTGGGCTCTTCAGAAGCATCTGGCTGGCCACTGCTGGAAACAGTGGTCCAACTGCCTTGACACTGACATAAATGGTGACAACTGGCCTTCTGTCCAACATGGAGACCAAGTGATGCTGTCAATGAGAACAGCGTCACTTGTTTTATGCAGCTGTCTAAAGGCCCAGGAACCCTGCCAGGGGAAAAAATGCTGGCAAAAAGCCAACAAGTGAAGTGGAATGGATATTGAACTGCATGGCCCCTTGATCCAATCCAGCACAGATCTCCTTATGTTCCTAGGCAGCCTTAGGAAAGCCACAGCCCGAGGCTCAGAACCTTGTAGGTAGATAAAAGTACTGGGTTTTTAATTAATATTTTATATTTTATTTTGAAGGATTACCAAGAAGGTAGGTAGCTTGCCTAGGTCGCCATGCATCCTATACAGTCATGCTGTGACTCTCTCTTTCCAAACTCTCAGGAAACACACTGGCAGACATCCAAAGCAGCCTAATGCATGCAGGGCTAATCCTGGTGCCACTCTGTGCTTGCCCTGAAGTGTGGGCATTCTTGTGCAAGAGTGCAAATACTTTTTGGAGCTCACCTGCACTTCTCTGTTAGAGCAGAAATAGGTCATTTGACTGCCAATGGCAGGTTTCCTCACTAATAAAGCACTTCAGCAAGGAATCCAAAAGGCTGCTGTTCACAATATTAAGCAATTCATTACAATGCTTGGGTTGGGGTGGGTAGTGGGACCTTGTAGCCCCAGAATCTCTCAAAATGATGTAACATCTAAATGTTACCTGCCCCGAGATAAGTAGGATACAAGAATGAATACTCCTCTTTCCACATCTGTTGTCAAATGCACCAGGAAAGCTCATTTGAACTAACTCAGAAACATAGGAATGTGTCTTATACCAAGCCAGATCACTGGTCCATCTATATGTCTATACTGACTGGCAATGGCTCTCCAAGGTTTCAGGCAGGAGTCTCTTCAAGCTCTACCTGGAGAAGCCAGGTGAAGTGAACCTGGGACATTCTGCATGCAAGCAGGTGCTCTTCCAATGAGCTACAGTCCCATCCCCCTAATAGGAATCTCTTACAGCAGATGGTGCCCCATTGCAGTCACCCATCCAAATGCAACCCAGAACGGACTTTGCTTAGCAGAGGGCACAATTCATGCTCACTACCACAAGACCAGCTCTCCTCCCTACCAACTAGGTCTCCAACTCCCTGGAACATACTGGTCAGGCAGCAACTCTTACCCATGATGCAGGAGCAGCCTTTTGCTACAGAGCCAGAAAGTTTAGAAGGGTCCGTGTTTGAAGGGAACAGAATGGCTTTAAGGGAGCACTTTCCCTCTTCTCCAGGTAGAAACGCAGTCTGGGACTCACTGGTGCTCACAGACTCATTGTTGTCCACCTCATCAGTTGTGCTAGCCATTTGGTATGCCAAGTTAGGCTGCTCAGGTTGGTACCTAAGGGAAAGGAAGCGAAATTAAGTAGCTGCTCTCAGAGCACCTCTAACCACAAAGACCTTCCCCGCCCTCCACAAGTGGAAATCTTTGTCAAGGAGTCTCAAGAGGAGGAGCAATCAAACATTCCTCAAATATTCTACTACAGCTATGAAAATTTATAAATTGCTTTTCAACAAAAAGTTCTCAAAGTGTTTACATGGAAAAAGGAAAAGTAGTAAGATGGTCCCCTGACCCCAAAGGGCTCACAATCTAAAAGCAAACATAAGGCAAGAGCCACTGGAGGGATGCTGTGCTGAGGATGGACAGGGCCAGTTGCTCTCTCTCTGCTAAAGAGGAGGAAATCACCTGTTTAAAAAGGCACCTCTTTGCTTGAGTTAGTAGGAGGCCAGAATATTCAGCATTCTCAAAAACGGAGAGAAACTGCAATGCTACCATCACCACCCTCAAGTGAGACAAATGCAATTGGCTACATGCTCCCTTGCTAACTGGGGAGGGGATGATGGGAGTCCTAGTTCGGCAACATCTGGAAAGCCACACATTGCCCACCCCATAACTGGACAGTGACCAACTAGATGCCTCTGGGAATCCCACAACTAGGGCTTGAAGACAATAGTCCCTGTTCCACTGTCACTCCCCAGCAACTAGTATGTATTAGTATACGGCCTCCAAATCTGGAGATTCCATACTGCCATCATGACATCAATAGGCAGTGGTGCCTCTCTGTTAGAGTTCGTATCTACACCACGTTTAACTATTTTTGAGGACACTGAAAATCTTGTGTCTCCTAAGCTTAGTAAACTCAAACTATGTCAATCATCAGATTCCCCTGGCTCAGCACGATCTTATTTGTGGAGTTTTTGAGGTAGAATTTCTTCTACATTGCCACAGTACTTTTCCTAAGACACATGGGGAACTGGTTGCTTCTAATGGCAAGTTCTCTACATGGGACATAGCCCCCTTCGTTCTTTTGTCTTATACACATTATATAGAAGCAGCTGCATATACACAGAAGCCTTATCCCTCTAGTCTTGCAAATAAATCCATAAGAGTGACAAGACCTCAAATTGTAAACCTGTGGGATGAGGTTGTATGGCCACCTGATGGAAGCCATCGCATGGCAGATGTTATGCAAAGCAGTTTGTCAAAACAAATAAAGATAAGGGAGCTTGTTGGTGTAGGTGTGCTGCAGCAGTTATGCTTAAAAAAAGGGCAATGAAACATGCCATGGGCATCTGTGCAAGGAAAATCTCTTCACTACTTTCAGTCAAGACTGTATCGATGCACAGGCAGAAGGGACCTTGGGAACACAGGCAGTGATGCACGCCATACAGATTTTAACCCAAGGTAAAATCATCACCTTTTGGTTGCTAAGTTGCTACCAGCTTCTGAAAAGGCCTTTGATTCACCTTCTGCTCTTTGGTCCTATATCCAAATGGCCTACACAGCTCAATTCAGTTATTTAAAATAAAGCCCACCTACTCCTGTGTGCCACACAGGACAACTTGCCATTGCATATCAAGGACAGTACTGAGCAAAGCAGCACCAGAATAAGCTTGCAGGGTTAAAACCCGACCCACAAGATGTTCTTGCCCGCTCCAAAAACCAGTCTCTATGAGGTCTAGACACAAAAGACTCATTTTGCACATCAGGGCAATTCCAAGGGTGAAATGGAATCAGGCATGTTACCACTTTTTCAAATGACTGCAGCTATAAGCAAATTTTCAAGTTGATATCGTATCTCCACTGGCAGGAGAACATCAGTAATGGGATCAGAATCTTTGGACATCGTTTCAGATACCGTTACCTACATATTTTACACATTCCAGATACTAATATTTAAGGGGGTTGTAAAAATATGGCCTTATGGTAGGAGATGTTCTCTTGCAAGCAGATATAATACAGTATTAACTCGAAAATTTGCTAGTCATTGAAGAAGTAGCAACATACCTGATTCCGTTGCCGATCACACCCCTCCACTGAATCTACGTAATCTATATTATCTATATTATGAATTCTCTTAGCCGACCGTGGGGATGCGCGTCAAGCTCTTCACGGCGGAACTCTCGAAAGGTTGCACGAGAGTTCCAACCACGATAATGGAGGCGGCGGCCCGGCCTGCCCTACCCTGGGGAGGCGACTGGGCCGCCGGGAAGAGGAGGCGGCGGGCGGCAGTAGAGCCGCGCCACCGAGAGCAGCCCAGCTAGGCAGGCAATGGAGCTGCACCTGGCCGGGAAGGAAAGCACTGCCAGTGGCCAGGGACGAAAAGCTGAGAAGAATGGGCAGAAGGGGGGGGGAGGGCAGGACAGACTGAGGCAGAAGGCAGGAGAGTGGGAAACGCCAGCCCCAAAGAGCGGACAGATGCTCTGTGCGGGTTCAGCTAGTATGCACTTATTTCCCCTTTGTATGTTTAATTATTATATGACCAGCCTGTGTCTCATAGGGCAAAATTTCAGGGCACCTATGAAATGTGCACTACGTGCCAAGAACCATTGACTGTTTTTGCTGTGCCATCCTCAGTGAGGTTCTTCCATACCTTAGTACCAAAACGCAGGCAGCCACCAATGAGTAAGCCAGAAGTGTCCCAATGGACATAAGATCTACAAGATCTTTCAGGTCGAAGAGAAAAGCCATAATAGCTGGTGGGAGAAAGAAAGACACATTTCACATACTAGATAAATTTCAGCTGTGACTGCTCAGTACTTATTCACATTTTCCATTCCAAGCAACCACAAAGTAAGGCAAGGCTATCTTCCCTTGTGGGAGGAGATAAATGCAAGACCCAGGAGAAATTGTATGAAGACCAAGGCCAGGACTCAGAACACATTTTATACATTTGAGGATAAGGCTTAGTGATTCAGCATCTGCTTTGCATGAAGATCTCAGGTCCAATCCCTGGCATCTCCACGTAAGGTTGAGGAAGACCCCTGTTGTCTGAAAACCTGGAGAGCAGCTGCCAGTCAGCAAACATAATGCTGAGCTAGATGGAGCAATGTGATATATAAGGCAGCTGTGTATGTCCCTAGAGGAGACAACTGCCAAATTAAATATTTGCTGTTTAAAAGGTTGACTGTTTTAATTTTTTTACAGTTTATTAATAATAATAATAATAATAATAATAATAATAATAATAATAATAATAATAATAATAATTCAATTTCTATACCGCCCTTCCCAAAATGGCTTAGGATGGTTTACGAAGAGAGATAACAAATAAATAAGATGGCTCCCTGTCCCCAAAGGGCTCACATTCTAAAAAGAAACATAAGATAGACACCAGCAACAGTCACTGGAAGTACTGTGCTGGGGGTGGATAGGGCCATTTACTCTCCCCCTGCTAAATAAAGAGAATCACCACGGTAAGGTGGCTCTTTGCCCAGTTAGCAGGGTTTAATAGTTGATTTTACTGTGTTTATTTTTGTGAACCACCTAGAGCCTTTGGAGTCAGGCGGTATATAAATTCAATAAATAAATAATGAAGCTGCTGCTAAACAAGGCCATTCCATCCTGTGCCATTTTGTTTGCACTGTTCCTGTAGCTCTCATACTCAAGGATTTCGAGTCTTTCCCCCAGCCACAATTCAGATGATCCATGGCATGGGAGATGGTAACATAACATCTGAATCAGGCTACAGATCATAAATGAAATAGTTGGTTTCCACTGATCTCAAAATAATGGGCAGCTAGCAGACTGTAGGATGCCTAGGAGGACACAGAAGCATCCTTTGTGAGGCTCTAGGATTCCTCAGGAATGCTGCTGGGACCCTTTGCCAGCCAACACTCTCTAAGACCTGCTCCACACAGGCAGAGGGATTGCAAGAGCCTGTTATACTCCCTCCCTTCCGTCCTGCTCCTTAGCTGAAGAGGCATTTTGGGGACAGACAAAAAATGCACTGGAAGGGCAAGGGAAAGCATGTACTCCGGCAACTGAGGCAGAAACACTATAGTTCATTTTCAGTAAATAACACACTACAAAACTACTCCCCCTAGTGGCATGTTTATGCAAAAAGGCTCCCTCCCTGCCTCAAAAGAGCACAGAAACAGTAAACTATTTCTATGTGATCCTCTAAGCAAATCTGGGTTATGAACCACACTCAGATTCTACTTTTTAAAAAGTATATGCAGTAAGGACTCCATTGGAATTTGACAGCGTAGAAATGGAGAGTACAACAGATAACAAGAGACACACAATAATTTTAACTGTGTGTGACTTATACATAGTTTCCCGTTACCATAGGAACCAAAATGGTCTATTTAGAAAGCAAACTGTCAAGCAAAAATCCTGGCATTTGCTGTGCATGTATTGGCATAGAGTTGATGCAGGGAGACTCCAAGTGAGAAGGAATGAGACAGGGTATCAACAGGAAGACCACATAGCTTTCGGATTGAAGATGGGGCTTGTTCTGTGTATAGGAGATGAACATTTTGACTGCTGAATCTGCTATATTCAGGAATAAGCTCAAAGTCCTGTTACTGGTGCTGAATGGGGCCAACAAAGCATTAAAGACCAGGCTTTTCAAGTCCTGTTCTTACAATCATGTGACATGTCAAAGGCTTTTGATCATTTGGGAGGTCACATTACCTAACGAACAGGCAGAAAAAGATAGTTTGTTGGGACAGAAACAAAAGCTCAGATTTTAAATATATATTCTATTTGTTGCATGTTCTGTATAACCTGCCTTTCTTCCAACATGTAATTCAATACAGCATGCATGGGATTCCTGGGTGGTCACCCATCCAGGCACTGACCAGACCTGGACCTGCTTAGCTTCAGCAAGGTGGCTGTATCATGTTCCTTCAGGCAATGTCCTTTGGGTTAAAAGGGAAAGCCAGATTTCTCTCTTGGCAACAAGCCCAGAATCAAGTTTGTGAAGGAGCTCTGAAGTCAAGCACTCTTACTACTTTGCATACAGATCAGGTGCCACTCCCTAGCCCAGGGAAAGAGTTTAAGAGCTAGCTAAAATCAATGTGGCACCATGAGGTGTGATTTTGAAAAGGTACACAGAGCCTCAGAGTCTTACCTGCAACAGCTCCTGAAGTTATTGTAGCTATCATTGGTGTCTTTGTCCTCTCATTGACACGAGCCAAACACTTGAAGAGAAGCCCATCTTCTGCCATAGCATAAATAACTCGAGGCATCGGAAACATTGATCCAAGCAGACTAGGGAGAGATGAGAACATAACCTACTGTTAGTAAGTCATGCATACAAAAGGTTCAGGCATGAGGCAAACAGTGCAGAAACGTTATAGTAACAGTCCTCATCTGTGTTTTAAAGGAATAGGTTTTCCAATATGTGCTTATTTATTAAATTCACACACACGTTGATTTACAAAACAGAAATATAATGGGCAAGATGTTTTGGCTTCCACCTTTTTTAGTTGCTTTGATGTTATAGGAAAGATGCAGTAGCTCATATGTAGGGATATGCAAATCAATTCAAATTTGAATCTGGTCAATTCAAATCGAATTGAATCACCCCCTTAAAAGGGCAATTAGATTTGAATTTTAAAAAATTGATTCAAAAGTTGTTTGGCACCTTCTCAAAACCATTCAGGCCCCCTGGCTGGGTAAAAAAGGCACCAAAGACTCGAATCAATTCGATTCAAATTCAATTTGAATATTTGAATTCAATTTGAATTTTCGAAATCCAATTCATACACATCCCTACTCATATGTACCAGCTACTCCTATCACATCAGAACATCTGAAGATGGCAGTAGCAGAAACATCTTGCCCATTATGCAGTATTTCTGTTTTGTTAATCAACAGTAGGTTTATACTGTACTACTATTTTTGATTAACATCATCCTTCCGGATCCAGATAATACTTGTATGGAGTTCTGTTTGTAGCTCTGAAAATCATCCCTCCCAAGAGAGTTACACTAATAAAAAGGCTTGCATTTTGCAAGAATTTCTCCTGCACCAGAAAACGACTATGCACTCTAGCTTCACACCTTGCTAAGCTGATAAGCAGGTGCTTTGTTTTGAGGACATTAAGAACTGTTATAAATTTTCAGTTAAAATATGTTTTCTTTCAGAGGCATTTTTGTGTTAAAGCTTAAGTGCTGGAAATGTGAATATATTTTGGAAAAAATTCAGAGCAAGACAACATAATTTCTCACAAGTATGGATAAGACTACAACAATACATAGCAAAGAATAATGTGGCCTCAAATGTTGGCATTTTCAATGTTTCATAACAAAGTTTAATTACATTCATGCATTATCACAGTGAAAACATCATTGGCAGATTCAATGAGATAGATGAACTAAGATCTCTAGTAAAAAATTAAGCATGTTTTTCAATTTCTTAAGTGATTTTTGTGGAAATCTGACATGGACTGAAATGCAGTTTATCGGTGGCTACTACTCTTGATGGCTATATAGAAACATAGGAAGCTGCCTTATACCAAGTCAGACCATTGGTCCATCTAGTTCAGTATTGTCTACAGTACACACACAGACTGATAGTGGCTTCTCCAAGGTTGCAGGCAGGAATCTCTCTTAGCCCTGTCTTGGAGATGCCAGGGAGGGAACTTGGAACCTTCTGCATACAAGTACTCTTCCCAGAGGGCACCATCCTCTAAGGGGAGGATCTTGCAGTGCTCACACATGGAGTCTCCCATTCAAATGCAAAGCAGGGTGGATCCTGCTTAGCAAAGGGGACAATTCATGTTTGCCACCAAAAGGCCAGCTCTCCTCCTCCAGGTTCTGAGACAATCTATCTCTGAATATCCACTGCATGGAAGAGGGGGTTATGCCTTTCTCTCCTGCTTGTGAGTAGGGATGTGCACGCAACCTGTTTGGCGGTCTATAGACAGATTGCCAAACAGGTGAGGAACCCCCGCATTCAAACTGGTTCAAAAGTGGGGGCATGGGGTCTCTAAGGCATGGGGAGGGTGTTCTTACCTCCCCCGCTGGACGCTACATTAAAAATCACTGATGTGGGGCAGCTGTATTCCCTCTTGCTGCCCCAGTCAGCATAATACCAGAAGGGGCGTGTACATGCTACACATGTGCATGGAGAGCACATGCACGTGTGTGGCGTGTGCACGCACACCACTTCCGGCATTACGCTGACCGGGGCAGCAAGAGGGAATACAGCTGCCCCACAACAGCAATTTTTAATGTAGCACCAGAGGGAGACGTGTGGCGGGGGAGGTAAGAACACCCTCCCCACACCTTAAAAAGACCCCCCCCCCGTTATGAGAGCAGCAAGGGCAAAAGAAGCAACAATGTCTTACCTTGTTGAAAGGGCACAAAGTGAACCAACAGCTACTGCATAGTTTGCGCCATCCCACTCCACGTGCTTAAAAGCAACCGGCAAAGGGCTGCTCTTATCCAGCATGTAATAAGGCATCATAAGGGTGAGAGCGGCCGACACACCAAAGTATGCAACAAAGCAAATCAGAAGCGACGCCACAATTCCTATTGGAATGGCTTTCTGGGGATTTTTTACTTCCTCACCTGCAAAAAAACCCAAAAAACCCAACACCCCACAAGCAATTAATTAAACATGATTAGAACATTTAATAGTTTCTTCAACAAGGAAAACAGCCAGTTTCAAAGGGGTCCTACCCAGTGTCTTCTGGAACAGAAATTCCCAGATGTTGACTACAACTCCCATCGTCCCCAGCTGGAATGGTCTTTGGCCAGTGTTTATGGGAGTTGTAGACAACAACATCTGGAAATTCCTGTTACAGGGAACACTGGCTCCACCCCAAGCAATGCAATGGTGGGGGGAAGTTTAATTCTGTCCACTTTATCAAAATTGATGGATGCAGGCTGTAGCAAGTTTTAAAATTGATCATTTATTTGCAAAAGGGCATTAATATTTCACTGAATGTTTTCATGCAAGACATTTCCTCCCACCCCACCCTTTCTTTGGTTCTTTTCTTCTATCAAGATTTAGGACAGAAAACCGAAGGCAAAGACAGCATTCTGCAATATCAATCTTGGAATTAGAACAAGACCCCTCTGGGATGCCACATACATTCCTGGTAAATAAAACTGATCCTTTAATACCACTGCTTAATGGGAAGCAGGGGGAAACTGCTTAACAGGAAAGGTCACATAAAATAAGTTAATGTCTCTTGGTCATATCCATTCCTTGAGGAAGGGCTTCAGCATTGTAGGTACTGTGAATAAGGTGTGCACATCCTTTAAGGCTGTTAACCAATGTGTGTGTGCACGCACACGCTTAAAAGTATGGCTATAGAAACCTAGCAGATTGGAAGATTAGATCCGGGGCTCTGTTTGCTCCAATCACTTCCACAGATTTCATGAAAATAAGAGGGTGCTTTTCTTTCTGTACACAATAAGTGGTTGAGCAAGAAGCAGTTCTTTTAAATACAAGTGATCTCATGAGAGAAGGTGCTGTCATCTTCATTTGGGATCCTTTAGAAAAGCTCTCTTTTATTGAGCTCTTGCAGTGCAGAAATGTAGGTACATCGACTCAAGTTAAAGTGGAGTAAATTCAGGCCTTGACCAATTTTCCTTGGATCTAGGAGCCGGCCACCCAAAAATTTAGGATCCAGGCAATGGCTACTTGACAAACTTACCAGATTTAGCGATGAACATTGTGGAGCAGGGGTGGGTAAAGGGGCTTATTTTTTAATCCACTTTACAAGTAACATATCTTGAACAGAAACAGGGCTGCCTGGGAAATATACAGATTTTATTAAAATAACTCTACCTCTGAATATCCTAGTACAAGCACCACAGCAAAGTTTCTAAATGCCATAGCTTCCTAACACCCAGGAGTTGTCAAATCCTAGAGTCACTGGTTGAAAGCCAAGCTATCAACTAAGAGGCCCTTGGCTGTATAACCTTCAGTCAAATCATCCTAGTTATTATCTTGGTTCCCACCTGCAGGACGGCTGCAATTTACTCATGTTCTCACGCTGCATACTGATGGGTGAGGGAAGCAGAACTGCCCTTTGAACCCATTCCTCAATTGATTGTGTTTTATTGTCTTTTGCTCTGGACTTTATGCTTTTATTCTTTCACTGTAAGCTGCCCCAAGCAGCAGTGTGCTAGAGGGGTGGGATATAAATATTTTAAATAAATACATGCTATTCTGAATGGTAATGCGCAGGTCAGCCCAAACGATGACAGAATTGTTCGCTTACTGCAATGAAGAGTGTTTGCTTCCTGCAAGCTGATCACCTTACCTGTGGTGGCGATGCAGTCAAATCCTACAAATGCATAAAAACATGTAGCTGCCCCCGAAAGAACACCACTGAAGCCAAAGGGCATAAACCCACCATCACCGACTGTGTAGCTAGAACAGCAACAAGAGATCAGAGGGAGTGGTTTAGCAAGATTTGCCAGTTCACAGGAAACCTTTGCATCACAGTGACAAATTCAAGAGACAGCATTCGCTACAGCCAAGACACTTTAGCCCTATTGAGGCATTACTTTGAACACTTGTATGAGGGTACTGATCTGTACACAGGTACAGTTATTCACACATTATATTGAACACAGTTGGAGCTGTACATTTCTATCTACACCATGCACTTTTATCTATCTATCTATCTATTTTATTTTATTTATCAAATATGTATACCGCCCCAAACTTTCATCTCTGGGTGGTTCTTTTAAAATGAACACAGGTACAGCCATACACAGAAAAGCATGAACTCATACACAGACATCTGCACACTTGTACAGCATAATGCCTGACTAGTTAGTTAAGTTAGTCGATTTCTATACCGCCCTTCCAAAAATGTCTCAGGGCGGTTTACACAGAGAAATAATAAATAAAAATATGATAGAAAATAAGATAGAACCCTGTCCCCAAAGGGCTCACAATCTAAAAGAAACATAAGACAGACACCAGCAACAGTCACTGGAAGTGAGTGTTAGAATACAACAGAGGCTATACTTGACATAATAAGGACATATCTATTAGGGCTGGGCATCAGAATATCCAATGCTGATGAATCTGTAGGATATGACTTCCCCACCCACCCCCAGCCAGGTGCCACAGGCAGGCATCTCTTGGGCTGCAACACTCTCCATGCAATTCCACACATTTCCAGCACTTGGGGAGCGCTCTTTTACCAGAACGGAGCCATGCATGGGCAGCTGGGAGATGCAGCTCCAGAGATAGTTTATTTTATTTATTACTATTTATTATTATGTATTTATTTGATTTGTATATCGCCCTTCCAAAATGGCTCAGGGCGGTTTACAATTAAAACAAACCACTAAAACAGTAAAGAGCTAAAACAAGTTAAAAAACAATATAACGATTAACAATTTAAAAACATTTTAAAACAACGATTAAACAATTACAGTGATTAAAATCCTGAAATTGGGTTTTTAATTTTAAAATAAACCTGATATTAAAAACCCAAAAATTTAGGAAGCTGAGAAAGCTTGGGTGAAAAGATGGGTTTTCAGGTGTTTTTTGAAAATTGCCAGATGAGGATCGTATCTCAGCAGTAGTTCCAGTAGGAACTACATCACCCAGCTGCCCTTGCGTGGCTTCCAGGCAGCCTGTATGGCTCTGGTAAAAGAGCCCACCCACCCCCATGCTGGAACTGTGTGGAAAGGGTCACGGTGCCAGAAGACCTGGGAGTGACAAAGGTCCTACAGATTCATCAGATGTTCTGATGCACAGCCCTCACTTGTACACCAGACATGGGTATTCGTTTTATACCACTTTAATGGTCATGGCATCTCTCAAAGAATCTTGGGAATTTTAATTTGGGGAGGGTGCAGAGAATTCTGTTCAAGACTCCTAGTCACATTTGTAGAACTACAGTTCCCATGGTACCCTGGGTGAAGGAATGATGGATTCAAATGTTTTACATTGTTTAGAAGTGCCCAAAAGTTTGGGATTCACCACTATACTATTTACAAGGACCTACAAAGAACATCACAAACCACAGCATATCAAGGCTGTAAATACCCTCAGTGTTTTAATGGCCTTTGGCCAAAAGCAGCAACAATCTGACTTGATTACTCTCAGTGTGCATAGGAAGCCCCACTGTAATCCATGTACTTGCTTCTGAGTAAACATGGATCAGGTGGGTTTATGTGGAAATATGTGGTTTATTCTTTGCATCGTTTTCTGAATGTTTTAATTGCCTTCCAAATTATCAGATTTACTCAGGAAGGGGTTGAATGTTTGGGAAGTTTTTAAAGCTTTTCTGATCCTCCATTAAGTCCGGCTTGGCGTTGTAAATAATAGGAAGAATTCTAAGCCTCAGACTACTACCCGCATCTTCCAAATGTTTTAGTCAAAGGATGCAGTGTTAGAACAGTTTAACTCAAGATTTGTACAGAGCAGGACACAAACATCCAAAGGACGTCAGTTCATTTCAAAAGTCCTTAGGCTCAGAGTTTCTGCACTGAGTGAGCGATATCCTCAGGATTTTAGCCTGGCAACACCTGCACAACCAGACCCAAAATAATCATATGCAGTTGCCAATACATTTTGCTCCAAGTAGGCTCAAGGTTTTATTATTTTCATTGTGTATTCAATAGTGGCGTGCCTTGGCTCCAAGCTGCAAAAAGCAAGCGGGATACCAAGACCATGCTGAACTCATTCTCTCCCATTACTTCCCTGTCCTTTTATCAAAGATATAGTGTTAACTTAGGTCAGGAGAAATCAGGCTAGCCTTCCCTAACCCGATTTCTCCCAATTGTGAGAAGCCATGGGAGCTGTGCAGCTTCCCGCTACGGCTCAGCAGCAAGACCGCTTACGGAGCCCACCACTTAACCCAGGTTTTAGTTGCAAGAGTGCCCGAAAACTGGGTCAAAGGGTCAAAGCCACAGCAACTCATGAGCAGCCCGCCGATGGAGATGATACAACGACTTTGAAGGGCTGGGAGGCCCTCAAACCCCACCACCCCAACCAGCTCCATGACAGAGCCAGTATTCATCTGGGCGGCTGATCCAGCTGTCCAGGGAGGGCTCCCTGCTCGTCTGTGGGGAGAGTGGGTCAAGCCCGCTGGCCCCGCAAACCCTATTATGGCGCTTCATACTGCTCGTGTGAAGCACCTCAATATCTAGAAATCACTAACCACAAAGAGGAACAATGCGCCCACCGCCGCCGGCAAAAAGGTGGGCTGGAGATGAAACCAACTAGAGCTCCACTGGGCAGAACTAAGGGATGCCCTGGGCCAGCCGTATTCTTTGAAGTAGGATGTGTTTTATCTTCAGCCTCCGTCACTTCTGGTAAGCAATAAGCACGTTAGAGGGCTCCATCATTTGGTTGGCCATATACAGGAATGTTATCCCTGTGCATTTCTTTTCTTTAAAAAAGCAGATGATTTGCTGAATTTTAAAAGGCACGATTTTCTTCAAATGTCACAGACATGCTAAATTAAGAACTGAGACACATTATTGCACAAATCCAGCAGCACATTCAAGCTGCATTTATGCAACATTGGATCATGGTGTCCAATATATGGGGATGGGGTCGAAGCTCAGCGATAAGAGCATCCGCTTTGCATACCAAAGGTCCCCGGTTCAATCCCCAGCATCTCCAGGGAGGCCTGGAAAGGACTCCTGCCCAAAACCCCGGAGAGCTGCTGCCCATCCGTGTTGACAATACTAAGCTAGATGGACCAGTAGTCTGACTCAGTATAAGGCAGCTTCCTACAATTCCTATAGATGTCTGTGGAGGCAACATACTGTGCAGCCTGGGAGAAAGTTGCAGAGCAACTTCACCCTGTTATTACTGTTACTTCTTAAAGCAAAGACCTTTCCATGTACTGCCTAGAAGCTAAGGGCGGTGGGATCATGAAAGGAGCAGACAGGAAAGGGAGGCGTCCCATCACCCACCCCTTGCAGTCGCGGCCGGACTCCTGGCAGTCAAACTCCAGGGACGCTGTGCTCACAGAAAAGCAGGATAGCACAGCCAGTGTCCTGAGCCAGGACAGGGACAAAAGGCTCTCTGTGTGATCTAGCAGGGTTGTGAAGAACCCTCACAGTACTCTTTAGGAAGAGGTAAGGGAGGGTCCCCTTTGGCTGCAAATATCAGGCATTTAGCAACAACATTTCTGAAAGGTTTCTTCTTAGCACAGAAGGAGCTTTCCAGAAGGCAGGCGGCAGATTGGGTTAGCTCCAACAGAGTCTGATCTGCCATCTGCTATGGATGGAGTCTGCAAGTTCTGCATCGTGTTCAACCTCATTTCGCATATCTATGACTTAAAGTCATTTCTGTCTTTAGCCGCAGACTGAACAAGCACTGAATGAAGCCTGCAGAACATGGGCCTGATGTATGGCCAATGCACACTTTGGGGAGCTGCTGGTTTGTTTCTGTGTTTTTCAAAAAACCCATTTATATCCTGCTTTCCCTCTGAGGAGCTCAGAGCAGTACGAGGTTATGTTTATCCTCACAACAATCCTGTGAGGTAGGTTAGGCTGAGAGATACATGACTGGCCCAGAGTCACCCAGTGAGTTCCATGGTTGAATGGGGATTCGAACCCGGGTCTTCCCAGTCCTAGTCCAACACTCTGACCACTATGCTATGCTGGCTGAGCTGAAGCAGAGGAGGTACCTGTACGAAATGGCACCTTTGCACTTCTCACAGAGAGACAGACCGCTGCCACAATTCCCCTTGTAAGGGAGGTTAAGTCATGGGCGTACCAGGTAGGGCTATGTATCACACTGGGCCGACAATAAGGGAAACTAGTGTGATGCAAGTCTTACCAGATACGAGGCAAAGAAGAAATACAATTAAATACAATACAAAATCGAATCTGTATCAGTGGGGGACTTATTTGAAAATGAGCAAAAGTTTTCCTCTAACTGGAAGTTGGCTGCCTTTCAGGTAGCGGCACTTTAAAATGCCACTCCACTGCCCCGTGGCAACTGGCCCACAAGGTCAAAGGGAAGGAAGCAACCCTTCAAACTATAGGATTTCTTCTCCCAGTAATGCACCGAGAAAAGGACTCAATGTCCCAACATCATTTCCTTCCCTGAGGCATTTTGTGCAGCTAGTGGGGGAGAAAGTGCTGCCACTGTAGCTCCCAAAAGGCAGCTGCATTCTAGTTAGAAGATGCCAGCTGCTCGGATTAAGGTAAGCCCCCAGCTGATACACTGAACCGATTTAATTTACTGTATCCTCTCCTGTGTATTGTCAACACAATGCAAAAGTAATGGTATCTTATCAAAACCGAATCAGAATGTTTGCCCATACAGCCATTACCCATGCAAAGGTACCAGTACACATAAACCACACCTGCAAGCAACCCTGACATTAGCCAGCCCTAAATAAGTGGCATGGGGAGGGTATCTCAGACATGATCCAGTCCATATTCTAAGCATATTTTCCTAGATGGCGCCAAGTTAAGCAAATGTGGTTTTATAAGATGGACCCACACAAGTACAATGTGCACAACACAACCCACACATACAATCTTCAATGTGATGTACAACCTAGGACCAAGTTATCTGAAGGGCCTCCTTCATCCATATGAATCTACCTAGATGTTGAAGATCATCTCTGTCACAAATTTGTTTGGTGAATAGGGCTTTTCTGTGGTGGTGCCACAACTGCAGTGCAGAATTTATTCCTCAGGGATCCTCACTAGCTGCTTTAAAACACACACACACACACAAACACACACACTCTCTCTCTCTCTCTCTCTCTCTCTCTCTCTCTCTCTCTCTCTCCCCCAAAAGAGGTTCTTTTTTCACTCAGTGACTGATCCTTGATTTTTAAAGCTGGGTTTAACATTTAACGTTGCTAATTTCTTTGTTACATATTGGGTTTTTTTCTTTTCTCTGTTACACCTTGGAGCTCCTGTTTTTATAGATTTAATTTCTATGAACTGCTTTGTGATCAACTTTATCTTTAAAAGCAGTACTACATAAAAATTAAATAAAATTAAAATCTCAGGTAAAATAAAGCTGGTACATACTTAAAGCGGTCCGAGCTGTTTGCCGAGATCTGCCAGTTTTCAATTTTTCCTTTTACAAATCCAGACACCATCACAAAGCCGAGGACCAGAACATTGATGCAGGTGAACACTTTGTTGACCATTGCTGATTCTTTTACACCAACCGTGAGAAGTCCTAGGAAAATGTACGGTGGATAATGAGACATTTCAACTACCATTAACAAAAAGCAAGGTGCTTTATTTGTGCACAGAGGTGTATAAACACCATTCCACTGGTGCAATCCACTGCTGTGCTAGCTCATTATTTTTGTTTTCTTGTCAAGCCACCTAATGGCGCAGTGGGGGAGCAACCTGCCTAGAGAGCAGGAGGCTGCTGGTTTGAATCCCTGCTGATGTGCTTCCCAGAATATGAGGAACTCCTATATCAGGCAGCAGCAGTATAGGAAGGTGCTGAAAGGAGAAGGCAGTGCATTGCCTTCCTCCTGTATTCTACAAAAAAAACCCACATGGCTCTGTGGTCGCCAGGAGTCGACACCAACTCAAAACACAATCTTTCCTTTCTTCCTTTTTCTTGTCTAGCACAACAAGTTATCCAAAGGTCTAGTTCAAGTGTCAAAGCTGAACCACAGTTTGGGAGTTGTAAGTGTGCTTCAGGCTCATGAGCTCCCTTCTCTTATTCCCTCTCGCACTCCCTCTTCCTTTCGTAGTTCACAGTAACTACAGCCTGCCATGTCATCTGCATTGGGCAAAACAATGGCTTGTGGTAACAGTTTACCCAATCAGGGCATCGCAGCAGACCCTGGCCACTGCAAACCAGGAAATGAGGAAAAGAATAAGAGTGGGTAGGCATGAAGCACATTCACAACAGCCAAACCTTAGTTTGGCCTGCTGTCTGAATGAGGCCAAAGTGTCCTCATGCAGAAACTCTATGGTAAGGAAAAATCTCAAGTACAGGTCTGTAGTTGCATGAGACCTTTCTGTGAAATTATGAGGCCAGCTTTCGTAATCCTTTCCATTTTTACAGGTATGGAAAGTCCACAAAAGGGCCAATTAACTCTTTCTGCAATTAGTAGATCTCCTCCTTTTGGACTCAAGAGTTTAACAATCATTTCCTCCTAGTTCCAAACATGCTTCTTTGTGGTGAATCATCTAAAAGCTTGTTTGCTCTCATTCCTTTGCTGGCATCAGAGAACCTGTCCAGAAGTTATTGCAAAGAACAGCTAGCAATTGAGATTTCCAAATCTTGCACTGAGGTACCCTGAAGATGCTCTTAAAATTCATAGCCATTTCATGGACCACAAGGTAGTTTGGCTCATGACCTCTGGCAAGAGTTTGTAGACATTGAAGGGACCTTGCAAGGACTAAAGAGCTAGGAATTGGTGACTGGCATCCTGACTAATGAAGCACCACTGCAACAAGAGAAGTACTGGTGCTTCTGAAGAGACACAGACTAACACAGTACTGGTGCAAGAGTGAGTGAATTTTAATGACCTCTTCCCCCCTGGAAGCATTCCATGTCACCTGAAAATATGTCCCTGAGGGCTGCAGAGCTCTCAGGGATTTTTTTTTTTGGGGGGACTAACAAAATAAAGAGTATTTTCTGGTGAGGGGGGTTCATCAAAATTTGCCCCCACTGCTGAGCCAGAAGTGGAGCCGAATTAGTTAAATTTCTAGAAGCATCAATGCTTCTCCTCTTGCACCACTGCTTCATTAGGTGGGATATCAGCCACTGGCTTTTTATGCAACTGTTTAACAAAAAACCAGTGATTCATGTCATTTGAGTCTGTATTTGCATCTCTGTGTGCAAGACATACTGGGAGATCTCTTGTACTGGAAATCTCACAGTACAAAATAAGGAGCTGCTTGGGTGGAGGAAAAATGAGAAGCCTCAAACTCAGAGAGAGCCAGTGTGGTGTAGTGGTTAGAGTGCTGGAGTAGGACCGGGGAGACCCGAGTTCAAATCCCCATTCAGCCATGATACTAACTGAGTGACTCTGGGCCAGTCACTTCTCTCTCAGCCTAACCTACTTCACAGGATTGTTGTGAAAGAGAAACTCAAGTATGTAGTATACCACTCTGGGCTCCTTGGAGAAAGAGCAGGATATAAATGTAAAAATAATGATAATATAATAATACCTAAAGGGGTTATCTGGCTGTGAACTATGTGCTGGGAAAGTCTGCAAAAAGAGGCTTGATCTGGAAACTGGTTAACAGATTTTGAAGTGTCTTGGGACCACTCATGAGACCAGTTCAGCAAATGCCAACAAATGCTGAAAATTTGGTTTGTGTAGACTTCATATATTTTAAATGGCTTTTAGTTTCAACTGAACATACCACTGGTTTCAATTTCAGCATGTTTTACATGCAACTCCAGGGTGTGTGTGTGTATAATTTTTATATATATATATATATATATATATATATATATATATATATATATATATATATATATAAATAAAAATAAATAAATTCTGCACTCACTCCAGTCCCACATATTTTAATGTTTTGACTCTTCTAAACAACTGTCCATCATCAGGGTGATGGTGGTTCTGCCCTCATTCCCCGGATCTTTCTGGCTGGAGCATTATAGGAATTGGCAGATAAGGATAGTGAGAGAATTAAGAGTAACAAAACTGAACTTTGGCAGCATTCAGAGCCTTCCAGCCTGCATCCCCCTCAAACCTGTGGCACTGGGTCACTCTGCACTCTCTAAGCAGGACACAGAGCAGAACTGCACCTTGTTACCTGCTCTCACTTAAGCACCTGGAACAACTTCTTTAGCAATGCCATTTCGAGCAGGCGGTAGCCACAGCAATCCTTACTCTACAACCGCTCAATAGGTCAAACTGACACTTGCAGCAAAGAGGTTCTAAAGACAGGGCCAAAATAAATGAGGGTGTTTGCTCTTCCTGGAAAAGCAAACAATAAGATTGCAGAAGTGGAATGAATTATTAGACAAGTGGGAGGAGCTTCCAAACTAGTTTTTTTCCCCCTCCCTCCCGTTTCTTTTTACCTGTTAAGATAAGGATAATGAAAACTGAGAAGATGTCGGGGTATTTTGCTAGCACCCCAGGAGCGTTCATGGACATGTACTGCTGAAAAAACATCTCGATGTGCTTGCCTATGAGTTCGTCAAACGTTGCGCTCCATGCTCTGGCCACACTCGATGTTCCTGTCACAGAACAAAAATTGGAAAGCATGACTGTTTGCAGCAGGGAACCATGTTCTTTAATGTAATACTCCGGGATAAGAGAGAGGACAATCGAGGGTGTCTTACGTCCCAGTCTCATTTCCTGGGTTGTTCATTGACTCTGGCTAGAACAAGATCTCATGGAAAATCTTGCTTTGTTCTAAGCCAGGACCAGAAGTTTAAAACTTCTCCCTCAGCTTCCCTTCACATGTGAGGGGAGCAACAAGCAAGCCCAAGGCTCACACATGTCATGCAGAACCATAATAAAACCATGGCTCTTTAGTGACGTCTGAAGCAGACCTATGACATCCCTGCTTTGCAAGCATTACTTCACCGTACACTATTGATCCTGTTTGCATTGCACTGCACCTACAACGTTGACCTCAGGGGCCCTGTCCAAGATCTCCAGAAAAGTTAGTAACTAGAATTTCAGCACTGAGTGTTGAGGCCTATTCAATGCAGCAGGGCATCACTGCTAAGTGACAATGTTTAAGAACAGGAAAGTCACAGGAGACAGCTGCACGGCAATGACTCCTCAGGCCACTCCTGCAGGTCCCCAGGGTCATATGGGAGCAACAACTACTATGCAGTACGACTACGTAGTTCTACATTATTTTCAGATCGGTAAAACTGAAAGCAGCCTCAGGCTGCAGGACATATCTAATTGGTGATGGAGAGAGGGGACAAGCAAGACCAGCAGGTTGCACAAGAATGTGAAGGAAGACCAACCACTTTCTCCTCCACTGATTTGCATTGCACACCCCCTACTGCTGCCTGTTACTGGCTTCAAGCCACTGAGCAAGTGTCACTCCTTAATTCACTGAACTGTAATTAAGACTACACACACACACACACAATTTATATGCCACTTTTCAACAAAGCAGTTTACATAGATATCAATCAAATAAAATGGCTCCCTGTCCCGAAAGGGCTCACAGTCTAAAAAAGAAACATAAAATAGATGACCAGCAACAGCCACTGGAGGGATGCTGTGCTGGGGATGGAAAGGGCTACTTGCTCTCCCCCTGCTCAATAAAGAGAGTTGCCACTTTCAAAATGACTAACCTGAGTTGGCCACTAGACTACTACAACAAATATTTATATACTGCTTTGCGGCAAAAAAAAAGTTATCAAACTGGTTTGCACAAAAGCCATTTGTTTCTAGAAATCCATCGAGCCAGGTGGACCAACTCTTATTTTCAGTTTTAACATGCCAGTGGTTTTGAAACATGATATTGTTGCAAGCAGAGATTTAAATAGGGCAGTCACTGGTTTTCATACAGCTTTGACTTGGAAAATGAACACTTGGACTGGACCCAGTCATGGTCCAAATGACACTGGGGTGTGAAAGTATACAATTTGTCTTGTGGTTGGGCTCAGAATAAAACAATTTCCTGGTATTTTCAGAAATATCAGGTTTGCCAAGAGCTTCACAGATCAAGCTCAGGGGAAGGGGAGTTTTTCACTAGACTGACAAAGTCATCCATCTTCTTAGTTTCTATAGCTCAGAATAAAAATCAGTATGTGGACACAATGGATTAGGACTAGGACACTCTACGCCATAGCAACAATCATCATCTATACAGTACCGTCAGGTGCTCAGAGCACTTTAAGTGTGTTAGTAGTTGTAATTTTCACAGCAACCTTGTAAAGCAAGCATCATTATCCTCATATTGCAGATGGCGACTTGAATTGAGAGGAAGTGCCTTGCTTACGGCCATCTAGTTGAGACTAGATTCCAACAGGGACGGGGTGGTCCTTTCACGAGGCATGGTGAGGCAGTCACCTCAGGCAGAAATGCATTGGGGCACCAGCAGGGTGGCAAGATGCCCCCTAGAGCTGCCATCAAAGCAGCTCTTTGAGACTTATCAGACCCTTGTGAACTTTGCAAAGAGTGCCTTTCTCATTCCTTGCAAAGTTTGCAAGAAGCTCAAGGACTAAGAGAAGGCTGTTGGCAATCTTCCCTCCTCCCCACTACTATCAAGGTTTGCAAGGGTTAGTTTTGAAAGGGCGCTAGCCCCCACCAGGGGCATGGGGCAAGGCAGCACTTGGCGCTTCGCCTCAGGTGCTGCAATACATTAGGCCACCTCTTGTTTGCATCTATCTATCAAATTTGTAAAGGTAACAGGTAAAGTGTGCCATCAAGTTGATTTTGATTCCTGGCACGCAAAGAGCCCTGTGGTTTTCTTTGGTAGAATCCAGGAGGGGCTGACCATGGCCTCCTCCCACACAGTATGAGATGATGCCTTTCAGCATCTTCCTATATCGCTGCTGCCCGATACAGGCATTTCCCATAGTCTGGGAAACATACCAGCAGGGATTCGAACTGGTAACCTTCTGCTTGTTAGTCAAGCATTTCCCCACTGCGCCACTTAAGGTGGCCTTATCACGTTTGTACACTGCCCCAAAACTTTCGTCTCTGGGTGGTTAGCAGTGACACTGAGCTTGTAGCTCAAACTCTTTGTCATTATGCTACAAATACATATTCAAGAATGTAAATTAATCTCAGGCACATTTAGGAGGGTCACTATTTCAAATTCAACTCAACTGCCTAACCAGGAAAGCAAGGGAAGACCACTTGTGGAGGGTCATCCTCTGATCAACAAGAGCTGTGTTTTGCAACATAATAAATGCTAACAAAGCAAGGAAATTCCTAATTTGATGTGTATGAACACCAAGGAGATATAAATAAATAAGGAGCTTTTGAAGTTCAACATACATTTCTCACCACACCCTTCCAACAGCAACACTCCTATTTTTTATTTTTGTGAACCAATTCTCTCCCTAAATAAATTCAAGCTGTGCTCCACCAAATATTATTTTTAGGAAAATAACACCATTTACCTCTGTTCCACCCCTCCCCCACCCACCCACTTTCAACATGACCTAAATGACCTAAATTCACACTACATGAACTGCCCACTGGAAGACTGTTCTATGCATAATTTGGATACCAATGTAGACAAGGACAAATACTGTTCAGCTACATTCCAGTAACTGCAGAAGAAAAACCTGCTTTAAGCAGATGCTAACCACAGCGCAGTTAGGATGCAGAATTCCCTATAAGTGTTCTTGTAGATGATGCAATATTAAGCATGCCATGTTGAATCAAGCTTGTGGCCTGGCTGTCAACAAAACAGTTTTCCATTTATTGGCTCTTTAATGTACATTTCCCAAAAGGGGCATTAAATTACCTCCAAGAAAGCCAATTCCTCAATTTTAAACAAAATAAAATTAAACAATCACATAAAACAGTGCAGTTACAGGTTACAATCCTGCCAGAGGGTCCACACACAGGCTGGGGTAACTGTATTTACCTTTTAAATCTCATCTCCACAACCATGACAGAAACTTGGGCCACAATCTAGAATCAGGTACCCTTAAGCCTACTAATTTTAATAGGCTAAAGCATGCTTCTCTCTGGTTTGGACTGAAGTTTTGTTCTTTATTTCAGTCACAGCATTCCCTCACCCTCTTATCCCAGTTGGATAACCACTCCTTCTTATCCAAATATATTGTGGATTTCCTATGTCAACATAACTCTCACAATGGGCTTTGAACTCTCCAAAGGAAACTGCTGTAAAGAATAGGGTATTATACAAATGTTCATGGATACAAATGTGCATTTTGGATTGGGAGGGAGAAATGGCCCCAAATACTCACCAATGACATAAGAAAGAATTAGATTCCAGCCAGTGATGAATGCCCAGAGTTCACCAACAGTCACATAGCTATAGAGATATGCTGATCCAGTCTTTGGAACTCTAGCACCAAATTCCGCATAGCAGAGGCCAGCCAGCACAGAAGCCAGAGCAGCTATCAGGAAGGAGATCACAATGGCGGGTCCGGCATTTTCTCGAGCCACTGCCCCAGCAAGCACATAAACTCCTGCTCCAAGTGTGCTGCCTACACCAAGAGCAACTAAGTCAAATGTGTTGAGGCATCGTGAGAAACGGCTGTCTTCTCTTGTGCAGTCCACCACTTTCCGGCGGAACAGTTGCTGACCAACACCAACGAGTTTCTTGCAACCCATCTTCTCAGTGAAGTCTGGAAAAGAGAATGCAAATGGATCAATGCTAGAACACAGGGTGCTGCCTTATACCAAGTCAGACCATTGGTCCATTTAGCTCAGTGTTGTCCACACCTGGAGTGTATAATTTCAACTCCAGCTGCTGTTGGACTACAACTCCCATCATCTCTAGCCACATTGGCCAGTAGTCACAGATGACAAGAATTGTAGTCCTAAAGTTGTAGGGCCCACGTTATACAGTTGACTGTACATTGACTGGAAGCAGCATCTCCAGGCAGGTGTCTTTCCCAGCCCTACCTAGAGATGCCAGGGATTGAATCTGGGACCTTCTGCATGCAAAACAGATGCTCTACCACTGAGCTATGACCCTATTCATGTAGAACATTCAGGAGAATTTTGGAAATAGTTTTGTCTGGTTATGGAGCATCTTTTGAGGAGAAGGGGGTTATAATATTTGGTTAAAGCATAGGCTCCCAGATTGCCACAATGAAACTTCCAAACTAAGGAGAAAACAGCTGGATCAGGACCTCTACATGTGCTGCTTATACACACACAGTAAATTGGGGCCCATGCTTGACACTTGGTTTCAAGTGCAGAATTCAGAATCTCAGTTTTCAGGATTTTTATTTAGCATATTTGTATACTGCCCATTACTGAAGTCTCTAAGCGGTTTACAACATTAAAACCAATAAATTTTAAAACAATTGAAAACATAAAAGTTCAATTTTAAGTAACTAAAAACCACTAAGTAGCTAAAAAGCTTGGTTGAAGAGATGTGTCTTCAGTTGTTTCCTAAATGTCAGCAGGGATGGAGCAGATCTAATCTCAGCCGGAAGTGCATTCCACAGCTCTGAGGCAACTATAGAGCATCTACCTGTTTTAAGTAACTATTTGTGTTTTTAACCAGTTCTAGTAACAAGTAATCAGCCTCCTTTCCTTTCTCTGTCTCTACAACTGGACTAAATTTGGTGCAAATCGAGGTCCACAAGTTAGATCTCTTGCACCTCTAATGTTCATATGTCCACCATCTTGATCGGGGTGGATGTCATCATTACAAATTGGACCATTGAGGTGCCCTGGTGTCACTCACTACAGATGTTCCAAATGTGGTTCATATCAGTTAGACTGTCCACAAGTTAGTGCACTTGCTCCTCAAATGTTTACATGTCTGCCATCTTGAATTGGGGTGGATGACATCACAATCTTCGCCATTGAGGTATCCCTATGTGTCCCTACAGCTGTAGCAAATTTGGTTCAAATCTGTCAGGTGGTTCACAAGTTAGCCCACTTGCACTCAAAAGTGTCCGCATCTGCCATCTTGGATCAGGGTAGATGATAGCATCACAAACTACCCCACTGAGGTGTCCCTACAACTGTACCCGATTTGGTTCATATTGGTCCAGGCATTGCAAAGTCGATGGCGGGGGTGGGGGAGATGACACACGGACACACACACAAACACACTCTACCAGGTGATCTCATAAAAATACAGGTCTTTCCAGGCTGGACATTTGAAAATATGCCTAATAAAATCCCAAAAGCCCAAGGATGAGGGTGGAGAAAAAGACAAAGAGAGGCCAATCAGGTCTTCTAAGGAATGAGGGCAAATTTTCAGTGTCCTGTGTATTTTTTTTTACCTCCCCATGCAAAATAAGGAACTGTACACAGTTTAACTGAGGCTGTAATCCTACTCACTAGCAGTGGCGGCTCTTACCCAAGGGCAGAGTGGCAGCGCCCACCTGAAAATACCAGAAAGTATGTCAGCTATTTTATCTCCCCTGTCTTCTGTGGCCATTTCTCTGTCTGCCTCCCTGTCTGTGCCGCTTTTACTGCCTGCAGCCCGGTCCCAGTGTGTATGTAGGGTGGGCGACGATACCAGAAATGTGTAAACACCAAAAGGAACACACAGAGTGGTTCAAATTCAAATATTAATGAGTCAGGAGCAAATTACAAGGCTTGCCTTTATTTTCAGAAAGTGGACAGAGCTTAAAAAGCCCTGAGCACCAATCAGAAGGCATCATGCTGACTGACTCCTCAGGCAGCCAGAGTGCCCAGAAGATGGGGATGTCTTTTTATTTTAGCTACGTCTTGTATTCTATTCAGTGATCTTTAGCAGTTTGTTTGTTTGGACATTTGTCTCAAGGAGGATCCTATAGAGAGTGTGGGGGAGGAATCAAGAGGAAAAGGGAGGGAAGAGGAAGAAGAAAATAAGAGTTTTTGCTGAATAAACCTTAAGTTAAAGCTACATAAGATTTCCTTGTGTGTATATGAGGGAAGCAGCAATAAAACACTACTCAGAAGAATCCAGTCACCATTTTGGTTCGAGAGCAGGTAGACTGACCGGCTGGCTGTTGGCTGGTCTGATCTTTTGCTGGCTATTTATTTCTGTTTGTTTGAAAGGGAGGAATGCAACCTCTGTTTCCTCTCTGATCTGTATGCAAAGCATTATGGCCCATTCCCAAAATGGCATGCCATAAAATGTTGGAACGAACAGCAAACTGCAAGACTGGACTAGTTAGATTAGAAACTGGCATAAGAAGGCAGAAAGTTCTTTTAGGTCATATACATGGATTTCTGAGTCCAAACTGCTTTTCAAAATAATTGCCATAGTGGCTTTCCATATGGGTGTCGTGCATGCAGAGAAGGAATGGATTCTGTTGGAAGGAAAATACATTTTGAAATAACATTTGCCGTGCAGATAGTAACTAGGTTTTTCTCTGGACTCTGGCCATTATCTGAAATATTAATATGTCCACTGGGGGTTATGGTTCATTGGGCAACGATTAATGAAGTGATGAATTTTAAAAAGATATTGCATGCTAGGATGGACACCCAGGCTAAGTGGTGGGCACCCAAGATGGGCAGAGTGGCACCAAGCTGTTCAGCAGGGTGTCCTCATGCATCTTACCAAAACAGTGGTACATTTGTTGGTAACCTCCAGACTTTACTTCTATAATGCACTCTACATGGGGCTGCCTTTGTACATAGTCCAGAAACTTCAGCTGGTTCAGAATGCGGCAGCCAGGTTGGTCTCTGGGTCATCTCGGAGAGACCACGTTACTCCTTTGCTGATGGAGCTACACTGGCTGCCAATAGGTTACCGGACAAAATACGAAGTGCTAGTTATAACTTATAAAGCCCTAAACGGCTTAGGCCCTGGGTATTTAAGAGAGCATCTTCTTCACTACAAGCCCCACCGCCCACTGAGGTCATCTGAGGAGGTCCGTCTCCAGTTACCGCCAACTCGTTTGGTGGCTACACAGAGACGGGCCTTCTGGGTTGCTGCCCCGAGATTGTGGAATGCGCTGCCTGCTGAGATACAATCCTCCCCATCTCTGGCAATTTTCAAAAAACACTTGAAAACCCATCTTTTCGCCCAAGCTTTCTCAGCTTCCTAAATTTTTAGGTCTTAATTTCTGGTTTTATTTTTAAATTTTTAAATTGTTTTTAGTTTTTGTATATGTTTTAAACTTGTTTTATGCTATTGTTAACTGCCTAGAGACAAAAGTTTGGGGCGGTGTACAAATTTGATAGATAGATAGATAGATAGATAGATAGATAGATAGATAGATAGATAGATAATTTGCTTCCCATGGTGTCCTTTAAGTTACAGGAGATGGTTCATAGCTGCAGTAAGAATCACTGAAAAGCCTGTGATTTTTCTATTATTTATGTATGCATGTTTGAAATAAGCAGGCAGAGCTGCCCTTGTTAACATCAAAAGTGGAGAACAAATACATTCTGCAGCTGGTCTCTGCTTCAGCTATGGCTTACATTGATTTTACTTTTACATGTATGACTCTACATGCAAAAGTAAATAAATCTATATAAGCCACGGTAAGAAGCCCAGAGTAGTCCAAGAAGCCTAGAGTGGTGCACACAGTTACATTTCTCCTCCCAACAACCCTATGAGGAAGGTTATGCTGAGAGATAAGCAATTGTCCCACAGTCACCCAGTGAGTTTCAAGGCTGAATGGGGATTTCAGCTTGGATTTCTCCAGTACAGTTCAACACTAACCACTGTTAGGAGGAGAGCTGGTCTTGTGGAAGCAAGCATGACTTGTCCCCATAGCTAAGTAGGGTCTGCCCTGGTTGCATATGAATGGGAGACTTGATGTGTGAGCACTGCAAGATATTCCCCTCAGGGGATGAAGCCGCTCTGGGAAGAGCAGAAGGTTTCAAGTTCCCTCCCTGGCTTCTCCAAGATAGGGATGAGAGAGATTCCTGCCTGCAACCTTGAAGAAGACACTACCAGTCTGTGAAGACAATACTGAGCTAGATAGGCCAATGGTCTAACTCAGTATATGGCAGTTTCCTATGTTCCTATGTACCACTCTGCTCAATTCTTTCCTGTTCTTTTTCAGGCAGACTGAGCTACCCTGGTGACTTCAGAATGCATTTACTCTCCACAGAAGCAGCCTTCTGTAGCTGGCCTGTGCTTTACTTATGGCTGGTACAGTTATTTTCCTGTGTGCACACTCTTGTGTTTGATTATGCCACGTGAGATACAAATCCAAACACTACTGTAGTCCTGTCAAACACTATGAAGCAACATTTTCCATATCTCTCTGTATCTCTGCCGATGAGCAATTGAGATATGTGCATGTGTGTGTTTGTGTTTTGATCCCACTCATTAGCTATAAATCTGCACTTTGCCAGTTATTGCTAAGGCACCTGTCTAGTCCTGGCTTCACCACCATAGCGGCCCACAGCTGGCTCCACCTCTCACTACCTGTGGCTCCACTCATCACCTGCCCTGCCTAGTTCCCCCACCAGACCTAGGAACCACCAGCCAGCACTACTGACTAGGGAGTAACTCAATGGAACATACTTCTGAGTAAACATGCACAGGACAGTAAATCAGCATTTTTTTTGTTAAAAATATACAAAGTACAGAGATCAAAATCCCCACAGCGAGATGGGCACAGGCAAGGTCAGACTTGTTCTTCTGACTCTTGATGCCTCCTTAAGAAATACACTTGGGAGGGCTGTGGATTAAACTACACAATTTGGGGAAATATAAAACACACACCCAGCTTTTCAGCTTCTGTTCCAGCAAGTTTTCAGCTTCTGTTTTCCCGGAGTGAGATGTAGGAGGATAGAGCTCTCCAAAAAATACTTTCGGAGGAAATGGAAGCTTTGCAGCTCTGATGAAGAATGTTCAAAATGGGCTGGAGAATTTCCCGGGTTCGCCCATCAGCTCTGCTTTAGACAGACATTTGTAGCTCTGCTTTAGACAGACATTTGTGTACAGATTTGCTGACTAGCTACTAACATAAGAACATAAGAACAGCCCTGCTGGATCAGGCCCAAGGCCCATCTAGTCCAGCATCCTGTTTCGCACAGTGGCCCACCAGATGCCATTGGGAGCCTACAGTCAGGAGTTGAGGGCATGCCCTCTCACCTGCCATTACTCCCCTGCAACTGGTACTCAGAGGCACCCTGCCCTTGAGGCAGGAGGTGGCCTACAGCCCTCCGACTAGTAGCCATTGATAGACCTCTGCTCCATGAAGTGATCCAAACCCCTCTTAAAGCCATCCAGGTTGTTGGCTGTCACCACATCCTGTGGCAGAGAGTTCCACAAGTGGATCACGCGTTGTGTGAAAAAGTACTTCCGTTTGTTGGTCCTAGACCTTCTGGCAATCAATTTCATGGAGTGACCCCTGGTTCTAGTGTTGTGTGAGAGGGAAAAGAATCTCTCTCTCTCCACTTTCTCCCCACCATGCATGATTTTATAGACCTCTATCATGTCTCCCCGCAGTCGTCTTTTTTCTAAACTAAAAAGCCCCAGGTGTTGTAGTCTTGCCTCATAGGAAAGGTGCTCTAGTCCCCTGATCATCTTGGTTGCCCTTTTCTGTACCTTCTCCAGTTCAACAATGTCCTTTTTAAGATGTGGTGACCAGAACTGTACACAGTACTCCAAGTGTGGTCGCACCATAGTTTTGTATAAGGGCATTATAATGTTAGCCGTTTTATTTTCAATCCCCTTCCTAATAATCCCTAGCATGGAATTTGCCTTTTTCACAGCTGCCGCACATTGAGTCGACACTTTCAACGAGCTGTCCACCACAACCCCAAGATCCCTCTCCTGGTCCGTCACCGACAGCTCAGATCCCATCAGCATATACTTGAAGTTGGGGGTTTTCGTCCCAATGTGCATCACTTTACACTTGCTAACATTGAACTGCATTTGCCATTTTGTCGCCCACTCCCCCAGGTTGGAGAGATCCTTTTGGAGCTGCTCACAATCCGTTTGAGATTTCACTACCTGGAAGAGTTTGGTATCATCTGCAAATTTGGCCACAGTCGCTGCTTACCCCTGCATCTAGATCATTTATGAATACATTAAAAAGCACCGTCCCAGTACAGATCCCTGGGGGACCCCACTTCTTACTTCCCTCCATTGTGAAAACTCTCCATTTATACCTACCCTCTGTTTCCTGTCTTTCAACCAGTTACCAATCCACACATGTACTTGTCCCTTTATCCCATGACAGCTAAGTTTCCTCAGGAGCCTTTGATGGGGAACTTTGTCAAAAGCTTTTTGGAAGTCCAGGTAGACTATGTCAACTGGATCACCTTGATCCACACACTTGTTGACACTCTCAAAGAAGTCCAAAAGGTTGGTGAGGCAAGATTTACCTTTGCGGAAGCCATGCTGGCTCACTCCGAGCAGGGCCTGTTCTTCTAGGTGCTTTACAATTTTATCCTTGAGGATGCTTTCCATCAATTTGCCTGGAACGGATGTTAGGCTAACTGGCCTGTAATTTCCCGGATCTCCCCTGGATCCCTTTTTGAAAATCGGTGTTACATTTGCCACTCTCCAGTCCTCTGGTGCAGAGCCCGATTTCAGGGATAAGTTAAATATTTTAGCAAGAAGGTTGGGAATTTCACATTTGAGTTCTTTGAGGACTCTTGGATGGATGCCATCTGGCCCTGGTGATTTGTTAGCTTTCAGTTTTTCCAGACAGTTTAGAACATCATCCCTTGTCACTTTTATCTGACTCAGCTCTCTAGCCTCCATCCCTAAAAAGCCTGGTTCAGGAACAGGTATATGCTCAGTATCCTCTGCCGTGAAGACAGATGCAAAGAACTCATTCAGTTTCTCTGCAACCTCCATATCCTCCTTAATAATCCCTTTCACTCCCTCATTGTCTAATGGCCCAACCGCCTCCCTGGCAGGTTTCCTGCTTCTGATGTACTTAAAGAAGTTTTTGTTATTCCCCTTGATACTTTTGGCTAAATGTTCCTCAAACTCTCTTTTTGCCTCCCTTATTGTCACCTTGCATTTCTTTTGCCAGGGTTTGTGTTCCTTTTTGTTCTCTTCGTTTGGACAGGCCTTCCAATTTCGGAAGGAAGTCTTCTTCCCTTTTATGGCTTCCTTGACGGTACCCGTTAGCCATGCTGGCATCCTCCTGGACTTAGTGGTACCTTTCCTCCTTTTGGGTATACACTCTAACTGGGCTTCTAGTATTGTGGTTTTGAGTAAACTCCATGCACTCTGGAGCGAAGTGACTCTCCTGATTTCCCCCCTCAGCTTTCTTTTCACCATACTCCTCATTTTGGAGAAGTTTCCTCTTCTGAAATTCAAAATGTCCGTGTTAGACATCCTTGGTGATTCTCTCCCCACATGTATGCTGAATTTGATGGCACTGTGGTCACTGTTCCCTAAAGGGTCGATGACACTGACATCACGCACCAGGTCCTGGGTGTCACTCAGAATTAGATCCAAGGTCGCCTTCTCTCTGGTTGGTTCCATGACCAACTGTTCTAGGGCACAGTCATTTAGCGTATCTAGAAATTTGACCTCTTTGTCCTGACTTGAATGTGAATTTACCCAGGCTATGTGTGGGTAGTTGAAATCACCCATAATTACAGCCCTGCCTCTCCTTGATGCCGCCCTGATTTCCTCCTGCAACTCCCAGTCACTGTCATCATTTTGATCCGGAGGGCGATAGCACGTCCCCAGTAGCACGTTTCCTTTCCGACCTTGTATAGTCACCCACAGGGTTTCTGTGGAGGACTCCAGTCCACTTAGGTTTTCTAGCTTATTAGATTCTATCCCTTCTTTAACATACAGTGCTACCCCTCCTCCAAGGCGCCCCTCCCTGTCCTTTCTGTAGAGTTTATACCCAGGGATAACAGTGTCCCATTGGTTCTCACTGTTCCACCATGTTTCTGTTATGCCCACTATGTCTATTTCTGCATTAGCAACCAAGCACTCCAGCTCACCCATCTTGGTTCGGAGGCTTCTGGCATTGGCATACAAGCACCTATACGCTGAATCTCTCCCCTGATGTATGCTACTCTTTGACCTGCTGGCACAGGCTCCCATCTGCTCTTTATGCAGTTCTGCTCCGTCCCCATCTGTTTTATTTGCATTCTTTGCAGCCTCACACTTTAAAGGATGGCTTTTGCCAAACGGGATACTGCCCAGCTCCCATCGGCTGTTCTCCAGGTGTCATTTTAAAAGCTGCCCTGCAACCTTTTTGATTTTAAGCGCCAGCAGTCTGGTTCCATCTTGGTTCAAGTGCAGCCCGTCCCTTTTGTACAGGCCTTGCTTGTCCCAAAATGTGTCCCAGTGCCTAACAAATCTAAACCCCTCCTCCCGGCACCACCGTCTCATCCACGCATTGAAACCCCTCAGCTCTGCCTGTCTCACTGTACTTGCGCGTGGAACAGGTAGCATTTCTGAGAATGCTACCTTGGGGGTCCTGGACTTCAAAATGCTACCTATCAGCCTAAATTTGGCTTCCAGGACCTCCCGACTGCATTTTCCCACATTGTTGGTGCCAACATGCACCACGACAGCGGTCTCCTCCCCAGCACTGCCTAGGAGCCTGTCTAGACGCTGCGTAATGTCCGCAACCTTTGCACCAGGCAGGCAAGTCACCGTGCAGTCAACATGCGGGTCACAAACCCATCTCTCTATCCCCCTAATGATCGAATCACCAACTACAAGGAGGCCCCCACCCCCCAGAGGAGTATCCCCTGTGCGAGAGGATATGGGCTCATCATCCACGGAAGGGGTCCCTTCTAAAGGAGCATCTCCCTCTTCCTCAGACTGATGTCCTCCTTGCCCAAGACCTTCATTCTCCCTGACAGCAGAGGAGCTACCGGCCCTGGAGTGGGATGCCTCTATCACATCCCTGAAGGTCTCGTCCACATGCCTCTCTGTCTCTCTGAGCTTCTCCAGATCCGCCACCTTGGTCTCAAGGGAACGGATTTGTTCCCTGAGAGCCAGGAGCTCCTTGCACCGAGCACACACCCATGACTTCTGCCCATGGGGCAAATAGTCGTATATGTGGCACTCTGTGCAATACACTGGGAAGTGCCCCTTCCCCTGCTGACCATCTATCTTCATACTGTTTTAGTTAGCTCTTTACAGTATTTAGGGAGCTTCTTGTCTGTTTATTAGATATTTTGTTAGGATAGGTCTCAGCTGTAATGGTCAGCTATTTAACTATCCAAGCAGCCTTTCCCAAGGATATGAGGGAGGGATATGTACTTACGTTCTCTTCTCCACCAGGCTCCTTGTGATCGCGATTGCGATTTCAGGGGCTCGTTCCAGGCTCCCCCGCACACTTCCCGCTAAACTCCTACGTCCTGTTTGCTATCCCTGTTCGCTATGCTCTCGGGCCTTCATGTCATATGTAGAGTAGGCTTCCAACTGTCACACAGGATGAGAGCCAAAGGAAAGGAAATGTGGGGCCCCGCCCAGCCCTAGCTGACTCCACCCCCACCAATCAGCAAACAGTGCCTTTAGGGAACCCTAAGAACTCCTAGCCCTCTGATATCTTAACCTTAACAAGGAACCATAGCAAGGAACCCTAACGAGTAACACTCACAAAGATAGAGAGACTAAGACCTACCCCTTAAAGAGAAACAGCCCCTGCAAAACTCTCCTCTACTTGTTAGTTTGTTTGAGGGAGAAAGGGCTAGATGCTTAGAAAGACTTGCTCACCTTCTCCGCTGTGTCTGCTCTTCCCAGAGTAGCCTTCCAACTCTTGCACTTGCAACTTCTGCAATTGGAACTTTTGCAGGTTTTTTTTTCATGTAGAACAAGACAGCTCTGCTTCAGATAGACAATTGTGTACAGATTTGCTGACTAGCTATTGCACTTGCAACTTCTGCAATTGGAACTTTTGCAGTTTTTTTTCATGAAGAACAAGATTCTCCTGTACCAATTGATTATTTGGATGTTCAGGACCTACGCTCATTATGTACTATTCACACTCATTGTATTTATGCAGTTAAAGTTTAAGTGATTTGTATATAAAAAACCCTTTGAGGTCTTTTTTTTGTATATACTCAAAAAAATAATAATGGATATTTTCACAACATTGAAAGTGTTTGGATTTTGTCACAATAATGTATAGGTTGGATTCTTCTTATGAACAAGAGTTTTGATAGTGCTGTATGTTTTGGGAGTGTTATCAATTCCTATTGCTATTATTACCATTATTTTTGCACGGTCTCACCCATTTTGCTGCTGTTTTGTCGTGCAATCCCTCATATATTTTTTGCTCTGTTCCAGCAACAGCAGACAGGAGAAAATCTGACCTTCAACAAAGAAATATTTTTGTTCAATATAGATCTCTCCACCAAGGATAAAAGTAGAGGCCATTAACCTTTCTGCTAGTCAGTCCCATGTTCCCAATCATGCAGAGGGAGTGAGGAATAAGATGCTGATTGGTTCTCAAATAAATTGGTTCTTTTGGAAGGCTGCTTATTTACAGGCAAACCTCGCAACATGAGGCCTCGACATCCACGGTTCTGTGTATCTGTGGTCGGGCAATGGAGACCCAACCTTGGTATACACAGCGGGCGGGGGATAGCCAGAAATGACCTCCAAGGTCATTTTGTGGGTCTTTGGTGCGGGGACACATTTTACCATGATTTTTTTGGTGGGGAAATGGCAGAATTTCAGCTTCGGGGGGTGGGGGGCATTGCTGGACAACCGAAGACCTGCAGAACATGGTATGGCACTTTATTGCAATTATTTTAACTGTTTTCAACCTATTTGATGCCCCCCCTTGCAGGAACCTAACCCAATCGGTATAGATTTAATACTTATAATTATAATTTATAATTAAATATTTATAATTAAATTAATTAATTTATAATTAAATATAATTTAAAATATAATAATAAAATAATTTTAAATGATGCTTCATTATCCACGGTTTTGTGGGAAAGCATGAATCAAATAGTATTCTCGTATACATCTGCCCATACTTTCCTACCAGCAAATGAAGCGCTGCTTAGTGCTTGGTCACTTGCGACAGTTAAATCTGCAAGGCCATTTAGCAGGACTTGTTACTGGCAACTTAAGACCTATTCCGTTTCTTAAGTAATTGCTAGCTATTGTTGAATTGTGTTTTTAATAATGTTTCAGATGACCTGCATGGCTGTCACTTAAGTTATTTAGATTCTTCTTAAATTGCTTTTAAAAAAAATATTCTAACCTCTGCACATCACTGAGCATTCCAGCTTGAGTTAAAAAAACCTGACTCAATGAATTGCATAAATAGAAGCAAGCTCCATCTACAAATGTTCTTGCATATTCACTCCTGTTCCCCCTCCGTAGACCACACAGAGAGAGAGACAGAGAGAGAGAGAGAGAGATTTTCAACATCTCTGTCTCTAACATCTTGGATTACTTGCATAATGTTAGAAGACACTGTACAATCGATACTATTGTTCTATTCCAAACGTACAATTGCCTTTTGCCTCTGCCTCTCTCCAGTTAGAATGTCCAGTGTTCATTGTTCCCCCCCATCCTCTGGAATCAAGCGTCCATTTTTTCAGCTATTCCGACCAAATTCTTCTCCAAACACCTCCCATCTTTACAGAGCTTGAAACAAGTTACTCATATTGCATCACCGCATGAGCAGAATGCCTCCTTCCTGCAGTGCTGGCAGAGTAAAGGAGGGATCTCCCCCCCCCTTTTTAAGGTGCCTTGAATTTTAGCAGTATCCTAGTAAGGAAGAATATCAGGACTCAACAGCTTGTAATTAGAAAGCATTGCCATGGTAGCTTCACCCACTCAGTTATCCACCTGCAGTCACTAATAAATGTCAGCATTTCTCTTTCAGGATGGGAATTGAATTCCTCTCACTGCCACTCATTTTAACAAGAACTCTTGAGCTCCACATTTTCATTAGAGGGTGCAGGTTTATTGCAGTGTACTTTATTATAAGAACATAGGAAGCTGCCATATACTGAGTCAGACCATTCATCTATCTAGCTCAGTATTGTCTTCACAGACTGTCAGCGGCTTCTCCAAGGTTCCAGGCAAGAATCTCTCTCAGCCCTATCTTGGAGAAGCCAGGGAGGGAACATGAAACCTAGATGCTCTTCCCAGAGTGGCTTCTCCATCCCCTGAGGGGAATATCTTACAGTGCTCACACTTCTAGTCTCCCATTCAAATGCAACCAGGGCGGACCCCGCTTAGCTAAGGAGACAAGTCATGCTTGCTACCACAAGACCAGCTCTCTTATTATCAGTGTTTCCCATCCTGTGTGCCATGGAACACTGGCCAAGGTGCCATGCTGACAAACTCCAAGTCAGCTCCAAAGTAGGGAGTTTAAACTCCCCTCTTTTAGAGCTGACTCACTCTCATATGCACTGGGAGGGATGCATCCTTCCCAGAGCAGTATGGGGCAAGTAAACTACTACTACAGATATTTATATACTGCTTTTCAATAAAGTTCCCAAAGTGGATTAAATAAAGAAAAATTGAGATTGCTCCCTGTCCCTGAAGGGCTCACAATCTAAACAGAAACATGACACCAGCAACAACCACTGGAGGGATGCTGTGCTCAGGTTGGATAGGGCCAGTTGCTCTCTCCCTGCTCAATAAAGATAATCTCCACTTTAAAAAGGTGCCTCTTTGCTCAGTTAGCAGACTCAGGAGGAACAGCTACAAATATATAAAAATAAAAGAAGGAATGAAAATGAAAATGTGTCATTTGTGTAGTGGTGTCTGCGTTAGCGCCCCAATTTGTTTTATCCTAAGTTTTATCCCCACCCCCCAACGTGAGGTAGGTTACAATGTGTGACTAGCTCAGGGTCACCTGGTAGGCTTCAGGGCTGAGCAAGGGATCTGAACCTGGGTCATTCAACTCTCTAAACAATATTCCAGGCTGGCTCATCAAATAAAGACTTGAATTCCCTAAAGATACTGAGTATCCTAACTTCAGAGACGCTTGCAGATTATCAAACACTCACCAAGTAGATTCACATACCTGAGTTCCTATTTTTAAAAAGGGATCAAAAGCTTTAGTGTATGCTGGGTTCAGAAAGTAGTATTGTTCTCTTTCAAAAGTTAAAGTTGGCTAGAAAGGAGAACTAGTTTAATTCTCATAGAATAATGGAAAAAGTATTCTGGTAGCTATAAACGTTTTTGCAGAAAAACTTTCATCTTACTTACCAATTGTTCTGTTTCAGTTAACAGGGAAAAGCAGCCAATCAAACTTTGAGAGAGGTTGGCATGCATACTTTCAAATACATTTGTAGGTATAAAGAGGCACTATTTGTGAAGAGGTCCATAGAAAACTTGTACAGAACAAAATTATTCTTATGTAATTCTCTGCAAGCTCTAGCTATTTTAGACTGGACATAGGATTGTCCTGCAAGACTATGATCTTGATGGTAGTACTCGGAAGTTATCCTACTGAGATAACTTGCTTACTAACCTTAACCCGGATGTTATCCATATTGTGGCCAAATATTGCTATAAAATATGCCAAATGCATATTAATATAGTCTGATGATTATCTTATTCCTTTTATTTGTTTTATTATTGGTTGTACTGCTGGTCTACGACCAAAATAAAATTTTACTAAGTTTATTAAGACTGGACATAGGATTGTCCTGCAAGACTATGATCTCGATGGTAGTACTCTGAAGTTATCCTACTGAGATCATATGACTACTGTGGAATAGTATGGTCTGGGGCTGTTAACTTATAGAGGCAGAAATGTTACAAGAAGCAATATTAAGATGGAAGACCTAAGCAAAATTCCAGAGAAGATGGGCTGTCTTCTAATTCTTATGTCACCTTTTTATAGATCCTGGTCTTTAATTACACCACACAACAAACTGTACTTCAATAAGACTCCTGCTACACACAGTACACAGAACAGACTGTGCTTAGTTAAGCAAGATAATATTTTGCAGCTGAATAAGGCTGTTGTCTATAAAGCACAGGAGCTGGGTTCATTTTCCATGTGGGCTGCCTTAAACGAAAAGAAGGCTCAATCTGTGAGGTTGATTCACGAAGAGTGAAAATAATTTTCAGTCAAAACAGAATGTTCAGATATTCTAGCAACCAAGTATTTGACAGTCTGCTCTGGTGATACAATGTGCATGCATACATGCACGCACGCATACACCTGCCTCATTCTGACATATGCAAGCACCTATGGAATAATGCCCATACTTCCTCACTTTTTACTATACTGAGAGAAATTTGCCTTTAAATTACTCAGTAGTATGTAATCCCATATAGAATATGTACCTATAACCCCCTGTGGGTTTTTGTTACGTGTTTTCACCTCTGGTGGCCATGTACTGGACCAATATTAGAAATGTAACAGATAAAATAACAGGCATCTAATCATTATAGATGTAGATCCTAAGCTTACAAAAAGAGCTTGCTTAATATATTCTCATACAGCTTTCAGGTTGCATGAATTTTACATGCACAATACTGGAATTTAAGAAATATTCCAGGGGTAACAGAATCGGAAACTAGGCACCATAAAAATCACAATACTTGCCAAACTGACCCATTATATTAGAATTAGAGAGAGAAGACAATTTAGTAATTATAGGAGTAATTTTCCTATCTCTTGGTAACTCTGTCATCTATTGCAAATATAAACAGCCGTACGTTTTGTGTAAGCATTTGATATGTTTTTAAATTATTAATATTATGTGTTTGATAGGTTGCAATGCCATGGCTATATTTATGACAAATAAACAGGCCTTGACATATTTGGGGGGGGGGATCTCAGTCAGCCCAAAAATTTAGGAGCCAAACAGTGAACACTGACAAAGTTACCAGTCTTAGTGAAGGACACTGTACAGGAGAAAGTTAAATTGGCTTCTCTTTATCCCCTTTACAAACACACTTAAAAGATTAAATAACTCCACCTCTGAATAACCTAGTCTAAGCACCACAGTTAAACTTGTAGACACCATGGTTCCTTGGTGTCTGGGTTTTGCCAAGCCCTGGAATAAACAAATCCTGAATCAGTCATTAGAAGCCATGGATGCTGTACTGAGGTGCAGTACCCATGGGATCCATGGAATCGTGCCACCAAGCCCCAGCCCTGCACCCTTAAGCCACATACCTCCACTCTCCACACATACATCATTTGCCACTGCAGAGACTAAAGTGTATAAAAATCCTGAGCTAGATGGACTGATGGTCTGATTCAGTAAAAGGCAGCTTCCTATAGTCCTAAAGCTAAGCAAGGGTCAGGGTGTGTTAGGAGCATTCAGTCACAAGTCCCAGGAATGGGTTTACTACCTCAGTAAAAATTGGGCCGGAGTCCTGAGGGTTAGCAGAGGGCCATGCAACATGAAATATCAGGTCATACCTGTAGTATCACCATGGAAACAAAGAATGCAAGTTCCACCACCATCTTGTGCAAGCAGACTAAACTGACAGAGCTCTACTGCACGATGCAATTACAAAGAGAGGGAGACGAGTGCTACAGTTAAGGATAGAGGGCAGTGACATTGTTCTTAGAACAACTTGGCCTGGCTAATAATCCTCTAGAAGAGAGGTTAAATATGGGGGAGGGGGTGTTCAAAGGAGCTTACAAAACTCTCTTTGAAAGCTGGTGAGTAGGCAGGTCAGAGCCATGTTGCTACCAAACCAACAGAAGAGTCTTTATTTTCAAGCCATGGACAAGATTTGTGAGTTATGACTATATTTTTAGGTAGTTTCAGAAGAAGCCAGATTCCTAAATAACTACATGTTGCAAAACATCTGAGGTCTGTGAGATGAACATCGCATCATCTTCCAGATAATGCATGCGTGCATACACACACACACCCCTCTTGCTGTTCAATATTTATTGAATTTTTAGGCCACTTCTTAGCTCTGTTATTATATACTGAAAGGTAGTAAAAACCTGACAAAGCACAACATTGTGGGTACATAGGGGTAATGCAGCATTAATGTCTATCTTTGGACATTAAGTAAAAATAAATCAATATTTATTCAGTGCTTGAGTGTCTTGCAGCTACTTGCGGGTGGGGAACAAGACATACTGCATTCAGGTAATTAGAAAACTATAATAGCCGATTCAGATAACAGGGGTGGTCCTGTACTCTGCATATATCCTAGGCGTGTAGAACTTGTGTCCCATCAAGCCAGATACAGCCCATCAGGTCCCATTGTATTGTCTGTGGTGGCAAAAAGAAGAAAAAGCTAGTGGAGGATGGTTTTCAAGCACCTGGCAGGGTGCTGGTGCACAGGATTAATTCTAACCTTACATTTTGTTTTTATTTCTTACATTTGCATCCACCTTCCTTCCATCACAGAACTCAAGGCAGCATATATGGAGTTCCAAGGATATCTCCCATCCAGGCACCAAGACCTGCTTAGTTTCAGCAATGTGTCTATTGCGTACTCCAAGACTATGTCCCGGGACATCATGCAGGTCCCAAAGCACAACTGGCAGACTACGTCCAGCTTAGTGACACATAAGCTCCTCACGCCCAGATTGTGCATATGCAATTTATTGCACAGCTAAATGCAAAAGGTTTACAAAGGGTCCTTCCTAGCTTGACATGGAGAGGAAGAGAAGGTTGTAGTAGCCAAGGTGAGAGATGGCCAAAGCAGCAGCATTAATTGGGCTTCTCATGATGTGGAGGAAGATCCTAAAATGCAAGAGTGGCCAACCTGAGGCTCTCCAGCAGTTGTTGGACTACAACTCCCATCAACCCAAGCTGCAGTTGTGTTGCAGCCCAACAGCTGGAGAGCCTCCAGTTGACCACCCCGCAATAATGGCAATGCATTCCCTTTTCCTTTCCATACTGTGCCCCCTTTGGATACTGACAGCTATATAAACAAATAAGTCTTATTTCTGCATTAAAATCAACTGTATCTTAATAGGATTAAACTGACTAATGTATTTATAAAGTATTTACATAGCTAGTTTATCATACAATGAAGAATCTCTGATCGGGAGGAAAGACTTGCAAGATAATTAATCCAATGAGTTTCACTTTCTCTCCAGTTTATTATTCAATGTGACCAGTAGGGAAATCCTTACACACTGAAATAATCCTATGCTTAGTATAATATTTGTGATAACTGTATAATATTTGTGATAACTGTAGACATGTAGAGAAAATTCCAACTAGAATTAAAGAGTTCGGGGAGGAAAGCGGATATAGGGAGAAGGGAAGGCTGGACTAACTAGCCGAAAAAGTCCCGTCTGCTGGGAGTAACTCCAGAAACACAACCCATTGTCATAGATGACTTTGTGAGAGAATGTAAAACATTCTTTACAAAATGAAGATTGCATAAATAACCCTCTGAAAACATGCCCTATCTTCCATTCTGTTGCTAGCACTGTCATATTCCCTTCTTTAAAACTGCAGAAACCAAGATGTCAGTGACTCAAGTTGCATCCAAACCAGGTACTCCCATGTGAGTTTTACTAGGCAGAGCTATTGTTGGGATTCATTACATACTGCTGAATCACTGGCAATGAAAGCCCTCGGAACTCTCTCACTGCAGGACAAAATTAACAGAGAACATTACCATACTACGTTCACGGCTTGAATAAAGTTCTGTGCATTTCAGGATCAGGTAGCTAACTGAAACCCAGAACAGCCCTGCTGGATCAGACCCAAGGCCTATCTAGTCCAGCATTCTGTTTCACACATTGGCCCACCAGATGCCTCTGAAACAAGAACACGGGAGATCAGGGACATTGTTGGGAACTACAGTGCACAGAGTACTGGCTCACGTGTTACTTTGCTCATTAATGCAACTTCTCTTAAGTGAGCAAAGCAGTGTGAATGGGCCCTAAGAAAGTGACTACAGGCAAAGGGCCTGAAAAGGCAAGTGTAAACAAAGCTGGTAGCTTGTTCTCATATAATTACACCATAATTATAAAATAATAGTTATAAAAGGCCCATAATTGTGCAATAAAACAGAGTAATGGAGCCTGCAAAGGAAGATTCTTAACTTGAAACAATTCACACACTGTTCTACTGCTCATTTCCCACGTTTTCCACGCTCCAGGCTCAGTAAAGTGAGAATGTTGTAGGAGGGGGTGGCCAACCTGAAGCTCTCTAGCAGACACTGGGTCCAGTGTTCCCTCTAACATGGGACTCTGGATGTTGTTGACAACAACTCCCAGCATCCCAGCCAAAAGTCTTGGGATGCCGAGAGTTGTAGTCAACAGCATCTGGAAGAGCTGAGGACACGCCTTCTCCTGCTGTTGCTCCCCTGCAACTAATATTTAGCAGCATCTTGACTTTAAATACCAGTTTACAGCTATCAAACTAAGTAGCCATTGATAGACCTGTCCTCCATGAGTTTGACCAAGCCCCTTTTAAAGCCATCCAAGCTACTGGCCATCACCACATATCCTGGCAGAGAATTCCATAGGTTAATTATGCGCTGCATGAAAAAAGACTTCCTTTTGTTGGTCCTAAATTTTCCAGCCTTCAGTTTCATTGAATGACCCCTGGTTCTAGTGTCCTGAGAGAGGGAGAAGAATTTCTCTGCCCCCTTTCAATATTCCATGCATAATTTTATATACCTCTATTATGTCTCCCTGTTGTCACCTCTTTTCCAAAATAAAAAGCCCCAGATGCTATAGCCTTGCCTCAAAAGAAAGGTGCTCCAGGCCCCTGATCATCTTGGTTGCCTTCTTCTGCACCTTTTCCAGTTCTACAGTGTCCTTATTGAGATATGGTGACCAGAACTGTACACAGTACTCCAAATGTGACCACACCATAAATCTGTATAAGGGCACTATAATATTAGCATTTTTATTTTCAGTCCCCTTCCTAAAGCACACAAAGCTTCACATACCTATTTTCAGGAATCGAACAGCACACCTCTCACAATAACTTTGGAGGCAGTATGCTTTCCTATGATTGTCATTATCAGTTATTTGTAGTAATACCTAAGCATACTAGGGATACACATATAAAAATTACAGCAATCCCTTCCTTCAGGCTCTCAATCTAAATAAAAGACATGAGACAAAAAGCTAACTTGGGAGGAGGAAAACGTGCTGGGTGAGGCTTTTACATTTTCTTGCACCACAACTAAATCTGCATTTTGATTATAATCTATGAATAAGAAAACTTCTTTAGAATCCGAGGGAAAGAGTTGTGGAATGCAAGGACAAAGCAGTGGAATGGAATCATGAATATTAATGTTCAGAGCTCTTGCTGCTGGCTGTTTTGTTAGCCCTGCCTCTATTCTAGGACTGGAAGACAAGTAACTAAAGCCCCATTCAAGAGCTGGCCTGAATAAAGGAATGGATTAGCCAAACACACCACACTTCCCACAATCACAAGTCATGCTTCAAACTGTTATCTTCAAATGCAAGTCCTTGACAAAAAGATGACCTACAGAAAGTGTTCATGTCTTCTACCATTCTGGCTTTGATCAGAGCAGATTGTAAATCGGTTTGCTTAGATCCACAGTGGACAGTGGAAGGCAGAGACTAGGAAAGGAAAGTTCACCATGGAGCATATCATCCATGGTACTGCACTGTTTTGTAATTGCTTTGAAAACATGACATTGCATGGATGTGTTGCAACTGAAAATGCTCTGCACTCAGGACACCCTGTTTATCTGCCAATAATTATACAGTATCACTTATAGACTGTAAAGGTTTTCAAAACATCACACATTCTTCCTACAACATTCACAATGAATCTTATTTTAATAGATACCAATATAAAACTGTGAAGCTGGCTACAATGTATGACAACCAAGAGATTGGAAGCACTTTCCAGAAAATAAAACTCATTGGATTATCTTGCAAGTCTTTTCTCTCCATCAGAGATTCCTCATTATATGATAAACTGGCTATGTAAGTAGCATTACCAATCTTCCCATTTCTCCCTCCCACCCGCCCCCGTACTCCTCCCCCCATCCCTGGGGCACTAATCAAATGACAGGTCAACCATTGGGCAATTGACCAGTCAAGTATTCTATGAAGTGAAGAACACTATTGTGTTAAGTGGCATCCTTAACTTGTTTTTCTTTATTGTATCATGGCACTGTAACAACAACAAAAAGCCAAAAATTAGGGCCACTTGTTCACCAGACATGCGATAGTCAGTTACACATGCACACCCTGCCCTGCAACTCTCTCCAAAGACCTTCTGCCTGCTGCTAACATCATTTGACTTTTTGACTTGTTGGGCAACTGCAGGCAGCTCCGCCCAATACAGGGCTGAGACAGGAAGCATGATGCAAACACACCCATGCAGTCTTCAAAGACTTACAGGTCCAAAGGCTGGCAGCTAGCCAGAATTTCACACTCTTGGCCAGTTGCCAAGCTCAGAGGGGGCAAAGCCAGAAAGGGAAGTTCTAGCAAAGCATTTTCTGTTATGCAGAGGCATGTCTGCATGGTCCTAGCATGCCCAGATACACTAAGGCACAATGAAGCTCTTCACAAGATCTGTGTGAAGAACTTCGGGCGGGGAACTCTCTCTGCAGGGAGAGCGGGTTTTCCCGACCCTCCCCACAGATTATCTCTTACCTATCCCTGGGCAGGCGGATCACCCACCCGGACGAGTGACAGGCTCTCCTGTGGCTCGCCCAGCAGCTCCAGAGGTCAGGCACAGGGAAGCACCACTGCGGAGCGCCCTCGCCCCCAGAGCCCAAATAATGCACCACGTGAGTGCGCAGCACTTTACTGGGAGCCCCCTCCCAAGTGTGTCCGCCATGGCGACACGCAGCCATGGCAGACACACTATCAAACAACCCAGTATTTGGGTGCACTTGCACCCAAAACCTGGTTTAAGCGGCGGGCTGCCTAAGAGGGCACGGCTCCTGGCGGTTCTCACGAGCAGCAAAAACCGGGCTGGGCTTCCCTAGCCCGGTTTTTGCTGCTGGTGAGAATAGCTTCAATATGGAATGCACCATACTGTTTGTGTTGTGAAAGGTTTGTGATAGGATTGGAAAACATGCACAACGCAATGGTCCAAACCAGGCTTTCCCCCATTTAATAAGGCCAAGCCACAGAGACCATCAGCACTGATGTGTACTGGGGAAACACTGTGTGCCTGTGTTTGCTTCCCCAATGCAAAGAGACAAGCTAGCAAGCCTCAGATTAGAGCCAAGAAGCCTGACTCCAGTTTGCGATAAATACCTATTACATTTCTATACTGCCCCATCCAAAGGCTCTTTATGGTTTGCTGCTTTGGTTGCTACTATTCCAGATAATGCAATTAGTAAGATTTAGAAATAAATAAAATGTTCTCTCTCGCCTAACATAAAAAGCTAGCCTCTCAGCATCTCCAAAACAAGTACAGCATGACCACCAACTAGTAGTTTCTCTCAGCAGCTACAACAGTCAGAGCTCAAGAGCGAATTTGAAAAGCCACACCAAGTCTTATGTTCAAGACTTTAGGAAGCATGAAGGACCAGAAACCTCCAGTGTCTTTCTTCAGAACCAGGTTCACGTGGCCCAATACATGTGCAAATAAAACCACTGATGTGAATGCTGTAGTTGTATTTATTATTGAAATCTGAAGCTCCATGGGCTGGTTATGCATTTATTCACCTCACATGACTCCCTTGTACTAGAGAGAAATAGCAGTGAGACTTGAATGCAAGGGTGCCTAGAGAAAAGCAAGCCTAATCCAGATGTTTCAGTCATTGGCAAAATATATCTAGTGCTAGTCTACAGACTGTTTCCAAAAGGCCTATGGAGGCAAATGGAAAGCCTTCTAGTTTCGGTTCCTTAGCAGTTAATTGTTTCTTACAGTACTAAGCAATAAGCCTTTCTCTCACACACGTTGCGAGACCTGGCTAAACAGGGCTCTGATAGCTTTGCAGAAGAAATGTTTAAGAGCAACAGAACCCCTCCCATATATATATACAAAAACTGGTTGGAAGGCAATACAGAGAAAGCAGACTTATCTGTACAGCCAGATAAGGGTTGTTAGGAAGAGAAGGCTACTGCTGAGTGCTGTTAAGCAGACAAAGAGAGGATGGGAAGGGCACCACACCTTTCTTGATTAGTAGTCCATGGATATGGGAGGAGACATACGGAACCGCTACACTAATTACTAGGTATGGAAGATACAGACTGAAACAGCAATTGCTGAATAGTATGTGTATGCACACAGTCTGTATGGAAGCAAGAAACTCAATCCTTTACATGGCTTATTGTTTTGTTAAAGGTACAGTGTTCCTTCCAACATTATACTTATTCCTTCTCCTAACACAGTCACAATCTACTACAACAGTGCTACCAGAGAACAAAGCACTCAAGTAAAAGAACTGCCATCTTTTCCTGCTTTTAAAAAAAAAGGTTTTTAAAAATATAATTCAAACTAGTGGGTTGAAATGTTTCAATGACAAAATGCCACTTCTGTTATTTCCTGTTCTCTTCTCTTCCTGCACAGTCTTTCACTCACAACACATTTCTTTAGCATCTTAAAATAAGCACAGGAAGAGAAGTTAATCAAATCAGCACTCAACTGCCACTGGAATGAATCCAGCAAGATCCACAAGAGTAAAACTGGAGCAAGCCAGTGAATAAGTCCTACTCACTGGGAAACAGTGAAGTGAAAAATATTCATTTCTGATATCTAAAAAGCTAAAACGTCAACATCTAACAAAAAGCACCATGATTTAATGATAATGTCTCACTATTATTAAAAATCACGAGACACAAACTTTTTATGCCAAGCAACTACAAGGTTTTTTGTAATTCAGGAAGATTAGTGGCCAACATCCAGATCAGCAGGTAGCTGGAAAGGAAGGCACACACCAGCGCAAGGGAGAGCTTCTTCACTACTGCTCTGGTTGTGCAGCCTTGGGCATGCAAGAGAAGAGCAAATTTTAACTGTTCAGTTTGGTTCTAGAGTGCTTGGTGTCACCTGAAAATGTATCCCTGAGGGACACAACCCTTAGGGACATAATTCCGGTGACACAGGGCACTCCTGAAGGCAGAGGAATTGTCAAAGTTCATTCCTCCCTCTTGCACAGCCAAGGCTTTGCAGCTGGAAGAGTAGTGTGGAAGTTATCTGTCATGCCCTCCCTCTTCCTTTCCTTTTACCAGAAGACTGCCCTGGATGTCAGTCAGTGTCATTAACAAGAAATAAGAACTTCAATCACTTTTCTAATTTAGTATAGGGGAAAAAAACCATGAAACTAACAGATGGTTTCCCAGGGAACTTTATGGCTCCATAATCGAAAGGGCTGAAGATATCAAGGAACATTCCTTTTTCCCTAGTGAGATGAAAGAGTTACCTAAAGGTCAATAGTAGCGGAAAGCAAGTTCAGAGGGGTAAATCATTGGATTTATATCCAATATAAGGATATATAAGACCATATATTTGCAAAAGGGCAAGGCTGGAGGACACAAATGCAACATTTATACCAAGCTGTTCATCATGAAATGAAGTGCTTCTCAGTGCAGCCATACACTCAGACTGAGGAAGGCGGTTTTAAATCATACCCAGCACAAGCAAATGGACAGGACATGGGAGGGCTCTGTATGTATCAAGCTCGTAGGAATGGTCTACATATCAAGCCACCATGTGGAATCCACTCATAAGCCCTGTTGGAGTTTCTGTACATATGTATATGATTTTATGTGATCAATTGCTCATATGTTCATCTTAGAAGTGAGGCCTGAGTTACAGATCTGAGGTACAAATGCAGGGTACAGACAGGAAGTGTACTGCTGTACATGCGATGAACATGATGTGTGAATGCTTGCACATGCATAAAATAACTGCTTTGAGAACTTTGGTTGAAAAGCAGTATACAAGGATTCATAGTAGCAGCAGAAGTTACAGAGCAGAACAGACACAGTAGTAGATGCAAATCATACACATAGGAAATGTACTGCTGTACATTTGCTGAACATAATGTCTGAATGACTGTACAGATTTGTAACTGGTTTGAGAACTTTTGTTGAAAACTGGCATATAAATATTTGTAGTAGTAATAGCATCATGTGTACACTATACACAGATTGTACATGTGTTCAACGCAATATGAACAGGGCTTAAGCCACTTCAAACAGTAGTAAACAGTAAGCCAGCATATGAAGCAAAACAGTTAAGTGCATGACCAGGGCAGTTTTTTATACATAAGCACAAAAGTTCAAAATAAAACTGAGCTATTCCATATAACAGCTGCCACTTTCAGCAATTTAAACTAGGTTCAGCAGAGAGAGAGAGAGAGAGAGAGAGAGAGAGAGAGAGAGAGAGAGAGAGAATGAGCAACAGTGAGATGTAATCTCTTTGTTTTAAAGCTTTGCCCGCCATCCAGTTGGCATATCATACAAGGATTATGAGTTCCAAAGTGATTTCCGTCAACTGAAATGCTGTTGTGGATTGCGGGGGGGAGGGGGGGCAGGGTGGAGTCTCAAAACAAGGGCATGAAAAGAAATAAAAATCAAAGGCCAAATTGGAAACATTGACTCAGCAGGAGCTAATGAGACAGGAAAACTAACTATGGAGAGTTACCTTCACCAAAGAATGCCAAAGCAGCTAATTAGGAAGGCAAACACAACTGAGTCTACCTGCTCAAAGTTAATTCCATATAAGCAGGCAAAAATGGGTTTATGCTTTACTTTTAAGACTGGAAGAGCAACTCCATACCATTGCATTGTTACAGACTCATCTGCATTGACCTGCCTGAGTGCCTCATCCAGTTTTCTGGCTTATCATCTTATCTCCTTGTTTGTCTTCTCCCACACCCTCTCCCTTGAAGCTCTTTTTGAAGACACACACCAATATAATAGAAGCAGAACACACTGTTACTCCTGTGCACAGCTCATACAACCGACAGTATACAGAAGCTCCATTTGTTCAACTAACACGATGTATAAGTCACAGATCATAGTTTCAGCACCTTCAGCCACACTGTACACTCTGAAACAAGAACACGGGAGATCAGGGACATTGTTGGGAACTACAGTGCACAGAGTACTGGCTCACGTGTTACTTTGCTCATTAATGCAACTTCTCTTAAGTGAGCAAAGCAGTGTGAATGGGCCTTAAGAAAGTGACTACAGGCAAAGGGCCTGAAAAGGCAAGTGTAAACAAAGCTGGTAGCTTGTTCTCATATAATTACACCATAATTATAAAATAATAGTTATAAAAGGCCCATAATTATGCAATAAAACAGAGTAATGGAGCCTGCAAAGGAAGATTCTTAACTTGAAACAATTCACACACTGTTCTACTGCTCATTTCCCACGTTTTCCACGCTCCAGGCTCAGTAAAGTGAGAATGTTGTAGGAGGGGGTGGCCAGCCTGAAGCTCTCTAGCAGACACTGGGTCCAGTGTTCCCTCTAACATGGGACTCTGGATGTTGTTGACAACAACTCCCAGCATCCCAGCCAAAAGTCATTGCAGCTTGGGATGCCGAGAGTTGTAGTCAACAGCATCTGGAATTGTCTGTTACATGGAACACTGGTTGGGACGACAATTCTCACCACCCCCAACTACAATTCATTGCGGCAGAGGATGATGGGAGTTATAGTCAATGGCTGGCGAGCCTCAGGTTGGCCACTCCCATTCTAAGACTTCATCTTCTGTGAATGAGACCATGTGGCTAGACAGGAAGGGAGGCTGGGAATCACATCTGTGGAAAGTCTTGGTTACTTGTCACAATATCTCAAACAGGATACTGTAGAGCTGGAAAAGGAATGGAAGAGAGCAACCAAAATGAACAGGGGACGGGAACTTTTTCCTACAAGGAAAGGTGTATCTCTTTTGCATTGAGAGCTTTTCAGTTTAAAAAAATAACTAAAGGTGAGATAGACCGAGGCTTATAAAACTATATATGACTAGCTGAACCAGGCACAGATCTTCTGCGCCTCTAGTCCCCCAACCCCCGGCTTTCTCTCCCCCAAGCCCACCCACCAGTCGCTGCTTTCTCCCGCCCGCCCACCTGCCGTCCACCGTTTTCTTCCCCGCCCCCACCGCTGCTGGTTTTTTCTCTCCCCCACCCATCTGCCCGCCGCCGCTTTGTTCCCCTCTCCTCCTCACTCAGCCAGGCGGGGGGCCACCTCCATTATTAATGCCGGAACTCTCACAATGTCACGAGAGTTCCGCCACCAAATCCTGGGCATGCATGCCGGCCAAGATAATTATTAAATATATAGATAGATGATGTGGAAAGAGAGAAGCTTCTGACACTCACACAAGCACAAGAATCAAAGGTCATCCAAAGACGCTGACTGGCAGATTTCCAATGGACACAAGCAAGTACTTCTTCTAACAGCATATACTTAGTGAATGGAATAATGCATAATTATGGAATAGAGTACAAAATATGGTAAGGGCTGCTTTTAAATAGGAATAGACAAGTTTGTGGAGAACAAGCCTGTCAGTGGCTACCAGTCATGATAGCTACATGCTACTTTTCAAGTCCAGAAGGAATAGGCTCTGAATACCAGCTATGGGTTAAGACAGGAGCATATGCCTTTATAGACTTCCCAAAGGCATCTATTTGACTACTGTGGGAAGAGGGAGGGTGGATTGATAGGCCTTTGGTCTGATCCAACACGGGCTTTCTTATGTTATGTGAGTACCCACACTTTTTTCAAGAGTACCACTACTTTATTCCTCCTGTTCAGTGACTCTCGTTTTAAGAAAACTTCCATCCTTTAGCAGCAATCTAAGAAGAGAGGAACACCTTTAATATTGCTTGCAATATCATTTATGCAAAGCAAAATCAGGTCAAGCGAAGGTTTTTTCCAATAAAAAACTAGAGCACTGACAGTGAAAACAAGCCTAATCTTTTTTTTTTTAAACTGAACACAAACTAGGAACATAGGAAGCTGCCATATACTGAGTCAAACCATTGGTCTATCTAGCTCATTATTATTTACACCAGGCCTGCTCAACTTCGGCCGCCAGCTATTTTTGGCTACAACTCCCATATCTTAGTCACATCACGGCTGGATTACTATAATGAGCTCTACGTGGGGCAGCCCTTGAAGAATATCCGGAAACTGCAGCTAGTGCAAAATGCGGCAGCTAGGGTTTTATCTGGAGCTGCTCAGGGGGAGCACATCACACCCATTTTGAAAGAGCTGCACTGGCTACCAGTTTGTTTCCGGGTCCAATTCTAGATGCTGTTTTTGATCTTTAAAGCCCTTAACGCTTTGGGCCCGGGATACCTGAGGAACCGCCTGCTCCCAAGGGTTACTGCCCACTTGACAAGGTCATCTGAGGGGGCTCTGCTCCGGGTGCCGACAATGAGGGAGGCTCGTTTGTCATGCACGTGGACAGGGCCTTCTCTGTTGCTACTCCCAGACTCTGGAATGCTCTCCTGGTGGCTATTCGCTCTTCAGTCTCCATCAGGCTTTAGAAAGCATGTTAAATCTTGGCTTTTACATCATTGTTTCTGCTGCAGCTTCTTTGTATTTTGTACTGTTTTTATGTTATGTTCAGCACATGTACAGCAGTACATTTCCTATGTGTACGATTTGCATCTACTACAGGGAATATCATACAGTGCTCACATGTGGGCTCCCATTCAAATACAACCAGGGTGGACCCTGTTTAGCTAGGGGGAAATTCATGCTTGCACCACAAGACCATCACCTTAAGTGGCGCAGTGGGGAAATGCTTGACTAACAAGCAGAAGATTGCCGGTTTGAATCCCCACTGTACTATATCGGGCAGCAGCGATACAGGAAGATGCTGAAAGGCATCATCTCATACCGGGTGGGAAGAGGCAATGGTAAACCCCTCCTGAATTCTACCAAAGAAAACCACAGGGCTCTGTGGGCGCCAGGAGTCGAAATCGACTTGACAACACACTTTACCTTTACCACAAGACCAATTCTCCTCTCTAAACAAGTATGCTCACATATGAGCTATAACAGGGAAGGGGTACATATTTTAATGAAGGATGTTCCACTTTCATCATCTTCAGTTAAAGAACATAGCAGGACTAATCCTGCTGCTAATCCCAGTACACAATACCAAGCTAGATGGGCCAGTCTGACCTACTATAGAATGGCCATATAAACCTTATGACCCAGTTCCCTGAAGTGGAGAGTCATCCAGCAGCAACTAGCTTAGATGTCACAGTGAGGCAGACAGCTCTGGCTCTTCTGGCTGCCATTAGCCGGTGTTCTGATATCACAGAAGCCTTTGGCCTGGCAACTGAGCCTTTGGAATTCTAAAGACCATAAGCAACTCTGAGGCAATTCCAAGGGTAACAGAATCAGCCATGTTACACTTTCTCAATGACTGTAGCCATTCCCGTTGATATAATACATCAAGAGAACATTTCCTACTATAAGGTCATTTTAAAAAACAACAACTCTTAAATATTATAGATAATGTCTGGAATGTGCAAAGTAGTACAGCTTGCAATGGAACCAGAATTTTTAGACATCACTTCTGATTCTGATACTTATGTGTTATGCATGTTTCAGATACTATCTATAATATTTAAGGCTTTTGTAAAAATTTGGCCTTTAAGTAGGAGACATTCTCTGGTCAGTGGGTATATATTATATCAACTTGAAAATATGCTTATGTCTACAGTCATTGAAAAAATGGTAACATGCCTGATTCCGTTACCCCTGAAATTATCCTTTGTTAAATTAAACTGCACCAGTATTGCCTACCCAACACAGGCTTTCAAATGGCAACTTGTTAGTACAGATTGACTCAGCGGTTTTGGAGAAATTTGATGGAAATTTGGACAACACTTTCTGCTTATGATATGTGGCATCTTTCCAATATCAGTCAGTTAATATGATATATTTATTTTCATTGCAGCAATTGCAGTGGTTAGTACAACCACTATATTGGCTCTCCTAACACACAAGAGTAAGTTCCTCCTCAAGGCATATCAAAGATATCAAGTCTCGGGCTTACTGATATCATCTTCTCTGCTTTCTAGAGAACAGGTTGCTCTTCCTGCTTCACTGACCCAAAACCCCAAGAGGATGAAGGACATCCTGTGCTGGTCACCAAATGAGGTGTACACCTTTTAAAGTATTGGTTGTATTCTTTATCCCTCCTTATTTAACTCTTTCTTCCACCAAGAATAGAACAGAGCTTAACAAATTGTTAACAAATTTAACCATGGAGTCTAGATGGATAGAGACGGAACTATTTAATAAAATATTTCTTTGCCCCAGGCAGCCCTGTTTCTGTTCTAAGAATGTTACCTGCAAAGAGCCAGCGTGGCGTAGTGTTTAGAGTGCTGGACTAGGACCGGGGAGACTCGAGTTCAAATCCCCATTCAGCCATGATACTAACTAGGTGACTCTGGGCCAGTCACTTCTTTCTCAACCTAACCTACTTCACAGGGTTGTTGTGAGGAGAAACTTAAGTATGTAGTACACCGCTCTGGGCTCCTTGGGGGAAGAACAGGATATAAATGTTAAAAAAAATAAAAGGGGATAAAGAGAAGCCCATTTACCCTCCAAATATGGGCATCTGGAGGGAGCGCGGGGGGGGGTACTCCCACCAAACTCAGCCAGTCCCATTGAATTCAACAAGGCTTACTCCCAAGTAAGTGGGCATGGGTGTATATTTTGCCCCACCCTGGAAAAAATCCTGCGGACAGACACCCATGCCTCCACAATGTCTGTTACTCAATCTGGCAATGTTATCCAAGAGTCCACTGTCTGGCTCCTAGATCCAAAGAAAATTTGTCAAGTCCTGGAACAAAAGTTAAAAGAGTACTGTATCACAGATGTAATACTGAATGGATGTAAAAAAGAACAAGTATAAGTTGTCTTGCTGGATCAGAGCAAACCTCACGTAGTTTCTGCTTTTAGCAGCGACTAGAATTGCCAACTTTGTCACTATTCTGCTTGTACTGTAGCAATCAATAATGCCAACAACTAGTTAAAAAGCAATCAGGCAGGAGGGCCGATTAACAATCTCCACCCTCAATAATATCTTAATGAGCCTTCCTGTCCCCAATATGCACAATTTCCCTTACACACTTAAGCAAACAAGCTACTTCCATGCATTCCAACTTAAGACTCAAAATTTCCATTTTGGTTTCTTCAAAGCAAGGCAGGGGAAGTCACTGCTAGGCAGACACAAACTGCCTGCTTTGCCTTACCTGGGCTTCCTAGCAACTGCTTGTCTTCTGCTTTTTCCTTCTTATAAGAGGAAGACTGAGGGATGCCAAAACGGCTATCTGGTTACACAGAGAAAAAACACAGGGCGGGGTGGGGGGGGAGAGAGAGAATGATGAAAATAAACCGATATCTAAGAAAGAGACTAAGCACGTGAAACTGAGCAGCTGGCCTGGAACATGTCGGTCTCAGAAGGTTAGGTATGGACAAGCTTTACCATAAATAGCAGGCTCATCGCTCGCTTCTGATTTAATCTTCAGGTCAATTGCATCAGGCGACTACTCCGAGCCAAAGCAAGAGCAAAACGCATCAGCTGGGACAGGGAGAAACTAACGGTGGGGGGTCAGTTCCCCAGCTAAAGCACCGAAGACCAGCGATGTCAACGGAGCGGGGGGGGGGGGAGAGCCGCGATGCTTTAACGGAAGACAAGGGGGATAGAACCAGCCCTCGCGTGAACAAAAATAAAGCACCATGTAAGGCAGCGACAGGAGGACTTCTTTCCTCCCCAAGCCGATCAGTGCCTGTGTTCTGCAGTTCCGGAGGGAAAGGATCGCATGCCCAGTGGAGACCGTATTGGGAAAAGGTGGGTGGGGAGAGATGGAAGGGGAGACCCGACCCCGGAGCCGGCCCGCACGTCCCCTACTTCGCTCTACCTAGGCAGGGCGCACGCTTCCGTCTTTACCTCTCACTACTATAAATATTGCATCATGCACCACGCTGCAAGATGGACTCCTAGGCTGGCATGTGGCTGGGCGCCGAAGCACATGTCGACCGGTGCTGCTGTTCCTAGAAGCCCAGGCCAAGCCAAATCCCCTCCACCCCACCCGCCCTAACATCTGGAGAGAAAAGAAAGCAGCTGGCAGGAGGAGAACCAGCGTGGCGTGCCCGTGGCCTCCGCATCCTCCTATGCCCGCCTCCCCCGTGGGCGCACTCTTTAACTCTCCCGCCGCTCAGGGCATCCTAGGCAAGGTTACCGGAGGAGAAAGAAAGGGCAGAGCCGGGACACGCCGCTGCCAGAGAAAACCGGATTCCTGCTTACGCTGCTTGCTCACTCACTCACTCCTTCTCTTGTGCCCGAATCCGGTGAAGTTTCCAGGGAAGCGGTGAAGGAGACAGCAGCGGCGGCCGCCAGGAGGAACAAACGGATGGAGCAGGAGGAAAAGGGTGCCGAGAGCGGAAAAGTGGCGCGTGGTCCTCCGGCTGGTGCGATCTCAGGAGAAGGCAAAGAAGTAGCAGCTGCTGCCGGCGAAGATTGGCAAGAATGAATACAACGAGCGTTTCCGACTGCGTTACGTTCCCTCCGGGCTCTGGGGAAAGGGCTCCTCCTCCCTCCCGTAGTGAATGAAGAGAGCCCCGGGGGGTGGAAGGCGGGGCAAATGACGGCCGAGGGGAGCGGCTCAACCGTCACTCATGCCCAGCCCGCCTTCCTTCCTCCTCCTCCTTCTCCAGCTAGTACAGCGTGGTGGGGAGCAAAGCAGAAACAGAAGACGCGCCGCATAGGGGCAAGCCGGGCAGTGCTGCCTCCTGTTCTGGCTTTGAAGCTGCTGCTGCTGCTGCTGCTACTCGAGACTATTTCCTCCCTAGTGTTTTTCGAAGTATCAAATCATTCAAACCTCCCAGACTCTTTTCAGCAAGTCACCCGGAGGGAGATGGATGCCAGTTCCTGGACACTCCAAGGCCAGTACTGGCAACCTTCTGCTGCTTGCTGGTTATGGAGGGAGAAAGAGAAAGACCTCAGGGAGGAAAAGGGCTCGTTGCGCTACTGGTGTAGAAGAGACTAGGAGCTCCTCCTCCTGTCGTATGTGGACAGACTAGAAGGTCGGAAGCCCGCTTCCGACGCGCGCGCAGCGCAGTCTTCTAACTCGCGTCCACGTTCCCGCCTAAACGTGTGTCTGAGGGCAGGGCTGTGACCCGCCCAGCTGTGCCTTGCCCGCCGCCGCCGCCTCACTTACGCGCACACCCTGAGGCGGTGCGTGGGAGGAGGTAAAGAGCCCAGCTTCGTGGCTTTGTTGCTTTCCAGCGTCATCATAACGCTTTCGGGAGAGGCTCTAATAAGGGTAAAGAGAGAACGCAGCTACACTGCAGAGGCGGCCGCATCGCGCAGGAAAACGTTTCGAGTAACAACACCCTCGCTCTAAGGGGCGAGACGGGAGAGAGAGAGAAGTTCTTTGAAATGTGTGATGTGATTCTGGTGGCCTTTCTTGTCTTGGCTCAGTTGTTGAGAAACTTGAGTTTTGGATTTGTAGCTTGTCCCAGACGACCTCTATAAAGGATCAGGGTCAGGGACGATGAAGTTAAAATAATGTTAACACACGATCTAGCAAAAGCTAAGAGCAACTTTGTGAACTTGTTGTTGAAAGGGAATCTATAAATATTCTAAACTTCATTTTGAAGATTCGTTGAGTTCAATGGAATGCTTTAAGCACGTGCTTAACTATCCCATTGGCATTAAAGGAGATTTTTAAATGTGTAATATTCCCTGGATGTGTGCTTGCAGAGTTTTAAAAATATATTTTTATGATACTTCTATCCCACTCTTCTTATATAGGGCTATTGATAGATTACTATCCAGGTCAACATCCGCTTCAGTGTTGCTGCCTATGAACATTTTAAAATGCTTTTAAAATATTAATTGCAAGATAAAAGAATAAAAAGATATGCACTGTGGCGGTAGTGACACACCCCGATCCTAGGGCAACCTAACACCATTATGAATATAATAATAAATAAAAAAGATGGTTCCCTCCCCCAAAAGGACATGCAGACTAAAAAGAAACATTTGGTAAACCCCAGCAACAACCACTCTAGAGATGCTGTGCTGAGGTTGGATAAGGACAGCTGCTCTCCCCCTGCTAAAAGGGGGCATGCTATGGGGTGGGGACAGCCTTGGTCGGCCTGATGAATTATCTCTACCAGACAGCGGGAGTGTGACTCTGTTGGTTCTTTTGGACCTCTCTGCAACTTTCGATACTATTGACCATGGTATCCTTCTGAATTGCTTGGGAGATTTGGGAATAGGTGGCACTGCTTTGCAGTGGTTCTGTTCCTCTCTCAGGTAGATTTCAGATGGTGTCACTCGGAGATAGTTGTTCTTTGAAACAAGAGCTATTGTATGGTATCTCTCATGGTTCAATCCTATCTCAGGTGCTTTTTAACATCTACATAAAACCGCTGGGTGAGATCATCAGGCGATTCCAAGCAGGGTGTTATCAATATGCTGATGACACCCAAATCTATTTCTCCATGTCAGCTTCATCAGGAAATGGCATAGCCCCCCTAAATGCCTGCCACAGGCAGTAATGGACTGGATGTGGGATAATAAATTGAAGCTGAATCCAAACAAAACAGAAGTACTCATGGTAAGGGATCATACTTCAAGAGACGTGATAGATCTTCCCGTTCTGGATGGGGTTGCACTCTCCCCGAAGGAACAAGTACCTAGCTTGGGAGTGCTTCTGGACCCAGGCTTCACTCTGGTTTCTCAGGTTGAGGCTATGGGCAGGAGTGCTTTCTGTCAACTTTGGTTGATACAGCAGCTGTGTCTGTTCCTTGAAGATAATGATCTCAGAACTGTGGTGCATTCTCTGGTAACCTCTAGACTTGACTACAGCAATGCGCTCTATGTGGGGCTGCCTTTGTATGTAGTTTGGAAACTTCAGTTGGTTCAGAATCCATCAACTAGATTGGTCTTGGGTGTCTCTGAGAAACCAGATTATGCTTGTTTTAAAGCAATAGCATTGGCTGCCAATGGGTTTCTGGACAAAATACAAATACCTTTAAAGCCCTAAATAGCTTAGGACCAGGTTACCTTAGTGCCTCCTTCTGCATTATCCCCACCACACATTAAGATCTTCAACAGAGCTCCATCTCCAGCTTGTCTAGTGGTGACTCAGGAGCAGGCGTTCTCTGTAGTTACTCCTAGGCTGTGGAATGCACTCCCTATAAACATTCGTGGTTTAACATATTTAAAGTAAAGATAAAGTGTGTTGTCAAGTCGATTTCGACTCCTGGTGCCCACAGAGCCCTGGGGTTTTCTTTGGTAGAATCCAGGAGGGGTTTACCATTGCCTCCTCCCACCCAGTATGAGATGATGCCTTTCAGCATCTTCCTATATCTCTGCTTCCTGTTCCCGATATAGTAGCAGTGGGGATTCAAATCAGCAACCTTCTGCTTGTTAGTCAAGCATTTCCCCACTGCACCACTTAAGGTGACTCTTTTCCAGCCTTCAAAAGAACCCTTACACATTTTTTTAGCCAGGCTCTTTTAGTAATCTCTGAATGTTTTTAATTTTTAATTGCTGTTTATATTTTTTAGTTGCTGTAATTTTTGAATGTTTTTAATTTTTTAATTCCTGTTTTTAATAGCTGGTTTTGTTTGTCTTTGTTTTTGTGAACTGCCTGGAGCCTTTGGAGTCAAGAGGTATATAAATTAAATAAATAAATTGCTCAATCACTGGCTTGCTTAATACACAGAAGTTAATTCCTCCTCAAGGAATATCAAAGACATCAAGTCGCATATTGATAAAATCCTTTCTCCTTCCTGGAGAGGAAGTTTTCCTTTGTGGTTCACTGAACCAAGGACCAGCAGTAAAGGTGAAGGACATCCTGCACTGGTCACAGGGATAAACATGAGCTGCATTCCTGCTCCCTCTTTAGTTAACTTTTTCTCCCACTGAGAATAGAAGTTAAAGCGGATGAAGAATGAATGTATCAAAGAAAGATACATGTAAGAATGTATCTAAGAATGTAATGTAAGAATGAATGTATCAAAGAAAGAAGAGATATGAGTTGTCTTGTTTAGGTTTGCTCCAATGTTCCCTCTAACAAGAATCCCCAGATGTTGTTGACTACAAATCCCAGCATTCTCAGCTGCAATGACCTCATCTGGGGATTATGGGAGTTGTAGTCATCAACCTCTGGGAATCTCTGTTACAGGGAACAGTGGTTTGCTCTGATCCATGTAGGCCAACTAGGGGCAGCCCTTCCATCAGGCCAGGCGAGGCAGTCACCTCAGACAGCAGATTATTGGGATGCCAGTGAAGCAGCCATACACCTGTCTGCCCCACTTTTAAAAAGGGGAAAGGGGGAATACAGAGGGGACAGCATTGGTGCCTTCCCTTAGGCACACAGAGGTCTTGAGCTGCCACTGAGCACAGTATCTCACTTCCAACAGCGGCTAGAGCTGCCAACATTTTTTCCTGGTTCTGCTTGCAATTGCAGGGTTCAATAAGGAAGCGTTGCACAAGGTTATCCAAGTTAAGGAGACCACCCACTGCACCAGTGCACAACCATGGATGCTAACTCAGACATTTGTGTAGCAATTGCCAAGGCACATACTGTAGACCAGGCATCCCCAAACTGCGGCCCTCCAAATGTTGCTGAACTACAACTCCCAGCATGCCTAGACACAGTTTTTTGTGGCTGGGTATGCTGGAAGTTGTAGTTCAGCAACATCTGGAGGGCCGCAGTTTGGGGATGCCAGCTGTAGACCATGGAATGCTGACTGGTAATACATAGTATAGAATGGTATTAGCTAGCAGCAGTGCAAGTTTGGGCAGCAACAACCCTCTGTATCAGGGGCAGGCATTAGGTAGCTCCGGATAAGCCTGGGATTCTCTGAAATAGCTCTCCAGGCCTTTGGACCTCCTTCCCTTCTAGTCAATAATGCAAATCTTGTTGGTTGGCTGACAATTTTTAATCTCTCTTTCTGCAAGTGATCAGGACTGCTTTTACTTTCTCTCCCATTTCTTCTGCAAAGCAGCCTCTCTTGCTGTCCTGAGAAAAATTCTACAGAAATTCGAGGAAGATGGGGTTGATATTAAAATCCCAGGTGTAGGTGTAAATTTTTGTACACATTGCTGTTTTGTAACTGGCTCCTCCTAGTCTTCAAGCTGCCATTTTGTGACTGGCTCCACCTCCCCAAGCTGCCATTTTGTGCTTGTAGGTCCCAGCAAAAAAAATAAGTAGCTCCCACAAGCCTTAGGTCTGCCCATTTCTGCTCTACAGAAACCTATCAAATTAGGCTTCAAGATGTGAGTATGCCACATTATTCTGTTGAGGGATTTGCACCATGTTAGTCATTTCAACATCCGTACACTAAAGAACCCCTACCTGTTTGTTTATATATCATCTTCATCTGTTTTGAATTCAAACGTGAGAACAATATGCTTTTTCTGTACTGTCTCCAAGTGAATAAGCAACATAATTATAATAATTCAAGCGGAAATGTAATACAATAGTTCTTGCAGTCCAATGTTATGCATATTTACTAGGAAGAAAGTCCCATTAAGTTCAACAGTTCATGAGCTCAGGATTGCAGCTGAAAATTGCCTGTATACACATCCTAGGAAGAAAATCTCACTAAAAATTAATGAGACTTGCTTCCAAGTAAATATGTGTAGAATCAGGCCGTTAGTCTGAACATTTATAGTCGAATATTGTTCTTGCTCAGGCTATATCAGCCATGTTTCATTTTGTCTGATTTATCCCATTTGTTTTATTTCATTTTTTGCTTGATAAAAGTAAGCCACTTGCAATTTGGGTTTGCATAAAATTAAAGGGACAACTTTAGGGATGTGAACGAATTATTTTGTGCACATCCAGGGCAGCGGCAAGTGGGTGCTTTAAACAGAAGGAGGCAGGTCTTAGCTGCCCCTTCATCGCTCCTCCACTGCCCCCTGCTGCCTCAGTTCAGCCCTATCCATAACAAACAGCCCCACGGTCCATTCTTACAAGCAGTGCCTTACATGGGCTTCCTGTTTGGAAACTGGAAGTTCCTTGTTCCCAGCATCGTGCAGGTGTCATCATCACGTAAATGATGTCTGTGTGTGCACATCATCATCATTATCATTATCAATTCAATTTCTATACCGCCCTTCCAAAAATGGTTCAGGGCAGTTTACACAGATAGATAGATAGATAGATAGATAGATAGATAGATAGATAGATAGATAGATTAAATAAATAAATAAATAAATAAATAAATAAATAAATAAATAAATAAATAAGATGGATCCTTGTCCCCAAAGGGCTCACAATCTATTTTATAAATGTTGTGAGCCACTCCAAGCAGTAGTGTACTGGAGGGGCGAGGTAGCAATGTTTTAAATAAATAAAATAATTAAATAAAGGGTGCACATGAGAACAGCCTCACTGACTGACATCTTGATTAACCAAGTTTGTGTGCTTTGAGCTCCTGCAGGCATGCAGTACTAGCCTCCATGCCACTCCCTGGATCCGCTAGCATGCAACATTTTTCTGATCTTACACAGCCACTCCGGGGCATGGGGAGCACACTGCAGTCTAAGCTCTCTTCTGCAACAGCGTATGTGCTAGATGATCTGGGCCAAGGAGTAACAGATGCTACTTCTATATTCTACAAATGTTTCCTGCTCCCCCATCTACCAGAATGGAACTTTACACTCATCATATATTATGGCCCTATAGCTTGAATTAATTATTATTTTTAAAAAGCCTCATTCACTCACTCCTCTACACCAGAACAAGCAGCAGAAGCCCGGGGCACCAGGTAGATAGGACATTCCTCCAATCTCCCACAGGAACCAACCCAACTCCTTGGATTCCTTCCTGGGCAGGAACTGGGCTGAGTAAGGCCATGTGTGCAGGGGAGGGATGCAGGGTTGTCTCCCCTGTAGATTTCAGCAGGCCAGCTACTGAACTTTCTCTCTGCCCCAGTCTTTCCTGACAAATAAGCCTCATACAGACATTATTAGAAGGAGCCTGTATTAGAGTACAGCTTCTGAAAAAGATGCAGAAGTTCTGCCCAGTTGCCAAACACTGTTCCCTGCTGGGCAGGTGCTGCACCCATAGGAACATAGGAAACTGCCATATACTGAGTCAGACCATTGGTCTATCTAGCTCAGTATTGTCTTCACAGACTGGCAGCGGCTTCTCCAAGGTTGCAGACAGGAATCTCTCTGAGCCCTATCTTGGAGAAGCCAGGGAGGGAACTTGGAACCTAGATGCTCTTCCCAGAGCGGCTCCATCCCCCGAGGGGAATATCTTGCAGTGCTCACACATCAAGTCTCCCATTCATATGCAACCAGGGCAGACCCTGCTTAGCTATGGGGACAAGTCATGCTTGCTACCACAAGACCAGCTCTCCTCTCCCCAAACCTCCCACTCACAGAAGCACCCTCCATCATGCTTACAGCCTTCACCTCTTCAGATGATAGCTGTGTGACAGACCCGCCTGGCAGGGGAGAGCGAGTGATACACCAGGTGGGATTTCATCCTCTTTTCTGGCTTCCCCTAATAATGTCTAGATGAGGCTATGGTCTTGTACAAGAAGAGAAAACTAGCCTGGAAAGCAGACTAGAAGACTGTATTTTCTAAGAAGAATCTGGCCCATATTCTGAATATGTTTGAAAATGCCAAGCAAACAATCATTTATAAGGTAAATAAACCTAACCCTAAATACCTTGAGATTTCTTTAATGAAAGGCAGTATAAAAATTTAACGACAAATAAACACAAACTCACATTTATTACCTTACCTCTGCAATAACGTTTTATTTATTTATTTATTTATTTATTTGAAATATTTCTATACTGCTCAAAACTTGCATCTGTAATTTTTTTTACAGTTTTAAAAAATTGCTTTATAATTAATGTAAAGCAAAGTCCTCATTTTCCAAATAATGTCCTTTGCCACCCCTTTGCTACTCCAACCTAGACGTACCAGAGTTACCCCTGACCTGGGGAATAACCTGGAGGCTAATACAGTACTGGGTACCTGCCGGGACCCCAAGCACACATGCTTTGTTTGCCAGATGTCAGCCACTGCTTCCACTTAAGCAGGAATGTAGCCTGGCCAGCAACAGCCCATGTGCAGCCGCCACGGTGACCCCCTGGCCCCACCTCCTGCATCTGACATCAGACGCAGGGCCCCTTAAAGACAGGGAGAGCTGTTCCAGCCATGCTGCCAATGTAGTGTGGGCTGATCTCTCTCCTAAACAGAGCCACGTGGCCCCGTTTGGGAAGGAGATCAATCAGCTCCCCTTTTTTGGCAGAGAGACCAGGAGCGGCTCTCCCTGCCTTTAATGCAGGGAGAGTCACTCTGGCTGCGCTGCCAACACAGCGTGGGCCAATTTTGGCTCCAAACAGTGCCTCGCAGTCCGGTTTGGGACCGAAATAACATCCCCGCAGCTGATGTCAGACGCAGGGTGTGTGTCTGGGGCCACGCTCACAGCACCTGATTGGTGGTGTCCCGGGTTCTTTGAACCCGTTCGCCCAATGGTGGCTCCGCCCCTTCACTTAAGCACTGAATACGAGGGTTATACTCTTGCATTTTTTGCTGATGTGCTTAAAGACTCGTACCTGCTGTATTTCAATATTATTCTTAATCTAAAAGTGAATATATCATTAAATGCTCAAGGCAGACTAAAGCAGCAGTTGCATATATCCCTGTTGGTACTAATTGAGAACTCCAATTTCTTTTGAACATGCCATGTAGCAAACACACCCTTTTCTTAATCTGTAATCTTTTATGAGAACAGCTCAAAGCAAAAAGGAATGTCCTGATGCTATTTAGATTACTTTTAAGAACCATCAGCTGCCATTATTAGGTGCTTTCACATTTTCTGAGGCCCTCGCTTTGTTTTAATCTCCTTTCTTATTGTAGCTAAGATACATTTCCTCCACTTAGAATGTACTTAACTTGTTATTGCTGCCTGCCTGTTTTTATTTTGGCTATGGAAACTCATGGTTGTTTTGCTGCAACTTACCAGGAGAGTTTTTCGCATTGTAGAATGTTAAACATACTGCTAAAAACGAAAAGGGCTTTTTGAGGTTTTTTTTCGCTCCCCCACTAATAGCACAGTGGGGAAGTAACTTGCCTAGGGAGCAAGAGGTTGATGGTTCAAATCCTTGCCGCTATGTTTCCCAGACTATGGGAAACACCTATATCAAGCAGCAGCAATATAGGAAGATACTGAAAGGCATCATCTCATACTGTGCGGGAGATGGCAATGGTAAACCCCTCCTGTATTCTACCAAAGAAAACCACATGGCTCTGTGGCCGCCAGAAGTCGACACCGACTTGACGGCACAACTTTACTTTACTGAGAGATGGCTGTTTTTGCAAATCTTCATAGCAAATCTGTCAGCTGTGAAGTAAAGAGAGTTAGAAGTCTGAAATGCTTGAAACCTCATCTCCCTGATCCAGAGCCCCATGTATGCTCTAATGTACACATGGAGCTTTTCTACATAGCAGCTGTCCTATTAACTTCACTCAGGCAGTCATTTTAATGTGAAAATCAGGAATACATAATTAGAAGGATTTTATGTCCATTTGTTTGTGGTTTCCCCTTAGTTTCATTCATTACCTTTCCCCTGAAGTCCATGACTAGAGGAATTGTTGTTGGCTGGTAGAATGCTGCCTAAAGGAATTGTGTTTACATGGATGGCCTTGAACTCCTGGGTTATATGCAAAGGCAGTTCCAGGGGTCTTCAGCAAGTGGCCCTCCAGAGATCCCCTCCTACCTGGGCAAATGCCCTGTAAGATTCATGGTGCAGCTAATTTTTGGAGGTGACCATTGAGTTACCTCCGAATGGCACTCGGCCAAGAGTGCCTTTTTGCCATCTCTGCAAGCAGGCTATGGGCACAGAAGTGGTCTTAGCAGTTGGCACTGGGCCCTTAGCAGATTTCCAGTGACCTCTGACACCCATCTTAGTTATATGTTATGGGTACTGATAAAGTGCTCTTGGTGAAGAGCCAGTCTTGCAGTAACAGGCATGAATCTGTCCTCTTTGCCAAGCAGGGTTTGCCTTGGTTTGCATTTGGATGGGTGATTACTTGTGAGCACTGTCTGCTGTAACAGATTGTCCTTAGGGGATGGGGCCATAGCTCATCGGTAGACCACCTAATTTGCATACAGGGTGTCCCAGGTTCAATCCCTGGCATCTCCAGGTAGGGCTGAGAAAGACTCTCTCGTGAAACCTTGAAGAGCCACTGCCAGTCAGTGTAGATAATACTGAACTAGATGGACCAATGACTGACTCAGTCTAAGGCAGCTTCATATCTTTATTTAGCAGGGGGAGAGTAACTGGCCCTATCCACCCCAGCACAGTACCTACCTTCAGTGACTGTTGCCTATCTTATGTTTCTTTTTAGACTGTGAGCCGTTTGGGGACAGGGATCCATCTTATTTATTTATTATTTCTCTGTGTAAACCACCCTGAGCCATTTTTGGAAGGGTGGTATAGAAATATAATATAATATAATATAATATAATATAATATAATATAATATAATATAATATAATATAATATAATATAATATGTTCTATGTTAATCCAAATTATTTGTTATGCAAAGCTTAAAGGTTTGAAATGAAACTTGTGCCAGTTATTTCTGAGGGACTAGATTATACAAATTCAAACTAATCAGGTATGCAGCAAATTTATACGCAGCAAGGATATCAAAAAACAACACCCACTCTACTGCATCAAAAAATCGTATCACTCCACAAAAATAGACTCATCTCTCCATTAGAGTCATTATCTTTTTGAAGTGCAGCATTATAGAAAGGCAAGAACTGTAGAGCTTTCAACAGTTTTATAACTATGTCATCATTCTTCTTTGTTTCAAATGAAGTGGAACATTCCTATGGCACACTTATTTGACCATGTCCTTCATTAAAAGAACACTCCAATCCATAGAATTGAAGGAAACCCTGTAAACCATCTCAAATTTTCAGCTCAATACAGGAAATCCAATTAGGAGAACAACTTCTCTGTTATGAGCTTCACCACCTATTGAGATCATCTGGGGAGGTCCGTCTGTAGTTGCCACCAGCTCCTCTGGTGGCTACTCAGGGACAGACCTTCTCCATTGCTGCCTCAAGGTTTTGGAATGTGCTCCCTACTGAAATAAGAGCCTCCCCATCTCTGACAGCTTTTAAAAGGACTGTTAAGATGCATTTATTCACTCAGGCTTTTAATTAGACTTATAGAATCAATTATAGTTTTAAATCATTTTAATGTTTTGATTTTCTTTCAGTCTGTGTTGTTTTATTGTAAACCACCCAGAAACATGAGTTTTGGGTGGTATATAAATATCTTAAATTAATTAATTATATCCAGAGCTAGAGCACCCCCAACAGATGACTGTTCAGGCTCTTCTTGAAGATCTCCAGTGGCTCGGTGCCAGAGGACTGGAACTTCCTTCCTTCCTTCCTTTCGCATATTTCTATACTGCCCAAAATGCAAGTTCTCTGGGCAGTAAGGGATCGAGGGGCAATCAGCGAAATTACAGGCCATTTAGCTTAACGTCCGTTCCAGGCAAATTAATGGAAAGCATCCTTGAGGATAAAATTGTAAAGCACAAAGAAGAACAGGCCCTGCTTGGAGAGAACCAGCATGGCTTCTACAAAGGGAAATCTTGCCTCACAAACCTTTTGGACTTCTTTGAGAGTGTCAACAAGTGTGTGGATCAAGGTGATCCAGTTCACATAATATACCTGGACTTCCAAAAAGCTTTTGACAAAGTTCCTCATCAAAGACTCCTGAGAAAACTTAGCAGTCATGGGATAAGGGGACAAGTATATATGTAGATTGGTAACTGGTTGAAGGACAGGAAACAGAGGGTAGGTATAAATGGAGATTTTTCACAATGGAAGTAAGTAAGAAGTGGGGTCCCCCAGGGATCTGTACTGGGACTGGTGCTTTTTAATTTATTCATAAATGATCTAGAAGTAGTGGTAAGCAGCAAGGTGGCCAAATTTACAGATGATACCAAACTCTTTCAGGTAATGAAATCCAAAATGGATTGTGAGGAGCTCCAAAAGGATCTCTCCAAATTGGGTGAGTGGGCAACAAAATGGCAAATGCGTTTCAGTGTTGGCAAGTGTAAACTGATGCACATTGGGATGAAAACTCCCAACTTCAAGTATACGCTGATGGGATCTGAGCTGTCGGTGACTGACCAGGAGAGGGATCTTGGAGTCGTGGTGGATAGCTCGTTGAAAGTGTCGACTCATTGTGCGGCAGCTGTGAAAAAGGCTAATTCCATGCTAGGGATCATTAGGAAGGGGATTGGAAATAAAATGGCTAATATTATAATGCCCTTATACAAAACTATGGTGCAACCACACTTGGAGTACTGCGTACAATTCTGGTCACCACATCTAAAAAAGACATTGTAGAACTGGAAAAGGTGCAGAAGAGGGCAACCAAGATGATCAGGGGCCTAGAGCACCTTTCTTATCAGGCAAGGCTACAACACCTTGGACTTTTTTTTAGTTTAGAAAAAAGACGACTGTGGGGAGACATGATAGAGGTCTATAAAATCATGCATGGTGTGGAGAAAGTGGATAGAGAGAACTTCTTCTCCCTCTCCCATAACACTAGAATCAGGGGTCATCCCATGAAATTGATTGCCAGGAAATTTAGGGCCAACAAACGGAAGTACTTTTTCACACAACACATAATCAACTTGTAGAATTCTCTGCCACAAGATGTGGTGATAGCCAGCAACCTGGATGGCTTTAAGAGGGGTGTGGATAACTTCATGGAGGAGAGGTCTACCAACGGCTACTAGTCGGAGGGCTCTATGCCACCTCCAGCTTCAATGGCAGGATGCCTCTGAGTACCAGTTGCAGGAGAGTAACAGCAGGAGAGAGGGCACACCTGTAGGCTTCCAGCGGTATCTGATGGGCTACTGTGTGAAACAGAGCAAGTGTGGAGGTCACTAAAAATGGCCTGTAGCTGGTAACACCATGCATGTGTAGAGGCCATTTAAGTGACCTCTACGCCTGCACAGAGGCCCAAACTAGATCTGAACTGGGCCTGTACTGGCCCAGGCTACTCAGGGGGAAGCCGGTGGGAGTGGGCGGGTGGGGGGAGCTGCTGCTGCTCCCTCCCCATGGCTGATGCCACCACTGCAGCTGCTGGTGGGGCTCATACTTGTAAAGTTACCCCTGATAACTTGGCAAAAAGGCACCTTTTAATGTGGTGATTCTCTTTAGAATTCTCTTTAGCCGAGGGAGAGTAACTAGCCCTATCCACTGCCAGCACAGTACTTCCAGTGACAGTTGCTGGTGTCTATCTTATGTTTCTTTTTAGATTGTGAGCTCTTTGGGGACAGGGATCCATCTTATTTATTATTTCTCTGTGTGAACTGCCCTGAGCCATTTTTGGAAGGGCAGTATAGAAATAGAATAAAATAAAATAATAATAATAATAATAATAGATAGATAGATAGATAGATAGATAGATAGATAGATAGATAGATAGATAGATAGATAGATACTTTTAACTCCCCTCTCACCCCCTCTATACTTAGAAAAGCCTCCTGGCCCCTGTACTGGTAAAGAGGAATCCTCACTGGATTCCCCTTTACCAATATAGCTTCAAGCCGGTCGAGCCTGCTCACTTCAACCTTGAAACAGATCCTGCTCGACCAGGCCAGGTCAAACCGCGGTGGTTAGCCTGCATTTTACCAGGTTATCTGTCCTGTTTAAATGCAGATTAACCACAGTGGTTTGACCAGGATTGCTTGGAAATTTTCAGTTCCCACAATCAGCTCGGTGGAGCTCAGTGATTTTTGTTAGACTGAATCGCGATTATTGTGTGAAGGCAGCCTTAATCTGCAATCCTGACCTCTCACCATTTACAATGCTTTTATGAGACAGCACACACTGCCCCTTTTGGGAGAAGCTGTAAACAAAATAGGAATTGAGCAGTACTGCCTTCTCTTTTCATCTGTTAACTTTGCACCATCCTTACTGACCACCAGGCCAACCATCTCCTTCCTTCCGCAAACATACCTGAAAAAGCCCATTATGTTACTCTTAGCATCCTTCACCAGTCTAACCTTGTTTGGACCTTTAGCTTTCCTGATAGTGGCTGACATTCTGTGCAGGTTTAGGAGGGTGAAGCAATAGCTCCGCCCTTAATCTAACAGCGCACAAGATTTGCCTTCCAATTGCAGCACACGGGGTGGGGGAAGTGATTTTTGCTTCTCTCTCCTCCTCATAAAAGCCCTTTCCATGTCCAGGAATATGTCCATGAAGGCTGTGGTCTGAGGCAAATCTCATGTGCTGTTAATTAGGATGGAGCTCTTGCTCCACCTTCCTAAAGCTGTGCAGAATATCAGCCGCTGACCCTACATGTTTGGGCATCTGCATTCATCCCCAGGAAACAAGGAGCTCAGGCCCCAGTGAGCTTGCAGCATTCTCTGGCATCTTCAGTAGGGGCTGCTGGGAGAATATGCAGACATTTGCATGAGTAAATGTTTAATCCAGCCTCTTTATTGCTTTGATAGATCTAATATATTTCTATGTAGTAACTCTGCCTTCATCCAGATGCCTTCACTTTTATGTCTATAGAAAACAGAAGCAGATCCAAATAATTGCTCAAATGTCACATGATCTTTTCTTCTTCAGGGCTTGCTTACAGCTACGACAGCTGTCTCTCAACATGATAAGAACATTTTTCCAGTCTGTAATATTGTTTGTTTTACTTTCTCAACCCCTATATACGTCAGAAGTTACCTTGACCCTGGCCTTAGTGAGTAGGAATGTACAGACTGCCTGCCACTGTGCAAAGTGTTTGTCATGAGCAACCAATGGGAAAGTCTTGTGGTAGCGAACATTGTCCCCTGTCATAGCTCCTACCAGAGCCAGAAAACGGTGGGGGAGTTCAATGGGGTGAATCTTCGACTGTAAGGGATTCACAAAAGGCTGCCACCATCCACTTTATGTTGATGTGGGAAAACCCACTCTTCATCTAAGATTTTGGGGATGGGGGGAGTAAAGTGGCAAAACCCTCCCTAGAAGGGGCTGAGCATTCCTAGGCCTCCAGAGGCATGTGACTAGGGCAGAACCAAAATGAAGAGTAGCACACTTCACCAACAAGGGTTTATTATCAGATTAAAAGAAAAGCAAAACAAATAAGAACAATTGTCTCTTCATAAAGCAAATTGTAGGAGAGAGTTTTTCATTAACCAGGCAACTCATATTCAAGCAATACAATAAAGGAAAATAACTTCCCTCACACGTCTAACTGAAATGGTCCCTATTTTATTACTCACAGGGAGGGATCTTCTTGCTGTCTCCAGGCTGTGGCCTTACCATTTCCCCAGCAGCTTCTCAGCTAGCTGCTTCCTCAGGATACTCTTGGGACAGAACAAACAGAACAAAGCTTTCTCTTCTTCTGCTGGTGGCTGTGAGTGAAGTTCCTGCCCAGTCCTCTGGATTGGTCCTTCTATTTTGATTTTTCCCAGGCTTTCCCCCTTATTAGGAAAGGCCCACCCACCCAGCAATTGTTCTAAGTGAGGCCTCTTCTTCCGAGGAGCCCAGAGCGGTGTACTACATACTTGAGTTTCTCCTCACAACAACCCTGTGAAGTAGGTTAGGCTGAGAGAGAAGTGACTGGCCCAGAGTCACCCAGCTAGTATCATGGCTGAATGGGGATTTGAACTCGGGTCTCCCCGGTCCTAGTCCAGCACTCTAACCACTACACCACGCTGGCTCTGTTGTTGACTAGCTAGTAGCACTATTCACAAGCTCCTACCTTAAAACTGGACTTCTTTTCATTGGAGCTGAAATTCTCTAGCATAACTACAAAAACCTCAACCATGATGAATAAAAACAGGAAGAAAAAAATAGAAACAGCACTAACGACCTGTCAGCCAAGGCAAGGCAAGCAGATGAGGATCAACTCCTACCTTCCAACCAATGGAGCCATGAGTAAAACCTCCACACTCCCTACCAAGAACAGATTTACAGCCCTGGGCATGGAGAACCACCCCTCTGCCCCCAAAGAGTCTGCTACAAGCAAGGCTGAATTACATCAGGGATCTCCTTCACTGTCTAAGAACTCTGGCTCAGAAAACCTCCTAGGACAGAGAGACAGGGGACTTTGGCGAGCCAGACGTCCCTGCGGCCACTCTTACGGCCCCCTGCCAAAATATTTAGGAGATGTATATTTCCTTACAGCAGAAACAGTCATAGAAATTCTAAGGTATTTAAACACAACTTCAACAAAAGTAGATAAGCTCAGGCATGCCTTTGATGCATTTCTGCTACAAAAATTTACAACTAAACTTCCAAACACAGCCCCCAGCAATGTCCAGGCAGCTCTCTTCTCAGCTCCAGAAGGGACCTCTGCCAAAATCATGCACATGCTGAACTGCCAAAACCAACCCATTCATCTCTTGTATTTCAAGCCTCCCAGGTGCTCCTGCAAACAGAAATGAACCCCATCAACGCCAGGAGATGGACTCATCATAAAGTGCTCTCCCAGTGGCCATTCACTCCTCAGACTCCGTCACAGTTTTTAGAAAGCTGGTTAAATCTTGGCTTTTTATCCAGGCCTTTACATGATTGTTTTATTGCTGCTTCTGTGTGTTTTTATCCATGTATAGTTTTTCTGTGTTTGTATATTATGTATTTTAATATTATATTGTTTTTATATTTTAGCTAAATACTTTTAACTCATTTTTATTATGTGTTTTAACTTTTGTAAACCACCTTGGGATTGTTTTTAATTAAAGGCGGTATATAAATCTATCAATCAATCAATCAATAAAATAAAAGACCTGGACTCGATCCAATTTTTGTTAAGCTGCCAAGGTTTAAAGAGAATTCTGCTCACCTTTAGTCACCCCACCCTCCCACGGCAGCTCCTTCGGATGAGGGGGAACACCTTCTCCATAACCTTAACATTAGACCCAATAATGTTTATAGACACAGTCCTTCGGCCTCTAACTGCTGCAAAGACCAAGAGACAAGACATTCCTGCTGAAAGTAACCTTGACGATAAAGTTGCTAAGGAAATGAGCTCCCGTCTTAGTATGTATGCATTTATTTATTCACAATATTTATACCCCATTTATTTATTTGCAATATTTATAAATATAAAATATTTATAATTTTATAACTAATAAAATTAACAAAATTAAGTAAACAAGTTAAAAGTCCTGGCCAAAACCACAATCAGAATTGAGTTTCAAATTTTAAAAAAGCCTCAAATGCACCTCATTGACACAGAGACCTTAAAGGAAGCCCCAGCTCATAACATCACTATTCAAACCTACTACTGCTGCTGAAGAACTTCAGATCCCACATACAGACACTACGACCCCAGAGGAAAGGGACTCTACATCTAATTCATTACCCCAAAAGCAGGGTCATGCCAGGCCATGCAGAGGCCAATTGCTGTCATGGCTCAGACTTCAGAATCAGAAGAATCAGAGCAGGAGGACTCGCCTGCTCGTGAGCCACAGCAACAAGAATTGGCAGAGAAACCAGACTCTGGAGCTGAAGATTCTCAACAGCGGCCAGACTTGGTTTCTGATGAGGAAGAGCCTGGAATTTCCCCTGTATTGAGACGACATATCAAGAGATAAGGCTCAGTGGGACTCATGCAGGTGCAGGAGATCACAAGAAAGAAAGCCAAACTGCTGACTCAGGGAAGCCTGATTGGTTGTTGGTTCTGTGGAACCATATATATTCAACAGTCTCCCATGGCTGAGTTGCTGTTTGCAACTTTGCTGGCAGCTTATAGTGTGCTCTTGCATATTATATCTTTTCCGTGTTCCAGTTTGTCTTGTCTGTACTTCCCTGCATTGTTCTCTTTATTCCTTGTTCTGTGTCCTTCGCTTGTTTCATTCCTTGTTTTGTCTTTTCCTTCTACTTATTACTCAGTTATTGTTGCGGGGGGGGGGGGTTACCTAGTTTCAGTTCAGGGGACTTTATTCATTTACTGTTTTCTTTGCGAGCCTTTTATTTTCCCTCATCCAGTTTCATTGCTGCTTTCTGTTTACTTTCATGGGGTTGTAAATCCTGTAGGGTTAGCCGGGCTATCAGTTCATGGCAATTGCACAGGGGTGGAGGCCTCCAAAATGGCTGCAGTTCCAGAGTGGGGAGGCCTGAATGGGCCAAAAAGCCGGCTGAACAGCTGGTGGCGGCATAAAGGGAGGCCGGCAGGGGGAGAAAGAACTTCTGCAGGACCCCCCCACTGCCACCTCCAACAATTCCCCCAAAGGGGGTAAGTGCAGCTGCCACGCCTGCACAATTGTCCTCTGTGTGATCCAGGACACACAGAGGACAATTGTGCAGGCGCAGCGGCCTCCAAAATGGCCACCGCGCTGGAGGAGGAAGGCCCAAACGGGCCGAAGAGCCAGCTGCACAGCTGTTGGTGGCATAAATGGCTGTTGGCAGCATAAAGGGAGACCGGTAGGGGAAGAAAGAACCTCTGCGGACACCCCCCCGCCACCTCCAACAATTCCCCCAAAGGGGGTAAATAAAAATTTTCTAATTTTTTTAAAAAAATAATAATCCACGAACCCCCCAAACAGTCAGGTGTTGTTTGGTCTGGGGCCAGACCGAACAGGGATCATCGGTTCGACCCCAAATGGTCGAACCGAACAGGTTCAACATTGAACACATTTACACAACCCTAGTTCTGCGATTGTTTATCTCAAGAAATGGACACAACTGGTGTATCAACCAAAGCTGATAGAAGGCACCTCTGGCCACTGCCTCAACCTGGGACACCAGGGAGAGGTTTGGATCCAGAAGCACCCCCAGACTGTGTACCTATTCCTTCCAGGGAAGTGCGACCCCATCCAGAACCCCATATCCCGAGTTTCAACCCCACACAATGAGTACCTCCACACAATGAGTACCTCAGTCTCAGTTTGTTATCCCTCATCCAGCCCATCACCACCTCCAGGCAGGCATTTAGGGAGGTTATGCCCTCTCCTGATGATGTTGACATGGAGAAATAGATTTGGGTGTCATCAGCATACTGATATCACTCTGCATCAAATCTCCTGCTGATCTCTCCCAGCGGTTTCATGTAGATGTTTGGAAGCAGATTTGGCTTGCATCACTGAGACCTGGTTAGATCCGGATGGGGGTGTTCCTCTCACTGAGATGTGTCCACCTGGCTTCTCTGTGTTTCATCATCCCGAGGTCACGGTTGGGGTGGTGGTGTCGCAGTGATTTTAAAAGAAGATCTTATGTTGATCAGGGGCCCTATCCCACAGGTGACGGGGTGCGAATGTCTTTCTATAAGTCTGGGTCGACGTGACAAACTTGGGCTTCTCCTGATTTATCGACCTCCTCGTTGTCCATCTGCTGCCCTTTCCGACCTTCTTAATTTAGTATCAGGCCTGGTGATTACGACCCCTAGTCTTATGGTTCTGGGGGATTTCAATCTTCCAGCTCCTGATGGGGGTTCGATGGTTTGGGAGTTCATGAGCTCTATGGCTACCATGGGCTTGTCTCAGATCATTTCGGGCCCGACTCATGTGGGTGGACATACCTTGGACTTGGTTTATCTTTCGGGACAATGGCAAGCAGATCTGGTCATGGAAAATATTGTCATCTCTCCCCTGCCATGGTCTGATCATTTTCTGATTAATATGCAGATTACAGCGGCCCCATGTCTCTACCGGGACAGTACTACAACACGGATGGTCCGCCCCAGGCGCCTCATGGATCCTGTCGGATTCCAGGAGGCTCTTGGGGACATTCCTTGCAATCTGGTAGGCGTTTCTCCATCACAGCTCATGGAATCTTGGAACATCGAGGCCACAAGGGTGTTAGATGAAATTGCCCCCAAGTGTCCTCTTACGGTTCGTGGATCCCGGCTCACTTGGTTCTTTGTGGAGCTTAGGGAGATGAAACAGACCAAAAGACGCTTGGAACGTCATTGGAGGAAAACTGGTGCTGAAGATGACCGAATACAACCACTTGCTTATATTTGGGAATATTCTAGGACGATAAGAGTGGCAAAATCCCACTATTTCTCCGCTCTTATCGCATCAGCTGACTCTCGTCCAGCGGCCTTATTTCAGATTACCTGCTCCATTCTTAGGAGAGAGGAGCCAGCAGATGTTCAATCTGGCCGCTGTGATCAATCTGCTCAATTCTTTGCTGATAAAGTCACCCACCTTTGGCTAGAGTTGGACTCTACTTCTGTAGGATCTGATCAGATAGAGGAGATTCCGCCCTGTGATGTTATATGGGACACCTTTGAGTTGGTCGAGGATATGAACACAATTCTCTCGGGTATGGGTGTGGCAACATGTTGCTTGGACCCTTGTCCCTCCTGGCTGGTTAGAACAGCTGGTGGGAATGTTAATTCTTGGCTACGGGAGTTGGTGAACTCCTCGTGAGGGTTTCATACCAGCCCTTAAAGAGGCAATAGTTCGCCCTCACTTGAAGAAACCCTCTCTGGACCCTGAGGTCCTTGATAACTATAGGCCGATCTCCAACCTCCCTTTTGTAGCGAAGGTGTTAGAGAGGGCTGTATGTGCCCAGCTTGAGAGGGTCTTAGAGGAAACTGGCTATCTTAATTCTTATCAGTCAGGTTTCAGGCCTCGGTATAGCACAGAGACAGCATTGCTCGCTCTGGTAGATGACCTTCTTCGGGACCTTGATGAGGGTAGTGTCCCTCTCCTGGTCCTTCTAGATCTCTCAGCGGCTTTTGACACTATCAATCATGCTATCCTCCTTGACCACCTGCGTGGGTTGGGTATCTGTCTTACAGTGGTTCCGTTCTTACCTTAGCGGGCGTGTCCAGTCGGTATGCATTGAGGACAGATGCTCTGACTCATGGCCAATCCTTTATGAAGTTCCCCAGGGTTCAGTTCTTGCCCCTGTCTGCTTTAACATCTATATGGAGCCGCTGAGTCAGGTCATTTCCCTGTTTGGGGTGAGATTTCATCAATACACTGATGATACTCAGCTGTATATTGCCATCGCAGACCATTCTGGAGATGCTGTTTCTGTGCTTACTCAATGCCTGGAAGCTGTTAAGGTGTGGATGAATCAAAATAAGCTCAGGCTGAATCCCACCAAGACTGAACTATTCTTACTCAGCCCTCGTACCAGACAACAACTGGATGTGAACCTTGTTTTAGATGTGGCGGCGCTGCCCCCGAAGGAGCTTGTACGTGACTTGGGGGTCCTTTTGGATTCGCACCTCCTGCTTGAACAGCAGGTGGAGGCTGTGGCCAGAAGTGCCTTTGCGCAGCTCCATCTGATTCGTCAATTAAGCCCTTACCTTGATCGGCAAACATTAATGACAGTGACCCATGCCCTTGTTATCTCCCACCTAGATTATTGTAACGCCCTCTATCTAGGGTTACCTTTGAGGACGATTGGAAAGCTACAATGGGTCCAGAATGCAGCGGCTCATTTACTTATGGGTGCCAGAAAATATGACAGGGTAACACCTCTCCTGAAGTCATTGCACTGGTTGCCTATTCACTACCGAGTTCAATTTAAGGTCCTGGTTTTGACCTTCAAAGCCTTGCGGGGTTTGGCACCTGTTTACCTGCAGACCCGCCTCTCCTATCCAGTTACATCCCATCCGGTCAGATCTGGTCAGATGGCCCTTTTGTCGGTCCCCGATTTCCAAGAGGTTCAGGGAGCTAGAACCCGTGAAAGGACCTTCTCAGTTGCCGCCCCACTGCTCTGGAATTCTCTTCCCCTGCAGATTCATTTAGCTCCTTCTTTGTCGATTTTTAAATCTTTATTGAAGACTTTTCTTTTTCGCCAGGCTTTTACCCTGTAGTTTATCTATTCCCCACCCACCCCCGTTAGTTACCTTAGTTTTATTTAGACTCTACTTTTAATGCTGTTTTGTTTTGCATGTTTTTGCACACTGCCCAGAATCTTCGGAGTGGGCGGTATATCAAATGTTTCAAATAAATAAATAAATAAACAAACGTTAAACAACATTGGAGATAATACAGAGCCCCGAGGAACACCACACAAATTTCAGATTTTGAAGAACAGTCTCCAAGGAATCTCCCTGAGAGGTAGGAGTGGAACCACTGCAAAGCAGTGCCTCCCACTCCCAACCCCCTCAGACGCTCCAGAAGGATACTATGGTCAATAGTTTCAAAAGCCACTGAGAGGTCTAAAAGGACCAACAGAGTCGCACTTCCTCTGTCAATTCCCAAATGGAGATTATCTAGCAGGCTGACCTAGGCAGCTCGCCCAAAAGCCGGTTTGAAATGGGTCTAGATAATCAGTTTCCTCCAAGACTGGAGCTGAGAGACCACCACCCTTTCAATTACCTTGCCCAGCCATGGAAGCTTGGAGACAGGCCTGTAGTTGCTAAACTCTGAGGGATCCAAGGTAGGCTTCTTCAGAAGTGGTCTAATAATTGCCTCCTTAAAACAAGGTTTCTTTCCTTCCCTCAGAGAAGCATTTATAATCTCTACCAGGCCTTCTCCAGCAACCCCTCTGCTAGACAGTATATGCCATGTTGGGAAAGAGTCAAGAGGACAGGTGGTAGACCACACTGTTCCAATCAGCTCGTCCACATCCTCAGGAGTCTCAAACTGGAACTGATCCAAGCTAACCACACAAGAGGAGTCGCTGGGCACCTCCACATCAGACTCTGAAGTAATTGTGGAGACGGAGTCTAAGACAGCCCCAAAATGAGAAGTCTTTTTGACCAATAACTAATTAAACATGTCACAGCGAGTAATCGATGGTTCCAGATTCTGATTCAAAGGAGGAGGGGCACATACTAGCCCTCTCACAACCCTGAACAACTGACAGATGCAATACGTGCAGAAAAGAATCGCTTCTTTGCCACACGTATTGCCTGAGCATAGATCTTCAAATGCGCTCTATGTTGCAATCTGTCGGATTCGAGTCAGGTCTTTCTCCACTTGAGCTCCGGTCATATCCCTCACCTCTTCAGCCCCCATAGTTCTTACGTATACCAAGGGGCCAGTTTTGAAGTGGATTGGAGAGGATGCTTAGGAGCGGTCATGTCTACTGCCCCAGTGAGTTTGCTGTTCCAGTTCTCCACCAGGGCTTCAACAGAGCTTTGGCAGAGCCAACGCTAAATCCTTCCAAGGCTTCAAGGTGCTGGTTTTGACCTGTAAAGCCCTTAACGATTTGGGCCCAGGATACCTGAGGGTTGCTGCCCGCTTGACAAGATCATCTGAGGGGGCTCTGCTCCAGGTGCCGACAATGAGGGAAGCTTGGTTGTCGTGCACTCAGGACAGGGCCTTCTCTGTTGCTGCCCTCAGACTCTGAAATGCTCTCCCGGTGGGTATCCACTCCTCAGTCTCCATCACAGTTTTTAGAAAGCATGTCAAATCGTGACTTTTTACCCAGGCTTTTATATGATTGTCTCTGTTGCTGCTTCTTGTGTTTTGTACTGTTTTTATGCTAGTGTTTTAATTTAATTTTTTTTTAAATCAGATTTTATATTTTTTTAGCTCAATATTTTAATGTGTCTTTTTTTTATAATCTTGTTTTTAAATTTTACCAGCAATATGCGTCAGTCCCAAGACCACTTGGGATAGGTCCATACTCCTGAGCCACCCTGGACAAATTGGTCGCAAAATGAACATTGAAGTCTCCCACCATGACAAGCCTGGGGGACTCCAACACCAAGACCAAGACCAAGTCCGTCAGTTCAGTTAGGGACTTGGTTGAGCAGCGGGGCAATCAGTACACCAACAGAAGTCCCAGTCTGTCCCTGGTCCTCAAATTCAAGTACACAAATTCGATATGGTCTGACACTTCAACAGGGATCCTGGTAAGGGAAATGTTATTCTTATAGACCACAATCACTCCACATCCCTGCCCATGGTCCCTTACCTGCTCCTCAGCAGAGTACCCTGGAGGGAGCATGTTTCAGCTTCTACAGTATAGCACTGAAGCTGATGTGAAATCAAAACATTTGCTGTCTTTGAACATATGTTTTTATGTTTTATTTACACATTAAATATGTCTTTGAAAAAGATGATATTTTTACAGGTTTTAGCACTGCAGCAATTTATAGCTTATAGCATGTAACCTTCAACACCATCTCATTGATTTTAGCCCTACCGCGACTCCATAGTCACATGCTACTGTTTTAGCAATTTTATTTTTATATCAGGTTTGCATAAAATAAACCCGAGCTCATCCATGATTTGCTTATGGATGAAGGGGCTGACCTGGTGTGTATCTCCGAGACTTGGTTGGGGGAGGCTGGTGGCCTAGTCTGGTCCCAGCTTCTTCCTCCAGGGTATTCTGTAGAGGAGCAGGTGAGGGGACGTGGGCAGGGAGGTGGAGTGGCTGGGGTCTATAAGGATAACATCTCCCTTACCAGGGTCTCTGTTGAGGTATCTGACCATATTGAATGCGTGTACCTACGTTTGGGGACCAGGGATAGATTGGGACTTCTGTTGGTGTACCGATCGCCCCGCCGCCTGACGGAATCCCTTACTGAGCTCACGGACTTGGTCATGGAACTTGTGTTGGAGTCTCACAGATTTTTGGTGCTGGGGGACTTCAATGTTCACTTCAGGACCAATTTGTCCGGGGCAGCTCAGGAGTTCATAGCAGCCATGACAACTATGGGCCTATCCCAAGTGGTTTCCGGACCGACGCACATTGCAGGTCACATGCTTGATTTGGTCTTTTACTCTGATCAGGGTGGTGTTCCGTGGGTGGGGACTCCTGTGATTTCCCCATTGTCATGTACGGACCACCATCTGGTTAAGGTTAGGCTTACAACCACTTTCCATCTCTGCAGGGGCAAGGGGCCTATTAGAATGGTCCTCCCAAAGAGGTTATTGGATCCAATAGGATTCCAAGAAGCCTTGGAGGGATTTAATGTTGGCTCTGCCGGTGATCCTCTTGATACCCTGGTGCAAAACTGGAATAACATGCTCACCAGGGCAGTAGATACGATTGCTCCTAAGCGTCCTCTCTGATCCGCTTCAAAACTGGCCCCTTGGTATATGGAAGATCTACGGGGGCAGAAGCAGCAAGGTAGGCGACTGGAGCGCAAGTGGAGAAAGACTCGACTCGATTCCAACAGATTACGACATAGAGCACATTTAAAGATCTATGCTCAGGCAATACGTGCGGCAAAGAAGTGGTTCTTTTCTGCACGTATTGAATCTGCGAGTTCACATCCAGCAGAGTTGTTCAGGGTTTTGAGGGGGCTAGTAAGTGCCCCCCCTTCCTTGAATCAGAATTTGGAGCCATCAGTTACCCGCTGCGATGTGTTCAAAGAGTTTTTTGCAGATAAAATCTCTTGGATTCGGGCCAACTTAGACGGAGACTCCACAATTAATTTGATGTCTGAATTGGAGGTGTCCGACAACTCCTCTTATGTGGTTCGACTGGATCGGTTTCAGTCTGTGACTCCTGAGGACATGGACAAGCTGCTCGGAGCGGTGAGGCCTACCACTTGTTTTCTTGACCCTTGTCCAACATGGCTTGTTCTATCTAGCAGGGAGGCTGTTGTAGGAGGCCTGGTAGAAATCATAAATGCTTCTCTGAGGGAGGGCAGGATGCCGCCTTGTCTTAAGGAGGCAATTATTAGACCTCTTCTTAAGAAGCCTGCATTAGATCCCTCAGAGCTGAGCAACTATAGGCCTGTTTCCAACCTCCCATGGTTGGGCAAGGTAATTGAGAAGGTGGTGGCCTCTCAGCTCCAGGCGGTCTTGGAGGGAACTGATTATCTAGACCCATTTCAAACTGGCTTGCAGGTGGGCTGTGGGGTGGAGACTGCCTTGCTCGGCCTGATGGATGATCTCCAATTGGGAATTGACAGAGGAAGTGTGACTCTGTTGGTCCTTTTGGATCTCTCAGTGGCTTTCGATACTATAGACCATAGTATCCTTCTGGAACGCCTGAAGGTGCTGGAGGTGGGGGGCACTGTTTTACAGTGGTTCCGCTCCTACCTCTCGGACAGATTCCAGATGGTGTCGATTGGAGACTGTTGCTCTTCAAAATCTGAGCTTAAGTATGGTGTCCCTCAAGGCTCCATACTTTCTCCAATGCTCTTTAACATCTACATGAAATCGCTGGGAGAGATCATCAGGGGATTTGGAGCGGGGTGTTATCAGTATGCTGATGACACCCAAATCTACTTCTCCATGTCATCTTCTTCAGGAGATGACATAACTTCCCTAAATGCTTGCCTGGAAGCAGTAATGGGCTGGATGAGGGAGAATAAACTGAAACTGAATCCAGATAAGACAGAGGTACTTATTGTGTGAGGTCAGAACTCTAGAGACAATTTTGATCTCCCTGTTCTGGATGGGGTCACACTTCCCCAAAAGGAACAGGTTCGCAGTCTGGGAGTACTTCTGGATCCACACCTCTCCCTGGTTTCTCAGGTTGAGGCAGTGGCCAGGGGTGCTTTCTATCAGCTTCGGCTGATACGCCAGCTGCATCCATTTCTTGAGATGAATGACCTCAAAACAGTGGTACATATGTTGGTAACCTCCAGAATTGACTTCTGCAATGCGCTCTATGTGGGGCTGCCTTGTACGTAGTCCGGAAGCTTCAGTTGGTACAGAACGCGGCGGCCAGGTTGGTCTCTGGGTCATCTCAGAGAGACCACATCACTCCTTTGTTGATAGAGTTACACTGGCTGCCAATAGGTTTCCGGGCAAAATACAAAGTGCTAGTCATAACTTATAAAGCCGTAAATGGCTTAGGCCCTGGGTATCTAAGAGAACATCTTCTTCATTATGATCCCCACCGCCCATTGAGGTCATCCAGAGAGGTCCATCTCCAGCTGCCGCCAGCTCGGCTTGTGGCCACACGAGGACGGGCTTTCTCGGTTGCTGCCCCAAGACTATGGAATGCGCTCCCTGCTGAGATACAATCCTCCCCATCTCTGGCAATTTTTTAGCAAGCATTTGAAAACCCACCTCTTCACCTAAGCTTTTTCTGTTCTTAAATTTTAAGGTTTTAATTCATGGTTTTTAAATTGTTAAATTGTTTTAAGTTTTTGTATATATTTTAACTTGTTTTATACTATTGTTAACTGCCCAGAGATGAAAGTTTGGGGCGGTGTACAAATGTAATAAATCAAATAGCTCTTTTATAGCTCTGGACTGGACCAAACTGGGAGTGGGGGGAGGTTCGAGGGGGTGCCAGACCAAACTGGCCTGGTCAGGTTCAGGTCCAGTTCAGACTCGAACTGTAACATCCAGTTCTGTGCACACCCCTGCCACTCACAAAATGTCCCTCCAACATGCTTATAACATGCTTAAATGTTTTATATTTTATATTATGTTTTAATTCTGTACACCACCTAGAGATTTTGATATTAGGCAGTATATAAATTTAAATAAATTAAATTAAATTAAATTAAATTAAATTAAATATAGCCTTCACCAACACACTTAGAGCTTGTCTGGAAGAGGCTGGCTACAACAATATACATCCTATCCGTATCATGTATTTGAGGGGCCTGTACCCAGGCTCACTTTTTAAATGAATACAGGTACAGTCGTTCATACAAAAACAGACACCTGTACACCCGTACAACATAATGTATGAATAGGGCTACTGCTTTTAACAAAGAGAGTGACTGGAGATACATGCATGGTTGCGATGTCACTGCTAATTTGAACTTAAGTCCAGTGGCAGCTTGAGTGGGCACTGTCGGTGGGGGGGGGCAGGCGGTGGGAGGCACCTTTAACGCTAAATAACTAAGTGCTTACCTTTTCTCCCACCACACCAGAAAGTTGTTGTGAGCAGTAATGCACCGCCCAGCACCTGCCACTGCCGCGAAGGTTCGGCTCTGCCACGCAGCTGGCAGAGGCCATCTGCGTGGCCAGAAGATGGCCTCCACGCATGTGTGGAGGCCAGCTGAGTGGTGGAGCCAATCCTCGGCCGCAGCAGGTGCTGGGCGGCGCACCACTGCTCACAACAGCTTTCAGGTGAGGTGGGAGGCGAGGTAAGCACCTAGTCATTTAGAGTTAAAGGTGCCTCCCACTGCCACCGCCCCCGGCAGCACCCACACCAGCCCCCACTACTTGAGTCTGGATTAGTTCTTAGGGTCATCTGAATGAGTATTTGGTGAGGTGTCAAGGCTTATATGACAACATAGGTAGTACTCTTAGAAACATCTCACCTTCACCCCTTGTGGCAGAAATGCAGTCCTGGTGGCTACAGGAAGTACAGCCTCCAGAGCCTACCTGGAATTACCACACACACACACACACACCCCACACAACCTGACAGTAGGTTTCTGTGGGGTGTGTAAGCGACTGAACTTGAGCACCTGAGATTCATATGGGTACACATAAGCATTTCATGCGTGCCATAACATGGTGATGTAGAAAATCGTGTTTCTGGCTGTTAGTATCATAGGAATATATATGCCAGAGATCTGAGACTGACCATGGCTCTTCACCACAGGTTACACCCAGTGGTTTGCCTCCATCCAGCATGGGAAGTGGGCCAAGTCCTCATTTTTGTTATGCACACCCTAAAGACGTGCACTTGCTGTCTTCGGAGCTCTCTTTGATGCCAAAAGCCCTCTTTGCATCTAGATATCCTGCAGGAACTGAGCCTACAGTGAAATAATACATAAAGCAGATAATTCCAGTAAAAACATTCCAATATCTTGGCTCATCTGGCAGGCAATTAAGACACTGTGGAAATCAGACTGAGGGCCGGGTGCAGGAGTACAGATCCTACTGCTAACAGAAACAGCTTGGTTGGAGACAAAAATGCAGACCATGCATTACAAGGCAACAAAGAACAATTAGGTTGGATCTGGGGCTCGTTCCCTCTAATGTTAATAAATAAAGGCTCCATTATTATTCATACCTCACATCTCTTGTACACAGTGTGGCTCTCTTTTGTCCTTTGTGTTCTCTTTCCTTAATTGTTCTCTTCCTTCTGCAATTCTCAGCAGTTATTTTATTTGCCAATAGGAAAACTAAATCAGTGTGATTTTATTCATGTTAATATTTCCACCCATTACCCAAATGGATAGTGTTGCAGCGTATCTGTTTAACACTATTACTAAAGAGTAAAGAGTCGTGCACCCTTTTAAGAGGAAATGTATCTGTCTATTCCAGTGCTATAGTAACATATGAAATTGCATTATACTAAGCCAGACCACTGGTCTATCTAGCTCAGTACTGTCCATATGACAGGCACGGGCTCTCCATGGTTTCACACAGGGGGTTTTCCTACTAGCCCTGCTTGGCTGTTGCAAGGGATTGAATCTGGGGCCTTCTGCAGGAAAAGCATATGCTCTAGCACTGAGTAGAATCTCTCCTGTCAGGAACTGCCGGTATGTCAGACTGGGAATTGGAGAACCTGCTAACCAATGTCCCATGTGGCAGCCAGATGAATTACAGAAGCCTTGCCAGGCATGGAGTTCTCAGGTCCGGGACTGACTTTGCCCAGCCAGGCAATTTATTGGTTTCTTCCAAGACAGGACGGATATAAAGACTTCCTGCCTGGGCTCAGGCACTGCCTTCGTTTCAAAGTCTCCTTGGTCCTGGCTCAGGTTCCGGCCCTGGTCCTTTTGGCTGGTTTTGACCCCTTGGCTTCAGCTCTCACAGCTTGTCTCCTGAATCTGGTTCCTGGTTGTTCTGCTCAGCTTTGACCCTGGGCTTCCATGCTGTCTTCTGACTTGCTTCCTGACCCCAGTTCCTGGTCTGTTTGCTTGCTCCTGGTTCTCTTCTGGGCCTCGCCAGACCTGACCAACACATCCTGTGGTGGTTACCTGTGACCCAGCACTGAAAATTGGAAATCCTCTTTTGCTGTTGCTCATGTTACCACTTAATTGTGACTCTTTATTGGAATCTACCATATTGCCAAGAGCAAAACAAGTGTGTGTGTGTGTGTGTGTGTGTGTGTGTGTGTGTATACACACACACTGCAATCTGTCACCAAGCCATCATTTCAAGTTTCTCACATTTAAGCTCGAGGCATGTTACTCATGGCATTCCACCAGTTGTTCTGACCTGCTGCTTGACAGAGGTACAGTGGAAATGCTGCCGTTTTACGTCAGTAGCAGGGGGGAAACTGCTATACAGAATGTTGTGAATGCCATGCTTTGAGGAAAGCATGCAAAGGCCTGTTGGGAAGTTCAGGTCTTAAATCAGGACTCACTGGTTCTGAAAGTATGCATAGCCCAGTCCACAAGTTACCTGGGAACGTTGGCTGGCACTGTTCAGAATGTATTTTCACGTCCTGATCAGTGTTCCCTGTAAGAGGGATTACCAGGTGTTGTTGATTACAACTCCCATCATCCCCAGCTGCAATGGGTTTTTTTCACTTTTGGCTGAGGATGATGGGAGTTGTTGTCAGCAACAACTGGGAATCCCTCTTACAGGGAAAACTGGTCCTGATAACTGGCACAGTCAAGCTGTCTACCCTGTAGCAACCCTATAGCCACAAGGTCATGCTACAGCCATGCCTATACAACTTCAAGTTTCCTCTTGATTGTCACTTCCAAAGCACCTTCTGCTCATGTTTCTGGTCTTCCTGCTGTTGCTAGCACTGCTTTTCTGCAGGCTCCCAGAAGCCTCTCTGCTTATGTTTGAGACTGCAGGTATATGGGTCTCACTTTGGACATGCTCAGGAGCCTCACAGTATCGTGAGTTCTCCATTTGTTGACATATTGGGGATCAGTCACTTAGTAGGCAGTGGGATATTTACCACTAGATTTAGCAGCCACCAAAGCCAAATTGTAAGGGAACTAGCCTTGCGCCTTCCCCATGCTGGGATATCTAAGTAGACTCCTGAAGTTAACTTGCAAAAGTCAGTTCTCTGTTCAAGGTCTCTCTACAAGATTGACCCTCCTTTGGTTCACCTCCCCTCCAAGAATGCCTCAAATGAGCTAATCAAAAGAAGGCTAAAGGATGATATAAACTCAGAGATGTACCCATTAAACACTGATTAGTTTACTAGGTGTTTCCAACTTAGAAGAGTTACCGTGTTTGCATGTCCAATCACTCAATTTGCATTGACCTATTCGAGCATTGTGTTAAACATAAGAACACAAGAACAACCCTGCTGGATCAGGCCCAAGGCCCATCTAGTCTAGCATCCTGTTTTGCACAGTGGCCCACCAGATGCTGCTGGAAGCCACAGGCAGGAGATGAGGGCGTGCCCTCTCTCCCGCTGTTACTCCTCTGCAACTGGTACTCAGAGTCATCCTGCCTTTGAGGCTAGAGGTGGCCTATAGCCCTCTGACTAGTAGCCATTGATAGACCTCTCCTCCATGAAGTTATCCACACCTCTCTTAAAGCCATCCAGGTTGCTGGCTGTCTTGTGGCAGAGAATTCTACAAGTTGATTATGTGTTGTGTGAAAAAGTACTTCCATTTGTTGGCCCTAGATTTCCTGGCAATCAGTTTCATGGAGTGACCCCTGGTTCTAGTGTTATGGGAGAGGGAGAAGAATTTCTCTCTATCCACTTTCTCCACACCATGCATGATTTTATAGACCTCTATCATGTCTCCTCACAGTCATCTTTTTTCTAAACTAAAAAGCTCCAGGTGTTGTAGCCTTGCCTCATAAGGAAGGTGCTCTAGGCCCTTGATCAACTTGGTTGCCCTCTTCTGCACCTTTTCCAATTCTACAATGTCCTTTTTTAGATGTGGTGACCAGAATTGTACGCAGTACTCCAAGTGTGGTTGCACCATAGTTTTGTATAAGGGCATTATAATATTAGCCATTTTATTTCCAATCCCCTTCCTAATGATCCCTAGCATGGAATTGGCCTTTTTCACAGCTGCCGCACAATGAGTCCACACTTTCAACGAGCTGTCCACCATGACTCCAAGATCCCTCTCCTGGTCAGTCACCAACAGCTCAGATCCCATCAGCATATACTTGAAATTGGACTTTTTCATCCAATGTGCATCACCTTACGCTTGCCAACATTAAACCGCATTTGTCACTTTGTCACCCACTCACCCAGTTTGGAGAGATCCTTTTGGAGCTCCTCACAATCAGTGATTGTGTTGTAATGCAGCACAGCACACGTCAACAATGGGATCTTTTGAGATTCTCCGGAACTGCCCTATTCAAGAAAGAAAAACAACTGGAATGTTCCCTCAGGACAGGATTTGGGCTTTTACTGCTCCTGGTTTCTTGAGCCAGTGTGCTCCACTTGGTCTCCAGTGCCCCTCCCTTGGTTTTCCATACTTTGGAGTCCATTACTTGGATGCTACAGCTGACATTTGCCATACCTCCTGGCCATTTTTTGCTCTGAGGGCCACCCTTGCTTCCAGGACCTAGATTGGCTCTCTTGCCAGATCCGATCTGCACAGCCCTCCTCGCTACGACCTGGAGCTGGCTTCACAAGAACGGATGCCCTTTAGATCTATCCCTGCTACCTAACTCCCTTGATTCTTCGCTGCTGTTTGCTGCCTCCCAGTCCATCCCTGAGGAAAGAGCTTCTTCCGTTGCTCCCAAGCTACAAGGATCCCCTCACCAATAAAGGAAGGAGCAAGGTTGTATGATAACTGCTGTGCTGGGCTCCCTCTGTCCCTGTTTCTTCTTTCTTAAATCCAAGAGCCTGTGTCTCTGAGCCTCCTTTCTCTGGTCAGCCTATAAGCTACTTTAACTTAGTAGCTAAATTTCCTCTTAGCAATTGTATGGTTAATCTTGTAGCATGTTCTTAGTAATAATATTGCTCTAAGTGACTCTCTTACTCCATTGTATCCCGTATCCTCAAACAAAACCTTTGTTTTTGAAAATCTCTCTTTGAGTCAATTTCCTGATACCAATACTTTGCTCAAAATTTATTCTGAAGTGGAACTGATCCACTCTGAACTAATTTACCCACACAAAGCCCAAGAGTGTTCACCAATCACACCAGGACAGTTTGATTAACAGTGCCTCTCTGTTGGACCTTCTGATGGACCTCATGTGATTACCATACTCTTGGTGGTTTGACTGGCCTCATCTTTCTGCTGGTTTTTTTTTTTTTTAATTATTTCTACCAGAGCCCTATTCACACCATATGTTCAACAGGCCTGTGAGCATTCAGAAAATCCAGATTCATGTCTGACCTGATCCAAATTTTCAAATCCAAATTTGCATAGGCTTAATGTCCCATACACTAACAATCCATGCACAGTGTAGACAGGTACAGACTTGTACACATGAGCGCAGGTACAGCACTTCATTTCCTATCTTCACCATGAATTTGAAAGAGCTGTACCCAGTGATTTAAATGAACACTGGTACAATCATTCACACAACAAATGTGTACCTGTGTACAGATGTCTGAACGCAGGTACAACACAAAGTTTGAATAGGACTAGGCTGTAAATGTTTTGTGTGAGGAATTTGAGCCTTGGATCCCAGTCTGTCTCTCCCCATTTCTTAGCAGACTTTTTGGATTAGGACCTACCACTTTGATCTTGACTCTGCTACTGCTGCTCTTCTTTGACACTGTGTACTGGTGTGTGTGTGTGTGTGTGTGTGTGTGTCTGACAACTGCATACTCTGCAGTTCAGTTTTTCCAAGGATAAGCCTGGGTCTGATTCTGCCAAAACTGTTCATATTCAAACTAACTATGAGAATGAAAGAAAGACTCGCCACTGATTTCAAATTGCTGCAAAGTTTACTTTGAAACATGTTTCCTCTGAAAGGTGATGCAGGGGTGCAGCATAAATAGCATATATATATAATGGATGTATACAAGGCACCCACTGCTGCTTCCACCAAATGCCCCTTGAAATAATGCAATAAATTTTATGAATTTCCCTCCCTCCACTCTGCCTCAAAAATCATCCTACTTTGTCCAAAAACCATCCAGCACCTTTGATTTCCACTGACTGCTTGTACCCGCATTTTCAGTTGATACCCAGAGAGGGAGAGTTATCCCTGATTTTTTAAAAAAATCTCACATCTTTTCAGCTAGTAGGACTTGTGCTAATCCCATATGACTCCTTTTTATGTTCCAGCCCATTATTCCTTCTTTTGTTCCAGAATGTGCTCTTTCTGGTGAGAATCAGTGGTATAATAATAGAGTCCCTCAATATGTGCTTTATTCATTATGAAGCTTTTAGAACGCATCTTTTTATCAGTTATGTAACTCACAGTATTCTAAAGTGAGTCACCCAGTGACTCATGGGAGGGAAAATTCGAAACCAAACCACATTATCCGCTGAACTTCACCAATATAGAATCCACCCCCTCACATCAAGTGAATTTATGCAGCTAATCAATTTTCCTCCCCTACCCCGCCGCCAATTCGGTGATCGAACCGAACCAGGCCCAATTGGGTTCGAATTGGACAAACCATCTTGAACCATTCATGCACACCCCTAGCTGCACATTTTAAAAAGCAACATATGATTCATGTCTAATTCAATCTCTCTCTCTCTCTCTCTCCTCTGCAAATTTTGAAATTCCAATTAAGTGGGTCCTATCATCATTGCACAGTACAGCAGCAACTCCTTATTATGTTTTCCATCTGGGTACTCAAGTATGTTGTTTGTATATTATTCTCACAGATATCTGGCCCTTCCTCCAGGGTTTCAGGGCAGCATACCTAGGACACTCACTTCGGAGCATGGTATGGGGCAGCCGGGCAGGGGCGGCGAGAGAGGTGAAAAGGTGCTTCCCCGGTGCTGCCACTCGCTCTCCCTGGCACATCCCCAACCAGTGTGCTCCCCCCTCCCCTTTACTAAGCTGCTTGATTCTGGTGATCTGGCCTCTGCGCCAGGGAGGGTGAGCAGTGGCAAGTGGCAGCACCGGCATCCGGCATCCATGCTGGCTGGGTAAGCAGCTTTTTACCTCTCGTGCCACCCCTGCCTAGCTGCCCCTTACCGTTTGAAGGGCTCCCCACCCCTTGAACTTGTAAGTGGGAATTCTCAGCAGATTCCCCTTTACAAGTCCCCTGAGCCTGAGCCTTTTGGAAGGGCGGTATAAATTTTTAAATAATAAGTAAGTAAGTAAGTATATTGGCTACCCGAACCACCCCTATTTGCAACTGGACACAAAATGTGCAGGTTTTTGTTTTTTTAAGTGTAGTTCCAAAAGGATATTTGTGCTCTTCAAAAATTCAAAGCATACAAAAGTAATTCTGCTAGACAACGTCAAAAGTGACTGAGAAGAACAGTGAGAAAGATAGTAAGTAGCCCAGGCTCCTCTAGAACCCCCAGACCCATTTTTCCTCCCCTTGCCAAAGACACCACTGCTCCTACTCCCTGCAGAGTCTTCACCAATGGATGTTTTTGCATCAGTGCTGTCAAATTTCTGGTGCTGAGGATTTTCTCCCACTCTGTGTAGCCTTCTACATGTCCTGGAATGTGAATTTGGGCAACAAAATCTGTGTGCGCAGACAAGGGAAATGCACAGGCATACCTGAATTACACTCACATGCCATTGGGCAGTTCTGCATTTGTCTTAAGAAAGCTCTGAGACGTTGAATACTTGTGGCATGGTTTGTAAGGAAGCATGAAGAGACAGACTTTCTTTTTGCCTAATTCTAGAACTTCCCACAACACTCCCTGTTAATCACCATTCCCTCGGGAGACAGTCTATTTAGAGGGCGCTTTGAACTTTCTTTGAGATCATGAATTTTAATCAGAGAGGCACCCACCATGCTATTTCCTCCTCCAGTTCCGTTCAACAGCTGCTGTCCTTTTCTACAGCTCTCCTGTGGTACTGTGCTTATGTTGGCTCTGAGCATCTGTTTCAGCTAAGCAAAAGACACCCTGGCAGCAGATTTAGAAGCATGCCTGTTGTTATGCCTAAGCAGCATCTAATTTGTTTTTGCCACAAACATACATGGCTATAAAATTAGCACACGTGTTGCCTTTTCATTCATGCATTTTAAAAATATGTGTGTGTGCACCCACCAGTTGCTGAATCCATTTTATGCATCTTTTGAACTAGGCTATTGTCTATAAAAGAGCCAGTATGGTGTGGCTTTTGAGGATACCATGGACAACCAGGAAAACAAACAAATGGATCATAGAACAAATCAATCCAGAATTTTCACTCCAGGCACAAATGACCAGGCTCAAACTATCATATTTCAGATACATTATGCGAAGACCCAGCTCCCTTGAGAAGTCTATAATGCTGGGGAAAGTTGAAGGAAAGAGAAGAAGAAGATGACCAGCAGCAAGGTGGATGGACTCAATTACGACAGCAATGAATGCACCGAGAGACCTTAAAGGCCAAGCTGAAGACAGATCATCCTGGAGAGAATCTATCTATGTGGTCGCTAATAGTTGACACTGACTTGACGGCACTTAAACAATCAATCAATCAATCAATCAATCAATCAATCAAACGGTGTGAGAGCCTGTGTGGTATAGAAGTTACAGTGTTCTATTAGGACTGGGAAGACCCAAGTTCAAATCCCCATTCAGCCATGAAACTCACTGGGTGAATCTGGGCCAGTCACTCAACTCTCAGCCTACCCTACCTAACAGGGTTGTTGTGAGGATAAACATACCAATGTATACCACTCTGGGCTCCTTGGAAGAAGAGCAGGAAATAGATGTGTACAAACAGACAAACACAAATAAAAAATATAAAATGACCAAGTAAGCCAATGTGTTGAGAACAAAAACCTTTTCAAGAGAATGGATATGGGTGGCAGAGATTTCAGAAATGAATCACAGTGATGTTGCAGGGAACTTCCAAGAATGCCTTTGACAGTATCAGTATCACAACCCAAATAGCATTCATGAGTACAATTGCCAATATTTATTATCCAAGGGACAAAACTATTTTGCCAACAACTCATCTGAATTACTAGTAAAATGGAGAGCAGTGTAGGGATGGAACTCATCTCCTCTGAGGACCAGTTTGGGCAATGCCTTATCAGCCCATTAAATCAGAAAGGGGAACATAGGAACATAGGAAACTGCCATATATTGAGTCAGACCATTGGTCCATCTAGCTCAGTATTGTCTTCACAGACTGGCAGCGGCTTCTCCAAGGTTGCAGGCAGGAATCTCTCTGAGCCCTATCTTGGAGAAGCCAGGGAGGGAAATTGCAACCTCCTGCTCTTGGAGGGAACTTGAAACCTTCGTTCTTCCCAGAGCGGCTCCATCCCCTGAGGGGAATATCTTGCAGTGCTCACACATCAAGTCTCCCATTCATATGCAACCAGGGCAGACCATGCTTAGCTATGGGGACAAGTCATGCTTGCTACCACAAGACCAGCTCTCCTCTCTCATGAGAAATATGGTGAATAAGGAAGATACAGTCTGCAGCATATAAACTCCAATGGGGCATAAACAGTGTTGGAAAAGAGCTTGTGCAAAGCCTCGTACAAGAGTTTGCACAAACTGACAAGAGGGCATGCCAAGGGCATGACTAGCCTGATGCCTTCTGCTAACATCCCAATACCCTCTTGGCCTATCCCTTTATTAGGTGTGGGAGGCTGTTAATTTGCATGGCTGCTCTTTATGCAACTATTCAGATGAACAGCTCCCCTATACAACAAAAGTAAATCTGCTCTCCTGTAACTTCAGCCCATGAGATCTAGTCCTGTCCTCCAGGGCAGCAGAGAACAAATCCTTACCCTCTTTTGTATGACAGCCTTCAGGGATTTGAAGAGTGCCAGCATAACAGATTGCAGAACACAGTGACACTGGGTTTCCAACATCAACTGAGAATTTGTTTCAGGCAACATAATTTGCAAGTGCAATGTCGACATACATTTTGCATGGACATTAGGTCAGGTCAGGATTGACTGTGTGAGCAACTATTGGAAAAGTTGCAGAGAGACGTCATAAGCAGAGTCAACAGAAAGCCATTGAAAAATCTTACTAGACTTTTCCACCATCTCCCAGAAAACTGTTTTGGAGCATTCACAGTTGGTAGGTTTAATTTAGCAGGCAAAAATAAATGCAGTGTCTCTCTAGCAAGCTGGACAGTTGGCAAATTTCAACCTTTCCTCCTCCTCCTCCTCTCCTCCTCCTCCTCCTCCACCACCACCACCACCACCACCACCACCACCCCTGAGCTCATCTGCAGTGGCCACCCCTGCCTCAAGGATCATCTTGTCACCCATACTTTTTAACATCTTCATGAAGCATGTACTTTATTCAGGGCTCCATTAGGAAGCCCAGATAGAGACAGTGATGAGTAGCACCTTTCACCAGTTTTAGATGGTGCGCCAGCTGTGCTCATTCCTGGAAAAGGTGATCTGGCCACAGTTACCCATGCTGTAGATCAGACCTGCTCAACTTTGGCCCTCCTACAGATGTTGGCCTACAACTCCCATAATCTGTGGCTATTAGCCACTGTGACTGGGGATTATGGTAGTCCAAAAATATCTGGGGGTGGGGAGCTAGGTTGAGCAGGCCTGCTGTAGATGTAGCTGCTCTTGAAAAGTATTTTGTAGCTTCAGCTGGTGCAAAATGTGGCTGCCTGGCTGTCGACCAGGAGAGCCTGCTGGGAGCATTCTACCCCAGCTTTGCTCCATTTGCAGCTGCTGCTATGTTACCATGCATGTTACACATGTGAGTCTATGCTCCTAGACCATCTTGGGGAACTTTTGCTCAAAAGTGAATTTGCAAGCATGAATAACACAGACCTCACTCTAGAGAGAGACTTTTATAGGGTTTTGCCCATTGCTTACTTGCCAATGTGGGGAATTTTGAAAATACAAAGGGGACAAAAGAGGAATTCCAGGTACCAGGCCTGGAGGAGGTGTGGGTATGGATGTTCCTATTCAGATGGAGCACAGAACACAAGAACTCTACTGAGCCTAATCTACACAACTGATTTGGAACTTGATCTTGCTTGCATTTGGAGGAATGTGTTTTCCTTCTTCCTCCAGGGTAATCTTTAACAGCTTTTAAGAACTTTGACAGTATCACTATCACACCCCAAATAGCATGCACAAGTACAATTGCCAATATTTATGACACAGCAACTTTGTGCTGTGTCAGGGACTTTGGCCTTCATTAAGAATGCACAGAAGTCAAAGGCAGGGTGGTGGTGGTCAACTTTGCTAGGTAGCTTTTGCAGTGGCTCAGGATATGCAAGACATAGCCACTTGATTCAATCAGAGGCCAACTTCCCTCCTGGCACCAAGTGCTTCTCGTTATTTTGCTTAAGCCTTGTTTCATACATAGTTAAGCCTTGAAGTCATAAGATTGTCTGCTAATAACTATATACTCCAGACCCAATTCAAAGTGCTGGCTTTAAAACTCTAAATGGATCTGAAATGAGTAGTAGATGAAACCACCATCTACTGTATGTTTCTCCCCTTATACTGCAATCATCATCATCATTGCATCATCATGATTGCCGGGCCTGTCTATACACTCAGTAGGTATCCACTAGATGCAGGGCTTTCTTAATGGCGGCAACAATTCTCTGGATCATCCTCCCTGTGGATTATTTATATACATTTACTTTTTTTAAAAAAGTTGCTTTAATAGTTAATAGTTGAATAGTTGTTTTAATGTGTTTGTTATGAGTCACTTTGGGTCTTATAAAATACAAGGAAAAAAGCTTTGTGAATTAAAAATATAAATGATCATCCTGGCTCAAAGAAGGCCTGTGTGTGGGAGGAAGTTAGAGGGGGTGTGTGTTTCCAGGAACCACTTTGCTGTTTGATCTTGTAGCCTTTTCCAGCGTTGTTGTTACTAATTGCAGTAATTATGCAAGAAGCAACAGGAGTCAGTTACATCACATGAGTAATTATCTTCATGTTACTAATGTAAACATGCACATGCAGAACGCTGTAATGTGGCCTTGCTAGGGTGTGATATTGCCCTAAGGGGGGGGGGCAAGGGACTCCCCCTCTCTGCACCATGATCCCTGCCGTGAAGCCTGTGAGCAGGGAGAGGTGACAACTTTCTTTGCTCTACAGTTTTCAGTCTGCACATAAGGCATCATGCTAGAGTGAGCATGTAATACTGCCTCTCTCTACTCTCCTCCTCGCTTTCTTTATGGACCCAGCATATCAAGATTAGCAATGTACCCTGCCTCTGCCCTCCAGCATTTCACCAATGGGGGTCCGTGTTCGCCTTCTCCCCGGGGGCCCCTTGGAGTGAGGGAGATAATGAAGAAAACAGGGAGGGGGTAGAGCTAGGGGGAAGCTCATGAGCTGGGAGGCCCAGGTTCTTCGAACCCATCAATTATAGCTACACCCCTGCCTGTGAATGTGTAAGGGCATAGCCAAGCAACTGGGGAGGCATGGTATAAAATTCTGGCCCCGTGCATGCTGCCACAAACGGGAAGCAGGTGCATAAAGAGCACATTATTCTAGATGACTACAGCAGATGAGCCAAGTCCTCGGACATTTTGCAGGGATTTTGAAAATAGGGATATGCTTGTCTCACCAATTCTCATACCTAGGATTAATGTCCAAGCTTCCACCCCACTCCTGCAAATTGCTGAAGACAATATTCCACTTGCTAGATGCTGTGCACTACATAGTGCCTGTGTTTTGTGCCTCTCTGTACATATAAGTGCACCATGCATCCACTCACCTATTTGGAGAGTGACCTGAATGCAGGAACATAATAGCTCTAACAACTCACATGAAAAGCACGGAGTGCAAATAGGCTTATTGCAAGATTACTGTTTTTGTTAGATTATTTGTTTTTCACTGCATCTTTGCCAAGTAAAAAACTTTATGATTGCTTTTTAAAAGTCCTTTTTGTTAGAAGTGTGTGTGTGTGTGTGTGTGTGTGTGTGTGTGTGTGTGTGTGTGTGTGTGTGTTTAATGTTATGGGGCCTTTTAAGTCTGACATAGCTTCAGGCTCAGCATGTCCTAATCCGGCCCTGGGTAGGCTACTGTGGGAAACAGGATGCTGGACTAGATGGGCTTTGGGCCTGATCCAGCAGGGCTCTTCTTATGCTCTTCTATACTTTGATCTGCTCCCTTGTGGCTCTAATCAAATTTTATTCAAGGTATGGAGAAACATTTGCTCATAATTTCATTTTGTAAGGAGAAGAAAAATACCTTCACATGGTAAGACATGGAGGCATTCCACATGTCAATGTTACGTGACTCTCTTATTTTGTATGTAGCAGGTCTCAAATATGTAATTATACATCTTTGTAATGCCATGCCTGAGTGCATGTGCTTCTGAATCAGAATCTTTATTACAGTCATTGACCACAATATGAGCATATGTGCTTCTCAAGCAAGCCATCACTGATAGATGGTGCCTTTATTGTTTTTAGAGTGTCCATCCTTTGGGGCCAGGAGAAAATTTTCTTATTGCTTTTGCTGTGTAAACTGCTTTGAGAATGTCTTTGTTGAAAGTCGTATATAACTAGTCTTAGCAACAACAAGAGGCACTGAGTATTGATAAAGGGATCTGGGCTGTGTGGTAAAATACACTTCTGACCTCAGGGCCATAATAGCAGCCCCTGATAACATCCTTGTAATGAATGGATGGATGGATGGATGGATGTTATTTATTTAAATTTATATACCACACTTCCAAAAATGGCTCAGCCATTGTATATTATATTTCATTTTATATAGCACTTGCTATAATATACATACTTTATGGGGTTTTGGAGTGCATAGAAAAAAACAAACTTTGTACAACTTGGCTGTTGCTCTGGTTTCTTTTTCTTACATGGTGTCACCCAGAACTGCTTCTCTCTAAGCAACAGCCTCACTAACAGCTGGATTCCTATTTTAAATCACTTTAACAAAAATGGAAGTACTTGAGGAAGAATGTACTTACTATGCATACTTCCTGGGAGTAAGCCATATGAAACACAGTGGGGTTCAGGGGTGGAGCCACCATTGGGTGAACGGGTTCAAAGAACCCAGGCCGCCACCCCCAGAGGCCACGCCTATCTTTTAAAGGCAGGGCGAGCCGCTCCTGGCCTCACTGCCAATGCAGCGAGGCCGATCTCCCTCCGTGCAGCCCCATTTGGGAGGGAGGCCACATCCCACATCTAATGTCAGACAGGGGTGTGGCTAGCTGTTTCCCTGCGTCTGATGGCCAGGGGGCCATGGCAGCAGCTGAACATGGGCCACCGCCAGCCTCCCTCCACCTCTGGTGGGATTTACTTCTAAGTAACTATGCACAGGATTAAAATGTAAGTGTATTTAATGTATATAAACACCCCTGACAGATTTAAGATACTCTGGCTGTATTCTTATGTAACATGGAACCACAGCTCTGTTTCGTCTCACTCCCTGCTCTCCTGTATGAATTCAGAAGAAACAGAGAGCAGGGACCCTGCAGTCAGGGAGCCCGCAGGGGGAGAGGCAACTGGCCATACAGGCTTCCTTCTTACATGAAGGAGAGCCCACACAGCCAATCACAGCCACAGAGAGGGAGGAGCTTCCTCCCTCAACTCCGGCCACGGGGAGCGCAACCTGCGGTTCCGAATTTGGACACAATGCAGGCTGCATTTAATCTTGGGTTGTGTTGGTGAAACTCACTACAACCCGAGAGTTCAGATTGGAGTTCCAAAATGGAAACCTCAGGGAGGTCATCTCGTGGAACTGGAGCTGCATGCATTCAGGAGTGCAGGTTTGGCAACCTCTGTCCCCTTTAACTCCGGTTCCGCATTACATGTGAATGCAGCATCTTTATCTCACAGAAGCACATTATATACATGCATAGTCTGAATGAATGAATGATTTATTTCACAGTCACACATCTTCAATAATGAGAACAAAATTACAAACCTAGCATAGAACATATTCAAATTCCTTCAGAAATCCTTACGTACAAAATCATGACACATTCTAACCATCCATTCAGGAACATTATCAATCCCTACTTGCATGCATAGTTATGTTGACATCACATGCACACAATGAAACCAATAAGAAACTGCTTTATATTGATTCACGTCCACCTAGCTCAGTATTGTTTATACTGATTATCAATGACTCTCCAGTGTTGCAGACAAGGGCTCTTTCCCAGTCATACTTGAAGATGTCAGAAACTGAAACTTGGATCTTCTGCATCCAAGGTAGATGCTTTATTACTGAACTATGGCCCGCTCTAGCGCAGCATTGACTTCACTGGGATCTTCCATATGCTGATATATTCCAAACACAGCACAAATTACCTTGGAAAATAAAGCAGGAAATCCACACTGCAAAGGATGTTACATAATATTCTTAGCGCCATCTTCTGGCAATCAAACAATTTTGTACTCCTTTTACTCTAACTTGAAAAAAGATGATTATTTCCTTTTTTCTGTGGTACTTTGTGCAGATATTGGGATATATCTGTATCTGGAAGAGCTCATTATCAGTAACAGCTCTCCAGGGTTTAAGACAGGGGTCTTTTCCAGTCCTACCTAGAGATACCAGGGATTGAAACTGGGGCCTTCTATATGCAACAATATTTATCAATACCTGTTAAAATCTATTCATGCTTGCCTGGACTAGCCATTGCTCACATTCTCACAATACTGGAGAATCTGCAAGGATTTTTCATTGAACATTCCTGTAAGAATGCTCGGATTTATTTTTTTTAAAAGAACTTTTAAGCTCAGTGAGGAAATCCATTGCGATATTTTTAAAATATAGATGATCAAAAGAAGATCGGGGGAAATGGATCAAAGTGGCAAAAGCAATAGCTTTCAGGATATAAAATGGCAAGTCTAAAGTGCTGTTTTTCCACTCCATTCCATTAATCAGCTGCCCTTTCTCAGTAATCATGTATAGCTAGAATGTGCATCCATCTTTAATTCATTTTGCTATACAAACTGAATTTTTTAAAAATCCAGGAGCTCTTAGCTGAGTCCTTTCATCAGGAAGAAGGGACAAAAGGTCTTCAAAACAGCTACTGAAAAGGGACTACAATTCCTATAGGAAAAGGGAAGGGCCCAAGGTCTGACGCATATAAAAAGAGGTTAAATAATAGAAAACATTAACAAATGTAAGCCAGTGCACACCTGCTACAATAATGGCTAGGCATGTGCGACCATCTGCTTTGGTTTTCACTGATCTTCTAAACTTTTCTCCCTCACTGTTGCCTCTTTATCTTCCTAAAAGAAGGATCATGTATCCTTTGGAAAATGTCACAGCTTATACTTAGTATGATGCACCTGGAAGTTATTCACACGAGCGTACAAAAACGGGCTTGGGGAGTCCAGCCCAGTTTTGCATGCCTGTGTTAACCACAGGGATCGTGTCTGATCCTGGTGGTTAGATGACAGCAAGCCTGCCAAAGTAGCTTTCTGCTAAAATGAAGGTGCTCCATTTTTTAAATCATGCGTCAGTCACAGCTGCTTGGCACTCCTTGGCGGGTTGGGTGATCCCAGTAATGCACTGTGCACTCACATGGTGCATTATGGGATGCGGGAGCATGTCCTGGCACCCTGACCCCTGGGGCTGTTGGGCGAGCCACTGCTCATCTGGGCAGGCGATCCTCCCACCCAGAGAAGAACAGGAGATCATCTGCGAGGAAGGTACCACCCAGGGACTTTTTTGTATGGGGCGGTATATAAATGTACAAAGTAAATAAATAACATAGGCTAAACTTGCCTTCCCCACAGACCACCCCAGAGCTCTTCTTACTGATCGTGAGAAGAGCTCCCTTGCCTGGGACGGAGAGATATAGGTTGAAATCTGCTCAGCCATGAAGCTCATGGGCTGATGTTTTGCCTTCGAACAGGGCATGCCTGTACCTTGTACATAGTTATTGGAAGTGGCTTTAGCTAGAACTCTTCTTGGAGAAAAAGTCAAAACCGACTGTCGCAGAAGCACTTACAGGAATAGATTACAGATATTATCAGACAACCTGATTAGACGATAACCAGTTTCAGTAAACAACTAAGCAGTTCCCCCCCTGAAAAAAATAAGCTCCAGCTTTTGCAAAGATTTTCCATCTCATAATTTATCTTGAATTTCTTCAAACCTTGCCTTCTTCTACAAACTTACTTCACCAATTGGTTGCAGATTTTTGATGCCAGTTTATGAGCTTGCAATTTTCATAATTTAGATAAGTATTAATTTATTGTGTTAATATACCAACTCAGTTCCTTTAAATAAAAAACTTTCTTCATTAGAATTCAAGAGAGTTGACGTTATCTGGGAAAAGTACTAGCACCTAGAGATTGCTGGAGCCAAAATAGTTGGTGCTGGGTAATCCGTCTCTTTCAATCTAACCTACCTCATAGGGTTGTTGTGAGGATAAAGTGAGGTCTCCATCACATATGCTGCCTTCAGTTCCTCAAAGAAACAAGATACAAATGTGACACACAATATAAACTGTTTGTTGTTTGTACCATTTGTACATGTTCAGGGGCAATATGCTACCAAATACCAGTTGCTGGAAAGCAACAGTGAGAGGGGGCCATAGTCTTCATGTCCTCCTATGGGCTTCCCATACGCACTCTCATTGGCCACCGCTGGAAGCAATGGATGGACCGACCTTCATTCTGATCCTAGAAGACTCTTCTGTTCTCATGAGCAACAGAAGATCAAGGCTCCATTGTTTCTCCATGAGCTTCTTCACATTTTAGAGCTACACCGGCATATGTAAAGGGATGGGGTGGAGAACAGATACTCATGTTCTTCCAATAGCAACTTTCTATTCACTTAGAGAATACTGTGCTGGGATAATACAGCCCAATTGTATAGTCCACTGCACAAGTGAAAAGTAGATACAGTCAGGTGCAACTGGTCTTGTGGTAGCAAGCATGAGCTGTCCCCTTTGCTGAGCAGGATCTGCCATGGTTTGCATTCCTAGTTCCCTCCCTGACATCCCCAGATAGGGCTGAGAGAGACAGAAGTTGCCTGTAACCTCGGAGAAGCCGCTGTCAGTCTGTGTAGACAATATTGAGCTAGATGGACCAATGCATATAGCTGCATTGTAGCTGTACTTTGCAAGCCAATGCATACTAGTGGAACAGGGATGGGCATAATAATAGTGGGTTAGAAGGGTGATGATAGTACACGCCTATCCATGTCAACAGCATCAGGATTTCCTGCAGGGATGCTACACATCACCACTGATCTTGGTCTTAATTTAAAAAGCATCAAATGCCAAGATCCTGTGAGGGCACAAGTAACCTTAGGCCTGATTCACTAGACCTGCTCTCTAATGAACTGCACCACCGCCACTGCCAATGGTCAGAGAGTGGTACTGCAGATAACACTGCAGCAGGGCATTTGAGGAATACACGAGGGGCCAATAGGTTTCCCTTCAGTCCTGTAAAGCTGCTGATTCAGGCCTGATTTCTCAGACTGAGCAACTTGCTGCTTAGCTGCCAACTGGTCTTGGACTATCTGCCTTTGCTTGCTTTCTGGACCACTGGTCTTGACAAATTGGGCCCTAAGGAAGTACAATTAAAGGGACTCCTTCCTCCCTGAACTAGGTAAATTCCCCCATGAAGATCTTTCCTGTGCACACAAGGAATGGAATTTAAGTAATGACAGTTACATTCAGTGCCAGCAGGCAAATTCATTGAGAGATTTATTGGCGTGCCCGAAAACAGGTAAAGCTACTTTTGTGTATATGGAAGGAATAAATGCCCTTTTCCTGCTATAGAATGAGAAGCCGGGAAGCTGGAGAACATTTCAAATCTGCAAGAAGTCCCCAAGTCATTAGAATTTGTGAATTTTCTGCATCAGTACATTTATGTGAATTCTTCAGATCCCTAGATCAGGATGATACTCTGACCAGCCCAGTTCAATATGTGGGGAATGGGGATGGGCACACAATCCCCACCTTGTGCAGTGTAGAGATGTGAAGTATTTTTCCAGTATTTATCTGGAAAAAACACCCCAGATAAAAATCAGAAAGAAAGAAAAGCCCATTTTCCAAAGGACTTCCTCATCCTCCACCCCAAAAATGAAAGTTGGGGGACAAATGGATTATCAAATATTTTCTTTTGAAAATTATGAATAAAATGTTTAAGGTATATCAGATATATTCATATAAGGGAAGTTGTTCTGGACTTTACTCTCCCAAGCTTCTTGCTTACTTCAGATGCCTACAGCATGTGAAAGAAACTGGTCTATGTTTGTAAATACACCAGATAAAGAAATAAAGGAGCATGTGAAAAGGTAGAGGGGTTTGTCTCAACACAGGCAATTCAGTTTTCATATGTCATTAAGAAGAAACAAATGAAGGCTTAGAAGAAACAGAAATTGTTGATAGTGATGCAGTACTTCTAAATGTAATATAGCAAACATGATCTTATAAGCAAAGCAGGTTATACATAAAACTTCAGAGTTTTAGACCCATAAAGAGTGCTATTAAAAAAAGTATTGCATATACATTTGGCAGGAGACCATGCATGGTGTAGTGGTTAGAGTGTTGAACTAGGACTGAGGAGACCTGAGTTCCAATCCCCATTCAGCCATGAAACTCACTGGGAGACACTGAGCTAGCCACTTTTCTCTCAGCCTAACCTACCTCACAGAGTTGTTGTGAAGATAAACAACCATGTATACCTCTCTGGGATTCTTGGAGGAAGAAAGGGATATAAATGTAAAAAACACCATTTCAATTCCCCCCCAAATTTCCATCCCTCCTCTCAACCCCCCCCCCCCGAAAAACACAGGTGTTGGATTCCCCCCACGACTTCAAAGTTTCTGGAAATTTTATACCTCTAAATGTAGAGTGTAGTGTCATCTAATCGTATGATGCTGCTGGATAAAATTTCCCCTGACACACCAGAGGAAAGGTGGAAGAAAGCAAAGGGAGTGTGACACGTTTATGGGAGAATTCTTCCCTAAGCCTTGAAAGTCAATACCTCTGGTTTTGGCAGCCATGCCAGGTCACAGTTACAGTGGTCTGCACAGCTTACCAAGATGAATGCAGACTATCAGCCATTAAAATCAGCCTCTGGCAACAACCATCTTGAAAGGTCTGTCTGAGTTTCAAGGGTGGTCCTTTCGTGAGGCGAGGCAGTCACCTTAGGCAGTGGATTACTGGAGGCCAGCAGGGCAGTACCGTGCCCCATGCCATGCCATTGGAGCAGCTCTTTGGGACCAATCTGATGCTTGCAGGCTTTGTAACGAACACAGGGAGAGGAGAGATGGCTGACTTCTCTCCACTTCTCACACACATTCCTTGCAAAGCTTTCAAGATGCATGGAAGAGGCTGCCTTCAACCTCCCCTCCTTACCCCCTGCAAAGCTTGCAAGAGTGTTTTGAAAGGGGGCCAGCCCCCACTAGGGGCGTGGGGCAAGGCAGCATTGGCACCTCACCACAGTACCTTGGGCAATACCTTTGCTTTGGACAATACCTCTGACAAAAATATATGACCTCCAGAAAAGGAAACAAACATGGACCTCAACTGGCAGACCTCAACAGGAAGAGCATTCAGAACCCTGAAGCCATTGCTGGAGAAGCTCTACTCTAACATCTGCTATAGAGAGGAGTTCCAAACCAGAGTGCTTCGTGGTTAATTAAAAAACAGTTATGAGGGTCTCCAAGTCATAAATGAGACCATGGCATGGGAGGATGGGGATGTTAACTTTTTTCTACCAAGCCATTTTACCACATTCCAAAGCTGTATTTGCCCTCCAAAATGGTAATCTGCCTGACAAATAGTAATTCTGGATGGTAAAACTGTGAGAAGAAAGAGTTAACCCTTCCCTACACTTAGTCATACTTGGGTACAGTTAAGAGAGGGCAGTCTCACTTAGCTCTGTGAGCCCAATGCTTGAATTTTGGGGGAAAGGCAGAGGAGCCCTTAATGAAACCCATAAAGCTTCTCCAGTGCCAATTCAGCCTTCCTGTAGCCTTCAAACACAGTTGCTAAGATGACCAGGCTCCAAGTCCCCAGTAATTCAAGCCCTGCTAAGGCATAACATATGAACTCCATATGAAACTGCCTTCTGCTGATTCACTCCTGATCCATCCAGCTCAGTACTATCTACTCTGGCTGGCAGAGGCTCTCCAGATAAGTTTCCCCCAGTTCAACCTAAAGATACCAAGGATTGAAGGCTGGGACTTCTTGCATGCTCTTTCCACTGAGCTTTGGCTTCATGATGAACCCTTGGCTTGGATGTTTGTCCTCCAAGTATAACATAATAGAGTTTGCTTTCACTTTAGTAATGCAGTTAAGTCATCTGCATCTTAACTTGGGCCTAAAAGGAAGTGAACGCGTGCAGTTGCCTCCAAATAGATTAGACACTTTTCATCATTTCTACTCCCGCTGGGATGTAGGCTATGTTCTGTTCCAGCTGAAATGCCAAAATCATATTCAAGATAAGGCCCTGCATAGGCTGTGTGACAGCAACCAGTCCTTGAGAGTTCAAAGGTGTGACTGAGGGCAACCAGATCTTGTTTCCCAGAAAACTATTTCAACTAGAATTTTCCACCAAGAATGGCTTGACAAAATGGAATTTTACCTAATTGCGGTTTGCAGAGAAACAAATCCTTACTCTAGATTTGCATTTTGTATAGAGTTAACAAGAAGATCACAAAGATTCACAGATTTCCAGGACTCAATTCCCTCCCTCTCATTCCTTTCAAAATATGTTGAAGGTTCATGTTGTTTGTCCTCCAAGTATAACATAATACAGTTTGCTTTCACTTTAGTAATGCATATATTTGGCTTCATGCTGAATGATACATAACTGTGGGTTCTCTATTTCTGTAATATGGCAACAATTGTGTAACCTGATCGAATTAAGCCACCCATCTTAGAATAACCTCATTAGGCACACATTACTGACACATTCCCTGAGCACTATTGATTCTGTGCTGTAGAACATCAGGTGACCCATGGGAGCATAGTCAGTGGTCTCATTGATGTAGTTTTTAAATGTATCATAATGCAGAAAGGAGAAGCAGTAACAGAGCTGAATCATGCTTGATTAACTAGCCATTCTTTCAAAAACTGGCTTGTAAGTATGCAAGTCATTTTAAAAATAGCACCCACGAAGTTACCATGTAAAACTATCATTCTTCCACATCAGTAGGACTGGACTTCCTATGCTTAAGATATCTGCAGCTGGAAATCTTGGAGCTGGTAAGTTGAAAGCACCGAAGTTGCCAAAAGTAACATTACAGCCTCAAGAGTTGCTTTCCAGTTCAGATTTTAACTGAGCTGAGGAACAACTTAAGTCCTCCCTCACTGCTTTCTTTTCACCCACTTGACAGCTTCCAAATCCTCCCCTTCGCATCAGTGGTGATATGGAGCAAGGCCTCTCCTCCATGTGGCATGCTGCTAAGGGTAGCCACGAAGCACTGGGAAATAGTGGGAGGAAAGCCGTTTGGAGACTTACTGGGGGAGTCACGATTGGATTTCTCATAACACAGGAAGATATCTTATACCAAGTCAGACCATTGGTCTATCTAGCTCAGTCTTATCTACACCAACTGGCAGAGGCTAGCCAAGGTTTCAGGCAGGAGTCTCTCCCTACCTGGAGATGCCAGAGATTGAACCTGGGACCTTCTAAATGCAAAGCAGATGCTCTGCTGCTGAGCTACAGTAGCACAATAGTGCCATTCCCCACAATAGTCATTGGCAAAACAGAGCCCAATTCCAACAGCTTGGGGGAAAACAAACTATTTTGCAGATTTATGGGATAAGAGTTTGGTTTCCCAAGCCCAGTTCCAAAATCAGAAATGTTGCAGAAATAATTTGAAAGAGGTTCTCAAAAGGTCCATTTGGCTCCCTTGTTACAGTTAGTTGGTGATATTGGATAGCATTATGAATATTGTTCCTTCAGAACAAAAATGCACATGCCCATCTTTAATTGCTTTATGTTGGCTTCCATCTCTGCTTTGCCTCAATCCCATTTCTTGATAGTCAGCCAAACAGTACAGATGGAGAGTGGGTACACCCCTAATTTACACTTAATGGTGCATTCCAGCCTACTGATCCAGATAGCCAAGGGAATTACTGCCCATCCCTCCCCCTGGCTCCAGCTTGACTAGGAATACAGTAGTAGCTCCTGTTACATGAGGCTTGAGGTACTTAAGCCATCAACAGTTTCAACCATTTCCCCACCCAACACATACTCTGTTGATCCTATTCTTTACCCCATGGCAAAGGTTACTTGGGGTGCAAGCAGATAATGCACATACAGAATTGCACCCAATTCATATGCCAGATACAGCCAGGGGAAAGTCACAGAGGCAAGTTAATGCTTGCTACTCTAGTTGATTCTAGTTTTCAAGAAACGGTTGGTTGATGAAAACAAGCAACTTCTCTTTCCTTTAAGCCACTGAGGATATGGCCCAATAGTCCATTCAATCACAGCTGCCATGTGAAACACATACAACACAGGCCCACCCTCAAGTCTCAACTTTGGGCTTATGTTTTCTAAATGACAGTCTCAGAACTGGGTGTTTTTTTCAAGTGAACAGAGCTTCAAAAATAGGTTTTCAATATGGTGTACTGTTCAGAAAATGCCAAAAATCCCACTGGGAGTTTCAAGGGCTTGACCAGGTTCAAACTACACCTTTGTATACCCACCTGAGATTTCATTTAAAAAGAGATCAGGGAAGGAACAGGGAAGACTTTTCTATTGTACCTGTTTTTCCATGACAAAGTACTGAAGCCAGATACAGCCCAGATCATAGCCCTCAAATCACAACCAAGTGCACTACAATATCCTTCTTTTATTTAGTTTACAGAAGAATCTATCAGTACAGGTTGCAGAAAGAAAATGTTTAGTGCTATTTACAATTCATTTTAAAACTCTGCTCTATACAAATTTAATTTTGATCATTATGAACAATATTTTTGTAGGCCTACTGCATATAAAGCATTTTGTCAAAGCAATAACATTGAATAAAATAACCTGATTACATTTAATGAAGTTGATCATTCAGAAAACACAGAACATTTGTAAGGGCCATGGACTCAAGTACAGAACACAATGGTCAACCTGTAATTTTTTTTTAAAGCCTAGAGCTATTTATATGGATTATTGTTGTATTATTCTACACGCCAATCTATATTTAAGTTCTATAGTTATGTTTTTATAAGATTTTTATTAAATATATTCTACACATTTGTAATTTCAACTAGGAAGAATTTCTCCCCAGTGGAAAAAAATATAAAACTTTTTATATTTTTTTACAGGTTTAGGTGAAACTAACTCATGCTTTAGTGCTGTGCAAAATGTTTTTTTTAGCATTTCAATTTTTAAATTATATGAAGTATAAGAATGGTATCCTTTGTAACTATGTATGCTTTTAAAAACCAGTTTCTGATTCCCAATACAACTGCAAGCACTAATACCAAATGCAGATAACAAACAAAAACTTGTTATATGGCAAAGGTTTTTTTTCTTTTTTCTTTTCTTTTTAATTATTCTTTTGAAGTCACTAATGAGTAAGCATGACACTGGACACTAAAGTACAGATGAATAAGAATGATTGAAAAACATCAATTGTTGATATTCAAAGACATAAAATTGATTAGTAAATGAGGTCTTCTAATATTTATGCACATTAATAAAAGCCTATGAACTACAGGAAATTACCCCTCCCATATTAAGGCTAGGAAATGCACTCTCTGCACTTATTTGTGCTGTCTGAACAAGCACTCATCTAATGTACGAGAAGAGTGCACATCAATGAAAAAAATCCGTTTCAACAGCCCTCTACAGAGTGCTTTAAAATTACAGGCACATCGTTTGTTGCAGTGAAAATATATACGTCTATATAATCAGACTCAAATTTTAGTTAGTATTTTGTGCCAGTTTGGCCATCAAAGTTGACTTAGGTAGAATTTACTTAGTTATTTCCCCCCCACCCTTTCAGTTGGCCATTACTGAATTTAAGAAAAAAAGACTGCTGATAGTATTTTCCAGTACTGAATCATTTCTCTGTGTTTGAAATACTTAAGAGCTTTTGTTGATGAGGTCTATATTTTGTCAGCAATTTTTAGTGCAAGTTGCATCTAGAAATCTTGATTAGTTAAAGTTCAGGTTAAGGATGATTTTATGGTAGCAAAATGATTCCTGTTGGAGAACAGTTAACCTTTTCCTGGAGATAGACTGCATTGGAGAAATGATGTATTAATAAGCTTGTTCGACAACCTAAAAAGTAGAAATAAAAGAGCGTTTATTGTTCTAGGGTAGGGGGGGAACCATGATAGTGTTCATGTAATAATTGTTCAATGGATTCACAGATAGGTTCTTCCTAAGGGTGTCTGAAGTAATGTTGGTCTCCTCTAGTCCAGCGGCATGAAAGACGAAAACTATTTTACATCACAAGTAGCAGATACAGCAGAGCTTTTACAGGATCACACAGCAATTGCTCTCTCCAGTTTTTTCACGATTCCTCTGACCTGTGGAACAATGGAAAAGATTTTTTGCAAGACAAAGGCCACAAAATATTATTCTCTCAAGGTGTGCGACACACAGGAATGGAATAATTCCAAGCAGTACTAAAAGTTTTATGTACAAATCTTTAGCACACCAAATGGCAAGTTGGCTATCTAATGCTGTAATCCTAAATACATTTACCCAGGAGTACTACTGAGATCAGGAGGACTCACTTCTGAACACACACACACACACACACACACACACACACACGATTGTGCCACAAGCATTTATTCACATTCAACTACTCTTAAAAATATTTTAAACACGCATCTCGGTTTCTCCTCAACATAACACATCCATAATCCAAGGAGATTTGCTTGGTTTCTAAGCAGATGCAGGGAAACCACAGATACTTTGAATGTGTGCCCATCAAGTCTAAGTTAGAAATTCGTTGTATGGCCTACCTTGAGAGTTTGGCTCTGGCAATGTCTCTCTAGCCACCAAATGCATCACTGTTGTCTTGCCAAAAGGAAGTTTTAATGCTGTGTGAAAAGGAGAGGATGGTTTGTTATAGTTTCTCTTTATTCTTATATAAACAAAGCTAAATGATCATTTTCACTGTATTACTGTCCTTTCAGAGCCTGCCGATATAATATCCAAACTTTTAATTTACCCAAAGCACAAAGGTTGGTGTTCTGACTAAATTTCTCAATAGCACTATTCAAGAATTACTCTGAAGGACTATTAAATTTCAATAGGACTCCCTCTAGTAAATTCAGTCAGGATGTCAACCAAGGTTCAGAAAGGAGAAGTAAAATATTGTCACTACTCCACTTCTGGCAATATATTTGACAAAATCAACACAAAGCCTTTAAGCTCTTTGGCCCAATGAAAGGAACTGATACTTAAGGGAGACATCATCTTTGCCTATCATTTTCCTTTCATTTTAAACAACTGAATATTACATATTCACAATTTCCCATGTGCTAAAAATGCATGTTGCATCCATAATGAGGAGTCTGTGCATCTTCATATATTAACATGTATACAAATATAAATATTAGTAAAAATTCAGAGAAAGCATGAAATGCTTGAGTGAAATCTAGGAAGTGTTACATGCACAAGTCTTACTGATTTCAGGGGCACTAACTTGTGCCTGGTAAGTTACACAGGTTTCAATGAGACTTGAGTACTCATAACTGTCTCCCTCCTATTCCTCACCTCCAGTGCCCTTCTCATTGTTCAGCACAAGAACTGTACTCTCAACTCCTCCCTTACCTAAGCAGAATATCTGTTGTGCTCACTCTCTCCCCTCATTTCTATTATTAATATTTATTCATTCAACTTCTTCATTGCCCTTCATCATAAATATTCTCAGGGCAATTCACATTAAGAAAAACACAATTAAAACGGCAAAACAAAATTGATTATAAAAGTTACATAGCCGGTAGAACTGGTAGCAGCAAAGTCACATATTTTTATTATTCTAAACAACATAGGAGGGGCATATAATTTCATTAGCTCTGTATGGTTTCCCGTTTATGAGGAGATCATTAGTTCAAGTAGTATAATATTCTAAATAGTTTTAGAATTAACATGTTCCATCCATCCTTAGCTCTTCAGTGTCTCCCAAGTGCTGAATATTCATCAGGCAAGGCCAATGCACTTGCCATTTGAGGACACGAGGGTAACTCATTTGAAATGAACTGAGGATGAAAACTGGCACATTGTCAGGATGGGTAGATGGGAGTAGAGAAAAGCACTGAAAAGCAGGCAGTCCACTCACTTTGCTATGCTAAGGTACCTCGCCTCAGCAAGTCAAAAGTGATTGCAGGTCTGTGTGTGTGCACACACACCCACACACACACACCTCAAGCATGCACTCACAAATATGACCATTTATATTCTAAGATTTTATTATCTAACATTAGTGATTAGCTTAAAACAACAACCTTAGAATGAATATGTGTGTGTGTGTGGGGGGGGGGAATCAGAACCAAAAATAATCTTCATGCCACAAGGGGGCACAATTGAACTGTTTTTCCCACTCCAAGTAGGGCCATGCACTTCCCCTTGTATAAGTAATCATTTGCATCCTCAAGCATCTGCTAGAGGCAGCAATAATGCTCCTCTTCATTCCAGTTCTCAGCCTACCCACTTATAGTACTATGATTTAGGGCACTGCTACACAATTCCCATAACTTTTATTTCGAATATAGATTCAGGAAGAAATTGTTTACAATATATAAGTGACAGACACAAGTTACTTCTCCAAGTGAGAAAATGACTAATTATGATTAATTAGTACTTTAGTTAATATTAATATTAATATTTAGTTAATATTAATATTTAGTTAATATTAATACTTTAATATGACACAGCATAATATCACAGCATGTAGAATGAGTGTGAAAGAGCGTGAGTGTGTACATACACAGGACTTTTCTACGACCCCGAGTCTCCAGAACCCAAATTATTTTATTACCTCCTAATGTCACATTGCCATGCAGAAATCGTCCTTGATAAATAAGCCGCAGAATGTGTGGACTACTCACTTGCTCTTCTTCCCAGTCTGAAAAAATGGAGGAAGAGATTATCAAAAGATTTTTAAAAAATTTATATATCACCTAATATAGAAATCTCTAGGTAGTGTACAGAATTAAAACATAATATAAAATATAAAACATTTAAAATGCATAAAAAGATAGAAGTCATAATAGAGAGAAACACATTAAAATGTAAAAAAAAAAATTAGATTTCAGTTAAAAGCTTGGGAAAATAGTTACATCTTCAGTATCCTCCTAAAAGCAAACAGAGAAGGAGATGCGCTTATTTCAGCAGGGAGCACGTTCCAAAGCCCTGGAGCAGCTGCAGAGAAGGCCCGGTCCCAAGTCACTACCAAACAAGTTGGCAGCATCCATAACTGGACATCTCCAGATGATCTTAATAGGCGACAGGGTTTGTGACAGAGAAGGCACTCTCTTAAGTACCCTGGACTTAAGCTGTTAAGGGCTTTATAGGTAATAACCAGTACTTTGTATTTTGTTTGGAAACATTTCAGCAGCCAGTGCAGTTCTTTTCGAGTTGGTGTTATATGGTCCCTTCAAGTAAACCCAGTGACCAATCTGGCTGCCACATTCTGAACCAATTGGAGTTTCCAAACTATGTACAAAGGCAGCCCCATGAAGAGTTCATTACAGTAGTCAAGTCTAGAGATTACCAGCATATGTACCACCATTTTAAGGTCATTTGTCTTCAGAAATGGATGTATCTGGCGTATCAGCCGAAGCTGATAAAAAGCACTCCTGGCCACTGCATCAACCTGAGAAACCAGGGAGAGTTTAGGATCCAGGAGCACTTGCAGACTACGAACATGATCTTTTAGGGGGAGTGTAACCCCATCCAGAACAGTCAGATCTAAACCATATCTCGGATCCTGACCCCCTACAGACAGTACCTCCGTCTTGTTTGGATTCAGCTTCAGCCTGTTATCCCTCACCCATCCCAATATCACCTCCAGGCAGGCACTTGGGGGGTGGGGGTCATGCCATTTCCTGATGCAGTTGGTATGGAGAAATAGATCTGTGTGTCATCAGCACATTGATAGCATCCCAGACCAAACTTCCTGATGATCTCTCACAGAGGTTTCATGTAGATGTTAAAAAGCACTGGAGACAGTATGGAGCCCTGTGGAACACCACACTTTAGCTCTCATTTTTCAGAGCAACGGTCTCCAGACTCCAAGTGACACCATCTGGAATCTGCCAGAGAGGTAGGAACAGTATCACTGTAAAACAGTGCTACCCAATCTCACCTCCTTCAAGCAACCCAGCAGGATACCATGGTCAATGGTATCAAAAGCCACTGAGAGATCCAAAAGGATCAGCAGAGTCACACTCCCTCTGTCGATCACTAATTGGAGATCATCTATCAGGCTGACCAATGCAGTCTCAACCCCATAGCCCAACTGAAAGCCACTCTGGAAAGGATCTATTTAATCTGTGTCATCCAAAACTGATTATCAAGTGCAAGTCAAAAAGTTGATGTCGGCTCTGGAGAAAGCAACTTTTGCTAGGCTAAGCCAACTGAACATACTATGTAATTCATGGGAAACCAAACCAGCCTTTCCAAAAAGATGTTAATTTTTATGAGGACTGTATAGTAAATGCAAATAGGTTAAAAGCTTATAGTAGATGAAAATAGAAAATGTATGAAGTGATTAAATATATACAGGAGAACCTCAATATACGCGGATTCTATACCCGCGGTTTCACGTATTCATGGATGTCTAAATGACATCTGATTTCAGTATCCACGGCTACTAAAGGCTTAAAACCCATGCATCCGTGGTTCCTAGCTGTTCCTAGCTCTAACAGGGATTCCCAGATGTTACTGACTACAACTCCCAGAATGCCCAGCTGCAATGGGTTTTGCTTGGGTATTATAGGAGTTGTAGTCAACAACATCTGGGAATCCCTGTTAGAGGGAACACTAGTTCCTAGAGGGCCAGAAGTGACATCTTATTTATTTATTTATTATTTCTCTATGTAAACAGTTTTGGAAACTTCTGTTTAAAAGCAGAATATAAATATTTTTTGTTGTTGACAACTGCTGAGGTCACTCCTGGCCTCCATTTTGTGGCTCGTTTCTTTGAGAAAAAACAATTTTCTGCGGTTTTCCACAGTTTGGGGGCGGGGGCATTGCTGGACACAATAAGATCCCATGGAGCAAGGCAGAGTGCTTTTTTGTTTGTTTTTGGCCATTTTCCTGCCAATTTCACCTCTTTACTTTAAAAAACAAGCATTTTCAAGATTTTTTCAGTTTAGGGGCATTTTGTGGTCTGGGGTGCATTGTTGGGCACAAGGAGACCCTGCAGAGCACACTACAGTAGGGTTGAGGGTTTTTTGCCTTTTTTGGAATTTTTACAACTTTTTTGTGCATTCTGGAAACTAAACCCTCTTTCCTCAAAGGAATAATGCCTCGTTATTTGAGGTTTCATTATTCGTGGTGGTAGGCAAGGTATGGAACCCCCATGAGTAATGAGGTTCTCCTGTATATATTTTTAAGTTGTTCACTTTACCTTTCCTATACTTGAAAAATTCATTAACTGATCAGACAGTGAGGTCAGATAAACCAAATTAAACTCACATTACACACACACACTTTATATATTATTATTACTATATAGTAAATTCAAATATGTTAAAAGCTTACTTATAGTGGATGAAAATATAAAACCGTATGAAGTGATTAAATATATACAGGAGAACCTCATTATACATGGATTTATATCAGCGGTTTCATGTAGGCATCCCTAAATACCTGCCTGGAGGCCATGATGGGCTGGATGAGGGATAACAAACAGACTGAATCCAGATAAGATGGAGGTATTTATTGTGCCGTTTCTTGAGGTAAATGACCTCAGAACAGTGGTACATCTGCTGATCACCTCCAGACTTCACTACCACAATGCACTCTATGTGGGGCTGCCTTTTTATGTAGTCTGGAAACTGTAATTGGTCCAGAATGCGGCAGCCAGGTTGGTCTCTGGGTCATCCCGGAGAGACCACATCACTCCTGTCTTGAAGGAGCTACACTGGCTGCTGATACGTTTCCGGGCAAAATAGAAGATGCTGGTTATAACCTATAAAGCCCTAAACAGCTTAGGTCCTGGATATTTGAGAGAACATCTTCTTTGCTATGACACCCACCGAGATCATGAGGAGAGGTTTGTCTGCAGTTGCCTCTGGCTACTCAGGGACGGGCCGTCTCTGTTGCTGCCCTGAAGCTTTGGAATGCACTCCCTGCTGAAATAAGAGCCTCCCCATCTCTTACAACTTTTAAAAAGGCAGTCAAGGTACATTTGTTCATCCAGGCTTTTAGTTAGATACTGTTTTAATAGTTTTAACATTGTTTTAGATTTTAAATTATTGTAATGTTTTAACCTTTTTATTTGTTATTTTTATTGTTTTGTGGTAAACTGCCTAGAGACTTGTGTTTGGGGTGGTATACAAATGTTAAATAAATAAAACAATTTCATTAGGCATTATTGTTCATAGTGCAAGTGCACTTATACAGAGATGATATCTGGAGGATCTGTAATTATTCTGATCCTAAACCACATTGATTCCAGAGCATTTATGTACACTTTCCCTTCTCTCCCCAAATAAAAACCTGAACAAAAACCCCAAATCAATGCTGTCAATGCCTCATTATTTTAACTTGTGTATTAACACAATAGTTACTGTGATTTATATCATGTCTGAAGTTATGTAAAAATCTTGGGCATGAAGCACTGAGTAAGTAAGTTTATTGTTGTAACCACAGGTCATAACACATATTAAAGCATAATAAAACATAATACATAATAGCTACTACATCCTGCTTAAAGACAGACGGATGACATAAGACAGTAAAAAACATATCTAAATAACATGCATGGAAATAAAAAGATATAATTCTAAATACCTAACTGTATTTACAGCTCTGGGTACAACTTGAATAAGACAGCTAGTCCTAGAACTACAATTTAGCCAGTTGTAGCTAGCAGATACAGTTCTCGTCCTAATTTTAAAAGACAATAGAGCAAAAATGGCCACTTGATAAATAACATAAGGGAACACATCTGCCAGCAAGTAATTAACACATTCTGTTTCAGAACCTATGAATTTATCAATAATCGGACCCAGAGTTTTTTGGGTTATTGTTCATAAAAGGAACAGTGTAGGACGTAATGTTTAATGTCCTTCACATTCCCCTGGCCACAGGAGCAGACAACCCACTGTTCCACAGGAACTTTGTGAAATCTACCCTTTGTGAAATCAAGATATGCCGAGGGCATGGTTTGGAAACGTAAACTAGTAGATGCCTTCATTAGTGGTGCTTTGGTGATGTTTAGTAGGTACTACAAAGTGGACCTGTTTTTCTTGAAGTGAGGATAACACAGGGAGAACTTTGAATACTGGACTAAACCAGCATCTCGGCTGGCATCCTGTTCAAGGAGCCAATCACAGACCTTTTCCCTACCCCAGTCTTAAAGTTCCTATTGTGAAGGCAAAGAGTATATTTGTAGAATATGGGATAGCATATCTGCCCACTGATTCCCCTTATGGTAGTGCCAATAGAATGATTTAACTAGATGGACTTCTGGAAGGTTAAGTTTCTTAAAATATTTTAGCAGTACCAGATGGACTCTAACGTAGATGCATAAAGATATTGGACACCCCCTAAGAATTGTTCTCTGGACGGCTCACAAACAAAAAAATAGAATAAGACATACAATTAAAAGTACATTAAAAGCAAAAGTACATTATTGTAGCAAAATGCTACAATAAGATACAAAAACATTTCAAATAAACATTTTTTAAAAGCCTGGGTGAACAAGAAGGTGTTCACCTGGCGTCTTAAAAAATAGTGATATGCCAGGCAAGCCTCACTGGGGAGGATATTCCACAAATAGGATATTCCACAAATTCCACAGCTGAAAAGGCCCCCTCCCTAGTAGTCACAGCCACCTCACTTTGGTAAGGGCACTTGGAGCAGGGCCTCCAAAGATCTTACAGTCCAGGTAGGGGCATATGGGCAAGGTGCTCTTTCAGGTAACTTGGTCCCAAACAATTTAGGGCTTTAAAGATTAAAACCAGCACTTTGAATTGGGCCCAGAAATGGAGTGGAAGCCAGTGCAGCTGAACAAGCATTGGTGTGATGTGATCAGAACACCCAGTCCTATTAATAACCTTGCAGCCCTATTTTGGACCAACTGCAGTTTCTGAACCATTTTCAAAGGCAGACCCACATATAATGTATTGCAGTAATCTACATGGAAGGTTACCAGAGCATGGTTAACTGGGGCCAAGCTGTCCCTAATTTAGGTAAGGCTGCAATCAGCATATCAATCAAAGCTAATAAAAGATGCTCCAAGCCACATAGGCCACTCGAGCCTCTAGTGATAATGCTGGATCAATGAGCACCCCAAACTGTGAACCTGGTCCTTTAGTGGGAGTGCAACCCCATCTAGGACTCCCAAATTCTCTCTCTCTCTCTCGTGCACATGCACAAAGGGCTTAACACAGAATAGAGTCTTACAGCAAGGAAAATCATGGAGATATGGTTGGGGTACAATCTATAACAAGTCCTATGGAACTTCTATAAAGCTATAATTCTGCTCTTTAATATAAGCAATTAATCTAGTATCAAGAGCTTAATCTAACTCCATTCTGCTTATTTTACTACATTGTTGTGAAATTTAAAACATGAAGATATAAGGGTTATAATCAGAAAATAGCAAGCTCCCTGTATCCAGTAAGATGTTTTGGGTATATGAAGTCCCCCACTTACAAACAGATTGTGTTCCAAACATTCGTGTGTAAGTCGGGTGTTCATAACTTGGAAAGCATATGGTTCCCAAGAGGAATGACTTGTTTGTATGTGTGAGTTGGCATTTGTAAGTTGTGGGCTTCCTTAATATCATACGTTATGGACCGTGGTGTTGCTAAGCGAGTGGGGGCCCATGTTCGCCTCAGTCCCTGGAGGCCCTGATGGGTTTTGGGGGGTGCACGTACAGCATGCCGATCAGTAACACCCCTGTGTGTGAAGGGCCACATGAGATCTCCGGAGCTCCTTCCCAGCTGGCGTTTGCTTGCAGGGCATGTGTATTTTCCTTTCTCTCCTTCAGTTAAGCCCCTCTGTCAATTCCCAAATGGAGATCATCCATCAGGCCAACCAAGGCAGTCTCCACCTCATAGCCTGCCCAAAAGCCAACTTGAAGTGGGTCTAGATCAGGGCTTCTCAACGTGTGGGTCCCCAGATGTTATTGGACTTCAGCTCCCATAATCCCCAGCCCCAGTGGCCTTTGGTTGGGAATTATGGGAGTTGAAGTCTAATTACATCTGGGGACCCACAGGTTGAGAAGCCCTGGTCTAGATAATCAGTTTCCTTCAAGTCTGCCTGGAGCCGGGAGGCCACAAACTTCTCAATCACCTTGCCCAGCCATGGAAGATTGGAGACAGGCCTGTAGTTGCTTAACTCAGAGGGATCCAAGGCAGGCTTCTTCAGAAGTGGTCTAATGATTGCCTCCTTAAGATAAGGATGCATCCTGCCCTCCCTCAAAGAAGCATTTATTAATCTCTACCGAGCCCTCTACAACAGCCTCCCTGCCTGACAGTATAAGCCATGACAGGCAAGGATCAAGAAGGCAGGTGGTAGGCCACACCATTCCAAGCAACTTGTCCACATCCTTAGGAATCACAAACTGGAATTGATTCAGGGTCATCACATAAGAGGAGCTTCTGGGCACCTCGGCAGCAGACTCTGTAACAATTGTGGAGTTTGAATCTAAGTCGGCCCGAATAAGAGAGATTTTGTCCACAAGAAACTCATTAAAAAGGTCACAGCGAGTAAGTGTTGGTTCCAAGTACTGATTACAGGGGAAGGGGCACACATTAGCCCCTCCCCAACCCTGAAGAACTCTGCTGGATGTGAACTTGCAGATGTGATATGGGAGGAAAAGAATTGCTTATTTGCTGCACTTATCGCCTGAGCATAGATCTCCTAATGCGCTCTACAGTGAGGGAAATAAGTATTTGATCCCCTGCTGATTTTGTCCGTTTGCCCTCTGACACAGAAATGACCAGGCTATAATTGGAATGGTAGGTTTATTGTAGCTGTGAGAGACAGAATAACAACAAACCAACCCTCAAAAGCCCAGTGCCCAAAAGTCAGCGATGGATTTGCATTGTAGTGAGGGAAATAAGTATTCGATCCCCTATCAACCAGCAAGATTTCAGGCTCCCAGGTGTCTTTTCACTATATGCAGGTAACGAGCTGAGATGAGGAACACCCTCTGTAAGGGAGTGCTCCTAATCCCAGCTTGTTACAGTACCTGTATAAAAGACACCTGTCCATAGAAGCAAGCAATCACTCAGCTTCCAAACTCACCACCATGCCCAAGACCAAAGAGCTGTTGAAGGATGTCAGGGACAAGGTTGTAGACCTGCACAAGGCTGGACTGGGCTACAAGACTATCGCCAAGCAGCTTGCTGAGAAGGTGACTACAGTTGGCACGATAACTCGCAAATGGAAGAAACACAAAATAACTGTCAATCTCCCTCGGTCTGGGGCTCCATGCAAGATCTCACCTCATGGAGTTGCAATGATCATGAGAACGGTGACAAAGCAGCCCAGAACTACACGGGGGGAACTTGTCAATGATCTCAGGGCAGCTGGAACCATAGTCACCAAGAAAACAATTGGTAACACACTACGCCGTGAAGGACTGAAATCTTGCAGTGCCCGCAAGGTCCCCCTGCTCAAGGCAGCACATGTACAGGCCCGTCTGCAGTTTGCCAATGCACATCTGAATGATCCAGAGGAGAACTGGGCGAAAGTGTTGTGGTCAGATGAGACCAAAATCGAGCTCTTTGGCATCAACTCAACTCGCCGTGTGTGGAGGAGGAATGCTGCCCATGAGCCCAAGAACACCATCCCCACCGTCAAACATGGAGGTGGACACATTATGCTTTGGGGGTGTTTTTCTGCTAAGGGGACAGGACACCTTCACCGCATCGAAGGGACGATGGACGGGACCATGTACCGTCAGATCTTGGGTGAGCACCTCCTTCCCTCAGCCAGGGCATTGAGAATGGGTCGTGGATGGGTATTCCAGCATGACAATGACCCAAAACACACAGCCAAGGCAACAAAGGAGTGGCTCAAGAAGAAGCACATGAAGGTCCTGGAGTGGCCCAGCCAGTCTCCAGACCTTAATCCCATAGAAAATCTGTGGAGGGAGCTGAAGGTTCGGGTTGCCAAACATCAGCCTCGAAACCTTTCTGACTTGGAGAGGATCTGCAAAGAGGAGTGGGACAACATCCCTCCTGGGTTGTGTGCAAACCTGGTGGCCAACTACAAGAAACGTCTGACCTCTGTGATTGCCAACAAGGGTTTTGCCACCAAGTACTAAGACATCTTTTGTGAAGGGATCGAATACTTATTTCCCCCACTACAATGCAAATCCATCGCTGATTTTTGGGCACTGGGCTTTTGAGGGTTTGTTTGTTGTTATTCTGTCTCTCACAGCTACAATAAACCTACCATTCCAATTATAGCCTGGTCATTTCTGTGTCAGAGGGCAAACTGACAAAATCAGCAGGGGATCAAATACTTATTTCCCTCACTGTATGTAGTAATCTGTCAGATTCGAGTCACGTCTTTCTCCACTTGTGCTCCAGTTGTCTCCCTCGCCACTTCAGCCCCTGTAGTTCTTCCCTATACCAAGGGGACAGTTTTGAAGCGGGTCGGAGAGGACACTTAAGAGCGATCATGTCCACTGCTCTGTTGAGTTGATTATTCCAATTCTTCACCAGTGTTGACAGGGTCGCCAGCAGAGCCAACACTAAATCCCTCCAAGGCTTCTTGGAATCCTATTGGATTCTCGGGTGGACCATCCTAAAGGGCCCCCTGCCCCTGCGGAGGTGGGACGTGGTCATGAGTCCAACCTTAACCAGATGGTGTTCCATCCATGACAATGGGGAAATCACAGGAGTCCCCACTCATGGAAAACTACCCTGTTCAGAGTGAAAGACCAGATCAAGCGTGTGACCAGCAATACCACTTCAAAATGAACAGAAGCTTCAAAATGATGTTTTATCCTATATGCCTTATTTGATAACTGCTTAAAGCTCTTACACATTAAATCACAATTATTATTAACACATAATAATAATAACACCACACTTCTAGCTCATAAAAGTTTACCTAGTTCAGGCCAAGCTGCAGAATAATGCAACTGACAGAATGAAGGGATTCAGTGGCCATTTTAGTACAGCTAAGTCATGCTGGTTGAACAGTTTATATATTTTTAAAAATTATAGTTTGAAAGGAAAATCATTTGAGATCTCTTTCCTGGCTTGATTTTTAACAATTATGGAGTGATGCTTGTGTGTGTGCTCTTGTTTATTAGCAGGAAGTACTACAAAAGCACACTAATTTGTTTAGGAAGTGTATTCACAAATAGGATTGTCTAAAAAAAACAAACAAACCCACTAGCCTAGCTAGTATTCAGCTTCAGGACTAGTTGCCAGAATCCTGCTTCATTGACCTTGGGGTGCCTGCAAATCTCCACCTGGCTGATAAGTGCTTCCTTCCAGCTTTGAAAGAGGCAAAAATTCAGTTTTCAGATATTCTGGTTGGTGGTGGTGGTGGACTGCCTCCAAAGACTTTGGAAGCAATTAGTGCAAATCTGATGCAAGGAGGAAGGGGAATCAAGGCTACCAAATACCTCATGTATGAACTGATGCTGGGCATATCAGGGCATAAGCAGATGTGTTATTGCCTTTGGTATCCTGTATTAACAGTACATTATCTTTGTGTATGCTTGTGAATCAAGACCAAGATTTACATAAGCTGTGATATAAAACAATTCTCATATGTCCTTCAAGGTCATATTTATTGCAGTCTTGCAGAAAGACCTGCAGGTGCTTCCTAAACTGCAAGTACATACCAATATTTTGCAGTATGAGAGCATTAACATGTCTCCCGTATTTTAAAAAAATCAAATGCAATAACAAAGCTATAAATACAAATATATTTGCACATGCGCAGTAGCCTTCAAAGGCCGCCGTGCTAGGGGAAAGGCCCGAAGACCACCCAAACCAGGTGATGGCTGTAAGAAGGCTGGAGGCTGGCAGGGGAACCTCCACAGTTCCCCCTGCCGCCTTGGAGAAGCCCCCTGAATGGGATAAGTTGAAAAAAATTAAAAAATATTTTTACACTATTCGGTCTGCAAACTTCCCTGGACCAAAACAAATTGGGGAGGCCTTCAAGGGGGTGCTGGACTGGATGGCATGGTCTACTACAGGTCCAGTTTGAATCTGAACTGGGCCAGTCGGTTTCATGCACACCCCTAATCCAGAAATACCTGCAATCTGAGACATAAGCTTTTTCAAAGTCCTAAATCAGTTCTCAGCTTGTTATAAGTCACACAGTAAGGCAGCTGCATGTGTGCAGAGTATCCTCAGTGCTGGCTACACAGGATGAAGCAGCTCCCATATGTTCATCATTTTCTGCCTGCAATAGTAGGAGCAGCTTTGGATCCCAGCCACTGAGAGTTTTCTCCAAATGACATGGAAAGGGATGCCTGTACTCTATAATCAATTATACTGCAAAAATGCAGAAGTGGGTATTAAGTGCAGAAATTTGGGAATATCTGCTTTCACAGATGGGCAAGTGAAAGCAGATATTAGTCTAGTATATTAATGCCATGTACACAAGAGCACATTCCTTGCATTTTACTTCCATACACAAGGAATTACCACTGATACAGACAGATGCAGGACATACAACGATACATCCTTATCAGGAACAGGCTATGGGTTTGTGCACTTGCTTCCCTTCAAATGTGAATTTTGCTCACTGACCTTAAACCATAACTATATTTAAGGTGGCATAGCTATTAAAAATATGGTTAACACAAATCAGGCTTTGAGACCAGTTTAAAATGGAAACCTGGTCAGCATTAAGAAGTCTAGTGTCTGACTCAGATTCAGCACTGAAGCAGTCTTTGTTGCCCCATTTAAATCACTTTTATTCCACCCTCCAAAGTGCTCAAGGTGACATCACCTGTAGTGGTCAGCAGGAAAGTATACCTAGGAGTATTCAGCCTGTTATGCATGGTATAAAACTGAAAATAAGGAGTACTGTAATCACGCCTTTATTTTCACAACCACTCTGCGAGATAGGTTAGGCTATTGGATGAGCTACACTGGGAGGACAGGGGAATGCGGCTCAGGTAGTTTTACAGGACTTCTCAGCAGCTTTCAGTACATTGGCCATGGTATCCTTCTTGACCAGATGTCTGGGATGGGAACTGGGACATTGTAAGAGCAATGGAAACTGCCCTTTACAGATTCAGTCCACTGGTCCATCTAGTTCAGTATTGTCTACACTAACTGGTAGCGGCTTCCCAGGGTTTCAGACAGAGGTGCCTTATCTGGAGGTACCATGATTTTAACATAGGCTCTCCTGCATGCGAAGCAGATACTCTTCCACAGAGCTAAGGCCCCTTGATTGTGCTCTAGAGATTCTGTTCCTGCCTGGTACAATGATTCAGGGTGGTGGTGCTGGGAGCTACTGCTCTGCCCTGTTGAATTCGCACGAGAAGTTCTGAAGGACTCAGTTTTATCCCCCATGTTGTTTAACATCTACAAGAAGCCACTGAAAGAGATTATCTGAGGATTTGGGGCAGGATGTCATCAGTATGCCAATGACAGTCAGCTCTATTTTTCCTTTTCATCAAATTCAGCTGAGATGGCAGACACAATTAACATGTGCCTGAGGTCAGTAATAGACTGGATGAAGGTGAATACATGGATGCCAGTTGAGATGAAAACCAAGATGATGTTGATAGGTGGGTCATCTAGCTGAGGAAACTTGTTTTGGATAGGGCTGTACTCCTCCTATAGGATCATGTTTGCAGCTTGGAGTTGCTATTAAACACACCCTATACTCTAGATGCCCAAGCAATATCTGTGGCACAAAGCAACTTTCACTAGCCAAGACTAGTGTGTTGCTCCTCCTCCTGGACAAATAGCTTAGGTACGGTTATCTGGCAAGCAAGCAAGAGCCAGCATGGTGTAGTGGTTAGAGTGCTGGACTAGGACCAGGGAGACCCGGGTTCAAATCCCTATTCAGCCATCATACTTGCTGGGTGACTCTGGGCCAGTCACTCTCTCTCAGCCTAACCTACTTCACAGGGTTGTTGTGAAGAGAAACTTAAGTATGTAGTAGCTCTGGGCTCCTTGGAGGAAGAGCGGGATATTTTAAAAATGGGGTTTTAAAAATAAATAAATATCTATATCCTGATAACATCCATGTTAAGACTACTGGAAGGTGTTACTGCCTTTCAAGGTGACTTGGAAATTGCCATTCTTTCAAAATGTGGCAGCTATTTTTCTCTCCAATTAATTTTTAAGTGCAGAATATCACTGGGCTGCAAACACTGGTCAAAGCAGGGTGAGAGAACTGACTACAAGACATCTTCATTGGATCACATTCTGCCAGTCTGAAGATGAGCAAAAAACCAGTGAAGCTATTTCTAAGTGCCATTTAAAGCGCTGGTTTCAAACTTTAAAGCTCTTATACAGCTTGAAATCTGGTATCTAAAAGATTTTCTCCCAGGTGAACCTGCCCAAGTCACCATTCAAGACCCTTTTCTAGATGACCCCTGCCTTCAAAGATTTGGCAGGTAACTACTAGGGAAGGGCTTTGCAATGGTCTCCTTAGAGTTGCTCACCTGGCTCCCAATTTGATGAGCTTCAGACACCAGGCAAAGGCCCTTTTTATTTGCCAAGTTTATTAAAAAGCAGTTATTTAATTATGTTGCTGTTTTTAGGTTTATTTCATTATTTGAGCCTTTTGGTTTTATGGAAAAGTGAAACAGGAATATTTTAAGTACATTAAACAAACCACTATGACAGCACCTTTATATGCCCAGCAGGGGCAATTCACTAGAGAGCAGAATCACTGCAAATGCCTCTTCAAGGACCTCATTCACTGCACTCAAGTCTCATCAATCTCAGGCACTTGTGCCCTGGTAAAACAGAGGAAGGCAGCCCAAAGTTTAAGTCAAACACTACTACTAAATGTGAAGACCAGATTTGCATTTGGAAACCTGCTGCAAAGTAGTATTGGGAGATAGGGGTGTGCACGAACCAAAAATCACAGTTCAGCTTGAATTCAAATTGTGTTCAAGACAAACCATGTGCTGGCACACTGGTCAGCCAGTCCAGTCCATTTGACCAAACCGGTTTGGTGAGGATTCCCAAATGGGGGTGGGGGACCCTGGCTCCTGTGGAGTTACTCCATGGAGGTTTGGTAAAGGAGAGAGGAACACGCATGCTTTAGCTATGGGTTGTGCTGGGGAGGGAGGGCAGTGTGCTTGCCGGGTAAGCAGACCCTTTAAGTACCGTACCCCCTCTTGCCCCTGCCCCCCAGGCCACCTGTTTGGTGCCAAACCGGGCTTGGTTCAGTTCAATCGTGGACTGAACCGCCCTGATTCAGTCCACGATCGAACCTCTGAACCTGTCTGGTTTGAAGTGAACCGTTTTTGCACCGAACCATTCGTGCACACCCATGGGGGGCAAACAGTGGCCATGTGGAGATGTACTTAACCCTTTCCCCACCACTGATTTAGCTTAAACATTTGCTAACAGAGCCTTTTTGGACCATATGCAACTGCTGCCTCAGAAATCCCATCCTTCTTAGATTTGGAACATTCAATCGATGTACCTAAACCAGTAACTTTTCTTTATCAAAAATGTAGAGAGAGAGATAAGATTGATATTAATTACATAAGAGAACTCTGGAATAGGGAGCTCGAGTGTCCTGTTCTTTTAGATCAATGGTAAGTGGCCCTGAAAGCAGTAAAATATGTTTCTTTAGACCTCAGAATGAGATTGATACAGCAGAAGCTCCTGTTTCATATTTATTGGACACCACAAAGACTGTTTAGAAAAGGTTGGTTGCAGATTCCCAAATGCTGGCAATGCAGTTTAGAGGATGCAACACTCACACACATGGTTTGGGCTTGTCCAGCTGTTGCACTGTTTTGGCTGGAAGTTCATAAAAATGCTAATATGATGTTTGCAGTGATGTTTGGTTGTTAAAGATGTTCATGTCCTTTTGAGGTATGCCCCCAAAGTATGGAACTTATCTATATATCAAGAACAATGGATTCTTCAAGCATGAGGAATTGCCAAAAGGATTGTGAAACAACATTGGAAGGACAACTTTACTCCTGATAAACAGTTGTGGATTGAATTATATGGATTTTGGAGATTATTTTGTTAAAAAAAATACTTTGTTCCCTCCATTTCCTTCTCATTGTACCGAGATAAATATATTTTTAGTATGAAGATCAGGAGAGAGGGATAATATATATCTTTGTGTTTTTATTCTGTAAATTTGAATATATGAATTTCAGTTGTATTACTTATTCAAAATAAAGAAAAGATTTAAAAAACCCTTTCCCTACAAACTTTCCTCCTGCAACTTACTCTAAGCCACTTTCCCCAATGTAAGCTGGAGAACAAACATGTATCGCTTATCGGCCTTTTGGCTAAGATCAAGTTTGTAACAAACATGTATTTATTTATTTATTTTATTATTTATTTTTACATTTTATATCCTGCTCTTCCTCCAAGGAGCCCAGAGCAGTGTACTACATACTTAGGTTTCTCCTCACAACAACCCTGTGAAGTAGGTTAGGCTGAGAGAGAAATGGCTGGCCCAGAGTCACCCAGCTAGTATCATGGCTGAATGGGGATTTGAACTCGGGGCTGCCCCATCCTAGTCCAGCACTCTAGCCACTACACCATGCTGGCTCCAATTAGTGGAATTAATATACAGTGGAATTAGTATACAGTGGATATCAACTAATATCAACTATATTGTTACTTGGAATATCAACTAATTAGTGGAATTAGTATACAGTGGAATATCAACGTCAAGGCTACTAATGTATAATTCTTATACACACACACATACACACACACACAGCACAGTGACATTTTGAAGTAAAAAAATTTAGACTAAGAGAAAAATAGGAACATATGGATGAAACAGAGATAAAGCACACAGAAGGTTGATACAGAACAGATCACATTTCAACATGTCAAGGTTTTCTGCATTTAAGAAGATATATTCTCACTAAAGAACTAACAGCAGAGTTAAAACTTAAAATATAGCTTACCCATTGGCCAGTTATCATATACATGTTTTGCGATGTCTGCTGCCGAATCATTTGGCGAGAACAAGAACTCTTTTGTTTTTCCACTTACCAAGATGAGGCGCAAATTTATCTGCAAAAGAAAGGAACTAGTTAGGATGTTTTTATTAAGGAACAGTTAAAATCTTCATTATTTAGAACACTTGCCCAATGAGGTAAAGGTTTTTAAAAGTCACATTTGACAGTAATATTAAAAAATTAATCCAGAACTACTTGGACTAGACACAGACTGGCAATCAATATAATCTTACAGGATGGAATATAACATACCTTGGAAATTACTTTAATTAAATCTTTGGAAATTAAGACAACAGCTAGTTCTGCAGAACTATACATTAATCATGCCCAGTATTTTAGAAAATTAAATCTGAACAAAAATGTTGCCAAAATCTGGACAAAGATTGCTGTTGCTGGGTAAGGCTGCAGTTACTAAACTTGGGTATTATTCCCAAGCTATTTTTCTTTTCTGTTTCCGAGATATATATGTAAAAGGAGTACCCGGTATGCAGTGTGGTGATAGGGCACCTACAGCGATGTTCACTGTTGCCCATCCACTATTCTTCTTGCTGCTGCTCTCTCCTCTCCTTGTGCTGCCACTCTGAAGGTGCTGCCTCTGTTGACCTCTGTCTGATTATAACCTCCAAGGTCCAGTGTGAGCCAGAAGACTGTGTGAAAGCACACATGTTCTTCAACTTCCACACTGTCATTTCTTGCACAGCCTGGCACCTTTCTGGATGCTACAGCAGGTAAGAGATTTTCCCCTACTCCATCTCAGACATTTGACTTTGCTCTTGGAGTTCTCAGTTCCATCATCTTTGCCAATCATGTTTGTTTTTTGGTCCTGTGGCTCTTTGCCTAGGTTCAACTTGTCTGCAGCAGCCTTCAGGTTAGGTAGCAGAGTTTATTTTTAAACTTACAGGAGGACTGTACGCTTACAGGAGGACTGACTTGCAATCATGTGAGCAAATTTATTTTGCATGGAACCACAGACCAAAGGCTAACCAAATGCTTCTGGAAAGGTCCATACATGCAAGGCAAAAAGGCAACAGGCCCTCCCCCCGCCCCCGGTTGCTGCCCCCAAACAACTGGTGTGCCGTCGAGTCAGTGTCGACTCCTAGAGACCAGAGAGCTCTGTGGTTGTCTTTGGTAGAATACAGGGTTTTTTTTACCATTGCCTCCTCCCATGAAGTATGAGATGATGGAACATAGGAAATTGCCATATACTGAGTCAGACCATTGGTCTATCTAGCTCAGTTTTGTCTACACAGACTGGCAGCAGCTTCTCCAAGGCTGCAGGCAGGAATCTCTCTCAGCCCTATCTTGGAGAAGCCAGGGAGGGAACTTGGAATCTTCTGCTCTTCCCAGAGCGGCTTCATCCCCTGAGGGGAATATCTTGCAGTGCTCACACATCAAGGTCTCCCATTCAGATGCAACCAGGGCAGACCCTGCTTAGCTATGGGGACAAGTCATGCTTGCTACCACAAGACCAGCTCTTCTCTCCTTTCAGCATCTTCCTATATCGCTGCTGTCCAATATAGATGTTTCCCATAGTCTGGGAAACATACCAGTGGGGTACCGGCATTCCAGAAAACCATAATGACTAGTCACTAGTGATAGCACTCTCCACCTCCATGAATTTAGTGAATTCTCTTTTAAAGCCAGCTAAGCCAATTGTATGTTTTTCCTCTTTGGATTAACCTTTTGGCAAGGTAATTGTTACATTGTTTGTCAGGAAGATGTAGCTGATAGACAGAGATTTCTTACAATTACAAATGGTATTTAGGAGCTTTATTGCTTCTAAACATTCCACAGCCATCAAAATAAATCACACACAATTTGTGACTGTTTCCCTGGCAGTCATTGTGTTACTGGCTCCACGCCCTTAGGAATTTATTTTGTGGTGGTGCCCAGTGTTCCCTCTAACAGGGATTCCCAGATGTTGTTGACTACAACTCCCAGCATCTCCAGCTGCAATGGCCTTTGGGGATTATGGGAGTTGGCATCAACAGCATCTGGAAATCCCTGTTAGAGCCAACACTGGTGGTGCCCACCATCCCTTCTCAGAATTCCAAAATTCTGAGAAGGCTCCACAAAGTTAAGGACTACCAACTTAAGATAACGGATAGATGAAATAGTGCAATTGGTTCCAAGAGGTATGGAATGCTCTAAGGCTGATATGGAAGTGCCTTCTTTTATATTAATATTTCTTTTAGAGAATCATAGATTCATAGCTGGGAGATACTGTTTAAGATATTGGTATTTCAGAAATCCTGGCAGGACAGATTGGATCCAAGACACCATCGAATGCTACCTTATGATACCAAAAGTGCTAAATACAAGCTAGCAGTGAATAATTCAATAGCTCTCCACTTTTAAAATGTGAGATAATTTAAAATATTGATGCCCAAGCTTGCTCTGATTAGGTGCTATTACTTGTGTTTAATTATCTAACTTGTTTCAACCCCAACTCTCAACTGCATGATATCAATATGCATTAATATGAATTAGCCAAATGTATATCCAACAGAAAGTAACACAGTGTGAGCAGATAAACACATTCAGATGTATATCCAACGTATGCCTACTGTTCTTGATTGGAATAAAATATACATGAATGGATGCATGTGGATCCCCTTATCTGCATCAGAACATGAATTCACAACATTTAATTCCTTTTGACAATAATGAATTGTTCTATAGAGACCAGGGAGAGGGGGAGAATAGCTGTACCCTGTAATTATAGGCTGCAACCACCCCCATCCCCACCCCAATAATACACCAGGGAAAGGATGCAAAGTAATAATGTTTAGGACAGTAGAGTGATGGGAAAGGATACAATCTGAACAGTTGCCACTGCACTACCTTTTGAACAACTTTCTTTGTGGAACACCAGATCTTCTCTAAAGATAACCCCCTCCAATAGGTTTGATGCAATGCCTCATTGTATTATTGCCGATATCAGAGACGTTTTGATACTATTGCCGATATCAGAGACGTTTTTCATTGGAAGAGCTTGTTATAAAAATGCAGATATGGCTGACATCGCATCAGAAACAATTATTGTTCCAATATGATGCACAGTCCTAGTATTTTGAGGAAAGCACAAAATTCCATACATCTATGACTGGACATATAAGCAGTAAAATAAATGTCTTAAGAGATTATGCAAAACTGGTCAATTAAGACACCTTCCCATCCCAAACTAAAAATCTGCAATTTCACATAACCCAAATATATTAGAAAACATGATACAGAAAGGAAATGAAAGCACATCTGAGGCACTGGTCAGTTGTCAAGATAAAAAGGTTTAATATCAACTTATTTGTGTACTCTCCCCATCTCACTGGCTAAAACATTTTTATTTTAAGAAAGAAAATTGTATCTAGGAAACATGTTGAGAACTGCGGTAGCATATTTTGTAAAAATGCAGTTACAAACATTCTGCAGAGTAAGCAACAAAAGGACAAAATGCCATTAAAGGTTCCCCATGCTGCAAGGACTTAAAAAGGGGGCTTTGGAAATTAAACCTCCTGGGACAGTCACATATTGCAGTAAACATATTTCTTCAAAGGATTTTTAAAAGGAGAGTTTATTTTTAAACAATAAATGTGTCTATTATATAAATAACGTATTTAACCCTTTATTAGGAGCAGCTGCTTTTCTGCACCAGGATATCTGTTTAAACATGACAAGAATGTTGTATCATGATTCTGGACATATTTTAAAACTAAAATAAGAGCTCAGTTATTTATTCTACCTCCTAGTTACATATATTTCACCATGTTATCATTAGTTAACAGTTCTCAAGTAGACACACAAGCCTTTCAAACATTAGGGCAATTCCCAAAGTCTGCTATACTTTATGTATTTATTTATTAAGTCTGAAATACTTGACTAGAAGTTATTGGGAATCTCGAGGGTTTTTTAAATTACTGTTCATCTTATCTTGCAATTTGTTTGAAGTTCTCTCTGTGCATAAGTGTCAATAACTGGTTATTCATTGTATCAATTTTATTTTAATTATTTTTTTAAATCGTCTCTACCACTGAAGGCTGTTTTTCTGGAAGCTTCTGCACCAGAAGCACTCTTACATTTTAATTTCTCATACTAAGTGTTCAGTGTTTTCTTAAAGTCAAATTGTAGACTTTGCATTATAAGTGAGGTTTGCAAACAACCCCACAAAACTAATTTATTCTTCTGAATCCCCTCCTGTAATCTATGCAAATTATCAAACATCTAATAATTGACATACATAATCTCACTGGATACTAGGTGTACACCATGGGGAGGGGGGCAGTGTTCCCTCTAACAGGGATTCCCAGATGCTGTTGACTACAACTCTCATAATGCCCAAGCAAAAGCCATTGCAGCTGGGGATTCTGGGAGTTGTAATCAACAACATCTGGTAATCCCTGTTAGAAGAAACACTGGTGGCACTTCAAATAATGGTCAGAGAGAAGCAGATTTCCTATTGACCTGCCCCTTGAGAGGAATGAGATATGGAAAGCAAAGTGGTTGCAAGCAGTGTTCCCTATGGCCTTTTTCTTGGCCTGCAGGGCAGCTCTTTCCATTTCTTTCTCTCTCTCTCCCCCCAAACCTACCCATCCTCTTTCCATCTCTTTCTTTCTCTCCCCCTCAAGCCTGCCCCACCCCCTTTTCCTATCTCTCTCCCTCTCAAGCCAAGCCTGCCCCACTCTCTCTCTCTCTCTCTCTCTCTCTCTCTCTCTCTCTCAAACCAAGCCTGCCCCATCCTTTCCCTCTTTCTTTTCCCATCTCCCTTCTCTTTCTCTCTCATAAAAGCCTGTATTGATTGATGTTAAATGTTACTTTAATAATCAGCACCCTAAAAATTGACCTCAGCCCCCATGAGCCAAGTAACAGCTGGTTTCAGTCCAGCAGATCATTCTGAGTTGTGCACCCCTGCTCTAAGGTGTGCACATATGCACACACTCACAAGTTTTTTGATGTCTACACAGTTAATTTTAGATCCCGCTCAGGTTGAATCAGGAGGGCCCTACTCTGAACACATGTGTGCACACACTGCCTTGATAATACTGCCCAAAACAAAACTCATTCTGCACACAGATGAAAAAAATTAGAGATCACTAGTTGTAAGAGGATGACTCTCCTTTTTCCCACAGTTGCAGGTTCATACTCATTTTAAGTATTTTCTGTTCTAAAAAAAGAATACACTAGTCACCAAAGGTCCTCTACACTTGCTGTTTTTTCCACTGGGTGTAATTGCTGCGATGTCCCGAAGAGCAGTTAACATTTCTTTAGTAGGTTCTTTAGTTTTTATATTTCTCACTTTTTAGCTTTTAAAATAACTTTTAATGAAACTTTTTATTTAAAAAATGTAATTTTAATTTTGGTTTTCTCCTGGTCTTTTAACTTGTTTAACTTAATTTGTTTAACACAATTAGTCTTATTTTACATTGTATCTATTTTATTAATAGATACAATTAAATTTATACAATTAATACAACTAATTAATAGAGAGCCAGCCAGCGTGGTGTAGTGGTTAGAGAGCTGGACTAGGACTGGGGAGACACGAGTTCAAATCCCTATTCAGCCAAATACTTGCTGGGTGACTCTGGGCCAGTCATTTCTCTCTCAGCCTAACCTACTTCACAGGGTTGTTGTGAAGTACACCACTTTGGGCTCCTTGGAGGAAGAGTGGGATATAAAATGTAAAATAAATAAATAAAATAATTTTGTGAGCCTCCCTGAGCAGTAGTGTGCTGGAGGGGCAGGGTATAAATATTTAAAATAAATAAATTTCTGGCCCATTCCAATTCTATGGTTCTTGTGCAACAGCAGCCAGTTTTAATTTTAAAGTTATGCTATAAATCTGAGATGCAATTTGCAATGCATATACAATCCAAGTCAAGTATGCTGTATATATCTGCACCATACATTAAAGGGAGGAAACAAAAAACGAGCTGTCAAGTACTTTTGATTGCACTCCCTGGCTTAAAAACACAACAATGAGTCTTGATTTTCATAGTAGCTACAAAGAGAAGAAGTGGTAGTGCTATACTGTCAGCAAGTAGATTCAAGGTATTTGCTCTGAGTTACAAAAAGGTCAGTGCCTTTGTAGGACATTAAATGGAATGCTCGTAGAGAGCCACCAGTCTCCATGTCATTCTATTCGGACTAGTTATACTAGTATTAATTAAATTCACTGTAATTATTTCAGGCAAACAACGGCCAAAAGCATGTTCACTATCCCCACAGTAACAGTTTCTTAGGTATAATGAGATATACACGTGCAAAGGAAAGCTCTTCAGGGAACTGAAAGATGAAGCACCTCCCCACTTTGCACAACAGATTATGCTGCCAAAATGAAGAATATGGGGGTGGGGAGAAGAGAAGTTTTCTATATGTAACATTGCACGGAGTTTTAGAAAACAGAAAGCACACTCCCGCCCCACTCCACCTGGTTCAAGAGTTTGCTCTGCTAGAAAACTGGTTAAGTCATGAACGTTTAGGGGCTGCAATAAAAATTGCACTTCACATATAGAAGATGGTCCAGTTAACTCCACAAAGTGTGAAGTAACCGTCTGCATTCAGAAGGGAAAACAACGTTTTCTAAGTTAGAATGTTGTACTAAGAGACCCTGAAGCCACCTAATGGCTCAGCAGGGAAATGGCTTGACTACCAAGCCAGAGGTTGCCGGTTTGAATCCCTGCTGGTAAGACAGTATAAGGGCGATCATCTCATACTGCAGGGGAGGAGGCAATGGTAAACCCCTCCTGTATTCTACCAAAGACAACCACAGGGCTCTGTGGCCACCAGGAGTCGACACCAATTCCATGGCACACTTTACCTTTAACTAAGAGACCCAGGTTCAGATCCCCACTCAACCATAAAACACGCTGACACCCCTTGGGCTAGTCACTCTCTCTTAGCCTAACCTACCTTCCTGAGTTCCTTGGGGAAAGTGCAATTATTTTTTAAAAGGAGTTCATAATATAATTTCTAGCAAGGTTTTAGTGTAGTGGGATAAATCCAATAGGGCTTACAGTCTTCTACCCCTGAAAAAGGAAATATCTGCATTTGTGTTGACTGTTACTGTCAATGTAAGTGGAATCTGTGTGTCTCAGTCATTTGAATATATGATGCTGTCTCATACAGAATCAGGCCATTGGCTCATTTAGTTCACAACTATCTACACCAGCAGGCCTGCTCAATTTAGGCCCCTCAGCTGTTTCTGGACTACAACTCCCATTATCCCCAGCCACAGTGGCCAATAGCTAGGGATTATGGGAGTTGTAGGCCAACATCTGCAGGAGGGCCGAATTTGAGCAGCTCTGGTCTACACTCACCAGCAGTAACTCTCCAGGGTTTCAGAGAGGGGACTTTCATAGCCATGCCTTGAGAGGACAGGGGCCTTCTGTATGTGAAGCATGTATTCTTCTACAGAGTTGCAGTCTATTTACACGCCTATTTCATAGTATGTAACACCACAAATTAACACTATGCTATGGAACACTTCAGCTAGCTACCTAATGGCGCAGCCGGGAAATGCTTGACTGACAAGCAGAAGGCTGCCGGTTCGAATCCCCGCTGGTACTATCGGACTGAAAGGCATAATCTCATACTGTACGGGAGGAGGCAATGGTAAACCCCTCCTGGATTCTACCAAAAGAAAACCACAGGGCTATGTAGGAGCCAGGAGTCAAAATCGACTTAATGGCACACTTTACCTTACCATGGGCCACTTTATGACTTTTCTGCTTCTCACCTTATTTGTTTGTTTGTTTATTTAACACATTTTTATACCACCCAAAACGCAAGTTCACCATCCTCTCTAATAAAACGCTTGGTGTCCGTCCGTGGACGGACACCAAGCGTGTGTCCGTGCCTCCCTGGCCTGATCTGCGCATGCACGGAGCGCATGCGCAGGACCGCCGAGGCAGAACGGAGACAGACAAAAGCCAGCCATGTTTTTGACTCTGTCCGGCGGCGGCGGGACCAGATCACCCGCAGGCAGCGAGGACAGATGCGGCTTTGGCAGCCACTTCAAGACAAAGGCGGCGGCGGGACCCAAACACCCGTTGGCGGCATTCCCAAAATGAACAGCGGAGCAGCCAAGCAGCCGCCACAAAGCCAGAGAAGAGACGGCAGGGGGAAATGGCCGAGGCGGCGGCAGAGCCACCGCCTCAGCAAGAGGAGCCGCAGACCGGCCGGGGAGACGGAGGCCGGGACTGGGGGCCGAGCGGAGACCGTAAAAAGCACTTTTAAAAAAACAACAACCGCTGCCGCCATTGCCGCCAAACTCCCACCCTCCCTCCCAACTTCCAAACCCACCTTACCCCAGCCCGTGACAGTTGGGCGAGAAAACTCCATAACTAAAGAGGAAGAGAGGAGCTCGCAAACAGAGCTCCTCTCTGAGCAAAGGCTCTGCCCGAACTGACACTATGGACGCGAAGGACCCAATAGGCGTCCTTCGCGCCCAAAGCACCAGTTCAGGAAGAGGCTTTGCAGAGACAGGAGCTCTGCTTGCGAGCTCCTCTCTCCCTCTTCAATTAAGGACTTTTCTTCGCCCAACTGACACGGGCCGGGGTAAGGTGATCTCGGAAGTTGGGAAGGAGGGTGGGAGTTCGGCAACAACGGCGGCGGAAGCTTTTTCTTTTTAAGATTCCTATGGCCTCCACTCAGCTCCCGGTCAGCCGCAGGAAAGCAGAAGCAGCGGGGCCACCAAAGCGCATAGAGACACAGGGACAAGGGAGAGGGGAGGAAAAACCTCGGAGGACAACAAAGACAAAGAGCAAGTGAGAAACAAACAGAGAGAGAGACACAGACAGAGAGATTAAAAAAAAAAAAACCACACACACACACAAAGGGGTGGGGGGAAGGCTAGCACCCGTTATTATAACGGGCTTAAAAATACTAGTAGCCTTATCATTAGCATAAGAAAATACAAGTTGTCCATAAATACGGCTTAAACACTTTCCTCACCAAAAGGGTATAAACAAGTACTAAAGTATGAAGCAGCCCACAACAAATGTCTTATGCTTTATGAAGATCAGAACCACAGACCACTGTGCTATTATTCATTTTTTTGTTGTTGTTGCTTGAAATTCCCAAGACCATAAACAATATTTTCATGAGATAACTCTGGGGCTTTAAAAGTGTATCTTATAGTACAACTGTGGTAAGCTGGGAAACAGCAGGTAGCTAATGAAGCTAGTGGGAATACTCTTGAAGGGAAATGACCAACAATAAGGCACAAAAGGTTCAATTATCACTTATTGAGGTGTATTGAGGTGGTGGTGGTGGGGAGGGTAAGTCTCATTTAATCTATATAGCAAGTTCTCTAAAGAAAGAAAGAAAGAAAGAAAGAAAGAAAGAAAGAAAGAAAGAAGAAGGAAGGAAGGAAGGAAGACAAAGCTGGTTAGTGGACTATACTTAATAATTTGCATATTTTCTCCTTTTTCTGTTCCTGTCTTTTTCCACCCCACATACAAATTCTAATTGTGAGTTATGATCCCTTGAACAGCAAGGGTTCACCACACCGCCACAGTACTAGTATTGGCATAACTATGCTGAAAGTGTCACATAACATGGTGAGGGTTTTGGGAGAGTAACCTCCAATTCTCTCAAAATTACTTTTTGGAATATGCATTCACAAGTTGACCAATTGGCATATTTGGAGTTGATCAGAAAGTAATGTTTTCTTGAACCATTCAGAGTGGTAAAACTATCATTGCTATCATCAGATTCTTTATTTTCAAGCATTCTGGAAACCTAGTACACACATACTGGTTTACTAGCTTCTTACTGGTCAAGAGTATGAATATTTTCTTATATATTATCTATTTTAACCAGTTAGCTTTATTAGAGGCACACTGAAAAATAGATAGGGAACATGTAACAGAGCCACAGAAACCAAGTTTACTAGAAACACCACATCATATACAGAAGAGATTTAAACATTGTTTATAGTTAATCCTAGCTTAGATTAGGATTAACTACAGGAAGATCTGTTACTGGATCTACCTGGTTTTGACAAGCTGAAAATGCAGTTGGGGAAACTGGATCAGAACTGCTGCACTGGAGGTAACTCTTTGCCCTCACAACATTTTCCCAGTTGAAACAACGTGTGTGTGCGCGCACACTCACTCTCTCATTCCTATTTGCCCCATGAGGCAATGTTCCCTGAGGACCGATACAAGATCAAACCATGGTTGTAATTCTAGTTTGGAGGACAAGTGCAATACTATGCTTTAATGTTTCTGATGCAACATCAAACTATCATTAGCATCAACCAGAAAGCCATGAAGAGAAACTGTGAGGAGGAGGAGGGAGTGTGCAAGGTAAACTCATGCAATGCCACATGTGAACCAAGCCTATATGTTGTCAGCTCCTTTACCTTCTTCATAAATAGTTTTAGTCTTGCAACATTAAAGCCATTGTGTGTATTATATTTGCCAATTCTGGCCTAAAGAAAGTCTCAATTGGAGGAAAAAGCAAGTTACTAGGAATTATCCATTAGTTAGAATATGATGAAAATATATCCCAGCTAAACACATTTATTTCTATACCACCTGATATGTACATCTCTAGGCAGTGCTCTACACTGTTGAGCTCAAACAGAAAAATATTCCAAAATATGCTATCATATTTTTAGTAAAAGAGGAGAAAAGGGCAAGCTGACGCTCCAATAGAGAATGTATTTTAAAGCCTACTTTCCAGTAGGCTGATGAGATCACCCAGCATTCCATGTGTGTCCATCCGTGTGTCCGTACCCCCTGATCAAATTCGCAATGCCTGGACCAATATGAACCAAATTGGGTACAGTTGTGTAGGCACACATAGGGACACCTCAATGGTGTAGTTTATGAAGCCACCCACCCCGAAACAAGATGAATGTTTAATGTTTGAGGTGCAAGTGGACTAACTTGTTAATTGACTAACCTATTTGGACCAAATTTAGTCCAGTTGTAAGGACAGTGAAAGGAAAGTAGGCAGATTAGTTCTTACTAGAACTTTTTTTCATAGTGAATGCTTCAGATTGCTAGTGTGCTTTTTCAAAGGTTGTGTGTCTAGAACCTCACAAGCTGTCTGAAAGAGAGAGTAACCTGAATGACACTAGCTACAGACTGAAAGTAACAAGAAAAAAGTGGAGGAACTGGCCAATAAGACATTTAAGTCACAGAAGAAGAAGAGACAAGAAAGGTCTATAAAATCAAGCATAGTGTGGAGAAAGTGGATAGAGAGAAATTTTTCTTTCTTTCCCATAACACTAGAACCAGGGGTCATCCCATGAAATTGATTGCCAGGAAATCTAGGACCAACAAACGTAAGTACTTTTTCATACAACGCATAATCAATTTGTGGAATTCTCTGCCATGAGATGTGGTGACAGCCAACAACCTGCATGGCTTTAAGAGGGGTTTGGATAACTTCATGGAGGAGAAGTCTATCATCGGCTACTAGTCAGAGGGCTACAGGCCACCTCCAGCCTCAGAGGCAGGAAGCCTCTGAGTGCCAGTTGTGGGGGACTAACAGCAGGAGAGAGGGCATGCCCTCAACTCCTGCCTGTGGCTTCCGGCTGCATCTGTTGGGCAACTGTGCGAAACGGGATGCTGGACTAGATGGGCCTTGGGCCTGATCCAGCAGGGCTGTTCTTATGTTCTTAAGAAGTTTGCATAAGATTAAAAGGATATTTTGCATCCCGAATTGATGTGTATTGAAAATGTCTGTGCTGGTTTACTCTAGCACAAATAAGTAACCCAGACATGAATTAAACTACATAAAACCAAGAGGCCCCTTCTCTGAATTAGTTTGTCAGTTAAATTTAGCTCTTAGTAAACATTCAGGCATATGCAGCCAAGAGGATCAAGGGTACTGATGCTGCCCATTTCCCTGGACCAAAACTCTATATTAACAAACTTTGACATGAACAGCTGTGCAAACACAAACTTCAGCTATCTCTGGCTGCTGGTTCAAATTCCCGCTGGTATGTTTCCAAGACTATGGGAAACACCTATATCAGGCAGCAGCGATATAGGAAGATGCTGAAAGGCATCATCTCATACTGCGTGGGAGATGGCAATGGTAAAGGCTTCCTGTATTCTACCAAAGAAGACCACATGGCTCTGTGGTCACCAGGAGTCGACACAAACTTGACAGCACAACTTTACCTTTACTCCTTTTCTGTTGTGCAGAAGCATTAACAACTAGGAAGAGGAAGCTCAATTTCACTCCTGCAGCAAAGAAGTGTCTTAAGCAGCAGTCTAGGTCTGATTACTACTAAGGCTGGCCATGCTCTCTCATTTTAACAACTCTTATGTCAAGTTTTCCCATTAATTTTCTAAACATCTGAAGCATTTCAAAGAAAATATCCTTCAGACATTTTTGTAAATTTTTTGCCTCCAAATCAGCCACATATAGATAGACCTTTAAAGAAAAATCCATTTGAGCTGTGGATAATTTTACATTGCAAACATACTCAATTTAAATGTCTAAATATACATTTTTAAAACCAGGTGCAGTTTTTTTTCATAAAAAGCTCAATATCTGCACAACTGAATAGTTGGTGCACATCTGTTCTGAGTCACTTAGGATGTAACTTTTTTTTAAAAAAATTAAGAACTGCTAGTAACCCAACAGATCTTGCAAAACAGCTTTTAAAAAAATACTATTTGACTCTTAATTGAAGCATAATTAATCCATTGAATTCTCTGCCACAGGATGTGGTGATGGCCACTAGCTTGGATGGCTTTAAAAGGAGCTTGGACAGATTCATGGAGGGCAGGTCCATTAAAGGCTACAGGCCACCTCCAGCCTCAGAGGCAAGATGACTCTAAATACCAGATGCAGGGGAACAGCAGGAGAGAGGGTATGTCTTCAGCCCTTGCCTATGGGCCTTTCAGAGGCACTCATGGGCCACTGGGTGAAACAGGAGGCCTTGGGCCTGATCCAGCTGGGCTGTTCTTAATATGAAGGGGGTGGGGCTCTAGCTTTGAGGTAGAGAACATGCTCTCCAGCACACCCCTCCACCAGCCTTTTCACCTGCAGTACCTTAACTTTGGAAAACTCTCTACAGAAAGGTTTGCTCAGCACCTGGCTTCTTTGCAGCACTTTTATTTGTCCAGGTCTTTTAGATGCTGAATTTTATGTATTGTTTTACCTGGCTCATGTTTTCTGCTGCTACTATTCTTTTCATTTTTAATACTACCTTAGCTACCCTGGAGGTTTTTACCTGATGAGCAGGATATACATTTCAAGTAAAACGTTCCAGATTAAACTCCCTGAATTTCTACTTCAAAAGATCTAGATATGGGGCAGAAGAGACCTCTATCTGATTCTTTGGAGAGGATTCTAGTAAGAATTGACAAATCTGGGTTAGAGGGACCAATGGTCTGACTTAGTAAAAGGCAGCTTCAACATTTCCACTAAATTGACTTTATTAGAAGTGCAGCAAAGTTTTATGGAATAATGATGTGCTCTTGAAGCTCAGACTTGTAATGTTTATAAGAAATCTACTATTTGCTTGAAGAGGATAACACTCAAGCTTAACTCCATCTAATGGAGCTATTTGTTCCATTTTTTTAGAACACTGAGCTAATTGTTCCATTTTTTAAACCAGTGCTAGCTACTGGGTAAGGCAGCTACAGACCCCCAGATGTAAAACTTTAATGACAGATCTCCCAAACTCTGCCTGTCCCCACTCCAGCTGGAGTATATCTTCTCCAGCATTTCCTACCTGCAGTCAAATTTGCAGCTCCCAAGTTTTATCAAATAAATAGTCCAGGTTTTCCAGCTGTTCACCACCTGGAATAAATCAGCTGCAGCATTCTGTAGACACTATGGTATTGAAGAAATTTGATGCTGCTGGCACTATCATGACATAGCTCAAAATGAAAGAACACAGCTGCTGCAAAAGCCTACACTAAGACCAAGATGGCCTAGAATAGTGCTATGCTGTTCAACTTCCCCAAATGCTAACTTTTAAAAGAGACTCTCAGAATTTGATTAGCAATACAGTGGATACTATATCCCCAAAGACCCCTTTGCAGAAAGCTAATTTCAGATTTAGAGAAGATAATATACAATGAAGACTAAAACTGCACTATTAACAATCACTACAGCTTCTTCCACAGCTAAACCTATGAAAGTTTCCAATATCTGCCTCAGCAGTAACATGCACAGTTTAATTAGTTCTTGATGCATGTGCTCAATCAGTCAAGAGTCTTCACCTTTCTCCCTAAGTGCGTCAGTAAAATCACACAGGGGCTATTTACACTGCAGCGGAAGAGAGTATTATGATGATTATCTACTGCAATCTCTTTCAAGACCACAACAGTTTCAGTGTAATGCAAGAGACATATTAGCATCATCATATAAAATACTCACTGTAATTGAAGCTAAGTCCCAGTCCACCCCCACCCCATAGAAATAATATATCGCCAAGTTTGGCTAACAGGTGGCGGGGTTGGATTAAAAGGCAAAACAGGACAATATCTTTACTGGAACTAAAAAGTCACAGAATAGTAAGCAGCAAACTTCTGAGTTCTCCAGGCTGGATGTAACAGTTTAGCTGGTCCTAATGAAGATGATATCCCACTTTGGCTTTTAGATCAGAAAAGAATATATTTCTAAATCCAATCCCCCTATTGTAGAAATCCCTATGCTTTTAAAGGGATTTTATAGGGGAATTTTATAGAACTTTGGGATATTAGGCAATTATTAAAAAGAGATACCCAAAATAAAGTAAGCATTAAGTAAAACAGAACAACTACTCGAAGGTAAAACAGAATAACTATTCTTGGAGCAGAATGTCATTATAGCAACTAATCTTGTCCCTTAGTAGAATTAAGTTCAAAACAATTCTGTCTCTTTGGAGAAAGCAAAGGTTATCAGAAAGCCTACAAACAAATAGACAATGAAATATGCCAGTAATTTAAATGATGGTGTAATGGTAATGAAATACACATTCTATATGGATGTATTTTTTTTTTAATTAAAAGGCAAATTGAACCAAATGATCTACACAAAAGCTCAGATTCTCTCCTAAGTATTTCATAACTGAGTTATCAACACAGAGCAGCGATCTTCCCCTATTATTCAAGTGGGAACCACTTTGACCAAAAAACAAAAAATAAAAAAATGCTTCAATGTGAGAACCTCATACTGGAAATATTGCTATAGCTTCTTTATGGGAAACAGAGTCTTCTTGAGCCCCAGAACCATCTAGGAAGATGCATACAGAGCACTGGGAAGTGTAGTTCTCCTAAATGTAGAGCCCCATAGAGCTCTATGGGGAAAATCCCGGAAAAGACTACACTTTCCAGTACTCTGTGCACACCATCCAAGATGGTTCTGGGGCTCAAGAGGACTCTGCTTCCTTAAAACAAAACAAACAAAAAAACCCCACCAGCGCTAGGGAAAGTGCAGCACTGCACAGTGGAAACGGTTGCCTCCATGTAGGGCTAGGAAGGCTGTGCAGAATATTCTGCTTAGTCAAAAAGCTGCATTTACTACTACTACAAATATTTATATACCGCTCTTCAACCAAAATTCTCAAAGCGGTTTACATAGAAAAATATATAAATAAGATGGTCCCTTGTCCCCAAAGGGCTCACAATCTAAAAAGAAACACAAGGTAGACACCAGCAACAGCCACTAGAGGGATGCGGTGCTGGTGTTGGATAGGGCCAGTTCTCCTCCTGCTAAATATAAGATAATCACCAATTTTAAAAGATGTCTCTTTGCTCAGTTAGCAGGGGTATTGTCCGGTCCATTTAGGGTTGATGAGAGCCACTACAAGCAGGAGCATAGCTATAATTAAATAACTGAACGGGGGAGTGGCGCTGGCTAGGTGATAGCTCGCTCTTTGCTGTTGATGTATGATTATACGAAGTGATAGTAGGTATATTTGTTTTTAAATATGTTTCTGAGCCAGGGGAACATGCACACGTGCACACGCGGATGGAGAGTGTGAAATGATATGCATGTGAGTGAGGTCATGTTGATAATGTTTTGTTTCTGTCCCTACAGCGTGAATGCAGCAAAGACACGGGGTGGGGGGCAAGGAGAGGGCGGTGGAGGTAGTGCACTTAAATCTTGCTGCACTCCTGCTCATGGGCCATGCAATGAACACCACCAATAAAGAACATACTGAAATATTAGGACAAAAAGCAATGCTGAACCCCACAACATGACAGCAGGAAAATATAACTATTCTAAATGATCAGGGTGTAATTCTGCTCTGTTTGCAGAATGCAAGACACACAGGCATGGAGAACGGAGTACACACTTGCCTTCCTGTCCTCTGCCCTAGCTTATAATAGCAGCCATCATAATGGCAGGCTGGGAGGCAGGAACAGAGATCCAGCAGCCAACTAAGCTCCTTACCTTCATCACTTTTCACCCCAAGGCAGAATGGCCCCAGCTCCAATTGTATGCTATGCTTACTACTCAGACATAGTGTGTGGTTGTGGGACAACACATATGCCAGAGGAGCACAGAGTCCCAGACAGACTGCAGTGCCATGGCCTGGCACATAGATGCAATCCCAGAACAGCAGATCTTCCACAGCCCCACTCTCCTCCAATACATGGAGAGCAAGATTCCATATAGATTTTGGCAGTTTTCTGCAAAAACATACTGCTAGCATGTTTTTAGAACTGCTTAAGTACTTTGATGTCTGTAGAAGCCTTTAAAGAAAGCAGGCAAGTCATTACACTTTTGGTAAAAGATCTCTGAACACATCAATCAAGCATTTCGTAGAGTTGTAGAACTTATAGTTGAAGTTGACAAAAACATCACACAAACAAAGGCCTTTCTGCCCTTCCATAAATAGAGCTTTGTACCAAAGGAACACTACAGAACTTGTGTGCCATCAAGGAAACTGAATGGGGTTAGCAACTATGCTCTGGCTCACTTTCTTTTTAAAAAAAATCCTACCTCTGGTAAACAAACATTGTCATTTATTCCAAGACCAAATGAAGTCATAAGACCCTGAATAAATAAAGGGCATTCTCCATTTTAACACACTTCAGCCTCTGAACCTCTCTTTCAACATAAATATGTCAGAAGGCGGTCTTGAATTTTGTGTTACATATTTTTAAAAAATCAGTTTAAGATTAGGCAATTCCAATCTTACTCACAGTGTAAGATTAACTCCTGCTTTATCCAATCACATCTCTGTAATGAGTACCAATTTCACTTTTTCATCCAGAATCAGATCTTGGATGGCAGATGCCTTTCTGTTTACTAGCTTTGGATGGAAGGAACTGCTGCTGAATCCAAAGAGGTTGCTACCATAAACCCACTGGCTGGAAGGAGGACCAGAAAGGACAATAACTCTCAAATGACTACTTTCCTCTTTCTTTTAATAATAGCATTTCCTCCTGCCGCCATACCTTACTCTGCCCTCCATTCTCTCAACAGTGGTGCCCAGACCACCCCATTCCTCCCTGTACTATATAAACACATCCCCATGTCCGCTGCTCACATCACAAACATATGAGTTTAAAAGACGCCTCTTCAAATATACGAGCAACAATACAGAAAGTCAAAAATAATCCTCACCCGATCTAGTGATCCACATCCACTGTGTGGATTTAAAATTTCAGAGCATGTTCACTATAAATGTGTCAGTGAGATTTGTAGCTATTAATATTCAAACAGGCATAAGAGAATGTTTAAGGGTTGAAAAATGGTTTGGTCTTCTCAGCTTACTCACTTGAAGTCAGTTTCCTCAATACCCTAGGCATAAGAAATCTGAGTCAGAAAGCACATGCTGTACAGATATTCTAACAGAACAAACAGCTGCCAGCAAAAAAAGTTGTTAAAAGGTCTTTAATAGTCACAGGCAGTGTTCTCTCTCATTTTTTTTTCATCTGTGCACAGAATAGGTTTGGTTCTGGGAGGTAGAGAGGGGCCTTCCCGATTCAACCTGAGTGGGATCTAAAATTAACTAAGCGGACATCAAAAAACCTGTGTGCACGCACAAGCAAACACCTTAGAGGGAACACTGGTCACAGAGTCTGTTAGCACAGGCTTCCCCAAACTGCGGCCCTCCAGATGTTGCTGAATTACAATTCCCATCACCCCCAGCTACAATTTATTGTAGCTGGAATTATGGGAATTGTAGTTCAGCAACATCTGGAGGGCCGCAGTTTGGGGAAGTCTGGTCTAGCATGTAAAAATCCCTGATGGTTCAGTTATATGCTCTTCAGTCATTCACACAAGTGGAACAAGTGCTTCTGGAATTTTTGTTGTCATTAGATACCTTCTTCTTTGTACCCATCATTACTTATTACATCCATCTGACTCACACTTAGTGTAGTGGGAGATCTATTCCCCTGTCAAAATGATGTTACTGCTAGTTTGAAGAGCTAGAAGTCTGAAAATCGCCTGATACAGCCATCCTGAAACTAAGGTCTGTGTATATATGATCTTCTTATTCCCTTCCCATACGTTATTACCAGCCACCATGTTCTTGAAATAGATGAAGGTACTGGGGTTGGAGGGTGGGGAAGCAAACTAACATATCAACCCTCTCTGCTACTGCATGTTCAAGTCACTTGACTTGCCCCCTTCCTCGTGATCTGAGCAAACAACAGCTCTACAGCAGAATGTCAAAAAGATGCACTTGTCTTTTCGTAAAATCTTAATTTTCCTCAATAAGCACTCAGAATGACATACATATGCTTCCTAGGAGATCTATCTAGGCAGTTTATACACACAGACCTGCTTAGTTTCAGGTGGTGGATGACTATATTAGCTTTCAGAATGGAGTAAGGATACTACTGGGTGCCAGCCATGATGCATGATTTTGAAGTTTCACTAACAAATGTGCAACAGTGGTAAGCTTCCTAGGAAACTATGCAGAAGGGCCAGACGAAAAAGATACAAGAGGGTTCTCTTTCCTAAATATTTCCACACTCTAGACTAATGGATTTCAAACTGTGTTCTGGGGAACTCAAGAGTTACTTGGAAGAGAATTACAGGTTCCTCAACAAGGAAATCAGTAACATCCCTAAAAGACAGCTTTCTCACCACCACCCCTGTGAAGATGAAAGGAATGAGAGCATTCTAGGATGTGTTTTCAAGTTTGCATTGATCAATGAGATCCAACAGGGCTGACCAGTGCCCATATGAACCAAGTATGCACCCGACAATGTGTCCAACAATCATCAGCAATGCACTGAGATGTGAGATACTGCAGCAAATGCTCATTCAGAATAATGTAGCAAAGTGAAGGTAAAAAGCTTCAACACGTAGCCTTAGGTTCTGATAAATAACCTTTTCATTACCGTTGGATCTGCAACTGGTTCTCTGTTAGATGTTTGCTGTTTTTGTTATTAAGAAGGACACTAGAATGTTTGGGAGGCATATATGTATATAATTGTTTTTAAGAGTCCCTTATTTCTACCCAAGTAAGTAATCCCTCAAACAAAATATGCAAAATAAAGGATATCTGTCTCAATTTACAGCACTGAACTTTTAAACACTTATAGAAGTAATAATATTGTGTTCTTCTGGAGACATTAACTTTCTACTACAGAGGGAAAGGAAGCACTATGGTGGCCGTGGTGAGAACCAGAATCGGGAGGGTCCTGTTTCCACTGCCTGATTAGAAAGAAAGCTTTGCCTTGCACAAACCATGTTTATAGGAACAAGTTCAGAAACACAACCCATAGTACAGGATGACTTCCTACACTGTGTGAGGGGGGGAAAGGAGCTTAGGGAAAGTAAGTTGATATGGAAGAGGAAAAACCATATATTAAGAAGTATTAATAAAGAGCATTATTTCAGCCCCATACTTTGCGACAAACATACAGTATCAGTAAAAACAACCCACTACTCTGCTACATAATATTGTTCATCTACTTCTACATATTGATATTAGGCAGAATCGATGCACTAATTCATTTCTCTCTCTTTATCTATTTGAAATCTTACCAACAGCCTTTCACTACAGTTCAATTCATCCAAGATATGGTATCTGGCCTCTTGAGGAGTTCCCATGTTTCAATCTCCTTTAGCCAGTCACAAACCAAGCACTTCTGTGGTTGTGGTTTTCAATACTATGTACTCACTATCACACAACAAGTAGTAAAAAGACCCTGCATTTTCCAGTCTATTACTGGACTATCACTTCAAGTCTGCTTCCTCTTCCTGTTCTAGATTCATCTTCAAACTGCAAGATTCTAAACAACAATCTATCTGGAATGAGTACTGCTGGGCTACATGATAAACAATAATAATTCTAATTTTCAGCCAGGTTATTCTTATATCATTCTTTACAAGTCAAGTAACTCAGTCCTAAAGATGAAAAGTCTACTGTGGTCACAGTTCTCAGTTATTCTTTTACAACAAGCTTTAAATTATTCTCAACTTCTATGTACTAAAAGGTTCAGCTCAGCTGACATCCAGATTAACACTGCCCTGGTGCTATGGGGAAAGGACAATTTTTCATAAAATTCTCTCCTTTTCTCTGAAGCCCGCTGTACTTTCCTGAAAATATGTCCCGAGGGTCAAGCAACCCTGCACACCTCCTCACTTCCACACCTGAGCGTACCTTTGTTTCAGTTATTGTGTCATACAGTCCTCTCCCCCCACACAGAGGCCAGTTTTGTAAATACTATGAACTTTTAACATTTTTTCATTTTTATTCATAATTCTTTCATAATTTTACCCTTACTAAAGTGTTAGCATTTCATGCACCTGCCACAATGTGTTGTTTATTTAAAATATTTGCGTTTTCTGTGTTGTGGAAAATATTGAACACACATGAACTGGAGGGTCAAATTGCAAAAGTGCAAAAACAGTTTAAACTAAAAATAGTAAATTTCTGTGTTCAAGTTTTATTTTTTGTTTCTGCTGTAGAAAATATTGCCAACCTATTATAAACATCCATGCTCTTTAACTGATAGGTAGAGTAATAAATATTTTTAATTAGGGTACTGACACTTAAACCAATTTCAGAAATCAGATAGTTACATGACATAAAAATGGAGTTAAAAGGTAATATAAATGGCTCAGTGCTGATTTGTCATCTGTAGCGCAGGTGACTTGTACTTTATTAGACACCTTGCACACTTTCATATCAATTGCCTTATAAGTCAAGTTCTCTTAAATTTCATGAGCGTGACCTAGACAAGCTTAGAAATGCTGAACTCATGGTTTTAGTTGCAGATTTCTATAGAAAAGAGTTAAGACAAGCTTAATTCTTAAATCAATGGGGATTATAAATGCTCTTTGGCTGAATCACACCTCATGTTTTATTTCTGATTAAAGAAGAAGTTGTAATTAATAGTGATATTCATTTAGAAGAATTGTGAATATCAACTTGCTTTAAAATTATTCTGTTCTCTAACTAAATTTACTTGCAAGGCAAATCTTTAAGTAAATGCTTTTACACCTCCGGAAAAACCAACCTCTGGAACAAGCAAGCAGTCACAGCATTTTGTTTTGATCCCAAAGTTTGTCCGCCACTGTTATGGAGCATTCGCTACAGAATTAGCCAGTGTCATTTCCCTACCCCCAAGACCTCAATTGCTTGTTACATTAGTCTGAGCACAAGATTTTGTAAGCCAACTCATATATACATACAAATGAATGAACAGCTAGCTGCTGAGCAACAATAAATTTGCGCTTTCAGTAAGATTCGTATTCTCCATATATTTAAGAGTACAGTAATGTATGTCTTCAAGAAAGGCATGATTAAAAGTAGCTATTTAAGAAAAGTATCAATAGAATGGCATTCCTTTTAATCAAGATTAATTCTGAAGATGTAGGTTGCTTCAGAAGCAACATTAAAAATTTAAACTGTGGTCTTTAATAGTTTTATTTTGGGGTTTTTCGGTTTTGTTTTGTGAAACTAAACTAAACACCAACTAGAGTCCTTGGAGTCAGGCGGTATATAAATTTAATTAAATAAGTAAATAAAATTAAAATAAATATGGAATCCTACAAAAACAACCACCTCCAAACACCAACTGAGCAGACTGTGCACTCTCAGGGTCAAGCACAAAGGAATTGACTCTCTTTTTCCACCGTAATCGGAGACCATCCTTTAGTAAGGGACATACCCAAGCTAGGTGAAGACTGCCTGCTAGCCTGGGCGGGTTGCAGAAGTGTACTACACCACCTGTTGGAGCACTGTGCGGCCTAGGGCTGCCTGCTCCTCGTGAAACATGGAGATTTTGGAGTGTTTTATGAATGGAGTGATAGAGGCCCAGGTGGCAGCTTGACAGATAGTGTGAAGTGATGACCTGGCTGAGAATGCCGCTGAGGTCGCTGTGCTCCTTGTGGAGTGTACAGTGATGCCACGTGGGACTGGAATCTCGAGAGACTTGTAGGCCAGTACGATCGTCTCCCTGATCCATCTTGCCAGGGTGGTCTTAGACACCTTATTTCCCTTAGTTTTGGAGTTATAGGAGACTAAAAGGGCCTCAGTCTTGTGGAACGGTTCTGTTCTCCGTATGTATATGCGCAGAGCCCTCCTGACATCTAGCGAATGCCAAGCACGCTCCCTGGGATGTGACGGTTTTGGACAGAAGGAAGGCAGTACGACTTGCTGTGACTGGTGGAAAACTAAATTTATCTTGGGCATGAAAGTGGGATCTAGGTATAGGATCACCGCCTTGTCCTGGAAAACGCACAGTTCCTTGCGCACTGAAAGGGCGCTAATTTCAGAAACCCTGCGAGCGGAGGTGATTGCCACCAGGAACAGGACCTTACCTGTAAGTACCCTGAGGGAAGCCTCCTTCAGTAGTTCAAACAGACCTCGTGAGTGCATTGAGGACCTTGTTCAGGTCCCATGACGGAAATCTATGTATCGGAGGTGGTGCCAAGTTAGTGGCTCCCCTCAGGAAGCATTTTATGTGAGTGTGGAGCAGAAGCGAGTCTTTAGATTTCAGCTCAAGAACAGAGGCCAGAGCCGAGGTTTGTCTTCTTAGGGTGCTTGGTCCTAGCCCTTTATCCAAACCCTCTTGCAAGAATAGCAGCACGTCTTGAACCTCTGCTGCTGTGGGCCGAATCCTTCTTCCTCTTGCCCATACAGAAAAAGCCCTCAAGGTTGTCTGGTAAATTCTGTTCGTGGAGGCTCTTCTTGAGGCCAAGATTGTGTTCTGAACTCTGTGGTCGTACCCCAGTGCTGCTAGACTCTCCCGCTCAATGTCCAGGTGTTGAGTTGCAGCCAGTCTGGGTGAAACACTGGCCCCTGACATAGCAGGTCCTTTCGTCTTGGAAGCGGCCAAGGTGGTCGTATTGACATGGACACTAGGTCGGCGAACCACAGGCGCCGCGGCCACTGGGGGGCAACCAGAATGATGTGGGCTCCTCGAGACGTGTCTTCTGAATTACTCTGGTGATTATCGCTGTGGGAGGGAACGCATAGAGTAGGCCCGCTGGCCATCGGGTGGACAGCGCGTTCGTCCCCTCTGCCTGTGGGTGACGGAAACGAGACATGAAGCGTTGCACTTTTCTGTTCTGGAGGGTGGCAAAGAGGTCTATCACTGGCTGACCTAGACTCCTGGACATCAGCTCAAAGACCTTCTGGTTCAGTGACCATTCCGCTGAGTCGATCCTTCTTCTGCTGAGCCAGTCTGCCCTGTGGTTTGATACGCCGCTCAGGTGTTCTACTGTTATGGACAGGAGGTTTCTCCCTGCCCAAGTGAAGAGCATGGCTGCCTCCCGAATCAGTGGCCTGGACTTCGTTCTGCCCTGGTTGTTGATGTGGGACTTTGCCGTGGTGTTGTCTGTGCGAATGTGAACGTGTCGGTGTTTGACATGTGGAATGAAGTGTATTAGGGCCAGACGTATGGCCCTGAGTTCTAACAGGTTGATCGAGAGTTTGCCTTCGTGAGGGTGCCATCTTCCCTGTACAAAGAGATGTCCCAGATGTGCTCCCCAGCCTTCCAGGCTCGCATCCATTGTTACTGTGACTCTGCTTGGGATGGTGAAGGGAAGTTCCCTGAATACTGCTTTGGACCTCCACCACTGAAGCGAGACCCGTACATCGAGTGGGATCCAGGTTCGAATTTGAGAACGTGCCATGATCTCGTCTTGGTAAGGGAGGGGAAACCACTGTAGACAGCGAGAGTGCCACCTGGCCCATGGGGTGCACTCTATGCATGCTGTCATGGAACCCAGCAGCGTGGCTAGTGTCATGATCCAAATGGAGCTCCCTTCCAGGATACCCGAGATGAGGTGGGATATTTTCTCCCTTCTTTCCGGGTATAAGGAAATGATCCCCCTGGCGGTGTCAAAAAGCGCCCCCAGGTGAAGGAGTCTCTGTGTAGGTAGGAGGTGGCTCTTCTGATGATTTACCACGAACCCGTGGGCCTTCAGCAGCTTCAGGGTCTTCTGGACATCCCCCTTGGCCTTTGACAGAGATGGCGATCGTAAAAGAAGATCATCCAGATACGGGTGAATACAGACCCCCCTTGTCCTGATGTGCGCTATCAGCACTACCATGATCTTTGTAAACACCCTGGGTGCTGATGAGAGGCCGAAGGGCATCGCCCGATACTGGTATTCCTGATTGTTGAAGGAGAACCTGAGGAAACCTCTGTGAGCTCGGTGGATCAGGATGTGGAGGTAGGCTTCTGACAAGTCTACTGATGCTAGGAACTCCCGGTTTCTTACCACCTCCCTTGATGGTTCTGAGGGACTCCATTCTGAATGTGCGTCTCGTGATGTAGCGGTTCAGTGGTCTTAGGTTTAGGACTGCCCTCCAAGATCCATCCTTCTTGGGAACCAAAAACAGCATTGAGAATACGCCACGCCCAGACTTGGTCCTTGGGACTCGCTCTATTGCTTTGATCTGGAGCAGGTGCTCTATGGCCTGTATCATCTGGTCTCTCTTTTCCAAGTTTCTGGGCACTGGCGTGGGGCAAAATCTTTCGGGTGGGGGTGATGCGAACTCCAGGGAGAGGCCTTTTGATACCGCCCGGAGCACCCACTGGTCGGAGGTGGCTGTCGCCCAGGCTTCCTGAAATAGTTGAAGCCTGCCCCCGACCGGTGCAGCATCATTGCCTGCGCCACTGGAAAGCGGGGGACTTGAATTGCTTGTTGAAGGGTAGTCAAGCCCCGCCCCGGGTCGTTGTTGCCAATGTGGGCGGCTGGATGGACGCTGGTAGTACTGGCGATAGTCGCAAAAGGAGCTGCCTGAGAAATAGCTGGACTGTCTGAATGAGGGACGAAAACTGCGGTGGTGGTTTCCTGCTCTGAGTGGCCTATGGGCATCTGCCCTGGCCGACGGCATTGCCTTCTTCTTGTCACCGGTTTCCACTAGGACTGGTTCCAATGAGTCTCCAAACAGTCTCACCCCTTTAAAGGGGGTTGATGCCAAATTTAACTTGGACTTGGAGTCCACTTTCCAGTGTTTAAGCCATAGGCAGCGCCGGACTGCTACCGCCGATGCTATGGCTCTTGAAGCCTGCTGAATGCAGTCCAGACTAGAATCGGCCATGAAAGCTGCAGCTTTGGCCATCTTGTTGATGCCCTGCCTCAGCTTGGTGTTCTCGGGTGGGACCAGTTGGACCAGTTCCTTGGCCCAGAGGACCGATACCCTGGCGAAGACAGAGTTGGCCACTGCTGTCCTGACTACGTTGGCTGAAGCTTCATGAGCCTTCTTTAGGAGGGACTCGCATTTTTTGTCCTCGGGAGTCTTGAGCTGCTCTTCCCCTTCCTTACTGAGTATGGCACCCGACACCAATTGTGTGATCGGGCTGTCCACCACGGGGGGTGGGGGGGGGCTAGTAAGGTGGCCACCTCCTGTGGAACCGCGTAGCATTTGTTATAGAATTGTGATGAAGACCTGTGATAGAAGGGGGTATTCCATTCCGCCAGTAATGTGGATAGGAACAGCTGGGGGAAGGGGACTATGGAGGTGGCAGTAGAAGTGGACGGGAAAACCTCCTGGTCCAGCTCTTGAGTGGTATTAGGCATATCCACTAGGTACACCGCGTTAATGGCCCATCGGGCCTTTGCCAGGAGTACATCAAAGTCTGCTTGAGCAAACAGTCTGGTGGTGCTAGCTGCTTGTTGTGCTAGCTCCTCCTCCTCTGATATTTCCCCTTCCTCCATCCCAGAGTCAGACAGTCCAGGTCGCTCTGGAATAGCAGGGTTATCTGGTGTGCCCCTTGACTCCTTAGGCCCCTGGGGGTTTGGTACTGGGGGGGTAGGTTTGGGGGGGTACTGCGTGGTGGCAATGCCGGTGGAGCGCCTCCCCTCTCTGAGGAAGAGGATGAGGATGAATGGGAGCGGCGGCGCCTCCTCTTTCTGCTTGCCGGGGCCCGTGGAACGAAACAGCCCCGCTCTCCCCCTGGAATAACCCCCATAAAGGCTCCCGAGTATGGGGATGAGGAGCAATCGCTCCTGCGCCTTGATCTGCTTGCAGGAAGGAGGGAACCCACCTCCGGCACCAGAGGAGAGAAAAAAGACCTGAGCTCCCTTGCTATGAACCTCTTCAGCCACGTTGCGCCCTCCTCCGAAATGTGGGGATCCACGCCCTGCCCCAACGGGGGGTTACTCACATGAGAGGCTGGGATCATCTCTGGAGCGTCTCCTGGTCTCGCTTCTGTGGCGGCTGTCGAACTGAGTCTGACCAGAGCCCCAGCGCCCCCGCTTTCCTCCGGAACTGCCGATTCCGTGCTCGGGGGAAGTAAAATGGCGCTCGTTGCGGCGTCCGCCGCATTTTCGGCTTGAGTTCCCCCTTGGTGCGCTAGCAGCCTAGGGGAGGGAATCCGGAATGGCTGCCGCTGTTGGCAGATGGCCTGCAGCAGCCGGCGTTCGCTGAGCCGAGCGACTGGGGGTCTGATAGTTTTCCGGCGGATCCCAGCCGCCCACAGCTGTTCCGCTGTCCCTTTCTCTTTCCTTTTTGCCTTCTTAGCCTTTTTTCTTGGAGCGGTATCCGCCCCCTTGGAAAGAGTGGCGCTCGGCATCTCCCTTCTCGAGTGCCCCGTTCTCTGCCCCCGTTGTAAGGGTGGCGACTGAAGCCCCAGCGTGGGGAAGACTATCACCCCGTTGCTCTCCTTCCGACAACGAGGCCAAAATGGCGTCAGCGGCATGGGCGCGCTCCATCGGAGGTAAAGTAGAGAAAGGGTAGGAAGGTGAAGGGGGGAAGTGAAAAGTGAAAAGTCCAAAAGAAGCCTGAGCTTGTGGCCAAAGAAGGTTAGAAAAACGGGGGAGTAGAGAAGGAGGAAAACAGGATCAGCAAAAAACTGTAAGAGCTTTCTCTCTTTGCTGCTGTCCTGAGGCAACAGGAAAACGAACTGGGGATTAGGGATCAACCTAGCCCTCCAGGAAATCTTTGCTGTGTTAACTTCCTGTCGTTCCTGATGGCATAGAGGAAATACCCTTACTAAAGGATGGTCTCCGATTACGGTGGAAAAAACTTTGCTGAAACGTCAAGCACCGGAGGGGGAAAAGCAGCGGGAGGGGTAAATACTACCCCACCCCACCCTTAAAGCTACATGCCCCCCAGTGCCGGACCGCGCCTCCGTGGTACCGTGCACATCCCTATTACTATTGCCTCCTCCCGTACAGTATGAGATGATGCCTTTCTGTATCTTCCTATATTGCTGCATCCAATAAAGTACCAGTGGGGATTCGAACCAGCAACCTCCTGCTTGTCAGTTAAGCATTACCCTGCTGCGCCACTTAAGAGTCATCCAGTTGAGTTTCATGGCTGGATCGACATTTGAACTCAGGTCTCCCTGGTCCTGGTCCTAGTCCAACACCTTAACCACTACACCACACTGGCTCTACACTCTAACCACTATACCACATATTGCTGTTTCCCAGCAATCCTGAGACATTCCCAATTCCATCTCCATTGTCCCCCACGGGTGCACAAATCAAATGCACTGGTGAGCCAAAACCAAACATGACTTAGCATGTGGGTGCCAATGTCAATATTAAAATTATTTAATTAACAATGAATTAACATTAAATTAAATTTTATACTATCTTAATTTAAAAATTAATTTTTGAAATTTAATTTCAATTTAATAGCTTGGGGAGGGTGGATCTGTGATCACACCCCCGCCACCCTGGCAGCCCCCAATCCCTTACCAGTGGTGGCCCTGCTGCCCCTCAGCCTCAACCAGGAGTGAGAAGGCAGTGAGTGAGGCTTGCCCACTGTTTTCTGAGCACCTCAGCTGAGAGCTAGTGGAGAGCAAGTGAGATATACCCTTATTGCAACAGCCGCCGCCCATGTGGCAGTGGAATAGCCGCTTAGATGTGGAGCGGCACAGGGGCAGAAGAGAGGGGAGGCTGCATGGCAGCTTTGTCCTTCTGCCCAGCCAGAACCGGCTACAAATGAAGGATATGCATACTTCATTTGTAGTTAGTTCCAGTCTGGTCAGAAGAAGGAAGCTCCCATTCGGGCTTCCCTCTTTTGCTTCATGCCACTCCATATCCAAGTGGCTCTTTGGAAGAGGGGAGGCCCAAATGGGAGCTTCTTCCTTCCTGCTTGTCTAGGAGCCCAATGGATGTGGAACAGCAAGGTGAGGGGCAGAAAGACAAGAGGTGCTGTGCACCTCTGGTGGCAGGGGTAGAGAGGGAGGAACATGGAAACAGCTGGGCAGGCTGTGAAAAATGTGCCCGCGGACCAAATATTGTGCAGGACTATCCTAAAGCGTCCAGAGCATGTTTACTACATTCAGTGCATACCAGAATGTTTGCACGGAATAGGCCAAATGGCTAGGTCCTTTCAGATCCATATGAAAGCCACAGGGTTCCCCAAATCTCCAGAATCCCCTTCAGGAGATTCCTGGCTTGTCCATAGAATCCTCATCTCACACATGAATCATGTCTAGCACCTTTTGAAACTCCTTTATTCTTTCATGTTTCCCCATCACTTTCCTATTGGAAGTGTCAATGGACCACCATTAGTATGGGAAGCCAAAGCGGGGCTCTTTTCAACAAGTTTAAGTATTATTCCAACCCCAAAAATCTTTACTTAAGAATCTCATGTAGCAGGGATCTCAAATTCTGTGAAGAGACTGCTAGTCAGTGGATAACAGCGGGTAGGTGGACCAATGATCTGACTTGATATAATTCAGTACTATTTTGAATTTATTTATTTTATTTTATTTATTTATTTCTTATCACGTTTTTATACCACCCAAAACGTGAGTTCTCTGGGTGGTTTACAAGACAATAAAATCCAATAAAAAGATTAACACATTAAAATTTAAAATGTTAAAACTATTAAAACACAATTTTTACTATTTTGATTTTTGTTTAGGTTAGCAACATTGAGTGGTGGTGGGTTTTGTTTTGCTTTTTCAACTAGACAGTCAAGATATTTTATAAATATAAAGGCACCTTCATGTGTTCAAATCTGAATGCAGAGCAGTCAGCCACTTCTGCCCACATATCCTGCTTTTCATCCCACCATTCAGGATCCTGGAACAGCATTAAAAGCTAATGCTATATCCTAAAGATTTGAGAGGATCTTTACCTGGCATTAACTGTTAGCAGCTACACATGGGATAACAGCCTTTATTCATAAAAAGAGTGTGAGAATAAGACCAGTGGAACCAGTCATTCAGCCTTGCAATAAGCCTTCTTCCCAAGTGAATAGCTAGCTTAATGTACTAACTCACCAACAAGAAGTACCTCACATTGAAGGCACACTTCCTGTTGGGGAGGTTTCCTGTTTTGGTACAACAGGAACACTGCCTTGTGTGTTGGCTCCTTGATCGATTAGCAATGACTAAAGTGAAGATCAGCTGGCATGCAAATTGCAGAGTAGATAAAAACTTCTTAATGTACATTTCTTCATTTAAAATAGCCTTGTTCAAATTAAATATGAATCTATTACAATTGAATCAATGGCCCTCTACCAAATATACTGACTTAAAGGCTACTTCTTGATGTAAATGAACAGTGGGGGAGAAGATACCCAAGAACAAGCATTATAAATATGGCATGGTCATATTCTATATTGTTATTATAGCTTGATCCTAGAGGCCAGGGACTGGCAAGTTATCATGAACAATGGGATCCAGCCCTTGCTTCAAGGATGTCATCCTATATATCATTATGAGGATCATCCATTGTGCCCACTAGGGTGATTTCATATACCTTTATCTAGGCTTTGCGATTTAAGTTTAAATCTGAATATTTATTCTTTACAATGACATTTCTTTCAACATTATGAAAATGAACTGCTCTGCCCAGTAACTACCAGCCTTGTTTCTGTAAAATTATGTTCTTGTAGTTTTATCTAAAATAGGGAACTTTGTATTTCTGTTCAATCTAGAAATAAGTAAACATAAGAAGAGGGGGTAGTATTCACGATAGAACTAAGAAAAAGAAGTCAGAATACTAACATATGAAGAATGTCAAAAATATAGTCATGAAATATATAACATAACCATCATGAGAATACAATACTAATATACAGCTTTCATGAAAAAATAAAGTATATAATATTAAATGGGAACCATACAAGTAAAAGGCAAGCGAGTTTGCTACATCAAGGATTGAGAGTTGTGTTTCATATTCACTAAACTTTGCAGGAATTATTAGAGCCATCTTTGTGTAAGATTTGTTTCAGTCTCTAGAAGTACATTTACTGCTTCAAATGAAGGTGATTGCTCTTAATTTGTCTTGAAACTGGTTGATAACCATAATAAAAGGAATCTTATCTATCCATCTATCTAGAGACTCATCCGCTTTGAGTTCCTCTTTAGTTGAAGTACAATGTATAATGCTACTCATTCTTTGAAGAATTCAAAAACATGTTTAGCACTACATGTTCTGGTTCTTATTCAACATTATATAACATTATATAATTCATTTTTCCCTTAAAAGTTGTGTGGTTCCTATTTAATATATAATTTATTTTTTCATGAAAGCTGTATATTAGTATTCTCATGGTTGCTACATTTATTATATGTTTAATGAACATATTTTTGACATTCTTCATACATTATTAGTACTCATACATTATTAGTACTCCTTTTCTCACTCTAAGAATAAGGCAAAGCAGTGATCAGAGCTACTAGGTTTTAAGGACAACCTAGGAACTTAAGTGACTTCTTTGAGTCCTCTGGGAACAAGGAACCATTTTATGACTTCTTATACTATATAAATAGTGTTGAAAAACAGTAGTAGTAGAATAGAATAAGAATAAGGCAACATTCAAGAGTGTGTGTAAGTAAGTAAATAAAACACATTTACTTCTACTTCAATAAAACATTCCAGACCCAATGCAACTTGACATACAATGAGCAAACATATCCATCAAGCAAGCAGTGTACCATTTAACACTTTCTAGAGTTTAGTTATATTTTACAAACACATAGTATAGGCTCCTAGATGGTATAAGTGCTCTAGTCATAAATTAATGTTTTAACAGCCATACTATAAAATTATGTTCGAATTACTATGCACCATGTTCAGGAAATATATAAAGCACCAATGGGAAATTTGATTTAACTTAGTCTGTTTCCATGACAACTAATATTCATGTCACAGGCTGACATCCAGACCAACCCTCCCTCAATGAATCAGGTTTTTCATTGCATAAGGTGTGTTGGGGGCGGGGGTCATTTTCAACTATCTCCCTTTCTCTCCACAGCCACCTGTGCCTCCTGAAACTCTCTCTCCAAGGGGTCGAGAGAGAGTTTGGGGGTACAGGCAAATGCAGAGGGAAGGGAATAATGCTGACAACCCTTGCATATCAGGGAGGATCAATATGGATGCCTACCACTAATTTTAAAACACCTTGATTTGATTTGTCAATCCACACCAACTGCAGAAGACCAATGATCCAATTCACAGCCAGTACAGAAGAGGAAACTTCTTTAAAATGAGGGGACTGGTAAAAAGGAAGCAGAAAGGGAGGATCAAATCACTCCAGAAAGCATGGAACTTATTTAAAGCCACAATAATAGAAGCTCGGTTGGAATGTATACCAAGATGGAAAGATACCACCACGTGCAGGATGCCACCAGCACGGCTAATAAGTAGAGTCAGGGAAGCTATAAGAGGGAAGAAGACATTCTTCAGAAAATGGAAGTCCTGCCCAAATGGAGAACAGAATGGAACAAGCTATGGCAAAAGAAATGCAAAGGGAGAATAAGTGGTGCAAAAAGAGTTTGAGGAGCATATTGCTAGAAGTGTCAAGGGGAACAACAAAAACTTCTTTTTAAGTATATCAGAAGCAGAAAACCTGCCAGGGAGATGGTTGGGCCCTTAAGATGATGAGGGTGTGAAAGGGATAAAGAGATTGCAGAGAAGCTGAATGACTTCTTCGCATCTGTCCTTACAGAAAAGATACTGACGATATACCCGCTCCAGAATGGAGCTTCTCAGGCTTGGAGGCTGAGAGGAGAGGATGTTCTAAACTGTCTTGAAAAATTATAAATTAACAAATCGCCAGGGCCAGATGGCATCCACCCAAGAGTTCTAAAGAAACCCAAATCTGAAATTGCTGATCTCCTAGCAAAAATATGTAACTTATAGCTACAGTCAGGCTTTGTACCAAAGGACTGGAAAGTACCTAATGTAACTCCAATCTTCAAAAAGGGATCCAGGGGGCATCCATAAAACTACAAGCCTGTTAGCTTAACTTCTGTGCCAGGTAAATTAATGGAAAGCATGCTCAAGGACAAAATGGTTAAACATATATAAGAACAGGATTTGCTGAAAGAGAACAAGCATTGCTTCGCAAGGTCAAGTCTTGCCTCACTATTCTTTTGGAGTTATTTGAGAGTGTCAGCAGGCATGTGGATCAAGGTGATCTGGTTGACTATAGTATCTCTCTTCAAAGTGGGTGAGCGGGCGACAAAATGGCAAATGCAGTTCAATGTAAGCAAGAGTAAAGTGATGCATATTGCAGCAAAAAAACAAACAAACAAAAAAAACAGAACAACAACTTCACATATACACTGATGGGGTCTGAGCTGTTGGTAACTGCCCAGGAGAGATATCTTGGGGTTGTGGTGGACAGTTCATTGAAGTGTCATCTCAGTCTGTGGCAGCTGTGAAAAAGGCTAATTCCATGCTAGATATCATTAGGAAGGGGAATGAAAATAAAAATGCTAATATTATAATGCCCTTATACAAATCTATGGTGCGGCCACATCTGGAATACTGTGTACAGCTTTGGTCACTGAAGGAGGATATTGTAGAACTGGAAAAGGTGCAGAAGAGGGAAACCTAAGTGATCAGGGGCCGGGATCACCTTCCTTATGAGGCTAGGCTACAGCATCTGGGGGTCTTTACCTTGGAAAAGAGGTGACTAAGGAGAGACATGATCGAGGTGCATAAAATTATGCATGGAGTGGAGAGGGTGGACAGAGAGAAGTTTTTCTCCCTCTCTCACAACACTAGAACCAGGGATCATCCTATGAAACTGATGGCCAGGAAATTTAGGACCAACAAAAGGAAGTACTTTTTATACAACATATAATCAAACTATGGAATTTTCTGCAACAAGATGTGGTGGCAGACAACAGTCTGGAAGGCTCTAAGAAGGGCTTGGACAAATTCATGGAGGACAGGTCTATCAATGACTACTAGTTGGTGGCTATAGGCCACCTCCAGCCTCAAAGGCCAGATGCCTCTAAAATACTAGTTGTAGGGGAGCAACAGCCGGAGAGGGGGATGCCCTCACCTCTTGTCTGTGACCTTCTCAGAGGCACCAGGTGGGCCACTATGGTAAACAGAATGCTAGACTAGATAGGCCTTGGGCCTGATCCAGTAGGGCTGTGCTTATGTTCAGTCATCCAGAAATCAATTAATATGTAAGCATCCAAGCAGATTCATAACCAGCAGATAGCATGGTATCTTACAAAATGACAGAACTTAGCTGAAGGCCAGAGTTCACGCTCCATAGGCTTAAACGGTCCTAGAAGAAGTGAAAAGTTTCATTTTAAGTCATCAATATGCTTCTTAATTGTATTGGAGTCACTCAGTGTTCTCCAATTGTTTTCATCTGTGTACGGAATGACTTTTGTTCTGAGCGGCAGTATCAACGCAGTGTGTGTGCATGTGCATTCAGAGTGGGACCTTCCTGATTCCACCTGAGCGGGGTCTATAACGGAGCAGACATCAAAAAATGTGTGAGTGCGTGCAAACACACACGCCTTAGAGGGATTACTGGAGTCACACTCAGACTCTTTGAAATTTACCCTTTCATCTATAAGATAAATATTGTTAAAATGACTTAACAGCCGATATAAGAACTTCAAAGCCCTTAGAAAGAGAAATGAAACCAAAATTGGGGGGAAATGCTTCAGCCAGCTGTGAATTAAGCAATGTCCTACCCGCAGTATTTTCTACTACCCACATCTAAATCACAATATATCATGAATAAATTTATGTCTACCAGGCTAAAATAACCTATTCAGAAATTATTTCTGAGATTTCAAGCATTTGCTCTGAGGTGAAGCATAATCTTTTTTACAACTATTTACTGAAGCAACCACAGAAGGAAGTAACATTTTATAAATTACTATACTTTAGTGATGAAGATAGTTAAAAGAGAACACATGAACACCAAATGGCCAGATTTACACAAAGGTTCCCCACTCACATATGTAATTCAGTTTAGCAGAACTGAAGGTGAAGTGCTTCACTCTAGAATTCTGAGCTGCCAAATTTTTTATATTCCACTGATATTACTTGTCTCAAGGACTATACTTGAGGATTTATGGCATGCTTCTTCTAACATCCAGCTGGTATATTAAATCTCTGCCCACACAGCTTGCCAGCTTCATTTGGATCTAAATGAAAATCCAAAGCAGTTTCTAAAACTAGCCTTCTATTGGCAAGAAATGTTGAATTAGAACTACATGCTTAATCATACAGGTTTACAGCTGTTTATTGTTAAATTTATATGCCACCTTTCATTAAAATAATCCCAAGGCAGTTAACACAAGTGACTTCTCAGAATCTTCCCTCATACTGAAAACTGAGCATCTAGAAAAGCAGCATATCTGCCTCAACAATGAAAAGCTAAACATTCTCCTATTGATTCAGGAATTGACAGAAGGCTTGTTGGACCTATAAGTTAAAAGGAAAGTCTGATTCACTTTTGTTCATACAAGAGAAACCAATGAACATATATAATCTGGCCCCTTGAACCTTTATATCACCATAGTTCAGCGTAAACAACACTCTTCTGCTCTCCAGCTGACCTTCACAATCTTCATCCCACTTTGGCTCGTAATACTTTAATGCCTTTTGCTTGTATTTTGAATATTAATTTTAATCTTAAGTGAATGTAGATAGACATAAGATGTAAGGAGAGTGTCTTTCAACTTGAGGTTCTTAGCTACACTCCATTTTCCTCTGCAGGTACAGCAGCCTGAGTGCCATTCATAGAGGGCATAACCAAAGGCTGCAATATCAGTCTGCCTGAACATCTGGTAAGCTGATCACCAATGGCTAGTCTGCAAACACTAGGCCCTAATAAAGCCTTGGTCTTAAGAGATTTTCTTATATCGGAGCAACTCATTGCCTCTGGAACTCAACCTCGCCCATTTTAGACCACTGTCTTGTTACCAGCCTCCTGGACTCAAGACCCAGAACCTTAATGGCCTAGAGCTGATCCCACTTTATGATATGGGGCAAGTGATAGAAGGGGTTTTATATAATCATCTCAAAAAGTATCAAAAATGGACCACGAGCACACGAGCATCCCCATTCTCTAAAGTCACTGGGGAGACCCTGTATGTCCTGACTTTGACTGAAGGATAGTTGAGAAGCATATGCAAGAGGGCCTTCTCCTTTGTTGTGTTCTGACTTTGAAGCTTCTTGCCCCAGGGAGAGATTAGTCTAACCTACTGTCTCATTTGCATTGCCAGTTGAAAACCTACCTGTCAAAAATGGCTTTTGACTTACTCTGAATTAACTCTTTTATATTGTACACTACCACTTCATTTTCCTTTTTGTTGCTCTAGATTATGTGTTAGGCTTTTATAGCTTTAATGTTCAATTGTATGATTGCAAGCCACCTAGCATGTTTGTCAACAGGCAGGATATATACTTTTAAATACTGTACATACAAAATATTAGACTTCTGAAACTTAACTCTCTCATGCACACACATTCTTCTACCACTCAGCGTCTTGTAAGACCTTACATTTTACATAAAACTAATGTCTGGACCTCTCTGACAGTATCAAAATTGTCTGGGTACTTTCCAATGAGCTAGAGCCTCAAAATCTGGTACATAAACGGGTAGCCCAAGTCACCCTGATTACTAGAAAATATTGAAAGCTGGGCATATGCACAATTCCCTTAAGATGAAGGATTCAAAATGTACCCCTAGATGGTTAGAGTACTTTCAGTCCACCTAGAAAGTTGAAGTTTGACATACACATAACCCAAGCATGATTAAAATGATCTATAATGACAGGGTTTATAAAGTTTGGCCAACTTAATCTGTCCAGCTCCAGGCCTCCTCCACACCAACACGTATTCTCAAGCAACCTGTTTATGGAAGCAAGTTTCCCTGTGTACTCTTGTCTGTCACAGCCAGGTGGGAGGTCAGTCAAATCTTTTTCCTTAATCAGGCCTTTTCTAGCAGGGGGCAGAATCTGCAACCAGACTTCTTTCTTGAAATCTCCTCCTTTACACCATCAGAAGTATCTGTTACTTGGCAGTGCTGTTACTGGGCAGAGCTTCCTTCCTGCAAACATGACCTCATTCATGTTTTAGCCTAGCTTTTTGACTAGCCTTTTGCAAGCCCTTCCTTGTATATTCTCTTTCAGGACCTTATTCACCCAACTGCAAGTAGGCAGGCACGCTTTGCCAAGAGTGACAATTTCTCCACAAAAGGGACACCACTCTCCAAGAAAGTTAAATTTTATCTCTACCTATGGAGCGCGTCTTCTAGATGCCTAGGTGAAGAGCATGGTTGCCAGGAACTGCCATGCCTCAGGTAACAAGCAGTGCTCTCCAACACCCAAATCCCATCAATGGTCCAGAAGAATACCATGGTCAATCATATTGAAAGCAATCATAAGATCAAGGGGAATCAGCAGCATCACATTCTTCACTTCTAGCAGGGAAATCAAAGCAATTTCCTTCCCACGCCCGGTCCAGACTTAAGTGGATCTGGATAATCCACTGTAACCAAAAGCACTTGGAGCTGGAACAGCAAAGATCAACTACTTCAGCTAAAAATGATAAACTTGACATAGGCCTGCAATTCTCCAACAGCATGGGACAGAAAAGGCTTCTTTAAATAAAGGTCTTGCAGCTGTCTTGCTAACGCCATTCACCCTTCACATACTTCAGAGTAATTGTCTACATCCTTGAATTTCAATATCAAGAACTGAAAATCATCCATTCAAACTTGGGTAAGAGGAGCAGGGAGTCAAACTGAACACAAAAAACAATTCAGAAGTTTTTCCAGTGAACCAGATCCAGTGCTTATTGGCTACTAGTCTGAGGGCCCTAGGTCATCTCCAGCCTCAAACGCAAGATGCCTCTAAATACCAGTTGCAGGGGAGTAGCAGTAGGAGAGTGTGCATCCCCTCAGCTCTTGCCTGTGGGCTTCCCAGAGGCATCTGGTGGGTCACTGTGTGAAACAGGATGCTGGACTAGATAGCCCTTGGGCCTGATAAAGCAGGGCTCTTCTTATGTTCAAAACTGAAATCCTAAACAAAAAAGCAGCTACTGATTCAAAATAAATGGCTCGAGAACTGGGCACTCATGAGAATTTTTCAAAGAGTGGAGAGGGTTTCTCCTGTATACAAAGGAAATTATATTTCCCAGAGAGCCATGTGAAAAGAGGAAGAACAGAAGGAGTAGTAGTAGTAGTAGTAAATTTCTTACAGAGACCAGCTTAACATTTAAAATAACACATTTATGATTTACAAAATATTCAAATTGCTAATACAAGCTCTAGGAAGTGCTGAAGAGCCTGGTAGGCAGGGCCTGGGACTGGCAGTTTGATGCTCAAGTAGAAACTTCCCACCCACAGACAGTTGCTGCCTAGCAGCAAGGAGGCTGCATTAGACTCAGGCTGTAACTGCAGGGATGCATAGAAGGCATCAAACTCCAAACATGCTAACTCGAAATGGGCCTTTTTGAGATTGAAACAGAACGCCCTTAAAATTCAACAATGAGCATCCTAAAAATATTTTTCCCCTCAGGTTAATATTTATTACTGAATTCATTTTGTAGATTTACATTACAAGCAAAAGAGTTAAATATTCTACATTAAATGTATCCTAAGTCAGTTCAAATTATCTGAACCAGTTACCAAGCCTTTTCAAAGTTAGTGAAAAGTTAGTTTATTCTAACTTTTCAAAGTTAGAATTTTTTTAAAAAATTGTTGAAACTGAACCAGACACAAATTGTAAATGGTCTGACTCCAAGGAGAATGAGTGCTTTTGCTGTGTAGACTATTGCTGAAATAAGGCCAGTTGGATTGAACCTGAGCTACTTTATGACAAAATATTCTGTGAAACTATCAATCCACCATCCCAGATGGGTAAACAGTACAGATGGAACAATGAGATGGGGGAGGAAAAACCTTCACCACCACAGAATACATTTTCTTCCCTTTGTATTCTAGCCATCACCTCTGCAGCCTCATTGCTCACTGGTCTCAATAAATCCAGAACACTAGGAACTATTGTGCCAACTGCCCAAGTTCCCTATTTCCCTTGAGCTCCCTCAGAACTGCTAGTCAAGTCAGCCAACTGTGCCCTAGTAGGCACATATGAAAACCATCCAGCTCCATTAGTTAGGAGGGCAGACTATCCTGATATTTTCACTGAAAATATGCAAGTTTACCCATAAGGGCTTGCCACCGTAACTTGTGTGTTAGGGGGAAAAAAGACAGGGCAAGCTCAGCAATTCCAAACTACAGTTTGATTGCAATGTGATTGCACATTTGAGGACGGCAACAGAGGTGGGATGTGGAACCAATTAATTTATGTTGCTTGCAAGTGAATGTTTAAGAATTCCTCTCTCTTCTCTAAAATGGCTTCGAGATGAACACTATGACAATAGTTTTCTCCATCTTTAACTGGTCAAATAAGAAGTTGGAGTACCTTCCTACAAGGCAAGGGGGCTTTCTGTTTAGAAGGTGGGGGTGCATGATAGGGGATTATAGCACTATGTATAGTGTGGAGAAAGTGGACAGCCCAGTTCATGGATAACTGACTCTTAAGCATTATGGCTAATAGAAACTTCTTCATTAGGGGCAGTATGTCAAGTATACTGCTGCTAGGCAATGGAAGGAAAGGGCTGTTGCCTTTATATTCCAATTGTGGATTTCCCTGAAGCATCCAGGTGGAAAACAGAATGCTGGACTAGATGGACCTGTCATCTTCATAGAGCCATAGAAAGGTTCTTTTATGTTTAGATAAGTATTCAACACTTTCAGTTACACATTTACTTGCTATAAAACAACACATATTGAACAAGATTTGTTCAACTTCCTCTATGACACACTTTTAAGGAGTTCCTCTTAACATGACTATAAAGCTGCAGTTTAAAAAGTCACTTACAGCTGTAACTACATTCAACTTTCAATCTGGGCGATGTATTTAACAAAGCTGAACATACTTTTACAACAATTCTTCATCTAATCCCAGCTTCCATAAAATCAAAGGTCTAACACCACCTGAGATAGTTTTATCTTCTTAGGCAAAATTCAGAAGGTCTCAAAGAAAAACAGTGGCATAGATCCTTTTGATTCTTAAAGCACTTTTCAAGATCATCCCTAGCTGACGCAGCCTCCATGACATTATTTCCTTTCAGTTTAACTTTTAATGATTACTTTCCAGTAGTGAACCTGTGGAAAGATTTATCTAGAAAATGCACCATTGTAAAACATTTTAGTACTACACAGAACTAGCAGCTGAAATTTATACACAAAAGATGCAGTTTTGGCTTGCATTTTCAAACTTTTTATTTACATCAAATCCTCTTAATTCTCATACAGGTATTTGAGCATTCATTAAAATACATTTTTTAAAAACCTTGAAATGAGAGTCATGTAGTTATCCATTCTATCTGTACTAATTTTTTTTCAGATAGCTCAGGCATGAAGGATCCCACTTTCTCACAAAAGGTACTCCAAGGGTATAAACTCCCTCCTTCTCTTCCCACTCCCAGATACACGACATATGAACTTCCACATAAGATCAGACCAAACACCGATCCAATTCAGAATTCAGCCAAGGCTGGATGATAAGTTCTTCTCAACAGCTTACTTAAGACTGCATTAGTCTTAATAAAGATTTGACTAGAATTGTGGGCTTTGGAAACATTTTCCTTAGTAGCCAACCAGATGCCTCTGGAGAGCTCACAAGTAGGAAACAAAGGCAATAATAGTTGTTCCCCAGCAACTGGTATTCAGAGGTGTAAAGGTAAAGTGTCCATCAAGTTGATTTCGACTCCTGGTGCCCACAGAGTCCTGTGGTTTTCTTTGGTAGAATACAGGAGGGGTTTACCATTGCCTCCTCCCGTGCAGTCTGAGATGATGTCTTTCAGCATCTTCCTAAATCGCTGCTGCCCAATATAGTACCAGCAAGGATTCAAACCGGCAACCTTCTGCTTATTAGTCAAGCATTTCCCTGCTGTGCCACTTAAGGGGGAGGTTAACTGCCTCTAAAAAGCTGGAAGTAACATGCAGCCATCACAACTAGCAGCCACACCATTGGGAGTGATGGTGAACAGCACTAACTTAGCAACTGACTATTTTTTGTCACTTGCTTGGTTCAGCTGTAGAGGGGATAGTAGCTCTTGTAGAATACTAAACTTTGCAGCAACGGAGAAGCTAAAATTTCACAGGTGAGTAGGAGGATGTGCCCACCAATGCCAGTTTGAGGAGAATGAATATATTTAACACAAGAATACCGCCTACAAATCTCTGAATGATAGCTTTTAAGATCACAATCAAAATTGGTTATTGAAATGGAAAGATAACTCAAATTGGTCCTTTTGTTTTGAGGATCCCTAGCCACCTAATGGTGCAGCAGGGAAATGCTTCACTAACAAGCAGAAGGTTGCCGGTTCGAATCCCCACTGGTATATTTCCCAGACTATGGGAAACACCTATATCAGGCAGTAGCAATATAGGAAGATGCTGAAAGGCATCATCTCAGACTGCACGGGAGGAGGCAATGGTAAAGCCCTCCTGTATTCTACCAAAGAAAACCACAGGGCGCCAGGAGTCAAGATCAACTTGACAGCACACTTTACCTTTACACATATTTTAAGCATCTTGTGGATTGTTCTAAATAACATTTGTATCTTTCAGTTGTTTGACATACATTTCTCTCATACTATTCATCTTTCCATCTTTGAATAATACTGACTTAAAGGCAAAACAGAACAGATAAAGCCATATATCCTACGGTACTTGGGTAAATAGGCTGACAGCACTGGCTGCTGGCAGAGATAAATGGGGAAAAGGTAGTTGTCTCCCATTTAGTATACACATGTACAGACACCATAATGACGATCATGGGACTTTAAACTGTGCAAAAGATCATCTTTCAAATATTTATTAAGTCTTGATATTGTGCAATATCCTTTGCTACATCAACAGTGCACCACATACTTGGTATGTCAAGAATTTAATTTGCAGCAATCCATGACATACTAATGGAATGCAAATGATACAGGATGATTATGTTAATAACTTCAGAACCAATGTTTTGAAATACTCATCTGGATAAATGACTAGTTGAAGGAAGAAGTCAAACATGATTGAAAAGAAAGAACAAAGCTTAACACACTGAAGAAGTGTCCTCCTTGTTTTTAGATAAAATTATGAAGAGAAAACATTGCAGTTTCATATTAAATTAGGAGCTGGTTTAGTAGAAGTATGTAGGATTAACTACCAGAATTTGCTTGGCTGGACATACTCTGTGCTCTACAAGAATCTCTGACATAATGTCATATTGGTCCCTCTTCCTCTGTGTGGCGAACTACAATCTGGCTGACCAAAGACTGCTTTTCTCCTATTATATGGATAAACTGTTGAGAATAATTGGGCACAGATTGTTTGCTTTTTCTTCAGAGAACTGAACTAAGTTGGTTTCATTATTTTATCCTAGCCTGAAAACCTGAAAATTTAACAATAGCTTTAAATCCTGCTTTGCAAAGATATTCTCTCAGCACACTTCCTAAATATGATAAAAAGTTTGTTGTTATAAGAGTAGCTCCTTCCAAATGTGATGTAACCGTAGGACTCAACATTTCATTCCATTGCTTCTAAGAAGGGAATAGGACCAAATGTATTTCAACCATTCATAGGACGAAGTTGAAACTACTGTTCAAAAATACCAACTACAAAGAAACAGGTTAACAATGTTGCTCTTAAAGGCAATCAATCTAAGCACGAGTTGTGAATTTGATCTTCTACTTTCAATATGAGCTTCTGCAGTAAAGAGGATCTGATAATTTTAATTAAAAGGGAGTTTGAAGGGTCTTTCCAAGTCCCTTCTAAAACAATTCTCCTGTACTTCATATTCTAACTTTGCAGATGAATATTCCTGTGGCTTCCTTTAAATATGTGCAAAAGTATAACTAAAGTTATAGAAACCCAACCTCAGGGCAAAAAATAGGGGAAATGTTTATGTCAGAACCTGGCTATGCAACACATTCAAAAAGATAACTTATAGCTATCATTTCAATTGTTAAAATTGGCCACAATATACTTAATATGTAAATATAAAGCCCATCCTAAAGGTTCAGAGCAAGTCAAAAGTTGATTAAATAAGATTTCATTTATTATTTTAGTGTAAGTAGTTTATTAACAACCATAGGACATTATCCAGCCAAGTTAAGAACTTCTGAGTCTCAGTTATTTTAATGGCAAGTTACATTTAAACATGAGCTTAACTTTCCTTTGAAATCAATGAGACTCATACCACAATCCTATGCACACTTACTTGGGAATAAACCCTACTGAATACAATGTGACTTACTCTAGAGTAGGAACTCGTAGGAATGTGTTAAAGATAATTTACTTTGTCTGGATCATATCCACAGCTTTTAGTGACATACATTACTGAAATTATTCCCAAAAAAAGGAATCTCACTGTTTCCAGACTGAACAGATGTTAAAAGGGAAGTGTTAAACAACACTGCAACCAGAGATGAGAAGTTCCCACAGCTGCCCCCATCAAAACAGTTGTCAAATTGGAGCCAGCATGGTGTAGTGGTTAGAGTGCTGGACTAGGACCGGGGAGACTCGAGTTCAAATCCCCATTCAGCCATACTACTTGCTGGGTGACTCTGGGCCAGTCACCTCTCTCTCAGCCTAACCTACTTCACAGGGTTGTTGTGAGGAGAAACCTAAGTATGTAGTACACCGCTCTGGGCTCCTTGGAGGAAGAGCGGGATATAAAATGTAATAAATAAATAATAATAATAATAATAATAATGATGGAGCTGAACCTGGAATCAACATAATGTTTTCTATTAGTCATTTTTTTCTCCAATTCTTGTCAACGTGACTTTGAGTAAAAGGCTTTAAGCCCCATACAATCATTATTACAGTATTGCCTTTGTCACAAATTGCAGTTTTCCTGTTGTGCTGAGCCAAAGGAAAAACATCTTTATTTTTATAGCCAAACACGGACTACAGCCTTGAAAGCCTAGTTAGACGCACACACAAACATGGCACATCAGTACTCAGAAGCCACAAGCATTTGTCTTTAAATGGTGTGGCATAATAGTAAGAACATACCACTAAGTTTATTCTTACATCTGACCACCACAAACATTTTTTTTAACATACAAAAAGGAATCAGCTTCCTAGTTTTGAGAGTTTAGAAATAATCCATGGATACAAACTTGTTTGTTCATAAACATACCTGTAGGTGGTACCCTCTCAAACCTACACTTCCACCTCCTATTGAATGGCTTTCAAAGTCAGTCCAGCTAGATGTGACACACTACTCTTATGGAGTGTCCAACACTGGCTCAAACAGAGCCTGCCATAGGAAGTGCCGATTATGGGGGAGGGGTGTCAAAAACTGTGGTTGTCCCCAAGATACACTGTTGTGTAAAGCAACTGGTCTTGGAGAACTATATGAGGATATTAACTCTTCCACTCTAGCAAAAGAGTAAAAAGGATGAAGGGAAAGGAAGGTGTTCAGATTTATAATTGGTTTAAAGGAATTAAGATTCTTTTTTAAACTAAAGATTTGGAAACACACTGTTAGCCCATATTAGAATTTAAAACATATTAAACGGTTTAAGAGGTAGAAGATGGTTAATTCCAACATAGCTAAGGAGAAAGAGGGTTTGCTCTCTCTGAGCTACTCCGCTCTAAGGCCATCTCAGCTCCACATTATATTCCTTAAAATAAAGCCAAATGTTAAACTTACCATATCAGATGGGACGCTGCCGGACATCTTGATACTACCCTGACGGTTTCAAAACACACAACAGGAGAAATTCTTAAGAGCCAGCCAAGAGTATACAGCAAAATGATCTTCCAGCCAACCAATCTTTGGTGTGCGTCTGCTAAGTTCTGGGCTTTCCCTAAACCCAATAAAGTGTTAGACCCGCAGCAAGAAAACCGTGGGATCGAGAGAGGGGGAAAATCCAAGAGAAACTGGTGTTAAAAAAGGCTCGATCAGAGAGAACACACCAGGGAAACTAGAGATGGCAGCAGATCCTTGTCAGCAGCAACAGCACCAGTGGTGCCAGGTGGACCAGGCAGAAATATACAAGGACATGAATTGTGTACCAGCTTTTTTCCCTTCTCGCGCTTCCTCTTCAGACCAATAATGAATGACGAGGATGATTCAGAGGATAGTTCTGCGTCCCAGTCACCTCCTCCTTAAAAGAGAGCGACAGGCACACTCAGGCCGAGAAGTGAAGCGACCTCCCTTCCTCCCTTCTGTGGACCCGAAGTTGTTGCGCGGTTGTTTCCTCCCAAGTGAAGCCGGGCGAGGAGCTGCCGCTGGGAGAGGCAACAATTGCGGCTTCCCTTCCTGGTTCAGGCCCTTCCTGGAGGTGCTGCTGTCACATTCAGCCCAGAAAACGGGGGGCAGCGGGGAGGAAACGGGGCACACAATAGAAATAAAACCCTCCCCCCTCAAACTGCAGCAGCAGCGGCAGCTCAAGGGGGGGATTTAAACCGCAGTCGCCTCTAGCGGCAGCAGCGCCTGCCGCCCCCTCCGCCTCTCCTGCCTCAGGTCTCGGCTCTCATCGCCGCCGCCGGCTCTTCTCTCGCCAGTCCTCTCGCCGCCGCCGCTTTTCCTCCCCCTCCTCCAGGGGCTCCCTCAGCAGACGGTTAGCGGAAACCCCCCACAGCTGACGCGGCGGGGCTGCGAGTTGCCCTCTTCCTCGTCGTCTCCCTGAGAGCCGGGGCGCAGGAGGAGGGGGGGTGAGCGAGCCCGGGGGAGCGGAGACACCGCCTTCCTTCAACGCGAGCCGCTCTCGGATACCCCTCGCCGCCCACCGTCACCCCTGCAGCCGCCTCTTGTCATCTTCCTTTCAAACCAACATGGCGTCTGCGCCGAGCCGAGAAAAGGGGACACGGCAGGGGAAAGGACGGACCTAACACCCCCGCTTCCAGCCCCCTCTGGCTCCGCCCTCTGCTCTTTCGTAAGGGCGCGTCACGGAGCGGCTCCTCCCACACGCCGGCCGCGCGGCATCTTGGGGATGGTAGTCCTGACCTGCACTGCAGGCAAACGCTGTGATGCGGCGGGTTTTACTTGCGGTTGCTGCTGGGTGCGTGTTGTGGGGTGGCGGGGCCCCTGGCTACATGCCTTTGGTAGGGTCCGCATCGTGCCAAATCCTATCCTGAGCGGCCCAAAAAAGGGGTACAAGTGAATAAGCAGAGGCAGCAGGAGCGGCTGCTTCTTGCAAGACTGTTGCTACACCCACCTAAGCCAGCAGCAGAAACAGAAGTGGCTGCAAAGAACAGCGACTGGCTCAGCTGTCTTTCTAAGTGGTGCAGTCAGTGGCTGAGAGTGCGGCCTTTAGACCCCGCTGCAGCTTCTCCGTGTACCAACCACAGAGAGGGGATATGGAACCACAGAGAATATGGAAGCGGCCCCAGTGCAGCCACTTGCACAGCAGCTCTCGCCTGGCTTGTCTGCTCGTCTGTGTTCTCTTTTGGTGGTGCCTTGGTTGGAAATGGGCTCGACAGGCCCCTTCTTCACTTCTGCTCCACCCGGAAAGAGACCACAGACAAGAAAGCGAACGCAGCTCTAAGGAGCCTGTGGCGCTTTGAGAGAAGTAGAACTAGGTTTGCTGAGAAAGACTGTACTACAGTACTAGTATCGACAGGAAGTAGGGTACAGGAAGAGGGTGGGAGTATTCAAAGTGGGTTGAGTTTGTACTTCCTTTTCATTCCGATTGGAATGTGAATAAAGTGGTTTGGGGTTGTACAACATGCTTGCCTGCTGTTCAAGGAGAGCTGGTCTTGTGATAGCAAGCATGACTTGTCCCCATAGCTAAGCAGGGTCTGCCCTGGTTGCATCTGAATGGGAGACTTGATGTGTGAGCACTGCAAGATATTCCCCTCAGGGGATGAAGCTGCTCTGGGAAGAGCAGAAGGTTTCAAGTTCCCTCCCTGGCTTCTCCAAGATAGGGCTGAGAGAGATTCCTGCCTGCAACCTTGGAGAAGCCGCTGCCAGTCTGTGAAGACAATACTGAGCTAGATAGACCAAATGTCTGACTCAGTATATGGCAGTTTCCTGTGTTCCATTGTGGAAACAGAGCCGTCTCCTTTGCTCGCTCATGTTCTCTCTCTATCTCTCTTGATAGCATGGTGCTTGGTTGGCTCTGGACAGTGCAGTGGTCCTGGCTACCACAGGCTTTTGCATTTGACACCTGCACATTTGGATGGCACAGATGTTAAGATTTGGATCGCTGTGCCACTCAGTGAGAGAGAAAACATATGAGAGATTGGAGGCTGCAGGTCATAGGAACATAGGAAACTGCCATATACTGAGTCAGACGATCTAGCTCAGTATTGTGTACACAGACTGGCAGTGGCTTCTCCAACGTTGCAGGCAAGAATCACTCTCAGCCCTATTGTCCTTGCTGTTGCCACTGCTACTTCCACCCAGCTGCTCTCCTGCCCTTTCCTTCTAGTTGGGGTGCCAGATGTCATGATGCCACCCTGAGGGGAGAGGGCAGGCAAGCGAGAGGATGGAGCACCTAAAAGTTGCAACCTCTTGTGTCAGTTCACTGACCTGTGCTTGTTTGCTCTGGAAGCAGCAGCAACGAGAAAGGGGGCCCTCTGGGTCCAGGAACAACCCAACCCAGAGGGTCTAGTGAGCAAGAAGATGAACTACCTTGCCCTGTGGATGGCACAGCATGAAACTGCTGCAACACCCAGACAGAGCACTTGCAACCCTTGCTCTGCCCAGAAGGAGAGAGCAGGCAGACTTCCATTAACTTGCCTGCCCTTTGACAATGGGCAGAAGAGCCAGCGTGATGTGGTGGTTAGAGTGCTGGACTAGGACCGGGGAGACCCAAGTTCAAATCCCCATTCAGCCATGATACTTGCTGGGTGACTCTGGGCCAGTCACTTCTCTCTCAGCCTAACCTACTTCACAGGGTTGTTGTGAGGAGAAAATTAAGTATGTAGTACACCGCTCTGGGCTCCTTGGAGGAAGAGCAGGATATAAATGTAAAATAAAATAATAATAATAATATAAATAATAAATTAATATAATATTGGCAGGAGAGGGCAGGTGAAGCATTGAAGGCATACAGTGGCAGCAATTACCTGAATTCTTTCTCTGTGCACTACTGTAGAGCTGGGATTGAGCCCAGCAAGGCTACTTTCACGTGGTGGTGTGGCTGAGAGGATTTATCAAGGGTCCTGTCCCAACCACTGTGCTGACCACGCAAATGGCTGGCGTGCATGGGTGTGCCGATGCCAGTTGGTGCCGTAGGAAGGAACTCTGCAGCCCCCGTGGCTGTTTCTAAAACGAGCACCGGCAAGGAGGGGGGAGCAAGTAAGGAGCTCCCCACCTGGTTTTTAAAGGCACTCCTCCCTGCCCCACAAAAGAGTGCATGGACAGCTCGTACACGCCCCTATTCTCCTCCTATGTTGCTTCCACACAACTGAAAATTGGGAGCACACACAGCTCCCAAAGCCAAGTAGAATACAGTTTTTGATTGTGTGAAGGACCTCAATATGTTACTCTTTTCCTGGCTGTGGAACAGGGCCATCATCGGGAGAGATACATATATCAGGTGGTATATAAATAAGATAAGTAAGTAAGTAAATAAATAAATAAATAGTCCATCAAAAATATATGCCTTTAATAGATTTGTAGCACACAAAGTTTTCATTTTTGCTTGACTTACAAAAACCAGCTGGTGCTTGTGGGATTCACAAAACACTTAAATCAGGTAACCTTTATTTACAGGGAGAATATTCACTGTAATGAGATAGATTAATGGGACTTGAAAGGGTCTCATGTTCAAGCTGAGAAATAGGGTCAAGGGAGATCATCCCCACTTGACTTAGGAACATAGGAAGCTGCCATATACTGAGTCAGACCATTGGTCTATCTAGCTCAGTATTGTCTTCACAGACTGGCAGTGGCTTCTCCAAGGTTGCAGGCAGGAATTTCTCTCAGTCCTATCTTGGAGAAGCCAGGGAGGGAACTTGAAGCCTTCTGCTCTTCCCAGAGTGGCTCCATCCCCTGAGGGGAATATCTTACAGTGCTCACACTTCTAGTCTCCCTTTCATATGCAACCAGGGTAGACCCTGCTTAGCTAAGGGGACAAGTCATTCTTGCTACACTAGACCAGCTCTCCTCCTCCTTGCAAGACTTAATAGGAACATAGGAAGCTGCCTTATACTGAATCAAACTATTGGTCCTTCTAACTCACTACTGTCTGTACTGGCTGGCAGCGGCTTCTCCAAGGTTGCAGGCAGGGGTCTTTCCTACCTGGAGATGCCAAGGAATGAACCGCTCTGCATGCAAAGCAAATGCTGTACCAGAGAGCTACAGCCCCCTCCCCCCATACTAGTACTTTCCATGTTTATAGTGCTTTTGAGTGTTCAAAGTGCTTCATGGACTTTGGTCTGGTTCAGAATGCAAACCCAAACACGATGAAAGTCCATACACTCCCTTCTCCCATCCCTTTTCATCCTCACCTTTGCAAGCCCAGGAGTCCTTATTTGATTGCCACTCCAGGAGTTTGTATGGTAACAGTTTACACCAGTTTCACTCTGGTTTGTATGGTTTACATAAAAATAAGGGCATTACCCTTTCAGTTCCCCTTCTTAGTGATGGAAAGTTCAGAACACCTTTAGTCAGTTTTCTTTTGGAGGAGAGTACACTGAAGAGTTGCATGTTTCTAAATATCTTTCTTAAGGACTGGAGCTAACATGATCAAGAAATCCGCATTACCAGCCAGTTAGGAGCCCATTACAGCCTGCAAAATTGCCAAAGGAAAGAACAGTTATCTTGCAATACCACGTGCACAGTGGCAGATACTGGTGCCTCTGTAGGCCTTGGTTTCATGTTTTGTTTCATGTTTTTATCAATCAGGGATTGAAACCTTACCGTTCTATTGATGCACATTGTGATTGTCACATGCTAAAAACCAAACTACACATTAAGTTGCAACTGGAGCCATGCTTGCCATATTTCTTCACACTACCCCAATCCTGACTGAATGAATTGCATTTATAAATTCTGCCATTTAATTGGCCAAAGAGGTCATATGACTCATGGGTACCATTTTCTGTTGTTCAGAAAACTGTTTGCAATAGTTAGGCCGTGGCCTACAAGCAATAGCACAATAGTTTAGTGTTTTCTAGGATATGGGAACACCACAGTTTTCATTCCTTTACATTTTTTACTATAGATACCAAATACAATTGACAAAGACCTTCCAAAGATGAATGTTGTTACTATATGAAACACTGAATACACCCTTTTTCCTTTACTGAATACTCTGCTTTCTTCAAGACTGTTTTTTTAAAAGGAGAAGAAATCCTGAAAAGAAAACGATTAGCATGGGATGCGAAGAGAAGCAGAATTTTCATTAAAGAAAATGTAATTATACAATTGTAGCTAGCATGTTCTTACTATTCTGGCAAATTTATATTTAAAATCTCAGTACTGCTGCAACACGAGAACTCCATCAATCAGATTTAATTCTATGTCTCGTGCTGATGTATACAGTAGCTTTGCGTGCAGTACATAAGCATGTCCCTTAAGCCGCACAGGAAGCATTAAAAAAGAAAGAAAGAAAGAAAAGCATCTGACTGCTGTAAAATCAACAGGCGGTTGACAGAGGTCTCTAAAATATCTACTTGGCTGGGTTTCTTTAATAACAATATTTGAGCTAGCTAGGACTTATAACAGCCCTAAGCATCAGCCCATCTCTATAATTTATTCTTATAGCTTAATTATGAGCTATGTTGATTAAAAATTAAACAAAAAATTAATTCTATGCACCTCACCTATATCAGCATTCTTTTCTCATTGATAATATATCTGAATGTTGCAGCAGGTACTCCCACACAAACCATTTAATGAGAAACAGTGGCATAAATATTTGCCTTATACCAAACGCCTGGGTTGGATTCTCTTTTATTAGCCTGCACATGTTTTCTTAAATGATAACGGGAAGCCTGCATTTGTAAGGTTGCAGCATCTGTATGGTTCCTCTGTTTGGCAACCTATTGTTAACTGTTGTGTTACATAACGTGGAATTGTTATATTATACAACAAAATGATAAATTCCTATTAAAAATGCAACAGCCATAAGTTGCCAGAGTTTAAGGGATTGTAAAAGTTAAAGAGCAAGCATAAACCAACAATTTTGTGTATTATGGCTTCTCTCTATCCAACATGAATTAGACTTCACTGACCATCTAGCCTTGTTTTACACCCTTACCAGAGACAAAGAAGGCTCAGATAATCCCAGGAGTAGTGTTCAGTGTAGGCAAGCTACTAGACTTGGATGCTCCTACATATGTGCAGTTGTCAAAATCTGTGTCACCTGTGTCCCAACCCTGAGTTTGATGAGATCTCCTCTGAATAAGTTGATGAGACCTTCTCTGAGTAGTGTGCCACCACTGCTGGCCCCAGAACACATGAGGACCAACATTTCCTGAAAGCAAGCCACACTGAAAGATGCCCCACCGAAGAGGCTGCGGAATCACCCTCAGCAGGACACACACCCTCCAGAGTCTCCACCATCACCCCAAGCCCCCAGGAACAGAGGAGGCAACTGGCTCATTTCAAAGTCCAATCTCAGAGATCAGCACAGCACCCATTTGGCAAACCGAGTTCTCCAAGCTTTCAAGCTTATTCAGGAGGAGGTGGCACAGATTAATGCATGCTCAAGATGCTCAGGGTACCTAAAGTGTGCATGTGCAACAGCCTAAAAAGTCCGCCATGCTCTCTCAAACGGCATTAAATGGGCTGAACCGGCCCTTCGGAGACCGGGGGGGAGGAAGGGGAGCTGCTGGAGAAACACACATCTCCGTGGCCACAGCAGCAACCGGCGGGGGGGCACTGAATCAGGCGCGTAACAATGATAGGGCAAGGGGAGACAGTTGTCTGGGGGCCCCACTGCCTGGAGGGGCACCCCAGAGGCACCTCATGTGACTCCCCATTGCCCCCTGCCCAGCCCCATAGCCTCTCAGCCACTTGCCCTCTTCGCCGTCTCTCCTGCTTGTTCTGCTGGCCCGCAATCGAAGCAGCAGGCAAGCTGCAAAGAGCTCCTTTTCTCCCGCCTCTCAGCTGATCGGCGGGTGGGCGGGGCTTCCACGGAGGCCTCCGTGTAGGCCGCAGTGAAGCCTGAACTCGAGTAGGGCCCAAGCAAGCCCGGAAGGAGGAGGCAGCCAGAGTGTTCTCTGCAGCAGAAGACTCCTTGCTGCCCTGCTCAACCCAGACCAGCATTTGCCAGGTAGAGTGTGAACTCCTTTTTGTGGTTACCTTTCCCGCCCCCCCCCCCCCCCATATATAGGGATCTGCTTGCCATAGGGCTTGGATAGGGGGGAGGAGGGACCGAGAAGTCTCTGAATATTTATTTTGAAACAGCTTGGAAAATTTGCTAACTTAAAAAAAACTATCTAAAAAGCCCTATAAGTGGCTTGTTTCATGGCAGAAAATTGCAAAAACTTCTGGAACAGTATTTTGTTAATTTTATTTATTCATTCATTCATTTATAAATGCACTTATGTTCAAGTTGTTTTGCAACCCAGAAGGTCTGAGTGAGAACTGTGAAGCATGTGTGGTGCTTTTATTTTATTTTTCTTGTGTGTGAACTGCTCCCCAATAACTTGCAGGGACTTCAGGGTAAATCTGGCCAACATGTGAATGCAGCACCTCCATTCCAGAGGAGATGTGTGTTAAAGGGCTTTAAAAGCCTCCTGTGAAAAACCTCCTGCAATCAAACTTGACTGAATTTGTTCAGAATTCTGAGAAAACAAACATAGGCTCACCCTGCATGGTTGAAAGTCTCCTTTGCTAATCTGCAGCGAGGGGCCCATTTTAATCATTCATCTTTCTATTGTGTTCTAGGCATTAAAAGTAAAACAAATGTATAGTACTCAATGTATATCACTATATATTGTGACGTGTGTGTGTGTATTCAGTGAAATGTATTTCCAGGCAGCATACTTATTTTGGAATATCAGACTTAAATCCTTGGGGGCCTGGGGTGTGCGGAGGCCCTGGACTTTGAGTTGGGGGGCCCCATTTTAAAATCTTGTCTCTGGGCCCACTCCAACCTTGCTACGCCCCTGGGTGAGAGAGATTCCTGCCTACAACCTAGGAGAGCCGCTATCAGTCAGTGTAGACAATACTGAACTAGATGGACTAATGGTCTGATTTGGTATAAGTCAGCTTCCTATGTTCCTACCTTCCTCTCAACCAATGCTATCTTCACAAAGACCTGGGTTTTTCAAACTAGTTCTATTGATGTCTCCAAATCCACCTTCTGTGAGCAGGGAAACACCAAGGAAAGACCAGTATGTCTGTCAGACCTTCCCCCCCCCCCCCCTCTACATTTCAGCAGCAAAGACATTCTATAGAGATTTCTACGAGGGATGTGCAAACTGGCTCGACCTTGAGATGGTTCGCCATTGAGCCAGCCCAGTTGGAGGCCCTGGCCTCGAGATGGACCAGGCCTGATTCTACTCAAGGTTGAGCTGGTCTGGGGTCAGTTTGGATTTTTGCTTGCTTGTTTGTTTAAACGGTGGACTTACCACCTCCAAAGCCTAGGGGGATGCTGCTGAGACCATGCGTGCACATGGCCCATTTGCCGTGCGTGCACATGAGCCATTAAAAAAAAACAATACAAAAAAAATGTCCCTGACACCCCCCGAACAGGGCCTGAACCGGCTCGAATTTGAGCCAAGCTGGGCCCCTTGTTTGCGTGACAAAATCGAATATGCCCGGTTCAGTTCAAACCCAGTTTGGACTCAAACTGAACCAGGCAAACCGGTTTTGTACACATCTCTAATTTCTACCTTTGGTTCCAACAGTGAGCCTACTGTCCGTAGCTTGAAGGCATCCTAATGTTATATGCTCTTCACTTCTCCCAAGTAGTGGGAACTTCCATGGGCAGTGCTACCAGGCCTCCTTTGAAGGAGAGATGACTGAAGGCTTAGCGAGTCTTTGTAAAATATTTGGTTTATTTATAAATATACAAATAAGCATCAGGTGGATGTGAATACCATGCACTCCTGCCAGGCAGCAAGTCTGCTACCTCGTTTTAGATCCCCAGAGAGAGTCCTTGCACCTCATAAGACACTTCAAAGCTTTCAACTCCCCCTCTCAACTTCTCATTCAGTCTCTCTCCATATCCTACAAGCTGCAAACTGCAGTCTTTCCTCTTGCACTCCACCTCCAGGGCAAGGGTGGGCGCTGGGTGGGGTGGACTGGAGGGGAGGGAAAGAGAGGAGAGGATGTGTCACTTTACAAGTTGTGAAGCTTTCACACTGAAGCTTCCAGACCGAAAGACATTCTCCCAGCCATTATGAAACATTAACATGGACAATTTGGACTATTATTATTTTTATTTATTTATTTGATTTGTATACCGCCCTTCCAAAATGTTTCAGGACGGTTTACAATTAAAACACACCACTAAAACAGTAAAGAGCTAAAACAAATTAAAAAACAATATAACGATTAACAATTTTAAAACATTTTAAAACAACAATTAAACAATGACAGTGATTAAAAACCCCAAAATCGGGTTTTGAATTTTAAAATAAACCAGAAATTAAAACCCCCACAATTGAGGAAGCTGAGAAAGCTTGGGTGAAAAGATGGGTTTTCAGGTGTTTTTTGAAAATTGCCAGAGATGGGGAGGATCGTATCTCAGCAGGGAGCGCATTCCACAATCTCGGGGCAGCAACCAAGAAGGCCCGTCTCTGTGTAGCCACCAAACGAGTTGGCGGTAACTGGAGACGGACCTCCTCAGATGACCTCAATGGGTGGTTGGGCTCATAATGAAGAAGACGCTCTCTTAGGTACCCAAGGCCTAAGCCATTTAGGGCTTTGTAAGTTATAACTAGCATTTTGTATTTTGTCTGGAAACCTATTGGCAGCCAGTGTAACTCCATCAGTAAAGGAGTAACGTGGACTCTCCGAGATGTCCCAGAGACCAACCTGGCTGCTACCAATTATTACCAGTAATCGGCCCATCAAAAGACTTGGCCAGCAGCCATTACACCAATACTGTATTTAACTTAGGTTTCAGTGCCCAGCAATGGTTGATTTGCAAAGGAACTAGGAGGACCCTGGCCCTCCAGCTTGTGTGATGCCCCCTTTGTTTTAGAAGGCTACTGTAGGAGGCCTTGTCTGGCTTACTTCACCTGGATATACCCAGCATTTATTCCTGTGGATATGCCTGGCTGAGCAGGACATATCCTGGCTGAGCAGGACAGTCTGGTCTTCAGTTCTGCATCGCTTGGTTTACTCAGACAGTCTATCCAGATCCACCCATTGTATGTTTCTCCCAGAAAGACTCTCTCTTTAACTAGCTGGCTGCCTGCCTTTCTCCCCTCATGCACTTGGTTTGGTCAGATAGTCCCTCCTGTGAATCAGAGTCTCGTGCCACACCCCAAAGATCCCAGCTGCCTCAGGGCACTTCCCGATGGTGATTTTTTCCATCACGAAGAGATTGTTGGCGCAGCGGGTGGGTGGGAGTGGGCGGGCAGTACATCTACATGACATCATCAACACCCATAGGTCTTTTGCACTGTCCCCATAAAACACCTGTTTAGCATCCCTCCCATGCTCTGTGCAGGTTCCTCCCTGGCTGCACTTCCCTTCTGGAGGAGGTCGTGGAGGAGGCTGATGAGATTCGGGGTGCTGAGAAATTCATTGGGAACCTGTTCCCCCGTGGGCCACCCAGTTCTTGATTTTAAACCATATATTGTGTTTTCTCCTCACCTTCAGGCTTTGTCTTGAGTTTGACAACATCATTCTTAAATTTATGGTGATAACAACAAAATAATTTATAGGCAGAGGCCTTTTTCACAGGCCTGGATTTTATTGGTAGCAGTCTCCAAGTACAGTATTATTAATGACCCTTACCTTTCCTCTTAAAAATCCATTAGCAGATGTTTACTTCTTCATCTGGGGTTTTAAGAGACCATCTGAACAGGGCTCTGCATTCCAGCTTGAGTTTCCTCCTCTTCTCAAGAAGATTAATGCTCTCACAGTTCATATTAAGCAGTAGAACTCCAGCTAGCTTCATAATGCATGTATAGGTTTGTGTGTGTGTGTTTTAAAGCTGCTTTTCCACTTCCAGAACTCTCAGCAAGTAATGCTTTGGCATCAGGTAATATTTTATTTGCTGACATAGTTATGTTAGTAAGCTAATAAGGTGCAGTACTGACACCCATTCATTTGATAAAGAAAAAGGAGGGCTGAACAAAATCCCATTTATTTTATTTGGTTTCTGGCAATGGGTATTTCTTCAAGAGCTAATTACTCGCACAATTAATTGCTAATTGCTTATGCAGTTATATTACATACAATCACATTGTTAAACCCTTTGGTGTTTATGTTGCTGATCATTTGAGATGTTAATCTCTCTGATAGCTTCTCTCTCCACTCCCAAAATTCAGCGTACTCTCATCCATCAGTAAAGAAGCATCCAGTGCCACTTAGCAATTTTTTTAATTAATATGAAATGTTTTTAAACACACACTTACTAGGAGGGCTTTACAAATCAAAGCTTGCTGTTTCAGGGCCATAGTCCACACACAAAGACACTGGCTGACATCCAGGCTAAGTTACTCGATATTACTGTTCAGGAGTGACACCAAGGGCTACCCAATTTCAAAAGGACTACTCAGGAATAATTTAGTCTGGATGTCAGCCACTTTCATTGCCTTATTAAGAAAAGCAATGCAGACTCCTATCACTATTTGAGGGTATCTGGTGGGCCACTGTGAGAAACAGGATGCTGGACTAGATGGGTCTTGGGCCTGATCCATCAGGGCTGTTCTTATGTTCTTATGAGGGGTTTGCTGAATAAAACCTGCTGCTGTAACAAACAATTTGGTGGTTTTTGAGCTTTATTTGTTTGCTTTAAATGGATTTCTGTATCACCTTTCCCAGAAATGGGGCACAAAACAGCGAGCAATAACAAAATCATTACAAACATTTTTTTTAAAGCCCACATAAAATGAACAAAAAATAAAGTTTGTGAACACATTAAACACAGCAGAAAAGGCTAAACACACTGCTGCCAACTGGTTCAGTGTTAGCAGACTTCGTAGAACAAAAATGTTTTCAATTTCCATTTAAAAACAGAGAGGGAGCCAGCTGAATCTTAGCAAAGAAGGCATTCCAAAGCCAAGGTGTCGCCACCGCGAAGGCCCTGTCTCTGGTAAATGCATTTCACTCAATGGTGGACTAGAGAGAAGGGTCTCTGATGCTGATAATCAGTGGTGTAGATATCATTGAGTATTGTGTGTGTGTGGGGGGGGTGTTCCTGGGGCCTCAGGTCTCCAGGGACTGCCATCTATTCACCCCTCCCCCTCCCCCTCCCCCCACGCTGGGCACTCCAGACTAAGAACGTAAGAATAGCCCTGCTGGATCAGGCCCAAGGCCCATCTAGTCCAGCATCCTGTTTCACACAGTGGCCCACCAGATGCTGCTGGAAGACTACAGGCAGGAGTTGTTGAGGGCATGCTGTCTCTTCTGCTGTTACTCCCATGCAACTGATGCTGAGTGGCCCCAATCCCATTAAGACAGGCCTGTTCTTGATGGAATGGAGCAACATGGCCATGCTGGCTTGGTGATGTCATCAGGCCACTTCAGCATGGCCTGTGCAGAGTTGGGGCCAAGCACCAACAGGTAGGTGCTGCCCAGCAAAGGCAGGTAGGTGATAGTGGCAGATGGGCAGGTAACCTAGCAGGTGATTGGTGGGTGGCCACAAAGTCAGGTGGTGGCAAAGTCGGGGTCATCCTCAAATCTTGACCTAGGGCCGCCTCCAACTTTGCTGCACTATAGATGATTTGTCAGTTGATATGTAACTCTTGGTTTTATAAGTTGTGCATGACCCTGGTGTCTTATGATGGAGTGTTATATAAAGGTAAAAATGAATAAATAAAGGCACTGGCAGGTTCACACAGGAGAAGGCAGTCAGCTACAATGGCCCTTGGGATGATGGAATTGACTGGGGCTTCTTGCCTATAAATCATTTTCTACTGAGCTGTTCTCTTCTACGTGTTCTCTTCCCATCCTGAGAACCAAACATGACAGTGCTGCAGAAGTCCATTCAGTTCAGGAGCATTAATAAAATCAAGCTTGCCTTTACAGTGCTAGTCCAGCAGTGATAGTTCTCCATTCAAATCAAAACTGCAAGTCAAAAATGCAAATCAAATCAAAACTACAAAAACTGCAATAAAAACCTTTATTTCTGATCTTCTAATAGATTTTAACTCTGTAAGTCACAGACAGCTAAAGAGAAGTGCATATGGGAATAATGTCCATTAGCAAGGTATGAATTGTCAGGTCAAGGCAAGCAGCATGTGAAAAGAAATGAAAAAGCACAAAGGATCACCAAGGAAACTGATGACATCGTTCATTGAACCTCCCTCAGGCTTTTGCCTAGTATACACATACCATATTATTCATACACAGTGAATCTCCCATTTTCCCAAACTCCCCAGTTACCCAAATGATTTGTGTCTCCATTGATATAGCTTTATGTCAAGCTGTATGTACTCCCATTTAATGATATGCTATCGTATAAAAATATATGAAGTTGCCTTCGTTGCATCATTGGTCCATTTAGGTCAGTATTCTCTACAGTGATTGGAATGGCACTGCAGGGTTTCAGACAAGGTTCTTTCCCAGCCCTACCTGGAGATGCCAGGGATTGAATGTAGGGACTTCTGCATACACAGTATTACTACATGATCCAGCTGGGGTGGCTGATGTAATCTGGGGGGATGAATGCTCATTATGATTGTTGACGAGTTCTACACCCTTAGACATGAGGTATAGATAGTATTGCAATACTTTCAGCTTTCAATGTGTTATCATACTTTTATTAACCTGATCATTGGGCCTGCAGCGACCCCATTTGCAATGGTGTTTTAAAAGGGTTTTTAAAAAAGCTTTTAAAGTTTTAAATATTCAACAACTACTATAAAATTTTATCGATGTTGTCAGAGGAACAGAAATGACATTTGGCAGGAATGTCCTCCAAAGATTAATCCATTCTGAGAATACAACAATTTGTACTCTAAATCACCCTTGTAGTGGGTGATTCAATCATTAGGGGGATAGAGAGATGGGTTTGTGACCCACGTGTTGACCGCACGGTGACTTGCCTGCCTGGTGCGAAGGTTGCGGACATTATGCAGCGTCTAGACAGGCTCCTAGGCAGTGCTGGGGAGGAGACAGCTGTCGTGGTGCACGTCGGCACCAACAATGTGGGGAAATGCAGTCGGGAGGTCCTAGAAGCCAAATTTAGGCTGATAGGTAGCATTTTGAAGTCCAGGACCCCCAAGGTAGCATTCTCAGAAATGCTACCTGTTCCACGCGCAAGTACAGTGAGACAGGCAGAGCTGAGGAGTTTCAATGCGTGGATGAGACGTTGGTGCCAGGAGGAGGGGTTTAGATTTGTTAGGCACTGGGACACACTTTGGGGAAAGCAAGGCCTGTACAAAAGGGACGGGCTGCACTTGAACCAAGATGGAACCAGACTGCTGGCACTTAAAATCAAAAAGGTTGCAGAGCAGCTTTTAAAATGACACCTGGGGAACAGCCGATGGGAGCTGGGCAGTATCCCGTTTGGCAAAAGCCATCCTTTAAAGTGTGAGGCTGCAAAGAATTCAAATAAAACAGATGGGGACGGAGCAGAACTGCATAAAGAGCAGATGGGAGGCTGTGCCAGCAGGTCAAAGAGTCAAAAGAATAGCATACATCAGGGGAAAGATTCAGTGTATAGGTGCTTGTATGCCAATGCCAGAAGCCTCCGAGCCAAGATGGGTGAGCTGGAGTGCTTGGTTGCTAATGCAGAAATAGACATAGTGGGCATAACAGAGACATGGTGGAACAGTGAGAACCGGTGGGACACTGTTATCCCTGGCTATAAACTCTATAGGAAGGACAGGGAGGGGCGCCTTGGAGGAGGGGTAGCACTGTATGTTAAAGAAGGGATAGAATCTAACAAGCTAGAAAACCTAAGTGGACTGGAGTCCACAGAAACCCTGTGGGTGACTATACAAGGCCGGAAAGGAATCGTGCTACTGGGGACATGCTATCGCCCTCCGGATCAAAATGCCAACAGTGACTGGGAGATGCAGGAGGAAATCAGGGAGGCATCAAGGAGAGGCAGGGCTGTAATTATGGGTGATTTCAACTACCCACACATAGAATGGGTAAATTCACATTCAAGTCAGGACAAAGAGGTCAAATTTCTAGATACGCAAAATGACTGTGCCCTAGAACAGTTGGTCATGGAACCGACCAGAGAGAAGGCGACCTTGGATCTAATTCTGAGTGACACCCAGGACCTGGTGCGTGATGTCAGTGTCATCGACCCTTTAGGGAACAGTGACCACAGTGCCATCAAATTCAACATACATGCGGGGAGAGAATCACCAAGGATGTCAAACACAGATATTTTAAATTTCAAAAGAGGAAACTTCTCCAAAATGAGGAGTATGGTGAAAAGAAAGCTGAGCGGGGAAATCAGGAGAGTCACTTCGCTCCAGAGTGCATGGCGTTTACTCAAAACCACAATACTAGAAGCCCAGTTAGATTGTATACCCAAAAGGAGGAAAGGTACCACTAAGTCCAGGAGGATGCCAGCATGGCTAACGGGTACTGTCAAGGAAGCCATAAAAGGGAAGAAGACTTCCTTCCGAAATTGGAAGTCCTGTCCAAACAAAGAAAACAGAAAGGAACACAAACTCTGGCAAAAGATATGCAAGGTGACAATAAGGGAGGCAAAAAGAGAGTTTGAGGAACATTTAGCCAAAAGTATCAAGGGGAATAACAAAAACTTCTTTAAGTACATCAGAAGCAGGAAACCTGCCAGGGAGGCGGTTGGGCCATTAGACAATGAGGGAGTGAAAGGGATTATTAAGAAGGATATGGAGGTTGCAGAGAAACTGAATGAGTTCTTTGTGTCTGTCTTCACGGCAGAGGATACTGAGCATATACCTGTTCCTGAACCAGGCTTTTTAGGGATGGAGGCTAGAGAGCTGAGTCTGATAGAAGTGACAAGGGATGATGTTCTAAACTGTCTGGAAAAACTGAAAGCTAACAAATCACCAGAGCCGGATGGCATCCATCCAAGAGTCCTCAAAGAACTCAAATGTGAAATTGCCGACCTCCTTGCTAAAATATTTAACTCATCCCTGAAATCGGGCTCTGTACCAGAGGACTGGAGAGTAGCAAATGTAACACTGATTTTCAAAAAGGGATCCAGGGGCGATCCGGGAAATTACAGGCCGGTTAGCCTAACGTCCATTCCAGGCAAATTGATGGAAATCATCCTCAAGGATAAAATTGTAAAGCACCTAGAAGAACAGGCCCTGCTGGGAGTGAGCCAGCATGGCTTCCGCAAAGGTAAATCTTGCCTCACCAACCTTTTGGACTTCTTTGAGAGTGTCAACAAGTATGTGGATAAAGGTGATCCAGTTGACATAGTCTACCTGGACTTCCAAAAAGCTTTTGACAAAGTTCCTCATCAAAGACTCCTGAGGAAACTTAGCTGTCATGGGATAAAGGGACAAGTACATGTGTGGATTGCTAACTGGTTGAAAGACAGGAACCAGAGGGTAGGTATAAATGGAGAGTTTTCACAATGGAGGGAAGTAAGAAGTGGGGTCCCCCAGGGATCTGTACTGGGACCGGTGCTTTTTAATTTATTCATAAATGATCTAGAAGTAGGGGTAAGCAGTGATGCGGCCAAATTTGCAGATGATACCAAACTCTTCCGGGTAGTGAAATCCAAAACGGATTGTGAGCAGCTCCAAAAGGATCTCTCCAAACTGGGGGAGAGGGCGACAAAATGGCAAATGCGGTTCAATGTTAGCAAGTGTAAAGTGATGCACATTGGGACGAAAAACCCCAACTTCAAGTATATGCTGATGGGATCTGAGCTGTCAGTGACGGACCAGGAGAGGGATCTTGGGGTTGTAGTGGACAGCTTGTTGAAAGTGTCGACTCAATGTGCGGCAGTTGTGAAAAAGGCAAATTCCATGCTAGGGATCATTAGGAAGGGGATTGAAAATAAAGCGGCTAACATTATAATGCCCTTATACAAAACTATGGTGCGACCACACTTGGAGTACTGCGTACAATTCTGGTCACCACATCTTAAAAAGGACATTGTTGAACTGGAGAAGGTACAGAAGAGGGCAACCAAGATGATCAGGGGCCTAGAGCACCTTTCTTATGAGGCAAGACTACAACACCTGGGCTTTTTAGTTTAGAAAAAAGACGACTGCAGGGAGACATGATAGAGGTCTATAAAATCATGCATGGCGTGGAGAAAGTGGAGAGAGAGAGATTCTTTTCCCTCTCACACAACACTAGAACCAGGGGTCACTCCATGAAATTGATTGCCAGGAGGTCTAGGACCAACAAACGGAAGTACTTTTTCACACAACGCGCGATCCACTTGTGGAACTCTCTGCCACAGGATGTGGTGAAGGCCAACAACCTGGATGGCTTTAAGAGGGGTTTGGATGACTTCATGGAGGAGAGGTCTATCAATGGCTACTAGTCAGAGGGCTGTGGGCCACCTCCAGCCTCAAGGGCAGGGTGCCTCTGAGTACCAGTTGCAGGGGAGTAATGGCAGGAGAGAGGGCACGCCCTCAACTCCTGCCTGTGGCTTCCAGCGGCATCTGGTTGGCCACTGTGCGAAACAGGATGCTGGACTAGATGGGCCTTGAGCCTGATCCAGCAGGGCTGTTCTTATGTTCTTAACCCTGACCCTAACCCTTTCCTCTGTGCAAAAATGAATGCAATTTTACCCAATTGATTTGGGGTAGGGATAAAGAAGTGGTGATAACACATGAAAAGATGAAAGTGCAACAATACTATCACCTACTTTCTTTCTTTAACGGGGTAGGTGTTGCCAAAAATCACTATGAGATTTGGCCAAAATTTGTGAGCCTGGTTCATGGCCTAAATGTGCTCTACCACTGAGCTAAACCTCAATCTCTCTATTTGTTCCTCCATTTGCTTTGTTCCCCAAAGTAGTTTTTACATCAAAGAGTGGGATATAAGCTAATTTAAAAAAATTAAAATGAACAAAAATTCACCTAAATTACAATAATCAATTTAGAGCTTGCTTGGAGGTTCTAGCAGGGGAGCACAGCTATCATATACCCTTGATCAAAGAATGGTACACTTCTATCTGGGATGGTCGTCCTCTTCCACTGAGCATCCAGCTTTGGAAGGAACGCACATGGAGTGGTGAGGGAGGAAGAGGACACCCACCTAGCCAGCCAGATCAGCCGAATCAACCCTGGCAATCAATGGGGTGACAGATGTCACAGCCAGAACGCCCTCATATCCAATCAATTTAGAGAAGGAAAAAGAATCTCAAATGAATGTTCCTATCTGAATGTGTTTGCAAAAATTCAAATATGTATTCTCCCAATTAATTATGTCTCAACACTGTCAGTTATGGAAGGTATTACTGGATTTAAAAACCAAAGATGTAAAAGTGCTGAACTGAGCAAGCTGATACATTAGCACTATAACTTTAACACTAATCCACAAGTTGTTCTGGTAAGAACTAATCTGCCTATTTTCCTTTCACTATAATCTTAATTGATAATTACCATGTTCAAAAGTTAGCCCACTTCAGTGTTAAACGTTCACATGTCTGCCGTCTTGAATAGAGGTGGATGACATCACCACAAACTATGCCATTGAGGTGTCCTAATGTGTCCCTACGCCTGTAGCAAATTATGTTCAAATTGTTAGGCAGTCTACAAGTTAGCCCACTTGTGCCTCAAACGTTAATGCGTCTACCATCTTGAATTGGGGTGGATGACAACATCACAAACTATGCTGTCCCTGTGTGTCACTCACTACAACTGTAGAAAATTTGGTTCAAAGCGGTCCACAGGTTAGATGGTCCAAAAGTTAGATGATCAAAGATGGTCCACAGGTTAGCCCACTTGCGTCTAAAACGTTCATGGACCCGCTATCTTGAATCAAGGTGGAAGACATAATTACAAACTACACCATTGAGGTATCCCTATGTATCACTCACTACAACTGTAGCAAATTTGGTTCAAATCGTTTAGATGGTCCACAAGTTAGCCCACTTGTACTTCAAATGTTTATGCATTCGCCATCTTGAATCAGGGTGGATGACATCATCACAAACTACACAGTTGAGGTGTCCTTATGCATCCCTACAACTGTACCCTATTTGGTTCATATTGGTCCAGGCATTGCCAAGTTGATAGTGGGAGCGACACACACACATGGCGGGTGATCTTATAAGCTTACTTTCCTTTAGGGATGTGCACAGAATCACGGCGGGGCAGTTCGAAGGTGGTGGAGGTGCCTCTTTAAGAGCTGGGGAGGGTGCACTCACTCCTCCCACTGCCCCCCCCCCGCCGGCATCCTTTGTTAAGAAAGCTGATCGAGGCGATCAGCTTTCTTAACAAAGGACGTCGGCAGTGTAAAAAGCGGCAGGAGGGGTAAGTGCACCCTCCCCTGCTCTTAAAGGGGCACCCCTGCTGCCTTCGAACCTGCAGAACCGCCAGTTCCGTGCACATCTCTACTTTCCTTAAGGAAAGAAGGCTAAAAACTGTGAAGATGTAAGGGTATGGGCCATATAAAAGCATATGGACCGTGACTGTTAGAAGCATTTCTCAAGCTCAAAAGTGAGTTTTAATAGGGTTTGGAATGCTAAGTGTCAAATCTTCATTCTGAAATTTGCCTGCTTGGCTCAGCCCCCACCCTCCGGCCGCATAGGTGGTGGATAAAATTACAGAAAAGCGGCGGTTCAGCGCAGCAGGGCCTTGCAGTGGGGCGGATGTGAAGTGGTGACAGGAAGCCCCCCACCAGGCATGTGGAGGCCCCACCTGGACATTGGAGGCCACAGACTGGGGCCCCAAGCTCTGGAGGTTAGAGGCATCCTACCCATGCCTCTCCTACCCTAATGAGAATCATGTGTAGCATCTGAGTAGGGCTTATCTGTTGGTAATAGAACTGGCATGGAGAACAAAACGTTTTTAGCTGAGTAGGGCTTATCTGTTGGTGACAGAACTGGCATGGAGAACAAAACTTTTAGCTCCATCAAAAATAAAAGATCTTACTTCACATAAAACATGTTTAGGATAGGTATGTTAATGCAAAATATATCACTGTTTTCCCTTCATAAATCCAGCATGTAGACAAAGGTTCGCGTAATGCACTTTGACCTTTTTGTACCACCACCACTGATAATATATTTTTCTGGTATCTCAACTGGCTGTCTTATTGTTGGTTTACTGCTGTCTTGTATTTCATGTCATTTTTAAAAACTTTGTTTTATTTATAAGCCACCCTGAAAGTTTGCAGACAGAAGGGTGGAGTATTAAGTTCCTTGGACAAGGAAACAAACAAGCAAGCAAGCAAGCAAACAAACAAGCAAACAAACAAACAGAGAACTCCTTTTATGCCAGATGCACTGATGCAAATTCACATCATCCTATACAACAGCTTAATAGTGTTACATTGGTCTGATGCATTGTCTCTCATGCGACAGTTGTTTCGCATTCAATTGTAACCTTCAAGGTGATTCACATGGCTGAGATGTGGAATCAGGATCTTCTGCCTTCTTACATGTTGATGTCTCCAGCAATCTGCCTTCTCAATAACAACCTTCTTTACTGAGATGTTCCCTCTGGGCAGCTTACCTTAGGTTTTGTTTTCCTTTTAAGTCAGGATCCACCAAGGGAATTCTGATGACTGCCACGGGCAACACACCATAACCCAACCTGATAGTGCTATAGACAAACATCAGTGTCACCTTTTCCATACGAACATACATGTTTGTGTGCATCTTGAAAATGTGTTGTATTCTATCTAGTAGTCTCCTATGTTTTGTGATTTTAGAAGTTTGTCCTAGTGGGGATCCTTTCCTGTAGAGAGTGTGGGGGTGGAGTCAAAAAGAAAAGGGAGGGAAAGGAGAAGGAGAAAAATTGAGTTGTTTCTAAATAAAGTCTTTGTTAAACCAAGCCAAGACTACTTCGTGTTTATGAGGGGAGCAGCTATAAAACATCTGGTGATGAGATTTTGAACCAGCTATGTGTGTGAGCCTGCAAAGCTTGTGAAAGTTCCTGCACCTTTATTTCATTGCATTACTGGGCCTACATTCCTGAACTGCAACATTCTGCTTTTACTGCTGCTGATTGTTTATCCAGCATGGCTCAGATTCAACCACCACTTTTTTTCTTGTCTACCCCAGGATAACGCACTCTTCCCTGGAAACAATGGAAGACTTATTTCTACGATCACCCCCTCACTATTCAGACCCCTGATTTTACTCATCATCAGGGATCAGATTGTTATGAAAACAAACTGCTACAAACTGCATGAAAAACTGCTACTGGAGTGGAGACTTACCTTGGATAATGTTATAGAGATGGCTAGGAGGGAGGAAAATGCTCTTCTCTATGCCAAATCACTCTCTTTGGTACCCTAAAACCCACCTCCTGAAATCTACACTAAACCCTTCCAAACTTCATCTTCTCACATGGCACTGCCCTAGAAAGCGGCAGCACAAGAAAGGAAGAGCTATCAGTGCTACACATTTGTAGACTCTCCTACAAAGCCGATTTTACTTACTGTCCTGCATGGAAGGTCACTTGCAACAGATGCAAGAAAAGGGGACACTTTGCTAACATTTGTAAGTCTGCTGTCCACTCCATTCCTGATTCAGTATATGATAAGGAGGAGGTAGATGAACCACTTACTGACAGCATTTTAAGTGTGACAAACTCAGAGCCAGCTTCTCCACATTTTCAACTAAATTTAATGACCCTGAAATGCAGATGCTGGCTGATTCTGGTTCTCCATACACTATCATTTCCCATATACTTTACAAGAAACTCTTTACAACATCAGATCTGCACCCATGGGGATATGGAGGTTCCCCTATTACCATAAATGCTGTCACTGCTGTCCTGGAATACAAAGGATGTACTGCAGAAGGGAAAGTGTATGTGCCACATAAAGGTATCTCAATATTGGGCTGGAAACATCAGAAAGATCAACGGATAGTATTAGACCAATTTAGCACAGAACCCATTTTACAGAAGATGGAGAATCCATATGCTGATACGATTGCTGATTGCTCGGATGTTTTTGCTGATACTCCTGGCATTGTCATACATTTCAAACACAAAATTCAGATGAAGGCAAAAGCAATAACCAGAAAACATAACGTGAGGAACCATAGCATTGCACCCACCACTTAAAGAGGAGCTTTGAAGACTATAGTATGCTGACATCATAGAATCTGTTTATTCATCAGAATGGGTCTCTCCCATTGTTCTTGTATGGAAATCAAATGATACACTTTGAATGTGTGTAGATTTAAGAGGTGTGAACTCCAAAATGGCCGTGGATTGTCATCCTTTACCCAATATCAATGAAATGCTGCTTACTGTGGAAGAAGTCTCAGTGTTCACAACTTTGGACTTGTCTTGGCCTATCATCAAATTCCTCTATTCACATTCTTGCAAATATACAGCCTCCATTACCCCAGAGGGTCTTTTTCAATTCAAAAGACTGCCCTTTGTGTTAGCCTCTGCAGCTTCATTATTTCAATTAATGATGCATGCAATTTTGGGGACTACAGATGGCATCACTTAAGAACATAACAACAGCCCTGCTGGATCAGGCCCAAAGCCCATCTAGTCCAGCATCCCGTTTCACACAGTGGCCCACCAGGTGCAGCTGGGAAGCCCACAGCAGGTGCTCAGTGAAAGCTATTCAGGAAGCACCAGAGCCCCACAACAAGGATGCACTTTGGCCATTTTTAGGACTCTGTGAATATTACTCTAAATTTGTTAGACATTTGCCTCAAAAGTTGCTCCATTGCTTCTTCTTTTAAAAACAAATGTAGCATTTAACTGTGATGCATCCTGCAAGGCTAGTTTTCAGACTATCAAATCGCCCATTGCTGAAAGCCCTGCTCTCACTTCTTTTGACACCAACAGGCACACTATTGTATGTTACCACTGATGCTTCTGAATATGGTGTGGGTGCTGTCTTTACCCAGCAAAAAAGGGACAGGGAAGTTATAATTGCCTTTGCTTCCAGAGTGCTTATGGCATCAGAAAAGATATATTCTGTCATTGAAAAAGAAGCTCTAGCCTGTTTCTGGGCAGTGAGGCACTTCAGGACTTACGTGTGGGGCAGAACATTAACTGTGGTCAGGCCATAAACCCTTATCTGCCTAATTTACTATGCAGGGATCAAATCGAGCAACCCCAAGTATAACCAAATGGATCACCAGACTTATAAAACTTGGATTCTCAGGAGGAATATCTTCCAGGTCTTCGGAATACAACTGCAGTTTGTTTATCTCAACTTCCACTTCCAGGCCATGAGGAGATCCAAGAGGAAGAAGAGGATGAAGGAGTAGTAATTATGAAATAGCTTCATCCACTCATGGAGTGATCCTGTCTTCTGAGTGGAAAGTGACCCTCAGTGCTGATCAAGGGCTTACTAAACTTAAACCTTACATAACTAATGGATGGCTGTGCTAAATCAAAGTACCTTGACATCTTCAACCATACATGCATATAGCAAGTGAACTGTCCCTTCTCAATGAGCTGGTGCTGAGGACTGATCTTTAGGTGGTGCCAACCTCCAGACAATCAAAAGTGATCAAAATTGCCCACGGAGATCACATTTACATTTGACTAAAAGGCAAATCAGAGAAAGTTTTTTGTGGCTATGTATAAAAAAACAGATTGAAAAATGTAACCAGACACTGTAGAGCTTGTGCTGTATGTGACTAATTGCAGAAGACCTTTACCACCCCCTTGACTTCAGTAGAGTATCCCAATGGTCCATGGGGAAAATGTGCTCTGGATATAATGGGGCCTTTTGATAACCATCCTACAAAATGAAGATTTGTTATAGTGATGGTGGATTACTATTCCAGGTGGCCAGAAGTTTCATTTGCTGACAATATTACTACAAACAAGGTGATTCGGTTCATGGCTGTAGTTTTGGCAAGGGAAAGTCTTCCTAAAGATCCTAGTGACTGACAATGGGTCACAGCCTATCTCATTTGAAAAGGAGCAATACTTGCATAACCACAGGATAAAACACAAGACAATTTCATTGTACCATCCTCAAGGGAATGCCTTAGTGGGGAAAATGAACCGGTTAGTGAAGGAATGTTTACAACTGGCTACTATACAACAACAACCATGGAAAGAGACAATCTGTGAAACTCTATTTGCTTATCAAACTACTACTCATTCTACTACAGGAAAATCACCAATTGAACTGCTGAGACGATGCAAAGCTACCAACAAAATTACCCAATGGCAACAACTGATAGGACTTGCCATGCCATCTCAACCTGAGAATGTAGAGATTTGTGATAGAGTAATGGAAAAGCAACAAAAATATGTGGATTGGAAATGGGGTGCAAAACAGCGAACATTTCAGATGGGAAACTTTGTCTGAGTACAGTTGCATTATAAAGTGAAAAGGGGATGTTCCTGATATTCTGGACCAAAACAAAAAATCAAAATCCAATACGTTTCTGTCATATTGAATGATGCGGGGCGGGGGGGGGGGATGGAACAGTTTGTGACTCTCCAGCGTGCATACTCAGAGACAAGAGGGAAGGGAGTCTTTGATCTTGACTCCAGTTTTGACCTCACCATGGAGGCTGAGGAAAGGGATGGACAATCCTCTGTACCAGAAAACAAATCACTAACAGCTCCTGTGCCAGAGACCCCGCAAATTAGGAGAAATGTGATGGGAGACCACCTAAAAGACTTCAAGACTTTGTAACTGAATTTTAAATAAATTCAATTCAGGTTGTTATAAAGGGGAAGGATGTTTTGTATTCTATGTTTTGTGATTATAGAAGTTTGTTCCAGTGGGGATTCTGGAGAGAGAGAGAGAGAGAGAGAGAGAGCAGCAAGAAAAGGGAGGGAAAGGAGAAAAAGAAAAATGAAGTTGTTTCTGTGTAAAGTCTTAGTTAAACCAAGTTAAGAATACTTCGTGTTTATGAGGGAAGCAGCTGTAAAACAAAATGCAATCAAAGTCATGGAGCAGAATGAATAATAATAATGAGTGACCTAGAAGTGTGGATGAAGCTATGCAAGAGATGCAGGGTAGAAACTAATTAGCCCTTGAACTGCCAGACCTGATTACTTCCAGCTGGCTCTGACATTTCTAAGATTAATTAGGGAGTTAGCTGTCACATTCCACAAAGGGACCACCATTATACAAGCAACTTCTACCTGCCTTCTGCACACAATATCTCAAAATTAGTTCTGGAAGATAACTGTGGATTCTGTGAAGGAAGCCTTCTGGTGTCGAAATGCTTCCTGGAGAAAGCTCCACTTTTATGCTCTGAAACTTGATCTGCAATTGAAACAAGTGGCCTGTCACACTGAAGCATCCAAAATGGTGCCTGAGCTTCCTTTAAGTCATTTATAATAGCACCGATTAACTCTGGCTGGCACACTGTTATATAAAGCTGGTGTGAATGAAGTAATTCAGCACAGACTCATTTAGTAAAATTGGTGTGATCAATGGGAGATCAGAGGAAAGCATCTGGAGAAAATAAGTGTATGTTGTACAGCATCACTGGGCACAGTAGCAGCAGAGCTAAACTGAAGATGGAGGAAATGGGACAAAGAGGGCATCCCAAAAGAGCAGTACCTCTTTGTAGATCCGAACAGAGCCTCCTATTGATGAGGAGAGCTGGTCTTATGGTAGCAAGCATGACTTGTCCCCTTAGCTAAGCAGGGTTCACCCTGGTTGCATATGAAAGAGAGACTAGAAGTGTGAGCACTGAAAGATATTCCCTTCAGGGGATGGAGCCACTCTGGGAAGGGCAGAAGGTTTCAAGTTCCCTCCCTGGCTTCTCCAAGATAGGGCTGAGAAAGACTCCTGCCTGCAACCTTGGCGAAGCCGCTGACAGTCTGTGAAGACAATACTGAGCTAGATAAAGAGCCAGCGTGGTGTAGCGGTTAGAGTGCTGGACTGGGACCAGGAACTTAAGACCCGAGTTCAAATCCCCATTCAGCCATGAAACTAGCTGGGTAACTCTGGGCCAGTCACTTCTCTCTCAGCCTAACCTACTTCACAGGGTTGTTGTGAAAGAGAAACTCAAGTATGTACTACACCGCTCTGGGCTTCTTGGAGGAAGAGTGGGATATAAATGTAAAATTAATAATAATAATAATAATAATAATAATAGACCAATGGTCTGACTCAGTATATGGCAGCTTCCTATGTTCCTATCATACAAACTATGCTTGTGCAGTAATTGCAACCAATAGTGGCAAGGGCAGTTGGTGGGTTTGTATAGGATAAGGCCAAGGCTGCATTTGGACCTGAAGGATGATGGTTTTGCTGTGATTAAAATATATGTATACCTTTCAATTAAAAAACATTATCAAAATAATGTACATAGCAAAAGCCTTGAGAACCTGGTTCCCTGTCCCAAAGGATCTCGTAATCTAAGAAGAAGCACAGAGCAGACAGCAGCAAGAACCACTGGAGTGACACTGCTGGGCTGAATAGGGACAGTTGCTTGCCCGCCCCCTCCTAAACAGCAGTGAGTTACCACTTTGTTTGTTTGTTTGTTTATTATATTTTTATACAGCCCCAAACTTGCATCTTGTGGCAGTGTACAATAAAACAATACAAATGATAACAGAAAAAGTTGAAACATTACAACAATTTAAAATTTTAAAACAATGTTAAAAACTATTAAAAGAGTATTTAATTTAAAGTCTGGGTGAACAGATGTGTCTTTAAGGACTTTTACAAAGGTGTCAGAGATGGGGAGGCTCTTATTTAAGCAGGGAGTGCATTTCAAAGCTTTGGGACAGCAGCGGAGAAGGCCCGTCCCCAAGTGGCCAATAGATGAGCCAATGGCAACTGCAGATGGACCTCTCCTAATGATCTCAATGGGCGGTGGGTTTCATAACGAAGGTGGGGTTCATAACAAAGAGGATGTTCTCTTAAATACCCAGGGACTAAGCCATTTAGGGCTTTATAGATTATAACCCGCACCTTGTATTTTGCCTGGGAACTTAGCAGCAGCCAGTGTAGCTCTTTCAATATGGGTGTAAGATGGTCCGAGATGACCCAGAGACCAATCTGGCCGCTGCATTCTGGACCAAATGCAGTTTCTGGACTACATACAAAGGCAGCACCACATCGGAGGTTACCAGCATATGTACCACTGTTCTGAAGTTGTTTATCTCAAGAAACCGACACAGCTGACGTATCAGCCGAAGCTGATAGAAGGCACTTCTGGCCACCACCTCAACCTGGGAAACCAGGGAGAAGATCGGATTCAAAAGCATGCCCAGACTGCGTACCTGTTCCTTCTGGGTAAGTGTGACCCCATCCAGAACAGGCAGATCAAACCCATCTCCTGAGTCCTGACCCCACACAGTGAGTACCTCTGTCTTATCTGGATTCAGTTCCAGTTTGTTATTCCTCATCCAGCCCATCACCACTTCCAGGCAGGCATTTAGGGAGGTTTAGGTGGGGTGAAAATCCAAGGTAATCGTACCCTGGAAGCAATATCAATCAATCAATCAATCAATCTGTTAATAAATATTAAGACCAGCAGATAACTCAGTACTGGTTAGGGGGAAAAGAAAGCCATGTGTGAAAAGTTTCCTGGTAGCCTATGACTGTGTTAAATATTTTTTGCCTCAGAACTGGATGTGATCTCTGTTAATTTATCTTGAGCCATTGTTTTCTTCTATTTTTATTTTACCGTGTTGGAAATATCGATTTTAAAAGTTTTGTTTTTTTAAAGGTACAATGCTTTTAAGCTGGTGTGACTCATCCCAAACCCCAGGGATTGCGTAGAATTTAAAATAAAATGAAGTAACAGTTGAATGGCCTGCTACATATTTCTTTGTTTCTTGTTTGTTTAGAATTCAGTACACTTTGTTTCTAAAAAATATTTCTGCAATATAAAAATTGTATACAAAGATACACAAAAATATGGCAGTATACAACAATGAAGGGTTCTCAATTAAAACAACAAAAACATCTATAGATACACTAGTAGATGAAGCCCACCATTGACTGGGCAAAGTCATTTTGCATAGATTGCAAGCTTAGGAAAGTTCAAAAAATATGTAATAGAATGTTTTATTAATATGCTGGGGAAAGGGAAGTAAAATAACAATTTGAAATTTGTAGGATTTCAACTTCAAACATTAATTGTATTTACTAATTACCATATATGCTAAATTTGAACCATAGTAAATTTGAATCTGAGAAAGATCTTCTGCTTCTCTTGAGCATGATGTTGTTTTTGAATTACTGATCTGCTTAATGAGTGTGAGAAATCTGTCCAGAGCACTAACAGTTAAAATCTGAGGATTTATTCAGAGTTTCTGCTACAAAATACAATTTAAAAAAAAACAAAAAACCACACATCTTCCCCAGCATGTTGCAATATAAGAAGTAGTCCATTCAACTAATTTCAGTGGCAGGACTGTATATGCAGAATTTGGTATCTGTAGGTAATTGGGAAGTATGACTTTCTTTCACAATATAGAACAGAGATTATTCTATAATTAATAAATAAAATCAATTCATCAACAAGTGGATTTAATGTGTTGTCTTCAATTTTTCTGTAACATGTGGTCAACATCTTAAGGTCGTTCTCATGACCAGCATTCAGTAACACTGGAGTTGAAGGAGGAAGCTCCTCCCTCTCTGTGTGTGTGATTGGCTGTGCAGTCTGTCCTTCATGCAAGAAGGAAGCCTGCATGGCCAGTTCCCCCTCCTCTCTGCAGTCTTCCTGCTGCTCTCCATTTCATCCAAATGTGGATGGAGAGTGGAGGTGGGGGAACGGAACTGTGGGTCCATTAGACCCATGGCCCCACATTATGTGCAAATGCAGCCTGATTTTCACACATTATACAAGAGGGTTGTGCTTTTGACTCTTGTAAAAGGGAGGTGCCTGACCTTGAATCTTCTCCCCACCACTCTCATTGTGCCAGTTTCAGAAAACTCCTAGGAGGCTGAGTCAGAACTGATATGCCTATCAACCTATATCAGTTTTCAGCCTCCTTATACCACTGACCATACCTTCCAGCTTCTGTTATGCTGAGATGGTCTTTCCTGATCCATTTTGACCCTCCTATGTTATATCAAAGACACCAGGAATGCCAAATCAGTGTCACTGATTGCATTCCCACATCTGGGAGCCTGATCATGGGCACAATGGGGATGTCATGAGGAGAGAAAAAGCAAGTGTGCACAGGAATGTAGCCAGGACCATTAAATTTTTACATGGAAGTAAGCCAGATATTGCAGCAAACACTAGTTCCTGCATAGCAAACTCAGATAACGAAGGGGGCTCAAATTTACTCTCTATATAGGGGTCAGCATTGGATACAATAAACCGTGCTATTGTATTATGTTTAATTACTTATTTTTCCCCTCTAACCTTCACAGAGTTATCTGCTGGTCTTGATCTTTATTAAAAGATTGGTTGGTTAGTTGGTTGGTTGGTATTGCTTCCCCAGGGTACAATTACATTGGATTTCAGCTTTAGGCTTACCCAGGAGCAAGCCCCATTGAACACAACGGAACACACTTATGGGTGAATATGCATAGGAACAACAACCTTCCATTTTCATGATTGGATGTCATACATGTTAGGAGGGTGGAACAGAACTTGAGTGAATGGCAAGCTTGCATCATCCTCTTTGCACAGCTTCCCCTGAGCAAATGATGTTCATTGCCAACATCGACTTATGCAATGTGCTTGTCTGCACCCAGGATTACAGTGGCTGTGACATTTCAAAGGAGCTGTGCTGTGCTTCTGTGTGAGTAGCCAGGAGATTCCTGGCAACACACACCTGACGTTAACCTCCTAGGCAGTCATCAGAAGCTTGAGACAGCCCATAAAGATGTAAGCTGCACTTCCCTTTTCTCCCCAAAGAATTAATCGGAAAGCATCCTGATTCTGTCTCCCTTTTAAATGATCTTTCAGCTGCTGTGGGGAGAAAATAAGCTTTCAGCGGATAAAATGTCTGCCAACTGTATCTCTGGAAATTACATATATAGCTCATCTTTGTAAGCCTCTTAAATAGACAAAAGGCTTCCTGATTAATGAACACTAGACATTGTTTAGTTCACTGCATGGTAGTATCAGTCTAAATGTAAACAATAAATTAAGTGCAGCAATACCCTTCACCTCCCTCAGCCTTATTTTCTAATGCACTTTATTTTCTTTGCAAACGTGAGTTTTGCTCCTGGTTATCTTACTTTTTATTTCTCATTAGCCAACTGCTTTAAATGCCTTTTCCTTATGAAGAGGTTATTTTATGCAACCTTGACTCAAAGAAGCATTTTAACACTAGATTTTGTCTCGTAGATTGCATTCATTGGGTTTTGTCTCATTCCATGGGTGGAAGGTTGTTTCATTTGCACAAGGAGTTCCCCTCTTCCCTCAGGCTTCTGTGCTCCCTGGCAATCTAATTCTGAAAGTTGGGGACCTCCAGAGTCCAGACCAGGGTGGTGTGTGACAAAAGGGCTTGTGGAGAGGGGGTTGGTTAAAAAATCCAGATCAAATTGCTCAATAGTACTACTCACAAGTAACGAGTTACTCAACTAAATTAATTTCAATAGGACTTAGAAACATAGAAATCAAGTAAGCTGCCTTATACTAAGTCAGACCATTGGTCCATCTAGCTCAGTATTGCTTTCACTGATTGGAAGCAATTCTCCAAGTTTTGAGGTAGGAGTCTCTCCCAGCTCTACCTGGAGATGCCAGGGACTGAACCTGGGACAGATGTTCTACCACTGAGCTATGGCCCTATCCCCTAAGGGGAATATCTTACAATGCTTACATGTCGTGATGTAGTGATGGGCTCACTTACACTGAGTGTGTGTGTGTGAATCGGCTCAAATCTGAACCAGTTTGACATTGAACTGGTTCAGTTTGAAGGTTCCAGGTTGAGCCAAACTACCTCCGGTTCACCTGGACCCCGAATTGAATGCCACCCCCCCCCCCAATTTGGGGGTTTGGCAGACTATTTTTTTTTTAAAAAAATATTTTTTCTTTTAACTTACCCCCTCCAGAGTGCTTCTCCAGTGTGGTGGTGGTGGGGGTCCGTGGAAGTTCCCTCTCCCCCTGCCGGCTTCCCTTCTATTAGAAATTGCCCAGTTTGCAATTCAGCCCTTTCCAGGCCTATTCCCTGGCACAGCGGCCATTTTGGAGGCTGCCACGCCAGCGCAGTGGGACCCTGCATGGCTGAGTCATCGGGAAATGGGCCTGGAAAGGGCTGAAGATGCCCCAACTGGGTGATTTCTAATAGAAGGAAGGCCAGCGGAGGGTGGGGGAGGGCAAAGCTCTGTGGACCCTACCACCACCACCACCTTGGAGAAGCCCCCCAGAGGGCGTTAGTTAAAAAAAAAATTAAAAAAAATGTTCATCAACCCACCCCCTTAACTGAACTGGGGGGATGTTGAAGGGGGCCAAAACCAAACTGGCCCAGTGCAGTTTGAGTTTAGTTTGAACTCGCGGGCCAAGTGGTTTTGTGCTCATCTCTAACTTACAGTGTAATATCCTCAAGTATAATATCTACACTGGGATATCATACAGTGCTCACCCGTCCAAATGCAAACTAAGGAGGACCTTGCTTAGCAGAGGGAACTATTCATGCTCACTATCACAAGACCAGCTCTCCTCCCCATCAAATAATTTAGTCAAGGTGTCAACCATTAGCATTAGGCTATTTTATTTTATTTATTCCTTGCCACAGAGAGAGGGAGAGAGAGAGGGACAGACAGACAGACAGACCGAGACCGCTTGGCCATTGCCAAACCAGTTCATCCCAACCAGGCCTGGTTTGGCGTGATCACGGATCAAGCTGCCACCGGTTCGGTCCATGATTGAACCTCCAAACTGACCTGGTTTGAGGCAAACCGGTTTGGCAACCAACTGTTCATGCACACCCCTAATGTTATCCAACAAAGCCTTATTTCCGAACATTTTTCCATCAATGCTCTTAAAACCTTATAGCAATACTCGGCATTCTACATTCAGCAGAGCTACTCCAAATAGCAAATAAATAAATTCTCTGTCTGTCCCTTCAAGATAGCAACTGAGAACCATTCAAGGTGTGCTGTGACTTGTTTTTCAAGGCATTTCACTGATAAGTAGCTGCAAACTCCATGTTTGCAGGACAAATAAAGGATGTTTCCAGGGACTGGTCCAGTTATCAGTGCTTCAATGTATGTCAGTTGTTGTAGCCTGAAGATGTTGACAGGGTGCTTGGCAGATGACCATTGCATGCACAACCCTTACCCCCTTACTGGATTCTTATATTTAGCCAGAGGGAATAAGTGGCTGGATTCTGGACTGTTTCACTAAGGGCAGCCATTAACCTGGCCACCTTGAATTCAGTGGCCATAAGGAACACTCCTGGGATCTGGCAAACTTGGCCAATCACGACTGTTCCCTTTATCAGCAGTTTGCTCAAGTGGGTGTTGGCCGTTCAACAACAGGCTTTTCTGGCTGTTGTTTGTCAGGGGCAACAGCTGCCCCTGCGAGCCCCAAACACCCCAGTGCCCACTACAAGCATAGGAACATAGGAAGCTGCCATATACTGAGTCAGAGCATTGGTCTATCTAGCTCAGTATTGTCTTCACAGACTGGCAGCGGCTTCTCCAAGGCTGCAAGCAGGAATCTCTCTCAGACCTATCTTGGAGAAGCCAGGGAGGGAACTTGGAACCTTCAGCTCTTCCCAAAGCGGCTCCATCCCCTGAGGGGAATATCTTGCAGTGCTCACACATCAAGTCTCCCATTCAAATGCAACCAGGGTGGACCCTGCTTAGCTAAGGGGACAAGTCATGCTTGCTACCTCAAGATCAGCTCTCCTTTCCTACATCCTTTGCTCGGCTCAGTGCCTTGCTTTCTCTTCCATGGTGCTGAGGGCCATCTCCACCGTGTTGTGGACTGTGATGCTGGGTGCTGTGGATTATGTCCGCCATCATGGCAGGACTATTACTCTCTTGCTGGTAGGGAGGTCGGGTGATGGTGCACACCCACATGGGAGCTTTAATTGCATATGCTGCCTGCTTGGGGCATCCAAGGGGTTGGTAGTGGGCAGGAGTGCCTGCCCACCTAACTCGCAAAGCAGGCAGGTCAAGGGAGTGGTGTTCCAGAGAGGGAGGGGACTTCCATCTTTGTGCCCTTTTGGGCAGCTGTTTGTGGTCCAGCCCTCCCTCCCACTGCATGCCCACAAGGCACATGGGCATGGCCTGTTTATGGCCCTCTTCCTGCACACTTGCCTTAGTTCTTGGACAACTGGATCCCTGTTATGTCAGCGTGTATGTGGGCCCCCTCTCTCCCACACAGCCTAAGTTCCCAGCCCATGAATTTCCTCCTTGGCAGGGGAGTGTGTGCAACCTGGACAGGTAGCAAGTCTGTCTGCTTTATTTATTCCCCTCTTCCAACTCCCTTTTGGACAAAGTAGGACCGTCCAGGCTTTTTTATTTTAAACCACCAAGGGGCCTCTCCCAGAACTTTGACGCTGCCATGTGCATGCTGCCCCTGGATGTGTCATCAGCACTACCCCCCACCCCACACCCACAGCATGGACAGGATCCCCCTTGTCCTTGGTGTGCTGGCAATGGATGTGTGGACTGCAAGAAAGAAGTGTGCAAAACTTTTCAATGCAAAGGGAAATGCTTTATTTCAAGGAACAAACAACATCCTCCTTGCAAACTTCAAAGAGGAAAACAACCAACAGGGATGATTTGCAAAAAGTGGGTGTTAACATAGAACTTGAACCTGTGTGGGGGCTTGAAAGTTTGTTTTGGGGTTTACAAACCTGGCTGGGGAGTTCTAACGCTATTATAAAGGGACTTCTAAACATACAGCAGCCACATTAAGTGACGCAGTGGGGAAATGCTTGACTAAGAAGCAGAAGGTTGCCGGTTCGAATCCTCCCAGTACTAAATTGGGCAGCAGCGATATAGGAAGATGCTGAAAGACATCATCTCATACTGTGCAAGAGGAGGCAATGGTAAACCCCTCCTGTATTCTGCCAAAGAAAGCCATAGGGCTCTGTGGACACCAGGAGTTGAAATCGATTTGACGGCACACTTTACTTACTAAACATACAGCAAAGCAAGGTGGGGTGCAGCTATGCCCACTAGGGGCATCCATCTGTTCAGGAGCAGGTAGACTATGGTAGAGACTATGGTAGATCACAAGCCTACGTGGCTGAGAAGGATTGGGTGGGGGTTTCCTCAGAGTCCCCTGCTCTGCAATTGGGGAACGGTGGCTTGTGCATGGCCATCTCCTACAGTCTCCAACATCTCCAGTCTTTCCCTTCACCTCATGCCCAAGCATGAGTGTGACTGTGCATTACTTCCTTACATGGTGGACTTCTTTTTGCAATGGGAGGAGGGGGTGTGGGCACAGCCAGACCTGCTTTGCAACCAGGCCCCTGGTTTGGGGTGGCGTGTGGTGAAAGAACCTTGTCTTGCTGGGGGCCTTTTATGGTAGCTGCTGTGGGGTTGCACCAGAGGGCCCTTCTCCCCCTTGCCCGGGATCCAGGGGTGTCGGCTGTTGAGGGGCATGCACATGGACCATGGGCTCTGCATGCACAGGGTGCTAGCTTGCTGCCCATACATGCCTGCAGGGCTAACTCCCGATGGCCCTGCTTGTGGACCAGTGTTCCCTCTAATTTTGTTCCTCTGTTTGCAAAATGAGTTTTGTTCTGGGCAGCAGTATCAAGGCAGTGCGCACACATGCATTCAGGGTGGGACCTTCCTGATTTAAACCTGAGCAGGATCTAAGATTAACTGGGTGGGCATCAAAAAAACTTGTGAGCGCACGCACAAGTACAAGCCTTAGAGGCAACTCTGATGTGGACCCTCAGGGGGAGGTCCTAAGGGTGTCTCAGGCATGGAGGGCACCATGCGGAACCCTGAAGGTCCCTTGCGGTGGGGCCTGTGGGTGCTCCTGCAGGGGTGTGAAGAACTGCCCCTGTGCTCCTTGAGAGGTTGGAGTGACTTGGGAATGACCTGGCCTCAGCAGCTGAGGGTAGTAGAGTGGCTGTTGTTGAGCGGCAAAAGGAAACATAGGAAACTGCCATATACTGAGTCAGACCATTGGTCCATCTAGCTCAGTATTGTCTTTACAGACGGGCAGCGGCTTCTCCAAGGTGGCAGGCAGGAATCTCTCTCAGCCCTATCTTGGAGAAGCCAGGGAGGGAACTTGAAAGCTTCTGCTCTTCCCAGAGCGGCTTCATCCCCGAGGGGAATATCTTGCAGTGCTCACACATCAAGTCTCCCATTCAGATGCAACCAGGGCAGACCTTGCTTAGCTATGGGGACAAGTCATGCTTGCTACCACAAGACCAGCTCTCCTCAGGTGGGGGTTGGTTGGCGATACTAGAAATAGAGTCGGCCATGCGTTCAAGGTAGGCAGTGTACCATTCAAACCTCCGCTCAGCTGCTACGTCAGACCACTCCATGGCACCCACCACTTCCCTCACAGAGTGATCAGAGACCTCTTCATAGGCCCGCAGGGGAAGAGCTGTGAGCTCCCACAAGACCCGCCTGATTTCCTCCCCCTTCCCCCCTCTCTTTGGTCCATTTCATCCAGCAGCTCACAGGCGGTCTGTGTGCTCTCAGTATGCTGTGTGTTAAGGTCATTTGCAAGCTGGAGGTGGTCCACATGCCTCCTGTTGTGTAGCTGGGCCACACGCTCCACGTTGGTGGTTGGCCTGTGCCATGGGAAGCAGCCAAGCTGCAGATGCCTCTAAAACAATCCATACCAAGCTTTAGACAGACAGGCTTCCAACTCTCCCAGCAACACTTGCCTGCACATCCTATAGTGTGTGACCCTAAGGTCCCATAGCCGTTTGTCCACGCCAGCCTGGACAGTGGCATGCCCCCTCCCATCCTAACATCTCATGTGCAGTGCCAGGGCCACCAGTTGATGGAATAGCAGCAGAAGAGGGCTGGGACTGCAGGGCTGTTTGGAGGACCTAAGTGTCTGCATGAAGCAAGAGGTCATGTGGCACCAAACTCCAGTGGTCACGTGACTGGCAATGTGGGTGGCTGTATAGAATGGGCTGTCTGTCACGTGCAGCATGGGATGCGTGTGGTGTGGCCAGGCAACTACCTTGCACACAGTGGGAGAGGGGCAGATGCAGGGCAAGGACCTTATTCCTTCTCATGTCCTCAAGGCCTCATAAAAAGTCTCTACTGCAGACAGGCCCCGATTGTGCAGTAGAGTGCATCAAACAGGGGCAGCCGCAGGGCAACAGATACCACCAAGGGCAACTAGAGTGGGAACTGATGACAAATTTCTCGAATGCCCAGAGGGAGAAACAAAGCAGGGGGGAGAGCATGCCAAAGGGTGCCGATGGAGACCCCTGTCGCTACATCTGTGCCCTATTCTTGGAGCAGGACAAGGTTCCACTCACGTACCAAGCCCCTCGTCCCACCATCCCCACTGATGCTGAAGTTAATAAGCAACCTTCCCCACATTGTAAGGCACATGCATAGGGAGGACAACGGGAGGTATGGTGGCTGTGTGATGGAGGCCTCCTCCCCCATCACGGTCTTAAAACCCACACCCAGATACACTCAAATGTAGGATGGACCCACGGTGGGGTCTTGAAAATTAATTATACACCCCCATGGTGGCAGCCAATAGGAATTCAGCCATCTCACGTCTCAGGAGGCAATTTGACAGCATAGAATATTTTTTTTAAAATGTTGCAGGGAAAGCACAGCAATCACAGCAGCAAAATATTCCATTAGGCATCAGAAGAAGAGTGCCCTTGCTATGGGTGCATTGACACCCCATAGCCACCACCGTCCATCTGCCCAAGACACTGACAGTATGAATTGCTGTTGATGCACACCTTCTGTACAGGTACCACCTCTCCTATGGAAAGCTGCCTATGTTTGGGGTGTGCAGGATAAAAGCACAAGTTGTCCGGCGAGGGGCATCACTGTGTAAGGGGCGCAACCACTGCTGATCTTTATTGGGGGTGCAGAAATCCCAAAGAGGGGGCCCTCTCAGGATTCAGTGTTCCTGTGCAATGCTGTGTTGTGCACACAAGTGTTTCTGCACAGACAGCTGCCAGTATGGCTTTAATGGTCTGACATGTGCAATGGTGGGTAGGACCACCTCCCCACTTGTCACCATCCCCACCTTTCTCTCCTATATTTCTGCAAGGCATACCCAGTTCCTCTTGAAAGCGGCAGAAACCTGGAAAGACACAAAAGGGTTGTGTCTCTTTAAAAACTTCAAATGTATCATTCTTGCCAGGCAGAATAGGGAAGAGAAAGGAGGATGGCGAGGGCGTGGAGCTTTCGATGAGAGGTGGCCAGTGAGAGCCGTGGCATGCATAGAGCTACTGCATCCTGGGCGTGTCTGGGCCACCCTCTCTATTATTACAGTTCGAAAAACAGCATGAAACCTGCTTTTGGCAGGACCATGTTTGTACATGATGCTGCCCCCACTAAACCTGAGGTTAGGGCAGTGAAACTTATTAGAAACTGAAGGTTCAAATTGGAGTTTGGTGAGGCAAATCGTAGGTTGCTTTCACCTTAAAACTGTGAATACAGATGTAATGGATTTTGGACATAATGAATTTCCAACCTCTGCCCCTTTTAACTCCAGTTTCGTGTTACACCCAGATGCGGCCATAGCCACTGAATGAAAGCTCCTAATTGTGCTTCTGTTGCTTCATCAGAGTGATTTTTGGGAGGAAACTACCAAAATGTGAACATATGTAGGTCTTGGACTGTTTTCAAAAGAACCGCTGACTCAAAGAAATTTGAGAATGCATATATTGATTTAAAGTACATATCAAAAACCCTTCTGCAAATATTCACTCTAAGAACTCACACAGAGAAAAAGCCCAAGACCAATATGCTGTTTCTGATTTGGAGCACTTTGGATGGACCCCACTTTGTTTGGGGACTTTGAAGCAAAATGATTAGCTTCTGAGTGTGATTCATTCTGAAGTGAACGAACACCCCTGTTGTCAATGGATGTATTGTAACAAATGTAGTCGGAAGTAGCCTATACTTTATTTTCAGCCTAACTATGTACTTTGTGTTATGATGCTGAGTCACTGACTTCCCTTGTCAATTTACCATACACACAACATGCTTATGAGTTTTGGGAATGTACTGATGAGTTCATAGGAACAACATTTAAATCAGAGCAGGAAGAATAACATAGCCAAGTAATTCATTACCTGCAACACACATAAAACTATATATACTGTACCTAAACCAATAATGCAAAAATGTTGTGATTTTGGACTCTGGGTTGCCAAACTGTCATGCCAGAGTGAATATTGTGTGTTATACAAGTCAAAGGGCTCATGGGAAGTCCATCCTCAGGCCACAAGTTGCATCCACTTTTTTAGACATGCCATTTACTTTGGCACCTCTAGCTGTGTCCATGGTTTGAGGTGTGTTCATAACAGGTAAACGGACAAATATAACTTTCAGAGGGATAGCCATGTTAGCTGTTGTAGCAAACTGCTGATTAGTATTTATCAACAAGTTTGATTGCCTTTGTTTATGACTCAGCAGGAACAAAGTGCAGTTTTGTCCCATGACAGCTAGTAAATTAGCAGTGCTAGGAGATTTTGCTCTTACCAGTAATTGCTGTTGTGAGGTCACTATGCTTATCTTGCATATATCCTCAGTTATGCATAGAAATGTCACAATGGTATATTTTACATTTCATAGCCTTTTCGTTCCACTATATACAACTTTTTTTCTATATGTGTGTGTATCTACTATATATTTATTTAGCTTATTTTTATATTCTACCTTTCTTCCATGCTAGAACTCAAGGCACCCTGTATGGCATTCCCAAGTGGTCTCCCATCCAAACACTGGCCAGATCCTAATCTGCTTAGCTTCAGCAGGGTTGTTGCCCCATGTGTGTGGGCCACTAAACCGTGGGACCTCACATGCCTTCAGACCAGACCCTTATGTATGATCTCCCAACTGAAGATATACTTCATAATACATCTGATGAAGTGGGCCCTAGTCCACAAAAGCTGATTAGACGACAACTCTGTTCTTTTTTATGGTACCATAAGGCATCAAAATCATTTATAATAATTTTCAACATCATATTGTAAACCGCCCAGAGAACTTGCATTTTGGGAGATATACAAATGTGTTACATAAATAAATAAATAAATAAATAAATAATTTAAAGTATCCTCAGATGTCAGTGATATTTAGGAGAATGCACAGAATTCAAAATGTGATGTGAGAAGTGGTTCTCCTACATAAGAACAGCCCTGCTGGATCGGGTCCGAGACCCAACTAGTCCAGCATCTTGTTTCACACAGTGGCCCACCAGATGCCACTGGAAGCCTACAGCAGGAGTTGAGGGCATGCCCTCTCTCCTGTTGTTACTTCCCTGCAACTGGTACTCAGAGGCATCCTGCCTTTGAGGCTGGAGGTGGCCTATAGCCCTCTGACTAGTAGCCATTGATAGACCTCTCCATGAAGTTATCCGAGCCCCTCTTAAAGCCATCCAGGTTGTTGGCTGTCACCACATCTCGTGGCAGAGAATTCCACAAGTTGATTATGTGTTGTGTGAAAAAAATACTTCCGTTTGCTGGTCCTAAATTTCCCAGCAATCAATTTCATGGGATGACCCCTGGTTCTAGTGTTATGAGAGAGGGAGAAGAATGTCTCTCTGTCCACTTTCTCCACTCCATGCATGATTTTATAGACCTCTATCATGTCTCCCCACAGTCGTCTTTTTTCGAAACTAAAAATTCCCTGGTGTTGTAGCCTTGCCTCATAAGAAAGGTGTTCGAGGCCACTGATCATCTTGGTTGCCCTCTTCTGCACCTTTTCCAGTTCTACAATGTCCTTTTTGAGATGTGATGACCAGAATTGTACACAGTACTCCACACCATAGTTTTGTATATGGGCATTATAATATTAGCAGTTTTATTTTCAGTCCCCTTCCTAATGATCCTTAACATGGAATTGGCCTTTTTCACTGCTACCACACATTGAGGCGGGTCTCACGATCACAGAGACCCACCTGGGGAGGGTGTGCGGGGAGAGTGGGCTTAGCCCGCTCTTCCCGCACACAAGCAGACAGTCTGCTCTGGGTGGCCGAAGCGGCTGCCCACATGACTGCCGGCTCCGTTACGGAGCTGGTGGGTGCAGGGGGGAGCGGGGGCCGATTGGCCCCCGGAAGCTCCAGCATACCTTGCCTGAGCGTGCAGGGCATGCTGGAGAGACCCCTGGAAGAGGGAGGCAGCTTTTTGCCCCCCTCCAGGGGTCTACTCGTGAGTAGCCGCAGCGTGGCAACTCACGATTGCTAAAACCGGGTTTAAGCACCAGGCTACAGAAGCGGGTGACCCACTTAGGAACCATCGGGCTTGCAGCCGAGCCTGGTGGTTCTCACGGGCTGCAAAAATTGGGCTAGGCTCCCTTAGCCCGATTTTTCAGACCATGTGAATAGCCTCATTGAATCAACACTTTCAATGAGCTGTCCACCACGACCCCAAGATCCCTCTTTTGATCAGTCACCGACAGCTCAGATTCCATCAGCGTATACTTGAAGTTGGGGTTTTTCATCCCAATATGCATCACTTTACACTTGCCAACACTGCAGTGCATCTGCCATTTTGTCGCCTGTTCACCCAGTCCTGTCTTTTAACCAGTTAGCAATCCACACGTGTTCTTGTCCCCTTATCCCATAACTGCTAAGTTTTCTCAGGAGTCTTTGAGTTTGAGTTTGAAGCCTACCGTAGAGAGAGCAGGAGCAACTTCAGGGGGTGAGCAAGCTTTTCTAATCAACAACATCTAGCCTTTCCCCGCTTTAAACTAACTAACAGGAGGAGGGGAGATTTTGAAAGGCTGGTTTCCTGAGTCACAGACATTAGCTTCCTACAGTGGGGATGACACATTCACAAATCCTTCCTCCCCTTCCAGGCCTTCCCAGGCCTCTGCTTTGCAAGATACAATTGTGCTAATGCCACCTGCTGGCAAGAACCAAGGAGTGGGAGGCCAAACGCTCATTTTCAGCTGTTATACAGTAGTATCATTTTAAAACATTGCTTAATTCTAAATACATCTCCTTATTGCAATTCTGGGAGCAGTAAGCCTTCAGTTATTCTTCTACATGGTAACTGTTTGGTGAACTACACCCTCCTCTTTGTATACTCATGTATTCCTCCTCCCCTCCAAATTAGCATAGAAGCACTTATGTCAGAGCAGTGGAAAAATGCAAGTGCTGATCTCGAGAAGCAATACTGCTTGATTGGTTAGGCTTTGGAGTGCCATAAGCCTTCGCCACATGATGTGAGCTGGGCTCTTATTGTAAAGGCACTTCCAATCATATGTCACGTCTTAATGAGCACAATAGGAATCATTTCACTAGTATCATTTCTTTCCCATTCATTATTACATTGCTGGAAAACCTAGTAAGCAGTGATCCCCCACCCAACAGCCTGGAACGCCATCTCTCAGGAATGCTGTAGCAGGTTCTTGCTCCAAGCAGGAGGTTGAATATCATAAGAACATAAGAACAGCCCTGCTGGATCAGGCCCAAGACCCATCTAGTCCAGCATCCTGTTTCGCACAGTGGCCCACCAGATGCCGCTGGAAGTCACAAGCAGGAGTTGAGGGCATGCCCTCCCTCCTGCTTACTGCTCTACAACTGGTACTCAGAGGCATCCTGCCTTTGAGGCTGGAGGTGGCCTATAGCCCTCCAGCTAGTAGCTCTCCTCCATGAAGTTGACCTCTCCTCCATGAAGTTATCCAATTGACCTCTCCTCCATGAAGTTATCCAATCAGAGCATCAAGAACTCCAAGGTCCTGTCCAGCTCTTAAATTCTATGATTTGCTCATTTATTCCACAGTTAATTAGTCTGGTGTGGAAAGGAAAGGAAAGGTTGCGCTGTTGAGTTGGTGTCGATTCCTGGCGACCACAGAGCCATGTAGTTTTCTTGGTAGAATACGGGAGTGGTTTACCATTGCCTTCTCCTGCACAGTATGAGATGATGCCTTTCAGCATCTTCCTATATCACTGCTGCCTGACATAGGAGTTTCCCAAATTCTGGGAAACACACCAGCGGGGATTCAATCCAACATCCTCCTGCTCTATAGGCAGGTTGCTTCCCTGCTGTGGGGCTCCTGGCTACTAGAAGCGTCGCTGATTTCAATGGGTTACATACCATGCAGTCTCCCATCTTTCTAAGCAAGAGGCAAACATTCTGCAGTGTTTTGCTCAAAAGCAGGCAGGTTCTGGCTGTGGAGGTGTAGCACCTTTGTGTCTACTAAGCAGAAACTCATCACTTTATTGGGAATAATGGAAGCAGCATCGGAACAGCAATGACACTGTGCTTAGGAGTCACGGAGGTGCTCCATCTCCACAACCAGTGCCCACCTGCTTTTGAGCAGGATACACCAGCATGTTTGCACCTTGCTTGGAACATTGGGGGACTGTGGCATGTAAGTCACTGATATTTCTTTCCAAAAAAAGATTGCCTAGGATTTCAGCTGACCATTCTGATTCTATGCATATTTCCTTGGAAGTGTGTCCCACTGAATTCAATGGGGTTCACTCCCAAGTAAGCATGTTGTAGGTGGCAACCCTTTTAACACATTTATTTGAGAGTGCATCCCATTGAACTCAGCAGTACTTTCTAGGAAACATGATTAGGATTGGTCTGTATGTGTCATGTAATAAAGCCACTGTCCCATGTGCTCTTATTGTGTACTCATGGGATTCATTGGAATTTACTTCTGAGTCAGCGTGCATAGAATAAGGCTCAGGTCATCCCTGATTAATGTTTACTGTGAATTAGATCATATGCATGGTAAGCTAGCGGGCCTTTCTGCCATTGCAGCTCCTGGAATCTATGGGGAAGTTCAGCAATGTGAACTGAGACCGATACCTAACCTCTTTAAAATGTGCTGAAAAGTATGTTTTTAATTTTGTCCCAGACTTTATTCCACATGTGTAATGTAAACCTGTCAAGATCCACTCATGTTCATCTGAGTCAGACTCAGAAGAGGAGCCTGTGACTGAGAAACCCTCTGTGCGGCCCCACCCCCCATGAAGGAGTCCCTGAAGAGAGACCCAATAGGGAGACACCAATGGATATGCAGGAGAGGGAGTGGCCATTGGCAGATCCTGCATCACCAGAACCCGGGCGGGAGGATCATCAGCTCTCAATTAGGGATGTGCATGAATCAATTTTTTCAATTCAATTTGTACCCAAATCGAAACACCCCTGATTTATTTTGAGTCCAAATCTGGTCAGCTGGCAGAAGGGCGATTTGTTTTGACCACAAATCGCCCAAAACAGGTAGATTCAGGTGCAAATTGTTTTGTACCCAAATTGATTGGCACAGACAGCAGGCGCAGGCAGTGATTCTCTCAACAGCAGGAAGGGGGTGAAAAAAAATCTCTTCGCTTTTCCTCAATCAGGAAAGCAGGAACAAAAAGCAGAGAATCCACTCCAGGCAGCAGGCAAGGCAAGGCAAAGCAAAACAAAGCAAAGCTCCCCCCCGCCTCCCATGAGGTCCTCCCATGAGGCAGGAAGGCAGAATGGTGGCTGGCTGCCTCCTTAAGTACATCTGATAATACCTCCTTTGAACTCCCCCCACCCTTGTCCCTTCTTTGATCCTTCCCTAGCGAATGCTGGGTCAGTCATGCCTGGCAACACAAGATTTGAATGGAAACGAGCCAATCTGGAACCAGAGAGAACTCGCCAGCCAATCGTTGCATACTGTAAGTCGCCAATCTGAAGGTTGGGAGGGCGAGATTTTCCCCAAAAAATTCCTGACACAGAATGGATACAGCAAGAGAGATTACCACAAAATGGAGGTCCAAATCTATGAATTTTTCGCGTCCAAAATCTGGGTGATTTGTTTTGGACCCGAATCTGGCCAGCTAGCACAGGGGCAATTTGTTTTGTCCATAAATTGTCCCAAACAGGTAGATTTGGGTACAAATCATTTTGTACCCAAATCGATTCGCACATCCTTCATGAAGAACCCTGAGATGAGAACCCCGAGATTTGCACATCCCCCATGAAGAACCCTGAGATGAGAGCAGGGACTCCGGAGGGGGACCCCCCCACACACACACATTACCAGTGACAAACCCTGAGGGTCTGACCCAAAAGTAGGGCCCAGCAGCCACACCTGCTGTCTCTGAAAAGCTTGGGCAGCGCTGGAAAACAGGCGGAGGAGCACTCGCCTTGCAACCAGGCCTGGGGGCTCTCACAAAAGGGTCTTCTCAGGGTTAAAGAAGCACCTCAGAATCTAGGGAGAGACCAAGCACAGCTGTCTGGACTAACAAAGGAACTCATAGCTTGAGTGCAGCAACCTATAAAAGCTTCCTCCTGACACTGTCACTCTGCTGGAGCAACAGCTCATTTCAGCTGCTGACGCTGGCCCTAGAGCGATCACGCTGTTCTGAGTGTCCCTGAAACTGCAGGGGCTTTCAAGGACTTTCCTCCCTGCAGTCCCCTGACTTGGCTCTTGCTCCCAACCATTTGGTGCAGTACTGGCTTTGGCTTCTGAGAACCTCGCCCATGCCTCTGGAGAAGCTGTGACAAAACCATAGCTTCTTTTCTTCTCTGGTGTGCTTTTTTTTTTTTTTTTTTGGCAACGGAAGGAAAACATATAGAATGAGGCCCATCTGGCTTGTTTTCCATTTGTTCTGGAATGCATGTGATGTGTAGTAAATGGGTACTTTTTACAATGGGAATATCTTGGTGAAAGTTTACATAATTCATTGTTGAATTTTTAGAAGAAATTCTGAATATTGTACCTCCTGGTTACAGATACCAAATTTTGCATGAACAATCCCTCCATTTAAATTAGCTGAATGCATTACTTTTTGCACTGGCATATGCTCAGGGAGAGGATTATATTGGTGGGGAGGTATCAGAAGAAATTCTGAATGTAATTATATTTTAACTGTTATTGTTCCCAACAGATGTTTAACACTCAAACAGATTAATAATTCCAAAATGACATCATGCCCAAGAGAAGCAGAAGATCTCTTTCCGATTCACATTTCCCATACATGGTAATTATTCAGTAAAATGAATAATGTTTGAAGTTGAAATCCTATGAATTTCAAACTGTTCTTTTACTTTCCTTTTGCATGCAGATTTTAAAAAAAAATCTATTCTGTATATTTAATGTCTTGAATTTTCCTATAAGTGTAATCCATGCAAAATGACTTTGCTCAGTCAGCAATGAGTCTTACCTACCAAATAGTTTTTAAATAAAACAAAAACCCCTAAGTCACCAGAGCTCTCTCTCTCCTCCAAAGGAAACCAGGAACCAAGTAGCACTAGCCACTGCTCAGGGAAGTGGAGCAAAAGCAGTGGTGGCCAGTGAGGGCGGCAAAGGCGGGGGCAGTGAGAGGTACCTTTAAAAAATGATCACCAGTGGTACTGCCGGCACCTTCAACCTGCCATGAGCAGCAGTGCCCTGCCCAGTATCCTGTGAGACTGCTGCTGCACATGTGCAGAGGCCAAGTGAGTGATGGAGCTGCCGCAGCTGTTGCATGGGATGCCGGGTGGAGCAGAGCTGCTTGCGGCTGCTTGCAAGTGCGAGCAGTACCACCTCTCTCTCTCTCTATCCGTTCAGTTGTGTCCGACTCTTGGTCACTCTATGGATCACTGCACACCATGCCGTCCTATCTCGGACAGCTTCCTTTAAGTCCCCTATGGTCATTCCAGTGTCATTTTTTATAATATCCAGCCACTGAGTACAAGGCCATCCTCGTCTCCTTCTCCCGCTGATCATTCCCAGCATAATTGTCTTTTCGAGTGAGACAGCTCGCATGACGTGACCAAAATATGTCAGTCTGTGTTTGGTAATCTTCGCTTCTAGAGATATTATTGGTTTAACTCGATCTAAAACTTCCTTATTTGGAATTCTCGCTGTCCATGGGATACGCAACAATCGCCTCCAACACCACATCTCAAAAGCCTCCATCCTTCTCCTGTCTGCCTTCTTCAAAGTCCAAGTTTCACAGCCATAAGTGGCTATTGGAAATATTATTGCATTAACCAATCTGCATTTGGTTAGGAAACTAATATCTTTGCTCTTCCAAATTTTACTCATGCTGATCATTGTGGTTCTTCCAATACCACCAGTCTTCCAGTACCACCAGTGATCATTATTGATTTGATTTGATTTGATTTGATTTGATTTGATTTGATTTGATTTCTATACCACCCCTTCAAAAATGGCTCAGGGCCCTTTACGACAAATAAAAACAATTAAAATCAATTAACAGTTAAAATCAATACTAAATAAATCAAACAATTAAAATCATTTAAACATTAAAAACATTAACATTAAAATCATTTAAAAATAATTTTAAAGGTACTTCTCACTGCACCCCACCACGCCACCCTCACTGGCTGCCATTGGGCAAAAGGAGAAGAGACGGGCAGAGGCTCCATCAAGGAGACAAAATAATAAACAGTTTTACACAATTGAATACAGCAATAAAATCATATACAAGGGCCAAAACACACATGATAAATCACACACACACATCAGAGTCTGTATTTGGAATAAGTATTGAATTATATGTTGAAATTATTTTTATAAGTTTTTGCATATGAGTGAATGCATTTTTTTTGTGTGTGCTAGTGCCCTTGACAAAGGATTTTTAGCAAAAAGTTGGGCAGCCCATTAAAGGCAACAGTGAGGCTTCTGAGGGTCAACGCCCCCCCCGCCCTCTCTCTCTTTTTATTTTTGTCTCCAGGGAAGTGGGGAGCATTCAACACTACCCAAAATCATTTGGGGTTGCCTGGATGGTACATTGTCCTGAGGAATATACTTTCATCCAAGCTGCGTGGTTGGAGAACATGAATACTGAAAAAAAGATTAAAGAACTTTTACTTCCCTCTGAAGCAAATGTTGTTGATTCAGATAATCCATAAGTGGCTTGATAGATTTTACTGGACTAAAACAGGCGGAATGCTTCCTGGAAGTGGCTCTCTTTATACTGTCAATGTCTGTACTTCAGGCTATGATGATGTCCTTTCTAAAGCACCTTGCTTTGATTTCCTTGTTGGTTTCACATCAATCTGTTTGGGAGAGATAAGTGGAAAGCAAAGCATCCACCCCTAAATCGACTTTCACAAAAGACTCCTTTTAAAAAATAAATTGAAGCTTCTGTGTGTAAATCATGCTGATGCATTGGTGCATGGTCAAATGTATCATTTTTGCATGCTCATTTTTGCATAAACTTAACATTTTCATCAGAGGGGGTCCTGCTCTGTGTGCCAACAATGAGGGAGGCTCGCCTGTCAGGTATGTGGGACAGGGCCTTCTCAGTCATTGCCCCCAGACTTTGGAATGCTCTCCCGGTGGGCCTCCACTCCCCAGTCTTCACACAGTTTTTAGAAAGCAAGTAAAATCTTGGCTTTTAAATGAGTGTTTTGTTTGCTGCTGCTTTGTATGTATTTATTTATATATTTATTTATTTGATTTATATACTGCCCTTACAATACGGCTCAGGGCAGTTCACAACATGATAAAAACAATTAAAAACAAATTAACAATTAAAAACAAACTATTAAAACACAATAAAACCAATAAAACAGCTAAAAGCCCTGAAAATCAGGGCAACAATTTAAAATAGTTTAAAACAATTAATCATTTAAAACTCTGGAAGTCCAGGCCAAATAAGTACGTTTTAAGGGCTCTCTTGAAGGACAGCAATGATCTCAGATTATGAATTTCTGCCGGGAGTGCATTCCATAGCCCAGGAGCAGCTACAGAGAAGGCCCTCCTCTGCGTCGCCACCAGACGAACTGGTGGCAACTGGAGACGGACCTCCTCAGATGACCTTAACGTGCAGTGGGGATCATGTAGAAGAAGGCGCTCTCTTAGATAACTCGGACGCTATATATCTTATGGTCATATAACTCAGTATATCTTATGGTTATATTGTACATGGTTCTTAAACTTTTAATTAGATTTGTATTTTTATAATCCATGTTGGTTCTTATTGTGTAGTTTTTTGGTTTTATATTGTTTAAAATGCTTTGTAAACCGCCTTGAGATTGTTTTAAGGAAAAGTATAAACATTTTACAATAAATAAATATAATAAACTTCTATGTAAATTTTTGCTCTGGCCCCAGTCCACCTTTAGTCACTGTTTTATATGACAAGCAGCCCTGCATGGACATTTATTTAATTAATCTATTTATAACATACCTTTTGGACTAAACCAATCCCCTAAGAACATAAAAGAACCACACAATTATAACATGTATAAAAACAAACAAAATAAATGTAACAATTAAATAATCAACTCAACAGTATAATCATCAGCCAAAGAAGCACTGCCATCATATTTAAACTTCCCAAGACCTTTTAAAGAACAAATAAATTTTTACCACACACACTGAAGGTATCAATGTGTATGTGTGTACACATACATATTCATACAGACACACACACACACATACAGACACACACTCCAATACATTAGATACACCATATAAAAAAGTGTGTCAGGTGAAAAAAAGCAGGGGGACCTGGAAACAAACTGGGAACTTGCTGGATTTTGGAACTGTGGAAGACCTGAGCCCTACTCACACGTTATATTCAAAGCACATACAATCTGCATACAGTATACAGATCTGTACATACATGCAGTTGTTCACAAATTATGCTGAATAAACATACAGTAGTTAAAGTAGTACTTGTCATCTGTATGCTGCGTTTAAGAGGTTCTGTTCCCAGGTTCACTTTTAAAGTGAATGCATGTACAGTCACTCACACAAAAATATGTACCTGTGTACAGGTATCTGTATGCCTGTATAACATAATGCCTGAATAGGACTGGTTAAAAGAAATTTGCAGAAGAAATGAGCAAGGTGTCTGTGGTAAACAGGTGTATGGGTGCAATGGAGCAATATAACTAAAACAAGGTGGGAAAGGATGGAGGAGATTAGAAGACACCTCTCAAGACCAATCACAGGAACTAGGTGACCTGGCGCAGAGCATCTGTGTCTCTAGTTCTCCCCCCTCCTTCCCTCCTCCCTCTTGGCTCTCCCCCCACTTCTCAGTCCTCCCAGCCTCTGCTTTCTCTCCCCCCACTGCCCTTTTCTCCCCACCCCCACCATTTTCTCCTCCTCCCCGGCATCCGCCATTTTCTTTTCCCCACCGCCACCATTTTCTCTCTCTGCCACCACTTTCCCTTCCCCCTCCTGGCAGCTCACTTGCAAACTCTTGCAAGAGCTGCCATGCATGGGATTAACAATGGGTACTTATTAGAGAATTATATAGAGAGATAGGTGCATCTCTTTAGACAGGTGTACCTCTTTAGTGGAGCCACCTAATGGCGCAGCAGGGAACTGACTTGACTAGCAAGCCAGAGGTTGCCGGTTCGATTCCCTGCTGGTATGTTTCCCAGACTATGGGAAAGACCTATATTGAGCAGCAGCGATATAGGAAGATGCTGAAAGGCATCATTTCATCCTCTCTTGTATTCTACTAAAGACAACCACGGGGCTTTGTGATCACCAGGAGTAGACACTGACTCGATGGCACACTTTACTTTACTTTACCTCTTTAATACTCTTCAAAGGGCCTTAATTAGGGGTGGCATTTGCTCCATCCATACATTCCTGACCACATGTGATTATTCCTCAGGATTATCTGTATTATTATGGTTATTATGAGATATAAAAAGTAACCACAACAAATACACTTGAAATAAACATCCCCCAACCCCATCAATTTAACTCTGAATATATGCAAGAGCACTCATTTGAATTTTTCTATGAATCTTACAGGGCCATGTCAGCACGCGTAGGTGTGTTGGAGACTTCCTGTCATACCCGGAAAACAGGGGCAACAGGGCGGCAGGAAGGAATGCTGCTGCCCCGATGGGCTTTTTAAAAAATGGACGCTGGCGGGGGGAAAGCAGCGGGAGGGGTAAGTGCACCCTCTTAAAGCAGCACACCCGCCTCCTTGGAGCCTCCCCACCATGGTTCCGTGCACATCCCTAATCAGTAGTGGGCAGAGAGAAAGGAGCACTTGCTGCTGTACATGCTGCTGAGGTTTGGGAACATCATGCGGATCCAGGTTTTAACTGTGGTTCCAAGTGAGGTCTGACTCCTGCTAACTGGGCAAAGAGGCACCTTTTTAACATGGTGATTCTTTTTATTTAGCAGGGGGAGAGTAACTGGCCTGATCCACCCCCAGCACAGCATCGCGCCAGTAGCTGTTGCTGGTGTCTATATTATGGTTTCTTTTTAGACTGTGAGCCCTTTGGGGACAGGGATCCATCTTATCTATATATTTAATTCTCTTACGGCCTACTGAGAAGAGATGTCGGCGTGGGGATGTCGGGATGTGTGTGGATGTTTGGCAAGCCCTGCCCCCGCTGCAGCCATGACTAATGAAAAGGCGGGGACGGAGCTGCTGCTCAGCGCTGAGGCAGACAACGGGCTTAGAAGGCGACGCAGCGGCAGCCCAGAAGGTGACACAGCGGCAGCCCAGAAATGACTGCCAGCTGGCAGGGAGGGAGGGAGGGAACCGGGTGGCGGGCAAAGCCCTGCTGCCCAGAGGAGGCCGCTGGCGGGCTTAGGAGGAGGTGCAGTGGCGGCGGGGGGAGAAGCAGCCTGGCGGGGAGTGGGGGAAGAAGCCCCAGCAGCCTCAGGAGGGAGGAGGAGGGCGGAGACAGCAGCAGGCCCGAGTTGAGGAGGCAGTTGTTGCCGGGCCAGTCAGTGGCCTGAGAAGAGGGCACGGGTTGACAAGGCGGCTGTTGCTGGGCTGGCTGGCGGGCCAAAGAGAGAGCGGGCACCGGCGGGCTGAAGGGAGAGCGGGCGCTGGCGGGCCGAGGAGGAGGACTGAGTTGTGGGGGGGGGAAGCGGGTGCTGGTGGGACAGTGGCCACCAGTGCGCCAAAGATGAGGTCGGAGTTGTGGGGGGGAGTGAGCGAGTGGCAAGAGGGTTGTGGGGGGCAGAGCACGAGCGAGAGGGTTGCGGGGGCAGAGTGCGAGCGAGAGGGTTGTGGGGCAGATCACGAGTGAGAGGGTCGTGGGGGCAGAGCACAAGCAAGAGAGTTGGAGGCAGAGCGTGAGCGAGAGGGTTGTGGGGGGCAGAGCACGAGTGAGAGGGTTGTGGGGGAGAGAGTTGTGGGGGGAGACAGACAGAGAGAGCAAGTTGTGGGGGGGAGAAAGTGAGTTGTGGGAGGAGGTGGGGATGCCACAGGCTCAGTGTACTACCGCATGGATGCTCTGTGTGGGTTCAGCTAGTTTATTTATTATTTCTCTATGTAAACAGCTTTGGAACCTTCTGTTGAAAAGTGGTATATAAATATTTGTTGTTGTTGACTCAGCCCAGGTTTTGTACCTGGAGACAGCATGTAGCCATCATGACTAAGAACAACTGATAGAACTCTCGTCTATGAATTTGTCTAATCCCATTTCCTCAGATTTTCAGTCATGCTGCTGTGTTCTAAGCACATTCCCTCACTGAAACAGAGGGTGCCCAGCCTGTCACAGCCCGCATTCACAGTGGTGACGCTGAGTCCCATGCTGAGGAGACTAATCTGGTGGATTGTGGCACCAGGCCAGAGTCTGATGAGGCAGGACCTGCACTGGCTCCAGTCTTGGATTGTGCCATAGTGGATTGGAGCCAGAGAAGTACTGGGCTAGGGTCCCCTGCAGAGGTTCTCTTGAGGCCCGTGTTCCCTGGGGCAGCACCTCCAGAATAATAGCCCACCAAAAAGTGGGCTATTTGTCAAAAGTTTTTGACAAAAAAGGGGTGAAATCAAATCTCCCAAATTACTGTCCAAATTACTGTCCAATAAGTCTGCTAAGTGTGGTTGGGAAACTCTACGCCCATCATTTATGTGGTAAAATCATGAGTGTCGACTGCACTATATATTGTTTTATTGTAAACAGTGTTTTGTAAGAAAGTACTGGCAGAACCATGATTGCTGGGGGTTACTACTTATCTATTGTGTTGTATTTTTGTCTGTTCAGTGACCGAAATAAAGATTCCATTCCATTCCACTAGAGAGCTAGCCATTCCCATACCATCATACTCCCCTATGTCTGCACACTGGCCCCGATAAAAGATCTGCAGGAGAAGGTATAGCAGAGGACGACTGCCAGACCCCAGAAGGCTGCTCCTTTGAAGGCTTTCTCTCTCCAGGCATGGAGGTGGAGCCCAGGAGTGGGCATAGTGGGAACTTAAGGGCTCAGTCTGTCTCCAAGGAGTGTTGTTGCATCAATTTGTTCCCTTGGACTTTTCCAAGGTCCTGCAGACTTGTATTGTCTTATCCTGTCTTTGCCTTAGCCACCTAATGGCACAGCGGGGAAATGACTTGTCTAGCAAGCAAGAGGTTGCCGGTTTGAATCCCCACTGGTATGTTTCCCAGAATATATTGGGCAGCAGTGATATAGGAAGGTGCTGAAAGGCATCATCTCACACTGTGCAGGCGGAGGCAATTGTAAACCCCTCCTGTATTCTGCCAAAGAAAACCACATGGCTCTGTGGTCACCGGCTCAAGGGCACAACTTTACCTTTACTTTTATCTTTGCCTTGTCCTAGCCTTGTTAGCAGTCAGGACAAGACAAGATAGGAGCCTAAATATAGTATCCTCCCTCCATCACCACTGAAGATGGACAGTATGTGCAAAAGCAGAACAATGGCAGATGTTGTATGCTTTACATGATGGCATTGCTGTACCAGTGTTAGTTCTATGTAATAGATTGCTATGTGTGCTATTAGATGTGATGAATTATCACGAATCACTCCATATACACAGTTGCATGTGCATGTGTGCCTTAAAAAATTAGCAACAAACTGTGCATAATTTCTTTTAATGCCCAGTTAATGCACTTGACAGGGCTTAAAGAGAATGCCTGACTTTGCTCCTGTTGCCAGAAGGAGGAGAAACTCTGGGAGTTGCAAATCTTTCCCCTGGCACATCTACTGACCACCAGCCAGAAGCAGATTGAAATTAGAGGCCAAGAGCAACAAGTACATATGGCTAAATTACAGCCAACTGACCCGCCATCATTAGTCACAAGGAGGAAATGACTCAACCAAGAACTTGCCAGTGGGCAAAAGCTGTTGGCCTGAATCGTTTTGTGGCTGTATGTTTAAGCAATTGAATAGAGAATCTCTGTGCCGTCCATTGTGACAGGGGTTCCTGCTCTGTAGGAATGTAGATTTCTCAGTATTGGTTCAAACACTATCATTTTGTGCTCGCTGCTCCACTAAGTGTTGGCAAGCTCCAAGGCAGCTTTACAGGGTCAGTCTCCTTTGAAACAGAACTCACTGGAGATGGATGGTGTTTTGTAATCTAATTGTATCTATTTCCGAAAGAGCAGAACATGTTATGATCCTTATGGACACATAACTGGAGCACCATCAGGAGAAAGAGAGGCACTGGAAGCCTTGAGGTAACCTGCAGATATGTAGGTTTCACAAAGATCTGAAGGAAAAAATGTGTAGGTTCCCACCACAAGGGTCACCCCCCATTACTCCAATGTAACTCAATGGAATGGTATGTTTGCTGGCTCAAACATTTTGATTGCAAAGATTTATTGCAATGTTTTGGAAACAAAGCAGCTCTAGTCTGTCCAGTGTAGACATATAAAGCACTTTATTTCAGGGTTCCTGTGTTTAAGGAACATAGGTATCTGCCTTATACAGCGCCAGACCATTGGTCCATCTAGCTCAGTATTGCTTATACAGGCTGGGAGAATCTTCTCCAAGGTTGCAAGCAGGAGTCAACTCTCAACCCTATCTTGGAGATACCAGAGAGGGAACTTGGAATCTTCTGCGTGCAAGCATGCACATGCTCTTCCCAGAGCTGCCCTATCCCCTAATGAGTGGGGCCACTCTGTGAGAGCATCTTATAATGCTCACATATGTGGTTTCCCATTCAAATGGAAACCAGGGCAGACCCTGCTTAGCAAAGAGGACAATTCATGCTCGCTGCCACAAGACCAGCTCTCCTTCTCTATTGTTAAACGCTTCTCCCTTTATTCTCCTCCCCTATAAATTAAGCACTTCCTCTTTGTAGGTTCAGCTGGTTTGCTTACTTCCTTTGAGGCTGGCTGGAGGCATGGGATCTAAAAAAAAATCTTTAGTTGCTGTTATTTGCATGATTTTGGACAGGAAGCTAAAACTGAGAGTTATAGTTATTATAGTTTAGGAAGCTAAAACTGAGAGTTATTCAGTGGTTCAAAGACACCACTGAATTTGAACACAGGGCTCATTTAATATTTTATCCCTTGGATCATACTGATTTACTGAATACAAGAAGTAACTGAAAAAATCATTTCTTTTACTGCCTCAGTAGGCTTTTCGTATGATCAAACCCCAAGCTCAATGACCACACCTTCTAAAGCTTAAAAGTTTTATTCAAAGACTTAAGGCATACAAAATGATAAATGTGCAGCAAAAGATACATCAAAATATAAGCATAAGCAAACTATAACATTCTAAGTGTTTGAAGCTATTATTAAGAGTGATGTTGTGAATAATAAAACCCACCTCACTGTTTCCTAATCTTTTTCTTTACTAAATGAATCTAAACCCCTTGACCATACCCCTAAACTAAAAGTTATATTTACCCTTCTGGCAGTAAGGTGTATTCAGGTGTATTCAGGCTTCTCCAAAAGGAATCAGAGCAAACTAAACAAAGAATTAGCTATTCAGTGGATAGGTGGGTATAATCAAAATATAAGTTGCATAGATGAAGGATTGTTGCAGGGGCGGAGCCACCATTGGGCCAATGGGTTCAAAGAACCCAGGCTGCGCCCAATCAGGGGTCGCGCCTCATGGCCCCTACATGCCTCCCGCGTCTGATGTCAGGCACGTGGGTGCTGGTTTAGCTCCCAAGCGGGGGCCGTGTGGCCCCTTCGGGAGTTGAACTCCAACTTTCAAACGGAGCCTCAAGGCTCCGTTCGGGAGCCAGACCACACACACCCTGTGTCTGACGTCAGATGCAGGGCCATGGCTAGCTCCCGCATCTGACGTCAGACACCGGGGGCAGAATCAGCGAGGCCACTGCCACAGCTGCACACGGACCACTCGCAGTCAGGCTCCGTGCCTGTATTGTTGTGAAGGAGAGAAAGGAAGAAAAAGAAAATAATTTCTGAGAGCGAAAACATCTTGGAAAGAGAGAAGGAAGGTTCAAGAGGAGAGAAAAACAAAGGGGAAATGTGCAAGAAGGGAAAGGTAAAATAATAGAAGGGAACAAAAGGAGAAAGAACCCCTATTTTCCTACTGACTTGACATGTTATACCCCCAAAAGTCAAACTTATTTCCTCTGTCTGTCTTCTCAGACCCTTGATTGCTTTCCACCTGTTGCACCCAGGATTCTCATTGGCTCTTTGGGTTCACCATTTCCGTAGTTATTAGAAATCTAATATTCTATGTTGATCATGGCAACCTGGATCCCATCAAAAATCCAATTCCCTACTTTTGACTTTTGCTAATGTTTACTCCCTCAATTAACTGCTATCATCAGGCCTTGTATTCTTCTTCATTACTCAATATACCAAAACCATACACCAACTTGACAAGGTGCGGGTGGAATGGATCTTCCAGTCTCCTCCTCACAAGCATTCCGAGACCTGTGACCACCCACCAGTTGTATGTATGTATGTATGTATGTATGTATGAATGATATTTGTATGCCACCCCAAACATCTGTCTCTGGGCAGCTCACGACAAGATAAAAAGTTAAAACACAAAAATAAAAACTTTACTACAGTTTAAAACCACAATTAAATTAAAAAGCTTAGGTGAAAAGGTAGGTCTGTAAAGATTTTTTTTTTAAAGTAGTTTTGAGATGGAGAGGCTCTCATCTTGACAGGGAGTGCATTCCAGAGTATCGGGGCAGCAACAGAGAAGGCGGGCCTCCACCATCCCTCTGGGAATTCCCTGACTAACCACTCCTTCCATGATATCACTGGCCTGGCGCTTTTTACTTTTCCCCCCAGTGGGCTTTCTGAACTGCTGGCTCTTTCCAGCTCTCCCTTTTTATGGAACCAAGATAGGATTGTGCCATGGTGAACTGCCTTCCCAGAATCCTCCACTCAGCATGCCCTGATTACAGTGTGTTCCTGATAATGCTCAAATTACTGCCTTATCTTCAAGACGTCTTTGACTATACCAAGCTGTGCCTCTCTCTTGCTCAGAGGCTCTTCCCTCTTTCAAGCAAAGTTAGCCTGAGTATGGCTTCTCTGCGTTGAGTCTTTCATAGTAAATAGCAAAATGTTAGATTCTTCCCTTTATTTGTCTCCATTTGGTTCCAATTCTGGCCCATCGTTCCTTTTCAGTACAAGCTTCCATAGTTCAGCATAGTCCAAAAACAGGCCTTCATCAGCAGTAACTTCTTACTGCTTGAACAAAACTTATGTATCTGATGGATCAAGATAAAGAAGTAATAAAAGCAAAGCTTGAATTGACATGGTTCAAAAGCCTGCCGGTGAATAACTATGCTGAATTGCCAGACAGACAATATACAAGGAAGTACAATAAATGCTCTAAAAAATTGCAAAAATGGGGCCAGCAGATAAACAGATAAGGACCTGAGCACTTGTAAATGCCACAGTCTAAGAAATGTCACTCTGCAGATAATTAAAACTGGAAACAGGAAGAAGTGTTTCCCAGCAGTACATTTTAATGGAGATACATGTTACATGACTCTTTGATTTCAGTTTGGTTCAATTCCTTGGTCAACTCAAAAGGTTTTAACTGCTTTAGGCTTTTATCTGAGAATATACAAAATTGCCAAAGAGGCTATTCCCACGACCAGCCGAAACCGGGCTAAGGGAACCCAGCCCGGTTTTGGCTGGTTGTGTGCTACCACAGGAGTTGTGTGGCTCCCGGAGGCAAGCCTGCTGAAATGGCCCCCCTTAAATGAGGTTAGTGGAGCGCGCTTTTCTGATCGTGTGTTGCCACAGCACAGCTCTATGCTGCAGCAACTCACGAGTAGCCCCCTGACTGGGAGGCGACAACAAGCTTTGTGGTGTTGGGGGTTCCCCAGGATGCCCTGCGTACTTGCACGGGGCATGATGGGACTTCTGGGGGCTGGGAGGCTCCCAAACCCGGCCACCCCAACTGGCTCCATGATGGAGCTGGTAATCATGTGGGCGGCCACTCAGGGTGGGCTCTCTGCTTGTCTGTGAGCCTGCTCTCCCCGCAAAACTCTTGTAGGTGTGGAGAGCCTTAGAGAAATTGAGATAAACGGAAGCTTTATTAACAAAAAGCTAGAATTGGTGGTAAACTTTATTTTGTTTTTATATTCATAATTTAAAGCCCATCCTTCCTGAAAATTTCAGTCTCAAAATGCCTCATAAATGCTAACTTGGCAAAGAGGCACCTTTTACCGTGGTGATTCTCTTTATTTGGCAGGGGGAGAGTAACTGGCCCTATCCACCCTCAGCACAGTACCTCCAGTGACTGTTGCTGGTGTCTATCTTGTGTTTCTTTTTAGACTGTGAGCCCTTTGGGGACAGGGATCTAATTTATTTATTTATTATTTCTCTGTGTTTACCGCCCTGAGCCATATTTGGAAGGGCGGTATATCAATCAATCAATCAATCAATCAATCAATCAATCAATCATAAGAGGCATTTAAATAATATTTCAATAACAAAAGAAATATATAACCCAAATAGAATGCTAGTAAAAAGAACAATTTTAAAAAAAATTAGCAAACAGATTTTTTTTTAAAATCAGGTGTTTCTAGTCTTTTAAAAACAAATGTACCCCGCCTTCCATCACAAACCATGAGCTCAGGTACTCCATAAAGAGAACCCATAAAGATAAATGGTCACACACACACACACACACACACACACACACACACACATTTAAATGTTACAGTTATGAGACAAGTTACTCCCATTACTGACTTACATCCAGACTAAGTTGCTCATGAGTACTCCTATTGAAATTAATGGGACTAGCCCGTCTCATAACTGTGACATTAAATTCATTTGTGGGTATACACAGATATACATAAAAACACAAATTTGAGTGTTACAGTTAGGAAGACAGGCTACTGTAGTCACTGGCGCACATCCACATTAAATCATTCATAAGCAGTCTTAGAGGGCATGCACACAAGGAGCCCTACGAGTTGCTTGCCCAGCCCTACCCGGGTAGGGCTGCTCGTGTGGAGCCAGGGTAGCCCAAGTTTTATACACATGCTTATGCTGAGGTAGAAGGGTGTGAGTGCACCCCAGTCCTCAGTCATATGAGCACTCAGGCGGCAGCCCAAGCATTCTTAGAGCCGGGTAGCCAGAGCACCCAGCAGCAGGAAAATCCTCCAATGCACTGCGCTCCTTGCACAGTGCATTGTGGAATGTGGAAGGCTAGAGCATGCTTTCCTTCTGCTCCCTTGCCACTGCCGGAGCCATCGCACGCCAGTAATGTGGGTGAACAGCGAGGGGAAGCCCAGGAGCAGCGATAGTCACATGGGGGGAGGTAGGGGGGCTCCTGCCTTCTCCCCAGCCCGGGTAAGTTCTGGTCATGAGAACAACCTTTTAGTTGACTTGTTCTATTAATTTTAGTGAGAGTACTCAATGCTAACTTTCTGAAGCTTTATTACAGTCAGGCTAAAAGGCCAGTCAATCAGGAGTCATTTAGCCAGCTGAGCACAGGAGGATGGTCTGAACCCCGCCACCTTCTTTTCTGCAGTCACACGTTGCCAGAACCTAAGGGGTATACTCGTGGGTCAAATGGGCCGTAACCCAAAATTTGGCTTAAAATAAGCCAAATCTGGCAACAGCCCACTCCGACACATCAGCTTCAAACCAGCAATCCTCAGATGGGGACCAAATAGCACCGCTGCAGTATGGGAAGGCAGGAGGGTTCTGAGTACTCCCTGAGAGCCCTTCAAATACCGCTACAGGTACTAGTACCCCAAGCGGAACTCCTGCCGTAGCTGATCCTCCTGCCTACGTTCAGGTGGACATATAAAAACCAAAAGAAGAGAGAATAAAGCCTGAAAGAGCAAATCCCATTCTTTTCAACAGTACACTAGATTCCATGCTCAACAGGATAACTAGTTACATGGCATGTGGGGAGAAAGACACAACAGAACATTTGGTATTACTTTCCTTGCCTGCCATACAGAACATAAGAACATAAGAATAGCCCTGCTGGATCAGGCCCAAGGCCCATCTAGTCCAGCATCCTGTTTCGCACAGTGGCCCACCAGATGCCGCTGGAAGCCACAGACAGGAGTTGAGGGCATGCCCTCTCACCTGCCATTACTCCCCTGCAACTGGTACTCAGAGGCACCCTGCCTTTGAGGCTGGAGGTGGCCCACAGCCCTCCGACTAGTAGCCATTGATAGACCTCTCCTCCATGAAGTCATCCAAACATGTGTTTAAAACATGTGTTTAAATATCTGTTTTATTGGTACTTAACTCATCAGCAGACCAGACACATTCATCAAGCTGGCTCTAGAAGAGGGCATATATGTCAACAAACTGGGATGCATGTACACATTGGGCTAGAATGTCCAGAATGTCTGATCTGGAATCTTAACAGAAATATGAGAAGTTATAGGTTGCAGTTGCGATTTATTTCCTAAATTGCTTCAAATGTTCAAAGACCTTCCAAGACATTATCTTGTTCTAACTCACAACCCTGTACTGACAGTGTTATTATCCTCATATCCCCGATAAGGGACTGAGGGGCTAGGAGGGAGTGTCTTGGCTGAAGCCACCTGAAGAGTTTGTGGCAGAGGAGAGATTCAAACCAGGGTCTTCCTGATTTGTAGCTCAGGCTCCCAGACATGGCGTTATTCCAGCTCTCACCATCATAGATCCAGCAACATCAATGCACATGGCTGCTTACCAAATCACATGGTAATGGGGGGGGCAGATAGGTCCCTGCTCCCAAGGAGCTTATAATAAGCAGGTTCACACAACCCACTGAAAGTCATTAAACTGGGAACTGAAGGTTCCCAGCTTGTTGCAGCATGGCTGGTTCTGGTCCATGACTTGGCTGGGCATGTTCTTCCTGCCACGTGACCCTCTCTCCATTGCAGGGAATCCCAGATGACATCATCAGGCAGCCGATGCTATTGGCCATAAGGAATCCCAGGCCACCTGCCAGCAGGGATTCCTCTTTAAGCCAGGGATGTCCTCAGCATCTTTCCCAAGGTAGTGGATCCTCTTGAGACAGGGGACCTGGCCATTGGGAAGGAAGCCTCAGATGTTAACCTTTATTTAAATCTGAACTGGCCGATGATAAGGGGTCAGCAGAGGACAAGGGCTTATTTTTGCTAGCAAGCCCTGTGATTCCACCAGGGGCGTAGCAATGTTGGAGTGCCTAAATTATTTTTAAAAAGAGTTTGTAAACTGTGGACGATGCAAGTCATTTAATGGTACTAGAGAAAGACATGCTGTTCAGGTAGCTCCAGGTCTTAACACTCACATCAATTTCAGAGGAGTAATACAACCGAAGGAAGCCCGGACGAGTGAGCGGCTGGGGGAGTCAGTCATGTGACTTGCCTCTGGGGGTCCCCCATGGCAGTTGGCCCCCAGACAACTGTCTCCCCTTGCCTTATTATAGTTACGCCCCTGGATTCTACACTTTGGACAGCGGCTGTGACAACGAGGCATGGAAGGGGGTGCAGGTAATGGGAACCTCCTCTCCTGCTTCAAGACTGTGAGGCCAAACATAGAATTTTTCCCCTCTTCCTTGAGAGCCAGGACTTGACACAAGGAGTGCATATTCCTGTCGGGCATGATGTGTGAACCCACTAACCTCTGGTTCACAGGTAGTTACTAACTTCTTATTAACTCAAGACCTACCAAAAGCTGAATTTTGGCTTGACAAAGCCAATAAGATGTTGGTAACACTGGAGAGTTTGGTGGGAAGGAGTAACAAGTATAGTAAGGTATGTTTACCCATGAATGTAGACAAAATGCACTTATAGGTTGGCTCTTTAAAAGCTTCCTTGCAGTTGGGAATGGCAATTAAGGGGGATAAGCAAAAGGTTAGATGGGAAAGGTGGGTTTTGAAGAAGGATTTGAAGGAAGGGAGAAAGGTACCTTAAAAAGGTAGCACTTATTTTTTACAGAAAAATAAAAAAAAATATTTTCTTAAAAGTATTTTAAGCCTGCTTTTCTGTTTTAAAGGATATGTAAAGCGGCATAAAATAGAAACAATAAAAGTAAGGAACATGTTTGTCAAAATAACATAATTAGTTATTTCTAGGCATAATTAGTAACAGCAGATTAAAACAGCAGTAAAACAGCTGTTAAAACTCCCCTAAAAGTTATTTGGCTGATATTCTCCCTAATGGTGTGGAACCGTGCAAAGTGCCTCCACAACACTTAGTAATCCAGAGTTGGGCTGTGCGACCCTCACGGACCTACTTCTGGGTCACACAAAACACTTCCAGGGAAAGGGGAATTGGCAGAAATCACACATGCCCCCAGGGTAGCACAACACCTGAATACTTGGAGGCACTTTGCAAGCTGAGCCTGCTTACTTGAGCCTGCAAGCTGAGCCTGCTTCAAGGGCTTACCATCTTTATGATAACGAGGTGCTTCACACAATCTGTGTGAAATGCCAGGCAGATTTGTGCGGGGAGAGCAGGCTTTCTCCGCTTTCCCTGAAGAGAGCAGCCTCCAAGCCCTGGGTGGCTGCCCACACAACTGCCCGCTCCGTTACAGAGCTGGTGGGGGCTGTGGGGATCGGGGGCCACCTGGCCCCCGGAAATTCTAGGATACCCCGCACGAGCGGGAGAGACCCCCAAGGCCAGGAGGCTGGCTGCAGCCTCCCAGTTGTGGGGTCTACTCATGTGTCACTGCGTGCCGCAGCGGTAGATGATCAAGGAAACAAGGTTAACCGAGCGCTTGCTCAGTTAACCCTGTTTAAGGGGAGGGGCAATTAGGCAGGCTAGCTGCCCTGGAACCACCAGGCTCACCCACGAGCCCAGTAGTTCCCTCGATCAGTAGAAAGTGGGGTAGGCTCCCTTAGCCCGCTTTTTACTGATCGTGGGGATAGCTTCATTGTCTTAAATTGAATTTTATGTGTGTTTTAATGCTTGTTTTAAATTTCTGACTGTTTTATTTGTGAACTGCCTTGATACTTTTGTAGTTGGCAGTATATAAATGTATTAAATGAATAAAATAATTAATAAATAAGCAAATCAGACACCTTTCAGAAGTTTCAAAGTGATCTCCAAAGTGAAGCAGCCCTTCTTCTCACAAGCCTAATATTTTCTACCAGCATGCAAAGAGAATTTCAGAGGGTAAATTGATTTCAGCTCTATGTCAATGTACAGATGGTGTGTTAATTGTAAAGGCTTTTTAGCAAGTCTTGGATAAGCACAATGTGGAAGTCAGAATTTCTAGTGCATTGTTTATTAATCAAGACTATCACTGCACCATTGTTCAGATATATCATTATCCTGCTATTCCGTGCTGCTGAAGAGCTGGTGTGTACAAGCCTTGGTGCATGTCTTTGCTCAGAGTGAGCTGGATATCATGTGAGACATGAAGTCAAAGGATAAGCAACTACCCATGGAGATGCATCCAAGCAACCCAAGCAAGACAAACCTGTAGTGCTTAATTGCAGTTAAACTATTTTACAGAGAGGATGTTCATAGAAACGTAATTAGCTCGTGAGTGATTACGCTGATGGCTCACATGTTTTTGTTCTTTTGACACCTGCTGGTTTGCATACATCATACAGCTTGGCTAAGATACATCACAGCTGAAAGCAACGGCCTTGCAAGAAGCTATTTTTGAAGTCTGCAGTGATCATGGGAGAAAACAGAGCCAAAAGAAACTATACTGGTGGGAAAGAGCCAGCTAGCGTGCATCACTGAGTGGTATTAGCAGCTAATGAAACACAGAGGCTCACAACATGCTGAGATGAAGCTAGAAATTAGATGGCTTTCAATGGTTAGCCCATTCTGTGCAAAGTAGGGATCTTAAGAAGAGCCAGGCTGGATCAGAACTTTTGGCAAGGGACCAAGGACAGACATCCCAGAGTGGCCCTTTCATAAGATACCACTGTTTCAGGCGGCAGATTTGGGGGGCACCAGCTGGACAACAAGATAGCTGCCTGGTGCTACTGCCATCAGAGCAGCTCTTTGTGACTGATCTGTAAGGAGAGCCTCCCCTTTCAAAGCTTGCATGAAGTGCAAGAAACATGAGGAGAAAAGAAGAAGCTGCTGGCAACCATCCCTCCTTCCTGCCTCGGGAGCCACTTTCAAAGCTTGCAAAGGTCAGTTTTGAAAGTGGGGCTGGTCCACACCAGAATTCGGCACCTCACCTCAGGGGGCTCAATATCTTGGGTCGCCCCTCTCCCAGGAGCCTAAATGGTCTATACACCGACACCTCATTTTACAACTAATATAAGAACTAGGAGTGATATTTTAAATAAAGTATGCTGTCTAGTCGGTGTCAGCTCCTGGTGATCAGAGAGCCCTGTGGTTGTCTTTGGTAGAATACAGGAGGGGTTTACCATTGCCTTCTTCTGCGCAGTATGAGATGGTGCCTTTCAGCACCTTCCTATATCGCTGCTGCCTGATATACGTCTTTCCCAAAGTCTGGGGAATGTACCAGCGGGGATTCGAACTGGGAACCTCTGGCTTGCTAGTCAACTCATTTCCCCACTGCGCTATTAGGTGGCTGATATATTAAACAACTTATGGACTAGTCCTGGATGTGCAAGCTGAAATTAGTGGTCTGTGGATTCTAACCCTTTTCCTACACAACTACATGGCAAGGGGTCATAGCTCAAAAGTAGAGCCCCTACTTTGTATGCTGAAGGCCCTGGACTCGTCCCTGACATTCCCAACTCTGTTGCCAGATTTGGCTTTTTAAAAGCCAAATTTTGGGTTACGGCCCATTTGACTCACGAGTATACCCCTTAGGTTCTGGCCATGCCCGGCCACTAGCAAAGCAGATGCCTCAGGATCTGCTAGGGATGTGCACAGAACCAGTTTGGAGGCCATTTATGGGCCTCTGAACCAGTTCGAACGGCAGCCGATTCCACCGGTTCGACAGTGGGGAGTGCAGCTTTAAGGGTGAGGGAGGATGCGCCTCCCCCTCACCACATTTCCCCCGCTGGCGCTCAGTTCCTTAAACATTCCCCAGGGCGGCAGTGTACCTCCTTGCCATCCCCTTCGCTATGTTTACCAGAAGTACCCGGAAGTAGTGGATGCATGTGTGCGCTTGCGACACGACATGCATGCGCTTGTGCATGCTGCTCACAGGTGCATCTGCGCACAGGTGCATCTGGAGGTACGCTGCCGCCCCAGGGGATGTTTAAGGAACTGAGCGCTGGCAGGGGAAATGCAGCGGGAGGGTGTAAGTGCATCTTCCGCCGCCCTTAAAGCTGCACCCCTTCCGCCGTCAAACCAGCCCCTGCCGGAACCCCTGCCAGTTCTGTGCACAGCCCACAAGCAGATCTTGAAGACTATAACCAGCAACTGCTAGACTGCCTCTGAATCTGCAGATTTGGTTTGGCCATTGCAACTGATTCATAGTCATAGTTCATTGGTACAGAATATCCCCTCAAGGTAGTAACAAACAGTCCCAAGGCCATGTAGAGGATACATTCCAAGGCTGCAATGCACACATCTGGCCCTTCTCTGAGATTATGCCTACAGTACAGTTAAGGTGTAGGTGAAATGGAGAAATATGTGTGTGTGTGACCCTTGCAGATAAAACCAGCAGAAACACAAAGTACATTTCGGGAACTAAGGTTAGCTAAATATAAAAGAGCAATCAAGACAAGCAAAGATCAGAATGTTGGTTTTCCCCAGAGCTTCCTCAGAGCTTAAGAATCAGTTAAACTATCATGACTAATAGCCACTAATAAACCTTTCTTCCTCCATGAATCCTATTAGTCATATGACAGTAATACTTGCAAATTTCAGCAGGCATGGCTTTTTACCACGGTAACTTTATGATGAAAGAAGCTGTACCTATCAAGATTCTCTCTTTGGGAGCTATTATTAAAGATACAAGAACTGTGTCCCACATAGAGAATCTGGAAACCCTTAATCCACAGAAAGTGTTCATCTTAGAAAGGGGAAGGTGGCCAGTAGGGCTGCCAATATATAAAAAACAATGGTGCCCTACTTTTGACAGCCACCAAGGGTTAAACTCTTTCCTGGCACAGAAATAAGGGGGAAGGTTTCATCTGTTGATATTCTCAGCTTCAGACAGTGTCATCTGTTTGAAATTCAGCATGCAGAAGCTAAAGGCATAGGAGCTCTTCCAGAATAAGTTGGCAACTCATTGGCCTGTAGCAAACTCTCCAAAATGGCCAGGTTTTGTTTGATAGAGCTTCTTTAAGGGCTGCATGAAAGGCAGAAATTAAGCAGATGCTGCTTTCTCCATCAAGCATCTCTAGTCTGCACTTGTTGGATTTCTGCCCACCATATTGCTTTGTCTTCAGTCTGGAGAAATATAGTAGAACACAGTATTGGCGTGAAGTATACCCTGTTGTTGTTGTTTAGAATATTTATATATAACTTAGCAACAAAAAGTTCTCCAAGAGGTTTACACAGCAAAAGGAATATGGCTCCCTGTCCTGAAAGAACTCACAATCTAAAATGAAAAACAAGGGAGACACCAGCAGCACCCCCTGTCTGAAAGGGGTGTTATGCTGGCTGAAGAGGAACAATTGTTCTCCCCTTGCTAAACATAACAGAGCCCCCACTTTCTCCCATGATTATACTGGCATGATTGTGCCAGTATAGCTAAGCTGAAGAGTGTTTTCAACGTTCCACCATTATAAGCCCTAAACATTATATTACTTATAAAATCATAAAACCACCCTCAGCCATTTTTGGAAGGGATGTATTTAATTCAAATATATAAAAATAAATAAAAACCATTTGGCCAATCTGCCTGGCCATCAGCACGCAATCACTAGGTGACAGGAGACGCCTCCCCTGCAAATTTGATGAAGATCCATTGGAAAATGGCTTAGAGCATTATAATGTTTTTCTCTTTTGAACAGGGGTATAAAGGGTTGGCGACATTTTTTCAGATTGAGGAAGTGCTAGTTAAATGATTTTGTAGTCCATTTGCACAATTTCATCCTTTAGACTGCATGCCAGAAAAGTGCCTTTTGTATTTCCCCCGGGACCCAATTAATTGTTATTTTAAAATTGATCCCCAAAGTTGAGTTTTAAGAGGCAAAAAAATGCATTTTAATGCTGACAGAGTCTGCACAGTACAAGTTTGTGGTTACAGTGCCAGCAGCGTTGCCCACAATAAACATGGCAGCCTTACAGACCTGTGTAAACCCTCAAATTAAAAGGGAGGTGCCAGCGATCCAGACAACTGAATCGCGTTTCAGCACATCCCTAGCTGTAAAGACTTTGCACAGTCTGGTATATGATGATGGCTTTAGAAGTGAGGCTCCATGCTCCCACACTTTGCCTTGGTCTTTCAGTTGGACATTGGGCTGGGGAGGGATGCATCCAGACAGACATTCAACAGATGCAGTTTCCCTAATGACTTCCTAGAGATGCCCCTAATGAATTTCTGCCTGATGCATCTCTGATGTGTGGGGGCATAGATGGAGTCTCATTTCTAAAACCATCATCATCATATTATTATTTCTTGTTTACACAGTCAGACAGGTGTTATTGACTGGTTTGTTTTATCCAGACATCGAGTCCTTCCCAAGGACCTGGGATGGCTGAATTTTATTGTCAGCGTTGTTGCTGTTGTTATAGATATCGTCACAGAATATAGGCTGTTCCCAGTAAAGCTGCTTTTTGTAACTGGCTGATGGTGATTTCTGTGGCCCCTATGGTGTTGAGGTGCTCTTCAAGGTCTTTTGGAACTGCACCCAGGGCGCCAATTACCACTGGGATTATTTTGGTCTTTTTTCTGCCACAGCCTTTCAATTTCAATTTGTAGATCTTTGTATTTGGTGATTTTTTCTATTTCTTTTTCTTCTATTCTGCTATCCCCTGGTATTGCTATGTCGATTATTTTGACTTGTTTTTCTTTCTTCTTAACTACAGTGTTATCTGGTGTATTGTGTGGCAGATGTTTGTCTGTTTCTAGTCGGAAGTCCCATAATATTTTTACATCTTCATTTTCTTCACCCTTTTCAATTTTATGGTCCCACCAATTCTTGGCTACAGGTAGCTTGTATTTTTTGCAGATGTTCCAGTGTATCATCCCTGCTACCTTGTCATGCCTTTGTTTGTAGTCAGTCTGTGCGATCTTCTTACAACAGCTGATCAGGTGGTCCACTGTTTCATCTGCTTCTTTACAAAGGCGGCACTTGCTGTTTGTTGTGGATTTTTCTACTTTTGCTCTTATTGCATTTGTTCTTAGTGCCTGTTCTTGTGCAGCCAGTATTAAACCCCTGTTTCTTTCTTCAAGTTGCCATTCTTAAGCCATTGCCAGGTCTTGGTGATGTCTGATTGTGTAAATATTGACCATGCAGGGGCTTATTTCTCAATTTTTCTGCTCGGTTCTTGACTTGCTCTTTCTTGTAGGCCTGCTTTGTTTCATTGGTGTTGAATAGTTTCACGTTCTTGACCATTTGAAGTGCATCTTCTTCACTGTCCCTTATATATTCTTCAAGGCCTCTTTTCTCCTCCTCTACTGTTTGATGGACTTGCAGCATTCCTCTTCCACCTGAGCTGCGAGGGAGGTAGAGCCTATCTACATCACTGCGGGAGTGCAGAGCATGATTGCTGGTCATGATCTTCCTGGTCTTACGATCTAGCGTCTTTAGCTCTGCCTGGGTCCAGTCTATTATTCCTGCAGTGTATCTAATAACAGGTATAGCCCAGGTGTTTATGGCTTGTATGATGTTCCCGCCATTGAGTTTGGACTTGAGGATTTTTCTGACTCTCCTAATGTATTCACTTCCCATTTTTCTTTTAACTTCAGTGTGTGCAATGATGTTGATGTTGTTGTTGTTGTTGTTGTTATTTTTACATTTTATATCCCGCTCTTCCTCCAAGGAGCCCAGAGCGGTGTACTACATACTTAAGTTTCTCCTCACAACAACCCTGTGAGGTAGGTTAGGCTGAGAGAGAAGTGACAGGCCCAGAGTCACCCAGCTAGTATCATGGCTGAGTGGGAATTTGAACTCGGGTCTCCCCAGTCCTAGTACAGCACTCTAACCACTCCACCACGCTGGCTCTCCACACCACGCTGACTCAGCTTATTTGGCGTGGAAATTATCATGGGCACCTTAAACTGCATTATGGATGGGAATATAAATAACCCCAGCTCTGCCAACCCCTGCTAACTGAGCAAAGAGGCACCTTTTTACTTTAGTTTGGTGATTCTCTTTATTTAGCAGGGGGAGAGCAACTGGCCCTATCCACCCCCAGCACAGTACCCCTTCAATGACTGTTGCTGGTGTCTGTCTTATGTTTCTTTTTAGATTGTGAGCCCTTTGGGGACAGGGATCAATTCATCTTATTTATTAATTCTCTATGTAAAGCGCTTTGGAAACTTTTGTTCTTGTTGTTGCCATGATATATGCAACAAGCAGCTTATTTCTTTGTTTACATTTTGAAAACAATCCTACCAAGCCATCATATCTTACAGCACTTCCTCCTGTGCTAAAGCTTGCCGTCCGGCAAGTATCCTGTACTGCAGCTGCGGAATGCAAATGAAGCTTACCCAGGTTAGCAACTAGAAACCCTAATTCAGGGCTGTACCACTTACCTCCAACTGTTGTTAGATTACAACTGAGCTCTCCTGCTTCTGTCTTTTAAATGTTTTTTGTGTGTGGTGTCTTATGGTTTTGATTGTTTAACTGATTTTAAGGTTTTAAATGTTATTTTATGGAGAGGAGAGCTGGTCTTGTGGTAACATGACTTGTCCCCTTAGCTAACCAGGGTCCACCCTGGTTGCATTTGAATGGGAGACTACATGTGAGCACTATAAGATATTCCCCTTAGGGGATGGAGCCGCTCTGGGAAGAGCATTGGGGTTCCAAGTTCCAAGATGCTCTCTGGCTTCTCCAAGATAGGACTGAGAGAGATGCCTGCCTGTAACCTTGGAGAAGCTGCTGCTAGTCTGTGAAGACAATACTGAGCTAGATAGACCAATGGTCTGACTCAGTATATGGCAGCTTCCTATGTTCCTATTTCCCACCCACCCCTTTAATGCAGTATTGCATTGTTTCAATAGCACCATTTAAGACCATGATTTTATGGGAAGAGAGCTGGTCTTGTAGTAGCAGGCATGACTTGTCCCCTTAAGCTAAGCAGGATCCGCCCAGGTTGCATACAAAAGGGAGACTAGAAGTGTGAGCACTGTAAGATATTCCCCTTAGGGGATGGAGCTGCTCTGGGAAGGGCATCTAGGCTCCAAGTTCCTTCGCTGGCATCTCCAAGATAGGGCTGAGAGAGATTCCTGCCTGCAACCTTGGAGAAGCCGCTGCCAGTCTGTGTAGACAATACTGAGCTAGATAGACCAATGGTCTGACTTGGTATATGGCAGCTTCCTATGATCCTATGTTTTATTGTATATTAAATTTCATAAACCACCTTGGATGCTTTATGAAAGGCAGAATAAAAATCGAACAATCAATAAATACAATAAAGTCCCATCATCCTCAGTCACACCGGCCAGTTTTATTTAATTTGTTTGTTTGTTTATTTATTTATTAGCATATTTCTATACCGCCCAAAACACAAGTTCTCTGGGCGGTTTACAAAACAATAAAAACAGCCAATAAAAAGATTAACGTATTTCAACAATTTAAATTTAAAAAGCTAAAACTATTATTAAAACACAATTAAAACACAATTATCATTAAAACACAATTAAACACATTGTCATGAATGATGGGAGTTGTAGTCCAACAGCTTGAGGAGCCAAGTTGTGTAGCCCTGCCCTAGGCCCCCGGCACAATTCAGGAGAGTGTCACAACAACAGCAAATCTATTGCATGTAAACAGTCATTCAGTACTGAAGGGGCTTAAGAGCCTTAGATCCTTCACTGAATACTCGGTGATATCACATGTATGTAACACGTGTCTGAAATCTCAGAAGCACCCTGTGTAATTACAAAGCTGTTTACTTGCAGCTGACTCTCTAATCATTAAGAGTTAGCTTGTGCTAACAAATACGGAGTTAGTGTAATCTCAATAGGTAATGTTATATGCACGATGAGTCAAAGTTTCAGGATCCAAATAATCCAGCATTGTTTGGGTGTGGTTCAGATCTACAAATGACTTGTTAAATCATCTTCATCTCAATCTGAAGCTGTAACTTCAGATTGATTAGCTTCAGTGGGGAGAAGGGAAAAGCACTGCTACACACACACACACACACACACACACACACACACTTACTTTTTTTTTAAAGCAAGGAAGTTTGGAGGGGCCTCGCATGGCGGGGGGGCACTCACGGCTGGGCGGTCCAGGTGCCCAAATTACTTTGGTGAGCCCCTGGCAGTGCTCTTTGGACCAGTCTTCTGGGACAAAGTCTGGTCCTCAGCAAGGGGAGGGGGCCTCCAAATGTCCTGGGGCCTCCCTGCAGCCTCTTGCCACGCCTGCCCCCACCGTGCCAATCTCTTTTTTGTGTGCCATGTGCATGCAGTGTAGCCAGGGATGGGGGGTGGTGGCAGCTAAGCCAATTGCCCTGGCCAACCAAGGCCTAAGCAAGTGAGCCACTTCCATGTCACGTGCTTCTGACAGTCACAACTCACACTGCGCAGGCGCATGGAAGTGGCTCACCTGCTCAGACCTCTGGCCAGGCCCAGGGTGGGACCATTGGCATAACTGCCACCACAGAGGCCCGTTCGGCTGCGACTTTCAGCTCCCAATCTCCAGCCATGCACACGGCCCATTAAAAAAGAGAGATTGGTGCAGCAGGGTGGGCACTTTGGAGGGCTGCAGGGAGCCCCTCAGGATATTTGGAGGGCCCCCAAAGATAAGAGAGAGGTGGGCATGCCACACAAAGTGCAGGTCAGTGGGTAGCTGCCTTCAGAATCCCCCCCCTCAAAAGTTTCCCACTTTCCCTAAAGGGTGGGGGTGGGGCTCCAAAGCCCTTTAGGTCTGGGCTCCTAAAACACCTGGGTGCACCACTGAGCACAGCAAATCAAGGCAAGGTTGGCTTTGCTCGCTTGCTCTCTCTTCCCCCACCATGCAAGTCAGGTGTGTCAGTGGTTGCTTGGAGAGGGAAAAGGAGACAGGAAGCGCCCCTCAAGAATTGGTGCCCTAGGTGATTGCCTAGGTTGGCCTAGTGGATGGGCCTGCCCTGTATATGCAGTTTGATAGAGGGGTGTGTGTGTATCTATAGATATAGATATAAATATAGATACAGATACAGATATACACACACACATACAGGGAGGGAGGGAGGGAGGGAGAGACAGACAGACAGATATATGGTTGAAAACTTCTGAGGTTGCTCTTTTTGTTTGTATGCTTACTTGATTGAAAATATTCACATCTTGCCCCTTAATCACATGAATTCACAAGATGGTTAATAAATCTAAAATACAAAGTTTCACAGAAATGTGAAAACATTTACAGAAATGTAACTGAGTAAGGGAGGAATACAGGTGAAGGAAGAGGATATGGTTATTCAACAAGGGACAGAAGGAATGTGCTGTGCAAATGACTTCTTTTTAAAAAATATATATGAGCAAGTTGCCAGGTTGCAACCTGGAGACACTGAATTTCCCTGGTGATGCAGTGCTGCTGTGGCTTCTCCTGCCCCATTCCTGCATGGATTATCTGCCCACATCTTACTCCTACTATGAGGGTGGCCACTGAACTAGGGGAAGGACAGGGCAGGAGAAGCCACAGCAGCATTGTCTCCCAGAGCGTCATAACATTTAAAGTGAAATGCAGTGTCTCCAAAATGCAATTGGCAGTTCTATGTATGAATGCCAATAGAAACCTGTGTGGAACAAGATTAGGGGAAAGTGGAAAGAGCAGGGAGGGAAACTGAAGGCCAGAGGTGGCAATTACAAAATGGTATTGTTGGCTGGGCACTGAAAAACTCTAAAGCTAAAGGCTTGAAAATTCTCTAAAGCTAAAGGCTTGAAAATTACATGTGGGGAAATGAAGGAGCTAGTCCTCACCATAAGAGGCACCTGAAGTGTTCTCAGTCTAATGACATTGCTAAAGAAAAGAAAGCTGGAAATAACCTAAGGAAGGATATACATGATAAAGTGTACACTGATGATTTACTGTATGTATTGTTAATGATAGCAGCATCATTAACAGTATAAATACATGGGGAGGAATAATACATATTGTATAAGCAAACTTGCAGGAATTCCACTGTTAGAAAATTATATTGCTCACTGCTGGAATATGAGCTGGTCCATCAATCCATTAAATATGAGCATTGCTAGGGCAAACTCCACTGTTGCTTTTAATACTGAGTTGGTTTTTCAAGTAGCAACAGCACAGGAAGGAGTTACTGAAGTCTGTGAAAGCTTATCCACGCACAAGAATATATCCTCCCAGTAATGACATTTTTCAAACCCATGCAGAAAGTCACCTTTAAAAATAGTTCTCAAAAAACTGTCAGAAGATGCAGCTATCTGTGAAATATATTCCTTATTCCTCTTCCAAAAATGAATTTGAACGGTTCTTTGACTGCTGGCCACCAGGATCCCATGCTGATCTAACCTCATCAACACTGAGTGAACAGGTAGGTTATATGATAGGGCGGGGGGAATCATTTATGGTCCAGCACCTAATATGATTCTTTAAAAACATAAGGACTCAGTTACATTTCATCACAGTGAAGCTGTTGATTAGTTTCAATTGATTTGGGAAGTCTAGCCCAAATGACAGGCATTAATCAGACACAGAAGGAGATATTTCTGGAGGTGTAGCTATGTTAATCTGCAGCAGCAGCAAAAGCAACAAAGAGGAGTCTCGCGGTCTTCTTCAGGGTAGGAAAAGTGGCCAGGCTAGGTTCAGGAGCCATGCGTGCTCCAGAATGATGATTATGAGAATTCTACAGTTAAGGTAGGAGGAGGGGAAAATGCTCTTCTGTGTGCTAGGTATGGAGGTGTGAAGAGTGCCTCCACCCTCACTCTGGAGCTGGTTACAAGTTCTGGGCTCACTGCAGCCGCTTGCAGACTAGCATTTCCCCTTCCTCCTATCTTGAAGAATTATCATGATCTATGTGCCTGTAGAATTCTCATGATCGCTAATCAGGAGCATGCATGGCTCCCATACCCAGCCTTGCTGCCCCTCCTACTTGGGTAGGGATTGTGAGAATAGCTTCCGAGTCTTGCATCTACTTGTCAGGATTTGCCCAGGTCCCCCCATGGAGGAATCCATGGGGGAAATGGACCCAAACAAGCTCTCAGAGGTGGACCAGGGTGAGGACCCTGAGGTTAGCCCTGAAAGGCCTCCAGAAGGGGGGGAGTCTCAAAAGAGCAAAGAGGGGCATCCAACATACTACTACAACAAATATTTATATACCGCTCTTCAAGCAAAGTTCTCAAAGAGGTTTACACAGAAAAAGAAATAATACATAAATACGATGCCCCCCTGGCCCCCAAGGGCTCACGATCTAAAAAGAAACATAAGGCAGATACCAGCAAAAGCTACTGGAGGTGTGCTAAGGAGCACCTGGCCCTGGAAGAGCCTGAAACAAAAGAGGGTGCCATCGAGACCTCCAAGGGGGGTGTCAGTGTAGCTGACCCCCAAGACCACAACCCTAGAAGACTCCACTGAGACTTCAGGCCAGAGCTCCCAAGACACAGACAGTATGGACACTGGACCATCAGGAACTGGTCACCCCAGCCACATGGAACCCCCTGAGAAGTTTAACAGGGAGTAGCCGTAGAGCCGCCATGAGCACCGGTGCCAAAGAACCTGAGTTGAGCTCCAGAAGTGGTGGAGGAGTGCCCATTTGGCAGTTTGACAGGGCAATGTAATGGCTGAACAGGATTATCATCTGTGGCAATTCTATATGTGTAAGATAACCACAGTGGCCATTCACAACAATAGTCATTGCTGTGATTACAAAATATTCATAATTTTACTAGGAAGCGGAGTTAAAGTCCTGAATAGCAGGGTTTTAACCTTGCTAACTGGGCAAAGAGACACCTTTCAAAGTGGTGATGTATATTAAGCAGGGGGAAAGGAATTGACGTTATGCTACCCCAGCAGAGCATCCCTACATGATTGTTGTTGGGGTCTACCTTGTGTTTCTTTTTAGACTGTGAGCCCTTTTGGCCATATTAGATTTTTTCAGTGTAAGCCACTTTGTGAACTTTTTGTTGAAAAGTAGTTTATAAATAAGAGTAGTAGTAGTTGTTGTTGTACCTCTTCTGAGGTGGTGCCAACTCTAATACATGTACACATCATCTAAAAACAAAGGAAGTATGCTTTTTAAAAATTATTTATTTATTTATTTATTTAACTTCTATACCGCCCAAATTTTCATCTCTGGACAGTTAACATAAAAACAATTAAAACACATATAAAAGTTAAAACAAAGCAACAATTTAAAAACAGCCATAAAATTAAAAACAGACAATTTTTAAAAAGCTGGGAAAGCTTGGGTGAAAAGATGGGTTTTCAGGTGTTTTTAAAAAATTGCCAGAGATGGGGGATGATCATATCTCAGCAGGGAGCGCATTCCACAATCTTGGGGCAGCGACCAAGAAGACCTGTCTCTGTGCAGCCACCAGACGAGTTGGTGGTAACTGGAGACGGACCTCCTCAGATGAACTCAATGGGCGGTGTGGCGCTCTCTTAAATATCCAGGGCCTAAGCTGTTTAGGGCTTTATAAGTTATAACTAGCACTTTGTATTTTGCCCAGGAAACCTATTGGCAGCTAGTGAAGTTTCTTGCTTCAGAACCATTGTTCTTACTCATAATGCATGCAAATTTAATGGATTAAATTAAATTAATTGATCAGCTAAAGCTGCTAGGATGAATATCTTAATCGTGTTCAATATATTTTTGCTGCTTTTATTTCACGGTTTTAATGTGTGCTTTTATTGGGGTTTTAAAATAATTTATTGATATGCTATATTATTGTAATTGTTGTTAACTGCCCTGATAATTGGTACTGAAGGGTGGTACTCAAATAAAATAAACTGACTAAGAGTCTTTAATTGGATGACAGCCTTACTTGTTACATGAGATATGTTCATTCTCTGGCTGGTTCTTATTTACTCCTGGTGGTAATGTGATGGGCTGCAGAGTTAGTGGAAATCCTATGCTCCTTTCTGCCTGTGACGGCAGAAGGGGAGGATGAGGGGGAAGATAATCATTTTGTGCTTTCCAGTGGGAGGGGTTTAGGTTGTTCTATCTCTATCACAGGCATAAACATTATGCTGTCTTTGGGGATGGAAATGATTTTATAAATAAGTATAGGACTGCAACAAATGCCTGGCCTACACATGCAAGGGAATGAAAGTTAGCAGGGCCAGTGTCATAAGGCGGCAGCCAACGACTGATCCCTGAAGAAACACAGCATGGCGTAGTGGTTAGTGAGTTGGATGATGATGATTATTATTTTATTATTATTTATTCAATTTCTATACCACCCTTCCAAAAATGGCTCTGGGTGGTTTACACAGAGAAATAACTGGGTTTGACTAGATTTGAACCCAAGTTCAAATCCCCATTCAGTTATGAAACTCACTGGGTGACACTGGGCCAATCATTTACCTCTCAGCCAAACCTCGCTCACAGGGCTATTGTGAGGATAAACATAACCGTGTACACGGCTTTGGGCTCCTCGGAGGAAGAGCAAATTATTGTAACAGGCCCTGGGTTCCAAGAAATTAAGGCGATCCAACAAGCAGGGTAAGCAACAAAATATATGGGCAAAAGTAAGAAGTAGATTTAAAACAATGATCACAAAAATACATCAACAAAACAAACAGTGATAGTTACACATATACTCTTTTGTATATTATACAGTATACTATACTGTGCCAGTATAGTTAAGATGAGGAGTGTTTTCAACATTCTACCATTATAAGCCCTGAACAGTCTATTGCTTATAAAATCAAAAGTATTCATCAATCCCCATGGAATTATGCACACATCAATTAGGGAACGAGAGACACCACTCCACCAAATATGGTACAAAATGGATGAGATAAAGCAGTTTTTAAAGAGGATTCAAAGTGTTGGTGACATTTTTTCACCACAGATAAGGTATATTTTTAATTTTTAAAATATTTTTTAGTATTCCCCCCCAAATTCAGATCCATACTGAACTGGTGCCTTTTGATGGTTTGAAAAACATCTGTCTAGTGATTTTTGAGTAATTATTGTTTGAGATCCCCATAATAATAGAGAAAATAAACTTAGGGAAAGTTAGCTAAGAGCTAGGGGTGTGCATAGAACTGGTTTGGAGGCCCTTTTGGACCCTAACCCTTTTGGCCTCCAAACAGGTTTGAAAGACTGGTGGTTGGGCCGGTTTGAAGGTGGGGGAAGGATCTCTTTAAGGATGGGGGAGGGTGCTCTTACCCCTCCCGCCACATTTCCCCCCACTGGTGCTGCCTTTTAAAATAGTCCGGTGGGGCAGCAGCGTACCTCCTTGCCACACCAGTGCCTCCTTGGACCGGAAGTGACCAGAAGTTGCCACTGCGCATGTGCACATCGCACTACGTCCTAGACAGAATGAAAAGAGACAGACACTAATAAGTATCATTAAAACATGCCACAACTTTATTAAAAGAGGAAGAAAAAGAGCCAAGGCCAGAAGAGCTCATATCAGTACCTCAGAGCTCAACTGCAGCCAGAGAACAGGCCCTGGAAAGGTGGGGGAAGGGTTGCTACTCAAGACCTGTGTGTCCTGAGGGGGGAAAAGAAGATATAAGGTCTCCCATAGGTTTCCCTCCCTTAAAAGAGTTCGGGTTTCAATAATTGGGGAGCTTTTGTTCTCTGAGGGGCTCATAAAGCAGAGTATAAGTCACTATATCAAAAGGTGCAATTCAGACGGTTAGGCCTATTTCTCTCAGATTGACTTAAAGTCAACCATTATTTTGCTGACAACACCATCCAGAAGGAAATTAAATCAAGCAGGAGAACTGTGAAGTTTATGGGAAATTTCTGGGAAGAGAATCTGTAGGTTTGGACATATTTGTTACGGTTAATGATCATTGTGTGTGGGGCGGGGGGGAGAAATACTTGCTTCTTGCTGTTAGAGGTATGCACGGAACAAGTTCTGGTGGTTCAGTTTGAATTACAACCTAATTTGAACCAGACCACTGAACCTCAAGCTGGTCTGAGGGTTGGGGTCAAGCTGGGCTGAACCGGTTTGGAACCATTTTGATTAGGCTCAAGGGGCTTGCTTGTAAAGGGGAATCCAGTGAGGACGGATTATAGTACGGGAGCATGCGCACAATGCTGTGGGATTTTTGTGATGAAAGCAAACCACCTACACAGTTCTCTTCAAAATACCTCAGAGAATAAGAAAAAAAACATGTTGGCAGTCTAAGAAACTGCTCTGGCTGTCGTGCTTATCTGTGAAAGTTGTTAATGAATAATTAAGCGATAGATAATAAACATTTTGCATAAGTGACTTTTTGTCACGAGCTCACTCAACGGAAGACGCTGGCCAGAAATATATGACAAAATAGACGGTAGCTCAAGTTTCAGTTTTACTGCTAACTAGTCAGGTTAAACAGTCTCACCAGGAATACAGAAGTGAGGAGTGAGAAGCCCATATTCCAAAGTCACAATCTCTCTGGCAAAAGCTCCAAGCCGATTTGACGTGTTGTTTCCAGCAGTCTGTTAAAGCACAGGCTGCCCGATTTATAGTCAGCAGCCATGTACACTCAATCAACACTCCACCCCCGCCAGCTGCCATAGATTCAATCCAGCTTCTGTCTTCTCACCAGCCGACTACTCCTCTGTAATTCCCTCACCTGCTGCTGACGTTTTTCCTGTCTGCGTCCTCGAGGAGATAGCGGCTGTTCAAACTCTGGCTCAGATCCTGAGCCTTCTCTCCAAAGATCACCTGGCCCTGCTGGCCCCTCCTGCGCCAAACACTCGCCCTGGCCTGTCTCAATTACCTTCCCATTCACATCATCGGCCTGCTCCTCCTCAGGCACCTTCCCCACTTTCTAGTAAGTTGCCTGCCCCCCACTCCTTCCCATTGTCCTCGGGTGGGGGCATGACACTTTTACTACAAGTTTTGCATAAGTTTTCTTGACAAAAATGAACTACCTTACACCTAATTAATATTACAGCATATGAAAAATGTTCATTAAAAAAAGGGGTTTTTGCACCTTGGTGCATCATACCAAGTGTATTAATTTGCTTCTTCCTAGAGATCCTAACCATATTCTTCCTCTAGCTCAGGGTTGCTCAGATTTGGGCCCCAGCTGGTTTTGGACTACAACTCCCATAATCCCCAGCCACAGCGGCTAATTGCCAGTTGTAGGCCAACAACTGGGAGGGCTGAAGTTGAGCAGCCCTGCTCTAGTGCCTCATCCTCTGGATCTTCATTCTCCATCATGTTGTCACAAGCATCCTTTTGGTCCTGGGACAGAAACAAAGACACTGTAGTCTGAGCTAAACTCATGGCATGCTGGTTGACTTCACAGTCTTTTTTTCCTGTGGATAGGCTTGTGTTTGGTCCCTTGAGAACCCAACAGAAGAAGCTATACAATTCACTAGGAACATACAAATCTTTAACTTCTGTTAGTGAACCAGAAAATACCCATCTCTCTGCTTTGGTAATACGTTTTCATAGAATCTTAGCAGCTTCATTGAGTATTTTCATGTCGTCATTTCCGTCAGTGTTGTTCTCTTCTGCTAACTGAATTGAAGCATCACTTAAAATTTTGATAGAAACATGTTCTGATTCTTTCACTCGTTTTGGTTTGTGGAATTCTACACTTGGTATATCATGCTGTATAAGTAGCTTTAATTATTTTGCGGCTGGGATAGCTGTCCACATTATTTGCCATAAGGATTCCTGTGTATGCCTCTTGAAGATGAGCCATGGTGACTATATTTCCATCCAACAATGGAATTTCCATCCAATGGAATTTCCATCCAACAATTTCCATCTAGCTAACTTGGCAAAGAGGCACCTTTTAATGTGGTGATTCTGTTTTATTTAGCAGGGGTAGAATAACTGGCCCTATCCACCCCCAGCACAGTACCTCCAGTGACTGTTGCTGGTGTCTATCTTATGCTTCTTTTTAGATTGTGAGCCCTTTGGGGACAGGGAGCCATCTTATTTGTTTATTATTTCTCATTGTAAACTGCCCTGAGACATTTTTGGAAGGGCGGTATAGAAATCGAATAAATGAATGAATGAATGAACAATGTATTCTCAAACAGACCAAGGAATTCAGTTTTGGCTGCCACCTCATTCACCTTGCTTGGTTTTTGTGGGTTGAGTGCTGAGCAATTGACATTTGTTACATGTATTGCCAAGCACCATTTGTGGTATTTAATGTCAATAGCATGTGCATCTTGAGGATCAATGGATGTACAAAGCTTGGCGAGCGGTTTCTCATTCCCACTTCTTTCAACTGCATCTTTAAGTGACTGACCAGCATTTTCTGTAGCAACTAAATGCAAAGGGTTCTTGTAACCTGGTCCATTCTCACAAAAGAGGCACAACTCTCTTTTGTAAGGTGATGATCGAGATCAAGTGAAGGCACCGTTTGACGGTATCGGGTCTTCCTCAGTATTCAGTTTTACTGTGTCTTTTTTCATATCATTCTTTGGCACATTTGAGTATTTTGGTATGAACAGTCTCTTGATAACATTTACTATGCCACAAACACACTTTTGCTTGAAGATCTTGCCATGTGACATCACCAAGGTACCTACTAATATCAGGAAAACCTTTGTCTCTATACTGAGCATGCTCCCTGATAAAACACAGTAATTTTTCATAGGATATAGCAAAAGGCTTCTCCACCAATGCCTCATTTGTCCCTCTCTGACAGGTGATACAAAGCGAGTAGTTATTGTCATATCTTGCTACTTTTAATTTCACAAACTTCAGGGTGGGAAGCGCCTTCCATTGTTAATGAATGCACAATAATTTCAACCATATTTAAGTGACCCTGAGAACTTGAAATACAAACAAAAAAAGCACAAATTGAAAACTATACTAAAACAAACTTGTACATGTCAAAAACAACCTCAAATCCTTAACTAGGGAAATGTCTAGGGTTCAGCTTGGGTTCAGCTGGTTTCCGCAACATGCAACTCCCCCCCCCCAAACTTCTGATAATGTTGAATTACATTTTTATGTTATAAAGGGAGTTAAATCACTGCCTAACTGTGGTTAATTACCTTGTCTGTTGGTTTAACAGATTATTTTAAAAAAAAAAACAGAACAGTTTCTCAGACTGCCAACATGTTTTTTCTTGTTTTTTGAGGTATTCTGAAGATACGTAAGTGGTTTGCTTTCGTCACAAAAATCCCATGGGTTTCCAAATAATTGTATATGCTCCCGCACAATTACAAGCAAAGGGGGAAACCCTGCCCACTTTAAAAAAAAACTCCTAACAGGGGCGGCGAGAAGGCACCTCATCATCGGAGTCAGCAGCAGTGGTGGCAAAGCAGCTCCTCTGAACTCCAGACCAGGTCCTGCGCTCCAGCGTGGCCCGGTTCTGGCCTCCACACATGAAAGGCAGAGGATTTAAAGGCATGCAGGGCCCTCTCCTTTGCTTGTAAAGAGGAATCCTCACCTTTACAAGCTTTCCCCACAAACTGCCAAACTGCTTCCAAACTGGTCCCATTAGATCCGGGGCCAGTTCAAACCTGGACCGGTCTGGTCTGGTTCACATCTGAATTGGTTGAACCAGCCCAGTTTTATTCAAACCAGGTACCGCACACCCCTACTTTGAATAGAAGCAGTCCCACACACCCCTACTTGTTGTGTCCTTATTCAGTGCTAAATCATCATGAGGTGGTATTCCACTGCCGCTATTACTGAATCCACTGTAAGTGTGTGCCATCAAGTGTGCCATCAACTCCTGGCGACCACAGAGCCCTGTGGTTGTCTTTGGTAGAATACAGGAGGGGTTTACCATTGCCATCTCCTGCACAGTATGAGACTATGCCTTTCAGCATCTTCCTCTATCGCTGCTGCCCGATATAGGTGTTTCCCATAGTCTGGGAAACATACCAGTGGGGATTCAAACTGGCAACCTTGGACTTGCTAGTCAAGTCATTTCCCCACTGCACCATTAGGTCCACTAATTTCATTTAATTGTGTGTTTTCAGGAGTGGGGAATGTGACTTTGTCTTAGTTGAAGGTATTACAAAAATTTTGGTATTCAACATCAGGAAGTTCTGCCTTGTGGTTTGAGCTCACATGATTATATTATTTGGTAGGTAATTTATAGAACTTCAGACAAAACAGAACTTTGAAAATTTTACAAGTTGGATCCTGATTGCTCTGTTGGGCTGAGTGGAGTGTTGCCAGATGTGCAGACTTAAAATATCCCTTAATAACTATTTGTTGTCAAAAAATGAAAAAGAGACGGGTGCTACTAAAGTCGGGTTGGTATTCTGTGAGTCTGAAGATCAATCCTGTGCCCAACTCAGTTATTGAGGCATATAATGCTATTAGTCTGGAAAGGCATGGGTAGTAAGTAATTTCTGTCAAACAAGGCTTAAGATACTACTAGTGGACCCGGGCGCAGAGCATCTGTGCCTCTAGTTGGGCCCAGCTGTGTCCCCCCCCCCCATGCTGCTGCCACCATCTCACCCTGGGGGGCCAGGGCCAGGCCGTCCCGCTGCTGCCGCCTCCCTCTGCCTTGCCGTCCTCCTCCTCGGGGCAGGGGGCTTCACCCGCCACCTGTCCTCCTCCCTTCGCCCGTCATCCTCTCACCCTGCTCCTCAGAGCGACACCGCTGCCTCCCTCCACCTCACCTTCCTCCTCCTCGGAGCGGCAGGGCTTTGCCCACCACCCCAACCACCTCCTGGTACACACTGCCCCAACCAGCTCCTGGCATATGCTCCTCCCTCCTGCCCTTGCACTCTGGGCCCGCCATTGGTCACGGCTGCAGTGGGGGTGGAGCTTGCCACATCCCCACGTATCCCCTCTACAGGAATTAATTATATAGATAATACCTTCCAAAGACTACAGAACAAAATCATCAGTTTTTCAATAGAAAATAAAATTTATCCTCCATTTACAGAGAGAGCTTCTATGGTGAAGAAAACTCCTACCAAAGAACCTTTCATGTCACAGTTCTGCTAATATAATTATATTATAGTAACAGAATTATAATTATATAATTATAATTAAGATGGTGGAGTTGTTTCATCATTTTAGCACTATAAGCCCTGAATATTCTCTTGATGATAAAATCTAAATTGTCTTCTCCATCTGCCTTCAAGTTTGCAGGCATCAATTAGGGGACACCACCAGTATTCCCTCTAATTTTTATCATAATTGAGCAGAAAGAGTTTTGTTCTGGGCAGCAGTTTCAAGGCAGTGTGCGCACATAACTCTCTCTCTCTCTCTCTCTCTCTCTCTCTCTCTCTCTCTCTCTCTCTCTCACACACACACACACACACACACACACACACACACACACACATAAATAAATAAACACACAAAGAAATAATGAGCAAAGCGTGGCGCACAATTTTTTTTAACTCCCCCGCTTTCCTCTTCTTCTCTTCTTCTGCAACTTATTAATCAACACTGAAACTAGTTATTCATTACTAAGCACCATAAATATGCACCATAAATATGGAAGGAAAAAGAAGTGTAGTTTACAATTCTACTCTATTTTATTACAAAGTATAATAAAAAAAAAAACCCAAGACAATACTTCAACAAACAGTTACTGGAAGTGATCATATTTCAATATTCAAATTAGTATGGTGGAAATAGTATTATCACACTGCAGACTTTATTACAAAGTATAATAAAAAGAATAAGGCAACAAACATATACTTTAACAGTTATTGGAAGTGATAATACTTCAGTATTCAAATTAGTATGGTAGAAATAGTATTATCACACGGCAGATTTTTGCTGCCCCTGCAGTTCAAAAACTTTCTCTCTTCTGTCTTTATCATTCTTCCAGTGTTTATATATTTTGTTAAGGTCTATTTTTCCACCACGGGAAATGTGAAATTTAATCTTCAGCAGCATGTCCAATTGCTTTTCCTTCAGTCTGTTGTGTGAGGTGGTTTGGATGTGGTTCATAAGGCTGAAACCACACTCACAATCAGCACTTGACGCCTGAAAGGTTGCACAGATATCCATCAACTGAGATATTACATTGTATTGTTCAGAATTTTGCAGAGTAGAAGTCACCATGTCCTGAAAATTTCTCAGCCACTTTGCTTCACATTTCTGTGTAACTAAGAATTTATATTCATTGTATTGGTTTAGAATGAACTCCTTCTCCGCCATCATCACCATGGTGCTATCAACAGAAGAATGTGGGGTGTAACTACCATTAGGCAAAGGGAGACAGTTGTCTCGGGGCCCCACTGCCTCAAGCCCCCCTCCAAGGCATGTCACATGACTCCCCACCCACCTGTGTTGCACCCACATGAATTAATATTGGATCTCTTGGAGATCAGCAGTAGCAGAGAATAAACAAAGGGTTAACTTTTCTTCCAGCCCTATTTGATGTGAGTGTGAGTGCACTATATATTGTGAAGTGTGTTTGTGTGTGTATATCAGCGAGGGTCTCATTTTAAAATCTTGTCTCTGGGCCCACCCCAACCTTGCTGCACCCCTGTATATTTGTCCACTAGCTTGCCCGTGTTCTCGGTGCCCATTGCTGATTTGCTGTGGTGAAAGAGAGAGAAAGTCAAATGCTGCCCATTTATGGTCCCACCAATTTTTGGCTAAAGGTAGCTTGTATTTTTTGCAGATGTTCCAGTGTATTATCCCTGCTACCTTGTCATGCCTTTCTTTGTAGTCAGTTTGTGCCAGGGGCGTAATAAGGTTGGAGTGGGCCCAGAGACAAGATTTTAAAATGCCCCCCCTTCACTGAAGCTCAGCTCATGAAGTAAAGAAATCTTAAATGAGGCTGAATAGTGGTAGCAAAAAGCCTATGTGCCACAATAGAACATCATCCTAAATTATTTTTTAAAAGGTTTTGTAAATTGTGGATGATGCAAATCATTTAATGGTACTACAGAAAGCCATGCTATTCTGGTAGCTCCAGGTCTTAACACTCACATCAATTTCGGAGGATGAATACAACTGAAGAAAGCCCAGGCGGGTGCGCGGATGGGGGAGTCAGTCTTGTGACTTGCCTCTGTTCCCCTCCCCCGAGGCAGTGGGTCCCCAGACAACTGTCTCCCCTTGCCCTATTATAGTTACACCCCTGGTCTGTGCAATCTTTTTACAACAGCTGATTAGGTGGTCCACTGTTTCATCGGCTTCTTTACAAAGGCGGCCTGTTCTTGTGCAGCCAGTATTAAACCCTCTGTTTCTTTCTTCAAGTTGCCATTCTTAAGCCATTGCCACGTCTTGGTGATGTCTGATTTTCCACTTATATTGTGCAAATATTGACCATGCAGGGGCTTATTTTTCCATGTTTCTGCTCGGTTCTTGACTTGTTCTTTCTTGTAGGCTTGCTTTGTTTCATTGGTGTTGAATAGTTTCTCATTTGAAGTGCATCTTCTTCACTGTCCCTTATATATTCTTCAAGGCCTCTTTTCTCCTCCTCTACTGTTTGATGGATTTGCAGCATTCTTCTTCCACCTGAACTGTGAGGGAGGTAGAGCCTATCTATATCACTGCGGGGGTGGAGAGCATGATTGATGGTCATGATTTTCCTGGTCTTACGATCCAGCGTCTCTAGCTCTGCCTGGGTCCAGTCTATTATCCCTGCAGTATATCTGATAATAGGTATAGCCCAGGTGTTTATGGCTTGTATGGCGTTCCCGCCATTGAGTTTGGACTTGAGGATTTTTCTAACTCTCCCGATGTATTCACTTCCCATTTTTCTTTTAACTTCAGCGTGCGCGATGTTATCAGCCTGGAGAATGCCCAAGCATTTGTAATGTTCTTTCTCTTCCAGGTTCTTGATCTTGCTTCCATTGGGCAGTTCTATTCCTTCTGTTTTTCTTATTTCCCCTCTGTTCATTATTAATGCAGCACACTTGTCTAGTCCAGACTCCATTGCTATATCACTACTGAATATACAGACAGTGTTTAGCAGTGATTCGATTTCTGACTGGGACTTCCCATACAACTTCAGATCGTCCATGTACAGCGGATGGTTTATTTTACTTGATGTTTTAGATGTTTGGTATCCAAGGCCAGTTTTGTTTAGTATTTGTGAAAGTGGGGTCATGGCGATTACAAACAACAGAGGGGATAGTGAGTCCCCGTGGAAAATGCCTCTTCTAATGTTAACCTGTCCAAGTGTATCACCATTGATTGTTAACTGTTTACTCCTCATGCTCATTGCTTTTTAAAATAAATATTTGAATGTTCTTGCTGACACCAGTTGTTGTTGTTGTTGTTGTTGTTGTTGTTACATTTATATCCCGCTCTTCCTCCAAGGAGCCCAGAGCGGTGTACTACATACTTGAGTTTCTCTTTCACAACAACCCTGTGAAGTAGGTTAGGCTGAGAGAGAAGTGACTGGCCCAGAGTCACCCAGCTAGTTTCATGGCTGAATGGGGATTTGAACTCGGGTCTCCCTGGTCCTAGTCTAGCACTCTAACCACTATACCACGCTGGATGCTTCAGGAAACCTTTTGGACCGATGGTCATACAGTAGGGATGTGAACTGCAGAATAGGTCCACGACTAAATTATTGTTGTTCTGTCTTTGACACAATAGGATTTGTAACAGTCTCGCTCCAAAATACTGTTTCTCCAAGATATTAAGCTCTCATCTTCTGGATTTTTGCTCTTGCTAGCTGTACTACTTCCACTGTTGCTAGAGAGCTTTTCTGGAAACGTTTAGACATTTCAGCTAATTCACCTAAGACATCATTCAGTGCAGCAAGAGAGATATGGTAATTGGAATCAGAGAGCTTTTTCAGGCAGTACTTTGCAAATGTGTCATTATTTTCTGAGACCATGTTCAAAGTATGTAAGAGAAGTCTCATTATTGCGCATCAAGGCATTTACAGCGAAATGTCTGGAAAGCCACCTTACCTCATGCAGATATTTAAATGATACACTCTCATTGTCAGCAACTTTGGCCAGTTCTTTAAAGTGTCATTTTGAAATTAGGATCTACAGAAGAATGAATAAATGCCCCTTAACAGTGTTTCTATACCACCTTAAGTGGCACAGTGGGGAAATGCATGACTGACAAGCAGAAGGTTGCCGGTTCGAATCCCCACTGGTATGTTTCCCAACACCTATATCGGGCAGCAGCGATATAGGAAGGAAGATGCTGAAAGGCATCATCTCATACTGCATGGGAGGAGGCAATGGTAAATCCCTCCTGTATTCTACCAAAGAAAGCCAGAGGGCTCTGAGGCCACCAGGAGTCGAAATCGACTTGATGAAACACTTTACCTTAACAGTGCTTCTATTTCCTTCATCATAGGTACTTTCTTTCATGCGTCAACCAATCCAAGATCTTCATGATGAGCTACACAGTGCTGTTCTACTAAATGTGGAATGCATTGCTTCAGCCTTGTGGCAACACCATTGTTTTCCCCTAGCATAACAGAAGCGCCGTCAGAAGTAAACATCACCATTTTCATCACGTCTAGCCTATTCAGAGTGTAAAAGTCTTTTACAGAAGCTGTAATAGCTTCTGCATTATAAGCAGTGAGGTTGACAATCCCACCAAATACTGTCTGGTGCACTGTAGCAGATGTCGCATCTCTGAACTTGAAGCATAGCTTTTAGTAACAGAAATATCTGTGTTTTCATCAAAAAAAACATATGATAGGAAGACGCGCGAATCCCTGACATGACCTCTGCAGTCATACGACAGCATTGATTGACTCCAAAAACTCAAAAGCATAATTTTTGCTGCACCAGCTTGCTGGTATCTGCACATATTTTCCAATGTGCTCATTTATAGTTTGCACAGAGTTCATGGAGTTGTTCATCTGTACTGCAAGCAAGAAAACTGTCTATGAGAAATGTAATTTCTTCTGGCTTTACGCATTGTCTTACCATCAGTTTCAGTTTCTTTTTTCTGTAAGCCTTGTTTTGTGATAGCAGGTTTTTCAACTTCAAGCTAGATATATCAAAGTTCCTGCTCCTACAGTTATGAACAGCAGATTCATGACTTTTGGTCGATAAGTGCCTCTTCAGGTAGTCGAGTTTCCACCCATCTTCCCATTTTTTGCCAATAGAAAAGTCACTGGATATTTTGGCTCCAGCACATGTCTTGCAACCCAAGCCTGTATCATCATTGTGCTGGAATATTTCTCTCCACTTCACATGAACCTTGCCTTTGGATTTGTGGAATTCTGTTTCTACTGTTTCATCCAGCCAGTCTGCTTTGAACGAGAAACAGGATTTCTTTGCTTTAGGCCCTTTGCTCAATGATGCCATTGGCTTGTGATTAGGCATGGCTGGTAAAAAGATAAAGTTGTGTTAAGAATTATCATCTTCAATTCCCACACAGGAAAAGAAGAGTCAATGTTAATATACTTGATTTTGTATTAGAAGCTGCTGCTGGCCAATTACCTTCATCTGCTTTCAGTTTTAATAATTGGTGGTTAAAAGGGGCCTGTAACAAAATAATATTTTGTATTAAGTAATGACTTGATTATCAAGCCAGAGGTTGCCAGTTCAAATCCCTACTGGTATGTTTCCCAGACTATAGGAAACTCCTATATCAGGCAGCAGCGATATAGGAAGATGCTGAAAAGTCTGAAGTCGTGGGAGAGGGCGATGGTAAACCCCTCCTGTATTCTGCCAAAGACAACCACAGGGCTCTGTGGTCGCCAAGAGTCGACATACTTTACTTTTATAAAATTAAATTATAATAATTATTAAATTATAATAAATTTAAGTTTTATTTTATAAAATAAAATAATTAACTCCCTGTTGTCTAAGTTTTATTTAAATTTGAATTCACCCTTGCTTTCTTGCTCTTATCCTATGAAGACAGTAGGTTTTTGGGGATAGGGAATTTTTTTTTTTAACCTGTCCAATGTAAACCACTTTCAGAATGTTTTAGAACATAAGAACAGCCCTGCTGGATCAAGCATCCTGTTTCATACTGTGGCCCATCAGATGCCAGTGGGAAGCCCACAGGCCATTGGAAAGTGGTATATAATGATAATAATTAATAATGATGTTACACAACAAGCGCAGAGCAAGAACTATTAGTGCACATACACTGAATGAAAACATGAAAGTATTTAAAATACTTTGCATGAAAGGCACAGCATGGAAAGGTGCAAAATATTTTGCATGAAAGGTTTACAGCAATAAAACAAACCAAGCAGTTTAAAACAGTTAAACCATTAAAAGGTTCACATTAAAATAATACCCATAAAGCTTCCAAATAGCTAAAAGGCTTGGCTGAAAAGATGTGTCTTTAATTGTTTCCTAAAAGCCAACAGGGATGGATATAAAAATAAAACATGTAAAAATAAAATAAAGTATTGCAGGAGAGGGGAAGGGAAGTTAAAATGGGGGCTGTGTGGGGGGTTTTCCCTTATGTGTTAAGATTTGTTTAAAGCACGTCTTTTAAACAAATGTACTAGTTCAGCTAATATTCAACTAATAAGTAAACTTTCAAAAGTATATATTGATTTATATATTAATTTCAGTTGAGGGGGAGAGGGGAAGGAAAACTCCCTTTCATTCCAGATTTGGCATGCAGGTCCCCAGAGATTGTGTATTCTTTCCACAGCACCATAGCAGCAATTTTTACTTAATTTATAAATATTATATTACCAGAACTTCTACCTCAGCCTTTTGGGGTTATTTGAGAGGGTTGAAAAGGTCAAGAAAGATTTAGTTGCAGGCAGCAATGTATGAGTTGCTCTGTCTGATGCTACCACGAGGTCTTCCTTCATCAGTTTGGAGCCCTCTGACTAGTTGTTTTGTCTTGCCCCACACAGTCTCATGCGAGGTCACCACAGAAATTGCCTGTTTGTGTTAAGAGTACAGTGACTCAACCATCAGCCCCAATCGTGACTTGCAGCACTGAAGCTGCGTTCCTGCTCCACAGAATTTTAGAAATTCTGTTTCACTGAGGGACATCAAGCTGGGCTGGGCTTGACACAGAGGGTCCCCTCGTGCGAATGGAGTGGGAGTCGCATGAAGCAGCCTGGCCGTGCACACACAAGGATTTCAAGTAGGCGACAGTGGACACAGTAGAAGTGCACAAAGTGCGAGTGGCAGCCGCCTGCATTTCCTATTTGCATGAGTGGTACCCCTCCCCCTGCTGTGCTCTGTCTTTCTCTTGCACGTTTGTTCACAGACAAAAGCTGGGCAGGCACATGGCCAACATTAGCCCCCTCCACTAGCCCCCTCCAGTGGACAACACTTCCCCCTGAAATACAGCCCCCTCCTCCCCATTCCTGTGTCTCTTCTCTTTTATTGTGTCTCTTCTCTCTCTCTCTTTTGTTGTTGTTGTTGTTGTTGTTATTTCTCTGTGTAAACCGCCCTGAGCCATTTTTGGAAGGGCAGTATAGAAATCGAATTACTACTACTACAACTATGATTATTATTATTATTATTATTATTATTACCACCACATCTCTCCTCCCTCACTCCCATCCCTGCACACAAACCATGCTCTTCACTGCCCGTGGAACCCTCGTTCTTGCAACGACAGCCTTCGCAGTTCTAGGTCCTCTTGCATGCCAGGGGAGCCGAAGCGGCACTTTCTCAGAGGGCCAGGGGAGCAGAAGCGGCACTTTTTTGGAGGGCTGGGGGCCAGGAGAACAGCAGCCAGCGGCGAGTGCACAGCTCTGAAGGATCGCTGTGCCGGGGCCTTGCGGGGAGTGTGCGCACACACAGCTACACACCTTAGAGGGAACAGTGAAGATCACCCTTTCAGAGTGGCTAAGATGCAGCAGTTAAAAATTGACCCTTAAACTCAAGAGAATAAGTGTTGGGTACTTGGGCTGTTCATTGGGTGCTGCAATCCCAGTGAATCCGATGCATCCCCCTGGTGCTGCTTCCACTGTGGCCATCTCTGATGCAGTTCATTACATTCCCAGTGCTAGGAGGGCCTCTCCTGCAGGAAGCAGAGGCATAGGCCGGACTGAGAATTCACACAGGGACATTGGGAAAGTGCATGGGGACATCTGGGGAGTGTACTTCCTCCTAGAACTATTTCCATGGCTGCGGTGGAGTGGTGTATGAACTTGTGAGGGAATGCAAAGAGGTGGCAACAGGTGGTGGAAGAGAACTCAAGCTAAGGTGCACTGGCGGAGACAGTCTGCCAGCAGCCTGTGTCCGGCCGCGGCGACCCTGCTCACCCCACCCCCTGCGTCTGACGTCAGATGCGGGGGCTAGCCACGACCCCGCATCAGACGCCAGACGCGGAGGTGTGTGGTCTGGCTCCCGAACGGAGCCGTGCGGGCCAGGCCAGCGCTGCGTTTCCAGCACGGCCAGGAGCGGCTCTTCCCTGTCTTAAAGGCAGGGGAGAGCTGCTTCTGGCCACACTGCGACTGCGCCGTTGGCCGTCCAACTCCCAAACGGAGCCACGTGGCTCCGTTCGGGAGCCAGACCACACAAACACACACACACACCCGCGTCTGATGTGGGGGGGTGGGGTGAGCGGGGCTGCTGCTGCGGCCGTGCAGATACGTCCAGGAGTTAGAGCCAGGCCAGCACCGCATTCGTGGCACGGCCAGGAGCGGCTCTTACCTGCCTTAAAGGTACTCCTGGCCGCGCCGCAAACACCTCACCGGCCATTTAACTCCTGAAGGGGGCCACGCGGCCTGCTTGGGAGCTAAACCAGACCCCCCCGCCCATGTCTGACGTCAGACGCGGGGTGTGTGTCTGGGGCCCCTGACTGGCGGCGCCTCGGGTTCTTTGACCCCATTTCCCCAATGGTGGCTCCACCCCGGCTAGGGTGAATGCTTATGAGGAAGTACAAGCTGGTGGCAAGCTTACAGAGGGTTCCTTACAAGCAATATATGAGGCAGTGAGGGAAGGGTGGTGAATGGACTTGTGAAGGCACATATGGCAGCAATGAGGTGGCAATTGTACTTAGCAGGGTTGCAAGGCGGAGGTGAGATGACCAGGAGCTTGCGGTGGCAAATAAGGTGGCAGTGGCAGACTGCCTTTGAGCACAGAAGTTTTGCATCAGAGGGTATACTGCTTAAGAATGGGAAGACTCCACTTAACCAGCATGAGTAAGCAATTCCCCATAGTGTCTAATCATATTTCCCTCTTTAAAACTCCTGGAAATTCAGTAATCCTAAAACCTTCAGTTTATAATGAGAGTTAAGATGCTTTACATTTCCACTCCTGCTCTAAAAAGAATGGAAATTGCAAGTTAAGGTGCCCATCTTAACTTTCATGCCATATAAGCTGTAAAGACTTTGTACAGTCTGGTATATTATGGTGGCTTTATTAATTATTATTTACTTAACATATTTTTATACTGACCAAACTTACGTCTCTGGGCAGTTCACAACAACAAAAAATGACAGAAAAATTAAAACATCAGTTAAAACAAATAAATGACGACGACAAAAATTAAAAACATGGGTTAAAATAAATGACAGCAAAGAGTTAAAACATTACAACAATTCAAAAATTTAAAACAATATTTTAAAACAATGTTAAAACTATTAAAACAGCATTTAATTAAAAGCCTGGGTGAACTGATGTCTCTTTAAAGTTTTTTTAAAAATTGTCAGAGATGGGGAGGGTCTTGTTTCGGCAGGGAGCGCGTTCCAAAGCTTTAGAAATGAGGCTTCATGCACCTATACGTTGTCTTGCTCAGAGCAGTTGCAGCTGGTGTGGGCACTGCCAGAGCGAGGTGGGGGGCATGGAGAGGCACCCTTAAGTGTACGTTTTTAGGCGCTTAGCTCTGCCACCACCACACCTGAAAGCTGCCCCATGCAGGGGTGCGCCGCCAAGCACCTTCTGTGGTGCTGGACTGGCTCTGCCACTCACCTGGCGGAGGCCACTTGCATGGCCCGCAAATGGCCTCCACACATGTGTGGAGGCCAGGAAAGTGGTGGAGCCGATTCCCCACCACAGGTAGTGCTGGGCAGTGTGCCGCTGCTCAGAGCAACGTTCAGGTGTGCTGCCAGGTAGAGGAAGTAAGCACCTACTAATTATGCTTAAAGGTGCCTCTCGCCGCCGCCGCCGCCACCACCCCGGCTGCACCCGAACTGGCCACTACTGGATCAGAGATGCATCAGACAGAAATTCATCAGGGGCATCTCTAGGAAGTGATTAGGGAAACTGCACCTGTTAAACGTCTATCTGGATGCATCCTTCCCCAGCCCAATAACCCACTGGAAGACCAAGGCAAAGTGTGGGTGCATGGAGCCTCATTTCTAAAGTCATCATCAAATACCAGACTGTACAAAATCTTTACAGCTTATATGGCACGGAAGTGAAGACAGGCAACTTAACTTGCAATTTCCATTCTTTAGAGCACGAGTGGAAATGTAGAGCATCTTAACTCTCATCTTAAGCTGAAAGTTTTTAGATTACCGAATAATACTAGGCTTCCTCCAACTCCTGAAGTGCCCTTCCTACAGTCCCATCAAACTCCCTCATAGCTTCAGTCTGGCCTGACACTTTAAATGCTGATCTCTGCTCTGGATCTTTCACAGGAACTGAATCATCAAGTACCTCCCCCACTTCTCGGTTTTGCTTCTCCTCCTCAGCTTCTTCCGTAGCCAAGCCTTCTTCTAGTCATCTCCTTAGTAGCTCTTTTCTATCTTCCATCATCTAACTACTGTCTCTCACCAACAACTCCAGTAGCAATTCAACTGCTCCACCTGGTTACCTAGTTAACCTGCCCCCTAGTGCCTTCTTGTAGGCATTGCATGCTAGGCTACAATATAAATATAAATAAAATCAAAAGTGCCCACCTTCGTGAGGTGAAGGAATGAGTCTCTCAGTCAAGAGCAAGTCATTCAGTCATAATCTCCTCTCGTCCATCCCATTCACAAAAGCTGAATGGGGGGCAATCAAAAAGACGGTCCCCATCTGCAATCTGGAGTGGTAGAGTCCATTATATTAGGGGTGTGTGCACAGAACCGATTCTGGCAGTTGGGTTCGAATTCACGCCAGATTTGAACTGGACTGCCAGACCGTGAGCCAGTTTGGGTTGAACTGGTTCGGAACCAGATAGATTTGAGGGACATGCTTGTAATGGATAATTTACTTTCAAGCAAGTGAGGATTACCATTTACAACCAAAGGGCAGAACCCTGCCTGCTTTTTTTTTTTAAGTCCTAATGGGGAGTGGCAAGAGGACACCTTGTCAGTGGCAGCAGTAGAGGTGCGACTCCGACGAATTCCGGACTGGATCCGGTGCTCCAGCATGGCCAGGATCCAGCCTCCACACATATGCAGAGGCCATTTGTGTGACCTCCATGCATTCATGGAGGCCATTTGCGTGACAATGCAAATTACATGATGGTGGTACGGCTCCTCCGGACCAGGTCTGGTGCTCCAGGTGACGAGGGGAATCCTCACCAGATTCCCATTTACAAGCATGCCCCTCAAACACCAAACTAGTCCCATTAGAACCAGGGCCGGTTCAGCTTGAACTCAGACCAGCAACCCTTTTGGGGGGTCTATTCCAGTTTGAATCCAAACCAGTTGAATCAGCCTGGTTCTATTAGAATCGGGTTTTAATAGAACCAGTCCCACACTCCCCTACATTATACTCCTGAGGACGTTACCACGTTATTTGCACCTCATTCTGTGGCATATGTAGACCAAGCACATGCAAGAAATGAAATGGCAGATGTGGGAATCCAGTTTTGAATACTCTTCCCCATAATTCCTGCAAAATAGAAAACTAGCACAGCAAGGAGTTCTGTTTCCAGGATGTTGACTGATGTGCTGCTATTCTATCTTCAGGGAGTTTAATGTAGCAGAGCATTTTAAAACATGTTCACCCACTTGCAGACTGAAGTGATACAGTCCATCTATTGTCTCACTTATCACCTCATTCTGTTTATGGTTGCCAATTCTTCGGGAATGGTTGGAATGCCCAGGAATCAGCACCAGCTCAGGGGTGGTCCTTCCATGAGGCAAGGTGAGGCAGAGACCTCAAATAGTGGACTACTGGGCATTAGGTGGGGCAGCAAGATAACCCCACCACCTCACCTGCCTCCCTCTACTACCCCCACCATCAGAACAGCTCTTCACTGAGCAGTGGCACAACCACTGTTCAGCAGAGAGCTGCTCTGCTTCTGCTACTACTACTCCTTTATGCCTGCCTGCCCATTGGGCTAGTTATGAAAAGGGGAGGAAATGGGGAAAGAGTGGCAGAGTATTCTATAGTACTGCAGTACTCTACGGTCCTTCAGTGGTGGCTGCTGCTTGCTGCGGCAGGAGGGGTGGTGTAGAAGGCAGAGTATGACTTTAAAAATCTCCATATCCTCTTCTGCAACTGCCTGGCATCCTGCATGCCCAGCCTGGCATCACATGTGCCTTTTACCTGCCCCACCACATCCCCTGTTCCTGCTTCTCAGCTAGCTGAACGGGAACTATTTGAGGGATCAGCATGACAAAACCTGCAGTGATGACCCCACAAATGGCTGCCACTCATGTGGATCAGCCAGTTGAGCAGAGGGAGCAGGGCATGTGGTAGGGCAGGGTGGGCATACTCTGCCTTCCTTGCCACCCCTTGCCACTGCAGCAAGCACTGGCTGCCACTGCTGCCCTTTCCTCATTTCCTCTTCCTCCACCTTTTCATAACTCCAGTAGCACATAAGGGAGGATGCGGAGGAGGGTTCATGAATTGTTATGAACGGTCCACATCAACATATCAGAACCAGAGGTACCAACTCAGAAGTATGTGAAATATAGGCCTGTGTCTGATTTCATTTTATATTAAGAAATGAAATAATACCTGAACTCGAGGTGAACTGGCATACTAGATCTCAAACTGCTCTGTGAAGCAGGAGACAATCCAACACTGTGAAATGGCTGCTCAAAGGAATACAAAAGCCAGGCCTGAATGCTGAATACTATATCCAAATGCTAAAATGTGACTCACTACCAAGATAATGTCTGTGGAAAAGTCTGCCAGGGGCTGGTCTCCCCTCTCCTGTTGCAAGAAATCCATGCTAATCCTTGCCAATGATTAACTCAATTGCTCTCTATAGAGATTCAACATAGGTAGATGCATACAAAGACCTCACTGACAGGATGCTTCTGCCCTAGCCAAATGTATTGAACTCATCTCACACAAGAAATAATGTAATTGCTGTCTCACACAAATAGAACTAATTCACTCACTAACTCCTGACTTTTAACACCTTTTGGGGTCAAACTGGCAATTGGGGGAAGATGCAATTTGTTGCTCTGAGATGCAGAATTGCTTTGGGCAATGTTCCCCCTCCCTTCTAAGCGCACAGTTTACAGAAGATGAGATTCAGATCTCTCTGGACAGGCCAATATCCTGAATAATTAAAAAGACATTGTCCAGAAGGTAGCAGCAAGTTGTCACCTTTTTGAGGACCCAGGAAAAGATGAGATTTGAATAGACTCTATGAGAGAGAGAGATCAAAGAAAAATTACACTATAAAGAAGCAGGCTACTGGACAGAGAGTTTAGCATCTTGTGCCTACAGCAAGATCTGCCCACAACAATGCCAGAGTTTGCTGCTAAGCTGCGGGGCGACAGCAGGAACTCTGTCCATGGACAGGAGCTGTCTGTGAATTCTACTGCGCAGTGAGAAGTCAAGACTTCCCCAGCCATGGTACTCTGGCTCTCAGCCGTGATCTGAGCAACTGCAAGCACTCCTGTCTCCCACCAAGCGCCTCGCTCCTTCAAGCTGAAGAGATTCACCGCTCTCAAGTCTCTCTGATCCGGGTAATATGCTGCTCCTTACAAGCCTTGAGCCCCTCCATCTTTCCCCCTCCTTCTCCTTCCCCCACCCTTTTCCTCTACTAATTCCTGAACCATGCCAGCCCTCAGCTTTCCTTACACCCCCCCCCACCTTTTCCGTCTATATCTGAATTGTATTAGGCTCTAGGAAGATTTAATACACACACATATGGTAGTTAGGAACACTGGTTGTGGCTAGGATGTTCTGTTTAAAATACTGTTAGTAATATTGATAGAGTATTCTGCTTTCTGCTAGATTATGTTGTTACTCTTTTATACTCAATAAAGCCCATTGAATCTTTGAGGATTGGTTTGATCTCCTTTCTTCCATGCACCCAGATCCTACATGGTCACCATATAAAAGAACTTGGTCACTTGGTGACACTATGAGCCAGACCTAATTTTGTATACTAGCTAATGAGCATATTTAGTATATAAATCAGGCCTGGACAGTAACAGCATTGTGCAGCACCTATTGCCACCACAAAGGGAAAGGCAACAGAAATGTATGTACGTGCACATATATTAAATCAAGTGTTGGCATGTATTGCTGCTGCCACTCGAGAAATATAGGGAACAAAGGGGAGGAGAGTGTAGGTGGCATTTGGCATTCTGCCTCAGGTGCACAGAGGCCTTGGGACCCCATTGGTCTGGGTGAGTACTGAAAGCATTCCTGGAGACATTGATTGATTGACTGACTGACTGACTGATTGATTCAATATATATCCCGCCTTTCCCAAAGTGGCTCTGGGCAGTTTATATTAAAATCAAAAACACATAACAAAACAATTAAAATCAGAAAACATTTAAAACCAGATTAAAATTAAAGCTAGATATCATCTGTACACTGCCTAGAGATTTCTATAATAGGCAGTATAGAAATGCAATCAATCAATCAATCAATGCCAGGCTAAAAAGATGGTCTTTATGGCTCTCCTGAAGGCCTCCAAGGAAGATAAGGGCCTTCTCTGGGACCACATTATTCCTGTTAATAAACAGTTGCAAGGGCTGCTGATATGTTTCCAAGCAAAGTACAAAGTGCTGGTTATTACCTTTAAAGCCCTGAATGGCTTTGGTCTGAGTTACCTAAGAGACAGAGAGCACATAATGTGGTCTCTGGGACAGGGCCTTCTGTGTTGCTGCCCCCAGACTCTGCAATGCTCTCCTGGTGGCTATTCGCTCCTCGGTCTCCATCACAGCTTTTAGAAAGCATGTTAAATTGTGGCTTTTTACCCAGGCTTTTATCTGATTGACTCTGCTGCTGCTCTTTGTACTCTGTATTGCTTTTATGCTTTGGTTTTAAAATTTTAATCAGATTTGTTTTATATTTTTAGCTTAATATTTTAATTGTGTCTTTTTTACAATCTTGTTTTTAAATTTTGCTGTAAACTGTCTTGGGATTGTTTTAATGAAAGGCGGTATGTAAATCTAACAATAAATAAAGAAAGAAAGAATGTTCTTACATCCACAGGGAACGCATTCCACAACCTAGGAGTGACAACTGAGAAGGCCTGATCCAGGTCGCTACCAGATGAACTGGTGGCACCTGAAGATGGACACCTCCTGATGTTCTTAATGAGCTGTGGGGCATGGGGGATCTTGTCGAGAAAGGCACTCTGTCTCTTAGGTAACTCAGACCGAAGCCATTCAGGGCTTTAAAGATAATAACCAGCACTTGGTACTTTGCTTGGAAACATATCGGCAGCCCTTGCAACTGTTTAGGAACAGGCATAATGTGGTCTCTCAGGATACCCCAGAGACCAATCTGGCTGCTGCATTTTGCACTGAAGTTTCTGAACTACTTACAGAAGCAGTCCTACATAGAACACATTGCAGTGGTCCAACCTGGAGGTTCCCAGCTGGTTTAAAGGCTTGATATTGTGAAAAATACTGGGGAAGAGAGGAGGAATCTCTACATATAGTTGCAGATGGCAACCCTAATTCTGCTGCATCTGTGTACAGTATACCAGGCCTAATATCGGCTCCTCCCCTCCACTCTCCTCCAAACGCCACTCTCGTGCTGATGGTGTTGCTGCAGTGGAGATGTCTTACACAGCTGCATCTTTGTCACTTGTTTGGGTGCTTAACATGATCCTGTCCCCACCCAGCAAGCATAAATCATGGATAGGACTGCTCTGTAAGTTAGCTTTTTTTTCTGAGTGTATTTGTAATTCATTTCTTTTGTGTCACAAACATTTTGGCTCGGGGACAGGTAGGAGAGTGTCTGACAAATACAATTGCCTATTATAAAAATTGGAGGGCAGTGAAGGAGACGGGCGGAGAGGGGGACCCAGTCATATCTTGTTAGCAACATTGGCTTTATTAGCCAAGGCAGGTTGTGAATGAGGCCCTCTGTTCTCTCAGTCTGGAATCTGGAGGATGAACAAAGTTTATATACTTTGTGATGAAATCATCGCTAGCAACAGCCCATGAGCAGAACAGTTCAAAGGCTCGGCTTCAAGGAGCCAGGCCAACATATGGAAAAGCTTTGCAGATGGAGAAAAGTGATTGCTGACAAGGGACAAATGCTTCTTTCATTGAGAGATAATTCACTTTGAAATGGGAAATGTGCAGCTAGTAGCCAGCCAGTCCCCTTGAATTCAGTGTAAAGTAGAGACCAGGTCTCACTAGACTTTGCTCCACACATCTAAATCCAAATAATATGATTTAACTAGTTTTCAGCAAGCAGCTTTGGGTATGACTCCACAAACCACCAGACTCAGCTTGGACATTCAGGACCACTCCAGAGTATGTATTATAAAGTGTAGTTTAAGGTGTGAAGATATAGTTTCTTATATTACTTGTAAAGTGAGATGTCTGCATACAGACATCTAAGGGGCCTAAACAGGGCAAGAGAGGGTTCACAAATGGTAGATAGTTTGCAGGAGAAACAATACAGGTCAGAACAACCCCTTCTTCCCCACAAACTCCAAATTCACATTTGTTTCTTCCTGTGGGGAATATCCCACCCAGGCAGCAACAGGCAGCTGCACTCAGGCACTGGCCCTGGGCCCAGGGGATCTGGAAAATTGTGTTGACTGAGCCAAAAAAAAAGCCTGTTTCCTGCTCTGTCAGTGCAAGGAGGATCCACCCAGATCTCCCTCCTCCCCCATGGTTACTTAGGAGTCAGAGACCCTCTGCCTCTCCCCTTTACCTCCAAAGTGACTGAAGAGGAGGAACCAATTGGGCCCAGAAGTGACTGCCGAGATAGGAACGGAATGGAGGGGGATTTTAGTTTCCTTTGGAGACTTTTCTCTTTTAACATAATGGAGCCGGTGTGGCTGCATTTTGAAAAACCCACACAGGGAGAGGGAGTCTTTAACCCTTCTCCTTGTGGTACGTGTTTTCTTTTTTAAAGCCAGTGTCCTCAGTGGTTAACTGGGGGAAAGATACAGATACTAATTTCTTTTCTCATGCAGGTGTAACCCCCACCATTACTACCAGTACTATTGGTAGGTTCTCTGCCTTGGCAACTAAAGAGTGTATGATCTCCCTTCCCCATTCTTAATAGATTGTGGGAGGATGCTCAGAAGGTCCTTAGAATCTTCTAGAGTTTTCAAGCCCAGCAGGAAGCTCCTGAGCAGAGAAGGAAAGATTTAATTGTTTTAATTGTAAACTGCCCTGATTTTAATTTTTAACCACCCTTAGCCATTTTGGAAAGGCGGTATAAAAATTGAATAAATAAATAAATAAATAAATAAATAAATAATTTGATTTCTATACAGCCCTTCCAAAAATGGCTCAGGGCGGTTTACACAAAGAAATAACAAATAAATAAGATAGATCCCTGTCCCCAAAGGGCTCACAATCCAAAAAGAAACACAAGATAGACACCAGCAACAGTCACTGGAGGTACTGGCCCCGGATAGGGCCAGTTACTCTCCCCTTACTAAATAAAGAGAATCACCACTTTTAAAAGGTGCCTCTCTGCCCAGTTAGCAGGGGACTGTTAGTTAGCAAATGATGTAATTAGATTTAATCAGGGGCATATCTAGGGTAGGGCAGGCAGGGCATGTGCCCCGGGCGCCACTTGAAGGGGGTGCCATTTTTAAAAATTAATTTTTTTTAATGGCCACCGAAAACAAAATGGCCACCGTGCATGCTCAAATGGCCTCTGTGAGGCCCTAGGCCATGCCAGGCCTCGCAGAGGCCATTTGAGCATGTGTGGTGGCCATTTTGTTTTTAGCGGCCATTTTTAAAAAAAAAATTTTTTTTTAATGGCCACCGCACATGCTCAGATGGTCCCTGCAAGGCCCTAGAGACCAGCGGGCAGAGGGAGAACCTTTGTAGACTCCTCCATGGCCTTTAGGAAGCTCCTCGAAGGGGCTACAGGTTAAAAAAATTAAATTTAATATAATATAAGTCACTGTACATATATTCAGTTTGGCACTATGTACAGAGAATCAGGGCTTGTGAATACTGAGCTGAAGCTTATGAGCTAGGATTGTATTCATTTGCTCTTACTTTGCTTCTTGTGATAAGTGAGTTAAATGTGATGTCTTAATAATATGGCTATTAATGGTGAGTTTGTCTTTGAATCAGTGTGAAATCCTTAGTATTAAGGCCCACTGGGAGTTTCTTGCTCTCTTTCTCTCATTTTAACTATCTTTCTGAAATACTAGAATATATTCCAAGCAGTGACACAGTTTACTCTGCATATCCTTTAATTATTTTCAGAGTATCTGGGAAAAGTAAAATTCTCCATTTATTTTTGAAACTTATGTTAATAGTGATGCTACAATGCATAGTTTAGTTTTCCAAGTGCACCTCCACATAGTATTTGGGTATTTCATGAGCCCCAGCATACTGAAATTTGTAGTTTCCCTGCATTTTTGGTCTGGCTACGTCCACTGCTAAATAGTTTTTGAAATATTAAAACATTAATGAGCTTGACCTGTATTTTTCAGCTGATAGTATGGTAAAGTAATCTGAAAGATGCGTGTCAGATGTTTGGACAGGGGACACAATTTCAGTGCTTGCCCTAGGCGCTATTTTCCCTAGATATGCCCCTGGATTTTATTATGTTAAATGTATATTGCAATTGTTATATGCATTTTTGTAGTAAATGTAAAAGTGTAAGCAGAAGGTCCTTAGAATCTTCTAGAGTTTTCAAGCTCAAAAGAAAGCTCCTGAGCAGAGGAGGAAAGAGAGATTTGGAGATCTGAGCAGAGGAGGAAAGAGAGATTTGGAGATCTTCTATTCTTTCATGAACTTGTTTATATATTGCAGTTCTTCTCTGGGCAAGATTTGCACACTGGTTTGAGATTCTAGATGGGCTGACCTGCCCTTGTTGCACCAGGTCCTCATCATTTCGGCTGATCATCCACGGGACTTTCAGTATGGACTAGGGATATGCACGAATGGTCTTTGGCACCGGCGGGGGTAGTACTTTAAGGGCGGGGGAGGGTGTACTCACACACCCCTGCCACATTTCCCCTGCCGGCGCTCTGTAAATTTCAAGCCCCTCGGAGTGGCCGTCGCCACTTCCAGCCGCTTCCGGCCGACAGGGGGAACGGGGTGGCAGGGAGGAACGCTGCCGCCCCAAGGGGCTTGAAATTTACAGAGTGCCGGTGGAAAAATGCGGCGGGGGGGTGAGTACACCCTCCTCCACCCTTAAAGTACTACCCCCGCCGGTGCCGAAGCACTGAATACCTCCCCAGCGCCGAAACGTTTTGGAGGCCTTTACAATGGCCTCCGAAACGTTTCGGACACATTCCTAGTATGGACTATGCAGGAGTACTGTTGGGATAGTTCCATTAGAAGAAAGAGACTGGGGTTTGGTTTGGGTTTTATTTACTGGCCCTATGATGATATAGTATATATGTTCTATGATTTTCTATTAATTTGTAATTGGGTATTTTAAGTTTACCTCTATGCATACTTGGCAAATTCGGTTCTAAAAAGAAAAATAATGTACATGTTTATAAACCCTTAAGTTTGGCATAAGAAATGATTTATTTATTTTTTTGTTCTCTTTCTTGCAACCACTGGGAAATACACTGTCACAAAATATACAGAGATATATAGAGAGAGACTTGAACCCAAAAACCCAATTTCCTGAGTAAAAGGGGTTAGACAAGGATACAAGCAGCAGCTGAAAGAAGACTAGTTTCAGTGGGAAAACAGCTCCAAGGGAAATGGTTAAGAAGCCACTCTCTGCCTTCCTCTGAAGCACTCCCCCTTCCTCTTCAAACTGCAGCCTCAGCAGCTACATTTTCTAAAGAAACATCTCAAAAAAGAATTACAAAATTTACACATACCATGTTGTTACCATCCTTACTCAGATTTTCAGATTTCAAAACTGAAGATGGGAATTCACATCTCTATATCCAGATTTTCAGAACTCACTCACTGGATATCAAATGAATTTTGGTTTCTGATGCTAACCAAAAGTAAGCCTATTTCTATTGGCACATGACAAGTGTTTTCAAGGGTGGAAATATAAAAAATAGCAGGTTAATCTGACCAATAGTGTCTATTTGACTGGCATGGGGTGCAATTCAGCCTTCACACGCATTGTTCTAGTTCTGCTTTGCACCATGTGAGAACAAGCTCCAAGTCCCGCATCCACATGGCTGAAAGTGTCTCCCACCCAATTCTGAAGCGGTAAGAATTGCTTTAGCACTGCAGTCTCTGCCGTGGTGCATGCATTAAAAGACTGACAACTACCAGATCTGCATGTCACAGATTTCCATGGCAACTCTACACAGTTAAAGAAAGACGTTTGCAAATACGCATCCCCACAGCCTTTTCGTCAGCACTGAGTTCAAACTAACAAAATACCAGCAGCTCCCATATTGCAGACTTGGCTCTAGAAAGAGAGAGAGAGAACCATATTTCAGAACACAAGGAACAATTTTTCTGTCCCCCCCCCGCTTTTCTTCTTTTGGCAACATCACGCTGGCAATCCATAAATACACATTGGCATCATGTTTTCTTACTACAGGCCATGCAAATGTGAATTGCTGTATAATACACACCACATGGAAGTCCACAGAGCCATAGACGCTAATGAACGAACTGACCAAACTGTGTCAAAATGAGTTAGAAGTGATTAGCAAGCAGCACTGCGCAAAATAGACACCCATTTCTTTGTAAGACTTCTGCTGGGATGAGAATCAAATTTCAGGAATGGCCCATAGGAGCTTTTCTTCCTTGGCAAATAGCAGCATAGCAACCATGAGAGGTTCGGGGGCAGGCCTGTAACCAGCCTCAAAACGGGGAGGGGTGGCAGAAGTCAGGGGTGGCAGGTTATAAAATGTTCAGAGAAAACAGTCAGTGAGGCTGGGAAGGAAGAAGAATTTTTTGGTGTGGCACGTACAAACCATTCCACCAGCTGGCTATGGGCCGGTTCAGTGGCTGATCTGGATTGGGACCATCACAGGGGATAGTGTTACAGCCACCCCACTGCCACAGTCTTGATATTTGGAGGACCCCCCAATCCGACTGCTGTTTAACATTAAAACACATACACACAAGCAAGTGCTTAAAGCAGGGCTGTCATTCAGGAGTTGGGATCAGAACATAAGAACAGCCCTGCTGGATCAGGCCCAAGGCCCATCTAGTCCAGCATCCTGTTTCACACAGTGGCCCACCTGGCACTACTTTTATTTATTTATTTTTTAAATCAGAGCTTCAAGAGCTACCACCATGAAATAGAGTGACATAAAATGTAGCTTGGGGAGGCAGAACCAGTTGCAAAATGGCAGCTTGCACAAAAATGTATATCAACAGCATAAAGTAAAGGTAAAGTTGTGCTGTTGAGTCGGTGTCGACTCTTGGCGCCCACAGAGCCCTGTGGTTGTCTTTGGTAGGAGGGGTTTACTATTGCCATCTCCTGCGTAGTATGAGATGATGCCTGCCAGCATCTTCCTAGATTGCTGCTGCCCGACATAGGAGTCTCACCAGCGGGGATTTGAACCAGCAACCTCTTGCTCCCTAGGCAAATTACACCATTAAGTGGAGAATAATGAGTTTTAATATCAAACCCCCTGAATCCCATGATAATTTTCCCAAAGGACAGGAGGGGAATTAGAAAGGCTGTTTTGTGGGGGAAGAAACGGAAGAGAAATAAGTTCCTGAGCTACCGAATGCCCATCCTTGTTCTAACATCCAAGACCTTCAGAATATCCATGGAAGATTCATCATCTCCACTCCTGATTCAGCAACAATTGAACAATCAGCCCTTTAATGGGGCCCAGCTTCCATTTGATAATAGCCTTCATTCTTGAGCTCCTGTTTCACATCCTCTCGACTCTAGAGTCATAATTTTTTAATCAACTTCTCTGCTTCCTGTTGACTTGCTTGTTATTGCTCAAGGATCGATTCAGGAAGCTTATTATGACAGGTATAACAAGTTCCTGGGCTTAGAGCTACCTGCAGCTAACAGCAGAGCTTCCGTGGCTGATTATTATAATGAATGCTACCTGTGGGAGGCTTTGACTGTGGCAGAACAATTTCAAGACAGAATTGCAGTGGGTAAAGCAAAGGAACCAGAAATGAACAATGGCTTCTAGACCTCTGAATCCACATGTTAACAGGTAGCCTCACTGCACTTAAATAAAGTATTACAGACATAATGATACAGCCCTAATACCTGTAGATGTGCCTACACAAGAGTTCTTCTCTCCTTTTTTCATACATGTTGCATTTGTAAGCATCGTTACAATCTCCTCATCAGGCATACAGAAACGTGCAGTCATAATGAAGTATCTTACTAATGTGTGAGGTCTCACTACAGGATATAACCCTTGTAATGAAAAATGCATATCATAATCACACTGCTGCTCTGGTGGAGAATAACCAGGATCATATGAAGCACAGAGACTTCTTTTTCGAGCAAATACTATCAAGACAAATTATAACAGGACCAGACTGTCCTTAATGACTTTGCTAAAGCTGTGATGGAAGAGAAAGGAGATCGTTTGACTTAGTATTGCCATGGATGCTGTTACATCATACAAATTGTGCTCAGTTTCATCATGCTGCATATTCCCATTGCTATGGAGGCTGTGATGCATCTTTAAGCCTGCACCATCAGTATGTAAACAAGGGAACATGCACAGTGTGAGCTCTGGCAAGAGATACAAATCCCAAATACGCATGAAGAAAAAGACAGCCTTGTTCAGAGCAAATTACTTTGGGCTGAGATTTCTAATGCTGCATTTGTTTATTTTGTGGCAGAAATGTTAACTAGCCCCATCTCCTAGTTGTTTCTGCATGGTGGTGGGGCTGGGCTGAGCTCTCAGCACTGGCATGGGGGCGTGGTGATGCAAATGGCCTCTGTGCATGTGTGGAGGCCCAAACCGGGCCACAGTCAGCTGGGCTGTCATTCAGGAGGCCAGCGGGAGGCTTGGAGGAACTCCTGCCACCACTGCCCCACCATCTCCAATGTCTCCGCCACTGCCTTGCCACCTCCACTAAAGGTACGGAGGCCCCTTTCTCTTGCCACCCCCTCGGCGCCTTTAGGATGGAGATTAGGTTTTGCTGGCCAATGGCCGTAATAAAACTGATGATGATAGAGATTAGGGATGCCTCTTTTACTTGTAAAGGGGAATCCTCAGGGATTCCCCTTTACAAGTATCCCCGAACCAGCCCGCGGATCAGTTCTTAGAACTGGGACCGGCTGAACCCAGCCAGCTCGATTCAAACTGCGGTTCAAATCATGCCAGCTCGCACATCTCTAAACAGGAGCTGTCACCACTGGCCAACCATTGCAAAATAGATGCATGGTGTGACATGGTTTCACAGTTTCCCTGTGAAAAGAAAGAACTGGAGTCTTGTCTTTTTGTAATATCTGCCTATTTATAAATGTAAGTGCTGCTCATGGGAAGCAGGCAGGTACATAGATAGACTGCTAGTCTTTCAAGCTGCATCAGATCCTTGGATCCCTCCAAAGGTTATTTCTTAAGCTACAGCACAACTGTCTAAATAGTTTCCTTCAACCTCTAGAAGAGGAGATGGGTGTGTGTCTGGCATCTAGTAGCCACCAGCTCTCAAAGACCATTCAGCAAGCACCTTCAGTCACAAGCTGTACGGCCTTGAGAAAATCTCTCTCTCTCTCTCTCTCTCTCTCTCTCTCTCTCTCTCTTGCATGAAGGGCCTAAAAAGGATGCCTACTTATAGGCTTGCCAGCCTTTTGCTTTGAAAATTCCATATTTCTTTAACCAACTTCTCTCCTTCTTGTTGACTTGTGGTGCCCTGATCTGTTAGATGGAAAGAGCACTTGGATTGCTTCTTGCCCTACCAGGAGCATAACTCTAATTGGCCAGACCTGTTCTGAGAACACGGATCACCCTGGGTTGCCCCAAGAAAATGGCTACAGAGGATCCCTCACTAGTCACTCTCTTGCCTCCCTCCCCTTCCCTTCTCCCTCCTGCCTCTTCCAAGCTGGCTTGTATGCTGGTAAGAAGCTGGATAGTCTCTTTCCTCTCTCATTTGCTTGAGAGAGGATTCAAAATAAGACCGAACACAGGAGCCCTGCTGGGTCAGACCAGGAGGGCCCATCCAGTTCAGCATCCTGTTCCCCATAGTGGTCAGTGACATGCCTCTGAGAAGAAGACCAGCAGAAGGTGAAGGTATATCCTTGGTATTCTAGCAACTGGTATTCAGAGCATGGAGGCAGCTCAGGGAAAGGCCCGGCTTGGAGCAATTGACTGACATGCTCCGTGTTGCTTCAGGAGCCCCCTCCTGCACCTCACCACAGCGCCACCTCTTGGGCTGGAGTGTACTGACGCTGCCCCTCTTCCTCCTTACTTGATGTGTGAGCACTCTAAGATTTTCTCCTTAGGGGATGGAGCCCCTCTGAGAACTGCATCTAGGTTCCAAGTTCCCTCCCTGGCATCTCCAAGATAGACCTGAGAGAGATTCCTGCCTGCAACCTTGGAGAAGCCGCTGCCAGTCTGTGAAGACAATACTGAGCTAGATAGACCAATGGTCTGACTCAGTATATGGCAGCTTCCTGCATTCCTATGTACTGCTGCCTGCCAGGCACACTCTGCCTACCCACCAGCTGGTCTCTCACTCCTGGAACATGCATCCAGCTTTGTCCCCACCCCTGGGGTCCTTCACCATCACTCTGTTGCTGCTCCAGCAGACAGCACCATCACCTTGCTCGCTCACCCTCCCACCCACTGCTGCTTGGCTGCTGTTTTCTCCCCAGTAGCACGGCATTTGTTCACTTTGCCTCCATGCTGGGAAGGGAGCGGCAGCCACAGAGCAGTGGACACTGGCCAGCTACCCAGTAGCGCTCAAGTCTGGTGCTTCTGGGGAGCCAGCAACAGCCAGTTAATGACGAGGGAAGCAGGAGCAGCGGCATAGTGGCTAATGGAGGCTGGGGCAGGGAGGTGGAGCATACCTTTAACTCCCAGTAAAAGCTCTCACATCAGCCGACATCCCACTCGCCCAATGAGCCACATGCCTTGCCGCTGCCACTCACCTGGCCAGTGTGCACCTGTGGTGGCCATTTGAGGGGTCAGCATGGCAAAAACTTGCCAGTCCGACTCCTAGAATGGCCACCACACAGGCATGTTGGCCAGCAGAATGGTGCAGGTCGTGCGGCTCTTCAGCTGTGTAGGATGCTGGCAGCAGCGGAGGGAGCTTTTCCCAGGAGTTAAAGGTATACTCCACTCCCACCCTCCACCAGCTGTCACTGGGCAGCAAGAGAACACAGTGGGGTGAATCTAGATATATGCTGCTGCTAGAGTGACAGTGATCAACCAACTGACAGGGAGGTGGAGCATGTCTGGTGGGGAGGAGGGGCGGAGAGATGAAAGGTGGTGCTAGCGTGCTCCAGCCCAGTGGGGCACAGCTGTGGCGAGGGCAGGTGGAGCATGCCCTGGGCAGGCAAGAAGAGAGGGAAAGGGGGCAGCAGCAGAAAGGGGGAGAAGCAATGGCATAGACCAGTTACAGCCTGGTAGGGTGATGCCCATGGTGGAAAGGAAGGGGTGCCCACACGGTCCTAAAACACACTCTCTTCTGAGGCCATCACCTTAGTCTGCCTCATGAAAGAGACACTCCTGTCAGAAAAGGGCCATGACTCAGTAGCAGAGTATCTATTTTGCATTCAAAAGGTCCCAGGTTCCATTTCTGGTATCTCTTGGTAGGACCAGGACAAGACCCCTGTCTGAAACCATGGAGATCCACTGCCAGTGAGTGGCCAGCCCTGTAGGCCAGGGCTGCTCAACTTCGGCCCTCCTGCAGATATTGGTCTGCAACTCCCATGATCCCTGGCTATTGGCCACTATGGCTGGGGATTATGGGGGTTGTAGTCCAAAAACAGCTGGGGGTTGAGCAGGCTTGGTGTAGACCATATTGAGCTAGATGGAGATGATCTTGTGGGAGCAAGCATGACTTGTCCCCTTAGCTAAGCAAGGTCCACCCTGGTTGTATATAAATGGACTAGAAGTGTGAGCACTGTAAGATATTCCCCTCAGGGGGCGGAGCCTCTCTGGGAAGAGCAGAAGGTTTCAAGTTCCCTACCTGGCACCTGCAAGATAGGGCTGAGAGAGATTCCTGTCTGCATATACTCAGTATGTGGCAGCTTCCTATGTTCCTATGCGATGTACCAAGGGTCTGGCTCAGTATATGGCAGCTACTTATGTAAGAGACATACTGCCTCTGAACCTAGAAGTAGCATATAGCCATTAAGACTACAAGCCAGTAATAGACTTGTCCTCCAAAAATTTGTCTAATCCCCTTTTAAGCCAGCTAAGCTAGTGGCCATCACCATATCTTGAGGCAGTGAATTCCATAGATTCATTATGTGCTCTGTGAAAAAGTACGTCTTCTTGTCCTTCCGAAATCTCCTGCCAATCATTTGATGACCTCTGGTTATAGTGGTGTGAGAGAAGGAGAAAAACCACTCTATCTACTTCCTTCAAACCATGCAGAATAAAATTATGCCTCAACTATGTCCTCCTTTAGTTGTCTTTTTTCTAAGCTAAAAAGTCCCTAACATTCCTTTTAGGAGGAATAGCCTTTCCTCATAAAAACAGATTCACACATCCAGTTCTTCCAATTTATATGGAGAAACTGTCTTTCCTTCCCTCAGTGATTTATGTGGAAAGCACAACTGCCTACCCTCCAAAGTTCCCCTATAAAGTACAAAACAAAAAGAGACTTCTAAAGTAGAGCATTGTTTCAAAGGGCAATTTTTGTTTTAAATGTTTATAAGGTTAAATATGAAGCAAAGCTGATCTCTTTCGGGGTTTGTTTGCCATAAATATATTTTCTGTGGATAGCTACGAGTCCTTTTGAATAGGGAAACGTCCTTACACAGAGTCAGACCATTGGTCCAACTAACTCAGTATTGTCTGCACTGACTGGCAGTCTCTAGAGTCTCAGAAAGACTTTCCCAGCTGTACCTGGAGATTGAACCTGAGGCCTTCTGCCTGAAAAACACGTGGCCTTCTTCCCACTGAGCTATGACCCTTTCCCTAATTTCTCAACAGCACTCTGGTTTGGTGGTCTCACTCAACTTTGTTCCCAGTTCCTGCAATAAAGAAAGAAGGACCTTCAGACCTTGCTCCCAAAAAGCAGAGTCTCCAATCCTAATTGAGTAGAAGTGGGGGGCCAAGTTGGGTTATAAATTTTAAAAAGGGCTTCTAGGAGGACTGGCTGACACCCAGAGCAATGCAACACAGACATGCCAGGAAGACGTGTCCGTGTTGTGGAGAGTTTCCCCGTGTGGAAACTCTCTTAGTTTGTATCCACACGTGGGGAGGACCGCTTTGGGGCAATCTTTGCTCCCTCAAAAAGTGCTCTGTGCTTGTTGAAAATATGTCCCCGAGGGTTGTGCAGCACTCAAGGACATATTTTTGAAAGGTGACAGAGCACTTCCCGAGGTAGCAAAGATAACTCAAAATTGTTCCCCGCACAGGTGTAGCAGCTGTAGTGGGGAAGCTCTCTGGCTGAGTTACAAACCTCCTTCAGCTCCAAGGACGCAGCTCTCATTGTGGCCTTGCTAGGTTGCTCTAGATGTAAGGCTAAGTAGAGTTTATTCTATGTGTCAATTTCTCCATGGTGGTTGTATATTATCAATAGAAGAACATTCAGACAGCTGTGATTCAGTGAACATCAAGGGCCTGGGGCCTTATTTTAACAACAGAAAGGCAAGGGACAGGGATTTGTTATAAATAATATAAGTGCAAAAGCACCAGCATACACACTGCTCCTGTAGGCAGCCATCCTTGGAGCTTCACAAATTAAGAACAGTGTGTTCCACTAGAGCCAGAACTGCACAGACGTGGCTGAACGGCTGCAGTGCTTTACCTTCATTGCAGAGATCTCATCACCCTCCTAGCAAAAATATTAGCACTGGAAGAACTCATGCCCATGTCTATCCATGAATCACTCACTAGGTATTCAGAGAATAAAAAATGCTGGCTTAGACATCCTTGTGTCTGACTTATGACATTATGACCATCTGACATTATGTCACAGGAATTACTTGTGATCGCTGGTGAAATTCTGTCTTTGTGGCAGAGGGTTAGACTCATGATCCATAGAATATTTTACAACTCTTCTCATTTAGTGATCTTTGTGAATGCTAAACATCTGTTAGCACCATCTTTCAAACAAGCTGGCTGGCTGGCTTTTGTGTCTCCTTTCTGCAGCGAGAAGTGCTGACAGTCGAGACATCCTTCCACTTTGCAATGTGTTCTTTTTACAGAGGATGCCATATGCGTGTGAGCTGTGCAAGTCAGTCTTTTGTAGATTTAGCAAGAAAATGGGCAGCACTTGGAGACTAACTGTACACGGTGATGATGGTGGTGATGATGATGATGATGATGATGATGATTACAGATAAGCATTAGCTTTCATGGTCAACAACCCACTTTATCAGATGCTAAGATGAAACACATATGCCCTAATAACACATTCTGTGTGTATGTCTGAACACATGTACATGTTTTTGTGTGAATGACTTTAAAAGTGAGCCCAGGTGCAGGTCCCCTCAAATGCACAGTACAGATAGGAAGTACTCCCACTGTACATTAATTCCATAAGGCGTGAATAACTGTCCATGTGTACAGATCTGCACATGCAGACGCTGAATTCAGACCATAAGTGGTGTTGAATAGAATGGGCCAGTTCAAATAAACAGTGGGCCCTACATTTGATAACACAGGGGCCACAGCACACCCAGAGCTTCAACAGGGTGGACAGGTCTGAAGAACCTACACTGCCCTGCCTCCCAGAGCTGCCTAGCCCTGAAAAGGGCCACCTCGCTCGCCTCCCCTCCCCTCTCCCACAGGCCAGCATGTGGCGGCAGCTCTGCCCATGGGGTTCCAGCCACCCGCTTCCACTTGCCAGGCCCAGCCACTAAGGAGGGTGGCACATGGGGGCTAGAGCTGGCTGGAGTGCTGGCATGCTTCCGCCATCTCTGGGGAGGGGGCCGTGGCAGCGGCGGAGCAAAGCGGCCAGCGAAGGGGTCGTGCATGGCAGCGGCAGCGGCAGTGCCCAGCTCATGTGTGGTGCGCAACACTGCTGCCACCCACTGCCTGTTTCCCAGTCCCAGCTGCTGACCCGGCTGGACCCCGCTGCCCTCCCCAGTGATGATGGAGGAGGCATGTCAGTGCTCCAGCCGGCTCCAGCCAGGTCAGAGGCTGGGAAGTCGAGTGAGCAAAGTGGTGCATCATGAAGGGGGAACAAGACCTACTTCTGGTTTGATAACTTAAAACAGACAACAACATGCAACCAGTTAACGACTGAACGGGTTAGCAAAGAACCTACCTAAATTGACCCAATCACAAGGTGACTCTGAATTTAAGATGAGCTCCTTTTGAGAAACAGAGGTTAAATAGAGGGTGGCAGGGTGCTCCAGTGTTTGCACCGGGGCCACTTTCAACCTCGCTACACCACTGGGCCATGGCAAGAATGTGCACACTCCGACGGGAGGAGAGCTGGTCTTGTGGTTGCAAGCATGACTTGTCCCCTTAGCTAAGCAGGGTCTGCCCTGGTTGCATATGAAAGGGAGACTAGAAGTGTGAGCACTGTAAGATATTCCCTTCAGGGGATGGTGCCGCTCTGGGAAGAGCAGAAGGTTTCAAGTTCCCTCCCTGGCTTCTCCAAGATAGGGCTGAGAGAGATTCCTGCCTGCAACCTTGGAGAAGTCGCTGCCAGTCTGTGAAGACAATACTGGGCTAGATAGACCAGTGGTCTGACTCAGTATATGGCAGCTTCTTATGTCCCTGTGTTCCTATGTCACTGAAGGACATGCTGACGCTATCTCAGCATGTCCTTTAATCATAGGTGAGGGGTGTTCATCAGAATAGCCCCTCTACACATGCTACCAACCAATTTATACAAGGTTTTAGAACACATGTAGAGGGGCAATCCTGATGAACACCCATCGCACATGATTAAAGAAAGTTCTGAAATCACTTTGACATGACCTTTAGTGCTGTTGGGGTGAGTGTGTTCTCCATGCGGCCTTGTAATGTAGCATTCACACTGTTGCACAAGAGCACCCTTGTACAAGAGTTGCACAATGGTACAGCTACTGGAAACAGTGGCTTACCTATCGCACAGCCAGCTGAGCATCCAAATCAGATGTGAATTCACTGGCGGCACATAACTCACCACTCCATGAGTGCTTCTAGCGAAGGGGTGGGAGGCTTTGTGCAAAGGACACTGCGTCATTGCTGCTGTTCCCAGCTCTTATTGGGAATGATAGGAGTAAGGTGCACCAGCAATGAAGCCGAGCTTTGTTGACACTGAGTCTCCCCCACCTTCTCTAGAATCACGCACTGAATCACTCACTGAGAACCATCATACGCATGTATTGGCACAATTTCTGCACTGGAACAAGTGTGCTCTGGTACAACTTTGAGAATGCTACATTTCAAGTCACAGTAACTTTGCGCAGTATGTCAGCCAGTGTTTTTAAAAGCAGAGTAGCACCAAGGGTAGATAAGAGACAGAGGTTTGAAAGAATCAAAGTATTTCTCAAAATAACCCATGCATTGAACATAGGAACATAGGAAGCTGCCATATACTGAGTCAGACCCTTGGTCTATCTAGCTCAGTATTGTCTTCACAGACTGTCAGGGGCTTCTCCAAGGTTGCAGGCAGGAATCTCTCTCAGCCCTATCTTGGCAACGTACTGTATGCTTTGGTAGTTTGTTGGTTCGATAAAAAAATCTTGTCCTAAAAAAAAATAAATAAATCTTGTCCTATCTTGGAGAAGCCAGGGAGGGAACTTGAAACCTTCTTCTGCTCTTCCCAGTGCGGCTTTACCCCCTGAGGGAAAGATCTTGCAGTGCTCACACATCAAGTCTCCCATTCATATGCAACCAGGGTGGGCCCTGCTTAGCTATGGGGATAAGTCATGCTTGCTATCACAAGACCAGCTCTCCTCCTCAAGTGGAGGAGAGTTGAAGTGTGTACTGCATAGGGAGAAGGAGAAGTGTGTACTGAACAGGGACACACCATACAAAGTACTGTATATACCTGAATCCAAGATTAGGGGTCCCCCCCCCAAGTTCTTTGATGTTAGAAATCAGGGGTTATCTTCACTTCAGAGTCCTCTTCCTTTTGGGTAAATATAGGTATGTAATCTCTACCTTTATTTATTTATTTATTTATTTATTTATTTATTAAAATTATTTTTATTGTTTTATCAGAGATAGAAACAAACAAACAAGAAAAAATGAGAAAGAAAGAAAACGTTTTTTTAAAAGTCCTTAAATAGACTATTTCATCTCTGTTTTTAAAAGGAGCTCATCTTAAATTCAGAGTTGCCTTGTGTATGGGTAAATTTGGGTAGGTTCTTTGCTTATCAAAGATTACATTGAAGGATTGTATCAAACCAGTTCACTCTTAACTGGTTGCATGCTGCTGTTTGTTCTAAGTTATAAAATCAAAAGTAGGTTTTGTTCCCCCTTCATAGTTCAGGGAGGGGCTGTATGTGGTGTGGATGTGCAAGAGAAAGTGTAAGTAGGCACAGGTGGGGGGCAGGGGTCAAGCAAGAGACAGACAGACAGAAAGAGGCTGTCTGCTTCAGATATCTCAGCAAGCACAAATAGGCTTCTCAGAGAGGAATTAATCCACTATACCAGGGAAGCCAGGATGAGTCACTCCTGTTCAGCCAAAGGCATCCTCTCACCTCCATCACCATTTGAATATATATTTGGCTCAATGGGTGGGGGAGATACCATCTTCTGCAGCTAATCAGCCTGAGGCCTTTGCGTTTTTGCAGGCACAGATAAAAAGAGCACTTTATCACTTTACTAGCTGGCTGGCTCTGAAGTCCTGTGTTCTCTTCATACAGAACCAGAAGGCAAGACTCGATCTAAAGCAGAAAGAGGCTGGTGTAGAGTCCCTCCTCCTATAGTAATGGAAATGTGTGATGTAATCCCTCTTGTTATGCATTTCCCTCCTGCCCCAGTGTGTGTGGGTCTGGGCGCTTAGAGGGTGCCCACAGAAGAATTAAAGTTGTGCCCTCGAGTCGGTGTCAACTTCTGGCACCCCCAGATCCCTCTGGTTTTCTTTGGTAGAATACAGGAGGGGTTTACCATTTCCTCCTCCCATGCAGTATGAGATGATGATGATGATGATGATTACATTTATATCCCACTCTTCATGCAAGGAGCCCAGAGTGGTGTACTACATAAGTTTCTCCTCACAACAAGCTTGTGAAGTAGGTTAGGCTGAGAGAGAAGTGACTGGCCCAGAGTCACCCAGCAAGTCTCATGGCTGAACGGGGATTTGAACTCAGGTCTCCCTGGTCCTAGTCCAGCACTCTAACCACTACACCACGCTGGCTCCTTTCATGATGTCTTTCAGCATCTTCCTATATTGCTGCTGCCCGATATAGGTGTTTCTCATAGTCTGGGAAATATATCAGCGGGGATTTGAACTACAGCCCCACAAATCTCTCTGAGTGGGGCGTAGTAGTAGTAGTAGTAGTAGTAGTAGTAGTAGTAGTACACATCTGGGACTGGGAGGTGTGCTCTCCATTCCCTGATTAGGATTGCAACTTCTGAGCCACAGTAGGACTCCTTCCTACTTCTTTCCTAGCCTTCTCCTCCTTCTCTTACACTCCTGTGTTTTTAATATAGAGCAGCCAATAATTGTGATCCCTCTCCCCAAGACATACAGACAAGAACATCTTTTCTTTCTTTTTCTCTTTCTTTCTCTTTTTTCTTTTTCCCCTTTCCCTTTCTCTTTTTTCTCTTTCTTTCTCTTTTTCTCCCTCTTTTCTCTCTCTTTTTTCTTTTTGCCCTTTCTCTTTTTCTCTTCTATCTCTTTCTCTTTCTCTTTTTTCTCTTTCTCTTTTTCTCTCTTTTTCTCTTTCTCTTTCTTTCTTTCATACATACATACATACATACATACATACATACATACATACATATGTACATACCTTCATACTTATATATGTACAAGGAACCCAGAGCAGTGTACATGGTTACGTTTATCCTCACAACAACCCTGTGATGTAAGTTAGGCAGAGAGATAAGTGACTGGCCCAGAGTCACCCAATGAGTTCCATGGTTGAAAAGTGATTTGAACTCAGGTCTCCCCAGTCGTAGTCCAACCAACACTCTAACCACTAAACTCCATGTTGGTGGCAAGAAAAGACAAGTCGAGTGAATCTTACCTGAGCCAGGCAAAAAATCCCACAACCATATCTTATGGACACCTCCTGTCTTAGGCTTAGTGGGGGTGGGTCAAGACTGAGCATCTAGCCAGCCAGTCATGAGGAGCAGAGGAGAGAGAGAGAGAGAGAGAGAGAGAGAGAGAGAGATGCTGCCTAGCACTCCTCCCCCCCCCCACTCCTAGTGAGAACTCTGTTGGCTTGAAGCCAAGACCAGGCCTGGATTCAGAAGCCAGCATGTCAGGGCAGGAGGGGGAGAACAAAGAATGGCCTGTCACAAAGAAGCCTGTGGCCCCCTCCCTCAATGGCCCTAAGATAAATGTCTCACTTTATTCCGTTGTAACTAGACCCCTGATGCCAATTCATTGGAACCCAAACACTTATGGTCCAGTGTCATTTTTGACTCAATTATGTTTACATCTGGCCAGGCTGATTATGCCACAAAGCTACCACAGAGTCACTCCCAAATTCACCCCTGACACAGGTCTTTTCCTAGGTTTGAACAACTTGGTGGCAGCAGCCTGTGTTTGAATTTTTGGTGGCAGCTACCTCTGCAACCACTTTAGCACCCACATCTGTCAGCCCCCCCCTTCTCACCCCACTACTCAGCTGCCACCTCCACTGGCCTCCCCACTGTGGTGTTAGAAAGCCCACAGTTCCCACACATAGCCTGGCTTGCTAAGCTGTTCCCGGCCATGGTGAGGTATAATGATCTCACGAACTAGCACCTGTTACTGGGCTGTGATGTCATTATATTGCGCCATGGCCAGCAACAGCTTAGCAAACTGGGCCACACATGGGGACTGCGGGCTTTTTGGGGTCACCACAGAGGCAGCCGGTGAGTGGGGGTGCAGGTGAGGGGCCCGCGACAGCCCCTCTTCTCATGGGGTCCAGGGTGGCCCATGTTCTAGGAACACGGCTGGTCAATTACACTTACACCCTGGACAAGTGGAGTTGTAATATGCAAAGTGATACCAACATATTACAAAACTTCACTAGAGACATCTGGAGAGGTCCGTCAGCATTTGCCACCAGCTCCTCTGGTGGCCACTCGGGGGTGGGCCTTCTCTGCTGCTGCCCCGAGGCTTTGGAATGCATTCCCTAGTGAAATAAGAGCCTCCCCATCTCTGACAGCTTTAAAAAAGTCTTTAAGGACGCATCTGTTCACCCAGGCTTTTAATTAATATTGTTTTAGTGGTTTTAATGCTGTTTTAAAATATTGTTTAAAAAATTTTAAATTGTTGTAATGTTTTAAACTTTTTGTTTTTGTTTTAACTCATGTTGTATTTTCTGTTTTTATTTTGTTGTCAACTGCCCAGAGACATAGGTTTTGGGCAGAATAATAATAATAATAATAATAATAATAATAATAATAATAATCCATCTGCTGTACATGGACGATCTGAAGTTGTATGGGAAGTCCCAGTCAGAAATTGAATCACTGCTAAACACTGTCCATATATTCAGTAGCGATATAGCAATGGAGTTTGGACTAGACAAGTGTGCTGCATTAATAATGAACAGAGGGGAAATAAGAAAAACAGAAGGAATAGAACTGCCCAATGGAAGCAAGATCAAGAACCTGGAAGAGAAAGAACCTTACAAATACTTGGGCATTCTCCAGGCTGATAACATCGCACACGCTGAAGTTAAAAGAAAAATGGGAAGTGAATACATCGGGAGAGTTAGAAAAATCCTCAAGTCCAAACTCAATGGCGGGAACACCATACAAGCCATAAACACCTGGGCTATACCTGTTATCAGATACACTGCAGGAATAATAGACTGGACCCAGGCAGAGCTAGGGACGCTAGATCGTAAGACCAGGAAAATAATGACCATCAATCATGCTCTGCACCCCCACAGTGATGTAGATAGGCTCTACCTCCTTCGCAGCTCAGGTGGAAGAGGAATGCTGCAAGTCCATCAAACAGTAGAGGAGGAGAAAAGAGGCCTTGAAGAATATATCAAGGACAGTGAAGAAGATGCACTTCAAATGGTCAATAACACGAAACTATTCAACACCAATGAAAGAAAGCAGGCCTACAAGAAAGAACAAGTCAAGAACCAAGCAGAAAAATGGAAAAAGAAGCCCCTGCATGGTCAATATTTGCACAATATAAGTGGAAAATCAGACATCACCAAGACCTGGCAATGGCTTAAGAATGGCAACTTGAAGAAAGAAACAGAGGGTTTAATACTGGCTGCGCAAGAACAGGCACTAAGAACAAATGCAATAAGAGCAAAAGTCAAAAAATCCACAACAAACAGCAAGTGCCGCCTTTGAAAAGAAGGAGATGAAACAGTGGACCACCTAATCAGCTGTTGTAAAAAGATCGCACAGACTGACTGATTATGCCACAAAGCTACCACATATACAAACAAACATATGTACAAATATGTTTGTACATATACAAACAAAGGCATGACAAGGTAGCAGGGATGATACGTTGGAACATCTGCAAAAAATACAAGCTACCTGTAGCCAAAAATTGGTGGGACCATAAAATTGAAAAAGTGGTAGAAAATGAAGATGTAAAAATATTATGCGACTTCCGACTACAAACAGACAAACATCTGTCACACAATACACCAGATATAACTGTAATCGAGAAGAAAGAAAAACAAGTTAAAATAATCAGCATAGCAATACCAGGGGATAGCAGAATAGAAGAAAAAGAAATAGAAAAAATCACCAAATACAAAGATCTACAAATTGAAATTGAAAGGCTGTCGCAGAAAAAGACCAAAATAATCCCAGTGGTAATTGGCGCCCTGGGTGCAGTTCCAAAAGACCTTGAAGAGCACCTCAACACCATAGGGGCCACAGAAATCACCATCAGCCAATTACAAAAAGCAGCTTTAATGGGAACAGCCTATATTCTGCGACGATATCTATAACAATTGACAATAAAATTCAGCCATCCCAGGTCCTTGGGAAGGACTCAATGTCTGGATAAAACAAACCAGTCAATAACACCTGTCTGACTGTGTAAACAAGAAATAATAATAATAATAGTGCATCTTTTTAGAATGTGAGCCCTTTGGGGACAGGGAGCCATCTTATTTGTTTTATTTCTCTTTGTAAACCGCCCTGAGCCATTTTTGGAAGGGCGGTATAGAAATCGAATTCATCATCATCATCATCATCATCATCATCATCATCATCTCAGAGCTCAGCAAGGAGAGATTGCCTCTGTGGTTGTCTGGTCCCTTCACATATATAATGGCCAGGGTATACTGAGTGCCCATGGGACGCAACCCTTGAATAATGCTCTAACTTTTATTTACCATATCAGTTTGACGCATTCTCTGCCCATGGGAACCCAACCTAAAGAGAAACAAAATGCCACTTCATCACATGCATAAGGGATGGCAGCCCGAGAGAGATTTCACAGGCGTCACAGTTATATGTAACTTGTACAGGTTTTCCAGGAAGCCACCTTGACAGAAAGGACTATGGTACATGAGGATTCAAGTCCCCTTTCAAGCCACCGAGCATCCTCCATGGTGTTAATAGAGGATTAATTAACAGTGCAAATGCTCTGGTATATCAGTTCCGATACAATAGGGGATTCTCTTGATTTGCACAAGTACAGTCTACCCAAAGGGCCAAACACAAATGCATTGTTGGTAGCAATTCTGTGCACATGAGTTGGATTTTAGACTATTAAGGGGCCCAGATGGCAGCTAGCTCACCCAAAACCTCTAGGGTAAGGAATAGGTCCTGAACCATCTGTTTACGAAGCAGATTTCAACATGATGTAGGGCAAGATTTTCCAGATCTCTTCCCACATTCTTAGCGAGGCTTCTTAATTCACAAAATCAACAGCCTGAATTTCCCAAAGGAATAACTAAGAACTGTTTCTGCTGTCATGTTTTTCACACATGTATCCTAAGACTCTTATGCTGAGATCTTCGTTAACATCATTCAAGAAGGGCTATGTTGGTTAAGAAGTGTTACAAAATTAGCAGGTGAAATTTGTCCTGACCATTCAGTGATGCGGGGGGCGGGGGGAGTGTTACCTGATTGTTATTGCCTCTAATGCAACTGTTAAAGACACAGTAGTCCTGCCAGGAGAAACTTTGGCAACCCTAGTGGAATATTTGTGTGAAAAAGAACTTGGATTGCCACTCGATGCCTTTACTCAAAGTAGTAAAACCAGTTGCCAACCAAGGGCTGTATCTTGCACATCCTGGCAGTTTAACAGATGCATGTAAAGTGCTTTTTAACTTACCTAACTCTTAAGGGACATGAATAAAAATAACGGCAATGGAAACCCCCTAAAGGTGAAGAGCCAGTTTGGGTTCTTTGTGAATGTGGGACTAGTGCGTTCATGTTGTGTTTGGCACATAATGAAGCAATCAGTACAAAGCCAATTCATTTCCCACCCTCACCATTCACCCTTTCTTTAATCGTCTTCCTCCTTTATACCAGTGTTTCTCAACCTTTTTCATCCCAGGGCACACTTTTAAAAAGGGGGAGCACACTATCCCCCCAAAACAGACATTATTGGAAGGGGTAGTGGCAAAATTGCCATGCAGTTTTTAAAAACCACCATGTTTCCTTCCTCCTCTTTACAGGGAGTCCTCAACTTACAAACAGGTTGTGTTCCAAATGTTCATTTGTTTGATGTTCATAACTCGGAATGCATATCGTTCCTAAGAGTGACAACTTGTTTCTATGTGAGGGTTGGCGTTTGTAAGTTGGGAACTTGATTAATTTAATATGTAATAGAGCTTTGTTTGTAAATATGGGTCGTTTGTAAGTTGGGAGTTCATAAATTGGGGAGTGCCTGATTCCTTATATAATGGCTTCCCTGGGGTGTAGCTATAATTGAGCGAATCGGTTCAAAGAACCCAGGCCCCCCAGCTCCTGAGAGCCCCTCAGCTCCACCCCTTCCTATTTTCTTTATTTTCTCCCTCATTCCGAGGGGCCACCAGGGAGAGGGGTGAACATGGGCCCCCTCTTCCCTAGCTATGCCCCTGGGTTTCCCAGAGGCATCTGGTGGGCCACTGTGTGAAACAGGATGCTGGACTAGATAGGCCTTGGGCCTGATCCAGCAGGGCTGTTCTTATGTTCTAATCTTTATTCTTATTTGTGGTCAGCTTTCACATCTCTCCTGGAGCTGATTCGCTCCATAATGCACCAGGAAAGATACATCCTTTCCAGTGCATAAGGGAATGAGTCAGCTCCAAAAGTGGGGAGTTTAAACTCCTAGGTTTTGGAGCCAACTCAAAGCAAGTCAGTCTGGCACATCAGCCAGTGTCTCATAACACTCTAGTGCGCTGCAGCACACCACTTGGGAAACACTGCTTTATACGACATGCCAAAAGCAGAGATGCCAATGTGATGCTTGCATATCTGGCATGTACAGCTTTTGACCCACCAAGCTGAACATAGCCCAAAAGCCATGTGTTGGGGCCTGCCACGTTACGCTGACACACTTCTTAGTATAAGTAGCAGAGGAGGCTTATCCTGTCCCTGGTGAATCACAATCTGTAACTGATAGGTTGCATTTGGTTGCTGGGTCACAAGCTGTGCAGGCTAGAAGAACATGCATGCATGTGGTCTATTATCAAAAACAACAGGAGGACTCACATCAATGACATTTGCCAGGAGTGTCGCTATAACTGAAGGGGGGGTGTCCCTGGGCCCCTGGTGGGTGGCATGGACTGGGCAACAGTTTACTCTTCACTCACCCTTTCTTGACTCTCCCAGGAATAAGGTGAGAAGGCAGGGGGCCATCTTCACATCTTGTCCCATGGCTCACTCCAACCTTACTATGCCCCAGAAACTTGCTAATGAGGTCATTAACACAATCAAAAACTGTGTTCCACCTGGGTTTGGGAGCTATGTGTGCTCCCAAAATTCGGTTGTTTGGAAGCAAGATAAGGGGAAAACTTGGGTAAAAGTGACTGTGTGGAAGTCAGCCTCCTTTGCTCCCAAACAACCTATTGGGAGCACACACAGAGCTCCCAAACCTGAGTAGGACACAGTTTTTTGATTGTGTGAATGTCCTCAATATGTCATTTCAATATACAAAATAAAAACTGTTTTAAAGTTAAGTTAGTTACTTTCAGACAAGAGACTTTTTGAAAGAAAGAAAGAAAGAAAGAAAGAAAGAAAGAAAGAAAGAAAGAAAGAAAGAAAGAAAGAAAGCTTGGCATGTGTTTTCATCTGAAAAACATAAAATAGATTTACAAGTATGATTCATGCATGTCTGATAAACAAGTAAAGTATGCATTTCCGTCTCCCAGACAACAGTTTCAAGAGATGAGTTACTTCATGCTCGTTTCTAATGAGATCCAAGAAGTTAGGGGATGCACATTGGTAAGTATCAGGCTGGCCTTAATTACCTCCTGGATAGTAAGATTAATATCTGTCAGTGCCTTCTCCTTGGCACATGCCCCTGTGCAGACTGTGTGCAGAACCAGCACAGCACACACAAATATGTCAACAGCTTCTGATATACATTTAAATTCAATGGAGATAGGAGCAAGCCTTTGCCCTTGTGGAATTGCTTGCTCCTTCGCTAAAGAACTGCCAACATTTAGACAGTTGTGGCCAACTTTCAGAACTACCAGATGTGGCAACGGCTACCAGATGTGGCAACGGCTGGCTTAACAGAAAGCAGATAGAGTGCAGGATGGTCAGGACACTAAATAATGTGATGGTTGGGAAATTAGTTTTAGGCCATGCATCATGAAATGCTGGGGTCATCCCAAGGTATTTGGGAGTGAATTCCATGGATGGCTGTTTCCTCTACCCTTGGCGAATCAGCCCAGATCAAGTCATTCCTGAAAAGAAGCTTTCCCTTTTGGCTTTTAAAGCCCACAATGATGTATGATGGGGCTCAGAAACAGAGCAAGGCTGGCTGGTTCCTTGGGTGTCCATGGCCAAGAGATCATGAGTGGGGCCTCCAACCTTATCCTTGCAATCGCTCCCAGCCTTTCCCAAAATCTGTTCCCCACCCCCTGCTTTGGGAGGGGTGCCTCATAGATGAGATGTGCATGTCGTGGGACCGAGAGGGGAATAAGGGCACTGAACACCAAATGCTGGCTGTCATCCAGACTAACCTACTGGATAGTACTACTCAGGAGTTACTAGAGTAAAGTTGTGAGGAGAAACTTAAGCATGTAGTACACCGCTCTGGGCTCCTTGGAGGAAGAGCGGGATATAAAATGTAAATGTAAATTAAGGATTACTTAATTTCAATAGGATGACTCAGTGGTAATATAGTTGGGCTGTCAGGCACCATTCCTAGACTTAAACATGATTCTCCCCTGTGAAATAAGCAGGCCTCTCCTGGGACAGGAATCATTCCTGGGTTGCAGCCCAATTGGCCATTCCCAACATCAACAATACTAGGATCAGTGGTGAACCTCAGCTGCTAGCAGCTCAGTGCTGTGAGATACTTGCCCAAGGCCATGCAATTAGCCCATGGTTGAAACTGGGACTTGACGCCATGTCCATGTCCAAAAGGACTATCTCCTGAACTAGGGGTGGCCCACTCAGTTGGGAGGGTGGGGGTTTTGAAATCTTCTCCCCTGCCCTGGACACCTTGCGCTCCCTTGCCTCACCCCTCTGCCACATTAATCCCAGGTGTGCAGGCTGGTTGGGGAACCGGGTGAATGACCAGCCCACCGGGTGAATGACCAGCCTCTGAGGTTAACGTGGCAGCAGAGCAATATAACCGAGGTGGGGTGAGAAGAGTGGGAACGAGCAGCACCTGCAGCTCATCTTCTGTGCCCACCCCACTGGATGGGTCAGGGGCGTATCTAGGGTAGGGCAGGCAGGACACGTGCCCTGGGCGCCACATGAAGGGGGCGCCATTTTTAAAATTACAAAAAAAATTTAAATGGCCACAGAAAACAACATGGCCACCATGCATGCTCAAATGGCTTCTACAAGTCCCTAGGCCATGCCAGGCCTCACAGAGGTCATTTGAGCATGCGTGGCAGCCTCCAAAATGGCCACCATGCCGATCTTTTTGGGCCTGAACAAGCCTGAAAATCAGCCCAGGATGGGATGCAGAAGTGAATTAAGAGGCTGGCGGGGGGAGGGGGAACCTTTTCAGGACCCCCCATGGCCTTTATGAAGCCCCCCAAAGGGGCTACAGGGTTTTTTTGTTTTTTTTAAAAATATAATATAAGTAACTGTACACATATTTAGTTTGGAACTATGTACAGAGAATCAGGGCTTGTGAAAACTGAGCTGAAGCTTATGAGCTAGGATTGTATTCATTTGCTCTTACTTTGCTTCTTGTGATTAGTGAATTAAATGTGATGTCTTAATAATATGGTTATTAATGGTGAGTTTGTCTTTGAATCAGTGTGAAATCCTTAGTATTAAGGCCCACTGGGAGTTTCTTGCTCTCTTTCTCTCATTTTAACTGTCTTTCTGATATACTAGAATATATTCCAAGCAGTGACACAGTTTACTCTGCATATCCTTTAATTATTTTCAAAGTATCTGGGAAAAGTCAAATTCTCCATTCATTTTTAAAACTTATGTAATAGTGATGCTACAATGCATAGTAGAGAATTAGACAGACACTCCTGTTTAGTTTTCCAAGTGCACCTCCACATAGTATTTGGGTATTTCATGAGCCCCAGCATACTGAAATTTGTAGTTTCCCTGCATTTTTTGGTCTGGGTACATCCACTGCTAAATAGTTTTTGAAATATTAAAAGATTAATGAGCTTGACTTGTATTTTTCAGCTGATATTATGGTAAAGTAATCTGAAATGTGGGTGTCAGATGTTTGGACAGGGGGCACAATTTCAGGGCTTGCCCTAGGCGCTATTTTCCCTAAATATGCCTTTGGGATGGGTTGCCACTGCTCTGAACTTCACTGGGCCTCACACACAGGCATATTGGGCAGCAGGTACAGGGAGACCCCCTGAAGCTTCACTCTGAATGGGTGTGATACATGTGCAAAATTTGAAATGGGATGTGCCAAATGAAGAGGAAAGGGAGTGGGAGTGGTGAGGTGGCTGCCTCCTATTCTGGTCCAGTCCGGATTCAGAGGAAATTTGAGGGGAGTTGGCGGAGAATGTGTGTGGGTGAGATAAAGGAAGTGAGTGAAAGAGTAAGTGCTTGCTTGTGTGCGTGTATGCATGTGTGTGTGAGAGAGATGTTGCTTGCTTCCTGGAGTTTTTTTGCCTTGCATGGGTTTTGAATTTTCTGTCACGAATTCACTTGATCTACCCTCTGCGACTTGGCGAATTTTGTCGAGTGGTCTGCTTTGAATGGGCTTTTGAGTTCTCTGCCTAGATTCCCTGATAGTTTTATGGCTGTGCTCAGATGTTTCAGCAATGCACTCTTAGTTCTGGCTTTGTGCTTGTGGCATAACTGAAGTCCAGATTGTGTTATATTGATCTGCATATGCCTTGATATAATGTATGGCAGAAGTCTTATGATATGTCAAGGTCCTATGATATGCAGTATCAAGAGGTCTGATTAGTGGCAGAAGTCCTGTGAGATGCAGTAGCTGTACACACTGGATGAAGAGTGTGTTTCCCATTGTGCACCAGTTCACCTGCTCTGCAGTAGGCTCCAGCCCCTGACCCTGTGCTGGGTTCTGCTCTTAACCCAGGCTTGTCAAACTGCAGCCCTCCAGCTCTCGTTGGCCTACAACTCCCCAGTCACAGTGGCCAGTAGCCAGAGATGATGGGAATTGTAGGCTGATAGCTTTATCTACTTTAACCTCTCTGGCTCTCTCTCCCAGGTCTCAGATTTTTATCATTCAAGATCTGCCAGTCCCAAAGAAGGCTGGGCTTCTAGTACTTATACCTGGCCTGGTGAATCCAGAGGTCTCATACTGCTTGCCAGTCATAAGGCTTGTTCACACAATCTCCAGCAGGGCAGGAGATGTGCCCACCTGAGTAGAAGAGCCAGGTGTGCCCCCAGTTGTTGGCCATGTGCTTGCAAACCTTAAGGTGGTGGGCGTGAAGAATGATCATGTGCAAGGTGACACGTCTTCCTCCTATGCTGGTAAAATGCTGGGGATGGGATCTGAGTATATTTATATCCTGCTTTTCTTCTGAGGAGCCCAGAGCAGTGTACATGTTTATGTTTATCCTCACAACCACCCTATGAGGTAAGTTAGGCTGAGATAAGTGATGGGTCCAGAGTCACCCGCTGACTGAGTTTCATGGCTGAATGGGGATTTGAACTTGGGTCTTCCCAGTCCTAGTCCAACACGATAAGCACGAGACCACACTGGCTCTTCCACATACACCTGAAACAGGCCTTGGAACAAGAGCACAAGGTTCATGATTTAGGTCCTGGATGCACATTGACAGTAAATGTAACCAGACCAGGCTTCAATAAAACAAGGCTTACCTTTTGAATCCAAAGAATACCCAGCTGACTATCCTTTCATCATGCTCTCCAGCCTAGCAGGATTGTATAGTTCGCCTGCTTTTCAATCACAAGAGACCTTCAAGTGTGCTGAGTGTAGCTTTACACGGCTTTTATCAGCTGTCATAATAACATGGTTCTTTTTGATACCCCAGTGAGGCTGGATGCTGTTCCTGTGTTCTTGGCGCACGGCATTGTACAGTTGTTGTCCCTAGCAACAAAGCTGCAGTGGAGTGTTTTGTTTGGTAACTACATATGAGTCTGAAAATTAAGGTAATTAATTCCATCAGGAAGAACAGAGTCTAGTTTGCACAGGGCACAAATGGTTTCCCTATAAACTTTCACAGACATCTCATGCAGAAATTGTTATATGATCCACAACTCCTCTTCATAACAGGGACTAAGCATTGGTCACGATAATCGGGTTTTATGAAATCATAAGGGTGCTCCTGGGCATCCAGGGAAGTAGGCTGAGAGTCAAGAAGTCTCCAAGACCTAGCAGAAAGAACATATTCAACAGGATCTTTAATCCTAAAAAGTTCATACATTCATTTGATCACATTCCCAGTAAGATGAAATTATATTGCCAGCCAGCATTCAACCCAGTTCACTTTCCTAAGCTATTCAAACCCTTCCTGCAAATTTGTGGCTAGGAATGTAGGGGAGCCGTCAAATGGATCTCCAGGGGCTTTCCCAGATGGCGAGTTTAATTGCAGGATTACGCGACAAATAATTAGTCGCATAGAAGCTGCAGCCTGAAGCTGAAATAATAACAATTCTGAGGGCGTTTGCATAGGGTTGCTTTCTAAAAACTTTAATTTCAATGAATAAAAAACATGTATTTAAATTTATTATTATTGTTGTTGTTGTTGTTGTTAATAATACTAATACTACTACTACTACTAATAATAATAATAATAATAATAATAATAATAATAATAATAATAATAATAAACAACTTGTTTTTAGGGGGTCTTCCATAATATCACCCAGCTGGCGGCCTCCGTCTATTGCTCCCCTCCTCGCCTGCCTTCCTAGCTGGAAAGCAGCTGCAGAGGAGGCAGAGAGAGCAAGCCAAGCCATACAGGCAGGCGGTTGGATAACACGGAGGTGGGCACGCAGATCCTTTTTTCTTTCTCTCTGCCCCCCCCCCGCCCCCCATGGTTGGTGGTCTTGTGGAAGAACACCACCAACTCAGCAAAGATGGTAGTCTTGCTGATGTTTCACAAGATCACCCAGGGAAATTAATAATAATAATAGTACACTGCAGGAATAATAGACTGGACCCAGGCAGAGCTAGAGATGCTAGATCGTAAGACCAAGGAAATAACGACCAGCAATCATGCTCTGCACCCCCGAAGTGATGTAGATAGGCTATACCTCCCGCGCAGCTCAGGTGGAAGAGGAATGCTGCAAGTCCATCGAACAGTAGAGGAGGAGAAAAGAGGCCTTGAAGAATATATCAAGAACAGTGAAGAAGATGCTCTTAAAAATGGTCAATAACGAGAAACTATTCAACACCAATGAAACAAAGCAGGCCTACAAGAAAGAACAAGTCAAGAACCAAGCAGAAAAATTGAAAAATAAGCCACTGCATGGTCAATATTTGCACAATATAAGTGGAAAATCAGACATCACCAAGACCTGGCTTAAGAATGGCAACCTGAAGAAAGAAAGAGAGGGTTTAATACTGGCTGCACAAGAACAAGCACTAAGAACAAATGCAATAAGAGCAAAAGTAGAAAAATCAACAACAAACAGCAAGTGCTGCCTTTGTAAAGAAGCAGATGAAACAGTGGACCACCTAATCAGCTGTTTTGAAAAGATTGCACAGACTGACTACAAACAAAGGCATGACAAGGTAGCAGGGATGATACACTGGAACATCTGCAAAAAATACAAGCTACCTGTAGCCAAAGATTGGTGGGACCATAAAATTGAAAAAGTTGAAGAAAATGAAGATGCAAAAATATAATGGGACTCCCAACTACAAACAAACATCTGTCACACAATACACCAGATATAACTGTAGTCGAGAAGAAAGAAAAACAAGTTAAAATAATCGACATAGCAATACCAGGGGATAGCAGAATAGAGGAAAAAGAAATCGAAAAAATCACCAAATACAAAGATCTACAAATTGAAATTGAAAGGCTGTGGCAGAAGACCAAAATAATCCCATTGGTAATTGGCACTCTAGGTGCAATTCCAAAACAACCTGAAGAGCACCTCTACGCCATAGGGGCCACAGAAATCACCACCAGCCAATTACAAAAAGCAACTTTACTGGAACAGCCTATATTCTGCGATGATATCTATAATAATAACAGCAACAACACTGATAATAAAATTCACCCATCCCAGGTCTTTGGGAAGGACTCGATGTCTGGATAAAACAAACCAGTCAATAACACGTGTCTGACTGTGTAAACAACAACAATAATAATAATGCAAAGGAAAAAGTTGCCTCACTATCAGTATGGCCCCTCCACACATCTCAGAAGAAACTACAGGGTACTTTAAAATATCCCAAAAAGCCATCGTAGAAAGTGGAACCTTTTAGCATGGAGATAATTCAGGCTAAGCTCCAATGCGCAGGGAAAACCCCAAATCATGTATGGTGTGCTACCCAATACCTCACAGGGATTTTGAAGTAACCCCTCCCCCCCCCCCCCGATGTATGAACGCACACCCACCACTCCCAGGGAACTTTGAAGAAAATCTGCTGCCTGGCAAATGTTCTAGCATTCTTCCAACAAATCCCTTTATTATAGGAACATACAGTAGGAAACTGCCATGTACTGAGTCAGACCATTGGTCCATCTAGCTCAGTATTGTCTACATAGATTGGCAGCAGCTTCTCCAAGGTTAGAGGCAGGAGTCTCTCCCAGCCCTATCTGGGAGATGTCAGGGAGGGAACTTGGAACCTTCTGTATGCAAACATGCAGATGCTCTTCCCAGAGCAGCCCCATCCCCTAAGGGAATATCTTACAGTGCTCACATGCAATCTCCCATTCAAATGCAAACCAGGGTAGACTCTGCTAAGCAAATGGGACAATCCATGCTTGCTTCCATAAGACCAGCTCTCCTCCCATCCCTTGGCAGAGGCTGTTCATCTGAATGGCCTGTCTAAATATGCCTGACCAGTGCAGGAAAAAGTGGAAGTATTACTTCTCTTGACTTAGAAACTAAAGTTCTGTTAATAATGCAGCCTGAAATTACATGAGCCTCATTATTTATTTATTTAACTATTTATTACGTTTATATACTGCCCTATCCAAATGGCTCTGAGCGGTGTACAAAAACAAAACCCACAAATCAATCCCCTTAAAAACAATTATTATAAAACAATATAAATACAGCATAAAATCTATTTTAAAACTATCATTATAGAACAATTTAAAAACAGCACAAAACCATTAACAATTAAAACAGTTAAAACATTTTAAAAACCCTGGAAGGCCAGGCCAAATGGATAGGTTTTAAGGGCTCTCCTGGAAGATAGTAATGAACTCAAATTACAGGTTTCTGCCGGGAGTGCATTCCACAGCCCAGGAGCAGCTACAGAGAAGGTCCGCCTCTGAGTTGCCACCAAACGGACCGGTGGTAACTGGAGATGGACCTCCTCAGAAGGCGCTCTCTAAGATAACTCGGACCTAAGCCATTCAGGGCTTTAAAGGTAATAACCAGCACTTTGTATTTTGCCCAGAAACAATTTGGCAGCTAGTGTAACTGTTTCAGGACAGGCATAATATGGTCTCTTCAGTTTGCCCCAGAGACCAATCTGGCTGCCGCATTTTGAACTAACGGAAGTTTCCGAACTAAGTACGAAAGCAGCCCCATGAAGAGTGCATTGCAATAGTCAAGCCTGTAGTTTACCCTTGTTGAAGATTTGCAACTGCAACACTCATATTCAAATGGAATCCCAGGATCCTTTTCAGAGATACTACTGGCAAATCGGATACAGTATCCCCCATCTAATACTTGTGCATTTGATTGATTGATTGATTGATTGATTGATTGATTTGCCTAAGTGCCAAACTTTGCATTTATTTCTGTCAAGTTTCATTTTGTTAGTTTCAGCCCATTTTTTCAGTTTATCAAGGCAGTTTTGAATTTTATTTCTATCCTTCTGCGGTGTTAGCTATCCCTTCCAATTTTGTATCATCTGCGATTCTGATGAGGATTTTCTCCACCCTTTCATCAAAACCCTTGAGAGTGCCAGGCCCGGGACAGAGGCCTGCAGTTGCAGGGGAGTAACAGCAGGAGAGAGGGCATGCCCTCAACTCCTGCCTGTGGCTTCCAGCGGCATCTGGTGGGCCACTGTGCGAAACAGGATGCAGGACAAGATGGGCCTTGGGCCTGATCCAGCAGGGCTGTTCGTATGTTCTTCTGTTCTTATTTTCTTATGCAGCATTATTCTACCACTACTATTGCTGCTGCTACTACTATTGCTGCTACTACTACTACCATGATAATGATGATGATGACAACAACAAATATTTATTTACCATTTTTCAATAAAAGTTATCAAATTGGTTTACATAGTAAAATGGATAATAAATAAATAAGAGGGTTCCCTGTCCCAAAAGGGCTCACACTCTCCTTGAATCACCTCTTCTGTTGATGAGGCACCCTTGGCGAACTCTCTTTCCGTACAATATTCCAACCCATTGTGAATCCATCTGACCGTATTATCTAGTTCACATATTTTGCTAATCAAAATATCTTGGGAAACTCTTGTCAGTTGCTTAAAATTATGTCCATAATATTCCCATAATCCATTAAGACAAGTAACCTGATCAAAAATAGAGATAAGATTAGTCTGGCAGTATTCGTAATAAAACATTATAATACTTCTTCTGATAAGTTGGGATGGTTTCTGTAAGACTTGTGTAGATTATGTGCAGGTGGGGGTGGGGAAGACAAATATCAGGAACCAAAACTGTTATGCATGTAATCTTCCATTGCTTTGGGTAAATAAATATACATGAATCGTGAATTCAAAATGTTCTTAGAGAGTTTGAGAAGGAGCCCGATTTGTATTTAAAGCTTTGTATGTCATAATGGGGAATGCTTGACTAACAAGCAGAAGGTTGCCAGTTCGAATCCCCGCTGGTACTATATCAGGCAGCAGAGATATAAATAGGAAGATGCTGAAAGGCATCATCTCATACTGTGCGGGAGGAGGCAATGGTAAACCCCTCCTGCATTCTACCAAAGAAAACCACAGGGCTCTGGGTGCCAGGAATCAAAATGGACTTGACAGCACACTTTACTTTATATCATAATAGTATATTTTCTTTGACATAAAGTGGTTTGTAGCATAATGCATCAGACCATTGGTCCATTTAGCTCAGGTTTGCTCAACTCCGGCCCTCCTGCAGATGTTGGCCTACAACTCCCATAATCCTTGGCTATTGGCCACTGTGGCTGGGGATTATGGGAGTTGTAGTCCAAAAACAGCTGGGGGGCCTAAATTAAGAAGGCCTGAATTCTAACTCAATATTATTGACACTGACTAGCACTGCAGTGGCTCTCTAAGCTTTCAGACAAAAGTCTTTCCCAGCCCTGCCTAGGAATGCCAGGGAGTGAACCTGGGACATTCTGCGTGCAAGAATGCAGATACTCTTCCACTGAACTATGGCCCTGTCCCCCAAAGAAGAATATCTTAGAGTGCGCACATGTAGTCATAAGAACATAGGAACATAGGAAGCTGCCATATACTGAGTCAGATCATTGGTCCATCTAGCTCAGTACTGTCTACCCAGACTGACAGCAGCTTCTCCAAGGCTGCGGGCAGGAGTCTTTCTCAGCCTTTCTGGAGATGCCAGGGAGGGAACTTGGGACCTTGTGCATGCAAGCATGCAGATGCTCTTCCCAGAGCAGCCTCATCTCCGACAGGGAATATCTTACAGTGCTTACGCATGTAGTCTCCCATTGAAATACAAATCAGGGCAAGCCTGCTTAGCAAAGGGGACAATTCATGTTTGCTACCACAAGACCAGCATCCTGTCCAGCATCCCATTTCCCCCAGTGGCCTGCCAGATGCCTCTGAGAAGCCCATAGACAAGAGATGAGGGCATGCCCTCTCTCCTGCTGTTGTTCCCCTGCTACTGATAGTTAGTTAGTCATTTTATTATTTTATTGTTCAATTTTTATACCTCCTTTCATACGGCATCCCAAGGTGGTTTTCAAAAGTTAAAATACAATAAAACTCCATAAAACCACATTTTAAAACCTTAATATCAGTTCAATTTAAGACCCATCCAAATGCAAGCCAAGGCAGATCCTGCTTGGCAAATGGAACAATTCATGCTCACTGCCACAAGACCAGGTTTCCTCCCCTATACAGTCACCTTGCTGAAGCTAAGCAAGTCTTGATGTGGTCAGTGCCTGGATAGGAGACCCATGTATGTCACCTTTGGGGGTGGGGGCATAGCTCAGTGGCAGAGCATCTGCTTTTCATGTGGAAGGTGCAGGGTTCAATCCCTGGCATCTCTGGATAGCACTGGGAAAGACTCCTGGAGCTATTCGGCATGGGGCTTTTACAGCACTTTTGCATGCTGAGTCTTGGGCTCCATTCATATGAGGGTGGGATTTAGCCAGAATTCAGTACGGAAAGGTACTGTTCATATAGCAACGAATTAACTTTGCAAATGGAACTTAACTTGGAGTAGCTGTGTCCCAAAATAATTGTACTATCTAAAGCATTTTCCTGGGATACTCCATCATTCTGCGGACTATGATTCTGATGTGTGGAGAGACTCCATGGATAAAGCAGATCAAGATGAGATGGAGGTGTGGCTTTGCCAGTGTCTGCTGACATGATAGCACTCTGGGCAGGCATGATTCCTGTGCCCTGGAGTCAACTTCCGCTCATTCATTTCTTCCTCTTTTTTAATTTTTTAAATTCTTCCTTCCTGAAAAGCCCAACTGATTTTATGAAGAAGAAGAAGAAGAAGAAGAAGATGAAGAAGAAGAAGAAGCAGCAGCAGCAGCACCCTGGGTGCAGTTCCAAAAGACCTTGAAGAGCACCTTAACACCATAGGGGCCACAGAAATCACCACCAGCCAATTACAAAAAGCAGCTTTACTGGGAACAGCCTATATTCTGCGACGATATCTATAATAACCAACAGTATTGATGATAAAATCCAGCCATCCCAGGTCCTTGGGAAGGACTCGATGTCTGGATAAAACAAACCAGTCAATAATACCTGTCTAAATAAATAAATAAATAAATAAATAATAAATAAATAAATAAATAATAAATAAATAAATAAATAAATAAATTTGCTGTGGGTTTTGCACAAGGCTGCCACATGTCTCCATAGCCAGCTACAAGGGTTTTTTTGTTTCCTTGTTCTTACATAGAGAGCAATGGAAAATTAGAAAAAAATCATAAGTTGGGAAGGACTGGCCATGGCCATGGACTCTGTGTATTAAATTTGAAACCCATGGGTCAACTGATTAAGTTATATATATATATATATATATATATATATAACAAGGAGGGTGTTTCACTTTTTTTGTTTTTTGTTTCCCCTGATGATCTTGCACTGTGCACAAGCTTGCCACCTGGTGGCTGATTGCAGTCTTGTGCAAGATCAATGGGGAAACAATTTTTTTTAAAGTGACATACTCTCCCTGTTTTAAAAAAAAAATCATCAAAAATAAATCAATTGACCAACTAGCTTCAAATTTAGTACACAGAGCCCCGCTATCTGTCCTGGTTTCAGAGCTCCATGGCCAGCCTTTCCAATTTATGAGTTTTTTTTCCTAATTTTCCATTGATGTCTATATGAAAAAAAAAAAAAAACCTGTAGTTGGGTATAGATACATGTGACAGCCTTGCACAATACTCATGGCAATTTAAAAAAAATTAGTCAAATGTTTATGATATTTTCAAATAGTAAAGCTTTAAAAGAATGCAGGGTCTCCACCACACACGTGCACATACATGCTCCTTCTCTACCTGCCCGCTTGAATAGGAAGGAGAAGGCAGAGTCTGGAAAGGCTCCTGCCTGGAACCTTGGAGAAGCCGCTGTCAGTCAGTGTAGACAATACTGAGCTAGGTGGACCAATGGTCTGACTTGGTATAGGGCAACTTCCTACAGTCCTATTTCAGCTCCTATCATCCCTGGTTACTGGCCATTGTGACTGGGGGTGCAGGGATGCATCCTGCCCTGCTCCTCCACTGGTCAAACCCTTGCCAAACCCTTGCCCTGGTCCTCCACTTGCCAAACCCTTGACTACTGTGGATTCCAGCCCCGTTCACAACCAGCCTGCACGTGGCCGATCACTTCTCGCTTCTCGCTTCTTCCTGGCTGACTGTCCTTCCCCCAGCCCGGCAGGAGCGAACAGTGATCGCTCCTCTTCATTGCCCGGCAGCAGAGAGACTGTCCATGAGGCGGCTGCCAGGCTAACTCATTCCACCGGCCCCCTCTCCTGATTGGCCAGGCCCTGGTCATGTGGAGGGAGCCAAGATGGCACTGCCGTGCCTGCCTCTTCAGGCCGGGCGCACAACCCCGCACCCTGCCCCACTGCTCAGGTGCGGAGGCGGGAAGCGGCATTCCAGTTAAACTGGAGTCCTACTTGGTTGGAAAGAAGGATGGGTGAAGGAACTACTGGAGGAAGAGGCTTGGAGGCACAGCAGCTGTTTGTCTTGAGACTTCAAGTGGCATATGCCAGTTCTCAAAGTGGAAATTCAACATACTAACAAACAAATCTGAAGGGCAGGAGGTGGTGTTTGCATGAAGGCAAATATTTAGCTATCAGCTGCCACAGTTGTACCTATTGCTATGAATATGACAAGCTCAGTTATTTTGGTTTTGTTTTTGTTTTTTGCCTTAATTCCTCAAATGTGAATAAAGTATGCTTTTGTCAGTACTAATAGAAGACATTAAATGACATTTGGAATTTGACAGCTATTGTTGGAACGGTGGCAGTATTTGATAGGTGACAGCTTATGGCTGTTGTTATTTGAAACCTGGTATTTGGTATCTGACAGTATTTGATATCTGATAAGCAGCAGTACGTAATATTTGACTTTGCATATCTGACTTTCAATAGGTGGTTTGATATTTGACAGTATGCAAGCATTTGTCAATCTATGAATTATGTTTTCTTCAATTTGATCAATTTTATATTGAATTGTTTTATATGCAGTCTTTGATATAGTGGCTGTAGCTCAATAGCAAAATATAGGCTTTGCATACAGAAGGTCCCAGGTTCCATTCCTGACATCCCCCCAAAGGGCTGGGAAAGATCCATCTGGAACCGTAGAGAGTTGCTGCCGATCAGTGTTGGCAATACTGACTAGAGAGACTGATGGTCAGTATAAGGTACATAGGAACACAGGACATAGAGACCTGCCTTATACTGAGTCAGACCACTGGTCCCTCCAGCTCAGCATTGTTTACACTGACTGGCAGCAGCTCTCCAAAGTTTCAGGCAGGAGTCTTTCCCAGTGCTACTCAGAGGCTTCAGCAATTGAGCGTGGGATCGCTTGCATGCAGAGCAGATGATCTGCCACTGGGCTACAGCCTGTGCTACAGGATTTTAAGCCTGCCTAGAAAACATAGCTTATGAATAGGAAGCCCCTAATGCCTGACTAACAAGCAGAAGGTTGCCGGTTTGAATCCTTGCTGTATGTTTTCCAGACTATGGGAAAGACCTATATCGGGCAGCAGCGATATAGGAAGATGCTGAAAGGCCATCGTCTCATACTGCGTGGGAGGAGGCAATGGTAAACACCTCCTGTATTCTACTGAAGACAACCACAGGACTCTGTGGGTGCCAGGAGTCGAAACCGACTTGACAGCACACTTTACGTTTAACCACAGACATGTGGTTGCTCAGTATGATAGAAAGCCATTTTGTGCAAGCTCAAGGAGACCCTTTTCTTTAATATTAATTCATAGAGGACTGGACTGAACTTTTCAGAACAGGTTTGGCGATGTTGTCTACTGTGACCCATATTGGAGTAAGTTTGGGTAGTGTTTTTAGTCTGAGCAAGTGTGGACAGCAAAAGACTTTTGCCATTTGTGGGTTTTGTTCCATCCCACCCTCAAAGAAGACTCGGAGCTGGCAAAAAGGCCATTGTTCTGTCTTTTGTCCTCCTTCTCCATATAGCCCCTTGCAACTTCCTTGCTCAGATCAAATGAAGGAGATCTGCACATGGAAAGAGCTTTCTGCTGCTCATCCCTTCCTGTCTTAGGAACTGCTGGCCTGAACTGTGAGCGGGCATTCTCCCTTTCCAGAATTTTTTTTAAAAAATTAATCTTAACATTTCTATCCCACTCTTGCTCTAAGGAGCCCATGTTTATCCTCAGAACAACCCTGTGAAGTAGGTTAGGTTGAGAGATTCATGCCTGGCTCAGAATCACCCAGTGAGTTTCATGGCTGAATGGGGATTTGAACTCACATCTCCCCCATTCCAGTCCAGCATTCTAACCACTACAGTTAGGGATTTTTAATAAAATTAGACATGTTTTGGGGAAGTATGTGTGGTGAAAAGCAGCAGGCATTAAAAACAAAGTCTGAGATACAGAAGTTCACACACCAGGAGGAAACGTCTGCTTCCCTTCAGCCTGGGAAGCAGTAGCTATGCATTCCTCCCAATAAGTAAACCAAATCCAAACCCATTGACTTGCTCTGAGAAGTTTTTTTTCAATGAACCAGAATTGAATCAGAACCTAAAATCTCTTGGTTGTCTTGAACCTGAACTGAACCCCATAAAAACATAAAAGGTTCAGAGTGGTTCTGTAATTAAGCACACCACTTTCAGTTTGGATGATCGCGGTTTTATTTTACTGTTTTTTTTATCCTGATGCATGTATAATGTTTGTAAACATGTTTATAAAAATTAAATAAAATAAATAAACAGTTGATATATTACTCATGTTAGATGGTTGTTTTGTTCATTGTACAGAGCTGTGCTGCAAGCAAGAGAGTTCTCTATTATTCTCCATGAAATGTAAATCTAAACCAGCTGAAAACTGGTTCAAAGTGTCAAACCACATTTTCATTTATCCCCAGGCTGCCAATCACAGGAGCAATTGCTGCCATCATGGTTACCGCACTTCCCTCTTCACACAAACACTGCCATTTCCTTGCGTAGTGCCAGGAGGGAGGGAAGGGGTGTGCTGGGGTGGAACTTCTGTTCTGACCTGCTTTCAGCACTTGAAAGCAGGTATGGCATTCCTTCTTGAAACACCTGAACCTATTATGCTGGACACTCATACAACCAGCGTGTTGGAAGTGAAGGACTCTGCAATGTCTCATGCCTCAATGACAGAAGGGGACGGATTAGTGAATCAGAGGGCTAGAGGGGTCAAGACATTGGTCATTCATCCTCTCTACTGCTCTGACACTATCCCTTTGATATGTAGATTGCTACTCTCAGGGACTTCCTGCCTTCCTGCCTGCCTGCCTCCCTTCCTTGCTTCCTCTCTTCTCCCTAACACCCATGCTTACCTCTCTCTGCACCATATGTGCACAGAGATGCAGAAAGCACCTGTCTGCATCCAGATAGATAGATAGATTAGAGATACTATCTCTCCACTTTCCTATCTAGAATGGAGTTCTCCAGTAAAGACTCCTTATATTGATTTGAAACTATGAACTGGTTCCAAGTTTCTTTTGGCTCTTAGCATACACGCGTGCCCTGGGCAGACTCCGCTGTGTTTTGCCTCTGTGCACTCTGCTGTAACAGAAGGGTATCTCTTACCAGAGAGAATTCCCAACACAGTGTACAGTGTACAGAGGTACACACAACTGAACCGGTACAGTTATTCACATGTCCTGTTGAACACTGGCACAGCAATACACCTCCTATCCTTATCATGGATTTGAGGGTTCTGTACCAAGGTTCACTTTTTAAATGAACGTAAGTACAGTCATTCACACAAACACATGTATGAGTGTACAAACATCTGTACACTTGTACAACATAAGGGGCCGGTTCAGACTAAGGCAGCCCCCACCAGCCCCCTAAACACATTAATGACGGGAATGCACTAAGAATTCTCCCACTCCTACCTTACTCAAACATGTGCAGATGCGTTCTCAGCAGATCCTTTACTTGCATGTAAATTGGATCATGCAAATCGGGTTGGGATTTTGCCATAGACATTGTCTCAGTTCTTTGTATGGGACATGCTTCTCTATGTGAATGCCTCTATTTCCTGGCTTAGAGGTGGAATCATAGTTTCTTGGCCGGCTCCTCACTTGTTGCCTTGAATTCAAACTGAAAGGCTCTGCATAAGAGATTGTTAGTCTGTTTACTGTTTTCTTAGCCTAGTAATATATATCCAACTCTTGTTTCTCAGTTAAAGTTGCTTCCTGTACAATTACTTGTAGAGGTTAAGTAATTTTTCTGTAAGAAATTGCAGCTCTATATACCTTGCAAATCCTGTTTCAAATCATATCTAAACAGGGTTTCACAGCATGTGTAGAAGGGCAATTCACGTGATCACCCCTTACACCCAAGTAAAGGATGTGCCGAGAATGTGTTGACACATATTTGAGTGATGTCGGAGCCAGGGCGTAGCCACCATTGGGTGACCAGGTTCAAAAAACCCGGGCCACTGCCCCTCAGGGGTCACACCTCGCGGCCCCGACACACACCCCGCATCTGATGTCAGATATGGGCGGGGCTGGTTTAGCTACCGAGTGGGGCTGTGCAGCCCTGTTCGGGAGTTAAATGGCCAGCACTGCATTCGCAGTGCAGTCATGGGGCCCCATTCTGGAGCCAGACCATACACCCTCATGTCTGACGTCAGATGTGGAGGCGTGGCTAACCGCTGCATCTGATGTCAGACATAGGGGGCAGGGCGAGCGGACACAGGCCACTGCTGGCCTGGCTCCGCTACTAGTTGTGGCAGGCCGATTCTCAGTGTAGCCCCAACATTAACACATATAGGTGGTCAGTGGGGGCCGTGTTTATCTGAACCAGCCTAGTGTCTGAATAGGGCTTGTGAGAGGGGCATCCCCTTGCAGTCTGAAAGATCCAGGAGGTCAGAAGAGGTGAACTCCTCCAGTGTCAATCACTCTTGCTAAAATCCTTCAGACTTGGAAGGGCAGCCTTCACAGGCAGTTTAGAAGGTCCTTGGTGGGGTGGAATTGGGCTTGTGGCCTGCGCACCGAAGGATGCACATTTTTGAAGCCCATCTACAAAGCCCTAAAGAACTTAGGCTCTGGGCATTTAAAAGAACATCTTCTTCATCAAGAGCCCCACCGCCTGCTAAGATCATCTGGAGGGTTTCGTCTGCAGTTGCCGCCAATTGGTCTGGTGGCTACTCGGGAATGGGCCTTCTCCGTTGCTGCCACTGGACTTTGGAATGCGCTTCCTGTTGAAATAAGAGCCTCTCCATATCTGGCAACTTTTTTAAAAGGTACTGAAGACACATTTATTCACCCAGACTTTTAATTAGATTTATAGTTTTAAAAAATTTAATACTGGGTTTTAAATGTTTTTATATTTTAAATGATTTTAATTGTTAACTGATTTGATGTTTTAAATGATTTTAATTGTAAACTGCCTGGAAGACACAAGTTTTGGGCGGTACAGAAACATTTTAAATAAATAAAAAGTATATGTTTTTAAATAAAATAAAATCTCCTACTTTAGGCCTCTGGCTGAAGGAAAACAGACATTTCCTTCTGTTGAACATTTGTGGGTTGTAATGCTTGTCACTTCTCACCCCACATGCTTCCTCAAGAAATGTCTAATCTAATTGAATTCATTAGCACAATCATTCGTGCAGGTCTGCTGTTGTCACAACATTGCTGGCCCTCCAATTAACATGTTTATGGATGTTTATCACTCAACATGTGAAGGAATGCAGGCTTCTGGATCTCCTTCATTTGCAGTATGTTAAAACAAAAGGATTCCCTCTAAGTCAGTTCTGCTTGGGCTTGTCTTTGCACTGAGGAGAGCTGGTCTTGTGGTAGCCAGCATGACTTGTCCCCTTAGCTAAGCAGGGTCCGCCCTGGTTGCATATGAATGGGAGACTTGATGTGTGAGCACTGTAAGAGATTCCCCTCAGGGGATGGAGCCGCTCTGGGAAGAGCAGAAGGTTTCAAGTTCCCTCCCTGGCAGCATCTCCAAGATAGGGCTGAGAGAGATTCCTGCCTGCAGCCTTGGAGAAGCTGCTGCCAGTCTGTGAAGACAATACTGAGTTAGATAGACCAATGGTCAGACTCAGTAGATGGCAGCTTCCTATCTTCCTATGTTCAAGTCTCATGGGGTTTCCTGCCTAAAGAATCGGCTTATCTCATCTACACTCACTGACCCCTGTGTTCCTCAGAAAGTGGCAGACTGACTACAAGTCCTCTGGCAAGAAAGCCCCGGCAGTGTTTCGAGCAGGGGCGTAGCAAGGTTGGAGTGCGCCCAGAGACAAGATTTTAAACAAGTCATTTAATGGTACTAGAGAAAGACATGCTGTTCTGGTAGATCCAGGTCTTAACACTCACATCAATTTTGGAGGATAAATACAACTGAAGGAAGCTTGGGCGGGTGTGCGGCTGGGGGAGCCAGTCATGTGACTTACCTCTAGGGCCCCCCCCAAGGCAGTGGGCCCCCAGACAACTGTCTCCCCTTGCCCTATTATAGCTATGCCCCTGGTTTCGAGTACATGAAAAGAATGCTGTCGCTAGAGGCAGACCACTGTTCAGCAGAATTGAAGGTGGCATGAGAGAGCCATTGTTGCCCGTAATGTACACCACTGCTGCACAATGTCAGCTCTCTAGATGTTGTTGGTCTACCACCCAGCATCCAGTATTGGCCACTGTGGCTGGGGATGTTGGGAGTTGGAGCCTAGCAACAGCTGGAGGGACGTTGTTGTACAGCCTTGAGGTACACATTCACTCATTTTATCCTGAGATTGAGACTATTCTCATGCTATTGAGGCTATTCCCATCTCTCTCTGGAGCCCAACCTGGTTTCCACTGTACGTGAGAACCGCTGGGAGCCACGTGGCTTCTGGCGGCGGTGTGGCAGCAAACCTTCTTGGGTAGCAGGCCACTTAACCTGGGTTTTGGGTGCAAGAGTGCTTGAAAAGCAGGTTAGAGGATTGTGTGTCACCACAGCATGGCTCCGCACCACAGTGACTCATGAGTAACCCCCCAGAATGACTTGCGCACTCACGTGGGTCATTCTGGACTTCCAGGGGCTGGGAGGCCCCCAAACCCCACCACCCCAACTGGCGCCATGACAGAGCCAGTAATCATATGGGCAGCCAATCCAGCCACCCAGAAAGGGCCCCTGCTCGTCTGTGGCGAGAGCGGGTCAAGTCCGCTCTCCGCACAAACCCCCTTTAGGCTCTCCACACTGCTTGTCAGGAGAGCCTTATTGTCTCTGGTCCAACAGGTGCTGCAGGTTTTTGAAGCACCGTTTTTAAAAAAAATTAGAAAACCTGTTTGATCATTAGTGATTATGGCCAAAAGCAACAGGACACATTTTTTGCCTCTGGCTTATTCATTTTTATTAAGCACTACCTCTTTAAGAGACAAACCCTGAGGATGAGTAAGCCATGTGAGAGAACTCCAGGGAACAGTTTCAGATTTTGCAGCAGAAAACTGGGTGGTTGGTTGGAGAAATTTTGGAGAGCTGCTGCCCGTCAGTCTAGACAATAGTGAGCTAGATGGACCAATAGTCTGACTCAGTGGTCTGGTTCACATAATAGTTCAAATCTAAGTTTAATGTGGGTTACCGATATTAGCATAAGTGTGTGAACCCATTCTGGGTATTACCGGATTTTAAGCATATTTCCCAGTGCCCAGATTCCCAGCTTTCATTTAAGAAGAAGAAGAAGAAGAAGAAGAAGAAGAAGAAGAAGAAGAAGAAGAAGAAGAAGAAGAAGAAGAAGAAGAAGAAGAAGAAGAAGAAGAAGAAGAAGAAGCAGCTGCTAAGCTCTAGCCTTTGTAGAAGCGGTGTTAAGGAGCAAAACATGTGATCACTATTCTGTTCAACCACTGGACTTCAAGAAAGGCAGCTGAAGCACAAGAAGCTGGCTGGGAGGGGTTCAGAATGGCCACATTCGCACGTAACACAAAACTGGAGGTCCCTTCACCTCCGGTTTTGCAAAGCATACTTCTGAATATGGGCAACCACAAGTAAAGCTAAAAATAGACCTTCCCAAACTCTATTGTGTTCTCTTTATGTTTCACCACCATTAATTCCATTTCTGTGGCGCCAGTATTATGTCCGAACACTGGTACCGCAGATTCCCTCTTAAGCAACCAAAATTGAGGGAGGAAGCTCCTCAAGCTATTGGCTGCCTGGGCTGTCCTTCATCAAAGAAGGAAAACCCAGTTAGATCACTCTCCATTTTGTCTGAATGTGGATGGGAGAGCAGGGGGGATGGGCGGAGCCTTCAGCGTTACATCCAAAGGCGACCAATAAGTAACCCCCCTAAGAAATGTCACCTTTGTTTTTTGTCAGCAGGGGATCTCTATAGGGCAGTTAAGAGGATAGCTTGATTTTGATGTAAATCATTGCCGACCTGTGTATTATAATGTTTAAGATTTTTGGCTTTATAATGCAATCCATTCTATGCATGCCTACTTAGAAGTAAGTACCACTGGTTTCAATCAGATTTTATCCCAAGTAAGTGTATATAGGATTGCAGGCTAACCTGAAATGCTCAGTGTATTTTTTTTTTTTGTTCTATTGCTACAATTAATATCTCAAATCTTCATTTATTTTCTATAGATTTTAATTTTAGGTTTTTTGTGTTTTTTAACTTTGCTTTAAGCCACCCAGAATTCTCCCTGCCCCGTGCTCTTGTCCAGCCTATACTAGTATTCTAAATTGAAAGGAATCATTTTGGTGTTACATTTTATGTTATTATCTCAGGACGTAAATGGTGACCCTAACAAGGCTCAAGCATAAAAGCCTTAATCCCTACTGCCAGTTCTGTAGGGTCAATTGAATTTAGTGGTGAATGAAAATGAACTCAGCACTGCTCCTCAGCATGAGCTTTGATTTGGTATCTTCACCAATCTAATCTGGTATCTTCATAAGAACATAAGAACAGCCCTGCTGGAGCAGGCCCATAGCCCATCTAGTCCAGCATCCTGTTTCACACAGTGGCCCACCAGATGCCTCTGGTGATCCCACAGGCAAGAGGTGAGGGCATGGCCTCTCTCCTGCTGTTACTCCCCTGCAACTGGTACTCAGAGGCATCCTACCTCTGAGGCTGGAGGTGGCCTATAACACTCAGAATAGTAGCCATTGATAGACCTCTCCTCCATTAAATTATTCAAAACCCTCTTAAAACCTTTCAGGTTGTTGGCTGTCAACACATCTTGTGGCAGAGAATTTCACAAGTTGATTATGCGTTGTATGAAAAAGTACTTCCGTTTGTTGGTCCTAAATTTCCTGGCACTCAATGTCATGGGATGACCCCTGGTTATCGTGTTATGTGAGAGGGAGAAAGATTTCTCTCTATCCACTTTCTCCACACCATGCATGATTTTATAGACCTCTATCATGTCTCCCCGCAGTCGTCTTTTTTCAGCTTTACCAATTAACAGCATATTTAAATTAGCATATTTAAACCAATAAATAGCATACCTATTCACTAATAAACAGCATATTCAGGTACTGGAAAATGGAGTTGGGGTGGTAGTCTACAGTTGGTGAGGAATCCATGACAACACTACACACAGCTAATTAGACAAGGATAAAACCTGAACTTGTATATTAGAAAATGTTGGGATATAAAATCTCAAACTATTGTTGGTAGATATCCAGAGCAAATACAACTCAACTGGACAATGCATCAGTTAATTTGCATAATATGTCGATTATTTACAAGCAAAATTGCATAACATGCAAATTAGGATGCCCAGATTTGAAGAGCTTGAATATGACAACCCTGTTTATGGCCCAAGATGAATCTGAGATTCTCACCTTGCGTTAGGTTTACATAATCACTCTAATGTCAGTAACCTGCATTGAACCTAGAGTTGAATGACTGTGTGGACCAGGTCAGTAGAGGGGTGTGAACAAAACTGAATTGCTCAGTTTGGTTTGAGTCTGAAACAGACTTGAACTGAACCAGGCATGTTTGGTTTTGCCCCACAAACAGGGCTTGGCTCGAATTTGAGCCAGTACGGGGGTTCCACAGTTAAAAATTAAAACTCACCACCTCCGGGTGGGTGGTGCTGCCGCAGCTGCAAAAGGGGAGAGTCTGGTCTCCGGTAGTTCCCCCTCCCTCCCCCATCAGCCTCCCTCTGGTCTCAAATGGACTGGTTTGGGCCATTTTCCACTTGTTCCAGGCCTCTCTGTGCTGGCCATTTTGGAGGCTGCCGCACATGCAGGGGCATACCTATAATAGGGCAAGGGGAGACAGTTGTCGGGGGGCACACTGCCTTGGGGGGCCCCCAGAGGCAAGTCACATGACTGACTCCCGCAGCCGCGCACCCGCCCAGGATTCCTTCAGTTGTATCCATCCTCCGAAATTGATGTGATTGTTAAGACCTGGAGCTACCAGAACAGCATGTCTTTCCCTAGTACCATTAAATGACTTGTATCGTCCACAATTTACAAAACCTTTTAAAAAATAATTTAGGATGATGTTCTATTGTGGCACATAGGAGAGATATAGATATAGATATAGATATAGATATACACTATGCTTTTTGTTACCACTATTCAGCCTCATTTAAGATTTCTTTACTTCATGAGCTGAGCTTCAGTGGGGGGGGCATTTTAAAATCTTGTCTCTGGGCCCACTCCTACCTTGCTACGCTCCTGCGCACATGTGCACTGGCCATCTGCGTGACTGGGTTGTGACCCTCCAAAATGGCCACCACCAACGCAGAGAGATCCAACATATACCCCCCTGGAAGCGGTGGGTTGTTAATTAATTAATTTATTTTAACTGTAGAATCCCCAAACTGGCCCCAAGCCAGCCTAGAGTTTGGGCCAGTTCACACATCCCTAGCCAGTGTAAAGCAGGTTCATATGTTCCATTGCACTGGGAAGCTTGTGATCTTGCTTTTGTCACTGGGTTCCAGGGGTTTTGCTAGATCCAAGGCCTGGGCACCAGCCCCACTTCATTAAACTCAATGATGCTCCCCCCTCCCCCCGCCAATAATTATGTATATCTGCTTCCCAAAGAAGAACTGAAGGAAGAAATGCTGTATTGGGGGATGAAGAATCTCTTTTGTCCCCAGCACAGCACCTTTTTTGGCGTAGACAGAGATGTGAACTGATTCTTGTTGCTGGAGCATCAGCCATGGTAGGTGGCTGATGCCACTGACATTCCCCTGACATTCCCACTGACATTCCCTGACATTCCCCTGACATTCCCACCCCTGACATTCGGGGTTCTGACCCATTCATGCACCACCCACAAATGACACCCATGTCGGGTTCTAAATCCACCTCTATTCCAACAGCCTTTTTGGTGCAACACCCCTGCCCTAAGCACTCTTACTTGCAAGTAAGCCTCCTGATCTTAGTGGAACTTGCTTCCAAGTAAGTCTTCTTAAGATCAGAGCCTAAGAAATGCTGACAATGTATGCTTGTTCTGATTCCAGATGAGCTTGAAATTTGTGTTATAAACACTGCTTTGTGTTTGGTCTTCTGGCAGGCAAAATTTTCCACTTTATATCTGCCAGAATCCATCTATAGCTTGCATTAGAAAGCTGTTGCTACAGCTGTAAGAAAAAGTGGACTGCTGGAATGAAAACTCTAGATGTTCCTGCAGCTGTTGTACATGCAGCAAAGCTTCCCTTTGTGATGCCATCTGATAAGAAAAAGGTTTTCAATTCAACGCCACCAATGCATGTTTGTTTCTGACCATTGCAGGAATTGTATATAGCTATTTGTAGCCCCAATTAAACAAGATAGACATTTCATAGGAATAATTAGATGCTCTTGCCTTTTGAGGCATGGTTTATAAAATAAATGAAAGGTTCAGTGGATGAAAGCACATGGCTAGTGGAGACATCTACAGGTTAGTCTTTAGCCCTATTCAGACACTGTGTTGTACAAGTGTACAGAAATTGTACACTTGATACCTGTTCTTGTGTGGATAACTGTACCTGTGTTCATTTTAAAAGTAAACCTGGGTAAAGTAAAGTATGCCTTCGAGTCGGTGTCGACTCCTGGCGCCCACAGAGCCCTGTGGTTGTCTTTGGTAGAAAAAAGGAGGGGTTTACATTGCCACCTCCCGTGCAGTATGAGATTATGCCTTTCAGCATCTTCCTGTATTGCTGCTGCCTAATATAGGTGTTTCAGGAGATTCGAACTGGCAACCTCTGGCTTGCTAGTCAAGTCATTTCCCCACTGCGCCATTACAAGATTCTCAACTGCATGGTACAGATGGGAAGTGTCCTGTTGTACCTATGTTCAACATAACATGTGAATAGCTGTATTTGCATATAGATCTGTACCCGCATACACTGCACACTCATAGTACAAGTGTTCAATATAATGTCTGAACAGGGCTTTTTTGTCCAGATGCTAGGTGGCAGTCCACTTCTGCACTAGAACCACATTCTCAAGTCCAAACTTTAATCACATCTTGCATTGTCTTACATAAATAGCACATAAGGAGGGCCCAACTTGGATTGGGACGATAGTAGGGGATGAGGTTGTTTAAGCCCACCCCTCCCATAGTTCTTATTCAGCTTCCATTGGCTCCAATGAAAAGGTCTCCTATGAGACTTTCCACCCCGAGTAAATAGCACATACACATGTGGGTAGGGGACATGATCTGTCCTTGTTCTTCAGCACAGAGTCCATGTTGTCTGGCAGCTGAAGAGGCAAGGTAGTGTTGTCAGGATAGCACCATAGACAGATGTTTGTTGACAAACAATAGTCAGACTGAGCTCTTAAATACCTCTGAGCCAGGGTCTTTGGGGAAGAGGGGGCAATTGTTTCAGGGCCCCATATATAGAGGGGGCCCCATCCAAGTTATAGATCAAGATTTGAAATGCTCAGATCAATCCTTTTTCATTTAAGGCTGTAAAATGAATCAGTTAAAACATAAGCCCGTCTGAGGTTATATTTTTGGTCCTTTGGATTGAGATTTTTGGTCCTTTGGACTCCAAAGACTTATTTGGACTCACAGGTCCCTTGTGACAGCCTCAAGGCTCAGGAGTATACATTCTCCCCCGCCCCGCCACTCCTATGCCCGTGATAGAATCCACTTCCAATTTAGGTCTGAATAAACCAAGATTGGTTGTGAGTGACATCTGTGTGATGCTTTGCCTTGAGGTTTTGAGACATTTATAGCTGGATAATCAACCACTATCCCCACTTGAGGAAACTTTCAGCCCTCACCCTGAATCGCCAAGCATCTCAGGGTAGCTGTGTTGTCTTGGCACAACAGTCCTCGTTTCTTCACATGGGAACTGACAGCAGACAATGCCAAGATAAACAAAAACCAAGGATTTATTCTTGCTTGAAATAAAAGGAACACTTTCCTCCTTTACACAGAACTACAGTAAAACGCCTCTTCCAGCCAGTAACAGAGCAACTTTTGCCCCAATCTGCATATGGAATCCCCACTGCCCAATCACCACAGTACCTCTATTACATTCTGTACAAAATCTCCAGCACCTTACCCACAAACATACACACAAATGTTTTGCTAATTGTAATTATAAAATGAAACAAACCCCCATTCCATCAGTCTGAACCAGCCAGTTTCAGTTTATTCTAATCTACTTACTTGAAATAAACTGCAAACCTTGGGTACAACAGATGGCAGTTTATTTCAAGTAAGTAGGTTTATACCAACCTACTTACTCAGTATAAACTGAAACTGGTCACATCTGATGTCATGATCAATCTTAGTTCATTTCAATCTAAATCAGAAGTAGATCCTTATTATGTGGGCATGAATAATCCAACACAGTCAGCGAGGGGAAGAAGCTGAAATATACTTATTTGACTGGATGAGGTATTGTCTCAGGCCAGTCTCACTGGATAACAAGCACACACTCCCAAGCCTTGAGGACATCATGTGGAACCAGACTTAACCATGATTCTGCATCACGTCTGAACTAGCTCGTTGACATGGCCCAATTGTGCTGTCAGAGAGTGGTTGAGGATACAGAGAATAATACAGAGATTTTCACTACAAGATGCCAACAGTTTTGACTGGTTATCAGAACAGCAAACATGTAATTTGCTTAGGTGATTGAAAAGAAAATAGCACTAAAAGGCACATCCATTGCCTGGGAATGACAACCACCAAACCTCTTATTAATTTATATGCTTACAAATCAGAACTTGAAAAAGAAGCAAAAGAAGCTCTTGAGCAAATGAAGCTGCCATTTGCTACTGAACCAAAATACTGCCAAATCAAGCCCAGTACTGTCACCTCTGACTGCCACTCCAAATCTAGGTTGAGGTCTCTCTGGGTTTGAAATGAAATTTCTCCCAAGTGGAATTTGAGATATCTCCTATTTGGAGATTACATAGGTAGCTGTCTTACAGAGTCAGACCATTGGTTCCTCCAGCTCTGTATTGTCTGCAGTGACAGACACACTGCACAATGCTAATGTGCACATTGCAACATAATATCTACACAGTTGTGCAAGAGCACCGTTGCACTAAATGCAAGAATGGCTATTAACTGCGCAACTGTGTTTGTACACCGCATGCATTTAGCACAATAGCACAACTGCACAAACATTATATTGCAACACACATGTAATTTTGTGCAGTATATCAGCCAATGACTGGCAGCAGCCCTCCAGAGTTTCAGACCAATTTTTCCAAGCCCTACCTGGAGTCGATACCAGGGATTGAACCTTGGACCATACAAAGCAGTTGCTCTTCCACTAAGCTACACCTTTCCCCCAAGATTAAACTGGGGGCCTTATTCATGCAAAGTGTGAACTCCACCATTCCTTCATTAGGGTTTCTTGACTCACCTCTCTTTCATCTTGAGATAAGGGATCATGGTTGGTTTTTTCCTATGGAGATGAGTTCACAGTTTGATGGAGAAACCCAGCAACCTTTGAATAACCCAACATAGTCACCAGGGGGAAATGCCTGAAACACACTTATTTAAATTGACAGGGTGTTATCTCAGGTCAGTCATATTGGGATAACAGACAAGCTCTGACCACCTCTGTGTCCTTAAGAGTGTGGTTTTTAAAAACCAGATCTAAAGAAATATGGCCTTTCAAAAACATTGAAAACCCTCAGAAAGGACATGTCTACAAGATGATTGTGGAGTTTCTGTTTCTGAGAAATGTACAGCCACTCAGGTTTTAATCTTCCTGTCTTTCAGCTGTTAAAAGCAGAAGAAAACTCTTCCAGGCTATTTATTTTCATCATCTTTTTATCAGGTACCATACTGAGAAACTTGAGTGGCCCTGAAATGTGGCTTCAGCCTTCCTTAACTATATCCCACTCAGTCTATTGTGATGATTAAAAGCTTTTAAGGGTGTATAAATCTCTCTCCGCCTACTCTGTGCAGGGTGACTCACGACAGAGTGCCTCTGAATTGGCGTGTCACAGATAACACCGTGTCTGAAGCCCAGGTGTGCAGCATCGAACAAGTGGAGTCAAAACCTCTCAGGGCCTGGCTGTCACCAAGCTGAGGATGAGGCAGAAGGAAACCTCTTCCCTCTGCTTTTTCTGTTTCTCTGGGCTGCTTTGCAGCAGTGGCAAGGGCTATTTATAAATTATGAAGGCTCACCACTAGAGTTGGCCTCTCTCTCTCCAGAGTTAATCTAAAATAAATCACCACTCCTTCCTTCTTTCCTTTGATAGCATAGACCCTCTGCAGCACATTATGTGGAGAGATGAGGTTGAGGCTGCAGCTGAGCTGACAAATAGAAAGGAGCCCCCGGGGAATATCTATCTGCCAGCACCAAATGCACTACAGCAACATCCCCATCATCTGATCTCCTCTTTGCTGTGATTGTTCTTCTGAAACCTGCCTCCCATACTGTGCTTTTGCTGAAGCACCAGCGTTTCAGGCAGGTGCTTATCTCAAAAGCCTGCTGGCTCATTCAGTCTTATAGCTCCCTATGGCAAAAAGGGATTTCCTTGCAGGGGACATTCAATTTGTTATGAAGTTTTCAAGGAGCTGCTGGTGGTTTGCTAGGATGGGGGTAAGGTGAAGCCTTTCCAGCTGTTACTAATAGAAATGAGAGAGCAGTACAGGTACATGTCGTCTCAAAAAAAGATGGACTGTTAAGGTTTCTCTGTATCTCCATGTTCTTTCAGTATCATGCACCAGACAGTTATGATGGCACCAGGAAGAGGAGCAATGAACAGACAGAAGGCAAGGAGAGAGGTAGAATTATATAGCAGGCACAGCAGGTTCTTCACCTGTGGTGTCAGGCTTTATAACTTTCTTTATTAAGCAAACCGAGCACCAAATCAGCCCTCAGTCTTACACCTCCCTTTATGCATTAAGATGAGTATCTGTTTCTTATTGCTTTTTATTTCAATGTCTGCTTTTTATTTTTAAGAGGCACATCCATTATGCAGATGTGTGTGTTCTTTCTTCACCTGACAAAAAATCAGCATTATTATTTTAAAAACTGAAAAAATGACTTTAGAGGAGTTGTGTTGGCAATGTCACAGGTAGTAGGCAATAGGCATCATCACAGTCACATTTATCCCTGGTTCAACATGAACCCCTAGACTCTTAAGAATCATTTTTGGGGTGGTTGTTTTTTTGGCAGAACTTGCCTCAGGGCAGAAAAATGCATATCCGTGATTGGTTTGTAGGTCACAGTGGCAGTTTCAAAAAGTTAGAGTTCTAATGGGAGAGCTCCATATATGGACTCTACACTATGCTGCAGCTTCTACATTTTGGAGACTGTGACATTCCAGCTTCCGTGCTAAGAATTAGATTATCTATGTCAGGCATGGGCAGACTTCAAGCTATCAAGATCTACTTTGTTTTTCACTAAAACCTCAAAGTCCACCAACCAGAGCCAGGGCTTGGAGGCCCAGCGGGTGCAAAATAGTGGCTCAAGAATGGAGCCAATTACCTACTGAATTCTGTGAGCCATGAACTAGAAAGCCTTTGATTGATTGATTGATTGATTGATTGATTGAGGTGCCTTCAAGTCAACAATCACATAGATAGATTCTTTCCAGGATGATCTATCTTCAACTTGGCCTTTAAGGCCTCTCAGTGATGCATTCATTGCTGTCGTAATTGAGTCCATCCACCTTGCTGCTGGTCATCCTACATTTACAAATATACAAATCAACTTCTGTGTTACTATGAATCAGGGACAGTAAGAGCCTGAGTTAGATGCAGGAGTCTTGTTGTTGTTGTTGTTGTTGCTGCTGCTAATCCATCAGACATCAGAACTCTTTGCTGATCTATGGCAAATCTTCCATCATTTCACCAGTAGATTCCTGATCTACCTTCTGTCAATCCCTTGATCTAGCTAATGAGTTTCAAAGAGTCAGCGACCAACATCCAGTCAAATGCTGAGCTGGTACAAACAGACTTTCCTTAGCATAAGGGGGCACAGTTTTCAGTGATCCTCCCCTTCCTTCTGCAGATGCCTGTGCTTCCCAAAAATATGTCCCCAAAGGTCCTGAAAATTGTCTCCCTTGCACAGTGGAAAACCTTGTTGTGTCCATGCAGTGTTAGTCTGGATGGCTATCACTGCAACAAAATCTGTATTATTATTTTTAAGTGACTGACATGATGCACAGTTTAACGGAGCCAGAACTCTCTGTGTTGGGGCTGCAGTGGAGCTGGAAGACAGCCCCAACACCAGACAAAACCAGTGGGCGTGCAATCAGCATTACTGCTGTTTCTCCTACTCAGGACAATGGGGAAAACAGCAGCAATGCTGATTGCATAGCCACTGGTTTTGTCTGATATTGGGGCTGCCTTCTAGCTCCACGGTAGCCCTGACATAAAAGGTAGTCCCAACACAGAGTGCCTTCTCCTGGCTCCACTAGGTTGTGCATAATGTCAGCCAGTCTCATGCTGAAAGTGACAGGACCTCCATCCCTAAATAAAACATACTGCTCATGTCAGTATGTGTGCATAGATAGGAGTCTTAAGCAGAAGGATATTGGCCTCTGTTGCATATATTACAACTGGAGAAACACAAACAGGTTTGTTGTTGTTGTTGGGAGGCTGACATAGTTTAAGACATGTTGCTTTAACATTTAGCTTTCATCATTCACAAAGCTATACATCCCAACCTTCTTCGCTGTTTTTGTGCTGTCTTCATTACGGGTAAGTTGTTTGTGCGCAGAGATACCCATATTACTGGAACATGAAGTATCATTACACAGTATATAATTTTCTGCCTTAATTGGCTGTTTACTAAAATGTGTAATGCAATCACAGCTAAATAAGAGGTGGACACAGGGGCTGGAAGCAGATATGCACACACCATCATTTGACTGATATCTTCATCCTTTTTCACAACTTGGAAGTGATTTGTCTGGATCCTGTTGACCACACTGCCAAGGTTTGTCCCTCCCTCAAAGACATAACCAGAGCATGAAGCAGAGATTAAGTCTTAGGCTCCCAGTTGAAAGGAGCTATTCATGATGTAAGGTCTGAGGTAAGAATGGGCTGAGATGGTGCTGTAAACACGATACCTACATCAGTAAGAAATCAATGTTCTACACTTATATTGAGATCATGGCCATGCTACTAGTAAATATTACTGAACGGTGCATGCTTTGTCTGCATGTGGTGAAATTGTGCTGATTTACATAAAAACTAACAGTCTGTACAAGGGGCGAGTGAGAGAAAGGTTACAAAAATTTTGTTGTCTATCAGCTTTTTATCTTCATCATCATCAAAACCACAATAAATGTTTGAACACTTTTGAGGCACCTTTTAAAGTTTTGATTCTCATATATTTTTCGAGAGGAGAGCAATTATCCCTATCCACATCCAGCATAGCAGCTCTCCAGTGGTTGCTGCCAATGTCTACTTTATGTTCCTTTTCAGATTATGAATCCTTCAATTAGCTCACACTAATGTCAGTCAACCACATTTAACCAGGATTGACAGGGTTATGCAAATGTGGCCAGAGTACCAGGCAAATCAACTGAGGACAACCCAGAATTCCTTGCACTGGGGTGCAGTCTTGCCTCATACTGGGCTAAGCAAGTAGGGATGTGCGGACCAGTCCGGAGGTCCGGTCTGGCGGTCCGGGGGAAGAACTGAACCACCACCCTGGGTTCCGTCAGACCGGAACTGGACTGCCAGGTCTGGTCCAGCAGGTCCGTGAACTTTTTTTTAAAGTAAGTAAAGCCTTTTCGACCCTTTCAGGCCTCCGTAAAAGCGAGCGGCAGGTCCGCAAACTTTTTTTAAAAGTAAGTAAAGCCTTTTCGGCCCTTTCAGGCCTCCGTAACAGCGAGTGGCCGCCATTTTGGTGGCCACTGTGCATGCGCAAATGCCCTCTGCGAGGCCGTAGCCATGGCCGTAGCCTCGCAGAGGGCATTTGTGCATGTGTGGCAGCTACCAAAATGGCGGCCGCTCGCTCTTACGGAGGCCTGAAAGGGCCGAAAATGCTTTACTTACCTGGCCGCAGTGTTGATGAGGAAGGCCGGCAGGGGGAGAGGGAACCCTCGCAGACACACACACACACCCGCTGCTTCAGCAAGCCCCTCTGAAGGGGCTACAGGTACTTCATTGACTTTTTAAAAAAAAATTATTTATTTTTAAGTTTGTGAACCGGTCTGGGACTAGACCGGGGGGGTTCGATGGGGGGCCGGACTGAACTGGCCCAGTTCCGTTCAAGGCTGCTCCAGGTTCGAACCGAACTGGGCCAGACGGTTCTGTGCACACCCCTATAAGCAAGTATGCTTTTCATGTTGAAAGATGATCATTAGTTGAAACCACAGATTTTTTCACCTGACTGTGAAGACTTGCTCTGGAGAGCATCCTTTCCAGAGCAGCAGGCCTGGGAATCTGAACTGAAGGTGAGCAGAGCCCCTTTCACTGAACTGTTGGCCAAAGACCAAGGAACATCCAGTCAATCTTTGAAACATGCATTGTCATTCAGACCTGACTAGAAGATCTCTGCTTATACATTCAGGCATTCTTGTTGAATATCACTGCAACATGGGCTCCCAAAAAGCTAATACATAATAACATAACTCTCTGGTTTGCATGCATTCTTAACTCATGATGGCCTTGTGGCAACACAAAGCAAGTAGATACTTCTTTTGGCAAGCTGTCACAATGAGGGAGGGCATGAGATGATTAGATCCCTGCTAACTAAGCAGAGGCACCCTTTAAAGTGGTGGGTCTCTTATATTAAGCGGGGGAGAACAACTGTACCTGTCACCCAGCACAGTATCCTTCCAGTGGCTGTTGCTGGTTTCTACCTTATTGGGTTTTTTTGATTGTGAGCCCTTTTGGGACAGGCAGGAATCTTATTTATTTATTCTTCTTCTATGTAAACCATTTTGAGAACTTTTGTTGAAAAGTGGTATACAAGTAGTCAAGCTGATACAGTTCTTGGTTAAAAGTCTTGGTGCTTTAGCACACTTGCTCACCAACACTGTTTAATGCTCACCTGCTAACCCAGTCATAGGAACACAGAAAGCTGCCATATACTGAGTCAGACCATTGGTCCATCTAGTTCAGTAGACAGACTAGCAGCAGCTTCTCAAATTTATCGGCAGGAGTCTCTCTCAGCCCTATCTTGGAGATGCCACTGAGGAACTTGGGACCTTCTGCATGCAAAACATGCAGGTGCTCTTCCGAGAGTGACCACATCACCTGAGGGGAATATCTTACTATACTCAAATGTAATCTCCCATTCAAATGCAAACTGTGGTGGATCCTGCTTAGCAAATGGGACAAGTCAGGCTTGCTACCACAAAACCAGCTCTCTTACCATTGTAATTGAGCAGTCATTGGCCTGGTTCACACAATCCTTTGAATCAAGGTTTCATGTGAGTAACCAATATCTATATATTTTAAAAAACATATGACGCATATCCTGTGGTACGTGGCATATCTTGCAAGAGTTGTCTAGAGAAGGCACGGAGTAGGGCTGAGCAGTGGATGGAGGGGCAGCTGAGGAGGAGGAGGAGGAGGAGGAGGAGGAGGAGGAGGAGGGAGGGCTGAGGAGGAAGAAGAGACACAGCCAAGTCTTCTCGTGATGAGGATGGCCAGGGTGGAAGAGTGCACCGAGGGCCCTCTGTATAGGCCGGAAGGGAAGCCCCAGCTTGGCCATCCTCCTCACGAGGAGACTCAGCAGGGTAACACGATGGAGGTGGTGGTAGAAGCCAACCTAGGCCATAATGATGCCACTCTCCCTAAGAAAGGGAGGGGAGGGGAAGGGTGAGGAATGCGGGAGAGAGAGAGGTGGAGGGAGAGAGTGGGGGGGAGAGAGAGAGGTGGGGGAGAGCTAGCATGCGAGAGAGAGTGTAGCAGGAGGAGAGTGGTGGAGGAGAGAGAGTGATGGTAGGAGAGCAAGAGAGAGAGAAAGGTGGGGGGAGAGGGAGAGCAAGTTGTCCGGGGGAAATGGGGAAGGTTTTGACTCCTCCGCTGCCATCCCGGATGGTAGGGGGCAGCATAAGGAGGGGGAGGGTTGCAGGGCAGGGAGCTAGATTGTCCGTGGAGGGGTGAGAGATGGAGAACAAGAGCGCAGATGTTCTGCACAGGGCCAGCTAGTTAGAATAATTGTGTGAACCTATGCCAAGGCAGGAATCTCAAGTTATAAACCACCTTGGCGTGGGTTCACGCAACCATGCTAATGTTGGTAACCCAAATTAAAACCTTGATTCAAAGGATTGTGTGAACCAGGCCATTAATTTACTAGAGTATTGAAACAAGCTTCCCCTCACCCTCATGAATGTCTCTGCTGCTCAGATTGCAGAAGGATCTGTTGGTAAGCCTCCAGTGCTTGAACACAGCTGATATCTAAGAACATTCTCATGAAAAGTTAATTAAAATGGATTAAAAGTGTCAAAGACAAAGAGTGAACAATGTATAAGAAAAACATACAGTTGTTGAGCCAAGGGGTTTTAGTCACTCCAGCCAGACAGGCTTGTTTTTGTTTGAATAACCAGAGGGCAATCCTACATTTAATATACTCAATGAATACTACAGAGACACCATGAAAGGGAAACAATCCAGCCCCCTAAGGGCCCATGGAAAAATTCCTCCTGGCAAGTGTGTCAAAATACCTTAGCAATGTGGTCTCGATAATAGAGAATGTGATTAAAAATGCATGGATATTTTCAAGTGAAGTAAATGTTTCATAGGGAGATGGATGCCTGGAAGATAATATGGTAGTAAAATAAAGTATGTGCAATATTCTCATTTAGATTTCTTGCTTCAAAAAATAACAACTGCCAAACTTAAGGCCCTACCCAGCACACACCTTTCTGCAGCAGCAGTGGCACAAATATTTTGCTAGGGAACACCAACAGGAAGGCACAGCTGCCTCCTTTTCCCCACTTGCAGCTTCCTAGATGCACCTTGCTGGCCACTGCATGAGGCAGAATGTTGTATTGGATGGGCCTTTGGCCTGACCCAGAAGGGATTTTCTTATGTTCATGTCACTAGGCTAGTGCCTCCTCCCTCTCTTTCCACCTGCAAATAGGAGCATCTTCAAATGCCTGTGTCATCATAAGGGCCTCTAGTGGACCCTTCCATTCGAGTATGGAAGAGTATGGAGGAGGCAGACGAGGAGTTCCATTGTTGTCTTCTCCTGCATGTCCCATCTGCAAATGACAGCATCTCCTAGAGAGGCCTCTATGACATCACAGGGACCTTGACGCAATGCTGACATTTGCAGAAGAGTGGCACCTGGAGGTTTCAGATATTCTGCATAGACCAGGTGCGGCTCGTGAACTCTTCTCCGGGGGGGGGGCAGCTTCTTTAAGGTAAACGGAACCGGTGCTCCATGCCACCCAGCAGCCCCCGCGGCGGGGAATCGCCTCCGCCACTCACCTGGCTGCCTGCAGGGGCTCGCCTCTACGGGAGCCAGGTGAGTGGCGGAGGTGATTCCCCGCCGCAGGGGCTGCTGGGTGGCATGGAGCACCAGCTCCATTTACCTTAAAGAAGCCACCCGCCATCCCCCCGGACTCGGAGGCGCGTTCACGAGCCGCGCCTGGCATAGACAAACCTCTTTTTACCATGGAGTGTTCACTCAACAGGAAGTTACAGATAATATCAGCCTCCCTGATGAGTGTCCCTATAGGATATATGTGTCTGCTGCTGTAGGGTTTAGAAATCCAGTTCATGTTTTTGTTGCTGTTCTAACTAGTTTATGTATGAGGCTAATCTGGGCCAGGTTTTGCAGGAGATCCAGAAAAGAAAACTCGACCTCGGCAGCCTGGCTTTGTGAGAGTCTGAATAAAGCTATTTCTTCAGGTACAAAGCTTGATATCTCACAACTTGTAAAGGATCTCTGACTCAGCCAGGTAGATGATTACCTGGTTGGCCAGCTCAGACTAGCCTTCTCTGTCAGCTAGCTCATGAGAAGAACTCTTATCAGCCGAGTCACGAATGCTCTGAAAAGCTGCCTGATTGTTTAAAACCTTTAACTTTCCAAGAAGCCCCAGAAAGAAAAGATTCTGGTAAACAGAGATTCTGGTAGTTTACTGCTGCCACCAAGTCACTCTTCTTTAAAAGTTTCTCCTATGGGGTTTGAGTGACTAAGAATCCCCACTTCAGTTTGCCTCCCCATTGCTAACAGGCAAGCATATAAAATAGCTGCCCTCCCATGCAGATGCCTGCACGTGGTGAGAGCTGAGGGTAGCTAGGCTGCACAGCCCAGTGGAAAGCATTTTGCACTATTGGGATTCTCCTCCTTCAGCCCCCCTCCCTTCTCTTAATAACCAACTCTGGGAGGCTTGTAGAAAGAGAAGGAACAAAAACAGTTTATTCAATAGAACAGACTGGTTCTTCTGATGCTTAAGATTTTTAGATGCACTTAAAAAGGCTTAGGTTGGTTACAAGAATGTTTCAATACGCCCAGAATTTACTTAGGCGGCACACATTGAAATCTTAGTTATGCGTTACAAAGAACAGATATTTAGGAATGCAAAGCACACAGAAAAATATAATTCCTAATGCAAAGTCTGACTAAACATACTTTCCCCTACACTAGAGTCCGAATCCCCCCTGGGCTTCATTCCCTCTTGAAAATGCACCAAAAATCCTGATGAGGTCAAGCCTCCTGCAATCCTGCCTTTCAACGATCTTCAGAGTAACCATGCAAGGTCAGTGGTGGATTAATAGAGAGGTAGAGTAGGCATTTGCAAATTTTGCCCTTCTCAAATTTTGCTGGCCCTCTCTGTGGGCAAAGGCTGCTGTAGCAAGGGTAGAGTGGGTGAGGAGAAATTCCCCCCCTTTACCTTATTTTTTAGAAAGGCAAACCTTTTTTTGTTTAAGGTAAAGGGCGGCAAAAAGCTTAATCCGCCCCTGTGCGAGATCAAACTCCATGCTGGATTCCCTGCCCCTCCGCACTCTCCTGTTTCACTTCCCCCTTCTTCTTCCCAGCATTCTCAGCAGCAGCCCTCATGTCCCGCCCACCTGGTAGATTGATTGGTCAAGACCTGGGGTCATCAGCCTGTCAGTCAAAGCCAGAGGATCACTTCCTGTTAAGCTGGGAGGCTGGCCACTACACAACCATATTCACATTTTATATTTTTAGGTGCACACTTAACACACATATTTTTAGGTGCATACTTTAAAATATGTGATGTGTAAAGTGGCCTTAAATGCTAGGGCTCCCAAGGTTCTTAGAGCAGAAGAAAAAACATTGTTTTAAAAACATAGGCTGACATCCTGACTTACGAAGCACCTGTGCAGACAGAGACACACCAATGTTGTACCAGTGCAGAAGAGTTCCAGACTATCACTGCACTGGTGATAGAGTATGTGTGTGTGAGGGAGGTCCCAACCCCTTCCCCCTGAAGCTCTCCATATCACCCAAAAATATGTCCCTGAGGGCTGTGCAACCCTCAAGAATATTTTTTTTGTTGGCACAGACAACCTCCTAGGGAAGGGGGGTCATCAAGATTTGTCCCACCACTGAGCCAGCAGTGGAGCTGAGTTGCACTGGTGTTTCATTAGGACATCAGCCATGATTTTAAAACGTTCTAGCAGTATTCATTTTGTGATAGAGCAATCCATAGCACTATATTCTCTATATTTCCTCCCATCCACCCAAAATTTTACGAGCTTTCCATTTTTAGGCACTGGTGGTGAAAATAGATTGTTATTTTTTCCTGCCTCCCAAACCATCACATCTACATTCATATCCTCTTGAGAATAGACTAAACTATTACAAAATATGACTGGGTGATGGGGAAAAACTATTTGCCAAGAAAAGGCAGAGCTTGAAGGAGAGGTCTCATTTGCTGCTCAAGGTCTTCAGCATCCACAGGATATGAAAAGCCCTGGGGCCAGCCCACAGGTAAAAATGCCAGAAAGCAGACTGATGTAGATGGAACTAATTGCTCCAGTTCAACAAAACTAAAAAACAAAACCTAGGGGAAATACCTCAGCACGCTCTACAGCTCAAGAGAATGCTGATTCAGTCCCCCCAAAAGGGCAAAATCAGATAAATGAGAAAGCAAAGCCAATTTGCTTGGTTATTCTTAAGAGCCATCTTTAATTTATAGCCTCTGGGGTTTAAATTGAGATGATTAAAACTGAGTTAACAAAAACATAGATGGGTAGTGGGGAAAACTCCCCAACAGAACAATCTTCTGAAGAACCTCCTACTAAAAGAAAAAGAAGTGATATTGGTTGGGACACTGAGCTCGTTTAAAAAACCCCCCACCAAAACATCCCCCCCCCCCCGCATTTTATCATACCATTTCTCCAAGATGCTGAGAGTAACATTTTAGCTCACAAGAATTAGGACGGTGGAAGAAATAAAAATAAAAATGGTTCTATATGCCATTCATTTGTTGTTTGAAACCCCTATTGTTTCACCACCGAGTCATTAAATTCATGTTTATTTCACAAAAAATTTCTCAGTTTTCATTTCCCCACTTGTTTTCAAAATTAAGGAGAATGGGAAACTTACCTTGTGGCAGAGCAGAGTAGCTGCCCCCCCGCCCCCCGCACACACACTTTTCTTTAAACTGTTTTCAAATTGTAAAAAGAATGTCAGAGTTCCTCTCAGTGGTTACCCCCAGACAGCCACCATGCCTCCCTCACAGTGCCTGAACATTGGGTCCCCCTGAGCCTCAACTGCCCACAGTTACATGTAGCATGTAAAATTCAATCTCTTCTACATTCTATTGAAAACAGTGGCTGACATACTGTGCAGCAAATCATGCACCAAAGGAGGATGCAGGCCCGCTGCTTGCATAGTACGTACCAGCCTGTCACCACCCTTAGTACAGGTGGAAGAAGCTGTGCTAACGACACTATGCGTCAGAGCAGCTGCACCTGACTCCCAATGAATAAGACTGCTCCTTTAATTAAAGAAATGGGCAAAAGGTTAAAAAAAAATACACAGCCCATGTTTTTAAAGAGTACAAAAAGGTTTCATTGTTAATGAAGTGGTTGATTTAAATCTCTGATTACTCTGAGCCAACAACCTGGATGGCTTTAAGAAGGGTTTGGATAACTTCATGGAGGAGAGTTCTATCAACAGCTACTAGTCGGAGGGCTATACGCCACCTCCAGCCTCAAAGGCAGGATGCCTCTGAGTACCAGTTTCAGGGGAGTAACAGCAGGAGAGAGGGCATGCCCTCAACTCCTACCTGTGGCTTCCAGCGGCATCTGGTGGGCCACTGTGCAAAACAGGATGCTGGACTAGATGGGCCTTGGGCTGTTCTTACATTGTTATGTTCTTATGAGCCTCTTCATACAATGTCAAGTCAAGTCAAGTTTTATTTACGGTCCTAGACCAAACAATTCATACAATGTATTTCTTAGGTACCTATAACATAAATTGTAGGTGGACATCTATAAGGAACGGGGCCTTCTTCATAGTGGCTCCAATCCTCTGGAATACACTCCTGGTGGCAACTAGGCATGCTCTCTCTATATATGCGGAAAGTTAGAATAAAATAAAATTCTGTAAAAGTTACATTTTAAACCTTAAAATCAATTAAACAATGACACCAAGAAACAATTCAAAAGAAACAGACGCAAGAGAGCTGAGAAACCTGGCAGCCTTTAGGAGGTAAAAGCCTGAGTAAATAAAAAGGTCTTTAGTTGATTTTTAAAAACAGCCACATCTTTAATAGAGCAAATGTTCACTGTGAGAGCATTCCAGAGCCTGGGGGCAAGAACAGAAAAGGCCTTGTCCCATGCGCACGACAAATCTAGCCTCTCTCAACATCGGCACATGGAGCAAAAGCCCCGCTGACTAGGGATGTGCAAAACATTACGGGCACAGATCGATCTGTGCCCGAAATGAGCAATTTCGGATGATTCGGGGCCGAACCGAATCTCCCCCGATGTCTCCCGATATTTTTTGGGGCCAAGCCAAATCACCCAAATTTCGGGGCCAAAAAATTCGGGTGATTTGGCTCATGGCCGATTTTGGGGGATTTTTTGAAGTTTTAGTGACTTTGGGGCAGTTTGGGGGCATAGAATGGGATCTGAGTAAAAAGAGTGGGGTGGGGTGGTAGTGCCTAATGGGTGCAGGCTACCACCCCAATTTCAGAGGGATTGGGCAAAGGGGTGATTTTGGGGGAATTTCTGAAGTTTTTGTGACTTTGGGGCAGTTTGAGGCAGATTGGGGCAGAAAGTGGGGCCTGGGGAAGAAGAGTAGGGTGGGGTGGTAGTGCCTAATGGGTGGAGGCTACCACCCCAAGTTAAGGGGGATTGGACAAAGGGGTGATTTTTTGGGAATTTTTGAAGTTTTTGTGTCTTTGGGGCAGTTTGGGGGCAGAAAGTGTATCTGCCCCAAAAGGGTGGGGTGGAGTGGTAGTGCCTAATGGGTGGCAGCTAACACCCCAATTTCAGGGGGATTGGGCAGAGGGCTGATTTTTTGGGAATTTTTGAAGTTTTGGTGTCTTTGGGGCAGATTGGGGGCAGAAAGTGGATCTGCCCCAAAAGAGTCATCATATTCATAGTAAATGCGAGTGTGAAAAAGTGAAAGTGGGGTCATGAGAGTTCTTTAACTGAAAAAAATCTCATTTGCTATCATTGAATGAAAATTCACACCTCAGAAAATAAGGGAATAACATCCCTTCACAAAAACTTCTGAGGTGTGAATTCTCATTCAATGATAGCAAATGAGATTTTTTTCAATTAAAGAACGCTCATGACCCCACTTTCACTTTTTTCACACTATCACTTACTATGAATATTGAATGAATCAATCTACCACACTGCACTTTATGAAGAAAAACCTCAGAAAATCAACAAAATCCAGTCCTCTGGCCAATCACTCTGAAATTCAGGACAGGTGGTAGCCTCCACCCATTAGGAACTATCTACCAGCCCACCCCACTCTTTTGGGGCAGATCCACTTTCTGCCCCCAATCTGCCCCAAAGACACCAAAACTTCAAAAATTCCCAAAAAATCACCCCTTTGTCCAATCCCCCTTAAATTGGGGTGGTAGCCTCCACCCATTAGGCGATACCACCCCACCCCACTCTTCTGCCCCAGGCCCCACTTTCTGCCCCAATCTGCCCCAAAGACACAAAAACTTCAGAAATTTCCCAAAAATCACCCCTTTGCCCAATCCCCCTGAAATTGGGGTGGTAGTCTGCACCCATTAGGCACTACCACCGCACCCCACTCTTTTTGCCCAGATCCCATGCTATGCCCCCGAACTGCCCCAAAGTCACTAAAACTTCAAATATTCCCAAAAAATCAGCCCTTTGCCCAATCCCCCTGAAATTGGGGTGGTAGCTTCCACCCATTGGGCACTACCACCCCACCACAAAAGTTTGCCCCTGGGCCCTTTCCCCCAAATTGATTCGGATTTGCATTCGGGTTAAACCCGAATCCGAACCGAATCAAGGGTGATTCGGGTGGCCCATATTCAGGCACAAAACAGAACAGGGGTGATTCGGTTCATGTCCCGAACCGAATCACCGAAAATGCGAATTGCACACCCCTACCGCTGACAATCTTGTTGGGCAGGCAGAAACCCTTGGAAGCAGGCGGTCCTTCAGGTATCCAGGGCCCAAACCATTAAGGGCTTTAAAGGTAATAACCGGCACCTTGAATTGGATCTGGAAACAAATTGGCAACCACTGCAGCTCTTTCAGAATAGGTGTAATATGCTCTGAGTGAGCAGTTCCAGAAAGAACCCTGGCAGCTGCATTCTGCACCAACTGAAGTTTCAGAATGTTCTTCAAAGACAGCCCCACGTAGAGCACATTGCAGTAATCTAGCCACGATGTGACTAAGGCATGGGTAACCATGCCCAGATCTGCCTTTACAAGAAAGGGCACACACTAGCCGAAGCTGTGAAAAGGCATCCCTGGCCACTGCCTCCACCTGAGCATCCAAAAGCAGAGCATTTTTTTTAACATCCTGGAGCTTTTCCAGAGGGTGACTATACTTCAGGAGGATGGGTGGGTGTTCACATATTAGCCAGATTCACCCTGAAATCTGTGCGATATTTCAGAGAGCACTTCACACAATTCGGGTGTTTCCCTGCGTATTGGAACCTAGCTCAATTTATGTCAGAAGTTTAAAAAAATCCTCTTTTTGTGTTGGAGTATCTGTCGTGACTGGAACTTGCAGTAATGCATCGAGGTAAACCCATGGTAAAGCCAGCTGTCTGAAAGGGCTCCTGGTAATAGCTGGGGATAAGTGGCACTGCATTTATTACTCTGTTATGCTGCCGATTGATTTGCTGATCCCAGTTTGACCGATTGTTTTGATATATGTTATTCTGTCTTATGTTACTTTAGTTATTTTAATTTTGAAAGCTGCTGTGATTCTTTTTGGAGAAAGACTAGAAGAAAAATTAAAAAATAAAATATTTGAAGTATATACATGAAAACGTTGGTGAATGAAACAAGCATGTTTGCAGATGTGTATCAAAGGGTTAAATTACTGACAGGAGTTGTGATCAGATATCCCACAGGTGTTGTATTTATTTATTTATTAGTTAAAAGTAGCCACCACAGGAGGGAGGAGAACTGGATCAGGGCTGCAGCCCTGAGAGAAGAGGTTTTAAATTTCTTCTTGTGCAATTTCCCCAAATATCTCTCTCTCTCTCTCTCACACACACACACACACACACCAGAGGTGTAACTATAGGGGGGCAGGGGGGGCATGTGCCCTGGGCGCCATCTTTTCTGGTCACGTGGGGGGCGCCACCATGACAATTTTTTTTTAAAAAAATTTGTTAATACAAATGTTTCCTGCTCAGTGCAGCAGCGCTGCAGCAGTCAAGGGAGCGCGTCGGCGCCCCCTCCCCCACGAGCGGTCCCTTCCGCGCCGCCTGCAGCCCCCACCCCCATTGCTTTGCTGGCGCCTGGCGGCCAGTCAGTGGCCTGGCTTGGCGGCGGCGGGCGCTTGTGAGGAAAAACCTAAGTATAATGTCGTATGTTGGGGGGGGCGGGGGGGCCATTTCAGTGCTTGCCCCGGGCGCCGTTTTCCCTAGTTACGCCTCTGACACACACACACACACACACACACACACGGCTAATTGCACCATGAGCACCATACATGTTTTGTCTAGTGGTACAGATACACTTTTCTAGGATCTGGACTTGTCTTTTAGGTGGTTTCCTGTCACACACACTCCATTTCTCCCCATTTCTGATCAACATACAATTTATATTTTTGTTGCTTCTCCCTTACTTGATTACAAATCTCTGCATCCTCAGGGTGAGACGGCATGGAAAACCCTATCAGTTGCTACAATTGAGTAAGTTTGGTGGTAGCTTTGCATCATCTGATCAGTTCAAATGGTGATTTTCCTGTAGTGGAATGAGGAGTAGATCAATAATCAAATAGTGTTAAACAGATTGCCTCTTTCCAGGGTTGTTGTTGTATAGTAAAAAGGTAAAGGTATGCCATCAAGTCGGTGTCTACTCCTTGAGACCACAGAGCCATGTGGTTTTCTTTTGGTTGAATACAGGAGGGGTTTACCATTGCCTCCTCCTGCACAGTATGAGATGATGCCTTTCAGCTAGTAGCCAGTTGTAAACTAACCTTCATTAACCTGCTTTCCACTAAGACATTCCCTTGAGGATGGTACAAGGAAATAGTATTGTGTTTTATCCCATGGTAATGCAAGTTTTGTTCCATTTCAAATGAGGTAAGCTGTGTCCCATTGTCAGTCACTAGTTCTTTAGGAAGACCTTCTCTCGCAAAAGCTTCAGCCATGAACGGAATCATCTTGTCTGTAGCAATGTTGTCAGCACATGAAAATTCTGGCCACCTGGAATAATAATCCACCATCATTATAACAAATCTGTATTTTGTGGATTGGTTATTAAAAGGCCCCATTATATCCAGATCAGGTTTCCCCCAGGGATACTCTACAGGAGTCAAAGGGGTGGCAAAAGTCTTCTGCACATACAGCATAAGCCATACAGTGCCTGATTCCATATCCAGAATTTTCCATATCTGACCACCAAATTTTTTATCTGATTTGCCTTTTAGTAAAGCTCATGCCCTGCTGTTCTTCGTGGGCAATATTGATCACTTTTGCTTGTAAGGAGGTTGGCACCAAACTATCAGTCCTCAGCACCAGCACATTGAGAAGGGACAGCTCACTCACTATGTGCATGTGTGGTTGAAGATGTTCATGTACCTTGTTTTTGCATGAGAATCCATTAGTTATGTGAGGTTTAAGTTCAGTAAGCACTTGATCAGCACTGAGGGCCACTTTCCACATAGAAGATGTGATCACTCCATGTATGGATGGAGCTCTTAGTGCAATTACAATTTCTTCATCCTCTTCTTCTGGGATCTCCTCTTGGCCTGGAAGTGGAAGTCAAGATAAACAATGTGCAGTTGTATTCCGAAGACATGGAAGATATTCCACCTGGAAATCAAAGTCCATAAGTCTGGTGATCCATTTGGCTATTCTTGGGGTTGCTTGAATTGATCCCCAAGTAGTAAATAAAGCAGATGGGGGTTTATGGTCTGACAGTAAAGTGAATTTTCTGCCCCACAAGTAAATCCTGAAGTGTCTCACTGCCCAGAAACAGGCTATAAAGCGTATTTTCCAATGACAGATTAGATCTTCTCTGATGCAGGAAGCACTTTGGAAGCAAAGGCAACTGTAAATTCCCTGTCCCCTTTTTACTGTGTCAAGACAGCATCCATACCATATTCAGAAGCATCATTGGCTACAATAGTGTGCCTCTTGGTGTCAAAAGAAGTGACAGCAGGACTTTCAACAATGGCCAGTTTGATAGTCTGTAGCCTTGCAGGGGGCATCCCAGTTAAATCCTACGTTCTTTTTAAAAAGAAGATGCAATGGAGCAACTTTTGAGGAAATTGCCTAACAAATTTAGAGTAATGCAGGGTCCTAAAAATGATCAAAATGCATCCTTGTTGTATGGCTCTGGTGTTCCTGAATAGCTTTCACCAAGTTTGTTTTGGGATGCATGCCATACTGAGATATTGTGTGTCCCAAGTCACCGAATGTGTACAATACTGGCATTTCTATGCTGAGACAGTAAGTAAGTCCGTGTTGTCTGAGCTTTCCTAAGACTTCTGTCAGTTTAGGATCATGATCCTCAATGGTTTTGTCATGCACTAAAATGTCATCCTGAAAGTAAGTGATGTCATCTGTAGTCCCAAGAATTGCATGCATAACTCATTGAAATACCAAAGCTGCAGAGGCTAATCCAAAGGACAGTCTTTTGAACTGAAAAAGACTCTCTGTGGTATTGGAGAACCTTTCAAGAACCTTTGCAAAAATGTATTTGTGAGAACCTTTGAGCAGAGGAACTTGACTGATTTTTAAAAATGTTTTTTAAAATGTGTTCAAACAATGGCTGAGTTTCATTTCTCAGAAGATAAAGAAATTTGAGTATACTGATTTATGTCAACTCACAAGATTCATGTCCATCAGCACTTGATAAAAGACATTTTGAAACAGAGGTTGTCGGGTCACCGTAGTGTGTGGATGTCTTTACCAGCAATTTCATCATAGACTCTATCGCTCTGTTTTGAAATATAGTCTGTGGACTCTGTTGTTCATATGGTCATTTCTACCATGGATTCTATTGTTTGTTGTTGTATATATCATTGTTCTATTTACATCCAATTGATCCATATTTATTCATTCATTCATTCATTCATTCATTCGATTTCTATACTGCCCTTCCAGAAATGGCTCAGGGTGGTTTACACAAAGAAATAACAAACAAATAAGATGGAACCCTGTCCCCGAAGGGCTCACAATCTAAAAAGAAACATAAGATAGACACCAGCAACAGTCACTGGAGGTACTGTGCTGGGGGTGGACAGGGCCACCAGTATATATTGAATATACTATATAGTAATTCTCCATCATATTGCAGTTATTTTTTTCTTTCTATTGGCTAGTTTCATGGGGGATCTTTTTGGTTCTTTTTGTGGTACGTGTAGTCTTAAAAGCTCCTCTTTTAAGTTGGTTGGCGCAATCCTGGACGCAATGCTATAGGTACATTCTTCACTTTGTGTTGTACAGGTATTGCATTTGCCATCATCCAAATCTTATGTTTGAAATGTATGGCAGTGCCAGGAGTATCAGCAAAAATGTCCAAGAAATCAGCAATCATATCAGAGTATGGATTCTCCATCACCTGTAATGCAGGTTCTGTACTACTTGGATCTAATACTATCCGTATATCTTTTGTATGTTCCAGCCCAATATTGAGACTGCTTTTTGTGACACATGCACTTTCCCTTCTGCAGTACCTCCTTCGTATTCCAGGACAGCATTTAATAGGGGAACCTCCATATCCCCATGGGTGGATGTCTGAAGGCTACAGGTGCAGATCTGATGTAGTATAGAGTTTCTTGTAAAGCATATGGGAGAAATAGCAGTGTCTGGAGAACCAGAATCAGCCATCATCTACACTTCATGACCAATAAGTTTTACTTGACAGTGTGGATTTGGCACAGTGAAGAGCATTTTCCACACTCCCAGCCATCTCTATAACATTATCCAAGGTGAGTTTCCCTTCCAAAAACTGTTTTTCACACCGTTTGGAGCAGTTTGCTTTCATCACAATCTGATCCCTTATCATTTCATCAGTAAAGTTGGCAAACTCATAGGTTACACTTAATGCACACAATGCTGTGACATATTGATCAATAGATTCAGTACTGGGATCTAGAACAGAACTTGTAATGTTCAGCAATCATATTCAACGTATGGTGGAAATTATCATCTAAGGCTTGAATAGCATACGGGTTGGCATCCCCTTCCAAGTTGTCAGGAAAGGGCAAATGATTTTATATTCTCTGGCTTTCAGGGCCCAGGCAATGAAGCAATATAGCCTTCTGCGTTCTGCTTTGCTGGAGCAAAATCAGGGGTCTGTGTAACAAGGAGATAATTGATGAAATAGGACCCCCATTGTTTCCAGGGAAGAGTAGGTTGTCCCAGGGTGGATAAGAAAAAAGGTGGTGGTGGGATTTGAGCCATGTTGCAATGGCATCCAGTTAACAACAGAGTCCAGTATTGACAAAGAAAAGGTACCTTCAGGGGTTGTGCAGGACAAGAATCTGGAGAAACAATTAGCAGCAGCAATAGTAGAATGCAGCAGTCCAGGAATCTAGGTCCAGTAATGCAATGAAATGAAGATGCAGGAACATTCACAGTCTTTGCAGACTCACATGCATAGCTGGTTAAAAATCTCATTGCAAATGTTTTCTAACTGCTTCCCTCATAAACACAAAGTAATCTTTAGTAAATTTAACTAGGGTTTTTTTTTTCAGAACTCCAGTTTCTCCTCCTTCCCCTCCCTTTTCTTTCTGATTCCCCACCCCCAACACAGACATTCTAGGGATGTACAAACCGGTTTGAGCTGGACCGGGCCTGGTTCGGCTTGACCTCAAGACAACCCCACCTCCCCAAGCTGGCTCAGAGCTTTTTTTTAAAAAAAGACTCACCACCAGGTCCAGATTGGTGGCAGCAGCCATGGAGGGTGTGGGGGAGGGGTGTCTCTGCCATCTCCCCTCCCCCCGCTGGACTACTCCCACTCTAAAAAGGGCGGTTCAGACAAATTCCTCTGGTGGTGGCAACCATTTTGGAGGTTGCCGTGCATGCCGAATGAACATAAGAACATAAGAACAGCCCTGCTGGATCAGGCCCAAGGCCCATCTAGTCCAGCATCCTGTTTCGCACAGTGGCCCACCAGATGCTGCTGGAAGCCACAGACAGGAGTTGAGGGCGTGCCCTCTCTCCTGCCATTACTCCCCTGCAACTGGTACTCAGAGGCATCCTGCCCTTGAGGCTGGAGGTGGCCTGTTGCCCTCCGACTAGATAGACCTCTTCTCCATGAAGTTATCCAGGGAAGAGTATGGGCCTCTGTGTGGCCAGGTCATGAGCCAGGCCATGCAGAGGCCCATTGGGCATGCATAGCAACCTCCAAAATGGCCACTGCCACCAGAAGGAGGGACGGAAAAGGGCTGAACCAGCCCATTAAGAGAGGGAGGGGGCCAGCAGGGAGAGGGGAAATGGGTTTTGTTTTTTTTAAAAATTAACTTAGAACCCCGAACTGGCTCGAATTCAAATTTGGAGCACAAAACTGAGCATGCCTGGTTCAACTCTGGTCTGGACACAAACTGAACCAGGCAAACTGGTTTTGTGCACACCCCTAACACACTCTCTACAGGATCCCTACTGCGACAAACTTCTCAATGACAAAACATAAAAGATTACTAGGTAGAATACAAGTTTTTTGTTTTGTTTTTTTAAAATCAGCCTTTCAATGGGAAACTGATTTAGTTAAATGCATAAAACGTAATATATATCTCCAGTACATCATTAATAATATATTTTAATAACTGATGTTCATCAAAGCAACATGCTGTGAATTTTTTTAAATTAAACTTACGATAACTATGATTAAATAGAACTATCTAGCTGGGTTCATAGAAAATGTTTTCCCATTCAATTATTTCAATTTTACCAATTCCACAAACTAAACACAATAGCTATCTTTGGGAATATAACTGAGAAGTAGCCCTAGAATTGTTTATCTGTTTGTTCATACTTTTCAATAACTGTAATTCAGTGGACTGCTGCACTAGAACATTCCTACATTTCCCTGAAATTATAGTAAGCCATTTGCTTAAATTGCAGTTGGTCCCATGCAATTATCATCAATCAGAGGAAAATTAAAAGGGAGTGAAATAAAGCAAAAAACCCCAATACCACCCTGATGGCTACATCGTCCTTGCTTTAAATGATTTCCATTTCAAACCAAGAAGCAAAAAGGTACCTTTTTGAAAAAAGGTATCTTTCCACTCTGGCTCACCCAGATAGTGTCCAGACCATCTCTGATTGATGGCAGACGCTTCAAAGTGCTAGGTCCTCCTCTGCCAAACCCAGGACAGTGATAATGACCTACAAGGTGGCATATATGTGCACTGAGCTTTTAATAAGAATTAATCTCATCATTTTTTGCAGGCCGCAGACATAATCCTGTAATTGGGTCTGAGCAGGTGACGTGAGCGGACGTTCAGTAGTAGTAAACAGAAAGAGACAAAAAGGGCATCTGGATCCAATCCAACACCAAGATGCATTCCATGTAAACACAAACATAAAGCAGGTTGCAGTACAAAGGGAATACTTTACCTTCTCCGGCCTTACTGAGTAGCCACCAAGGGGCTAAAGCAGGCTTGTAAATAGCTACAGGGCTTGGTGATTGCTGAGCAAAAGTTGCCTCTAAGGTATCCTGGCAAGGAAGCTTGTATAAATTGGACAAGAACAAATTCTCTTCTATCTTCTTAGCCATCAGTGTGCTACAAATTACCAACGTTTGCTGTTTGCCCACTCACATTCATGACAGAATACAAATGCAGCTCTCTCCAGGTTTACCAGTGCTCCCCTAGTTGGTCACCTGAAGGCAATTCTGGAGACATATGAGAAGGACTAGATTTAGAAAAAAGTCTCTCTACGAATGGATGTGATCTAATGACACAGCAGGGAAGTAACTTGCTTAGAGAGCAAGAGGTTGCTGGTTCGAATCCCTGCTGGTATGCTGGTATGACTATGGGAAACATCTATGGGATGTTGTTTCCAACATGGGAAACAAGCAGCGATATAGGAAGATGCTGAAAGGCATCATCTCATACACCAACTCGACAGCACAACATTTACAAATGGATGTGCAATTTACCACCAAGGATAGAGTTCTAGATGGCTGGAGGAGTTGAGAAGTTAAAGGTTAGTTGCTTTCAGTAGCTGGTAGTAGCAGAAACTGCCAATGAAGGACAGTGGGGGAAAGAGGTAGTTACACTCTTCATAGAAAGTTGGGTCCCTCTTAAGGACTGAAATGCTGAGTAACTGGTTGCCTTCCATAGGCAGACACTCCAAGCACCCAGGAATTGTGTGATATGAGTGAGTTAGGGGTGCCAAAGTTGAGCTCTAGATCCTTGAGCTCTTGCTGCTCCTCTCTGGGGATGCCTCATGCTGCCTGTGCTGAACTCACCTGGATACTCAGAAACCTAGCCTGCCAGAAACCACACCCCTCTTTGTGCACCATTGCTGGGCCCATGCTATAGCCCAATGCTTCTACAACTGAGTGAGGCTCCCTGTTTCCTGGGCCCTCTTGAGGAAGGCAGGACAAAGGAGCTCATGTTTCTTGCACCACCCTCATTTTATTCTCACAACAACCCTAGGCTAGTGAGCTAGCTTAGCTGAGAAAAAGTGACTGGTCACCCAGTAAGCTTCATAAAGGAGTGAAAATCTGAACCTAGGTGTCCCCCTGCCACACCGCGCACCCCCCACCCCCCAGCAGTCTTCGTCTAACACTCTAATCAACCACCATCATTTGTTCCTCCTTAATTATCTGAGATTTTCCCAGTTCTGTAAATCCCAATCAGTTTTTGTCTTGCATGCTAAAGCTTTTTCTAAAAATGAAAATTTTGAGGACTGTGCAATCGTGTCAGTCCAATAGGCATGTCGGGCATAGTATGTTGGAGGGGGCCCTGCCATGACAGCAGGGAGCCCTGAGAGTGAGATTGCCTCCTGAGTTTCCTGCTGTCGTGACTGAATGCCATTGGACTTCTGACATACATGACCTGGACTGTCCTCCTCTAACTTCGACTGGAGGGGCCCAGGACACAGGCTGCAAGACATCTTCTTCAATCCATATGGAGCACGCCAGCCAGCCCCCTCACCAGGGGCGGATTAAGCTTTTTGCCGCCCATAGGCAAAAAGACTTTTGCCACCCTTTTACCTTTAACAAAAAAGGTTTGCCTTCTTTTTAATAAGGTGAAAGGGGTTACTTTTCCTCACCCACTCCACCCTTGCTGCAGCTGCTGCCGCCCACAGAGAAGGGCAGCAAAATTTGAGGACGGGCAAAACTTGCTGCTCCTCAAATTTTGCCGCTGTAGGCAAATGCCTTCTCTGCCTCTCCGTTAATCCACCACCCTCTCACCTTCAGCAACTTCTGCTTAAAAGGCAAGATTTTTTTTCTGTTTAAATTCCTTTTAGGTCCCCAAGAGACATGGGGGGTTGTGGGATTCGTAGTTTAAAAAAAAAAAACCACTACAAATTTCACAGTCTTCCACGCCACCTGGGAATCTAAAAGAGGATTTAAAGGAAAAGGTTCTACCTTTTCAACAAAAGCTGTGGAGAGTGAGGCAGTTGGCTTAGTGCTCCAAATGGAGCAAAGAGTATGCTCTGCAACCTGTCTCTTGACCACCACCTGGTCCCAGGCAAAGGAAGGGGAGGGAGGGAAGAGAGGGCAGGGTGAGGCAGAGGGAAGTGGTGTCAGTAGGCTCAAGTTTGGGGGCAGGGGACATCTGGTCTCAAGTGGCCAACTGCATTGAGCTGCTGCCACTCATCAGTGAGACAGGCCAAGGACTCTTCATGGCTTCTGCTGTTGCTGCAGGATATTCCTACCCAGGGGGGCAACAAAAAAGCCCCTGTGGGCCACATCTGGCCCCCGGGCCTTATGCTGTGCAGGCCTAGAGACAAATGCTTACACCTGTTTGCCATGATTGGGAACAACCCAATCTCTTGATCACAGAATCAGGCACAATCACACTTACAGCCAGAGTTCAGTGAACTGCTGAACAGGGGTAAGGATACAACCTATTGTGAAAAAATGGGTTGTTAAACTATTACACTGTGGCTGCTTTCGGACATAACAGCAAACTGGAGGCAAACATGCCAGAGGTTCAAGACTGTGGCAGCCTAGATGTGTAAAACTGATGATTCATCACCAAATCGTGGATTGGTTTTAACCCTCAAACCTTAATTTATACCTTAGGTTTGTTTTGAGTTTCACCACCAAGAGCTCAGGTTTGAAGGCAGCATTGTGTCATCAAGATGCTGCTGCCATGACCTCCGATTTGTGCAGGCTTCACAAACCTGAGTTAAGTTAGGAGAGGAGAGCTGGTCTTGTGGTAGCAAGCATGACTTGCCCCCTTAGCTAAGCAGGGTCCACCCTGGCTGCATATGAATGGGAGACTTGATGTGTGAGCACTGTAAGATATTCCCCTTAGAGGATGGAGCTGCTCTGGGAAGAGTCCAGGACCACCTTGTTCGATATGTCCCTCGCCGGGTCCTGAGATCGGCCACAAGTAATACCTTGGTGATCCCAGGCCCTAGGGATGTTAAACTGCAATCAATGAGAGCCAGGGCCTTCTCAGTGGTGGCCCCAGCTCTATGGAATGGTCTCCCGGATAATATCAGAGCTCTCCATGATTTGTTGGCTTTCCGTAAGGCATGCAAAAGCATTCCCCGTCCTTAAGATAGGTGAGACTGGCTATCTTAAGGACGCGGAATGCTTTTGTCCAGAATGCTTTTATCAGCCCTGCTAACTTGGCAAAGAGGGACCTTTTAACATGGTGATTCTCTTTATTTAGCAGGGGGAGAGTAACTGGCCCTATCCAACCCCAGCACAGTACCTCCAATGACTGTTGCTGCTGTCTATCTTGTTTTTCTTTTTAGATTGTGAGCCCTCTGGGGACAGGGAGCCATCTTATTTATTTATTATTTCTCTGTGTAAACTGCCCTGAGCCATTTTTAGAAGGGCAGTATAGAAGTCGAATGAATGAATGAATGAATGAATGAATGAATGAAATTATCCTTTGCTCATATATTTTTATAACAATAAAATATTCAGAAAACAATTACTAAGAATATAAATTGGATTGTTTTGTTCTTCTTTCTAAATAAAGACATAACTATGTTCAAATCTCATGTGGTATCTAGGTTTTGTTCCTCACCCCCATGCTTACTTGCCATCATACTTTACCTGAGTTGTTGCTGACTGAGAGATACTTTAGACAGTTTGATGGTGAAAGCCAGGGAATAAAGACTTCCACATGGTGGCAGCCGTAAAGTCCAAAAGGTGGGAGAAACAAGAGGTTAGTTTGCTTGCCTCCCTCCGCACCTTATTCACAGGACTGGTTACTAATAGAAGGATATTGTAGAACTGGGAAAGGTGCAGAAGAGGGCAACCAAGATGATCAGGGGCCTGGAGCACCTTCCTTATGAGACTAGGCTACAGCATCTGGGATTCTTTACCTTGGAAAAGAGGTGACTAAGGGGAGACATGATCGAGGTGTATAAAATTATGCATGGATTGGAGAGGGTGGACTGAGAGAAATTTTTCTCCCTCTCTCACAACACTAGAACCAGGGGTCACCCATGAAATGGAAGGTTGGGAAATTTAGGACCAAGAAGAGGAAGTACTTTTTCACACAGCACATAATTAATCTATGGAATTCCTTCCCATGGGATGTGGTGATGGCCACCAGCTTAGATGGCTTTAAAAGTGGCTTAGACAGATTCATGGAGGACAGGTCTATCAATGGCTACTAGTCTGATGGCTGTGGGCCATCTCCAGCCTCAGAGGCATGATGCCTCTCAATACCAGTTGCAGGGGACCAACAGCAGGAGAGAGGGCATGCACATACCTCTTGCCTTTGGGCTCCCCAGAGGCATCTGATGGTCCACTGTGTGAAACAGGATGCTGGACTAGATGGACCTTGTGCCTGATCCAGCAGTTTTTATGTTCTTACTAGACTGTGACACTTACCTATGTGGAGTGCATTGTCCTTGTTCTCCCAATTGCAGCAACTAGAGACGGTTCTTGTCCACCTGCTGTCTGTTGTTCTTCTTGGCTGTTGAGTGCATGGTATTTGTACAGAACTTTCCCCTCTGCCAAGTACTTCCTTTCACCAAAGCTCCAACTTACACTACTCAGAATTCTACATACATGGGAGCTGGGTGAAATAGACCCATCCCATGCATCTTATATAAATACACAGGAAGTTGCCTTATACTAAGCCAAACCATAGGTTCATCTACCTCAGTGGTGTCTACTCTCACTGGTAGCGGGTCTCCATGGTTTCATACAGGAGCCTTTCCCAGCCCTATCTGGAGGTACCACAAGGTTTGAACCTGAGGCATTCTGTATACAAAACAAGGTGCTCTAACTCTGAGCCCTTGCAAACTTTGCAGGGAGTGCCTGCCCTCACATTTCTTCCAAGAAGCTATTAACAGAACAGCCTTTTGGGGGGTTACAAGAAGAACCCCACTTTGTACTGTACTTCGGATCTGCAGGCTTGCAGACTCCATCTTTGTTGGGGCTTATGAGAGCGTAACTTCCTTTCAACCACCCGTTATGGAAAACTCTCAAGTCAGTCGCTTTGGGGGAGCAATACCCAGGTCAAAAGTGCAAACACGTGGCTGGATGGTGCTCCCCATAGCTCCTCTTTGTGCAAAAATACACAGAAGTGGTTGCTTGGCACATGTGAGTCAAAATAACTATTTCCTAAGGAATAGTTAAGACTTCCTTTCCTGGCATTAGCAGTGCTAATTGCCTCTGCAGAAACACAGATGAGGCTATCTCACCCCCACCCCACAATCATCAGGGCTAATGGGCTGACATAACTTGGCAGGAACAGATTGTTAGCCTCTAAAGAAATTCTTATCTTGCACCTAGAGAATCCTCACGGTTGATAGATGAAATGAATTTTATGTCTGGTCATTCACCCTTAGCCCATACAGTTTGCTCAAACCATTAACAGCCATTGTGCCCTAGAGCACACCCACCCAGGATTGAATAAAAGAACATGTATTCTTATGTCCCCCATGGATGTCACCCTCATCACCAAAGAGGTGTGGTCCACATATGGCCCAAGGGCAAGCTTCTGCCTATGTGTGTCACAAACCCCATCAAGCCGTGTGTGTTTCTCTTAGAACCACCACCCATGTGTACTTGTGTCTTGGCACTGGCCCTTGCACCCATTCCAGTCTCCAATTTGGACCCGTATCCAGGTCCAATCTTTGCACCATGCTTGGTTGCTTCAGGGAATGGTGTTTTGAGATCAGACCACATTGAGACTTTTTCTGGCTTCCTGGATCACGAGTGGCATGCTTGCCTCTGCACCCCACATCCCTGCCTGGTCTTTCGGAAGAGGTCCATCAGCACCTGCTGAGCATCAAAGGTGATTGGACCCCACCAGAAGGGTTCAGGTATACTAGCCAGCCTATGCTCCCAACCTTCTTGCTCCTTGCTCTCTTTGAAGTCTAAAGCTGATCTCTTAGACCTTTTTCTCTGGCCAGCCTTGAGTTGATTTTAATTTGGAATTCAAGCTAAAATGCCTCTCCGTGAGATTTAAATTAGTCTTATTAATTAATATTGTATTGCTTATTTTGATTAATCAACCTTTCTGCATTCCTGTACCCCTAATAAATCTGATTGCATTGTATCCCAATCTCTATCATTATTTCCAGACCAAAGCTTTGCACAAATTCAACACTGTAATGAACTGCTCCCTCTAGATCTGCTGATTCCCCACATTAGCCCAAAATGTTAGCCAGGAGTGTGCAACCAACACTCCGGAGCAGTTTCATTAACAAAGCATAAGGAGAAAAGAGAAAGCTGCTGGCAAACTTCCCTCCTCCTCTGTGCTCCCCACACCACTTTCAAAGCTCGCAGTTGTCAGTTTTGAAAGAGTGTCGGCCCCATTGGGATATGGGACAAGGCAACGTTTAGCACCTCTTTCCAGGCACCACAATACCTTGGGCTGTCCCAGTCAGAGGGCTCTCTCCCCCTTAGTCACTTCCAGGAGGAAAATGCCTTATACTTTAGTGAAGAAGTTATAGCGCAATGAAAGAGCAGACACTTAGCTTACCTGAGGCTTTATACCTGGCATCTCCCATATTTAATGAACTCAGACATTTGGGGTGGGAAAGAGAACTGGATGTGATTCTGCAAGGCTGACAGAACTGTGTCAGATGGACCATGGGTCTGATTCAGTATAAGGTGAGTATGGCCACTTCTTCAAATTACACAGGTTGTTTCCTAAACAACAAACAATTAGATAATCTTACATAATCAGAACAGTAGAGGGCAGCTTCACCTTGCTTAAACCCAGAGAATAATTGCTTATAGAACAGCAGCTGTTTACTCACAGCCTGATCCAGAAACTTGTTCAGCCCACAGACTTCAGTTCAAGACTCTTGAACTCTAATAGAGTTCAAGTGAATGGAAAAATAAAGTGAATCGAACAAAGTAGATGCAGCACAACTACCATCCAACAGACAGTTGTTTCACATGCATATTTTGCATCCATTAAATGTAACATTGGCATACCATAGAGATCACTTTAAAAAAAACAAACCATATTTTTCAGTGCTGCTGTGCAGGTAGTTTGCCCTCTAATGATTCTTGTGCAATAACTGAAATTAGAAGAAATTTCCAAGAAGTCTTTATTATGTATAAGTAGTGGTGCAATTTCTGAATAGCCTCATTCAAAGAAAGTACTTAATGTTCACCTGCTATCATTGCACACATTATAGTCATTGGGGAAGGATGCAGACAATGCCAAGTTCAATTCCTAGCATCTCCAAGTAGGGCTGGGAAAGACTCCTGCTTGAAACTTTGGAGAACTGCTGCCAGTCAGTGTAAACAATATTGAATTAGATGGATCAATAGCAGGGGCGTAGCAAGGTTGGAGTGGGCCCAGAGACGAGATTTTAAAATGCCCCCCCCCCCACACTCAAAGTCCAGGGCCTCCGCACACCCCAGGCCCCCAAGGATTTAAGTCTGATATTCCAAAATAAGTATGCTGCCTGGAAATACATTTCACTGAATACACACACGCACACTTCACAATATATCATGATATACATTGAGTACTATACATTTGTTTTACTTTTAATGCCTAGAACACACTAGAAAGATGAATTATTAAAATGGGCCCCTCGCTGCAGATTAGCAAAGGAGACTTTCAACCATGCAGGGTGAGCCTATGTTTGTTTTCTCAGAATTCTGAACAAATTCAGTCAAGTCTGATTGCAGGAGGTTTTTCACACGAGGCTTTTAAAGCCCTTTAACACACATCTCCTCTGGAATGGAGGTGCTGCATTCACATGTTGGCCAGATTTACCCTGAAGTCCCTGCAAGTTATTGGGGAGCAGTTCACACACAAGAAAAATAAAATAAAATAAAAGCACAAGACATGCTTCACAGTTCTCACTCAGACCTTCTGGGTTGCAAAACAACTTGAACATAAGTGCATTTATAAATGAATGAATGAATAAAATAAATATAATACTGTTTCTTCCAGAAGTTTTTGTAATTTTCTGCCATGAAACAAGCCACTTATAGGACTTTTTAGATAGTTTTTTTTTAAGCCAGCAAATTTTCCAAGCTGTTTAAAAATAAATATTCAGAGACTTCTCAGTCCCTCCCCCCCCATATCCAAGCCCTATGGCAAGCAGATGCCTATATATGGGGGGGGGGGAAGGTAACCACAAAAAGGAGTTCACACTCTACCTGGCAGCAAGGGGTCTTCTGCTGCAGAGAACAGTGGAGGCCTCTCTGGCTACCTCCTCCTTCCTGGCTGGCTTGGGCCCTACTGGAGTTCAGGCTTCACAGAGGCCTACAGGAGGCCTCCGTGGAAGCCCCGCCCACCCGCCGATCAGCTGAGAGGCGGGAGAAAAGGAGCTCTTTGCAGCTTGCCTGCTGCTTCGATTGCGGGCCAGCAGAACAAGCTGGAGAGACGGCGAAGAGGGCAAGTGGCTGAGAGGCCATGGGGCTGGGCAGGGGGCAATGGGGAGTCACGTGAGGTGCCTCTGGGGGGCCCCTCCAGGCAGTGGGGCCCCCAGACAACTGTCTCCCCTTGCCCGATCCTTGTTACGGGCCTGATCAATAGTCTGACTCAGTATAAGGCTGTGTTATACGTTCCTACACACACACACACACACCCCTGACAGTATAGCAGTTCCCAGCAGGAGTGGATCTTCCAAATGTTTCCCCTTCATTTCATCTCCTTATGCCTGCAAGTACCAGAAGTGTCTGAAATTTTAAATTATGAATTATTAGTTGTCTAGCCCCTGAACTTCACTACACAACCATCACACACACTACATACACTGCGGAACAATCAGTCAAATACATTGCCATAGATTCAACACACACCACTTGTGCAGCAATAATCTCATCACTCAAAAAGGCATGCAAAGCAAGAACTCTCTCTCTCTCTCTCTCTCTCTCTCTCACACACACACACACACACACACCTCTGTAATGCCATGACACAGCCAAGCTCCCTTTTGATTCTCCACTCTGTGCTGGATTAGAGGCAATGCAAATAGCAGAATTTCTCCAATCAGCTGCCAACAATGAACACAAATGGTCTGTACATCTTTTCACTGAGTCACATAGGAGGGGTCCGTCTTTGGGTGTCGCCAGTTCATCTGGTGGCGACCTGGGATCGGGCCTTCTCAGTTGCTGCCCCTGGGTTGTGGAATGCGCTCCCCATGGATATGAGAGGATTATCTTCCTTGGAGGCCTTCAGGAAAGCCTTAAAGATTCGTCTTTTTGGCCTGTCTCTTAATGATGTCTAGTTTTAATTTTAATTCTGGTTTAAATGGTTTGTTTTTTAAAAAAATTAATTGTTTTATTATGTGTTTTTGTTTATAATGTAAACCACCATGAGCCACTTTGGGAAGGACAATGTATAAATCAAATGAATGAATGAATGAATGAATGGAAATATCTGGTATTAGTGTAATGGCCTACATCTAATGTTGTATGCCAACTCACATGCCTTTGGGCAGAGAAGCAACTCATGCATTTTATACATAAGTAAATGGGGGAGGGAGAGTGCCAGGAACTCAACATACCAAGAATGGTGTCGAGGCAGCCATCATCGGACAACTGCTGAGGCCCACCATGCCTAGTGCACTTGACAGGAACTCCTTGTGTTGGGTTGGAGAAGGCTGGGAATCCGATAACCTGCATACTACTGCCCCATGTGGCAGCCAGCTAAACTACCACAGCCTTGCCTGACAGAGTTCTCAGGCCCAAAGTTGCTTTGGTCCTGGTGTGTTCCCTCATCCTGGTTCCTAATCTGTCTTCTTGGCTTGACGTCAGCTCTCGTGGCTGGTTTCCTGATCTTGGGTTGTCTGCTTGACTTTGAGTGTTGGCTTCTCTCTGGCTTGCAGCTTGTCTCCCGATCCTGGTCCCTGATTTGTCTGCTGCTTGCCTTTGACTTTTGGCTTTAATACTGATTCTGAGCTTGCTTCCAAAACCCAGTTCCTGGTCTATTCCCTCACTCTTAGTTCTCTTTTGAGTCCTCCCTGCCTTGGCTTCAGGCTCTGACACATCCTACTGTGGCGACCAATGACCCAGTGCTGACAGGTGCTCACTGTCAACCACTGGTCTTGCTGCTTCCCCTCCTTGTTTTTGATGCCTGTTCACTCACTCTCTCTGAGTGAGCAGTGAAGACAGGAGCAAAGAGAAGGATCAGCTGCTTCCATTTGCCTCTTCCTCTGGACAACATGTGGACTGGATCTAGACGAACAGGACAAGCTAATAAACAAGCAAGCAAGGAAGGAAGAGGTGGGCCCTCTCAGGGAGGCGCAATTCACTGAGGGCATCTTGCCCAAAGTCAGCTCCCTGTCTCTAGAGTCCCATTTCTGTTCCCCTATGGCCCTTGTTTGGACCATGCAATGCTAGGTCCCTAGGCCCTCTGTTTCCCATATGGCTCCTACCTGGACTGAGAGGCAACTGTGTCACACTAGCATTGTGCAGCCTTCCAGAACTGGCCTGAATTCTCCAGAAATCAGCATCAATCTCCAGGTGACTACCCAAGATATTACAAAAGACATGGATTGTTACTTTATGAAAGTCACAGGCTGCCATAGAAAAGGCCCCCTCCAAGGGCAGAGCTAGGGGAGAAGGGCCCGTGTTCTCCCCTCTCCCCAGCGGCCCCTCGGAGTGAGGGAGATAATGAAGGAAATAGGAAGAGATGGACCGGGGGGGGGGGGCCTCTGGAGCTGGAGCTCTCTGAACCCACCTGCTCAGTTGTAGCTACACCCCTGGCCTCCTCTCTTCCTACAAACGACTTACTTGCCTTGTGTTCTGTGGGAGACACTAGCCCTCTTCAGGCATTCATTGAACTCCCATTGTACACACTTACACCAGGGCAAGAGGGTCAGAAGTCCCGCCCTCAGCTTGTCATGCAGCCTCCTGACCCTGCTCTTCACTCTTACAGCAGCGTTTGTCTGAAAGCAGTCCTGGAAATTATTTGCACATGGCTTCATGCTGTGGGTCAAATGTTGAGTGAAGCCACTTTGAATTACACTTGCGACATTGAGGGAAGCAGCCCCTCCCCTCTGCTCTCGGGTTGGCTTTTGATGCAAGTTCACATAGTGTTTTCCTTCTAGCCAATTGGGCATGGGGGGGGGAGATTACTAAAGAGCAACATCTGCATTTCTAAAGAGAGTATCCCTCTTATCATGCTAATGATTCTACATCAGTGCCTCTCCCTATTTGCTCAGAAAAAGTAGCTTAAAACCAGCATTTTAAAAACCTGGAAATACCTCAAGATAAGCTAGAATTCACAAGACAAAGCCCAACATGTGTGTGGAGTGGGTCCAAGAATTTTGAAGGGACTTCTGGGTACATTTGGCTGGTGTGTGAACACACACACTCTCTCCTGAAGGAGTCGAAGCCCTATCTTTAAAGCCTCCTGGAGATTTTAATGGGGGTGAGTTAGCTATTCCTGAATGATTTTCAGACAGAGTTGTCAACTCTATGTCCTCCATTGACCCTGAATCTCTGCTACATATATCTGACTCAAATGCTTTTATCCAATCCAGCTCTAGAACAAGATATTCAAAAATGACTGAATGGCTAAGAGGCAAAGCAATTGCAAGCCCATCTTAAAATTAAGGGTGTGAGGAAAATCAGCAATGCTGAAGAGACAGCTGCGTGAGGATTTGCTGGGTTTGGAGTTTTTCTTCTTAAAGAAAAGACCCTGAATTTGAAATGTGTTGCTTCAGGTTCCAAAACCACTCTCGTGCACATAATTCAAAATTATTTAGTTGGTCTGAGCAGCCTATAGGTAAATTGACAGCTTGAATAGAGGGGTATCTGACAAGTGTGGATTCTCAGTGCAATCCACTCATGCAGAACCCTGGGTTTTCCTAATGCTGTCTCCTTTACACAGTGAAATATCTTGCATTGTCATGACAACCCAGGAGGGAAAGCAATACAGTGGAAACTAGAATACCAACAGGGAGAAGGAAAACTGTATGGAGGAAGGAAAGGAAGCTATTCTGATGACTTTGATAATCTAATCTACCCTTTATCTGAAGCTACCTTTTTATTGGACAGGGCTTTTAGGTCTTGGCTCCTTGCATGGCAGAAGTTCAGCAGGTTCAGTTTGCCCCCAGCATCCAATTGGTGGGGACTAGAAATAGGGCCTTTTCGGTTGTGGCCCCTCAGCTTTGGAATGCCCTCCCTGAAGAACTTCGCCATGCTCCCTCTCTCAGTTTTTTTTTTAAAAACAACTAAAAACACATCTTTTTAAAGAGGCTTTTAAATGTTTCACCTGTTGTGTATATCTGGTAGGTTCTTAAGTTTTTAAAATTCTTCATTTTTAGCACTATTTAATTTGGAATTTTAAAAGCTAATTTTGATTGTGGTTTTAGCTTGGATTTTTAAGTGGTTTAATTTGGTTAATTTTATTAGTCTGATTTTATACTGTAACTGTGTTATAAATGTTGTGAGCAGTAATGTACTAGAGGGGCGGGGTAGAAATCTTTTAAATAAAATAATAATAAATAATAAAAATTTATTTGCCATGCAGCAGGGGTGTAACAAGGTTCAAGTGGGCCCTGGGACAAAAGTGAAGATGGGCCCTGGCCTCCTACCTTGTTCTTGGGAGAGGCAGGGGCAGGAGAGTGAAGAACAAGCTGTTGCCTAGCCAGCAGACAACCACCACCCCACTCCATTTGCCCCCCTCTTTATTCATAGCTTATATATATGCTTCTTCTATCTTGGGTGCCTGGAGCTTTTGCTCTCTCCCTCTCTTTTTGCTCTTTTGCTCTTATTGCATTTATTCTTAGTGCCTGTTCTTGTGCAGCCAGTTTTAAACCCTCTGTTTCTTTCTTCAAGTTGCCATTCTTAAGCCATTACCAGGTCTTGGTGATGTCTGATTTTCCACTTATATTGTGCAAATATTGACCATGCAGTGGTGGCTTATTCTTCCATTTTTCTGCTCGGTTCTTGACTTGTTCTTTCTTGTAGGCCTGCTTTGTTTCATTGGTGTTGAATAGTTTCACATTATTGACCATTTGAAGTGCATCTTCTTCACTGTCCTTGATATATTCTTCAAGGCCTCTTTTCTCCTCCTCTACTGTTTGATGGACTTGCAGCATTCCTCTTCCACCTAAGCTGCGAGGGAGGTAGAGCCTATCCACATCACTGCAGGGGTGCAGAGCATGATTGATGGGCATTCTTTTCCTGGTCTTACAATCTAGCGTCTCTAGCTCTATTATTCAGTCTATTATTCCTGCAGTGTATCTGATAACAGGTATAGCCCAGGTGTTTATGGCTTGTATGGTATTCCCGCCATTCAGTACGGACTTTAGGATTTTTCTAACTCTCCTGATGTATTCACTTCCCATTTTTCTTTTAACTTCAGTGTGTGCAATGTTATCAGCCTGGAGAATGCCCAAGTATTTGTAATGTTCTTTCTCTTCCAGGTTCTTGATCTTGCTTCCATTGGGCAGTTCTATTCCTTCTGTTTTTGTTATTTTCCCTCTGTTCATTATTAATGAAGCACACTTGTCTAGTCCAAACTCCATTGCTATATCACTACTGAATATATGGACAGTGTTTAGCAGTGATTCGATTTCTGACTGGGACTTTCCATACAACTTCAGATCGTCCATGTACAGCAGATGGTTGATTTTACTTGATGTTTTAGATGTTTGGTATCCGAGGCCTGTTTTGTTTAGTATTTGTGAAAGTGGGGTCATGGCGATTACAAACAACAGAAGGGATAGTGAGTCCCCTTGGAAAATGCCTCTTCTAATGCTAACCTGTCCAAGTGTCTCGCCATTGATTGTTAACTGTGTACTCCACATGCTCATTGCTTTTTAAAAAATAAATATCTGAATGTTTTTGCTGACACCAGTTGTTTCTAAACATTTTAGTATCCATGTGTGAGGCAATGAATCGAAGGCTTTCTTGTAGTCAATCCATGCAACACTTAGATTGGTTTTTCTTCTCTTGCAATTTTCTAAAATCATTTTGTCAATCAGCAGCTGGTCTTTTGTGCCTCTGGTGTTCGGGCAATTTCCTTTCTGTTCAACTGGAAGCTGTTTGTTAGTTAATAAGTGTTGCATCACTTCATCTGCTACTATTCCAGTTAATAATTTGAACATGGTTGGCAGACAGGTTATTGGTCTATAATTACTTGGAACTGCACCTTTTGCTGGGTCTTTCATTATGAGATGAGTTTTCCCAGTTGTTAGCCATTGTTCAATATCACCACCTTGCAAAATGTGATTGAACTGTTTTGATAGTTGTTTATGAAGGCTTGTTAGGTGTTTAAGCCAAAAGCCATGCAGTTCATCGTCGCCTGGAGCAGTACAATTTTTAATTTTCTTTGCTCTTTCACTTATTAATTCTGGTGTTGTTATTAGATCTTGCATTTGTTGGTTACATTTTTCGACCTCTTTCATCCAGCCTGCTTTTTAATTATAATCTATTGGATTGTCCCATAATTTTCCCCAAAATTGCACTGTTTCTTCTTTATTTGGTGTTTCTAGGTTTCTTTCAGTTTCTCCTTCTGTGCTTTGGTAGAAACGTCTCTGATTCGACTGGAATGGGAGATTCTGCCTGTGCTGTGTAATTCTAGCTTCGTATCTGCTAATCTTCTTTGACACTGCTGTTATTTGCTGCTTTATGATTTCCATGACTTCTCTAATTTTCCTTGAATCTAGGTGGTATTTTTGGAGCAGATACTGTTTGGTGTTTTCATTCTTCAGCTTCTTGTCTTTCAGAGCCCCTGGTGGCGCAGTGGTAAAACTGGCTCCCTGTAACCAGAAGGTTACAAGTTCGATCCTGACCAGGGGCTCAAGGTTGACTCAGACTTCCATCCTTCCGAGGTCGGTAAAATGAGTACCCAGAATCTTGGGGGCAATATGCTAAATCATTGTAAACTGCTTAGAGAGCTCCGGCTATAAAGTGGTATATAAATGTAAGTGCTATTGCTATTGCTATATCTCTCAATTTACTAGCATCTGATCTAAGCCTGTAGATTTTATTTTCTAATCTAATTTTCCATTTAGGTGATGTACTACTTTCTTTTTTTATAGGTCCACTGATCTTATATCCGAGCTCTTGTGTTGTTATTGTTGCTGCACTGAACATTAGTTGGTTTGTTTATTGCAAATTATTGCTTGTTATTTCTGCAAGTGCAGCATTGACATCTTTTAATGCCTGAGCAAGTTGTTTTTTGGCAACTGTTTTTAGAGCTGGAAGTCAAACCCTGGTGGTTGTTTGGTTCATGTGCTCAGTTATCTTTTGCTTTAGTTCTTGTTGCTTTTCTGTTAAACGGCATTCAAATTTTTGAGGTGAAGGCAAAGGGGAGGTTGCCTGGTTTTGATTTTGAAACAGTTCAGCAACAGTGGCATCCTCGATTTCCAACACCTCCTCCACCTGCGCCTGAGCAACTTCTTCAGTTGGTGGTAATTCTTCTTCCATATCTTGAGCCCGTGTTGCTCTTTGCAGTTCTTCCAGCTCAACTCCTGTGAATACTTTATTTCTTATTATGAATCTTCTCTGGTCTGCTAGCCTTTGTTCTGTTATTTCTGTATCTGGATGCTTCTCTTTCCAAATTTGGTACATTCTTTTTAAATAACCTCTTGTAGTTGGACTAGACTAGTAATAGCAAATCATTATTTCCTTGTGGGCATTTTTCGTATATTTTTTTCAGTTAAGCGACGTTTCTTCCAGCAACTTTGCAGTCTCCAGCCCTGGTTGCTCAACTGAAGATCCTGAGTCCTGTTGCCCACTTGCCACCAGATGTCCAGGGACTCCAGCACCTGGCGCGGTCCTTGTTGACCCAGGCGATGACCGATCTGGTATAGATTTCTTAAAGTTATGTCTCACCATATTGTTGATGGGAGAGGCACTTGTCTGGCTCTGGTGAGACCTGTCCAGTATGGTTGGACCTCTGGCATAGCTCTCACCTTCCTCAGAGCACGCAAGCCCCACAACCACGTCAAGGTAGTACCTCACTGGGGGTTGTTGTTGTTGTTGACTGATTAATTAATTATAGTTGCCTGTCCCCAAAGGGCTCACAATCTATACAAAGCTTAAGGGAATCAACCAGCTACAGCCACTGGAGGGATGCTGTACTCTTTCTTGAGGGAAAGTGACTGATGTGCTTAATAGGGATGGATGAGATCAGAGACTACTCTATTGGGGACCAGAACAGAAACCCTTGGGGGATGGATTTGGCTGCGAGACTTCCAGTTGCTACTTCCTCTCTTCTTATACATGGAATATTATTTTCAGACATTTTAATTGGCAGATGCTGGGTTTAGCACTTCTCAGAGGCAAGCACTGAACACAAGACTCAATCCATGTTCAGGCATTATATTGCATATGCATACAGGTGTCCATGTTTTGCAGTACCTTTCCTCCCTCTGTAGGCTTCCCTTAACATCCATACCTTTCATCCTCCTGCTAAATTTTTAGCCAAATCACATTCCCCACAGCACACCTTTCCTCTTTCCTTCAAATACACCTACAGGGGAGGGGGCTCTGGTCAGAACTGGTATGCCTAAAATTTCTGCTTCAGGATGGAGCACCATGAAAATGGTGCACAAGGAAAGCGTGAACCTCCCTCTGCTCTCATGATGATCATGTGGCCCCATTATCACAAGAACATTGAGGCTGTTCACATGTGCACCAAGCCCACTCTTACCTGTGCATGTGAAGCCGCAGCAACCCACCTGCACAGCCACCCTCTTAAATGAGGTTAAGGGAGAGTTTGCTCCCTTAATCCCATTTCCCTGCTTGTGTACTGCTGCAGCAGCAGTAACACTCACCCGCCCGTTGCTGCTGGGATACCCATAATGCACTGCACACTTGCATGGTGCTTTATAGGAGTTCCTAGGGCCAGGAGGATGCTTCCCGCCCTCTGACCTTCGGCACTGCTGGGGGCTGCCGGTGATCATCTGGGTGGGTGATCCACCCTCCCAGGGAGCAAAAGGGATTGTCTGCGAGGAAGGTAAGTTTGAGCAGCTTTCCCCACCTCCCTCCACCAAGCCCTTCTCAATGATCGTGAGAAGGCACTCATTAACTATCGAGTTGTTTTCAAACCCAATGCAAAGTGTTGTTTTTTGACCTTTAAAACCAAAACAGCAAAACAGCTTGAGACTGGGATTCCAAAAGAACCATCTTCTTCCATATCTTTGAACATCAAACGATTTCAGATAGAATCATCTGGCGAAACATCCAACAAAGTTTTAAATTGATTTTATTCTCTTTGAACATGCAAATGACACACATCTGAAACATGGTTTCATGGAGTTTTTAGAAAGGCTTGTAAGATTGGTGATGAGTTCTTTCAGACTGGTGAATGTTGGAGTCTAACCTGCTAGGTAAAAAGGCTAAAGCTTCAGCTGGGTTCAAAATCTAGATTCAAGTTTCTCTCTCTTTGAGATATTCCATTTCTGCTACTCATGGGCAGGAAGAAATAAATTGAAAACAAAGGAAGTTCCTGCAGAGGATTGCTTGACTGACAGGGGATTGGTTGACTGGTACAATGAGCTCCTATACAATGGCTGCATTCGCACATAGCACGGAACCAGAGTTTAAGTGGGCAGAAGTTATCTTACCGTGACATCCAAATGTGTGCAACTCCGGGTCAGTGAGGCGACTCACCTGAGGTTTGGATTTTTAAACGGCATTGTGAACCCTTGGGTTGTAGTGAGTTTCATCACCCCAACCCAAGTTTCCACACAGCCTGCATATCATCCAAATTCTGAACCGCAGACTGTGTTCTCTGTGCCCAGAGTTGAGGGAGGAAGCTTCTCCCTCCCTCCAGCCGTGACTGGCTGTGAGGGCTGTCCTTCATGCCAGAAGGAAGCCTGCAAAGACAATTCTCCCTCCTCTTTGCAGTCTCGCTGACTGCAGAGAGAGTGCTCTCCATGACATCTGAATTCAGACAGGAGGGGAGTGTAAAGTGGGGAGCAGAACCTCGGGTCCATTGGACCCGCATTACATGTGAATGTGGCCAATGATTGCTAGATAGACTCTGTTTGCAGATCTCTGTTTACCTCACAGGAAGACTATGGCAATGATAACAGGGCTTACTACTTTGCATCCATTCTAAACTCATTTTTTGTTTCAGCAGGTTTTTTACCTGCCTGGTAACTGAGCAAAATTACTGCTGGTTTAAGTGTACTCAATGCTTTATTTTTGTTCTATTTTGCTTTAAATGTTTAATGCTTTATTGTTATGGTTTTAAATTGTGTTTCTGTGAGCCACCTTGGGCATTATTTTTATGATGGGGAGGATATCTCTCTCCATAATAATAATATAATAAAGTAACAGATAGAAGCAGCAGATAGAAGCCAGCAAGTGAAGCTTTCCCCCTTCATTATGGATCTGTTTCAGGAAAAACTTCACAAGCTTACTTTATGTTTCCAAGGATATTATGTTAATATTAGTTGACATTTGTTGTGTATTAAGTTATGGAACCAGTTTGAACAGTATTACTTTTTTTTTGCTACCGATGTTTGTTCAGGTTACTATGACAGGGATTGCCGCTATTGGCCGCAATCTCTGCTATCTACCCCTGCTAACTGAGCAAAGAGACACCCTTTAAAGTGGTGGTTCTTTTCTATTTAGCAGGGGAAGAGCAACTGGCCCTATCCAACCCCAGCACAGCATCCCCCCTGCTGGTGGGGGCTCGGCTCCGTGGAAGCCAGGTGAGTGGTGGAGGCGCTTCCCCGCCATAGGAGCTGCTGGGCGTTCAGGTGCCGCCGTTGCAGAGGTGAGCACCAAATTAATTTACTCTTAAAGGTGCCTCCCGCCTGCCCCCCTGCCAGAGGTGCGTTAATGGGCCGCCACTGCTGCTAGGGATAATTAAGACTGACTCTATACAATGCCTTTAATAAGCTTGTGAGTTATAAAGAAATTATAAAGTTATAGGGTTGGACCCAAAGATGTCTTGGATGTGTAGAGTGTAACTTCTGCTTGTGCAGGGCGGTCTCACAGAATTATCTCAATTCCTCCCTATCCCATTCCATTTCTGGAGGGTCCTCTAACTCCAGAATGAATTTTCAGGGGACATGCTGGGGGCTGCAGTGAGGCGGAGAGGTGAGAAAGTCCCTTTGGTGAAGAGAACTCTGCTTGCACTTTTCTGGGGTTCAGCCCATAATATACAAGGACCAGGGCAGCCAACTTTTTTTCAACCAGTTTCTGTCCTGTGTCTAAAAGAAAAGACTAATTAAAGATAAGAAGCTTGTGGCATTTTAAAGACTAACCCTTATTGACACAAACCTTCATGGACCAGAACCTACTTCATTAGATGCATAGTGGGTCTATTCCACAAAAAGTTATGCATCAATACATTTGTTCCTCTGAAGTGCTACAACAAGGCTCTTTTGCTGGTTTTGCTGCAGTAGACTAACATAGCTGTCTCTCAGGATCATTAGGTCCCTGCTAACTGAGCAGAGGCACCCTTTAAAGTGGAGAATCTCTTACATTAAGCGGGGGGAGAACAACTGTACCTATCACCCAGCACAGTATCCTTCCAGTGGCTGTTGCTGGTGTTTACCTTATGTTTATTTTTAGACTGTAAACCCATTGGGGTCAGGGAACCATATTAAGTTATTTATCTTTCTATCTAAACTGCTTTGAGAACATCTGTTGAAAAGTGGTAGATAAATAGTGGTGGTAGTAAAGATGACAGATTAAAGATGGCAGACAAATTAGCTGGTTATAATCAGTATTCCCTCTAACAGGGATTCCCCGATGTTGCTCACTACAACTCTCATAATCGCCAAGCAAAAGCCATTGCAACTGGGGATTGTAGTCAACAATATCTGGGAATCCCTGTTAGAGGGAACACTGGTTATAACGCTTATCTCTGTGCTGTGAAAAGCTCCATACATGGATTTCTGTAGACAGGGCTGCTGTTAAAGGCATAGGAGCAGACCTGGCAGTGTGTTTTTGTTTGTTTGTCCCCTCCCCATTGACTTAATAAGGATAGGCTATGGCAGACTAACCATTAGGGATGTGCAGGAATCTATTTGAGTTTCAGCCTGATTTGATTCCAGCTCAGATCTGCTGCCCTCAAATCTGGGTCAATTTTCTTTGAATTTGATTTTGAATTGATTCAGCTTAGTATTTAAGCACTAGCTGGTGGCACCAAAGTGGGTTGGGTGGCAGGCCCCCATGGGAGCCAATTGCCGCCCAACCCCCAAAGGAATCTGGTGAAGGGGTGAATTCTAGGAATGCTTGTGTTGTGGATTCTCGGTTGTGAAAAGACTTCATAGTCATTTCACAACCATGAATCCACACATAAAAAATACTAAACATTCACCCCAGTAGTGATGGGAGAAACTCAGAGGAGACAAGAGGGAGATCGCTGGGACAAAACAGAAGCTCAAATTGCTGAATTAATTCAAGCAATAGAGTGTGATTTGATTTGACCTCCAATCTGGTAAGCATCCTCAAGGGTGATTCAATTCGAGTTCGTATCATTTGAATCCCCCAGCCTCAAGTTGAATCAATTCAGCTACAAATCAATTTTCACATCCCTACTAACTATTTCATCACGATCCTGAATTGCATGACGTATGGTTTGGGTGAAATACAGAGAGGACTGGTTTTCCCCTTGAACTACTACTTCTATGAATATTTACTGTATATACCCCTCTTCAACCAAAGTTTTCATAGCGGTTTACATAGAAAAATAAATAATACATAAATAAGAGAAATAGGGAAAAATATTTTTATTGGTGGCTACCAGTTTTTGTTTTTTTTAAATAACAGGGGTCCCCAAATTGGTGGCTGAGGATGATGGGAGTTGTCTGACATCTGGTGATCCAAGATTGAGGACCCCTGCTTTCTAACATACAAGGGGGTAGTGGGAGGTCACTTTTCAGTGGCTTAATCCCTAACAAGCTTGTGTGCTTCATTCTTACTGAGTTTTTACCCCACTTCCTGGCCTCTCATGGTCCCTGACACCAGCAGCGTTTCAAAAGCCATATATAATACACATTTAAACAATGCTAAGCAAAGGAGTAGCATGAAGTGCAAAAGACTATCTGGGCAACTAAAATAATTTAAACAGCAAAGGCCTTAAAAAGGGTTTTACAGTGCAATCCCACTAGTGTTTATCGGAAGCAACTTCCACAATGTCCAGTTGAGCTTACTCCTTTAGTAAGTGTGTGTAGGATTGCAGCCTTATTCTTCTAAATGTGGATGGGAAGGAGCCACTCATACCTCTCTAGGCAAGGTTATTTATTTATTTGTTTGTTTGTTTGTTTGTTTGTTTGTTTATTTATAGCATTTAATATACTATCCACTCCAAAGACTCAGGACAGTGTACAATGACATGTAAATAAGGTAACATTAAAAATTACAATCAATATTACATTAAAAATAGCAAACTAAAATAGATAATGGAAAGGAAATTAAGTAAACTACAGGGCAAATGCCTGGCAGAAAAGAAAGGTCTTCAGTAAGGATTTAAAGACTGGTAAAGAAGGGACTAGACAAATCTGAAGGGGAAGAGAATTCCAAAGGAGTGGGGCAGCAACCGAAAAAGCCCTTTTGCAGGACCTAGAACTCCGAAACTCTCGAAAATCAGGGGCCGACAAAAGGGCCATCTGAAATGATCCAACAGGATGGGATGTAACAGGATGGGATAGACGGTTCTGAAGGTAAACAGGTGCCAAGCCCCGCAAGGCTTTGAAGGTAAGAACCAAGGCTTTGAATTGAATTCAGAAGTGGATGGATAACCAGTGCAGCGACTGCAGGAGAGGTGTTACCCTATCATATCTTTTGGCCCCCATAAGTAGGCGAGCCACTGCATTCCAATGAGCAGGTGTCATTGTGGAGAAAGACCCGTCTAATTAGTACCCACAGCAATTCAGAAAACAGTGGTGGTGGTGGAGAATCAGAGCATAGAGCATGGTGACAGTAGAAAATGGCACCTGGCAAGTTAGGAGAAGAGGCCACTGAAGCAGGTGCCTAAAGATGGAGCTTAACAGACATGGAGGATGGTGGGATGTGTCAAAGGCAACCCAATTAAAAACAATGGTCTGCCCCTTGATTCTGGCTCTTCACCCTGAGAAGAAGACAAAAACTCCCAACACTTCAGGCTAAACCTCAACACCTGACAACCTGTTTTAATTTCTACTGTTCATGGAGTGGAAATTAGGATTGCCAACCTTCCAGGAATCAGCCTCAATCTCCATGACCATTAAAGGCAATCCTAGATATTTTACTGGCTTGAATTTTTTTTTTGGGGGGGGGGGTAAAAATGGGGGGGGGGATATCCAGGAACAGTTTCCAGTCAGAGTTGGCAACTCTAATTTTTGAAATTGATAATTGATCCACTTAAGGGCATCAAGGAACAGAAATGCTGTGCAGAATTGGCCACTAAAGTGAGGTGCCCGAGACTAGGTCTACACATGCAAGGGACTGAGGTGGCAGAACAGATTGTACCATTTGGGGCATACTGATTTTGACTGCTCCTCCATGAAAAAATGGGGGTTAAGGATAAAAGTTCTAAATTTTTGCTTGCTGTGCTGGTTTGCCATTTGATGGCTGAGGGGTTGTTTTTATTTCAGTAGGGCAGAATTCAAGACTGTATTTACCTATCTGAAGTTTGAAGTGGTTCGGTCCATTCTACCAGGTGTCCACCTCATTCTGCTAGCTATTTAAACCAGGTCTCTGAGCCAGTGGTGTGGTGGTGGTTTCATACAGCAAAATGAGTTTGCAATTCCTAGTGATACTGATGAAGCAGCTGCAACATCCTCCACAAAATGATGTAGGCTCTGAACTGCTGCCACAACCCAGCATGTTAAATGAATCAGCTCTGGAAAATGAAGAACAGAAGAGATATGGCAAGGACTGAGCCTCCTCTTAGAAGAGTCAAGATAATTAGAGCAAATAGATATTCATACATGGCCCTTTAAAAGCATAACATCAGAAAAAGCCAAGTGGTAGTGCCATATGCTGATAAAATGTTAATCTTCATAGTACTTCAGCTTCACACACCGGAAATATATTCCTCAAAGGACCCTCTAGAGGGCTACATGTGTCAAATTGAATCAAACAAGCCTGTAACCAATGAAATTTAAACAGGCAGAGAACTTGTTTTGTTTTAAGGAACACAGCCCAATCCAAAGCATGTTTACTTGGAATTAAATCTCACTGAACAGGATGAGCTTTAACTAAATATGCTTAGGTCTGCAGCCACCAAGGGATTTTCCATTAGATGACAAATGGAGTGAAAGGATATGGCTTAGATCTGAATAAATTATTTGCATCTGGTCTTCACTTTGGAAAATATAGGGTAGATCTACCTGTGCCTGAACTGACTTTATCAGGGAGAGAGAGTCTGAAGAACTGAGTCAAATAGAAGTAACAAGAGATAAAGTCATATCAACCAATTAAAAATTAACAAATCACAAAATCTGACAGGCATCCACCTCAGAGTTCCTAAAAAAATCTCAAGTGTCAAATTGCTGATCTTCTAACAGTTTGTAACTTGTCCCTAAAGTTAATCTCCATGTCAGAGATCTGGCAAATAGGGAATGTAACAGCTGTTCTTAAGACTAAAACTACTAGCCCTGCTAACTGAGCAAAGAGGCACCTTTTAAAGTGGTGATTCTGTTTAGCAGGGGGAGAGCAACTGGCCCTGCCCATCCTCAACACAGCATCCCTCCAGTGGCTATCGCTGGTGTCTATGTTTCATTTTTAGATTGTGAGTCCTATGAAGACAGGGAGCCATTTTATTTATATGAATCCATCCATCCCGCTTTAGGAACTTTTATTGGAAAGCGGTATATAAATATTTGTAGTAGAAGAGATACAATGAATATGGCAAATATTTATATACTGCTTTCAACAAAAGTTCCCAAAGCAGTTTACATAGATATAAATAAAATGGCTCCCTGGCCCCAAAGGGCTCACGATCTAAAAAAGAAACATCAGCTAGACACAAGCAACAGCCACTGGAAGGATGCTGTGCTGGGGATGGATAGGGCCAGTTGTTCTTCCCCTGCTAAATAAAGAGAATCACCATGGTAAAAAGGTGCCTCTTTGCTCAGGTAGCAGATCTAGAGGGGATTCCAGAAATTACAGGCCAGTTAGTTTAATGTCTGTTCTGGGTCACTTGTTGGAAAGCATAATTAAAACTATTTAATTTATTATTATTATTATTATTATTATTATTATTATTATTATTATTAATTTGATTTCTATACCGCCCTTCCAAAAATGGCTCAGGGCGGTTTACAAAGAGAAATAACAAACAAATAAGATGGCTCCCTGTCCCCAAAGGGCTCACATTCTAAAAAGAAACATAGGACACACACCAGCAACAGTCACTGGAGGTACTGTGCTGGGGGTGGATAGGGCCAATTACTCTCCCCCTGCTAAATAAAGAGAATCACCACGGTAAAAGGTGCCTCTTTGCCCAGTTAGCAGGGGTTCTAACCTACTGACAGCACCCTGCAGGATCTATGAGAAGAATAATGCAGTGTACATATGGGTGCTAGCAAAGAGAACATAATGTTGTAAAATAATATCTTTAAAGAGTAAGACCCACAGTTGTTATCTCTAAGGCCCCTGATTGATTCTGTTTTGCCAGCTTCAAATATAGGATAATTGAAGACATTGGCTGCCAGTCAAACTAATGGAGTGCTGCTTACACAACAAATAACAGTGCACTAGTGCAAGAATAACTAAAATTATTACGTATAAAGAAGACCAAGCCTTGATGAAGGAAGAATCAGCATGGCTTCTGAAAAGATAAGTCCTGCTTCCGTAACATTTTAAGTCATAGTGGCACAAAGACCAACATAAGCTGTGACTCTGCATGCAATTTTCTCATGTGAATATAATTTATTTTTCTTCCAACTTTAGTTGGAAATTGATTCATAAGGATATATCATGGATTAACAAATACATGTTTTCAGTGGTTGACATCGAGATTAGCAAAGCCCTTGCACAAACATGGTGCAATAGCAAGTTGGCGCTAAGTCTGGCGCTAGTGTTCCAGACCAGCATTGCACTAGCACAGACCTGTTTGTCTCAGCACAAGGTCCACAACCTGTGGCACACCTCATATGTTTGGCAGGGAACTTTTGCACAAGAGTGCAGTTCGGAGCATCCCTGTCATTTTGTGCAGCTAAGCTACCTTCTTGCACTAGTGCACTGTTATTTGTTGTGTAAGCAGCACTTCATTAGTTTGACTGGCAGCCAATGTCTTCAATTATCCTACATTTGAAGCTGGCAAAACAGAATCAATCAGGGGCCTTAGAGATAACAACTGTGGGTCTTACTCTTTAAAGATATTATTTTGCAACATTACGTTCTCTTTGCTAGCACCCATATGTACACTGCATTATTCTTCTCATAGATCCTGCAGGGTGCTGTCAGTAGGTTAGTCACTTAGCTTGTGTGCGATGTATTTATAAACCTTCCTTGGAGTTGCTATGGTTTCTATAGCACAGAGCTGACTTGGTGTTCATCTCATTTCCTCTTACCTTCACCATCACAATCACTGCCCCCAACACTAGCCCGGCATAACTATGATCATATATGCAATCATATCTTCCATGATAAGCTATGCCACTGGTGACACCAGCACACTCGCAGCTAAGCAAAACAATAGATCCCTGCCGGGCCAGTAGGTATGAGGGGGAAAACCTGCGATAAAATACGTAAACTAGTCTTTTCAGACAAGCTGCTTTTATGAAGGGCAATGCATCAGTTTACTTACATAAGCCAGAAGTGGGAAATGGCAGATTTGCACTTCTTCTCATGAAAAGATATTATGAATACTTACGATTCATGCTTGAGAGCTGAAACAAGACATGACATGGGAGATCTGTAATCAGACCTCCTGGCTTTTTCTTTTTAAAGCCTTTAAAGCAGCTGTGGAGGTCAGGTGCTCAGATTCTGATCTGAGTAGTGGTGTTGGCAAAAGAGATTGATTCTTTTCCCTGTCTAGATTGCCACAGCGGGAGAAAAATACAGGATATAGATACCTGTACTTTTCCCACTGCAGGACTGATTATGGCACTATTTAGATGGGGAAACCTGCATGGGGGAGAAGGGGTTAACTCTCCGACCCCCTACCCCCCGCCTGCTGCACTGTTGTTCCAGTTCAAATCAAAGCTGCCTGCCTGCCACAGACACACACAACAGCTTCAAAGCATGCTTTTTTTTAAAAAAAGCATTACTTTTACTTACATTCAAATTTTTATTTTGCAGTTCCTCCAAGGAACTGGGGACAGCATACATGGTCCTCCCCTCCCATTTTAACCTCACAAAAGCCTGTGAAATAGGTTAGGCTGAGCATAGATAACCAGGCCTAGGTGACCCAGTGAACTCCATGGCTCAATGGATATTGTAGAGTCATGGTGGTCAGCTCAATGCAAGTCTCCAGCCACTTTGAAGCAGTGGCGAAAAAGGCTAATTCCATGCCAGATATTAGGAAAGGGGCTAAAATCCCAGCACGGGATGGACTCCTTGAAGAGAACAGAACCCTACCAAGCTCCACTGCTATCTGGAAAAGTTCACAGGGAGCGCTGGGAAGTGGAGTCCTTTCCAGCACTTTCCCCAATGAATGTTTACCTATTAATATACAAGATCTACTAATCTCAGGGCCCCAAAATATTCAATGTGTTCTGCAGTATTTGTGAGCTAAAATCCACATGAGAATGATCAATGTTTTAAGTAGTGTGTCTGTGATTTTTTCACTTTTTGAAATATTAAAAAAAATGTTACTGTCATGAATCACACCATATTTTCTTGATATAAAAACAGCACGGGGCACAAAGATAGTTTTCCTGTGAGAGTCCTTGCCTCTCCCCTAGTGCTCATAGCTCATATTCTTCAGGAGGAGGAGTTCAGAGGAGAGCAATGAAGATGGTGGGGGATCTGGAAACAAAGGCCTGTGAGGGACAGTTTAAAAAAGCTGGGAATGTGTAGAAAAGAAAAGACTAAAGGAAGAGTTTGTTATTTTTATACCACCTTTCCAAAAAACGTTGTCAACGTGGTTTGCACAGAAAAATAAGAAGAAGAAGAGGAGGATGGTTCCCTGTCTCCAAAGGACTTGATATATAAAAGGTAACACCAAGTAGACACTGTAGTGATTGTATTACTCATGTGTAAGTTTGAGGACTACCCATGTGAAAAGTCACTGTAACACTGAGTAGTCCTTAAACTTGCACATGAATAATACCGAGGCAGAGCTACTATTATGCGAACAGGTTCAAAGAACCCAGGCCGTCAATGAAAAAGGCCGTCGAAGCCCACAGTGAGGCATGGCTCGGGCTCCGGAAGAGCCTTGAGCAAACTCTCCTCCGCCGTCACCCGGGCTCCAGCGCTTGTTGCCTGACAACCTTTATTTCCCTTTCTCTCCCTCCAGTGAGGGAGAGAAAGAGAAATAAAGGCGGTCAGGCAGCAAGCGCTGCCAGAAATGGACAGGGGAGAGCTCGCTTGGGGCTCTCTGGAGCCTGGGCGGAGGAGACTTTGCTCAGAGCTCTTCTGGAGTACAAGCCATGCCCCACTGTGGGCTTCGATGGCCTTTTTCATTGGCGACCTGGGTTCTTCAAACCTGTTCATACAATGGTGGCTCTGCCCTGGTACTACTCGTGTGCAAGTTTAAGGACTACTCAGTGTTACAGTGACTTATACACACAGAAGTGTATAAAATTATGCATTTTTGCAAGAGTTTTTTTTTCTCTCTCTCTCTCACTACACTAGAACCAGGGGTCACCCCATGAAACTGAAGGCCGGGAAATTTAGTAACCAACAAAAGGAAGTACTTTCCCCCCACAGAACATAATTAATCAATGGAATTATATGCTATGGGATGTGGTGATGGCCACTAGCTTGGATGGCTTTAAAAGGGGCTTGGGCAAATACATGGGTGACAGGTCTATCAATGGCTACTAGTTGGTGGCTATAGGCCACCTCCAGCCTCAGGGACAAAATGCCTCTAAATACTAGTTGCAGGGGAGCAACAGCAAAAGAGAGGGCATGCCCTCATCCACCTCTTGCCTGTGGGCTTCTCAGGGGCATCTGGTGGGCCACTGTGTGAAACAGGTTGCTGGACTAGATAGGCCTTGGGCCTGATCCAGCAAGACTGTTCTTATGAGCCCCATTGAGATCATCTAGAGAGGTTTATCTGCATTTGCCACCAGCTGGAGCGATGCTAGGATGGGGGCGGAGCTGCTACCAAAATGTAGCATAGGAAAAGAGCTTTGGAAGGTTCCGACTGAGCTTCCACACAGGCGCAAAAGTGTGAACAAACAAACAACAGAGACCACCTCAAAGAACTGAAACACTCCATGAGAGGCTGTGTTCCTCCTATGCTTTGAGAGCATCACAGCCAACCCAGGAGCACAATAGAATCTCAGGCCACAGCAGGAGCACAATAGAATCTCAAGTAGAATCTCATAAAATACACCATATAAAAGAAGTGTGAGTCATCATTAGGACATTTATTGTGATTCCTTCCATTCAGGGTAGAGCTGCCTTCTGTGAGAAATGAACACAATGTACTATTCACAGTCTTGACCAAAGATGCCACCTTCTATGTTAAACAAAAAACAACAAAAAGTAAAAGAATCCAAGGCAAACTATTACAAACACAACCTGTGTAGACAGTTACATATTTGTAGGACTTTGCCATGTAAACACTGATATTTCCCTATTTAAATGAATCACATCTAAAGCTCCGGAAATGTACAGCAAATACTATGCTAAGGAGTTGATCTTCACAATGAATAGGTTATGAGACATGAAGCTCTTGTAGGGCAACCGTCAATAAGCTGTTCTGATGTCAGAAGCTTGATGATCTAGGTAGAGAGTACGACCATGCCTAGAAGAAAGCTTTCCCCACAGCTGATTTAGCACTGCAGTACTGAATTGGGGCAGTGGGCAGGATGCTACAAGAAAAAGGTACCAACTAGCATGATGTTTTGTTCAAGTTATTTGGGGGGACTGTGTCACACAGGAAGTTCGTGTGTGTGCTTGGTCTATTTTTCTTACTAGCAGAGATCAGTTTGGGAATCAGCACAATCTCTACATGGCTAATGAGTGTCAGGAATGCTGAGTCAGCAAGCTTAACAACTGAAAACCATTCCATCTTCACATCCTGAAGAACATCTTTTCCCCAGGCACTAGTTGTTTTAGGTAGCTAACTCTAGAATGAAAGGGTGGTTTGGAAAATGCCTATTAGTCAATGAAATAATTCACTGACACTATAGCCATGAGGTCTGACTCAGATATAGCACCTGGCACTCATGGGATTAGATCATTTTTTTTCAAGAAGAAAAGTCACCTTCACATAACTTTTCTAGAACCAAATCCAAAAGCAGGACTTGACAGGAACTGATAATGTGGATAACCAGTTCCAGACGTATACATACAAGGAGGATTACTTCGAGAAGTTAATTATATAGAGGCCTTTTATAACTGCAGCACTTTTCTTGTTTGAAAGATTCTGCAGAAATGATATTGGAAAGATTCTACAGAAATGAGCACCAATTTGTCACATCTGAAGAATATTGTCATATTCTGCTGAAATATGCTAGAACAAGCAAAAATACCAGAACATGCCAAAGATATAAAAGGAAAGAGGAAGTATTCCTGGATGGCAAAGATGACAGCTCTATACCACTTCAGTATCCTATACTGCAACAAAGTTGCAACTAGTATTTATAAAACATAAATTAAAAATGGTTATTCTAAAAGCAAACACAGTTGGACAAAACCCTGCAAAATGTATACAGGTTTGACTGAGTACTGGCAGGTTAAACCACCGTAACCCCCAGAGTACAATAAGCCTCAGCCTGGCCAAGAGATCTCAAGAAACTAATCTTTCCTCTTGCTTACACTGGTGGGGAAAGTGAGAAATCAAAGATGGTACCAAACCCACTGAAATCAATGGATTTTATACCAGTGCACAACAGAGGCAGGAGGAAAAACGGACTTGAGATTTCAAACATTGAAGTTGTGGTGCAACAAGGTCGTTGTATACTAGGTGCTTCACATTTTATGCAGCAATTGTGTTGCACAGTAAACTCGTAATGTGTAAAAGGAGAATGTGCATCTCTAAACACTTGGGGATGTAAGATGGACCCATGTCAAAGAGCTGCAACTTGCCACAGCACACTGACATGTACTTTGCATGTTTAAAAATGTATTTTCCTCTTTAACTCTTTACAAGTTTATTGGAACTGGAAGCAAATACCCAAATAACCATGGGAACGTGACTGTAGTGTAAAATGATCCTCCGTATATTTAACTTTGATCATACCAGAAAGCTCTTTAATGGAGGGAGGGAGGGAGGGAGGAGCACAGGATAACTTCAGTCTTGCAGTCAAAGAAGGTAGAATCAGATTCTAACTAGACATACAATGTGGCCTAATACCAAGGGCATAATGCAATAAGCCTTTGTTTGCCTTTTTCCCTACAATCCCATATCTGACTGGCAGATCAAAGCCATGAAGGACTAGCATGTGAAAATCAGGACACAGGCATTTGCTGTTAAAGTGCAGACATCCACAACTGCACTGGGTTTCCCTTGCTACATTTACAGTTTTTAGTATTAATTCATGAAATACCATGATCTCCTTACGTAACATTTTATTTCGTTCCCTTTAAAGTGCAAAAAGAGAGAGAGAGGTTAAAAGGGGGAATCTTGTCCATGGGGGCGGGGGGGGGCAGACTCAAGTGTTAAAAGATTTCTTGCAACATTTTGTAACAGTAGAACTAAAAATCCCTTGTGAAGAGATGTCACCAAGGTTAAGCGGATCCAAATTCAGACATCCACTTTTCATATTTCTCCAGATCTGCAGCTGAAACGGACTTGGAGATTTTCTTCAGAGCCAGGTCAAAGTCTCCCTTGGTAACAGGCATCAGAAGCTCTTCTTTAGACAGCGCACGGATTTCTTCTGGGGTTAAGCCATTAATGCGCCGCCTCATGGCCATCAAAGAAGCGTCCCTGAAAACAAAGGGGAAAGCACACAAGCCAATTACTAGCAGCAGGGACTGGCTACTATATTCTGTATGTTACAGGCCTCTTGCAGGAATGTATAAAGTATTCACTCTTCATTATCTCCCCAGCCCCTTGGTGAGGCCAGCTTCTACATCTCCAATATCCCCAACATTAACATAGTGTACACACTGGAATGGAAATCCACTAAGGAGCCTGGTGTATGTGCAGAGATAATTAAACCTATAAAACAAACAGAAGACAGTGGTTAATGGAGCTGTTGAGGAGATTGCTCCGCTTGTGAGCTGAAATGCTGCACAACTGCTAGCACTATGTGAAACGTATGGGGGGGTCATCGTCCTCCATGCTGAGCACAACTGGATTCAAGAGGCATTCTTCTGCACCTTCCCCCAGTTATTGTATCTTCCCTTGCAGCTCTTTTAGGTACAGACCCACGGCAGACATGTTACAAAATAGATTAAAGAAGATGAGGAATGCAGGACCCACCCCCAGCCCTACTGAACACGTTATTGCAGCAAAACAGCTTAAGAGACAAATCTGCCCATAAACGGTTATCACAGGTTAACTTTTTCAGATGGGTTTATGACTGTTGCTCTGTCCTGGACAACATACTGAATCTACACCTGCTACTAGTCCCCCATGCCACTGACCAGTGTGCACTTTCTTCCTCCTCCCAAACATAGCAACCCCCAAGGCCAGTAGTTGCTGGGATATAGAGTCATAGCCGGGGGGGAGGGGCTGCCCCCCCCCCAATTTAACAAAGAAATAATTTTATACAACTGCAGGGTGCTTGCACTTAGGACTGATAGGGGCCAGAAAAGCTGCCTGCCCCCCATCTTTTTTGCACCCCTCCCCAACTATTAGGCCGCCTACATGCCTGGTGGGCTGTTTTAGCAGTGCTGAATATGGACATGTTGTGGTTGCCAGCAACATCCTGACCAGCTCCATAACCATACCCCAGCAGATGGAACAAAACTGCAGGACTATATACTCGGGTCATCTTTGGATGCCCTGGTCCATGTAACCTCTCTTTCAGAGGTGCAGTGGGTATCTATGAGAGTAAGGCCTTTTCCGTAGCGGTGCCCAAACTTTAGAACTCCCTTCCAAGGCAGACTCATCCATCGTCTCTTGGACGTTTTACAGAGCAGGTCAGGACATTTTTTTCCTGTAGAGCTTTTAAGGGGACAGATGGATAGCAGTTTTGATTCCTGCCACTTATTGCTTAAGTTTATAGTTTATCATCTGTTCGTTCTGCTCCTGTTACTATAAAACTATTCTAAATGCACCCTTTTATCTCATGTCAGGAGATCATTTATGACAGAAAGGCAGCATATGAATGCTTTGCATAAATACACTTGCTGGCGTGGTTTTATCCAGTGGCGATCAAATAATTAGCCTTCATTCAGCCTTGATCTTAAGCAAAAGGCTGAGAAGAATCAGTCCTCATTTAAAGTATTAATCTCTTCCATCAATTGTCTTCTATTATTACAACTGTTCCATTATTTATTAATATGGAATCTTTAGTCTCCCCAGTGCTGAGTAAGTTACAATAAATTACATGAAATTCTTCATTTTTTTAATTTCACAGAGATAAATTACATAAAAATGACAATGTCTATAAAAGAAAAGAAAAAGGATGTTCATTTATCCCCCACATTCATTGAAACAAATATGCCTTTCTTCCAATGCACTGTATCTATCAAAATGGCCATCTTAATTTCTAAGACACTAAAAAGCCATTCTATAATTTTAGGAACAGAAACAACTTTCCAGTACTGAGCCCAATAATTTTTGCTACAACCCTGTTTTAGATAACACTAATTAATGTTCTGTTAATTTAACACTAAAGTAAATTAAGAGCATTTTAATCTTTGTTCTGTTGAAAATATATTTATTTTGAAATAAATATCAATACAATTTGATACCTATATTTATTTAGTAAATCATTACATATATTGCTGCAGAGGATTAAAATGTTTTAGCTTCATTTTCAGCTGCAATAATCTAAGGTACTAGCTTACAGACTCTGTTCTTGTTACCCTTGGAGTTCCTCAGACACTAATCAAGCATCCATCAATGAAAAGATCAATAATGGCAGAAAACATCCCTGACGGAGAGTGTGCCCACCTCTACTAGTTTTCCCCTGCACTGCCCAGCCACAGAGGGTGTTGAAGAGTGCTTTAAGGTACACCCTCAATTCAGGAGGAGAAACAGTAAAGCCTAACAGGCCTGGTCAGCACTTTCCAGAATCCTCTAGGGTTCTGTGGCAGACATGCAGAAGTTGTTCAGCAGACTAATTGATGTGGGTTCTTTGAAGGTGGAAAGTTTAAATTCTACTGACATCAGGCGGAAGACTCAGACTTCAGTAACATTCTCTAATAAGTGTTCAGTAAATGCAGGTTGTCTAGTAATTCAACTCTTCTTTAGCTTGCAAACCCAGGAAACAGGATACCTGCAAACATTAGTGATATCAGCACCAGAGTAGCCTTCAATCTTCTCAGCAATTTCTTCCAGGCTGATGTCAGGATCCAGCTCAACTTCCCGAAGATTAATCTTAAGCAGCTCTGCTCTGCCTTTTGCTGCAATAATATAAAGTATGATTAATCCAGGCTTGCAAACATATACATATAATCTATAACATATGACACTGCAATTTGGTTTTATAGAAAAACAAGTTACTATAACAAGTTGTTCTAGTAAGAACTAATCAGCCTACTTTCCTTTCACTGTCTCTACAACTGGACTAAATTTGGTTCCAATCGAGGTTCACAAGTCAGATCTCTTACACCTCAAATGTTCATGCATCTGCCAGCTTGGATTGGGGTGAATGACATCATTACAAACTACACCATTGAGGTGTCCCTGTGTGTCACTCACTACAACTGAACCAAATTTGGTTCAAATCAGTTAGACAGTCCTCAGGTTAGTGCACTTGCACTTCAAAAGTTCACACATCCACCATCTTGGATCAGGGTGGATGACATCATCAAAAACTATACCATTGGGACATCCCTATGTGTCCATACAGCTGTACCAAATTGGGTTCAAATCAGTTAAGCAGTTCACAAGTTAGCCCACCTGTACCTCAAAGGTTTACTTGTCTGTCATCTTGAATCAATGAGGATGACACCATCAAACACCATGCCACTGAGGTGTCCCTGTGTGTCCCTACAGTTGTACCAAATTTGGTTTAAATTTGTTAGACAGTCTGCAAATTAGCCCGCTTGTGCCTCACACATTCACATGACCACCACCTTGGATTGGGGTGGATGACATCATCACAGACTACGCCCTTGAGGTGTCCCTATGTGTCCCTATAGCTGTAGCAAATTTGGTTCAGATCGGTTAAGTGGCTCACAAGTTAGCCCACTTGCGCTTCAAAGGTTTGCACGTCCGCCATCTTAGATCGGGGTGGATCAAAAACTGAGTTGTTGAGGTGAACCTGTGTGTCACTCACTGCAACTGTACCTAATTTGATTTAAATTGGTTAGACAATCCACAAATTAGCCCGCTTGTGCCTCAGATGTTCACACGACTGCCATCTTGAATTGGAGTGGATGACATCATCACACACCATGCCATTTGGACATCCCTATATGTCCCTACAGCTGTAGCAAATATGGTTCAAATCGGTTAGGTGGTTCACAAATTAGCCCACTTGTGCCTCAAAAATTCACGCAGACACCATCTTGGATGGGGTGGATGACAATCACAAACTATGCCGTTGAGGTGTCCCTATGAGTCTCTACAACTGTACCAGATTTGGTTCACATTGGTCCAGGCGTTGCGAATTTGCTGGTGGGCGGGGGGGGGCACACACATGCACAGGTACACACACAGAATGCTGGGTGACAAGCAATTTTGCTAATGATACCCCTTTGTTAGTTAATGGATTTAGATCCCACGTATCCAAAAAATATCTGAGTTGGCTTACACAGAAATAAAAACATAAAATGCACATTAAAATAGATCACACAAAAAGACCTATAACAAGGAGAACTGGTCTTGTGGTAGCAAGCATGACTTGTCCCCTTAACTAAGCAGGATATGCCCTGGTTGCATATGAATGGGAGACTTGATGTGTGAGCACTGTAAGATATTCCCCTTAGGGGATAGAGCCGCTCTGGGAAGAGCAGAAGGTTCCAAGTTCCCTCACTGGCTTCTCCAAGATAGGGCTGAGAGAGATTCCTGCCTGCAGCCTTGGAGAAGCTGCTGCCAGTCTGTGTAGACAATACTAAGCTAGATGGACCAATGGTTTGACTCAGTATATGGCAGCTTCCTATGTTCCTATGACCTCTACAGTGGTAGACAGAAAAAAATGAATAAAATTCAAATAAAAAAATAGCTGCAATAACACACCAGTAAATTAACACACAAATAAAAGCCTTGAAAAATAAAAGTGTTTTTATTTGGCTCCAAAAGAACATAAATGTCAGCACCAAGTGTACAGAAGGTGCATACACAAGTGCACCACAGAGAAGGAAAATCAACATCTATAATTGTGGTGAAAACTGTGTTAAGGAAAGACATGCACACATTGGCCAATATCCTGACTAAGGCTGTGTGTACGCAAGCAAGCAAGCAAGCGCAGTGCTAGCACTGGTGCTTCTGAAGTGTGGATGGGATTTTTGTTAACCAATCCTCTCTCCCCAAAAGTGTTCTACAGGTGAAACTCGGAAAATTAGAATATCGTGCAAAAGTCCATTAATTTCAGTAATGCAAATTAAAAGGTGAAACTGATATATGAGACAGACGCATTACATGCAAAGCGAGATAAGCCTTAATTTGTTATAATTGTGATGATCATGGCGTACAGCTTATGAAAACCCCAAATCCACAATCCCAGAAAATTAGAATATTACATGGAACCAAGAAGACAAGGATTGAAGAATAGAACAATATCGGACCTCTGAAAAGTATACAGTGTACTGTGCTTGATTGGCCAGCAAACTCGCCTGACCTGACCCCATTGAGAATCTATGGGGCATTGCCAAGAGAAGGATGAGAGACATGAGACCAAACAATGCAGAATTGCTGAAGGCTGCTAATGACGCATCCTGGTCTTCCATAATACCTCATCAGTGCCACAGGCTGATAGCATCCATGCCACGCCGCATTGAGGCAGTAATTGCTGCAAAAGGGGCCCAAACCAAGTACTGAATACATATGCATGCTTATACTTTTCAGAGGTCCGATATTGTTCTATTCTTCAATCCTTGTCTTCTTGGTTCCATGTAATATTCTAATTTTCTGAGATTGTGGATTTGGGGTTTTCATGAGCTGTACGCCATGATCATCACAATTATAACAAATTAAGGCTTGACTTATCTCGCTTTGCATGTAATGCGTCTGTCTCATATATCAGTTTCACCTTTTAATTTGCATTACTGAAATTAATGGACTTTTGCACGATATTCTAATTTTCCGAGTTTCACCTGTACATGACCCAAAAGTGGATCCCTGAGGGCTGCACAACCCTCAGGGATCCACTTCTGGGTCACACAGAGTACTTCTGTGGGAAAGAAGAAACCAGCAAAAATCTGCCCCGCACAGGAGCACCCACACTTCAGAAGTGCTAGTGCTAAAGTTGCATGTATGCTTTCTTGCTGCACATGTGCAGGCTTAAGTCAAGATGTCAGCCATTATCCAGAAAGGAACAGCAATTTCTGACTTACAGAAAGGCCACCAATTTTGCCATTACTTTCCAACTCATACATGCACTCATTATTTTCCAACCCAAGAGCACTTCAGCAAGCATTCTGTCAAACGAGTACACTGTCTCTACACAAAACCCACCTGTTCCACAAGGTCTTTGGCTTATCCTCTTAATCTTTATTCACAAGTGTAACCAAGCTTCAAGTAGAAATGTAACTGCATTTGCCACATTCCCACCTCCCTACATTTGTGTCTCTCTCCCTTCCCTGCCCCATTCTGTTGTTTCCCCATTATCTATTTTAGATTTAAGCTCCTTGGGAATAGAGGCACGTCATAAGATGCCTTGTACACTGATAGCACAGTATGAGCAAGAGAGGGAGGGAGGGAGGGAGTCCCCATCCATCTGTCACAAGGGCCTTCATCAAACAATACTGGTATAGCAACATTTCATGCACATGTCATGGTTTGTGGCCTGCGCTATGTTGACATTTACAGAGCATTTGTCTCAAGAAACAAAGGCTAGTTACTTTTCAAAGCATCTGTGTAAGGCCTCATTCTAGGTGGCTTTGGACATGATCCAAAGTGGCAACAGAGGAAGCATGAGTGACTCTCGTTTTCCCCCATCGCTGCTTCTGGATCTCAAATAAAAGGGGAAGAGAAGAGATGTCTATCCCCCTTCCCTCAGCAAGACACACATTCTGAATTGTGTGCACATAAAGTGCATCTTGGCTTAGGGGAAATTCACATTCCTCACCACACGAGCCACCATACCACCTGGAGCTTTGCCAGCACCTCTTGGAGTCAACCAGAAGATAGTCACCTTCCAGGCCTAATGTAGGGACACTGGCGCTTGAAGGCAGCACCCTTAGGATAAGCATCCAACCCCTAGATAAAGAAGAAAGACGGAAGGGGGGCTGGAAGAAAGTCAACTGCTGCACTGGGACTTCCAAACAGCAGAAGTGCCACTCTCTCCTCCCAAGGACTCTTTAGAAGTTGTGCACTCACTGGGCCAAATGAGATCTGCATCAGCTTGCACTAATAGGAGACGCTATTCCCAAAGTGACTCTTCTCTCCAAAAAAAATAAAAAAAAATGGGGGGCAATTCTCATCAGGACCATAGCACACCATGCATATTGCACTGCCATTGTATCAACTAACGTGTTCTATGTTGTAATCTATCGGATTTGAGTCGAATCTTTCTCCACTTGCTCTCCAGTCATCTACCTTGCCACTTCAGCTCCTGTAGTTCCTCCATATACCAAGTGGCCAGTTTTGAAGCGGGTTGGAAAGGATGCTTAGGAGCTATCTTGTCTACTGCCCTGGTGAGTTTGCTGTTCCAGTTCTCCACCATGGCATCAAAAAAATCACAGGCAGAGCCAGCACTAAATTCTTCCAAAGCTTTTTGGAATCCTATTAGATCTAATAACCTTCTCAGGCAGACCATCCTAATAGATCCCTCACCCCTGCAGAGGTGGGGTGTGATTGTGAGTCTAACCAGATGGTGGTCCATCCATGACAGTGGGGAAATCACAGGAGTCTCCACCCATGGAACACCACCTTGATCAGAGTAAAAGACTAGATCATGCGTGTGACCAGCAACATGCATCAGTCCTGAGAATGCTTGAGATAGGCCCATAGTTGTCATGGCCACTATGAACTCCTGAGCTGCCCCGCACAAATTGGTCTCAAAGTGAACACTGAAGTCTCCCACCACCATAAGCCTGGGAGACTCCAACACCAAGCCTGAGACCAAGTCTGTCAGCTCAGTTAGGGACTCTGCTGGGCAGTGGCATGATTGGTACACCAACAAAGATCCCAGTCTACCTGTGGTCCCCAAACTTAAGTACACACATTCAATATGGTCAGACACTTCGACAGAGATCCTGGTAAGGGAGATGTTATTCTTATAAACCACACCCACTCCACGTCCCACATCCTCTCTCCGCCCATGTCCTCTCGCCTGCTCTTCAACAGAGTACCCTGGAGGGAGAAGCTGGGACCAGACTGGGCCCCCAACCAAGCCTCTGTGATACATACCAAGTCAGCCCTTTCATCCAAAATCAGATCATGGATGATTTCTGATTTATTCTGGACCAACGTGGCATTACAAGGGAGCAAGGTGAGGCTCTGTGGGTAGTTGGCACTGCTCCCTGAGGTCAAAGAGCTGGCTGGACAGCCGGAAGAGGAAAGAGCTATTACATTTCTGATTTGCTTTCCTTTGAAATGGCCTGCTAACCTGCCCCACCACCACGGAATAGCCACCCCACAGTTAATGGACACCCCCCCATCTCCTCATCTCCAGACAAGCCTAGACACATTGTAGACTAACTTCACCCAAGATTCAATAGAAGCCTTCTCAACAACAGCTCCATCTGCTTATAGAACCATAAAATAACATACTCTGCCCCAGCCCTCAGCCCCACACCAAAGGCCCAGCACCAAAGGCTGGCCCCTTTGGCAGCCACCTAGTGCACTGCTGGAAACCCAGAGACTCGCCTCTCACTAGAGATGCCGATACAGGGCTGATGTAATTAATGCCCCCAGGTGTAGATTATCAGGCAATCAGGAAAGGAAGGCCACAACACTAATGAGGCAGCAAAGCAAGAGCTGGTCTTCTGGCCGTCCAGGTCAGGCAAAAGGGATGGGAGGCTGCAATAAATCTCCCAGTCTAGGCCGGGGAGATGATCGGGGAAAGTCCAGACCTCTTATCTTACCCCCTCCAGTCTTCTCTGTCGCCTCCAGTGCACCCTCCTTCCTTATAAACCCCAGAAACCCAGAGTATCTCCTCTCACAAGAGACTCCAAGACCCTAAAGTGTTTATTTACAGCAAAGAGCTGCTTTGAGGGCATATAGCAGCATCAGGGGCCAATTTTCAGCAGAAAATAGCATTTAAGGAAAAGGCTAGTCTCCCCCTCCCTGTGCGTTGTGGTCCCAGTGAGCATTTCCTCCAGGGGGTGTGTGTGTCTGCAGATGGCAAACAACAGTAAGACCATGATGAAAGCTGTCTTTTTTGCCACCACAAGAAAAAAGACATCATCAGAAAGCAGTCTTAAACTCAACCCACATGACAGTAGTTTGCAAACTTTTGTTTAATCGCTTGAAAAAGATTTTTTTTTGCATCGATTTGCAGGGCTATATATTTTCTGATTAAGTAAAAACAGGTTGCTCACCTGTAACTGATGATCTGGTAGAGATCCGTCAATGTCCATAAGAATGGGTTCTGTGCCTGCACAGGAGTCACGCGGTAGCCATGCCTGAGCTTGTCGAAGTGCCTAGGCCACACACTCACACTGGAGCGTGCTATATAAGGTGTGTCCTTGGTGCGAAGTCCCTCAGTTCTTGGAAGATTGCCATGGTGGACAACCATCCAGGTGAAGCAAGGTGAGTTCATCCATGGCAAACAGGAAAAGTGAATGCAAGGGGCTGCACATCTGTATACTCATAGAGGTAGTACTACTGCAGAGGGGAGGCCGGGAGGGTCTTATGGACACCGACGGATCTCTACCAGATCATCAGTTACAGGTGAGCAACCTGTTTATCTGGAGCAAGATCCGTCGATGCCCATAAGAATGGGTGTTTAGCAAGCTCCATCAGGAGGAGGGAAGCAGTAGTAGTTATTTTAACACCTTTTTTAAAACGCTTGTCTTTTTCGAGAAAGATAGGCAAATCTTGCAAGTGGAGACATTGTGCTCTTCACTGAGGCACAACAGACAAAGGTCGTGAAGGTCTTTTGAGGGGAGTTTTGCCCTGCAGCCCTCACACCACTTAAATGACTTTTTCTCCTCAGCCATTTCCAGTCTCAATAGTCAAGTCTGTTCCAAGTCTAAGTCTGAGGATCGCCGATAGCCATTCCGCGTCAAGAGCCCGAGAGTACCAAATGCCGTTCCGAGTCAAAAACCAATCAAAACCATTCGCCAGTCCGTAGTCCAATTCTGGGAAATCAGTCAAAATTATGGATGAACTTTTTAAGAAGAGAGGAACTTTCTGACAACAGAGGCGGCAGACCGAGGTTCAAACACAAAGGCGGTCGGAAAAGAACTGAGGGACTTCGCACCAAGGACACGCCTTATATAGCATGCTTCGGCGTGGGGGCGTGGCCTAGGCGCTTCGACAAGCTCAGGCATGGCTACCGTGTGACTCCTGCACAGGTGCAAAACCCATTCTTATGGGCATCGACAGATCTCGCTCCAGATCTATCCATTTGTTGAAAGGAATTTAAATATTGAAATTTTATTTATTTGTCCATTTATATCCTGCCCTTCCTCCAAGGATCCCAGAGCAGTGTATATGGTTATGCTTATTACTTCTAAGATGACTATTATTTATTTATTTATTTATTTAAAGCATTTAATATACCTCCCACTCCAAAGACTCAGGGCAGTGTACAATGCCATGTAAATAAGGTAACATTAAAAATTACAATCAAAAATTACATTAAAAATTGCAAATTAAATAGATAATGGAAAGGAAATAAAGTAAACTACAGGGCAAATGCCCAGCGGAAAAGAAAGGTATTCAGTAAGGATTTAAAGACTGGTAAAGTGGGGGCTAGACAACTCTGAAGGGGAAGAGAATTCCAAGGAAGTGGGGGAGCAACCGAAAAAGCCCTTTCGCAGGTCCTAGAACTTCGAACCTCTCGAAAATCAGGGACCAACAAAAGGGCCATCTGAAATTATCTAACAGGAGGGGATGTAACTGGATGGGAGAGGCGATTCTGTAGGTAAACAGGCACCAAGTCTTTTGCCATTTTGAAGGTAAGAACCAGGCTTTTGAATTGAATTTGGAAGTGCAGCAACTGCAGGAGAGGTGTTACCCTATCATATCTTTTGGCACCCATAAGTAGGCGAGCCGCTGGATTCTGGACCCGCTGAAGCTTCCAGGTTGTCTTCAAAGGTAGCCCTAGGTAAAGCATGTTACAGTAATCTAAGCGAGAGATGACAAGGGCATGAGTCACTGTCGTTAGTGCCTGCAGATCAAGATAAGGGTGTAATTGGCAAACCAGATGAAGCTGGGCAAATGCACTTCTAGCCACAGCCTCCACCTGTTGTTCAAGCAGGAGGTGTGAGTCTAAAAGAACCCCCAAGTCACAGACAAGCTCCTTTGGGGGCAGCACCACCCCATCCAAAAAAAGGTTTGGATCCAACTGTTGGCCAGTACAAGGGCTGAATAAGAGCAATTCAGTCTTAGTGGGGTTAAGTCTGAGCTTATTTTGAGTCATCCAGATCTTAACAGCTTCCAGACATAAAGCAAGCACAGAAAGAGCATCCCCAGCATGGTCTGGGATGGCATTATACATCTGAGTATCATCAGCGTATTGATGGAATCTCACCCCAAACTGGCAAATGACCTGACCCAGTGGCTTCATATCAATGTTAAAAAGGATAGGAGCAAGAACTGAACCTTGGGGAACTCCATAAAGAAGTGGCCATGGGTCAGAACACCTGTCCTCAATGCCCATTAAGGTACGAACGGAACCACTGTAAAATAGTGCCCCCGATACCCAACCCACACAGGCGGTCAAGAAGGATTGCATGATCAATAGTGTCAAAAGCCACTGAGAGATCTAAAAGGACCAAGAGAGGGACACTACCCTCATCAAGGTCCCGAAGAAGGTCATCTACCAGAGCGACTAGTGCTGTCTCTGTGCTATGCCGAGGCCTGAAACCTGACTGATAAGAACGAAGGTAATTGGTTTCCTCCAAAACCCTCTCGAGCTGGACACATACAACCCTCTCCAACACTTTCGCTAAAAAAGGGAGGTTGGAAATCAGCCTATAGTTGTCAAAGAACTCAGGGTCCAGGGAGGGTTTCTTCAAGTGAGGACGAACTACCGCCTCTTTAAGGGCTGCTGGCACGAAATCTTCACGTAACGAGGAGTTAACCAACTCCCACTGCCAAGAATTTACATTCCCACCCGCTGTTCTAACCATCCAAGAAAGGCAAGGGTCCAAGCAACATGTTGCAGCACCCATACCCAAAATAATTGTATCCTTATCTTTGACAAACTCAAAGGTGTCCCATGTAATGCCTTTATTTATATACCATTTTTCAACAAAAGTTCCCAAAGCAGTTTGGGAATAGAGAACATAGAGAAACAAGTTATTCTAGTAATAACTAAACTGCCTACTTTCCTTTTACTATTCCTACAACTGTACCAAATTTGGTGCAAATCTGTCCCCACTTGCAACTCAAAAGTTCACCTGCCCGCCATCTTGAATCAGGGTGAATGACATCATCACAAGCTACGCTCTTGAGCCAACCCTATGTGTCCTTATACCTGTAGCAAATTTCGTTCAAATTGGTTAAGTGGTTCACAAGTTAGCCCAATTGCACCTCAAATCTTCACGAGTCTGCCATCTTGGATCAATGTGGATGACATTACAAACTACACCACTGAGGTGTCCCTATGTGTCACTCACTACTACTGTACCAAATTTAACAATCAATCAATCAATGTTCATGCGTCTGCCATCTTGAACCGGAGTGTTCAGCACAAACTACACTGTTGAGGTGTCGCTACAGTGAGGGAAATAAGTATTTGATCCCCTGCTGATTTTGTCCGTTTGCCCTCTGACACAGAAATGACCAGGCTATAATTGGAATGGTAGGTTTATTGTAGCTGTGAGAGACAGAATAACAACAAACAAACCCTCAAAAGCCCAGTGCCCAAAAGTCAGCGATGGATTTGCATTGTAGTGAGGGAAATAAGTATTCGATCCCTTCACAAAAGATGTCTTAGTACTTGGTGGCAAAACCCTTGTTGGCAATCACAGAGGTCAGACGTTTCTTGTAGTTGGCCACCAGGTTTGCACACAACCCAGGAGGGATGTTGTCCCACTCCTCTTTGCAGATCCTCTCCAAGTCAGAAAGGTTTCGAGGCTGATGTTTGGCAACCCGAACCTTCAGCTCCCTCCACAGATTTTCTATGGGATTAAGGTCTGGAGACTGGCTGGGCCACTCCAGGACCTTCATGTGCTTCTTCTTGAGCCACTCCTTTGTTGCCTTGGCTGTGTGTTTTGGGTCATTGTCATGCTGGAATACCCATCCACGACCCATTCTCAATGCCCTGGCTGAGGGAAGGAGGTGCTCACCCAAGATCTGACGGTACATGGTCCCGTCCATCGTCCCTTCGATGTGGTGAAGGTGTCCTGTCCCCTTAGCAGAAAAACACCCCCAAAGCATAATGTGTCCACCTCCACGTTTGACGGTGGGGATGGTGTTCTTGGGCTCATAGGCAGCATTCCTCCTCCTCCACACACGGCGAGTTGAGTTGATGCCAAAGAGCTCGATTTTGGTCTCATCTGACCACAACACTTTCGCCCAGTTCTCCTCTGGATCATTCAGATGTGCATTGGCAAACTGCAGATGGGCCTGTACATTGTACTTGAGCAGGGGGACCTTGCGGGCACTGCAAGATTTCAGTCCTTCACGGCATAGTGTGTTACCAACTGTTTTCTTGGTGACTATGGTTCCAGCTGCCCTGAGATCATTGACAAGTTCCCCCCGTGTAGTTCTGGGCTGCTTTGTCACCATTCTCATGATCATTGCAACTCCACGAGGTGAGATCTTGCATGGAGCCCCAGACCGAGGGAGATTGACAGTTATTTTGTGTTTCTTCCATTTGCGAGTTATCGTGCCAACTGTAGTCACCTTCTCACCAAGCTGCTTGGCAATAGTCTTGTAGCCCAGTCCAGCCTTGTGCAGGTCTACAACCTTGTCCCTGACATCCTTCGACAGCTCTTTGGTCTTGGGCATGGTGGTGAGTTTGGAAGCTGAGTGATTGCTTGCTTCTATGGACAGGTGTCTTTTATACAGGTACTGTAACAAGCTGGGATTAGGAGCACTCCCTTACAGAGGGTGTTCCTCATCTCAGCTCATTACCTGCATATAGTGAAAAGACACTTGGGAGCCTGAAATCTTGCTGGTTGATAGGGGATCGAATACTTATTTCCCTCACTACAATGCAAATCCATCGCTGACTTTTGGGCACTGGGCTTTTGAGGGTTTGTTTGTTGTTATTCTGTCTCTCACAGCTACAATAAACCTACCATTCCAATTATAGCCTGGTCATTTCTGTGTCAGAGGGCAAACGGACAAAATCAGCAGGGGATCAAATACTTATTTCCCTCACTGTATGTGACCCTACAATTGTACCAGATTTGGTTCATATTAGTCCAGGCATTGTGAAGTTGATAGTGGGGGAGTGGGGGATGACACATACACAGAATGATGGGTGATCTCATAAGCCTACTGGAAGGTAGGCTAATAAAAACAAATATGTTATATTTATCCTCACGACAACCCTGTGAAGTAGGCTAGGTGAAGAGATAAGTGACTGGCCCAGAGTCACGCAGTGACTGTAAAGGCTGAATGGAGATTTGAATTCAGGTCTTCCCAGTCCTAGTCCAACACCCTTTACCATGCACAAGCTAAGAATTATGGGAGAAGTTATAAGTCAGTGTAGATCACATGCGGAAGGTCCAGTCCTTGTCATTTCAGGTTAAAGGGATCAGGTAGCACATGAGGAGAAAGACCTTTACCTGAGACCTTGAAAAGCCACTACCAGTCAGAGTAGACAGTACAAAGTAGACAACACCTGCTAGTTGGCCCAGGTGTCTGGATCAGTGTGAGGCAGCTGCATATGTTCAGTTAGCTACTTGCCTTTTTGCCTGAGTTCTGACCAATATGGAAGTTACCACATGCTTGTTCCATCAGGAAGACAGCCAAGTAAAAGTTACTATCTTGATTTTATTGCATCTATGATGCTCTTATACTAAATGCAGCAACAAGCAGTTCTTTCACAGATCAGTCTAGTTTGAGTCAAAAGTGTCAGACTGAGGCAGCCGCCACATCTGAGCCTTAAAACAGTTCTTGCTTCAATCAATTTGTAATGAAACTAACAAACCTACATTAGCCAGAATGCACTGGCATTACATATGCCTGTCTGCCACTTTCTCCTTTGCTTCAACGATGAGCAGATGTTCAGATAAAGTGCTTAAAGGGACTTTAAACTTCACATACAAAAGCACACCTACTAGCCATAAAGTCAGGCCTCCCATCCTAGGCTGAAAACACAATACATAACACAGAGCTGCCATTCAAAATGGGATTGATGCATCGAGCACTTCCTCCCTTCCCTCAAATATTTAGCATCACTTACTCCCTGTCATGAAGATGACACGTGGCTAATTTCCCCACTCCAAACTAGTAGCCACCAATGATGTGGAGTAGGGGAAAGGGAACTCATATTAATGTCATCATGGAGCTGGTCTAGCATAATGGCAAAAACTGAGCTATGATTAGTATCTCCCTGGTTCCAATCTTGCCTCTGGCCATGAACTCACTAGGGGATGAACTCACTAGGGGCCGAGTATAGCTGCGTGCCCTGCCTCTGCCATTCAGTTGGCCGATGCACATGTACAGTGACCAAAAACTTGTCATGCTGATTCCTCAAATGGCCACCGTGCAGGTGCATTGGCCAGCTGTGCAGTGGTGGAAGGGCACACAGCTGGTTGGCCGCATGGGATGCCGAGTAGCGGGGCCTTCTGCTCTACCCTCTCTCCAGCCAGCCTCCCCTGCTCAACACGAGGACGCCATTCTCACCAGCACAGAGCCACATGTGTGTCTCTCCCTCTAACCTTGAGATTTTGCAAGCTGCAAGAGTCAGTCTATACAGTTATGAAAAAACGTCTTCCTCCACTATACTCAATCTCAACTGTCACACTATATATTTTGTTATCCTGTCGGCTTGAGTAGGGAAGTAACTGCATCAAAAAAAGATACAACTGTACAAACCTAAAAATAATAAAGAATCTTGGAATTAATAGCATATATGACCAACAGTCAAGGATGGCAATATGCAATGAGGCATCCTCAGGCAAGCTAACGATCAGCAGGCTACAATCTGAAGGCCTGGAAGTCTAGCCATAAAGGCCCGGCAGGAGTTGATTTATAACATGGCAAGCCTTGGGAGTGAAAATTCACGGATCCACTTTTCTGCATGCTTCAGCAAGGGCACAGAAGTGCATTGGCAATATTTCTCCCAGGTGTCTAAAGGCTGCCTTGGATGTTCACTCAAGGATTGCCTCTTAAACTTTCAAAATAATTCCAGCTCATTAAAATGAATGTGCTTAAAAAAAAAAAAGATTCACTGGGTCTGCAGTAAAATACTGCATCTCTTCCATTCCGTCACTCAAGCTTTTTTTTTTTTTTTTTTTAAGAGAACACACTTTATTAACCCCTGAAAAGGCAACATTTGTAACAGAAATGTCAACAGAAGCCTTAACAGTCCCATAGGGAAGCTTTAAATAACAAGGGCAAGAAAAGTGCATGTAGAAGGAAGCAGTTACAGGAGCCCCACCTGTTGGCAATGGTATATAAATTCTTTTCTCCAGTCTCCTTCTCAAAGCTTCGTCAATGTCCCAAGGAAAATTTGTAGCAGCCAGCACCATCACCATTCTGGAAGGGTCATCATTCTCAAGAGCTCCACCTACTCCTGCATGAACAAAGGGCTACAGCTGTACAGTGACGCATGTCCATTCTGTTCGCTTAAAATTATATATTTTACATAGAATTAAAGACATTGGTTGCCATGACGTGCAACTCTTAGGGACCGGGAGTGACCTGAGAAGCCACTGCTGTGGAGACAGAAGCAGCAGCGCCACTGTAGAGAATGGGCAGCAGCACTACCCGTGTTACCACACTTTCCCCATGCACAGCAACGGGAAGAAATGTGATAATGCTAGTAGTGCCACTGCCCGCTCTCTACAGCAGTGTCACTGCTTCCATCTCTGCAGCAATGGCTCTGCAAGTCACTCCATGTGCCTATGCATTATGCCCGCCATTGTCATCTGTCCCTCTTGGGTGAAAGGGAAGTTCTGGTCACCGTTTCTCAGAAAGAATATTACAGAACTGGGGGAAAGTGAAGAAGAGGGCAACCAAAATGATCAGAGCAGCTTCCTTATGAAATAAGGCTAAAACATTTATTTATTTTATTATATTTTTATACTGCCAAATTATAAAATCTCATGGTGGCTTACAGCAGTGGCAATTTACAGCATTTGGGGCTTTTTAGTTTAAAAAGACTGTGACTAAGGCAAGGCATGATAGAGATAAAATTGTGCATGGTGTAGAGAAAGTGGATAAAGAAAGCTTTTCTCCTTCTCTCAGCACTAGAACCAGGGGTCATCCCATAAAACTGAGGCTAAATAATTTACGACAGACAAAAGGAAGTACTTTTTCACACAGCACATAATTAAGCTATGGAATTCTCAGCTTTAGATGTGGTGATTGCCATCAACTTGGAGAGTTTTAGAAGGGACTTAGACAAATCCATGGACAACAGGTCTATCAATGGGTACTAGTCTTAATGGCCATAGGCTACCCCCAAGTTCAGAAGTATAACAGTTGCAAGGGAGCAAAAGCAGGTGAGAGAGAGCATGTCAGTATCTCCTGCCTATGGACTTCCCAGAGGCAACAGGTGGGCCACTCTAGGAAAGAGGATTCTGGACTGGACTGGCCTTGGGCCCAATTCAGCAAGGCTCATCTTAGTTCTTATGAAACATAACCCTAGCTTCCAGCAGCAAAAGAGTTTGTTAGAGAAGGGGAAGCAGGGGAGAATAATGAAATATGAAAGACCAACCCCAGGTACATATTTGCTAGATATCCAACAAGGAGAGAGAATCAGTTGTAGAGTTGTCAGTTGTGGAGTTATTGGTTTCTATCTGAAGTCCCACATACCTATCTCAGAACAAGGAATGCTGCTTCGACTTTCTGTGGTTAACTGGAAAGGCAGGATCTAAGCAAGAAGGAATTCACCTCTCTCATCACAGGTGAAGAAGGAAACTGCCTGGTTGGTGGGGGAATACTAATCTCTTTTCTCCTGTCAAAGCTCATGAACCTTTCTTGCTATGCTTTCTACTGTATGTGTATGATTCCTCAGAAACACACAGGAGGGCTTCATAGCTTTTCTGTAACTTCCAATGTTAAAACTTTCCTGCCCAAGGCAGGGGAAGGGGACTTGAAGAACAAGAAGCAAAAAAAGGGTTTTACCTGTCATTATAACCATTTTGTAGATAGAAAGGCACAGAATGTTAGAATGAGTGAATGTTGCAAGGTGGTAGTTAATCTTCATGAACTACCCAAGCAGGAATCAAAAGGTCAAGATACAAGTAAATGTCAAGGCTTGCTGCGAAAATATTCTGGAGTTTTAACAGATGTTTTATAATAAGGATGGAACTAGACATGATGACAGGAGACCCATGATGGAATCTCCTGCAGTAAAAAAAATGGTGAAAGAAAAGGGAGGGAAAGACTGAATAGCAGACACAGGGGAAGGAGGAATTAACCCTTAATCACCTTCTCCACTCTATTTCCCCTACAGGGAAAAGCTTACAGATACTCATACAGTACCTACAGTGCTAACAGCAGGATGGAGAGAGGTCTCCTATTTATATCCTGCACCTTATCAGAGAAATTGTGTGTGGCAGGGATTCTCAAACTTGGGTTCTCAGATATTTCTAGACTATAATTTGCATCATTTGTTGCAGCCATGATTAAATGCCATCGTGATAATGAGGGGATGAGAGGAGTTATAGCCCAGCAAAATCTGGGGACTCAAGTTTGAGAACCCCTCGTGTTGTGGGGGGATGGTTAGCCCTCCACCAGGATCTTCAAAGCAGCTGTGTGGGACTGCTAGGTACTTTAAGAAAAAGAAGATTCTGAATCTCCCACATGTTGTTTACTTTGGCCTCCCACCTGCCCATTTGAAGAGGGTTTTTTTTTTAAAAAAAAGAAAAATGAGCACACCATTTCAGTGAAAAAGTTGTGTACATCATTTCCTTGTTTTTAACTAAAAGAACATTCTAAACATTAAAAATACATATCAACAAGTCAGACAGATTACGGTATGAACATTTGGGTACATTTTCTCAAAGATGTTACTTTTCAGATGAGTGAACTCATACTCCGAAAGAAGTCTCAAATTTACAAAACTGAAAGGGAAACTCCAATGCAGATATCAAACAGCACTCATTACCATCCATCTGAACAAGCAGCTCAGACTTGACTCGGCGACTTGCCTCATGTTCATCAGAGGTGCCTCTGCGACTACAGATAGAGTCTATTTCATCAATGAAAATGGTTGTAGGTGCATAAAATCTGGCCTTCAAACAAAGACAACAATTACTTACACAGAAGAAGCCAAAACTCCACCACATGCAAGAGCCCATATTCTTACAGCCATGTCAGCCAAAGATGTATGTGATGTCAAAGTTGCCAAAGTGATGTCAAAGTTGCCTTATAACAATCTTTTTAGAAGCACTAGCTATATAGTTAATACTACATCAAAGTCAGGTTTCAATAATCTTTTAGGGAACTTATTATGATTGCAGAGAGACAAATGACACCTCAAATTAAAGTATAACACATACACACTTGTAGAAAAATAGTGTGTTGATTTACCCCCAAAATCAAGCAAAAATCAACAAAAGGAGGAGGAAATAAAGCAAACATAGGGAGACATTTCTGAAACTTTCATAGCGGGAAGCTCTCTAGGAGAGCTCTGCTTTCAATAGTATGAAATGAGTTCTCCCTAGCCATTGGTTCAGCTGCTAGAGAGGACAGCTGAGAGGATGGCTCACTGTTACTGTTCTAAGAAAAGCAGGCAGAAGCAACAGGGTCAAATAGACATATCACATATCATTATGGAGTCCACAGTCACATACATCACTAGATCTTTAATCAGTCCCTCTGCAATATGGGTACTAAAGTTCACAGGACTGTTATGATGAGTTTTTAAGATGAGTTTATGATGAGTTGTAATGAAAGCTTGTAAGATTTATAAGCTTCACAAAGGAAGTACTCTGTACACTGGAAGTGCTACAGAAAATGAGAGGGGGAAATTCCAAAATATAAAATGAATTAAAATCAGAAGACAGGAGCAGCAAGAAATATGAAGGCCTTGGTTCTGAGAAAAGCAAACATTTAACAAAGCACTAAGAAAGTTTAGATCATCTGAAAATCCCATCTTCTTCTATGTAAAGAACAAAAGTAGAAAACTGGGATTTTCTGTGATTGGATGCCATGTCAAATTAGAGAACAGATGCAGGAAACTTCCTCCTGCTGCTGTGTGAAAGGGGCACAGAGCACATGAACCCAAATGAATGCATGGGACCTGGATCAAACCATGGTTGCAGATGACATGAAAACAGGTTCAATTAATGTTGCATAGCAACCAATATGTTGGAAGGACTTAGGTATCTACCATATAAAGAGTCTGTGATACTTGAGCATTCGTGACACTTACCATTTCAAATAACAAGCGAACTAGTTTTTCAGACTCGCCTCGGTATTTTGACGTCAGGGTAGATGATGAAATGTTGAAGAAGGTTGTGCCACATTCGGTAGCAACAGCCTTTGCTAGCATCGTTTTGCCAGTTCCAGGAGGGCCAACCATCAGTACTCCCTAAAATATATGCAGACAACTGAATAAACACAAACAGCCCAGTGCATACTCGTAATGGCGCAATAACATTAAATCAATCAGGTCTAGGCATAGCCCAGAATTTTAGCTGCTCAAAACCCAGCCATGCCATATGTCAGAGTCTGAGCACTTTTGGTTTTGTGAAGGCATTCTTTCATTTCATTAAGGTAAGGCTAACTATTGCTAGACACCTAAAAGGCAAGATAAAGCAAGAGGGCAATTACCTCCTTTAGGTCAGCACTCCTATACTAACCGTTGCAGAAATATTTAGTCTGAATAGCCTTTTTGTGTATGTTATCCCACCTCCCACCACAGAGTTAATAGGTTACTTTATGAAGAAACTGCTTGCATTAAAATAAATAGATGATCGCACGCTGTTATGTTTGTAGCAGGTCAATCAACTCTGATTTAAGTTACTTTTCTCCAATACAAAGGTCCCCTCTACTTTATGAATTAGGGCAAAACAACTTTGCAATGTGAATTGGTTTCAGCTCTTGGACTGTGGCTTGTAGCTTATATTCACTGGCCACTATGCACAGAATTAGATATTGGAAAATTCCAGGAAAACCGTGTTTGTTCTGTGAATCCTATGCACAGAAGCAAGTGCCAGCAAATGATTTTCAAGCACTTTCCCCTACAGTTACAACTAATGACCAGTCCAATGATCACTTAGGATGCAATAAAAGAACAAGTGAACATTTCAGTATGTCACAAAGGAATAAAAAATATTTCAAATTTATTTGGGATTTTTTTAAAAAAAAGATCATCTGTTCTAACAGGATAGTTAGTTTCTGAGATGTACAACTCTTCTTCAGGCAAAGAAAAATCTGCAATAGTTCTTTGCCTGCCAATAAAATAATGAGGAGGAGGATGAAGATAAATCAGCTGAAATTATAAGGATACTTCCTCTTTAGGACCACAAAGCAATCATGTGTTCAAAGAATCTCTGAGATTTCAGGGATCAATATAAGAGACAGGTATAATGGTGCAGCAGGAAGCAACCTGCCTAGAGAGCAGGAGGCTGTTGGTTAGAATCCCCGCTGATGTGTTTCCCAGAGTATGGGAAACTCCTATATCGGGCAGCAGCAATATAGGAAGGTGCTGAAAGGCATCATCATCTCATACTGCGCAGGAGATGGCAATGGTAAGCCCCACCTGGATTCTACCAAAGACAACCACAGGGCTCTGTGGTCGCCAGGAGTCAACACTGACTCGACGGCACAATTTTTCCTTTCCTTTATTATAACATTTACCTTCCTGGAGGTAAGGACAAGGAATTATCAACACCTAAAAGTTAAACAGAAAAAGAACTTCATATCAGCAAGTGCTATCCAAGACAAATATGACCTTGATCACCACTTGCTCTTCCATTCTAAGACCCAGGCGCAGAGGGAGGATGGTGGTGGCCATGGCCTGAACACTGGCCGCACAAGACACAGGGGTGTGGTCTCCCTCCGAAGCAGGATCGTGCGGCCCCCTTTGGAATGGAGATCGGCCCGCGCTGCGTTGGGCAGCATGGCCCGGAGCAACTCTCCCTGCCTTTAAAGCTTTAAATGGAGCCATGATTTTAAAAGCAGGGAGAGTCACTCCGGCCACGCTGTCAACACAGCACAGGTCAATTTGGGTCGTGCAGCCCCATTTGAGAGTAAAATAATGCCCCCCACGTCTGACGTCAGATGCGGAGGGCATGTCTGGGGCCGCGAGGCGCAGCGGCCCGGGTTCTTTGAACCAGTTCACCCAACGGTGGCTCCACCCCTGCTAAGACCTACATCCAGCTTCACGACTTCTGCTCCCCTCTCAATCCGGCATCACCAGAAGCCAGAACTCTGCCCCTACCAAGCTTACCCCATGGTCCTCAACCCTTACAGATGACAAGCTAATGTCTATCCCTACTAACTGGGCAAAGAAGAATCTCTTAAAGTGGTGGCCCTCTTATAGTTAACAGAAGGATAACTATCCAACCCATCATTGTGTCCCTCTGGCGACTGCTGCTGGTGTCTCCCCTGAATTTCATGATTTTAAGTAGGGCACCCTTTGGGACAGGGAGCCTTGTTCTCTTTCATTTTGCTATGTAAACTGTTTTGTGGACTTTTTTAGAAAAATGAAAAGCAGTCTGTAGACATTCAGAAGCAGAAGACGAATGCTTCCACCTTCATCTGTTTCTGCCCTCTTCTTCCCAACACCTGTTTAGGATGCTGGGAAGATGGCAAAGAGCTGGGGAAAAGGACAACAGAATCCATATGTTTCTTTTCATTCTCTTATTCACATAGCTCAGTTGCTGACAACAGATATTTGGACCTTTTCAAGAGTCACACGGAGCACATAAACCAGAGTTTGGGCATTCCTGAGTGGAGGAGTGTGTGTCTTTCTTACTGCCTGGCTCGTATTCTCCTAGAAAAGCATAGCAATAATCTAAGATCTTCCCTGCAAGGACAGCGCTTGACATCATATTCTCCCATCAAGCATTTAGCTGTTTTTGCATATCTTGCATTCCACTGCAAACATAAGATCAGATTACAAGCTAACACAAGACATTTCCGAGGCCACATTGTATTTTCTGGGTAATCAAATTAGCCAAAATTAGAACTATACATCATAATGGACTTTATGCAATTAATATCTTATATAAAGCACCATCACAATAAAATAACCAGTTAAAAGCTATCCACACTGCAAATTAAAATTTGTTTATTCCTTAGGGGGGGAAATTGCTTTGAAGGAGTGATGTGGGGAAGACTTATAAAAACAAATCAACCGAAAATGCAATTATTCAAAAATTGGTTTCTACCCCAATTCTTTGGGCATAATGGGATCACTGTGTCTATGTTTTCCATTAACTCTTACTACCTCTATAGCTATTTAAAGACATTTCCAATGCAGACTCCAATGTACATTTATGGGTAATTAAATCACAACTGTTCATATTCTCTCTACATAGAATTTAAATGGCACTTATGTTGCTGAAATTATGCTGCAATCAAATGTTTAAAAAACCCACTAGAGAGATAGAAGGACTTGTATTATTATTAACATGCACATTTATACTCTGACTTTACACATATCCGCACAAAGTGACTAACAAAAATTAAAGTCATAATACACTAAAATACATAAAAGCATGACATAACAAAGTGAAAGCTATGGTAAAAGCAGAACAACAAAATAATAATCATGTTTAAAGCTTTTCGGTTCAAACAAGAAAGGCTTTAAGGCCCATTTAAAAGCAGGTGCAAGACAAATGACAAATATTCACGGGAAACAAATTCCAAAGCTGCAACACCACCACCAAAAAGGCCATCTCTGATACCTGCCAACTGAATCCAAGGCAGCACTGGATCAGAGAGCAAGGCCTACAAGGCTCACTTCAGGATTGGGTGGCCTCAAGAGTCTAACTAGCCTGTCCATATCTTCAGGCTGAATAGCAAGCATAACCACTGGATTTAATTATCCACAAGGTCATGAAATGCCTGACAAATGGGTTCTGGCTCACAGAACTTTATGCTACAGCAGTGGTTCCAATCTGGGTTCCTCCAGATGTTGTTGAACTACAACTCCCATCACCCCCAACTACAATAAATTGTAGCTGGAAATGTTGGGAGTTGTAGTTCAGCAACATCTGGAGGAACCCAGGTTGTGCTACAGTATACTTGTTAGCCTATAAAGTGCCACAACCCACATTGCTACTCCGCTACAACCTTGCTGCTTTCAATGGCTGATTGATTGATTAAGTGCCCTCAAGTCGACGTTGACTCTTAGCAATCACATACATAGATTCTCTCCAGGATTATCTGTCTTCAACTTGGCCTTTAATGTCTCTCAGTGGTGCATTTATTGCTGTCGTAATAGAGTCCATCCACCTTGCTGCTGGTCGCCCTCGTCTTCTATTTCCTTCAACTTTCCCCAGCATTATGGACTTCTCAAGGGAGCTGGATCTTCCCATAAGGTGTCCAAAGTATGATAGTTTGAGCCTGGTCATTCAAGTGAAAATTCTGGATTGATTTCTTCTATGATCCATTTGTTTGTTTTCCTGGCTGTCCCTGGTATCTTCAAAAGTGTTCTCCAGCACCAAAGTTCAAAAGGGTCAGTGCTTTTTCTGTCTTGCTTGTTCAAAGTCCAGCTTTCGCATCCATAGAGTGTCCATTGCATGGCTACTTCTCTGATATGCCAGAGAAGATAAACCCAGACTGCAGGGTCAAGGCAGACAAGATGCAGGAGATCAATACTCTGATCTCTTGACCTTTATATTTTTACTTAAAGAGCTGCTGCGAGGGATCCCAAATTGGATTAGGGCAATGGCACTGGGCACGTTTAACCCCTCCTCCCCTTCATGTAAATGCACCCTCTAGAAGTCTAGATGCTATTTGCTCAGTGAAGAAAATATGTATGTTTTCTTATAGCAGCTTGGGGCATGGTTTAGACCGAGGAAATGGCATGAAGAAAAGGAGTTTAAATTCTGCTCCCCCAATGCCGCTGCCCCAATCCAATTCAGGGAGTCAATGGCTGCTTTTAAGTTATTAAAATAATGGGCGACCTGATCACACATCTCTTGTATCCTAGATCTTTTGGTCCTAAAAGGCATAGATATACAGGAACACAAATCCTAACCTCTATGTTACACTGCTCCACCCTAAGCGGCCTAATTTTTCAGAGCTAAACAGATTAGAAAGGTGGGTATGTAACACCTGACTCCTTCTCTCTATGAGAATTATCAGTCCCATGATGAATGGCTAGTTAAAATGCTTTGCACAAAATTGTCCTGTCTTTGGCTCTGTCAAATCTAGAGTTTTCCACTCGGAAGCTCAAGCGCACTGCAGGGGGCAGACGTTTTGATGGAATCACAGCAGGATTATTTCTTGCTGATGTAACAATAGCTAGTTGAACAGTGGGAAGCACAACGAGAGTCTGGCCTTTCTTGACTCAAAGAACACTTCAAAGGCAGCAAAAGAAGCAACTCTCTGATGTCCAGAAAATGATAACTCAAAAAATATCCACCCATGCTTGTGCTCAACTGGAAGAGAGCTGTCTTTTTCACACTGCCTATTTTGAAAATAAAAGCAGCTGCCCTGAGAATTTTTCTCAAGGAAGTCTGAACATACAACAGTGAAGCTGGCAGGCCATCCTCTGAATCATTGTCCTCAACCACCAAAACTAAAAACCTGTTAATTTCTGCTGTCTGAGCAATGATGAAACATAATCCTTTCACCCCTGTAGCACAATTAGAGGTCAAGAGAAGGGGAAATGCATATTCCACATTCTTCTTGGTTCTGGGGTTTATTGTTTAAGAATTCTGCACTTAGTTTCACAATTCCCCAAATATATGCCAGGTCCTATCACTGTGCTAGTAAACTCTCTTGGCTAATCATATAACAGGTAGCAGAAATGTCTACCACACATACCCTTTCCTGCTCACCCCTCTCACTTTCCTGGGACTGCAAGGGAGGCAGGAGAGGACAGACAAGATGTAATTTTCATTCCCAGAGCACAAGAACTAGCTGGCAAGTAAGGCTCTACACAAGCTGTTTGTGCACTCCCTGGCTGGGAGGGTTACCTTAAAAATGTAGGTAAGGAGCTCATTACCTGCTTGCCCCCACCCTGCTGCTGTACACACACACACCCCACCCAGCACTCATTTTAAGAACAGCTGCGTGGACTGCAGTGCTGCTTCCTGCAGCTCTGAGTGGCATCGGCATCTGGAGAGATTCATCCAGACAGTCTAAGAACTGATACAAAATAGCATGAAAAGATTTTGGGTTTGCTGTGCCTTTGGCTCATCTTATTTACTGAATTGTTTTATCTGGAATATCGTGGCCCTAGAGTCTGTTGTATCAAGTCTTTACCTGTAACTGATGATCTGGTAGTGATCCATTGACATCCATTAGAATGGGGTTCTGCGCCTGCGCGGAAGCCTCTCGGTGTCGAGTTCCACAGCTCCTTTAAGGCTCCTGCACCCCGCCCCACATGACCACGTGGCTATTTAAGGTGGGAGGAAGCGCAGGCACCTCGGTTCCTTGGAGACAGCCGAGGCAGTCGTAACATCTGATGTAGCAGGTAGGTTCTACTGTAGAAATAGTACTACTGCAGAGGGGAGGTTCGGGAGGGTCAAATGGATGTCAACAGATCACTACCAGATCATCAGTTACAGGTGAGCAACCTGTTTATCTGGGGCGTGATCCATTGAATCCATTAGAATGGGTGTTTAGTTAGCTCCATAAAGGAGGAGGGAGCAGTAGAATTATTGCAACGCCCTTATGAGAACACCTCTCTCAAAATTTGCCTCCGATGCAGAACGCAAGTCAATAGCATAATGCCTCACAAAGGGCTGTTCAGAAGACCAAGTAGCGGCCTTACAAATGTCATGGAAAGATATGCCAGATAGGTGTGCCGCCGAGCTCCCATAGGCCCTAGTCGAATGTGCTTTAATGGACCTAGGGGGATCAACTTTTTGCAACGTGTAGGCCATTAAGATGGTTTCCACTAGCCAATGAGAGAGCCTTTGATGGGACAAGGCCTGTCCCATTGACTTTCCCTTGTAAGAAATAAAGAGTTTCTTTGTTTTCCTCATCGGTTTGGTTTTTGAGAGGTAATATAACAGAGTCCTGCGGACATCCAAAGAGTGTAAGGCATTTTCTAAAGCAGAAGTAGGGGACTTAAAGAAAGCTGGCAGTACAATGTTCTGGTTGATATGGAAATCTGACACTACCTTTGGTAAGAAGGAGATGTCAGGGCGTAAGAACACTTTGTCTTGGTAAAAACGGGCATATGGCACATCCATGTGTAGAGCTGTAAGTTCGCTCACTCTACAGGCCGTAGTAATAGCTACCAAGAACGCAGTCTTTAGGGGCGTTAACTTTATATTAGCCATCCTAAGAGGTTCGAAAGGAGGCTCTGTTTAAGCTGAAAGGACTAAGGATATGCTGCATGGTTCTATCGGTTGTCGAACAGGAGGATATAGATTAGAGGGACCCTTCAGGAAGCTTTTGCAGGAAGGGTGAGAAAAAACCATTTTGCCATCCCATCCTGGATGTTTAGTGGACAGTGCAGCCAGGTGTACCTTTATAGAGACGTGAGAAAGGTTTGTGGTTTTAAGTGTAGTAAGCTAGAGAAGGATCTGACGTATTGATGCTCTTAATGGACTGAAGCCATGTTTCGCAGCATAGGTGGCGAATCGCTTCCAACTGCCTGCATAATTCTTCCTAGTGTAGGGTTTCCATTCATTTACTCAAGAGCCGATCCTCCACGCAGTGAGTTGTAGGGTTAGGACCCCTGGGTGCAGCACCAGGCCGTCTTTCTGTAGTAACAGGTCTGGATAGGCAGGAAGTCTCTTGTAGGTGTGAGAAGAGAGTTTGAGTAGATGTGGAAACCATACTTGGCGGGGCCACCACGGTGTAATCAGAATGCATTGTGGAGGTTCTTCTAGAATCTTTGCCACTACCCTGCTCACGAAGGGCAATGGCGGGAACATGTAACTCAGGTACAGTGACCAGTCTATCTGGAACACATCCTCAATGGAGGAGGGGTCGCAGACCGCTCTTGAGCAGTAGTGTCTGCACTTTACATTTTGTGCTGTAGCAAATAAGTCTATCTCCGGAGACTCCCAGAGGTTGAATATCGGCCACAAGTAGAGGTTGTTTAGTTCCCACTCATGACGGGTGTCCATCGAGAACATACGGCTTAGGTCATCCGCCAGAACGTTGTCCGTTCCCTTGATGTGTAGGCCTATAGAGGTGATGCTGTTCTTGATGCACTAATGACAAATCTGAATGCTGAGCCCACAAAGAGATCTAGACACTGTCCCCACTTGACGGTTGATGTAGGCAATTGCAGTGGTGTTGTCCAACTGCAATTGTACTACCCAACCTCTGAGCATCGGGAGGAAGGCCTTCATGGCTTGGAAAACTGCAAGAAGTTCCAGGAAGTTTATGTGAAGCAGCCGCTGGGTCCTTGTCCACAGACCTTGCGCTACTCTTGAATTGCAACTACTTCCCCAACCTCTGAGTGAAGCATCGGTCGTTAACCACACTGATGGGGGCTGTAATCGAAATGGGATCCCCCTTAGTACATTGGTACTCCGAGTCCACCAAGAGAGGCACCTTAGAATTGACAGAGGTATCAACAAGTTGTTTGTGGGATCGTCTCTGTGCGAATGGGAGGAGGACAGGAACCAAAGTTGAAGCTTCCTCATCTTCAGCCGTGTGTAACGAACTGTAGAGTTCCATGAGGCCATCAGACCCAGTAAGCGTTGGATTTGTTGTGCTGGCTGTAGTGGGGAAGTTTGAAATTGATGAACCAGACTTGTAATAGTCTGATAGCAGTCCTCCGGCAAGAAGCCCCATCCCGCATCTGTGTCCAACACTGCCCCATGTAAGATATGGTGGACATTGGGGTCAGATGAGATTTTTTCCAGTTTATCTGGATCCCCAAGTCCTTGAGGAGGTATAACATATACTTTATCTGCGAAAGTAACTCTTCTTTGTCTCGCGATGTCAGGAGCCAGTCATCGAGAAACAGGTATATCTTCAGGCCTTTCGTTCTGAGATGGGCCACTACCACCGCCATGCATTTGGTAAATACACGAAGGGCCATGCAGAGTCCAAAGGGCAGGACTTGGTATTGGTAGATTGAGGTGCCTACGGTGAATCTTAGGTACTTCTGGTAGGAAGGGTGGATTCCTATATGAAAATAAGCATCTTTTAGATCTAACGTCACAAGCCAGCGCTCCTGAAACAGAAGTGGTAGGATGTCTTGTAACGTTGTCATCCGATACTTTTTCACTTGTACGAACTTGTTGAGACATCTCAGGTCCATTATTGGCCGGAGTCCGCCATGCTTCTTCGGGACTTGGAAGTAACGGGAGTAGAACCCCTCCTGCTGGTGGGCCCATTGCACCCATGCTATTGCTTTCTTTTGTAGGAGTTCTTGTGCTTCTTGCAGCAAGGCAGGAGTTGCCTTTGTGAAACGTCGGCCCCGAAATTGTGGTCAAGTCTTGAACTCTATCGCATAGCCTGACGTGACAATCTTCAAGACCCAGCAATCTGATGTTATGTGGCGCCATGCTTACGCATGACTTGCCAATCTGGTGTTGGTGTTGGTTATTGGAGTTAGCACATGGATGTTGTAGGCTGACAATGTCTCCTCCCAGTTGATGTGTGGGGTCAGAAGAAGCAGTTGAACAGATGTTTGGGTGTGAGATGGGCTGTCCTGAATCTCAAAGACGCTGTTTGTTGCCCTCTCCCTGTTTGTTGCGTTGGGCAGAGGGGTATTTGTCCTTTTGTTGTGTGGTCCGTTTTGAAAAGGGTTGATAGGTTTTATGGTAGTCCCTTCTTTCCTGTGGTCTATAGCTCGTACGGGGATGAAATAAATTTATCTGTTTCATCGTATATGATGTGGAGGCAGAGGAAGTTGAGGTGAAAGTTTCCGTGGTGAACTTGGATTTTTTCATCTTTTCCATAGTTGCATCAGTCTCTTCAGAGAATAAGCCTTTGCCATCAAAAGGCAGACCTTCAATCATATCCTTCATATCTTGTTGTAAAGCGGCTTCATATCTTGTTGTAAAGCGGCTGAGTGTAGCCAAGCATGACGTCTTAAAGTAATTGCTGCTGTAATTGATTGAGATTCTGACTCAGCCAAGTGTTTAGCTGTGCTTAGCTGTTGACAGGTCAGATCCCCTACCTTTGCAGAGTCTTCCTGAACTGGGCTTTTAGTTGTTCGAGTGAGAGCGTGTCCAGGTCCTTTTCTAGGTTTTCCCAAAGGCAGTAACTATATTTCGCCATACAGGCCAAATAATTGGCCACTTTAACCGTGAGACAAGAAGTTGAATACAATTTTCTGCCTAATACGTCCAGTTTCCTGCCTTCTTTGTCAGCGGGTGTAGTATGACATCTTCCAGAACGCGAAGTGGTAGCACAGTCAATAACTAAAGAATTGGGTATTGGGTGCTTTAAAAGGTATGTGTTGTCCTGCTCTTGTACTCGGTAGAGACCTTCTAGTCTTTTAGATGTCAGAATGGAAGTGTGAGGAACTACCCATGCACATTGAGCAGCGTTTGAAATAATTGGCAGAAGAGGCAGGGCGACTGGTTGGGCCGATTGAGACCGGGCCATGAAATTATATACTGAGTCATCAATTGTTTTAACTTGAGAGGCCAAGTCCAGGCCTAAGGCTGCAGCCATGTTCTTGACATGGAGATGATAAGCTTTCAGCTCTTCCGTTGGGGAGACATGTGAAGGTGTAGCCACATCCGGCGAGGGATCCGCCTGTATGGTTTCGACGTCAGATTCAAAATCTGAGGACCCATGGTGACTGTCCTCTGTCTCATGCAGCGATGGAGAGTGTGGCTCTGGAGGTATGGGTGTTACCGGCTGATGCAGTGGGCTAGATGGGGTGTATTCCTCCGTTTGTACGGCTTTGGAAGATAGCTGTAGCATGGAAGTTTGTGTATGTGTTGTAGACAATGGCACCCAAGTCTGCGTCGTGATGGAAGAATGCTGTAATGCCACTCCAGTCTGCGTAGCTATGGAAGAATGTTGTTTCAGATTCGGGGCAGAAGGTGCATCACCTGCTGAGAGATTACGAATTGGTAATACATTCATGCGCCAAACCCTGCTTTCATCAAAATCATAGTCCAAGCAGGGAGATGATGTGCGAGGCAAAGCCCTTTCATTTGATGGAGAAACCGCATGGCTAAATCCACAGGTGTGCCATGGTGTAGGAGCAGTAAGCTGGGTTGCAGTTAGTACTTGTGATGCGGAACCCACAAGTTCGGGAGGAGCTTCCTCTTCCGAGCGTGGAAAACCTTTAAAGGTAGATGGTGTGGTAGTATTGGATTCCAGCATGTTCAGAAGAGACTGAGCTGTGCTCGGATCCAATGATTCTCCCTCATTATTGGATAGATTCTTATGTTCAAAGGTGAATGTCATAGGAGCCCTAAAGCGAGGGGTGACCCTAGACATAAGTAGACCGCATTGTATTGGAAGGTTCTCTTGATGCTGTCCCGCTCGATATCGAAGTCAACATCTTTGGTCTCGATTCCGTGTCAGTCGGTGTCGAAGGCTGCGCCATGGAGGTTGATTGTATAGATCAGTGTTTCTCAACCTTTTTGGAGTCAAGGACTGCTAAATTCTTTGTGCAGAGTTTCAAGGACCGCTATATTCTTCATGCGCAGTTTCCCGGACCAGCAGCTAGTAAAGAGGTTTCAAGTTTGTTTATCTATCTATCTATCTATCTATCTATCTATCTATCTGACTTCTATACTGCCCAAAACTTGCATCTCTGGGCAGTTTACAATTAAAATAATATAAGCATTAAAATCATTAAATTTGGAATCTTTTGCAAACATGGAATATTAGGGGTTCTCAACCTTGGGTCCCTCAGTTAAACTCCCATAACCCCCAACCACAATGGCATTTGGCCATTATGGCTGTGGATTATGGGAGCTGAAGTCCACCAACATCTGCGGACCCAGGGTTGGGAACCCCTGAATCTAAAAGACTGGGTGAACAAATTTGTCTCCAGTATGTGCGGGGTGGGGATGGAGGTGCTTGTGATTACTCAATGGAGAGGGGATGTTGGGCCATTAGAAAAATTCAAAAGCTGCATGGGGCCAATGAAAGCAACACACAAGCAAGCTTTTGAATTCCCCAAAATGCTTCATCAGGCTGGCTGTCAAGCAAAGCAAAAAGGAGGTGAGGAGAGGAGAGCTGGGCAAGTTCAGTAGAGCTGGAAGTCTACAGTTTAACCTTCTCATGATGGAGGTGGAGTTTTAGCAGGAGTTGTGTAGTCGCAGAGCCGGATCCAGACGACGTTAGTCAGGACCACCCACTGAAATTAATTTAGTCATCTCTCATTTGTGTCAATGCTGCTTGGTCATGATCACCTGGCTTGATCTGGATCCTGCTCTTAGATGTGCAGTTTGTGAGGCGGACCTAATGAAATCCGCGCAGCTCCTCCAAAACTCCTTAAAAATGGTTACATGGCAGGTGCTGGGAATGGGTTTGGGTTTTTTTAACGGTGAAAGAAAATGTGAAGAAGAGCGATGGAGACCTGGCATTAAAGGGAAGGGGGTGATTCTGAGATGGCGGAGGGCATGGGGCATTGTAGTGGTGGATGCCTCATCTTCCTTGCTGGGGAGACGAGGCACTGTTCAGGGTGGGTGAGGCAATGGTGCACCAGACCGCGCTCAGAAGGTCACCTCGGTCCAAGAGCTGCCGCCACTGTCCTTGTGTACCAGAGTGTAGCAGGTGTTCCCCCATCCTCTCTTACAACGCGTGCTTCTGTGCCCCCCTCCCAACTCCCCTATGTGCGCCAATCACACCAGCATGCCTTTGGGGCCACGCAGCTCACGTGGTCCCACATGCTGCCCGCGCGTACCTGCAAGGTGAGCCAAGGCAGTCCTCCTCCCTCCTCTGCTTAGCCCTCACCGTGGCATGATCCTGGCCAGAGGTTGTCCCCCGCACCCGACGAGTTCATAAAGGGGACCGCCGTCTTCCACTGGCGGTGCAGACCAGGGGGTTATAGGGGTCTGAGGGACCACAACACCCCACCAATGCAAGAGGGAAACAGCGTTTCCTCTCAAGGTGCCTTGGCCGCAACAGGCAGCTGGTTTTAAATCGGTTTGGATCGGACACGAACTGTGCTGGGCATCAAATCCCCAGGATCACTTCATTCCAGTGCCATTTATCCAATGACCCTTTTGCATGAATGCACACAAAATGGTATCTTGCCTCTTCCCCGTACCACGCCGCCTCCCTTCTCCACTTAGCCCTCCTTGGTACGCGTGCTTGCTCCCCCTCCCCCGAGGAAAGTCCACTTGCACTCTCTTTCTGCAAAGCCCAAGCTAAGTCAGCCCTCCTCTCTCTCTCCGCCACTTAGCCCTCACTGCGGCATGATCCCAGCCAGAGGTTCCACCCCCTGGCGAGGTCACAAAGGGGACCTTTTCCTTGATGCCCCCACGCTGCATACAGTTTGAAGCTGTAAAGACAGGGAATAAGATAGCTGTAGGAAGATCTCAGCAGCACGTGGAGGCAAGGCACAAGAAGGGTCCCACGCCTCCGTGATACTCCTCCTCTCCCTCTTCCGTGCCATGTGCAAAATTGAGGAAGTGAGTGCCTTGATTGCAGTTGGGGGGGGGGTTGACTCCCAGTCAGGGACTGGCACTCAACCCTTCGGGGACTGGTAGAGGTCCAGGGACCAGTGGTTGAGAAACTGTGGTGTAGATGCCGACTGTGTCGCTGTCGAAGGTTTCGATACAGAAGCTCTCTTCTTCTTCGACACTGGGCGCGTCGGTGTCGACAGCTTCGATCCAGAGGACGATTGTTTTGACGTCGGACGTGTCGGCGTCGATGGCTTCAAATCAGAGACAAACAGTACATCCTGGGCTGAGCTGGGTGAGGGAGTAGAGCCCAATGTCAATAGCTTTTTGGCCCTTTTGATGGGATCAGTCGCGGCAGCCATTATATCCCACTGCCTTTTCAAGGCATGTGGGGGTCTTTCAGTGGGCTTTGAGGTTTTAGACTGGGTAGCAACCAGGTCCCTCGAGCCATGAGAATGATGGGGTGACTTAGAAGTTGAAGGAGCAGTCAAAACATTATCGTACAGTGAAGCCCTCAAACGTAGTTCCCGATTTCTCCGTGTTTGCTTGGAGAAGGTCTGGCAAATTTTACACGACGTAGTGTTGTGAGCCTCGCCCAAACAGAACAAACAGAGATTATGGGCATCTTGAGAGGGCAATTTTGCTTTACATTTTTCGCAGCGTTTAAAGGTCTTTTTAGACTTTGGGGTATCCTTTTTTTTTTTTAGTCACAAAAATAAGCAGTCCAGTACTCACAAACGTGGTCAGTAAAACAGTCCAATGTTGAAAAGCCGAATATCAGTCAAATCCGTCGTCAGTTAAAAGGCAAGTCCAAAAGCGTAGTCAAAATGCAGTCCGTAGTCAGATATACGTAGAAAAACAGTAGAATTTGAATAGAATAGCTAAGGAACCAGAACGAGGAGCTGCAGAAATCGGTGTACCGATCTCCATGGCGGTCACAAAGGAACTGAGGTGCCTGCGCTTCCTCCCGCCTTATATAGTCATGTGGTAACGTGGGGCGGAGCGCAGGCGCCTTAAAGGAGCTGTGGAACTCGACACCGAGAGGCTTCCGTGCAGGCGCAGAACCCCATTCTAATGGATTCAATGGATCACGCCCCAAATCTGAAGTAGTTTTCTCATTCTTCTCACACATACCCACAAGCACTCTTGCTATTACTAAGATGTTGTGCATAAGCTTCTTATGAGATATACATCCCTGGTCATTTCAAAAAAATCCCAAGCATGTAACACAGGAATTGAGGGGAATGCTTATTTAAAGATTACACTGATTTGACCAAATACTAAGTCTCAGAAATCTGAAATAAAAGGGACAGTTCCACCATAAGTGAGTCATTATCTTTGTAGTTTCTCCAACTTTTAGATTGTAACATAGACTTGTTTGCAATATGAATGGGTATTCAGTTTGTAAGACATTATCTATGCTGTATCTGTTCCACCTCCCTTTTATCTCAGGCTCTCTGTAAACCATGGAGCCATGTGCCAACAAAGCAATAGGAGACAACAGCTCACAACCAGCATATAGATGGCCAAGGTCAACATGCTATTCCTCAGAATAACCAAGCCAATCAACAGTAGCTATAAAGACTAGAAGGCTGGGATCCAGGTGACTTTGTGAGTCTATAGGAGAGAGCCAGCCTAAGCAGAAAATGCTACCCTGATGGGGACAAAGACTGGTGGAAAGAATCCGGCAACAATCCAACCGAATCATCTCAATAAACAGATCATCTGTGTTTAAACCAATGCAAAATGTCAAGTTTAAACCAATGCAAAATGTCAAGTTTAATTGTGTCCCTTAACTTGTGCAGCACTCATTATAGGAAAAAATCGAGCTCTTCACACAATCAGTGAGAAGAGCTCCGGCGCGGCCTGTGGGGAGAGCAGGCTACATTTCCCCTCCCCGCAGATGACCATGCTTGCTTCCCTGGGTGGGCGGATCACCCATCCAGACAACTGGCAGCTGCTCCCTGCAGCTCCAAGGGTCCGGATGCTGGGACGCACTGTCGCATATCACCCCACCCCTAGGTGGGGTGCATTATTGTGATCCCCCTCCCCCCCCGAGTGGACCAGCCACAGCTGCAACCTCAAATGAAGTTAAGGGAGCGCTCACTCCCTTAACCTCAATTTAAAAGGGAGACTACTCAGGCAGATTTGCCGCCCTGTAGTCGCTGGGATTGGTCCCAATCCCAGAAGTTCACACACGTGTGCAAAAACAGGATGGGCTCCCTTAGTCCAGTTTTGCACATATGTGTGAATAGCCTCGATGTATAAATATGCCCTACAATTTTAAACACAGGCAGATCTCTGTACCCACAATTACACACATACAAATAGCAGACAGAGAGTAGCTCTAAACTCACCTTCCAAGGTCGGCGGATCCCTTTGAAAAAATCTGGCATCCACATTGGAAGAACTACTGCTTCCCTTAATAATTTCTTGGCTTCTTCCAGATCTGCTATATCATCCCTGTGAAATCAACTCAGATTTAGAAGGCTAATGCTCATTTTTAAAATGCGAGTACAATATTTTATTTTCCTTGTATTATCATCAAGCTGGAATGTCTTTATTGAGTATTCTGGTGAAAGCTAGAAGCCTGATAATTAATGACCTTCTTTATGAAAAGTATGGGGGGGTGGGGGGACTACTTTCAGCTGTCTATTTCTCTACACCATGCACTATTTTATAAACCTCTATCATGTCCCCTTTAAGTAGACTTTTTTTTTTCTGAATTAAGAAGTCCCAAGCTTTCCCTATCAGGAAACGTGCTTCACATATTTTCCAACTCTACAATATCCTTTTTTGAAATGCGGCAACCACAACTTTATACCAACATCTGGATAGCTGACATCCTGGGAAAGGAACCATATGCATAACAAGCATTGTTATGCTAGCTCAAGAGAATGGTTTAGTCACAGTAAAAACGTGATTGCGCAAGAGTCCTCTTGCCCAAATATCCCCATAAATGAGGCATCCTGTAGTTGCACAAGAATGCTTACAGTATTTTCAAGCCCTTTCTTTAGTGATCCCTAGCATGGAGTTTGCCTTTTTCACAGCTGCTTCACACTAGGTCAATCACTGAACTATTCACTAGGTTTTCATTGAACTATTCACCACAACCCCAAGATCTCTCTTCTGGTTAGTCACTGCCAGCGATGCATTTTCACATGGTCACTATAAGAGTTCATGAAGGCTTACCCTTAAAACTTACTTTGAATATCAGAGATCATATGTATGAAATCAATATATATTGAGCATATCCAGTGTTCAGAGTAATCACTTTCCAGATGCATTTTCAGTACTACTAAATAACCACAGCCAAACATTCATCACACATTTAGGATTAAGGGACAAGTCTCCCAGACAGATATGAACTCCAGCATCAATCATTCCACAAAGTTGGCACCGTACCAATGAATACTTAGATTCCTTGACACAATATCTCTTTCAAGAGCTTCAACCAGATCTTTGTCGTATCCTGCTCCATCAAATTTCTGAATTTCTCCATCACCAGCACCATCCTGAGAAATCTTCTTTCCCTAGACCATTTCAAAAGTGTTGAAAACAAACAAATCAAAAGTAATATAAATTAATTGAAAGTTTAGAACAATTGTACATCTACATTTCTTCTTCTTCCCTTGAACACCTGCATGGCTCTTATTCCCTCTGCCATCATACTCTAACTCAGGCCTGCTCAGCTTTGGCCGCCCAGCTGGTTTTAGACTACAACTCCCATAATCCCCAGCCATAGTGGCCAATAGCCAGGGATTATGGGAGTTGTAGGCCAACATCTACAGGAGGGCCGAAGTTGAGCAGCCCTGCTCTAATTTAAGAATTAAATGCTAACTTTAGCCCCAGCCCATCTAAATGGACTCAAAAAAGCAAAGAAGAGACGAGGTACATATAACAAAGACAAGGGTCACTGATGCAAAAACATTAAGATGAAAAATCAAACACAGTTACATCAACTCAAAATAAATGAACACACATTTTACTAAAACCCTGGGAACAGTAGCTGACATTCCACTCGGTGCACACTGATCCAAGAGCGGACACACACGCTGGTTCCATGTGACTCAATAGCTCATCCTTGCTATTGGCGCAGGTGGAGAGGCTCCATGGCTACTAAGGATTGTGTCATTACTATAGTGAGGATTCTCCTCCTCTCACTCCCAATGGAAAAACCGTCACTACAGCAAGGACCCAATCCTTACAGCCTTTCCACCTTTGCTAGCAGTGAGGATAGGCTGTTGAGTTGCTCTGAACCAGCACATGCCCCCTGCTCTTGGATAGGTGAGACACTGCACAGAATGTAAGCTACCACTGGGGTTGCTAACTGAAAATTCTCAACATCCTTAACACATTACAATAGCAACATGGGGATACATGCATATCATTCAAAGAAAAATATATTTAAAGTCTTGGAGTTAGCATTAGTGCTGCAAGTTGGAGTGGATTGTATGGATACTGCTATTTTCAGGGAGAGCTGGGATGCAGAGCTAGAACCCAACCACTTTTGTTTTGTTTTTAAGAAAAGGCTACATAATATCATTATTATGATAGGGAAGGTAAGTGCCCATCCTTTACCAAATATATGATAAAGGGAGAGCTTTATGGGACTATATATGGAACTATATATGGAATATATGGGAGGAGATCTGGTCTTGTGGTAGCAAGCATTAATTGTCCCCTTTGCTAAACAGGGTCCACCTTGGTTTGCATTTGAATGGGAGACCACATGTGAGCACTGTAAGATATTTCCCTTAGGGCATGGGGGCACACTTTGGGAACAGCATCTGTACACTTGCATGCAGAAGGTTCCATGTTCCCTCCTTGATGGCATCTCCAAGATAGGGCTAAGAGGGACTCCTGCCTGCAACCTTGGAGAAGCCACTGCCAGTCTGTGTAGACAATACTGAGCTAGATGGACCAAGGGTCTGACTTGGTATAGGGCAGCTTCCTATGTGTCTATGTATATATTTAAAACAGCTTCAAGACTACTTAGCTATTTGGTGATAGAGTGAGGAGATTACATCAGTGATGAAACAGGCACTACCCAATAATTCTAATGACAACAGCACAAAATGTGCAACCTTCATTGCATTACCACTAGCACTGAGGGAAGAATTTTAGATTTTACAAAATGCTTCCTAAGATGAAGCAACCCCCTTGAAAAACTGGTTTGCTAATGGCAGAGTTACAACAGCAAAAACATGCCCCCGGATATAAAGGGAGGACTGAAGAGCTTCCATGACTCTGAATACGAGGCCTCTGCACAAGCCCCAACCCATGCCAGTAAGAATGCTGGCAGATATAGGAACTGCGGAACAGATTCCTCCCAGTCCCCAGTGGCAGGCAGCTGTGACCAGGAGACCTCAGTGAATGGTCTGGGAGCACCGGCTCCTATAGCACTAATGAAGCTCAGGAGTTCTGGACCTAGTCAGTGCTTGGATGAGAGACCATTGGGAGCCACATGTAAGCTGCTCTGAGCTTTCTGAAGGAAACAAGGATTATAAGTGTCAATGATATCAACAACTCCGTGAGTACCCTAAAGCAACAAAACCTATTTCTGAGAGTGCTCCATTGCAATGCAGCATGGTATATAGTGGTTTGGAGTGCAAAACTACGACTGAGAAGGCCTGGGTTCAAATCCCTACTCTGTCATTAAGTTCACTGGTGAGCTTGGACCAGTCACTATCTCTCTGCCTAACCTACCCCACAGGGTTGTTTTGAGGTTAACATGGGCAGTTGAAGGAATCATGTACACTGCCCTGTTCTCCTTGGAGGAAGGGCAGGATAAAAAACATGATAAAGATACTAAGTGATGCATACAGCCCCCGACCCAAATTGATTGCACAGGGCTCAATCATCACCATATCAGTGGTCTCTTCATTTTGCTTTCTAACCAGCACAGTACACACTGTTCCTACAAATATTTTAGAAAGGGCCTTCTAGTTTGCCGATGCTGCTCAGTGGTGCTGAAAAGCAGCTGCGTGGGTTGTTTTGGGGTGTTTTTTTTTTAAGCCCAGCTATGCAAAATGAGGAGGCAATTTGCTGCCTATGTATTCCAGCTGCTTGAGAGAAGCAATTAATGAAAAAGAGTACACATACAGCTGGGGACTGAGAGGCCTAGCCAAATGAGAGAACAAGGACAGGGGAACAGGAAGATGCGTATGTGGTAATTGAAGGTGCTTCTCGTGTACCTATTTGTTCCCTTCGGGAGCAGAGTGTGCCTTTTCTGGTTTCTTTCCAATTCCACCTTTTAAAAATGTGACTAAAAGCAAACCTATTCAGAAGTCTCCCATCCATTTTTCTTTTGCATTGGAAAGTCAAGATGATAACATCATTTAGACGTTCCAGGAAACCATATTAAAATGATGCTGAACCTTCACAGGTCCAAGAAAACGGGAGGAGACTGTTCAATCCGCCCAGGGTGGCATACAGTCTTCTCATCTGGACTGTCTCTTCATCATCTTTGTCCCGGAGCAGTTCAATGGGCAGAACACAGTCCACTGATGCACCTCCCCATGGTGTCTGTGCAGCTGCCCAGGCCATGCAAGCTCACAGAAGGATTGCAAAATTCAGTTTTGCAATCTCAAGCATAAGCTATTTTCTTTCTGCCACCTAGTGACCAAACGGTTTGAATAAAATACCCAACTGAAAGGTAAGCAGAAATTCTTCATACGGCGGCTCTTGTTTTAGCATTACAAGTAGCATTATATTCCCAGAGAAAACAACTCTTCCACAAGGCATTGCAGCACAGGCTTAAACCACGCTCAAGTCCTATAATGCATCCCACCAGAAACCTCAGAAAGCATAAATGGACACTTCTATAAATACTTGTCGTATTGGTATTACAAATAAGGCTTTGTGGGCTATAGACCCCTAGTCATTACACTTCACTTTAGCACTACCCTAGAAGTTTCAGCAGCCCCTACTGTATACCTCCCCAGGGAGAATCACTGTGATGTCACAGAAGTTGTTTTGACGAGAGTGGGTGGGCCCAGAGGCCAGCCAACGGTCAAAACCACATACCCACCTAGAAGTGGCTGCAAGTGCTGATGATTCTGTACCCCTCTCTCCCCCCGCTCCTAGCTGAAAGCTCAAAATATGACTCCAGCTGTCAGTAAGCAGCTAGACATACAAGGGAGTGGCAAATTCCAGTATCCGCATTTGAATGAGTAGAATAACACCCCTGGGAAATAACACCTGTGGCAGGTGGATAGCAGGTTTGCTTTACATGTGAAATGTAGCCCCAAGTTTAAGCAAAGGTATCTTCTACAGTCAAATTTAGTTTGCCGCTTAGTAACTCAGTGTCAGGAACACCAATGGGTCCTGATATATACAAATGGGGGTGGGGGGTTGAAGGGCGAAGATCTGCAGAGTAGGAAAGACACACAACCCCTGCAGAAAAAGATAGGTAGGGGGGATAGGCAGGGAGATAATCACTCCCTACCTCCTCCAGAACCACCTTGGCTGAAGGTATGTACATGTGTGCTTCTCTCATGCTGCTGGGGAATATCCCTTGTTGCACACATGCTGGCTGTGGGCCTCTAGGGAGCAGCAATTGTCTTCTCCAAATAGAAGCATGAACACCTGTGTGGGACAGTTATGGGACAGCCATCTCTATCTCTCAGGTGCTCTCAGGATGGCAATCAGCATCCTCAATGTCTCTCTCTCTCTCCCTCCAGAGTTCAATGGAGCCGCTAGGCAAAGGAGCCTTGCCACCTTGTACCGAGAGAACTTAGGATGAGGTGACGGAACTCCCCAGAGTCCAGTAAATCTGGGGGTGAGGTGGGAAGAGAGCAGTTGGCAGCAGATGAGCAGGGCACCAGGTGGAGGAAAAGGAGTGGGGAGCACAAGAGTGAGGAAGGGAAATCACCTGTATGCGTGTGCAGGTGTGAGAGAAAGAACACTCATCTCTGCACATGAGCAAGAAGGAACATGTTCATGTGAGTACGTGTGTGTGTGTGAGCACAAATGCACACTGATGTGCAATATCTTGTGTTCATGAATATCTGGTGACCGATGGAGAGGGATCAAAAAAGGAAATCCCCCTCCTCTCTCTGCCTGAATTTTCCCCTACCACAAAGTCAAGGTGTTAAGACAACCACTGTTTCCAAACAAGCAGTTGGTGAGTATGCATCTAGTTTTCAAAGTACATTTTCTTCTAGCTAGATTTTATTCATACTCATGGTCACATTCCTTGCTTTCACCTTGGCGCTGCTGATTTATTCAGCACAAGATTCTACAACATTTTTACTAAGAGCTGCTGCTTCTATAAACTTCTTACACACAGATATCACTTCTACATAGGTGAATTCACATGCATGTCATGTGTGATGGAAGTGTCTATTTTGCCATGTATACACACCACAAACTAGTTTATTAATCCATTTTATCTGTATATCACTTGAGGTGCTTAGGGTGGTAAACATGGGACTCTCATTGTATCTTCACAACCACCCTGTGAAGCAGGTTAGGCTGTGAGGTCATGACTAGCTTAAGGTCCCCTGGTGAGCTTCAGGGCTGAAGCCAGAATGAGCATTTGAACCAAGGCCCTCCTAGTCCAAACCGACGCATTATTCACTATTTCACACTGGAAATTGTATGCAATTTTGTTTTAACTGTTAAACACACACACAATATTTTATGACAATACTGATTACCTAGGAACACAGATCACTGATACAAAAACAGGAGCAGAAATGAGTAAATATCCTTTTACAAGTTTCCCATAAAGAAGTCTACCATATCTACAGTCTTTGCACAGAGACCATTAGAAACATGCTTGTACACATTAAACTCTGTCACCACTTTTCAGATACAAACAACACTGTGAAAAGAACAAAGAAAAGCTCAGCTGATTAATATGGATAACTGATGTTCCCAAGTAAAAAACAAAGCTTTGTATCAAAAGATTATTTGGTATTTAATGGCTTTAGGTAGACTGGAAGAATTTGCCTCACTGAAATTCATAAGAGGTAAGCACATTTCAAGAAAGTAATTTTTTCTTTTTCCTTCCTTTCACCTTATCTGTAGGTTTTTTCATTTCAAGAATATCCCAGAATTCCACTTGCCACAGTTGCTATAATGAACGATTTCTAAAATTTGTGCAACTGCACTTTAAGAAGTCTGGCAGATAAGAGATCGTCTGCTTGTGCCAGCTAGTTTAAAAGAGTTCTGGCCTCATCAGTATGTATTACTCTACTCAAAATTAGTTAAATGGACTTACATCCTAAATTTAGGATATAAACCACCTAGAGGCTTAGGATCACCCCTGCTAACTAAGCAAAGAAGCATCTTTCAAAGTGGTGATTCTCTTATATCTAGCAGGGGGAGAGCAACTGGCCCTATCCTACCCCAGCACAGCATCCCTTCAGTGGCTGTTGCTGGTATGTGCCTTATGTTTCTTTTTAGCTTGTGAGCCCTTTGAGGACAAGGGACCATCTTCTTTATGTATTATTTATTTTTCTGTGTAAACCACTTTTAGAACTTTGGTTGACGAGTGGTATATAAATATTGTTGTAGTAGTAGTGGCATGAGTTGAGGCAGTATAGAAATGCATTAAATAAATAAACAAACAATGTTATTGTTTCCAGCAATCTTGAATGCGATAAGGAGCAAATGTTCAGGTAAATGCCTTTCCGAGCACAACCTTGCCAGCACTCTCCATTCCGCACAATATACAGCGAGCATGTGCAATCCTATGCATGTTTCCTGTGCCAGCTGCATCTCTCACAACCTGTTTCTTTAACATTCAGATGCTCAGTAGTTGAGGCAGTTGCAAATATTAATAGAGGGGATATTTTTACATGTGTGCATTCATTTCATACAGTAAACAATATCATCTTATGTAAAGCTGACCCCAGAGAGAACTATTTCACGTACTATGCACAACATAGGCAGATATACCAGTGAAGATATTTAAGATCAAGGTGGAGTTCTTTTCTGGGAGAGAAAAGACATCTCTCTGCTTCCACCTGGTTCCTTTTCTTACCTTTTCGTCTTTTCCTTTCGCTTTAGATTCCCTCTCGCGGCTGCTAGCAGGTTTCTCATTTTTTGATATTGGCTGAGCTCTGCCCACAGGTCCCCGTTGCAATCCTGGGGATTCTCTTCTAAGGGGTTTCACTTCTCGATTGGGACGTTTTATCTGAGGTGGGGCTCTGTCAAGCAAAGAAAACATGCACACAGCCATTAAGAGAAGCAAAAGGCTTTACTATTGCGCTTTCCCCACTCAAATCCATTTAAAGTTCAGATGTTGTAGGGAAGGCAGTGAATAGACAGTCATGGTTTGGGGCAACAGGCTGGACTATGTTGCTTGGTTTCTTCGAATGGTATGCAAGAATTGGTCATTCTATTTCTGTGAAGTGTGCTAAGGCATTAAAAAAAATAAAACAAATTACTGCAGATTTCTAGAATCTGGGAATGTTGGGCCTTTGGCTCACCCCTGCAGGTCCTTATCAAATTAAAATCTAATAAGGTATGGAAACCAGAGGATTCTGGTAACCATGGAAAGAAACGAAGCAGCTATATTAAAGAAGAGCATGGTGGCAGATATGTGAGTTTTCTGGGAAATTTTCCAGAAAAATTAACCATGCAATTTTTCCCCTTGTCTGCATAAAATTCATATTAATTTGCCCCCCCTTAAAAAAAAAACTTCAAATTTTCCTGATGCCCTAAATAGATTGGAATTACATTCGGCATGTTATTTGATCTATTTATAGAGTTTTTAAAAAATAAAAAAGCCCAACAAGGCCACCACATTAATTTCCAATACTGTATTTTGAATCTTTTCAAGTAGTTGAACTGACATATTTGATGGGAAAGTGGAGGGTGGAACTAATTAAATCACTACTTCATGTGCTTTAATTGTCTTACTGAAGCAAATTCAAAGCTTTATGTGAAAAGAATTTTTATTGGCATATTCAATAAATCAATAAAACATATATACACTCTTGCATCAATGCAATCGTCACTAAATAATTTTCTGAAACAATGCTAGACATCTGGACTTGTACTGCACATGTGCAGCAGTACAAGTCCAGACTACTGTTGTGCCACTGCTTGCGTGGAGGAAGGGGTGATTATAACCAATCTTCCCTTCCCTCTGAAGCCCACTGTGCGTCACCAAAATATGCCCCTGAGCGTCATGCAACCTTCACAGACCTATTTTTGTAATGCACTATGGGCGTCAGAGGGGAAGGAAGATTCGCAAAAATTGAACCTTCCCCCACCAAAACAACAGTGCAGAGGTAGTGGAATTCACATTGCTGCACATGTGCAATGCTAGTCTGGATGTCAGCCAATCAAATTTTAGAATGGAATTTTTTTTCCCATGGAAAAAGGAAGTATGGGAATTTATTCCAGAAAACTTTCAATTTTGGAACAATTTCCACAGAAACTTCTGGCTGGTGGAAAGCCAAAGTGAAAAGCCAGGAAGACTGCCTGATCACAGGCGCAATTCAGAGTCAGATATCACACCAAGCCATAATAAAGGAAGCTTAGCTATGATGCAACGTCCAAATCGACAAACTAGGGCTTGTGGGGAGCCCAGAAGCCAGAATCAGAAAACTTAGTTTGGTGTGTATTTATAAACCATTGTTTCGCATTATGTTTGGACCTGCAAGCCCTAGTTATAATTGTAACTCTGCCTCCAGAGGCAACTGCACTGTAGCAACACGAGTGCTGAACAAGTGGGAAATGAAAGCAGACAAGCAGCCCTACACCATATCGTTGCCTGTGCATTTGGAAACTCAAACTACGGTTTAGAATCTAACCTATAGTTAGTAAAAGTTATGGTTTTGCATGAAGCCTGAATTGAGCCAAGGTAAAGGAAAGCTGAGGCCACAGCCAGAAACGATGTTCAAAGAAGCCAGGATAGAGGAGAATGCTGGAAATACAAGGCTTGCATCCAAGGATGGAAATAGGTTCAGTCTCTTAGGTAACCACTATACTCAGGGTTCAGGAAATCCTCTAGTCTACTAGTCTGTGATGAGTGAAAAATGATGCCCAATGAGTGAAAAAAATCTTGACAAGTAATGTACCAACATAGGTCAAGGAACCTTTAAGCAAGTAAAATATTCTATCTGGCTGGTGAACTGAGCCAACTTTTCTTAACCCCTGGATATACTACACGGAGGCTATTCCCACGACCAGGAGAAAGTGGGCTAAGGGAGCCTAGCCCGGTTTCTTCTGGTCATGTGTTGCAATGGGAGCCGCACAGCTCCCAGCAGCAAACCTCCCTAAGTGCCCCTCCCCTTAAACGAGGTTAGTGGACCGTGCACTCTGCTAACCCCATTTTCAGGACTGTGTGCCGCTGTGGTGCGGCGATTCATGAGAAGACCCTCGGCCAGCGGGGGGGGGGGCTCCAACAAGCCTCCCAGCCTCAGGGGTATCCCTGGAATGCCCTGCGCACTTGCGGGGGGCATGCTGGGACTTCCAGGGGCCGGGTGGCCCCCGATCCCCACCGCCCCAACTGGCTCCATGATGGAGCCAGTAATCGTGTAGGCTGCCAATTGGGCCACCCAGGGTTTGCCAACAGACCATCTGCGGGGAGAGCTGGTCAAGCCCGCTCTCCCTGCAGGCTCTCCACACTGCTCATGTGGAGAACCTCACGGTAGTCATGTGCACAGACCGGTTCGGAGGCCATTCTAAAGGCCTCCAGACCGGTCCGGACACGGGGTGGTTTTGGTTCGGGAGGATGGGGTGGGGGGTTCCAACAAGAAATGGGGGGGCGTTACTCACCCCGGAGACAACCACACCGTAATTCACTGAGCAATCGGGCGGCAGGATATCTCCCTGCCGCCCGCTTCATTCCCCGCTCGGCGGCTCCGTCCTCATGTACTGTAAAGAATCGTCCTCCTTAAGCATTTAAACCCTTCAAAGCCCCGCTGGCGCTCGGCTGGCGGGCGCTCGGCTGGCGGCCGCCCCAAGAGGACCCCTGCTGCCCCCAAGAGGACCCCTGCCACCCCCATCCTTAAGAAATAACCTCCCATTGAAAGGGGACGGCAAGAGAGCTGCCTGCCGTCCCCTTCCGCTTTGCCGGTCTGGCTGCAAAGGGCTTCTAAGAAGCCTTTCGCGCACGCGCGCAAAGGGCTTCTTAGAAGCCATTTGCAGCCAGACCGGCAAAGCGGACGGTAGGGAGTTCTTCTCCCGCCGCCCGACTTAAAAATCGGGCGGCGGGAGAAGAACTCCCTACCGTCCGCTTTGCCGGTCTGGCTGCAAATGGCTTCTAAGAAGCCCTTTGCGCGCGTGCGTGAAAGGCTTCTTAGAAGCCCTTTGCAGCCAGACCGGCAAAGCGGAATGGGACGGCAGGCAGCTCTCCTGCCGTCCCCTTTCAATGGGAGGTTATTTCTTAAGGATGGGGGTGGCAGGGGTCCTCTTGGGGGCAGCAGGGGTCCTCTTGGGGCGGCCGCCAGCCGAGCGCCCGCCAGCCGAGCGCCAGCGGGGCTTTGAAGGGTTTAAATGCTTAAGGAGGACGATTCTTTACAGTACATGAGGACGGAGCCGCCGAGCGGGGAATGAAGCGGGCGGCAGGGAGATATCCTGCCGCCCGATTGCTCAGTGAATTACGGTGTGGTTGTCTCCGGGGTGAGTAACGCCCCCCCATTTCTTGTTGGAACCCCCCACCCCAGTGCCGGACCGCAGCTCCACAGTTCCGTGCACACCCCTACCTCACGGTCTCTCAGACTTTAGATGATTCATCCAACAACTAAAGAGACTCAATGTGAAGTCCCACTTTGAACCTAGTTACCTGTGCTCAGCTGGAACAGGTGGTGGCCAAACTGTTGGATCCCTAAATGGTTCGTCTTGATAAGGCACAGGGATATCTGTAGGTCTGTCTATTTTAAAACTCTCTAAAGTGTTGACAATGCTTTTTACTTGCTCAAATTCTTCCAATAATTCTTGCCGAACCTTGAAAATAAACAAATAATTTTATTCTATAGAATAAATATCAGTATTTACAAACATACATTAATCACAATGCACCAGAACAGAGGAGTTGTCATTATCAGCAAATCACTTAAAGCAGGAATGGTCAGAAGATCACATTTCAGCAGTGGACTTCTGTACAGTGTTGGTAGACTATCTAGTGACTGCTGGTTTCTGGAATGATGGTCTAGGAAGATCTTGGTCTAGTTCAGGAAGGCATGAAAGTGCATACTCAGAACTACTTAGTACAGATTGGTATCTTAACTGTAAATATCCTAAGTATACAATTTTGCTCTGTAATTTTAAAATATATTAGTGAGAAACTGGCATTATATTTTAAGTGGGAATTAGAATTAATAGGAATTAATACCAAAAAAAGAAAGAAAAGGACAAACCCCAATCCATGAATTTCTTTGTGTGTGCATACACTATATCCTGCTCAGATATTGTAGGTATCTTGTGCTTTAGGAGATAAAGTACTGATCAATATTTTCCTTGCATTGAATGTGTACCTCCAAGCTGGTTCATTTGCTCAATGGTGCTGGGTCTTTCCCTGCCCCCAACCCCAATTTTGGTTCTACTTGGTCCTTTCATTAGTAAATATACATCCATTTTAAAAACTCTGAATTAAGCTTAGGTTTCCAAAATTTTCACTGCACACCTAACCTATGACTGTGAAAAGAAAAAGTGAGAAATGATTTCCCATTAGTCAATCATTTCAATAATTGATGTGACATTCACTTAGAGATAAATGAAAAAGATCCTTCGGCATACATAAGTATCCCAGATAGAACTGTGTTACTTTATATTACTTACTCTAAGCATTTCTCTTTATATTCTGAAGGTAGGAAATGTTCTACAAACTGAAACTTCACCTTCTTCTGCAAAACCTTTGCTTTAAACACTTGGTCATTATCCGCTGCTGAAGTGAAGCTTCAGTACATGTGACTTCACCTGCTCACACTCATCTTGTTACTCTTGTCTCTCTGCACCCTCCTATCACTCTGTTGAAAATGTAAATTGTAAGGTTCTCAGGACAGGTGATGCCTTGTTGCTTATAGTTCATGACAAAAAGCCATGTTCAGTGCTGGCACTATATAAATAAGTGTTTAAGAAGTTAACTGTTCACACTGAAAATTGGCCCAGTGCTGCTGAAGAAGATGCAAAGGGTGTCCCGTAGGCCTGTATGGCATCTGTCATACAACGCAAATTATACTATAAGTTATATGTGGATTTTTTAAAAAGTATAAATGTGCTGCATCTCTCACCAATTCTAGAGCCTCTGTTGTGTTTATTGTTAAAGAATATGCTAAGCAGCATCATTAACAGCTATAAAGACTGTTTGTTGCAATGCATCCTTTGGTCATGTTACCTGCACATGTACAGTCTGTTCCTGTTGTGATCAAAGACTGCCTGAACTTTAAAATACTCATTTCCCCCCCAGCAGAATCAAGCCATTATAAACAGAAAATCAATAGGATGGCTTCATAAACTTAATGAATTCAGGGTCTTCACAGGGTCATACCACAAAAATCTTTAAACAGGTATAATGTTACTTAGACTAAACATTCATTTCTAGCAGGGTTTTTTATGGAGAAGGGGGAAAGTAATTTGTTTGATCTTTCTTTCCCCCACAACTGATCTCATCAGCAACAGCTCACATAAGATGTTTTCTTCAATGTGCAAGCTGTCCTGATCACCGCCTCTCAAGTGCACACTTATGGGGACAAAGTAACATGTGAATTGGGTATTGGCACAGCTGGCAGAAACTCCCATGTTTATAGCATCTGGGAAAGTGTCACCTCAATCATAGGTATTGTTGCTGGTTGAATTAATCATCACCAGGTTTGCATGTCATATTTGTTCAAAAAAACTGCGCGAACAAGGATGATTCAGACTGCTTGCATTTAAAGCAAGCTTACCTTTGCAAACAAACTCTTAAATGAAGGGTCCAAATCTGCACAGCAGTCATAGAGGGGGATTATGACTTACAGTATCTAAGTTAAGAGAAATCTATGCAGTATATATAACACTAGAAGCAACTTCTGTCTCTGTAGGCTGCACAGACAGACCCAACAACAAATAAGCAGAGGGCTGAATACCTAAATGCTTAAACACAACAATTAAACAAATACAAAATATAAAAGGGAATCAAATCCCATTAAGGTGAATATTCCTCTAATGAAATTGAAGAGGATGTTCATATGGATTATTCAGTGAAAACTAAGGCTTACAAAAGCATGTCCATTTTTAAACCTTGAGCAATTATTAGTAAATATAGTGAATAGGTAGAAAAAGAGACAACAGTGGAATAGTTTTATTTCTTGTTTAATGAGTCAAAGTAATGGTGCTGCAAACCAGGAAAATAGAAATATTCTGCAGTAGAATTACGGCTGGAAAAGAGAATTAGTTGCAGCCTGATCTGAAATCTGTTTATTCAAGAGAGTCCTACAGCTCAATGGGACTTACTTCCTAGTCAGTCTTAAGGGCGCAGCCTTAGAAACCAAGGCCAGAATGTGATACGTGCTCTTTGTTCCAGCACAGTAGCCACAATTAGAAAGCAACACAGCAGCACTGTGTAACTGACATCAATCAGAGTTGCATTTAAGAAAATTTATAAAACATATGCCACAAAGTTTTGACCACATAACATAACAAGATACCCAAGCAGAACTGGACTTGTCCTTCCCTACCAGAGGTGAATAAAATTTACCAACTGCCCTGTGAGCTGGAAGAAGATGGAGAACAAGAATAAGAAAGTGAGGCAATCAAAGAAATATCCCCAAACCCCATACTTACTTATTGTTCTTAATAATTTACTATTGTTTACCACTGATTTTTATGCAAGCTACTCTGGGAGCTTTGTCTACTGAAGAGCGGGGGAAGGATGCTTTAAATTAATAAAAATAAAGAATAATGTGTATTCCAAGCCAGTGCTTTGAATGAATTAAGCTCGTATGTTGTATCTTCCTGCCCATTAGATGAGATCAAGATGAGACAGGAAAGCAGAATAGCTTGCAAATTGATTGATTAAGTGCCGTCAAGGTGCCGACTCTTAGGGACCACATAGATAGATTCTCTCCAGGATGATCTGTCTTCAACTTAGCCTTTAAGGTCTCTCAGTGGTGCATCATTCATTGCTGTTATAATCGAGTCCATCCACCATGCTGCTGGTCATCATCTTCTCTTTCCTTCAACTTTCCCCAGCATTATGGACTTCTCTAGGGAGCTGGGTTTTCACATAATATGTCCGAAGTATGATAGTTTGAGCCTGGTCATTTGTGCCTCAAGTGAAAATTCTGGATTGCTTTGTTCTTTATTTTATTTATTTATTTATTTATTTATTGTTAAATTTATATACCGCCTTTCATTAAAACAATCCCAAGGCGGTTTACAGCAAAAATTTAATCACAGGATGGTAAAAAAGACATAATGAAAATATTAAGTGAAAAATATTAAACAAATCTAATTAAAAATTTAAAACAAAAGCATAAAAGCAATACAGAGTATAAAGAGCAGCAGCAGAGAATCAAATAAATGCCTGTGCAAAAAGCCAAGATTTTACACTCTTTCTAAAAGCTGTGATGGAGACCGAGGAGCGAATAGCTGCCAGGAGAGCATTCCAGAGTCTGGGGGCAGCAACAGAGAAGGCCCTGTCCCACGTGCACAACAACCGAGCCTCCCTCATTGTTGGCTCCCGGAGCAGAGCCCCCTTAGATGACCTCGTCAAGCGGGCAGTAACCCTTGTTCTATGACCCATTTGTTTGTTTTCCTGGTTGTCTATGGTATCCTCAAAAGTCTTTGATTTCGATTTTTTCAGCACCAAACTTCAAAAAGCATCAATACTTTTTCTAGCTTGCTTCTTCGAAGTCCAGCTTTTGCATCCATAGAGTGTCATCGGAAAAACCATGGTCCGAACTATTCTAATCTTTGTAGGTATAGACACATCATGGCATCTAAATATCCTTTCCAAGGTCTTCATTGCAGCCTTACCAAGTGCTAATCTAGGGCATACTTCTTGACTGCTGAATCCTTTACTGTTGATGGTCGATCCTAAAAGGCAGAAGCTATCCACCACTTCATTATCAATTCTGAGGCTGGTTGCTGTACCCATTGTTATTACTTTAATCTTCTTTACATTTAGCCATAGTCCCATTTTTTCACTGTGCTCCTTGACTTCCATTACTAGAGCTTGCAGATCATCCGCATTCTCAGCTATCAGAGTGGTGTCATCAGCGTAGCACAAGTTATTGATGTTTCTTCCTCCAACTTTAAAACCATGCTTATCTTCTTCTAATCCAGCTTCTCTCAGGATATCAGCATATAAATTGAATAAATAAGGAGAAAGTATACAGCCTTGCTTTACCCTTTTGCCAATCTGGAACCAGTCTCTTTCACCATGTTCTGTCTGGACTGTAGCATATAAAATGGTTGGAGATGGAGATGGGGCCGTAGCTCAGTGGTAGAGTATCTGCTTTGCATGCAGAAGGTCCCAGGGTCAATCCCTGGCATTTCCAAGCAGGGCTGGGGAAAGACTCCTGCCTGAAACCTTGAAGAGCCACTGTGAGTCAGTGCAGACAGTACTGAGTGAGATGGACCAAGGGTCTGACTCAGCAGAAGGCAACGTCCTATGTTTCTAAGCAGAGTTAGCCCACTGATTTGCCAATACAGTCACTACTTTTGCTAAGAGGTCAAAACAGTACACAGGAAAGAGGGCTGGGAAGAGAAGCAAACAGGGAGTGCAGAGGGGAAAGAATAGGGAGAGTTGACTGTACAGCTGCTGCTTCTAGTTAATACCAATGCTTTCTCTAGATAGGGATGTGCCCAAACCGTGGTTTAAAGTGCAGTTTGAGCACTTTTTACGAAACAGGATCGGGAACTTTAAGAAAAAGGAGAGCAGGTCCTTACCTGCTCTCTGCTGCCCCATGCAGCTTCCTGCTGGGGCAGTGCGAGTCCCAGTAAGCCCCCCCCGCCCCGTGTGGCACCAGCACACACATGGCGTCCGCACATGTGTGGGCACCATTTGCATGGTCAGCAATATCATGTTATATTATGATCTTCAGCTAAGCAGAATCCATAGATAGTTGGCATGTTAAGAAGCTCCTGAAAGGAAATCTTGCATTCTAATTGGAGGCCAAAGGTTGCTGAAGGAGCATCTTCTCTCAAATGCACCTGATTATGGGAATTTCAGGGGAGACCAGGCCAGGGTTTACTAAGGCAATGATGGTAGAGCACTCTCTGTAGTGGCACCTTTACATGAGAGGCTAATCTGGCCAGATCACAAAAGGATTTTTGGGGGAAAGAGTAAAACCCTTTCTGTTTATGAGAGTTTTAATCTATGGGTAGCTAAGGACATTGCGTGGATACTGTGGCCTGCTCCCAGTGTATTAATACTGCAATTTTATTTATTTATTTAGGCCAGGAAGTTACTTTTTTAATGAAAGCTGAAATATTGCAATATTTTATATTGTTTATTTTATATTTTACATTTTAAGATTCTATTTGCTAATAGGGATGTGCCAGAACATGGTTCGGCTGTCTGAACTGCCTGCACCTCTCTTTAAATTCAAGAGCTTACACAGGCCCTTTAAAGCAGAGGAGAGAAGGTCTGCACCTGCTCCTCCTGTGCTCCCCGCCATTGCTGCCATCCCGGTGCTCCGCCAGCTGGGCACAGCTGGGAGGAGTGTTAGGATGATGGCAAGCGGAGGAGCAGGTATGGACCTGCTCCCTCTGCTTTAATGGGGCTGTGTAAGCCCTAAGGTTTAAAGGGTGGTGCCGGCAATTCGGATAGCTGAATCACGTTTCGGCACAAACCGACTTGCTAATTGCTACAAGAGCTGTTACTGACAGAATATAATTTTAGATAACATAAAATTATTTTGCCACAAGTTTCATTTTATCATACCTGTTGCCATTTGCCTTTCAGCGCTGGGTCTCTGACTGACTGACAGTGTCTCTGAATTTGCTGGATGACACCCTGGTAATAAACCATAGAAGAGTCGTAGTTGCCAAGAAGTGCGTATTCCCTTCCTTTTTTAGCATTATCACAAATCTCAGCCAAATTCATCTTCTTTGGGAAACCTACAGTACAACATGAAATCACAAAGAACAAAACAATTACATGCTATCAAACAACTCATTCAGTAGTAACTTAGGTCTCTAACTCATATTTAAAGACTTCTCATACTTCCAGCTTTCTGCATCAAAATTCACATTCCCCAAACTATACAGATTGGAAGCCTGGAATGTTCGGGAAGGGAGGGGCGGTGGCTACAGTAGCAGTTAACCTTTTAGACAAGGCTATGTTCCTTTGTCCTATCATTTTTGGGGCCCCAGTCTATGCAGTGGACCACTTTAATTGTGAAGTTACTACTGCATAGCAAATTCAAAGTTCAAAGAACTATCAACAGCAGTTAGCTAGAGGGAACCACCCAAACTATTACTTCTGAGATGTTTTTCAATACTAAACTTCCTAGCAAAGATATTTTTTCTCGCTGAGGGAAGTGATGTACATACTCTGTACTAAAGCTAAATTAAAATTTGCACCAATCTTAATTCTGTATGGTGTGCTAAGAAAAGCTCATTCGGGTATTTGGGATGTGGTGCTATTAGTATGTTAATAACTCTTCTCTCTCCTTTTGATCAGATTCCAGTGGAGCTCCTGAACCAGTGTCAATGATGGACTGGATGTGGGCGAGCAAATAGCAACATCGTCCAGACAGAGACACTTTGGCTTTCCCACTGAATAAATCTGGGATTGGTTATACAGCCTTTTTTGGATGAATTATGCCTTTGCATAATTTATACAGATCAGAAAATCCAGCTTTTCTTGGTACACAATTTGGATTGCAAGGTCCACATTTTTAATTTTATCTTTAGCAGAGTACACTACCAGGGAATCTAATTGCAGCATTCATGCAGTTGAGGATGCATAATGGTAAGGACACAACTTTTCTGACATAAAATATCTCATTAGTTAAAACAGACCCTTTTATGTCTGCCCATCTACCCAAGTTCTAGTTTTACAGATCTTTCCAATAACCCACCCACACAATCATAAGCCAACTAGCTGCTATATCTATTTTTATGCATTCTAGTCCTCATGAAAGATGCTTTGCTGAAATGATATAAAGCAGTCCAACATGGGTTATGCAGGGCTGCAAGCTCTGGCCTAGCAATGCTCTTTCGCTTTAATATAAAGAGCTGTTAATTACTTCTAGCTGGCCTCATTCCAGGACAATCATCCAAACAAATGAATGCACTTGAGATCCAGCAAAGCCTCCCGGATTCTCCAGAGAACATGGTAGGATAGAGGATGAGGTCATCAAGATATTTTTGGCACAAGTAAGACACAATTCAATATTGCAACATGTATGACATCCTAGTAATCACAAACACAGGCAACTGTTCTTCAAGGACAGACATCAGCGGTTCAAGGCATCCGTATCAGAAGAACAATTCTCAAAAGTATTTTGAACATATGAAGCTGATTTATACTGGGCGGGCTTAGACACAATACAAAACCATGGTCTGTTCAGCTGAACCATAGTTTTGTGTCATGTCTAACCTAAGCCTGCCCTCAAATCATGATTTCTTTGGAGCTCACAAACCATCTGAAACAATAGTTTGAAGCTGTTTTGCAAAACCAGTTGTGTTAACCGCAGTTTCCCATTATGTCTGCATTCACAGACCACTGACACACCATAGTTATGGTGATCAGTCTGCTTCGAGAGGCTGATGCATCATGGAGGCAGGACTGAATTTATGACCTTATGAAGATGAATCCTGAACAAACTGGAAACCATAGCAGACAAGAAGCTATAAACGAGGGGTTGCCTGTTGCATGTCTGGAAGCTTGAACCACTGTGTAGGTTTTTAACTTGGTTTAGCAGAAATGATCGTTTCATGTTACATCTGAATCCAGCCACCAAGTCTGATCCATCTAGCTCAGTATTTACACGAACTGGCAGCAGCTCCCTAGAATCTTAGACAGGAGGGTTTTTTTCCCCTCCAAACCTACCTGGAGATGCCAGGGACCTACTACGCACAACCAAAAACCCTAGATTTTTTTTCTAGGAAGGAATGATGCTAAGTTGTCAAGGAACACTCTATAAATCTTCTTCCATTTGAAATGAACACAAAACAACTTCTGCTTTGTGAACAAAGGGTCCATCTCAATATCTTCCTCACATGAGCCACCTGAGGTTAACTCAACACAATTGTTTGCCAATGCTTTCCCCTTTTTTGTTTTGCTTCTAAATAAGCATACTTGTATCTTTTCAAACTGGAACAACATGGCACAAGAGAAACCAACGCTCACACTGATCCTTCTGGTGTTCAAATTGCATGCACCTATCATGTTGGTCCCACAACAGACAATTGCAGTGACCAGCTGCATGGACCAACACGGGCTAGAAATCTGATAAGGTGCGGACTACACATCACAATTTGTTCTAAAAAAGCAACCAGTGCCGATGCATCATAATGCAGTGCACATCTTGCTCCATTCCCCATCACCAGATCCCATCTGGAAGTTTAATGTTTGAAATGTCTATTAGCATCCATCTTTTCATTTAGAACTACACAGCATTATTTGTCAGCAAAGTAGGGATATGCCCAAATAGTTTTGGGCAGCTGCGGGGGTGGGAGAGCAATAGCTTTAAGAATGAGGCACACAGCCGCATCCAAATGTTTTGGTGGCGGGCAAGCAGTCACTTTAAGAATGAGGCATGCAGGTCCTTACCTGCCCCTCCGCCGCCGTTCCGGTCGTGGTGCTGTCCTTCCCCAAAGGCCACATGCGGTAGCCATTTGCATATCGGCAACACCATACTGACTATGCAAATTATTGTGCCACTGCCGCAACACAGGTGTGGGTGGCCTTTTAGGAAGACCAGAATAGCGCGGGGCAGCAGAGAAGCAGGTAAGGACCTGCATGCGTCATTCTTAAAGCTACCGCTCAACCCCCACCAAAACATTTTGTATGTGGCTGCCCAAATGGTTTCAGTGCATCTCTAATGAGGCACCAAAATGATTCAGGCACATCCCTATAACCTAGTGAGCTGCTATGTATGCTCAAGCTTCAGAGCCATCTTCAGGCACAGAAGGGAACAAGAATATGCAACATCAGTCCTTGTGACTGGCAGCAAATTTGAAGCCTCTGAATTGGCCAGGTTTAGAACAAACACTAGCAGCCTGGCCTTCTGCTTTTGTCTAGTCAAGAAGAGCAGAAATCAGGGGCGTATCTAGGGTAGGGCAGGCAGGGCATGTGCCCTGGGCGCCACTTGAAGGGGGGGGCGCCATTTTGTGAATTTTTTTAAAAAAATTAAAAATGGCTGCCAAAAACAAAATGGCCATCGTGCATGCTCAAATGGCCTCTGTGAGGCCCTAGGTCATGCCAGGCCTTGCAGAGGCCATTTGAGCATGCGCGGTGCCCATTTTGTTTTCAGTGGCTTTTAAAAAAAAAGATTATTTTTTAAAATGGCCACTGCACATGCTCAAATGGTACCTGCGAGGCCCTAGAGGCCAGCTGGGTCAGGGGGAACCTTTGCAAAAAAAAACAAACCCTAGCCTTTAGGAAGCCCCCCAAAGGGGCTACAGGTAAAAATAAAATAAAAAATAATAATATAAGACACTGTACACATATTCAGATTGGCACTATGTACAGAGAATCAGGGCTTGTGAATACTGAGCTGACGCTTATGAGCTAGGATTGTATTCATTTGCTCTTAATTTGCTTCTTGTGATAAGTGAGTAAAATGTGATGTCTTAATAATATGGCTATTAATGGTGAGTTTGTCTTTGAATCAGTGTGAAATCCTTAATATTAAGGCCCACTGGGAGTTTCTTGCTCTCTTTCTCTCATTTTAACTGTCTTTCTGAAAGAATAGAATAGAAGTGACACAGTTTACTCTGCATATCCTTTAATTATTTTCAGAGTACCTGGGGAAAGTCAAATTTTAAAACTTATGAAATAGTGATGCTACAATGCATAGTAGAGAATTAGACAGACACTTCTGTTTAGTTTTCCAAGTATACCTCCACATAGTATTTGGGTATTTCATGAGCCCCACCGTACTGAAATTTGTAGTTTTCCAGCATTTTTTGGTCTGGCTAAGTCCACTGCTAAATATTTTTTGAAATATTAAAAGATTAACGAGCCTGACTTGTATTTTTCAGCTGATATTATGGTAAAGTTATCTGAAAGATGGGTGTCAGATGCTTGGACAGGGGGGCGCAATTTCAGTGTTTGCCCTAGGCGCTATTTTCCCTAGATACTCCTCTGGCAGAAATACTAGCCTTGCTACAGCTCTGGCATCAGTGCCTCCTAAGAAGTGGGGATGGGGCTATAAGAAGGTCCCACGTTCAGTCCCTAACATGATATGCAGGTAGGGCTGTGAAAGACTCCTGCCTGAAACCTTGGAGAGAAGCTGACAGTCCACAATACGAAGCTAGATGGACCAAATGATCTGACTTGGTATAAGGCAGCTTCCTATGTTCCTAAGTGCCTCCTAGGTCCAGATTCCAAAGTAATCAGCCTAGATATTCTTAAAAGAACAACTGGGGGGAAACAGCCAGCAAACTTTCATTTAATGCAATAGGATGATGTCAACCTGGAGCATCTTCTCCTTGATACAGAATGAACTGTTGGATTTACATGAACTAAGAGGGTGCAACTACACCTACAAAAAAACCCTTTGTCTAATTGTCAGCAAGTCCCACCCACACAGTATGGCATCCTTGGCTCTCATTTTATCCAACATCCTCGCTGCAGTCACTGCGAACTTATGCACCCAATTCTCATTCACAAAGACCACAAATGTTCTTCACTTCACATGCTCTTCCCAAATTTTATTCTGCTTGCAGAACCTGGCTTTCCAGTTTGCATGATTTTGCAGCTGACTCATAGTAAGCTCCACATTCCTATTTTTTAACAGTTTTCATATGATCCCTGTATCATCACTTGATTCTTGCACCAGTGACAGCTCCTAAGATAGCTTCTGAGGCTCCTTCATGCTTGGATTCTAGATAAGAGAGTTTACAGATATGCATGTCTAAGAGCTGCTGTTCCAAGTCCATAGTTTAAAAATCTTGCACGAGATAAGCTAAAGAGGTCATAAAATATATTAACCTTCGTTCTTCACAATGTAAGCTGAGCTGATCCCAACTGAGGATAAAAAGAACCTCTCCACTATAAACAAGATACACTGTACTGTTGATCAAATACAGTCTGAAGAGCTTTTCCTTCTTTGAACAAACAACAGACATATTTCTTCCACACCTATATACTCAAAGACAGACTCCTATATTTCAGATAAAGATAATCCCAAAATCTTTGCAGAATTTCTCTTCAGATATGCAGACCACTGACAGAGCCAGTACTCCATTACTGCTTTTTGTTTCTTAATACATGGTGAAGGGGACGGGTCACTTTACACTCTCGTATCAATTCTTCCCATCAGGTAGAAGTGAGCACATGCCATTTCACCTGGGTTTTATGGCTTCACCCATTCAAGACACTTCAGAGCAATTATCATACCACTCAGAAACATCAACTGGCATTCTGGACTATTTGGCATTTGGCAGAATATTGGCTAAACAGGCATTATCTAATCTGCAACCGTAGATTCTACCAGTTGAGTTTCATACTTCTCCTTTATATTTTCCAGCACCAACCAGACAAATACTCTAAAAGGGACATTATCAGTCTTCTTTCCAATAGTAACAAAACAATGCCTGAAATCTTTTACAGCCTTTGCTCAACAGCCACAAGCACAACTTTCTTTTGAAAAAGAAAAAACTGTGATTCCAGGCCTGACCCTAATATCCCCTATGATATGCTGGTCCTGCATGCCCATCCTAAAGGCAGTGCCACATCAAATATTCTGATTCTGCATGTGGCTCACAACCCTCATCTTGCCCAGTCCCCTTGTTTCAGCTTACTTTTGGCAAAGTATGCTGACATCACCCTGTTGGCATGGATACAAGGATGAGCAACTCAGGGTTGTCTCAGTACTTCATCATTGGCTGGCCTGGAGCTGAATGTGGAAAATGCCTCCACTGAAAAGTACTGTGTTTGAGGAGATAGGAAAGCTTACCAATGGTGTACAATTGACAGTGATCATTTCACACATTCAGATCGTCATTTGCATTGCAGTGCAGCCATGTGAGAACTCAACCTCACTTATGTAACTGTGAATTACACCAAAGAATTTTGAAAGGATACAGCCCAAAAGCTGAATGAGATTACACTCCACCTTCCATCTATTTGATGGTTCAAAGGCACACCTGGAGCAGACCAGATGAGATTTTCTTTAAAACGCTATCAGCAGAGTTCTCTCTAATTTTTTCCATCTGTGTGCTGAATGAGCTTTTTCTGGGTGGCAGTATCAAGGCAGTGTGTGTGGCATGTGTATTCAGAATGGGGCCTTCCTGATTCAACCTGAGTGGGATCTAAAATTATCTGAATGGTCATTAAAAAAATGTGTAAGTGCATGCACATATGCATGCCTTAAAGGGAACACAGATTATCAGTGACAACATTTCGCTGTTACAGTTGAATATATAATGAATCTTTTCCTATATTACTAATAGCAACAAACCCACTTTTTAAAAACAGTTATTGATTAAGTGCCATCAAGTCAGTGTCAACGCTTAGCAACCACATAGATAGATTCTCTCCAGGTTAAAAACAGTACTTGATTAATTTTATATTACTTGGTGGGGGTCAGTGTTAACTAGGGAGCTGAGGGAAAGGAAACCATATAGAATGTTATTGTCCTTATAACATCTCAGCCAGTCCCGCAGAAATCTGTACAATAAACATTCCAGCTTCTGCGTGATCCTTTCTCATGTTGATTTTGAAGCCATAGCCTTCAAAATCAACATGAGATTTTGGAAAGGAGAGCTGGTCTTGTGGTAGCAAGCATGACTTGCCCCCTTAGGTAAGCAGGGTCCACCCTGGTTGCATATGAAAGGGAGACTAGAACTGTGAGCACTAGAAGATATTCCCCTGAGGGGATGGAGCCACTCTGGGAAGAGCAGAAGGTTCCAAGTTTGCTCTCTGGCATCTCCAAGATAGGGCTGAAAGGGACTCCTACCGGCAACCTTTGAGAAGCCGCTGCCAGTCTGTGTAGACAATACAGAGCTAGATGGACCAATGGTCTGACTCAGTATATGGCAGCTTCCTATGTTCCTATGCACCCTCACTAATTTTCCAATTTCTTGCTATCATTTAGACCTGCAACATCAGCTATCTGACAGATCCCATCTTAAAGGGAGGGGGCGGAGATCCGACCCCTAGCCTGACAGCGCCCCACGGATAAGACTAAGGATTAAGGGAGAGAAGGGGCCTCTCTGCTCCGTTGTATGGGCTCAGCCCCAGACTACAGCCTCCCTTTCCCCCACCCCCTGCCGAGGGTGGCTAGCTGCCTTTTCCCCTCAGGCCCTCCCCCTGGCCAGCCCTCCCCTGCCAGAGAGGAGCACTCAAGGGCAGCACAAATCTGTTACCCGACGAGCGCCCAGAGCTCGCTGGGATTTGCAGTTCTTTCAGGCCCGCGCTTCCTTGGGCAACCAGACGAAGCGATGGCTAGCCAAACTACGACTCCCGTCATGCTTCGCGAGGAAGGGAGAGAAAGAGAGAAAAGCCCGTTCTCTCGGGTCCTCTGGTTTATTACCTACCCGCGGACTGACCGTCGGTTACGAAGCACGGCGGCGGCTACTCGCGATTCCTGGCTGGAGGGATGAGCGTCGCATCTTCCTCACCCTACACAGCCGAGGTGGACTGATCCGGCAGGGAGGAAATAAAGCGATGGAACCGGCGGCCTGACCTGGCGAGGCCGCGTCCTTCGGCTGCGCGCGCGAGGGGGGACGGAGGGGAGGGGGCGCAGCCCTCTGGCTCCTTCAGCCCGTTGGTGCGCGCGCGGCGGCGGCGGCGACTTGTTGCCATGGAGGCAGAGCAGGGAGAGCGCGTCGCGAGTAACAGTCGCTGCTCCCCCTGCTGGTGGGAGACCTGAATCTCCCTCACGTCGAGACGCGTCTTGGTGCTCGCTGGGGCTTGTCTCTCTTCTGCCCCTGTTCAGCGAGCATACAATACATATTCTGGCTGAGGAAAGCAGCTGCAGGACTCTGCTCATGCAGGGGTAACTCGTAAGGTCTCTGTAGGGGGATGATGGTGTTAAGTGCCCGCCCTGTTGCTACTCTGACTTGTTTCCAAAATAACCAATCAAATCTCGCTTCAAAATTGAGGGGGGTCTCACCAGGGTCCCGAGCTGTGGGCCCCTTGTTATCATTATTAAACTTACATATTTATGTATTTACTGTTCAGTGTATATACTGTGGTTTACAATACAGTGGTCCCTCGACTTACAAACTACTCGACATAAGTATTTTTCGAGTTACAAACGGCAGTTTTAGATCCGGTTTTAGATGCGGTTTTTTCGACTTACAAATTTTTAGATGGGGTTTCCTCGACTTACGAATTTTACATGCGGTTTCCTTGACTTGCCTGCCTGTTTACTGCCTGTTTATTCTTGAAAAGAAATGTTCCTGTGCAGTTTGCAAGCCTTACTGGGGGTCTGGGTCTTTTTTCTAGGCTCCGGAACGCATTAATCCGTTCCCAATGCATTCCTATGGGAAACCGCTTTTCGACTTACGAATTTTTTGACTTACAAATGTGCATTCGGAACGGATTAATTTCGTAAGTAGAGGGACCACTGTATAATTAAAACAATACATAATTAAAATCCAAAGGTACAGATCTCAAAAATTAAAGTCCAGTATACAAAAAAACATATAATATAAATATAAATATAATCTCTATATAAAAATTTAATAACCCATAAAATAATAATAATAATAATAATTTATAATAATAATACATAAAACAAAGCAGCAACATTAAAAAACAATACTCTCATTCATAAGCCTGGGTTTACAAGCCACGTCTTTACTTTCCCCCTAAAAACTGTCAAGGAGACTGAGGAGCGGATTTCAGCCAAGAGAGCATTCTAAAGCCAGGGGGCAATGACTGAGAAGGCCCTGCCCCACGTGCTCGACAACAAAGCCTCTCTCACCACCTGCACGCGGAGCAGCGCCCCTTCTGATGATCTGGTCAAGTGGGCAGAAACCCTTGGGAGCAGGCGGTCCGTCAGACATCCTGGGCCCAAACCGTTAAGAGCTTTAAAGGTCAAAACCAGCAGCTTGAATTGGACCTGGAAACAAAGTTTTGGCTTGCTGTCGGCCTGTAAAAGAGCCCTAAAAACCTTTTTTTTTTTTTTGGCCTGGCCTTCCAAAGCTTATAAAGTGGCGGTGTTTTTTAAAAGTATTTTAATTGGTTTAAAATGGTCTTAATCATTTTTGAACGGTTTTTACATTGTTTTTAGCATTGTGTTTGAATTGTGGGTTTTATGTCTTTTTAAAAAGTTGTTGTACACCGCCCAGAGCCTCTGGATGGGGCGGTTTATAAATGTAATAAATAAATAAATAGGTAGCCAGTGCAGCTCTTTCAGAGTGGGTGTAATATGATCCCAACAGACAGCTCCAGATACAATCCTAGCTGCTGCAGTTTCCTAGTTTCCCACTAGCTGCAGTTTCCGAATATTCTTCAAGAGCAGCCCCACGTGGAGTGTGTTACTGTAATCCAGCCGCAACGCAGCTAGGGCGTGAGTAACTGTGCAAAAGCACCTCTGGCCACCACCTCCACCTGAGCTTTCAAAAGCAGAACTGGATCCAGCAGTACTCCCAAGCTGCACACTTGCAACCCCATCCAAAGTGCAACCCCATCCAAGTGCAACCCCATCCAAAACTGGTCAGATCCCTTCATCCCGATTGGTACATATGTACTGCTTTTCAATTTTAAAAAAGTTTGCAAAGCAGTTTGCAACACATCAAAACAAAAGATAGTTCTCTGTTCGCAAAGGCTCGCAGTCTAAAAAGAAACTGGGGAGGCAGCAGCAGCAGCCACTGGAGGACGCTGAATAGGAACATCTGCTCTCTCCTGCTAAGAGCCACTTTGAAATGTGCCTTTTTGCCCAGATAGCAGGTTTATTGGCAGTAGATATGATGGTGGGCACTGTTTCAGTTTTTCTCCTATGTCCACCACTATATTTGCTGCCAAGGTAAGGAGATCGGGGCACACTCAACACGTGGCTGATGGCAGGAGTGGTGTCGGGTACTGGCCAGGAGCCCAGAACCATCAAAAGGTTCACAGCCCAGTCCCGAGGTACTGCCCGGTTCCCAATTTGGTTTAGAGCCTGGGCAGTAGCAGCAATCCAGAACACTTCATAGCAGCTGTGCTGGCAGCTGCCTTATATATGTGATATTGAGATAGATAGATAGATAGATAGATAGATAGATAGATAGATAGATAGATAGATATCACACACTGAGTGCTTCTCGGCAACCCACATGACTACTCCCAAACACTGCAGACTGCTGCTCTGCCACTAAGCATGCCATCAGGGAGCGGCATAAGACCTTGCCCCCACCCCCAACCTAGCAGCAACCCTGGCTGCCAATTTGGGCTCGGTCCTCTGACTGGGCTCAATCCTCCCCCAGAAGCTGAGGAAGGAGTCAGTATTCCACCACCACCCCAAGATTTGGTTCTCAGCAGCTATTAGCCAGCTAGCCCTGGGCCATGTACTGACACTGGTCCGTATGCACAGAATTGTGCTAAAACTTTTAAATAATTATACCTGTCCTTTGAGACCAGAGTTAAAACATGCCAATAAATTAACAAAGCTGGCTCAGATCCCATTAAAGTTAGTCATACTTAAATCCCATTGAAAAAAATGGAACAAATTCATCACTACTGGCGTAACATAAGCCCTATTGATTTCAATGGGACTACTACGCAGTTAACTTGCTGAGTTGAGAAATGTTCACATTCCTTTTCAGGAGAAAACAAATCGGGCATTCCTGTCATCATTCATAGTATCAATTGCTTGCAAATCCTGATGTCTGGTCAGCCTTGCATTGTGAGTGAAGAATAATTGGAGATGTTTTTGGGTTACTTGCTAGTGAACTAATTTTACACAGCTCAGATTTCAATAATAAAAAGCCTTAGCTCAAGCGAGAGAAGGGTTTATTGTCCACAATGATCGTCTAAAGACAAATACTGTCACCCCCGGGACTCTGCAAAGGCAGCAATTAGGCAGCATTTTATTGAGCTGCTTGGAACACACAGAAGATGCAGTCAAACTAATCTCGAGAGTTTAGAAGCAAAATTGGCTTCCTGGAGAGAGAACTCCAAGAAATCTGGCAAACTGAAGATATTTAAGGAGCTTAAGGCTCTCTAGAGAGAAGTTCAGGTTATTGAGTTGAAGAGGATTGAACATTTGCAAACCATGAAAAAGTAAGGGTTTCAATGAACAGTGGTAAAGTGCACTATAATTTTGGTGTGGCATCTAAAACAGCAATGAAAACTTCACGCATAATTTGTAACAAATAACTTGCAGCTACAGATTCAATCCTCCCAGCCTAAAATTGCAGTTTTCCAACCAAGTATCAGATGAGCATTATTAGGGCCTGGTAGTGGCTAAATAACAATGTAATAGCCATTATTTATTACTCTGGGGACTTCCCTAGAGTTCTTTTAGGTGTGTAGCCTTCCAATGAAAGGCCTGTAACTTTAGGGCAAACTGCAATGGAAGCATGAGTCTGACTGGATCTACTCTTGCCCTCTGTTTTAAAACTTTAAAGTAGCAGTAGAGAATGGCCCAAAATAGTCTGGGGTGCTTAGCCCTTTCTCACCATACCATTTCCTGATAAAAACTGCCCTGGCCAGCTACTATTAGCCCCATTGGGAGTGGGGGGAAGATAAGCACACGTATTGTGGTGGTGTTTTTTCCTCAGCAAGTGTATTCACCTCAGCTTGTAGGGGATAATTTCTAGAAAATTTGCATGGGGGGGGAGGTAAAATACCCCCTCTACAAGGGTCACTGTCTCGAGCCAGCCAGTTTCCCCTCCTCTACCACCCAGCTTTTAAGCTTTAAAAAAAAAAAAAAACCCTCAGCATCCAACCATGAATTTGTACATTTCATGCACTTTGTCAGTTATCAACAACTCAGATCCCATCAGCATATATGTGAAGTAGGGGTTTTTTTGCCCCAATGTGCATCACCCTAGACTTGCTTTCACTGTACAAGTTAAAGAGGAGATCCCTTGGGGACCTCACATCTTACTTCCCTCCATTGAGCAAACTGTCCATTTATTTCCTGTCCTTCAACCAGTTACCACTCCACACATGAACCTGTCCCCTTATCACATGACTGCTAAGTTTACTCAAGAGCCTTTGGTGGGAAACCTTGTCAAAAGCTTTTTGGAAGTCCAAGTATACTATGTCAATCGGATCACCTTATCCGCATGCCTGTTGACACTCTCAAAGAACGCCAAATGGTCAGTGAGACAAGATTTGCCCCTGAAGAAGCGATGCTGGTTCTCCTTCAGCAAACCCTATTCTATATGTTTAACAATGTTGTCCTTAAGTATGCTTTCCATCAATTTTCCTGGCATCGAAGTTAAGCTGACCGGCCTGTAATTTCCCGGACACCACCCCCCTCGATTCCTTTTTGAAAACTGGAGTCACATTGGCTACTTTCCAGTCCTCTGGTACAGAGCCTGATTGTAGGGACAAGTTACAATTTTTTTTGCTAGGAGATGGGCAATTTCACATTTGAGTTCCTTGAGAACTCTTGGATTATGATTTGTTAATTTTTAGTTTTTTAAAACAGTTTAGGACATTTTCCCCTGTCCCCTCAAATTGGCCCAGTTCTTCAGCCGCTAAACCTGAAAAGCTCAATTCCAGATAAGGTATATGTTCAGTATCCTCCGCCATGAAGACAGATGCAAAGAACTCATTCAGCTTCTCTGCAATCTCCTTATCCTCCTTAATAATCCCTTGCACACACTCATCATCTAAGGGGCCAACCGCCTCCCTGGCAGGTTTTCTACTTCTCATATTTTTAAAGAAGTTTTTGTTATTCCCCTTGACACTTGTAGCTATTATTATTATTTTACACAGTCAGACAGGTGTTATTGACTGGTTTGTTTTATCCAGACATTGAGTCCTTCCCAAGGACCTGGGATGCCAGAATTTGTCAATGTTGTTGCTGTTGTTATAGATATCATCGCAGAATATAGGCTGTTCCCAGTAAAGCTGCTTTTTGTAATTGGCTGATGGTGATTTCTGTGGCCCCTATGGTGTTGAGGTGCTCTTCAAGGTCTTTTGGAACTGCACCCAGGGCGCCAATTACCACTGGGATTATTTTGGTCTTTTTCTGCCACAGCCTTTCAATTTCAATTTGTAGATCTTTGTAACTGGTGATTTTTTCTATTTCTTTTTCTTCTATTCTGCTATCCCCTGGTATTGCTATGTCGATTATTTTCACTTGTTTTTCTTTCTTCTCGACTACAGTTATATCTGGTGTATTGTGTGGCAGATGTTTGTCTGTTTGTAGTTGGAAGTCCCATAATATTTTTACATCTTCATTTTCTTCAACTTTTTCAATTTTGTGGTCCCACCAATTTTTGGCTACAGGTAGCTTGTATTTTTTGCAGATGTTCCAGTGTATCATTCCTGCTACTTTGTCATGCCTTTGTTTGTAGTCAGTCTGTGCAATCTTTTTACAACAGCTGATTAGGTGGTCCACTGTTTCATCTGCTTCTTTACTTGCTGTTTGTGGTGGATTTTTCGACTTTTGCTCTTATTACATTAGTGCCTGTTCTTGTGCAGCCAGTATTAAACCCTCTGTTTCTTTCTTCAAGTTGCCATTCTTAAGCCATTGCCAGGTCTTGGTGATGTCTGATTTTCCACTTATATTGTGCAAATATTGACCATGCAGTGGCTTATTTTTTCCAATTTTCTGCTCGGTTCTTGACTTGTTCTTTCTTGTAGGCCTGCTTTCTTTCATTGGTGTTGAAGAGTTTCGCATTATTGACCATTTGAAGTGCATCTTCTTCACTGTCCTTGATATATTCTTCAAGGCCTCTTTTCTCCTCCTCTACTGTTTGAAGGACTTGCAGCATTCCTCTTCCACCTGAGCTGCGAGGGAGGTATAGCCTATCGACATCACTGCGGGGGTGCAGAGCATGATTGATGGTCATGATTTTCCTGGTCTTACGATCTAGCGTCTCTAGCTCTGTCTGGGTCCAGTCTATTATTCCTGCAGTGTATCTGATAACAGGTATAGCCCAGGTGTTTATGGCTCAGGGCGGTCTACAAAGAGAAACAATAAATAAATAAGATGGCTCCCTGTCCCCAAAGGGCTCACATTCTAAAACGAAACATAAAATAGACACCAGCAACAGTCACTGGAAGTACTGTGCTGTGGGTGGATAGGGCCAGTTACTCTCCCCCTGCTAAATAAAGAGAATCACCACGGTAAAAGGTGCCTCTTTGCCCAGTTAGCAGGGGTTCTATGTATGCTCCTCAAACTCTCTTTTTGCATCCATTCTTGTCTCCTTGCATTTCTTTTGCCAGAGTTTATGTTCCTTCCTGTTCTCTTCATTTGGGCAGGACTTCCATTTCTGAAGGAAGTCTTCTTCCCTTTTATAGCTTCCTTGACTCTGCTTGTTAGTCATGCTGGTGTCTTCCTGAACTTGGTGGTACCTTTCCTCCTTCTTAGTATACATGCCAACTGTGCTTCTAGTATTGTGGTTTTAAATAATTTCCATGCTTTCTGGAGTGATTTGACCCTCCTGACTTTCCCTTTCAACTTCCTTTTTACCAGTCCCCTCATTTTTTGAGAAGTTTCCTCTTCTGGAAGAAACAATTCCTTGACAATTCTCCACTTTGCATATATGCTGAATTGGATCATACTATGGTCACTGCTACCCAATGGTTCTGCAACTCTGACATCTCGCACCAGGTCCTGGGCACCACTCAGTATTAAGTCCAAGGTTGCCATCTCTGGTTGATTCCGCGACTAACTGTTCTAAGGCACATTTAGCACATCTAGAAATTTGGCCTCTCTTTCTTTACTTGAATGTGAATTTAGGACGTCCCTAGTAACACATTTCCTTTCAGTCCTCATAATGTTACCCATAATGATTCTGTGGAGGACTCTGGTCCACCTAGGTTTTCTAGCTTATTGGAATCTATCCCTTCTTTGATATACATTACCACTCCTCCCCTCCCTGTCTCTTCTATAGAGCTTATATCCAGGAATAATAGTGTCCCAATGGTTTTCACCATTCCACTAGGTTTCCGTTACACCCACTATATCTATGTTTTCATTAGTAACCAAGTATTGCAGCTCACTCATCTTGCCTCAGAGCAGGGTTGTGCATTTTGTTTTTTCCCCTGTTTTGTTTTTGGCCCGAATCCAAAACACCCCCGTTTTGTTCTTTGTTGGAAATCAGCAAATCCGAAACACCCCAATTTTGTTCTTTGTTTGAAATTGCAAAATCCCAATCCGAAATGTTTTGGATTTTGAAAAATGGGAAAAACTAGTGGGTGGGGGTGGTAGTTCCCAATGGGTGGAGACTTCCACCCAAATTTCAGAGGAATTGGGCAAAGGGCTGGTTTTTGGTGAATTTTTGAAGTATAGGATTTTTCCCATAGGGAAGAATGGAGGTTTCAGCAAACGTATAGCTTCATGTTGGGGGGAAAGGGGTGGCCCAGAGCAGAGTAGGGTGGGTGGTAGTGCCCAGTGGGGGCAAGGAAGCTGCCAGAATTATTTCAAAGGAATTGGGCAGAGGGCTGATTTTTAAAGATGTAATAGAGTTTGCGCTTCTAAAGTTCTTCCCCATAGGGAATGATGAACCTCCATAATTCCTGCCCCATAACTGCACTTGGGGGGCACCAGGGTGGCCCAGAGCAAGTGGTGGTGTAGAGCACATAGGGTGCCAATCACCCCCATGGGTTGCTAACCCATGGGGTACTGGGTTCTGTTGTTTCTGAGATGTTTGAGTGTAGATTCAGATTCTCTGGTAGCATGTGAGAGTGGATTCCTGGTTTGTCATTGAAAATCTCATATGCTACCAGAGAATCTATACTCAGAACACCTCAGAAACAACAGAACCCAGCACCCCATGGGTCAGCAACCCATGGGGGTGGTTGGCACCCTGTGTGCACTACACCAGCACTCGCTCCCGGCTACCCCAGTGCCCCCAAGGTGGAGTTATGAGTCTTCTGAAACCTCCTTTATTCCCTGGGGGGGGGGACCTTAAAGAAGCATTAACTTCAACAATTCCTAAGAAATCAGCCCTTTGCCCTATTCCTTTGGAATAGGGCAAGTGGCAGGCACCCCTTGAGGCACTGCCACCCAACCCACTGTTTTGCCCCTCAGGCCCCCTTTCTGCCCCAAATCTGCCCCAAAGATTCCCCTGCCCCCGTCGTTGCCCGGAAGTCGCAGTAATACGAGCACGCATGCACGCGTCATGGCACGCGTGCGCCTTTCGCCGCCGTGCGCCAGCAACAGGCACGCACGCGCTGCACCGCGCGCATACATGCTCATATTACTGTGACTTCCGGGCAACGACGGGGGCAGGGGTGGCAGGGAGGAACGCTGCCGCCCCAAAAACTTCAATCTAAAACGCAGCGCCAGAGGGGGAAGAGCGGCGAGAGGGGTAAGTTCTACCCCCCGCCCTTAAATGTAGACCCCCCCCTCAGTGCCAGACCGCACCGTGTGGTTCCGTGCACACCCCATTGGGTAGTACTCACCATTGTGTTTATCCTCTGTGATGAAGGGGAACCACTTGTGTGTGTCCCCACAGGGTTCCCTGCCAATCTCCTGCTAAACTCCTTCAGTATTTGTTTGCAAACTCCTGTTTGCAAGATCCTGGGAGCAAACTTCCACTGGTCTGAGCCTTGTATTCAAGACCAGCAGGCAAACTGACTCTCCTCAGGAATGTGACCCCTCCCACAAGCTGAGGCACTCACCTGGAATGAATCCCCCACTCAGGCTACTCCTCTGTCAAAGACACAAACACTTCCACTCAGCCAGAAATCAAACCCTAGAAAAGTACCAGTCCTAACACACTTAGTTTCTCCTTCCCCTCTTGTCTTCTTGGTGATTTATTTATTTATTTATTTAGTTAGTTAGTTAGTTAGTTGCTTGCTTGCTTGCTTTATTTCCTTGCTATGTTCTCTTGCTTGATATCTTCTTTAGGAGAGAAATACAAGCGTGTTGCTTCCTCTCTCTTCAAGACTTGTGAAGTTCAGTTACCGTATTTTCCGGCGTATAAGACGACTGGGTGTATAAGACGACCCCCTGACTTTTCCAGTTAAAATATAGATTTTGTTATATACTCGCCGTATAAGACTACCCCCCTTCCGCACACCAAATAAAACTTATAAGAACATCAGATTTGATTTCAACATGGTAATTTTAATTCAAAGCAGCAAAACTGTCACTTATAAACATAAGGCTGAATGTCATCAAACATGTACCGTAAACATACCGTAAGTGCAGGTGGATTAAACTCAGAAGCTGAATGAAAGGATAACACAATAAACGCATGGGAGCTGCCATACTGTTTGTTTTCTAAGCTATAAACTAAACTGGAACTGACAATGATAGGAGGAAGTTAACAAACAATAGAGAGAGAGCAAGTGCTGGGCAAGTCACTGGCGAGTAGCATGCATCATAACTGCAAGCTATGGTATTTTTTGCTAGCGTGACAGTTTCCCTTTTAAAAGCCTTCAAAATCCTCCTGTTCGTCATCTGATATCATAAGTTCATCAATGACATCTTGTGATACATTTGCAAGGCAGTCGTCATATGGATCGAATTCCGTATCAGATGGTGTGCTCTCAGCTTCGGCTTCCTCTTCATCTTGCCACAAGTAGTCGTCCTCCATACCATCTAATGAATTTGATATTCCACACTTCTTGAAAGACTTGACTACTGTCTCTGCGTCAATATCATTCCAGGCTGTTATGACAAATTGGCACAAAACATCCAACTGTGGAGCACGCATATTTCCTCCTTTTGTGTACGACTTTTTGCCGCTAACCATCCATTCATTCCACTGTTCTCGAATGCGATCTTTAAACGGCTTGTTTAGGCACACATCCAATGGCTGTACTAATGATGTCAATCCTGCAGGAATAACTGCTGCATCCGTGTTTAGTCTTGCAAGCCTTTGCTTGGTGGTGGGAGTTAAATGAGCCCTGAACATATCCCACACCAGTAGACTACGTTTTTGAATAAGACCGCCTGGTCGTCTGCTCCATACATTATCAAGCCATAGTTTCACACCCTCTTCATCCATCCAGCCTTTTTCATTCACATGTACAAAACAACCAGCAGGGAACTTGAGTTTTGGCATTGTTTTCCTTTTAAAAATAATCATTGGTTTCAGTTTGTTGCCATCAGCTGTGCATGCTAGTACCACTGTAAAACTCGACTTCTCATGTCCTGTTGTTTTAATCAGAATTGTTTTTTCACCTTTTTGATGGACAGTTTTATTTCCAATCATATCAAAATTCATTGAAGTTTCATCCATGTTTCCAATATTACTTAACGCATAGCCATGTTTAGTGCGCTGTTGTATTACGTAGCGATGGAAACTATTTACTTTGCTATCCAGATCTGCAGGTAATTTTTGGGCAATTTTTGTCTTTTGCCTTAGTACCATATTATGCCTTGTCATGAATCTACTACACCAGGATACAGTGGCCTTAAAATTGTTGCTGTGATCTGGGTTAGATTTGGCCCACTGAAGTGCAAACAAGCGTATTTTATTTCGTGTTACTACATAACCGTTTTGGCGATGCTCATTCACCATGTCTGCTACATGTTTTTCGAGTTCTGGCCAATGTGGGGTGCCTCTTCTTAATGCACACTTACCCCTTGGCATAGTCTTTAATGCTTTTTCATTTGCTTTCCAGTCCCGAACCATCTTTTCTGTTACTCCATATTGTCTTGCAGCAGCACAATTATTATGTTCCATGGCAAAGTTTACAACTTTAAGTTTGAAACTAGCTTCATATTTCTTTCTTCTTGCTGGTGCCATGATGGGGTTTGATGATGGCATGATAGGATTTTGACTGTTGGACATTTTCTATACTGTACTGTATGCTGTGTGTGCAGGAGGAGGAGGTAAGGGGCACAACAGGAGCTCGGGACTACAATGGGCGGTAGTGGATGCAGGGGCGGGCTCCGCTTTCCCTCCGCCCACTGTTACACTGCACCGGAAAGCTGTGTGTGTGCAGGAGGAGGTAAGGGGCTTTCCCTCCCTCCGCTTTCCCTCCGCCCGCTGTTACAAAGCACCAGAAAGCTGTGTGTGTGCAGGAGGAAGTAAGGGGCTTTCCCTCCCTCTGCTTTCCCTCCGCCCGCTGTTACAAAGCACCGGAAAGCTGTGTGTGTGCAGGAGGAGGTAAGGGGCACAACAGGAGCTCGGGACTACAATGGGCGGTTAGTGGATGCAGGGGCGGGCTCCGCTTTCCCTCCGCCCGCTGTTACAAAGCACCAGAAAGCTGTGTGTGTGCAGGAGGAAGTAAGGGGCTTTCCCTCCCTCTGCTTTCCCTCCGCCCGCTGTTACAAAGCACCAGAAAGCTGTGTGTGTGCAGGAGGAGGTAAGGGGCTTTCCCTCCCTCCGCTTTCCCTCCGCCCGCTGTTACACTGCACCGGAAAGCTGTGTGTGTGCAGGAGGAGGTAAGGGGCTTTCCCTCCCTCCGCTTTCCCTCCGCCCGCTGTTACAAAGCACCGGAAAGCTGTGTGTGTGCAGGAGGAGGTAAGGGGCACAACAGGAGCTTGGAACCATAGGATAATTAGCGATCCCTAAACTACACTCGGCGTATAAGACCACCCCCCCATTTACGAGCAGAAATTTATGGTGTGAAAAGTCGTCTTATACGCCGGAAAATACGGTACTAGTTCATTCTTGTGAGTTCAGTTACTATTTGTGCCCTCAAGAACCCACATGTTAAAATTACTGTGGTGTCATGGGGGCGGGGGGCTCCAAAGGCCTTTAGGTCTAGGCTCCAAAATTACTTAGGTACACCTCTGGTGATGCTTGCTGCTTAGAACAGCTGGCAGGTGAGGTATGCCGATTCAGAAGTAAATGTTCTGGGTAGTTTGTCCTGATATTATGAAGGAAATTACAAGAAAATTCATACCTCTTTAATGAGTACTAACCTCACAACAACAGGACCTTGATGTGGAGTTCTAGTAAGGATCACCCCACAGAATGAGGTACAGACTGTATCCAACCTTTATATTGTGCCCTGGGTCATAATACACTAAAAACAGCTGGTAAAGACATATCCTCAAGATGTACAGTCAGAAGTTTCCATGCAGAAGAGCATAAAAGCCCTTTTATGGTGACATTTGGGCTTAGACTGGAAGCTGCTACAAGCTGTACAGTGATATTTACAGGTTATTTAGAAAAGTAATCTCATCTGATATAATTTAAAACATATATTTTAAAAATCCTCAAAGGTGCTTCTAAATGTAGGAACAGTTGTTTATCAAAGATATTTGCTGCTTTAAGAGTAGCTTTGGGCATTAAATAATTAATTATATGTAATGCAAAATTGCCTTTCTTTTTCTGCATCTTTGTGATATCTGAAGTTCAGAGCTTTCACATCTTCCCACCACCCCACAAGTCCATGGCCAAGTGCACCAGCTTAACATGTTCCCATACAAGCTTGCACATTTGCCATGGAGTTAGAACATAGGATGCTGCCTTATACCGAGTCAGACCATTGGTCCATCTAACCCAGTAGTGTCAAACTGTGGCCCTCCTAGGCTACTAACTTGGCACTGTGACTGGGGATTATGGGAGTTGTAGACCAACAATTGCTGGAAGGTTGCAGCTCAACACCCCTGGTCTACACTGACTGGCAGCAGCTCTCCAAAGTTTCCAGCAGGAGTGTCTCTCAGCCCTACCTGGAGCTGCCAGTGGGGGAACCTGGGACATTCTGCATGCTAATGAATATCTTATAGCACTCACATGTAGCTGCCCATCCAGATGCAAACCAGGGCAGACCCTGATTAGCAATTCATGCTTGCTACCACAATATCAGTTGTGGGGTTGGCGGGGAAGATGTGCACATTGAACTTCAGATATTATGAAGATGTGAGGGGAAAGGAAGCCAAATTATTGTCCAATAACTATGCATGACATTGTGAAGCAGCACAAAGAACAAGAAGCACGAACCCGTTGTGCTTTCTTCCCTCACCTCTCCCCATTATGGAATTGTGAAACATTTGTGAAACATCTATTATTGGTGTCCCAAACCCCCTACCCAGGTAATAATTAGCTAGCATGACCAAATGCTAAATGAGGATTGCAGAACCTCAGTGTAATGGGGCAGGGGGTAAATAAATAAGACAGTTCACACGATCGGAAACTAGATAGGACAAGTGTTCTATCCACCTTCAGGAGCTATGCATGCTTCAAATTTTCAATTTAGAAAGGAGGAGGGGAGTGATCATGTGTGAGAGAGGAGCTGAGTAGGGGACAGCACCATCCGACCCACTCTCATACCCAGCAGGTTAACCAAGTAGGAGGAACAGTCATCCTACCCAACTCCTCTCACACACACAATCACACCTTCCTCTTCCTATCTAGTTGTTTGCTCACACACGATCGAAAATTGGGAGGGTGCACAGCACCTGAAGCTGGGTAGGATACATGTCCTACCCAGTTTCTGATTATGTGAACTGCTTATGTGAACTGATTATGTTGAGTGTCATTAGCATGGAACACCTAGTACCTAATCGTGGCACCTAACACAATGCTAGCAAATGAATTCCTGCCAACAACTTCATATAAATGCTGAATGGGAAAGGGTACAGGATAGATTCTTATTACTACTACTATTAATATTTATATTCTGCTTTTCAACAAAAGATCCAAAAGTGGTTTACATATAGGAATAATTAATAAATAAACAAAATGGCTCCCGCAAAGGGCTCACAATCTAAAAAAGAAACATAAGATAGACACAACAGCCACTGGAGGGATCGTAGGGGAAGAATGGCAATTCAGTCACCAAATAGCAAAGCAAAACCAGTTTGATGAAAAGCAGCAAAGCAAGAGGTCTTGAGACAGTTCTTTAGTATTGAAGAATTACAAGGATTTATTTAAAGAAAAGGTTACAAACAAATGTGAAAAAGCCTGCAGCTTTATTTCTGCTGTAGCTCATGGCTGAAGAGAGAGACCAAAAACAAACAGCCATTTCTGGCAAGACAAAATGAAGACTAACACTGGAAGAACAAAGAGGGGAGGATTCCAGCACTTTTATCCATGACCTTAAAACCCCCCAGTGGTTATAAAACCCTATAAGACATTGCAGCTGAGAGCTGATGCTGCCAGGGTCCTAGCTCCAACTCTCCTCATCGGCTCGTGCTGCTATCCATAAGTCCCAACTTCTCTTTTTTTTTTTCTTTTTAAAATTGTATTGGTTTTTACAGTATCTTAACAATCCCGTTACATCTAATTAAGTAAATATTGACTTCCCGCTCACCAATCTGCACGATTCATTAACTATACAAGTCAACCATTGCTATAGTAATTCAAAACATATATCCTACACATTGCAAACTCGATTTTACTCTACCCAACCTGCTGTTATTACTAAATTTCAAACCCTGCTGAAAAATCGATATTAGAAAAATAGTTCTTTAAGTAATAGTTCTTTAATAATAGTAATAGTAATAGTTCTTTAACCCCTGCTAACTGGGCAAAGAGGCACCTTTTACCGTGGTGATTCTCTTTATTTAGCAGGGGGAGAGTAACTGGCCCTATCCACCCCCAGCACAGTACTTCCAGTGACTGTTGCTGGTGTGTGTCTTATGTTTCTTTTTAGAATGTGAGCCCTTTGGGGACAGGGAGCCATCTTATTTATTTGTTATTTCTCTTTGTAAACCACCCTGAGCCATTTTTGAAAGGGCGGTATAGAAATCGAATTATTTTTATTATTATTATTATTAGTAGTAGTAGTAGTAAGAATGTTTTCCAATCTTCTTTAAAACATTCCAAGTTTTCATCCCTTATCAGTACTGTAAGTTTTGCCATCTCAGCATATTCCAAAATTTTTATCAACCAATCTTCTTTTGAGGACATTTCCTTGTCCTTCCATTTCTGCGCATATACTATTCTGGCCACCATGGTTGCATACATAAAAAATGTTAAGTTTCTTCTGGAAAACTCTCCTTGCGTTATTCCCAGCAGGAAGGATTCTGACCTCTTAGGAAATGTCATTTTAAAAATTTTCTTCAACTCATTATATATCATATCCCAAAAGGCCTTTGCCTTCTCGCAAGACCACCACATATGAAAAAAAGTTCCTTCACAATGTCCACATTTCCAACATTTGTTTAGAACATTTTTACACATTAATGCTAATTTTTTGGGTGTCAAATACCACCTGTACATAATCTTATAATAATTTTCTTTTAAAGTATAACATGCAGTGAACTTTAAATCCATTTTCCATCATTTCCCCCAAGCTGCCTTATCTATATTATGACCCACATCTTGAGCCCATTTTATCATAGTCATTTTAACCACTTCATCTCTTCTCTCCTCCAAAAGCAACAGCTTATACATCTTAGAAACTAATTTTTCGTTGTTTTCACACAGCTCCTTCTCAAATCTCGACATTTGATCTTCAAATCCAACTTTAAGATCCTTCTTATAGATTTCATTTAACTAATGGTACTGAAACCAGTTACTAACCAAATTTTGTACTTCGATTAGGTTTTTTAATTTACAGCCCTTCTCTTGGAAACATAACAAATCCCTATAGGTACCCAATTCAGGTTGCATATTGATCTCTTTACGTGCTAAAGCTTCAATCAGGGATAGCCATAATGGAGTTTTAGATTCAAACCATTTTTTATATTTTACCCACACTCTCATTAGGCTCCTTCTTACATAGTGATTAAGAAAATCTTTATGCACATTACTTTTATCATACCACAGATATGAATGCCATCCAAACCTTCTATCAAATCCTTCCAAATAAGTCCCAACTTCTCTCAAGGTTTTGAAACCATCCCTGGGCAATGGCTTAGTTAGCACATCTGCTACCATTTGTTCACTTGGACAATACATCAGTGTTACAAGTCCCTTTTCTTGTGCATCCCACACATAATGGTAGTTTGTTTCAGTGTATTGTGTTCTAAATTTAATTTTCTCAGTTTGTGAGATCTGGATGCAGCTTTGATTATCCTCGAATATCTCAATGGGTTTGGGTTCATCTATGTTGAAATCCGGCATTCGCTTGGGCACCTCTTGGCATGCTTGAGTGGCAGATATATATTCTGCCTCAGGAGATGAGAGAGCAACTATTGCTTGATAGCAGCTACGCCAACTGACTGCTCCACCACCATAAAATAATACATAACAACTGGTTGACATGTCTGTTCGATCCTCAGCCCAGTCTGCATCCATATAACCTACTAATTTGGGTCCACTAATAGCAGGCAACTTTAATTTTAGATTCATTGTCCCTTTTAGGTACCTGCCTAGTCTCTTTACCACAGTCCAGTCATCTTTGCTGGCAGGTGCATAGCTATAATTGAGCAAAAGGGTTCAATGAACACGGTCCCCCAACTCCTGAGGGCCCTCCAGCAACATCCCTCCCTATTTGCTTCATTATGTCCCTCACTCTGGGGGGCCGCCAGAGAGTGGGATGAACATGGGCCCCCTCTTCCCTAGCTACGCGCCTGTTTGCTGGGTGTGTTTACTTTTGTACTCAAGATTTCCCACAGATGCAGCTATATCCAGTCTTGTTATCATAGCTACATATAAAAGTTTTCCAATCGCTGTCCTGTACTCACTATTGTCTGGCGGAAATTCACTCTCCTCCTTCTGTTTTAGGTAACCTGTTCCATAGGTGTACTAATTTCTTTGGCCTCTGTAAGTCCCAAATACTCTAGTAAATCATTTATTTTCTGTTTTCGGTTATGCAAATACCTTCCATCCTCTATGTGTATCCCAAGATAGTGTAAAACAGGCCCAAATTCTTTTACTTCTATCTCACTATTCAGGAGCTTTATTATTTCAAAGCTGTTCTTTCTATTTTCATAACAAATTATCAGATCATCAAATAAGTATATAGGTCCATCTGTTGTCTTTGAACCTCGAGAACAGGCAAGTGCCAGCCTTTCCTTGGGTAAATCCCTCATTGACTAGCAACTGGTTTAATTTGACATTCCAGGTTCTGGCGGCCTGCTTCAGTCCATAAATATTTTTCTGCAGGTTACATACAAGTTTTTCATTATCAGGTTTCACAAATCCTGGAGGCTGCTCCATATAAATGTCTTATTTGATGTATCCATGAAGAAATGCAGTTTTCATGTCTATGAGATCCACTTGCATTTTCTTTGCTTCTGCAATGAGGAGAGGAGATCTGGTCTTGTGGTAGCAAGCATGACTTGTCCCCTTAGCTAAGCAGGGTCCGCTCTGGTTGCATATGAATAAAGACTTGATGTATGAGCACTGTAAGATATTCTCCTTAGGGGATGGAGCCACTCTGGGAAGAGCAGAAATTCCAAGTTCCCTCCCCTGGCATCTCCAAGATAGGGCTGAGAGAGATTCCTGCCTGCACCCTTGGATAAGCTGCTGCCAGTCTGTGTAGACCAGGGATTCTCAACGTTGGGTCCCCAGATGTTATTGGACTTCAACTCCCATAATCCCCAACCAAAGGCCACTGGGGCTGGGGATTATGGGAGTTGAAGTCCAATAACATCTGGGGATCCAACGTTGAGAATCCCTGGTGTAGACAGTACTGAACTAGATGGACCTATGGTCTGATGCATTATATGACAGCTTCCTAATGCTTAGGAGGGTCCTTATGGAGGTGTGTTTTACAATGGGAGCAAATGTCTCATCATAATCTTCCCCATATATTAGCAGAATCGCTTTGCCACCAGTCTTGCTTTGTAACACCGGACATTTCCTTCTGCATTTTGCTTAATTTTAAAAATCCACTTGCACCCCACAGTCTTTCTTCCCTCAGGTAGCTCTGTGTGTGCCCATGTGTTATTTTTGTGTAATGATTCAATTTCTTCTTTCGCAGCTTCCTTCCAGTTTTGTGCGTCAGTTGCAAGTAAGTTATGAATTTCTTTCCATGCGCTTGGTTCTTGAAACCTTTCTCCCTTTGCAACGTAGGAAGGTTTCTTAGGCAGAAATCCTTTATTTTGTCATGTTGAATGCCGCACCATTTGTTTGTCATCAGCATCCTCTTCTGCTGAATTGCTGCCAGGTGTAAAACTTACAGTGGATCCTTCCTGTTGGTCATAGTGCCTTGATTCTTTCTCCTACTGAAAATTGGGCTCTAAGTTTGGCAGACCACTAGTGGTTGGTTTTTCATTTTCACTGAAGTATGCTACACTGCATATTTTAATTGTTTATGTGGCAAGATCTAAAATCCTATATACTTTACATCCTATGGAATAGCCAACAAGTATTCCTTCCTTAGATCTACAGTTGATTTTGGTTCTTTTAGCTTTTGGTACATAGGTGTATGCTTTAGATCCAAACACTCTTATATGACTCAAAGTGGGCTCGTTGCCATGCCATAACTCATGTGGTGTTGTTCTTGTGGCCTTTGTTGGCAATCTGTTTTGCAGGTTAGTAGCAGTCATCACTGCCTCTCCCCAAAATTTAGTATCCAAACCAGCATCTACAAAAATGCATTTCATCGTTTTCATAAGAGAATGGTTCTTTCACCACTCCATTTTGCTCTGGAGTATAAAGAACAGTCTTTTGGTGTTCTATGCCCTCCTCCTTTAGGAAGCTTATGACATATTCCCAGTGTATTTGCCACCATTGTCCATGTGGAGGATCTATGGCTTTCTCCCAAGCTTGTTGCTCACTATTGCAATATATTCTTTTAGTCTTTCTAGTACTTGTCCCTTTCACTTAAAAGGTATGTATATGTGTATCTAGAATAGTCATCAATGAAAGTAAGAACATATTTATTCCCTCCTGATTTATTAACTTGCATAGGTCCACAAACATCACTATGAATCAGATCCAAAGGATGCTTTGTTTCTCTTTCTTTGCATGGAAGAAAAATGAACCATTTTGCCTTTGCTCTTATACAGCATTCACACTTTGATTCAGTGCTGCAGGGGGCTATATTTAGACCCTTTATCAAATCCAACTTTTCATCCTGACATATTATTTTGGCATCTCTATGGCCTAATCTTCTGTGCCACAAATTCAGACATCCTTTGCGTGTGCATTCCTTCACAGTTTTGGCCTTTTCAGTCACACATTCTACTTCAAACAATCCATTCTCCTGTAAAACTGCTTTCATAAGCAATTCCTGTTTATGAGTAATGAAACAGTGCCTGCCTTTAAATTTTACTTCATAGTCCCTTTCTGTAGCATATTTTACAGACATCAGACTTGTTTCCATAGTAGGCACATACAAAGCTTCTTCAATTGTTAATCCAATGGTTTCTCCTTTCTCCAGTTTGCAGAGCAACTGTGCAGATCCTTTCCTTTCTGCATACATCAGTTTTCCATCTGCAAAATATACAAGGATTTTACAACTTGTATCTAGGTTTATAAATCTCTCCCTTTCTCTAATCAGGTTCCTTGTAGCACCTGAGTCAATACAAATGCCACTGTTGCATTTCTCAGACTTAGCTTCCAAAACTTTATCTGTTCTTGCAAGGTATATCCTTTGCTTATTAGCTTTAGTCCCTGATTGCTTGTAAGTTCTGTACTCTGTGTTCCCAGATGACTCACTCTCTTTGCAACTTTGTTTTGCTTGCCTTTTGTCTGCAAACTCTTTATTCTTGGGACACTAATTCTGCAAGTGTTTGGGGCTTCCACAAATAAAGCATTTCTTATTTCTTTGCAAGGTTATAAATGCATTTTCTTCGCTTTCTTTTGGTTGCCTATCATCACTGCTGCACAAATCAAAGTCCTCTAGATCGGTATTTCTCAACCACCAGTCCATGGACTAGTGCTGGTCCATGAGGAGTTGAGTGTCTGTGCCAGTCCTTGGGGAATTAACCCCCACAAACAATTTCGAGCCAGTGGGGGCTGCCACCACTGGGAGCTCTCTGGAGCTCATTTCTAAGCAGGCAACCCTTGCTGCAGGGATAATGTTCATTTTGCTGCCTCACAATGAATGTAATCCCTTCAGTGAGGGCTGCCTGCTTAGAAATGAGCTATGGAGAGCTCGCCCGAGCTCCAAGGATCCTGGAGCCTGCCCCTTTTGCATCCCTGGGCAAATCCTCCCTCCTCCTCCCCCCACTCCCCACTGAAAACACAGAGATCCTGAGCGGAACCTCCCATCAACCACCTCCCTTCCTCTGATTTTGTTCATAGGCTGCGGAAGTGGCCTCAAAAGTGCTGGGGAGGTGGTTAATTTTCACCCTATTCCTCCATCAGCTGTCAGGGAGAGGGGTGAGACTGCTCCTCACCAGGAGTCTCTAGGTCCAAATCACTCCCATCTCTCCAGACCTCCTCATCCCTGGCCATCCAAGCCTGAAATAAAGCCCTGCAATCAGGGCAATCCCAACCACTCACTCCTGACTCCGCCCTCTCCACTGTAGCTGCCTGCATCCTCCCTCCTTCTGCTATTTCCTGTCTTGCCATCTGTTGAGGCCCTGCCTTCTCCTCTTTGCCACCAGGAGGCAACATGTTGGGCTATGTTGGCCCGTCCATGGTCTGTGGGTTCCTGGGTGTCTTGGCTCTGCTTGACAACTGTGTAAGGTCCCAGCTGGCTTTGCCTGTACCCAGGAGCTGCATTACCTCCATCTTCTCGGTCCCCCAACCGGGTGCATTCTCGGGCCTCCCCACAGGCAGCGAAAAGGCCCGACACTATTCATATTTCATACTGGCGCCAATCTGCCACTAGCCAGCTGGCATTGTTTATGCATATCACGTGCTTTGCAGTTATTCGTTATGTTTAATTTGTGCCAAGTGTTTTTGTTTTGTCAATATTATAATGAGTTCCAAATGGAATAAGCAAACCAGTTAGTTCAAGTTATTGAATAAAAGATCAAGGCCATCAAACCAAGATTTGTCTGCAGAAAATGAAGAGTAGTAGTAGAAGTTTATTACAGTCATTGTCCAGTCATTACAGTTTGCATAATACATCAACATTTTACAAAGTTTTAGAGTTAATAGTACAAGCTTTACACAATTTGCAAGCAATAAAACAAAACTTGGCCAAATTAATAGAAAGCACTGGTTTAAAATTTGACAACAGATATTCCAGATAAAAAAGATCTGTGTGGCCAGGATATTTCTTTATAAGGGGTAAAATAAGGTTAGAACGACTATCCCTGTAGAATTGGCAGTAGAGAATTACATGAGCAGTTGTCTCTATGTCCCCTGAGCCGCAGGGGCAGCAGCGCATTGAATAAGGTATTCAATTGTATTTTCCCTCCAAGACCGCAGTAGGGAGAACATTTAATCTGGCAAGGGTCAGGGCTCTCCTAAATTTGGATAGGAGAATGTGAGCTAAGTAATCAGCCGGTTTGAAATTAAAACTCTGACCACCTATATACATTCCCCTTGACAAACATGCACATTCCACTTGGAAGTCTGTGTCTAGGAGCTGTTGTTTGATAAAATGGATAGCCTGATCAAAACCCCGGCCAATGAGTTCTCCCTGGGACATGCCAAGATGCTGGAGCTTCATTTTTAAAGCTGTTGTCCAGGTAGATGTGAAGCTACCAGTTAGTTCTAAAGGAGCAAGTCCAGTGGGGAAGAAGACCAATTTCAACCAGAATTTAATTATACAAAGCCAAATTTTCATCTTTAAAGTGGTAACTCCAGCCTCTCTTCGGAGAGCAGCATTAGTAACACCACCAGGCACTTGGAAGATGGTCCTTAGAAATTTCGTCTGGACTACTTCCAATGACGTGGAGTTATCATAAGGGCCAATTTGTGTGCCATAAAGAATCTGGGGATAAACCTTAGCCATGAAAAGTTTCATGGCTGCTGCGATGAAGAGGGCAGGAAAGTTCAGTTTTTGAAGAACAACAGTCCCCGAGGGACACCATCGGGAATCTGCCTGAGAGGTAAGAGTGGAACAGCTGCAAAGCAGTGCCAAGGATAATATGGTTAATTGTATCAAAAGCCGCCAAGTGACCCAAAAGGACCAACAGAGTCACTCTTTCTCGTCAATTCCCAATTGGATATCATTCATCAGGCTGACCTAGGCAGTCTGCACCCCATAGCCTACCCAAAAGCCAGTCTGAAATGGGTGCAGTGTGTTATCAGTTTGCTGATGACACCCAAATCTTTTTCTCCATATCAGAAGAAGGCATAACCTCCCTAAATGCCTGCCTGGAGGCGGTGATGGGCTGGATGAGAGATAACAAACTGAGGCTGAATCCAGTTAAGACGGAGGTATTTATTGTGCTGGGTCGTACCTTGGGAGATGATTTTGATTTGCCAGTTCTGGATAGGGTCAGACTTCTCCAGAAGGAACAGGTACACAGTCTGGGGGTGCTTCAGGATCCAAACTTCTCCCTGGTGTCCCAGGTTGAGGCAGTGGCCAGAGATGCCTTTTATCAGCTTTGGCTAATTACACCAGCTGCATCCATTTCTTGAGATAATGACCTCAGAAAAGTAGCACATCTGCTAGTCACCTCCAGACTTGACTACTGCAATGAGCTGTATGTGAGGCTACCTTTGTACGTAGTCCAGAAACTACAGTTGGTCCAGAATGCGGCAGCCAGGTTAGTCTCTGGGTCATCTCGGAGAGACCATATCATTCCTATCTTAAAAGATCTACACTGGTTGCCAATAAGTTTCTGGGCAAAATACAAGGTCTTGGTTATAACCTATAAGGCCCTAAACAACTTGGGCCCTGGGTATTTAAGAGAACACCTTCTTTGCTATGGACCATACTGCCCATTGAGATCATCAGGAGAAGTTCATCTGCAGTTGCTACCAGTTTGTCTGGTGGTTACTCAGGGACGGGCCTTCTCCGTTGCTGCCCCGAGGCTTTGGAACACACTTCCTGCTGAAATAAGAGCCTCCCCATCTCTTACAACTTTCTAAAAGCCAGTCAAGATACATTTGTTCACCCAGGCCTTTAATTAGATACTGTTTTAATTGTTTGATTTTAAATATTTTTATCCTTTTACACTTTAATTTTTTGTAATGTTTTAACCTTTTTGTTGTTGTTTTTATTGTTTTGTTGTAAACCACCCAGAGACTTGCAATTGGGGAGGTATACAAATATGTTAAATACATACATACATACATACAAACATACAAACATACAACAATTACATCACATGCTTGCGAAATGCAGAATGGATTGCAAAAGTTGGGTACTTATCCAATATTTTTAATTCAATAAATTCTCTTAATTTTTTACAAGGCCCACTGACAACAATTTTTACTATGAGTAATAAAATTAGTGCATTTTTTTAAAAATTAGAATTGTGGATAGATTTGGTCTGAAAGAGGAAAATATGACATGTTTGAGACATTTTCCTCTCTTTCTTCTGATGAAGGTCTTGACTATGATCATAATAGCATCAAGATTTTGATACAATATCATCTCAGATCATTAAAGCAAAAGTTAGAGGTCTACTATCCAGCAGTTGAAGATCAATGAAAGAGAAATCTATGGGTGTAAGATCCATTTCTGATGCATAGCCAAAATAATTTGACCATTCAAGAAGAAGAAATGTTGCTGGAGCTGTCATCAGATACTGGTCTCCAATCTGCCTTTCAATCTATGCCCGTAGCACAGTTTTGGATAAAACTCAAAGATGAGTATGTGATTCTCCACAAAAAGGCAACAAAAATACTCCTCCCATTTTCCTCAGTGTATTTATGTGATGCAGGATTTTCAGTTATGAGTCTTATTAAAACTAAAACACACAACTGAATTGACGTTAATCATTGTTTACACTTGGCCCTGATGACCACTGCACCACGAATAGAGAGGCTGGTAAAAACTAAACAAGAACAACATTCACATTAATTTGATGTCTTGTATGTATTTTTTATGAGTAAGTAAATGAAATACAGTTTTTTGTTAACAATTTTAATTTTATTTATTAACTGAAGACATATGAAGACATACTGAAGACATATTTGTTCACTCAGGCTTTTAATTAGATGTATAGTTTTAATACTTAATGTTTGCTTTTAAATTATTTTAATGTTAATTATTTTGATGCTTATAATATGATTTTAATTGTAAACCACCTAGAGATGCAAGTTTGGGGTGGTATAGAAATCTGTTAAATAAACAAACAAACTGTTAAATATACAAACAAACTTAAACTTGAAACCCCTTTACTAACTGCTGGGAAACTGTGCACGAAAAATGTACCGGTCCTTGACTCTGAAAATGTTGAGAAAAACTGCTCTAGACTGTTCTGGATGGGGTTACACTCCCCCTAAAAGCAGGAGCAGATTCAAAATTGGGCCAACGGGTTCAAAGAACCAGGGCCGCCAGTGGAAAAGGCTGCCAATGCCCCATGGCCACAGCCTCAACCTGAGAAAGCAGGGAGAGTTTGGGATCAAGGAGCACTCCCAGACAACGAACCTTATCTTTTAGGCAGGCACAGAGCCAGCCGAGCAGCGGCCAAGGTCCAGCCCCACTCGGAGGCCCCCTCTAAATGCACCCATGCATGTGAGGTCACGTGCATGGAGGCGTGGCTCAGGCTTCAGAGGAGCCAGAGCAAACTCCCCCTCCCACTCCCGGGCCGCTGAGAGCCTGGGCGAACTCTGCTACCAGTTATTTCAGTCAGCGCCACTGCGCGATAGAACGTTTCCCCCTTCCTCTCCCTATCTGGAGGGAGAGGAAGGGGGAAACATCCTATCAGGCAGCCGACGCTGCCTGAAATGATGAGCTGAGAGCTCGTTTGGGCTCTTTGCAGCTGAGAGCTCGTTTGGGTTCTCTGAAGGCCACGCCCCCCTTTGCGTGTGATGTCCAGAGAGGGAGAGGAAAACGTTCGATTGGACAGTGGCGCTGCCAGAAATAACTGGCAGCGGAGTTTGCCCGGGCTCTAGGCGGCCCAGGCATGAGAGGGAGGAGTTTGCTCTGGGCTCCTCTGGAGCCTGAACCACGCCCCTTTGTGTGTGACATCATGTGCACGGGTGCATTTGGAGGGGGCCGCCGAGTGGGGCTGGACCTAGGCCACTGCTCGACTGGCTCCGTGCCTGCCTAAAAGATCAGGTTTGTAGTCTGGAAGTGCTCCTGGATCCCAAACTCTCCCTGGTTTCTCAGGTTGAGACTGTGGCCAGGAGTGCTTTTTATCAGCTTTGGCTGATACGCCAGATACATCTATTCTTGGAGACTAGTGACCTTAAAACGCTGGTACATATGTTGGTAACCTCTAGGCTTGACTACTGTAATGCACTCTACGTGGAGCTGCCTTTGTACGTAGTTCGGAAACTACAATTGGTACAGAATGCGGCAGCCAGACTGGGTTTACCAGAAGGGACCATATAACACCGATTCTAAAAGAACTGCACTGGTTACCGATAGGTTTCCAAACGAGATACAAAGTGCTAGTTATTACCTATAAGGCCCTTAATGGCTTAGGTCCAGGGTATTTAAGAGAGCGCCTTCTCTGTCGTGAACCCTGTCGCCTATTAAGATCATCTGGAGAGGTCCGACTACAGCTGCTGCAAACTCGTTCGGTGGCAACTCAGGATTGGGCCTTTTCTGTGGCTGCCCCAGAGCTTTGGAACACACTCCCTGCTGAAATAAGAGCATCTCCTTCTCTTTTTGCTTTTAGGAGGACCCTGAAGATGTACTTGTTTTCCCAGGCCTTCAACTGACTTTTGATTTTTAAATTTTAAATTTTAATATGTTTTTAACATGTTTTTTTATCTATAATTTTTATCTTTTCATGAATCTTTAATGTGTTGGATTGTATGTTTTAATTCTGTACACTGCCTAGAGATTTTTATACTAGGCGGTATATAAATTCAATAATACATACATACATACATACATACATACATACATATTGTAAGTCTGCATCCTCTTTGACTTCGAAGGCACTAGTCACACTATCAAAGTAATGTAGCAAACTATTCAACAGCCATCCTATCAAAACTGCATCTGGCATGATTACTTCTTGAGCTTGCAGTTGCCGTGATATTTATAACATTTCTTTTATGTGCTTGCACAGACTTTCTCCTTGTCTAACTCTTTTATTGCTCAGTTTTCTTATTAGATGCACTTTGGAAACCACAGACTTCTTTTTTATATAATCCCTTCAGAGTTTCCCACATATTCTTTGCATTTTCTTTGTCTCTTAGATGCACCAAGACTGGGTCACTCGCTGCCAAGCAATTCATTCCTGATGCCTTTTCATCTGCTTTGTCCCATTCTTTCTGCTCCTTTCCTGCATCTGCAGGATGCTGAGTGTGCAGAATACTGCCAAGTGCATGACTCTTGAGGAGCATCTCCATCTTGAAAGACCAGAGCTCGTATTCAGGGCCTTGCAACTTTTCAATCATCTGGAATCCTTGAGCTGTCTCCATTTTCAAATCTTTTCTCTTTGCTTTTCTTTCTATTTAACTCTCTAGACTTTTCTCTTTGATTTCTATAATTTATTTTTTATGAGGCTTCTGGGCCTCATGACCCTTTGTAGGGGAAGAATGGCAGTTCAGTCCCCAAATAGCAAAGCAAAACCAGTTTGGTGAGAAAGCAGCAAAGCAAGAGGTCTTGAGACGGTTCTTTAGTACTGAAGAACTACAAGGATTTGTTTAAAGAAAAGGTTACAAACAAATGTGGAAAAGCCTGCAGCTTAATTTCAGTTGTAGCTCATGGCTGAAAAGAGAGACCAAAAACAAACATCGATCTCTGAAGAGACAAAATGGAGACTAACACTGGAAGAACAAAGAGAGGAGGAGTCCAGCAAAGAGGCACCTTTTAATGTGGTGATTCTCTTTATTTAGCAGGGGGGGGGGAGTAACTGGCCATATTCACCCCCAGCACAGTACCTCCAGTGACTGTTGCTGGTGTACAGTATATCTTATGTTTCTTTTAGATTGTGAGCCCTTTGAGGACAGGGATCCATCTTATTTATTTATTATTTCTCTGTGTAAACCGCCCAGAGCCATTTTTGGAAGGGCAGTATAGAAACTGAATTAATAATAATAATAATAATAATAATAATAATAATAATAAATAAATAAATAAATAAATAAATAAAAATAGAACCCCAGTGGTCATAAAATCCTATAAGACATTGCAGCTGAGAGCTGATGCTGCCAGGGTCCTAGCTCCAACAGAGATGCTGTGTTGGGGCTGGATAGGGCCAGTTGCTCTCCCCCTGCTAAATAAAGAGAATCAGCACTTCAAAAAGGTGCCTCTCTGTTCAGCTATCAGGGGATTTCTCTGCAACTCCGCAAAGAAGATCCAGACAAGAGGGGTGCTGAGCACCTTTAGAACCTCCCAGCCAGCAATGTATGCAGCCAATGGGGGCTAAGAACTCTGTGCACCTGAGGCAAGGCACCACATGTCAACCTATGCACGCAAGCACCCTTCTTCTCCTCCTTTAAAAAAAGTTTTTCTTAAGTGGGAGGCAACTTAAGAAACTTAAGTGCAAACACCCTAATAATCTGCTGCCTGAGGCAATTGCCTCACCTCACCTCAGGGAAGAGTTGCCCCCGCATGCAGCCATTCCAGAGCCATCCCTGCAAACAGCTAACCTGTGCAGTTATTTCACCAACTCTCCATGAGGATCAAGCAGACAGGATTCTCAATGTTGGGTCCAGTGTTGGACTTCAACTCCCATAATCCCCAACCAAAGGCCACTGGGGCTGGGGATTATGGAAGCTGAAGTCCAATAACATCTGGGGACCCAACATGGAGAATCCCTGAACCAGATCAAAGAGCGAGGTAAGTGGCCACCTTCTCCATTGCCTGGCTGGAACTGCTATTTGGCTCCCCCCTTCCCAAATCTGTCTTATGAAGTAGCTGAAGTAGCTGATTTTCCTCTTCCCTCCCTGTTCCTTTCCCCCTTTCTATCATGTCTATTAAACTGTAGGTGTTTATTATAAACTGTGAACTGCCTTGAGTGCATGGGCAGAAAGTAAACCAATGAAGGACAGGGAACAGGATCGGGAGGGTACAGTTGGTCTTCATGTCTCTCTTTTCAATGTGTCCGTCCTGGGCCCAGAGAAATGAGGCTTGAGCACGGCATCCATCGAGCTGCCTGAAAGGAATACTGCATTTCCGCAGCCAGTTTTACTGCGCCTCACCACATTGCACTTGTACCCCAACCCTTTCAAACAAGGTGAAAGCCTTTACAAAGGCCTTCTCCCTTCCAGTGCTGTTTATCATCCGTTGGGTGACTGACTGCACATGCAGTAGCCAGAGCCTCACTGTTGTGCAGCAAAGGAACAGCTGCAATAAACAGTTACTGGCCTAACAGGAAGGGATCCTCACCCTTAGTAACCCTCCTGTACAAATATGACGGTGCAAGGTCTGAATGTGCAGCTCAAGTGGAAGGCCTGGCTGGATGCATCTCTCTTCTGCAAGCGTCTCCAAGTCTGCAAAACGGTCAAAAAGGGGAAGGGAAGGGAGGCGAGGCAAGCCTTCTGCTTTCATACACTGGCCCAGAGCTACCACTTAAACAGATGTCTGCCTGAAAAGCCTTTGCACCTGCCAAGCCACCAGCCTCAAGCTTCCTTTCTTGTTGTTTTCTTCTTCTTTTTATGGCCTCAAAGGAAACCCCAAAAAAGAGCATTTGAGCAGTGTGCAAGGCGCTCTGTGGTTGTTGTTTTATTTCCCTCAAGACACTCTAATCTCCTCAGAGCAAGAAATCAGACAGCAAGCCTTCAGAGACAGGAGAGAGATGAACTGTGAAGCAACAGTCATGTTTCTCAGAGGCTTTTATTTCATAACAGAGAAGAGCTTAGAAAAGAGAAAAGTGCCAGTCAGTGAGTATATAAGCTTTACAAAGACAGAAGAGCTCATTCTACAATCTAAGCAAGCTGTTCCTTGACATTTTTCAGACGGGTCATGTTGATGCCTGTTAGTGGATCACAGTTTTTGTTTGTGCAAGCTTTTGAATTATACAGAATTCTTCAGTAGGGTAAAAGCGAACTAATCCTCAGTGATATATAGCAAGGATAGTTCTAAACTGGTTGTTTTTAGAAACTTCAACCCTTCAAGCAGGTAATGCCCCAATTATGAAGTGTGTGTGCGTGCAGTGGTGCAGATGCCTCCTAAGCATATGTGGAGTCTCCTCATTTTACTGAACTCCTACACCAAACCTAATAATAACCCATATCTCTCCCAAAAAGTGTTTTTCCTCTCTCCCCCCCAAAAGTTAAGTGAGGAATTGCTCCTTAAGCTTTTCCTCTGTCTGTACATGTGTGTTTGCTCCTTAAGCTTTTCATGTGTGTGTGTGTGTGTGTAGGTGTAGAGGGAGGGGGAGAGGGAATATGTGTACACACTACATACGTGTTCACATTAACTAGCTCACTAGAGGTTCTAAAGCTCACCTTCCCTTTCTCCATTCTCTATGTTACCCAGAAAGCTTCTGCCAAAAGGTGAGATCTTCTGCAGAAGGCCTCACCTTCTTGTGTGGTATGGGCTAGGAACCCTAACCACACAAGGAGCTAGAAGGATCATGTGCAATATTACATCGCTTCTGGATTCTGGCCAATATCCTTTGCATTAAGCAATGCTGTATATTTTGATTCCTTGGGTAGTCTTTTGAAGAGTATTGTCAATATTTCTCCCTAGACCAAGGATGGAGAAGTTTTAAAAGTTATCATATTGGGTTTTTTGGGGGGTTTTTAACCCAACTCATGACCATGTGAAAAGCTGTATTGCGTTGTATCCAAAGAAAATCATGAAATCAATCAAAATCAATAGGACAAGTTAGTTTTGACTAACTTAAATCCTCTGAATTTCAATGGGACTGATGATTAACTTAGAATCATGAGCTGAAAGAGACCTTGACGGTCTTCTAGTCGAACTGCCCTACTCAGTGCAGGAATCTGCTACAGGCAGCATCCCTGACAGATGTCATTCAGTCTCTGTTTGAAAATTTCTAGAGCAGTGTCTTTGACATTTTCTGTGCCTGAGGCACACCTAGACACGCCCCCTCCCAAAAGGTTGGTGTGCACAGCAGTGGCAAAGTTGCCACCCAATTCATTCATTCATTCACTCACTCCTTTATGCATCAGCAAGAAGGGAGCCTCTCCCTGGCCCATAAAGGAGCATTCCACCCCAAACTAGGGTGTTTTTCACACAGGCTTTTAGCTTGCATCTCACCCAGAATGGAGGGTGTGCATTCACCCCTGGTGGAGGAAACCAACTGGCGGCCCGACTTCTTCTCGCTGGCAGCCCCCCTGCCACGCCCCCTGCGTCTGACGTCAGACACTACTGCATCTGTACGGCCCCATTTGAGAGCAAATACCAGCCAGTGGTTGGGAGCTGCTCTCCCTGCCTTTAGACCCTGATCTCCCTGCCTAACCCTAACCCTTTAAAGGCAGGGCGAGCAGCTCCCAGCCACCCTGAGAACACAGCGCTGGCCGTTATTTGCTCTCAAATGGGGCTGGGCGGCCCCGTATGGGAGCGAAGCCATGCCCCCTGCATCTGGCATCAGATGCAGTCGTGTCTGATGTCAGACACAGGGGGTGTGGCAGGGGGGCCGTCGGCGGGAGGAACACGGGCTGCCGGTTGGCTTCCTGTACCAGTGGTGATGAACGTACACCCTCCATTCCGGAGGAGATGCGAGCTAAAAGCCCTGTGTGAAAAAACACTTTGGTTTGGGGTGGAATGCTCCTTTATGGGCCAGGGAGAGGTTTCCTTCTTCCTGGTGCATAAAGGAGTGAATGGATGAATGAATGGATGAGATCATAGAGATCAAGTCTGCTCCTTCTCTTAGCCCTTCAGATATCTGAAGACAGCTATCACATCTCCCTATAGTCTTCTCTTCTCCAGGAAGCTTTCACACAGGGCTTTTGAAGCCATTTAACTCGCATCTTCTCTGGAATGGAGTGTGTGTGTTCCGGGGCGTAACTACCATTAGGCAAGGGGAGGTGGCTGCCTGGGGGCCCGCACGCCTCGAGGGGCCCCCCAGAGGCAAGTCACATGGCTATATATTGTGAAGTGTGTGTATCAGCGAGGGGCCCATTTTAAAATTTTATCTCTGGGCCCACTCAAGCCTTGTTATGTGGTGTGTTCACATATAAGCTAGATTTACCCTGAAGTCCCTGCGAGTTATTGGGGAGCAGTTCACACACAATTCAGGTTTTTCACTGTGCTTTAGAGTGTCACCCTTACCCTATTTATATCTGGGGTTAAAAAAATCCACTATTTGTGTCGGTTTTTTGGGACAACTTCGAGTTCGCAGTAAAGCCTCCCCGTAAACTCATGGTAAAACCTGCTGTCTGTAAAAGCCCCAGGCTACATGTACTCAACTCCTTCCTCTGTTCCTCATGGTTTCCAGGTCTATCACCATCTTCGTTGCCCTCCTCTGAATTTTGGATACAATGCATCAGTTCTTCTGTGTGAGTTCTTTTGAGATCTTGAAAACCCTGTTGTTTTCTTCAATGCTTGTGCATAGCATTAATTTGAAACTATTCATGGACTAGCAAGATTTTATTTGGTTCTGTTTTTCATCAGTAGAGTGACTTTCAGCCAATCACTGTTTTGCTTTTATTTCTATTTCCTTACTAAGCCTGGGAAACAAGAGACTTTGAGACATTAGGTAATGTATAATGTATGCTAAATGTGCAGCCCATCACACAAAGAAAGGAACACTATGAGTACTGCCTTGCTTTACAAAATGGTTCTGGCTGTAAAACCACTTGAAGAAACATAATTAAAAAGTGAATTCATGGCAGAATTAATTCAGAAAATGAAGAAAATTTTAAAAAATAAGATTACATGGCTTAAAGAGTGAAATTAAATCAATATCGATCATAGATTAAATAGATGGATCTTTAATCACAGCAATTCTTGGTAAAGAGCATTTAGGGGTTGATGGCAATACTCTACAAATAACATGTTAATGCAGAATGAACACTACAGAAGATCATGATTTATAGATGTATCATTATATTAGAAAAAAAATGTTGATGCCTTTGCATTATAGTTCTGAAATACTGGATAATCAATTTTTTAAATCCCCAAGAATTTTCCCCAGCCTTACCTGCAGACGTCAGAGTTTGAAACTGGGACCTTCTCTGTGCAAAGCAAATGCTCTTCCACTGAGCTATGGCCCCATCCCAAAAACAATGTCCAGTCTTCAAGCCATCCCCAAACCTTCTGCTGCTCAATGTGCAGATGTAAAATGAAGTAGTAATGGTGGCACCGCAAACCTCAGGAGCAGTATCAAAAGGCCCTGTGCTAACATTAAAGGATGGCTGATGTCTCCCAGCCTGGAGTGGTTCTTTCAAGAAGTGAGATGAGGTTGTCATGTCAACAGATTTTTAATGTGCCAGCTGGGTGGCAGGATACCCCTGTTTCAACCGCTGACATCTGCAGGTAGGGCTAGGAAAAATTCTTCCATTTTTAAAAATTGATTATCCAGTGTTTCAGAACTGTAATGCAAAGGCGTCAACAATTCTTTCTAATATAATGATACATCTATAAATAATGATCTTCTGTAGCGTTCATTCTACATTAACATGTAACTTGTAGAGTATTTTTTGTTTTAACCCCCTGCCACCTCATCAGCCTCCCTCTACCTGCCATCCATTGTGTTCAGAGCAGATCTCTGTGGTGGGGGGAGGCACAGCCATCACTCCACCCCATATGATCCTCTGCACCCCCTCCTCCTAGCCCAGCACTCCTACCTTCCTTACACCACCAGGCTGTTAATGAAAAGAGGAAGGAAGCAAATGCATCTCCTCTACTCTGTTGCCTTTTCCACATTTCCTCTTCCGCTTCCTTCCCCTTTTAATTATTAGTGAGCATTAGTGAGGTAGGAGGATGCATGCTAGTTCAAGAGAAGGCAGTGGAAGTGGGTGTCCACACAAATGTCCATGCGCATTGCTAGTGAAGTGGCAGTGGTGGCTGTTGGTACTGCTGCAGACAAAAAAGGAAGTACTCAAGGAGAAAGGCAGCATTTCTCACCCTGCCTCAGGTATGCTGAGATCTTGAGCCACCACTGGTGACTCATAGATATGAGGGAGCTCAAAGCTCCACCCATTGCCCTCCAACTGTCCCACATGCCCACTAACTCCCACACATACCACAAGATAAACATCCTAGTTGCCAGAGCAACCGCTTTCAGAAGCTTGCTTTTATCAGGCCCCTGAAGCCCCTGTGGAGTATGGAGAAACAGCACAGAGCAGCAGGGTAATCAGGGAGGCCTATGGGAACAGGCTTAACAATATAACCTCCCTCCTGTTGCTTCAGCTGGCACCAGAAGGAGGAGCAGCAGCCCAGAGAGAACCATCCTGCCTGGTGAAAAGGGGCTCCACTTCTGGAGAAACTCAAGATCAAATAATATGTTATTTTAAGATGATGCTGTTAGTAGGGATGTGCACAAACTGAGGTTCGTGCACTGGTTCAGCACCACAGGGAGGGGAGCAGCGAGCAAAATCTTTTTAAAAGAGGAGATCAGGTCCTTACCTGTTCACCACCACTGCATGCAGCTTCCTGCTGCAGCGGTGCTTGTCCCAAAAACCCATGCACGGGTCTTGTGGCTGAAAGCATCAATTGTCCCCTTTGCTAAGCAGGGACTTCCCTGGTTGCATATGAATGAGAGATTAAATGTGAGCACTATAAAATATTTCCCTTAGGGGATGGAGCCACTCTGGGAATTGCATCTGCATGCTTTTAATCAGAAGATTCCAAGTTCCCTCCCTGGCATCTCCAAGATAGGGCTAAGAGAGAGACCTGCCTGAAACCTTGGAGAAGCCGCTGCCAGTCTGTGTAGACAATACTGAGCTAGATGGACCAATGATCTGACTTGGTATATGGCAACTTCCTACATTCCTATTCTCCTCTTTTTAAAAGATCCTGCTCGCCACTTTCCTCCTCAAGGGCGGGGGGTGTAGAGCATGTTGCAGCAGAGGCTGGAAGCTCCTCTAACCCTCAATGCTTGGGGGAACACCAGGGGTTAGAGGAGACACCTGCGCCAGTAAGATGCCCTCTCGCCCCTGCCGGCTGCACTTAAAAACCTTTTAGAGGCAGGATTCCCCTTCGCTTGTAAAGGGGGATCCTCATCAGATTCCCCTTAAGCATAGCCTGTCAGACTGGGTCAGACCGGTCCATAAGAGAACGGGCCTGCTTCAGATCAAATGCAGACCGGCCACCTTTTTTGAGGCCAGTTTGCTTTGAGGTTGAATCGGGCTGATTTGAATCAAACCCAGTTTGATTCAAACCAGTTCTGCATACTGTTGGGAAGTTAAAGGACTTTGCGCTGTCTCTTGCCTCAGACAGTGGAGGACAGACTAGTAAGTCAGAGGGCTAGAGGGTCAAGACATTTGTCATCACTTCTCCACTGCTCTGATGCTATCCCTTTGAAATGTAGATTGCTAATCTCAGGGGATTCAACTTCCTTCCTCCTTCTCTCTCTTGCTACCTGCCCGCCTACCTTGCAACATGGCAAGTTCCTCTCCCTGCACCAAATGTGCAGAGAGGATGCAGAATCCAACTGCATCTAGTTAGATAGATAGATTAGAGATCCTAAATCCTCACTTTCCTATCTAGAATGGAGTTCCTTAATAAATGCCTTTTATATTGATTTGAAACTATGAATTGGCTCCAAGTTACTTTACTCTCAGCACACACGCATGCCTAACTAATCTACCGCTGTGTTGTGCCTCTGTGCACTCTGCTATATTGAGAAAGGGATTCTCTCACCACAGAGAATTTCCAACACATACTACTACTCTGTACTAGAGGACTGGAAAGTAGCCAAAGTAACACTGATTTTCAAAAAGGGATCCAGGGCAAGATCCAGGAAATTACAGGCCAGTTAGCTTAATATCTGTCCTGGGTAAGATGATGGAAAATATATTTAAGGATAAAATTGTAAAACGTATAGAACAGGGCTTGCTGAAGGAGAACCAGCATGGCTTCTGCAAAGGTAAATCTTGCCTCAGCAAACTTTTGGAGTTATTTGAGAGTGTCAATAGGCATGTGGATTAAGGTGATCCAGTTGCAGGGCTGTCAGAGAGCCCTGGTGGGGGGGCGGGGGGGGCAGGGCAAATCAGCCAGTGTGGGGCCCCCTTCCAGTTAATTCTAATGGGGGTTAAAAGAGCAGTCGCCTTGCTTGCCATGCCCTAAGGACAGTCCTGTCCAGTTGACATAATATACCTGGCCCTTCAAAAAAAAGCTTTTGATAAAGTTCCTCATCAAAGGCTCTTGAGCAAATTTAGCAGTCATAGGATAAAGGGACAGGTTCAATTGTGGATTGATAACTGGTTGAAGGACAGGAAACAGAGGGTAGGAATAAATTGACAGTTTCCACAATGGAGGGAGTAAGAAGTGGGGTCCCCCAGGGATCTATACTGGGACCGGTGCTTTTAATTTTTTTCATAAATGATCTAGAAGTTGGGGTAAGCAGCAAGGTGGCCAAATTTGCAGATGGCATTAAATATTCAGGGTAGTTAAATCCAAGACATGAGCAGCAAAAAGATATCTCCAAATTGGGTGAGTGGGTGACAAAATGGCAAATGCAGTCAGTGTAAGAAAGTATAAAGTGATGCACATTGGGGCAAAAAGCCCCAACTTCGCCTATACACTGATGGGGACTGAGCTTTCGGTGACTGACCAAGAGGGATTTTGGGCTTGTGGTGGACAACTCATTGAAAGTGTTAATTCAGTGTGTGACAGCTCTGAAAAAGGCAAAATCCATGCTCAGGATCATTAGGAAGGGGACTGAAAATAAAATTGCTAATATTATAATACCCTTATACAAATCTATGGAACGGCCACATTTGGAGTACTGTAAACAGTTCTGGTCACTATATCTCAAAAGGGATATTATAGATCTATAAAAGGTACAGAAGAGGGCAACCATGATTATCAGAGGCCTGGAGCACCTTCCTTATGAGACAAGGTTACAACATTTGGGGGGTTTTAGTTTAGAAACGAAGGCAACTGAGGAGAGACATGATAGCAGTCCCTTGACGGGTGTGTGGGGTGGGGGGAGATCCACGTAACTAATAATTGCTTTCATTAATATTGTTAATTAATTTTAATGTAATAATCTGATGAAAATTGAGCTCAGCCCCTGCATACCAAGTCATGGTTGGTTCCAGCCCACAGGTCATTTTAATTGCGCACCCCTGGAGCTTTTTCACATGGGGCTTTAAGCTCTTGGTGTATCCAATGAATGAAGCCACTTCAAATAAGAATCGTGGCATTACGGAAGCAGCTCCTCTCAGTCTTGGAAATCCAGGATTCCCCCCCCCCCCAACATAAATCAGGCTAAGCTTCAATTCGGAAGGAATAACCCAAATTATGTGTGAAGTGCTCCCAAAGATCTCACACAGGCTTTGGTGAGAATCTTTTGGAGATGGAGTTCCAGTGCATCGACCTTTTGCACCAACTAGGGTCAGTGGGTGTAGGGTAGTTAGTGGGGGCCTCCTTACCTGTCCCTGATTTATCTCTACTCTATGACCTCTGCCTAGACTCCTCAAGTACAGTATTTCCTGTGGGGAGTCAGTCCACTTCCTTTCCTCTTGGAGAGTAGATGGAAACATATCTCTCTCTCTCTCTCTCTCTCTCTCTCTCTCTCTCCACCTATCAATTATGTAGCCTTCAGACAGGGCTAGGTCTTTCCTATCCAAAATGTACTTCACCAATAAACCTATTTAACTTAGATTGTACAACAATCTCCATGCGTGTTCTTTGGATAACTGCAGCAACAACTACTCTGTAACTGGAGTGGGCAGCTTCCTTTGTAGGCACTTTGAATAATTAATTACAAATTCCAATGTGTGAATGCACACACTCCCTTCCAGCAGAGATTCGAGGTAAAAGCCCCAAGTAAAAAGCTCCTGGTGTACACACAAAACATGTGCTTTATAACTGAGTTGTGGAACCTCTCTGGTCTGCATTTTCCAAAAAAATGTGGATACTGCATTGCTGAAACAGGAATGTGGGAAGCTGTGGTCTCAACATGCCCGTGGTGTGTGCCAAACAGCTTCTCTCTCTCTCCCTCTCCCCCTTCCCCCTCTCTCTCTCCCTCTCTCCCCCACCCTCTCTCTCTCTCTCCCTCCCTCCCTCCCTCTTTGCTACCTAGGTATAAATATAAAAAGAGAAATCTGGATCTCTCCTGAAATAGCACATCACAGCCAATGTAAAAATTAGAAACGCACATTCCAAAATAAACATAACCTTCCTCCCCAGCATTTGGCCTCTAAAAACACTTTCAGTAACAGAAGGCTTGATGGAAATAACTGTTCCAAGATAATTAAGCTTCAGGAAACGTTACTGGCCAATGTTTTGGACAAGACAAAATAATTTCTCTCTTTCTTAGGTTGTGAAGTAGCCTTTTAAAAAGCAATTTATTTGTTTGCTAGCTACTTCGAAGTTCAGGTTTCAGTTCACGTCACTCTTTGCGTCAGATTCAGGCGCATTTGAATAAAATGTTCTGTTTGTTATAACTAGTCGTGATTAATATATTTAGTAGACATGGTTCTGATGCCCTCCTATATGTCCCATTATTACCTGGGGGTGGGGGGCTGTTCATCCGAATGTCCTCTACACGCTCCAAGTATTTGGTACTTGGAGTACATGTATAGGGGCTGTTTGGATGAACAGTCCACCCCATGCAAAAAGGGTGCTGGAATGTCTGCAGAGGAGGTCCCAATGGGCACACTCTCATCATGTCCTTTTTCTAATTGCATGTGCTGGAACCATGGGAGCTGTATCATCCAAAATAGCCCATGGATTGTCTTGAAATTATAGTTTGAAGTGGATATGATTGTGAGCGCTTTTGGAATAAGGAACAATTTTCTCATTCCTTTTGCTATGCAAACTGCTTTCAGAAAGTATCTCTTGACTATAAATGTTAACAAAATCATCATCATCGAGAACAACAACAGCAATAGCAATGTGCAAACCATGATTTTGAGGCAGTTCTATTTAGCTCTAACTATTCTCTCCCGGTGTGGACATAATAGCAAACAGGGGCAGAGCCACCATTGTGTGAACGGGTTCAAAGAACCTGTGCCGCCAATGAAAAGGTCCGCCAAAGCCCGCAGGGGGGCATGGCTTGGGCTCTGGAAGAGCCCCGAGCAAACTCCCCTCACCCACGCCCAGGCTCCAGAGAGCCCCTAGCAAGGGAGAGAAAGGGAAATAGATGCTGCCAGGCAGCAAGTACTTCCTGAAATAACAGGGGGAAAGCTTGCTCAGGGCTCTCCGCAGCCCAAGCATGGGCAGTTTGGAGTTTGCTCAGGGCCCTTCAAGCCACACCCCATGTGTGTGACATCATGCTCATGGGACCTTGCTAGAGGGGCTGCTGGGCAAGGCCGAACCCAGGCCACTGTTCGGCTGGCTCCATGTCTGATAGCAAACTATGGTTACAGCAAACCAGCATGGTTTAGTCATCAGAGTGTTGGACTAGGACCAAGGAGTTCAAATTCCCATTCAGCCATGAAATTCACTGTGTGACCCTGGGCCAGTCACTTGTCTCTCAGCCTAACCTACCTAGAAGGAAAGGAGGAGGTAGCAATCAAGGAGGGAATGGCACAGGGGCATAACTATAATGAAATGCAGGTGTGGGAGGTCAATTTACTAGGACTCCTGAGGTAGGAGAACCTGCCAGCTGGATGACAGCTTGTGTTTTGCCCTCATGGGGTAGTGAGGGCGGGAGGTCCCACTCCAACCTTGATTCACTCCAAGGATGCAACCCCGTAGCACAGTCCGTATCTCTAAGCCATGGCAGAGATCAAGGGCATTCCATCTGAATCAGGCCTCTATGTGCATGGATTTGGAAGCTATTAGTAGGGCCTCAAGCCCTGCAAATCATCAGTGGGTCATCTTTACACACCTACCTCTTGCTCATTGGGTCAAGTGATCCTGGAAGGACGAAAAGGCCACACCTAGGTTCAATGATGCCTGGGTTCAATGCATCTTTCAGGTAGATTGGGGGGAAACTCCCTAGTTCCTTGCCCAGGGTTCAAGCATCTGGGATTATGGTTTATTTTATTTATTTATTTATTTATTTATTACATTTTATATCCCGCTCTTCCTCCAAGGAGCCCAGAGCAGTGTATTACATACTTAGGTTTCTCCTCACAACAACCCTGTGAAGTAAGTTAGGCTGAGAGAGAAGTGACTGGCCATGCTTATACTAATAAGCATGGCAGGGGGGTTGTTGTAGAAGGCCTGGTAGAGATTATAAATGCATTGGCGCATGCACGGCGGCCACCAAAATGGCGACCGCGCGCTCGTACAGAGGCCCGAAAGGGCCGAAAATGTTCAGTTACCCGGCCGTGGCGGGCCACGGCAGTGATGAGGAAGGCTGGCAATGGTAGAGGGAACCCGTTCAAAAAAATCCCACGGCCTCAGCAAGCCCCCCAGAAGGGGCTAAAGGTATTTAAAATCTACTATAATTTTAAAAACAAAAAATTCGTGGACCGGCCGGACTGAACCCGGCAGTCCAGTTCCAGTCCGACGGAACCGGGGGGTGGTTCAGTTCGACCATGAACCCCTGAACCCCCGGACGGGACCGCCAAACCAGTCCACACATCCCTACCTTCCAGCCTTCCTGGGCAAGATAATTGAAAGGTTGGTGGCCTCCCAACTCCAGACAGTCTTGGGGGAAACTGATTATCTAGACCCATTTCAAACTGGCTTTTGAGCAGGCTATGGGTTGAAGACAGGCTTGGTTGGCTTGATGGATGATCTCCAATGGGGGATTGACAGAGGGAGTGTGACTCTGTTAGTCCTTTTAGATCTCTTGGCAGCTTTCAATACTATCAACCATAGTATCCTTCTGGATCATCTGAGAGCATTGGGAGTGGGAGGCAGTGCTTTGCAGTATCTCCGCTCCTACCTCTTGGGCAGATTCCAGATGGTGTCTGTAGTGGATGACAAGCCTTTGTCTCAGAGCAAGCCCACCTGAGGGGAAGAAAATTGCTGAATCTTCCCCTCAATGCTTTCCGAGTACAGGCTTCTCCCAAAACTTTCCTGTCATCTTGGTAGGGTCTAGGGCTGCCACTACCACCCACTTATTGACAGAGCTTAAATCCTGCCCCCCTGGGCTTGGGTGGAAATGCCAGGGAAAACTCTCCTTCTTTTGCTAATGGAAGAGTATACAAAAACCATCCACGTGCAAGCTTACACGAGGTGAGAAAACTGGTAGTTACTAAACCTCTGAGGCATGTTGCACCTGAGAAACCCCCTTCCTTCCAGCCCCACTTTTCCTGAGTTAAAACTCCACTCCAAGAGGCTTGTCAAATGCAAAGAACAAAAAGAAAAAAACCTTTATTCAAATACTACAGACTGCTTCAGTCTGAGGTTCCCTCAGCTTTTAGTTACAGGTAAAAATACTTAGTAGGTCACAAGAATAATTTAAAAATTGTGGTTGCCCAGTTGCAAGGAACAAGTATGTAGGAAAATACAAAGGCTCAATTAAAACTTACAGTCTTTTACAATGCCCTGGCTGGATAGGCCTAGGTTAGTGTTACTTAGCTTAATTACATTGCAGATGAACAATAATAGATCGGTATCAGGAATACGCAAAACACACACAGAAGAAATTGAAAATGTGATGCAAAGTCTGACTAAACCAACTCTCCCTAGACTAAACCTCTTGAAGCCAAAATCCCTGGCTTCATTGCCTTGAACTCATCCAAAATCCAGGAGAGGATTCAAGTTTCCTGCCCTCCTGGCTTCCCAGGAACCTGCAGAGATCATTCCATGAGAGAAATCTCCAGGCTAGCTTTTGACTATGAGGGAGCAAAACTCCATTGCTCCTCACTAAGCCTTTCCACTCCTGCTTCGCTCACCTCCAGCCTGCTTCTTCTAACAAAGGAACCCTTTTCCTCCTCTTCATGGCTCTCTAGGTCCCACCCACCTGGTGTGCTGATAGGCTGAGCCCTGGAGTTTACCAGCCTGTCAGTCAGGACAGGGTTCACTTCTGGTTTACTTTTTAGTGGGAGGGCTGGCTGGTCACTACAGTGTCGCTTGTAGTTCTTTAAAATCTGAACTTTTATATGGCACCCCCCATATTATCCTTCTGGAGCGTCTGTGGGGGTTGGGAGTTGGAGGCACTGCTTTGCGGTGGTTCCGCTCCTACCTCTCGGGCAGGTTTCAAATAGTGGAGGCTGCTGTTCTTCAAAATCTGAACTTTTGTATGGTGTGCCTCAGGGCTCCATATTGTCTCCGATGTTGTTTAACATCTACATGAAACAGCTGGGAGAGATCATTGGAAGATTTGGGGCAGGGTGCTATTAGTATGCTGATGACACCCAAATCTATTTCTCCATGTCAGAATCATCGGGAGAGGGCATAACCTCCCTAAATGCCTGCCTGGAGTCGGTGATGGGCTGGATGAGGGATACAAAACTGATGCTGAATCCAAATAAGACAGAGGTACTTATTGTGCAGGGTCAGAACTCAGGAGACAATTTTGATCTGCCAGTTCTGGATGGGGTCATACTTCCTCAGAAGGAACAAATATGCAGTCAGGCAGTGCTTCTGGATCCAAACCTCTCCCTGATGTCTCAAGCTGAGGTGGTGACCAGAGGTGCTTTCTATCAGCTTCGGTGGATACGTCAGCTGCATCCATTTCTTGAGATAAATGAACTCAAAATAGTAGTACATCTGCTGGTAACCTCCAGACTTGACTACTGCAACAAGCTCTATGTGGGGCTGCCTTTGTATGTAGTCTAGAAACTGCAGTTGGTACACTGCGGCAGCCAGGTTGGTCTCTGGGTCATCTCAGAGAGACCATATTACTCCTGTGTTGAAAGAACTGCACTGGCTGCCGATAAGTTTCCAGGCAAAATGCAAGGTGCTGGTTATTACCTATAAAGCCCTAAACAGCTTAGGTCCTGGGTATTTAAGAGAACATGCATCTTCTTCATTATGAGCCCCATCGCCCATTGAGATCATCTGGAGAGATTCGTCTGCAGTTGCCACCAGCTCATCTGGTGGCTACACAGGGATGGGCCTTCTCTGTTGCCACCCCGAGACTCTGGAATGCACTCCCTGCTGAAAAGAGCCTTCCTGTCTCTGACAACAAAGTCTCTAAAGACACATTTTTTCACCCAAGCTTTTGAACTAGACTTGTGGTTTTAAATCACTTTAAGCTTTTAATTTTTGTTTTAATTTGTTTTATGTTGTAAACCGCCCAGAGACAAAAGTTTGGGGTGGTGTACAAATATAATAAGTATGTAAGTAAATATTTTGTCACAGTCTCTAACAGAGCATTCCTCTCGCTAGAGGGGGTGAACTCTCACTGGGCTTCAGGCCTGGGAAGCTATTTAAACCATCAGGTTCTTGGAAACACTAGGTTCTGGTACAAGCCTTCCCCACGCCACACTAGCCAATGCAGATTGGTGTGGTTGGAAGATAAACAGCTAAAGCATTCAGGTATAACGTCCTACTTTTCTTTCAGTATAGACTCAAATGAAAGTAATCTTTAAGTCCACTGTTCCTTCAGCTCAGATCTCAAATAGAGAGGAAATAGAGCTACTGTCTTCTATAAGCCGGGAATACACAGCCAGGGAGAACATGTCTGGCCTGCAAGATTTTCCGGGCTGTTGTCTTTGGGTTGTTTTTTTTTTTTTTTTCCCTTTCTCTTCTTCTTCTTCTTAAACTTGTTGCACTGCTTAACAGCATTTTTTTAGCTTCACTTTTGCCTTGAAGCTACAGGCAAGTATGTGCTGCTCTGTGCTAAATACTTGTGCAATAAGTACAAGCAGATGTCTGAAGATATGCTTTGAAGCAAAACTTTACCCTGTTGATCCTTTCCCAGCAAACAGGGACTGGGGAGGGCAGGGGGGAGTGTTGGTGGAAACCACCCGGCCATTATATAGTAATACAGTAAAAGTATTACTCATCTAGAATGAGAACAGGGAGAGGCAGTGTGTGCTAAGCGTTACTGTTGGAGGCAGGAATCCACAGTATAGATCTGTGACACAGCTGTGTAATTACACACAATTTTCATACATTTTACAGTCACATTTCTGCTTAAATAATTCACCTACTGGACCGCAGCTCAGTGGTCATGTCTGCAATCAAGCAGGAGTAAGAGGAAATCTTCCCCTTTCAGGCAGGAATAATGCCAAGGAAGACCAGACAGGCTTCCATTAAGCAAAGTGAGGCAGCTGTGGCCTCAGGCTACAGGTTTTGAGCATCATTAAAGGGTGGGAAATTGTGTTACTTATTATTAGATTGTGTGTGTGTGTGTGTGTGTGTGTGTGTGTGTGTGTGTGTGTGTGTGTGATTATTAGATTAACATAAATGTCTCCTCCGTCACCCTCATGTTAATCTAATAATAATTTGAATGTCCAACTTCAGGTAGCACAATGTCTTTTGCCTGTCCTGAATTATCTCGCATAGTTGACCCCCCCACCCCACCCTGGCCGCTACACATACACACACACACACACACACACACACGTACACATGGCTTTCCTGCCAACAGTGCAAGATATGCATGAGACACTCAGGCTAGGATCACAAACACCACCTCTGATCTAAAAGTGCACATGGCATGCCTATGAAAGTTCTTTAAAAACAAAAATGAAATCCTGCCAATCATCTATTTGATGGGGAGAGGAGACTGGGTACTGAATTTAATCCCCTCCCAATCTCAAGCAGATGTAGGGTTGCCAGGTCCAGAGGGTTTTTTAAAAAGTCAATATCCATCACCAAAGAAGTAGAAATGGGGGATGCTTTTCACACACACACACACACACACACACACACACACACACACACACTCTCCAAAATGTCTCCATTTGCGGGGGGGGGAATTGCAGGTGTTTATTGGTATAATATATTCATATTTTGATTAAAAATGGATAATATAAGAATAAATACAAGTCACCACTGTGAAGCTGATGACCAGGGAGATATTCAGACATGGCTTCATGTTTTGGGGTATCCAAAGAGCGAATCTGCTTTGGAGTAGACTCACAGCTGTTTAATTTGGGTGATTAACCGGGCTGTTCACATAGCATCGGTTCTTGTCAGCATCCCCTGTGGATCTTTTTCCTGTGTGTGTTGCCACAGTTTGCTCCAGGTTTTTTCTCCAACCAATCACGGGCCAGAGGATGAGGCAATAGACCTTTTTGTTGTTGTTAGTTTGACAGCTAGTTGCAGAAGACCAGCGAGACAAGTTGCCAAGCAACCGGATCAATCAACAGAACGCTTAACCCGAACCTGCCGAATCGGACCCAAATTTTTGCTGATTTTTATAAGGAACTTGATTTTGTGACGGCCTTCATCACCTCATGTTCCCCACCCCAGACCACTTAAGAGGCCATGGAAGTTTAAAGTAGAAATCAAATCATTGCTTTCTCTTTGTGATGAAGAAAAATGCAGCCTCATGGAATCAGCTCAGACACAAAGGGCTCAGGTTACATCAAAACTGTAGTCTCCATTGTTAAGTTTGAGGCATCCTTCAACAATGCCTGCATATGTAAAGCCTATGTTCCTATGGTGACCAGGCTTCAATAAGATGAAGCCAGGGACTCATATATGAATTAAAAGTATCAGACTGGAGTAGCAACACTAGCAAGGCTTGTGTTTAACTCAGGAATTTCTCCCCCCCCCCTCCCCTTCTGGACTCCCTCCACAGAATTTCACCAATCTGCCACAACCCCTCCCTGCCAGCGCCAGTGAATTGCAAATCACTCAGAGCAGACCATACCCAACCCAGCTGTCAAACTCCCCTTTATTTAGCCTTGCAAAAGTGCGAGTTTTGAAAAAAGCCAAATTACTGGAAATGGCCCCTCCACACATCGCGGAAGAAGCGGTGGGGCATACCAGAAAGCTCAGGGTTTTTTACCCCAGATATAATTCAGGACAAGCTAGAATGTGCAGCAGTAATTCAGGAGCAAGTAGAATCAGGTGTGTATTGGTCCCTCGTCGCTCTCAGGGACTTTGGGGCAAATCTAGCTGGTATGTGAACTCGCTCCCTCCATTCCAGAGGGGATGTGAGCTAAAAGCCATGTGTCTAAAAGTCCCGGGTGAGCTAAATGTCTGCTCTGTCTACTGTCTAGGTGCAGAATCTCAAGGCTCATGTTTCTTAACTGTAAATTCATCTCCTGAGCATTTTCCACACAGCAGGCTTTACCATGAGTTTACTGCGAGTTTAAAATTACCCCCCCAAAAGTGGCACAAAAAGTGGATTTTTTAAAAACCCTGGATATAAATCAGGCTGCACTCTAACACTCATTGAAAAACGTGAATCGCGTGTGAAGTGCTCCCCAATAGCACGCAGGGATTGGGGGGGGGGTAAATATGTGAATACACACCCTCCAGTAATGTCACTTCTTCTGTCCTAGTGAGGCAGGACAACTATCAAGCCAAGCTATCAAGCCAACCTCTTGGCGTGCTGGCGCGCTGGTGCATGCATAGTTTACCACTCCTTGCTGTTCTCTATGACTACAAACATTTATATACCACTTTTCAACAGAAGGTTTCACAGTGGTTGTCAAAGAAAAATAAATAAGACGCTCCCCAAAGGGCGCACAATCTAAAAAGAAATGCAAGGTGACACCAGTACCAGCCACTGAAGGAATGCTGTGCTGGGGATGGATAGGGCCAGTTGCTCTCCCCATGATAAATAGAAGGGATTCACCGCTTTAAAAGGTGCCTTTGGGTTACCCCAGCAGGGGTAACTGCTAACTGAGTAAAGTTAGTTAGATAATTGCTAACTTCTCACTGCCGCCACCACATGAAGGAAGCAAGCTGCACCTGCTGGGCCCACCGATCTGTGCTCCTGCATCACATGGCTCTGCGACCTGCCACTGAAGCCGAACTTCCCCTCTGGCTTTCCCGTTGAATGGATGGTCAGTAGGAAGGGGAAGGAGACAGAGGAAGAGAAGCTGCTCATGAGAGCAAAGTGTTCTGAGCCAACAGAATGTTCCAGCTGCTCCCCAGAACTTTGGACACCACAATGCATTCAAAAGAAGTGGTCTGGTCCCCAAAATAGTCTCTATTCATCCTAATGCTCCCCCCAAGGGCATTTTGTCCCCCAAATAGTCGCACGCCCTCTAAAAGTCCCTAGCTGGCAGCGCTGATTCAGACCTGCTGTCACCATGTGTCATCCTCATAGAGCTTCTAGGCTCTCCGCGTCCTGGCAAGGCCTCCTGCTAATGCCTGCTCTCAGGCTCCCTAAGTAGGAAAGGGCACAGCTGCCCTTTCCCCCCACAATGCCCCGGATGTAGTTTCATTCCGGAGCACTGTGGGGAGGGAAAGTGGCCTAGGATGATGTTTGCTTTGAGGGCATTGTGGGAAGAATTTGGGCAGCAGCTGTGAAACAAAGCAACTGCCACTGCCACCTAGTAAAGCCCTCCCACAACCCTTAAGAGGCCCACCCACAGAGGAAGGGGCCCACCAGAGGACACCTTGCTGAGGGCCTCCTCAAATCTGGGGCAAGTCCTGAGCTGACTGGTAGGATTTCAGCTTTGTTTTTCGTTTTTTAATGTTACGTATGTGCAGCCCTGGCAGCTTGGGAAATGTGTGCATACCACCAATTTCCACACAAGCATCTGCATGCAGCTAGGCATAAGTGCGCCTGTCTTAGCTTGCCCCATTTTGAAAGAGGTTCCTTTGGTAAGAATAGAAGCAGATAGATTAAATGAAATTAGGCACAAGTGAAAGCCAGACATACAGTATTCTACAGTACCAAAGAATCCATGATGACTAGCTAAGAACTTGTAAAAAACAAAAAACAAAAACTTGTATTCTGCTATATTACTTTTGTGTTAAAATCAGTGCACAGTCTGGGTCCCTGCTGCTGCGGTGGTGATTGGGCAGGAAAAGGGATAAAGAAGCACTAGAAGTGCTCTCAGGCCAGTTTCCTGTTAAGGCCACTAGCAGAGGGGGAACTCCTTCATTTGATCCAGAGGCGCATACTAACAGTGATGGGTTCTAGACATGTGGTGACCAGTGTTCCTTGTAACAAGGATTGCCAGATGTTGTTGACTACAACTCCCATAATCCCCAAGCAAAAGCCATTGCAGCTGGGGATGCTGGGAGTTGTAGTTGACAACATCTGGGAATCTCTGTTAGAGGGAACACTGGTGGTGCCCACCCGATAGGGTTGCCAATCCTCTGGGGTTGACCTAGAATGCCTAGGAATTGGTATCAATCTCCAGGTGATTACTGAAAGCAATTCTGGAGATTTTAATGACTTTGTGTTATGACTTGGACTTGCATCTTCAATGAGAGGCCCACCTCCTGAGGTCAACTGATGAAGCACATGCTCCTATCCTCAAAAGTACAATTGGTGGTAAGTCCTTTTCTGTGCAGGCGCCTCATCACCTGTGGTTGTTAACAGTGTTCTTCAAAAATTGAATGGAATTTACATGTCCCACCACCCCACCCTATGACTGCCCCTAATGTTAGCCAACTTGTGCCCCTCCCGAAGCCTTTTAGAAGCAGTAGCTAAGGGAGCAGCCCCCAGTCTGTAATTTGAGCTGTGCTCTGGCATCTCCGCTTAAAAACATCTCTGGTAGCAGGCCTGGGAAAGACCTCTGCCTAAGACCTTGGAGAGCTGCGCTACTAGGCAGATAGATCAGTGGTCTGACTCACTTAAGGCACACAAACATTTATGGCAGCTTGTCTAGATTTTTTAGATTCTCCTTTGGAAGGGAAAGCCTGCTGGTTCAAACTGCAGAAGATTGATCTTTTACTGGTTCCTCATCATAAGGCAGCTTAGTGGCGGCGTGTTTTGCCTGGGCTTCTGCCAAGAGTCAAGCCAATATTTTGCTAATCATTGCTTTTGAGCATAATTATTTAGTAAAGGGGGCATTTACATGCAGAATTTGTTTTGTCTGTTTCGTGAATATTCATTTTAGAGATGTTTTAATGAATGTTTGCTTTTCTGTAGCCAATATCCTAACACTGTACTTGCATAAGAATGTTGTGCTATTGCTAGGTGGCCGCATTAGCTAGTTATGCTTAGGGATGTGCAAAAACCGAGGTTTGTGCACTGGTTCGGTGCCGAACCAGTTCGGATGAGGTCCGAACTGGTTTGGTGCCGCAGAGAGGGAAGCAGCGAACGGGATCTTTTAGAAAGATCCAGACCTGCTCCAGACTTAGTAGGTAAGCCAAGCCACTTGCCGCCCCCCTCTCTGCTCCCCTCCATGCGTTGCCGAACCGGTTCTACACTGAACCAGTGCACAAACCTTGGTTCATGCATATCCCTAGTTGTGCTAAGTCTGGAGCTTGTGTTCCAGACTTGTGATGTACTCGCACAATCTGTGGCATGCCTCTTATGTTTTGCAGGGAACTTCTGTGCAATTGCACAAGAGTGCGATTTCGAGCAGCTACGCAATCTTCTTATTTATTTTATTTATTTATTTATTTATTTAACATGTTTCTATACCGCCCAAAACTTGTAGTATAAAATTTGGTAAAAACAGCTATCTGTGAGTTAGATCTTCCTGTGCTGGATGGGGTTACACTCTCCCAGAGGGAACAGGTACACAGCTTGGGAGTGCTCTTGGATCCAGGCCTCACCCTGGTATCTCAGGTGGAGGCTATGACCAGGAGCTCTTTCTATCAGCTTCAGCTGATTCAACAGCTGTGTCCATTCCTTGAAAAGAACCATCTCAAAACAGTGGTGCATCAGCTGGTAACCTCCAGGCCTGACTACTGCAATGCACTCTACGTGAGGCTGCCTTTGTATGTAGTTTGGAAATTTCAGTTAGTTCAAAATGCAGCAGCCAGATTGGTCTCTGGGGTAACCCGGAGAGACCATATTATGCCTGTTTTGGAACAGTTACACTGGCTGCTGATATGTTTCCGGGCAAAATACAAAGTACTGGTTATTACCTTTAAAGCCCTGAACGGCTTGGGTCTGGGTTACCTTAGAGAGTGCCTTCTTCAGTATGATCCCCATCACTCATTGAAGTCATCTGGAGAGATCCGTCTCCAGTTACCAACGGTGCGTCTGGTGGCGACTTGGAACCGGGCCTTTTCTGTTGCTGCTCCTGGCCTATGGAATGCACTCCCAGCAGATATCCACAGTTTAGGCTCGCTGTCGGCCTTTAAGAGAGCCCTAAAAACTTATTTGTTTGGCCTGGTCTTCCAAGGCTTGTAAAGTGCTGTTGTTTTTTAAAAAGTATTTTAATTGGTTTTAAATGGTTTTAATTGTTTTTGAATTGTTTTTATATTGTTTTTAGCACTATGTTTTGAATTGTGTGTTTTTATGTCTTTTTAAAAGTTGTTGTACACCACCCAGAGCCTCTGGATGGGGCGGTTTATAAATGTAAATAATAATAATAATAATAATAATAATTATTATTATTATTAGTATTATTTATAATAATAATAATGATGATGATGATGATGTTTGTCTGTTTGTAGTCGGAAGCCTCATAATATTTTTGCATCTTCATTTTCGACAACTTTTTCAATTTTATGGTCCCACAATTTTTGGCTACAGGTTTTAATAATAATAATAATAATTATTATTATTATTAAAACCTGTAGCCAAAAATTGTGGGACCATAAAATTGAAAAAGTTGTCGAAAATGAAGATGCAAAAATATTATGAGGCTTCCGACTACAAACAGACAAACATCTGCCACACAATACACCAGATATAACTGTAGTCGAGAAGAAAGAAAAACAAGTCAAAATAATCGACATAGCAATACCAGGGGACTGCAGAATAGAAGAAAAAGAAATAGAAAAAATAACAAAATACAAAGATCTACAAACTGAAATTGAAAGGCTGTGGCAGAAAAAGACCAAAATAATCCCAGTGGTAATTGGCACCCTAGGTGCAATTCCAAAATGACTTAAGGAGCACCTCAACACCATAAGGGTCACAGAAATCACCATCAGCCAATTACAAAAAGCAGCTTTACTGGGAACAGCCTATATTTTGTGACGATATCTATAATAACCAACAGTATTGATGATAAAATTCAGCCATCCCAGGTCCTTGGGAAGGACTCAACGTCTGGATAAAACAAACCAGTCAATAACACCTGTCTAACTGTGTAAACAAGAAATAATAATATCATCTCATTTGAGGCATGCTTTTTAAAAAACACACATTTCTTGAGACTTCATGCAGCTATATGTTTTAAAGAAGAAGCCACATTTTTAATAGGATTTTATTCTTTAACCAATTGGAACCCTTTGTGAAAGTAAAATTCTATGTTTGTGCTTGGACTTTATAGTATATGAAATGCTATGGTACAGACTTACACAGTGATTGCAGTTTCTTTGCTTTCAGGTATTGCTTTTTCACAGCAACGCTTTCACAAGTCATTCCTGTGACTAAACTGTCTAACTTGGGAAGGATTGCTGGTGTCTATTGCACATCACAAATGGATATGCCAAGAATCTAAAAGCAGCTGGACATATCTACAACTGGCTCACAAGAGACACGAACATACATCCCCAAATTGTTACATTAGTCTTGTGAGAGGCTTAAAAGAACATCCCCATGGATTAATGAACACAATAAAAAGAATAGTGTCCCTCAATCTTATCTCCCATAATTGCTGTCTTTGGCAGTAGGTTTAAACAAAAAGGAGCACTATTTCATACAATGCATTGTTGTCTTATAGAATCCACAGAAGTATATGAACAACTTTAATGTTTGGGTTTTTTTTACAGGCTTAGTCAGTGTTATGTAGGAGGGACCTATGTGAGCAAGCCCCAGGCACCTCAGGATGTGGCAAGGGGGAATTCAGCAGTCAAAATTGTGATGGTGGCCCCAGCTAGGGCAAGCAATAGAACCAGGACTGCCTAGCTGCCACCAACCCACATCTGCCAATTGTGCAGAGAGATGGGGCTACACCTTGAGGGTGGAGTCTAGCTTTCCTTTCTAGGCTGCAGCTGCATAGGATCCCCGCAAGGACCAGTGCAAGAAGTCCACTGGGAGATTGCAAGGTAGCTAGAGGGCATCTCCCAGATGAGTTATGGCCAGAACAAAGGGCAGACAGCTTCCCTGCCAACAAAGGTACAGGCAGAGCAAGCACCAACCATAAAGCAATGAGCCAGCCTGTGGCTGCTGAATACCACGAGCTGGGTGGTGCTCCAACCTGGCTTACCTGGCTCAAGTAAGCTGTTTCTGGACAGTCTATCTGGCCTCTGTGTGCTCCATGACTAAGAAGTAAGAACCTAGTACTGATTAAATAGGTTTTCCCTTGTGGGGACCCAAATCTGACAGTTTATTCAGGGTGTTAAGTCATATTAGCAAAATGGAACCTCCATGTTCAAAAGCAGTACAGTATACCGTTGAATACCAGATCCTGGGGACAGGCAACAGGAGAAGACTATTTATTTGGTGTCCTCTTGGAGGTTAGGGGTGTGCGGAACCGGGTTGATAGCAACTGGGTTCGACTTGAACTGGGCCGATTCGACCGGTTCAAACATGAACTGGAGCAGCCCAAAAAGCGGGAGGGCAGTCTGAGTTCAAACCAAATCAAACCAGTTTGATTGTTGGAATGGTATGACCACCATTTTGTCTGGTGTGATTACAAGTTTCCTCCCTTGCTGATTGGTTTTCTGCCACTGCCTAAGTTCTGAATGGCCAGCAATCTCCTTTCTCCCAGTTGGCTTGTTATCATTCAGATCAGAGTGTTGTCAGGGCAACTCTGCCCCCATTAGCTGGTGGGGGTGGGGGGGTGAGAGAGAGAGAGAGAGGAGCAAAAAGGAGGGAGTTCAAAGTGAATTTAAAGCCAGGCAGTGCCAGCCAGGCTTTACTCTGCCTCTGGATTCCAGAGGAAGAGAGAGCGATGCCTTGCCTTGCTGCATTGCTGCTGCCTGCCTTGCCTTGCCTTGCCTTGCCTTGCCTTGCTCTGCTGCTGCCTTGCTTTTTCTGGACCCCCATTCTGCTGTACTCCAGCTCTTCTGGACCCCCTGCCCACTCTGCTGGACTTTCTTGCTGCTGGACCCTGGCTGTTGAGTGCCAGTGCATGCTGCTCAGCCTGATGGCCTGAGCTCCCACCTGGTCAGACTCCAGCTGAAGATGACGGAGTTTGGTCTTAGGTTTTGTACTTTGGGTTTGGTTTTAGATTTAGAGTTTGGTTTTAGGTTAAAGTACTTTCTTTTAAATAGGGCCTAGTTTGGGAGAAAGAGCCACCTAATGGCACAGTGGGAGGTTACTTGTCTAGGGAACAAGATTTGCTGGTTCGAATCCCCACTGGTATGTTTCCCAGACTATGGGAAACACCTATATCGGGCAGCAGCAATATAGGAAGATGCTGAAAGAGCCCCTGGTGGCGCAAGAGCCCCTGGTGGCGCAGTGGTAAAACTGCCGCCCTGTAACCAGAAGGTTACAAGTTCGATCCTGACCAGGGGCTCAAGGTTGACTCAGCCTTCCATCCTTCCGAGGTCGGTAAAATGAGTACCCAGAATGTTGGGGGCAATATGCTAAATCATTGTAAACCGCTTAGAGAGCTCCGGCTATAGAGCGGTATATAAATGTAAGTGCTATTGCTATTGCTATTGCTATCTCACACTGCATGAGAGGAGGCAATGGTCAACCCTTCCTGTATTCTACCAAAGGCTACCACAGGGCTCAGTGGTCACCAGGAGTCGACACCGATTCAACGGCACAGTTTGGGGGAAAGGATGTCCTTACTTTAGTTTGGGGGAAAGGATGTCCTCCTGGAGGGTGCAGGGCAGAGCTAAATGCAGAGTCAGAGAGAGGGATGATGCTGGTGGGGGTGAGGGGGCCCCCCAGTGAGAGGGGCCTGCTCCCCAAGTCAAGTAGGGACCCAGCCAATATTCTGAGGCCAACTTATTATCCAGACACAAAGAAAGAAAACTTCTTGTCAGGGGGAAGTATGTAGTTTTCTTTTCCCGACACTGTTTACAATATGCTTGCTGACTCTCTGGTTTTGCTGGATCTCAGCTGGAGAAAGGCAGAACTCTGGGTGCCTGGAGTTGTGGGGGTTGGGTTTGTTTGTGAGATGCGATGGTGAGAAATGGACAGTGGCAGAAGCTCTTGGTATGTGTGATGTCTTGATGGCTGCTGCGAGTTCCATGCCTGGCCTTGTACTTCACTCACTGCTCTGGTGACTCTGTCTGCTCTGCAATCTGACTCTGCACTGGCATTGGTGCACTGCTCTTATGTGGCTGGGAGTTGCTCCCTGGTGGTCTGCTCTGTCTGCAATCTGCATTCCGCATTGCAAGGTCAGGTGTACTCAGTCAAAATGTGGCTGGCCCTGGCAGTGAAGAGGTTGTTCTAGTTGAGCGCAGTTTATGGCTATGCTTGCAAATGGAGTGATAACTCTACATGTGTCAGTGTGTGAGAGAGCACCTTGTGTCAATGATACAGCGTGGGCACCAGGCACTGTGGCTGGCAGAGTCTGGGTCAATGCTTCTTTTTTGGACTGTGTTTTGCATGCTGTGTGTTGTGTTGTGTGTTGGGAGATTCCCTTTTTGTACTGTCTTGTTTTGTCCATAGGGAATAATGGGGAAGATAGGATCATAGGGGCTGCTTTATACTGGTCAGACCATTGATCCATATAGTTCAGTATTGTCTGTACGATAGTGTAAGGATACACTAGTGTAACCCTAAATTAGGGTTGACCTACTGGCCCGGGGGAGGGGGGAATCAAAAATTCATTAAAAATAACCCAATTGACCGATTGTTTTGTGGGTTGGGTGCTAGATAGCACCCATCATGTCCTACCACCCAACCCACTTTGCTGTCCCTAGGCGCTACCTCTGAGGTATAATGGGGAGGTTCGAATCTCCCATTATGCCCTATGGTCAAACTGGTTCAAATTCTGTCCAAATTCAAACCAGAACAATGGTCGGTTTGATCAAACTGGTTCTTGAACCCATGGCCTGATACGAACCAAATTTGAGCTGAACCACAGAAACCAGTTCCGTGCACACCCCTATTGGAGGTTTCCCAGAGGCATCTTGCTAGCCACTGTTGGAAACAGGATATTAAGCTAGGCAGATGCTTGCCCTGACACAGCAGGGCCCCTTTGTTCTTTTACAGGGCCAGTCCAGACCAAGCAGCTACGCCATGTGATCTGAGAGGTCTCCCCAGGATCTCTTTCAAGGTTAGATCAGGGCCTCTCGCCTTGGGTCCCCAGATCTGGGGATGATATGAAATAGTCCAACAACATCTGGGGACCCAATGGCCTTTTGTGGCTGGGGATGATGGGATTTGTAATCCAACAACATCCGAGCACCGAAGGCTGAGCACCTCTGTTGTAGAGGATGCGGGAGTATAATTCTCCAGTTGCAGATTACTTCTCTGAAGCCCTTAAAAACCTTGCTTCCTCGAGTGACTGCTCAGGCTAATCCTGGTCAAATTGCAAGCTAGTTGCATTATTTTTACAGAGTACACACTGAAAATTTAAGAACACGCTTCAAGCAAATATAGCACTTTTTAGTCCTATGGACTGATTTGGCAAGTTAAGTATGTGCTTCAATTCCTCCTGTTGCTGTACCTGGGACTTTGAACAAGTGCTTTGGCAGGATCATGCTCATAGATACTGCAATCAAAGCTTTTACCTGAGGCTTTCTTTACATATTCTAGATGAGGTAATTTTTTTTAATCTGTTGTCTATGGCTGTTTTGAATTGATTGATTGATTGATTGATTGATTAATCTATGCTAATTAATACATAGACTGATATTTATTGTCATTGTTGATATTACTAATTTAGACCCTGCTAGGGCCTTTGGGATTAAGAGCTGGGTTGTGAATTGAAAAAACAAAAGATGTGTCAAATACAAAGCATTAATTATACTTTTTTAAAAAAATCAAACATTTCATTTCATTTTTTAGATTTATATCCCGCTTTTCCTCTGAGGAGCTCAGATTAAATAATACATGCTTATTTTTATCCTAAATAATACATGTTTATTTTTATCCTCACAACAACCCTGTGAGGTAGGTTAAACTGAGAGATACATGACTGGCCCAGTCACCCAGTGAGTTTCATGGTTGAATGGGGATTCAAACTCGGGTGTTCCCAGTCCTAATCCAACACTCTAACCACTACACTATGCTGGCAGGAACTTAACATACTATGAAGAGGCCTAGAGGGAAAATCAAAGGCACATGCAAAGGACAGGGGACAGGTAGCCAAATTCATATGTATATAGTTTGAATTTCTGGATTAGTTTGCATACTGATATTGCTCAGTCCCCAAGTTCTCAAACACGGACAAAATGTGAACATCGCCATGGTGGCTGGGGATGATGGGAGTTGTAGTCCAGCAACATCTGGGGACCCACAATTGAGAACCGCTGATTTAGTACATTTAATTTGTATGCCATTGTTATACTATGGTGAAGCTTTCCATATAAACATTTTATTTTATCTCTTTAAAAAAAATATTATTGAGGTGGAGTGGGGATATGGGAGAACCTTTTGTGGGTGGTACATGGTTTTTAGAAATTGTGCACTAATATTTGCTGTTATATATTAAAAAATCTTAGCAAATAATTTTTTTAAAGGAAGAGAAAGAAAAATTAGCAACTGCTTTGTCCAGCTTGTTAGGGAGAGAGTTTGGGCCAAAGCAGAGTCCTCTAACTATCAACAAATCATTCTGGTCTATATTCTTGAACCTTTGCCTGGCAGTCTTATAGCAACTGTTCCCACAGATTCCAGGATGACTGCAAGAACAGAATTTGCTCCCTGACAGTCATTCCGGGCCGAACATATGGCAAAAGGAACAGGTTAAATTATTTGGAAAATGTCTTTTACAAACCACAGAAGCAAAACAAAATGACTCAAAGTGACTCAGAGCAGCAGCGCCTTATGAAAACGGAGCTTTCATGCTCCGTTAAGCTGTGCAGCTTCCACAAAATAGGTCACCTCTGACACACTGAGTGAGAGCCAAGTTTATTATTTTCCCCCTCCCTGTGTTTAACTGAGCAATGGCTTGGTTGTAACCCAAAGTAACCTCTCCTTTTCGACCTGCCAACACTGGGTGGCACTAAGTTGCTCTTCACGACATCTGCAAATCAACTCCGAATGCGTAGAACACAAGAGAAACTTGGCTAGGGCCTGCCCTGAGAGCAAATGCTTTTGTCTGAGAGACAGCTTGCTCATATGGCTGTTGCAGGAGAAACATCTGACTCTAATGACACATTTTGTAATACCCGTGTTTGTTGACAGCTGTGCGGCTACAGGAAAAGAACTCTTGTTTTTCAGCTCTATGCCACTCTAACCGCTTTGCTGTGCTGCTGTGACCCGAGTTTTAATGTGGCCTGCCCAATCCTGGGACTGAATGCACTGCAATCTTTGACATTCTTTTTCATTTTACATAGATCTATCTTTTAATAATTACAATAATAAAAATCTCTTCTGTACAACTTTAGGACCAGAGTTAGCAATGCCTGTTCCTGGAATAGCACACAACAGCCAGCTCACCAGAACAAGGCCCTGTTTGTTTCTGAAGTATACATTTATGGGATTTTTAAAAAGTGCTTTTAAAAAATGTGTTAATTCTTTGGAGGCTACACTCTGCTAGCACATTAACACACACACACACACATACAGCAACACGGCTGTCTTTGCATGGTGTTTTCCTGGTATTCTACAAGGGGTGCAGCTATAATGGAGTGGGCAGGTTCAATGAACCTGAGGCCTGCAGCTCCTGAGGTCCCTCCAGCTCCATCCCTCCCTATCATTATTTCCTTCACTCCAAGGGGCCACCGGGGAGAGGGGCAAATATGGGCCCTCCTCCCCTAGCTACACCCCTGTTTTCTACCTCGCCTATGTTGGGATGTGTCTCTGGTAAGAGATACCCTTCTATTACAGCAGAGTGCACTGAGGCAAAACACAGCGGATTCTGCCCAGGCATGCGTGTTTGCTGAGAGCAAAAGAAACTTGGAGCCAGTTCATAGTTTCAAATCGATATAAGGAGTCTTTATTGGAGAACTCCATTCTAGATACGAAAGTGGAGAGATAGGATCCCTAATCTAGCTAGCTAGCTGAATGCAGAGAGATGCTGTCTGCATCTCTGCACACATGGTGCAGAGAGAGAGAGGCGAGCATGTGTGTGATAGAAGGAAGGAAGGAAGGAAAGGAAGGAAGGAAGTGAGAGAGAGGCAGGAAGGAAGGAAGTCCCTGAGAGTAGCAATCTATATATCAAAGCGATAGTGTCAGAGCAGTAGAGAGAAGGGATGACCAATGTCTTGACCCCTCTAGCCCTCTGACTCACTAATCTGTCCCCCTTTGCCATGGAGGCATGAGGCAGCGCAGAGTCCTTCACTTCCAACAACCAATGCATGCAGACAGGTGCATGGCCACCACTAAGCAGAGCAGGAGAGCTGCCAGAGCCCCAAACATTTCCAGGGGATCCCAAAGGCTTGCCCCGCTGCACTGGGTTTTGTTAGCACAACATTGGAGTTCAGCCCGAAGTGGCACGTGAACAAGGTGCCAAGTGCTGCAAGCAGATGAGCATCTCACCCATCTGGTGCTGGTGACGACACCTCCTTACGTATGACATAATATGCAGAGGATGTGGCTGGTACATGCTAATGTACACACACATTAACACAGGCAAGGGGGCCACTGGTTGAGTTCATCCCACGGCCGCCAGCGAGCTCCCTACGCCCTTGCATGTAGGCAAGGGTTTAGACCCAAATATGCTCTTCCGCACATGATGCCTCCACAGAAGAGCTGCTTTACACGACACGCTGGAGAGATGCCGTGGAGTCGGTGTTGACTCCTGGTGACCACAGAGCCATGTGGTTTTCTTTGGTTGAATACAAGACATAAATGCAATATGCCATGCTAATCAATTAATAGAATAAGGCAGCACCTTTTTGACTGGTGTTTTAATGCATGAGGTATTGTGGGTTGTAACCCACTTCCTCGGATCCAGAGTGAAATCAAGGACGGTCAGCTACAGCAGGTGGAGACAAACATTCCATATACATTTAGAGTAGGCCTGCTCAACTTTGGGTCCCCAGCTGTTTTTGGACTACAACTCCTATGATCCCCAACCACAGTGGCCAATAACCAGGGATTATGGGAGTTGTAGGCCAACATCTGCAGGAGGGCTGAAGTTGAGCAGGCCTGATTTAGAAAGACATTTACAATATGTCAGTGGTTTTACATATAATCAGGTAGCTAGTAATCTGCAACCTGGTAATGTGTAAAACCACTGACATATTTGTGAACCGCCTAGAGCCTTTGGAGTCAGGCGCTATATCCATTAAATGAATAAATAAAAATTAATAAAAAATAATCAATAAATATTATAAATGTCTCCCTAAATGTATATGAAATCTTTGTCACTACCTGTTGTAGCTGACCATCCTTGCTTTCACCCTGTATCCGAGGATGTGGGTTAAAACCCATGAAAGCTCATGCATTAGTTCATCTAAAAGGTGTTGCTTTATTCCTTAATCTACACAGAACAGAACATGTTAACCACAGCAGGTCATAATTTACATACATTGGGTGAATGTATATAATTTCCAGTAGCCGTTAGAATGACCAAGTTTCGTGCATAAGGAAGCTTTTGAAGTCAACATCCATTAAAGCCGAATGAGGAAGTTTCTACTTCAGCTGCGGCTGTTGATTCAGACCTTTCCGGTTGCTAGCAAAACAGAAGAGCAGCATGTTACATTAGCCCAGCCTATTCTACAGGCTAACATCTTCAGCTGCTTTATCATTCCCTGAGAAAAAGAAAGGACAGGCACAGTTGCTGCATATTCAATGCAATTTTACTGTACAAGAGCAAAATCTAGTTCCTAGCATAGTGTTTGAAATCCTGAATGCCCCTGCATGCATTTGTCTTGTTTGTTTTAAAAGAATGTGCCTAGTCCTCATGGTATCAGAGAAAAGCTTGGAAATATGTAGTGTTTGGATGAGCTGGCCAATGATCACTGGGTGAGTTTCAAGGGAGACCTAGCAAAGTCTCTTGGGCTGCACACAAGCTGTTTTGGGGATTGTTTTCAGGCCTATAGACTGTATTTTCATGAATATACCCTGCACATTAGTATAACCCACAGCTGATCATCAGTCCTATGTAAAAAAAAAAAGCCTTTATTGCCAATGCCTGAGTAGTACTCATGAGTTTATATGCAGAAATAAGGTATCCCCACCCTGCTAGGGCCTTCCTTCCCAGCTTCCTGGGAAGGATCCAATCTGGCTGCAGGCTGACTTGCAGAGCAGGAGGTAAAGGAGTGAACAGACACCAAGTACTGAGGCTCAGGAGTTGGGGCAGCATGCAGGAAAGTGAGATGGGGCACCAGGACAGCACAGGACAGAACTGGTGGTTCCCAGCAGACTTGCAGGGGTGGAAAGAGCACCTGGGTGGCTGTTACTCTTGGGACAGGAAAGTTGCTGGGGCAGGGGCGTAACTACCATTAGGCAAGGGGAGGCAGTCGTCTGGGGGGCCCCCAGAGGCACATCAAATGACTCCCCACCCGCCCATGTTGCACCCCCTATGAATTATGTTGAGTCTCTTGGAGATCGGCAGGAGCAGAGAGTAAAAAAACTAGATTCAATGTGAACTGGATATTCACCATATTCATAATGGGGATGTGAGTGTGAGTGCAATATATATTGTGAAGTGTGTTTGTGTGTGTATATCAGCAAGGGGCCCATTTTAAAATCTTGTCTCTGGGCTCCCTCAAACCTTGCTATGCCCCTGTGCTGGGGAGTGGTGAGTTGGGAGAGTCATGGCACCATTCTCTGGGAGGGAAGGCTGTGGCTTCTGGGATGGCTAATCAGACATATTCTCTCTCACTCACACACACTCTTCTGCTTAACTTGTACCCACTTAGTTTCCTTCATCCCATCTCATGGGGGGGGATTATAACCCGTGGGTTATGTACACACAAAAATACAATATTCATTCCTGTCAAGCAATCAGTTTGCCAACAATTACACGGGATGGCGGTTAAACAGATACAGTAATCCCTCGACCTACGAACTACTCAACTTACGTTTTTTTCGAGTTACGAGCGACAAAAAAGACCAGAAGTAGTTGCCGGTTTAGAATCAGCTTACTCGACCTACGAATGTTTAGATGCGGCTTCCTCGAATTACGAGTGTTTTGAGACTTCCGTGGTGCGCTCCTCGACTTACAAAAATTTCGACCTCCGAACGTGCGTTCGGAATGGATTATTTACGTAAGTCGAGGGACCACTGTACTGTATAAACCTGCAAACTTCTTACATGGTGCTTTGTGCAAGCAAAAAGAACAAATCCATGGTGTACATTATTTCCCAACTTCTTCCTGTATCTCCAAAAAGGACCTATCCTTGAGGTTTTGGTAGTATGCAAACTTTTTTTAATTGAATCAAGATCACTTTGATCAATCAATTGGTAGATTAACTAATGTTCTTTTGTTGGTTACAGTTCCATTTTATAGCTGTGTAAATGAAAACAAGACCTACTTTTTGAGTTTCAGAGATTGGATTTGCTACCTTTAAACTTTCCTAAGATATTGTGGCAAGAATATGTGAACTCGGATTTTCAGCCTTCTAAATACTGCAGTTAAGTTTGCAGCTATTTTTTCTCACAGGTAATTAGAATAAGCAACTCAAGCATATGCAGAAATTAATGACAATTTCCTTTTTCAGAACCCATAGAAAGTCCAAGTTAATAATAATATCCCTTTCGCATGCTGAGCTTATAACTATAAGCTTGGGAGGAAATGAATTTGATAAATGAGTCTGTTTTATTCTCTCACTTATTCAGACAGTTACTGAGAAGGTTAAACCTCAATATATAACATTCACAATATTTATCCTAGTGTTTTGATATGTAGATTCTTCCATCAGTGTCTACAGAATAACAAAAGCAGCAGGTAATTTTTTTTTTCATTCTAAGAAACAAAGAATAATGCAGATGCAGGTAACCTTGGCTCTCCAGCTGTTGTTGAACTACAACTCCCATCATCCCCAGCTGATGTCAGATGCAGGGGGTGTGGCTGGGGTGCCAGGGTCGGCCCCTGATTGGCAGCAGCCCGGGTTCTTTGAACCCGTCTGCTCAGTGGTGACTCCGCCCCTGTGCCTTATATTCAGAAAGATCACCCTGCAAGTTGCTTCACATATTATAATGCAAGTGAGCATTATAAGCTTCTTTAGCTTTTTATAATTTTCAGTTTTAATTTGAACCTAATAATTGTGGGTTTTAATCTGACTTTTTAAAATTTAGTTAATTTTATTATTTTTATTGTATCTGTGTCTATCTTATTGTTGTGAGCCGCCCCGAGCAGTAGTGCACTGGAGGGGCGGGGTATAAATATTTTAAATAAATAATAATAATAAATAATTGGAGTTTGCCACTGATGGTATACTTAACAGGGAGCCAAGCTCACTTCAGCTCTGATCATTGTACCTGTATGATGCACATTTTTAAACACTGAAGTAAGTTCAGTGGATGGGTTAAACAAGCAGGAGACAACATCACATTTGGTTTCCTGCCAAACTAGTTTTCACTTAGGTAATAAACTGGTGCACGGGCTGTATCACTTCAGACTGCAGGTGAGATCTTACTTGACTGAATCTATTCTTACATTAAAAACAAAACAAAACAATGTCCACACAGATAAAACTAGCATGTCAGGAAGACGACGACAGAGCAGGAACCCTTCTCCCTGACATCTAGTTTTCTCTCTGCAGCGATGTTGTGTTTTATATGGAGGAGCATTCAGTCAGGTGAGCCCTCACTTTGCAATCTGAAGTGTTACAGCTCCAAACACAGGTTTACCACCTCAGTAAGAACTAGGCCTCAGAGTAAGAACATAATAAAGAATATGTTATTTCTGTACCGCTTATCTCTGTGCTGGAGGTTAGATCCAATTAAAGAGAACATTTATGACAGCGGGGCAGATGTGGAAGTCCAACTGTGACAAGATTTGTTATTTTATGGTGTGGGAGCTTTTCATTCAGGATTTTATTTATGCTTAGATAATTGGCATACCTTGCTTTGGGCAGAACTGGAGCAATACAAGTAATAGATAGGGATGTGGAGAATGTTTTGCTGGTGAAACATTTTGACTTGAAATAGAACATCCTTTAAATAAAGGGCCTGTTTCAAGCTCAGAGCAGAACAACCCCCATTTCAATTGAAACGTTTGGATGTTCTGACCACCATTTTGGAGATCTGTTTTCCCCTTGCTGATTGGTTTTCTGGCACTTGTTTCTGATTGGCTTGCAATCTTATTGCTTCTTGGTTAGCTTGATATCATACAAATCAAGTGTTGTCATGGGCAACTGTGCCCCCATTGGCTGGAGGGAGGGGAACACAGAACTGCCCGCTTGTCCATTTCTTTTGTGGATTGGGTGGTAGGTAGCACCCATCATGCCCTGCCACCGAACCCATAGAGAACAATGTGGTGTTTCAAGTTTCCATCAAAACAGCCGGCTCGACTCCTGTTTCAATGGAATGTTTCGGTTGTTTTGCGTTTCATTTCGACCTTCAAAGAGAACACAAAATCCATTTCATGGACATCCCTAATAATGGGTTGTAACCTAACAAGCAAGGGTAGAAGGCAATTCCCATAAGTGACTTTCCCTGTGCCACCCCCTCCTCAAAGCAGCCACCTCAGAAACAGCTTTTGGGGATCTCAGGGGAGGGGTGCTGTGAGGAGGAGTGGATGGAAAACTTTGCTTATGTCAGCTTCTTTTGTTACCAGAACTGCCCTGAGGTGCTAGCTATACACCTCAACTATGCTTTTGGCTTGAAGTAGGGAAATTAGCTTGATTTGGGGACGCAGTTTGGCTTCAGTATCAATTTGAGCAAGTTTGGGTGTCTTGGAAAAGATGAGACAAATACAGTTCAACAAGTTTTATTGAGGGTATATAGGGTAAGGCAAAAATTCAGTTAGACAAGGCAAGAAACCTTAGCTGATAGGCAAGAGTATGGCTAGAAATAATTTAGCTTGAGGTTCTAATTAAAGAGCAATCAGCTTGGCTAAGGTGCTTAGACCAGAGCCTGGCCTTAGGTTTGTAAACTGTTGCCAGAACCTGAGAGGTATACTCATGTGAAATAGGGGCCGTAACCCAGAATTTGGCTTTTAAAAAGCTAAATCAAATCCTTAAGAGCGAGGGGGGGAGTCTTTGAAGGGCAAGAAGTCAGTTTTCCTATCCTTACTGGTTTAAGTTGGTGTGTTTGTTGCACTTTGGCAAGGAGGCTTCCTCTCAGGGGATTAGGCAGGAAAAGTGAAGAAGGGGAGTGAGGAGTGGAGGGGCTACAATGTATGAGAGTCCATAGGATAGTGATCCAAACAGATTCTGAGACCATGTACTATGGCTAGAGATACATATACCTTGAAATGTGTTCTGGGGCAGTTTTCAAACCATTCGGCTTACCCAGAGAGTGGCAGATTCCATGCAAGACAAAGCAATCTATTGCCACTTAAACTTAATCATTCGGAAGGTAGCTTGCCCAACATAGGTGTGGGTAAAGTTATGTAAATGTGTTGGACTTGTCACATGGAACTACTGGGCTATCTCAAGAACAGGATGCCTCCCTTCAGGTGTCTAGATTACACATCTCCAATTCTGATGTGCTCATTTCCCTGAGACCTTGCCAGCCGACTGTTGATTTAGAATGGGTTGGGAAATGCACTGATTATCTGTGTGCCTCTCGAGGAATACTTCACCATTCTCTCCTGTGAAAGAGAGGATTCCTTTCTTGATTAATTCACTGTTTGAAATGGGGTCTGCTTGCCGGCTATTACCTTCTCTCTGAAAGAGTGAGGTGGGAGCATCCCATCCAGTCTTTGCTATTCTGACCTTAGGGTATATTGCCCCAAGCTTTGCTCATGCTGAATGACTAGTGTGAGTTTTGCCAAACATAAGCAGGTGAAAGGTTCACTGTAGAAACTACGATCCCACAGTCTCAGGCTGTATAGCCTTCCCACGTAGTATAGATGGAACTATTCTAAAACTGGGCTGTCTGGCAACACTTTCCACCCACAGTTATTAAGATACAGCCCATGTTCTGAACTATATCAGGTAGCTGGAGGTTACTTTATTTCCTGTACCTTTACCTTTCTTCTCAGATAGTGTAATGACATTATCAACTGAGCCATTTTCATGCTCTTTATTTCCCACATTGGAGGCCATTAGCTTGTTTGAATAATCACTTAGCCCAAAGCAACCAACTCATAATTTGATTTAGGGTTAAATTTGAATTCAAATTATGCGTTACAGGTTGCTTTGAATTCAAAGTAAAGGACAGAGACCCCGGATGATCAGGAGCTCAGGCTAACTGACCACACAAGTGATGATGTAATCAAAGCCGTGGCAAAGCTGAGCAGAGAACACTGATACGCAACAAGCACACAGAAAGTGTTATGACCGGAACTAGTAGCCAACAAATATCACACCCCTTAGAATTTCCTGGTTATGTTAGCAAACCTAGATAGACTATACTGATTCAGAATCTCTCAGAATTAAAAACTTCTGGCAGAGGGGGGCTTCATATTTCCACTGGAATATGTAAAGCTGCATAAAATTAGGTTACTTGAAGTTTCTATAGGAATACATATGTTCAGTGTAGATATTATCATGAGACTGGTCTGAGGACAAGTCTCTCTTGGGGTGGAGAGCAGTGTTCCCTCCAACAGGGATTCCCAGATGTTGTTGACTGCAACTCCCAGAATCCCAGTCGTCATGACTTTGGCTTTGGGATTATGGGAGTTGTAGTCAGCAACGTCTGGGAATCCCTGTTAGAGGGGACACTGGTGGAGAGTCAGTCTTGTGGTAGCAAGCATTAATTGTCTCCTTTGCTTAGTAGAGTTTGCCTTGGTTTGCATTTGGATGGGTAACTACATGTGAACACTCTTCTGTAAGATATTCTCCTTAGGGGACGGAGCCAAAGCAGTGTTAGAGCATCTGCTTGCATGCAGGTTCCAGGTTCAATCTCTGGCATCACCAGAAAGGGCTGGGAACTATTCCTGCTTGAAACCTTGGAAAGCTGCTGTCAGTTAGTGTAGACAATACTGAAGTAGATGGACCAATGGTCTAACTCTGTATAAAGGCAGCTTCCTAAGTTTCCTAAGTTCCTGTGACACAACTCTGCTGCTAAAGCTAAGCATATCTATCTATCTATCTATCTATCTAATACATTTCTATACTGCCCCATACAAAAATGTCCCTGGGCAGTTCACAATCTAGCCCTGTAATGTATCTAGATGGGTGACCAAATCCATCCTGACCTCTTCAGAGGAAGAATGGGATATATATAAATGCTTCTTCCCACTGTTCAGCAGTAATCTTGCAATGCAAAGCCCTTTCAATCAACTCAGAGATTATTATATTGGTGCAAATATCAGATGAAGAATCAGTCATGCCCCTGTAAAACTCCAAATAACATAACATGGCTAGCACTAGTACATGCCTCTCACCTGTGGTCAGATCATTGGGTTCCTAAGTTCACATTAGAACATTTATACTATTGGTAAACAAATATATGATGGCTGGTTAAGGCTCACCCTAAAAAATATAATGTCCAGATGCAATGTGTGACTTAAATTTTACAGGTGAGGAACAAGAAGTGTCTCTAAGAAGGAAACAACCATTTTTTCACCACTACTTATTTCTATTTCCCCCTTTATTCTTGTTCACTGAATGTTTTCTTTGACACTCAAACTGTTTTGTTTGGGTTTTGTAGAGCAAGTGACAGAAAGTTCAGTCATGACTAGGAGAACATGCTTTCAAGTGCTTTACTTGGGGCAGGTTCAGACGTAACACGAAACTGGAGTTAAGCAGGGTAGAGGTTGGCACTCCACTATGTCTGAATTTGTGAAACCGTAGTTTCACAGAAAAAGCAACCTCTAGTTTGCCTCTCCAAAATCCAATGTGAACCTTTGGTTTGCACGAAGGTTCGCCACTGAGACCTCAGGATTGGCCGCCAGAGGGTTACGTCTGAACCCAGACACCACCATAACTGCAGTTTTGTGCTGATTTTCAAACTGCAATCATAGAGGAGGAGGAGGTGCAGACGTGCCCGGGATTGTGCCCACTCCATGCCTGTCGTGCTTATCACTGGCTGCTTCTCTGAGCACCAGCCCTGCCCCTCCTGTCTCCAATCCAGCAGTGCAGTTACCCAGCAACAGGGACGCTGTCACGCTGAAACCCAGGCTTGTCAGCCTGTCAAGAAGCACAGCCACACAATAGCACTTAGCAATAGCAATAGCACTTACATTTATATACCGCTCTATAGCCAGAGCTCTCTAAGCGGTTTACAATGATTTAGCATATTGCCCCCAACATTCTGGGTACTCATTTTACCGACCTCGGAAGGATGGAAGGCTGAGTCAACCTTGAGCCCCTGGTCAGGATCGAACTTGTAACCTTCTGGTTACAGGGCGGCAGTTTTACCACTGCGCCACCAGGGGCTCGCTGGTGGCGCAGCGAGGGAATGCCCACACAAGGGCATTCCCTCTTCCCACTCTGTCCTTTACTCCCCCGACCCAGCAAGTAGGAGGGGAAGGGGACAGGATGAGCAAGGAAGGAAGTGGCAAGGATGTATGTTCACAAGCACAAACACTCCAGGTGGCAACATGAGCAGAACACCCCATCATAGCAACGGGAGGGACCCAAGCAGGGATTCTCAAGCAACTAAGTTCTTTTTTTTCCTTTTCACAAAAAGGTGGGGGAAGAGGGGCCCAGCCCCTTCCCCTTTGGGAGTTCACAGTACCTAGGCCTACTCATGAGCAGAACTAGTCAGCAGGGGCAGAGAAGGAACATGCCAACCCAGGTTCGAGAGAGTGCCAGGCCATGAGGACACCCCTTTACAATTCATGAGAAGGACCATCAGAAGGGTGGGGAGAGAATTGCCAAGCAAAATCTCAAGTGATCCCTGATGGCAAAACAGCCCCTTCTCCCACAGACCACTCTCTCATGAGAGAGCCAGGCCATTGGGGCTCTATATTGAGCTAGTGTTTCTCTATGCAGGAAATCTTCAGGGACAGGTACCCCAGCAACTGCTCTCCCTCTCTTAGGAACATAAGAAATTGCCATATACTGAGTCAGACCATTGGTCTATCTAGCTCAGTATTGTCTTCACAGACTGGCAGCAGCTTCTCCAAGGTTGCAGGCAGGAATCTCTCTCAGCCCTATCTTGGAGAAGCCAGGGAGGGAACTTGAAGCCTTCTGCTCTTCCCAGAGCGGCTCCATCACCTGAGGGGAATATCTTACAGTGCTCACACTTCTAGTCTCCCATTCATATGCAACCAGGGTGGACCCTGCTTTACTAAAGGGACAAGTCATGCTTGCTACCACAAGACCAGTCACATCTTGGTGACTGCCACCAAGTAGCTGTCAAAGCATGCCTTCTTACAGCCTCTCCACCCATGTGGACATGTGCAGCCTTGCTTGTACCCTAAAATGGTGACCCCATTCTCCTGGGGTAGCTTGAAAGTGGGGTTCCCATCTTCTGCTATTCCCCACACCAGCAGATCTGCATAAATGGGGTTTAAAGCTCCATCATGCACCCAGTGTTCCCCCTGGCCGTGCACGTGGCCCGGCTCTGACATATGGAGCATCAAAATCTCCTTTGGGCTTCACAGGGAAGAGGGGGTTTCAAAGGGAAGTGGGGGTTTCAGCAATTCTTCTTTTTACCATGGAGAGTTGGGGGCCACAGACAAGCAGGGGCCCCTTTGGTGGTTATTTCAACTTGTGAGCATGCTGCCCGAAGGGAGACCTAGGGGTCACAACAGCCTCATGGTACACCCCAGCAGACTGGGCCTCTTGTGAGAGAGCAAGCCAGCAAGAGTGTAGTTTGGTCTGCATGGACTGCTTTGATGGAGTGAACCCTCACAACAGCATCCTAGGTCACAGTGGGACAGACGACACTCCCCCCCCCCAGCATCTTCATATACATATCTCCTCCTTGAAGTCTCCATGTTCCCCTCCCTTTCCAGAGTCACAAGGAAATTGTGCCGCAACCAGCCCACCAGCTCCCACCAAATTGTGCTTGTAAGGGACTATTTGGTTTTAGGGCTCTTTGTGTGGGGCGGCAGTGCCATCACTGTCAGAAGCAGCGCTGGCATGGCATGGCATTTAAAGGGATTTGAATGCCCTTTCCATGCCACGGGTGGGCGGGTGGACAGCTCCAAAAATGCACGATCACACCCAGTACACCCCCTTCAAAATCATGGCCAATTGTGGCCACTCCGCTGATGTGATGATGCTTTGTTCACAGTCTGGCCATGGAGCTTGCTGGGATTGGCCTCAGTGACTGAGCAGCGTGGGGCTCCCCTCTCCTGGAACTGGAGGTTGGTGGTGTGATTTACAGTTTAGAAATGAAACCACAGGTTCACCAATCTCTGGTTTCCTGTTACGTCAGAATCCAGCCTTGCGTTCAAGTGGCACAATGTCATTGTTTTGCTGCTGTTTCCTTCTGCACTTGTCCTGAACAGTTTCCTGCAATTTATATATGCATCCTTTTATTTAGTGTTTGCTAAAGCATTTTCTAATATGGGACACTTCTTTTCATTGTGGTTTGGTAGTCAACCACATAATCAGTCAGAGGCTCCTATTCTGAAAATGGGTCCCTCCAGGACATCAGCAAAACAACTGCTTAGGTGTGGGTTTTAGCCACAGGAAAGGTAATTACAACAGGAAGAATTTCTGCTTACCTGTTGGAGTACTTAGTCATCAGGATCATCTGATCATAGGCCTACAAATGAAACATACTTTAGAAATATAGGTAAAAGACTTTAAAATTCATTCTGAGATGAAGACTAAATCTAAAATAATGATGCAAGTTAGTACAAGATTTCATGCCTGGTTGAGGTATAGGAACTGATTGTGGGGTGCTGTCCTACATTTTAGCAAATGGACATTTTCTGCAACTTTTTCTTTTCCTGGATATAGGCCTCATTCTTGCATAGTATTTTACTTCATTGGATGATTCAGCATTGATTCCTGAGGAGGAATTACATTGAAACTGAGAGTTGGTATAACTGCAGCTATTCTTAAATTGGAGCAAACAGAAATCCTGACAAAATCCTTCTCAGTTCTTTCCTGAAAAATCAGTATGGTTTTTTAATGCAAGTTGCCCCCTGGCATTTCTTCACACCAAAAAATGTTACATTAGAATTAGCCCAAGACACCCTGAAAAGGGAAACCTGCACATTCAAATGAAACATGGAATCGTGATTTAAATTCTAAGCAAAGTTTTTCTCTCTCATTCCATCCTCAAATAATCCTGCTAGGTAGGCCTTTACTTTCCCCCCTACTGATTGATTGATTGATTGATTGATTAAGTGCCATCGATGTTGAGTCTTAGCAACCACATAGATAGATTCTCTCCAGGATGATCTGTCGTCAACTTGGCCTTTGAAGTCTCTCAGTGGTGCATTCATTGCTGTCATAATCGAGTCCATCCACCTTGCTGTTGGTCATCCTCTTCTTCTCTTTCCTTCAGGCCAAAATATTGTGCTTACACTACACTGAATCAATACCTTGCCTTTCCTGTTTTCCACCTGCTCCACACTTTAGATTCCAAGCTTATGTAAGCTCTCATACCCCATGAGCAAGAAGCAAAAGTGGGGGGAAGAGGATGTGGCGCTGTAGCAAATTGTGGGTAGTGGGAAATTTTTCCTTTCCTGACTCAGGGATAATCTCACTGACCGGTCTAAACCAGTTCTGCAGCATGAGGGAGACTTTGGTGCTGAGTCATCCCTTTTCTGTGCTCTGAGAAGCAGACTGGACAGGTTTAAAAATCTTTATCTTTCCAAAACCCAGAAAGAAAAAAGAAAATACTCTGGTAGTGTAAATCTCACTGCCACCAAGCCACTCTATAGAAAGTCTTTCCCAACAGGGTCTGGGGTGACTAGCAATCCCTGTTTCACTTTGCTTTCCCTTGCCAGTAGGCAAGAATAAAACCTCTCTCTCCCGTGTGTCTGCCTGCACGTGGAGTGAACTCTTAATTGTTAATTTGGCCAATTATCTTTGAGATGCATACTGCACCAGAGAAATCCCCCTTATCGCCTCCCCGCTGCTGGATTAATAACCAACATGCTGAGGCTTGTAAAAAGAACAGAGAAAAAAAGTTTTATTCAGTTACTAGTGACTGGTTCTGTCTGAGGCTTTTAGCCTTATAGATACACTTAAAAATATTTAGTTGTTTACAAGAATACTTTAAAAGCACCCCAAATGATGCTAGGGCAGCATACTTTAAAATCTTTGTTACTCAGTTGCAAAGAACAGATATTTAGGAAATGAAAAGCACACACACAAAAGCAAAATAAATTCCTGACGCACAGTCTGACTAAACAAACTGTTTCCTATGCTGGGTTCCCAAAGTCAACAAAGTCCTGGCTTCCCCTTTCCTTGACTCACCAAACTCCTGATGAGAATCAAGCCTCCTGCAGATCTCTCACCCTTAGATATTATCCTACAGCTCCGCCATGAGGCATTGAACCTCATGCTAGTCTGCACTATCCACTCACTTCCCCCTTGTTCCCAGCAGCCCTAGCAACAGCTCTCCTGTCCCACCCACCTGGTCGACTGATTGGTCGAGCCCTAGAGGTCACCAACCTGTCAGTCAGGACAGGGGGTCACTTTCTGTTAACTCTTTAGAGAGAGGGGATACTGGTCACTACAGCAACCGTTTGAATGCTTCAATGACTGAATCCATTGACTGATGACTGAAGCCAGTGAGTTCATAAACAAGCCTCAGTTTGTAGTCTTCATATTAAGTCTGAAGCAGTATCTTTGCAACCAGAGAGTTCAAGAGAGCTGGTATTGTGATAGCAAGCATGACTTGTCCCCGTAGCTAAGCAGGGTCTACCCTAGTTGCATATGAATGGGAGACTTGATGTGTGAGCACTGCAAGATATTCCCCTCAGGGGATGGAGCCACTCTGGGAAGAGCAGAAGATTTCAAGTTCCCTCCCTGGCATCGCCAAGACTGTGCTGAGAGAGACTCCTGCCTGCAACTTTGGAGAAAGCCGCTGACAGTCTGTGTAGACAATACTGAGCTAGATGGACCTATGGTCTGACTCAGTAGATGGCAGCTTCTTATGTTCCCATGTTCATCCTGTGGACAATTATTTCTCCCTCCATGGTGATTGCTTCACTGGCTTTTCTGCCTTATCCTAACAGTTTGGATGTGAGCCATTAAAAAATGTCTAGTCTTTTATGTAAACCTGCATTGGGGGTGGGTGGGATTGCCTTTGTATGTGGTTTGGAAACTTGAGTTGGTCCAAAATGTAGTGGCTGGTTTGATCTCTGGGGTTTCTTGGAGAGAGACCATATTATGCCTGTTCTAAAACAATTGCATTGGCTGCCAATAGTTTTCCGGGCAAAATTCAAAGTGCTGATAATTACCACTCCCCTTCTTGTTCCTAAATGGTTACCTGGGAGAGTGCCTTCTTCTGTGTGATTGCCACTGCACATTAAGGTCATCAAGAGAGGTCCATCTCTGGATGCCACCAGTTTGTCTGGAGGCAATTCTGGAGTGGGCTTTCTCTGTAGTGGCTCCTGGGCTGTGAAATGTGCTCCCTATAGATATCCGTGACCTAACATCATTGTCAGCCTTTTAAAAAGTCCTTGACACATTTTTTTAAGCTTGGTTTTAAATAGTTTTAACTCATTGTTTAATAGTTTGTTTTATTGGTTTTTTATTGTATTTATGGTTGTGCACTACCTAGAGCGTTTGTAGTCAGGAGGTATGTGAATTAAATAAACAATAAATATAGGAGGAATCTATTCCCACTTTCCTTATTCTTTTCTCTCTATCCTTTCCCATTTGTTTTTCTTATAAAATAATTTTTATTTCATTTGTTTCAAGGTATACTCAGTTTGCTGAAAATATCAACATGTAAAAAAAAAAATTAAAAATAATTTTGAGGAAAAGATGCTTGATTGATTATTGATTAAGTGCTGTCAAATCGGCGTCGACTCTTAGTGACCGCATAGGTAGATTCTCTCCAGGATGATCTGTCTTCAACTTGGCCTTTAAAGTCTCTCAATGGTGCATTCATTGCTGTTGAAATTGAGTCCATCCACCTTGCTGCTGGTCGTCCTCTTCTTCTCTTTTCTTCAACTTTCCCCAGTATTATGGACTTCTCGAGGGAGCTGGATCTTCACATAATGTGTCCGAAGTATGATAGTTAGAGCCTGGTCATTTGTGCCTGGAGTGGAAATTCTGGATTGATTTGTTCTATGATCCATTTGTTTGTTTTCCTGGCTGTCCATGGTATCCTCAAAGGTCTTCTCCAGCACCAAAGTTCAAAAGCGTCGGTGTTTTTTCTATCTTGCTTCTTCAAAGCCCATATTTCGAATCCATAGAGTGTCATGGGGAAAACAATTGTCTGAACTATTCTAATCTTTGTAGGTGCAGACACGTCATGGCAACTAAATATCCTTTCCAAGGTCTTCATTGCAACCCTACTAAGTGCTAGTCTGCAGCGTATTTCTTGATTTCTGGATCCTTTTCTATTGTGGTCGACCCTAAAAGGCAGAAGCTATCCACCACTTCAAGGTCTTCATTGTCAGTTCTGAGGCTGGTTGCTGTACCCATTGTCATTAGTTTAGTCTTCTTTACATTTAGCCGTAGTCCCATTTTTTCACTGTGCTCCTTGACTTCCATTACTAGAACTTGCAGATCATCTGCATTCTCAGCTATCAGTGTAGTGTCATCAGCGTAGTGCAAGTTATTGATGTTTCTTCCTCCAACTTTAAAACCATGCTTATCTTCTTTCAATCCAGCTTCTCTCAGGATATGTTCAGCATATAAGTTGAATAAATAAGGAGAAAGTATACAGCCTTGCTTTACTCTTTTGCCAATCTGGAACCAGTCTCTTTCACCACGTTCTGTCTGGACTGTAGCATCTAAAGGTCCGAGGGTCAATCCCTGGCATTTCCAAGCAGGGCTGGGGAAAGACTCCTGCCTGAAACCTTGAAGAGCCACTGTGAGTCAGTGCAGACAGTACTGAGTGAGATGGACCAAGGGTCTGACTCAGCAGAAGGCAACATCCTATGTTTCTAAGCAGAGTTAGCCCACTGATTTGCCAATACAGTCGCTACTTTTGCTAAGAGGTCAAAACAGTACACAGGAAAGAGGGCTGGGGAGAGAAGCAAACAGGGAGTGCAGAGGGGAAAGAATAGAGAGAGTTGACTGTACAGCTGCTGCTTCTGGTTATTTCTCTAGATAGGGATGTGCCTGAACCGTGGTTTAAAGTGCAGTTTGAGCACTTTTTAGGAAACAGGATCGGGAACTTTAAGAAAAAGGAGAGCAGGTCCTTACCTGCTGTCTGTGGCCTCATGCAGCTTCCTGCTGGGGCAGTGCGAGTCCCAGAAAACCCACCCCCACCCCCCCGTGTGGCATCAGCACACACATGGCATCCGCACATGTGTGGGTGCCATATTGCATGGTCAGCAACATCATGTTATATTATGATCTTCAGCTAAGCAGACTCCATAGATGGTTGGCATGTTAAGAAGCTGCCGAAATGAAATCCTGCGTTCTAAGAGATTCAGCGTATAGGTGCTTATATGCCAATGCCAGAAGCCTCTGAGCCAAGATGGGTGAGCTGGAGTGCTTGGTTGCTAATGCAGAAATAGATATAGTGGGTGGCCGACTTTGGGCAAAGTTGAGGGATTTATCTATAGATAACCGTCTCCTATTATTAATCTGTAAGCTACATGAAAATACGTCCCTAAGAGTTCGTTGTAGTGCACGGGGTCACTTATCTGCTGAAATCCACACACATAAAGGAGTCAGACAGGGGTGTATTTTAGCCTGTCTTGTTTAACATCTATATTAACTCTATAGTAACCCATATGAATGCTCCTTCTATTCATCCGCCCAAACTGGCACATAAACATATATCAATTTTGCTGTATGCCGATGACATGGTTCTCCTGTCACTGACTCGTCGGCCTAAGGCGGGCACTTGCATCACTCAGCTCTTTTTGTGCAGAGGAGGCCATTGAGGTAAACTATCAGAAGACTAAAGTACTGGTATTTGCCAAACGCCCTAAGCCCCATGCATGGAAAATGAATGGTCAATTAATTGAACAAGTTAAAATATTTAAATATCTTGGTATAGTTTTTCATGCTTTGGGAGGCCATCAGGCCCACCTGAACTATGCTATATAGAATGCCCAAAAATTGGCCAACTCAATTAGATCTTTTTACTTCACGAAGGGCGCTGCATATATACCTGCTGCCATTAAACTCTTCGCAGCTGAAGTACACCCACAGCTTATGTATGGTGCACACTTGGGCCCTTTTTGCAATTTTTCACCTCTGGAGACCATACAGATGAAATTCCTTAGATCCATATTCCAGGTCCCAAACAGTGTTTCAAATGCTGCTATTAGATGGGAGGCAGGCCTTTATACTTTGGAATCGGTTTATTGGAAATGTATTTTCCTATTCTGGTTAAAATTGAAGTTCGTACAAGGGGGATTAGTCCCTCTCACTATGACCAACTCCTTTGATTCGAAATGGAAACGGTCAATCAAAATAAAATCTCAATTTTATGGGATCCCACTTGAAGAACTTGCTAGGATGGGCTTTACCACAGCTATGAAGGTCATTAAACAGCGAATAATCGATACTGACCTACAGGTTGAAGCCTCCAAAATACCTAGAGATCTGTATATAGGTAACCAGCTCTACAATCTTAAGCCCGCTGATTACCTAAGTAACATAACATTTCCTAAATTTAGGCGTGCCTTGACTCTCGCACGTCTTTATGTTCTTCCAACAGCTGTTCTTAAGGGAAGGTTCAAGGGGACTCCTTACTCATCGCGCCTCTGCCCTTGTGGCTCAGGTGCTATTGAGTCTACTGCACATTTTATTCTTTACTGTGACCTCTACAGGGATGCCTGTTTAGATTTTATTTCACCCTGGTTGAAGTCTTTTCCTGGCCACTCAGATGACTTTTATCTTGATTTATTATTGTCTAAATTTGATATTATGAGTACTAATTCTGTGGCCAAGTTTTGTTATATTGCATGCAAGTTGCGTATTGCCATTTTATGATGTCTTTTTCTTTTCTTTTCTTTTTGTTCTGGTTGTTGATCGAAATAAAAGCTGACTGACTGATACAGTGGGCATAACAGAAACATGGTGGAAAATGAGAACCAGTGGGACACTGTTGTCCCTGGATATAAACTCTATAGAAAGGACAGGGAGGGGTGCCTTGGAGGTGGAATAGTACTGTATGTTAAAGAAGGGATAGAATCTAACAAGGTGGAAAACCTAGGTGGACTGGAGTCCTCCACAGAAACCCTGTGGGTGACAATACAAGGCCTGAAAGGGAACGTGCTACTGGGGATGTGCTATCGCCTTCCGGATCAAAACACTGATAGTGACTTGGTTGCAGGAGGAAATCAGGGAGGCGTCAAGGAGAGGCAGAGTTGTAATAATGGGTGACTTCAATTACCCACACATAGACTGGGTAAATCCACAGTTAGGTAATGACAAAGAGGTCCAATTTCTAGATATGCTGAATGACTGTGCCCTAGAACAGTTGGTCTTGGAACCGAGAGAAGGTGGCCTTTGACTTAATCCCGAGTGGCACCCAGGACCTGGTGCGTGATGTCAGTGTCATCGACCCTTTAGGGCAGGGGTGGGGAACCTTGGCCCTCCAGCTGTTTTTGAACTACAACTCCCACCATCCAATTGTGGCTGGGGATGATGGGAGTTGTAGTTCAACAACAGCTGGAGGGCCAAGGTTCCCCACCCCTGCTTTAGGGAACAGTGACCATAGTGCCATCAAATTCAGCATACATGTGGGGAGAGAATCACCACGGAGGTCTAACACAGACATTTTAAATTTGAGAAAAGGAAACTTCTCCATAATGAGGAGTATGGTGAAAAGAAAGCTGAAAGGGAAAATCAGGAGAGTCATTTCGCTCCAGAGTGCCTGGAGTTTACTCAAAACCACAATACTAGAAGCCCAGTTAGATTGTATACCCAAAAGGAGGAAAGGTACCACTAAGTCCAGGAAGATGCCAGCATAGATAACAGGTAATGTCAAGGAAGCCATAAAAGGGAAGAAGACTTCCTTCCGAAATTGGAAGGCCTGCCCAAATGAGGAGAACAGAAAGGAACACAAACTCTGCAAAAGAAATGCAAGGCAACAATAAGGGAGGTAAAAAGAGAGTTTGAGGAACATTTAGTTAAAAGCATTAAGGGGAATAACAAAAACTTATTTAGATACATCAGAAGCAGGAAACTTGCCAGGGAGGCAGTTAGACCATTAGACAATGAGTGAAAGGGATTATTACGGAGGATATGGAAGTTGCAGGGAAGCTAAATGAGTTCTTTGCATCCATCTTCATGGGAGATGATACTGAGCATATACCTGTTCCTGAAACAGGCTTTTTAGGGATGGAAACTAAAGAACAGAGTCAGACAGAAGTGACGAAAGATGATGTTCTACACTGTCTGGAAAAACTGAAAACTAACAAATCGCCAGGGCCGGATGGCATCCATCCAAGAGTCCTCAACGCAAGTGTGAAATTGCCGACCTCCTTGCTAAAATATATAAATTATCCCTGCAATCAGGCTCTGTGCCAGAGGACTGGAACTTTCTTTCTTTCGCATATTTCTATACTGCCCAAAACGCAAGTTCTCTGGGCAGTAAGGGATCGAAGGGCAATCAGCAAAATTACAGGCCAGTTAGCTTAACGACCATTCCAGGCAAATGGATGGAAAGCATCCTCAAGGATAAAATTGTAACGCACATAGAACAGGCCCTGCTGGGAGTGAACCAGCTTGGCTTCTGCAAAGGGAAATCTTGCCTCACCAACCTTTTGGAGTTCTTTGAGAGTGTCAACAAGTGTGTGGATCAAGGTGTTCCAGCGGACGTAGGTATACCTGGACTTCCGAAAAGCTTTTGACCAAGTTCCTTATCAAAGACTCCTGAGGAAACTTAGTGGTCATGGGATAAGGGGACAAGTACATGTGAGGACTGCTAACTGGTTGAAAGACAGGAAACAGAGGGTAGGCATAAATGGAGAGTTTTCACAATGGAGGGAAGAAGGGGGGGTGTCCTTCAGGGATCTGTACTGGGACTGGTGCTTTTTAATTTATTCATAAATGATCTAGAAGCAGGGGCAAGCAGTGATGTGGCCAAATTTGCAGATGATACCAAATTCTTTAGGTAGTGAAATCCAAGACAGATTGTGAGCAGCTCCAAAAGGATCTCTCCAAACTGGGTGAGTGGGCAATAAAAAGGCAAATGCAGTTCAGTGTTGGCAAGTGTAAAGTGATGCACATTGGGACGAAAAATCCCAACTTCAAGTATACACTGATGGGATCTGAGCTGTCGGCGACTAACCAGGAGATGGATCTTGCTATTGTGGTGGACAGCTCATTGAAAGTGTCAGCCTAATGTACAGCAGCTGTGGAAAAGGCCAATTCCATGCTAGGGATCATTAGGAAGGGGATTGATAATAAAACTGCTAATATTATAATGTCCTTATACAGAACGATGGTGCAGCCACACCTGGAGTAGTGTACAATTCTGGTCACATCTAAAAAAAGGACATTGTCAAACTGGAAAAGGTGCAGAAGAGGGCAACCAAGATGATCAGGGGCCTAGAGTACCTTTCTTATGAGGCAAGGCTACAACATCTGGGGCTTTTTAGTTTAGAAAAAAAGACAACTGCCAGGAGACATGATAGAGGTCTATAAAATCATGCAGTGTGGAGAAAGTGGATAAATTCTTCTCCCTCTCACATAACACTGGAACCAGGGGTCACACCATGAATGATTGCCAGGAAATCTAGGACCAACAAACAGAAGTAATTTTTCATACAACACATAACTGATTTGTGGAATTCTCTGCTAGATGTGGGGACAGCCAGCAACCTGGATGGCTTTAAGAGTGGTTTGGATAACTTCATGGAGAGGTCTATCATCAGCTGTTAGTTGGAGGGCTATAGGCCACCTCCAGCCTCAAAAGTAAGATTAAGGCTGCTGCAATGGTGCAGTGGGAAAATGACTTGACTATCAAGCCAGAGGTTGCCAGCTCAAATCCCCACTGTTTCCCAGACTATGGAAACACATATATCGAGCAGCAGCGATATAGGAAGATGCGGAAAGGCATCACCCCATACTTTGTGCAAGGAGGCAATGGTGAACCCCTCCTAGATTCTACCAAAGACAACCACAGGGCTCTATGGTCACCAGGAGTCAACAGCATACTTATAGGAATAATTAAGGAGATCTCCAAGTTCTTTGCACAGCAGGTTTACACTTGGGCAGTACAGCTCATTACTGTGACTTTTTCTTTTGAAATACCTCTATAATATTCTGCATGTTCATGAAGAGTGCAATTGCATTTGAAATTACTGTGAAGCGTTTCAACTCTCATAAGATTTTTTTTTTAAATGAAATATTTTCCAAATATTTCTTAATTTTAAAGATCAAATTGGGGGGGCTTGAAACTTAAGTGTACCAAGGAAGAACATTTAAGTAAACTCATTTAACTAAATATATAAAACCTCTGTAATTATTATTTTATTAGTATCAACCAGGAAATCAGATGTTCCGTATTCTCCTGAGGTTATACATAACCAAATGCAAATTGAAGTAAGAATCTTAAAAGTCAAAATTGTATAACAAAACAATACTCCATCAAAAAAGTGTGTAAAATTACAAGAATGCTATCTTTAAACACTGGTACTTGAAAACCATAATTTTATAACTACAGATTTGCCAATCAATCCCCAAATTATTCTGCAGGTAAACATTAAAGAATTGCCAGCTTTTTTACTGAATATGCAAAACTTTTTAACTTTGGTTTTCAAAGCAACCTAAATTTATCATCAAATTAGAGATCACTGGAATACCATATTAATTTCACACCTAAACAGAAAAGGGGGGGGGGTAATTTCCCATACAGCTATTAACTTACAAAATGGGCAAACATCAAGAATGTGTTATAAAAGACTAACAGAAAAAAAATACATCTTATTTTAGTTTGAGACAATATAAAATTTTGAAAATGGGCTAAAACTAGAATGAATGGAAAGCATGAATTTATACAGAACAATGGTACCACATATAGAAAACAAGCGAAGTAAAAATTTTCCTGTGGGGCATTTACTACCAGGACAGCTCATGGTATAAAGCCCACAATCATCACTTGACATGGCATCCTAAAAGGATTACAGTAATTAAACATTTAACATTACCTGCTTAGGGTACACTCACCTCTGTGTTCAGGTATTTGCAAACAACTCCTATTACCAGCCAATGGAGTCATACATGTAAATTCTTCACAGATAAAAATGAGAATATACGCTCTCATTGGTCCTCCAAGGACACTAATTTGAAGTTATTTCCCCCCCTGGAAGTATTCCATGCCACAGAACTGAATTCTATACTTCACAACCCTCCAAGACTGGTAAATTTACACAACTCAGTAGAATATTGTATGTAGCAAAAGCTGAGCAAACACAGATTGGCTTAAAACAGTTGTGTGTGTTGTTTTTTTAAAGAGTGTGGCCTTACATTTAAAAAAAAGTTGCTTTGCATATGCCTATATAGATTTCCTACCCTATGTAGGGCATGTAAATCAAAGCTAATTATATGAAGAGACAAAAATTGTAATGTTGATGTGATCCCAAGAGGGCATAACAAAGGATGAGCTCTCTACAGGAAGGGGGGGGGGGACAGGGAGCGGGAATTGTCTTTACAAGGGGACCTATTAAATGGACAATACTTTTTTTTTTTAATTGCATTTACTTAGAAGCAATCAGAATGTCAACAGCTACAACTTTTTTCTTTCTTCAATTACAGAGTGGTATTTCGTTAACAGAACAACTATTATTTTTATTACCCGGAGACAAATGAAGATGAATAATGAACTACATCCCCATGTATAACTAATCTGTGCTGTGCACCAACAAGAAACCTGCTTTAAACTTCCATGCCAATTTACAACCCCCATACTGTACTAGGCAATGTTAGTGGCTACCGAAATACCACTAAAAGACAGGGCTACCTAAAGACACATTCGGTAGTGTGTGAACTATACAAAAAAAAAAGGACACTGTACAGTTTAAAAACAAATCTTACACAGCCTTATCTTTCAATTTTTTTCTCTTTAAAAGGAGTGGGTTGTGTACAGGGGGGTTAAATGCTTTTATAGACAAGAAAGTGATCTATGAGAGGCTTATTCATCATCATCCTCTTCATCTTCCTCCTCTTCCTCCTCCTCTTCATCTTCATCCTCCTCATCGTCATCGTCATCATCATCTTCCTCTTCCTTTTTCTTGCTCTTCTCAGGCTTAGGGGCTATTTTTTTGGCTGGCTCAGGCTTTCCTTTAGCCCGGTATGCAGCAACATCCTCAGGAGAAGGAGAAAAAGAATTAGAGTTAGTATGTTTGGCATGGATTTCCAGATGTGTATAGTAGTGTAAGGATTCACATATACTTCAGCAAAAATGCACACAACTCATATTTGACAAAACTATAATTCAAAAAACTTGTTGCATTGCAGCCTAATATTTCTACTATTACATCTCAGTAAGATACGTTATGAAAAATTCTACATAGTAGCCCATTAAAAGATTTCATAGACTTCAGTTAAAGAGTAGACAGTGCCACCTTCAGCATGCAATGTCTTACTTTTTTTTTTCCTTTTACAACACTCAATACACCAAACCTCAAACTTAAGGAATTAGTTTTCAGGTAAGTTTAGCCTGTGGTCCTACTGTATAAAATTAGGCACTGTGAAGTCGATACCGACTTGACAGCAATCAATCAATCAAGTTTAACCACATGAAAGACATTTTCTTAAAGAAAAAGCCAGAATACTTGTCAGTTCCAAGCAGATTTTTATCTGTTACTTACCCTAAGTTTTCAAATATTAAGTGGCACAATAGACTGAATCAGGGTTCTATTTACTTTGGTGCAAAGCCATGGTGCGATCAGCTGGACCTTTCCCAGCACTGGACTATGGAGTCAGGCTGTCTATATAATAGTTTAGGTCATATACTTAGTAGTTTCAATGTAATATGTCAACTATAATTGGCATCATGCCCTACATTTTGTATCACCTCCCAAATGTAGAGATATGCAAGTTAAGTAGATGCCCCTTTCAAATACTCAAATAGCCTGATCCTTTCCTGATCAGTTTCTAAGTATTTTATTTGGAAAGCACCTATTGTGGCTAAACTAACCTGAAAACCAATTCCTAAGTTTGAGGTTTGGTGTATTGAATCTTGTATGCAAGTTTTAAAAAAAGGGGGGGGGGAGACTGTCATTGGATGCTGAAGGTGGCACTGTCTACTCTTTAACTGAGGTCTATGAAATCTTCTTTGCTCACCAGACTCAACTGAGTGCCTGTGTACAGACTATACACACCACAGTATGTGTCCTTCCATATAATCAATACAAGTATATGAAGTTGAACCAGATACAGGTGGGACCTGGTTATCTTCAGTTTCATCACTCACAGTTCCGCATATCCGCGGCTGAAAAAATAGAGGACAAGCCTCATCAACCACGGTAAAGGGTTTTGTGTATCCCAAAACTTTTTTTGGTGGAGGAAGAGCACTCCCTGGTGCGGCCAACTCCAAGGGCAGTGCTTACACCTTGCACTCCTTGGAGAACAGGTCCTCCTCACTGGCCAGGGTTTCCTTATATACTACTGCCCATCGCCTTCACAAGTCTCACAAGACCCGGGGCTCCATCCAAATCCTGTGCTCAGATCTCATGAGACTTGCGAAGCCTGTGGGTGGGGGACCCTGCACCCAGCAATCCCATGTTCTGAGGGGATGTCACGTTCATACCGACCTCTGTTGCGGGGAGAGGAGCTAGTGCTCAATGATGCTAGTCAGCCTCCGATGGCCCCTTGGGAGAAAGGCCAGTGCTCCTTTCCTTCTCCACACCCCCATGCTTTTTTGGCTCTTAACCCTCAGATTTCCAGTGACTTAACTTCCTGTCATCCACAGTGGCAGGCGAGAACCCAACCCCTCTGGCTACAGAACAGCTTTTACATGGACACTGTACCAATACAAACTGTTTGGAAATATGGGTGTTAATATTAACATATTACTAGTGCTTAAGTTGAATTCACCTGGATGATTGATGGTCATGTTTTTCTTATGAATACCATCACTACAGCTTTTCAGTATTACAGCTTCCAAACACACCTGCAAGTATTTTACTGACAGGTTTCTGTTTTGTTTTTAACACACACCGACTCACTCACTCTAAAGTGTTGGGTGAGACATAAGAAAGGGCCCTGGCACTACTTAACACCACAAAGGTGATGTAAGCATACATATGACTTCACTTCTTTAAACATTAAATCCCAGGCATAACTAAACTAATAATCGAAAATGCTATCTGGAATTTACCTTTTCATATTTCTCCTTCAGTTTAGCAGCCTTCTTTTCAAAAGGTTGCTTATCATCTGCAGCAGTACCATTCCACATCTCTCCAAGTTTCTTTGCAACATCCCCAATAGAAAGGCCAGGATGCTCGCCTTTGATTTTTGGACGAAACTCAGAGCAGAACAAAAAAAATGCTGAACTGAAAAATAAATGTACAAACATTTAGAATGTAAAGGTTAAACTACTGCACTATGCATAGCAAGTCTGGGAACTTTTAGAACTACCTCCAAAAGTACTTTATAACAAAACACAGACCAATACAAATAAAATGCAGTGAAATGCTAACTCCCCCACTGTTAATCTTCTGGATGTGTATCAGTGCAACACGGCTATACAATACATGCTAACCAGAAAAACTACTCACGGAGGCCTCTTTGGTGCATTTGGGTCCTTGAACTTCTTTTTTGATTCTCCTTTAGGTGGTATGTAATTTTTCATTTCTCTTTCATAACGAACCTTGTCACCTCTTGCCATTTCTTCAAACTTCCCTTTCTCCTTAGCAGACATAGTCTATAAATAATTAATTATATGAGTGCTCAATTCAAGATTATAGTCAATTTTCTTTTGGAATGTTATATTTCATTAGAAAGCTTAGTTATTGACCCTCTAACAAATAACTACTTGTAAATTGCACTTTATCTAGGTATTGACTATACTATCGGTTTGAAAAAACAAGAAGAATGTTTACCTTCCACCTTTCTGAACATTTTTTTGAGAACTCTGAGAAGTTCACTGAAGCGTCTGGGTGTTTCTTCTTGTGCTCTTCCCGGCAAGTTTGCACAAAGAAGGCATATGAGGACATTTTACCTCTTGGCTTTTTAGGATCACCTTTGCCCATTTTTGATGATTCCTGAAAAACAAAGTGAAGACCTTGGACTTGAACTAATTTTGGTTTCCATAGTGTATGGTAGCATATCATCTTTCTCTGTATTAACTAATTGGGAACTTTCACTGAAAAACAGTATTATAATAGTATCAATAAATCAAAGTTGATTAAAAATTGGTCAAACTAACATTCTGAGCTATGTACTTTAGTACTTTTAAGCTACATACTTTAGCTTCCTTCTTGGACAACTAAGCAACCAATAAACACACAGATTGCAAATCTGCATGAAGCATGTGAACTTGATAACATTACAGGTTGAGTATCCCTAATCCAGAAAGCTCCAAAATCTGGAAACCACCATGGCGTCCGCCTGCAGCACTGACTCACCATTATTTTCACATGAAATCTGAATTTCATCTCTATCTAAAATGCCATGTTTGAGTCTAACATGACCAGCAACATTATTGCATTGAAAATTTTCTCACGATTAGTTTTCATTACATTTACAACTACCTGTAGTTATCATAAATTCAATGCTTATTTGTTTTATACTTTAAATAAAACCTAAAAAACAACAACACAGTGTACAGTAACCTTTCGTGTTTAGACTTGGATCCCATACCCAAAGTAGCTCATTACAGTATGCAAATATTCCAAAATCCGGAAAAGTCCGAAAACAAGAACACTTCTAGTCCCAAGCAGTTCAGATAAGGGATACTCAACCTGTACTTGAGTATTTAATTTGAATAATTAACACCAGAAGGTAAAACTTAAGGAAAAGGTTATTAACAGTTGCCATAGCCATATTATTTGCATTTATACACCGTTCTGGGACCTCAGGGTGGTGTATTTGCAGGTAAGTAGATATGCTGCTGAAGATGCTACTACCCTACAGTTCTCACCTACAAAAGTTTGACTATTACATGTTTGACCCTTTTTTAAAAAACCAATGTGAGAACAGAACCAGAACATTCTGGACTAGGAACAATCAGAGGGAAAGTTATGTTAAATATCCAGTTAGTTTAACCTAATTTATCTTCCCCAGTTTGCAAGTCTTGCATATATATATACCTATAAAACTTATGTTTAGCAAGACCTGCACAAAACTGACATAAGGCAGTAGATGAATGTATTTTGTAAACACTATTGTTAGCAAGAAAGAGCACTAGAACTTGTGAGTTTTCTTCATTTACTTTCTTATTTAAAGCTATGCTGCAAAGCAGATTCTGCTCAGTTGACACCAATAGAAAAATCCTTGTGCGCAGCAATGGCTTATGCACAGGCACAGATACACACACACACCCCTCAACAGATGGTAGGCAGTCAGCTCTGACAACACCAATCACCTGTTTGGTGACAAAAGGGGACTGATTCCTGGCCTCCTCCTGTGATTGGTGCTGTCAACACTGACACACCAACCATCTGCTAGGGGAAATGCACACACCCTGCCAACACAGTATGGATCACTGTGTGTTCAGCCCAGATACTGGATTTGGTGTTCCAAATGCTGTATAACATACTTTCATGCGCATGGGACACATTGTGTTAAGGAGATCCTGCTTCTGTATTTAGGTTGTCTTTCACAGACTGGGATACATAACTACACATACTTCTATAAAGTGCTGTAGCATCCAAGTCCCCATTGTAGTATGGGCAATAGTTTTACTTCGTAATTTGATGATCTGATGAAACAGGCCTCTGTTTACAAAACCTCAAGCCACAACAGTTAGCTTCTAAGGTGCCAGAGCACTTGCTTTTGCAGACTAAGGGCTAACACACAAAATTCTTTTCCGAGCCATTTTGAAAACAAATTGATTTTCTTTTTGCCCTATCAAATCCCCTGACTCTCAGCTGTGTGAATGTTTACAGTAAAGCTCAGTTTCTAAAACACCTGTGGGACGGGGCAGGGGGAGAAAGAAAACAGAGGGGAGACCCACAACTTACACATGGGTTTTCTAGACAGTGAACAAACATGTTCCCCCAACTAACTGCCATTTGGCAATTTAAACCAAGCTGACAGAATTGGGGGGGAGTGGTTAATCTGAAGGGAGGGGAAGACTCCCCAGAAAAGAAAACCCTAACCTAGCTATTCTTCTGGAATGTATCAAATTAAATACTCTACTCATATTTCAAAGACCTCAAATGCTTTTCTTTAGGATTACCAAACTTTGTTGAGATCTGCTCTTTTTTGCCTAAAAATTGCTAGATCAACTTTTCCTTAAGTGCTTCATGGTTGTCCAAGAAAGTTTCTCTACAAGTTGCACAACTTGACTAAGGAAATGTGCACAACCCTAGCTAGCGTTGTCACAGAAAGCAAAATTTCCTATCACTTTGGCACGTGAACAGAAAAGGATTTGCGCTCTCTGACTAAACATCTCCAGTCTAAAGATTCTGTCAAGTAAACAAGAATCAAAAGCCAAGAACTGCTCATGCCGTCGATGGAGGGTCGAGGGGGCTCCCACTCAGAATTAAGGAGGGTTGGTCAATAGGGCTATCTTGATACGGGCAAATGATAGGAAAAGAAACAGGGATGTATAGATTTAAAACATGCTATAAAACGAATCCTAGGACTCTATAATGTGCAAGTGAGTTTTATTTTAAGATGTTCATCCCATTATTTAAACTTTTCTTCCATGACAATACATTTTAAAAGTCAAGTGCTTTTAAAAAGATTTTTTTAACCTTTCACACCCCAAATACTGTACCCCAGCAGCGCTTTAATAAGAACTTTATTCGCATTAATAATTATGGGTCCACTTTTTGTGAAGTGTCAAAAAAAAAAAAAAAAAGAGTACAACTTCCTAGTCTTTTTTTGTTTAAGCACACAGCACAAGTACATAATACTTAATCTAATCATGTGTCAAGGGGCTGCTTTTCTAGCTTGTCGAGGAAACACCGAGTCCTCAGCGTCTCGTCCCCCTAATGTGCTGCTGCTGCCATGAGCCGAGTACAGGAGCGCTGGCTGCAAAGGCTGTTCTGCGGCGCTTCCCTTTCCCAGGGCGAAAAGCGCCTGACTCAAAGCCTATCTATAGAGCGAGAGCGGTACAGAGCCGGGATCCTCGTCAACCTCTCCGTGCTTCCTTCCCTATGTACGGAGGAATTTCACAATGGCGCAGGCTCCTGCCTAAGAAGGTCACCAGCGGCGGCAGCGATTCTCCTTCCATTTTGTGCGAACGCCTTGCTGATGAGAGAAAGTCCCCCTGAAATGTGCGCCGCGGCCGCTCGGTTGTGGGGAGAGAGCCGCGCCTTCGGCGGGTGCGCCGGACCCCGAGCCTGCTTCCCCAGCCATAGCCATACAGCGCAGCCTCCCCCGGCATATAGGCTTTGCAGCGCTCGCTCGGCCGTTTCTCGGAATGGCCGCTGCTGCTCATAGAGAATATGGCTCCTTCCTTCCTTCCTTCCCTTTGTGCGTGTGTGTGTGTGTGTGTGTGTACACCCTGGCGCATACACTCAGCCATTACAGGCAATGGGGGGGGAGGAAAAAGAAGAGCATTTCTTCTCCACTAAAAGCTCCTTTAAATAAATATTTTTTAAAAAAAGTGGGAGCAAAAAGCCCCTCGTAGCCAGTCGCCGTCCTGGACTTTAAAAGAGGTGGTGGGGGGGGAGAGGGCCGCCGCCACAGCAGCCCTTCTGCCTACCCAGGGCGAAAAGGCGCCTTGAAAAAGTTCCCCTGAACTGCGCCCCCGCCCGACGCCTCCCCTCCAGCCAGGCTCCGCTCCTCGCCTTGTTTTCTCTCTCTCTCTCTCCCCCTCCACACGGCTCTAGTCAGCCATATTACAGCGAGCGCAGCAGCAGCAGCAGCTCCCCAAGTGATTTATCGCCCCAAGGCCAACGACGCCCTGAGAGGCTCCCGCAATCCCGCCCCGCGGCCGAGGGAAGGGCCCCCCCCCGCGGCCCCCACCCAAGCCGCGGCCCCCGGCGTGGGGTGTGTGTGTGTGTGTGTCAAAGCCCGGCTCTTGCCCGCTCGCGGACTCTCTTGCTGCAGCAGCAGCAGCAATGGGGCTGTATGGCAATGCTGTGCTATGTAAGCGGCTTATTAACCACGCTCAGCCCGCTTTCCCCCCTCCCTCCCCGGCGCGTTTCCACACACACCCAGGTCGCCGGGCCGAACCGGATCAAGCACACACGGCCGCCTTTTACATGTATAGGGCCACTCCAGAGGAAGCGGATAGTGAAATATATAAGGGCACGACGAAGGGGGCTTCCCCGGCGTTTATAGTGCTCCTGCGCCCACTTCCCAAACTCGCCAGTTTTGTGGGGTTTAATTTTTTTCCCCCTGTTCTTGGGCACACTTTCGCTGCTTCCCCGCGCCCAAGGAAACGCTGGGAAAAGTGTTTTAGCCCCAGCCTGATTCCTTCTTTTTTTCCCCCTCCCCCGGCGCGCGCTTTGTGTCTCTATGAGGAGCGGATCCTACCCCGAGCCCCCAGTGCTCCCTCCAGTCTCTTGAGCTTCGGCCTCGCAAGTCACCCCCCCCCTGCGCTCCCCGTGGCCCCAGCATGATACTCACCTCTTGTCACACTCTCGAGTCCTCGAAACCTCCGTTCACAAGCCACAAACACGCGCACTGGCCACCAAGGCTGCCTAGATCTCGTATCTAGCCCAATGCACTGCAATGGCTGTGAGCGGGATCGATACGCAGCCTCCTCACTCTCTCGGAGCTGGTAACATTACTCTCAACACAGCTCTCTCCCCATTGGCTACCGCCAAGGCAGGCGCAACGCTGATTGGAGGAGCGGCTCCCATTGTCCTGACCAGAGAAGGGTGCCGATTGGGCACGGCGGGAGACACGTCACTGGGGATTGAAAGGGCGCGCAAATATAAAACTAAGTGAAAGAGAGATGGCTGAGGCGGGATGTACGGCTGAGGCTGAAACTAGTGCTGTACTGCTGTGTATGAAGAGAGCGGCTCATAGGCAATCACATAGCTCTGTGCATAGGCAAGAGGAGGGTCGTTGCTTTAGCCACGCAGTCATTCCCACCTCCAAGCAAGCATGTTCGTAGCCTGTATAAAGGGTTCTAAAACCACATCCCACGCCGATCTAGTCCTCGCTCCTAAGGACAGAAAAGATAATTGAAGGAACGTTAAAGAATTTCTAATTCAAGTTTAACTACCCATAGACCCGAAACAGTCCTAACAGGTCAATTAAACACAGCTGATACTCTATCCCAGCAAATAAGTGATGTCTAGGACAATAGTCATAGGAGAGCTAGTCCCATTTTCTGTATGAATAAACTGAGGTACAAGGAGGACTTTAGAGTTTTATGCACTGATGATCGGTGGGAGGCTCCTATAAATGAAACATATTGTTGCCATCAGCCCCTTGATTTAATGCTTTTTAAATACTGCTTTTTACAATATCACAGCACAGGTGTTTAGAATGAAGCATAACGTCACCAGTGAAGGAACACTGTAACTGAAATGCCTGGATTTTAGATTTTCATAATTTGCTTTTACAGGAATAGGTTAGGAATGGAAGTCAAGAACCAATTATGGTATTAATAATCCTGTTGAGATCATTGTAAACCGACAGGTTTAAACAAATATAGATGGGGAAAACTGCATTATAATAAAGCTATAGCTCCATGGGTATTAACTCTTCTCAGATCTTCTTATTCATTCAAGCTTTCTAAGCACACAGCCCCATTCCTGACAGGCATAAAGGGGAATATGCAGACAGGATTTTGCTCAATAAGTAAACCTGCTCCTTTACTCTGAGTCAAGGGGCGCAAGGGCACCACGGAAACTGACCAGTGCCACTTATTTTATTAAATAAACTGATTTTAAACATGTGGATTTTTATTTCAATTTTTGCTATTTCTCACTGATGAACTCTAAACAAACCACTAAAACTCAGTCCACCTCAACATTTCTAACCATGACAGGGCTGCACAACTTCAGCCATCCATCTGCTGTTGGAATATAACTCCCATCATCTCCAGTCACAGTGGCCAATAGTTAGGGATTATTGGAGTTGTAGTCAACAGCTGGGGGACCAAAACTGGCCCTGAATTATGGGACTGGACTCAAGTTACTTCAGATTCTGTTGCACCAAGTATTAGTGAACATCTAATATTTTACCTTAACTATTCCAACTTCAGTTTACTCCTGTTTCTGTGTGCTAAATTAAATTAACATTCAAAAACTATTCACTATGTGTGTCATGACAGTTTAGAGACAAAGCCAGTAGTACTGGTATGGACTCTCCATGGTATTTGGGCAATCCAAACATTGCAATCCCTGTGTGTGACTACTCAAAGCATTTTTAACTTTTCTATAACCATAATTATTATTATTATTATTATTATTATTATTATACATTTATATCCCGCTCTTCCTCCAAGGAGCCCAGAGTACTACATACTTCTCTTTCACAACAACCCTGTGAAGTAGGTTAGGCTGAGAGAGAAGTGACTGGCCCAGAGTCACCCAGCTAATTTCATGGCTGAATGGGGATTTGAACTCGGGTCTCCCCGGTCCTAGTCCAGCACTCTAAACACTATACCATTCTGGCTGGAAACTTGGCCCTTCAGCTGAAATCAGTGGTGGAGCTTTCAGACTAAACACACACATATTGCACAATGAGGCAAAAAACTGATTCATGCACAAATAACAGTTGTCACAACAAAGTGCAGATATTTAACTAAGAGATATGACATCTCTCAATATTGTTGTAAAATTATGTATTCTGATTAATAAACTTGGATTACTTCTTCTGCAACAAAAATGAGTACTTTCCCTTCAAACTATTAGCCTCCTGGATAAGGGCCATCTCCCACATTTGACACACATAATGTTGAGAAACACACAACTCCAACTTGGAATACTTTGTAACTTCTAGACAGAAATTCTAGCCCCAGATACTGTTTGCAGCTGTGTTTCAAAGACCCAATGCTGTGATACAGAATTTTCAAAACAAGATGTCTGCCATGTTAAACTGCTTCCTGAGGGTAAACATTCATTTTCATCTTAGAACTAACAATATGAAGCATGTACATCTAGAAGATATGCACCACTGTACTCAGCAGGACATACCAATGAGTAGCATAGACAGGATTATGTGGGAAATGTTCACAAATATTTTCAATATCTTTAAAGAAGCCTCTGCATCTGTGATAGTGTTCAGAGTGCTGCAAGACCAAGATAATTTGCTTGTAACTGTTGTGTGCTTAGAGACAAACTCTATCCAGTTGCACTTACAAGCTGGAGATACTGGCCATAACTGGCTGGGTCTTCCAGACTTATCTTTCAGTAAATTGCTGTAGCAGCCTTTGCCATTATGTGGGGCTGCAGGAATAGCAAGACGTCAAATAATTCTGTCCTATTAATATTTACTCAGAGACAAGTCTCAAAAAATTCAGTGAGATTTACTGCTACATATTTATTATTATTATTATTGTTGTTGTTATTATTATTATTATTATTATTATTATTCTCTTGTTTACACAGTCAGACAGGTGTTATTGACTGGTTTGTTTTATCCAGTCATCGAGTCCTTCCCAAGGACCTAGGATGGCTGAATTTTATTGTCAATGTTGTTGTTATTGTTGTTATTATTTATAAACCGCCCCATCCAGAGGCTCTGGGCGGTGTACAACAACTTTGTAAAAGACATAAAAACACACAATTCCAAACACAGTGCTAAAAACAATATTAAAACAATACAAAAACATTACAATAGCCGGCCAAAAACAGCTCTCTTTGACCTAGTATTTGCTATATGGCCTGCTAAATGCCCTCAGCAGGCCTGCCCAACAGCTAAACTCAGCATACTACAGGTGAAACTCGGAAAATTAGAATATTGTGCAAAAGTCCATTAATTTCAGTAATGCAAATTAAAAGGTGAAACTGATATATGAGACAGACGCATTACATGCAAAGCGAGATAAGTCAAGCCTTAATTTGTTATAATTGTGATGATCATGGCGTACAGCTCATGAAAACCCCAAATCCACAATCTCAGAAAATTAGAATATTACATGGAACCAAGAAGACAAGGATTGAAGAATAGAACAATATCGGACCTCTGAAAAGTATAAGCATGCATATGTATTCAGTACTTGGGTTGGGCCCCTTTTGCAGCAATTACTGCCTCAATGCGGCGTGGCATGGATGCTATCAGCCTGTGGCACTGATGAGGTATTATGGAAGACCAGGATGCTTCATTAGCGGCCTTCAGCAATTCTGCATTGTTTGGTCTCATGTCTCTCATCCTTCTCTTGGCAATGCCCCATAGATTCTCTATGGGGTCAGGTCAGGCGAGTTTGCTGGCCAATCAAGCACAGTACACTGTATACTTTTCGGAGGTCCGATATTGTTCTATTCTTCAATCCTTGTCTTCTTGGTTCCATGTAATATTCTAATTTTCTGAGATTGTGGATTTGGGGTTTTCATGAGCTGTACGCCATGATCATCACAATTATAACAAATTAAGGCTTGACTTATCTCGCTTTGCATGTAATGCGTCTGTCTCATATATCAGTTTCACCTTTTAATTTGCATTACTGAAATTAATGGACTTTTGCACAATATTCTAATTTTCCGAGTTTCACCTGTATGTCCGTATATTGTGGCGATCACAAGCTAGAATGGAAGCAATCGCTTGTTAATAATAATAATAATAATAATAATAATAATAATAATAAATGATAATCAACATAAGGAAAGTCCTAGGATTCGTTTTAGCTGTGCAGTTAAATAATGCTAGATTTTTCACAAAATCTAAGTGCTACAGGAAGAGCCAGTAAGAGAACAAAGTGCAGGTGGTGGGTGGTTTTAATCCAATGACAAGGTATTCCGTATACAAAAATTAATCATAATATCGGCATCATTTAAATCAGGGCTGCATAACTTTGGCCTTCCTGAAGATGTTGGCCTACTGTTCCCATGATCCCCAACTATAGATCACTCTGGGGATGATGGGAATTGTTTGGAGGGCTAGCTGGAGAGCCCAAGATGTGCAGCCCTGATTTGAATCAAGACCAACAGCTTGCCTACAGAGCAAGGTGGCACAATGACACATATAGAACTAAAAGGTGGGGTATAACTGCTCAAAATTTAAATTCTAAAATGGAATACCCCACTTTTCCCACTATAATAGTCCTCAAGGCTGCACACAACTCCAAATAATATCAAAACAAATGCCACACGTAAAATTGATTAAGCAAGGGAAACAACAGTCATCCATATCAATAAAGTAATTTCGGGAAATTAAATATTAAATTGGTGTTAAAATTTCAGGCAAACAGGACAGACTTAGGGCTAAAACTACATATGTCATTATTATGTCACCATGTAGTGAGTTGACTTGCCTTTATCCTCAAACAGCAGCTGTGCAGGGCTGCATTTTAGATCAGGATTGCAACAAGGAAATATTTGACCCTTTACTTCTGAGCTGTTTCCACACCAAAGATCCCCCCTCACTGACTACTTACACCCCAAATTGCAATTTGCTGCAATGAAGGGGAGGGGGACTTTTAGCAGGAAAACAACATGGAAGTAAAGGGTTAAATACCCCACTTTCTACACTACATTCTCAATCACCGCCTAGCATATCTATCTATTTATTTATCACATTTATATAGTGCCCAAAACACGAGTTCTCTGGGCGGTTTACAAGACAATAAAAACCAATAAAAAGATTAACACATTAAAATTTAAAATGTTAAAACTATTAAAAACAATTAAAACACAGTTAAAACAATGTCTGATTAAAAGCCTGAGTGAACAAATGTGTCTTGACTGCCTTTTTATAAGTTGTAAGACTACTATTTGGGAGTAAAGGCAAGCTGCTAACAGCACAATAACATTTTAAACGTTAGATTTAGCTTAGTCCTTAGCCTGGCATCTAAAAGAGAGAATAATGATAGCATCAGGTGATCGTCCCTGAGGACGAAATTCCACAACCACCAAAATAAGATGTCCAGCCTAACTTCTGAAGGTGGGGGCACCTAGTGAAAGCCCTGATACACAGAGGCGCTCTTACCCCTGGACTTTGGGGTCGAAGTACAGGGCCTCCACACCCCCTGGCTCCCCAAATCCTCTTTAGTCTGTTCTGGGTGGTGTGGTTGCCATGCTGTGCTGCCAGCCCACGCTGCGCCAGGCAGCCAAGTGTGATTGTGACCTGTGCTGGGTGCTTTATTATTTATTATTATTATTATTTACATTTATAACCCGCTCTTCCTCCAAGGAGCCCAGAGCGGTGTACTGCATACTTAGGTTTCTCCTCACAACAACCCTGTGAAGTAGGTTAGGCTGAGAGCAGAGGCGTATCTAGGGGAAATAGCACCTAGGGCAAGCACTGAAATTGCGCCCCCTGTCCAAACATCTGACACCCATCTTTCAGATTACTTTACCATAATATCAGCTGAAAAATACAAGTCAAGCTCGTTAATCTTTTAATATTTCAAAAACTATTTAGCAGTGGACGTAGACAGACCAAAAAATGCTGGTGGGGGGGGAAATTCAGTATGCTAGGGCTCATGTAATACCCAAATACTATGTGGAGGTGTACTTGGAAAACTAAACAGAAGTGCCTGTCTAATTCTGTACTATGCACTGTAGCATCACTATTGTATAAGTTTTAAAAATGAATGGAGAATTTGACTTTTCCCAGATACTCTGAAAATAATTAAAGGATATGCAGAGTAAATTGTGTCACTGCTTGGAATATATTCTAGTATTTCAGAAAGACAGTTAAAATGAGAGAAAGAGAGCAAGAAACGCCCAGTGGGCCTTAATACTAAGGATTTCACACTGGTTCAAAGACAAACTCACCATTAATAGCCATATTATTAAGACATCACATTTAACTCACTTATCACAAGAGCAAAGTAAGAGCAAATGAATACAATCCTAGCTCATAAGCTTCAGCTCAGTATGCACAAGCCCTGATTCTCTGTACATACTGCTATCTGAATATGTGTACAGTGTCTTATATTATATTAATTTAAAAAAATAAAATAACTGTAGCCCCTTCAAGTGGCTTCCTGAAGGCCGTGGGGGAGTCTGAAAAGATTCCTCCTCCCCCCTCTGTCCTCTAGGGCCTTGCAGGGACCATATGAGCATGTGTGGTGGCCATTTTTTAAAATAATTTTTTCCAAAAAAAATGGCCGCTCAAAACAAAATGTCTACCATGCATGCTCAAATGGCCTCTGCAAGACCTGGCATGGCCTAGGGCATCACAGAGGCCATTTGAACATGTGCAGTGGCCATTTTGTTTTTGGTGGCCATTAAAAAAAAATTATTATTATTTTTTTTTAAAGTGGCACCCCCCTTCAAGTGGCGCCCTGCCTGCCGCACCCTAGATACACCCCTGGCTGAGAGAGAAGTGACTGGCCCAGAGTCACCCAGCAAGCATCATGGCTGAATGGGGATTTGAACTTGGGTCTCCGCAGTCCTAGTCCAGCACTCTAACCACTACACCATGTTGGCTTTTTAGAGAGAAAGGAGGGGATGGAGAAAGAAATACGTGAGATGGGAATATGTTAAGTTGTGTATTGAAATGTTTCTGCTAATGCATATTTGCATAAATATACCTGTTTTATATTCTTACGTTCTTGTGAGTTCAGTTGCTGTTTCTGTCCTCGAGAACCCACATGTTAAAAATACTGTATGTGTCATGGTGTGTGTGTGTGTGTGGGGGGATGCTTAACATGCGGGGGGGTGGGGTGGGGTGGCAACTCCAAAGCCTTTAGGTCCAACCTGAAAAATTACCTATGTGTACCTCTGCTGATACACATTTCAATTGTGTATCAGGCCTATCTCCTATAGACCCTTTATATCATTTATGCTTTATATCATTTATGCTTTATAGATAATAAATACCAGCACTTTGAATTGTGATTGTAAACAAACTGGAAACACATGATGATAGCTACATACTGTAAAGATCGGTTCATTATAGCACATCCTGTTTACCTGGCTGCAATGTTCTCAACCAACTCAAGTTTCCAGACACTTTTCAAAGGAAGCCCCTGGATAACATAGCTTAATTAAGGTTTGATGTTACCAAAGCATAGATAGTGGTGACTAAAATGTGTCATTGCAGAAAAAGAAGCAGCTGGTACACTAACCAAAGTTGGCGGAAGGCACTTTGTGCTACAAACAAGTACATCCCATAAGGAAAGCTGGATCGAAACCCCCACCCCCAAAACTACAATTTTAAAATATAAAGGGAGTGAAGCTCCATCCAGTATAAGTCAAATACCATCTTCATGTGGTCAGACCATAGATGGAGTCTCCATCCATGGTCTGATGAATCATCTGCCCAGGGGCGTAGCTAGGGGAGAGGGGGCCCGTGTTCATCCCTCTCTTGGGTGGCCCCCCATAGTGAGGGAGACAATGCAGAAAATAGGGAGGGATGGAGCTGGAGGACCCTCAGGAGCTGGGGGCCCCGTATTCTTTGAACCCTTTCGTTCAATTATAGCTACGCCCCTGCATCTGCCAGCTAGCAAGGTGCTCCTTGGAGTGGAGTTGGGTGGGCCATTCCTATAATAAGGAGTTTGCCTTCAGAGTCCTTTCCCAGAGCAGTGCTCTCAGTCTCGAGGATCGATTCCTGCGGGCTTGCCTCATTGAAGGCCAGGTAGAACTTGCACTGCTCTACTCTGTGTGCCTCACCAAGGCAGGGCCAAACACTCCACATGGCTGTCCGAAGATGGAAGCTTTGCCAAGCAAGGCTTGCAGAGTTTAAAGCTTATCCGAGCAGCCATAGGATGCGCGGACCCGGAGGGGTGGGGAGTGGGGGAATCAAAGGCAAATAAAAACTACACAAATCAATCACATCTGTTCTGCCTGGATTAAGCTTCAGTTTAATCAGTTCAGCCCTGTTACCAGCTACACTTATTCTACCTGGCTCCAAGGAGCCTCCCTGTTGGCTTGCATCTCCAGGCTTGGAGATTGCACTTTGTATATGCTCAGGTGCTGTACCGCAATGTGAGCTCTCAGTTTATGGTACACGTGGGGACAGGTCGCTTAGTTGGCAGTGGGCTAGTTGCCCCTGAATTTGGCTGCAAACAAAGCAAATTGGAACGCCCTCTCCCCAGATGGGAGGCCCAGCTAAGTAAACTCAAGAGTTAACTACATCGGGTTAACCTTCAAGGACACCCTGTACTTGGAGTGAACCACCTCACTCCCCTCCTTTCACAGGAGATAACACAACTTGCTAATTACCCAATCTTACCAAGCTGGGAGAAAACAGATAAGAAGGTGAAGTATTTTTCTCCCCATCACAAAGGAAATGAGTCAGTGATGTGGGTTAGAGGTGTACCCACTGAAATTATTGATAGGACTATTGGAGAGCCCATCCTGACACGGATATTCTTTCACACACCTGCATATTCTGATTTCATCATAAACAGTCTTACTTTGGGGGCAACAAGCTGAAACTTAATCCAGATAAGACGGAAGTGCTCTGGGTTGGTAAAATGGATTGTCCAAGTAGTGAGGCAAATCTGCTCTTGGACGGGGTCACACGCCCTCCGAAAGACAAAGTCCGCAGCTTGGGGGTGCTTCTGGACCCAACGATGTCCTTGGACACACAGGTGGCAGCGGTGTGCAAAAGTGCCTTTTACTAGCTATGGCTGGTGCACCAGCTGCGACCCTACTTGGAGAACTCGGACCTGGCCTCAGTCACTCATGCATTGGTAATGTCCAGATTGGACTACTGCAATGCACTCTACGTGGGGCTGTCCTTGAAGATGGTTCAGAAGCTTCAGCTGGTTCAGAATGCTGCCACAAGGATGCTCATGGGTGCAAATCACTTCATGAGTATTACACCCATCCTGTGTCAGCTTCATTGGCTACCAGTCTGCTTCCAGGCTAGATTCAAGGTGCTGGTATTGACCTTTAAAGCTCTACATGGCTTGGGGCCGGAGTACCTTCGGACCGCATTGACCCGTATGAACCTGCCCGGGCCCTCTGCCCGTCATCTCAGGCCCTGCTCATGGTCCTGCCACTAACAGAGATCCGATTGGCGGGGACTGGAGACAGGGCCTTCTTGGTTGTGGCCTCTCGGCTTTGGAACACCCTCCCTGAAGAGCTTCACCATGCTTCCTCTCTCAGTGTTTTTAAGAAACAACTAAAAACACGTCTTTTAAAAGAGGCTTTTTAATGTTTCACCTGTTGTATATATCTGGTAGGTTCTTCAGTCTTTAGTTTTTATAATTCTTAGTTTTTAGCTTTAAGATTTTAATTTGGAATTTTAAAAGCTAATTTTGATTGTGGATTTAGCTTGGATTTTTAACGTTTAATTTGGTTAATTTTATTAGTTTGATTTTATAATGTAACTGTTTTATAAATGCTGTGAGCTGCCTCGAGCAGTAATGTACTGGAGGGGCGGGGTATAAATGTTTTAAATAAATAAATAATACTTGCAAAAGGCACATCCCCATTGTTACATTCAGGAAAGAATGATCAGAAACAATGCTTTCCGAACCAGCCTGTCTGGGCTCTCCTATTCAGCAAAGCATTACAATAGGAATGTGCCCACAAGGCACGTTCTGGGATATAAGTATCCCCAGCTCCATGACCCAGTGCGCTTCCTCGCGTATTAACACTTGAGACTCCACTGCAACAGCGCTGCATGCTTCCTTGTATACTCCACCATGTGCTATACTTGGGACTCCAACCAGCAACCTCCACTCTCCCTCGTATGCTTAGGACTCCATACGCTTAGCATTCCATAGGCTCCCTTGCAACCTCAAAAGGGCTTGAAATCACTACCTGGATCGGTTCTTGTGCCAATCCACCCAGCTTACCTAGCAGGCATAGGAAGCTGGACCCCCAGAGGAGCCATCCTTGTGGGCATCACTCCTTACAGTATACTAATCTTTGCAACCCTCCTACTCTCTACCTCACGTGAATCTCCAGCTGCTTGAGGCCCCGCTGCCTAGAGACAGGAGCAGTATAGCGGTTGTCCAGATCCCAGGACCCCAATCTATAACTTCTTTTCAAACCTTCCCCTTCCCCCTCTCATAGCATCTTCCTCTTGCCCACCTGGGAAACTTACACAATTAGACTTTAAGCTAAAATGCCTCATTGTAGTTGGTTTATTTAGAAACTTACTTTATTGCTCTTTAAGTTAGGAACATAGGAAACTGCCATATACTGAGTCAGACCATTGGTCTATCTAGCTCAGTATTGTCTTCACAGACTGCCAGCAGCTTCTCCAAGGTTGCAGGCAGGAATCTCTCTCAGCCCTATCTTGGAGAAGCCAGGGAGGGAACTTGAAACCTTCTGCTTTTCCCAGAGCAGCTTCATCCCCTGAGGGGAATATCTTGCAGTGCCCACACATCAAGTCTCGCATTCATATGCAACCAGGGCAGACCCTGCTTAACTATGGGGACAAGTCATGCTTGCTACCACAAGACCAGCTCTCCTCTCCTTGTATACTCCACCATGTGCTATACTTGGGACTCCAACCAGCAACCTCCACTCTCCCTCATTTATACATTTATACCCCGCCCCACCAGTACATTACTGCTCGAGGCAGCTCACAGCATTTATAAAGTTAGAAACGCCTCATGTAGTTAAATTGCTTAGTAACATATTTTTATTGATCTAACCATTCTCTTCCTGTATCCCCCTTATTTAAAATAAATTCTTCTTTTAATTTTGGAACTATATCCTTGTCTCAAATCCAGTTATTTCTTGAGTCCAAACGTTTGCACAAATTAAAAGTGGTGGAACTGACCCCTTTAAAAGCTAATTCCCCACACAAGCTGGAACATTGTGGGTACCCACCAATCACCCCTGGGTCAGTTTCATTAACAGCCTCCATCCTGCCCATTACTGACTTCATGACAAGGCTATTTTCTGTGTTATTTCCAAACTAAATATCATCAAGTTTGGTACCAAACAACCAAATGTAAGTATTTCCCTTTCCCACAGTTTTCTCATTCACCCTGCTCCTCCAGCTCCCTTACAGGTTTGTACTTTCAGCTCTTATAGGAGAGTTTCCCCTTTAGCTATTTCTCAGTAGTTATCCGACTGTCCAGTCACACTAAAGATGTCTGTGCATGCGCAGACCACATTTTGGAACCTTCCAGCACTAACCAGTTTTGGCAGTAACCCCACCCTTCTGTTCTTTTAGTAACAGAAGTGCTTACCCACTCAATCCCTCAGTCTTTTTTCCGACTGCCACAGCAGCATTGGAGAATCTTCCTTGTCACTTTTTGCACATGAGAGACTCTTTAAAAAAATATCTTTCTTATCCCATTTATTAGTTGTTTTTCTTCCTTTCTGTCCTCTCATTTTTTCTGCCATTTGATTTGCGTAGTTTTTATTTGCCTTCGGTCTCACCCCCCCTCCCCTCATGTCTGCAAAGTCTATGGCTTCTCGGATAAGCTTTAAACTCTGTAAGCCTTGCTCGGCAAAGCTTCCATCTTCAGATGGCCACATGGAGTATTTGGTTCTGCTTTGGTGAGGCACACAAATTAGAGCAGTACAAGTTCTACCTGGCCTTCAGCGAGGCAAGCCCACAGGAATCGGTCCTCGAGACTGAGAGCACTGCTCTGGGAAAGGACTCTGCAGGCAAACTTCTTATTACAGGAGTGGCTCACCCACCTCCACTCCAAGGAGCACCTTGCTGGCTCCTCCAGCATGCAATCATTGGAGCCTTCGGAAGGGCTCATACCCGACATGATGCAGCCGGCTTTGCTGGTACCCAAGCTCAGTCATGCCCATGTTCCATTGAAGGAACAACAGTTACCAGTGCTCCTGAACCAGAGGGCTGCCTCCATCCCATCGGGCAATTCTGCAAAGCCCCACAAGAAGGATAAGCCTGTCTTGGTATTGGGAGACAGGCTTATCCTCAGGAGTGCAAGAAAAAGAAAAAAATGCTTGCCACTAAGCCCGATCAGAAAACAGCCACGGTTTCAGTGGTGACTTCCCCCATCCTTGCAGCCCCCTCGGATTCGGAGGAGGAGCTCAGATCTGATGACGGGCCCGTTTCAGATGCGGAGGATAGCACAGACTGGGAACCAGATGCCTATCGCAAGTCCGATGAGGACTTGGAATCCCCTGATAGAGATCATCATAGTAGGATTTCCAGCACAGACAGGCAGCGTGGTGGTAGGGGGAGGAGAAGATACTACTACTCCCAAGAATACCAGTACGATACCTCCCCTGACAGGAGCGATATAGACTTTCATTGGCCCAGATTAGAATACATGTTGGTGGAGCCCAAACATGGTGCCTATTGCCCTAGGCAGCGTAACTACTGGAGGCAGAATGACTGGGACACTTATAGTCCACAATATTATCGATCCCACTCTACTTCAAGATCACCCTCTGCCCCCACACTACTAAAGCAACAAGCGCACTGCAAGGAAGCAGGAGCCCAATAAAGACCCCAAACCTATTCTGAAACCTAAAGACCGCAGCAACCAACTGCCAGTTAAACCCTCCCCAGCACCGCCACAGGAAGCTAGGGTCATGAGCCCTTCTAACAATCCTCAGACATGGAGGATGAGACTCTTTCTGGGAATAAAGATTTTGATCTCCACCCGGACTTGCCTTGTTCAGGTGACCACGTAGGGGAAGGGAAACCTGCCTCTTCTACCGATGAGTACCGACCCTATTTGAAGCAGATTCAGTGCATGGCATCCTCTTTGAGCCTAGAGAATCAGCAGGCTTCTCATGAAACCAAGGATCCTGTTTTTGGTCTAATACAATCTGCCAGAGCTACACCTGTCTCCCTTCCAATCTTATCCACAGTTAACGAAGGGGTGAAGGGTTCCTGGACTAAACCAGCCACAATTCATCCTAACTACAAAAGAATGGAAAACCGGTACGGTGTCCATCATGGCAATGTGCCTTACTTCTTCAAACACCCTAAGACAAATTCCATCATGGTTGAATCCTCACAGGGCACTAAACAGAAGGGGCTGTCATCGCCAGCAGACCCAGATGGCAGAATGTTGGATGCCTTTACCAAGAGGATCTATGCCATGGCCAGTCTACAGCTCTGCATTTCCAACTACCAGGGCTGCATGGTTAGATACACTCACTTCCTTCTTGAATAAAACTTGAACCCTTTGTGAATCAGTTACAAACACACCAGAGGGAGGCCGCTATGACATTCCTCTCCAAGGGACTCCAGGTCACCAAACAGCGGTTACATTAAAACTGCCACAAAGCAGATTGTGGCTCTGTGGAACAGGTACCAGCCTTATAACTCCTTTCAGAAGCACACATCACAGCCTTCGAGACCTACACCTAAGTCCAAGACTACTTACTCCGAGTGGACCTGACATTGACAAGCCAAACTTCAGGGTTCAGACTTCTTCCTTATGCAGAGGCATGGCAGAACATCACCACAGATCTGTGGGTATTAACCATAGTATGCATGGATTATGCTATGGAGTTTGAAGACCTCCTTTCCTTTTCAGTTATTCAGCAGATTACCCCCACCCTGGTCTTGCTCCAAGAAGTACACAACCTGTGGGAAAGGGGCACCATACAATCTTTACACCAGGGATTATCAACGTTGAGTCCCTAGATATTATTGGACTACAACTCCCATAATCCCCAACCAAAGGCCACTGGGGCTGGGGATTATGGGAGTTGAAGTCCAATAACATCTGGGGACCCAACATTGAGAATCCCTGCTCTACACCACAACATCCACACAAGATTCTACTTGCGCTACTTCATGGTCCCCAAGAGGTGGGCGTTAGTAGTAACAGGGGACTTCAACTATCCTGACATCTGCTCAAAGTCTATCTCTGATAAGAGTGGGTGATCCAATAAGAACTGATTTTGCTTGCTGACTTCATCTTTCAAAAGGTGGAAGAAGGAACAAGATGGTCAGCTACCCTGGACTTAATCCTTAGCAACTGGGAGAAACTGGCTTAAGAAATGAAAGTGGGAGGAACCCTGGGAGAAAATGATAATGCCACCTTGGAATTCATGATACCAAGGGGAGGAAAACTTCAGGAACGTCAACTTTAATTAGCTCTAATTAGGAAAAGTAGATAGGATCCCATGGCTAAAAATCCTAAAAAGGGGGCGGGGCGGCAGAGAGTCAAAGAAGGATGAAAGATTCTGAAAAGTGAGATTCTGAAGGCACCACTGCAAAAAATTCCCATGAGAAGGAAAACAACTCAAAAAGCCTATGTGGATGCATGGAGAACAGCTGACAAGCAAAAAGAATGCATATAGAAATGGAAGGAGGATATAACCAAGAATGAGGACAAAAGAGTGGCCCCAACCTGTATGGATGGTGTCAGGAAAGCTAAGGCTCAGAATGGGCAGAGGCTTGCCAGGAATGCAAAAAAAAAAAAAAAAAAAAAGTGCGGGGAGGGTTAATGGATAAGTCCAGAAAAAAAAAGAAAGCCAAGGAAGCGGTGGGTCTGTTGCTTGGAGAAGATGGTGAAATAATAATGGGTGGCAGCAGAGGTGTATCTAGGGGGGAAAGCACCTAGGGCGCCTAGGGAAATTGCGCCCCCTGTCCAAACACCTGACACCCATCTTTCAGATTACTTTACCATAATATCAGCTGGAAATATCAGCTGGATCCTTTCCTTCTGCCCTGAAGATCTGTCTTCCCACAATCAAGAAGCTAGCAGGAGATCACGCAAGTCTGGTCTTGGTTTTTTATTAAGCCAAGAAGCCGTGGTGGTTTATTCTGGGGAGATGTGCCTGGGGGAGCGAAAAAGTGGGTCTGGAGTGGGGGCGGCAATATCACGGGTAGCGGGCAGAGGGAGGTATGGCGGTGGGAGTTCGGCAGGCCATTACAGGGGAAATCGGTCCAGGCAATTGAGGCCTGTTCCTTTTTCCGGCCCTTCTCCCAACCCTCTGACCCTAGGGAGCTCTGGGAACACTCCTTCGAGGATTAGGGTGCTGCTGCTGAATGCCAGGTCAGTTAACACAAAAACATCTCTTATCCACGATCTGATTGTGGATGAGCATGCTGACCTGGTATGCGTGACGGAGACCTGGTTGGATCCGCTGGGCGGGGTTGGTCTCTCTCAGCTTTGTCCTCCAGGTTTCCAGATCGTGCAGCAGCCCCGCCTCGAGGGTCGGGGAGGAGGCGTTGCAGTCATCTTTCGTGAGACTCTTCCCGTTTCCAGGTGCCCGGTCAGGCAATCTCAGAATTTTGAGTGTTTGTCCTTGAGGGTGGGCCTCCGAGATAGGCTGGGGATTCTGCTGGTGTACCGACCACCCCGCTGCACTTCAGTCTCCCTACCTGAGCTGGCAGGGGTGGTCTCGGAGGTGGCTTTGGGTTCCCCCAGGCTTATTGTTTTGGGGGATTTCAATGTCCACGCTGAGGCTCCCCTAGTGGGTGCGGCTCAGGATTTCATGGCCTCCATGGCAACCATGGGCCTGTCTCAATTGGTATCGGGCCCTACCCATGTGGCGGGACACACTCTGGATCTGGTTTTTGCCGACCGGGAAATAAATGATCTGGAGGTGGGGGAATTTGAGACCACTCCCTTGTCATGGACAGATCATCACCTGGTGGGGTTTAGTTTGACTGCTCCGTCTACCCTCTGCAGGGGTGGTGGGCCGATTAAGATGGTCCGCCCCCGGAGGCTTATGGATCCGCTTGGATTTCAGACGGCCCTCGGGGAGTTTCCAGTGTCCAGAGCTGGTGACCCTGTCGAGGCCTTGGTTGATCTCTGGAATGGAGAGATGGCCCGGGCTGTTGACACGGTTGCCCCCAAGCGCCCTCTCCGGCTTGGTGGAGCCCGTTCGGCTCCTTGGTTTTCCTCGGAGCTTAGGGCGATGAAGCAACTCGGGCGACGGCTGGAGCGACGCTGGAGGAAGAGTCGTCACGAATCCGACCGAACACGGGCTAGAGCCCATTTTAGGGACTATGCCGTGGCGGTGGGGGCGGCGAAGAAATGCTTTTTCTCCGCCTCCATTGCGTCTGCTCAGTGCAGACAAACAGAGCTGTTTCGTGTGGTGAGAACCTTGCTCCACACATCCCCCCAGACAATGGGGGAGGAGCCATCTACAGCTCTTTGTGATCGGTTTGCCTGTCGCTTTGCAGATAAAGTCGCTTGCATCCGTGCTGACCTGGACTCCAGAGTTTTGGCAGTTCCGGCAGACGTGCCTTTGGTACCATCTGGTCCCGTTGTGTTGGATTCTTTTCAGTTGGTGCGGCCTGAGGATGTGGACAAGATCCTGGGCAGTGTGCGGGCAACTTCGTGCGCTCTTGACCCTTGCCCTTCATGGCTAATAAAAGCTGCCAGGGAGGGGACAGGTAGATGGCTGGAGGTGATCGTTAATGCTTCATTAAGGGAGGGCAGGATGCCATCGTGCCTTAAGGAGGCGGTGGTAAGACCTCTATTAAAAAAGCCCTCCCTTGATCCCTCCAGCCTGGACAACTATAGACCTGTGTCTAACCTCCCCTTTTTGGGCAAGGTGATGGAGCGTGTGGTGGCGTCCCAGCTGCAGAGGGTCTTGGATGATACGGATTATCTGGACCCTTTTCAATCTGGCTTCCGCCCCGGGTATGGGACTGAGACTGCCTTGGTCGCCCTAGTGGATGACCTACGCCGGGAACTAGACAGGGGGAGTGCGTCCCTGTTGGTTCTGCTGGACCTCTCGGCGGCGTTCGATACCATCGACCATGGTATCCTTCTGGGCCGCCTCTCGAGTATGGGAATCGGAGGCACTGCGTTGCAGTGGTTTCGGTCCTTTCTTGAGGGGAGGGTTCAGAAGGTGGTGCTGGGGGACTACTGCTCGGCCCCGTGGCCGTTGGCCTGTGGGGTCCCGCAGGGATCGGTCTTGTCCCCCATGCTGTTTAACATCTACATGAAGCCGCTGGGAGAGGTCATCCGGAGATTTGGACTGAGTTGTCAGCAATATGCAGATGACACTCAGCTCTATCTCTCCTTGTCATCTGATCCTAGGGAGGCGGTGGATGTCCTGAATCGGGGGCTGGAGGCCGTGATGGGTTGGATGTGGGCTAACAAACTGAAATTGAATCCGGATAAGACGGAGGTACTGTTGGTCAGTAGGAGAGCCAATCGGGATGAGGAGATTTTACCGGTTCTGGATGGGGTTGCACTCCCCTTGAAGGAGCAAGTACGCAGCTTGGGGGTACTACTGGACCCGGCTCTGCTTTTGGAAGCTCAGGTGGAGGCGGTGGCCAGGGGTGCCTTTGCACGGCTTCGGCTGGTGCGCCAGCTGCGTCCCTTTCTCGAGAAGGCAGATCTGGCCACGGTTACCCACGCCTTAGTCACGTCGCGGCTGGATTACTGTAACGCGCTCTACGTGGGGCTGCCCTTGAAGAATATCTGGAAACTGCAGCTAGTGCAAAACGCGGCAGCTAGGGTTTTATCCGGAGCTGCCCGTTGGGAACATATCACCCCCATTTTGAAAGAGCTGCACTGGCTGCCGGTTCGTTTCCGGGTCCAATTCAAGGTGCTGGTTTTGACCTTTAAAGCCCTAAACGGTTTGGGCCCGGGGTATCTGAGGGACCGCCTGCTCCCACGGGTTGCTGCCCGCTTGACAAGGACATCTGAGGGGGCCCTGCTCCAGGTGCCGACAATGAGGGAGGCCCGGCTGTCGTGCACTCGGGACAGGGCCTTCTCTGTTGCTGCCCCCAGACTCTGGAATGCTCTCCCTGTGGCCATTCGTTCCTCGGACTCCATCACGGCTTTTAGAAAGCTTTTAAAGACTTGGCTTTTTACCCAGGCTTTTACATGATCGTTTTCTACTGCAGCTTCTTTGTGTTTTTATTTGTTGTATTGTTTTTATGCCTGTTTTTATGTTTTTATATTTTTAACATGATATTTTTATTGTCTTTTTATTGTATGTTTTTAACTTTTGTAAACCGCCTTGGGGTTATCTTTTTAACGAAAGGCGGTATATAAATGCAAAAATAAATAAATAAATAAATAAATAAACACAAGTCAAGCTTGTTAATCTTTTAATATTTCAAAAACTATTTAGCAGTGGACGTAGACAGACCAAAAAATGCAGGGAAACTACAAATTTCAGTATGCTGGGGCTCATGAAATACCCAAATATTATGTGGAGGTGTACTTGGAAAACTAAACAGAAGTGCCTGTCTAATTCTCTACTATGCATTGTAGCATCACTGTTACATAAGTTTTTAAAATAAATGGAGAATTTGACTTTTCCCAGATACTCTGAAAATAATTAAAGGATATGCAGAGTAATCTATGTCACTGCTTGGAATATATTCTGGTATTTCAGAAAGACAGTTAAAATGAGAGAAAGAGAGCAAGAAACGCCCAGTGGGCCTTAATACTAAGGACTTCACACTGATTCAAAGACAAACTCACCATTAATAGCCATATTATTAAGACATCACATTTAACTCACTTATCACAAAAGCAAAGTAAGAGCAAATGAATACAATCCCAGCTCATGAGCTTCAGCTCAGTATTCACAAGCCCTGATTTTCTGTACATAGTGCCAAACTAAATACGTGTACAGTGACTTATATTATATTTAAAAAATTTTAAAAACATTTTTACCTTTAGCCCCTTCAGGGGGCTTCCTAAAGGCCATGGGGTGGGGTCTTCAAAGGTTCCCCCTCCCCCCGCTGGCCTCTAGGGCCTCGCAAGGACCATTTGAGCATGTGCGGTGGTCATCTTTAAAAATAAATTTTGTTTTTAAAAAATGGCCACTGAAAACAAAATGGCTGCCATGCATGCTCAAATGGCCTCTGCAAGGCCTGGCATGGCCTAGGGCCTCACAGAGGAGCATGCACAGTTGCCATTTTGTTTTCAGTGGCCTTTTAAAAAAATTATTTTTAAAAATGGCGCCCCCCTTCAAGTGGCATCCGGGGCACGTGCCCTGCCTGCCCTACCCTAGATACGCCCCTAGGTGGCAGAGAGAAGGCAGAGCTGCTTAACTTTTATTTTGCATCTGTCTTCTCCCATAAGACAAATGTGGAGCAGGCTGGCAACAGATGCACAAATGAAGAAATCAGGGGAATGCACTTCATATTAAGAGAGCATCAAAGTACCTTAAATGAGTTTAAGCCTCCAGGTCCAGATGAGTTACATCTCTGAGTGCTGAAGGGACTTACAGATGTGATCGCAGAACTGCTGTCAGCTAAACTAGTAACTGTCAAAAAAGGAGATGAGATTAGTCTACCAAAAGTAGTAGTTGAAAATTATGCCAGCTCCTACTTACCACCAGATGTTTTCCCAGACTAATGGCATCATAATCTGTCTTAAGATCTTGCCATGTATCAACATAAAGCTGAAAGGTCTGTAGTTTCCTGGCTTCTCCTTTCCCCACTTTTTGACCCAAGGGAGAACACTTGCCCTTCTCCAGTCTTCCAGCACCTCACCAGTTTAGCTCTCTCGGAGTTCTCGAAAACCAAAACCAAATGGACTAGTAGAGGATGGGGAAAACCTGGCTTGACAGCAGCACACGTGAAAGGGACCTAGGTGTCTTAGTGGACAAGTTGAACATGAGCCAGCAATGTGATGAAGCTGCTAAAAGAGCTAATGCAATCCTAGACTGTATTAACAGAAGCATAGTGTTCAGATCATGATAAATAATCATTCAACTCTATTCTGCACTAATCAGACCTCACTTGGAAGGATGTATCCAATTCTGGGCTCTGCATTTTAAGGATGACACTGATGAACTGGAACGGGTTCAGAGAAGGGCAACAAAGATAGTAAGGGGTTTCTGGAAATCAAATCCTGTGAGGATCAGTTGAAGGAGATGGGTATGTTTAGTCTAAAGAAGAGATGATAAAACTATGGGGAGATACCATCGCCGACTTCAGATATCTGAAGGGCTGTCACATAGCAAGACAACAGATTTGTTCTGTGTTGCTTCTGAGGGCAGGACTAGAACCAACGGGTTGAAATTACAAGGAAGCAGATTTAAGATAGACATTAGCAAGAATTTGATAAATGTAACATTGGTGCTGGAGAAGACTTTTGAGGATACAATGGACAGCCACAAAAACAAACAAATGGATCATAGAACAAATCAATCCAGAATTTTCACTCCAGGCACAAATGAGCAGGCTCAAACTATCATACTTCAGACACATTATGCGAAGACCCAGCTCCCTCAAGAAGTCCTTAATGCTGGGGAAAGTGGAAGGAAAGAGAAGAAGAGGATGACCAGCAGCAAGGTGGATGGACTCAGTTATGACAGCAATGAATGCACCACTGAGAGACCTTAAAGGCCAAGTTGAAAACAGATCATCCTGGAGAGAATCTATCTATGAGGTCGCTAAGAGTCGGCACCGACTTGACGGTACTTAATCAAAGAGCTGTTGGGCAGTGGAAGAATCTGCCTTGTGCAGCGGTGGGCTCTCCTTCATTCAAGGTTTCCTAACAGAGGCTGGAAAGTCATATGTCAGGGATGCTGTATCAGTTTCCTGCACTGACCGGGGGTTGCACTAGAAGACCTCCAAGGCCCCTTCCAACTCTAATATTCTCATATTCTATAATCCTTTCTGGAAACACAAGTGACATAACTGACTAAACATACTTCTAATTTATTCTCTTGAACAAAAATAAGCACCGTAGTTCACCTGAAAAGAAACAAAACACCAAATCGATTTAACAGGTACTAAAGGAATTGGGGTGTTGCACATGTCAGAATTTGCAAGCTATGTTAAACATGCAGAAGGAAGGCAAGGATATGGCAAATTATCAAAACATTTTTTTTTAATCCAATATTTTTTTATTTTTTATACAGTGTTTGACAAGCCAAATACAAGCAAGTCATATTCAATGGCAGGGATTCTTAACCTTTTTGTATCTATAGACCCCCTGCCCCCATATCCTTAAGTATTACCCACTGACTCCCCCCACTGCATGTTCATGTTTTCAGAGGGTTCCAGTAAAAAAATAGATGGGGGGAAACCCTTAGGGGCGTCATTTTCAAAAACTTCATCTGGCTCACCAGGAAGCAAATTCAATTTAGTGCAAAGATTTTTCCATGAACAAGCTGGACCTATGTCATGGACCTCTAAGGGGTCCATGGGCCCCAGGTTAAGAAGCCCTGCTCTATAGCCAGGACCTAGTCTAAGTTAATCATGATGAAACATCACTGAAATAAATGGGGCAAATTAGTCACAAACAACTAAAGACCCATTAATTTCAATGGGACTTCACCATGACCAATTTAATCTGGATCCTGCCTTATGATATAGCAGTATTGTTTGTTTTTGTTGTTACAATGGCACAGAATAAACTATATTTATAGTTTATAAATTTATTAAACTATATTTAAAAGATAAACAATAAATGCTAAGTATCAACCCTTGCCTATTCTTCGCAAACTGGTTTTTAAACTGAGGGGACTTACAGAAACAATTTGTGATATTGCATGGGACTCTCTTGTTCGAAATCAAAAAAACCCCACTGGCCATCCCCAAGGACTAAAGCAGCTCTTTGGATCTTTCCTAGACATAAGAAACAGGTCAGGGCCAGGGCCATAGATGAGGTTTGTGGAAAATCTTCAGTAAAGAATCACCACTGTAAAATGGTAAACATAAGAACAGCCCTGCTGGATCAGGCCCAAGGCACATCTAGTCCAGAATCCTGTTTCACACAGTGGCCCACCAGATGCCGCTGGAAGCCTACAGGGAGGAGTTGAGGGCATGCCCTCTTGCCTGCTGTTATTCCCCTGCAACTGGTAAAGGTAAAGTGTGCTGTCAAGTCAATTTCTATTCCTGGTGCCCACAGAGCCCTGTGGTTGTCTTTGGTAGAATACAGGAGGGAGGGATTTACCATTGCCTGCTCCCGTGCAGTATGAGATGATGCCTTTCAGCATCTTCCTAAATTGCTGCTACCCAATATAGTACCAGCGGGGATTCGAACCGGCAACTGGTACTCAGACGTAAATAAGCACCGCTGCTTCATGGGGGGTGGGGGCGGCTTAAGCAGGAAAACAGGGTGTGGGGTGAAAGAGAGAGCTTCCCCCCTCCCTGCATGCCCCTGACCTGACTGAGGTTTTCCCCCTCCCCACTGTTTTTGGAAGAAGAAGAAATAAAGGAATAGGCACTTCTGGTTGAAAGCATGCCTCTATAGCATATATTTGCATGCATGGCCCTGTGGATGGGTGGGGCGGCGGGAGGTAATCCAGATGGAGTAGACAACTAAGGTCTTCACCTCTCACTCTAGGAATAGAGCTCAGGAGTTAAGGTGCAGAAAGCGGGCAGGAGACTTGGAATATTAAGAGAGGGGGATAGAAGAAACAAAAGAGTCAGTAGGAGAGAGGGAATGTATAGGAAGTACAGCTAACAAAGAGAAGAGGAAGCCTCCAAAAGGTACATGTAAAGTAAAGTGAGCTGTTGGCGACCACAGAGCCCTGTGGTTGTCTTTGGTAGAATACAGAAGGGATTTACCATTGCCTCCTCCGCACAGTCTGAGATGATGCCTTTCAGCATCTTCCTATATCACTGCTGCCCGATATAGGTGTTTCCCATAGTCTGGGAAATATACCCGCGGGGATTCGAACCAGTAACCTTGGCTTGATAATCAAGTCATTTTCCCGCTGCGCCATTAGGTGGCTTCTCAAAGGGTACATAGGACTCCATTAATAAGGGCCCAAGGAATCAAGTGATTCATTAAAAGCAACTGAACTGCTTAAACAGTGTTACATGCTACCTAATAAAGTAACTCACTCTCTTCATCTCCAAGATCCAGTAGGTTCAGAGAAGCCCCTGAAGGTCAACTTTTGCCTAACTGTAGGGAGGACTGAGATAAACCTTAAAATAGGTGTCTATAGAAGTTTCCTGCTCTAAGCAGGGGACTAGAAGAACTCCAAGGATCCTTCTAGCGCAAAAGTTCTATAATTCTAGGTATCAAGAAAGAATCCTCAGCCAGAGCAGAGCACCAGGAAACAGAATTACCTGCTCCAGCATCTAACACATTTCACAGCAGCAGCAGCAGCCAGTCAAAGCTGACCTTAGAAGCAACTCCATTTTTTTTCTTTCTCCTTCCCTCCCATTTTTTCCCTGATTTCATCCCCCCACACTCTCTACAGGATCCCCACTAAGACAAACGTCCAAACAACAAATCACAAAAGATAACTAGATAGAAATCTATACATCCCTCCCCTTATTCTTGGGGTTGCTCAATCCCCCAGTACTAAATAAAGCAGATGGGGTGTATGGTCCGACTGTAAAGTGAATTTTCTGCCCCATAAGTAAGTCCTGAAGTGTCCCACTGCCCCAAAACAGGCTAGAGAATTTTTTTCAATGACAGAATACATCTTCTCCAAAGCAGTAAGCACTCTGGAAGCAAAGGCAACTGTAACTCCACCCACCTGCCTTCAAAAGCACTCCCTCGGCCAGTTCGGCTGCTCTTTGGCCTTCACCCGGCGGCCATTATGGAGGCCATGTGCGTAGGTGCACGGCCTCCATAATGGCCGCCGGGCGAAGGCCGAAGAGCAGCCGAACTGGCCGAGGAGGTGATTTCGAAGGCTGGTGGGGGGAGGGGGAACTTCCGTGGACCCCCCGCCACCTCCAGGAACTCCCCTGAGGGGAGTAAAAGGGGTGTGTGTGTGTGTGTGTGTGTAATTACAAGTGCGTGAACCCCCCAGTCCGGGGTCGGACCGAACAGGGGGTGGTTCGGTTCGACCCCGAATGGTTGAACTGAACTGGTTCGACGTCAAACACATTCGACATCAAACCTGTTTGCACACCCCTAGTGTCCTGTCACCAAGTGTGTGCAAAACTGACATTTCTCTGCAGAGAGAGTAAGTCCTTGTTGTTGGAGTTTTCTTAAGACTTCTGTCAGTTTAGCATCATGCTCCTCAATGGTTTTGCCATACACTAAAATGTCACCCTGAAAGTAAGTGATGCCATCTATAGTCTCCAAAATTGCATGCATCATTCATTGAAATACCGAAACTACAGCGGCTAATCCAAAGGGCAGTTTTTTGTATTGAAAAAGACCCTCTGGGGTATTAAAGGCTGTGTAATTGCGAGAACCTTTGAGCAGAGAATTTGATGATAGGCCGAAGACAATCCAAAGCAAGTTGCATCTTTATGGGTTGCCTTATTATTTAGAGACTGTCTCCCAGTCAAAGAGCCTGAGCCTTGAGAAGCTCATGAATTTCTAGAAGGCTGGCGCATGCTCTAAAACTGGAGGACCAGAACCAAACCTGTTATTGAGCAATGAGCAAGCGTCTTGCTAGATCCAGCTACTGAAGAGAAAGCTGCATTTCACAAACAAGTATCCACTTATAAGTGGAAGCATATGTGGGGTGCATTTCTTGATCAGTTTGCTAATTGACCATAGAGTGGATCAATCGTTGGCCACTCACTAAAAACATGATCAAGAAATTTATGCATTCAGTTATTCTAGTATCACCCCCCCCATTTTTTGCTCATTTTCTTTCCTTCCCTTCATTAATCTTTAAGTTTAACCTCTTAAGTACCAGTTCCCTGAGATACTAGGGAGAGGGTAGTTGTGTGGTGGTGGGACATACTTTACTTACCTCAAGCAGTAGGAAGTTTTGAGTGCAGCACTTCTTAGATACTGGCTTCCTTTCGAGGAGAGATCAATGGAAGCTTATGTTAGTTTTAAGATACTTGGTTTATTTGCAAATATACAAGCTGAGCATTAGATGGGAATCAAAATAGCAGAGCACCCCTAAAAGCAGCAACAGATTACATCAGTTCTCCGGAGAGAAAACTCTGCACTCTAGGATGCTTCCGCTTTCTTCTTTCTTAGTGTTCATTCCAGCCTATGACTCAGCCTATCTACTAAAGAAAACCACAAGGCTCTTGACAGCACACTTTACTTATGTCTGAGACAGCACATGCCAACACCAGGTAAGAGACTTGGTGTATAGGTGTTTATATACTAATGCCAGAAGCCTCTGAACCAAGATGAGCAAGCTGGCGTGCTTGTTGCTAATAAAAACATAGATATAGAGGGCATAACAGAAACCTGGTGGAACAGCGAGAACCAGTGGGACACTCTTATTCCTGAGTACAAACTCTACAGAAAGGACAGAGAGGGGAGAAGAACCTGGTGGAATGGTGAGAAACAGTGGGACACTGTTATTCCTGGATGTAAATTCTACAGAAGGGACAGGGAGGGGAGGATTGGGGGAGGAGTAGCACTGTATATCAAAGAAGGGATAGATTCCAATAAGCTAGAAAATCTAGGTGGACCAGAGTCCTCCACAGAATCATTATGGGTGACAATATGAGGATTGAAAGGAAATGTGTTACTAGGGATGTGCTATGGGTGACTTCAACTACCCACACATAGACTGGGTAAATTCACATTCAGGTAATGAAAGAGAGGCCAGATTTCTAGACATGCTAAATGACTGTGCCTTACAACAGTTGGTCGCAGAACCAACCGGGGAGATGGCAACCTTGGACTTAATCCTGAGTGGTGCCCAGGACCTGAGCATTTTCCAGATTACACACTTACAACAGTGTTACCACTGTCTGTTAAGTATGCTTCCATTCGGCCTGTGTTTCAACATCTCAGTCCCTGCGCTGTCAGCAAGGTGTGTTCACATTTCCTATGCCTTGGACTTCATCCTAGATTCCGGATTTTATCCTTCTGTTTTAGTCCTACAACATTGCATGTGGAATGCACACAAAATGCAGCGGTATATTCCTGTTGTAGGAGGGTTGTGCAAGCTATTTACAATTTCAAAATGATCCTGCCAAACCAAAGCATTTTACTGCTGAGCAGAATGTAATCTGCAACGTGCCCTGGTGCAAGATGTCAGAGTTGCAGAACCATTAGGGAGCAGTGACCATAGTATGATCCAATTCAGCAGATATGCGAGTAGAGAATTGTCAAGGAAGTCCAATACACGTGAGTTGGGCTTCAGAAGAGGAAACTTCTCAAAAACGAGGGGACTGCTAAGAAGTTGAAGGGAAGGTTAGGAGGGTCAAATCACTCCAGAAAGCATGGAACATTTAAAACCACAATACTAGAAGTTTAGCTGGAATGTATCCAAGAAGGAGGAAAGGTATCACCAAGTTCAGCAAAGCTAACAAGTAGAGTCAGAGAAGCTATAAAAGCAAAGAAGACTTCTTTCAGCAAATGGAAGTTGTGCCCAATGAAGAGCACAGGAAGGAACATAAACTCTGCCAAAAGAAATGCAAGGAGACAATAAGGGGTGCAAAAAGAGAGTATATAGCTAGAAGGGGAATAACAAAAACTTCTTTAAATACATCAGAAGTAAAAAACCTGCCAGGGAAGCAGTTGGCCCCTTAAATGATGAGGGCATGAAAGGGATTATTAAGGAGGAAAAGGAGATTGCAGAGAAGCTGAATGAGTTCTTTGCATCTGTCTTCATGGCGAAGGATACCAAACATATACCCTCTCTGGAATGGAGTTTCTCAGGTTTAGAGGCTGAAGAACTGGGCCAATTTGAGGTGACAAGGGAAGATGCTCAAAACTGTCTTGAAAAACTAAAAATTAACAAATTGTCAGGGCCAGAGTGACTCTCCCTGCCACGCTGCCAATGCAACACGGGCCAATCTCTCTCCTAAATGGGGCCATGTGGCCCTGTTTGGGAGGGAGATCGATTGGCCCTGCTACATTGGCAGCGAGAGAGGAGCGGCTCTCCCTGCCTTTAAGGCAGGGAGAGTCACTCTGGCTGCACTGCCAATGCAGCGTGGGCCAATTTGGACTCCAAATGAGGCAAGATGGCCCCATTTGGGATCGAAATAACACTCCCTGCATCTGACGTCAGACGTGGGGTGTGTGTCTGGGGGCACGCTCTTGGCCCCTAATTGGTGGCGGCCCAGGTTCTTTGGACCCCCTTTGCCCAATGGTGGCTCCTCCCCTGGGTAAGCAGCAAAATGTCCAAATTTGCAGATGACACTCAACTATTTAGGGTAATGAAAGCCACAACAGATTGTGAGGAGCTGCAAAAAGATGTCTCCAAACTGGGGGAGTGGGTGACAAAATGGCATATGCGGTTCAATGTAAGCATGTGTAAAATGATGCATATTGCGGGTGGGGGGGACCCAACTTCACATCAGTGTTCCCTCTAACAGGGATTCCCAGATATTGTCGACTACAACTCCCATAATCCCCAAGCAAAAGCCATTGCAGCTGGGGATTCTGGGAGCTGTAGTCAACAACATCTGGGAAGTTGCCAGTTGCCATCCCATGAAATTGAAAATCAGGGAATTTAGGAATGACAAGAGGAAAGTACTTTTTCACACAGCACATAATTAATCTATGGAATTCATTCCCACAGGATGTGGTGATGGCCACTACCTTGGATGTCTTTAAAAGGGACAAATTCACAAAGGGCAGGTCTATCAATGGCTACTAGTCTGGTGGCTATAGACCACTTCCAGCCCCAGAGGCAAGGTGTCTCTAAATACCAGTTGCAGGGAAGCAACTGCAAGAGAGAGGGCATGGCCTCACTTCTTGGCTGTGGGCTTCTCAGCGGCATTTGGTGGACCACTCTGTGAAATAGGATGCTGGACTGGGTGGGGCTTGGGCCTGATCCAGCAGGGCTGTTTCTATGTTATGTTCTCTGTCTCACTCACAAGTGTTCTCCTGAAAGGCTAAGGGAGCAGGGGCTTCAGGAGGAAATGACATGAGTCTCTCACATGAAGCCCGCCTATCATCTGGATGCGCATTCCTGTCATTTTCACCAGACTTCTATGGCTTTGCCCATTCAGAGTATTTCAATCCATTAACAACCTATTCAGAAACATCCCCTAGAAGAGCTGGATAACTGGCATTCATAATCATAACCACAACTTCATTGCAGTACTGTTTATATGCTTGTGAACTTATGAATACATTGTGAATGCATGAATGCGACGAATATTTATATACCGCTTTTCAACAGAAATTCCCAAAGCAGTTTACATAGATATAAATAAAATGGCTCCCTGTCACCAAAGGGCTCACAATCTAAAAAAGAAACATCAGCTAGACACCAGCAACAGCCACTGGAGGGATGCTGTTCTGGGGATGGATAGGACCATTTGCTCTCCCCCTGCTAAATAAAGAGAATCACCACTTTTTAAAATGTGCTTCTTTGTTCAGTTAGCAAGGTAATTTAAAGTGTATTAATTCAATATACTTCAAATTCAAAAATAACTGAATAAAACACTTTACTTGCCCAAATTCCTGAGGCCCTCCATCACCAGTTTGGCCCTTAGAAGAAGAATATTAGGGGTATAATACTTACCCAAACTTGCATAAGGGTGCCTCTGTTCAGACTATTTTACTGGCAAAAGAAGTTCTTAGACAAATTCCTTGGATTCTGCAACTCACAGTGGCATAGTCACATCAAATGGTATAATACCCATGCAATTATTAGAGATTCCCACCACGCGTGCGCGCACATGTGCGAGTGCACACACACTCTTCTACAGGAACAATTGGAACAAAATTAGTAAGTAACCTTTTAGCTGTGTAAATCCACACTAATAGTACATTATACTATGTTTAGTGCTTTGGCTGAACAAAATCAGGCCTTGGTTTAACTTGCCAGTTCAGCACTATTTGTTGTAATGTGACAGCTCCCTTGATCTTTCAGCTATCAAAATGAAATGGTGTGAGCATTTATGCCTATATTGCAAGTTCAAAGCCAGGCCAAATCCAGCTACTTGTTTTTGAAGGAGGAGGAGAAGAAAAGATGCGATACCGATTAATTGTAATCACTGTTCTTCTTACAGAAAGACTCAAAGGCAGACAAAGGCAGATAAAAAGGAAGATATTTGGCTATGTTTTTCTGACATGTGCTCTCTTGAATTATGTCATTTACTAGTTTTAGCTTCTATATATTGAAATCATGCAACTATATCTGAAAATAGCCCAGAAAAAGTAACTTGAAAATTGTTCGGCCTCAGCCAGAGAAACATAAAGCCAACCCGCATATTATGTTAACATGTTTGGTCAATATGCTTGATTTTTATTATCTAAAAGCAGTCTGATTTGGATTGGAACTCAGTATTGGGACTTTAAGCTTCCCAGAGGCATCTAGTGGGTCACTAAGTGAAACATAATGCTGGACTAGATTGGCCTTGAGACTGATCCAGCAGGGCTGTTCTTACAATCCAAATTGGGGTCCATGTGGGAGCCTATTTGTCCCAGGAGCAAAGCTATTTTTCCTATCTCTTCATTATAGCATCAATTAATCAAGCATAGTCTTTGCATTTATATAGCATCTTTTGAGTGTTTAAAGTACTTGACATACATTAGCTTAACCCTTTGAAAAAAATGTGTAAGGTAGGCTAGTATTAGTATCCCTATATTGGGCATACTCTTCTATGCCCCAGTCCTGATCTATGGCACATCCCTGCAACTGCTGTTTAGATAATAAAACTGAACATGTTAACAAGGATAAAATAAGAGCCAAGCACGTTATTAATCTACTGTGCAGTTTGGCTCATTGTTTAGTGTCTCCCTCCCTTTTTCTTAGAAGTGAAATTTGAGAAGGGAAATTCTCAGCAGAGGAACATCCTAGGTGGCTCCTGTTAGCATTTATCCAAGAGTTATCATCTCCCCTTAAAAAAAACCCCTAGGCCTTATCACAGGGGAACAAGAGAATCTAGCTTGCATTGCATAGGAGAATTTGCAAAACAGACAATAAGCCACCCATCTAGAGAACTAAAGGAGATTCTCCTGCCCAGGGGCCCAGGTCCACCTCTGGGGATTGCATCAGATCTGCTCCACCCCATGCTAAAGATTCAATTTATTTGTGTTTTAATTGCAACTTCAAAACCTGTTTTAAAAATTACTCTTTTGCTTTATGAGCAAGCTAGAGAAAGTTCAAGCACACTTCAGTTCACTTGGTTTTCATCTTTTAAAAAATCAAGCAAAAAAGAGTTACGTTTCAGTTATTTAATTTATTTATTATATTTGTACACCACCCCAAACTTCTGCCTCTGGGTGGTTTACAGCGATGTAAAAAAAATTAAAACAGAAATTAAAACCCTAAAAGAATTTAAAACTACAAGTCTAGTTAAAAAGCTTGGGTGAATACATGTGTCTTTAAGGACTTTTTCATAGTTCTCAGAGATGGGGAGGCTCTTATTTCAGCAGGGAGTGCATTCCAGTGACTTGGGGTGGCAACAGATTTAGAAGAGTAATCTATTACAGTGGTTCCCATCCTGTGATCCATGAGGGTACTGCAGGTGGTTCTGAAGAGTTGAAGAAAGAAACAACAAAAAATATCAATCTTCTCATTAGGTGTTATCTTTTCCCCATGAATAGACCTACTGCAGGTAAAAGTACTCTGACTAGTGCAATATGTTTGAGGAAACATAATAGATTATTAGAAATAAGTGCATTTGTAATGCCTCTTATTATACAAGTTTGACTCCTGTCAGCCATAGGCTATGTTAAAAAGGTTCAAAAAGGCTTGTTTATGTGGTGGTCCGTAAAAGCTTTCAGTGATGACGTAGTGGTCATTGTACAAGGATAGATTGGGAACCACTGGTGTATTACGTTAGAATACTGAAGATTATTTAAAACTGGTTTACTTAAAGATGTCTTAGAGCTTAAAATCTGCAATAATATATGCTGTTCTTAAAGACCATGTTTAAGAATATTTTCAAAAATGTTTTTAGATTTGAGGCCTGCGCAATTCTCTTCTTCACAAGAGATGTGTGTTTACTTTTAATAACCGCAAACTAACTTTTTTTAGGGTTACAATTTTGTAACTCTAAAAAAGCTGTCTGAAGTCATAGTTTTCAATAGGAAATTGGTGATTAAACATATGTACATTAAAAAAAATCTGAAGCTTAAACAAATTTGTCACTACTTCACTATGTAAATCCATGATGAAAAGGTATAATAATGTCTCAACAAAAGTACATTAATACAATATTGGATCTGCTAAAACTGCCACTTAATTTATGTTCCAGAGAATTACGGAGTGATTCACCTCCTTTTGGAAACACTTGCAGTTCAACCCCTAAAAATATTCCTCAACCACTGTAAAGAACAGCTGTTAAAAACTTTTATGGTTTCCCACAAGTCCATAATAAAATGATATGCATTGATTTAATTTGGTTCAGGAAATGCTTGTCTCCTCTGAAAAGTCAACTACTGTATAAAGCCACAGTGGCTGCATGAAGTAATTAGTCTTTTTGACATCACTGGGATGAACACAAGCAATGATAAAACAAGCAATTATCTATATTCACATCTGAGAAAATTCATAACACTAAGTTGGAGTTCAAGTTTCAGATGCCTGAGGGAATGGTGAGGGTTAAGGTGGAAGAAGGATTAGGAAACAGCTTTCAGTTTTAAGCAGAAGTATTGTTTAATTAGTTCTTTTACCAATAAAGATGCAATAAATGTTCAAGAAAGGGATATTAAAATCACCTAAATTATAATTTATAGTAACTTGAATGACCTCAAAACCTGGTCAGATAAAAGAACTGCTATCAGATGCATTTGTGGCCTTGAAAAGAACTACAAAAATAAGAAGTATATGTAATTTCATTTGCAAGTTAGTCTTCTGAAAAAGAAAAAAGGTCATCTTTTGTGTTGACATAGATTCATTTAGATTCCCTGTTGACAAATCAGGCATAGAGTTCCAGGCCATGGCATCATACATTTTTGTGCAATAGTATACTCTCCACCACCCTTAGCCTTTATTTCTGTTAAAAACACACACAGCCTTCATCTCTCTTCTCAGACACATGCACTAGCTCCTCTAGTACATTTTTCCTTTCCCAGAAAATCTACCTAGCTGGACATTTTGGAGTACCTTAGAAGTGTTGAGTTAGGGCCCAGGATGAGGATCTAAAAGTTAAGGACTGTTTGTTTGACATATTTTTATGCCACCCCAAACCTATGTCTGGGCAGTTTACAAAAAGATAAAAACAAAAGTAAAACATTAGTTAAAAACAAAACAAAACAAATTTAAAACACAACAAATTTTTAAAACAATATTCTAAAACAACATTAAAAACAATCAAAACAGTATCAGTTAAAAGCCTGGGTGAACAGATGCATCTTTAAAGACTTTTTAAAAATTGTCAGTGATGGGGAGGCTCTTATTTCACTAGGGAGCACATTCCAAAGCCTCGGGGCAGCAACGGAGAAGGCCCGTTCCCGAGCAGCCACCAGACGAGCCAGTGGCAAATGCAGACGGACCTCTCCCAATGATCTCAATGGACGGTGGGGTTCATAATGAAGAAGATGTTCTCTTAAATACCCAGGGCCCAAGCTGTTTAGGGCTTTATAGGTTATAACTAACACCTTGTATTTTGCCCGGAAACATATCGGCAGCCAGTGTAACTCCTTCAATTCAGGAGTAATATGGTCTCTCCTAGATGACCCAGAGACCAGCATGGCTGCCGCTGTTTAGTACTACAGATACATTGCAGAGGTTTTTTGTCTATTAACAATCCTCCAACCATGGGGTTGGTGGTGGATTGAGAACAAGGAAGGAAGGCCATTCCTTCTTGAGTGTGACTTAATACATTGCTTCCAGGTCTAACCAAAGCAGAGTTTGCCAGATTCAACTTAACAGCAAACTATAGTATAGACCAATTGGCACAGAAAATTATGTATTAAGAAGAAGAGAGAGCAAGCAAATCCATGGCTTCCAGGACTGTCTGAATGTACCCACTGTTACATACAAAAATGAGAAGAAAAACCTCATATGAAAGTAGTCTTTATTTCATTGACAGGCAGCGAAAAAGAAAACTACTGTGGTGTGAAGTTTGTCTTCTCATGTCAGGGATTACTCCAAGGGGCAGCTGGTGCTTTCCCCAAAACATTTCCCGTTCCCTCATCTACCAGACTGGAACTTTACAGCAAAACATCAGACAAAACAGTCAAAGTATATTATGGTCCTATAGCTTGAGTTGGTTATTTGAAAGGCCTCCATTGTTTAAAGAAGCTTCATTCTCTCACTCCACTACCATAGAAAAAGCACAGCAGCCAGTGCAGTCAGGTAGGTAGTAGGGATGTGCATGGAACCGGGTGGGGGAGGCTCAAAAGCGGAGGGGGGTGCTGCTTTGAGGGCGGGGGAGGGTGCACTTACCCTTCCCACCACTCTTCCGCAGCTGGCGCTCCATTTTTAGAAAGTCCATTATGGCCGCAGTGTACCTCCCTGCCGCTCCATTTGCCCCCTTTACCAGAACTAACAGGTAGTATCTGACGTGCCTGCATATCATTCCTTGGATGACCTGCATCCATTCCTTGAAGAGGATGACCTCAAAACAGTGGTGCATCAGCTAGTAACCTCCAGGCTTGACTATTGCAATGCGCTCTACGTGGGGCTGCCTTTGTACATAGTTCGGAAACGTCAGTTAGTTCAAAATGCGGCAGCCAGATTGGTCTCTGGGGCAACCCGGAGAGACCATATTATGCCTGTCTTGAAACAGTTACACTGGCTGCCGATATATTTCTGGGCAAAATACAAAGTGCTGGTTATTACCTTTAAAGCCCTGAACGGCTTAGGTCTGAGTTATCTTAGAGAGCGCCTTTTCTGCATGATCCCCGCCACATGTTAAGGTCATCTGAGGAGGTCCATCTTCAGTTACCACTGGTCCGTCTGGTGGTGACTCAGAGGCAGGCCTTCTCTGTAGCTGCTCCTGGGCTGTGGAATGCACTTTCGGCAGAAATCTGTAATTTGAGTTCATTACTGTCTTTTAGGAAAGCCCTTAAAACCTATTTGTTTGGCCTGGCCTTCCAGGGTTTTTAAACTGTTGAAAACTGTTTAATTTTTTTTTTTAAAGTTTGCCCTGGTTTTCCAGGGTTTGTAAGTGTTTTAATCAGGGGAGGAGCCACCATTGGGCGAAAGGGTTCAAAGAACCCAGGCCGCCAATGGGGAAAGGCCGCCGAGAGAGCCCCGCCTCGTGGCTTGGGCTCCATAGGAGCCCAGAGCGAACTCCCCCCCTGCCACGCCCAGGCCGCCGAGAGCCCGGGCGAACTCTCTGCCAATTATTTTAGGCAGCTCTGACTGCCCCATAGAATGTTTTCCCCTTCCTCTCCCTCTCTGGAGGGAGAGAAAGGGGGAAACGTCCTATTAGGCAGCCAGCCCTGCCTGAAATGACGAGCTGAGAGCTCGTTCGGGCTCTTGGCAGCCCAGGCCATGCCCCCTTCTCATGTGCCTTGTCACGTGCAAGAGGACATGGCCTGGGCTGACAAGAGCCCAAACGAGCTCTCAGCTCGTCATTTCAGGCAGGGTTGGCTGCCTAATAGGACGTTTCCCCCTTTCTCTTCCTCCAGAGAGGGAGAGGAAGGGGAAAACGTTCTATGGGCCAGTCGGAGCTACCTGAAATAATTGGCAGAGAGTTCGCCCAGGCTCTCAGCAGCCCGGGTGTGTGTGGGAGAGTTCGTACTAGGCTCTTATGGAGCCCAAGCCACGCACGGGCATATTGGAAGGGGCCGTCGAGCGGGGCTGGATGCGGGCCGCCACTCGGCTGGCTCCATGCCTGGTTTTAATGTTTAATTGGTTTTATTCTGTTTTTATAATTTTGGTTTTAATTGTTAACTGGTTTTAATTGTTTTTATTCTGTTGTAAATTGCCCTGAGCCATTTTGGAAGGGCGGTATATAAATCGAATGAATAAATAAATGTGTGTATGTATAGGGTGTGTGTGTGTGTGTATATATAGTTTATTATTATTATTATTATTATTATTAACATTTTATATCCCGCTCTTCCTCCAAGCAGCCCAGAGTGGTGTACTACAAACTTAGGTTTCTCCACACAACAACCCTGTGAAGTAGGTGAGGCTGAGAGAGAAGTGACTGGCCCAGAGTCACCCAGCTAGTATCATGGCTGAATGGGGATTTGAACCCGGGTCTCCCCGGTCCTAGTTCAGCACTCTAACCCCTACACCACGTTGGCTCAAAATAAATAAATAAATAAATAAATAAATAAATATATAAAAATACTATATAATTTATATAATATATAAATAATATATAATGGTCAAAATAAAATAGTCAGGCCTGAGCACATGTGGTTATGTAGTTTAGATTGTAAGCCCCTTGGGGAAAAGGAACCAATTTGTTTAAAAGTTGCTATGTAAAGTGCTTTGATAATATTTTTTGTTGAAAAGCAGTATATAAATATTTATTGTAATTCTACATATACAGAACAGATTGCTCTTGGTCAAAAGGTTGACTTGTTTTAGGCATGGGCCATGACCTTCGTGGTCTATCTGCACTGGAATCAATGGAAGCAGGAATGGTAAACAACTGTGTAATATTTACAGTTTAATTAGGCAGAGACAAGGGTGAAACAGAAATAAAGCCACATATTATGATTAGCATCTCCTCTTATTCAATTTATATGCTGAACATATACTGAAAGTAGGCTTGAGCCCGAAACGTTTCGGAGACCATTATAGAGGCCTCCAAAACGTTTTGGCTACCGGGGCCATTTTCGCGTTCCAGAGGCAGCGGGGGTGTTCCCTTAAGGGTGGGGAGGGTGCATTCACCCCTCCTGCTGCATTTCCCCCGCTGGCACTCCACTGTTGTAAAGCCCTTCGGGGCAGCAGCCTTCCTCCCTGCCGCCTCATTGCCCTCATTGGCCAGAAGTGGCTGGAAGCACCGGGCGCACATGCGCCCATCACATGCATGGCAGATGGGTGTGTGTGCGCATGCAACGGATGCATGCACACCCGGTACTTCCAGCCACTTCCGGCCAATGAGGGCAACAGGGCGGCAGAGAGGAATGCTGCTGCCCCAAGGGGCTTTAAAACAAGGGAGCGCCGGCGGGGAAAATGCGGCGGGAGGGGTGAGTGCCCCCTCCCACACCCTTAAGGGAGCACCCCCGCTGCCTCCGGAACAGTTCCGGGCACATCCCTAACTGGGAGAAAGAAACATCAGTAACCTGCACTACACTGACAACACCATTCTGATAGCTGAGAATGCAGATGATCTTCAAGTTCTAGTAATGAAAGTCAAAGAGCACAGTGAAAAAATGGGACTATGACTAAATGTAAAGAAGACTAAATTAATGACAACAGATACAGTAACCACCCTCAGAATTGACAATGAAGACGTTGAAGTGGTGGATAGCTTCTGCCTTTTAGGATCGACCGTCAACAGTAAAGGATCCAGCAGTCAAGAAATATGCCACAGACTAACACTTGGTAGGGTTGCAATGAGGGCCTTGGAAAGGATATTTAGATGCCGTGATGTGTCTACACCTACAAAGATTAGAATCGTTCAGACCATGGTTTTTCCTGTGACACTATGGATGCGAAAGCTGGATTTTGAAGAAGCAAGCTAGAAAAAGTATTAACACTTTTGGTGCTGAAAAAATCAAAATCAAATAAATAAAAGACTCTTCTGGATACCATGGACAGTCAGGAAAACAAACAAATGGATCATAGAACATATCAATCCAGAATTTTCACTTGAGGCACAAATGATCAGGCTCAAACTATCATACTTTGGACGCATTATGCGAAAACCTAGTTCCCGAGAAGTCCATAATGCTGGGAAAAGTTGAAGGAAAGAGAAGAAGAGGACGACCAGCAGCAAGGTGGATTACAAAAGTAATGAATGCACCACTGAGAGACCTTAAAGGCCAAGTTGAAGACAGATCATCCTGGAGAGTATCTATCTGTGTGGTCGCTAAGAGTCTACACGGACTTGATGGCACTTAATCAATCAATCAAGGGTGAAATAGAAATAAAGCCACATGTTACAATCAGTATCTCCTCTTAAACATTAGTGTAATATAAAGACTTATCAATAAAACTGACTTACGCTTTTATTATTAACACATCTCTGCTGCCTGCACTATGTTGGCAACAAGGTTTTGTTTCTCTCTTTTAAAACATCCCTAATAATAAAAGTATCATCCATTCAGGGCTAATCCTTGGCCCACAACGGTCCTAGCACAAGAGATCTATAGGGGCATAGAAGATCTGTAGCCTGTCCCCTTTTCTTTGTGAACAATTACATTTTCTTAAGCAAGACTTTAAAATTGTATCATTTTGGAGTACGTCAGAGTTTTCATTCTTTCAAATAAGGAAAATACCTAGTAATTCTCACACAGGCGCTCTTACCTCTAGACTTTGGGGCTGAAGTCCAGGGCCTCCACAGCACCTGGGGACCCCCAAATCCTCTTTAGTCTGCCCAGGGTGGTATGATCACCTGGGCGAGCATGATTATGCTTAATTTGCAGCGGAGGGGGGCCTCCACAGGCCTTTAGGTCCAGGCTCCAAAGTTACCCATGTGTACCTCTGATTCTGTATTCTCAAGAAACTATCCCTAGAATGCAAAATTCCCTTGTTCTAAAGAGAAGCAAACTTCTGTCTTTGCAAATCTCATCTTGCCACAGAAATGCCAGGGCTCAAGACAAGCCTAAAAGTAATTCTCAAATAGATCTTTCAGAAGCAACTGGCATGAAGCACATTCCTGTGAATATTTGCTTAGAAACCCCACTGTGTTCAATGGGATTTACTTTCATGTAAGTGTACACAGGATTCATTCCCTGACTAGATAGCCTGAGAGTGCAATCCTATGAATCTCTACTCAAAGGTAAGTTCCACCATGTTCTATAGGGCTTACTCCGCAGGTAACTGTATAGGATTGCAGCCTAAATTACTTTACAGGCAGCTAGTTTAAACCCTACCTTTTTAGAATCTAATACAGAGAATCGAGGTACACAGCAACAACGTTCAGATTCTGCTCGTTATTTTTAAGACAAAACATTGGAAAATCTAGCGTTATGACGCTCCCCAGCAATGGAACACAAATTAATCAAGCATCAACAGAAGCAGGAAAAAAAGGAGAAAACACAGGATGTGGTTGAACGTTCTTTACTAGCGTTTTCAAGACAGGCTACAAAGGTCTTTTATCACATTGTACACCTCCAATTCCCATTGAAGAATTCATGTTTAACTAGTGTAGTGATCCCCCAGCTAGTTCAATGAGGAGGAAGGATATCCGGGGCGAAGTTTTGAATGGTTTGCGCCTACTTAAAAGACAGTCCAGTTCTAGGAATTTCGTCCTAGAGAACAAAGCCAGGTGGAGTCCTGTGAAGGGAGCGAAGTGGTTTACTTAATGTATATCAAGATATCTACACAGTTGCACGGACAAGACTGTACAACGCTGAGCCTACTTAAAAGGTGTATAAATTAACAATAGAGGGATAAAGTTGCCACCCGCTGTAAAGTTTCAGAACGGAACAGGTCTGAACAAGAACGAAGGACCAACGATTTGAGAGAGAGAGAGGAGAGAGAGAGTTGGAGGAGGGAAGGAGAAATGCCTCGAGAGTTGAGCAAGCGAACTTTGCCCGATTCTTCTCCCCTGCAAATCTACTCAGCGAGTCACACACCTTCACCAAGCAGGGAAGGGAGCATTTGTGCGAAGGGATCGGTGCTATCCCCTAAGAAAATGTTTCGACTTTTTGCGTAGCCGAAAAGCTCCTCCTTTTCTGTTCTCTCCAGCTCAGTGTCTCGGGAGATGCTCGCCCTAGTTCCTCACACCCCTCTTCTTCCACCCTGCCTTGAGGGAAGGGAAAAGGAAAGTTCAGCGGTGCAGAGGGCGAGGGCGAGCTCTCGCTCTCTCAGGCTCAGCTCAGCAGCCATTTTCCCTATCAGAGCACCGCCTCCACCCGAGGGAGGAGCAGCAAGCCAAAACATAGGCCGCTTCTTCAGCCGGGAAGCGGGAACAGCATGACTAGCACACGCCGGAAGCTGCGCAGGACCTCGGCCGGCGGCCTAGACGTGCAGCCAACGCAGCTGGAGATTAGAAGCCGGCGGAGGCTGCGGGCGGCCTAACCTGGCCCCAACTTCGCCCTCCTCCTCCCGCACTGGTCGTCGGGTGAGTAGCGACCCTCACTGTCCTGAGTGCAAGACTCTGTGGGGGGAATGAGGCGGTGGAGGGTGTGATGGCCAGCCGCGTCCTCCTAGCCATGCTGTCCCCGCGCCGGGCCGCTGGTGTGTGCCTGGGGCTACTCCCCCCTACCTCAAGGCCCTTGATTGGACCCACAAATGGCCATGCATTTTGGTCTGTGTTGAGTCTTTCGTGTGTACGTAGTCCTGTGTGTGACACGGTTCCTGCTGCCTTTGTGCTAGTCGCTGCACGTGGGGTAGACTCGCTGCACGTGGGGCTCGCCTCTAGCCGCCTTGGTTTTGCGGGGCTTCTCGCCATGATAATACTCCAGAGTATATATCGATCTGTAAAAGGCCACGTGTCGCTATTTGCTGTGGAGTCCATGCGGGTAATTTTTCCACGCGGAGCATCCCTGAGAGTATAAGAGGTCTGCTGCATCTGCATGTTGGGTGTGCACCGAGGATGTGTGAACTTCTTCACGTCGAAGCTGACGACTGGAATTCTCTCGGCTGCGGGATGGGGATGTTTGCAGCATGTTCGTCACGCAGTTCATCGGTCGTAATTGCGAGATCAGGGGAGCAGTCCTGTGCACCTGGGAATAAGCTCCATTGGCCAGAGTGGGACTTACTGTTGATTAAACTTGCATTCTCATAAGTTCTCAGATTGGTGGTGGTAGGAGCCCCTGAAAGGTCTCTCTTTCCTATTAAGGTTACTATCCTGTGTATGCTTCCTCGGGAATAACCTTATTTATTTTGATTCCACCAAATATTTATTTATTTATTTCAATTTCTATACCGCCCTTCCAAAAATGGCTCATTAGGATTTACTTCTGAGGTATATGTATTATATCTGTCTGCATGAATTATATGGAAGGTAGAATTTCACCGGACATGCTTCTCTTGTCATTGCAGTGTGTTGTGATAAAAGAATCTACACCTGGTGAAATTCTTTCTGTATAACTCTTAAAGGGACAGGTACCATTTCAAGGTCTGGGTGTAACAAACTATTAAATTCTTCTAGGCTTCCTTTTCTAGGGTAAAACCCCTCTTGTATTCTACCAAAGACAACCACAGGGTTCTGTAGACGCAAGGAGTCAACACCAACTCGATGGCACACTTTACCTTTGAGAGGAGAGCTGGTCTTGTGGTAGCAAACATGTCCCCTTTGCTAAGCAGGATCCACCCTAGTTTGTATTTGAATGGGAGACTACATGTGAGCACTGCAAGATATTCCCCTTAGGGGATGAAGCTGCTCTGGGAAGAGCACCTGTATGCTTGCATGCAGAAGTCTCCAAGTTCCCTCCCAAGATAGGGCTGAGAGAGACACCTGCTTACGGCCTTGGAGAAGCTGCTGCTAGTCTGTGGAGATGATACAGAGCTAGCTGGACCGATGGTCTGACTCAGTATATGGTAGCATCCTATGTTTTGATATAGTAGCTTGAACTTGAGACTGGACTGAACAAGTATATGGTGTAGGAATTTATTTTAGATAATTTAACACAGATTAATTATCCACTAATTTCCCTTCATTATGAACCATGTATTTGCAGTCAGGGTTGTTAAATAACAAAAAGCAGTTACGATTACCCATTGAATCCCCTTTACCATTCCATTGTATTTGCAGCCAGGATTATTAAAGAATGAAGATCAGGTGGATTTATACATCTCTGTACAAATTATCATACAAGTGTGAAGTGGGTATTTTATTCCATTAATGTATGAGTAGGGAACCAGGTGATGGTAGTTATGCAGGATTAATGAACAAGTTTAAATGTGTAATAATGCATTTATGTCATTGATCATTACCCTGGTACTGTCATTTTCATATTTTTCTTGTAATATCTGTTAGAGTTATGAATTCATAGAAATGCTAACGTTTACTAAATGCATCATTAATGCTCTCAGAGCTATGTAGAGTACCTGTCTCATGAGTTTAGTAATCCCTAGACACAATGGGTAGCATCCTCTGTTGATCTTGATCTAGAACAGGAAACCAACTGGGCAAGCATTCCTGTTCTTGAGAAAGGACAGTTTTATGAGTGCTACCAATAGTCCTCTCACACCACCTTGTTGGGTCATCTCTTCTGCTACATACACATAAATAACCACTGTTAAAATGGTGGCTGTCTTATATTTTGTAGGGGGATAGCAACAGTCCCTACACAACTTGCAAAGCATCTTTCCAGTGGGTGCTGTTGGTGTTTCCCTGGTGGTGGTGGTGTCAAGACTGTTAGCCCTTTTGGGACAGGAAACCATTTTCTTATTTCTTTTGGTATGTAGACTACTTATAAACTTTGTAGAAAAGCAGTATATAACAATAATGATGATGTGTGCAGACTAACCCTGTGCCAATGCTACAGGGGAGGGGCAAGTTTTGCTTAGCTCCCCTTCCTTCCAGAACGAGACCCTGAAAAGAGACTCAACAGAACCAGTGTGGTATAGAGGGTTGGATTAAGGCTGAGGAGCAGTCCCTCTAACAGGGATCCCCAGATATTGTTGACTATAACTCCCAGCATCCCCAGCTGCAATGGCCTTTGGCTGGGGATTTTAGGAGCTGTAGTCAACAACATCTGGGAATTCTTGTTAGTGGGAACACTGCTGAGGAGACATGAATTCAATCTCCATTCAGCCATGCAATTCATTGAGTGACTCAGGGCCAGTCACTTATCTCTCAACCAAATCTACTTCACAGAGTTGTTGTGAAGATAAACATAACCATGTATACTGCACTGGGCTCTGTGGAGGAAAAACGGGATAGAAAAGGGGGGGAAATCAAATTTTTATATAATTCTTTTCATATTGGCCAGCGATGCATCTGTCTCGAGTAGCAGTCCTAGAGCATGGTCTAAGGCAGGACTGCTCAACTTTGGCCCTCCTGTAGATGTTGGCCTACAATTCCCATTACCCCTGGCTGTTAGCCACTGGGGCTAGGGATTATGGGAGTTGTAGTATAAAAACAGCTGGATGGCCTATGCTGAGCAGGCCTGGTCTAAGGGCACACAATATAGCCCCCTTGCTGAAGCTAAGCAAATCTTGGTGTGGCCAGTGTCTGGAGGAGAGACCCATGTATGCCACCTTTTGGGAAAGGGACTATAGCTCAGTGGTAGAACATCTGCTCTGCATGCAGAAGGTCCCAGTTGCTCCTTTGCCTAGCTTGTTGATCTCACTCTAAGTCTCTTGAGCATGATAATCTTGTGCAGTTTAATAATATTTTCATCCATCAATACAGGGCTAGACAAATCATAGGTGCCAGGGAGCCATGCTGCCTAGAGATTTAACCATGTCACCAGTGTTCCCTCTAAGGCGTGCACTTGTGTGCGTGCTCACACATTTTTTTAATGCCTGCTCAGTTAATTTTAGTTCCCGCTCAGATTTAATCAAGAAGGTCCCACTTTGAACACACGTGTGTACACACTGCCTTAATACTGCTGCCCAGAACAAAACTCATTCTGCACACAGATGAGAAAAATTAGAGAGAACACTGCATGTCACCAGGGCTAGAATATTTGCAGGTAGAATTATTAAATAAAACCTCTATTTGCCCCAGGCAGCCCTATTTCTGTTAAGTATGTTACTTGTAAAAGGGATAATGAGAAGCCCCTTTATCCCCTCTCCACACTATTAATCCCGAAGTCCAGTAATGTCAAGTGTCCATTGGTTGGCTCCTAGATCCAAAGAAAACTTGTTAAGGCTTGTGCCAATATATAACATAATTTTTGCCCAGTTTGTGCCTCTTTTCAGGTTTGTCCTGAAGCAGGTACCTCACTTTTATTACACTATTTGTCATATCTTCTTTGATAAGCAAATTGAAGAACACCAATGCATCACAAACTGTTTCTTATTGTAATTATTTCTATGCCCTAAGTAAGGAATGTCAGTGACACAAAGCACAAAACAATCAAGTTATTTAACAAAAGAAAAGAAACAACCTCCCCAGACCTTTCCCTATCAAAACTTAAAAATACATGTCAAGATACAGTGTAAAAAATAAAAATTAGAATCGCACCAAAGTGGTTGAAGCACCTCAATATTTGTAAACTGAAGAATATTTACTGGCATAGGATTGGTCATATCGGAAACATTAGCATATCCCAGAAAAAGTGACCAAACCATTAAGAAATCGGTTGGGCTGCCTGGCCACTATTCACTTTGAGGGATAAGTTTTTCCAACACAAAAATAAGCCTATTGATTCTTAAAAGCAAGAGCCTCTGTTTATCCAGTGTCTTGCCCCCATTATAACACTGCCTATAATGCTGTGTTCACCAAGAGAGTGAGCCCCATTGCAGTAGTAGCATGAACATTTGACTTGCTTGTGGCAGTCCTGTTGTGCATATTAATTACACCATCCAGGAGTGTTGCAGTGCTGGAAGGTTTTATGTACTTGTTCAGCTTGTAAAATATTACTTATTTGCAGCACCTACTACTACTTCTTGTATATGCCACTTTTCAACAAAAGTGTTCAAAGCAGTTTAGATTGAATGAACGATAAAATGATTCCTGTCTCAAAAAGGCTCACAATCTAAAAATAAATAAGGTCGACACCAGCAACAACCACTGGAGGGATGTTGTGCTAGACTTGAATAGGGGCAGTTGCCCCCTCCCTGCTAAATAGAAGATAATCACCACTTTAAAAGGTGCCTCTTTGCTCAGTTAGTGCACTTTCCATCCTTGTGTTTCATCTGCATCTTTGCCATTTCATTCTATTTTAGCAAGTCTCATATCCAAGAATTAACAAATTTAGACTTAGTTCACTAGCCAGCCAAGATTTATGATCATCATCAGCCCTCTCCCTTCCCTCAAATTCTCCTCTGGCTGGCACATAGGCAGAGGGCTTTGGAGAGAAGCAGATTTGCATTGGAGCCAGCGTGGTATAGTGGTTAGAGTGCTGGACTAGGACTGGGGAGACTCGAGTTCAAATCCCCATTCAGCCATGAAACTAGCTGGGTGACTCTGGGCCAGTCACTTCTCTCTCAGTCTAACCTACTTCACAGGGTTGTTGTGAAAGAGAAACTCAAGTATGTAGTACACCGCTCTGGGCTCCTTGGAGGAAGAGCGGGATATAAATGTAAAAATAATAATAATAATAGGGCTATGGAGATGGTCAGAAACAGGTGGAGCCCTCTCCTACTGCTCAGAAAGGATGCCGGTGGTTTCTTGCCTTCTCAAAAATGGTAGTGGAAATGAGATCTGTGAGGTGCTAGGTGTCCTGCTCGCCTGCTCATATCTTCCCCTGTTGGCCAAGATGTATGAAATGACAACACTCATCTCTTTACTGGTGATGGATGGATATTTCTGCCTGTACCACTTCCAAGGCTTCCCCCCAAACTCCCAAGTGGCTTCTGCCAGCATAGTTGTTCCGATTTCCTAATTTCCTGCATTCTGATGGGCCACATGTTTGTCTGTCTTAGACCTTTCATAAACATCCCATTCTAGATACTCCAGTGGTCTGAACATAATACCAGGAATAAAGTGCATAGTTCTTGTGTCCTAGTGCAAAGAAGTCAGGCAGCGCTGTGCTCATTTTTCACAAATGTATTGACTAGTCAGCTTTCTGAATATACAAACATGAGCATAATGAGGGCTAGCCATGATAAAGCAGCCTGTTCCTAGGCACACTGTTTTGTTAGGCTAAGCCAACCTGTCTCCATAGGAAAGCAAGTAGCCTAAGTCACTAAGCCTGCCTCTTCCTTCCTTACCCAGTCCTCCTCCTTGTTGCGTCTATCACTTAGTTCAGGCTCCATGCATAAATTTCCAGGCACCACAGTGAGCTGGCGTCTGAGAATTGCCAGCCTACCTAAAACTATTTTATTCAACCCACCTAAAGATTGATATCAACATTAAAAAAGAAATCTTACTTGCACCTGTTTCCCAGGTACTTCTCTCTCACACTGACTTGAACCCTGCTTGTTCCTCCCTTTTGTTATAAGTTGGAGGGGGTGGGATGGGGGGGGACACTGATAGTAGTACTCCTAAACCACTAACAGGCTCTGGAATAATCCAGAGTTTCTCAAGTCAAGGTCCTGGGCTGCAAGATGTATCGGTTGACTGTGAAAAGGAGCTCCTGGTTTTATACAAACTAAAAGGTTAAGAAATTACCTGAAATGAACAAGTCTGGATTTATAAGGCTGGAAAAGGCAGGATGAAAGTAGAAAAATAATGCTCGTGTGTATACAGTATACAAATAATTTTTTCCATGAAAGAATGGCTGCTTTTATTGCCTTTGGCAATAAGTAATGAAAGTGGTGATTAAAATCCTTCAGAGGAGTTGATCAGCAATTTGAGTCCATAATTGCACTTAAATTTCCCCCTCTAAAAAGTACACGTGCTTATTTGGTACTGCAGGAATAAGTCCTGTGACTGCCCATTCTTCCTTTTTTCTCTTCTACCACACTCTGCTTAGTTAGTTGGTGGTTTTTGGCAAACTCTAGTTTACTATTACATCCCAAGTGATAAACCATGGCTTATACTTGCCCTGCTAACTTGGATTGTAACTATGGTTTGGTCCTGGTTTGCAGGGCAACTATAGCTTGCTGGTTTGGATGTAATGGAAAACTGTGGTTTACCACTAAACCAGGACATAGCTTAACCATGTTTTGCAAATACTTGTTAGTCTTTAAGGTGCCAAAAGCGCCATGTTATTTTTTACACCAAAGATAATTCTGTATTGTCTTGCCATTGAAATTGACATTTGAAAATGCTGCCCCATGCTCCTTTAAGATTTTTAATACTATTTCATCAGTGTTATTCAGCTTGTTCATGGGGTCCTGCTTACAAGGCATTAGTACAGTTTTGCTCAGTGGCATGTAAAGGATGGAATTGTTCTCTCATATTTTAAAAATTACTTCTGTCCTTGAAGTTCAGCCAAGAATCACTTACGTTAGAAATCAGTTTCACAGGAACAGCATCTAAGCTCTAGTGCTAAGTAAAAATGTATGTGTGGTGTTAGACTGTTTTATAACATAGTTGTGCTATTGACTCTCACCTTTGCTAATAGTGATAATGCTTCAGTGAAGTTACTACCATAGATGAGATCATCTTCACAAGTGTTTCAGTACATTTGTTGAAAGCAAGTCTTCTGTCATGATTGTGAGCCTTGCCTCATACTGCCGTAATTTGGGGTGTAAACACCGCAGTAAGGAAACTGCAGAAACGACACATTGGCATAAACGCCACATTTAGAGGGGCACATCATGCATTATTTTTTCGGTTGTATTGAATGCTTAAAATATTACTACAGCTTGATCCTTCATTCTAGCGTAAACGCTGCATCGGCATAAATGCCACAGGTGGCAATAAACAACTTCTAATAATGTACCCGCTGCAGCCTTTCTACCCAAAGTTATGGTAGTATTAAAACTTCTCTATTGACTTTAATAATAGGAGATATTAAAAATAGCCCTATTATATAAAAATGGGGAACCTTTTGCAGTCTCACGCCTTGTCTGTTTGTGAATGTGGTTGTAAGCACACAAGCTGATGGGAGACAAATTCAAAGAGGCTTGATGTGATCTCTGGAGGAGACCAGATGGAAAGTGTGGTTTTGACCTCCCCATATCACTTAAATGTACAGCGTAGGGCTGCTCCCGGAGCTATCATTTAAGTTCCTAGAAAGGAATCTCAGAGTGTGTGTGTGGGGGGGGGGGATTACAGGTCACTTAGTCTAAAGTCTGTCCCAGATAAATTACTGGAAAGCATTATTATATAGAGAATTATTAAGCATATTGAAGAACAAGTCTTGCAGAGAATCAGCATGGCTTCTGCAAAGGGACTCTCCTGCCTTGCTAAACTTCTAGAGGCCTCTAGGAGTGTCAGCAAACATCTGGACAGGAGTGATCCATTAGAAACTATATATGCTGGATTTTCAAAAAGGCTTTTGACAATGTTCCTCTTCAAGAATGTCCAAATAAGCTTAACAGACATGGGATAAAAGGATAGATCCTCTCATAGATTAGTAACTGCTTAATAGAAATCAGTGTGTAGGAGTCAACTGGACAATTCTCACAACGGAAAGAAACAAATAGTGGACCTCCCCGGGAATCTTTGTTGAGATTGGGAACTTATTCATAAATGAACTGGTGTCAGGGGTGAGCAGTGATGTGGTCAAGTTTTCAGATAACACCAGATGGTGCAAATCCAAGCAGACTACGAAGAGCACAAAAGGATTTCTCTAAACTAGGGCAACAAGATGTCAAATGAGATTCCCCACCCCCTCAAAAAGAAGTAAGTGTAAAGTGATATACATTGGGGTTAAAAAAAATCCTGATTTTATTTATACATAGATAGGGTCTGAACTGGCAATGACTAACCAGGAAAAAGATCTTGGTGCCATGCTGGGAAATGTCAGTTCAGTGTGAGGTGGCAGCAAAAAAAAAAGGCAAATCCTGTGCTAGGTATTAAACTGCTGGTGTATCTGAACTGATTCTGAACTGATACAGTGAAGTGCCACTGTATTTAGCTTCTTAAAAGTTTGTTTATGTATTCCCTGGATTGCAAGAAATGTGCTCACCTGCATAAGCATTTCATGTGCCTCCCAGCTACATTTAAATGCACTTACCATGAGTGCCAGCTCATATGTGCACTGTTAGCTATACATCCACACATACTGTTGATGGTTGGTATACTCATAATGTGGGCTGACACACATGGCAAACATGGAGAATCCATGAAATGCACAGGAAAGTCAGCACTTTCCCCAAGGCCTGGGTCACACACATCAATTGGGCTTTTGTGGTGATCAGTTACATGGGAAGGCATAATTAGCTCTGTATTTCCTGGGCCTGTTTCAGACACTTCTAGCACTTGCCTAGAAGCAGGTGCCAGTGAGATCTCCAGGACTAGGTATAGTATTGAATCTAAGTGTAAACTCATTGCACTGTAACTTCAGCCATTTGCTTTATTTAAAAATAGCATTTTTCCTCAGCCTCGTTCCAGCAACAACTTTCCACAGCACAGGTCTATGTAATTCTGGCCAATCTCCTAACCATGGTTGAGAGATGAGTGCGCCCACAGACTCATGCGCTGCTGGCCCTCTTCCTATCAGGTCTCTGCTCTCCTTCCTTCCCTGATTGGTATCAGCTATGTTGCAGCATTTAATTTGCGTAAGTATAACCATAATTAACCATAATTGACTTTTAAACCAAAGATTGGAACCAAGTGTTTCACCAATGCAGACACAATGCTGCACCATGGTTTATAGTAACCATGCTACGAGGGAATGAGTGCACATTCGTGCCCATGGGGGCTTCCGGTCTAACCATAATTAAGAGACCAAGTGTCATTGCATCTGTATTGGGCTCCTGTGTGTGACGTGGTTTGAGTCATGCACCATCAGCAGGGTTCTCTGACTTAACCTGAGTGGTATTAGATCAGGCGATGTGACTGTACCTTAGAATGGAATCTGACCATCATGTTGTGTTATGTATTTCCATGATAGCTAGTGCTACAGTATTTGCCACCCTCTTTTGGTGGCTTCTGCCACTTTGCAAGTAGAGTAGCAGCAATATTTTCAATAAGTGTTTGGGCTATGCATAGATCTGCTATACGACACATTAACTACCAGTGTAGTTAGCTGCTTTACATCATTGAAGTTATTCTGTTATCTGACTGCCTCTTGCATGCATGTGTGCATACACACGCACACTTTTGCTCATCTTGGCTCAAATACATGCCATTCTCTTCCACCCCACAAAAACAAACATATATTTCTTAGTGTGCTTTTTGAGAATTGCTTTTGACAAAATGCTTATTAACTCTTTCTGTTCACTTCTTATTTTTCAGGGTATATGAAAAAAATCCTTAAGACTGTTGAAAGTGTTACAAGTGACATGATAATTTAGCCAGTGCCTCAGAATGATGGATTACCAGAAGATTGGAAATGGTTTACAAGTGGCTGGTATAGGGGCATCTGCACTCCACATGGTGGGGTATTTGGGAAAAGTCAGTTCAGTTTTCTTTCACATTGTGCAAAGTTCATATTTTTTCCTCCTCAATGTTGAGAGATTTAAAAAAAAAAAAAAACCCTTGATCTGATCTTACTATATGACCTTTATAAAATTTTGTAAAAACATTTTTCCACGGAAATCTTATTGAAATGGCGAAAGATTTACAATTTTCAAACAAATTTACTTGTTGACATATTTTTTAAAGCTGTTTTTATCCAATACTGAATATATTTTAAACTATAAAATGACACTAAAGGCTGTTTGGTTCATTGTAAATAAAATGAATGCTTTGTCAGTCTAAAGGCTATGTTGTGTATAATATTCTTTGCTCTAATGCTTTTCTCACATTTTCATTTATATTTTAAGTTCCTGTGGTATCAGATTTAACTCTTGAGGTGCATAAATGACTTATGAAAGTCATTTTGCTGTGTTCATGTTTGGCCTCTCGGGAATAACACATCTAATGTATATCTTACATCATTTTAGGACAGCAATTCTGCTGAAGTGACTCCAGATGGATGCTGCCCAGCCTGCGAAAAGAAGGGTCTGAAACAAGCTTTAAGAACATATTGCATCAGTTTTGAAGAGTGTGTTTTTCTTTGTGAAAATCCACAGGTACTTCAGTAGTTTTCAGTTGCTGAGTTAGGATTGGTCTAATATTGCTCTGTCCTATAATTCTTAATCTAGCCATTTATGGTGGCTTTCCAAATGATTGTCGTCACATTTTACAACGGAGTAGTTTTCTCTTATTATGTATGCCATTCTTCAGGTTTCATTACATACAAAAAATGCATCTGTGTCTGAATGCATAAAAAGTATAAATTATTTTATTTTATTTTTATGTACTTACTTTATTTATTTATTCATTCATTCATGCATGCATGCATGCAGTGGAATTTTATACCACCCCAAACCAAAGTCCCGGGGCGGTTCACAATAATAAAACAGTACAAATAAATAAAACATTAAAATCAATTAAACTCCAAAAAGCTGCCTAAAATGAGAACAACTTACAAAATTTAAAATTTTGGTTAAAAAATGAGTCTTCAAGGATCTTTTAAAAACCGCTAGAGATTGGGAGATTCTTTAGTGTACACTATTACACTATTATTTAGTGTAATATAATATAAAGGACATGACTGTAGAGAGGGAGAGACCCCCTCCTGTGGTCCTTACATGATTGCTAGCCTGATCCCTGGCATGATCCTGATCCCTTCATGATGTTTATGGCTTAGTAATCCATGGCCCATCACTTTAATAGGTAGCAGTAACATTGCCATGTTCGAATGCCAACAGTTTAAAAACACTTAATTTGTTCATTATTTTGTTCTGACCATGATGATAGGCTCTTATCTTACTAAGGTTTAAGTTGACACCAACAGTATATTGGTGGAGGGAGATGTGCTTGTGTCCCCTATACTGCCCATTTTTGTTTTTGCAACACAGAAGCAACTGAAGACCTTGTACACATGTGCTACTTTTACAGAGCCTCATGTTGTGAATTGTAATAGTTGCTGTGATAAAAACTAATTAGTTGATTATTTGTTTCCCTATTGAAGTACATCGTCTATTCCTATTATTATCTGTGGCTGTTATTATAATCAACCAGTCATCTAAGACCTATCTGCAGCTATCATGTCTCTATGGAATATTTTTTAATGTAAAAATATTAAGGCCAAATCCAAGAATGTGGGTCCTTATCCTGAATCATATGATAATTCCCTTCTGCCCACTTTCATACCTGCTGTTTGTCCCAATGTCTGTCTATAGAGGTAGAAAGTCTATTCAGAGACTTTCATTTATGCAAATTTGTTCACACATATACATTGGCTTGTCCCATCCTCTACTCAGATACCTCATTTATTCCTGTATGCATGAAATCTGCCACTGCTCCTATCTGTTCCTCATGTCTTGTGGGTGGCCTGTGTGGGTGAATAGAGGCCAGTATAGTCTCAAAGGAGGAGGGGGAAGATGCCATTTTATGGGATATTTCACAATTTCCTGGAGTATGAGTGCTTCAGAGGCCTGTTTGCACAACATTCTGGGGGAATGAGGAAGTCTAGGAATAAGAAAGTATGTGTAGGTTTTCCTTATCCTGAATAATTTCTTGCCATCATCTCTGAGGAGAATAAATAAGAATGCATGGGTTCCAACTTGTAAGAGAGAATCTGTAGCTCCTAGTCACAGCAGGTGACTAGGCAGTAGAGGTGAAAATGTGGGAAAAGCTAGCAGCTGAAGGAGAGGTTAATCTATAAGAGAGCTTAACTGTAAGTACTAATAGGCAGTTATATGAAGCCAACTACAAAGTGTGGAAGCGAATAATCAGAGGACAGTGGGGAGTTCGCTTTCCTGATGGGCATCTCAACCTTCCCAACTCTTGTTCCTGCTGCTACATATCAGTTTCCTCTCTAGATACTACTCACTTCCTTCTCTCAACTTCAAATTTTGATGACAAAAGGGTGGAGGTAGCAGGTAGAATCTAGGGAGGAACCTCGCTAAGCAGCCGTGGGAACTAGAGGTGGGCAGGTTCATATGGCACATCCATCGGGAGTGTGCACTCTATTTGGTCTTCCGGTTACCCTCTTTTGTACTTTGTAAGTTCATTCAGGCAGTTGTGTGAAGCTGCCCTGTATGTATTGGGAGTGGAGTTCTAAGGCAATTGGGCACCAGATAATATAGCCCTATTCATTGCTTAATCCAGCCTTGGTTCAGTGAAGCTAGAAATGTCCTTCCTCTGTTTGGAACACTAAATGAAAAAGGCCAGGAAAGAAATACTGGAGGACCTCTTTATTTGCTGGGGTTCTGTTTCCTCCTATTTCCACAGATAAAGAGAACTTGACCCTATGGAGATTGGGTGGTTATGTTCCTAAGCACACTAAAGTGTGCTCAAAATCACAAGGAAAAGCAGGGTGGAGCAGAAATAAGTACAGTATCTTGCTCTCCCGCAATACCGCCAAACTTTCCGAATCCTCTTATTTTTGTTTTTTTGAGGGTGGGGTTTTGGGGGAGTTTTTTTGGTTGCGGAAAAGAGCTACAAAATGGCTCAGCACTATAAAATGGCAGCAGGAAACGGTGTTACCAGTCATTTCTGGCCACTCAAGAACTGCGGATAGGCGGGAATAACCTTGTTTTCGCCCTGTGACTAAAGAAACCAGGTCCCTATGACCCAACTGCAGATATGTGAAACAGCAGGTGCTGAGACTATGGGTAACTAGGGCCACCTGTACACCTATCTGTCTAGAAAAGGAACATTGAAAAGATGGTTCAAAAACGAAGGCAAGAGGAAAAACTGAAAAGTACCCTTCTCAGAAGGAATAGTTTCTTTTTTAAAAAAGGCTTCAGATTTTAGCAAGCCAATTTATAGCAGTACTGCATGATGTTGCTGGGATCCAAAATCTTTTTAAAAAGAGCATCTTCATATTATCACAGAGAAGGGCCCTTTTAAAATGTTGCAATTTCATTTGTTTTTAACATGGGTCCAGAGGGATGCTTTATAGCTGTGGTTTCTGTGAACAGTCCTCCATCATTCCTGAAATTTGCCTCTATTTTTTATTTACTCTAAATATTATATGGAATGCTAACATCCTGTTTGTGTTTTTTCTCTCTCTTTCAGTGTACCTACCCTCTGGGATTTGAACCACTAAACAATGTTATAATTCCTGTTGATCTAAAAGGCTGTCCATATCAAGGCATCTTTAAGAAAAGAAAAGTCCTTAACTCAAGCTTGGTAACCTCTCCCATTGAACCATGCTTAAAACTGTCTAGGACTGATAACTTGATGCACTGTGAGCAGACATTAAAACCTGCGCCTGTTTCCAAGTGCAATGGAGACGATCTGCACAGGACTCAGTCAGGACAACCTGCTTCGTCACCAGTCAGCCAGCCAAACTTTAGTAGTGAAACTGAATCTATGGAACAGAAAGTGGACTTGGAAATGGGAGTTCGGGAAAGCTCCCCAGAAGCACTAGGTGTGCAAACACAACTTTTGCCAGAACTTTGTTCATCAGTGTCTAAAATTCAGCATCAAAACAGCAAAACTCTTCCAGAGCCATTGTGTCTTCAGTGGAAGAATATATATTCTCTCTGTTGGTTAGATTGTATACTGTCAGCCCTAGTGCATTTAGGAACACTACAAATGATTCAGACTGGATCCGAAAACCTATCACTTATCCAGAGGCTGCTTGTAAAATATAAGCTAGCGACTGCACTTGTGAATACTTGCGAAAGGGGTAAGTCCAATGTTTGCTTGTGTTCATTCTCTTTCTCTAAATAAGTTACATTTACAAAAATTCCAAGGAATATCTATAAATCTGAGCCTTTTAAAGTGTACATGATTACATTTCAGAGTGTATATAATATAGGGTTGCCACATTCATCAGAGAATTCCTGGATGCAACCCTCAAGGGGTGTGTGCACAAACTTTAAAACTCTGCGTCTTTACTGGAATTCGAGAGTGCCCAACTGTGGGGCTTAGCAGCTGTTTTGTGCATTTCCCCCTAGAGGGTTGTTTGCACAGGAAAGGGTTAGGAACATTTCACCTCAGTAAACACAATCAAATATGCAGAAATAATATGATGGTAACAGAAATGTAGGTGAGAAAGCAAAGAAACTTGTATTATGTATGTTCTTTGTTTCATAACAGTTTATAAAATAACTTGTTTGAATACATTTGGACTCTGATTTTTCCTCTCCTTCTATACTTATGGTCTCCTATTGTTGCCTTTAGCAAATCTTTTGATTCATGGCCGCCGCTTGAATCAAAGGCCTGGAGAGAAGCACCAGAAAAATTGATAAAATTAGTTAAAGCAATCTTTCCACTCAAACTCCTGGACATCTCATATCCAGGATGACCCTTTCCCTAAATCCCAGGCAAGATGTCCAATGCCAATCCTGGATATGTGGCAACCCTGATGTAATGGGTAGTGTAAAAAATTGATGCAGGCCTTTAATTCTTTTTCCTTTTCTTTCCAAAATCAGGTTTGTGTTTTGGCACACATAACATCCTTTCAAAATTGAAACACTGATTGTTTGGGGGTGTGTGTGTGTGTGTGTGTGTGTGTGTGTGTGTGTGTGTGTGTTTAAATGCTTAAGGAGGCATACACCAAATCCTGGAATTATCAAACAGCCTTTGACAAAGCATGGGTGGTTTTGCACAAAAGTGCCAGTACTTTGAGGAGCTCTGGAAGCACACATAGCAGTATAGGAAGCTGCCTTCTACTGAGTCAGATCATTGGTCCCTCTAGCTCAGTCTTCACTGACTAGCAACGGCTTCTCCAAAGTTGCAGCCCGGAGTTTCTCTTAGCCCTACATTGGAGATGCCAGGGAGGGAACTTGAAACCTATGCTCTTCCCAGAGCGGCCCTATCCCCTAGGGCAGGGCTGCTTAACTTTGGCCCTCCTGCAGAAGTTGGCCTTCAGTTCCCATAATCCCTGGCAATTGGCCACTGTGGCTGGGGATTATGGGAGTTGTAGTTCAAAAACAGCTGGTGGGAGCTAAGTTGAGCAGGCCTGCCCTAAGGGGGAAATCTTACAGCACTCACACATGTAGTCTCCCATTCAAATGCAAACCAGGCTGGACCCTGCTTAGCAAAGGGGACAATTCATGCATGTTAACACAAAACCAGCTCTCCTCACTCTTTAACCAGAAACAGGCTCATCAGCAGCAACAGGGTGTTTCTGTTCTAAGGAGCACTCACAGAACGCTAGTAAGCTCCTCAAAGTATTTGTGCTCTTGTACAAGAACCTGAGGCTGCCTGTGCTTTGCTGCTCAAAATATCAGCCACTGTTTGTGGACCACTTCACAAGGGCCCCAGATTTGACCTAGAGCTACTAGCTGACTGATAAGTTCATGCAAGTTGCAGATAACTATCAGTAGACGTCTTGAAAATATTTCCTGTAGTATGATGAAGCAGCAAACTCTTCCTTCTAAATATCTACAATTGGTTACTTATACTGCTGTAACGTACTGCAAAGCAAGTAACAGAATGCTCAGTACTGTCCCGCTATTGTTGATAAAGGTTAGAAAATGGTAATTCTTGGAGAGCCATGTATTAATAATAGATCAATATTTTTATGCAGGTGAACATGTTTCAGAGGTTCCTTTGGATGTTTTGTCAAGAGCTGAGTCGCACCTGAATGAAATCAGGAATATGATTTTTGAACAAATTCAGCCTCTGCTTAGGTGTAAATTGGGTAAGTGATTGCTAAGGCATTCAGTCTTTCTGGGTTTTTTTTTCACTTTATGAAAAGTTGCTTTTTGCATATAATTGAACTACATTTGCAAACATATGGCAAGTGCACTGCCAAGTCAGCTTCCTTTTTTCCCTCCTGCATATTTCCTTTCTCTCTCGTTTCTTTCTTTATGGGTCCAGAGGGAGTCATTCCTCAGAGTTATGTGCTAATATATTACAAAGCTCTCTTGCTTGGCCTGACCATCAGCTGGAAACCACTCTTTGTTGTTGTTAGCTTCAGTTAAGATTCTGGTTATGATCTAATGCCTTTGTGCATTCTAGATTTTTGTGTGTGTAATAGTTTGTTCAAAGCTAAGAAGAACCCTACTAGGTCAGAGCAAAAGTCCATTTCATCCAGCTTCCTGTTAGTCAGTCAGATGCCTCTGGGAAGCCCCAAATAAGGACATGCTCTTCCCCACTGCTGCTACCAGCAACTGTTATTGAGTGGCATACTGCCTCTGAGCATGGAGGTTTCCTTTCTGCACACCTCTGTTCACAAAATGTGCTCACCCTGTGTCATGAACATGAACATGACACTGGGGGGAAAAATCCCAGCCTCGATTCACCATTAGTAAAATAAGGGCCTATTTGTTGTAATCATAATAAATTTGCAACATAGCTGTAATAAATATGTTGAATTGAAGCTGAGTTGACAGTGAGGTAGTTATACAAGCAAGTAGAGTTATATTGGGAGAGGTGGTTGATCACATGAAACAATAGGAAAGGGCAGGAAGGTCTTTAAAGTAGGTGGTAGCATAGGGGCGGAGAAGCCACTTTTTAAAAAGCTAGCTAACAAATGACAGCAGACAGTCCTAATGCAGAGGCCGGTACAGAAGTAATGCCAAACCTGGGTTTGCCAATATGGCCGTGTTCTTCATTGCAAACCCTGGGAGCCAGTGGTGGCGCCCATGAACCTCAAGCGCCGCTCCCTAATTAATTAGGCCTGTGTGTGATGCTTTGGCTAAAGCTGAATACTCTGCACAGCCCCCTTGGCACTGTGCAGAAGTGCCCATTTCCATCCTGCAATGCTGCAGTTTGCCCAGTTTTAGTGGGGCTCCCTCTAAAGCCCCATCATCATATTGGAAGGCACATGTGTGGAGCATTTCCCCCATAGAGTTCTACAGGAAAAGTTCTGGGAGGGATGACACCTCCCGGTCCTCCATGCCCTCCAAATGGGTGCAGGGGCTCAGAGCTCTGTTTCTCTTAAAGGGCCCCTCTCTGGCGCTGAAAAGAGTGCTGCTCTTCATAGAGGTTAACGTGGTAGGAAACGGCTCTTGCTGCTGATTGAAAAATAATGAAGATCATTGTGCTATGGGAAGGGTCTTTCAAGGAGCCTCCTGTGCATCTCCCTTCCTCCACTCACCTTCTCCTTTCCTCTTCTGGTTTGAGGCACACTTTAGTTTGCCATTTTGTCTGAACTTGCAAGCTGTGGCTTATATTTGTCCTATAAAGTAGTATTGCATCAAAACCTTAACTTCCAGTCGCGGCTTGCAAGGTAAGCAGATGCTGCAGTCTGCCTAGTCATAGTGGCAAGCTGGTTTGTCTTAATTCAAGAAAGGAGGGGAGAATTTGCTAGCACAAGACCCCTTGAAGGCTTGTTGTTGTGCCAGATCTAGCTTGGGTTAAGATGAAATAGTTTACTACAGAAGAGAAAAATAGCTTATTTTTGAGTTTGTTGTTGTCATAAACTTGCATTGAGTAGCCAGAATGATACTCTTGACAGCTTTGCTTCCCTTCTTGTTAGTTCTCTGCACCAGATTTTCTTGTATATTTCTTGTAAATCTTGAATATTTCTTATAGATTTTCTTTCTCTATATAAAAAGTAGTTACACTATCTTATATGTAGCTGAATCCTGTGCATGCCTACTTGGAAGGAAGTCTCACTGGGTTCAGTGCGGCTTGTTCCCAGATAAATGTGCACAGGATTTCAGTCTTTATTACTAAAAATTGTCATAAAACATATGCTTAGTTAGCATTTATTTAATGCAAGAAACAAAATGTGTAATTTTAACAGTAAATCTTCCATTATTTATGTAAATTCTGTATTTTTTAAATGAATAAATTACTGAAAGAACCTAAAATACAGGTGAAACTCGGAAAATTAGAATATCGTGCAAAAGACCATTAATTTCAGTAATGCAAATTAAAAGGTGAAACTGATATATGAGACAGATGCATTACATGCAAAGCAAGATAAGTCAAGCCTTAGTTTGTTATAATTGTGATGATCATGGCGTACAGCTCATGAAAACCCCAAATCCACAATCTCAGAAAATTAGAATATTACATGGAACCAAGAAGACAAGGATTAAAGAATAGAACAATATCGGACATCTGAAAAGTATAAGCATGCATATGTATTCAGTACTTGGTTTGGGCCCCTTTTGCAGCAATTACTGCCTCAATGCGGCGTGGCATATATGCTATCAGCCTGTGGCACTGATGAGGTATTATGGAAGACCAGGATGCTTCATTAGCGGCCTTCAGCTCTTCTGCATTGTTTGGTCTCATGTCTCTCATCCTTCTCTTGGCAATGCCCCATAGATTCTCTATGGGGTCAGGTCAGGCGAGTTTGCTGGCCAATCAAGCACAGTACACTGTATACTTTTCAGAGGTCCAATATTGTTCTATTCTTCAATCCTTGTCTTCTTGGTTCCATGTAATATTCTAATTTTCTGAGATTGTGGATTTGGGGTTTTCATGAGCTGTACGCCATGATCATCACAATTATAACAAATTAAGGCTTGACTTATCTCGCTTTGCATGTAATGCGTCTGTCTCATATATCAGTTTCACCTTTAATTTGCATTACTGAAATTAATGGACTTTTGCACGATATTCTAATTTTCCGAGTTTCACCTGTATATCTCTTGGCCTTGATATTTTCATTATACATACTAGGGCTTCTACACTAATATGAGCCTGTGTTAAAAAATGTGTAAGAATTGGTCCTTGTGATTTCATTTTAGAATTTGGAATACATATTTTGAAGAACCATTTGACTGCACAAGAGTGCATAGACTGGTAAAGCTCAATACAGTTTGTTTTCTCTGTAGTTAACATAACACTGTATAATGTTCATTTCCCTGTATGGGGTGTTTTGTTTTCCCCGAAAGGTGAGGAGGAAAGCCCAGTCTTTGCAATCCCTCTACTTTTAAAGAAAGACCCTCAAGCAGAGAAGCTCTTTCTTCATTCTTTTTCATGGAAGTTTGAATGTTTACAGTGTGGCTATCAAGTCACTGACAGGTTGGTTTCTGTAGAAATTTTGTTTTCCTCTTCCTCCCTTGATACTGCTAGTGAAATGTTAGCTTTCAAATCAATGAAGACTTTTCTCCTTTCCTTTAGCAAACTGAGTACATGCAGAGTTGATGAGGATCTGAAGTGCCTTCAGTTATCTTGCTGTGCATATTGTTTTCTGGCTTGGAACATAAGAACCCCCCCCTGCTGGTCAGGCCCAAGACCTATCTAATCCAGCATTCTTGTTTCCCATAATGGCCCACAAGCAGGAGATGAAAGCATGCCCCTTCTTCTGCTGTTGCTCCCCTTCAAGTGGTATTCACAAGCATTTTGCTGCTGAACCTGGAGGTAGCTTATAGCTATCAAGCCTAGTCGCCATTGATAGACCTGTCCTCCATGAATTTGTCTAAACCCTTTTTAAAGCCGCCCAAGCTAGTTGTAATCGCCCTGTGGCAGAGAGTTCCATAGGATGCGCTGTGTGGAAAAGTACTTCCTTTTGTCAGTTCTGAGTTTCCTGGCAGTAAGTTTCATGGGATCTCTGGTTCAAATGTTGTGTGAGAAGGCGAAAGGTTTCTCTCCACACCATGCATAATTTTATACGCCTTTATCATGTCACCTTTTAGGCACAATTTTTCTAAGCTAAAAAAATCCCAAATGTTTTAGCCTTGCTTCATAAGGAAGCTGCTCTAGATCCCTGAGCATTTTAGTTGCCCTCTTCTGCACTTTTTCCAGTTCTAGAATACCCTTTTTGAGATAGGGTGACCAGAACTGTACATAATATTCCAAATGTGACCACACCGTAGATTTCTTATAAAGGCATTGTAATATTACCATACGATGGCTTACCATATAGTGTTGTGCTTGCTGTGAGAAAGTCAGCTCTGTGACGTCTTGAGAAATGGTGGCTAATATCCAGACTAGATGCACCAGCACAACAAGAGAAGCTGTGCACACTTAAGAAGTTTGCAGGGCTCCATGAAGTTGTGCAGCTGTTTATAGAAGACCTTCTCCAGGACACATATGTGGTTGTGCAAAGCATTGCACAGTGTGCCAACATCTTCCACTAGTGCAAGAAATCATCTGGACATTTCTTTTTTGGCATAGTGTCACTGTGCTAGTGCTACAGCATTATGCTTGTGCAACACTAGTCTGAAAGCATGCCATTAATTAATCTTTTAATTAAGTTTATCCTCTACCCTTCCTCAGTTGTGGGTAACAGCATGCATTCAAGAGTAAACACTGTGAAATCTAATACCTAAATATCATGTTGAAATAAGTGCTCTGCTGCACCCTGTTGTACATCCCATTCTGCTTGATTCTTGTCCCTGCCTTAAAGGGAATAGCCCAGGGAATATACAATCTCATCCCACAGACTAACAAAAGTCCTGCGGACACTCATGAGTGCTGCGTATCTTTGAGGCAACTGCCCTCAGGATGCCAAGTCCTCGCAAAGCCTCAGGGTTGGGTGGAATTAGCTATGACAAGCTGTTGGCCAAGTTAATGATGGAATGGAGTTGCTCTCTCTCCCTCTTTCCTCCTTTTCCCACAGGCTGCCTGATCCTTATGGACCCCAAAAGTTTCAGTGCAGCTGCAGTTTGTTAGCTTGGGGCTTGACAGACAGGACCTTCTTTTCCCCCTTAGAATTGCTCATACTCAGTGGCTGACACACTGCGCAGCATTCCATCTGCCTTGTAATGGAATATGTGCGTGGTTGTGCAAGAGTGCCTTTGTACAACTGTGCACACTTTCTGTTACAAGTTGGATGGAATGTTGTGCAAGAGCGCTTCTGCACAAGCACAGTTGCACAATTGGCCATTACTTCCAATGGCCTTCCATCACACAACTGTGTTTTTGCAAGAGCGCTCTTGTACAACTGTGTACACGTTCTGTTACAAGTTGGATGGGATGTTGCACAGTACATCAGCCCCTGTATAGTTTCCTGTGAACTATGCCACAGTTTCTGACTTCATATTTATAAAATGTTTGAAGCATTCCACATATTCTATCTTAGAACATAGGAAGCTGCCTTTACATAGAGTCAGACCATTAGTCCATCTAGCTCAGTATTGTCTACACAGACTGGCAGCAGCTTCTCCAAGGTTGCAGGTTGGAGTCTCTCTCAGCCCTTTCTTGGAGATGCCAAGGAGGAAACTTGAAACTTCACATGCTCTTCCTAGGTCGGCCCCATCTCCTAAGAGGAATATCTTGCAGAGCTCACACATGTAACCTCCCATTCAAATGCAAATCAGGGCAGACCCTGCTTAGCAAAGGGGACAATTCATGCTTGCTACTACAAGACTAGCTCTCCTCTCTAAACACAATATTGTGATTGTGTGTAATTTATATGCTGCTTCTCATGTCCGGATGGGCACGACAAAGTGACTAAAACTAAACTAAATAGTGGAGGTTTATTTTCCTTCATGACAGCCCCCAAGAGAATTGTTGAAGGTAGCTTCAGCTTGAATTCACAACTGACTTCAGCCTTTTGGATTGCACCAGATATGAATCAGTTCTGAATTTTTGACTATATAGTAGAGTGGCTCTTCTACCAGTCCTTAGTTTAGTGTTTCTGTTGAACTTTGCAATACTTTTGCCACAGTATATTTAACTTTTCTTTTCTTTATTTCAGATGTCAGAAGATATTGACAACATTTACAAATATAATCCCAGAATGGCACCCACTGAATGCTGTTCATATTGCTCCCTGTAATAAATGTAGTTGCACATCTCAAAGAAGAAAAATGGTTTTGGAAAAGTAAGTCTGAACCATATTAGTTTGGTTGGGTCTTCATGAAAAGATGAAGTTGCCAGTTGGGAAGCTGCATCTCCCACAGGCTGTCTGCTGTTTTGGAAACATTGTTTTCTGAGATAACTTTCTGTGAGGCATCATGTGTGGGTTACTATTACATAAAAATAGTCCTTAGGTGGTCACATGAACATTATTCTTCAAAAGTGTTCACAGGAAGAATAGCATATAATGAACAGTCTTAGGAACATAGGAAGCAGCCATATACTGAGTCAGACCATTGGTCTCTCTAGCTTAGTATTGTCTTCACAGACTGGCAGCGGCTTCTCCAAGGTTGCAGGCAGGAATCTCTCTCAGCCCTATCTTGGAGAAGCCAGGGAGGGAACTTGAAACCTTCTGCTCTTTCCAGAGGGGCTCCATCCCCTGAGGGGAATATCTTGCAGTGCTCACACATCAAGGTCTCCCATTCATATGCAACCAGGGCAGACCCTGCTTAGCTATGGGGACAAGTCATGCTTGCTACCACAAGACCAGCTCTCCTCTCCTTGCTGTGTGTCTTGCTGTGTGTTGATTGTTTCATTGGCATTCATGTGAGTTATTTAATTCTAAAACTATACATTGTGTCTTTGTGGTAGGGTCTCCTCAATACTTATGATGCATTTCATCGAAGGCTTGCCTCATAATGACTTAACCTCCTACTCATTTCACTTTCAAGAAGATTCCTACCAAATAACAGCTGTTGTTCAATATCAGGAGGTGGCAAGGCACTTTGTAACATGGATCTTGAATCCAGATGGTAAGTAACAGTGTATTCCATTAAACATTGGCCCTTTCTAAAAAATGCATCTGTTTATACTGGCGAGTAGCTTCCAACTTTTCCCTTCCCAGTGTCAAGGCAATGGGAGTTCATCAGAATGTGCCAAATAGCAGTGCTCATGTATTATGGGAAATATGCAGCCTTTATCCCCCAGTATACTTGAGATATCACTTGTCTACTAGAGAAAGAATCCCACCATATCTTTGCTTATAGGGATGTCCTGAGAATCGGCGGGAGGAGGTTCGAAGGGCAGGAGAGGGTGCCCTTACCCCTCCCGCCACGTTTCCCCCACTGGTGCTCCGTTTAAAAAGTGTCCGTCAGGGCAGCAGCATACCTTCCTGCCACTCCAGTGTCATCCTCAGCCAGAAGTACCCTGCGTGCATGTGCCCGTCAGGCATGGGCATGTTGCGTTCATTCGCATGTTGGGCGGGTGTGCAAGCGGACGCGACATGCATGTACGCTCCGGGTACTTTTGGCTGAGGAGAACACTGGGACAGCAGGGAGGTACGCTCCTGCCCCAACAGAGCAGGAGAACCGGCTTGGGAAGTGTTGCGGGAGGGGTGATTCCCTGCCCTTAAAGGTATGCGCCCCCCCCCCCCGGCCTTGGAGCCTGCGGAACGGTTTGGTTCTGTGCACGTCCCTACTTGCTTATCCCTTTGCCTGTCCCCCATCCCCAAAGGCATCTGGGAGTTTGCTACATTAATGGGGTCCTCTACCCTTTTCAGAGGGGAGCAACTATTGTACGTTACATAGGAAGCTGCCTTATACTGAGTCAGACCATTGGTCCATCTAGCTCGGTATTGTCCACACAGACTGGCAGCAGCTCTCCAAGATTTCAGGCAGGAGTTTCTCACATTCCTACCTGGATATACCATAGAGTGGACCTGGAGTTTCTGCATGCAAACATGTAAGTGCTCTTCCACTGAGCTACGGTCCCATCCCTTAAGGGGAATATCGTACAGTGCCCATGTGTAGTCACCCATCCAAATGCAAACTGAGGTGGACCCTGATTAGCAAAGGGTCATGCTCCCTACCACAGGACCAGCTCTCTTCCCCTTACCATTCTGTGTGCTGCTTCCTGGCGGGTGCAAGTGAGAGCTCCCAAACTATTCCTGCATCTGCACATAGTTGCACTGCTCCCAGCGGTCTGGCAGAGTCCCCACTATGGACATGGGTTGCAGTATGGTTAAGTCCCAGTTGACTCAAAAAGGCCATGCATGTTTTTGTGGGCAATTGCTCCTTTGGGTACACAGTCACCTAGATAATTGCTTTAGTGTGAACTTGCTTACTTGCACAAAGAGAGCCATAGCTATTTCTGATTGCTGTTGCACTTTCCAGGCTCTTTCTTTCACCAACATGTCTGCCTACATTTCATATAATTGTCATGTTCACGCTATTAAACTTTCTCCAGGCAGCTGTGTACCTGAACACACAGTCACTTGGATAATGTAAACGCCACTGATTCATGTGAACCAATCCTAAGAAAAACAAGTTGTGCTTCTGACATCCATTGTCAGGTAGAAACAAAATCAGCAATGTGGACGACTGGGGGGTGGGGGACACTCCTGGTATCTTGTGGTGAGTAAAAGCTGCCTCCAAGCAACCAGGCAGGGAAGCTCTAGTATGCTAGCAGGTAGTTCAATCGGTCATCTTTATTACGATCCAAGACCAGCATATGAAAGAGCATGATTAAAACAAACTAGGAAACAAAAAACTGTTACTTTAAAATTACTACTCTAGTATTATAAAACTATAGTATAATACTAAAAGGCTGCTACCCTTAAAAAAGAGGGTAGCTATGAGATTATTAAAACTATAAGCATATAAAATGTGGAATACATAAAATGCAGAAAGGAGTGGCTAAAACGGAATATATAAAATAAAACCTCTAAATAGGAACACTAAAAATAATAGTATAGCCAACAGTTTAAAAAACTATGCAAAGCTGATGCAAGGAAATGGCCTAGCAGTCACGGCCCAGTGGATCCTACATGCTAGCAGATAGTTGGCTCTTTTTCTGTTTTCTTGGGACTGTCACTTTCCTATGTATATGTGAGGGCAGGAAAGCCAGTAACGATTTTTAAGCTTATAATTCTTGGTCATATATTTGCAAACCTGGCTTTTACCATACGAGCTAAGATGGAGGGCCATGTACCTTAAGATTCTGAACCATTCATCTTATTTTTCAGGAACCTGGTTTGAGTGTGATGACTTAAAGGGTTCATACTGCAGTCGGCATAAGAACTTTGGAGTTCCTCCTTCTGAGATTCACATTGTCATCTGGGAAAGAAAAACACCACAAGTGAAAAATGATCTGAATTTGCAGTTAAACTGTGAAGGAACTAGCAGTGTTCCTCTTCCAAAAGCACAGCCAGGTTCTCCAGTGAAATGTGTTGATGACAAAGCTGTGAACATGACACCTTTAACTTGTCATAAAGAGGATACATTGAATGTCAATACAAATGAGACACACAACATAGTTAGCAATAACAAAAGCGCTTTGCTTTGGGGTTTTGAAAACCTGGCAGATGATGACGTTGTAACTTTGACTCTTGTAAGTGTTCCACTTGATTCAGACAGTAAACCATTAGAAGACAGTCATGTAATGGAAAATAACCTGATAACTGAAACAGGAACATTGCAACAAGATCCAGGTGAGTTTGATGTGCTTCCAGCTATTTCTGGGAGAGAGAGTGCCAAAAATGAGTGCCCATTGCTAAAAAATGCTAATGCTCTCTTACATCAAGGACAACCAAGTGGTACAAATACCACATGTATTATGCCAGCAATTTCTCTAAGCAATAGCCATCATTCACCAGAAACCCTACCAGCTCAAAGGGCAGAATATAAAGATAACTTAGTTCCTGTTAAATATAGCAGCAGCTTACAGCCAGAAAACCCAGGGAAGAAAATTGGAACAAAATCAGAGAGTAATGTGCAGAAAGCTCCTAAGATGAAATGTGCAAAAGAAATGGCAAATAGAAATCCCCAGTTTTCTGCTGCATCTACCTCAAATACTTCCTCCCAGTCGCCCCATAGTAATGGGGAAAAAGTATTTGTAGGCAATTGGGTAAAGGGCTTACTTGGCAAATGTCATCCTTTCATGCCTAAAGGTGCCTCAACTTTGAATAAAAGGGAGAATTCTAAAAAGCCTATTACAAAAGAAATTCACTCAAATGTACTCAGTAAGAGTGCAAACGACTTCTATGGCTTCCAGGTTAAGCATTCAAAGCAAATGAAGACAGTAGCAGAGAGAACAGTTGATTCTTTGCGTGCCAAGCTACCTGCATCTTCAACTTTGCCTCATTTTACAAACCTGTCTACAGAAAAGTATCCCATTGGTAAGAGTGGAGTCACTGTGACTCAGAATGCGGATTCATTGATATCTTTGGGTAAACAGTTTCAGCCTTACCAGAGCCACACTGAAAATAAAAACTTCACATTGGTTGGAAATGTTAAGAAGTCAAGTGCTGATCAAGCACACCAACTGCGCCTAAAGCTTCTTCAACAGCTTAAAATGAAGAAAGAGAAACTTGCTTCATTAGATAAGCTGGCAAAGACTCAGGTGAGAAATGGAAGTTCTCCCAAGAAAAGCAAGAAGGACCAGTCACAGCTTGGATCCCAGAAGGAAAATGAATCCCTGCAGAGCTTGTTAAAGGAACTTCAACACCAGATTGATGTTGAAGATGGTAAATCTGTGAATTCTCCAAGCACCAATATGTCTCAGTGCAGCAGTGAAAGTTATGATGATATTTTATCTGAGTTACTGTCTCCTGCTACAACTGTTGCTTCTTTGGAATTTCCACCAGAAGAAGAATGTAGATATCTGGAAATGGGGGATTGCAGTCCAAAATCTCCAGTGTCTAGTGAGAAACCCAATCGTGTACAGGACACAAATGACCATGACTATTGCAGTCCTGTAAAGGAAAATGCATATGATGGTCATACAGACTTGTTAGCAAACAAATCCCCAGTGAAGAAACTTGACTTTCAGAGTCCTTCAAAACAAGATATTTTTGAAGATCTCTTATCTAATTCAGTTTTGAATTCAATAATGGTTGACATTGAAGATTTACATCATTTTAATGAAAATCTGTTATCTTGGTGAATTGTGTTTTAACAATTTCTGATTTTTCTGTTAGTTGGCTTTAACTGAAAGCATAACTTATTTCAAGCTAATTTGCACATGGTTCTACTTGAATATTTAAAATGTGAAAAATGTTGAGGCTGTTTCTATTGATTAATAAATTGAGTTTGTGTTTCTCCTTTAAAGAGGAAAAGTTTTTGTTTTAAAGAAAATTGAGTTTATTTTCTCCTCTTCCAGTCATCTCTTGACTGGACGAGATGAGAATATAAATTTATGTCAAATAGAGGTGCCAAGGGTGATGTTTTAGAACTGATTGACCAATGACAAAGTAAAAGTCACAGACCAGATGGCATTCATCCAAGACTTTCTAAATAACTCAAATATGTTGAACCACAAAATACATATACTATCACTGAAATCAGCTGCTTTATGTTGGCCTCGTTCTAGTTTCCTGGTAACACAATTTATTTATTTTTTAAGATTGTAGATGGGGGAAATTACAGATTTGCAGCCTAACTTCTGCCTAGATAAATTGTTAGATAGCATAAAGATTTGAACAGCTGAACACTCAAAAGAACAAGCTTTCGATGGGGGTAGGGATCGAAGTGTCAAAAACAGCAAAATGAGCATTTTCTGTGTTCTTTGTGCACAAAGTCTATACTTTTTGTTCCTGCACTGAAATGCCTTGTGGGAGGTGGCCTTGAGAGTTTACAAAACTATGGCCCAAGTGCACAATGACTGAGCCCTTTCTCACAATCGTGTAAGAGGACTGACTGGTGGGTTGCGAAAGCCCACCTTCCCTGCAGACTATTTCCGAGGGGCTTTCTGGGCATGCAGATTGTGCTCCCAAATGGTCTGCTGCTGCCCCAGGTAGCGCGGGGGCCCGGACACATCATCCTGGCCCCCAGGAATCCCACAGTGTACTGTGCGAGTATGTGTTGCATTGTGGGGATCTCCACAGCAATGGGCGGGAGCCCATCAGTGCTGAAAGCAGCTGCCACAGACACATAGGGTAAATGGGTTAAGGAAGCACTCACACACACACACACACCCGCAACCTCATTTAAAAGCCCAGCTTCTTAGGCGGGGTTGCTGCCGAGGCATTGCAGGGAGCAAGTCTGCTCTCGCTGGTTCTCACAGGCAGTCAACCCCGGTCTTGGCTGTTCTCATGAGCAGCTTCACTGACCTCTCAAAATCAAAGTATTTGGGATCCTTCCATGAAATTTAATAGGAGCGGGCTTATGACAAACCAAGTATTTGGTACTACCTATAATTTAATTTATGGACTCCATTACAATGGCATTTTGTGATAACCACTGCATAGATGGCGCATCATGGATGAAATCTATTTCAAAGAGAAAAGGTCTACAGTGGCTGTTTAGCCATAATACTGTAAAACTGGACCGCTGTGTTCAAAGGCAGGCTCACCTCAACTCCAGAGGGAACAAACAAGGGCTGGCTTATCTCCATTATGTCTCATGAGTTTCCAGTGTGCAGCTGACTCACGGGTTGGATTTTTTAAAATTGTAACTGATTGAAATTTCTCATAGGTCTTCAGTTTTCCCAATTCTCTAGCTTTAATAATCTTTTGAAATGTACTAAAAAGCAACACTAAATTACATTGCAGTGCTTTTAAACTTTGAGTACTAGTCAATAGAAACTAATACAAGAAAATTCTAATTAACAGATGGATCTCAGGTCAAGCACTCGTGTTCAATCAGAATTTTAGCTTGCTCCATCCCAGTTCTGAACAGCTGTGATGCTGTATCTCTCTGTATGTCCTTCTGTGGTAGTATAACACTGTGTCATGATAACTTTGTGGCACAGTTGCTTACAACCCCCCCCCCTCCCAAACATTTGCATGTTAGCATAGCCAAGATTTAAAATTGGAGCTGTTTAAATTTCTATTTTATTCTCCCATTCTGTGGGTTAAATTCATCTCTGTGCTAGAGGGGAAAATAGATTCCAAAGGATATCTGAGTTGGAAGTAAACGCCTTCTAAAACAGTAACTATGAAAAAGTGTTTTCTGATGAAAGAATAGCCCTTCTTTGACATGTTCTAGGTGTATGAAGAGGGCTATGAAGTTAAGATTAATCTATGAAGTAGGGGAGAGCCACTGCCATGCTTGAGTTCTGCTCTATCGGGAATCTGTAACCCTGCTAAATTTTGATCCTAGCATGTTAAGTAATTTCTGCGCACAGTTTCAATAGTGAGGAAAATAAAATTTGTTTTCAAAAGCTCTCCCCATACAACATCATGCTGTGTTTCTCTTTGAGTTCTGTGTTTTAAATACCCTAGCTGCTTGGAGAAGCAACGAGGCACCTTATGTACTTCACAGTTTTCATTTAAGACAAAGGACCTGCTGCCAAATAGCCTCTTGGGGCACTTCTTTTGGGATGCACAGTTGTATCTCACACTGGCTGACATGGAGAGAAATTATTCAAAGTAGACCCACTGAAATTTACCCTTTTAATTTCAGTGAGATTACGCTGAATAATTTTCCTCATGTCCCACTTGCCCTTGATCTTCTAAGTGTATGTGCACCATCACTGTGAGATCTTTCTTGTTAAGTGATCATCATTTTAGAGACTGGCTGTCGGATGTTTGGGTTCAGTGGTGAAATTTTTATTTTGGATCTACAAATCACTATGTGGAGAATAAAGTGGCCCCAAAGAGTGCTGGTATTGGCAGTCACTCTTTAATGGTGCGGTAGTAAAAATTTCACAGGGTTTTTTGGTGGAGTGGGGTAGGTGAAGAGGAAGCTACGTTCTGTCACTCAGAACAGCCTCATGCGAAAATGAGGTAAGTCACCACACAAGGACTTTAGCTTTACTACTTCCAAAACAAATTTGTGATCTAAAGGTTTTGATGCAAGAACAGCTACATGTGAGATGCAGTTAGATTATGTAGAGGCAGGCAGTCCAGAAGATTTTTATTTTTTAAAGTATATTAAGAGGTATAACATTCTGTAAAAATTTCCAGTTGTATTTTATTCTTATAATTCAGTTGTATCTCATTTATCAGGCAGGAGACTCCTCTTCCTCCTTGCGTATGGTGAGGGTGGTTGTTTTTCTGAGGGATTAGCACAGTTGTGCCCTGTACTGGTACATAGCCAAGATACTTATTTTCCTTGAGCTCATTATGATGACCCTTTTTATGTTCCCATATTCTTTGCTGCTTGCTTCCCACAGCCCTTCAGAAACCACCTTTCAAAAGTTGCCATTTTAAGGAAAATCACCTCAGACAAAATTATCATGCTCAGGGGTGCAGACAGAGAAAAAGCTTCTCTCTTGATCATGGGGGGGGGGAGTGCAGTGGGAGATAAAGATACTTTTGGAAGGAGAAAAATATGTTTTGGGGATTGAAGATATGGGCTACTGGGTTTGGTGGGCAAGAATTCAGGAAAATGAGGGGGTAACTCCTCAATGCCTTGGGGGAAGAGCTGTACCCGTTCCTATGCTCCCTAAAATCCTGCTCCAAAAGTTGGAGATACATTCACTTCAAACTCATGTCTTATAATGAAAAATAAACAGCTGCTATGAGAGCCAGTGTGGTGTAGTGATTAGAGTGCTGGACTAGAACCAGGGAGACCTGAGTTCAAATCCCCGTTCAGCTATGTATTTGCTGGGTGACTCTGGGCCTGTCACCTCTCACTCAGCCTAACCTACTTCACAGGGTTGTTGTGAGGAGAAACCTAACCTTGGAGAAAAGAGAGGGATATAAAATGTAGGAAATAAATAACTTTTTAAAATGAAATAAACTAGGAGACACCTTAAGTGGGGAAATGCTTAACTAACAAGCAGAAGGTTGCTGGTTTGAATCCCCACTGCTACTATATTGGGCAGCAGCGATATAGGAAGATGCTGAAAGGCGTCATCTCAAACTGGGCGGGAGGAAGTAATGGTAAACCCCTCTTGTAAAACCAGGGTCATCCTATGAAACTTAATGCCAGGAAATTTAGGACCAACAAAAGGAAGTACTTTTTCACACCACACATAATTAATATACAGAATTCTCTGTCATGGGATTTGGTGATGGCCACTAGCTTGGATGGCTTTAAAAGGGGCTTAGACAAATTCATGGAGGACAGGTCTATCAATGGCTACTAGTCTGGTGGCTATAGGCTAACTCCAGCTTCAAAGGCAAGATGCCTCTAAATACCAGTTGCAGGGGAGCGATGGCAAGAGAGAGGGTGTGCCCTCACCTATTGCCTGTGGGCTTCTCGGAGGCATCTGGTGGGCCACTGTGTGACACAGGAGGCCTTGGGCCTGATCCAGCAGGGCTGTTCTTGTGTAATTCAAAACAAGTTGAGCAAGACTGGCAATCAAGTTTCTGGACCTGTGTGATTCCCTTAATAGCACTATGCATTGATGTACAAATAATTAGTAACAGAGTGATCACAACTCAGGCCACAGATGATAGTCATAGCTTTTCAGCTACAGATGCTACTAACTACAACATTTTAAGATTGCTTAGGTGGCAAGTCCTCAACAAGAACCAATCATACCAATTCAGGAGTAAATTATTGCAGGCATATGCCCAGGCAGCTCTGACTTTCCCATTATGGTCTGTCACTCCAAATAAAGATCCTATTTCCGTGCGCTGGAGCTGTTCACTTTCTCAGAGAGGCAGGGGGTAAAAATCCTGTTGCGGCCTGTGCTTATCTAACGGATGGATTTACACGCAGCTGTATCTAAACATCTTGTGAGAGTTTTTTATGTGGATGCAAAGTGTGAATTCTGGTGACTCGTTGCAAAATTACAGTTCAAGAAGCGTGCACTATGCTCATAAGTATTTTATACCTGCTTCCCTCAAAGACCCAAAGAAATCTTATGTAGATTTAACTAAAGGTTTATTCAGAAACAACTCAATTTCCTCCTTCTCCTTTCCCTCCCTTCTCTTTTCTGACTCCACAGGATCGCCACTGGGACAAACTTCTCAACAACAAAACATAAAAGATTACTCGCTGGAATACAATAACCATCCTAAAACAGCCGCTTAAGCCCAACTTGCTTTCCCAGCTAGTGGCGCATCCAGGTGTTTTACGAGCCTGGACCTAAAGGGCTTTGGAGGCCCCCTTCTCCCTGCTCCCCACTTTAGGGAAAGCTGGAAACTTTTTTAAAAAAACAAAAAACTTGAAGGCAGCGCTACCCACTGACCTGCATGTTGTGTGTGGCATGCCCAGCACTCTCCTATCCCTGGGGGCCTCCAAATATCCGGGGGGGGCTCCCTGCAGTCCTCCACAGTGTCCACCCTGCTGCACCAATTTCCTTTTTTATGGGCCATGTACATGGGTGGGTGCTGAGAGCCGCAGCTGAACAGGTCTCCGTGGTGGCAGCTATGCCAATGGTCCCGGCCTGGGCCTAGCCAGAGGCCTGAGCAGGTGAGCCACTTCCACTTGGTATGAGTTGCGAGTGTCTGAAGCCCGTTTCGCAGAAGTGGCTCGCTTGCTCAAACCTTGGCCATTGGCCTAGCTGCCACCCCACCCCTGGCCGTGCTGGGTGCACATGGCACACAAAAAAGAGATTGGCACTGGTGTGGCAGGAGGCTGCAGAGAAGCCCCAGGGCACTTGGAGGCCCCCTCCCCTTGCTGAAGACCAGACTTTGTCCCAGAAGACTGGTTCAAAGAGCACCGCTGTTCCCAGCTCCTTAGCTAATTTAAAATCTGTATAAATTAAAATCAGGGTGGTTTAGTTTGCAGAGCCGACTGAACTGTGCCAAGGGATGGGGCTCTAGAACAGAAATTCAAAGGATGTCCCAATCTGTTTACACTGTAGCAAATGAGTTTGACTTGTAGTGTACAAAGCAGAAGCCTGACTCATGTTTGTCCTAAAAATGAGTCTTAACAGCACGTTTAAAAAGAAAGCATTTGTGTTTCCGCCCGGTTTCGAACCGGGGACCTTTCGCGTGTTAGGCGAACGTGATAACCACTACACTACGGAAACGTGATGTGTAAAGAAGCTTTTAAATAATCTCCTTATAAAACAGCTTCATGCTCCGGTACGTTTCCTCTTTGAAGTTTGGAGCTCTGCAGAATAAAATCCACCTCTTTGCACTATAAACAGAAACTTCTCAGTTAACGTCTGCATACTAAGATAATAATAGGGAAAACTAGCAGCAGCACAAGTGTACTGGGAATAAAATTTAGTTTTGCCAATCTACCTGACAGTACATAAATTTCGCTTACGACCTGCAAGTTCCGTTCCCATATTTCACAACACGTTAAAAAAAACCGCAGGAGCTCTTCCTGTACACTCGTTTTGTCACATGCAACTTGATAGAAATGGAGACCAGAATGTATTTCCTTAACTAAAAGGAAAGCACCTTCTTTTACAGACCCTGCAATTACATCAGAAGGTTAGATCAGGCTTTTAAAACAATTTTATCAAGGATTTGTAATGACTGAAAAAATTAAAGTAATTTTAAAAATCAATATCGTCCCTGGGTGGGCTCGAACCACCAACCTTTCGGTTAACAGCCGAACGCGCTAACCGATTGCGCCACAGAGACTCCGCTGGTAGAAACTTTCTGCCAGGAAGGTACTAATGGTTTCTAGGCTGCGGTTTTTGGTGTTTTTACTTTTATTTTTAAATGTGCTCGTGAATTTTCGTGGAATCCGTTTCTAAAATAAGTGTTACGGAGGACAGAAAAGAGATTCGTTGATTGAGGCGTGGGAGAGAAAAACTGAGTAATAACTCAACGAAAGCTGCTTCCGTAACAATAAGAGACAGTAAACTGAAGAGCCGCCAAGAGCCTTTACTAGGTCATTCAAACGTACAGGCGCACGTAGGCTTCCCGGATGCCCGACGGCCCCACCCCAATTTGCTACCTTCTTTCAGGAAATAAGACGAGTCGATCGTTCGATAGTGTGGAGATTCCAAACTCTTATTTCAGCCTAGGACTTTCCGCTTTGACGCACGAATTCAGCACTAGCACGAGCCAGGGAGCTGCAGGTTGAACAACTTCATTCATTCTCTTGTACGATCTTTGTAGACAGTCACGTATCTTCTATCATACCCAGCCCCAGAGAGGTCAGAAGCAGTATATACTGAAGAAATTGAGTGACACTTGATTTAATTAGTGAGGAGGGATTACTACTGCCTTTTGATTCTGTTCTGGCAGCAGTCACTAACAAAAAATATCTTCATCACACCTCACACTTCAGTGCATGTTGAAGGAAATGCACATTTGTAAACTGCCCAGAGACGCAACTTTTGGGCGGTATAAAAATATGTTTAAAAAACAAACAAACCCCTTTCCAGCCTTTGAAACCTGTGTTGAGAATCCCGAAAAGCAGCATGGACCTCAGCGGAATAGGGGCCCCTGCTAAGATTGGCCAGGGGCAGCAGCCCCACGCCCCCGACCAGGAACAATCAGGCAACAATGACTGCAGCAGTTGTAGCCCCCCTAGCGCCCGCCCTCCGCCCTCCAAGCTGATTCATAAAGAAGAGGAAGACCTCCGTCCAGATCATTTCCGAAGACGCAGCAGAGCCTCAGCCTAGCTGTGGAGGCAGGAGCTGAGCTGGGCTTATTTAAGACTCGTTTGCAGCCTGTCTATCTTCACTTTTTGAAATGGAGCACCTTTATCCTCTAACTGCCCAATGACTGTATGCATGTTTACCTAGAAGTAAGCCTGACTGAGTTCGGGGGGGGCTTACTCCCAGGTTAGTGTGCACAGAGTTGCAACACATTGAAAATAAAGGCTCTGCTGGTCTGGCTCCAACCATGCGGGGCAAAATATGCTGTCTGGCATATTGGAGTTTAGTAGGATCACACACACACACACACACACACAGCCCTATTAAATGTGTCAGTGTGACAGTGCGTGTGGCTTTATATTCTATAATTCTAATCCGCAATATCTTCAACATCATGTAATGCATCAGATTAGTTATCTTCTAGCACTGCATATGTAATCTTAAGCACTCATGTTTATACTCCCACCTACCTCTCTACTGTTGTGTAATATTAACTTAGATAAATGATGTGTTAGATGACCCACGCAGCCTTCCAGCTAAGAGTGGCTTCCCCTTTTAGGCAGCAATTACATTTGCCACAGGTACACCAATTTTTTTAATTGCAGCCAGAATGTGTAGTATGAAAAATAAAGAAGTCAGTTTGGAGGGCAGTCCCCTTAGCTGCCATCTTATAAAGATTAAATGAAGGACCAGTTTGGTAGGGCCAGGGGATGGGCCCAGAAGATTTCACAAAGGGTCCCCTACCTTTCCCCATAGGGAGCACAGGGAGGGGGGTGGCAAGAAGAGCAAGTGGCCCCCAACTTAGCTCACACACACCCTTTCTGTTGCTAGAGATTTTACTTGAAGGAAAGTCACTTTTCAGATACTCAGAGTGTTTTTTAAAAATTGTCATCAGTTGATATATATTTATTCTCTCTCTCTCTCTCTCTCTCTCTCTCTCTCACACACACACACACACACACACACACACACAGGCGTATCTAGGGAAAATAGCACCTAGGGCAAACACTGAAATTGCGCCCCTTGTCCAAGCATCTGACACCCATCTTTCAGATAACTTTACCATAATATTAGCTGAAAAATACAAGTAAAGCTCGTTAATCTTTTAATATTTCAAAAACTATTTTAGCAGTGGACTTAGACCAAAAAATGCTGGAAAACTACAAATTTCAGTATGCTGGGGCTCATGAAATACCCAAATACTATGTGGAGGTGTACTTGGAAAACTAAACAGAAATGCCTGTCTAATTCTCTACTATGTATTGTAGCATCACCATTACATAAGTTTTAAAAATAAATGGAGAATTTGACTTTTCCCAGATACTCTGTAAATAATTAAAGGATATGCAGAGTAAACTGTGTCACTGCTTGGAATATATTCTAGTATTTCAGAAAGACAGTTAAAATGAGAGAAAGAGAGCAAGAAACTTCCAGTGGGCCTTAATATTAAGGATTTCACACTGATTCAAAGACAAATTCACCATTAATAGCCATATTAGCAAGACATCACATTTAACTCACTTATCACAAGAAGCAAAGTAAGAGCAAATGAATACAATCCTAGCTCATAAGCATCAGCTCAGTATTCACAAGCCCTGATTCTCTGTACATAGTGCCAATCTGAATATGTGTACAGTGACTTATATTATATATTATTTTTTTTTTACCTGTAGCCCCTTCGGGGGGCTTCCTAAAGGCTGGGGGGTTTGCAAAGGTTCCTCCTCCCCCCACTGGCCTCTAGGGCCTCACAGGGACCATTTGAGCATGTGCAGTGGCCATTTTTTAAAATCTTTTTTTTTAAATGGCCACTGAAAACAAAATGGCCACTGTGCATGCTCAAATGGCCTCTGCAAGGCCTGGCATGACCTAGGGCCTCACAGAGGCCATTTGAGCATGCACGGTGGCCATTTTGTTTTTGGCAGACATTTTTTTATTAAAAAAATAATTTTACAAAATGGTGCCCCCTTCAAGTGGTGCCCAGGGCACGTGCCCTGCCTGCCCTACCCCTAGATATGCCCCTGCACACACACACACACACACACACACACACACACACACACACACACACACATACCACTAGCAATAGAGAGAGAATGCAGTTCCCATAGGCTCGCTACATTTGTGGTTGGGTTAGTATGAAGGGCCAGACTGGGGGCACTGAGAGGGCGGTGGAATGTATGTGGGGAGGACGCTGGGTTTTGAGCAAAATGGGTAATTAAAGATGGGAGTATTCACTGCTGCCGAGTGCGGCGGGGCGTAGGGGCACCCCTTGGGTGGGGTGCACCAGGAATATGCCCAGTGGGCCGGTCGGAGCCTGTTAATATGACAAAAATACTCTTCTTCCTCTTTCAGAACACATAGGGGAAAGTTCACCCCCTCTGAACAACACTTTGTCCCTTCTTTGCCTCTCCCCCACATCCTCCCCTACCCCCACCCCCAGTACCAGCACTGCTGCCTTTCTCCATATAACTGAAGCACCAGGCAAAGCACTGGAGAAGGTGAATGTGCAACCTACAAGGGAAAATAAATGGGAAGAAGCATTTTTAAACAACGGGTCATTGAAAATGGCATGTTTATATAGGAAGCTGCCTTGTACCAAGTAAGACTATTGGTCCATCTAACTGAGTATTGTCTACACCGGGGTTCCCAAGCTTGAGTCCCCAAACATTGTAGTCCAATGACATCTAGAGACCCAAGGTTGGGAACCCTGGTCTACTGGTAGCAGCCCTCCATGGTTTCAGATTTCCCAGCCCTCTCTGGAGATGATAGGAACTGAAACAGCCCTTCCTGACTGGTGATCTGGATTCTTTGAATCCTACTGATCAGTGGTGGCTCCGCCTCTGATGCCAAGGACATCAGTGTGAGACACCAACTACATACACATGCGGGAAGGACTCAGTGGTTCAGCATCTGTGTTGCATGCAAAAGGCCCCAGTTTCACTACATATACTTTGGGACATTTTTATATTTCTATACTATTTTTTCAGTACATGCATGAGGATGTTTTATATTTTATTTTTTATGATTTTAATTGTATTTTAAGTTGTTCTATGTAGAACTTTTAATACTTATTATTAAAATACCCATTTTTATCTATATCCACAGTTTTTAGTAGCCTAGCATTATATTAGCTTCCCTCCCCTGATCTTTTATAATATAACCTCTTCTGCAATAGTGCTGTCAAATTCCCAACTCTGAGGATTTCCTCCTCCCACTCCGTGAAGGCTTCTAAATGTCATTGAATGTGACTGTAGGCAACAAAGGGCATGTGCAAGACAAACAAACAAACAAAAGCACAGGTGTGTGTTGTAGTGGTGCATGGTACATTTGTGCATTACACTCACATGCCATTTTGCAGTTCTGAATTTTCCTGCTCCAGTCTGCAAATGGGAGTATCCCCCAAGGCACATTGTGAGGTCTCTAGGTATCAATAGATGTTTGAGTCTGTTGTCTCTGGTTTGAATAAGGATCAACCAACTGGTTTGAATATGGACCATGTGTACTACCACATTTCAGAGTTCACTAACTCTGCTAGGAATTAAGTACCACTGTTAGGAGGAAATGGTTATCACCAACTACTGCTTATCTTTTGTACTTTTAAGCTTGTGACAACAAGATTAGGCCCCATTTCTCCCTCCTGCTTTCCTTTTTTTTTTTAATCTGTGCACACATGTGCATATATACCTGCCTACATTGCGTGTGGACTGTTAAGTGGACTTCAGCTCACGAAAGCATCTGCTACAATAAACCCATTAGTCTTGAAAGTGCCGTTGTCATTTTTGCTGCTACAGACAAATACAGCTATGTCAATGCAAGTGTGCACAAAACATGTGCATGTCAGAAATTTCATTAGGCAATTTTATAATAAATATTTCCCCCTTACAGCCTTAGTGTATTTCCTCCGTGTGTGTGTGTGTGTGTGTGTGTGTGTGTAATGCTTGTGCTAACTGAATGTTTTAAGACAGCCACTTCCTTTGTGGGAACATGAGTAAACATGGTTTTCTGGTGGGTTTTTTTGTTTTTTTTTAATGATCTGAAGGAGACTAAGCCAAATGAAGCAAGAGAAAAGCTGGACTGCAACTAAGGGGAAGCATAAAGATATCAATATGAGAAGGCTGTGCTTTGTTTGGGATAGGTATGTCCTTGAAAAGATCTTCACCTCTGCATGTGGCACTCTTCTGATCATAACCGCCTTGGGATTGTTTTAATGAAAGGTGGTATATAAATTTAACAATCAATCAATCAATCAGTGCTCGAGCCAGTCCGGGCCCTAGGATAAATAACATCCTGAGCAAAATGTGCCCTCCCGCCCCACCGTTAGCTTATCACTGTTGCCAAATTGTGCTGTTTGTGCAAAAACCTAATAGTGTATCAGGCTCCACTACTGTTTCCAGGCTTAATCCCAGCAATGCCCATGAAAAGGGCCTAGAGCTACGTCTCAATAATTTGCTGCTTTGCTACTACTAAAGTTGTTCCGTTGAGTCGGTGTCAACTCCTGGCGGCCACAGAGCCCTGTGGTTGTCTTTGGTAGAATCCAGGTGGGGCTTACCATCGCCATCTCCTGTGGAGTATGAGATGATGATGCCTTTCAGCATCTTCCTATATCGCTGCTGCCTGATATAGGCGTTTCCCATAGACTGGGAAACATACCAGCGAGAATTCAAACCAGCAACCTCTTGCTCCCTATGAATATATACCGATCTTCAACCAAAGTTCACAAAGCGGTTTACAAAGAAAAATACACAAATAAAATGTTCCCCTGTCCCCAAAGGGCTCACAATCTAAAAAGAAACATAAGGCAGATACCAGCGGCAACCGCTGGAGGGATGCTATGCTGGGGCTGGATAGGGCCAGTTGCTCTCCCCCTGCTAAATATAAGAGAATCACCACTTTAAAAGGTGTCTCTTTGCACAGTTAGCAGGGGTTGCTGTCAGTGTTCTCCTGCTCCACTTCTTCTGGGATCCCACGGAAGTCTTCTAGGCCTTCTGCATGTTCGCAGTAGGTTAGTATTCTTATTTGTAAGGCCCAGGACGGAGTCAGTGGTGCTTCTCATCAATCCTAAATGCAGCTCCCTGACTAATTGTTCATTGGACTTGTGTGAAGCTTCAGCCAAAGCTTAGTTGAATGCTCTGCAGAGTTCTGGCACTATGTGTGTGTGTGGTGGGGGGGCTGACTGTGCAGACTGTGCAGTGCTGTTCTCGAAGGGAAACAGAGTCCTCTTGAGCCCCTGCATCATATCTCTATGGCTGCTCCTCTTCTTGGGAACACTCTTCCCCGCCAGATTCATTCATCCCCCTCACTGGCTGCTTTTAAGGCCCTTCTTAAGACCCACCTCTTTCGCCAGGCATTTGCCTATTATTTCTTGTTTACACAGTCGGACTGCTGTTATTGACTGGTTTGTTTTATCCAGACATCGAGTCCTTCCCAAGGACCTGGAATGGCTGAATTTTATTATCAATATCATTGTTGTTGTTGTTATTATAGATATCGTCACAGAATATAGCCATGTAACTGGTGAAGCAATCTCTTGAAGATCTGAACCATAGGATGCAGGCAAGACTCTTGAGGTGAGATATATGAAATGTAGAACAAACAACAAAACAAAACAACCCAGAAAGCATCCACTAAGATATCAGCAAAAAGGAGGCCACTTCTGAAAATGTTATGGAATGTATGTAAAGTCCTTTTATTGCTTGTAGATATTATATGCCCAATGCACTTCAGTCAAAAAGACTACCTCAGGGGCAACTATATGCTTGACCCTTACAAGAGATCTCTGATAAAAGCTACTGCTTATTAGCTTCATTTCACTGGAATGAAGCTAATAAGCACCATCTTTTATCAGAATCTAATTGTCAAGATTAAATTAAAAGAATCTAATTAATAGAATCTAATTGTCATGATTCTAATTGCCCCTGAGGAAGGCCTTTTGGCTGAAATGAAAGGCCTTTTGAAATGGAAGGCCTTTTATTTATTTATTTATTTATTTATTTCATTTATAAACTGCCCCATCCAAAGGCTCTGGGAGGTGTACAACAACTTTAAAAAGACATTAAAACACACCATTCAAAACATAGTGCTAAAAACAATATAAAAACAATTCAAAAACAATTAAAACCATTTAAAACCAATACTTTAAAAAACAATTTAGAAACCTTGGAAGGCCAGGCCAAACAAATATGTTTTTAGGGCTCTCTTAAAGGCCAACAGGGAGCCTAAACTGTGGATATCTGCTGGGAGTGCATTCCATAGGCCAGGAGCAGCTACAGAAAAGGCCCGGTTCCAGGTCGCCACCAGATGTACCGGTGGTAACTGGAGATGGACCTCTCCAGATGACCTCAACGAGCGATGGGGAGCATACTGAAGAAGGTAGAGAGCATTTTGGCTGAAATGCATTGGGCATATAATATCTACAAGCAATAAAAGGACTTTACATACATTCCATAATATTTTGAGAAGTGGCCTCCTTTTTGCTGATATCTTAGTGGATGCTTTCTGGGTTTTTTGTTTTGTTTTGTTTTGTTGTTTGTTCTATATTTCATATATCTCACCTCAGGTGTCTTGCCTGCATTCTATGGTTCAGATCTACAAGAAATTGCTTCATCAGTTACATGGCTCTAACAAATGCAACTCTGGGAGTGAGTAACTTCCCTTTCACAGCTCCAAGAAGTAGTACAAATGTAGCATACGATCAGACAGGCTTCTCTGTAAATGAATGCCCTATCTAATATCTAGTATCTTGGTGTCTAGTAAATGCAAGATAAATATGTTGCAACTTTGATGCTTTTCGGGAAGCACCATCAGCCACTTCTTATATGAGTGATATTTTCCTCTTTGACAGTTATCACAGCATGCTTCTTCTCTACTACGGGAACTTAATTTCAATAGCTTTTTTTTTTTTAGGCAATCTGCAGGTTACATCACCAGTGGCCTGAGATGAATTCATATTCCCAGTTCCTCCTTTGCAATCTGTAATGTTCTCAGAATAACTGATGCTAATTTCATTCCACAACACTTACCTTCACTGAAAATGATCATTTTCAAGAGCTTCCATTGCAGCTATTGTAGTGATTTAAGAGCATTTTGCAAGCAACAATAATCTGCTTTGAATCCACATGGTGGAAATTTAGCAGCATGAAAATCTTTTGAATGAATAAATAAAATAACTGTTCAGCTCCTCATGGCATGTTTGTGAACACATGCGAATAGTTTTAAGTGCACAGGAATTTGTCTTTTAAACCAAGGGCAGGGCTACATGGAGTGAGGAAAACATGCATTTCTCAACCCCATATTTTCCTTGTAAGGACAGAGGTGTATCTAGGGAAAACAGCGCCCAGGGCAAACACTGAAATTGCGCCCCCTGTCCAAACATCTGACACCATCTTTCAGATTACTTTACCATAATATCAACTGAAAAATACAAGTCAAGCTCGTTAATCTTTTAATATTTCAAAAACTATTTAGCAGCGGACATAGCCAGACCAAAAAATGCTGGAAAACTACAAATTTCAGTATGCTGGGGCTCATGAAATACCCAAATACTATGTGGAGGTGTACTTGGAAAACTAAACAGAAATGCCTGTCTAATTCCCTACTATGCATTGTAGCATCACTATTACATAAGTTTTAAAAATAAATGGAGAATTTGACTTTTCCCAGATACTCTGAAAATAATTAAAGGATATGCAGAGTAAACTGTATCACTGCTTGGAATATATTCTAGAATTTCAGAAAGACAGTTAAAATGAGAGAAAGAGAGCAAGAAACTCCCAGGGGGCCTTAATACTAAGGATTTCACACTGATTCAAAGACAAACTCACCATTAATAGTCATATTATTAAGACATCACATTTAGCTCACTTATCACAGGAAGCAAATTCAGAGCAAATGAATACAATCCTAAGCCTCAGCTCAGTATTCACAAGCTCTGATTCTCTGTACATAGTGCCAAACTGAATATGTGTACAGTAACTTATATTAAATTAAATTAATAATTTTTTTTACCTGTAGCCCCTTCGGGGGGCTTCCTAAAGGCCATGAGGGTCAGCAAAGGTTTCCCCCTCCCCCCGCCGCCCTCTTAATTCTCCGCTACAGCCCAGGCTGAGGGCCTTGCAGGGACCATTTGAGCATGCACGGTGGCCATTTTATTTTCAGCAGCCATTTTTTAATTTTAATTTTAATTTTAATTTTTAAAAGCGTCACCCCCCCTTCAAGTGGCACCCGGGGCACATGCCCTGCCTGCCTTACCCTAGGTACGCCCCTGTGTAAGGAAAGTGTGATGGAAGGGGGCACTTACATGAGAGTATCAGGGGTGCAAGGAGTTCCTTACGTCTTCCTCTACTCTTCCCTGCAAATCAGTACATGAGCCCACTGGGGTGGGCAATATTGTCAGGCAATATGAAGGACCAAAGTACTAAATAATTGATTTGGGGCATGTGCCCCAATGGCCCAATTCTACAAATGCCCCAAACCCCTGCTGTATCTGAACTGGTAAGCTAGAGATACCAGGGACTGAAGCTGGGACCTTCTGCATGCAAAATATGCACTCTGCCCCTGAGCTATGAGAATCCTGTCTTTTAAAATGACCTTCACGATCAGTGATTTACCAATAGGAATGTTCTTGACTTGATTTGTAGAACTGGATGCAGCCTGGGCAGCCCTTTCAGGAGGCAAGGTGAGATCGTCACCCCAGGCAGATGATTATTGAAGAATCAGGGGCAAGATGCCCTCCTGTGCCCCCTTTTAAAGAAAAGGGAAAGCGGGAGGGTGCACACAAGGGGTGCAGCATTTGGCACCCTGCCTCCTGTGCACAGAGGTTTTGAGCTTCCACTGGATGCAGTACTCACATGACTTTGTAACTCCAAACTGCTCTGTTAACTAACTGGTACTCTGAAGGTTGTATTATGTACTGTATTAGAGAGGACAGCCACTTTTACTAACATCTACAACTGATACCATGGCCGTATACATATGGCTCTGTAATTTCATGGCTCTAAATGCAATAACCAATGCCATCATTTAAGCTGTTTATTTACCTGGCTTACCATATCATTCTAATTTCCCATTTCCCATTAGTCTCTGCAGGATCTTGTTCTGAAGATGAAAAGAGACCCATACAGATTTTAGAAGAATGTATCATAAATCTCATTCAAATTAATGGCAGCTGTTTGGGGGTTGTCTGTCCTAAGTAGCTGACACCCTTCTTTTTTTAAAAAAATATGCAGATTAAAAAAGCAATCCAGCAATCAATTAAGAGATGTGGCTTACAGCTGATAAGTTCGATGTATTAATAACACATCAGAAGATGATATGCCTCTATCATGCAGTCGAGCTGTGAAGCCATAAGAAATGTTCCATGATGCAAGGGAGATTATCACTTCCTCCCTCTGTGGTTTGAGCTGCTAAAAAGGGCTGAGCAGAATATCCTCACAAGCCTCCTGTAAAATGGATCATGAAGTGGTGGGCTGCTTTGTCCTTCTGGTCATCATCACTCTTTTAAGTGTGGTCCAAAATGGTAAGGAAGAACAATATGTTTGGAAATGGAGAGTTTAGAGGAGGATGAAGAGCAAACCTGTGTATGATGCACTGCTGAGAGTAAATTGAAGCAACTTTGCTTGCATGCATCATGTCTTTTTGTATTTGTGCTTGTGTGTGTTGGTGTCATTTCTGAGTTTCCCTTGGAATGCCTTCCCTCTTTATTGGCTTGTCTAGATGGGTTTGAATTCAGTCCTTGGGGATTATACTCAGATTGATTCAATCTGGACTAGACATTCACTTTCATGTGGCTACTCTAAAAGTAAAGAAAAAGTAAGGGTTGCAATGTGGGAAGCTTTGTTGTGGCAAGTTATAGAATGTGGAATAAATGTTTCTTTCTCTGCTACAGTAGGTAGGTTGCTCAAGAGAGTTTGTTGCTGTAATAATTTGCAGCAGTTGACCTAGCTGCTAATGCCTTAGCTTAGAGAGATCAAGAGTGCAAAAAATATACATACATTCTAGGAAACATTGAGTAGGTAGGGAAGGAAAGGTGGTCTTGTGGTGGTGAACATGAATTGTCCCCTTTGCTAAGCAGAGGTTTGCATTTGGGTTTGCATCTGGGTGACTACTTGTGAGATCATCCCCTTAGGGAATGGGGCCATGACTCAGTGGAAGAAGGTCCCAGGTTCACTCCCTGGCCACTTCAGGTAGGGCTGGGAAAGACTCCTGCCTGAAATCTCGGAGAGCTGCTGCCAGTCAGTGCAGACAATATTGAGCTAAATGGACAATGGCCTGACTTGTTTTAAGGCAGCTCCCTATGTTCCTGCGCTCCAGGGCTCACACGCTGTGTCAGTGCCGGCAACAGGCAGTTTCATTTTTTCACCCTCTCCCAGGATGGACATGGGAGGTGATGGGGCCCAGGGTGGGGACTAGAGTGATGAGAGAGAGGTTAAGGGAAGGGTGCTCCAAATTTCAACTTCTCAGGGGTGGTTGAAGTGGTCACTTCAGCTGCCAGGCGACTGGGGTGGCAGTAGGTAGCAAGATGCCTCCCACCAATGACATTGGAGCAGCTCTCCATCTGACCCTTATTTTATTTATTTATTTATTATATTACATTTATTTTAATTTTATTTCTCAAAACTGACCCTTGCAAGCTTTTCAAGGAGCACCCTTTCCCTTGTACTCCTTGAAAAGCTTGCAAAAAAGCACAAGGAGAGAAGAAGAGGCTGCTGGCAATCTTCCCTCCTCCCTGTGCCACTTTCAGAGCTTGCGAGGGGTCAGTTTTGAAGGGGGCTGGCCCCGGCAGGGATGTGGGACAAGGCAGCATTTGGTGCCTCACCTCAAGTGCTGCAATGGCTTCAGCCGCCCCAACCATTCGCCACAGTTCCTCTCGCACAGCTGCACGTACACGACTGGGAAGGGAGGGTAAATCTGGAAGTGGAGCTCACCAACTGAGAGAGATTCCTAGCTTGCAGACTCGTTTTTAAAAGTATTCGTAGCCATTTGTTTTTAGTCACCAGGAGAGTAACTTGGCTGGCAGTTGTGTGCTCCCTGGAGCCCCAGCCTTTGAATTAGCAGTGTGAGATCAGTGTGGGATGTCATTGGGAACAGGCAATCTTGCTATAGGGAAAAGGCTTTTGCTCAGCTTTTGGGGGGTAAAAAAATGAAACAGAGAAAGAGGTGTTCCTACAATACGAATATAATGGATATTTATATACCACTTTTCAATAAAAGGTTCCCACAGTGGTTTACATAGATATAAATAAAATAAATTAAAATGTTTCCCTGTCCCCAAAGGGTTTACAGTCTAAAAATAGAGCCCTCAAAGGGCTCACAATACTTCCCACTGCTAAAGAGGAGTTAGACGTATCCTTCAAAGAAAAAAGTAGTAACCCACATTTCCCATAAACATAGGCTTTAGGAGTGGGGTCTGCCACTCTTAGGGGCTAAAAATGCATTTTGGAGTCTCTTTGTCACTTACTTACTTATTCGTAAAGAAAAGCAGCTTCAGAGGAGAGGCTCAGCAAAGCACGTCCCCCGCCCCAGCCCTGATTTTAACCATCCCCTGGCAGCTGTTTTCTGCTCCAAATGCCACCCCCCCAGCTTCAAAATGCATGCGTAAACCACATTCTGGACTCCATGGGGGGAAACAATGTGGAGATTATGTGCAATAGAAAATGGGTGGGTGGGGATGGGGGTGTACGACTATGATTACAAATGTTTATATACTACTTTTCAACAACAGTTCTCAGAGCTGTTTAGATTATTATTATTATTATTTTACACAGTCAGATAGGTGTTATTGACTGGTTTGTTTTATCCAGACATCGAGTCCTTCCCAAGGACCTGGGATGCCAGAGTTTTATCATCAATACTGTTGGTTATTATAGATATCGTCGCAAAATATAGGCTGTTCCCAGTAAAGCTGCTTTTTGTAATTGGCTGATGGTGATTTCTGTGGCCCCTATGGTGTTGAGGTGCTCTTCAAGGTCTTTTGGAATTGCACCTAGAATGCCAATTACCACTGGGATTATTTTGGTCTTTTTCTGCCACAGCCTTTCAATTTCAATTTGTAGATCTTTGTATTTGGTTATTTTTTTCTATTTCTTTTTCTTCTATTCTGCTATTCCCTGGTATTGCTATGTCGATTATTTTGACTTGTTTTTCTTTCTTCTCGACTACAGTTATATCTGGTGTATTGTGTGGCAGATGTTTGTCTGTTTGTAGTCGGAAGTCCTATAATATTTTTACATCTTCATTTTCTTCAACTTTTTCAATTGTATGGTCCCACCAATGTTTGGCTACAGGTAGCTTGTATTTTTTGCAGATGTTCCAGTGTATCATCCCTACTACTTTGTCATGCCTTTGTTTGTAGTCAGTCTGTGCGATCTTTTTACAACAGCTGATTAGGTGGTCCACGGTTTCATCTGCTTCTTTACAAAGGCAGCACTTGCTGTTTGTGGTTGATTTTTCGACTTTTGCTCTTATTGCATTTGTTCTTAGTGCCTGTTCTTGTGCAGCCAGTATTAAACCCTCTGTTTCCTTCTTCAAGTTGCCATTCTTAAGCCATTGCCAGGTCTTGGTGATGTCTGATTTTCCACTTATATTGTGCAAATATTGACCATGCAGTGGCTTATTTTTCCATTTTTCTGCTCGGTTCTTGACTTGTTCCTTCTTGTAGGTCTGCTTTGTTTCTTTGGTGTTGAATAGTTTCGCATTATTGACCATTTGAAGTGCATCTTCTTCACTGTCCTTGATATATTCTTCAAGGCCTCTTTTCTCCTCCTCTGCTGTTTGATGGACTTGCAGCATTCCTCTTCCACCTGAGCTGCGAGGGAGGTATAGCCTATCGACATCACTGCGGGGCTGCAGAGCATGACTGATGGTCATGATTTTCCTGGTCTTACGATCTAGCGTCTCTAGCTCTGCCTGGGTCCAGTCTATTATTCCTGCAGTGTATCTGATAACAGGTATAGCCCAGGTGTTTATGGCTTGTATGGTGTTCCCACCATTGAGTTTGGACTTGAGGATTTTTCTAACTCTCCTGATGTATTCACTTCCCATTTTTCTTTTAACTTCAGTGTGTGCGATGTTATCAGCCTGGAGAATGCCCAGGTATTTGTAATGTTCTTTCTCTTCCAGGTTCTTGATCTTGCTTCCATTGGGCAGTTCTATTCCTTCTGTTTTTGTTATTTTCCCACTGTTCATTATTAATGCAGCACACTTGTCTAGTCCAAACTCCATTGCTATATCGCTACTGAATATACGGACAGTGTTTAGCAGTGATTCGATTTCTGACTGGGACTTGCCATACAACTTCAGATTGTCCATGTACAGCAGATGGTTGATTTTACTGGATGTTTTAGATGTTTGGTATCCGAGGCCTGTTTTGTTTAGTATTTGTGAAAGTGGGGTCATGGCGATTACAAACAACAGAGGGGATAGTGAGTCCCCTTGGAAAATGCCTCTTCTAATGCTAACCTGTCCAAGTGTCTCGCCATTGATTGTTAACTGTGTACTGCACATGCTCATTGCTTTTTTGATAAATATCTGAATGTTTTTGATGACACCAGTTGTTTCTAAACATTTTAGTATCCATGTGTGAGGCAATGAATCGAAGGCTTTCTTGTAGTCAATCCATGCAACACTTAGATTGGTTTTTCTTCTCTTGCAATTTTCTAAAATCATTTTGTCAATCAGCAGCTGGTCTTTTGTGCCTCTGGTGTTCAGGCAATTTCCTTTCTGTTCAACTGGAAGCTGTTTGTTAGTTAATAAGTGTTGCATCACTTCATCTGCTATTATTCCAGTTAATAATTTGAACATGGTTGGCAGGCAGGTTATCGGTCTATAATTACTTGGAACTGCACCTTTTGCTGGGTCTTTCATGATGAGATGAGTTTTCCCAGTTGTTAGCCATTGTTCAATATCACCTCCTTGCAAAATGTGATTGAACTGTTTTGATAGTTGTTTATGAAGGCTTGTTAGGTGTTTAAGCCAAAAGCAATGCAGTTCATGGTCGCCTGGTGCAGTCCAATTTTTAATTTTCTTTGCTCTTTCACTTATTAATTCTGGTGTTATTATTAGATCTTGCATTTGTTGGTTACATTTTTTTACCTCTTTCATCCAGCCTGCTTTTTTATTATAATCTATTGGATTGTCCCATAATTTCCCCCAGAATTGCACTGTTTCTTCTTTATTTGGTGTTTCTAGGTTTCTTGCAGTTTCTCCTTCTATGCTTTGGTAGAAACGTCTCTGATTCGACTGGAATTTAAGATTCTGCCTGTGTTGTGTAGTTCTGGCTTCATATCTGCTAATCTTCTTTGACACTGCTGTTATTTGCTGCTTTATTATTTCCAGGACTTCTTTAATTTTCCTTGAATCTAGGTGGTATTTTTGGATCAGATACTGTTTGGTGTTTTCATTCTTCAGCTTCTTGTCTTTCATATCTTTCAATTTACTAGCATCTGATCTAAGCCTGGAGATTTTATTTTCTAATCTAATCTTCCATTTAGGTGATGTACTACTTTCTTTTTTGACAGGTCCATTGATCTTATATCCGAGCTCTTGTGTTGTTGTTGTTGCTGCACTGTACATTAGTTGGTTTGTTTCTTGCAAATTCTTGGTTGTTATTTCTGCAAGTGCAGCATTGACATCTTTTAATGCCTGAGCAAGTTGTTTTTTGGCAACTGTTTTTAGAGCTGGAAGTCGAACCCTGGTGGTTGTTTGGTTCATGTGCTCAGTTATTTTTTGCTTTAGTTATTATTATTATTATTATTATTATTATTATTATTAAATTAAGTTGTTTCCCTGTCCCCAAGGGGCTCACAGTCTAAAAAGAAACACAAAGTAGATACCAGGAACAACCACTGTTGGTGGGATCTCTCTATAGCTGAGGTAGGGTCCTCCCTTCCTTGTGTGCACCCTCTTCCCTTTCCCCACTTTGAAAGCAAGGAACAGAAGGGCATCTTACCACCTTATTGGTGCCCCAGTACACTCCTGCCTGAGGTGATTGCCTCACCTTGCCTCATAGAAGGTCCTCCACTGTTCAACTCTTCCTGCTTCTCATTCAGTTATCCGGAAAGGAAAGGGGGGAAAGCAAAGAAAAGGGAGTGCTGGAGCTCCATCAGACACATCTGCATACAACATGTAACAATAGTTACATGCAATAAATCCCTTAGGAGCATTTGCACTGGAGTACTGATCTAAGAACTGATCCAGGGTGAGCTCAGGTGTTCAGCAGAAGCAGTTGGGTTTCACGAAACCTTTGGAGCCAGTGACTACACAGAGGAAGTCAGCCCTGGCTGCTATGGTTATGCAAATGATTCCCTAATGCCTTATCTGCATATGTGTGTGTGCAAGCAGGTTTGAAGGAAAGCACAAAAGCTGGAGAAGAGTGCCGAAAGCTGCAACCAAACTGTTGCAATACAATTGTGTGTGGACTTGTGGACTATCACAGCTGCTTAGTGGGGAAGAAGCAGAATGAGCAAGCAGAATTCTTAGTAATCATTTTTGTCAGACAGGCAGACTGGTGGTTTTTCTCCCTTCCTCTGTTCAACATGTTCCCTTCCTTCTTGCTTCTACTGTGAGTTCATAGCTTCTAAGACAGAAATGGTTTATCAGACTTCCTATTCTGAGAGAACTCTCTCCACATTGATTTATCTGCTGATGGAACTGTCCCTCAGTGCTGATATGATATGATATGACAAATATTTATATACCACTTTTCAACAAAAAGTTCCAATGCGGTTTAATAGCTATAAGTAAATAAATAAATAAAATGGCTTCCTGTCCCCAAAGGGCTCACATTCTAAAAAAGAAACAAGATAGACACCAGCAACAGCCACTTAAGGGATGCTGTGTTGGGGTTGGTTAGGGCCAGTTGCTCTCCACCTGCTAAATAAAGAAAATCACCACTTTAAAAGGTGCCTCTTTCCTCAATTAGTAGGGAATCTGATGACTGAAGACTCTGGGCCACAGTCTTAGTTTATAGAGGTTACACAGGAAGCTGCTATATCAGTGAGACCACTGGTTCTCTAGCTCAGATCACATAGTCAGGCCATTGGTTCAGATCATTGATGGGCTGGATGAGAGGTAACAAACTGAGGCTGAATCCAGATAAGATGGTGGTACTCATGTCGGAACTTGGGAGATGATTTTGATCTGCCTATTCTGGATTGGGTCACACTTCCCCCAGAAGGAACAGGTAGGCAGTCTGGGGGTGCTTCTGGATCCAAGTCTCTCCCTGGTGTCCCAGGTTGAGGCAGTGGCCAGAGCTGCCTTTTATCAGCTTCGTCTGATATGCCAGCTGTGTCCATTTCTTGAGATAAGTGACCTCAGAACAGTAGTACATCTGCTAGTCACCTCCAGACTTGACTACTGCAAAGCACTCTATGTGGGGTTGCCTTTGTACATAGTCCAGAAACTTCAGTTGGTCCAGAATGCGGCAGCTAGGTTGGTCTCTGGGTCATCTTGGAGAGGCCATATCGCTCCTATCTTAAAAGATCTACACTGCTTACTGATAAGTTTCTGGGCAAAATATAAGGTTTGGGTTATAACCTATAAAGCACTAAACAGCTTGGGCCCTGGGTATTTAAAAGAACATTTTCTTTGCTATGAACCACACCGCCCATTGAGACAATCTGGAGAGGCTCATCTGCAGTTGCCACCGGCTCATCTGGTGGCTAGTCAGGGACGGGTCTTCTCCATTGCTGCCCCGAGGCTTTGAAACACACTTCCCACTGAAATAAGAGCCTCCCCATCTCTAACAACTTTTTTTAAGGCAGTCAAGACGCATTTATGCAACTAGGCTTTTAATTAGATATTGTTTTAATTGTGTTTTTAATGGTTTTAACATTTTAAATTTTAATTGTTGTAATGATTTAATCTTTTTATCTGTTGTTTTTATTGTTTAGTTGTAAACTGCCCAGAGACGTGTGGTATACAAATATGTAAAATAAAATAAAATAAAATAAATACAGTCTACATCAGGGGTGGGCATTAGGTCTGGAGTTACTGGTAGCTCTTGGGATTTTCTGAAATAGCTGTCCAGGGGTTTGTAATGACCTGCTGGCCAGGTGGCCAGCTGACCAGCAACTGGGAGCCACTTTCTTCAGAGGGGATGGGGGAGCCACCAGACGCAGTCTGACAGGAACAGAGACAGAGCGTAGTCCAAAAAGTTGCCAAAAGTCAGCACCAGGAATTCCACAGATGCCAGGATCAGGGGTGAACACAATCATAGTCAGTCCAAACAAACAGGCTCAGTTCCAAGGTCAAGGTTGCTCACAGTCAGGGTTTGTCACCACAGACATTGTTTTCAGCCAGATCCAGCTCTCAGGCCGCTCTAAGTAGGCTGTGTGCTGAGAGTCCTGCCCATCATCTGCTAACTGGGCAAAGAGGCACCTTTTACCGTGGTGATTCTCTTTATTTAGCAGGGGGAGAGTAACTGGCCCTATCCACCCCCAGCACAGTACCTCCAGTGACTGTTGCTGGTGTCTATCTTGTGTTTCTTTTTAGAATGTGAGCCCTTTGGGGACAAGGAGCCATCTTATTTATTTATTATTTCTCTGTATAAACCACCCTGAGCCATTTTTGGAAGGGCGGTACAGAAATCAAATTAATAATAAATTAATAATAATAATAATTACTGCAGCTGAGCCTTGTCAGGGAGATGCAGCCAGGTCAGAGCTGGAGCATCTGTTCCTTCTGGCAGCCTTCCTGACCTGTGGCGTTTCTCCCTTTGAGCCTGTACTCTGGCCAAACGTTGCTGCCATGGATCTGGGACAGGCACCTCAACTTCAGGTGCCTCAGAAGCTTTATCAGGAGGAGGAAGGGAAGGAGGCAGAGAGGCCTGCAAGGCTGTCAGCTCTGGCTCTGCTAAGTCCACCAGAGTCTCAACCTGCTCCCCCTGCTCTGAGTCTTCATCTGAGGAATCCTCCTCCACAACCCTCATGGGGATCATCACAGAGTTTGGGGTTGCTTCTCCCCCATTTCCTTCTGGACAACATTGAAAATCACTGGTTGGCTGATAGAGGCAGAGAAGGGGAAAGTGATGTGGCAGTGCCATTTCTTTATCTGTCTCTTCGGAGCTGCTTTTACTTTCTGACCCATTCATTTCTCTCCATTTTCTTTCCCCAAAAGCAGACTATCATGCTCCCCTCCTGTCCTGTAGTACAGTATCCTGGCATTCGGGGGTGGGGGTTGATCTTAAAAGCTCTTATTCCGTAGATGTAATTTTTTGTACAATCCAGGTGACTGGGTCGACCTCCCCAAGCCACAATTTTGTGTTGACAGCTCCCACAACTCTGGCAAAAGAAAAGAAGCTCTGGGAAGCCTTCAGTCTTCTCACCCTAGGTCTACACACTGACTGCCAACAGCTCTCCAGAATTTCAGATGGGCATTTCCCAACCTGATAGATATGCATGTTTTAGCTTGCTGCGTATGTCTACTTTTTATTTTTATATGTGGGTTTTGTTGTCTTTAGATTTTAGTTTCTGTAAGCCACTTTTTGGGAAACAAATATTTCTAGCAAATGCAATATGCTAGAAAAGTTTTACATCTTTCTAAAAAAATATTATAGAAACTAGTGTTTTCAGGCCCGTTGTAATAACGGGCGCTAGTAGGGGAGAGTTTCCCCCCCCCGCCCCACTCCCTCTGGCCTTTGCCCCCCCCCACCCTCCCAGCTGCCCGAGACCTCCTTACCCAAAGCAGCCCGCGACAGTCGGGCGAACTAAAAGCAGTTTTTGCGAAGAAGAGAGGAGCTCCCGAACAGAGCTCCTCTCTGTGCTAAGCCAATGCCCAAACTGCTGCTATGGACGCAAAGGACGCAATAGGCGTCCTTTGCGCCCAAAGCACCAGTTCGGGAAGAGGCTTAGCACAGAGAGGAGCTCTGTTCGGGAGCTCCTCTCTTCTTCGCAAAAACTGCTGTTAGTTCGCCCAACTGTTGCGGGCTGCTTCGGGTAAGGAGGTCTCGGGCAGCTGGGAGGGCGGTTGGCGGCTGTGGCGGCGGCCGCGGAGGCATTCTCCTGGGCCATTTTGGCCCTTAATCATTTGGGGGGGGAGCGGGGAAGGAGAATTTGGGCAGCTGGGAGGGTGGGAGAGCGGGCAACGGCGGCGGCCGAGGCGGGAAGCATTTGGGCAAGGGCAAGGTCAATTTTGGGGCCGGGCTAGGGCTCCATAGTGTTCAAGCCGCCCGTCCTTGGTGGCTCCGCCGCCACCTCGGCCGGCTTCCCCGTCCCCGGTCTCCCCGTCCCAGTCTCCGTCTCCTCCGGCCGAGGCGGCGGCTCTGCCGCCGCCTCGGCCAATCTCTCCCGCCACCTCTTCCCTGGCTTTTTTGCAGCGGCCGCTTCTGGCCACTGATGATGGCTGTCGGGTGCTGGCGGTCGTGTCTCCCTCAGACTGTTCTGAGCATGCGCTCCACGCATGCTCAGAACAGCCGAGGGAGGCACGGACACACGCTTGGTGTCCGTCCATGGACGGACACCAAGCCTTTTATTAGAGAGGATGTTTTAGATATAATTTTAAAAATCAAAGAACCCCCTTCTGTGTTTCCAAGGAACCTCAGGGTATTAAGAATTTATGTATGTATGTATGTATGTATGTATGCATGTATGTATGTATTTATTTATTTATTTAGTTGAAAATTCTTGTATGCTGCTTCCTCCAAAGACTCTAGGTGGTGAACAATGGCAATAACAATAGCAATATATATATATTTAAAAATCAAAGGGCAAAAGCCTGGCAAAAAAGGTAAGTCTTAAGAAGGGCCTTAAAAGCAGCTAGGGAGGGGGCTGAACGAATCTGGTGGGGAAAGAGTGTTCCAAAGCTGAGTATCATCAGCATATTGATGAAAACTTACCCCAAACTGATGGATGACCAGGCCCAGCAGCTTCATGTAGAGGTTAAAGAGAATGGGAGCCAGGACTCAGCCCTGTGGAACCCCACAAGAAAGGGGCCAGGGCGCAGAACACTCGCCCCCAATTGACACCGACTGGAATCATCCAGTGAGATAGGGCTGGAACCACTGAAGAACAGTGCCCCCAAGGCCCAGCCCACTTAGGCGTTCCAGAAGGATAGCACAGTTGATGGTATCGAAAGCCGCTGAGAGATCAAGAAGAACCAAGAGAGGTGTGCTTCCCACATCAAGGTTACAATAAAGGTCATCCAACAGGGCAACCAATGCCATTTCAGTGCTGTGCTGCGGCCTGAAACCTGATTGGCAAGAGTCCAGAAAATCAGTTTCTTATTTGAAAAGTACTGGTGGCTGTACATGTCTGTATGGGTAGCGCTCAACTTCAGGCTCAGAGGAGCAATGGAGCCCCAGGAACACGTGTGAGCCCTATATTGGGTCTTAGGAAGGATATGCCAATCAAGGTTGTACAAACCCACCAACCTCAGCATATTCTGCCCTACTTGCAGTACCAATCCCAAATCTTGGTCTCACTTCAAATCTTAGTTACAGATGTCAGGTTCCATACTGCAAGTAGGGTAGAATATGCTGAGATTGGTGGGTTTGTATGACATGCCCAAAGCTGGCATATTCTCCCCAAGCCTGAACGTAGGGCACGTGCACTCATTCCCAGGGTCTGGCCATTCCACTGAACTTCAGGTTTGGTGTTAGGTGTAAACCCATCCTATGTCAGGTAGAGCTGGTTTGGATTTTTATTAGTCAGACCTTTTAACCTCTTTGACAGAATAATCAACCAAATTAATAAAGTAATTAGGAAGACGAAATTTGGGGACGAAAATAAATATGTTTCAATACAGGTGACATTTTGAGATTCTGAAATAAAATTTCACAGCCCTGTTTGGTCCTCTTCCAACCCTAAAATAAAAGTCCATCTGTGTTTTCAGGCATCAATAACAGATATGCAAAGGCTAAAGCCAACATTAGAATTTGGCCCTTTGTCCTGCTTATATCCAATGTCTTCACTTCCCTATTAGTATACATGATTCTTTTATTTAACAGCCTTTTTTGCAAGCAAAGTAGAACTGGAAAGCAAGAGCTACACGAGCAAAACATTTCAACGGGCTGGGCCATCTGCGTTTGAGCGCGTCTTTACTGCCAAGTGAGTATTCTTGTATGTTGTAAAAAGAAAGGAGCAAAATTGCCATAATGTGACTATAACTGTTGCAGATGCACAAACCGCTTTATTATGCAAGCTAACCTAGACACTACACCTCCTTCCCATCCCAGAAAACTGACCCTCTGACACCCAGAGGTATAGCTAGGTGATTTTGAACCCTGGACCTAATAAGTTTATACACACACACACACACACACACACACAATAAGCATCATCTCCATATATATACATTTCACCACAAACCACAAGGCTGGGCCAGAGTGCATTTGTGGGAGAAAAAGGCAACACAACCACCAAAGGATCTATACATCTTCTTGATCATTCACCACAAACCCATAGATTAGGGCAAGAGTGCATTTGCCAGAAAAAAAGACAATGCAAACCCCAATTGATTCACATAGTTTCTTGACTATTCACAAACTAACTGGGATGTGACATGTGTCTCTTGCTCCACAGTTCAAATACAAAACCAACTTGAACATATAGTGCATTTATAAGGAAAATAAATTAAAACCACAATACATGACTCTTGCTTCACAGTTCTCATGCAAACCTTTCAGATCACAAACCAACTTATACATAGTGAATTTGTAAAAAGAAATGTTTGTTTATTCAGGTGTAACAGTTCATTCCACTTTCACTAGGAGTGAAGTACTCTATGGATAGAGATCTCTTTCTGGCAGTTTTACTGCAGTAGGGGGAAATGCATTTTAAAAAATCATAGGATTGACCAATTTTCTTGAAATAAAAATAAACAGAGTCTTGCCATCTTGGGCTACATGTGTGCCCAGTTTCAGAACTCTAAGCCCAGCCACTCTGGAAATGTAAAGGGTTGGACAAAAAAGTGGGAGATGTTGAACTTTTTTATGATGGCAAAGGGCAGAATCCTTCACGTGGGGGTGGAATAATGCTCCAAGGTAGGGGAATGATGATGGGGACTTTTCTGGTACGTTTTTGGTACTTTTCTGCCATAAAACAAGCCACTTATAGGACATTTTGAAAATTCAAACCTGGGCTCCCAGGTCCACGCCTAATAGCGCCCCTGCTTACACCTCACAAGAGAGAAAACTAGCTAAGATTGACTTAGTGATGGGGAAAGATCACTCTGCATGTGCTCAGCAGTGGCAGCACCAGAAGGAAAAAAAACTGAGGGGGGCAGCAGAGAAGGGCAGACTGTATTTATGGGTGGGAGAACTGTATCCCACATATTAGATTTCTGAAACAGAAATGGGGCAGTGGACGGTGGCGGCGGGGAACAACCTACATGTTACATTTAGCCTATTAGGCTGAACACTAACATTGAACAGATTTTTTTTAAAAAAAAATCTGCTGTGAGGAGGGGTGAGCTTTGATTTAGGACTGCTGTGTAGGGGCTTTCCCCGCTGCATTGTTTTCTTGCACCAAATACCATCCAGCAGTTATTTGCCTCCAAAGCTGAAGGGTGGATTCTTCGGAAGAAAATAGTACAGGGAGAAAGTATTAAGCTGACCTTTCCCCATGTGCCATGGTCCCAAGTCAGAGCTCTCTCTCTCTCTCTCTCTCTCTCTCTCTCTCTCTCTCTCTCTCTCTCTCTCTCTCACACACACACACACACACACACACACACACACACACACACACACACACACACACACACCCTACCTACCTCTCTGCTATATATGGGGGGAGGGATCCTGCTCACTTCTTGGCTGGCCAAATCTAAGCCCCCACCCAAGTGCCTGAGATGGCAGATGAGCTTCTGTCCCCATCTCTGCAGTACGTAAGGCACATCTATCTCCCCACCACCATTTCCTCACCCCTACATGATCTCCCCAGCATCTCCTCTGTACCTCTACATACACAGAGCACCAGTTCCTCCCCACCAAATCCAATTCCCTCCCCACCAGCCCTGTGGATTCCATTTCCTTTCCCTCAAGCTATGCCAGTCCCATTTCCCTCCCCGAACCCCACAAATTCTACTGCCCTCCCCTGAAGTTATGCATATTCCATTTCCTTCCCCACAAGCCTTAACAATTCCATATTCTTCCCTACATGTCTGGTTGATTCCATCCCCCCCCACCTCCTACCAATTCAATTTCCCTCCCCTTAACCTTCATGGCCCAATTGCTCCCCTCAAAGCCAGGCTAATTCTCCCCACAGCCATTCCCCATACTTGGTTGCGGCGGCAGGCAGCTACTGCTGCTGCCACTCCTGCTCTTTATCATCCCACCTTGGTTTTTCAAAAGGCAGAGGGTGATGCAGAACAGCAGGAAGTGATTCCTGCCTTTCTCTTTCCTCCCACCATCTTCCTTTAGAAAATGCAGAATGGGTTGAGAAGGAGGAAGGGAAGAAGAGAGCGTGAGTGGTTGGGGTTGCTGCATGTGCAATGCTGCCAGGAGACGGTAACCTGCTAGTTGAGGTAACCAGAGCGAGTGGATTGGTGGCTAATTGGTGGCTAATTGCCACCTCCACCAGACTGCCACCTAATTCAACAGCCTCACTTGCCCTCTTTACTGGGCCAGTCCTTTTTCCTGAGTTATGCATATCTCTTAACAATGGGCTTAACATATGGTATAGTTTGGCTCCAAGGCACAGCCAAAGTTCAGTTTTGCACAGAGGAATCTTGACATCGTTACTTACGACAGAGAACCCAGCCTCCTTTCCAGTTCCATCCTGAGTTAATGATCATGCTGTGCTGATTGATTCAAGTGATTATGGGTGTCATGCAGCTGGCAGAGAAAGCTGGCAGAGAAAGTCTCAAAAGAGTCGTACTTAGATGCCTCCTGTGCTCTCTGACTTGAGGGGGTTTTGATGGTGTCCTCCCAGGAGGGTCATGCAGAAAATGCTTCTGGGCATCAAGCCAATCAAAGAAGATGACTCATAGAAGCACATTGTTTCTGCACTTCAGGATGGAGCTTGGGATTCATAACAGAACCTGAGTGACTTGGGTCCAATGTGTCTAGTAACTAGCAGGTTCCCACCACAGACCAATACTAATCCCCTGGTGCATTTATGCATCTTAGGAAACTTCTGTAAAGGTAAATTTGTGCCATCAGGTTGGTGTTAACTCCTGGCGACCACAGAGCCATGTGGTTTTCTTTGATATAATACAAGAGGGGTTTAGCATTGCCCTCTCCCATGCAGTATGAGATTATGCCTTTCAGCACCTTCTTACATGGCTGCTGCCTGATATAGGTGTTTAACATAGTCTGGGAAACATACCAGTGGGGATTCGAACCGGCAACCTCTTGCTTCTTAGGCAAGTTACTTCCCCATTGCGCCATTAGGTGGCTTGCCCGGAAACATCTATAGGGATGTGCAAATCGATTTGCATTTGAATAGATTTGACTTGAATCTGGGTGATTTGAATTATTCAAATTCAAATTGAATAATCCCTTAAAAGGGCAATTAGATTCGAATCAAAATTTGATTAAAATTCAATTCGAGAGCCATTTGGCACTTTTAAAAAACCATTCAGGGCTCCTGATTGGTTTTTAGAAAGTGCCAAAACAAGGTCAAATTGATTTGAATTTGATTTGAATTTTTGGACCAGATTTATATTTGATTCAAATTCAAAACAAAGTTTCAGAATTATATTTGAATTTGAAACAAATTGAAAAATTAGAGGACACTGAAAAATATTACCCCACCACTACCATTGCAGTCAGAAGCAATAAAGTCCAGAATTCCACCATGTCATTTAGCATAATAAAGCCATGTAAAATGGATCTTGCACATAGGTGTGCCTGTCTGAAAGTTCCAAATCCTGAGCACGGCTGCTGAAAATACCCTCTCATATGTCCCAAACACTGAATCCTGAACAACAGTGTGAGAAGGGTCTCGCCAACCAATTAAATGCTGGGATGGGATTTGGAAAAGGATTGATTTTAATGCCAAGTATCCCTTGAATGAAGCCACCTCATGGTGCAGTGGGGAAGTAACCTGCCTAGAGAGCAGGAGGCTGTTGGTTCAAATCCCCGCTGGTGTGTTTCCCAGAATATAGCAGCGATATAGGAAGGTGCTGAAAGGCACAATCTCATACTGTGCGGGAGATGGCAATGGCAAATAGTAGTAGTAATAGTAAGCCCCTCCTGTATTCTACCAAAGAAAACCACATGGCTCTGTGGTTGCCAGAGGCTGACACCAACTCGCCGGCACAACTTTACTTTCACTCTATCCCTTGGAGAGCTCTGCGTTCTGATTCTGCCCTCAACTTTTCCATAAGCAATTTGTTCATTATGTTGTTCAAATCATCTGGATTCATTTTCTTGCTCTCAATATGATGTTATCCTTTTCTGAATCCTTTTCCCCTAGCCAAAACTGCAGAGATGCCTATCCTACGTTTCTTGCCGTGCTTTGGTGTGCGGGCTTACTGTGCAGCCAAGGTAATCTGTTCAGCTCACTCTCCACATCCTTTCCCTCCTGGGTTCAGGGCAAATGGCAATCTTTTGTTTTCTTTTTGAAAGACTCTCGCCTTGATCTCAAGCAAAGGACCTTGGAAGGTTTCGCTTCCAAGCTGCTCATGTGAAAGGGCTGCAGCATCAACATGGGTATCATTCACATGAATGGTTTCTTTACAAAGTGGAATGAATTTAGAGTGACCAACTTTGTTTCTGCCAGTGTTACTATGTCTTTATTAGCTATATGACAAGCAAAATGTCAGCAGATAAAGTTTTTTTGCATCAGTTCATCTGCATGTTGGAGAAATCATAACAAGCTGAATTTCTGCTATTGATAAGGGCACAGGAGCCTGGCCAGGGGAGAAAAGTAATGTCATCTCTTAATGAATTACAGTGAAAGAGTCTAGGCTGATGAGAAGCTGTATGGTGGGGTAAATAGTTTTGATGTAGAAGTTATTGATTTTTATGACACCTAGTATTATCATATTTATATAGCGCTTTTTAAGTCTGCAAAGTGCATCACGTGTATATTTGTGTCATCCTTACAACAACCCTGTAAGGTAATATGATTAGCCACCTATTGCAGCTGGGGAATGAACCTGAAAAGGAGTGGCTTGCTTACTGCTGTCTAGGGAGTTCATGACAGAAGCAAGATTTTAACCAGGGAAGTTCTGGTTTGCAGCTCAGTTGCTTAGCCACTACAGTATGCTTTCCCTCTCACTATTAATAATCCCACCCTATGCCTAAGGGTGTGTCCTGACAGCAGCAAAAAGCACTTTGTCAAGACTGGCTGCAGGATCCTAGTGGAATTAACAGCGCCACTTACTGGCCAGCCTTTGAAAAATGATATCCCCCATAAAAGTAGTAATCACTAATCAGGTCCTCATGGAATGCAAGAGCTGGCCAGCAGGTGGCGCTGAGAAAATCGCACTAGGACCCCACTACTGTCAATCTGGATGAAGCGTCAAATAGCACAGGCCAGACAATGGAAGTCTGCTGGTGTGTGTGGGGAATGAGTAAAATTACGCTTGCAAAAATACTATTCCAGTCAGTGACTTAACAACAAAGGTGGCCTTGGGACAAGATTTGGGGTAACCCCCGTTGCTGCCACTGCCTCCACCCACCACTCACCTGCTGCTTGCCACTCATCTGCCACTCACGCTCCACATGCTGCTTGCCTGCCACTCTCACAGTGCCCAGCTGCCCATCCTGCTTTCTTTTGCTAGGCTGTGTCACAGTCTGACATCACTGCGCTAGTGTGAGCGGGCACATTGAGGCTGGCCAAAGGAGACAGGCTGGCAGCAACAGCGGCAGCAGGTGGTCAGGTGACCAGATGGTAGGCGTGGCCTCAGAGGTAGGGAGGCCCTATGACAGTCGGCAGCAATGCAGCTCCGTGACATTAAGTGCCTGGTGTCTGGATGCCCCAAGAGGCAGAGCACCGGAATTGTGGGGAGAGGGCAAGGGAGGGGGCAAGCCTCCAGTGGCCCCCAGAAGTCCTATGTTAATGGGCACCAACAGCCCAGGGATTTTTGTCCCCCTCTGCTCCATTATAGCAACATGTCTGGTTCCAGTGTTCCTTTGCTGGTATCTGGGAACGCCCGACAGGTAGATTCAGTGGCTGCATATAGTCTGTTCTATTTAAATACGATTAAAAGGCCTCCTCTTAGGAACAGCCAATCTATTTGAGCATGTTTCAGGGCATGCCCAGGTCCCTGTACTCTTGGCATGGTACAAACTTGCAGAAGTTTGCAGCTGCATGGTTAAAATTGCTGAGAATGATTGCCAAGGCAGCATGCTATATGGAGCAATTCCCACATCGTTTGTGTTCCAAGTGCCAAACACTAAATACAGACTTGTGGTGTCTGGTATTGGCAGCTATAAGAAGGTAAAGTTGCCCTGGGTTTTTTTATTTTATTTCAAAATTAGGCAATAGACAAGTATATGCCCAGCTTCCCTTTGCTGTAGTTTTGGTCTCAGCATGCCTCCAAGGGTGCAGAAATACTTTATTTGATAACCACCACCCCCTTTTACTGAACTCCTCCCAAAATTACCTTCTCCACAAAGTTTTTTTCCCCTCCACAAAGTTTTTTTCCTCTCCTCAACTATTAAACAGTGTTTTTCTTCCTCCCTGTGTTAAAAAGTGTTACTCTGTCCCCACAAAACGTATTTCCACTGTCCCAAAAGTTTCTTTCCTCTCCCACCAAAAAAGTCCGCCTTTTCCATGGTTGCACCCCATTTATGGAACAGCCTCCCCAGTGAGGTTCACTTGGCTTCATCACTTTGTTCTTTTAGATGCCAAGTAAATACATTTTTATTCACCCAGGCCTTTTAAATTCTGATTTTCAGATTTGATCTGATTTTTAACTAATTTTAGAATGAGTTTTTAAGCTGCTTCATGTTGTATTTTCTTTTCACATTTTTTGTCTGTTATGTGTTTTTATTATATGTTTTTATCCTTTCTTGTAGCTGCTCAGAACTCACAACAATTTGTTATGGGGTGGCTAACAAAGTTGTTTATTATTATTAATTATTATTATTTAAGGGAAAGTTTCTCCTCAAGCTTTACCTCTCTTCATGCCTCCCCTGAGAGTAAATTCAATGTAATTTACATGAAGAAGCTTTTCTCCAAATAATTTACTTATGCTTTATTTACATTTATATTATGCTGACATCAGGGCAGCATACATGAGATACCCCTCTGTTGCCTCACAACAACCCTGTGAGGTAGGTTAGGCTAAGAGAGAGTGACTAGCCCAAGGTTATCCAGGGAGCTTCATGACTTAGTGGGGATTAATCCAGGGAATTAATCCAGGTTTCCCTGCTCCTAGTCCAATGTTTTAATCACTCGTTTGTTTTTGTTTGTTTGTTGCTTTTATATCCTGCTCTTCCTTCAAGGAGCCCAGAATGGTGTACATAGTTATGGTTATCCCCACAACAACCCTGTGAGGTAGGTTAGGCTGAGAGATATGTGACTGGCCCAGAGTCAGCCAGTGAATTTCGTGGCTGAAAGAAGATTTGAACGTGGGACTCCCTGGTCCTAGTTCAACAATACTGCTTTTCAATTAAAAAGCTGTCAGAGCAGTTTACATTTTAAAAAGAATGAGAATTAGACAACAGCTCCCAGTCCTCAAAAGCCTCACAATCTAAAAAGAAACATAAGGTAGACACCAGTAACAACTATTGTTACTGATGATGTGTTGGATAGAGTCAGTTTTTCTCACCCTGATAAACATAACAAGAATAACAACTTTTAAAGGTTTTGCTTTACTTGGTTAACAGGGGTTAACTACAATTCTTAGGAGAATAATTCTTTTTTAACCACTTCCTCATTCACAGAACTATTATTTCAAGGGCTATTATTTCAAGGCTATGACAGTGAAGAGGGGTTTGAAAGCAGCTTAAGCTTATAGCATAGAGACTGAATGACAGTGTCTAAAATGCATTGGGGTTTTTTGTTTGTTTCTTTCCTTCAGCTCCTGCTGCCTTTGCTGGACTCATATACTTGTTTGTGAGGCAAAAGTACTTTGTTGGCTACATGGGGGAAAGGACACAGAGGTAACTCCCTGGTTACATCTTCTCAAAGAGTTAATTTAGATAATGATCCATCCAGCCCTCTTTAATTGTGTAGGGGAGAAGTGTGGACATGCACATCTCCCCCTCACCCGCCCCCTGCCCTCCAGCACCTAATTGCATAGGGTGTGATCTGTTCAAACCACCCTTTCTTAGCAGAGCTGGCCTTTGGAGAATTTCAGAAGGAGTCACGAGTGATAAACAGAGGTGAACCTAGGTAATTTTGGAACCTGGACCTAAAGGTTTTTGGAGGCCCCCTGCTGCAAGTTAAGCATCATGTTTGAACACATAGGTTCTTGAGGGCATAAACCACACCACCCAGGACAGACTAAAGAGGATTTGGGGCCCCGAGGAGGTGTGGAGGCCCTGGACTTCAGCCCCGAAGTCCAGGGGTAAGAGCGCCTCTGGTGATAAACCATAACTAAACTAACTTTAATCTTACATAAAATAAACTTTCAGCCTTCCCTCCTGGAGCTTTGCTACCTGCAAAGGTAATGGTTAGCCCTTTGCGTTCTAAGTAAGAATACTCTCCATCACCCTTTACACATGGTCCCAGTTCTAGCCTTTGTACTTGAACAAATACAACACAAGAGTATTTGAACTATACATAGAGGGGTGATTTGGATGAACTGCCTCCCATGTGATGAGGCATCAGCATTCCAGTTTGGGGGGCAACATGCCTGCCCATGGCTCCTCCCCATGTGATTAAAGGGAGCCAGTAGGTATATTGTCTGAATTGGCCCAAAATCATAAAAATTGTCAGATGAATACCCACTTCTACATTTCTTTGACTCCACCCTAAGAACAAGCCATATTTTAGATTCTCCACCTCAGCTTGTTGGGTTAATTTTGAAGTTTTTCTCACATAAAGAAAAAGCTGAAGATAAATGGGTTGGGGAAATGATGTTTTGGAATGTCAAATCCCTGCAGATTTTGCAGAAATGAAAGCATAAGAAAATAGCATTTCTTATGTATTTATCTGCATGCTTTCCCTTTTGAAATGAAAACCCCTTCTTCTGCTTGTGGGATGCCTCTGGGCCCAGAGATTTAAAGAGGGGGCAGTGAAGCTGTCATTGTTTATGACACTGGATTTCTGGTGGACCACCTGGTGTGTGCTGGTTGCAGGAATCCTTGGAAAGAAGGCTAAAACTAGGTGAATCTTTAGTGGATGAGGCCAGCTAGGTCCTCCTCATGCTTTAAGCAAGAGTGCAAACTCAGAACCACTTAACACAGAGTATTTATAGCCTATTTTCACACATTACATTCAACACTTGTACAAACTGTGTACAGTGGCTGACAACCTGACTAATGAAACACTGGTGCAATGGGAGAAGCACTGATGCTTCTGAAAGGTTCAACTAACTCAGGTCCACTGCTGGCTCAGCGGTGGTGGCAAATTTTGACAACCTCCCCTTTCCCAGGAAGTGCTCTGTGCTAAAAATAAGTCTCTGAGGGTTGCACAGGCCTCGGGGACATATTTGCAGGTGACACAGAGTGCTTCCAGGAGAAGGGGAGGTCACTGAAATTGCCTACACTAGTACCCTAGTGCAGCATTAGTCTGAACTCTTCAGAAGCACCTGTGCTACACTGGTAGTCAGGATGTCAGCTACTGTACCCAGATACAGATTTGTACACAGGCATAGTTATTTACATGCAGTATTGAATCCATTGGCAAAAGAAGCCAGCTGGTGGCCTGTTTTTCTCCTGCCAGCACCCCCCTCCCCACCATGCCCCCGGCATCTGACGTCAGGGGCGTGGCTTTGCAGCTCACTCCCAAACGGGGCCGCATGGCGTTCACAGCGTGGCTGGGAGTTGCTCTCCCTGCCTATAAAGGCAGTGGGAACATTCCTGGCCACGCTGTGAATGCAGAGCTGGCTCAAATATGTCCCAAAGGTGGATGTGCAGCCCCACTTGGGAGAACATTCCGGCCAGCGCCACATTCACAGCGCAGCCAGGAACACTCCTTCCTTTAAAGCAGGCCTGCTCAACTTCAGCCCTCCTGCAGATGTTGGCCTACAATTCCCATAATCCCTGGCTATTGGCTGCTGTGGCTGAGAATTATGGGAGTTGCAGTCCAAAAACAGCTGGGTGGCCTAAGTTGAGCAGGCCTGCTTTAAAGGCAGGGAGAGCAGCTCCCGGCCACACTGTGAATGTAGTGCTGGCCGGTATTTGCTCTCAAACAGGTCCACACAGCCTGACGTGGGGTCAGACGTAGGGTGTGTGGCTGAGGTGCCAGGCGCAGCCCCTGATTAGCAATAGCCCGTGTTCTTTGAACCTGTTTGCTCAATGGTGGCTCTGCCCCTAGTTGAATGCCAGAAAAGCAGTACACTTCCTATTTGTATCCTCCATTTTGTGGAGGCCTTTAAAATGAATGCAGGTATGGTCATTCACGAAAAAAACATGTACAGGTGTACAGACATCTGAATGCAGGGACAACATAATGTCTGAACAGGGCTTATGCCTTAACTGCTAAGAGATCCTGTGTATGAACTCTGGCTTTGTAAATTTAAAATATCACAGTGGATCAAAGGAATTCTAGTTTTAAAAAATAGATCATGCAGGATTGAAGTTAGCTAACCCCAAAGATAGATCACCCATCGTCCTTTTTCATCGTGATTGCATTTCCCAACTCAAGGATGTGACAACAAATGGTATTGCTGGATTATGCTGCTATATAAACTCTTAACTAACTGGCTCATTGCTGACATACCACACAATGTTAAGTGCATGTTGCCACATAATATTTGCACAGTTGTGCAAGTTTGCTTTTGCACAAGCACAAAAATTGCACAAATGAAGTTGCGAAACCATATAGCCATTGGAAATCATGGACATACTGTCAAGCCTCTGCATTTGTGCATTTTTTGCACAAGAATACAATTGTGCAATTGCAAGAATGTTATGCTGCAAGACACAAATAACGTTGCACAGCATGTCAACCAGTAAGAGCAGATGTTTCACCCAGCACCACAGTCTTTTGCTTCTCAGTGATGGAAACACCTTTACATTTTGAATGGAAGGTCTTCACTCATTTAATACTGTGTGACTTCAACAAACTCACCAGGTTTTTGCATTAAAAATGCAAGACTATTGAAATGTTTCAAATATAATCAGTGGCTCTTATTTTTAATAGCTAGGATAAGAAATATATGTCTCTTAAATGGAAAGCTCTTGATTATTAAGGTGTATAAATTTTCCACAGTACACCAAATTGCTCTGCTGATTTACACCTGTGCAGCATATATGAAATTAAATGTGCTGCAGAGACATACATCAATGTAGAATTTGACCCCATTAATCCGAACATGTGAGCTCTATTTAAGGTGACCTTGATGACAGATAGAGAGGTTTTGCTTTTTTCAAGTGAATCGATATTACTTATGTATTGCCTCTCTCTCTCTCTCTCTCTCTCTCTCTCTCTCTCTCTCTCTCTCTCTCTCTCAGCACTCCAGGCTACATTTTTGGAAAACGCATCATATTATTCCTGTTCCTAATGTCTGTTGCTGGAGTCCTCAACTATTACCTGGTCCTCTTTTTCGGAAGTGACTTCGAAATGTATATAAAAACCATAACAAGCACCATCTCCCCACTGCTGCTTATTCCTTAAACCTCTTCAGTAAGGGGGCGGAGATGGTGAGAGAGAATGGAGAAGGTCAGCGCGTGCTTAGCCAATCGATATCCAGAAGCAGATGTTTGAAATGAACCTACAAAACCTCTTTTAGATTGCCATAAATCTAAAGCTCTATGGGATTTTGTAGTTTTGATTTAACATTGCCTTTCTGACCAGAAAATGATTTATCATGCACATTTGGCACATCTTGGAGAGAAGAGTAATCTGTCCCAGTAAATTATAGTGGGCCCTTCTATAAATGGCAACTTACTTGTGTTTGGTCATTGAATTATTAAGTTTAAGGGTTTTTTTTAAACTTTGCTATCAACATTTTTTACAAGACACAATGACTTAATGCCTAATTTTGTAGTCTTCATGAATTTATAAGTTATCTGACAGCTCAGGCACCCATATGGGTAAGAGTAGATCCAGATACTTGGCAGTTTTCTTGTATAAGTATTTACACATGCACACAGCATGATTGTTGTTATCACATTAACTTAACATAGATAAAAATAAATTATATGGTGTATCTTTTTCTTTTTATGGCACACTGTCTCAGAGCATGCTGGTATTTTAAATAAAACCATTTACGATTGTGAAATTATTGTTTCATTGTTTGGTTGTTGCTAAAGTCTGCTACTTAAAACATAGACCAAGGGAGGCAATGGTTTATATTGAATCAAATAATGTCGAAACTGCTGGATGTGAGCTTTAGAGTTACAAAGAATAATTCTTCAGGCATAGGAGTTCGCAGCCTTAGAGGGCAGAGACTTGCTTTTTTAAAAAGAAAGAGAATCTTGGAAAACTGAGTTCTACACATCCTGTTCTATATTTGTATGTTCTCTGTGCTTCAGTAGGATTGGGCATAAACAGAGCCCTGAGTACAGGAACAAGGGCTGCTCTGCTTTTAATAGTCACATAGAAGGAAGGAAGAACTGAGAAGTGATGACATCTCTCACTGCTATAACACAGATGGAGAAGTTCTCCCTTCTATAAAACTCTTAAAGAGACATTAGCCCATCCCTACACTGAGCTGGGCAATTCTGGTCCTATCCCAAGGATACGCATCACCATGTTTTTATTAAGAGACACATCCTCAGTCCCAGTATTTATTCCTCTTGGCAACACCACTGAGCATGTTGTTCTTACATCAACAGCTTTGAGCCTGCATTAATCAGGACAACAGAAATGTCTGTGGTATGTGTGTAAGTGCATCCTGAAGAAGCCCTGTCCTTCCTGAATCTTGGTGGCCAAACCAGACATGATGAGGAATTTCCAAAAACTTCTGGAATCTTTTCTTCTTCAAAAAGCATTCATGGAGGGCCCTGTTTTGGAACAGAGCTGAGGTATGAGAGAAGAGGGGCTTACCCTTTCTCCCTGTACGGTGGCCAGAGGTGCACCTAGGTAATTTTGTAGCCTGGACCTAAAGACATTTGGAGGCCCCCCTCTGCAACTTAAGCATCATCCCCCTACACACACACACACACACACACACACACACACACACACACACAGAGAGAAGCTAGGACTGGCCCACAGGGCAACAGGGCATATTCCCGGTGCGCCCCACCCTCAAGGTGCCCCTGCACCCCGCCATACTCGGCAGCAGTGACTACTCACACCCTTAAGTAGCCATTCTGCTCAAAACCTGGCACCCTCCCCACATATATTCCACCGCCCTCTCAGTGCCCCCAGTCCGGCCCTGCACACACACAGTATTTTTAACACGTGGGTACTTGAGGTTACAAACAGCAACTTTACTCACAAGAATGTAAGAATATAAAGCGGGTGTATTTATGCAAATATGCATTAACGGAAACATTTCAACACTCAGCATATTCCCATTCCACATATTGCTTTCACCACTCCTTTTATGGGCCTCTGAACAGGTTCGAAAGACTGGCGGTTCGACCAGTTCAAAGGTGGGGGAGGGTACCTTTAAGGACTGATGTGCGCACGCGCAGCAGGTACTCCCGGGCACTTCCGGTCCAAGGAGGCAACGGGGCGGCAGGGAGGTACGCTGCCGCCCCGCCGGACCCTATTAAACTGCAGTGCCAGTGGGGGAAAGGTGGCGGCGTGGTGGTGAGTGCAACCTCCCAGGTGGCACTCATGTACCTTTTCTCCTGTTAACACTTGCTCTCTCTGGGCCTGTTCTGCACTGGCTCTGGGCATGTCTGAACATGCCTGGGCCTATTATGGGGAGTGGTTGCCATTTCCAAACAGGGGAGTATGGTGATATAAGCCCCCAAACCCCTCCTCCTCCCTGACTCCACCCACAGTTACATCATCTAGATTGTCACTGCAGCTTGGCTCCACCTACTTACATCACCATGGACCAATCAGAAGCTTGGCACCAGCCAGGTATGCCTATAAGACTACTGAAGGTTAATGCCCCCCACTCCCCCAATGTAGGAAAACTCATCATGGATCTCCTACTTCATGTGCAGGTTAATCTAAAATTATAGTCAATTCATGAGCAGTGAATACTTTCCATGGATATATCATTTCAGTATAGGGATCTGCACACCATGCCACTTCCAAAGCATCATGTTTGATGGGGACACAGAAATGTGTTATGCCCTGTGCACATGTGGCAAGAAGCCCTAAAGCTTATATACGTTTTACATGCAGTAAAAAAAAGCCCAGAATAAAACATTTGTCATAGACCCGCTTTGCCAAACTAGATGCAACCTTAATCATGTCACTGGGCACAGGGTGTTTGCATATATAGCCTGTGGTCCCAATCTGGGTTGGGACCATGGTGGGGGGAATGGGCTTTGGGCCCACAATTCCCTGTCATGGTCCTGATCTGGATTGGGACCCTCATGCGATTTACCTTAGAAAATGTACACACACCAGGGTTAGTGATGTGATTAAAGTTGTGTGTGGTTCGATCCTTAAATCAAGTCAAACCATTGGTCCATCTAGTCAGGGCCATTGTCAGGGCCTGAGGCCGACCTTGAAGGAGGCTGCCCTGTCAATATCCCCATTGGGCCCGCCCCTCGCAAGCTTACCAGCTGATGGAGAGCAGCAGCAGTTGTAGACATTGCAGACTTCAGTGCATGGCGACATTTTGATTTCTCAGATGTCCTAGCCCTCTGATGAAACATCAAAGAAGACATCTTCCATCCAGTTAGGCTTCCTGGTGCTGGGCACCATGAGGGGAAGGAGCATGGGGGACCAGGTTATGTTCTTATTAACTTCGTGGAGGAGAGGTCTATCAACGGCTACTAGTCAGAGGGCCAACTCCAGCAGCAGGATGCCTCTGAGTACCAGCTGCAGGGGAGTAACAGCAGGAGAGAGGGCATGCCCTCAACTCCTGCTGTAGGCTTCCAGTGGCATCTGGTGGGCCACTGTGTGAAACAAGATGCTGGACTAGATGGGCCTTGGGCCCGATCCAGCAGGGCTGTTCTTATGTTCAGGGCTTTCATGCCAGATGTTGGGTACACCTGCTAGTCCCCCATGGTGTCCACTGCCTCCTTACCCCACAATGGTACTGGGCCCCAGGAATGTGCTGGGCACCATTGGACAGAGGGAGCAGCATGCAACAGAGGGAGATGAGGCCCTGTGTGCCATGGTGGCGGGCTGCCACAAGGTGTTACTGAGGGGCCCCCACTAACTGGCATTGACCCTGCATCTAGCTTGACATTGTTTGCATTGACTGGCAACAGTTCTTGAGGATTTCAGACTGTGGATCTTTCCCAGCCCTATCTGGAGATGCCAGAGATTGCACATGGAATCTTCTGCACACAAAGCATGTGCTCAAGCACAGTGCTATGGTCCCTCTCCTATGGCACAGATGGTGATCTACAGGCAGGGAACATGCATGAACTGTCTCCATCTAGGATATTCTTGTATCCTAGATAGCTTGTGTGAAATTACACAGAGGCTTTTGCTCAGCCTTAAGAGATTGTCTGAATATGCATATAAATTGCAATGCAGGCATATCTATCCTTTAGTTTGAATGTGGTGTGGTCAGCCCCTTCTTAATACTACTACTATGAATATTTATATACCACTTTTCTACAAAAGTTCTCAAATTGGTTTACATGGGGGGTGGGATTCCTCATTGGGAGGCACAAAGAGAAAATTATGCTAGTATTTTGCAAGGAAAATCCCAAAGAAAGAGCTTTCAGCTGCATATTCATTTAGACTCTCCATTGCCATAATAAAGGTAAAGTGTGCCGTCAAGTTGATTTTGACTCTTGGCGCCCACAGAGCCCTGTGGTTTTCTTTGGTAGAATACAGGAGGGGTTTACCATTGCCTTCTCCCATGCAGTATGAGATGATGCCTTTCAGCATCTTCCTATCTCGCTGCTGCCCAATATAGTAGCAGCAGGAATTCGAACTGGCAACCTTCTGCTTGTTAGTCAGGCATTTCCACACTGTGCCACTAATGGTGACCCATTGCCATAATATTATTGGTTAAAGAATATCCAAAAAGTTTATGCAACAAAGATGAGCATATAATATTTTTGTTCAGGAGAAATGCATCTTGACAGTTTGATATGCATCTTAAATCTTCCAAAGATTTTCTGCAAAGATACTCACATAATGTACTTGTTAAGGGCAAATTACCATTTTAACACATATGGTAAACAAAACAAATAATATATGTCTCAGTGGTAAATGGACATTTTAACATTTAGGTTCAACATGTTAACACACAGCGGTGAGACCCCAAGAAGCATGCACAAGTTTGCATATATCTGGCAGGCTTTCTCCTTCTTTGTTTTCTAGGCATCTCACCGCAAGGCAACTCTGCTGCTTTTGCAAGCTCCTTTTTAAACTCCAGGGAGGTTTGAAAAGCAACCTGCAATGCGGCAGAGGGCTCTTTGCTCATAAAAGAAAATGAACATTCATTCTGTCTGTGCACTTCTCTGGATCAGGGTCTATATTTCTTCGAAAGCATTTTCTGATTGCCTTTAATGTCAGTCAGTGTATGATATGTCAGCCGCTAACCTTTCGGAGTGGCAAGTCATTGGTGACATTTTGTCTCCCATCCAGTGCAGGAAGTTTACATTTAAGAGGAAGAAGGGGGAGAAATACAGGACCACTGATGTACTCGATAGTATTAATCATCTCAACCTTCTGCCTGCCTAGCATAACAGGATGTGTAAACATTGATCATTTCATGTAATTCAACTCAGACTGCTCCATCGAGTCACGGTAAGGTTGCCAGATCGAACTGGATCTCTGGAGCCACAGTGTCTGTTCTGCAAAGTGTTATGGACATGAAAAAAATTGAAATGAGGAAAAATTCTTTCTGTAATGCTCCCAAAGTTGTGGTGGGAGGAGAATCCTTTAAATAAGATATCCATTAATATTGGGAACATCTGGGAACCGTAAGCAATGAATGAATGTTCTGTTCCCATTCGAATAGTCCTGGCCCTCAAAAAGCATGCTTGTCTTTATATAGGTGATTCACATGCGGCTTCTTGGCTTCTTCCAATCTAATTATCTCCACTGTGGTCAGCACCACTGTATTCCCATCCCATCTTACATACTTATAAGTGCCAGGCCCACTCCATACTTCAGAGGCAGGGAGATTTCCAGGGAGCAGTAACAAGCTGCAAGGCGATGCCATTGATGATGAGCCAATTCATTGATTTCTTTCATTCTCCAGTAGTTTCACAAAACCATCTTTTTCTTTCCATCACAAAAGATCATTTTTATGATGACCTCAAGGTGGGGAATCTACATGGAATCCAGTTTTTATAAAAGAGTCCAACATACCTTTTTCAGCCCCACTAGAGCTGTTCCCTGCAGCATTCCCTACCTCACCTGTTGAACCCCACTGGGACCCAACCAGTCTGGAAACATTTCACCCCCACTCCCTTTGGGGGAAGACAGAAGCCCCAAAGGAGGGGTGCTGTGCTCTCTGCTGGACTCCACAGGGCCATGCAGGCAACCAGGTAAGGCAACATCCTGACACAATCTATGTACATCATCATGTACTTTATGTTAGACATAGTTGTTCATCTAACATCTTTATTTTGCAGTGGCAGACAGGTGCATGCCCCAGGCTTTGGTCATCTCAGCTGCTGCTTGAGCAGTCCACCATGCATGCCTTCCAGGGTTGTTGCTAGGTGTCCACCTGTTCAATGATCCAACGAATCCCCTGCTAACTTGGGATCCAATGACCCCTGCTAACTGGGCAAAGAAGCACCTTTTAACATGGTGATTCTCTTTATTTAGCAGGGGGAAAGTAACTGGCCCTATCCACCCCCAGCACAGTACCTTATGTTTCTTTTTAAATTGTGAGACCTTTGGGGACAGGGATCCATCTTATTTATTTATTATTTCTCTGTGTAAACTGCCCTGAGCCATTTTTGGAAGGGTGGTATATAAATTGAATGAATGAATGAATGAAATAAGTTTTAATTTCTATCTGCCTTTCTGTCTGTTGCCAGTTGAAATAGTCTAGCAATCTCAAGAAGCCAGTAATCCTTCACCCACATGAACTGGCCCAGGTATTAAGATCTCCCTCAGAGGCCCTTCTCCCAGTTCTCCCGCCATCAGAGATTAGAGGCAGAACCTTCTTGATTTTAGCACCCCTACTTTGGAGCATTCAACCTGGAGAAGTTTGCCTGAGCTGTTCATCTGTTCTCCTCTCAGCACTGGGTGAAAATATTTTTATTTGCCCGGCCATTTATTTATCATATTTGTAAGCTGCCAAAAAAGTACATTTCATAGTGGTTTACACATGGCGGGTTTAGAGCTGATTTTAATGATGCTTTGAACTGAATGGCTATTTGCTCTGCTTTTATTGTGGGCAGCTTTACACAACTGCTGCCAAGTCAGTAAGCTAGAAACGTCTGGTTCCCAGCAAGTGCTTGCTCCTGAGAGACACTTGTGAACTCACCAACCAGAGAGGCTTAATGTTAGAAGTGAGAGTTCTAAAGCATTGCTCTGTTCTGGCCACTAGAGGCACGAGGAGTGATGTTAATAGATCTCCCTAGGTCAGTTAGAATTGTTCAGTTGTTGTTGTTGAAGGCTAGTGCCTGTTAGGGTATGTTGTTCTATGTCTCTCTCAGTATGTGTGATGTATTGGTTCCTTAATAAATCTTTATTTGTTTTGTGTCTGCAGATAATGTCTTGGTCTAAACTTCTTTACCACCAGAGCATACTCTGCTGTATGAGGATTTTAATGTTTCCCCTCACACCCCTCAACCCATCTACCTGAGATTCTACCAGTTTTCTCCACCCACTCGAGACCAAGATGAAGTTGGGTGGAGAAAGTCGGTAGACTTCTCAGGGGGACAGGTCAGGAACTGCTGCTTGGTGAGTTCACATGGTATGCCCACTGAAAGCACATGTCATGTGATACAGTGGGTGTGTCACATGACATGTCAGCCAGGAGTACACCTGCTGAGGTTACTGGCTTACTGATTTAGCAGTGATTGTGTGGAGCTACCCTGTGTTTCTACTGATTTTCTGTAAGCCACTCTGAATGCCATGTTGGCTTAAGAACAGGGTCCAGATGTCTAGGAAAAAAATAAGAGGAAGACCGTAGAAGTGGAAGTTGATGCAGAGCTAGCTATTCATGGGAGCATTCTAGCTTCAGAACAAAATTAAGAAGAGGTTTTGCTCAATAGGTTATACTTGACCTGTTTGGGATCCCAATGAGCTGTACAATAGTTCAGCCACTCTTGAAAATGGCTATTCTCAGCAAAAGGAAAGTCAAACAATCTATTAACTATTTTTCTCACATTTTATCTGCTTACCTTTTCAGAATGGTCTGCCTGCCTTTGGCAGGGAAAAGGCATTTAAATCCTTTTAAATGCCATGCCATGCCATGCAAGCCCTTCTTCTGTCAGCAATTGCACCACTGCCCTCGTAAGAGCCCCTCAATGAAGCAGTCTTGCACAAGCAAGATTTCTGGAAGGGGAGGATGCTGAGGGGCACTATTTTTCTGTTACTAAGGAAAAGGAAGGATAGATGATGACTTCCTAGGAGGGGATATGTATATGAGGGAGGGCAAAGGATCCTGGCCCGCTGTGGCCAAGGATGCTCTTGCAATGGCTCAACCTGGCAAATCAGTCCATAGAGACCATCCACACTCCTGCTCCTGTGGTGGCTTGCCACCAGGGGACTAAATCTCTCATGAGTGGGCCAGTCTACTGGGGACGACTTTAGGCTCGCCAACCTTCAGTCTTCCATCAGATTGCATGTAGTTGAGCTATTTTTAAAAATGGGGTCCTTTTCTCTCTGGTTAATGATAGAACTTTTGCACAGATTCCCTCCCCTCCAGAGAAGCCTTTCACACACCTAAAGGAGATTTTGATGCTCCATATGTCTGAGATGGATGTGACGTTCCCTGTTGCCAGGCAACTACTTTATTGGATCAGAGACAGGGGCAGTAGGGCAAGTGTTCAGAAAGGTGGCCAGCGAGAAGCACTGCAGGCATGGAGCAGGTGTGATCCTGGGCAGGTCTGGGCTGCCCTCTCTATGATTGTGGTTCCAGTAACACGTAACTGTGGTTATGGAGGCATGCACATGAGGACCTAATGTTGCCACCCAAAAACCTCAGGCTGCAGCAGCAAAACTCACTACAAACTGAAGGTTCAAACTGGAATTTGGTGAGGCAGACTGCAGGTCACTTTTGCCATGAAACTGTGGTTGCACACATTCAGACATTCACGCATTCAAACCTCTGCCTCATTTAACTGCAGTTTCACGTTATACAGTATGTGAATGTGGCCACTCTTTCACAGAGCCTTGATGAAACCAAAATAAGCTTTTCACAAAATGTTGGTTCCAGAAATCTTTATACAAATGTTTCCTTGTTCTGCATTTCTTTCCACATGTGCCTTCGCTTATATTTGCCTTTAAAAATATATCTAGTGTATGGAACAATGATAGGCTCAGAAGGGGGCCCCAAGTGTGTTGACTATACATACATATCATCCTGACATTTCTTCAAAAGAAATACTTTTCATAAATGATTTCATACATGAGTTAAAAGGGCTGTGAGGCTGACATCTATTACTGAGGGTTCAGTTTCAAAGTATTGTTAACAATAAAATATAATAAACCTACAAATAAAACCCTATGGGTAGTCTGTTACTGAATATTACAACACTAACCAGTATGGACCAACATCCATACAAATCTTCTTGTTGGCTTGCCAGGGTTTTCTGTTGTGTGAGGGGTAGGGACAATTTCCCCCTTCCCTTTGCAACTGCTTGGCCCTCTACAGACTATCTCACAGAGGAGCCCACAACTTTCAGAAACCTAGTTTTGGGAGGCAGTCAACAACAGAAGGGAGGGGAGAGCACCAAACTTCACGACTTCCTCTCACAGAACCCAGAGACATCAGTGGTTAGACTGGATGTAGGCTATGGTTTTTCATATCCCATCCTCAAAAGCTAAAAAGGAAGTGCTGGAAACTGACCTTATGTAGATTTTAGATTGCTTCATGAATGCATTTTGCAATTTACTTTAGCTTTTCACACTGTTCTCAGTCTCCTGTATGAAGCCATTGTACTACTATGTCAGCACATAACAATATGTTAGCTAAATCTTAGATCTTAACTTGAACCAGGATGCACAGCAAAGCTCAATCCCAGAACCTGTTTCCAATGCCAGAGCTCAGCTCTGGAACCTGTGAAGAGAACGCCAGGAAGTGTAAAGAAAGGAGTGCACTTTCATACAATTGAAAAATATTCTTCCCTATGTTAAAACCTAAGAGAAGCTCAGGATCATCTAATCTATCACTGTTCTTTAACTCCTGGGAGATGTATACATTATAGATACTGCTGATGCGCCTGCAAATTTCTTATATCTTTGGTGGACATGTATGTTCTTTGGTTCAAGCTTACAAGAACATGGTTCTTCAAGAGAATGACAGCTGACATACTGCTCAGTCCACCATAGTTCTACATGAGATGCACACATGCTGATGTGTTCTACTCAGAAGTAGAATGGGTGTAGATCGTGGAGGCCTCCCCGCTTGCTAAGCATAGCATCATTGCTGTTCCAGTGCTGCACCCAGTGCAAATGATGGAAGTAGCACTGGAACAGCAATGACACTGTGCTTAGTGTGGTATTTTTGGTTAATCCATTCCTTGATCCAGGCCAGCTTTTGAATGGGGCTTTAGTCACTTGTATTTCAGTCCTGGAGTAGAGGTGGGGCTAACAAACAGCCAGCAGCAAGAGCACTGAAAAAAGCAGACTGCACTTGCATCTCTGTACATAATATCTATTTAATTAAACTATTAATATTCCTGATTCCACTGCCTTCACTGCCTTGACCTTGCATACCACAACTTTCCCCCTTGGATTCTATACTTAGCAGGCACAGAGGTGCCCTGCCTCTGCAACCAGGGCCCATGCCATGTGCTTTTGAGCAAAACACAGCAGCGTTGGTCCATCTTGGTTAGGATGATGGTGGACTGCATGATATGTAAATTGCTGTTGTGCTGCTGCCGGTTGCCCCACTTCTGCAAGCAGAGGGGGGAAGTTGCAAAGGTTTGCAGCACGTCTTTGAAGTTTGCAGTGTGTCTAGTTTCCCTTGGAAAGAGAGCCACTGCAGACTTATGGTATCTTTGTAATATTTGGTTTATTTAAATAGATATACATGTTGGTTTATTTAAACAGATGTACATGAAGTTGGAAAGAGCAGAACATTCCTAGAATACAGCAACCGGTTACATCAGAGCCTAGACTCCGCATACTAAGATACCTCCATTGTCTGCTTGGCTCATGAACCTTCTAAACCAGGAGTGTCAAACTCAGATCTGGTGGAGGACCAGATTAGATTCCAATGCACCTCTGGAGGGCCACATAGCCTCTTGCCGCCGCCTTCTGTCGCCTTGTGCCCACCTCACACCACCTTCGGTCCTCCTCCTCCTCCTCTCCTCCTTGCTCTTTTCTTCACTCCCTTTCTTCTCCCCTCTCTAGCTCTGCCACTTAAATTAGCTGGATGCACTACTTTTATACTAGAATATGCTCAGGGAAAATGTAAATAATATTTTGGTTGTTTTTGGAAGAAATTCCAAATATCATACTTCCTAATGACCAGAGAGGGAGGGGTGGGTGGGGAAGTTTGGAGAGAGAGAGAGAGAGAGAGAGAGAGAGAGAGAGAGAGAGAGAGAGAGAGGAGGAAAGACAGACAGACAAAGGGGGTGGGGGAGGCTTGACAAGAGGAAGGGAGGAGGGGGAGAGAGAGAGAGAGAGAGAGAGGAAAAGGGGATGGGGAGGCTTGATGAAATAGAGAATCATCATCATCATTATTGTAGTCATTTTTGTTAGCCGCCCCATAACAAATTGTTCTCATACAATAAAAACACATAACACATTAGATCATAACAGACAAAAAAGAAAAGAAAATACAAAATACAATACAAAACAGTTTAAAGACTCATTTTAAAATTAGTTAAAAATCATATCAAATCTGAAAAAGCAAAATGTAAGAGGTCTGGATGAACAAAAATGTCTTTACTTGGCATCTAAAAAAACAAAGTGACGAAGCCAGGCAAACTTCACTGGGGAGGCTATTCCATAAATGGGGTGCAACCACTAAAAAGGCCCTCTCCCTGGTAGCCACCCACCCCACCTCATTTGTCAGAGGCACCTAGAGAAGGGCCTTCAAAGAAGATCTTAAGGTTTGGGTAGGGACATATGGGGCAAGGTGCTCTCTCAGGTAACCCAGTCCCAAGCCATTTAGGGCTTTAAAAGTTAAAACCAGCACTTTGAATTGGGACCAGAAACAGACTGGGAGCCAGTACAGCTGACAAAGCTTCTAGACGTCCAGTCCCAGTTAATAATCTTGCAGCCCTATATTGTACCAGCCTGCAGTTTCTGGACTGTTTTCAAAGGCAGCCCCACATATAACGCATTGCAGTAATCTAAGCAAGAGGTTACTGGAGCATGAGTAACCGGGGCCAAGCTATCTCTGTCCAGGTAAGGACACAATTGGCGTTTCAGTTGAAGCTGATAAAAGGTGTTCCGAGCCACAGAGGCCACTTGAGCATCTAATGACAATGCTGGCTTAATGAGCACCCCCAAACTGCAAACCTGGTCCTTTGAGACCAGAGAGAGAGACAGAGACAGAGAGAGAGAAAGGGGGTGGGGCAGGATTGATGAGATAAAAAGAGAGAAAGAAAGAGGGAAAGGGGATGGGGCAAGATTGATGAGAGGGAGGGTGGCAAAGGGGATGAAGATGGGGAGAGAAATACCAGCGGCTGGGGATGGGGGGGCAGAGGAAGATGGCTGATGCTTCAACATGGTGTAGGGCAAGGAGAAAGGAAAGAGTGGATCCAGGGGAAGAAGGTAGAGTTGCCATGCCCCCCGGAATTTCAAATTTCAAGCATCTCACCCTGATTGCTTAGCCCACCCAGATTCGCCCGGATTACAGCTTCCTTTAAAAAAAGAAGAAGAAGAAGCGGAGTTATGGAGCAAAACATGCAGTCACTATTCTGCTCAAAAATTATTTTCAAGTCAATTTACATAATATGCAAATTAGGCACCCAGATTTGGAAAGCCAGCATATGACAACCCTAGAAGAAGGGAACTAACTGGCACTTTGGATGCCAGTAGGTAGGGAGGCCAGTGGCAGCCCTGGTTCAGCCCACCACCAGCCGCCCACCTAGCCACACCCCCTGCACCTGATGGCAGATGTCAGCATCTGACGTCAGACGCGGGGGGGGGGGCGTTGCTCACAGGGCCACGTGCCCTGTTTGCTAGCAAAATCCGGCCAGCACCGCATTCCCTTTAGGCAGGGAGAGCCGCTCCTGGCCATGCTGCAAATGCACCATTGGCTGGAATTTGCTTGCAAATGGGGTGTGCGACCCAATGTCTGAGCCAAACCACACACCCTGCATCTGACGTCAGGCATCTCACATGTGGCCCCCGAGCACGATGGCCTGGGTTCTTTGAACCTGTTTGCACTATGGTGGCTCTGCCCCTGTTGGATACCACTGTTTTTATGGAGGGGGGAAGAAAAGAGTGATGCAATGGGTGGGGGGGCAGGAAGAAAGTACCAGTGTGGTGCTTTGGCACTTGGCAGAGGGAGGGGAAAAGAAGGAGCTGCATGGCCTTGGGAAGGAAGGAAGGTTGGAAGAAGGAGCTGCGCAAGCCAGATCCAAGCCATGGGCCAGGGATTTGACAATCCTGTTCTAAGCTCTCAAATTCCTCTCTCGATTTGCCACTGCTAGAAACTGCCTGCAGATCCGCCCCCACCCACCCACCCACACTCTCTCTCTCTCTCTCTCTCTCTCTCTCTCTCTCTCTCTCACACACACACACACACACACACACACACACACACCCATCTTCAAGGAATGGGGGAGGGGGATGATGTCATTGTACACTTTCCCATGAGCCTCTGCCATGAGACAGGAGAAATGTAACACTTTCACGATTCCAAATGGTGGTTGTATTCAAAGGTGATAGCAGCTATTAACACAGCCACTCAGGAAAATCCTCTGAGCCATCAGGCAGTGATTAACTTACAAAAGAATGGCCATCTAGCCATAGGCAGAACTGGGGGGGCAGGCAGGTCACGTGCCCTAGGCGCCACTGAGATGGGGGCACCACGCCAGTTCCTGCCACCCCCACCCCATTGCCCACCTACCCAGCCCCAGGGCCCCTCAGCCACTTGCCTCCAGCTCCGGCTGATCGGCGAGGTCTAGGATCGGCAAGGCCTGCAAACTGCAGAGCTCTTCTCTCCCCGCCTCTCAGCTGATCGGCGGGTGGGTGGGGCTTCCAGAGAGGCCTCTGAGTAGGCCTCCCTGAAGCCTGTACTCGGCAGGCCAAACAAGCCAGGAAGGAGGAAGGAGGCAGAGTTCACTGCAGCAGCAGCAGACCCTCTGCCCAGACCATCCAGCACAGCTTTTGCCAGGTAGGCTGTGAATTCCTTTTTGTGGTTGCACCCACCCACCCCACCATATATAGGGATCTGCTTGCCATAGGGCTTTGATATGGGGGGGGGGAGACTGAGAAGTCTCTGAATATTTAATTTAAAACAGACTGAAAAATGTGCTGGCTTTAAAAACAAAAACTATCTTAAAAGGCCTATAAGTGGCTTGTTTCAGGGCAGAAAATTACAAGCACTTCTGGAACAAGTATATTTTATTTATTTTTATTCATTCATTCATAAATGCACTTATGTTCAAGTTGTTTTGCAACCCAGAAGGTCTGAGTGAGAACTGCTCCCCAATAACTTGCAGGGACTTCAGGGTAAATCTGGCCAACATGTGAATGCAGCACCTCCATTCCAGAGATGTGTGTTAAAGGGCTTTAAAAGCCTCGTGTGAAAAACCTCCTGGAATCAAACTTTACTGAATATGTTCAGAATTCTGAGAAAACAAACATAGGCTCACCCTGCATGGTTGAAAGTCTCTTTTGCTAATCTGCAGCGAGGGGACCATTTTAATAATTAGCATTGCTAGTGTGTTCTAGGCATTAAAAGTAGCACAAATATATAGTACTCAATGTATATCACTATATACTGTGAAGTGTGCATGCGTGTATTCAGTGAAATGTATTTCCAGGCAGCATATTTATTTTGAAATATCAGACTTAAATCCTTGGGGGCCTGGGGTGTGTGGAGGCCCTGGACTTTGAGGGGCTGGGGGCCCATTTTAAAATCTCATCTTGGCCCATTCCAACCTTGCTATGCCCCTGGCGGTCACTACACATGGGTTTCTGCACAACACCTGCACAGAAGAAACTTCCATGTAGAAAATGTGTCTCTTGTAAATTGACCCTGAATTTTCCATCCATGACTGGGATATCTGAGAGTTAGAGTCAATAATAAAAGAACAGCACACTGCTTGTAACAGGAAGGGGCAAATTACAATGATTTCTTAGTCTGGCAGGGGCTGGTTTTGGCCCTGGCAGAACTTGGCTGTCTGCTCCTGTTGCAAATGCCTCTGTCTAGTGTGGCAAACTAATGTTTCCTCCTCCCTCTTGGTGTCAAAGTAAGCACTAGTGTGGCGAATGCACATATACCCCATCATGAGCCAACAGTCATCATAAGACAAAGGCTGGCAGGAATCATTCACTGGTTTATACACACACACACACCACCACCACCACCACCACCTTCTTCTTCCCCTATTTTGCTAGTGGCTATTTGGGCAGGTGATCCTCTAGAACAAAGTCATGTTTTTTTAAAGAATGAGATGAGAGAGAAAATGACACTTGGAATCCTCGCATAACTCCTGACTAAGTCTGTTCTAAGTCTTTTACAGAGATGGCTCATGTTTTCAGGTTTTGATCAACAACCATGTCTAGATGGTACAGTGTTCCTTTTAACAGAGATTTCCAGATATTGTTGACTACAAGTCCCATCATTCCTGTTTGGACAGGGGTGCAATTTCAGTGCTTGCCCTAGGTGCTATTTTCCCTAGTTATGCCTCTGCATCTAGCTAATGGTGCGCTATTTCATAACAATACAGATACCATACTGGGACTTAGGAAAGAGAGGAACTAGTGTTAGAATTACCAGAAGAAACTAAAGGAGTGGACTGAGAGTTTGTGATGAATGTGCTAGTTGTAGCCAAAGTTGTTTTGGTGAGACATTTGAAGACAAGAATAGTGCTGAATAAGTAGATAAAAACAAATCAGTCTAACTGGCTTCCTACGGATCTTTTAATTGTGTTTTAAATTTCTCTGTCTCTCCAGTTATAAGCTCTTTGATCATATGTTGCAAAAGTGGCATATACTTTTAAAAAAATAACTTGGTAAGAAAATTTGTTTATATTGACCACTGTTATAGATTATGTTGTAATATATTTGTGTTATATATACACGTTTATTATATGTGTGTTTTATAGACACATATGCACACAAAACCTCTAGATAGATAGATAGATAGATAGATAGATAGATAGGGTGATAATTGGATTGGGCCACAGAATGAACTCTAGATGGCCTTGTAATGTTCTGAATGTTTTGTTGTTTGTTGCCACCTAGAGACCAAAAGGCAAGATAGGGTTTTGTTTTGTTTTTTAAAATCAAACTTCACACAATCTCACAGTTGGAGCTGTTTTAGATACCAGGCACAAATCCAAAACAAAACCTAGATGAAAATAGATTTCCAGACAGCAGATATGTAACCTGCTCATTTGGTTGTTTTGCCTCAGGTTCAATATAAAACATTTTGTTGAAGTATTCTAAGCAAGGGGCAGGGGAGAAGTTTTAATTTCCCCCCTCCTCCACTTTGACCACACATCCTTATCCAGTAGGCAGCTCCGCTCACATCCCCCTGCTCTGAGCTCCCAACAACCCAGGACACTCCACTTACTAATATACCAAAAATCCACCAGGGCATGCTCCCCAGAATTTTGGGTTTCACCCGGATTTTAAACATCTCACCCAGATTGCTTAGCCCACCCAGATTTGCCCGGATTCCAGCTTTCATTTTCTTAAAAAACCTAAGCTCTAGCCCTTGTAGAAGCAGAGTTATGGAGCAAAACGTACTGACACTGTTAAATCAGCTCCCCCCCATACTAAATCAACCCCCCTGCATTTGACATCACATGCGGAGGGTGTGTCGGGGCTGTGAGGTGTGGCAGCCCGGGTTCTTTGAACCCAGTTGCCCAATGGTGGCTAGGCCCCTGATTAAGCTTCTGAATTAAGTGCTTTGAGCAATCAAATTACCATTCTGCTAGGATGTCTGCCCAACTCTAAGAGGAAGATTTCGTTAACACCTGGCTGTTCCTCTTTTGCATGCTAGGTGGTAAATTTGCAAATGTATTCCCTATACAGGATAAAGCCAGCTTTTGTGCATTGTCAAGAGGAGTTGGTAGTAGAGAGGGGCTGCTTGAGGTTGCTCAGTCCAGAATGTTACCTTCTGTGTTTGTTTAGCTTTGTTAGCTGAATCCATGCTGCCTGGCTCCTTGGAGCATGCAAAGTTCACCATGATGCCAGCTTTTGCTTTGTGAACTGTAACTAAGGCCTAAGATCTACTGAATAGCCTGTCTAATACCAGACGAGAGGAAAGGTACCTCACTTGTGCATTTTTGATCATTTTGCCGGAAAACTGTCTTGCTTTTTATATATTTATTTATGTTTACATTTATATTCCAATCTTCCTCCAAGGAGTCCAGAGCAGTGTACATAGTTAAGCTTCTCCTCACAACAACCTTGTGAAGTAGGTTAGGCTGAGACAGAAGTGACTGGGCCAGAGTCACCCAGCAAGTAACATGGCTGAATGGGGATTTGAACCCGGGTCTCCCCAGTCCTAATCCAGCACTTTAACCACTACACCACACTTTACTTAAATAACCTGGATTTTGGTTGTTCTAAACTTGATCTGGGCTGGAAACTTGCTCTGTTCCGTTTCCCTACATTCCCGCACTGGCTTACACACTCTTTTAAAAGATGTATTGCTATGTTTTGAGTTCACCCTGGTTCTAGAAAGAACAGGTATGTTCTGAGTCATCAGGGTTACAAGAATGATGTTTGGTTCCTTGTTTGGAAAGAATACTTCTTATCTTGAGATATATCCATGGAAACCTACCTCCAATGCAGACACACACAAAAGGCTAGTTCTATAACTGTCGAAATCATATTCAACTCACTTCTGCTGCAATGAAGCAGAACCTTAAGACATTTGCATAGCTTCGGAGGATTCTAAGGCTGTTCTCTAGGCTCTCTTCTCTGTTCCCTAGCCTGGACTAGGCTGCTTGTGTGGCACACCCGGAACTGCATGGATCCTGGCACTCCTGGCCAGCCTAACCTTGCTCCTGAGCCCGGCCCTCAGCTGGGGTTAAAGGAGGAAGTGTTCCCTTAACCTGGCTGCCGGGCTCATGTGTCCCCTCCAAGTTGCTGAGGAGATGCTGAGACAGGTGCTCTAGGTGCTTGGGGGATTCTGAGTTCTTGAGGGATTCTGACCTGGGAATCCCCCAAGGCACCGCGATCATCGAGTGGTGCCTTGTGGGATATGCGGAGGCTGGAATAATGAGTCCTGGCCTCTGCAGCGTGGATAGTCATCTGCGCTGGTCCCGGCAGCATAGGTTGTATGGGCATGTGGCCTGCATGCCACGGGGTTGCACACGATAGTCTTGGGGAAGGTAGGTTGAACTCTGCTCACCCCGAGCATGGTTGTGTGAATAGCCACACAGTATAATTAAGTGGTGACATTATGGAATACAGCTTCTCTTACAAACTATTCTGCATATTCTTTGACTTTCCTTTCTAATACATTCTGTTTTGTCCCTTTCTTGTATTCCCCAATAGTTACGGTACTATTTTATGATTAACAAAAAAGGAAAACACTCAATAACAACATAGCTTAAAAACAAACACAAATAACGAATGTCTGTAGCTTTGAACATAAAACACTGGCATAATAGGCCAAGTCAGACTGTAACAACTTAAGTACAAATGACAGATGACTCACAGCCCCGAAGTTAGCCCTTGGGGAGATTGATGATCAGTGATTGCTCAGCAGTTAAGTAATGTGATTTGGAGCTTTTTGTCTTTTCCTGTATACTTATCACATCTTGCAAGCTAGCCTTTTGTCAGTCAATAGCATGGTGAGGACTAAGGAGTTATTTATCTATGTGTGCTATGCATATGTAATTTTCTTTCTTTCCAAGTGTACCTATTGATGCTCTCTGTCTATTTTTGTATTAAATATAGACAGCCGAGATTGGCCTAGCTATACCAAGAGCTTTTATTTAACAACCCAATAACAGTTCCAGAACCCTTTAGGTGACATAATCAAGCCCCATGAAAGGTTTTCCATTTCTCTGGGAAGAGTCCAGATTCCTATAGCTATAATAGCTTTGACAATGCACACATTTCCAACATCTTCCTCCAGTACTGGAAATTTCAAAATCTAGTCTCTCAGGGATAACTGAAATATGCAGCAGACCTAGAGCCTTCTAGAAAACATCATCAAGCCCTCTCCCCTAGGTTCAGCCCCCAGGCACTACATTTTGTTTTAACTGTAGCCCTATTCAGTCATTTAACAATTTGTTCTAGTAAGAACTAATCAGCCTACTTTCCTTTCACTGTCTCTACAACTGGACTAAATTTGGTTCAAATTGAGGTTCACAAGTCAGATCTCTTGCACCTCAAATGTTTATGCATCCACCATCTTGGATCAGGGTGGATGACATTATTACAAACTATACCCATTGAGGTGCCCCTGTGTGTTACTCACTACAACTGCACCAAATTTGGCTCAAATGGGTTAGACAGTCCTCAGGTTAGTGTACTTGCACCTCAAAAGTTCACATGCCCACCATCTTGGATCAAGGTGGATGACATCATCACAACTACACCATTGGGACATCTCTATGTGTCCATACAGCTGTAGCAAATTTGGTTCAAATCGGTTAAGTGGTTCACAAGTTAGCCCACTTGCACCTCAAAAGTTTATGCATCCACCATCTTGGATTGGAGTGGATGACATCATCACAAACTACGCTGTTGAGGTGTCCCTGTGAGTCACTCACTGCAACTGAACGTAATTTGGTTTAAATCAGTTACACAGTCTACAAATTAGCCCATTTGTGCTTTAGATGTTCACATGGCCGCCATCTTGAATTGGAGTGGATGACATAATCACACACCATGCCATTAGGGCATCCCTATGTGTCCCTGCAGCTGTAGCAAATTTGGTTGAAAAGCAGTTCATAAGTTAAGCTCATTTGCACCTCAAAAATTTATGTGTCCGCCATCTTGGATTGGGGTGGACAACATCATCACAAACTGCGCTGTTGAGATGTCCCTATCTGTCCCTCTAACTGTACCCAATTTGGTTCATATTAGTCCAGGCATTGCGAAGTTGAGGGGAGGGGGACACGGACACACACAGAATGCCGGGTGATCTCATAAACCTACTAGAAAGTAGGCTAAAAAAGAGGCGCTCTAGTGTACATGTCCAGCAAACCCCACTCTGACACTGATACGCCCAGACACCTCACTCTTGCCCTGAACACACTTATAGCATTTGTCTACAAAGATGCTCCAGCCTCTGACCATGGGCAGAATTTCTTCATGCTTTACAGCATTTTTCTCTGTGTCGGGGTGAAGATTCTGAGTGTTTTGGCATCAAGCTGGGGCTTAACAACACACTCTTGGGATGCTGTGCAGAAGTACAGCGTCCCTTTTTAAATATAACATTTGAAGAAGGCTTGTGTTAAGTTTAGAAGGGCGGAGAGATTATACAAATGGCCAAGAGAACGATTAATTAAGACTGCAGTAAATATGTAACTGCACAGTATTCCATGCTTGATACCTCAAGACCAGCAGTCCTGGTCTTCAATGGTCTAGGTATCTGCTTCAATAAAGCACAGCTGCGACCAAGAACAGCAACACAAAAAGCAAACAGCTCATGACAGTGGTCTTGCCTGATGACCTCTCAAATTATTTTTGTTTACACAGACAGGTGTTATTGACTGGTTTGTTTTATCTAGACATCGAGTCCTTCCCAAGGACCTGGGATGGCTGAATTTTATTATCGATGTTGTTGCTGTTGTTATTATCCTATATAATAAGATCCCTGGCGTGCGTCAGTGTCTCGGACGAAGGATGGTGTCTGCGTCCGTGTCTCCCTCGGCTGTTCTGGGCATGCGTGGTGGCTCAGAAGAGCCGAGGGAGACAAGGACGCAGGCGCCGGCCGCCATGTTGGCCGGTTGGTCGGCCCAGCCGCGGGGAGGCCAGAGGCGGTGACGGGACCGGCCAGGACGCGGGGAGGGAAGAGGCGGCGGGGGGCGGCACTCTTGGCGACGGGGGCGGAACCGTACCGGCCGCGGCGAGGCCAGAGGCGGCGGCGGGTCCGGCCCGACAGCGAGAAGAACAGAGACGGCAGCGGCAGGTCCGGCCCGACTGCCGGGAGGGGAAAGACGGCGACGGCGGGTCCGGCCCGACCGCCGGGAGGGGAAAGACGGCGGGGCTGGGGCTGGCCCGGCCACAGGAAGGACAGAGGCAGCGGCGGCAGGTCCGGCCCAACCGTGGGGAGGGAAAAGGCGGCGGCGGCGCGGCCGGCAAACACAGCAATGGGCATCAATTTCCGAGAGACTAGCGCCCGTTATTTTAATGGGCTGAAAGATACTAGTTATAGATATCACTGCAAAATATAGGCTGTTCCCAGTGAAGTTGCTTTTTGTAATTGGTTGATGGTGATTTCTGTGGCCCCTATGGTGTTGAGGTGCTCTTCAAGGTGTTTTGAAATTGCACCTAGGACACCAATTACGACTGGGATTATTTTGGTCTTCTTCTGCCACAGCCTTTTAATTTCAATTTGTAGATCTTTGTATTTTGTGATTTTTTCCATTTCTTTTTCTTCTATTCTGCTATCACCTGGTATTGCTATGTCGATTATTTTAACTTGTTTTTCTTTCTTCTCAACTACAGTTATATCTGTTGTATTGTGTGGCAGATGTTTGTCTGTTTGTAGTCGGAAGTCCCATAATATTTTTGCATCTTCATTTTCTACAACTTTTTCAATTTCAATCAAACCAATCTTTGGCTACAGGTAGCTTGTATTTTTTTGCAGATGTTCCAGTGTATCATCCCTGCTACCTTGTCATGCCTTTGTTTGTAGTCAGTCTGTGCGATCTTTTTACAACAGCTGATTAGGTGGTCCACTGTTTCATCTACTTCTTCACAAAGGCGTCACTTGCTGTTCGTTGATTTTTCAACTTTTGCTCTTATTGCATTTGTTCTTAGTGCCTGTTCTTGTGCAGCCAATATTAAATCCTCTGTTTCTTTCTTCAAGTTGTCATCCTTAAGCCATTGCCAGGTCTTGGTGATGTTTGATTTTCCAGTTAGTTATATTGTGCAAATATTGACCACCCAGTGGCTTATTTTTCCATTTTTCTGCTCAGTTCTTGACTTGTTCTTTCTTGTAGGCCTGCTTTGTTTCATTGGTGTTTAATAGTTTCTCATTATTGACCATTTTAAGTGCGTCTTCTTCATTGTCCTTTATATATTATTATTATTATTATTATTATTATTATTATTATTATTATTTAATTTATTTTATTTTTATACCACCCTTCCAAAAATGGCTCAGGGCAGTTTACACAGAGAAATAATAAACAAGTAAGATGGAACCCTGTCCTCAAAGGGCTCACAATCTAAAAGAAACATAAGATAGACACCAGCAACAGTCACTGGAGGTACTGTGCCGGGGGTGAATAGGACCAGTTACTCTCCCCCTGATAAATAAAGAGAATCAGCACATTAAAAGGAGCCTCTTTGTCAAGTTAGCAGGGGTTGACTCAGCATATGAGCATTTGCCAGCCATAGTGGAGTTGGGGCAAGTGGGGGGGGGCATGATGGTAGGGGTGAGCACCATAGGGGCAGGGAGGCAGCAAGCGAGGTCATCTGCAGCCCTGGGGCAGCCTGTGTTCCCTGCATGCATTCGCCCAATGGTGGCAATGTCCCTGACAGTAAGTAAGTTCAGGCTTGGAACTTTCACGAAAGCCTTGCAAATGCCACTCTTTATTGCTGTCTGGGAACCCCCTTGGAATCACTTTCTTTAATACTTGCTGTTTTTACCATACTTTCAACCAGTAGATGGCAGTATAATTATAATGGCATCAGTTTTATGCCATTTCTCTCCTTTTCCTCCCCAAATGAAATGTAAAACATATGGCTGTCAGATTTACTTTGCATGATAAACAAGGGAGACAAGAAGCCAAAAGAGCTGCAAAGCACTGGGGCAGAAAAAACACATTTACAAACAAAACTCTAGAGAGCTATAAAATGCAAAACGGGTTTTACATAAACTACAGTTTATGCTGCTGCTCAACATAATTCAGATTACTTCTCTGCAGAGCTGCCAAGTGTAAATGAGTTAAATTGTAACTTTCTTGCTAAAGTACCTTAGTGAATCTTCCACTACAAACAGAACATAGTTTCGAACATTCCTAAGCATTTATTCAAAACAAGGGAGTATCAACATACAGTATAGGGATGTGCAAAACATTTTGACATCAAAATGTTTCGACTTGAAACGGGCTGTTTTAAGTGTTTTTTGCTGGACAGAGGGGCGCCCTTTAAATAAAAGGCCTGTTTCAAGCTTAGAACAAAACAACCCCATTTAAATTTGAAAGATTTCGACTTTTTGAGCACCATTTTGCAGGCCTGTTTTCGCCTTGCTGATTGGTTTTCTGGCACTGGCTTGCGATCCTATGGGGGTAAAAGGGAAAAGTTAAAAATGCGTTTAAATTGACCGCTTGCCCATTTCTTTTGTGGGTTGGGTGGTAGGCAGTAGAGGTGTGGAAGAATAAGATACTGCTATTCAATTCGAGAATGAATCTAATCACAGAATCATCAAAATGATTCGTCGAAAAAAGTCGGCTTGTCTGGCTATCTCGACAAATCACCCCTGATTCAACCCAAATTGATTTGAGCACCATTCTGAGGCCTGTTGTGCTAGACAGGCCTCAAAATTGTGCTTCCCCCGCCCAGGGGGGAGCCAGGGCCAGCTCAAGGGGTTTTGGTGCCCTTGGCCAAAATAGTCCCTGGTGCTCCCAAGCCAGGCCCCATATCTGATGTCACCAAGCCCCGCCCCTGACGATGCCACCGCCACTCCTGCAGCAGAGCCAATCTGTGCACTACATACAAATATGATGAATAGCCAGCGTGGTGTAGTGGTTAGAGTGCTGGACTAGGACCGGGAAGACCCGAGTTCAAATCCCCATTCAGCCATAATACTAGCTGGGTGACTCTGGGACAGTCACTTCTCTCTCAGCCTAGCCTACTTCACAGGGTTGTTGTGAGGAGAAACTCAAGTATGTAGTACACCGCTCTGGGCTCCTTGGAGGTAGAGCGGGATATAAATGTAACAATAATAATAATAATAATAATAATAATAATTTATATACCGCTTTTCAACAAAAGTTCCCAAAGCAGTATATAAATATTCATCAGATATAGATATAGATATAGATATAGATATAGATATAGATATAGATGGGCGGGGTGGTGTTGGGAGCTGCTGGCCAAGTGCTGTGCTCCAGAAAAGCCAGGCATTTACCCTCTGCCATTGCTGCTGCTGCTGCTGCTGCTAGGGATAGGGCAGCAGCTACCCCAGCCCCTGTTCACCCTCACAAACCTCCTTGGTAGACTGAGCTACTGATCCTGCTGTGCTTCATCCAATACACTGGTCCTTCTCTTTCTCTCTCCCCCCTCACCACAAGCAGACCTCACGTGCTTTTTCTGGGCTGGCCAGGGGCGGAGCCACCATTGGGCCAACGGGTTCAAAGAACCTGGGCCGTGCCCAATCAGGAGCCACGCCATGCAGCCCCAACACACACACCCCCCGTGTCTGACATCAGATGTGGGGGTGCTGGTTTAGCTCCCAAGCAAGGGCCATGTGGCCCCCGTTCGAGAGTTAAATGGCTGCTGCATTCGTGGCACGGCCAGGAGCGGCTGGCTGCGCCGCAAACGCAGCACCAGCCTAGGTAGCTCCTGCAGGAGCCGCGCAGCCCCTTTGGGAGCTAAATGAAGGCGGCCAGGAGCCGCTCTTCCCAGGGCAGCGCCAGCCTTCATTTAGCTCCCGATGGGGCTGTGCTGCCCCTTCAGGAGCTAGACTCCATCTGCTGCCGAACGGAGCCTTGCGGGGAGCCAGACCACGCCCCCCACGTCTGACATCAGGAATGGCATTTGAATCTGTGATGCAAACGCCCACAAGGAAGTCTTGTTGGGGGTTGCTCAATTCATTTGAGGTCGGGGCAGCTTCTGGGGCCCAGCAAGCCAATGGGGTGGCTTGCTCAGGAAGAGCCTCAGCGGGGATCTGCACCTTACTGAATCCGCCAAACTGACTCCTAATACCCTGACTAAAACCAAACAGAAATCACATTTATCTGTGTGTTTGTCTACTCCTTTCCACCTTTTCTGTGCAACCTGGTTCTGGCTCTCAGTCAGCTTCTAGCAAAGTTCTTGCAAAACAATTCAGTTTCGATCCCACCCACTGCCAGCCAAGTGTGTTGAAGGGGGGGGGGGCGGGATGACTCTAAGCTTTTCTGGGATCTACCCTCAGTAGAGAGATTGCTCTGATCCCAACTCTAGGAGCACACCACTCCTTCAAGGTAGGCTGCCACCAGTTGAAGACTGATCTAAGCCACTGACCAGGCTTAGACACTGCTTCAACAACCTAGAACTGTCTGGCTTGGGACTTACAGGCACTGTACAGCCAGAGTCCACACAACTCAGCTCTAAGCAACAAGATATTATTCTGAAATCAGCTCAACAGTAGCAAATGGCAGATGGGGACGAGGCACATGGGGAAGAGTTTTGCAACTAACCTTCCTGAACCTGTTAAATCAGACTGAAGCCACTTCTAAGTATCTGAACTTTATTAAGAAACAAGGGTTGCCCACAGAATAAGGAACTGGGAGAAAGTAGGTTGAAAGTAGAAGTAAAAGAAGGCACACAGGGATACAAAAGAAAATACAAAAAGCATTTACTAACTGAGCCCTGAGCTTTACTTTAGTCTATCAGTAGACAGATCCTTGGCTGAGAGAGTGTTAATCTCTACAGCTACTCCCAGTGGAACATCCATTTGCAAATGGAAAAGGGTAAACACCGGCCAAGCCATTGTCCTCCAGCTTTAAAGCAATCAGGGAGGGGGCAAGCTCACACCTGTCCTAGTTCAAAGAGTATTCTCATTTCTTCCCCTCTGGGTGGTGAGATGCAAAGTGGCCCTATTTTCTGTGTCAGATAAGATTAGGGAATTGGTGAAGGAAGGGTCTGTTAGATGTTGTGGAGTGAGATGATGGAGGTCTGCTTGGCTCTCTTTGATGCCCATTATCCCTTGATGCTACCTGTGGAGACCAATCTGGCCAATGGCTTGAGCCGGCCCTGGGGAGAGCTGGTCTGCCAGTTGGGGTTGGTGGGTAGACCAGCCCTACGCTCAGGACTTAGCTCATCAGCCCATACCCCATTTGGTAGACCAGTTCTCCCCAGGGAAAAGCACAATTTTGAGGCCCATTTCCTCAGCAAAATGGACCTCAAACTGATGCTTGAATCACCTGAATCAATTAATGTCGAATCAGGGGTAATTTTCTTTGACTGCAAATCGGGCCCTGTATTTTGAGGGCAATTCAATTTGAGGTTGAATCACCAAATTGGCCCAGTTCAACCCAAAATGATTCAAAGTTGAATTGAATTGCACATCCCTAGTACATAACACCAATCATGCCCTACCACTCAACCCACTTTGGTGTTCCTAGAAGCTACCCATGGGGAATAATGGGATGTTTTGAATTTCTCCATTGTTCCCTATGGCCAAAACACTCAAAATGTTTCCAGTTTTGTTCCATCAAAACAACTGGATCGATCATTGTTTTGATGAAATGTTCCAGCTGTTTGCATTTTGTTTCAAGCTCAAAGCAAAACACAAAATCCGTTTCATGCACATCCCTTATAGTCCAATATATATAACATAACAATTCTTAACAATTCGTTATATTCCCCTTTCTCTCTGGAGAGAGAGAAAGGGGAATAGATGCTTTCAGGCAGCAAACGCTGCCTGAAAAGGATGGGCAAGTGCTCTCTCACTAGTAGGCAGAGAGGGAATTTCAATCAGGGCTCAGACACACACTGTGCACATGACGTCACGCACACGGGACGTTGTCAGAAAGGCCGCCAGGTGGGGCTGGACCCAGGCCTCCCCTCAGCTGGCTCAACGCCTGTACACAGCCACACCAGGACAGGAAGAGAGAGGGAGACACAACTGCAAATGTCTGCCCCTGCCCTCCACTAGCTCTGACTGCAACCTCCTCCTCCTCCTCCTCCTCCTCCTCCTCCTCCTCTTCCTCTTCCTCCTCCTCCTGGTATAGGACTCAGCTCTTGCTCCAGTTCACCACCCCCTAAGGATGGCACTGCTTTTAGTCTAAATGGTGGTTGTTGGTGTTGTAGGGAAGGGATTTCAGCGATCCCTATTATAACAGAGCAAGTGTGTGAAAGAAGAACCAGGCCCATTTAGAGTAGCCTCCCAAAACCTACATTTTGGCGGCCTCCTTCCACGCCAAACCTCCTTTTTTTTTTCCAGCCGCCGCGCGGCCTGTCCTTTCGGCCCAGTGTCTCTTTCTTACTGCGAGGCACAGCTGCGCAGTTGAGAGAGATCCTCTGCAGCCCATGACATCACAGGCTTGTGACAATCTCTCTCAACTATGCAGGCACACCTCGCAGTTAGAAAGAGACGCTGGGCTGAAAGGACAGGTCCAGCATCACTCCAGCCACTGCCGGGTGGTGGGGGGAGAAGGACTGCTGGCCTTGGCTGACCCCTAGGCAGCCACCCCTCGGCCATGCAGCAGCTGAATTTGTTTTTTTAATGGAGGTTTGGTGGGATGAGCATGGGGTGGCTGTCGGAGGCTCCCCCCCCACCAGCCATTTGGAGGGCCCCCCCCGGACCTTGGAGGCCACAGACCAGGGCCCCAAGATCTGGGGGTTAGAGCGCCTCTGTATATACCTAGATAGAAAGCCTGTGTCACTGAACTTTATGACTTCATAGTGTGAGAACAGAACAAGGAAGAAAGCAAGGAGAGGTAAAAATTCTACAGACAGGTACAAAGAGGAGGGGGAGACCTGAGAGTATCAGTTTACCAATCAGAAGCCAGAGCAGAGAGAGCAACAACAAGAACGGGGAAACAAAGAGGAAGACCCTTGCTTACTACTGTATCTCTACTCCCAAATGCCCCTAGTGGTCAGTAGGTGTATAATAGTGATGCTCCTAGAGCTGTATCTCCAGGAGTTGGCGCGGGGAGTTCCCATATGGGAGCTTTTCTTCTACCTCAGATAAAACAGCTATGGAGGGCTCCAATTTAATATTAATTGATATTAAAACTATGGTGGGGCAGAAGGTTAGGGCCCCCTCCCCTGCCAGAGCCCTGATGTTCACCAGCCCCCCTCCCACCAGTAGCTGCTATTTATCGAAAAACCAAAATAAAACAAAATGTAAGGACCAAGCCCATTATTAACAGAACATGCCGTAAGGCCCTAGCTGGCAGCAGCTCCTCATGGTTTCATATGGGAACAGGAGCAGTTCTTTCATGAGGTTAAGTGAGGCTGTTAACTCAGGCAGGCTAGATGCCTCACACCACAGCTGCCCCCCTCCCCCGCCAGAGCAGCTCTGTGGAACTGACCTGAACGCTTTCAAAGCTTGCATGGGTCCATTTGGCAAGGGGGCTGGTCCCCACCAGCATTGTTGGACCAGCCACCATTTGGCTCCTAGCCTCAATGCCAGACCACGGTGAGCTGCCCCAGATGGGGAATTTCCCCAGCCTTACCTGGAGATGCCAGGGACTGAACTTTTTGCATGCAACACATGTGCCCAACCACTGAGTTATGGCCCCACCTCAGTGTTCACTGAAGTAGTTGTGGTAAATGTTGCCACAGGTTTAAGAAAACAATACCACATAATTTCAAATGACCTGATTTCAAAAGGAAGCACAATTCATATCCCCCTCCTCCCCTGCCAGCAAGAGTGAAAGACAAGAATAATAGATGAGTCACTGAGATTTGATTACTCTTTTTGTAGGGCACTGTTTGCTTGACATTTCCACCAAGCGGTGATATAGTTAAGATGCATAAATGGCTACATTCCTGAAAAACCAGAAGCAAGCACTTAACTCACATCTAAAGGACCACAGATGTCCCTAACCAAGAGTTTAGATAAAAACAAGTTAAAACTGGGAGAGCATGGTAACTCCATCTTCTCCAAGGAAGCCTAAGCAGGTCAGAAAGAAATGGCTTCTGTTGATTAAAAGAAGCCATTCAAATTAAGAATGTAGATATGGAGATAGCCATTTAAGGACTAGCAAGACTCTTTGATGGATCAGACAAAGAGACCATCTCGTCCAGTATCCTGTTTCCAGCAGTGGCCAACCTGATGTTTCTGGGAAGCTCTCAAGCAGAGCATGAAAGCTGAGGACTTCCTGTTTTGTTTATTCCCAGCTTCTGATAGTCAGAGGTATACTGAGGTTTCATTTGGTCACCAGGAAGTTTTTCACATGGGGCTTTTAAAGCCCTCTAACTCGCATCTCCTCCGGAATGGAAGGGGTGCGTCCACATATCAGCCAGATTTACCCCCAAGTCCCAGCGAGTTATTGGGGAGCAGTTCACACACAATTTGGGTTTTTTCATTGTGCATTAGAATGTAGCCCAATTTATATCAGGTAAAAATATCCACTATTTGCATCAGTTTTTTGGGACAACTTCAAGTTCGCAGTAAAGCCTCCCAGTAAACTCGCAGGAAAGCCTGCTGTGTGTATAAGTCCCAGGACTAAAAAATATTATTAGATTTATCCTCTATGAATTTGTCTTACCCCTTTTAAAGTGATTTGGACCTACTTTCCTTGTAAATACAAAACATGTTGTAGGTTTAATTAAGAACTTTATTCTTAATAAAATTTGCAAGTCTGCCCCTTTCTCCCCATCCAGGCTCAGACTGGCCCACTGGGCATATTCCTGGAGCGCCCCACCCATGGGGTGCCCTTGCGCCCCGCCGCACTCGGCAGCAGTGAATATTCCCACTCTTAATTACCCATTCTGCTCAAAACCGGGCGCCCTCCCCCACATACATCCCAGCGCCCTCTCAGTGCCCCCAGTCCGGACCTGCAGGGAAGAACAAACCTCTAAACACCAGAACTGATTATCAGACAGCACACAACAGTCATCTAAATTGCTTGTTATGTTTACGGCATGGCCAGCTCCAGCTCTGAGAGAACCCACAGGAAAGTGAAGTCTGGTGCTCCCCCTCCTTTTATGATGGTGGCAGACGCAAACTTCCTTCAGTCACTGTTCGCCAGCAGCAGCAACAGTCTTCTATTGGGCTGCTGCCTGTGTGCCGTGTTTTTCTCTCATTATGCCCCAAGTAGCATTCTGACAATACATAGGGCACTGTGGTGGAGCCAGCACACCATAGTGGTTAGAGTGTTGGACTAGGACCAGGAAGACCCGAGTTTGAATCCCCATTCAGCCATGAAACTCACTGGGTGACTTTGGGCCAGTCATGTATCTCACCTTGAGCTCCTCAGAGGAACAGCAGGATATAAATGTAAGAAATGAATGAATGAATGGATTAAAATAAATAAATCAATCAATCAAAATATGGTGGGCTGGCAACACTCCTGCTGCTTCTGCCAGCCCACAGAAAATGTGGGGAGAGAGAAAAACTCATTACCACTTTAAGGGGAATGGAGTCCATTCTGCTAGTGGCCACAGGATCAAAGCAGTCCCTATCCAGCTCCAGCACAGCATCACTAAAGTAGTTGTTGCTGGGGGTCTTCCTTGTGTTTCTTTTTAGACTGTGAGCCCTCTGGGGACAGGAAACCATCTTATTCATTTTTCTGTGTAAACCACTTTTTGAACACTTCTATTGAAAAGTGGTATACAAAAGTATCTGTAATACTAGTAGTAGGTTGCTGACTGGGCCCAATTCTTCTCAGGAGCCTAGGGCAGCCAGTGGGTCTCCTGGGGGCCCCTGACAACTACCTTGTGCCTAGTGTTGAGGCCAGCCTTGGATAAGCAAATCTTTATCATGTGGCATCTTACCACAGTGCAAATAAACCATATGGTAAGCCAGTTGTTTATATAGCATCTTGCCAAGTGTTAAAGGAGAATTTTATCACATGTGGGTGGCAAGACTCATTCCAGTAAGGCATCCTCGTAGGATACCATGACTGATGGCCCTGAAAGCCACTGAAAGGCCCAAGAGAATCAACATGGTTGTGCATTTCACCACCACCACCCCTCAGAGAGGATCATGCACCCCAATGGTTGGGACCTTATACAATATTATTGTGAACGTACTGGATAGTTCTCAAATGCTTTTATGGAAAGCATTTCAAATCGACATTCTTTATGATGTTGCAAACCCAGTTTGTGAGTCACTGTGGAAGAAATCTCCATGGTGACTAATTCCTGTGGGAGGAGAGAAAAATGAGCAAACCTAGCATATTCTCCACTATTCACCCCCTGTTTTTTTAAAGCTTAGTTTGGTAGAATGTTCAGTGTAAACAACCTATCTGTTTGTGCTAAATGATCATCCCTGTTGAATGTCTGCCATAAACCACTGTGAAGGACCGGGTTGTTATGCCTTCATTTGGTCTACAAATAGGTTAAACTAACATAAATTATAGCAGACGCACCCATGTAAGAATTTCCATGGTGGAAAAGGCTGTTATTGTTCTCTTAAGTTTTCCTCTAGAAGAGCGTATTGAAACACTTTCATGGATAGCACAGAATAAAGCAATAGGCTATGAAGCATATGGGATCAAGGAGGCTTAAGCATCCCTAACTCTAAGCTGGTTTGTGGCAGTAGTGTTTATATAAGTGGATAGCATTGCTTTCACTTGATACTTGCATGGAATGAATCTGCTACAGCTTGGTAGCATAATAACCCATATGGGATTTTTTCATTAAATGAGGAGGCTCTCATTAGCCACAATGATTAATTAAATACAATTAAATATGCCAAGCAGATCCTTCAGAGTCACAATTCAGCACACAGGGGTCGCAATCTCAATGAAATCAATTCTTTTAAATGAATTTAATTCAGTGCTGGAATGCAGTCTCTGTGTGCATGCACATATGCATATGCCTAGAAGTACCCTTGGTTTCAGAGTACTCTGGTTTCAGAGCGAGGACAAGGAACCTTCAGCTCTGTGCACAGCCACCCTGGGCCCATGGGCATCCATGAGTAAGGGGACAGCTGCGCTCCCCTAGGAAGTGGGGCAACAGCTCCCCATGAATCTGTGGCCTTTTATGCATGTAGATTTCTGTTTACATATTTTATGTATAGTCTTGTATGTGTATACTCTGCTTCTGCATTGGGGGAAAAATGCTACCCACACCTGCGTGGTGAACCACCAGAGCAGGGCCAGGATCAGATTGTTGTACAGCTGACAAGTTGTACAGCTGACAAGCACCCACTGGGAGGGCCCGCCACCAACTGACCTGCTTCACAGCAGCAGCTACCACCACCACTACCTCTGTCCTCTCTTTCTCTCTCTCTGTGATGATGGTAGCAAGAGTGGGACGATCCTCTCCTCCTCATGTGTGCAATGCTACACTGCTACCTCCTCCCCTCCCTCTTTGCCAAACAGTCAGAGGGCAGGTGGCAGAAGTGGAGCAGAGCAGAGCAGAGCAGGGTAAGCTGCGGAGATGCTGCTGCTGCTCCTTCCAGCTGCCACTGACAGGGGCACACCTAGGTAATTCTGGTGCTGGGACTGCCCCACTGTGAGCCACCCCCGGTGTAAGGCCCCCCCAAAACCTACTCTTGGGAGCCTCCTGCCATGCCGAACCTCTTTTTTTGGAGGGGTGAACTACAGCTGCCACACGGCCCGAGGCTGGGCCAACCCCCAGCCATGTGGCGGCTGAAATTAAAAACAAACAAACACCGAGGTTCAACACGGGGTGGCGAGTGCGGGGTGGCTGCAGGAGCCGTCCCCCAGCCACTTGGAACCCCCCTGGACCCAGGAGGCCACAGATCGGGGCCCCAAGGTCCGGGGGTTAGAGCGCCTCTGGCCAGTGAAGCTCCTTTGCTTGCCCCAGCAAATGTTTGCAAGCGAGTGAGTGACCTCCCAGCTATGGTAACTGGCGGTAGCAGCCACCTGCTTCCCTGCCCTCTCCCTCTGGGCAGTGGCGCTGGGGGCCCACCTGGAAGAACTGGCCGCTATTCCTGCACCACTGCCACTCACTCTGCCACTTCGTCAATTGGCAGCGGCTGCTGCTCCTCCTAGCTACCATTGGTGCTCTCTTGCTTACCTGGACCAGCAATGACAACTAGGAACTGTCAGCGAGATGGGCGTGCACAGGACTTTTTTCAGGGGTGGGGGTGGGCAAAGCCAGCAATCCTATATCCCCCTCTCTGGGAGTATGCCCCATTGAATTCAATGGGAATGGGTTTTATCCGGGTGGGGGGTCAGTTGGCCCCTCTCGCCTCCTCTCTGGATGCCCATGGCCAGAGAGCAGGTGACAAAAGCGGCTGCTAGTGTTGGCTTCTGCCACTTGCTTTCCTGCTGCCCAAGCAGGAACGGAAGCAACAGCAGTTGTTGTGAGTAGCTGTCACTCCCAGAAGGAAAGGACAAGCAAGTATATGATGTTGCCATTGCCACTTGGAACACAGGAAGCTGCCTTCTACTGAGTCAGAACACTGGTCCATCTAGCTCAGGATTGTCCACACAGACTGGCCGCGGCTTCTCCAAGGTTACAGGGAGGAGTCTCTCTCAGCCCTACCTGCATATACTTCATAACCTTGTGGGTTTCCAAATTCTTGTGTGTAAATCTTTGTAGATATATCATGTACAAACAACCACTTTGTATATAATTGTGCTTTGGCAACGTACTGTATGCTTTGGTAGTTTGTTGGTTCAATAACAAAATCTTGTCCTATCAAAAATCTTGCCCTGTCTTGGAGATGTCAGGGAACGGCTTGGAAGCTTCTGCATGCAAGTATGCACTGCAGACAGATGCTCTTCCCAGAGCAGCCCCATCCCCTAAGGGGAATGTCTTACCCTTACAGATGCTTACCCAGTGCTTGCTTGCTTGCTTGCTTGCTTGCCTGACCAGGAAGAAGAGACCATAAGAACAACCCTGCTGGATCAGGCCCAAGGCCCATCTAGTCCAGCAGCCTGTTCACACAGTGGCTCACCAGATGCCGCTGGAAGCCTACAGGCAGGAGTAGAGAGCATGCCCTCCCTCCTGCTGTTCCTCTCCTGCAACTGGTACTCAGAGGCATCCTGCCTTTGAGGCTGGAGGTGACCTATAGCCCTCTGACTAGTAGCCATTGATAGACCTCTCCTCCATGAAGTTATCCAAACCCCTCTTAAAGCCATCCAGGTTGTTGGCTGTCACCACATCTTGTGGCAGAGAATTCCACAAGTGGATTATCCATTGTGTGAAAAAGTACTTCCGTTTGTTGGTCCTAAATTTCCTGGCAATCAATTTCATGGGATGAACCCTGGTTCTAGAGTTATGTGAGAGGGAGAAGAATTTCTCTCTATCCACTTTCTCCGCACCATGCATGATTTTATAGACCTCTATCATGTCTCCCCGCAGTTGTCTTTTTTCTAAACTAAAAAGCCCCAGTTGTGTAGCCTTGCCTCATAAGAAAGGTGCTTCTGTACCTTTTCCAGTTCTACAATGTCCCTTTTTAGATGTGGTGATCAGAATTGTGTGCAGTACTCCAGGTGTGGCCACACCATGGTTTTGTATAAGGGTATTATAATAAGCAGTTTTATTTTCAATCCCCTTCCTAATGATTCCTAGCATGGGATTGGCTTTTTTCACATCTGCCGCACATTGAGTCGACACTTTCAATGAGCTGTCCACCATGACCCAAAAATCCCTTTCCTGGTCAGTCACCGACAGCTCAGATCCCATCAACGTATACTTGAAGTTGGGGTTTTTCGTCCCAAGGTGCATCACTTTACACTTGCCAACACTGAACTGCATTTGCCATTTTGTTGCCCACTCAGCCAATTTGGAGAGATCCTTTTGGAACTCCTTACGATCCATTTTGGATTTCACTCCCCAAAAGTGTTTGGTATCATCTGCAAATCTTGCCAGCTCACTGCTTACCCCTACTTCTAGATCATTTATGAATGAATTTAAAAAGCACCGGTTCCAGTACAGATCCCTGGGGGACCCCACTTCTTACTTCCCTCCATTGTGAAAACTCACCATTTATCCCTACCCTCTGTTTCCTGTCTTTCAACCAGTTAGCAATCCACACATGTACTTGTCCTCTTATCCCATGACCGCTACGTTTCCTCAGGAGTCTTTGATGAGGAACTTGGTCAAAAGCCTTTCAGAAGTCCAGATATATTATGTCAACTGGATCACTTTAATCCAAACACTTGTTGACACTCTCAACGAACTCAAAAAGGTTGGTGACGCAAGATTTCCCTTTGCAGAATCCATGCTGGTTCTCTCCCAGCAGGGCCTGTTCTTCTATGTGCTTTACAATTTTATCCTTGAGGATACTTTCCATCAATTTGCGGGGAACGGACATTAAGCTCACCAGCCTGTAATTTCCCAGATCGCCTCTGGATCCCACTGCTGGGTGCAGCAGAAATGAAGAAGTGGTGAAGAAGGTGATCCTTCCAGGATAGGGGAGGCAGCAGTGTAGGCGCTGCTACCACCTAGGGGTGCACCTAGTAAGGAGTGGCATTGCATAGAATCTAGCTGATTCTATGCAATGCCTGAAATTCTCCTCCTCCACCCGAAAAATTACCAGCGTCAGAGGTTGGAGCATTTCCTTAGCCAGTACAGGTTTCCTGGGTAATGGAGTAATTCTGTCTATCCAGGCTGGCCTAGGGCTCACCTCATCAGGAAGGGTTGCCTGCTCAAGCTGAGATTTTTCCTTGGACATTAACAGTAGCCTTTATGGGCTACTTGGACACATGGAATTGTGTGCAGGATTACAGTTCATGAGTCGAGTCAACTAGCCACAAACAGTAGACAAGAGGAGATTGCTATAGTGGTGCTTCAAATCAAGTTCAGAGAAGTGTCAACAACACAACTCAGGAATGTCAGCCTTGTTTTGACTTGAAGGAGATCTGATCTGTTGATTCAGTGCATATTGTCCTCCCAGAGTACAGAATGCAGGGTGTTTCAGCTCTTGCTAGTGCCTCACCTATCCTCAGAGATAGGAGAGTGGGCTGTTCCAATTTTCATGGCTGGTTCCCCACTTTGAGTCTGCGAGAGTTAGCGTCTGCCTTTTGCAGGGTCATGCCTGCCTCTCTCATTGTGCACTCCAGTGTCTCACAGTGCTGGGAACTGCTGCATGGATGGTGTGTTCTGATTCTTGATTATCTGGATCCAACAATGATGTCCAAATGTGCTTCTCATGGTCATTGTTCTCATTATGCACCTATGCATTGGCATAGATGGATGAGACATTTGGGCAATATTTTGCATCCCCATCTGTTACAGACAAATCTAGTCCTTCCAAAGGTATCCACATAATTACGTGGGTATTGCATCTGCATGCAGGGAATAAGCCCCATGGACCTCACTGGAAGTCTCTTATGAATAAACATGGCTCAGGGCAGTTTTAATGTAAACTGCCCTGAGCCATTTTTAGAAAGGTGGTATAGAAATCAAATCAAATCAAACAAACAAACAAACAAATAAAATACACATGCATATAGGATGAGTCTGTCAGCATTGTAGTCCAGTAGATTTGGTTAATTTCGCATCTCAGTTGCCCCTGCTAACTAGACAATAGGCCCCTTTTAAGTGTGGTTCTCTTCTCTTCAGCATGGGGAGCGCAACTGGCCCTGTTCAACCCCAACACATTCCTCCAGTGCTTGTTGCTGGTGTTTTCCTTATATTTCTTTTAGATTGTGAGCCCTTTGGGGACAGGGAACCATCTTATTTATTTCCATTTATATTTTCTATGTAAACCGCTTTGAGAACTTTTGTTAAAAAGTGGCATATGAATATTCATAGTCATGATAATTATAGTTGTGTCTTGTACTATCGCTATAATCCCCTTGCAACTACATTTTGCTCATGCAAAATTGGGCTGGTGATAAGCAAACCAGGGTCACTCTGTTGATCCTTGGGATGCTGCACAAGTGGCCTTAGCAGCCTTGTCACATAACCCACCCTCTCCCTCTTTCCCTGAAAAGAAAAAGAGCTGATCCATGCATGGGTTTGCATGTTTCTGGCACTTCAGCACCCATGTCTATCACTGCACAAGCTAGTACAATGGTCAGCTCAGGGCTGGCCTGTCCACTAGGCAGACCTAGGCAGTTGCCTAGGGTACCAGTTCTTGGGGGCCCTTCAGCTCCCTGGGTGGATGTTGAGTTTGCGGGTCCCGTCTCCTAGCTGGTCCTAGCTGGACCATGCTTGGGCATGTTCCAAGCTCCCCAACTCTTTCCTTTCTCCCACAGTATCCACAAATCAGCATGAGCTAGATGTTTGCTGATCATCTGCACAGGCTGGCCATTTGACCCAGTGAATGAGTAACACATGCAGCTCAGGTTATAGTGGGGCTCAGGTAAAGGTCAGGGCTCCACATTTCCTGGCCAAGGGGCAGGGTGTGTGTGCCAAAGTCAAACTTCACCTAGGGCACCAAAAACCCCAGGGCTGGCCCTGAGCCAGCTCATGTGCTCTATTGCAGCTGCACAAAGACCCACGGAACAGAACCATTACCTCAATAGTCTATCCTTTCTGTCTTGTCTTAAAAGAAGTTAATTGGACTTAAACTGCACATGTGTTGTAAATGTACGCAATATAATTCAAGACAGATAAAGTAATAGGAATAACCTTCTTTTTACATACAAAGCTGTACCATTGGTTTAAGATTTCTCAGGTACTTTATCTTTTCGAGTAGATTATCTCTAATCAAAAATTTTAATGCTCTTCAATGCATACCTTTCCCGCTCATCATTCACTCACAGGCATCCTCCCCTTCATTAGCACAATTTGGTCATGGCTTGTGAATATTTCATCCATAAATGGAGTCCAGCTTGATAGATGAGATCAGTCTTGCTGTAAAAGCTTCCATGGACATTAAAATCAGAGCTGGAATGAGTACACAAAAATCTGAATCAAGAAAACTAAAAGGGCCAAATCTAAATAGGAAGCATTCATGTCAGGATGTCTCATTTTCAAACTGTAATGACTGAAGTCATAAGCTGAGGTCACAGTAACATAAACTTCTCTATTCAGAAGGTTTTTCAATAATAGGTTTTGATGGATGACTCTTATAGAGTAAGAATGACTCTGCAAATTCAGTGGAAAAAATTATTTGCAAGACTCGTATTGGAAGTGTTTGTGTTTTATAAAAGGATTCTTGTATTAATTATGAAAAGCACTACTTCACTATCAAAGAAAAAAAAAATAATGAGAGGAAACCAATAGTTAAAATCCTCTGTAAGCAACGGGAACTAATTATAGGGCAGCTCATCAATAATTCACCAATTATGTCAGGATGTGCTGAGCAGGAATCATTCAGAGGCAGAGAGAGCTACTCCTTTTAGTGGAGGAAGTGTCTAAGCTAAACAAAGGCACAGTAGCCCTGAAGAGAGAAAACCCCACTCAGTAGCACTTTTTCAGTTCCCTCTGGTCTGGCAGGCACTTCAGTTGCTTTTTAAATTAAAAAAAGAGTCAGAAATTAGGTCTGAAAAAGACAGGACAACACAGAAAATATCAAAATTTCCTATGATATTTCCTATGAAATTTTGATATTTCCTATCAAAATCCTATGGGAGTAGGGCAACATATAAATCTAACTAAATAAATAAATAATAAATAAAATGCAAATTGGTAACAATGTCATTTGACTGTTCTGTAAAAAGTGAATTTGATGGTAGTTTTGCACTAAACAACTAGTGTGTAGGTAACTCTTGTATTTTTCCCCATTAGGAAGAATATAGATTATTTTGGGAACCAAACAACTTTTTCTGCATGTGGTGTGGTGTCCAAAGTTCTGGAGCGCAGCTGGAACATGTTGTTTGCTCAGAACACTTTGCTCACATGAGCAGCTTCTCTTCCTCCATCTCTTTCCCCTTCCTACTGACCATCCATTCAATGAGAAATAGGGGTGTACATGGAACCAGACTGCCAGAGTGCAAGCTGGTTCAAGTTGAACTGGCCCCAATTCAGTCTGAGTGTCAAACTGTGCCGAACTGGTTCAGAACTGGTTCAGCAGTTTGAGGGGGCATGCTTGTAACTGTCAGGGTCTCGACCGGACTTGGCTGCACGCTGTCGACATATAGTGACGAATGTTGTTTTTCAGCAGGGAGTAGCCGACTGACGACGTGATATATAGTGCAAGCCACGAGAGCTCCCAGCTGGCAGGGATTTAAGGCTTATCAGCCCTCTGCAATAGGCGTTTGCTTTTCCTAAGAGTCTCTAATTGATCCCTGCGTCTCATGACACGCCGCTGTTGGGGGGTCGGCGGGGATTGGTTACATAGCTCTTCTTCTGATTGGTCTTTCACAATTTCTGCTGCCTCAGGTTGTTGTGCCTGCTCAGAGTCATTATCCACAGCTGTTTCATGAATGCTGACAGCCGGGTTCTGCCCCTCAGACACTCCTGCCTGGAAAGTTGACAGCTTCCCCTTCCTCCTTGCTGTCGGAGATCGAGGGCGTGACAGTAACGGAATCTGGTGAGGATTCTCCTTTACAACCGTAGAGGGGGAACCCTGCTTACCTTTTAAAAAACACTGCTGGGGTGGGGAGAGGGCACCTGTACTCGGAGGTGATGGCATGGTGCTGAGACAGCTCCTCCAAATTCTTCGGACTAGGACCGGTGCTCCATTGTGGCCGGGTTCTGGATTCCGCACATGCCTGGAGGTCTGAACCGGGCTGAACTGGAGCACCAGGCCTGGTCTGGAAAATTCTGAGGAGCTGCGCTGCTGCCACCACACCGCCAGCTCCAAGTGCAGGTGCCCTCTTGCTCTTGCTGCCCCATTAGTGTTTCTTTAAAGATAGGTAGGGTTCCCCCCTTTGCTTGTCAAGGGGAATCCTCGCCAGATTCCCCTTTACAAGCATGCCCTCTCAAACCGCCAAACCAATTCCAAACCAGGGCCGGTTCAGCTTGAACTCGGACTGGCACCCCTTTTGGGGGGTCCGGTTCAGTTCGAGTCCAAACTAGTCAAACTGGGCTGGTTCTGTTCTAACCATGTTCATGTAGAAACAGTTCTGCACACTCCTAGTGGGGAAGTGTGGATTTTCTGCTTCAGTGTGGAGGTTCTCCTTCAGTGATACGTTGCAGAGCCACGTGATGCAGGAGCATAAATAGGTAGGCCTGACAAGTGCATCTTCCTTCCTTCATGTGGTGGAGGTGGTGGCGGCACGGCAGTAAAAAGTTAGCAGTTAACTAACTTTGCTCAGTTAGCAGTTACAGTAGCTATCTAACTTTACTCAGCAGCTACTCCTGCTGAGTAAAAAAAACACACCTTTTAAAGTGAATCTCTTCTATTTATCATGGCGTGTGCAACTGGCCCTATCCAACCCCAGCACAGCATTTCTTCAGTAGCTGATGCTGGTGTTACCTTGCATTTCTCTAGACTGTGAGTCACTTTGGGACAGGGAAAATCTTATTATGAGCTCGGCCAAACCAAGTTGGCTGAGCTGGCTCGTGGGCTGGCTTAGGGGGTTCACTTGTAATGGGGAATCGAGCTAGGATTCCCCTTTTTAGGAGCCCGGCTCAGTGTGAGCTAGCTCACACATCCCTAGTTGAAGGCACATTTAGGAATATGGACATTTCCTTGCCAGTAAGAATTCTGAAGTAGGAAGACCTAGGTATGATGAATATGATGGATAGTTAGAATGATTTATTCAGAAGCTATGTTTGAATTATTTGCATATCAGTCTTTTTGGCATGATGAATTTATTATTATTTTTTATTATTTACATTTTATATCCCACTCTTCCTCCAAGGAGCCCAGAGCGGTGTACTACATACTTAAGTTTCTCCTCACAACAACCCTGAGAAGGAGGTTAGGCTGAGTGAGAAGTGACTGGCCCAGAGTCACCCAGCAAGTATCATGGCTGAATGGGGATTTGAACTCGGGTCTCCCCGGTCCTAGCCCTAACCACTACACCACGCTGACTCTGTTTGTGTGAGATTTGTATGAGCTGTGTTTTTTGTATGCATATGTAAGTCTGTTTTGCATTATATTGTGTATTGTATTGCTACTTACATTAAAAGAAGAAGTAGAAGAAGGGAGTGATTCTGAATATCAGCAGAGTCTGCTTCTTTCTCTGTTGAGAAACCACAACTAGCTGCTTCCAGGGGAAATAATGCAAATTCTGTGTAGGCTTAAGTCAGCCCCAAGGCAGAAGGAGGCCAGATAGAAAGGATGATGGGGCTCAGATATCTTTAATAGTTTTATTTATTCATCTTTACATGTATATCCCACTCTTCCTCCAAGGAGCCCAGGGTGGTATACATGGTAATGTTTATCCCCACAACAATCCTGTGAGGTAAGTTAGGCTGAGAGATAATTGACTGAACCAGAGTCCCCCAGAGAGATGAATGACTGAATGGGGGGATTTGGGCCTACCCAGCAGGGGCAGAGTAGGAAGGGGCAGCTTCCTACTCCTGCAAGACAAACAAGGGTGACCCGGCGGGGGGAAGCACCCCCTCAAATATGTAGTTTCCCCCGCCCTCCATTTCTTTTACAAAAATCTAACATGTAGGATATAGCTCGCCCACCCAGAAATGCACTTTGCCGCTTCTGTGACTCAGTCCCCTCCCCCCAAGTGCTGCTGCTGAGGACAAGCTACATTCACCAGATCTCTCCCCTCACTATTAAAGGTACAAGAACTCTGCCCTCTTTTGCATCCTGTCATCCTACAAGCTCCAGCACCTCTGATGCTAGAAACTTACACTTCAGTACTCAACAGATTGACTCAGTACAACTCGTCTCAGGACTGACTTCCCTATTAAGTACTTAATTTAATGCTATGTCTTCTAGTCTGATTCTGTGCATGTTTACGAGGAAGCAAGCCCCACAGGCTGACATGATACACCATAATGCAGGCCCATAGTCAGCCTATAGGTGATTGATTAAGTGCCGTGAAGTCAGTGTCAACTCTCCAGGACGATCTGTCTTCAACTTGGCCTTTAAGGTCTCTCAGTGGTGTGCTCAATGCTGTCATAATAAAGTCCATCCACCTTGCTGCTGGTTGTCCTCTTCTTCTCTTTCCTTCAACTTTTTCCAGCATTATGGACTTCTCAAGGGAGTTGGCTCTTCACATAATGTGTCCAAAGTATGATAGTTTGAGCCTGGTTGTTTGCGTCTCGAGTGTGCCTCTGGATCTGATTCATTTTCCATTTGTTTGTTTTCTGGGCTGTCCATGGTATCCTCAAAAGTTTTCTCCAGCACCAAAGGGGGTGTCTGTGTGCAAAAAAAAATGGGGGGGGCAGCTTATCTTGCCCCCATCAGTCCTAAGTGCACACAGCATTCACCTATTAAAAATTATTTGTTTGTATAAAGAGTGGGGAGAGGCAGGCCTATCCTATCCCTCCACCACCGACCACAGATCTCTTGTAACGGAACTGGAATGCTCCATGCCAGGCCTGCTGTGGATCTGGAAAGCAGCCCAGATGCTGGAGAGAACTAGATGTTGTGCAATCAGCATGACCACATGGGTTCTTCCATTTTTTCAAAAGGGGGAATCAGTGGTAATGGCAACTGTGCAACCGCAGGTTATCTCCAGCATTGGAGCTGCCTTCCAGCTCCACAGCAGCCATGATGCAGTGTTCTGGCTCTATTACAGTGCATAACATGTCAGCCGCTTAATTCAATGGGGCCCACTTCCTACTGCCAAATAATTATGCAAATTTGTGTTTGCTTATTTGTATAGCACCATCTATGTACAGTTGTCATGAGTCCTACCAGCAGGGAGTTCACTGGGATGAACAAGAGATTCTCAGTAGGCTGCCACCATCCACTTTATTTTAATGTGGGACAAACCACTCTTTCCACATAAGATTCCTGGGGGAGGTTAAAGTGGCAAAAACCCTCCCTAGAAGGCCTGAGCAGTCCTAGGCCTCTAAAGGCATCTGACTAAGGCAGACTCAAAATGAAGAGTAGCACACTTCACCAACAAAGGTTTATTATTACATTAACAGAAAAATAAGTGTATGCAATAAGAACAATGGTCTCTTCATAAAGTAGATTGTAAGAGTTTTACTAATCAGGCGACTCAGATGCAAGTGATACAATAAAGGAAAATAACTTCCCTCATGCATCTAACTGAATTGGCCCATATTTTTCTACTACTCACTGGCAGGGGCCTTCCCACTGTTTCCAGCCTCCCAATTCTCCAGCAGCTACTCAGCCCGCTGCTTTCTCAGGGCACTCTTGGAACAGACTCAACAAAGAACAAAGCTTTCTCTTTTTCTGATGATGGCTTGTGTGTAGATCCTGTCCTCTGGATTGGTTCTTCTGTTTTTATTTCCCCAGGCTTTTCCCCTTATTAGGAAAGGCCCACCCTCCCAGCAGTTGCTCTAAGTGTGGCCTAGTACTCCCCTAAAGCCTTGCCATCACTATGGCAGTATATAGAGCTTTGCAAAGAAGAGAAAGACAGGTCCCTGCCACAAGGATCTCACAATTTATGTATCATAGGATTACATATGTTCATCAGATTGCAGCTTTAGTTTGAGCTACGCCACACATGCATGTTAATCACATTATGGGTGGAGTTGTGACGTGGGTCTTTAGGAGTCACGATGACGAGTGAGTCACGGCGCCACACACAGAATTGTTAATCATGGCTCAAGTAATGCAGCTTGTGGAACCCAGCTGTCAGTTTGTGAAAGATTCCACCAGGCTTGTGAAAAAAATGCACAAAGATGGATAGCAAAGAATGTTGCAAGACTGCCTTGGCAACAGCAGTGCTTTGTAGTAATCTGATTTATTGGTTTCTTCTAATCCATAGTGCAATCAACGATCAAATTGTGAATGGCTGAATGCACCAGGAAGACTTAATATCACACACATGGTGGCATAAAGAAACATTGTGGGTGTTCTGGCTTAATAATTCACCTAAATAACTATATGTCTTCTTTTACTACTTACTGCTACTGTTATGAATGTGAATACACTGCTTTTCACACAACAAACGTTTTCAAAGTGGTTTACAAAGCAAAATAAATAAGCAATTAATAAGGTTGTTCCCTGTCCTAAAAGGGCTCACAATAAAAAAACAAACACAGCATAGACCCCAGTAACAACCACTGGAGGGATGTTGTGCTGGGGTTGGATAGGGAGGGACAGTTGCTCTCCCCCTGCTAAACATAAGGTAATCATCACTTTAAAAGGTGCCTCTTTGCTCATTTAGTGGGATAAAAACCATGCTCTAAAGAAGGGAAAGTTCATCATTTTGTGACTGCTGCATTAAACATATCCTTCCTGATCCTTGCCTGAGAAGTTGTCTTTGCTCTTGGCATGCACGACTGTATTGCTACAGGTGCATGGCCAGCCTACCCACTAGGCATACTAGGCAGTTGCCCAAGACAGGGGTTCTCAACATTGGGTCCCCAGAGGTTATTGGACTTCAACTCCCATAATCCCCAACAAAGGCCACTGGGGCAGGGGATTATGGGAGCTGAAGTCCAATAACATCTGGGGACCCAACGTTGAGAACCCCTGGCCTAAGACACTAAGTGGGGAGGGGCCCCAACGGCCAGGGTCACATGCAGCTCCATGAGCCCCGAGTCCATTGGGGTATGAGCATTTGCCAACCGCTCCACCACCAACAGCCGCAGCAACAATGAAGATGAGGAGAGCATTCAGCAGGGGTGGAGGGAACTGCCACCTGTCCCCTTTGCCCATGTGGGCACCCTCACCTCTGTGGGTGGGCACTTCCTATGTGAGTGAGCAGGTGAATTTGCAGGCAGGCGCTCCCCATCCCCATTGCCTGCCCACTAATTTGCTCTCCTTGCTGGCTGCCTCCCCTGCTACTGTTGTGGTACATTACAATGGGCAGTCAGCCCGCCATGGCATGTTATAATTATCCTGTTCTACACTGAGGTGATGGTCTGGAGACAAGAGAAGACATTCAGGAGAAAACATGAGGCATAGTCCATGGGAGCCGTGTGTCAGAAGCCAGGAGTCAGTACAAAGGAGCCCACTGGGGCAATCCAAGAGCATGGTCAAGGGAAGCCCAGGGTCAGAAGCTAGGAGTCTAAATGAAGCAGCACAGAGGAGCATGGTCAAGAAAAGCCAAGGATCAGGAACCAGGAGTCAAGATAACTAGAAATAGCAGACAGGTGCTTTGGCGACAATGTTGCTTCAGTAACTGCTTACTGCTGACTGAACCTTTATATAGGCCACCTTTGGATGTCGTTTAGAACCACGGGTTCAGTGAACCTGCAGTTCTCTCACTCATTCCCCAGATGAGCCCGAGCTGGGGTCTTAGAGCCGGCAAGGGGGCGGGAACTGGATGCGCAGGCGTCCCAAGACCCATGAAGGAAAGCCGCGCCAGCCAATGGAGCGTAAGCTGTGGGAGGAGCTTCCTCCCTTAACCCCGGTTTGGACGAGTTGCCCAAACTAGACGACATGGTCCAGCCTCGGTTAGGGATGTGGACCTTCCTTACAACCGAGGGTTCAATTGGAGGCTGGGGTCATGGCTCCAATGTCACAGGGGGTGGGTTTGCCTCAGTTTTCCCATGACATCTGAAGGCGGCCATAGCCTAGCTGCTGGTTACAGTCTGTAGCCCTGCCCCCTCTTCCAGAGACTGTGGCTGTTTAAAGGGGCCAATCTCTATTCATTAACCCAGGCTCCTTCAGCCCCTGGAGGAGGGTCAGGATTGTCCTCCGAGTCAGAGGATATGGGCAATGGAGTATCCTCAGGGATACAAGTGTCTCTTTTGTTTCCTCATCCTCAGAGATTTCCTCACTCTGTCCCCATGTGGTTAGTGACAGACATGGTTTCCAGAGGGGAGCCTTGGGGCTGGATTGTGCACATGTCTCCAGGGTCCTCAGAGTCCAGAGTGATGCCTCCTCCTCTGAGCTCTCACTGTCCACCTCTGCATGGGGTGGTGATGGGTTTGGGTACATGACAATAATGATGTAAACACATCATGAAATAATGATGTAACCACGTCATGGCAGGCCAGCTGCCCCGGCAGTGGCGGCAGTGGTGAGCGGAGGCAAAGCTGCGAGAAGAGCAAGGGGGTGGCCAGCACAGGTGAAGGGGGTGGGGGGCACCCAAACCAGGCTTTGCCTAGGGTGCCACTACCAGAAATCCTAGGGTGGGTCCTGTATGGGTAGAAAATGTCAGGTGCAAAAGGTAGCTGGGTTTGTAGAGCTAAGCACATGATTTGCCAGGGCCTATTGTTGGTCTGGGACCAACAGCACCATATTGAAGATAAGCAGATGGACCTGATCAGCAATATGGAGAGGAGAAAACTGGGGGACCATAAGAGCAGGATATATCAATAGTACATTTCTTTATTTTTTAAAAAAGAGAGAGAGACTTGCATGTGTGAGTGGGCCACCAGAAAACTATATCACCACAGATAAAACTGAACCATAGACAAAAATGTCATATTGCCTCTAGCCTATTTCCACGAGAACCCTGTTCAGACATTATGTTGCACCTGCATTCAGATATCTGTACACATATGCATGATGTGAATGACTGTTCCTGTGTTCATTTTAAAGTGAACCTGGCTCCAGGGCCCTGAAATGCATAGTAAATACAAGAAGCGTATGTACTGCTGTACCTGCATTCAGGATAACGTGTGCGTGCAGATCTGTATGGTGTATACTGTGCACCCAGTCTACACGGCACGGCACTGAAAAGAACGCGTGAATAGGGCTTGTTCAACGTAGGCACAAAATGTGCCTAGCTGCACGTTAGAATAAACCTGGTGTAATGCAGATCCACTCAGAGAAAAATCCTGGCTAAGGCCAGCGGGATTTCAGGATGACTTCATGATAAGGATCGAAGCCAAAAGCAGAGAGTCTGAGCCGGGGGTTGTGATTTCGGAGACGAGGAAGAACAAGCGCTCCTTTTGTGCAGGGCGGAGGAGGCCACTGAAAGGCGATCGACGGTCACAGACGGGAGGCTCGCTGCTCAGCTGCTGCTGCTGGAGTTTGTTTGCAGGTCAACCCCATCATCCGCTCGCTCCGGCCCCGCACCAGCTCCGGAAAGTTCTGCGGGCTTTGCCTGCCGCGGCGGCGGGGCGGCTGCGCGAGGCGAGGCTATAAAGGCGGAGAGGCGGAGCTCCGCGTCTTCTGACGGCTGTGCGCGGCTTTCCAGCAGGGCTGCTTACTTGTTCGGACGCCGCGTCTTGCTCCTCCGCTCCGCGCTGTCTCCACCGCCATGGCCGTCTGGAGCGGCTCGGATTCCGGCTCCGCCAGGCCCAGCCTGACCTCCGTCTCCTCGGGGGAGCTGAAGAGCCTCCGGACGTGCAACTGCGAGTTGGCTCTCTTGCCGCTGCGGCAGCTGCTGCTCCTGCAGCCCGACTCCTTCCAGCTGCAGGCGGGGGCCACCCTGGCCGTGCTGAGCCCCGCGAGCCGGCAGCCCGGAGGCGGCTTCACGGTCATCAGCGACGGCTTCCTCCACTTGGACGGGCAGCGCTTTTGCCGCCTCACCGGCTGCTTCAAGAGGTAACGGGGCTGGCTCTCCTCTCCCCCGCGGGAGGGCGACTGGCCCGGTCCTTTCTTAAAATGCCCCACAGGGGGGCTGGTTGGTCCTGTGCTCTGCCGAGGGGCAGGTGTGGCTTTCTTCCTCACAATTGGAAAAGCTGCCCCTGTTGCATTTCTGTCTGTCAAGCAGCTGCCCAAGGCATTGGAGCTCAGGAGTGCAGATCCCCCCCGTAAGCATTCGAGGAGTCCCTCCCCCCATTTTACTGAACTTCTCCAAGACATATTTTCTCCTCCTCCTCAAAACGTATATCCCCCCCCCAACATTTAAGTGAGGAGTTGATCCTCAAGTTTTCCTTCTCTCAAGCCCATTTGGGGAAAAGAAAGGCAACCGTTTTCCCTGTAGATTCAAGCCCCAACCTCTTAAGTCAGAGGCAGAAATGCTGTTTTGCAGACACCAGAAATCTGATGAACTGCTTTGCCTTTATGGCCAGTCACCCATGGTATGAAAGGACTGGTGCGCTGTAAACTTTTGGGGACATTGGGATGTGCTAATGGTAGGTTGCTGTCTTTTTGGTTGATATAGTGTAGGAGATGTTTTGTTATTGGAGCAAGGAGTAAGCAGGGAGAGATGATGAAGGCATGAACTTCTTCAAGCTTTGGCAATTTACTCCTAAATTAACTTAAGCAGTAAAAGTGTCTCATTTCTGTTCTGCTCCTATTGTTGTTGCTTAGTGGGGATTCAAGCTTCTTTGTTTTTCCTTCAAGGTGTGGACAAAGCGGACAGAGGCGCATGCCTACCTTCTAGACTTCTAACATTAGAACTTGTGGGTCATTGAATTAAATGTAATGATCGGAGATTAGGGACAAACTTAAAAAACTTATTCATACATGGAATAGTTCTTATGGCACTCACTGCCACAACAAGAGGTGATGGCCACTTGCTGAAAGAATAAGTAGAGAAAAAAGTGTAGGCAAGATTTACAAATGGACTCGACTGCACAACCTTACCTTAATAAAGTATGAAAACAATTGCTTAGCATTCTCTCTCCCACCCTTCCCCATTTTGCTGAGATGCCTTTAAAAATATTATAGCTAGATTGGATAGGTCTCTCAGTGGTGATTAATCATAACATATATAAACCTCTGCGTTCAAAGATAGTAGGTATGCCACAGAACACCAGTTGCTGCTGAGCTACAGAATAGGAAGGCTGTTGTAGTTCCTGCTGGTGGCTTCCCAGAGGCATCTGGTTAGCCCTGTTGGCTAGCAGTATGCTGGCCTAGATGGACCTGTGTTCAGCTCCAGCAGGGCTAGTCTGTCTCCCAGGTTGAAATGTCAGGGGATCAGCAGCTGAGCTTGTTTTCAGTGTCAGGGCTTAGCTCTGGAATGTGTGATGGGAAGGTCGACTTCAGAAGTCAATCAGCGGTGAAGGTCCAAAAGGTGGCTTGAGTCGTGGGTGTCTGCAGGACTTTTTCTGGGGTGGCGGCAAAGGCTGCAGTTTACCTGAGAGTAAGCTAGAAAGAGAGCTGGTCTTGTGGTGGAGAGCATGAATTGTCCCTTTACTAAGCAGAGTCTGCCCTGGTTCCTGGGTGGGTGGGTGGGTGGGTGATTATATGTGAGTACTGTCTGCTGTAAGTTATTCCCCTTAGGACAGGGGTGGAGAACCTTGGCCCTCCAGCTGTTGTTGAACTACAACTCCCATCATCCCCAGCCACAATTATTGGGGATGGTGGGAGTTGTAGTTCAAAAACAGCTGGAGGGCCAAGGTTCTTCACCCCTGCCTTAGGAGATGGGCCTGTGGCTCAGTGGGAGAGCATCTAGATCCCATGTTCAGGTCCTGGCATCTCCAGATAGGGTTGGAAAAGACTTCTGCCTGAAATCTTGAAGAGATTTTTTGTCAGCAGTATTGCTGATACTGCCAGTCAGGGAAGACAATACTGGGCTAGATGGACCAGTGGTCTGACTCCGTATAAGGCAGCTTCTTACATTTTTCAGCTGCACTGAATTCAATGGGACTGGCTCAGTCTGGGATGGGGGGAAATGCAACTGCCCCTTGCCCGCCCCAACAGCCTTGTCTAAGCCCCAATAACTCTTCTCTTATCACCTGGGCATATTAAGGTCTTTTGCCTATTCACTTGCATTGGGTAAGGGAGAATGGAAAGGGCTACCTTTGAAAAGAGGTCTTGAAAGTGTAAAAAGATTGTATTGTAAACCTTTGAAAAAGAGGTCTTGTTTTTATTGTAAACCTCCCAGAGACATTAGTTTTGGGTGGTATACAAATATGTCAAATAAATAAATAAATAAAGTAAGTAAGTAAGTAAGAGTACCCTGCCCCACAATGCCACCTAATGGCGCAGCGGGGAAGTAACTTGCCCAGGGAGCAAGAAGTTGCCAGTTCAAATCCCCGCTGGTATGTTTCCCAGACTATGGGAAACACCTATATCAGGCAGCAGCGATATAGGAAGATGCTGAAAGGCATCATCTCATACTGCACGGGAGATGGCAATGGTAACCCCCTCCTGTATTCTACTAAAGACAGCCACAGGGCTCTGTGGGCACCAGGAGTCAACACTGACTTGACGGCACAACTTTACCTTTACCCTGCCCCACTATTTCAGGGTTTTCCAGCAATAGTTTAACACCAAGATTCGGCAGATCAAGCACGAACTCCTTAGGCTTGTTGGTATCACAGCGCAATAGTAATTTCCCTGTTTAGTTTCAGTGTCTATTGATGGACAGCTGCCGGGTGGGGGGGATGGGGTGGGAATGCATCTGGGGATAGCCATCACCTTTGCCTTCTCTGAGCTTCTCAGGCATCTGTTTACAGAATCCTAGACTTGGACCTTTGCTCCCATCTAATAAGGATGTTTGCATATCCCACACTAACTGGCTTTCAGTTAGCTGCCAGTATCTAGTGTGAATGTAGCACCAGTTTCTAATATTTGTTTAGACAGGAAGGCACAGAAATGTGTCTCAGGAATGTGCCTGCCCCAAGAGTTTCCAGCTTAACAAACCTTTAACAGGCTCTATCTCTTGAATTTTTTCACCGATGGTGGGTTTGGCGAACAGCTGCAGTCATGACTAAAACGTTGCTACAATGCAGCAACAGAAGACCTATGAGCTGAGGACTTGTCTCTTTTCCTCTCTCCTGCATTATTTTTTATGAATGAAGACTCTATTATGTATAATTAAATACTTTTAATATTATACAAGAAAGAGAAGCATACGACCAGGGGCGTAGCTAGGAGAGAGTTGCGAAACCGGGTGGATCGATCTGAGGCTGGCATTGTTATTCCGGCCTCCAGGTATCCCAACAGTGTACTGCGCACCAAGCGCACTGTTATTCCCCCCCAAGGGATAGGCGCTCTTGGTCAGCTTGTCTCTTTGGGAGCAAGTAGCTCACTCTGGCACACGATCCTGGGTGCCACAGCACCGTCAGGATCTATGCCGAGATCAGCGGTTCTCACGGGCAGCAAAGCCCAGGCTTGCCTGCTTGTGAGAACAGCCTCAGTGTGTAATACGAATAGTGTTAGCTGTGGGGGTTTGGAGAGACTCTCCTGTTGCCTGTATTTATTTTTGACGCTGTCCCGGAACTGTTGGGTCCGTTTGCAATTCCAGGGGCTCTGTCTTGTTCACTTGCCATGCTTTAGGGCGCTGGTGCACCATTTAATCTTGGGCGTGTGTGCAAAAATCCCTGCCATAATTAGACAAAGCCAAGTGAGAAGGATGATTAAAAATCAAAGGCAGCTGAAGACCTTCTCTTTCTGGAGAAGGATTATTAAATTAAAAGTTTATTCCATTTTTACTTCTATATGGCCCCCTCGCCAACTGGCTGCTTGGGAATGCTTTCAAGATCCTGGGTGAGTCAAAGATTAATGTCATCTTGGACCCAGGAAAGTAAAACTGTGCTGTGGAGTTGGTGTCGACTCCTGGTGATCACAGAGCCGTGTGGTTTTCTTTGGTAGAATACAGGAGGGGTTTACCATTGCCATCTCCTGTGCAGTATGAGATGATGCCTTTCAGCATCTTCCTGTATCACTGCTGCCTGATATAGAAGTTTCCCATATTCTGGGAAACACACCAGTGGGCATTCGAACCAACAGCCTCCTGCTCTCTAGGCAGATTACTTCCCTACTGTGCCATTAGGTACAGTGAAACCCCCAGAGTTGGGGTTTAATGCCAATTTGAATCCAGATTACGGAAAGTATATAATACTTTGCACTGTGTTAACAACAACTACTACTTCATTGGCTGCCCTTTAACAATTGTTCTGCTCTGTGTTCAAAGCATTTCTCATGCATTACCTTGGTCATCTGAACAACAACCATGCAAGGTAGGCCAGTATTATAGTATTCCTATAATACATTTGGGGAGGGGGATGAGGCTTGCTTAAGGCTGCTAAGTTCCGACTGAAGTAACATTAAAAACATGAGGCTTCTTGGTTCTCAGCGTAGCTTTTTATGGCCTAACCCTATGCATGTTTACTCAGAAATAAACCCCATTGAGTTTAGAAGTGATTTCTCACAAATGAGTGTGGATAGGGTTACAGTGTAACCTGAACTGCTGCAGACAGTTGGCAGCAGCCAGACTAAATTACTCCTGAGTAGTTCTTGTAGAATGACTCCTGAGTAGTTATATTAATTAGTGTATTAATTATTCTGCTTAGTATTAAAAAACCAAACACACTACCAGGTTTTATATTTATTGCTATAGCAACTAGTGCAGGAATGAAGGTTCTCGCACTGCAGTAGGACTATAGCCAAGTCTCTTGCGTTTGGATCTGTTGCATCTGGTGCCAACGTCAGCAGTTTAAAATAATGGCTTCCAACCTAAGAGAGGTGGTGCAAAATAAGACAGAAGTGGGGAGGAAAGAGAAGCTCTTTCATCCTGTAACATAATGAAGTTGGGTAATAGCCAGTGCAAGATTGAAGCTGGGAGGGGAGGAGTAAAATTGGTCCCAGTGGAGCTAATGGAAGGAGGAGGAGAACTGTGGAGAGGAGAGCTGGTCTTGTGGTAGCAAGCATGACTTGTCCCCATAGCTAAGCAGGGTCTGCCCTGGTTGCATCTGAATGGGAGACTTGATGTGTGAGCACTGCAAGATATTCCCCTCAGGGGATGAAGCCGCACTGGGAAGAGCAGAAGGTTTCATGTTCCCTCCCTGGCTTCTCCAAGATAGGGCTGAGAGAGATTCCAGCCTGCAACCTTGGAGAAGCCACTGCCAGTCTGTGAAGACAATACTGAGCTAGATAGACCAATGGTCTGATTCAGTATATGGCAGTTTCCTATGTTCCTCCCTCTGAGATGGCCAGGAGCAATGGCCGCTTGGGTACCTGCAGGAGTGGGGGGTGGGGTGGCTGCAAGACATCTCCAATGAGGCTGCATCATGCCCACCACCCAGAGTACTCTAATTTTACTAGCAGCGTTGCTTTGCGTTCCGTTGCTTTCCTCCTTACAGTATTTCTGTCATTTAATTTGCATGCAAGATAGATGACCTGCCCTCACTTACATGTCACCTCTTCTTTGCTGTTAGGATTGATGTCCTTAGTGAAGTTGTGGGGTGTGGTCACTGCTTATCTGTTTGTTCACTCTTTAAACAGGTAGTGCTAGCTGCTGTCTGTAATCCAGGCTTTTGTTCTCGGTTAGCTGGTACAGATGAGGCTTGAAATGCAGAGGCTTGGGCTCTCACAAATATCAGTGCAGGGGCATAGCTAAGGGAGGGAGGGCCCGTGTTCACCCCTCTCCCTCGTGGCCCCTCAGAGTGAGGAAGATAGTGGAAAAAATAGGGAGGGGTGGAACTGGGGGGCCCCCAGGAGCTGTGGGGCCTGGGTTCTTTGAACCCCTCCACTAAATCATAGCTGCACCCCTGCAGGGGTTTTTCTTGGCCAAAAAAAAGCAGAGTTGACTTGTGTGAAGCTGTCCTTGAAGAAAGTTGTAGGAGGATTGGGAGGGTACATTACAGCCTTTGTAGATGCAAGCCTGAGCTCTTTGCAATCCTACTCTATGGGGGCAGAGAGAAAAAGACTTGGTGTGAGGCAGTGTCTGGAATGTAATCTAGAGAGGGCTTGGTGCAGATGTCATATAACATGAGAAGTTACATTTTATTTGGAGAAAACCTACTCTGATCTGAGTGATCCATTATAAGATGATTGCTGGGTTTGGCTGAAACCCTTCAAGAGTATTAGTCACGATGAGCTTAGATTGTCAGATGTCTGGAATTTGCGGGTTCAGTGCCCATAAATTTCCTAGTCTTGAAATATTCCATTTAAATAGCTGTTTCCCCTTCTGTTTTGGGGAAATCTAATGCTTTCGGCAAACTTTAATTTCAGGAAATCGGAAAACTTCAAATTCCTTTATGGGAGTGGGGGGAATGGGATAAGGGACGTCTCCCCCCCCACCCCCGCCTACCCAACTATTAAAAACAAGTCAGGCGTTTCCCACTAACTGTCGATCATAATGTATCAAGTTTCATCTTTCTAGCTTTTTTTGGAAGATAGTTAGAATTTGTGCACATAAACACATAAGAAACATCTGCTTATTTATTAGTCTGTCCTATTGTACCTGCCTGAGTTGTGGCTGCTGCTGTGCACAGAGTGTACTTTGAACAACTGCCACAACAGAGCTGCATGTGATGTGCATGGCTGCATGTCTCCCACCCCAACACACAGATACAACCCCCAGGATTTTCCACTGATCTGCATGGGTGTAGGATACCCCTGTAGATCCAGGGAGTCACTCCCCCTTATACATTTATGTTTATATTGGTCTTAGCGAACCGGACAGAGGAGCTAAAAGATGAGTGGGTGAGGAGGATGCATGGTATCAGCATCTTCAACTGTTTGTCCAGGGTAGGGATGGGAGATGGGGAGGAGATGAATGCTGGCTGCTTATTACAGCAGAAGTTGTAGCAGGCCTCTCTTCACAAGACCCCAAACAGACTTGAGTTTGCTCATTCTGAAAAGTCAGAAGAATACAAACAGTGTATTGCATGTTATGATCTAGTCCTATTTACATACTGGTTTCTCAAAGTGGTTTTCATGGGTGGGGGGTAGGAAAAAGTCCACCAGCAACAGCCACCAGAGGGACACTGTGCTGGGGTTGAATAGGAACAGTGGGTCTCTTTCACTCTGCTAATTTTAAGAGAACCACCACTTTAAAAAGGTGCCTCTTTGCCCAGTTAGTAGGGGTTAAGATAATATGCATGTGTAATAGCTAAAAGATGAGTGAGTGAGGAGGATGCATGGTATCAGCATCTTCAACTGTTTGTCCAGGATAGGGATGGGAGATGGGGAGGAGATGAATGCTGGCTGCTTATTACAGCAGAAGTTATAGCAGGCCTCTCTTCACAAGAACCCAAACAGCCCCTGGTGGCGCAGTGGTAAAACTGCCGCCCTGTAACCAGAAGGTTACAAGTTCGATCCTGACCAGGGGCTCAAGGTTGACTCAGCCTTCCATCCTTCTGAGGTCGGTAAAATGAGTACCCAGAATGTTGGGAGCAATATGCTAAATCATTGTAAACCGCTTAGAGAGCTCCAGCTATAAAGCGATATATAAATGTAAGTTCTATTGCTATTGCTAATAGGTGAGCGTATTGTCAAAAGTCCTCCATGGCCAACCTTGCCTTTCTCTTATCTCTCTGTTCTCCTATCCTGATACATCCCTGCCTGTGGCCTTTGCTCCTCCACCTCCTGCCGACCAAAGATCTCCTGTTTCCTTAAACAATTTGGCCTTCTCTCCTGTGCTGCTCCTTGGGCTTGGGATGATCTCCCAGAACATTGTGTGGTACCACCTCTTATCTCCCTTTAAATTAGGGCTGCTCAACTTCGGCCCCCCTGCAGATGTTGGCCTACAACTCCCATAACCCATGGCTATTGGTTGCTGTGGCTGGGCATTATGGGAGTTGTAGTCCAAAATCAGCTGGGGGGCCTAAGTTGAGCAGGCCCGAACCTCCCTCCAAACCTTACCATGATGCTCTTGGCACAATGCCTCATACACTACTGTAATTAAGCCTGAGTGTATGCAACACACACAATCAGTGCATGCTCTACCCTTGGCCTCCCTTTCTTGGAGTCAAATTTTAGACTGTAAACTCCTTGGGTCAGAGATCAATATCCTTATACATTGCAAGATGCCATGCACACATTAATATGAGACAAATCTTCACTAAAAATAAAGAAATCCCTGTTTGGTTCCTGGTGATGACACTTGTCAGTGCTAGATTACATTTTATCTTTCTAGATCATTTTTTTCAGAACAAGTAGTGGTCTAGGTTTCGCAGTGTCTTACACACTCCAACCAGGAAGAAACCAAGTATAATGTTAAGATGGGCTATGTATCTGCCAACATGTGATGTCCCTATTTTCCCACTCAGGTAAATGGGAAAATATGGACATGTTGGCAGGTATGTGGCTAGCTATCATCACAGTTAGCTTGGGCAGCTTCATCATGTTCAGAGGATAAATAGCATGAGTGTGGCCAGCCAGAACTGACTCATGGGAACGTGTGCAGTGTCTGTACCACCCATCCCACTTTCCCTGTGTCTGTCTGGCATCCTGTGATGCCCCTCCTTATATGTTCCAGCAACTACATTAGCCACAGAAGTGAAAGTATTTTCCTCCCTTCTGTGTGCTTGCAGTACATTGATTCTAGTTCTAAATTAGGCTAGCAATATTAGCTGGAGTGTTTTCAGCCATTACATGGAATATGTTCCTTCAAAGAGTGGAATGCATGCAGGATAGAAGCTTTTTAGAGTTCATTAGAAGTGAGAAATTGGGTAAAATTGGTCTGGCAGGGAAAACAGCTTTGTCTTAACCAATGTTATAATGTGTTTGCAGAAGCTGTTAAATGGTTTTTTTCACACTGCTGCGCAACTGATCTAATTATGGAAGCAGAATAATTTTGCTTTTCATGCAGCTTTTTCACTTCCATTAGCATTTCATCCCATGCCTTTTATGTATCCTGCTCCAAATAGAAGGTTGAGAAACCAATAGTCTTGAAACAAATGGTCGTGTTTCTTTTTAAGAATGTTTGAGAGTTTTAAACTGTCAGTTTAAAAATGGCTGCAAGGCTCTGACTTAAAATATTTGGCTTATAATAATAAAATATCACAAATTGCTTGTGAAACTTCTTAAAGACTGGCTGACATCCAGGATCTGTTCAACTGGTAGACATCTTGTGCTAGTGTAAGGACTAGTCTGGAATAGGCATTCTTTTTTCTTTCTTTCTTTTGTACAACATTCTGGTGCTAGCACAACAGCCTTACACCAGCACAACGATAATCTGGATGTAAGCCTCCCTCAGTGGTAGATTTGCATGCAGAAGCATCTCCAGGTCGGGCTGGGAAAGGCCCCTGAGCCTGAAACCTTGGAGAGGCATAAGAACAGGGTCTTGTGGCCTCAGGAGGCTCATGTTGCCCCTTCTGGTATATCAGCATTTGCAAAAAAAAAAAAAAAAAAGCCACAACAAAAAAAACCCTACCATGTTTACAGGCTTGAATAACTCCTCCCTTCTGGTGTGTTTGGTTTATTTTATTTATTTTTTGTTCTGTTTTCCCCCACTGGTTTTGATTGTGCTTAATTTTGTTTGCTAGCCACCTTGGGGAGTCTGTACTGGGACTGAAATCTGGGATATAAATATGCTAAAAATAGGTCTGTATTGCGTAGGAGGGCAGCTGTTTTAAGCAACTAAAGCCCAAAGAACCCTTCGGGATGTGGAACTAGTTGCACAATTCCTTGGATTCTGGCTATAGTGTCTCAATAAGTGAAGCATGGATCTCCCCTGAGAAGAACATGTGGTGTTACTTAGTAAACTGGATTACCATCTATCTCATGACCCAATCACATTCCTGTGTCTCGTCACTTTGACTCTGTGACCTGACCATGGCTTTCTGTACTGATGATCTGAATCTATTGAGATTTTAAGCTAAACCGAGTTAAGGTTTTTAGATCCTCTTGCATATTTCTCTGTGTTCTCTGCTCCTGCTTCAGGGGGTGACTAAACCAGGGCTTGACCATTCTAGGTGCCAGTTTGCCATGGCATCTGAGCCAGGCGATGGACAGATGCAACCAGGAGGAGTGAAAAAGAAAAGTGGGTGCAGGTTGCTGCCTTTGCTCCTGGTTGTGTTAGTCCATCGTCTGCCTGAGGCAGACAGACACAACCAGGAGTAGGAGTGATCAAGCAAGGTGGTGTGTGCACACCCTGTGGAGTGGAGGGCATTGCTGGGGGCGAGTGGTGAGTCTTCCCCCACTCCCACCATGGAGCAGAGGGCAGTCTAGCTCTTAAATTTTTGGACAGGCTCCCAGTGTCAATAAAATGTGTCAAAACCTGTACTAAATTTTAAAAAAAAGTGTACCGACTTTAGAAGACTGGAGCCACTCTTTCCAATAAAGTGGGCCAGAGTACTTTAGTCTTAAACTGTTTGGCTTGACTCCTATGGGGCTGAGGACATTTTCATATAAGGCTTAATCTGGTTTGTGCTCAAGTCTGGCTGGCTGGCTGGCTAGCCAATGTTCTGTCCAATGCTAATTTATTCTTCCATGAATTCTTTTCTACATTCTGTTCTGCATTAATATAATATGTAGCACTACAGAGTACAAGAGGATTCAATTTGTCTTTCAGTGCCACTTCTGAATGTGATCAAGTATTATTTCTAGCTAAATCCTCTGGCTAGATCGGACTGCTGGTCAAGCTAACCAAACTGAGCTTTGTGCATTAAGTGCTCAGAACTCTACTGATGTCTTTTTTTAAAAAATCCTGGCGTCCAAGATGGTGAAAGAGATCTGTCTTAATGTATCAGTCCCTCCCTGGTGGGGTTCAGACATGAAGCTATACCTGGCTTATGCACTTACCCTCTCATCCCCTTTGTGGACAATGCTGCTTCTGTCCTGCTTTAAACCAAACATTTGTGTGTCTGAATCCAGACGGTCTGTGAGCAAGCCAGGATCATCTCCTGACTTTTCACAAATGGTGGCTAGGATAAACCAAGACTTTTCTGGTTCTGGACACAACAGGCATTCCCAGTTTGTGTTAAGCCAGGAATGGAAGCAGCAGATTTTCCCTCCTTGTGCATGAAGAAGAGTGGATTAGCCATGCTAAAATTGTGGCTCAGCATTGGATCTGAACCTAGTCCCAGGATCGCAGGCTAAGAGACTTCTAAACCAGTTCTTGTTGAGCTGATGGGTTTTCAGTTTTCTCGACTGGGACACTACCAGAGCAAGCAATCTGAAGATAAAACTTTCAATAAAACTTTCAAATGTTTTTATAAAGGGGAAAAGGTGACACACATGTGTTTATAAAGGAGAAAACACATGTTTTTATAAAGGGGAAAAGGTGACACACATCCTTCACCACACATAATAATCATACATTTTTATGATGCTATGTTTATTTTAACAAATTGCAACACTGGAAAGAACAGTCTTCAAAACAGGAGATGTGGTAACTCTTGCCTAATTATATAAAGGCTAAAAAAAAGCAGAATTCTAACTATATGTTCTAGCCCAAGGCTATTCTGTTTCCTGTTCACTTTGAACAGCCAAGTTAAATCCTATTTAGAGGCTCAAAAACTCCTGAATAAAATAATACAAAAGCTTGATCAGTAAACTTATCCGAACTCTCAGTATGAGGGGAGAAACTCATAATTCCAGCACTACCTTTCTTTCGATCTGTTGAGCAATAATTTAATAACATACATTGAGGCTGTTATATAAAAGTCATAATGTGAGCAGAACCGAATATTCTTTACAATGTTATCTTTTGTGAAAGCAGTTGTCCCTTTGTGTAAAGGAAGGAGGAAACCCGTTTTAAAAAAACAAAGCTCAAAACTGCTGGTCTCAAAATTAAAAAAACACATTTTTTAATGTATTCATTCATTCTTACATACAAACATACTTATCCTTCTTTTCCTCCAAGGAACTCAGGGCAGTGCACATGGGTTATTTTTATCCTCACAACAACCCTGTGAGGTAGGCTAGGCTGAGAGATAAGTGGCTAGCCCACAGTCACCCAGTGAGTTTCATGGGTGAACAGGGATTTGAATGCCAGTCTTTTCAGTCTTAGCCCACCACTTTAACCCAGAGCTGCTCAACTGCAGCCTCCACCTGTTTTTGGACTACAACTCTCATAATCCCCAGGCACAGCAGTCAATAGCCAGGGAGTATGGGAATTGCAGGCCAGCATCTGTAGGAGGGCCAAAATTGAGCAACCCTGCTCTAAACATTACACCATGCATCCTAACTAACAAAGTATGTGCATAAGGACGGTGGGAGTGTGTGACAGAAGGTTTTGAGCAACTCTACGCTAGCCCTATGCTAGGGCTGCACAAGTTGGGCCCTCCAGCTGTTGTTGGACTACAACTCCCATCATCCACAGCCCCAGTTGCCAGTAGTCAGAGATGATGGGAATTGTAGTCCAACAACAGCTGGAGGGCCCAATTCTGCAGCTCTGCTCTGCATACACGTATTGTGCAAGAAGGCAACATTCCCCAGCTCTGCCTATGCTCCTGAAGGGATCTGTGAGAGAGGAAACATGTCAGCGAGGATCAGCAATGTGTTTCCTCTTACAGATAATTTCTGGAGAGCAGACAGAGCTGGGGGATATCTCCTGCTTGCGCAATGGCATGTGTGACTGGTTGTGCATGTGGGATTCCCATCGCATCCCCACAATCCCCTCTTATGCATGTGCTTCATTAGGATATCAGCCACTGGTCCTTTTCATAATAGTAAGGAGCGCAGGGCCACTGCTGAAAGCAGTGTTCTCTCTAACAGGGGTTCCCAGAAATTGTTGACTACACCTCCTACAATCCCCAAGCAAAAGCCATTGAAACTGGGGATTCTGGGAGTTGTAGTCAACAACATCTGGGAATCCCTGTTAGAGGGAACACTGGCTGAAAGGCTTACTTTTGTTCTGGAGAGGAAATGTAGTGGTATTTGTAATAGGCTGTTGATATATGAGTATATACTGAGCAGGTATTAAGGAGCTGCGGAAGCAAATAGTAACAGTCACAAATATATCAGACCTTTCCTTGCAGTTTAAAGCTCAAATCTGCTGCTCTCCAATTCTCTTCCTTTTTTCCATAATAGGCTTTTCAGACGAGACCCAAAATGGGTTTCACCTCTGGCAGGCAAGTGCAACTTGTAAGGCACTCCAGTATGGCTTTAATACAAAAGTAACCTAATATCTCATTAAACACATACCTATTATTGTCTGCCCTGGTAATAGTATGCTGACGTGCCCTGGAATTTCCATTTCCAAAAAATAGCTGTTGGTAGCATTTTAATCGATATCTTTAATATTTAGTAAATTAAATTTAGCACTTAATCTTGCACCTGATGAAGTGGCCTCTAGTCCAGCTACCACAAATTAGTCTTTAGTTAGTCTTTAAGGTGTCACAAGACTCCTCTTTTCAGTAAACCTGTTAAGCAGGTAAGTAAAGTATATCTAGGACAAAATCCAAAGCAGTAGAGAAAAGAAGCACTGTTGCGTCAGAAACACTTGAAAGACCTAGCTGAAAACAAAATAAACATAATGCAAGGAATAATGCAAACTATATTGTTTGCATAATGCACAAAGCAGTGGTCTGATACTAAAAGGCAACAAGTTGTTCTAGTAAGAATTAATCAGCCTACTTTCCTTTCACTGTCTCTACAACAGGACTAAATTTGGTTTATATTGAGGTCCACAAGTTAGATCTCTTGCACTTCAAATGTTCATGCATCCACCATCTTGGATCAGGGCGGATGACATCATTACAAATGACACCATTGAGGTGTCCCTGTGTGTCACTCATTAAACTGTACCAAATTTGGTTCAAATCAGTTACAGTCCTCAAGTTAGTGCACTTGTACCTCAAAAGTTCACAGGTCCACCATCTTGAATTGGGGTGGATGACATTGTCACAATCTATGCCGTTGAGGTGTACCTATGTGTCCCTACAGCTGTAGCAAATTTGGTTCAAATCAGTTAAGCGGTGCACAAGTTAGCTCACTTGTGCCTCAAAAGTTTATGCTTCCACTATCTTGAATCAGGGTGGATGACATCATCACAAACTACACCACTGAGGTGTCCCTGTGTGTCACTCACGACAGCTGTACCTAATTAGGTTCAAATTGGTTAATCAGTCCACAAGTTAGCCCACTTGCACCTCAAATGTTCACGTAGCAGCCATCTTGAATCAGAGTGGATGACATCATCACACACCATGCGATTAGGGCATCCCTATGTGTCCCTACAGCTACAGCAAATTTGGTTAAAATTGGTTAGGCAGTTCACAAGTTAGCCCACTTGTGCCTCAAAAGTTTATGCATCCACCATCTTGGATCAGGGTGGATGACATCATCACAAACTATGCCATTGAGGTATCCCTACAACTTTACCCAATTTGGTACATATTGGTCCAAGCGTTGCAAAATTGATAGGGGGAAACACACACATGGATGGACACACACACAGAATGCCAGGTGATCTCATAAGCCTACAGGAAAGTAGGCTAAAAAGGTGTGTAGGGTGGGGAAAACTAGCCTTCTATATTACTAGACAAACAAAGCAAATCAGTGGGGATGCCCAGTGCTGGACAGATGTTGTGGCCTTTAGCAGATTGCTACTTAAACACTGAATGGTTTATGTGGGCCAGGTATCATGTTCTGATTCTTTGTGCTCTGTTGACCTGGAACAGAGACCTGTTTTTTACTTTTATGGGTTCCAGGGTAAAAATGTGTTTCTTTTTTGTTGAGGGACCCGATGACCAGAGGAGAGCTGGTCTTGTGGTAGCAAGCATGACTTGTCCTCTTTGCTAAGTAGGGTCTGGCCTGGTTTGCATTTGAATGGGAGACTACATGTGAGCACTGTAAGATATTCCCTGTCGGGGATGGGGCTGCTCTGGGAAGAGCACTTGCCTGCTTGCATGCAGAACGTCCCAAGTTCCCTCCCTGGCATCTCTGAGAAAGGGCCGAGAGAGTCCTGCCTGCAACCTTGGAGAAGCTGCTGCCAGTCAATGTAGACAATACTGAGATGGGCCAGTGGTCTGACCATAGATGGGCCAGTGGTCTGACCCGGTATACGTCAGCTTCCTATGTTTCTATGATCTATTGTTTAGTTCTGCCAGAACCAGAAGAGTACAATCAGAGTAACAAATTACTTTATTCTCCTGAACAGATACGTGGAACTTAACACCCATTATGACTATAAAAATTACAGAGAAATGATATTGGGCCGACCATTGGTTTTCTTCGTTAACGTCAAAACAAAAGAGAATTCTTCAAAAGGTATGTATGAATGAATCTATTTTGAGCTTAACAATCCAAGCACATACATTAAAAAAAAGGAGTAAATGGATCTTTGGTATAAAAACTGATAATGGCTAAATTCAGGTCAGTTATATCATTTTGCTTTGATGTCCCTGCGAACCTGGCAGCTTTGAATCTATAATATAGTATTTAAGTATGTAGAAGTTTTCTCATGTTTTGTACCGGGTTGATGAAACTGCTGTGCTCCTGCTGGCCTGCAGTTATTTTTGCACAGCAGTTTAATTGTCTTCTGGGTTGATTATGATTCCCCAAGCTAATAATCGGGCAAAAAATGTTTCCACGCAACTGAGCCCTGCATGGGTGACTATTTTGCTTAGTTTGAAAACTTGGCTGTAAATAGTGCCACTTTTTTGCAGACTGTTAGTGCTGCCAGATTTACTGCACATACAGCTTGATAGATGAGGCTTTCTGCCTGTTTAAAATGGCAAGGGAATGAAAGGATTAGTCTTGTTTATCTTATTTATTGAGCTTGGTAAACAAGCAACGATCTGGCATCAGGAAGCCATGCGAAGGACAAGTTGGACAGTGGGGCTGGCTTCAGATCTTGGACCTCTAAAGCAGTGATCTTCACCATTTTTCAAGCGGGGGCTACTGGGGCAAAAGCCCTTCAATGTGAGAAGCATTTCCCACTGTGCTGACCCCCATACAGTACTGTAATTTTCTTCGTGCTGAGAGGGGCCCTTTAAGAGAGAGTAAGGCCTCTCTTAAGAGCTCTAGGCCGGGAAAGCAGTAAGCACTGGGAAGGGCTACACTTCTCAGCACGTGGTTCACACCTTCTAAGATGGTGTAGGGGCTCAAGAGGGCTCTGTTCCCCTTAAGTCCCCCTCCCCCAGCGCTGGGCAAGGCACAGCACTGCACAGTGAGGATGGTCACCTCCGCATGGGGCCAGTGGAACTGTGCAGAGTATTCAGCTTTGGCTAAAGCTTTGCACAGGTTCAATAAACAGTTAGTCAGGGGACCACACACAGGGTTGATGGGGGCTGCCATTGGCCCCCCAGGGCCTTACAATGAAGAACACTACGCTAAAGATTCTGGGAGAGATCCAAAGAGCCATCAGGACATAGAAAGCTGCCTTGTACCAAGCCAGACCATTGTTCCGTCTAGCTCAGTATTGTCTTCACCAGGGATGCACAACTTTGGCCCTCTGGAAGATGGTGGACTACAACTTCTGTCATCCCCGACTGTTGGCCATTGTGTCTGGGGCTGATGGGAGCTGTAGTCCAAAAGCAGCTGGAGGACCAAAGCTGTGCAGCCTTATCTGAACTGACTGGCAGTGGCTGAGCGGGAGTCTTTCCCAGCCGTACCTGGAGATGGCAGGGATTGAACCCAGGACCTTCTACGTGCAAAACATGTTGGAGCTAGGAGGCTGGCATCATCAGCTCTCAGCTGCAATGTCTCATAGTGACCACTGGGGTTTTTTAGGGTGATGGATAAAAGTGCTGGACTCCTCCCCTCTTTGTTCTTCCAGTGTTAGTCTCCATTTTGTCCCTCCAGAGATGGCTGTTTGTTTTGGGGTCTCTCTTCAGCCATGAGCTTAGGGTTGCCAACATTGTGTTAGCCGAAATCGGGACAGGGACTCTGGGGGGGATGGGGGCATGGCCACTTTTTAAAACTTTTAAAGCGGCGGTGGCAGAATGGGATGGCGGTGACAGCAGCTCTCCCGCCTCCCAAATGTTGAAGGGAAGCTGCCCTGGGGCAGGGGCCAGGGCTGGCTGGCTGGCTGGGGTGGGTGGGTGGTGCGCTGGGGAGTGGTGAGACGGCAGTGGCAGACTGACTCCAAGTCTCTAGAGCACTTGCCGCCGCGGCCACCGGCCACTGACTGTCCGGAAGAGAGGATCTGGGAGGGAGGGAGAAGAGCTCCCTTCCACGGCACGCACGTGTGCAGGAGCCTGAAATCAGCACATCTGCCTCATTTGGAGACAGACAGGGCCGAGGAAGGGAGATCTTTGTCCACCCACCCTCCCGGCTCCTCCCTCCTGGACAGTCAGTGGCTGGCAGCCGTGGTGGTGAGTGCTCTAGAGCAGGGTTTCTCAATGTGTGGGTCCCCAGATTTAATTGGACTTCAACTCCCATAATTCCCAACCAAAGGCCACTGGGGCTGGGGATTATGGGAGTTGAAGTCCAATAGCATCTGGGGACCCACACGTTGAGAAACCCTAGAGACTTGGAGTCGATCTGCCACTGCCTGTCACGCCGCCTGCCCCAGCCAGCCCTGGCCCTGCCCCAGAGCAGTTTCCCTTCATAGTTTGGGAGGCGGGAGAGCTGCTCTCACCGCTATCCTACTACGCTGCTGCTGCTCAGCAGCAGCTTTAAAAGTTTTAAAAAATATTTTTTTAAGTGTTAAAAAGCAGGACAAATAGAGTCCCGAACGGGATGATAATTCCTCCTCTAGAATGCGGGACATCTCAGATATTCTGGGACAGTTGGTAACCCTACATGAGCTACAGCTGAAATAAGCTGCAGGCTTTTTCACATTTATTTGTAACCTTTTCTTTAAATACATCCTTGTAGTTCTTCAATACGAAAGAATTGTCTCAAGACCACTTGCTTTGCTGCTTTCTCACCAAACTCATTTGGCTTTGCTATTTGGGGACTGAACTGCCATTCTTCCCCTACAAAACAGATGCTCTGCTACGGAGCTACAGCCCTATCCCGAAGATTGTGCAAGTAGGCTTCCTGGGCTGGAATGATGCATTGTATAATCAGTCAGCTGCAAGTGTCCCCTGAAGTTCATTTGTGTATTCCATGAGCTTTGAGAATCCCAACTCTTTTTAAAAAGAAAAGCCTCCTGATTTAGCTTGCTTATCACAAAAAATATTTTAAATCTCTTCTTAGGTTTAGCTGAATTAATCAAAGTGCAATCAAACAATTACTACATTACTACATTTTTGTTTATATCCCGCTCTTCCTCCAAGGAGCCCAGAGCAGTATACTACATACTTAAGTTTCTCCTCACAACAACCCTGTGAAGTAGGTTAGATTAGATTAAAATTAAATTAAAATTTCATTTCATTTAAATTTAATTGAATTAAATTATATTAGATTAGATTAGGTTAAATTAAAAACATCATTTGAACATAAGCAATAACTCCTAAACTTGTACAATGAACCAACAGAAATTTAGCTCCCAAGAAATAGCTCAAGATGGTCTCTCATCAAATCAGCCTCCCCCAAATCCCAGAATAGTTTTGCAGAAGGCCACAAAGGAGGAATGAACTCCTCAGGGAGTTCATTCCATAGTTTCAGGCAATTCCAGTAAATGACTTGCTGCTGTTGGTTTTACCTTGCATAATACAGGTAAACTTCAGGGTCTCTTGAAAAGCATGGGCAATCTGAGATGGTGGCCTTAGGCTGTAAAGGGCTTTAAAGATCAGCATCTGCACTTTGAATTGGATCCAGAGGAGCACAGTCAAGTAGGGCAGCTGCTGCAAAACTGGCTAAATGTGTCCTTGTGTCCTCCTATACGCATCAGGAGACAAGCTGCTGTATTCTGCACCAGCTGCTGAGCTGTCTTCAAGGGCAGCCCCATGTAAAGCACATTTATCCATTTATTCACTTTTCTGTGAATAAAAGGGAGAAGGCGGGAAGTGGTGGCGGGCTGGCTTTCTGGCTGGGCCGCGAGGCAGAAACCAAGGAGTGGAGGGGAGGAAGTGGGCCAGCCCGGCTGGCCCACCAGAAAGTGCGGGAGGGGGGAGCGGCCAGGGGGGGGAAGTGGCTAGTCAGCCAGAAAGCTGGGCGTGCTGGTGGGGGGTGGGGTGGGCAGCAGCAGTGGTTTTGTCAGCCGGAGGTACAGATGCTCTGCACCTGGCCCAGCTAGTATTTATTTTTATTTCTTTATTATTTCCTTATGTAAACTGCTATGGAAACCTTTGTTGAAAACCAGTATATAAATATTTGTTGTTGTTGTTAATGGGATTGATTTAGTTATGCCCAACTTAGAATGTTGTCCAACTTTTTTTAGGCTGTGTTTTCATGCTGTAAGCTGCTGAGGACTATAGGATTGTCTCCCTAGAGGGCATTCACAATTTTTTTTTAAAAAAACACCCACATATACTCCCTTTACATTTTACAGAGTTCACCACAATTACATATCACACACTTGTAATGTGTGTGAGAAGAGGAGATGAAAGAATTCTGACAGAACTATTTCATGTACAGGTTGAGTATCCCTTATCCAGACTGCTTGGGGGCAGAAGTGTTCTAGATTTTGGATTTTTCCGGATTTTGGAATATTTGCATCAAAAACATTAAAAAGCTTCACAATAAAAACAGCCGCAACTAGAGAATTACAGACAAAACCCCTGTCACTAACAGCCTTCTGAAATAAGTAAGTTTTGACTGCATGCTTAAAAGCGGCAAAATTGGGATTCTGCGAGAGAGTGAGCTGAGGCATTTGTTTGTTTGTTTGTTATGGCGTGGTGTCCAGATTTTGGAACATTCCAGATTTCGGATGTCCGGATAAGGGATACTCAACCTGTATAGACTTGTGAGCAGTATCTGAAACGTAAGGCCAACCCTTGATTTATATTTTTAAAAGTGATATTCTGTCCCTTATTAGAAAAAACATATGCTCTGCTGGTGAATACCCGACATCCAAAAATGAGGAGACAGATTGAGAATGGCATGAATAACATAATATCATCTGTGTTTGGAGAGAGCTATAAACTTCAGGTGAGTCAGACAGGTTGTTAACCTGCAGTAGTTGGTTATCTTTTCAAGTCTGTATTTGGCTAATTGAGCAGAGCAAAGACAATGGTCTGGGGGTAGGAGGGACCTGCAGAGCAAGCCCTCTCTGTCTCCATATCACTCTAAATTCCAAAGTCTAATAGAAATGTGAATGTGTGCAAAGTTCTGTAACACAGTTGCTGTTTGACCTCCTGTGCTGCAATTACAAATTGCCCTTTGCCCTTAGGCAAAGGGTGCCTTCTCTTCGGTGTCGACTCCTGGTGGCCACAGAGCCCTGTGGTTGTCTTTGGTAGAATACAGGAAGAGTTTACCATTTCCTCCTCCCGCGCAGGATGAGATATAGGTGTTCCCCAAAGCCTGGGAAACATACCAGTGGGGATTCAAACCAGCAACCTCTGGCTTTCTAATCAAGTCATTTCCCCACTGCGCCATTACAGCTGTCTTCATCTTACTTTTGATGCTGACATAGAATGCTGGTCTCTGTTTGGAAAACAAATAACTTCCTTTTAGAAGAGGGCTTCTCAAACTTGGGTCCCCAGGTATTGTTGGACTACAGATCCCATCATGCCTAGCCACAATGGCTGAAGGCCATTTTATTTTGTAAACTATGATGCAATCCCAAGTGCAGACATTCTCTTTTGTTTGTTTTTTAACATTTGACTTATTCTGGGTCATGGGGAGGTGGCAGCTAACTCATTATGTTCAATGCATGTATACTCTTTATACAGTGTATGTGCATACAAATCTGAATGCATAGACACATAGGAAGCTGCCATATACTGAGTCAGACCATTGGTCTATCTAGCTCAGTATTGTCTTCACAGACTGGCAGCGGCTTCTCCAAGGTTGCAGGCAGGAATCTCTCTCAGCCCTATCTTGGAGAAGTCAGGGAGGGAACTTGGAACCTTCTGCTCTTCCCAGAGCAGCTTCATCCCCTGAGGGGAATATCTTGCAGTGCTCACACATCAAGTCTCCCATTCATATGCAGCCAGGGCAGACCTTGCTTAGCTAAGGGGACAAGTCATGCTTGCTACCACAAGACCAGCTCTGCATGTCCAGTTAGTTATTCAGACATTATGTTTGGTGCACATGCAATAGTAAGTATACTTCCTATCTGAACCCTGAATTTGAGGGGGCCTTTTACTCATGTTCACTTTTAAAATTAATTGAACATACAGTCATCCATCCACAAACATGTACATATGTACGGATGCTTGTACAATAGAATGCCTGAATAAGGTTTTTGTATTATCCTTATCTGTTGAGTCCTTATTCATTAGTATTGTAACCAATATTATAAGGAACTGGTGATAAAATTTCCATGGACATTTCCATGTACATTGGATTGTAACCAATATTATAAGGAACTGGTGATAAAATTTCCATGGTTTTACATACAAGCTTCTACCTCTATGACACAGAGTCCAGTACAATAGTGTATCAATCTGATGAAGTTATAGCAACAATAGTAGCTTGAGACATGCATATCTTGGAGTTAATAACTAAAATGTACTGGTTCAGCTCTCATTATGTGGTAGAACCACATTTATGTTGGACCACATTCACCCATATTAACCTGCCCAGGCCCTCCGCTTATCTCAGGCCCTGTTCATGGCCCCGCCACTAACAGAGATCTGGTTGGCGGGGACTAGAGACAGTGCCTTTTCAGTTGTTGCCCCTCAGCTCTGGAATGCACTCCCTGAAGAGCTTTGCCATGTTCCCTCCCTCAGTGTTTTTAAAAAAAACCAACTAAAAACACAGCTTTTCAAAGAGGCTCTTTAATGCTCCGTCTTTGGTTATATTTGGTAGGTTCCTTAGTTTTTAGTTTTTATAATTCTCAATTTTTAGCATTTAAAATAACTTTTAATTTGAAACTTAATTCTGCTTCTTGTTCTAGCCTAACTTTTAACTTGGTTACTTAATTTGGTTAATTTTATTACTTTGTATCTATTTTATTGTTGTAAGCCGCTCCGAGCAGTAGTATACTGGAGGAGCAGCGTATAAATATTTTAAATAAATAAATACATGTCTTAATATTCTTGTCTTTTTTGTTTGTACAGTTTGATTTCCAAGACATTGTAAAGAAGTTCTTCCCTTCAGGAGCCCATCTGGTTAATGGAGAAAATTTGAGCTTTTCCTACGAATTTAAATCCGATGCCTTATTTGATTTCTTTTATTGGTTTGGGATCAGCAAAAGCACCATTTCAGTGAATGGGAAAGTTCTTAATTTATCCAGTACCAATCCAGAGAAGAAGGAAATGATAACAAAGTTTCTGGATAAAATGAGTGAACCTAATCTACATTCAAACAGCTTTTCAGACAGAAAGTTCAGTGTTATCTCCAGAAGTAAGTTTCTGCTCTGTTAGGATTTAATTTTGAATAGTTCATTGCCAAATGAGGATGGTTGAACTATTCTTTCTGATCCTTCATCTGATAGAAATGCAAGCATGGTGGACACTGGAAACCAACTAGACCACAAAATTTAAGTGCTTAACCTGAGTGACTTGGGAAGCTATCCTTTTCTCAGATGAAGGGTAAATAACAATAGCACAGATTGGTTAGGCAGAAACATTGTGTTACTACTACTTCTTAGGACATTTATGTACTGTTCTTCAACCAAAGTTCTCAAAGCAGTTTACATAGAAATATAAATAGATAAATAAGATGGTTCCTTGTCGCCAAAGGGCTCATAATCTAAAAAGAAACTTAAGGTAGATGCCAGCAACAACCACTGGAGGGATGCTGTGCTAGGGTTGGATAGGGCCAGTTGTTCTCCCCCTGCTAAGTATAAGAGAACTACCACTTTAAAAGGTGTTTCTTTGCTCAGTTAGCAGGACTCTGTCATTCTCTAAACTTTTGAATGTTTAAGAACCCCTTTAAAGCCCCCCTTCATATGTCATGTCCTAGATGCCCCCAGACTTGAACATTGAATGTGCCTGCTGTAACCCCTGAATTAATGCTCTGTTTCAGTTTTCTCAGGGGTATACCAAATTTGAAGCAGCCTGGGACAAAATGTGAGGATGGGGCCCTATGCGGGGGGGACTCTCCTCAGGGGTCCAGGGACATTTGTGTGTCCCCCCCCCGGTCAGTTGTAGCTACACCCCTGAGTATTGTGACCTTTCTATCTCTTTTTCTATTTTCACCCCTTTATGCCTGCCCTTATACCTGTAAAAGCAGTACTCTTCATCTCTTCTTACCCCTTTCTGCAGCTTCGGGGAAACTACTTACCTTTGAAAGTTTCAGCTCTGGGCTGTTCTGTCTTTTCACTAAATCACTCCAGTCTCTTTTCCTCCCTGCAGGAAAAAGACTGTTTATTTCCACAGTGGTTGTTTGCATTCAAACACTTCCAAAACTTCCTGTGTAACCATCAAAGCTAGAGTATTATTTTTAAAAAGAGAAAGTGAAAGAGAGAGCTGGAGTTTGTGGAAGTTAATGTAATTGGATATCTTGGTACCGAATTGACTTTATTTTCCCTTAGAATATAGAATATTTACTTTTCAGAATATATGCATGACTGTATTGATTTCCTTAGCCCTGTTGTGTTGTAACCCTGCTTCTTGTTCTGTCTTGCAGCTTCAATCGATGATGTGTTTAATAGCAATTTGACACCACAGTCATCTTGGATGGAATCTCCTTTTGCAGTTTGGACAATGTCAGGGGTACAGGCATCTGGAGACTGAACAAACACAGTCATTGGGTGTTCATAAATGGAAGAGAGATGCATTGGGAAAGGCATTCCTGCGCCAGAGGAACCATCCTTACTGAAGAATACAGACTTGCCAAAAGGAAGTTTTTTCCTTCTCTCTTTTTTGCATCTTGCCCAAAATAGCAGGCGATGTTTGAATTCCAACTCTTTTCTTGATTCAAGAAGTCTTTTCTGATTCTTGAATTGGTACTCCCAGTTGTTCAGCATTTAGCGTGATTTGCATAGAGATTTCTTGTGATCCCTATCCCTCTTAAGTATATATCAGGAGTGATTTAAATAATTTTAAGTATAGATTCTTAGAATGGTTTTAAATAAAATTCCTGGGTTTTAAAAGGAGTCATTGAAATGATGAGCAACAGTTGATTTTAATCATTTTCCAGCATTATTTCTAATGCCAAGTCTAAAGGAATTTAAAATTGCTTTTAATGCTCATAAAGTGTAGATTAAATAGTTAAGCTATACCTGCTATAGTTTAAGTGGCCATGATGACTCTTGCAAGAACTGGAAGAGGCACTACTTCAACCCAAGGGCTTCTCAATGATATTCAGAAGTCAGCTTTGTAGCCCAGGTTTGTAGCCATTGTCTGACCTGGAAAAATTTTAGTGTGTGCCCACTAAACTACAACTTGACTGGAATTCAGAATGTTCTAAATTCAATTCCATTGCAATGTTCCTCTGTCTCCCCAGTCAAAATAGCATCTCCGCTACATCTTCCTAGAGGCCAAAAAAGCTCCCTTGATCTAATTCATAAGTTGTTCACTGATTTTTATCAAAGCACTGGGAGTCTGCTGGGAGGAGCTTTGAATCTGTTTTCTTGCATTGTCACTTTCTTGCATTCTGATCAGTGAGAAAGTCATTGAAGTCTTGATACTTGAAATCATGCTTCAGTGAAAACATGCCATCCACCCCTGCTGATGCAATCCGATTTGTTCTGATGCTGAACTTCAGTAATATGCAAATCATGGTAGATCTTAAATTTTAGGTGTGTTTTGAAAAATGCCTTATGAGTGCCTAGGGATAAATAGCAATAAATAGTAAAATAAGCCAACTGAACTGCTCTATGGAGCAAGCTTTAATGTAGAGTGCTGCACATTCCATTTGCTGCTAACAGTTAGTGAAGATTTTATTTAGATGTAACTCTGCATTTGTATATGGTCTTTTTTTAAAAAAAAAAATGATGTTGCAAGTCATGGGACTATTTTTATATCTCCTGGTTTTTTTAGTTTGTTGTTAATCGGACATTAAGGTATACATGGTTACCTCTGGAACTTCATAAATTGCAAAAAATGTTACAATTACTTTTGTTCCAGCTTCCATGTCAGTGGCAAAAGTCATGTACGCCTACAGGCGTGTTGGGGGAGAGAAGGTTTTTGATGGGGAAATGTGTTACTTTGTTGGCCACCTCACATATATGGCTACATGGATGGCCCCTTTCAAGCAGGGTACACAAGGCCACATCAACCATCTGTAACCTTCAGTTTGAATACAATGAAATTCATGATGTCTGTGTGTGAGGTACATGGATAGAAATGGGCAGAACTGTGTGGTTCTTATATAACTGCCCCATTCAGTATGGTATAGGGCTACAGCTAGGGTGGCCTTTTGTCTACCTAGCTGAGAGAATCCCCAACTTTCTCTTTTACTTGCAGACTTCGACACTCAACCGTGTGAGAGTACAATCAACCATGTACTCTCATCTTGCAAATGATGAGTGGATAACATAACAAATATTGTTTTCTATAGTAAATATTTTATCTTCTCTGCTTTAATGGTATTTGAACATCATTTTCTGTTTTGCCAAAATATTTCTCTAACCTGGAGATGTTGGCCATGAATAAAATACAAAATTCTTGGTGTGTAACAGTATTAAGCTTATGAACTGTAGAGGCCTCTTAAATAACAATCTTGGCCTTGCTTGCAGAACAGAATCCTATGTGACTGGAATGAATGAATGAATTCTGAAATATTGCTTAAAATGTGTTTGGCAGGATCATATTGAATGTCTGCATATCAAAGAATGTTTTATGTACTGCAAATCAAAGTCATTTTATGTAAACTTGATGTCCTGTTCAGTGCCTTGTTTGTTTTTTTTACAATAAAGGGAGATTTTAAACAGCTGTCTTCACTCTTTCCAAGGTATTTTGATGCAAGAAGCAGGATTCATGCATAATAATTTGCTCCAATTCATACAGTAGGAAATAGTGTAATGAACAAGGGTCACTGTTGGAAGCTGCAGATTTTTAAAATAGACAAAGGAAAGAATTTTTGAAACCATGGGCTGAGATCTATAGAACTGTACAGCCACATGCCCAAAGGGCAATTTAGGGTTGTGTGTGTTGAATGGCGACCTTCCATGTCATATGGCAAACTGTTTTTTGAAACTAATGCACCATTCAAAAGCAGTTTCTAATGTGTGAGGAGGGAACCCTGCTGCAAAGGAAGGGGGGGGGATCAAATTGCACTAGGTGTACTCAAGACCTTGCACATGCACACATTAGCTTTTGGAATCTCAACAATGGTACAGAAGTGACTTGACACAATCCTTTGTTTTTACAGCTAACTGCGATTCTTCTCTGTTACACTCAACTATTGAGTGCAGATCTGGCCTGAAAGTGTCTGGGCGTGTGCCAAGTTCAACTGCCTGGGAGAGCTTGAAGTGCCACTAAGTGCAAAGGAGGGATAGGTTTTACACAGTAGTGGCAAGCAAGGAGAGATGGCATGAGATAGAGCCCGCTGTCTGTGACACCATAATGGGTGCACATGTAGTACATGGATGTAGAAGAACTGCCATAAGAAGCCTCCTTACCCAATTATAACCAGTGTGCTGCAGTCAAAATAAGTAGGTTCACTCACACAACCCTAAACAAGGTCAGAGGAACCACCAGACAGGATAGGAGAGCTGTGCGTGAGCCCAGTCCACAGTCATGTGAATGCAAAAAAGCAAGGTAGGAAGAGCGGGGAGTGATCATGTAGAGATGGGAGCTGGGTAGGATGGGCACACCCTACCCACATTCCATCCCCAACATTTTTTTTTTTAATTTTAAAAAATGTGTATGCTGCCTGACTCCAAAGGCTCTTGGCGGTTCACAAAAATAAGCACCACAAAAAAAGAAAAACAGTTAAAACAATTTAAAACATTCAAAGATTATGAAAGGCCTGGCTTAAAATAATTTGTCTTAAAGGTACTTCTAAGATGTTAAGCCATGAACATCTATAGGGAGCGCATTCCATCACCCAGGAGTGACTACAGAGGCCTGTTCCTGAGTCACCACCAGATGAGCAGGCGACAAACGGTCTCTCAGTGACCTTAATGTGCAGTGGGGATCATGCAGAAGAAGGTGACACGGTAACCCAGTCCGAAGCCATTTAGGGCTTTAAAGATAATTACCAGCACTTTGTATTTTGCCTGGAAACCTGTTGGCAGCCAATGCAATTATTTTAAAACAGGCATAATATGGTCTCTCCAAGAAATCCTAGATAAGAACAGCCCTGCTGGATCAGGCCCAAGGCCCATCTAGTCCAGCATCCTGTTTTGCACAGTGGCCCAACAGATGCTGCTGGAAGCCACAGACAGGAGTTGAGGGCATGCCCTCTCTCCTGCCATTACTCCCCTGCAAGTGGTACTCAGAGGCATCCTGCCTTTGAGGCTGGAGGTGGCTCACAGCCCTCCGACTAGTAGCCATTGATAGACCTCTCCTCCATGAAGTCATCCAAACCCCTCTTAAAGCCATCCAGGTTGTTGGCTGTCACCACATCCTGTGGCAGAGAGTTCCACAAGTGGATCACGCATTGTGTGAAAAAGTACTTCCGTTTGTTGGTCCTGGACCTCCTGATAATCAATTTCATGGAGTGACCCCTGGTTCTAGTGTTGTGTGAGAGGGAAAAGAATTTCTCTCTCTCCCCTTTCTCCACACCATGCATGATTTTATAGACCTCTATCATGTCTCCCTGCAGTCGTCTTTTTTCTAAACTAAAAAGCCCCAGGTGTTGTAGTCTTGCCTCATAAGAAAGGTGCTCTCGGCCCCTGATCATCTTGGTTGCCCTATTCTGTACCTTCTCCAGTTCAACAATGTCCTTTTTAAGATGTGGTGACAAGAATTGTACGCAGTACTCCAAGTGTGGTCGCACCATAGTTTTGTATAAGGGCATTATAATATTAGCCATTTTATTTTCAATCCCCTTCCTAATGATCCCTAGCATGGAATTGGCCTTTTTAACAGCTGCCGCACATTGAGTCGACACTTTCAAGGAGCTGTCCACCACGACCCCAATATTCCTCTCCTGGTCCGTCACCGACAGCTCGGATCCCATCAGCATATACTTGAAGTTGGGGTTTTTCATCCCAATGTGCATCACTTTACACTTGCTAACATTGAACCACGTTTGCCATTTTGTCGCCCACTCTCCCCGTATGGAGAGATCCTTTTGGAGCTGCTCACAATCCATTTTGGATTTCACTATCAGCGAGATACCAATCTAGCTGTTGCATTCTTGACCAACTGAAGTTTCTGAACTACATACAAAGGCAGCCCCATGTAGAGCATATTGCAGTAGTCAAGCCTCGGTTACCAGAGTTCAGCCCAGTTCTGAGATCATTATCTTCCATTTTACTGAGGGTGGATGAAAAGCAGACCTATCTGGCTGCCAGCTTTCACACATTCACTCTTCCGTCGTCCTGCCTTTTTGAGATCATGTGACTGCAGATTGGGAGCACATACAGCTCCCCTCCCCTCTTTGGGGTCATGTCAGGGGTGTAACTATAATAGGGCAAGGGGAGACAGTTGTCTGGGGGCCCACTGCCATGGGGGACCCCCAGGGGCAAGTCACATGACTGACTCCCCCAGCCACGCACCCGCCCAGGCTTCCTTCAGTTGTATTCATCCTCCCAAACTGATGTGAGTGTTAAGACCTGAAGCTACCAGAACAGCTTGTCTTTCTCTAGTACCATTAAATGACTTGCATCGTTCACAATTTACAAAACCTTAAAAAAAATAATTTAGGATGATGATATCTATCTGTCTGTCTATCTATGCTTTTTGTTGCCACTATTTAGCCTCATTTAAGATTTCTTTGCTTCATGAGCTGAGCTTCAGTGAGGGGGGGCCCATTTTAAAATCTTGTCTCTGGGCCCACGCCAAATCAATTTAAGGGCAATCTTACTATAGTCTAAGCATATGTCATCCAATGTGTCTTTGCTCATGGCAAGCTGTGATATGGAAGTAAGGAGAGAAGGCTTCTGTCTGACCCAAATGGATTACAACTGAGTTGCTGAAATATCCTGCATAAATTAAAATTCCTTGAGACCCATTCTCTTCTTGGAACAGTGGAGTTCTTGATCCTATAACTTCCACAAAGGCAGTATTTTGCACTTCATCAGAGAAGATGCTGATGCGCTGTCATTTTCATAAATTTATTTGCTATGATTTATTTGGATAGCAGTAACATGCTGAACTGTTTTAGCAGCTGAAGCTCTGTGACACCAATAGCAAAATTTAAGTATGATTCAGTTCTGCTTGCAAGATGTCAAAAGCACAGCTTGTATCTATCATACTGGGTGACAAAACCTGACAAATCTTAATACTGCAGAGAGATTAATGGAATGACTGGTCAAATCCATTATGTAACCAAGTACAACGTCCTGTTATACAGCAATCTGATACTGTGTACCTTTTTAAAAAAACATGTTTTTACTATGGTGCAATGGAATACCGTACCAGCTGAATGGCCTCTTCAAAAGGATTACTCAGATATTAATCATGCTTTCTGACCAAGTGCCTAGAATGTTCCATTCCACTGTTCTATTCCATTACTGCTGCTTGTGCCACAAACACTTCTTCATGGTTACAAATGCATGATTCATATTGCATAACAAAAAGCATCTTTTAATTCTGTTTCTAATAATCTTGTGTAAACCACCTTGGGACTGAATAATGGAAAGGCAGAGTATAGTGTTTAAGGGTGGGGGAGAGCTTTAAAATAGAAAACAAGCAGCTTGCACCTAGTGTTAGTGTGTGTAAATTTATTTATGCTATTTTTAATCACATTTTACACTGCCCCAAACTTCCATCTCTGGGTGGTTCACAACTCATACATTCAAAAATCAAGGGCTCTCCTTGCAAGTATGAATCTCTTTGCACTCATGTATGCAAATATGGGGATTCAGACTTGCTCATAAGAACAGCCCTGCTGGATCAGGCACAAGGCCCATCTAGTCCAGCATCCTGATTCACCCAGTGGCCCACCAGATGCCTCTGGGGAGCCCACAGGCAAGAGGTGAGGGTATGCCCTCTCTCCTGCTGTTGCTCTCCTGCAACTGGTATTTAGAGATATCTCACCTCTGAAGTTTTTGAGGTGGCCTATAGCCACCAGACTAGTAGCCATTGATAGACCTGTCCACCATGAATTTGTCTAAGCCCCTTCAAGCTGGTGGCCATCACCACATCCCATGGCAAGGAATTCCATAGATTAATTATGTGCTGTGTGAAAAAGTACTTCCTCTTGTTTGTACTAAATTGCCCGACCTTCAGTTTCATGGGGTGACCCCTGGTTCTAGTGTTGTGAGAGAGGGAGAAAAACTTCTCTCTGTTCACCCTCTCCACTCCCTGAATAATTTTATACACAACTATAGTTGCCTCTTTTCCAAGGTAAAGAGCCACAGATGCTGTAGTCTAGCCTCATAAGGAAGGTGCTCCAGGCCCCTGATCATCTTGGTTGCCCTCTTCTGCAACTTTCCCAGTTCTACAATATCCTTCTTAAGATAAGGTGACCAAAGCTGTACACATTATTCTACCTGTGGCCACACCATAGATTTGTATAATGGCATTATAATATTAGCATTTTTATTTTAGGAACATAGGAAACTGCCATATACTGAGTCAGACCATTGGTCTATCTAGCTCAGTATTGTCTTCACAGACTGGCAGCGGCTTCTCCAAGGTTGCAGGCAGGAATCTCTCTCAGCCCTATCTTAGAGATGCTGCCAGGGAGGGAACTTGAAACCTTCTGCTCTTCCCAGAGTGGCTCCATCACCTGAGGGGAATATCTTGCAGTGCTCACACATCAAGTCTCCATTCATATGCAACCAGGGCAGACCCTGCTTAGCTATGGGGACAAGTCATGCTTGCTACCACAAGACCAGCTCTCCTCAGTCCCTTCCTAATGATTCCTAGCATGGAATTAGCCTTTTTCACGGCTGCCATGCACTGAGACGACACTTTCAATGAGCTGTCCGCCACGACCCCAAGATCTCTCTCCTGGTCAGTCACCAACAGCTCAGATCCCATCAGTGTATATGTGAAGTTGGGGTTTTATGGCCCACTATACATCACTTTATACTTGCTTACATTGAATCGCATTTGGCATTTTGTTGCCCACTCCCTCAGTTTGAAGAAATGTTTCTGGAGTTCCTCACAATCTATTGTGGATTTCACTACCCTAAATAGTTTCATGTCATCTGCAAATTTGGCCACTTCGCTGGTCACTCCAACTTCTAGATAGTTTATGACCAAGTCAAATAGCACTGGTCCCAGCACCAATCCCTGGGAGACCCCACCTACCTTCCTCCATTGTGAAAACTGTCCATTTATTCCCCAGTGCTGCTCAGTGCAGCATTAATTTTGGTAACAACTCTTTGCAGGGAAGCAGGTAGATTGCAGCCCTGTAGCAGTTCTTAGTATGACTGGCAAATCTGAGCAGATGTGGGTTGGAGGATTGGACATGCTATGTTTTTCTTACCTATTGTAGTTGCCCAAGTTGGTAGAGGCAGGACACCTTGTATGCCCCCAGAGTAAGGGAAGAGGGCTTCCTTACCTCGGTTTACAGAGGATTCCAAGTTCCCTCCCTGGCAACTCCAATGTAGGGCTGAGAGAGTCTCCTGCCTGCAACCTTGGAGAAGCCATTGCCAGTGTGCTAGATGGACCAATGGTCTGACTCGGTATAGCTTCTGCTTCCCTCTTGTAGTGCTGCTGGGGAAGTGAAATGGGAGGGCATGAGTTTTTTTAAAATGTTTTTGCAAGAGTAGGAAAGGGAAACTCTGTACCCCTTCCAAGTAGACTTGTGAGGGATAGTGGATATACCTAAGGTGAGAAGGGAAAACTACAAAGAAATGGAGTAGTTGTGCTCCACCGAAGCATTTCCTTTAGGAAGACTGATCTATGATTCTGCTATGCGAACAAGTGAAGAGGCTGAGATTGGAGTTGGTCCTTCGCCCCCCATTAGAATTCTATAATTTTGTGGCTCAGGTACAATGATTCCAAACTGATAATTTGGTAATGGTGGCAATAATACAATTATTTCCAGCAAAAGTTTTTGAGTATTCCAGAGGCAGAATAAGTCTGTAGCAGAGCAAGCTACCCTCAGTTCAAAAAAACTGCTATGGGGGAAATATTCCAGCCCTGACTCACTAGCACCCTTGCTCTCTGCAGTATTTGCAATCAGAGAACAAAAGTCAAGTTCATTCAAGAGACAGTGATATTATAAGGGTGCAAGTATATACCATCCAATTTATTTTGTTTTATTTATTTATTTATTTATTTATTTATTTATTGTTTGCTCGTGGCAAACCCTGATGCTGCAGGGAAGGGAGAAGCAAGACTTCTGTCTGATTCAAAAGGATTACAACTGAGCTACTGAAATAGCTTTCATAGCTTAAAATCCCTTGCACTCTGTTCTCTTCTTAGAATAGTAGAGTTCTTGCAAATAGAACAGTATGGAAAGAAAACAGCCATTTTGGAGTTATGCTGAACACAAATTAATCCTTCAAAGTGTATACTGAGGGCAGAGTGAAGGCAGTGCATCAGAAATAAAGAGAAAGAGTGAGCATGGTCCAGTTTTAGAGAACAAAACTTGGGGTCAGGGGAAGCTGTAAGGGGTTAAAAAGCTAAGATTCAAGATGCTGGTTTACTATTGAAAAATTTATGTTATAAAATGTGTTAAAATTCCAGTTTAGAAAGAACTGGTTAATTATTTAAACTATGACTTCTGCCAGAACTACGCATATTGACTCAGAATATAAATGATTATTTTGAGCTGTAGTCTGATAACAGATTAGTTGAGCTGTAGTCTGATAACAGATTAGTTGGAAGTAAGCCCCATTTGAGTTCATTGGGGCTTACTTCCAGGTAAATTGAGTTCAATGAGTAAATCGACACAGGATTACAGCCCGAAATAATTATTTATATTCTGTGTCAATACGCATATTTGACAGAAATCATTATACAGATAATTAGTTGGGGTTTTTAAAAAATTATGTGGGACTTCTATGCAAACTAGCATAGGATATCCATAAACCAGGGGTTCCCAACCTGTGGTACTCCAGATTTATTGTGGCCATGGATGATGGGAGTGTAGTTCAGCAACATCTGGAGAATCACAGGTGGAGAACCCTGCCTTAAGCCACAGAGAAATCTGTAGTCATTCAGAAGTGTGTTAGATTTCAGACTAGTAAAGAAGTTGGAGTTCCTATTATGGGTTCTTTAAAACTAATATATTTTAAGTGTATGACTGATTCTTCTCTCTCCCACCTAAATAGGTATTCCAAACTAATCTTACATATCAGAGTTTATGTACCTTATGCTGCTCCATCAGACCAATCCTAGGCTGCACTCTTTAAACATCTGGCAAGTCAATTCCCATGAGAGAGATTTTGACAAGATGAACTCATTTTGTTTTACTGCTCTGCCAAACCCTTGAAGTCAGATGGCTCAGAGTCATACAGTAAAATGTTAAATAAGATTTGGCAGAAACATGAAAACTTTCAATATCAAATGGCAGTGAAATCAGCTCAATGCATTCTGTAACTGAAATGTGTACTTTTTGTTCTCTGTGATCCTTTAAGCATAGGAATGACTGAAATATGTATTCCTAGTGCACCCTCATTTCACTGCCCGTTAAAATGTAACAGCTCTCAAAGTTTCTCCCCAGCTCTGCTATCCGAGAACCTTGCAGCTAGAAATTGAACCTAGGACCTTCTGAATGCAAACTGTATGTTCTGCACACTGAATTCCTTAGATTAATGATACACATTGTGAAGAAGTCCTTCCTTTTCTCCATGCTAAATTTGCTGACAAACAGCTTCATTGGATGACACCTGCAATGAAAATGAGGCAAATAAAAACGAGGAAATGAGAAGTTACTTGGAGGTTGCTGTAGTTCTCTTTCTTTTGTTCTAGATCCTTGCCAACTTAGCTGAAGCTAAGGGGCAACCAAGGGATCAACCTCCCCACGCTTTAGCCCATAGGAAATTAGCTGTTCATAGGGGCCCCCAAACCTAATTTTGCAATAGCCCCAGAAGTCCTAGAACCGGCCCTGCAGTGGGTTATGAGGTAAGAACTGTTTGTGTGATCAAATTCTGTTTTAAGTTTGCTTTTCTAAACAAAGATAAAAATTTATTTGGTGGCTTTCCATTCTGAAAATGTAGAATCTGCTGCTGCATCACAAAGCATATTTCACAAATGAGATTCTTAAAACATGATCTAAACACCTCTGGCAAGATAACTATGTGTAAAAAACCTAACAGGGCCTCTTTACAAATGTCTGTACAAATTTGGAGGAGGGGGGTATGCAGCCTACAACTGCTGAAATCAAAAAACAATTATTGGTCAGGAAATGAGAAGGAAGGAACGTACCTCTCATAACTGCTAGCACTCCTATGTATGTGTCTAGAAGACAGTAGCCTGGCAAAGGAGAAAAAACCTGCTTGCCCAAGTGAAGTTTAGTAACTGTTCTGTATACTTAAATGATTATCTTATAATGAGAGAAACGGTAAAGTCAAACTTTATTGCAATGTGATTTTTTAGCCTTGTAGAATGTTGCAATGAAGACAATGGCTGACATCCAGAGTAATTACTCATGAGGAATCCTACTGAAATTAATGGAAAAAGCTCATTAGGACTAACTTGTCCAGTTAAGTTTAATAGGATTCCTCATGAGTAATTTAGTCTGGATGCCAAATAGACAGCATTTCAGTGTAACTGCCAGCAACATTCTAACCAAGGCAACCAGCACCCAACATGTTTATTTTTATTTCCACTTCAGCCAGTTTGGGTCTTGAGGGAAAATATTCGTTTTACATATATCCACTACTGTGTAATGGTGGTATATGGGAACAATATACTGGGTTTTGTTGTTGTTGTTGTTGTTGAAGTCTTGCTTTTTAAAAAAAAAAAAAAGCAGCCTGCCCACTTCCTAACTCCTGTCACTATCTCACTGGTCAGAGGCAAAGCAGGAGTCCTAGACCTCTAAATAGTTTTGCAGACTATAGGGAATGTTTGGCTGTGTGAGGGAGATCACTTGAGGGAGAAAGAAGTGAGAAGCTGCCTTCGCTGACATTTCCTCCTCTCTTTAAAAAAAAAAAAAAAGCACAGCATCCAAAGGGAGACCAGATCTTTGAGTCCAACTCCCTGCTGAGCTCCCTGTAGTGGAGCGGGGACGCGCAGGAGCGGAGCGCCGGGCCTCTCGGCTTCTCCAGCTTTTGGGTGGGCATGGGAAGCGGGGCTGTCGTGGAGAGCGCCTGCACTTCGGAATCTGCAACGACATCCCCGGTGCTGCTGCCAGTGCAGAGGCATCTGCTGCTGCAGCTGCTTCGTCCCTGACAAGTGGCTGTCCTCCAGGAAGGCTCTGCTTGCAAAGCTCTAGGGAGGAGAAGAGCCCAGCAGCCCCCTCTGCAAGGCAGGCTGCTCCCTCCCTCCTCAGTCTGCCCGACAACAAGAAGGGCCAAAAACACCGCCAGTGTGGCGGCTTGCACTACAGCGCGGGGGCTCTCTAGTCGATGGGAGCGGAAACTTTTTGAAGTGTGCCGGCCACTCGCCTCCCTTTGCGCGGGTAGGGCCAGGACAGGAGTCGTTCCTGTCCCTGCGCTCAGCCTAAACCTCGCTCCTCCTCTCCACGCGCACTGAAACCCACACGGCCCCAGCGAGGCAGGAAGGGTGTAACTTGCTCCCTCCCTGGGTCATAATAACAAGCAGGGTGCCGGGGCAACCGCGCGGGCAGGAGCCGCGCCACCAGCAGCGTGCATTGCGCCCTTGACCTCCCCGCCGGGCTGCTTCCTCCCCGGCCTTTCCCCTCCCCACCCCCGGACCCACTGCAACCTTTTGCAGCTTATATCCCGAAGAGAAAGCAGAGGCCAGCATGCAGCCCCCGGAGCGTAAAGAGGAGGGCGCTCTCCTCCCTCCGATTAACGGGCCTACCACAGTAAGGGCCGGCGCCGCCGCCTCCATCCCTATCGCCCCGCTTTGGAGACCCAGGTCTGCTCGCCTGGCGCCGCCCGCTGGTGAGAAATGATATCGCGCCTTGCGCCCAGAGAAGGAGCGGGACCCGGAGGAGCTAGAATGACCGTAATGCGCAAGCGCAAAGGACGGGATTGTGCGCCTTGGCCGTCAAGAAGCTGGTTGCCCTGAACGGGAACGGGGCGGGGTTGGATAGGAGTGGGGAGAGGATAGAATGTAGCCTGCAGGCCAGGAGTTTGTTTTGGTTATGCTGTGCATAGCTGAAACGTTCAGTATTTGATGATATTATGAATAGTTGGCGTGTCTGCAATAATGTATAAACATACAAACTAGCAATGACTAGATTCCTTGGGTCAGACGTAGTGCTGCTAAATCTCGTAAATAAAGAAGCACGTCCGTGAAAGCCACGATGGTTAACTAGAGTTGATGACTCTCCCCAGATTAGCCTGGAAGTCTCTAGGACTTATTTCCAAGTGGCTGGTGAATGCAATCCTGGATTTTTAAACGATAGGGCGAAAAGTATTGGGGAGGGATGTCTAGGTACAGCTGCCTTCAGTCAAATGTATTATTGCTAGAAATGAAGGCAAACAACCCTAGAATACTGTAAATAGAATATGAATCTAATTTTGTTTTATCCGCTCAAAAGTCTCGCTTTGTAGATGGAACGCTGCTAAAAGAAGTTTAGCTATTGTGTTGTAAAGATTGAAGATAGTGTGTTTGAGATTTGCTGATTTCATACAGTTTTCATACTGTTTGGTGTTCTGTGGTTGGGAAGAGATAAGAAGTAGTTTAAACTTTTAAATATTTTAAGGCTCTTTATGGAGCTGATGATCAAAAAGCAGGATCTAAATAAAATAATATAGTCAAGATTCAGTACTTTTAAAAGTCTAATTGATTCATAAATTTAGACAGCAATGTTTTTTTTGGAGAAGGGATCTTTTCAGCCATTCTTGCAGCTAATTTTCACAGTAACTTGGTCTGGGCCAAATAGCACATTACACAGGTGAGGTGACTATCACAGATTGCCTCTAATAGGGACTTTTCACCCCCTTAGCTTTAGATCAGTCTTAGGCTATTCAGCTAACCAAGAAGTGTGAAAATATCCAGCTTGGCGAATATGCCATTACTTAGGTCTGAGTTCACAAAGGGTACTCACAAAGGTTTTGTTTTTTTAAATAGCTCAAGAGGTGAAGTTTCTGTTAAGATTCTGGTTTACTTACACAATTTTTAGTAAAGCATTATAAAGCACAGAACATAGGCAAAGCATAAAACATCAAAATAGAATTGATTTTAAAATGGCTTTATATGAAAATAATTTCAAGGAATTTATTCTTAATTCATTCTTGCTGTACTTACAAGCTGCCTAAATCATGACATACATAAGAAGATAAGAACAGCCTTGCTGGATCAGGCACAAGAGGCATCGGGCTGGAGGTGGCCCACAGCCACCGGACTAGTAGCCACTGATAGACCTGTCCTCCATGAATTTGTTTAAGCCCCTTTTAAAGCTGTCCAAGCCGGTGGCCATCACTGCATCCAATGGCAAACAATTCAATAGATTAATTACATAGGCTGTGTGAAAAAGTACTTCCTCTTGTCAGTCCTAAATTTCCTGACCTTCAGTTTCATGGGGTGACCCCTGGTTCTAGTGTGTGTTTGAGAGAAAAACTTCTCTCTGTTCACCCTCTCCACAACATGCATAATTTTATACACCTCAATCATGTCTCCCCTTTGTCACCTCTTTTCCAAGGTAAAGAGCCCCAGATGTTATAGCCTAGCCTCATAAGAAAGGTGCTCCAGGCTCCTGATCATCTTGGTTTGCCACTTCTGCACCTTTTCTAGTTCTACAATATCCTTAAGATACGGTGACCAAAGCTGTATGCAGTACTCCAGATGTGGCCATACCATAGATTTGCATAAGGGCATTATAATATTAGCATTTTTATTTTCAATCTCCTTCCTAATTACTCCTTGCATGAAATTAGCCTTTTTCACAGCTGCCACACATTGAGTCAACACTTTCAATCAGCTGTCCACTGTGACCCCTAGATCTCTCTCCTGGTCAGTCACCGATAGCTCAGATCCCTTCAGTGTATATATGAAGTTGGGGTTTTTTGCCGCACTATGCATCACTTTACACTAGCTTATATTGAACTGCATTCGCCATTTTGTTGTCCACTCCCTCAGTTTGGAGAGATCTTTTTGGAGCTCCTCACAATCTGTTGTGGATTTTACTACCCTAAATAGTTTCATGTCATCTGCAAATTTGACCGCTGCTTACCCCAGCTTCTAGATCATTTATGAACAAGTTAAAGAGCACTGGTCCCAGCACTGATCCCTGGGTGACCCCACTTCCTACCTACCTCCTTTGTGAAAACTGACCATTTATTCCGACTGTCTGTTTCCTGTCCTTCAACCAGTTACCAATCCACACATGAACCTGTCCCCTTATCCCATGACGGCTAAGTTTACTCAAGAGCCTTTTGTGGGAAACCTTGTCAAAAGCTTTTTGGAAGTCCAGGTATACTGTGTCAACCAGATCACCTTTATCCACATGCCTGTTGACACTCTCAAAGAACTCCAAAAGGTTAGTGAGGCAAGACTTTTCCTTGCAGAAGCCATGCTGGTTCTCCTTGAGCAAGGCCTTTTCTTCTATATGTTTAACAATTTTGTCCTTAAGTATGCTTTCCATCAATTTATCCGGCATCGAAGTTAAGCTGACCGACCTGTAATTTCCCAGATCCCCCCTGGGTCCCTTTTTGAAAATTAGAGTTACATTGGTGCTTTCCAGAACAGCTGCAAAATGCTTCTGTTCAGGCAAATCACATTTGAAACATAAACAGCAGGGGGAGCAGTCACGGGGAAACTAACAACCCGAAAAAACAGCAACTTTTTTACACCAGATACACATCATAGCACTATATCACAGTGATTAAATTCGAAACAAGGCATCGGAAATGTGAATGGCACCCTGCTGTCAGTGTAGGGACTACGGTGTCACAACACAGGAAGTGTGGAAACACACTTCTAAGATCCGCCGTGACCCTGTTGCAGGGTGTAATCTGGAAAGTGCCATTGGCTACTTTCGAGTCCCCTGGTACAGAGCCTGATTGTAGGGACAAGTTACATATTTTTGCTAGGAGATCAGCAATTTCACATTTGAGTTCCTTCAGAATTCTTGGATGGGTGCCATCTAGCCCTGGCGATTTATTAATTTTTAGTTTTTCAGGACAGTTTAGAACATCTTCCCTTGTCACCTCAAATTGGCCCAGTTCTTCAGCCGCTAAACCTGAAAAGCTCAATGCCGGAGAGCGTATATGGTTAGCGTTAAGACAGATGCAAAGAACTCATTCAGCTTCTCTGCAATCTCCTTATCCTCCTTAATAATCCCTTTCATGTCCTCATCATCTAAGGGGCCAACTGCCTCCCTGGCAGGTTTTCTACTTCTGATATATTTAGAGAAGTTTTTGTTACCCCCCCTTGACACTTCTAGTTATTGTCTCCTTGCATTTCCTTTGCCAGAGTTTATGTTCCTTTCTGTTCTCTTCATTTGGGCAGGACATCCATTTTCTGAAGGAAGTCTTCTTCCCTTTTATAGCTTCCCTGACTCTACTTGTTAGCGATACTGGCGTCCTCCTGAACTTGGTGGTACCTTTCTTTCTTCTTGGTATACATTCCAGCTAAGCTTCTAATATTGTGGTTTTAAATAAGTTCTCTGCTTTCTGGAGTGATCTGACCCTCCTGACTTTCCCTTTTAACTTCCTTTTTACCTGTCCCATCCTTTTTGAAAAGTTTCCTCTTCTGAAGTCAAACACATCTGTCCAACACATCTGTCCAACACTTCAGAAGAGGAGACTTCAGAAGAGGAAACATCTGTGTTGGACTTCCTTGACAATTCTCCACTTGCATATATGCTGAATTGGACCACACTATGGTCACTGCTACCCAATGGTTCTGCAGCTCTGACATCTCGCACCAGTTCCTGGGCACCACTCAGGATTAAGGACGCCATCCCTCTGGTTGGTTCTGTGACTAACTGTTCTAAGGCACAGTAAATTTAGTATGTCTAGAAATTTGGCCTCTCTGAAATAGGACATCTCTGACTAGGACCGGGGAGACCCGAGTTCAAATCCTCATTCAGCCATGATACTTGCTGGGTGACTCTGGGCCAGCCACTTCTCTCTCAGCCTAACCTACTTCACAGGGTTGTTGTGAGGAGAAACCTAAGTATGTAGTACACCGCTCTGGGCTCCTTGGAGGAAGAGCAGGATAAAAAATGTAAAAATAAATTAATTAATTAATAAATAACCTGAATGTGAATTTGCCCAGTCTATGTGTGGGTAGTTGAAGTCACCCATTGTTACTGCCCCGTCTCTCTTTGATGCCTCTCTTATTTGCTTCTCCAACTCCAGGTTATTCCCAGCGTTGTGATCGGTCAGGCAATAACACGTCCCTAGTAACACATTTCCTTTCAGTACTCGTAATGTTACCCATAATGATTCTGTGGAGGACTCCAGTCCACCTAGGTTTCCTAGCTTGTTGGAATCTACCCCTTCTTTGATATATCGTGCTACTCCTCCCCAAATCCTTCCCTCCCTGTCCCTTCTGTAGAGTTTATATCCAGGAATAACCATGCCCCACTGGTTCTCACCGTTCCACCAGGGTTCCGGTAACATGCTCTATATCTATGTTTTCATTAGTAACCAAGCACTCCGGCTCACCCATCTTCGCTCGGAGGCTTCTGGCGCCAAGTCCCTCACTTGGTGTTGGCATGTGCCATCTCCCTTACCAGCCTTTGACCTTTTCGGCAAGCTGTCATGTCTTTCCGTCTGCTCAACTCCTGGCTCTACTCTGTCCCCTTCTGGTTTATCTGAAACATGTGCACTCCTGCACCTTAGGGGATTTTGCTGGCCAAACCATCTGAATTTACACCTCTTTTTATTCTAAAAATTGTCATGGCAATAGAGAAAAATCATAACTTAGAAATAATGTCAGCATTCCATTCTTTCCTAATAGAAAACTCTCTGGCACATATTCTGCATTGTTCCTCCTTTTGATTGATTCTTGCTTCAACTCACATAGATTCTATTCCGTATTCTTGCTCTAACTCACATACATTATCTAGTTTTAATTTTAATCTGCTTTTAATTGGTTTTTGATTTTAATTGTTATGTATTTTTGCTTGTAGTGTAAACTGCCCTGAGCCACTCTAGGAAGGGTGGGATATCAATCAATCAATCAAATAAAGAAATTAAATGATATACAATTAACTTCTTTCATGCAGAGATACATTCTTTCACTAATCCACATATTTGAGGAACAGCTAGATAACCATTGTCTTTTGAAAAATATGCTGAGAAACACAGACATGAAGTTTCAGATGAAAGGGTTACAGATAAGAAGGTTATCAGTTCCTAGGCAGAGTTAAATCAAATGACTAAAGGAAAGAAGGGGTGATTTTATTCTTATATCCATGGTGCAAATATTAAATTTTCTGATTTATTTTTCATTCTCTAAAAGCAGCTTCAGGTGGTCTTGATTTGGTTCTGGACTGTAGTGTGGGGCCCTCCTAATCCCAAGTGGGGCCACCACAGCTGCCTTTAGAAAAAGAAAATATCATCAAGGGTCAATTGTGGATCCCCTGTGTAATGTGTCCTTTGGTCTCGGGAATTGTTGTGGGCATCCTCCTATGACTTGCGTTCTTAAATTGTGATGCCTAGATGATGTTGGACTACAACTTCCATCACCCAGCCACAGTGACCTTCAGCCCTTGTAGCTGAGGATGATGGGAACTGTAGTCCAACAACATTTGGGGACCCAAGTTTGTGATCCCCTGCCATAATTGAAAATCCATTTTATATGAATGGGTTCTGGTCTTTTATCTTTTATGAAGATAAGAGAAAATTATTTGGGTCTTGCCCCTTTAAACTGAATCAGAATGGATCCTGAATGTTACTTAGTTGAGGTTCTGTAAGTGTCAGTTGGCAAGTTCTGAGAGAAAAATGCAGAAGCAGACCAGGAGAAACTGGGAAATGGCAAAATAGTGAGGATATTTTCTGTATTCATAAATGACTTTCAATGGTGCAATCCTATCCATGTCTACTCAGAAATAAGTCCTACTGGGTTTTAATTAGACTTATTTCCAGGTAAGTGTGTATAGGATTGCAGGCTGAGATACTTCTATATAATTTTGGGGAAGTAGCTTAACCATCACATTTCTCATTACTGATTGGTTGTTTTTTAAACTAGACTAGGATGTGTTAAGAATTTGTACCATTTACAGCCACTGTTTTTAGTAGGTGTTAGAAAGTGGGATCCCTATGAGTCGACAATGAAACACGATTTTATCTTTACACCTGCAACAGAATTCATTGCAGACTGGTAAGATGACACTGATTTAATTTAAACCCTTCGGTCACATTTAATATATTGGCGTCTTAAAACACTTGTGTGACTCCTTTGCATCTAGCATCTGTCTTAAAACATCATCTTTAAAACATTATTAAAGCCAGTGTGGTGTAGTAGTTAAGAGTGTTGGACTAGGACCAGGGAGACTAGAGTTCAAATCCCCACTCAGTCAGTAATGAAACTCACTAGATGACTCTGGGCCAGTTATTTTTCTCTCAGCCTAACCTACCTCACAAGGTCATTGTGAGGATAAACATAACCATGTACATTGCTCTGGGCTCCTTAGAGGAAGAGTGAGTAAATAAATAAATAAATATTTATTGTCTGGGAACACCCTTCCCATCTGCACCTAATGCCACGGGAAAAGGTAGCTGTAGCTTTAGAGTGAATTTTATTCTGGGGGAATGTGAAAGGCTTTTTAGACGCTACCAACTGATCTGCCACCAAATCAGTCCTGTAATCTGTTGCTTACCTCCTTGGATGCTTGCAGTTGGGGTTAAAATCCAACTCGGTCTGTGTGTGATGTAATCTAACTGCTATATGGCAGGAATATCCAAAATGCTTCAATTTGAAGTCCATGAAGAACTCTTCTGCCTTGAGTGAGACTACAAATGGGATCTTTGCTCTCTTCTGGAGCATATCTGACTTCCCGGTTGCAAATTCCTAGAGTGGAAGGCTTCTCTGCTTTTCATGGCTGTGTGGCGACTGGAGAGAGATTTTGGGCAGCTACAGCTGCCTCTGTTTTTGCAGGGCTGTGGAAAGGAAAGCCGCACCTTCTCAAGAAGATGTCCAAGGTCCCTTCCAACTCTAACATTATCTTATTCTGTGTATTTTCCTGCACTGAGCAGAGCATTGGACTAGAATAACTCCAAGGTCTCTTCCAGGCTAAAATTTTAGTCCTTTTAGTTTCATTTAGTTTCAGACATTATGTTGTCCATGTGTACAGGTGTCAGTACACATGGACATGTTGCATGAATGACTGTACACGCATTCATCTTAACAGTGAATCTGGGTACAGGCCCTCTCAAATGCAGGATACAGTCTAGCAGTGTCCTGTTGTACGTGTGTTGCATAATGTCTGAATAACTGTAAGTGCACACAGATCTGTACCTGCATACACTGTACACAGATTGGACGTGCACTGAACGTGACGTGTGGATAGGGCTGCTTTCCACACAGCTAATTATGTGCACCAGCTTCTTTTCATGCAACTCGCCACTCTCCAGTAACTTGTGCTTTCAATCCCTATCCAGTCACAGTCTGTCCCTAATTAGTGTTCTACTTCCACATTTTCTCCTATAAGCCTGTACCAAAAATGTCAGAGTTGCCAGTGCAGAGGGCTTCATTGTAAAGATTAGCACAAAAAGGTCAGCCTTTGCTGACCATGGCTTTTTATTGCAATTCTGGGCTTGTGGTGGCCAGTGTTGGCATGTGATAGAGGAACAGAAGGAAGGGAAGGGAGGTTTCTAGGTTGGGCGTGTCCTGCCAGTTGTCTGTTGCTCTCAATCATTGATAAGACATAGGGGTAAAGCAGAAGGAACCCGCCCCCCCCCTTCCCAACGTTGCCTACCTATGATCTGGGAGAAGCCCCTGCAAGGGTTTTTCCTCCTCCTCCTCTTTATATCCTGCTTTCCAAAATGGTTTACATAGAAAAATAAATCAGATGCCTCCTTGTCCCCAAAGGGACAGAAACACAAATAAAGAAGTTTAAAGGTAGACACCACACCAACAACTACTGGAGGGGTGCTGTGCTAGGATTGAAGAGGGCCACTTGCTCTCCTCCTGCTAAATACGAGTATTAGAGGCTGACCACTTTAAAAGGTGCCTTTTCGTTAAGTTAGCAACTTCTTATGTAGCCCCCAGAGACCAGCCACCATCTTCACCCAAACCTCTCCCCTCTCTTCCCTGCTGTTCGTTCCCTTTTCTTTATACTGCTGCCTCTAACTGCTCTCTGATTCCATCCACGTAGGTGCATTTTTGTCAGGTCCCACCTAGACTATGACTCAGAGAAGAGCTTCTCAGAGGAGGAGGAGGAGGAGGAGGGAGCACACACTAGCTGAGGCACCCAGCCCCACTGAAAGCCCCCTAGATCTAACAGACTTGGAGAAGCCAGAATTTGTTGCCTCTCCTAATCTCCCCATCAGAAGAGCCCTGAAGCTCTGGTGAATTGGTACCCTCAGCAGGGGTCCTGTCTTGTCCACAGACCCTGCGTCACCCTTGGGATCCTAGAAGCAGAGGTCACGCCATGCCAGGGCTGAACTCCAGCATTGGCAGGCAAAGTGTTCACCATTGCTCAAGACTTCCTTCCCTAAGGGTTTAATCAGGAGGGGGGGGGAGCCAGCTCGGGCACCTGCTTTGGATCAGGGCCAGCCTGAACTCCAGTAAGGGGTGGGGCTTCTGGCTCCTATAGAACCCCTCCATCTGCAGCCTGTCTTTACTGGATCGACATTTCTTTCTTTGAGCTCTTTTCTTTAGGCAGACATGTATACAGAAAATTTTCTTGCTAGACATGTACAGACAATTTTCCAGACAGCTGAGAGTGTCTGGAACTCTCTGTGATTCCTTCTGTGTCCCCAGTGCTAACTGAGAAAAGGGGCACCTTTAAAAAGTGGTGATTCTCTTTATTGAGCAGGGAGAGAGCAACTGGCCCTGTCCAGCCCGATCACAATACCTCCAGTGACTGTTGCTGGTATCTATCTTATGTTTCTTTTTTAGAATGTGAGCCCTTTGAAGACAGGGAGCTATTTTATTTATTTATTTTATTTTATTTGCTGACTGACTGCTTTGGGAACTTTTGTCGAAAAGCGGTATATAAATATTTGTCGTATTCGTATTCTATGACAATTTACAGTTTATTTATTTATTTATTTATTTAAACATTTTTATACCGCCCAAAACTTACGTCTCTGGGCGGTTTACAACAGGATAAAAACAAAGTACTCCCTGAACAGTCTTTGGGAATAGGTCCCTTATCCTGCAGTGACTCACCACCCAAAGCTATTTAAACAGATGTTCACATTTACTAGGGTAATGCCATAGTCTGCTATCTCTGGTTCAGCCACATCCATCTCTGCAGGCTGTTTAATATGAATGCGACAAATATTTATATACTGCTTTCCAACGAAAGTTCCCAAAGCGGTTTACATAGGTATAAATAAATAAATAAATAAATAAATAAATAAAATTAAATGGCTCCCTGTCCCCAAAGGGCTCACAATCTAAAAAAAGAAACACAGACACCAGCAACAACCACTGGAGGGATGCGGTGTTTAAATAAATGAACCATATTGTAGTTACATGTACTGTACTTAAAACAGATGCAAAAAAAGCAAAGAGAGAACCACAAACAAAATGGAAATAGTTTAAAAGGTGACAGATGCTATTGCCTTTCATTATCTCCACTGTCCCTTGTAGTGCCCGAGGAGGGAGAGGACATGCCATTCCTTTTCAAGTCAACGAACCTACTGGAAGGAACACCTACACGGATGAGTTTTGCTGGAAACCTTATTGCAAGGCAGAACCTATAAGGGCTGCCTCTGCAACAGGAATAAGGCGAAACAACCCTCAGCCTTCAGATGTAAGGAGTGCCATTATCATTCAGGTGTACTTACACTGGGATGGTTTTTATGTTGTTTTGGATGCAAGGGTCACTGGCTGGGGATGCCAAAGGGATTTTCTGGGCCCAGTTTGCACTGTGTGTGGGTTCCCCCACCAATTTATTGGCAACTTTTTCATTGGCTACTGCCCCCCAACTAGTTCCAGCCTAGAACACCAGTCTCCCCGCCCATTTTTCATCCATCCTTTCCTTTCCTCTCCTCCTACCTGGCAGTCTCCTCTTCCGTTGCAGCCTCTCACTCTTCCTTTGAAATAGAGCACTAAAAAGTATTCAACACTCTACTAGCCACCTTGCACCAGTGATGGCAAGGAGGAAGGGTGGTATTGGGCAGGCAAGCACAGGCAGGTGTGGTTGTGCCTCCCCTGCTGGACCCCCTGTTGCCTCTGGGCTGGGCCTGGTATGGGAGAGGTTCTGTTCCCCCCACTATCAATGGCTTTGCCTCTGGCAGTTTGGTTTGGAACCTCTCCTCAAACAGGAAGTCAGGAGAAGCACAAGTCTTGGGAACAATAAATGTCTTATCCATGTTTACTAAGAAGTTTCCCTGAGCCGGATGAGATTTACTCTCAAGTAAGTGTGCATCGACTTATAACTTTAGTGTCAAACAAGACATGCCTCTAAGTGCATGCTAAAGAGGTGTGCTCCAAACCAGAAGGGCCTCTTTGTTCATTTAAAAAACAAAAACAACTGCAGTGGGGGTGAGGGGTTGATTCTGATCAGGAATGCAATGCTGTTGCATTGGAAAACTCTTTCCTTTTGCAGACACAGTCAATGACAACTCCTGCCTATGTCTGGGTAATGCCAGAACCAAAGAACCTTTGGACTTGTAGCTCTTGAGCAAGCACGTAACACGGGGGTTCTCCAACAGGTTGTAGTCCAACCAGATGTGGTTGGACTACAACTTGCATCATCCCCAGCCACAATGGCAAAAGCCATTGGATCTGTAGTCCAACATCTGGGGACCCAAGTTGGAGAACCCCTGATGTAATACATAGGATGTGTAACACTTCCCTCTATTTTTTAAACGACAATTCCTAGAGCAGTGGTTCTCAACCTGGGGTCCACTGTTCTCTCTAAGGTGTGCACACGCTCACAAGTTTTATAATGTCCGCTCACTTAATTTTAGATCCCACTCAGGTTGAATTAAGAAGGCCCCAATCTGAATGCATCTGCGCACACAGTGCCTTGATACTGCTGCCCAGAACAAAACTCATTCTGCACAGAGAAAAAAATTAGAGGGACCACTGCTGGTGTCCTCCAGATGTTGCTGAACGACAACTTCCATCAGCCCCAGCTACAATTTATTGTTGTAGTTCAGCAACATCTGGAGGCCCCCAGGTTGGGAATCACTGCCCTAGAGTTGGCTATGCAAGTGCATGTTCTTGTTCTCTCATTCTGTGTTGTAGAGAAGGACCAGCCAGTTACCATTAAAAATGTTGCTTGTTTGATCTGTTTGGCTCCAGTAAATCTTAAAAGATCTAGATACCCCATATAGATACAGAGAAATATGTTTGCACAGGCATGTTGTACAAATACTCTCCAGAAAGGTCAGGAGAGACCTCAAGAAGGTCAGGAAAAAGCTAGTACTTGCAACTTTGGGAACACATACTCTGCTAAAATAAAGAAAAGGAGTGTCTATTAAATGGGCAAAATGGAGAGGAATCCCCATTTCACAGATATCTTCTTGCAATAGAAACATTACAGCATTAAACTACAAAGCATGATCAGAGAAGAAGCCCTGCTTGTATGAAGTAAAATGATAATCGGCTTATTTCCCTATACAGTATTCAGTCTTTTCCTTGTTTTATTGTCAGCGTTTCCTGGTTTGGAAGCTGCCTCAAGATGAAGCAGAGAATGTGTCACCTTGGATCAAACCTATTTCTAAAGAAGAGATTGAAGAAACATTAAGAAAGCAGTTCAAAACAATATATTCTCGAGATTATTTAGGATTACAGCCAGGTGAGGACTTGGGGTTCCCCTTCTTGCTTTAAATTACCGTAATAAAGGTCACTTAATAGTCCAGAGCTGTTTCTGTAATTAAGAACAGTAGAGATGTTTCATCCAGAGACATATTTTGTGCCAAGGAAGGCAACATTTATTATTTATTTATTACATTTATAAACCGACCCATCCAAAGGCTCTGGGTGGTGTACAACAAGTTTAAAAAGACACAAAAACACACACCATTTAAAACACAGTGCTCAAAACAATATAAAAACAACTTAAAAACAATTAAAATACTTGGGGGGGGGAATAAAAACCTTGGAAGGCCAGGCCAAACAAGTAAGTTTTTAGAGCTCTCTTAAAGGCCGACAGTGAGCTTAAACTGCAGATATCTGCTGGGAGTGCATTCCATAGGCCAGGAGCAGCTACATAAAAGGCCCAGTTCCGAGTTGCCACCGGATATACTGGTGGTAACTGGAGAGGGACCTCTCCAGATGACCTCCGTGTGCGATGAGGATCATACAGAAGAAGGCGCTCTCTAAGGTAGCCGGGACCCATGCCATTCAGGGCTTTAAAAGTAATAACCAGCACTTTGTATTTCACCTGGAAACATATCGACAGCCAGTGCAACTGTTTTAAAACAGGCATAATATGGTCTCTCCTGGTTATCCCAGAGATCAGTCTGGCTGCTGCATTTTGAACTAACTAAGTCTGCGAACTAGGTACAAAGGCAGCCCCACATAGAATAGTCAAGCCTGGAGGTTACCAGCGGATGCACCACTGTTTTGAAATCGTTCTCTTCAAGGGAATGGATGCAGCTGTCGAATCAGTCGAAGTTTATAGAAAACGCTCCTTGTCATAGCCTCCACCTGAGATACCAGAGTGAGGCCTGGATCCAAGAGCAGTCCCAAGCTGTGTACCTGTTCCTTCTAGGGGAGTGTAACCCCATCCAGCACAGGAAGATCTAACTCATCGCTCAAATTCCTATCCCCCACATTGAGCACCTCCGTCTTGCTTGGATTCATATGTTTCCGGGCAAAATACAAAGTGCTGGTTATTACCTTTAAAGCCCTGAACGGCTTGGGTCCGAGTTACCTTAGAGAGCACTTTCTTTTACATGATCCCCACCACACGTTAAGGTCATCTGAGGAGGTCCGTCTCCATTTACCACCGGTTTGGTTGGTGGCGACTCAGAGGCGGGCCTTCTCTGTGGCTGCTCCCGGGCTGTGGAATGCACTCCCAGCAGAAATTTGTAATCTCAATTCTTTACTGACCTTCAAGAGAGCCCTTAAAACCCATCTGTTTGGCCTGGCCTTTCAGGGTTTTTAATTAGTTTTAATGCTAACCTGGTTTTCAGGGTTTTAATTGTTATGATAGTTTAATTGTTTTTTAATTGTTGTTAATATTTATATCTCTGTTTTAATTGTTATTGGTTTTAATGGTTTCTGTTTTTAATTGTAAACTGCCCTGAGCCATTTCGGAATGGTGGTATAAAAATCAAATAAATAAATAAATAAATAAATAAATAAATAATTCAGCTTCAATTTGTTATCCCTCATCCACCCCATTATTGCCCATAGGCAGGCAGTATTTATCTGAACTTCATTATTATTCAAATAGTGCTCCATTTACCTGAATAGAAGATGACTTTGAATTTAAGACACCCACCTTTAAAAATGGAGGTTAACTACAGGTTAGGATTAGAGATATACCTGTATTTATCCAAAAGGAAGATGATTATTAATTTTAGGACACCCCCACCCCCATTTATAACAGCAAAGAACTTGGCGGGGGGATTAGTCTTAAATTCAGATAAATATGGGAAATATACAATCACAGATCTCCTGGGCTCCCAACCGTCTAGATGTTGTTGTACTGAAACTCCCATCATCCCCAGCCACAACAGCTGAAGATGATGGGAACTGTAGTCCAACAACATCTGGGGACCGAAGGCTGAGAATCCCTGTCTTTTGCCATGTTGGGTTTCTCCTTTAGAATGACAGTGCAGCGAACATGCAGTCATCTAAGAGACAGAGAGGTGAAGACCAGTCCAGTTGCTACAGCTCTATTACTGCATCCACCCTGGGTGGAAGGGCCTGTTCCTTGGGATAGGCAGCCCCTTTAGGATTGGTTGGAAGGCTTGTTCTCTCCCTTCCCCCACCCCATTTCTGTTCTGTGACTTGGTGGTAGTTGCATCATGAGAAGACCCACTTCCTGCCAACCTACCCTTTCCCCACAAACAAAATGTCTTTCTGCTAATATAATCTCCCTAAAATTGAATTTCTCTGACTACTTAAGGGTTACACTGAGTCACAGATAATACATAATAGTGGTCCACATTCTGACTATATAATAGTGGCTTGAGTAACAGATTGTGACCTTTGTCTTTCAATACCCCTTTCAGTTCTAATTTTTTGTCTTAAAATGCATGATTTCTTGAGGCCTGCTAGTTTTTCAGTAGATGCAGGCTCCAAACTGCAGAAGTTGAGGTAAATGTAACCCTGTTTCCTCATTGTTCCTTTAAAATAGCCGGCATCCAGACTAAGGAACGCAGGTGCTATACAGGAGGGGCGATTTTATTCATTCATTCATTCAACATATTTCTATATCGTCCAAAACTTATGTCTCTGGGAGGTTTATTTATTTATGATTTATTTTCATAAATCTTCCCTTCCCTCTGAAGCTGAATCTGATTCCTGAAAGTAGTGTAGCCCGCAGGTAGGGTTGCCAACCATCTCGCACTGTGCAGGGTGTCCCAAATTCCAGTGGGAAAATGCCCCTCCTGTCTGGAAAGAGCTTTCTCCTGCTTAAAAAAATAAAATAAAATAAACTTTAAAAAAAAAAAACCTTTTAAAGCCACCTCACTGTGGCAGCAGAGCATGGACAGCAGCGAGAGCTCCTCCCACCTCCCAGCTTGGTGGAGTTTAGCACTAGGTACGCAGTGGCACTAGGCAGGCATACATGCAGCAGAAGGCTGCTGCTCCAGGAAGGCGCGTTCAGCTCTCTGAAGGCAATGCAGGCGGGGCTTGGGAGAAGGCGGCAAAGAGTCCCAACCCGACCCACCTTCACGCAGCGCAGAAGCCTGAAATCGGCTTGGATCACCTCATTTGGGGGAGGAAGGTGGGCTGGGTAGGGACTCTTCTTCACCTTTAACGTTTTAAAAAAAAGAAATTTAAAGCAGCAGGAGCACCCAGTCACCAACCACTACCTAGACCTGGGAGTGGTGACCACCACCATGTAAGTGCGCCCAGCAGCTGCCACCTGGGGGGCGGGGGGCAGTGAATGCAAGTCCTGCCCCAGGTGGCCCTGCCCCTGGCCCCACCCACAGCCCCTCGGTGATCCGAATTTGGCCAACACAATGTTGGCAACCTTACCCTCAGGAACCTATTTTTGGGAGTTGCAGTCAACTTCGGAGGATGGGGAAGATTGCACAGAGAAAGGCTGTTAGATATTTACCATGGCATTACTATTTAATCTTTCCAGGTGCTCCACAAGACTCTGCTCCCATTCCACCAGACTGGAAAACATTAGTTCCCCAGCCTCCGGACACTGAGGCCAGACGTAATTATCGGCCCCCAACCCTGGCTCCTGACTTAATAAACTTGACTAAGAAATATGGATGTAACAGAAAGCGCCATGTTCCAGTGAAAGGCGCAGGTGAGAATATCAATAGTGATGACACTATTAATAGTGATGGCATTTTTATTAATATGTTCATTATGACTGAATTCCCAATGCACGGAACATTTGGAACTTAGTTCATTGAACCCCATTTTCTTCCAGACCATGGAGTTCATTACTGTCAAGGCTATGTCGGTTTTACACACTTAAGACAGCTGAGATTTCCAAAGAAACCAGAGAAAAGGAGACTTATACTCCTAGAGCCAGTTTAATCCAATGGGTAGCATGTGAGAATTAGAGTTAAGAGAAGCTGGATATGAATTCATTGTGTGGTCTTGCGAAACTTACTAGCTGCCATCATCAGTTATTTATTCTATACATCTAATAATAATACAGCTTCGATCCACCCTGTGAGGTCGTCTCAGGTGGGCCTTCTCAGAGTTCCAGGCCCAGGGGAGGTACGTGGGGCCCGGGCTTGTGGGAGGGCCTTCTCTGTTGCCTCCTGAGATTCGTAATGCCTCCTCCCTTCTGTCCTTTAAAAAGCTTCTGAAAACTTATCTGTTCTACCAGGCTTTTAGTTTCGGGTGGGTGGGTTGTTTTTTGTTTTTCCTTTCCTTCCTTCCTTCCTCCTTCCCCTGCTGCTGTTGTTCTAATTTATGGAAACCACCTTGAGTCTAAGGAAGTCAATAAATTTGCTAAATAAAAAAAATGAAATGCATGTATCACTGACTGATATTCCGAAGAGGTGTTGAGAGGATTAATAATTTTTATTCAAGGTACTCATTTAATTCCCAGCAATGAGCTTTTGTTTAGCCTAGAACTCACTTGTTAATCCTATGAACTATTTCTAGCCTGTCTTCTGAACATTTTAAATGTTCAGTTTTCCATTTTACTGTGCACTCATGTTAACCATGATCGAACAGCATTAGTAACATATTCCCTTCCCATAGAGTGGGGGTATTTGGGGGGCGGGGGTGAGGAAAAGCTCTATGCATGTTTTATGCTTTAAAAAAAGAGAGAGAGAGAGAGAGCTGCACACCTGCATTGGATGGTGGACATATACAGCCTTTTCTGAACTCTATGGTTCTTTTAAAGTATTACCCAAAGATTCACATAATGGTGGGAATTGCTCCAGGAGAGAGGGTAGCTTTACGGGTGTTTATTACCCTTTAAATAAATAAATAAATTACTATACAAGTGCTCCCATACTTGCTTGGTACAGCAGAAAAGCAGCATTTAAAAGAGTTTTTAAAAACAATTTAAAAAAAATAACACCCCTGCTAACTGAGCAAAGAGAAACCTTTTAAAGTGGTGATTCTCTTATATTTAGCAGGGGGAGAGCAACAGGCCCAGTCCAGCCCCAGCACAGCATCCCTTCGGGGGCTATTACTGGTATCTGCCTTTCGTTTCTTTTTACATTGTGAGCCCTTTGGGGACAGGTGATCATTTTATTTATGTATTACTTTATTTTTCTATGTAAACTGCTTTGAGAACTTTGGTTGAAGAGCGGTATATAAATATTCATAGTAGTAGTAGTAGTAGTAGTAGTAATTACACAAAACTGTCTGAACATAGAGGAACAAGTTGTATAGCTCACCACTAATGAGTCTATGTTTGCTTTATTTTTAACACTTACATGCCATCTTCCTTCTTCTAAGAAAAACTCAAGGTGGTTCACATCATCATAACTAAAAAATTAACAGTTCAGAGTTCAGTATAACCCATAAACAAACAGCACATACTATAATCCTCCAGCGCACACACGCACACACACACACCCCAATCTGTTGGAGAGGAGACACTCCAAGCTTCCCCACTGTATATCTTCCAAGGTGTTCTACTTTCCCCTTAGGGTCAAAATTCACATGACATTAAATTCACCTTTGCAGGGTTGGGTATTTTTATTTTTTTAAACAACAGAACCGTTGCAGGGAGGATGATCTTCATGAAGTCAAGGGAGAGAGATTAGCGCCCTTTCACATTACCAAATCCTGACCTGGATTTGGGTCCCTTGTGGCTACCAGTTTGCTTGTTTTTTGTTTTTAAAGATGGCCATACATTTAACAGTATGTGTAGTTTGACCCTTTGTGGACAATTCTGTAGCAAGAACTATTCCATGCCTATAACACATGTGTGATCATATTCCACATATTATCCATATGTATCCATAGTAAGTTGTTGTTCTAAAAGGAAAATTGCGTTTCCCCTGCCATAAAATGTGGGCAGTGTGAGTCAGAGCAGAATTATTGGTGACATGGGAAAAGAGAAATATGACCAAAGGGTCATTTTTCTGTTTCACTGTTACACAGCCTTACATCTGTTTTACTGGCTTGTCTTCACAGTTCCTTCAGTGTCTTCTGCTCAGATCTGGAATTATGAACACACTAAACAGGTGTCCACATACCAAAGAGATTTTGGGAAAGATGATCTTGAGATCTTAACAGTTCTGAATTCTCTAGACCCAGAAACAGTTAAAGCATATGTGGAAAGAGCTCCTAATCCAGGTAGGTAGAATAAAAATTACTCAGAATTGCAATGCAATGAACAAAACAGGAACAAGGGAGTTTTGTTTGGAACTTCTGAAGAGAGAAAGAGGGTGAGTTTGTGGGCTGTTGTTTTTTGTGAAAGGTTGTGTGTCTGTGTGGCTTCTGTGTGAGATTGTTGTGGGAAGTTGCTTGGTTTTTTGTGTGAGGTTGTGGGAAGTTGCTAATGGTTTTTTGTGTGGAAGTTGCCTGTGTTATCTTTTGTGTGTGTATAGGGCTTATGTGTGAGATTGTGCTGCGTCTGGCTTATTTGTTTTTGCCTCCAGATGTGTGCTTAGTGCATGGTGCAGAGTGAGTGAAACTTGCTGCTCAGATGAGTCATTGAACAACTTGTAGGTGGAACCATGTTCTTTAGGCCTAGAATCTTGGGACCAGAGCTTCCAAACAGGAGAGCAAACAGGAACAAAGGAGTTCTGCATGGGAGTTTTGTGCGGAAGTGTTTAGGCACACTACAGATTCCTCTGGAGCTCCAGGCAACATGGACAATGAAGGAAGTGTTGTGACCTGCAGGGCATGTGGTATGTTTGTTTAACTACCTGGAGAGAACATCACTTACACCAGCCACATGAACAGCTTGCTGTAAGAGAAGGTGAAGAGCTTGAAATTTACCTGTCTACACTGCAATTTATCAAAGAAGATAAGTGGTACTTAGACAGGAGGACACAATAAGTTATCTAGGAAGGATGACAGAAGAAGCCAGTTTGCATGGAGGATGAAGAAATCCTGTCAGCAGAAGGAAGCACATGGTAACATAAGAGATAAGAAGCCCTGGGTTGAAAAGTTGAAGTAGTTGGGGGAACATGTGGTTGTTTTACTTGATCCTTCTTGTTGAAGGTCAAGGAAGATAAAGCAGAAATCTGGAAGTAAAGAACGGTCTACAAAGATGGTGCAATTGGAAAGGTTTGATTTCATGGACCATGGCCTACACTACAAGTATGAAAGATTCCTGGCAAGAGATGGCTTCACCTCAGAGTACTGGGACTAAGAAGAATATGTTTGGGAGTGGGAGACAAAACACAGACCCAAGTATAAAGCCAAGTACTAGGGACAAGTGTATGTGTGATAAAGCACAGAAGCAGAATAGTGGAGGGGGCTGCTCAGAAATTGACAAAAAAAACCACACTACTGCAAAGAACCCAGTTTGGTGTGGGGGGATCTCAGAAGCTACATCAATACCTGGCAAGATCCTAGAACAGATTACTAAGGAGCCCATCTGTGAACATTTAGAAAAGAATGTGATAATTACGAGGAGCCAGCTTGGGTTGGTAAAGAGCCAGTCATGCCAGACTAATCTTATCTCTTGTTTTTATAGAGATCATTGGAACGCTATGGGCATCATGTATCTTGATTTTAGTAAAGCATTTGACAAAGATTCCCAGGATAATCCATGTTGACAAGGTGGTAAAATGCAGGATAAATGTTACTATTGTCAGGTGGATACATAACTGGTTGAATAATTATAGTCAAACAAGTGCTCATTAATGGCTCCTTTGTCACAACCAAGTGGAGTGCCACGGAACTCTGTCTTGGTTTTAATAAATGACTTCCTTCCCATCTAAGGAAGTAGATGGGATGCTCATTAAATCTGCAGACAACACAAAGCTGTTGAGGGAATAGTTTACACCTTAGAAGACAGAATCAAGATGCAATACAATCTGGACAGGCTCAAATATTGGGCCAAAACTAACAAGATGAAGCTTGACAGAGATAAATGTAAAGCCCTACATTTAGGTAAGAACAATCAAATCTACAAGTATAAGATAGGGGAGACCTGGCTGGGCAGCAGTAGATGTGAAAAGGATCTAGGTGTCTTAGTGGACCAAAGGTTGAACGTGAGCCAGCAATGTGATGCAGCCGCTAAAAAAGCCAATGCAGTCTTGGTATGCATTAACAGAGGCATAGTGTCCCGATATGATAATGAGAAGTCTGCACTGATCAGACCTCACTTGGAATACTGTATCCAGTTTTAGGCACTGCATTTTAAGGACATTGATAAATTGGAACAGGTTCAGAGGAAGGTAGCCAATGTGGTGAGGGTTCTGGAAATCAAGTTTTATGAAAGAGAGTTAAAGGAGTTGGGTATGTTTAGTCTGAAGGAGAGCAAGCTAAGGGGAGATATGATAGCCATCTTCAAATATCTGAAGAGCTGTCACATAGAAAATGCAGTGGACATGCTCTCTGTTGCTCCTGAGGGCAGGACTAGAACCAGTGGGTTGAAATGATAAGGATGCAGCTTTAGGCTAGACATTTGGAGGAATTTCCTAACTGTAAGAGCTGTTCAGAAGCGAAGCAACTTGCTGTGCGTATTAGTGGACTCTCATCCACTGGAGGTTTTTCAAACAGAAGTTAGGCAGCCATCTGTCAGGGAGACTGTAGCAGATTCCTGTACTGAGCAGGGGGTTGGACTAGATGACCTCCAAGGTCCCTTCCAACTCTAAAATTGTATGATTCTATGAATTTTGCATAGGCACCAGTGAAGCTAAAAAGCAAAGTCAGATTTCCTGATATCACCCTTTTAATATCACAGGTAAGTGTTCTCATTTTTCATTTTGCAAAGTTTCCGTTTCTGTCCCTCCTACGTCCTCACCCCAAGCCCAGCTATAGGAATTACTTGACAGTTCTGAGATCTGCAACATGCAGCACTATTGAGCCTTCTTACCATAGTTGTCGATCTGTGCAGGAAAACCTTGGTATTTGTGGGGGTTCTGTTTTGTGGGGGTTCCATTACCGGCTAGTGCTGCGGATACCGAAACCATGAATACCGAGTAATTGAGGCAATGGCATTGCGGGGTTAGGTTCTAAGGGGGGAAACGGCCCTTTAAAAGCCACCCAAAAAAGCATAGTAAAGTCCCCTACTGTGCTTCGCCAGTCCCCAGCAGTCCTGCAGTGCCTCCCAAGAGTCAAAAATTGTGGGGGACCGTTTTTTGGGGTTTTTGGCAAAATGAGCCACAAAATGGGCCAAAATTCTGGATGCCACAAAGTGGCAGCCAGAAATTACCTCCAAAGTCTTTTCGGGCTACCTCCGACCTTCAGAGTTTAACTCTTCCTCCACCCCCAACCCCGGAATATTTTTTTTACTGCGTATACCGAGGTCAGGTGTCCATTACCCAGCCACATAAACATGAATCCGCAGATGCAGGGCGAATATCAAGGTTCTCCTGTACTGCAAACAGGGAAAACAGCAGGACTGGCACAAGTGCTACAATCTGCAAGACTCAATTAATGTATATGTGCATCCTGTCCTTTCTCCAAGGGCATTAGAATGGTATCCATAGAGTTCCTGCTTGTTCCCTGTCAGTTGGCTACTAGCAAGCAAATCTGTATCTGTTTAGCTTCACTGACAGACCTAATTCAGACATCCCTATCTTGTCCCGTTCAGTTCCAAATGATGACTGAACAATCTGTGCTGTTTGGGTGACTTTGCAGTGAATCAGTGGGATGTTTCCTCCCTCTCCTCATTTTGTGGGATTTCCCCCCACTTGGGGTTCCTCTCTTCAGCAATGCAGGGCATTGCTCTTTTCTCTCTATCCCCACCCCACCCAGAAAGAGGCTTTGTACTTTTCTGACATGGGAGAAATTGAACTTATGAATAAATAAGTGAAAAGCTTAACCTATTGAATTTCTGCCTGGTGCATAACTGCCAATTCCCCCCCCTTAACTTGTGTGTGGGGGGGCAATTAATCCTCCCCTCCCACAGGAAATACTTGGTCCACAAGGATTTTCCCTGAAAACTGTGTGTAATGGCTTATACTGACATTTGCCACTGTTTTCTCCTGTCTCATCCTAGTCCCAGTGTCAAATATCTTCTCAGGTTACCACATCCTCCCACCTACTGGAGAAAGGAGGAGTCTTACTTTGCCCCATAGGAGGAAGCAAGAGGTGGAAGGTGGGCAGTGGGATCAATGGAGGAGAAATGGTGGCCACATGCTCCTCCATAGCTGTGAATGAGGCCTTAGCTCAGTGGTAGAGAAGCTTCTTTGCATACAGAAAGCCCCAGGTTCTCTCCCTGGCATTTCCAGATAGGAGGAAGACTGCTGCCTGAAACCCTGGAGGAGCATCTGCCAGTCAGTGTAGACAATACTGAGCTAGATAGACCAGTGGCCTGACTAAGTATATGGCAGCTTCCTATGTTCCTATTCATTCATTCAGTTTCAGTTTCATTAATTTAATTTCTGTACCACCCTTCCAAAAATGGCTCAGGGCGGTGAGGTGTTAAGTGTCAGAGAGGTTATCTGGTTTGTAACTACTAAGCCTTGTGACCTGCCTTTAGTAGCCCTTGTGGAGGTACAAACATTTTTAGGAAGGCTAACGGTGATGGAATTTGACAAGCCACTAATTCCCTCCTCTTTTCATTGTTTGCACAGAGAAAGCAATCCTTCAGAATTTCCTTAACAAAGTCCGTGAAAACATGACATCTCAAAGACCTTCATCCGCAAAGACACCAAGAGAGAATCCACTCGATGGCATGTGATATCTGTCTGGGGGGAAATTCAGCAATATCTTAGGAAAGCCAAATAATAGGTGAATGCCCTTTTGATCTCGATCTCTCTCTATAGTAAACCGTTTGAAGACTCATAGCCAGTTTTCTTATACTTCAAGGCTTCTTTTGAAATGATAAAAGACTGTATTACTACCACATCTCCTCTCTAGAATGGATTTAAGATCGCTCATCCCTGTCCCAGAAGGCAACTGTGTGTTTTATATATTACAACCAGTCTGTACAAATCCTTTTTACTAATCCCTGATTGTATTGAAGATATGGTTCCCTCCGCCCTATTATCATCCCCTTGTTTTAATGCTGTTGCAGTTTTAAAAGGTTAATTAAATAAAAAGATTAAAAGAAGATCAAACATTTAAGAAGAAAACATTCATTTTTGTCTTGATGGAACCCTCACCTGGAATCTCCCTTACTACTTGGAGTTGGACCAAACCTGGAGCCTTCTGCATGCAAAGCAGATGCTCTTCCACTGAGCTAATGGTCCTATCCAAATGTGGTTTCTGGGTATCAGCTGTTTTAATTGGGGTTGTGACCCAATTAAATAAATCTTGGCTGATTAATCATAGGAGTTTTAGTGGATTGATTAACTGATTAAATTTGCATATGAATATAATAGTTCTGAAATAAGGCTGGTTCCATTGTTTTTAAATATGTCTTTTGTTGGAGATATCATTTTATAAGAGGAATGTATTTTATTTATTATATTTTTACATTTATATCCCACTCTTCCTCCAAGGAGCCCAGAGCAGAGTACATGGTTATGTTTATCCTCACAACAACCCTGTGAGGTAGGCTAGGCTAAGAGATACATGACTGGCCCAGAGTCACCCAGTGAGCTTCATGGCTGAATGGGGATTTGAACACAGGTCTTCCCAGTCCTAATCCAACACTCTAAACACTATGCCATGGTGGCTCTCTTATGTGAGGGAAATGAGGGGATGCCTCTTTGAAGAGGACACTTTGCAAGTTGGATAAGTATTTTTGTGGGATGGGGAAGATGAAATAATCTGTTGCACAATAAATCAGGGAACCTTTTAGTCAATCAAATGTTATTTTAGCTTCAATTCTCTTATATTTATGCTCCGCCCCTCCAGTACACTACTGCTTGGGGTGTACTTGCTACTGAGAGCTATAAATTAGCCCTGTTCCTTTTTTAAAGCTACTCTTTAGTTTTACACATTCTTAGCTAGGAGAAAGCCCCATTAAATGCAGTGGCTGACATTCAGAGCTGCCCAATGCAGATGGTGCTAATCCTCCTATGCTGCTGTTGACTCAAACCAAAACATGGGCAGTCTTGTTATTTTTCCCCTACATAAAATGCTTTGGCAACCCTTTGGTTGAAAAGCGGTATATAAATGCTATAATCAATAAGAAGCCATTTCAGTAATTTAACTAAAAGCCTGAAGAAAGGCATGTCTTCAAGAGCTTGTTTGAAGGTTTGAACCCCTGCTAACTTGGCAAAGAGGCACCTTTTAATGTGGTGATTCTCTTTATTTAGCAGGGGGAGAGTAACTGGCCCTATCCACCCCCAGCACAGTACCTCCAGTGACTGTTGCTGGTGTCTATCTTGTGTTTCTTTTTAGATTGTGAGCCCTCTGGGGACAGGGATCCATATTTATTTATTATTATTCTGTGTAAACCGCCCTGAGCCATTTTTGGAAGGGCGGTATAGAAATCAAATAAATAAGGTAGCCAGAGTTGTGGATGCGCTTATTCTGACATTCCAAAGTCCTGGGGCAGCTATGGAGAAGGCCCAGTTACAAGTCACCACCAAATGAGGCAGTGGTAACTGCAACTAAAGTAAAGTTGCACAAACCTTACTATTATGATATAAAGTAAAGTGTGCTGTTAATTCGATTTCGACTCCTGGCACCCACAGAGCCCTGTGGTTTTCTTTGGTAGAATACAGGAGCGGTTTACCATTGCCATCTCCTGTGTAGTATGAGATGATGCCTTTCAGCATCTTCCTATATTGCTGCTGCCTGATATAGATGTTTCCCATAGTCTGGGAAACATACCAGCGGGGATTCGAACCAGCAACCTATTAAAACAGTATCTAATTAAAAGCCTGGGTGCACAAATGCGTCTTGACTGCCCTTTTAAAAGTTGTAAGAGATGGGGAGGCTCTTATTTCAACAGGAAGTGTGTTCCAAAGCCTCGGGGCAGCAGTGGAGAAGGCCCGTCCCTGAGTAGCCACCAGACAAGCCAGTGGCAACTGCAGATGAACCTCTCCAGATTGTCTCAATGGGTGGTGTGGTTCATAGCAAAGATGTTCTTTTAAATACCCAGGACCCAAGCTGTTTAGGGCTTTATAAACTATAACCAAAACCTTGTACTCTGCCTGGAAACTTACTGGCAGCCAGTGTAGGTGTTTTAAGATAGGAGTCATATGGTCTCTCCGAGATGACCCAGAAACCAATCTGGCCGCCACATTCTGGACTAACTGCCGTTTCTGGACTACGTACAAAGGCAGCCCCACATAGAGCGCATTGCAGTAGTCAAGTCTGGAAGTGACCAACAGATGTACTACTGTTCTGAGGTCATTTATCTCAAGAAATGGACGCAGCTGGCATATCAGCCGAAGCTGATAAAAGGCATCTCTGGCCACTGGCTCAACCTGGGACACCAGGGAGAGTTTTGTGTCCAGAAGCACCCCCTGCGTACCTGTTCTTTCCAGGGAAGTGTTACCCCATCCAGAACGGGCAGATCAAAATCAACTTCCGAGTTCCGACCCTGCACAATAAGTACCTCTATCTTATCCGGATTCAGTCTCAGCTTGTTACCTCTCATCCAGCCCATCACTGCCTCCAGGCAGGCATTTAGGGAGGTTATGCCTTCTCCTGATGACACTGACATGGAGAAATAGATTTGGGTATCATCAGCCTACTGATAGCACCTTGCTCCAAATCTCCTGATGATCTCTCCCAGCGGTTTCATGTAGATGTTAAACGACATCGGAGACAATACGGAGCCCTGAGGGACACCATACCGGAGTTTAGGGATATGCACGGAACCACGGAGGCGTGGTCTGGCACTGGGGGGAGTGTGTCTTTAAGGGGGGTAGTACTTACCACCACCCCCGCCGCTCTTCCCCCTCCGGTGCTGGACTTTCCAAAAGCGTTCTTGGGGTGGCAGAGTTCCTCCCTGCCAATTGGAGATCATCCATCAGGCCAACCATGGCGGTTTCCACCCCATAGCCCACCTGAAAGCCAGTCTGAAACTGGTCTAGATAATCAGTTTCATCCAAGTCTGCCTGCTGTTGGGAGGCCACCACCCTCTCAATTACTTTGCCAGCCGCGGAAGGTTGGAGACAGGCCTATAGCTGCTCAACTCTCCCAGGGAACCCAGGGCAGGTTTCTTCAGAAATGGTCTAATAATTGCCTCCTTAAGACAAGGAGGCATCCTGCCCTCCCTCTGAAAAGCATTTATGATCTCTACCAGGCCTTCTACGACAACCTCCCTGCCAGATAGTATTAGCCACATTGGGCAAGGGTCAAGAGAACAGGTGGTAGGCCGCATCGCTCTAAGCAGCTTGTCCACATCCTCAGGAGTCACAAATTGAAACTGATCCAGCCTAACCACATAAGAGGAGTCGCTGGACACCTCCGATTCAGACACTGCAGTAATTGTGGGGTCTAAATCCAAGTCGGCCCAAATAGGAGAGTTTTTATCCACAAAGAAATCATAATACTTATTTATTTATTTATTTAGTAAAACATTTTTATACCGCCCCAAACTTACGTCTCTGGGTGGTTTAGAATGGGTAATAGATGGTTCCAAATTCTGATTCAAGGGAGGAGGGGCACTCACTATCCCTCTCACAACCCTATTGGAGTTTAGTGATCTTGTGAAAAGTTTTTGTTCATTTTCATGAGCTAAGAGATCTTACAGATTGTTGACCGATTGTTTACTGATCCTGGGGTAGAATGAGTTTAGCAGTCTATCTTTGTCTCTGGTTCTTTTCATGAATCTATGTGAGTTGTTGATCTTTGCTCCAGTGCCTTGAGTGAATAAGCTTGTTGCCTCATTCGTGGTCTCCTTATGAGCTTAATGACCTAGTTAATGAAGGCTCAATTAAGGTTTATTCTACACAGGAGTTTTACGATGCATGACTGTGTAATTTGAAGCCTTTAGGGTGCTTTATTAGATGTATATATAATACATCATTTACTATATTGATTATTCCTTAAGCTCTTATGTTTATTTTTGAATTCACGCTGTTATTGGTTGTTTTTGGCTTTTCTCTCACAACCCTGGACAACTCCACCAGACGTGAACTTGCGAATGCAATACGGGCCAAAAAGAATCGCTTCTTTGCCACCCGTATTGCCAGAGCATAGATCTTCAAATGTGCTCTTTGTTGTAATCTGTCAGATTCGAGCTGAGTCTCCCTCCACTTGCACTCCAGTCATCTACCTCGCCGCTTCAGCCCCCGTAGTTCTGTATACCAAGGGGCCAATTTTGAAGTGGGTCGGAGAGGACGCTTAGGTATGATCAAGTCTACTGCTCTGGTGAGCTTGGTGTTCCAGTTCTCCACCATGGCATCAACAGGATCACTGGCAGAGCCAACACTAAATCCCTTTAAGGCTTCTTGGAACCCTATTGGATCCAATAACCTTCTCAGGCAGACCATTCTAATGGGCCCCTCGCCCCTGCGAAGGTGGGGTGTGACTGTGAGTCCAACCTTAACCAGATGATGGTCCTTCAATGACAATGGGGAAATCACAGGAGTCCCCACCCACGGAACACCAGCCTGATCAGAGTGAAAGACCAGATCAAGCGTGCGACCTGCAACGTGTGTCAGTCCCGAGACCCTTTGGGATAGGCCCATAGTTGTCATGGCTGCTATAAACTCCTGAGCCGCCCCAGACAAATTGGTCCCATAGTGGACATTGAAGTCCCCCAGCACCACAAACCTGGTGGTGGACTCCAACGCCAAACCCGAGACCAAGTCTGTCAGCTCAGTTAGGGACTCCATTGGGCAGCGGGGCGATCGGTACACCAAGAGAAGTCCCAGTCTATCCTTGGTCCCCAAACTTAGGTACACACATTCAATATGGTCAGACACTTCCACAGGGATCCTGGTCAGGGAGAGATTATTCTTATAGACCACAGCTACTCCACCTCCCTGCCCACATCCCCACACCCGCTCCTCAACAGAGTACCCTGGAGGGAGAAGTTGGAACCAGACTGGGCCACCAGCCTCCCCCAACCAAGTCTCTGTAATACATACCAGGTCTGCCCCTTCATCCAGAATCAAATCATGGATAGTTTCCAACTTAATCTGGACATACCTGGCATTACAGAGGACCAAGGTGAGAATCTGTGGGAGGTTGGCACTGCTCTCCAAGGACAAAGAGCTGGCAGGGCAGCCGGAAGGGGAAATAGCTTATAGGTTTCTTACTTCCCTTCCCCTGTAACGATGTGCTGACCTGCCAACTTTATTCCCCACCATCACCAGAATAGCCATCCCACAGTCAGTAGACGCACACCCTGTCTCTCCATCCCCAGACAAACCAAGACACACCTGAAACACCCAGGATCCAAAAACAACAGAAGCCAAAAAATATCACCTGGCCTTCGCCCTTGTTGCCCCTCGAAGTGGCTCCCCCAAAAGGGGCAATCCTCCTTTGGTGTTGCCCCTTCGGTGACGACGACGCCAGTTGCGGGCCCACCACCACAGTACAGCAGTCCTTTTATAAGCCCAGAAAGATGGCTATTCTGAGCAGCTGACCCTCAGGAACTGCTGACTCACTGGCCCCAATCCCACACAGACTCACCTGCAGGGCAGCCACAACCCCACAAGCTAGGGGGCACCCAGGCTGGCAAGCTGACAACAGCAGAGCAGACAGCAACCACTCAGGCTCTCACCACTGGGCAGCCACTGTCTCTGGGAAGCAGATATTAAAGCCTCCTCCTCCCTACAAGGCTTCTGGCAATTGAGGCCATTAGGTGGCTTAACTGCAACTAGGGTAAAAGTAAAGTGTGCCATCAAGTCGATTTTGACTCCTGGCACCCCCAGAATCCTGTGGTTTTCTTTGGTAGAATACAGGAGGGATTTACCATTGCCTCCTCCCACACAGTATGAGATGAGGCCTTTCAGCATCTTCCTATATCACTGCTGCCCAATATAATAGCAGCGGGGATTGAAACCAGCAACCTTCTGCTTGTTAGTCAAGCATTTCCCCGCTGTGCCATTAGGCTGCAACTACACCTCTCTTAATGATCTCAGTATAGCTGCATAGGCGTAACTAGGATGGGCAGTCAGGGCACATGCCCTAGGTGCCACTGGGGGGGCGCCAGTGCCATGCTGCCCCCCACCAATTCATGGACTTTGTAAAAAAATAAAAAATAGTAGTAGTTGGGCTTCCTGAGGGCCGTGGGGGGGGGGTCTGCAAAGGTTCCTCCTCCTCCCGGTGGCCTCTTAGATCACAGCCGCAGCCTGTCTCGAGCTAATTTTCAGGCCTGTTTGGGCCTACAAAGATCATTGAGGTGGCCATTTTGGAGGTCACTGCACATGCTCAAAAGGCCACTGTGAGGCCTGGCAAGAATAGGACCTCACAGGGACCATTTGAGCATGTGCGGCAGCCATTTTTAATTTTTTTAAAAAATAAAAAGCTGCTGAAAACAAAAATGGCCACCGCACATGTTCAAATGGCCTCTGCAAGACCCAAGTCTAGATTTTTCCCTGATCTAGGGAGTCAGAAGAATACAAAGTTGTTGGCAAGGGACCCAAGCATTTAAAAAACATAAGTGGCACAAAAGTAAGTAGACAAAACATCCCTTAAAAAGACAGTGTTGGTTTAATACCTTGTAAGCTGGCAAAACTGAAGGGTGGGCGGGGGAGAGGCAAGGAATACAATAGAAATATTCACTCGCATGCTGTCTAATTCTCTATACAGAGCTCTATCTTTATCTGAATATTTGTCAAGCAATCTGATTATAAGGTTTGTGAAATTTCAAACTTGGAAAGTGCCTGCCTTTAACTTGTGTGGTGCTTTAATTTAAAAAATAAAAAAAAAGCTGTTCTGTGGCTAGTTGCAACTTCCACCTTCTTCCTGACCAGGCTGCTGGATCCAAGCCTATTGTAAGCTGCTGGATAATTTCAGATTGTTTGGGGCCCCTAAGATTTCCCATTGCAGCCATCTCCCTTTAAGGCAAAAGCTGTTTGGACACAACAAGCCCATCCCTAAATTTCTTGGAGGCAGCAACCTGTAGTGAGGTGTGCTGAGGTGGCAGAGAATTTGCTAAAGAGAGCTTTCACTACTTAGCTTTATGGAGGCATGCCCAGCACATAGATGTGCTATGTTTCCTTGGGAAGGTGACTGGCACATATGTGCCACATGTGTAGTTGTGTGTGTGTGTGTGTGTGCGTGCATGTGTGTGTTGCTTACAACCTGTTTCTCCTGAAAGTGTCTGAACTTGTATTTTTGAGCTGATATTATGGTAAATTTGTCTGAAAGATGGGTGTCAGATGTTTGGACAGGGGCGCAATTTCAGTGCTTGCCCTAGGTGCTATTTCCCCAGATACGCCTCTGTATAGATGGCAGGGTTCATGATGGAGGCAGCACTTTCTTAATTACCATGGGCAGTTACAAATACTTGACAAGTAAATATCCAAAGACTAGCAAGTAAATATTCTACATCAGAAGTTGCAGAATAGAATTTTAGGAAGCAAATTCCTGTCAGCTCTTCCATTTCTCATAATTCTTGCTACTGAAAGCTATAAATTAGTCCTATTCCATTTTAAAGCTATTAAACAAAAAAAATTGTTTTAAACCTATACAGCAACTCTAAAGTAGTTATGGCTGTAAAGTGGCTGCTGTCTTATATTTCACTTCTGATACAAAATGTTCTGACTGAACCACTCTGTGATTCATTCTGGAATGTGTTAGCTGGTGCTCTATGTTCTTGTTTTCTTTTAAGCTGATTTACAGGAAATAATAATTGAGAATGAAAAACTGTCTATGGGCAGACTCCTGCGCCTTCTATAATACAACACAAAACAGGAAATTCGGGTTCACTAAAGTCTGTTTTGCACATTTGTTTCTCCATTTTAGAAATAGGCTGTATGGTGTGCCTCATCAGGCAGACAAATGAATATGCAAAGAGGAATATCATGTGATTTTGTGTGTGTGCATATATTCCTGTTTTTCAGCAACAGACAAAAAATAATGAGGGCCAGTGCAGTGCAGGAGGATGTTGTTTCCCCCCTGGAGTAACATATTCTGGTAAGAAGGAGAGACTCAGTTATTCTGTTGATCTCCCTGCTCCGACTGCCAAGTGTTCATAGATGCTTTTTCTTAGAACCGGTGAAACAACCTTATATCTTTCAGATCCCGCTTCCATTTTGGTGGCGAACAGAGTGTTTAAAAATCACTTTGTTCTCTCTAGTGTTTTGAGGTGATGAACCTTTGTTATATAAAATAATGTAAAAAGAGAGTTCATAGCTCTTCCCTCAGTCATGGGGTGAGCCCAGTTGCTTCCTGACTTCACAACTGAAAAGAGAGAGGTGCGTACCAGCAAACCATAAACTCGCTCAACCATCGCTCGTGTCCCTTGTTTCATGCTTGAAGTGCCCACCTTTATCAGCTTTTTTTAATGCTTAAAACATTGCACAAATGCTCATTTGTCGTATTAAAAATGGAGATACTTTTGAAGTGCAAAACTGCTGTGAGATGGGGGAGTTGGTTGATGGAATCACATGAAACCCAAAGCAAAACGGAAGGATACCACCAAACATCGGCAAAACAAAGAAGTGAGCCTCAAGACAAAGGAGGATATAATAATCTCCCAATGCATTTAAAGTGTCTTAATCAGTATGCTCTGTCAACTAGCATTATTTGAAAGCATCTTTTGACATAGGAAAACTTGCCATTGTTTACCCCATTGAAGACATTCAACAACATGGTGCTGTGCGCAGTGAGCTCCTATTTGAAACATATAGCATTGCTCTAAAGTGTCTGTGCCATGTCAAAGGACTGGGAAACAGATACTGCTCCAGAATCGCCATGCTTTCAGATTCAGTGCTCAAACCTTTCAAGAAGTGGTGTAAATATAAACTGTCCAGATTTTGTGAGATTTTAAATGACAAAATGTTGCCTAGATAGGAGATATTGCAGAAAGACAGACAGGAAAGATTGCCTGCTCCTTAGTATCAGTACCTCCAGGTTCCTCATTTCTTTCTTATCCAGCCCATCACCACCTCCAGGCAGGCATTTAGGGAGGTTATGCCTTCTCCTAATGATGTTGACATGGAGCAATAGATTTGGGTGTCATCAGCATACAGATAGCACCCTGCACCAAATCTCCTGATTATCTCTCCCAGTGGTTTCGTGTAGATGTCAAAAAACATCGGGGACAATATGGAGCCCTGAGGGACACCATACAAAAGTTCAGATTTTGAAGAACAGTCTCCAAGAGACACCATATGGAATCTGCCCAAGAGATAGGAACGGAACCACTTCAAAATAGTGCCTCTCACTTCCACCCTCCTCAGAAACTCCAGAAGGAGACTATGGTCGATAGTATCGAAAGCTGTCGAGACATTCAAAAGGACCAACAGAGTCACTGAATACAACACTTTACTGCATGAGAACTGTGCTGCAGGAGAACCATTTCTACCTCCACACACACACACTGTTTCATTTTTATTAAGCAGGTCAGTGTGTGCTCAAACTGTGGGGTGGGTGTGGGTGGGATGCACCCCTCTAAAGAGGAAATTAAAGAGAACTAAAGAGGAAAAATGAAATGAAAAGAACAGCAGGTAATGTAATGCCAGGAGGTTGCTGCAGCGGAAAAGAAGGGGGCTTGTTAATGTTTCCCTCCAAAATGGCAAAAGATGGCTTGAATGGTACTGCAGGGGAGTGCTCAGCCTCTAAAACAGTAAAAAATGAATTAAAGATAAACATGCTCAAAAATGGCATGAATGTCTGGGAGCAGAGTAGACCGCTGCAAGGGCATATGCATTGGTGCCTACCATGTAACATTTGTGCAACTACAGTAAATACAGCACTCCAACTTGCAATGGACAGTAATGCTAGAGCACTGCTTGAATGTGTGGAAGGAATAAAAAAGAATGCACTGGCTAACCACACCCCTACATCTACGTGCTTGCTGGCCATGCCCACTTGGCCTCCATGTGTTCGATGCAGGGGCGTAACTATAATAGGGCAAGGGGAGACAGTTGTCTGGGGGCCCACTGCTTTGGCGCCCCCCCAGAGGCAAGTCACATGACTGACTCCCCCAGCCGCACACTCACCCGGGCTTCCTTCCATTGTATTCATCCTCTGAAATTGATGTGAGTGTTAAGACCTGGAGCTACCAGAACAGCATGTCTTTCTCTAGTACCATTCAATGACTTGCATTGTCCACAATTTATAAAACCTTTTAAAAAATAATTTAGGATGATGTTCTATTGTGGCACATAGTGGAGATATATATGCTTTTTGTTACCACTATTCAGCCTCAATTAAGATTTCTTTACTTCATGAGCTGAGCTTCAGTGAGGGGGGGGGCATTTTAAAATCTTGTCCCTGGGCCCACTCCAACCTTGCTACGCCCCTGGTTCGATGCTTACCTGTAGAGGTTAATGCTAAATGTATGGTTAGTTCCTCCATTCCCATTCTCCATTTTTCCCCCAGGCTTTTATATTATTGTCTCTGCTGCTGCTCTTTGTACTTTGTATTGTTTTTATGCTTGTTTTTAAAATTTTTTAATCATATTTGTTTTATATTTTTAGCTTAATATTTTAATTGTGTCATTTTTACAATCTTGTTTTTAAATTCTGCTGTAAACTGCCTTGGGATTGTTTTAATGAAAGGCGGTATATAAATTTAACAATAAAAAATAAATAAATTCCATGGAACCGAAGAAGGAGCTGTTGGAGATGAACTTCCAGTGCATCGACCTTTTGCACCAACTGTCCTAATGACCACTAGGGGCATTGGGAGTAGAGGCAGTGAGTCAGGGTCTCCCTATCTGTCCCTACTCTGACCCCTGAACTGATTCTGCAGCACTTCCTGTGCTGAGTCACAATCCTTCCTTTCCTCCTAGAGAGCAGATGGAAACATCTCTCTCTCTCCTTACCTATCCACTATGTAGTCCTTTAGATCAGAGATAGGTCTTTCCTGTCTAAGTGTATTTAACCAATAAATATTTAGTGTTTAGTCATACAAGGATCTCCATGTGTTTTCTTTAAATAGCTGCAATATCCGAACCATCCTCTGCTACCTACTCTGTACCTGGAGTGTGTGCTCATTCCTTAGTGCTCTGCTGTTTTACCTGTTGTGGGTAAAAATCAACAACCTCTAACAGGAGCAACCCTCTTCATGTTCAGTGCTGCCCTGCCCTCTACAGAGACGAGTGCTGAACATGCAGAGGCCCAGGGGTGTGGCCAGTGAGCCCTTGGGTACGGGGAGATGGTTATCTGCTATATTCTTGTTTGCCATCTTCATACTCAAACTACTACAATATAGACTGCTTTTGAACACAGTTTCCAAAACAGTTTAGAAAAAATAAATAAGATGGCTCCCTGTCCCCAAAGGGCTCACAATCTAAAAAGAAACATAAGACAGAAACCAGCAACAGTCACTGGAGGTACTGTGCTGGGGTTGGATAGGGCCAGTTGCTCTCCCCCTGCTAAATATAAGAGAATCACCTCTTTGAAAGTTGTCTCTTTGCTCAGTTAGCAGGGGTCAAAGATAATGCCTGAATATGACCAAACTGGAGTGAGAATCTAATTTTCTCAGCAACAAAAAGTGATTTGAGTGCTGGGAAAATATTATTTCTTTGCAACAAATACACGACCAAGCTGACTGGATCGCAAGGGTACCATTTTAGTGGGGGCAGTGGGACTAATTTTACAGGAAATTTCAAAGATGTGCATATCTGAGATTTATTTGCAAAAGGCAGTATGTTTTAAGAACATTTGTTGTGGTTGCTTTTTCAGTTGCTGTTAGAAGGCTTTTTAACTATGAACTATTGAACTAGGAGAGGAGAGCTGGTCTTGTAGCAAGCATGACTTGTCTGCTTAGCTAAGCAGGGTCTGCCCTGGTTGCATATGAATGGGAGAGTAGAAGTGTGAGCACTGTAAGATAATGGGAGGGAGATAGAGGGAGAAGAATTTCTCTCTATCCAACTTCTCTCAATTTCTCTCTATCTATAGACATTTTCAGTTCTTGAACATGGGCCCTTCAGACTTTGTTATACCAATGTCACACAGACAGACACAAACACAGGCAGGCACGTGTGTGCACACGTACAGAGAGCTGTTTCCACCTTCATCTACTGTTACATCTACTACTACAACTACGACTATGTATATCTATATACCACTTTCCGACCAAAGTTTTCAAAGCAGTTTACACAGAAAAATAAACTTTGTAAGAGAGCCAGCGTGGTGTAGTGGCTAGAGTGCTGGACTAGAACCAGAGAGGCCCGAGTTCAAATCCCCATTCAGCCATGAAACTAGCTGGATGACTCTGGGCCAGTCACTTCTCTCTCAGTCTAACCTACTTCACAGGGTTGTTGTGAGGAGAAACCTAAGTATGTAGTACACCGCTCTGGGCTCCTTGGAGGAAGAGCGGGATATAAAATGTAAAAATAAATTAAAAATAAAAATAAAATAAAATGATATGATTCCCTGTCTCCAAAGGGACATCAGCAACAGCCACCAGAGGAATGCTGTGCTGGGGTTGGATAGGGCCAGTTGCTCTTCTCCTGCTAAATATAAGAGAAATAGCACTTGAGAAAGGTGCCTTTTTGCTCCATTAGTGGGGATAACTGCTGACAGACAGAGAGACTCACACTCACAGCTGTTTCTACTTTCAAAACACACCTGAAGGCATCTAAGGCAGCCCAAGGATTAACGATAGAGCAGAACATTATGGAAAAGAGAGTGGGCGGCCTTATTCAAATATCACAGCAATTGGGAGCTAGGAATTTGTGGCACTGAGGAAGTCCAAAGATTCCACCACTTCTCAGATTATAACTTCCGGCAAGAGAGGCTTCACCTTGAATCTCAAAAGAATGGTATTTGGGGAGTGTCTCTGGAGTGGGGGGGAATGGGGTTCCATCAGCTGTGGTGTCACACCCCTCAGCATGTGGTGATGCTCCTGGAGTGCTTTAATAACATGGGATGAGTACTATTTAGTGCTTTGAAAATGACATGGTAATGCTTCTCGGCCTTATGGCTAAGATCAAGCGTAGTACCTGTTCTTATCAGCTTAATATCTGATATGTCCTTTATTTAAGGACTATATGTTAATTCAATTTTTAGAGCTAGGAAGTGAAATGAAGCTTGCTTCATTCACTCCATGCATCAGCCTGGTACTGCAGTGTCTCCAGAAATGGTGCACCTCCCTTTTGGGAGAATATCAGTAGTTAAAAAATAGAAAATATGGTTTTTCATTTTCTTCTCTTATTTTTGTTCTTTTTCTTCTTTTGCTTGTTTGAGTTTAAACAACTGTTAAAGTTAATTTATTTTAAGGTGCTTTCTTTTTGCAATTCTTGGAGTTCTGTGCTTTTTCAGTTTTACTTTTTTTTGTAAAGATGCCAAAACCCTCTCCAAACAAGCTCAGTTTCTGACATTCAATAACTTTGGAATGTGAGATTACCTAATAAACTTTTCCTGGGAGACCATTTGTATTTCCCTGGCTTTGAAGTCACCTGGCAAATCTGTACTGTCTTTCAATAAGGGCGCCACAAAGCTGGGAGTTTGGGGGTGACAGCACTCCATTAAGATGGAAGACACTGGGAGTAGAGCTGGTCTTCTGGTAGCAAGCATGAATTGTCACCTTTGCTAAGCAGGGTCTGCCCTGGTTGCATTTGAATGGGGACTACATGTGAGCACTGTAAGCTGTTCGCCTTAGGGGATGGGGCTGCTCTGGGAAGAGCACTTGTATGCAGAAGGTTCCAAGTTCCGTCCCTGGCTTCTCTAAGATAGGGCTGAGAGAGACTCCTGCCTGCAACCTTGGAGAAGCCGCTGCCCATCTGTATAGACAATACTGAGCTAGATGGACCAATGGTCTGACTCAGTAAATGGCAGCTTCCTATGTTCCTACACTTCCTCCCACCCCCATGTCATCTCCAGCAACTCAAAAGGAGAGACAAACTGGCATGAAGCTGAAACAGTGAGATACAAACTACCGCATCTGTTCTCCCCTCCATACTCTTGCTGTGGCCCTTTTAAAAGTGGACAAGAGGCAGCACCTTTTAAAAGTGGTGGCTCTCTTGTATTTAAAAGAGGGAGAGCACCTGGCCCTGTTCAGCCCAGCCCAGCATCCAGTCACTGGTGTCTCCCTTGTGTTCCTTTCTAGATTGTGAGTCCATTGGGAGACAGAGAATGTTTTGCTTCTTATCATTTTCGTTTCTATGTAAAGCATTCTGAGTACTTTTTTTCTTCAAAACCAGTCTCATCATGACCATCATCATCCTCTTCTGACAATCCGCCAACATTTACATGGTATCTGCTAACTGAGCCCCTGCTAAGTGGGCAAAGAGGCACCTTTTAAAGTGGCGATTCTCTCATATTTAGCAGGAGGAGAGCAACTGAACTGACCCCATCCAATCTCAGCACAGCCTATCTCCAGTGGTTGTTACTGGGGTCTAGCTGAGGGATTCTCAACACTGAGTCCCCAGATGGTATTAGACTGCAGCTCCCATAATCCCCAATCAAAGGCCACTGGGGCTGGGGATTATAGGAGTTGAAGTCCAATAACATCTGGGGTCCCAACGTTGAGAATCCCTGGCTCTAGCTTATATTTCCTTTTAGGCAGTGAGCTCTTTGGGGACAGAAACCATCTTATTTATTATTTCTTTTCTCTATGTGAATCATGTTGAACACTTTTGTTAAAGCTGTAAATAAATATCTGTAGTTGTCGTCGTCTCTAGGACCACCAGTATTGGCCTGGAGTCTCCAGGAATCAGTATCAATCCTGGAGATTTTGTAGCTTGATTTTGTGAAAAATATTGTGTGTGGTGTGTGTGTGTGTGTGTGTATAATCTCCAGCAATAGCTTTAGTCAGAATTGGCAAGAAAACACCAAAAGGATGCTATCTATCTATCTATTAAACTTCTATACTGCCCAAACTTTCGTCTCTGGGCGGTTAACATAAAAACAATTAAAACACACATAAAAGTTAAAACAATGCAACAATTTAAAAACAGCCATAAAATTAAAAACAGACAATTTTTAAAAGCAGGGAAAGCTTGGGTGAAAAGATGGGTTTTCAGGTGTTTTTAAAAATTTGCCAGAGATGGGGAGGATCGTATCTCAGCTGGGACCGCATTCCACAATCTCCAGGCAGCGACCAAGAAGACCAATCTCTGTGTAGCCAGCAGACGAATTGATGGTAACTGGATACGGACCTCATCAGATGACCTCAATGGGCGGTGTGGCTCATAGTGAAGAAGACGCTCTCTTAAATACGCCTAAGCCGTTTAGGGCTTTATAAGTTACAACTAGCGCTTTGTATTGTGCCCTGAAACCTATTGGCAGCCAGTGAAGCTCCATCAGCAGAGGAGCTGTGACAGCTACAGAAGGAATGTCCAGCAACTGAAGTGTGTTTGCCAACTTGCATTTGTGCAAATACTCAATCGAGATTTTTTTTAAAGTGTGGGGATGGGGGAGGGGAAAATACAATGCAAGTATACCCAGGGAAGCATCCAGAGGTAAAGCAACCTCCAGTCCATCCACAAACCAACCAACCCCCAAACACCTACACAACAAATGTTATGATTGGCGGATCTGCAAGCTCATGCAAGGAAAAAATCACATAAGTCATACATTTATTTTATTTTTTAAATAAGAGTGAGAAAAAGGTGAACATAAGGGAAAAACCAGCAAGCTAGCTAGTGACCAGAAGTGGACTGTGTGTCACAAGAAAAAGAACAGCAGAGGTGTGCTCAAGTGCAGAATGGAAGGGTTATGCTGGGTGGAACCAACACTCCCAAGCCAACCCCCAGGCAGGTAGCCACACCTCCAACTCATGCTTAGTTTCCCACACAGCTGCTCCTAACTCATGCAATATTCCACACTGCTGTTATCAGGACAACTTTTAAAAAATGGTTGTGATGGATACTGGAATAAAATCTTCCCTCTTTTCATTCTGAGTCCGCTAGGCCTAGAAATGACGACCCACCTGTAACTTTGTTTACCTTTGCTCCTGAACATCTAGTTCATCCTGTGAACTCGATGTTACACAGGATGTTTCAGCAGCTAGTTTGCTCTTGCCTCTCAAACATGAGGATTAGTTAAGGAAGCTAAGGAGGTTAATTATAAATCAGAGTTAAAGTAACAAATAGATCAAAGAGGCAGTAAACAAATGTGTACGTGATCACTAGTTGTGTATTAAGGGAGGATTGGAATGCTGACGTACTTCTACAAGTTTCAGTTTTTTATAGTTATGAGAAATTTTAGGATAAAAAAGGTAAAAATTTAGGTGGAAGTCAGATTGCCTTTGGAAAACCTTCGGCTTTCATTTGCACTCTAAAAAGCATGGAAATGGCAAGTTAAGGTGCCCATCTTAACCTCCGTGCCATATAAGCTAATCCTTCTGCAGCTAATACAGGTACTGCATGCTCTTTCTCTAAATGTTCTGAACAATTCACTCTGCCCCTTCACTTCCTTTTCCTTCTCTAAACAGAATGTCCCTGTTGGTGCTGCTTTCCTTTCAACAGTTTTAAACAAGTTAAAACACACACACACACACACACACACACACAGCAGACAGACAGAGCAGGGTCAGAGGTTACCAGCACTTAGCCCACCAGAGAGAACTAACTTACAGCTGGTCTGTTAAGTTCATTATATGTTGTAGTCCTTTACATATTCTGATGGTCATACTAACCTTCCACATTGTGTGTGTGTGTGTTGTAGGTGTTCTAAGCATTTCCTTGTGGTGGTGTTTATTATTCTGTGGGCCAGTTGTCACTTCTGTATCTGGATCCTTGGTCGGTTCCAAGCTGCTGTTGATGGACAAGTTGTCAGAACTGTTTTTGATATGTGACTGGAGATGTTTCGAATAAGCATGCAGTCTCTTTGTCAGTACTGTACAGCTGTCATCAATTTTTTCTGTGTCATTGACCTCTGCTTGTGACTGTGGCCAACAAGACCCAAAACAGTGGTTTCCCCCTACTTTTTAGCATGTGGCCCTGCAGAGTGGAGATAAGACTTTGCAGAGGTGCTTTATAGTTTGAGACTTGTTGGGACTGCAATTTTTCTACCTGCATTTGTGTGCTTCTACCCTTTGCTGCCCCAGGCTGTAACAACAAATCTCTCAGAGGGGGTAGGGACCTGGTTCTGCACCCATCAATTGTTGGGTTGGGCTACTGTCCATACCTTAAGAAGGTGTATTGCAATGATCTAAAACAGCCAGGTATGGGTCATCTGCTGCCTTGATAGCCTTAAGCAGAAATCTTTTGGCAGTCTCCACTGCAGATTCTGCCTACAGTGAGTAGCCAGGAAAAGAGATTTCCTGCTGAAAATTCCCACTGTACAGCAAACCATTTAAAGTCTGTGGAGGTATATTGTGGCTCATTATTAGAAATGAGGATGTTGGGTAATCCATATCTTGCAAATGACCTTTTAGCTTCCTAATGACTGTTTTGGCCTGAGTGTCTTCCAGATAATACTTCCAGATTACACAAAAATCGAAGTAACAGTCTACAGTGACTATATGATTCCTGTTGTTGAGGTTAAATAAATCAGTTCCTACCTTTTTCCAAGGCCTGGATGAAATGTCATGGAGATGGAGTGTCTCCCTTTGTTGTTTCGTGCTATATTATTTGCACATTTCACATTGTTCCTTGAGGAATATTGAACAATTCCACATTGAGAGAATTCCCTCAGGAAGGGTTTCTTATTATCTCTAAAAGTTTGTGATCAGATTTTACACCCATTCTCTGTCCAAATGTAAACTGATGGAAACATTCTAGGCCAAATAATACTACCAGTAGTAACTCCTTTTTGATCTATGCATATTACCTTTCAGTGTCTGTCATGGCTCTACTGGCAAAAGCTATGGGTTGCTGCTTCTGTGTTAAACTGCTCCCAGACCTCCTTCCGAGGCATCACACTGCAGCATCAGCATCACAGCCAAGTTATAGTATTTCAGTGTGGGACCTGTGCTAATGAGTTGTTTAATCTTGCTGAATGCCTCCCAAAGTAAATTCCCAGTCATTATCCTTGTGTGTTAGTAGCCGGAGAGACTCATATGCATCTGGGCGGTGTGGGCAGAATTTGGATAGGTAGCTGGCCATTCCAATAAGCCACTACACTCCCTTGACATCCTGTGGCTGGGCCATTTCCATAATGGCCCCCACCCTTTCAGGATCTGGTCAAAGGCTTTCTGAAGTCAAGAGATGCCCAATATAAGGTACTGCTGTTTTTCTCAGCTGTATTTTGTCAGCATTCAGTTTAATGTTCCTCTACAGGCATCTGCTGAGGAGTTGTTTTAGTTCTGCATCATGGTCTCTAATTTCCTCTTCTCTTTCATCTCCTCCTATGACAAGAATATCATCAGCCACAATCTTGATGCCTGCTAGCTCTTCTAGGGCTTGGGTCAATTCTGCACTGGAAGACTTTCAGATTCTTAGCCAACAAACAGGACCTGCCGAAAGGGGTACTGAATGTTGTCAGATAGCTGGAGTGGTCGTCTACATCCACGTTCCGAAATCCATTCTTGTCATCACAAATATTAAACACCTTTGCTCTAGATAAGTCTGGTAGAACATCCTCAGTTGCTGGAAGTGGGTACTTCCAGAGTGACTTCTTTTGAGTGTTCTGTTGAGTGGTTTTGTATCTATGCAAATTTGCAGTTCACCTGATGGCTTCCTCACCACTACTAGGCTACTGATAAAGTCTGTGCTTATTTCCAGTGGTGCAGTTGTGTACTTTTTTTGCAAATAGGACAATTCTTTCTGCAGTGGCTCCATCAAAGTCAGTGGAATCCTGCGTTTAGGTAGTCTCACCGGTTGGATTTGTGGGTCTCTTTATAGATGCAATCTTCCCTCAAAAAGCCCAGTGTCATGAAATACACCTTCATAGGAGCCCCTGGTGGCGCAGTGGTAAAACTGCCGCCCTGTAACCAGAAGGTTACAAGTTCGATCCTGACCAGGGGCTCAAGGTTGACTCAGCCTTCCATCCTTCCGAGGTCGGTAAAATGAGTACCCAGAATGTTGGGGGCAATATGCTAAATCATTGTAAACCGCTTAGAGAGCTTCGGCTATAGAGCAGTATATAAATGTCAGTGCTATTGCTATTGCTATAGTCTGACAGGATGTTAGGCAGTGGCACCACGTCCACTGCCTATTCCTGTTCTTCTGGAAATAGGAGAATGTTATGGTGTTGCATTAGCTCCATGTCCTGTGCTGCCTGACTGCCCAGGAGTGGATGGATGTTTGCCCTATCAATCACTATAAATTCCAGGTGGTATTTTGTTGTTGTGTGGATTTCTTACGGACAGATAGCACTTCCCTAGAGGCTTCATCATCGTCTTGTACCACTGATACAGAAAAGATGTCTTCCTCATCTGTAGTATCCTCTTTTCTTGTTACGTGTGGACCATATTATATTATATTTATTTATTTATTTATTCATTCATTCATTCATTCTATTTCTACACTGCCCTTCCAAATATGGCTCAGGGTGGTTTACACAGAGAAATAATACATAAATAAGATGGATCCCTGTCCCCAGAGGGCTCACAATCTAAGAAGAAACACAAGATAGACACCAGCAATAGTCACTGGAGGTACTGTGCTGGGGGTGGATAGGGCCAGTTACTCTCCCCCTGCTAAATAAAGAGAATCACCACGTTAAAAGGTGCCTCTTTGGCCAAGTTAGCAGGGGTGGCACAGCATATGTCTGTTAGATCGGTGGCTGTGGCACTGATTTCTAAAGTGGTTCTTCTTTTCACAGCCTTTGCACTCCTTTCCATTCTCTGGGCATTTCTCTTTCTGCCTGTCATGTTATCTCCCATAATATAGGCTCTGAGTTGTCTTGGTTATGTTTGCAGGTGATCTGCCTCATTCTTCCCCCACCGGGGTCTTTTAAGTTGCCTATGAACAGGCTCTGCCGAGAAGTCTGTGGATAAAGTTTTGATCCATGGTTTAGGCCATTCTGCTGGCATTTCCCCAGGGTTAAGTCAGTCTCTTTTAATAATCCTTTCCGCATCGCAGGATCACTTGTGCCACAAACAATCCTGCCTCTGGTTAGGGAGGGGAGTCTTTTATGTCTCCAAACGGCATGTGGATGCCAGCATTTTTAATGTCACTATATAGGCATCAATCTTTTCCTCTTCCTCCTAATTATAAGTAAAAAAATTAATCTCTCCACAGCCTCATTTTTCTGTGGGTCACAATGGGCATCAAAACTTCTAGTATTGCATTGACTTTCCACCCCCCCACCGGTAATAAAACTATTTTACCCCCTCTTTATCTGCCATGATGAGGTCTGCATAGAGTTGCCATGCCCCCTGGAATTCCAGGTTTCACCCAGACTTTAAGCATCTCACCTGGATTACTTAGCCCACCTGGATTTGCCTGGATCTCAGCTTTCATTTTTTTAAAAAAGCTAAGCTAGCCCTTGTAGAAGCAGAGTTATGGAGCAAAATGCGCAGTCACTTTTATTCTCAACCACTGGACTTGGGTTAAGAGAGGAAGAGCACAGGAGACTAGCTGGAAGGGGTTCACAAGTACAGTAATCCCCTGAGGAATGTTACCTTTGCTTTTTATCAGCAGAGGATCTCTATCAGGCAGTTGAGAAGATAGTTTGCTTTTGATGTAAATCACTGCCTGCCTACCAGGCTGTGTATTGTAATGTTTAAGGACTTTCTTGGATTTACATTCAGTTCATGCCTACATAGAAGTAGGCACTGTTGGTTTCAATCAGATCTTCTCTCAATTAAGTGTGTACAGAATTGCCGCCTTAATTTAAAAGCTGTGCATTTCTTGTTGTTGTTCTATTGCTGCTGTTAATATGTCAAGGAAAATGGTCAGGCAAAGATATCTTCCCCAACTATTGTTGGTAGCTATCCAGAGCAAATACAAGTCAACTGGAAAGAGTAGCTGCTAATTTGCATATGCAAAATTATTTTCAAGCCAATTTACATAATATGCAAATTAGGCAGCCGGATTTGGAAAGCCAGAATATGGCAATCCTAAATCTGCATATAGGGCAAACTCTTGCTTCTACTGCTTCCATGTCTGTGCCAGGTTCTTTGTGTTGAAATTAAGGGAACCTGGAGGCCTCAAGCCCTCCATGTTGCTTTCAGTGTGCTACAGACTAGGGATGTGCAAAATTCTAGACTAGGAATGTGATTTCGATGTTGAAACATTTTGACATTGAAACAGGCCATTTTGAGTGTTTCAATCTTGAAACAAAATGCCTTTCAAATAAAGGGCCTGTTTCAAGCTCGGAACAAAACAACCCATTTCGAGCAAAACATTTTGAAGTTTCGAGTGCCATTTTGGAGGCCTGTTTTTCCTTTGCTGATTTTTTTTTTTTTTTTTTTTGGCATTGGCCTCTGATTGGTTTATGATCTTTTTTCTTGGTTGACTTCTTATAATACAAACCAAGTGTTGACTCAGTGGCAACTATGCCCCCATTGTCTGCGGGAGGGCACTTCAAAATGTATTCAAAGGAACTGGGAAGCAGAAAGAGCCCCTATAGTGTGCATCTCTAATTTTGTTTGTTTGTTTGACATATTTATATCCTGCTCTTAAAGAGGATACAGCAGGAGAAGAAGAAGGAAGATTTGATTCTGTGGTTTTCTATCTTCATTATACTGAGTAAAATATACTATGCTATTGCTGCTATAACTCTAGTTTCGTTAAAGGCAAAACCAAAGGCAGAACTTGACAAAGGCAGAACATGGGTGCCTGGCTTCCTTGAGTTGTGGTTTGTTTTGTTTGTGAGATAGTGTTGTGGTGAGAAATGGACAGTGGCAGCTCTGTGTGCATGTCTCTGTGTGTGATATTTCTTGGTGATTGCTGTGATGAGCTCCATGTCTGGCCTTGAGACTAACTTGTGCTTCACTTGCTGCTCTGGTTTGCTCCACAATCTGCATTGCAAGATGTACTCACCCAGTCAAAATGTGGCGAAAGTTGCTCCATTTGAGCTTATGGCTATGCTTGCTGCTAGGATCCTATGAAGGTTTGTGGAAAAGGTTTAAAAACTATTTAAAATCACCCACTTTCCCATTTTTGTGGGTTGGTGGGTTGGTTGGCAGCACCCATCATGCCCTACCACCCAACCCACTTTAGTGTCCCTAGGAGCTACCCATAGAGAACAATGGGGTGTTTCAAGTTTTCCCATTGTTTCCTATGGCCAAAACATTTGAAATGTTTCTTGGCTTTGTCCCATTGAAATAGCTGCTGTTGACCACTGTTTCGATGAAACGATTCAGCCATCTGCATTTTGTTTCGAGCTTGAAACAAAATGCAAAACCCATTTTGTGCACATCCCCACTTCAGAGACACAGAGGCCTCACACCATTGCAAACATTCTACCTTAGCGCTTTGTGGGCCACCTTAAGCACTTTCCACTGCCACCATGTTTCATGCATCACTGTCCTCTTGGACCATTCTTCAGATTCAAAGAAACCATGATTAATTAAGTAAACTATTTCGCTTTATTCACATGTTTCTGCAGCTAATACAGCGACTGCATGCTTTTTCTCTGAATCTTCTGAACTGTTCACTCCGCCCCTTCACCTCCTGTTCCTCCTCTAAACACCACCTCCCTCCCTGTTGCTGCTTTATTGTTACCATGTGGAGGATTTTTGGCTCAACTGACATCAGGAAAGGGCCGTAGTTCAACCGGTTCAGTCCCTGGTATTTCCAGGTAAGGCTGAGAAAGACTCTTGCCTGAAATCTTGGAGAGTTGGTGCCAGTCAGTGCAGACTAGAGTTCTTATCAGGCCATAGACGGGGCGGAACCACCATTGTGCGAATGGGTTCAAAGAACCTGGGCCGCCAATGGAAAGGGCCGCCAAAAGCTCCCATGCACATGACATCACACACACGGGGGCATGGCTCGGGCTCCGGAGAGCCCCGAGCCAGCACGCCCACACCCAGGCTCTGGAGAGCCCAACTGTGCTCTTCCCCATCCATTTCAGGCAGTGATTGCTGCCTGACAGCCTTTATTTCCCTTTCTTTCCCTCCAGTGAGGAAGAGCAAGAGAAATAAATGCTCAGGCAGAAAGCGTTGCTTAAAATGGACAGGGGAGAGCTCGCTCGGGCCCTCCGGGGTCCATGCCATGCCCCCATGCGTGTGACGTCACGTGCACAGGGCATCACTAGAGGGGCCGCCGAGTGGGGCCGGACACAGGCTGCCCTTCAGCTGGCTCCACGCTTGGCCATAGCTCAGGGGCAGTGAACATGCTTTGCATGTGTAAGATCTCAGATTTAAACTTCATACTCCACTAAAGGATTTGAAGAAGCAGAGATGGATAAATGGTCTGGCTCTGTATAAGGCAACTTTGAGGCTGCTGCTGTAGCTCAGTGGGGAAGCATCTGCTCTGTGTGCAGGATGTCTTTAGGTCCAGGTCTGGGAAAGACCTTTTCTGAAACCCTGGAGAGCTGCTGCCAGTCAGTGTAGACCAGGCCTGCTAAACTTAGGCCCCCCAGCTGTTTTTGGACTACAACCCCCATAATTCTCAGCCACAGCAGCCAATAGCCAGGGATTATGGGAATTGTAGGCCAACATCTGCAGGAGGGCCGAAGTTGAGCAGGCCTGGTGTAGACGATCATGAGCTAGGGTCTGACTCAGGAGAAGGCAGCTTCCTATTTGGGGGGCCGTAGCAGCTCAGTACCCGCTTTGCATTCAATACTCTTTGCAGAGGGGACCTGCTTTGCATTCTGAAGACCTGAGGTTCAGTCCCTGGCATCTCCAGGAATTACTTCTGCCTGCCATTCAGGAGAGCTGCTGTTAGTCAGTGCAAACAATACTGAACTAGAGGGACCCAGGGTCTGACTCAGTCGAAGCACCTATGAAAACCTAAGAACCAGTGTGGTGTAGTGCAGGGTTACTTAACTTTGGGGCCCCAGATGTTGTTGGACTACAACTCCCATCATCCTCAGCCACAAAGGCCATGTCTGGGGATGATGAGAATTGTAGTCCAACAACATCTGGGGGCCCAAGGTTAAGAAATATTTAACAAGGTTAAAATAAAACATTTATTTTATAAATAAATAAATAAACAAGATTTGTTTTATATTTTTAGCTTAATATTTTAATTGTCATTTTTATTGTATGTTTTTAACTTTTGTAAACCGCCTTGTGGTTGTTTTTAATGAAAGGCGGTATATAAATTCAACAATAAAAACAACAAATAAATAAATAAATCCTGGTGTAGTGGTTAATGTCAAACCAGGACCGGGGAGACTGGAGTTCAGATCCCCAGTCAGCCATGAAATTCATTGGGTAACTTTGGACCAGTCACTTCTTTCTTAGCCTAACCTACCTCACAGGGTTGTGAGGATAAGCATAATCATGTACACCACTCTGGGCTCCTAAGAGGAGGAACAGGATATAAAATAATAACAAAGTAAAATAAATAAATAACGGAACCTCCATGTACAGTGGCAGTCTATTGACAGAGCATTATTTGTTTCCTCATCACCTTCTCATGTGATGCATTTGGTCTCGAGGGAGGTGCAAAGAAAGCAGTGAGCTTGAAGCTGTTGCAAACTGTGAGGAGACCCAACTAGCAGGTTACAGCGTTGGCAGCAAAGTGGGCAAAAGCTGCTTCCTCGGGAGACTGGAAACCATTGCAGAATTCCATGATTCAGTAGTCTGAAGAGGGGGAGAGGCTACTGTTTTGGTTTTAATTTTTTATACCATGCCTCTGAGGAGAAAAGTGCGGCCAAGTTCTGCTTCAGGAAAATTAGAAACATCCGCTCCTAGCAGGTAAGGTGTGGGAAATCAGAAAACAAAACATGTCTCCTTTTGCATATGAACAGAAAATACTTTGCTGACTACTTTTAAATAAAAGGAGACCAAGCGCAGGCTGCTAATCAGTATTGTTTATAAGCTGTTGTCAAGGAACCAAAGCTGTTGTTTTTCCTTCCTATGAATTGAAATATTCAGGCTGCTTGGTTTCTTCACTTAGAAATGAGCCCTTCACAGTCTATCTCCTGAGCATGTACATTTTACTTGCGGATGCTGTTTCTGTGAAAAACGCATATTTTTGTTGTTGGTTTGTTTGCTCAGCCTGCTTCACTTGGGAACGTGCAGTGGATTATAATTAGCTATGCACACGCACACACAGACCACACATCAGAGATATACTGGCTGACAAAAGAGAATTTCTTGAAGTGTTTTCTTTAAAAAAAAGATATGCCAGAGTTAAACCTTGTATAGAAAAAGTAAGTCAAGAAGAAACTAATTCATTTTTGCTGGGGGAGCTGCAAAGATAGCATGTTGTTTAATAGCTGCTGTGTTAACACCTCAGATTAGTTGCAATGATTAGATATGGAGAGTTGAAGGGACTTTGTAGATCCACACTCTACAAACAGCAGGAATCATACTCATAACTAAAGCACCTTTGTGAAAAGGAAAAGAAGAAACCCTGTTCACCTGTCCACTCGATCCTGAGTGCTGTAAGGTTGGAGGTCTCCTTGAGAATATCCAGCTATTCATTCGACATCACATATCGGCTTCTCATAAACTAATCCAACCAGTTGGTTGGTTGGCTAAGCTGAACTGCTCATAAAGCAGTTGATCAGGAAACAGGAACTCCACAATATTCCCAAGAAGCCCATTGCAATGAACACTACCCACAAACTCCTGTCTAAGCTTTTTGGGGTTTCAGATACAAGCTCATTTTTTCTTGTCCACAGAAGAACAAGATATCTCAGTTTGTTTATTCCTTCGCTACTATTTTGTTTGTCCTTGGGGATTTCTTTCACATCTTATTATTTATTTATCGTATTTCTGTACTGCTTGATATTTATCTCGAGGTGGTGTACAAAATTTAAAACAATATAAAAATTAAAAACAGATTAAAAATCCACAAAACACAATGAAAACAATCTCACAAAACAGGCTTATTATAAGCCTGATATGAGAGACATCCAGCAACTTGACCTCCTGTGGTATCTGGGGTCATTCCAGGTAACAATGAAGTGGTTGCCTGAGCCCCATGCCCATGGAGAAATAGTCCACAGGAAGCTGATCTACATACTGATTAGCAGCTAATTTGTGGCACAGCTATTTTTGAACAAGACACAAAATAACCAAATCAGTAATTTAAAAACCATCCTGATTTTGCATATGTAGATCACCTAGCCTTTATTCCAATGCTTGCTCCTTGTGCATTTCAATGAATTAATATTTGCCTTTGCCCCCTGCTGTGACAGGCGACACATAATTAACCCTTTAGATCACTTCAACACTATAAGATCACTTCAACACTATAAACTAGTTTCGAATCAGTTTGTCTCCCAGTCTAGCAACCATAGGAATTATTGCTTTGTTTTTGAACATAATCACAGTATATGTCATTACTGCATCAATTGTCATTGAGTTCCACAACTCAATGGTAACTGAGTGGCAAAATAAATTATAATGGCTATGCACTATATTTTCTGTTTGCTATTAATTATCACTCGTCAGGTATAAAAAACATTATTCTTAGGTGCATGGGAAGAATCAAGAACTTGATCTGCTGTTTGCAATTCCTCCAGCTGCTGTTTCCAGTTTTGGCTGAAGTGTGAGGAATGGATGTCAGTCTGGAGTCTGGACAATATTCCAGGACTGAAACTGCCTATCTATCTATCTATCTATCTATCTATCTATCTATCTAATTTCTATACTTCCCTATCCAAAGGCTCTGGGCAGTGCAGAACCAGTGAAAGTTAATTGAGGGCTACAGCTGGAAAAGTGGCACTTTGGGGAAACACTGTGCCTTTTAAAGATGCATCAGGCAGAAATTTGTCAGGGGCATCTCTAGAAAGTGAAGGGGAAGTTGCACCTATTGTATTTCTGCCTGGATGCACCCTCCTCAATCCAGTGTCCAGCTGAAAAAGCAAAACAATATCCCACTCTCCCTCCAAGGAGCTGAGAGCGGTGTACATAGTTATTTTCATCCTCACAACTACCCTGTGAGGTAGGTTAGGCTGAGAGATGCAGGACTGGCCCAGAGCCACCCAGTGAGTTTCATGGTTGAATAGGGATTTGAACTTGGGTCTTCCCGGTCCTAGTCCAATACTCTAACCACTATGCTATGCTGGCTCTCTTACCTTATCTCAAACCAAAGATTTTTGGATGACTGAATTTGCAGGCTTTTTGAAAAGAAAGATCTCACTGGGCAGTGGTAACTGATATGCTGCTTTATTGCCCCCAAGTGTTTAGATTTCCAACGAAAGGGTGTTCCATGAGTCCTCTTCCTTCCTTCCTTCCTTCCAGACATGCCAGTCTTAACAGGCCCTGGAATGTGGGGGAAGGACTCTAAGGCCAGAGCTTCTCCCTCAGGAGCTGATAATGTGAACTCCTTTGGCCTGAAGTTATGGTATGCATGCTTTGATGACAATTACTGGTGCCTGTATCTTTCTTTCTCTGCTGTCTAAAAAGTACATTTTAAAAGCTACACACAGGAGACATTGTCTCTGAGCGCACACAGAGTACATTTCTCCCTTTAAGCCACAAGCATTCACTTAATGGCTAATGTCTCTTTCTTGATGTACAAGTGGACCACAGACTTGACATCGGCGGTTTCACATATCCGCGGCTGGGTAATTAACACCCGATCTTGGCATATTCATTCATTCATTCGATTTCTGTACTGCCCTTCCAAAAATGGCTCAGGGCAGTTTACACAGAGAAATAATACATAAATAAGATGGATCCCTGTCCCCAAAGGGCTCACAATCTAAAAAGAAACCTAAGATAGACACCAGCAACAGTCACTGGAGAAACTGTGCTGGGGTTGGATAGGGCCAGTTACTCTCCCCCTGCTAAATAAAGAGAATCACCATATTAAAAGGTGCCTCTTTGCCAAGTTAGCAGGGGTTTAGCATATGTGAATTAAAAACAGCAGAGGGATGAATCCCATGTATCTGTGGGTTGGGGATGGCCTAGGAGGTAATTTCTGGCCACCATTTTGAGCGTGGGAGTCAGTTTGTGGCTCATTTGTTAAACAACAAATCCCGTGATTTTTCATGGAGTGTGTGTGTGTGACATCCTTGGACCCCTGAAGGCCCACGATGCACGGAGGGGCATTTCATTTTGCCTGTTTTTGCATTTTTGGGACACCTTTTTAAAAAATGTGTCTAAGGACGGAACCCCCACAATCCCATAGTCTCAATATCTCATTATCTGCAGTTTCGTTACCTGTGGTAATATGTGGGTACCCCATGGATAATGAGGTACTCCTGTATTATTTACACAGCAGAAGAGGAGGCATTATTGGCATTATTCTCTTAAATATACAACAGATCTTATGTCTCGTGGGATGCTGTGGATAATGTCAGATTCTGTGAGAACATTCTGGGTGAGGTGGTGGTAATAGTGGTGGGTTTACATTAGAAGAGTTTTACATTGTTTCTCATCCACATTTTTAAAAGGCTACTTTCATTACTCTTCCCCTAAGACCAGTTTTCAGAGCCTGTTTAACCCCTTGTTATCTGGAAGCAATTCCCAGTGAGTTTAATGGAGCTTACTTCTTTGTACGTGCGCCTATAGAATAGTAGGATCAGTTATCAAAATGCTGCTAGAAAAGGCATGTGCACTCTAGCCCGGCAGCCTCTTACTCAAAGTGCTCGACCAGATGCTCCCAGAGAGCCCCAGAGCAGTACAGCAAGGATATCCCAGAATCGATTTCTACCCAGTGCCAACAAACTACTATTCTGGTGTAGAATGGGACACGCGCCCCCGTTTGCAGGCAAAATCCCCAGCCAGCGCCGCATTTGCAGTACGGCTGGGAGCAACTCTCCCTGCCTTTTAGGCTCCGTCTGCAAGCAAAGCTGTGCCCCCTGCGTCTGACTGGTGGCAGCCTGGGTTCTTCGAACACATTCACTCAATGGTGGCTCCGGCCCTGAGCTTGGCTCTGATGTTCAAGAGCAGTCTGCACTAGAATGCTGGTTTCATGGTGCTAGGTAGGAATGGTTTGGTTTTTAGGCTTTCCTTGCTGCACTTCTTTGGAGCTTCCTGTCAGGGGGCCCTTGGTCCCAATCCTGTATCTGTTTACTCAGCCCCAGAGAAAAAAGTGGGGTTTCTCTCCCTAGTAGTGAGTTCTTCTATGCTCTGCTGAGGGACTCAGGGGAAGGAAAAAGAGAATGCCCTCATTCTTGCCTAGGATCTCAGCTGGTTCTGATTTGTATCATGTGTGTAAGCTTCAGAGAAATCAATAGACTTACTTCTTAGTAATTTATTATAAACTTTTCTGAGGGGCTTTGCCCCCCATTTGGTGCGGGTCAGATAAAGGGGGCAGAAGGAGAAAACAAAAGCCCTTAAAAGGAAAGGGAGGGGGAGGGATATTCGTTTAATTATAAAAGTGCCAGAGTGCTCATAGACTCTCCTTATCAGGCACCTTTGTTCAGAACCAGAAAATAACTCACTAGAAATTGCCAGGACTCTGCCATCCCAACTTTGGCCTCAGAATTCTCAGTGGGCAGAATCAGTTATCTGCCCCTTAGTTATTTTTCCCTTTTATTATGGGAATTTTGAACAATAATTATTCATAACCTACTGCATGGATGTTCATCAGACCAACACAAGACACCAGTCCACTATGGAGCTGAATTTTGAGGAATAGTAAAGAGACATCAAAAAATTTAAAATATACATTATCTGTACCTGAAAAAGTCACCAATACTTTGACTTCTTTTTTTAGGAGTTAAAGCTTTAAACTGCTATATCTCAGCCATTATTCACGGATTTGCACCAGATTTGGTGGGGTGGAGTCTCTTGTACCAGGCTGATGTGTGAAAAATTCCAGAGAGATTGGATGGATACTTTTGATTTTATAAGCAATAGAATATCCATGGCTTATAAAGGTGGAATGTTAAAACAACTCATTATCTTAACTTTACTGGCGCTACCATACCAGTATAATTTCAAGGCCACCCTCTTGACTTCTTTAGCCTCTTTATTACATACTGAATTAAGTTTTGACAGTATGAAATGTCGTGAAACACCCTTCCTCCTGCCTGAGATATATATGTTGGCTGATATAGAAATATCCTAAATAAAATAAATAAGTGGCCCTTACACTGTCAAATGATGGAAATTTCTCATCTGACTTGGTAAACAGAACTGTCATGCTATGCCATAAGCATTTTCATATGCAGCAGTCCTGCTCTGTCCACTCTATGTGAGTTCCATCAGTGAGAATTTTACTGCCTGTAGCTGACTCATGTATGGAATAATTTAATTGGCAATTTATCTGAAAAATAATTTCCATTGCAGAAATATTATGGAGGAGATCTCTGCAAAGAGAACTGTTATGCTTTTCGGTAAGCATAACTGTAACCTAGCAACATTTGAGCGTCAACATAAAATGAACGTGGCAACCAAACTCATCATTCAGCACTCACACACAGAAGATGTTTACCTTTCAGATTGGTATTCAGCCAAAGCAGTCTTGAGCCTTTAATAATCCCAAGGACAAGCATCAGAGAGACCAGGAAGATCTATATTATTTTTATTTATTCATTCATTAGATTTTTATATTGCCTAAACTAGATAGTTGATACATGACATATGATATCACATATCAAATATGATGTACTATGTGGTCATGCACACAACCAAATGAGCAGGCAGGGTGGAGGGCTGGCAGGGGACAGGCTCCTGCCTGCCTCCGCACACACAAGCAATTTTGCTCTGCCACTCACCCAACACATGATGGGTGCCAAGGTGAGCAGCAGAGTAGGGATCTGGAGAAGGAAGTCCTCTGGCATCCCTCAATGTTCCGTGCCAGGATCCTCCCTCTGCCAGGCACTCCTACCACCTAGATCTGTTTGTGCACAGGTTGCCTGTAATCTTCACACACATACGCACAACCCCAAACCTGGGGTTAAGGGCGCACTCACGCCCTTAAACCCAGGTTAAAGCCTAGGGTAAATTCCCGGGCTTGGGGCCAAGGCAGTAGGGGTGTGCACAAAACCGGGTTGCCCAGTTTGGTTCGAGTCCGGACTGGACTCAAACCAGACTGGGCATGCTTGGTTTTGTGCAAACTGGATTGCCCAGTTTGGTTCGAGTCTGGACTGGACTTGAACTAGATGGGGCAGGTTCGGTTTTGTGCACCTCGAACCCCCCCCCCGTTGGTTTGGATTTGGGGGGTTCGCAAGCTTAAAAAATATTTTTTTAAATTTTTATTTTACAGAAATAGAACTCACCACCACTGATCTGGGGGCTTTTCCAAGGCCATGGGGGGGGAGGTCTCCAGAGGTTCCCCACACCAGCCTCCATTATTTTCCAAATCATCCGGTTTGAGTGGTCTTCAGCCCATTCCAGGCCTCACCCCCATGATGGTGGCCATTTTGGAGGCCACTGCACATGCGCAATGTGCCTCGGCATGGTCATTTCAGAACCTGTTTGCACAACCCTACAAGGCAGAGCCAGGATCAGGCTCGATCCCGGCAGTGCACACGGGCAGCTGGGCAGCTGGGCAGCCTGGGCTTGGCTGCCCATGTGAATAGCCTCTATATGTTGTTCTAGTCATGGCAGTAGGACTACTTGATGGAGTATTGCAAGCAAGTGTGAAGTATCATAACATAACCCCGAAATTCGATTGTTGCTGCTCCAAAATAACACTTCAAAACATTCGCTAGGCATCATCCCGATACCTTGTTTTCCAAATGCAGAAAAGAATGTTATTTCCTTTCTTACCAAAACTGCTGCTTTGCATCCTTAGCTTTCACTTCTTGGCTTTTATTTTTATTAACAGAATGAAAGGAACAGGCAATAGACAGTGACATTTTCACCTTGTCTCATGTAATGCATATATTTAGGAATATCCATCCCCTTGGATTTGAGAGTGAGAGGACTCTAATAATGTGTAATAATAATAGGTAATGTCTGTGTTATCTATTAATTAAATCAACATATGCAAATTTAACATTCCCCAGTGCATGTTACTGGAGCCATTACTTATCACTGAAGAGCCAGCATTGTGCAATGTTTAGTGTCAGAACAGGACTGAGAAGATCTAGGTTAAAATCCCTACTCACTCATGAAACTCACTAGGGAGTTATTTGCACTTGGCTTCAGGCTTCGGGGTAAACGTTGAGTGAAGCCACTTCGAAGTACACTCGTGGCATTGAGGGAAGCAGCCGCTCCCCTCTGCTCTCGGTTTTCTTTTGAAACAAGTCTACATGGCAGGTGTCAGTGTTTTTCTTCTAGCCAATGGATGCCCTCCCCCCCCCCCCCCGAGAGCTCCTTGTAGAGATAGATCTGCATTTGTAAAGAGAGTATCCTTCTTCTAATGCTAATGATTCTACGTCAGTGCCTCTCCCATTTCCTTGGGCATTTTCAGAAAAATGTAGCTTAAAACCAGCATTAAAAAAACCCTGAGATACATCGGGATAAGCTAGAATTCACATCACATAGCCCAGTTTGTGTGTGGCGTGGGTCCAAAAATATCAAAGGGACTTCGAAGTAAGTTTGGCTGGTGTGTGAACGTGCACACACTCTTCCGAAGGAGATTTGGGGCAGAAACCCTGTGTGTAAAGCCCCCAGATGACTTTGGGGCCAGTGGGTATCTTAGCCTACTTCACAGAGTTGTTGTGAGACTAAAAGGAGAGGTAAGAACCATGTATGCCATCCTGCGCTCCTTGGAGGAGAGTGAGATATACATATAATACATAAAAATTAAATAAATGAAAAGTGGTGTATAATTGTAAAGTATGCTCAAAATCTGGAACTAAGCTACTGTTAGCTTAGTTAGGCCTAAATGTGAGCTGCTCTTCCTGCTGCCAGCAACTAATAATTAATGAACAATAATAGCCATGTCCATGACTACCTTCTGCTGTTTGTGCTCTGATAGCATTCTGAATGAGCTCAGAGAATCGCCGGCTACAATAGACTCTTTGTTTCGACGTGCTCAGACTTCATTAGGAGGCCACAGGTTACAAGCTGCATCTCCAGTTTCAGTCAGCAGCTTTTCAGAAGCTCAGGAGGAGATACCCCAGCTTCCAGAATGGCTGATGAAGGAGTTGCTAAAGGGGCAACAGAGGAGTCACTCCATAGGAACCATGGAAAATGTATCGGAGAGCGAAAATGTTCAGCATCATGTTGACACTTCTAGAAGTCAATGGAAAGGAAAGGTAGTGTATTCTTTTGCTGGATACCGAAACGTTGTTAAAATATTAAGTGCGGTGAGAGATTGTGTGTGAGTGCACTTGTTTTATAGATGAAGAATTGCTTGCCTTCCAAATATGTCAGGTGAAAGTAGGTGCACTTTTCCCCATTATGTCAGAGTCACTCCTCATATCAGATTAGTTAGAACAGGATGACACAAAAGATTACCTTTCCTCCTTAGCTGTGCATATGAACCTGTTAAATCAGATCACTGGTCCATTTAGGTCAGTACTGTCTACACTGACTGGCAGGGGCTTACCAAATAGAGGACTTTCCAAAGCCTACTTGAAGGGATTGAATCTGGGATATTCTGCATGCAAAGCACATGCTCTACCATTGAGCAATGTCTCATAAGAACATAAGTACAGCCCTGCTGGATCAGGCCCAAGGCCAACCTAGTCCAGCATCCTTTTTCACACAGTGGTCCACCAGATTCCTCTGGGGAGCCCACAGGCAAGAGGTGATGGCATGCTCTCTCTCTTGCTGTTGCTCCCCTGCAACTGGTATTGAAAGGCATCGTGCCTCTGAGGCTGCAGGTGGCCCACAGCCACCAGACTAGTAGCCATTGATAGACATATCCTCCATCACTGGTCCTCTGCACACGTACCCAGCAGTGAAGCAGCAATGTGGAGACTCATAATTGTTCTGAATACTTGCAAACGTGATAACCTGAACAGAAATCTCTTGACTTAGAGAGTGGGGATGTTTTTGGCAACATACCCATGGTAAATGAAATGTGCTCCGGCTCTTCGAGAGCAGAGTTAGGCATTTTTACATTTAGATACTCTGAACATGTTGTTTTTCCAGTGTGCACAGAATCTCAATCCATGTACTATAATATTCAGAATTTCAGCATTCAGTAAGTACAGTACTAAAAATGTTGTCAGTTCATGTCAAGTCATGAAAGCCAGCATTCTACCCACCAAATGAGGATATTTGTAAGATATGAGAATATTTGTAAGATATGCTACAGTGCTAGGTAGTAGTGCTGGTGCTACACACCAGATGGTAAATATAATATGAACATGCACACTGGAGCTATTAAATGGATATAGGTACAACTGGCAGACATAAAGTTGCAAAGACCAGTATTAACACTAAATCTGAAATGACATGTTGCTGGCAAACCTGCGAATCCCAATACTCAACTGCTGCTTATCTGCTGGAAAGTTCAATTTGGAGGGAGCAATTTGGAGGGGAGAAACAGTAGGAAGAGGCAGTAAGTGATTAACACCCGCAAACACACACACACACACACACACACACACACACACACACAGAGCTTTCAGCCACCTAATGGCGCAGCGGGAAATGACTTGACTAGCAAGCCAGAGGTTGCCAGTTCGAATCCCCGCTGGTACGTTTCCCAGACTATGGGAAACACCTATATTGGGCAGCAGGAATATAGGAAGATGCTGAAAGGCATCATCTCATACTGCGCGGGAGATGGCAATGGTAACCCCTCCTGTAGTCTTCCAAAGATAACCACAGGGCTCTGTGGTCGCCAGGAGTCAACACCGACTTGATGGCACTTTACCTTTACCTTACCCCCGCCTTTCCCCCAAAGCTTCCATGTAGCTGGAGTTGTGAGTTACCTTCATATGTTTCTGTAGGAAACACATGCCTGAAACTAGCAAGGGTGCTGAAATTTTTGAAAAAGTGAATTTTCAAAATATGAAAGACATTGAGGTCATTCTCATGACTGTGCTTGGGAGGACTGGCAGGGAAGCAGCCTCCTCCCTGCCTCCCTGCACATGATCCACCCTCCCCAGGACGCTCTGCTGCTTGTGTGGCACACGAGCGGCAGAGCTGGGAACCAGTCCCTCTGGTATCCCACAATGCACCACACCAGGAACACAGTTCATTGAGGAATGTCCCCACTGCTGGGCACTCTTGACACTCAACTTTGTTGGCAGACACAACGAGGGAGTAACGGGCATGCTTGCACCCCTCTACCCCACTATTAGCCCGGATTAAAAACCCAGCCAACCCAGTTGCAGAGCACCAGGATCGGGATCAAATCCGGCACTTCTCATGACTAGCTCTACCCAAGTAGGGCTGCCCTACCCTGGACAGAGCTGATAATGAGAACAAATTTATTTTCAGGATTCCTCCAAGGAGAAACTGGCATTTAAAGATAATTACTGGGTTTCCCCAAAGGAATTACAGAGTTCGAGGAGCATAGCCACCATGGGGGGGGAACACAAATGTTCCCTAGCCGTCCCTTTGCCACCCACAAGGCACCCAGCCAACAAATGAAGTGCTTGCTAGGTGGGGAGGCTGATGAAAATTGCATCCATGCCCTGATGCTGGCAATACCCCTGATGCCAGTGCATTGGTGTACTTCTGATGCCAGCACAAGGGGCATGGCCCGCATTGGAACACAGACGTGCTGTCCATTGGCCTGTTCCAGTTGGTGGGTGCTTTGTTCACTAGCTGGGTGGTTCCTCCTTCTTCCTCACTGATGAGGGAGAGAAAGAAAGCACACAGCCAATGAAAACAGTGCTTGCCAACTGGGAAAGGGCAATGGGTGGCATGTACATGCCCAGATGCTGGCTATGCCCTCTGAAGCCAACATGACAGCTTCAGAGGTGTGACTGGTGTCAACGATCCCGGCTTGAACCTTTGGCTAGAGGAAACATGTCTGGTTGTGAGGTGGGGGGCGGATTAATGTATAATACCACAGGGGATTCATTTATAACTTTTTTTGTTTTTATACTCATTTCCACATGCTCCTTTTTGTTTGGGTGCCTGACTTTTAAATTTGCACTTTCTTTCTCTTTTTGAATTGTAAGGTCTGGGAGAATTCATGGAGGACATGTCTTTCAGTGCTTATGAGTCCTGATAATTAAACGGAAACCCAAGTATAAGGGATTTATATCTGTGCATACCAGGTGCTGGAGACAGGCAATAATAGAATGTCAGCATTTATTACTTGCTTGTGAGTGCCCCAAGGCATCTGATTGGCCACTGCTGAAATCGGAATGCTTGACCAGATTTATTTTTGTTTGTTTGTTTGTTTAGTACATTTATATACCTCCCCATACAAAAAAAGTCCCTGGGTGGTTGGTTTGGCCCTAGAAGGGTTCTTCTTATGTTCTTATCCCCCAAGCTTGAGAAGGGTTGAATGCAAATTGTTACATTTATTAACTAATAAAAGATTAACGGCAAATGGCTTTTTATTCCAGCAGAGCCAAAGTAGAATGAAACGCATTCTGACAACTGAAAAATAATTCAATTAAGCAAGTTCTCCAAATGCCTATTACATCTCACCTAAGGGAAATGTATTATGTGCACAGTGGATTATTGATGCACAATGCTCAGAGTGTATTTTCAAATAATTGGCTGTCATCTTCTTCAAGTAAATGCAGCACAATGAAGTATTTGAAGTCCTTTTAGTGGTTTTTTTAAAAGATAAAAAGGTAATGAAAAGAATGGAGAAAGTACCAAATTCCCTGCACTAGGGATGCTGGAAATCAAATACAACATGCAAAGCAACACAAACACTTTACCATGAGCTGAGAAAACCTACACTTTACAAACTCCTTGCACTAAAGGTATGATACTAAAAAAAAATTTAAATTTATTTAGCAAACTTAGTGTGTTCCATCTTTGCCATTATGACAAACACATCCAATCTTTGCCATTATGAGAAAGGGGGTTCACCGTGTTCTGGTCCACCTATCTATCACACCAGTGGCATGGATGAGTGCATAGATGCTAATTGGCTGTAGGTAGATTAGTGTCATTATATGGTTCAGTCACTAAGTGGTACTGGAGCCAGTTGTACCAAAAGCAGAGTTGGGAAATTCTTATTTGCTGTTCTCTTCCTGTTACAAGGCAAACAAGCTGGGTTCAACATACTGAATGGTGTTCTCTGAGTCTTCTCCTGACAGCATGTGCAGGGAAAAGATATCCTCTCTTTCCAGGAATTCTTTTCATATTTCCAGTTGAGCATGAAATAAGGAGTGAAGGAAATGACCATACAGATGTTCTCTTAGATTAGTATGAGGAACGTTATGTAGCATTTTCATGATTTTTATGGAGTCATTATTCCAATTCAAGTAGTGGTAGGTAATTTCAGTATTAATTCCAGTTGGTACAACTTAGTTCTTGTATGGTTCAAAAGGGCTTCCTTGTTTGCAAAGCTAAGTGCAAACTCCTTGTGACTCCTGAGGATGTGGACAAGCTGATTGGAGTGGTGCAGCCTACCACCTGTTCTCTTGACCGTTGCCTGTCATGTCTTATACTATCTGGCAGGGGGGTTATTGTAGAAGGCCTGGTAGAGATTATAAATGCTTCTCTGACGGAGGGCAGGATGCCTCCTTGTCTTAAGGAGGCAATTATTAGACCACTTCTGAAGAAGCCTGCCTTGGAGGTTCCTCAGAGTTGAGCAACTATAGGCCTATCTCCAACTTTCCATTGCTGGGCAAGATAATTGAGAGGGTGGTGGCCTCTCACCTCCAGACAGTATCTGAGGAAACTGATTATCTAGACCCATTTCAGACTGGCTTTCTGGTGGGCGGCTGGAGACTGCCTTGGTCAGCCTGATGAATGATCTCCAATTGGGAATTGAAGGAGGAGGTGTGGCTCTGTTGGTCCTTTTGGACCCTTTTGCGGCTTTCGATACTATCGACCATAGTCTCTTTCTGGAGCGTCTGAGAGTATTGGGAGTGGGAGGCACTGCTCTGCAGTGGTTCTGCTCCTACCTCTCGGGCAGGTTCCAGATGGTGTCTGTTGGAGACTGTTGTTCTTCAAAATCTGAACTTTTGTATGGTGTCCCTCAGGGCTCCATATTGTCCCCAATGTTGTTTGACAACTACATGAAACCGCTGGCAGATATCATCATGAGATTTGGTGCAGGTTGCTATCAGTATGCTGATGACACCCAAATCTATTTCTCTATGTCAACATCATCGAGAGAGGGCATAAACTCCCTAAATACCTACCTGGAGGTGGTGATGGGCTGGATGAGAAACTGAGACTGAATCCAGATAAGACCGAGGTACTCATTGGGCAGTATCAAAACTCGGGATATGAGTTTGATCTGCCTGTTCTGGATGGGTCACACTTCCTCAAAAGGAACAGGTATGCAGTCTGGGGTGCTTCTAGATCCAAGCCTCTCCCTGCCTGGTGTCCCAGGTTGAGGCAGAGGCTGATACTGATCAGCTATAGCTGATATGCCAGCTGCGTCTGTTTCTTGAGATAAATGACCTCCGAACAGTGGTACATATGCTGGTAACCTCCAGACTAGATTACTGCAATATGCTCTATATGGGGCTACCTTTGTATGCAGTCCGGAAATGACATTTGGTCCAGAATGCAGCACCCAGGTTGGTCTCTGGGTCAACTCAGAGAGAGCATATTACTATCGTATTGAAAGAGCTGCACTGGCTGCCGATAAGCTTCCAGGCAAAATAAAAGTGCTGGTTATAACCTATGAAGCCGTAAACAGCTTAGGCCTAAACAGCTTGGGCCCATCTTCCTCGTCATGAACCCCACCGCCAATTGAGACCATCAGGAGAGGTCCATCTGCATTTGCCATCGGCTTGTCTGGTGGCTACTCGGGGATGGGCCTTCTCTGCTGCTGCCTCGAAGTTTTGGAATGCACTCCCTTCTCCCTTCTTTAAAGACTTTTTTAAAAATTTCAGAGCTTGGGATCCTCCCCATCTCTGACAATTTAAAAAAAGTCTGTAAAGACACATTTCACCCAGGCTTTTAATTAAATACTGTTTTAATAGTTTTAACATTGTTTTAAAATGTTGTTTTAAAATTTTAAATTGTTGTAATGTTTTAGCTTTTTTTGTTAACTTTTTTTGTAAATATAATATAATATAATATAATAAATTTATTATTTCATTTGCTTTTTCCTTCCAAAGATTGAGCAGCAAGTAACCCTTGAACAGCTTCAGAAACTGCATGCAGCCTTTCAGGTATGAAGTCATTTATACCAGTGTATATACTTCATCAATGAAGGAAATACTAAGAAAAGGAAAAGCAAAAAAAGAGGGCATTCTTTTTTGAAAATAGCCATGCTGACCACACAAATGGCTGCTGTGCATGCACAGAGGCCATGTGCATGCCAGCCCAGTGGTACGCGGGGGCAGCTGGGGAGAGCACGTGCAGATATCTGGGAAGAGCACCGCTGATTTAGAAAATGGCGGAGTGGAAGAGGAGCAAGTATGTATCTGCTCTCCTCTGTGTTAAAGGTGCTGGGCTGTGTTCCAAATAATATTTTGAATCGCAATTTGTGCACATTCCTAATAACATTCCATTATGCTTAAAACGGATATGCGTTGACGTACAGAGCAAGGATGCACTGGTGCAGTGAGAGAGCAGCTGAACGAAACTTCCCAAATAACTGAATCAGCTCAGCGGGGAACCAGTAATTACTGACACCCTCCCTTTCCCTAGAAAGCTCTTTGTGCCACCCAAAACTATGTACTTGAGGGTTGTACAGCCCTTGGGGGCATATTTTTGCGTGGCACCAAGGGCTTGTTAAGGAAGGGGAGGGCAATTGCTGTTTCTCCCTTGCACTAGTGCAGTTAGTTGGGAAGTTCTGTTAGGCACTAGTTCATCCTTACTCTGTATGTCAGCCAGGGACTCTTGGGGGGAGGACTCTTGACAGGATTTTGCAGGCCTAGTAGTTAGATACTACTACCAGTAGTACCTAGTTGCAGTACCTAATCTGGCCCTTATCTGAATCTTTGTCTTCTTTGTTCTACCTCCCCACTCCACTGCTGGAGAAGTCAGCCTCAAGAAAGGAGGCCCCACCCAGTTACCCTATTATTCATTCATTCATTCATTCATTCATTCGATTTCTATACCACCCTTCCAAAAATGGCTCAGGGCGGTTCACACAGAGAAACAACAAATAAATAAGATGGCTCCCTGTCCCCAAAGGGCTCACAATGTAAAAGAAACATAAGATAGACACCAGCAACAGTCACTGGAAGTACTGTGCTGGGGGTGGAGAGGGCCGGTTACTCTCCCCCTGCTAAATAAAGAGAGGCACCACGTTAAAAGGTGCCTCTTTGCCAAGTTAGCAGGGGTCTGATAACTATCATCCAATCAAATCTTTAAGGTGGGGCACCCCTCTACATCATAGAACAGGTGTCATGGGCATGCTGGAAGACTCCGAGGAGGAGTTGGTGGTAGAGACAAAGCTGACAGCAGAGGAGGGTGGGCAAGGACCAGAGGTTGCAAAGGAGAGTGGGTCTGACGCACAGGGAGTTGAAGATGAGTTAGAGCCAAGTGAGATAGCTTCTTTAAAAAATAAGGCTTTAAAGTTCTTTTTAAAACTAAGCAAAGAGGGAGACTGACGAAGGCCTCTGGGAAGGAATTCGAAAGACGGCGGAGGGGGGGTACTACTGAGAAAGCCCTATCCCTGGTCCCCGCCAACTGGAATTTTTATCAATGGCAGAGCCAAGAGAAGGGTTTGATTGGACAATCTGTGGGCCCTGGCAGATTTGTATGGGCAAATGCAGTCAAAAGTTACCCGGTCCCAAGCCATGTTGGGCTTCAAAGATCAAAACCAGCACTTTGAATCTGGCCTGGAAGCAAACTGGTAACCAATGAAGCTGCCACAAGATAGGTGCAATAGCAGCTAGCACCCACAAGCATCCTTGCAGCAGCATTCTGGACCAGCTGAAGTTTCTGAACCAGTGCCTGAGTGACAGAGGTAGTTCTGGTAACAGGGTCAATTCTAGGAATGAAACAGATGTAGATCTGTCTTGTGATACTACTACAGCTCAAGAACTCCTGGCCCAATACACAGGTTCACCCAATTTTTGTTGAAGACCAATCTCTTTGTGCTTTATTTCTGCTTTCAGATTTGCTTAGACATTATCCAGGGAGAACGAAATAGCTTCAGAATGAGATCACAGTATCTAGCTTTGGGCTACTGTACTGCCAAACATGCTGCTTTAAAATAGCAAATTGTTTTCTGCTTGTTGCTCTATCTGCTTTCAGGAGTTTGAAATTAATGGACAGAAATCTTTGGACGTGGAAAACTTCAAGCACACGGTGAAGAAATGCATGGGATCACATAATGCGGTATGCAATCGATTTGGACAAAACCACATATTACATTAACCCTGTTATTAGGGCTGGTGTGCTTGGATTTTTTAAAAACTTTGTAAATAGAGTGGTGGGGGTACCCAGTTCAAGACCTAGCATTGTGGGGCAGGGTTATGTTTACTGCCCCAGGAAGGAAGCTCCCATTTGAAAGCTGTATGGCAAATACTTTATTGCTAGGGATTTAAATGAGAGGAATGGGGTCGGTGAGGTTCTTCTCTTCCTCCAACCCTGTATTTAGCCTGTGGCCCTTAAAGTCTGTTGATTGCTGCCATTTTGGGGAGTTCACATTTGCCATGGGACCAGGTAGAGGCCCAAGAAAATGTATCTCATGAAATTTTGACCTGTTGTGTTTCAAAATCTTATTGTGCACATCCTTTGCCATTATAGAATGATGGGCAGATAGAGCAGCTTTTCATGAGAATAGACTTTTCTGCAGCTGGAAGAATTCAGTGGGTATGTATGTATTTTGGACTCACTGGAAAAAGCAGTGCTTAAAACAAGTCACAACTGTGGAAATGTAAGAGGTGAAAGAGGACCTGTTGGGTTTAAACAAAGTACAGGGCCAGCTAGGAGTGGGAAGAAGATGATGCAAAGCTGGGTGCTTTGGGGTAATAGAGCCAAATGAGAATTTAAGTATTTCACTCTAATACTGTACACCACATAAGGGCTGGATGTGGTCTTTCAGTGATACTTTCTGGCTTGGGACTGAGCAAATGACTAGCTAGTGTGGTGGGGAGGGGCATGGTGGTATGTTACTGTTTAATCTTTTCCTCCCCAGCCATTTGTCTACTCATAATAGTCTCTTCAAGCTGTTTTTCTCCCTGAGTAATAATTATTCCTGCCCTGAACACGGGGGTGGAGCAGATGTCTTCCAATGGCTCTTGCAGCTCTAAAACTCTATGATTCTGTGAGATACATGAACCTACGTCTTTCCCCTCTCAGAATATTTTACCTTCCCCTTTAAGGTAAAAGATACAGATTGGCATGTGTTTTTTATTCCCATGGAGAAAAGCAGCTGAAGGGATGGTGGATTTTGAGTAGTCAAATGGCTAGGAAAAAGAGACATAAGCAGCCCCCTTTTCTCCCCACTGACAGCCACATCAGAGAAAATAATTGGACACTGCAAGTTCATTGCACGTAGGGGTGCACACTTCAGCCCCCCAGATGTTGTTGGACCAGAGATCCGGTCAACCCTGACTATAGGCCATTATGGGCATGATGAGTGTTGTAGTCCAGTTGTGCACCCCTGTTGCAAAGCATTTGTATTTTGTGCAATGCTGTTTGTTTCCTCCTCCACAGCTGGTAGCAGCCTCAGAGGCAGGGATGATTCCCAAGAGATAGCAAGGGGTAGGGGTGCTCCCTTGCAAATATTTCCTGTTTTCCCATCCACCAGACTGGAACTTTACAGCAAAGTGCAAGATGTACAGTCATGGCATATTATGGTTCTATGATTTGAATTAATTATTTTTAAAGGCCTTCGTTGTTTAAAGAAGCCTCATTCACTCAGTCCTCTACCACAGAACAAGCAGCAGAAGCTAGTGCAGCCAGGCAGGTAGGAGGCTTCTCCAACCTCCCAAGAACCAGGCTAATTGCTTTGTTTCCTTTCTGGCCAGGAACTGTGATAGGTGAGGCCATGTGTACAGGTGTGTGTGTGTGAGGGGTGTGTGCAGGGACATCATCTCTGCAGATTTCAGCTGGCCTGGTACTGGCCTTTCTCCCCACACCAGTCTTATCTGCCACATGATCTTGGATAGGAAGAGAAAACTAGCCTGGAGACCAGAGTGGAAGGTTTGGCTATATCCAGAAAGACAGTAAAGTTCTCCACAAGAGCACCGCACACAAGCACTTGGCTCGCCCTGGGCGGCCGGATTAGCCGCCCACACAATTACCAGCTCCCTCACAGAGCCAGTAGGGGTGGTGGAGATCGGGGGCCGGCTGGCACCTAAAAGTCCCAGCATGCCCTGCGCAAATGCATCGGACATGCTGGGGAGCCCCCCCCCCCCCCGCCCAACGCAGGGAGGCTTATTGGAGCCTCCTAGTCAGGGGTCTCCTAGTGAGTTGCCATGTCATGGAGCTAAACTAACAACATTAATTGCCTCTCTAGAGTTCTTTGCCACCTATTTACTATGCCAAACTAGTTGTTCTAGGGTCACCCCTTCTCAGAGGGCAATTTGCATGGGGGAACTGAAGAGGAATAAAGAGTTAAATGCCCCCACCCTGCTTTCCCTCATGCCATAGCCCTGATCCAAATCACACCCCATTCCCTGCAGCTGTTTTTAAAAAAGTTGGAAGATCCAGTCACAGGTCTCCTGTGTAACATGTAGTTTGAGCCTAATGGTAAGGTAAAGGCCCTGCTTCCTTCTGTAATTTATACCATGCCCTGTACCATGAGATACCAACAGTAATTGCCTCCTCCTCTTGGCATCACTGTAATTATGATGGAGAAAATCACTTAGGATGCAATCCTCAAGACACTTACTAGAGAATAAGTCTCACTGAGTTCAATAGGATTCACATCTGGGCAGATACATTTAGGATTGCACCATTAGCATCCTAAGATGATAACTGGCTTTTTCCATTCCCTGCACTAGCATGACTTCTGCACATACATGCTGCTGGAATATGCTGAACAGGATAGGCTGTATGCCGGACTGAAAGCAAGCACCTTCTCACTTCCTGGCACAATACAGGAGATCCCACATGGAGAGCCTGTGCTACGCATGCGCTCGTGGTCAGACAGCACATTAATAACAGCCCGAGAAGATGGCATCATTTCCTTCTGGTCTCCAGAGCTCAAGCTAAAACGTAGCAAGATGGTGTTTGTATGTCACATTTTTTCCTCTCAAAGCTTCTTGTATTATTTGTTTGTTTCAATTTAGTTTGCACCCTAGTTTCAGGTGACCGTATCCTTTTAGAAATCTTTCTTGTTTACCAAACATTTAAAAACTCCCTTCTTACTAAATATTCCCTTCATTCATCCTATCTTCAAGTGGCACAGTGTTTAGAGTGTTGGATTGTTAGCTGTGAAAATATGAGTTCAAATCCCTAGTCTTCCATGAAGCTTACCACATGACCTTGGGCCTCTCTCTCTCTCAGCCTGACCTATTTCACAAAATCACTGAGAGGATGAAGTGAGGTGCCTAATAATAATGGCTGTGCACTCAAGTTATTTTTAGACAAATTTTATTTTCTAAAAATGTGAGACTAGTAGTTTGTAGTATTTGTGTCTTGGGAATAACTATCAGTGCTTAACTCCCCCCACCTCTTATTTTTTAAAGGATAAAACCCACAAGAAATCAAAGTGGTTGATGAATTTCACTATCATGGCACCATACAACAAATTAATCTTGGGAACTGGGTAAGTGTGTTATATATGAAAAGTAAAAGAGGGACCTTTTGGCAGGATTTCCTTCATCCAGATCAAGGAGATTGGAGCTCATTGGGATAAGCTGCTGAAACAAAACTGTTAAAGATCCTTCCTTCCTGATATTAGATTGCTGAGAGCTATTTGATGGGTATAGCAGAGCCTGAGCTATGAATCAGGAAGTGCCAGATTTGAATCTTGCTCCTGCCGTGAATTCATATGTGACCTTTGGCAAGCTGATTTTTCTTACCCTCAGGCTCTCCATCTGGAAAATAAGAATAATCATACTGACCTGCCTTACAAGATTGTTGCAAGCATTGATTGGTTGATTGTTAAATTTACTGTATAAACTGCCTACCATAACAAATGATCTCAAGGCAGCTCTCTCTCCTCAAGGCAGCTCTCTCTCTCTCTCTCTCTCTCTCTCTCTCTCTCTCTCTCTCTCTCTCTCTCTATATATATATAATCTATTAAAAATTTAAAAGCACAATCATTAAAACAATAAAATAAAACATACAGAAGCACCAACAACCACCAAAAAGAAAACAACTCTCCTTAATGGTTAAAGACCTTGGTGAACAACTTGGTCCTTACCCACCTCATAAAGGCGGCCAGAGAAGCTGAGGAGTAGATGTTCATCAGGAGAGCATTCTAAAGCCTGGGGGCAGTGACTGAGAAGACCCCATCCTACATGCATGACCACTGAGATACACACACACACACACACACACACACACACACACATACACACACACCTATATGTGGACTTCGCTATCCATGGATTTGCCTATCCGCAGTCAGAAAAAAGACACTCAACCTCGGCATACATTAAAAAAAGAGGGAGGACATGCTGACCTCGTGTATCCATAGGTTGGAGGTGGCCAGAAATTACCATGCACATTATTACTGGCTGCCATGTTCTTCAATGGAGACATACAATGGCTCCCAACCTTGTAAAAAAAGAAAGAAAGAAAAAATGCCAAATTTTGGCCAATTTGGGGGCACAGCACGACTCAGAGGGAGCAGCAGAGCACGGTAATAAGCTCCTCCTTGCAAAATTCAGCCAATTTTTGGCCAACCAGGAACCTAACCCATGTGTTCCTATAGGCCCAATGACTCGATATTCATGGTTTTTATATCTGCTGCTGCAACTTGGAATGGAACCCCCGCGAGAATATCAGATAGATAGATAGATAGATAGATAGATAGACAGATGTGTGTGAGAGAGAGATATTCTCATGGGGGTTCCATTTGGGGCAGCACTCGCAGAGATGGAAACTGCAGATATCAAGTGTGTGTGTGTGTGTGTGTGTGTGTGTGTGTGTGTGTGTGTGTACACACACACAAACAAACACACAATGCAGCAGCTACTGATATACAGCAAGATAATGTATGTAAAATGTTTTGAACATTCAAGAGCACACTACAAATTGTTAGTAGCAAAATCCTATTGTAGATACTACTGATAGGATAACCAGAGATAAGGTGTGAACCATATGTACTATCTGAGCTTGAAATTGCTATTATCTTTTTAATAAATTACTGTGAAATAGACATCAGCTCTACTCTTCCTCTAGATGAAGAAGACCTCCTGCTAATACATATGTTTTAATTTTGTAACAGGGATCGTGAACTTCAGCTCTATGAAATTTCTAACTTTGAACCCTACCTTCAGATTACAGGTTTGGAAGCTATACCTTTGAATGTGGATTACTGGTAAGCCATGCCAAGTTCATGTCATTTATTAGTCATGAGCCAATAGTTACTGAGTACTTTTTGAAGGGGCACGGTAGGGATGTGCAGACTGTTTCAAATTCAAAACGTTTGGCCTAGAGATGGACCATTTTGAGTGTTTCAAGATTGAAACAAAACACACTTTAAATAAAGGGCTTGTTTCATGCTCACAACAAAACAATCCTGTTTCTATTCAAAACATTTTGACGTTCTGAGTGCCATTTTAGAGGCATGCTTTCTCCTTGTTGTTTGGTTTTCTGTCACTGGCTTCCGATTGGCTTGCTTCCTGGTTGGCTTGTTATCATACACATCAAGTGTTGTCATGGGCAACTGTGCCCCCATTGACTTGGGGAGGGAGGAGGGAGGAGGAACACAAAAGGAGGGAATTTCAAAATGTATTCAAAGGGACTGGGAGGCCAAGAGAGCCCTAACAGTGTGCCTTTCTTGAAGAGAATATATCAGGAGAGGAAGAAGGAATCAAGGAAGGTTTGATTTTTTTTGGGGGGGGGGGTTAGCGCCAAGTATGATATTTATTTTTTTTGTATTTATAAAATTTGTAGACCGCCCAAAACTCCTGTCTGGGTTGTTCACAACAAAAAACAAATGAAGATAAATATAAAAACCTTAAAACAGTTTAAAACTACAGTCATGCTAAAAAGCTTGGGTGAAATGATAAGTCTTTAAGGACTTTTAAGAAGTTGTCAGAGATGGGGAAGCTCTTACTTCAGCAGAGAGCGCATTTCAGAGTCTTGGGGTAGCCACAGAGAAGGCCTGTACCTGTGTAGCCAGCAGACGGGCTGGTGGCAACTGCAGACAAACCTCTCTAGATGATCTCAATGGGTGATGGGGCTCATGGCAAAGAAGACGTTCTCTTAAATACCCAGGGCCTAAGCTTTTTAGGGCTTTATAGGTCATAAGCAGCACCATATTTTGCCTGGAAACTTACTGGGAGCCAGTGTAGCTCTTTTAGTATAGGAGTAATATGGTCTCTCCAAGATGACCCAGAGACCAACCTGGCTGCTGCATTCTGTACCAACTGTAGTTTCTGGACTACATGCAGAGGCAGCCTCACACAGAGCGCATTGCAGTAGCCAAGTCTGGAGGTTACCAGCATATGTACCATTGTTCTGAGGTCATTTATCTCAAGAAATGTACACAGCTGGTGTATCAGCCCAAGCTGATAGAAAGGACCGCTGGCCACTGCCTCAACCTGGGACACCAGAGAGAGGTTTGGATCCAGAAGCACCCCCAGACGGCATACCTGTTTCTTCTGGGGAAGTGTGACCCCATCCAGAACCGGCAGATCAAATTTGTCTCCTGAATTCTGACACTGCAGCATAAGTACTTCCAACTTATTTGGACTCGGTCTCAGTTTATCCCTCATCCAGACCATCCCAAGGAGGTTTTGGGGGGAAAGGTTAAAAATTTGTTAAAAATTGTCCCCTTGTCCATATAATGCCCTATAACAAAATCCACTTTGGTGTCCCTAGGAGCTACCCATGGGGAACAATGGGGTGTTTCGAGTTTCCCCATTGTTCCCTATGACTGAATCGCTCAAAATGTTTTGTGTTTTGATTCATTGTAATTACCTATTCGACCGCTGTTTTGACAAAATGTTTTAGCCATCTGCATTTTGTTACAAGCCCGAAACAGAACACAAAATCCATTTTGTGCACATCCCTAGGGTTGTTTTTTTAAAAAAAAAATGCTTCCGGCATTATAAGCCTCATAAATGAGGCATGTTAGTCATGACTAATTTAAGCCCCAGTAATTTCCATTGGATATGTCCTAAGTGTCCTTCCAGATGCCAATAAACTGTGTGTCGAGAAGAGCTTTTGAGTAAGTTCTAAATGAGTGCTTACTCAGCATCCAGACACTCCTTCAGATTTTTGGCATCTTTTCTGGTGGGATCTCATGTGTGGGTCAGACAGACAGCAGTGTGCATCATGGATTTGGTATGCATGCAAACAGCAAGCCAGGTTTATATTGTTAGACTTTCTGTTGGCGTATATAACTCTCTAGAACAGGCATCCCCAAACTGTGGCCCTCCAGATGTTGCTGAACTACAACTCCCAGCATCCTTAGACACAATTTTTTGTGGCTGGGTATGCTGGAAGTTGTATTCAGCAATATCTGGAGGGCCGCAGTTTGGGGATGCCTGCTCTAGAAAAATGGCTTAGTCTATGTTATTAGATGAACTAGAAGCCATAGTGATCATGTAAGCAGAGGACAGCTAGTACAGCCTATTTAGAATCAATGTATAGGGAATAGCTCAGTATGGATGAGAGTCAATGAAAGCACGGACTCCTCCTTTGCTTTTCACCTTCTCCCTGCTGTTCCTACTGGTAGCAGGGGAAATGCCTTCTCTGGGAAAGACAAAAAGTGAGCTTTAATCCCCACCTGAACCTGGCTGAAATGGTCTTTTTACCTAATGGGTTTAATGTCTAAGCATCATCAATCTGAATGAACCCCCCCCCCAAAAAAAACCTCTGAGGAAACAGCATCTATGATATGTTAGTTATCCTTTTGCATGTTAGACAATAAATATCATTCAGTCTTTTTGGATGTTATTTCATTTGAGTAATTCTGCATGAAATCATCTGATCTTCAGAATGCTGTTGAGGCACCACAATCAGGGACCTTGTGTAATTTCCTTAGCACCACCTTCTATTCAGCTTTTGCTTTCTGAGATTAGTTCACCACTTTCCATACTACTTATCTGGTGAATGGGGAAAAGGGCGAGTTAATATTGGAAAGGAAGAGCTGACTGGCAGGGCACTGCAGAAACTGTGCAAGGTCCCTGCTGACCATCTAAGAACATAAGAACAGCCCTGCTGGATCAGGCCAAAGGCCCATCTAGTCCAGCATCCTGTTTCGCACAGTGGCCCACCAGATGCCACTGGAAGCCACAGACAGGAGTTGAGGGCATGCCCTCTCTCCTGTTGTAACTCCCCTGCAACTGGTACTCAGAGGCATCCTGCCTTTGAGGCTGGAGGTGGCCTGTAGCCCTCCGACTAGTAGCCATTGATAGACCTCTCCTCCATGAAGGAGAGGTCTGACCAGCCTGTGAGATTCCTCTGGGAAAGATGATGAAAGTCTGCAGGGTGCTAAGTAAGCTCCCACTTACTCACAAATTTTTCTCTATACACGGTTTATTATTGCCTGGAAGAACCCTAACTTTGTTTGGATCTTGGACACAGCTGATGGGGGATTATTGATTCATGTACTGCTGATTGGTGCCTATATTTTGTATTTTAAAAGTTGTTTTTGTTGGGGTGTTTTATGCAGCAGAGGATGTGTGTATGAATTGAGAGTGGCTCATTAAGAGTACCTGGAGACTGATGCTTAAGATCCAAAAGGTTTATTAGGGAAATTACATGCTAGGATAGAAAGTCTGTGTTCCTGCAGGCTAAGTGCCTCATAGTGCTGGGGAAAAGAGAAGGAAGGAGCCTGAGAATATCCATCTACCTGTCAGGTGGGTTCAGAGCAGAGGGTAAGAGCAGAATCAAGAGGGGCTCCCTTACTCACTCCCTTTACTCCTAAAGCTCCTCGTGGTCAGTAGGATAAGCAGGTGCAGAGACCCAGTGCTTGAGGAATTGAAAATTAGCCTAGTCCCCTAGAATTCTTTTGAATATAGTTGAGCAATATTGAGACTTGTGATAGACAGCAATAATGTGCAATTCTGACCAGGATTTCCCAGTGCAGACTGGACTTGTTGCATGCCTCAAATTTTCTTAATGATTCAAAGGAACATTTTTGTCTGAGGAAGTTAGCCCCAGTCTGTCTATTTTGTCATGGTGAGCCAACCTTATGAAGGCTCTTGACACTTTCATATCATGGCTCACTACATGTTGGGGGTGGGGTGGAATATTTGAAAAGTTGGTTGAACCAGGAAGACATGAAGATTTTGAGAAGCATCCAAACTTGTTTTGGAGCATTCACACCAAAATGCCTTGAAAAGGTCAATATGTGATATTCACTACATAAACCATGGCTAAATGAATCAACTCTCACTTTCCTTTCAGCCCTCATTTTTCTTCAAAGAGCCACAGGTGCCAGCAACTGTGGAAATAACATTTTATGGCAGGCCAGAAGTATCAGTAGCTTATGCTAAAACCTCAGTTATTACAATTTCAGTTGTTTAGAAAATGTGAGAAATTTGGGGAGAAACTAGCGTATCATTTTAGAGCAAAACTTCCAGAGCAGAGAACCATCTCCTCAATAAATCCATATGATATGGATTTACATGCGTGTGTGTGCGTGCGCACACACACATTATAATTAATGCTCTTCATTCTTCTTTCTTCCCTTTTTCTTCCTGCTCTACAATTCAGCTACACAGATCATGATGAATGTATAATTCTTTATGGAGATGACCAGGTATGTGTTTCCATAACATTTGCTCGGAAAAGTGCAGGCCTTCAAAACTGGGAGAGGCAGGGAGAGACCGACCCTGCAACATCTGCTGCTTAATTCCTCTGGTTATGGAATGGATGCACAAGAATTTAATGTCTCGTGTATATTTGGCTAAATGCTTTACGAGTAACAAGGTAGAAAAACAGACTAGTAAGGCCTACTCCTTGATTCTTGCCCAGGTCCTTAGTTACTAGCTGACAGGAGAAAATGGACAGCAAGCATTTCTGGTTTATGAAAAACTCACTTTTGGTACATGCTTCATGGCATAATAAAGCACTTTCAGATAAGCAAGGTTAGTTTAATGAACATTCTCTGATGACACATAATTTTCTGAGGGCAATTCCCCTTTGCAATAATGCCAGTGCTCAACAGCTAAATTATGCAGACATTATTTTAAAGTTTAACTTTAAGGAAGCTTTGTATCTGTATTTGTAAATTTTCATATTTGTGTACCCCTTCCCCAGTTGTAAAGAGCCTGTGTTGGGGAATCTGTGTAAATAGATACATAGGAGCAGAACATTTATAAATGGGTATAGGTTAACATCCTGAGTGATGCACATGGAAAGACTCTTTGTGGTAGCAGTGCTCTGCAGAATTGCTCTATGACTAGCACCTTTCACTAATACAAGAACTAGTCTGAAACACGGATTACTTCCCCGCATAACAACCTTGTACAGTAGCCTTGCACCAGGGCAATAGCATTCGTAGTATCTCATCTGGATGCCAGCAATACCAAGAACGAAGGTGTGGTCTGGATGTGTCTAAGTGTCCTGTGCTGTCAGCAGGAAAATACTATGCATATGATGTCCAGTCATCATTTTATAGGAACAAGGCTGTGGGTACAAAGGGAAGATGGAGAACACATCCACAGTGTTTGTTATTTATCTGCCAAATAGGGTTGTTGCCCTCTTTTTAATGTACAGAGACTCTTTGCTTTTAACAGCTGCAGGGGAGGCATCAAATTGACAGGCCAGAGCACTTGTGTCAATAAAAGCAGTGGCAAAGCAAGCAGCTCTCCTACCAAAAGCTTTTCCTGGATTACTTTGTGTTCAGAACCCTGAGAGATAGGTTGCCACTGTCCCTGGGTTTCTCATTTTAGTAACTGAACAAAAAAGGCATGTTATGATCAAGAAGTACATATGTGAAGACCTATTTGTTTTATAGAACTTTTATTTTATTTTTCCTATTGCAGGGATGTGTCAATATTTTGCTCTTATGTTCTGTGGGTGAACTCCTAAGGCAAGTAATTACATTTTGAACATTTAAATTGGGAATAAAGGAAAGCATTAAGTTGATCATTTCAAATTAACTCTCTGATGAACAAATAAGATGTACTTCCAGATGCCCAACAATCAAAATGCTCCCAGCAATAGTAGACAAGATCCTGGAAGTGAAACAGGACGTAATTCATAGAACAGACATCCATTAGAATAATGGATATTGCAAAATCAGCAATAGTAGCACCATGATAATGCCATTAACATGGGGCTGTTATTGCTAAGGTGGGCACACGGGGGTGGGGGGAGGGAGTTCCCGGTTATGCATCGCACAGTGCATTATTGGGGCTCTGGGGGGCAGGGTGCCGTGTGGTGGCGCTTCCCTGTGCCCGACCCCCGGAGCTGCTGGGCGAGCCATGGGCAGTCCGCAAACAGCCACCGCTCATCTGGGCAGGTGATCTGCCCACCCAGGGAACAGTAATAGACCATCTGCAGGGAGGGTTGGGCTAACCCGCTCTCCCCACAGACCCCTCCTAAAGCTCTTCGCGTGGATCATGTGAAGAGCTTCTATAAGTCCCAGTTAAAGCAAAGCCCTGGGGTTAGATCAGTCATGGAGCTGTGGTTTAACCAAACCACCATGTCAACATTCTCGCTCAGTGCGGGAGCTGAGGAGGAAGAAGCACATGCATTTGGATCCACTGATATGCCCCACCTGCTTACCTCTGCCTCTATTTCCCTCCCCTTCCTCTATTCAGTTCCTTATGGAGATTTTTAAATGGTAAACCCCTCAAGGCAGGGACTTGTCCTCTTTCATTGTTAAGCACCATGTGTGTGAATGGCACTGTATAAAATGCCGGTTTACAGTATTTAGACTTCCAGTGATACACAGGTAAGACTTCCTAGTTTTTCTAGGCTGAAGAGAATGAGGATCATAGCATCCTGGCCTCCTTAAATGCTAGCTAAACTAAACACTGGTTTAGTGTCTAAACTATTTAGGGTAGTGAAATCCACAACAGATTGTGAGGAGCTCCAAAAAGATCTCTCCAAACTGGGGGACTTGGTGACAAAATGGCAAATGCAGTTCATTGTAAACAAGTGTAAAGTGATGCATATTTGGGCAAAAAACCCCAACTTCACATATACACTGATGGGGTCTGAGCTGTCGGTGACTGACCAGGAGAGGGATCTTGGGGTCATGGTGGAAAGCTCAATGAAAGTGTCGACTCAAAGCTGTGTAAAAGGCTAATTCCATGCTAGGGATCATTAGCAAGGGGATTGAAAATAAAATAAAATAAAATAAAATGCTAATATTATAATGCCCTTATACAAATCTATAGTGCAGCCATGTTTGGAGTACTGAGTACAGTTTTGGTCACCATATCTTAAGAAGGATATTGTAGAACTGGAAGAGGTGCAGAAGAGGGCAACCAAGATGATCAGGGGCCTGGAGCACCTTCCTTATGAAGCTAGGCTACAGCACCTGGGGTTCTTTGCTTTGGAAAGGAGGCGACTAAAGGGAGACATGATAGAGGTCTATACAATTATGCATGGAGTGCATAATTATGCATCTCCCTCTCTCACAACACTGGAACCAGGGGTCATCCCATAAAACTGAAGGTTTGGAAATTTAGGACCAAGAAGAGGAAGTACTTTTTCACACCGTACATAATTAACCTATGGAATTCTTTGCCATGGGATGGCAAAGAATTTAAAGCCACTACCTTGTATGGCTTTAAAACGGGCTTAGACAAATTCATGGAGGACAGATCTATCAATGGCTACTAGTCTGGTGGCTATAGGCCACCTCCAGAACTTCAGAGGTGAGATGCCTCTAAATACCAGTTGCAGGGGAGTAACAGCAGGAGAGAGAGCGTGCCCTCACCTCTTGCCTGTGGGCTTCTCAGAGGTATCTGGTGGGCCACTGTGTGAAACAGGATGCTGAACCAGATAGGCCTTGGGCCTGATCCAGTAGGGCAGTTCTTATGTTCTAGCTCTATAATCTCTTGAACACTCTTAATCAATGTAACTTAATACCTGTGGTTAGCATAAGCTTTGCAAGGAGTGTGCTGCATTGCTTTGAATCTAGAATTACACTGCATGAATGGGATTTATGCATGTGTTGTGGAATAGCTGCCTTTCCCTCAGCTTGCAACCACATGTGGAGGAGCCACCCTACTGTGCTACCACGGGATCTCCCTGACAATTTACCGCTTTAACTGCTGCCACCAAGTAGACTTTTTTGTACTCTAGGCTGAGTCTACCACAACAGTGTCTGTTGCAAAAACAAACTTTGGCAGAGTGGTAAGGCATGGGGTGGAGAAAATCAAAGCTACAATTTTCCTTTAGATGTAAACAATAATTTTTACTTTGCAATTTGTTACATTTAAATCAAAAGTTGCTTCGCAAGTTTAGTTAAAAACAACAACAACAACAACAACACACCATCAATCAAAAGAACATAAGGAACAAACAAAATGTGGTAAAAAATGCATCCACTAACCTCACTAAGCCCTAACTTAGAATAGTTGATTATCACCTCTGGCAACTCTGGCTTTTCCTCAATTCAGCCTCAGGTTCCGTTCTTTCCAGTTCTTAGTGATTTCCTTTCTGCAGAGATTTCACCTCTCTGCCAGTTATTTGAACAGCTCTGTGCTAGCAATTTTTTAGTTCTGTAGTCTCTCTCAGACTCTCATTCTCCAAGTCTTCTGCTTTGACTGCAAGCTGAACTCTTCTCTGATTCTGCAAGGTACTCTTCTTCTTTCGACTCCAATTTGAACTCTGACTTCCAACTTACTACTCATGGACTTTGACTGTCTCCATGACTATAACTTCAACTAACTTTCTGAATAACCCTTCTATATATACACAATTTTGCTCCAATGTTTTTTAAACAATCCAATCAGTGTAATTCAAAGTTCCCTCCATTTTTCAAAAGTTCGCTTTCCTCCAAAACCATATTGTCAAACTGATATTCTCAAAGTGAAACTAAACTACAGCAGGCATGAACTCTTGACCCTGCCAGCTTTTTCTGGCACTCTACTTAAAATAATGATGAGCTTTGTGCATATTAATACAATTTACCATTCATTTATAATACAAGGACCTATTTATTAAAAAAAAACAAAACCCAAGAGGTCTAGGCCTCATTCCTCCACAGTGTGCATGGGGCAAATGGAAGTAGGGTTTTCTTGGTAACTTCTTCATTAGCTGTGATACATCCCAATGGAAAATAAGTATTATACCCTTCCCAAATTATAAACAAGTATCAGGTGTTTCCTTTGCTGATAAACACCAAGTTGAGATTTTGTTAGATGCCTAATTATTTCTGCTGAATATAATTATCTTCACTTTGCATGTTTTCAGAACATGGAAGAAACTGCCCAAGGTGGAAAATCTCCCTAGTATTAGCCTTGAGAATGCTGCTCTTTCTCCAAATGTCACTTATATCCGTTGGAAGGTTCATGGGGATTGGGTTGCTCAGGTGAGAAAATAAAATACGTACATTGCTCTTGCCTCACCAACCTTTTGGCGTTCTTTGAGAGTGTCAACAAGTATGTGGATAAAGGTGATCCAGCTGACATAGTCTACCTGGACTTCCAAAAAGCTTTTGACAAAGTTCCTCATCAAAGACTCCTGAGGAAACTTAGCTGTCATGGAATAAAGGGACAAGTACATGTGTGGATTGCTAACTGGTTGAAAGACAGAAAACAGAGGGTAGGTATAAATGGAGAGTTTTCACAATGGAGGGAAGTAAGAAGTGGGGTCCCCCAGGGATCTGTACTGGGACCGGTGCTTTTTAATTTATTCATAAATGATCTAGAAGCAGGGGTAAGCAGCGATGTGGCCAAATTTGCAGATGATACCAAACTCTTCCGGGTAGTGAAATCCCAAACGGATTGTGAGCAGCTCCAAAAGGATCTCTCCAAACTGGGGGAGTGGGCGACAAAATGGCAAATGCGGTTCAATGTTAGCAAGTGTAAAGTGATGCACATTGGAATGAAAAACCCCAACTTCAAGTATATGCTGATGGGATCTGAGCTGTCGGTGACAGACCAGGAAAGGGATCTTGGGGTTGTGGTTGACAGCTCGTTGAAAGTGTCTATTCAATGTGCGGCAGCTGTGAAAAAGGCAAATTCCATGCTAAGGATCATTACGAAGGGGATTGAAAATAAAACGGCTAACATTATAATGCCCTTATACAAAACTATGGTGCGACCACACTTGGAGTACTGCGTACAATTCTGGTCACCACATCTTAAAAAGGACATTGTTGAACTGGAGAAGGTACAGAAGAGGGCAACCAAGATGATCAGGGGCCTAGCGCACCTTTCTTACGAGGCAAGACTACAACACCTGGGGCTTTTTAGTTTAGAAAAAAGACGACTACGGGGAGACATGATAGAGGTCTATAAAATCATGCATGGCGTGGAGAAAGTGGAGAGAGAGAGATTCTTTTCCCTCTCACACAACACTAGAACCAGGGGTCACTCCATGAAATTGATTGCCAGGAGGTCTAGGACCAACAAACGGAAGTACTTTTTCACACAACGCGTGATCCACTTGTGGAACTCTCTGCCACAGGATGTGGTGACAGCCAACAACCTGGATGGTTTTAAGAGGGGTTTGGATGACTTCATGGAGGAGAGGTCTATCAATGGCTACTAGTCAGAGGGCTGTGGGCCACCTCCAGCCTCAAGGGTGTGCCTCTGAGTACCAGTTGCAGGGGAGCAATGGCAGGAGAGAGGGCACGCCCTCAACTCCTGCCTGTGGCTTCCAGTGGCATCTGGTGGGCCACTGTGCGAAACAGGATGCTGGACTAGATGGGCCTTGAGCCTGATCCAGCAGGGCTGTTCTTATGTTCTTATGTTCTACAAGTCAATATATTACAAGAGAGGATAAGAGATTAAATTCCACCTGTCTGCATTAGGTCCAGACTACATGTCACATAAATTGTGTCGTTAGGAACTGTGGGCTTTTCCACATGTTGGTTTATTCTGTTTTCCTTTAAGCTCTCACCTTATTTAACAACAGGCTCTCTCACAGGCTCCAGGTGACTGGATTGGTTTCTGAAGAAACCTGTCATCCCTCCTTGTGAATTCTGGCACTCTGGCCAGACTTGGAGCACCACCTTCATGTTTTTTTACAGCTTTACCTGCTGGCCAGTGCTTACTTGCCCATCGTGACCTTTAAAAAATCGCAGCTGGCTAAGGACATTGGGTTGATCACAAGTGAAGAACTGCATACCTTGCCTCCGACAGTTAAGGAGGCTATTCATACGATGGGAGGAAATCGGGCTAGCGGAGGCTAGCCCGATTTCCTCCCATCGTGAGAACCACCGGTCTTGGCTGCGAGCCCGGTGGTTCTTAAGTGGGTCACCCGCTTAAGTAGCCCGGCAGTTAAACCGGGTTTGTGGAGCTCTGCACCACGGCTACTCACAAGAAGACACCCGACCAGGAGGCGGAAAAGCAGCTCGTGCAGGGCATGCTGGAGCTTCTGGGGGCCACACGGCCCCTGAACTACCAAGCCCCCGCCAGCTCCATGATGGAGCCGGCAGTCATGTGGGCGGCCACTGTGGCTGCCCAGAGCAGACTGTCTGCTCGTCTGTGGGGAGAGCGGGCTTAGCCCGCTCTCCTCGCAAACCCTCTCATGGCTCTTCTCACGGATCATGAGAAGAGCCTCATTGGGGCTATTCCCACGATCGGGCAAAATCGGGCTAGGGGAGCCTAGCCCGATTTTGCCTGATCGTGGGTGCCACCGGGCTCGCAGGCGGTTAACCTGCCTAAGTAGCCCTCCCCTAAAACCTGGTTTGTGGAGCGAGCATTCCACAAACACGCTTTTCAAGATCATGAGTAGCTGCAGCGTGGCTCCGTGCCATGGCTACTCACCAAGAGACCCCCAGAGGGGAGGCGAAAAGCCGCCTCCTGGCTCCGGGGATCTTGCTGGATGCTGGAGCTTCCGGGGGCCAATCAGGCCCTGCTCCCCCCAGCCCCTGCCGCCTCTGTCATGGAGCTGACAATCGTGCTCGTTTGCGGGGAGAGTGGGCTTAGCTCGTGAGATCTGGCTCATTGTCTTTTTAGGCCAGAAAAGTGGTACAAGATCAATGACTTGAGAATAGCTGCTGTTTTATAGGGGGAAATTGGTTTGAGGACATTTCAAACAAACACACAGGTGCACCTAATTTTAATTCTAATTTTCCGAGTTTCACCTGTATTAGCTGCATATAAGCGCAATAAAGATAATTCGAAGAAACCTGGGAGCCGTTCACATAGGGCTGCTTTAATAGGGCTCCTGTTGGTTCCTTCCAATTTTTTCACATGCACCATTCAAGTCAGTGTAGGGCAGGCCTGCGCCACATAAGGTCCGGCGACCGGATCTGGCCCACAGGGACTGTTTTGCTGGACTGTAGGTAGGAATATCCTACAGCAACAGCAGGAGCCATGAAGAACTCTTAGCCTGTGCTCCTGACAAGCAGCTGGCGCTTAGTGCAGTTGGGCCACTTAAGCCCAGATGCTGCCCTTTTGTGTTGCTAGCACCCCTGGGCCAAAGCCCACTGACACCATCCCTCATCTCTCCGCCCCACCCACACACACCTTACCCCCTGACTCCAACCTGAGGCTGGCATGTAGTCCAGGTGCCCCATTGACTGAGGAGGGACAGGGCCTATTTTCTGACCACTAATCTTGGTTAAAGTTGATGCAGAGAAGAGATCTACAAGTAACTAATAATTGTTTTTATTAATATTTTTGATAATTAATTTTTATGTGAATTAATAATGTGCTAGGCCCCCGCAGATCAAGTCATGGGTGGTTCTGGTCCACCAAGACATTTGAGTAGTGCACCCCTGGTGTGGGGTGTACCACTCCCAGAGTGGTACACTGGGAGTTTACAACGATCAGTAGTACTTTATGGTGAACATAAGTAGGTTTTTCTTTCTTTCTTTCTTTCTTTCTTTCTTTCTTTCTTTCTTTCTATATTTGCTTGGTGATCTTGTGGAACATCGTTCTGTGCACCTGCACCGTGAGGGTGCATAGAACAATGTTCCGTAAGATCACCAAGCAAATGTTAAAAAAAGTAAAAAGTGAGGCTTTAAGAAAAATCTTCTTATGTTCACCATAAAGTACCTTCTCTGTAGTCTCCCCAGGGCTGTGGAATGTACTTCATTATGAGATTAGAGCTGCTCCATCCCTGCTGGCTTTTAGGAAACAACTAAAGACACATCTCTTAAGCCAAACCTTTTAGTTAGTTGGCGTGTGTTTATGGGTATTTTAATTTGACCTTTTGTATGCCTTAACTGTTTAAAAATTCTTGGTTTTTAAAAAGTGCTGTAAACCACCTAGAGACTTTGGCAGTGGGCAGTATACAGATTTGTCAAATAAATAAATAAATACCACTGGGAGTCAAAGTCAGGAGGCTTTCCAAAAGGAAAAAAAGATAAATGTTATTAAAAGAGGAAAACAAAATGCACTTTGTGGGTGCATAGAATGATGTTCTGCAAGATTACCAAGCAAATGTAAAAAAACCCAAAAACCAACAACAACGAAAAAAGCAAGGCTTTAAGAATAGGCATTCTACCAGCATGGCACCTCCATACATCTCAGGAGAAACATTGGTATATATCAGATATATCGAAGTATCAAAAAAAACCCGCTGTAAAAGGTGGAACTTTTTAGCTTGGATAAATGTGGGCTAAGCTCCAATGTGTAGGGGGAAACCCAAATTGTGTATGGAGTGCTCCCCAATATCTCACACGGACTTCAACATAAATCCACCCAATATATGAATGCACACCTGCCCTTCCAGTGATTAAGCAAAGTAAAATCACCATCTGGGAATGGTGCAAGAGACCAAGTAAAAGAGTAAAATAGCCCCAAGAGAGAACATTCTTCTCTAATCATCAGTTTGTTCGATTTTAATCATATTATTTTCCTCTCTTTTTAGCTGAATTACTATGATTCTATTAAAGCAGTTATTTCTGCCTCAAGTCACGAGTCTACTGCCCTAGTAATAGGTAATTATATTACTGCTGTTAAATCGAGGAGGTTGTTCTTTTGGGTGACCCCAAACCATAGTTGCCTCAGGGAAATAAACCATGTGAATGTGTAACCTTCTCAAGCCTGCTGGCTCCTTCTCCCTTCTCCTTCCCTCTTTCCTTACATGTCGGGGCAATCATGATTTGTTAAATGGCTCATCCAGATCTGGATGGAACTGTTGTTTAACTGTGCTTTATACTCTACGTTAAACCAGAATGTGAGATTCAGTTCTAGTTTCACATCCTGGTTTAATTGTGGTTTGTAAAGCATGGTTAAATGGTTTGGATGAGCCATCCGTGGTGGCTGGTAGAGTTGGAGGAGGGTGGTAGTGTAAAACAAGGTGTAGGTTTGTGGTTTTTTGCATTCCAATCACCTTCTCACCCCACTCTTTTGCATGCCTCCTTTTTGCTTTGCCCCACCACAGTGTTAACCATAGACACGTGGGCTGCTCATTCAAAAGGTTGGGGGACCTGGCAAATGAGCAGCCCACAAGCCTGGGATTAATGCCGTGGTTGGGTGAGGCAAGAGGGAGGCAGGCAGCTGAATGGGGTGAGAGGAGTGTGAATGAGCTGCACCTGTAGCTCCTTCCCCTGCCCCTGCACCACTGCTACCGGCTGCCACTGTGTGAACCATGAAACTGTTTCTTTAATAAACCTGGATATTCATGTCGGAGCTCTGCATTAGAGCTCAGGAGGACAGTAGGGGAAAGAGGGAATACACGATCTTGGGAGGGTTAAAATGTTGCATTCATGAACAAACCATGGTTTGAGTTGAGTTATATGCAGTGGTCAACTTCCAGACTAATGAAACAATGGTGCAGTGATACTCACACTGTAGGGGAGAGGTGGTTTTTGTTAATTTTCCTTTCCCTCTGAAGCCAACTGTGTCGCCAAAAAATATGTCCTTGAGGACTGTCAGGGATATATTTTGGGGTGTCACAGTCAGCTTCAGAGGGGGGAAATGCCCCTCCCCAAGGACCAGTGCAGAATTAGCAGCACAAGTGCTGCGTTGATCTGGATGTCAGCCACTGTCTCTTATCTTTGTTTCCATGTTACAGTGTCATTACTAGCACCCAGAACCTAGATACAGAACTCCTCAAATACGGGATGCAGATTGGAAGTATAATATAGTACATGTGATGAACATAAAGCATGAATAACTGTATGTGTGTACAGATCTGTGTGTGCAGTTTACATAAGTTGTACATGCATTGAACATAATGTGTGAATAAGGCTATACTGTGGGCATATTCTTATAACACTTGAAATGTAATTACTAGATCCTATCAGATATTTTATTTGAGTCTTAAACCAGCAAAGTAACACAAACAAATAGCAACAAGCGGAATACAGTTACCTCCTGTAGGGCCGTCAACTGCTGTGAAAATTTTGCTGTCTGTGGTTGCCATTGAAGGCCATGGCTGACAGCCAAACTAAGTTATGTATGAGTAGTCCCATTGAACTTATTAGTCCTATTAATTTCAGTGGGACTGCTCATGAGTAACTTAGTCTTGATGTCAACCCATATTTATGGCTTGGATCCCACAGAGCAATTGCATTAGCTGCTGAAAGCATTTCCACTCTGCTAGAAAGAGTGGGAAAACTGCTATCGGTTCCAGCTTCAGGATGGGGACACACACACACACACACACACACACACACACACACAGCATCAAAAGCTGGTTCAGACAGTCCCTGGCTTTCAGGATTTACTTTTCAGGGGGCTGCAGAGGGAACGAAGAGGTTAAAAATCTGCCAGTGGGATGCTGTTAATTGTTCTTAAGATGCAAACTATATTTTGTTTTATTTAGAATGCAAGAAATTGTGCAGTTATTATGAACTACTTTTCAACAACAACAAAGTCCTCAAAGCAATCTACATAGTAGAAGAAATGAGAAAATGGTTCCTCCAAAAGGGATCACAATCTCTCAACAAAACCAAAAAATCCCACACACCCCAAAGCCAGCAACAGCTACTGGAGAGATGATGTTGTGCTGGCTGAACAGAGACAGTAGCTCTCCTCTTGCCATGGATAAGAGAGCCATCACTTTCAAAGAGCCCCTTTCAGATCCCGTTAGCAGGGATCAGTAGCCCCGAATGAACCTGGGTGGGGTCAAAGGAGGCACAGCTGCCTTTGCTTCTCGGCAGCTTGGGTTGCTCCTCTCTCTCTCCCGCCCCACCCGAGAGCCTCATCATTCATCAGGTGGAGCTGTGAAGTTAACCACGCAGCTCTACCTGATGAATAGCCAGCTTGCAGGCAGCATGGCTCTCGGATAGGGCAGGAGAAAGAGGAGTAACCTGAACTCCCTTCTTTGGCGCCCACCCCCCTGTTAGGTCGAGCCACTCCTGGCAGGGATATTATTGCGAGGATATCTTTAGCATTTTCTTTCTTTAATATTGTTAGTAACTCTCAGTTCTAGATCATATTGGCATGTATACTGTGCAACAGTCAACCTGAACCCTAAAACTGACAGTTTGATTAAGAACGTGTGTCCTTTTACAGGTTGTGTTGTTGCAGCTACCAATGTTGAGCAACAGATGAAAGAAATAAAAGAACACAGGAAAGACTCTAAGGCAAGGAAAGGGCAGGCAATCCTAGGAGCCCCCTCTTGTAGAGCTGAAGGGGATCAGATTGTTTTCCGAGTCCACAAAGGAGTGAAAACATTTGCACTCAGTAAAAAGAACAACCTCATCGTAACTGGAGGGATGGATCGAATTGTTCGGCTGTGGAATCCTTATATGCCTGGGTAGGATGTTACTGCGTTGTTGCAGCAATTGTGGAAGACTCTGCTACGGTATTTGCAACCTATCCATTGGAGAGTCAGTGGCAAGGGTGTAGTTATAATTGAGCAGATGAGTTAAAAGAACCCGGGGGCCCCCAGCTCCTGAGGGCTCCCCAACTCCATCCCTCCCTAGTTTCTTCATTATCTCCCTCACTCCAAGGGGCCACTGGGGAGAGGGACGAACACGAGCCCCATCTCCCCTGGCTACACCTGGTCAATGGGGTGGACTGATTAGAGTGTTGGAATAGGAATGGGGAAGCTTGGATTTAAATCCGCACTCAGCCATGAAGCTTACTGGATGCCCTTGGGGCGGTTGCTCTCTCTCTCTCCCCCCCTCCCGTCTAATCTTCGCAGGGTTGTTGTGAAATGGTGGGGGAACACCTTCTAGATCAGCCTGATTTGGGGGGGGGAAGAGTGGGACAGAAATGTAATAATTTGCCTGCACGGTTCTATATTTATTTATAACAGGTAGAATGCTGTGATTGTTTTTCAAAAGTCATTGTATAGATTGATCTATACCCCACAGTTAGGTCAATATAAAATAAAATAAATCCTGAATTAAGAAAGTAAGATAAATGGATCCTGGAGCACACTACTGGGTGAGGGCTGAGACTTTCTTGAAGACAATGCTCAGAAATCTGTGAAAGCACCTGCCAATGCTCAAGTACTGTATTTGGTCTTCTGCCTGTGACCTCTTAGTGGACTTCAGCCCTGGAATCCTGGTGTTTGCTCCTTTCTTGGATCTGCATGTAGCTCTGTGGACCAAGAGTCCACAGCTGAGGTTGTGTGCCGTGGTTTTGTGTGTCTATCTCCATGTATCTGTATGTATTGGGTATGTTTCAGTCTCATGAAAGCACCTTTGAAGCCCATTGGCCTACGTCCATTCTGTGTGGGGAATGCTTTTGTGCAGGGTTCCCCCAAGGATTGGTGGCATCCCAGGTGAAGCCGGGCTTTGGTGCCCCCTGCCCCTTTGTCTGTGCAGGCAGGTACATCTTGTCATCCGGGTGGGCACCCTCCATCCCCATCAAGCTGCCCACTTGCTCTCCTTGCTGCTCCACTGCACTGCCTCTGCCCTCCACTCCTGCCACTGCCGGGCAGCCAGCCTGCCACAGCATGTCGCAATGACGTTGCCTTATGATGCAGGAATGTCATTATAACATGCCATGGCAGGCTGGCTGCCCAGAAACAGCCAGCAGCAGCAGCAATGCAGAGGCAGTCAAGTGGAGTGGCAGGAGCAGTGGGCGGAGGTCGTGAGGGGAGCGTGGGCGCCAGGTATGTGGATGATAGGGATGGGAAGTGCCTGCTTACTCAGACAACAGAAGGTGCCAACCCTGGATGCCCACATAGGTGAAGGGGGCAGGAGTGCAACCGTGTTGGGTTGCTGTCCCTCACAGGTTGCACATGACTCAGACCATTAGTGCCCCTCCCCACTTGGCACCCTAGGCCACTGTCTAGTTTGCATAATGACTAATAGCTGACCCTGTTTCCATGTGCCTACCGACAAGAGAGGTCATTTTCAGCTATTCCCTCTTTCCTTGGCAGTCATCTGTTCCTCCCCAAAATATGTCCCTCAGGGATATTATATTTATATTTATATTTATATTTGGAAGGCAGAGGTAGCTGAAGAGGGGATAGGGATGGCCAAAAATCACTTCTCCCTTTGTGTGCAAGCAGAAAGCATTCCCTACACACAAGTCTTTTGGGAGTGATATGGGTTGCTAGATTTGGTGGAAGAGTACAGTAAAATGTGGAGGTGGGGAGAATCCTCAGATGCTTGTGGTGTGTGTAGAGAGGGGGAGAATCTGCACCCCTCTCCATGTTGTTGCATGTTGGAAGCTACTCAGTGTTTAATGTTCTGATCAAATTCCAGAAGGCCAACAGGCATGCTCAGAAGCCACATGGCCCCTATCTTCTATGTCTACATTTCTGAAGAAGACAAAATATTTTCCATGTCAAAAGACAACACAATTAAGGTCTGTCTGTATTTCACATATGCCAAGTTACAAACTTACAATATCCTTAGGGCATTCTTTTTAGCATGTCTCCATTCTTTCCTTGTAGATATGGGATATTGAAGACCAGACTTGCTTATTCACAGCCTGTTCAAAAAACAATGGCATTAAAGGAGAGATCAATGCTTGCCACTATATACCAGGCTCTAGATCACTCTGTGTTGCCACAGATGCACTGGCTGTTTTCCATCTACGATTACGGTAAAAAAGCAAAGTAATCCCAAATCTGTTTATCAGATCTACGTTTTGTACATCTGTGAGCCAAACTGCATCTTACGTTAACACAAAATGATACAGGAAGTACATTTGGGTGGGAGCAAAACAGCTGTGGCTGCCCCCTGATCTGGATCAGAAAGGACAGAGGTGCACAGGGTGGAATTACAGCATTTGCACTTTCCCCTGCACCATTTTCCAACTGAAAATTGCCTTCCAAAGTGACTATTTACCCATACCACAATCCTGTTCCAGATCCATTCCCCACCCCCTATGTATCTTATTTTTGGAAGAAGATGGCACTTCCTATTTACTTCCTATTTTAAACCAGCCTCCTAATGATGGGCTTAACATAACATGTAGTTTGGCCTTAAGATCTACAGGTGAAACTCGGAAAATTAGAATATCGTGCAAGAGTCCATTTTGTTATAATTGTGATGATCAATTTTGTTATAATTGTGATGATTTGTTATAATTGTGATGATCATGGCGTACAGCTCATGAAATTTAATTTAATTTGTTATAATTTGTTATAATTGTGATGATCATGGCGTACAGCTCATGAAAACCCCAAATCCACAATCCCAGAAAATTAGAATATTACATGGAACCAAGAAGACAAGGATTGTAGAATAGAACAATATCGGACCTCTGAAAAGTATAAGCATGCATATGTATTCAGTACTTGGTTTGGGCCCCTTTTGCAGCAATTACTGCCTCAATGCAGCGTGGCATGGATGCTATCAGCCTGATGAAGTGTTATGGAAGACCAGGATGCTTCATTAGCGGCCTTCAGCTCTTCTGCATTGTTTGGTCTCATGTCTCTCATCCTTCTCTTGGCAATGCCCCATAGATTCTCTATGGGGTCAGGTCAGGCGAGTTTGCTGGCCAATCAAGTACAGTACACTGTATACTTTTCAGAGGTCCAATATTGTTCTATTCTACAATCCTTGTCTTCTTGGTTCCATGTAATATTCTAATTTTCTGGGATTGTGGATTTGGGGTTTTCATGAGCTGTACGCCATGATCATCACAATTATAACAAATTAAGGCTTGACTTATCTCGCTTTGCATGTAATGCGTCTGTCTCATATATCAGTTTCACCTTTTAATTTGCATTACTGAAATTAATGGACTTTTGCACGATATTCTAATTTTCCGAGTTTCACCTGTATGTTCACAGAAGTCCCAAAACATTATCTGGGTTGTTGGTATTCAGTGTATAAGACATCCACAAACCACAGGAGGACTGTGGTGTTACCTATGCAGATCAATGATCATCTTAAGAGAAATGGTGAAATCCCCATGTCAGTTGGTATCTTTTTGAATCAAGGCAATTCCCCATGTTTCCAATATCATATTTGCAAATCTGAACCAGCCATGAGGGACACTACCATCCAAACAAGCCCTAACTGGCATATGTGCACAAATGCTGTATTGATAGATCGATCGCAACACATATCAAACTTCTCTTGTTCTTCTTTCCCATAAGGCAGTTTGCCTCCAGATCCCTACTTGGTGACTTCCCATAAGGAACCAGTCTTATGCTGCAAATTCAACAAACTATTCAGGCATGTTGTGAGCTGCTCTGAGCGTTCTGTAAGTAAAACAATATTGTCCAGTAGTTTTCTCTCTATTTTAGAGATGGGAGAGGCTACTGCTCAGTGGCGGAGAATGTGTTTTATTTGCAGAAGGTCCCAGGTTCAATCCTTGGCATCTGCAGGGAAGACTGGGAAAAGACCAGTTGCTGCCAGTCAGTGCATAGGAAGCTGCCATATATTTATATGCCATATATTTATACACAGACTGGCAGCGGCTTCTCCAAGGTTGCAGGCAGGAGTCTCTCTCAGCCTTATCTTGGAGATGCCAGGGAGGGAACTTGGAACTTTTTGCTCTTCCCAGAGAGGCCCCATCCCCTAAGGGGAATATCTTACAGTGCTCACACATCAAGTATCCTATTCATCTGCAACCAGGGTGGACCCTGCTTAGCTAAGGAGACAAGTCATGCTTGCTACCACAAGACCAGCTCTCCTTAATACAGAACTTGATGGACATCACAGGGCAGTTTCATATGTATTTCTCAGTTTTGAGTGAATTTGTCTAATCAATATGTTGTAGTAATGTTTCATGTTCCCCTCGTGTATATATTCTGCTATGTCTGCAACACAGAGAAAATAAATCAATTGCTTTTACTGAAATGAAAATTTAAGTATTTTTGAGTCCAGGTTCACACATAATGCAGAACCTACTTATGAAGTCAATAACCATCTGAACCCACATCAAGACAGGAACTTCAAGTTCCCCTCTGTGTAAACCCGGCCATGCTGTTTTATTGATAAGGGAGCATCCATTAAGGACTGGGCCTTGATTCTCTTAGGAATAAGTTAACTGTAATGGAAATAAATATTTCTTCCTCTGATTATCCATGCTTCCGTTTCCCTCCCATTTCTCTGCTGTCTTCCCTCTTACAATGTTAGGTTGAAAGCCCTTGGGGCAGGACTCTGTCCTCTTGTACTTTGTAAAGTGCTACTGATGGAGACACCACACACACACACACACACACACACCTACCTACCTCGTTGTTGTTGTTGTCGTCATCATCATCTTATTACAATCATAGGTTACTTTTATGTAAAAGAGGCTGTTACACTGGTTCAGGCCCAGATGGAAGCAGAGGCATTCTATCAATCAAAAAAAGCTTTCTTAATTTTGTTTTTAAAATTATTATTTATTTTACAGACAGGAAATTTTAAATTGCTTGGGGCCTCTGTATATGCCACCCTGAGTGTGCTGTGTGCTAGAGCAGAGGTGAGATATGTAATATATAATGAGCTAGGATTTCAGGATCCGCCAATGGTAACTGGCCTCTGCTGGAGGAAAGGTTTTAATCTTGTGCAAGCAGCCTTTGATAGAACTTGCATAGGAAAAATAAATCCTTATGAAGATTTGGGTGGGGGAGATGTGTAAGCTCTTAGGGTTGCAATGTAGGCCTTGGAAAGGATATTTCCAAGGTAGGGTTTCAACGAAGGCCTTGGAAAGAATATTTAGATGCTGTGATGTGTCTATAACTACAACAATTAGAATAGTTTGGACAATGGTTTTTCCCGTGACACCCTATGGATGCGAAAGCTGGACTTTGAAGAAGCAAAATAGAATAAGTATTGACGCTTTTGAACTTTGGTGCTGGAGAAGACTTTTGAGGATACCATGGACAGCCAGGAAAACAAGCAAATGGATCGTAGAACAAATCTATCCAGAATTTTCACTCCAGGCACAAATGACCAGGCTCAGACTATCATACTTTGGACACATTATGTGAAAACCCAGCTCCCTTGAGAAATCCATAATGCTGGGAAAAGATGGAAGAAAGAGAAGAAGAGGACGGCCAGCAGCATGGTGGATGGACTCAACCACGACAGCAATGAATGCACCACTGAGAGACCTTAAAGGCCAAGTTGAAGACAGATCATCCTGGAGAGAATCTATCTATGTGATTGCTAAGAGTTGACACCAACTTGATGGCACTTAATCAATCAATCAAGCTCTTTCCAATGCTCAATGAACTCCCGTGCATGGCCTTTCCATTTACTTATGTAACATTCGCCTTCCCACTTTGTCATTCCCTGGTTGTAGGTGAGAGTGTGAGCTCAAGTAGATGTGGAAGGGGGGTGGGGGAAGGTGGAGTCTGCAGAACATGTGGCGCTTCCATCCTTCCACTCCCATCTTTCTGTAATAGATGGGGGGGGGGGATCCAGTGGGCTGTGTATCTATTATATATTTTGAAGGATGTGTTTGTTTGTGAGACATAAAGTCATTTCCTGATGACCCACAAACACCAAATTTTGCATACACAATCCTGCCACTGAAATTAGCTGAATGCACTACTTTTTTACACTGGAATATGCTCAGTGTATGTTTTAAATACTTTTAAATATATATATATTCTTCTTAAACATATCATTCTTCTCAATTACCTACAGATACCAAATTTTGCATGAACAACCCTGCCACTTCAATTAACTGATGGCATTACTTTTTACATCAGCATATGCTGGGGAAAAGGTTTTTTGTATTAAGCAGAAATGATGAACATAATAATATTTTAACTGTTATTGTTCTCAGCAGATTTTTAATGCTCAGTAGCCAGAGAAATGACTTGAATAGCAAGCCAGAGATTGCCAGTTTGAATCCCCGCTGGTATGTTTCCCATACTATTGGAAACACCTATATCGGGCAGCAGTGATATAGGAAGATGCTGAAAGGCATCAACTCATACTGCACAGGAGATGGCAGTGGTAAACCCCTCCTGTAACCTACCAAAGAAAAAACACAGGCTCTGTGGTCGCCAGGAGTCGACATCAATTCAACAGCACCCTACTTTTAATCAGATCAATAATTCACAAACAACATCATGCCCAAGAGAAGGAGAAGATCCTTCTCAGACTAAAATTTACTATGATTCAAATTTACGATATATGTCATTTATTCAACAAAATAATTATTGAATAAATCTTTTAATTAGATTTATGGTTTAAAATTTTTGATATTGGGTTTAAATTATTTTAATTGTTTAATTGATTTAGCGTTGATTGTTTTGTTTTTGTTTTGATGTAAACCACCCTGAGCAGTTTTTGGAAGGCCAGTATATAAATCAAAGAAATAAATCATAAATAAAAATAAAATAAATAATGTTTGCAGTTGAAATCCTGGAAATTTCAAACTGCTCTTTTACTTCCCTTTTGCAAGCAGATTAATTAAAAAATTATATTACATATAGGCAATTGCAGGCCTCACTTACTAATTAAATATATATAGCTAAAATGAAGATTAATTTAACAGTGATAGAGAGAAAGAGAGGAGGATAGGAATAGCTTGAGCAGATATTATGTTAAAATTATTATTATTATTATTATTATTATTATTATTATTAATTTGATTTCTCTACCGCCCTTCCAAAAATGGCTCTGGGCGGTCTACACAGAGAAATAATAAATAAATAAGATGGATCCCTGTCTCCAAAGGGTTCACAATCTAAAGAGAAACACAAGATAGACACCAGCAACAGTCACTGGAGGTACTGTGCTGGAAAGTGGATAGGGCCAGTTACTCTCCCCCTGCTAAATAAAGAGAATCATCACGGTAAAAGGTGCCTCTTTGCCAAGTTAGCAGGGGCATTAAAAAAACTTAATCTGTAATCCCCACAGCAAAAAAAAAGAAAAAAAAAGATTAGTTTCCAGTATTTCAGCTGGGTCTCTGAGACCTGTATATTTTGTCCACTCTGCCTCTCACTGTGTCAGATGTAAACCTCTGGCTCAACTGTGGAAACAGAAAACAGTTGCTTCTCTCTCTCTGCTCTACTCTTTTCTTGATCGAATCCTTCCTACTTGTCTTGTCTCTCTGATCCTTGCTTATTCTCCCTCCAGATCTCCAATATTCTGGTTTACTTGTCTCTGTCTCTCTTCAGAAAATCTCTTTCCTCAGAATAAACTCTGTGGCAGCGCTCAAGACCAAAGAACCCGTGTTCTCACATTGCATTAGGAGGCTACACTCGCAGGGTTACACTTACTTAAACTATTTATAAGCCCACCCCTTGAGAACACCACTACTCGGGGCGGCTCACAAAATCAGTAAAAAAGATACAATATAAAACTAATAAAATTAATAGAAATTAACTAAAAACAAGACTCAGTTAAAACCAAAATTAAAATTACAAGTTAAAAAGCTAAAATAAAACCCCAGATATGTGGTTCAGATAAAATATTAATCTCTCTCTCTAAATATATGAGATTTTTTTTGCTATTTGTTAAAGACTTTGAGGGAGGGAGCATGGTAGAACTCTTCCAGGAAGGCATTCTGAAGTTGAGGGGCCACAACCAAAAAGGCCTTATTTCTAGTCCCCTTCAACTGGATATCTGCATTGGTGGCAGGGCCATGAGCAGGGCTTCACATGCAACGGACTGGTTTTTGTCTGCTCATTTGTGCACAGAATCTTTATGCTAGCTATTATTTGTCTTTGGATCCTGGCCATGGTGTTTATTCAAATGCTTTGTTGCTTTTTTTAAGGTAGTCAAAGTGTGGGATTTTGAAAGTGGAAAGCATCTGTTTGAATTTGGTAATGCTCATGATGGCTTTGCAATAACCTGCCTCACCTTTGACCCAAGTGGAAGAAGGTATGTTTTACCCACTTCAAAAGGTTCTATCTATCTATCTATCTATCTATAATGTATTTCTTATAGGGATGAGCCGGAAGTGTTTCGGCAACTTTTTGGAGAGACAGCGAAACATTTCAGTGCAGGACAAGTTATTCCCTTAAGGGGAGGTGGGCAGGTACCACCTGCCCATCCTCCAATTCCTTGCTAGTGCACCGCAGCACAGTTCAAGCGGAAATACCTCCGTGCAAGCGGCATCTTGTGTTGCCTGCTCCTTTGAAACGCCACACCGTGACAATGGGATGCATTCCCCAGCTTCCCTCGTGTGGCATCGGCCCGTAAATGGTGTTGGTGCACTGATGCTATTTACGTGCTGATGCCATATGAGGGATGCCAGGGGACGCAAGCCATCGTCACGGTGTGGCATTTCAAAGGAGCAGGCAACACAAGATGCCGCTTGGCGTGGAAGCATTTCTGCTTGAACAGCACTGCGGCAGGCCAGCAGGGGTTTGGCGGACAGGCAGGTAAGACCTGCCCACCTCCCCTTAAGGGAACCCCTGGCTGCCTTTGAATGTGCACCAAAGCAATTCGGTGCACATCCCTAATTTCTTACTGGTGTAAGTTCCATATTGATGAATTTTCATCACTTTCCAGACTAATTACAGGAGGAAGAGATGGCTGCTTGAAAATATGGAATTACAATAATGGACATTGTTTGTACACTTTGAAAAGGGGTAAGTGCCATTCAGGAAACTCATACCAATAGAAAACTCAGATCACGCAGATATTTCAGTGTTGCTGAATTTCTCTTCCCTGCAGAAGACAAAAGTAATGAAGTCTGTGACTGCACCTATGTGGAAGTAAACAGAAACAAGTAAGCAAGCCTTTTTTTAACCAGACCTTACCATGAGTAGTGAGAAGACAGGGCAGGGATGACCAACTTCTGTATTTTAAGGGACCACTCTATTAGGAACAAAGGAAACAAACTGCCTTATACCAAGTCAAAGCACTGGTCCATCTATAGCTCAGTATTGACCACACAGACTGGCAGAGGCTTCTTCAAGGTTGCAGGCAGAAGTCTCTCTCAGCCCTATCTTGTAGATGCTGGGTGGGGGGGGGGACTTGGAATCTTCTGCATGCCAATGCTCTTCCCAGAGCAGCCCCATCCCCTAAGGGGAATACCTTATAGTGGTCATATGTGTAGTCTCCCATTCAAATGCAAACCAGGGCAGACCCTGCTTAGCAAAGGGGACAATTCATGCTTGCTACCACAAGACCAGCTCTCCTCCCTATTAACCAGGTAGCAATCCGAGAGCCACATGAACCAACCAACCTTCGTGCATGCTCAGGTTCCATAAAGGTGTTGGCACTGTCCAGCAGATAGGAATTTCTTTCTCACATTACCTGGCCCCAGGATGGGACCCTGAATGGAAGGGAGCCCAGGAACACTTTGGCTACCAGGGCTCAGGGTCTGTAATTTCTCCACCCTCCGACTATTTGACCCCCAGCAAGGGAAAGAAGGCAGGCTCGCTCACAAGAAGTTTGGTCACTGCCACCCTGATGAATGAGGCAGTCAGTTGCCATGGAGAATGAGGAGAGGTGAGAGATGATAAGGTCTGCTGAGGCAATAACCAGCAGCCCAGTCAATCAAGCAAGTCAGTGAGAGAGGAGTGGCTAGATGCACAAAAGGCAACTTGTGTCATGTGGGACTCAGGCAGGGTCTACCCTGGTTGCATACGAATGGGAGACTAGATGTGTGAGCAGCAGCGGAGGGAGGCTGGCGGCCGCCCGTGTCTGGCCGCTGCGCAGCCCTGTTTGGGAGCGAAATAGTGCCCCCCACGTCTGATGTCAGATGTGGGGGGCATGTCTGAGGCCACGGGGCATGGCCCCTGCAGGCAGCGGCCCAGGTTCTTTGAACCTGTTTGCCCAGTGGTGGCTCCGCCCCTGTGTGTGAGCACTGTAAGATATTCCCCTTAGGGGATGGAGCCACTCTGGAAAGAGCATCTAGGTTCCAAGTTATCTCCCTGGCATCTCCAAGATAGGGCTGAGAGAGATTCCTGCCTGCAACCTTGGAGAAGCCGCTGCTAGTCTGTGTAGACAACATTGAGCTAGATAGACCAATGGTCTGACTCAGTATATGGCAGCTTCCTATGTTCCTGTGTCTGTGTGTGGGGAGTCCTTCCAGAAGGAGATGACACTTGGGATTTGAACATGGGGCCTCCTGTATGTGAGACCTTGTGGTTCCAGAGGGCTGTGTATCCTCAGGGAACTTGCTTGGTCTATGTATGTGTTTATGTATTTTTTCAAAAAATATTATTTATTTATTTAAAATATTTATACCCCGCCCCCTCCAGTGCCATTTATCCACTTTATTTTAGTAGACAAACCATAAAGCAATCTGAAACAATATAATCAAACCTTAGAAAAATAAAAGCAACAACGCTCAGTACAATTTCCTCATAACAGCATCAAAACAACATACAAAGCTCAGTATAATTTCCTAAAAACTCAAACTTCATAAACAATATTTTTGAATAGTCTTGTTTAGCCTGGTCCTCAAGGATATATAGGTAGATATGGCTGGGTGGATGGGCTGGTGTCCTATGCAGGGGCGGTCCTGCCATGATGTAGGTTGAGGCAGTTGCCTCAAGCATGAAGAGGGAGGCATGGGGTGGCAGTTGCCAGCCCACCACCACCCTGGGTGCCACCCCATGTGCCTCCTTGCTGCCCACTGTCACCACCCTTCCTCACCCCACTGGCATGCTTTTCATTCTCCCCTCCTCACCCTGCTTGGGGTGCTTTGCTTATTTCCTTTCTTCCCTGCTCCCAAGTGAGCTAGGACCTCCCATGTTGTTACTGCCTGGCTTGGTGATATAATCTGAGCTCGAGAGCATGACCTGAGAGTGCTGAGCACTCACAGGTAGGGGTGTGTGTGTGTGTGTGTGTGTGTGTGTGTGTGTGTGTGCGCATGATATTTTCCTTCACTTCAGGCAGCATAATGTCTTGGACCACCTCTAGTCTGAAGAGGGATATTTCCCTCACCTGTGTCTGAGTGAATAGAGATCTGCTTTGTGAAGCATACATTGTGGGTTCTAGTTATGCCTGCTCCTTCTCTGATATGACTGTTGCTGCCCAGGCATGAAAAAAGTAAGTTTGGTCTTATTTACTTTTACCCAGCCATTTACACCCCACCTTTTGATCTTTCACAAGGATCTCCAAGGTGGCTAACAATTAAAGTCATAAATAAAATACAATAGATTGTATTAAAATAAGAATTAATCCTAAGAACATAGGAAGCTGCCTTATACTGAGTCAGACCATTGGTCTGTTTAGTGCCCTATGGTCTACACTGACTGATGGTAGCTTTTTCAAAGTTTCAGGCAGGAGTCTTAGCTGGAGATGCCAGGAATTGAACCTTCTGCATGCAAAGCAGATGCTTTACCACTGAGCTACAGCCCTATCCCTCTACAGCAGGGCTTCTCAACCTGTGGGTCCCCAGATGTAATTAGACTTCAACTCCCATAATTCCCAACCAAAGGCCACTGGGGCTGGGGATTATGGGAGCTGAAGTCCAATAACATCTGGGGACCCACACGTTGAGAAGCCCTGCTCTACAGTCCCATCAATTAGCAATCAGTCATGAACAGACCAGAACAGCACATAAGGAAAGACACTCTCATTCTTGTAGTACAGCTAGAATCATACTGCATATCATCACTGTGTAGTATTTTAAAGCATTTTATGCTAGCTGTCTGTTGTTTTGACTTCTCTTGCAGCAGATCCTCCCTTGTATTAGCAATAGGAATATGGGGTGTTAAATAACAATGACCATGAGCTATGAAATATCAGGTACTGTCAAAGTTTCTGAAAATTAGGGATGTGCTGAAACACGATTTGGCATCCAAATCGCAATTTGGCACATCCCTACTGAAAATAGTGATCAGACAGTAAATACTATTCCATGCCTCCTATTAAACACTGTCACATTATTGATAGCAAATGCAAAATATTTATATATTTAATTCTCCTAAACATACCCGTCACTAATCCCATGTGTGGCAGCTCTTGTGAGAGCAGCTGCCTGGGGATAGCAATGGGGACAGGAGAAAATGGCGGCGGCTGGCCAGCCTGGCCCTGGCCCTGCTGCTGGTCGGCCGAAGGAAGCGGCGGTGGCTGCCTGGAGGAGGCGGCGGCAGCGACGGGCCAGTGGGCTGCCCTGGTCCTGGCCAGCTGCCGGTAGGCCAGAGGAGGAGTCCGTGGGCTGGCCTGGCCTGGCTGCCAGGAGGAGGGGGTGGCAGGAGGTGGCAGGCTGGCTTCCTGCCTGGCCCGCAAGCCAGAAAGCATGGGATGGGGGGGGAGAAGAAGCGGGCCGGCTGGCCAACCAGAAAACATGGGGGGAGTGGCCAGCGTGGTGGGGGGACAGTGGTGGTGGGTGGGCCGGCCGGAGGCACAGATGCTCTGCGCCCAGCCCAGCTAGTATAGTATATAATTGATATAATATAGTAACATCGAGTACTGAATACTGGAAAATTGATCCATATAAGACATACGGAGGAATATTCATTTCAGTTCTAGCACAGAGACACTTGTTGGGAGAATGCTTCTGTTAACTCAGTGTAGAGTCTGGAAGCAGGCAGGCAAATGGGGGGAAATGTATTTTGAGAGCAGCCGCAGCCGCTGATCTAGTGGTGCAATTGGTCAGCTCAGCACATGGTACTTATAAGGCAGTACAAGGTTGTGAGTTCAAGCCTCACCTGGAGCATTTTTAATTTTAGAGACCAGCGTATTCCCCTCCTATCTTTCTGGTATGGAGCCTTGTGAGCCCTTTGTAGTTGGTTGGGGATTGGGATTTGAGTCTCCAAACCACTCAGTATCGTATTCATGACCCCTGAGCCAGCACCAGTCCCAAGAAGATAAACAAGTTTCATTTAAGCATGTAATGTTGCTGTTCAAGGGACATTCAGATTAATAATATCTCCTTTCAAAATTTTATTCATCTTTCTATCTCTATCTATCTCTATCTATCTCTATATCAAATTTGTACATCATCTTAAACTTTCATCTCTGGGCAGTTAACAATAGCATAAAACAAGTTAAAAACATATACAAAAACTTAAAACAATTTAACAATTTAAAATAAACCAGAGATTAAAGCCTAAAAAAAATAGGAAGCTGAGAAAACTTGGACGAAATGATGGGTTTTCAGGTGTTTTTTGAAAATTGCCAGAGATGGGGAGGATCGTATCTCAGCAGGGAGCGCATTCCACAATCTCGGGGCAGCGACTGAGAAGGCTTGTCTCTGTGTAGCCACCAAACGAGTTGGCGGTAACTGGAGATGGACCTCCCCAGATGACCTCAATGGGTGGTGGGGCTTGTAGTGAAGAAGACGCTCTCTTAAATACCCAGGGCCTAAGCCATTTAGGGCTTTATACGTTATAACTAGCACTTTGTATTTTGTCCGGAAACCTATTGGCAGCCAGTGTAGCTCCATCAGTAAAGCAGTAACATGGTCTCTCTGAGATGACCCAGAGACCAACCTGGCTGCCGCAAAATGCCTTGAGTTTGGCCTAGCAGCACAGAAGGCATACTTTAAGTTGGTGAATCAGAGTAGAAAAGGAGATGGTTGCCATATAGGGTGTGGTCTGGCAGTGCTTTAGGAGGGGAAACCTTATTAATCAAATTTCAGATGTGAAACAATATGAAGGGGTGGTATGTTTGAATAAAGATCATTGAAGGCGTGGAAGGTGACACAAGGGCAGTTCTTAGTGGGGAAATGTATAACAGGGGATGCAGGGTATAACATCCACTGCTAACTGAGCAAAGAGGCATGTTTTAAAAGTGGTGATTCTCTTTATTTAGCAGGGGGACGAGCAACTGGCCCTATCTAACCCCTGCACAGCATCTCTCCAGTGACGGTTGCTGGCATCTATCTTATGTGTTTTTTCTTTTCTTTTCTTTTCTTTTCGATTATGAACCCTTTGGGGACAGGGAGCCCATTTGTTTGTTATTTGTTTATATCTCTGTAAACCGCTTTGGGAACTTTTGTTGAAAAGTGGTATATAAATATTCATTGTATTGTCCTGTGTAATGCTGAGTCTTGTGTTGAAATGAGGAAACCAATGCATATGAAATAAAGTATGGTTTTTATGGCCTGTGTTGAAACGATGGAAGTCATTGCAATGGTGCAGTCTATTAGGATGCTGCACTTGTATGGTAGTACAAGAAGCTGCAATGCTAGGGCAAACTATACCTGGGTACTATCCTTTAGACCAGGGCTTCCCAACCTTGGGTCCTGAGATACTGTTGTACTACAACTCTCATGAGCCCCAGTCACAATGGCTGAAGGCCAGGGATATTATGGGAGATGTAGTTCAACAACAACTGAGGACCCAATGTTGGGAACCCTTGCTTAGACTGCTGTTGCCCTCTTATGTTGAAGATGAGGTGATATCACGTAGCAAGGTATTGCTACAAGCAAGGTGCATTTAAAATATCTGAATTTCTGGGAATTCAGCGGAACTATGAGGCAAGAACTAGTGGCACTAGTTACAGAAGCTTCTGTGGAAGCATGATGAGAAAGTCAATAGTACAGTTATGCTGTAGTACTTATGAGTTGTCTGCTTCAAACCACACATGACAAAATTCTCCTTTTTGTGTTGCATGTAAAGGTACAGGCCAGGCTCCCCTCAGAATCTGGACATCAAACCTTATTCACAAATAAGTTGGCAGCCAAGCATTGCTGGATATATGCTGTGGAACAGTAACCTTGTACAGATTTCCTGCATTGCACAAGTCTGAGGCTCTAATTTTGCAGATTCTTCTTTTCAACAGCCCCCACCTCATTAGTTTGCTTGCTTGCAAACTAATCTCCTAGAAAAGAAACTAATCTCACTGTCATTGATTGATTGATTGATTGATTGATTGATTGATTGATTTTCCAGGTATATCATAGGTGTTGGATGGGACAGGAGGATAAACATGTTTTATGTAAGTAGTAAGATGGTATACAAAAAGCATCATTGCATAATAAGCTTGTATAGTAATTATTTAAATTCATCACGTGCCATATAGATACCACCCTCCCATGTTTTCCAGGTGTCTCCCCACCCTCCTCTGGGGACTCCCCCTCGCACTCCCCCTCGCTCCCGGCTGGGCGTCCCAGAACCGCGGGAGGCTGCGGGGCTCACTTGAGTCCGTCGCTCCCCATTTGCCACTACGAGGGGGCTGCAAAGCGGGGCGAGCGCTTACTCCGGAGGCCCCACACTGTAGAAAGACAAAGAGTCAGTTTTAAACATATCTAACTTCATGTTGAATTATGGTCAATGGGCCCAGTCTATGGCATAGTTAAGTGTGTGTTCATGTGCACCAGGGAAGAAAAACTCTTTCCTTCCCAGGCTTTCCAGCACATTTTCCTACAAGACATATCTTTTGCTTGGCACTTGCCAGTCTATGGGGAACAGCTCTCCTTCTCAAAACAGTTAGTACCAACATTGGTGCTGTTGTGAGCGATAAGTATAAATTATCATATACTAGTTGGTAAGGCCAGTTGCTGACTGGTCAAAGTCATTTTGCGTAGAGCACATTGATAGGAAAATTCAAGAAATTAAATATATGTAATAGAATGTTTTTATTAATGTGCTTGCAAAAGGGAAGTAAAAGAGCAGTTTGAGATTTCCAGGATTTCAACTTCAAGCATTATTCATTTTATAGAATAATTACTCCATATGGTAAATTTGAATCATAGTGAATTTTAATCTGAGAAAGATCTTCTGCTTCTCTTGGGCATGATGTTGCTTTCAAATTATTGATCTGATTACTTAGTATTAAAAATATGTTAAGAACAATAACCGTTACAATATGATTATTATCTTCAGCATTTCTGCTTTAAAAAAATGTAAACTTTCCCCCAGAATATTATGATGTTAAAAAACAGTGAATTCAGCTAATGGAAGTGGCAGGATAATTCATGCAAAAATTGATATCTGTAAATAAGAGAAAAGTATGATTTCACAATTTCTTTTTAAAATAAAAATTAACTTTCACTGAGCATATTCCAGGACAAAAAGTATTGCTAACTGAAATCTTGCCACTAAAATTCAGCTAATTTCAGTGGCAAGATTGTATATGCAAAATCTGGTATCTGTAGGTTATAAGATTGTCAAAGGCCTCTGGAGAGACCCCCAGATTATTGTATGTCTGTGTTTGGGAACATAGATTTTTCCTTATTCCATAGGCAACTGTTGTTCTCTGGAGGGAGCTAGCAATCCCTAACAGAGAATTCTTTAACACCCTTACAGAACTATAGTTCACAGGGTTCTTTGGGAAACAATGGAACTGATATAAAACTGATACACACAATTTATATTGTTCTGTGTTCACTTGTTGCAGGATTCCCCAGATAACTTCCATCACTTCCAGAAGCCTCAAGCCCACTGGCAAGATGATATTGTAAGACTCCATCGCAGCTGCTTCAAATTTAAAAAGTGTGTTTTGTATAGTTTAAAAATCATTAGCTGAGGCTGGGCACAAGGTACAAGGTTTGACATAGGCTTGCACATAGGTGTTTAAATGTAGGTTATCAATGTGACAGTAATCCTTTTGTCTTGGAAACACCCTTCTGTATGGGAGAGTTTTCAAAGTCCAGCAGAGATCTGAAGAACTATTTTAGGCATTCCCAATAGAATGTGTGACCTTTCACCCTTTGAATGGCAGACTGTCCTCCTCCCCGTGCCATGTTACAGATGCTTATGAATCTCCCTCCTTTTCAAACGTGTTGTAAGGAGGGTTCAAATAAGGGTAACAAATGAAGACCCAGACTTTAAGTGCATTCATGGAACTTCTCATGCAGTTATTTGAATCCGTGGGCTACACTGTTAGGGTGCAGCTCCTGGATGCCCATTTCCAGTATTTGCCTGACCAATAAACTACATGAATTAAGGTGGATTTTGTTCTTTGAAAAGTGATGTTTTGTCTGCTGAAAAAAGATAAGATTCTAAACAGTCTTTATTTTGCACATATTTCAACTGCCAACAAAGTGAAACCCACAGTGCTAAATGTACCCATGTCATACTTGGTTATATTTATTAATTTTAAAGTAGATACCTTGCTTTACAGTAAACATTCTCAAAAAAGTTTACACTATGGAACGAAATAGCAAAGTAAAACAGCAACAAGTTGAGAGAATGATATTTTTGCTTCAGAACAATTCAGCTAGGGTTCATTGGTCCTTGTGATTGTCCTGTGAAAGATCATGGTAAGAATTTACCTTAGAATATTATGCCCTAAGTAATAGTTCAGAGAGCTACTTTATGCAGGCTCACACACCCAGCAGGCCTGTTGACTTTTTCTTGAAACAGCAAACGTTCATGTCAAATCATAAATGGCTTTTGAAGTTCCTCACTGAGTTTTTGAAGCAGTGTAATCTGCAGCGAAGAAGCTTGCTGTCTGAGGACACATTTGAAGTTCCCATTAGGCATGGAACTACTTATGCTGGGTTATATAACTGTCAACAGAAACCATATGAGCATTGGCAACTTTTCTTTAAAGGACAGATGTTCATAACTTTAAGAAGGAGGACAAAGTAAAGTGAAATTCTTTGATGGACTACATGTATGAGGCTGAGCTTCACTGAGTTATTTAGGCATAAAGCATGCCATTGAGTTTATAGACCTTGTACATTTCCACTCACAAAAGTTATTCTACTAAAAGTTTTCCCCTTCTCTATTATATAGGCTTGTTCGCAAGGGCAGACCTAGCAAAAATACTGAATTTTTTGATTCAAATCTAAAAATCTTGCAGCAGATTGCCATTCAGCCTTGTGTGTGATGTTGAGGCGGTTCCCACAATCAGTGGGAGCCGCCTGGAGAGGGTTAACGGGGAGAGCGGCCGCAGCGGCCACCCACACAACTGCCGGCTCCATCACGGAGCCAGCGGGGGCTTGGGAGTTCGGGGGCTGCATGGCCCCCGAAAGCTCCAGCATGCCCTACGCGAGCACACAGGGCATGCTGGAGAGACCCCCGAGCTGGGAGGCTGCTTTTCAGCCTCCTGGTTGAGGGGGTCTCCTCGTGAGTTGCCATGGCGCAAAACCATGCTGCAGCAACACATGATTAAAAAAACCAGGTTTGCGGTGCAATCGTTCCGCAAACCTGGTTTAAGGGCAGGGGTAGTTTAGCGGGTTACCCACTTAAGAACCACTGGGCTCACAGCCGAGTCCGGTGATTCGCACGATGGGAGAAAATTGGGCTAGCCTCCGCTAGCCCCAATTTCTCCCATCGCGTGACTAGCCTAGTTGTTTCATAAGGTTTGTACTGCCTTTGAGCACTCACTCACACAGGGGAAAGAGGGCCAGTTCTGATAATGTCCCCTCAACCAACCTACCAGATCACATGGGGAGGAGTGTGTCTGTGTACGCATCTCTTCGGCCTGTGCACAGTTCCACCACTGCATAATTGTGTGGGGAGGTCGGGCATCTGAACCACCCCCCACTGCCTGATTTAAATAACTTGGTGGGATGACACGCCAGGCGAGGAGACATTCATTCACACATGTTCCTCCTCATATGTTTGGGGAACTAGTTGAATGTATTGTCACACAATGAATGTGGAACAGCATTGCTCTTTGGTTTTTCTATGACCTTTTTTTTCTTTTCCCCTTATCCAGAACCGGGGACATAAGGAGGATATTCTGTGCATTGCTCAGTGTCCACCTACTCTTCTTGCCACCTCAAGTTATGATGGAGAAATTATTGTTTGGAATATGCTCTCAGGCCACATATGCCATAAATTCTGCACTCCTGTTCCTGCTGCCTCCACTGGTAAGCAGCAGAGAAACAATCCCACATTTTTGCCAGGCCTACTACATCTCCATTAATCATTTTCCGAATGAATCATTGCATATTGAATTGAGTAGAAATGGAAAACTTTGGGAAGGTTCAAGGTTGAGGCCCTTCCCAAATTGTTTTACTGTCTAATAGGCCTGGTATGGTTAAAACACACCAGTTTCCAGCACACCAGGGAACTGGGCTTTTTAATTTAACTTCTGATATGTAATTGATCATGTTATGATTTATAGATGGGTGGGCAGGAGATGACCCTCCATTTGGTATGAACTCTTAAATCCAGGCATCCAAGTTACTTGGCCGACACAATCCTTACTGGCAATATTTGGGCTCTGTAGTAGAGCATCAGTAATTACACAAGGTTTTTTTTTTTGTTGTTTGTTTGTTTTTGCAACGAGTCAGATCCTGTAGCTATTTGTAAAAGAAGCTCTGACTTGCAGCCCACATCTGGGCGTAAGGACCTCTTAAATTTTTTTTAAAAATGAAACAGAGCTGGACATCTCTGCCCTATTTGTCATGCAGATGCTGCTTGAGTTGCAGCAGCTGTGTTACAGCATAGGATCAGGATATAATCATATATGTAAGTCAATTTTGCAATTCTGCTTGGTGTGATGTATTGGATAGGTTTTGATAGTGCAGAGCTAGATTAAAGGTCTTGCTTAAATAGGGAACTCAATTAATGACTTTGGACAATTTAATATCCCATAGCCTAAATTAATTCAGAGGGATGTTGCAAGAGGTTGCGATCCACACAGGACTCTTTTAAAAAATGTATTATAAAATGTGTTGCCTTTTAAAAAAAAATCACATTTAGGATGTGTTCACACCACATACCATCTTCACACCCATTTTTTCAGGTTTGCTCTATCATCCCCACTCATACCCCTTTTCTTCTTTATATTTAATTTATCATCCCGTCCTTCCCACCATACACAATAACAACCTAACCTTAGGCACAGAAGTCATCCTTTTTCTTTTTGCCAAAGTATCCAAGTAAAAATGTGTTTGGTTGCTCCACAGTAATGCTGTTAAGACACTCCTCAATTTATTTATTTTTAAATGAAACAAATGGAGGCCAACAACAATAACCTGTTATAGGAGAAATGGGGCAAAAGGGAGTTTGTTCACAGTGGGCACATGCTGATCTGACACTCAAGGGGAAAGGATGGAGAGCAAACGTAATGGGACTTGCACCACATAACTAGTGCAATGCTACTCCTTGTCCCTGTGAATAAACCAGGGGTGACCAACCTGAGGCTCTTCAGCTGCTGTTGGACTACAATTCCAATCATCCCCACCCTCAGTTGCACCTGGGGATGATGGGAATTGTAGTCCCATAACAGCTGGAGCCTTGGGTTGGCTGCTCATGGTATAGAGAGATTACAAATTGCTTCCCCGCTACCCAAACCCTTCTGAGGAATGGGGCGAATCAAAAACAGGACATGCAATGCAGCGCAAACAGAATATGCTAATCATAATAGTAAGAATGGCAGATAGTTTAAAACCTGGCCTATATGAGCACACTTCTAACAATGTTCTGAATTAGGTTAGGCTACAAAATATTGAATAACCCAAGGCCAATGCTGTCATAGCACAATAAAATCCCTTAACGGTTTAATGACCTTTTCTTTAAATGAGTGAATCTTCTTTTTGCTCTCCTCAGCTCTTGATGCAAGCGTTACTCAACTTATATTTCTAAAGACCCGTGCTGTGAAATTTGAATCAACAGTCGCCTCTCTTATTTCCAATGGGCCACAAGGTAGGATTCATGCAATACAGTCTGTGTTTCAGCCTAGGAGCAACTCCAGAAAAGAACTAAAACATGTAAGTATTCTATTTTTGTTGTTACTAAATATTTCAGCTCATGTTATTCATTCTTTTCCATACAGGCTATCTGTACTTCTGGAGTCTGTGCGCTGTGGATCCACTTATAGCAAGTTTTACACCTGTAAGTTTGAAGTAACTCAGTTTAACGATACAAAACATTTTGGAAACAGAGTGTTTGGGAAGGTTTGCTGTTTAATGCAATAAAGGTCAGATTCTCTTTGGAATGTGCTATCTATGACCACAACTTTTCATGTGTTGATAGATTGCAGTTGAAGGCCACAATCCTTGTAATCATACTAGCTGGTCAAATATAGATCTCATTGAATTTGGTGGGACATACCCATGTGCAAACTGATAGCAAGATTGCAATAATCAAGACTAGGTACATTCACACAATGATAAAAAGGGTAGGAGAAGTGAGTTTGGGAGCGGTGTGCACTCCTGGTTTCTGCTCATGTGTGAGTAAAGAGGAAGGTAGGAGATGTGAACAATGATCGTCTGTTAAGCGGCTGCTGGGTAGGAGGGATTTTTCTCTCACCTTGTTAGAACTCGGTGCAATTGCTGGGTAGGATGGAGTTCTCCTTCCCAGCAGCTGCCGCTCAGCAGGTAATCACTGCCTGCCTGCCTGCCCTATCTGGTTTTGTACTCACATATGACAGAAAACAGGAGCACATGCAGCTCCTGAATGGGAAGGACACTTCTCCTACCATGATTATCATTGTGTGAACTATGTTGCTGTGTAAATTGATGTAAATTGGGGGTGGCCAGCTGGCATCATGGGCTGGATCCAACTTGTAAGCATGGTCGCAAGTGGCCTAAAATTTTAATCAAAGTGTGGTTAAAAAAACAACCACCATTTCTCACAAGTGGAAAAAACACAATTAGACTCTACATGTATTTCATATACATTTTATTATATTACTATAATATATTACTATAATTATTATATTGCTGCATTTTGTTATACAGAAATATCTTCATTTGTGGGGGTTCCGTTCCCACCAATTAATGCAAATATGGAAACCGTGAATAAAGAAATCTTATCTCTATGGGAATCCAGAGGTTAGGTTCCTTACTCCTAAAAAAAAAAAGTCAAAGTAGGAAGGGAACAGAAAGAAGGAAGTAGAAAATCATAGTACCTTGTTCTCGAGGTATGCCCCCCCAAATCTTCTTGATTTTTATTTAAAAATTGGGTTTTTTTAAATAAATGAAAAAGAGCCACAAAATGACTCTGTGCTTCAAAATGGGGGCCAGAAATGACATCAGAAGTCATTGCTGGCCACTAAGGAACCACGGATAGGTGAAAATTGCCTATATTTCCTGCCATGGATAAAGAAACTGGGTTTCTAAGACCCGTCTGCAAATACATGAAACCACAATTCACGAAACTGCAGATAACAAGGGTCTCCTGTATTGCTATTCCACAAACAATATTACATTGTTTCTGGAAAAAGCTGCAACTACCAAAGTATTTTCTGCTACAGAATTACTAACGTTATCCTGTCCTCCTTTGGTTCTACTTGATTTTATCACTCTCTCCGCCTTTCTCTTTCTCTTTACAATAGAATAGACATAGACACAGACACAAACACACACCAGAAAGTGGAAATGCCCTTGGTCCAACCAACTTTAGGTCAGGGCACGATCCATTTCTGGATCGCAGCTGACCCTCTGAAGAACAATTTTAGATGATACTAACTTCAGAACAACCAACCACCTGTGAGAGGGTAGGATTGTTCTGGCCATTGGATTAGTGTATACAAGAATACAGAAGTTGGTATAATTTATCCCTGGTATAACTTATTAACTATGTGGCTTTATCAATGTATCTATCAGTCAAGAGAAAAATCTCTGATCAGCAGCGTTGCAGTTACTGCTGATGACTCCTTTCTATATGCAGCAGATGAAGATGGGTTTGTGTATGTCTATGACATCAAAGATTATGCTCTTCAAGAGTCAAAAGAAGAAGCACCAACATGTACGTATATGGGGAAATTTTGGATTTCTATCTAGAGCAGAGTAAAATCAGTTTGAAAACTAAGGAACTGAGCTCTGGTTATAATTCTGATTATGGGCAATTGTGTTCAGGGGCGGAGCCACTATTGGGCCAACGGGTCCAAAGATCCCGGGCCGCACCCAATCAGGGGCTGTGCCTCGCAGCCCCCACATGCCCCCTGCATCTGACGTCAGACGTGGGATGCTGGTTTAGCTCCCGAGCAGGGGCCACGCGGCCCCTGTTCAGGAGTTTAATGGCCGCTGCATTCGCGGCCCGGCCAGGAGCGGCTCTTCGCTGCGAACACAGCGCCAGCCCAAATCTAACTCCTGAAGGGGCCACGTGGCCCCTTCAGGAGTTAAATGGCCGGTGCTGCATTCACGGTGTGGCCAGGAGCGGCCCTTCCCTGCCTTAAGGCAGAGAAGAGGCACTCCTGGCTGCGCTGTGAACGCACCAGACTAGCTCCCAAAGGGGCTGCACAGCCCCTTCAGGAATTAACTGGCCAGCACTGTGGCCCCTTCGGGAGTTGAATGGCCTGACGCTGACGTCAGACGCGGGAGGTTGGGTGAGCAGGGCCGCTGCCGCACACAGGCCGCTGATGGTCAGGCTCCGCGCCTGATTATATTCCAAGTTTTCCGCAGCAGCTCTCCAAGGTTTCAGGCAGGATTCTTTCTCAACCCTACCTGTGAAGATGCCAGGGATTGATACTGGGACCTTCTGCACACAGAGCAGATGCAGCTCTCCCACTGAGCTGTGGCCCCATCCCCTGAGATTCTGGGAACATAGGAAGCTGCCTTCATTGGTCCATCTAGCTCAGTATTGTCTACACTGACTGGCAGTGGTTCTCCAAGGTTTCAGACAGAAGTCCTTCCCAGCCCTACATGGAGATGCTTAGGACTGAAACTTGGGACCTTCTATCTACAACACAGTCAGAAGCTCCACCTATTACTGTCCCAAAAAATTGTGAATTGCTGTCAAGCATGCATTGGAAGTCCTCCTTTAACATTTTCACCATACAGACGAACTGCTTCTCATTTGTTTTGTTCAGAATATACCTTGCAGAAATTGTGTTGCATTGCTAAAGTAGAGATATTTCACATCTTTGCCTTTACAGTATGGATTAAATGTTTTATCCTCCATCTGACCTTAAAACATATTTTAAGGTTTAATTTATTTAAACATTTATTTATTTAAACATTTAAGGTTTAAATGTTTAAACACATTTAAACATTGCAGTGTTTTTGTATATTAATGTATATACTACCATACATTTTGAGCATAAACTTAGAACTATTCCTTTCTATTTCTGTAGATGTGAATCACTGGAGAGCTCATTTAAAGCTGATTCTGTCGTAAGTATCGATCCAAATTTTAACAAAATAATGATTTGTGCATATCTATCTCTAACAGATTATCATGTCTAATTTAACAAATAGGTTGGAGGTTATAGATGAAGATAGCATCCTGTTATCCTCTTCCATTGATCGTACTGTTCGTTTATGGAGCCTGGATGGAGAATACATTGGTAAATGATACATTCACAAAATACAAAGGCTATCTTAAACTTTAATTACAACTGATGTTTAGTGGAAGGGAAATAGCCTATTATGACCACTGTAACAACAGGGTAGACCAGAAAAATTATAAGCTCCTTTGTTATTATACAGTGTATTTTAACATCACTGACAACAGAATCATTTATCGTTGAACTCCACTGCTGGCCTTCTGGCCCCATTTTTGTAGTATAATTATTATAGATATTGGGGTCCTATTCCAAGCACCTGACAAAAACATGTTTTCCACCATATATTGGTTAACCTTTGAAGTGCCACAAAGCTCTTTTTTTTGTTTTGCCACAACAGAATAATATGACAACTCCTCTGGAATTTGTCAACATTTCCACCAGAGGTCCGTCTAATTTTTTTCATCTCTGTGAGGAATGAGTTTTGTTCTGGGCGGCAGTATCAAGGCAGTGTGTGCATACCTGCAATCAGAATGAGGCCTTCCTGATTCAACCTGAGGGGGATCTAAATTGAACTGAGTGGACATCCAAAAACGTGCACACACTTTAGAGGGAATAATGGTTGCCACAGAACTTTCCTTTCCTTCATTCTCCCTTTTTATTATACCTCTGGCTAAATGCTGGGGAATGGAGGGAGCAAAAACTGAATAGTAACAGGAGCTTTTCAGAACAGTTTCTCTTGCAGCCCAGGGCAATGAGTGATTTGATTCTGAACCTCTGAAATAAATGATCAGTTACAAATTATTATTGGGCTTTGAGTTTAGACCATTAATCTGAATCTGAATTCTTCTTAAAGATGATGTTTGTTTAATCTTTTTGATAGCATCTTTGTACCTATGACCAATGACTGAAATAAAAATTTAGAACTGTTAAATGTATTTCTACAGGTAACATTGCTCACACACTAATCAGCCCTAAACTCCTTTTATTATGTTTATGTACAGCCTCTTGTACTTAACAATATTCACTTATCAAGTATTGCAGCAGGTTGTTTGATAAACTCTCCTGTAGTAATATTCATGTAACAATTGCATGTACAATACAATTCACGTGCAGTTATTGTTACTATGAATTTTGTTTGTTTTGTTTACATTTATATCCCACTCTCCCTCCAAGGAGCTCAGAGTGGTGTACATGGTTATTTTTATCCTCACAGCAACCCTGCGAGGTAGGTTAGGCTGAGAGATACATGACTGGCCCAGAGTCACCCAGTGAGTTTCATGGTTGAATGGGATTCAAACTCGGGTCTTCCTGGTCCTAGTCCAACACTCTTAACCACTACACTGTGTTGGCTTGTTAGAATAATATGCCCTGGGATTCCATCTCCAGGTGCATGGAAGAAGTTAGGACTAAAAGAGCTGCCTTGTACGTTACAAAAAGACAAATGGTAACACTGCTGTTTGAACAATATTCTACATAAATATATCCTACCTTGGGTTCCTAGGTAATATTTCCTCTAGAAACAGTGGCCGACATCCTGACTAAATTTACTTATAAGTTCCATTTAAATTAAAAGGACAAGTATGTCCTTTTTAAAAGGGGAGGCGAGCTGGTCTTGTGGTATCAAGCATGATTTGTCCCCTTTGCTAAGGAGGGTTAAGGTTACATATGAACAGGAAACTACATATGTGAGCAGTGTAAGAGATTTCTCTTAGGGGGTGGAGCTGCTCTGGGAAAAGCACCTGCATGCTTGCATACAGAAGGTTCCTTCCAAGTTCCCTCCCTGGCATCTCCAAGATAGGACTGAGAGAGATTCCTGCCTGCAACCTTGGAGAAGCCACTGCCAGTCTGTACAGACAATTCTGAGCTAAATGGACCAATGGTCTGACTCTGTACAAGGCAGCTTCCTATGACAGTTAGTTAGTTTCAATGAGATGTCCTCCTTTAGTCAAGATGTCAGCCACTTGCTTCAGCGATGGTGCTTCTTTGCTGTAGTTATGGGAAATTGCAGCATCCATCAGCAATAGCCTAGAGATTTCTTTCCGCCCCCCCACCCAACAAGCCAGATTTTTTATTTATCCCCCCCCCTCTCCCCACAGGAACTTTTGGCCAAGCAGAACCATGGGAAACTTTTACTCGGTCCTCCTGGAAGCATCCCATGGTTCCTTATGAAATTCTTATAGATCCACAAAGTATGCCCATTCACCCAGTACTAGAAGGCGAGTCCTCTGCCGTGCAGATCTCAGACCAAGATAAGACCGTTTCTGAGGCTTCCACAGCTGAGGTCAGTATGTCGGCGGCATGATGACGACGTTGCAGAATGTGTTGAGTTAGAAAGGGAAACAGGCATATCTGCTTGTTAGGCATATCGGCTTAGGCCCTGGGTATTTAAGAGAGCGTCTTCTTCGCGATGAGCCCCACCGGCCGCTGAGGTCACTTGAGGAGGTCCGTCTCCAGTTGCCACCAACTCGTTTGGTGGCTACACAGAGACAGGCCTTCTCGGCTGCTGCCCCGAGATTGTGGAATGCGCTCCCTGCTGAGATACGATCCTCCCCATCTCTGGCAATTTTCAGAAAATACCTGAAAACACATCTCTTCAACCAGTCTTTCTCAGCTTTTTAAAACTTGTTTTTAAATTGTTTTGATTAATTGTTGTTTTATGATGTTTTTAATTGTTAATCATTGTTTTGTTTTATAATTTTGTTTAATTATTAATTGATTTTAATGGTGTTTTAATGTAAACTGCCCTGAGCCTTTTGGAAGGGCGGTATAAAAGTTTTAATAATAAAAAAATAAAATAAAATAAATATCTATAAATGGGGCAGACATTTTTGACGAACACGAGCCATTCCACTGAGAAGAGGGACTGCTTAGGTCCCCTCACCTACCTGCCTGCTGCACGGTCCCCTACTTACCTCCATATTTGAATCCACTGTGAATATTGTTTGAAGTACTGCTGGCTCCTGCAATCAGTCACCTTGATCACTATTTCTAGAAGACTTACTACTTTTTTGTATGAGAAACATTAATAATGAAGACATTTTGCTCTAAACTCTGGTTATAGTATTATTGCATGACTTTTGGTTTTCTTTATATTTTAATTTGCTCCTAGATTTCAAGATAGAATAAAACAGTCTGCTTTCCAGTGCAACCAGCCACCTTGTAGCATGTGCATTAGAAACCATAGGCACAGTCCAGTGGGGAGTTCTTTACTGTGTGCTTGTGGATTGATTTCCTACTCATTCAAAGGCTGAAATCTCTGGGAGACGGTGCTTTTGAATCCAGAAGCACAGTTGCATGAGCACTGCCGTCTGTTGCTATTTTATAGGTTGGAGCAAATCTGTATAGAAGCAGGGCGGCTTTGTGTGTTGTAAGAAAAGGCCTCCTGGGCGACAGCATAAATACTCCAATCCCAAAGCAAAGCCCAGTGTTTACTTCGCGCTTTAAAAAAAGAGCCCAAAACAGAAACAAAAAGCCACCATCAGTGGTTACTAAATGCATTTTTCCAGCATAGTCAAATTAATATGCAACTCCTGAAGGGGTGGTGGTGGAATCCATTCTACTAAACAGATACATGTGTATCCAGCTGAAATTACATCTTATTAAAAGGGGATTCTTGCCATGAATATGAATGTAAGGGAAACTTTGAGACAGAGATAACAATATAGCACTATAGTAATTAGAAAGTACAGAATGCAAATAGCCACTATCTGTGCATGTGCTAATCTTTTGCCATCTGTTTCAGTATGGATCCTTGCACATAATAACTCCCCAAACTTCCATAGGTGGAAGCTATAACAACAGTGTTGGCTAGGATTATTCTCATAGCAGCAAGATGTATGAATAATGCAGCAGCTGTCCTTCTGCCTTCATCAGGAAGCAAGCGATAATCTCCGACTCTCCCAGGTTACTATTACTGATGAAGATATTAAAGAAGAAATTAACAAGCAGTTTTACTCACAAGCTTCAGGCAGGAGGTAAGCAGAAGCCCAGGCTGACAAATAATGTTGCGCATTTTCAGAGAGTTTATGGCTCCCACCTGCAATTCCTTTTTTCTAGATTGAAGCATGAGCGTTCCAAGCATTTAAACAGACGGGTTAACCATGGGGGACCAAACACTTATCGCACAATCAACTATTATGAAATTGACAATTTCCCAGGAAACTGCAAGAAGCCCGACGTATCTGTTCTTGGTACAGACATTTTTAGTGCTAATTATCAAGGAATAGCTGAACATTAAGGCTACTGATCACATCATTTTCCATATCACTAGAATAAAGCTGCTCTTAAGCTCTGGTATATTTTTTTCTCTCTCAAAGAAAATGGTGCTGAACAATTTTTAAAGAGATGTCCCTGGTGTTGCAGAGTAATTACTTATCCTCTATAAGTAACTGAACAAGAAGCCATCTTTAACTGAGAAACAGGAGTTTGATATTTACTACTAACTAAACGTAATCTATATGAGGTCATTAACATGATCAAAAACTGTATTCTATCCAAGTTTGGGAGCTGTGTGTGCACCCAATTTTTGGTTGTGTGGAAGTAAGGTAAGAGGTAAACCTGGGCAGAAGTGATTGTGTAGAAGCAAGGTAAAAGGAAAAGCTACCAAGGTTTGCCACACAACTGAAAATTGGGAGAATGCACAGCTCCCAAACCTGGATAGAACACAGTTTTTGATCATGTTAATGACCCCATAGCCTATGAGGCGGGTCTCACGATCAAGGAGACCTGCCTCCACAAGTTTGCGGGGAGAGTGGGCTAAGCCCACTCTCCCCGCAGACGACCAAGGACGCAGCCCTGGGCGGCCAATCACAACTGCCAGCTCCGTTACAGAGCCAGAAGGGGCTTGGAGGATTGGGGGCCGCGTGGCCCCCAGAAGCTCCAGTATGCCTTGTGTGAGTGCGCAGGGCATACTGGAGAGACCCCCCGAGCCGGGAGGCTGCTTTTCAGCCTCCTGGTCAGGGGTCGCCTCGTGAGTAGCCACGGCACAGAGCCGCGCTGCGGCTACTCACGATTTCAAAACCCGGGTTTGTGGAGCGCTTGCTCCGCAAACCCGATTTAAGCACCGGGCTACAGAAGCATTAAGCACCGGGCTACAGGAGCAGGTGACCCGCTTAAGAACCACCGGGGCTCTCAGCCGAGCCCGGTGGTTCTCATGGTTGTAGAAAATCGGGCTAGCGGAGGCTAGCCCGATTTTCTACAATCACGTGAATAGCCTCTATGTTTCGTTAATAGTAAATATCAAACCCCTGTTTCTCAGTTAAAGATGGCTTCTTGTTCAGTTACTTATAGAGGATAAGTAAATACTCTGCAGCACCAGGGACATCTCTTTAAAAATTGTTCAGCACCATTTTATTTGAGAAAAAGATTATACCACAGCTTACGAGCAGCCTGATTGCATGAATGACGTCTGTCTGTTGTTTTCTTAGCCTAACAATCTCTTCTGCAGGGACAGGTATAACTTCTCCATTTGTTTGTTCCTTCCTTGCTGCTTTGAATTAAGACGAACAAACCATGACTCCACCCCCAAGCCAGTACATAGAGACATTCACATAGAGAAGCATGCCCCATACAAAGAACTGAGATAATGTCTAGAGCATAATCCCAACACCTGGAAGCTAATTCTCTTCTTTAAAGCTCATCATAATGCTGTTTTGCAGGTTTATTCTCATACAGCAAACACATTTTTTTTTAAACAAAACCAAAAGTTGCTCAGAATTTTGGGGTGTCATTTTATGTCTTGGTGGGGTGGGAGGTAGGTCAAGATTCAGCAAAGGCATACTCTTGTACACATTTAAAGTTAAATTGCCAAAAGCAATTATTTTAAGAACACTTATTAATTTCTTTTGTATGTTCCATAACCTGTGGTCTGTATCAAACTGGAGGAGACTTAATAAACTGAAGGCTGAAGCTTTTTGTGCCAGCAGGCACTGTTCTTTTCTTGGGCCCGAGATGAACAGACACACATGGTGGAAGATAAATTAATGTCATTTTATCAGTCTCCTCGGTAACAGGCAGTGCCAGCTGTAAACCAAGCTGCCTGTCTCTGTTCTCCAGTTATTTCTTTGTAGGGAGGTGCAGTGTCTGTGGTGACTGCAGTCACAGGTACTCTTGCAGGAGTACTCAGTCTTCGTTTTCGCTTTGAGGCCTGCTGCATGTGGCCTATACAGCAAGTCCAACACCCAGGCCATGATGGGCAATCCTGGGCATGAAGTCACTGGGCATCTCTAGTGAGATCCTCTGTTTTCAGCAAAATCTAGTAGCTGGCCAATAATTGTCTCTCAAAGGGTGTGTGGTTCTTTGCAGCCTCAGGCAAGCAATAGGACCAAAAGCCAAGAGGCACCTGTTTTCTCAGAGTATTCTACTGCCACAGACTCCAGGCTGGTGCAACCTCAGTTTGCACAGGTTGTAAGATCTGAGCCAGATGGAGGATGTGCTGTCTCCAGCATGCAAACAGCCCAACAAACCACTGTGCCTGCTCTTGTGTCTCACATGGCCTTAAGGCAGCAATTGTGTCTAGCACTCTTGTCATGGATATGGCAGAGGCCCTTACCAGTGGATTCCCCAAAACACTTCCGATTCTGTGGGGCTTTGCACCTTCTTGGGGTTCACAGCCCAGTGGCCCTGGCTTTTCATATGGGAGGCCTCATACTCTCTCTACCCCCCGCCCTCATTATTAAGACTCCAGGCAAGGTGCTGCTAATTAGCTCAAAACTCTCCCCCCCTCCCGTCAGAAAGGAGAGGAAACATTCCATACTGTTGTCCACTAAGATTCAGGCAAAGCAACAGGGGGACGATGGTCACAAGAGTTCAGTTTCAGTCTTTCTCCAGCAGCAGGGCCGAGAGAACCCAGCCACACCTGACCATTTGATCTCACAACCTCAACCTCAGTCTCTCTCCCTTACAACTCTAGTGTTCCAAAGGCAATAAACTTGTATCTCCTCACTGCTTCAAAGCAAGGCAGCAAACAGGCCAAATTACAAGCCACAGTTTAATAATAATTCTTTCCTCTCTTTCTGCAAATTCACCTGCAGTCTTCAGCCCAAGTTTCTCTCCCTCAGGATGAGTTTGAGCTAACTGGACAATGCTGGCAGTCCACCCAAGGTGACATCACTGCAGTGTCAGGCTCTCAGACACTTCTGTTCTGACTGCACAACGTAAATGGGACCAGAAACTAATGCTCCCAATCTGGGGCAAACTGACCAGCCCCCGAGGCTCCACAGGCTTGCTGCTTGCAAGCATGTTATCTCAGCCAATACAGTCTGTGTGTGATTTTGCACAACACAATTTTTTTTGCTTGAAGGGGTGGTGACCAACCACCTCCTTTGATGAATAAGGAGTTCAGCAGCGACTCCTACACCATAACTCCTTCCTCCCCCTGCAAACAGAGGAGGGAGGTTCCCAGTCCTCATATATCCATGGGGAGCATGTTCCACAATTTAGGGGTGGCAGCTGAGAAGGCCCGATCCCAGGTTGCCACCAGATGACCTGGTGGCACCTGAAGACTCATCACCCCGATGATCTTAATGAGTGGTGGGGATCTTGTAGAGAAAGGCGCTCTCTCTCTCTCTCTCTGGTAACCTGGACCTAAACTATTTAGGGCTTTAAAGGTAATAACCAGAATTTTGTACTTTGCCTGGAAACATATAGGCAGCCAGTGCGATGGTTTCAGAACAGGTATAATGTGATCTTTCCAGGATGCCCCAGAGACCAATCTGGCTGCCACATTTTGAACTCAAGTTTCCGAACTATGCACAACGGCAGCCGTACGTAGAGCACATTGCAGTAGTCCAACCTGGAAGTTACCAGCTGGTGCACCACTGTTTTCAGGTCATGCTCCTCAAGGAGCGAACAAAGTTGTTGAATCAATTGCAGCTGGTAAAAAGTTAGCCTTTTATGAGACTAAGCTGACAGCTACACTAGAAACTGAATATTAACAGATGGGCAAAGCCAACATTTTAAAGAACATACCATTTCAATGAACTTTATTAAAGCTCACTAAAGGCATCACAAGAACTTACATCAGAACAGCATTACCTTCGTTCCATTTTCTACACATGAAAGTGTACTTGTTGAGCAAGAGGACTAAATTTAAGCAATTCTGCATGCTGCTTCACATATCTCTTCTCAACCTTTCTTCTAGCAAACATTTTGGACAATGATACAAAGAACATCATTCATCATTTTGAAAAAAATTGGTTTTCATGTAGGTTTCTGAAATGTCTTTGTCAAATGAAGAGACATGCCAAAAATGGAGGAGAAAGGAAAATCTACCTTGGCATCTATAAAAGCTCTTGTTGCAACCCTTTTAAAGGAGCAGTACCTTTTGCAACAATTCCTTGATATATCCTTAATTGATACAAAAGGTTAAATTCCCGCACAGAAGATTTAGTAAGTGTTCACAATTCCACAGGAATTTGAAAGTTACCAAGGCAATTTTCCTTTTAGGATTACCATGATTGCAATGTCTACCTTTTCAATATATTCATTCCCCACATAATACAACAGAACTCCAGAGTGTTTTAAACAAAATATAAATAGCTCCCCTAACACTGCCTTTCCTCCTATCACATAATACAGCCAACAGCTTGTTTCCATGATGAAACTGCTCATTGAAATGTAATGGTCTAATCCAAGTCCATGTTAACTGGGCTCTCATTCATGTGACATTCACCATTTTGTTGTGCTGTCTCTACGTTTTTAATGTCTTCTTCCAAGTCGTCGTCTTTATTAATACAAGGTGCATCCGGTGGCTCTTCTCGTTTAGGAGAGTCTACTTTTGGTTTTGACTGAGTGACAATGGGCTCACACACACCGTGTAGCTCCTACAGCAGAAAAGAAACAAGCTGGATAAATTTCTGGGACTAGCCAGGGATAACGGCCTTTCTGATATGATGTGACGCTTAGCCCTGCAGTCTTGTATGAAAAACTACAACACTCCTTGGACTAGAACTAAATGGTTTTACCTCCCCTGGCAAGACCTAGGAATATAAAATGCATCACATGTTGTCACTGGTTGACATACTGTGCAACGGTATGCCCACCTAGTAACTTTGCAGCCATGCAAGTTGCACTAATTACAGGAGTAAGCCCATTATTTCCAGTAGGCTTACTCTCATGTAACACCATTTGTGCCCATTTTACATTTGTGCAACTTGAGTGCATACAAAGCTACTAACTAGGTGGGTGTACTATTTTGCAGTATGTCAGCCACTGTGCTCAAAGATTTTCACTCTCGCAAGCAGCAGCCAATGGCATGGAGACAGAGAAACTCAGTATGAGGACACTGTGTCACATTTTCACACTGTGTCCCACACATTTCCAGATATTACAGGGAGAGAAGATACAGGGCTTCTGTTTTCATTAACAGCCACACTTGTATTGTAATTAGTTCTGTCTTTATTTTCAAGATCAGTACTATAAAATCACTTCTATACGTGGAGATTTGTTAGCTTAATAAAATCTACATTGCTTCATTATTTATTGGGGCATATGCTATACTTTGTAGCTGGAACTGAAAGGGGGGGGGAGACAACATATGCCTGCTCTGTCCTTTTGTCTGACAGAAACTAGACTTTCTAACTCACACATCAACTGCTAGGATTTTAGCTTTAGCTCCAGCAATCAAATCTGTACCATGGATAACACTTACCCTCAGTTTCCCTTTGATTTCTTTTACAGAGACTATAGGATCCTGATCAAGAGCCAATTTTGCTTGGGCATTCAGGACATTGCTTATCCATTCCATTGTGTCACTTACGCACTTCTCTACTTTGTTCATTTCAGTTTCATCAATATGGATGTACTTCTCATCCTGAAACAGGGGGGAATGCAGCACGTTGGCGGCTATCAGAATAGTAACATTTCACAGGTCCCCCAAACATTAAAAATTGCATATTAAATAGCTCTACTATCCTTGTTCACTGAAGGCCACTTTGCAGATTTCATAAAAGTGATGAAAGAAAAAGCATGAGCAACTTCATTTCCAGGCACCATGCAAAGTGTGTATTGGTTTATTCCAAGATCTGTGGGCATGTAATCCTTTCACTGTTAGCTAAAATACATCAGCTGAGACAGTACACCTACTTGATTAACAGCCAAATCACATGAAAATTGTATTCATTTATTCCCTACCCTGTTACAAAACAAACCAATTATCTCAAGATATTCACTAATCCCTTGGGGCAGCCTTACATTCAAAGCTGTTTTTAAGGATAAGTCAATCCCCTATCCAGATACCCCAGAGGAAAAAACCACACAGATACTGAATATGCAGACTACCAGTTTCTCTCTTCTCAAGGGCAGTTTTTAATATGACTCAGCTGTGCCTACTGGCTATTATCCCCAAGTTGTTTCAACACTGGAGTTCATCTGGACACTGGATAAGTTAAGGCAAGAGGGGATGATTTTCATAAGGAAACAAGTCTTATTTGAATAGTTCACAAAGAGCCTGCACAGTAACTTCTTTCTCAGACTGGGCTGTGAAGTGCATAGCACATCACAGAATGCATGAAAGGCATTTGTTAGGTAAATAAGATTGGTGGCTTTTGTTTTAAGGGGAAGAACCCTGTATACCACTGTGAGCCCCTTGGAAGAAGGATGAAATAAAAATAAAAAACGTAATAGGAAAAATACATTCCTTAATTTCAAACCACGGTTAGTGTGATTACATACCTTGTTCCTGTATTCCTCTGTAATCCTGGCATAGTTTTGAGCCTTGCACCCTAGTTCATCCAACAGCTTTGGCCGTTCTTCGGCTTCTTGATATCGGATTTCAATGGGAGTCCCAAATTTCTAGAGAGACCAGGATTATTCACTATATATTTCAGCCACCAATAGTAAAAATTATCTAAACAGTCCAGTTACAGAAGGAGCTATACCTTTAAGTCAGCCAGTTTGTCCACATAGACCTGTTTAGGCTGGTCTTCTCCCTCCTCATACAGCCAGTCTTCTGTCTGAGACAGTAGTGTGATGAAACGGTGGAGATCCTAAGCAAGGGTTAATAATAAGTTTAAGTATTGCCACCCACCAACTGCTGCTTGGGATATATTACAAATAGCAAAATAAATCAACATTCTAATTTTGACTTCAAAGTCATACTAAATATCAATACATTTTCTAAACCAAGAAAATCCATTCAAAATGTACCAAGGAATTGCTGAATTCCACCCCATCTGTGGGAATTTACCCCATTTTGGTATCCAAAACATGCAACTGAGAAGGATATGCACTTCCTTTTTATTATGGAAAAGTCTGACCACTGACAATATGCTTATTTTGAAAACTGGCTAAAATAGGGAGGTTGGCAGAAATTGAGTACAGAATAGCAGAACAAGATATCTGAAGCCACTGTTTGAAAAACAACTACAGCATACCTGCTCACACACAAATTTCTCATAAGCTCCAGATAATTTGTCTCTAAAATCATAAACATATTCTTCAACTGCATTCTTGGCATCATTTCTTTCCTTCTCAAGTTTGTCTTGCATGATCATCTTGCCCTGTTTGATTACCAAAAATAAAAATAAAAAAGCAAGTTCATCGGATCAAGCATCACATTTTGAAGGAATAGAGGGCTATACTTGACAAAGACATTTTAAAAAACCTACTGTCGATAATGCAGCTAAACATCCATGAAAAGAAGTCAGTTGAAATGTGTTTGCATTTTCTTTTTAATGAAATAAACAACAACATTTAATGAAATAAACATTTAATGAATGAATGAAATAAACATTTAATGAAATAACACCATCAACATAGCATTATCAATTAAAATGGAATGTCAGCATTCTGTAGCTAGGAAACATATCAGAAAGCAGGAGTGTATGGAAGATGGCAGTTTAACCTTCCTCCATACCCCATAGAGACGGCTGGTAGTCAGGCACCACTCCTTCCATAGACCATGTAACAGTGCAAGCCTCCAACCTGACTCACACGAACAGGTTTGGAGACCTACCCAGTGGTTCACCTATTTTGGAGCCTGGACTTAAAGGTCTTTGGAGCGCCCCCTCCCCCAGCTGCGAGTTAAGCCTCATCCTAAACACAGACACAGTATTTAACTCGTGGGCTCATGTCTGCACAGTGCAAACCGTGAGCATTGCAAGCACGTATCTGCGACGCTCGCACCTGCGCAGTGCAACCTGTGAGCATTGCAAGCATATATTTGTGGCACTTGTGCCTGCACAATACAACTTGTGAGTGCCGCGAGTGCATTACATCACATATTTGTGATGCTCATGAGTGGCACTGTGCAGGAGCAAGTGTCACAAATACGTGACATCATGCACTTGCAATGTTTGCAAGTCACATTGTGCAGGCATGAGTGTCACAAAAGCATGCATGCAATGCTCGCAAGTTGCACAGCACAGGCGTGAGCATTGCGTGCGGCCAGGCCTGGCGCCTTAGCCACCATCCCTGGCTGCAGGCAGTCAGGCCTGCTCAGCTCTCAGTCCTCACCATGCACAACAGGAGATCAGCAGGGGTGTGGGAAAGCACCCTGCTGCCCCAGGAGTCATTTAGAGACCCCCCTTGGTGCTGAGGAATGGACTTTTGCTCAGAGGTCCAGTCCAAAGCGTGCCCTGGGCTTATATACCTGAATTAATAGTCACTGATACAATATTATTGGTAGTATTATCATTGAAAAGGATTGCATTTAAAGTGATATGTCAGTTCACACATTCAACATCAAGTGATGGGAAACAATATGTTGTTTTGGAATCAGCTGGACTCTGATTTGAGTCAACATGGATAGGATCAGGATGCTCAGAAAGTGTCATGTCTTTACTGAAAAGCAACAACAAATTAGCCGCATATAACAGAAGCTCATGTACTGATCTAGGATTGGAGTCTCATTTACCTGTGGAATTCACACACTCACAGAATCTTTCACCCACCAAAAATGTGGCGAGATGACCCCAGGAGCCCGAGATGACCCCAGCACAGGACCTCCAGTGACTGTTGCTGGTGTCTATCTGTTGTTGCTTTTTAGACTGTGAGCCCTTTGTGGGCAGGGATCCATCTTATTTATTTATTATTTCTCTGTGTAAACCACTTTGGAAACCTTTATTGAAAAGTGGTAATATAAATGGATTGTGAAGCTGGTGTTGTTTGCCAAGATGTTACTGCCCCTGGTGGCAGTAAGGGAGAGGAGTGTGGAGGTGAATCACGGTGGGTGGAACTGTTCTTCAAAGATACCCCTGCTAACTTGGCAGAGAGGCACCTTTTAACGTGGTGATTCTCTTTATTTAGCAGGGGGAGAGTAACTGGCCCTATCCACCCCCAGCACAGTTTCTCCAGTGACTGTTGCTGGTGTCTATCTTTGATTTCTTTTTAGACTGTGAGCCCTTTGGGGACAGGGATCCATCTTATTTATTTATTATTTCTGTGTAAACTGCCCTGAGCCATTTTTGGAAGGGCGGTATAGAAATCGAATGAATAAATAAAATAAAAATAAAATAAATAAGATGTATCTTAGTTACTGACCAATATTAAGCCCAGAAACCAAACTTTATTTAACTCACCTCTGTTTCAATGTACATGTTGAGCAGGTCTTTTCCAAGCTGCCAGACCAAGTTAGCTTCAATGGGCAACTCAACATTCTTCACTTTTATCTTGGGCTTTTTAGCTTCTGGAGGCTGATCACTTTTCTTTTCATTCACCTGAGTCGAGTGAAAAGCAGTACATGAGGGATTGGTAGAATAAGGAAACGAGAGAGAGATTTTTTTCCAGAAAGTATTTTTACAGAAGACAACTTCACAACACATTTTCACAAGCTTAAATTTTTTCACTGGACATCAAAAACTGAAATATTCATTTGTGGCCAACAACAAAAGGAGACAAAATAACTTCATGATCTGGCCAATGTAAATTGCCAGATCTCCAAGTTGCTAGTCTTGAGGGGACATTACAGCTAATGGTGTATAAAAGTCATTTTCTTCCAGCAGAAGATGTTTAGGGTCACTCACTTTTTCAGCATCTGGGATTCTGTTTTCTTCAGAGGGAGGCTCAGGAGAAGAGGGAGACTGTGAGATTTGCTGACCGTCTGTTTGTACCTGGGACTGGGCTCGAGCCTCAATGCTGCCTTGTTGGATATTTTTCTGAAATGGGAACCCAGGCACAAAAGTGCGTGCACATAGATGATTCAAAAAAATAAAAGATCTACAACATATTTAATGCTCAAGACACATACCTTGAGAAACTTCTCATATATTTTAGCATTATAAAAAACTATTATAGAGGGTTGCCACTTGAGAGTGCAGCAGTACTGCATTTCCAGCAAGAGAAACTACTCTAATAATTTTGTGTGTGTGTGTGTGTACAACACACACACACCCCTCATCCCAGCTTCTAAAAGAAAATGCCTTTGCTATATAGTACTCAAATATTAATGTAGATCACTTCTGAAGTATTCCAAATTGACTCTCCCCATTGGTAGCTTACATACAACTCTCTGCGGCAGATTTAGCAACAATACACCAGAGTTCAATCCTATGTTAAGTAAACTATACAAGTCTAGTGCCACCTAACAGAATTAATACAGTTTAGGGAGACAGCAAGCAAATGTGCTTACCCTGCAATTCCTGAAACCTAATACAGGAGAACCTCTTTAATTGTGGGTCCAGCATCCGTGGATTTGTGTATCCACGGTCAGATAATGGACACCTGACCTCGGTGTACATTGGTGGGGGGAGCAAAAAAAAAAAAAAAGAGTTAAACCCACACATCCGTGGGTCGGGGGTGGCTGGAAATGACTTCAGAGAACATTTCCGGCCATTTTGACTTCGGTAGCCATTTTATGGCTCATTTCTTTTAAAAAATGAACCCAAAAAAATATTTTCAGCCAATGTTTTACTCTTGGAGGGGCATCTTCGGACTCCTTGCAGGGAGTGGAGCATGGTAGGGCACTTTAATTGGCGCAGTTTGTCCATTGGGGGGCAAATGGGGCAGCGTGGGAATCTGACCCCCAATTTACATTCTCTTTAATGCCCTGTTATTCATGGACTCACTGTCTGCACCACCACCCCCATGAATAATGGGGCTCTCCTGTACAATTTTGTCCATCCTATCCTGAGATGCTAAGCTAGCAAGTTTGTTAGGACATCTCAGGCTGCTTTGAAAATCTCAGGAAGGAAACCAACTTACATCATCTGAGTTCTCAGAAGGTTTCTGGTTCTGACTGTCTGCTTCAGCCTCAACACTGGAATTTTCATTCTCTTCTGCTTTCATCTGTTCCACCATAGATGCAGTAGAGACGCTAAAAATGCCGTGAGTATTGATGCGAACCTTGACTTTAACTTTAGTTTTCTCTCCATCATTCTGAGCTGCAATATTTTGGATAATGTATTTGCCTAAAAAACAGGAGAAGTACCCCAAAATAAGCCACCAAACATTTAGGAGCAGTGTTTAGGATTACCTTGGAAGATGGGCAAGGTAACCCCATGCAAAACAAAGGACAGAAGAGTCTCACACTGCCCATGATCTGATCTTTCAATTATGAGTGCAATTTATTTTTGAGGGTTGTCCATCTTTACTCCACTATGTCCCCAAATTCTAGAAGATTGTGAGGGAGCATCTCTTGGCTTACATAAGCATATATATTTAAAATGAATTTATGCTCAGATCAGGAGAGGCACAAAGAACTGAACTTCCAACATTCCAGGTTAAGTGGTGACAATGGAAATCCTAGTACTCATGCCCCTTTCCATGGCTAATCACTTACCAATCTTTTTCTCAGGGTAGGGAACACCACCAGGGTCAGAATAGAAGGCCTGCAGTTCAAATGGGCCTTTTCTGTAGAAAGTCAAGACTTTGGAGAAAGGTGCCGCATGGTGCCTGCTGAATACTTCATGAATTCTATGATCAAAATAAAAAGGAGAAATGACGACTGTGTTATTAAGCAGCTTTACATGAAATGGGCAATTTGCCACATTCCGCTCATTATAAGATTTGTATTGTACACAGGACATTAGTACACAGAAGTCTATTTAAAAGACTTTTAACATGTCTTTTAAAATATTTTAAAGATGCCTGTGGGCTTCCCAGATACATGTGGTGGGCCACTGTGTGAAGCAGGATGTTGGATCAGATAGGCCTTGGACCTGATCCTGCAGAGCTTTTCTTATGTTTTCAGGACTATTTTGAGCTGGAATGGATGAAACCTTTCCCTTATCTAGCCTGTTTGCAAAGTGAGAGTAAGAGGGCACATTCCCATATCACTAAAATACTTGTCCCACCTCCTACATCCCCAGTAGTCCCCGTAGATGCAAGACATTCAAATATGGCTCACTCATGTAAAATTCAGTGTGCATAAGCAGAAGATTTCTCAGATTAAAATCTGGGAACAGACCTCACTATTTTGGCCTACACCTATGTAGATCATATTTAAATGTTGCACTTCTACACAGATATCAGAAGCAGAGAAGGTTCACTGGGTGGTCAGGGAGTGAAGGTGCATTCTCACTGCATGCCACGCACATGGGTTTGGTTCCTATTATTGTCTTTTCTCATTTTGATTACGGTTTATTTTAATACTTTATCTCCCATTTTAGACTTTGTAAGTCCTTTGACTCTGCTTCTATAGAATACACAAAACGGAATAAGAGTTTCAACACAAATGGAAAAAAAAATACTAGCTGGACCAGCACAGAGCATTTGCCTGCATGCTAGTTCTTCTTGCCTCTTTCCCGCCACTCCAGTTTCCAGAGGGCGGTGGCAGCGGCAGCAGCAGCACGTCTCCACCTCGGGCCTCCCTCCTCCATCACCCTCCTCGGCGGTGGCGGGGTCACCAGCTGCCCCATCAGGCTACTGCAGCGGATGGAAGTCCCTGGCCACAACAGCGCCGCTGCCATCTTCGGGAAACTGGAGTGGTGGAGAAGGGCCCTTGGACATCTCCACAGGGGCAGGCCTCGAGCCTGCCAGCTAGCAGCCCAGTAGCATGGGCAAAGTGCTCAAACCCCCAATGCCAGAGCTTCCCAGGAAGGCAGTGGGGCTCTTGGCGCTCTGGTTGGTGTGAAGGCAGTGGCCCCCCAGTTCTCTGGCCACTCCCAAGCTGCCCTCTTTGCCACCCGCTTCGGCCACTGACATCATGCTGCCCCGGCTCTCTCTTGCCATGTATGTGCTTAGCACTGCACGAGCGGGGCTTGCCACATACCACCGAAGCATTCTAGATAGAGACATAGATAGATGGGAGAAGAAGAGGAGGCTGCTGTGAGATGGAGGTGCTGCTATTGGGAGCAGTCCTACATAGACTGGAGCCAATGGCTATGGTGCAAGTTGCACATTAACATTATAAGCCAACTGTGCAAAAACTAACCGTGTTCTGGGTTGCTACCTACCCTTCAGCATCATCAGACTCTGTATTCCATTGCAACGATATTGGGAAGGGAACTGCATCTGTGATGGAGAATTCCCTAACTTTAAAAGCTGGAGAGAGAATAGCACACTGAAAGACAAAAAAAAAAAAAGCAAACAGAAAAACTATGGTTACACAAGAGAAGATGTAGTTGGCTATTTTATTGGTAAGCAGGCCTGGCTGTTCACTACAAAGCCTAATATCACAGACAAAGATCTCCTCACATGTAGGAAGTTGCTGCTTTAAAAAAAAATAAATTATGCCACAATCCTAAAGAATATGTTTATTTGTAAACAAGTCCCATTTATTAAAAAACAAAATTATGTGCCACCATTCTAATCTAATTTAACTTTACAACAATCCCATGAGCAAAGCTGGAAGTTATGGATTTGACCCAGGTCACACAGTGAACTTATACAGCTCAGGAGTTATGTACTTGTGTGTACCAAAAAGCTCCACTGAAAAATTTGGGAGAAGGGAATAATTTAAAACAGAGTAAAGGTAGAAGGGAGAGGTTGCTTAACTCTTTCCCTGCCTGCTATTTCTTTCCAAGTAGCCCCTCGAACCTACCCAACTCTCAAAATAACACACACTAAAAAAAACACCATAGCGCGCACACATACAGGAGTGTCTCTTGGAGTAGATCAATGTAGAAAGGGTTCAATACATGCCACAATATACCTCAGAACATAAGAACAGCCGTGCTGAATCAGGCCCAGGGCCTATCTAGTCCAGCATCCTGTTTCACACAGTGGCCCACCAGATGCCTCTGGGGAACCCTCAAGCAAGAGGTTAGGGCAGACAGTGCTGGGATTCTACAAAATGCATTTCCCCAAGCAAAGGCACCATCACAGTTACAACTTTCATGTTCTTCATACCACCTAAGGATACAGTGCTCTTCAAACATTCAGCTGCAAATAATCAACTACTGAAAAGCCACAGACACGGATGAACCAGCACAAGTCTCAAGTTCCATTCGTTGAGTGAGGAGTGCTGTTGATGACATACAGTAGAACCTCAATACCAGCGGATTCATCACAGTTGGGTAACAGACACCGATCTCTGTAAATGCAGGTGGCTGGATACACGGAGGTCATTTCCGACAGCCATTTTGTGTCTCATTTCGATTTTAAAAAAGACACACACACACCCAATTTTTTGTGCAAAAATTGGGACTTTGGGCCTTGAAGGGGGGTGGCATTGCTAGACTGCAGAAGACCCATGGGACATGGTAGGGTCCTTTATTTTGGCATGGGGGGAGGCACTTTTTTTGGCATTTGGGCTTCCCCTCCGCCAGGCACCAGGAACCTAACCCCCAGATTTCCATTGCCCCAATGCCTCGGTATTTGTGGTTTCAGCATCCAATGGGACCCCCGCGAATACTGAGGTCTTCCTGTACCTGCAAAGCACAGCCTCTTGCAACAGCTTCATCTGCATTTAGTGTTGTGCTGACATCTTTGCTGAAGAACTTCCCAATCTTCTCTTTTACAGCTGGTATGCGTGTGGCTCCTCCTACAATCTCAACAGCATGTACATCTTCCACTTTGAGTTGGATTTGTTCCATCAAAGAACGCAGGGGATTTTCTATTCTTTGCAGAAGATCAGCACAGAGTTCTTCCAACTGCAATCTAGAAAGAAAGACAAGATAAACTTAAAAAAAAAAAGACACCCACCAAAGTTTGAGTTTCCATTGGTGCAGTTAGGACAGACTGCCAGTGCTCAACCTCTACTGCTTTTATTGGTCAGAAGCTATTCTGATCAATAGAAAACATACCTATATATATTTTTCTGCACCCATGAATTAGGGACAATATGGTAACAAGTAGCTTGCAAAAAAGGGGGGGGAGGGGCAATTTTAAATTATTTCAACACTACCATAACTACTTAGTTCCAATACAACTGACCACATCAACTGGATCCCCCTACCTATTCATCTTTCCAGACACGTCTGTATCATTCATAAAACATTCAATATTAAGTGGAATCTCTGTGCTGTTTGAGCTCATTAGTTTTTTCAGCTTCTCACATTCCTGATATAAACGAAGAAGGGCTCGTATTTTTGATTTTGGGTCCAGCTTGTACTTGGCTTTTATTTCGGTACTGAAGTAATCCACAAGTTTTTCATCGAAGTTTCTTCCTCCTAGAAAGGGGTCAAAAGCTGTACCAAGAACCTGGTTGGAAGAAAAGAGTGACACACTACATGTGTTACTATCTTTATCATTCAGAGCTGGAATGTTATTAATGATGCAAAGGCTAAGTAGATGATGCTATTATTTGGTGCTCAGACTCAACCCCTCCTCCAGTACCCCCAAGCAGACCCCCCAGAGGAGTCCAAGGCACTCTAGCCCTTGCTCTAGGTTTGGAGCAAGCCCCTGCAATTCCTTCTGCCCCAAACCTATTGGGTTGACTTGCACTGGACTGCTTGCTTCCCTGCAGCCACCCAAATGACCTGTGCACTGCTTTTTGCTTGTTCTTGATCCATAGTGGTTTGGGGAGGGGGACGTTGTGGGGCAGCAGAAAGTCACTCCAGCCCTCTATTTTTCTGCAAAGGTGCACAGAACCAGAGGCGGAGCTATAATGGGGCAAAGGGTCCCAAGAACTCACACATCCTGCCTCCGGGGCAGCCTCACTTGCCTCCGGCCCTGCCCCACTAGCCAGCCACTCCTGGGGCTGCTGTGCTCTTGTGGACCGTCGCCATACTGCTGACACAGTTCTCCTTCTCCCCACAGCACTGTGTGCCACGCTGCCCATCCCCAGCAGTGGGCTCCTGCAGCCCAGTGCCACTTCTTGCCCACCCCCAGCAGCGTGCCACATGGCTGGTAGGAGCACACTGGGAAAGAGGGTATGCATGTGCCCTGACAGGTTCTGGGGCCCAAAAGCAAGGAAGAGGAGCCTGGGAGCCAGGTGAGCGTGGTGGCGGGAGCATTGGCCAGACGGCCGGAGAGGGAAGGTAAGCAAGGCGGCTCCCAGATGCCTGTCAGCGCCCCCTCCTCCTCTGCTCACCTGCCTCCCACACCCATCCTGTGTGTCCAGGAGTCTTTGGATGGAAGGAGGATGGGACTGGGAGCCAGGTGAGCAGTGGTAAGAGGTGGCAGGGCAAGTGGCATCCAGGGTACTTGTGGGCAGCTGGCCAGCATGCCAAAAGGCAGAGGGGATGTCACCTTGAGGAGAGGTGCCCATGTTCACTACACAGCCAGTCTCCCCTCGCCAGACCACTGCGCAGTACACTCCTCCCTGCAATTCCACTCCTGTATCACCATGCCTAGAAAGAAGTTTACAAACAGACAATACTGACTCTTAGGTTCTACCTACCTTTAGTTTACCCTTGTTAAAAGCACAGGCAGATACTTGAAATGCAGAATGGCCCATATCTACAAACACCACTATTCGGGGTTTCTCTTCAGGAGCTGGAAGGTCCTGCTTGTATATCCCATAGTTCAGAGCCACTGTGAAAGCAAAAACAATATATTTTATCAACAATTAACCTTCATTAAAACCAGAATATCAACCACACACCCAGATGAGGGATATACTGCGGGGTTTTATGGCACTGTGGCAGCTAAGAAATATTATATTCAACGTTGGTATGTAGCTGGGCACCTGGCAATGGATGGCTAAAAAGTACTATAACAAAAGTATAGAAGAAAAGTTGGGATGGGGATCCAGTTTGCCCTTTCCGCCAACATCCCTAACTATGGCTTCCCAATGCAAAAGTTACACGCTAACATCTAATGTACTTGCAATCTCCAGAAGCAGCTCCAGAAGCTTACAGATCTGTGAGAGAATGTATACAACTGTATAAGTGTATTTTAACAATATGCACAGCTGTAACCTCCCTGCAACAGAGCATGAGAGGAGACCCTTACTTAACTAAGAAAGTGTCATTTGCTCACCTGCTGTCATATCATTCAATAGTCGGAGACAATTTAATCCAACAACCTGAGCAGCATCCAGCACAGACCTCCTTTCAGCATCAGTGAAAAATGATGGAACCTGAACAAGCAAATATATAAAAGAACAAGAAAGGATGACCATGATGAAGAGTTCCATTTTCAGTACAAGAGCTTTTTTGCTTTAAAATACGATCTCATTTTGGGTTTTATTTTGTCCAAATTACTCAGCCTCTCATCCTGATGCACTACTAAGGGTGGGCTTGGATGGCACAATTTATTGGAAATGCAACTTATAAAGTATGAGTCAGTAATATGGGATGGGAAATTTTATCCTAAAAACGCATGGTTTCCGTAATATTAATTACTAATTTAACAAACTGATAATATAATACCAGTCAACTAGGCAGTTTCAAAGATTCAATTAACTTTCTTTCAAGTGACTATACCTAGAAAATAGCTATGGGTCATATCCTAATCTTTTGCTCCATGAACAGAAGTCCTTCCATTCATGGAAACAGAGTTGCACTCATGGAAGGACCCCTGGACTTCTGTTCGCAGAACACCAAGTTGGGATGAAACTGTATACAGGCAGACCTCAGTATTAGTGGGGGTTCTGTTCCCAGTTGCAGCTGCAGATACTGAAACCGCAAATATCAAGGTATTGGAGACAATGGGATCACAGGGGTTAGGTTCCAAATCGGCTCAAAAATGCCTAAATATTGCCGAAAATCAGCCAAATGTCATGGGGAAATGCGGGGGGGGGGGGATCTCCTTACCATGCTCTGCCGGAGTTGTGCTGTGCCACAGAATGCCCCCCAAACTGCAAGTTTCCCACCTTAAATGGAGCCATTTTGAGGCTCCGGGAAACAAAATGGCGGCCAGAAATGACCTCTGCAATCATTTACAGCCACCCTGCAACCCACAGATACTTGAAGTCAACGTGTTTTTCTTCCTTTTTGCCCCACATATGCCGAGGCTGGGTGTCTTTTTCCCAACTGCGGATATGCGAATCAGCAGATAACGAGGTTTCATTGTATATCTAATGCACAACACTTTTACGCATGCCAACGTTAGTCTAACAAATTTCAATGCCTTTCCTTTTTTCCTTAACAATTAAACAACTTAAGGGAAATACATAACAAATGAATTATGCCTAAAAATATTTAAAACTATTTAAGTTAATTTGATTTCCAGTTAAAGCTTTTATTGTGGCTTAAATGTTATATCCAAACAAATTCAGTGTGAATTAATTTTTCCCCTGCATCAAATATTTCAGTTCAATTCAATTCCTTTCTTACGATCACAGACCAGCACAACAGTTCAAATAATGTTCTATCTAGTGCTGGGGCAGATCTTATCTGTGGGCAAACTGGGCAGCGCTCACCTTAAATTTCTCAGTCAGCCATCTGCCTCCATTTTGTGTGCCTACTGCCTCCCTCTGTTGTTCCCTGCTGGACCACCCTATAAACCAATCAAAGAGGGCCTAGGCTGATTGATTCCTCAGGCAGCCAATCAGAGTGCCCAGAGGGTGGGGAAGTATTTTTCTTTTAGCTACTCAGAAGAATCCAATCACCATTTTGGTTAGAGGGCAGACGTGCCAGCAGCCTGCTGCGAGAAGTCCCACTGCGGCTACAGCTTCCAGGAACAGTACTGCTGGAAAAATTTACTCTTAAAAAGGTGCCGTGCATTCACCACTGCCTTCGCCTCCAATACCCAACAGCCGCTTGCCCTCACCGGCCACTCTCAGCTTTATCTCCTTTATTACAAGCAACTTTTAACACACACACAGCTGCTCAAACCAGCAGACCAGTTTGAGCTGGTTCAACCAAAACAGTTCATGGACCCACAGGTCAGTTCGAATTCGGACCGGCCTGCGGGAAACTGTCCGCGCGCACCCCTACTCCACCCATCACCTGTCAAGTCTAGTGTCTCCCCCAGTCCCAGGAACCACCAGCTGCTACAGTCAGAAGGGTGTGTGTGTGTTTATTGTACTTCTACCCCACTCTTATACCAGGTCCCAGAAAGTCTTCAGCTTTCCAATTTATCCCACACATGCTTGGTTTCAGCAGTGCTCCGGCCACAGATGTTACTTGACCATTCACCAGGGCCAGCTGTTCTCCAGTTAAAGATCCAACAACAGTCAGTTTTCAAAAGTTTGTCCAGCCAAAGATCCAGACCAGGACTGCACAACTTCAGCTTTCCTGAGATGTTGGACTACAACTCCCATCATTCCCAGCTATTGGCCAGTTTAGTTGGGGATGATGAAAACTCTGGTCCAACAACAGCTGGAGTGGGCTGAAGTTGTGCTAGAAAAAGCTCCCACTGCGTCATACAGTCAGTGCACACAAGACTAGTTTGAACACACACAAAGCTAATTGGAATCACTTACTGAAATAACACAATCTGTTACAGGCTTTTTGAGGTTATTCTCAGCAGTCTCCTTCAGTTTTGTCAGCAGCATAGCAGTTATCTGTTCCACACTAAATAAATGTTCTTCGTCCATATACATTACCTATGGAAGGAAAACACGAGGGAGGCAAGTATTCCAGTATTTCAACAGCAAGTCCATAATTATTTTTAGATACTAGTTAACAACATCCATTGCTATTCTTTTTTTTTTTAATGTTGCACATCTGAAAAGTTAAGACCGTCTGTTTATCAGCAGCATTCTCATCTGCATAAATATGCAACATCTGCTGAGAATGCAAGCATCAGCAATGGACAGGAGATAGCCGAGACCAAAAGACAAATGCTAAAAAGAAACTAGAATATGAGAATAATTTAGGGCAGTGACTTTCAAACTGTGCTCTGGGGCACCAGAGAGTTCCTTGGAGATTCATTGGGGGTTCCTCAGCAAGCAGCATAATAATGCAGACAAGCTGGAGATTAGGAATGTGCATGGAACTGGCAGCGGGGTAGATCGAAGGCGGGAGAGGGAGAGTGCCCTTTCCCCTCCCAATGGTGTTCCATTTTAAAAGTGTCCGTCAGGGCGGCAGCATACCTCCCTGCCGCCCTATGTCTCCTTTGGCCGGAAGTACCTGGAGTGCATATGTTCCACTCACTTGTGCGAACGTCGCACTTGCTCGTGCACCCAACATGCAAGTGAGCTCAACCTGCACGCGTGCTGAATACACAGAGCAGCAGTCAGGTATGCTGCCATCCCGATGGCAGTGAGGTACGCTGGTGCGGGGGGGGGGGGATGCAGCAGGAGGGGTAAGGGCATTCTCCCCCACCCTTAAAAGGTACGTGCCCCCAACTTTGAACTGATCAAACAGCTGGTCGTTCGAACCAGTTCGGAGGCCCTTAAAAAGGACCTCCGAACAGGTTCGTGCACATCCCTACTGGAGATTAGCAGCTGCAGGGCAATCTGAAGTATGTTCTGAGGTGAGCTCTCAGTTAATCAGGAATAATGGTGAGGTTCAAGAGGCTTGATCAACAGTCAACATAAGCAGAGGGTAAGATACAACAGGGATTAATGTCTATATGTTTTTCCCTATGAGCAAAATAGCAGTTCTGGTGGTGGGAGTCTTAGATTTTAACTAGGAAAATAGTATGGGGGAGAATAGTTAACCTCACTTCCCCACTATGCCACAACCCAATCATAAGAACATAGGAAGCTGCCATAGATAGAGTCAGACCATTGGTCCATCTAGCTCAGTATTGTCTACACAGACTGCAGCAGCTTCTCCAAGGTTGCAGGCAGGAATCTTTCTCAGCCCTATCTTGGAGACGCCAGGGAGGGAACTTGGAACCTTCTGCTCTTCCCAGAGTGGCTCCATCAATTAGGGATGTGCACAAATTGATTTTTTTTAATTCAATTTGTACCCCAAACAAATCACTTCTTTGTTTTGTATCCAAATCTACCCTCTCCAAATCACCCCAGATTTTATTTGTATTTGCTTTGATTCAATTCAGATTCAGACCGATTCAGACCACTTAAAAAAATCCTAGAGGCACCAAATTAGAGTTGTGGGTAGGTTCCCTTGGGTGCCACCTACCAGCCAAATTTCAAGGTAGTGGGACACTTGGTTGATTTTTAATGATTTTATTTTAGTTTTTATAGATTTTGAACATTTCCGCCATAGGAAACAATGGGGATTTGGGATAGTTGCCATATCCTAACCTTAAAATGGATCCCCAGCTTTCATTTAAAAAAAAAAAAAAGAAGGTTAGCTCTAGCCCTTGTAGAAGTGGAGTTATGGAGCAAAATGTGCGGTCATTATTTCAAGTGTTTGGATTCTTTGGTGTATAATAACTTTTCCTCGTAATGAATCCCTATGAGGATTCACTGCACACCTTCATTTCTTCTGTTCATTTTGACTGTCACTAGACAGTGCCAACTGTCAACTGCCATGGACCACCTACACACACACACCCCACACACACACCTGTGAGGCAGTGGGGTACTCATTTTAATTTTTAGGTATACTGAAATGCTTAGATTCTTTGGTGTCTAATAACTTTTCCTCATAATGAATCTCTATGAGGATTCATTATATGCTTTCGTTTCTTCTGTTCATTTTGACTATCATTGGACAGTGCCAACTGTCAACTGCCATGTGTCAACTACCCGCCCCACACACACAGGGGTACTCAGTTTTTAAAAAAAAAGTATTTTTGAAGTGTTTCGATTCTTTGGTGTCTTCATTACACACCTTCATTTTATCTGTTCATTTTGACCCCACTGCTTTGCAGGTGGGGGTGGGGAATTAGTGGCATCCCATGTTCCAACTACTCCGCAACCCACTGGGTACTCAGTTTATCTTTTAGGATTTTTTGAGGTGTTTAGATTCTTTGGTGTGTAATGAATCCTCATAAGGATTCATTATGAGGAAAGGTTATTAGACTGCAAAGAGCCTAAACACTTGGGAAAAAATCCTAGAACATAAACTGAGTAGTACCCCACTGCCTTGTGTGTGGGAGTGGGGTGTAGTTGGCACATGGCAGTTGGCACTGTCGAAAAGACAGTCAAAATGAATAGAAGAAGTGAAGGTGTGTAATGAATCCTCACAGGGATTCATTGAGGGAAAGTTATTATACGTCAAATAATTCAAACAATAATGACCACACATTTTGCCCCATAACTCCACTTCTACAAGGGCTAGAGCTTAGCTTTTTTAAAATAAATAATAATAATAATAATAATAATAATAATAATAATCATTAAATAAAAGCTGGGAATCTGGGGGAATTAATAGGAGGGATCTGAATCTTGAATTGATTCGATTCTAATCAGGTGTGATTTGATTTGTGCATGAATCTAGCCAATGGATCACAAGGGAGATTTGTTTTGTCTCCAAATCACCCAAATCAGTTAGATTCGGGTACAAATCAATTTGCACCCCAATCAATTTGCACACCCCTACCATCAATACCTTGTGGTGCTCATACATCAAGTCTCCCATTCATATGCAACCAGGGCAGACCCTGCTTAGCTAAGGTGACAAGTTATGTTTGCTACCACAAGACCAGCTCTCCCCACCTCATTCCAATTTGTTGGGGAGGAGAGCTGGTCTTGCAGTAGCAAGCATGAATTGTTCTCCTTACTAAGCAGAGCCTGCCCTGGTTTGCATTTGGATGAGAGACTATATGCAAGTGCTGCCTAAGATATTTTCTTAGTGGAGGGTTCATAGCTCAGTGGCAGAGCATCTGCTTTGCATGCATAAGGTCCCAGGTTCAATCCCGGGCATCTCCAGGTAAGAGTGGGAAAGACTCCTGCCTGAAACCTCAGAGAGCTGAAGCATCATAGGAACTAACTTGCAAAAGTGAGTAACAGCCATTTAAACCCTTTATCATTAAGGCTGCAAGCCCATACAGTTGCTTGGGAGAAAACACCACTGAACTCAGTGGGATGTAACTTCAGAATTAAACATGCATAAGATCGCACTGCTCAGGACACCACCTGAGTGAAAATTCCTTGTGTTGAATTTAGTTACTATAGTGACAAGTCACCCTTGAGACGGAACAGCTAAAAAACAACAAACTTACAAAATGAGAGAAAAGCTTAAGGCTGATAGCAGTCTGAAGATCTCAGCAGTTGGTCTTGAATCCCATTGCACAACGAAATTAACCCTTTTGCTAAATAATTCAAGAAAACTTTACAGGCTGAAATGAGATTTTTATTTTTGTTCTGGAACACAGAGCCTTACAGTTTAATTGTAAAAAAATCAGGAAGCTGTAATGCCAAAGTGTTATTTTTACCTTTATTCCAACACTTCCATTCTTCATTGGAACTACACAGTAGCTCAAATGCTCTTTCTCTTTCTGAATAAAAGGATCGTTAAAAGTACGACCATGGAACCTCTTGAAGTTAAATAGTGTGTTGTCGGCATGTGTAATGAGCTGCAAGATAAAAGAAAAGACCAAGGTTCTTTGGTGTCTTGGGGGTGGGGGAGAGAAGAGCAGCAGCAGCCTACAGAACCTACACATGTAAATCTACTACCAGTGTTTAACAGAATACAGACTTAATACACATTCTGTTTATTGCTATTATTACTCACTAAATGCACTGTTTGACAGGCAGGGGAAGGGAAACAGATGGCACTTTCCTGGACTTTCTCCAGCTCCACTGTCTCACACCCAAGCAAAGAAGCTGGCCTGACGCAAGTACAGCACTTGATGCTTCCCAAAAAGAATGAATGGCAGCCGTGCCTTTATATAGGAGAAAGCAAAGGAGCACATAGGGCAGGGCTGCTCAACTTTGGCCCTCTTGCAGATGTTGGCCTACAGCTCCCATAATCCCTGCCTATGGGCCACTATGGCTAGAGATTATGGGAGTTGTAGTCCAAAAACATGTGGGGGCCCAAAGATTGAGCAGGGGGATGCCCATGGGATGGGAACTAAACATTTCCCATACCCCTGTGGTAACTCCAGACATTGCCAATTAAGTTCACTTCCATTGGCATAAAACCTCCTAGGTTCAGTTTCTCAGCTCTGCTAGAGCAGGAGTTGGCTTCTAGGTGGGCAGATAGATGAATAACCATCAGCAAACAAAATGTTTCACATGGCAATAAGAACATAAGAACAGCCCTGCTGGATCAGGCACAAGGCCCATCTAGTCCAGCATCCTGTTTCACACAGTGGCCCACCAGATACCTCTAGGGAGCCCACAGGCAAGAGGTGAGGGCATGCCATCTCTCCTGCTGTTGCTCCCCTGCAACTGGTATCGAGAGGCATTGTGCCTCTAAGGCTGTAGATGGCCCACAGCCACCAGACTAGTAGCCATTGATAGACCTGTCCACAATGGCAATAAATGGAGAGTTTTCACAATGGAGGGAAGTAAGAAGTGGGGTCCTCCAGGGATCTGTGCTGGGACCAGTGCTTTTTAATTTATTCATAAATGATCTAGAAGCAGGGGTAAGCAGCGAGGTGGCCAAATTTGCAGATGATACCAAACTCTTTCGGGTAGTGAAATCCATAGCTGATTATGAAGAGCTCCAAAAGGATCTCTCCAAACTGGGGAAGTGGGCGACTAAGTGGCAAATGCAGTTCAGTGTTGGCAAGTGTAAAGTGATGCACATTGGGACGAAGAACCCCAGCTTCAAGTATATGCTGATGGGATCTGAGCTATCAATGACTGACCAGGAGAGGGATCTTGGGGTCGTGGTGGATAGCTCGTTGAAAGTGTCGACTCAATGTTAAAAAGGCCAATTCCATGCTAGGAATCATTCGGAAGGGGATTGAAAATAAAATGGCTAATTTATAGAATTTAATGCCCTTATACAAAACTATGGTGCGGCCACACCTGGAGTACTGCATACAATTCTGGTCACCACATCTTAAAAAGGACATTGTAGAACTGGAAAAGGTGCAGAGGAGGGCAACCAAGATGATCAAGGGCCTAGAGCACCTTTCTTATGAGGCTCGGCTACAACACCTGGGGCTATTTAGTTTAGAAAAAAGACGACTACAGGGAGACATGATAGAAGTCTATAAAATCATGCATGGTGTGGAGAAAGTGGATAGAGAGAAATTCTTCTCCCTCTCCCATAACACTAGAACCAGGGGTCATCCCATGAAATTGATTGCCAGGAAATCTAGGACCAACAAACGGAAGTACTTTTTCACACAACACATAATCAACTTGTGGAATTCCCTGCCACGAGATGTGGGGACAGCCAACAACCTGGATGGCTTTAAGAGGGGTTTGGATAACTTCATGGAGGAGAGGTCTATTGACGGCTACTAGTTGGAGGGTTGTAGGCCACCTCCAGCCTCGGGGGCGGGGTGCCTCTGGGTGCCAGTTGCAGGGGAGTAACAGCAAGAGAGAGGGCATACCCTGCCTGTGGCTTCCAGCAGCATCTGGTGGGCCACTGTGCGAAACGGGATGCTGGACTAGATGGGCCTTGGGCCTGATCCAGCAGGGCTGTTCTTATGTTCTTGAATCTGTTTAAACCCCTTTCTGCACCTTTTCCAGTTCTACAATATCATTCTTAAAATACGGTGACCAAAGCTGTACTCAGTACTCCAGATATAGCCGCACCATAGATTTGTATAAGGGCATTATAATATTAGCATTTTTATTTTCAATCCCCTTCCGAATGATTCCTAGCATGGAATTAGCCTTTTTCACAGCTGCCACGCACTGAGATGACCCTTTAAGTGAGCCGTCCACCACTCCATATACAGGAGAACCTCGTTCTACCAGGATTCTATATCCTCACCTTCATGTATTCACGGGTATCTGACAGCTGGTTTCATTGTCCATGGATACAAAAGGGTTAAAACCCATGTATCTGCAGTTCCTAAGGGGCTGGAAGGGACCATGGAGGTCATTTCCAGTCGCTATTTTGTGGCTCATTTCTGCAAAAAAAGTTTATTGTGGGCAATGCACGATTTGTGGGATTATTTAGGGGGCACTGCTGAACGCCAGGAGACCTGTGGAGCAAGGTAGGGCACTTTATTTGGCCCATTTTTGTAGGCTTTTTTTAGTCTAGGAACCTAACCTCCTGCATTCCCATAGACTCAGTGACTCATTATCCGCAGTTTTGTTATCTGCGGTAATATGTGGGAACGGAACCCACGCTGATGAGGTCCACCTGTACTCAAAGACAATAGGCCCTGTTCACAAGAGAGTGATGTTTGAGTCATCCTATAGTCCAGCCCATGTAGAAAAGTGCATTATTAAAAACCAATAGTGCAGGCCATGAAAAGTTCTCTTTGGATCTAGCAACCTGCCCCAAAATGTAGGAGACAGGCAATGGACACTTGACAATATGGTGATATGGACTTCGTGATGGAGAGGGTAGACTGGCTTCTCTTTATCCCCTTTACCAGTAACACACTTAGAACAACAAACAGGACTGTTTGGGACAAACAAACAAAATTGTTAAATAACTCTACTTCTGAATATCCTAGTCTAGGTGCCATGGCTCCCTAGCACCCAGCTCTAGTATTTGGCTCTCCATCCACTACTCTTTGGGCTACCCACGCTTCTGAGGCACTATAGGCAGACCTCCAGATTTACCCTGCACCAATAGGCCAGGATTTCCCATTGTGTGTCTGGGGGTGTGATTTTCAGCAGTTCCCCTCTTATCTTTATAGTCGCCTGTGCCTCCTGAAACTAAGTACCTAAGGAAAGCAGGGGGAGAAGGCAAAAAAATCATGCCCCTCCCAATGGAAAACCCTGATGTGTTGGTGTGAGGTTAATCCAGATGTCAGCCAGCGTGTATTTCAACTCAACTTTATTAATGCAAATGTCAGTCATCTTGCTTTTTCACAGACAAGGACTTACCTGATTTTTAGCAGACACGCCAATTGCTCTGTTTTTCGACCCAAATGACACCACTGACCTGAAAAGAGAGTAATCCATCAGGGAACAAAGTTGCCATCCTCTCTAATAAAACAGTGTGTTCGTGCCTCCCTCCGCCGTTCTGCGCATGCACACAGCGCATGCGCAAAACGGCCAAGTCAAAATGGACACAGGCAACAGACGGCCATGTTGGCCGCGGGGAGGCGAGAGATGGAGGCGGCGGGACCGGGGAGGCGAGAGATGGAGGCGGTGGGACCGGGCCGGCCGCGGGTAGGGGAAAGACAGTAGCGGCCGAAACGGCCCGGCCGCGAGGAGGGGGAAGATGGCGGCGGCCAGAGAACAGTGGCTCCTCGGCGGAGCCGCCGCCTCAGCCAGAGAACCCGGAACCCGGTGGGAAGAAAAGCGAGCGGGCTGAGGGGGGTGGCGGCGGGAGGTATGTAGCTGACAAGGTGAGGGAAGGAGGCGGTGAGGGAAGCCAGCTGAGATGGCGGCGGAGCCACCGCCTCGCCCAGAGAACCCGGAACCCGATGGGAAGAAAAATGAGGGGGGGGGGGGTGCTGCTGAGCTGCGTAGAAGGAGTGGCAGCAGCAGGTTGAGAGAGAGAGAGAGAGACCGTCATCGAGCGGGGAAGGTGGGGCTGGAACAGACCCGAAGGAGGGAAGAGGATGGGGGCTGAGGCTTTTGACTGGGGGGCTGGGGTGATGTTTCTGGGGTGGGTGGGGGAGATGGGCAGGCAGGCTTACCTCTGGGTCTCAAGTGATGCTGCTGGGGTCGAGCCCCAGGGAAGAGCTCTAAAACAGGCTCCATACTAGCGCCCGTTATTTTAACGGGCTTCAAAACACTAGTTACTAATATTTCATGCAAACTACACTAACACACATCACATTGCTATACTTGTGGTTTCTCTGATATTGTACTACACAGTCAGCTGCCTTATTCTGAGACGGATCATTGGTCTGTCCATCTTGCTTAGTACACTGGCATCTTGAGGAATGAAGTGGGCACACTTCAAGGGACTGTGGGGAGTCTGGGACTCCCTGGAAACCCTTGTGCAGCTCTTCCCCCACTCCCACATATGCACTATTGCACCAGAGCCCATAAAGTTCAGAGCACTCCCCACACTCTGGAAGGGCTCTGAAAGATTGGAAACACATTGCCCTGTGTTTCTGATCTTAGGAACATAGGAAGCTGCCATATACCGAGTCAGGCCATTCGTCCATCTAGTTCAGTAAATGTCTACACAGATTGGGAACGGCTTCTCCAAGGTTGCAGTCAGGTGTCGCACTCAGCTCTGTCTTGGAGATGCCAGGGAGGGAACCTGGAACCTTATGCATTCATGTAGGCAGATGCTCTTCCCAGAGTGGCCCCATCCCTTAAGGGGAATATCTTACAGTGCTCCCATGCAGTTTCCCATTCAAATGCAAAGCAGGGTGCACCCTGCTTAGCAAAGGTCCCTCAGTCCCTCAAAGCATGCCTGCTTTGTTAGTCAAGATATCAGTCAATGGCTGGCAGCAGCCCCCATGTTTCACACAGGGTTCTTTCCCAGTCCTCCCTAGAGATACTGGGGATTCAACCTGGGACCTTCTACATGTAAAACATGGGCTACAGCCCTTGCTAGGAGACTGTTCTAAAGACCAGCACTTGTAACTGCTTCAAGGGTTAGGATCTGAAACTTTACAGCAAGGCTTTACACCACAACATTACAAAGATTCCCTTTTTACAAAGTTGTACACATTTGCAACTGCATGTAGACATGTTGAGGAGTCCCAAAAGAACTACACACACAATACAGCACACTTAACTTTAGAGCTCATAACGCTGAGATTTTAACACACAAAAGGGCTGGGATTATCCACGTTGATCTTGGCTCTAAGGAATATTGGTCTGGACTGTTTGAAGAAAATCCCTGAGCTATCTGAGCTGGTTATGAAAATAAGAGACATGCAAAACTCTACGATGAAAGCACAAATAGTGCCTCGACTGCTGAGCTATGGGTAACGTAGAAGGGCAGAACCAGTTGTTATGATTAACAACAGTTGCCGTGAAGACAGGAGCCCAAGGCTGAGCCCTCCATGACATAAAATGAAATTTATACCCACCAAGTCCCAACATTATCATGCTCTGCATTCGCTTGCTCTCACCAGCAGCCAATAATGTGGAGCTAGGTCAGCAAGACACACTGTCAGGACACAAGCAAGTTTCACTATACATTATGGAGAGGGCGAGCTCAACTCAAATGCTAACATCACTCACCTGTTTCTGGGCACACAGGAATGAGATTTTTAATGGGATGTTTGGCTTTCTCCATCCCCCCGCATCCCAAAGCCAGTGAACAGTGATAGAAAGGAGGAAAGGGAGAGGGCACACCAAGAAGGCAGCATGGGGAGCAGCAGGCAGGTGACGTACTCACCTACCTGCCACAGGTGGTGGGATACCTGGCTCACCTCAATGAGCTACAAGCTGCCCTGTTGAATGCTTCAAGGCATTTATTTGCCAGTTTATATACACCACTCCCTTTCATATCAGCAGCTGACGTTTAAAAAGTCAGCTGTCGCTATGGCAGGGAGTTTTGAACCCATTTCATATGAATTCTCACCAATCCTATCATAAAGGTAAAGTGTACTGTCAAGTCGATTTCAACTCCTGGCACCCACAGAGCTCTGCGGTTATCTTTGGTAGAATACAGGAGGGAGTAAACCATTGCCTCCTCCCGTGCAATATGAGATGATGCCTTTCAGCATCTTCCTATATCACTGCTGCCCAATATAGTACCGGCAGGGATTCGAACCAGCAACCTTCTGCTCGTTAGTAAAATATTTCCCCGTTGTGCCACGTAAGGTGACAGTCTTATCATATCCTACCTTAATATACAGGACACACCATTTCACAATTCAACCCCATTTTAAACCCCAAACCTTTGTATATACTACTCTATGTATGAGAGACCCTATGGCTAGGATAAGAACTCTTCTCTTCTTGTCCTTTGACTGCTTCCTAGACACACTTTGCACAAAGTGTGTGCATACATATCATGAATTTTCCTTTACTGCCAGGGTGTGATTAGACTGGAAAGAGGAGGGAAACCTGGTTTCAGATCCCTGTTCAGTCATGAAACTTGCCTGGCAAATTTGGGCCTGTGCATCTGTCTCTCTCAACCCAACCCACCTCAAAGAGTTGCTGTGAGGAAAAATGGGATAACTCCTGCATATGCTGTGGAGTAGACTGGTTTCAAACCATGTTTCCAGTTCATATATTTCTTGAATAAGTGTACATACTAGTTGGTTGCTATAACATCTAACACACATTACTAATCACAGCCTTCTGCCAGGAGCTAATTAAAAGCCTCTGCTCACGTAGCAGACATACTTCTTAGTTCACAGATTTTATCCAAATGTACAGAGAGGGAACAATTTCTTGCTTAACACAGGCACAAGTGGTAGGGATGAGAAAGACCGTCCTTTGGCTATGGCACCCAAATTCTGAAACAGCATCTGGGCCATTCATTGCTTACTTTTGAGTGTGCAATGAAAACTATTTTATTGCAAGGGGCATTTTGTGGTTAAGGCCTTTTTAATGCTTGTACTGTTATTGCAGCTCCTGGGTTTTCGTTTCCAAAAGATGTATATTGATATACATCCAAAAGATGTACTCTTAACCTATTATTGTTTTCTTTTAAAACTTGTAGTAGTCTTGAGCTTACTTACATATAGAAAAACAGGCTATACATCTTGATATAAACAAATACATTTCTGCTTGACTTTCTCTGTACGGGTGAAGAGACATTATGCATGATTCCTTAGAATTCAAGCAAGTGCTCAGAACTTTCCAAAATCAAGGGATGGTAGTTACTGGGCAAAACAGGGCTTCGCCAGGAGATGGAAAGTAAAGGTTTGTGCTGTTTTAGAGTTGCCAACATAATCTGCAGCCCTCTAGCAACAGAAGGAGGGATGTGGATCTGCAAACAGCCTTCAGCATCTGTGAGCTGAAGGCTGCTTTGCACAGCAGTTCAGAGATGGAGAGGGGGAAATTGCTCCCTCACCCCACAACTGCTGCACAAAGCAGCCTTCAGTTCACAGATGCTGAAAACCACTTGCACATCCATGGGCCTCTACGTCCCTCCTTCCAGCACTGGAGGCCACAGATCTATGTCAGCCACTGTGTCTAAATATTCATAATTTGCATGATAATGCAATGCCTGAATTACTGTCATGTTTACAACCATTATTTCTTTTACATAGGAAAGTTGGCCTCCATATGTTTGATAGAAAGCAGAGTAGATACATATCGTCTATTTAGTTTTTTCAAACACATTTTAAAAATGTATAAAATTAATAACCTTTTCCAAAATAGTCTAGTTAAAGTTAAATATTAATACAGGCACATTAAAATGTACACTCAAAACTAAATCAATAGCCTTCCCAGATAACCAGATAAATTAGATAACCAGATAAATCAGATAACAAGAAAAATAGCCTTTAATTTAAAGTAAACAAAAATCCATGTGAAAAATACTTAAGATTTTTATTTAATAAGAAAATAAAAAGAAATAACATGATTACATTATCATTTCTTGAACTTCCAACAGTTACATATGACAATCTGGGATTCCACTTCCACCCTTTGCCGAACTTCCCCCACACATCAGATATTACAGAAAGATACAAGTAATGTGTTAATCAGCCCTCAATATCAAAACACAACACCACCCAAATCTTGGGTGTGGATGTTAACCCTGCGCTAAATTGTGATTTATGATTTAGGTTCCCAGGTTAACGCAAATATTTCATCTGAGGTATTCCGCAAATAATCAGTGATCTTAGCCATCGAGGCATATTCCCAACATCGGGGTTGCCTGTTACCTCCAATTGGCAGCACAGAGAATCCCAGCAGCAGTAATCATATACAAGGACAACTCCGTGTGTTTAGCAGGTATATAAGGTTTAGTCATATTTAACAAAAACAAAGCTCAGGTGAATAGCGAAAGTTTATATTTAATATTTGTTGTATCTTAAGAGTGAATTTTTTCCCCAAAATTGTTTTGCTTTGCCACAAGTCCACCACATATGATAGAATGTCCCCGCATGATTCTTACATTTCCAACAGTCTCCCGAGGAATTACTGTCCATTTTTCTAATGGTCGTAGGAGTAATGTACCAATGAAAATACATTTTGTACCGATTTTCTTTTAAGGTACTATTTGCTGTAAATTTAATATTCACGTTCCATTGATGTTCCCATTGTTGAATATCAATTGTGCTGTTTAAATTTTGCATCCACTTAATCATGCAGTCTTTTATCTGTTCTGTTTCTGAATCATATTTCAACAGCAACTTATATATCAATCCCAATAAATGATCAGTATTTTTGGTTATTAGCATGGTAGTAGAATTTCAAGTTAGGGACAGCCAATCCTCCCCATCCTTTTGCATCTTGCATAATCCTAAACTTGATTCTTGGCTTCTAATAAGCACAAATAAAGTTTATATGCCTCTGCCACATATTCAACATCTTATCTTCAATCTTAACCAGAACAATTTGAAATAAAAAATCCATTCTTGGTAAAATACTGATTTTAACTGATGCTATCTTCCCCAGCCAAGAAAGATTTAGTTTCCCCCCCACCTATTTAAGTCTGCTAAGATAAATTCCACAATGGTAGGTAATTGTGTTTGAACAGGTCTTTATTATTCCCTGTTAAATTAACCCCCAAATATTTAATGGGTTTTGCTGTTGTCTGAAATCCAGTCTTGTCTTTCAAATACAATAATTCAGTGACTAGCAAATTCCATGTAATGATCTGTGTTTTGTTTTTATTAATCTTATACTCAGATCCTGCTGTACTGGTTTATATGCTCCATTATTGTATCGAGAGAATCATTTGGTCGAGTAATTGTGAGAACCACATCATCAGAATAAAATTTTATTTTATATTCTTGATTTGCCATCTTAATTCCATAAATTCATTGCTCCTGCCAAATCTTCTTTGCCAGGGGTTCAAAATAAAGCCAAAATAAACGGCAATGGGGAAAGAGGGCACCCTTGTCTGGTACCCTTTGTTAATGGCACATTTTTTAGATATAATCCCATTCACTATTACCTTTACTGATTGCTCCTGATAAATACTTTGAATCCATGAAAGGAAATCTGACCCACAGTTCATTATTTCCAAAACCTTAAACAGAAAGGACCAATCCAAATTATCAAAAGCTTTCTCCACATCCAGGAAAATCATCGCTGCTTTACTCTTCCTCTTTGAAATATCATCTATTGCATTCAGTACAAATCTCAGGTTGTCTTTCATATGTCTCTTTGGTATAAATCCTGTTTGATCCGTATGTAGTCATAGTCTTTATTTCGGTCTTTGACTAGCACAACAGCAAAATAGACAAAAACGGTTCAAACAATCTATTCCTACCAAATAATAAAAAGTATCTATAAAATTACTTAGTATAATAAGTAGAAGAAGCTAGAAGTTAAAATTATGAACATAAAATTATATATAAAAGTTAGTCAACACTAATAACAGAATGACACTGAGTAGCAAGACAGCAAAATTATGTAATTATTATATCCATCAGAAAGCCCTTCAACCCTCCTGCCAAAATCGCCACAAAGAGTTTATAATCGACATACAACAGAGAAATTGGTCTGTATGATTCTGGTCGAGTTCTATCCTTCCCTTCCTTACGGATAAGAGAGATAAATGCTTCTTGCCAGGAGGAGGGCAACGCATGGCAATGTAGTATTTAATTCATTACCTGAGTCAATAGGTAAATTAATATTTCTTGAAAATACTTGTAATAAACCAAAGAAAATCGGTCTGGGCCAGGGGTATATTTTTAAAACCGTATTGCCTCTCTTGTTTCCTCCTCAGAGATTGGTTTATTAAGCAATTCTTTCTGTCTGTCCGTAAACTCTGATATCTGTAGATTTTCCAAGTACTGTGAAACCTCCTCCAGATCCAACATTTCCTTTCTGTATAATTTGGTGTAATAATCTGTAAACTGGTCAATCATTTTGTCCGTATGTGAAAGAAATTCTTCCCAGTTCCACATGGAAGTAATGACTCTCTTCTCTTGTTCTTTTCTCAGTTGGTACGCCAGTAGTTTATCAGGTTTATTACCCTTCTCAAAATGTTTGTTTTGTATAAATTATATTCTTATTATATGTCTCTTTTGCTTCTATGAGATCCATTTGTTCACGAAGCTCCTTTATACTCTGCCATATATCCTTTGAAGGGTTCATCTTGTGAGTCGTTTCTAAGCTATTCAGCTCCTTTAATAAGGACTCCTTCTGCTTTTGCAGATCCTTCCTCCTCCTCAAAGCCTACAAGATGAACAGCCCTCTCACAAAAGCTTTACTGGAATCCCATACTGAGAATAATGAGACTTCTGATGTCATATTTCTCTGGAAGAAACTCTTTAATTCATATTGGCAACTTCAACTTAACTTCTTCTTGCAGTAACAAAAGATTATTCAATCTCCACCTTCTTGGCCCAGTGTACTCTATTAAGTCTAATTACTAACGGATTGTGATCAGAATATGTAAGCGGAGGCACTTCCACCTCAATCAGTCTCGGTAATGCATATTTCGTGATCATACACATATCTATTCTGGAATAAATCTGATGGGGTTGAGAAAAAAGGTATAGCCCTTTTCCAAAGGATGCTTGTATAGCCATGCATCTTTCTAAGGATAAAAGCGCCATATATTCCAACACATTTCTTGGCAATTTGCCACAAAAAATAATAATTTTATTTTATCTTTAATGGGGTCAGGGACCAACAAGTCCTGACAGGCACTGGGATCCGGATCTCAACTCCAGATGCTAATACTACATATCACATAAATCAGAGGTTCTCAATATTGGGTCCCCAGATGTTTTTGGACTTCAACCCCCATAATCCCCAGCCCCAGTGGCCTTTGGTTGGTTGGGAATTATGGGAGTTGAAGTCTAATAACATCTGGGAGCCTAACGCTGAGAATCCCTGATGTAAATGATCATCCACTGTATTGTAAATGATCAATACTGTATTAACTTATTTTATGCTCTTTAATTCTCAGACTATAAATTGCTAATTTCTCACATTATGAAAAATTATAATCTACAAACAAGAACATTTCCTTTTCATTTGATGAGGAGAAATGGCTTTGCTCAGTAATTACCACCTTCTGCTACTGATGGGCAAAGTTACCCATTAAATAATCAGCGAACTATGCAACATTCTAAGATTACTACAAAATTCTTAAAATGTTTAAAACAAACATGTTTATATATGTTATATAAAGTATGCTACTACTAACAATAATAATATTAATATATCTTTTCAAGAGCTCTCAAAGCAATTTACATAGAAAATCAAAGTAAATAAAATAAAAAAATAAATATGGTTTCCTGCCACCAAAAGACTTACAATCTAAAAATAAACATAAAGTAGACACCAGCAACTGCCACTGGAGGGATAAGATAGAATCAGCTGCTCTCCCACTAATTATAAGAGAAACACTATTTTAATGGCACCTCTTTGCTCAGTTAGCACAGTTCATGAGGGTGTTAATGTTCTATGTAGTAGTACATTAAGACATTTTAGTGGTTAGATTAACCAAACAATGTGCATCATCATTTCAATAAGAAGCACCCAAGAGAAACTGATTTAAATCCATTTTTTATAAAATTGGTCTTTCCCCCCCTCTTAGTTTTTTGTTTTTATCACGCCGACTTACAGCCTTTTAAATTAGCATTATAAATTGATCTACCCCAATAGCAGGTAATAAATTGAGTTTGAAGAGATTAAGGGTGTACAGTTTAACATGCTTGCATTACTTTCAGATTTCAGTTTAAATCTGGTATTTTTCAAGGCACTTAGTATTAATGGCATTTTTAAAAAGAGACTTGAATAAAACAATATATAAATGATTGGTGTTTTTTTTTTAAAGAATTGATTTTTGTTCATATAGCAACCCTGAGCTATGGGGATACAAGTGTGATTTTGAAAAATGACTAGCTGTGGCCTGTAAGTCTAAATATGCATCCCAATTATGTGACATGAATTCATCTACAACAAGAGAAATTATTCTTGACTATTTATATGTATACATTGCCTTTAGATCAAATGGTCAAGACAGCTTGCAATGGACGGCAGTAATAAGAAATCTGAAAACAAAAGTCACACTCACACCCACCCACCCACCATTTATCCTCCTTTAAGCAAAATTCTGGCTGCTGGTAATGTATAGCCAAAGGGTGCATCGATTTGCTTCTGGATGTTTCTTCCAAACAGAAGGCTCCTTGCCTCAGCAAGCTCTAGGTTTGGGGAGGGAGAGGTTCCTTCTGAGAGGTCACTCATTCTTCCTGGTCTCCCACTTTGAGAATAGTCTCTCTCTCTCTTTCAAAAGCTCCATATACCTTCAAGGCTGCTCTCCTACCCACTAACTATAGGATAAGAGAATATTTGCTTGCATCCTCCACCTTAATCTGGGGAGAGAAGTATCTAGAAGCTTCCAGTACATTCCAGACCCTACTAGTCTAAGAAAGGCCCAATCCTATCATTGTAGTTTATTACCAAGCTGTCTCCTTCTTCAAATTGTATCATTGCTTTCCCTTCCCATTTCTACCCCCGCACCAAGTAGCTTAAAACTGCTCAAGGAAAAAGAAACAAAGCAGAGTAGACCACTGGTTTGAGAGAAAGCCCCTCAGCATCCCCTCCGCTCTTCTTCTTTAAAAGAACTACCAACATCTCCTTGTACCGCAATCCCACCACTGCATCACACACAGACACACATCCTACAACCAATTCCCTTCAGTGCTGCCAAAAGTGTGCAGGCATCATTTGCCTCTATGATGCTCCCTCACACTTCCCATGCACAAGAAATAGGTAGAATGACAGATGAAGCTTAAAATAGAGAGCAGCGATGGCGACGATGCTGCAAAGCTGAGCTTTAGTGGGCGGAATATACCTGCGTGAAATAAGGAATAGCCACAATGCAGCTAGTGCAGCTGTCAAACCTCACACAAAAGAAAAATCACTCTTGGGCTGCACTCCTTTGCACACTTACTTGAGAGTAAGTGCACTGAATTCAACAGAATTTACTTCTGAGTAAATAGGCTTAAGATGCATTGCATCTTACATCGGCTAGAATTTTATTCATAGTCACTTGGAAGTAAGCCTCACTGAAATGAACGGAACCGTTTCTGAGAAAACATGCTTAGGACTGGGCTGAACATGAAATCGAAATCAATACCCAAGTAAAACGTGGTTAATTAAGCAATGAGGGCTGTAGAAGGCCATGGTTCCCCGACAGACTGTTTTCCACGTGCATGGGGGAATCAGAAGACACCGATGAACCGTCCTCCAAAGAGTCCTGTGCCACCTTAAAAAATAAGGCTGCAATCTTATGCATACTTAGCTGTAAGTAAGCACCATGGAACTCAAGCGACCTTAGTTACGAGTAAAGGTAGGGCTGCTTTGCTAGACTGCTACACCGTACACTCTTAGTTGTGAGCGAGTGCTACGGAACGCAGCGGGTTTTTTTATTTATTTCCAAGCAAGCATGCACAGGACCGCCCTGCTGCAACAGACTAGTTCTGGAATGAACTTTTGTGAATTAAAACCCATTTTATCCGATCCACGGTGTGCACGTGCGTATACATATCTTTAGTTGCATTATTACACACGCACACTTAAATATATATGAACACATACAGCTCTCGAGCTTTGCAAGCCCGTCACACACACGCTGAGTTTCTTGGCCAAGCAGCCCATCCCTTGGACCCAAGACCGAGAAATTCTGCTCAAGCATCACGAACACCGCCGGATCTTACTTACGGAGTACATCGGTCGCTGAATTCGTTGGCCACCGTCTCTATACCTCCAGCTCTAGCCACTGCGATGTAGCAGTTCTGCGAGCCCAGGTCAAAACCCACCACAGCCATGATGGGGCTCCTGTACCGTCCACTCCCGGGCTAAAGGACTGGCTGTCTTAGAATTCCACCTGGCCCGAGGCGGAACAAGGAGGTATGATGGGGGACGTCGAGGCGTCTCCCGACTCACACGACAAGGGACCAGCCCTGTTCAACCACAGCCACCACCCCGGGGAAATCTCTGCCTCCCGTCCAAGGGTTTAAATATAACAATAGGCAGAAGTTTCCAGAAACTGCGACAGCTACTCGCCGGCTCCACGTGCAGCTTCCGCTTCCGCCTTCTTCGGCGTTCTCGAACTCTCGTAGCCAATGGCAGGGCCCGGAGCTCGGTGACGTCTATCGTTGTCGGGGCGACGGCGGACGCCACGCAACCCCCAACTTTCTAGAGCCCAGAGCATTGCATCTTGACGCAGGCTCCTTGCCGGGTAAGAGGCGGGACTAGGGGCTCATAGCAGGGCATGCGCAGTACGCCGCGCTTTCATGCGGTGGGAAGTAGAATGCTTTAGAGGTGGTAACAGCGCGCGCTTTAGGCAGAAGATTTTGTTTGCTAAAGCATTGTCTGTTTCTGGGTCTCTTGGTTTTCTTTCCTCATCACGGTGCCTGATCATTTTAATCTTTCTTGTTTGTGTTTCTTGCTTCGGTAAGGCAGGTTCCTTTCTGACAGTGGCTGTAATGGATGCACTCTTATCGAGCAATAAGCCTCAGTAAACGCAGTGAAATTTGCTGTGCAAATAATTCCACGGTCAGTCTCAGATTCATCGCTGCCGTTGTTTTCCTCTTACCTGCACTACGGCTGTTCCCAAGTGCTGTGTGTGTTTGTGTGTATATTTTGAAGGCGATAATGAATAAAATAGGGAGGGTTGGAGCTGGGGGGGGGCTTGGTTCTTTGAACCCATTGGCTCAATTATAGCTACACCCCTGCCCTGGGATACATGCTTCAATCAACCTTGCATTCAGAATAGTATAATGTTAGAGTTGGAAGGGACCTTGCAGGGCTTCTAGATCAACTCTCTGCCCAGTGCCAAAAACTACTACAGCGTTTCTGACGGATTATTATTATTTTGTTTAATAACCCTGCTAACTTGGCAAAGAGGCACCTTTTAACGTGGTGATTCTCTTTTTTTTTTTAGCAGGGGGAGAGTAACTGGCCCTACCCACCCCCAGCACTGTACCTCCAGTGACTGTTGCTGGTGTCTGATGTTTCTTTTTAGATTGTGAGCCCTTTGGGGACAGGGATCCATCTTACTTATTTATTATTTGTCTTTGTAAACCACCCTGAGCCATATTTGGAAGGGCAGTATAGAAATCAAATAAATAAATAATACATTTCTATACAAACCCATACACAAGTCCCTGGGCAGTTCACATTCTAAAAACAATTAAAACAACACAACTAAAAGTTTATAATAGATAAACTCTAAAACCTTAGAACTAAACTAAAAGCCTGACTAAACAAGTATGTTTTCAGGTCTTTTTTAAAAACATCCAGAGAAGAGCTCTAATTTCATTAGTACACAAGTGAATTTTGGCCCGTTGAATAACGGGCGCTAGTAACGGCGCTCCTGGCCCCCCGCCGCCATTCCCCCTCCCTCCGCCGTTCCCCCCCCCCACCTTTAAGGGCCAAATCGGCCCAGGCACTTGCCCCCGCCAGGCCGGGGAGACGGAGACCGGGGGCGGAGCGGAGGCCATGTAACCTTAAAAAAAAATTTACTCCCGCGGCCGACGCCGCCGACCACCCACCCTCCCTCCCAGCTGCCGAGTCACCCTTACCCTGGCCAACTGCTGTCGGCCGTAGACAGCCCTTAATTTAAGAGGCAGAGAGGAGCTCGCAAGCAGAGCTCCTCTCTGTGCAAAGCCTCTTGCCGAACTGCCGCTTTGGGCGCAAGGGACGCAAGCGCCCAAAGCGGCAGTTCGGCAAGAGGCTTTGCACAGAGAGGAGCTCTGCTTGCGAGCTCCTCTCTGCCTCTTAAATTGAGGGCAGTCTTCGGCCGACAGCAGTCGGCCAGGGTAAGGGGGACTCGGCAGCTGGGAGGGAGGGTGGGCGGACGGCGGCGTCGGCCGCGGGAGTAAATTTTTTTTTAAGGTTACATGGCCTCCGCTCCGCCCCCGGCCTCCATCTATTTTGGCCGAGGCGGCGGCTCTGCCGCCGCCTCGGTCACTTTCCCGCCGCCTCCTCTCTGGCTTCTTTGGGGCGGCCGCTTCTGGCCGCCCAAGATGGCTGCCGGGTGCCGGCGAGCGTGTCTCCCTTGCCCTGTTCTGGGCCTGCGCTTCGCGCAGGCGCAAAACAGGGCAGGGAGGCACAGACACCAAGCGTTTTATTAGAGAGGATAAGTCCCCAGGCAACCCTAGAAAATGCCTGGTTTTGAGTCATCCCCAACGAAGCCACTGGCAACTGCAACCAGACCTCCCCAGATGATCTTAATATGCGGCAGGGTTGATGAAGAAGAAGGCATTCTCTTAAATACCTTGGGTCAAAGCTGTTCAGGGCTTTATAGGTAATAACTAGCACTTCGCATTTTACCTCGAAGCTTATTGGCAGCCCGTGTAGTTTTCTAAATGGGTGTAATATGATCTCTTCAGGTAACCCCAGAGACCAACCTGCCTGCTGCATTCTGTACCCGCTGCAGTTTCCGGACTGCATACAAAGGGAGCCCAACGGTAGTCAAGTCACATTGCAGTAGTCAAGTCTGGATGTTACTAGCTTATGCACCACTGAATATACATTCATTTATCTCCAGAAATGAATGTAGCTGGTGTATCAGCCGAAGTTGATGGAAAGCCTCCTGGCCACTACCTTACCCTGAGAGACCAGGGAGATGTTGAGGTCCAGTAGTACTCCCAGACTATGTATCTGCTCTTTCTGGGGGGGTGTAACCCCATCCAGAACAGGCCGATCTAAGCCACTTCTTAAGTTCTAACTTTCCACAATGAGTACCTCCATCTTGCTTGGATTCAGCCTCAGTTTATCTCTCATCCAGCCCATTACTGCCTCCAGGCAGGCATTTAGGGAAGATAGGCCATTTCGTGAAGAAGTTGACATGGAGAAATAGATTTGGGTGTCCTCAGCATGATGATCTCTCCCAGCGGTTTCATGTAGATGTTAAAAAGCATTGGAGATGGAATAGAGCCCTGCAGGACCACATACAATAGCTCTTGTTTTGAAAAGCAACAGTTTCCAGGTGACAAAGCAATGCCTCCCGCTCCCTACCCCTTCAGGCGCTCCAGGAGGATACCATGGTAGATGGTACTGAAAACTCCTGAGAGGTCCAAAATGATCAACAGAGTCACACTGTCCCTGTCGATTCCTAATTGGAGATTATCCAACATGCTGACCAGGGCAGTTTCCACTATGGATGTGCATGAAGATCTTCGGCACCGGTGGGGGTAGTACTTTAAGGGCGGGGGAGGGTGTACTCATCCCTCCAGCCACATTTCCCTCGCCAGCGCTCTTATTTTTAAGCCCCTCAGGGTGGCAGCGTTCCTCCCTGCCGCCCCATTCCCCTCATCGGCTGGAAGTAGTGCGTGCGCCCGTCTGCCATGCACGCACACATGACGGGTGCACACACGCTTGCCACTTCCGGCCGATGGGGGGAACGGGGCGGCAGGGAGGAACGCTGCCGCCCCGAGGGGCTTAAAAATAACAGAGCGCGGGTGGGGGAAATGTAGCAGGAGGGATGAGTACACCCTCCCCCACCCTTAAAGTACTACCGACGCCAAAAACCACCCACCTACCCCCGCGCCAAAACATTTTGGAGGCCTTCATAATGGCCTCCGAAATGTTTCAGGCACATGCCTAGTTTCCACTCCATAGCCCGCTGCAAAGCCTGTTTGGAATGGGTCCAGACAATCTGCTTCTTCCAAGCCTGCCTGGAGCTGAGACGCCACCACCCTCTTAATCACCTTGCCCAACCATGGGAGATAGGCCTATAATTGCCTAATACAGAGAGATTCAATGCAGGTTTCTTCAACAGTGGACTAATAATGGCTTCTGAGACAAGGAGGCATCCTGCCCTCGCTCAAAGGGAGGCAGAAGGTAGGCTATTGAGCTGGCTGTGTTCCATCTTGCTGCTGTGGCTTAGCTGTGAGGAAACCTTGCTGCAAGGGCTTTTTTATTGTATTCTTTTTTCCAAGTATCTGGGTTGCCTTGCTTCTAGCAAGTTGCTGCTGCTGCTGCTGCTGATAATAACCTCAACTCATTCCAGCTGTTGTTTCTGCCAAAATGGTTGGTTGGCTGGTGGTTTACCCCACCTCCCCTTCTTGGACTACTTAAGGCAGCAGCAGCCACAAAAGCCAGCCACCCAAAGGACCGGCCTTGGGTGGCTAGGCCTTCATTGGTGGGGCTGGGGGCAGTAATGTTGTTCTGAAAAACTTGTGTTTGGTCTTGGGACTGCCTCTCTCTTGTTTGGCTGAGGGATGTGTCTTAGCTTATTAGGGGATGGAGTAGTGGGGTGTGCGGCTCCTCAGCAGGCAGTGGCTATTTCAGTGGTGGCGTAGCACAGAAAGTTAAAGAAATGTGCTGTCTGTAGGAAGCTGCAGTTCAGGAAATGGGATAGATCTACCAGTTGTAGATGGGGTTACACTTCCCCAGAAGGAACAGGTTCACAGTTTGGGAGTACTTATGGACCCAACCCTCTCTCTGATACCTCAGGTGGAGGCGGTGGCCAGGAATGTTTTCTATCAGCTTCAGCTGATTCACCAACTCCATCCTTTCCTGGAAGTGAGTGACCTTAAGACAGTGGTGCACATGCTGGTAACCTCGGTGTTTGACTACTGTAATGCACTCTACATGGGGGTGCATTTGTATGTAATCCAGAAGTTGCAATTGGTGCAGAATGCTGCTCTAAGACTGGTCTCTGGGACAGCCCGAAGAGATGGATTCTAAAACATCTATACTGGCTACCAATAGATTTCTGGGCAAAATACAAAGTGCTGGTTATTACCTATAAAGCCCTTAATAGCTTGGGCTCACAGTATTTAAGAGAACGCATTGTTTGTTATGAATCCCGCTGCCTATTAAGATCTTCATGGGAGGTTCATATGGGGATGCCACAAGCTCATCTAATGGTGACTCAAAAGGCGTGCTTTCTCGGTGGTTACCCCAGGACTGTGGAATGCACTTCCTGCTGAGAGTAGAGCTGCACCATCCCGAGTCTTTCTCCACTTACATGCTAGCTGTCTACCTTGCCATTTCAGCAATAATTCTTCCGCATACTAAGGGGCTAATTTAAAAAAAGGTTGGAGAGAGTGTTAAGGAGCAATATGTCTACTGCCCTAGTAAATTCATTATTCCAATTCTTAACTAGGGCATTGACAGAATTGCTGGCAGAACCAACCAGCCTTAAAGCCTTCTTGGAATCCTATTGGATTCAGTTGCCTTTTCAGGAAGACCTTCATAATAGGTCCTGTGGAGGAAGGTTGTGGCTGCGAGTCTAACCTAACCAGATGGTCATCTGTCCATGACAATGGGGAAATCACAGGAGTTCCCACCCATGGAACTGTTGGAGCTAGGACCCTGGCAGTTCTCAGCTGCAATGTCTCATAGTGACCACTGGGTTTTTAGGGTCATGGATAAAAGTGCTGGACTCCTCCCCTCTTTGTTCTTCCAGTGTTAGTCTCCATTTTGTCTCTCCTGAGATGGCTGTTTGTTTTGGTCTCTCTCTTCAGCCATGTGCTACAGTTGAAATTAAGCTGCAGGCTTTTTCACATTTGTTTGTAACCTTTTCTTTAAATACATTCTTGTAGTTCTTCAGTACGAAAGAACTGTCCCAAGACCTCTTGCTTTGCTGCTTTCTCACCAAACTGGTTCTGCTCTGCTATTTGGGGACTGAATTGCCATTCTTCCCCTACAAACACCATCCTGATCAGAGCAAAAAAACCCAAATTGAGAGTGTGATCAGCAATGTGCATTGGTCCTAAGACCCATTGGGATAGGCCCATACTTATGGCTGCTATGAACTCCTGAGCTGACCCTGACAAGTTGATTCCAAAGTGAACATTACAGTCCCCCAGAACGATCAGTCTGGGAGACTCCAACACCAACTCTGCAACCAAGTCAGTCAGCTCATTTAGGGACTCTGATGGGTAGCAGGGTGAACAGTAAATCCCAGTCTTATCGTTTGTCTCCAGACATAGGTACACGCACACACTCTATAGGTCAATTCCCTGACAGGAACCCTGGTAAGGAAGATATACACCACAGCCATTCCTTCACTCCACTCACGCCCTCTCACCTCCTTCACAGCAGAGTATCCTGCTTGGAGAAGCTGGGCCTAAACTGGACCACTCGCCTCCCCCATCCAGGTCTCTGTAATATATACCAGGTCAGCTCCATCATCCACAATGAAATCATGGGTTATTTTTGTTTTTATTTTGAATTGACCTGGCGTTACAAAGAAGCAAGGTGAGGTTCTGCAGGAGGTTGGTACTGCTCCCTAAGGTCAAGGAGCTTGCAAGGGCAAGTGGAATTTTTGGCTCCCTTCCCCTGTAACAGTCTACCACATCTTCTGTTCTCCACCAACACTGGAATAGCCCTAGAAACAGTGAACACCACCCCATCCCCAGATAGACCAAAACTCATACCTGTTTAGACCTAGTTAATAGAGAGAGAGGGTTTTGTTTTTTTTTGTTTTTTGCGTGCCCCAGCCCTCAGTCCCATCTCCAAAAACCACCCCACAAAAGCTAGCCAGCTTTGGCAGCCACTGACATGCAGCCTACCCAGTGGCCCATTGATGGCTGCTCCTTTGGCACAGCACTCACCCTTATAGCTACAATGGCAGCCAGTCCCTCCGTTTAGCAATAGACCCAGCTGAAAGTTGTTACAATCAGAGAGAAGACAGGTAGCCCACAAAGTAACAGCAAAAAGCAGAGCAGAGTTTCTCTGCTGGCATATCTTACAGTTGTCCTTGAAGTATCCCCTGCTAGCTGAGTAAATAGGCACCTTTCAAAAAGTGGTGATTCTCTTTCATTTAGCAGGGGGAGAACAACTGGCCCTATCCATCCTTAGCACAGCATCCCTCCAGTCAAGCGCAGAGCCACCCAAAAGGCAGCCTGGGTCCAGCCCCACCCAGAGGCCCCACTAGCAACATCCTGTGTGCGTGGCTCGGGCTCTGGAACAGCCCCAAGCAAACTCCTGACACCTGGGCTCTGCAGAGTCCCAAACTAGTGCTCCCCCTTTCCTTTTCATGCAGTGTTTGCTGCCTGGTAGCCTTTATTTCCCTTTCTCTCCATCCAGTGAGGGAGAGAAAGGGAAATACATGCTGTCAGGCAGCAAGTGCTGCCTGAAATGACAGGATGAGTGCTCGTTTGAGCTGTCCTGAGCCTAATCCACTCCCCCTTGCAAGTGATAGGGGCGTGGCCCCTTCATGCAAAGGGGGCGTGGCCCGGGTTCTGGAGAGCCCCAAGTGAGCTCTCCCCTGTCCTTTTCAGGCAATGTTTGCTGCCTGACAGCCTTTATTTCCCTTTCTCTCCCTCCAGCCTGAAAAGGACAGGAGAGAGCTCACTCAGGGCTCTTTTGGAGCCTGAGCCATGCCTTCCTGCGGGCTTTGGTGGCCTGGGTTCTTTGAACCCGTTCGCATAATGGTGGCTCTGCTCCTCCTTCCAGTGGCTGTTGTTGGTGTCTATCTTATATTTCTTTTTCAGATTGTGAGCCCTTTGGGGACAAGGAACTGTTTAGAGTGTGTGTGTGTGTGTGTGTGTGTGTGTGTGTGTGTGTGTGTGTGTACCACTTGGAAACTTTTGTTGAAAAGCAGTATATAAATATTCATCATATTCGTATACACAGATGAGAAACCAATAAAGATAAGGTAAATGTGGCTCCAAACACTGCTATCCGTTACGTCTTCTCCTCCCAGGTGTGATCTCTCACAGCCATCATCTTTATTGCTACAGTGGCAGCAAGCCCCTCCTTCTAGCAATAGACCCAGCTTAAGTTGTTAGAATTAGACAGAATATAGGTAGCCCACAAAGTAATAGCAAAAAGCATGGAGGTTGTCCAACCTCCGTTTGGAAATCTGCAGCAAGGTAGGGTTTTCCACGGAACCAGGCAAAGGTGATTCAGCGGGGCGGGGAGGTGCACTTACACTTCGTGCCGCATTTTCCCCACTGGTGCTCCGTTTTGCTAAAGCCACTCAGTGGCAGTGCACCTCCCTGCTGCCCTGTTGCTGTGTCTCCTGGAAATAACCGGAAGTATCAGATGTGCCTCCGTGCGCCAGGCACAAGCATGTGCACATTGCGGGCGCGCAATGTGTGTGACGTGCGCCTGCCTGTGCCCGGTGTGCACAGGCATGTCTGATACTTCAGGTTACTTATGGGAGATGTCGCAATGGGTGGCAAGGAGGTATGCTGCTGCCCCGAGGAGCTTTAGCAAAATGGAGCACCAGCAAAGGAAATGCAGCAGGAGGGGTAAGTGCACCCTCCCCTGCCCTTAAAGATGCACCCCCCACCATCCAACCGGCTGAACCACCCACCATTCAAACCGGTTCGGAGTCCCATAAAGGGTCAGCAAAGGTGAGTTCACCACTGCATGAGGCAGACTGTTCCACTGCTGAACAGCTCTTACAGTTAGGAAATTCCTCCTGATGTCTATCCTAAATCTGTGAGCACATGAACAAACACTACATAATATCACAGAAGTGTACTGGTAGTTCTGCTAAATTTTGCTGTGATTTCTGAAGCAAAGTATTATGATATCCATGCTGGTTCATTAAGAGATAACCTTTTGTTGTGTCCTAGTGTGTGAGTTGTCTCACTAGAGTCGGTCTGCTAAACTTTGGCCCCTCAGCCTACAACTCCCATAACCCCTGGATATTGGCCACTGTGGCTAGGGATTGTGGAATTTGTAGTCCAAAAACAGCTGGGGGGCTGAAGTTGAACAGGCCTGCACTAGAGTCATTGCACAGCCTTGAGGCGGTGCACCTTGATCTCTTGTAGTGTACTGTGCTTTGGAATATTTGTTAACCCAGGGTTTCTGAAGCTTCGGTCCTCAGATGTTGTCAGACTACATCTTGCATCATCCCTTTGACCATTGTGGGTTGGGATGATGGGAGTTGTAGTGTAACTCAAGCTTGAGAACTCCTGGGTTAATCCATAGTGGGTTGATGGGGAGACACTTGTATTGGGAGTCAGAAAGTATAGTTTGGAGTGGAGGCTTTTGCTTACCTCCATCCCTATAAGCTTATGATTTCACTCCTAACATTTGTTAATATCATCATAGCATGTCTGTTTTGTTCTAGGAAACCCCTTTTCCCTTAGAATCCCCATTTGGGTTCTAGTATTTTAATTATCTATCTTATGTCCTGCATTCAATCAAGATTGTCCCTGAAAGGAACTTACAATTAATATCCACACTGAAGAGCTTCAGATAACCTATTCTGGCTAGAGTTTTCAAAGCAGGAACTTCAAATCCTGGTTTATTTTAGAAACTCTGAAGCTATTCTGATGATCACTAGAAACTGGGCTAAGGGAGACCAGCCTGGTTTCTAGTGAGCATCAGAACCACTGGGCTCGCGGGCATGTCTGGTGGTTCTACAGCAGCTAGCCCACCTAATTCCCCCTCCCCTTAAACCAGGTTAACAGAGCGAGCGCTCCGTTAACATGGTTTTCCTGATCGTGAGATGCCGTGTTGTGACTTTGCACCGCAGCAGCTCGTGAGGAGACCCCTGACTGGGAGGCTCCTACAAGCCTCCTGGCCTCGGGGGTCTCCCCAGAATACCCCGCTCGCTCGTGTGGGGCATCTTGGGACTTCCAGGGGCCAGACGGCCCCTGATCCCCACAACCCCAACCAGCTCTGTAGTCGTGTGGGTGGGCCAGTAGTCGTGTGGGTGGCCGATCCAGCCGCCCAGGGCAAGCGCTCTGCTCGTGTGCGAGGAGAGTGGTCTTAGCCTGCTCTCCCTGCACACCACCTTGAGGTGCTTCACTTTGATCATGTGAAGCGCCTCTTTGTCTAGAACAAGCCAGGATTACCTGGTTGAGATGTAACGAGAGATTGTCGCTTGTTTTAAAACAGGTTCGGAAATAGAATCTTCCACCTCATGTGTAAAGGGGAGGGGAAAGTGCTTGCTCCCAAGGCTAGAGGGCCAGGATTCAATTATGGCTCTGTATTATGTCTGAAATGGACTGATATATTTCGGCAGAAAAATAAAAGGTCAGAACCAAAGACAGTATTTATTTCTGTAAATTCCTCATAGGCAGACTTCAGTTATTTTGGTAGAAGGTTATAACTGCTGGGTACTTGCAAAACCTCAAAAAGTGTTTTGAATTTTTAGAAGGTTCATATAGGAACTTTATTTTAAAATGTATCTCAGCACCAAAACTATAACAAAAGCTCTTTAAGCATCATTAGAATACTAGGGGGAGCTCTAACCACACAGAAAACATTTGTGTTCATTTTTAAAGGAACACAACTGTAAGGATTTTCTTCTGTTTCTTAAGATATTTTGGCAAATCTAGTAAGTTCCTGGAATGGGCAATGATGATGGTTCATTGGCACTCATCCCTAGAAGCTATTTTCAGACCTGGAACATGAGTTTAGTAGTAATGAGTACCTTTGAACATGTGCAGAATGCCTTTATTCTGCCATTGAACCCAAACAAGCATCCAAACATCTGGGATATGAACAAGGCTTTCAGGTCAGAATATGGTTGCCAGGAGGTTTTAATTCTGAAACCCATTTTTAGAACTGATGAATAGCATATAAGTGGTAAACATGCATTAAGGCTGGAGTGCAATATGATTGTTTTATTGTTGTTTTTAAATCAAATAGTTGGTATATTATTGGAAACATTTTGTTTGCATCTAGAGCTCTGGTTACAACTTAATTCTGTTCTTGTCATCACTGGCCTGGTCCCCTCACCCCCAAGTCTGTTGTCTAATAGTTTTGTATTGTGCTTTTCAACCAGATCCTCAAAGAGGCTCACAGCATTGTAGCAGATACCTTAAAAATCACAGACTTCAAGAAACACAATCAGTCCAGCAGGAGCAGATGTCTTTGCCCACCTGTTGCCTTCTTTCCTCAGTTTCTTCCCACACAGAGCTGTTCACATTAGGCGTTCTATGTTTCCCACTCTTTCCATGCTCACACCAGTATTCTTGTTGCGTTTCATTTCATTTTTGTCCTCTGTTATCCTAGAAATAAACTTGGTATATTTCCTATACACCTGCATGTCTTCTTCCTGATACTGGAAGCGTGTGTCTGTGTGTCTCCCTAATACTAAATTTGCTCACTACTTGTGCACTCATAAACAGATACGTTTCATGGTGTCCACAGAAACCTTTTGAGCGTGGGAGCAATGGCTGAAGCCCTATGCCCACTTATCTGGAAGCAAGTCCTATTGAATTCAATGGGACTAGTTCAGTCCGAGGGACATGAGAGAAAACTGACCCCTTGCCACCCCCTGCCCTTGTTACATTTGATGCAGTTTGGGCAAAAAAGTAAAAGTATGATGGATATTATTCCAGTGTAAGACTTTTGCCCAGACCAGTTAACAAACCCTTCCATTTCCTTAATATAATAAGATGCAAACTTTTTCACAAAACAGTGAAGCTTAAACAGTGACAACTCAAGATATGTGGCCTCTACTGAACGTAACTCCTTATGCAGTTTTCTGAAGCCAGTTATAACAAGAAGATGGCCTGGCCTCATCCTTTTAAAACTCCATATCTACACCTATTAGGTTTCCTTTGGTTTTTCCTGTTGTTGTTGTTGTTGTTATTAATTCAGTTTCTATACCGCCCTTCCAAAAATGGCTCAGGGTGGTTTACACAGAGAAATAACAAACAAATAAGATGGATCCCTGTCCCCAAAGGGCTCACATTCTAAAAAGAAACCTAAGATAGACACCAGCAACAGTCACTGGAAGTACTGTGCTGGGGGTGAATAGGGCCAGTTACTCTCCCTCTGCTAAATAAAGAGAATCACCACAGTAAAAGGTGCCTCTTTGCTCAGTTAGTAGGGGTTTGTAGTGACACAAATCATTCTGCAACTTCTGAAAGGGAGGCATATTTCTGCAAGTATGCAGCAAACAGATTAAACTCCAGCAACTCAGAGTTTCTGCGCAGATAATTTATACAGGTTTGCATACATGTCTTCTAATTCAGAAAATATATGCACAACATTGTGTGGAAATCATGAGAACTGGCTTTTCTGGTAGCATGTTTAGTTTTTTGTGCTATTCAGTAGCAAGCTGTTGTGATTTAATGTACTTCTGTATAACTACTGTAGAAAAATTCTTCAGGCCATTACAATGCTTATAGCATTGATTTTCAACTGTGCATTTGTGAAAACCATTGAAATTAACTTTCCACATAGCTTTATTGTGCTTTTATTGCAATTGCTGAAGACTTGTTTGCGCTCCTTAAGCAAATCCCAGCTTTGGTATAAGCTTTAAGCACCACTGCATTTTTGTTGTCCATAATCAATGTTGTTATTATTCCAAAAATTGCTCAGGGCTGTTTACAAAGAGAAATAAAATAATAATAATAATAATAATTTATTTATTTATTCAATTTCTATAAGATGGATCCCTGTACCCAAAGGGCTCACAATCTAAAAAGAAACATCAGATAGACACCAGCAACGGCCTATCTGGTACTGGTACCGCCAGGTACTGTGCTGGGGGTGGACAGGGTCAGTTACTCTCCCCCTGCTAAATAAAGAGAATCACCACGTTAAAAGGTGCCTCTTTGCCAAGTTAGCAGGGCCTTGCACATCAGATCCATTACAGATTGTTGAGTTTCTAGAAAGACTTTCCTATTCAAAAAGGTGCTTACAGGAGAACGCTATAGTTGCAGAAAGAAATATGTGCATGAGGAGGTGTGAGGAGAGAACAGTAGTGCCTGCCAATTTACTAGGCTCTAGTAAGCAGACATTTGCTCTTATCTCTCAATGCCAAGTAACTAGGGGATACATGAATATCAAATCAATATTGTTTACATCCTGAAATTAAATAAGGCATTTGTTTTAGGAGCAGTTGCATCTGCTATCAGTCTTCTGTTTTCTACTGTCTTATATTTAATTAAATCAGAACATGCTTGCACTCGATTACAAACTCTTAGGCAAGATGTTCAGGAAGTACAGGGCAAGTAGCTAGATCAGGGATGCAGTCCTATGCAGAAATAATCATAAAAGCTCTATCATTTATAATGCTATGATGCATATTGTTTTTACAGAAGGCAGCAAGAAGATGTGGCAAGAGTAATTATCTTCACTGAAAGCCAAAACACAGGAAAGGGGATTGGGTGAGAAGCTGAGTAAGGCTCATGAAGTCTAAGCAGATCATGGTCTAACCAGCAGAGATGGATTATGTGTTGTCTGCCCTAAATGTGCCAACTACTAAATGTACCAGGTACATGTGATAGCATTACTAAATTTTTTGTATGGCCTTTACAGACTCCCTCCAAGGACTTTCAGAGCTGTTAGGGTAGCTTCTGATTAGCTAGAGCCTTTAAATTTTATCCATGTGTAGTCCTGGACATTCCAATTCATATAAAAATCTGAAAATGGGACACTTTTATACCCCTTTCTTTCAAAGTGAGGGGATTCAGTGTGCACCCCAAATAGTAAAAGCACTTCCAGGCCAGTGGGAAAGCTGGCATTTGGCGTGTATGTACCGCAAGACATGCCAACTATCTGGAACAGAAACATTTGTCAATCTCTGCCTAGGGGCAAGACATATACAACCAAATGGTTAATGTACTTTCCTGGCCCAAACCCTGAAAATTGGCATACACACAAACTGACAGTGATGTCAGTTTGAAATATGAAAAAACTTGAAAACTGGAAACTTTACACTTAACATTTAAAAACTAGGACATTATCTGCTAATAGTAGAGGCTGGCATTCCAGCACAGAGCAAGCCAAGCAGCATATAGGGCAAGATGTTCGGGTTCAGGATTTCTGCCTCCTGTTCAGATTCTGATTAGCGCACTCCCAGTTCAGCAATGAACACTTGTCTATGCTCGCAGAATACAGGCTTAATTTATTAGCATAGCTGTACATACAGGAATAGGTATGCAACACATTGATCTGCTTGGAGGTCAAGATATAAGCACCAGTACCTGCCAGAGAGACCATTATGCCAAATGCCGGCATGTAGTCATGTCAGGGGGAACCTTCCAAGATCCAGTGACACCATGGTTGCTTTCAGTTTGTATGTGGCATGGCTAGGCAGCTCATAACTGTGGGGATTCTGACTCCATAACCACAATGATCTACAGGAAACAACCTCCTCTTCCATACATAACTAGCTGTAAGCCTATATGCCATGTATAATGCACACATAGCAAGACGGTATCGTGCACAGCAGAGGATGCAGAAAAAGTTATGTTACTCCGTATCCTCAGCAGTTAGCTTATTTTTTCTTCACTTTTCTCCTGAGCTCTTCCACCCCTTCTGCATTAAAATATAGGCCTGCAGAATACAAAGTTAATCTACTAGTATAGTAATAAAGTAGTGTTAGAATTGTAGACGATTGCTATTGATTAGCAGCCTTTTATTGGTGGCATCTAAATGGAAAACAGCTGCAGTTGCATCAAGGTCACAGTTAAGGAAAATATGGCTTGTTGTGAAGCTAGAAAGAACAAACAACAAGAATATGTCAGTCAGAATGAAAGTGTGTGTTTATATGTGTATGGTGTATGTAGGTAAAATATATTCATTATAGGGCCCCTTTGTAAGGTACTGGATGACAGATTGTAACTTGAGTAATACAGAACTTTATTTGATATAATTCAATTTTCTTTTGATAATTTATTATGATGATGCAAACTTACTACTTGTACTATTTGATTTTTATGTAATTGCCTTTCATTGTTATACCATTTATTTTTGTTTGGATTGTATGTATTTATGTTAAAATTATTTACAAAGCTAAGATTCCCCCCCCCATCAAGTATGAACATATGTAGGATTTATGTGCTTCTCCATATTAAAGGAATTAGAAAATATTAGTTCTGAGTGGAAAATGGACTTTAACAGGAGGAGAAGGATGCAGTCCAGAACACTCTGTTCTGGGGTTTGTAGTAGCTAAGAATGTTAAGGCCCCAGTAGATATTGCACCTTAGTTATTGGGACACATGGGCAACTAAGGCAAGTCACTGTTCTCTCCTCTTTACAAACCCACCCATCTCAGCCCTTTTTCAATATGTGGATGATGATTACAGATAATTACTTTCTAGCTTATTCCATAAGGTTTATGCCTAGAACACAAAGCAATAATGCATACTAGCTGGGCTGGGCACAGAGCATCTGCACCTCTAGTTCCGCCCACCCGCCACCCCTGCTGCCGTTGTCTTTCCCTTCCTGCCCTCCCACCACCGTTTCCTTGCCTGCCTGCTGCCACCGCCGCCACTGTTTTCTTTCCCTCCCCACCCGGCCACTGTTGCTGTTTTCTCCGCCCCCCCCACCCCGCTGATCTTTCCTGCTTTGCTCGCAAGCCTGTCCGCTGCCATCGTACTCTCCCCCTGCCGTGTTTTTTGCAGATCTTGTTTAACAAAAACATAAAATCACCCCAATATTGTCATCTGCTATAGTAGAAGCTGGTGATATATCAAGAAGATTGGGGGGGGGGGACACCTAGAAAATGTCCTGGTTAGAGTGGTGGTGAATGTCAACTACAGCTGCACTTAGAACAGAGTTATAAACAGCTGCTGAGCTTAAACATATACTAGAGGGGGGAAATTGGATGGATTCTATAAGACTGTAGAGGAAAAGAGATTGCCTTTGTTTCAGAATAGACAAAAGAAATTCAATTAAGTAAAGTTGCCTGCTTTGCTTTCAGTGTCATTGTGTTTTACTGCTCAATTGTAAATTCAGCTAATGAGTTATACTTCTAATTGATTTTCAGTTGATGTGCATGCTGGGAGAAGGGTCAGAAGAGGGTGAAAAAAAGATGCCTGTGAAGAATTCTTGTAATAAACAGATCACATAATCCATTCTTAGGTGTCATTGTGTTGCCTGTAAATGTATTCTTAAAAGATTTTGAATTTGTAATGAGCATTATAATTGATAGACACTCATTATCAGGGATTTTAGAATTAAAATATTTCTTTCTTTAAAACTGATCAATACTGTAAGATGGAAACACTGGAGAACAAAGAGCAAACCTGTAAAGCTACCTATATGGTTGCAATGTTTCTAGGTCCTGAGTATAGGTTCTCTGGTAGCATATGAGATTTTCAATGACAAACCATGAATCCACTCTCATATGCTACCGGAGAATCTACACTCAAAACATCTCAGAAACAACAGTACCCAGTACCCCATGGGTTAGCACCCTATGTGCTCTACACCACCACTCGCTCTGGGCCACCCTGGTGCCCCCCTAAGTGCAGTTATGGGGCAGGAATTATGGAGGTCCATCATTCCCTATGGGGAAGAACTTTACAGACGCGCAAACTCCATTACATCTTTAAAAATCAGCCCTCTGCCCAATTCCTTTGAAATAATTCTGGCAGCTTCCTTGCCCCCACTGGGCACTACCACCCACCCTACTCTGCTCTGGGCCACCCCTTTCCCCCCAACATGAAGCTATACTTTTGCTGAAACCTCCATTCTTCCCTATGGGAAAAATCCTATACTTCAAAAATTCACCAAAAATCAGCCCTTTGCCCAATTCCTCTGAAATTTGGGTGGTAGTTTCCACCCATTGGGCACTACCAACCCCATGCACTAGTTTCTCCCTGGGGCCATTTTTCAAAATCCAAAACGTTTCGGATTCAGATTTTGCAATTTCGAACAAAGAACAAAATTGGAGTGTTTCGGATTGGCTGATTTCGAACAAAGAACAAAACAGGGGTGTTTCAGATTCGGGCCAAAACCAAACAGAAAAAAACACAAAACGCACAACCCATTTGGTTCATCAGGTAGAACAGTATTACCCAGTTGTGAAACAGCATCTCCCTGAAGCCTAAGGAAGAGGTCTTACTCAAGCCTCCTCTATCTGAGAGCCTTTAACTGGAGATGCCAGAGATTGAACCCGAAACCTTCTGCATGAAAAGCATGTGCCTGGCCACTGAACTGCAGACCTTCCTTTCTGAGACAAATCAACATTTTCAAAAATCGACATTTTCACTTGGTAGTGGAAGAAGAAGAAACTTTCTATTGAAACTGAACAGATTTTCTGGGTATATTTTTAAATTAAAAACTGATCATGTCATTATTTATAGGTTGGGAAAGTGTTCTGAAATTGTCATAAAATATACCTCTGCTCCCATGCATGCAGACATGATGCAGAAAAATTAATTGTTGACTTTCCATAAACTCAACTTTTTAAGCAGTACTTGTCTGCAGTCATGTATTTTAGAAGGATTTAAATTATATCTTGTTTTCTTTGTCTGACACTCTGTATTACAAATAGGACACATGAATAATTTACAGGTGGAAATCTCTGCAATATAACATAAAGCTATATAATGTCAGACAGACATTTATGGCAAGTAGATAAATGTTTATGATTATTATCCTTCACATAGATAGTGTTCCAGAATTCAAAGTAAAGCTCAAGGATGCAGTACTATGTTTCCTAAAAAATTTAAATGAATGAATGAATGAACTGCTATAGCAGTTCTGTTCTAAAACTTACTGTGCCAGCAAATGAGTCACGAGCTTAGAGTAGGATGTATCAAACATAGTACCAGCACAATGATGTCATAACCATGCCATCATAAGATACATATTATGAAGTAAGATTTTTTTAAAAATATGGCATATATTAAATGTTTTGTCTTTCTTTTATTTCAAAACTGTTAGGAGCACAGTAATGGGATAGTATGATCCTATACAAGTTTAGTCAGAAGTAAGTTCTGGTGACTTAAATAGGACTGTGCCCAAGTTAACTGTGTATAGATGCAGCCTGAGGCCTGGATTCCAAGAACTTTAAATTCTACAAGTGAGCTTTGAGTTTCTGTTTCTTTCATAACATCTTCCCATGGCATATGGCAAATTCTTTTGAAACAGAGAGAAGGCCAAATTATACAGAATTCATTATTAACAACAGCAATATTTATACACTGCTTTTCAACAAATGCTTCCAAAGTGGTTTACATAGAGAAATAATAGATAAATAAGATGAATCCCTGTCCCCAAAGGGCTCATAAGCTAAAAAGAAACGTAAGACAGACACCAGCAACAGTCACTGGAGGTACTGTGCTGTTGATGGATAGGGCCAGTTATGTGCTTAAGAGTGGAAAGATATTGACTGACATCCTGACTAGTATATTACTGGTGCATGGGGGGAAGCAATGATGGAACGTTAGTGCTTCTGAAATAGGGGTGTGCATGGACAATTTGGCATGGTTCGAACTGAATTTGGACTGAACTGCAGGTATGCGGACCAGTCAGTCTGACAAATCAGCTCAAACCAGTTTGAAGTAGTTTGCAGTCAAGCTGCTTGAACTTGTCTGGTTCGTGATCAAACCAGTTCTGCTCATCTCTAAACTGAAGAGCTCCAGACTAATGCTGCACCAATACGTGTGTGTGTGTGTGTGTGTGTGTGTGTGTGTGTGTATAGATATAGGGGGAGGGGGGATTTCATTGACCTCCTCTTCCCCTGGAAGTTCTCTGTGTCACTTCAGAATGTGTCCCTGAGGACTGCATTAACTTCAGGGACAAGTTTTCAGATGATGCAGAGCACTTCCTAGAGAAGGGCAGGTCCCTGAAATTTGCCCCTATCAGTGAGCTAGCAGTGTAGCTGTGCTAGTTGAACTTTTCAGAAGCACTGGTATTTCTCCTGTTGCACCTGCGCTTTGTTAGAGGTCAGCCATTTTCTTTAACAAAAAGCAGCCATGGGGACCTGATCCAAATTGGGATTGCACTGCATGAGTGGGTGGGTGTACTGGGTTTTAAATTGGGAATATGTCAAAAGAATGCAAGAACGGTATATGAATTTCTTGTTTATAAAGTTTATTGCAATTTCTAAAAAAAATGTTAGTAGCAACAAAAACCTACATAGAGGGTTAACCCTTCCCCTGAACAATTTTTCTGCTGAAAATCCCACCCGCCCTGCAAGCTCTTATTTGTCTCCAAATAGCTGATTCAGGGACAAACTGAAGGAAAAGGGTGCAAGAGAGAACGGATAACTCCCCCCAACACACACCTCCTTCCCTGTTGGCTTTTGTTTGATTTGTTTTGGAAGAATAGACCTTTCCAGTCTTACCAGGGTTACCAACCCTCCTGGACTGGACTGGAGTTTCCAGGAACTGGCATAAATGTCAAGGAGACATTTGAAATCAATCCTGACAAAAATGGGAGATAAATCTCCAAGAATAGCTTCATTCAGGAGTGGCAATATAAGGTCTTGAGCATATATCTTAATAACACATTCTAGATGTTTTGTAATTTTGCTCAAAGTTTTGAAAGCAGAGCACGAGCTGTTGGTTTAGAGAACAAAATCCAGTTCAATTCGGCACATCCAAAAATAGGTCTACAGATCCTAGTCAGAATGTTGTTTTGCAGGAAAATGTACAGTAAATTGCCAGGGGTAGCCTTCTGGAAGGATTGCTAGAGGATTGCTATGATATAATGATAATCTGGGAAAGGGATTTGACATTGAGGATGATGAATAGTATCGTCTTGGAGTTGTTACTAAAATTAAAATGGCAAGATCTATTTATAGTGACTGAAACAGTACTTGGCAGCAATGTGGGCTTGCCTCCCAGGGCAAATAGCACCATTGCATAGAGGAGGGCAATATGGATTGGGGCCATGGTGGGAGAAGAGTTAAAGCCTCCTCACATGTACACCATGATCCCAATAGGGATCAGCACGCTGCAGCTTCTGTTGAGTAAAGGAAAGCCAAGCACATTATTGACATAACTTGACATGTTCAAGCCAAGCACATTATTGACATAACTTATAACCTGGCCCTTAGGAACATAGGAAGCTGCCATATATGGAGTCAGACCCTTGGTCTATCTAACTCAGTATTGTCTTCAGACTGGCAGCAGCTTCTCCAAGGTTGCAGGCAGGAATCTCTCTCAGCCCTCTCTTGGAGATGCCAGGGAGGGAACTTGGAACCTAGATGCTCTTCCCAGAGCGGCTCCATCCCCTAAGGGGAAGATCTTACAGTGCTCACATTCAGGGGCAGAGCCACCATTGGGCAAACGGGTTCAAAGAACCCAGGCCACTGCCCCCAGGGGCCACGCCCCCGCATCTGGCATCAGACGCGGGGGGGGGGGGGCGTTATTTCGCTCCCAAACGGGGCTGTGTGGCGGCCAGACCCGGGCCGCTGCCAGCCTCCCTCCGCTACTGCTCACACATCTAGTCTCCCATTTGTATGCACCCAGGGCGGACCCTGCTTAACTAAGGGGACAAGTCATGCTTGCTACCATAAGACCAGTTCTCCTTCCTTAACTCAGTGGTACATCCTAGTGGTATATTTGTGTGAGAATTGCAGCCTTAAAATGGCTGTGCTTATTCTCTAATATTTTACTTTCTTTTCATAGAGAGGAGGCTCAAGGAAAGGCCCAGCCTGAGGCAAGGAACAATTTGCCACCTTAAGTCACTGGCCCCAATCCCACCTCACCACAGTTGTGTCCCCTTGGCCAACACCACCCCTGTTACCTTTCACTTCTCCCTCCTGCGGGTGCTTTGCCTACCTGCGAGTCGCTCACTCATTACTGGTGTAGCAGCAGCATGCATCTAGCTTCACCCCCTCCCTACATCAGGGATTCCCCCGATGAGGACCCCGAGGACTCCTCTGACAGGGATCCCTCTACTGATGATGAATCTCTAGCCAGTCTCCTGCTGCGCCTCTCAAGCTGTGGTCCATCCAGAACACAGTGCCACCCTTGTCTCCTCTGCAGACCCCCAAGAAGTCTCAGCCCTTGTGAAGGATGGTGATGTGCAAACCACAACCCAGCCCCTGGGGGAGAGTCACCCCCCATTGCCCCCAGGCCCAGCACTATTGCCAAGCTTGAGCCGAGTGGCAGCAGCCGAGGAGGAGCACACACTTGGCAGCCCATTGCCATGTGTACGAAAGGTCTCCTTGAGAGGAGGAAACAGAGCCAGTTCTTGCTGTAGTAGATGAAGCTCTGAGAGACCAGAAGCAGGGTGGAGATCTTCTGACTCCTATGTAAGCCCTATTTAAGATACCACTGGCTGGTGTTGTGAGCGACACCTGGTATCTCCCTCTGTATATGCTCAGAGGGAAAGAGGGAAAGTCACATAAACTGAATTGGTTCTTGGAGATGGTGACCATGTAGGATCTGGGCATGCAAACAAAGATAGAGGAAGACACACTCAGAAAGTTCAATGAGTTTTATTATAGAAAGATACTCATCAGGATAAAATTCAAACAGGTCATCCAAAGTAAACATGTTTCCGATTCAAGGTGTAGAGCAATGTGCCTAGCTATTACATGTGTGTGCAATTAATAATTGCAGCTGTCTAACAAATCCTAATAAGAGATTTAGAGAGAAACAGAGAGAGAAGAAAGAAGGGAGGGCTTAGGAAAAGGATGACAGTGATTAGTAGGGAGGAGGGAAGGGGGAGCAGGCTGAGCTGTTTGTTGAATAGGCATCTCACCAGGTTCACAAAGAAGGCTTAAAAGGACTTGTTCGTTGCTGGGGCTTGGGAACAATGCAGGCTTCAATTTAATTAATGTATTTATTTTACATTTTATATTCCTCTCTTCCTCCAAGGAGCCCGGAGCGGTATACTACATACTTAAGTTTCTCTTCACAACAACCCTGTGAAGTAGGTTAGGCTGAGAGAGAAGTGACTGGCCCAGAGTCACCCAGCAAGTCTCATGGCTGAATGGGGATTTGAACTCGGATCTCCACGGTCCTAGTCCAGCACTCTAAGCACTGCACCATGCTGGCTGGGGATAGATGCTCAGAGCGAGAGAGAGAGAGCGAGAGAGAGCACCATGGCTGGGTAGTCTTGACTTCTCACTGCGCAGCAGAGGTCACAGACAGTCCCTGCCCATGGGAAGAATTCCTGCTTTAGCCCCGCAGCTTGAACAGTGAACTCTGGGATCTCTCTTGAGCAAAGATCTGCTTGTTAGGCAAAGCTTGCTGATTTGCCATGTCCAGAGACCCATTTGTATAGCAGCAGGATCTTATAGACCTGCACTAGGAGTTCTTTCAAGATAGCAGTTTCAGTCATGGACCTCCAAAGTGTCAGTAACTCTTATCATAAAACGTCTTTGTTAGACCAGTCCAGAACAGCATCCTCTGCATACCGTCTTTTTGTTGTCAGGAAGCATTTTGTTCTCCAAACAACAAACATGTGCATTTCTTAAGTTGTTGGCCTGTCTTTATCTAAGAGGCAGGCTCCTAGCGCCTCTTGCTCCAAAGAGTGTTAAAAAGTCAAGCTAAGCTATATGTGTGAGACAGCAATCAAATTACTTCCTGTGTACATCTACGCTACTGCTGAAGTGGCAGTGACCGAGCGACTGTCAAATAGGCAAAGCACACTCAGGACGGGGAGGTGAGAGGGTAAAGGGGCGGTGTCAGCATGCTCTAACCCAGTGGTTCCCAATTTGGGAGCCTCCAGATGTTGCTGAACTACAACTCCCATCAGCCCCAGCCCCAATAAATTGTAGCTGGAGCTGATGGGCATTGTAGTTCAGCAACATGTGGAGGCTCCTAGATTGGGAACCACTGCCCTAACCTCAAGGGAAGGCATGCCTTTGGAGGGACACGAGGAAGGGAAAGGGGTGGCTGTGGATCAGCTGCAGGCAGGTGGAGTGACACCCATGGAAAGGGAAAGGGCATCCACACGCCTTGCCCTGCCACACTGCCTGAGGCTGTCACCTCAGTTGGCCTCACGAGAGAGGCACCCCTGTTCTAATGATCATGTTTTCAATGGAAACATGGAAATTGGCCTGCCATTAAAACATCTCTTAAAAGCCAGTAATGCAGTACTTGTCCATGTAAATTTTGATTAATCTTTTTACTGCACTGCTGATGATGGGTTTTCATTAATATTTTAATACCTACTTTTTCTGAGTGCAAGCTATTGCTTGACAGTGAAAAGGCATAGTACTTTATATGGGGAAGAAAGGTTTAAGAAAAGAATGGTCTGAAAGATTGTATAAAAGAGGGAGAAGGCTCCATAATTACTTGGGTCCATAAACAACTCACATGTTTAGCAAATAAAAAACCCCAGTGCAAGATTATTGTACTTGTAGGCCTATAGCAAGAAATAACCCATCTGTTCATTAAAACAAAGGTTAAAGGACACTGCGTACTAAAGAAAAAAAGGCTTTTAAAAAACCCTTCATGTGTAACTTAATTGAACAGAAGTGCAATAGATCAGCATCTAAATCTTCACACACATGTTATTATGAGTGTTTCTTCAAAGTGCAACATCATATGTCACTGGAGATTTATTAGCCTTTCTGAAATGCGTGACTGAAAGCGCCACAGTGTTAATACAACTGATGGCATTGTGTCCTTGTTTCATCTAATTTTCTGAGCTTTTGGTAGAATTATAATAACATTTAGAATCTGTAAACTATTTTGCTTTAGAAGATAATAGATTTGGATAACATTCCATGGTGCCCTAGGAGAACTGGATAGCTTGAATAAGTTTGTTACATTATAGTATTTCCAGCAGGTTTGGTATATTTGGAAAATGTGTAGCACTTGGGTAGCAGAATATACAATATTGAATTCTGGAATGTGTGCTTATCAATCAAGCACTTTTTGGAATAAATTAATGTGGAAAAACTTTACCCCTGGATCAGTATGCAATAATCAAAATAAATTTTAATCAGGATTACATACACAAACTTGCATTAAAAAGTAGAAACCTACTCTTAGAACCATCTTAATGAGTTTATAACATAATACATGCAATCTGCTTCAAGTTATCCATACATTTTCCTTCCAAGAAGCATTATTGCTGTGGGAATAATGCATTTTCACTGACTGAAATATTTTGTCACTGGAAGCTTGTGTCTGTGTGTCTGTCTGTCTGTCTATCTGTCTATCTATCTATCACAATTGCTAGTGCTGTGCACAACATTATTGGCAGTGACTTCAGTTTATGAAGATTGTTAAAGTTTAGTTTTATTAGCCTACTTTCCAGTAGGCTTATGAGATCACACGGCATTTTGTATGTCTGTCCATGTGTGTGCCCCCCCCATCAACTTTGCAACACCTGGACCAATATGAACTAAATTGGGTACAGTTGTAGGGACACATAGGGTCACCACAGTGGTGTAGTTTGTGATTATGTCATCCACCCTGATCCAAGATGGTGGTCACATAAACCTTTGAGGCGCAAGTGGGCTAACTTGTGAACCAATTTGAACCAAATTTGCTACAGCTGTAGGGACAAATAGAGATGCCCTAATGGCATGGTGTATGATGATGTAATCAACCCCAGTTCAAGATGGCGTGTGTATTAATATCTGAGGTGCAAGCAGGCTAATTTGCAGACTGTCTAGTCAATTTGAACCAAATTAGGTACAGTTGTACTGAGTGAAACACAGGGACACCTCAATGGCATAGTCTGTGTTGATGTCATCCACTGCAATTCATGACGGTGGACGCGTGAACCTTTGAGTTGCAAGTTGGCTAACTTGTGGACTGTCTAAACCGATTTAGATGGATGATTATTTTACCCACCCTGATACAAGATAACGGACATGTGAACATTTGAGGCGCAAGTGATCTAACTTGTAGACCTAGATTTCAACCAAATTTAGTCCAGTTGTAGAGATAGTGAAAGGAAAGTAATTTAATTATAGTAATAGAAAGTATATTATAGAAAGTATACTACTTATAGAAAGTAATTTAATTTAATTAAGATTAATTCTTACTAGAACAACTTTTTTCATTTTAATTCTGTTGAGTCTGAATGTTCCTTTACTGTATTGCCAAAGTGTGGGAACACTCCTATAACCATCTCTCATTCCCCCCACTCCACCAACACATTTAAGTTTCCATTTCAAAAGGCTTTTGCTTTCTCCCTCCAATGTTTAGTTCATCTTCACACTTGAACCAAGTCAAAATGACATTGTTTTGTTTTGTTATTACATCCAAAGATGGAAACTGGAGGCAGGGATCCTTCTCTAGACTTCACTATGCCAGCTGTGCTGAACCACAAATCTCTCATGATTCAAGGTTTTTCTTTGCTTTAATGTAGTTTAATTTTCTCCTGAGTACTAAAATTAACAATATTTTCTTTTCAAAAAGAATGTTTCATTGTAAAATGATTTGGTTCTTGACATCTAGGATGAGGATGAGGATGATGACTTTTTAAAACTGAAGTCCATCTGTCTCTGCAACACCACCTCCTATTCATTCATTATGTGGGAATGAGACATTGCACAACTGAAATAAGTAAGCCTAACTTGTTGGATTGTGGTTACAATCTGGTTTTTTATACTAATTTATTTTCTATGCCACCCTGATTGTGTGTATAGAGGTTAATAGCCTTTTGACAACATCCAGACTAAGTTAGACATAACTAAGTTCCATTGAAATTAATGGGGTTTATGTTAACCTAAATGACTATCCTGTTTAATTGATTTCAATAGTGCTTAGTCATGACTGGATGTTGCCCATCTCTAAAATAATTTTAACAGGAATAACATATTTTAGCTGCTCTATTATACTCTGGATTGATACACTCTGCATTGATTAATTCTGTCGTATTCTAGATTGATTAACAAGCTTGGCACCACTACTCTGTCCTGGGACACCATTAACCCAACCTCTGGTGATGGCAGGACTGGAGCAAAGCCCTCCTGTTGAACTTAATGTTAATGCAAAATATATTATCACTTCACTTTTAGAAATCTAACATGTGGGACAATGCAACAAAGTTCCCTTCTACCCCCGCCCACCAGAAATGCATTTTGCTTATTCTATAACTCCCCCTCCCCCCCCCCGGCTGCCACTAGCAGGAAAGAACGAGCCTGTGGCCATCTGTGCAGTTACTCCAGAACACTGTTTCCTAATCAGTGTACCATGGGATGTGCTGTGCAGACTCGCTTTGAGTCAGCTCCCAAAGCAGGCCATTTAAACTCCCTGTAACCAATGTGCCTCAGGACACAGTTGGTGTTCCATGATGACTTGCTCTGAGTCAGCATAAAAATTGGAGGATTTAAACTGAATTGAAGCTGATTTACTCCATAATAGCAATAGCACTTACATTTATATACCGCTCTATAGCCGGAGCTCTCTAAGCGGTTTACAATGATTTAGCATATTGCCCCAAACATTCTGGGTACTCATTTTACCGACCTCGGAAGGATGGAAGGCTGAGTCAACCTTGAGCCCCTGGTCAGGATCGAACTTGTAACCTTCTGGTTACAGGGCGGCAGTTTTACCACTGCGCCACCAGGAAGGATGTGTCCTTCCACTGCATAAGGGAGCAAGTTTAACCTCCCTGGGATTTTTACACTCAGCAGGCTTTACTATGAGTTTACAGGGAGGCTTTACTGTGAACTCAAAGTTGTCCCCCCAAAACAACACAAATAGTGGATTTTTTTTAACCCTGGATATAAATCAGGCTACACTCTGTGAGTGAGAAACCCAAATTGTTTGCAAACTGCTCCCCGATAACTCACAGGGATTTTGGGGTAATTCTGGCCAATATGTGAATGCACTCCCTCCATTCCAGAGGAAATGCAAATGAAAGGGCTTTAAAAGCCCCATGTGAAAACCTCCTGGAGGTTTTTCACACATGGCATTTAGCCTGTATCCCCTCCTGAATGGAGGCTGCAAGTCTACATATCAGATGGATTAACCATGAAGTTCTGCGAGCTATCAGGGACCAGTACACAACTGACTCTGCTTTCCCCCGAATTACTGTTAAAAATCACTGCGCATTCTGTCTTGGCCTGAATTATGTCTGGGGTTAAAAAAATCCTCTTTGAAAACCTGAGCTTTCTTGAATGCTGCGGGAGTTCTCCTTTGATGTGTAGATTGGCCATTGGCAGTAATTCGTGTTATGGTCTGCTCTGAGTGATTTGCAAGCGCTGCGGGGAAGGCGTTGTGGCAGATGGGTGAAACTGTTCTTCTGTAACCAGCTGTCAAGCTCTCTCACCTCCTGCTCTGTCTCTGATGTGACTGGAGTATCTGCTGATACTTCTCACATCCTCTCCCTGCCTTGGAGCAAGTTGCCTGCCCGCATCTCTGGTCTGCTGTGGGGAGCAGAGCCAGCCTCACTGTTGCCGCCGTGTGACCCCTTTCCCTGCTCGCCCTTGTGTGTGTGTGGGGGGGGAGCAAAGTGCCTTCGGAGCAAAGTGCCTCTGGGCAGGGGCATAGCAAGGTTGGAGTGGGCCCAGAGACAAGATTTTAAAATGCCCCCCCTCACTGAAATAAATAAATAAATATAAACACCTATGTGCCACCATAGAGCATCATCCTAAATTATTTTTATAAAGGTTTTGTAAATTGTGGACGATATAAGTCATTTAATGGTACTAGAGAAAGACATGCAGTTCTGGTAGCTCCAGGTCTTAACACTCATATCAGTTGCAGAGGATGAATAAAACTGAAGGAAGCCCGGGCAGGTGAGCGGCTGGGGAAGTCAGTCATGTGACTTGCCTCTGGGGCCCCCCCAAGGCAGTGGGCCCCCAGACAACTGTCTCCCCTTGCCCTATTATAGTTACGCCCCTGCCTCTGGGCTGTGAAGACCTCCCTGCATCCCACCCGCCTGCCTTCCCTTCCTCACTCTTGCCCGTAGTGTGTGCCTGTTTTGTTTTTCTGGCCTCCTGCTGTGTCAGATCATGGGTTGTCGGATCATGCGAGAAATGGAGAAAAAACCCAGAGCAGTAAGTGAGAATGCACAAAGGAGAAAGATCTCAGGGAGTGAAGGGGTGAGCTGATGGCTATATGAACTGTCCATCTAATTCCCCAAATTAAACTGCCTCAAAGCAGCTGTGAACTAGATTCCTTCCTCAGATACCTCGAGGCTTAAAGCCATGTGCAGAAAAAACTCCTGGAGCATTTCCAGACCAGGCTTTTAGCTTGCAACTCCACCGGAGTGGAGGATGTCACATAATAGCCAGATTTATCCCCAAGTCCATGCAACATATCAAAAGGCACTCCATACACTATTTGGGGTTTCCCCCACGTATTGGAACCTAGCCCACTTTATGTCCAGGGTAAAACAATCGTTTTTGTGTTAGAGTATCTGATATACCCCAGTCTTCACACAGCAGCAGGCTTTACAACGAAGCTTTACTGTGAACTCGAAGTTGTCCCCCCAAAAGATGCAAAAAGTGGATTTTTTTAACCCCTATATAATTCTGGCCACACTCTCACGCACAGTGAAAACACCCAATTGTGTGTGAAGTGCTCCTGGATAGCTCGCAGGCATTTGGGGGGTATCTGCGGGATATAGGAGCGCACACCCTCCATTCCAGAGGAGACGCGAGCTAAAGCGCATTAAAAGCCTTGTGTGGGAAACTCCGCAGTTAAGCCTCGCAGTAAACCCGCGGTTAAGCCTGCTGTCCGGGAAAGTGCCTGTGCTTTTGAAACTTGTTTGCTCTCTTATGCCCTGGGAGTGACACCTCCTCCTTTGGTGCATTATGGGGTCGGGGTGAAGTCACCTTTAGGAGGAACGCTACGGCTGGCTATTAAAGATAACTTTTAAAAATCTAAAAATAAAAACGAAGCTAAAGTTTAAAAACAGCTGCGATTTTAAAAGTATGTGTGCTGGAGGAGGGCGGAGTGCCCCAGGTTGGTTGTTATTTTAATGTAAGCGTGCCTCGGGATAAAGGTTGAGAAACGCTGCTCAGAGGACTTGAGCCTCTGTCTCGCAGATGAGGCGAGCGGCCGTTTCCCCCGCTAGGTGGCGCCGCTGCTTCCAACTCTCACTCTGTCTTTCCCTCTGGAGGTTTCCCGGCGCCTGGTTCTGCTGGGCGTTTGTAGCAGCACCTTCCTGAGGCCGCTCGGAGTCAGCTCTGCTCCTGCTTGCAGAAGGCGGAGAGCGACCAGGACGCGCCGTCTCTCCCCGCCGCTCTTCCTCGCAGTTGCGAGCGGCGGCTGCTGTTGCCGGAATGCCGCGCAGGGAAGAGGCGCCGTCTCCGTCTCCGCCGCGCGGCTGCCTTCCGCTGCCCTCCGCCGCAGCCGCCTGCCTGCTGTTCCTCTTGTTCTGCACCCGGGGTGAGTAGCTGGAGCGGACCGGGGACATTTTGTGGTGCGCCGCTTTTGCAGCGGCTGCTGCTGGGAACGAAAAGAAACCTCCTCCTCCGCTTTCTTGCTGGGCGGGGAAAAAGAAAGGGATGGGACGAAGAACGGGGGGGGAAACGCGCGCACACACAAAACCGGCCGAAGAGCCGCGAGCAGAGCGAGTCGCCGCCCTCAGGCTGCCCGCGAGGGGAACCGGATGCGGAGAGAGCAGCTTCGCCCTTCCTTGAAGTTTGTTAGTGGGATGGACGGACTGACTGTCGGAGCGCGGAGGGAAGTCGCCCGCCGCCGCCGCCTCCCCCTCGCCCCTTGGCGTTCTCGGCGGCTGTTGCGAGGCTTTAGTCTTCCGTCCGTTTCCCTTCATGATTTAGCCCACCGGGCTGAGAGGAGGAGAAGGAGGTGGTGGTGGTGGTCGTGGTCCCGGGTCTTAAATCTGGCACTCTTGTTGCTCTTCTGAGAGTTTAGACGGGGGTGGGGTGGGCATGCATGCATGGATGCATACATACGTACATACATACATACATATCCAAAGCCTCGTGAGTGTATTACAGCAGGCACAATTTTTATTTCTAAAAAAAAAAAAAAGGTCTTGTTCCTGTGTCGCCTTTTAATAGACTAACGGGTCCATCGTGGCGTAAGTTTCCGCGGCGTAGAGCCCGCTTTGTCAGATGTTGCACTGGATGAAGCCTGTGCGAGTAGCTGCCCTAATAAACCTGCTAGTTATTTTGCAAGGGGCGGCGTGTGTGCGTGTATGTGTGTGAGTGCGCGGGCGCCGCTTCTGCTTTAGGAGCATTAATCCGGAGCAACCGCCGAAGCCTTGCCCAGTTCCTCACACTCCTCGTTCTTGCCTCTGCTCAGAACCGGCGCTTGACTCTACTTGTAAGTGCGTCCCGGAAGACTAAGGAAAAGTCCCCCCTTTTCATGCGCCTATCTGGAGAACGGCGGGCAAGGTGGTGGTTAAAGGTGTGCGTGTGTGTAAGGGGTGATTAATCAATCTTAAGTGATCTTAGTATGCTCCCACGCAGAGGAGCCCTTTAAAAAGTCTCTGAGCCGCGTGGGTGCTGCTCTTCTGTGAGAGGCTGCCACGCTTAGCCCTTTTCATATGTTCAAGCTGCTCCTCCAGAACATTGTTTGTTTCATCTATTACATTTATATCCTGCGCTTCCCCCAAGAAGCTCAGGACAATATACTTTCCCTTCCACACACAACTACCCTGTGAGGTGGGTTAAGCTGAGAGCAGGGGCATAGCTGTAACTGAGCGGGGGAGGGGGGGCAATAAATGGGAAGAGAACTGGTCTTGTGGTAGTAAACATGAATTGTCATCTTTGCTAAGCAGGGTCCACTTTGCTTTGCATTTCAATGGGAGACTGCATGAGAGCACTGTAAGATATTCCCCTTAGGGGATGGGGCCATTCTGGGAGGAGCATCTGCCGGCTTGAATGCATAAGGTTTCAGGTTCCCTCCCTGGCATCTCCAGATAGGGCTGGGAGAGACTCCTTCCTTTAATGTTGGAGAAGCCACTGCCCTTCAGTGTAGACAATAGTGAGCTAGATGGACCAATGGTCTGTCTCGGTAGAAGGCAGCTTTCTATTTCCCTAAATGTTCCTGGGCCCCTGAGGGACGGGAGCCCATTGGCTGGGTGATAGCTCATTCTTCACTCTCCTCCTCCCACCTCCCCCAAATCACTGGCATGCTGAGGACTCATCTCAACTTCAAAAGGTAGTAGGTATATATGGAACAATATATATTCCTGAGCCAGGGGAATGCACATGACCAAGTGTGTGTGTCAGTCAAAGTATCTGTGTGCATGGGGAATGTGTGAGATTATTTTCATAGAAGTGAGAGAAAGGGACTGATGGAAATGTTTTGCTTTTCATCATGTTCTTACAGTTCGTCTACAGCAAAGGCATAGGGTGGAGAGGAGAATAAAGGTGGGGGTGGGGGCCCCTCTTCACTTTTGTCCTAGGGTCCACTGCAGCCTTGCTACACTCCTGACTGAGAAAGTGTGATTGGCCCAAGGCCGGCCAATGACATGACTGTGTGGCAATTTGAACACTGGTATTTCCAGTCATCATTTGACATGCATATGGCAGGGGCCAAGACTGCTGCTGTTGAGGCCCTGCTGTCCTCTATGCATTGCTGGGTCTTGTGTTTGAAAAGGTTGAAGTCTGTTGTTTGAAAGGTTACCCCAGTTTCACAAGAACTGCAGCAGCATTCTTATCACAAGAACGGTTTACACATGGTCAGAGTAATGTTTAAAGGGTCTCAGAGCGTTAGCTTACATCCCTGCCACTAAAAAGGATTGGAGAAGAGCCAGAACTTGTCTTTGGTGATTTGAGTATATGTTGCCCATTTCTCCTCCATATAATGATGTACTGTTTATTAAACAAAGTGTGCTTTAGGTTTCATGTTTGAAAAGATGGGATTTTTAGTTTCCATTAATGGCAGGAATGGCATTTATGATCATGTTTATTTATCAGAATATTACTGTGACTGTATCACACCAGATATCTGCTGGGTAAATAGATTCTTGGTGGTGGGAATAGGTTGCTTTTCTATTTTCTTTCCTGCATTATTCCATTCTAACCTATCAATATATTTCTCTGGCAACTTTTTATATTTAGGAATGTGAGTGAAGCAGTACACCTTACTTGATCTAAAACTGGAGGCTCACTTAATGTTTTAAAAATGCCCTAGAGCTGATTTTCGTACGATTTATCGGGGGGGGGAGAATGATTAAATTACAGGCAAGACTTGGGTATTGTAACTGATACTTGTTCTAATGATGGTATGGAAGTCTTCATGTTGTTTGTTTGTTTGTGTTTTTCTTTTTTCTTTTTGTGTGTGCGTGTATGTATCTTATGTTGTGAAAAATTGAATAAAAAGTATTTAAAAAATAAAAATAATAAAACTGGAGGCTCACTTTAATTTATGAAGAAATGAGGCAGGACCAATAGTGGCCCAAGAGAATCCCATTTGCTCTCCAGACACATAGGGCACAAAGGACTGACAACCATTTACCTAAGAAGAACATAAGAACAGCCCTGCTGGATCAGGCCCAAATTCTATCTAGTCCAGTATCCTGTTTCACACAGTGGCCCAGGCCCACCAGTACCTCTGAGAAGCCCACAGGCAAGAGGTAAGGGTGTGCCCTCTCTCTTGCGGTTTCTCCCTGCAACTGGTATTTAGAGGCATCTTGCCTCTGAGGCTGGTGGTGAATCTATGTAAATAGATTCCTGTTTACATGCAAAATAGGAATTGTGTGCCTGTTTCAGAGAGCATTAGGTCATGTCCTAGGTGCTGAAGAAAAATCATAGTAATAAAAATATGACATCAGTTAATTATTTCTCCCCCAATGTATATTAAACACAGAGATTCTGTATGTTATTAATTCATGGTATTTAAATATGTGTTATGAATATCATGGAGCCTAATTCCTTCCAATCAGTTACGAAACTAGCAAATCTTATTTGGCTAGGTCACAGGCAATTGCTATATGTAGCAGCCATCAAGAGTTGATATAAAAACTTAACTGTAAAAAACTGATTGATTGATTTTGTTGTTTTACTGCTCCTGGCTGCTTCTTTTTCAAAGATCCTGAATTTTCTTAGCAATAACAAAGAAGAAGTCGATTGTGAAAATGTCTCTAGTAATAGAGATGTGAGAGTAGATTAAAAAAACACATGTACTATTGAACAGACAAATGGAACTGGGCTTTTGTTAAATGATGAGCACCATGCAACTTTGTTAAATGATGAACACTATGCAATTGTAAAAGTCGAAATGTCAGTTATAGGAGACAGAAAATGAATAAAAAATCTGGGCAAATACATTGCAGTTCCAATTAGCCTGATTCCTTGCAGGTAGGAAAACTGCAAATGAAAAAATTTACTGTAGGCACTCTCAAACCTATTTCTTTGCAAGCCCTTTCCATTCATGAGAATCTGTACTTGGGGGGCATTTAAAGTATGCTACATGTCCATGTGAACCTGCTCTCCCTCTTCTTTCATTGGTCTGTCTTCAGGAAAAGGGAAAGTATAACACTGCTGAATAAAAGCAGCATTTTTTGTCTGTTTTAGCCATGCTTTATTTGAAGCACAGTAGAACAGACTTCATTTTAAAAGACCTCAGACAAGTTCAAGAAAGTGAAGACTTTAATGTGGGCGTCACTGTTCAGCTGTTGGATGTTGACAGCATTAGCTGTTCTTTCTGGATTCATTTGCTATCGTTAGAGACTTGCCCAGTGCCTTTTAGAGAAGAAGTAGCGGCTTTTGTGGTGATGGCCACCAGATTGGATGGTTTTAAAACCCTTTAAAAGGGTTTTAGACAAATTGATGGAGGACAGGTCTATACAATGGCTGCTAGTTTGGTGGCATAGGCAAGATGCCTCTCAATACCAGTTGCAGGGGAGCAACAGCAAGAGAGAGGGCATGCCCTCACATCTTGCCTGGGGGCTTTTCAGAGGTATCCAGTGGGCTACTGTGTGAAACAGGATGTTGGACTGGATAGGCCTTGGGCCTGATCCAGCAGGACTGTTCTTATGTAAGTAGTGAGAGGCAGAATTTGAACATATAGTTGAGAGGTCTGTGTTCAAGCAGGGTTTTTGTGCAAAGACAGCCAAGGACCCCTTCAAATCCAACAAATTCTGTACACTCAAAATGGCAGATAATTTTTCTGGGACAGAATGTGTTGGAGAGAAAGCACATATTGTAGTGCATGCACCATGATACTGTTGCAACATACCTTTCCTAATTGTAATGTAGTATTAACCCTTTTTAAATAACTGTGATTTCACATTGCTTTTCAACAGACTGGGATCTGCAGCCCTGAAGTTGGTGAATGTGAATTGTTTTTTCCTGTGGTATTAGGCAGGTGTGCAATACTTAGGCATGATACAGGGAGAGGCATAGGAAACCCAACCAGCTTGGTTGGCTGGCATCATTCTTAACATAAGAACATCCCAGCTGGACTAGGCCCAAGGCCTATCTAGTCCAGCATCCAGTTTCACACAGTGGTCCACCAGATGCCTCTGAGAAGCTCACAGGCATGAGGTGAGGGCATGCCCTCTCTCCTGCTGTTGCTCCCCTGCAACTGGTATTGAGAGGCATCGTGCCTCTGAGGCTGGAGGTGGCCCACAGCCACCAGACTAGTGGCCATTGATAGACCTGTCCTCCATGAGTTTGTCTAAGCCCCTTTTAAAGCCATCGAAGCTAGTGGCCATCATCACATTCTATGGCAGAGAATTCCATAGATTGAAAAATCAGTGTGAAAAAGTACTTCCTTTTGTTGGTCCTAAATTTTCCAGCTTCAGTTTCATAGGATGACCACTGGTTCTAGTGTGAGAGAGGAAGAACATTTTCTCTCTGTCAGTCAGTCAGTTTTTATTACAGCCATAGGCCAGCCAAAAGATAAAAAACCAGAACAACAAATGTAACTAATATACACAAATAGTGGCTGATAACTACACACAATAAAACAGTATACAAGCATCCAGGACAGATTACTTTAAAAACAGTAAAACTACTACTAAAATTGAGACCTTAATCTCATAGCAACATAAAAAAATTTGGCCACCACTTTTGTGATCTCACAGCTTGTGTCCGCAAGGCAATATTGTGTATAAAAAAGCTCAGACCTCCCAAGAAATCTAACGAACGGGGGAAATAAGTTCTTCTCTAACACTTTGATACAAAGAACAATATAACAAAACATGGGTAACCGTTTCCAGGAGGCCAAAGCCACAGGGGCAGAAAACCGTAACTGAAGAATACTTAGCGAACCACCTTTCCTTTTCTCTCTGTCCACTCTCTTGACTCCATGCATAATTTTATGCACCTCTATAATGTTTCCCTGTAGTCTCCTCTTTTCTAAACTAAAAAGCCCCAGATGCTGTAGCCTTTCCTCATAAGGAGGCAAAGGCTTCAGTCCCTTGATCATCTTAGTTGCCCTCTTCTGCATCTTTTCCAGTTCTATAATGTTCTCCTTAAGATATGGTGACCAGAACTGCATGAAGTACTCCAAATATGGCCACACCATGGATTTGTATAAGGGCATTATAGTATTATCATTATTTTCAACTCCCTTTCTAATGATCCCTAGCATGGAATTGGTCTTTTTCACAGCTGCCATGCACTGAGTTGACAGTTTCAATGAGCTGTCCACCACAACCCCAAGATCTCTCTTCTGGTCAGTCACCAACAGCTCAAACTCCATTGGTGTATAAGTGAAGTTGTGGTTTTTTTGGTCACAATATGTATCACTTTACACTTGCTTACATTGAATTGCATTTTGCCATTTTGTGTTTGCCATTTTGTCGCCTGCTCCCCAAGTTTGGAGAGGTCCTTTTGGAGCTCCTCACAATCTGCTTTGGATTTTACTGCCCTAAATAATTTAGTGTCTTCTGCAAATTTGGTCACTTTGTTTTGTTAGTTTGTTTAATTTATATACCGCCTGACTCCAAAGGCTCTAGGTGGTTTCCAAACTGATTATCTCAACTTTACTGATTATCCCAACTTCTAGATCATTTATGAACAAGTTAAAGAGCACTGGTCCAAGTAGTACCAGTGAACTACTTTAGAGCTGTACTGTGTCTCACTGAAAACTAAAAAGAAAAGACAGTGTTTTATGGCCATTGGTAGTTCCAAGTGTACTATGCTTGGAAAATATTCTAGAGAATGGTCTGATGGCACAGCTATAAACAGCTATAAACAGAATGGTCTGATGTGCTGCTATAAACAGATCTCAAAGTGGTCAGGAGCTAGAAGATAGAGTGGAAGATCCATTTTAAGATGCTTCAGCAGGGTATATGCAAATGAATAGATACTTTCTTTACCATTTCTTAAAAAAAGAATTTAATAGAACAATCTTTCAATAGAATGACAGCTTTTTGGTTTTAAAAAGGAATGTTTAAAATAGCTCTCTATTATTGCAGAATAAACTTCATAATAGCCTTCTGTTGGTACTCACAAGATGGCACTTTTAAAAAGGTGTTTGACTTACTGAAAAGTGAAGAGGAGTTTTCATTTCTCTTTCCATTTTATAGTGCTATTTCCCACACCAGTTCTTGCATTGGAAATAGCTTAAACATAAAAATGGAAAAACTCTTTTAGAAATGTGTGAGTATAAAATGTTATCAGGCAGTGCTGATAACTGGCAGATCTGATCTCTTCCTTAGATTCTTATTTCTATTTCTGTTATCTGGGGAAACAGACATAACGGGAGCAAAGATTGAGAGAGGTTAAAATATACCACATCTGCTAGAAGAGCTTCCCTTGGCTTATGATAGTAGAATGGCTGCTGATACTTCCTAGTTAAGCCTTAAGGTGAGAATTTCTCGCTGAGAAGAAACACACAGCTTGTGTGCTGTGCTAGATCAAACCAACTAGACTTGTCAACAAGCTGATAATATATATATTATTTCTACCACTACAATCTCGAACAGGGAAGTAAGAAAGAAAAACTCCAACTCATTGTTTCTGAAGCTTGGCTCTCAAGCATGTATTCCGATCCAAGGCTTTCTGCCTTGGCCACAGTTTTGGAAAGCCTCTAAGGAAAAGAAGATTGAAAGACAACTAGTGGGGGTACCATTTCCGTGCACTCTTGCACCAGATTGTGCACAGTGAACAGAGGGTACAATCAATAGGTTCATGTTAGTGAATGCTATAGAAGAAGCTGGATCTGAAACTATAGGACCTCCCCAATTGCATGTTAAAGTATGCAATGCTGTCCAGAAGAAGGCCAGAACATTTTTAGGTATTTTCTCATTTCTGTCAAAGTGGGAGCAGGTATATTAGTATATTGCTACTGCCCTACAGCAATAGACAATCTCAGCTTTTTCTTTCTTTTTTGCAACATATAATATTTGTAAACATAAACCTGTTTCAGATATTCAGCTACTTTAGTCTGACAGATATAAAAATAAGCTTGTGTGTGTGTGTAGTTGAGGCAGAAGCTCCAATTTAATCATTCACTATCATTAGGGAATATTTTTTGCAGTTAATTCGATTGTTTCCCCAGCATTCCTGTGTATTGCAAGGCTCAAAAAGATATCCACTAAGGTGTATAATTTAAGAAGCAGAATTATGAGATGAAAGAAATGAAAAAGAGAAAGTGGAAGCAACACTGTAATCAATAATAACCACTTGGACTTGCTTTGTGAATTTAAACATTGGAGCAGCAAGTGTGAGAATTGTTCTGCGTTTTAGTCCAAGGAGTGAGAGCAGAAATGCCAGATTAAACAAGAAGGAAAAGAGTTCATATATTCTTACCAATACAGAAATGACTGATAGAGAGAAGTTATAAATAATTCCTTATAGGATTTTCTCTGTAGTGTTGGAGTTATAAAATAGTTGGCCTCTTATCCAGGCTAGCTATGTAATCCTTGATTTGTTCCAGGGTTCACGTGCTTTAATATTTTATAAATTGTAGACACTGTGCTGCATGAGATATTTAAAAGTTATGATGAGACTGGCAGCATTTCTTTAATCTGAGCAGCATGTTCACATCTCCGTTTGTTGCCTCCCACTTGCATGCAAAAACCCAAGAATCGTGAGTACCATGTTTATGTAGAAGTTCTGCATTTTCCCATGAAATACACTGTTTCCTAGGTAAATTCACAGTCTCTCTAAAGCAGATTTGTGTGTTGACCTTAAAACTGCAATTTCTAAAATAGAGAACAAAGTTGACTTGCAGGTGCAAACTAATTAATAATAATAATAATAATAATAATAACAGCAACAACGTTGATAACAAAAGTCAGCCATCCCAGGTCCTTGGGAAGGACTCAATGTCTGGATAAAACAAACCAGTCAATAACACCTGTCTGACTGTGTAAACAAGAAATAATAAAAACTTTCGCTGCCCCATAACAAATTGTTCTCGGGGTGGCTCACAGCACAGCATTAAAACATGAAATAAAAGCACATAACACATTAAATCATAACAGAGCAAAAGTGGGGAAAGACAATACAAAATACAGTACAAGCACTTTAAAAACTTTTAAAATCAGTTAAAAATCAAATTTGAAAATCAGAGTTTAAAAGGCCTGAGTGAACAAAAAGGACTTTACCTGGCGTCTAAAAGAACAAAGTGATGAAGCCAGGGAACCTTGCTGGGGAGGCTATTCCATAAATGGGGCGAAACCACTAAAAAGGCCCTCTCCCTAGTAGCCTCACCTCGTTTGGCAGGGGCACTCGGAGGAGAGCCTCTGAAGAAGATTTTAAGGTCCGGGTTGTGACATGGGGCAAGGCTCTCTTGGGTAACTCGGTGCCAAGCCATTTAGGGCTTTAAAGGTTAGAACCTGCACTTTGAATTGAGCCTGGGGGTGGGGTGATTCTTCTTTTGTGAAATTGAAATGCAGTTAAGACTTGCAGTGTAATCCCAACTATATTTAGTCAAAAGTAAATTTCATATTTTAGTGGGATTGCAGCCTTAGATTCTGTTTCAAGAGATGACATAGAATAGGTATACAAGTGTAATTAGATGGTAATTGACAAGATATGAGGCTTTCCACATGATTTCCCAAGCTTTGTTCCTGTGCTCCTACTATCTAAATTGGTTTCTCGTCCTCTTTAGGCATAATTTGTCAAATCTGAAAATGAAGTACCATTAGATTTTACATACTGAGTAATTCCATTGTGTTCTGGAGAGACATGTGGGAGGCATTTTTGTAACCAGACAGATCCTAGTTTGACTTGGGATGTGTCTATTGGAGCCTGGTATCCACTTGTAGAGATTCTAAAGGAAGAGAAGTTAATGAATTCAGATCTTCTTTGAGGATGTTTAATTATAAATACATCCTATTTTTAATTTGTATGCATTGACATTAGTTTTCATTATAATGGTGGCTTCACTATGTTGTGACTGTTGGGTTGCTATTTAGATGCCAGTTTAACGGACACTGATTTTTGTGGGATGTTAGTAAATCTGCAATGTCAAATACAATGTGAGGTGCGAGAGAGCAGTGAGAAGTTCTAGGTACTTACATCATGACTTGGATTCTGGTTTCCCTTGAAAGAAGAGTCAAGTCACTGCACGCTTTTGATGCCTGTGTAATATCTCATTTATTTATACACTGGTTGAGCCTTGGATGGATATGGGGATGATATCATATTGTTCTTAGCAGTCAGCAAGAGATTGCATCCATTTCTCACTGAGCGGCCATTGCATTCTAAGATGATGCAGGCCCTGCCTGGCCACTTCCCTTTCAGCCTAAAATCTCTGGTCTCTGTCCAACAGCAGCTTGTCTGCTCTTTTTTCACACTGGCTTCATATACACCCCTTGCAGAGGAGTAGGGAAGGGAGAACAGAGTCACTTTCAGCCCTTCCTTTGAGGTGGGTCCTACATGCTCTTTTGCTAGACTCATTGTAATTTCACTCATTCAAATAATTGGAGCCATTCAAGATACATCCATTGGACACCTATCAACCAATTATTAACTCCCAAAAGACTGGCCGGCCTGCCAGCCAACAAGCTACCATTTTGTAATATATAATTTTTAATATTTTAAGACAAGCATTGTATACCACCATCATAAACATTTGGTGATTCTTCTGATAGGTTTACATACTGTAGTGACAGACAGGAAACATTTTTATCCGTGGTTCATATGCTAAATGTGTGCAGTAAATACATACACAGTCTGCACAATCTGCAAAGCTGGCATTAGACCTCCTTGCATGGCTGAAAAGACAAAGCATGGAATTGCACAGTGGTGCAGAGAAAAGCAAGGTGGACCATGTGGACTTCCCTTGATATGGGCATGTAACTTACTCCACCTAGTAGCCTAATTTCCGCTGCTGTCCAGCAACCTGTGTAAGTGTAGTGGTTGTCCTCAGGCACCATATGTGTAATATACAGAAGGTAGCTACGGTGGTAGCTAGGGTATATGGCTTCAATATGTGGTGAATGTTGGGTTGCTATTTAGAAGCCAGTTTAAAGGGATTATTGATGAATCCCTCCCCTTCCTGTTATACTCTCACTCTTGCCTCTTTAACCATCAGTCAGACAGCAATATTGCAGCTGAAACTGCCATTAAAAGAGGACTCAGACCAATACAGTATGACACAGTGTGGAAATAAAAACTCTTAATGAATCTCCTAAAATGTTTCTATTCTGCTTCCCTGACCTGTCTCTTTTGATGCTCTTAAATGACTCTTACAATAAGACAACAGCAGCAGATCAGATAAGGTTATACAGAATATTTCCAAAACAAGAAAGTATCAACTTCTTGTGTAACATGTTAATTAATGTAAATGAGTACTTAACTTGAAATGGTTCATACTTCAAAGACATGCTCTACACATGGCAATGTATGCCTTATTCCTGAGCGCAATCCCATACTTAGCGTTCAACAGTTGAGGGTTATGGTTATGTAGAGTAGAATCAAGCACTCTCCAGAGTTGATTGCTCTTCTGCTCAGTTCTTGCAACTATATGTGCCTGAGACTATTGGCTGTTGATAGAAACATAGTAATTGACTTATACTAAGTCAGACTGATCTACACAGACTGGCAGCGGCTTCTCTCAGCCCTATCTTGGAGATGCCAGGGAGGGAATTTGGAACCTTCTGCATGCAAGTACACAGTAACGCAGATGCTCTTCCCAAAGCGGCCCCGGGGCATACCCTAAGGGGGCTATCTTACAGTGCTCATGCATGTAGTCTCCCATTCAAATGCAAGCCAGAGTGGTCCCTGCTTAGCAAAGAGGACAATTCATGCTTGCCACCACAAGACCAGCTCTCTTCCTTTTTTTTTTTTTGTTTCCTCCCAGTGGATGACATTTCAACATTGTTTTAAGTACTTTGAGGAAAAACAGAAGTTCACAAGAGAGAGATCAGAAGTGGAGTAGGCCATGTAGTTGCTAACTTTGGGTCACCCAAGAGCTGAGTTGATAAACTGAAAGAGGATTTCTACTTGCCTGAGCTCTCACCCTAAACTTAGATACCTGTTTGGATGTCTTGCCACACCACTTGCATACCACCAGCAGCATAGCATCATATATTGACTTCAACACATTACGCGAAAGAGGACAACATTATTTAGCAGAGAGCAATTCTTTTCCCTCCACATATCCCAGAGTCTGCTGCATTTCCTGCAGGTGGACAATAGCAGTGACCCAGGTAGCAGCAGGAAACCCTCTGAGATTTGGGTCAGATAATCTGGAATGTGCTTTGAGAATGCAGCCCAGGGTTGCAAATCTGACCTTTAAAATGGCTGCAGGATCACAATTTTAGCTTGTTCATCCTTGCGTAGGAAAGAGGCTATTTGTCTTGTGGTTGTAATCTCTCTGAAGGTAGCTTGCCCAGCTTCTGCTGCTGTCTTTCAAGAAATCACTAAATCTTCCCGGCCACATGATTTTTCTAGCTGCCTTCTAGTCACAGTAGTTCTGTGGACCTAGCCAGCTCTGCCGATTGATTGATTGATTGATGTGTCCGTCAAGTCAGTGTCGACTCTTAGCAACCACATAGATAGATTCTCTCCAGGATGATCTGTCTTCAACTTGGTCTTTAAGGTCTCTCAGTGGTGCATTCATTGCTGTTGTAATCGAGTCCATCCACCTTGCTGCTGGATGTCCCCTTCTTCTCTTTCCTTCAACTTTTCCCAGCTTTACTGCTCGGGGCGGCTCATAACAATGTATGATAGTTTGAGCCTGGTCATTTGTGCCTGGAGTGAAAATTCTGGATTGATTTGTTCTATGATCCATTTGTTTGTTTTCCTGGTTGTCCATGGTATCCTCAAACGTCTTCTCCACTTTTGAACTTCAAAGTTCAAAAGTGTCAATGCTTTTTCTATCTTGCTTCTTCAAACTCCAGCTTACCTGGCCCCATATCGAACTCACCCCTTTGCTTCCCCCAGTGTTAGTATAGTTTATGAGGAGGTACTGACTGACTTGCTCAGTCAGTTAGTCTCCAAGTTTAACACAGAGCCTCATGCATGGCATCAGGCAAACCAGAGCATGAACTCCTTCTCACCCTGAAGTTGAAAGAGGTTTTCTCTAATAACGGCAAGCTTTAACCTAAGGGTAAAGAGAAATTAAAGTCTCCCATTTGCTAGCATGTCGTTCAGCAAACTGAAGTGCTAGTGTCCAGATGCTGTTTTTTATGGGATTTGTTTTGACTTGAAGCCAAAATAAATTGGCTCCACATCAAAGAACAATTTTCTGTCCAGAGATGCATGAGAGTAAAATTGTCAGACTATAGCGAATGATACTATTTCTGAAATGGCAAATTGTCTTGTGGTTGAATAAGACTATTACAGACATTCTGTACATTTAAGAGAGATACTATTATCTAAATTGCTTTTTTATCCTATTTAGACAGAGACTTGTCAAATTTGAAAATGAGATACCATTTTAAGAAAAAGGTAAATAATTCTCTCTCCCCCCCCCCCACTCCTTTTCCCCCAGCTTTGGCTCTAAATGTTGCTGCTGAAGATGCAAAGGACCCAACTGAACTTCTACTACAGGTACTAAATCATATATGTCCCACCTCCAGGAGGCCACTAGCATCTCTGGAGCAAAGCTTGTCCATACAATCTTCCAAAGCTTGTTGCACACACTTCCTGTTGAAATGGAAATGTTTGGCAGCTCTGCTTGGTAGATTGTGTTCCATGTCTTTGGTTTTGTAAGCTGCTTTATAAGCTTCTATTTATGCTTCTATTGTGGTACAAATAACCTCTCTCTAGAGCCTGTTCTTATCAGCACAAAGCTCCATTCCTCACTGCTCTGGCAATGGTTGTACAGGGAGATCATGTGGGAGCACCAATTGTATGATTAATTCCCATGCTAGTGTCATTTCCAAGAGTCTGATGACCCCATGCCATTGGTCTCCCCTGTGTTATCTCCCACATCCTCATATTTCAGGAACAGCGTGAGATGGATCGATAGGGGACAACAACCACATTGCTACTATTAAGAAAGAACATATGCTTATTCTGCGTGTCATTTACAAGCGTTCCCATATTCCAGTGTTAATAGCAGAATAGTGACTAAATATTTTCCCACTTCTTTCCCATATCTAATAAATGTGGTACCCTAATTTTCTTTTTTTTAGAGATAGATATCCCCTTCTGTTGGATCTCATTTTAAAAGTTATTTATTTATAAAATCTATTACTTTCTAACAGAAGGGTATTTAACCATCTAAAAACTATTATATAAAACTAACACTGCTGCAGATAATTACAGCAGTAAAATAATCTGATATGCACAGCAGAATCCAGCAAAAGCCTTTGAAAACAAATGTTTTAATATGCCAGCTGAAGCCAATTGGGTTTGAACCCTCTCTAATATCTTAGGGGAAGGAGTTTCCCAAAGTGGGTGCCACAACAGACAAGACCTGCACTGCTTTGTTTCTAATCTAATCACAATAAATGATAAAATGTGGAGTAAGACCTCCCCCAATGATCTTAATGAGCATGGATGTATGTGTGGAGAGGGTGTTCCCAAAGGTTTCTAAGGCCCAAGTCATTCGATGTTTTAAAGGTGAAAGCAAGCACTTTACATTGGGCTCAGAAGCCAGTAGGCAGCCAAAGTAATTGTACCAGCACTGGAGTGATAAGATCTTGCTTTCACACTCTGTCTAGCAACTGAGCAGCTGTATTCTGGACCAATTGATGCTTTTGAGCAGTCTGCAAAGGCAGCCTCACAGAAAGCGCATTACAGTAATCTAAGTGGGACCAATAAATGGTCCTAATGTGAGAGGATAGGTTATAGTTGGCTTACAAATCAATGCTGGTAAAGGCAGCCACTGCTATAGCCTAAGAATTAAGTAGCAGAGGAGGCTCAAGGGGAAAACTCTACACTGTGTACTTGATATTCTAAGAGGAATAGAAACCTGTCCATAACAGGCAATAGTGGTTTCTTCTACAACTATCAACCTTATGCCATTTCCTAGCACAGGCAGTGTGATGTACAGAACAGAAAAATAACCAGAGTAGTCTACATTATGCAAAGAAAACTGAGGGGAGCGGCAAGAGGCTGACCATGAGTAGCAGGGATCAGAATGTCAAAAAGCAATAGATGGGCAGATAAAACAGAGGATTAGCCTCTTTCAAACACGGAGAACAACAAGACTGAAGGCACAGAGATTGGAATGAGCAAATGATAATATTTAGTTTGCTATAGTGTGTTCAAAGCACTTCAAATACATCATCTTGGGTATGAATAAAGAAGTGGGCGTATGGAACTGACAAGAGGTGAGAATGGGAGGTAGGGAAGGATGGAAGGATAAAATTATGCTTAGGGATTGAACTGTAAGACAAACTTCTTGAAACTATTACAGAGTGACCCTTGCATCACCAACCCAACAGTAAAGGAGCAGGATGATGTGGTCATAGTGACTGGAAGAAACATGAGTTTAGGAGAGGCAAGTTGAAATTTGGGGATCAGAAGAGTTTGTTTACCTCTTCCCATCCCTGCATTCCAGACTTTGGGATGCTTCAGTCTGCACAGATCCAATAGCAGTCAGTGCAGCTGACTAGGGCCAGCACAGTCTTTGCAATATATTGGGGTGTGCAAAATGTTTCGACATTGAAATGGGCCATTTTGAGTGTTTTGAGCTTGCAACAAAATGCCTTTCAAATAAAGGGCCTGTTTCGAGCTCGGGGAGAAAACAACTCTGTTTTGAGCGGAACATTTCTAGCACCAGTTTGAAGGCCTGCTTTCCCCTTGCTGGTTGGTTTTCTGGCACTGGCTTCTGATTGACTTGCAGTCCCCTTGCTTCTTGTTTGGCAGGCTTGTTATCATACAAATCAGGTGTTGTCGTGGGCAATTGTGCCCCCATTGGCTGGTGAAGGGAGTGGAAACCAAAGGGAGAGTTTCAAAATGTATTCAAAGGGACTGAGAGGCATAGAGAGCCCTTATAGTTCTTCTCATGGTAAGAGTCTAGATGCTTTGTTTCTTGTGAGACGATTGGTCCATCTAGCTCAGTATTGTCTACTGTACACAGAGTCAGACTTCTCCCAGGTTACAGGCAGGAGTCTCTCCCTCAGCCCTATATCTGAAACCTGGAATCTTCTGCATGCACACAAGCATGTAGATGCTCTTCTCAGAGATAGGCCCCATCCCCCAGGGGGAATATCTTAGAGTGCTACTCACATCTCCTTTCTGCTTCTTCCATCCTGTTCAGACAGCTTAGCTTAGAGCTGAGCTGCCCAGGCCATGACTGCTCTGTTCTCCTGTGTCTCTGTGGCAGGCAGTATGGAAAGAAAGAAAGTTTGATTCTGTGGTTTTCTCAGCACTGCTGTGCTGTTGCTACTATAACTATCTAGTTTTGCTTGATCTCAGATTGACAAAGGCAGAACTTGAGTGCCTTCCTTCCTTGATTTGTGGTTTGTTCTGTTTGTGAGATAGTGTTGTGAGAAATTGATAGTGGCAGGGGTGTGTGTGTGTGTGTGTGTGTGTGTGTGTGTGTGTAAAATATTTCTTGGTGATAGTTGTGATGAGTTCCATGTCTGGCCTTGAGACAAAGTTGCAATTCACTCACTGCTCTGCTCTGCTCTGCAATCTGCAATGCAAGGTTTTCTAAGTCAGAATGTGGTTGAAGCTGCTCTAGTTGAGATTATGGCTAAGCTTGCTGCTAAGGGTGCTGCCGTGGCAGCTGTTGCAATGCTAGGAAGTAAGGAGTCATAATTGTGTGTGAGAGAGCATTTTGTGCCAATGATGTTACTGCAGCGCAGGTGCTGTGGGTGGCAGAGGATTCTGGGTCAGTGATCCTTTTCCCACCATTTTTGGACTGTATTTGAAATGTGTGTTCTGAGGAGGGGCAGATTCTCTTTTACTGTGTGCTTCTGCAGTGTTTTTTCAAGGCAGGGTTGCAAAAGGCATTGTAAATTGCAATGGAAAATTTGTGTGCTCTTTTTGAGAGTGGCTTGTTCTGACTATAGGGAACAATGGGGAAACTTGGATCACCCCATTGTTCCCCATGCTTAGCTCCCTATGGACAGTTGGTTGGGTGGTAGGTTGGATGGGAGGGCATGGTGGGTGCTTCCTACCAAAAAGAAATGGACAAGTGGGCAATTTAAAACAAATATTTAACCTTTCCCTCAAACCTCCATAGGATCCTATGGCTGTTTTGTGGAAAGGTTAAAAATTTGTTTTAAACTTGTCCATTTCTTTTTCGGGTTGGGTGGTAGATAGCACCTACCAACCAACCTACTGTCCCTAGGAACTACCCACGGGGAACAATGGGGTGTTTCGAGTTTCTACATTGTTCCCTGTGGCTGAAACATGTGAAATGTTTCAAGTTCTATTCCATCGAAAGTGCCGGGTCAGCCGCTGTTTTGACGAAATGTTTTGACCGTTTATGTTTTGTTTCAAGCTCAAAACAAAACACAAAATCCCTTTTGTGCACATCCCTACAATATATATGGCTAACCTCATGAGGAAAGGGCAGTTCTGCTCCTTGGTGTACACAATAACATGACAGCAACCGTTATGCTCTATTGTATGAGGCTGAGAATTCTATCTAAGAAAATATATTATGAAAAATGGTGTTTGATTGAAGGACAGATGCATCTACTTCTTCCGAGGCTGCCTCAAATGCACAAATGAAAGCTATTATAATTTGGTATTTGCTTTTAATTAATAAAATAGCTTACTTTACATTGGGGATTGGGCCATAACAGTGATAGAGCACCCCTTTTGCATGTAAGTCCCAGGTTCAATTCCTGGCATCTCCAGGTAGGGCTAGGAAAGACTCCTGCCTGGAATCTTGGAGAACTGCTGTCATTAGGTGGAGCTAGGTGGTCCATCCAGTGGTCTGCCTTGGTAGGAGGCAGCTTCCTATGTTCCTTCCTATGTATTGTAGAATGCATTAGCCACCATAAAACTACATCCACTAGTCTAGTAACTAGGGGAGATGAAGGCACAACACACCAGCCATCTGATAGCCTTACTGTTATTGTACTATGGTGCTATCATGTGTACAGAGCTTGTTGCCTCAAATAGATGGGAACACCCTACTTCCATCAGAAATTCCTTCTGTGTGGCTTGACAGATAGTCACAGCTGTACCAAGTGGGTGGTGTGTTTCTTCCCCTCTTTTCAGACAAATCAGTATGGGGTACCTGAGCTGAAGCTTTGAGACCGAAGTGGCATACCTGCTTTAAAGGAAAAAAAGTTGAAATTCCCTGGCAGGTTGCTATTGTTTAACCCCTGCAGACTGACTCAACATGAAGAACCCAAGGAATTCAAGTGGTGCCTCACTCCCATTTGCTTGCACTTGAGCAACCAAATCCCAGCCTTCCTCAGCTGCCACAATCCCATTGTTTTTCCTGATAATAGAGGCTTTATTAGCCTCTTATTCCCAGTTGTTCCCGCTGCACATTTGGGATTGCAAGCTCCTCTTACTCTTAGAAAGCTTCTAGCACTTCGGTTTTCTAAAGGGGCCTTAGTCTCTCCATATGGTTCTTTTGTGTTTGTGTGCATGGAGCATCCTTTTTACAGTTCTTCATGCAGTGCACCATTAAGACATTTGTAGAACCAGAGCCTATTGGAAGCCTCCAGTTTAGGGATGGGGAAGAAAGAGTCTGAAAGAAAATGGCAGAGGACTAGAGGCCAGTTACAGAGGAGAGTTGTTTAGTTCGATTTGGTTCACAGGCCATGGCTTAATGATGTATGTAGATTTCTTTAAGGCACGGACTTGGACTAGTTGCTCCAGTGGACCTCTTCAAATGCTATGATCTTATAATGGAATTTGGATAGTGCTTCCTCTTCACTTTTACTACTCGGCCACTTCACCACTATAACTTAAGCACATGCAGTTTAAATCTGAATAGCAGCTGAGATATTTTTAGAACTTGGTTTCCTGGGTGATTGTCCCCCATACTCTTTGCTCTTAAACACAAAACTTTAATTTTGACACAAATATACATAACATGCAATTACTGGATTTTATTTTAGCATCTGCAGCAATGTTTTCATATTTATTGCCATTGAATTTGGATTTGAGCCTTTCCCTACGATTAATATCCTCAGAAGTATTTGGCTGCAAATAACATGTGAATGTAGTGCTTCTAAGCAGAATGTTCTCTTCAGTGGTCTATGTTCTTGATTGTTTTGTGACTTTTTAGGGATTTTGTCCAAATTGATTATAACAAAGGATACTTTAAAATAGTGACAATGATCCTAATAACAACTTTCTCTACTTTAAATTTCTTAAACTAAAATAAAATAAAGTGAGTTTTGCATTACATAAGCACTGTTAAACTGGAAATGGTATAACATAGCAATCAACAATATCAGCAGAGATATTGATTAAATCCTCACCTGAACGACAAACTCAGCCTAAGGCAAACTATTATTCTCTTCTCCAGCTCCCATCTGCAATATGGTAATAATAATTACTTACTTTTACAGGGCTTTTGTGAGGATTACTGAGATGTTATACATGAAGCTTTTTAAACAGTTGAAATGTACTATACAAATGCTAAGGATGATAATGATGTACACTTGGTGTGTTTGTCCTTGAAGGCAGAAAATTATTTTTATACAATTCTGGCTGTTCAGTGTGTTGATAACATCCATAGCATTTGATTGGATTCTTTGGTGATGTGTATGCAGTTATATTGTTTCCATTGTCATGTAGTGTTTGGTTTCTTAATACAGACTTCTGAAAAACATGAAAATTCAAGTGAAATAAGCAAAGGTAAGTTAGCCTTTTTGTACATTTCATGTGTTGTCAGGTTATTAGGTGTAGTATCTATTTGGGTCATTGGAGACCTAAGTGCTACTTATTGTGTAGGGATCAGAAGGACTATAGCTCAGTGGTAGAATACATGCTTTGCATGAAGAAGGTCCCAGTTCAATTCCTGGCATTTACTATTAAAAAGGAATGCAGGTAGCAGAGTTGGGACATACCTCTGTGACCTTGGAGAGGCAGACCAAAGGTCTGACTTGGTTTAAGGCAGTTTCATATCAGCACCCATTTATGCATTCCTGCATCCAGCGATATAGGAACACTTTCAGTGGGACCCCCCCCCTTTTCCTTTTTGCAGAAAGCTTTCCACCCCACTATAAAATACATGCCAGATCAGGCTATAATCCATTTAGGGTGTCAGGGAAATGTGCATAGTAAATTTTGCTAAGATAAATTTTTATGTAGTTTTTATGCAAATTAGGAAATATTTGCATGGGGAAACTTTTCTGGAAGATTTTCCTGAAATGTTACTGGAAAGCCCACATCATTGTCTGCCCCTCTCTTCTCACATGCAAATTCTCTCTGTCTCCCACTATGTAAGTTCCATTATATTTGTTTGTTTCATTACATGACAGGATTTTCTAACTCTAATAGTATGCTCCTAAATTCCAATGTTGCAAGGTTCTGTTAACAGCTGCAACATCTTTTTATTTGCTTAATTCTGCTTTTTTAAAAAAATTCTGTCATGAGTTTATAAATGAGTTCGTGTAAAATGATATTGCATTTTACTGAATACTGATTAAACATAATGCTTGAATTCTAAGCTGGAATTAATTTATCTAATTCTTCAGATCCTCCAATTGATTGTGTAGCGTTCACATTTTTTTTAAAAAAAAATCCTTTAATCTGAAGATAGTTTTCAAGAGACAACTGTCAAACTGTTCTTCCATTCTTCGAAGTATGTTCAATTCACCCAAGGTGGGGAGCGGTGATTATAGTGGATTGCCCCCTCCTTCCTACTTCTGCTCCTAATGCCTCCCGGGCATCAGAGGGAAGGTTGATTGGTGAAAATCGCAGTCTCCCCTTTGTGTAAGTGGAACATATTTCCAAAAGTGGAAGGTTAGTCTGGATGCTGCCCAGTAGATTTTAGCATGTGTCAATTTGTGGGTGTTGACATGAATATGAAATGTAGCAAAGGTTGTAGGTATTTATTACACAAACCTGTTGTAAAAGCTTCCAAATATTACTTTTAAAAGCCAACTAGATTGCACTTGATTGCATAGGAAATGCATACAACTAGGTTTACCAGTTATTTGAAATGTTGTAATGTGATAGAATGTCAGTTTGGGGCAGCATTTTAACCTTTAAATGAAAACTTCAGAAATCTTCTAGAAAAACTTCTAAAACATAAACCCCTGCTAACTGGGCAAAGAGGCACCTTTTAACATGGTGATTTTCTTTATTTAGCAGGAGGAGAGTAACTGGCTTTATCCACCTCCAGCACAGATCCTCCAGTGACTGTTGCTGGTGTCTATGTTTCTTTTTAGATTGTGAGCCTTCTGGGGACAGGAATTCATCATTCATTCATTTATTATTTTTCTTATTTATAGGGAGGTCTTCCTCAATGTGTCCGGTTTATCAGCCTCTGCATGCTGACAGGACCAGTCACATTTCAGGCATGCTAGTGGCTAGATTAGGTAGCTGTCACTCAATCCCCAGTTCTGGTCCTGTCAGCATAGTACAGTACTACAGGAAGTGTAGAAAAGAGAGGATTAAATGAGGAGCTATTTTGACAAAAGGGGCAAATGGATGCTCAGAGAAAATAAGGCTTCACATCTAAAACTGAGTGAAAAAGTTCTGAAGTTACACAGAGTTGGCCATTATAGGCCATTTAGACCCACCCTCCTGCTCAGTGCAGGAAATCAAGAGCTAGAGCATCCTCAATAGAGGACTGCCCAGTTTCTGCTTGAAGGCCTCTAGCAAGGAAGAGCCCTCTCCCGCCACAAATAATTGGTCAAACTGCAGTTTTCCATTAAGAAAGTAATCCTAATGTTCAACCAAAATCTACCTTTCTGTAACTTAAGCCCATTAGATTCACATATGTTTATTTATATTCATTCTCTCTCTCCTCTCATATATAATCTTATCTATCTATCTATCTATCTAGCTATTCGATTTCTATACCACCCTTCCAAAAATGGCTCATGGCAGTTTAGCAATAGCAATAGCAATATCACTTACATTTATATACCGCTTTATAGCCGGAGCTCTCTAAGCGGTTTACAATGATTTAGCATATTGCCCCCAACATTCTGGGTACTCATTTTACCGACCTTGGAAGGATGGAGGGCTGAGTCAACCTTGAGCCCCTGGTCAGGATCGAACTTGTAACCTTCTGGTTACAGGGCGGCAGTTTTACCACTGCGCCACCAGTTTACACAGAGAAATAATAAATAATTAAATAAGATGGATCCCTGTCCCCAAAGGACTCACAATCTAAAAAGAAACATCAGATAGACACCTGTAACAGTCACTGGAGGTACGTTAAAAGGTGCCTCTTTGCCAAGTTAGCAGGGGTGTTATAAGCAACATAGATACAAAGTGAGCCTTTATACAATAGCATCTACAGCAGCATTGTTAGTTAATCCTTTGTGCTGCAAGGTATGAATTGACAACCAGCTGGTTTAATGAATAATACTGGATATCACTACATCACTTTTTAGAAAGAACTATATCAATGTATTTTACTTACCATACTTTCAAACTATGGGGGAACCATGGGGCACCTGAAAACCTAGTGATATTAGACATTTGTGAACCATTGAGGAGATGGGAATAAAAATTTTTTTTTAGTAGATTCTATTATGTATGCTTAGTAGAATGTTCAAATGATCTGAAATTGTAAGATTAATTTGAATTCTTTTTGCATCTATGAGACAAATTTAGATTTGTTTTTATAGGGGCATGATACATCATCGGCAGAAATGACTAACTGATGAAAACTGTTTACTTCAGGTTAAAGAGTAATTGCTATAATCCCAATATAGAAACAGTTTCTGAATTTAGTTTGCTGTGAACTGTGCATCAGCTGTTTATGCTTTTTTCACACCATGGTGTTTATGGATTGACATCTTTGACTAGTTAATGTATTCCACTATGTGAAATGACAAATTAGACAATTTTGTCTTTTTTGATCTAAAATGAAAACTTCTCCTCACTCTATTTGCTCTATAAGTTCTGCTACTGCCCAGGTGCTCTTATTTGCTTAAGTTAATTATCTGAACAATTGATATTTTCCAATATACTACTTGCAATAGCATTTTCATTCACTTGGTTTTTCAGCCCTTTGTTTTTATTTTTGATTCACAGAATTAAAAGAAATAGTGTTTATCATCCAGAGTCAAAGAAATTCTTTTCATTCGAAGAAAGCAGATGACCTAAAACAAAATATTTTAAATCAGGCCGCAGCTCTTGGAAAGGTATGAATAGAGACAGTAGTAAATACGTTGCTTGTGTCTATATAAACTTCACATTTGAGTTATATTTCTACAGATATTTGTTTACAGGTGAATAGATTTCCCCTGTTCTGTTATGTAATTCTTCTGTGGGTTGACTATGCTCGATGTCCATTTCACTTATCTATCAAATTTATGTGCAGAATTTCCATAATAAATTGCAGAAATGGTGCATTCACAGTTTGCCATTGCCACATCTTCCAATCATTTGGTTGACATGCTTTTATTTTCCCCAGTTAGTTATGCCATCTCTGCTAATGAGTGTGCACATAAAAATGTGGGAGGTTTTTTTGTTTTTCAGCATGTGATAGTGTACACAATCATATTTTTGTTCTTTGTTAATAGAAAAGTCCCAACTTGTTTGCATATTAGTGCAGTTCTTGCTGTGCATTGTTCCCTGTTCATTTAACAACTGTTTACTTTTTAAAATGGAAGTTAATATGTGTACATTCTCCCCCTTTAAACCAAATTAAAGTAGTGTTCTGGGGATGAGGTGCCTGACTTAAGGCTAGCCTGCTTACTATTGTTCATCTAGTATTAATTGTCTACTTTCTGATAGTGAGATATTCCATCTTTTTTGGTTTAAGGAAAGTAAACTTATGAGATCACCCAGCTCTCTGTGCGTGCATGTCCCCCTCTACCAACTTTTGCAATGCCTGGACTGATTTGGACCAAATTTGGTACAGTAGAAGTGACACATAGGGACACCTCAATGACATAGTTTTTGATTAGGTCTTTCACCCCAATTTAAAATGGTGGGATGTGTGAACGTTTGACATGGAAATGGGCTAACTTGTGAAGATGGTAATTATCAATTAAGATTTTAGTGAAAGGAAAGTAGGCAGATTAGTTCTTACCAGAACTTGTTGTTTACTGTTTGTGCTGGTTTTCCAGATGATGCACAACTCTTCAGATTCCACCCCACACAAACACACAGTTGTTTCCCAAATTATGAATAACCTGTGATCCTTAAGCATCATTTTTCTGCTGATGTGAGGTTGAGTGGCAAAACATTGCAGGAGGAAGAAGCAAAGAGGCAAATAATTGTGAGAGAAGCCGATACTTGGCTTCCTTGTGGGTGGGGATTTTCTAGAGGATTGGATCCTATGATTCACCCCGCTGCATGCCCCCTGCACAGTCCTGGTGTTCTTGGCATACTTCCCTTCTGGTTCTCAGCATGCACGGTTGTCTTCAATACCTGGCTGTTCTCTGTGAATGAATGAATAGCTTTATTACAATCAATGATCAGTTATATATACAAACAGATAACAACAATAGAGAATGCTTTCCCAGCCAAAAGGCATTCAGGTAAGAAGTAAATCATAGAGAATACACCAACATAGAAGCCTCATGTAACAGCATCTAAAAAGAAGGGCTGGAGATTAGCTGTTGATGGATCTTAACAGCAGCTGCACAAAATTTGGCAACCTTGTAGGTGGTAGAAGGTTTCTTATCTTCAAGGAGGAGTGTGGTGTAAAATTCAGCAGTCCAGCCAGGAAAGCGTGATAGCAAGGGAGAAATAAGACTTTATTGGCTATCATTATAAAAAGGACAAAAGAGCATCACATGGTGGACAGATTCAACCTCACCTGAGCCGCAGGGGCATAACTAACTGGCCAGAGGGGTTCTCAGAAACCTTCCTGATAAAACCACTGATGGTAAAGCGTCATATCTTGCTCTGAGGAAAACCCTGTGGTGGCTTGGTAAAGAGAGGGACAATACATAGATAGCAGGTTCCCTGTTAAAATCACCAAGGCGCCCTCTTATGGTCTCTGGGATGGAGCTTAAATCGTTCTGTTGTTCATTGTCCAAGACTCTCTGTTTGAGGCTCTCCTTGGCTTGACTATAATCTAATAATGACAGATGTTCAGCAGAGAGGCCGAGTGATAACAATAAGAGGGATCAGTCCTAGAGACTAGGGTCCTAGTCCTAATGTGCCTTAAACCAGTAACTAAGGATTAAAATCCATGCTTTTGTTTCCACCCTCTGGAGGCCCATTTCCAACCTCATTGCTGCATTGGAGATATATCGAGGGGTCCTGAATACTCCTCTAATACACTTGGATTGGATTATCTCCAGCTGCCTATAATTAGGATAGAGGCCCAGTTGTTGTTGTTGTTGTTAGTTCGATTTCTATACCGTCCTTCCAAAAATGGCTCAGGGCGGTTTACATAGAGAAATAAACAATACAATACAATACTTTTACAAAACAATAACAAACAGCTGTGCACCATACAAAAGCTGGGCCAGTGATTTAGCAGCAAATAACTTTAACGCTGCAGGGATAACCTCTCCACCCTCGGAGCGAAAGAATCTTGCTGAAGCACTTCTTTGTGCCTGTTGGGCAATGTAGTCCACATGGGCCTTCCATGACCCAGTGGCATGAAAAACCACACCCAGATATTTAAAACTATTGACCTGCTCTATATGATGGCCTTCTATCTGCCAGTTAAATCTTTTAGGCCTCTTGGCAAAGACCATTACTTTCAATTTCTGGAAGTTAATTTCCAAGTGGTTGTCCTTGCAATAAGTGGCCAAGAGCCTAAGCACTCTCCTAAGGCCCACAAGAGTTTGATGATAGCAGTGTCATCTGCATACAGCAGGATTGGGATAGCTGTGCCTGCAATAGTTGGGGAATGTAGCGCTGGATCAGAGAGATTATTAGCTAGGGTATTTATGTAAAGACTGAACAGGGAGGGTGCCAAAATGCACCCTTAAACTCCTTTACTAGTGGTTATTAAATATGAAAGTGAGCTACAAGTTGAAGGTTACATCTCACTCTCACATTGGTGTTATCATAGAGCTTCTGAATAAGAAAGAGTAAGCACCTATCAATATTGGTGTGTCTTAGTTTTCCCCAGAGGCTTATCCTTGAGATTGAATCAAAGACTACTTTGAAATCTAAAAAGGCCACATACAAGGAAGACTTAGGTTTGTTGCTATATTTCTCAATCAGATGGCATAATACCAGGGCATGGTCCATTGCTGACTTCCCTGTTCTAAAACCAGCCTGTTCATTACTCCAAATACCTTCAGTCTCCATCCAGTCTTGCAGCTTCCAATCTAAATGCCTCGAGTAAAGCTTACTCACAATACTCAACAGCTAATTGGGCAGTAGTTGACAGGATCATATTTATCCCACTTTTTAAATATGTGTACTATTATGGCTATGCCCCAGTCTTCAGGTATGAGCCCAGTTCGATCCATGCATGTAAAGAGGGCTGCTAGTACAGGTGCCCACCAATTAGCGTTAAACTTAATCATTTCAGAAGATATACAGTCATAGCCTGAGGCCTTGCCAACTTTTAAGGAATCAATAAGCTTCTTTACTTCAGCAACTGTAACAGGTGGCCATTCGGGGAGCAGGTCATTTTTAAAATCTACTGGGGCTAGTTCCTCTTCCTGGGCTGAATAGAGAGCTTTAAAATGTCATTCCCATGTCTCCATAGGGACCTGAGTAGTCAAATGGGAGGAATAATGCTCCAAGCAGCCAGCTGTAATACGCCAGAAGAGAGAGGAGTTCTTCTCTCTAACTGAAGCAATCAGCCACTGCCAGGCCAACCTTTGAGCCTCTCTTTTCTTATCTTTGATCAAGGATTTATATTGCCCTTTCAGGACTAGTAGTGTTGAGGGAGTTGCACGCTGAGGGTCTTGTTGGTACGATTTATCATTTGCCACTAGTTCCTTCTTGGCAGTTACACACTCTTGGTTGTATCAACCTCTAGCCCTACCCGTTGGCTGACAGTTATAATTAGTTCTTTCATCTACAAGATGATCTCGTATCATATGGATGAGTGTCCCATAATGATCATATACGAGCCCAATTTCTCCTCATTAACTCATCACAAAGTCCCATCATGTCGTCTGAATTTAACAAAATTTCTATAACTTGAGCCCATCTCTCATCCCATTTAATCCATACTTCTCCAGTCACCACTTCCAAAGCAAAATTGAGTTTATCCTTAGAATGGGATGTCCCAACTGGCAGGTTTGTCTTTAGAATCAAAGGGAGATGGTCGCTATCAGGGCGAGGTTTGAAATGGAGGTTCAAACCTCCATTTGGTTTGAACCTCCATTCTGGAGGTTACAGAATGCAAGCCAGTAATCCACGGTTAACATCCTGTTCCCAGACAAGTAAGTAAATTCTGCTGGGCCGTCTCCACTCACTGTTCCATTTAGAATAAACAAATCAAATCGATTGGCCAACTGGGCCAAACACAGGCCTGCAAAATTGTATTTCCGATCCTTGGCCAGCTGGGGGGGAAGAAGGGAATCTCCCATATCTTCTGGTGGGACAGCATGGTAGTAGGTATATAAAGCAATGTCATCCTGCCCCATCCTTGCATTGAAGTCACCTCCCACTAGAATGTAAGCTAGGGGGTTGGTTTCAGTGCGTTCCTCTAGATATTTACCTAGGCTTTGCCATTGCTGTCCTACCTGAGAATGCTTAGATAGAGGGGTTAAGTATATATTAATCAGAACCAATTGAACTTGATTAAATTGCAGTAAAACTGCAGTCACCCACTGGGCATGAAAAGGCATGGGGTAATCTTCACATGAAGTCCTGTTGCTATTAATAAGGCCAGTCCTTCTTTGGGTCTCCCCTCTTTTCACTAGGCAGGGCGTTGACATATTGTACATAGAACCATCCACCTCAATCTTATCCATGGCCCAAGTCTCCTGCAGGAAAAGAATATCGAATTTAGACAGGTATTCTGTAAAAGAGTTATCTCTGGATTTGCAAGCCCAACCAGCTACATTCCATGTGCAGAGGGAAAGTCCGCATTGATCTGATAATTGTCACTTGGCTAGATCAGCAGTGGCTGGGATAGAGGCCTGCTCTTCAAGTGGATTTCATTCTGGATTAGTAGAGCTCAGGGCCTTATCAAACTCCATTGGGCAGACATCCAGGGAAGATTGCTCTGTTATTTGGAGGTCTGATGGAGGGGACATCTTGGGACTGGGTTGATCCTTTTTCAAAGATTCTATAAGTTCAGGCAAAGATGGAGGGGGCCCCAGAAGGTCCTCCAGCTTTTCCAGTGATGAAATAGGCTCAGAGGGGAATTGCTGATTTTCCTCTGGTTCCATAGAATCTGCATTGGAGTGCCTCTGAGTGCTCTCTGGAGCTATACCTATTGGATGGTTTTGATTTTCAAGCAGTGTCTCGGAAATATCTATTGAAACAGAAGCCAAGAGTCTTACTATGGGCTTCCCATCCTGGGTCTTGGGATGCTTTATTTGCTGAGTAGTAGGGCTGTGAACCTCTTCATTAATCCCATTCACATCTTTTATCTCCTGGCTCTATTGCCTTGCATTCACCAATTGTAGCTTTGTCAGGGAATCTGTTTCATGCATAGAGCTCCTTTCACAAACTCAGCAGGTTCCAGAAAGCCCTCCCCCACATTTAACTGTTAATTTGCAGACATATCTTCTAGGATAACAGCAAATTCAGTGAGGGGTTCCATCTGTATAAATTCAGAGTTCAAAAACTCTATTAAGTCTTTGTCTAGGGAGACATTGGTTATAGCAGATTGATCATATTTCCCTACAACTTCTGTTTCTCCAGGAATTGAAATTCTGGAGTTATCAAATAGCTTACACTCAGCTTGCCGTTGACCAGCTTTTGCAAGAGGACTCACAATTGTTTGAATTGAGGACAGAGCATGGACAGATTGAGCAGATTTTTTCAGCTGTAAGGCCTTGTTTATATGAAACTATCTCAGCAGCTGGCTGTGGGAGCACATTTTCTGCAGTGGGCTTATCAATGTTATGCAAATTCAGACTGGCTGTCAAAGATCTTGCAGTATTAACCCTTACTGGTAGTAATGAGAAAACACGGACAGAAAAGATTTGATAGCCAGCCAGCCAGCCAAACTCTCATTTTGAAAAGCATCAAAGAAACAGTAGATTGACTGAAAGTTAACAGAATTCTTTTGCACTTTGGGGAGGAGGGCAACCATTCAATTTCTAAGATATCAACACTTTGTGGGTGACAATGAAGTAGTTGACCTAAAGAGAATTTAATAGCCTTCCGGGTAGACCAACACTTTCCCATATTGCATTTATTAATAATTATCTGAAGTGCAACCTGTTTAGTCTGAAGAATTCTGGTATCAAACATCTTGCCAGAGTCACTCTCTGTGCCCACTGCATTTCTGTTCACAGAAGTCTTTGTGATAAAGCTAGCTGTACTAAATGAGTGTTTTTACGTAGGGGCTTCAACCGAAGTCATAATACAATCAACCTTCTGCCTAATTGAGTTTAATTTGTCAAATATTGCAAGGACAGTCCGAGCTGTTAGTAAACATTGTTCTCTGATAAAATGTATTGATAATCTGGGGCACTCTTCTGGATCCAGCCCCCCAGCTGATGTAAGTGATTGGTTCATTAAAAGCTCTTTGTCATTTACCAAGGTATTATCCCCCTGCAACTGTCTTTCTTTGATAATTGTTGCTGCTTCAATTAACTCAGTTTCCTGTTGCTCCAAGAGTGCAAATCTATTCAATGTGGGAACAGGGTGGTTTGAACGTACAGGCTTTTTTTGGTGTCTTGCTGTCCTTCGTTGCCATAAATGTATCCAGACATGTCTGCTTTGAAGTTTTCACCTGTCCTTGCACTTCTGGGCTGATACACTGCGCTCTCTCTTTTTTTGGCCCATTGTTTAGGTTCGCTCAAAAGTTTACAACAGGCAATCTGTTGTCTTTTATTAAAAACCAAATAATCCGAAGGGGAGGAAAAACAACTAAGCAATTGACTGGCTGGCCAGCTGGTCAACAGTGCTCTGGCTGGTTGAATACATAACTCCTCCCAAAGGCAAACTGCAAGCAGAGTTTTAAAAGGGGAAGAAGAAGAAAAACTAAAACTAATTTAATCCTCTTCTAGGAAAGTCCATATATAAAACAGCATTAAAAAGGTTTTTAAAAGTCCAGATATAGGCAAAAAAGGGGGGGGGAATTCCCACTGATTGGAGCTAACAAGACCTGCTGCTTTCACATCATCATCTTGGTCACCCAGTTTCCTGGCGAGGTAGGGAGGATCTGAAGCCCCAGGCTGCTCACCCTGTTGTGAACGGTCATAACCAAAGCTGAGAGCCACAAGGGTGGGAGAAGAGGGAGAAAATGGGGAGTGAAAAGAAATGACAGGGGGGAGAAAATAAATAACTGGTGAAAGGGAGTGGGTAAATGTGTGAGGCAAGGGCAGCTGGGCTGCAGGAGGCAGCCTGTAATTTGGGGGGTTTTTTTGGCGGGGGAGACGAGGAGACCCTCATATCATGGCCGGGTGCCCCAGCCAGGCCAACCAGCTCTGGCTTCTTTTCTCTCCAAGCAGGGACTCCCCACCAGCCTTGATCCTTCCCCATCCAGCCTTCTGAGGCAGGAGCCCGAGATGAGGCTGCCCAGTGATAGCAGCATGCATGGATCCAATCAATGCTCACACAACCATACCCAATGTACAACTTTGCCAATGTTCTTGTGTTACTTAGAAGCAAAGCCTGGCTTGCCACCAAATGTGCGTTTGACAGAGAGCTACAGGCAATCCTGCCTTTCTAGTGAATGTGTCTGTAGAACACTATCTTGCGGGGTTTTAAAAAACAAGTGAAGGCAAGTTTATTTTAGAGAGCTTTTCAATGAAACTGCCATATGGTTTAATAGGGAAGGGAATACAGTTGGTTTGACTCTTTGCTCATCTGTAATCCTTCACTGGGACTGCGCTTCATTGTTTGTGTTTATTGTCTTTGTACATTATTGATTTTATGGTTTACTTCCTGTTGCAACCCCTTCAAAGAGCATCTTGAAGCAGAAGGGTCTGGCAGCTTTCCTTCCATCCATCCCCCCCGCCACTCCCCCAGACCCTAACAGCCTTTGCAGCAGGGAGCAAGCAGGGAAGAGAGAGAAGGGCTGTTGCTGGACACTGGAGGGGGGAGGAAAGTGAGTAAGGACCCCGAGAGTAAATGGGCATGAGCTGCCTAAGTTGCTCCTTGCCCCGTAGCAAGTGTCTGCTGGCTTTGGCAATCCCTCCCTCCTGCTGGCTTTGGCTCCGAGGCAGCTTACAAACCGCATGGAGGCTGAAGCCGGGGAGAGGGGGCTGCCCAAGGGATAGGGAGCTCCCCTTCCTTCCAACTCACTGTTTCATTTCTTCCTCTCCTCCTGTGTTGCTTTCCCAAGGCTTCCTGAAGCTCCAGCCAGCCCCCTTCCTCCAGAAATCACTTTCTTTTTGTCTCCAGGCACATGTTTCCTTCTTTCCAAAGTCAGCATCTTAGTTTGAAAAGGTGGAGATGTCAGGCTCAGGCAACACTTCTCTGCTGTGCATGTGCTGCTGCTGACTCCCATAGCCTTTGATCCCTGGCTGCAGCCACAGAGAGCTCCTTCCCCCAAGCCGGCAGGTCAGTGAAAGACAGAGGAAGTGAGGGGAGCCACCTGAAAAGTGTGCGGTCCCACCCCCTGCGTAGCCCCAACCAATCGGGGCTCTGCTAGGGACTGTGCTGGGCGGGGGGACAAGAAGCCTGTCTCACAAGAGAGGCTGCAAGCTGAGCAGGGGCCAGGTGGCCGTACAAAGGGAGGAAGCTGGGGAGGGGGCTCATTGTCAGGCGGCGGCACAGTGCCCAGGCGAGGGATGCTTCCGTTGCTAGAAGCAGTGATGCCCCCCCTTCAAGTGGTGCGCAGGGCGCATGCCATCCCTGCCCTACCCTAGATATGCCTCTGGGCCCTTCAGCTCGCACCCCCGGCCCAGCCTGCTCCTTATAGCAATAGTAACAGCCCTAGAGATAGTACACACCTGGAAGAGGTAGGGCAGAGGGAAACACACCAGTCAGTGCCCCACCCAGGCTGTCTTGATGATACCTCTCCTCTGCTCAACACTCTGACAGTGTCTCCAAGCTGCTGCTCCCATGGGCTTGCTAAAATACTAGATAGTTACCATCCAAAGTTGGATGGGGATTGTTTGAGTCACACACACCCGCTTTTTAAATTTTAGAGTGTGAAGGGCCTGTGGTGTGGTGCACTGGATTTTTGGCCGCCTCCACTTCCTCCTCCTCCTCCTCCTCCTCCTCCTCCTCCTCCTCCTCCTCCTTCCTTTTGCTGTTGGTGTGTGTGTGTGCAGAGTGGTGGGATTCCAGTGCTCTGCTGTGTCAGCTAGAGTTTTCATAAAATTCTTTTCTGAAGAGAAGATGGATGTGCGTGTGCAGAAATGGATTGCAGGGATTGCAAGCAGCGGTTACATAGAGTGGACAAAAGGGAGATGGAGTGGATGCAGGAGCGTAGTTATAATTGAGCAAATGGGTTCAAATAAACCTCCCCCCACTGCTCCTGAGGAGCTCCCAGCTCCACCCCTCCCTATTTTTGTCGTTATCTCCCTCTCTCCGAGGGACCTCCCAGAAGAGGGGTGAACATGGGCCCCCTCTCCCCTAGCTACAAGTGGATATGGAGCTGGGTCAGTTTCCTGAAAGTGTGTTACAGCACTTTCCCACACTCGGGGGAGCGAGGGGAGGAAGGGCCAAATTTTAAAAAGTTGGGTGAGGCTGGCTGCACATGTGCATAGTCAGCTTCTTGGGGTGAGGAACACCTGTGGGAAGGATACAGTAAGGGGAGAGGAGCAACAACTGCTGTACTCAGCAATACTTTGAGCTGTCGTGTGGACCAAGAAACACAAGAGAAAATGGTGAAAGAGGAGGAGCATGTAGACTCCCTGGATTCATTCTTCCTTGCATGAGCTAGAAGAAGCTTGCACAAAAAAACCCTCTCTCTGGAAGTACCCTAAGCCTTCTCCATCTTGCTATGTACATTTTGTAGTGGAGATGAGCACTGCCTTTGTTCACTTCTCCCACTCTGTTGTCAGTGAAAAAAGTCTTCAAAGTACAAGCCCTCTGTTGTCAGTGAAAAAAGTCTTCAAAGTACAAGCCCTCTTCCTCAGCTCTAGAGCTGTAGTTTCATGGCTTAAGACACTGGGTTGTCTTAATGGTAGGTTAGCAAGCTGAAAAATGGAGAACTAGGGGTGTGCAATTCGGGTTTTCGGGTGATTCGGCTCGGACCCGAACCGAATCACCCCTGTTCTGTTTTGTGCCCGAATCTGGGTCACCCGAATCACCCTTGATTCGGTTCGGATTCGGATTTAATCTGAATCCGAATCTGAATCGATTCGGGGAGATAAAAAGGGGCCCAGGGGCAAAACTTTGGGGTGGGGTGGTAGTGCCCAATGGGTAGAGTCTACCACCCCAATTTCAGGGGGATTGGGCAGAGGGCTGATTTTTTGAGAATTTTTGAAGTTTGGGTGTCTTTGGGGCAGATTGGGGGCAGAAAGTGGATCTGCCCCAAAGGAGTGGGGTGGGCTGGTAGATAGTGTCTAATGGGTGGAGGCTACCACCCATCCCCAATCCTCAGAAGTTTTTTCTGAGGTGTGAATTCTCATTCTATCATAGCAAATGAGATTTTTTTCAATTAAACAACTCTCATGACCCCACTTTCACTTTTTCACACTTTCCTTTACTATGAATAATATGAGGAAGTAATCAATTTAGCACACTTCACCTTATGAAGACAAACCTCATAAAAATAAATTCACCAAAATTCACCGCCTGCCCAATCACTCTTAAATTGGGGATGGGTGGTAGCCTCCACCCATTAGACACTATCTACCAGCCCACCCCACTCCTTTGGGGCAGATCCACTTTCTGCCCCCAATCTGCCCCAAAGACACCCAAACTTCAAAAATTCTCAAAAAATCAGCCCTCTGCCCAATCCCCCTGAAATTGGGGTGGTAGCCTCCACCCATTAGGCACTACCACCCCACCCCACTCTTTTGGGGCAGATCCACTTTCTGCCCCCAAACTGCCCCAAAGTCACTAAAACTTCAAAAATTCTCAAAAAATCACCCCTTTGTCCAAAGCCCCTGAAATTGGGGTGGTAGCCTCCACCCATTAGGCACTACCACCCCACCCCACTATTCTGCCCCAGGCCCCACTTTCTGCCCCAATATGCCCCAATCTGCCCCAAAGACATGAAAATTTCAGAAATTTACCAAAAATCAGCCCTTTGCCCAATTCCCCTGAAATTGGGTTGGTAGCCTGCACCCATTAGGCACTACCACCCCACCCCACTCCTTTTGCCCAGATCCCATGCTATGCCCCCGAACTGCCCCAAAGTCACTAAAACTTTAAAAAATCGCCAAAAATCAACCATGAACCGAATCACCCAAATTTTTCGGGTCCAAAATTCGGGTGATTCGGCTCGTGCCTGAAAAATATCGGGGGACATCGGGGGTGATTCGGTTCGGCCCCGAATCACCCGAAATTGTTCGTTTCGGGCACAGATCGTTCTGTGCCCGAAATTTTTTGCACATCCCTATGGAGAACTACTTTACATGAGCACCAGCAAGCCAGTCAGGCTTTAAATGAGGCACTATACAGTATATAATTAAGCCATTTATTTCACTATATACGATTAAGCCCCCAGAATAGTATTTTAATCTTCTTATTAAATTAACTTTAAGGGAAAAGATGCATATGTACTAAGGTTAAAAAAGAAAAACAAAAACCCAACAACTCAAAATTCAAAAGATGCTGGCACTTTTAAATGATGAGAGCAATACACTCATGGATTTGCATGCAAACTAAGAATTTAGGGCATTTTAATTAACTAAAAGGGAAGCTGATGCCATTGTGCATACTATTGTGGTGTGGGTGTTAAATGTTTCATGCATGCCCATAGTTTACCTAAATGGGGGAAAATATTGTTATGAAGGAAAGGAATGAAAAGCCACAAATCCAAATCAAAAGAATATTGGAAAGCAAACACAAAAGTGCCACTTTGCAACCAGGACAAGGTAAATTGTCCTGGTTGCAAAGTGGAACTGCTAGATAGATAACGGGGTGAGGTAGAATTGTAGGAAGGTAAATTTGGAACCATCCATAGTTGAGTAAAGTATTTTGAGAACTAAAATATTCATGTTCTCAGTATACTTAGAAGAAATGTTCAAGCTGTCTGGTAGTAAGCACTGTGGGATTTTCATCTTCATTTTACACCCACTTCAGTATAATGTATGTTTTTTAAAAAGGCTGTTTATGTGGGTGGAAACCGATTTAAAAAGATGAAAAAATGGTATTGAACAAAGTACTATATCATTAAACCCAGGGTTTCTAGGCTGCTTGTAATTACAAAAATGCTGATTGTCATGCAGCATGTTGCTTTCCTGAATGTTGTTCCCACAATAAGTCTGTATTTCTCAAAGTGTGAAGCAGGCTTCTTTAAGGGGTACAAAACACCTGGAGGGAGAGCTCAAAATTCCAGGAAGAAATGGGATTCTAAGGCAGGTAGAGACTTGTCTTCCTCCCACCTGCAACCAAGACAGTTGAGTTGATTGCTTCTTGGTAGAAATTGATCTGTATAAGATTTATGAGAGTGATTGTTCCTCTGTTTGCCTCATCAGACCTGATTTAGGAAAACTGCTTTGTTTTAATACCTTTTCCCTTTGTGTGGTTTTAGGAGAGATCATGTCAGTGTTTGATTAAAGCCCCAATTCACATAGCCTTGCACACAGCAACAGGCTGTTCTATGCACACAACTATCTGTTCACTTACAGAACAATTTGATGGTGGTGGGTTGTGGGGGGACGAGAAGCGGGCAATATGCCCCCATTTGAAAACTGTTTTTTTTTTAAACATGCCTTTAAAATGGTTTACTTCCTTTGCTGTATATTTATTTGATTTGTTGTAAATTCCATTTTTGTTTTCTGTTGCAGAATGTTTTAAAATTCAAGGGTTGTAAATGCTTAGTCTAGGGGAAATAATAGGTGTTTCAAAAAGAAAAATGTCATCTGAAATCCAAATGATCTTAATTTTAAGATCAAAGTGATGTATATTGATCAAAATGTAAGATCAAAGTGATGTATATTGTTTTAAAAATCTGAATTATTAAATAATGTAATCATGATGGGAACATCCTTCCATTCTAAACAACTGAAATACTGAGAAGTCTCAATTGGTTGCTTTTCAACTGCTGTGATTTCTGAGTCCAGATTAGTGTTAATTAAAATGACATGCAGGTTATGCTGTTTACAGGCTATTAAAATATATCTTTGTGGTTTTTCTTTATCATCATCATCATCATCATCATCATCATTATTATCATTATTGTTGTTTACACAGGCAGACAGGTGTTATTGACTGGTTTGTTTTATCCAGACATCGAGTCCTTCCCAAGGACCTGGGATGGCTGAATTTTGTTGTTGTTGTTTTCGATTTCTATACCGCCCTTCCAGAAATGGCTCAGGGCTTGTTTCTGTTTGGCTTTTGGTTGTTCAATGCAGTAATTCTACCCAAAGACACAACAACCATTCTTCAACTTAGAAAGTACAATTTTGCAGATTTCTGACAGCAAACATCTTTGGGCTAGCTGTGAACTTTTAATGGCTTCTCATATCCTGATTAACTGCCACAGTGCAGTTTTGTTCATTGGAGCAGGAAACGGTCGGCTCAAAACCCTACATGTAAATGACAGTCATTAAGCAAATGTTGAATCCAAACACTTTTGACTTGTTAGACACATAACCAGTTGGGCATTTACAGAAGTCACACCTCATGCTTGAGCTTTGCACAGCCACCAATCCTAGAGCGTTGCACACTGCATACTGGCCCTAGTCCAGGATTGTTTGGAATAAGAGAATGTGTTAATTTGGAGTAGTCAACAGGGAAAGGAGTGGTAGGAATATGTTTAACTTCCAGCACAATCTCTTCTCTTTAAGTGAAGCCATTTGTTGTTTCATCTAAATTAATAATTTAAAATTGCCACTAGATGTCAGTGTTATGTATATTGTTATAATTGTGTGCTACATAATTTTATGCAACCTTTATGCAAATTATACTTGAAAATTTTAACTGTACTTTTGTTAACACATTTTCTGATGTGAAATTTAATCCTTGAACCTGTTTTGTGTATTTGTATTCTCAAACTAATATGGCAGTAACTGCCATGTTACTTATTATTGTGTGTACATTTTTATCCTGCCTTTTCTCCAAAGATGTACATTTTTATCCTGCCTTTTCTCAAAGTGGCATTCATGGTTATTTCTCTCCTCCTATCGCTGACTACAATGGGCTAGTCTCAGAGATAACGGTTGGTCCAAGTTCATCCAGTGAGCTTCACATCTGAGTGTGAATTTGAATCTGGGGTTCCTTGGTCTTCATCAGACACATGACACTACAGTGACCCCACATAGCCAGTTTAGGCAACACAAGACCAAAGCACCATGCTCCCCCCAGCTGATCTCTAGTCCATGCAGCTATTTCATGATGCTGTAGGGCAATTCACTCATGGGTCAGCTCATTCTGGGATAAAAACCTTGGCAGGCCAGATATGAACTCAGGGCCGGATTAAGCTAGTGCAGGGCCTGTTGCATATGTAATAAAGAGGCCCTAAATTTTTTAAAAAATACACATAAATATTAAAACATAAATTATTTACTTGCATAGTAAAGTGATTCATTTTTTTCATTTGCTATATTTTGGAGTACGGGAGACCAAGCCACAAACACACTTACTACAACAACAGTGAACATGTATATACAGTTTTTCAGTTCAAAATTCTCAAAGTGGTTTACATAGAAAAATGAAGAGTGGATAGATGATTCTCTTTCTCCAAAGGGCTCACTCTCTAAAAAGAAAAATGTAGTAGGCACCAGCAACAGCCACTGGACAAATGCTGTGCTGGGCCTTCTCTTAAAAGGGACATTTAGCAGAAAAGGGATATTTTATCTAACATGGACCAAATAAAACAGGTAAAGTTTTAACTTTAATTCCCAGTTGGAAGCTGGACATGTGGGGCCCTCAAAAACGTGGGGCCTGTAGCAAATGCTACATTTGCTACTACGTTAATCCGCCTCTGAACTGCAAGCCTTACATTCATAATATGGGGAGAAATACTTTTCTTTTTAATTGAGCTTAAAATAACTTCCATAAGGAGCTAGAAAATCTTAGGATGTACAATATTTTGATTACATCAACCTGCAACTCATAATGGTTTTAAGAAGAAAATAAATGTGCATTTAGCTGCAGTGTGTTCTCTAATTTTTTTCATCTGTGGGTGGAATGAATTTTGTTCTGGGTGGCAGTATCAAGACAGTGTACGCACACATGCATTCAGAGTGGGGCCTTCCTGGTTCAACTTGAGTGGGATCTAAAATTCACTGAGCGGACATCAAAGAAACGTGTGAGTGCTCGCACACATGCGCATGCCTTAGAAGGAACACTGTTTAGCTGCACGTGGACCTGGATTAGTGACTATGTAGGAGAGCTTTTATTTTTTTTAAACAAGTCCCGACTTTATCAGAATTTGGTAACAGAATCTGTATTCCACCTCTTATAGCTTGATCGTGGCCATGCAGATCAATAGAGCTGATGATGAATGAAGGTCGATAGGGATTATTAGAAGGAAGTTATGATAGGGTTATTTTCTGGAGTGCATGGGGAAATGACAGGTGATGATGACAGGTCTTTAGGGACTCCATGCTTATACATGATATAACAGGATAAGAAAGCACTGTGCATCTTTGCCACTTCATGGTCACACTACACACGATTCTCCTTTAAAAACTCCCTTTGAACTTTCACCAGCTCTTCACTTGGCACCTTCACACTGACAATATAACAATGTTTCCCATTTGCATGACCTTTATCCTTCCTAGAAGCATATTTTCAAAAATGACTTTGAATCTTCACAGTAATCCCTTCAAACATGTTTAGCTTCCACTTGTCAATGCTTCATATGTGTCATAACTCCACCACAGTAAAGTGATAACTTGTAAATTGGTTTTTATCTTCCAAAAGACTGAGCACTTGCTTGTGATAAGGATAGCAAGTTCCATCTACTTTCTCACTCAACTTTTCCATCTTTTATTGTTGGCATATATATTTTTAAAAAAGTAATCCGATATATGTTGAATGGGGTAAATTTAAATTCAGATACAATGAAGGCAAAATTTTAAAATATAATAATCAGTCATGCTCGTGTGGCTTCTTGCCTTACCAACATTTCAGAGTGTGGCTGAGGATATTAACAAATATGTAGACAGAAGTGATTTGTTAGATGTTATATACTCTGTAAAAGATTTTAACAATACCCCTCAGCAAAGTCTCCTACAAAAGCTTAGCAGCCATTGGGTACTGGTTAAAGAACAGGATGCAGAGAACAGTAATAAATTGGGTTTTCACACAATGAAGAGAAGTAAACACTGCCCTCCTCCACAAAGATCCATATTAAGAGCAGGCTATTTAACTTCATCTTAGGTGACCCAGAGTTGGGTGAACAATGAAGCAGTCAAACATGCAAATTGTACAACATTCCTCAGGATTTTGAAGTTCTGAGTGAACTGTGAAGAATCTGTTTCACTACATACAGAGTGACTGTGAAACAGAATGACACATGAGGTGCAGTGTAATTGTAAAATGACGCACACGGGTGGGGGAATCTGAATTTCAGATATCCATTGGCTCTAACCACCCTGGAAAGAGATATTTGGAGAATGAAAAGTGTTAACATGAAAAATGCAAATTCAGTTACAAATTTAGCAGCTGTTTAGCAACAGATTATATGTGGCTCTGTTTTTCCAATGGACCAAAGGCTGGAAAGAGCATATTAAAAGTATTGGCAAGATAGTTTCACATATTCACTGTGTCTTCATCCTATTGGTGTCAACACATTTGCAGTCTGTTGAAAATAGAGAAGAATCATTTTCTCTCTGGCCTCATACTGAAAAACTGATATTCATCAGAGGTACTAGACCAAGAAATTTCTCTCTCTCAATCTCCTTTTTAATACATTATTATATTTAAAGATATTTTAGAAATAGGAAGAAGAGCAAGCCTATCTAAGGCTTAAGATAGGGATGTGCACGGAACTGGTGCCTGCCGGTCCGAAGGTGGGGGTAGTGGATAACTTTAAGGGCAGGGGAGGGTGCTCCTACCCTTCCCGCCGTGTTTCCCCTGCCGGTGCTGTGTATTCAAACGGTTCAGTGGGGCAGCAGTGCACCTCTCTGCCGCCCCATTGCTTTCTTGGACCAGAAGTGACCAGAAATTCTCGGTGCGCGTGCATATGTTGTATGTGCCATGTGTGCACATATGATATGCGCATACTCACTGGAAACTTCTGGTCACTTCCAGTCCGAGGAAGCAACGGGGCGGCAGCGAGGTACACTGCTGCCCCGCCAGACTACTTTATTAAACAGCAGCGGGAGGGGTAAGAGCCCTTAAAGTTATCCATCCCTCCACCTTCAGACCAGCTCGAATGCCAGTCCATGGAACCAGTTCTGCGTTCCTAGAATGGAGAGCCAAACAGTTTCATGCATATCCCTAGCTTTAGACAGGCAGCCTTGGGAGTATTAGGTGTTGATTCATAATTCAATACATACTTTTTAGTGGAAACTCAGTGGTGTTTCTAAACTTATAACAGGCTTAGTTAATACTTAGGTTTAGTTAATACTTTAAGCTATGCAACCAGGGTGATTCAACCAGCCTTGAAAGAGCAAGTGCGCAGCTTGGGGGTATTGCTGGACTGGGCTCTGCTTTTGGATGCTCAGGTGTAGGTGGTGGCCAGGGGTGCCTTTGCACAGCTTCGGCTAGTGCACCAGCTATGTCCATTTCTCAAGAAAGCAGATCTGGCCAAGGTTATCCATGCCTTGGTCACGTCACGGCTGGATTACTGCAATGTGTGCTATGTGGGGCTGCATTGGTGCAGAATGCAGCTGCCAGGGTTCTCTCTGGAACTGCTTGTTCAGAGCATATTGCACCTATATAGAAAGAGTTGCACTGGCTGCAAATTTGTTTCTGGATCCAAGGTGCTGGTTATTACCTTCAAAGACCTTAATTGGTTGGGGCCCTGGATACCTGTAGGACCACCTGCTCCAAAGGGTTTCTGCCCACCCAACAAAGTCTTCAGGGGGGCCTTTGCTCCATGTGCCCACATTGAGAGAGGCTTAATTGTAGTACATGTGGGACGGGGTCTTCTTTGTTGATGCTCACAGGCTCTGCAATGCTCTCCCTGTGAATGTCCGCTCTTTGACATCTGTGGCTGCTTTTAAAAAACAACTAAAGACCTTTTTATTTGTTCAGGCTTTTACTCCTTAGGGGATGTCAGGTCTCTCAGCTTTCCTGCTTCTGTTTATCTTTTTTATGGTGGTTTTTTGTGTGTTATGGTTTTTACTATGTAACTGAATTTAAGGTTTTAAATGTGATTTTTTTTTTTTTTTTGGAAATGTCATTGTATTTTACCTTTTGTAAACAGCCTTGAGATGCCTTATGAAAGGTGGTATAAAAATTATGAAAGGTGATATAATAAATAAAAGCAAATTGATGCCACAACTATGAATAGTAAGCCTCTAGTAATTAAAAGGTTTTGTAGAAGTAATTGGTGGCTAAAGTGCTGAGATTGGATATGGAAGACCCAGATTCAAATTGTTGTTCATCATAAAATTAATGGGAGTACCTTGGGCAAGTTGCGACCATAACCCCCTTCACAGAATTGTTGAGGTCAAAATGTCACTCTGAGCATCCTGGACAAAAGGCATGATACAAATGTAACAAACAAATATAAAGTAACTAGTATTAAAGAATTACTGGGAGAGTGCCTAATTAGAGAGTCATACAACAATTAACATTACAGGTGAATGTTTTCTTTGAATTAGATTTTATGATATATCCTAATGAGTTTTCCAGTTTTAGTTGCTTGCCAAAAACATAGTTACAGGATATGTTATATATTTCCCATCTGTCTTGGAAACAGATTGTTTAATTTTTCTACATTCATTTTTTAGTGTAGCTTGCTCACATTTATTTTGATGTGAAGTAGTAGTTATGAGACATCCTGTTTCCTGCTGGCGTTCACGAGTGTTAATTGGTGTACACAGTATAGCAGCAAAAAATGTGAGTTAGTATTGTTCTGAAAGGGAAATAAGTGTTATATTAAATGAATAAGACTTACTGAAATAAATTGGACTGTTATTCAAGTCACTGTTGTTACTTTATACAGCCGTTTTGGATGCATTTAATAGGATTATCCTCCAAGATCTAATCCACAGGGATATTGTTCTGTACAAATCTCACTGAAATAAGAGTGTCCATTCACATCAGTAAACCATGTGAAGAGTAATTTCCTGAAGCATTGTGCCTCTAGTGCCTTTTATATGTGGGTGCTTGTGTGATCTAAGAAATGAATATTGACCCTTAGAGATGCTGCTGAATGTGATTCACATAATGTGATATTGATGAGATTAGTGATAACAATGTGGGTTGGTGAGTTCTCTCTGCAGAATTCTGGCAGAAACACAGGTCAGCAAATTATTACTGTGTTTATACTGTATATCACTTTCCAACCAATGTTATCAAAGCTGTTTATGAAGAGAAAGACATAAAATGGTTTCGTGTCCCCAAAGGGCTCATAATCATAAACATAAGACAGACATCAGCAATGGCAGCTGAAGGGATGCTGTGCTGGGGCTGAATGAAGCCTGCTAAATATTAGGGAATCGTTACTTTAAAAGGTGCTTCTTTGATCAGTTAAAACATTTCTAGGTATTAATTTCACCTGTGGAAGCTACCGTAGCATGTTTGTCTGTGGTACAATCATGCCACAATCCAAAGAATTTAAAGCAAGCTCATGAATTTGGAGGACCTAGCATGAGTACATATTTTTTAAAAATCTTCAAGGTCTGAAGGCTTAAAATGATGATGAAATGCTGAAAGCACAGTTTAAATTTCCCTAATTGGAAACTGATGTGCAAGGGTGCTCATAATTTGACAGAAACTCTGTGAGATGCTGGATATTGATACTGCATTTGCCTGAACCCAAAACTAGGCCCCTCACCACAAGTTTTTAAATATTAGAAATCAGGATGCCGTCTTAAATTCAGAGTCCTGTTTCTTTCAAGAAAATACATGTATAACCTGTATTTAACCTCTATTTTTTTAAGGGGCTCATTTTCAATTAGGAGTCATCTTCAATTTGGGTATATACAGTAGGTAGTTGCAGATGTGGCTACTCTGTAGGCTTGTTTTTCTGTACATCTGCCCAATTGGTAGCAGTTAGGCAGCAAGTGCTCCAGTACGTCTCCCATTTCTTCTCCTCTCCAAAGATACATATGAAGCAATCCTCGACAGATGGGTAGAAAGTCATCTTTGCTATGAGACGATGATCAAAAGAGTGAATCTAGTCTTACAGAAACTTTATCCTTTATATGGCAGATGCAGTTGCTAGAGGTACAGTAGTGTTTCATTAGTGTACTGTATCCTGCATAGAACACCCAAAAGTGTAGGCAACATAAATGCATACATCTGGGGACTCTGGACAGGAGTTTCACACATGTACATTAGTATTTGGAGATGAGGGTATGTTGCCCACAGTTCAGGTTTGCTGTGAGAAACATTTGTGTAACATGAGTATACCCACAGCATTTGGGCCTGAAGCGTAAACTGTAGAACTGCTCTTATGAAACAAAAATAGAAGTTTGTTTCTCTTTGGAAAGCTGGACCGCTTAACCTACCATTTGAATTAAAATTTTATAATGGTTTTGAAAAAACTGCGGCCATAATACAAAGAACCATTAAACTAGCTCCATGAGGCAAGGGGCCTGAGAAGAGTTGTTTTTTCCGAAAGCGAGTCCTCTCTGTTGCTTGGTAAGCTGCTTTTGAAACTCAGTGTGTGTAGGATGGAGGGGTGAGTTCAAATGATGAAAAAATTAAAAATTCCACTGGACTTGCAAGCCTTGTGTAAGTAGCTCCTTGGATTCTGGCCTATGTTTTTTGTAGTCTTGGTCTTTTGCTCTTTAAAACATGCCTTTTATATTTTCATGTAAGTTGCTATAGAATATTGGTGTTAGATCTGCCCCCATCTTTGCTGCTCTTCCTTGACATGGTGAGATAGCACAAGTTGTTGAGGCATTATTAAATTTAAAGAGATCTGGATCAATTAAAAAGAGCCAGACTCTCTCAAATGTCCTGATTTGGTCAGCTTACTAGGGATGGGCACAAAACCAACTGGAGTGGTTTGGTTAGGGTTCGTGTTATAACATTTTCTCATAATGAATCACTATGAAGAACTTCTGTAGCAACCAAGAATCTACACTGTGTTTAGATTCTTTGATATTACATAAGTTATTCATAGGGATTCATTATGAGAAAAAGTTATCACACACCAGATAATCTGAAATATATAAAAATGCCCCCAAAATCACCTGAGTGCCCGATTGCTTTGAGGGTTGGGTGGTAGTTGGCACCCATGGTGTCCTACCTCCCCATTCCACTTTGGGATGCCTAGGTACTACCCATGGGGAATAATGGGGCCACTGTGGATCCCCATTATTCCCTATAGCAGAAAAATAAAACCATTCCAAACTTTAAAAATTTCCTTTCAAAATCACCCAAGTGTCCAATTGTTTTGGGGGTTGGGTGGTAGTTGGCACCTACGGCACCCTTTTTGGTGTCCCTAGGCATGCCGCCAACCAAAACACTGAACACAAACTACATTAAGAAACACAAACCTAGGCAGGGCTTTAAGAAACCAAACTGAAAAATACACTAAACTAAAAACCTAGACTCAGGAAGCCACAAACCCAGCAGCAACAGCAATAACAGCACCCTCCCTCCCAATCCAGGAACGCCTTATTTAAATTTATTTATTTATTATTTATATATTAAAAAATTCTTGTATACCGCCTCCTACAAAGACACTGGGTGCGGTGAACAATAACAATACATTAAATCCCAGATCTGTGGGGTGAAAATTTTTCTACTTTTCCTCCATTGGCCAGAAGTCCAGCTGGATAGGACAGGAGGCCAGCCAGGGGCTGAGCAGCAGAGCAGCACCCACTTGCTCACAGGAGGGCAGATGCGGAGGGCAGACACCAGGCCCAAACAAAAACCAGAAAATAACCAATCCAAATTAAAGAGAGAGAGGGATCAAAGAAAATTTAAATCAGAGACAGAAAAAACCTCTCTCTGACAATGGTGTGGTGGCTGGGCACAGTCTGGCAGCAGGCAATGGAAGAGCCAGGTACAGCTTTAACTTTCAAATTAAACTGAAAGAAAGAAAAATTGGCCAGAGGTTGCCTAACTGGACACACTCACACAGCAGAAGCCAGGAAGGCTATCACACTGCTTTAAAAAAGCAATAGCAGCCCAGCCCTGAGAGGCAAAGAAACCACCCCCACAGCAGAAAAAAATTAATAAATAAATCCAATCAGGCAAAAAGGCAGTAAATACAAATGCAGGCAGGCACAGCAAGCCTCTGTGAAGAGCTGAGAATCCACCACAGCAACAACAGCAAGTCAAGTCAGCAGCAGCAGCCAGCTCTCTCTGATCAGAAGCTTTGCAAGGCCAGAGGGTGGCTTTTAAATACAATTTGAATCGCCCCTGGCCAATGGGGTGACAGTTGCCACTGAGTGGCACAGTTGGCAAGCCAACCAAAGGGCAAGGCACATCTGGCCAATCAGGGCAGTGGCAGCTTGGCCAATCTCTGAACATGACACATAGTGTCACAAAATGACCACCGCCACTCGCCCTGCATGAACTGGAGGCTCAAGCCACCTTGGAGCCAGTTCGGGTCGAACCGGACTCAGCTCGGAATTCGGGCTGGCCCTATTTTTTCAATGGCTGGTTTGGCTTGAGCTGAGCTGGCTCGACTTCGTGTCGGCTCTCACATTGCTACACTAGAAAGAGGGCACAGTATGATTGCACCATTACAATTGCAGTGTCAATGTATGTTTATGCAGGATGCCTTACCAGCATATTTTTGTGGCTTCTTGCTTATCTACTTCCTATAGGCTCTCGTGTCAGAATATATGTAGTGGCATTAAACAAAGCTGTCACATTTGGCATAGATTTCTCCATTTATGTAGTATTCCAAATATGTTTTGGATACAAAGGAATCAGCTATTTTTATACTATCCTAGTATTCTCATGATTCTTTATATCAGTATTCGAACAGACAGACCACGTAACAGGATGGATTTGCCCCATTGGCTTGCATCTAGTGCCGTTATATTTACATTGATACACACTAATCTTTGCCCATGCCTATAGGCTTGGAGTATCTATAATGTACTGTTACTTTTAACCTGCAGTTTATTATGCGTATTTCAATATTGCAGTGCAATAATATTCAGGTGCACTTGTGGTGTACACCTGCTTTTTCTATATCATCTAGTGTTTTCAGCATTTCAGGAAACTGACTGAAGCTGCTTTCAGATATTTAAAAAAGGGGGGAAAGGTAGCTTTGTCATGAGGAGAAATGAAAATTGGGAGGAAACTGTGGCATTTATGTGAAATTTGAAAATGAACTTTGAGGTGATCCATGTTCCTTCACAACTTGGGTTTTGCACCTGCACAGTAATCCTCATGGAAGAATTCTAAGCTCCATGAGATACTCTTCAACTCTGCCAAGTTGTGTGTGTGACAAAATAGATACTTTTCGTTCCGGCTCATCCCAGTTCCTCTTATTTAAACTCTCTTGAACCTTTGACTTGACTATGGATAGTTTCACAACTTACTTTTCAGATTATGTTTCTACTTTGCTCTTGGCAATTTCCTGGCTTCGTCAATGGTCTGTCTTTCAGTTTCCTCTTTGTCTTGTCCGCTCTGTTGGTCTAATGGACATTATAAAAAAACATTTTAAAAGTGTGTCTCTTGTGGGTGGGTCTTGCCTCTGACAGGCATGACGAATGCGTGATTTGTCTAGGAGACAGACATAACGTGAAAGCCTGCAAGATTTGTTTAGCCTTTTCGAGACAACCCCCGCCCCCAAAAAGCAGAAAAATTCATTTTAATGCAGTGCTTTACGAAACTTCCCATAGACTGCCAACTCTGGTGCCAAATTTTCCATTCTCATCTACATTGATGACCTTAGGATTGAGGGCAATTTCAGGGAATGCCAGTGCCTCTGCATCTCGAGCTCCTGCTGACAAAGAGCATGGAGACTGGACTTTTTAAAAACCTGAGACAGTGGATGTCAAAGTCCAGCATTGACACCACAAGAAACACAAGTGTGAGCGCTCTGGCTTGCTGAGTCCCAAATGCCACTGCATATCAACATACTTGCCCAAACCAACAACATCGACCACGTTGAAGCATTCGGGGACATCAACCCTTTCTCCCGATTGTTCCTTGCCTTCGACTCTGCAGGGAGAACATCACAAGACCCAGCCCCTTGATGCTGGGTGCTCTGTTGCTGCCAGTATCAGCACTGATAACACTGATGCTGACACTGATTACACCCACGTCTCTCTTGAAACTATCAACCCTGACATCAACTTCGACAGCTACCTGCCCGATGTTGTTAACTGTTGGACCTAAATTTATTGTGTTTACGATACTGGTATCATCAACTCGATCAACCAATAAAATGGTCACCCTTATGAAGAGTGTGGCACAAACTTCATCACCTATTGTGATTGACTTTTCTCCAGACTCTTTTCCTGCTCAATCTGTGCATTCCGTCTCTAGCAAGGAAGGGCACCCCTCTTCTAGAGGGGCTTCCCCTGTACAGCAAGACAAGGTAACCAAGAAACCTGGAGTCCCTAATAGGCTCCACTGCAAGTACCCTGTCAGGTTCTACCTTTTAAAGGGTTTCCCCTTACATGGCTTGGATCGGGATGAGGATTTGGAATCTGTACTAATATCGAAGACTGTGTCGGTGTCTCCTGCAAAGGTGACTCCATGTTGCTATTCTTCTTATCCCTAGAGAGACAGGTTTCATTACACGGTTCCACATTTTGTGTCCATGACCCGACCAATGTGGAGCAATCCAGGGGCCTGGACCAAGGTTACATTAGGGGTCTTAGGTGTTACAGAGGCCCGTACTACTTGCCTTCGCCTGCATTATTTACCTTATTTTTATTTTTACGACTTTCATGAATACAACTTTGATGAATACAGGCTGTGGAAATCCATGAAACTCTGAGGTGATTTGGAAAAGGCCCCTGCGAAAGAGCATGATCTCACTCCTAGACCTGTAACAGTATCTCTTTTCAAGAGGCCAAAGGCTCCTAGTGCCCTTTCTGGAAAGGAAAGATTGCTGTCTCCAGCTCCTACTGACTGAACCAGATCTGGAGCTGATCCCCCATTCACCAGCTCCAAGGAAATCCCCTGAAAAAGATCACTCTGAAGGGGAATATGATTCTAGTTCCTCTTCTGAAGGAGACCCCTTTGAATCCTTTTCCCCATTGAAACTGTGGCACATCCTCCCTCTAGCTGGCCTACTGAGGAGACCAGATTGCTCCTCAGCCGCCCAACCAGAATCTATGCCCATGCTGCCTGTCCTTGTCAACTCTGCAAAAGCATGCTGGGATGCACCATCATCCTCTACAACAACATAAAAGAGGCTGGAAAGTTTATATAACATACAAGATAAGTCCTGCTCCTTCCTCTTCAAGCACCCTCAGTCTAATTTACTGGTTTTTAATTGTGCGGTCAATACTAAATCAGGCAGAATGCACTCAGCCCCAGTGGATAAGGGATGGAGGGAATTGGACACTATGGGGTGCAGGTTTTATTCCACATCATGTTTGGCCATTAAATTTTCCAACTATGTGGCCTGCATGTCAAAGTACCACTACACCATCTGGGGTACTTTTAAAAAGATATCCCAGAGGAGTGGAAAATTTTATGTCTGCTCTGGCCAAATCTGCCAACCTCACCAGGCAACATTTGAGCACAGCAAAGCACCTTGCAGAGACGATCCATTGCAGGTGCTTTGTCTCTACAGAGAAATGTTTGGTTGTGTTCTATGTCCCTTCAAGGTCAAATTGAGAATCTGCCATTTGAATGAGACAGTCTGTTGAGTGCTCAAACAGATGAGACGATGGAAAAGTTGAAGTCCTGCTATAGAGCAAGGATTTTCTCTTCAAACCCACAACAACCTATTCCCCAAAGAACGGATCTTTTGACAGGCAGAAATACCAGTTCAAGCAGTCAGAATGGAAGGACTATAAGAAGTATTCTAGATACACACCTAAGCATCAGTATAACCCAAGACAATGATGACAACAAAGGACCAAGCCCCAAGACTAGTCCAAGCAGACTGACGCTTTGGTACTGGAAGTATTTTGAACACAACCCCTTCCCCCATACAACTTGCCCCCTTTCCCCATGCTTGGTGTCTCATCACATCAGATGCCTCGTTGTTGTCCATAATGACAAGCAACACCATCGAGTTCACAAGCTGCCATGTATTCACAAGGATAAAATACACCCACTCAATTCTTATCTTAACAGAAGTACTGTCCCTTCTAGGGAAGGGGGTGATAGAATCCGTTCCCTTGAAAGACTGGGAGAAGGGCTTTTATTCAAGATATTTCCAGGTGCCCAAATGGACCTCCGTCCCATTCCTACACAACCTAAACAAATATGTGAAAGCCAAGCAATTCAGTATGATCTCCTTGCAAGAGGACATGGTTTGTGATGCTAGACCTGAAGGATGCCTATTTCCATGGAATACAGCCAGAACACAGGAAGTACTTAAGATTCACTCTGGGCCAACAAAGTTACCAGTATGCAGTTCTGCCTTTCAGACTCTCGATGGCGCCCCATGTCTTCATGAAGTATCTTCGTCTCAGTTTCTCTTTACCCAGACGACTGGTTACTGACATCAGAGTACAGGGACACCCTAGTCACTCAGCTCCAGTACACTCTAGACCTGTAGAAGACTTGGGGATAAAGGTGAATCTAAAGAAATTGATCTGAACACTGCAAACTCAAATTCAATTCTCGGGGTGTTTCTGGACTCACAAGCAAAGAGAACATCCCTTCTGGAAGACAAGAGGCAGTTTATCATAAATCTGAGCTCCTCTTTCTTCTTCAATCCAAGGCAAAGGGCTCAGGCAGTGCAAAGACTGTTTGGCCTACTGCACAGCTACCGTGCCCCATGCAAGACTTTGAATGTGCAGACTCCAAAATTGGTTTGTGTCGGTGTTCAAACCGAAAGTCAGAACATGTGGCTGATACTTCCCTCACTTCCACGGGTGTAGCTATAATTGAGCGAAAGGGTTCAAAGAACATGGGCCCCCAGCTCCTGAGGGCCCTCCAGCTCCATCCCTCCCTATTTTCTTCATTGTCTCCCTCGCTCTGGGGGTCTGCCAGAGAGAGAGATGAACACGGGTCCCCTCTCCCCTAGCTACGCCCCTGCTCACTTCTATTAAAATCCCTGCAGTGGTGAACCAGGACAGACTCCCTCTCAGTGAGTGTGCCCCTCAAGCTTCTAGCTCAGTCTCTCACATTGACATCAGATGCCTCCTTGAGAGGTTTGGGAGCCCTCTGTGGAGGGTTTTGTGCTCAAAGCAAATGTACACTACAGCAGGAGTCGCTTCACAGAAACTTCCTGGAATTACTTGCGGTATTCCACGCCCTAAAATTATTCCTACCCCTTCTAATGAACTGAATAGTCCAGGTTCTTCTGGATAATACCATGGCAATTACTTGTATCAACTGCCAAGTGTGTGTTGGGGAAACAGTCTCCTGGTTCTCTTCAACTTAGCATTGCAATTGTGGGGATGGAGCATAAACCACCACATCCTTCCAGTTGCCCTACATATTAAGGGTACAGACACTACCCTGGCAGATGCACTAAGCAGGGACTTCAACCTTTCCCAACAGCACTAGTGGGAAATAAATCCAGAACATGTCCAGAACATTTTCTGGATCTGGGGAACAAAAAATGCAAACTATACTGCTCCAGGGTGGGCATAGGACAGAACTCTACGAGAGACTCCTTCCAGATACTCTGGACAAAACACTTCTGCTACCTCTTCCCTCCCATTCCCCTGCTCTCCAAGATGAATAAAATCCTGCAGGAAAGGACTCGGTGCATCCTACTCACCCCGTGTTGGTTCTGGCAGCTGTGGTTCCCCATCCTTCTGTGTCTGTCTCAGGGTCACCATCAAAGCTTCCAACTCTGCCAAAATCTTCTTTCACAAGGAACATATGTTCCATCCCAACCTCCAGGTATTTAACCTGACAGGCTAGAAGCTCAACTGCTAAATACAATTCTCCTGAATGAAAGAAAGGAGTCAACATGGTGGTGTGACATTCATTCATTCATTCATTCATTCAATTTCTATACCACCCTTCCAAAAATGGCTCAGGGTGGTTTACACAGAGAAATAATAAATAAGGTGGTTCCCTGTCCCCCAAAAGGGCTCACAATCTAAAAAACAAAACAAAAACATAAGACAGACATCAGCAACAGTCATTGGAAGTACTGTGCTGGGGTGGAGAGGGCCAGTTCCTCTCCCCGTGCTAAATAAAAGAGAATCACCGCATTAAAAGGTGCCTCTTTGCCAAGTTAGCAGGGACATGTGCAAATGGAACCGCTTTACTCTGCCTGCTGCGTCCAAGGGCTTTTGACCCTTGCAATCTGTCAATCCATCAGATCCTTCTATACCTGACTAGTCTAAAACAATCTGGTCTTTCATACCCTTCTCTCAAAGTTCACTTAGCAGCATTCTCAGCAAGACACCCAGGCTGGGACAGACACAGTGTTCTCCCATCCTGACTAAGAGATTCCTCAAAGGCATAAATAACCTCTTTCCACCTGTCAGAGAGCCTATCGAGCCACAGAGTCTCTCAGTGGTCTTATCTTCACTTACCAAAGCACAGTTTGAATATCTTCTCTCTGCTTCCCCCAAATCTTCATCCTTAAAAGTTGCTTTCCTTGTTGCCATAATATTGCAAGGAGAGTCAGTGAGCTAACAGCTCTCCGGGAAGGTTCTCGTTATACCAAATTCTATCTGGACAAAGTAATTCTAAGAACAGATTCCCTCCTTCAGACCTAAAATAATTTCTGTCACCAAAATGAAGACATTGTATTACCCACCTTCTTCTTGAACCCTTCCACTCCTCGGGAGAAATCCATGCATTCTCTAGATGTCAGGAGATCTTTTTTATACTGTCTGGATAGGACAATATCCTTGGACCAGGGATTCTCAGTGTTGGGTCCTCAGATGTTATCGGACTTCAACTCCTATAATCCCCAGCCCCAGTGGCCTTTGGTTGGGGATTATAAGGATTGAAGTCCAATAATTTCTGCGGACTCAACATTGAGAATCCCTGCTTTAGACAGTTTGTCTCCTATAAGTGTGAGTACAGGGGCCATCCAATTTCCAGACAAAGACTGTCCCACTGGCTTGTAGAACTCATCTTCTTATGCTATAGCCAGCAAGGGGGTAAGGCCTCCCTCAAGGATCAAAGCACATTCTACTAGACCTATGGCCATGTCAGCATCCCACATGTCAGGCATCAGCATAAAAGACATCTGTAAAGCAGCTGACTTGCTCTTTGTCAAACACTATGCTGTGAACATCTCAGTGGCTGAGGCCAACTTTGGTAGGGCGGTGCTAAAGAAGATGCTCTAAATGTCTCCTAGCACCCACCACCATCTAGGTGAGCTTGCTAATCGCCTGAGTTGTGAGGTAACATGGATCACCTCAAAGATAAACAGGTTGCTTACCTGTAACAGGTTATCTTTCCTGTGATCCATGTTCACTCACAACACCCACCCAGCCTATCCTACTGCTAGGATACTTCAACAGTAATAAGGACTTCTCTGACTCCGTCAATCCACAGTCTTTGCTCATTGCAGCGGCCAATCAGAAACTGAGGAGAAAGGCATTCTCCCACCAAAAGTAACTGCCGTGCCATGCACGTGACTCAGCGCAGCTGAAGAGTGCCTTGTGGAGCTTAGAATTCTTCTGCGAGGATTACTGCGCAGGTGCAGAACCCAAGTTGTGAGTGAACATAGATCACCAGAAGAATCACCTGTTAACAGGTAAGTACCCTGTTTTTCTTATTCTAAGTACTTGTAATATATGCTTTGAACACTTTAATTTTAATTTTTCTGTTTGGAAAAAGATCAAGATAATAAAATTTATAAAATTGCCTAGGAGATCTGTGTGATTAGTTGCTCACTCGTTTTGACTTGAGGGTCTTGGGCTAATTTTCCTAGTTTTTGTGGGCATGGGGGGGGGGTAGACTGTCATTGGATTAAAGACAGTGACTGGGATTATAAAATAAGGTAGCTATAAATTCTTCTGTAATGGTCAGGCAGTAACAACCTTTCCTTTCCTGTAAAGAGTGGACTGGAAGTGAACCCTGTCCTGACTGACAGGCATTGACCTCTGGGGATCAGCCACTCAGCACATGGGGGCCAGGACCTAGAGGGCCTGGCAGCAGGAAGTGAAGTTTTTCTTTGTGCTCAGAAGGAAGATGAGAGAGGATAGGTAGCAGGCTTAGTGAGCACCAGCCATGAAGTCTGGCTGCCTCATGGCCAGCAGCCAGCCTGGAGACTTCTCTCATGGAAGGACATCTGCAGATCCTTGAGAAACAGGTTTGCAGGAAACTTGAATTATCTCCTGGAGTTTGGGGTGAGTTCAAGGGGAAAGGAAGCCAAGGGCTTTTAGGGCTTTGGAAAGACTTAGACAGGGAATAGTGTGATAGCTAGCCTGCGTTAGACTATTTCCTTTCCTTTTGTGCTACGCAAATCCTTACAACTGGTTTATTGTGTTTTTATTTGTAATGTAACAAATCAAGGTAAACTGAGCCAATGCCCTTTTCCAACTAGGGCATTGTAAAAGTCTCTGTAAACTCTCAAGGGGGCCTTTTGCATTTTCTCGTATTTATGTTCTGTGCAATTGGGTAACCACGGTTTTTAAAGTGTGCTGCCCCAATATCATCTGAGGATGCTTTTTGAAGTATTCTTGTAGTTACTGAGTGTTCCTTGTACCTGTAGCTTAAAGCTGAGAGAGCCTCAGACTGAAGCAGTCTGTAGTATTTTGAATACAGTTTTTCTCTTTTTATTCTTTGCTTTTTACCTGTCTCTGAGCAGATTTTTAACTCAGGAAAAGGGGTTTTCCTCTGGTGCAAACATGCCTCGATGTAATTGCTCAGTAAATAACTGCCAAGTGTTCTCCGTGTAGGCTGCACATGGAAAGGTTTTTGGACTTTTCCCTTAGAAAAGGGAAAGAGGGTCTCCTTGGACATCCACCCAAATCCAGGGAGGTGGGCAACCCTGTACTAATTAGGGTGTGTTGGCAGTGAATCAGCTACTGATGAAGTTTTTTAAAGGAACAGCCTTTGTTGAGCAAACATGGAGGGAATGAATCAACATTTTTCTTTCCCTGATGTGGGCTTACCTTGAGATAAAGGCTGGGCTTAAATCTGCTATTTGCAACATTGCTATTTGCTGCAGGCTGTATAGACAATTTGACAGCATGCATGCAGTTATGGTGTTCGTTTAAATTTGGGATATAGTTGGAAGGACAAAATGCATTTCTATTTATAAAATATGATATTTATAAATATAAATATTTGATAAATATGAGAAATATTTCTAAATATGATAAATAAATAAATATTCCTACTATTTTGAATAGAGTTCATTTCAAAAACTAATGGAATTCTATCTCTGCCAAATAACATACAGTTGGCAGCCTTATATTTTTCTACAGATACAAGATTTTCATATTTTGAAAGCCACACTTCATTTGCAAAACTTGATATGCAATGTTTAACTAACTTATGAGAACAGATTGTTCCATTCATGTGAAACTAGCAAGGGAACTGTTTTCCTCCTTAGATTTTTTCCTGATCATGCAACATTAGTATAATTGTATTCTTTAAACTGTGATAAAACGCATCCAGAATTATATCAAGAGCTTAGTAAAATGATACCAGATGAGCATATCAGAAACTAAGGGTAATATGTAAGTTCTAAATTTTCACTCAACAACATTAGATTTATTCATAAATGGCTTAAATTGGTTCTACTAACCACCATGAAATTATTCATGAGAAGAGTACTTACCCCCATTTTGAAATGTTGCAGGTTTTGACTCTACAGTTGGATATTCTTCTATCAGTCTTTAGGAGAAGACCTTCTAGTCTTAAACAATTTAGAATGGAAGCTGCACTTCAATTTTGTATATGTATATTGGTGAACACAGATGGACAAATGCACTTCCTAAAAATTGTCGGCCCACCTGGCACAGTCAGCACCAGAAGTCAGCCTCCTCAGGCAGCTGCATGGGATCTAGGAGGGCATATTGCCAAACCCTGATCACCTATGCTATAGCCTTCATGCTGTGATGGAATTATTATCTTGCTCCATTGTCATTTCTCTCCTGTCTACAAATGGGAGTTTTCCCCTACAGAGGAAGCATAGAGCCTGCTAATCAATGGCTTTCTCTTTGGGGTTAGAATGACTGAATTTTGGTCAAACCCTAGATCTTTAAAACCTGGGGAAAGTAATCATAGGCGGGCACAATTCTAATGTCCGGCGGGCAGCCTCATAAGAGGCACCGCTAGCCTTACTGTGACTGGCCAAGTTGTGGCAGAAGCGAGAGTAGCCATGATGGAGCAAGGCGGCCAGGGAAAGGCCCACACCAGTGGCCACCCGCCCAGGGAGCTCGGAACGCCGGAAGCCTCCGACAAGCAGCTGCCTGGGCTGGGCATGGAGGAGGCACTGCCTGACGAAATCAGAGATGTGCCACAGGGAGAAGGGTGGGGCCAGATGAGGGAGAAGAGGGATGGGAGACAGCTGTGTGTAATAAGCCAGAGAAGGGGTTAATAAAAGAAGGTGGGGGTCGGAAGGGCTGGGGCTGCTTGACTTGCCAACAGCTGTTTAAGGCATGAGCTGCCTGTGATGAGGAGGCAAGCCAGGAGAGCAGAGGACTAAGCAGAAACGTGAGAGTCGGCTGCTGTGACCCCACATAGCCTGGAGGAGGAGGAATCGGGTGATAGTGAACCCCTTTCCCTCTGAACTCTGGGGCCTCGCTGCAAGGGAGCCCACCATGCCAGAGCCCGTCGTGACAACTAATTTGCTTTGGATTGTACTTTCTAAAAAATTGCTCTAATTATGACGTTACTCGCATTCTGTATATTTGCACATACTTTCAGGCAGATTTCTGGCATCTACTTTATATTTCTACTATAATCCTGAGATTCACCAACTGGAGTTAGATACAAAATGGTGGTTGAGTTGATTCAGATGCCAAATGGTGTTTCATGGTGTTGAGCCATTTAACTACTGAATCCTATTAGTCATACTTTGGGATAACATGCATATGCAAGTCAACAAATCTACATTTGAGTTGCTACAGATCAAGTACACAGATGCTACAGATGCATACACCCACCACTCACCCCCCCCACATACACATACACTCTATTTTTTTAGCTACTAAATTATATGGAGACAGAAACTTTTGCTGAACTTCTGCATATCACCCAGAGATCTATCAGTACATCCCGATCAACTTTCTGCCCACCAGTGCTCCACATAAATATGTTTCCTAACAATGCCCTAACAGACTTTATTTTTGTTAAGACAACCAGCTTCAGGAAGCTGTGGTTTTAATGGGGAGGTGGTATATCTATGGAGGAGATTCTTAGCCTTTCTCCAGCTACCATTTTCCCACTCTCCACCATCCTGCTTCCGTTCCCCTTGTGCAGAGTTCCAATAAAAGCAAACATGCTTCTGAAACCATGGAGAGAGTAAATTGTACTGAGGAAAATCAGTAATAACAACATGATGCTGAAAACTCAACAGTTCTCAGTAGATGCTCACTCAGTGATAAACCTGGATCCATTGATGTTACTGCCTCGAGTGAAAATACCCCTCCACCTATTTTCCAGAGTGGCTTGCTTGTAGCATAGGTTGGCAAGAAAGGGTCTGTTCTTATATAATGTTCAGTATGAGGTACTAGCTGCATGTGTTGTTGTTGTTGTTTTAATCCTGTACCAGGCATAGAATCAACAGGGCAACAAACAAACAGAAAAACCTGCCTGCCTGTCTCCTGTTTGATTGTTGCCTGGCTGAGGAGGAATGCAGTTTATGGGTAGGAGACATGAAATTAAATTGTCAAAAGGATGAAATAATAATGGTCTTGAATGTACATGATGCAGATCCACTGCTGAAGCGAAGCTGGTTTGTAAGCTGCTTGGATGGGTGAGCTTCTAGAAACTAAATAATAATAATAAATATATGTAACCTGCTCTGAAATTGTTGAAAGAAACCTGGGATATAAATAAATAATGAAAAGATGTCCGCTTCATTGAAGAATGGCAAAAGGTATTTTGATGGCGCGGGGTGTGTGTGTGTGTGTGTGTGTGTTAGGGTTAGGATGGCGGGGTGGGGGGAAAGCTTGAAATGCAGAAACAAGCAGAAACAATATATAAGCTTGGTTATCATAATGGCTAATTTAAAAAGAATGTTTCTGTGGAGTATGTAAATAGGGCATACAACTTCTTTTGAAACATCTTCTTTAAGACCAGGATTCAGTCAGCTATTTTCAAAGAAAATAAAAGCATTTGTTAAAAGTTTCTCATGCAGTTCTCCATTTTTGTGTCATAAAAGGCTGCTGAGATAAGAAGCACAGTCTTCTCTACTTGAAGGAATATATTTGACATGGAGCCATAGCTTGGGTGCCTCTGTAGCTATAAATAGATTTCCCCCCTAAATGGATTGTAAAAAAACCAGCCTTAGTTATAGAAATGGTTGATCTTTTTATGTCAGACAAAAGTGTGCATGATTGGTAGAACTGCTGATGAAATAAAACAATTGAAGCAAACACCTGATTAAAATGTGTGGAAAGAGATCTAATGGCCGACATCTAGACTAAGAGTTGTACATAGATAATGCTTTCTCTTGTACACGGGGGGGGGGGGGTCCCCACATGCACTCCTTAGTCCTTTTATGCTGAGTATGTAGAATTTGGACAGCCTGAGTTTTAATTCCTATATAGAAGCACACAGGAAACTGAAAAATGTTGGCTGGATATTTGTTCGTTGGTTTATGTATTTTGTATTATTAATCAAACTGAGTCCACCCCCCACTTTTAAAATTTTTAATTTATCCTGTGAGTCTTCTATAGACTGTTTTATTTTCCAGTCAGCTGAGGCCTGGCTAAGAACTTTCTGCTTGATTTATGGAAGTCTAATGGGAAATATATATTCTATTGAACTGATTAAAACAAATTATCTTATGTATTTTTTAAGAAACAATCCAAAGTTGTTGGTTACCATTTCAGTCAACCTTTTTGAAAAGGAGATATAAAGAACTAAGTCCATCTCCTTCTTATTACAGGTGTTCTCTACTGCTTGCTTAAATAGCCCTGTGCATCCTACACACTCTTGGGCATCTTCTGGTCTCTCACAAGACTGTCTTTTGATTTCACAAGAGCACTTGTGAGCTCTGCCTTTTCTGTCCTCCCTCTACCTTCCCCACTCTGCTGACCCATATCCGATTGAACTGGACCATCCACTAGAGCGGCCAAGGCAGTTTCAGTCCCATATCCGGGGCAGAAGCCAGATTGGAAAGGGTCTAGATAATCCATATCATCCAAGACCCTCTGCAGCTGAGACGCCACCACACACCCTGTCACCTTGCCCAAAAAGGGAAGGTTAGAAATTTGAGGTGACATTTGAGAAGTAGACTTAGGGAGTTGTTATTTTGCGGGATGACCATCCCCAAAAGTTAACATAATTCATTGCTATTTATAGCAACACCTGGGAAGTTTGGAGTACATGTGATGAATTAGATGAGTGGGTTGTATTTGGCAGCCCTTCATGCATCAGGTGTGAAGTTTTGACAGAGGTCCTGTCAGGAGCTGCCTGGATGCTGCCGGGAGCTGTTTTATGGGTGGTTCATGATGCAAATGCATCAAAGGCATGCTGAGATAGTGTTTAGGCACTCCAAATGTTGAATGACAGTTTCTGAAGTTAAAAGGCATGTGGAGCCCAAAATTCTGGAAGGGGGTGGTGTGGGACAGGTCTGGCTCTTTGGGATCTTCAGTCTCTCTGCTCCAGGGGTTTATTTTTGGTTTGAGATTCTTAGATGACGAGGGAGATTCCTGGTTTATTGCAGTCTCCTTAGAGGGTGAAGGTGTGTTGGGGGTTGTAATTTTTACCCTGATTAATTATCAGAGCACAATAGAAACTACCCACTCCAGTTACAGAGTAGAATGCAGAGTTTAGTTGTTGCAGCTGTTTAAAGAAGACACATGGAGATACCTGTAGAACTAAATACTAAGTATTTATTGGTGAAGTACACTTTGGATAGGAAAGATCTAATCCTAATCTGTAGAACTAGATGGGGGAGAGAGATATGTTTCCATCTGCTCTCTAAGGGGAAAGGAAGGGAATCTGACTCTCACGGGAAATACCTGAAGAGTCCAATCAGGGATCATAGAATATGAATATGACGAATATGAATATGACGAGTATTTATATACCGCTTTTCAACCGAAGTTTCCAAAGCATACAGTTTACATACAGAAATTAATTAATTAGAATTAATCCGAATTACAAATTCTGACATATCATCTTTAGTTGGCCTTTGTCTTTCATCAAAGTACACCACATTACGGATGTGCACAGAAATCTTTGGCGCCGGCGGGGGTAGCGCTTTAAGGGCGGGGGAGGGTGTACTCACCCCTCCCGCCGCATTTCCCCCACCGGCGCGTTGTTTTTTTTAAGCCCCTCAGGACGGCAGCGTTCCTCCCTGCCGCCCCGTTGGCAGGAAGTCGTGAGTGTGCGTGCGCCCGTCGTGCGCACGCAACAGGCGCATGCGCACTTGCCACTTCCGGCCGACGGGGCAAACGGGGCGGCAGGGAGGAACGCTGCCGCCCCGAGGGGCTTAAAAACAACAACGCGCAGGCGGGGGAAATGCGGCGGGAGGGGTGAGTACACCCTCCCCCGCCCTTAAAGCGCTACCCCTGCTGGTGCCGAAACCGCCCCCAGTGCCGAAACGTTTCGGAGGCCTTCATAATGGCCTCTGAAACGTTTCGGGCACATGCCTACACCACATTGCAAATTCTGACCTCTAGGTCAATATCCAACTAAAATTCCCAGTTCACATCTGCAATTGAGTTTGGTCCTCTTGGCCTTTGGTACATATGCATAAGCCTTTTATCCAGACACTCTGATATGATTTAGAGAAGGTTTTCTCCCATGCCATACTTCAAATCGGGTCTTGTCTATTGCTTTGGTTGACAATCTGTTTTGTAAGTAGTTTGCAGTCATCCCTGCTTCTCCTCAGAATTTGTCTGCCATGTCAGCATCATATAACATGCATCTGGTCATTTCTTGTAGATAGCGATTCTTCCTCTCTGCCGCACCATTACGTTGAGGTGTGTATGAGGGAATAACTTCCTGTGAAATTCCATTTTGCTTCATAAATTCACTCATGTTATGTGACATATATTTCCTGCCATTATCTGGGTATCAGTACCCAGAATGTTGGGGGCAATATGCTAAATCATTGTAAACCGCTTAGAGAGCTCCGGCTATAAAGCGGTATATAAATGTAAGTGCTATTGCTATTGCTATTGCTATTGCTATTGCTATCTGATCTCAGTCCCTGAGGCTTTCTTCCAGATTTGTTATTCACTAATGCAACATACTCTTTAAACTTCTCAAACACTTGACTTTTCTCTCTCAGAGAATATATTTAAGAAAATCTTGAGAAATTGTCAATAAATGTTAGTATGTATCGATTTCCAGCCATGCTTGGTTGCAATGGACCACAAAGATCCGAATGGGCCAGTTCCAGAATTCCCTGTGATTCAATATCTGTTCTGGCAGGCAAACTTGGTCTTACTCCTTTATTAAGCATGCAGCACTTGACATCTGCTGGCTGTTTCTTTACATGCATCCACATTAAAATCTCTGACCAATTCTCTCTCTGATCAGTTTTAAGATCAGCTTTAATATTTAATTTTCTATGTGATGTTCTTCTGTGCCATAAAAGATCACAATTTCTGTATTGGCATGTGCCTGCTGTATGTTCTTGTTCAGTAACGGTCTATTTGAAAAAGTCCATCTTCATGTATATGAGCAGTCATAATCAATTCATCATCTTTGAAAATATAACAAGCTTCATTTTCAAAAATTACATTGCATCCCTTCTTAATTCCATGCCCAATTGAAATTAAATTGGTTTGCATTTCTGGTACTAAGATTGCATCTTTTATTAAATCTTCTTCAATTTCATTGTCTAGTCTCTGGCACAGGATTTTAGCAATTCCTATTCCTTCCATGATTAATTCCCTTCCATCTCCTACAGTTACAGTTGACTTGGAGTTTCTGTCTAGTTCAATAAACTAATCAGCAGTATTGAGGATATTTTTGCTGGAGCTGGAATCCACAATAAAATCATGCTTTTTGTCTGCATTCAGTCCTACATTATAGCCTTCTGATTTGGGTAAAGAAGCATTGCCTTTTCTCTATGTTTCAGAGAGACTGTCTCTCTTTTGTGTTTCAAATCGACCATGTGGTCTGCCTTTGTCTGTTGCCATTACTGAGCTCTGAGTTTTCTTTGTAGTTATGGTAATGGGGCTTGCAGCCTTTGGTTTTCGCACCTTCTCTATTTGCAAATGAATGCCTTTGCTGGAGAATGCTGCAGCATTTTGGCTTTCATTCTGGAAACTTTCTTGTTCCCATTTTGAGCTAAAGTTTCTCAGATTTGCTACAACATCTTGCAATTTAAGTTCAGAACCTGATGCCTCCAAAGCCATTATTTAGAAGGTTGAAACTTTTATGCAAAGATTGTAAAATCAGTCTAACAAGCATTGAGTCATTTAATTCAGATCCACAGACTTTCAAAAGTCTGTTCATCTCTAAAAGACTGGCCATGTGGGCTGAGAAATCGCCTCCTTCCTTTAGCTGAGTTTGGCAAAGTCTTTAAAACAAAAAACAGCAGCATTAGGTGAAGTTTCCCCACATTGCTCTTTTAATATTTTTCATGCCTCTGAGGCAATCCTAGTGTCATGCATATGAATTAATAAATCATCACTCACATTCAAAATAAGGAATCCAAATGCTTGTTCATTCTTTTTGTCCCTTAAGGCCACTTTCCCACTTAGGGGCTAGTGTATTCTCAAGTCAATGGTCTAAGGTCCAGAAATTTAGTTTATACACAAACTGATGACCATGTGTAGTCAATGTCCATAAATCCACTGTTTTAAAAATAACACAGACAGATTTGTTCACTGAACACGGCTCAGTCAAAACTAGGAGCCCCATATGAAGCCCCCCCCCTTCATCCATAACATCTCATTCAACTTTCCCTGTGCCCTGATGTTATTACAATGTGCATCTTCCCATCACCAGCACCCAGTGAGATGCAAGAATTGAGAGCAGGGAATTACACATTGTAAGGATGTCAAAACTAAATATTAGGGATAGGGGGACTTGGGCACTACAATTACAGTGGCAGCCTCCATGGTTTTTTCTAACATATAGTTCCACTATTAAAGTACAGAGTATGAATTCTTGAATAGCATGTTGCATTTAGCCCAAGATTTATCATGCCACTATCTCAAGTCTCCAGTTTATTTTTTAAAGAAAACAAGAAAATGTCTTTTATGTCCTTAAGGTTTATATACATGTTTTGATCCATTTAAAATTTTCAGCCATTTTGGTAAGCTCACCTTTTATTATTCTTGGGCTACACTAGAAAATATTTGTATTTAAAATTCGGCACATGCCATAAATAATCTTCAACATGTCACATTTGGCTTTTATAATCCACAACAACAAAATAAAAAATAGAATTGTGGATAATCCAGATACTTTATTTATATTTTTTCCAACACATAACAAGTACTGAAGAAAATGTTTCTTAATAGTTATTCAACATAAATTAAAAACATTAAAGGTAATTTTTTGGAATTCAGGAAGAGAAACAAAACAAAATCTCTTGAACTTTTCACAGCGCTGTTCTTTTCATATGACTTAGTTGCAAAAAGCTGCTCTTTGTAGCTTTTGCTATTGTGTAACTGACTTTATTCTCTTTGTGCACCTTTTTAGCTTTGAAGTCTGTCAGGATTGACTGAGAGAGTTTCTTAGTTTAAAAACATGTGTGCAGATGTTACACTTTATTGACAATATTATCTCTATTTCCCCCCCCCCAAGAATTTTTGCTTTTATTAGTAATAGAAATAGAACCAGTTACATCTCTGAGATTGATATAATCATACGTGAATAAGAGCAATTACTCATCCACAGCAAAGAAACAGGGAAAAGAAAAAAAGACTTGAGCAGAGTAATAATATTTAAGTATACTTGAATGAATTAAGATAATCTGTAAAAAAAATAGAGGGTACGTCTAAAAACTAAATCCAATCGTCAGAGAAAAAATGAACCTTGAGCCTCACACAGAACTCTCACCTTGGCCTCAGAAGAACGATTTAAAACATAAAAATTCAATGGGGAAGAAAATGTAAGCTTTAAAACACAGGTTCTACCAAAAGAAAAAGGTATACATATTGTATATACAAAGCCACATATCCACCAATATTTTGTAATCAAAATTCCCATCTCGTCCCATACAGGTATGCAAAACTTCACAGTAAAGTAAATGACAGAAATCAGTTAAACCTTTAGCAGTCCTCCTCTTCATTTAACAAACAAAAAACCGGAGCGATAAATGGAAAGATATGCTTTCATGAAGAGATAGACTAACTTCAGCCAAAACTGGTCTCTAAAACCTCTCCCAGGGAGAATAGGCTATCAAGCTATGTCACCCAGACCTCTTCCCATACATATATGTAATCTTTCTCAATTTCCTTCTGATTGTTTGCATCACAACAAGCAGTTCATTCAACAATTACCGTTATACAGTTTCCATAACAACCGGTGAAAGCCCATAGGAGGAAATGAAAATTAAAAAAGATATTGAGGGGGGGAAATAGGAATGATATATATATTTTTTAAAGTTAAAATTTGATTTCAGTTAGAATCTAAGGCTGTCTAGTTGATTGTTCAAACCAAGACTTAAGAGTACCAAAAAGTCAGACAGTGAGCATTCCAAATAAAATATCTCGGTATGTAGTCTTTTTAAAGCTATTATTATCATACAAGTGAATTTTAGCCCGTTGAAAAACGGGCGCTAGTAATGCTTTCGGCCCCCACCGCCAAACCTCCCAGCTGCCCGATCCCACCATTTGTACAGGAAAGAGGAGCTCGCCAGCAGAGCTCCTCTTTCTGCAAAGGCTCTTCTCAAACTGGCGCTTTGATCGGAAAGGACGCCCTTTCCGCTCAAAGCGCCAGTTTGAGAAGAGCCTTTGCAGAAAGAGGAGCTCTGCTGGCGAGCTCCTCTTTCCTGTACAAATGGTGGGATCGGGCAGCTGGGAGGGCGGTTCGGCGGCGGCATTTTTCAGGGCCAATTTGGCCCTTAGTAATTTGGTGGGGGGACGGGAATGGTGGGATAGGGCCCCAAGGTTTCCCCCCCCGCCCGGCTTTACTGGCGGCGCCAGGCCTCGGCAGCGGCTCCGCCGCCACCTCGGCCAGCTTCCCCGCCGCCTCTTCCCCCGGCGCCTCTCTCCTTTATTTGCGGTGGCCGCTTCTGGCCCCGCCGCCGCCTCACCCGCACTGTCGCGGCCACCGCCACCTCTGGCCGTGGCCACGGCTGCGCCGCCGCCTCTCCCTCACTCTCCTCCTGGCGTAGGCGGCGGCCACTTCTCCTTCTCCCGGCCCCAACATGGCCGCCGGGTCCTGCCGTTCGTGCCTCCCTTGCCCTGTTCTGGGCATGCCCAGAACAGGCCAGGCACGAACGCACGCTTGGTGTCCGTCCACGGACGGACACCAAGCGTTTTATTAGAGAGGATAATAAAATAGTGCCAATAATCTTATGCCTTAAATTTAAAATTCCCCCATTCTTAATATATCTCATCTCCTGTATGAAAAGGAAAGGAGAAACATAAAGAAACAAAGGACAAAAATCTCTGGCAATTCTTTAAGTCATTAAAACTATCGGGTTTATCATACAACATCCCAATTCCTAATTAGGTTGTTATCAGTCTTAAACCGTTATATAGAGTCCCCTAATTGAAAGACCAATTAATGAGGTATAATATTTAATTATACTCAAAGTTAAATCCTATATATTAAATCCTAAATTAGTTACATTAATTATTGTTTCATCCAAGAAGGTATATAGCAGTTCCTTAAGTCATTGGACCATTCAGGTATATCTTAATAAATCTCAGATCCTGAGTAGGTTATTTCAATGCTAAACCCCTATATAGAGTTCCTTAAATCTTAATGGTTAAAAGAAAGAAAAAAGGAACAATTAACACAGAGGATACATTAAAATACAATAATAAGGTATATTATTTAATTATACTCTGTTAAAACCTGTATGTGAAACCCTAAATAAATCAAATGTCTCAAGAAAAAGAGCCACAAGGAGGGGGGGGGAAGGAGACATCAAAAGGAGAGGAAAGGAGGGGGGGGATAAGCTCAGAAGGAAAGTAAAGTAAGAGAAGGAATATAATTCCATTATATTAAAAATATATCAGCAAAGAGAAATAAAATACTGATAGATACACCATTAAAAATATTGGGCTTTTCATTTATCCCAGCACAAAGACAGAAAGAAAGAAAAATTGGTAAACATCTCAGCTGACTCACATAACATAGGGTTAATATCAAATCTTAAAGCCAGTGTCCAAGGACACTCTCTCATTAAGGGGGAGACTGAACAGTGCCGGAACTTTTATATGCCTGGGAAGAAAGGGTTATCAAGTTTCTATACAGTAAAATTCCTTCAGTTAGAATCCTTCTGCGCAAATCTCGCCATAGCTACCTATCCAAGGACTAGGTAATTCTAATAAAACACACCCAGAAGACATATGTGTGTTTTCAAGGTTGACTCAGCCTTCCATCCTTCCGAGGTTGGTAAAATGAGTACCCAGAATGTTGGGGGCAATATGCTAAAATCATTGTAAACCGCTTAGAGAGCTCCGGCTATAACGCGGTATATAAATGTAAGTGCTATTGCTATTGCTATATAGCTAAAGCAAATAAACTTTTAAATAAGATTTAAATACTTAAAAGATCCCTTTTTGTAAAATCTTCTTAAATTATCTTAAAGTGAAACACCACTTAACAGTCTCCCCCCCCATGCCAATTTCCCCTCCCTGTATTTGGCAAAAAGTACCATGATTGCAACACCAGAATAAAAAATCATCATCACTCCCTCTCAGTTGAGTAACAAGTTCAGAAATTCTTCAAAGTAAAGTCAAGATCCCGATACAAAATGCTAATTGACATAAACTGTGATTGAATGGTACTGAACTACAAAAGACCAAGAAGTCCTGATTCCACTAAGAAAGATAGAACATAGGAAAACAGTCCTCCTCTTCTTGTGCCAAACAGCCAGATCTCACCAGTCATTTTCATTTCATTTCCCCAGTCATAGCTTCAAATGGTTAGTAATAAGAAGATAATTGTCCAACCATAAAACACTTTGTCAGCTGTGCAAACAGAAAGAACTATAAATCCAGGGAAGATCTTTCAAGATCCTGGCAGGCAAATCCTTCCTAACACAGATAAACTGAGTCTTTCCAGTTGGGACTTTGTAAGTAAAACTTAAGTTGGTTAAATGTGTAAATACTCGTATGTGGCATTGCAAAGCAATTTTTAAAAGACCCATAAAAAAGCTGCTTTTCTCTCCAAGCCAATCTTCTTCGCCATTCCTCTTCTCCATTGCAGATGTCGTAACAAAATTTACAATAATCTCCAACAGATTACGTGTAGGTTAAAGATCAAAATAAAATAAGTAATTGCTGTAGCCTCCAACATTTTAAAAGGATTCTTCAAAGCACAACTAAAAGCTGATAGCATTTGAATGCTGAGCTCTCTGGTCAAGTCCATAGAAAGATTCAAAAATAGAAAATAGCAGAAAATAAGCAAAAGTTGACAGTAAAAGAAAACCATAAATCTGACAAACTCACAGCTGTGCCAGGAAGTTCAAGGTGAGGTGGGGGAGGTTCACGAAGAGAGAGGGAAAAGGAAAAAAAAGCCCATACTAATCTCCAATAAAGTTTAAGATTAAAATAAGAAATAAGTAATTGCTGGGATATCAGACATTTTTTTTAAAAACTCTTCAGGGCAAAACTGAAAGCCGTTAGCATTGGAATGCTGAGATCTCCAGCAAAGTAAAGATAGCAAAAAAATAAGCAAGAGCTTTCAATGAAGAAGAAGAAGAAACCGTAGATCTGCCAAACTCACGGCCGTGGACATCTCAGAGATTTATTAGGAAAGATAAGATAAGAGGAATAGAGCAGGTCGTCTGCAATTAGGCGATGAAAAGCCTCTCTTCATTCAGTCCGATGATCGTGAAAAGGTCTCTCCAGATGTTCATCCAGGGTTTTCCAGACTTTTTAGGGTCTGAAGACCCCCTAGACTCCCACCTCTAGGAGGAGGACCAAGCCCCGCACGCATACCGACCTCCATCTGGCTGATGGAAGGTGATAAGACCAAACGATTGATGAAAGCCCTGACAGGTGGTTTAGTCAGGAGTTTTCGTTCCAGACGCCATTTTGCTTTTTTTTTGGACAATATTATCTCTAAAGGGCCAAAGACTGCCATGTTGGTGACAAGCAGCACAACTGCAACTACTACATGGGTTACTGGACAGATCTTTATATCAAACAAAACCCCAGCACAGCATCCTTCCAGTGGCTGTTGCAGGTGTCTACTTTATGTTTCTTTTTAGATTGTGATCCCTTTGGGGACAGGTATCTATCTTATTTATGTATTATTTATTTTCCTATGTAAACCGCTTTGAGAACTTTGATTAAAGAGTGGTGTATAAATATTTATTGTTGTAGTAGTAAAACTTGGATGGTAGCATGACACAAGACACACAATCTCTTGTGTCTATTGAACATAGCAGGTTCTCGTGTGACCATTGAACATAGCAGTGGTGTTTAATTTTTCATATTTTCTCCTTTTCTTGTGGAACTTGCCCACAATATCTCTCTTCCTCTTCTCACCCTCTCCCATAATGGATAGAATAGATCACATTAAAGTGTCAGATTATCTTCACAACCACTTGATTTTGCTTTCTTTCCTGCATTTCCCTATATGGGAGGGTATTTGGACTAAAGAAAGTCACTGAATAAATGTATTTTATCCAAGTTCAAATTTCTTTGTTAATTTCCTTCTTGCACTGGGATATGCAATATCTGATAGTATCTGAAGTATATGTTAATTCAACCTATAATTTTTCTACAATGTACTAAAAATATGATGATGATCTACTGCTAGGATAGTAGTTTGTTAAAAGTGGCACTCTCTTTTTCACCTGTTTAATTGGAATCCTTTGAGGATATTATTATACATAAAATGTGCAGTGACAGCATATCGGCTGCTCTTTTAAATGCACCATCAGTTACCATCAACTAATTGTGAACTCAAAAGGAACTTGAGCTAGCTCAGGACTTACCTATTCTATCAGAATTTAAACTGCAGAAGTATGCCATTTGGAACTTTTAGCTGATGTGTGCTAAGACACTTTATGCCTTGCCTTTTACATTTTATCTCCTATCTTTTGGGCACACTATTATCAATACTACTGGTACCTGATTTTGGGCACACATTATTATCAATACTGCTGGTATCTGTTACAGCTACCAGTAGATCTGGAAACAATTGAGTTTAAAAAAAAGAAAACTCATTTGAAAGTAAGTTTACTGTATGAACATTTTTTTTTTAGTAGAACAAGAATAGCAAGCCTAGGCTTATTGTATTTACAAGTAAGAACTATGTTATTACAAAATATTCTGACAGTAATCTGTATTGTGTTGTTAATAGTGTTATTTAATTGGTTGATACCTTACCTTTTCATTAGGCAGAGTTCTTCAGAAACAAGAAATTGCAAACAAACAATATTTTATAGAAAAAGTTGAAACCAAGATGGTATGATATTTTAAAACAACGTTTTCTAATGTTTATATTAATATCCTATAAATGTTTTGCTTTTTTGTCAAAGGAAATGCCTATAGTTCTGCTTATTCATCAGATGGACAGGCATGAAGGCGCTTGGACCATTTTACCATTAATGCATGAGTAAGTGTGAAACTCTAGCACTGTTGGGAAGCAGCAATTTTGGCTAGTTAAATGTTGGTCAATAGAGCCAAAGTAATCTGGACTAAAACTGTCAGAAAGGAGTAACTCATCTGCCACCAACTATCTTTTGAGCCAAGCCAACTCTTGTTTGGTCCAATACCCATTTTCCATTTGACTCATTTTTGGAATGCCCTTGTTTCCCTTTTCTAACACAAGATTCACGTCATTCTATAAATTGCCATCTTCAAGACTCAGCTGAAAACTTGTCTCTTAGAAGAAGATTGATTTGTGCAGTAAAGATGAGGTTCAAGAAGGCATTGTGGGGGAAGAGAGTATTGGATTGGTGTGATCTTTTCCAGATAATATCTATGCTGTTTGTGGATATGGAAGACCATAGGGGTTCTTGAGCCAGGGTAGACTAGATGAAAGTAGATTTTTTTACCAGCTTAACCATTTTTTAAAAATTTGTCTTTTGTGTTTATGTGTGTGTGTCTGGTAAATCTGTGCATATTTTAGTTACCAGTTCTAAGGATATAGAAGAACAACCTGTTATCTTTGTAAATACAGGTGTTTGTTGGTGTTCTTGTAAATAGTGAGACCCAAGCAAGGCTTGCTGCTGAGGGATCATTGCAAGATTGTTGATTTTTACTATATAGATTTTTTTTTTTTTTTAAGTATTGCAACTGGGAACTGGAGCAAAAGTTTCTGTGATTGCTCATGGTATGTCTTTGGGTTCATTAATTGTTCTAGGGCCATTTCACATGCTACAAGGAAATGGAAGTAGATGATGCATGCAAAAAAGCAGTTTTTTGTTACTGCTTCTTGTAACATGCAAAATGGACAGTTTGTATCATTAAAAGTTGATCTTGGCTACGCATGTACAGTACATTTGTTTCCATGATACCTTGTTGCGTAGCCCAAGGGGCCTCCTTATCTTTCCATTGCGTGGCCAGATTCATTTTTGTCTGTGTTCAGGATGGTGACAACTGGTTTAGTCCATGTGTAGGAAGAGCCCACTGATATATATATATATTTAATCTCTTTATTAAAACAAATTCACAATGCTAAACAACATTGATCCAAACACAAACAGCAAAACCTAATACAACAAACTCCGATTCATCAGTCCATCCAAACTCTAATATTGTCTAAGTTAGGGAAACAACCATAAATTTCCCAGTAAGTGTAAAGAATAAAATCTGACCAAATTGCATAAAGCATTATTTCTAATCTGGTTTGAATGGGACTGAATAATATGGGTTAGCATTTCTAAGATTGTGATATTCCATAAGTCCTTATACCAGATATTCATTGACATGGTTTGATTTTTCCAGTGTTTAGCTATAGCTAACCTGGAACCAGTTACCATATACACAATTAATTTTTTTGATGTCATATCTGTATTGACCCCAGAAAATAAATTTACTAACTCAAACTAGGGACATAATCCTATTATTCTGGTTTGTAATCCTGCTCATTTCCATGAATACCTCTTTCCAAAAAGATGAGATCCTAAGACAGGTCCACCAAAGATGGAAATAGGTGCCCCTCATCCCTCAACCACTCCAGCAAAGCAGAGAGCTGTCTTTTTGAATATATTCTATTTTTATTGGGGTGAAGTGTGGTCTATGGAAAACTTTGAGAAAGTTCTGCTCAATTTGGACCAAAGAGGAAGCAACTGGCTTCCATTTCCCTATGTTTTTTCACTCCTGATCTTTGATTTCCTGTTGGAAGTCATTTTCCCAAGACACTTGAAGTCTAGGCCGTGGATTAAATGTGTGGTTAATTTAAATGTGTTGGCCCCCTGATCATGAGTTAGGGATGTGCACGAGCCATTCATGCACCCTCTGGCAGGGAGGGGAGCGGTTCCCTTAAAAAACAGGTAAGAAGCTCCTTATCTGCTCTCTCCTGCCCTTCTGTTTTTCCGCTGACCACTTTTCAAACACCCATTCGGGGCTGCAGAGCTGTTCCTTTCAGCCTCTGTGTGGCTACGGTACACAAATAGCTGGTGCGAAAAGCAGTGCATCAGTCCCCCGTGCGCATTTGCAAAGCAGGCACTGGTGGCAGAAAAGCAGTGGGGCGGGGGTGAGCAGGTAAGGATTTCTTTAACTGCCTTTTAAGGGAACTGCTCCCCGCCTTGTCATGCCAGTTCAAATGCTGGCGCCCGAGCTGATTCGGTGCTGAACTATCTCATGCACATCCCTATCATGAGCTAATATCACTCTGGTCATACAGTGGGGTAGTCAGCTGATTGCTTGGCCATACTACAAAGTATACTGTGTGTGGATTTCTATGATGTTTGGTTGTATGAATTTGCTGTCAGTTTACTGGTGATAAATATTAGTTAATATTACTTTTAATTTTTCTTCTTGCAAATACACTACTTGATCTTTTCCTAAATCATATTTTCAATAAATCAAACTGTTTCTTCTGTCAGCTTTTCTGTTACATACAGCAAAAACTCCTCATGGATCTTTTTCTGTGAAGAAGATACAAGAATACATATTGTAAAGCTACTGGAAATACTTAGAAGATATGACAAGTCTAAGGTGAAATAAAATTGACTATATTTGGAGTATTAATAGCTCTAAGAGGAAAAAACTTAAAGGAATAGATTTTATTTAATGTTAAATAGTACTTTTATATGTTTTAAATTGTTTTAACATTTCTTGGTTTGTTTTAATTTTGTAAACTGCCTGGAGACTTTGGTAGTGGGCACTATACAAATATGCTAAATAAATAAATTTCATTACTTTTCATTTATACAAAGTAACACAGCTTTACAAACGACTACATGTTCCATTACAAAGGACTACATTATACATGTAGTTCAGTCTTTCATTTTTTCTTCTTTTGTTCATTTTAAATAGCAGCCCCAGGGAAGGAAGGAAATTAGGATTGGGACCACAGCTCAGGTGGCAGGGTATTTTAACTGTGTCTACCCACATTGCACTCCCAGTGAAAGCTGCACCCACATGGTTCAACCATCTACCTTTGTCTGGCATTATACTTTACACTTGCTGTACTATTGATGCTTTTGGCAGAGCTGTCCTGCAGTCCTTGTTCAACTAATGACACTGCATCCTCCCTTCACTTAAGGTAGCTTGCTAATCTCCCAAATATATGAACGGGCAGAGACTACTTACCTGTATGAGATGCTTACCTGTAACTGATTATCTTTGAGTGGTCATCTGACCAGTTGCACAACCCCACACCCTCTCTGCTTCAGTATTTTATTTCTTTTATCACTTTTTTTGCCATTCTGATGTGTTGGTCTGTTTTGAACTGAAAAGGGAGGTGTGGGGGGTGTCACACCCAGATAGACATGTGCTCTTGCTCAGAAACTCTTGAGGCTGAATGCTAGAACGTTCCAAACAAGGTTCTGAGCAGACGCAAATCCAATAGGTGTGACTGCATAGATGACCAAGAACATCAAACACAAGTGTCATGTCAGTAACCTTTTATTTAACTGTGGTGAGTGAAAGAACAAAATTGAAAATGGCTTTCCAAGATAATTTGTCTTCATTAATGAAAAGGTGAGCCTTTTGAATGCTGCCTCAAGTCAGTTCCTGTAGTTTCCACTATTGTGACTTAGGCCTTAAGTCTCTGGTTAGTATCAGGTTTTTGTGAAGTGCTACTAAAAGAATCGACTGAGGCGTGATAGGCCAGTTAAAATGATGCACTAGATGAATTCAACAGTGTCTCTCTTCTCCAACAGGATTTCTTTTTAGGAAAAGCATTACATGATGATGAATCTACAATTATTCACCATTATGCCTTTGCAGAAAACCCTACAGTGTTTCAATTTCCAGATCTTGCTGCTGGCTGGGGACTTAGTATTCCACTTGTAAACAAGTAAGAATTCGGTTTTGTGATCTTTTCTAAATTTATGTACTAAGCAATTGGTCTTTGTAAAATTGCTGTGGAGAAGTAAAATATTGATGTTAAGTTTGGCATCTGGTGAGCCCCTGTGTGAAACAGGTTTCTGGACTAGATGGGCCTTGTGCCTGATCCAGCAGGGCTGTTCCTAAGTTGTTATGTAAATATGAGTGCATGTATGTATATGTAATGAACTCAGACTTGGATATAGCAATAGCAATAGCAATAGCAATAGCACTTACATTTATATACCGCTTTATAGCCGGAGCTCTCTAAGCGGTTTACAATGATTTAGCATATTGCCCCCAACATTCTGGGTACTCATTTTACCGACCTCGGAAGGATGGAAGGCTGAGTCAACCTTGAGCCCCTGGTCAGGATCGAACTTGTAACCTTCTGGTTACAGGGCAGCAGTTTTACCACTGTGCCACCATAGATATGAGATAGAGATATGAGATAGAGATATGAGCTTTTATCCAAAGCTAAGAAACTGTAAACACTTACAAAATCCCTTTCTTTTTATTACATACAATCACACACAAGGGCGTTATAAAATACATTAGTAAACAATTAAAAGTTCATAAATGTGCATGTTAGAAAATAAGTATCTGTATAGAACTGTGGTGTATTAGTATATGGGCAAATTTAGATGCTAGGCAAATGCATTTTATAGTTTTTAGTGAAATATCTATGCATAAGTGGAGAACATTTAAATGCTACAAATGGGAGCAAGGAAAAGCAAGAAATAACTGCCTACGAGCAGTTGGTCTTCATTGTACATCTAGAAACAAAAAGAAAATATTCTGATATATCATTGAAATTCTGAGGGATTCCTGAAAACTACCTGTTGTCTGTCTTCTTGTTTTGTTGACTGGAAAAACTGAGAAGGTAAAGATGCTGAATAATTTCCCCTTATATTGCTAAGTGTGTGTGTGTGTGTGTGTGTGTGTGTGTGTGTGAGTGAGAGAGAGAGAGAGAGAGAGAGAGAGAGAGAGAGAGAGAGAGATTTTCTGAGGATTCCTGAGTACTTCCTGCACATTCAGTTGTTATTTATTTAAAGGAGACTAGTATGTAGGAAGTTCCGTCCATAGCAGTTGCCTCTGTTATGGTAGGGATGTTTGAATCAGCTCGAAGTCAAGCAGTTCACCATCGAACGAGGCTGGCTCGACCTCAAACCAAAGCCCCCGGGACAGTTTGGAGCCAGTTCAGTGGTTCTAAGTTTTTTTTTAAATATTATTATTATTATTATTATTTTATTTCTAAGGACTCATTGTAGGGTCTGGGGGTGCTGCCGCAGGGGGGGTATCTGCCATTTCTCCCTCCCCCCGCTGGCCTTCCCCCATTCTGGCTCTTCCTTTGGTGGCGGCAACCATTTTGGAAGCTGCTGCACATGCGCCTTGGCCATTTGGGCCTCCAAAATGGCCACTGCTACCAGAGGAAGGGCTGGGACAACCCGAAAATGAGCCGAAACAGCCCTTTAAAGAGTCGGGAAAGGCTGATGGGAGGGGGAGTTGGCTGAGACTCCATCCCACGGCCACAGCAGCATCCCTGGACCCAGCTGTGAGTCCTTAATTTAAAAAACAACTTTAGAACTCCTGAACCGGCTCAAATTCGAGCTGAGCCAGGGTCTGTTTGGGGGGTATAAACTAAACATGCCCATGTCAGTTTGAGTCCGGTTTGGCCTCAAACCAAACCAGGCAAACCGTTTTTGTGCACACCCCTAGTGTAAGACAGGACCTCCTCTCAAGTATTGCATTGCTCTTCCTCTAACTGGCAGAGCACTGCAGCTACTCCCCCTCCCCCACTAGCCCAGTAAATCGGAGGAGTTGTGGTAGTGTGGTAGAGATCTTTTCAACTGTGAGGAGGGAAAGCATTACGGCGAACGTGCATCTAAATTGTGCTTGCTTTCTAAGATATAATTGCACAAGCTTAAGTTACTAGATAATGACTTGACAACTTGTAGAAAAAACTCTTGAGTTTATGCCTATATAAAACATTGTTGCTATATGTAAAATACTTTTATTTTTACTATCTTTTTTGCACAGGCTTGCAAAGAGACTGAAACATGACCCTCTAAAGTCAGACTTTACAATAGATTTGAAATATGAAGTAAGTCTTGGTTTTGTTTTTTAATGTTTAAACCTGTTCTGCTGTTGACTTACCTGGGATTCATGGAATAGGAGGAGGGAAATTGTGTGTGTTTGATATATTTCCTTGGTTATACATTGTATTTTTAAAATTTATTTATTCAGATACCGTCCTTCCTAAGGTGGCTCAGGGTGGTTTACATTAAAATCAAACACATAATAAAGCAATTAATTTTTTAAAAAAAACATTTAAAATGTTCCCATTGGACTCAGAGCACTGAGGGCCCTAGCACAGTACAGCAAGGAAGATGTGCTAGAACTTCACTACCATAAAACCAAGATTATGTCCCTTGCCAAAAGTCCCAAGATCCGCTCGTGGTGCTAGATGGACACAAGATTGAACAGATTCCTTGCTTCACATACCTGGGGGTAGGCTCCTTCACTTGGGCACTAGGAAAGCTCATGAGGATCACCTTGTTCGAAACACACACTCATCTGTTTAAGTGCTGTCAAATCGGTGTGGACTCTTAGCAACCACATAGATGGATTCTCTCCAGGATGATCTGTCTTCAACTTGGACTTGAAGGTCTCTCAGTGGTGCATCCATTACTGTCGTAATCGAGTCCATCCACCTTGCAGCTGGTCGTCCTCTTCTTCTCTTTCCTTCAACTTTCCCTAGCATTATGGATTTTCAAGGGAGCTGGATTTTCACATAATGTGTCCGAAGTATGGTAGTTTGAGCCTGGTCATTTGTGCCTGGAGTGAAAACTCTGGATTGATTTGTTCTCTGATCAATTTCTTTGTTTTCCTGACTGTCCATGATATCCTCAAAGGTCTTCTCCAGCACCAAAGTTCAAAAGCATCAAGAGTTCTTCTATCTTGCTTCTTCAAAGTCCAGCTTTCACATCCATACAGTGTCACGGGAAAAACCATTGTCTGAACGATTCTAATCTTTGTAGGTATAGACACGGCACGGCATCTAAATATCCTTTCCAAGGCCTTCATTGCAACCTTACCAAGTGCTAGCATGTGGCGTATTTCTTGACTGCTGGATTCTTTAATGCTGGCGGTTGATTCTATCCACCACTTCAGTGTCTTCATTATCGATTCTGAGGCTGGTTGCTGTACCCGTTGTCATTAGTTTAGTCTTCTTGACATTTAGTCGTAGTCCCATTTTTTCACTGTGCTCCTTGACTTTCATTACTAGAGCTTGCAGATCATCCACATTCTCAGCTGTCAGAGTGGTGTCATCAGCATAGCGTAGGTTATTGATGTTTCTTCCTCCAACTTTAAAGCTGTGCTCATGTTCTTGCAATCCAGCTCCTCTCAGTATATGTTCAGCATAAAAGTTGAATAAATAAGGAGAAAGTATACAGCCTTATCTTACTCCTTTGCCGATCTGGAACCAGTCTGTTTCACCATGTTCCGTCTAGACTGTGGCTTCCTGTCCTGTGTATAGGTTTCTCATGAGAACAATGAGATGTTCTGGGATGCCCATTTTCCTAAGAATATTCCACAACTTGACATGGTGGTCAACACAATCGAAGGCTGTTCTGTAGTCAATGAAACACATAGTGACTTCTTTTTGGTATTCTTTGGCTTTCCCAATTATCCAGCGTGCATCAGCAATGATATCTCTTGTTCCTCAGCCTTTTCTGAAACCTTCTTGAACATCCAGCATTTCCCTTTCCACGTAGGACTCTAATCTGCATTGGATGATCCTGAGCATTATTTTGCTAGCATGTGAAATTAAGGATATTGTGTGATGGTTTGCATAATCTGTTAAGTCTCCTTTCTTTGGTATGGGTATGTAGACTGACCTCTTCCAATCTGTTGGCCACTGTGTCGTTCTCCAAATTTGCTGACAAGAGTTCATCTGCCATCCTTAAATTCCTTCAGACAAGAGGTGGCTATTATATACACGCAGGGCTCAAACTGTTTGAAGCCAAGCCACTAGCACAGCCTATCTATGTCACCCAGCTGGGTCCCTTTTCCAATTACTCCCCATTGGAGCTTGTCCAATCAAAATTTCTAAGAGCAGCCCTTCAAGTCCTAAGTCTCTAACGCCACCTTGCGACTGGAGACAGGCTTGATTAAAGTGGAGGCTAGAATGTGAATGGCCATGCCCAGTTACTGTCTATCTCTCTGCCCAGTTTGGTCTTGCCCCCCTAACCCTGAGTGATGACCTCCAATCCAATTGGAATGGACAATTATGATTAAAATATCATCCCTGGGCCTCTCCCCCTCCCTGCTATTTGACATTGGCTATGATCAGGCCAAAGCTCTCATCAAACAGCACATAACAGACACAATCTGACATAGGCAAAGCTCCAAACTTCCTCATTAGTGAAGGTCCCAGGAACTCTGCCTCTCCCATGGCATATCTAACACAATTGGAAGTCCCAAAGCACAGGAAGGCCTACACTCTGATGCGATGCCATGTCCCTCCCTCAGCCACGTCCCTCTCCACTTGAGGGACAAAAAGATCCCACTTTTGGAATGTCAATGTCCCTGCGACTCTGGACATATAGAAACAACAGAGCGTGTCCTTCTTCAGTGCTTGTACTACGGGGACATTCGCTCCACCCTCACCCTGCCGTTGCTACACAAGTACCCAGGTCAAATGGGACAATTTTACACCTCTTTACTGCTTTCTGATATCAGTCCTGCCATCACATATAGCATTGCCAGGTTTTGTATCGCAGTGGATGATGACTTCTAGTTCGTGCCCAGCACCCAGCTTTTCAGCTTAGTTCCAGCTTAATTCCAGCGTGCCGTTTGCTAGCTACCACAGAGCGCTTCATGATAATCTACCACCATTATAATTTTGCAGTTTAGCAGTCGCTCACACTTTACCTAAAAGTGATAAAATTTCTATCTTGCTTACAGCTGCCCTTGTATATTTTATATGCTTTTAATATAAATTTTGCTTTTTATGTAAATTTTTAATGCAATCCTTACTCCTTCATGTCTTTTTATGCCTTTTATGCCTTTTTATACCTTTTACCCTTTGCTTGTAAATGGTAATACTCACCAGATTCCCCTTTACAAGCATAGCCCTTCAAACCGCCAAACTAGTTCAAACCAGTTCAATCTAATGGACCAGCCAGTCAGAACTGAACCACAAAAATGGGTCCGTGAACCTGGTTCCAAGTTCCCTCCCTGGCATCTCTAAGATAGGGCTAAGAGAGACTGCTGCCTGTAACCTTGGAGAAGCCGCTGCTGGTCTGTGTAGACAATACTGAGTTAGATGGACCAATGGTCTGACACGGTAGAAGGCAGCTTCTGATGTGTGGGATCCAAAGATCTGGTTAGGCTTGCACTAGCCCAGTGGCATTTTGAACTATTTAGCTCTGAACAGCTAGCTCCCATGCCTCCTATTACAAATTGTTTTTGAAGCACTGCCCAGTTTTAAAGGCAGTCTGCCATGTTGGATATGGGTGTCTGTTTAAGAAAAACATACTCAAAGATTTGTTGTAATTAGTTGCATGGTTCTTTGTATCCCAGTTTGTTATGCACTCCATGAAGCTTATATTTTATTTTATTTATTTTTACATTTATATCCCGCTCTTCCTCCAAGGAGCCCAGAGCGGTGTATTACATACTTAAGTTTCTCCTCACAACAACCCTGTGAAGTAAGTTAGGCTGAGAGAGAAGTGACTGGCCCAGAGTCACCCAGCTAGTATCATAGCTGAATGGGGATTTGAACTTGGGTCTCCCCGGTCCTAGTCCAGCACTCTAACCACTACACCATGCTGTAATGTTATTATTAAAAGCTAATATTATTATTACAATAATTATATGCCACTTCTAAATTTATTTATTTTTCAGTTTTTATACCGCCTGTCATAATGTATCTCAAGGTGGTTTACAAAAGGTAAAATACAATAAAATTCCATAGAAGTTATATTTAAAACCTTAAAATCAACATTAAATACCATAAACACATTTTAAAAAAACAACAATTAAACAAATAAACCAAAGCAAGATAGCTGAGAAAAACTGGCAGCCTCTAAGAGTTAAAAGTCCCAGAGCATGGTCTAAGGGCGCACGAGACAGGCACCCAGCAGACAGTAAGCAGGTCTTGGTGTCGTCAGAGCCTGGACGGGAGACCCATCTCAAGACAGGGCTGTAGCTCATTGCTAAAACATCTGCTTGGCATGCAGGGGGTCCCAAGTTCTATCTCTGGCATCTCCAGGTAGGGCTGGGAAAGACCCTTGCCTGAAACATGGGATAGCCACTGCTAGTCAGCGTATGGAGAGGAGAGTTGGTCTTGCGTTAGCAAGCATGACTTGTCCCCTTAGCTAAGCAGGGTCAGCCCTGGTTGCATATGAATGGGAGACTAGAAGTGTGAGCATTGTAAGATATTCCCCTTAGGGGATGGAGCCACTCTGGGAAGAGCATCTAGGTTCCAAGTTCCCACCCTGGTGTCTCCAAGATAGGGCTGAGAGAGATTCCTGCCTGCAACCTTGGAGAAGCCGCTGCCAGTCTGTGAAGACAATACTGAACTAGATAGACCAATGGTCTGACTCAGTATATGGCAGCTTCCTATGTTCCTATGTAAAAGCCTGAATAAATAAAAGAGTCTTGAGGGTTTTTTAAAAGGCAGCCACAGATGTCAGATAGCGAATATTAACTAGGAGAGCATTCCAGAGCCTGGGGGCAACAACAGAGAAGGCACTGTCCTGTGTGCACAACAATTTAGCAAAACAATGAGGCTCTCCACATGAGCAGTGTCGAGAGCCTAACCGTGCTCTGCGGAGAGAGCTAACCCATGGGTGGTTGGCACCCTCGCCCTGGGCCACCCCCGAACCCCACAAGTGCAGTTATGGGGCTGCTGAAACTTCTTCCCTATGGAGAAAAACCTTAAAGCCACTTGTGGGGTGCTGGGGTGGCCCAAAGTGAGTGGTGGTGTAGTGCACAGAGGGTGCTAACCACCCCCATGGGTTGCTAACCTATGGGGTAGTGGGTTTTGTTGTTTCTGAAGTATTCTGAGTGTCGATTCTTTGGTAGCATATAAGATTTTCAATGACAAACCATGAATCCACTCTCATTGCTAACCTTAAAGACACATAAACTTCAAAAATCACTTAAAAATCAGCCCTTTGCCCAATTCCTTTCAAATAATTCTGATAGCTTTCTTGCCACCCTGGGAACTACCACCCACCACACTCCACTCTAGGACACCCTTTGCCCCCCGACATGAAGCTATACATTTGCTGCAATCCTCATTATTCTCTATGAGGAATTCAAAAATACTTTAAAAATCCACCAATAATCAGAGGAGTGTCCGATTGCCTTGGGATTTTGTGGGTGGTAGGCACCCCTGGGTGCCTACCACCCATCCCACTTTTGTGCCCCTAGGTGCTCCACAACAGGGGATATGGGCTGGTTTGGGTCCCATTATACCCTATGCGGAAAATAATTAAAAATATTTCAAATATTCATAAAAAATCATAGGGGTGTCCAAATGCTTCGGGTTTTGGGTGGTTGTTGGCACCCATGGATGCTCCACAATAGGGAATAATGGGCTGGTTTGAGTCCCATTATACCCTATGAGAAAAAATATAAATAAATTTCAAAAATTCATAAAAAATCGTATGAGTGTCCAATTGCTTTTGGATTTGGGTGGTAGGTACCCATGGGTGCCAGCTACCACCCCACCCACTTTTGGAGGTTCAAACCGGTTTGAATTCAAACCATACCAGAGGGGGTTTCGAGCAAAACCAAAACTGAACCACCCCCTCCTGGTTCAAACCCGATTTCGAATTCGAACCGAACCGGGCAAACCAGTTTTATGCAGATCCCTACACATGACTGGGAGAAACTGGGCTAGGCTCCCTTAGCCCGATTTCTCCTGCTCGTGGGAATAGTCTCAATAAATGGCAAAAATGTTGTCAGAATGGTTTATAAAGCAAAAAGTATGGGGAAATGGTTCCCTGTCTCTAGAGGGTTCACTGTCTTAATTTTTAAAAAAGCACCCACAAGGAAACAACAGCAACAGCCTCTGGTGAGAGAATATGCTAGGTTGAATAAAAAAGAGCCACCACTTTGAAAGGTGCCTCTTTTCCCAGTTCACAGGGGTTATAAGGTATGTCTTGTAGTCATATTTATAAGATATATGTGTGACCATGTACAGAATTGTTATAAAGAATAATAACCTCAGTAATATGCCTATCCACACCAAAAGTACAATAAAAATCAAACTGACAATTCAACCTGTAACCCAGAAAACCAGATGTGGCTTTATGCTGTGTATTCTAGTTTGAAATCTAGTTTGTTAATGTCTGAAATCTAGTTTGTTAATGTCAGAAAGAGAATTCATGAATGTTGTATACCTTCCACAACTCATGCAATATTTCAGGAGTTGTATGACACAATCATTTGAAAAGTAATTGCTGGCATCAGCTGAAGGGTTCATAAATACTGTATATTCCATATGCTCTCTCCTCCACAGGATTGCCAGTCAATAAACCATTTTGGTAAAATGCCTTATTCATGAACTTTTCAAAAGTAAATCCACATCATCCCATCAACAATACAATGTGATATCAAACAGCATAATCCTTTTAAAAATACTACATGGGAAGAAAGATCCTTGCATCTTTCATTTATTAGCAAATGGCACGAGTTGCAGTAGATGAACTAATCAAATTTTATACCATTTTAGTTTGGCAAACTGAATCAAAGCTTTGAAGGAGTTCTGATATCTACATGGAGCATCCATGTGCACAAAGACTCCCCCATTCACTTCAGTGCTAGAAATGCACTTGGAAAAGGCAGTAAGCTATTTTAATGCTCCAGACTTTATATTTAGCATCACTTTACCTTTGCTGCACTACACTGATTCAAATTAAATTATGTACCAAAATAGAAAGAACAGAAGAGATCCACTCACTGACAGAGGCCTAGTTCACATGATGGATAAACTATGGGTTTGTCCATTGGGAACATGAGTTAGACCTGTGCACTTTCTCGTCCCCGCTTCTCGTTCTTCCTTATCTCACACTTCACCGGACATCCTGGCTTGTTAAACCATAACTTCCTGACTCATGCAAAGCCACGAACTGTGGTCTAATTCTTACTTACAAACTATGATAGGAAGCCAGCTTCAAACTATGGTTTCATGTTCTGGTTTGTAAGCCAGAATTAAGCAACATGCCCTGCCTTCACATGAGCAGCAGAACCATGGTTTAACAAGCCAGAATTGAAAAGCCACAGAGCTAAGAGGAGGACAGAGCACATGGTCATGTGAACCAGGCCAAATATATTGTTGGTACTTCCACAACAACTAGAACCTTATAGGACATCTTCATTACTTTAAATGGGACACTTTTGCTTTTCTCCTGCAAAACCCAGGACATTAATTCTGATAACAGTCAAGCACAAATGAGATGAATGTTGGGTAGTCAGAATTCCTGCTTTAATTTACCTTTAGCAGATTGCAAAAGGTAGTGCTTGAATGGTTAGTCAGGAATACATGTCCAAAAATGGGCAGACCCACATGTGTAAGTCTTCCTCCCTTACATGCTCTAACAATGTATTAATAGTCATAAGCCTATTAATAGTCATAAGCACAAGTCTGAATCATGTTCCCAATGGACAAACCCATAGTTTATCCATCATGTGAACTAGGCCTCTGTCAGTGAGTTCTTTCTTTCAGTGAGAACTCTTTCTGTCAGTGAGTTCTCTTCTGTTCTTTCTATTTTGGTACATAATTTAATTTGAATCAGTGTAGTGCAGCAAAGGTAAAGTGATGCTAAATATAAAGTCTGGAGCATTAAAATCACTTACTGCCTTTAATAATATGTTAAAGGTTACCAGCTGACATGCCAGGATCTTCCATCATTCTCATCTTCCAGGGCATACAATTTTCAAAGATCTTTTCCTTCCTTTTGCAGCTGTCTGTGCCTCCCAAAACTATGTCACTCCACCCTCAGAGACATAGTTTTGAGAGGCATAGGAAGCAGCAAAGCAAAGGGCTAACAGAAAAAATTGTTCAACACCCCCCCCCACACACACACACACCAGAAAACTCTGGTGCGTTGGCACAGGGCTAATCTGGATGTCAGCCACTATCTTTTTCCTTTGACAATTTACTGTCTACATTACTGAAAGAGAAGGAAATTGTGATTTATTCCTGTGCACTCAAAAAGCATCCAATGTCTCAAGTCATTATTTCACTCGTGTCTCTTTTAACGACTTTCAGTATGCTGCTTTACCTTTCCAAATGGAATACAATTCATTTTTTTACTGTATTTTTTTTTATAATCCATCTTTCAGGTGTATTAATTTTTCCTTTTTCATGACACATGCTTGAGTCTGCTGTGGATTTCTTTTCAATTAATTCTTTCGGGATGGTGGTGGGGTTTTTTTTACATATAAGTTTCACTACAAATCCTGAAATGACCTACTCAACAAGCCATAGCTTTATGAGCTCTCTGGAAGCATTGATGTTTTTTTGCTATTAAAGGGCAAAAATTATCTAGGACATCTGTGGGATAGCAGCTTTTGACAACAAAAAATATAAAGTAGGCAGTCCTTTAAATGTTTCACTGGTGCAAACACGGACTGCAACCTTAGATATTTTATGAGGTTTTGTGTGTTTTACGTCGTCTTGAAGCACTGTCATTAAAGGAAGCATATTTTGCTGTAATGGTCAAAAATAAATATGATTTTAAAATATGCCTCTTTATAAATGGCTTCTACTGTTTGATTAATTGTCTGTCTATCCTGGAAGTAGTAGCTGTTCAAATGTTAAAAGGGAAGAATGATGATGTGCCTACACAGCTGCATGAACATTTACAACCTTCCCAGCCATATGTTCATGTCAGCCTTAACTAAACTTATTTTCAATTTGCATCTTTTTTTCTTTCTTTCCTCCATTTGGGCATAAACAATAGTCACCGAACATATGTACAATCTCATGAGACATCGTATACAATAGTTAGATTTAGGGTGTGTAAGAAGATTAGTAGCAGGTATGAATTCACAACTGAAAGAGTCTGAAATACAGACTTCTCCAGTTAGAAAAGCCTTACCCCACTGCAGCTGGGGATGCTGGGAGCTGTAGTGAACAACATCTGGGAATCCCTGTTAGAGGGAACAGTGGTCTCAACTCTTCTTTCAAGAAAAAGAATTCCTCTTTGAGAAGGAGAAGAGGCAAATATGACAGGAAGGATCATGAACCAGAAAGGCTTTGTCAGTCATTTCCTGCTAGGGAACATAGGACTTGTAGTTTCTATAGCTTCCACATTGAATCAGGAGCAAGTTTCATGTTCCATACCTGTTATTTCCTGTTTTTAGAAGCCATGGGCATCCGCAGGAATTTTTCCAAGTGGGATCAAAGTAAATTCATACAAATATATGCATATTTTATACATATAATTAACCTGGCTATGCATCCGGGTGGGGGACAACTGTCCCCTTTGCCAGTAGTTACCCACTTCTCAACAATACCTTGTGCAAGGTGGGGAAATTGCTTAGGAAAGCAGAGAGGGTGCCTCAGCCATTCATTTACTTTTAGATTCCTTAATCATAATTTTAAAAAGTGGTGGTGGGTGGGTTCCAAGCATTTTCCAGGAAAGTTTAAATAAACTGAACAGGTTTTATGGTGATCTGGAGGGAGTTCGTTCATCATTAAAGAAGATTACCTGTGGTTTTGTAGGAAGGAGAGCATTTAGTTTACTAATACTGTCTTGTATGCCTGCACATACTACAGTATCCACATAATCTCTAGGTTCAGAATTTGGGATTGGTCTTGCATAGCAAAATAGCTTTTCTAAGTGTAATTATTTTATCTCTTTGCTGATCTACAATAGCCATATGTAATGCAACACTGTATCTTCATAGTATGAATTTTTTTCCAGTGCTAATTGTGGTTTGTTGAATATTTTAAAAGATTGCACTATATATATGGGAGAAGGGCAATGGACCGCACCTCACCCCAGTGCCTGAGTTTTGTACGGAAGACTTAGACTCTCCTAAGGCTGCTCACTGTGCTACTACATTCACTAATTTCCTTCCACTTTGTGTAAGTATGTATGTATGTATCATATTTCTATTCCGCCCAAAATGCAAGTATTTCTAGATTATTCCCTCCTTTAAGATACAAAAGTAAGTTAACAACCCAAAGTTTAAGACTTTGCAAGATTGCCCTGATAACTGAGCAAGAGGCACCTTTTAAAGTGGTGATTGTGTTACATTAAACAGGGGAGGAGCAACTGTCCCTATTCATCCTAGGATAATGCTTTTCCCCAAGGGCTGTTTCTGGTGTCTCCTTTGTGTTTCTTTTTAGATTGTGATCCCCTTTGAAACTGAAAACCATTTCCTCAATCTTTTTCTTTTTTCATCCTTTTTACTGTTAAACTTTCATGAACTTTCTGTTGAAAAGTGGTATATAAATAATCTTATTAGCTTTTGAAACAAAGCATACTGCTTCCTTTGAAAACTGTGTGATATGCTTTCTCATACTGAAAGTATATTCATTCTCTTAAATTCCCAAGTGAAATTGAAGACCAGTTCTAAACTTTGTATATCATAGTTTAAGAATGAAAAATCCCTAACAATTGTTTCCAGTTTGTTCATTATTGATACTGAGACTGTTTTATTAAATTAAGATCATATTGATTAAATAGCTAAGAACCGATTATCACTTTCTGGAAGCTCTGATGAATCAAGATAGAAACCTTGATTCATAGTATGTTTGCTTCTGTGAACTTGGATTCAAAGACCCTTACAAGTAGTGCCCTGTGCCCAGGGGAGATTTGTATGCACTAGGGATGTGCACGGGATGGTTTGGCCAGTTCAGTTAGAATCTGGACCGCATTCGAATCAACCTGGTCCAGTTCTGAGTCAGGCTGAACTGGTTCACGGAGCAGTTTGGGGATATAGTTGTTAAGGGGAATCCAGTGAGGGTTCCCCTTTACAAGTAAAGGGGCATTCCCCATCCTAAAGCATTCCCTATCATATTCGGAGGGGGAGGCTACTTTGTAGGTATGAGAGAAAGGGTACTTTGTACCTTTTCTGAGGAGGTGGTGGAGACAGCGGTGGTGGCAGCTCCTCCAAGCCTCCCGCTGGTCTCCTAAAAGAAAAACTGGGCTGGCTACGGCCCGGTTTGGACCTCCACACATGTGTAGAGGCCCGAATTGGGCTGTAGGCAACCCAGACTGCCCTTCAGCAGGCCAGCAGGGGGCTTGGAGGAACCCCCACTGCCACCAGCAACCTCTGCCACCACCTGAGATAGGGTACTTTGTACCCTTTCTCTCGTGCCCCCTTCCCCGGCCTTAGGATAGGGAATACCCTTTTGAATGTCATCAGATTCTCCTCTACAAGTATATCCCTTAACAGGCTCAGACCAATTTTTGTAGAACCAGGGCTGGTCCAGTTCAGACTTGGACCAGCCGAACCGAGCCAGTTTGAATCGAACTGGCTCGCACATCCATTAAACAGCATATTCTTAAACAGCAGCCCCATGCCACATGGAAAATGTATTTTGAAACTGAGAAGAGTTTCATATACTATGATATAGTATGTGGGTCTGCTGATCAAAGGGAAGAAGTCAAAAATTTCACTGGGCACCCAACGTCATGTGCATATCTAAAGTAGCTCTGTTGATCCTACCTGTGGTAAAATATATATAACATGTTCAGAATAAGGATGTGATCCAGCCAGAGAGAAGTACTTCAAAATCCCATTAATTTCAATAGGAGAATTAAACACATATTTATATTCCTCCCTTTGAAATCAATGGGACTTGGCAGCGCATTTCTTTTGGCTGGAGCATACCCTAAATATTCATATTGCTACAGTTAAGAATTTCCTCTTGTTCATTTGGTTCCCTAATGTGTGATATCTGACTTCAATCAGAATTCCAATTAGAATTTTAGTGGAAAACATTGCTGGACAACACTGACTTGGTTTAAATTATTTAAATTTGAGAAATAGAAAATGTATCTTAAAATGCTTTTTAAATATATTGTAGCATACTATGTTTCAAAAGTGTTTATTTACAAAGACAAATGCATTTTATAAACTTGATTGGGGGAAAAAATGTGGATGGCATTTTATTTTTAGGGAGATCCTGTGAAGAAAACGGATATCTTTGTTGCTGTAAAAACCTGCAGGAAATTCCATGGAGATAGAAGTAAGTTCTGAATTTAAGGATACTAGCTGAACCTGCACAGAGCATCTGTGTATTAGGACTTTGTTACTCTCCTTGCCCTCCACCACAGCCCCCACTTTATTTATTGCTCTGTGTCAGCCACCCACTCTCAGCCGCCCCCTCCCACTTGCTCGCTCACCCTCTTCCCGCTGCTCACTTGCTCACTCTCTATTTGCTCCTTCACACACACCCTCTCCAATGCTCACTCGCCCCCCTCTCTGCCACTCACCTCGCCCTCTCCCCGCTTGCCTCACTCACTCACCCCCTCCCCGCTACTCTTCCCTGTCTACCTATGGAATCCCTACTGCCCAATCACCACAGTGCTTCTGTTCTGTTTCCTCCAAATGATAAAGCACTGTGTAGGCAGGGCTTGCCACATACAACCTTCGTGTATTAGATATATAGATTTGTATATACAATCATTTCTGAAAACCTTCTAACTGGGATTTTAAGAGGCACCTTTTAAAGTGGTGGTTCTCTTATATTTAGCAGAAGCTTTTCCACACTGGACTTTTACAGTGCTTTTGCACATTGAGGCTTGGGGTGCATTCATATGAGTGTGGGATTTCGTCCAAATTCAGCACTGAGACAGCAAGGTACTGTTCATATAGCAAGCAGAATTATTTAGGTTTTATCTTTACGAATGGAGCTTAACCCAGAGTATCTGTGTCCAAAAAGGTTGCATTTTCTAAAACGTTTTCCTGGGATACTCCATCATTCTGCGGAGTCTGATTCTGATGTGTGGAGAGACTTCACAGATAAAGTGGATGAAGATGAGATGGAGGTATGGCTTAACCGAGTGTCTGCTAACATGATAGCACTCTGGGCAGACATGAGTCCTGTGCTCTGGAGTCAACTTCCGCTCATTCATTTCTATTTTCCCCCTTTAATTTTTAAAATCTTCCTTCCCGAAAAGCCTGACTCTTTTTAAAAAAAGACTAATTTGCCATGGATCTTGCGCAAGGCTGCAACCTTTCTCTGTAGCCAAGTGCAAAGTTTCTTAACATAGAGGTCAGTTGAAAATTAGCAAAAGATTGTACGTTGGGACAGATCAGCCATGGAGCTCTGAAACCAGGCACAGTTGTAGCACAGGATAGCAGGACTATGTGTATTACATTTGAAGCTGTTGGGTCAATCGATTTGATTTTTAAGAAAAAAATTTAGACAGGAGTGGTGCTTCACTTCTTTGTTTCCCTGTTGATCTTGTGTAAGCCTGCCACCTAGTGGCCAATGGCAGTCTTGCACAAGATCAATAAGGAAATTAAAAAAACAAAGTGAAAGACCTCTCTTAAAAAAATATTTAAAATCAAGCAATTGACTGATCAGCTTCAAATTTAGTGCACAGAGTTCTGCTACCCTTTGCTAAAACTATGCCTGGTTTCAGAACTCCATGGCCAGCTCTTCTCAACTAATGGATTTTTTTCTAATTTTCTATTGACCTCTGTGTTTAAAAACCTTGTAGCTATCTATAGAAACACATGGTAGCCATGTACAAGACTCACACAGAATTAATTTTCTTTAGAAATGAGTCAAACTTTTATGATTTTTTTTCAAACAGCAAAGACTGAAAATAATGCAGGGTCTCCACCACATATGCACACATACCTGTACTTCTCTACATGCGCACTTGCATAGGAAGGTGGGCTGCCTGCTCCTCTGCAACCCCACTGGCTAGCAGTGGGCCAGAAGAACAACAGGGAGAGCATGCAGTATGAACAATCCTTGCTTGGAAACAACCTAAGGAACCGTAACCAAACTTCAGAAGATATAGGAATATGAGTGGCCACAACTTTACTCCGATGCCTAAAAACATTTAATCTGGATTGTGATCCGTTGAGCTCCATTTGAAATGGGTTCTGCGCCAGTGTTCCCTCTAAGGCGTGCGCACGTATGCACGTTCACACATTTTTAAATTTCTGCTCAGTTAATTTTAGATCCCACTCAGGTTGAACCACTAAGGCCCCATTCTGAATACATGTTGCACACACTGCCTTGGTACTGCCGCCCAAAACAAAATTCATTCTGCACACAGAGGGGAAAAAATTAGAGAGAACACTGTTCTGTGCCAGCACAGAATCCCTCGGTGTGGAATACCACAACTCCTCGTGGTATTTCACCCGCACCCCATGTGATCATATGGTTGCTATTTAAGGTGGGAAGAAATGCTGCTCCCTCAGTTCCTTTTTGACCTCTGTGGTGTTTCAGCCCTGCCCCATATGACCACGTGGTTGCTATTTAAGGTGGGAAGAAATGCTGCTTCCTCAGTTCCTTTTTGACTGCTGTAGCGATCTGTCACTTGATTGCTGTGGCTCCTCATTTTGATTCCCTCATCGGTGAGAGTTTCTATTTAAAAAAAACAAAAAAAGGACAGGTTTTTTTTAGTTGACTTTGGACTTTGAATATTGATGACGAACTTGGATGAACCAAAGAAAGTGGACAAAAAAGCAGGAAAGAAAACCTTTAAACGCTGTTCTGAGTGTGGTGCTAGACTACCTTCTCGGGACGGCCATGACCTGTGCCTTATCTGCCTTGGAGAAGCACACAATACCTCAACATGTAAAGTCTGTATGAATTTTTCAAAATGGACTAGGTGCAATAGAGAGCTTCGCTTGTGAGCTGCCCTTTATGATGCCTTAAGTCCCCCGGTTCTGTCATCATCGAAGTACAGAGTGGGCTCATCAACTATGTCTCTGGTCCCAAAGACTACATGTGATCAGTCTGAATCCTTGGTGCATCCATTTAAATCACCAAAGCCACTGGAACTATCAAAAGTCAGCACGGCAGAGGTCGAGGCTTCAGAGACTTCAAAGAAAGGTGTCGGCAAAGAAGCCTTCGCTGTCGAACCTCCAGGAAGTCATCATAACATTAGTATCAAGATGTTTGATGCCAAAAGTACTGCCAACTGAACATCCATCAACCCCTAGAGGGCTCTCAACATCAGTTGACTCACAGGGCTTCTCCACATCTAAGCCTTCGATATTGACACAGGGTCGGAATACCCCGATACCTTGTCCAACTGAAGCCCTTGACTCAGAGGCCGACACTGACTTTGACCTTGATGCCGATGCCCTCTTCAGCGCTTAGGACAATGTCTTTCTCTCTGGCCATGACACCTATTCAGTTGCTGTTGACACCCTTTGTCTTAGATGCCGTATTAACTCTTAACATTCTGATAGTGATGGGATTGAAGCAGGTCACTCCGAAGCAGGTCACATCAAGAGCCTGTAATCTTTGATATTGAGAATGATTAAAATGATGATTTAGGAGATACGAGTCTGCATCCGACAACTGCACAAACCCTGCTCTTTATATTAGACTCTAATATTAGCACACCTTCAATGTTGACTTTCAAAGAATTCTTGTCACGGGAGTCCTACGGGAGTCAGCATTGATATTGTTACCTGTGCAATCCAGGCCCCTAGTCTATTATGCTCTTACTGCTGCACATCTGGCCACTACCACTAGTAGGCACTCATATGGTTTCTCCCATGCATCAGCTTCTACCCAATGGCCACCTGCCTTGAGCTTGCATTTTCCGGGTCTTACCTACAACTGTCAGGAAGACAGGTCTTGGAGAACTTCCAACTTCGACAGACAGAACACCTTAACGGCTGCCCTGGCATGTGCAGTACCATTAAGAACATTGCTGACATTCTTCCTCCTTGCCAAGAGAACAGCTGCAACTAAACATACTCTACCAATTCCTCAAGAGGTGGTCAAGCCCATGGTGGCCACACACACCGTGCAAACGCAGACAAGACCCAGACTGGATCTAGACAAATTGCATCCACTGAGACTCAAACTCTGGCACCCCAATCTCCTCCAAGGTCACCAATACCACCAGACCCTGTGCTAGTTTCTTCCCCTGCTCAATCTGGGAGCCATCATGGCGCCTCAGTTTTTGAATCCGATGGTAGGGGGTTTATAGGATCCATTTCCAGAAGTAGTTACCCATGCCCATGTTTCTCCAACTGAGAAGATAAAGGCTTACCGCATTCAAATCAAAGAGATGGCTGAGGCCTTAGGATTAGATCTCAAGACTCAGTCTGTGACAACGGATGATCAACTATAACTTCATGGCCAGATCTCTTTCTGCACAACAGTAGGCCTTCCGGTTCTTCCAGTGATTTCTAGAGCGGCACAACATGCTTGGGAGATGGTGCACATTTCAACCCCAACATAAAAAAGGCTAGAGGGTCTTTACAGGGTTCAGGAAGGTGACAACACTTACCTGCAGAAACATCTGGTGCCTAATTTGCTCGTTATAGACTGCGCCACTACATCGAAATCTGGATGTAGACACAGCACTCCTGCAGACAAAGAGGGCAGGAAGTTAGATGTGATGAGCAGGGAATTTTATTCTACAGCCTGCCTATCAGTTAAGATTGCCAATTACTCCTCCTGCATGATGAAATAACAATTCACTATGGGATACTCTGGAACCAGATTTGGACAAGCTCTCTCCAGAGCAGCTTAAAACTCACTTTAGGCAAACCTTAGCAAAATCTACAGTGCTTACTCGTCAACAAAGTATGGTGAAGCATCTGGCTGAAATGGCATCTGCGAGGCCTGGCATGGCCTAGGGCCTCACAGAGGCCATTTGAGCATGTGTGGCGGCCATTTTGTTAGCGGTGGCCATTTAAAAAAATTAATTTTAAAAAATGGCACCATCTTCAAGTGGCGCCCGTGGCACGTGCCTTGCCTGCCCCACCCTAGATATGCTCCCGAATGTGATCCTGTAGGTATTTGAACTTCAAATTGGGAATCTGCTTTCAGATTGGTATAGAGAACTAACTGGATGTTCTTATGGTAGAGAGGTGTCATTTATCACTCAGATTTATTTTGAAGCCATTGGGATGAGGAGACTAACAGCTCTTGTATGGTTTTTAAAAGGCATCTACTGAGGCTGGACAAAAGGCTTTACAGTATGTTTCAAGTCTTTCAGGATGAACATTGCAATGAAAACATAAAGAATGTTTAGATTAATGATTTCATTCATGTTGGATGGAACTCCTGTAATTCAGATCAGGCAAAACAAAAATAAGGTAATAACTGCACTCCAGGAGTAATTAGAAGGCATGTGGCAATACTGAACACATATCAGGGAAATTCATTCTAAGCTGCACCTTCTCCAAGGAGTCATGGTCTCCTCCCTGAGCCTACAAGTTATAGTCTACACTTATTGAACATATAATGGTGATAATTCCCAAGCTAACCATGATTTCGCTGTAGTTGTTAATTTTCAGTTTTTAAAGGCAGGATTAATGTTCAGGTTTAATGTTTTGGAGCCCATTTTTACCAGCTTTATTGAGTGTTGTTGAGCTCTCTGTAGTTTACCCAATATATGGTTTCACACAAATTGAACCACATTTCAACTGAAATATTATCAAAGTAGTTTACATAGGAGAAGGAATAAGAAGATGGTTTCCTGTCCCCAAAGGTCAGTCAATATGAAAAGAGACACATGAAAGACAATAGCCATTGGAAAGGATGATGTGCTGGGTTGAACTGGGTTGTTCTCCTCCTGCTAAATATAAGAGTCACCACTTTAAAAGATGGCACAGTGCTCAGTTAGTAGTTAGTTCCTTGACTGTTGCCAAAAACAATGGTACAGTTAGAAACCAAATTTTCTACAATAACTTTGTTGCACAGTTGCTCTTCCACTTTCAAAATGTTATCTAGTTATTACTGGTTCAAGGTTTTCTCTTTCATCTGATGCAATGTGCACTCGTTCCAAATTATTATTTGCAAATGCAGATTCAAACTACAATACTGAGAAACTGGTGACATTGGCAAGAGCCTTTCTGGCTGCACAAATTGTGTTTAATCTTAATGATTCCTTTTAGAATTGTAGATTTGAAGTGCATTCTACTCTTTTCACACTCTCTTCTTTTGCTATGTCTTAGCAAAGCAATTGGCTGGTCTTGCAAAAGATATCATTTTGATATAAAAGATATCAATACTTATAATGCATTTGGTTTACCAATACCAAGCGAAAGGTAGCATGATCGAAAAAGGATGGGTGTGTAATATCTGCTTTCATAAATCATCTCTCTTTTCCCTAACTTTTCATATGTTTCATATTTTTACTTGAAAGCTTTATGTACTTTGGATTCACTGGATAGTTTCCACCTGTAATGTATAAGTGATACTAAGATGTCAGTGGCCTCTCCAGTTAAAACTGTGAAAACACTCTTTAGCCAATTCCATAGCTGTTGTAGCTAGGTGCTAGTTGGCACCTGCAGAAAGGCGAGTGGCACTGCAGTCAGTTTCTTACATACCAGAAGAAAATATAGTGAAAGTTAGGGAGTGGGGTGCACTTTAAATTATCAATTCTAGAGGAAACTAGAATCTTCCTTTAGATAATTTTTGATTCATTATTTTATCTTAATTATTTCAAAAACTGTGTAGAGCAGCAAATGAAGGAAACAAGAAGGGCACCTTAAAAAGAAGTATGGGAAGTTTCCCAAGTGGCAATTTTAGGAGACTTTTTGTTTGTTATAGAGCATATCTTGCTGCGCATTTTGGAAAAAGAGATGCCTCTACTGCAGTTTGTTTGAGGCTAAGCTGTTTTCTGAGCCAGTCTAGTCCTGCCTCAATCACTGCTAGTGAGAAAATGAGAACTTAATGTGTGTATCAATCAGTCTGTCTGGTGTTCAGAATATTCTTCTCTCTCTTTACGCGGTAGTCATACCATGAATACAGCACACCGATCGCAATGGGAAATAGGAAACTTCCCCATTTTTTGATGGTAAAGGATATTTGTTAAAATGGGGGAAAAGTTGACAAGGGAATTTAAAGCATGTAAATTTACATGAGTGGGTAGACCCAGAACGTTGACCCATATCACATTGAACAAGGAGCAGGTAGGTCAGTATGTTTTTTACACCTATCACCACTTTTTAAAATACTCTCTCAGTCACTTATAAGAGACTAAAGCTGCCTGAGAAGAAAGGGGAAAGTACATCTCAACGTATTCATATACAATACTGTGTTATAGAACCAAGCTGTGTGAAAAATCAGAGGTTTAATTTTAGCAAGAGTTTAACCAGAGTTGAATAACAGCCTCAGATCAGATAGCATTTCGTACTGATAGCAGCTGTCTGAAACGTGAAGAATTCGTCCTATTTGTCATGTATTTCATGTGTCACTTGGATGTCAAGCAGTGACTAGTCCAATAGTCTGAAAGACAGACTATTCCAGCTGTGTCCTGTGTTTGAAGGTAATCAGCCTTCAGCTTTTTCTCTGCCTTCAAATGAGAGCTAAAATGTATTGATTTTATTTTCTCCATTAGCTTTGTTCTGCCAGTGACAAACTTGTTCAAAAACAAAACAAAAAAAACAACAACCCAGCATATCTTCAGAAATTATATTTGCTGGCTAAAATCCTAAATTTACTCAAGGAAGACCCACTGAAATTAGCTTGTCCTTTTAATTTGAGTGGGACTTTCTCAAGTACATTTTGTCAGGATGTCAGCTGTGCCATTACGTATTTGTTTTTGTTGCATTTTTATAATATTGCATTTCTGCCTTGACTGAAGCTCCCAAAGCACGGTTTACAGTACTAATTAAAAAAATTAAAAAAACAAATTACATAAGATTTACAAAGCAGTGTTGTCTCAGGCCATTGGTGATCTTTTCAAGAGCTGAGGACAAGAACCTCTTGGCCTGGGTGTCTCCTTCCTTGCCTGTATTTCAGGGCATCCAGATCTTTCAGTACTTCTGGGAAGGTTGTGGAGGGGCTGCTCCAACAGACCTCACAGGCCAGTGCTGGTTTCTGTGGGAGCCCATGTTATGCACTCCACTGACCTGGGCAATGGATTCAGAATCTCCCCTCCCCCACACAAGATCCTCATATTTTCATCCAGGTATCAAGCCCCACAAGGTTCCAGCAGGTGTGCATAAGTCGCTAAAATAAGCAAACAATAACCCAAACCCAGATGAGTTCAAATCTGGAAGAAGTAATCCAAGATTAGCAATAAGTGAGAGAGTAGTAAAAGGCTTTGGGGAATATTTCCAGACCAGGTCCCCATGATAAGGAGTTTAGGATGAAATGAGGAGATTGTAATGGGAGGGATCAGTTTTTGGAAGGTATAAATCACCTTCTGAATTTCCTGCTTCTGTTTAATCATTTCCCAATATCCCAGTTGTATCCTTCTGGATGGATGGAACTTCCTGCATTCATCTGAGCAGCAGCCAAAGTAATATAAGGAACTGGTGCCCGTCACCCAATGTTGAGAACTGAAAACTGGTAGCACCCCACATTGAGGTGGTATTCTTCAAGTTGAATACCAACCCAATGGCTTCAAGTTGAGCCATTTTGGAAAGGTGATATAAAAAATGAATGAATGAATGAATAAGTTGGGAATAATTGGATTGATATCATGCTCAATCCCATTACCAGGTTATCTTCTTCCAGTGACTGTTATGCCACTCTCTTACACTGTGGGTATAAACCCTGATGCATAATAATGATGCCCAGCTGGGTTTTACCATCATTGTTGGCTCTGTATGTTAGCTTTGAATCCATGCCCTGAATTTTCTTAACTCTGGTAGCTGATATATCTTGAGTTGCTCCTTCCTGAGTTCCTTGTGCTTTGATTATTATCTGTGCCTTGACTCTTTGAGCTCTTGTTTTGTGATTCTGTGTAGAATTAAGATGTAGTTCTCTTTTGCTAGATCTCACGTGGGTTATCCTTCCCGCATGCTCCAGAGGGCAAGACAAATCCAATTAAGGAAGCCGTTATAAGGGCGGGAAGAATAGCCCCTCTCAGGTCTGTTTGTCCTGCATCCAGCTCCAGAGAAGGTCTCCGTGCCCTATAGACAAGTTATCTCTCTCTCTATCAACTATTTATCCACTTTTACCCAGCTTTTGTCCTACCTAGAATTCCTGCATTTTTTCTTCCTCAGCTCCTCTCGTTTACCTTCGCCCTTCCTTTTTTTTAAAAAATCCCTTCTCCTTCTCACCTTCCCTCACCCTGCCTTCAATGGAGCACACAGGGCACAGGATCTAGCATGTACTGGTGCAGAAGAGGAAGACAGCCTCAACGTTTCAGCCCCCACGTCTGGCCCCCCACCACTGGGTGTTGGTCCATGCTCCAGATCAAGGCCCGCTGACAACCCCACAGTCTTCACCTCAGCCTATTGAAGGGCAGGGTTCTAACCCCCTGGAAGAGCCTTTGGGATTGTTACCCTGAGAGAGGAAGCACACCAAGAAGTGTGGCCATCCCCAGCTCGCCTAGCTGGGGAAAGCACACCTGAACACGGGCACCACACCTGGACTCGCCAATGGAGACATACTAGGACCTGCAGCTCCTTTCCCGGTGGCCCTCAAGTGGCTGCGCTTCACAGACCACAAGCAGGCCCCGAAGCCTGCAGAAAATGCAGACACTCCTTCAGAATCTGAAAAACATGGGAGAAGTGGGGAACATGTCTGAAAAACATGGGAGAAGTGGGGAGCAATGGCCCTGAAAGAGGCAGCACTTCCAAGATGTTGCTCCCATGTCCTAGTGCCCCACCCCAGCTCCCTCCATCCACACCTGGAGGACAGACACCTAGCAATGAGGGAGATGGCCAAGGGCCTTCCCTCCCAATTAAACCACCACCAATGAGGCCTGAAGAGGTAAATGGCATGCTGACTCCTAAGGACCCCGCCATGCCATAACCAGTGAGACCAGGGCCATCATGCCCTGCTTCCCCAACTCCCCCTGCCTCACCTCAAGCCCTGGCCTTACCCACCTTTCCAGGGGAAATCCCAGTTACATGGCAGACATGGTTTCAGGGCATTATCAGCTTATCTCTGCAACAACATAAGTAACACAAGACAGCCAAAAACCGGTCTAAGAGCAGAGAGGTTCCTTCTTCTTCTGACTCCTCCTCTTCTTCTGACTCTTCTTCTTCCAGCTGCTAATACACCTAAAAAGACAAGGAAGTGATATAAGCGTAGGAAGTCACAAAAGTCAAAAAGGCCAAAAAATAGAGAAAACCTAAAGGGGACATGGGTTCTCCCTCTCATTCCTCAGCTATCTCAACATATGATTCACCAGATCCTAACTGAGGGAGGCCTGATCTGGAACCCCTACGTCTATGGCCTGCTAACCCTGGTAATACTTCTGTGGATATTTCAGACAACCAAGACTTAGATGTAGAATCTAGACTGGCAGGAGGATGATCTGATGATCAAACTACTGAACCTTACTCCCAGTCATATAGATTATTCATACCAGATGACTTCTCTCACCTTTTTCATAAGGTGATTAATATCCTGGGGCGACAACAAACACAAGCTCTGGAGCACCTGCCACTTTTAGAGAGGCTTTAGTGTTTCCAACTCCCTTGCATTTCCATTTCCAGAAACTTTCTCTGAAGCAGGGGTGGCAGACACTCTCTGCTCATAGAAAATCAGCCCCACTCGTAAATAAATTTTACAGTCTTATTTACACTGCTGCAGGGATGTTTCAAGTTCCTCTTGTAGATACTCCTGTGGTGTCACTGATGTCTGGTGCGATTCTACCTCATGATGGGGACTCGTCTCTAAAAAACCCCACAGGAAAAAAGCTAGAATTGTAGCTCAAGAAGCGGCATGAAGCGGTGGCACTGTCCAGACACACAACCATGGTGGCACCTATTATGGCACGAGCATCACTACTATGGACGGATGAGCTCCTACAGTCCCCCTCGGATCTCCCCTGCCCAAAACAGACTTTGCTGAAGATCCAAAAGGTGCAAACCTTTATCACAAATGCAACCTTAGATTTTATAAGGTTCACACCAGGCTCCAAGGCATCCACGGTGGTGGCCAGATGGGCTCTTTGGCTGAAACACTGGTAGGTGGACACAGCTTCATGCAATAACCTCACTGCTGTACCATATGCGTCATCCAAGATGTTTGGAGATGAGGCACTCCAAGAGAGGTACTCATTGAAACCAAGGACAAGAAAAAGGCTCTCCCAGCACAACCATGCAGGGAGGACAGATATCCACCGTGCAAGTATTCCCAGTCCTTTAGTCCCTTTCATACCAACTTTAGACCCAGGGACTGGGACATATGACAACAGTGCCGCTTCTGGAACCGACAACTTAACACCATAAGGCCCAGCAATCATCCACTCCAGCCCTTCCAACAGCAAACCAAGCTCAGGCAGACATCCTGACTCCTCACCACCAGGTTTGGGAGGCTGCCTCTCTATTCTTCCATGCTTGGAAAAACACAGTATCAGACAAATGGATCCTCGACACCTTGCTACACAGAGACAAAATAGAGTTAATTGCCCTTCCCAATGACTGCTTCTTACCTACCCTGCAATCACACTCACCCACCAAATATCACAACCTACTCCAGCCACCTACTGGAGATACCTGCCATAGAACCAGTACCGGCACAACAACAGGGCAAGGGCGTATACTTTTTTTTAAAACCGTGCCCCAACAGGACAGCTCTTTAAGGGCTGTTCTAGATAGATATAAAAATCTTAAACAAATGGGTGGAACGCAGCAAATTTCTCATGGAGACCCTACGCTCCATAGCAGAGTCATTGCAACATGCAGATTACCTAGCATCGGTGGACCTGGCCAATGCATTCCTGCACATCCCAATACATCCCATGAGTCACCATCCTCTTTGGTTCAGGTGCACGGGGCAACATTTACAGCACAGGGTGCTTCCCTTTGGGCTGTCTTCCACCCTGAGGATCTTCACTAAAGTCCTGGCGCCACTGATACTAATCTACGTCAGACTCTTTGCATTTTTGCAAAGACAGAAGTATTTTGCAAAGACTCTAGTCAGAGTCTTTGCATTTTTGGATGACCTCCTCGTTCAGTCCCCATCCAAAGAAGCAGCAGAATCAAACCTTTGAGTCACACTACAAACCCTGACAAATCATGAGTTCCTCGTGAACAAGGCAAAAACCCATCCACGAGAATACATTACTTAGAGCTGCTGATAGACATGCTTCCCGACTGCTTGTTCCTTCCACAGAACCATATTAAAAAAAAATTATGTGCTGATTCACTCCTGTTCCTACCATACCACTTGCTACTCTGGTACAGCTTCTTGGGCTGATGTTGGCTTCCTTGGAAGCAATACCTTTGGCCTGTTTTCATCTTCGACCACTACGGTGGTTTCTACTGCCATATCAGAAGGCAAAAGCCAAGTGCCAACAAATGTCAGTAGAGCTCCCTCGCTCCATTCTTCAATCCAGTTCTACAGTGGTATCTACATCCACCCCACCTATGACAGGAAAAACCATTTCTGCACCTGCTCGCGCGTGCACACACACACACACACACACACAGAGGATAATAGTAACAACCAATGCCAGTTTCTCGGGATGGGGGCTCATTGCCTCCAACACTCCACACAAGAGAAGTGTTCACGGGGGAAATGCCACAACATCAACTGGCTGGGGTTGAGAGCCATACAGTTGGCACTGCAAGCATTCCGTCACCTGTTGCTAACACCACCATGTGTTAATCTGCACCAATAATATCATGGCCAAGGTACATGTGAACCAGCAGGGGGGCACTTTTTCAAAATTGCTCCACAAGGAGGCAACATTACTGCTGGGATGGGTGGGATCTCACTTGGCTTCGATCATAGCCCATCACGTCAGCAGCTCCCTGAACAACCAAACTGACTGGCTCAGCAGATGACCTCCACCCAGCGGATAGGAGTCTCCACAATCAAGTGTTTCAGCTCCTGACCCAAGCCTTGGGCTGCCCACAGATGGATCTTTTCATGTCACTGGTCAACAAGAAGCTTCCCAGATTCTTCTCACATGTCCCTTGCATGGGGGCAGAGAGTCAATGGACACACTCTCCTACCCCCGGCCCAAAGAACTACTGTACATCTTTCTGTCAGTAGCTGTGCTCAGTTGATTGCTCTGCCAGGCTTCTCAAGGCTCCACATTGGCCAAGACATCCATGGTTTCCAGAAATCCTTCATCTGGCAGTCGTAGGCCCTTGGTTCCTTCTAGTGATGCCCAGTCTCCTCAGTCAGGGACCCATCCTCCACCATGACCTAGTGTGGTTCAAGCTTGCCACTTGCAGACTAAGCACAACATCCTGAAGAGCCACGGATACACTTTTAAGGTCCTTGATACCATACTGGCTTTCAGATGTAAATCTACAAACAGGATATATCAATACACATGGCATGTATTCCTATGTTGGTGCAGGCTCTCTGCTGACCAGTGTGGCATACCGAAACTACTGCTCTTCCTCCAAGAGGGCCTAGACTGTGATCTTCATGCTAATACAATCAAATGCCACATCGTGGTGCTAGCCACCTTACTTTCTCCTTCCAAGACATGGAGTCTCCAAGTGCACCCAAACCTCAAGAGATTCCTTTGGGGCACCACACTATCCTTACCTCCAGTGGTCCACAGATTCCCTTCTTGGGACCTCCATAAGGTGTTGAAGGTACTTGACGCTCCCCCATTTGAGCCCATTCATTCTGTGCCTTTTCAGATCCTGTCATTCAAACATGCCTTCCTCATTGTAATTACATTAGCCAGATGGGTTTCAGAACCAAGAGCACTGTTGTCAACCCCCATTTTTGTATGTTTTCTCGAGACACATTGATCTTGGAGTCCTCATTCATGCCTAAAATTTCTTCAGTGTTCCATTACTCCCCAGTTGTGGTCCTTCCGTCTTTCTGCCTGAAGCCGAGCCATCAGAAGGAAAAGGAATGGCACAAGCTTGACATGCGGCATTGCCTAAAGACTTACCTGTCATGGACTGCCTCCTTCAGGTCTATGGACACTCTGTTCATCTTAGCTTCCTCCATGGGTCAGAAGGTTTCATCTGCCACAATTACATGATGGATAAAGGCTTGTATTGTGCTCCATATGAGATCCAACAGCTACATCCACCTCTCAAGTTGACGGCTCAATCCACAAAATCTGCAGCTACGTCTGGTGTGTTTTCTACAAATGTGCCGTTGGCTGAAATCTTCAAGGTAGCCACGTCCACCTTCACAAGACAGTACAAGCTGGATATCCATCGCTCTTCCCAGGCACATGTCATCCAACATGTTTTTCTGCCCCAGTAGACAATGGCACCCCTGCCTGGGTCTTCTTAGCTGTGACAGGTCCCACGTGAGATGCCCTCATCCAGCAGCAGAGAAAGGAACGTTGGTTACTTACTGAAGGCTGCTTCTTGTTGCTGGACTTGAGGACATCTTGACCCATCCGTCTTACTCTCTTCTGTACTTAGTTTCCCTTTTCCCCCCTGTACCTTGACTTGGCTAAACAGAACTGGGAGGGGCTATCCTTCCCATCCTTAAAAAAATCTTCCTTAATTGAATTTGTCCTGCCTTCTGGAGCATGAGGGAAGGATAACCCACACGAGATGGTCTCAAATCCAGCAACAAAAAGAAGCCTTCATGGTAAGTTATCAATTCTCCTTTCTGTTGCCTACAGTTTGTATAGCTCTGCTCTTCAGGCTGTATGTATATCATCCAGACTTTGGATTTGTTAGTTCCATTTCCCTGGATATATATTCAGACATTTATAGACCTAGTCCCTAGCTTTGTTTCCACAAGGAACTGCTGGATCAGATAAAATCAGAGCATCCAGAATGCAGGCCTAGTTATATTATTGCTTTCCTAGTCAATAAATTACCCCAGGACTAAGTCCTGAGTAGAGAACTATTTCACAGTATCACCTTTGTTCATATTTGAAGAGGAAACCATGTGGATATGAATTCCTGAGTGTTATTACATTGAAACAATGGAAATCTTATCACACCAGTTTTGAAAACACTAATATCTAGGAGGCAACAGAAGAGCCATGAGAGTTCCACTTGTTAGATAACTGTTATTACTTAACATGACATGGCTTGCGTTCAGACAAAGCTAATTGTGGTTAGAGTTTCAGGTGAGGGCTATGGAATGTGGGTTCATATCCTCACTTAGCCATGGCCTTGGGTCAGTCACACTGAAGATAAAATGGGGAGGCAATAAGGGAGGAACGATATACGGTGATCTGAACTCCTTAGAGGAAGGATGAGATAAAACTATAATAAATTTTTTATTTAGGCTTGTTTGATTTAGCACCAGATTCCAGTGGCCTACACCATAGAATAGCAGCTAAAAATATATTATCTAACTAAAATCCAGAAATAAAACTTACAATAACAGCCTTAATAACAAAATGAAACATTACAGCAGCAAGACTTCATTAAAATAACATTATGGTTTCAAAACACCCCTAAATATATTGTGTTTACAGTGCCTGGATCGTATAACATTCTCCAGTGATTAGTATTTAAATTATATAAAAAGATGAAGTATGTTTAACTAGATGTCTGTTTAAGACTCATTTGTAATACTAAACCTACTTTGGAAAAGCTCTGTTATGCTTGTGTATCTAGATATTGCTTCTGTTCAGACCTAATATCAAACCATAGTTTCTGCTGGGCATAATTTTGAACCCAAACTGGTTTAAACTTCCAAATGTACAGACCAATTATAGTTTAGAGCTGCTTGTCTCTTTTCAGCATTCCATTTCCAGTTTAAGAAGCTTCCAAAGGCAGAACAATAACCATAACTATGGTTTGTCATTTCAGATATGTAAAACCATAGCATAAACCATGGTTTGTAATCTCACTTTAAACGAGATCCTAGTTTGTGGATTTAAGAAGGTTAAAAGGCTATTGTTTGTGACTTGTAGTTTTATAAATGCTTCTGATTAATTCAATGTTAACATTGTTTGGCTTAATGTTTTGTATATAATTTTCTTTGTGATACAAGTAAATGTGACTACATAACTAAAACTGTAAGAGTGTTTCCATGTTCCTGAGTCACATTGTGATTTAAAACAAAAGTAGGTGTTGATCAGAAAATAGCTTGCTCCTTTATTAAGGCCACTAGGGGGATGGGACAAAGTAGATGGAAATATATTCTACCCTTGATGATAACAGATTCTCTCCCCAATATGTTGGCAGCAGACTTGCATATCTGTTTAAGCATTCTCAGTTGTAATGAAGTAGTGTAAGATTGCCTTCTGTTCATGGTCCCATCGTAAAACACTGTTTAAGCACTGGCAGTTAATCTAATGGAGGAGAGCAGGTCCATACCTTCATTGCCCGCCCCCCTGCTATCATTGCGTGCCAGGGGCGCTCTCCCCAGCTGCTCCTGCACAATGCCAGCATGGACATGGCCTCCACCCATGCGTGGGGGGCATTTGCATGCTCAGCATAGTTGGTGACCACGCAAGTGGAGGTGTGCTGGCATCGTGCAGGGACAGCTGAGGTGAGCACCGCCAGTGTGCAATGATAGCTGTGTTGGAGGTGCTGTGATTAAGGGGGTAACAGAGGAGCAGGTATGGACCTGCTCTCCTCCATGTTAAAGGGATGTGTTGCAATTCAGCATCCAAATCATGTTTCATGCACATCCCTACAACAATTTTCATGTGAGCCCCCACCTGCAGTCTGAAGTGATCCAGCCCAGGCACAAGTTTATCAACTCAGTGAGAATTAGCCAGAATTTAACAGTGTTTTCTTTGTGCAACTCAACTCGAAATGTGGTTATTGTGTTGGCTTAATATTTTTGTGTCTACTTTTTAAATGTAAGAACATACGGTATTTAAAGCAGTGTCTTTTTTTAAAAAATCACATTGAAATGGAAATTTAGCTGAAGTTTTAGTTACCACACAGAACCATCTACTAAAGATTATTATATGCAAATGCTACACCTACCATGAGAGTTGCACATGTGGTTTTGTCAGTGAGCCACACTTCTTGCATCTGATACTCATGTAAGAAAAAATACTTCATCTTTACTGTTCATATATCAATGAAGCTAATCCTGGCACAAAACTGGTCCAGACCCCACAAAGTGAGTGTGTCCTGTAAACTATGCTGGCTTCCTCTCTCAAAGAGATTGCAGGGGAGGTCATCCCCCCAAAGGGAGACCTGGAACAACACTGCACCTTTGTTTGATTAAATCAGGCAACCCCTGCTGGCCCTGTTTGTTCTTGTCTTCCTTTGTAAATGAATGATGGATCAGTGTAGCCTCTGCTCAGGACATAGATTATTATTTAGCCCGTAAGTATGCCACAAGTTCACATACTTAAATAAATACAGTGTCATCTTTATGCCGTTCTTGTTGTTATTATTTTATTTTTGCAGTACCCATTGTAAAACAGACCTGGGAGAGAGAGGCTGCTCTTATTGAATACTACAGTGATTATGCAGAAAGTTCAATTCCTACTGTTGACATAGGAGTGCCAAATACTGATAGAGGTGAGTTTTTGAGGAGTGTTAACATTGTGTGCTATTACTTTGCATGGACAATAGAAAGCTTTCATAAAAGAATATACAGAAAATGTTGAGATGTCCCACTTTATGTTAGGGCTTCAGGTAAGATTGCTCACTGACCTCTCTAAAATGTGCAAAATGAGATTATCTCCCCCCACCCCCGCTCCCCGCCACCTCCACTCCCTGCCAATAACTTCAGTCTTACTATCGCTGCCAGCTGGGATTGGATTCAGAAAGATTGAGCAGCAATGAAGAGGGGCAGTAGCTCCTCCCTCTTGCTATAAAGACAGGCTTTCTGTAGGGATGTTCACGGATCAAATTTTTTTATTTGATTTATGCCCGAATCTAATCACCCCTGATTTGTTTTGGGTCCAAATCTGTCCCCCCGAATCACCCCAGGTCCGATTTCAGTTTTGATTTGATTTGTATTTGTATTGATTCGGTCCACTTTTAAAGGTCCTAGGGGCACCAAGTTTGGGTGGTCGGTAGGTTCCCATGGGTGCCACCTACCATCCATATTTCAAGACAGTGGTGCACTTGGTTGATTTTTTATTTTTATTTTTATTTTAGTTTTTACTGATTTTGTATATTTCCACCATAGGAAATGATGGGGATTCAAAGTTTTTCTATCATAACCCTAACATGGATCTTCAGCTTTAATTTTTTTTAAAAAAAAAGCTCTAGCCCTTATAGAAGTGGAATTATGGAGCAAAATATGTGGTCACTATTTTTCAAGTGTTTGGATTATTTAGTGTATAATAACTTTTCCTCAGAATGAATCCCTGTGAGGAATCATGGCACACCTTCATTTCTTCTGTTCATTTTGACTGTAATTGGACAGTGCCAACTGTCAACTGCCATGTGCCAACTACATCCCACTACAAGGCAATGGGGTACACAGTTTATTTTTTAGGAATTTTTTAAGTGTTTAGATTCTTTGGTGTCTTCATTACACACCTTCATTTTATCTGTTCATTTTTACCCCACTGCTTTGCAGGTGGTGAATTAGTGGCATCCCATGTGCCAACTACCCCCCAGCCCGCAAGCCACTGGGTGCTCAGTTTATATTTTAGGAATTTTTGAGATGTTTAGATTCTTTGGTGTTTAATGAATCCTCATAGGGATTAATTATGAGGAAAGGTTATTAGACACCAAAGAGTCTAAACACTTGAAAAAAATTCCTAAAACATAAACTGAGTAGTACCCCACTGCCTTGCAAGTGGGAAGGGGGTATAGTTGGCACATGGCAATTGGCACTGTCGAAAAGACAGTCAAAATGAATAGAAGAAATGAAGGTATGTAATGAATCCTCATAGGGATTCATTGAGGAAATGTTATTTATACACCAAAGAATCCAAGCACTTGAAAAATGGTGACCACATATTTTGCTCCATAACTCCCCTTCTACAAGGGCTAGAGCTTAGCTTTAAAAGAAAGAAAGAAAGCTGGGAATCTGGGGGAAATGATAGGAGGAATCCGAATCTCAAAGCGATTCAAATCGAATCTGGCGCAATTTGATTTGTACCCAAATCTAGCCAGTGGACCACAGGGGTGATTTGTTCTGTCTCCAAATTGCCCGAATCAGTTAGATTTGGGTACAAATCAATTTGTATCTGAATCAATTCGCACATCCCTAGCTTTCTGTCCCTGAGTGAACTGAACTATTTCCCACAATGTAGCTTGCAGAAATGGCAGCGACAGGAGGAGGTAGAAAGGCAAGAGCCCTTTGGTATGAATGGTTGAGATGGGCATTAGTTGGAGACAGAGGCAACTGCTTGTGCTGTTGGTGGCTGTACAGGAAGGGAGACTTGTGTTCTCAACCTTTTCCTGCCTGCTTTGCTCCTTGTGCCCATCATGCAGCACTATAAAGTGAGGACAGCAGCTGCCTAATCCAGCCACTCACCTGAGCCCTGCCACCTACACGCAATCAGTAAAGGCATTGGTTGTATCCGTCCAGGGATAGTCAAAGAAAGAGTGTTTTAGTTCTTTGACTGGCTGTGGCTATTCCAGGAAGAAGAAGAAACCAGGGCAAGCAGGGAAAAGAAAGCTGCCTTCTCAACAGAGGAAGTAAAAAGAGTGTCTTAAGATGTGAGAAAAACAAAGTCCAATAGCTCCCTTTCCCTCCACAGCAACCTTGCTTACTCCAAGGATCAACAAGGTCTGTTGTTCCTTGTCCTGTCTTACATACCATGCTCAGGCCCCAAAACCTTCTGGGTCATCCCTATCTAGCGCCAACAAAAATAAGCCAAAAAGAAAGATTTAAGGGTCTCTAGGCAGAACCCACCTGCCTGTGATGCAGGCCTGACACCCCTGACACTGCATGAGTCTAACAGATATCCGACCATGCCATGATACAAAGCCTGGAGTTGCCTGCCAAGTGATGAGAAGAAAGTGTGTGAAAACCTGGCCATAAAGAAAGACTTGTAGCTCTGTTAACTTGCATTCCATGATGCTTGTCCCAACATCCTTTTCTTTGGCACCTGCCTCCTCCAGTCCTCCTTTCCTAGGCTCCATGCTTTCTCTCTGCCTCCTTCCCTTGCTGTCCCTTTTGACTCTATTTGCCTCATCTGCCTCTTTCTTTCAGGCCTCTGAGGTATCAATTCCCTTCTGTTGCCCTATGCATTCCCTTCCATTCTTGGGTCCTCAAGCTGTTCCTGCGCATTCTGACTTCCTCTCTGTTGCCCTCCTTTGCCTCTATATCCAGGCTTCTCCATCAGCGTATCTCAGCCCCCTTCATACTTCAACTTTTCTCTTTAGGCTTGCTCAATCAGAACTGTCTCCATGAAAATAGGTGTGGGTAGACAAACAAAACTGGAGTACTGATAGCTGATTTTCTAAAGGCACACAAGCCTGCATTCTTAGTGTTTCTGTAGTTTCCCCCACTGCAGGTGCTAGGTGTAATGGATAATGTGGGGGCTTCTCCCAAGAGAGAGGTTGCAGATTCCCCAAACACATCCTGTTTCCCCAAACTTCATCCTCCTCTCACTTTCCATTGCTATCTCTCTTGCTCAGCCCAGTGTGGACCAGGAAGAGGTAGATATGCACACTGACTTAGAAACATAAAACATTATCCCCCCCCCCCCAATGCGTATACCCAGATGGATATATTTAAATATGGAAAATATGTTTTTCATAAACAAAAATATAATATAATGTGAAATATGTTTTAATTTTTAATAATAAATGCCTAAGCAAGCCATTTTTGGTAGGGCGGTGAATAAATCAAATAAATAAATACAGTTCAGACTCACAGCCTCATTCCACCAATATAAAATTCTGCTTCCATCAGTCTAGTAGTTGTGTGTTATAAATCAGATTGCTGCAATAACTATGATAGATCTTTATATCCATAACAAAGAACCTCGGCTGATTACAACTGAGGCTATTGGTGCATGAAGGACTTGATATATGGTGCTGGAATAATAACTGCCTATATCTGTCACTTGCTCAAGCTCAGAAATGTAGAAAGTGAAAAAGTAATTTTGTGCATAATCTTCAGTGGCTTTAAATGGATAAAGCATGGTTCCTTTGGACACACAGACTGAATTATCAAAACTCCCTGATCCAATGTTTCTAGATTCCATGTATCTTGCTTATACGACCTATTCTCTCATATAAATAAATGTGTGTTTTACAGTAGTAAAGGGAGGGAGATTGTTTTTGGAGAAAAATATGCCCTAACTTCTAAAAACAATTGAGTTGAAGATATGGGGTTGGATCACAACTAACTTCTGAGAACAGAACAAGTTCCATTTGCACAAGAGGAAAGAATTGCTTCTCCTCCTCCTCATTTCTCCTGCTCCTTGTGCCCCCTGAACAACTGCTCCAGAGAGTCCTCCAAGATTCAGGTCCATGTTTACAGGGAGCCGTAGGGGGAAGGGGTGATTTGCAAAATTGTCCATGCCCCCGCCCCCACCCATGTGGACAAATGCAATTTCATGCTAATTGAGATGAAATACATTGGCTGTAAACATCTTGGTATAATTTAAACTCATTTAAAACAAAAAATTAAAGGAGTTGGGGCTTCATAATGCATTCCAGGCATTTAGCATTAAATAGAACTGTAGATTCAGGGTGGTCAGGCAGCTTTTTTCAGTTTCAGACTGCAATCCTGTACACATTTACTTGAAAGTAAGTCGAGCTTAAGAAAAGATACATAGGTTCAAGGTTATTTAGCTTTGTATAATTATCATCATTTTGACATTATTTATGGGAATATGGAGCAGCAAGCACACCGCTTTTATTCAGTGACCTATGCTAGAATCAAATGTAAAACATTGTGAAATTTACAGTATATTGAGGACTGTTTGCTTGCTTTCTAGTTTGAGAGTCTTTGAGACACATATCCATCATACATTCAAGCTTGTCTTATGCTTATTTTCAGGTTTAGACATACAGTTAAAAATAATAATAATTTCCCATGGCTGTGGGAAATTATCTTTAAAACAAAATTTGCCCCAAAGCCTCATTGTTTCCAACTTGTAACTTTGTGTGTATTTCACTGCTCTTTGTCTTTGCATTAATCTGTACTTAATTTACAAGTGAATCTTTTGCTGGGAGAGAAGGGTGTAGTTCCAGTGACTTTGGCACCATTTGGGATTTCGATTTGAAATTACCCACATCTAAATTAGGCTGAAGAAGTTGGCCTTGGGAACACCTGTTATTAATGAACATGCCTTAGGACCTTCAAACCTCCTGTGCCCTCTCACAGCATAGTTCAGGCTCTGCACCCACTTCTGGATGACCCTGGGGGCAGGCAACAGAATGGGCTCCAATCCAAGCTCAGAGAGTACAGCAGACTAGGATTCCCTAGTCCTAACACAACCCTGTTGACTTCTATCATTTATCCAGGAGGTCCATATTAATGACAAATCAGACTGAAGGGAGGTCCACACATCCCTAATCTGAACATATGCTACTACTATACATACATTATTTGCAAACACATGTATCATCACTGCATTATAAATCTACTTATTGTATTCCTTTACTTACTTTTGCTTCATATCTAGGTCATTGTGGGAAGACATTTGCCATTTTGGAAAGATTTTTAAATCATAGCCCTTCTGCAGCTCCTTGGTTAGTTGTTGTGGATGATGACACTTTAATAAGGTATGAATTTCAGAAGTGGATGAAGCCGAATCATACATTGCTTTATGAGTCAACTTGTTTGGAAGCCATTGTTGCAAAGCTAACATGCAGATGTGGAGATCCCAAGTGAAACATGAAGCATAAATTCAGGTAGTTCATGAACCAATGTGATATTTCCAGTCAGACAGAAAATCAAAGTAATTTAAAGTAAATTAAAAACATCTCTCAGATGTGATGTTAAATATACAGTTGGGTACATGAAACACTCAACGTGGCAGAAAATTGGATCAGTGTCTTGAAAGATGGCAACCTTGTTTCAGCACTGACGATATTACTGAAAATGAATTAGGAATGACTATGGGAAGAAGCAGCAGCTGAAAAAGAAAAGACAAAATATTTTATTCCCAGTGCATGGAACTCTTTCAGTGGAACTTATCTTTTACAAACTCTCTCATTATTCATGGTAAGAAAAACTCCTTTATGTCTCTGAAGTTAAGAGAGCAATTCTGCTCAATACCACTTCAAAAATGGGTGGCATGGGAAGGGGCTGTAGCTCAGTGATAAAACACATATTTGGCATGCAAAGAGGCAACTTTGTAAGTTTTTGAACTTACATTTTTCAGAGGGAGAGCAACCATCCCAAGTCCAGCAGAGCACTTCTCCAGTTGGTGTTGGTGTCTGTTTTGGGTTTCCTTTTAGATTGTGAGTCCCTTTTGGGATGGGATTTTTAAAAAATCCATTCTTCTTTGTAAACCACTTCGCATACTTAGTTGAAAAGCAATATGTAAATATCCATCGTAGTAGAAAAGCCTAAGTTCAGGCCACACCATTGCCATTTAATGGCGTCTCAGGACTGGAATAGACACTGAAGAGCTGCTGCAAGTTGCAGTGGGCAGAAGTGGACTAGATGAACTAATAGGCAGATTTGGTATAAGGCAGCTTCATATTTATTTTATTTATTTATTTTACTTAATACATTTCTATACCGCCCAAAACGCAAGTTCATACAGACGTGGTTTTGAACGGTTCTTCTACTTTATCTTCAGAGACATGAATATAACAGTTGGCCATGGATATTGAGAGGGTTTGCAAGACTAGTTTGTTTGTTTGTTTGTTTAACTTGTATACCACCCAAAGTTTTGTCTCTGGGCGGTTAACAGTGACATAAAAAGAATTAAAACAAATATAAAAGTTTAAAACAGTTGTAACAATTTAAAAACAGCATAAAATGAAAACCTACAAATTTAAAAAGCTGAAAAAAGCTTAGGTGAAGAGTTGGGCCATTTCATTTTTAAAAGAGTTTTATTCCAAATGGATCTGGAAAATAAGATAGTAGTTAACATCCATACTAGCACTGAACTGATGCAACAGTGCTGACATCCAGACCAACACTGTGCCATTACACAAGTGGGGAAAGGCCATCTCTCCTCCATCTCCTTCCCCATGTGTGTCTCTCTTTCCCCATGAAGCCCACTGTGCCTCTGAAAATATGTCACAGCTCTTGGGGGAATATTTTCAAGATACCTGGAGCTTTTCCAGATGGGGCTTTTAGCTCAGAATGGAGGGTGTGCATACACACGTTGGCTGGATTCACACTGAAGTTTGTGCAATATATTGGGGAGTACTTCACACACAATTTGGATTTTTCATTGCAAGTTGTAGCCTAGCTCAATTTATGTCCTTGGGTTAAAAGAAATCCACTTTTTGTGTCGGATTTTTTGGACAAATTTGAACTTGCAGTAAAGCCTGCTGTCTGGAAGAGCTCTGGATGGGTTTCAGAGGGAATGGGAGATCAACTAAAATCATCCCTCATGAAACAGCACAGCATTTGTCTGGGTGTCTGCACAGGTGCAGTGTGCTATTCGGGATGCCAGCCACTCTCTGGATGTCAGCCATTGCCTTCTCCTGTATAGTTGTTCCTGTTTGTTTCCCTGCATGTTTTTTGGCGCTGTTTTGATTCTGTGTTCTTCCCAGGCTCTGAATGTGACACTGAAATAAAGATGATTATGTCCTCAGGTAATAGGATCACTGACTCCTCAAAGATGTAGGTCAGAATTATAATTTTAAAAATTAAGATCATTTTACAGAAGAACTTAAAGCTTATAATGTAGATACAGATGAGTGTGTTACAACTGTATTTTCAAATTAATAAAGGAAAGAAGAATAGTCACTGATTGTTAGAGCAAAAAGCAAGAACAGATGGGGGGGGGGAAACAATTCCTCTTTAAACCTAGTAGTGAACAACAACAAATGTCTTGCATATATTTAGAACTGAAGATTAGACATTGCAAGCAATAGTTTTCTCCTTCATAAAGAAAACAGTGGCCTAGAAAGAGACAAAACAGAGCACAAAAATATAGATCCTTAATAGGCTGATTTCTGTGAAACTCCACAATGGTTATTAATTTAATCCATTCCCGATATAAGGAGCTGTTTTTATACCAGTGTGTGTATATAATGTATTCTAAAAACATCAAGATATCATCTTATCTCTTTTCTATACTATCTCACAAAATCTGATGTTCACGTTGTAAATAGATACTGCAAGGAAGATCACATAATATCTGCCCCTTTGATTAGTTAGTTTGTTCTTTGAATAGCTCCATCTCTTTACACTTAAAGACTATTATGAAAAAGTGCTTCTGATCCTCAAATGTTAGCAGAAAAAATGGAACGTGTGCTACACCATGGCCAGCAACAGCAGCCAAACAACCTGGGCAATTGCTTCTGGTTTTAAATTTGCTATGCTAGTGTTGACAGTGATGCGCTTTGCAGAATCATTTTCTGGCATGGAATATCTGCATCAATCAGTGTGGGTGCATTAGCTGATGCCAAAATCAGAAGGGTCATCAGAGACATTAAATTGGAATGTAATGTCTTCAGTGCTTAAGAGAGAGAGCATAACATTGCCGTCTACTCACCTATGATAGTCTGTACTTGTATTACATATTGGCACAAAATGAGTTGCAAGTCAATCATACCAAAGGCACCAATATGGAATTCAGTAGGCACTGAAAAAAGGGTTAAATCAGTCAGTGGTGATGGGGAAATTGTTCCCTGCATCACATATAGCACCTTCTATCCCTGAGAAAGAGACATTTTTAAAATCTTGATTGTGAAAACACTCTAGCAGCTCTATAAATCATGAATAGTCACTTTGCAGTTTGTTTTCCCTTTTCAATCTGTAGTATGCAATTTATTTTTTATAATTCTTTTAAATAATGCCCAGGCTTCCTGGAGAGAGTTGGTCCTCCAAATTCTTCCCTTTAGCTTTTTCTTCAGTTCCTTTTAACCGGCTTTTGTTTTCCTTTTGTGTATCTATTTAGGTAGTAGTTGGCAAACTGATTCTAGAGATTAAAAAGACACCCTGTTGATTAATAGATTCTCAGTCTGATTGCTAAATATTGTGAACAGACCAAACTTGAATACAAATGTATTCAAAAGCTATCAGACTTCATTGCCAAAAGAATGATTCAGTAATAATAATAATTTTTAAAACTAATGTATTTCTTTTGGTATGTATACATCCATTGCCAAGGGTAGGAGGCCAAAACTTTACTGTAGCTTTGAAAAGTAACCATTCTTTTTTTTTTTTTTAGTATGAATTATGTTAGGAAAAAAACATTTTCTCAAAATACTGTGTGGAAAACATCCTGTTGATGTTTGTTGATAAAATATGAAAATAGAAAAGCTCTAAAAAGATGTCAAATAGGAAATGTGCCTTTTAAGTAGAATCCTAGGACTATTTTTAATTCACATTTAATCATGCTTTTACAGCATAGAAATTCCTACATGTAATGAGGCTACCTGTAGAGCAAAATGTAAGCCATGAACAAATATTATTGGGAGAGAGAAAATCTAGCTTAAAAGAAAGAAAAATGATGCCTTCCTAAAAGGTAGGAGAGGAAAGGCAATGATCACTTAAAATGCACAATAGCAAGCCTTCTACTGTACAGACCTAGCTATCCATCTTTCTTTATTTTAATTAAGTGTGTCGCAGCACTCCAGTTTTCCTGAACTTAACATTGTTGGAACATTCTGGGTGTCTATTTGGATAAAAGAGCTTATATTGCAATATATCTTCTAAGAAGTTTTAATGAAACCAACTTAGCACGAACATCTGAATATTCTAATCATACACAACCTCATATCATATGTTCTTATATATGGACTTCAAAACGATGAGGCGCTTCTCATGTGGGCACCAGCGTGAGCCCACAAGTTGTGATAGTACACTGGCGCAATGTACCTTTCACTAATTCTGTATATTCAGATCCAGTCAGAGATTTTTTTAAAGTGTTGGTGTGAAGTACCTGAATATCCACTCAAGGCTCTGGTCCCCAGGGGTCAGCTAACAAATCAAACAGCTGCCACCATCTCCTGTATTAGAGAACAGTAGGAATCTCTAATAATATCTCTGCCTGAACACTGGCAAGGCAGGAATGTGGGATGGGACACATACTCAAGAGCATCCAGGCCATCTGTTTGAACAGAGTAAATGGTTTTCTTTAACCAGGAACTGATATTCAGTTAACAAAGACAACAAAGTTATTAACACATAGAGTACTCATACTGTATTATGACTGTGGTTATTTTTCTGTCAACTTCTAGCTTCTTTCAGTCAACCTTTCACTTCAACTCCTCCTCTCAAGTATCACTCCCACCTGCCAATCGTTCTACTCTTGCAACATTCCATCTCACTCTCCAGCTGTCACTCATCATTCCATTGGAGTTGGGCATGCTCAACAGCCATATGGGGAGCTAGTGATCCAGTTTGGTGCTATAATCACCATTCTGGTTGGGGTGGGGGTTACACCATTTAGAAGCTCCATTATTTGTCAGCACAGCTTACATGGTTACAGGGCACAGCTTAAAAATTCTGAATAAAGGAAATCTCTCTTATAATAACAAATATAATCATGCTCTGAACCTGCTTCGTTCCTCTTGGTGCTGCTATAATATGTAAATACATTAAAATGATGAAGCCTGACATAAGAGATTTATTTTTTATCAAGAGCTATTTGGCTTTCAAGCTCTGAAATCATTTCTGTTTGCATTCCTTAGAGAATAGTCTGGGAAAAACTATAGATGTTTATTTTGAATTAAGGACACTACATGGCAGGCAAACTTATACATTCCTTTCAGACTGATATTTCATAAAGTATACAAATAGTACTTTGAAGTAAACCCAAGAGTATGTCTTTTTAAAATGAATTTAAAATGAATGTCTTCTGACTAGTTTATCTTCAGTGTCAACAATTAATCTACATGTGTTTTGCTTAGGCTTTCACCTTAAGGGCTTTGGAATTGTTTAAAGAATTAAATGTTTCAATTTAAAATAATTGTAACTGAGCATATTTTGTATTTTAGTATTTCTAGGCTCCGGAAATTACTCAGCTGCTATGATCCAAGAGAGCCAGTGATTCTTGGAGAGCGTTATGGCTATGGACTTGGATCAGGAGGCTATAGTTACATTACTGGTGGAGGAGGGTAACTCGTTTAATTTGAATTCCTCTGGGAACTAATTACACTTTGTAGTGTACTCAAGTAACCTGTTGGTGTACAATTTGAGAAGACCAGCATGAGGAGAATCCATGCACGGATAAGCTGCATGGAGAGGAGAGCTGGTCTTGTGGTAGCAAGCATGACTTGTCCCCTTAGCTAAGCAGGGTCTGCCCTGGTTGAATATGAATGGGAGACTAGAAGGGTGAGCACTATAAGATATTCCCCTCAGGGGATGGAGCTGCTCTGGGAAGAGCAGAAGGTTCCAAGTTCCCTCCCTGGCTTCTCCAAGATAGGGCTGAGAGAGATTCTTGCCTGCAACCTTGGAGAAGCCACTGCCAGTCTGTGTAGACAATACTGAGCTAGATGGACCAATGGTCTGAATCAGTATATGGCAGCTTCCTATGTTCCTAAGCTGTCACAGAATAATAGCAAGTACCACGAGAAAAACATGGTGTCCTAACTTTATTTTCAAGTGTGTGACTTGCTCTGTTAAGAAAAATTAGTAGAGATAGAAATGCTCTGCTTCTGAGATATATATAGCTTAGCCAAGTTAACACGCTGTTAGGGAAGTGCCCGAAGCACAGTTAGAGCTTTTTTTTTTAAAGGGTCCCATGAACTGTAAGAAAAAGGAGAGCAAGTCTTTACCATTCAGCTTCCTGCTGGTGTAGTGTGCGTCCCCCCAAAAAACGCATGCTGCATGCACAAGAACAATTTGCACGGTCAGCAACACCATGCTGACCACGCAAATGGCACCCGCGTATGCCTGGATGCCATGTGTATGCTGGTGCTATGCGGGGGTTTATTGGGATGTGCACTGCCCCAGTAGGAAGCTGAATGGGGCAGCGGAGAGCAAGTAAGGACCTGCTCTCCTTTTTAGTGGTGAGTCCGAACCGGTCCGGCGGCCATTCTAAGGAATGGCCGAACTGCCGGACCGGTTCGGCTCTTGGTGGTTCGGGTCCAGGTGGGGGGTATGACTTTAAGGGTGGGAGGGCTTGTTTACCCCTCCCGCCTCTTCGGCCCCCTCCAGCGCCCGTATTTAACTTAAAAGCGGGGCGCTGGAAACCAGCCGCCGCTACCGCCGCCCCCCCCGAGCAGATTAACGATTAAGGGTGCCCCTGCCGTCGCCTGCCCACCCGCCAGCCAGCCAGCCAGCCCTCCCTCCCAGCTGCCCGCCCGCCCGAGTGTTTCCTTACCCAATGCTTGAAGTAAACGAGAGGAGCTACCGAACGGAGCTCCTCTCGTTAGCAAGGCCTCCAGAAGACTGAAGGCGCTTTGCGCGCGCGCGCATGCACGCACCACAAAGGACGCCGGAGGCCCGGTCTACCCGCCGGGAAAAGGCTGGGTAGACCGGGCCTCCGATCTACCCGGGTAGACTAAATTTCATTTGGGAATGGGTACATAACCAGGCACCTTGTTAATAGCTTTAACTAGTGACAAGATCTTGCATCACATTAGTGGTAAAGAAGCAATGCAGTGTACAAAATCAGTTATTACTAACATTATACCACCCATTATATTAACCAAGGGAGTGTTTGTGCACTCAGTGCATTTTGATTCCTTCAGGCACATCTTAGTTTACCCAATGCCTTTGCAGTAGTAGAATACTGTGAGTTTGTGATAGTGGTAATCATTTGGAGCTTCTTATAGTGAAACATGGCTTTCTTAAACTTCTTGTTGGCTTTGTCACTTAAGGATGGTCTTCAGCAGAGAAGCAATCCAAAGATTATTTGCTAGTAAGTGCCGGTGTTACAGCAATGATGCCCCTGATGACATGGTAATTGGAATGTGTTTCAGTGGTTTAGGAATTCCAGTAACACACAGCCCTCTTTTCCATCAGGTGAGTATTGAAATGATTGTTTGCTTAGAATGTTTATATTTTGCCTTCCAATTGAATAATCTTCCAGACAAGTAATAGTCTTTAACACTACCATCAAATTCAGTATATATAATATACTAATCGCTCATGGGCGCAAATCACTTCATGAGCGTTACACCAATCCTGTAGCAGCTTCACTGGTTACCAGTCCACTTCTGGGATAGATTCAAAGTGCTGGTCTTAACACCTAAAGCCCTACATGGCTTGGGACTGGGATACCTGTTGGACCACATTCGCCCATTTGAACCTGCCAGTGCCCTCCCCTCGTCATCTCAGGCCCTGCTCATGGCCCTGTCACTATCAGAGATCTAGTGTCAGGGACTAGAGACCAGGCCTTTTTGGTTGTGGCCCCTTGACTTTGAAATGCCCTCCTGGAAGAGCGTTGCTATGCTCTGTCAATTAGTGTTTTTTAAGAAGCAACTGCAGATGTATCTTTCTCTGCTGCTGAATGAGGACATCTCACATGGGTTATCCTTCCCGCATGCTCCAGAGAGCAGGGCAGTCAATTAAGCAAAGTCTTTAAGAGACCAAGAATGATAGCCCCTCCCAGTTCAGTTTGTTTTGCACCAGCTCCAGAGAAGGTCTACTTTGCATTCTGCCAAGCTCTACCATTTGTCTGTTTGTCTTTGCACACCTTATTTGTGTACCTTTTCTGCTTCCCTGGAAACATCTGTTCTCCCATTTTTCTTCTCTTCCATCGCCTCTCTCTACTGATAAAAAGAAAAGAAAAAGCTTTTTCTTTCACCTTTCCCCTCTTTCCTCTCCTTTAACTTTCAATAGAGTGCTCACGGAGCAACATTGTGAATGTACTTATGCTGAAGGGGAAGAAGGCATAGATGTTCTAGCCCACCAGTCGGCCCCAGCACCACAAAATACTGGTGCACATTCCCATGCACAGCCCTTCGCAGACCTGCTGGTCCACACCAGAGCCAGTTGAGGGACAGAGGGGTACTGACTCCATGGAATTGCCTTTGGGTCCTCATCTCCGAGACACGATCATCCACGTCCCCCACCACCATGGGAGGGAAGCCTGGGCCTTTGGATCACCCTGCCCCCTTAGAGGGCTCTCTAGAGGTCTCCTAAGGGCTGAAGATGCCTTAGGTGCTGCCGCCTAGGCAAGCACGCCATGGTACAGCTGATCTGGCCCCAACTCGGAGATGCCATTAAGCCCACCTACAGGAGGCCCGCTGGATGTGGGAATGGGTGGGGAGGACCCTAACACAGGGAGAAATCAACCTCCGCAGCTCCCAGGGCCACAAGAGATGCCAGTTCTACCTCCTACTTCCAACCTGGGAGGCCAGCCTTGAAACAAAGGAGACAGGGAGCAACCTCCATTCACTCCCACTCAGCCTGAAAATCCTGCAGATTCTGAGGACATTGGCATGCCTGTTCCCGAGAGACCTGCCACACATAAGCCAATGAAGCCATGGCCATCTGATACCCCTGATCCCAACCAGCTAGGGATGTGCATAAAACCGGTTCTCCCGGTTCGGTTCGGATCCGAACCGGGTCCGAACCGGACCAGGGTGGTTCGGTTTTGGTTTTGCCGAACCACCCCCCCCGGTTCGGTTCGGATCCGAACCGGTTCGGATCCGAACCGAACCGGTTCGGATCTCAAAAAATAGCTGGTTTGAAAGGGGACCTTGTGTTCTACCTGCCACCCAAATTTCAAGTCGATTGGACCTTCCTCTGATTTTTTACAATTTTTTTAAAAAAATTCAATTTTTGCCCATAACTCCCTATGTGGAGCACTTAGGGGCAAAAAGCTGGGGTGGGTGGTAGCCACCAATGGGTGTCCTCCACCCCAACAATCCCAAGGCAATTGGTTGCTCCTAGTATTATTGGTGAATTTTTGAAAAAAAAAATTCCCATTGACTAGAATGGGGGTTTGGGGCTGCCCCAGACCCGGCTCTGTGGGGCAGCATCACCACCAAAGTGGGTCCAGGGCCATGGCAAAAATGGCCTCAGTCCTTCCCAGCAATCCCCGGAGAGATAGGAGTGATGGTTTTTTTTATTAAGATTTTCTAAGGCATTAAATAATATCTAATTGGAAAGAATAGAATGTGTGTCACTGGGTGAAAGGTGATAAAAAGCCACATAGAGAGACAGTTATTCATTTAATGCCTTAGGAAATCCTAATAAAAAAACCATCACTCCTATCTCTCCGGGGATTGCCGGGAGGGACTGAGGCCATTTTTGCCATGGCCCCAGACCCACTTTGGGGGTGCTGCCACCCCACAGAGGCGGGTCCGGGGCTGCCCCCCAAAAAACCCCAATCTAGCCAATGGGATTTTTTCTCTTCTTTTCAAGAAATCCACCAACAATGCTAGGGGCACCCATCAATTGCCACCCCAGCCTTTTTGCCCCTCTCTCTGGGCGCCCTAACACTTAACACCTAGTACCTACCACCTACCCAAGCAAGATGACACTCAGAGAGACAACACACCAACTCTCTGATCTAACAAAAAGGCCACTGCTGCTGCTGCCTGCCAGCAGTGGAGCAGCACACTAAGCACACACACAGAGAAGAAGCAGGAGGCGGAGTGTGGATTCTATGATAGCATATTAGAGTGGATTGATGGTATCTCATTGAAAATCTCATTTGCTATCATAGAATCCACACTCAATACCTCAGAAACAAGAGAACCCTGTACCCATGGGGGTGCCCCTACCAGAGATCTCTGTACCCCATGGGTTAGAAACCCATGGGGGTGGTTGGCACCCTATGTGCACTACACCACCACTTGCTCTGGGCCACCCCAGCACCCCCATGTGCACTTATAGGGCTGCTGAAAGCTCCATTATAACTTATTATGAGGAAAAACCTTAAAGACGCGTAAACTTCAAAAATCACTTAAAAATCACCTCTTTGCCCAATTCCTTTCAAATAATTCTGATAGATTCCTTGCCCACCCTAGGAACTACCACCCACCACACTGCACTCTACGACACCCCTTTCCCCCCGACGTGAAGCTACACATTTGCTGCAATCCTAATTATTCTCTATGAGGAATTCAAAAATACTTAACAATTCACCAATAATCAGAGGAGTGTCCAATTGCCTTGAGATTTTTTGGGTGGTAGGCACCCATGCCTGTCTACCACGCACCCTGCTTTTGTGCTCCTAAGTCCTCCACAACAGGGTATATGGACTGGTTCAGGTCCCATTATACTCAATGAAAAAAATAATTAAAAATATTTCAAATATTCATAAAAAATCATAGGGGTGTCTGATTGCTTCAGGGTTTGCATGGTTGTTGGCACCCATGAGTGCTCCACAATAAGAAATAATGGCCTGGTTCGGGTCCCATTATATCCTATGAGAAAAAAATAAAAATATTTTTCAAAAATTCATAAAAAATCATACGAGTGTCCGATTGCTTTGGGGTTTGGGTGACAGGTACCCCTGGGTGCCAGCTACCATCTGACCAATTTTCAGCTTTCTGAACCGATCCGAACCGGTCCGAACTGGTTCGAAACGAACCACCCCCAGTTCGGTTCGGATTCGAACCGAACCGGGGGTGGTTCGGTTCGATCCGAACCTCCGAACCGGAACCGGTTCGGACCCGAACCGGTTCGGATCCGAACCGGTTCGCACATCCCTACAACCAGCCACCCCAGAATCTGACCATACCCACATTCCTGGGGGAGGTGCCTTTGTCCTGGCTGTCCTGGCTCCAGGACTTCTGGAAAAATCATTGCAGCAACATAATATGCTTAAATCCTCCAAGAAGCATTCTAGGCCCATAGAAATTTCTTATTCCTCCTCAGAAAGCAACCCTAAAAAGAAAAAGGAAAACATTATAAGCACAAAAGAGCCTCAAAGTAAAAAAAAAGAAAGAAAGAAAAAGAAAAAGCCCAAGAAACCTAAAAATTCAAACTAAACGTAAAAGCAATAAGGTTTCTCCTCCTCACTCAGCATTATCTGAAAATGATTCCCCAGATCCTCACGCGGAATAGCCTAATGACCCTTTGTTGTCCCGGGGTTCAATCTTCCCCTGGTTCTTCCAGCAGAGTATCCAGGCAATTTAGACCAGGAATTACACTCTAAAGAAGAGGGGGAATGGTCTGGTGACCAACTGTTGAACCATCCTCACACTCACATAGATTGTAACTACTCGATTACTTCTCACACCCCTGCTAACATGGCAAAGAGGCACCTTTTAATGTGGTGATTTTCTTTATTTAGTAGGGGGAAAGTAACTGGCCCTATCCACCCCCAACATAGTACAGGTGAAACTCGGAAAATTAGAATATCGTGCAAAAGTCCATTAATTTCAGTAATGCAAATTAAAAGGTGAAACTGATATATGAGACAGATGCGTTACATGCAAAGCGAGATAAGTCAAGCCTTAATTTGTTATAATTGTGATGATCATGGCGTAAAGCTCATGAAAACCCCAAATCTCCAATCTCAGAAAATTAGAATATTACATGGAACCAATAAGACAAGGATTGTAGAATAGAACAATATCGGACCTCTGAAAAGTATAAGCATGCATATGTATTCAGTACTTGGTTTGGGCCCCTTTTGCAGCAATTACTGCCTCAATGCAGCGTGGCATGGATGCTATCAGCCTGTGGCACTGATGAGGTATTATGGAAGACCAGGATGCTTCATTAGCGGCCTTCAGCAAATCTGTATTGTTTGGTCTCATGTCTCTCATCCTTCTCTTGGCAATGCCCCATAGATTCTCTATGGGGTCAGGTCAGGCGAGTTTGCTGGCCAATCAAGCACAGTAAACTGTATACTTTTCAGAGGTCCGATATTGTTCTATTCTTCAATCCTTGTCTTCTTGGTTCCATGTAATATTCTAATTTTCTGAGATTGGAGATTTGGGGTTTTCATGAGCTGTACGCCATGATCATCACAATTATAACAAATTAAGGCTTGACTTATCTCGCTTTGCATGTAATGCGTCTGTCTCATATATCAGTTTCACCTTTTAATTTGCATTACTGAAATTAATGGACTTTTGCACGATATTCTAATTTTTCGAGTTTCACCTGTACCTCCAGTGACTGTTGCTGGTTTCTATCTTATGTTTCTTTTTGGATTGTGAGCCCTTTGGGGACAGGGATCCATCTTATTTATTTAATTATTATTTCTCTGTGTAAACTGCCCTGAGCTATTTTTGGATGGGCGGTATAGAAATCATATTAATAACAACAACAAGTATTACATGCACTAGGGCTACATCAAATTCAATCCCAGGAACAACCAGCCCCTTCAAGGTAATCTTTGGTGCTCCCCATTACATCATCACAGGACCTATTGTTTCCCCTCCCTGAGATTTTTTCAGAAACAATGAAACAGGAATGGCAGTCACCATCAGAACACAAAAAGACTGCTCTTCTTGCAAATAAATTTTATAGTTTTGTGTCTACCACCGCAGCTATGTTTAAGATGCCACTGGTTGACACTACCGTGGCAACCCTGACTGCTGCCAAGAAACACCAGGACTTCCTCCTGGTGATTCGCCATCTACTTCAAATCTCTGCAATAGAACCGGTACCAGTACACCAAAGAGACAAGGGCATATAATCTGTTTTATTTACCATGCCCAAAAAGGACGGCTCCTTGAGGGCCGCCCTAGACCTAAAGTTCCTCAACAAAAGAGTAAGGCAGAGAAAGTTCTGCATGGAGACCCTTCACTCCATTGCAGAAGCACTACATCATGCAGACTATTTGGCATCAGTGGATCTGACCGAAGTGTATCTCCACGTGCCAATTCACCCACAGTCCCGTCATCTACTTCGCTTCAAGTACAACAGTCAACACTAGCAATATACTGCTCTCCTCTTCAGGCTCTCTTTGGCTCCAAGGATTTTCACAAAAATACTGGCATCATTGATCGCACACCTCAGACTACAGAATATCAAAGTATTTGTGTATTTAGACTATCTCCTCATCCAATTCCGTCCAAGGAAACCACAGAATCAGGCCTGAACACCACCCTACGCACACGGTCAGCACATGGGTTCCTGATCAACAGGGTAAAGAGCTACCTAGAACCATCAACACAGATACAATGCCTACGAGTTCTCATAGACACCCTTCAGGATCACCTGTTCCTGCCACAGGACCATATTGTTAAGATAAGGACTTATTCAAAAAGTCTGTATCTTGCATGTGGTGCCTTTCCTCACGCTGGCGCAACTGCTAAGCCTCATGGTGGCATCCTTAGATGCGGTTCCATGGGCACATTTCTGCCTCTGTCCAGTGGTTCATCTTACCACACCAGAAGGCAATAGCTCAGTGCCAAGCGACCAAGGTCCATCTGACTCCGACGGTCAAACTATCACTTCACTGGTGGGTTCAGCCTACTCATCTATCCAAAGGAAAGCCTTTCATGGATCCAGAACCATCGTGATAACTGACACCAGCCTGTCAGGATGGGGGGCACACTGTCTCCAACATTCAAAACAAGGAAAGTGAATACCACAAGAGGCTTGCTAAAACATCAACTGGCTGGAATTGAGGGCCATTAGTTGTGCACTACAGGCATTCCAACCCATCATCCAATGACATCATGTGTTGGTTCGAACCAACAACATCACAGCCAAGGCCCATGTGAACCACCAAGAGGGACATTATCCAAGTTACTTCATGAGGAAGCAACACTACTACTTAAATGGGCGGAGATTCATCCCTCATCTCTAGTAGCTGATCCGCAGATCTCTGAACAACCAGGCCAACTGGCTCAGCCGACAGGATCTACAGCCGGCAAACTGGAGCCTAAACCCTCAGACTTTCCACCTTCTTACTCAGACTCTGGGTCCCCCTCAGATAGACTTATATGCATCTCCACTCAACGTGAAGCTCCCATGATTCTTCTTTCATTTCCTTTGCTGGGGAGCGGAAGCAGAAGATGCACTCTAAGCCCCATGGCCCAAAGAACTTCAGTATGCATTTCCACTAATTCCAGTGCTGAGCTATCTACTCTGCCGCATCCACCTCCTTCAGGCACAAGGAATACTAGTGGCTCCATACTGGCCAAACCGCAAAGGTTTCCAGAGATACTACATCTCTCCATTGCTGGTCCATGGCTCCTTCCAGTGTCCCCAGACCTCCTCAGCCAGGGCATCACAACTTGCCATGGTTCAAGCTTGCTGCCTGGTGATGAGTGCAACATCCTGAAGCACCACGGCTACTCCTCCACGGTCCTTGACACCATCTTGGCATCCAGGCAGGCTTCCACCAACAGGATCTACCAAAGCACCTGGCAGGTGTTTCTATGCTGGTGTCGTAAAAGCAAGCTGGAGGTCAAACAGTGTGGTATCCCCAAACTCCTACTCTTCCTCCAAGATGGTCTGGACAAAGGTCTCAAGGAAAACACCATCAAACATTATGTGGCCACCCTGGCCAACCTACTATCTCCCTCCAAAAAGCGAAGCTTGCATTCTTACCCTCACCTCAAACGCTTCCTAAGAGGTGCAACTCTCAACCCACCGCCAGTCATACACAGATTCCCCTCCTGGGATCTTCACAAGGTACTACAGGTCCTTCATGTGCCACCGTTTGAACCCCTGCATTCTGTACCTATTCATATTCTGTCATATAAGCTGTTATTTCTAATTACTATTACTTTGGCTCAGAGAATCTCAGAAATCCAGACCTTGTCGGCAAATCCTAATTTCTGTGTATTCTTGGTTTGATTCCTGATCTCTCCTTGCTACCTAAGGTGGCATCCATCTTTCATTGCTCTCAGGACATGGTGCTACCTTCCTTTTGTCCCAATCCTACTCACCACAAGGAAGAGGAATGGCACAAGTTAGACGTAAGCCGCTGCCTGAAGGCTTACCTGTTTAGAACTTCATCATTCAGGTCTACAAACGCACTCTGTGTCTCTTTGCTGCCATCTTTCATGAGTCAGCAAGTCTCTCTTACCACAATTGCAAGATGGGTTAAGGCATGCATCACAATGGCTTACGAGGTCCAACACCTACTTCCACCTCTCAAAATAACAGCACATGATCAGCGGCAACCTCAGCTGCATCTTCTACAAATGCACCATTAGCGGACATCTGCAGCATGGCCACATGGTCATCTCCATCCAATCAATCAATCTTTATTATGGTCACAGACCATCATAAAGTACAAGAGTGATTACATGTTAAAAGTGAGAGTAGATAAAAGGTGATTACATATAAAATGGTACATATTAATATTAAAAGGACTAAAAATACTAAAAGTAGTTGCTAATACACCAAAAGCATAAGGGCCTAAACGCCTGAGAAATAATAGAAGTCATAAAAATGCATAAAAGGGGGGGCATAAAAATGGATGTAATGAAGTTAAGATACATGAGAAGACAGAAATATATAACATCCTAAGTAATAAAACTGGAAAATAGCCAGATGGAGGTTATAAGGAGCAGTAAAATGGGAGGCGTGTGAGCAATTGCAGGGCCTGCCCAGAGTCACCGAGAGTCAGATTAAGGCTGATAGGACTCACTGCCTGTCATCCTCCGATGAATGCTGATCGCAGCCACACAGGACCCAGTGACGCTATATGTGATGGCAGGCTTAGAGTCAGAGAGTAGCAAGTAGCTGTAGAATTGGCTCAGACGACCTGGATACTTGCTTAGCAATGGAAGGATGAGGGAGGCACAAATGTCTCTCTATAACGAGCAGTAGAGGAGAATATGCTCAGTAGTTTCGATCTGCCCTAGGCCACAGGGGCATAGTTGCTCTGCAAATGGGGTCCTTCTAGAATGGCCTTCTAGCACTGCTGAAGGGAGGCCATGGCAGTGAGCCAAAGTGAATGCCCTTATGTGCTTTGGAACCTCCAGTTGGGTGAGGTATGCTGCTGGAGAAGCAGAATATCTGAGCCAGTCACTGATACGAAATTTTGGGACACTGCTGAGATCGGTTTGGTGCTCAATGCCTATAATGTGCTGCTTGATGCTTGCTTTTGCCAGATTGTAGCCCATGCTGAGCAAGGTCAAGGGGGAAAGGCCCAGAGTACCTATTTTTGTCTCATTTGTCTGAATCCAGCTAGATTGGTAATCATTGTGTAGGGTTAGTGGGGCAAGACCAATTGGGCAAAAGGATAGTCTGAGCCAATAACAGAGAATGGCCACCTATACCCTAGCCTCCAGCTTGATCAGGCCTGTCTCCAGGCGCAGAGTGGCATTGGAGACATATCTCAATACTTGGAGCACTGTCTGCAGGAATTTAGATTGTACAAGTTCCAGAGTTGCAATCTATCTACTCTCACTTTTAACATGTAATCACTCTTCTACTTTATGCTGGTCTGTGACCGTAATAAAGATTGATTGATTGATTGATATCATCTCCATCCATGTTTACCAAACTCTATAAGTTGGACATCCTCAAGTCTTCCCAAGCCACCTTCAGCAGATGTGTGCTCCAACACGTCCTCCTGCCCCGGCAGCCAGTGATGCCTTCCACCCAGGTCTCTTAGCTATGGCATGTTCCACATGAGATGTCCTCATCCAGCAGCAGAGAAAGGAGCATTGGTCACTTACCGTGAAGGCTGCTTCTTGCTGCTGGATTTCAGGACATCTTGACCCTCCCTTTGGGCATCCCCGGCTACTGGTATGCACTTTCTTTCTTTCCTGACTTTTTTCCAGTATACATTTACTTCTTTTCTTGTAATTTGGCTTGGCTAAACCAAACCGGGAGGGGCTATCCTTCCCGGTCTCTTAGACTTTGCTTAATTGACTTCCCTGCCCTCTGGAGCATGTGGGAAGGATAACTCGTATGAGATGACCTCAAATACAGCAGCAAGAAGAAACCTTCATAGTAAGTGACCAATGCTCCTTTTTTAGAGAGGCTTTTAAATATCTTATCCTCTGCTTTCATCTGGTAGGTTTTTTAGTGTTTAGCTTTTTAACTTTTTACTGATAACTTTTAATTTCAGTGTTGAAACTTATTTTAATTGTGGTTTTAGTCTGGGTTTTAAAAAAACTTTTTAACCTTATTAATTTTTTTATCTTTTATAGTATCAATTTTATTAATGTTGTAAGTTGCCCCAAGCAGCAGTGCACTTATATGGCCCTATAACTGGCCCTATCCACCTCCAGCACAGTACCTCCAGTGACTGTTGCTGGTGTCTGTCTTGTGTTGTTTTTTTTAGAATGTGAGCCCTTTGGGGACAGGGAGCCATCTTATTTATTTATTATTTCTCTGTGTAAACCGCCCCGAGCCATTTTTGGAAGGGCGGTATAGAAATCGAATTAATAATAATAATTTTATACACACACACACACTTACCCCATACATCAAGGCCATTTATATTAAAAGTATATTATTGGCATTGTACTAAAAATGAAAATGTATTACTAGGATATTGTTTGCTTCTCCATAGTACCTGCTCTAGTAAATGCTAAGGGTTGAAATAAACGGCAATTACAAACTCTAAATGGGGTGTTGCACTTTGTTTGGCAGAGTGGTAACCACATTAGAAAGCACTGAAGTGTTTAAAGACAGAATGGCAAAAACAGGGTTTTTTATTAGCAGAAAGCTGTACAAACTATAAGAATAATAGGAGAGGAAGGAAATCCTAACAGATTGTTAGGATCTCAGTGCTTCAAAATCATACTTATTTTTGCAGTTATGGTCTGTCACAGCCTCTGCTTTTAACACAATACTAAGAAAATTTAGCATCTCATTTTATCTGCATATAAGACTTTTCTTTCTTTCTTATCTAAAACTTAACACTAAATCAGTTTCATTTCTCTTTTTTTTTCAAAGCTGTTATCTTGCATTCCAGAATGTTGGTATCAACATAATCTATAAGTGTTTTAAATGTTTAGCTCCTCTGTTTTCCAAAAATATTAGTAACACATCAATTTTCTGCTATGGTTTTGGCATTTTTATACATTTTTTGTTTTGTTCAGTTTCTATTCTCTCCCACATAGTTTTCTAAAAGATAATCTCTATTTTCCTTGTACTTTAGGATAATGTAAAATTACTTGCTTGTTCATTTACTGTGCATCTTTTCCAGAATACTAAGCATGTTTATTTAGAATCTATTTGTAAATGTAATATTAAAGCAACTGCCCTGGGAGTTGATTATTCCAGTTCTCCACCAGAGTGTCGACAGGGTCACCAGCAGAGCTAACAGTAAATCCCTCCAAGGCTTCCTGGAATCCTATGGGATCCAATAACCTTCTCAGACAGATCATCCTAATGGGCCCTCCACCCCGCAGAGGTGGGACGTGGTCATGAGTCCAACCTTAATCAGATGGTGGCCCGTCCATGATAATGGGGAAATCACCGGCATCCCCACCCACAGAACACCACCCTGTTCACAGTGAAAGTCCAGATCAAGCATGTCCGTCAGCATTATGCGTCGGTCCCGAGACCACTTGGGATAGGCCCACAGTCGTCATGGCTGCTATGAACTCACAAGCCGCCCCAGACAAATTGGTCCCAAAGTGGACATTGAAGTCTCCCAGCACCATAAGCCTGGGAGACTCCAACGCCAAACCCTAGACCAAGTCTGTCAACTCAGTTAGGGACTCCATCGGGCAGTGGGGCGATCGGTATACCAAGAGAAGTCCCAGTCTATCCCTGGTCCCCAAACTTAGGTGCACACATTCAGTACAGTCAGACACTTCGACAGCAATCCTGGCAAGGGAGATATTGTTCTTATAGACCACAGCCACTCCACCTCCCCACCCACCTCCCCGCACCTGCTCATCAACAGAGTACCCTGGAGGGAGAAGCTGGGACCACACCAGACCACCAGCCTTCCCCACCAAGTCTCTGTAATACATACCAGATTGGCCCCTTCATCCAGAATCAGATCATGGATGATTTCAGGTTTATTCTGGGCCAACCTGGCATTACGAAGGAGCAAGACAAGGCTCTGTGGGTGGGTGGCATTGCTTTCCAAGGTTAAAGAGCTGGCAGGACAGCCAGAAGGGGAAACAGCAATTAAGTTTCTGATTCCTTTTCCTTTCAACGGCCTGCTGACCTGTCAGCGTTACTTCTTCTATTCCCCACAACCACTGGAATATCTGCCCATAGTCAGTGGATACATCCACTGTCTCCACATCTCCAGATAGACCCAGACACATTAAAACTCAACTCACCCAGGATTTTAGAAGCCAAATTAAAATACCCACCCACCTTCACACACCATAAGGGCTCCTGAGCCAAACAGCCTTGCCCTCGCCCTCATTATTCCCCCAAAGTGGCTCCCCCAAAAGGGCAACCCCTTTTGGTGTCTCCCCTTTGGTGTTGGCCTGCTGCCACAGGCAGCCTTCCTATGAAGCCCAGAGCTAGGCAGCTGGCCCCAGGAACTGCTGAGTCACCCACCCCTGGCTCTAGTCCTGCACACACTCCCCAGATGTTACCCAGAGGCAGCAGGCTGTAGTCTTACAGGGGGAAGCAGAAGCAGGCAGGTGGTAGCAGAAGGAGCCAACAGCACACACTCGGTCTCTCACCCCGAGCAGCACATAAGAGGAAGCAGATGATAATCTTCTCACTCCTCTGCTGGGCTTCTAGGGGCTTCATCTTCTAGCATCAACTGTTTACATTACGAAATTGAATCACTGTTCCTTAATCTTGGAGCATTGCCTTCCATCCGCCCATTAATTGGTTAACATATAATGAGGTATATGTTACTGTGAAGTACTTTTTCACACAACGCATAATCAACTTGTGTAATTCTCTGCCACAAGATGTAGTGACAGCCAACAACCTGGATGACTTTAAGAGGGGTTTGGATAACTTCATGGAGGAGAGGTCTATCAACGGCTACTAGTCGGAGGGCTATAGGCCACCTCCAGCCTCAGAGGCAGGATGCCTCTGAGTACCAGTTGCAGGGGAGTAACAGCAAGAGAGAGGGCATGCCCTCAACTCCCTTCTGTAGGCTTCCAGTGGCATCTGGTGGGCCACTGTGTGAAACACGATGCTGGACTAGATGGGCCTTGGGCCTGATCCAGCAGGGCTGTTCTTATGTTCTTAACTGTTAATTGATTTGAATTGTTTTTATTTTAATGTAAACCGCCCTGAGCTATTTTTGGAAGGGTGGTATAGAAATCAAATAAATAAATAAATAAACCTGGAAGAAAGGAAGCGTATTTTACAATTATATTTATAAAAGTGGATTTTTGCTTTTTTTACCCTTCACATTTAAGTATAATAAAAACAAGGCAGAATCTAAAACAAAGATTAAAACAAAGAAGCAAAGCTGAAAGATTTAAACCTAAAAAGGAGCATAAACGTTACAAAGAATTATTTCTTTTTGGAAAGTGATTTGATTCCTACTTGGAGCTTATTCAGTGCAGAAGCCAACATTGGGCAACAGGGTTCAAAGAACCTGGGCTGCTGCCCCTCATGGGCCACGCCTCGCAATCCTGACACTCCCCCGTGTCTGACGTCAGATGCAGGGGTGTGGTTTAGCTCCCAAACGGGGCCACGCAACGCTGTTCTGGAGTTAGATGGCCAGCACGGATTTCGCAGTGCGGCCAGGAGTGGCTCTCCCTTCCTTTAAGACAGGGAGAGTCTCTCCAGCTGCGCTGCGAATGCAGCCAGCCAATTTAACTCCCAAGCGGGGCCATGCAGCCACTTTGGGGAGCTAAACCACGCCCCCATGTCTGACGTCAGACACAGGGGCCTGGTTTAGCTCCCTGTGTCTCATGTCAGATGCAGGGCGTGAGGGCGGCCGCAGTGGCGGCTGAACATGGGCCACCGCTGGCCTCCCTCCACCACTGATTCAGTGAGACACACAACTTTACAACATTATTCAATTTGTATGAGAGGAGGTGTGCTCTTTCCAGGCAGTATTTACTTGATCAAAATAAGTACATATTTATAGGAACTTAATAAATACAAGTTCCTATAGTTAATATTTTTGATTATTGATACTTGTTTTGATAAAGTAAATATGGTCTGGAAGAAGCACACCACCTATCATATAGATGGAATAATTCTGTAAAGTTGTGTGTCTCACTAAATAATCTCCACATAGGAATTGAACCCCTTTCCACAAAGAAATCATTCTTTTTTATCTTCAGCAAAAACACTGATAATAACTACACCATTAGACAATTAAGTGGAACTAACACTATATGGAATGCAGTAATACTCCAAATATCCAAGATCTCATGCTATACATAGTCTGGGAAACATACCAGCGGGGATTCAAACTGGCAACCTCTTGCTCCCTAGACAAGTTACTTCCCTGCTACTAGGAAAGAGAAAAAGAGCGAAGACAGTGTTGCGGGGGTGGGGAATAGGAATGCAGTTTGACAGTGGGGAGGAAAAACATACAAGAGACGGCAAGAAGGTAAGACAAGACAGTAGAGAAGGGGGAAAGGACAGGTGGGAAGAGGGAGCAAAGAGAGGAGAGCTGGTCTTGTGGTAGCAAGCATGACTTGTCCCCATAGCTAAGCAGGGTCTGCCCTGTTTGCATATGAATGGGAGACTTGATGTGTGAGCACTGCAAGATATTCCCCTCAGGGGATGAAGCCACTCTGGGAAGTGGACCAACAGAGTCACACTTCTTCTGTCCATTCCCAATTGGAGATCATCCATCAGGCCAAACAAGGCAGTCTCCACCCCATAGCCCATCCAAAAGCCGGTCTGAAATGGGTCTAGATAATCAGTTTCATCCAAGACTGCCTGGAGTTGGGAGGCCACCACCCTCTCAATTACCTTGCCCAGCCACAGAAGGTTGGAGACAGGCCTATAGTTGCTCAACTCTGAGAAATCCAGGGCAGTCTTCTTAAGAAGTGGTCTAATAATTGCCTCCTTAAGGCAAGCTGGCTTCCTGCCCTCCCTCAGAGAATCAATTATAATCTCTATTAGGCCTTCCATAACAACCTCCCTGCCATATAGTATTAGCCACGTTGGGCAAGGGTCAAGAGAACATGTGGTAGGCCGCATCGCTCCAAGCAGCTTGTCCACAACCTCATGAGTCACAAACTGAAACTGATCCAGCCTAACCACATAAGAGGAGTCGCTGGACACCTCCAATTCAGACACTGCAGTAATTGTGGAGTCTAAATCCATGTCAGCCCGAATACAAGAGATTTTATCCACAAAGAAATCATTAAACACGTCACAGCGGGTTAATAGATGGTTCAAAATTCTGATGCAAGGGAGGAGGGGCACTCACTAGCCCTCTCACAACTCTGGACAACTCCGCCGGACGTGAACTTGCGGACGCAATACGGGCCGAAAAGAATAGCTTCTTTTCGTATTGCCAGAGCATAGATCTTCAAATGTGCTCTATGTTGTAATCTGTCGGATTCGAATAGAATCTTCCTCCACTTGTGCTCCAGTTGTCTACCCTGCCACTTCAGCCCCCACAGTTCTTCCGTTTACCAAGGGGCCAATTTTGAAGTGGGTCAGAGAAAACTCTTAGGTGCAATCATGTCTATTGCCCCAGTGAGTTTGCTGTTCCAGTTCTCCACCAGGGCATCAACAGGATCACCAGCAGAGCCAACACTAAATCCCTATAAGGCTTCTTGGAAGCCTAATGGATCCAATAACCTTCTCAGGCGGACCATTCTAATGGGCCCCTCGCCCCTGCGAAGGTGGGTTGTGACTGTGAGTCCAACCTTAACCAGATGGTAGTCCATCCATGACAATGGGGAAATCACGGGAATCCCCACCCACGGAACACCACCCTGATCAGAGTGAAAGACCAGATCAAGCGTGTGACCTGCAATGTGCATCGGTCCCGAGACCCTTTGGGATAGGCCCATAGTTGTCATAGTCGCTATCAACTCCTGAGCCGCCCCAGACAAATTGGTCCCAAAGTGGACATTGAAGTCCCCCAGCACCACAAGCCTGGGAGACTCCGACTCCAAACCCTGGACCAAGTCCGTCAGCTCAGTTAGGGACTCCATCAGGCAGCAAGGCGATCGGTACACCAAGAGAAGTCCCAGTCTATCCCTGGTCCCCAAACTTAGGTACACACATTCAATATGGTCAGATACTTCCACAGGGATCCTGGTCAGGGAGAGATTATTCTTATAGACCACAGCCACTCCACCTCCTCGCCCACATCCCCACACATGCTCCTCAACAGAGTACCCTGGAGGGAGAAGCTGGGACGAGAATGGGCCACCAGCCTCCCCCAACCAAGTCTCTGTAGTACATACCAGATCGGCCCCTTCATACAGAATCAGGTCATGGATGGTTTCTGACTTATTCTGGACAGACCTGGCATTACAGAGGAGCAAGGTGAGAGTCTGTGGGAGGTTGGCACTGTTCCCCAAGGTCAAAGAGCTGGTAGGGCAGCCGGAAGGGGAAACAGCTAATAGATTTCTGACTTCCTTTCCCCTGTAACGACGTGCTGACCTGCCAACTTTACTTCCTCTATTCCCCACCACCACTGGAATAGCCACCCCACAGTGGGTGAGGTTTGTATTAAGTATTGTACTTCCAAAAGCATAGAACATAGAACCAAGAAATAAGCAGAAGGAATTTAAAACAATATGCCTCTTCTAAAAACTGCCTTATTAAAATGCTGAACTGTTGTTGAGGAATAATTTAGTTCTTTAGTTTTTTAAAAATTCCTCTATATTCCCTCACTAAAACCCACTTGCAGAGGCACATTTAAATATTTAATAGAAACCACTGACTGGAAACTTCTTTGCTTCTGCACAGATACTTCACTAATGTACATTGTTGAATTATGACATCGTGAAAAGCAAATCATGTTGTGACACTGAGAAGGTATTCATAAACAAATTGTTTTTAATTGCCTCATTCTATTGCCCTGATCCTCAGTAGACTGAGTACATCTTGCTTACTTCCCGACTCCCATTTCCCAGCCAGATGCTTCCGCTCCAAGAGCCTCACATGCTTGATGCAGTAATGTCTCTTATTGGATCATTTGGTACCATAACAGTTTTGGCAACCAAGTTTTAGTAGTTGGAACAAAAGCGGAGCTTTCATTTCATTTCAGAGATTTCAAGCAAGGAGATAGGATAACATTATTCTTCAGCAGTTTCAGTGCAAAACTGGACAAGATGGAATTTGATGATTACATGGTATCATCTTATAAACCTATTACACGCAGCTCTAACCATGTGGAGAGGTAGCCTTCTGTAGCCTCTAGCAATGTAATATGGTCTGCATTGCAATGCCCCCTCAACTGTATGGAAATCTGGGGAACCATAGGGTTAGTAATGTTAATTACTGCATTGTCTAATGCAGTTAAAATAACCATGAGAGTTTTTCTGTTGGTACCATATTGTTAGTGGTCCACAGATTTAACACAAAATTTACAGATAAACAGCCTACTACGTGGTTTTTTGTTGTTTTGTAAGATAAAGTGGGAAATGATGAAGATAAAATTTTCACTTAGTTCACCCACTAAGTGGTGTTTTGTGTGATAAAGTTGTGCATGATGAAGTATCTGGGGTTTGTTTTTGTTTTTTAAGTATTTTGGATGAGGACTTGCATGTGTTGCTGCTTGGTTTTGAGTCACTTTATCACATTGCAATCTCCCATGGTTTATTTTGGTTAGAAGAGTAGATAAATTATTTTAATGGTGCCCTTAATTTCAGTACACAGCTAGTTTCTCAATGCTAAATTATCTTTCACTAAACAGCAAAAACCCTGCACTCTGTTAACTTCTTCTAGATGTCAGTAACTTGGTGCAAAATGTCCAATATATAACTGAAAATATCACAGATGTTTGCTTCCTTCCCCCTCCCCCCCCACATGATGATCCTTCCTATGGATCCTTCCTTAGAAAGATTTATCATAAGGAAAGCCCTGCTGGATCAGACCCAAGGCCTATCTAGTCCAGCATCCTATTTCACGCAGTGGCCCACCAGATGCCTTTGGAGAGCCCAGAGGCAAGACCTGAGGGCATGTCTTCTCTCCTGCTGTTTCTCCCTTGCAACTGATATTCAGAGGCATCTTGCCTCTGAGGCTGGATGTGGCCTATAGCCTTCAGACTAGTAGCGATTGATAGACTTGTCCTCCATGAATTTATCTAAGCCCTTCTTAAAGCCGTCCAGGCTGGTGGCTGTCACGATATTTTGTGGCAGAGAATTCCATAGGTTAATTATATGTTGTGTGAAAAACTACTTTCTTTTCTTGGTCCTAAATTTCTTGGCAATCAGTTTCATTGGATGACCCCTTGGTTCTAGTGTTATGCAAGAGGGAGAAAAATTTCTATCTACTCTCTCCACACCATGCATAATTTTAGGCTTACCTTGTAAGGAAGGTGCTCTAGGCCCCTGATCATCTTGGTTGCCCTCTCCAGTTCTGTAATGTCTTTTTTGAGGTATGGTGACCAGAACTGTTCACAGTGCTCAAAATGTGACTGCACCATAGATTTCTTTAAGGGCATTATGATATTAGCAGTTTTATTTTCAATCCCCTTCCTGATGATCCCTTGCATGGAATTGCCCTTTTTCACAGCTGCCACACATTATGTTGACACTTTCAATGAGCTGTCCAACACAACCCCCAAAATCTCTTTCCTGGTCAGTCACTGACAGCTCAGGCCCCACCAACTGATGGGGTTTTTTTTTTTGCCCCAATATGCATCACTTTGCACTTGCTAACATTGAAAAGGATCTGCCATTTTGTTGCCCACTCCCCCAGTTTGGAGAGATTCTTTAGGAGCTCCTCACAATCTGTTTTGGATTTCACTACCCTAATGGTTTGGTGTCATCTGAAAATTTGGTCATCTCGCTGCTTACCCCAACTTCTTGATCAGTTATGAATAAATTAAAAAGCACTCGTCCCAGTACAGATCCCTGGGGGATCCCATTTCTTACTTCCCTTCATTTAGAGAACTGTCCATTTATACCTGTATAAACTACATGATACTAGGATGTAGTAACTGGATCCCAAAAACCTCTATATGCAAACCAAAAATGTGCAGTTTTGTTTTAACATACCAGAAAAAATAATGTTGCACTCATCCAGATTCTATGTGCAGTGGTGGATTGGAACTGTGCTAGTTTATCATCACTTGCATGTTGGACTTCATGTTTGCTTAAGCCCCTACATACATAGGCCTTGTCCGCGCAATCTGTATATCCCCTGAGCACAGGATGACCATCATAACGTTGCTGTATCTCCAGTCTGACACAACTGAGGTTGAGACTTGCTAAACAACATTGTTTTTATCTGTGATTCTATTGTATTGGTCTGCTAAAAGCTTTTATACCTCATGAAACACAATGATGGTGGGTTTTTTTCTCTCTTTTTGTTTCTGCTTCCTTTATTCCCTACCTATTTAGGCTCGGCCAATGGATTACCCAAAGGACTATCTTTCCCATCAAGTTCCTATATCATTTCACAAACACTGGAACATTGACCCAGTGAAAGTGTACTTCGGGTGGCTGGCACCAAAGTTAGAAGATTTGCAAGCTGGAAGTAAACACGTTAGGGAAGATTTATAAACTATAAAAACAATATTTAAGTAATGCTGTAGGCTTAATATCGGAGCACCTACTGAATTGTATTGTTGTATTTATGACTACTTGTGACCCATATTGTACAGAACACTAAGGCCATGATCTAGTATCACTATGGGCTCTATATGCAGAGGGTTTGCATAGGGCTCTTTTGAGCCCTGTTCTCCTTCTCTGGAGAAGGAGAACACTGAGTGCTGAGTAGGGATATGGAAGGCACACTCCATATTCCCCTTAATAGAGCTTCTATTCCCCTTAATGTTCTACTTGTGCACATGTGCCAGTGGGGCATGTGGAAAACAGGACTTTCTGGAGCTCTCTGGGAATGTTCCATATGCAGGCACTGCTCTCACACTGGTACTGGGTCATGCCCCACATATCTCCATCCAGAATATAAATACACATGCACACACATGTATATATGTTTGTTGGACTTCAGGACCTTTTTGTGGGGTGAGGGGGGATATGTCTTTGGGTGGGTTCATATGATAGCCACCAGGTCTGGAGGCTGGAGACCACAGATTTCCAGCACGTGTGGGTTCCAGCAAGCATGTGCAAACCCACCAACCAGCAGTTTCTGACTCATCCACCTGAGATTCTGCTAACTTCCTCCATCCATTTGGAACCAAGATTTGAAGCTGGACAGAGAAAATCAGTAGAATCTCAGGTTCGTACACTCACCCTCTGAGAGCATGTGCTTGCCAGGAACCTCTGGTTCCTGGTTTCCTGGTTTTGGCGGTGATTGTGTGAACCTGCCCTTTGTTTCCCGGCCCCACCCCTACCACACACACACTGGCTCTTAGGGTCCTAATGATAAAGTGTGTACAGTTCCTGTTGAGTTGCAAAGGATTTTGTGGGTTATTTAAAAATCTCTTGTTATTTGGGTTTTATGTAAAGGGATACAGGCTTGATCTGACTGTGCAAATCAGCAGGCTAGAGAATTTGTGTGTGATCCTCTTCTCTCTATGTATCAACTTGCACCTTTGAACAAATACCATTTATAGATAATTGAAAACCTAAGGGTTTGGTGTTACGAAGCTGGCCACAAGATGTCAGTACTGGTACTCAGAAAACCTGGTTACACTCTGTTAACAAATGTCTCTAAACCAGGCCTGCTCAACTTCGGCCCTCCTGCAGATGTTGGCCTACAACTCCCATAATCCCTGGCTATTGGCCCCTGTGGCTGGGGCTTATGGGAGTTGTAGTCCAAAAACAGCTGGGGGGCCTAAGTTGAGCAGGCCTGCTCTAAACAAATCCTAGGAACTTACCATTTAGATACCTGTCTCTCTTACTTACTCATCATGTGGTTTGTATGTGCAAGACTAAGATCTAGTTGAGGGCATGCATAACTGCATGTCATTTACCACATTTTGATTATTCAAGGCACGCTATAAATTTAAAATGCTACATATTGGCAGTGGGTTAATTCTTTTTCCTGTGTACAGCTCAGTCTTGTAAAGTGGAAGACAGAGCCAAAATGGGAGGATAATCTTTTGTGAAAAACCTCTCTCTCATGCACACAGTCACAAACACCCATTTCAGCAATTATTCAGGAGGAGCCCACAAAATGGAGTCAAAATGCTTGAAATGTTGCTTTCTGATTCATAATGTCATCATTTAGCCTCGCACGAACGTGTGTGTGTGTGTGTGTGTGTGTGTAAGAGAGAGTGAGTGAGTTATGAAGAAGCAGCTGTAAACATATGGCAAGCAGTATGCAAAAAAGGTAAGCAAAGGTATTTGTGGGCAAAAATTCAGTGCAACCATAGTAAAGAGTTTGTATAGTATCTGTAATTACATACAAACATTTATAACAGATTTTTCCCCCAGTTGATGGCAATTTAGGCAACCTCAGCCTAATGTTTTTAACCAAACATAGGGTCTTAAAGCCATATTCCATAATTGTGTTCATATGTTTAAACATTGTTTTGTATAGCACAGCATTTGATTGTGATCCATAGTAATATAGTTCTTACTGTTGGCCAAAATGAAGAAAGAAAGAAAAAGCCTGATGCACCACCAAGAAGATAAAAAACTAAAGGAGACCCTCGGAAGCCTCACCGTTATCTTCAATAGGCCTGGTGCATTTTGAATTAAAAACCCTTTGTCAGGGGCACTTTCACAACTTCATAAGGAGGCTAAAACCAGCTAGCCTCACCATAACTCTGCTTTAACTTCCTTGTGATGTTGTGAAAGTGCTCTTGACAATCAGTTTTTAATATGAAACACCTTGGACCTATTAAAAACAACAGTGAGGCTTCTGGGGTTCTCTCTCTCTCTCCCTGCCTCATTTGCCAAAATGGAAAAGGAGTTTCTCTGTCAGTAATTACTGAAGCAGTGTACACATGCTTGTGAATGTAACTTGGATGTTTTTAAGTGTGTGGAGAGTGAGCACATTATAGAGATGTGTGTTCAGATTGGAGGAACCAGAATCTTATGTGCTTTCTCTTTGTTCCCTCTCTCAGTGCCTTAAACTATAGATATTTCTACTGATATCAGATCTTCTATGTTTTTTGTACTGTATGGGACATATTGTTGTTTATGTTTACTGGTTAAAACTGTGTATACTTTAAATGAAATTAAAAAATAATTAAAATGCCTGGATGTGTTGATATAGGACTTTTCTGCCACTAAATAGAATTATAGAACAGTAATGGACCAAACACACATGAGATGAGGGGGTGGGTATTAAAGGGAGGGAAGAGAATAATTGTACACTAAATTTTACAGCCCAGTCCTTTGCTTGTTTACTCAGATATACTGTAAGATTTGATTTTGAATGAAAACTTTGGATATTGTCATGACAAGAGGCGAGGAAAGCAAATGGTGCAGTATACATTTATTTAAAACAGTAATTTCTTTTAGTTATTCCATATGGTACTGCTCATTAAAAATAGAAGTGTTTAAATTCAATAATAGCGTACTTCATTTCTCACCTTATTCCCCCCACTTACACATGTGACAAATTGCACTAAAGATATTCCTCATCCTGTAATGCATTTGAGAAAGGTAGAACTTAGACAAATTAATGGATACTTCCCATTCTTGAGTCAAATCTTATTGGCCTTCTGCACAAATAATCGTAATGGTACTTTTTGACTTTTAGAATCTCTGTTGGATTGAAAATTTAAATCTGCTGCATTTTACAGAACTTGTAAGAGGTGGCAAAAATAGAGAGACTTGTCTACTCTGTTCATAGTTCTCAGGGAATAGGTGTAATAAGACACATGACTGCTAGCAGAAAAGGATGAGCTTTCATCAAAAATGCACTTTTCTCCAGAGACACAAAATACAAATCCTTTTGCAAAGAAGAAACCAAAGAGAAACTATGCAAAAGAAACAAGTAGAAATGAAATATATTCCTTAACACTTAGTGCACATTGGAAAACATCATTGTCTGAATCCTGAAGAGTTTCTTGGGATTAGTACTTAAATTCACTTCAGTTTCAACCTCTATGCTGGAGGTTGTTCACCCGAAGCCCAGGTATGTGAGATCTCATGACTAATTCAGAGTGAGGCAAAGGCACTTTGCAGATGCTCGAAGGCATTTTTCCATGCTCAAGTCTAATTGCTACTTTTTGAAATTGGATTCTGGGGCTGAGCCCTGGTTCACATTAAGCCCTGCCTGAGAGCATGAAATATATGAGAGATACAACTAAAGTAACAAATGGGGACTCTGACATGAAAAACAACAGTGGCTTGCTTCCTAATTAGTAGGGGGAAAGAAAAACATAACATTGCATGAGTGAAAACCAAATTGTATCCACAAAAAATCCTTCCTTAATGAAGATTCAGAAATTGATGTAAAAAAATATCAGAAAGGTGTTGTGCTGCATTCAGGACACAGCAGAGGATTCCTCCACTAGCCTTTTCTGATGCCTCTCTTTTGTTTCTTTTTAGATTGTGATCCCATCTGGGACAGGGATCCAATTTCTCATTCTTTTTCTTACCCAGTTTGCTATGTAAACCATTTGTGAACTTAGTGCTTAGATTAAGCAATATATATTATTAATATAGTACTGGCTGACATGACACACAGTGAAATGCTGGCATTTGGAACCCACTGGAACTGCTATGCATGTGGAAGACACGGCACTGTGATGTTGCACAAGAACACACTTCTGCAACTTTTTAAAACAGTATTTGTGTAGCATGACTTCCATTGGAATTAATGGGAGTGGTGCTGTGCAAGTGTGCACACACTGTTTTAAAGTGTGTGTGCACACACTTTTCTTGCACAACCCTTCAGGGGTTGCCTTCCATGTGCACAGGAGCCCTGTTGGGTTCCAAGCAATGGAATTTCACTGTGCATCATGTTGGTCACTAATAATAATGTAAATCTTCCTTACACTGATTATTCAATGCCAGGTTTGGAGGTACATTGCCTAGGACTATGGGGTGGAGTGAGAGTTTTGTTTGGGAGAATAATTGAACAGGTGAGTATATAGCCTTTCTAGCACTTGCTAATTCTCCCCTGCAACCCATCCCTTCTTTCTGAGATTTTCCCCTGGCTGACTCCAAGGCTAGAAATAAGGGTGGCAGGGGATGATTGAGTGGTGCAGATGCAGAGAAGAATTGGTAAGTCGGGAAAATGTTAAACTCCCACTTTGGTCCACTAATTATTTTCAAATGTTTACCTGCCCTCACGTTACTGTTAAATTGCAATCATATTTTCCAAAGTAATGTGTTTGCACATAGATCAATTTTTAAAGCCCTTCTCTTGACCCCAGCCCAGAATAGAACCTGATCCCGAAGAGGCAGGACTAGACTGAGCCCCAGTTCCTGACATCAGACCAGTCCCTTAGAGAGCTCCGGAAGTGGAAGCCCCTCAAGACAGTACCCATAGAACCTGAACTCCTGAAGCAATACCCTTATAACCTAAGCCCCCAGGGGAGACAGCTTGTCCCCTTCATTTACCCTCCCTGATATCTGCACACCAGTCCTAGTGACAGGCAAGGCAGGATCAGCTAGAGAGGAAGAATGCCAGACTCTAGACCAGAAGGATGTAAGACAACCTTTCTTCAAGTAGGAAGGCAGAGCCCAGCAGGTGTAGGCTGAGCTCAGAAGTACACAACAGCTCAATCTGGTTCAATCTGTTGTCGGATCAACATGTTCCACAGATCTGTCCATGGTGCTATCCTGAGGAGTGCTATCCTGCCCAGCCTTGCCACCTTGCCATAGTAGCTTTCAAATCTCATGGGCTCCATCTCATGTGATGGGACTTGACACTCAGTAACTGGATGGGGTGTTGGGTGGATTAGGTAACCATGCTACCCAGGTGCCCATGTTTAGGCCTAGCCTCTTCTTTAGGGATGTGCACAAATTGTGATTTGTGCACAGATGGGGCACCAAGGTTCAATTGTGATTTGTGCACATTTCTACTCGTCTTCCTCTTCCCAAGCAGTTCTGCAGGGTCAGCTGCAAAAAGGTGAGTCCTCTGGGTTGCTGTTGCCTCCCCGCTCCAGCAGTCCACTGTCCCAAACATTTGACTAGTCCCCAGTCTAAAACTCCCCAGTTCTAACCATGCATCCCCTGACACTCGTGTATTCTGCTTTTGTTTGTTTTATAAGTATATAACTGGTCACTGAATACAGTTAGTGCTGGCAAAGTAAGCTTTCTTTTCATTCTAGTTTTTGTACTATAGCTACTAAACCTGATCATTTTTTCCTTAAAAAAATTAAATTTAAAAAGCACAGTGATAAATGCATGATTGAGGACCCGACCACACAGATTCACTGTCCCAATACCTTTTACTCTCACTATCAGCCATGGGGGATATATCTTGATTTGGATCAGGGCTGTGCCACTTGGGGAAATGAATTGAGCATTTCTCCCTGCACTGTTTTCCACACTGAAATAGTTCCCCTACCTGAAGTTATTAGCTGAATGGGGGACAAAATAAGTACTATGCTGTAGCTGGTTTTAGTAAAAGTAAAAGACTTTGGGAGATCTCATCACAGATCTCTGCTTTATGGGATTCTTGACCCTAAATGCAGCCATTTTTATCTGCTGCCATACTTGTGTAAATTTATAGGTTGCCTTCAGATGTGACATCTGAACAGTTGGAGCCACCATTCCAGGACCCAACCATGGCTCCGATTTCCACTCCCAGTCTCCGAAGGAACCCTCAGTTGTAAGTAAGGTTCACTTGCCTAGTCCAAAGCCCAGAGGTTGCAGCATATCTGGTTTGGGCAAATCACCCAAACCGAAGTTAAGGGAGGAAGATCCTCCCACTGCTTGAATTGCATTGGCTGGTGCAGCTTTCCTCTCTGGATCGGAGGAAACCTGCATAGCCAGTTCTGCCCCTATGCAGTCCCCCAAACTGCAGATTGTTATCCTGTGGGAGCGTGCCAGAAAGCATTGAACCTGCAGTTACAAGGAATGTCCAAAGGCGCCCAAAGGCTCCATGTGGAGACATCCATTCATAAATATGGCACCTGCATGTGAGCCTTACTGAGATAGCAACTTGCTGGCTGATTTGATGCTCCTGCAAGCAATTAGGAAACTGCCTTATACCGAGTCAGACCTTTGGTCCATCTAGCTCAGTATTGCCTACACTGACGGGCAGCCTTTTCCAAGGTTTCAGGTGAGATTCTTTCCCAGCCCTACCTGGAGCTGCCCGGGGATTGAACTTGGGACCTTCTGCATACAAAACAGATACTATACCACTGAGCTATGGAATTATATCAAGGTTGCCAACCTCCTGAAGTAGGCCTACCATTTATTGTGATTTGTTTTTATTTACTTTTTAACAGCACTAGCAGTGTTCTCAACATAAGACTTTTGTTTTAATGGAAGGGTTTGTACATACATCCATTTGTAATAATGGCTATTCTGTTTATAGAACTGGTGAGCTGCCCAGACTTAAGTGGTCCTGAGAACTAATCATATATGGACTGAATAGGGCAATGATGCTCTACATCCGTGCAGATGAAACAGGTCAGATCTGGAATGGTTCCTCCCCTGAGCCAATCACACAATACCTGTGTGCAATGCCACCACTGAAGTAAACCCATAGAGTTGGGGCACAAAAATATATTTTAAAATATGCATCTTTATATATTTCACTATTTAAGGACTGAATACATAAACTGTGTGGGCAAAGAATCTTTTTCAAATCATGTAAGCAGATAGATTTGACTGCAATGCAGAGCAGATGCATTTGATGTGTAACTCCTCAAATGCCCATTTTCATAGAGAATATTGCCTAGCGACTCAGTTTCTGCTACCCTGAAGTACAAGTGTAATGAACACTATCTGAGGTTAGTTGAGAGCTGGCAATTTTTTAAAAAATTGTTTTTCCAAAGGTAACATGGCAATTTAATGAAGAGCAGAATGTGTTTTCCATGTCTGGGATCAGAGATATTTCAGAAAGTAACATTTACATATTTCAGCTTGTTACAGCTTTAGAAATAACTTTTTTGAGTAGCTTCCTGTAGAGTGTAATATTGTGACGAAGTGAACACTTCCATTAAATCAATCTCAGTTAAGAATATAAGAACAGCCCTGCTGGATCAGGCCCAAGGCCCATCTAGTCCAGCATCCTGTATCTCACAGTGGCCCACCACATGCCGCTGGAAGCCACAGGCAGGAGGAGCTGAGGGCATGCCCATCTCTTCTGCTGTTACTCCCCTGCAACTGGTACTCAGAGGCATCCTGCCTTTGAGGCTGAAGGTGGCCTATAGCCCTCTGACTAGTAGCCATTGATAGACCTCTGCTCCATGAAGTCATCCAAACCCATCTTAAAGCCATCCAGGTTGTTGGCTGTCACCACATCTTTTGGCAGAGAATTCCACAAGTTGATTATGCGTTGTGTGAAAACGTTGCTGAAAGAGCTGACTTTAAAGCATTTTTATTAACTAGAAAAGTTTCAATTAATTCAGTTTTTCTGTCAATTTGCCAGTCTTGTGGCCTACCAAATTTGATGGCAATTCTCAAACCATCTACTTCAGTGGAGTATTATAGACTTCTGTGACAAGGCAAGTATCTTGTCTTTTCTGGGCTATTTCTTTCCTGTTATAAAAATAATATAAAAACCCTATAAAATTCAGCATTATAAAATTCAGAATAGGAACAGAGGAAACTGCCCTATACTAGTGGTGTGCATGGACCAAAAGTCATAGTTTGGTTTGAATTCGAACTGAACCTTTCCCCAAACTGGTTCGATTGAACCAACCAGCCGGTCCAGTCCATTTGACCAAATTAGTTTGGCGCTTCGAGAGGCTATACTTGGCGCCCAGGCCAGGGGAGAGCATAACATCAGCTCCCATAGAGACCATCTCTGGCCTGTGAGGACTGTTGGGACAGAACCTCTCCACCATCCCAGGAGTACTGAAAGACCAGCGTGCCCAGAGAGGAAGGCATGAAAGGATGTGCCCAGGTGAGCGAGCTCTTGTCCTCAGCTCCTGAAAAGACCAACAGCCTGAGACATTTTATCAATCTTATGTAATTTGCTTGCTGCAATATTGTAAACGGCTTTAGGTCAGTCAGTCAGTCAGTCCGTCAATTTTATTACAGCTGTTGGCCAGCCAAGAGATAAAAGTCAAAATAACAAATATAACTAATAAACACAAATATTCACTGATAACACACAGTAAAACAGTATACAAGCAATCCAAAATAGATTACTTTAAAAACAGTAAAACAGCTCCTAAAATTGAGACTTTAATTGAGACCTTAATCTCATAGCAATATAAAAATATTTTGCTACTACTTTTGTAATCTCACAGCTTGTATGAGCAAACCAATATTGTGTAAAAAAAGCTCACATCTTCCAGGAAATCTAACTAACAGGAGGGAAATAAGTTCTTCTCTGACATCTCAATACAAATAACAATATAACAGAACATGGGTAACAGTTTCCAGGAGGCCAGAGCCACAAAGGCAGAAAACTGTAGCTGAAGAATCCTTAGCAAACCTCTTTTCCAAAAGAGAGGAGGGCAGCACATTTAAGCGGGCCTGAACAAATGCAACCCGAAACTTAGAAAAGTGTGGCAGGGGCGTAGCTAAAATTGAGCAAAAGGGTTCAAAGAACACAGGCCCCCAGCTCCTGAGGGCCCTCCAGCTCCATCCCTCCGTATTTTTTTCATTATCTACCTCACTTTGGGGGGCCGCCAGAGAGAGGGATGAACATGGGCTCCCTCTCGCCTAGCTACGCCCCTCAGTGAAGTGTTGTTAAATAATTAGGACCTCTATCTCCCATGGTGGGGGGATCCCAAAATGTAGGGGAGAGCAAGTCCTGTTAGCCGAGGACGCAAGTTCCTAATGTTCAGAGTCATGCAACTGTAGAAACAGTATTTCCTTCACCCTATTATTTTCCAGAGTAAGTAGTTCAGAAGGAGAAAGTCCCAATTGCATTATTATTTTTATTTACATAAGATAGCCAGGGGTCTGGATAAGAGTCCAACCATAAATACTGGGAAAAAGAAAATTCCCGAATCTCTAAACAAAGTTTAATCCATCTAGCAAAAGTAAATTCCCAAGCTTTACAGGCTATAGAGAAAGACCCAGATTCCAGGCAAAGAACAGAATATGACACACACCTAGGCACTGCTAAGATTGCTCTTAAGAATATAGACTTTACTCTCTCCAGTTCAGTTGTTACCCCCTGTATCCATAATGAGTTTCTCCACTGCTCTGATGCTATCCCTTTGAAATGTAGATAGCTAATCTCAGGGGATTCAACTTCCTTCCTCCTCCTCTCTCTTGCTACCTGCCCGCCTACCTTGCAACATGGCAAGTTTCTCTCCCTGCACCAAATGTGCAGAGAGGATGCAGAATCCATCTGCATCTAGATAGATAGATAGGAGATCCTAAACTCCTCACTTTCCTATCTAGAATGGAGTGCCTTAATAAATGCCTTTTATATTGATTTGAAACTATGAATTGGCTCCAAGTTACTTTACTCTCAGCACACACTCATGCCTAACTAATCTACCGCTGTGTTGTGCCTCTGTGCACTCTGCTATATTGAGAAAGGGATTCTCTCACCACAGAGAATTTCCAACAAGAACTTTAAATTACTTATCTCGCCAACCCACCAGCCCCCCTTTCTATGCTGAACCAGTCCGCCTGGACCGAGCTTGGTTTGGTTCAATCATGGATTGAACCACCTCTGGTTCGGTTCGTGATTGGCCTGCTGAACTGGCCATGGTGAACTGGTTCAGCATCGAATGGTTCATGCACATCCCTACCTTATACCAAGTCAGACCATTGGTGCATCTAGCTCGCAAAAGATTTCAGGCAGGAGTCTTTTGCAGCCCTCCCTGGAGATCTCAGGGATTGAACCTGGGACCTTGTGCTTGCTCTACCACTGAGCTACATCCCAGATTCCCTACATTAGAAGCATAACAGCTATAAAAGATCCTGAATTAATATTTGAGAGTTTTGTGTACTCTGGCAGAAAGCAGAATATACAACAACTGCAGTTAATTAGTTGTTGAGTTTTCCCCCTCTATATGCTGTTGTATAAACATTAAGGAGGATAATTAGCAAAAGTACTTAATCTCATTAAAGAAATAAATCTCTACTTGGGAAACAAATCTGCTGAGCTATAATCAGCCTTTACTCCCACACCGATGGCAGTCTCTAAACCACAATGCAATAGTTTTAAATTTATATATCCAATCAAGCCACAAATGAGAATGGAATAGATTGCCATAAAAAATGCCATGTCCTCCTATGCTTACCAGTTTTAAAGTGGGCACTTTATTAGATGTTATGATGAGGGCAGGTTCCTTGTTAACTTTTGTAGAAAGTGTTGAGGGGTGTGATGAGAAACATTAAAATGTTTCTCATCACAGCAGAATATGCTCCGGTGGTAAAGTTCAACCCAAGAGATTACCTGGAGATATTAGGCTGAGTAAAAAAAACATAGATTTATTAAGAAACTAAATATCACATTCTAAGAGAGACATAGAACAACATACCCAAAGAGGCACTAACTAGCCTTCAATATCAACCGAACAGTTCTAACTGACTCCTGACCACGACAGACCTATTAACAACTCATCATGCCTCTAGTGGCCAGAAGGGTTACTGCAGAGCTAAGAGCAATTCTTTATAACAAGCCGACCCCGCGCAGAGCATCTGTGCGCTCTTTGGGGCCGGCTACCTCTCTCTCCTCCTGCCTCAGTCTCCGGCTGGGCCGAGTGCAGCCGCCATCACGGCCGGGCCCGCCGCTACCTCACATCCGGGCCTGCCTCCGCAGCCACGCCGGACCCACCGCCACACCGGACCTGCCGCCTCATCTTGCCTCCGCGGCTGCCCGACCATAGCCCACAACTGCCGCCGCGGCTGCCCGGCAAGCCAATTCTCCCGCCGCCGCGGCCTGGCCCACTACTGCCGCCACGCCGGGCCCGCCGCCTTGCCTCCACAGCCACCCAGCCAGCCAATTCTCCTGGGTGCACCAGCCAATCAGGCGCCTCCGCAGCCCAGCCAATCAGCTGGGCTGCCGGGACGCATTTTTCCTGGGCACACCTAGGAGAATTATATATATAGATTCTCACTTCTTACAGAAAGCACACATCAAAAACAAACCTCTTCCCTTAGAAAGCTACATATTTGCACACTTGGTAGGATAACCCATATTTATATTACCTCAAATAAATCTGTCTTCCAAGTGGTTTAGCTTTTCATAGTTTTAAAACTCAGAATATACAAACAAAGCTGCTTGCTTCCACGCTAGCCTGGATAATTTAAATATCTACATAGTGTGGATTTGCCATCTTCACTCTTGATAGAAAATCCAGATTATGTCATTGCCAGATCATTGCATTGCGGAGTCTTACATGTTGTCCTTCCAATTTTTTCAGACTTGATTTGTGATAATTAAAAAAAAAAATAGTGGCATTACAGCACCAGCCTGCCTAGAGGATAACTGAGTCATTATTGAGGCTTTTCAAGGTCCCTATGCTTCTTTCATGCAGGTCCTGTTCTTAACTACCCCTTGAATAAAGGTAAAGTGTGCCGTCAAGTTGTTGTCGACTCCTGGCACCCACAGAGCGCTGTGGTTTTCTTTGGTTGAATTAAGGCCTTGAATCGCCTTTCTGAATTGCCCCTTATTGTCAGTCCTGGTTCCTATGGTTGGGTTTACCTAACCTCTTTACTAGATAGCACACCCTTGCTTTGGCTATTTCCCCCTATGGGTTACCACTGATTTTTTTTATTTTTTTTAAAAAGCAGCACTATGAGCAGCAACAGTAACACCTATTATTGGTTGACCTGCTGTGTTGGTGGTGGTTGATTTTGTTGCCTAATAGTGTTTTTATTCAGTTTGGAAACCACCGTAGACTGTTTGTATATTAAGGTATGATACAAATCCTCACACTGAAATGAGTAAATCAGTAATTAAATACTGACATTAAAATTATTCCAGATGATTGTGCAAAAGCAATGTTTCAACAGCACTAAATGCCTTTTCGTGTGGAAGGAACCACTGTTAGATCTGCTGTCATATTGTGAAGGTTGGCATAGCTGAGTGTACACCATAGTGACCATTTAAAAACAAGTACTCTGGCTATTACAGTAAATGGGTACAGTTCCCTTTATGTAGGTACAGTTGGGCACCAACAATGGAGAAAGACCATTTACCACAGTATGCATGGAACCTCTTAATGCTTCCTACATTACCTTGCAAGTGGTAGCAATACCTTTACCATGTGTCAAGTGCAGATATGTGTTACCATTTGTGAATACCCTAAATGGACGATAGGAGTATCCCCCTAGAAAACTAGGCACTTGAAATTGTAATGCAGAGCATCAGAGAAGCACATGATGCATCTATTATTTGTAACACTTCTAGAACACAAGCTATACACAGATATTTTAAAAGTTTTGTATGTCTTTCGATGGCTTTGCATTTCAGGTGTATCTTTTAATTTTGAGATTACTTGACGCTCATTCTAAAGTGATGCTTCTGATTCAACATCTTGACTCCTCCCGCCCCAACTTACCTTGCTTCCTGCTGCAAACTACTTTTTCAAGTAATGGTTGTAACACAGGGAGAGAACAGAGATCTGAGCCCTCTCTATTGGTCTCGCCAAGACTGACTATCTGGCTCCTCCTCTCTTAGTATTTGATCCATCTGCAACCATTCAACTGGCTGCGGCAGAGGGAGAAGCAGAGAGTTGGGTTCCCTCCATTTGCCCAACTGGGATTCTTAAGAAGGGCGTGTGGTAGACTCTTGATCACACAGTCCGCTTCCTTCAGGCCTCACCTCTTTTAGGCCATGAGTTATCATTCACCACACAGGCACAGCTGGGCAATTCCTGACAGTCTGAGCGCCTGCTCCTCTCAGCTATTCCTTCTGCTGTCTGCTGTCTTCCAGGCTTTAGGGACACCTTCAGATCCCTCAGGCCATGCTGCCTAAGGTTGTCAGGTCCCAATGGTGAAAAAAGTCAATATTCGTTTTTTTTTTAAAGTCAAAATAGAGGACGCTTTTTACAAAAAAGGTCTCCAAAAGTCTCCACTTTGCATACAATTTGTATATGTTGATTGGTATTATATATGCATATTTTTATTAAAATGGGATAATTTGAGAATAGATACAGCTCACCACTGTGAAGTTGATTACTAGGTGAGCTGTATGTCTGCTCAGTCGGCTGTCTAGGTGCAGAGTTCTCAAGATGCCTGCTTCTTAGCCATACATTCATCCCCTGGTTAGGTTTACCACACACACACTCCTCCTTCTCCCCACAGGTCACACAGCCTGCTCTTCCCAGCTAGGCCAGCAACATCGCCTCTTGGCTGGACAGGGTAGCCAGCTAGCTACCGAGCCAGCCTCTCTGCATGCTGGCACAGTGGTGCGTGCACAGACTCCCACTCACTTAGGAACATAGGAAGCTGCCGTATACTGAGTCAGACCATTGGTCTATCTAGCTCAGTATTGTCTTCACAGACTGGCAACGGCACTTAATCAATCACTCAATCAATTAATCAATCAAGGTGTTCATAACAGTGGGGAGCTTTGTTACCTCAGGATGAAGATAGATTGGTTTAAAAAGAGGGACAGTGCAGAAACCTGAGCAAGAAATGGGACAGGCGGGCATAACAATGGGGTGGGAATGATTGCAGGGATGGTACTGGGGTTGGGAGAGTTTGGAAGAAATTTTATAGGTGTTGTAGATTAAGGGGGTATGTCCAAAAAATTTGTGATGGGGGGCACTGATTAGGACACCATTATACTAGACTTTTGATCCTAGATTAATTACCATGACTCCCTCAAAAGGATCCTGAGAACTGTCATTTTGCAAAGGTGCTGCAACCTTTTACTAGGTATGCTTAATCTCTTCTCAAAACTACAATTCCCATAATTCTTTGGTTTGGAGTCCTAGTACCTTTGAAATCAATTTAATTTTGTCATGCAGACCTAACATTAAAAGCGGAGCAGGGGAGCAATTTCCTAAAGTGTGTGGAATCAACTGCACGATTACATGCCCCTCCTGGAATGGTGGTTCAGTTATTACATGCTTTTTGCCACATGCTGCCTCAGATGGAAACAGATCACTGATATTCTAACTACCCTGCCCCTCAAGTGCCCTGGGTCTAGATCAAGTTGTCTCCAATCCATCTTAACAGTTTGGATTGCAAAAGGGGCCATTGCCAAACTGTGAGCCAGAGGGAACAGGTCCATAACTGCCATCGTATCCACACACACACACACACACACACACACACACACACACACACACCACCATGGCCCTGCTGGTATTCCTCCACTATAGGACGATGGGTATCGGCCACCTGTATTGTATGAACTTGCTCCACCACCAGATATAAGACTTGGTACTTTGAAGTGGCTTCCACCCCTCTCTCCAACACTCGGTATGTAGGGGATGCCGGGACTCTTCCACTCTGGACACGCAAAACCTTGAGGGCGGTTATAACCAGTGCCATAGCCAGTGCCGGGTCCTCTGGAACAGCAACCTCTGTATTTTCCAGAGTAGCCTCCATACTGGGCAGGACCAACACCATATTGGGAAGTTCCACTCCACTTCCACTTGCTGATCTCTATGACTACAAACATGTATAGACCGCTTTTCAACAGGTTTTGCAGTGGTTTTCAAAGAGAATTAAATAATAAGATGGTCCCCTGTCCCCAAAGGGCTCACTACCTAAAAAGAAATGCAAGGCAACACCAGCATCAGCCACTGGAGGAATGCTGTGCTGGGGTTGGGTAGGGCCAGTTGCTCTCCCCATGATAAATAAAAGAGATCCGCCACTTTAAAAGGTGCCTTTTAACTCAGTTAGCAGGGGCAGCTGCTAACTGAGTTAAGTTATTTAGCTTGCTAACTTCTCACTGCCACCGCCATCATGACCACCACCACATAAAAGACGGAAGCTGCACTTGCCAGGCCCATCTATCCGTGCTCCTGCACCACATGGCTGTGCAACCTGCCACTGAAACAGAACCTCCCCTCTGGCTTTCCCGTTGAATGGATGGTCAGTAGGAAGGGGAAAGAGGCGGAGGAAGAGAAGCTGCTCATGAGAGCAAAGTGTTCTGAGCCAACAGAATGTTCCAACTGCTCCCCAGAAATTTTGGACACCACAGCACATGCAAAATAAAAAAATAAAAAATTAGTTTGGTCCCCAAAATAGTTGCATGTGTCCCGAGTTGGCAACCCTAATGCTGCCTCAGCCATCCTCAGTTAATCTCAGCTGTTTTCTGGCTGTCTTGGAGACAGGGCTGGATTCTGAAATGCTGAGGCCCTAAGACATGTTAAGCTTAAAAGGCCCTATAGCATTACAAAATAGGTCTAAAGTACCACCCTGATGCATCACTCACCTCACCCCACCCCACCCTGCCTCCACTTGATGCGCTGCTCAGTTACAGAAAAGGCAAATCTTGCCTGTAACCATGATGACAGGTGTTGGTCTAAACTGGGTCTTGGTCTAATACAATGTTTATATAGCTTAGTTATTTCAGCACAGATTTATAAATGCAATATGATAAATAATTGTGTAGCCGTATAAATATATCTTTGTCATATCAGAACAATCATGTCTGTTTTAGAGTCTTTTTCTTTATTTTTCAACCAATGTTGTAATTGAAATTTAGTCATTTTTTTAGTATTCAGAGGCCCCAAATAATGTGAGACCCTAAGCTGTAGCTTACTTAGCTTGTGCCTAAATCAGACACTGCCTGGCAGTCTTCTCAAATCTCTCATAGTGCTCTCTTCATCGTGCTCCCTTAGACAGAGTCCTCAGGTTCTATATCTTCCGAAACTGCTCTGTACTGATTGGAGGGTAGAATACCAGTATCCAGGGGTGGAGCCACCAATAGGCAAACGGGTTCAAAGAACCTGGGCCGCCACCAATCAGGGGCCGCTCCCCCTGCGTGTGATGTCATATGCAGGGGGCGTGGCTTCACTCCCAAACGGGGCCACACTGAGAACGTTTGCAGTGCAGCCAGAGCGGCTCTCCCTGCCTTTAAAAGGCAGAGAAAGTTGCTTCAGCCGTGCTGCAAATGCAATGCTGGCCAATACCACTCCTGAATGGAGCCATGCGACCCCTTTTGGGAGCAAATCCATACACCTTGCGTCTGTGGGCGTCGCTGAACACGTCATACATCAGACACGGGGGGGCGGGTTAGGGGGCGCCATAGCAACAGAACACAGGTTGCTGCTTGGCTCCCTCCATGCTTACCAGTACCCCAAAGTCCTCTTAATATGGCCATATCACTGGATCTTAATATGGCTGTATCACTGGTCCATTCTACTACCTCACATTACTAAAGCTGGAAAATATTTCCAATGTTTTTTGTCCCAAAGACGTTGTCGGATGACACACCTTCCAAAGGAGTGCAATTTAGAGGTCTAGACAACAGGTCTGAGACGCTGTCAAGGATCACAAATTAATGCTAAATAGAAACTTTGACCATGCTGAAGCACTGATGTATGAAAAAATATGAGAAGATTGAGACTATTTTGTAGCAAAGCTCTGAAATGCAAAATATTCTAAAGTACATCTCTGAGGGTCATTTGTTGTCAATAAAGTATTTGTATTTCAAGTATTTGTTGTCAATAATGATTTATACTCTACTTTATTCAGCTTAGAGTAGAACAGTATAATGCATTGCCATTGCTACAGGGAAGAAGATATCATGGTGCTGAACACAATATAGGCAGCTGGGGAGATCACTGGTGGGGGATATGACTAGAAAGCTGACAGATGAACGAGCAGGTCTAGGTGGTATTGTGTAAGTGAGCAAATTGAGACAGTGCCTACAGTTCTAATATGAACAATAGTTGTCTTCTGCATAGTATGGCTAATCTGTTGGCTGTAGGGAAAGAATGACAGTTCAACTCCCATTATCAGAGCAAAGCTGAGTGAGAACTCAGCCAAGCAGGCTGAGATGGTGCTTTAGTGTTGAAGAACTACAAGGATTCGAAGGATCTCGAAAGGGAGCCGCGTGGCCCCCGCTTGGGAACTAAACCAGCACCTCCACATCTGACATCAGACGCAGAGGGCATGTCGGGGCCGCGAGGTGCAGCCCTGATTGGGCACGGCCCGGGTTCTTTGAACCCGTTGGCCCAATGGTGGCTCCGCCCCGAGTATATTTTTGATAGCTTAGTGGCAAGGAACTAGGGATGTGCACAGAACCAGCAGGGATGGGACAACTTTAAGGTGGGGGAGGGTGCACCTATCTCTCCCTCCGCTTCCCCCCGTTTCCCCCCACTCCGCTTCCCCCTGCCAGTACTCTGTTTGTAAAGACTCCATCAGGGCAGCAGCATACCTCCCTGCCACCCCATTCCCTCAGCCAAAAGTGCCAGGTACATGTGTGCCCGCTGGGCGCATGCATGAGCATATTGCGCTCACTTTTGTGCACGCCTGACGATCGTGCATGCACACCCGGCACTTCCGGTTATTTCCAGCCAAGGAGGGAATGGGGCAGCAGGGAGGTATGCTGCTGCCCCGACGGAGTCTTTACAAACCCAACGCCAGCAGGAGGGAAGCAGAGAGAGGAGTAAGTGCACCTTCCTCCAGCCTTAAAGTTGTACCCCCGCACCGCCTTTGAGCCTACAAACTGCCCGGTGTTCAAACCTGTTTGGAGGCCACAGGTGTGTGCACATCACTACAAGGAACAGGCATTCTGCTCTTCTGAGATGTTACTTCTGATTGTTTCACATTTTTCAAGGACTAGAAGTCAAGTGCCACAGATTAGCATTGACGCAAACCAAATTCTGATTTTGCAAAGTGTTGGAGATACAACTCCAGGAGCACCAACTCTTTACACGTTCTATCCTATTAGCCCCTAGGGGCATTGGGAATAGAAATAGTAAGCAAGGATCTTTCTCTTTGTTTCCCCACTCTTGTTCTCTCCTCCCTCCCTCCCTCTCTGTGCTCTGGCTTCCTCAGATTGGTAGACGAATATTCTCAGGTCTCCCCCTCCTCTTCTCTCTCTCTATTTTACCTTTCCTCCTTGCTTTTTTTAAAAATCAAAAACCTTTTAGAGTTTCAGTCAATTAAATAACCATTTTTGAACATAATAATAAATAACTGCATCAGTCAATTAAATAACCATTTTTGAACATAAAGAATAGATTCAGCTGGCTTCTGATCTTGTAGATGAAAGTCGAGCCAGCTGATACTTATTTTTTTTTAACTAATTCCTCCCCTCCATTCCCAGAACAGTCAACAGACAAATCAACAATTTAACAAGAATTAAACATAAACAAGATTGGTGGTAAGATCTCATTTTACCTTTCTTTCTGAGGAAAACCGAGAGTTTCTTTTCATCCCAGGATTTCTACAATGGTTAATTTATCCTTTGTCTAACTTGGTGGCTCCATTTTTACTATAGACCAAATTTCTAGAGTGTTGCAACAACTTAAGATTGTCATCCATTTTATCATATAACATGGAAACAATGTATAGTACTGAGAAGTATCGATTGTGATGTGTATAAAGCTGGAGTATAGGAAGGATTAAGTTCAAATATCTATCTATCTATCTATCTATCTATCCTATATAATAAAAGGCTTGAGTGTGATCCCGTGCGCCCGTGTCTTTTTCGGCAGTTCTGAGCATGCGCAGAGCGCATGCTCAGAACTGCCGAAAAAGATACGGCTGCCCAGACACGGGCGGCCATGTTTTTCAAAATTAAGGGACAGGCCACTCAAGCTTTTTAATATATAGGAGGATTGAGGGCCAAAATGGCCCATGTAAATGGCCCCGCGGCCACCGCCGCCAACCGGCCCCCCGCCCCCCCAGCTTTTATTTGCTCCAACCCCCCCCACCACGTTTAAGGGCCAAAACGGCCCATGAAAATGCCCCTGCGGCTGTCGCCGCCAACCGCCCACCCACCCTCCCAGCTGCCGAGACCTCCTTACCCATGCCAGATCTCTGTAGCCCCGGGCCACGTCCTTCACTCGAACACATTAGCTATTTAGAGAAGGAGAGAGGAGATCGCATGCAGAGCTCCTCTCTCTTTAAAGCCTTTTCCCTAACTGGCGCTATGGACGCAAAGGACGCAATAGCCATCCTTTGCGCCCAAAACGCCAGTACGGGAAGAGGCTTTAAGGAGTGAGGAGCTCTGCATGCAAGCTCCTCTCTCCTTTGCTAAATAGCTAATGTGTTCGAGTGAAGGCCGTGGCCCGGGCAGAAGAGGACTCGGCAGCTGGGAGGGTGGGCAGTTGGTCGGCGGCGACAGCCGCGGGGTCATTTTCATGGGCCGTTTTGGCCCTAAAACGTGGGGGGGGGTGTTTTGGAGCAAATACCAGCTGGGAGGGCATGCGGCTGGTCGGTGGCGACAGCCACAGGGGCATTTTAATGGGCCGTTTTAGCCCTTAAACGTTAAGAGGGGGGTTGGAGCAAATAACAGCTGGGAGGGCGTATAAAGAAATACTATGAGGGCGGAGGGGGGGAACCAAGAAAAATAAAGAATATTAATTACACAAAACATAGCCTCATAAGTATGTAAGAACGAAATAAGGGAGAAGGAAGAGTGAAAAAAAGGAGGAGGTAAAAAGAAGAGACACGGGGACAAGGGAGAGCGGAAAGGGGGGGAAAGGGCGGAGGAAAACAAAGACAAAGAGAAAGTGAGAAACAGAGAGAGAGAGAGAGACAGACAGACAGGAAAAAAAAAACCGGGACACAAACAAACACACAAAAAAGGGGGGGGGGGGAGATGAAGAACGCATAAAGGGGGGGGGAGTCTAGCGCCTGTTATTATAACGGGCTTAAAAATACTAGTCTATCTATAATTCTCTAAGGCATTCCCATGGCTAATCCTATGTATGGCAGCTATCGCAAGAGTTCGTGAGCAGAAGCACCTGATTGGGCAGTGGGGATTCCATATGCAGATAGTGGGGAAGAGCCTGTGACACCATGGCGATTGGGCAGTGGGGATTCCAGATGCAGATAGGGAGGAGGAGCCTGTGATGGTTAAGGTCAGTTAGAATGCAAGTGTTACCAGTCAGACTCGGAAGATGTTCTTGATTGTAGAAGAGAGGAATCTATCTGTCTATCTATGGATAGTGGGTCTGGGTCTGCGAAGAGAGGGGTCGTGAGGGAGGAAAGAGCCCCTTCAAGAGAAGGAGCCTGCCATTGTGTGAATTAGATGAGGAAACAAGATGAACAAGATCTGTTAACTCAGGGAGGGAGGGAGGGAAGAGAGAAATAAGGGCGGGCAAGGGACGGGCCCATTCCTGCCAGCACCTTGAGGGAAATGAGCGACCATTGCTGCAGCGGCAGCAAGGAAGGGCCCAATCAACCACTGCTGCTGTTTGGGGCTACCGAGCCCATTATCAGAGGGATGCAGGCAGGCAAGGGTGGGCCCAGGCCTGTCAGCGGCCTGAGGGGAACGGCGGTGGTGGCAGCAAGGAAGGGCCCAGTCAACCGCTGATGTTGCAGCTCCTTTAGGGAGGAGCAGGATTGGGGCTCGGGTGAGGGTAGGGAGGTCTCGGGGGATAGGGGGCTGCAGCTTGGCCAATAGGTGCCAGCAACGCTGCAGCCGTGACCAAGAGGGGTGAGGGGGATGAAGCAAAGGGATGGAGGAGTGACCAAGAGGGGTGAGGGGGATGGAAGTAACCGGATGGAGGAGGAGCAGGAGTGCAACTCTGGTGTGGGTAGAGAGATCTCTGGGGTGAAGGGGGCTGTGGCAGGAGATGAGGGGGGCTGTGGCAGGAGGTAAGGGGCAATCAAGTACTAGTGCATAGATACTCTGTGCAGGTTAAGCTAGTATATATTTATAGGGTTTAGCTATCTCCTTCTTTCTTTCCTTGATTCAAATAATCATTCAAAAGACCATCTCTGTGAAGTTCCTAAAAGAGCATTTTACTAACCTAATGTATATAGTCATACATACACAGTTTTGTGTGTGTGTGTGTGTGTGTGTGTGTGTGTGTACACACACACATACATACACAGTTGCATACTGTATATATCTCCACCCCTTTATAATTGTAAAGTTGGAAGTGTATTCAGGTAAAGAAAAGAGGGATATATCTAATTTCTATATCATCCAGATGAACAAGTATATGTTACCCTCTCATATGTTTCATTATTTTATTTATTTAGTTATTTATTTTGTTAGCTTTATATGTCACCCTACTTCCATAGGACACAGGGCGGCTTAAAGCAATAACATACAAAGCAACACAGTTCTATAAAACACAACATACATAACATCATAACCACAACCCCATACAGTACTCATTACAAGACATAATAACCATGGATTACCAGATCACTCTACAACCAGCTATCTCAGCGACTGAGCACCCGACAGAACATTTCTGTCGTGCATGCCTTACGGAAAGCCAACAAATCATGGAGAGCTGTGATATTATCCGGGAGACCATTCCATAGAGCCAGGGCCACCACTGAGAAGGCCCTGGCTCTCGTTGATTGCAGTTTAACATCCCTAGGGCCCAGGATCACCAAGGTATTACTTGTGGCTGATCTCAGGACCCGGCGAGGGACATATCGAACAAGGAGGTCCTGGAGGTATGGAGGGCCCATATCGTGTAGGGCTTTAAATGTTGAAGTTAATATCTTAAACCTAACCCGGGACTCAGCCGGCAACCAGTGCAGTTGAACAAGCAAAGATGTCACATGTGCCTGCCCAAGCGCCTTAGTAAGGACCTTGCCCGCTGCATTCTGCACCAGTTGCAATCTCTGAGTTAGGTGCAATGGCAACCCCACACAAAGTGAGTTGCAATGATCTAACCTAGAAGTTACTGCCGCATGGATCACAGTGGCCAAATCCGGAGGGGACAGATAAGGGGCTAGCCGCCGTATTTGGTGTAACTGAAAAAAGGCCTTTTGAGCGACCTCCATGATCTGAGCCTCCATATCTGGATTAAGCCATAGACGACTTTGCTTCAGCCAGTCTACGACCGCCTCCAAGCACCTGGTCAGCTGAGCCATGGTGTCCTCGCCCCTGCCATCCATCAGCAGAAAAAGCTGGGTGTCATCCGCATATTGATGACACCCTAGCCCAAAACTCCTCATCAGCTTTGCTAAAGGCCACATATAAATATTGAACAGCAAGGGCGAGAGAATAGCCCCCTGAGGGACGCCACATGTTAATACATGACATGAAGACCTCTCATTGCCCATAGCTACTCTATAACCCCGGCCTTGTAGGAAAGAACGCAGCCACAACAAGGCCATGCCTCGAATCCCAGCATCAGCTACGCGGTGGATCAGGATATCATGGTCCACAGTGTCGAACCCTGCTGTGAGATCTAACAGCAACAGCAGCGCCGACCATCCCTTATCAAGCTGGCGACGAAGATCATCAGCCAGGGCAACAAGGACCGTTTCGACCCCACGCCCAGGCTGAAACCCAGACTGAAAGGGATCCAGAACCGCTGCATCCTCCAAAAACGTCTGAAGCTATACTGCTACCACTCGCTCTATCACTTTACCTAAAAAAGACAAATTTGATACCGGGCGGTAATTAGCTGGCTCTGAGCCATGCAATGATGGCTTCTTCAAAAGTGGCCTAACCAATGCCTCCTTCATCTCTCCTGGGAAAATCCCCATCTCCAGGGAAAGATTGATAATATTCCCAAGGGAGGTCTACAACACCTCCCGGGCGGCCTTCACCAGCCAGTAGGGGCAAGGATCTAGGGAACATGTGGTAGGCCTCATAGCCGTCAAAAAATTTTCAACACCGGCCTCCAAAAGTTGGTTAAAATTCTCCAAAATTGGCCTAGTAGACGACCATGGAGCCTCCAATTCCTCAATTGCATCAGAAGTAAGTGGGGGGTCTCGGCGAAGCGACAAGATTTTGTCCGCAAAAAAAGCCCTTAAAAACCTCACAGCCTATACCCAATTCTCTAACTTCATGATCTGTACCAGAAAAATCTGTCAGAGATTGAACTATCTCAAATACTTTAGGCGGCCATGAGCTTGCAGATGCAATGGCGGCCCCATAAAACTCTTTCTTCCTGTCCCTCACCGCTACCTCATAGGACCTCTTGAATGATCTATAAGATGTTCTCATCGCTTCGTCCTGGGTTCTCTTCCAGCCCCACTCTAATTGTCTGAGATGCCGTTTCATTTCCCTCAACTCCATGGAGCTGGGTTCCGGGGACATCTCAAAAGATGTCGCGGTGCGATCATATCAATAGCCTCAGAAAGCCAGCTATTCCAGTCAGCAACTAGGGCATCCAGCGAATCATCAAGGGGCATCGGATCCTGTAAAGCGTGCTGCAATTTCACTGGTCCATTAATCTCAGGCGAACATAGACCTGCCCTCCCTCTGAATGGGGCAGCGGTGTGACCCCCAACTGTGCCTTCAAGGTATAATGGTCTGACCATGGCACCCTCTCAGTTGAAAACGGACACACCTCTAACCCCATCCCAAAAACCAGATCCAAGGTGTGACCCAACTGATGGGTAGGACCCGTAACAAATTGCGAGAGTCCCAAGGACGTCATAGCTGACACTAACTCCTTTGCCTGAGTAGAGACCAGGTCATTGACATGAACATTGAAATCACCAAGAAATAAAAGCCTCGGGTACTTCAGAGCCCACCCCACTACCGCCTCCATCAGATTATGCAAAGCCTCTGGCGGTGCATTAGGTGGTTGGTACACCAACCAGATAGCTAGACTCTTGGCAACGTCCCACTTTAAACTCACACAGTCAACTCCTGGGATCTCGGGGGCGGAGAGTTCACTATAAGAATAACCTTCTCGGATAAGGGCAGCGACCCTACCCCCCTAACCCCTGGCCCGTGACTGATGAAGAACGTTAAACTCAGGCGGGGTTAATTCAGTAAGGGCGACTGTCTCGCCTTCCCTCACCCAGGTCTCAGTTACAAACGCCAGATCAACACCTGCCTCCACAAAGTATGTTTGCAAGGTGTTGGTCTTATTAATAATGGATCTGGCTTTACATAACATCAGTGTCGGGTGTATCCCCCTCCGTTCTTCCATTCTCCCTCAAAACAGAGTGAAGGTTAGAAAAGTTCAGAGCCCATAAATATCTAAGGGCCCTACTCCCTGATATCCTCCGCCTATTGCCATATCTTCCTTTCCCTACCATTGTCCGAATCCTCCACCTTCCTTCATTAACCTCTAATCCTCTGCTCTCCATTTCTCGCCCCCTTCCTACTCACCAATATAAAAGCCCAATCTCGTCCCCGGGACCAGCACCACCAACACTCCCCAGCAATACAACAACCACAACTAGGCAACAGGCAGCAACCTCTAAGTAATACACGAGAATAGGTAAAAAGTAAGTGACAGGCATCAACAAATGACAACAATAAAAGAAGAACACAGCAGGCAGGCACTGCTCCCACTATGTGCCAGGCTGATAATGGTCTTCTCCTCTAGTAGAAGTCACTGTCACGGCCCAAGCAGCAATGATCTCCAATATAATTCGAAAGTAATGACCAGAAAGGAGCTATCCAAGCCCTTCAACAAAGGCCCCAATTCTGTCCAATGTTCCTGGATGGCAATCAACAGCTGCCACCAAACCACGATGGTAATCTTATAGGTAGCAGGTGGTGTTGAGAACGATAATCCTCTGGGTAGCAGGTGATACTACAATGGCGGGCAATCACAGCAACAGCAGCAGCAGCAAGGGAGGACAGAACGCCGGCAGTCAAAAAACGTCAGCTCTCACCTTAGCGCTAGATGCACAGCTAAATATCCCTGTGCTCCACCAAGAGATAGTCACAGCCCAGCCATTAGTCGTCCCTTACAGCCCAGGAGAAACGATAGCCGGGGAACTGCTCGGTCATATCCTCTGAATCTAATTCTGCCAACACTCTCGATAATCACTGCAGAACGGCAGCCAGTCAACAGTTAGCAGTTGTGTGGCTGGCAATTAGTGGTAAGAGTGAGATCTAAACAATAGTTTTTGAAGTCACAATCTCCTCGTTTTCAGCGGCTATGCAAAATATACAGCAGCTGCCGAGTCTCCTCTGTTATGTCAAGAAAGCTGGTTTTATCTTATCTTTAAGTTGGCTCGTTGCCAATAGAGCTCATCCATGGTTACAATCCCATTTACAACACTTAATTAAAATAACAAAACTAAACGACAAAACAAAACAAAAACAAAACAACAAAATAAACTTCTGTCAGTCCACACTACAGAACAAATAAACCAGCAAACAATAAAACAATAAAATAGTAGTTGTGTTGTTGAGGCCACTGCTAGTAGGGATATGGAGATGAGAGAGATGTGGATTACCATATATACACATACATACAGCATTCAAATGATATATTTTTAGTCCATGTGTAACTGTTTCATTTTTTTTCTGGTACTGTTTTGATGGAGACTGCAGAGTGCCGATTCCAAGGTTACATAGCATTGGAGTTCAATTTGGAGAAAGTAAAAGATGGTGTTAAGCAATTATTGCTTTTTCCATTTTAGATTCTTTTGGGGTGGTCTTTTTATTTCATCCTTATGTTTCAGCTGGAGGCCCAAATATAAAAGGTCTATACTAAATCTTTTAGCTGTCATCATTGTTCCCTTATAGTAAATTTGAAGTGAGAAGGGGAAGCCCCATCTATAAGGGATAGGGGTGTGCACGGTCCGGAGTCCCCCCCGGTCCAGCACGGGGGGGACTGTTACTTTAAGAGGGGGGGTGGTAGTACTTACCCCCCCTGCCGCCGCTCTTCCCCCTCCAGCGCTGGTCCTTTAAAAAATCGTCTTCCCCCCCCTCTTCCTCCCTGCCGCCCCTGCCCCGTCGTTGTTCCTTAAGGCTAAAAGAGACTAGAGTTAGCGATGCGCATGCGCCCAGCGCGGCACGCACGCATACGTCACACGTGACATATGCAGCGCGCGCAGGGCAGCATCAGAGACGAGCGCGCGCGCCGCGCAGGGCACATGCACACTGCTAGCTCTAGTCTCTTTTAGCCTTAAGGAACAACGACGGGGGCAGGGGCGGCAGGGAGGAACTCTGCCGCCCCAAGAAGATTTTTTAAAGGACCAGTGCCGGAGGGGGAAGAGCGGCGGGGGGGGTAAGTACACCACCACCCCGCTTAAAGTAACAGTCCCCCGCCCATCCGAACCTCCGGACCGCCAGACTTCCTAACCGGTCCGGAAAGCTTTAACAGTGTGCCCGAACCGAACCATGCACACTACTAATAAGGGATATTTGCTGCTATTAATGCTTCTGTTACAGGGTGCATTATTCTTCTTGGTTTCAAGGTTTCTGGAGACAGGTCTGGAAAAACTTGAATAGGTTTATTCAAATATTGAAAGGATCCATGTCTTTTGGCTTCTTGCAGTGTTTTATTTTTTGTACGCATATCCAGAAATTTTACAACTATGGCCTTTGGTAGTTGTGCTGCATTTATGAGAGGGGAACCCATTCGATATGCATTTATTATAGTCGGGTAGATTCCAGCTTCCAAATTCAACTCTCTCTTTTTTTAACCATGTAGGGATAAAAGAGATAATATCCCCAACTTCAACCCTCTCTTCAAAAGTTCTATATCGGACTGAATCCCTTTTTGATTGGTATTCAAAATTTTCAATGAGAGAAAGATAGTCTACTTAATTTTTTTGAATTATTTGTATTTCAGTTTGTAAGGTGGTACTTACTTCCATAGCTGTTTCTGCTGTCTGAGCAATATCTGACGCTTTTTGCTCAAGTTCTCCTATTCGTTGCTGCAGAGGTTGCAATAATGATTGCATTTGTGTTAGAATGTCTGCTTTGACTTTCTGCAACTCATTTAGCAGGAGCTGAGTGTCATTTGTTTATTGATTCTGTGTCAACAAAAGGCTCTAGGCCATTTCTTTGCTGTGTTGATAAGGCCTTTCTTTGTTGTACTGATGAGGGCTTGATGAGGGCTCCAATTGATTATGGAGGGAGAGGAAATCTTTAAGGTCTTTTTTACTTTTGTTCTGATCCTTAGCTGTTGCAGCACTTAATTTCCTAATTTTTATTATGGTAATGGGTACATTAACGCCTTTAAAAGCTTCGGTTCAGTCCTGGGATCTCAAAATTAGGCATCTGCCATGAGTATGATGATGGACTAGGACCGGGGAGACCCAAGTTCAAATCCCCATTCAGCCATGATACTAGCTGGGTCACTCTGGGCCAGTCACTTCTCTCTCAGCCTAACCTACTTCACAGGGTTGTTGTGAAAGAGAAAATCAAGTATGTAGGGGTTCCTTTGAGGAAGAACGGGATATAAATGTAAAAATATTATTTCTTGTTTACACAGTCAGACAGGTGTTATTGACTGGTTTGTTTTATCCAGACATCGAGTCCTTCCCAAGGACCTGGGATGCCAGAATTTTATTGTCAATGGTTATAGATATCGTCGCAGAATGTAGGCTGTTCCCAGTAAAGCTGCTTTTTGTAATTGGCTGATGGTGATTTCTGTGGCCCCTATGGTGTTGAGGTGCTCTTCAAGGTCTTTTGGAACTGCACCTAGGGCGCCAATGACCACTGGGATTATTTTGGTCTTTTTCTGCCACAGCCTTTCAATTTCAATTTGTAGATCTTTGTATTTGGTGATTTTTTCTATTTCTTTTTCTTCTATTCTGCTATCCCCTGGTATTGCTATGTCGATTATTTTGACTTGTTTTTCTTTCTTCTCGACTACAGTTATATCTGGTGTATTGTGTGGCAGATGTTTGTCTGTTTGTAGTCGGAAGTCCCATAATATTTTTACATCTTCATTTTCTACAACTTTTTCAATTTGATGGTCCCACCAATGTTTGGCTACAGCTAGCTTGTATTTTTTGCAGATGTTCCAGTGTATCATCCCTGCTACCTTGTCATGCCTTTGTTTGTAGTCAGTCTGTGCGATCTTTTTACAACAGCTGATTAGGTGGTCCACTGTTTCATCTGCTTCTTTACAAAGGTGGCACTTGCTGTTTGTTGTTGACTTTTCTACTTTTGCTCTTATTGCATTTGTTCTTAGTGCCTGTTCTTGTGCAGCCAGTATTAAACCCTCTGTTTCTTTCTTCAAGCTGCCATTCTTAAGCCATTGCCAGGTCTTGGTGATGTCTGATTTTTCACTTATATTATGCAAATATTGACCATGCAGGGGCTTATTTTTCCATTTTTCTGCTCGGTTCTTGACTTGTTCTTTCTTGTAGGCCTGCTTTCTTTCATTGGTGTTGTTGTTGTTGTTGTTGTTGTTGTTGTTGTTATGCATGTGGAGTACACAGTTAACAATCAATGGTGAGACACTTGGAGAGGTTAGCATTAGAAGAGGCATTTTCCAAGGGGACTTACTATCCTCTCTGTTGTTTGTAATCGCCATGACCCCACTTTCACAAATACTAAACAAAACAGGCCTCGGATACCAAACATCTAAAACATCAAGTAAAATAAACCATCTGCTGTACATGGACAATCTGAAGTTGTATGGAAAGTCCCAGTCAGAAATTGAATCACTGCTAAACACTGTCCGTATATTCAGTAGCGATATAGCAATGGAGTTTGGACTAGACAAGTGTGCTGCATTAATAATGAACAGAGGAAACATAAGAAAAACAGAAGGTATAGAACTGCCCAATGGAAGCAAGATCAAGAACCTGGAAGAGAAAGAACCTTACAAATACTTGGGCATTCTGCAGGATGATAACATTGCACACACTGAAGTTAAAAGAAAAATTGGAAGTGAATACATCAGGAGAGTTAGAAAAATCCTAAAGTCCAAACTCAATGGCGGGAACACCATACAAGCCATAAACACCTGGGCTATACCTGTTATCAGATACACTGCAGGAATAATAGACTGGACCCAGGCAGAGCTAGAGACACTAGATCGTAAGACCAGGAAAATCATGACCATCAATCATGCTCTGCACCCCCGCAGTGATGTAGATAGGCTATACCTCCCTCGCAGCTCAGGTGGAAGAGGAATGCTGCAAGTCTATCAAACAGTAGAGGAGGAGAAAAGAGGCCTTGAAGAATATATAAAGGACAGTGAAGAAGATGCACTTCAAATGGTCAATAACGAGAAACTATTCAACACCAATGAAACAAAGCAGGCCTACAAGAAAGAATAAGTCAAGAACGATGTCTGGATAAAACAAACCAGTCAATAACACCTGTCTGACTGTGTAAATAAATAATAATAATTTTCTCCAGGCCCTTTCCTCCTTCCTTGTTCTGCTCCTGCATTATGAAGACAGAAAGCTCAGGGACACAGGCTTTCTATCCAAGTATGCAACTTCTTTAATCAACCCTTACAGGTTTTTGGACCTTAAATGTCTGTCTCAAGATACTCTCATTGGGGTGGGTTCTTCTTTCACACACTTGCTCTGCTATAATTGGGGTCACTGAAATCCCTTCCTTACAGCACAAAGTGAGGTGAGATTGATTCCCTTTCTGTCAGATTATTTTGTTACCTATACAGGAGAAAATTCAGGCTCACGAAGATAATTTGAAATGTATTGTGGTATCTCAAAGTACAGACCTTGGCTTTCAGTTGAAAAATGATCCTAAGAGTTCATCAGGAACTCTTATTCTGTGTGCTGCCTCAACAGCATCACGGGTTCAGTATGCATGCACGTAGCAAGCCAGGTTAATATTGTTAGACTTCCTGTTGGTGTATGTAACTCTAGAATAATAACTTAGTCTATGTTATTAGATGAACTAGAAGCCATGCTGATCACGTAAGCAGAGAACAGCTAGTACAGCCAGTTTAGAATCAATTTAGGGAATAGCTTAGTAGGCCTGTCTCAGTCCGAAAGCCAATGAAAACATTGGCTCCTCCTTTGCCTTTGGCCTTCTCCCTGCTGAATCTACCAGTAGCTGGAAAAATGCCCTCTCTGGGAAAAAGAGAAAGAGTCCTTTAATTCTCACCTGAACCTGGCTGAAACAATGGTCATTTTACCTAATGGGTTTAATGTCATCAACAGTTCATCAACAAACTCTGAGAAAACAGCATCTATGATATGTGCATTATTATCTCTTTGCATGTTAGACAATAAAAACAATGTAGCTTTCATGGATGTTGTCTCGTTTAAGAATACTGTATAAAATCATCTGATGTTCAGAACATTCTAAGAGTGCCTTCCCTTGGGTTGTTCCTGTTGCCTATGGTAGGGCTTTGTATTGGATACAGCACAATTATTTATTTATTTATTCGATTTCTATACCGCCCTTCCAAAAATGGCTCAGGGTGGTTTACGCAGAGAAATAACAAATAAATAAGATGGATCCCTGACCCCAAAGAGCTCACAATATAAAATGAAACATAAGATAGACACCAGCAACAGTCACTGGAGGTACTGTGCTGGGGGTGGATAGGGCCAGTTACTCTCTCCCTGCTAAATAAAGAGAATCACCACGTTAAAAGGTGCCTCTTTGCCAAGTTAGCAGGGGTTGTAGGCTGATGTAATTAGACATCAGAAATTACTCATATATTAAACAGGTGTTGTTTGGTTATATTTTTCTTTTGAAAACAAATGCCTCAATTGCAAATTACTGTTGGTGTGTTGAAAATTAAACTGCATACAAAAGTGAAAAGACACGTTGTTTGTTCAAGCACTTCAGGTAGGAGCTGAGGCCATTTTAAAAAATCATTTCCCAAGATGCACTCTTTTTGTCAGCATCTGTTGAAAGAAAGGTTACTTCTTGGTATATTTCTATCTGTACTGTTCCTTGGACATAACTTGACGTTCTGTCATTTTTTATTGCCTCATCTTAATCACATTCTTTATACCCACCTTTGCACTTCTCCTGTGTGAAGTTCTACTTGCAATTGCCATGGCAACCCTTTTTTGGTCCAGAAGCATTAGTTAATGAGAAAATCTGCACAGCTCTAAGATACTTGCACATACTTTGGTAATGTATAGTAATTGTGAGTAGCCAAAATGGAACATTTTGTAGCTTACAGTTTTCTTTTAGAACAGGCGAAAATAGAAGAAAACTAAAATGGAACTGTATACATATAAATGAGAGAAATCTAAGACTAGCTCGGAGAGGGGGGAAATAAGAATTTCCCCAGCAATTCAATATTGTACAGCAGTACATGTCTGAGGGAAGATAATGGCTCCTCTGCAACAAAATTTTGCTTTTATTGAATCAAAAAAGCATGGTTTGGTAAAGACCACATAGTGCTTCATACAACATTAACTCTTTATTTATAGCAGTTAGTGAAGTAGAGTCACCTGGGCACCAACCAGTCAGATTCCGGGACAATCCTGTGAAAAGGTCCCCCCTTGCTGATTGAAGAACCATTGGAGTTAAAGGGGAAGTGTGCAATTCAGAGGGGTGTTGTAGTTTAAGTCAAGGCTTTCTGAACCTTTTCAGCTCATACATCTTGCCAGTTCTAAAACAGCCTGTGCATATCCAAGTCCCTGTGTCTGAGAAGCCTGTGTGATCCCTGTATTCTTCGCGGTTACAAACACAGCAGGTGTCAGGGTTCAGCATCACTGGGCAGCTGCTAAGGGCCCAGGGTCCTCGGAAGGGCTCACCAGTGATTGCCAAGAACACCCTTGTGCCCTTAACCTTGTGTGGTGAACAAATCTCTCAGGGCCCACCCAGATAGGAGGGGGCCCAAGGAAAGTTGTTTGCTGAAAGCCAGGAGTGTAGCAATAATTGAAAGGATGAGTTCAAAGAACCCTGGGCCCCCAGCTCCACCCCTCCCTATTTTCTTCATGATCTCCCTCACTGCAAGGGGCCACCAGGGAGAGGGGCAGACATGGGCCCCCTCTCCCCTAGCTACACCTCTGTCAAAGGCCCACTGACATCTAAAGCTGCCTAAGATACTAGGAACAGAGAAAGCTGCCTTACACAGAATCAGACAAGTGGGCCGTCCAGCTCAGTCCTGTCTGCATGGACTAGCAGCAGCTGCCCAGAGTATCAGGCTTTTGCAGCCCTACCTGGAGAAGCCAGGGATTGAACCTGGGACATTCTGCATTCAAAGCAGATGCTCTGCTGCTGGGCTATGCCCCCTCCCACCAGCCCATACCACCCCAAATTGAACACTGATCTGTATATATAGTATATAAAAATGCCTAAGTGATGAGAATTAAAACCAGGAACAAGCCAATGCAGCCAGAGTTAAGCTGCTGACCAGTGTGGTGCATTCAGAACATATCTTACCAGTTCTAAAACAGCTTCATTGACTGCCTGTTACATATCCAAGTTTAATTCAAACTGTTGGTTCCAACCTATAAAGCCCTTTATGTCTTGGAACCTGAGTACCGCAGGGCCTGCCTGCTCCCAAACAAGCCTGCCCATTCATTAAGATATCTGAGTAGGCTCTTTTTTGCATGCCTCTGCCAATTCCGGTGAGGCAGGTGGTGACCGAAGGTCAGGTCTTCTCAATAATGCTGCCCCAGCTTCAGAATCCCCTCCCCCAGGCATGTGCACCTGGTGCCTACACTTGTGAATTTTTAGCATGAGATGAAAAAAGTGGGCTGGTTCAGATGATACCTTAACAGCCAACATGAGGGGAGAGGGGATTTGCCAAGAGTGTGCCTGTCATAATATCTTCCACAGAAGCAGTGATTCCATCCCAGCATAGCCCATTATTGCATGGGGGCTACTGTTCATCTAAATGTCCATTCTACATGCACTGCAAATACTAGTTTGACTAGTATTTGGAGCACATGAAGGAAAGGTAAAGTGTCCATTAAGTCAATTTTGACTCCTGGTGCCCACAGAGCCCTGTGGTTTTCTTTGGTAGAATTCAGGAGGGGTTTACTATTGCCTCCTCCCGCGCAGTATGAGATGATGCCTTTCAGCGTCTATCTATATTGCTGCTGCCTGATATAGTACCAGCGGGGATTCGAACTGGCAACCTTCTGCTTGTTAGTCAAGCATTTCCCTGCTGCATCACTTAAGGTGGCTATTTTGAACATGTATAGAGTGGTTATTAGGGCAAGCAGCCCCACATAATAAAGGGATGCATGGGGAGGGTGTCGGAACATCTGCAGAAGCTGTTACTATGGGCATGGTCTTGGTATATCTCCTTTCTAATCACATGGGTCAATAAGGTATCATCTGAACTGACTCAGGGTAGTTTGCCCAGGCCTTTTATATTATTTTATAGTACTTTCATTTTTAATGTTAATGTTATTAAAAGGTGGGCTGGAAAGATATAGTACATGTGGAAAAGCCTGTATAGCTGATTGATCTTGTTTTTTGGAGAGGTCGTATCATCTTGGAAAGCACCGATACCCATACAACATTAGAAGCCTCTGAAACTGCAGCAAGGAACATGATTGACTCTGACTGACACTGGGGTTAGGATGACTGAGAAAATAAACATCCTCATGCTCATGTAGCAGCAGGAACATTAGAACATTAGGCGACTCTGTGTGTGTGTGTGTGTGTATCTCACACAAACCTTTTAATGTTCAGATTCAAAGAGCATAGCAGCCCTATTCAGACATGTTCAACACTCATAAGAGGGTACAGCGTACACAGGCACAATGGTACACTTGATATTTGTACCATGCATTTGAGGTGAGGAGAGCTGGTCTTGTGGCAGGAAGCATGACTTGTCCCCATAGCTAAGCAGGGTCTGCCCTGGTTGCATCTGAATGGGAGACTTGATGTGTCAGCACTGCAAGATATTCCCCTCAGGGGATGGAGCTGCACTGGGAAGAGCAGAAGGTTTCAAGTTCCCTCCCTGGCTTCTCCGATATAGGGCTGAGAGAGATTCCAGCCTGCAACCTTGGAGAAGTCGCTGCCAGTCTGTGAAGACAATACTGAGCTAGATAGACCAATGGTCTGACTCAGTATATGACAGTTTCCTATGTTCCTTCCTATGTTCCTATGAGGTCCTGTACCCAGTTTCATTTTTTAAATAAACACAGGTACAGTCATTCACACAAACATGCACGAGGATACTGTACACTTGTACAACATAATGCCTAAGGCTAGTGTCATCCCTTAATCAGTTAATGGATAAGCCCCTCCACTTTTTAATAAGCACTGCCTTGAAAAATAAATGTTGTATCTACAAAATGAAAATACAAATAGCCAGTCAGATATAATTTGATGCAAACTCTGTGTGGGTTTTTAAAAAATAAATAAATGCTAGTAACACTTCTGAGAGGATAAACAGACCAAGACAAATGTTATGAGAAAAACAGAACTACCCCATTTTGGTTTTAAATATCTCTCCAGAAACAGCAACTGTAGGAACTACTAGAAATACTACTACAAATATTTATATACCGCTTTTCAACAAATGTTTCTAAAGTAGTTTACATAGAGAAATAATAAATAAATGGTTCGCTGTCCCCAAAAGGCTTGCAATCTAAAAGGAAACATAAGATAGACAACAACAGTCACTAGACTGTTGCTGGGGGTGGATAGAGCCAGTTAGGAACATAGGAAGCTGCCACTGGTCTATCTAGCTCAGTATTGTCTTCACAGATTGGCAGCGGCTTCTCCAAGGTTGCAGGCAGGAATCTCTCAGCTCTGTTTTGGAGATGCCAGGGAGGGAACGTGGAACTTAATGCTCTTCCCAGACCGGCCCCATCCCCTAAGGGGAATATATTACAGTGCTCACAGATCAAGTCTCGCATTCATATTTTTAAATTATTATTTATTTTAATTTATTAACATTTTATATCCCTCTCTTCCTCCAAGGAGCCCAGAGCGGTGTACTACATCCTTGAGTTTCTCTTTCACAACAACCCTGTGAAGTAGGTTAGGCTGAGAGAGAAGTGACTGGCCCAGAGTCACCCAGCAAGTAACATGGCTGAATGGGGATTTGAACTTGGGTCTCCGTGGTCCTAGTCCAGCACTCTAACCACTAACTAAGGGGACAAGTCATGCTTGCTACCACAAGACCAGGTCTCTTCTCCAATTGCTCTCCTCCTGCTCAATAAAGAGAATCACCACTTTTAAAAGGTGCCTCTTTGCCCAGTTATCAGGGATCAAGTTCTTCAGTAACGTATAGATCATATGGCTCTGCCTTTTCAGGTATTAGCCTTGAGCATTTGTTCCCTCTGCTTTCTGTGAGTTTAGATGTTAAAAGTGCTGCATGACCTTTTCCCTTGGCTATGTTTAAAAGTAAATAGATTTTTAAATATAATTTATATAGATTTTTAAATATAATTTATAGAGATTTTAATGCAGTTGCATATCATTTTTTTAATTCACACTGAATTAAAAAAATTATTCTTCTGTAGCATAATGAATGCTTCTAAATGTAGAAATGTTTGATCTCGACTTAAGGCAAAATGTTTGAAGTACAACAGCACTTGTTCTCAGCAGAACGTTTTAATTTCAGTCCTACAGTGTGTCTTACCATTAGCCGGGGCGTAGCCACCATTGCGCCAATGGGTTCCAAGAACCTGGGCTGCCACACCCCTGGGGCCACCTCTGGCACCCCAGCCACGCCCCCTGCATCTGACATCAGATGCAGGGGCCATGGCCATGTGAGGAAATGGGGCCAAACACCCCATTTGCAAGAAAAATTTGGCCAGCTCTACATTTGCAGAGTGGCCAGGAGCACCTTTCCCTGCTTGGAAAGGCACAGAGATGCATTCTCGGCCAGGCTGGGATTGGAACCCAGTGCTGGCTGCAGCTTCTAAAAAATGGAGCCTTCTTCATGTGGCCACGCCCCCTGCATCTGACCTCAGACACCAGGGTTGAACCGGGGTCCTACACCACTGCCACTAGTTACCATTTTTTTAAAGCTGGAAGGCCTTTCAGTCTCCAAAAAACCACAAAGAGTCAACATGTGAAGAATATTGACTGACATTTCGACTAGCAAAGCAAGTGCACTTCAAGGGACTGTGGAGATGTGGCTGGAGCAGCAGCAGCAACAGCTTCTTTCATTAAAATCTCTTGTTTGTCTTTTGCAAAGCAACTGCCCTAGTTATCATTAGGAGGAACAAAGTGATGTGTATGCGGTTTACCAAAGAAAATAAAAGCAACAACTTGCTTTTATCTGACAGTTAATTTGGGATAAAGCGTAATGGAATATTGTTGTTTGTAACATGTCAGGATGAACTAATCAGGTACAATGTTCTTGCTGTAATTTGGTTTTCTCTCGCTAAATTCTGGCTTGTAATTCAGGCAAACGGTATAACCAACTGGCAAAAGATCTCAGTCATCGTGCAATTGTTGCACTTCATTACTATTTTTACCAGTGACACTTCAAAAGTGCCCATTTTAATTAAAAATAAAGACCACTTTCACAGAACCACTTCTGGGTGACTTTAGACTTTGGCTCCAGGTTTCAGGGACACTTCAGCAGGCCATGCACCATGGGCCACCTCCTTCCTGGGTGGGCCCCAATAATGTTGCTTTGCTACCACCACACTAAAGCTCTGGGCACAGGGTGGTGTCAGGGCTAACGGTAAGTTCTTCTGAGGGCCCTAAGCCTCTGCAGCTACCCAGTGAGGTCAACCCCCTTATGCAAAGCCCTGGTGGATAGATTTTCGACATTTGGGTTACATGACACAGATGTGTTGGTCCAGTCAAACCATTCTGTATGCAGTATTCAAAGTACAACTCCTCAGTTGATGAGGACAGTCCAAGATGGAGTCTATGGAAGTGGTACTGGCTGGAACACTTCCCCATACCGCATGAAACAAGCATTAGGAAATCTGCCATATACTGAGTCAGACCATTGGTCTATCTAGCTCAGAATTGTCTACAGAGACTGGCAGCGGCTTCTCCAAGGTTGCAGGCAGGAATATCTCTCAACCCTATCTTGGAGATGCCAGGGAGGGAACTTGGAACCTTCTGCTCTTCCCAGAGCGTCTCCTTCCCCTGAGGGAAATATCTTACAGTGCTCACGTATGTAGCCCCCCATTCATATGCAACCAGGGCAGACTCTGCTTGGCAAAGAGGACAAGTCATGCTTGCTACCACAAGACCAGTTCTCCTCCCCTTACTGTCTCCCCACTAACATTCAAGTGTCTGTCATTATAACAAGAATGGAAAGGGTAACAGAAGCATTCTAGCCATAGTCTCTGTATACGACAATGACTGCCCAGATTCTTAACTGAGTCCACTCACATAACCAGTCAATATCTTATAACAAACTTGGTATGCCACTGAACAACCCACATTTGTAACAGAAGAAGGCGTAGGGAGGTCTGGCAGTTTCGTGAATAACTATATTCTGAGTAATAATTCTATTACCTTTTAAAATCCATTCCTTCCTCCAAAGAGACATTCATGGTCTCCTACATGGCTACTAGTCTGGTGGCTATAGGCCACCTCCAGCTTCAGAAGCAAGAGTCCTCTGAATACCAGTTGCAGAGGAGCAGCAGTAGGAGAGAGGGCATGCCCTCAGCTCTTGCCTAGGGACTTCCCAGAGGCATCTGGTGGGCCACTGTGTGAAATAGGAAGCTGGACTTGATAGGCCTTGGGCCTGATCCAGCAGGGCTGTTCTTATGTTCTCTCTTTATCTACACAATAACCTATAAGGAAAGTAAGGCTAAGAGATGGTGACTGCTGGCCCAAGTTGCCCGGTGAGCTTTGTGGCTGAGCAGGGATTGAATCCAGTTCTCCCTTTTCCAAATCCAGAACTTTCTTGTACCACATTCGCTCAAACTAGGCAGCATATCACTAGCTGAAATAAAAGGACTATGCTCTGTAAGAAATTCTGCTGATGGAATACTTGAAACTAGAATTTGAATTGTTGTAATTGCCTCCTGGCCCATTCCCATTCTGCTGGCAAAACCTGGCCCAAGAAGGTGCACTGCTACCCCTTCTTTTGCTCATCAAACTGAGCTTACTTTCTGTTACATTTTCACGTTCTTGGCAAAAATTAATAGCAATTTCCCCAAGAGACCTCTTCCCAGCAAACACACAGTATAACCTAGCAAGAGAGAAGTCAAATCTCTGTTTTGTAGAGTCCTACAAAGACTCCAGCCCAATTAAAATAACTATGAGAACAGCAAATAATGAGAACATGTTAATGAACACAAGCATCCATCTTCCATGCCCATTATTTCTAGCAATATTATACAAAAAAGGTTATTTGGGATTAAATTAAATGGCCAGTATAACTTAATATAAATATAAAAGCTGGAGCAAATATTAACCTCAAAGCAAATTCGGTTGTCAGAAGTTCATATAAATTAGTGCATGCAACTCTGATGCATCCTCAGGCAAAATTTGACCCTAAAAATTACAAACTTTTATTATTTTTGACAGCTTGCTGAAAAGACGGAAGAAGCCATCAGTAAATATCTTAAAATAAGTCCCTAAGCTTTTAAAATTACTCCATGCCCTAACACGGGTACAGGCACTTCAAGGAAAAGGAAAAACATAATCTGAAATAAATAATGTCAACTTTGGGCACACTTCATACTTATTTCTAAGTATGTAGGTGGCATTTTTCCGCAAGTGCTAGAATATTTCATGTACAGTGGCCAACAGCCTGACTAATACAGTGTGGATGCACCAGGAATCCATGTCCATGCTGCAGAGAACTTTCCTAGCTACACAGTGTTGGGCATGTAGCAAGGAAGCAAATTTCAGGGATTTTCTATGTCTCCAGAAAGTGCCCTGCACCACCCAAAATTACATCCCTGAGGATCACACAGCCCTCAAGCACATATTTTCAGGTGATGGAAGGCACTTCTGGAGCTAGAGCAGATTGCTGAAATTTGCTCCCTCACCTAGAATGTGGGCACAGTGGTAGTAGGATAACTCCACAGCCCAGATGCAGAGGAGAACTGGTCTTGTGGTAGCAAGTATGACTTGTCCCCTTAGCTAAGCAGGGTCTGCCCTGGTTGCATATGAATGGGAGACTAGGTGTGTGTGTGTATTGGAAGTGAAGGAATCTGCACTGTCTCATGTCTCAATGACAGGGGGACAGATTAGTGAAGTCAGAGGACTAGAGGGGTCGAGACATTGGTCATCCCTTCTCTACTGCTCTGACACGATCCCTTTGATATGTAGATTGCTACTCTCAGGGACTTCCTGCCTGCCTGCCTTGCCACTTCCTCTTCCTCTTCGCTTTCTTCTCCCTTGCAACCCACACGCTCCTCTCCCCCTGCACCATGTGTGCAGAGATGCAGAAACCATCTCTCTGCATCCAGCTAGCTAGATAGATTAGAGATCCTATCTCTCCACTTTCCTATCTAGAATGGAGTTCACTAATAAAGACTCCTTATATTGATTTGAAACTATGAACTGGCTCCAAGTTTCTTTTACTCTCAGCATACACACATGCCTAGGCAGACTCCGCTGTGTTATGCCTCTGTGCAATCTGCTGTAATAGAAGAGTATCTCTTACCAGAGAGCATTCCATAATAGAAGAGTATCTCTTACCAGAGAGCAGTGTGAGCACTGTAAGATATTCCCCTCGGGGGATAATGGGGCTACTCTGGGAAGAGCAGAAGGTTCCAAGTTCCCTCCCTGGCATCTCCAAGATAAGGCTGAGAGAGATTCCTGCCTGCCACCTTGGAGAAGCCACTGCCAGTCTGTGTAGACAATACTGAGCTAGATAGACCTATGGTCTGTCTCAGTATATGGCAGCTTCCTATGTTCCTGTGTCTTCCTGGCATATCCACACTGCATTAGGATGTCAGCCACTAGTCCAATAATCCTTATAATTGCCTAAAAATGCTTCCCTTATTACCAAGAAACCTGAGGCTGACAGTGGCTCACCAAAGGCCACCTAAATTATTGAGGGGTTTAAATAGTTAATGAAGCCCCTTTCACAGCTTCAGTTGTGTGTGGACTGAACACTTTTATTAGGAGGGCCCATAGCTGCATAGAGTACATGGTTTGCACACAGAAACTCTCCGATTCAATCCCTGGCTTTTCCAGGAATGTTCTTTATTGTGCTACAGTCTTCCACATAAATATTCTGTACTGGACTACAACTATATTAAAAACAAAAATAAAATCCCACTGCACGAGAATCAGACATGTCATGCATTATTAATAAAAGGATAATTGCCAAGCAGTGGCAAAATGCTACAACTGAAAAAAGAACTTCATATATGTGTTGTTCTAGCAACCTTTGCAGCAACCCTTTTAGGGGCGTCGGTTATTATCTCGTTATTGCAGATGGGGTGGTGCTAAGGTTGGCAGTAGTTTGTCAAAGTCCACATCACGGCCAGAGTGGAAGAGGTGAGATCTAACCTAGTTTTGTCCGTGCAATAATTTAGAGGTGGAAACTGTTGGGGATGCAGCTCCTACAGCAGTGACTCTTTAATAGTGTCTATTATATTGACCACTAGGGGCACTGGGAACAGAGATGAAAAGTAAGGGTCTTTCTCTTTGATTCTGCACTCTTTTTGTCTCTTTCTCTGCTCTGGCATACTTTAACTGGTAGGCTATTGATATACTCAGGTCTCCCCCTCTTCTTCCTACCTGCTTGCTGCATTTTTACTCGCCTTCCTTCTGCTCTTGCACTATGAAGCCATAGGAAATCCAGGGACACAAGCTTTTCTTTCCATGTATGATTGATATATTAGATTGATATTGTTTTAGACTGATGTAGATGATTGGATTGTTATTGGTTTAATTGTGATATATTCTGGTCAATGACCATAATAAAAATTCTGATTTAATCTAATCTATTCCTGAATAAAACTTTACAAGCTTTTGGACTGTCTCGAGCAACTCTTAATGGGCCTTCGTTATTCTCACACATGCCTGCTCTGTTATAATTGGGATCATTGAAATCCCTTCCCTACAACAGAAGCCATGGGCTATGTTCTTTTGCTTTGTAATTTTTATGCTGGAATTTGAAACAAATTATTGCTCCTCTGCTGCTTGCTTTTCCAGGTAGGTCAGCTCAGCTGACTTCTTTGTGAGTTATATGTTCGCTGATCAGATCTTTAGAATTACTGTGGCAAAGTTTTTGTTGGTGGCAGAGAAGATGAGGCGGCAGTTAAGAAATTGAGGGGAAGCTTCACACAGAAGAGCGGCAAGTACGGTGCCACTAACCACTGGTTCCCGTGCAAGTTCTGCACATTTTGTGACTTTGGAACCTAGAAATGTCAGCTGGATGAGCAACACTTCCCTCCACCACCTGACATCTGCCATCCAACTTCAAATCTTGGTGACAGGTGTCAGGTGGTGGGGAACTGCTGCTCAGCCATGCACCATTTCCATTTCAGATGTCACAAAACACACTGAACTTACAGCTTGCACCGGGAGCTCACACTCACCAGGACCTAGTGGTCAGCGGCACCTTGCCATCATTTTGTGTGAAGCTGCCGAATGTGTCCTTGTTTTGGGGTTATTCTTTTTAAATTGGTTGTTGTACTGTTGATATACAGTAAGGCCTCGATATCCATGGATTTGCATATTTGCAGACAGGTATAAAAGACACCCAACCTCGGCATACGTGGGGGGAAAGGGGGGGGGGACACACATGTTGACCTTGCATATCCATAGGTCAAGGTGGCTGAAAATGTCTGTGGAGGTCATTAATGAATGAGGTTAGGCTGAGGGGATGTGTCTGGGAGAGCTGAAAAGTGGGCATGGAGTGGGGGCAGTAATATCACAGGTAGTGGGCAGAGGGAGGTATGGCGGTGGGAGTTGGGCAGGCCGTTGCAAGGGGAAACGGTCCAGGCAATTGAGGCCTGTTCCTTTTTCCAGCTCTTCTCCCAACCCTCTGACCCCAGGGAGCTCTGAGAACACTCCCTCGAGAATTAGGGTGCTGCTGCTGAATGCCAGGTCAGTCAATGCTAAAACATCTCTCATCCACAATTTGGATGAGATCTGGAAACCTGGAGGACAGAGCTGAGAGAGACCAACCCTGCCCAGCTCATCCAACCAGGTCTCCGTCACACAAACCAGGTCAGCCTGCTCATCTACATGATTGTGGATGAGCAGGCTGACCTGGTTTGTGTGACGGAGACCTGGTTGGATGAGCTGGGCAGGGTTGGTCTCTCTCAGCTCTGTCATCTAGGTTTCCAGATCATGCAACAACCCCGCCTCAAGGGTCGGGGAGGGGGCATTGCAGACATCTACGTATCAAGAAATCCTCCCCATTTCCAGGTGCCCGGTCAGGCAATCTCAGAACTTCAAGTGTTTGTCCTAGAGGGTGGGCCTCCGAGATAGGCTGGGGATTCTGCTGGTGTACCGACCACCTCGCTGCACTTCAGTCTCCATACTTAAGCTGGTGGGGGTGGTCTTGGAGGTGGCCTTGGGTTCCCCCAAGCTTATTGTTTTGGGAGATTTCAATGTCCACACTGAGGCCCCCCCTTGTAGGTGCAGCTCAGGATTTCATGGCAACCATGGGCCTGTCTCAGTTGGTATCGGGCCTTACCCACATGGAAGGACAAACTCTGGGTCTGATTTTTGCCGACCAGGGAATAAATGATCTGGAGGTGGGGGGATTTGAGAAAACTTTCTTGTCATGGTCAGATCATCATCTGGTGGGGTTTAGTTTGACTGCTCCGTCTGCCCTCTGCAGGGGTGGTGGACCGATTAGGATGGTCTGCCCTCGAGGGCTTATGGATCCGCTTGGATTCCAGACGGCCCTCAGGGAGTTTCCGGTGTCCAGTGCTGGTGACTCTGTCAAGGCCCTGGTTGATCTCTGGAATGGAGAGATGGCCCAGGCTGTTTACACGGTTGCTCCTAAACGCCCTCTCTGGCTTGGTGGAGCCCAATCTGCTCCTTGGTTTTCCTCGGAGCTTAGGGTGATGAAACAATTCGGGCGACAGCTGGAATGACCCTGGAGGAAGAGTCGTGACAAATCTGACTGAACACGGGCTAGAGCCCATTTTAGGAACTACGCCGTGGCAGTGGGAGCGGTGAAGAAATGTTTTTTCTCCGCCTCTATTGCATCTGCTCAGTGCAGACCAGCGGAGCTATTCCGTGTAGCAAAGACATTGCTGCACACATCTCTCCAGGTAATGGGGGAAGAATCATCTACAGCCCGCTGTGATCAGTTTGCGTGTCACTTTGCGGATAAAGTCGCTCGCATCCATGCCGATTTGGACTCCAGAGTTTTGGCAGTTCTAGCAGATGTGCCTCTGCTCCCATCTGGTCCCATTGTGTTGGATTCTTTTCAGCTGGCGTGGCCTGAAGATGTGGACAAGATCCTGGGCAGTGTGCGGGCGACATCGTGTGCTCTTGACCCTTGCCCTTCATGGCTAATAAAAGCTGCCAGGGAGGGTACAGGTAGATGGTTGGAGGTGACTATTAATGCCTCATTAAAGGAGGGCAGGATGCTATCATGCCTCAAGAAGGCGGTGATAAGCCCATTATTTTAAAAAGCCTTCCCTTGATTCCTCCAACCTGAACAACTATAGACCGGTCTCTATCCTGCCCTTTTTGGGCAAGGTGATAGAGTGTGAGATGGCGTCCCAGCTGCAGAGGGTCTTGGATGATACTGATTATCTGGACCCTTTTCAATCTGGCTTCCGCCCTGGATATGGGACTGCCTTGGTTGCTCTAGTGGATTACCTGTGCCAGGAACTAGACAGGGGAGTGCGTCCCTGTTGGTTCTGCTGGACCTCTCGGCAGCGTTCAATACCATCGACCATGGTACTTTCTGGGGCCCCTCTCGAGTATGGGAATCAGAGGTACTGCATTGAAGTGGTTCCGGTCCTTTCTTGGGGGTATGGTCCAGAAGGTGGTGCTGGGGGACTACTGCTCGGCTCAGTGGCCATTGGCCTGTGGGGTCCCACAGGGATCGGTCTTGTTCCTCATGCTGTTTAACATCTACATGAAACTGCTGGGAGAGGTCATCCGGGGACTTGGCCTGAGTTGTCAGCAATATGCAGATGACACTCAGCTCTTTCTCTCCTTGTCAGTGGATGTCCTGAATCGGGGGCTGGAGGCCATGATGGGTTGGATGTGGGCTAATAAACTGAAATTGAATCTGGACAAGACGGATGTAATGTGGAGCAGTAGGAGAGCCAATTGGGATGTGGAGATTTTACCGGTTCTGGATGGGGTTGCACTCCCCTTGAAGGAGCAAGTACGCAGCTTGGGGGTACTACTGGACCCGGCTCTGCTTTTGGAAGGTCAGGTGGAGGTGGTGGCCAGGGGTGTCTTTGCACGGCTTCAGCTAGTGCGCCAGCTGTATCCCTTTCTTGAGAAGGCAGATCTGGCCACAGTTACCCATGCCTTAGTCACGTCACGGCTGGATTACTGTAATGTGCTCTACGTGGGGCTGCTCTTGAAGAATATCTGGAAACTACAGCTAGTGCAAAATGCAACAGCTAGGGTTTTATCTGGAGCTGCCCAGTGGGAACACATCACACCCATTCTGAAAGAGCTGCACTGGCTGCCAGTTCGTTTCCGGGTCCAATTCAAAGTGCTGGTTTTGACCTTTAAAGACCTTAATGGTTTGGGCCCAGGATACTTGAGGGATCACCTGCTCCCAAGGGTTGCTGCCCGCTTGATGAGGTCATCTGAGGGGACTCTGCTCCAGGTGCCAACAATGAGGGAGGCTAGGTTGTCATGCACTTGGGACAGGGCCTTCTCTGTTACTGCCCCCAGACTCTGGAATGCTCTCCCGGTGAGTATCCGCTCCTCAGTCTCCATCACAGTTTTTAGAAAGCATGTAAAATCGTGGCTTTTTACCCAGGCTTTTATATTATTGACTCTGCTGCTGCTTCTTGTATCTTGTACTGTTTTTATGCTTGTTCTTTAATTTTTTTTAAATCAGATTTGCTTTTATATTTTTTAGCTCAATGTTTTAATGTGTCTTTTTTATCACCTTGTTCTTAAATTTTATTGTGAGTCACCTTGGGATTTTCTTAATGAAATGCAGGGTATTAATTTAAATATTTTTAAAAATAAAATAAAAAATAAAAATAAAATTTCAGCTGCTATTTTGTGTGTCAGAACCTCAAAATGGCTCAATTTTTAAAATAAATTGGGATAAACAGCAATTTGGGGGTGATTTTGGGGACCCTGCACAACTCAAGGGACCAGCAAAGCATGGTAGGGGGGCCATGGTAGCTTCCCCCCACAATCCCCCCCCCCACAATTTGGCCAATGTTCAGTCATTTTCAATTATTTTCCCAACAACCAGGAACCTAACCACCACAATCCCATAGACCCCAATGACTTGATATTTGTGATTTCCATATCCGCAATTGCAGCCAGGAATGGAACCCCCACGAATATCGAGGTCCTCCTGTATTTTGATTTGTTTCTTGCAAACAAATTATCTGATTATTCTTTCAATCAATCTTTATTGTTACAGTCATACACCAGCAAATATCTCAGGACAGGTTGGGAGCTACTTATTCTTTGGTTTTTAAATGCTGGCCTACTGACCACAATAAGGAATGTATCTATATGGTTTGATCCAAGCTTTCCTAGATTATAGCTCAAGTCTTAGTCATTAAACTACACTAGATCTCAGATATGCTTTGCTATTTTACTAAAACACTTTTGGATCACAGTCCAGGACAGAATTAAGCATGTTGTTATGCCCTTTGAAATCAATGTGCTTAACTCTGCATAGGATTGTGGTCCTTATTTATTTATTTTTAATCAACAATTATATATTTAGGTACTGCATAGACATGGTACCTATTTAGTATGCAAGCAACACATAAGAAGAATGCCAGAGATCATAACTCAAAATCACAGGGAGAAAGGCTTATTTCATTTCTGCCATAAATGAGGCGAAGCTTCATTTTTACAAATCAGACAAAGTTATAGCTCAATAAAGCTGCTTGCATTCTTTCTCCCAAGAGCATTATGCTAGAAAGAATAAATATGAGTTGGCTAGATCCCATTTTCCCCAAGCATATCAGTAGAAAACTAGCCATAAAGAAAACTTAATGTCTGAGATATTCTAACAATGGAGTGAATTATTGGAAATATTTTTCAGATAATGTAGTTAGTCATATCCAGGAGAGTGGCTGGGATCCAGAAGGACACACAAGAATGTCTGCAAGCACACTAGGAATTTTCAGGGGACCCTTCCCATTACAGCTCCTCATGTGCCCCACAAAGCCACTCTGGAAGGTTAAAAGACACTGCTGGGCATCATCCAATGCAGTAGCATAGGACTCGGCATTCAGAAATACAGTCTGAATCAAACTTTTCTGAAAGGGAATCCTAAAATTCTCATTGACTTCTCTTGAATGCAACCATTATAAAAATACTACATTTATGTAGCATTTCCTTCTGCATTTCATACACATAAGCACAGTAATTCCATAAACCCACCTCTTCACCCAAGCTTTTTCAGCTTTTTAAATTTTTAGGTTTTAATCTGTTTTTGATTTTTAGATTGCCTAAATTGTTTTGAGATTTTTGTGTATGTTTTAATGTGTTTTATGTTGTTTTTAACTGCCCAGAAACGAAAGCTTGGGGCAGTGTAGAAATTAGATAGAAAGATAAAACAGACAAGCTATTATCACAGGAGTGTCGCTAGGTACTTAGAAAATCTGGGGCCTGAGCCCACGGTCCCTCTTTTGATGATTAAACTCAATCTTTTCTGGTCAGAGACTGAAATAAAGTTTGACTGAGTGATTAAACTCAATCATAACCTACCCCCAAAGAAAAATTATGCATGTTTTAATATAATACAGCACCAATGAAGGCAGAAGCAGCAGAGAACTAGGTGAGGCTAGGAGCTCTCTCCCATGCACTGTGCAGATGCCTCCATTTCTGCAGTTTCTTTCTGGAAGAAGTCATGGAAGAGGGAAGTGGCTGATAAGATATGGGGCTCTGAGCAATTCATTGATGGCCCATCCCTCTGGGCCACCCTCAAGTGATGCCCCTGTTGTTCTCCCAAGTCGATGACAGGTTTGGGGCTGAGACACTGGGGGAGCTTGCTTAAAGCCATCAGATGAACTTAGGGGGAAATGACTGTGGCTTAGTGGTAGTACATGGGTTTTCCATGCAGAAGATCACAGGTTCAATCCCTGGTATCCCCAGTATTTTATTTATTATTTATTATTAAAACTTTTACACCACCCTTCCAAAAGGTTCAGGACAGTTTACATTAAAACACCATTAAAATCAGTTAATAATTAAAACAAAAATTATAAAGCATAAAACAATGATTAACAATTAAAAACATGATAAAACAACAATCAAATAATCAGAACAATTTAGAAACGAGTTTTAAAAAGCTGAGAAAGCCTGGTTGAAGAGATGTGTTTTCAGGTGTTTTCTGAAAATTGCCAGAGATGGAGAGGATCGTATCTCAGCAGGGAGCGCATTCCACAATCTCGGGGCAGCAGCCGAGAAGGCCCGTCTCTGTGTAGCCACCAAACGAGTTGGTGGCAACTGGAGACGGACCTCCTCAAGTGACCTCAACGGCCGGTGGGGCTCATAGAGAAGAAGACGCTCTCTTAAATACCCAGGGCCTAAGCCGTTTAGGGCTTTATAAGTTATAACTAGCATTTTGTATTTTGCCCGGAAAACTATTGGCAGCCAGTGTAACTCCATCAACAAAGGAGTAATGCGGTCTCTCCGAGATGACCCAGAGACCAACCTGGCTGCCACATTCTGAACCAACAGAAGTTTCCAGACTACGTACAAAGGCAGCCCCACGTAGAGCACATTACAGAAGTCCAGTCTGGAGGTTACCAACAAATGTACCACTGTTTTGAGGTCATTGATCTTGAGAAACAGGCGCAGCTGGCGTATCAGCCGGAGCTGATAGAAAGCACCCCTGGCCACCGCCTCAACCTGAGAAACCAGGGAGAGACGTTGATCCAGAAGTACTCTCAGACTGCGGACCTGTTCCTTATGGGAAAGTGTGACCCCATCCAGAACAGGTAGGTAGATCAAAATCGTCTCTAGAGTTCCCACCCCGCACAATAAGTACCTCTGTCTTATCTGGATTCAGCTTCAGTTTGTTCTCCCTCATCCAGCCCATTACTGCTTCCAGGCAGGCATTTAGGGAGGATATGCCAACTCCTGAACAAGTTGACATGGAGAAGTAGATCTGGGTGTCATCAGCATACTGGTAACACCCAGCTCCAAATCCCCTGATGATCTCTCCCAGCGGTTTCATGTAGATGTTAAAAAGCATTGGAGAGAGTATGGAGCCTTGAAGAACACCATACTTAAGCTCAGATTTTGAAGAGCAACAATCTCCAATCGACACCATCTGGAATCTGTCCGAGAGGTAGGAGTGGAACCACTGTAAAACAGTGCCTCCCACCCCCAACCCCCTCAGACGTTCCAGAAGGATACTATGGTCGATAGTATCGAAAGCTGCCGAGAGATCCAAGAGGACCAACAGAGTCACACTTCCTCTGTCAATTGCCAATTGGAGATCATCCATCAGGCCAACCAAAGCAGTCTCCACCCCATAACCCGCCCGAAAACCAGTTTGAAATGGGTCTAGATAATCAGTTTCCTCCAAGACCGCCTGGAGGAAGGGCTGGGAAAGACTCCTCTCTGAAATCTTGTAAAGCTGCTGCCAGTCAGTGTTGACAATACTGAACTGGAACGACCAATGGTCTGACTCAGGATGAGGCAGCTTCATAAGGCTGAAATGAGATTTGAACCAGGAATTCAATTTCTGGGTTTAGAAAAGTTTTGCTTTACTTTTTGAGTAAATGTGCCTGCAATATATGCATTACAAAGACCACCTCTATTTATTTATTTTTTAAACATGCCTTCTCCCTTGGCCTGCTATGGACATTTGGTCTGAGACATCAGTTTTCTGCATGGAGCATGTGTTTATATGATACATTGAATAAATTAGTAGCTTTCTGTCGATGTGTTTGGGAAAATAGGATCTAAATAACTCATAGCTGTTCCTTCTAGAATAACTATGTTAGTTATTCAAATCTATTTATATAAACTGAGACAAATCATAGTCTTTTGTATAAAACATCTTGGGGGTAGGGGAGAGGTAGGGAAAAGTTTAAAAAAACTTGACAGAAGTATAGAAGTGTGTACTGATAACACGATTGAGACTTAAAACACCAGGGTTAAAAAATCACTCAGTATTTACAAATCAGTTATACTATGCATTGCGATGAAAATGATGAGTAGTACCAAATCTTTTTTTTTTAATGTGTTTGTGTCTTTGCAACATTTCACGGTCTATTTCACCGACACATCATTTCCACGCAATTGCCCTTCAAATGACAAGTGACTGTCTTTCTGCTCAGAACTAGTTCTCTGTTTATTACAATACAGAAGTTGATATGAGGAGTGCTCTTTCAGTCGACTTGTTTTTATGCAGAGCAAGAAACAATGGTTAGAGGTGTTAATTATACGGCTCAGGGCCAGCCACTGTCTTATTGGGTAGAGTGAGGGGGTGCCGGGGTAGCAGACTTGGCTCTCATCTCACTCAGCTTACATTCAAGAGATGAAGCTGCTCTCAAGTTTCATTCTCTGGGACAACTCTTGCTATAAAATCCCTGATTCGGCAAAATAGCCGTGGGAAGGGGTGGGACTGCGACTTAGGGGAAGAGCACCTGCTTTTGCATGCAGAAAGACCCAGGTTCACTCCCTGGCAGTATCTTCAGGTAGGGCTGGGAAAGACTCCTGCCTGAAACCTTGAAGAGCTGCTGCCAGTCAGTGTAGAACCACTGGTGTAGACAATACGTGGGCCAGTGATCAGACTAGAGGAGAGCTGGTCTTGTGGTAGCAAGCATGGATTGTCCCCTTTGCTAAGCAAGGTCTGCCCTGATTTGCATTTGAATGGGGAGACCACATGTGAGCACTGTAGAATATTCCCCTTAGGGGATGGGACCGCTCTGGGAACAGCATCTGTATGCTTGTATGCAGAAGGTTCCAAGTTCCCTCCATGGCACCTCCAAGGAGTTGTCCATGGCTGAGAGAGACTCCTGCCTGAAAGCTTGGAGAAGCTGCTGGCAGTCTGCGTATACAAATACTGGATGGACCAGTGGTCTGACTCGGTATAAAGCAGTTCCTATGTTCCAATTCCAATACAAAACTAAATTATGTCACCTAAATCAACCTCTTAGTGAGGTTCATCAGGCAAAGGATTCTCTCAAAAACTAACCTAGTCAATTTCTAAATGAGTTAATATTCTACAGTAATGTACAATATGCCTTTGTACGTAGTCTGGAAACTCCAGCTGGTACAGAATGTGCGGCAGCCAGATTGGTCTCTGGGTCATCCTGGAGAGGCCATATCACTCCTTTGCTGATAGAGCTACACTGGCTGCCAATAGGTTTCCAGGCAAAATACAAAATGCTGGTTATAGCCTATAAAGCCCTAACGGGTATTTAAGAGAATGTCTTCTTCATTATGAGTCTCACCGCCCACTGAGGTCATCTGGAGAGGTCCCTCTCCAGTTGCCACCAGCTTGGCTGTTGGCCACACGGGGATGGGCCTTCTCGGATGCTTCCCTGAGATTGTAGAATGTGCTCCCTAATGAAATACAATCCTCCCCATCTCTGACAATTTTTAAAAAGCATCTGAAAACCCACCTCTTCAACCAAGCTTTTTCAGCTTTTTAAATTTTTAAGTTTTAATCTGTTTTTTTACTTTTAAATTGTTTAAACTGTCTTAAGTTTTGTGTATGTTTTTAACTTGTTTTATGTTATTGTTAACTGTCCAGAGACAAACATTTGGGGCAGTATACAAATTTGATACCTAAATGAACAAACAAACAAACAGAATAATCCACTCCTTTCTTTTAGTTACTGCTTTTCGGTGATTCCAGCTCCTATTACCTCTTGTCTAGATGTCATGGTTTGCTTTCTGACCTTCTTCTCACTCATATCTGTGGATTTTCTGTAAAAGAGATAGTTCAGAGGCTTATCGGTTAAAGAGTCTGAATTGGCTCACACCCACTACCAGAGCATCGCCTCTTTAAGTTCCCTGCTTCTTTGCTCAAGAGATGGGGTTCTGGAGGTCACCAGGCCCTGCTTGGGGAAATAAGGGCTCAGCTGACCTTGTTAAATCAACTGTAGATTCCCAAACCAAATTCAAAGCCTGCCCCTTTTACCTATTACCTGGAACCCTGCTACTGGGCAACTCATATTCTGACTTCTCATCCCACAGCACAGGCAACGAGGATGCATCAATGTGGCATGTCACCTCACTGAAGAGAGCAGCCAGGCAGATCTTTTTGCCACGTGGTGTTTCACATTCAAGTCAGTTTCTTTAGAAATACTAGATTTGGGGCCTTGCGCCAGGCTGAAGAGAATATGAGAAGGAAAACCCACAAAGGTCTTATAAGCCAATATCAGTTTCATTCAGCCATTTAACTTGGAGTGATTGGAAGAGTTTGAGTAAGTACTTCACAAAAAACAGGATCGATCCCTCCCTCTCTCACTCACTCACACACACACACTCATCACTCTCACTCTCTCTTACCCAAATTTTGTAATGCATTTGCTATATGGTTAATGTATATACAAAGAACAAAACTGCTTCCCAGAAGAGCATCTTTATCTCCACTACTGTCAATCGCAATCATGTTTGCATTAATGCTAAGATAACATCCAGGCTTGATTACTTCAATTTGTTACTTGCAGGGTTGCCTTTGAAATACGTTCAGGAGCATCTACTGATGCAGAAGACAGATGCCAACTCATTAATCAGGACCTACTTCACCAATACTTAAAGATCTTCATTGGCTCCAGTGAGTGGTGTGGCTTTTAACCAATAAAGATCTAGGTCATATGAGACAAAGGTATCTGAAGGACTGCCTTCTCCCATATGAACATGCCTGTGTGCTGAGATTGCCATCTGAGGCTTTGCCATCTGAGGCCTTGCTATGGCTGCCCCACCCTCAGAAGTTAGGCTGGTTAATACCAGAGACAGGAACTTCTCTGTGGTGACCTCCCAATTACAGAATTCCTTCCAAACACACTTGTTATTACAAATACAATACTGCATACCCTACGGTTAAATCTACGGTTTTCTGAGGCCTTTGATGGTGAATGATATTTTTTTAATTTATCTGTCTATCTATCTATCTATCTATCTATCCATCTGTCTATCTATTTATCATGTGTCTATACTGCCTGATATGCACATCTCTAGGCGGTGTACAAAATTTAAAATATTTAAAAGTCACAACTTAAAATACAAGTCACAAATTGATATTGATCTGCTGATTAGCTTTGTTTTCTGTGTTTAGATTCTTAAGTTGTATTGTTTTAATCATTGTCACGATTCCTTTATAGTGGTTTAAACTGAGCTGTTAGCTGCCTTGCTCAGTGCAGTGTAAAGGCAGGATTTAAAATTTAAAAATAATAATTTTATTACTATATTTTATTATAGTCTTAGACATTTGCACACCAGGATCCACTGCTCTTCCCTTATTTTAAAATGGCACACAAAAAATGAAGATTGAAGCCAGAAAAATCATACAGATCCCATGTACGCTACTGCCTGAAGCAAGTTTCAACCTGCTTAATGATAAAGGTTCTGTCAAAGAGGATACCTGCATAAGGACTTGAAACACCCGATGGTGGAAAAAGTCGATATCCATCACCAAACAAGTGGAAATAGAAGATGCTTTTCACCCCCCAAAAAGTCTAAAAACTCTCAACTTTGCATAAAATTAGCATATGTTGATTGGTATTAAATATGCATATGTTGATACAAATTGGATATGAAGAATAAATACAGCTCACCACTGTGAAGCTGATGACCAGGTGAGCTGTATGTCTGCTCAGTCTGCTGCCTAGCTGCAGAGTTCTCAAGGCCCCTGCTTCTTAACCATAAATTCATCTCCTGGTCAGGTTTACCACACACACAGCCCTCTGTTGTCCTCCTCCCTACGGGTCACCCAGACTGCTCTCCCCAACCAGGCCAGCAACTTCTCTTGGCTCGAGGCAGGGTAGCCAGCTAGCTACCGAACCAGCCTCTTTGCACACTGGCACAGCAATGCAGGTACAGGCTCCCACCCTCTTGCTGTTTTCTGTGACTAGAGACATTTATAGACTGCTTTTCAACCAACGTTTTCACAGTGGTTTCCAAAGAAAAATATAAGATGTCCCCCTGCCCGCAAAGGGCTCACAATCTAAAAAGAAACACAAGGTAACACCAGCATCAGCCACTGAAGGAATGCTCTGATGGGGCTGGATAGGGCCAGTTGCTCTCCCTATGATAACTAGAAGGGATTCGTCACTTTAGAAGGGGCCTTTTTACTCAGTTAGCAGGGGTAGCTGCTAATTGAGTTAAATTATTTAGCTAACTGCTCACTTCTCACTGCCACCACCACATGAAGGAAGCAAGCTGTACCGGCCAGACTCACCTATCCGTGCTTCTGCATCACATGGCTGTGTAACCTGCCACTGAAACAGAACCTCCACACTGGCTTCCCCACTGGATAGATGGTCAGAAAGGGGAAGGGAACGGAGGAAGAGAAACTGCCCATGAGTGCAAAGTGTTCTCAGCCAACAAAATGTTCCAGCTGTGCCAAAATTTTCGACATCACAACATATACCCCCCCAAAAGGTGTTTTTAAATATCAATCCAACATAACATAGAAACTGTAAATCAGCTATTATAACATAAAGGTCCCCAAAATGTCTCTATTTTTCCTAATGCAAAAGAAAAAGTCATTTGGTCCCCAGAATAGTCCTTTATAAACGTTCCTAGTAAGGACATCCCTAGTAATTGTCCCTAATAAGGACAATTTACAAATCTATAATGATGACACAGGGAAAGCCAGGAGTATCCAAGCAAAAAACTGAATAGTAGGCTTTGATCAGTTCTCTAGGTTCTCCTTCTGCTTGGGTAACAGATGGCCGTTTTCTTCCTTTTCATGTTAGCTACACTGCTGAGGTTTTGGTCCTTTAATTCAGTAATTCCCCCAATGACTCATTTTTGTTTTGAGGCATACAATGTAATCCATCTTTCAACTCAGAAATCACCCCCACCGCCTCATGTCAAGCTGTCCGCCTACAGCTGCTGACAACGGTCAGATGATCTAACGTTAAAGCTCCCACTATTTTCTTGTAATTCTCGACAGTATTCAAGTAAGGAAAGTTGCTATTCTAAATCTGAACATCTGAAAGTTCCTCTAGATGATGACTCAGATTCTCAAGTGGAAAACTGTGTCATTCAGTATGCATTGCATTCTCCATGTCCCCTATGTGCAATGTGCACATGCAGGAGGAGTTTGAATCCTGTATTTCTGGCAACATGCTTAATGATATCAGTGACTTACATGATGTACCGTCCTCTGGCAATGGAAGGAGGGCTGCAGGGCCACAAGATGCCTCCAGCACCTTTGCACTGAAGGCTTCTTTGCGCAGTGGAACAGGTATGGAATGGGGGGGGGGCATTCCCGTCTCCCCCCTCCATCCAAAAGCCACAGCATGGTTCTAAGACCCACTCTTACTCATTATGAATTTTGCAACAACAACAAAAGCATTGTATTTTTTTAAAAGAGCATTTGTTGTAAATACTTCTTATACCTCCATAATAACTTTAGAAATATTTTCAATACAGTTACTTTTTAAAAGGTATTTTTGTTGGCAGTTCACAGAGTGGCAGTTCAAGGGGCAATTACTCATTCAGCCCCCCGACTGTGATCAAGGGAAGCAATAACAACAAGCAGGAACCCTCAAGCAATAATCTTGTTTGTGCTGAAGTTGCCAGAGACTTTTGCTGAATTTAACTTCCTTGTGAGTAGACATTATAGAAGGCTCTTCTTGCCATGGGAAAGGGCATTGCTGGTTAATTCAGCACTACATAAGAGTGTTCTGTGGAACCTCCATTTTAAGCCAATTTCAGCAGCTCTAAAGGGTAGTTATTTAGAACGAGAGTTGCTTAGTGCACAGAACTAGTGATGCTACCAGAGATATAGGATGGCTTCAAATAATTTGCTGCAAGTAAGGGAGGTAGAGCAATGCCAGGAACTGGGAGCATGCACTTCTGGTGGGAGTGTGGTGTGAACCCACCCAAGTCCAGCTCCCAAGCCCTCTGCCTGACATTCTTCTGAGATGCTTTCAATTTCTGTAACCAAGGTTTGAAGTTGGGAGGAGGATCCCAGGAGATTGCCAGGTAGGAGGCTCGGGAACCAGATTTGGGCAGGTTCACATGACACACCCACTGGGAGGTGGAGCATGCATCCTTGGTTTCCTGACATTTCCAGGAGGCAGAGCATGCATCCTGACAGTTCCCCAACCTTTCCCCATCTTCCTTACTTGTGGCAGATTGTGTGAAGCTGCCCATAGTTACTGATAATCAATAATCATGGGTGCTTGGAGAAGGGAGGGCAACCCTTTCCCCAAACTGCACCTTTGCATCAATTCCTTGAATTATTCCAGCAGTGCTGCTTGTTCCTGAGCTTCTTGTCCCTAGAATGATTGGTCTACTAAGGAGATCAGAAGCAAAGTTGCTGCCATATGAGAAATGCAGACAGCAGCATTTGGGGTAGCTCAAGGGATGCCAAAATGTCTGCCATCCAGTGTTGGCTCTCCTCCTCATGTGTGCCCCCAAGGAAGGCCCCCCTCCATCCCGTCTCCCCACCCCATCTTAGACATTGCTGCGCTCTGAAAGTGAATACAGCATGTTGTACTGATGAACATTCTCCCAGTTAGCTAATCAACATAGTTTGCACATTATCGGGCATGCCTAACATTAATTAATAGATTCATTTCAGCAGCTGTAAATTTCACTCCTCAATTGAGTCTAAAAGCAGTGAGGCTCCCAATATTCTCAGCAAACCATTTCGAAATGATGTTATCAGAAGCCTGTGTGTCTTGTGAAGCTGAGACTTGGCTTGCTTTCACAAGACACCATCTATAATGCATTGCCGGGTTTTGTGGACAATTAAACTGTTTGAATTTGTATTCGTAGCTATAATTATGACCCATCAAGCTGCTCCAGCAGCTGTGGATGTTGTGCAGCCAATTGAGTAATTAATTGACAAATATTTCAGCAGGACTGATTTCCCATAGGACTATCAACTGAGATTAATGAGAGTGATTAACGAAAACTATAGCGCTTGTGCCTCTTTCTTTAAAGTCACTGTTAAATGTTTGTTTATGGATCCACCAGTGAGTAAGTATGCAAAGAAAGACTGGACAACCTGATGCTGGCAAAGTGGGAAGCTGGCACTCTTTATATGGAGAGGGGGACGGAGTTTGCAAGCCTTTGAAAGAACACTCCATTCCCCCACAGATACCAATATATTATTGTTGCTAATAATAATATTGCACCACTTTTCATCAAATCTAAAAAGAAACACAATAAATCGAGCAGCAACAGCCTCCAGAAGAACGCTATGCTGAACTGAATGGGGCTGGTTGCTCTGCCCCTGCTAAATATTAGTGAGCTCTGTAAGGTGCCGCTTTGCCCAGTTAGCAGGGGCAATACATCCTTGACCTCAGCCCTGACACTTCCTTGGGTGTGCTTCCTCACTTTCTTTTCCAGCATCAGCAGCTTGTGCTGTAACAGAGACAGCTTAGAAAGTTCCCAACGTTTATTACCTTTCTCCATCCATAAAAAGTCAGCTATTCACTTACAGCTTCAACAAGCTAATTTGCTTGTTGAAACACAAAAGCACATTTGTTTTGTTTACTTCTCTAGACCAATCTTGAATGCAAAGTAGGAGTTCCTTTTGGTTTTTTGAAAAGATGGTGGGCAGCGTCCAGATTACTTAGCTATAACTAAGAACCACTGAAGTCAAAATCAAGGAGGCAAGTTAGTCATGTGTAACTTAAGTCCCTTTAATGTCTATGAGACATTAATGAGTTGGGAACATTGTCCATATTTATTTATTTATTTATTTATTTATTTATTTATTTACATTTTATATCCCACGCTTCCTCCAAGGAGCCCAGAGCAGTGTACTACATACTTACGTTTCTCCTCACAACAACCCTGTGATGTAGGCTTGGCTGAGAGAGAAGTGACTGGCCCAGAGTCACCCAGAAAGTATCATGGCTGAATGGGGATTTGAACTCGGGTCTCCCCGGTCCTAGTCCAGCACTCTAACCACTACATCACGCTGGCTCATTGTCTATGAGAAACCTTCCTATGCAAAAGGAGTAATCCTTTTTCAGGGCTAGTGTTTGTTTTCTCATAATGTTGGAAAGGGGGTTAATGGTGTCCAGACTATAAGAGCGCTGCTAGAAAAGCAGTGGAAGGCCTTGAAATGACTGCTACACACTATTAGAGTTCTGGGTCAGGTTGCTTCATGGGAAGAGGCTGTAACACAGTGATGGCGTACATGCTTTGCACACAGAAGATCTCGGGTTCAATCACTGACCACTCCAAGTAAAGATTCGAAAAGCCTCTGTCTGAAATGCTAGAGAGCCAATACCAGTCAGTATTGTACCAATACTGAACTGGATGGACCAATTATCTGAGTTGTCTTAAGTCATCTTTCTCTACTTTCAGATGCCACATCTTCCCCAGAGATGAGCACTGAGCAACCCCAGTAGAAACACAGAAGAGTCCTACAGCCAAGGTTTTTACTAATAAATACCTAAAGAGCCCCTGGTGGTGCAGTGGTAAAACTGCCGCCCTGTAACCAAAAGGTTACAAGTTCGATCCTGACCAGGGGCTCAAGGTTGACTCAGCCTTCCATCCTTCCGAGATCGGTAAAATGAGTACCCAGAATGTTGGGGGCAATATGCTAAATCATTGTAAACCGCTTAGAGAGCTTCGGCTATAGAGCGGTATATAAATGTAAGTGCTATTGCTATTGCTATTGCTACATGCACAACAGCCCGATTCATAAGCCCTGGTCAGACTTTTTTTTTTTTTTTTTAGGACACTGTTCTCATGTCCCATCATGGAAACAAGCTCCATCACACTTATGGGGTTTGCCTCTTCAGACAAACACTGTAAGTGTGAAGAGTGTGGCAGCATGAGGCTTCTCCGTGCAACAGCATGGCGGGTCACCATGTTCGCAGGACACTGTACAGCTTCCCTTCCCCACCTTTTTTGAAACATCTGACTAGGGCTACAAATTATGTTCAATACTTGTACCATCTGTGTACACTGTATGCAGGTGCAGATATGTACATGGGTACAGTTATTTATATGTTATAGGGATGTGCGAACCAGCTCACACTCAAACTTGTTGGAGATGGGGTTCCAATGTATCAACCTTTTGCAGCAACTATCCTAATGACCACTAGGGGTATTGGGAGTAGAGACAGTGAGTAAGGGTCTCCCTAACTGTTCTACCTCTCTCTACTCTGTGACCCCTGATCTGACTCTTCTGCATTTCCTGTGCTGAGTCACTATCCTTCGTTTCCTTTTAGAGAACAGATGGAAACATCTGTCTCCTTCCTTACCCATTCATTATGTAGTCCTTTAGATTAGATTTAGGCTTTCCTATTCAAGTGTACTTAACCAATAAATATTTAGTATTTAGTTAAGAACATAAGAACAGCCCTGCTGGATCAGGCCCAAGGCCTATCTAGTCCAGCATCCTGTTTCATACAGTGGCCCACCAGATGCCGCCGGAAGCCACAGGCAGGAGTTGAGGGCATGCCCTCTCTCCTGCTGTTACTCCCCTGCAACTGGTACTCAGAGGCATCCTGCCTTTGAGGCTGGAGGTGGCCTATAGCCCTCCAACTAGTAGCCGATGATAGACCTCTCCTCCATGAAGTTATCCAAACCCCTCTTAAAGCTTTCCAGGTTGTTGGCTGTCACCACATCTCGTGGCAGAGAATTCCACAAGTTGATTATGTGAAAAAGTACTTCAGTTTGTTGGTCTTAGATTTCCTGGCAATCAATTTCATGGGATGACCCATGAAACATGGTTCAAGTGTTATGGGAGAGGGAGAAGAATTTCTCTCTATCCACTTTCTCCACACGATGCATGATTTTATAGACCTCTATCATATCACCCTGCAGTCGTCTTTTTTCTAAACTAAATAGCCCCAGGTGGTGTTCAACAAGTTCTACAAAAATCTCCATGTTTCCCCCCTAAATAGCTGCAACAACTAAACCATTCTCTGCTACCTACTCTGTAAATGGAGTGTGTGCTCTCTTTCTTAGTGCTCTACTGATTTACTTACTGGGGGTAAAAATTAACAACTTCCAACAAAATTGGCCCGGCTCGAGGGCTTGCCCTCGATCCAGACAGGGTCTGGTTCAGCTTGAGGTTGAGCCAAACCCGCTAGACCAGACTAGGGCTGGTTGAGGGTTTAAAAAAAAAAGGTAGACTTACCACCATTGCAGGGCTTCATGGAAGCTGCTGTGGCTGCTTGGCGGGATGTCTCCTGAGGTTCCCCTTGCCCCTGCTGGCCTCCCCCGATCATTTTCGGCCCCTTTGGGCTGTTTTTGGCCCATTATGGGCCTCTCTGTGCTGGCGGTGGCCATTTTGGAGGCTGCCACACATGCACACTGGCCTGCTCATGACCCCAGCCATGCAGATGGCCAGTGTGCATGCTCAGTGGCCACCAAAATGGCCACCACCAGCGCAGAGAGGCCTTTAATGGGCCAAAAATGGCTCTAAAGAGGCCAAAAACAACCAGGAAAGGCTGGAGGAACTTCAGGGGACCCTCCGCAGCTGTGGCAGCACCCCCCCCAACCCCAACATAGTGGTAAGTCAACCTTTTCAAAAAAAATTATTCCCCCCACCCTGAGCCGGGCCTGAACCAGTTTGGACTCGAGACAGACTGGGCCCAGCTCTAGTGTGCACAGAATTGGACCAGACCCTTCCATTCTACTCAAATTGAACTGGGTTTTCTGGTTTTATGCACATCCTAACTTGTTATGCTGAATGCAGCTAGAGCAATACACTTCCTGTTTGTATCCTGCATTTCAGGGTGCCTGTAACCAGGTCAACTTTTAAAATAAATGCAGGTACTGTCATTCACATAAAAATATATACGAGGGCACAGACATCTGAACACAGATACAATATAATGTCTGAATAAGGCTATTTTTATTTTTATTTATTTTATTTAACATATTTTTATTTATTTATTCACTTCCACTTTCTTTCTCTCTCGCACAAGTCTAATCCCCATCCACAATCTCCTGTCCCAATCCCAGATCCGACTTCCCTTTTCAAAATCATAACCCTCCCAACCTTATTTTTTCCTCCTACCATCCTTTATCTATGTTCTCCTTCTCCTCCTCCTTTTCTGACACAGATGCAGTCTTTCTATCTCTCTTTCTTGGGCTTGTCTCTCTCACTTCCCACCTCGTCTCATGCACCATTCAGTGAAGGGCTTCCAAGAACAATACAATATAAGATGTGCTAGTTGGCTTCTAGTTGTATGTGCTAGTTAGCTTCCCTCTTTCAAACGTATTTTAGAAAATGCACACTTTCATAAAGAATGTGCAGCATCCAGACTAAATTAACTATGGCGAAGGTCCATTGAAATTAATGGGACTTAAGTTAGTCATTTGGCGACCTAATGACACAGCAGGGAAGTAATTTTTCTGGGGAGCAAGAGGTTGCTGGTTCGAATCCCTGCTGGTGTGTTTCCTAGACTATGGGAAAGACCTATATCAGGCAGCAGCAATATAAGATGATGTTGAAAGGCATCATCTCATACTGTGTGGGAGATGGCAATGCTAAACCTCTCCTGTATTCTACCAGACAACCACAGGGCTCTGTTGTCACCAGGAGTTGACACCGACTCAATGGAGCAACTTTAAGTTAGTCATTAACTTGCCTCACTGAAATCCTATTGAAATCACAACTAGCACAGGCTAGATGCTGCTCAGTATATTCTTGGTACTGGTTCTTGTTGAAGACAGTAGCTCATATTACCAAACATACTACCCTTTTATTTTAATACTCTTTCCTGGGTATTAAACAGTTAACAGTAACATTTGGAAGCTAAAGTGCCTCATTGTTAATCACAGCACTGAAAAGATGTGGAGTGTAACCCTGTATAGTCAGTGAACAAGACCGTGTGGTTCAGTGGGGCAGCAAAACTGGAGGCAGCCTGGGCGCGCGGGCTCTTTAAGTGGCCTGGGCAGCTACCTGGTGATGATGTGTGCACACAGGGCTGGCTGATTATTGGTCGGTCGTCCTCTTGCACTAGGGGGGCGAGGTGAGGAGGCTAGGGGTACAAGATTGTATTGGTTGTTTTTCGGGGCGGGGAGGGAGAGTGCTTTGTGTGACTGACACTGTGAGGGAGGGGTGAGGGGTGATGATGATACTACCCCCCCCCCCGCCTGGCTGCTAAGTTGCCCTGCCCTCTGCCCTCCTCCTGACCTGCAGCCAAAGTTGGAAGAGGGGCAGAGAAAAAGCCAAAACGCAGCCCCCCAAAAGCCAATGAAAAGCCAGGAGCCAATCCAGATTGCCGCAGCCAGAGCGCGCTGGGAAAAAGCCAGAAATCAGCCCAAAAGCCAATCGATTTGGCTGCAGCCAGAAGTGTTTGAAAAAAGCAGCATCCAAAGTGCTGCCCCCCCCGCTCACTTCCTGCCCCCCTTTTTACTCACCCACTGCCCTGCTTCACTCACCAATTGTTGCCTGCCTGCTGGGCCACGCTTGCTCCAAATGCCAATAACAATAAGAGTGCTTAAAGGGGCTGCCTATTCTCACTGGGATCAGGGCCATGCTGGTGTGGAGTTGGGATGAGTGCAGTCCTGTGGCAGGGGTACAAGAAGGTGGGGCAAGCACCATGGGGGCAGGGAGGGCAGCAAGCATGGCCCCCTGGGCACTGCCTGCCCTCGCTCAGAAGTGGCTACACCTTTGGTGCATAGATTAGGGGTGCATTACATTGATCTAGTCTCAGAATGCTTCCAAATAAGCAGGAACAATGGGATCGGAATGTGGTGGTCCCTTTATTTCAAGACAAAGATAAAACAAAAACAAAACAAAAAAGGCCAACGAGTAGAAACTGACCCCTCATACAGTAAGTATTGTCACTGCATAAAAGGAAACAGCAGGCATGACGTGGTGTCTGGTAACTAACAGTTGTCAGAGCATGAAAACCATATGTGATAATGAAAAGTATTTATAGTACTGAAGCATAGAATTTCAGAATTGGGAATAATTGAATCACAGTGGAGCATAAGGTGTGGGGGGATGAAATGTGTGTGTGGGATGACTACTCTTTTTCAAACACATTCTTTCACAGTGAGCAGATCTGGGAAATGAAGACACTTGTGGTTCTTTTCTTCCCTTCCCTTCCTCTGCTCTGTTGTCACTCTCTCTGCTGAAATTTAGATTGTAAGTTCCTTAAGGCACAGACCTTTATTTTTGCTTGTGTTACATTGGAAAGAGCCATGATCACAGTGATATCACCATACTCAGATGTATTGGATGCAGCATATCTGACAGGATGCAGCATAGAGCCCATTTGAAGACCTATGCAAAGGCAGTGCGCGTGGCAAAAAAGACTTTTTGGTTGGCGCGCATTGCGTCTGCCGGTTCACGTACGGCAGAGTTATCCCGGGTGGCGAGGAGTATAATCTCTGCTCCTTCTGCCTCAAATCAGTTCCCAGAGATACTCTGCTGTGACGTCTTTAGTGGGTTCTTTGCAAATAAAATCTCCTGTATTCGGGCCGACTTGGACTCCACTATTTCTTCAGGGTCTGTGAGGGAGGTATCCAGCAATCCCTCTTGCAGTGTTAGGTTGAATCAGTTTCAATCTGTGACTCCTGATGACGTGGACAAGCTGCTTGGAGCAGTACGGCCTACCACTTGTTCTCTGGATCCTTGCCCAACCTGGCTCGTTCGATCTAGCGGAGAGATTGTTGGAGATGGCCTAGTTAATATCATAAATGCATTGCTGGGGGAGGGTAGGGTGCCTCCTTGTTTGAAGGAGGCAATAGTTAGACCTCTTCTTAAGAAGCCTACCCTAGATCCCTCAGCGATGGATAGTTATAGGTCAATCTCCAATCTCCCCTGGCTGGGCAAGGAAATCAAGAGGGTGGTGGCTAACCAGCTCCAGGCGGTTTTGGAGGAAACTGATTATCTAGACCCATTTCAAAGTGGCTTTAGAACAGGCTATGGGGTTGAGACAGCCTTGGTCGGCCTGATGGATGACCTTTACCGGGGAATTGACAGGGGGAGTGCGACTCTGTTGGTCCTCTTGGATCTCTCGGCGGCATTCGATACCATCGACCATGGTATCCTTCTGGGTCGCCTGGAGGAGTTGGGAATAGGGGGCACTGCTTTGCAGTGGTTCCGTTCCTAACTCTTGGATAGATCCCAGATGGTGGAACTTGGTGACAGTCGCTCCTCAAAGCAGGAGCTGTTATATGGAGTCCCTCAGGGCTCCAATCTGTCACCAATGCTTTTCAATATCTACATGAAACCGCTGCGTGAGGTCATCAGGAGGTTTGGTGCTGGGTGTTATCAGTATGGTGATGACACCCAAATCTACTTCTCCTTTTCATCTTCAGGAAATGGCACTCACTCTTTAAATGCCTGCCTACAGGCAGTAATGGGCTGGATGAGGGAGAACAAATTGAAGCTGAATCCAAGAAAGACGGAGGTGCTCATTGTGGGGGTTCAGAATCTGAGGAGTGAGTTAGAACTCCCTGTGCTGGATGGGGTTACACTCCCCCAGAAGGAGCAGGTGCGCAGCTTGGTAGTACTCCTGGACCCAGGCCTCACCCTGGTTTCTCAGGTGGAGGCCATGGCCAGGAGTGCTTTCTATCAGCTTCGGCTGATTCGACAACTGCGTCCATTCCTTGAGGAGGATGACCTCAAAACAGTGGTGCACCAGCTGGTAACCTCCCGGCTTGACTATTGCAATGCGCTCTACGTGGGGCTGCCTTTGTACGTACGGAAACTTCAATTAGTTCAGAATGCAGCAGCCAGATTGGTCTCTGGGGTAACCCAGAGAGACCATATTACGCCTATTTTGAAACAACAGCACTGGCTGCCGATATGTTTCCGGGCAAAATACAAAGTGCTGGTGATTACCTTTAAAGCCCTGAACGGCTTAGGTCCGAGTTACCTTAGAGAGCGCCTTCTTCTGCGTGATCCCCACCGCACATTAAGGTCATCTGGGGAGTTTCGTCTCCAGTAACCACCAGCTCGTCTGGTGGCGACTCAGAGGCGGGCCTTCTCTATAGCTGCTCCGGGGCTGTGGAATGCACTCCCTGCGGAAATCCGTATTTTGAATTCTTTGTTAGCCTTCAGGAGAACCCTTAAAACGTATTTGTTTGGCCTGGCTTTCCAGGTTTTTAAAATTCTAACCTGATTTTGGGGCTTTTAATTACTGGAATTGTTTAATTGCTATTTTTAAATGTTTTTAAATTGCTGATCGTTGTTATATTGTTTTAAATTTGTTTTAGCTTTTTATTGTTTTAGTGGTTTGTTTTAATTGTAAACCGCCCTGAGCCATTTTGGAAGGGCGGTGTATAAATCAAATAAATAAATAAATAAATAAATAAATATTGGGAAACCATGATTTCACATTACGTGAATGTGCCTTGGTGAGCTGCAGGCTTGTGCACTCCCCTTTCCCTCTCCTCCTCTTTCACATGTGAGAAGAGAAATCAAAGATCTTTATTATGGCACTTGACCAGATTATATCACTATAGTCCAACAGAGGAGGAGAAGGAAACCTTTTGCTTTCATGTTGAAGTTATCCATAGTTCTGAATTGTGTCTGCACTCAAAAAAGATGGTTCAAACCACAGTTAATAATAAATAATAATAATAATAAACTTTGATAGCTGCCACATAACAAATAGTTCTCCGAGTAGCTCTCAACACAGCATTAAAACTAATAAAAACACATAACATACAAAATACAGTACACAACAATTTAAAAATATTTTTTAAAGTCAGTTTTAAGAATCAAATTTAAAAATCTAAATTTAAAAGGCCTGAGTGAACAAAAAAGTCTTTACTGGGCATCTAAAAAAATGCTGCCCCCCCCCCGAAGTCCTGCTATGCTGCCTCATCGTGGCAGGGGGAGGGGTTGTTCCCGGGAGGGATGAGTGAGGTATGTTGGGAAGTATACTCCCTGTAGGTTCACCCAAAGCATGAAGATCATCTCAGCTGCGCAGCTAAAGCAAGCAGGCACCTATATTGAGCGGCAGCGATATAGGAAGGTGCTGGAGGCGGACGGTCACTTCAATGACAACAACAGAGGCATCAGCTCATATGGTGTGGGAAAAGGCAATGCTAAACCACTCCTGTGTTTTACCAAGAAAACCGTATGGGTAGACAAAATAGAATGATTGTCGATGTAGTGCCAGATGATGGGCCCCTCAGGTGGGATGGCACCCAACGTGCTACTTAGGAATTGCTGAAGATCTCTCAGAGTACCAATGATGTTTATTACATGGTTAGATTAAAACCTTTTGGACATCTAGCGGCTGATGTTGCCATGTGGGAAAAGAAAACCCGAAGCTGCAAAGACAGAATTACAATGGGAACGTGGAATGTAAGAAGCATGAATACAGGAAAGCTTGTCACAGTGAAAGATTAATGAATCGACTACGGATTGACATCCTGGGCATCAGTGAATTAAAATGGACTGGAATAGGACACTTTCAGTCAGAAAATCATACCACTTACTACTCAGGACACGAAAAACAAAGAAGGAACGATGTTGCATTCATTATCAGGAAGGATACTGCAATGGCAGTACTTGGGTACACTGCGGTCAGTGACTGACTAATATCGATTAGATTTTGTGGACAACCCTTTAACATGACAGTTTTTCAAGCCTATGCCCCAATGAGTGATGCAGAAGAAGAGGAGGTTGATGAGCTCTATGTTCAAGTTCAGTCTGAAATTGACAGAACATGCAAGCAAGATGTGCTGGTGGTGGTTGGAAACTGGAATGCCAACACTGGAAATGGTAAGGAGGAAAACACAGTCAGACTGTATGGCCTAGGACACTGAAATGAAGCAGGAGAACGGTTTATTAGTTTCTGCCAAGCCAATGATCTCTTCATTTCTAACACATTCTTCAAAAAACCAAAGCGGTGCCTATACACATGGACATCACCAGATGTAGTACACAGAAATCAAATTGATTACATTATTGGTGCAAGGAGGTGGAAGAGCTCAGTTATAACAGCAAAAACGTGGCTGGGGGCCGATTGTGGAACAGATCATGAACTGCTCATGTGCAAGTTCCAAGTCAAGCTAAAGTGGAAAAACAAGCTATCCAGTTTCCACAATATTATCTTGAGAACATACCCACCATTTCCAAGGGGAACAACAGGAACTGCTTTGAAGTTCTGAACCTCATTGATAGGGAACCAGAGGAACAGTGGAATGAAATCAAAGAAGTTGTATGAATGTGAAAAGCAACTGCCAAAAACCAAGCAACAGAAGAAAGCAAAATGGATGTCAGAACAGACAGTGTAAATTGCCAAGAAGAGGAGAGAAGCCAAAGTCAAAAAAGATAAAGACCTCAGGAAGGAACTAAATAGGGAATTTCAGAAAGCTGTTAGAAGAGACAAGGAGCAGTACAATGACATCTGTAAAGACCTGAGGATGGAAATAGCCATGGAAAAACAAGGCAAGTTTTCCCAAAAGATCTCTGAACTCAGAGAACAGTTCTAACCTCAAACTGGTATGTTAAGGGATGTTGGAGGAAGAAACATCAGTAACCTGCGCTACGCTAATGACACCACTCTGGTAGCTGAGAATGAGGATGATCTGCAAGCTCTAGTAATGAAAGTCAAGGAGCACAGTGAAAAAATGGGACTACGACTAAATGTAAAGAAGACTAAACTAATGACAACAGGTACAGCAACCAGCCTCGGAATTGATAATGAAGACACTGAAGTGGTGGATAGCGTCTGCCTTTTAGGATCGACCATCAACAGGAAAGGATCCAGCAGTCAAGAAATAAGCCGTAGACTAGCACTTGGTAGAGTTGCAGTGAAGGCCTTGGAAAGTATATTTAGATCATCCTGATTCAAGATGGCAGATACATGAACATTTGAGGCGCATGTGGACTAACCTGTGAACTGCCTAACCAATTTGGACCAACTTTAGTCCAGTTCTAGGGATAGTGAAAGGAAAGTGGGCAGATAATGTCTTATTTGAAAACTTGCTTCAAGAGTGTGTTTAAGTCTGTGCTAGTCTGTTGCCTATGAATATATTTTTATTTGCTTTAGATTTCTACATTAGCCTTCAGTGATGTTTCCTGGGCAGTTTACAAAAAAAACCAAAAAACCACAGAATCATAATTTCATAAAGCACAATCATAAATCAACCAAAGCAATCAAAGCAATAGATTAAAGGCCACAGTTAAAACAATTTAGAAGCCCTGGATAATCTTTCAGTCTCTCAGACTGAAATTCCCATAAGACAGCCTTTGGCACCTTACTTCGTGTGGCTTCCATGCACTCTGGGATAAAGCCCCCACTGGAGCCTCTGTCCCCTGTGCATCCTCCTCCACTGTGTGCCCCCTCCACTCCCCCAAGCTTTCTTGAACAGGAAGGTGGGAGAAGAGAATGTGGTAGATGGATCAACGAGTGATCCAGACATTCCACCCACCACACACAAATTGCAGCAATTCGTTGCAGTGATAGTGCCCGCCAGGTGGGGAAAGGCAACAGTGGCTCATGAGACTTGCAGTGCCACTGCCTCCTTCTGGCACCCCACCTCCCCACACACCACCCATGAGCCTTGTGGTCCTGGGGATCAGCTGTGGGTCTTGATTTGACTGGACCTGAGTAGAAGAATAAAAAGGACTACAGCTCGTGCTGTGCAAATATCGGTGCCGTGCAAACATCCCCGAGGAGAATATTTGTCACCCACCTTGCCTCTGAAGTTGATTTCAGTCGTGTGTAGGTTGATGTGGGGACAGGCAAGGCAGTCTTTCAGTAACTTAATTTAACAAATTCATAAATTCCATCATTTAGATCAAATGCAGCTTTTCCAAGAATGTGGTGGATGAAACAGGAAATAGTCATGAATAGTTCAGGATTTGGAAAAAAAATCCTCACCATCATATTTTTACAGCTCTCTGATATACAACTGGCAACAAAGGTTTAGACACACATATCTCTGTTTGGTGAGTGCTGATGTTTTCAAACTGTTATCTAAAACACACCATAACACTTTCATCTAACGCTTTCATCTCCATCTGGCATATAGGTTTAAAATAAACTCCCTCAGGATTCAGACATTAGATTCACATGGGAACTGAAATGGAAACCTTTTTGCTTATATAGATCCGAGAAAGAGGTTTGCCATGTATTACAGAAGCATAGAGGCTGAAAGGGTGCAAAAGTTGCAGTCTGTAGCATGCATTTGCATAGCAAAACCCAGCACAACTGAGGATGTGCTTGCAAATGGAGAGGTGTAGGTTGTTGTTTTTTTTAGTCACTTGCCGTCTTTGAGCATCTCAACTGGACTTTAGTTTGCCATTTGGATTTGCAGAAACCAGCATGGGTATATCAGCACAGTCCTTGTATGGCTTCCTTTGGACCCCAGTCTAGAAATGCAGGCTGTTGATTTCTAGTGCATGTCTTCCATCCATTCTCACTAAAGTTTTAGGACAGTCATCTTCACTGTTTTTCAAGCAGGGGCTACTTTGGCCACAAACAAACAAAAACCCATTCAGTGTAAGAGTCATTTCCCACTGCTTACCTCTGTGGGTGCTGTGCCTCCCCCAGTGCCAGGCAGGGAAAGTGGGTGGGGCTTTAAGAGAAACAGAGTCCTGTAAAGCCCAGGGCCTGTTGAGAAGGTGGACATGGAGCAGTGGGAAGTGTAGTTCTTCCCAGTGATTTCCCCATAGAGTTCTATGGGGAAAATGCTGGGAAGGACTACACTTCCCACTGTTCCATATGCACCTTCCAAGATGGCACTGGAGCTCCAGAGGGCTCCATTTCCATTAAAGGAGCCCCACCAGTGCTGGGAAAATCACAGCACTGCATGGTGGGTGTGGTGCGGAGTATTTGGCTTCAGCTGAAGCTTTGTACAGACCTAATAAAGTCAGGGAGGCATGCTTAGTCTCACTGAGAGCTACAACCGGCTCTGGGGCCTTACAGTAAAGAACACTGTTAGGGAAACCACATTTCCCCACAATATTAAAGTAAATGTTTTGTGACTGATAAAGGGGTGCGTAGGGTACAACTATAATTGAACGTGGGGGTGGGGGAACTGACTGGTTGACAACTCATTCTTCACTGTTGTATTAATATATGGAGGTGACTGTAGTAGATATATATGATTAAAAATGTTTCTGATTCAGGGAAACACACACATGCAAGTGTATACCAAGCAGAGTTGCAGGAGGAGTGATTTTGATTAATCCCCTACTAACTAAGTAAAGAGACGCCTTTTAAAAAAATGATGATGATGTTTATTTAGCGGGGGGGAGCAACTGGCCCTATGATATCCATCCCTAGCACAGTTTCCTTTTTAGATTGTGAGCCCTTTGGGGACAGCTAGTAATTTTTTTTTAATTATTTATTTATATGTATGTATTTATTTATCTTTATGTATGTAAACCACTTTGGAAACTTTTGTTGAAAAACAGTATATAAATATTCATTGTACTCATATGTGTGTGAAAATATCTGCTTACATGGGGAGCATGTGATGTTATGTGCATAGAAGTGAGAGAAAGGGCATGCTGAGAATATTTTATTTTTCACCATGTCCTTTCCATTCTTCAGCAACAAAAACATGCAGGCGGCGGCCGGGGTGGGGGAGAAGAAGGCAGGGAAGACCAGAGGCCCATCGTCACTTTTCTCCCAGAGCCCACTCCAACTTTGTTATGTCCCTGAAGACGAGCATCAGGGGTTGGCCGGTTTGGGTTGACCAAGGGCCCAGGGCCATGAAAGGGCTTGTGGATTATTCTTGAGGCCCTGATGGGAAAAGATGCTAGTTGCCAAGATGGCCAAGAAGTGCTCCAAACACTATCATCTCCATACAGAGAAAGAACTTGTTTCTGCAAATCTGATGTGGAAACCAGGGGCAGGTCCAGTGTGTGTGTGTGTGTGTGTGTGTGTGTGCGTGCGCGCGCGTGTGTGTGTGTGTGCAGTGTACCCCCTGTGAATTAGGATCAAGATCAACAGTACCATCGATAGCAGAGTCAAAAAAAGGGTTAACTTCTGTTCAGGCTGCTAGTCCTGTCCTCTCCCAGCAGGAGCAGCAGGAACCTGATTGAATATAATTGCTGAGCGATGAAGCTAGCAGGAGGAGTTAATGTGGGGAGGGTGGAAGCTGGCTGTTGGGCTTGTCTCCCTCCAGTAAAGTCAAACATAAAAAAATCCCAACCCTTATCTGTTCATTTTGTTTGTTGTGTGATTTGTTGCCCTTGCTTAAGCCACTGTGTGCGAACATGTAAGAGAAGTCCCACCCCCTTGAAAATCTCTATTTGTGGGCATGTGTTTCTTGTGTCCAGGTGAATTGAAACCTGTCGGCCAGCACAAGGGGGATCAGCACCAAAGGGGGGAAAGTTGATCTTAAGCCAGTAATTGACCATTAAGATCCATGCTTTTGTTTCCACCCTCGTTCAGAGTAGTGTACATGTTCTTCTTTCCCACTTTTATCCTCACAACAATCCTGTGAGGCAGGTTTGGCGGGGAGAAAGAGAATGTCTCACCTAAAGTCCTACATTCAGTCCCATGACTGAATGGGGAATTTTAGTCCCCCAATCCTAGTCTTAACACTCTAATCACTATACCACACTGGTTCTCAACTGTGTGGGTATTGATAGCAGGAGGAAAAGGAGCTTCATTTTTAGCGGTGAAGCAAACTAGTGTGGAGGAGAGCGTCTGATACCTTTAGAGAGAACGGAAGGTCTTAATTATCAAAATGTGGGGAGGCTGTGGGAAAGCCCTGTGGGCCCAAGCCCTGGACTTTTTAAGTACCTAGGGCCTCAGGCATGCCCTATGGGCCCAAGCCCTAGATCTTTTAAGTACCTAGCAACACCTCTCCAAGGGAGAGAAGAAGAGTGGAGAGTGGCAGGATTGTCCATGCAAAATCTGGTATCAACAAGTATATTCAGAATTTCTTATAAAAATAAAAACAAAAACATCTTTCTTTGAATGTATTTTGGTGTAAAAAGTAGTGCATTCAGCTAATTTAAGTGGTAGGGCAAGTCGTGGTGGGGGCAGGGGGAGAAGAAAGGGAATGAGAGAAAGTGGGGGAGGAAGACAGGTGGTGGTGTGAGGTGCACACAAGGTGACAGAAGGTGGCACAAGACTATGTGCGGCTCCCCCGAGGTGCATCAGAATCCAATCCAGCCCATCATTAGATTTGAGTTTGACATCCCTGGCACAGTGCATTTGCAAGAGAAAGAAAACCCAAGCCCCAATATTTTTATATATGAGAAAATTATTTAATGGGGGTGTTTTTTTTCCCTGTTACACCCCCTGTAATTTCCTGCTGGATCCTCCCCTGATGGAAACTGAAGAACGTGTTATTTTAAATCGCATTTTAATTGTCATATCCACAGTATTTTTGTTACTTCTCTTTTATCTTCTTTTCCAGGGTGTTTTCCAGATTACATACTGCAACAGTTTCACAATGTGTCCACTAAGTTCCCCTCCATTTTGCCCGTGTTTCAACATCGTGGTCGCTGCCTGTCAGCATGGTGCCGTTCATATTTCCAATGCCTTGTTTCAGATGTTATTGATGCATTGTAGCCCTATAACGTTGTATATGCATTGCAGGAAAGTAGCTGTATTTTTCCATTGTAGGAGGCTTGCCCTGTTGTTTATGCATTGCGGTGTGGTGGTTTGTGTGGACAGTTCAAATTGTGGTACAACAATTTGTTGATTTTCACAGCCCCTTTCTGTCTTGTTCATGAAATAATCTTTCCATGAAATGAATGGTTTTATTATTATTATTATTCCACCCAGGTTCTTGCGCAATGGTGAAACATCTGCTTTCGGCATATGATTTAGATCACATTTGCTTTTGTTTTTCATCAGACTTATTTTTTGGACATGTTCATGTTTCTTCCTTTTTTGTGCGCCTTGGATTGGGCTTGCTCATATGGCAGATCGAGGATCAGTTGACATGCAAGGCCACATTAATATATTTCCATTCTGTTTCATTTCTGCTTTCAGCCTTAGCTTGGAGCTGTGTTTCCCCCTGCAGGCAGCTTTGCACAAAGGCACTGGGGGGGGGGAATTTTAAGAGTTCGTCACGTCAGCTGTCCACCCCCCCCACGACCATATTGGCCTGAAATGGAGGAGGGGGGCAGTGAATGAGATTCAGGTGGGATATGGATATCTCCTGCCTGGAAAACCCACTGCAGTGGTGGGCAATATGAACGGCCAAAACCCTGCCATGATGCATTGAAAAATGCATTGAGAAATGCTTTATTCACGGTTTCAAGCCACTGCCTCATACCTTTGCACTTTGCATCACTTTAACCAGTGCAAATCTCATAGTCCAGAAAATGCCCTGGATGCTCTGAAATGTTTTATGCTACTTATTTGCTTTCCAGAAAGAATTTAGAAATTGCCCTTAAGGTAGCTAAATTTTGTGCTGACTGTTAACATTATACAAGAGTGCATTATGGCTGTGCATTAGGTTATCTTTTATATAATTACAGTTTAGTTGACTTTAGATTATTTATTTATTTATTTATTTATTTATTTATTTATTATAACAACTGCATCTTATTGGGTTATTGGGATATTGACACCAAAGGTTTTTGTTATTGTGTATTTAAATGTTTGTCTTTACCTCCGTCACCTGGAAGTTTTCCACACCCAGCTTTTAGCCCGCATCTCCTCCAGAATGGAGTGGACATATTCAGCAGATTTCTCCCAAAGTCTCTGCAAGCTGTCGGGCAGCACTTCACACACAATTCAGGTTTTCCCACTGCTTGTTAAAGTATTACTCGATTTATATCCGGGCTTAAAAAAAAAAATCCATCAGGTTTTTTGGCATCAGGTTTTTTGGATAGCATTGAGTTCACATTAAAGCCTTGCAGAAAACTCACAGTAAAACCTGCTGTGTGGAGAACTCCCTGGTCAGTGACCCTAATAATAAAGATTCAGATTTGGCCACAATGCTATGATGCAACAGCACGAACATAGCACAGTAGGTTTAAAAAGAGGTGACTATCAATGAAGCGGTCCTGCTGTTCTCCTGCTAATGGGACTCTCAAAGTGGGCCTCCACAAATCTGGTGCTGGCACTGGCCACACTTTATTTATTTGCTTGCTTGCTTGCTTGCTTGCTTGCTACATTTTATACTGCCTTTCTGCCTTGACAAAAGCTCCCAAAGTGATTTACAATATTAAAAGAAGTAAATTATGGAAGATTAATAAAATGCCTCAGGCTGTTTGTCCTTTCAGCAGCTGAGGACAAGAGCTCCCTGACCTGAGTGCCTCCTTCCATGCCTTCCTCTCAGGGCACACTGGTCTTTCCGTACTCCTGGGAAGGTGGGAGGGGGCCGCCCCAACAGTCCTCCCAGGCCAGAGCTGGTCTCTATGGGGGCCAATGTCATGCTCTCCCCTGGCCTGGGTGCCTCCTTTCATGCCTTCCTCTCATTACAAATGTATATCTTTTCTTGAGCAGAAAAAAACCCCATGAAAACCAAAATATCTTGCTCAAGCTCCTGCGCAGTGTTGCTGGTGCAGTTTAATCACCCATTACTCATACTCTTACAGGTGGTAAGAGAGCTTCTCTTCTCCTGCCGTCTGTGAGCTGTCTGTGAGCATCAGGGAATCAGCTGTCTGTGAGCATGCTCAGTGGCACATGAGGCTGCTCTGAATGTGCTGTATGAGTTGCGTCAAAAGAGGAGTGTAAGTAAAATCCAAAGAGCCAAAAACATACAGTTAGCACTCTGTTTTAATCACAGAGGCTGTTCTCACAAGCAGCCAAGACTGGGCTAGGGCAGCTAGGTCTGGGATTGGCTGCCCGTTGGAATCACCTGGAGCCAACTGGTTCCCTGCAGTACTTCGATGGCAAACCCAGCTAAGAAGCTGGGCTCTTAAACAAGGATAAGGGAGTGAACCCTTAACCGCATTTACTTGTGTGCCAGCTCTGGCTCTTTTCAGCTGGCGCTGAAGCACTGATGGGTCCCACCCAACACTGGGGAAATCCCCACAATACACCACCACACTCGCAAAGTGTATTGTGAGATTCTGATCCGCGAACCCAGGCCCCCCCATCAGAATCATCTGTGGGGAAGGCGAGCTTCTTCTGCTTTCCCCGCTGCCTGTCTTTAAGCCCTCTCATGCAATTGTGAGAAAGGGCTCATATTCTTCTCGGTCAGCCTGCCATGTTAGTTCTGCTATACCTTTTTGCTCTTTGAGAAATCAAAGGTAAGTTTACTTTTTTCTGTTTCAGACATAGACCAAACAGTCAAATGAGCTACTTCAACTGCAGTGAAGTTGTAGTAAACAATATTTTATCAAAGGGCACTTATCAGGGGGAGATACATGAAATATGTGTCACTAATGCATACCATCAGTGTTTAATTAATATTGATATAATGTAGACTGCATGCTTATTCTGACTTTTAAAAAGATCCTTTGCAATAATAAAATAATTGGCATGAAAGTTTTTTCTGCCAGCAAATGTGAAGGGTGATGTTTTAATGAACAAAATAAAATATTTAACATGTACCTACCAATATGTCATGAGTATGCCCAGTTTATTTACAGACTAATAGAGAGGGGGAAATCTGAAATGTTAAGCAATCAGATCTGCTGAATATCAATGTTTAAAATCCAGGATTATCTGAATGTGACCACAATTTGAGCATCTAGTATAAGACTAATTGATTTTTTTCCTACTAAATGAGTAATAAATAAGGTAATAAAGGTGAAAACCTGGGTACTTTTCCAGCCCTATTTTCCAATCATAAAGTTAATTGGCATTTTCAATTTTTAATGGCAAGATCATGATTTACCTTTGCATACAATTACAGAAAAAGGATAAAAAGAGATTTTTTCCCTACTGCACTGAGATCAAGGAGGATAGCATTCTTTGCAGTAAATAGCCCTTATTTGCTGGGCTACTTACTAAGAAATAACCCTGTAACTAAATAACCCAAGCAAGAGATTGGGACGTGCAGCTCTGCTTCCTCTGTCAAGGCAGTTGCTCAGGAGTAAGTCACATGTTGATTAAAAGGACTTCCTTGGGAGTGCGTGTAGGGTTGCATTTTTACGTCAATATCTCTGACATACTTACTACTTACTGCTATTATTTATAGTGGTAGTGATTCCTAGTGAATCACTGGCATAATTCAAAAATGTAAGGCAAATGCATGAGTGAGGAGAGGGCTTGCTGGGAGGCTAGGGTCTGCTCTTTTTCCAGCAGAAGTTCCCCTACTTGCTTGAGCTGGGGAGTTTGCAGAGCTGAGCCTCCCTCCCTCTGGCCTTGAGTAGCAGAATTGCTGCTCCTGCGCTGGCTGCAGCCACTGTCCAATTGCCTTGGTGAGCTGAAGCTATGTGGGGGCTGTTCCAGCTGCTAGGCTCCAGAAGCCCACGTGAGAGGTGGGGTCTGGTGGGGTTTTGGTTTGAAAAGGGACCAGGGCTAGCTAGAAGTGCAGTCGCCTGCACCTGGCCGCTTGCAGCCAGCCGCCAAAGGGAGCTGGCCTTTGGTGGTGGTTTTCAGGGGTTGGACTGAGGGCTGGGGCCAACGTATTGTTTTGGATCATTGGAAGGAAGAGTCCTGCTCACTTCATTGTTTAGTTTCATTGTTTTGGTTAGGCTTGATACAGTTATGTGTCTTGGGGTGAACAGAGATTGGGAGGTGGGGTACGGCCCTGGGGCAGCTATACCAGTGTTGGTGGGTAATTGACTAAGATATGGTGTTCACAGGCCAGCGGGACATGATAGGGGAAAGGAATTCAGGAATTTAATTGCTATTGCCCCTTCCAGCAGGCCTACCACCTCTTTGACCTTGGAGAGCAATGTCAACCACCCACAGAACCTCACCTTATTACTCTGCAATGCCAGGTTGGTTCAAAATAAATCTGAGGTAGTCCATGACTTGATCATGGATGAAGGAGCTGATGTGGTATGTATCACAGAGACCTGGTTGGAGGAGGCTAGTGGTCCAGTTCAGTCCCAGCTTCTCCCAGAGGGTTACTCTGTGGTGGAGCAGGTGAGAGGATGTGGGCGGGGAGGTGATGTGGCTGTGGTCTATAAGAATACCATCCTCCTTACCAGGATCCCTGTCAGGGATTTGGTCTATATTGAATGTGTGTACCTAAGTCTAGGGACCAGGGATAAGTTGGGACTTCTGCTGGTATACCGATTAGCCCTCTGCCTAGTGGAGCCCCTAATTGAGCTGATGGACGTGGTTGCTGAGTCGGCATTGGATTGGCCTAGGTTGTTGGTGGGCGGCGGGGGGCTTCAATGTTCATTTTGGAACCAGGTTGTCAGGAGCCACTCAAGAGTTCATAGTAGGGATGTGCACAGAGCTGGTTTGGAGGCCTTTTATGGGCCTCTAAACCAGTTTGAACAACGGGTGGTTCTGCCAGTTCGAAGGTGGGACGGTTGTCTTTATGGGCAGGGAGTGTGCACTTACCATTCCCTCTGCTTTTCCGCTGCCAGCGCTCAGTTTTTTGAAAGTCTACCCGGAAGGCAGCATACCTCCCTGCCGGCCTGTCTCCACCTTGACCAGAACTACCCGGAGGTGCATGACACACCTGTGCACGTTGGGTGTGTGCGTGTGTGCGTCAGGCTCATCGATGAGGGATAACAAACTGAGGTTGACTCCAAATAAGAAAGTAGGCTGTAGGGGGTCGGGACCCAAGAGATGGCTTAGATCTGCCTGTTCTGGATGGGGTTACACTCCCCCTGAATGATCAGGTACATAGCTTAGGAGTTCTCCTGGACCCAAAGCTCTCCCTGGTTTCTCAGGTTGAGGCAGTGGCCAGGAGCGGTTTTTATCAGCTTCGGCTGATACGTCAACTACGTCCATTTCTAGAGATGAATGGCCTTAAAAGCAGTGGTATATATGCTGGTAACCTCCAGACCTGACTACTGTAATACGCTCTATGTGGGGCTGCCACATAGTAGTCCAGTAACTACAATTGGTACAGAATGCGGCAGCCAGATTGGTCTCTGGGACAAGAAGAAGGGACCATATAGCACCAGTTTTGAAAGACCTGCACTGGTTGCCGATACGTTTCCAGGTGAAATACAAAGTGCTGGTTATTACCTATAAAAGCCCTTAAGGATTTGGGTCCAGGCTGTTTAAGAGAGGGCCTCTTTGTCATGAATCCCCCCCCACACACACACACACACCTTTTACAATCTTCTGGAGAGGTCCAGTTACGGTTGCCACCAGTTTGTCTAGTGGTGACTCAGGACTGGACTTTCTCTGTGGCTGCCCAGGGGCTTTGGAATATGCTCCCTGCTGAAATAAGAGCATCTCCTCTTGTTTTCAGAAAGACCCTCAAGATTCTCCTGTTCTCGCAAGCTTTTAATTAGAATTGTAATAATTCTAATAATTTGTTTTATATTGTTTTTACTGTGTTTCATGTATTTTAACCTGTGATTTTAAATATCATAATTTGTATGCCACCTAGAGATTTACATATCAAGTGGTATAAAAATATGATAAATCAATAAATAAATATCTAATAAAGAAATTTAGCAAAACAACATTGTACCAGTCACTGAGGTTGTTCTCACGCACAGCTAAACCTGGGCTAGGGACACCCAGCCCGAATTAGACTTTGCATAAGAACCCCCAGGATCTGTGCAGATCCCAGCAGCGCCTCGGAGGCAAACCTGCCCAAGAAGCCTGCCCATTAGCACACCCTCGGGCTAACTGCTTGTGTGTCTGTGTGGCTGCTCCCAGCCAGGGCTGATACAGGAGCAGTCTCCTGGCCATCGCCAGGGGGTCCTCACAATGCACTGAGCACTTGCACAGTGCATTGTGGGATCTCTGCGGGCCGGGATGATGCATCCCAGCCCCCGCACTCCCTGGGGCAGCAGCAGACCATCTGGGCATGCGATGTGCATGCCTAGACAGTCCTCCATTATCGTCTGTGGGGAAGGCGGGCTTCTGCAGCCTTCCCCGCTTCCTGCCTACTGCCCCGACCGCCCAGCCATGAGAATGACCTCAAAGGTTCATATTTTCTCTGACCCTTTCAGCAAGAGAGTGGATAATATTAGCAACACAACTAATGGCCCTGAGCCATTTTTGGAAGGGCGGTATAGAAATCCAATAAATAAAATAAAATAAAATAAATGAACTATAAATTAAAATAACCAGATTTTTAAAGTAAGACTGGATTCATGACTTTTAGATACTAATAAAATAAAATAACTACTAATAACTACTAATAAAATAAAATAAAATAAATGAACTATAAATTAAAATAACCAGATTTTTAAAGTAAGACTGGATTCATGTCATTTAGATACTGGCAAAAATGAAAGAGCTCACCAGTCCCAGGTTCTAACCTAGCAACTCTGGATGGAACCCCTCTTGAGAAGAGACCTTGGGCCTGAAGTCCATTGTTACTTGATGATCAGGAAAAAGAAAGGGGTAAATTCTTACTTGCTAGATTATGCTCCGGCTAACTGTGACCCTGCAGATATGAACCACTAGAGATGTATTTTTTAGGTCTGGGAGTCCAAAGAGAAGAGACAGGAGGCCTTAAAAATAAACAGGGTAGACCGATGACAACGAGGTGGAGGATGGAAAAGTGGTGTTGCTTCCCAAAGGACCTGCCTAGAGGAACATAGTGAATCAAATTTGCTTCATGGTGGTCAGCTGGTGTGTGTGTGTGTGTGTGTGTGTGTTACTCTATGCATATAGATATGTGAAGATAATTAGTATTTAGTACATCTATATTTTGCTTTGCAATCTCTGGTAAGTCTGTTCCTCCTGCTCTGACTGTTTTGACACACCAGCAAAAGAGAGGCTGCAAAAGAGAAGCTTCTGAGAAGCAGAAAAGGTATGGCCTGGGAGAACCTCACACTGATGGAGGCTGACATACTGAACAATGTTATGCTCACGGTGGAATGTAACAGTTGTGCAGTTGTGCAAGTGCAAAATTGCACACACAGAGTTGCACAACTGTGCAGGCATTATGTATAATAGCTGCACTGTCACACAACTCCATCTGCATAATTTTTGCACCTGCACAACAACACTGTTGGGCAACTGCGCAAACATTAAATCCCAGCTTGTGCGTAACATTGCACAGTATGCCAGCCACTGCCCCAGCGCTTTTGCATGCTGTAGTGGTCCAAGCACAAGACAATGCTCACAGCTCATGTCTGGATTTATTTGCAGCTACGATTCTGGTTTGGAATCAGAAAGTAGTTCTAGTCCCAGCTGGGGTAGGGGCCATGGCACATCAGCCCAATGCCAACATGCAGTTCCATCAGGGACAGTTGCCTCTATCTGTATATATATGCCCAGTTCAATTCATTCATACTCTGAATTGCCCGAGCCCTAAGTAGCCACCTAATGGCGCAGTGAGGAAATGACTTGACTAGCAGGTTACTTAGAGGTTGCTGGTTCAAATCCCTGCTGGTATGTTTCCCAGACTATGGGAAACACCTATATTGATTAGCAGTGATATAGGAAGATGCTGAAAGGCAGCATCTCATACTGCGTGGGAGGAGACAATGGTAAACCCCTTCTGTATTCTACCAAAGACAACCACAGGGCTCTGTGGTCGCCAGGAGTTGACTCAATGGCACACTTTAAGTATCACAACTTCTCAAATCAGGGGTTCTTAAATTTGGGACTATAACTGTTGGATTACAACTCCCATCATTCGCAGTCAGATCTGGGGACCGAGATTTAAGAACCCCTAGCTTAAATGAAGCAAAACGTACAAGAATCTGAGTATACAAACATTTTTCAGAGATTTGAAGGCTCAGTATACATGATCCCCCCTCCCCCTCACTTTCCCATTATGGTCTCAAAATAAACAGATTTTGCAGGTTTTCAAAACACTACCAACAACACTACCTTAATGCTTGTTTGACCAGAACCCATAACAGGACAAGAATAATGAACATACACAAAAATAAACCAACAAACATCATATTTGACGTATAAATGTTGGTTGGTTGGTTTTTATCTGCTTTTCTTTTTTACAAAATAAATGAAGGTCCTTAAGGAGAAATTGTGAGTCATCTTATCATGCATATTGCATCACCTGTGTACCAGCTAATATAATGAACATATGTAGCACAGGCAACAATGGTTCATTTCCAAAAAACCTTAAGTGGTATTTAGCATTTATATGGTGCATTTAAGTGCTTGATGTGATTAACATAATTTAATTTATCTGAGTGATTTTTTACAATACTCTGTAAGACCGGCAGGTATTATTCTCATATTGCAGATGGGAAGGCTGAGGCTAAGCAACTCAGTAGCGTTGGTCACACGATCAAAAACTGGGTAGAACAAGTGTCCTACCTAGCTTTGGGAGCTGTGCGTACTCCCGATTTCAGATTGTGTGTGAGCAAACAATTTGGTAGGAAGAGGAGGGTATGGTTGTGTGTGAGAGAGGAGCTGGGTAGGATGGCTATTCCTCCTACCTTGTTAAAATGGCAGGTAAGAGAGCTGGATCAGATGGCACCATTCTCCCCAGCTCCTCTCTCTCACACGATCCCTCCTCCTCTTCCTCCTCCTCCTCCCAAGTTATTTGCTCACACACGATCAAAAATCAGGAGTATGCACAGCTCCTAAAGCTGGGTAGGATACTTGCCCTACCCAGTTTTCAATCATGTGAACAGTTCTACTGATTTGCCTAAGGCAACCTAGTAGGTTTGTGGCTAAGTTGACGTCCAAAGTGGAGATTTCCTAGCTCTCACTATTAGCCATTGCTTGGCACCAGTTCTTAATAAAGATAAATGACCATAGAGAACATGTCTGGGCTGCTGTGTTTTTCATGTAATTCTTCATTCATTCATTGATGTTAATAAAACCCCATTAGGTTTTTGTCTGCCATCATGATTTTAGAGCCTAGTTAGAAAATAGTTATGGATTTTGTACGTGTGATTTCCATGATCACGTTAATGTGTCCCAGAATCACTAGGCAAATAATAACAGTACTGGACTATATTACTAATCACATTTGGTCTGAACAGCTGCTGAAACCTGCATGACTGGTTAACCTTTTGAAGATTATATTAGGGTTTAAACTTTAGAATAATGATGGGACCATTAAAAAGATATGGTATGTTACTGCCCCCTAGTGACCATGGACAGAGATGTGTTTCAAGTACCATAATGGTTGTAACTGGTCATTGTGTCAAAGTAGTGCTCCAGCAACAACAGAAAGTCCTTACAATTATTTCCTGATCTGTGATAAGCAATTATATAGCAAACTGAGCATGCTGAGGTAATAAAAATAATCAGAGTGATATTGAATGAAACCAAATATTAGCAATTTTGTTTGTGCAGTTACAAATTCCTGAAAGGACAGGTATCATCACAAGCCAGACATTTTAATTAATTAATTACTTTAGAACATCTGTACCCCCATTCTTAATTAAATGCAACAACGGAAACAATAACAGCAATAAAATAAAGAATGCTGATAAAAGTTGTAAAAATGCAAATCATTCAATAAAAAGCCTTGGAGAATAAAGAAGTCTTTATGTCTAAAGAAAACCAGTGTTAGTGACTCCTGAGTGTGACTGGTGGGCGGGGGGGATACTCTTTAAACAGGGTGCCACCAGTGAAATGAACTGGTTACCAAACTACTAATATTTTATTGCAGTGATACCTAGAGAAGGGTCTCCAAAATGTTAAGAGCCAGCATAGTGTAGTGGTTCTGGGGAGACCTGAGTTCAATCCCTGGTCAGTCATGAAACTTGCTGAAGTTCTTTCTTTCTTTCTTTCTTTCTTTCTTTCTTTCTTTCTTTCTTTCTTTCTTTCTTTCTTTCCATGGAAACAGAGGCGTAACTATAGGGGGGCAGGGGGGGCACGTGCCCCGGGCGCCATCTTTTCTGGTCACGTGGGGGGCGCCGCCATGACCAAATTTAAAAAAAAATCAAAATTTTTGTTAATACAAATGTGTCCTGCTCAGTGCAGCAGTGCTGCAGCAGTCAAGGGAGCGCATCGGTGCCCCCTTCCCCACGAGCGGTCCCTTCCGCGCCGCCTGCGCCCCCCCCCATTGCTTTGCTGGCGCCTGGCGGCCAGTCAGTGGCCTGGCTTGGTGGCGGCGGCGGGCGCTTGTGAGGAAAAACCTAGGGGGGGGGCGCGGTGGGGGGGGGCGCCATTTCAGTGCTTGGCCCGGGCGCCGTTTTCCCTAGTTACGCCTCTGCATGGAAATCACTTTGGGAACTTTTGTTGAAAAGCGGTATATAAATATTAGTCATATGTGTATCCATATTGCTGGTTGACTCTGGGCCAGTCATTGATAACTGAGCTAAAAATGCTGGTGAAGAATGGCTGGGCTATAGCAATTTGTTTATTTTTTTCATCAAGGTGCAGCTTTCCTGTGTTTGCGACCATTTTGGTGTCTGCCCAACATAAATCTTCTATTTCTCCTTTTAGCAGTTTAAATTATGTTAAAAATTCAGTGATTTTACAAGGCTTTGCATTTTGCTGTTTACCTGAAAACGCATTGTAATTCTTAAATTTCAGAGGCTTCAGTGTTCCCATTTTAATATGCCATTTAACCAGTGGTGTTGGGGAGGGGGCAAAGGCTACGGCCCCCCATGGTTATGGATGGCGTCGTGTGAAAAGCGAGAAGGGAAGTGACGGTGTGTGTGCATCGGTGCCCCCTTCCCCACGAGCGGTCCCTTCCGCGCTGCTAACTTCTTTGTTAGCTTTTGGCACACCAGGCAATGGTGTGCTGTTTAGTTCCTCTGCCACCATCAAGGTAGGCAGTGGCAGTGGTCGTGGCGGGGGCGGCGGCAGCAGGCCAAAAAATAGTTTGAAAAAATCATCCTTTGGGGGTGTAGCAACACTCCTGCATTTAACTAATTGCAATACATGCTCTATTTGGCAGACTGAAATTCCCCTGATGGAGCCTGCTTCAGAAGAAGAACAACTGTTGCCTGAGCTGGCAGGCTGAAGCAGTGAAACACAGTGGAGGAAGAGGAAATGCTGGATCCCTATCTGTATAGGTGATATGCTGCTGTGCATGTGAGATGTTGCTGCATGTGTTGATGTGTGTGTGTGTGTGTGTGTGTGCGCGTGCGCGCGCCAGCGTGGTGTAGTGGTTAGAGTGCTGGACTAGGACCGGGGAGACCCGAGTTCAAATCCCCATTCAGCCATAATACTAGCTGGGTCACTCTGGGCCAGTCACTTCTCTCTCAGCCTAACCTACTTCACAGGGTTGTTGTGAAAGAGAAACTCAAGGATGTAGTACACCGCTCTGGGCTCCTTGGAGGAAGAGCGGGATATAAATGTAATAATAATAATAATAATAATAACAGCAACAACAACATGTTGCTGTGTGTGTTCATATGCTCAGTGGTAGAGTACATGCTTTGTATGCTGAAGCTGAAGGTCCCAAGTTCAACCCCTGGCACCTCCAGGCAGGGCTAGAAAGTTAGGGATGGGGCAATAGATAATCTACTTCGTATGCAGAATGAAAGATCTCAGGTTGAATCTCTAGCATGATCCCCAGATAGGGCTGGTAAATATTAATGTATTTGTCATATTTCTATACTGCTCCATATAAAATCTCTGGGTGGTTCACAAATTAGAAATCAACAATTAAAACCTTTGATCACAAATTAAAATAACCATCAATAAAACTTTAACACATTGCAAGTTAAAATCTTGATAAAATAGGTGTCTGAAACCCTGGAAAACCACTGCCTATCTATGCTGTACTGAGACAGTACTGAGCTAGACAGACCAGTGGTCTGACTCAGGCAGCTTCCTATGTAACTGGATAGCAGCACCCACACAGGGATGGATGGATCATATCCTTGGTGACGTAAGCCAACTCGATTTAATTAAATGCATCTCCTTATCTGAGTCTACATTATAGCCCAAACAGTTTCTCTAACTAAATATATACTAATTAAAATAGTTCTTTAAACTGAAGGGTGTTTTTTAAAAGATGAGAGTTAAGGTGCTCACCACTTTCACTTATGCTGTAAAAAGAGTGGAAACTGCAAGTTAACTGTTGTACCTCTGCTGTATCTTGAGCATTTCTTAGCAGATCTACACCAAATTTCAGGAGGCAGTAATGCTTGCCACCTAGTTGGATTGAAGGTTTCAGTTCTATGACCAAAAGGATGTTCAGCTCAGGTTGTGAAAACAGGCCAAATACATGTGAAAACAACCCACGTTATTTGGAGTCAATTTTCAGACTGCTGAGGATTGACCATTTCTCAGTCGGACTACACGAAATTTGGAACTATGGTTATGCTTGTCACCTAGTTATTTTGTGCCATATTTTAGGAAGTTAGGTAACTGGTTTGGATGCTATGACTTACAGAATAAGCAGGGCTAATGGTAGAATGCGGGGGTTAGACCTCACTTTAACTAGACAGGCAGTACTGTGCCTGTATATAATAATATTGTGTGTCCCTCTGTGTGTGTGTGTGTGTGTGTGTGTGTGTGTGTGTGTGGTATTAGAACATTATAAGAATCTTTGCTACTTGCGGGGGAGGGCAATATCTTATTCTGTAGATTTTTTTCTCATAGCAGAAGCTTAGCCTCATAAAATTCTGTGGCCTTACTTTAGCATAATACATATTTTTAGCTTTGACTATAATGTTAGTGGAGAAATGTCATGGATTTTCAAATGCTACAGTCATGGGATTTTACAAAGCTAGTATGAAATCACCTTCTAAAATAAGAATCTGTTTTGTCTGTAAAGCACACCGGATTATGCTGGGCTGGGAAACCTAAAGAATGAGAAGTATGAGAAGAAGATGATGTTTCAAAAAGTGGGGGTACTCTTAAGTGGGAAGCTTTTGGAGACATATATTGTAGTAGTGACCAGTGGTCCCTCTAATTTTTTTTCCATCTCTGTGCAGAATGAGTTTTGTTCTGGGTGGCAGTATCAAGGCAGGGTGTGCACACCTGCATTCAGAATGGGGCCTGAGTGGGGCCCAGAGTGGGATCTAAAATGAACTGAGCGGACATCCAAAAATTTGTGAGTGTGCACACATGCGCACTCCTTAGAGGGAACACTGGTAGTGACTGAATATAAAGTGCACAATGCACACACACCCACACACACACGCACACACACAGAGGAAATTCTAGGTCTAAAGACCCACTTCTCACTCATTGCTCAACCTTGTGTCTTGCTGTGCTCTAGTGGGACTATTAAGACTAACAGAGCCTCAGTGCAGGAACTTTCTGGTCTGTGCAATCTTCCAGCCCTTCAGAGAGGAAAAAGCCTTTTCCACACAGTCCCTAAAGCAGCATTTGTTAGTAAACTGATGACAATAGTGTCCTTTTTTTGTGTAACAGAAAGTTTGATTTCACATTTTTATCTGAGATGGAGCTGTCTGGATATAGTGTAGCATAGTTGCAACTCAGTTATATTCAGCAGCTTTTGCAATCTGGAAAGGGGTTGGTGAGATAAAGGTAGAAGGTACTTGTGCTTTGATTTACCTGTGCACATGTTCAGGGATGGAGATGAATCTCAGTGGTGCAGTATCTGCTTTGCATAGAGAAGATCCCAGTTTCCCTCCCTGGCATTTCCAGATAGGGATGGAAAAGACTCATCGTGTCTGGAAACCTGGAGAGCTGCTGCAGTCAAGGTAGAGACAGTGGCACCCTTGCCCCTGGAATTCAGGGCTGAAGTTCAGGGCCTCCACACCCCCTGGAGGCCCCCAAAGCCTCCTTAGTCTGTCCTGGGTGGTGTGGTCTCTGCTGGCCAACCTGCTCTGCACTGGGCAGCTAAGTGGTTGTGCTGGGTGCTTAAGGGAGTGGAGAAAGAAATATGTAGGATGGGAATATGTTGAGGCCTTGGGGCGGGGGGTTGTCCAAATGCCATTAGGTGAATATGCTTAACTTGAAGTGTTTGGGGTGGGGGGGCGGGATGCAATGGTCTTTAGGTCAAGGCTCCAAAATTACCTAGGTGTGTTGGAAGTGAAGGACTCTGCGCTGCCTTATGCCTCATTGACAGAGGGGGACAGATTAGTGAGTCAGAGGGCTAGACATTGGTCATCCCTTCTCTCTACTGCTCTGACACTATCCCTTTGATATGTAGATTGCTACTCTCAGGGACTTCCTGCCTGCCTGCCTCTCTCTCACTTACTTACTTACTTTCTTCTTCTCCTTATCACACGCACTCACCTCTCTCTCTGCACCATGTGTGCAGAGATGCATGCAGCATCTCTCTGCATCCAGCTAGATAGATAGATTAGAGATTCTATCTCTCCACTTTCCTATCTAGAATGGAGTTCTCCAATAAAGATTCCTTATATTGATTAGAAATTATGAACTGGCTCCAAGTTTATTTTGCTCTCAGCAAACACACATGCCTGGGCAGACTCCGCTGTGTTTTGCCTCTGTGCACTCTGCTGTAATAGAAGGGTATCTCTTACCAGAGAGAATTCCCAACAGGTGCACCTCCGGGTAGATACTATTGAGCTAGATGAACCAATAGTCTCAGTCAATATGAGACAGCTTTGTATGTACAGACTAAAGCCAAGATTTAGTTGTTGTTTGTTTACACAGTCAGACAGGTATTATTGACTGGTTTGTTTTATCCAGACATCGAGTCCTTCCCAAGGACCTGGGATGGCTGAATTTTATTATCAGTGTTGTTCTTGCTGTTATTATAGATATTGTCACAGAATATAGGCTGTTCCCAGTAAAGTTGCTTTTTGTAATTGGCCGATGGTGATTCCTGTGGCCCCAATGGTGTTGAGGTGATCTTCAAGGTGTTTAGGAATTGCATCTAGGGCGCCAATTACTACTGAGATTATTTTGGTCTTCTTCTGCCACAGCTTTCAATTTCAATTTGTAGATCTCTGTACTTTGTTATTTTTTCTATTTCTTTTTCTTCTATTCTGCTATCACCTGGTTGCTGTTGTTGTTGTTATTATTATTATTATTTACATTTTATATCCTGCTCTTCCTCCAAGGAGCCCAGAATTGTGTACATAGTTAAGTTTCTCCTCACAACAATCCTGTGAAGTAGGTTAGGCTGAGAGAGAAGTGACTGGCCCAGAGTCACCCAGCAAGTATCATGGCTGAATGGGGAATGGGGCATTTGCCCCATACCTGGAAGTCTTCTAGAAACCTGGAGAAGGTGACTGGACTTGGAGGAGTCCTAGTGTGCATGTATGCATACTGACACCAATTTTGAAAGGCGTCTCCAATATCTTTCCAAAGGTCAAAACAGGGATAATGTTTTTCTAAGGGCGGGTAGTAGAAAATAGGGATACTTGGTGCATATTTTCTTGTGGTCAGTCATGTGAGTCCTGAAAGCCAAAGAAGAAGGGGCTGTTATTGTTGGGGTTTTTAATTTTACCCCCAGTAGGTAAACAGCAGAGCACAAAGGAAGAGAGCACACACACTCCAGTTACAGAGTAGGTAGCAGAGGATGATTTAGTTGTTGCAGCTATTTAGAGAAAACACATGGAGATTCTTGTAGAACTAAATATGAAGTTTTTATTGGTTAAGTACTCTTGGATAGGAAAGCCTAAATCTAATCTAAAGGACGACATAATGAATAGGTAAGGAGGGAGACAGATGTTTCCATCTTTTCTTGAAAAGGAAAGGAAGGATTGTGACTCAGCACGGGATGTGCTAAAGAGTCAGATCAGGGGTCACAGAGTAGGGACAGATAGGGAGACCCTGACTCACGGTCTCTGCTCCCAATGTATCACCATCTCCAACCTCACCCCAGTCTACCTATTGGTATTTTTTCTGACTTACCTCAGGCCCAGCCCAAGCTCCGCCCAAGTCCAAAGCTGCTTGGTGAGCACGCACACACACACACAAACACACACCCCGTCTTCCCCACCCCATCACCATGGTGCAGAAAAGTATGCCTTGCACCAATGGTTTGCCTTTACCGCTTCCTAAGAAGTAAAGATGCTGTTAAAATAAGTAATGATTAAAATGGCATACAACTGTTTGTGGGATTTTGGACAGATCTGCTTTTTCTTTTGTTGTCTCCTATATAAAATCATCAGATAAAATGATACACAATCTTACAAATGATAATTTGACAGTAGTCGAAACATGAGTTAATCTCGCAGATGTCATCTGGTGTCTTGCTAATTCATTGTTTTCGCTAGAGATCCACTTAAATGTAAATGTACAATTTTAGATCTGCATTTTCAAAGGTCAGATGTTTTAGAGCCTGGGGGTTTGAGTCGGCTTCTCAAAGAAGTGGGCCATCTGTTAAATTCGGCTCTGTATTTAGCTTCCAGTGAAAACATGCACAATATATGTGGATGGGTATCTTCTGCAGGCTCTCCTTTCAGCAGATGTGTCCATTCACATTAATGGGATATTTCTCTGCAGCAAGTAGGTGCTGGGAAACCTTTTGGAAGCAAATCGGAGCTATCATAGCCAGCCCCAGTCTGTGTAACTGACCCGAAATAAAAGCCATAGATACACTCCATTTCAGTTGCTTCCATTCTGTAGCTGCAGTTAAATACACACACACACAACATGGCCACAATCCAGCACATAGTTAGGGATGCCTAGTTAGGCAGGCACTGCTGCTGCACTAGACTATTAGGAGATGGAACTGACATGAAGCTGTTACTGAGACAGCCTGTTTGGGGGTTCCCAGGAATACCCCTATGCCTGGTTTGGAGCTACAGGCCTGTAGTTTCCATTTCTGCCTTTCAGAACTCACAGGATCATGGGCTCACCATTCGGTTAACATGAGCTAACTCATGGGGTATATCACCTGGCCTGTAGCCTGGGAAAAGGTGGCTCTAGGTCAAGTTTAACCCAAGACTGCAGGAGGACTATCCTATGCTTGCTTCGCTGATTGCCCTTCAGTTGGGGAAGCTGGAGTAGACACAAGTTAATTAAATGCTATTCTTCTTAAGAACTAGCCAAATACTCTCCACCTATGCTGGCTTGTCAAATCAGTTTAAGCTTATCACCTCTGCAGGAAGGAGGGCGATAAGAGGTAACAGGCTCATGTCCTTTCCTAACAAATGTGTTAATGGTTGGCTTGTGGCCTGGGAAGCAAGCTTGTTAAAACATTCCTAGGCACTCCCAAGATTTTCTAAAAAACACAAGATAAGCTCTGATGTGCCTATTTCATTTCGCCCCACATAGGTTTCTCAAACCTATTCACCTTATTGTCCTAAAAGAGCACACTCAGCAAGGTTGAAAAGGTCAAAAATATATTCTTTCCTCTATCCCTATTGTCCTCCTTTTCAGCAGAAAGATGTGGTCAGCATTTTGCCTCAGGGCAGTATGCTGTCTATTTCTAGTCAAGACACAATCAAGCAGTGTGCTTCTTCCTTGGATTCACCAGTTGTGTGTTTGTGCATTTGGGCACTGGCTACACTTTTGCTCCTGTCCCACTTGTCACCTCCAGATTGGCCCTTTTCCCAAGTCCAATCTGTGCAGCATGCTTGGCTGTGAGATACCGGTCTCCTGGGATCAGACCCCCTTTGGATTTTGCTTGGTTACTGGACCCTCTCTTGACCCTTGGGTCAGCATTCCTGCCTTTTGCCTTCCTGCCTGTCCCAGAGGAGAAAGGTCCCTCGACATCAGTCGAGCTACAAGGGTCCATACACCCCTCAGGATATATATATTTATTCGATTTTTATACCGCCCTTCCGAAAAGTTTCAGGGTGGTTTACAATTAAAAACAGAGACCATTAAAACCAATAACAATTAAAACAGATATAAATATTAACACCAATTAAAAACATCTTAAAAAACAATTAAACTATCATAACAATTAAAACCCTGAAAATCAGGTTAGCGTTAAAACAATTAAAACTAATTAAAACCCTAAAAGGCCAGGCCAAACAGATGAGTTTTTAGGGCTTTCTTGAAGGTCAGTAGGGAATTAAGATGACGAATTTCTGCTGGGAGTGCATTCCACAGCCCGGGAGCAGCCACAGAGAAGGCGCACCTCTGCGTCGCCACCAAATGAACCGGTGGTAACTGGAGACAGATCTCCTCAGATGACCTTAACGTGCGGTGGGGATCATGTAAAAGAAGGCGCTCTCTAAGATATCTCGGACCCAAGCCGTTCAGGGCTTTAAAGGTAATAACCAGCACTTTGTATTTTGCCCGGAAACATATCGGCAGCCAGTGTGATTGTTTCAGGACAGGCATAATATGGTCTCTCCGGGTTGCCCCAGAGACCAATCTGGCTGCCACAGTCTGAACTAACTGAAGTTTTTGGACTATGTACAAAGGCAGCCCCACATAGAGCACATTGCAATAGTCAAGCTGGGAGGTTACCAGCTGATGCACCACTGTTTTGATGTCATCCTCTTCAAGGAATGGGCACAGCTGTCAAATCAACTGAAGCTGATAGATAGCACTCCTGGCCATGGTCTCCACCTGAGATACCAGGGTGAGGCCTGGGTCCAGGAGTACTCCCATGCTGCGCACCTGTTCCTTCTGGGGGAGTGTAACTCCATCCAGCACAGGGAGATCTAACTCACCCCTCAGATTCTGAGCCCCCACAATGAGCACCTCCGTCTTCCTTGGATTCAGCTTCAATCTGTTATCCCTCATCCAACCCATTACTGCCTGTAGGCAGGCATTTAAGGAATGAGTGCCATTTCCTGAAGATGAAAAGGAGAAGTAGATTTGGGTGTCATCAGCATACTGATAACACCCAGCACCAAACCTCCTGATGACCTCACCCAGTGGTTTCATGTAGATGTTAAAAAGCATTGGTGACAGATTGGGCCCAGGGGGCTTCCATATAACAGCTCCTGTTTTGAGGAGCAACTGTCACCAAGCTCCACCATCTGGAATCTACCTGAGAGATAGGAACGGAACCACTGCAAGGCAGTGCCCCCTATCCCCAACTCCCCCAGGCAATCCAGAAGGACACCATGGTTGATGGTACTGAACACCACTGAGAGATCCATAAGAATCAGCAGAGTCACATTCCCTCTGTCGATTCCCCGGTAAAGGTCATCTATCAGGCCGACCAAGGCTGTCTCAACCCCATAGCCAGCTCTAAAGCCAGTTTGAAATGGGTCTAGATAATCAATTTCCTCCAAGACTGCCTGGAGCTGATCGGCCACCACCCTCTCAATCACCTTGCCCAACCAAGGAAGATTGGAGATTGGCCTATAATTATCCATCGCTAAGTGGTCCAGGGAAGGCTTCTTTAAGAACGGTCTAACCATTGCCTCCTTCAGACGGGGGGCACCCTACTCTCCCTCAGCGATGCATTTATGATGTTAACTAGGCCACGTCCAACAACCTCCCTGCTAGATAGAAGCAGCCAAGTCGGGCAAGGATCCAGAGAACAGGTGGTAGGTCGCAATGCCCCAAGCAGCTTGTCCACATCCTCAGGAGTCACAGATTGAAACTGATCCAATCTAACACTGCAAGAAGGATCGCTGGACACCTCCTCCATAGACCTTGCAGAAATAGTGGAGTCCAAGTCAGCCCGAATACAGGAGATCTTATTTGCAAAGAACCCATTAAAGGCATCACAGCAGAGCCACTCCAGGGACTGATTGGAAGTAGAAGGAATAGAAACCAAACTCCTCACAATCCAGGATAGCTCTGCTGATCGTGAACCTTCAGCCGCAATGCGTACAGACCAAAATCTCTTTTTCGCTGCACACACTGCCACCACATTACCCTTCAAATGGGTTACATGCTGAATCCTGTCAGATTCGAACCGAGTTCTCCTCCACTTGCGCTCTAGTCGCCTACCCAACTGCTTCAGCCCCCGCAGCTCCTCAGTATACCAAGGGGCCATTTTTGCAGCAGGTTGTAAGGGACACTTAGGAGCAATCATGTTTACTGCCCTGCTGAGTTCCAGGTTCCCACCAGGGCATCGACAGAATCACCCGCCGCACCAACATCAAAATCCTCCAAGGCCTTTTGAAATCCCACTGGGTCCAGCAGCCTTTCTTGACGGACCATCCTAATAGGTCCACCAACCCTGCCAGGGTGGATTGCAGCTGTGAGATCAACCTTAACCAGGTAGTGGTCCATCCATGACAATCGGGAATATTTAGGTAGTATAGCTAACCTCTGCTCTCAAGCCTCTCATTCCCCTCCTTTCTTGCACTCTCTAAAATCCAAAGCTGTTTTCCAGGACCGTTTCTCTAGTCAGCCTTGAGTGGACTTAATTCGGATCTCAAGTAAAATGCTTCTTCGTGAGTTTCAACTTAGTCCTATTGATTTGTTAGTCTCGATAGTTTTATCAGTTAATATTATGTTACCTATTGATCAATATTTCACTTCCTGTACCCCTAAACCCTAAAATAAAATCAATTCTATTTCAGAACTTCAAACTCTGTCAGTTCTTTCCAAGACCAAAGCTCGGCACAAATTTATTCTGAGGTGGGCTACTCCATTCAAGCTTGCTAGTTCCCCACACAAGCCCCAAAGTAGTCAGGGGTGTCTGCCAATTCCCCAGGAGCAGCACTATTAACAATTCTTATCCTCGTCATCTTTTGCAGGCTCAGAGGTGACCATCTTATTTATATATTATTTATTTTTCTATCTAAACCACTTTAAGAACTTTGGTTGAAGAGCAGTATATAAATATTCATAGTAGTAGTAAAAGTAGATTTATGGAATACACACATCCTTCTGTCCAAGTGAAACTTTTTAAACAGGGACTGTTCTGAACTCGCACAAGGAATTTCTTCCAAATCTGTTCTGGATACCACAAATCCCAGTTGACCTTTTCGAGAGATTGCACTGGCTTTTGTCTCCTCTCACATGCAGGTTTCGCTGGAACTATGCCTTGCAAATAAAATATTTATTTGGCTTTCTAAATCTTTAAGTTGTTTTTAAAAGTGTGTTTTTCTGGATGCCTCTTATGAAATTTAGTTATGAGAGATGCAAGTTGACATACTGTGCAATGTTCCATTCACATCCAATCCATTTTAATGGACCATGCAGGCAGTTGCACAAGAGTGTTCTTGCACAGAATGCAAAAACATGAATGCAGTTTTGCAATAGACAGCCATTCTTTCCAATGGCCATCTATTGTGCAAGTGCATTTGCACAGTCCTCTCCTCCCACTGTCTCTCTCACTCCTCAATCTTGCAAGCAATTCTTCTCTCATTGTTCCTCAATATTTTTCCCTGTTGTCTGCGCAGAACTATCTTCTTTCCTACTGTTCTCTGGATTTCTACCATTTCCTCTTCATGTCTCCACCCTATTTACAAGGCTTCATGCAATTCAGCTGTAGCCATCCAGAAGAACTGAGGCCAAACTGATTCTTTTTCCACTGGTTCTCTAAACCATATAGCCCAAGCAGGGGTGGAGCCACCATTGGGCTAATGGGTTCAAAGAACCCAGGCCGCCGCCAATCAGGGGCCATGCCTCATGGCCCTGACATACCCCCTGCATCTGATGTCAGACGCGGGGGACATTATTTCACTCCCAAACAGGGCCGCGTGGCCCCATTTGGAAACAAAATTGGCCCATGCTGCATTAGCAGCACGGGCTGGAGCAACTCTCCCTGCCTTTAGCAATAGCAATAGCACTTACATTTATATACCGCTCTATAGCCGGAGCTCTCTAAGCGGTTTACAATGATTTTAGCATATTGCCCCCAACATTCTGGGTACTCATTTTACCGACCTCGGAAGGATGGAAGGCTGAGTCAGCCTTGAGCCCCTGGTCAGGATCGAACTTGTAACCTTCTGGTTACAGGGCGGCAGTTTTTACCACTGCGCCACCAGGGGCTTTAAAGGCAGAGAGAGCTGCTACTGGCCTCTCTGCCAACGCAGTGGGGCAGATCTCCCTGCCAAACGGGGCCTCACGTCACCATTTGGGAGGGAGATCAGCCCACGCTGCATTGGCAGCGTGGCCAAAATGGCTCAACCTGCCTTGAAAGTTAGGGAGAGTCACTCCGGCCTGCGTTGCCCAACGCAGTGTGGGCCGATCTCCCTTCCAAACAGGGCCGCACGGCCCCATTTGGGAGAGAGAACACGACCCCTGCTTCTGAAGTCAAACACAGGGGACAGGACCAGGGGGCCCCAGTGGTGGCCAGACATGGGTCGCCGCCAGCCTTGCTCTGTGCCTGAACCCAAGTATGACAATTGCATCCCTCCCTGGGATATTTCCATATGGCAATAAACTGAGGGATTCCAAAGGTTATGGGCAAATTGCAAGTGTGATTTTACCTCCTGTGCAGACGCTGCTGCAGGCTTTCATACTCCTTCCTAGTGTGGAACATAGGAACATAGGAAGCTGCCATATACTGAGTCAGACCATTGGTCTATCTAGCTCAGTATTGTCTTCACAGACTGGCAGTGGCTTCTCCAAGATTGCAGGCAAGAACCTCTCTCAGCGGCAATGTACTGTATGCTTTGGTAGTTTGTTGGTTCAATAAAAAAATCTTGTCCTATAATTAAAAAAAAAAATCTTGTCCTATCTTGGAGAAGCCAGACAGGGAACTTGAAACCTTATGCTCTTCCCAGAGCGGCTGATCTTACCCTCTGTATACATGCTGAGAGGGGACCTCACACAGTTTTCACTGCATCACCTGTGACCAGCTCTTGCATTCCAAGAAGAACCTATCCCTTTTCATTACTACTTTTATGGTGTTTGTGGGAAAGGGTGGGTTCTTCTTGGAATGAAAGAGCTGGTTAGCAGATGGCACTGCAAAAATCACATGAGGACCCTGTTCAGTGTGTGTAGTGTGTACAGAATAAAAGAGTGCACTAGGAGGTTGCACATATGCATATATTGCAGCTGCATATGCATGGGAAGCAAGACTGCACTTATTTTTAATTTATTTCACATATATTTATACACCTACAACCAGGTCTCGAGGCAGTTCCCATTTGGTGCCTGAGAGTTAACAACTCCAACTACACTTGGGACTTGCATGAAAGCTTTGAACATCCCACAGTTTATTGCCGACTGAAAATGCCCCTAGTAACAAGGTGGACTAGTTTTTAATGGTAACGAATATGGGCAGATGCTAATATACAACCATTTCCTCTTAAGGTGCGGCTAGCCTCTTGCTGTATGTGACAGATGCAAAATATCCATGAAACAGACTAGCTTTCCTGATTCCCCAAAGTGAAGTTTGGAACTTTTTAAAATGGACACCAGAATGTCAAGCAGGCAAATACAAGTCCTCATATTCAATGTGGACTCAGATCACACAGGCCATTTGTGGAGTCACACAGCATCAAATCCTCAGGATGAAATAAACCATCTGGTAAATGACTTTAAAATTATGGTGTTTTAGTAACCACTTCTCATTGGAATTATAGGGAAAGCTTTGGAAAGGAAATCTCTGTAAACATCAAATTCTGACGTATGCTTAGACTGCTAATCAGTAATTTGCTTTAAATCTTTTGCTGCAAATTATTTTAGGTCTCCTAAATATAAGAGAAGCCAACTAATGGCGCTGCAGGGAAATGACTTGATTATCAAGCCAGAGGTTGCCGGTACGAATCCCTGCTGGTATCCCAGACTATGGGGAATACCTCTATTGGGCAGCAGCCGATATAGGAAGATGCTGAAAGGCATCATCTCATACTGCGCGGGAGGAGGCAATGGTAAACTCCTCCTGTATTCTACCAAAGACAAGCACAGGGCTCTGTGGGCGCCAGGAGTCAAAACTGACTTGAAGACACACTTTACCTTTAAATATAAGAAGATTCACTTACTTGCAGATGAAGCTTTAGCATTATTTGAAAAAGAAAATGGAAAAACTCTAAATCATGTAGGGCAGTGGTCTTCTCTATTTATGAAGTGGTAGGGGGGTACTTTGGCAAAAAAAAACACCCACCCAAAAACAAAACACCCCTCCCTGTGAGAGCCATTTTGCACTGTACTGATAGCCATACAGTACTGTACTTTCCTCAGTGCTGAGAGAGGGCCCTTTAAGAGAGATGAAGCCTTATCTTAAGAGCACTAGGAGGAAAGTACTGGGAAGGTCTACACTTTCCAGCACTTTGTGGAAGTGTGCAAGATGGTGCAGGGACTCAAGGGGTCTCAGTTTCTCCTCACGGAGTCCACCCGAGCTGGGCAAAGCAGAGCACTGCGTGGTGAGAATAGTTATCTCCATATGGTGCTGTACAGAGTACAGGGACTGTACAGTTTTGGCCAAAGCTTCATACAGGCCCAGTAAACAATGAATCAGGGAACTGCCCCTGGCCCCTGGGCCTTACAGTGAAAGACACTGATGTAGAGCTTTAAACACCATGGGCACAATCCAGCCCAAGCTGAGCACTTCTAAATCCCATTTACATATTTTAATGGGAGAGATGTAAGCAAATGCTTCTCTCCAATTCAAATGAATGGTAGTGGGAGGTGGCAATGAAACATATTTGAAAAATAAAGAGTAAAATGGAATAACACAGAGGAATTAAATTTAGGGAACTTTGAGCAAGGATTTGTGAGTGTTAATCCAGAAACCTAGTTCATCTGATAAAAAAAAATGGCTGTTTCTAGATCAAAGAAACAGAGAGACTATCCTGTGATCCTGCTAAACAAATATACTTTCAAGCACAAGTGGCGGGGAGGCCCTTCCAATGTAATCACAGGCCTTCAGGATCAAGTATCATTCACAAATAAACCCTCACTTGGTTAAACATGCATGCGAAGATAAGAGGCACATACAATCCCCTAGTTCCTACTCGAAAGCGGAATGACAAAAGAACAGGAGTTAGTATCTAGACATAAAGAAAATATAACGGGTTAGCCATGTAGAACACTGCCATCCTGTGGCGAGTGTCCAGATTAACACAGACACCAAAAACATATTTTACAAGAGTTAATAAACCAGCTACATAAATAGATTCTTACCTGACAGGGCTCTTTTAACTAACTTTGCAATATCTCTTTTTGGCTAGACTAGAGATTATTTATTTTATTTTATTTTATTTTATTTATTTAACATATTTGTATAATGGTGCAGCAGAGAAATGACTTGACTAACAAGCCAGGGGTTGCCGCTTTGAATCCCTGCTGGTATGTATCCCAGACTATGGTAAACACATATCAGGCAGCAGCGATATAGGGAGTTGCTGAAAGGCATCATCTCATACTGAGCGGGAGATGGCAATGGTAAACCCCTCCTGTATTCTACCAAAGACAACCACAGGGCTCTGTGGGCGCCAGGAGTAGACACTGACTTGACAGCATACTTTATTTTTATACCTCTCCAAACACAAGTCTCTGGGCGGTTTACAACAATACAATAAAAACAACAAATAAAAAGGTTAAAACATTACAACTTAAAATTTAAAACAACATTAAAACTATTAAAAACCACCAAACTATATTAAAAGTGTCTAATTAAAAGCCTGGGCGAACAAATGTGTCTTGATTGCCTTTTAAAAAGTTGTAAGGGATGTGAAGGCTCTTATTTCAGCAGGGAGCATGTTCCAAAGCCTCGGAGCAGCAATGGAGAAGGCCCATCCCTGAGTAGCCACTGGACAAGCCGGTGGCAACTGCAGACAAACTTCTCCTGATGATCGCAATAGCGGTGTGGTTCATAGTGAAGAAGATGTTATCTTAAATATCCAGGGCCCAAGCTGTTTAGGGCTTTATAGGTTATAACCAAAACCTTGTACTCTGCCCAGAAACTTACTGGCAGCCAGTGTAGATCTTTTAAGTTAGGAGTGATATGGTCTCTCTCGGCTGCCGCATTCTGGACCAACAACAGTTTAATGATCTGTGATTAACCCATATGAGAGACACATCCTTGGAGGTGGTATTCCAGACAACATCTATCTTGGGAAACCAAAATCCACTTACAAGAGGTATTGCAGGACTTAAAAGGACAAAAGCTAGTCTTAATATTTCTTTTTCTATGTCAGTTTTACACATTGTTCCAGTTAGTCTCAACACTATTTCACTCAGTAGAGAAAACCAGACTGTATGTTAGCTTTATAACCACATATCCCGTCTAAATGTTTAAATCCATAGAAACCGTGTCACTATTTTATTCCAAGGGTTACATAGAAAAAAGCAAGCAAGTTCAAAATGAGGCACGAGTCTAAGATCCTTAATCAGATATTTGCAGATGCTGAAATGGCTAAATTGGCACGTAGGTACAAGTTTAATGAGAAATAGATTTTCCCCTCATCTTCATAATCACAGTGTAATTAAGCCTTGATAGTTTAAGTAATGCCTCAGATGTTTCAGGTATATCCCAGGGATTCAGGAAGTTGACAATGCTGGTCATTTCCCAGGAGACTCTGGTAGAATTCAACTGCAGACACACAGGCATACTTCTCCACCTAATGGGGAAATCCCAAAAGCATCTAGGGGAGAACTGTTTAACTCTCAGTTCTGTGAGCTTCTCGTTTTACTGGTTGGTTCAAACTCTTAGATTATGCTGATAATATTTGTAGTAGTTCAGTGTCAGGTTTAGAAAATATGCTATTTTACACTGGTGTATATTTAAGTGGTTAACATATATGAACAAATAATGTTTCTTCTAATATGGCAACCCAAGTATATAGTCAAATTCATCATCATATTTACTGCCCAATCCTATGCACATTCACGCAAAAGGAAATTTTTAGCAGAAAATTGAATTATTTTCCCCCTTTACACTGACAGAACAGAAGAAAGGATATTATTTTGGGATTTTTCTTGGTAATGTTAATTTTGTCATACATTTATTGTTTATTTTAATGAAATATTGTTATTGGTGTTTTCAGTAAAAATAATGGCTAAATGCATATTTGCAGTATGTTCTTACCAAATCTGCAACACAATTCTAGGTTGCACTATGCCAAAAAATCAAGTGACATGTTGTTTGCTGCAAAGAAAGTGGGGTTTCCAATTTATTTGAATTCTCTTTAAATTACATCGGCCTTCACTGATTGCTGTTCAGTGCAATTAATAGTGATTTTGGTTTACAAAATGGTATAAAGTCCTTTAGTTAAGAACAGAGCATAAACTCTTACAATATTTTAAGTAAGCTTAGCACTTTTGGAGGACTAAGTTGTGCTAAAGCTCTCCACTTTAAAGAGGAGAGTTGGTCTTGTGGTAGTAAGCATGACTTGTCCCCTTAGCTAAGCAGGGTCCACCCTGGTTGCATATGAATGGGAAACTACATGTGAGCACTGTTAGATATTCCCATTAGGAGATGGAGTCGCTCTGGGAAGAGCATCTAGGTTCAAAGTTCCCTCCCTGGCATCTCCAAGATATGGCTGAGAGAGATTCCTGCCTGCAACCTTGGAGAAGCCACTGCCAGTCTGTGTAGACAATACTGAGCTGGATGGACCAATGGTCTGACACAGTATATGGCAGCTTCCTATGTCCCTATGACAGTATAACCCAGCATGCTATGCATTTACAGGCCAACATCCAGACTAGGTAGTCATAACTAAACATCAATGAGACAAATTAGTCTTGTCTAACTTAACGCCCATTATTTTTCTTTTTTAATAATTATTTTTCAAACAGCCATACCATTTTAATTAGTATTATACAAAATATGCACAAGATCCCTAAAGAACATATTTACAGATTAATCACCAAATGTACACATGCTGCAGATATAATGGTTGACATACTGTGCAAGGAAGTGAGGGTGGTTGGAGCACTGCCTGTGTCTCTTCGCATATGTTAGCACCACCGATGAGGTTGTTTCATCATAATTGCTCCATTAACAAATTTTCAGTGGGAGCTGCATAGCATAACTGTGTACACAGAGCAATTATCTGTCTGTCTGTCTGTTTATTTATTTGATTTTTATACCACCTCACCCAGATGGCTCTACACAAATATAAAAACCAAATAAATAACTCATTAAAACTAATTTAAAATCATTTCAGTATTTACTAAAGGCCAGGCTAAAAAGATATGCAATCAATCAATCTTTATTACAGTCTTAGACCAGCATGAAGTAAAAGGGCCTTCTCTGTAGCTGCTCCAGGGCTGTGGAATGAACTCCCGGCAGAAATCCGCAATTTGAATTCTTTACTGGCCTTCAGGAGAAACCTTAGAACCTAACTGTTTGGCCTGGCCTTCCAGGATTTTTAAATAGTTGTAATTAGTTTTAATGTTGTAACCTGGTTTTCAAGGTTTTTTAATTGTTGTGATTGCTTAATTGCTGTTTAATGATGTTTTAATTAATTGTTTTATACTGTTTCATAATTTTTGTTTTAATTATTAACTGATTTTAATGGTTTTGTTTTAATTGTAAACCTCCCTGAGCCATTTTGGAAGGGCAGTATAAAAATTGAATAAATAAAATAAAATAATCATAATAAAAGGAGTGATTACATAAATGAGCATATAATAAAAGAGCAAATATTAAAAGTCAGTGGATAAATGACTAAATACAAGATACAAACCTATTTTAAGGCTATAAGAGACCAAAAATAGAAATAAAATTCAAAATAAAACTATGACTATAAAAGAGTAAATATTAAAAGCCTGTGGGTGAATAACAACACAAGCATATACTAAAAAGCTATTTAAAAAAAACAGGAGATAAAATTAAGAGCATCACAGAAAGAGGCAAAAATGCATTATAAAATCCTATAAGAGGCATTTAAAAAGTTATAAAAAGACATAGACAATCAGGGGCAACTATAGTCATGATAGAAGTTTTAGGGCAGGGTAACAAGCCAGAACACTGTAGAGTAGTAGAGCTGTAGGAGTGCAGGGCTGCTATGAATCTCTCTGAGGCAGCAGGCAGAGGGCATGCTGAAATTAGTCCATAAAGTCAGTCGCTGGACAGGAGGACATCAAGCGCTGGATTTTAATCACTGCCGCACAGAACCTAGCAACTTGGTAAGAGATGTTGGAGTTGGAAAGCATAGGGAGGTGTAAAATTGGTCCATATGATCTGGATACTTATGTAATAGCGGTAAAATGAGGGCGGAGCGGATATCCCTGTAAAACGTGCACTGAAGAAGGATGTGCTCAGTAGTTTCTACTTGCCCAGAGTTGCAACCCACCTGGACACAAGCACTGATGGGCAAATTGTCATCACTCCCCCTCTCTGGTGAACATTTGTCATTATTAGATTACAGTTGAGCCAAGGAGATCCTCAAACAGAGGGTCTTGGACATTGAATATCAGAACTATTTAAGCTCCATCCCGGAGATCATAAGAGGGCGCCCCTTGGTGACTTTAACTGGGAACCTGCTAGCTAGCTAGCTAGCTAGCTAGCTATTTATTTATTTATTTATTTATTTATTTATTTAAACATTTTAATACCACCCAAAACTTACATCTCTGGGTGGTTTACAACAGAATAAAAACAAAGTAAAACATTAGTTAAGACAAAAATGGGGGGGGGAGGACACACATTACAACAATTTAAAAATTTTAAAATAATATTTTAAATTGGCATTAAAACCATTAAAACAACATTAATTAAAAGCCTGGGTGAAGAAATGTGTTTTTAAAGACTTTTAAAAAGCTATCAGAGATGGGGAGGCTCTTATTTCACTAGAGAGCGCACTCCAAAGCCTCGGGGCAGCAGCGGAGAAGGCCTGTCCCTGAGTGGCCACCAGACGAGCTGGTGGCTGCTGCAGATGGACCTCTCCAGCAGATCTCAGTGGGCGGTGGGGTTCATGCAGAAGAAGGCATTCCCTTTAATACCCAGGGCCCAGACTGTTTAGGGCTTTATAGGTTATAACCAGCACCTTGTATTTTGCCCAGAAACATATCAGCAGCCAGTGTAGCTCCTTCAATACAGGAGTAATATGGTCTCTCCGAGATGACCCAGAGACCAGCCTGGCTGCCGCATTCTGGACCAGCTGTAGTTTCCGGACTATGTACAAGGGCAGCCCCACATAGAGCGCATTACAGTAATCCAGTCTGGAGGTTACCAGCAGATGTACCACAGTTTTGAGGTCATTCACCTCAAGAAACGGACGCAGCTGGCATATCAGCCGAAGCTGATACAAGGCACTTCTGGCCACCGCCTCAACCTGGGACACTAGGGAGAGGCACGGATTCAGAAGCACCCCCAGACTGCGTACCTGTACCTTCTGGGGAAGTGTGACCCCATCCAGAACAGGCAGATCAAAATCATCTCTCGAGTTCCGACCCCGCACAATGAGTACCTCCGTCTTATCTGGATTCAGTCTCAGTTTGTTACCTCTCATCCAGCCCATCACCGACTCCAGGCAGGCATTTAGGGAGGTTATGTCCTCTCCCGATGAGGATGATATGGAGAAATAGATTTGGGTGTCATCAGCATACTGATAACACCCTGCACCAAATCTCCTGATGATCTCTCCCAGCGGTTTCATGTAGATATTAAACAACATTGGAGACAATATGGAGTCCTGGGGAACACCATACAAAAGTTCAGATTTTGAAGAACAACAGTCTCCAAGGGACACCATCTAGAACCTGCCCGAGAGGTAGGAGCGGAACCACTGCAAAGCTGTGCCTCCAACTCCCAACCCTCTCAGACGCTTCAGAAGGATACTATGGTCAATAGTATCGAAAGCCACTGAGAGGTCCAGAAGGACCAACAGAGTCACACTTCCTCTGTCAATTTCCAATTGGACATCATCCATCAGGCCGACCAGAGCAGTCTCCACCCCATAGCCAGCCCGAAAGCCAGTTTAAAATGGGTCAAGATAATCAGTTTCATCCAAGACTGTCTGGAGCTGTGAGGCCACCACCCTCTCACAATTACCTTTCCCAGCCACGGAAGGCTGGAGACAGGCCTGTAGTTGTTCAAGTCCGAGGGATCCAGGGTAGGCTTCTTCAGAACCTGTCTAATAATTACCTCCTTAAGACAAGGAGGCACCCTACCTTCCCTCAGAGACACATTTATAATCTCTACCAGGCCTTCTACAACAACCCCCCTGCCAGATAATATAAGCCATGTCGGACAAGGGTCAAGAGAACAGGTGGTAGGCCACACCATTCCAATCAGCTTGTCCACATCCTCAGGAGTCACAAACTGGAACAGTTCCAACCTAATCACACAAGAGGAGTCGCTGGACACCTCCACATCAGACACCGAGGTAATTGTGGAGACGGAGTCTAAGTCAGCCTGAATACAATAGATTTTTTCCACAAAGAATTCATTAAACACATCACAGCAGGTAATCAATGGTTCCAGATTCTGATTCAAGGGAGGAGGGGCACCCACTAGCCCTCACACAACCCTGAACAACTCTGCCGGACGTGAACTTGCGGATGCAATAGGGCAGAAAAGAATCGCATCTTTGCCGCACATATCACCTGAGAATAGGTCTTCAAATGAGCTCTATGTTGCAATCTGTCGGATTCAAGCTAAGTCTTTCTCCACTTTCACTCCAGTCGTCTACCTTGCCATTCTACACACTACACATTCTAATATTGTCTCACCCAGGACAAATTAAAACATAACCTCCACTATTAAATGCCCCCCTATTGTCCCTCTCTTTACCGAGCCATCACAGGATTTTCCTTAGAGCAAGATATGATGCCTTGCCGTCAGCAGTTTTATCTGGAAGTTTTTTTGAAAAACCCTCTGGACAGTCAGTTATGCCCCTCACCTGTGGCTCAGGTGAGATCAAATCTGTCCACCATATGATGCTCTTTTGTCCTTTTTATAATGATAGCCAGTGAAGTCTTATTTCTCCCTTGCTATCATGCTTTCCCAACTGGACTGTTGAATTTTACACCACACTCCTCCTTGCAGATAAGAAACCTTCTACCTTCTACTATAAGGTTGCCAAATTTTGTGCAGCTGCTGTTAAAATCCATCAACAGCTAATCTCCAGCCCTTCTTTTTAGATGCTGTTACATGAGGCTTCTATGTTGGTGTATTCTGTATGATTTACTTCTTATCTGAACGTAGTATCATCTGTTTGTATATATAACTGATCAATGATCGTAATAAAGCTATTCATTCAGAGTCGCAAGGGCAATGTTCTGGAAATGGGATCTTCCTGTAATGTCCCTCAAGCACTGCTGAGGGGAGAACATGGCAGCGAGCAAGCGTGAAGGCCCTCCTGTGCTTTGGAACTTCCAGCTGAGTTAGGTATGCCACAGGAGACACAGAATATTTAAGTCCCTCATTGAGGAGGAAATTTGGAGCCCTGCCTATTTCCGTTTGATGCTCTGTGTCTGTAATGTGCTATTTGATGAGAGCCTTGGCCAGATCGTAGCCCATGCTACCTAAGAGGTGAGGGGATAGGCCCATGGACAATAATTTAGTCCTTATTGACCATTTCCAGCTGGACTGGAAGTCATCACTCAGGGTTAGTGGGGGGCAAGACCAAAAGAACACTTATTGGCCTTTTGGCTAAGATTGCCGTTGTACCTTTTGGACACTCCTCTCACTGAACTCTTTTAACTAGACTCTACCCAAACCCATAGGAACTCGCGTATAGTGGTATTTTCTCTGCTATTGCAACCACGCCTTCTGTTGTATGCGTCCGTGTTTTATCGGGAAATTTTATTCACTGCTGCATTGCTTTTGTAAATCATATGCTAAACATTCTCTAATAAAAGTCAATCTGTTCTTATCAGTTTTAAAATATATGTTTTTAGGGTTCTTTTAAAGGCTGCTAAAACTCTTAAACCTCTAATATCCATACGAAGTGCATTCCAGAGTCAAGGAGCAGCTACAGAGAAGGCCTGATCCCGAATTGCCACCAGGAGATTTCCCAGACAGTAGGCTTTACCGTGGGTTTTCTACAAGGCTTTACTACAAGTTTGAAGCTACCCAAAAAAACCAACACAAAAAGTTGAATTTTTTTTTACCCTGGATATAAATCAGGCTGTACTCTAACATGCGATGAAAATATTGAATTGTGTGTGAAGTGCTCCCTGATAGCTTGCAGGGGCTTTGGAGTAAATTTGGCCAATATGTGAACACACACCTCCATTCCGCAGGAGATATGAAAAGCCGGGTATGAAAAACTTCCAGGCAAGGAAGGAGAGCTGGTTTTGTGGTAGCAAGCATGACTTGTCCGCTTAGCTAAGCAGGGTTCACCCTGGTTGCATATGAATGAGAGACTAGAAGAGTGAGCACTGCAAGATATTCCCCTCAGGGGATGGGTCCGTTTTGGGAAGAGTATCTAGGTTCCAAGTTCCCTCCCTGGCTTCTCCAAGATAGGGCTGAGAGAGATTCCTGCCTGCAACCTTGGAGCCAACACTGCCAGTCTGTGAAGACAATACTGAGCTAGATGGACCTATGGTCTGACTCAGTATATTGCAGCTTCCTATGTTCCTAAGCTGGCAGCAGCTGGAGACAGCTGGAGACAGACCGCTCCTATCATAATATGGTCTCTCCAAGAAACCAGAGTTTCCACCAGAGACACTAGAGTGAGACCTGTGTCCAGAAGCACTCCTAAGCTACATACCTGTTCCTTTAGGGGGAGTCCAACCACGTCCAGAACAGGATGTTCTATCACATTGCTCAAATTATGACCCCTCGCCATTAGTACCTCTGTCTATTTAAAATTTAAAATAGTTTAAAATTCAGTTCAAAAGTCCCAAGATGGGCAAATCTATTAAAAGCCGAGAAATTTAATAGAACACCAACAGATCCTGAAAAAATCATCATACATATTTTCTGTTCCAAAGGTTTGATATCTACTCTCTATAAAATATTAATTTCACATTGATGGGAGGTGGGGAAGCTACAACTGCATGAAAAAGTGGGAGCTGGATTTAGATACAGTTCTGGGATTAGAATGTTGGAGAAAAATATGCAACTCCATTAATTTCAATGGATTCATCAGATGTTGCCCATTGTTCTCTTAAACAACTAAAAATGGGTTGTTGTTAGTGGTGTCAGTTGAAGGTGCTGTATTCAGCAATTTGTAAAAGAAATTTTGACCCTTCAAAGTCCCCACAAAAGCTCTGTTAATAGTCTACAAATAGTTCTCCTATGTTACAGTGTAAAGTGTTTAAACAACGATAAAAAGGGGGCCATTATACCCCAAAGAGGTTAAATACAATAAAAGAACTCTGAATAGGGTTCATACAGGATGAGCAGAGGGGAATTATAAAATTAGAATGCCTTATCAATAAAAAGAATACATGAGTACACAGAAGCTATATAAAAATCCTAACCAAAAAACACACAGATTGCTCATATTTGGAGCTGCTTCTTCCCCTGTGATATATTTCTGTTTTCTGTTTGCATTTCTATTTCCACTTAGACTCACTTGAGCTATAAATAAAGGCAGGGCAGATGTGTGCAGCTCTTTGTGTTATATGTACAAGGTTAGACTAGACAATCATCATAATCCCCTCTGGCCTTAAAATCCATAAATCTATAATGATGGGCAAGAGAAAGTGCTCTCTCTCTGTTTCTCAGATAGAACTGGTTTGAAGTCATTTTTCATCAAAGATCCAATGCTGATTTCCCACTATGTCTTTGTAGTAACCTCACAACCCAGTCCTCAAAGCCCAGTCCTCATAGTATTCCATTGTACTGTTGTGTCCTCTACACTGTTTCTATCTTTTGCTACCAGACGACATACCTACATAAACATTTTCTGATTATTTCCCCAATCCTTTTCTTCTTCAGCAGCTTTTAATGGCACAGCAGAGCCTAAACAGGTTATATATAGGTCAGTCTCGCTCAGTACTCTCCACAATGCCTAGCAGCAGCTCTCCAGGGTTTCAGACTGGTATTTCCCAGCCCTACCTGGAGATGCCAAGAACCTTCTGTATGCAAAGCAAATACCCTTCCATTGAGCTACGGCCCTTCCCCTCTATGACCACCACCTACTGCACAACACATTCATCAGAACTCCAGAATCTATATAGTCTCACTCAGTCCAGTAATCTTCATAAAAACTTCAAGACCAATCATAACTCTGATAGTGATCCTGAAACTGAAGCAAAGCCTGAGCCCAGGCAAGAAGTCATTATATATGAAAATGGTGGATATTTATATACTGCTTTTCAGAAGTTTCCAAAGAGGTTTACAAATGAATGAATGAATGAAATATCCTTCCTGTTCTGGAAGAAGCCAATGTACTGCCTCAGGGGTGTAGCATGGGGAGAGGGGACCCATGTCCGCCCCTATCCCCAGTGGCCCCTGGGAATGAGAGAGATAATGAAGAAAATGGGGAGGGCTGGAGCTGGAGAGCCCTCAGGAGCTGGGGGGCCCCGGGTTCGTTGAACCCATCCGCTCAATTATAGCTACGCACCTGAACCGCCTGGCTGAGAGGCATCAGTCCACTTATATAATGGGTAAACAGCTCAGAACATTTGTCCTAAGGACTGGAAAAGTGCATCTTAAACAAGGAACAACATTAGAAATGGCAAGTGGTCTAAAAACAGGAAGACAAAGAGAACAAGGAAAATATAATATGTACAGCTTCCAACTCAGTTCTCTTTGTCATGAGAGCCAGCGTGGTGTAGTGGTTAGAGTGCTGGACTAGGACCGGGAAGACCCAAGTTCAAATCCCCATTCAGCCATGAAACTAGCTGGGTGACTCTGGGCCAGTCACGTCTCTCTCAGCCTAACCTACTTCACAGGGTTGTTGTGAAAGAGAAACTCAAGTATGTAGTACACCGCTCTGGGTTCCTTGGAGGAAGAGCGGGATATAAATGTAAATAATAATAATAATAATAATAATAATAAAATAAATAAATAAACTAACAAGCATTTTACTACAGAAAAGCCTTCGATTGCATCGGCCATGTCAAGTTGTGGAATATGAAGGAACCTATACACAGGACAGGAAGCCACAGTCCAGACGGAAAATGGTGAAGCAGACTGGTTCCAGATCAGCAAAGGAGTAAGACCAAGGCTGTATACTTTCTCCCTCTTTATTCAATTTATATGCCCAACATATACTGAGAGAAGCTGGATTGGAAGAAGATGAGCGTGGTTTTAAAGTTGGAGGAAGAAACATCAATAACCTGTGCTACGCAGATGACACCACTCTGATAGCTGAGAATGTAGATGATCTGCAAGCTCTAGTAATGAAAGTCAAGGTGCACAGTGAAAAAATGGGACTACAACTAAATGTCAAGAAAACTAAATGACAACGGGTACAACAATCAGCCTCAGAATTGACAATGAAGACATTGAAGTGGTGGATAGCTTCTGGCTTTTAGGATCAACTGTCAACAGTAAAGGATCCCGCAGTCAAGAAAAACTTTGCAGACTAGCACTTGGTAGGGTTGCAATGAAGGCCTTGGAAAGGATATTTAGATGTTGTGACATGTCTACACCTACAAAGATTAGAATCATTCGGACAATGGTTTTCCCCATGACACTTTATGGATGCGAAAGCTGGAATTTGAAGAAGCAAGATAGAAAAAGCATTGATGCTTTTAAACTTTGGTGCTGGATGGAGAAGACTTTTGAGGATACCATGGATAGCCAGGAAAACAAACAAATGGATCATAGAACAAATTAATCCAGAATTTTCACTTGAGGCACACCAGGCTCAAACTATCATACTTTGGACACATTATGCGAAGACCCAGCTCCCTTGAGAAGTCCATAATGCTGGGAAAAGTTGAAGGAAAGAGAAAAGGACAACCAACAGCAAAGTGGATGGACTTAATTATGACAGCAGTGAATGCACCACTGAGAGACCTTAAAGGCCAAGTTGAAGACAGATCATCCTGGAGAGAATCTATATATGTGGTCGCTAAGAGTCAACAGCAACTTGATGGCACTTAATCAATCAATCAATTAATCAGTCAACAAGCATTCATCATAATAGTCTTCTCTTCTGTGTGTGTTTTTTCTGCCCTACGGACCACTGAAGTAAGGAACCACATTCACAGAGATGATGCAGTTGCCAATTAATTTTTCTTTATAGCATTCACTGATGCCATCTGCTGGATTACTGTCTTTGTAATAAACATTCTTTGAGTGGAAATTGTGGGCAAAATAAAATGGCTGTTTTAAGAGTATAAATTCCTTCTGCCTTTTTGTTAGAAAATGATCCCAGGTACTGTATACACTAAGGTCCTAATTTATTTCTTCTCAGCATTCACACTATCACTTTAAAACTGGATTCAGCATAATATTTGCACTGGTAGGTTCTCTTCATGTTTTATTTTTGACAGGGAGAAATTGGTTGTTCAACCAATTTAATGCAAATGGGGGTGCATTCCTCCATACTTGTTTGGAACACAGTGGATCCTGCTTCCAAGTAAGTGCATACAGGAATAGGCTAAAATAATGATTTTTTAACATTTCCTGCATCTCTGTATTGGGAAATGTAACACCTGGTATTCCTCCATCAAGATCAAACTAGACAAGATGTAAAATGCATTGTTGCATTTCTGTCTCTTTAATTTTTTTTTACACACTGCAGCCATGGGGCCCACCAATCCAATCTAATCAGAACTGTGGTTCAGAGAGAGGATATTTAACCCTTTCTCCATACCATTTCCCCTATGAAAATAGACTTCCAAACTGCACTTTGTGTCCATATGTGTTTCTTTTTTTTCCACCTCCCAGGGCAAACAGCAGCTTTGGGAGAGGGATTTTTTGGGGGGAAATGGCAGACATAGCTGAGGGTAAACTCCCGCCTGCAATAGTCCCAATCTGAATTGGGGTTCTTGTAGATGCTATTTCAGAACAATTTTAAAGAGATGGAATAACTCAGTTCCTGAATCATCTGTTTTAACCCCAAGATCTTGGATAATTTACTGACTTTGCTAACTGGCACTAACAATTATGTACCACACTCCCATACATGTCCCTCATTACAGGTTAGGATCGAGAATACTTTTTGAATGGTGGTGTATTAAAGTCTTTTGTGACTGTGCAGCCCTCACAGACATATTTTCAGGTGGCACAGAGGCCTTCCTAGGAAAAGGGAGATTATAAAAAACTGGCTTCTTCCCTGGTGCACCTGTGCATTTTGTTTAGCAGTGCTGTTTGTCTGCTCCTCTCACTGCGCTGGTGCTTCCAAGCTCTGGATGTCAGCTACTGTTTTTATTGGCCATGCTTCAGTTTTTACTTCATTTGCACTGCTTATATTTTTATTCCTTGGATTGGAAATTATTGAATTGAAATGCAGGATACGTCTTTACAGTACAGGTAACCAGGTGATTCAGACCAATTGATACCCTGTCTGCTTAGATATGATAGAAGGCAACTGTAGGGCTACCTGGGCAACTTTCACATCAGGCTCCATGATGTCAGTAGGGAGCAAGCCCATGGGCCCAGGACTATTGGATGGGCCGTAACTAATTCCTGAGTCCGCAGCACTCATCTCTGTGCTAAGGATGTTCCCATTGGCAGATCATGGGAGAATGTAGCAGCAGTGGAGCTCTCTCAACCAAAAGTTGCACTGCCACTGCCTTCTCCTGCCTGCCCCATCCACAAATTAGCTTCCTCATAGAGGCTTCTGTGATGGTGCAGTGACCTCTGGGAGAAAGGCTGTTCACCAATGAGCCCTTGGCACATATCGGGAGGAGCAACAGGAGCCTCCAAGGGACTCAGCAGCAGCTCCTCCTCTTATCCTGTCAGCAAATGGGGGACATGTAGTGGCACAACTACTTCCTGCCACCATCCAATTTGCTGATGGGTAATGTTGGAGGAGAAGCAGTTGCCAAGTCCCTTGACCAGTGGTGCACCTAGGCAAAACTGGTGCCCAGACCACCCCCACCTTGAAGCCCCCACTCCCACTGTGAGGCCCCCCTACATATTGGGGGGGCCTCCTGCTGCCACCCTGCGCCCACTGCTGCCCCACTGCAAAATGCCAAAAGTTACCTTACTTTAGACCAGGGGGCATGGGGGTGAGCCAAGCAGGCCTTCCCCCACCCCATGGTGGCATTAGCGGGCAGAGCAGCTGCTGGGCCTGCCTGTCTGGCCCAGCAGTCCTTGAAAACTGTGAGGCACTCCTTTCTGCACAGGTGCGCTGGATCGCTTCAAAGTTTGCAAGGACCACTCCACCCGCCCCCGCTGCCATGGGGTGGAGGGAGGCCTGCTCGGCTCACTTCCCACCCTCCAGCCATGCACATTGGTGGCTAAAGTAAGATAACTTTTATCAGTTCAGGGCAGCGAGGCAGGTGCAAGGTGGCAGCAGGAGGCCCTCCGGAGGCCCCCCTGGTCCACTGGAGGTCCCCTGGACCTTGGAGGCCACAGACCAGGTCCCCAAGGTCCGGAAATTAGAGCACCTCTGCCCTTGACTGTGGCAGCTCCAACTGCTCTCACCCTCATTGGCCAATTGGGGGAATTGTTGTCAATGACTCCTCCTCCCTCACTGGCAAATGGAGGCACAGTGACTCTATGGGTGAGAGGAGAAGCCACTGCTGCACTGTTGCCCCCATTCCCCAACGGGGAGGTTGGGAGGAGAAGGAACCACCACCAAGTTTCCTGGTACAAACTACCACCCCACTGAGGAAGGACCTTTGCTCACTTGCTGAGGGCCATTCAGACTTGGAGCCAGCCCCAGTTGGGCATATGTCAGAAGATCTGCTTTTCTCTGGAATGTTTTCCAGACCTTGGGTAGTTAGTCTCTTATTATTTTAAAGGCAGCATGCTATTGTATCCTTTTAAAATAAAGTGTCATCGCTCTGAAGAAGTTCAGTTTTTGCCCCAAGGCTATGCTTTCAAAATATACTACAGCTTTGCAGCTTTGTATTATCTTACAACTGAAAACAAAGATTGTGTTTTAAATATGCTTTCATTTTTCTCTCCTTAGGCACTATTGTTAGTGATCTTTATACTGCCAATCAATAGTGCTTGAATTTGATCCTTTACAGTGTCTACACACTCACCAACAGCCTTTAAAAGAAAAAAACGAAAGCTGTTGCTACACAGACATCACAGGAGGTTGGTTTTAAACTACGACAGAAAAGACTTGTCTGCTTCAGTGATGTGGACAAATGAATCTCAAGTCAATGTCTCTCCAGTTTAGATTTTTAAGCTGAAAACCAAAGGTTACAATTGATGACCATCGGGAACAGTTTATTTTTGAATGGTGGTTTCTCAGCAAGACTGTGGGAATTTGATCTAACTGGATTACAGTTATGATGAGTGCTTTTGTGACTAATCTAAAATTGCCGTCACCATACCATCACCTTATTCCTTTTTATGTAAAGATAAACCAACAGCTGCTGCTATTACCATTTCAGTTTCATGTTACGGTTACAGTGAATGCTCATGCTGAAGACAATGGAACATTTCCATTATTAATCTTATTGCCCTGAAGTTCAAAGGTGCTAACACAGAGACTACCAATGCTTTCCCCCTATAAATGTCTTCAGGGGAAGGTGCTTCAAATGGGAGACTTTGGACTGGGGAGGACCATTTACACTGCAAATATGAGTGCTACCCTCAGTTCCACAGTCCGGACACAATGAAGGGTTTGTTGGTGTTTGTGATTATTTAGCAAAGCACCAAGGAAGCTACCACTCCAGTTACAGACTGCAGAGTTTTGTTGTTGCAGCTGTTTATGTAACATGCATGGAGATTACTGTAGAGTCTAAACTAAATTGATTTACTGGTGAAGTACGTTTGAGATAGGAAAGACCTAACCTATCTATCAGCTACATAATGAATAGGGAGGGAGGGAGAAAGATGTTTCCATCTTCTCTCTAGGAGGAAAGGAAGAGGACTGACTCATTACAGGAAGTACCTGAGGAGTCAAAGCAGGGATCATAGAATAGACGGAAGCAGGGACAGGTAATGGAGACCCTCCCTAGCTATCTCTACTCCCATTGTCCCTAGTGGTCATTAGGACAGTTGGTGCAAAAGGTCGATGCACTGGAACTCCATCTCCAACTGGGTTTTGGGGTCTTTTTTTCAGACAAAGTTTAGACAAATTCAGACAATCATGTATGTTTTGGGGCTGGTAGATCCTTTCTCAGTGTTCCTCCTCCTCATTTGTATTATATTTATTTATTTATTATTTCTTGTTTACACAGTCAGACAGGTGTTATTGACTGGTTTGTTTTATCCAGACACCGAGTCCTTCCCAAGGACCTGGGATGGCTGAATTTTATTGTCAATTGTTATAGATATCGTCGCAGAATATAGGCTGTTCCCAGTAAAGCTGCTTTTTGTAATTGGCTGATGGTGATTTCTGTGGCCCCTATGGTGTTGAGGTGCTCTTCAAGGTCTTTTGGAACTGCACCCAGGGCGCCAATTACCACTGGGGTTATTTTGGTCTTTTTCTGCCACAGCCTTTCAATTTCAATTTGTAGATCTTTGTATTTGGTGATTTTTTTCTATTTCTTTTTCTTCTATTCTGCTATCCCTTGGTATTGCTATGTTGATTATTTTGACTTGTTTTTCTTTCTTCTCGACTACAGTTATATCTGGTGTATTGTGTGGCAGATGTTTGTCTGTTTGTAGTCGGAAGTCCCATAATATTTTTACATCTTCATTTTCTTCAACTTTTTCAATTTGATGGTCCCACCAATTTTTGGCTACAGGTAGCTTGTGTTTTTTGCAGATGTTCCAGTGTATCATCCCTGCTACCTTGTCATGCCTTTGTTTGTAGTCAGTCTGTGCAATCTTTTTACAACAGCTGATTAGGTGGTCCACTGTTTCATCTGCTTCTTTACAAAGGCGGCACTTGCTGTTTGTTGTTGACTTTTCTACTTTTGCTCTTATTGTATTTGTTCTTAGTGCCTGTTCGCAGCCAGTATTAAACCCTCTGTTTCTTTCTTCAAGTTGCCATTCTTAAGCCATTGCCAGGTCTTGGTGATGTCTGATTTTCCACTTATATTGTGCAAATATTGACCATGCAGTGGCTTATTTTTCCATTTTTCTGCTCGGTTCTTGACTTGTTCTTTCTTGTAAGCCTGCTTTGTTTCATTGGTGTTGAATAGTTTCTCGTTATTGACCATTTTAAGTGCATCTTCTTCACTGTCCTTTATATATTCTTCAAGGCCTCTTTTCTCCTCCTCTACTGTTTGATGGACTTGCAGCATTCCTCTTCCACCTGAGCTGTGAGGGACGTATAGCCTATCGACATCACTGCGGGAGTGCAGAGCATGATTGATGGTCATGATTTTCCTGGTCTTACGATCTAGCGTCCCTAGCTCTGCCTGGGTCCAGTCTATTATTCCTGCAGTGTATCTGATAATAGGTATAGCCCAGGTGTTTATGCCTTGTATGGTGTTCCCGCCATTGAGTTTGGACTTGAGGATTTTTCTAACTCTCCTGATGTATTCACTTCCAATTTTTCTTTTAACTTCAGTGTGTGCAATGTTATCAGCCTGGAGAATCCCCAAGTATTTCTAATGTTCTTTCTCTTCCAGGTTCTTGATCTTGCTTCCATTGGGCAGTTCTATTCCTTCTGTTTTTCTTATTTTTCCTCTGTTCATTATTAATGCAGCACACTTGTCTAGTCCAAAATCCATTGCTATATCGCTACTGAATATACGGACAGTGTTTAGCAGTGATTCGATTTCTGACTGGGACTTTCCATACAACTTCAGATCGTCCATATACAGCAGATGGCTGATTATACTTGATGTTTTAGATGTTTGGTATCCGAGGCCTGTTTTGTTTAGTATTTGTGAAAGTGGGGTCATGGTGATTACAAACAACAGAGGGGATAGTGAGTCCCCTTGGAAAATGCCTCTTCTAATGCTAACCTGTCCAAGTGTCTCGCCATTGATTGTTAACTGTGTACTCCACATGCTCATTGCTTTTTTTGATAAATATCTGAATGTTTTTGATGACACCAGTTGTTTCTAAACATTTTAGTATCCATGTGTGAGGCAATGAATTGAAGGCTTTCTTGTAGTCAATCCATGCAACACTTAGATTGGTTTTTCTTCTCTTACAATTTTCTAAAATCATTTTGTCAATCAGCAGCTGGTCTTTTGTGCCTCTGGTGTTCGGGCAATTTCCTTTCTGTTCAACTGGAAGCTGTTTGTTAGTTAATAAGTGTTGCATGACTTCATCTGCTATTATTCCAGTTAATAATTTGGACATGGTTGGCAGGCAGGTTATTGGTCTATAATTACTTGGCACTGTACCTTTTGCTGGGTCTTTCATGATGAGATGAGTTTTCCCAGTTGTTAGCCATTGTTCAATATCACCTCCTTGCAAAATGTGATTGAACTGTTTTGATAGTTTATTATTATTATTATTATTATTATTATTATTATTATTATTAATTGGCTGACTTTCAGACCAACGCTGCCCTGGTACAATGATGGAGGGGCAATTTTCACTCATCCCCCCTTCCTCTGAAGCCTATTGTAAAGGTAAAGTGTGCCGCCGAGTCAGTGTCGACTCCTGGTGACCACAGAGCCCTGTGGTTGTCTTTGGTAGAATACAAGATGCGTTTACCATTGCCTCTTCCCATGCAGTATAAGATGATGCCTTTCAGCATCTTTCTATATCGCTGCTGCCACCCAATATAGGTGTTTCTGATAGTTTGGGAAACATACCAGTGGAGATTAGAACTGGCAACCTCTGGCTTGCTAGTCAAGTCATTTCCCCACTGCACCATTAGGTAGCAAAGCCTACAGTACCTCTCAAAAATATTCCTTGAGGAACACATGACATTGGGTCAGCATTGTGGAACTGAGGCCAATGCTGGCACTAGAACAAAAAAACTGAGGGGAGGCACAGAAAGGCGATGTGCATTTCTGGGCTGGCAAGCTATGCCCCACACGTTAGATTTCTGAAACAGAAAGTGGGGGGGGGGAACTACTCAACTGAAGGGGTGCTTGCCACCCTTGACATCCCTAACACTCATGTGACCCTCAGGGATATCTTTTCAAGAGGCACAGTGGGCCTCAATGGGAAGGGGAGATTGGTGAGAAAGAATCACCCCTCCCTGTTGTACCAGTGTAGCATCAGTCTGAATGTCAGCCATTATTATTTAAAATATTGATGTACCACTTTTCAACAACACAATTCTCAAAGTAGTTTAGCCAAAGGTGTGAGAAAATTGTTCCCTGTCCTCAAAGGGCTCGCCATCTCTAAAACCAAACACAAAGGAGACACCAGCAGCAGCCACTGAAGAGGTACAACACTGGAGTAAATTGCAACCTGCCAAATATAAGAGAGAACCATCCCTTTGGGTTTTTGTTTTTATTTCACTTGGATGTTATACCTTGTTGGCTCTTGTCTGTGTACAGGAAATGCAGACAGGAACAAAAGAACTCTGGGACATGTCATTCAGAGAGGAAAGCGAGCCATCACCCTTTGTAACATATTATTTCAGGAATTAGAAGTCCAAGGTTTCCTACACAAATGCTTTCCTTCTCTATTATAGAAACCCTGGGTTTGACACTACACTGCTCAAAATGTTGTTTGTTCTAACACTGCTGAAATCTCACTTCTTATGAGATCTGGACACTCAGTATAGATATAGAACAAAGCCCTAAACAGCTTAAAACCAGGGTATTTAAAAGAACGACTTCTTCACTATGAGCCTGATCGCCTATTGAGATCACCTGGAGAGGTTTGTCTACAGTTGCCACCAGCTCATCTGGTGGCTACAGAGGGATGGGCTTTCTCTGTTGCCTCAATGGGAAGAGGAGACTTTCTCTGTTGCCTCAATGGGAAGGGGAGACCCGAGACTCTGGAATGCGCTCCCTGTTGCAATGAGCCTCCCCATCTCTGACAACTTTTAAGAACTCTCTAAAGATACATGTATTCACCCAAGCTTTTTAACTAGACTTGTGGTTTTAAAAATTGTTTTAAGGTTTTAATTCCTGTTTTAATTTTTTATGTCGATGTTTGGGGCGGTAGACAAATATAATAAATAAATAAATAAAATAATATTTAAATCTTGGCTTTTAGTTAACTGCAGCTTAAAAACACTCTGGGCTAGTTTGAATATCTGCTGACCACATCAGCATCACATGGAGGTAGAGTATATGTGTGAGGGTAAAATCCAGTGCAGCATCTAGGTGTCTCATAATTGTGGAGGAGAGGCAGTTCATTCAAACCACCTAGCAACACACAAATTAAATGCTATTTTAGTAGTATTTAATTTGCCTGTTGCGGGTCAGTTGAAATGAACTGCTTCCCATGCAATAAAGTGGTGGTGGGACAGTGCATTGAATGGGGGTAGAGATGTATGTGTGCACATGTTCCTCCCACCCCAGAAGAAAAGCCAGCAGATATATCTTCCAAACCAGCCCCGCCCTAACCTCTCTCTTTTGCTGATCATTCCAGCTGCAAACTGTCATTCCTCATATATTTATTTATTTATTTTATTTATTTAACATATTTTTATGCCGCCAAAAACTCATGTCTCTGGGCTATACTCTATACACACTTCCTGAAAACTAGTCTTTGCCCCTACAGCTTATTTTCTCATTCAGGAAATATCCAAATGATTAAGAAACATTACAATTTTCCTGTCAATGATCCTGACCACTCATTCACAGTGACTCACAGCAGTATCGACATCTAGGACAAATACACTAACTGCATTTTCTGAATAGCCTTTTTGTGACTTGAGAAATATACTGTCCATATATTCAGCTTTTATGTGCTTTGGAGAGATGGAAAATATATAAATGCCTTTCCACTTGGCATGTGACTCCATCTTCTTCCATTACTACTTAGAAGTGCCTCAAGATAAATCTTTTTCCTGTTTTTTGTCTGATTGTCCTTCCCTCCCTAAGTATCTTGTCTTTGATTAGCTGGTAGGCCTGCAGGCAGGGCTGTTTCACTTTCAATTTCTGTACATAGTGCATCCAACCACTTTATAAATAATAATTATCCTATCTAATAAAAGGCTTGATGTCCATCCGTGGACGGACACCAAGCGTGTGTCCGTGCCTCCCTGGCCTCTTCTGGGCATGCGCGAAGCGCATGCCCAGAAGGAGCCAGGGAGGCAGGACCACCAGCACCCGGCGGCCATCTTGGGCGGCCAGAAGCGGCCGCCCCGAAGAAGCCGGGTAAGCGGCGGCGGGGGACACTGGCCGAGGCGGCGGCACGGCCGAGGAGGCGGCAGAGCCATGGCCGAGGCCTGGCCGTGCCGCCGCTTACCCGGCTTCTTCGGGGCGGCCGCTTCTGGCCGCCCAGGATGGCCGCCGGACGAGGCGGCAGACAAAACAATGCGGCGGTGGGCCCGGGCAGCGGTGGGCCAGGCCGGAGCCGCGGTGGGTGGCGGGCCCAGCTGGAGCCGCGGGCGGCGGTAGGTGGCGGGCCCGGCCGGAGCCGCGGGCGGCGGTGAGTGGCAGGCCCGGCAGGAGCCCCGGGCGCCGGGAGGTGGCGGGAGAGGGAATGGCGGCGAACGTCTGGAGCGCAGAGCTCCACTAGCGCCCGTTAACCAACGGGCTACAAAACCACTAGTTATTAATAATCATATGCATGGTATCTATGACTGTCCCTGATACCTTGAACTTATAATTTCTCTTAGGTAAAACTGCTACTTAGCTTTGCTGCCCAAATTGTATTCCTGAGTAAGCATGGTTTGTGAGACATATCAGGAAACATGCAGAGTGCCTTGGTGCACAATATGAATAATGAAAATGAGCAAGGCTAACCCAGGTCCCTTTCAGAATACTGTATCTATAAAAACATTTCACTGAGAGGGATGATACTAAGATATTACATTTCTTGGGGCATTTCTTTATCTAAAGAAATAAATTGGAGGCAATTAATTATGCATTCCAAGAAAGCAGGAGTCCAGATGGTCACTAATACTCTTCACTGCTTGCTAAAAATAGCTGCAAATCAGAATCTATCTATCTATCTATCTATCTATCTATCTATCTATCTATCTATCTATCTATCTCACAATTGTGTTAAGTGGGGTTGAACAACATTAGTGTGATCATGAGAACTTGCAGATAGTGGGAATTAGGGATGTGCACGGAACCGGTTCGAAGGCCCTTTATGGGCATCCAAACTAGTTCAAAGGTGGCGGTGGTCTCTCTTTAAGAGTTGGGGAGGGTGCACTTACCCCTCCCACCGCTTTCCCCCCAATAGTGTCCATGTTTTACAAAGCCGATCGGGGCGGCAGCATACCTCCCTGCCACCCCGATCGGGAGGAGCCAGTGTGGTGTCGTGGTTAGAGTGCTGGACTAGGACTGAGGAGACTCGAGTTCAAATCTCCATTCAGTCATGATACTTGCTGGGTGACTCTGGTCCAGTCACTTCTATCTCAGCCTAACCTACTTCACAGGGTTGTTGTGAGGAGAAACTTAACTATGTACACTCCTCTGGGCTCCTTGGAGGAAGAACGGAATATAAATGTAAAAAATAAAATAAAATCTGGGCTAGTCATCTACTTTAATGCTCTGACTAGGATCCACTGATTTTGTGAACCGACATTCCACACCCATCCTGCCTACTTGCATGTGCTGCTTATTTATTTATTTATTTATTTATTTATTTATTTATTTATTTATTTATTTATTTATTTGATTCATATACCACCCTTCCAAAATGGCTCAGGGTATGTTGCACATATACACCCACCCAGGATGAACCATGCTTTCCAGTGCTTTAGTCTTCTGCCCTCACTCCATGGCTACATGGCCAGAACACCTTTGGCTGCACTCTATCTGGCAACACACCGCATCATCCATACCAGACACGGCAACCTACATCTGCTCCAATACCCACACTCTTACCCCTTCAAGTTACTGCTGGCATGCTATGGCCAGCAATGCATGGCAATATTCCACTGACTGGGAGCCCGGGCCACTCATGTGAACCATTACCTCTGATGTTTTCTCTTTGAGGCTGTAGGGTTGATCCCTCTCAGAATGACCCTAACTGCAAATCTAGTCTTAAACATTAAATATATCATTTTGTTTATCAAGAATGTATCATGATGGAATGGTGGGCTGTAAATGTGTCACTTTTCATCAAGCTCTGATACTTGCTAGGTGACTCTGGGCCAGTCACTTCTCTCTCAACCTAACCTACTTCACAGGGTTGTTATGAGGAGAAACTTAAGTATGTAGTATACCACTCTGGGCTCCTTGGAGGAAGAGTGGGATATAAAAAGATATGAAAGACAAGAAACTGAAGAATGAAAACACCAAACAGTATCTGATCCAAAAATACCACCTAGATTCAAGGAAAAGTAGAGAAGTCCTGGAAATAATAAAGCAGGAAATAACAGCAGCGTCAAAGAAGATTAGCAGATATGAAGCCAGAATTACACAACACAGGCAGAATCTCCAATTCCAGTCGAATCAGAGACGTTTCGACGAAAGTATAGAAGGAGAAACTGCAAGAAACGTAGAAACACCAAATAAAGAAGAACAAATGCAATAAGAGCAAAAGTCGAAAAATCCACAACAAACAGCAAGTGCCACCTTTGTAAAGAAGCAGATGAAACAGTGGACCACCTAATCAGCTGTTGTAAAAAGATCGCACAGACTGACTACAAACAAAGGCATGACAAGGTAGCAGGGATGATACACTGGAACATCTGCAAAAAACACAAGCTACCTGTAGCCAAAAATTGGTGGGACCATCAAATTGAAAAAGTTGAAGAAAATGAAGATGTAAAAATATTATGGGACTTCCGACTACAAACAGACAAACATCTGCCACACAATACACCAGATATAACTGTAGTCAAGAAGAAAGAAAAACAAGTCAAAATAATCGACATAGCAATACCAGGGGATAGCAGAATAGAAGAAAAAGAAATAGAAAAAATCACCAAATACAAAGATCTACAAATTGAAATGGAAAGGCTGTGGCAGAAAAAGACCAAAATAATCCCAGTGGTAATTGGCGCCCTGGGTGCAGTTCCAAAAGACCTTGAAGAGCACCTCAACACCATAGGGGCCACAGAAATCACCATCAGCCAATTACAAAAAGCAGCTTTACTGGGAACAGCCTATATTCTGCGACGATATCTATAACAACTGATAATAAAATTCAGCCATCCCAGGTCCTTGGGAAGGACTCGATGTCTGGATAAAACAAACCAGTCAATAACACCTGTCTGACTGTGTAAAAAAGAAATAATAAATAATAGAAAAATAAATAGAAAAAATAACAAAATACAAAGAGCTACAAATTGAAACTGAAAGGCTGTGGCAGAAAAAGACCAAAATAATCCCAGTGGTAATTGGCATTCTAGGTGCAATTCCAAAAGACCTTGAAGAGCACCTCAACACCATAGGGCCACAGAAATCACCATCAGCCACTTACAAAAAGCAACTTTACTGGGAACAGCCTATATTTTGCAACAATATCTATAATAACCAACAGTATTGATGATAAAATCCAGCCATCCCAGGTCCTTGGGAAGGACTCGATGTCTGGATAAAACTAACCAGTCAATAACACCTGTCTGACTGTGTAAACAAGAAATAATAATAATGAAATAATCTTTTATATTATTTTTAGATTTTAGTTGCTATTTGGGTAGCTTGTAAACCACCCTGAGATTTTATATAGGGCAGTATATAAATATGACAAATATAAACAAACAAATAAACAAATAGTTCTCATTATGCTTGAACGGTGCCATTTTAGACTGCAGGAGGGAGCTTCACATACCTGAAGCCTCAGGTACCCCACCCCCCACAAATAAAAAACTAACATGTCAGGGATAAGGCTAAGCAAGAATGTTCTTTGTAGAAGAAGTTTTCTTGTATGGAAGAACACTCACTTATTTCAGTCCTTATCTGCAGCCCAAACACAGATTTCCTACCACAACAAAAATTAAAACCTTTTCCAACCCGATCCACATTATGTCCAGCACACATACAATCTGTGCACAGTGTACACACATATAGATCTGCATGCATGTAGAATTATTGACACACTAGTGTTTTTAAGCCCGTTAAAATAACGGGCGCTAGTTGGGTTACGTTTTTCCCCTCTCCTCCACCCAGCTGGGCCCACCTCCTCCTCCTCTGGCCCCACACTCTTGCCTCTCTTCCCCTCCCTCCCACGCCAATCTCTTGCCCTCCCTCCCCCTTCCACCCCTCTCTCTCACCCTCCCCTCCCTCTCACCCTCCTGTCCCAGTCCCTCTTGCCCCTTTCCCGTGCCCCGCTCCCAATTGCCCTCCCCCACTCCCTCTTGCCCCTCCCTCCCTGACCTACTCCCTGTTGCCCTTCCCCCTCCCCCGCCCCACTCCCTCTTGCCCTCCCCTTGCCCCTCCCCTTTGCCCCACTCCTTCTTGCCCCTCCCCTCCCCACTCCCTCTTGCCCCTGCCCCACTCCCTCTTGCCCTTGACCCTCTCCCTCTCCCTCGGTCTACTCTGACCCCTGCTGGTTGTCTAAAATATGCTCACAACATGACAACCCTGTGAGGTAGGTTATGTGAAGAGAGGGCGATTGGCCTACGGCTACCGAGTGGCCTTCGTGGCTGAAGAACTCAGGTCTCCTTCCTGAGTTTGGGAGCAGAGATCCTAATCCGAACCTCTCTATTATACACCAGCACGGCTTCACAGGCGGTGAACGAATCCCTGACTTTCACAGGGAGGCTTAGAAATCAATAAAGTAGCTGTTATGATGGAACTATCGAACTTGGATGGGAGGGAGGAGAGTTCCAGAAGAACACCAGGGGCCAGAGGTTTAGGCTCGGTGGCGGGCAATGTCGCCCTGTCCCCGGGGATCCCCGCCGCCTCCTCCTCCTCCTCCTGTGCAGGCGGCAAGGCGCCTGAACGTTCTGCTGTGGTCACTGAGGCGGCGGTGGGGTCGAGACGGAGCCGCGCTCCGGCCCCAAGGAGCAGGGAAGCAGAAGGCGAGCGGGAGTAGAGTTGCAAGAAGATAAGGATGAGGGGGGGTGGGGGAGTGCTGGTCTACTTCTACTGGTCTCATCACCGCTCCCTTTTCCTTCTCCGCGGCCGGGCCGGAGCCGCTATTGGCGCCATTTTGTTTCCGCCGCTGCAGTCGGGCCGGTCTCTTCTCCCCGCTCTCATCTCCCCGCTGCTGCTGTTTTTTATTCCCGTCGCTGCCGTCTCTGCCCTCCCAGTCCCCCCGCGGGCCCGTCTTTCCCCCCTCTCTTTTCTCCCCGCCGTTTTTTCCCCCCACTGCCGCCTCTGCCCTCCAGGTTCCCCCACTGCCGCCTCTGCCCTCCCGGTTCTCCCGCTGCCGCCTCTGCCCTGCCGGTCCCCCCACTGCCACTTCTGCCCTCCCCGTAGGCAACATGTCCTCAACATAGCCGCCCGTGTCCCTGCGGCCGTATCTTTCTCGGACGTTCTGGGCATGCGCTCCGCGCATGCCCAGAATGGCCGAGAAAGACACGGGCAGGGACACGGGCGCACACTCAACCTCTTTATTATAGAAGATTATGCTGAACTCATGTACAACAATATACAATCATTCCTACTTATATCCTGAATTTCAGCAGTTCTGTACGCAGATTCACTTTCTAAAAGAATATGTACAATCATTCGCACAAAAACATGTGTGTGTGTACAGACACCTGAACAGGACTTTCTGCAAATCACGTATTCCTCAGGAGGAGGGCAGCAGTCTCCTCTCTGATTCTTTCCTCCTCCATACATGGTGGCGGGTGCAAATATCCTCTTCTCTGCCCCCTGCCACTCTCCTCTATACTAACTGACCCCCTCTAGTGCCTGCTGAGAAGCATGAAAGAGTTGCACACCATCACTTTCTCCTCTCCTCCTGTCGATCCCATCCAGGAATGGGACATTGTCCCCAAACTAAGTCCCCTGCAATGATGCAAGAAAGTTCCTGTTTATAGATGGGACAGATGAAAGGAGGTGATGACCAATGAAGCAACTCTTTTACCTGAGAGAGTAACTATTGAAGCACAAAGCTGGGCACTTTAGGGATTTCATCTGAGGACCCGAGTCCATCAGCAAGCAACACTCCAAGAGCCAGTCCTACCTGCACCGTGGTGATGAAAAATCCACTGTAGCATCAACTTTTCAAATGTCTGCAGGTTGTGTTTTACTGTGTTATAAATTGTTCTAAAATCTCATTGTATGCCGTCATGAATTCACCTATGAAGAATGGCAGTATATAAAACCTTTGAAATAAACAAACAAATAAATAATGTTGTTTGTCTAGCAGTCCATAGCCCACTCTCTAGATACCATGTTTTATTTCCCAGATCAATACTAATCAAACTTTTAATCATAGGCCTGCTTATGCAGCAGACTGAGATGACAAAATCCCGAGGTAGCTGAATGGACTGTTTCATTTCAGGCTACAGAGAGCTGACCACATTTTGTTATGTTCCTCTTATAACTTCCTGCAACCAAAACACACACACACACACACACACACACACACACACACACACCCCAAAACAAAAACCCACCAAGCATATCAGGCAAAGGACTGGGCTAGAATGCTAATTTTGTTCAAGTTTTCTAGCACAAAACTAGGATTCTGGTTCTGTGCTAGAAAACTAGAATTCTGGCACATTTCTACATGGAGAAGGCATCAACCATGGTATTATGTGCTCCACCTTACCCTGAAGTGGTATAATCCATTCAGCCACCTTCTTCTGCTGTGTGAGTAGACCAAGCTACAGTTGCTTCTCCTGTAGTAATGTCATCAGGGTTGTTCTTAGTGACTAAAATGCCACTTGAACTCAAAGAAGGGGGAAAGTCTCTCTTTCCTGTGAGTTTGTTTTCTCATTTCTCCCTCCTGTCAGTTGTTTCTGTCAATATACTTCTAATTCCCCAGTTTTATACCATTGCTTTGAATATGCTAAGCATAGCACAGTGGAACTGAATGGAACATTGATCCTTGAGACATGTATTAGCTGCTCCCATTGTGCTACTACTAACAGACATAGAATGGAATGATGGGAAAACAATGAAGGTACTGGAGGATAAAAAATGCTGTTTGTGAAGGTTCACTAAGCAATAGATCACATCGAAATTTCCAAGAGAGTTCATGTCAGGGCTCCTGACTCTACTACAGTAGCTATTTCCATATGGATTCATCATAGAAAGAAATGTTTTTAGAGAAGGAGCTTTTTTAAAAAAAAATGACGATGGTTATTCTGTCCTCCTTCCCCATAGCACTATGGAAATACAGGACACTTGCCAGGCATAAGATTCAGCGGCACCTGCTGTGATGCAAGCTGTTCTTTGTGCTGCAGCTAAAGCCAACGAATAGGCTTGGAGTGACATGAGGCGCAAGGGTGTTTTCACAGGTGACTGTAAGAATGGCCTTTCACATGGAATGCTTCACTTGCAATCATTGTTAACTTGGGAGAGCAAGTGGAAGACAGCCCATTCCAAACGGAACATTCATTCCAGCCAGGGCAGACTTTTACATTCCAATTATAGGAATGGGAAGTGTAAAAACTTTATTTCAGCTAGTGAAAATAGCCTTGCTGACTCATTCATATATTCATAGTTCTTGACCTGTGATAAACAACTTAATTTGCACAATTAGTATGACCAAAGGGTTTATATAAGCACATCAGGTTGACAATGTAAAGAAATCCTTTTTCCTTTCTTGTTTGAAGATGTGTTAACAGGCCATCTCCTTGGTGATCTGTACAAATGTACTTGAATGTGTAAAGATGATTCTCCACAGTAGCAGAAACAAACCTTTTATATATGGACCACGCAGAATAGCAGATTCTGAAGTCTTGCCATTGAAGTCTTGCCTGGCATGCTTCAAAATGTCATAACGTTCTGAAAATAAAGTGCCAGTATTTGTAAGAACCTGCATTTAACTCCTTTTCCCTTGACATTTCTTGAATGTACCTCTGCCATTATAGTATTGAACTTCATGTATGCTTGCCTGCATTTGCAACTCTTTGCAATGCAAGGTTCCTATAATTTTTTTTCAGTCTTTTTTTTAAATTTCAAAATTGTCACTAACCATTGCTAATTTATGTAATAGTGAATACAGGCTTGATCAGAAACTACGTTTCATCATGATGTGTAGATGGTTAGCTTGGAAAGCCAAGAAAATGGTTTTAAGGTTTTTATGTTTGTTTTAATTTCTTATATGTTGTTATAAACTGCCCAGAGATAAAAGTTTGGGGTGGTCCACAAATTAAATAAATAAATAAATTTGAATTACACATGTCCCAGATCCAGAGAAATTAAACTTGGATACTGCCTGTCAGGATAACAAAACTAAACAACCTCTTCTCGCTTTGGAAGTGGGTGGTATGGTTCTCTGCACTCCTTGACAGACTAATGTGGCTTTTCTGCTGTTGGTTTTAGCAGTTTTAGAAAACATGATTTGACAAGTTATATCCCAGCACTGCATTCTTACCCTTTAACTAGAGGACTTTAAATGTAGTTTACAGAACAGTTGGAGTATTTCTTATACCATGTACCACATTTGTAAATTTGGCAACTAGGAAAGCCAACTTATTTGTACCACCAGTTTAATTTCAAGTGATAAAATGAAAACAAGCTTTCCAAGTAAGCCTAGTTCTCTGTTTGCCATTTCCTGCAGGTTGTTAGGCAACTACCCTGCTGAATGCTGTGTCCAATAGCGGATGCAGGCTCTTTATTGTCGGGTAGTGTGGTTCCTCTGGTGGGGAGTTCCTGTCTTTGCAGCTTTTGTGGTATTATTTCTCCTGTATTATTCTGAGTTAGCATCATTTTACTTCCTAGGCGCGGTTATAGCAAGCTTCAAGTGAAGTGCATACTCTCTTTGACCAGAGACAATAGTGGGTAAACAACATGATTGTATGTAATTATTTTATTTATAAATGTATACCCCAACTTCAATTCAGAATGGCTTACATGCTATGCAAGGGGATGTGGGCAGCTTGAGTACTGCCTGTGCCCCCTGCACATGTGTAAACAGCTGGAATGGGCCTGTGCCAGAGGGTAAAAGCACTTGACGGTAACGGCTCCGTGGATGGAGTTCTGCAATGTGCCACCCATTGGAAATAATGGACGGCGCAGCACATGCCAGGCATGTAGGAAGCTGTTGGCAGTTGGCGTATAACCCCTGGCTGGCAGCCCCTACATTGTGTTAAGTAGACGCATGCTAGCAAGCATGTCCCCTGCGTTTAACGCTGATGCAGGGGCTGTGGCTATACTTGAAAACAGGGCCCTCCAGCCCCATGAGTAAGGTGCTTCAGCCAGCGCTGGGTTTGCTGCCTGGCTGGGAGTGCCTCTCTGTGTCTTGCAAGGCAGAAAGAGGTGCTCCCAGCCAGGCTGGGAACCCAGCGCTGGCTGAAGTGCCTCTCGAATGGGGCCGAGCAGTCCAGTTTTTGAATCTGGCCACACCCCCTGTGTCCACATCAGATGCAGGAGGTACAGCTAGGGGCTGTGGGGAGGCCCACAGGAAAATGGCAGCCTGTGTGCTTTGAACACGTGGGCAGAAAGGTGGCTCTGCCCCTGCTCCTTGCACAGAGCCTTTACTGCCAAGCGCTGCTGCCCTGCGACACAGCCCCATTGCAGCCGCCTGCATCCCCCTGCACAGTATGTAAGCCATTATTTCTAGGGCGGATAACAAAATGTCAGAAAATGAAAAAGTACAAAAACACTAGACATAAAATTGCAGCATAAAACAATCATCAATAGAAGTTAGAAAGCTCGAGAAAATGAAATTGAAAAAGATGTTCGCTTGATGCTGAAAGGATAGAAGAATGGGTGTCAGGCAAGTTTCTCCGGAGTAAGCTGCCATAGGTGGGGTGCTACTGCTGAGAAGGCCTTCCCTCTCTTTAGTTGCCAGCCACCTGCTTTATTTCCAGGCCTCTATTTCCACGACCAAATTACATGTGATGTTAAACTATCTTTGACAGACAGAAGCAATCAGAAAGTGAACTAGAAGCAGTGCTTTACTTTTGTATTATTTTTTTTAAAAACAGCCACAGAGGGCCCTAAACTGTTTTGGGACTATGACACAAAGTGAAGGAAGAATGATACTTCTCCCTTCCATTATATTTCCATCAAAAATTGTTCTCCAAAACAGCTGTTCTGCTGAAGAGCAAATAGCCCCTTCGTGGATGGAGAGAACAGCGTTTAAAAAGTGGAGAAAAGTGGAACTCCCCCCCAGCCATTACTATACCATACACCACAATCCCAAGCGAAATAAGAACCTTCTAGCCGATCTATCTATCTATCTATCTATCTATCTATCTATCTATCTATCTGAATCACTTCCAGTCCATTTCTGATTAAACCAGCAAAGACACATTTAACATTACATGCAGTTTGGCCCTTTGTGTTTAGATAGGTTCATAAGGAAGCTGGCAATCCTTCAGACCAGTGTTCCCTCTAGCAGGAATTCCCAGATGTTGTTGACTACAACTCCCAGAATCCACAGGCTTTTGCTTGGGGATTCTGGGAGTTGTAGTCAACAACATCTGGGAATCCCTATTAGAGGGAACACTGCTTGAGGCACCCAGGTTCTAAGCCATATAAGTCCTTAAAGATAAGCACTATGTATTGTGCTTAGAAACATACCAGTGCCATTAGGATTGCAGATCTCCCACTAAGCATTTGAGGAGTTCCCTCACCTTAACTGGGGCTGGGCATTTTGATCATATCACACCATGCTTCATTAGCTGCACCGGCGCCCAGTCTGTTTCCAGGCCCAATTCAAAGTGCTGGTTAAGCTTTAAAGCTCTAAAGAGCTTGAGGCCAGGTTACCTGAGAGACTGCCTTGCCTCTGTCAAATGAGGCGGGTGGCTGCTGGGGAGAGGGCCTTTTCAGTGGTGGCACTTGGTCTAAGTCTCCTTAGTGAGGCTTTCCTGACATTGACACTTTGTTCTTTTAAACACCAGGGCACTTTCCATTTTACACACTGTTCAGCAGTAAAATACTTCGGCTTGGCAGGATCGTTTTGAAAAGGTAAATAGCTTGCACAACCCTCCTATAACAGGAAAATACAGCTTTTTATTTTTTTTGCAATGCACATGCAACATTGTAGGACTAAAACGCAGGGATAAAATCCGAAAGAAGGCATTGGAAATGTGAACGGCACCTTGCTGACAGCGCTGGGGCTATGATATTGAAACACAGACAGTCTGGAAGCACACTTAGTGGACAGTGGTGACACTGTTGTAGCATGTAATCTGGAAAGAGCCCAGATGAAGACATTTCTGTTCACTCAGACTCCTTAAAATTGATTTCTTAAGAAGTTTTAAAAATGTTTTGTATTGTCATTTCTTTTTTATGTATTTTTATTGGATATTTTTAACCAAGGAGGCGATTCTCATGACCGCCAAAAAGCAGGCTAAGGAAGCCTAGCCCACTTTTTGGCGGTCGGGTACTGCCACAGGAGCCAAGTGGCTCCCAGCAGCAAACCGCCCTAACTACTACTCCCCTTAGCCCAGGTTAGGCAAGCGCTCTGCTAACCGGGGTTAACGGATTGTGTGTTGCTGTGGCGCGGCTCTGTGGCACGGCAACTCATAAAGAGACCCCCGTCCGGGAGGCTAAAAAGCAGCCTCCCGGCTTGGGGGTCTCTCCAGCATGCTCTGCATGCTTGCGCAGAGTATTTATTTATTTATTTGATTTTTATACCACCCTTCTGAGTTGGCTCAGGGCAGTTTACAATTATAAAACAAAAATCATTAAAAACAACTAAAACAGAAATACAGAAATTAACAGAAATAACAGAAATTAAAACAGAAAGAGCTCCTGGTGGCGCAGTGGTTAAAAAAAAACTGCCGCCCTGTAACCAGAAGGTTGCAAGTTCGATCCTGACCAAGGAGCTCAAGGTTGACTCAGCCTTCCATCCTTCCGAGGTCGGTAAAATGAGTACCCAGAATGTTGGGGGCAATATGCTAAATCATTGTAAACCGCTTAGAGAGCTCTGGCTATAGAGCGGTATATACATGTAAGTGCTATTGCTATTGCTAAATATAAACACCAATTTAAAAACATCTTAAAAAAACAATTAAACTATCAAAACAATTAAAACTCTGAAAACCAGGTTAACATTAAAACAATTAAAACTAATTAAAAACCCTGAAAGGCCAGGCCAAACAGATGGGTTTTAAGGACTCTCTTGAAGGACAGTAAAGAATTAAGATTATGAATTTCTGCTGGGAGTACATTCCACAGCCCAGGAGCAGCTACAGAGAAGGCCCGCCTCTGAGTCGCCACCAAATGAACCGGTGGTGACTGGAGATGGACCTCCCCAGATGACCTTAACGTGCAGTGGGGATCATATAAAAGTATGCTGGAAATTCTGGGGGGCACACGGCACCCAGACTCACAAGCCCCCGCCGGCTCTGTAGCAGAGCCGGCAGTCATGTGGGTGGCCAATGCGGCTGCCCAGGGCAGATTGCAGGAACATCTGTGGGGAGAGCAGGCTAAGTGCGTTCTTCCCACTTAACCTCATCTGGCGGTTCCCGCTGATCGTCGGAACCGCCTCATTGTGTAATTGTAAAGGTACTTAGAGAACAATTTGATATGGGGAGGCTGACAAATAAAGTTTGTTTATTATTATTAACTTCCCACTACCAAACTTAATAACCCATATTTCCCAAAAGTGCCTTTTCTTCCCCCTGCAAAAACAAAAAAAAGTTTTTTAAAAAGTGAGGAGCTGCTCCTCAAGTGTTCCCTCTGTCTGTACCCCTGAATGTACTGCAGTTGTTTAAACACTTCTGAGACATGTTCCCCATGGCCAGTCTCAGCAGCCTAGCAGCTGTATATTGAACTAACTGCAATCTCCAAATACAGTACATACAGTCCATTTGAGTAGTCTAGTCTGGAGGTTGTCAGAGCTTGGATAACTGTGGACATCATAAGCAGCAATAGCTTTCACACCTTCAACAAGGTTTTAAAAATTGGTCTGTGGCAATTTTACTGTTTATTTATTTATCTGACATTTATATCCTGTTCTTCCTCCAAGGAGCCCAGAGCAGTATACGTGGTTAAGTTTATCCTTACAACAACCCTGTGAGGTGAATTAGGCTAAGAGAGAAGTGACTGGCCCAGAGTCACCCACGTTCAAGGCTGATTGAACTCAAGTCTCCCCATTCTCAATCCAAAACTATAACCATTACACCACACAATTATACTTGGGGGAAAGAGAGAAAAAATATGCAGGGTCTTGTGGGGTGGAGCTTGCCTGATATGCCTTATGCCTTGCACAAATACAGGTTTTGTACCATCAGGGTTAGCCACCTAATGGCACAGTGTGGAAATGACTTGATTAGCAAGTCAGAGGTTGCTGCCAGTTGAAATCCCCGCTGGTATGTTTCCCATATCGGGCAGAAAGGCATAATCTCATACTGTGTGAGAGAAGGGAATGGTAAACCTTTCCTGTATTCTAGCAAAGACAACCACAGGGTTCTATGGGCACCAGGAGTCGACACACTGACTCAATGGCACACTTTACCTTTATTTATTTATTTATTTAATTGATTGATTGATTGATTGATTGATTGATTTATATACCACCCTTCCAAAATGGCTCAGGATAGTAATCCTTTACTATCAGGATTAAAGCTTATTTTTAAAATGACCCTGAAATAGGGCCTAAGGCTGAACAAAACCAAACCAAACACCATAACCCAGACAAAAGTTCAACCAGATGGTAGCCTTTATACAGTTTAACTCTACTTTCTACACATACATAAATGCATGAACTTTTCATGACAAAAAAAAGATGAAAAGGGGAACTGCACCATGCACCATCCGGCTCAGGAACATGGGTTCCATAGTGTGGTGCAGTGGCTAGAGTATTGCGTTTAGACTGCGGAGACGCAGCTTCAAACTCTCCCTCTGCCATAATAACCCTCAAAAGGTGACTTTGGGCCAGTCACTAATTATCACTGTAATTTAGCTCACAGGATTACTGTGTGTAAAAGAGGAGGTTGAGAGAAAACTATGGATACTGATACATCCTGGCAGCAGTGGTGGGGCTAACTAGGTAGAAATGAAATTTGTTATAAAAATTAAAAATGTACATATTATTATTATTATTATTATTATTATTATTATTATTATTATTATTATTATTATTATAAAATTCAATTTCTATACCATCCTTCCAAAAATGGCTCAGTTTACACAGAGAAATAATAAATAAATAAGATGGATCCCTGTCCCCAAAGGGCTCACAATCTAAAAAGAAACATCAGATAGACACCACCAACAGTCATTGGAGGTACTGTGCTGGGGGTGGATAGGGCCAGTTACTCTCCCCCTGCTAAATAAAGAGAATCACCGCGTTAAAAGGTGCCTCTTTTCCAAGCTAGCAAGAGATTATCACGGTTCCCTTCCCTCTCTCCCACATGTATGAGTCTAGATTTAGACTGCCAACTCCTTGGAGCGCAGTGACCTGTCCTGTATTCTAATGATGGTGTACTCTGCGAAGTGCCTTTTGCACGTGGGTGGCGCAAAAAAAAACAACAGCGACGCTGGAGCAGCCCTCTTTGTCCTCTTCCCATTGATCGACATCGACCAACTTGGAAGTGCGCGCGCGCGTTATTTGGGGGCGGGGGGGGGCGCGTGTGGGAGAGATGGCAATACCCTCCCAAAGCTCGTCCAAGCACGCCAAGCCGCCTTGCCCTCCGCCTGCCTGCCCCTGGCATTGAAGGGGCAGCAGCGCCAGGACCCAGGTGAGAGGCGAGGCGAGCCAGTGCCGGGCTCTGTGAGGGGCGGGCCCGAGTGTCAACGCAGCGTCGGGAGAGTGGGTGGGGGACGGGCTCCCCACTTGACAGGAGGGAGGGAAGAAGCACCGGCAGCCGCCGCCGCCGCTGCCACCAAGAGCAGCAGCAGCTCCGGCAGGAGCAGGGTGAGTCGAGAGGAGGGGGTTAAACCGGGACTCGCTCCCCCCCCCAACACACACACACAGCCCACGCAGCAGCGTCCACACGAGGAGGCTCGAGCCGAGCCACGCTGGTTTTCGAGGGGAGTGAGACGGGCAGGCGGGCAGGCAGGCAGGGAGCAGCCGCGCCTTGGAGGTAGCGGCGGGGGGGGGGGGGTCGCGCACATCTTCCCTCCCCGCGCGGCGGCTCCTCTGTTTGGGGGGCTGTGAGGGAAGCAGTTTCATTCGGCGAAAGAAGTTTCCCAGATGCCCAGAACCCGGCAGGAAGTTGGGGGCGGGAGGGGGGGTTGTCCCCGTGTCACCTCACACGGCTTGCCCCAGCCTCTCCCCCCCCCCCACTCCGAATTCCTGGGTGTTGTCAGAGCCCCCTCATTCGCTTCCCCCTCCACCTTCCGTAAAGTTGTGGAGTTTGAACCCCACCGCCGCTTTCTCCCTATCGTCCTCCAAGATGCAGGATCTCCTCCTTCCTCCCTCCTTTCCTCTCTGCTTTGATCTCCTAAAGACCACCCCCTCATATCCCCCTCCCCTTTCCTTGTAGGTACTGCTAATGTCCCTCTCCAGTTATCCTAGATCCCCACCCCCTATTACGACCCCTTAATTGCCCCATCGAGCTAACAGTTCATCCTGCCTTCTCGTGTCTCCCTTCATTTTCTCTCGTCTTTCCCTTGGCAGATGCCCGTGCTAGCAGCCTGTAAGAGCGAGATGCCAGTTTTAGAACAACAAAGGCCACAATATCATCCTTTAGTAGGAGACTTATGTCCCCTTCCCTCCTTTTTTAAAAAAAACTTTTGAAGGAAACTGGGGTGCCTTAATATCTGCCCTAAATAGCTATCGTGCTGCTCCTCCCCTCAAGTATGTTTGTTTGTTTCTTCAGTATATAGAATATGAAGGCCAGCTGGATGCTAATAGATTTCTGTATGAGGATTGCTGCTGCCCTCTCTGGTCTGAAGTAAAGGCTAAGAAATACACTGCCCTACCATATGCTCTGGGTGCCAGCTATCTTATATCGGGACATTTTATATTTACATGTCTTTATAAATAGTTTAATCCATATTTATGTATCAGAAGGGAAGTGACTTCATCAGCCATTTCTAATCCTAATTTGAATGCATATTACTAAATAGGGTCATTTTGAAGCTTTCTGGTTAGTAGAATGTCCTAAGTGTATTTGTTTGGAAGGATATTACACTGAGTCTGTAACTTTTATTGATTAATTTTATATATAGCATTGATATTTCACAATTTTACTCCAAAGAGTATTTTCTTCCATGTCAGTGTGTTTTCATTAGGGTGGTTCTTTTGCTACATGTGCTAATTTTTCTAAATTACTGTATCAATTGACTCTTAAAAATACTTTATTTATAATATATCTGATGTATTGTGTTTAAAAGAATTAAGGATCTGATAGTGCTTATATTCTCCTTTACCTTATAACTCAATTAATTAAATGCAGCTGTATATTAAATCATTAAAAGCATTGCTTTGGAAGAAGGGATGCCACTTAGTACCAATGGATGATACTCATCATTTCATAGCTAAGTAAAGCTAGCCTTTGATTCCATTAGAACAGTAGATCAGTACATCATCGGGCCCTTTGACGTTTGTAGGCAGGTAAGACTTCTGAGGTGTGTACATTTTATTCATAGGCATAATGGGATCAAACTGAACTTTGAATTAAGTCTTCTGATATACTTTTGGGCTAAAACCCTTCTTACAATTATGTGCATTCAGGGCTTAGACACCACTGGTGTCAGTGAGATTTTGTGTGCATATAAATGTATTGTAGGACTGTACCTCTGAGCGGAATAGGGAAGAATGTTATGAAATGGCATTTTTGCATTATGAAGGCATTTGCTTCATTGTCTCAACTGAAATCAGAATTTTTATTTTGCTATTATGCTATTTCCAGGGTTGGTATAGCACAGCAGTATTTCCTTTACCTTTTGAATTCTATACATGATATGGGTGAAATAATATGTCCATAATGTTTAAGCTTTCTCAGCTTCCTAAATGTTTAGGTTTTAATTTCTGGTTTATTTTTAAATTGTTAAATTGTTTTTAGTTTTTGTATATGTTTTTAACTTCTTTTATGCTATTGTTAACCTCCCAGAGATGAAAGTTTGGGGCAGTGTACAAATTTGATTTAAAAAAAAAAAGAATACAGTCATCTCTCCCCCCCAAATCGCCAAAAAACCTCCAAATCACAAAAGAATTTCACCAACCACGACCTGAGTATCCACGGTTGGTGAGACCAGTTACAATTTCCCAGTCGCGGATACTCAAAACTGCAATTGGGAAAACCACGATTAGTGAGGGATGGCTGTATTGCATAAAGGATTGCATAAAGGAAAGCAAAAAGGTCTTCCTGGCTCATAATTTTATTCACACTGTGAGCACAGATGGCACAGTGAGCCTGCACAACATTTAATCAGGAAAGTGAGTATTATCCAAGACCCATACCTCTGAGGGCTTCTACCTTCAGTTTTAAAATCATCTCTGGAACAGGTTAGTATTTCCTCTCTAGTGTACCTACTGCAGATGGTTTGTGGGACAGTGCCCAGTGTTTGTAGTTCTGATGAACCAGAAAGCTGCTGCAAGAGGGCTTGAGAAGATCTTACCCACTGTTTGCCATTAATAATAATAATAATAATAATGAAAAGAAATAGAAAAAATAACCAAATACAAAGATCTACAAATTGAAATTGAAAGGCTGTGGCAGAAAAAGACCAAAATAATCCCAGTGGTAATTGGCGCCCTGGGTGCAGTTCCAAAAGACCTTGAAGAGCACCTCAACACCATAGGGGCCACGGAAATCACCATCAGCCAATTACAAAAAGCTGCTTTACTGGGAACAGCCTATATTCTGCGATGATATCTATAACAATTGACAATAAAATTCAGCCATCCCAGGTCCTTGGGAAGGACTCGATGTCTGGATAAAACAAACTAGTCAATAACACCTGTCTGACTGTGTAAACAAGAAATAATAATAATAAACATTTGTATAGTGCTGTGTTAGAGTTTAAAATACTCCACATATATTATCTTGTTGTAATCTTTATTTTAGTATTATTATTTCTCGTATTATAGATGGAAGGTGGCGGCTGAAACAGAGAAAATGGTGACTTGTTCAAAGCTAGAAAATTCATGACATGGCAGAGGTGACATTTGAATTGAAGACTTCCTGCTTTGTACCTCAGCCTCTTGGTTAATGTGAAAAGGAGTGTGCCCCTGCAAAAAAAGAAGCAAGACTTGCCCTCCTTTCCCAACTGATCTTGCTTCACTCTGCCAATTGAAGAAATTTTCCCTCATCTGGGTTTTAATACCAGAAATAAGTGGAAGGGAGAAACTTGCTTAAAGCGATGGAGAGAAGTGAGGTCAAGTGATGGAGTAGATTATTTTAATTTCCCAATGACATTATTCAGCTTTTCCCAAAACAATTCACACCTACTGCACATTATATGCATCCTAAAAAAGCAGCACTTAGGTGCAGTTCTCAAAACAGCTTAACTTTAGGCACCTCCTGCCACATTAAAGCTACCTATGTGGGAAAGCTCCTGTTGAGTGCTAAATAATATGCTGGCAGTTTAGAAAATGCAAACCATTCTTCTTGAAATATAACAATTGTTGTTATGATGTACAGTATTTGCGTGGTACAAAGGGATGGTTTGCATATTATGGTGACCCAGGTGTGTGAGTGTGTGCAATGCATTTCCGTGTGCTCTGTGCACATGCACATTACTAAGGGCTAACCTTAGGGGTAGGTGAGCCGGGCAGTCGCCCAGGGCACCTGCCTGAAGGTGACAATGAGTTGAGCTGTTTGTTGAGAGTACTGTCTGCAGAAGGCCTGTGAGACTCCAGTGGGATCCCAGAACTCAAGCAGAATAGCACGGGCAGCATTACAGCAAATTATTGAGAGGTAGCTCTGAGCCTTTTTATAGACATTGCTGGGAAAACCTGAGAACCTGTTACACTAGGTTTGCAAACCTGCACAAGCAACACAGCATGGCAACACTGATATACTAACCACGGAGAGGGGCATCAAAGGCACCCCTCCCCAGGGTCCTCCTATTTATCATAGGGCCGGCCCTGCTACCTCTCCTTTTGCATCACAGTCATTGAGGGTAGGCCTCCTGATGTCAACAGTGAAGAGCAGATGTTGTCCTTATTGCAACAGTGCAGTGCTTTGCTCATAGGAATGTATGGCAGCTGTTCACTTATATTTTGAGAATATATTTGGAGACACAATTGCGTTGGGGATTAAACTTGTTATCTGTCCTTATTCTGGGTTTTTTGGTCACACTAAAGTGTGATGGAATGCTGAGGGACTGGGACAGAACACTAGGAAATGGCTTTCATTTAAACATGTAGACTTTGGTTCTTCATTATATGTTTTTATGCACTTCATTGGATGATTCAATATATAAATATTGTAGGCTGCTTAATATAAGCCTCCAGTCAGATCCTCTAAGTAGGTATTAGGGATTTACTGAAGAAATCTAGGTGCTAGTCATTTCTTTTAAAAAACTGTTTTTAAACAGGCTTGCTAGCATGCAAAATAAGGGCTAATGGATACAGATTCTATGTAGTCTTAATCTTTGTCTTCTGAGAGGACTTTAAATTGTATTCTACTGGGTGTAAGAATCCTGTATTTCATAGATTTCAGAAGTTTAACTTTAGAAATAAAGGTAAAGTGTGCTGTCAAGTCGATTTCGACGCCTGGTGCCCACATAGCCCTGTTGTTTTCTTTTGGTAGAATACAGGAGGGATTTACCATTGCCTCCTCCCACGCAGTATGAAATGATGTCTTTCAGCATCTTCCAGTATCGCTGCTGCCCAGTATAGGTATTTCATACCAGTGGGAATTCGAACCGGCAACCTTCTGCTTGTTAGTCAAGCATTTCTCCGCTGTGCCACTTAAGCTGATTAGCTTTAGAGATACTATGGGCTTTTAAAAAAAATGACAGTTGAGCATACAGTGCACATACATCCTATTTAAATCAGTGGAACTTAAGTCCCACTGTGTCCTGAATTGCTGCCTGGGTCTTTATAGTAAGAGCTCCCCAAACCTCATATTTTGTAACCACATATGGTTTTACATAGTCTGCCAACTCCTTTTTAAAAATCACGTGGTGGTAAAATTTAAGAAGAAAGTTTCTCATAAATTTTTCAGCAACCACTTTGTTTCTGTACAAACCTTTAAATTGCACTGCTACTAGTACTTTTTGGAACCTTTTCAGAAAAGCTGGAAAAGCATGTGGATTTTTTGTTTGTTTCTTAATGCCATTCTAAATCGCCTCAAAGTCTTTCCATTCACCCCTCTTCCAGAGCCGAAACTGTGAATTAACTCAGCATTATTATCTGTTGAAATTGACAAAGACACTGTATTGCTTGATGAGGAGTACAAAGTTTCTCTGTACCTCTTTTTGTATTGACTTCTAAGCCTGTGCAGGGTTAAAAGGCCTATATCCTCTCCAAAATGCTTGTCTGAGACATGAGTTTCTGAAACTTCTTTGTTGTGGCTGAGTTGGAGTCTCTTCTTATGCTAACACATTACAAACTGGCTGCACTGTCCTTGCATTCTGTCTCTCATCACACAGTTAATTTTATATTACTGCAGAGACAGTATAAATTGATACTACTTCAGATAGGCAGCTATGTACTGTGCAGGCTACAATAGTGCCTTTCAGACTGTTATCCCTGTTTATTCACCAGAGTACCTGCCTTAATGGTTCTTTTTTTAAGTGGCAGGCAGGACCTGGAAGTCAAATTATATTTGACAGATTATATACAAATTATATCTAACAAACTTTACAAAAGTTCTTTTGTCTGATGAACATTCCACACAATAGAGCAACTGTGAATTATCTGCAAACATCTATTATGTTGGGGAGGAGGGGAGTGGCATGGCTCATTTAATCTTGGTTTAAAAGCCTACTCCTATGGAATTTTATAGTCAGTGCATGTAATACTTAATTAATCATATGAATAAAATCTCTGATATGGTGTTATAAGTGTTGGCATGCAATCTTTTGTTTATATTTTTGCAACTCATGGTTGCAATAATCATGGTGATAACATGTTGTGGTGTTAACAAACATGTTTGCTCTTTGTATTAATTTGTGACTATCTTTGACACTTAGATTTTGCTTTCAAAAACAAACAATAACATTGTCTGGAATTTATTTTGAAAAGGCTATGGCATGTGTTATAGTAATAATAGTAATGACAAAACATTCCCTTTTGGACTCCATTTGACTTCCCTGCTACAACATCTGGGTCAATAACAAGTGCTTAATTGTAGGGATGTACATGAACTGGTTTGTGCACTCCTGGGAGGTGGGGGCCTTTGAGGGGCAGGGAGGGTGCCCTTACCTACCCCAATGGAGCTGTCCTCAAAACCGCTGGTGCACGATTGCAGTGTACCTCCTTGCAGCCCGGTCAGCGCCATGCCAGAAGTGGCTAATGCGCATGTATGTGCACGCGCATTAACCACTTCTGGTATGATGCTGACCAGGGCTGCAAGGAGGTATGCTGCAGCCCCACACCAGCAGTTTTGGGGACAGCACCAGCAGGGCAGATAAGGGCATCCTCCCTGCTCCTTAAAGGCCCCCCCAACTGGCTCAAATGCCGGACTTTCAAAGCGGTTCAGCACGCCACAAAAGGAGTGCCAAACTGGTTCATGCACTTCTCTACTTAACTGCTTTATACAGGGGCGTAACAAGGCTGGAGTGGGGCCGGAGACAAAATTTTAAAATGGGCCCCTCACTGATAAACACACACACACACTTCACAATATATCATCATGTGACATGCCTCTGGGGGGCCCCTCGAGGCGTGGGGGCGCCCAGGCAGCCGCCTCTCCTTGCCTAATAGTAGTTATGCCCCTGGCTTAATAACAGTGCTTAACAGAGAGGCATCAGTGCCTAAGCTTACCTGAAAGACACATTTAGTGAACCTGAAGCCCTGACTCTTAGTTCTAGATGTGTGAGAGCTGCCTATGGCTGCTCAGTGTAACAGAAATGAACTCTCCAAATGGTCAGTGGCTCAAATTAAGCATTCCAAACTCTTGGATTCAGTTAAAAAGGTTCTAACAAGTAACAAGGCTCTAACAAGCTGCCCCCCTGTCTGTTATCTGCCACCCAGGACTGGCTGCTGTGCTGAGGTGAGGCCTTGCAGGATTGGGGCCTGGGGAAGAGGGTGACTTGGCAGTTTCCTGGATTCCATCTGCCTAGAGCTGCCTGCTCAGGGCTATATAGGGTTCTGCCAGTGGCGGCGGGGTCGCCACCGAAGGGGCGACACCAAAGGGGGTCACCCCTTTGGGGGAGCCACTTCAGGGGACAGCAAGGGCCAGGTTTCTTGGCCCGGGTATTTGTATATGGGGGGCTATTTAATAGTGGGGTTTCTGTTTTAATTTGTCCTGGGTAAGATAGTTCTAGGATGTGTCTGGGCTCACCTGGAGATGGGGAGACAGGGGATGTGTCCACTGACTATGGGGCGGCCTTTCTGGTGGTGATGGGGAACAGAAGAAGTAACGTTGGCAGGTCAGCGGGCCGTTACAGGGGAAGGGGACTTGGAAATCTAATAGCTGTTTCCCTTTCTGGCTGTCCTGCCAGCTCTTTGACCTTGGGGAGCAGTGCCAACCACCCTTGGAACCTCACCTTGCTCCTCTGTAATGCCAGGTTGGTCCAGAATAAATCAGAAACCATCCATGAATTGATTCGATGAAGGTGCCAACCTGGTATGTATTACAGAGACCTGGCTGAGGGCCCAGTGTGGTCCCAGCTTCTCCCTCCAGGGTACTGTTGAACAGGTGAGGGACTGTGGGCGGGGAGGTGGAGTGGCTGTGGTCTATAAGAATAACCTTTCCCTTACCAGGATCCCTGTTAGAGTGTTGGACCATATCAAATGTATGTACTTAAGTCTGGGCAACAGGGATAGACTGTTGGTGTACCCATTGCCCCGCTGCTCAACGAAGTCCCTAACTGAGCTGACGGACTTGGTCTCGGACTTGGTGTTGGAGTCCCCCAGGCTTGTGGTGCTGGGGGACTTCAATGTTAACTTTGGGACCAATTTGTCCGGGGCGGCTTGGGAGTTCATAGCGGCCATGATGATTATGGGCCTATCCCAAGTGGTCTCGGGGCCGACACACATTGCTGGTCACACGCTTGATTTGATCTTTCACTCTGATCAGGGTGGTGTTCCATGGGTGGGGAATCCTGTGATTTCCCCATTGTCATGGACGGACCACCATCTGGTTAAGGTTGGACTCACAATCACTTCACACCTTCGCAGGGGCATGGGACCTATTAGGATGGTCCGCCCAAGAAGGTTATTGGATCCAATGGGATTTCAAGAAGCCTTGGAGGGATTTACTGTTGGCTCCGCTGGTGATCCTGTTGATGCCCTGGTGGAGAATTGGAACAGCAAATTCACCGGGGCTGTAGACGTGATTGCTCCTAAGCGTCCTCTCCAACCCGCTTCAAAACTGGCACCTTGGTATACGAAAGAACTACGGGGGCTGAAGTGGTGAGGTAGACGATTGAAGCGCAAGTGGAGAAAGACTCAGCTTGAATCTGACAGATTGCAACATAGAGCTCATTTGAAGACCTATGCTCAGGCGATACGTGCAGCAAAGAAGCGATTCTTTTCTGCCTGTATTGCATCCACAAGCTCACGTCGAGCGGAGTTGTCCAGGGTTGTGAGAGGGCTAATATGTGCCCCTCCTCCCTTGAATCAGAATCTGGAACCACCGATTACCCGCTGTGATGTGTTTAATGAATTCTTTGTGGAAAAAATCTCTCATATTTGGGCCAACTTAGACTCCGTCTCCATAATTACTTTAGTGTCTGATGTGGAGCTGTCCAGCGGACTCCTCTTGTATGGTTAGGTTGGATCAGTTCTAGTTTGTGACTTCAGAGGATGTGGACAAGCTGATTGGAATGGTGCGGCCTACCACCTGTTCTCTTGCCCCTTGCCCCACATGGCTTATACTATCTGGCAGGGGGGTTGTTGTAGAAGGCCTGGTAGAGATTATAAATGCGTCTCTGAGGGAAGGTAGGATGTCTCCTAGTCTTAAGGAGGCAATTAGGGAGCCCCTGTTAAGTTGGCAAAGAGGCACCTTTTAACGTGGTGATTCTCTTTATTTAGCAGGGGGAGAGTAACTGGCCCTAACCACCACCAGCACAGTACCTCCAGTGACTGTTGCTGGTGTCTATCTTATGTTTCTTTTAGACTGTGAGCCCTCTGGGGACAGGGATCCATCTTATGTATTAATTTTTCTCTGTGTAAACTTCCCTGAGCCATTTTTGGAAGGGCGGTATAGAAATCGAATGAATGAATGAATGAATGAATGATTAGACCGCTTCTGAAGAAGCCTACCTTGGATCCCTCAGAGCTGAGTAACTACAGCCCTGGTTCCAACCTTCCATGGTCGGGCAAGGTAATTGAGAGGGTGGTGGCCTCCCAGCTCCAGACAGTCTTGGAGGAAACTGATTATCTAGACCCATTTCAAACTGGCTTCCGGACTGGCTATGGGGTGGAGACTGCCTTGGTTGGCCTGCTGGATGATCTCCAACAGGGAATTGACAGAGGAAGTGTGACTCTGTTGGTCCTTTTGGACCTCTCGGCGGCTTTCGATACTATCGACCATAGTATCCTCCTGGAGCGTCTGAGGGGGTTGGGAGTGAGAGGCACTACTCTGCAGTGGTTCCGCTCCTACCTCTTGGGCAGGTTCTAGATGGTGTCCCTTGGAGACTGTGGTTCTTCAAAATCTGAACTTTTGTATGGTGTCCCTCAGGGCTCCGTATTGTCTTTGATGTTGTTTAACATCTACATGAAACCGCTGGGAGAGATCATCAGGAGATTTGGTGCAGGGTGTTATCAGTATGCTGATGACACCCAAATCTATTTCTGCATGTCAGCATCATCAGGAGAGGGCATAACCTCCCTAAATGCCTACCTGGAGTCAGTAATGGGCTGGATGAGATATAACATACTGAGACTGAATCCAGATAAGACGGAGGTACTCATTGTGCGGGGTCGAAACTTGGGAGACGATTTTGATCTGCCTGTTCTGGATGGGGTCACACTTCCCCAGAAGGTACAGGTACGCAGTCTGGGGGTGCTTCTGGATCCAAGTCTCTCCCTGGTGTCCCAGGTTGAGACAGTGGCCAAAGGTGCCTTCTATCAGCTTCGGCTGATATGCCAGCTGCCTCCGTTTCTTGAGGTAGATGACCTCAGAACAGTGGTACATCTGCTGGTAACCTCCTGACTGGATTACTGTAATGCGCTCTGTGTGGGGCTGTCCTTGTACATAGTCCAGTTGGTTCAGAATGTGGCAGCCAGGCTGGTCTCTGGGTCATCTAGGAGCGACCATATTACTCCTGTATTGAAGGAGTTACACTGGCTGCCGATATGTTTCCAGGCAAAATACAAGGTGTTAGTTATAACCTATAAAGCCCTAAACAGTTTGGGCCCTGGGTATTTAAGAAAATGTCTTCTTCATTATGAACCCCACCGCCGATTGAGATCATCAGGAGAGGTCTGTCTGCATTTGCCACCGGCTCATCTGGTAGCTACTCAGGGACGGGCCTTCTCCATTGCTGCCCCGAGGCTTTGGAATGCGCTCCCTGGTGAAATAAGAGCCTCTCCATCTCTGACAATCTTTAAAAAGTCTATAAAGACGCATCTGTTCACCCAGGCTTTTAACTGATATTGTTTTGATTGTTTTTAATGTTGTCTTAGAATATTGTTTTAAAATTTTTTAATTGCTGTGTTTTAAATTTCTTGTTTTTGCCAATGTTCTTAGAATATTGTTTTAAAATTTTTAAATTGTTGTGTTTTAAATTTCTTGTTTTTGTGTTTAACTAATGTTTTAATGTTGTTTTTATCTTGTTGTAAACCGCCCAGAGACGTAAGTTTTGGGCGGAATAAAAATATGTTAGTTAGTTTGTTAGATAGATAAATAAATAAATAAATAAATTTCTCCTACCTGGGAGGATATAAATGGAAAATGGCTTATTGTCTGGAGAAAAATTTGCTCCATGAGGCTTTCTTTCTTGATAAAAATGAAGATCTATCAATTTTGTGGTCACTGTTAAAATTCCATTGCTGATGGACACACCCAGCATGGGTCCACCTCAGTCAGACTGGATGATCTGCTGGTTCTCTTGAGATAATTGTGATTCTTTAATCCTCTAAGAACTCTCATTCTGCTTGAAACTAGAGTAATGCCTCAGAATACCACTTTATGTCTCATTTGATATGGCTCAAATTAGACTTTCTAAAATAAACCCTGTTCAACCATTCCTTCGGTTTTGTGCCTAAATTTGAATGTTTTGCTGCTCACAAGGCCATGCCTTACTATGGGAACATGCTGTGTTGGAAATAGGCAGTGGGTAAGTAGGTAGAAAGGTATGTGCAGACATACACTGGACTTTTTGTGACTACCTAGGAACCTGGGCTTGTCTGGAAAAGGCTGTAAAGAAAGGGCTGTAGTGGCAGAACCTACCAAAGTAAATCTGTAGAGCGAAATCTAGTTGGCTTAAAGCTTGTTTCACATGTACATTTAAGCATAGTCCTGTGTTCTTAAAACAACCTAACAAAGTGAAATTTAATTCAGGTGTTGAACATTTTATAGTAATGCTGTGGCAATATTGTGTGCCACAACAAGCAATGCAACAGTTGATGCTAATATTGGTTTGCAGATTTCACTTATTGAGATAAGGAAGTGAAGTGTGATGTTGTCATGGTGACCTGCCTATAAGAGAGTACAAGGAGAACTAAGCTGCTGAATAATTGATATGCTCCTAAGATCAGGAATGATTTACATGCTGTTCTCTTTGATGTTCAGGCAGACTTCAAACATTTTTAAAATCATCAGGCAGCACACAAGCCAAACTTGTGACTAGTTTACCAAAGCCATTTTGATTGATCTGTATATTATGTGCTTATAAATAACATTAATGCAACACAATGACCCCAGCCCAGCTCTGTCTGTGTAGCAGCTGCAGGCTCAAACTAGCTTTTCAGCAGGGAGGAGATGGGCAGTATTAACACAGCCTTCTTCACCTTGTCCTAAACAGCTAATCAAGGAAGCTAACTGGGGCTGTACATGTTTTGGTGAAGCAGTCTGGGGAAATCATGGACACACAATAGCAGTTTCCATTTGTTGTTGCCTGCAAACCAAAGGATAACACACGGCCCCTAACTTGATTGGTATGATTGTGTTAAAGGCCATAGCCTTACACATTTGCTTATACATAAATCCCACAGGCGGAAACAATATTGGTTATTAATAGCAAAACAATACTGACTGAAATGACAAGAAGTACTTGGGAGGAAACTGTGACTGGGTCTTCCATATGTAATATGTTCAGTGACATATTCATGAAATACACATTCATTCTACCATACAGTGTATTTTCAATATGTTCTACATGCATGTGCATACCTAATCATAGTCTACAGACTAAAATGGAAGAGAGAACGAAGAAATATTTGGTTCATTGCATAGTTATAATGATCTTCAAAAGCTTTTATTATTGAATCAGTTTAAAGTATTGGGTAGCCACCTTAAGTTACAGTTTGTGAGCCACAGCATAAGTGCTCCTGCCCCAAATCTATCATCACTACCTCCAGTAGTTGTCTGTATTACAAGTGCTACCTTGTATCTTTTTTGGAATGGCCTATTTTTGGTTGAGAACAAGAATATGAGCTGTCATTAGGGCAAAGGGGACAAGAAAGTGGGACAGCATGGAACTTCTTTAATAAATAGAAAGCTTGAGAATATCTCTGATTAACATGGCCACGTCAACTCCCACAGACTGGTCAGGCATGTTAATATTCATTGTGAATCCTTCCTTTTTCTTCAGTTTAATCAACTGTCTTTAATTACGTTGAGATATCATGTTTAATATATCCTCTGACAACAACATGGCAAAACACCCAGTTAGTTTCAGAGATGTTTATTTTTGGTAGCTGCTGCTCAGATGTCCTTTTAATCTAATATGTGTTTCTGCTTATGTATTCATTTCTGTCTGATATGAAACCAAAAAACAGCTATAGACTTTGGCTTTTCCATTATGACTTAAAGATCAGAAATGGATAGATTTCATAGGCCTTCACATGCCATCAGATATTATAATGAAGCATGGGAACGATCTGCATTTACCCCTACACATGTATAAATGGATACATGTACAGTACAATAATTTTATGAGAAGGCTGACCAGTAATAATATATTGTGTGTAATAATGCCATGGCTCATATCATTTCCCGTCTACATTTCTAGTGTAACATCACTAAGCCAGTTATTCCAAAGGCAGCTGAGGTGCTTGCTCTATAGTAACTGAAGTCAATTAGGCTACTTCTGGGATAAGTGGTGTGAGAGCATTACTAACAAGTTAAAATTGTCTTTAACTAAAGTACTGAATTGTTGTTGACTTCTCTGTTGGCCTGGTATTGTGTTTTTGGCTTTTTACTTCTAGGTTGTCCTCTAAATAAAAAGGAGGTGGGCTTTTTTTTTAAAAAAAACCTGTTTTTAAAAAGCAATGCTTAAGCAAGGAGTAGTAAAAGCGAGATCTGCAGATAATTATACAGTAGTGCATTTCCATAGAATAAACTTCTAAATAGCCTGTTGGAACTCTATAGTAGCTATAGCTATAGCAGAAGACATATGTTTTAAATTCTTCCTATACCTCTATGTGACTGAGTGGTGTGGCTATATGACTAATGGCTCACTTGGCTGCAAGTGAGATCTCAAACTGTCTATTGATGGGATAGCCAGGATTGGGAGAAATGGAGGCAACACAAGTGTGGTGAAACCTATGTAATGAAAAGGCTTGATGGGTAGCCAGAAGGACTTGGAGGACTGTGGCTGTAATCAAGTTATGAATAGCTGGTTTCTAGGTAAATTGGCTTCATACCCAATGGACCGGCCTTACCATGTGGTGGGGTGAAAGCAGTTCACTTCAGGCAGCAAATTGTGGGCCAGTTCAGAGGGGCTACAGTACCTCTCCCATGGATGGCTTACTGGGGAAGGAAGGAATGGCATTGCACTGTATTTCCTCTTCCTTTCCTAATAGAATATGAAAGAATGTGTTCTGCCTCATTTGTTCTTTGCTTCAAGCAGTGGAGTCATGGGCTGACAGGACACTGGTACCCAGACTTTTCCTCTACATCCAGAAGTAACTCTAACCCCACCAGAATTTCTCATAGCCACTTGAGAGGCTTTAAGTTGGTATAGAATGCTGCATTCTCCTTACCCTGTTTGTTCATCTCTCTTACATTTAAGGCTGAATATACATGTATGTCTATTTGGAGGGAGCCACCCCAGAGCACTTTCCAGATTACAGCCTAGAACAGCAGTAAAATGCTTTGGCTTGGCAGGATCGTATTGAAAATGATCGCCAGAATCTCAAATTTCAACAATGGGAAAATACAGCTATTCTTTTGCAATGGACTTACTACGTTGTAGCACTAAATCACAAAGATAAAATCCAAAGTAAGGCATCGGAAATGTGAACGGCACCTTGCTGTCAGCACAGGGACTGTGGTGTCACAACACAGGAAGTATGGAAGCACACTTTGCAGATCCATAGTGACACTGTGGATAAGGGTTAATCTGGAAAGCGTCCTGCAGTCAATGATAGGTTAACATTGTTATATGTAGATTGGATTTGTTCCTTTCATACTATTCTTTAAAAGATGGATATTAAAATATTTTTTCATTACCAGAGAAGAATTGCTTTATACATAAAAAGGAATAATTTGATTGCTTTAAACAGCAATGTTAGATTTGGAAAAATCTGTTTAACTATCTCTTCAGCTTGAATAGCTGCTAGTGAAACAATGAGGGAAGCGGTGATTGTCAAATTGATGCTGTATTTGAATAATTTTACAAGACTAATATAGTATTCTCTCTGCTTCTTATATTTCCAAAAAATATAAATTTGACCCATGTCAAATGGGTGCTGTATTTGGATAATGTTACAAGACCAATATAGTATTCTCTCTGCTTTTTATATTTCCAAGAGAACACTATTTATAGCGAACTTTCTGGGAAAATATAATCACTTTATTTTTATAAGTCTGATTTGTTGTGTTATTTTGGAACATACCTTGGTTTTTAAAAGGCTTGATACAAAATGTACCCTTAAAAATGGGTTTAAACAAAATATATCCAAAATAAGTAATACATTTCATAAGCTCCCATAAAAGCTAATTATAGGTGGTGTCATTGCAAATGGGTGATATTTACCAAGCTTTGACCACTAATATCTATGTGAGAAAGTGCTATATAATATATTTCTTATATTCAAAATAGCACAAGTAACATGATATAATTGCACTTTCTCACATAGATATCATAGGTATTTTGGATAAATAGAAATCAAATGGCCTTGCGGGGAGGGAAGAAGGAAAAGCAAAGGGCAATGACCAGAAGTCAAATGGCAAAGATGTGCTCAAGTGCGAAAGTCAGAGGAGGTGCCCTTAGGAGCTATCCATCTGATATGTCACAGAGAAACACCTCCACAGATCCAGACAAGTTGGACTGTGGTCCGTTTACACCTTTCCTCATTGTGCAAGTTGTTGAGCAAGCGTTACCAAGTCAGAATAACTGAGCAACGAGAAGACATGGGTGTTCATGGGAGCAGGGCAAATCCCATATGGGATGTGGAAAATGTCATTTGAACACCTCACAGAATACCCTGTAACAATCTGTATTAATGATGGAATAAACTACAACTTGGAAGAGCTCACATTTTTTCTTTATTTCAAAACAGGTTTGGAGAGTTAATAATCAGGGAAGCAGCAGGGGGTGGAGAGTTAACTCTCTTACCCTATACCACATGTCAATTTGACTCTATGAGTGTAGGTAAAAGGAAGAAAAAATATAAGTTTCCATGATTAAAAAGCTCATTTAAAGGGACACTAAAAACTGGAGTCTGTGTATATTGAAATGTCTTCTGAAATTGAACGTTAGGCTTTAGGTGTACTCTGGACAGACTTTCAGCTGCTCACTTTTCCACATAAGTGTTCTCCTTCTCAGTTGTGTTAGAAGTAATTTCCTCCATGGTTGGCTGGCCAAAATAGTGGTTATAGCTGTGGTGGTCTCATATACAATGAAACAGAAACTTTGTGAGATATTTTGCCATTGTGAAATTAAAGTAAGAGGCAGAAGCTGACAGTAATGCATTGTTTTGAAATGGAAATTATGAACATGTTTCTCATGTTCTTTTTCTGTAATACATTTTACAAATGATCTTCCTTTTGGAGAAAGAAGCCAAAGACAATATAGTCCAAAAATTCATTTTGAGAGCACTAAATGTGCCTCCTTAGTGTACACAAAGTCTTTTTAAAAAAGTGTTGTTTAAGTGAACAAAGCCTAACCTCTTTGAGTGCTGCAGCCCTTTTAACATAGTAAGATGTGGGTTGACTTGGTTCACATTGCATTTCAACCTGTAGTGAACAAATTGCTTGACCAATGTGCCCAGATCACAGGTGACTATACATCTATCGTGCCACTCATATTGACTAGCAAAAGCAAATCGGCATAGGAAGATAAATCTGTGGCAATCTGCTGTTCACTATAGAAATAAGAACGTAAGAACAACCCTGCTGAACCAGGGTTCAACCTATTAATTTCCCCAGATTCCCAGCTTTCATTAAAAAAAAAAAAAAAAAAAAAGACTAGGTCTAGCCCTAGTAGAAGTGGAGTTGTGGAGGAAAATGTGTGGTCATTATTTTTCAAGTGTTTGGATTTTTTAGTGTATAATAACTTTTCCTCAATGAATCCCTGTGAGGATTCATTAGACACCTTCATTTCTTCTATTCTTTTTGACTGTCTTTGGACAGTAGATGAAGAGAAATGGGAAGCACCAAATGCAGATGCAAATGAAGAGCCAAAAGTCACACGGTGCTGTAAACGTATTTATTTAAGCTCAATGCATATTGGCTGAAGCCTTTTTCAGGGACAAAATATTATCCAGTGTAATCCTGTCACAAAAACACTTCTTCAAAAACAGGTAACAATATCTTGGACTAGTGGCAAGTCCAAGATGTTGTTACATGTTTTTGAAGAACTGTTTTTGTGACAGGATTACATTGGATAATATTTTGCCCCTGAAGAAGGCTTCAGCCGATATGCATTGGGCTTAAATAAACAAGTTCACAGCACTGTGGGACGTTTGTCTCTTCATTTGCATCTGTCTTTAGACATTGCCATCTGTCAACTGCCATGTGCCAACTACACCCCCTTCCCAACCGCAAGGCAGTGGGGTACTACTCAGTTTATCTTCTAGGAATTTTTCAAGTGTTTAGACTCTTTGATGTCTAATAACCTTTCCTCATAATGAATCCCTATGAGGATTCATTACACACCAAAGAGTCTAAACACCTCAAACTTTCCTAAAATATAAACTGAGTACCCAGTTGCTTGTGGGTTGGGAGGTAGTTGGCACATGGAATGCCACTAATTCCCCACCCCCACTCGCAAAGCAGTGAAGTCAAATGAACAGAAGAAATGAAGGTGTGTAATGAAGTCACCAAAGAATCCAAACACTTCAAAAATTCCTAAAAACTAAACTGAGTACCCCAGTGTGTGTTTGTGTGGGGGTGTAGTTGGCACATGGTAGTTGACAGCACTGTCCAATGACAGTCAAAATGAACAGAAGAAAAGAAGGTGTGCAATGAATCTTCATAGGGATTAATTGTGAGGAAAAGTTATCATACACCAAAGAATCCAAACATTTGAAAACCAATGACTGCACAGTTTGCTCCATAACTCCACTTCTACAAGGGCTAGAGCTTAACTTTAAAAAAAAAGCTGGGGATCCATGTTAGGGTTAGGATAGGGTGACTTTGAATCCCCGTTATTTCCTATGGCAGAAATATACAAAATCAGTAAAAATAAAAAATAAAAATAATTAAAGGTCAACCAAGTGCCCCACTGCCTTGAAATTTGGGTGGTAGGTGGCACCTATGGGGGCCTACCCATATCCCAATTTGATCCCCTTGAGACCTTTATAAGTGGTTTGAATCAATCCAAATCAAATTAAATCCAAATCGAATCTTGGGTGATTCGGTGGGACAGATTTGGACACAAAACAAATCAGGCATAATTCAATTTGGGCACAAATTGAATTGAAAAAAAATGATTTGTGCACATCCCTAGTAACTGCCAGTGTTCATCCCTTCATGAGATGAGCCAAGGCGGTTGCCTTAGGTAGAAGGTTACCGAGGTGTCAGTAAGGCAGCAAGATACCTCTCCCCTGTTGTGGTCAGAACAGCTCTTTGGGATCTATCTGACCCTTGCAAACTTTGCAAGAAGCACCTCTCCTCACACTCCTTGCAAAGCTTGCAAGAAACACAAGCAGATAAGAGAAGGCTGTTGGTAACACTGCCTTCCTTCTTGGCCCCTGCACCACTTTCAAAGCTTTCAAGGGTTGGTTTTAAAAGGGCTGGCCTGCACCAGGGCATGGAACAAGGCAGCATTTGGAACCTCACTCCAGGTGCTGCAGTACCTTGGGCTTCCTCTGCCTGGAGTTCAGTGATTGGTGCGTATAAGTCTGATCCTATCGTAGTGGGATCAATTTAAAGTGCTGTTGTTAGCCTTTAAAGCCTTCAGCAAGCTAAGACTAGTTTCTTTCAAGGACCTCTTTCTCCCATAAACCTGCCCGAGAGAGTTCAGTGTTGGAGGCTCTGCTCTCTGTCCCACTTTATATGAGATTAGACAGACAAAGCACATAGGCTCAAAATATCCCTATTTATCAGGCACATTCCCCAGTAAAACACTGTCCCAATTTTGTTCCTATTTCTGCCTCTTGAGGATGTGATTTTTCTCTCTCTCACGAGTTGGTAGAGTTGTCATTCTTCAGGATTCAACTCCCTCTGCTGAGTCTTTAGAAATTAAATCGCCAAGTAGATGGGTGTGTGTCTCTCTAGCACACATGCATGTAAATGAATGCACAGCAGTAATTGAATGTTATAAGTAATTGTGTCTAGCAGGTGCAATTCTTTCTTCAGCAGTATGAAATAGTGTGTGTATTGGTGGGGAGGTTCAGGCAATGCTCTTTGGTATAAGAATGGGATGTTATAAGTGTACCCTATTTTCATCGGCAAAATGTTGGAGGTTATGCTTTTAATGGGCTGAAATATAGAGCTTCTGCTGTTATCCACATCTGGACTTCACAGACAGCAGAGTAGAGGCATGGCGGATTCTGCTCTTCCACTATGTCTAGTTTATAACTAACAAGTTTTTTATTGATTGATTGATTTGATTTTATATACTGCCCTTCCAAAAATGGCTCAGGATGGTTTTACACATCCCCTTCTAGTTACAAATAGGCAATAAAGTCCAGGAGCAAAATTACACTTTATATCCTGCCCTTCCTCTTCCAAGGAAGTAAGAGCAGCATGTGGTTATTATGCTTCCCATCCCCACCAATAACTGTGCGAGATAAGTCAGCTTGAGGGACAGTGACTGACCCAATGTCACCCATGGTTCCAACTGTCCTGATTCTTACCTGGGATTGTCATGGCCATCAGATGACCATCCTGGGTAACTTCCAGTTCTGGAAAAATCAGGGATATGGGCTGTCAAGAACTGAGTCAGGCAGGGGGCACTGCTGCCCCTCCTCGTCCCTCTGGAGTGTGCTTCCCCTTTTCCTGTGCACCATGCCATTGTTATTCGTTCCTCCCCTTAACTCACCACCCAGCAGGCTTCTCCATCCCCTCCTGTATTAAAGGTAAAGCATGCTGTCAGTCGATTTCGACTCCTGGCGCCCACAGAGCCCTGTGGTTTTCTTTGGTAGCATGCAGGAGGGGCTTGCCATTGCCTCGTCCTGCGCAGTATGAGATGATGCCTTTCAGCATCTTCCTATATCGCTGCTGCCTGATATAATACCAGGGGGGATTCGAACCAGCAACTTTCTGCTTGTTAGTTAAGCGTTTCCCCACTGCGCCACTTGAGAAATACAGCGTTGTTCCCACTGCCTTCACTGGCCACTGACATAGGGGTTGCAAGCCCTCATAGCTCATTGCCATTTCCTGCCTCCTTTCCCCCTTCATTGGGGTCGCCTTAACTTCTGGGGCTTAGACTGAGGAGTACTGTCCTGGACCAGCTGCTCTCCCCTGACAAGCTTGAACTCTCAGGCGCAAGCCAAACAGCAGTTGCCGCTGTCTGGTGGAGTTGGCTGGCAATGGGAACTCCTTGGCAGGACCCTTTATAGGAACAGCAGCCTGCTCTGCACATGAGGATTCTGCCCCTCCTCAACACTTGGCTGTGGTTCTCTCAGCCCAGATAGGGCTCCCATGCAAGGCCATATCTAGTTTTTATGGGGGCCAGGGAGAGAATAGTTTGCAGGGCAGCCCTATGATTTTATTTATTTATTGTTAAATTTGTATACTGCCTTTCATCAAAACAATCCCAAGGTGGTTCACACAGAAAATTAAAACAAGACTATAAATATTACACAATTAAAATATTAAGCTAGAATGAATCACAATTATGATTAATCACAGTTGCATTCTTTTTAAACGCTTATGCCCACCACTTTGAAAACGTTTAGCTATCCCACCAAGGCTGCCCCTAGATTGTGTCCCCCCCACCCACCCACTAATGAATCAGTATTCTGGCTCTGCCAAAATGAGAAGAATCTTTATTGCTATGTGACAACATGAGGCCCATGTAAGCACCAGAGGGGCTGGGCAACCACTCTTCTAGCTCCTCCTTCAAAGAGCCCTGCTTCCTTGGGGTCCTAGCGTGGGGTCACTGTGGCCAGCAACACTTGCTAAGGCACTGTAGGATTGTCAGGCATGTAGCTGGGCTTCTATGGTCACAGGCTAAAACAGGGTGTGCATATAGTGAGACTACATGCCCTGCATAACACTTGTGCACCTCCTGTAAAAGTCCATAATTCACACTATTATATCTAAAGATTCAACTGCATAAAATCCACTCCGTGTCTGACTGTTCATGGAAAAACCAGGATTATGCAGCTCAATACTATGTAAGCCACGGATTTCACCTAACCCCATTGATTTTGGTGGGTGTAGGCATGCCAAACTCTGCATCATGTTTTCACCTTACAGCAAAATTTCATGGCAGAAAGGCCAGAAGATGGTGCCAGAGTAATGCAGGAAACATCTTTGTTCATTATATTCATTTTGAGATCAATAATTTGTGTCAGATTTAACAGAACTGAGCTGCTATAAATGACTTTAGCTTTAATTGTGTGTGTTGCATTAGAAGTAACGGAATCTTCTTGGTTTTCTTTCTCAAATAATACCACCCCTAAGCAATACAAATATTTCCAAGGGATGGGGTTCACTTGGTTGAGCAAGCATTTTTTACCCTTGGGATATAGGTTTGATATCTGATCATACGGAACACAAGCAGTCTATCTAATCTTATCTATTATTTACATCAAATGGAAATGTGTGATGTTTACTTTTGCCAGTGGCAACAGGGTTTGTAAAATACCTCTGGATGGTCTAATAAAACAATAGTGCTGCATTCATGTCAGTGGATTTTATTGTGCTGTGTGGTTTAAAAAGGTGCTGATAAAGTTCCAGATATTTCTTTGCCTGACAAAAAAGAGAACTATTCTATACAAGTTGCAAAATGTTATACAGAAATCCAAGTTATGCTGAACAACCACTATGCCCTTGTGTTACTTGGTGCACACAGATTTTGTTGTAAGACATTTCTGTTTGTAGAATGTTCACAGACAAATAATAAGTGCTTCTTGATTTGTGTGTTGTGTGTGTGTGTGTGTGTGTGTGTATACATACACCACACCACACCTATCTCTATAAATTAGATTATTACTTTTGAGAAACAGCAGTAATATATTATACAGTAGTATGGATGACCTAAGTTCAAGTATACTGTTGTTTTCCCTAGATAATACAGATGGTTCACAAATGCAAAACAATACCTTTCGTATCCAGGAAGCAAGCAAGGTTGCATCCATATCGCTGGCAATTAACTTCTCTCTGGCTAATCTATGTTTGTGAAAAGCACATCCCATCATTAATCTGACTAGAGAGACAAGCTGAATGTGTTGATCAAGGTAAGATTTAAACCTTTATTTGTGGATTGTGGTCTTGGTTTCAGCTGTATTCATCATAAACTGTCTTAGTGTCTAATTTTCTGTATTTTGGTATTAAAATATTTATTCTCACATCTGAGATAGGGTAAGGTTTCTGATTTAAACACAAGTGTATAATTATTTGTATTAGGGCATGTAAGTGGGCTTTGTGCTCTTAGGTCACAAGAGAATATGCTGCAGTAATTTTATATGTGAGCTCGAGGAGCAGTAAAAGAAATGATGTAGTATGGTAATCAGTCTGTAAGAGGAAAGATACATATGTATTCTGCCCAAGTGGTAGCTTCAAGCTGTAGAAACACATTTGCTGTAAAGCAAAAGGTATTTGATTTATCTTGCTACTTGTGTGGCAGGGGTGGGCAAACGTGGCCCTCCAGCTGTTGTTGAACTATATTGCCCATCTTCCCCTGCCACAATAAATTGTGGCTGGGGATGCTGAGTGTTGTAGTCCAAAAACAGTTGGAGGGCCACGTTTGCCCACCCCTGTTGCCCACCCCCTTTTTATTTTATTTTATTTTCGTTCTGTGGCTTGCTTTGATTCATGGCAGGTCTGTTGCCCTGCCATAAACAAGGTGATGAAAAACCAGATATTAAGAGTTAGCTTTGCCCTTCAATTATGGATAAATGCAATTATGTTTTAAAATCAAAACAAGGCATTAACATCTCACCAAACAGCTGTTTGGCACCCATCATACTCAAAATGAATTATTTGGTATTTTCCAAACAGCGTTACATTTGCATTTGAGTGCTTGTGGAGAGAAGAAGCCAAAGACAGATATTTCATACAATTAATGACTGCCTCCGTAACTTTAGTGAGTACTATCATATTGAATGAGTAGGTGCACAAAGGGAAACACCAGTTCTGGGGGACAGAAGGCAGTTTTCCACATAGGGCCTTTAAAGCCCTTTAGCTTGCACCTCCTCCAAAATGAAGGATGTGCATTCACATATCGGGCAGATTTACCCCAAAGTCCCTGAGAGCTATTGGGGAGCGCTTCACACAAAATTTGAGGTTTTAATTGTGCATTATAGTGCAGCCTGATTTATATCCGGGGTAAAAACAATCCACTTTTTGCATTGGGTTTTTTATGAAGACCCCTGATAACTGGGCAAAGAGGCACTTTTTAAAACATGGTGATTCTCTTTATTTAGCAGGGGGAGAGTAACTGGCCCTATCCACCCCCAGCACAGTACCTCCAGTGACTGTTGCTGGTGTCTGTCAGTTTCTTATTAAATTGTGAGCCCTTTGGGGACAGGGAGCCATCTTATTTATTATTTCTCTTTGTAAACCACTTTGGAAACTTTTATTGAAAAGCGGTAATATAAATGGTTGTTGTTGGTGAAGTGCATTTGACAAAGGAAAGACCTATCCTATCTATCTATCTGGCACAAGTTCTGGTACATCACCTCTAGTTGGCCCTTGTCTCTCATCAAAATACACCACATTGCAAATTCTGACCTCTCCACTTGCAGGATCAAGGATTCTGTAATCTGTATCACTTTTGGCCAGATGCATATCCAAATAACACTCACAGTTCACATCTGCAATTGAGTTTGGTTCTCTTGGTCTTTGGGGCAGATGCCTAAGCCTTTGAGCCAAACACTCTGATATGGTTTAGAGAGGGTTGGCGCCCATGCCATAGTTCAAATGGTGTATTGTCTATTGCTTTGGTGGGCAATCTGTTTTGCAAGTAATTTGCAGTCATCACTGCTTCTCCCCAGAATTTATTTGCCAAACTAACATCATATAACATGCATCTGGTCATTTCTAGTAGAAAGCGATTTTTCCTCTCTCCCACACCATTGAGTTCTGGTGTGTTTGGGGGAGTAGGTTCATGTGAAATCCTATCTTCCTTTAGGAATCTTTTCATATCATTTGACATGTATTCACCTCCATTGTTTGACCTTAGTTTCTGTGGCTTTCTTCCAAATTTGTTATTGACCAGTGCAACATACTCTTTAAATTTTCCAAACACTTGACATTTCTCTCTCAGAGGAGATACATAAGTAAATCTTGAAAAACCATCAATAAATGTGCATATGTAGTGATTGCCTCTCATACTATTTTCAAATGGACCACAGACATCAGAATGTATACATCTCAGAGGATGTTGTGACTCCCTCTGTGTCTATCCAGAAAAACTGAGTCTCACCTCTTTATTAAGTATGCAACATCTATATATATAATTCTCTAAGACATTCTGTGCCTAATCCCGTGTGTGGCAGCTGTCACGTGAGTTTATGATAAGAAGCACCGTGCTGATTGGGCAGTGGGGATTCCATATGCAGATGGGGGGAGGAGCCTGTGATGGTTAAGGTCAGTTGGAATGCAACTGCTACTGGTCAGAATGTGTTCTTGATTGTAGAGGAGAAATCTATCTATCTATCTATCTATCTATCTATCTATCTATCTATCTATCTATCTATCTATCTAAAAGGATAGTGAGCAGGGGTCTGTGAAGAGAGGGGTCATGAGGGAGGAAAGAGCCCCTTCAGGAGAAGGAGGTTGCCTTTGTGTGAATTAGATGAGGAAACAAGATCACTTAACTCAAGAAGGGGAGGGGGGGAAGAAAGACAGAAGAGAAGAGTGAGAGAAGGAGAAAGAAAGAGAGAAAAAGAAGGGGGGAAGAGAGAAAGAAGGAAGGAAGGGCGAGGGACGGGCCCGAGCCTGTCAGCAGCCTGAGGAGAACGAGTGGCCATGGAGGCAGTGGCAGCAAGGAAGGGCCCAGTCAACCACTGTTGCTGTTTGGGGCTACCGAGGCCATGGGCAGAGGGAGGGAGGCAGGTGGGCAGACAAGGGACGGGCTCAGGCCTGTCAGTGGACTGAGGGGAACAAGCGGCCATGACGGTGGCGGCAGCAAGAAGGGCCCGATCAACTGCTGCTGCTCCTGTGGAAGGAGCAGGAGCAGTGCTTGGGTGAGGGTAGGGAGGACTCTGGGGATAGAGGGCTACAGCTTGGCCAATAGATGCCACAACGCTGCAGCCGTGACCAAGAGGGGTGAGGGGGATGGAGTCAAGGGATGGAGGAGTGACCAAGAGGGATGAGGGGGATTCAAGTAACAGAATGGAGGAGCAGGAGCAGGTGTGCGGCTCAGGTGAGGGTGGAGAGATCTCTGAGGTGATGGGGCCTGTGGCAGTGGGTGAGGGGAGCAATCAAGTACTAGTGTTCAATCAACTAGCTAACTAGGTTAAGCTAGCTGACATTTAATCATGGCTTCTTTGCATGATTCCACTTTAAAATCCTTCATTAGTCCATTTTTAAAATCCTTCATTAGTCCATTTTTGTCAAGCTCATTTATCACACATATTTGCCTATGTGCTAGTCTTTTATGCCATGTAGCAGAACAATTCTGGTGTTTACATGAGGCTGTGAGGCTTGCCTGTTCAGTTACACAGTCCAATTGGAAAAGCCCATCTTTACACATATAGGCTGTCATAATTAAATCATCATCTTTGGTAATTTAGCAAACTTTGTTCTCAAAAGTCACTTTGCAACCCTTATTGACTCCATGTCCCACAGAGATCAAGTTACTATCCATATCAGGGACTAAGAGAGCATCCTAGATAAACATCCTTTCAGTCTGTCCATCAGACTGCCTGCAGTGCAGTTCAGCTTTTTCTCTCCTCAATGAATAAATTTTGTTCTCATTAGCAAAAACAAAACCCAGGAACTTTGTAATTTTTGTCTAAATCAGAGGAAGTTCAGAGGAATTCCAAATATTTTTGGTAGCTCCGGAATCAATAATAAAATATTTCCTTTTATACGTGGTTGCTACATTGAAAGTCTTGGCTCTTTGACTGCCTCTGTGTGTGTTCTGTTCCTCAAAGCCAGCATGCTGTCTGCTACCCTGCTTGTCAGAAAAGCTTTTCCTCTTTCCTGTTGTATTCACAGACTGTGTGACATCATTGTAGTCATGGTAACCAGGTTTCCCTCCTCTGGAGTTCTCTCTACTTTCCCCACCTTTGGGCTCCAGACAATTAGCATGCAAATACCTGCTTTGCTACAGCTAAAAGAATGCTTCTGTTTGCTGTAGAAGGCTGTAGTTTTGTCACCATGCTTTGGGGGATCTATTTCTCATTGAGACTGAAATCTTGCAAGCATGCAATATCAGTTTCCAATTCAAGCTTATTACTTGAAACTTCTAGGGCCAGCTTTACGCTATCCTAACTCTGTTGCAAAGATCTCAGAATCAAACCAATTAACACTTGATCATCCAAAGTAGATCCATGTTGTTTAAGTAACCTGTGAATCTCCTGCATTCCATTTATATGGGCTGTAAGATTCCCTCCCTCTTCGAGCTGCATTTTACAAATCCTTTGAATTAAAAAAACCAGCAGTGTTGGGGAAGACTCTGCCATACTGCCTCTTGAGCTTTCCCCACACCTCTGAGGCAACTTTAGTCTCTTTGAAATGCATTACTATGTCATTACTTTCATTCAGGAGAATCAAGCCGTATGCTTTGCAGTTCTGTAAATCCCACTCCTTGGGCAGCACCTCATCCATTGGTCATGGTTCTGTGAGAACTTCAATTAGTCCTTTTGCCATCAGAAGGGCTTCCATTTTCATAACCCATTGATTATAATTCCTTCCATTCAGCTTGGAGATGGCAGCGTTGCTCGCCTCTGGGTCTTTCTAACTCACTCAGCTGCACTTTAAAGGAAAAAAACTCTGCTGCAGACTCTTGGGCTGCAGGGCCAGTAACCCTGTTGGGGTTTGTGATTATTTTAGCAAAGTCCAAGGATGCTACCACTCCAGTTGCAAAGTGCAGAGTTTAGTTGTTGCAGCTATTTATGGAATACCATGAAGATCACTGTAGAGTCTAAACTAAATTGATTTGTTGGTGAAGTACATTTGAGATAGGAAAGATCTATCCTATCTATCAGCGACATAATGAATAGGTAGGGAGAGAGATATATATGTTTTTATCTTCTCTCTAGGAGGAAAGGAAGGGGACGGACTCACAGGAACCACCTGAGAAGTCAAAGCAGGGGTCATAGAGTAGAGGCAAGCAGGGACAGGTAAGGAGACCCTCACTAACTACCTCTACTCCCAATGCCTCTAGTGGCCATTAGGATAATTGGTGCAAAAGGTCAATGCACTGGAATTTCATCTCAACAAAATGATCTCAATGTCTGCTCCAGTTCAGGGAGAAAGCACAGAAGTTAGTTCTTGGATGGGTTAGAGAGAGCATGTGTGAAGAAGACCGGCTGCTATGATGCCTGTTGCCTGCCTCTGGCTGGCGTGTCACTGCTTGCTGTAGCATGCAATGGACATCCAGGACTGGCAGAAACAATCAGTGGCCTCTCTGGTTGTGTTGGCTCCAAGCATAATTCTTGCCATAGTCCCAGCTTCAAGAAATAGCTAGAGTACTAGTTCAGAAAGAGAAGTGCCCAGAAGCCCTGTTTCCAATGGCACGAGGCACAAACCCTGATAGTAGTCCAATATCTAGTGAATTAGAACCTCATAAGAAGTCCTGTCCTGTTCCCCAAAGCATTGCTCCATCTTCTCTTATTTCCTTGTGCTCCATTTCCATTCCCCACCTGGTGAATACAGCAAGGCAGCCAGCTAGACTTAGGCAATTTGACAATAGTGTGCAAGGTTCCAGGCTAGAGGACTGTCCCTATAAGTATTTTTAGTTAACCCAGAGGGGACAGAGACTGGGATAGGCAGCTAGGTGAAGGGAGGAAAGGGCTCAGTCTTGTCAGAGCAAGTTGTCAGCTCGGAGCTGTGTGAGGTCATGTGGCTTCATACTGATTCCACTGCTCTCCCCTTTCCTGGAGGGCACTGGTTGATTTCTGGCTGCTGTCCTTTTTATTGTCTGTAGCAGGGTCTGCCCCCAGGAGCCTCCTCTTCTCTAGGCTCCCACTCTTAAGTCAGGATGGGACAATCTTGCAGACTGTGTACTCTTCTCCCTTTATGGCTCAGTTATGTGAAGTCACTGAATGCCTACATTATTTCAACTGTTGAAGGAAGGGCCAGGAACTGTAGTCTGCGTATTATTGGTGAAAAGGTATACACATAGGTGGGCAGAGGGTGCTGAATTTCTAGTATGGTGTTTCAACAGGAGCATTTGCATCATCCCCTGGAGGCTTTACAGACAGGGCTTTTAATTCGAATCCACTCTGGATTGGAGTGTGCCAGTCCACATATTAGTTTTGTTTACCCCAACATCCCTGTGGGCTGTCAGGGACGAGTAGACACCTAACTCTGCTTTCCCCTGAATTACTGTTAAGAATTACTGCGCAGTCTTGCTTGGCCCGAATGATGTCCGGGGTAAAAAAAATTCTCTATTTGCAGCAGTTTTGTGGTTTTTTTAAGCCAGGCTTTCTGGTATTCCCCACCGCTTCTCCTGAGATATGTGGAATGGCCATTGGCAGTAATTTGGCTTTTTAAAAAACACAGTGAAGGAAAGTTTGACAGCTGTGTTGTCTGCTCTGAGTGATTTGCAATTGTGTGCACTGGGGGCAGGGGTGGACACAGAGTTCAGTTTGGGTTTCAGCTATCATTACTTCCTATCTCCCAAGCACTGAGCAAAACGCCGTCTGAATCCAACTGAAAGCCAAGCAAGGGGGCTTGAAAGTGGGGGGAACGGCCCCCCTCCCTCTCAGAGGATCCACTGCTGTTGCTACCGTGGAGCAAGAGGAAGCAGGGAGGAGCATGCAAAATGCTAGTTCTGCATCACTAGGCAGTGTGTGATCACTGGCGGGGGCGGGGAGTTGGATTCAGTGGGGGAGCAGCTGCTTCTTCCCACTAAAGTCTTTGAGCTCTAAATAATAGATCTTTGTCCAGCTGGGATACATGCCTATGGTGGCTTCTCAGCTCACAAGCAGACGGTTCCTGCATGAAGCTTCTTCCTCCTCCTCTCCCCAGCCTCATTCTGCTCCCCTTGCAGTAGCACAGGTAGAGAGAGGCAGAAAGAGAGTGAATTTCAGCAGCCCCTTCTCTCCATGACAAGCCACCTGGGATGACTGCTTCTTAACCCTCCGGTGCCCGCTCTTTCGGCAAGAAGGTGCTGTTGTTCATTCCCACAGGGAGGGGAGCGGCTCAGAAGAAGCAGAGCATCAGCAGTAACGAACGGGTGCCTAGCTATGTGTCACATCGCCTCCCATTCCTCTCAAAAAAGACACACCCACCCCACCCAAGCATGTGGCAGCAGTCCTCACAAGCATGGAATGGAAGCAAATACACACTGCAGCCCATCATACAACTGCATTTTGCAAACTCAAAGTCAACAACAACACACATGGTGCCAGGCTTGGATCCCTGTCTTCTTCCCCCCTCTCCCCATGCTGCCACATCTCAGCTCCCTCAGGGGTTCTCTCTTCCCCTACCCCTTCTCTGTCCAGGACGACCAGCACAAAACGGAAAGTAAGCCGCCCTAAAATGCCCAGAGCTCCCCATGCCCCCCTCCCGTGCCTGTGTAGGGAGGGAGGGACTGATTGTGTCGTTGGGATGTGCAAGCTGGCTCTCTTCTGCTGCGGACCTCTTCTGCGGACCATGGTTCATCAGCGGCAGCAGTCTCTGGCAGTCTTCCACTCCTCCTCTATAGCTGTCAAACTAACAGCAACAAGAAAGTTCTCTCGCTCTCCTCCTCTCTGATGTGATTTGTGATTAACTGGAGGAAAAATCCAGACTAAACCAGTGGGAATGCACAGGAAAAAGATCTGTCACGGACTGAGGAGAGTAGCCGAACCTATGTGAACTGTCCCTTTAAATCCCCAAATTAAAATCTCTTCAGATACCCCGGGCATGAAGGCATGTGTAAATAACTCCCTGGTGGCTATCATTACTAAGGGGAGGAAAACTAACAATTCAAGGGAGCACATCTACTTGTGAACTATTTGTGGAGAGGATCAGGTTGGGTATTGGTCATCATGATTAAGTACCTGCTATAGCCCATGGACCAGTAGGAGACTCATCACTGAAAACTCTGGGAAACAGAAGCACAGCCAGTTTATTCTGGCTTAATCAGTGCCCAGGTCTGAAAATCATTGTTTGCTGATAACTCATAAGGTCAGAGATTACCAAAGAGCCCAGAAAATTTTCTCTTAAGTAGCAAGCTATGCATCATGGGAAATCTTAAAAAGTAAGAGGGGAAAATACTTAGAATATCTTCTTCAACAAAATATTGCTTGTATTATTAAATAAGAACACACATCAACATTCCTTAATTACTTTGTCTTCTTGTATACATAGGAACATAGGAAGCTGCCATATACTGAGTCAGACCATTGGTCCATCTAGCCCAGTATTGTCTTCACAGACTGGCAGCGGCTTCTCCAAGGTTGCAGGCAGGAATCCCTCTCTCTCAGCCCTATCTTGGAGAAGCCAGGGAGGGAACTTGAAACCTTTTGCTCTTCCCAGAGCGGCTCCATCCCCTGAGGGGAATATCTTACAGTGCCCATCCCCTGAGGGGAATATCTTACAGTGCTCAGACATCAAGTCTCCCATTCATATGCAACCAGGGCAGACCCTGCTTAGGTAAGGGGACAAGTCATGCTTGCTACCATAAGACCAGCTCTACTGGTTTACATTTACTCTTGTTGTCGGAGAATTGGTTGGCAGGCATAATTGCTCTAGGGGTTATCAGATCTTAGTCCCTCAAGAAAGCACTCGTGGGTTGAAGAAAAAAGAAACGAGATTTCTTGGCCAAAGAAATCAGTTAGATGGCAGCAATTGGAGAAGGCTAGGGCAGTTCTGAAGCAGATGTGAAACTTACAGCATTCAACAGATCTACACAAGAGACAGTGTAGTCTGGATACTGGGGCTCAAATCTGTGACAGTTGCAAACTTTGTCTTTGTTGCATAATGCTTCTTATAATAAAAATGTTTGTTACTTAATATGGATTAGTAGCCTGCTTCACCAGATTATGATCAGCTAATATTTTTCTTCCCTTTCTGTAGGGCAGGAACTTTCATGTGAATGAAGCCAGAATATAATCTAGAAAGCCTTATACATATATAAGGAAGAGAACTTTTTTTGTATCCTGTTTCCATTGTTAGCTACGGGAGCCAAAGAAATTAGATTGAACCATTCCATATCTGATCATGGGGAAACCCTGACCGCACTTGTGATTGGTATTTAATTGGATTGAGGCCAGAAACCCGGGTGCAGATCCTTTTTATTCCCTCTACCCCCAAATAATCTTGTGCAATCCATATTACAAAGGTTGCATATTTCTGTTTGCTTTAGCCACAGGGTGTTTGTGCTTGTCATAGCCAAGCTACATCAATTGGAATAAACCTTTAACTGTGTCTTTTTTTAAAGATGGAAATTTCCATCTCTAACAAAGACAGGAGGATACTCAGGGCTGTCCTTAGAGACTCCTGGAGGGGTGCAGGGCCTGGGGCAAACCAGCCAGTGTGGGGGCCCCTTCCAGTTAATTTTAATGGGGGTTAAAAGGATGAGGCCTGGGGCAGTCGCCCTGCTCTAAGGACAGCCCTGAAGATACTGAATGGCAGCTATCAAAGTTCAATTTGAATACTTAATAATATTTAGCATTTTTATAGTACTTTCAAAGTGCTTCAGGTGGATTACCCTGCTGAAACTCTTGGAGCAACCCTGTAAGTAAATAAATATTGTTATCCCCATATTGCATAGCAGGCAATGCAATACAATGCTATGCTGCCTCATCATGGTATTCCTGGGAGGGATGAGCGAAGTATGCTGGGAGGGTCACCCAAAGCATGAAGGTCATCCCAGCTCCCCAGCTAAAACAAGCAGGTGCCTATATTGGGCAGCAGTAATATAGGAGGTACTGGAGGCAGATGATCTTCCGTGACAACGACAAAGGCATCATTTCGTACTGTGTGGGAGAAGGCAATGGTAAACCACTCCTGTATTTTACCAAGAAAACCACATGGATAGAAAAAATGGAATGATTGTCGATGTAGTGCCGGATGATGGGCCCCTCAGGTCGAATGGCACTCAACATGCTACTGAGGAAGAGCTGAGGATCTCTCAGAGTACCAATGGTGTTTATGACGCGGTTAGACTAAAGCCTTTTGGACGTCTAATGGCTGATGTGGCCGTGAGGGAAAAGAAAATCTGAAGCTGCAAAGACAGAATTACAATGGGAACGTGGAACATAAAAAGTATGACTATGGGAAAGCTCAACACAGTGAAAGATGAAATGAATTGACTGCAGACTGACATCTTGGGCATAAGTGAATTAAAATGGACTGGAAAGGGACACTTTCAGTCAGAAAATCATACCGTTTACTACATGAAAACCAAAGGAGGAATGGTATTGCTTTCATAGTCAGGAAGGATATCGCAATGACAGTACTTGGGTACAATGCGGTCAGTGACCAACTAATATCAATTAGATTTTGTGGACAACCCTTTAACATGACAGTTTTTCAAGTCTATGCCCCAACGACTGATGCAGAAGAAGAGGAAGTTGATGAGTTTTATGCTTAGGTTCAGTCTGAAATTGACAGAACATGCAAGCAAGATGTGACGCTGGTGGTTGGAGACTGCAATGCCAAAGTTGGAAAAGGTAAAGAGGAAAACACAGTCAGCCTATATGGCCTAGGAAACAGAAATGAAGCAGGAAAATGACTTATCAGTTTCTGCCAAGCCAATGATCCTTTCATTGCTAACACATTCTTCAAAAAACCAAAGCGGCGCCTATACACATGGACATCACCAGATGGAATACACAGAAATCAAATTGATTACATTATTGGTGCAAGGAGGTGGAAGAGCTCAGTTATAATAGCAAGGGCATGGCCGGGGGCCGACTGTGGAACCGATCACAAAAAGCTTGTGTGCAAGTTCCAAGTCAAGCTAAAGCAGAAAAACAAAGCTATCTAGCTTCCATGATATGATCTTGAGAATGTACCCACCATTTTCAAGGAGAACATCAGGAACTGCTTTGAAGTTCTGAACCTTATTGATAGGGAACCAGAGGAACTGTGGAATGAAATCAAAGAAGTTGTTAAGGATGAATGTGAAAAGACTGCCAAAGACCAAGAAACAGAAGAAAGCAAAATGGATGTTGGAACAGACGATGGAAATTGCCAAGAAGAGGAGAGAAGCCAAAGTCAAGAAAGATAAAGATCTCAGGAAGGAACTTAATAGAGAATTTCAGAAAGCTGTTGGAAGAGAAAAGGAGCAATATTACAATGTCATCTGTAACGACTTTGAGGATGGAAATAGACACGGAAAAACAAGGCAAGTTTCCCCAAAGATCTCTGAACTTAGAGGGAAGTTCCAAACTCGAATTGGTATGTTAAGGGATGCCAAAGGACAGATAGTAACTGACTCAGAGAAGATCAAACACAAATGGAAGGAGTATCCTGAAAATCTGTACAGCAGGGACGTCAACATCCAAGATACTCTAGAAGATATTCCTGACTTGCAAGAACCTCTAGTACGGGAAGATGATGTTAGATCAGCACTCCGATCATTACCAAGTTGGAAGGCTACAGGGATTGATGGAATAGCTACAGAAATATGGTAGGCAACAGAAGAAGAATCAGTCAAGGCTCTAATCAAACTATGCCAGCAAATTTGGAGAATGACACAGTGGCCAACAGATTGGAAGAGGTCAGTCTAATTTCACATGCTAGCAAATTAATGCTCAGGATCATCCAACGCAGATTAGAGCCCAAGGTGGAAAGGGAAATTCCCAATGTTCAAGCTGGTTTCAGAAAAGGCCAAGGAACAAGAGACATCATTGCTGATGCACGCTGGATAAGTGAGAAAGCCAAAGAATACCAGAAAAATCAATATGTGCTTCACTGACTAAACAAAAGCCTTTGATTGTGTCGACTGTATCAAGTTGTGGGATATCCTTAGGAAAACGGGCATCACAGAACATCTCATTGTTCTCATGAGAAGCCTATACACAGGACAGGAAACCACAGTCCAAACAGAACATGGTGAAACAGACTGGTTCCAGATCGGCAAAGGAGTAAGACAAGGCTGTATACTTTCTCCTTCTTTATTCAGTTTATATACTGAACATATACTGAGAGAAGCTGGATTGGAAGAAGATGAGTGTGATTTTAAAGTTGGAGGAAGAAATATCAATAACTTGTGCTATGCTGATGACACCACTCTGATAGCTGAGAATGTGGATGATCTGCAAGCTCTAGTAATGAAAGTCAAGGAGCACAGTGAAAAAATGGGACTACGACTTAATGTAAAGAAGACTGAACTAATGACAACGTGTACAGCAACCAGCCTCAGAATTGATAATGAAGCCACTGAAGTGGTGGATAGCTTCTGCCTTTTAGGATCGACCATCAACAGTCAAGGATCCAGCTGTCAAGAAATACGCCGCAGATTAGCACTTGGTAGGGTTGCAATGAGGGCCTTGGAAAGGATATTTAGATGCCGTGATGTGTCTACACCTACAAAGATTAGACTCGTTCAGACAATGGTTTTCCCTGTGACATTCTATGAATGCGAAAACTGGACTCTGAAGAAGCAAGATAGAAAAAGTATTGACGCTTTTGAACTTTGGTGCTGGAGAAGACTTTTGAGGATACCATGGACAGCCAGGAAAACAAACAAATGGCTCATAGAACAAATCAATCCAGAATTTCCACTTGAGGCACGAATGACCAGGCTCAAACTATCATACTTCGGACACATTATGCGAAGACCCAGCTACCTTGAGAAGACTATAATGCTGGGGGAAGTTGAAGGAAGGAGAAGAAGAGGACAACCAGCAACAAGGTGGATGGACTCGATCATGACAGCAATGAACAGGGGTGTATCTAGGGAAAATAGCGCCTAGGGTAAGCACTGAAATTGAGCACCTGTCCAAACAGGGATGATGGGACTTGTAGTTAACAATATCTGGAAATCTCTGTTAAAAGAAACACTGTACCATCTAGACTAGAACACTGTACCATCTAGACATGGTTGTTGATCAAAACCTGAAAACATGAGCCATCTCTGTTAAAGACTTAGAACAACAGTCAGGAGTAATGTGAGGATTCCAAGTGTCACTTTCTGTCTCATCTCATGCTTTTTAAAAAACATGACTTTGTCCTAGAGGATCACTTGCCCAAATAGCCAAAACAGGGGAAGAAGAAGGTGGCGGTGGGGTGGGGTGGGAGCCTATAAACCAGTGAATGATTCCTGCCAGCCTTTGTCTTGTGATGACTCTTGGCTCATGATGGGGTATATGTGCATTCACCACACTAGTGCTTACTTCAGCACCAGGAGGAAGGAGGATACATTAGTTTCCAACACTAGATGAGGAATTTGCAACAGGAGCAGACAGCCAAGTTCTGCCAGGGCCAAAACCAGCCCCTGCCAGACTAAGAAATCATTGTAATTTGCCCCTTCCTGTCACAAGCAGTGTGCTGTTCTTTTATTATTGACTCTAACTCTCAGATAATCCCAGTCATGGATGGAAAATTCAGGGTCAATTTACAAAAGACACATTTTCTACATGGAAGTTTCTTCTGTGCAGGTGTTGTGCAGAAACCCATGTGTAGTGATCAATGCATATGTACAGAGGCGTAACTATAGGGGGGGCAGGGAGGGCACGTGCCCCGGGCGCCATCTTTTCTGGTCACGTGGGGGGCGCCGCCATGACAAAAAAATTTTTTTAAAATTTTTTGTTAATACAAATGTTTCCTGCTCAGTGCAGCAGCATTGCAGCAGTCAAGGGAGCGCGTCAGCGCCCCCTCCCCCACGAGCGGTCCCTTCCGCGCCGCCCGCGCCCCCCTTGCTTTGCTGGCGCCTGGCGGCCAGTCAGTGGCCTGGCTTTGCGGCAGCAGCGGGCACTTGTGAGGAAAAACCTAAGTATAATGTAGTATGTTGGGGGGCGGGGGGGGCGGCGGGGGGGCACCATTTCAGTGCTTGCCCCGGGCGCCGTTTTCCCTAGTTACGCCTCTGCATATGTATCTATTCCGCCAGGGGCATAACAAGGTTGGAATGGGCCCAGAGACAAGATTTTAAAATGGGCCCCCAGCCCCTCATAGTCCAGGGTCTCCACACACCCCAGGCCCCCAAGGATTTAAGTCTGATATTCCAAAATAAGTATGCTGCCTGGAAATACATTTCACTGAATACACACATGCATACTTCACAATATATAGTGATATACATTGAGTACTGTATATTTGTGCTACTTTTAATGCCTAGAACACACTAGAAACACTAATTATTAAAATTGCCCCCTTGCTGCAGATTAGCAAAGGAGACTTTCAGCCATGGAGTGTGAGCCTATGTATGTTTTCTCAGAATTCTGAACAAATTCAGTAAAGTTTTATTCCAGGAGGTTTCTCACACGTGGCTTTTAAAGCCCTTTAACACACATCTCCTCTGGAATGGAGGTGCTGCATTCACATGTTGGCCAGATTTACCCTGAAGTCCCTGCGAGTTATTGGGGAGCCGTTCACACACAAGAAAAATAAAATAAAATAAAAGTATAACACATGCTTCACAGTTCTCACTCAGACCTTCTGGGTTGCAAAACAACTCGAATATAAGTGCATTTATAAATGAATGAATGAATAAATAAATAAATATAATATAATATTGTTTGTTCCAGAAGTTTTTGTAATTTTCTGTCATGAAACAAGCCACTTATAGGCCTTTTTAGATTGTTTTTGTTTTTAAAGCCAGCAAATTTTCCAATCTCTTTTAAATTCAATATTCAGAGACTTCTCAGTCTCCCCCCACCCATATCAAAGCCCTATGGCAAGCAGATCCCTATATATTGGGGGGGGTTTAACCACAAAAAGGAATTCACATTCTACCTGGCCAAGGCTGGGCTGCCTGGCCTGGGCAGAGGGTCTGCTGCGGATAACTGTGGTGGCCACTCTGCCTGCCACCTTCCTTGCTTGCTTGGGGCCTGCCGGCCTACTCGGGTTCAGGCTTCAGCGAGGCCTACACGGAGGCCTCTTTGGAAGCCTTGCCCATTTGCCGATCAGCTGAGAGGCGGGGAGAGAAGGAGCTGTGTTACTGTTTACAAGCTGCTCCAATTGTAGGCCAGAGGGCAAGACAAGCAGGAGAGAAGAAGGTGAACAGGGCAAGTGGCTGAGGGGCCTTGGGGCTGGGCAGGTGGGCAATGGGGTGGGGGTGGCAGGTACTGCCGTGGCGCCCCCCCCTCAGTGGTGCCTAAGGCACAAGCCCTGGCTGCCCCCCCCCCAGTTTCACCCATGGCAATGAATGCACCACTGAGAGACCTTAAAGGCCAAGTTGAAGACAGATCATCCTGGAGAGAATCTATCTGTGTGGTCGCTAAGGGTCGACACTAACTTGACAGCACTTAATCATCAATCAATCAATTCCATATTGCACCTGAGCTGAGACTGGGTGGCTTGCAAAACCCACCTAAAGAGCATATGGCAGAAACTAGAGTCAAGCCAGGATGCCTTGATTTGTAGCTCAGTTTCTTAGTTGCTATGCTGCATCAGCTCTCTACCCCAGCTTCTATATCTTTCCTTCCATAGAACATCAGTTTTGCATAATTGCCTCTAGTGGAGGCTATTGCACAACACATCTGCAGTTTTCTCAGTTTTAAGAATGAAGAATGTCGATGAAGGCGGCTGAGCTTATGACTGTATGAAACAATAATATGAAAATGAGATTACATAGAGGCAACATTAACAGTGTACACAGAAAATGTCACCTTAAGTGGTGCAGCGGGGGAATACTTGACTAACGAGCAGAAGGTTGCCAGTTCAAATCCCCACTGGTACTATATCGAACAGCAGCGATATAGGAAGATGCTGAAAGGCATCATCTCAGACTGCACAGGAGGAGGCAAAGGTAAACCCCTCCTGTATCCTGCCAAAGAAAACCGCAGAGCTCTGTGGGCGCCAGGAGTCAAAACCGACTTGACGGCACACTTTACTTTTACTTTACAAAGAAAATGCTATATAAATAAAACATGTCTAATTTTAAGGCACATCTCATTTTAAGTTAACATAGAAGCAGCATCCCAAAACAATAATAGGAAATAACTGAACTGATCCAATTTCTGAGGCTCTGTTTGTCTTATTTTTCAAAAGAGGCAAATCCGACTGAAAAAATTAGAGAGAACCACAACTACTGGATTACTTATGTTGAGCTGCATGGGAGCTGGACTATACTGTGTACTGGGATTAGATAGCCTTGTGACTCCTTCCAGTTTTATTGTTCTCTGAAGAAATGGGAGGTTACAAAGTATATATATTAATATCAAGCAAACTTGAAAGGAAGTAGACCTGTTTCCATGCTAAAATATATCTATGTAATTTACTGGGTTTTGTGCATATAGTGTTATACTAGAATCCTTCCATCCCTTTTTAATAGGATTTGTGCTTGCTATGAGCTCACAATATGTGGGCAAGGTTGATAAGGAGCACATTTTTTCTGAGTTCTGCAGGTCAATGGGTATATTTTTATCTTCTCTGAAGATAAACTTTTATTGCTCTGTGGAGCACTATAGAAAATGTAGGCTTCAGCTGACTCTCCTAGATTCCTGCTTATCATTCATTTATAGAGCAGCATCTACATAAAGTATGTGTTTGTCCAGAAGAAAATAAAATGCAAAAATCATTCACTGAATATGTCTTGCCCTCAGGGGTGTAGCTATAATTGAGCAAATGGATTCAAAGAATCCGGGTCCCCCAGCTCCAGAGGGCCCCCCAGCTCCACCCCTCCCTATTTTCTTCATTATCTCCCTCACAAGGGGCCCGTCAGGGAGAGGGGAGAACACAGGCCCGCTCTCCTCTAGCTACACTACTGTTTGCACTATTTTTGTTTCAATGTATATTTCTAAAGAAAGGAGACGAACATAAACACCTGTGCTAACATAGCTGGATTTTCTTATATTTTCTTAAAGCAGAACAAAATGACTTTATTTTGAATTTAAACATTCCTTCAATCCCTGAACGGGTTTCCTAAAAATGTAGGGATAAGGGTTTTTTGTTTTGTTTTGTTTTTTAAAATCTCAATTTGTGGAGTGAAGTCCAAAGGCAGAAATATGCTCTGTTTTTAATGTTGAGTTGTTGTAAACACTTTGCTGATCCAATTTTAGAACTTCTGGAAACTGAGTTGTAAATCTTATTAAATAGTTATAAAATAGTCTCCTTGTGTCTCCACACTTAATATTTTATATACAATATAGCTAGTAATTATCCAGAATGGCTTTTATTCAGTTTCAGGTTTTTCTATTCCACCTCTAATTCAAAGCTGGATCAAGTTATATCTTGTCCCTTTGCATTGTGGTAGAGTAAGATTGAACATTCCCACCCCATCCTCTAAGTATACCTCTTCTGCTGGATATCCACATATGAGCATAATGTTTGAACAAAGCATGCATATGAAAAACCTAGCACAGTGTGGCTGAATTATGAGGTTGATTCCTGGATCAATCGCATGATCTAGGGGTTAGATCATATTTTGGATCAAAATGGAATTGAATCAAAACCTCAGTCATATTTTGCAGGCCTATGTGTATATGTTCTGTTGCTAGATCACTTTACATATTATTCCCTATTCAGTCATCCAAAAACCTTCAGTTTAAAATTAGAGTTAAGCTGCTTTACATTTTCACTCATGATCTAAAAAGAATGGAAATTGCAAGTTAAGGTGCCTATCTTAAGTTATAAGTGCCACATAAGCTGTAAAGACTTTGTACAGTCTGTTATATGATGATGGCTGTAGAAATGATCCACCATGCACCCACACTTTGCCTTGTATTTTCAGTTGGATATTGGGCTGGGGAGGGATGCATCCGGGCAGATATTTAACAGGTGCAGTTTCCCTAATCCCTTCCTAGACATGCCCCTGATGAATTTCTGCCTGATGCATCAGTTATCCAGACAAAGTGTGGCATTCTCTGCTGGCTGCCCTGCCCCCAGGACTCAGACAGCCTCCACGCATCTGTGGCATCTGCACATGCACACAGGGCCCATCTGAGCCCTGGGGGTGGAGGCTGGGGCAGCCAGTAGTGAACACAGTCTTGCCAGGGCCAGGGTGAGGGGCACACCTGAACAAGCGAGGGGTTCACGCCGGAACAGAGCAGCGGACGGGAGTGTTCCCTGCCAGCTGCCCTGCCTCCTGTGCTCAGATGGCCTCCATGCATGTGCAAAGTCCATACATGCACAGAGGCCATCTGAGCCCTGGGGACGGAGGCTGGGGCAGCCAGCAGGGACTGTCGGCTTGCCAGGGCTTGAGGGCTGGGGTGAGGCGTGCTCCCGAATGAGTGGCAGACAGCAGGGGTGTAGCAAGGTTGGAGTGGGCCCAGAGACAAGATTTTAAAATGCACCCCCCTCACTGAAGCTCAGCTCATGAAGTAAAGAAATCTTAAATGAGGCTGAATAGTGGTAACAAAAAGCATAGTTATATCTATATCTATATCTATATCTCGAGGTATTTCCAGATTTTTAAAATGCTGGTTTTAAGCTACTTTTTCTGAGAACGTTGGAGCAAACAGGGAGAGGCACTGATGTAGAATCATTGCATGATAAGATGCATAGTCTCTTCTGAAATGCAGATCTAGTTCTGCAGGGAACTCTCCCCCCCCCACCCCACATTGGCTAGGAAGGAAACCACTGACACCTGCCATGTGTACTTGCGAAAACGAAAGCCGAGAATAGAGGGGAGGGGCTGCTTCCCTGATTGCTTTGAGTGTACTTCAAAGTGGCTTTGCTCAACATTTACCCCGAAGTCTGAAGCCAAGTGTGAATAACCTCCAGCTTAACTATACTGGCACAGTCTTGCCAGTAGAATTATGAATGACAGCCATACCTGGTGTGGTTGGCATGTGAGGCAGCAACCTTACCAAAGTTTGAGTCCAGGCGGTGTCTGGGTGGGAAACTGCCTGGTAATCTCATATACACTACGTTGAGCTCTAGCATAAAGAAAAGATGATATATAAATGAAAGATATCAGAGGTGGTTAGACTTGAAACTTCTAGGGGTTACCTTTTTCTTTTTCTTTTTGGCCAGAGTCTTGGGATCTGTCGGCACTAAAGACCAGCTCATGGAGGCAGAACTAGACACAAAATAGCAGTTTGGGGAGGCAGAGCCAAAGAATGCAGCTTGTACTTAATGTACGTCAACAAAATTGGAGTTTTTAACAGTAAATCTGCTAAATTCCCAAATAAATTGTTGCAGGAAAGGAGTGTTGCAGGACAGGAGAGGAGCCAATGAGGTTGCTTTGTGGGAGAAAAAACTGGAGAAAAATTAATGAAAGAGAAAGTAACAGGTACCCTTAGCATTCAGAGAGAGAGGGGGAGAGAGAGAGAGATAGATTTAAAATGGCATACTCATGCCCCCACTCAGCCAACCAAGTAGATTTGCAGCATTGGCTAGAAGGGAAGGGGAGGGAGAAGCAAGCTCAAATGCCTGGAGAGCTACTTCAGTCAATCCCAGGAGCTAACATTAGCTCATGAGGTACTTAATGCCCACCCTAAAATAGCTATCATGTGCATTTCCAGATGTGATAGAAAAGTTACAGTGGCCACAGGTTCAGATGAGGCTGTAGTTTAAGGAGCAACTCTTCACTTACATTTTTTGAGGGAAATCATTGTGGGGGGAGTGAAGAATAAGATACGAGAAAGGAAGATGTTCTAATGTCTGAGGGAGATCTGGCAGCCAGCTTACAGAATCTCTGGGATTTGGGTAATCTAGTCCAGACCAGAGCAATGATGATGGCCCTGCCATTTTGAATCTGAAGTAAGTTCTGATAAATGTATTTCAGAATGCTGCACAGACCCAAGATGGCAGTGCTGAATCCCAGGATTGCACATATGACAGCAGGGACTTTTACACACAGCAGGCTTTACCGCGAATTTACTGGGAGGCTTTACTGTGAATTTGAAGTTGTCTCCCCCCAAATGACACAAATAGTGGATTTTTTTTACCCCGGATATAAATCAGGCTACACCCTAACACAGAGTGAAAAACCTGACTTGTATGTGAACTGCCCCTCCCCAATAACTCGCAGGGACTTCAGGGTAAATCCGGCCAATATGTGACCATACCACCGCCTCCATTCCAGAGGAGATGTGAGTCCATCAGTGGACAAAGAAGTGACTAGGCCTGGAGAGTTGAGCCATAAAGTGTGTGTGACGGGAAGACTCCTCAAATACGATTGGGTGATCTGCACCCCTGTCAGTGTTGACTAGCTATTAACCATTATGTATAGTATACAGAGGAGGCCACAGGTGTGGCCCAAATATTGTGGCACCAGGGATGAAGCACAAAATGCCTTGTCCCATGTCCTAATAGGGCCCAGCCCTCTTTCAAAACCAACCCCTGAAGCTTTAAAAGTGCACAGGGGGAAGGGAGGTTAGCCTTCTCTTTTCTCCTCGTGCTTCTTGCAAGCTTCACAGTGAGTGTGAGAAGGGGTGCTGTTTGCAAAGTTTGCAGGGGTCAGCTCGGTCTCAAAAAGCTGTTCCAATCACAACAGCAGGAGGCATCTTGCTGTCTTCCTGGCACCACAACAATCTGCTGCTTGAGGTGACTGCTTTACTTTGCCCAATGAAAGGGTCACCACTGAGGCCATAGACCAGCCACATGAGTGGTGGAGCTTGCAGGAACTGTATCCACTGAAAGCCTCTGAGACAGTTTATAAATCACAATAAAACATCATACCAAAAACAAGCATTATATAACATAAAGCTTTGCAAATTTCTATGAGGTTTGAACACAAGATTTATGCCCCACAGCGTAGGTTGGTTTCACTTGGCACGGATGTTGCTGAAAAGTCTGAAATACTCCTTGAACAACAACAAAAGAGCTCCTGGGAGCAGAATTTGCCAGTGTAACGTAATTTTGTGGCAGTTGGAAAGCTACAGCAAATTGCCTACAGGCTTGAAACCTGGCAGCAATACTGCCTGAAACCTGTGCTTTTGTTGGCTAATTATCTTTATGTGTGGCAAACTCATTTTGCCTTTGCCAGAGTGGGGAAAAGTGGTGCTTTTAAAAAGCCAAATTGTGCTCTAGTTTTGACCCTGAACATTATTCAGTGTAGCTTCTCTCCCTCTCCCACCCCCACCCGGCCCTCAGGCTGTCAGAGGTGCAGTTAGGTAATTCTGGAGCCTGGACCTAGTGGGCTATTAGGGCCCCCCTTGCAAAATAAGCATCCTCCCCACCGCCCCCCATCCCCACACTTGCCCCATGGTTTCACACAGCTTCCCATTGGTGCGGGCAGGCAGGAACAAGAAGGCAGGCACTGTTAATGAAACTGTTCCGGAGTGCTAGCTAAACACTCCAGCAGTACTTTTGGACTAGTGTGGGAAATCAGCGTGACTATATGGAACAGTTCATTACAGTATCAATTTGTGCAAAGTTTTGGTCTGGAAATGATAAGTCAGAAATATGGTACAATCAGATTTATTTAGGGATAATTGGGGTACAGGAAAATAAAAAGATTGATTAAGCAAGGTGAGGAAGCAATAAAATCTTAACTAACACTATTAACTAGAGTCTCACGTAGAGGCATTTTAGCTTAAGGTCTGAATTGTCAATGAATCAGCTTAAGGCTTTACGAGGGCTGAAAAACCAGTGTGGTATAACTCTCTATAAGTGTGGGAGCAGGGTCCCTTCTCCTTGAGTTTAGGGTAGGTTCTGAGAGTTCTCTCGGTGTTCTGGGACACAAATAGGCAAATTCATGCCATGGGGCAAAACATAAGCCAAGTGCCATGACTGCAGGGGCTGAAGCTGGTGTGTAACAAAGAAGTTCATGTTTGCATGAACCAATCGAGTGGATGTGATAAGAAACAAAAGATGGAATTGCTGGTCGAGAGGTGTGTGTGGAGTACTGAATGGGTGAACCCAAAAGTTTATCTGAGACCGGGACATCTCTTTCCGGTAAAGAAACTCTGGGTACCTGCCAGTTCATTAATGTTGTGATAAAAGACTGAGGGTGTGCCATGCTTATCGGGGTATTTATAGGAGCGCTTAGCAAGGCTAATCCCATTGAGAAGGCAGTTAGCTATTTCTCTTGCGAAGGTCTCTTTGACCTGGGTCTGCTTTCTAGTTTCCTCCTTTTTGCAAGGGAAGCCATGGGGGACTCCCTACTGTTTTTTGCTATTCTGACCTGGGGTAGTGTTGCCCTATGTTTGCTTGTGCTAAGCGACCAAATAGCATAGTTTGCCAAATATAGCCATGTGCTGAGTCCATGAGCTCAAGTATCCAAGATGGAGGTTGCAAGCCTGCAACTCCAAATCATATAGAGGGGTGCTGTGTACAGCACCAAAACAGTTCTCCAGGGCCTTTGGCAGAATTCTTTCTGAGCCCTACCTGAAATCCTTCTAACTGAGATTCCTGGGGTTGCAGAAGGTCCCAGCTTCATGCAAAGCATGCACACTACTACTGAGCTTTGGTACCTCTCCAAGAAACCCTCCAGGGACCTCTGTGTGGTGTTTTAGAGGTTCTGTGCATGCAAAGAGCTTCTGCACATTGTTGAAATTGTTCTGTTCGGCAACCCTGTCTCCATTCATACAGACATAAACAGAAGTATTTTTCTATAAATCTCTGTTCATATATTTCTTAAATGAATATGTAACACTGTTTATCATTGCAAAAGAGTCCAGTTCAATGAATTCATGCTGGGATATATCTGGGATAGATCTCAGAGTTCTTCTTGACTTTGTTCCCTACAGTGGAAGCGGCAATTCTTTTTGAGGGGAAGGGGATACTCTAGGAAGGGGGAAGGGTAGGCCTGGTTTCTGATACATCCACATGAATGAACTGTAGAAGAGATGTGGTAATGCACATCTTTCAAAATGAAGTCATATTCCTGTTTCTTCCTCAGTTTTAACTCTTCCCCAGCTCCCTGCCAAGTGTGCTCCAGATTAAATGTTCAATTTAATGTCCTGGTTTTGACCTTCAAAGCCTTGTGAGGTTTGGCACCTGTCTACCTACAGACCTGCCTCTCCCATCTAGTTACATCCCGTCTGGTCAGATAATCTCAGATGGCCCTTTTGTCGGTGCCTGATTTCCGAGAGGTTTGGTGTGCTAGGACCTGTGAAAGGGCCTTTTCAGTTGCTGCCCCACTTCTCTGGAACTCCTTTCCCCTTCAGATTCGTTTATCCCCTTCCTTACTGATTTTTAAATCTCTATTGAAGACTTTTCTTTTTCACCAGGCTTTTGCCCTGTAGTTTACCTATTTGGTTTTTTTCTTTTTTGTTAGTTACTTTAGTTTTTAATTTAGAATGTAATTTTAATGTTGTCTTGCTTTGCATGTTTTTGTACACCGCCCAGAGTCTTCGGAGTGGGCGGTATATGAAATGTTTCTAATTTAAAAAAATAAAAAATAAATAAAATAAATGGCCACCATGCAGAATGAGACTGAAGTCAGATCTGTGTGTCTGGATGGGCTTTTCCATGATTTAAACTGTACACTGCATTTTCATGCAATGAAAATATCCAGATTGTGGCAGGCAGTCTGCAAACTCAGCCACTGCAGACAGCTTTTAATATGCAGTGGCCCTTGAGTGGATGCAGTCTGAAGTCTTCGTGTGGCAGCTGTTCTGTATGAAGTGAGCCACAATTAGAACAGTTCAAGACTTAAAGGACATCTGGGACAGTGCATTTGTAGGCTAGCTGGAATAACTGTATGAACACAGCCTCAAGCTCTTTATTTTCACATAATATTTCAAAGGACATATTCTTACAAAATTGTATTGAAATCTGCACACCAATATACCCTTGCCACTAAAATATCTCTCCTGTTCTTCATTCATTGTCAATGGCTGTAGCCAAAGGCTTTTTATGAGAAGGAAAACTGGTTCAGTGCTCTTATCTTTGATATTCAACTGTGAAAAGTGGTTGTGGTGTTTATGTATTATAATGTCAGCCATTGAAGGACCTACTGAATGCTTTATATTTGAAATGTTCATAGAGTTCAGGAAAACAGCATTTTTCTAAAACATATTTATTTTAGCTAAAGCCTGAATTCTTGCTATGGTTGCTTTGATCTGTGTAATGCCAATACAAAATGCCAGTTTGTTACTTCCATATTCCTTGATGTGCAGGTGTAGCTTAAATCAATTGTCAGATATTAATTATGTTGGAGCTGAAGACTGGCTGTACCTTTGTAGAAACCACTCCCATTGGTTGTGGTTTTGTACTGTAATCCCTATAATTAAAGGTTGGTCAACAAGAGATGAATTAAATGTTCCTCTTATAAAGTAAATGTGGCTTCAGCATATCAGTTTTAGGAAGCAGATTTCTTCTTCCAAAAAGAAAAGAAATTAAGAGTATCCATTTAATTGTAAACATGCATACCTTTATTATCTAAAGGTACAATAATGTATACCTTCATTATCATGTATACAAGGTACATATATGCCTTCATTATCTCAAGGTGCAAGAGCACAAAAGCAGTTCACCTCTGAGTAAATAAGTCCAGCTGCTAGCAATCAGGTGCTCAGTAGCCTACCTGTCTCATCCTTTGGGCACCTAGGAGTGTTTACTGAACTTCTCATTCAGCCATAAGCCCAGGCTAAACTACAATAAATTTTATTCTAAGAAGATAGCTGTACTGTTAGTAGCAGTGTTCCCTCTAACAGGGATTCCCTTCCCACATTTGTGGACTACAACTCCCAGCATCCTCAGCTGCAGTGACCTCTGTCTGGGCATTATGGGAGTTGTAGTCCACAACACCCCGGAATCCCTGTTAGAGGGAACACTGGTTAGTAGTATAAGAGACATACTATTAGCTGTCAAAAACTGTGTGCTTCTGTTTACAAACAAACCCACATGATGATGTCACAGTAAGCACATGCAGGATGATGTCACTGGGAAATCAGAATCAGGCCTATGTCACCGGGAACTATCAGAGATGGGCCTACATCACCGGAAATGGTCAGAACCAGACCTGTGTCCTCACCCCAGAAGTTCACCCCCACTATCTTGGACCAATAGGAACAGGTTTCAGAGCCTGTAAAGGCCCTGACACCAAAGAGTCTGTCGTACCCTCCAGCAGGCCTGAAAACTCACCCGATGACTGATTTTTTTTACTGTGAGCCAGATCCAGAAACAACCTATCTAAATATGCTTGTACCTCTAAAAGACAAATATATTTGTACCTCTAAAAGACAAAATAGGCGGGGAAATGACCATGTCTTTTAAAGCTATTTTCAGTGAAGGCTGAAAACCAGGCAAGCTTCAGACCAACAGAGGGAGGGAGTTTTTAAATAAGCCAGTAGGCAGCTTGTTAAAGAAGAATGGGATTCACCACTTTGTCACAAACAATGACAATGAGCATGGGTAGTGGAACAGTTTAACTGAACTTTAAAAACAAGAATGTGAAGGTATTTTACCATTCACATCTCCTACAGGTATATTAATGTCTTGCCTAAACTCCTAAAGAGCTATAATTTTTTAATTAAAAAATAATTTCTATGTAAACCGCTTTGAGAATTTTGTTGAAGAGCAGTATATAAATATCCGCAGTAGTAGTAGTATAACCACAGCTTTCACAGAACCATTCAAACCAGGCCTCTGGGTGTTAACTGTTTGGAAAATTTGGAAAAAAGCTTACGGTAGCACTATCAACAAAAAAGCCAAGTCTCCTGTGCTAAGAAAAGGAGATCACATTAAGTTTTTTTTTTTTTTAATTAAAGGAGTTTTTGAGAGAGATTAGGAATAGAACTACACCACAGAATTGTTTATAGTGGACCAGGTTGTCAGAAAAACTGAAAAGATTACATGGGTCAGGCAGCTTTTATCATGAAGGATTACAGAAAGTTAAAGCAAAAGAGGAAAATATGGGGCAGGAATCAGTGGCATATTCCGGAGCCTTTTCTGGAAAGCAGTCCCTCATTTGAGATGGGAATTGGAGAACATTAAGCCACATGTTAAAACGGCAACTCAGGGCATTGCTAAAGACATGGTGAGCCATGTCCTTCAAGCTGTTCTGAATAAGGTGAACCAGGTCTGTTCCTCACAAGCAGGATCAGATCTGATGTATATCAAGTATATGTCAAAAGAAAATGAAAAGCATCACATATATCAAAAGACATATATCTAAATAAAACAAAAAAGCATCACATATGCAACTAACAGGACCTTCCTGCCCTCCTAAAAGAAAGGTTGTGAGTCAGCAAAAGTCTCAGAAGTGCTGGAGAAGGCCTAAAGGAATTCTGCTGGCAATATATTTTTATATAAATAAAAAGCTGGTTATATCTTTTAAGCTATAATGGCTTTTATACACTGCAGCTCCAAAGTGGGACTAAAATAACTGAGAGACACTAAATTTAGTTCAAATTGGTTGGGCAGTCCACAAGTTAGACCTCTTGCACCTCAAAAGTTCATGTGTCTGCCATCTTGAATCAGGGTGGATGACATGATCACAAAGAGTAACTGGCCCTATCCACCCCCAGCACTGTACCTCCAGTGACTGTTGCTAGTGTCTATCTTATGTTTCTTTTAGATTGTGAGCCCTTTGGGGACAGGGATCCATCTTATCGTCTATATATTTATTTCTCTTAGATGTACCTGTCGCTAATGCCATGTGTGGCAGCTCTCGCGAGAGTTTGCAGAGCTGCCGGATGGCAATGGGGATGGGCAGCTGGCTGGAGGGCCGGGAGTTAACGGCGACGGAAGGCAGGCACACAGCAGTACCGGATAGCAAGAGAGCGAGGAGGCGGGCGGGTACTGGGGGGGGGGGGGAACTGCTGTGGAGGTGGGCGAGGAGGATGAGGAAACAGTGAAGGGGGCAGGTGGCCGGGTGGGAGGAGGGAGACGGGCTGGGCGGGAGAGGAAGGAAATGGCCAAGCGGGGAGAACTAGAGGCAGAGGCATAACTAGGGAAAACAGCGCCTAGGGCAAACACTGAAATTGCGCGCCCCCCCAACATACATCTGACTGACACTACACACACGGAGCGTTGCTATGTCACAATCCCACCCTGCATTACTGACTGAGTCTGAATGCTACGCATAATCTATATCTCTCTTAGAACACTGATGTTGTTTTCTAAAGAATATCACTAATTAATAAATTTAGGTCACAACTCTCCCACCCCACCACATGCACATCTGTGTGCACAAGAGAAGACTCCCACAGTTAATGCCTCTGGGTATGCTAAGCTGCTTGGAAATGAGTAAGCATCTTCAGAATGATCACACTACCCATAACTCCAACACATCAAAGAACAGTGGCCAGCCTCACTAACTTTGGAGAAGTGTTTCATGCAAAGCACTTCTGCAATACTTAGTAATCGCTGCATGGGTGGGTAACAATTTTCAGAAATCTTTCCTTCTCCTAGAACTGCTCGTTATCATCCATAAATACATCCCTTATAAATATTTGCTGCATCAATAAGAGAGAGCGGTCTACCTCAGTTATAGACAGAGGTGAATTAGATATGGCTGTGAGAACTGGAAGATGAACAGTAGCTGCAAACAAACTCCTCAAAGGGCTTTCACCTCTCCACTAGCCTAATCTTCATCCTGCTGTGGGTCAGTCTCAGTCAGCCAGCTGTTTAAGCTTCACAAACTGGCCTCATCCAAGCAGGCTCTCTCTACCAGAGCATGAAGGACTGATGGAATAATATTTCCTGCTTTCCAGCCAATGTGTTAAGCCATGCTCCGAGGTGGGATTGCAAAAGGAAACTCACGCAATGCAAGCCAGGAGAGCGACTTGTGGCTCCACTTGCATTGCGTGAGTTTCCTTTTGCAATCCCACCTCGAGTGGCTCCAAGGTCACCTCGGCGAGGTGGGATTGCAAAAGGAAACTCATGCAAAAGCCAGCCAGGAGCAATCACATTTGGTTTGAAGCATTTCAATGACTGTCTGGGGGTCTTCCAGCAAGCAGGGGCCTCTGCTGGGGAGAGCAGCGCCCAGGAGGGAAAGGACAGGATACGCGCCTCTCTCTGCCCGAGTACCCATCCTTTGGGTATAAAGCAAGCAAGCACATGTGTCGCTGCCACCGCCGCCGCGCTTAGTTTTTTCTCAGCATTTGCCCTTGGGGGAAGGGTTCCTCTAACTTGGTAATTTCCCTTGCAAGAAGGGGTGAACGACGTGGGTTAATTACTTGTGGCTCCAGCAGCTACTCTCGGTTTAGGGGTGGGGGGTTAAGCCTGCTGCCCAGCCAGGTGCGGCGTGAGAGACAGACAAGCCAAGCGCAATGCCCCCCATGCCTGCCCGCCCAAGTTAACACCAGTAAATTTCAAATCATGTATTAAAAGAGATCACACACACACCTTGTCCTTGTCCACTGACTGCTTTATATTGCGTATGAATCCTTCCTCCGCTCCTTGTCCTTGTGCTCAGCCTCACAGCCCCAGGCAGCAGCAACACAAACGCTCCGAGTCCGACTCCCACCCTGCCTCGTTGCTGACGCACGCAAAGTCCACATGCTGCAGGCGGTGAGCTGGGAGGAGGACACGCATGCGCGACTGGTGGCGGGGCGGGGCAGTGGGGCGGGGAGTGAGCGGAGTAGTGCTGATGATGTGAGTGACGAAGAAGAGAGTAGACAAAGAGGTCAGTTGTTGCCGACGCAGCGCCAAAGCAGCAAGCAGGCAGGCACTGCAAACTTTAGGCGCCCGCGCCGCGCGCCGGAGCCAAGCAATGGGGGGGGGCTGGTGCCGGGACTGGGGGAGGGGGCGCCACCACGCGGACTGTGCGGAGCGGACTGCTCTTTGCGGACTCGACTGCTGCTGCGCTAAAAAAAAATTCGGGAAAGGCAGGGGATTGGCGGGGGCACTTTTTGGCGCCCCCTACCAAGTGGCACCCAGGGCACGTGCCCTGCCTGCCCCCCCCCCCCATCGTTACACCCCTGACTAGAGGCACAGGTGCTCTGCACCTGGCCCAGCTAGTTTATTTATTATTTCTCTGTGTAAACTGCACAAAGCCATTTTTGGAAGAAAAAATGTGGTATAAAATCGAATAAATAAATAATAATAAACTATGCCACTGAGGTGTCCCTGTGTGTCAGTCATTACAACTATACCTAATTTGGTTCAAATCGGTTAGACAGTCCACAAGTTAGCCCACTTGTGCCTCAAACGCTTACATGTCTGTCATCTTGGATTGGAGTGGATGACATCATCACAAACTACACCATTGAGGCATCCCTATGTGCCCCTACAGCTGTAGCAAATTTGGTTCAAATTGGTTAGGCAATTCAGAAATTAGCCCACTTGTGCCTCAAATATTTACATGTCCCCCATCTTGGATTGGGGTAGATGACATCACCACATACTATGCTATTGGGGCATACCTATGTGCCCCTACAGCTGTAGCAAATTTGGTTCAAATCAGGCGGTTTACAAGTTAGCTCACTTGCTCCTCAAACATTTATGCATCCACCATCTTGAATTGGGGTGGATGACATTATCACAAACTATGCCATTGAGGTGTCCCTATGTGTCCCTACAACTCTACCTGTTTTGGTTCATATTGGTCCAGGTATTGTGAAGTTGATGAAGGGTGGGGGGCGGACACATGAACACACACACGGAATGCTGGGCGATCTCATAAGCCTACTAGAAAATCGGCTAAAAACAAGAACAGGTCTACTTGTGGTACAAGGTTTCAACAATGCAAAACAACAACAACAACACCCTCAAACAAACAGTAGATAAAAGATAAGTTAGCAAGATTAAAAAATAGTACAAAATACAAACAAGCAAACTTGCTAGCCTTCTGTGCTAAGGCTTAGCAGGTTAAAGTAGGATCAGTTCCTTCACTGCTACCTTCCTGAGAAGTTTCTGCCCGATTCACCACTGTTAGTGTATAGCCTTCTGGCTCTTACACCTCTTGACAACAACACCTCTAACAGCAGTCTCTCCCTCTTTTCTCTCTCACAGCTCTCCTCTCCCTCTTCAGCAGCCTCTCCCCTTGGCTGTTACACTCTCCCTTATATTCAGTACTAAAGGAATACATTGACTAATCAGGAAATGTCTTCCCTCAGGCAGCCAGAACCTTCTGTCTCTGCCTGGACCCAACTCTTGGCAACCAATAAAAAGGAAAGGAAAGATTGTGCCCTTGAGTGGTGTGGACTCCTGGCGATCACAGAACCATGTGGTTTTCTTAGTAGAATATAGGAGGAGTTAACCATTGCCATTTCAGCACTTTCCTGTATCGCTGCTGCTCGATATAGGAGTTCCCCATATTCTAGGAAACATACCAGTGGGGATTCGAACCAACAGCCTCCTGCTCTCTAGACAGGTTACTTTCCCACTGTGCCATTAGGTGCCCAATAGCAACCTTTATAACTCTCCCTCCAAAAAATATTGTAAAAAATATTTTTACCTCAGACAAGGCTGTAAGAGGAGGTTACATTTAACCTTTGCAGAGCCTGGAGTGGACAAAGAACAAAGCAACTACAGTCATCCTTTGCCAACTGCCCAGATAACAATTTGTTATAGGGTGGCTAACAAATAAAGTTTATTATCATTTCCCAATTGCAGTTTTGAGTATGCCCAAATGGGTTTTTGTGGTCGATCTCACATAACATGACCTGAGTATCTGCAAATTATTGCGTGATTTTGGTTGTGAGAAGCACAAAATAGAGGGGAGGGAGACATAGGCAAGAAGCAGAGGAAGGAGATGGAGGAGAGAGCATGAAGCATTCTTGGGCTTTCTGGTGGTAGAAGATCAGACTGCATCTGTCATGCAAAGTGTTTTGAACAGTATGGAAAGTAATAGATTGGATGTCTTAAAATCGCAAGGCCAAGGTTATGATAGAGCTGCAACCATGAGTGGTGTCTACAGTGGTGTGCAAACTAGAATCCAGGCTCAACAGCCAAAGGCAACTTATATCCACTGTGTTGCCAACAACTTGAACCTCGTTATGAATGATGCTGTGTCCAATGCTCCAGAAATAAGGAACGTTTTTTGAGTTGTGGAAATAATCTTCCTCTTCTTTGCAAACAGCATCAAGCGATGGCATACACTACCTCACATATGGTGGGACTATACAGAGTAGAATTGTGTTTCTGCATCTGCTACTTCAGGTCTTTTCTGTAACGTATTCCACATTTGCAACTGCTCTTCGTTGTAAAACATGAGGTGGAACTGTGATGTGTTGAATGCTCATTCTTCTTTATGAAAAAGGTTTTTTGTTAGTTAAGCAGATATGAGACAGAATTAACCACGTTTACAGCTGGGTAAGCAGTAGCTGGGTAGGATGAGCATGCCCTACCTAGATTCTGTCCCAGGCTTCGGAATTAGATTGGAAGAAATATTGTCCCCAGCTGGGGCTTAGCTCATGATCAAGCTCCCTGCCTTGGGCCTTGTTTTTAATTGACGAACTATTGGAAAACAGGAGCATTTAGAGCTCCCAAATTAGCATAGGAGGCTTCTCCTACCCTAATGTTGATAGAATGAACTGTCCTAATATGCTTCATGAATACAATGTATTCACATATTTTTGGATATTGCAGAAGGTATCTGTTGATTCTGCTTTAAATAAATCTGTTTACCCGAGGTTTAATTCAATTCTTAACTGTACTGAAGAAAGCAAGACTGTGATAATCATTTAAAAATTGTTATGAAAGTGTTGTTCCAGTTTTTTAAATAAACAATGTAATGTATTATCTCTCTTGCCCTACCAAACGTGGGCTTCCAGCCTTTAGTCTCTCCTGTCTAAAAAGCTACATAGGTCCTACTGCTTAGTATACTGAAAAAATAATACTGAAGGGTTTTGGATTTGGTACCAGGGTGCACAGCTCTCCCAATTTTCTAATATAAGCTATTAAAAAAACTAATTGTATGCTTATCTACTTGTACATTTGTTTATAACTAGACAGAAAGAAAGGAGGAGGAATTAACTGAGTAGACATTGTTGACGAAGCAATTGTTCTTTAAGATGCCTTTTGATGTGTGCCTTAAAAGTCCCCCATACCATAACTGCATCTGCAGATGATAGGTTATACTTTGGAGTGGGGCTTAACTATTGTAGCCTTCCCTTGTTTCTTGCATTATGTATAGTCATTTTACTAGGTTTTGAATAGTTCCCGTAGAATAATTAGCACTGCTGAAGAGTTTGCTTCCTTTTTGTAAATTTAAGAACCAAGGAAATGTAATCCACAATAATTAGCTTAATCACCTTAACCACAATTAGCTATGAACTGCAGTATAGAAATGTGTAAAAAATGCAGATACTTAAAGGAATCTTCTCATGTCCTAATAAAAGATGGATTTATTTTTAACCATTAACTGTGAGTATAATCATTAGTCATCAAAACAGCCAATTCAAACACACAGATCCCCAAACAGTAAACTCCAAATATTAACTCCTCTTAGCTTACGATGCAAATGCCTCCAATTAGTCCTTTTATGAAGATAAATCAACAATTCAAGTTTGTTCTCAGTCTGTAGTCAAGTTCATACATTCAGCCGGTATGCATGTTAGCTATTCTCACCACTTCCCCACCCCCCCAAAAAAAAACAGAAAAAGGGGGGAAAGAAGCGAGCGCCCTTATTCTATGTATTTTTTTTAACATGTATATACCGCCTCATACAAAGGTCTCATGGCAGTTTCACAGCTTTCACACAGTCCAGCAAATCCATGTCCTTATAGTCTCTTTAAGAATTGCGGCTGGTGGTAATCAATCAGGAAATAACTACAGCACTCAGTTTATGAGTCCAAAGTAATGATGGCTCCTTAAGGGAAGGAAGAAGACAATCTTCCTTAAATATCTTTGTAGCACAGTGTATGTTCTTGACCCCTGATATGGTCTTGAGTGGGCCATGTTAGAGCATCAGTGCTCTTAATGTATCAAACTTTATACATGTCAACAAGTATGCTGCTAGTGCAGCTCTTGGTTGAGCCACCAGGGTGTTTTCCAGACTATACGATTTGCAACGGTTATGCATTGCAAATTGTGATGGAATAGTGTAATGGTTTCAAAATGAGAGTAAAGGGTTTTTTAATGATTCGTTGTAAGCTGGTGGCCATTCATATTTTCCATCCTCTGAAATGTATTTTCCAGGCAAGAGTGTCCATATTCTCCTTGAAATGCATTTATCTCCCCCCCACCGCTCCATTTGGGCCAATGGAGTCATGGAGTGTGTGTGATGTGATTTTTTTATTTTAAAAAAATTAATGGGGGAGCGAAAATAAATCCTGGGGCGAGTCTGGAAGGGGGAAGAGAGGAACTGGCACGCCTGGGTGGGTGTTCTCTTCCATGGTGGTGGTGGCAGTCAGCAGCTCCTCAGTTACCCTCCCCAGTGGAGGTGGGCATGCAGGCAGCGTTGCTGAGCGGAGCATGCTGCTCACCGCTCACTAGCCACCACTCCCCCCCAGGGACGAGGCAGGCACGTTGGCAGCCTCACCGAGTGGAGCAGGCTGCTTACCACTCACTGGCCACTGTCATTACTCCCCCTCGATCCCCCCCCCCGATCCAAAGTGCACCGTCGGGCAGCCTCGCTGAGCAGAACAGGCTGTTCGCCTCTCACTAGCCACTGCCGCTCCACCGGCCCCGAGCGGAGGCAGGCATGCAGGCAGCCTCGCCAAGCAGAGCAGACTGCTCGGCACTCACTGGCTACTGCTGCTCCCCACCCAGAGCCAAGGCGGGCATGTGGGCAGCCTTGCTGTGCAGAATAGGCCCTTCACCTCTCACTGGCCACCGCCACTCCCCCCTGCACACAGGTTGGTGGCCATGCCAGCTGCTGTGCCGCTGGAAGCAGAGGCAAGCGAGCAGAACAGTCTGTTCACCACTCGCTGCCTTGGCTCCTCTCCCCCCCCCCATGGCACGGCTGGCAGGAGGCTGGAGCCGAGTAATCAGTGAGTCAGGCTGCTCACCGATTGCACCACTACCATGGCACTACCACTGGGGTACAACGAGGGGCCCTAGGTGACCACATCTGCCCCTGGCAGAGCCTCACTAGGGCCGGGGAGCCTTGTAGCTTTCGCTTTCTCCTCTCAGCCATCGCCCTTGCTGCTTCCCTCCTGCAGGGCATTCTCCTGAGAAAGGAGGATGGCAGCAGCAGCAGCCAGGCATCCAGATAGATAGATAGATAGATAGGATGGAAGAGGCGGAGGGGAATGGAGTGCTCCTCCAGTGACGGCTGTGGGATTGCACAGAAGTAAATGAATCATGATTCAGTTCAATGGGCTTCCTTTTAAGTAAGTGCCTTTTCTCGCTCCCTGCCCATTGCCTTGTAGTATTATTTATTTATTTATTTATTTAACATATTTATATACTGCCCAAAACACAAGTCTCTGGGCAGTTTACAACAAATAAAAAGATTAAAACATTGCAACAAGATAAAACAATGTTAAAACTATTAAAAATCATCAAACAATTAAAACAGTATCTAATTAAAAGCCTAAGTGAACAAATGTGTCTTGACTGCCTTTTAAAAAATTATAAGAGATGGAGAAGCTCTTAGCAAATGTGGGATTGCAGAAGAGTAAATGTTTTAGTTCAATGGGCTTCCTCTGCAGTAAAAAAAGTGCACAAGAAAGGGTTGGATTCAGAAATCTGCTCAGCTGCACTTGTATGAGTTTGAATGCACAAAAGAATCCCAGTGGAAAAATAATAATATAACCCCTCCCATCTGCTCCCTCCCCCTCCCCTTCTGTGTTGAGAAGCTCCAGTTATGTTGGGAGCAAGTGGAGGAGGAAGGAGGTGTGGGGTGCCAAGATTTCTCCCTGCCTGTTTCTCTCCCCAGGTGAGGGGACTGAGGAAGCGGTGGGGGGTGGGGGAGAACTGTCCACACTGCAAAATGCTACAATGAATACAATGCAGTGCAAGGCTCCCAACAAGAGAAAAATACAGCTACTTTCCTGCAGCGCATTTACAACATTGTAGGGCAAATACGCATCATTAAAATTCTAATCAAGGCATGTGAAATGCGAGCACACCCTGCTTACAAAGCAGTGACACTGATGTGGAAGCACAGGCAATATGGAGGGGCACTTAGAAGATACAGTGTGAATACATTCCTGTGTGTAATCTGGAAAACACCCTGGTTTTAAATTGACTGCACCCGAAAGGTGGAATCCCAGCTCATGTTGGGCAAAACCAACAGCAAAACCACATCCTTCCTGTGTCATCATCTTCTTCTTCCACTGGAGGTATGGGCATTGGGCAGGCCATGACTGATAACTGGGAGAACACATAGATCTGCGCACTGCAGAATGGTATAGCTTTTCTTCTACAGTCCTGCACATTCTGTACCTTCTTTTTGGGTAGAGATATGTAGCATGTCAGAAAGGTACAATGTAGTTAAATATTTAGAGGATGGGGGGCTATGGCCCTCTTAGATCTGACCCTTTGCAGAATTGTATTCCCTTTAAATGTATTGTAAATTGTGAGCAATTTCCTGCTTGCTTTCTCAGGGAGTTAAACTAAGCTGACATAGTTGATACAACCCTTTTTGAATTTATTCATTAGTTCAAGATATTTTTAGATCTGAGGTGGGAGTAGATATATTCCAAGGGTTTTAAAACGAAGTTCACAAAGTAACAAATTTCATGCTAATAAAAATGTAACTTTGATAAATCTCAAATATTTAGCAGCCATTTATGTATGTTTAATTGAGTTTAATGCACTGTTTAATATAAATGGTCATATTGAATTGTTTGTATGACTCAAGACCACACATCATAATACAGCCATTATGATGAATTAACTAACTCTTGAGTAAAAAGCCTTTTGAAACCAGTATTAGTGGACTGGTCTCCTGCAGAGCTCTTTTGCCTCTGGAATGGTGGAATTACAAGGGTGTTTTTTTTTTGTGCTGAAGATTTTGGAACTGGAAGCTTAGTTTCTTTGATTGTCAACTCAATAACAAGTCAAACTGTTAACTCTAGAATTGCTTTAGAGCAGAAGTTCTTAACTCAAGGTAGTTTTACAAAGAAAAATAAATAATATATAAATACAATGGTCCCCTGTCCCCAAAGGACTCACAGCCTGAAAAGAAACATAAGGCAAATATTAGCAACAGCCACTAGGAGTTATTCACACATGGCTTCATGCTGTGGGGTAAAAGTTGAGTGAAGCCACTTTGAATCACACTCGCGGCATTGAGAGAAGCAGCCCCTCCCCTCTGCTCTCGGGTTTGGATTTGATGCAAGTTCACATGGCATGCCTCCATGTTTCCTTCTAGCCATTGGGCTGGGGAGAGAGATTACTAAAGAGCTACATCTGCATTTCTAAAGAGAGTATCCATCTTATCATGCTAATGATTCTATGTCAGTGCCTTTCCCTACTTGCTATGGCGATTTCAGAAAAAGTAGCTTAAAACCAGCATTTTAAAAACCTGGAAATAACTTGAGATAAGCTAGAATTCGCAAGACAAAGCCTGATTTGTATGTGGAATGGGTCCAAGGATCTCAAAGGAACTTTGGGGTAAGTTTGGCTGGTGTATGAACGCACACACTCTCTTCCGAAGGAGATTCAGGGTAGAAGTCCTGTCTGTAAAGCCTCCTGGAGGGATGCTGTGCTTGGGTTGGATAGGGGAGTTGCTCTTCCCCTGCTAAATATAAGAGAATAAGCTTCTTCTGGGAAAGGAATATCTACCGCCGCCCAGAGACATAAGTTTGGGGCGGGATATAAATATGTCAAATAAATAATAAATACCATTGTCCATACATTTGACAAATATTCAGTCTGACAATAGGAAGCTGATCCCTAGGCTTGTATGGTGTTAACCAGTAAGTCTGCAACTCAAATATTTATTTACAGCACTACTAACTGTGGTATGTGCCTAGACTAAAAATAACCTTTCTTCTTCAAGGTTGAGAGATAACCAGTGTAATGTTTGTTTATTTTTAAAAGAATAGTCAGTAATGCAAAGTTCAGGCTAGTGAATATACTCTCCTCTCTGGCCACACAAAAGCATAGTTTATACCCAATATAGGCATATACAGTATATCTACTGATTTTTTTTTTAAAAGTTAGCACAATCCTCCTTAATAAATAAATAAATAAATAAATAAATAAATAAATAAATAAATAAATAAATAAATAAATCCAGCACTTTAAGCATGATTAGCAGCAATAGAATGAGATCATTGTCTAAACTAAAACTGGAAAAGACATATCTTAACTGGAAGCCGGCTATGATAGGATGATGAGTTAAGGACACTTATGGCAAGATTAATATTAAGAAAGCTAATAGAAACAACAAAAAAGAATGATTAGTCATCTAGATAAATTATTCAGTGGTAGCTGTGCGTGACTTCCTTGTTCACTTCACTGAGGACAGTTTCGTGCACGTTGACTGAGAGTATACATAAAGAGCTGCTGCCAGCATTGAAGTAAACAGGGTAACCCCAGAGTGGGCAGAAGGTAGATTGGGATTGATTGGTAGATATCTAGGTGATTTTCAGCAAGGAGGCCCAATTGTTCCAGTTGTTTTACACTAGGAACAACTTAAGGTTTTTCTCTTACCCTTCAAAAAATTAGGCTGCTGGAACATAACAAAAAAGCTTGGAAATACACCAGGAGGGGGGTTTAGTGGGAAAGGACCATGAGCTCCTGTCTGGTACAGTTATCCCACCCTCGCCAGCCGCAGGTTTCCCAATCACAGTTTTGAGTATCCGCGACCGAGCAATTGTGTCAGGTCTCACCAACCGCAACCTGGATATCTGCAGTTTGGTGAAATTATTTTTCCATTTTGAGTGGGGTTTGTTTGTTTTTTTGCAATTTCTGGGGGCCAGGGGTCATTTTAGGGTGCCAGGGTCATTTTCAGGGGTTCCTTTCACTCCTTTTACTGACTCCTAGTGATCTGGGGTTTTTTTTTTTTCTATTTCTAACTGTATTTTGCAGTCTTTTCCCAACCACGATTTCCCTAACCCCGTTTCCAATGCATTTTTATTGCTCCCCAACCACAAATTCGCCAACCGCAAGGTTTTCCCAGAACTGAACCCTTGCAGTTGGCAAGGGATGTCTGTACTGAATTATTCTCTGTATGACCATGTGGCCAGGGACATGCTGATCATTAATTCTAAATATACATCTGCCCTGCACTGAGCCACTATTTTGCATCTGGCTGTGGTTGGTAGTTCTCGGGTTCTAATAAAACCCAGAGTAGTTACCACAAGCTTAAAGTATACTCAGCCATATCCCTGGTTTGCACATTGGTCTGTGTGTGTATCAGAATTTTTATTTTGTAACTAATGAAGCTACTCTGCTTGCCATGCAATTGAGGGAGGTTCTATTTCTTTTCCTTGCAGCCATGGAGGAATGTGATGATATGCTTGTTTCAGCTGAAGAAAAAGCATGGAAAAGCACGGGTGGAAAGGGGATGTTAGTATGCATCTCAGTGATGAACTGGAAACACTATTATTTATTTATTACATTTCTAGCCCGCCCTATGTACCCAAAGGCCTATAGCGGGTTACAATAAAACATAATTTAAAATACAACATCATAAAATCAAAAATACAGTGCCTGAGAGGGGAAGAACCACTACATCTCTAGTCAAAGGCCAGGGTAAAGAGGTGCATCTTCACCATTCTCCTGAACGTACACAATGTCGGAGCTTGGCACACCTCAGAGGAGAGGGCATTCCACAACCTAGGGGTCACCACAGAGAAAGCCCTCGCATGTGCCCAACCCCTTTAACTGCTGATAATGATGGCACTACCAAGAGGGCCTCTCTTACAGATCTTAACTGACGGGCAGGTCTATATGGGAGAAGGCATTCCTTGAGATATTTGGGGCCCAGGTTGTTCAGGGCTTTATAAGTCAGTGTTAAAACCTTGAATTGGGCTCAGTGGCAAATTGGCAACCAGTGCAGTTGTTATTTATTCAATTTCTATACTGCCCTTCCAAAAATGGCTCAGGGTGGTTTACACAGAGAAATAATAAATAAATAAGATGGATCCCTGTCCATCTTCACAATCTAAAAGAAACATAAGATAGACACCAGCAAGAGTCATTGGAGGTACTGTGCTGGGAGTGGATAGGGCCAGTTACTCTCCCCCTGCTAAATAAAGAGAAGCACCATGTTAAAAGATGCCTCTTTGCCCAGTTAGCAGGGGTCCTTTAAGACCAGCGTGATGTGCATCCAGCTAGGTGGCTATCAGAAGTCTTGCTGCTGCATTCTGCACTAGTTGCAGCCTCCGAACCATTTTCTGGGGCAGCCCCACATAGAGCGCATTACAGTAGTCCAGGTTGGAGGTTACCAGAGCATGGATCCCTGTGGCCAGGTTATCTCTGTCCAGAAAGGGCCATAGCTGGTGGAAAAGCCTGAGTTGAAAACAGGCACTCCTGGACACCGCTGCCACCTGGGCCTCTAGCAACAGCAACGAATCCAGGAGTACCCCCAAGCTATGCACCTGTTCCTTCTGGGGTACTACTACTCCCTCAAGAACAGGATATCTCCTCAACTGCAACCTGAGTTTTTACCAGGGTCTTTACCACTGGCTCAGCTTCCCTAGCCTGTCTGATCCTGTACCTGCCAAGATATATATTTGATTGTATTTTTATGATACATAGGGGGTTTCCAAATGTGGGGTTCAAATATAGTCTGGAAATTTGTTTGTCTCTGAAATGGTCATTCTGAGAAGTGAGGACAATTGTGCCTCTTAACTAGGAACTAGTAGGGTAGGGATGCTGGTAACTGAGACTGAGCTATTGGCCTGAAGTTACTGATAAGCTGAAATGAGCTGTAGTCTTTGTTTTAACTAAACACTTCAAAAATAAACAGCATTTTATACTGGTATGTTGGTGAATTTATAACAAATCCTTATCCACCTTTGAGCACCCTGACTTAATAGACCAGAGGGAAATGCCAGGACCTAGAGCCAGCCTTAGAAAAGAATTCTGCTTTCTTTCCAGTTACAACTATTACAGGCCTACACAAGTTGTGATCTACAAGCTGAATACAGCCTATTAGCTATGTATGGCAGCACAGTAGGGATGTTGAAGCTGCCTGTTCTTGTTGCCTTACTGAGATTGCCAAAAGGGTTCTTTCCCAAGCACCTAGCAGACCACATGCTGCATGGCAGCTGTGTTTGCTTTGATGGTTCAGATGTTGTGCAGATGTGAGGCTCACATTGTGAGCTATTATCTCCCCTAATCACAAGAAAATAGATTGGATTTCTCAAGTGCAAAACAATAAAATACTACCAGCAGCAATAAAATACAAATAAATAAAGCAACAGATTACAAAAATGGCAGCATATTTCTACACTCCCCCCCCCTCCCCAGGCAGTGACAAATTCCACGGGTAGTGCTACTTGATGTTGATTTCCTTTAGAGGAGAGATTGCTGGAGACTGATAGTATCCTTGAAATATTTTATTTATTTACAAATAAACCAGAGAAAAGGTGAAGGCAATCAGTATGTATGCTCCAAAGCAGCAGACCCCAGATTAGTTCACTAGAGAGAAGGTCCAAATCTCCAAGATGTCGTCAGTCAATCCTCAGCTTCCTCCTCTCCCTTTTTCAGTCTGTCCCCAAAACTGCAAACTAATGTCCTGTCTGTCTGTCTGTCTGTCTGTCTCTCTCCCTCACACACACACACACACCCCTTGCCTCAGCCCCACCTCTAAACCTGGGATGAATATGGTGGGTTCTCCCAGGACCTGGTGGCTTTCCACATTCCGGAGTAACCAGGGCTGGACTGGGGGCACAGAGAAGGCGGTGGAATGTATGTGGGGAGGGTGCTGGGTTTTGCGCAGAATGGGTACTTAAGTGTGGGAGTATTCACTGCTGCCGGGTGCGGCGGGGCGCAGGGGCACCTTGTGGGTGGGGTGCACTGGGAATATGCCCTGTTGCCCAGTCCGAGCCTGTATCCAACAACTTCCATCAGGAAACATCTGCTGACCATTATGGAAAATTGGCTAGGGTTCTGATTCTACACTGTTCCTTCAATTTTTCCTGTTCTGCCTCCTTAAAAGGCATAGGGTGGGGTCACCATTCTACTCCTTCACACATCCTGCCATTTTATTCTCCATCATTTGCCTTCTGAAAAGGTATGGAATGGAATGAATGAAAGGGGAGGAGAGGAGCCGCATTGGTGGTGGCACTACTGATGCTGCTGCCAAGTAAGGTAGGGGCAGGGTAGGTGAGGTTTTCAGGAAGCTGAGCTGTGGGGGCAGTAGTCATTAGGGGGCACAAGTCCGAAGCCAGAACTGCAGAGCCAGGAACATGCCAGAGGTCACACCAAGTAGACAGTAATGGCAAAGCCCATTACTTAGCCCATTACTTAGCCCACTCTCCCCACAGACAATTAAAGTGCAGCCCTGGGCAGCTGGATCGGCCACCCCCCTGACTGCCGGTTCCATCATGGAGCCAGTGGGGGCTGCGGGTATCAGGGGCTGCATGGCCCCAGAAGTCCCAGGATGCCCCACATGCATGCGCGAGGCATCCTGGAGAGACGCCCGAGCCTGGGAGGCTGGCTGCAGCCTCCCGGTCAGGGGTCTACTTGTGAGTTGCAGAGCCACAGCGACACACAAGCAAAAAAATGAGGTTAATGGAGCGTTAACCTCATTTAAGAGGAGGGGGAATTAGGCGGGCTAGCCGCCTTGGGAGCACTGGACTCACCTGCGAGCCTGGTGGTTCCCATGATCACTGGGAAGCGGGCTAAGCTCCCTTATTGTGGGAATAGCTTTAATGTGTTCTACTCAGGTTTGGGAGCTGTGTGTGCTCCCAGTTGTCAGTTGTGTGGAAGCAAGGTAGGATGAAAACCTGGATAGCTTTTCCTCCTATCTTGCTTCCACACAATTACTTCTACCCAGGTGTTCTTCTTACCTTGGTTGCACGCAAACAAAAACTGGGAGCACACATAGCTCCCAAACCTGGGTAGAACACTTTGAGGTGGGTCTCGCGATTCGTGAGACCCGCTTTTGGCGAAACTGCGGGGAGAGCGGGCTAAACCAGGTCTCCCTGCAGATGATCTCTGTAGGAGCCCTGGGCAGCTGTATCGGCCACCCACACGATTGCTGGCTCCGTGATGGAGCCAGCTGGGGAGAGCGGGGGCCGATCAGCCCCCGCAAGCTCCAGCATGCCCTGCACGAGTGTGCAGGGCATGCTGGCGAGACCCCCGGAGCCAGGAGGCAACTTTTTGCCTCCCCTCCAGGGGTCTCCTCATGGGTAGCTACGGCGCGGAGCCACACCACAGCTACTCATGATCCAATAGCCTGGGTTTGCGGAGCGCTTGCTCCGTAAACCCTGGCTAAGGGGTGGGCTACTTGAGCAGGTTAGCCGTTCAACAACCACCGGGCTCACAGCCAAGCCCAGTAGTTCTTACGATTAGCAAAAATCGGGCTTGTCTCTCCTAGCCCAATTTTTGCTAGTCATGAGAATAGCCTCAGTGTTTGATTGCCTGAATGATCTCTATGCCTTGTCTGAAACCCCAAGTCATGGAGGCAATTGGAGTAGAGGTAGCTGGGAGTATGTGCATCTGAGGCTCAGTTATGGCAGTCAATGAGGCACTTCACACAATGAGTGTGAAGCGTCAGGTGGGGTTTGAGTGGGCTTAACCCGCACTCCCTGCACACGAGCAGTCGCTTGTTGTTGGGTGCCCACATCAGCAACCCAGACAACCGGCTGCTCTGATCGGGCGCTCCTGCGCCCAGCTGCAATTCCGTTTGGAGCTCCGGGGGAAGGGGGACGGGGAGTGCCACCGTGTGGTGCACACAAGTTCACGATGCCTTCCTGGGGTACCTCCTCCCCTCTCCCCCCCTCACCCCGAGTGTGTCAGCTGTCGCTGCAGGCTGACACAATCAAATAAACGAGGTTAATGGAGCCGGTTAGGGTTCTCACAATTGCTGGGCTCCCATAGCCCAGTTTTGAGCAATCGTGTGAATAGCTTCTAAGTGTAATATGTAGTTACATTCCAAACCAGTCCTATGACTTTAGTGCTTTGTAACCTAGGGATTCACTCTTTTGTGGTCCTGGTTCTTATTGTCTGTAGCTTTCATTATTTGTCCTTTTTTTATCTTTCTTTATCTGATGCATGAATTTTTGTTATCCCTTGTATGTATACACTGGATTATGTCAGAGTAACTGGGCTGTCTCTTGGGATACACAGCCAGTGTTTTGGCTGTCATACTACCCTGTTCATCCCAAGTAGATTTGCTCAAGTTTCCTTGCCTTCTAAAAAAAGTTATATTTTAGAATGTCTTTTTTAAAAAATCAATGCAACTCTCATTTTTCTTTGAAGACAATTGTTGCTGATGAATAATATTGTTTGGGGCCCCTAGGATTTCCCATTGCAACCATCTCCCTTTAAGGCAAAAGCTGTCTGGACAGAAAAAAACCCATCCCTGAATTTCTTGGAGGCAGCAACCTGTAGTGAGGTGTGCTAAGTGGCAGAGCATTTGCTAAAGAGAGCTTTCACTGCTTAGCTCTATGGAGGCATGCCCAGCACATGGACGTGCAGCGTTTCCTTGGGAAGGCAACTGGCACATATATGCCACATGTGTGGTTGTATGTGTGTATGCATGTGTGTGTTGCTTACAACCTGTTTCTCCTGAAAGCGTCTGAACTTGTATTTTTGAGCTGATATTATGGTAAAGTTATCTGAAAGATGGGTGTCAGATGTTTGGACAGGGGTGCAATTTCAGTGCTTGCCCTAGGCACTATTTTCCCTAGATAAACCTCTGGTTTTGCTGTCTTTCCTAAGCCATCAAGGTGAGACAGGCTACAAGTATCAATAAACCAACAGAAATGATAAATAAAAATAGTCTGATTTCGTGTGTTTTTGTTTCAGGTTTATGAAACATGACTCAGCTAAATTGAAGGGAATAATTTGCAGCACGTTAACCACTTATTTCAAAAGACAAGCCATTTCTCAGTATGCACAACACAGGGATGGCAATACACTGCAAATGCAAAATTTCTGGGTGTGAATTTTTTTTTTAAGCACCACACAAGTTAAAGGCAGGCACTTTCCAAGTTTGAAATCTCACAAACCTTATAATCAGATTGCTTGACAAATATGCAGATAAAGATAGAGCTCTGTATAGAGAATTAAACAGCATGCAAGTGAATATTTCCATTTTATTCCTTGCCTCTCCCCACCACGCTTCAGTTTTGCCAGCTTACAAGGTATTAAACCAACACTGTCTTTTTAAGGGGTGTTTTGTCCACTTACTTTTGTGCCATTTATATCTGTTTTTCAAATGTTCGGGTCCCTTGCCAACAACTTTGCATTCTTCTGACTCCCTAGATTAGGGAAAAATCTGGACTTGGCTCTCGCAGACGCCATTTGAGCATGTGTGGTGGCCATTTTTGTTTTCAGCAGCCTTTTTTTAATTTTTAAAAATGGCCACCGCACATGCTCAAGTGGTCCCTGTGAGGTCCTATGCCTTGCCAGGCCTCACAGAGTCCTTTTGAGCATGTGCGGCGACCTCTAAAATGACCACCACAGTGATCTTTGTGGACCCGAACAGGCCTGAAAATCAGCCCGTGACAGGCTGCAGCAGTAAACCAAGAGGCTGGTGGAGGGAGGGGGAACCTTTGCACACACACACACACACACACACACACACACACACGGCCTTTAGGAAGCCCCCCAAAGGGGCTACAGGTTAAAAATATATATATATATATAAAATAATCCATGAAATGGGGAGCGGGTGAGGGGCAGCATGGCACCTAGGGCACGTGCCCTGGCTGCCCAACCTTTGTTTCGCCTATGAGCAAAACCATTATAAAGCAGATAACCTAAAAGCTAATAAAAATGCTATCAACTCTAAATGCCTCATAACCAATAAATTTAAGCCCAGATGTTAAGAGCCAGCCGTATTCCTGATAGGGTACAACTTGTGTAGTGTAGTTATGTTATAGTTGTAGTTTCTTCCGCTAGGTAAGGCTGTGTTAGGCATACTCACAACCAGTCACTTTTGTTGGCCTGGCCTTGGGCCTGAAGGAGAAGGAGACAAAGGGGCGATTCTCAAGATCAACAAAAATTGGGCTAGCAGAGGCTAGCCCGATTTTTGTTGACCGTAAGAACCACCAGGCTCGCTGCCGAGCCCAGTGGTTTGGTAACCCGCTCAAGAACCCCTGGTAAAAAGCAGGTTTGCAGAGCAAGCGCTCCAGCAAACCTGCTTTTTACGATCATGAGTAGCCGCGGTGCGTGTTTGCGCCGTGCCTACTCATGAGTAGACCCCCCTCCGGGAGGCGAAAAGCCGCCTTCCGGCTCCGGGGGTCTCCCCAGTATGCCCTGCGCACTCACTCAGGGCATACTGGAGCTTGCAGGGGCTGCGCGGCCCCCACTGCCCCCACCCCCCACCGGCTCTGTCACAGAGCCGGCCATTGTGTGGGCGGCCGATCCGGCCGCCCAGGACTTCCTGCTCACCCGAGGAAACCAGGTCTCACTGATTGTGAGACCCGGTCCAAAGTAGGTTTAGAAGCCTTCTTTCTTCAGACAAGATTGCAACTACTCTGGGCAGCTTGCCCTTAGAAAACAGAAAGCTAAACCATACCCAACCAAACACAACCTAATCTTTAAAAGACAGAATATATACTACAATAGTAATGCCTGGAGAGCCCTGCTTTCTGGGAGATGTAGACTGAAACAGGATAGGAAGAACAGGAAGTGGGAGGAAAAGAATAACTATTTGTGTCCCCAGTGCCCCACACACTCACATTTTTGTTGAGCTTTTGTTTGAATACTGCTGTCTGACATATGTTAATTAGAATTGTTTTAAATCTGATAACTAATAGACTATGTGAATTCCTAGTTGTGCCTTGCAGGACCTGCAGATAAAATGCCCCTTAAATTTAAAGGTAAAGTATGCCGTCAAGTTGGTGCTAACTCCTGGCAACCACAGAACTCTTTGGTAGAATACAGGAGGGGTTTACCATTGCTTCCTCCTGCACAGTATGAGATGACGTCTTTCAGTGTCTTCATATATCGCTGCTTCCCGATATAGGTGTTTAACATACCGGCAGGGATTTGAACCAGCAACCTCTGGCATGGTAGCCAAGCCATTTCCCCACTGTGCCATTAGGTGGCTCCCCTTAAATTTACACCATCATGGTAGCTGTGACTACAAGCTTCTGTTAGTGATGATAAGATCCCAGTTCTATTCAGCATGCTTTTATGGATGAAGGGATTAAAATTTGATCTTGGAAACTGATCTGATATCAGAAATGAAAGATGTATGCTTTCACTCGGTATCTTGCATTCTACTTTGTAAGATGAGAGGAGTGGCCGTAGCCCAATGGTAGATGTTCTGCATGCTGAAGTTCCTAGGTTCAGTCCCCAGCATCTCTAGGTATTGCTCAGAAAGACCCTCACTTCTGTAACCCTGGAGAGCCACTGCTAATTAGTTTAGACAATACTGGTCTATAAACAGTATAAGACAAATTTCTGTGTTCCTATATTTAAATTTAACATGGAATATATAGTACATATTTTATAACGTCAGTATCAGGTGGCCTGTTTATCTGCCTTCACATTATCCTGTTTGGTAGCCAAGTGGTAATCTCTGCTAACTGAGCAAAGAGACACCTTTCAAAGTGGTGATTCTCTATTTAGCAGGAGGAGAGCAACTGGCCCTCTTCAACCCCAGCACAAGGTCCCTAAGGTGGCGGCTGCTGGTGTATAGTTTGTGGTGGAGGAATGGAATTGAATCTTTAATTTGGTCATTGACCACCAATTGCTTCCTTACACAGCTTGCAATGTGGCAAAATTTTGCCACCTTGGAGGAAACATTAATATCACTGTCAGACAAAAGGAGAGACACGTAACAGGACAATTGGCCTACGTGGGAATCTAGACAAAATAGGTGACAAAATTGCTAGCCAGATATCTCTATAAAATAAACAGTGAAGCAACATATGATCAATTGTCTCAACCGCTCCTGACTGACTCGGGCATAACCATTGAGCAAAAGGAATAGCGAGGTAGCGACCCTCTAAGAGAGCTAAGGGCAGCGCATTCAAGCCTGCCAAGGCAAATGCCCTTCTCGATTTAGCAAGAACAAGCTCATGTAAATATTTAGCTGGTCTAGAGGGTGAGTTGCATTACCTAGGAAAATTAAATGTCTAGCTCGGGCCCTGTCTTTCTGAGCCACTATGTCCCAAATCCGCTGCCTAATTATCTCCTTGGCTTTTAAGATCCCTAAGGAGACCAACATGGAGATACTTGGCCCGTAACTTTCTAATTTCCTCTCAACTCCCTCTTTCCATGTAGATTTAAAGTTGTCCTTCAGGACCAGAGGTGCGAGGCCTGCTTGACCAAGATTTAATTTCAAGTAATAAGAGATCTTTGCAACCCAGACATCACATGTGCTTCAATTTGTACTAACCCCAGTTCCAGCCTTAACACTGCATTGGGCGTCCATCTTGGCACCCCAATGATTGTTCTAATAAATTTGGTTTGTACAAACTCTAGGGGGTGGAAATCCTTATAACTGCTCAGCTGGGCTCCATATAGTAACTGGGTTAAACATTTCCCTTTGAAGACTTGAATTGCAGCGGGAATGTAACCACCTCCCTTCCCGAAAAAGAATCTAATGAGCGCCATTGCACTCTTTTGTGCCTCTTGTGTAACATGGAGTAGATGTGCTCGCCAATAACCATTAAATTGGAAAACCACGCCTAAATACTTATAGAGCTTGACTTGTTCTATATCTTGGCCATCCATTTGCCACTTATGCTGCACAAATTTCTTCAGGAGCACCATAATTTTGGTTTTCAGATAGGTAATTTCTAGTTCTTCCTCTCCTGTGGTGGTGTTTGTTTTTTAGACTGTGAGCCAGTGTTCCCACTCACAAGTTTTTTGATGTCTGCTTAGTTAATTTTAGATCCTGCTCAGATTGAATCAGCAAAACCCCATTCTGAATGCACAAGCACACACACTGCCTTGATACTGCTGCTCAGAACAAAACTCATTCCGCACACAGATGAAAGAAATTAGAAATAACACTGCTGTGAGTCCTTTAGGGAGAGGAAACCGTATCTACCTACCTACCTATCTAATACGCTAAGGTTGTACATGGCAAGCCCCGCCCACACAGTGCATTACCAATTGGAGGTAACAGAGTGGAAGCACCATGGTGATTGGGCAGTGGGGATTCCATATTCAGAGAAGAGGAGCGGGTAGGGGATGAGTGAGTGAGTGGCGGGGAGGGGGCGAGTGAGCGAGAGAGTGGTGGGCTGACACTGAGCAATAAAGCAGGGGCTGTGGTGGTGGGGCAAGGAGAGCAACAAAGTCCTAGTGCATAGATGCTCTGTGCAGGTTCAGCTAGTTATTGTTATTAGTAAACCACTTTATGAATTTTAAATTGAAAAGTGTATGTGTGTGTTGCTTTAAGAATTTTTAAATTGAAAAGTATATATATGCAACTGCAGCAAATACTGTTGCAAATGTGTTTTTTTACACATGGGGAAAATGCATGTCTAAGTGGCTGTGAAATTAAAACAAAAGCTGGTCATTAACGTCTCAAACACACACAGAGGTTGCAATCTGGAGTTTGGCTGCTTAAATCCCATTGATATCAGTAGGATTTAAGATTTGCAGCATTGCTGCCTTGGACTTTACAAACCACTAAGCTGTGTGTGTCGTTTTTACATTATTATTAAAATGCAGTCCTGTCCCAGCATTGCATGCTTGCTTTCAGTTACAGCTTTTCTTATTTTTTTATCTGCAGAAACACCTGTGGATTTTCATGTCAAAACAATTTTGTTTCAAAGCACTTTTTTTTGCACAAGCTTTACCTCCAACTAAACAATAGCACACAATGATTTGCCATGTCCACGTAGTCTACTCAAAATGTTCCTCAGTTTAATTTCTTCAGAATGTAGCAACATTTTGCTTAGTTGGGTCTGTCAATCAATTTTTAGCGAACTGAAATTAAAACTGCTGACAGTGAAACAAGAATGACAGTATCCCATTTGAACCATGCTTTCACTTTTTGCAGGCAGTATTGAGTAGTCTCAAGTTTGCTGAAACTTTCCAGTCATCCACAAACCTTTTGTTAGCTTTAATGATTTCTCTATACCTCCTCCCCTGGGCTGTTTGACTTTTGAAAGGCGGGGCTTTGTAGTAATTCTACACCTGTTTTCATCCACGCCCATGCACTTGCTAAACTTACCAAACAAGTGCTGGGCTAAGCGTGAGAGCTTCAAAAATGGTTGCTGACTGTTTCCATTTGTAAAATAGATCTCTGATTTATTTGAAGCTCACCCTTCTTTATTTTTATTTTTTACACTTTTTTGTTTTTATGTTGGGTGCAGCTTTACTTACATGCAAGAATGGCAATTGATGACAATAATCTGCACTCTAGAACTAAATGTAAACTGAATTCATACCAAAGTGATTATAAATTGAGACGGAGTAGTCTACCATCAGAACTCCTCCTGGGAAATAACATTAAAGGAAGATATCAAAGAAATATTAGGAAGTTAGAACCTATCCACCCAAGGCGCCCTAAGAAAAGACCTTCTCTTTTTCCAGGTAGGACATTGTCAGCGAGTTACTGTTTACATTCTTAATCTTAACATTTTTCTTTGTGTTTGTCAAAAACGAAAAGATCTTTCGTTAAAAGAGGATCAATGTGTATGCATAGTCCAAAATTGGTGACACTGTAGAATATTGTAAGACTCTGTAATAGTATAAATAGAATCCCTTAACTATTTTGAAAACACTTGTATGCAATTGAAAAATAGCATTTTGGCTTTATATAGAATGTGCTTGGCATTTACAGCTCTTTTAAAAAGTTGAGGGTGTTATAATATGTGTGGTTGAGCAAGAACATCCAGATTCTGCTTTTTAATTATGACAGTCTCTCACTTGAAGTCTTACATGGGAAGGATGTAGGAGTTCTTCATGTACTAATTCTTTTTACTTAGCCAAATTAACACAAATGCTTCTGGAATGCATGCTTTAAAATCCTGTTCTGCACTGGAGCTGGATCTGTAGGAAATGATTTAGTTTATTATTATTATTATTATTATTACATTTATGTCCCGCTCTTCCTCCAAGGAGCCCAGAGCGGTGTACTACATACTTGAGTTTCTCTTTCACAACAACCCTGTGAAGTAGGTTAGGCTGAGAGAGGAGTGACTGGCCCAGAGTGACCCAGCTAGTATCATGGTTGAATGGGGATTTGAACTCTGGTCTCCCCAGTCTTAGTCCAGCACTCTAACCACTACACCACGCTGGCTCTTCAAACTGATTGAACAAGAGTAGCAGTGGGTTTCAATAAACAAAGACATATGGAATTATAATATTGATTTAAAATAATAAAGGACTTAATACAAAAGAAAGTTTTGATTAGTTGTGATATGTATTGTGCAGTGAAAGAGCTGAGAGTTTTTATTAGCAAGTTCTAAAACACTGTGCTAAGAATCCATGCTCTCTTTTTTTGTGGAGCTACTTTTTTCTGTAAACTAATGAAATGTATTATTTGTGCAAAAATGGCAACCAAACACATTCCAGAACCCTATTTAAGTACCCATGTAGGCTGTGTGGTGATTGAGGCTATGACATCTTTGTTGTGATTAACATTAAGCCATTGCTGCTAAATGTTTTAAATTGTGACAGATGTGGTCTTTAGAGGATATTGGGGCAAACTGCATGACAGTAATTTGGAATTTCTGATTTAAATAGCTGAAGTATTGAGGGCACTCATCTTCTCTTTATACTTCAGCTATTTAAAACAGAAATACTTCACACCCTTTTTTTAATACCAAGGGAAATAGATGTGTGATGCATATTTCTTAACCGTGCCCTTCTCTTATGGTACTTTAGGTCAGGTGACTTGAGTGTGTGACCTATTCCTCCAAAGCTTCCTAGTGCCTAAACCAGCTTTTCCTGAGGGCAATACTGACTATCTGTGACATTCAAACTGCATTTCTGCCAAGACTGTGCCTTCCCTCCTTTCCTGTGTTTTAAAAAATTTAAATAAACAAACAAACCCAAAGCTTCCTTTATCACAGCTTTTCTTCATTCATTTCTCTTCTGCCAGTTCCCTTTTTTCTATACTGCTGTTCATTCTGGGTGGAAATGGAGGGTGAGATTTGGCTTATGCCCCCTGGCCCTTCTCCTAATCTCCTTGTGTTTATCAGAACTTTTGCACAGAGCCTCTGTGCTGTTATGCTTTTTACTCTGGAAAAATGGACTGTGAGGATAATATGTACGAAAGCCTGCATAAGTTTGGCTGTATGAGCCTACACGGTGTGCACATGGGATCCTTTAATGTATGGAGGTTGGGGGTGGGCCAGCAGGTACAACCCCCATTTTCTCTCCCCTGCCTTCATTTCTACCTTAATGAACACTTGAACTGGGTATATCACTCTCTTCTCACATTTCCCTGTCCCCAAGCTTTTATTTTGACACAAGCAAGCATATTAGCATTCTATTAGCTCTTAGATCTAACTACATTATTTTATACCAAGGTATTTAAAGGATACCTTTCTATCATACAAGCCTGTCCCATCCACTAAGATTATTGGCAGAGGCCTTACTCTGTGCCCAATTTGCAATCTGATGGAAATATGGGACAGGACCTTCTCAGTGGTAGCCTCAAGGCTTGAAACTCCTCCCTATGTCATCCATCTGACTCCTGTCTTACAGGCTTTTTAGTATTCAGTTAAATGGTGTTGAGCTTTTGGTCTGGAATAGTTACCCCTCCCCTCTGGTTTGTAAGAGTCTTGCTTAGAATCCAGTCTGTTCAAAAGGTAGGCCTGGTAAGGATTTGGAACAAGACTTTGTTCTAGGGATGTACATGAAGTGTTTTGTGCACATCTGGGGTGTGTGGAGATCAGTGATTTAAAAAGAGGAAGGCAGGTCTTACCTGCCCCTCTGTCGCTCCTACACACACACACACACACACACACACACACACACACACACCCGCTGCCCCACTGCGGTGCTGTCAGTATTAAACGCCACGTGGCTGCAGTGCTGCTCCCAGCAGCCTGCGAGCATTGTCGGCATGTAAATGGCATCTGCACATGTGTGGACACTATTTGCATGGTCAGCATGGTGTTGCTGACCATGCAAATGTCATCTGCACATGTGTAGACACCATTTATGTGCCAACACTGCCCACAGGCTGCTGGGAGCAGCACTGCAGCGGCACGGCATTTAATACTGACAGCACTATGGCAGTGGGCGGTGGAGGAGCGGCAGAGAGGTAGGTAAGACCTGCCTTCCTTCATTTAAAGTGCCTGCTTGCCGCCCGCCGGAACAGTTTGACTGGGGCAGCTCGAAGCGTTTCAGCACCTCGATTTAGAGGTGCCGAAGCGCTTCATGCACATCCCTACCTCATTCTAGAATCAGTTGTTGAGGCTATTCACATGACTGCAGAAAATCGAGCTAGCCTCCGCTAGCCCGATTTTCTGCAGTTGTGAGAACCACCGGGCTTGGCTGAGAGCGTGGTGGTTCTTGAGTGGGTAACCCACTCAAGTAGTCCTCCCCTAAAACCGGGTTTGTGGAACGAGCGCTCCGCAAACCTGGGATTTTTTATCGTCAGTAGCTGCAGTGAGGCTCTGCGCCGCGGCTACTCACGAGGAGACCCCTGGAGGGGAGGCGAAAAGCTGCCTCCCTGCTCCGGAGGTCTCGTCAGCATGCCCTGCGCACTTGCGCAGGGCATGGTGGAGCTTCCGGGGGCTGATTGGCCCCCACTCCCCCCAGCCCCCGCTGGCTCCATCATGGAGTTGGCAATTGTGTGAGCGGCCGATCCGGCCATCCAGGCCTCCCGCCCTGCTGAGCTCCTGAAACCAGGTCTCACTGGTCGTGAGACCTGGCTCGTTTTAAAAAAGGATGGACATATGGGACATTGTGATATCATCATGAAGATGAAAGAAATTAAACATGATTCAATATTTTGTTGAGGAGTAACCAGAGCCACACAGCCACTTTGGTAACTCTTGCAATGTTATATTTATTTAGTAGTTGTGTAACTTGGTGGAGGAGTTTTTGTCAGCCTTTTCTCCAGTGGGTGAACTTGAAACAACAGCCAGCATTCTTACTAACTATGCTCCCAAATGTTGGGAAGAAGCTTCTCTGCTTCAGATTGTTTCATCAGATCCACAGTGCTTATTAGGGATGTGCACGGAGATCTTTGGCGCCAGCGGGGGTAGCACTTTAAGGGCGGGGGAGGGTGTACTCACCCCTCCCGCCACATTTCCCCCACCGGCGCGCTGTCGGATTTAAGCCCCTTGGGGTGGCAGCGTTCCTCCCTGCTGCCCGGCGGGGGAAATGTAGCGGGAGGGGTGAGTACACCCTCCCCCGCCCTTAAAGCGCTACCCCCACTGGCGCCGAAACGGCCCCAAATCCGAAATGTTTCGGAGGCCTTTACAATGGCCTCCGAAACATTTCGGGCACATGCCTAGTGCTTATGGCACAAGGGGTGATTATTTTTGCTGGCCCCTCCTTCCCCCAGAAGTTCCCTGTGTCACCAGGAAATATGTCCCTGAGGGCCACAGAGATTTCTGATTTCTGATTTGTGTTTTTCTCAGAGTTGGGTGTACTTTATATAGCTAATCAATAATTCAAGAAGCAGTCCCTCAGGTCTTCCCTCAGGCAATGTGTGTGGAGCACTTCTGTTCTTCCAACCAAAGTACTATTTCAGGAGGTTCATGATCTAAAATAAGTGTGCTGACTTTATGAAATATTTATTGGTGGATTAAAATGACCCAGCATATTGTGCAGAGGTACCAATTTGACTAAAAGATTAGACATTATCATCCTTTAGAACACTCAGTGCCTGACTTAGGCACAAGCTAGGTAAGCTACAGCTTAGAGCCTCATACTATGAGAGGCCTCTGAATAATTTTTTTTTAAGACCACATTTCACATTTTACATAGTTGAAAAATAAAGGAGAAAGGGAAAAACAGGCTCTATAATAGACATTATCGTTCTGTTAGACAAAATATATATTTATATTGTGTATACTTTTATAAATCTGTGCAGAAATAACTCAAAATTTTTACTCGAAATTTTCATTAGATCAAGGCTCAAATATTTGAAAGTCTGGTTCTGGATCAGAAATTTGATCCAGGATCAATTTGATTCTGGGATCCCATGTTCCCTAGATCAGTTGACCCGATCCCAATTTTTCAATGTACTGTTCTTACAGGATCCTTTGATGCTATGGGACCTTTTAGGCTTGATGTAGCTTACGGCCTTAGCATGTCATAATCTGGCCCTGAGAACACTGCAGGTTGTGCGGCTTTCTGAAGGCTGGGCCAATGCATCCTGACCTCTGGGAATCCCACAGTGTACTGTGTGATGAGTGCATTGCATTGGGAGATTCCCTCATGAGACGGATGCTGTAGGTACCCATCTCTGACCAGTTAGTGCAAGAAGCCTGAGCGGTCACACAACCTTGGCTAACATCTGGGTTACAGAGCTGGGTTTGGTGGCGCAGCAATGCTGGGATCCACGTAGATCCCAGTGGTTATTACAGGCAACCAAGCCCAAATGAAGGAGAAAGGAAAGGAGAATGCTTGGCTGCTCGTGATAACAGCCTTACTGTTTTGTTTGGTGCTGGATATATAGGTTCGAGAAGGCATATTACCCCTTTTGCCTTACTATCTGCTGAAGAGGTCGTGTGTGCATCCTTGTTTTGAGATGTCTGGCCTTCTCAGCTGTAGTTAATTGTCTTTGGCATTCCTATCCCAGAGAAGCCCACTTGATGGATCCCCATCTAGTTTTTTAGAAGTTTCTGAAAACTTTTATTCGGAAAGCTCTTAACGAAGAACTTGAACTGGTGAGTGTTAGGGTTTCTGCTGCTGGTTGTTGATGATGGTTGGGTTGATTCAAACAATAGATTACTGTGTAATTTTAATGGTGGTTTTATTTCTCTCTCTCTTTATATTGTCATTATTTTATATTGTAAGCCATGTCAGGAACTCATTATGAGCTAATGTGGGTTACACATTTTAGAATGAATAAACAAACAAAACGGAGTCTATATGAATTTTATGTTGATGGCTAGCCACTATTAATCAGTATAATGTTTTGTCTGAGTCATTTCTTATAAATCATTTTATTGAGCAAAATTATATGTTATTTCCCAAGCTTAGTCTTTTAAAACACCTTTTGGGTTAAAATTCAACCTTTAAGTCCCAGCAAATGTTACCATGTGTGGCACACGTGTATACTTATGCATTGAGACCAAAATGGGGAAATTACTCAGAATTAAAATTGCAAGTGTGAATTACATACTGATCATGGTCCAGTGACATGTTAAGAGTACCTCAGAGGAGCAAACAGACTTGGAGGAAGTGACTTTTGAAAAATAAGAGATAATGTTTATTTTTAGAGATCAGAAGCACAATGCAAAAATATGAATTTGGTAACCTTGCTTAACATGGGGAGTGAAGGAAGCTCCTAGGGAGAGAGAGAAGAAAATGGGGGAGAGGGGGAAAGTGGAGGCTTGGATAGCAGTAGTTGGCGGGTAATGAAATCTGAGTAGAGAGTGGAAAAAAGGTGAGTGAGAGAAAGTAAAGGGCGACTTTTATACCTGTCTTTTAGTCTGCTGTTTCATGAGTGAAGCTAGGGTGCTGGATCTCACTGAAGAGATATAAAGATCCTGACTACAAAGGTGCTGCCAAAGTGGTAGACAAGCAAGGGTCTGCGGCTATGTCCTTTACTGCAGACTGGGGGGCACCATGTAGATTTCCCACCTGTTCCCTAATTCAAGGGACTGTTCCTTGTTATTTAGGATTAATGTAGTGTTCCTTTTCAAGTTAATAAGGAATGCAGTTTCTTCCTTTTTTGTGGCCTTGAGGCTAGGCCACGGCCACTGACTGCAGTGGACAGCATACACAATGTAAAAGGTGTGGCTCATTCTGAGAGACTCTCTCTCCTCCTCCTCCTCCTCCTTCTGATTTAAAACAGTGTTTGGCTGGGACTAGGTGTTCAGTTGGGTGCATTCTTCCTCCTACAAGATTGTCTCCCCTGAGTCAGAGTCTGGGTTGACAAACACACACACACCCCTGCCACATACACAATATGTAGACTTTTCCTTTTGGGGTCTTCTAGCAGGGTTGCAAAGACAGGAATATTCAAGAACAGTAAATAATTGAGAACGTCTATTGTGGAGATATGAGCAGGGGAATATATAGGTGGGGGAGTTGTTATTAAGCTGGATTGTCCAGACGAAAGGGCACTGGTATGCCAAATTTAATCAGCTGTCTTAAAGCTTGCCTTGATTGCATTTTAGGGTGCAATTACTCAGTTTCTCAGGACTTGTCTTTTGTCTAAGAACCCTGTTTACTCAATTTGGAAATTCAGCTTCATTACTAATTCAAGGGTTTGAGGTGCTTCACCGCTCAAGGCTGTTCACATTCTTGAGCCACAATCCAACAGTATGTTAAGTGCGCTTAAGCCTGTTTATTTCAGTGGGCGTAAGTACTCTTGATTCTGGGTTGTATTAGGCCTTGAACTCTTTGCTACGAGTCTTGCAGTTAGATCCTAGATGTAGTTACTTGGAAATAAGTGTGCATATGATTTCAGGCCAAGTTTAGGATCTGTTGTGCCTTGAAATTTAACACGGCACTTTTCCTGATTTACAGGTTTTTAATAATTCAGCCCTCCAGTTCAGTTTTTAACCTGCTTTATCCCAAGGTCCTGAAGTGAATAACAACTCTCTAATACAATGGCATGATAAAACCTACATAATGATATAATTATAAGGCATGATAAAATGCCTATAACCTATCCTCTAACAAATAAAAATGACCATGGAGGTTAATGACAAGCTTAACTCTCATCATAAAAAAGGAAGCACAAACAAGAAGGCCTTGCAGAGCTTCTGGTAAGTTGTTTTATCAAATGTAGGTTTAATTACACAATTCAGATACTCTGGGGCATCTGCAAGTGATGATGATGGTTCTATCAAAAAATAATATGCAGCTTTTTCCACAAAAATATACAGTGGCATATCTTTTAGATGACAGAATTATACATCCTTTTTAGCTACCGTATGTTGGCCAATATCTTGCATCAAATGCCCATCAGCCACTTATATAGAGCAAACAAGATTGTCCGTTAGAGAAAGACTGAATGGGCATAAGTCTGAAATCCAAAATAAGATCACCAAGAAACCTGTCAGCAAACACTTTAACATGCAGGGTCTCTGTATCATAGACCTGAAACGTAGAAAGATCTACTCTGGGAACCATATTGACTAATAAATAATATTTAAAAACTGTATTAGAAGATTTTACTGCATTAGACAAGGATTAAACAGAGGCTATGGTTTGTTGTCACATTATAAGGATTGCACTTGATATATTTTAACTTCTGTCCCTTTAAGAATTCTAGCATGTTAGGAACATAGGAAGCTGCCATATACTGAGTCAGACCATTGGTTTATCTAGCTTAGTATTGTCTTCACAGACTGGCAGCAGCTTCTCCAAGGTTGCAGGCAGGAATCTCTCTCAGCCCTATCTTGGAGAAGCCAGGAGGGGAACTTGAAACCTTCTGCTCTTCTCAGTGGGGCTCCATCCCCTGAGGGGAATATCCTACCGTGCTCACACTTTTAGTCTCCCATTCATATGCAACCAGGGTGGACCCTGCTTAGCTAAGGGGACAAGTCATGCTTGCTACCACAAGACCCATGCTATGTTCTCAACTGCCTGTTTTATTGTGTTTCTCCAGTATCAACCCAGCATCTGATGAAGTGGGTTGTTTTCCATGAAAACCTATGCATGATTAAACCACCTTATTATGATGTTTTCATTTAGTCTCTGAGTGTTACCTATTTCTTTACAAGTTCTCATGACAGAATTACGTCAGCTATGCTTGTGCAACCACTGGCTTTAGTTAGATTGCAAGTACTACAAATGTTATTGAAATATGTTTCAAAAAATCTGTGCAGGGAAGTAACCCAAATATAGCTGCAGGCATATGCAATGTCAGAATTGTGAGATGTGTGTATAAGATGGATGAGCTGTGGTGAAGGAAGAAGAAGGTTTTAGTTTCAGCAGGTTATTCTGATATTGCAGCTACTTCCTTAACACGCATTTTGAAATGTTTGTAGGATGATGTAAGTGGCCCTACATGGTGCTTGAATGCCATCACCCTGCATTCATGCTCCCCTCAGTCATCCTCCACTTGAATTTCTGATTATGGTGAGTTGCAGGGAGATATAGAATGGGATTTCTTTATCCATCCAAACTGCCTTGAGATACATTATGAAAGGTGGTATAAAAATTGAACTGTCAATCAATCAAATCATCACCGTGAATGGAATGTCAGTTCTCCAGTGCTTACTGCTATGGTTCCTTCCAGTGGTTACTGGAAGATGGAAAGCATAAAAATTGGTCCCAGTCTCTTTTGGTCTGTGATGGTCCAGGCTGCCATGTGAGGACAACTGGAAATATATTTCTTAATTGTGGTAGCTTACACACCTTGGGCAATTGTGAGAGACACTATTTCCTTCCACAGGTGCAGCATTTACAGTAAATAGGGAAGCTTGCAGTCAGAAAAAGATGAATGTTCCTCCCAGACTAAGCCTTCATTGATAACTGCTTAATCTGAAAGGTGGCCATAGATTAATACTGCCTTGACCTGGTCTGACTAATCTTCACCTGCATTATAAAGAGGTTCAGTAAGAGGCCACATACTACTGACCTCTTGAAGTCTGAAGGGTATAGTGTAACCAAGTATCATTGCCATGGGAACAGATTACATTGCAAGTACAGAAACTCAAGTCCCTTGAGAAGGTGGCTATGAAAGTGGAATGATCCTGGCTCAGTTAGACTTCAGCATGAATCCATCCATAGTGGCAATAAAGAACAGTAATGTGATTTGAGAAGTGGTTCTATATCTAGGGAACTGAAGTTAGTTTGTTAGTTGAACTTGAAGTTCAAGGCAAATCTGGAAGTGGGATAGTCATTCAACATAATGATTCAACTAACAGACTGTAAGTTATGCCTTCTATTAAACTACTAAGAGAACCATCTAAGAACTCTTTTTATTGGAGTGCAGACTTCAAGAAATTGAACAGTATCTTGAAACCTCTTTCCAAAATATAAAATCCCCCCCCCCATATATTTTGAAGCCAGTAAATGGTATTTGGGAGTGAAAACTGTTTCCGCCCCACAGTAAATGGTGTTTGGGAGTTGTGGCAAATTGGTGTGTGGAAAATTTCCTTTCCTGACTCAGGTCAGTTAATGAGTAAACTGGCTGAACCAGTTTTAACCAGCTTTTCGCAGCCTTCTCAGTCAGCTAGCTCAGGAATGACTCCTATCAGTGATGAGTCCTTTCCACAGTGTACTCAAAGAAGCTGCCCACAAAGTTAAAAATCCTTAACTTTCCAAACCCAGAAAAGCTAAGAAAAAGACTCTGGTAAACCCAGAAGTTCTGGTTGATTAATATCGCTGCCACCAAGCACTCTAAGACTTGCAGAGAACTGGACCATTGGATTGCGTGCTTTAGACAAAGGTCCCTCTGTAACTGGGTATTGGGCAAAAACAACAATCGGCTCCCCCTTCCTAATAGGCAAGAATAAAACCAGTTGCTCTCCCAGGTGTCTGCTTGCATGTGGAGTTAATTGTTAGTTTGGCCAGGCTCTCATTGAGACACGTTTTGCACCAGAGAAATCCCCCTTGTAACCCCACCCCTTCTCTTGCCGGGTTAATAACCAACACTTGGAGGCTTGTAAAAAGTAAAGAACAGAGGAAAAGACTTTTATTCAGTTACTACAGACTATTTTTGTCTGAGGCTTTTAGCCTTTTAGAAACACTTTAAAATACTTACTTGGTTACAAGAATGCTTCAAAACCACCCCTGGTTATTCTGAGGTGGCACACTTTGAAATCTTAGTTACTCATGTGCAACGAACAGATATTTGGGACAATGCAAAGCACACCCCAAAGAAATATAAATTCCTGATGTGAAGTCTGACTAAACGCTCTTTCCCTAGCCTAAATTCCTGAAGCAAAATCGCTGGCTTCCTGTCCTTGAACTCACCAAACTCCTGATGAGGATCAAGCCTCCTGCAATCCTGTCTTACAAGGATCTACAGTCATCCTGCTGCAGAAAAAACTCCATTGCTGCATGTCCTCCATGCACCCAGGACAGATCTCTGGAACATAGGAAACATACATAGAAAACTGCCATATACTGAGTCAGACCATTGGTCTATCTAGCTCAGTATTATCTTCACAGACTGGCAGCGGCTTCTCCAAGGTTGCAGGCAGGAATCTCTCTCAGCCCTATCTTGGAGAAGCCAGGGAGGGAACTTGAAACCTTCTGCTCTTCCCAGAGCGGCTTCATCCCCTGAGGGGAATATCTTGCAGTGCTCACACATCAAGTCACCCATTCATAAGCAACCAGGGCAGACCCTGCTTAGCTATGGAGACAAGTCATGCTTGCTACTACAAGACCAGCTCTCCTCTCCACCCCCTCTGCCTAGTCCCCACTCTCTGCCAAGACTTCCTTTCTTGTCCCCAGAATTTCCACCTGCAGCTCTCATGTCCCACTCACCTGGTAAACTGATTGATTGAGCCCTGGAGTTCGCCACCCTGTCAGTCAAGACAAGGGTTTACACTCTTTAGAGGGTGGGGAGGCTGGTCACTACAGGAGTAAATTGTTTTAATTCTGTTTTAATTTGTACTGTTTTTATTGTAAACTGCCCAGAGACATAAGTTTTGGGCAGTATAAACATTTGTTGAAAGAAAGAAAGAAAGAAAGAAAGAAAGAAAGAAAGAAAGAAAGAAAGAAGGAGGCTTCAGTGCTTCATGTTTGACTCTAGTAAAATGGAGTAAACTCCATCCATGGGTCACTCACACTGTTGCTTGCAAGGTGAATCAAGTTCTATTCAGCCACTTATTGTGACCATTTATTTTTCTATGTAAACCGATTTGGAAATTTTGGTTGAAGAGCGTATATAAATATATGTAGTAGTAGTAGTAAGGGTCAGGTGTAACTTAAGGGTTTATGGACTTTGAGAAATAGATTGCCAAACAGGAATACAAAAAGGCTTTTTGCATTATGTATTAGCAGTGTAAGCCATACAGAGGGTAGGAAACAGCCCCAGCAATTGCATGGACTTGTTCAGGCAGCTGTTTCTAAGGGGGTGGAAATAGATCCTATAGACATATGTTGGTAACCACCTTTCACTGTAGTCTGGCATTTAGTCATGTGCACGGACCAGTTCGGAGGCCATTCTAAAGGCCTCCAGACCGGTCCGGACACGGGGTGGTTTTGGTTCGGGAGGATGGGGGGTTCCAATAAGGAATAGGGGGGGCGTTACTCACCCCGGAGACAACCACGCCGTATTTCATTGAGCAATCGGGCGGCAGGATATCTCCCTGCCGCCCGCTTCATTCCCCGCTCAGCGGCTCCGTCCTCCTTATGTATTCAGAATCGGGCGGCAGGATATCTCTCTGCCGCCCCCTTCAAAGCCCCGCTCGGCTTGCGGCCACCCCCAAGAAGACCCCTGCCGCCCCCAAGAAGACCCCTGCTGCCCCCAAGAAGACCCTGCCAACCCCTTCTTGAGAAATCCCCTCCCATTGCAAGAGGGTGGCAGGAGAACTCCCTGCCGTCCCCTTCCCCTTTGCCGGTCTGGCTAGAAAGGGCTTCTAAGAAAGGGCTTCTAAGAAGCCCTTTGCAGCCAGACCGGCAAAGGGGAAGGGAACGGCAGGGAGTTCTCCTGCCGCCCTCTTGCAATGGGAGGGGATTTCTCAAGAAGGGGGTGGCAGGGGTCTTCATGGGGGCAGCAGGGGTCTTCTTGGGGGCGGCCGCCAGCCGAGCGGGGCTTTGAAGGGGGCGGCAGGGAGATATCCTGTCGCCCGATTCTGAATACATAAGGAGGACGGAGCCGCCGAGCGGGGAATGAAGCAGGCAGCAGGGAGATATCCTGCCGCCCAATTGCTCAATGAAATACGGCATGGTTGTCTCCGGGGTTAGTAACGCCGCCCCATTCCTTATTGGAACCCCCCACCCCAGTGCCGGACCGCAGCTCCGCGGTTCTGTGCACACCCCTACTGGCATTCCTTGTTTACATTCAAGTGGCCTGAAGTGTTCTCACACAGTTCTCACACAGCAGGGGCTTCATTATTTCAAGCAAGAACATGCTTACATCTGCTTTATCATGATAAGCACTGAAGAGTGTCCATGTGAGTTTGCATTGTAGATACATTCTAAATCTTAGAAGGAAGTCTGGTAAGAAATAGATTTCTGAAGTTAGATATGAGAGAGTCCAAAGATATTTTCAGTCCCCAAAAGATTTATGCCAGCTTTGTAAATAGATGTCTAGGAGATGGTCACCCACTTACCTGAGCACCTTTCCTCATGCTCCACCACCCATGTCAAGCCCCTCTTCTGCCTTTTCCATGGTCCCAGAGTATAGAAAGTAATGCTGGTTTGGCAGCTACTACAGTTGCTGCACGTGATTCCAAGCTTCATTACTATTTATGGATGCTCAGATACAATTGATATGGCTAAGAAAGTCAAAGACATGGCCTGTATGGGATTATATTGCTGCATAAAGCAGATTGCATGTTTGAATGTTCCATAATTAAATAACTCTTAGAGCACAGAAATTTCAGGAAGACTGCTAGCCTAGAATCTTTCCTCCCGATGTGCTAGTTTTTTGTGGGCAGGGAGTCTTTGACTTCCTTATACCTGCTTCTCTGAAATGTTAGATTTAATGTTATATTTCTGAATGTCCTTAGTCTGGGAGAAAAAGAACCTCTTTAAAACTCTGTCATTTAAGCTAGAAGGGAAAATGGGGACTTGCATGATCACTGGAGACTATTTTTATTTATCAGGCAAATTAACATAATAATGCACAAGAAAAGCCCTGCTGGATCAGGCTAAAGATCCATGTAGCCCAGCAACCTGTTTCTAGTAGTGGCTGGCCATCCAGAGGACACAGTGAAGCCCGCATGCAGTATGTGAAGGTAACAATCCTTCCCTGTCCTCAGCTCTGGGTATTCAGAAGCATATTGCCTCTAAACATGGGGCTATAGTGGCTGATTTTATAAGTCTCATATATCCACATACCTAACTTACCTAGCCATGAGACTAGATGGTCTTCACCGAACAATACGACAAATACGAATCCAAGGAATATTGCCCTAATGGCGCAGCAGGGAAATGACTTGACTAACAAGCCAGAGGTTGCCGGTTCCAATCCGTGCTGGTATGTTTCAACACTTATATCGGACAGCAGTGATATAGGAAGATGCTGAAGGGCATAATCTCATACTGCATGGGAGATGGCAATGGTAAACCCCTCTTGTATTCTACCAAAGACAACCACAGGGCTCTGTGGTCACCTGGAGTCGACACTGACTCAGTGGCACACTTGACCTTGACCTTTCAACAAAAGTTCCCAAAGCGGTTTACATAGATATAAATAAATACATGCATTTTTGCAAAAAGCAACATGGAAACCAATTTGTCCCAACACTCCTATAAATGCCATAATGGAGGGTCAATAACTTCCTTTGAAGATTCTTGCAGCTATAAGGACATTCCAGCTAATCTGAGTTATTGAGATTCAGGTTGACTTGGTTCCATTGAAGTGCAGAGGATTAACTTGCTTTAAATCCATGTTTATATGAGCTTAATTGTGCTATTGACTGGGCTGTTCAATTCCTAGATAAGATGGTAGAGACGCAGCATAGTGACAAAACCATTGTTCACACACTGCCATAATATTGGTTTGGAAAGGTGGCAGGGGAAGGAATGTGTTTAAAATATTTCCCCCTTTTTCCAATACAGTTTTAAAGTTTCCCTATATGAAGTTAGTAATAATCTCTGCCTTCACATAAAGTTGAAAGCCAGGACAGGTAATGTGTAATAGCAACAGGTTTTGCTGTTAACAATCTCACTTCCGGCTTAACAAAGGCCCAATAATAATCTTATGTAATGTTGAGTAATAAAAGTATTACATAATAGTACCCAATCATTATTGCAATGTAATATGTGGCAGTTTTAAAAACATTAATATTATGTGAAAAATAAGACAGTAGATCTTAAAGATCAGTTATCCCCCCCCCCCCAAAAATATGCACACAAACACTGTGTAGAAAAACAGAAAGGGCATGGAGTACAGGTGAAAAGCATTCAGAATGATATTGAGAGTGTTAACATTGCTGATCACATACATATATGTGATCGGCACATCTGTCACCCAATTAACAAAATCTCAGTTAATTGTATGAGTTTTAGCCAGTTAATTAATGGATGAAATCAGTATACAATTCCAGAAGAGAAAAGAGCATTAGTTCTAAGATGGGTTTTTTAGTTCTAAAAAAACCTTTTTTTTTTGCCTGAATCCAAAGAAATCCTTGTCTCCTGCATGCTCAAGGGAGCTTTGGATTTTTATTTCTTGAACCCCACTGCCGCTCTGTGCATGGCAAACTTCTTTTGAAACAGAGGAAAGGTTGAACAGCATTTTGCAGTAGGACATGGGGATCTGCCATTTGAAAGGAAAAAAATGGAGAATTAATTGGGTATGCCCAAGCCTGTGGGTTTCCCTAAAGTAGCTCTTTGCATGTTTTTGAATTATGCATACATCCCCCCTTCTCTTACATACAGAAGAGAAATCCACTTTAAGATGGTGCTTACCATCTGAAGTTTTTCCAAATACTTGTACTGGCTAACATGATTCACAGTGTTACAGCTCTGTAATGCTACGCCACAGGGCTGCTGCCAACTTCTAAGGCAGCCGCAACACTGTTCAGAAGCCTACTCACTGTATTATGTTTTAGGTGTTTTAGGTAATATTAATTATAGAGATTCCCTAATGTCTTGTAGGAGTAGATTACTTTAATTGTGTCTCGTCTATTTTGCTGTTTTGCTGGTCATAGAAGGAAATAAAGACTTGTCTCGTCTCTTGTATGTTCAGAAGCAGTGATTGTGGAAGCAGCATTTTTCAGGTTTCCCCATTGCTGTGAATGGGGGAAACCGTGGAAATGCTTCTTCTCCAACAGTTGCTTCTGAACAGCATCAGTGCTGCCTTAGAAGTCCATAGCAGCTCTGGGGTGCATCATTACAGTAGGGATGTGCAAACCAGCTTGAGGTTGAGCCGGCTCGCCATCGAACTGGTTCGGCTCAGCTCCACCTCAAGCTGAACCCACCCCAGTTTGGTACTACAAAACCGAACATGCCCTGTTCAGTTTGAGTCTGGTTCAGACTCGAACCGAGCCAGGCAAATCGGTTTTCTGCACACCCCTAATTACAAGCAGGGGTGTAGCAAGAGTAGACTCTGGGCAAAAAGTGAAGATGGGCTTCTGTGCCCACCTGGGTCCTCTGTCTTTTTTGTCTCTGCTCCATCTTTGTTGCAGGAGAGTGAGTTACCACCCAGCTGGCAGGCCTCCCCTCCCTCAGTGGCACAGTGACATTTGGTGTGTCCCCCCCCCATTCAATTATAGCCACACCCCTGGTTACAGAGCTGTAACAGTGTGCCTCATGTTAGCCACTACAATTACTAATTTAAAATCTGCTGTCTGCTTAATTTGAGGCATCTTTTTAGTTGACCCAAATGTTGTGTTTAAATGATAAATTGAATGGATTAAATATTGCAGCCCTAATAAAAACTCATTATTTACTATGGTCTAGATTGACATTTGTACTTGTCCAGAAGGTTTGTAAAACATAAGAGCAAGCTTTGAATATGTTGAGAATTCTGAATCTGTATCATTTTAAATTCATTTTTAAATAGCTTGCAGTATATAGGGTTGTGATGAGTCCTGACTAGAACTCTATGGTGTTTTTCACACAGCAAGCTTTACGTCAAGTTTACTTCGAGTTCAAAGTTGCTCCCAAAATCCGACATAAAAAGTGGATCTTTTTATCCCGGATATAAATTGAGCTGTACTCTAATGTGAAATGAAAAACCCAAATTGTGTGTGAAGTGCTCCCGGATAGCTCACAAGGGCTTTGGGGCAAATCTGGCCAATAAGTGAACACACATCCTCCATTCCAGAAGAAATGCGAGTTAAAAGCCTTGTGTGAAAAATGCCTATCTTATTTAATGCAATGTATTAATTTGTGTGCCATGCCCAGGCATGTTTGCTTGTTGCAAAAAGGGAAAAGTGCTTCAGGCCCTGCCCTGTACGATGAATCTAGCTAGCTAGAAAAGTAGAAATGGCAGCTTCTGCTTCTTTATTCCAAAACAAGGAAAATAGGCCTTGTTTTGCCTCTGAATACCAGTTGCAGGAGAGCAACAGCAGGAGACAGGACATGCCTTCATCTCTTGCCTGTGGGCTTCCCAGAGGCATCTGGTGGGCCACTTTGGGAAAGAGGATGCTGGGTTAGATAGGCCTTAGGCCTGATCCTGCAGGTCTGTTCTTATGTAAATGTTCTAGATAATAAATTGTATTAAGAGTGTGGCCATTTTAGCTTAGACTTTGTATTTTCATTCGGGAACTGAACAAAAACACAAGGAGATGGGATGGGAGCCTGAGACAAATGCAAGCTCCACTAGAAGTGCAGCTGCTGTGCTGCCCAGCAGTTGCCTAAGTTTGATAATACAAAAACTGAAGATGTGTGAGCCACAATCTCTCCCTCCACCCCCTGCCCTTCTTCTTTAGGTGGAAACATGTGAGTCAGCTCTGACAATTTGGTAGAAATTCCGACTCTCCTTCCAAGTTGCCGGCTGCTGCTTTCCAAATTACAACAGAAACATCACTGGTATATGGAGAGGAGAGAGAAAAAGAGAAAAAGCAGCAGCTGCAATGACTCCCCACCCCCAACCCAGTATGGATTGTTCATCCATACTTCTTTTAACTTTGATTAGTTTATGATGCCACTTGGTGGCAGCACAGTAACACGTTTTGTGCAAAAGGGGAGAGAGAGAGAGGGAGAGAGAGAGAGAAATCGAGAGAGTGGGAGAGAGAGGGAGAGAGAGAGAATGGTGTGAAAAACTACAGTGCCTAAAATTTTAAACATTTAAAAACAATAATTATTGCAAGTGGACAGACTTTAAATAGTAGTTTGATTTTTCTTACAGAAGCAACTGCCCATTGTTTGGTTTTGGACTGTGGTAGAGATCGTTGGGTTTTTTTGTTTTTTCATTGTGTGTGTGTGTGTGTGTGTATGAGTATTCCGTTCTCCCGGTTAATTCAGGTGACACTGCTGATTTGCATGTCAAATGGCAATGCCAGAATGACTGTTCAGGTCACATGATTAATGCTTGGCTTGGCTTGGCTTGGCTTGGCTTGTTAGTACTGGGGAGTTATGCAAGCGCTTATATTTAGTATATCCCAGCTGGCTGCCATGAGAAGGCAAAAACATGCTCTCTTGTAAATATTTTGATGGCAGGACAGTAGAAATAATTACAAATCAGAAAATAAGTTGATGTACACTCTGGAAAAGTTGGAGATAAAGCCCTTTGCCAAACATCCAGGCTATTTTATTTCAGACTTTTATTCAGTTAAAAAAAACCCCACCCCAACACATTTCTTCACGTGTTTGCCAGATTCTAATGAAATGAAAATTTAAAATCCTAATTATAATACTACAATGTATTTATTTTTATAATTTAAAAAAATCTCTTTAATTTTAACTAGTATAAACATACCTTGGCCTGCAAGGTGGTTTTTTGTTTGTTTGGTTAAAATTACTAAAACTAAAAATTATTAAAATTTTGTTAAAATTACTCAAAATTTGTTAACTTTTAATTTCCAGTTTGCCACTGGGAAATAGCATACTGAGTACCTTGCACACATCCTACTGCAATTCTAAGAAGAGCAAAGCCATTTTATGAGACCTGACTGGGAGCTGCTGCCATGTACTGACATTTTAAATGGTCAAGTGAAGCAACAGTGATGCCCTGTCCTTGGCATCACCCCAGCTGCTCACTGCCACTGTCCCCGTTTTGTCTCCATTGTCACTTTCCATTTCTTCGCTATTTTCCCCTTGCTTACCCTGTTCCCCTGCTACCCAGTTTACTGCCTCATTCTCTGGGCCAAAGGTCCAGTGCTGATCATTGCCTTTCTTCTGAGAGGGTATGCTTTGTACTCCGGCCGGTGCCACTGCTTCTTGCTGCGGCAGGCATCCACCTTTCTCACTGCCACCACTGCACTGTTGCTCTCTCTCCTCCCACTCCAACCAAACCTGTCCACTCAGCTGGCATGTTTGGTGAAGGGGGAGGAAGAGAAAGAGAAATGGTGCAGCAGTGGCAGTGAGAGATACACCAGCTAGCAAAGGTGAATCCATTTTGGGAGAAGACAAAGTGGACAATTTTGATGGAGTGGGGAGTGGGGAGAGAGCTGGCTCAGCGGTGCCAGCGAGACCCAAAGTGGCCAGCAAAGGTGGATACCTACTGCCTGCTACAGCAAGCAGCAATGCTGGCTGGAAGATAGAGCTGAAGAGGTGAACAAAGGGAAGAAGGGCATCAATCAGCACTGGGCCTCTGGCCTGGAGGGTAGGTGTGTGCACGAACTGGTACACAACGAAAGGGGAATCCTGCCTTTAAAAGGCTTCTGAGTATGGCCAGTGGGGGGGGGGGAGGGAGCAAGAAGGCACCTTTAAAAGTAGGTGCCTACAGATCCTCTGGTGGCGGCATGATTCTGGCCTCCACGGATGCTGGAACCACACCGCTGCTGAAGGATCAATGAGCACCTATTTTTAAAGGGATTGGCAACCACCTCGAAGCCTTTTAAAGGCAGGATTCCCCTTTACAAGCATAGCCCCTTGGATCATCAAACCAAGTTGAACTGGTTCGATCGAGTTCTATCAAAGGGACCGGACCAGCTGGTCGGTTTGACGGAACTGGTTCGCAGACCAGTGGTGAGGTTCAAATTTGGTCTGAATTTGAACCAAACCGCAAAAATTGGTCTATGCACACCCCTGCTGGAGGGCAGTGTGAGTGCTGGTTTCACCCAGGGGTCTGAACCAGTCAGGGTGGGTGGTGTGGTGCAAATAGCTTCAAACAGGGGCAGGTACCGAGCCACATCCCAATGGTTAATGTGTGAAGTGGAGGTCTGTGTGACATGAATCCTCTTTTGGCTGAGCTGGCACTAGAATACTGCTTTCCCCCCTACTCATTACAGCACTCTTAGCTGAAAACTGGTATAGTGACTAAGAGAATAAGCAGTGATTCTGCCATGAACTGTGTGGCCCAAGTAAGCCACTCTCTTTCCGTCTTAGCTTTCCAGATGTCATGTAAGGATAATAAAATTTACCTTACAGGGTTGTTGTAAGCATTGCATCAAGATTATGCACCTGAAGCACTTTGAACGCTCAAAAATGCTATACAAATGCTATGTATCATTATTAGTGGACTTCTGTTTTGGCTTGAGTAAGAGTAGTTTGTCCTTAGGAAGAATATTGTGCTAATTTTACAAATTTACAAATAAATATTTGTATTTTATTTTATTTATTTAGCATATTTATATACCACCCTAAACTCACATCTCTGGGAGGATGACAATTAAAAACACAGATTAAAACAAAATTAAAACAATTGAAATACAATGATGGGTTCTAGAAGTCTAATTCAATAAGTCTTTGTAAACCACCATGAGACATTGGTATGAGGTGGTATATAACTAGCTAACTAGTCTAATCTAGAAGTCTTATTTTTAATAATTTGTTTGTGCAAAATAAAGTCATACTTCCTAGTGACCTATAGTTACCAAATTTTTCAACTGCAATGCAGCCACTTAAATTAGCTGGACAATGCACCATTTTTTACACCAGAATATGCTTGAGGAAAGATTAGAATTCCCCCCGCCCCATTTTTGGAAGAAATTCTGAATACAATTATATTTAAACTGTTACTGCTCTCAATAGATTTTTAATACTCAATAATCAGATCAGTAATTCAAAAATGACATCATGCCCACAAAAAGCAGATCTTTCTCAGATTCAAATTTACTATGATTAAAATTTACTATTTATGGTAATTATTCAATAAAATGAACAATTTTTGTAGTTGAAATCCTACTATTTTAAAACTGTTTTTATTTCCTTTTTGCAATCACATTAATAAAAAAATTATATGACATGTACTTCATTTCTTGAACTTTCCTATAAGTGTAATCTACACAAAATGACTTTACCGGGTAACAACACACCTCCTTGTAGAAAATAAAACATATGTGAGTGTTTGTTTACAAATGCAAATGCCAGGCATGGGAATGGAAAATGAATAGGGCCTCTGTTTGGGTTGAAGGAATATTGCTTGAAATGAATGACAAGATTGTTCTAGCTATCAATTTGAACCACAGGGAAGATGAGCATGCATTCCCACACAAACATATAGCATTCAGTTTATAGTTGTTTATGTTCTGTTTTCTGCTCTAGAAATGCTCCCAAGAGCATTAACCTACTGTTGCCTGGTGTGGTCACTCTTCACAGCTCCAATCCACAGCTCAAGTAAACTAGAAGTATTCGGATATGAACAGTCTGACCATAAGAATTGCTGAGCCATCATTATAGCTCGTATCACCAAGTTAAAGGATTGCGAAGTAAAGACAATATAGCTGTGCAGATGGCAATGATATGTATTTATAAAGACCTTGGAGCTATTCACACGACTGGGCAGGCGGGGGAGCGGGTGGGCGCTGTGCAGTCCTTACCTCCCCCACCCCACCCCCCGACAAGGATTCCTGCTGGGAGCACTGACTGCACTCCCACAAGACCCAATCTCCGGAGGCTGGAATGATGCTGCGCGCCAGGTGAGCACTGCGTGCCAAGCACAGTGTGTTGTGGGATTCCCCCAGGAGATGGGCACTTCCGTCTCTGAGACTACATGGGCTGCAAGCAACCCGTGCAGTCACACGATCCCAGAGCCTTGGTTAAGGGAATGCTTGCTCCTTTAAACCTGGCTTAAAGCCAGGCTTAAAAGCTGGGCTAGGCAGTGCTGCCCTGCCATGATTGGGCCTGATCCTGGTAGCAGTTCTCATGCATAGCCTAACCCAGGCTGGGCTTCCCTAGCTTGCGTTAGGCTGTGCATGAGAAGAGCCTCCTTGTGTGACTGTGGTGGGAGCAGGCTTGGTAACAGTTATGCAGCCCAGCATCCTGAAAGCTGACAATTACTTAGGAGCAAACACTGGACAACTGTATACTTGTGTGATGCCTGGCTCAAGCCCATTTAAAGTGCCATCATGCTGTCTTGTTGTAAACTGTTTTTAATGCCATGACAGCGAAAACAGTTGTATAAGATTCCATTGTTTGACTGTGATCCTAAGCACACTTATTTTGGAAGTAATGTTTGCTGTAATGGTGCATTCTTCCAATTATGGTTGCAATTCTACTTGGATATTTGTGGTTGAGAGAACTTACTTGGAGTAAGTATCATTGGACTCAGTTGTGATATATTTATTTCCAATTTCCGATGAAATTCTGAGGTTTCTCTATAGCATTCTTGTCTTGGATGTGTGATAATTTATGATAAACAAAGCCTCTTATTTGCAAGATTGTTCTCAGAAAACAACTTGAAGGGCCATGCTGTACTCATTGATCTATAAAACTTGAGTGGCACTAAACATTCCCTGAAATGATTCCTCAGAGGAATTACAACTGCATACAGGAGCCTTCATCACATATAATTATTAAACATGTAAACATAGTTTGCGTGATCATAATAGCTCACTCATTAAATTTCTCTTATGAGATACTGTAAACAGCTTTAAAAGTCTGTGTTTGTAGTTTACTGCCACACCAGCTGTTATGGTTACTGTCAACTAGTCTGTACATAAAGGGTATTACTAGGATACAATTGTTTTTGCTACTGATGCTGTCTAGTTATTTGTCTGGCCTAAAGTCAGTGGGTGTTGGGAAGAAATGCCCCCATTTTAACTCTCAGTGGTAAGGTCAGTGGAGGCAAGGAAATGGAAGTTCTAGAACAAGTTATAGTAATGTTGGCTCAGCTATCTATACATTACTGAAAATCCTATTGAATCTCAGTGTAATTTACTTTGAAGCAAGTGAGTATGTTTAAGACCACAGCTTTTAATCTCAATTCTAAACATGTTTACTTGTAAGGGACAAGTCACTTATTGCACAAAAATGCATTTATTTAAACCTTGACAGCTGCTTTTAGGTGAAAAGGGAATGGTTTTCAGCGGTGGTTGTAGTGGGATTGCTCAGTCTTTGCTCTTCTGCCATTTTAAGGCTGCAGCCCTATTCAGACTTACCTGTAAGTAAGCCTCATTGAACACAGTGGGACTGACTTCTGAGTAAAAGTACATAAGACTGCTTCAACTCTTCTGCCTGTTGCTTTTCCTTCTACATGGTTCCAGAAGGGGGTTTGTCCCCACGAAACACTATGTCTGGTATTTCGTGAGGAGAAGAGCAAGTTGGGGAGGGGGTTGCATTGGATAAGTGACAGTCTGAGAAAGAATTAAGCACATACCTCATTGCTTCTCCACTGAAAACTGCTCCCTCCCAGAGTTCCTTTCCCCTAGTAGAAACAGCCACCAGCATTTAAACACATGCATTTACTGCTTCTAATGTGTAGTTGGCCCCTTGGTCTTATAGATTTTGTGGCACTTGAGCACTTGTTTGGCAGCATATTTCACTTAGCATTTTTTCACTGTTTAGTGTATTTGAAGGTGGAAAAACACCTTCAGTAATTATTAAATAAATAAATAAATAAATGATAATTGAGGTCATAATAATATGTTTGGTTATTTCTAAGCTAAGGCAATCCTAAATGCATTTCCTTGAGATTGCTGAGATTGCTGTCTTTATATGAAAAGGGAAGAACTTTAAAATGTCCATGTGTGGACAAGCAAAGGGGATAGAGAGCGGCAGGACTAGGCTGATCTGGTCTACACCTCCCCTTTCTCCATTTCTTCAGTCAAAGATGCTCGCCTAATGGTGAGGGCCTGGCACTGGGTGGCCGGTAAGGGAAGAGAGCAGGAAGGAGGGAGAACTAGGCCAGTCCTGAGGGCTTCTCAGACAGCAGGCTTTATTGCGAGTTGGGAGCATAACGGATACTTGGTTACAAAAAGAGTATTTTTTAAAACCACAGACATAAATCGGGCTAGGTTTCAATATGGAGGGGGAAACCCGAATTGTATGTGAAGTGTTGTCTGAAATATTGCACGGACTTCAGGGTAAATCTGGCTGATATGTGAACGCACACCTACCTTCCCAGAGTAATATCGTGGTAAAGTTGTGTATCTAAAGTCGCACTCCTGGTGTGTGTACCCAATTCTGCTTGCCAAATATTCTGCCTCAGCCTTTCCTTTGTGGCAGCAAGTGGTGCAGGCCCCTCCAACACAGTGCTTAATCCTGCTGCTGTGGGTGCAGCATGCACATGCATGCTCCAGCTGGAGAAGTGAAGGGCCTGAAGTTGCTCTGCCATGGTGCAGTGTAGCATTGTGCACACAGCATAATGGAATCCTCTGCACCATGCGTCATATGGCAAATAGTACTACACAATCTCAACCTGTCCAAGCAGTAAGACATTCTAGAGGCAGGACTACAGAGTATAGTTTCCTTTGAATGAGAGAGCATTGATGCCTTTATGGTGTCTTTGTAATATTTGCTGTATAAGCAGGGCATGTGAAAGCAAACAGGAGCATTTGAAGATCTTTGGAGTGCAACTTGTCCAGCAACGCTTCACTTTCATCTATCTCCAGCTAGGAACTCTCAGCTTGCTCTCTCCCTCTTATTCCAAACTGCTGTTCGGCCACCAGCAGTGTTCCCTCTAACAGAAAATCCCAGATGTTCTTGTCTACAACTCCCAGCATCCTCTGCCAAAGCCCACTGCAGCTAGGGGTTCTGGGAGCTGTAGTCAACAACATCTAGGATTCTTTCTTTCTTGCAGGGAACACTGCCCAGCAGTATACAGCACCCTCCACAGCACTAGTCCTCATAACTGGCCATTTGGGAAATATCCACAACCATTAAAAGAACATTAAGGTTCCTTCCTTCAACCCTGGACTCCTATCATGCACTACTTAAGTCAAAACCAAAGTAGCAGACCTATTCACAATAAGGAGGAGGAGGAAGAGGAAGAAGAAGGGATTGCATTTTAAGGATGCAACCCTATTCTCGCTTACCTGGGAGTATTGAAATGGGATTTACCTCTAACTTAAGGATTGCACTATAAATTGCACTGAATTAAATGGGACTGCATTCCAAGAAAATTTGCCTAGAATGACATGTGTAAATGTATTTAGAATTTGAGATGTAGGTAAACAGTCATTTGTATCCGGCCGTTTCTAGAGGGAAGACTGTCTTATAGTCCAATCTTATGCATGTTTACTCAAAAGCAAATCCCACTATGTTCAGTGGGACTATCCGGGTGTGTAGGGTTGTAGTTTTAGAACAGCAACCGCTCTTATGTATACATGGAACGCTTCTGACTAGGTCTGTCCAATTCACTTCAGTGGAGGAAACAGATTCCTGTGGATCCGGATCTGCCCCTTCCATTGGAAATAATGGAGGAGGCTATGCGTGCAAATCTCTCTGTGTGTACCAGAGTATATATGCAAGGCTCTGGCTCAGAGTTTGTATTTATATATAAAGTTTCCATATTGCCTCTCATCTTCCTAAATATCAAGTCTTGTACTTTGTGTTGGTTATATTCTAAAAAGTCTCAAATCTGAAACAGGTTCTTATTACTTACTGTTTTTGTAGCACTGTTTATTTTACAAAGATGATTATTATTATATCAATGAGCCACTTTTGGAAGGGCGGTATAGAAATCGAATCAATCAATATATAATAAACAAATATACACTGAACTTTTTTCACATGCAGAAAAGTTGCATCCCTCCCCAAGTAAATTTTGACAGGAGACGAGAGGAATGGAAAGGCATGGATGACAAGGAATAAATATGAACAAATGCTGGTACTTTCAGGTGTGGAGGAAGATGAAGCAATTAAGCAGGGGCAACTTCAGAACAACTAGCAAAGAAGGTTAGGAGGGAATGAGGGTTTTGCTATACAGTACATTTAATACTTATAGAAATAAGGTAATTAATGTTGTTTATCCACTTTATTAATGAAGCTTGCTTGACATTTTCAAACTTATTTGGTAATGGGTTAGATTTCTCAGAAAATACTAAGGCTGTTCTCAGGATCAGCCAAGCCCAGGGTCTGGGCCCATCAGAACCGCCGGGAGCCACATGGATCCTGTGCTTCGCCGCCAAACCCAGCTCTGTGGCCCAGCTGTTAACCAGGGTTAAGGCCATGAGCCTTAACCCAGCTACTGGGGTCGTGTGTCTGCTGCTAGAGCACCTGTCTCCCTGGGGAATCCTCCAATGCTGCACTGCCAAGCTGGTTCCATAGCCCAGGCTGTTAGCCAGGGTTAAGGCTGTGAGCCTTAACCCGGCTGCCAGGATCATGTGTCTGCTGCTAGAGTACCCATCTTCCGGGGGAATCCCCCAGAGTACCCATCTCCCAGGGGAATCCCCCAATGCACTGCACTCTTTGTGCTATGCATTGAGGGATATCTGGAGACCAGTACACATCGGCTCCTTGGTGCAGCGCAGATTGTCTGGGAGTGTGGTCCCATGTGCGGAAGCCCGTACTGAGCTGCAGCTGCCTGGGCTGTCATTTGGGAGGTCAGAACGGGGCTTGGAGGAGCCCCCACTGCTGCCCTCCCACTGCCTCTGATGTCTCTCCACTGCCTCCGCAGCCACCACAAAAGGTAAGGAGAAGTACCCTTTCTCTTCCCCACCCCCAGCTACCTTTAGGATAGGGATTAGGGAATCCCCCCTTTACTTGTAAAGGGAAATCCTCACCAGACTCTCATTTACAAGTATCCCTGAACCAGCCTGCAAACTGGTTCGACCCAATTTGGCCAAGCTCGGAACTGGGTCAGTTTGAATCTGGTTCGGATTCAAACTGAACTGGCCAAACTGGTTTCATGCACATCACTACTGCACACATGGTCTCATCCAGTGCAGTTCCCTGGCCAGGAAGATAGCTTCTGGGAGGGTGGAAGAGTCTTCGACTATCTTGCTGCACTGGCTTCTACCACTTGTTCTGGGTAGAGGAGTGAAGAGGCCAGAACTGTGCAGCTGCGTAGGTAGGTTGCCAAAGGGAGCTCGGGCTGTGTGAGGGGTGTTTTGAGGAACAGCCACGGTGGCTACAGGGCCAGTAAGAACCTTCATCCCTCTTGCTGCTCCTTTAGAAGACTTCTCATGGATTCCCCCTCCCCTTTGCTTTTAAAAGGGAATCCTCACCGGATTCTCCTTTACAAGCATAGCCCCTTGAACCACCAAACTTGTTTGGTCAAATGGACCAAACCAATTAAAGGACCAGCACTTTGGTTCAAATTTGAACCGAACTACAAATTTTGGTTTGTGCACACGCCTAACACTCGCCACCCCTTGGAGCCATCCCTGGGATTAAATCAAAGACTTCATGAGAAAATGGCTTTGGGGAAGGGATTTTATGGAACGGAGCAGGATCCCAGTAATGTTCTCTGAGGGCATTCCAGCATAAGGGGCAGCAAAGGGCGAATGAACTCAGCTATTTAAGAAAGCAAGAGACCGGAGGGTGATAGAACTGAAGGGTTTTATAGGAAAATAAGGACAGAAGGCATGGGTTTACACTGTGCACATTCTTGAAGGTAAATTTGAGTAATTTTGTGCTTGGTGCAAAAGGGATGGAAAGCCAGTGCATGATTTGAGGAGGAAGTAATATGGTCTGAACTATGAGGGGATTTAATTGTTTTGGTAGAAAACTTAGTCTTCTCTCCATTTTTCTTACACCCTCATACCTCATAGATTGTAAGCTCCATTGGGTAAGAACCTTTTTGTTTTTGCTTATATTCTTCACTGACCAGCTTGTAGTGGTGCTGAAAATTCAGAAATTGGTGCATAGATGGCTTCTTTGGCTGGGGTGAGTCAGTCACACTTAATCTTTTTAAGGAGAGGAGAGCTGGTCTTGTGGTAGCAAGCATGACTTGTCCCCGAAGCTAAGCAAGGTCTGCCCTGGTTGCATCTGAATGGGAGACTTGATGTGTGAGCACTGCAAGATCTTCCGCTCAGGGGATGAAGCTGCTCTGGGAAGAGCAGAAGGTTTCAAGTTCCCTCCCTGGCTTCTCCAAGATAGGGATGAGAGAGATTCCTGCCTGCAACCTTGGAGAAGCCGCTGCCAGTCTGTGAAGACAATACTGAGGTAGATAGACCAATGGTCTGACTCAGTATATGGCAGGTTCCTATGTTCTAATCCCACCATGTGCAAGACCAACCATTTCTGCGCACCATTGCAAACTACCTAAAATTTTGTTTAGGAGCCTATACTAGGTATACAGACCTTTATGTGGTGGCCAAAGTGGCCCACACACCTGGGATTCACTGCTGCCAGGGAGATAACCAACACACATCTTGTCCAGGTGGTTCGTAAAATGACCCTTACTTTTTAAAGCAAATGTGTTTAGGAACTGGGGCACTAGTCCCCTAGATTTCAGGAGGATTTAAAATCCTTTGGCTTAAGCGGCTTGTGGATGGGGCTGTGATCTGATGTGCAAGAAGCTGCTTTAATAAGCTGTTCTTTCCCTGGCTGCTGTCTCTTTAAATCTGATCAAGACAAATTGGTATCAACCACGATTTGTCTGGGGCTGGGAAGGAGGAATCTAAACAACTAAGGCGGCTGCGAAGAGGACCCCGGCAAGGCGGGAAGGGGGGGGGCGCGCTCCGTCACTGCACACCCAGCGAGCTGGATGGTGCAGCCTTTGCTTTACCGCAGCATGATGCAGTTGTACCGAATTAGGCGTTGTTGTTGTTCTTGGAGGAGAGACGGGAGAGAAGCAGCTGACCAGCCGGTATAAAAACACCCCAGCTTGGTCAAAAAGCCGCTTGTGTTGGCAGAGAGGAAAGGCTGGCAGAAGTTGGGGAGGGTCCTGAAGCTGCCTACACTGGCGGATCGGCGGAGCCTGTTTCCTGGGCTGCTTCGGGGCGTTTGCAGGAAGAGGTGTTTTCCTTCCGATCGTTCTTCGAGGCCGGCTGTGACACCCTGCAAGGGACCGTGTTTATGCAGCAGCCGCAGCCGCTCTGGGTATGCGAAGAGAGCCTGTGCGCACACGCGGCGGCGGCTCTAGACCAGCGCAAGACCCCAAAGATGCTCTCTGCGACTGGGCAAAAAAAAACAAATAGTCCTCACTGAAGGATGAACAGGGGACAAGCATCTCCTCCTGGGGTGGTGTTTTTTTCCTGCCGCTGAACAGGAGAGCAGCAGCAGCAGCAGCTACCTCTCAGGAGCGGAAGGAGAGGCTCTGCAGAGACTTCATTTCCTCTCCTGACCCCCCTCCGTTTACATCACTAACTGGTGACAGTCACATCTCGCCGGCAAAGTACCTGCCACCACTCGAGCGGCTCGGAGCCGCCTCTTTGTATGCTGCAGACATGGCCAGCCAGCAGGATTCCGGCTTCTTTGAAATCAGTATCAAATATTTACTGAAATCCTGGAGCAGTAGTAAGTGAGCATTTTTATGTTAGGGTTTGGTTTGGTATTAAATACTGTTCAGTACTGCTCGTCGCGAGAAACGAATGCAACCTTGCGTTTGAGCTGTTAGCTTCTTTGAGGTTAGCAGTTGAACCAAGTGATCTTTTTTTCACGGGGGTGGGGGAGGAGGAAAGACAGGGCTTGTATTTTGTACTGTTTAGAAACATAAATTAAAACCTCAGCGTTTAAACCCTGCTACTTAAGTGGAATGATGGTAATGGGATTATGCTCGATTTTTACTTGATTGAATTATTAAATTAGGTTGCTTCCTGGACCTCCCTTTCTCTGGAATAGGACAGGGTAGGGCTATTTCAATCTTCACTCCTTAGATGAGTTTGCATGTTTTTGTTCAGCCTTACTTCATTTTATAATTTTTCGGAGGACTTCCTTATGCCAACCATTCAGCAGTACCCTGAAATAATATACATTTGTCCAGTTAGTGATGGTTCATAGGAAAAATGAGATAAATCACATCTAAGTCTGCTTATGTTTAGGGGGAAATAAATGAGTTGCTTTCAGCTTAATATTCACCCCCCATTTAAATGGTTTTATTGCCTTCTTCAGTTTTCATTGAAGGAGTCTGCTGCTCTTCCTAAACCAAATGAGAAGGCTGCAGAATGTAAACAAATGAGGTTGGAGCTATCCACTGTTGCAGGGCTTAGTAATGCTGATGCACCATTGTCCTCTCTAGCATCTTCTAGCTTTTTAATTTCGGGTGGAATGTTATGTAATAAAGATCAGCAGAAGTCTAGAATGTTTGCTGATAATGTGAAGTTAATCTTGTCTCTAGACGGTCAACTCTGATTTTTAGTATTATGAAATTTCATTTTTAAAAATGTGTCCAGCTCATGATTCTTTTGCATCAGCAAACTCAACAAATTTTGAATCCTACCAATTTCTAAATAGCATGGAAAAATATAGCTAGGCTGTGTATGGAACACCATATCTATTACCCCTATATCTATAATTAAACAGCTACAGCATATGATGGATTTAAGACTGGTGGTTTTAATGGTATCAATGATTATATAGCTAAAAACAATTTGGAAACAGAGATAAAAATCCCTAATGTATCCTGATATGGCAAGGGCACTATTTGTGAATAATATCTAAAGACATCTTATTTTTTTAGTCCAGTTTGAAGCACAATATAGACTGTAAGGGTTGTCTGAATACCCCCCCCCCGCCGCCATAACTGTGAAGTCACTGGCGGTGGGGGGGAGGGAATTATCTTGGCTGCATTTTTAATTTTCTGTAATGCAAATCCATATCCTATTCCTTACTTTTAGAGGCTGACATCCAGACCAATGAAGAGCGTATGAATCAAAGGAAGTACACATGCAGCATTCCAGACTAAAGCAAAGTGGGCGCTCACACGAGGGAGAGATTTGTGTCAGTCTTCCCTTCCTTCTGAAGCCCTCTGAGCCACAGGAAAATATGTCCACTGGGGTCATGCAGCCCTCAGGGACATATTTTTGGGTGGCACTGAGCACTTAAGAGGGAAGGGGAGATTGGCAAAAATTGCCCCTGTCTACCCAGAAATGCTATGAATACCATATATGCTGGCTGACATCCAGAGTAAAGAAGTGTGTGAGCAGCGTTCCAGGCTAAAGCAGCACAGGCATATGTGCTGCTTTAGTTTGGAACACTGCTCACATTTATGAATTAATGTCTGCTTTGGCTTCCAAACTGCTGTTCATTGCTTTAAATAAATATCAGGATCCAGTGTAACAGCAGTAGCTTCAGAAAGGAGACATTAAATTATTAGGGAATTTTATTACAAGAAGATCATATTCCTTATCTTTTTAATAGTATAATATGAAATATTAAGTCAATCTTTACCTTAATTTTACAGCCTTAATGAAAATTAGTTGATTATTTTATTGCTATACATTAAAATCACTTTCCATTTCTGTCATTTTTCATCAGAAGGTTGCCCAACTTTCCTAAACTGCAGTTGGAAGTCCCAAAGTGAAATTATGCATACCTGTTTCTCAACAGAATTTTATGTGTTCTTAAAAATACAGGCTGACTTATGGTCGGTTTTCTGCCATACCATCACTGACAAATTGTATTTTTCTTCTACACATTTATTTATATACGTACACGTATTTATTTATGTTTGTTGTCTGAGTCATTTACTTGAAATCTAAAAGGCTTGGTAGGCAAACTCATATGATAGTTTAAAGAAAAACTGGATAAAAAGCTCCTCATACAGTCATAGGGTGTTGGACTTAAGGGTTTCATATGGCAATAGTAGAGAAACTTAGATATCACGTGTTTGAGAAACTGCTTGTGAGTTTATTCATGCATAAGCATCAGCCTGTTTTTAAAGTAATGTCTACGTGAAGTTTGATGTGCAGCCATTGTTACGTTGGGTGCAAAGTGAGAGGAACAAGGTTAACGTGGGCAAGTTGAAACTATTATTTGGGGCAACCTTCTTTTAATCCTTCTCGTGCTTTCATTATGTGCTTGCTTGAATTTCTTGCTTCTGGTTGCTACAAAGAGTCCTGCATTTAAAAACTGTAGAGAAATAAGTGCATAGGGAGGGCACAGTACACTGTAGCACAAGGGAGTCTGAGTTCCCTGGAATGGTAGCCACAGCTTAGGCCCTGGAAAAATGTGTAAACAAAGCTTTGGTGTCCAGCTTGTGAACTATGATCCCCTCTTAAAATGTGATACTGCTACTCAGGTATCATGCTCACTGTCTCAGCATGGCTAGCGTCCAACTTAATCAGTCACCTGGAACACATTCTGTTACCTTTCCATATGGCGTGTTTCTGTACAACCATTATTATGCTTTTAGGGCTGACAGTAGGGTATTCAGCAGCACAATGATTCTACCGTGGCTCACAGCAGGCTTGCAGGTGGTCTGGAAGACCATTACAACAATTAAGGAAAACACCAAACATCTCCAGGCTAAGCAATGACAAACACTGGACTAAAAATACAACTTCTTCTGCGCTCTGGTGAATTTGTACTGAATGTGAAGTGGAGGTGTGGCTGTATAGGCATTGCTGGATTTTCACATGCTTGGGGGTCACTGATGTATTTGTCAGTCAAGGCATACAATTTAGAACCAATTTAATTAGCTGACTAAAACAACTGGTTTTAGCTGACTAAAACAACTGGTAAAAAAAACAGTTGTAGATTTCACTTAACTCTATGGCTCAGGGACCGACATTTACTAGTTTGATGCTTCTGTGCTCACACATTTTGCATCCCAGCTTTAAAACTTGATGCATCCATCACGTTCTTGAAGCCTTCTGAAATAAAGCAGTATAATATTCAGACACATGTGCACACATAATATGAATAATTATTATTTATGATCATAACAATGAAACAGTTTGATACTTTAACAATGCTGGTTTTTAAAACCATTGCTTAAATATTTCCAAGCATATATATGTAACTAGGAAATTGATGCTGTCTTTAACCCTCATCCATTCCTGAATTGTTATTTTTTACATGTGAGTAGGACTTCCTACTCCCAAATAGTCCCATTGCTTACACCGGATGCTGCCCAACCTTTGCAGACTACAGATGCTACAATCTCTGTATTTAATTGTCTTAGCTGGCATGCTTGCCCAGGATTTGGCGGCGGAACTCTCGTGGCACGCTGCGAGAGTTCCAGCAATAATAATGGAGGTGGTCTGGCCCGGCCCTGCCGAGTAAGGAGGGAGGAGGAGAGAGAGAAGAAAGTGGCAGTGGTGGCCGGCGGATGGGGGGGGAGAAAAAAGTGGCGGCGGTGGTGGGCTGATGTGGGGGAGAAAAAAGTGGCGGCAGGCAGATGGGGGGAGAAAAAAGCGGCAGCGGGCAGATAGGGGAGAGAAGAGTGGCGTCAGCAGGCGGATGGGGAGAGAAAAGCCGCAGTGGCAGGTGAATGAGGGAGGAGAAAAAAGCCGCGGTGTGGGGGGGAGGTGGGAGAAAGCGGACGCCGGCAGGGGGAGGAGGAAGAAAGCGGTGGCGTGCGGGCTGGAGAAAGTGGCGACTGGTGGGTGGGCTTGGGGGGGAGAAAGCGGGGAGGGGACTAGAGGCACAGATGGTCTGCGCCTGGTTCAGCTAGTAACAGTATATTTTGCTTCAGGGGAGTGCAGCAATGATCACTCCACAGGGCGCCACAAGAGTGGCACCCTGTGCGACCACACAACTTAATGAAAATGTGAATTGCTACCTAAGAAAAATGAACATTTCATACCCAACCGTCATGAGGATCCAAATTCTGCAGCTAATTTCTCAACATTTCAGCAGAAATGACATACTGTGACTGATCTAAAGGCAATCATCACAGGCCTGAGAGCTGCTCAAGAGCATTCTATAGGCTAATCTCCCACAATCACATCTTTTGTTTGGTTTCTTGACAGCTGTCCCTGGGCACACACTTCTTGGATACACACAATAGCAACATCTGCTGCTGCCCAGAGACAGAAGTTTGGGGTTAGGGTTTGGGGTTAGCTGCAATTATTGCGGCTCCTTGAGTCAGACCTAACGCCTCAGTGGCAAAACTGCAGTTGTCAGTAGCGAACCTTAGAGATCCGAAGATTCAAATTGGAACCTTGGCAAGGCAAACCAGAAGTTGCTTAACCGCGGTTCTGTGGATTCATACATAACTGTGTTACAACCTCTGCACCAATTATTAACTGCAGTTATCCGTTATGTCTGAAAACGGCCACAATGTTTGTTTCCAGTGCTAAAATGTTGATTTATAGAAATTTTATAAATGGTAATGTTCAGTTTCAGCAATCTTTTAATTGCGTATTGCCTTTTTACAAATTATTTACTTTTCCTGTTACAGAGGTCACATATTTAGAACCAAGAGCCTCTGTTTCAAATGGAACAAAACATTGGATATTAGGACATTGATTTCATGTGTATTTTCAGGTACTTAGGAATATAGGAAGCTGCCTTATACTGAGTCAGACCATTGGACCATCTAGCTCAGTATTTTTTACATAGACTGGCAGTGGCTTCTCAAGGGTTGCAGGCAGGAGTCTCTTAGCCCTATCTTAGAGATGCCAGGGAGGGAACTTTTCCCATAACTTCCTTGCTAATTTCTGAGGTCCAAGCCCAAGATAGGTAACACAAGGAAATCCCCATGCATTCAAATTATTACTGTGCACCCAGTCATAATAATCCCTTTGTAGGGCATATTGCATGAAACACAAAAAATGTGAGAGTGGCTTCAGAGTAGACAAAGTACATGGATTGTTGGTGGCCTTAGCAGAAAGAAATATGGCATTTATCCTGTCTATATCCCCTTGTTTTGTATTAAAAGGGATTTGGGAGACTTGGGGGAAGGTACTTGGGTGATAAATCTTGGGATGGGTATGAATTACTTTGTTAGTAACTCCCAGACACAACATCAAGGATTATGGATGCATTAAAAAGCAGATTATAGCATCCACTGATAGGTGATGGTGAAGCATGAAGCATTAGTGTAAGGGATGAGAAGCATAAGTTCCGTAATGTTATAGCACAAAACTGAGAACCATCTAGAAAAATCTCCACATTGGTCAGCATGATGTGAGGTGGTGAGATAAACTGAATATCACTGGTAATAAAATAGCAATATTAGCAAATATTACGTGTCTTGGTCTATTGTTGAGTACCTTCAAACTTCCTGTACAATCGTACCCTTTCATATTGAGTGCTTTCTGTATGCGACCAACCTATTTACATGCACAATCAAAATGAAAACACTCCTACAATATTATGAATGCTAGAGATATACATATGAGGTGGTATATGAATGAATGAATGCCTTATGGTGGTTTTAGCTCTTTTGCTTACATGCTACTCATATGTTTTCAGGACCTAAAAAATTTCAGCATAAATAAGTAGTGCCTCATATTTCTCCACAGCTCTAAATACCACACCCTTTAAATATCCGGACCTAGCTTATTAATCAGATCTGAGGTTGGTATTGCATCAGGGTTATTAAATGGCTGGCAAGAGTTCCAGCTATGATGATCAAATGAGAAACCATCATGGCTGGCAATTGGAGGTGTGCCCTGCCGCACCTCTCAGTTCTGTAAACAAATAAATAGTTTTAAATTAAGTAAATAGCATTGAGATTCCACTTTATTTATTTATTTATTCATTCATTCATTCATTCATTCATTCATTCAATATCTTTTTATACCGCCAAAAACTTGTTTTTCTGGGCGGTTTACAATAAAACAAAATAAATAATAGAAAAAATCAAAACATTACAACAATTTAAAACTTTAAAACAATGTTAAAAACAATTAAAACAGTATTTAATTAAAAGTCTAGGTGAACAGATGCATCTTTACAAACTTTTAAAAAGTTGCCAGAGATGGGGAGGCTCTTATTTCAGCAAGGAGCGCATTCCAGAGCTTCAGGGCCGCACTGGAAAAGGCTCATCCCCTAGTAGCCACCAGACGAGCTGGTGGCAACTGCAGACAAACATCTCCTGATTATCTCAATGGGCGGTGGGGTTCATGATGAAGAAGACATTATCTTAAATACTCAGAGCCCAAGCTGTTTAGGGCTTTGTAGGTTATAACCAGCACCTTGTATTTTGCCCGGAAACTCAATGGCAGTCAGTGTAACTCTTTCAATATGGGAGTAATATGGTCTCTCTGAGATGATCCAGAGACCAACCTGGCTGCTGCATTCTGGACCAATTGTAGTTTCCGGACTATATACAAGGCAGCCCAACATACAGCACATTGCAGTAGTCCATTCTGGAGGTTACCAGCATATGTACCACTGTTCTGAGGTAGTTTATCTCAAGAAATTGGCACAGCTGGCATATCAGTTGAAGCTGATAGAAGGCACCTTTGGCCACTGCCTCAACCTGGGACATCAGGGAGAGGGTTGGATCCAGAAGCACTCCCAGACTGCGTATCTGTTCCTTCTGGGGAAGTGTGACCCCATCCAGAACAGGCAGATCAAACTCATCTCCCTAGTTTCGACCCTGCACAATGAGTACTTCCATCTTATCTGGATTCAGTCTCAGTTTGTTATCCCACATCCAGCCCATCACCACCTCCAGGCAGGCATTTAGGGAGGTTATGCCTTTTCATGCTGATGTTGACATGGAGAAATAGATTTGGGTGTCATCAGCATGCTGATAGCACCGTTGACATACACGCTTCCTCCATGTCAGCATCCTTATCCAGGTCCTCCAGTCATTGTCTAAGCCAGGCCTGCTCAATTTAGGCCCCCACCCCTACCCCAGCTGTTTTGGACTACAACTCCCATAATCCCCAGCCAGAGTGGCTAATAGCCAGGGATTGTGGGAGTTGTAGGCCAACATCTACAGAAGGGCCAAAGTTGAGCAGCCCTAGTCTAAACTAATGGAACAAGTGCACGCAGCATCTGTGTTGGAGTGAATATGTTGTCTCAGGTCTTTTACAGTTTCCCCTCAGGATTGCTTACATAGCGTACTGTGTTGTTATCATTGTACCAAAAGAAATGGGAATGTAGGCGACTTTAAACATGACACGTTTCCTGTTTGTTTTATTTATTTACTTTATAACCCACTTTTTGTGTGTGATACTCCACAGGGTGGCTGGCATGATAGTTTTTAAAACCACAACATACATGATGTAAAGATAACTTGAGCATTTGGTTTTGCTGCATGGCTATATATTGGGAAGCCACAGTGCACACAAGAAAACTGTAATGTCTGATATGTCATAAGTGTGTGCCCATGTTTGTTTACTTTAGCCACAATTTTTTATCTCACTTCAAACTCTCCAGGGCTCCCAAGACAGCTGTATAATATATTGTAAAAATATTAAGTCTATATTATTATATTTAAATACTGACAAAACAATAGAACACATTACAGACCCTAAATAAAATAACAAAAGAACTAAATGAAACCAGAATGTTTTCAACAGATAGCAAAAACACAGCAGAGGTGGGATCAAGCAGGCCTCATAGGACAGTGAGCCTAGGGGCCACAACGGAAAAGGCTGTGATCAGGGGCATATGGAGCTTAGACATGGCCAGAGGATAGCTCCCCTGCCCCCTGGGGGGGAGGGCGCCAGGGGCAGGGCGCCCCAGCCCCAGCAGGGCTTTCCTTTCCCAGTAAGTGGTTTGTGGAATTGCTGACTGGGAGCTCCCCCAGTCAGTGATTCCACAAATCGTTGACTGGAGAAGAGACGCTCTGCCGAGACTGACGGACCCCGTCATTGGGATTGGCCCCGCCTCTTGCATCTGATAGCAGACGCAGGGCCGGGGCCAATGCCCAGGAGAGGGTCCATTCGGATTCTCTCCCATCCCTCTCCAGTCAGCGTTCCATTGCAACACTAGCTGGCTGTGCTTTCCCAAGCACAGCCAGCATTTCTGTGAAACTCTGGCTGGGGTGGAGAGGAGCGTGCCTCACACTCCCAGCTGGTGAGCACTTTGTTTGCCGACTGGGTGCGGGAGGGGGCAAGGGGGAGCCCTGGCCGAGGATGTAAGGGTGCTTTGGTGCCCCCCCAGACTCTGTTGATGGTCCCCCACCTTGCTCCATTGTCCCTACACCCCTGGCTGTGATTACTGTGTTTGATTTCCCTAGATGGGAGGACTGTGTAGTGCTGGATGAAGTAACATCCTTTGCTCAGAATGGAGAGAAGCGTGTAGGATGTGTGTGCCGCTATCTATGTTATTGGAGGTGCTTGGCTTTATGTACATGTGACTGCACCATTCCCCTTGCCAGGGAGTTTGCACTAACTGTATATCTTGCCCAATGAACGTGTGGAGAGACTGCTTATTTATGAGTTCATGTGTGTATAGAGAGAGGTTGGGTAACACCTGTAATTTCTTACTTGGGCATTTCACCTCCAGCCTGTAATGTCATTGTTGACTAAGAAGAATTCAGTGGAGAAGGTTTGTGAAATAAGGAAGGAAACAATTATGTGGTATGAAGAGATTGTGCAAGAGTCACTTTAAGTTATGAAAGCAACTACTTTAAGCATTGCTCAGTATTCCTCATATCGGTGTATGTCTTCACTTGCTTATTTTTCTTTGATCTGTTTCAGTCAAATGCAAAGAGTAGCTTACAGTCTGCACAAGATCCAATGCCCTTATTGACACTGTTTCTAGTTTCTTTAGTTTATAGTTAGTACCTAGTGAGATAAGTTCTAACCTACGTACTTATCATGCTTTTTAGTGTTATAAGTGACCATATGGACGAATACTTGACCATCCTTTTCCTCCCAGTTACTGTCTCATCCTTTCTTATTCTAAACATTTTATTTGATATTTTTCAACACAAAACATTTAGAAACAAAATTTTATTTTGCTTTTTGTTTTGTTTTACTTTATCAGGATCCCCACTTCCATTTTTCACTGCTGATGGTGTGCGCGCACACCTGTTGATCTGCTTCTGAAACTCGCTGGCTGACATCCAGACCAGTGCTGTGCTTGCACAAGGATCAAAGCCGTGTGCATGCAAGAAGGCCGTGTAGCCTGCATGGATTCTCTCAGTGTGCAATCCTTAGCTTTGCTTGTACAAGCATTGTGCTTTTGCAAGGATAGTGGAACAAGGACCGACATCCAGACTAGTGTTGCACTAGCACAACAAAATGTTGCTCACACTTAAAAAGTTTAGGGAGTTGTGCAAAGTGGGGCTGCATGATGTACTAGCAAGGACTTTCTCTGGGACATGTACAAGTTTGCAGTATAAAATTGTGCAATTTGTCTTCGTCTTTTGCTAGCGCAAAGTCTACTCTGGAACCAACGTTCCTTTCTTTGCATACTGTCATTTTTGCTACAGCAACGGCGACAACATTATGCTAGTGCATGGCTGCATAATTTAGGCCCTTCAGCTGTTTTTGGACTACAACTCCCATCATCCCTAGTTTCAGTGGCCAATAGATGGAGATTATGAGAATTGTAGTCCAACATCTGCAGGAGGCCAAGGTTTTGCAGCCCTGTGCTAGTGCAACATTAGTCTGGAAGTAGGCCAGAATGTGGGCCTCTACTTTCATCCCAGATTGCAAATCCTGTTACGCCAGTGCAGTACTAATCTGGAATACATATTCTTAACTAGCTGAACTAGCTTGTGTGACATGTTTGCTCAAGTGCAGCTTTAGGCTGGATGTTAGCCAGTAGCCCTGTTCACACAATCCTCAGAATCAGGGTAGGAGGCATTAAACTCTGGTTTGCGTGATTGTGTGAAATCACAAAAATCGCAACCCTGCTTTTAGCAACCCAAGTTGCTCAAAGCAGAATAGCCCAACTTTTGTAACATGCTCTGAACCAACATAGCAGGAGAGGAGAGCTCTCCAACTTGCTTTTCTGGTGTATGGATTCAGTTGCCTCTTGTACTCAGCTACTGGAACTCAGCAGGCCTGGGAACAATAGAGAGCTGTGGCTGCATCTGTCATCATGGATGTGCCATTCTGTAAAGCACACTCTATGATCCTAATGCTGGAGCCACTTCAGCAGGGCTGGGTCCACCCTCTGCTTCTTGGTGGCCAGAGGGCAGCTACTGACATAATGAGGTATTCTGGTTTACTGGCAGTGTAAAACATGCTGGGAAGGCCTGCTAGGCCTTTGGAGGACTTTTCATGCTTGCAGCTCCAGTTTTCAGCAATGGATGCTGGGCCTGGCTTAATTGTGTGTTTCTTGGGTTTGCTCACCCAAACCGATGTTCTACTTGTGTGCTGCTACTGGAGAAGGAGCACTTTTACTCTCCAACCCACCCACAAATGGTCATGTGCATAGGTCTACTGTTTTGTAGATGTATGTTTTTCACTTACTATATATAGTACAATACCAGACACTACCCCTAGTTATTTTGTAATGCCATAGGAATGTTCCCCTCTTCCCCCTGAAACTGAGTAGTTTATCAAAGTTGTGTAAGATATATGAATGCATGTAAGGTGTATGTATGTATGTATGTATATGAATGAATGTATGTAAAATATATGAATAAAGTTTTTTGGGTATCTGTTTTGGATTTTTTTTAAAAGGCTGCCCTCCAAAATCCCAAGTAAGTCCACTAGCTGCTAGAAGATGGTATGTTTATACACACATGTGCATGCAGAGAGAGAGAGATTTAACGCACTTCACAAGGTATAAGGAAGGAAACTTGAGCAAATATTAAAAGGTTCTCTCTACCGTGCCAGAGCAAATATACCCAAAAAGAGGAGATAAGAGTAAAAATACATTGAAAGATTTGTTGGCAGATTCTTGGTCTAATAACTACTTATTTTAAAGGTCAGGGGCACAATCCCCTGGAAAGAGCTCTTGGGTGACTTCCATTCATTTCATTGGGACTTGCGCACAACTTCTGGGTTATGCAGCAGAAGGGCTGGTGCATAATCTTGAATGATTCATAAGAACAGCCCTGCTGGATTGGGCCCAAGGCCCATCTAGTCCAGCATCCTGTTTCGCACAGTGGCCCACCAGATGCCACTGGAAGCCACAGGCAGGAGTTGAGTAACAGCTCTCCTGCTGTTACTCCCCTGCAGCTGATACTCAGAGGCATCCTGCCTTTGAGGCTGGAGGTGGCCTATAGCCCTCCAACTAGTAGCCGATTGTAGACCTCTCCTCAGTTATCCAAATCCCTCTTAAAGCCATCCAGGTTGTTGGCTGTCACCACATCTTGTGGTAGAGAATTCCACAAGTTGATTATGCATTGTGTGAAAAAGTGCTTCCGTTTACCAAATCCACCCTTTGTTGGTCCTAGATTTCCCGGCAATCAGTTTCATGGGATGATCCCTGGTTTTAGTGTTCTGTGAGAGGGAGAAGAATTTCTCTCTATCCGCTTTCTCCACACACCATGCATGATTTTATAGACCTCTATCATGTCTCCCCTCAGTCATCGTTTTTTCTAAACTAAATAGCCTCAGGTGTTGTAGCCTTGCCTCATAAGAAGGGTGCTCTATGTTCCAGATCATCTTGGTTGCCCTCTTCTGTACCTTTTCCAGTTCTACAATGTCCTCTTTTAGATGTGATAACCAGAATTGTACGCAGTACTCCAGGTTGGCTGCACCATAGTTTTGTATAAGGGCATTATAATATTAGCAGTTTTATTTTCAATCCCCTTCCTAATGATCCCTAGCATGGAATTGGCCTTTTTCAAAGCTGCCACACATTGAGTCGACACTTTGAACGAGCTGTCCACCACGACCCCAAGATCCCTCTCCTGGTCCGTCACCGACAGCTCGGATCCCATCAGTGTATACTTGAAGTTGGGGTTTTTCATTCCAGTGTGCATCACTATACACTTGCCAACATTGAAACGCATTTGCCATTTTGTTGTTCACTCCCCCAGTTTGGAGAGATCCTTTTGGAGCTCCTCACAATCAGTTTTGGATTTCATGTTAACTAAATACAATCTCCTGGTTCAGAGGTTGTATCTTTTGAATACCATTTGTGGGGGCTAATAGTGAGGGAGGGCTGTTATTTTTATGCCTGCTTCTGGGCTTTCTGGAAGCATCTTGCTGGTTCACTCAGTGATGGACCTTTGGTTTGATTTAGCAGGACTCTTCTTATGTTCTTCAAAATGTTTATCCAAAAATTCTTATGCTCATCCATACATTATTGGTATTAAACCATTTCAAAAACCCCTTCAGATGCACCTATTCATTGTTGATCTTATAATCTGAATAGTGATACTGCCACTGCCATCCATGAGTAGGTTTTCACCAAATGGCCCTATGTCATCACAGGGGCCTCTAGAGGAAGCTCATTGGTGGGTGCAGATGGTGGTAGAAGACAGCAGCAATGGAGCAACTTGCACAGACAAGAAAGTTTTACTGCTGTGAGCACTGGGCAGGCCAGCCTCAGAGCTTAGCTGAGAGCCCTCTGGTGGGCATAGGACTCTGGCCAATACCTGAGTTGACTGTCCCTTGATACCAAGCTTTTGGCACAGTCATGGGAAATACTTGAATTGTTCTATGTGCGTGCTTATTTTCCTGAAGAGATCTTCAGCAGTTATCATCCTTGCCTCTGGCAAATTCTACAGGTTTTCCCACAAAAGAGTGGGCATGACAGGACATCTGTGAGATGCTTTCCGGGAGCGTATTTGAAAAGGAATTTAATATGTCTCCAATGGAATATTTAGATATATTTGGGGCAAAGTGAATAGTAGCTTGCCTTCACCAGCATGGGCTGCCCACTGTGCTACATAGTTTGCAGAGTATGGCCCAAACTAGGGCTTCTGCTGTGATTCAGTTGCTTGGCGAAGCAGATGGCAAATACATGTTTGTTCTCAGGACATGTCTCCTCCCATGTCAAGCTCTGGCATTTAAGGCCCATCATGAGGTACTGCTGAAGGTTCCTTCTTAAACATTTTGCTCTCTGAGGCAATGGACAATGTGGTGCCAGGAACACTTGCAGGAGGGTGCTGAGAATTCTCAGGTCCTGCTGCCAAGGCAGCAGTGGTGGCACACAAGCCCTCTTGGACTCTTCCACCGAGGCAGGCAGTGGTAGCAGAAGTAAGTACTCCTAGCTTGGGTAGGTTTGGAAGAGGGGAAAGAAGAGGAACATCCAAGTGGAGTGAGGAAAGGAAAATGAAGAGCACACTCCAGTGGGGTGAGGAAGGGCAGTGGCAACAGGGAGGCCAATGGGGTGGCACCTGCGGTGATGGAGGGCCAGCACTTGCTGCCTCCTATGCCCCTCGTGCCAGTGCCTGAGGGGACTGCCTGGATGGGTTGTCCCTAAGCAGGGCCTTTGCCATTGCAGCCCCAGAATTAGGAGTCCTCTTCTGTGGGAAATCTGTATGCCACCCTCCTTGCTTTCTTTCCTGGTGCAGGCTAATCTTCTTTCAGTGTGCCTTTGAAAGCTAATTTCTTAACATGTTCCTGCTCTGCTGTTTTGTTGTTTTAGTTTTATTGTTGGATTTCAGAATTCCCTGCAGCACAGGACTCTGCACTTGCTCCCTGACGATAAAGTAATGACCATATTCACAGCTTGAGAGAAATTGCAGAGTAATGCTGACATCCTGCTCTGTCATGTGGGGCAGCGGGGGGTGGAACTCTTTCCTGTATTATGCTCTGCAGCGGGCTGCAGAAACGCCCTAAGTTTTATTGGCATGACTGTTTTGCTTATTCTCTCACTACAAGTTAGGAATGCTGATCTTCATGAATGTGCTGCCTCCTTCTTTGTAATGGCAGCCGTTTTAGTTCCCAGTCAGATCCCATGACTGTCCTTTAATGAGATAACGCCTTTCCCTCGCTATGTTTTGCTTGAGAGTCCCATCCCTTCAAGACACTGGTCTCCTGATCTCTTCAGTTTTTCACTCCACCACCACTGAAAGCAACAACGTTGAAAGAGTCATCACAAAAAAGAAACATGTTTGTTTATTATGTATTTGATTTATATACTGTCCCTCCACAAATGGCTCAGGACGATCCTTTTAAACCTGTGTAGAGCAACCACTGGCAACCACTGTTTCTTTGTCTTTCAAAAAAGCTAGCCCTGAAAAGTGGCATCACTCTCATCTGACAAGAAGACATCTAAAGGCCTTAACTTCCAGTTCTCACTTCACCACCACTGAAGGTAAAGAAATGTTCAAGGAGTCATCACAACAGAGAAACATGTTTTGCAATCCAAAGAGAACAATAAAGTAAAGTGTGCTGTCAAATCGGTGTCAACTCTTGGTGACCAAAGAGCCCTGTGGTTGTCTTTGGTAGAATACAGGAGGGGGTTTACCATTGCCATCTCCCCTGCAGTATGAGATGATGCCTTTCAGCATCATATATAGCTGCTGCCCGATATAGGTGTTTTCCATAGACTGGGGATTCGAACTGGCAACCTCTGACTTGCTAGTCGTCATTTTCCCGCTGCGTCAGATGCTGAAATTCTTACTTGAGTATTATTGTATTTGAAAGTGTGATGGGTTCAACTCGTGTGTTCCTGTTTGGGTTCATGATGAAAGCTATGCTCTATATCTCCTCCTCTCTTTGCTACTCACCTAGCTTGTTCCAGCTGTATAGCTGTATCCTGGTTTACTTTCTACAGTCTCAACAAAAAAGAAAAAAGCCAGTGATTGTCAAACAAATGATCATTGATCAAATTACTGTCAATCAGTTAATGAGAATTTGTGGACAAAAATGATCATCTTTACACATCTCTACTGTGCAAGCAGCACCTCTTCTTCCTCTTCACCTCCACAATAAACTAATGAAATAAAGCACATATTAAATCTGTCCTACGACACACACTTTGAAACTGGAGAGAGCAGATGGTTGTATCTCACTTGCCCAACCAGTACTGGCTTTAGTAGATGAAATTTATTGACTGTACCTTCCTTGCGTACCATATGGAAAATAGAACCTAGCTTTTAGCTTTACTGTCATCATTTTGTAGATCCTGGACCCGATGTAAGTGCTCTTCCTTCTTTCTTAATTGCTTTGGTTGCATTATGAGCTGGAGCAGTAATGATAGCACCTTATACAATCTAGTGTCCTGCAGTGCTGGTGGGGTGGGGGTTGAGGTGCAGAATCCTTTTTAAATCTGTGAAGAGAAGATAGCAACCACTTTTCTCTGTCTTTCATGAAAGCCAGCTCTGTAAAGTGACATCACTCTTACCTGACTAGAGGATACTTGAAGACCTTCCATTCTGGTCCAGAAACGTCTTGATCTTGACAAGAGCCAGGGACCTTTCCTTTCTTCCTTCAGTGGCAAAATATTGGGCCCCAGTGTGCCTAACCAGTCCCTGGGCTGGTTAGAGACTTTGGATTCATATTCTCTCTCTGCTAGGCATACACTGGGTGGTTTTCTTGAGCTTGCTGTTTTCTCTGAGCCTTATGTCCTAATTTTTATTATTTATAGGCAGAATTACATGCTGCAAAAAGAAAGGGAGGGGGGCAGTTAAAACTTGCCCTTAGGCCTGATCTAGAGAAACTAGACACATAAGGGAAGAGAAAAGAAATGAGTTTAAGAGTGCTGGAGAGAGTTTTTAACAGCTGTAGTCTGGCTGATCACACCCCGCCCTCTTCCTCCATTGCACCATTTTGAGTACTAAAGTGACAATACATTTTATCTTACATCGGACCTTCATATAGACAAAATAATGTATAATTTTCTTATTTGCTGTGTTCTGCAAATACATACGCCGCGATGGTCCCTTTGGCGTTAATGTTTGTATGCACCTATGGGCTTGCAGAACAATTGGTCCTCATTCAAATTCATCATTTAAAAATGTATTCTCCTGTGTTTTTCATACTGGACAGGAATAGGATGGGGGTGAAAATGGGTTCTTGAAATTATAAAACATTTGCTTGACCTTCTAGTGAGCCATCTGCTGCAGTCTTTTGAGATTCCAACTTGTTCTGGAATTGTACCTGCCACTTTCTTGACATCTACTCTTGACAGATGAGTGAAGGGGGCATCTTGCACAGCACAGACATGGGAGGAAGGGGCCTAGAGTGGGAGCAAGGAAAATCACTTGTGTATCAACCTGAAGTACTCACCGCTATTACAGAACCAGCTGACACATCTTAATGTGTGTAACCTTTGGTAGTTTTGGTAAGTACCAAAATTCAAACCGGCAAATTCATACATTTTTAAAAAAACATACCACCACCACAACAAACCCAGCAAGCACTTCAGGGCCACACTATGCATTTCATGTGTTGTTTGACCCTCAGGGCATGTCTGCATATGACAGTTCCACGTACTTCTGTAGACACTATGATTTCAAAAATACCATATTGTAGACAGTGATTCAAGTACACTTTGTGGCGCAGAGGGGAAATGACTTGACAAGCAAGCCAGAGGTTGCTGCTTTGAATCCCTGCTGGTGTTTCCCAGACTATGGGAAACACCTATATCATCAGCAACAATATAAGAAGATGCTCAAAGGCATCATCTCATACTGCGCAGGAGATGGCAATGGTAACCCCCTCCTGTATTCTACCAAAGATAACCACAGGGATCTGTGTTCGCCAGGAGTCAACACTGACTCGATGGCACACCTTTATACAGTAAACCTTTAAATCTTTAGACAGTGATTCAACGAGGTGATTCTCACAACTGTGGGAAAGCGAGCTAAGGGAGCAGAGCCCGCTTTCCCACAATTGTGGGCTGCAACAGGAGCTGCTCTGCTCCTGGCAGCAAACCTCAGTAAGTACCCACACTTTAAATGAGGTTAGTGGAGCGAGTGCTTCGCTAACCCTGTTTTGGTGATTGTGAGTCGCCATAGCACGGCTCTGCACCATGGCGACTCATGAGGAGACGCCCAGCCGGGGGGCTCTAACAAACCCCCCAATCTTGGGGGTCTCCCCGGGATGCCCTGCACACTTGTGCGGGGCATCCTGGGACTTCTGGGGGCCAGGCGGCCCCCGATCCCCACTGACCCTACTGGCTCCATGACGGAAGCAGTAATCGTGTGGACGGCTGATCCAGTTGCCCAGGGACGGCTCCCTGCTCGTTTGCGGGGAGAGCAGGCTTAGCCCGCTCTTCCCGCAGACGCCCTGCAGGCTCGACACACTGATTGTGTGTAGAGCCTCAACATTTCATTAACTTGAGAATCAGGAATTCAGCTGTGTCCCCCACCCCGACCAGCCCAGCTGTATTGTTGAGATATTAATATTGATATGTGGTTGAATTCCTGTTCTGCAAGATTGACTTACTTTGTTTTGAAATGCAAAAGCAGATGTTCAAAATAACCCTTCCTTTGCCCCATCTCTTCAACTTACCTGAGCTTTACTCAGAACTTAACCAAACACTTGTCTCTAATAACCATTGGGTTTCCAGGTGGATGAGTGTTCTCAGAACAAATCGTAAGCACGCCAAAGCAGGAATATATCAGGGTTATTTTTTCCCTTTGGTGGGGAAAAAAAGACCAAATACATTTATTTCCACTAGAATGCCATGAAAGTGGAGCATTCCTTGCCATGCAATAAGTATCCTTCCTGCATTTTCCTCTCTATATTTGACTCTTTGCCAACATGCTAGAAAGACAAATGTTGTCTTAGCAACACAGACTTATTTTCCCATCCTCCTCTTCTATCTCAAATATTTCTATCATGATTTCCTCTTCCTTTCTTATATTTTTGCAATTGCTTTTTTATTCTTTCCCCGCACTTAGTGTTTAGGTTTTTCCCCCTGCATCAGTTTTCTGCATCTCTCCTGCCCTCTCACAACTTCCTTTCCTCCATCATCCTATCTCTTTTGCAAGGTGCACTCCCCTAAATATTGGGGGCCAGGGGCATTGCTAGATCCTTAAAACGGTCAGGGGCATGGGTCCACAAGGTCTGGTTCAGGCTCACAGCCCCCTCCCAATTTGATAATTAAACTCCATTATGTTCCCTGTAATAATTAGGGGTTGTTGGGGGGTTTTGTTATCATTTTATTGAAAGTTTCTTTTGTTTTAAAAACACCTGCAGTTCCTCTTTCCCTCCTGCCCCTTGCACATTTACTCCCCCATCTCAGTCATCTGACAGAAATGTATAATTATGTATAGATTTTTTTAAAAAATAGTATTCTTATTAACCATTTTGTAATTATCAAATAATAATAAATAATATTAAACAATGACAATGCTCAGTGGTATTTATGAGTGCTGTACATAGGCTGGAAGGCTTCCCCACTGAGCCATGAAGCTTTAGGCCAATCACTCTCTCTCAGCCTAATCTACCCTACAGGATTCCTATGAGAATAAAAGGAGCAAGGAAGAACCATTTGTGTTGGCCAAGGCTTTCTGTAATAGGTAGGGAAGATATGCCATAAATAATACCCACATATATTGATCCCAATGCACCTCTGAGGGTTGTAAAAAAGAGGTAGATCTTATAATGGATTGGCAAAAACCAAAAACCACTTACTGGAGAAAGGAGTTCTACCTGCCTCCTCCCATAATCTTGGATTTTCTCCTGTCGCTGCAACGTTTGTGTGTGTGTGTGTGATATGTGGAAGAACAATGGTTGCACCACAATGGAAGATCCTACATCATCCTGACGTCTCTATGTACAAGATACAAGTGGTCCTGGTGGTGGGATAATACATCTGGTTTTCCCCTGCAGTTGTCTCCTGAGCTTCTTTTCCCCTAGCAGATGTCCCAACTCTATTTCCTTCTATAAGGGAGACACTGCTGTACACCCCAACGTAGAGAGCAGCAAGTCTTCTTCAGTATAGAGTTGATGTACATCAGCCTCTTGCATGCAAAGTGAGAAAATAATTGCCCCAAGCAGTATTGCACTGGAGGAGTGGGACATGCATATTTTAAATAAATAATGACATTTGAGGATCTGCTGCATCATGACCCTGCTCAGGATCCACCTCTTCTGTGAAGCCTTTGACATGGAGAACAAGGTCCTTCTTTTCTACTGAAACTAACCCTAAGTAACACATTTCTTCCCATTTATCCTCTCCATCTTCCTCCTCATTGTCAAATTTTAAGCTCCATGAGGAAGGGACCTATACTTCGATTGTTGCTGGGTAAAGCACAAAAGTAAAGCACTTTGATGGCACTTTAATGACAACAACAACTCTTTACCATATTTACCAGAATAGAAGGTGACTCAGAATGTAAGACGATGCCTTACAAGATAGAGGTTAAATACAGCTTATTTTAAAATACAGGTTATTATACCTGTATTTTCCCAAAACAAAGAGGACTCTGAATCTGACAACCCCCCTCTCCATATTTAACAGGAAAGAACTAGTAAACATTCTCAGATTTGGGTAAATATGGTAGTTATATAGCTCCATTCTCAATAACTTACTATTTGAAAAATAAAGTTGATAGGCTATCTAATAATGTGTCTGGCTTCATATTACTTGCCGTTGGGAGATGCCTCTTTATTAAAGTGATTTGGCTTCAAAATCTACCTGACTACCCCTGTATATAAAATTACAAATATTAATTAGCAAAAGGAGTGGAAGTGAGAGTGCAAGTCTCTTTCTATTGCTCTGCCTGGTGTTTTCATTCTGGCCCCTTCTCTCTTAAACTCCCATCACTTGTCATTCTGCAGCTTAGCAAAAGACATGGGGAGAGAAAGAGAGATAAAGTGCACACGCAAGACCCTTACATTGTCCTACATTGACTCGCTTGTTTTATATACATATTTTTGGAAGCCATGAGGTTTTTTTCATATTGAAAAAGAAAAGGTGTATATAAAATATTGTTCTATTTTACTTTGCTTTATCCTAAGGACTTGAAATGGGTGGCAATGTATTTATTTTTATGGTTTGATATGAAACTCTAAAATTCTAAGATCTAAAATATCAAACTAAAGCTCTTTAATATCCTAGGTAAAATGTCTCTGTGCCAACTTCATTGTGATCACTAAAAGCTAGCCCAAACAGAAAGACAGAACTTCTGGGAAATGGTCATCAAGCCTTGGGGACTTGATTCTAAAATTGAAAATCCTAGAGTGGAACAAATCAAAGGTAGTCCTTCAAATGCCTGCCAGGCATTCAGGACTACCGATGCATGTCTTTCTCCCTTTGCTTCTTAGCACTAGGGTTGTTGTTTGTCCTATTTGTCTTGAATTCTTCATGTACTGTTCTACTGATGTGCCTGCTAAATATTTACTGTTATGAAAGCATTCAGCAACAGTGCAGTTGCTGAGAGATTCATTGATCTTGGACCAAGAACTTTTTGACATGTTCTGAAGTAATACAGACTGTACCTTCTCTCATATGATCATCCTGGTTTTTGGTTTTTCTTAGAAGGGAAATTTTTAAAAACTTATCTCTACGAAGGTTATTGGATATCTGCATTCAGTTTCTAGGTAGAGTTTGCATGATTTATATTCCCAGATTCCAAAATATCATTCCCGGAATATTAACAAAGACAAGGAGCCAGTAAAGAACCTTTCTTCAAGGTTCTACGCTGAAATATTATGAATAAATGTGGAGTTCTATAAGTCAGACAAAGTAACACTGCTGATTGATGATATTTATTAATATACACTTTGGGCCAGTTCAGATGACAGATTCTTGGTCTTGATTAAAATTCCTGATTAAAAGAGGGATGTGGCAAGTGTGTACCCATCATGATGTCTTCTGTGGCTATCCCAACACCTTCCTGATATATCCCTTCATTGCATGTGGGGGGCTGTTTATTTGAATGGCAGCTCTGTACCTGCTACCAGTACTAGTTTAAACTTGTCTTAGGGCAGCTTTAGACGACATTAGAACAGACCTGGTGGATGTCTCTGGAAGCCCACAAGCAAGAGCTGAGGGCGTGCCCTCTCTCTTGCAGTTGCTCCCCTGCAACTAGTATTTAGAGGCATCTTGCCTCTGACGCTGGAGGTGGCCTATAGCCACCAGACAAGTTGCCATTGATAGACCTGTCCTCCATAAATTTGTCTAAGCCCCTTTAAAAACCATCCAAGCTAGTGGCCATCACCACATCCCCTGGCAGAGAATTCCATAGATTACTTATGTGTTGTGTGAAAAAGTACTTCCTTTTGTTGGTCCTAAATATACTAAACCGAGTTTCATGGGATGACCCCTGGTTCTAGTGTTGTGTGAGAGGCAGAAAAAATTCTCTCCCTCCACTCTCTCTCCTCTATGCATAATTTTATACACCTCTGTCATGTCTCATTGTAGTTGCCTCTTTTCCGAACTAAAAAGCACCAGATGCTTTAGCCTTGCCTCATAAGGAAGGCAGCCCTCATGGTTGCTCTCTTCTACACCTTTTCCCGTTCTACAATGTCCTTCCTACGATATGGTGACCAGTACTCCAAATGTGGCCGCACCATAGATGTGTATAAGGGCATTATAATATTGGCAATGCTCTGCTCACATATAAGCTGAATTGGATCACACTATGGTCACTGTTTCCCAATAGTTCTACAACTGACAGCTCGCACCAGGTTCTGGGCACCACTCAGGATTAAGTACAAGGTCACCTTCTCTCTGGTTATCTATCTCTATCTGTCTATCTAACTATATCTATGTTTTCATTAGCAACCAAGCATTCCAGCTTGCCCAGCTTGGCTCGGGGGCTTCTGGCATTGGTATATAAACACCTATATGCTGAGTCTCTTACCTGGCATTGGCGTGTACTGTCTCCCTTACTGTTATTTGACCTTTTTGACCAGCTGTCATGTGTTTCCATCTGCTCTCCTCCTGGGGTATGTCTACCCATGACAAGTAAGTAAGATGGATCTGGATGTTCCCAGCAAATGTGCAACTCCTGGTGTGAGCTGGTACTTCAAATTCTTTCTGTGTCATGTGTACCTGGAAATGTTGGGTGAACAATGTCAGGTTTCCTCTGCCGACCAACATCTGTAACCAAAAGTTGAAGTTGGGCAGATAATGTCAGGTGACGGAGGAAACCCAGCATTTCCCACTCATTTCTGGGTTTGGATGACATGGGAAGGAGCTAAAATACATCTTGTTTTGGGAGAGCATGTTTGCTGGGAAACTCCAGTTCCCTGCAGAACTTTCATTTGGATGAACAACCTCCCACGTGATAAAAAGACACCTTCCACATCAGGAGGGTGTCAAGACATCTGTAGAAGACATCACTAAGGGTGTGCCTTCAACATGTACCCCTTTTAATTGCGTGGAATGGGAATATGTTGTCTAAACCAGCCCTTTGCATGTATTCCTTGCTATCATGAAGTTTTGATTGCTACTGAACTAATAATGGAGTTAATTATTGTCAGGGATGTGGTTAGGGGGTGGCCTATAGGGCACAGGACCCCACTGAATAGAGCTGGTCTTGTGGTAGCAAGCATGACTTGTCCCCTTAAGCTAAGCAGGATCCGCTCTGGTTGCATACAAAAGGGAGACTAGAAGTGTGAGCACTGTAAGTTATTCCCCTTAGGGGAAGAGCATCTAGGCTCCAAGTTCCTTCCCTGGCATCTCCAAGATAGGGCTGAGAGAGATTCCTGCCTGCAACCTTGGAGAAGCCGCTGCCAGTCTGTGTAGACAATGCTGAGCGAGATGGACCTATGGTCTGACTCAGTATATGGCAGCTTCCTATGTTCCTATGAATCTCATCAGCCACCTTCCTGCATGATTTCTTCCAGAAAGGAAGTGCAGCAGTGAAGGCACCTGCACAGAGCATGGGAGAGAACTCCTAGCCTCACTTAACTCTCTGATGCTTTCACCTTCATAGGAGGTGTTGTATTATAGTATTAGAGACATTTAAATTATTCTTGAGTGCTTTATCATAAAAGAAGGGGCTGGTCTAGGATCTTTTAAGTACCTAGCAACTCCCCTGATTATTGTTGCAAATACTTAAGGACTTGATGGTGTCAAGCATATCTAAGAATGGGCATTGATGCAAAGAAGTTTTCTGCCAAGTTATATTTTAGAAACACCATCTTCTTGCAATACTTATACAAAACTTTATCAAAAGAACATTGTGATAAAACCACTTGTATGCCACTGCCTCATCTTAGAGCTTTTGAGAATCTATTCAATTATTGACATTAATTCCTGTGATTAAAGTATTTGAATAGACTTGTGTATATTGAATTGCCCTGTGCCTTGCATTCCACAAAGAAAACTGTAATGTTTAACACCTGTTGGTTTGAGGCTTACTTGTTTTGTTTTATTTTTTAAAGGGTGGGACCTGTCAATTTCATTTTTTAAAAATTGTACTTCAGTTTTTGTTCTTCAGCCTTAGGCTATCTTTCCAAATATGGTCAGTCCATGCTGTAGAAATTCACGTGTGCGGCCTTCATCCCCACATTGCTACTTAAAGATATGCTCTCTTTTATTAACTTTTAAAAATATAATTTCTTATTCTGATTTACTTTTGCTTAACAAATGTAAATTAATTGGACGTATTCTTGAAGTAAGAATGAAAATTCATTAGACTGCCTTTTCACATTGTCTTGCTTTTAACAAATACATTGATTCTTAAGTGTGTTACATTATTTCAATGCAGGTATTGTTTTGAAGGTATTTGATTAAAATGATGTATGTTAACGAAATTACACTGACAAATCATTGATTACTTTTAAGATTGTATACCCAACCTTGCAATTATTTAGTATTTGAAGACTGTTTGTTTTCAAGAGTTCTACCAGCACTATTATCTTTTCAGATCTGTCTGAAAATGCTTTTGTCTTTTGATGTGTATTTTGAACCTAGCGTGTGAACGAATTTTCAATACTTTAACTAAACTAGTTATTCCCCTTTCTTAATCTGAATGAACTGAAACACAAAAACCTTAACTGGGATTATTTAACTGTGACATGACTGGGATTATTTAATAACAAGGATGTCTAAAACTGGGAGTCACTGCAAAGGGGTTTTTTGCTAAGTATGTTATATGGTAGAAATCCCCATTTGTAACAGTTCTTCAGCTACAAAGGAAAAAAATACCACAAGAAATACCTTTCACAAAATCAAATATTTTCCCAGTGCCGACTGTCATTTTCTAATACTTGGTGAATTTTTCTTCAGCCGGCTGCCATTTGTAATGAGATTTTTAGTTGGCACCAATTACCATTTCCCCACCTGAGACCAGTGTTCCCTCTAAGGCGTGCAGATGTGCACGTGCTCACAAGTTTTTTGATGTCCGCTCAGTTAATTCTAGATCCCACTCAGGTTGAACCAGGAAGGCCCCACTCTGAATGCCCGTGCTCACACACTGCCTTGATAGTGCCGTCCAAAACAGAACTCATTCCACACACAGATGAAAACAAATAGAGGAAACTCTGCCTGAGAATATCTTGGAACATTTTAATTCAACAGAGTAGAGATCATGTTGTAACGACCACCTCCAGCCTCAGGGGCAGGATGCCTCTGAGTACCAGTTGCAGGGGAGTAACAGCAGGAGAGAGGGCATGCCCTCCAACTTCTGCCTGTAGGCTTCCAGTGGCATCTCGTGGGCCACTGTGTGAAACAGGATGCTGGACTAGATGGGCCTTGGGTCTGATCCAGCAGGGCTGTTCTTATGTTCTTATGTTATTATGTTCTTACCTTTGAAAAAGAGAAAATTACTTAATTGTAATTGATGAACTTTGAATAATGTAACAATTCCTCCACATCCCTTTACTGTTATGTCAAAAGTGAAAATAGCTGCATTTGCTTCTTGGTTAATGTATTGTGGTAAAAGAAAATTGGCTGCAGGATTAAGTACTCAGAGTACTTAAGTACTCAAGGCCCTCTCCATACCTTGGTTCTTCAACCACATCCTCTTTCCTCCTGAACTGCTCCTCCATCCCTGCTGTCTGCCTCTTTCAGCCATTGTACCTTTTTAACACCTATTCCTTACACACTTCTCCCATTCAGCTTCCCTGATCTTGACTTGTCTCAATCCGGTCCCTCTCTTCCTGTCAACTTCACACAGCCTTTCCTGACCCTGGGTCCTGTGTGAAGCTTTCATTTCTCTCAGATGTGCATATCCATTAATATGGTAATTCATTGATGCAAGTGGAGGAGTCTCTCCCTCCAGGAACAGTGTGGATGATTACTGATTATATGGGGGCACAGGGAGTGAAAAGTAATGTACTGGCATTTATATTGGAGAAGAATATGATGAGATTTCATTCAGAAGGAAAGAAGTTTTAGAGATAATAATGGTATTGCTACAATATGCAAGGAGGAAAGTAGTCCCAGTCACACTGATTCCCCCCCCCCCAAAAGTGGAAAGAGCTAAACAATCAGAATCAACAAAAGTTTGGTTTTCAGATTTGATCTGATTTTTAACTAATTTTAAAATGAGTTTTTAAGCTGTTTTGTATTGTATTTTGTATTTTCTTCCTTTTTGTCATTTTGTATATGATTTAATGTGTTATGTGTTTTCATTGTATGTTTTAATGCTCTGTGGTGAGCCACCCAGAGAACAATTTGTTATGGGGCAGCTAACAAATAAAGGTGGTTGTTGTTGTTGTTCAACAAAATGTGATGTGTGTACAAAACAGTAAAAATAAGTGATGACTGGCAGCCATCATGGATCAGTAATCCATTATGCGTATATGTAATTACAACACAGAATGCCAGGTGTGTTTTTAAAAATTACTTTCAGGTTCCAGTAGTCTATTTCAGCAATCTCCTGTCTGTGCTCGCTCAAGCCCCACATCTACTAAAATAATTCCTGTGATTCAGCAGCTCAAAGGCTCAGCTAGAGGCTAGTTCATTAATTCGTTTAGGAAAAAGTCTTAATCATGAGCAGTAATGTGTCTTAAGTGAGCCACATGAGTTGGAATGATATAATAAACTAGTATTTTGAAGCCCGTTATAATAACGGGCGCTAGCCTTTTCCTCTCCCCTTTACTGTTTGTTTTTTTTTTAAATACTGACGCCAAAGTCCCTCCCTCCCTCCCTCCCTCCCAACTTCCGAAACCACCTTACCCCGGCCCCTAACAGTTGAGCAAAGGATGACCTAATTTGAAGAAGGAGAGAGGAGCTCGCAAGCAGTGCTCCTCCCTCTGCAAAGCCTCTTTCCGAACTGGCGCTTGGGGCGGAAAGGACGTCTCTTGCGTCCTTTCCGCCCCAAGCGCCAGTTCGGGCAGAGCCTTTGCAGAGGGAGGAGCACTGCTTGCGAGCTCCTCTCTCCCTCTTCAATTTAGGTCTTTCTTTTCTCAACTGTCACGGGCCGGGGTAAGGTGGTTTCAGAAGTTGGGAGGGTGGGACTTTAGCGGCAGCGGCGGCGGCAGCATTTTTACTTTTAGTTTTCTTCGGCCTTTGCTCGGCCCCCGGTCCCGGCCTCCGTCTCCCTGGGCCGGTCTGGATCTCCGCCGCCATTCCCCCTCCCGCCACCCACTGCAGCCCGTGTCTCCGGCTGGGCCGGGCCGGCCACCCAGGGCTCCGGCGGGCCCGCCACCCACCGCCGCGGCGGCTCCAGCAGGCCCACCGCCGCCGCCCGTGGCTCCGGCCGGGCCCTCCGCTGCCCGGGGCCTCTCCCTTGTCACCGCGGCGTGTCCTCTGGCCAAGGCAGCGGCGGCCAGTGTCCCCCTGTGCCGCTCACCCGGTTTCTTCGGGGCGGCCGCTTCTGGCCGCCCAAGATGGCCACCGGGTGCCGGTGGCCGTGTCTCCCTTGCTCTGTTCTGCGCATGCGCTCCGCGCATGCGCAGAACAGGCCAGGGAGGCACGGACACACGCTTGGTGTCCATCCACGGACGGACACCAAGGGTTTTATTATAGAGGATATTCAGGACTTGTCAGTAACATCTCTGCAGTTTCACATTTGATAATATGTGAGGTACATAATCTTGAGTTCCATGGAAGAAAGACAGTTTAGAGGGGGAAAGCAACTGGCCCTATCCAGCCCCAGCATTGCATCCCTCCACTGGCTGTTGCTGGTATCTGCCTTATGTTGCTTTTTAGTTTGTAAGCCCTTTGGGGACAGGGGACTATTTTATTTATGTATTTATTTTTCTATGTAAACTGCTTTGTGAAGTTTGGTTGAAGAGCTGTATATAAATATTCTTAGTAGTAGTAGTGTGTGTGTATGTATGTGTGTACATATGAAAATTGTACATATTATATGGATAGAATAAGATAACAGTATACTAAATTTTCACCTATAGCATGCATACAAAGGCCATGAAGCAAGGTATTAGGAAAAATAATCAATATAATATAAATAACATATACAACATACACACACATCTATAATTATATGTACACACACGTATGTTTGCACATATATCTTGTACTCTAGTAGAACCCACTCCCGAGGTATAACAGTGCTCTAATGGCATCATTAATACATTCAAGGGACAAACTGAATATATTACAAGTTTGGTGTGCATTTTGAATAGGTGCATTCTTAGATGTCAGTGCATCATTATTCGTTGGTAGTTTGAGATATCAGGAGCAGGCTGCAAGGGTATGTATGTCTTGTCCCAGACCTCTCATCTCCTTTCTAGCAGAAATTCCACCCTCCTATTTATTTGAGCAACAACGTATGAAAACTGCCAAAGTTCTCTTGGAACTAGGGTTTGTTAACCAGGTTAAAATCTAGCATTCAAATCCTGGTTCAGAGGGAAATCTAGTAAACTTAAATGTGGTTAACTGGTACTGGTGTAATATTTAACCCTGGTTGAAGGGGATTTGATCCTGAGAGAAGAGATGGGCAGGGGGGGCTGGGGTCCCATGGCCTACTTAAATGTAGCTAAGACAGAGACCATCATTGCACTGTCATTATTCTGCTTTCAACAACAACAAAGTTCTCAAAGGAGTTTACACAGGAAAAAGAATGAGAAGATAATTCCTTCTCTCAAACGGTCTTTGAGGTTAGGGCTGGGGAGAGGATCTCTAGTGAGGGACTCTGGGTCAGTGGGTTGGATATTGAGAGGTGGGTAGTAAGTTGTACACACCAGTGAACACCTCTGGTTAGCAAGCATGACTCTTGTGTATGAATGCTGGATGTATATGGTATACACACGGATCTTCAGTCAGGGTGGTTGTTTCCAGTAAAAGGGCTAGGAGTCAGGGAATATTTGTTATATCCAACACAGGCACCTCTAACCTCTGTTAAAGTACTAGGTTTGAAACATTGTTATTGAAAGCATTACGTGTGTAAAGCCCTGCTTTGGCATAGAGAAACCTTTAAGCTACTTGTACATCAATACACTTGACTTTGTCTTATTTTAAAGTTCATTCAGTGTCCCGTGGGTTATACCTCTCCCCACACAGCCCTCAGCTTTATTACTAAGAGCCAGCGTGGTTAGAGTGCTGGACTAGGACCAGGGAGACCCGAGTTCAAATCCCCATTCAGCCATGATACTAGCTGGGTGACTCTGGGCCAGTCACTTCTCTCTCAACCTAACCTACTTCACAGGGTTGTTGTGAGGAGAAACTCAAGTATGTCGTACAGCGCTCTGGACTCCTTGGAGGAAGAGCGGGATATAAATGTAAATAAATAAAAATAAAAATACTAAGGGGTTGTCAGGACACAAACCTAAGCCAGAAGAGCTTGGTGGCGGCGGCGGCAGAACCTTGATAAAGGGAGGAAGAGATAAGATCATCATTCTCAGTAGAACTGGTCCACAAAGTTATAGAGTTATTAACCTCACTAGTTTTGGGAACAGACCCCATGCATTAGCAGTGTTTCAGAGTTGTGAGCAGAGTACAGCTCCCCACAGGGTCTCACAATCTTAAAAAAAAAATGCAAAGGAGGTACTAGCAACAGCCACTAGGAGCAGGCGCGTAACAATGATAGGGCAAGGGGAGACAGTTGTCTGGGGGCCCCACTGCCTGGAGGGGCACCCCAGAGGCACCTCATGTGACTCCCCATTGCCCCCTGCCCAGCCCCATAGCCCCTCAGCCACTTGCCCTGTTCGCCGTCTCTCCAGCTTGTTCTCCTGGCCGGCAATCTAAGCAGCAGACAAGCTGCAAAGAGCTCCTTTTCTCCCGCCTCTCAGCTGATCGGTGGGTGGGCGGGGCTTCCACGGAGGCCTCCGTGTAGGCCTCCGTGAAGCCTGAACTCGAGTAGGGCCCAAGCAAGCCAGGAAGGAGGAGGCAGCCAGAGTGTTCTCTGCAGCAGAAGACCCCTTGCTGCCCTGCTTAACCCAGACCAGCATTTGCCAGGTAGAGTGTGATATGGGGGGGGGGGGGGGGAGAAGTCTCTGAATATTTATTTTGAAACAGCTTGGAAAATTTGCTGACTTAAAAAAAACTATCTAAAAAGTCCTATAAGTGGCTTGTTTCATGGCAGAAAATTGCAAAAACTTCTGGAACAGTATTTTATTAATTTTATTTATTTATTCATTCATTCATTTATAAATGCACTTATGTTCAAGTTGTTTTGCAACCCAGAAGGTCTGAGTGAGAACTGTGAAGCATGTGTGGTGCTTTTATTTTATTTTTCTTGTGTGTGAACTGCTCCCCAATAACTTGCAGGGACTTCAGGGTAAATCTGGCCAACATGTGAATGCAGCACCTCCATTCCAGAGGAGATGTGTCTTAAAGGGCTTTAAAAGCCTCCTGTGAAAAACCTCCTGCAATCAAACTTGACTGAATTTGTTCAGAATTCTGGGAAAACAAACATAGGTTCACCCTGCATGGTTGAAAGTCTCCTTTGCTAATCTGCAGCGAGGGGCCCATTTTAATAATTCATCTTTCTAGTGTGTTCTAGGCATTAAAAGTAATACAAATGTATAGTACTCAATGTATATCACTATATATTGTGACGTGTGCGTGTGTGTATTCAGTGAAATGTATTTGCAGGCAGCATACTTATTTTGGAATATCAGACTTAAATCCTTGGGGGCCTGGGGTGTGCGGAGGCCCTGGACTTTGTGGGGGGGCCATTTTAAAATCTTGTCTCTGGGCCCACTCCAACCTTGCTACGCCCCTGACTAGGAGAGATGCTATGCTGGATTCAATAGGGACAGTTGCTACTTTACAAGGTACCTCTATGCCCAGTTAGCAAGGTCATTGGCAGCAGCCCCCTGAAAACCACATGCATGCTACTCTGATCTCCCTGGAAGAAGGATATTATGACTAGAAATAATATAAACCAGTATATTCTTAAAGTTTTTATTTAAAAGCTTTTTGTTTCTTCATATTCCTGCCTCCATATAGTTTTATTTTTGCTTTTTTGCTGAAGTAGATGCAAAGTGGATCATTATCTTTTGGATGCACCATAGAGCTGATCTCATGATGCTGGGAATAATAATCTATTATGTCAACATAGCTTGTCATTGTGCCTGTTGCAAACTGATGTCCCACTTACAAGTGTTCTCAAGTGACATGTGATGTTTATTGTTAATGAATTATACCAGTTTGTTGTTTTACCCACACAGTGCTCCACATTGTTTTGTCAATTTATTTTTCATGTTTGTCCCTGTAAACATATATTTGCTTAGGTAAGCATTACTTACAATGTGCAATTTTTAAATGTTTCTTCACTGAGATTACTGAAAGTTAGTGTTGAAATTCTAGCTATTGAGGACGCACATTTCTCTATTAAATTCCTTCCCCCTTATGGAATGAATCTGGTACTGCATATTATTGGTTAGGATGTGGTGACATGGAAAGCTTGGAGTGGGGGCATAAGGGATGAGTATAGGTTAGAGGAAGGCATCTGTTCATTAGTTCTACAGTACTCTAACCTAGGCTGGATTTAAGGAGAGATGGGCAGAGGTTTTTTGATATTCTAAAAAACTGAAGCATTGCCCTGAGGCACAAGACGAATAGAAGTCTTGTCTCACTGAGGATTTCCTGGTTTAAGAACAGTCAAAGGTAGAGAAGGGCAACTAAAATGGTCAAGGAGGTGGTTCCCCCCACCCCAGATTTATATTAGAAATAAAAAAGACTTAGAGGGAACATAATAGTCTTACAATATTATGAATAGTATGGAGATAATGTGTGGGGAAACGTTCTCCCCTCTCTCTGAATACTAAATTCAGTCACACAAGTTAATTGGCAGAAGGTTCAGAACAGATAAAAAGAATCATTATTTCACACAATTTTATCATTAATTTATGGAGTTCACTGACACAGGATATGATGATGACCATTAGCTTAAAAGAATTATTTTTAAAGCATTAGACAAATTCATGGAAGAAAGCTCTATCACTGGCTACACAGCATAATAGCTAAATACTGCTTCTAAATACCAGAGCGCTTTCCAGACTAGCTGCTCATCATCAGCAAAATGCTTCTTTTCGGGCAAGTCACATTCAAAACGTAAACAGTAGGGGGAGCAGTCTCGCAGCAACTAACAACCCGGAAAAAAGCAACTTTTTCACGCCACATATACGACATCCTAGTTCTATTTCGCAGCAATTTAATTCGAAACAAGGCATTGGAAATGTGACTGGCACCCTGCTGTCCGCATAGGGACTGCAGTGTCACAACGCAGGAAGTGTGGAAGCACACTTCTGAGATACATTCTGACCCCGTTGTAGGATCTAGTCTGGAAAGCGCCCAGGTGTTGGGCAGATAACAGTGGCAGTTTGTTGCTCTTTGTGTGCTGCTTGTGAACCTCTTAGAGCCTTCAGGTTGGCAGCTTTTGAAAATTGAATTCTGGAGTAAGTGGTCCTTTAATCTTGCACGCTTGAGTGCAACGTGGTATAAAAAGCCTTTTATGCAAGTACACAGTATTTCCCTGGTTGCATTGAAAAAGGGATTGGGTATTGACCAGCATTTTACCGTCAACTCTCTTGATATGAAACTTTAATTCCCTCAAATATTATTTTTGGTGTTTTGGTTTTGAAATAGTTCATTTCATACTTGGGAACTTTTATCGAAAAGCAGTATATAAATATTTGTCATATTCATTAGACACTAGATAGGAAGAGAGAATTTACTAGAAATGTTTGCTTATTCAAGACTAGCATTCAAAGTGAAAACTTAAGATGGTTTAAAAAAAAAAAACAGACGTGGAAAATGCCTGTGTTAAGTTCAAGGCATGAGAGTATTTCCATAAATGAAAGGAAATACTCCCATAATTATGTCACGTCCTAAATGTGATGAGCTCCTATCATCAACTATAAATAGCACATATGATTGCCTAAATACTATTTGTGCAAGAATGTCACATAACAAACGTTACAATAAAAACAAACCTATTATTGCATAAGAAGTTTAGTAATAATTGCTTGTGTTTAAAAATAGTAGGTTTTGTTGGAGCAGACTAGACTTCTGGAGGCTTTCTAATTATCACAAGTTGAACAATGAATCATTGTAGCAGGTTTGCATAATGTAATCCCGCCAGATAGGGTTGGATTAACTATAAAGCTGTTTGTTATAACATGGGGTCTTAGCTAGACAGAAGGCTCCTCCTTTAATGTAGGTATCTGAAAATGCCTTTGTGTGAAGTGTATCCCTCTCATGCTAGTCAAGTTGGGGTTCTTGCACAGTTGCATTACCACATGAAAGAGTCAAATTCTATTGGATTTTAAAATACAAGTAGTGATTATGTTGCGCTATTGGATCTAAAGGACGAGGTGGACAGTTCAGGGGTCAAGAAGGGGCTGGAAGGCCCTATGAACCAAACACCAAGCAACCCTGCATCACCAGGGCCTTCACACCAGGGGAACCAGAGCAAGCACTCCACCACAACTCAAGGACACACTTCTGCCTTTATCTGATTTGGAGGAGTCTCCTGAGTACCTGCCAGTCCTAATAGAGTCCTCCAACTAGAGCGAACACTTAGAAAATCAGGCAAGTCCCCTTTAAACAACAGAGCCTTCCTTAAGAAAGGGGTGGGGATAATTCACTCTGCTTGGGCTGTAGTCATTTTTTTTAAAAGGCAGTCTGGTCCAACCAGCCATTGGAGCAACATCCTTCCTGTGTTGCTAGACTCAATTTTTGTTTATTCCTGCTTGGAGAAGAGCTGTCAGTGTCCCTCCTGGATTCCTTTTGACCTAGAATAGGGTACAACTTGGACTACAACTACAAATATTTTATATACTGCTCTTCAACCACAGTTCACAAAGTGGTTTACAAAGAAAAATACATAAATAAAATGGTTCTCTTTCCCCAAAGGGCTCACAATCTAAAAGAAACAGAAGGCTGATACCAGCAACAGCCACTGGAGGGGCTGTGCTGGGGCTGGTTAAGGCTAGTTGGTCTCCCCCTGTCCGGCAGAGGTGCTGTTTCTGGCAGCCTCCATTCTAGGTTGTCTTGGCTGACAGGACTTGGCTCCACTCTAGTGTCAGGCTTGGATCCCATGCTGATCCTTCCAAATTAGCTGACCTCTCCTCATTGGGATGAAAATCCACTGCAGCTACTCAACACAGAGATTAATGACACAGATGCAGACATTTTTGCACCAATTATACCACCTTTCTGACTGTCCTACATGGGAAATTGATCTTTAAAAATTACTAGTGTGTACTTAGTTTTTATATTCTAGGAAATAAGGGGGCTATTCACATGGATGTGCAAAACTGGGCTGAGAGAGCCCAGCCCGGCTTTGCATGCATGTGTGAACTGCTGGGATCAATCCCGGGGGCACCAGGGCAGCAAACCTGCCTATGGAGCCTCCCTTCAAAATGGGGTTAGGGTAGCGAGCGCTCTCCTAATCCCAATTGTGTGTCAGCTGCGGCTGCAAGCAGCCATGGCTGGCAGACTCGGGGAGTGGGGGATCCCCATAATTTTAATGCACTCGTGCAGTGCATTATTGGAGCTCCAGAGTGCAGGGCGACACGCGGTGATGTATCCTGGCACCCCAGCCCTTGGAGCTACCGGCAGCAGCCAGTGCTCGTGCGGGCAGCAATCTGGCCACCTAGGGATGTTGGCTCAGTCGTCTGCGGGGAGGCAAGTGCTTTTGAGTTTCCTCATCACAAACCTAACCTACCTCCAAACATGTGCAAATGACACTTAAATATAAGAACATGCTTTGTATACTTTGAAGTTAAAATTTCAAGAATGCAATGAATGCCATATATAAGTGACTCCGATGTTCATAACACTCACAGTGGAAAAAATATATGCCTGTTTCCCCTCATCAAAATATTGAAATGTACAGTATAGAAACACGTTATCCTTCAGTTGCAAATCATACTGAGACAGATCTCCTTCCCTGGCTGGATTTTGGGTGGATTTGGAGTCATGACACACTGGAACCTGAGTTTCCCAAGGGACCAGCCTCATCCTTTCTGGGAATGGTGTGTTGTCCCCAGTGCATAAGCACTGGGACCAGCAATCGGGAAAGAATAAAACAAGATGGAGGAAGAAGAGTGTGAGGCTCTAGTCCAGAGGGCTGCCCTTTTAAGTTTTCCATTCTCTGGGAGGGGGTGAACATGGACTGAGAAGGGTAGCTGGGCCTAGGAACATTTAGAGCCTCAGTCAAAGTCTGAGCCTTATTGGAGCAAGTTGCTTACTTGGAGCTATCCAAGGTTCTGTAACTTTCATGGATGCTTTCATAAATGCCTCCTTATGGGTAGTGGGCTCCTACTTGTTGTCAGGTCAGGAAAGACCCATTAAATGGAAATTAAGCACATTCATTCATCCATATCCCAGTCTTCTTGCAAGGAGTCCAGAATGGTGTACATGGTTATGTTTATCCCCCCAACAACCCTGCGAGGTAGGTTAGGCTGAGAGATAAGTGACTGACCCAGAGTCACCCAGTGAATTTCATGGCTGAATGGGGATTTGAACTCAGACCTCCCCAGTTCTAGTCCAGCACTCTAATTACTACACCATGCACTTAGTGTTAAATCAGGTATAGCAGGATGGTACAATATAGTCACAAAGCTAAAAGCTCCAATATATAGTTCTGTATTAGCCTTCTTGTATTTTAATCTAGTGCTGCTGCAACTAGCACATGGCATAAGCAAAATACAAATAACAAGGCATAAAATAAAATAAAACTTTTAAAATAAAATAACAAGGCAGAAGCAAATATGTGCTGCCTTTGTGGTAGAAGAAGATCAAGCACAGGAGTAAAGGCACAGAAAAAGCAGGGTGTAAATAACTTGCTTAGGGAGCAAGAGGTTGCTGGTTCAAATCAACTATGAGAAACACCTATATCGGGCAGCAGCAATATAGGAAGATGCTGAAAGGCATCATCTCATAGTGCATGGGAGATGGCAGTGGTAAACCCCTCCTGTATTCTTCCAAAGAAAACCATGGCTCTGTACTTGCCAGGAGTCGACACTGACTCGACTGCACAATTTTACCTTTATTTTTCTATGCTGAACCCGAAGTATTTTCAGACGTTACAAAACCAGCTCAAATTAGATATGCCTTTCCTGGTAGTAAATACAGAATTCTTATACAGGTCAAGGTCTGAAGGCACATGATGCAGCAGTATTGCTGAAGCAAGTCTGGATCCATGCCTGGATGAGAGACCACTTGGAAATCTTGGGTATGCTGAGTTGAGCTTCCTAGAGTAAGGCAGGATTACAATGTGGAAAACAAATGTGATACATGATTTTCATGGTATCTGGAAGTACGTGCCCTTCATCATAGAATAACAGAGTGCCTCTTCAACAGTCCTCACATTCTTGGTGCTAAAACTGCGGCAGCAATAAGAGAAGTAAAGAGCAGGGAGACTCCAGCATTGAGCTTCATGGATGCATGCAAAGTTACAGTTCTGTAGAGAGAACAAATACTTGGAAGTATATTTCTATTCATCTTCTGCAAGTTTTCATATTAAAAAATTTAAATGTTGGATTAAGCTATATTTTTTGCAGTGTTACATTCTGTATTTATTTGGAGTGTAACTGCTAGTAGTTGTATTAGATCCTCTTCAGGGTTTTGACCGGAATAAAACAGCAATAATGTTCTGTTTCAATATTGGGCCTGCAATGATCTGTCATGAGATTACAGAATCTGGGGAACTAGCAGGACAATTCTCCTTTGTATTGTCTTTCAACCTAATATATTTTCTTAGTGCAATTGGTTTGTTTATATAGGACTCTTTGCAGGGGCACAGGGAGCTTGGCCGCAGCCGGAGGATGAATTCCTCTGGTGGCTCCCCCACCCGCCAGGCTTCAAAATCATGCACGCTTTGTGTGTGTGCCCAAACCACACCCCTGCATCTGACCTCAGATGAAAGGGGCAGGGCCAATGCCGAGGACAGGGCCGGTCAGCCCTGCAGAGCTTCCGTTCGTGGAATCGCTGCCTGGGAACTCCTTTCCCTGCCTTTGAGAAGCCTAGCAAAGGAGCTCCCAGTCAGCAGTTCCATGAACTGTTGTCTGGGGGAGCTCTTCCAAGGTTGACAGCCCCATCCCCTGCATCTGACATCAGATATAGGGGGTGGGGCCACTTCCCAGGAGAGGGTTCATTCAGACCTTCTCCCATCCTCCCCAGTCAGCATTTCATTGAAACGCTGGCTGGCTGGGCTTTTCCGCCCAGCACAGCCAGCATTTCAGTGGCTGGGGAGAAAAGGGGTGCACCTCGCACTCTCAGCCGGCGAGTGTCTAATGACCTTTCCTTATAATGAATTCCTATGAGGATTCATTACACACCAAATAGTCTAAACACCTCAAAAATGCCTAAAATATAAACTGAGTACCCAGTGGGTTGAGGGGGGGGGAGGTTGGCACATGAGATGCCACTGATTCCCCGCCCCCACCTGCAAAGCAGTGGGGCCAAAATGAACAGAAGAAATGAAGCTGTGTAATGAAGACATCAAAGAATATAAACACCTGGGTTAGACCTTTTGGGTATAGGGCGGGCTAGAAATGTAAATAAGTAAATAAATAAATATAAATATTATATACCAAAGAATCCAAACACTTGAAAACTAGTGATCACACATTTTGCTCCATAACTCTACTTCTACAAGGACTAGAGCTTAGGGTTAATTTGTTTTTGTTTTTAATTAAAGCTGGGGATCCATTTTAGGGTTAGGATAGGGTAACTTCGAATCCCCCTTATTTCTTATGGCATAAATATACAAAATCAGTTTAAAACTAAAAAAAGAATATTAAAAATCAACCAAGTGCTCCACTGCCTTGAAATTTGGGTGGTATGTGGCACCCATAAGGACCTACCCACCACCCATATTTGATGCCCCTGGGATGTTTATAAGTGGCCTGAATCAATCCGGGTCCGAATCAAAGCCAAATCAAATCTGGGGTGATTTCGAGGGCGGGGGGACAGTTTGGTCACAAAACAAATCAGGGGTGATTTGATTTGGGCATATATCAAATTGAAAAAATCAATTTGTATACATCCCTACCATCTGCTGAGTAAAATATTTTTTTCTGGCGGGTGAACTGAGCCAACATTTATTGACTTGTGCTTATAATCTTTTAACCTGACTTAAACAAACTATATCTTAGAATGAAATGCTCTGAGAAGTTGTCATCTTATAATTGCTTTTAGAAATAACTTTTGATAAATGACTTTTTAGATTGCCTTTCATATGAAAGGTAGAGAAGTGGTTAACATTCTTTAAATAAATGAAATATTGTATAAAGGTTATAATATAATTTTTGTAATTAAAATATAGTAAGTACAAACTATAATAAAAATTGAACTTCACCATGTCAGTTAAATAACAATTTTAGCAGTCTGTGCAAATGACATTTGATCATCATATATCCCTTTTTATTCTAACCTGAACTAGTTTTATATAATTAAAGACATTTCAGGGAATCTGTAAAATGTCCATTAAAAGTCCATAAACTCCCACCCACAGACACACTCTCTCTCTCTTACTGCTTTATTGGTCTTGTGTGCATTATTCACATTATCTTCTTTGCAAGAAAGACAAATAATTCTGCTCTTCAGCATGCCAAAGTATACCTAGATAAGCCTTTGTTTTTATCAGAATAATGTTTTTGCCTTGTTAACAAGATAAGTCACTTGAATAACAATGCCCCCAAACCAGAGAAAGTTAGTTGTGCTTTAAGTCCTATTTAAATCCATGGGTCAAGTTAGTAAACACCATCTGAAATCCCATTGATTTTCAATTGGATTTAAATGTGACTAATTTTCTCTGAATCAAATCTATCAAGTTTTCATTATTTATGAATAGCATAACTCAGTACTTTTTTATTGTTTATCCAATCATGCTGTGAGAATTGCAATATCAGATTAAGCAAAATAGTTGATCTTGCCAAGGGGTTTGTCTCTCTGACCAGTGACAGAACCAAATAAAGAAACAAAAAGGTGCTGGACACAAGGAGTGACCTTTCTATTGACACTGCATTTTCAGCACTCTGAGATTAAATTCATCCTGGGATGTATCCTGACCTTCAGCACTGCAGAATACAATATTGTCCAGGAAATATAGTCTACTAGTTTTCATAGACCCACTTTTATGAAGATTTTCCATGTTTCCTTATTTAATCCAATTGTAAATGAAATTATTAACCTTATTTGCATAATGAATACAAAAAGGTTATTTACACAATCGTTCAGGAGGGCAGTGGGGAAGGCTGCGAAACTTTATCTTCCCCGCAGATGATCCAGTAAATGTTGCTGAGAGCTCCAGCTGCGCTCCAAGACGATCTGCTGCTGCGCCAGGCAGCACTCAGCTCCACAATCCAGGATGACACATCCTGGCCTCCAGGTATCCCACAATGCACCATGCACTGAGTGTGGGGTATTGGGGGTTTCCTCAGGAGATGGGTGCTCTAGGCACCCGCCTCTGTGACTGCGGGCTCCAGGCAGCTTACACGGTCACACGACCACAGAACCTGGGTTAAGGGAGCACTCGTGCCCTTAACCCAGACTAAAAGCCAGTTTAGATGGTGCTGCCCCGCTGGTATCAGGCCCAATCCCAGCGGTTCTCACATGCAGCCTAACCGAGGCTGGGCTTCCCTTTTTATCCCAAGGCCTGTGTGTCAGAATAGCCTCACCATATTGTAATGTTTCAAAGTTGTGGGTTTTTTTGAGAAATCTTATGCACTAGCTTAACCCGCACAGAGCATCTGCATGCTAGTACTTGTTTTCTCCCTTCACCCCCCACCACAGCCCCCTCACCTCAGAGTTCTCTTTACCCTCACTTGAGCTGTGCTCTTGCTCAGTGGTCTCTCTCATTTTTTTCATCTGTGTGCAGAATTAGTTTTGTTCTGGGTGGCAGTATCAAGGCAGTGTGCATGCATGTGCATTCAGAGTGGGACCTTCCAGATTAAACCTGAGCAGGATCTAACATTAACTCAGCAGACATCAAAAAACGTGTGAGTGCACACACATACGCACACATTAGAGGGAACACTGCTCCTGCTCCTCCACCTCCATCCCATTCAGGGTGGATTTGATTTAAATCAAACTGATTTAAATCACTATTTAAATCACTAGCAGGGTGGATAAAAATCAATGATTTTTTTAAAAAATCAAAAAATCCAATTTAAATTTTAAAAATCCGATTTTTTTGATTTTTTTTAAAAAAATCATTGATTTTTATCCACCCTGCTAGTGATTTAAATCGTGATTTAAATCAGTTTGATTTAAATCAAATCCACCCTGATCCCATTGCTTCCATCCCCCTCATCCCCTTACCCCTCTTGGTTGCTGCTCTGTCCCATTGCTCCATCCCCCTCACCCCTCTTGGTCACGGCTGCAGCATTGCCAGAACTGTGATTAGCCTTTTGCGCGCAAAAGGCTTCGAAAAGCCTTCGAAAAGCCTTTTGCAGCAAAGCGTTAGAAGGGGCGGCAGGAAGGTATCCTGCCACCCCGATTGCTGGAGAAAGTACGGGCGTGCGCATAGCCTTTTGCACTAAGCCTTTTGCACTAAGCCTTTTGAAGCCTTTTGCACTAAGTGGGGGAAGGTAAGGAAGGAAGCGGGGGAAGGTGTATTCACTCCACCGATTACTAAAGAAATTGCGTGTGGGCACAAAAGGCTTCTAAAAGCCTTTTATTTATTTATTTATTTATTTATTTATTTATTTATTTATTTTTGCATTTATATACCGCCTTTCGTTAAAAAGATAACCCCAAGGCGGTTTACAAAAGTTAAAAACATACAATAAAAAGACAATAAAAATATCATGTTAAAAATATAAAAAAAACATAAAAACAGGCATAAAAACAATACAACAGATAAAAACACAAAGAAGCTGCAGTAGAAAACGATCATGTAAAAGCCTGGGTAAAAAGCCAAGTCTTTAAAAGCTTTCTAAAAGCCGTGATGGAGTCCGAGGAACGAATGGCCACTGGGAGAGCATTCCAGAGTCTGGGGGCAGCAACAGAGAAGGCCCTGTCCCGAGTGCACGACAGCCGGGCCTCCCTCATTGTCGGCACCTGGAGCAGGGCCCCCCCAGATGTCCTTGTCAAGCGGGCAGCAACCCGTGGGAGCAGGCGGTCCCTCAGATACCCCGGGCCCAAACCGTTTAGGGCTTTAAAGGTCAAAACCAGCACCTTGAATTGGACCCGGAAACGAACCGGCAGCCAGTGCAGCTCTTTCAAAATGGGGGTGATATGTTCCCAACGGGCAGCTCCGGATAAAACCCTAGCTGCCGCGTTTTGCACTAGCTGCAGTTTCCGGATATTCTTCAAGGGCAGCCCCGCGTAGAGCGCGTTACAGTAATCCAGCCGCGACGTGACTAAGGCGTGGGTAACCGTGGCCAGATCTGCCTTCTCGAGAAAGGGACGCAGCTGGCGCACCAGCCGAAGCCGTGCAAAGGCACCCCTGGCCACCGCCTCCACCTGAGCTTCCAAAAGCAGAGCCGGGTCCAGTAGTACCCCCAAGCTGCGTACTTGCTCCTTCAAGGGGAGTGCAACCCCATCCAGAACCGGTAAAATCTCCTCATCCCGATTGGCTCTCCTACTGACCAACAGTACCTCCGTCTTATCCGGATTCAATTTCAGTTTGTTAGCCCACATCCACCCCATCACGGCCTCCAGCCCCCGATTCAGGACATCCACCGCCTCCCTAGGATCAGATGACAAGGAGAGATAGAGCTGAGTGTCATCCGCATATTGCTGACAACTCAGTCCAAATCTCCGGATGACCTCTCCCAGCGGCTTCATGTAGATGTTAAACAGCATGGGGGACAAGACCGATCCCTGCGGGACCCCACAGGCCAACGGCCACGGGGCCGAGCAGTAGTCCCCCAGCACCACCTTCTGAACCCTCCCCTCAAGAAAGGACCGAAACCACTGCAACGCAGTGCCTCCGATTCCCATACTCGAGAGGCGGCCCAGAAGGATACCATGGTCGATGGTATCGAACGCCGCCGAGAGGTCCAGCAGAACCAACAGGGACGCACTCCCCCTGTCTAGTTCCCGGCGTAGGTAATCCACTAGGGCGACCAAGGCAGTCTCAGTCCCATACCCGGGGCGGAAGCCAGATTGAAAAGGGTCCAGATAATCCGTATCATCCAAGACCCTCTGCAGCTGGGACGCCACCACACGCTCCATCACCTTGCCCAAAAAGGGGAGGTTAGACACAGGTCTATAGTTGTCCAGGCTGGAGGGATCAAGGGAGGGCTTTTTTAATAGAGGTCTTACCACCGCCTCCTTAAGGCACGATGGCATCCTGCCCTCCCTTAATGAAGCATTAACGATCACCTCCAGCCATCTACCTGTCCCCTCCCCGGCAGCTTTTATTAGCCATGAAGGGCAAGGGTCAAGAGCGCACGAAGTCGCCCGCACACTGCACAGGATCTTGTCCACATCCTCAGGCCGCACCAACTGAAAAGAATCCAACACAACGGCACGTCTGCCGGAACTGCCAAAACTCTGGAGTCCAGGTCAGCACGGATGCAAGCGACTTTATCTGCAAAGCGACAGGCAAACCGATCACAAAGAGCTGTAGATGGCTCCTCCCCCATTGTCTGGGGGGATGTGTGGAGCAAGGTTTTCACCACACGAAACAGCTCTGTTTGTCTGCACTGAGCAGACGCAATGGAGGCGGAGAAAAAGCATTTCTTCGCCGCCCCCACCGCCACGGCATAGTCCCTAAAATGGGCTCTAGCCCGTGTTCGGTCGGATTCGTGACGACTCTTCCTCCAGCGTCGCTCCAGCCGTCGCCCGAGTTGCTTCATCGCCCTAAGCTCAGAGGAAAACCAAGGAGCCGAACGGGCTCCACCAAGCCGGAGAGGGCGCTTGGGGGCAACCGTGTCAACAGCCCGGGCCATCTCTCCATTCCAGAGATCAACCAAGGCCTCGACAGGGTCACCAGCTCTGGACACTGGAAACTCCCCGAGGGCCGTCTGAAATCCAAGCGGATCCATAAGCCTCCGGGGGCGGACCATCTTAATCGGCCCACCACCCCTGCAGAGGGTAGACGGAGCAGTCAAACTAAACCCCACCAGGTGATGATCTGTCCATGACAAGGGAGTGGTCTCAAATTCCCCCACCTCCAGATCATTTATTTCCCGGTCGGCAAAAACCAGATCCAGAGTGTGTCCCGCCACATGGGTAGGGCCCGATACCAATTGAGACAGGCCCATGGTTGCCATGGAGGCCATGAAATCCTGAGCCGCACCCACTAGGGGAGCCTCAGCGTGGACATTGAAATCCCCCAAAACAATAAGCCTGGGGGAACCCAAAGCCACCTCCGAGACCACCCCCGCCAGCTCAGGTAGGGAGACTGAAGTGCAGCGGGGTGGTCGGTACACCAGCAGAATCCCCAGCCTATCTCGGAGGCCCACCCTCAAGGACAAACACTCAAAATTCTGAGATTGCCTGACCGGGCACCTGGAAACGGGAAGAGTCTCACGAAAGATGACTGCAACGCCTCCTCCCCGACCCTCGAGGCGGGGCTGCTGCACGATCTGGAAACCTGGAGGACAAAGCTGAGAGAGACCAACCCCACCCAGCGGATCCAACCAGGTCTCCGTCACGCATACCAGGTCAGCACGCTCATCCACAATCAGATCGTGGATAAGAGATGTTTTTGTGTTAACTGACCTGGCATTCAGCAGCAGCACCCTAATCCTCGAAGGAGTGTTCCCAGAGCTCCCTAGGGTCAGAGGGTTGGGAGAAGGGCTGGAAAAAGGAACAGGCCTCAATTGCCTGGACCGATTTCCCCTGTAACGGCCTGCCGAACTCCCACCGCCATACCTCCCTCTGCCCGCTACCCGTGATATTGCCGCCCCCACTCCAGACCCACTTTTTCGCTCCCCCAGGCACATCTCCCCAGAATAAACCACCACGGCTTCTTGGCTTAATAAAAAACCAAGACCAGACTTGCGTGATCTCCTGCTAGCTTCTTGATTGTGGGAAGACAGTTCTTCAGGGCAGAAGGAAAAGATCTTCAGGGCCCCAGGCAGCTCACCCCACGGCTGAGAGCCACAAGGACGAGAGCACTTGTGCTCTCGCCCTTCGGCTCACACCAAGAGGCTCACGCCCCTGGCCCAGCCTGAGCTTTAAAGCAGCAGAGTCAGCCCCACAGATGGAACACACCTGAAGAAAGGTAGGGCAGAAGCAGAAACACAGTCACTGCCAGCCCAAGATCTTCCCTCTTCCCTTCTTCAGGCCCTGGCCCAGCCTGAGCTTTAAAGCAGCAGAGTCAGCCCCACAGATGGAACACACCTGAAGAAAGGTAGGGCAGAAGCAGAAACACAGTCACTGCCAGCCCAAGATCTTCCCTCTTCCCTTCTTCAGGCCCTGGCCCAGCCTGAGCTTTAAAGCAGCAGAGTCAGCCCCACAGATGGAACACACCTGAAGAAAGGTAGGGCAGAAGCAGAAACACAGTCACTGCCAGCCCAAGATCTTCCCTCTTCCCTTCTTCAGGCCCTGGCCCAGCCTGAGCTTTAAAGCAGCAGAGTCAGCCCCACAGATGGAACACACCTGAAGAAAGGTAGGGCAGAAGCAGAAACACAGTCACTGCCAGCCCAAGATCTTCCCTCTTCCCTTTTGCACCGTGCAGCCAAGCGCCAGGAGAAGGAGCGGCAGGAAGGTATCCTGCCGCCCCAATTACTAAAGAAAATATGGCGACGGACAGGGGAAAGCGGCGGGAGGGGTAAGTAAACCCTCCCCCGCCCTTAAAGGAACTCCCCACCCCAGTGCCGGAGCTCAGCTCCGCTGTTCCATGCACACCCCTACTGGCAGCTGCTAATGAACTCTCGCAAGAACTGCCACGCACGGGATTAGCTACGGGTACGCCTTAGAGAATTATATATAGAGATAGATTGTTACTCAGAATTAAGTCTCTCTGTCTTCAGTGGGGTTTACTTCTAGGTAAGTGTACATAGAACTGCATTCATAGTTATTGAAAATTAAATATTCATTTAACTTTAAACTGACAAAATAGAAATGTAACAATCTCTAAGAAAGACTAGAAACTGCAGAGGCCTATACATTTCTGTAGGAGTGTAGCAAGGTTGGAGGGGCCCTGGGATAAAAAGTGAAGATGGACTTGTGCTGCTCCATGTGCCGCCCCTCACCACCTTCTTCAGAGAGGCTCTAGGGCAGGTGTTCTCAAACTTGGGCCCCCAGAAGTTCTTGGACTTCAACTTACATAATCTCCAACCACAATTTTTATTCATTTGTTTGTTTGTTTGTTTGTTTGTTTAAAATATTTCTATACTGCCCAAAACTTAAGTCTCTGGGTGTTTTATAATTAAAATCATTTAAAACATCAAATCAATTATCAATTAAAATTATTTAAAACATTAAAAACATTAAAAACCCATTATTATTATTTATTTACACAGGCAGGTGTTATTGACTGGTTTGTTTTATCCAGACATCGAGTCCTTCCCAAGGACCTGGGATGGCTGAATTTTATTGTCAATGTTGTTGTTGTTATAGATATCGTCGCAGAATATAGGCTGTTCCCAGTAAAGCTGCTTTTTGTAATTGGCTGATGGTGATTTCTGTGGCTCCTATGGTGTAGAGGTGCTCTTCAAGTTGTTTTGGAATTGCACCTAGGGCGCCACTTACCACTGGGATTATTTTGGTCTTCTTCTGCCACAGCCTTTCAATTTCAATTTGTAGATCTTTGTATTTTGTGATTTTTTTCCATTTCTTTTTCTTCTATTCTGCTATCCCCTGGGATTGCTATGTCGATTATTTTAACTTGTTTTTCTTTCTTCTCAACTACAGTTATATCTGGTGCTATAATTCTAACTAAAAGCCTGGGTGACTGTGCATCCTGGACATGGGGGCCTACATTTCCTTTCCCTTTCATCAGGGGTGTATTAACGCATAGGCAAGAAAGTCACTTTACTACAGCAGCAAATTCTTAAGAGGTGGCAATAGCCGGAGATTATGCGAGTTGGTCCAACAACATCTGGGGACCCAAGTTTGAGAACTCCTGCACTAGTATGAAGCAAAGAGCAATCTGTCACCCAGTCGGTGCCCCCCCCCCTTCAGCGGCCCGGGACATTTATCTCTTCCCCTGCCTCCAGTTCAATTTTAGCTATGCCCCTGCATATCTGATTACTGAAAAGAACATTGCCTTCTTAGGGTGGGAAAGACATTTACATTATCATTTTAAGCATTCTGAATATATGCTTATATCATCATACATTAAAAATAGAGTCAGGTTATTAGCTGATATTTGTTGGCAAGATTCCCTTTGCACCAGCTGTCTCATAATCTTCATTTTGGGCTTTTCAGTTATTTTTAGCCATATTTAATAAGCGTAAAAGCCAAGATGCTGGATTTTCCATAGCAATTTCTCATGTGTTCTCCCACATTGCCAACATATCAGCTGATGATTTTGGGGGTGCTACAGAACACAGAGTATTCTTGAATCCTCTTGCAAACTTTGTTTGGACTTTGCAGAAGGTATATTAGTTATATATAGCAATATCAAGAACTCCACGGATTAAACACTGAGTACCGCTTACTTTGGGGAGAATGTCACAGCTCAGTTGTGGGCTTTGCGTCTTACTCTTTAAGATGGAAAATATTTGGTTCTGAAGTGCTTACAAAGCCCACTAGCAGAGCGCTAAGGCCCATTGACTTGCATCTTTAATACTCGATTGTGGCCAAAACTTTTATTGTTTTGATTATCAAATATTTGCAGTGGTGGTTCCAGGACACTTGTTGGTGCCTATAAAGAGCTAAGAGATCAGACACGATGCATAATAGCATTACACTTTTTAAAATTATATGGTACACAAACCAGGAAAAGTAATCCTCTAAATAGCTGGCAGGAGTTGATCCAAAGAATCATGAGTAGAAGGAAAATGGCAGATGGCACTGTTCTGCTATTGCTCATGCCAGAGGTTGTACAAGATTTCATGTAGTGCTGTGATAGTCAAGTTCTCTTGCGGTTGTTTGTGCAAGAAGTTGTGTAATCTCCTGCACAAGTGGAAGAACACGTTTGGGATTTAATTTTGTTTATCTCACAGTGCTCTAGTGCAGTATGAAAAATGGCTGCTTCGTAAGTGGAACCACTTTCAGCATGCAGAAGGGCACTTTCGGATCCATCCCGTATCTGAAGTCTGTCCCAGACCACACTGTAAACTACGTTTTTGTTGATGTTGTTGTTAGTCTGGTCAAAGCATACATTTCACATGTTATACACTAGGATATACTCTGGTGACACACATATGTTAGGAAAGGCCCATTTTTGTATGTTTGGAGCTTCCCAGCAGTAAAGATTTAAAAAAAACAACTATGGAGAACATGGATGCAGGCATAGCTAGGACATTAGGGATTTGCATGGAACCAGGCGGGGTGGTTTGATGGTGGGGCAGTGGTCGCGCGTTAAGGGCGGGGGAGAGTGCACTTAGCTCCCTCCACTTTCTCCCCACCGGTGCGCAGTATTTGCAAAACCCTATGGGGCGTCAGCGTATCTCCCTGCCACCCCATCCGCTCCCTGGCCGGAAGTGGCCGGAAGCAGCTGGAGTGTGCATGCACAACATGCTTGCGCATGAGCCTTCCCAAGTTGCGTGAGCATGGTGCATGCGCCCGGCATGCATATGCACACCAGCTACTTCCTGCCACTTCCGGCCAGGGAGCAGACGGGGCAGCAGGGAGGTATGCTGCCTCCCCATAGGATTTTGCAAATGCCGAGCACCGGCGGGGAGAAAGCGGAGGGAGGGGTAAGTGCACACATGTTCAGAAACCCGTAAAAGGGCCTTCAAACAGGTTCCTGCACATCCCTACAGGACATTATATACAAGATCCTCCATGCAAAATTAAAGCTTCAGTTCCACACACACCCTCGCCATGAGTAAAACTATAGTGTAGTTTGTTTTCAAACCACATTTTGTTCAAAATTAGCCTGGAATTAGGCAATTTTATCTGTCTGTGTCTTTCTTATATATCATTTTAATGCAAAAAATTGGGACCTGAGGTGATGTACATAAAAATGAGACAGTTAAAAAACACTGTTTACAATAAAATACAATAAATCATACCCAACTGTGACAAAAAATGCGCACAGCAAACCAAAAGTCTAGGATCACAAGTATTTTGGATTAAAGTGCTAAATGGAACAGTGGAATCCTAACTTGTCTGTGAAGGACAACAAAGTGGGACCTCAAGGGGCAGGGAATTCCAAAGTCACTAAGAAGGCCTTGTCATGGGTCATACCAAGTCATGCCTCGGAGTGGGGAGGGACCAAGAGCAAGGATCCCTCAGATGATTTCAGTAACTAGGCAGGTATATATGGGAGGAAGCAAGTCCCTAAGCTAACCTGGTCACAAGCCGGTTTGGGCTTTAAATGTGAAAACTGGCACCTTGAGTTGTGCCTAAAAATGAACTATGAGTCAGTGTAGATGGCAAAGATCACATGCTCCCTACCCCAGGGTCCTAATAGAAGTCTAGCCATCACTAGCCAGTTTCTGGTTGGCCTAGTCAAGGCTTATTTGGGTCAGCATCCTGTAGCCCTCCCCTTCAGCTAGACCTCCTGGCAGGGAAGACTTCAGGCATCTTATTCATTCATTCATTCATTCATTCATTCGATTTCTATACCACCCTTCCAAAAACGGCTCAGGGCAGTTTACATAGAGAAATAATAAATAAATAAGATGGCTCCTTGTCTTCAAAGGGCTCACAATCTAAAAACAAACACAAGACAGACACCAGCAACAGTAATTGGAGGTACTGTGCTGGGGGTGGATAGGGCCAGTTACTCTCCCCCTGCTAAATAAAGAGAATCACCATGTTTAAAAGGTGCCTCTTTGCCAAGGTAGCAGGGGATAACAAGGGGTAAGTGCACCTTCCCCTGCCCTTAACCTGTGCCCCATGCCTCCATTGAACTACTCCTGCCTGGTTCTGTGCAAATCCCTAATGTCCTAGCTATGCCTGCATCCATGTTCTCCATAGTTTTTATATCTTTACTGCTGGGAAATGGCTGGCTGGTGTGCCTATGCAAAATCTGATTTACTCTTGAGGCTCTAGCTTGCTGACAAGCAGGCTTGTTTGGGGAAATGGTCCCTGCAACATCTGCCCAGACATTGCAAGGAATCTTATGTGAGAAGGGTACCTTCTTAATTACAGCCTGAAAGCAGATAGTGATATCATTTGGGATGTGGTGTGTAGACTCCAACAGCTGTTGGAAAAGTAACTTGCGTAGATGCACCCTAAAGTGGAGAATGAGAAAACCCATAGAGAGGTTTGCACCTTCTTTCTTACATATTAAGAAGAGTGACCTCAGATTTAAAATAATAAATAAAGTTACTGGTGGTGAATTTTACTCATTAAGTGAAAACTGAGTCTTTTGTTAACAGTAGCAATAGCAATAGCACTTACATTTATATACCGCTTTATAGCCGGAGCTCTCTAAGCAGTTTACAATGATTTAGCATATTGCCCCCAACATTCTGGGTACTCATTTTACCAACCTCGGAAGGATGGAAGGCTGAGTCAACCTTGAGCCCCTGGTCAGGATCGAACTTGTAACCTTCTGGTTACAGGGCAGCAGTTTTACCACTGCGCCACCAGGGGCTCCTGGTGGCACAGTTATCTGTTCTTAGCCAGTTATCTGTTCTTAGCCCACAAAATTATTGTAACTAGGAGGTAATGAATCTCTTGCTTCTTAATATGTGTTTTGAGAAAGACTTTGACACTTTTTGTATACTGGTGAACCTTTTTAAAAGTTTTGATCAAGGTGGTTCATATAATGTGTCTTTTGAAATATTTATAATTATAACTTTAGACCTAAATATTTTTTGTTCAGTCCAATCCTGTATATGTTTACTCAGAAGTAAGATGCATAAGATTGTAACTTTGCAGTACAATTCTGTGCATGTTTACTCAGAAGTAAATTTCACTATAGTCAATGGTGCTTACTGCCAAGTGTGTATAGGACTGCAATTTGCAACCTAGGCTTATTTTAGTAGATGTATACTGTAATTTTCCTTGCGGATATGTGTGGTTTTACACTTCTCTTCACATGCAAAAATATACCATGTCAGGTTTGTCTCAAGGAATTCACACTATTTGTACTTGTGACCGGGGTCCTTGGTTACAAAACAAAAGCTTTATCGCTCATTCTGTGTTATCTCAGTCTTAGCATTTCTCTCTTAAATACTGCCTTCAGCTTGAACTGTGTGATAATACATGTTGTTGGTATGCAAGAGTTGTTTATGCTGAACTATACAAGCAAGTCTCATGTTCTGGGAGTGCTTGAAGTAGTTTTGCTAATCTGTCAGTATAGTATGTGCTTGTGGATAAATATAGACCAGCAGCCACTCTGCAAGTTGTAGGTCATCATCGTACACTGAAGCTAAAAATTACCTCTTTGGCTATGGAAAGCGTGTTCTAACCAGGAAGCCTTCTCTCGCTCAATTACTGCAGTCTACAGCACTCAAAAAACAAAAACCTGAAAACTCTTGCTTTGAATCTGGGGGGAAAACTCCATTGTGAAAGAGGAAACAAGGATCATGAAACAGACCTTTATCCCCTCAACTTTAGAAACAAAAGAATTCTAAGCCTTGGAACTTTTCAGGTATTTTCAGTCTCATGGAGATTTCTCTAGCCTGTTGGAGAAGATCCAGTGTGATCAGCTTTATAAAGGGACTTGGTAGGTACAAAATAAACTCCATGAGTATGTCTTTTAAATTATTCCTTTCCTTTTCTGCATGTCTAAACTTTAAGCACCATATTTCTATAAAGATAAAAGAATACTAACAGTGTTTGCCAAGGTTGTACTTGCTGAAATGCAAAATTTTGTTATATGCATTGGACTTTCCTCATTTCATTTGGCTTTTGAGTTCAAGGAATATTTTTATACTTTAATTTGACATGCTGAGGAAGTGGCGGAATTTCTACTTTTGGTCTTTGTAATGTTTGTGTAGTACATAAACACTCTATTAGTATATTATCCTAGAGGATGCAGCACTATAGTACAATTACTCAAGTGAGGTCATTCACACAACCGAAAACGATGTGCTACCCAGGTTTGGGACTGGGATGTGCACAAATGGCGATTCGAAGAGTGATTCGCAACACATCCCCAACACCTTTAAAAGGGAGGAAAGCAGGTCCATTGCCCACAGCTCTTGCCCACAGCTTCCTGTTTGGGTGGCATGCCCCCTAACTGCCATAGTATGCTGCTGCCACCCTCTCCAGCTGCCCTCATGCGGCTGCGGCATACGCATGGCCTCCACACATGTACAGCGGCCATGTGTGTGCTGTCATCACACTAGAACAGCTGGAGAGAGTGCTGCTGGCACGCAGTGGCAGCTGGGGGTGTGCCGCCTGAACGGGACGCTGTGGGCAAGCAACAGAGGAATAGTTATGGGCCTGATCTCCTCCCTGCCAGGAGGGTGTTGCAAATCGCTCTTCAAACCGTGATTCGTGCACTTCCCTAGTTTGAGAGCTGTGTGTGCTCTCAATTTTTGATTGTGTAGGTGGAAACAACTAGGTAGGAGGGAAGGAGAAGTGATTGTGAAAGCAAGGTAGGAGGGGAAACTACCTGACGTTTCTTCCTACCTTGATTCCACACCATCACTTCTCCCTCCTCCTACCTAGTTGTTTCCATCCACACAACCAAAAATTGGGAGCACACACAGCTCCCAAACCTGGGTAAGACACAGTTTTCGATTGTGTAAATGACATAAGAACATAAGAAAAGCCATGCTGGATCAGGCCCAAGGCCCATCTAGTCCAGCATCCTATTTCACACAGTGGCCAACCAGATGCCTCTGGGAAGCCCGCAGGCAAGAGCTGAGGGCATGCCCTCTTTCCTACTGCTACTCCCTTGCAATGTGTATTTAGTTAGGAATTGTTTGATTTAATGACAAAGAGTTACAAATGGAAACAGATTATAAGCAAAGAAACCTAATTATTAATATATGTGCTTTTTTGTGCATCTTATTAATGCACATGAGTAGGACATTGCTTCTATAACTATTTCATACTTTTAAATTATAACTCTCCAAGAATTCTGAAGGAATTGCTTTAATGTTATAACCTAGGCTAAATTAAATGTTTGGGTATGAATGTGTAAAAGATATGACTATGGACAATTGTGGTACATCTTGATCTTGCTTTAAGCAACAAGTACAGATGATAAGAAACTGAGCAATGCAACTTTAAACAGAAATGTATGAAAATGGTGAGAATAATCTACAATGTCATAATCTTTAGGAATTCTTTGCCTGTATTTTAGAACAAAATTATGCAAGAATATATTGTTTTGGATCATCAGTAGCATTTTCAGTAAGGTTTTAAATGTGTTTGTGTGTAGGAATAGTGTGTGTAGGAATAGTGAAAGAAAAGAGGGGAGATTAATTTCTTCTAGAACAACTTGTTATCAACTTGAGTTGCTGTAAAGTGTGCCGTTGACTTGTGGAGACCACACAGCCCTGTGGTTGTCTTTGGTATAATACAGCGGGGGCGGGGGGGCGGTTACCATTGCCTTCTCCTGTGCAGTGTGAGATGATGCCTTTCAGCATCTTCCTATTTCGCTGCTGCCTGATATAAGTGTTTCCCATAGTCTGGGAAACATACTAGCAGGGATTTGAACCGGCAACCTCTGGCTTGCTAGTCAAGTCATTTCCCCGCTGCGCCATTAGGTTGCTGTACGAATAGACAAACCTTTGGAGCATAACAGAACTTTGTTTTTATAGTAGGGAATGAATACTGGATGTGCAGTAATGAGCTTTGTTTTGACACGGAGCATAACATTTTCTTCTAACAAGCAAACAATATGATTTCTGAAGAACTCGTGTATTAAGCAAAATATTTTATCCTGCATGGTTTGCATCTGGTTTAGGGAAATAATTTTGGAAGCTAACATCAGCAAATATATTAGCTGCTATCAAAATCCAGTCATAGCCAGGTGTCCTAGCATTTTTCAATAGAAGGGCTATAAAAGGTTAACAGAGGCATTGCTAAGACGGTTCCGCATACTGTCCAGCATATCAGTGCATTTTGTGCTTAGATGGCATCTTATATAGGGATAATATTTCTGCTATAATATGCAGGATTTGTATACAGAGTTTTAAGCCCAGTCTAAGGTTTTCAATGCTCCCTCCATCAGTATCCTTGCTTTCCTATAAGAACTCACATCACCTGTATGGGGTGGCCTGACATTGCACCCTCCTCCTGCCAGCCATAGTCCTCTTGGATTCTCCAGCAAAATTATGCCTTTTACCTTCTCCAGACTTACTTCTCCTACAACTAATGTGTTCCTTAAAATGGACCCCCTCTTTAGGACCCACCCCCTCAGAGGCCGCAAAATGACCCTGGACCTGGCGAAGAGTTAAAAAAATTTAAATTGAGTTTAAAGAAAATTTTAGAACCTTGGACAGGCTTGAATTTGAGCCAAACCGTTCTCTCTCTGTGTGTATGTGTGTGTGGTGCACAAAACTGAACATGCCCGGTCTGGTTTGAGTTTGATCCAGACTCGAACCGAACCAGGCAAACCTAATCACAACACAGAACAAATTTGAAGATCTATGCTCTGGCAGTGTGGGCGGCAAAGAAGTGGTGGGTTTTTTTTGCCTTCATTGCTTCTGTAAATTCATGTCCAGCGGAGTTGTCTAGGGTTGTGAGGGAGCTAATAGATGCTCCCTTCCCCTTGAATTTGAACTTGGAATCATCATTCACTCGCCATGATGTCTTCAATGACTTTTTTGTGAATAAAATCTCTCTTATTCGGACCAAACTGGATTCCACAGTTACTGCAGAGTCTACTGTGGAGGTGTCCAGCAACTCTTCTTATGTGGTCAGACTGGAGCACTTTCAGTTTGTGACTCCTGAGGATGTGGACAAAGTGCTTTGGACTCTATGTCCTAAAATCTGTTCTTGACCCTTGCCCAACTTGGCAGCCAGGTTGGTCTCTGGGACAACCTGAAGGGAGCATATAAATACTGATTCTGAAAGAATTGCACTGGCTGCCGATATGTTTTTGAGTAAAATACAAAGTACTGGTTATTACCTATAAAGCCCTTAATGGCTTGTGCCCAGGGTACAAGACTGCCTTCTTTGTTGTGAACTTTATTCCCTGTTAAGATCTTAAGATCTGGAGAGGTCCAGTTACAGTTGCCACCGGCTTGTTTAGTGACAACTCGGGACTGGGCCTTCTCTGTGGCTGCCCAGGGGCTTTGGAATATGCTCCCTGTCAAAATAAGAGCATCTCTGATTGCTTTTAGGAAGACCCTCAAGACACACCTCTTTTCTCAGGCTTTGAACTGAAATTAATTTTAAACTGTTTAATTGCTTTTATCCCATGAAGTTTTAATTTTTTGTTCTGTGTAATTGGGTTAAATTGTTATTTACTCTGTTTTCTATTTGTTGTGTTTTAAATTGTGTACACTGCCTAGAGATATAGGTGGCATTTATTTATTTATTAGACAGTATATTAGATCTTATATATCATTAAATAAATAAATAAATAAATAAAATGTAAGATCTAATCTACTGTCCAATCCATAGACGCAGGGCAGTGTACACGGCAAGAAATATGAAAAATAATAAATGAATAGTAATACTTTACAACCCAGCTGTAGAATGTTTGTAAATAATCCCTACTGATTGATCTATCTATCTATCTATCTATCTATCTATCTATCTATCTATCTATCTATCTATTTATTATACATACATGCGTTTATGTCCTGGTCTTCCCTCAAGGAGCCCAAAGCAATGTATATGGTTATTTTTATCTTTGCAACAACCCTATGAGGTAGGTTAGGTTGATTTAGTGGGGCTTATTCCTAGGTGAGTGTGTTTTGGATTGTGTCCTTGTCCATCAATGAAGTTTTCTGTAAGTAGCCTTGTGGCTTTTCTAAATTGCTAAACATTCCAATATTTTGGATAGACCAAGCTCCTTGAGTAAGGTTATATTCACTGAAGTATAATTGGAGTACATTGGAACACATTTTCTAACAGAAGTTATGCAGTATTAAGGATATATTGTTGCTTTAATTTTCAGCCTCTCCAGTGGGTAACGGATACATAAAACCACCAGTCCCATCTGTTTCTGGCACCCAAAGGGAAAAGGGACCTCCAACCATGCTGCCCATCAATATTGATCCAGACAGTAAACCTGGGGAATACGTCCTGAAAAGTCTATTTGTTAACTTCACTACCCAGGCTGAACGCAAGATCCGCATTATCATGGCAGAACCTCTGGTGAGTAAAGAGAAATTAAAACATCTGCACTTACTTTAGTCAGTATGTAATTACTTAAGAGTTTTGCAAGATTTATTTCACTTGATATAAGATAATAGTGTCATTTTATAATACTAAACCCCTGAAATCCCAAGACCTTATCTGAAGGCCTGTGATGTGGCAACCTTGCTGAAGCTAAACAGTCTGTGTCTGGTCATTGTCTGAATGGAAGGCTGTCTGAGGGAAAGCTCATTCATTGCATTGAGCTCCCCAGACAAAGTAGATTCTAGTGTATAATATATATAAAATTATTCACTTAGAGCTTACTTGCATTGTATTAGAATCATAGAAATTTAGAGTTGGAAGGACTTTGGAGGTGTTGTTGTTAGAAATATTGTATATACTACTTTTCAACAAATAAGTTCTCAAAGTGATTTACATAGCTATCTATCTATCACATTTTTATACCGCCCAAAAAGCGAGTTCAAGAGGGTTCAGTGTTCTCTCTTTTCCCCCCCATCTGTGTGTGGAATGCATTTTATTCTGGGCGGCAGTATCAAGGCAATCCGTGCACGTATGCATTCAGCATGTGGCCTTCCTGGGGATCTAAAATTAATGGAGCGGACATCAAAAAGCTTGTGAGTGTGTGCATGTGCTCATGCCTTAGAGGCAACACTGAAAGGGCTCAATTTTTAAAAATGCACACAAAATGCCTATATATTGTTGGAAGTGAAGGACTATGCGCTGTCTCTTGTCTCAGTGACATAGGAGGACAGACTAGCGAGTCAGAGGGCTAGAGAAGTCAATGCATTGGTCATCCATTCTCTCCTGCTCTGACACTATCCCTTTGGTGTGTAGTTTGCTACTCTTAAGGACTAACTTCCTTCTTGCCTGCCTGCCTGCCACTTCCTCTTCCCTTCTTTTCCTTTCATTCTACCTTGCAACATGCAAGCTCCTCTCTCCCTGCACTATGTGTGCAGAGATGCAGAATCCATCTGCATTAAGCTAGATCCTATCTCTTCACTTTCCTATCTAGAATGGAGTTCTCTAAAAAATACTACTTATATTGATTTGAAACTATGAACTGGCTCCAGATTACTTTACTCTCAGCATACACGCATGCCTAACTAAATTCTGCTGTGTTGTGCCTCTGTGCACTCTGCTATAAAGAAAAAGGGTTTCTCTTACCAGAGAGAATTCCCTACATATATAGGATTCCAAGAAGGCTTGGAAAGAGTTTAGGGTTGGTTCTGTTAGTGATTCTGTTGATGCTCTGGTGCAAACATGGAATAATGAACTCATTAGAAAACTAGACACTATCACTCCTAAGCGTTCTCTCTGACTCTGCTTTAAAGACAGCTCCGTGGTATTTGGATGAATTACGGGAGCTGAAGCGACGAGGTAGATGGCTGGAGTGCAAATGGAGGAAAACTCAGTGTAAGTCTGATTGGGCACATCGCAGAGCACAATCGGAGATCTGTGCTCTGGCAGTGCGGGTGGCAAAGAAGCCGTTCTTTTCTTCTCGCATTGGTTCTCCAAATTCATGTCCAGCTGAGTTGTCCAGGGTTGTGAGGGGGCTAGTATGTACCCCGTCCCCCTTGAATTGAAACTTGGAACCATCGGTCTCTCACTGTGATGTTTTAAATGACTTTTTTTGCGGATAAATCTCTCACATTCTGGCTGAGCTGGATTGCACAGTTACTGTAGAGTAGGAGTGTACACGGACCGGACCGGGGCCATACAAAAGGCCTCTGGGCCGGGCCGGAATTTGGCTGGTCTGGCGGTTCGGCGGGGGGCGGGGAGTGTGTCTTTAAGGGGGGGAGCACTTACCCCCCCCGCCGCTCTTCCCCCTCCGGTGCTGGACTTTCTTAAAACGTTCTTGGGGCAGCAGAGTTCCTTCCTGCCACCCCTGCCCCCATCGTTGTCTTTAAAGTTAGCAAGCCGAAAAAGCTGGAGCCACGCATGCGCCCTTCGCGGCGCGCTTGCGCTCGTCACCGCCGCTGGCGCGTGCGCGCCACATACGTCATTGTGCCATATGCATTTTAAGAAAGTCCAGCACCAGAGGGGGAAGAGCAGCGGGGTGGGGGGTAAGTGCTATCCCCCCCCCTTAAAGACACACTCCCCCCAGTGCCGGACCACGCCTCCGTGGTTCCGTGCACATCCCTACTGCAGAGTACTGTGAAGGTGTCCAGCAACCCCTCCTATGGAATAAGATTGGATCATTTTCAGTTTGTGACTTCTGAGGAAATGGACAAAATGCTTTGGACTGCACACCCTACAACCAGTTCTCTTGACCCTTGTCATTCATTCGATTTCCTTCCAAAAATGGCTCAGGGCGGTTTACACAGAGAAACAACAAATAAATAAGATGGATCCCTGTCCCCAAAGGGCTCACAATCGAAAAAGAAACATAAGATAGACACCAGTAACAGTCACTGGTGGTACTGTGCTGGGGGTGGATAGGGCCAGTTACTCTCCCCCTGCTAAATAAAGAGAATCACTACGTTAAAAGGTGCCTCTTTGGCAAGTTAGCAAGGGTGTCCAACTTGGCTTATCTCATCTGATAATCATATTATCAGAGAAGGTCTGGTAAATATTATAAATGCTTCTCTGAGGGAGGGCAGGATGCCTCCTTATCTTAAGGAGGCTATTATTAGACCACTTTTGAGGAGAGCTGCACTGGATCCCTCAGAGTTAGCTAATTACATAACTGTTTCTAAAGGTTCCAAGTTCCCTCCCTGGCTTCTCCAAGATAGGGCTGAGAGAGATTCCTGCCTGCAACCTTGGAAAAGCTGCTGCCAGTCTGTGAAGACAATACTGAGCTAGATAGACCAATGGTCTGACTCAGTATATGGCAGTTTCCTACAGGTGAAGCTCGAAAAATTAGAATATCGTGCAAAAGTTCATTAATTTCAGTAATGCAAATTAAAAGGTGAAACTGATATTTGAGATAGACGCATTACATGCAAAGCGAGATAAGTCAAACCTTAATTTGTTATAATTGTAATGATCATGGCATACAGCTCATGAGAACCCCAAATCCACAAGCCCAGAAAATTAGATTATTGTGAAAAGGTTCAACAGTCTAGGCTCCAGGTGTCCCACTCCAATCAGCTAATCAATCCATAACACCTGCAAAGGGTTCCTGAGCCTTTAAATGGTCTCTCAGTCTGGTTCATTAGGAATCACAATCATGGGAAAGACTGCTGACTTGACAGTTGTGCAGAAAACCATCATTGACACCCTCCATAAGGAGGGAAAGCCTCAAAAGGTAATTGCAAAAGAAGTTGGATGTTCCCAAAGTGCTGTATCAAAGCACATTAATAGAAAGTTATGTGGAAGGGGAAAGTGTGGAAGAAAAAGGTGCACAAGCAGCAGGGATGACCACAGCCTGGAGAGGATTGTCAGGAAAAGGCCATTCAAAAGTGTTGGGGACTTTCACAAGGAGTGGACTGAGGCTGGAGTTAGTGCATCAAGAGCCACCACACACAGACGGATCCTGGACATGGGCTTCAAATGTCGTATTCCTCTTGTCAAGCCGCTCCTGAACAACAAACAACGTCAGAAGTGTCTTACCTGGGCTCAAGAAAAAAAGAACTGGTCTGTTGCTCAGTGGTCCAAAGTCCTCTTTTCTGATGAGAGCAACTTTTGCATCTCATTTGGAAACCAAGGACCCAGAGTCTGGAGGAAGAATGGAGAGGCACACAATGCAAGATGCTTGAAGTCCAGTGTGACGTTTCCACAGTCTGTGTTGATTTGGGGAGCCATGTCATCTGCTGGTGTTGGTCCACTGTGCTTCATTAAGTCCAGGGTCAACGCAGCCGTCTATCAGGAGGTTTTGGAGCACTTCATGCTTCCTTCCACAGACAAGCTGTATGGGGATGCTGACTTCATTTTCCAGCAGGACTTGGCACCTGCCCACACTGCCAAAAGTACCAAAACCTGGTTCAGTGACCATGGGATTACTGTGCTTGATTGGCCAGCAAACTCGCCTGACCTGAACCCCATAGAGAATCTATGGGGCATTGCCAAGAGAAGGATGAGAGACATGAGACCAAACAATGCAGAAGAGCTGAAGGCCACTATTGAAACATCCTGGTCTTCCATAACACCTCAGCAGTGCCACAGGCTGATAGCATCCATGCCACGCCCCATTGAGGCAGTAATTGCTGCAAAAGGGGCCCAAACCAAGTACTGAATACATATGCATGCTTATACTTTTCAGAGGTCCGATATTGTTTTATTTAAAATCCTTGTTTTATTGGTTTCATGTAATATTCTAATTTTCTGGGATTGTGGATTTGGGGTTCTCATGAGCTGTATGCCATGATAATCACAATTATAACAAATTAAGGCTTGACTTATCTCGCTTTGCATGTAATGCGTCTATCTCATATATCAGTTTCACCTTTTAATTTGCATTACTGAAATTAATGAACTTTTGCACGATATTCTAATTTTTTGAGTTTCACCTGTATGTTCCTATGTTACTTCCATGGTTGGGCAAGGTGATTGAGCGGGTGGTGGCCTCTCAGTTTCAGACAGTTTGGAATGATGCAGATTATCAGACCCATTTCAAAATGACTTTCGTGTGGTCTATGAGGTTGAGACTACCTTGGCTGGTCTAATGGATGTTCTCCAACTGACAGAGGGAGTGTGACTCTGCTAATCCTTTTGGATCTCTCTGCAGCTTTCGATACCATTGAGCATGGTATTCTTCTGGACTGCCTGCGGGAGATGGGGTTGGGTGGCACTGTTTTACAGTTGTTCCGCTCCTATCTCTCTGGTAGATTCCAGATGGTGTTGCTTGGAGACTGTTCTGCAAAGCAAGAGCTAAAGTATGGAGTTCCACAAGGCTCCATATTGTCTCCAATGCTCTTTAACATCTACATGAAACCGCAGGGAGAGATCATCAGGAGGTTTGGTTCTGGGTGTTAGCAATATGCTGACAACACCCAGATATACTTCTCCATGTCAACCTTATCAGGAAATGGCATATCTTCTCTTAATGCCTGCCTGGAGGCAGTAATGGGATGGATGGGGGATAACAAAGTCAAGTTGAATCCAAATAAGACGAAGGTGCTGACTGTGGGGGGTCGGGATCCGAGAGATGGTTTATATCTGCCTGTTCTGGATGGGGTTACACTTCCCCTGAAAGATCAAGTATGTAGCTTGGGAGTTCTCCTGGACCCAAAGCTCTCCCTGGTTTCTCAGGTTCAGGCAGTGGCCATGAGCGCTTTTTATCAGCTTCGGCTGACACATCAGCCATGTCCATTTCTAGAGGTAAATGACCTGAAAACAGTGGTACATATGCTGGTAACCTCCAGACCTGACTACTGTAATGCACTCTATGTGGGGCTGTCTTTGTACATAGTCCAGAAACTACAATTGGTACAGAATGTGGCAGCCAGATTGGTCTCTGGGACAACACGAAGGGACCATATAACACCAGTTTTGAAAGAACTGCACGGGCTGCCGATATGTTTCCAAGTGAAATTTAAAGTGCTGGTTATTACCTATAAAGCCCTTAACAGCTTGGGTCCAACTTATTTAAGAGAGCGCCTCCTCTGTCATGAACCCATCTGCCTTTTATGATCTTCTGGAGAGGTCCGGTTACTGTTGCCACCAGCTCATTTGGTGGCAACCCAGGACCGGGCTTACTCTGTGGCTGCCCCAGAGCTTTGGAATATGCTCCCTGCTGAAATAAGAGCATCTTCTTCTCTGTTTGTTTCCAGGAAGACCCTCAAGACTCTCTTGTTCTCACATGCATTTAATTAGAATTAATTATTTTTTAAAATGATTTGTTTTAATAACTGTTTTATACTATTTTTTAAATTGTGTCTCGTGTATTTTAATTTGCGTTTATTTTTAAATATTTTAAATTTTGTACGCTGCCTAGAGATGTACATATCAGGCAGTATAAAAATATGATTATTAATTATATATATATATATATATATATATATATATATACACACAAAGGGGGTTCCAGCAATTGCCACTGGAAAGACTATATGCTGGGCTGCATAGGAACAATTGCTCTCGCTCTTCTAAGCCTCTTTGTTCACTTAGAAGGGGCCTTCTTGTTCAATCTGCTGCTCAGAATAAGTATTTGCTATAGTATCCCTAGCATTTATGCTAGTCCCCATTAAAACTACCTAACTTCATAAAGTGGAGGTACTTGGAGCAAGGCCTCTTAAGATGTTAATTATAGATCCTTTTGTGGGTGCTCCCACCAGGGCACTTTCCAGATTACACCCTGAAACGGGGTCATGGTGGATCTCTGAAGTGTGCTTCCACACTTCCTGTGTTGTGACACCGCAGCCCCTATGCTGACAGCAGGGTGCTGTTCACATTCCCAATGCCTTGTTTCGAATTTAATCGCTGCGATATAGTGCTATGATGTTGTGTATCCGGCATAAAAAGGCTGCTGTTTTTTCAGGTTGTTAGTTTCCGTGAGACTGCTCCTCCTGCTGTTTATGTTTCAAATGCGATTTGCCTGAATGGAAGCATTTTGCTGCTATTGAGCAGCTAATCTGGAAAGCGCCCAGAGGTGCTCTTGCCCCTGGGCTTTGGGGCCGAAGTCCAGGGCCTCCACATTCCATGGGGGCCCCCAAATGCTCTTTAGTCTGTCCTGGGTGGTGCGGTTGCAGTACCATGCCACAGGCCCACACTGTGCTAGGCGGCTGAGTGTACTGAGTGCACCCGGCTGCCCTGGGTGCTTTAGAGACAGAGTGGGGAGTGGAGAAAGTGTTAAGTTGTGTGCTGAAATGTTTCTGCTAATGCATATTTGCATAAATATACCTGTTTTATATTCTCACACTCTTGTGAGTTCAGTTACTGTTTGTGCCCTCAAAAAGCCACATGTTAAAAATATTGTGTGTGTTGCAGTGTGTGTGTGTGTAGGTGGATGATGCTTAACTTGCCGGTGGGGGTGGGCTCCAGAGGCCTTTAAGTCCATGCTCCAAAATTACCTAGGTGCACCTCTGGTTTGCACTTTCTGAGGTTAGGTTGGTAGCTATGGGGAACAGGGCTTTTTCTGTAGTGGCACCTATCTGGTTTGTGGAACTCCCCTTATCTATTTACCTGATGTACCTGTCTATTTACCTTATCTATTTACCAATCTGGCATGTTTATAATGGGAGCAGGCAATCCTTCAGGAGGCAGGCATGTTGAACTTGAACTTGGAAGTAGTTGTCACATACTTAATGCTCTCTTTATGCGCTCTACTGTGTTTTCTTACATGAAAAGAAAAATAATTCTAAAAGGGGAAATATATGCAGATGGAAGACAATATAGTGGGGGAAGAAAATGAAGCTGACAGAACCTGAAGCAGCCTTTTTAGGAGTGAGATAATCCATTGCTGTGTAAACATAGTTGGGTGTAATTTAGCAGCAGTTTTAAGAGCAGATGATCAAAGACAAACTTATGGTGAGCTGCAGTGCAATTTAAACTGTTGCTACTGTATAATGAAGGAAGTTCTAATAGTGTACTATTACAGCATCTTAGTTATGATCCCTGCCAGTGTTCTCTCTAATTTTTTTCATCTGTGCATGCAATAAGTTTTGTTCTGGGTGGCAGTATTAAAACAGTGCGTGTACACATGAATTCAGAGTGGGACCTTCCTGATTCAGTCTGAGCGTGATCTAAAATTGAGCGGACATCATGAAACGTGCGAGTGCACATACATACGCACGCTTTAGAGGGAACACTGACTTCTTCCACCTTCAAAACCCATCTTCATATGCCGTCAGCACAGCACATCAAAATGATTTAGGCATCCTCAGCATGTTGTTTTATCTATATATATTGAAGGGGAAATGGGAAACAAAGAAAATAAAACTAGGCAGAGATTAAGGGATAAGGAAATTTGAAAAATGTTTTATCTGAAATATTTGAGGAAGGGCCCTATAATTCCTTTTCAAAGCAAGAGGCACTATTGTTCACCTCTGATTAGTTTTCTCCAAAGCTCCTCTGACCGAGTGAGGTGCAGTATAGGCTAGGGATGTGCACAAGTTGTTCATGGATCCGTAGCGGGGTGGGGAGCGGTTCCCTTAAAAAGCAGGTAAGGAGCTGCACTGCTTTTCCGCCAGCAGCGTCTGCTCTTCAAACAGCCACGCAGGGCTGCGGCACGGTTCCCTGCTGTACGCTGGCTATGTGCATGCTGACACCGTGCAGAGGCTGCAGGAAACAGCCCTGCAGCCCTGCACGCCCTTTTGGAGAGCGGGTGCTACCGGCGGAAAAGCGGCAGGGCAGGGACAATCAGGTAAGGAGCACCTTACTTGTGTTTTAAGGGAACTGCTCCCCACCCCACTGGCACGTGTACGAACAGCTCGTGTACATCCCTACTGGAAGACTCCTCTTCAAATTCAACTTCCCTTGACTGAAGACTCCTCTTCCTGAAATGAAAAAGGACAGTCAAGCAGTCCATTATAGTGGTTTTTGTTACTATACTGCACTGTTTCTTATTGTGGCCCCGGAAGATATGCACTTGCTCCTGTGCTGGGAGGAAATGTGTGGTTTCCATCTCTCCTGACAGCCGCACCCACTCCTACTCCTCCTCTTCTTATTTCCTGAAAAATAAGGAAAATAAGGACAGTTAAGCAGTTCATTATGACGTCTTCTGCCTCTGTACTGTGGTGTTTCTTACCGTGGTTCTTGAAGGGGTGATCTTGTTACTGAGATAGGAGAAAATGTATGGCCTCCGCCTCCCCTATCAGCCATGCCCGCTCCTCCTTATTGCCTGAAAATAAAAATAGGATAAGTCAAGCACTGCAGTACGACTCTCATCGACTCCTCTTCTCATTGTTTGTAAAATGTAAATTAAATTAAAGACAATTAAGAAATGCAGTAGAATTACTTATGACACTAAACTGAACCTTGTTTTGCTATTCGGAAAGGGGTTTCTCCACTCATTTGTTTGCAGTGGTGCTTATGCCTTGTAGAGAAATTTGGCCTTATGGTCTTTCTGTCTGGCAAACAGTTCAATTGTTTGGTGGTTGAAGTTCAGAATTTCTGCAATCATCCACTTTTCGATAGACAGCGTCGCCAAGGCATTCAGTCTTTCCTCTACCATGGTGTTCCGCAGGAAAGTCTTTATCCTCTTCACTGCTAAGAATGTCCGCTCTGCTTCTGCTGCTGTCATTGGCATGGTGGTCAGGATTTTAAGCAATGTGGCAATTTGCTCCAAAGCTGTCTGTCTCCAGATTGCTCTCCAAAAGCATATGCAGGAGTGTGAAAGCACTCTTGGAAGTGTAGAATTCTTCCCTCTCATATAATACAGAAAGCTCTGTCATAAGAGCTTCACTGGCCCTATCTACTCCCAGCACAGTACTTCCAGTTAGGGGTGTGGAAACCAGCTCAACATTCAAGAGGTTCGAAGTCAAGCCGGTTCGGTTCCATGGTCTGGGGTAGAACCGAACCACCCCCTGTTCGGTCCAAACTTGGACCAAACATCCCTCAACTGTTTGGGGGTTTGTGAGTTTTGTTTATTTTAAGTCATTTACCCCCTTGGGGGAGTTCCTTGGGTCCATGGAGGTTCCCCCTCCCCCCGCCGGCCTCCCTTATTGCCGCCAGCGGTCTGTTCAGCTGCTTTTTTGGCCCATTCAGGCCTTCGAACTGAGGCACGGCAGCCATTTTGGATGCCGCCGCTCCTGCACAATTGACCTCCATTGACACCCCCCCCCACACACACACTGCCTCAAGGAACTCCCCCAAAGGGGGTAAGTGACATTTTTAAAAAAAACACACATCATGAACCCCCGCCCCCGGACCAAACTGAACTGGGGGGGGGGTTGAGGGGGTGCTGGGCCAAACTGGCCCAGTCAGGTTTGAGTCTGGTCCAGACTCGAACTGAACCTGGCCAGCCAGTTCCGTGAACATCCCTACTTCCAGTTACTTTTGCTGGTGTCTATGTTCCTTTTTATGTGTCTATGTTTCTTTTTAGATTGGGGACAGGGAGCCATCTTATTTATTTATCATTTCTCTATGTAAATTGCTTTGGAAACTTTTGATGAAAAGTAGTATATAAATTGTTGTTGTTGTTAAGTCTCTCTTTATCCAGCACTGGGTAGCCTTCCACTGCTTCATCAAGTGCCTGCTGTAGAAAGTTCCGTTTATGTGCTGGAAACAAACTTCCCTCTATCAGTATTGCACTTGCCAGATGGTTTGTAAATTCAAAACATTCGTTTGCATGTACAGTGATTATTTCACGTACGTCCATTGCAATTTGAACCAGGCTTTCCTTAGTCTTGTCTCTGGGCAGCCTTGTTTCATGAGGTAACTCATCAAACAAACTTCCAGTTGAACTTCTGACCAAAGTGGTGGCATTCTCAAAATCTGGGGTGGCTTTCTTGACTGCTGCACAATCAATGGCTTTTGATTATTCATTCATTCATTCATTTGATTTCTATACTGCTCTTCTAAAAATGGCTCAGGGCGGTTTACACAGAGAAATAATAAATAAATAAGATGGCTCCCTGTCCCCAAAGGGCTCACAATCTAAAAATTTTGCTTGAAGTTAATTGTAAAGAACATCCACACGAGTCCACACAGCCAACAACCTGGATGGCTTTAAGAGGGGTTTGGATAACTTCATGGAGGAGAGGTCTATCAATGGCTACTAGTTGAAGGGCTATAGGCCACCTCCAGCCTCAAAGGCAGGAAGCTTCTGAGTACCAGTTGCAGAGGAGAGAGGGCATGCCCTCAACTCCTGCCTATAGTCTTCCAGCGGCATCTGGTGGGCCACTGTGTGAAACAGGATGCTGGACTAGATGGGCCTTTGGCCTGATCCAACAAGGCAGTTCTTCTGTTTTTATGAGTCATTATTCTGTGGAAGAGGGACAACAGGTAGAGAAACTCAGCCTCATCTTCCAGCAGTTGAAGGAATCCTCCTGCCCCATGGACTGCAGTGTGATCCAGCTCCCAAGCTCCTAGAGACTCACGTTTTGGGCAGTATAGAAATGTTTTAAATATATAAATAAATACTTCCTGGAAACATTCAGTCAGTTCCAGTCTCTTCTCAGACACCACATTCACTGTTCTGATGTTGAAGTGCCAGCATGTCTGAGATGATCTGGGTAGTCTTTGCCTAACAACCTCCTCCAACACTTCATCATGTTTAGCGTTGCTGCCAAAGAATGCTGGGATCCCTAAAAGTAAAAAAAAGAAAAGTTAATTTATTGCTTGTATTATGTTCTCTGGGCAGCTCACAAAGTAAAGCAATAAAACAGAAATAAAATGAAAGATACCTTGAAGGTCTAAAAAGAAATCCTTACTTCCTTGATTTTACATACCACTTGTTGCATCACCAAGGTCAATTGATGGGCACAGCAGTGTCCCACTGTACAGTGAATATAGTGGGCATTAGGGAATGCATCACAGATCTTCTTCTTCACTCCTCTGAGCTTGCCCCATCATAGCTCTGACCAGTGACTTTCTTCTTGTCAGTTTCCTCTGGTAATATGAATACAATGGATACCACATTTCAACAAAAGTTGCCAAAGTGGTTTACAGAGTCAGAGATAGAGGGTGGGGGAGGGAGGGACGAGGGGAGGAAGGGAGGCAGGCCCCTGTCCCCACAGGGCCCACAATCTAAAAAAGAAACATAAGATAAATACTAGCAACAGCCGCTGGAGGGATGCTGTGCTGGGGATGGATAGGGCCAGTTGCTCTCCCCCTGCTAAATAAAGAGGATCACCACTTTTAAAAAATACCTCTGCTAATTTAGCAGTGGATAACAGTTCCTTTAGCTGCTGAAGCAACACTATACTGGTGTTTTCAGCCCGACTATCTTTTAGCTATGTGAAGCCATAGAAGTGCTCTACCACAGAGCCTCCATCGTTGATGTAGCTGAAAATAAGAATATTTTGACAATGATTGGAGACATCTGTGGTGTCATCTGCTTGAATTGCCAGAAAAGGTGCTCTTTCAACTGCTCTTTAATATGGTCCTTCACTACTGTTAGCATGCAGTCCATCAGTTCATTCTGAATTGTCTTTGACAGACCTCTGAACATGGTGGCACTCTGCATGTGAAGTTGCATGGTTGAGTCAATGGATGCCACCAGATAGATCAGTCCTCTGAAAATTCCTGGATTTTCAGAATCTTCACTCTCTTCATGACCACGAAGTGCCATTCAGGAGCACCATAGAAGCGAGTGTAGTCAATGATTTTTGAGAGGCTGTACCTGCTCTCTGCTTGTTGGTTGTGCTTCCAAATAGACAGATAGTAGCCTTCATCCAGGAACTCAGTGATGCTTGCTCTGCCTAACTTTTGTAGCTGCACAGTGTTCTCAAGGTGACTCTTGGATGCCTCATGCTTCTCAGCTTGTCAGCCAGATGTTTTAAATCTGTGAATCCTTTGCGGGTCCGTATCTGCTCACCTCCAAACAGCATACAAGGAAAGCAGAACAATGCATTCTTTGCAGCACATCCACATAGTCATTTCTTCCTGCCATACCAGTAGATGTTGAATCTCTCTGTATATGCTTCCCCTCTGTCACGTGTGGCCTGCTCGAGCACCAGAGCAGGCCTATCTGGTCCCATCTCTTTGACTCGCATTTTGACTTCCAGTGGAAGCCTGGAGAATGGTGTTCTTGAGAGTTCTCCTACAGTGTTCATCTTCAGCACCTGAGGCTTCTTTTTCCAGAATAATTGAAATATTTGAACTTCTATGGGGCATTGCTGGATAGCAGAGGGCCAACGGAGCATGGTAGGGCACTTTACTTCACTCTCCCCTCCATTTTTGCCTGTTTTTGCAATGGTTTCCCAGCCTTCAGGAACATAACACACACACCCATCCCCTCAATGCTCTTTTATTGGCCGTGTCATTACCCACGGTAATCTGCTGGAACGCCACGCCCCCCGATAATGGGGTTCACCTGTACACACTAAAATCAGTAGAGCAAATTTTAGAAGCCTAGTAAGAATGGTACAAAAGCAGTTTACAAGTCATTCCGCAAGCGTCCACCCTCATTGAGTTTATGGTTTATTGGAGGGAAATCCTTTTTAACTATAAGTTTCCAAAGCAGCAAAGCTGTGAAAGTACAATTAAAATATAGTCAAACAACAACAATATTAAAACAGAAAGTTATATCCCTTTAAGAGTCTAACTAATTAAAAAACACATGAGACAATGAAAAATGCAACTATATTTTGAATTTCAAAGTAGTTCACTAAAACTATTAAAATGTGCAATAATATTACAATGTCAGTGCAAAGCTGCTTGAAAAATCATTATTCATTCCAGAGGTTTGTATCTGAAATCATGAGATGGAGAGGATGAAACAAGCCCCAAGGTGCTTGTTTCTTGGAAATCCAAATTAAGCAGCTTTCATGCAGATTTTTCCAAAAGGAAACATTCAACAAAATTAAACGTGGCCAGATAGATGCCTTTGCACCTGAAGAAGGGCTTCCACAGTGACAATGAGAAGAAAGTTAGTCTAGATCAGTGATTCTCAAACTTGGGTCCTCAGGTGTTATTGGACTTCAACTCCCATAATCCCCAACCAAAGGCCACTGAGGCTGGGGATTATGGGAGTTGAAGTCCAATAACACCTGAGGACCCAAGTTTGAGAATCCCTGGTCTAGATTATCTAGAGAAATTTTCTTCTCATTGCCACTAAGAAGGATTTCTTTTCCTGCCTCCCCCTTTCTCTCCCCCTGTTGCTGCTTCTGTCTCCGTTTCTCTCCCTGCCATGGGGCAGCATTCCTTCTGCTTGCAGACACCTTGATCTCCATTCTAGGCATGCTTTGCACCCCCCGGTCCTCATAGCCAGAGGTGGGAAGGAAAGCCTGGCAACCCCCTTTCTGCAGAATTTCCAATCATCTCTGCAGCAGTGTAGGGAGCAGCTGGGTGCAGGCTTTCAATTTGACTTTTAACAAGGGCACTAATGACCTGCTGGCTCTAGGCATAGGAACATAGGAAGCTGCCATATACTGAGTCAGACCATTGGCTAGCTCAGTATTGTCTACACAGACAGGTAGCAGCTTCTCTAAGGTTGCAGGCAGGAATCTCTCTCAGCCCTATCTTGGAGAAGCCAGGGAGGGAACTCGGAACCTTCTGCTCTTCTCAGAATGGCTCCATCTCCTGAGGGGAATCTCTTACAGTGCTCACACTTCTAGTCTCCCATTCAAATGCAACCAGGGTAGACCCTGCTTAGCTAAGAGGACAAGTCATGCTTGCTACCACAAGACCAGCTCTTGCTACCACAAGACCAGGCATATGAGGTTTCTTTCCGTGGGTGGGGTATTACGTGAAAATGTGGTAGATCCCCATGGCTCACTTTGATAAGCAGTTAACAATTGGAACCAAGAATAATGGTTCCAGATCATGGACCACATCCTGCCCAAAACATCTAATGTGTTGACATCCTAGAGGGGTTTCTTCATTTCCTGCTGTCTTGTACTTTTTTAAAAAAATTGAATGTGGTAGGAAGCTGCCTTAGACTAAATCACACCTTTGGTTCAACTAGCTTAGCTTGTTTACACTGGATGGCAGTGGCTCTTCAGGGTTTCAGGCAGGGGTCTTTCCCAGGTCTACCTGGTGATATTAGGGAATGAAAGATACAACCTCCCACTCTCCTCTGAGGACTAAACTCTGGATCTCAAGCATAACAGCTGGGGTCACTAGCTGACAGCCAAGGAGCAGCACATTTTCTCTTATTTTGAAAGCTAAGGTCCTGTGGATTGTTTCTGCAGCTCTGAGATTGTGCCATGACACCAGGCACAGGGTACATATGGTACAGTGGAAGAGGAACATAGGAAGTTGCTGTTTACTGAGTATATGGTCCATCTAGCTCAGTATTGTCTACACAGACTGGCAGTGGCTTCTCCACGGTTGCAGGCAGGAATCTCTCTCAGCCCTATCTTGGAGATGCCAGGGAGGGAACTCGGAACCTTCTGCTCTCTCAGAGCGGCTCCATCCCCTAAGGGGAATATCTTACAGTGCTCACACATCAAGTCTCCCATTCATATGTCCCCTGCTTAGCTAAGGGGACAAGTCATGCTTGCTACCATAAGACCAGCTCTCCTATCTTTTGCTGCATATTCCTGAAGTGTCCATGGCCAACATTTTCTTGGGCCAAGCACATGTTTGGTAATGGTGCTGCTTTCAGTTATGCCGCTCCTTTGGCCTACTGGCATGAGATTATATCCATAATGCTGAATGCTCAATATGGGCTCATGAGGATAACACCTTGATTTTGTAGTAGTTTGTAGGCACAAAATCTGGCACAATGTAGGCTCTAGCATGACTGGGGGCCAGTAGGCACTGCTTTCAGTGTGTGTGTGTGTGTGTGTGTGCGCGCGCGCGCGCGCGTGTGTGCGTTTGCTGCTCCTTAAAAAAACTAATCATGTCATTTTCCCAGAGCAGTCCCATGACTATTCCTGAACTTGTATTCAGAGGCGTATCTAGGAAAAATAGCACCTAGGGCAAGCACTGAAATTGCGCCCCCTGTCCAAACATCTGACACCCATCTTTCACATAACTTTACCATTATATCACCTGAAAAATACAATTCAAGCTCGTTAATCTTTTAATATTTCAAAAACTATTTAGCAGTGGATGTAGCCAGACCAAAAAATACTGGAAAACTACAAATTTCAGTATGCTGGGGCTCATGAAATACCCAAATACTATGTGGAGGTGTACTTGGAAAAATAAACAGAAGTGCCTGTCTCATTCTCTACTATGAATTGTAACATCACTATTACATCAGTTTTAAAAATCAATGGAGAATTTGACTTTTCCCAGATATTCTGAAAATAATTAAAGGATATGCAGAGTAAGCTGTGTCACTGCTTGGAATATATTTTAGTATTTCAGAAAGACAGTTAAAATGAGAGAAAGAAAGCAAGAAACTCCCAGTGGCCTTAATACTAAGGATTTCACACTGATTCAAAGACAAACTCACTATTAATAGCCATATTATTAAGATATCACATTTAATTCACTTATCACAAGAAGCAAAGTAAGAGCAAATGAATACAATCCTAGCTCATAAGCTTCAGCTCAGTATTCACAAGCCCTGATTCTCTGTACATAGTGCCAAACTAAATATGTGTACAGTGACTTATACTAATTTTTTTAAAATTACCTGTAGCTCCTTCGGGGGGGGGTTCCTAAAGGCCATAGGGGGTCTGCAAAGGTTCCCCCTCCCCCACTGGCCTCTAGGGCCTCACAGGGGCCATTTGAGCATGTGCGGTGGTCATTTTTTAAAAATAAAATTTGTTTTTAAAAATGGCCACTGAAAACAAAATGTCCACCGTGCATGCTCAAATGGCCTCTGCAAAGCCTGGCATGGCCTAGGGCCTCACAGAGGCCATTTGAGCATGTGTGGTGGCCATTTTGTTTTTGGTGGACTTTAAAAAAAAATTAATTTAAAAAATGTCGCCCTCCTTAAAGTGGCACCCAGTGCACGTGCCCTGCCTGCCCTACCCTAGATACGCCCCGGCTTTTATTCAGCTGTGTTTTTCCACTGAGACGTGGTTGGGAGTGTTAACTGGAGAGCACATTCAAATAGAAGTTATATACTGTAAATATGAGGGTAAGATTAGTGTGGGCCCATATGTGTTTTCATGCTTTAGACTAGAGCTCTTGCAGTTAAAGTTATTGTTTTCCTGTTGTTTGATGCTACCAATAATATCTTTATAATCCTCTCTAATAAAACGCTTGGTGTCCGTCCGTGGACGGACACCAAGTGTGCGTTCGTGCCTCGACTGTTCTGAGCATGCGCGGAGCGCATGCTCAGAACAGTCCAAGGGAGACACGACCGCCAGCACCCGGCGGCCGTGTTGAGCGGTCACAAACGGCCGCCCCAAAGAAGCCGGGACTGCGGAGGAGGGAGAGACTGGCTGAGGCGGCGGCGGAGCCGCCACCTCGGCCATTAGCGGCAGCAACACCCAAACGAGCGCCAGAACCTGCCAAGCAGCTTGGGCGGCCAGAAACGGCCGCTCCAAAGAAAACAACAATGCGGGGGAGGGGGAGACTGGCTGAGATGGCGGAGGAAGAGGTGGCTGTGGCCGCAGCGGGCCGACTGGCCCCGATGGCGGCGGCCGTGGGGTGAGAGGGCTGGGAGGAGCAGAAGCGGCGGGCCGAGGAGAAGCCCAAGCGAGCAGCCCAACCGCCAGAAGTGGCGACAACGCACCCGGCCCGGCTGCAGGGAAGCAATGCCGATGGCGGCGGGACCAGCCCCACCGCCAGGAGAGAAGCAACGGTGGCAGCGGATCCCGCCGGGCCACGGAGAGCCCAGAGGCGGCGATGGTGCGTCCCGTCCGGCCGCCCAAGCACAAGATCGACAGCCAAGACTCTGGGCGGCAAAGTAACACACAAGCATACACACACACACACCACAAACAAAGCTCCATATAAAATCAGCAGCCATGTCCCACGTACCCCGCCAGCCCAGCCGCCCGAGAGCCAAAGGAGCGGGGGAGGGGGGAAACAACCAGCGAACACAGCCACCATTCCCTCCCCCTTTCCCCGGCCAGTGCGAGAGGCGGTGTGCGCACTCCTCCGCTGTTCAACGGAGGAGGAGACAGGGAAAGCGCTCTTCCACTAAAAAGGGGGAGGGGGGACTCTTTAACCCTTTCCTGACAGTTCATTAGAGGCGGCCGGAGAAGACACGGCCGCCAGAGACAACCAGAGGCGGCCGCCCCGAAAGAGCCAGAGGCAATGGCGGCAGCCAACAAACAGGACAGAGGCCGGAGAACCCTCAAATATGCCAGGAATCAACGTCCCCCCATTCCCCCCCAAAAATAAATAAAAAACACTTCCTCATTGCGCCGCCGCCTATCACCCTCCCACCCAACCAGCAAGCATCCAAGAACCCTAAAAAAAAAAAAAAAACCAACCCAAAAATGCAGAGCTTACCAAAACAGCTCCTCCCTGTGGTAAGCCTCTGCCTAGACTGCCGGCATGGACGTGAGGAACGCCTATTGCGTCACTAGCGTCCATTAAAGCAGTCTAGGAAGCAGCCTTGCATAGAGAGGAGCTCCTTTCACAAGCTCCTTGCTTCTCCTAATAAATCCCCCTCGCACACCACCAACACAAAAAATATAAACAAACGTCGCATTAAGCACTACACCAACACCCACAACAAACAAAGAATACCAATCAGTAACACAAAGCACAAGACACAACCCAGACACAACACTGCAAAGAAAAAAAGGTGGGGGGAGGAAAGCTAGCACCCGTTATTATAACGGGCTTAAAAATACTAGTATTATTATAAGTTGCTTACTAGTACCATAAGAATGTACAAAGTTGCATGCTTGTAAGTTCTTTGTAGTTGTGTCTATTGGGCATGTCCATATAAAGCCACATATATATTTTGTCACTTGTTTTAAATCATGTACTTATGTTATAACAGTACTGATTCAGAGTTGTGGAAGAATGTATAAAATTTCCATCTATATATATAATTCTGGGTGTGCCTTGGAATGTGCTTCCTGGCACCCAACTGATTGGCTGGGAAGCGGAGGCGCCTGATTGGCTGAGGCACACCCAGGAGGATTGGTTGCGTCGGTGGTGGTGGCGGGCCCGGCCGTGGAGGCCAGAGCCGCCAGTGGGCCTGGCCCAGCCGCGGATGCAAGCGGTGGCAGCGGGCTGTGCTGCGGAAGCAAGCGGCGGCGGAACCATCCCAGCCGTAGAAGCAAGCAGTGGCGGCGGGCCCGGCTGCGGAGGCAAGGCTCAAGGGGGGGGGAATTGAGGGGGAGAAGTGGTGGTGGGGAGGAGAGGCGACTGGGCCTGGCACGGGCCAGCTGTGGTCAGGAAGTGGAGACTGGGGCAGAAGGTAGGTGGGGAGAGGTAACCGCCAGCGCCAAAGAGCGTACAGATGCTCTGTGTGGGGTCGATTAGTTTAACTAAATTGGAATGAGCCTTCTATAAAATCTGCTCAAATGACATAGCTGCTATAGGCACCTCATCTCTGACAGAAGACAAATGTGTGCCATTTTGGAAAACTATAGTGCAGTTTGAGGTGGAAGGGCAGTCTGCTTATTCTTTAGAAGCACCGATATTTCTGGCCAAATTACTGGTTCTTACACAATGAACAGCTGCTATAAATACTGAAATAGAGGTTTCCATGTCCAAGGTACAAATCACTTGCCTTTAAAAAAGATGAAGTTTTGGCCTGTTGTATTGTTATAGTTATTCTGAAGTGTCAAAATAGAAAAGTAACATATTTGTCTTAAAATGTACTATTTTTGTTGTTTTTGCAATTTAATCCTGAAGATGAAGAGCAAACCTTTAAACTGTGCGGAATGCCCCATCTTCCCTCCAAAATGAAACTCTGATCTTCCTTGGATTGAGCAGATGTGCAATGCTTCTGTTTAATTAGAATTTGCCTCTCTTGTATTAGAATAAGTATTCTCTGAAATACAGGATCTTGTTATTGGTTTTCAAAGTCTGTATGATCATGGTTGTGCAATGGCATGGCAGACCTGGTTTCATATTCTAAAACGTAATGGCATAGTAGCTTTCTATTTAAAAAGAATTAAGCACCTACATGATCTCTGTATAATATTTGCTACCCTCTGGGGTTGGTGTGTGTGTGAGAGTGTGTTAACTATCTAACATTTTTACTCAGCTTCAGTGAAAGATTTTCATATGCAAAATGATTGATTGTTTGGTTCAAGAGAACTCATTAAGGTTGTTCACACAGCCATTAAGTGCAAGCGGGGAGAGAGTGGGGGGAAGGCAAGATCGAGCTTATCTTCCCCCTAGATTATCCCATCCAACGTATGGGATACACAGCTCGTGCAACCACATGATCTGCGCTGCTCTCTGGAGGCCAAGATAATGAGTCCTGGCCTTCAGGAATCCCGAAATGTGCCGTGCAAGCAGCACTGTGCATTTAGGGATTCCCCCGTGAGTTGGACACTCCAAGCATACACATGACCCCAGCACCGGGGTAAAGGGCACACTCATGTCCCTTTACCCCAGGTAAAAGCCCAGGTAAAAAAACTCAGGCTTGCAGGGGAGGCAGTGCCAGGAACGGCCTCAATCCCAGTGCTGCACACAAGTAACTCTACCCGGTAGGGCAGTCCTAACCAGGGTAGGGCTGCTTGTGTGCACAGCCTCATTTTGTACTTGACACAGTTACAGCAGTTTGATTTCCTGATATTTTGTTTACATGGGTAGTTTGTTTTGAAATAATAATTTCTTAATTTGCTTCAGTCTTTTATGTACTTGTATATTAAAGGGTGAATCAGTAGGCTAAAGCAAGTAAAGGAGTCTCCAGGAATGCTGTTGACTCACTTAAGCTTAAACCACTGTGGAATGGTCAGGTATGCAAAAGTGGGTGGAACCATTGAATTGATCATTCAGTCCAAGTCCCAATGGTATGTATGTTTCATGTGGAAGTTACTAAGGGTATCTGTGGATGGCTAAAACACCTCTAGGAATTTCTGCCTGTGTATACAATGGGTGATCTGCTATAACAACTTGAAATAACAATATTTTAAAATGCAGTAATACTTGATCATATTGGCTTGTTTATACAAGGAAGTCTGTCAGCAGGTATTGGTACATTAGGGTGTGATTCTGTCTTACTTGGCTGAAAACTCCCCACTTTTGCCCCCTTTTTGCTGTACTGCTCACGTCAGAATCCTGCTTTGTGAGTGAGTGAGTGAGTGAGTGTAATAAGAAGGAATCATGAGGAAACCAGTGTTTTGCCTTAACTATTTTTTTAAATCAGCTAGGTGAGGCCACAGTTTTATTGATGGTGTACACCCACGTTGTTTCAAGTAAAATCCAGATCTCTGTTCCTATACACTTTCAGGAGTTCTGATCCCACCTTTGCTGTTTCCCCTTGCCTTCTCCTGTCCCATTGTCCACCTCCCTCTTTGTAAGCACTGTAGTGTATACAATTACCACTGTAAAGGAACAAGCAGGATTGGCATTAACAAGGTTAGCTGGAAAATAATGTTTTGTTGACTGGTTATTTCCATTAGGGTATGGGGTTCCTTTTGGCTTTCCCTATTATCTATATTTTTTATATCTTTTGAAGTTGAAAATACAGTAGTGTGGATGTGTTACGTTAATAATGTTATTTCTGTATTTTATAACTTCCAGTTGCCTTCTTTGCCTAACAGCATGTGTTCTATACACCAGAATTTTAAATGTGAGAAGCAAGATTGTAAACCTGTTTTAAAAATATTGGAAGCTGTATGTACTTTGTGCCCAGTACTTTGCATGAGTTGTTTCTGAATTGATTTCTTGTAGTTACTGGTTGGACTCTACGCACAGTGGTTATGCTGTGTGGGAAGGGGACAAGAATGTTTCTGCTTCTGTTAATCTCTAGAGAATTTGTCATTGGACCTGTCCCATGTGAGAGTGCTTGGCCTCTGTGACTCCTGGGGGAAAGGGTGTCTGGTTGTTTCTGTATCTTATTTTTTTATCAGTGCTTTGAGATTCCTGTGGTTTGGGAGCAGCTGCCAAAATTCTTTCAAATATTGCTTTAGCCCAATGATTCCCATGGCAGGATACCTGACTTACTAGGTTTCTCTGTTTATTCACAGAGCACACACAGTACACAGAAAGTAGTTGCCATCTATCCACCAGAGTGTAATTTCTTGTTTCTGTGGTCCACCTATTCCATATGTGGGTGTCCAAGGAATAGATGGAGATAAGACTGCTTAAAGCTGGTATATACTGGGAAATTGGTGCAATTTAATTTTTTATGCAATATTTTAATCTGTTAAAATAAAAAACATTTTTTCTTGAGGAAAAGGGAGCTTTCAACCACCTAGTAATCAATTTTCAATTCTTATTATTTTTAATTTTAATTTACAGGCTCCATTCTCCTAGGGACTGAAAGAAGATAATAGCATATTTGAAAAAAAGGCTTACAAATATTAATGGTATAAAAAGTATTCAACAAAAAAGGCTGCTTTCTAATCTAAACCCCAAATATGAGCCCGAAAAAGGACTTTGCATTGTTTTCTTAAAGGTTTTCTTGCTGTGGGTTAGGGATGTGCATGAAACCGGCACCTGCTGATCCAAAGGTGAGGGGAATAACTAAGGGTGGGCGAGGGTGCTCTTACCCCTCCTGCTGTATTTCCCCCGCTGGCGCTGTGTATTCAAACAGTCCCGTGGGGTGGCAGCGTACCTCCCTGCGACCCCATTGCTTCCTTGAACCAGAAGTGACCAGAAGTTTCTGATGCACGTTGTATGTGTGCGCAGGTGTGTGCAGCACGCACACATATGACGTGCGCACGCACACTGTAAACTTGCAGTCACTTTGGGTCAGAGGAAACAATGGGGTCGCAGGGAGGTATGCTGCCCCTGCACCAGACTGTTTGAATACACAGCGCCGGCGGGGGGAAACGCAGCAGGAAGGGTAAGAGCACCCTCCTCCGCCCTTAAAGTTATCCACCACCTCCACCTTCAAACCGACTCAAACACCTGGTCCACAGAACTGTTTTGGCGCACCTAGAATGGAGCGCCAAACCGTTCCGTGCACATCCCTACTGTGGTTTGCTTTAGCGGTGTGCCCGAACCGGTCCAGCGGCCATTCCAAAGAATGGCCGAACTGCCGGACCGGTCCAGCCCTGCCTGGTTCGGGTCCGGGTGGGGGGTATGCCTTTAAGGGCGGGAGGGCTTGCTTAGCCCTCCCGCCTCCTTGCCCCCGCCAGCGCCCGTATTTAACAGTATAGGGGCGCTGGAAACCAGCCGCCCCGCCGCCGCCACGGCGAAATAACCCCCAAAGCCAGCCAGCCAGCCCTCCCTCCCTCCCAGCTAGCTGCCCGCCCGCACACCCACCCACCCGCTCGCTCACCCGCTCACTGGATAAGAAACGAGAGGAGCTCCGGCACAGAGCTCCTCTCGTTCGGAAGGCCTCCTGCAGAATGGCGGCTTGCGCGCGCATGCGCGCGCCGCAAAGCACACCGTTCTCCGGAGGCCCGGTCTACCCGCCGGGAAAGGGCCGGGTAGACCGGGCCTCCGATCGCTGAGTAGACCGGGCCTCCGATCGCCGGAGGCCCGGTCTACCCAGCGATCGGAGGCCCGGTCTACCCGCCGGGAAAGGGCCGGGTAGACCGGGCCTCCGATCGCTGGGTAGACCGGGCCTCCGGCGATCGGAGGCCCGGTCTACCCGGCCCTTTCCCGGCGGGTAGACCGGGCCTCCGGAGAACGGCGTGCTTTGCGGCGCGCGCATGCGCACGCAAGCCACCATTCTGCAGGAGGCCTTCCGAACGAGAGGAGCTCTGTGCCGGAGCTCCTCTCGTTTCTTATCCAGTGAGCGGGTGAGCGAGCGGGTGGGTGGGTGGGCGGGCGGGCAGCTAGCTGGGAGGGAGGGAGGGCTGGCTGGCTGGCTTTGGGGGTTATTTCGCCGTGGCGGCGGGGGGGGCGGCTGGTTTCCAGCGCCCCTATACTGTTAAATACGGGCGCTGGCGGGGGCAAGGAGGCGGGAGGGCTAAGCAAGCCCTCCCCGCCCTAAAAACAAGGCCCCCCTTCGGTGCCAGTCCGGACTTCTCCGGACCGTGCACATCACTAGTTTGCTTCCTAGATTTAAGAACAAATTGCTCAGTTGGATTCCACTTGATATAAACTACTTCTTCTTTCTTTTTGGTAATCTTTTAGTGACTTTGCGGTCTCATGGGGACTTTGTATACAGAAGAAGATGGCATAGTACCTGATTTGGCTACAATTAAATTACAATATCTTATATAGTGAATAATGATTGTACACATCATTTTCTGAAAGGGGAATCAGATAGCTCCAGTGGTGCAATTTTGGATGGCAGTGGTGGTTGTACTGCAGGATCAAGATTTTAGCTTCCACAGTACAGGGTTTTTCCCCCTGGGCAGATATTAAAGGCAGGTGCTAACTGCAATCTTGTTTGATTAGCATGTGCAAAATCCTGGCCTTTCATTGACTTATAGTAATAGACCCCTAATGGCACAGTGGATAAATGACTTGCCTAGTGAGCATGAGGTTGTCGGTTCAAATCCCCGCTGGTATGTTTCCCAGACTATGGGAAACACCTATATCAGGCAGCAGCAATATAGGAAGATGCTGAAAGGCATCATCTCATACTGCGCAGAAGTCGGCAATGGTCAACCCCTACTGTATTCTACCAAAGAAAAACCACAGGGCTCTGTGGTTGCCAGGAGTTGGCACCAACTCAATGGTACACTTTACCTTTAATAGGCTGCTAGTAGATCATAGTGTTAATGCCGCTTATCTCCCCAAGTGAAAGTGTTTTTCTATGGGCTGAATCAAAATATTTGTGTGTGTTTTCTTCCTCTTTACTCTCCCCTTTCAACTATAGTGTGTTTCTCACCAGACCTATTAAGAAATATATATGTGAAGAGCTCCAAAAGGATCTCACCAAACTGAGTGAGTGGGCGACAAAGTGGCAAATGCGGTTCAATGTTGGCAAGTGTAAAGTGATGCACAGTGGGACGAAGAACCCCAACTTCAAGTATATGCTGATGGTATCTGAGCTGTCGGTGACTGACCAGGAGAGGGATCTTGGGGTTGTGGTGGACAGCTCGTTGAAAGTGTCGACAAAATGTGCGGCAGCTGTAAAAAAAAGGCCAATTCTATGCTAGGGATCATTAGGAAGGGGATTGAAAATAAAACGGCTAATATTATAATGCCCTTATACAAAACTATGGTGCGGCCACAACTGGAGTACTGTGTACAATTCTAGTCACCACATCTAAAAAAGGACATTGTAGAACTGGAAAAGGTGCAGAAGAGGGCAACCAAGATGATCAAGGGCCTAGAGCACCTTTCTTATGAGGCTAGGCTACAACACCTGGGGCTATTTAGTTTAGAAAAAAGACGACTGAGGGGAGACATGATAGAGGTCTATAAAATCATGCATGGTGTGGAGAAAATGGATAGAGAGATATTCTTCTCCTTCTCCCATAACACTAGAACCAGGGTTCATCCCATGAAATTGATTGCCAGGAGGTGTAGGACCAACAAACGGAAGTACTTTTTCACACAACGCATAATCAACTTGTGGAATTCTCTACCACAAGATGTGGTGACAGCCAACAACCTGGATGGCTTTAAGAGGGGTTTGGATAACTTCATGGAGGAGAAGTCTGTTGACAGCTACTAGTCAGAGGGCTGTAGGCCACCTCCAGCCTTGGGGGCGGGGTGCCTCTGGGTACCAGTTGTGGGGGAGTAACAGCAGGAGAGAGGGCATGCCCTCAACTCCTGCCTGTGGCTTCCAGCAGCATCTGGTGGGCTACTGTGCGAAACGGGATGCTGGACTAGATGGGTCTTGGGCCTGATCCAGCAGGGCTGTTCTTATGTTCTTATATATTTGGAACCCGTGGATTGTTGAATGGTAAACAGCAGTAGCACAGTTTAAGGACAGGCCCAGCCCAAACCCTTGGCACCTGAGGCGGTGTTATGAGTGGCCGCCAGCATCCCTATACCTGCAGCTGTACACCAGTCTGTCCTGCCCTGATCTTTCCTATCTCAAGTGTGCCACCCCCAACGGCTCTCTGTGCCAGTATTTCCCACTTCCCTGTGCCAGTTTCTCTCTCTCCTGCTTAATCTGTTACTCCCCCCGAACCCAATCTGATCCTTGCCTGATAGAAGCAGCTGCTCTCTTCCCTCCTCATCCTGCTCTCAGGCAGGATATGGGATATGAAGCAGAAAAAAATGTATGAAGGAGCTTGCACTTCCTCTTGCTCTACTCCCTGCCTCCCCCCCCCACCAGTGCCTTGAAGGAAGTGGATAAGTTACTGGGAAGAATGGGAGCAATGGGATTGATACTGGCACCAGCCTGCTGATGGGGCAGTCAGCGAAGGCAGCTGAGGCTAATTCACCACTTCTGCCAATCCATCAAGTGACTGCCTCCTCAAGCTTTGTCAGCAGGCCAGCACTGTAGAGACCTTTACCATCTTCTTTGATGTGTTCACACTAAGAGCCAGCGTGGTGTAGTGGTTAGAGTGCTGGACTAGGACTGGGGAGACCTGAGTTCAAATCCCCATTCAGCCATGAAACTAGCTGGGTGACTCTGGGTCAGTCACTTCTCTCAGCCTAACCTAGGTTGTTGTGAGGAGAAACCTAAGTATGTAGTACACCGCTCTGGGCTCCTTGGAGGAAGAGCGGGATATAAAATGTAAAAATAAAAAATAAAATAAAATAAATACAGTTGCTTTATTCCATGTGAAACAAGCCAAGATGGTTGATTAAATTCACTCTGAGTTTTGCACAACCTGATCACCATGAAGATGTAATATAACAATGATTAGGAGATTGGGATTACTCTGTGGGTTCACACACTCCTCTCCTCACATGTGTAAATCTATGCCTCTGTTCCCTTTTTAGAACTAACCATGATACAGCATTTTGTCTGCAGCAGTGGTTATACTAGCCATAGTTAGCTCAGACCAGAGTGTGTGCAAAAACCCCTTTTAACCACAAGCCCAAGAGCTACTTTGAGTCCAAGGCCTTGGCCATTCCCAATGAAATGTACATGCCCACAAATGTCTTATGAAATTCCCCTCTGGGTCGACATATATTGATCATGTGGTGTATGAGGGCGGGGAGACAGGGCTGCCTTCATAATGGGAGGAAATTAGAAGCTACTATATCTGGTTTGTGTCAGTTTACTGTAATTTACTAAAGGTCTAAAGCTGGCAAATTATTGTTTGTCTGAAAATCAGGATCAAACTCTTGTACAAACTTTGGTTTGCTGTAAGCCACTACTGCAAAATTCTCCACTTGCCTGTGGAGGAAGGAGGAAATGTGTGAAATTGAGGCTTCTGCCTTCTTGTGTTTGTAACGTTTATGGTTTTTGCGCTTAACATCTGAATGCAATTATCTGCATCAGCTCAGTGTCTTGCTCAATTTTTTGGATTCTCATTCTTAGTTTTGTGTGTCTGTGTGTAGAATGGAGCTACATATCTGAACCAACTTGCAGAACCAAACACAAATAAAGGGCATAATTCAGTCAAAATTAAGCACTTCAAAGTTTTACTAGTTACAGGAAAAGCATTAAGCTGTCCCATTGAAACTGTGGACTGAACAGTACTTAATTTGGATGGATCATGCCCCAAATATTTCAAGCACAGTTACTTGGAGAAGAATAATATATTCCCCATTAACTATATTTCTAGTGATATATATGTTTTTAATGAACAGTTTTTAAAACTGCTAATGTTGGTACTGCTGGTTCTGATGAAAAGATGTTATATGTGAAGAATGATTATCTACACAGCAAACACAGAGGAAATATATTTACTAATTTTACTTTCCTAATATTCTGCTGTGCTACCCACAGCAGTAAGAAAGTTCACAGCTTTTGATTCCCATTTATTATTTCATTTTCCTTATTGGCTTAGCCTTCCAGTAAGGTACTTTGGTTGTGATTAGAACAAACAATTCACTAAGTATCTCTTACAAGTGTTTTCAGGATTATGATGTTGCTTTCTAAATCCACAACTCAATAGCCATTTCATCACTGGCCTGTTTTATAGCACCCAGAGTTAGTAGGCATTGCACAATAGCAGTTAAAATCACAAGCTTCAGGCGTTCAATCTTAAGAATCCATTTGCCACTGAAGATGAGCATCTTATTTCATGCATTCAAACATACATTTATGTTCCACGGGGCTCTTCTTAGAAAAAAAAACTAGTACTACATTTAGAAAACATGACATTATTTGAATGTATTTTTCCTTGTATCCGGGCAGTAAAAATTAGTGCCTCATTTGATTCTTTTTAAGGTACTTATTGTGAATGCTTATTGGCGAAGGCATGGCAAAACATATCCAGCTGTACATTGTGAGTATCAGTAGGATGAGCAGAACTGCTTTGCCATGCAACCTGAAGTCAGCACAATCAATCATTTATCAAGTTATGAAAATATGTCCATGAAATATAAGATGTATCAGGGAAATGAAAGTAACATAGTTTAGTGTGAGGAAAATTTTTTTTATTAACATGATCATATTCATGTTTTGGCTCTGATCAACAAACCCTCTGTTCCCAAGCTTAAATCTGCTGGTGAAAAGTGCAGGATCTTTTCTGTTGTGGCACCAGTTTTATAGAAAAGCTTCCCTAGGGATGCTCTCTTAGCTTCATCAATGGATACCTTTTGCTGCCTGGCAAAAACTTGTTTTTGAATTCACAAAAACATGTTATGTTTGCATAGCTGTTGTTTATCACACTTAGTTATTTTCAATTTCCGTGTGTATGTTTTTCAAGTAATCTTTTGTGTGTGTGCCTTGCATTTTAAATGTTAATGTGTTTATACCTCTTGTATGTTGCTTTGTGCCTTTTTGGAAAAACAAATGTCAAATTTTATGAATGTCGGTTAGGCATAAGAGAGCTGTTCAGACATGGAAGAACTCAGAGTGTGTGTAGGGGGTAGGGGGCAGAAATGTTGAAACACCATAGCCATGATCCAAGGTTCTGCAGATTTCTGGCAGCTACATGGAGGACTGCATGAGCAGAGGTTTCTTAATCATTTAGATATCAGATAACACTCTGTGAATGCAGTGGACACAGACATGTGGAAGATTCTCCAACATTAAAAATATGTTCTGTGTATGTATATATGAGGCAGTCCTTGATCATGTAGAGCTTCATGTCTGCATTAGAGCTTACACATTTCCATTAGAGCTAATGGATCATGACAAAATATTAAATATGGTAATAACATCTGAGCAGAATATTAGGAATTGTGAGCACAAATGAGCAATAGAATGCATTCAGAACATAAGAACAGCCCTGCAGTATCAGGCCCAGAGCCCATCAAGTCCAGCATCCTGTTTCAAACAGAGGCCCACCAGATGCCGCTGGAAGCCTACAGGCAGGACTTGAGGGCATGTCCTCTGTCCTGTTGTTACTCCCCTGCAACTGGTACTCAGAGGCATCCTGCATTTGAGGCTGGAGGTGGCTTATAGCCCTCTGACTACTAGCCATTGATAGACCTCTCCTCCATGAAGTTCTCCAAACTCCTCTTAAAGCCATCCAGGTTGTTGCTAAGGACAAATTTGTTTAATCTCCATCTCTTTGAGTTGTAAGGAGCAACACTCTGAATAAACATCTGCCATGAATTGTATTATCTGTCAGATGTGATATACTGCAAGTGATGATGACATTGAGGACCATTTTAATCCTTAGTTTCTGTGTGGGTTTTTTTAAAAGGGCAGTTTACCTTGGGAAATGCATAAGGGCTATCTTTTCGCCTACTTTTATTATCTTGATATATATTCATAATGAAAGGAGTTTCATGTGAAAAATGAGTTCTGAGTATGCAAATGGGACTGTAATATAACAGTTATTAAAATGGGTATATGTGTATTAAGTCATCTTTGGTTCTTATGTAACATTTTTTTCTGCCCAAATGATGGTTTGCTTGAAATGAATAAGCACCTTCTTTATTCAGAGCTCTGTGACTGTAGCTCTTGGCTCTGTATTCAACTTACCATTTTGTACAAGATTTGGATGCCCTTGCTTGGAGCATAAATGAGTGACTGAAATCCTGAGATGGAGTAAAAACTTCATATTAGATTTTCTTTGTGGTTTCTGGAATAGATGGGGGGAAATGAAGCTTATAGAGCCTGAGAAGGTACTTTTTAGCTTGGGGCAGATGAATCTCCATGTAATTGTGTCTCATTAAAAATTTCTGTGTCATTGATGTAGGAAGGTAGAGTACCAATAATTAAATTTGGCCATGAGGGGAGCAAAAGAAGGGGCTCCAAGGATTTGGGGCCCTAAGTTTTGGGGTCTTGAGTTTTTAATGGATATTAAAATCAGTGCAACTACATAAAATCCTGTTTCATGTATTTTGCTCCTTCTTCATGAACCCCACTGCTTATTAAGATCATTGGGGGAGGTCTGGAGTGGTTACTGCTGGCTAGTTTAGCAGTGACTTAAAACCGGACCTTCTCTAGGGTTGCCTCAGGACTTTGGAATGCATTCCTAAATGAAATAAGAACCTCCACATCTCTGGCTCTTTTAAAGTGATTTTTGAAAATGCATGTATTTTATCAGATTTTTTGTTTATAATGTGTTGAAGTTTTATTCATGGTTATTTTAATTTGTTTTGTGTGAGTTAAGGTTTTAATTGTTGTGTTTTAATTTGTAGATAGATAGATAGATAGATAGATAGAAGTTGCTACAGATGCTGCCACCAATATCTGGCACACAAGTTAACCTTGCCCTGCATCAGGCTAGATTGCACAACACATTAGTGATTCTCTGCCACCTCCTCTCCCTTGTCCCAGGCAGCCACATTATCCCCTCCCCACAGGAAGCCAAGTGACAAGAAGTCACAGAGCAGTCACTTTTTTCTTTTTATCCCCATTGAGAGGAATCTTTAGAAGAAATTGAATTTCGCAGTTTCAGGAGAGCCATTCCAGCCAAGAAGATTGATTATATTGAGATGCCAATATAAGTAACTGGTGGTGTGTGAAATCCTTTTGGTGTTTACCATTATGGACAAGCTGCCACTTGGTCAGCAATGGTTTATTCATAAGCAATTATGAGTGAACACGTACATCTTGTTTGCATGTGCTTTTAAAAGATGATCTTGACAGTTTCTCACAAGATTGTGCTAGATGAATTTCCTCAAACTTTGAACATTCTGAGTTTGAAAACTCTTGTAGAAATCGCTGCTTTGAATTGTAGTATTGTACTTATGTGGTGGTTGTTTTTTAAATCAAATCTCAAAATAGCTAGAAATAGAAAAGTTGTAGAAAGAATCCTTGATCCTTTTGGCCTCTTTTTTCTTTTCTTTTAATGTATATACCACCTTTCATTAAAACAATCCCAAGGCGGTTTACAGCAAAATTTAAAAACAAGATTATAAAAATGACACAGTTAAAATATTAAGCTAAAACTACAAGACAAATCTGATTAAAAAATTTAAAACACAAGTATAAAAACAATACAAAGTACAAAGAGCAGCAGCAGAGACAAACATATAAAAGCTTGGGTAAAAAGCCAAGATTTAACATGCTTTCTAAAAGCTGTGATGGAGACTGAGGAGCGAATAACCACCAGGAGAGCATTCCAGAGTCTGGGGGCAGCAACAGAGAAGGCCCTGTCCTGTGTGTACGACAACTGAGCCTCCCTCATTGTCGGCACCCGGAGCAGAGCCCCCTCAGATGACCTTGTCAACCAGACATTAACCCTTGGGAGCAGGTGGTCCCTCAGACATCCAGGGCCCAAATTGTTAAGGGCTTTAAAGGTCAAAACCAGCACCTTGAATTGGACCTGGAAACTGGTAGTCAGTGCAGCTCTTTCCAAATTGGTGTGATGTGCTCCCCTCAGGCAGCTCCAGATAAAACCCTAGCTGCCACATTTTGCACTAGCTGCAGTTTCCAGATATTCTTCAAGGTCAGCCCCACGTAGAGCGTGTTACACTAATCCAGCCATGACATGACTAAGGCATAGATAACTGTGACCAGATCTGCCCTCTCGAGAAATGGACGCAGCTGGCGCACTAGCTGAAACCCTGCAAAGACACCCCTGGCCACCACCTCCACCTGAGCTTCCAAAAGCAGAGCCGGGTCCAGTAGTACCCCCAAGCTGCGTACTTGCTCCTTCAAGGGGAGTGCAACACCACCCAGAACCGGTAAAATCTCCACATCCCGATTGGCTCTCCTACTGACCAACATTACCTCCGTCTTGTCCGGATTCAATTTCAGTTTATTAGTCCACATCCAACCCATCACGGCCTCCAGCCCCCAATTCAGGACATCCACTGACAAGGAGAGAAAGAGCTGAGTGTCATCTGCATATTGCTGACAACTCAGTCCAAGTCCCCAGATGACCTCTCCCAGCAGTTTCATGTAGATGTTAAACAGCATGGGGGACAAGACCGAACCCTGCGGGACCCCATAGGCCAATGGCCATGGAGCCAAGCAGTAGTCCTCCAGCATCACCTTCTGGACCATCCCCCCAAGAAAGGACCGGAACCACTGCAATGCAGTGCCTCCAATTCCCATACTTGAGAGGCGGCCCAGAAGGATACCATGGTTGATGGTATTGAAAACCGCCGAGAGGTCCAGCAGAACCAACAGGGACGCACTCCCCCTGTCTAGTTCCCAGCGTAGGTCATCCGCTAGAGAGACCAAGGCAGTCTCAGTCCCATATCCGGGGCGGAAGCCAGATTGAAAAGGGTCCATATAATCCGTATCATCCAAGACCCTCTGCAGCTGGGACACCACCACACGCTCTATCACCTTGCCCAAAAAAGGGCAGGTTAGAGACCAGTCTATAGTTGTTGGGTTGAGGGATCGAGGGAGGGTTTTTTAAAATAATGGTTTTCTTTCAATGCAGTCCTCTCGCTTCAAAATCCAAACATAGATTACAAGATTTGTGGCCTGAGTTAACTGCTATAAAATCACCACCAAAAATACCCGTGAATGTATATCTTTTGCTAAGATGTACATTGGTAAAATGTTCCCCCCACCACCACCCAATTAAGTTGTATGTGGGTTGTGAGGTTGGATTTAATTTAGTTTTGCTTATTTTTGGAACATGATTAAAATGTGAATTGCAGGGAAATTTGGTGGGAATGGTTTAATAGAATAGAAGTTTAACAGAATAAAAGCACAGGAGGACAAAGGTGAGAAACCCTGCTAGAGCAGTGCACAGTAGTATTTGTTTTCAGGGGTCTAGCGCTTATATGCCAGTCTTTTAATAAAATATATTTCCTCTGTTCTGTTACCACTTCAGTTTCCCTGTAGCTGATGCTCAGCTTGGGAGGCTTAGATTGCTTTAACAAGTAGTTAAAGATGCCTCATCAGAAACCCCAAAATAAACGATGGCCCTGATGTCTACCTTTTCAGTCAGGGTGCATTCAGACCTGTTCAAATCCTGGATGCTTTTAGAATTTATCTTCAGGTCTGCCCAATTGCACCTTGACTGTGCTTTAGCCGAGTGACTATTCCCAGTCATGCCCTGCTTGGATTAGCTTTAACCATATTGTGAAAATGTCCTTGGTCTCATAGGGCAGGACTGGACTAGGGCTCGACTGGACTAGGGCTCAAGGGCTGCTGCTGTGCAGTGAGTTGCCACAAGGAGCAGCAGATCCCCAGCTTAGGCAGAACCTGATAGGCAACCTGAGAGAGCTATGGCCTTCATAGTCAAAACTTAGGGACAGAGGAAGCTGCCATATACTGAGTTAGACCATAGGTCCATCTAGCTCAGTATTGTCTACCCAGACTGGCAGTGGCTTCTCCAAGGCTGCAGGCAGGAATCTCGCTCAGCCCTATCTTGGAGATGCCAGGGAGGGAACTTGGAACCTTCTGCTCTTCCCAGGACGGCTCCATCCCCTAAGGGGAATATTTCACAGTGCTCACGCATCATGATTTCCCATTCATATGCAACCAGGGCAGACCCTGCTTAGCTAAGGGGATAAGTCATGCTTGCGACCATAAGACCAGCTCTCCTCTCTGCACAAACATGGTTGTGTGCTTTTGTCTGTGGACCTGTTCTCATGACTCCTCCTAAGCATATAGCAGCAATACTCCGGGGCAGCTTTCTGTATGTCAAAGACATGCAAAACTCAGCTTTTTTGTACATGACCAGAAGTGCTCAAAGAGTTGTGGTGGTGTACAAAACGTCCATCTATGTTACATGGCATCAGCATAGCTCAATGTATTGTAGGTCAGTGGGAACCACAGCTAAAAGTGTGGATTGATTTGAAAACTGTCACAGTCACATGGTAAGAGGGTTTAAGAACAGTTCCCCCTTACATCTCCTCTAATTTGCTCTCGCTTGACTGTTTGCACCTTCTGGGCTTGGCTTATGGCTTTGGCCAATTTCTCCTATGTGTTGATAGTTTGTCTGGACCTAGTTCTCCAAAAGATTCTAGGCCAGCCTTTAAAAGTTCACCTATGGGACATGCTGGCCTCATCTCTGAAAGTTGTGAGCAATTTTAAGTTCTCAAAAGAAATTAAATAGCTTCATTATGTTAAAGCAAGCTGAACAAAACAGTGATAAAGAGTTAAATTATTAACAGCAGTATAAGGTGAGAGGAATGAACCTAATGGGTACAGGAGCAGGAGGTATATTTAGAATAGGTTTGGAAAAAATATAGAATTGCAGAGTTGAGATAAAACAGGAAACCTGCCCCAGATAATAGGAGCTTCAAAGGAAAAACCTTTTGTACCAGTGCTGGGATATCAAGACACAGAGAAGGGAGGGGCCATAACTCAGTGTAGAACACATGTTTTGCTTACAGAAGGGCCAAGGTTCAATCCTTGGCATCTCTAGGCAGGGCTGGAAATGATGCCCTGTCTAAAGCTCTGGAGAGATATTATCAGTCAGTGTAGATGAAACTGGGCTAGATGGACAAATGATCTGACTCAGTAGAAGGCAGCTTCTTACATTTTTACAAGAGTGACATTAACCATATTAACGTGTTATGTTCCATATATGTACAGTTATTCACACATTGCATTCAGTCAATATACAGCAGTACACACAACACTATTCTACTTTTTTGAGGGGCCCACTACCCATGTTGACTTTTAAAATGAATATATGAATTGTCAAATGAAAACTTGTACATGTTGTAAATCACTTTCTAGATTCCCTTCTTTCTTGGCTTTATTTCTAGGCTGTTCAGTTACACTCTCATCTACATGAAACTGAATAGTCCTGTCTGGTGACAAATTTTGTTTTCATTTTCTAAGAATATGGAGTATATATTACTGTATCTGTGCTGAAGCTATGAATCCCTACCTATAAAATTATATAATTTGTTTTGATCCAGCTTTCTTTTAATGAAGAAAACTATTATCTAGACTCAAAATGTAAATGACCCATTGTATGTTTTTTGGTGTGAAAAGTAAATGGAATGTTATGTTAAAAAAATCTGTTGACCAATAGATGATGTAGATGTTGACTGTTCCTGCCAAAACATATTACAGTATCTATACTAACTGTATTATAAAACAATTAAAAATTAAGAATTTGTTTAAGGCACCTTAAACATACATATTTGAGTACTGTTATTTATAAGTACAGTTTTTTCATTTGTCTGGATGACAAAAAGATAGCATAACCAAAGCACAAAAACATCTCACAATGTTGTTCCTTAACTAATATATTTTTAAAAATATTTATTGTAGGAAAAGCCTCTGAGCAAATCCCTGCAACGTGGAGAAGATCCCCAGTTTGATCAAGTAAGTTATGTCTGAGATAAAAAGCCTTCTCTCTTTTCCTTCCTTCCTTCCTTCCTTCCTTCCTTCCTTCCTTCCTTTCTTTCTTTCTTTCCTTCTTTCCTTCCTTCCTTCCTTCCTTCCTTCCTTCCTTTCATTTCATTTCATTTCATTTCTAGACTGTCTCATCCAAAGGCTCTGGGTGGTGCACAGTTTAAAAACAAACAAACAACAACATTAAAACAAACACCATTTAAAAACACACTGCTTAAAACAATATAAAAGCAATTTTGAAACAATTCAGGGCCATTTAAAAACCAATTAAAATACTTATGGCCAGGCCAAACAAGTAAGTTTTTAAGGCTCTCTTAAAGGCCAACAACGAGCCTAAATTATGGATATCTGCTGAGAGTGCATTCCATAGGCCAGGAGCAGCTACCGAGTCGCCACCAGATGTACTGATGGTAACTGGAGACAGACCTCTCCAGATGACCTGAATGTGCAATAGGGATCATACCAAAAAAAAGCAGCTCTCTAAGGTAGCAATAGCAATAGCAATACCAATAGCACTTACATTTATATACCGCGTTATAGCCGGAGCTCTCTAAGTGGTTTACAATGATTTAGCATATTGCCCCCCAACATTCTGGGTACTCATTTTACTGACCTCGGAAGGATGGAAGGCTGAGTCAACCTTGAGCCCCTGGTCAGGATCAAACTTGTAACCTTCTGGTTACAGGGCGGCAGTTTTACCACTGCGCCACCAGGGGCTCTTCACCAGGTAGCCCAGAGTCCATTCAGGGCTTTAAAGGTAATAACCAGCACTTTGTATTTTGCCCAGAAACATATCGGCAGCCAGTGCAGCTGTTTTAAGACAGGCATAGTATGGTCTCTCCAGGTTACTGGCTGCTGCATTTTGAACTAACTGAAGTTTCCTAACTACATACAAAGGCTGCCCCACATAGAGCGTATTGCAGTAGTCAAGCCTGGAGGTTACCAGCTGATGCACCACTGTTTTGATATTCTCTTAAAGGAATGGAAGCAACTGTTGAATCAGCTGAAGTTGAGAGAAAGCTCTCCTGGCCATAGCCTCCACCTGAGATACCAGGGTGAGGCCTGGATCCAAGAACACTCCCAAGGTGCCCAAGAGCACTCCCAAGATGTCTAAGAGGAGACATGATAGAGATCTATAAAATCATGCATGGTGTGGAGAGAGTGGATAGGGATAATTTTCTCTCTCACACACACAACGCTAGAACCAAGCTAATCCCATTAAACCAATTTCCAGGAAATTTAGGACCAACAAAAGGAAGCATTTTTCCACACAATCATAATCTATCTATCTATATATTTAATTCTCTAAGATCCCCGCTAACTGGGCAAAGAGGCACCTTTTACCGTGGTGATCCTCTTTATTTAGCAGAGGGAGAGTAACTGGCCCTATCCACCCCCAGGACAGAACCTCCAGTGACTGTTGCTGGTGTCTAGCTTATGTTTCTTTTTAGAATGCGAGCCCTTTGGGGACAGGGATCCATCTTATCTATTTATTATTTTTCTGTGTAAACCGCCCTGAGCCATTTTTGGAAAGGCGGTATAGAAATTGAATTATTATTAATAATAATAATTATAATTATAATTATGGGACTTCCGACTCCAAACAGACAAACATCTGCCACACAATACACCAGATATAACTGTAGTCGAGAAGAAAGAAAAACAAGTCAAAATGATCGACATAGCAATACCAGGGGATAGCAGAATAGAAGAAAAAGAAATAGAAAAAATCACCAAATACAAAGATCTACAAATTGAAATTGAAAGGCTGTGGCAGAAAAAGACCCAAATAATCCCAGTGGTAATTGGCGCCCTGGGTGTAGTTCCAAAAGACCTTGAAGAGCACCTCAACACCATAGGGGCCACAGAAATCACCATCAGCCAATTACAAAAAGCAGCTTTACTGGGAACAGCCTATATTCTGCGACGATATCTATAACAACTGACAATAAAATTCTGGCATCCCAGGTCCTTGGGAAGGACTCGATGTCTGGATAAAACAAAGCAGTCAATAACACCTGTCTGATTGTGTAAACAAGCAATAATAATAAACAACGTACCCGTGGCTAATCCCATGCATGGCAGCTCTTGCAAGAGTTTGGAGAGCTGCCGGATAGCCATGGGGATGAGGAAGAAAACAGCTATGGCAGCCAGCGGAGGTGGCCTGCCGGTGGAGCCATGCCGGCGGATGAGGATGACAAAATGCTTCGTGCACATCTCTAGCGTCTATACTGAAGCAAACTGTGCTTCTTGTTCATATGTCCACCAGTTAGTTCACTCATACAGTTTGCATGCACCCTAGACAGCTGTTGACTCTACTGTCTTCCGTGGGATCACACTTTGTGTTGGAAGTCAGGACTGTAAGTAGGTGCAAGGAACCACTCTTCCTTCTCCTCTACTTTCTGCTCTGGATTTGAGAGTACGAAGGCAGAGAGGAGAGGAAGTAAAAGAGAGTGATGGACTAGAGCGTCTTCCCACCACTTTCCTCTCCTCTACTTTATCTTCTGCTCTGTCTCTCTCTTCCTTTTTCCATACTGGATTTGAAAATGAGCAGCTGAGCAGATTGCTGTCACATGCCATTGTCTAAGGGGGAGCTAGATGCTCTAGCCCGCCACCTTATTTACTTTTACAGCAGCTGTACAGGTAGGTGGGGTGGGCAGGGAATCTCGGGTGATGCTGCCAAGTTAAGCAAAAGGTGGTTGGGGGTGCAGGTGCCCCTCCACCTCCTCATAATTCACTATTTGAGGCAACTACCACAGCAGGGAAATGACTTGACTAGCAAGCCAGAAGTTGCTGGTTCGAATCCCTGCTTGTATGTTTCCCAGACTATGGGAAACATCTATATCGGGCAGCAGTGATATAGGAAGGCGCTGATGAAAGGCATCGTCTCATACTGTGCGGGAGATGGAAATGGTAAACCCCTCCTGTATTCTGCCAAAGACAACCACAGGGCTCTGTGGTTGCCAGGAGTCGACACTGACTCGACGGCAAACTTTAGCTTTACCTCACTTCACCTCATGATAAAACTAAGTCTAGTTCTATTGCTATCTAATATAGATTTGTTTTTGACATCCGCATCTCTATCACAACAACCCATTGCCTTCATCTGCGACTCAGTGTATCCAGCAAGCATCCATCTCACTTTCTCTCACTTCAGCTCCTCCTGTTACTATTGTGAAATGATGTTCTTCAACAGCTGTGTCCCCGGTTTCTGCTACTGTAGTTCCTATGCTGATAGCTAACTCTGTGGTGTCTTCTATGCCAGTTCTGGAGTCAACACTGGCCTTGTCCATGCTGACTCAACCATTTTTATTACTTCGCAAAATACCACAGTCTTCTCAACAAGCTGAACATTTCCCTACTGATTGCTGCCTAGGTTCAGAAGGTGATTATTCGTCTTCCTTTGATGAAATCCACTGTGCTTCTGAGCCCACTCCAGATTATATTATGCTTGACAATAACTCAGTTTCCTCAATTGAGGATCTATGATTATGTGGAGCAAACCCTTCCAGCTTAAGTTTTAACAAGTTTACTGCCATTTAAAAACCTTGACTAAATTATTTGACGGAAGTCCTGTTGAAATTAAGTAATCCTTTAGAGTAACTTAGTAGTACTATTGAGTAACATAGTCTGGATGTCAGCCCATTTTCCAGATTGCCTTCTCTGATAGATCTCTCTATACTTCCTGCACACTTGTCAAACTAATGACAAAATACTTGTGGGAGAGATCACCTGACACTATTCTGTGTAGAAAACATTTATATGTTTCAAAAAGAGTGTGTTTTCCTTTTCTAGCATTTCCTTCTGTTCTGTTGTTGGTGAAACATCTCAGGGAGGAAATAATTAATCTTTTCAGCCCTGAACTGATGATAGAAAATGGATTTCTATGGCCAGAAAATTCTGCTCTTCATCTGCTATGGCCTAATGTATCCATCTATCAGGCCTATATGATGCACTACCACTATTTTTATGGAACCAGCCTGCTTCAAAATAAATAAATAAATCAAAAAATGTTGACCAAACTCTTCCAGTCTGAGGCATTCTATTTGATAAAGCAATAGATCAATACTGCACACCATGCTGTTGGCTGTGATTCAGAAGTTACACCACTGCCGTTGCATTTCATAAGCATGCCTGGTTTTGTTCAACCACTCTTTTATCAGATAAGATATTTTGAAGTGAAGATCTTCCTTTTTATGGAGTTAGCTTCTTTAGTTCACAAATGGATGGTGTTAAAACAACTGTCAGAGACTTATGGCTGTATGGGAACAACTGCCTTGATGACTCACATAACACAATACAAACAGTGGCAAAGGTCTTAAGGTCAAAGAGAAGAGTCTCTTGATTTCTGTCTACTCAACACACATCAAAATAGCCTCATTCTTACTTCTGGTGTTAGAAATACCACAAATCAAAAGTCTGTGTCCTTCTGCATCCGGAGATTAAGGGATTTTGATGTTGCCTTTGACTGTCTTGGTCTTAATTCCTTTGAGCAAACTATCACTCTGTTTTATGATAACCTCTAACACTATTTGGATGCATGGCAAACCATTTCATTGGATTACTAGTTTCTCACTTGTGAACCTAGGATACATGATCAGAATTTCATACCCTTCTTCCTGCTCAGGCAATTGATTGTAAACCAAATGATACATTAACCTGGCAGCATTTTAATGTATAGATTTAATGTTAGCTCTAAGCCATTCCCCCAACTGAATAACAGTCTACTTTTATTTCAGCCCTTATAATCTGTTCTAATAGAAATGTCACTCACTCCAGCATAACAGGGTGGCATTCCTGAGAAATGATGTGCACCTTTCGGGGGGGGGGGGGAGGGATCGCAAAATTGCTTTATATTTGTAGGAGGATTTTTTCAGATACATAGATAACAGTTTGGTGCCTGAATTGAACTGACATTTATTAAATTCCCTCAACTCCACTTTTTTCCTCCTTTTAGGTTTCCATTTTCCGTTTTCTGGTTTGATTTATTTTTAGTTCACTTCCATTTACCTTAAAGGCACAATGGCATTTAGACATCTAACTATCATTAAAGCAATGTATGAACGCAGGTTTCAGTGTAAAATAGTGTCAAGTCCCAGAGGATAGCATATCCGGAGTTTAACCTAAAATGTATTTGGCAGCATGAAAGCCCTCATTCAATGAAAAAGTTAGCATGCTGGATAGGATTCAGGTTGAATAGACTAGGCAAGAACTTTTTTAGGAAGAACAGAAACTCTAATTTAATAATAATCAAGACTATAAATTTTTACTCTAATTTTGAACTTTCTTTTAAGATGCATAGTATATGTACAAGATAAAACTAGTTCAGAACTGAGTGGGGAATGTATCTGGTAAAGTTGATTTGGTATTTTCTCCTTGAGTTTTCCTAATCCCTCTTGTCCAAGGTGTATGCTTGGTCTCGCTATTGGTCCTTTACCCACCTTCTCCCAGGAGCCCATAGACTTGAGTAACCCCTTCCCAGTGGCCCTTCCTAATGCACCAAAGCTCTGGCCTTCCAGCTCAACACCCTGTTTCAGGATCACCATACTCACAATAAACCTAACACCCAAGGATTGTTTTGCCTAATGAGAACGATTGTAAACTATTCTTTTTGAATGACAATTTCTCTATAAAATCTAGGAAATGAGAAGATAATCTACTTGATTTGGAAACATCAGAATATAGCATTTCATTACTTTTTCATCACTGCTCTGAACACCCTTTGGGAAAGCAGTATATAAATCTAATAATAAAAAATAAGCAACTTTCCCTCCATACAGAGTATTCTTATCTTAAGAATGTCTCTCGTACCATCAGCCCCTGAACTTATAAATAATTGGTTAGCTCGTGGTGATCCCAAGCTTGGCAATCAGCCAAACAATAGGCTGTTTTCTTAAGATAACTAAGAAATGAAGACCAACCTGGAAGTGGGGGAACAACATTCATTGTCATAAAATATAGTGAGGGTTACTACTAGCTTAGATGGCTTTTAATCAGGTGATTAGATAAGTTCAAGTCCTACCTCCAGGTTCAGCGCCACTGAATACCAGTTGCTGGAGAGCAGCAGCAAGGGAGGTCTATTTCCTCCAAATTCTGCTTTTGATTTTCCTGGAGACATCTCGTTGGCCACTGTGGGAGGCAGGATGAACTAGATGGCTGTTTGGTCTGATTCGTAAGGTCTCATATGCTCATATGTTAGTTTTTAATAAAGACCCTTTAGTCTTATGAAGGTCAGAAAGAATCTCCGCAGCAAAAAGAGAACAGTATCTGTAGTATCAAAATGCTACAAATGTTAGAATGGGAGGGGAAAGAGCTTTGTATTCCTGTTAAAGTTCTAAAAGGTTTATGATTCTACCTTCCCATGGAGGTCCCAAAAGTGTGACTGCACAGCGTTCCAAAAATGGAATAATATTGTACTGTTCTGTTCTGGCTGCCCCCAAGGGGAGGCAAGGCTAGTTTGCAGGACTTCAGCAAGATGCAAGGGAGCAAGTTGACTCCGTACCAGACAGAGGTAGGCTTAGCCCTTAAGTACCTCTGAGCTCAGACTATCTCTCCTGGACTCTGCCTCCCTGTCTGGAGAGTGAAAGCCTTAAAGAGCCTCTTTATGGAGTTTAGCACTCCTCTTCTGCTCCTGCTGAGCTTGTTGCTGGCACCGGCATGCAAATATTGGTGGTATGTGTGTGCAATGGTGTGAGAGAGGCTGGCCATGCAGCAGGCTTGAGTTCTAAGGGAGTTCAAGCCCCAGCTACTACAAATATTTCTATACTGCTCTTCAGCAAAAGTTCCCAAAGCACTTTACGTAGATATAAATAAATAAATAAATAAATAAATAAAATGGCTCCCTGTCTCCAAAGGGCTCAATAGACATTTCCCATCATAGGAGGTGGGTCTGTAGGTGGACAGGTGCCAAACCCCACAAGGCTTTGAAGGTCAAAACCTGAACCTTAAATTGAACTCGGTAGTGAATAGGCAACCAGTTCAATGACTGCAGGAGAGGTGTTACCCTGTCATATTTTCTGGCACCCATAAGTAAACGAGCCGCTGCATTCTGGACCTGTTGTAGCTTTCCGATCGTCCTCAAAGGTAACCCTAGGTAGAGAGCGTTACCATAATCTAGGCGGGAGATAACAAGGGCATGGGTCACTGTCATTAATGCTTGCCAGTCAAGGTAAGGGCATAATTGACAAATTAGATGGAGCTGGGCAAAGACACTTCTGGCTGCAGCCTCCACCTGCTGTTCAAGCAGGAAGTGTGAGTCCAAAAGAACCCCCAAATCATGTACAAGCTCCTTCGGGGCAGCGCCACCCCATCTAAAACAAGGTTTACATCCAGCTGTTGCCCGGTACGAGGGCTGAGTAAAAGTAGTTCAGTCTTAGTGGGATTCAGTCTGAGCTTATTTTGATTCATCCAGACCTTAACAGCTTCAGGCATCAAGTAAGCACAGAAACAGCATCTCCAGAATGGTCTGAGATGGCAATATACAGCTGAGTATCATCAGCGTATTGATGCAATCTCACCCCAAACTGGGAAATGACCTAACCCAGCAGCTCCATATAGATGTTAAAGAGGATAGGGGCAAGAACTGAACCCTGGGGAACTTCATAAAGGAGTGGCCATGGGTCAGAGCATCTGTCCTCAATGCATACCGACTGGACACACCTGCTAAGGTAAGAACGGAACCACTGTAAGACAGTGCCCCCGATACCCAACCCACACAGGCGGTCAAGACGGATAGCATGATCGATAGTGTCAAAACCCGCTGAGAGATCTAAAAGGACCAAGAGAGGGACACTACCCTCATCAAGGTCCCGAAGAAGGTCATCTACCAGAGCGAGCAATGCTGTCTCTGTGCTATGCCGAGGCCTGAAATCCGACTGATAAGAATTAAAATAACCAGTTTCCTCCAAGACCCTCTCAAGCTGGGCACATACAACCCTCTCTAACACCTTCGCTACAAAAGGGAGGTTGGAGATCGGCCTATAGTTGTCAAGGACCTCACGGTCCAGGGAGGGTTTCTTCAAGTGAAGGCGAACTATCGCCTCTTTAAGGGCTGCTGGTATGAAACCCTCACTTAGTGAAGAGTTAAACAACTCCCATAGCCAAGAATTAACATTCCCACCAGCTGTTCTAACCAGCCAGGAGGGACAAGGGTCCAAGCAACATGTTGCTGCACCCATACCCGAGAGAATCGTGTCCATATCCTCGACCAACTCAGTGGTGTCCCATATAACATCTCAGGGTGGAATCTCCTCTATCTTATCAGATCCTACAGTGCTCACACATCCTAATAGGATCACATCCTAATATCTTACAGTGCTCACACATGTAGTCTCTCATCCAAATGCAAACCAGGGTGGACCCTGTTTAGCAAAGGGTAGTTCATGCTTGCCCCCACAAGACCATATGGGGAGCATCTATAAATGTATCTATAAAATGAGTGAGTATCTAGCTTTTATGTCAGAGGGCATATGCGAGTTGGAGGAGCTGAACCTTCTCTGCTCGCGTACCTTAGTTCCCCATGTTTTATCACTTGGGCAGTTTTCTACCAGCCCAGCTCACTTTTGTTGTTGGAACCAGTCTAGGGCAGCAGAGCTTGGGAAAATAAAGCAGCGGGGAGGAGTGTGCTCTCACCAGTGTGCCTCTTTTGATGTAAAAATCATACATCCCTTCTCCCATTTTATATGTGAATGGGGACAACAAGTGGGGGAGAGTTTGTCTCCCCTCATCAATTTTCATATTAAAATTAGACCCTTGATATGTGAGTGGGGCAAGCCCATGAATATACGAAGTGTGGTTGCCATTGTCATGTGTAGCTTGTCCTTTAGGCATGCAGATAGATTTATTAATGATATTGCAGTGTAATTCAATTTTAATTTTGACAGTTTAATAGCCTAAGTTTTAGTATTATATGTGGGGGAGGGAGACTACAGGCATGCTTTAGTTGATTTATTTCACAAATTGTGCCAAGATAACCATAGAGAAAGCATTTAGACTACATTTAATGCCCTAGGAACAGAAGGTTTAAACAGCTCTGTGCTTGTGTAGACCTGGTATCTTCAGGCTGTACACTATGTAGTTCATTTAAGATGGAAGAACATGATCATTTTGTGTAACAAGGACACATTTGTACGTCTGCACACTCCCCTTCAGCAGCAACACAGAGCTAGAATTCATCTCGCCACTAGCTTTGATTCCAATAAATGGAGGAGTTGAGTAACCAGCTTGCTGACTAGACTTTCCTCCCTTCCTGTACTCTGAGAGCCAGTCTTTGCAAATTCCACCCTTCCTTCCTGCCTTATAAGACCAACGACAGAGAGATTAAAAAAGCGAAAGACACGCTGTGTAAATATACCAGAGGACATACAGCATGTGTGTATTTAATTTGCATTACTTTTAGCATACACTTCAGTAATTTTAGAGTCTGTAGGTAGAGTTGCATGTGCTGGACTCCTGCTTGCAGCAAACCTAGCTTGAATGACATATGGCTGCTGTGGTGAAGAACAGTGCACACAGTCAAGAATGAGTAACTCCATTAAAATGTCTTGCAGAATAGCACCTGCACTAAATCTAGAGTGACAAAGTTAGGAAAGCATCTGCCACACTGATGAAAACAAATACCCACAAGTTGCCACTAAAGGGCTAAAAGGCTAAACTCCTTTCTCCCAGCACTGTAGTTCCAATCAATTTGGTAGGACCCTATGACTGCTTTGAAGAAGAAAAGGAAATGTCAGGCAATACAGTCACAAATCTCCTGGTCTTACCTACTTTGGCCCTGAAAAAACCCATGGCGGGAAGCAGAATGTAATGAACAAAGGAGCCATCATGTGGCCACTTTCATAGCAGCCATCATGTGACCACTGTCAGCCATTTGCCATCTTTGAGGGAGAGACCAGGCAAGAAGACAACTAGGTGTCAGAATTCAGAGCAAATCTATCCACTAAAAGTTATGGTAGATTTTTAGCAGAGAATATCTGGATATGCATTTTCATGTCTTGTACTTCTTTTTTTCTGCAGGTAATAAGCTCAATGAGCTCCCTTTCAGAATATTGTCTGCCTTCTATTCTGCGCACTTTGTTTGACTGGTATAAAAGGCAAAATGGCATAGAAGATGAATCTCATGAATACAGACCAAGAACTAGCACTAAATCCAAAAGGTACACTCCTAAGCAGATCTTAACAGGCACATCTTAAGTGTGTAAACATTTGCATTGCACTCTTTCCAGGGATCCAAATTCACTAGCCAGACGTTATTTGTGGTCGCCATCAATTCCCCATCTTCCCTCGGATCTTCTCTCCTAAGCAGAGGGCTTAGGAGAGAAGGTCTTCTGTCATTTGCACTATGGAGATGGTATGCAGTGGTAGAAGCCCTCTCCTACTGCTCAGAAAGGATTCCTACAGATTCTCAAAAATGGCAGTGGAAAATAGCCCACTGGTGAGGCTAGGTGAGGAGATCTATGTGGTGCTGGGTGTCCACCATGCTCACCAGGGGGCTGGGGGCATTCACCACTGGAGAGCTGGCAAGTAGGGGTGTGCACAAAACCACCTGGCCCAGTTTGGTTCGAGTTCAAACCAGATCCAAACTGGACCAGGCCAGTTTGGTTTTGCCCCCTTAGACCCCCCACCCCTGGTTTGGTTCAGTTCGGTGTGTGTGGTTCATTCGTTTTGTAAAAACGTGTGTGTGTGTGTGTGTGTGTGTGATATAAAAAGGCTCTACGTACTGCTGAACTGTGGGGGGGGCAGTATTTGGTCGGGTCGAGCCGAACCGGGGGTGGTTCGGCTTGACCCCAAACCTTTGAACCAAGCTGGTTTGATGTTGAACAGGTTCAGATTCAAGCCTGTTTGCACATCCCTACCGGCAAGTGGATTTGTAGATACCTAACTCCTTCCAGTAGCAAATACATAAAATGTGGATGGTATATTCATGTGTACATATACTTAGAAGAAACCCTGGCCCAATCTTTGCTTATGTTTTTCTGTATTTCTTTTGGTCATCCAGTGTGTTAAAAGTATTAAGCTTTCTGTTTTGTATTCAAGAATGAAAATAAATATAGTCAGATATATTTTTAAAGAGTGGAGAAAGAATCCGGCCACACACAGAGAGGTTATCTGAACTGGTGGCCCTGAGTAATTTTGAGGACGATCCAGCCAGTGCATGGTGTGGCCTCTTAAAGTAGGAAAAAAGAAAATGAAGGGAAAATAAATTTTAGCATCTGAAATAGATGAATATGTCAGATTTGGTTTTGTTCTAGTTTCCTCTGACTTTCAAATGCTGCTTCCTTTTTGTTAAAGTTCTATTTTGATTTTTCAGATCTGAAGATAAAACTATTTGTTTTAGCTGCTAAGGACATGATGAAATACCTTAAATTGTTCTTGTTTGATTTTGCAGTGATGAACAGCAACGAGACTATTTAATGGAAAGAAGAGATCTTGCTATTGATTTTATTTTTTCATTAGTATTAATAGAGGTTTTGAAACAGGTATGTCCATTTAAAATGTTTAATTAAATGTTACTCCCTGTTCCTAAGCACGCTGACTTGGGATTTATTTCCATTAGGCTTGCTTCTAAGCAAGCAGACTTAGAATTGCCTATTAAATGGTCTGAATAATGGCTTTCCATGTTGTCTCCCCGAAGTCAGTTTAATAGATGTTAAGGTCGTTCACATGACTGCTAGGGTTGGGGAGGGCTGGGGGAAAGCAGGATCCTACCTACCTTCTCCTACTTGACAACCAGTTCCTTCAGGCGCATGCCCTCCTACCTCACTTTTAGCCCGGGTTTAAAACCCAGGCTACCTGGTGGAGGAATACCAGGATTGGGAGCAATCCTAGTCGGAAAAGGCTGGTTGTGAGAATGACTCATTGTATACTATTAGGGAAAGTGGCTAGGGTTAGGGAATTTCAGCTTTTGTCCAAATCATGGTTTTGATTTGTACTTATACATACATCAGCTTACCAAATAAGCTGCCTGATGTTTGGTGTTCATTGCCACATTACTAAAAAGGCAAATCTGAAGAATATCCTGGATTCCAAATGCAAATGTTTGCTTTAATGCACTAGTCAGTTCAGCTACTAGTTTTCCCAATAGAAATGAAAGAAGACCAGGAGACAGGGCTGTTGGGAGGAGAGGAGAGACCCCCATCTTACTGGTCTGTTATTGTCACTTTTCTCCAGTCTTTCCTGAAGAGAGAGATGATATCTACAAGTGTGAGCAAGGCTCCTCCTCTTGCTGATGTGTTGTAGCCTTAGACAGTATATCAGCAAGAAAAGCTCCCCCTACCTCCCACTTCCTGGACCTTCCCAGTTTGTGTGCTTTCTGTCTCTTCTTCTTCCTGGGAAAGGCAAATGAAAGAGGAAGCACACCAGGAAGATTCTACATCTCATTTGCATGCTCAGTTCTCCATCTTTTCATCCCCATAAGGTATTTCAAGGAATGCAAAGTGGAGGGGATGAGCAGCTGGTGGGGCCAGGCATTTCCTTCAGGAGGCTAATATTTACCTTTTTAAATTCAAGAATAACTTGCTGCAATGCTGATATAAACTTGGCCTGCACTGTTGTTTTGTTGCAACAAAGCTTTCCCCCCTATAATCCAGGACCGTAGATGCTTGTTGGAGTGGGAAGAAGAGCTAAAAGTGTTGTACTTTCGAGGTTTACTGGACCATTGTGAAACAAGCATTCATAGGTAGCAATATTTGTTGTCTTTATGCCAAAAATTCAATTTTTCAGTGGCATGAAGAATTTATACAGAGGTAATTCTAGTGCTGTGGCTTATTTTATGGGTAAATTGAACATGACGCTCACTGGGTTAGATTGGCATTTGGTGTGCTCTAAGGACATATGCTTTATCTCTCCAGATAAGATGAGCTTCTGATCTATGTTAAAAATGCCTTGGGATGCTAGAAAGGAATGCTGCTAATGGTCCCTGAGTAGTCCTGGACTTCCATAGAGATAGTACCGAATGCTAAATCTTAGTAGCTTCCTGAGTTTTAAAATGGAGAAGGAGCTTAAGAAAGTACAGAGACTGACAAATGGTTTGACAATAGAGAGGTGTGTGTGTGAGAAATTATATAGAGGGAGCAGCGTGTGTGGGGGGAGGGGGGAGGATTTCTGAAGTATCTAACAGGGAGTGGACATGAACCTAGTTCTCCGAGAAATGCCCCATACATCTGTCTTAGTTATATGTGACCACTGTTCAGCCAGCTTAAGTGGCACAGTGGGTAAATGCTTGACTAACAAGCAGAAGGTTGCCGGTTCGAATCCCCACTTTTATGTTTCCCAGACTATCGGAAACACCTATATCAGGCAGCAGCGATATAGGAAGATGCTGAAAGCCTTCATCTCATACCGTGCAGGAGGAAGCAATGGTAAACCCCTCCTGTATTCTACCAAATACAGCCACAGGGCTCTGTGTGTGCCAGGAGTCAAAATCAACTTGACGGCACACTTTATCTTTACTTTTACCTTTACTGTTCTTTCATTCTTAACTTTCCCCTCTCTCAGATCAAGTACAAAGTCTCTTCTTTGCTTTTTGAAGGATAGTGCCTGGTAATTTAAAGAAGCACCTTTCTAGCCTTTCCAGTGTTTGAATAAATGGAACAAAATACTACTCTGATACCTCAATCCTTAACACAATTTCTAGAAAGTCTATAATATCAGAGAAACTTGCTTCTAAGTAAGCATGCTTAGAACCTGCTATCCGTGGTCCTGACAGCAAAAGGCTATGTGCTTACTTTCCCATTTTTAAACTGGATGCAGACTCACCTTTAGAAGAGAACTCTAAAAATGGGACAGGCCATATATGCAACAGAATGGAGACATGACGGAACTTTTCCTTCACACACTTTAGCATCCTTGGATTTTTGGAAAGGGAGAGAGAGCCAGTGGGTAACGAGAAAAAAAATCTGCACAAATGCAAGCTGTATTGTATCTGTATACTGTATAGTAGCAGCCATAAAGGCATGAATTGTGCTAGCTCTCTTTGTGTATCTTGTATTGTGAATTATACTGCTTTAGTAAATTCATTTGATGGGAAATAAAGACACTGATGTTCTTAAACATGTGACAATCTAATTGGGGTTTATTTTAAAGGGTTATGGGGTTACGCTGGCATTAGCTGCTTCCACTGACATGACCCTTTTAGTCTGCTTCGAGAGTCTTGCTGATGACGTTCTCACAACTCAGTTATGTTTTGATTTGGTTTGTTTTTTTCAGATTCAGCTTCATCCTGTAATAGATGGTTTGGTACATGATGTTATTAATTTGGCGTTCAAGCACTTTAAATACAAAGAAGGGTAAGGCTCTTTCTCATACAAAGTATCAACGTTTTAAGCCATGTTTTCATTAACTGTTACTTCAGATTAGCTCATAACTCACTAGGTTCTCTGCTTAATATGAGAGAAGCTAAAGTAAGGATTGAGCAGGAGCATGGATGTCCCTTTAAAGAGAAGTACATACCAAAGTTCCAAGAGAGAAAGAGAGAGAATATGTAGTTCTCTTTCCAAATATACTACAAACTTGAGTCAATTTTATACCAGTCTAATTAACATGGCTTCCTTTAAAGAATCCTAGGAGTTTAGTGAGAATGCTGAATGTAAGAAATGTATAGCCTCATTTACAAGATTACAGTTCCCAGATAGAGAAAACTCTCACTTAAATTGGTTTAAGGCTATATATTAGTCTGGTTGTCCACCCACTTAACAGCATGGGTTGTTATAAACTCATTATAAAGCTTTATTTTCTGAAGACCATGACAGGGGAGAACTCTGAGATATCATCACAAGTTTGGTGTAAAAAAAAGTCTTGTGGAATTAGATCTTTCTTGTAGAGATCAAGTGAGGAATGTACTCAGTACATGAAGAATTTGTGTGTGAAATTCTTGTGCCCCCTATAGGTGCCCCTATAGTGAGCACCTAATTATCTCTGGTCATATAAAGTCAACCCCACTTTACTGTTAATTTGTGCTTGTTCAACGTCCTGTTTTATTCTCAGACATTTAATTTATCTCTTGCTAGGTACCTTGGTCCTAACACTGGAAATATGCACATTGTTGCAGATCTGTATGCTGAAGTAATAGGCGTGTTAGCGCAAGCAAAGTAAGTACATTTAATGAGCAACGTAATGGGATAAAATGAGATCTTTTACTTATTCCGTTCAGAAAGCCTGGATATTCTGTATATTCCTTCCCTGAAGGAGAAATTAAAAGAATAACTCATTCCACTTATGGGCACTCTGTTTATCAAGCTGTGTCTTGGCATGGAGACCTATGAAATCACAGAAGGTAGAGAACAAACTTCCTTATCTGTTCAAGCGATTTAAAATAAATTTCACGTGGGCTTACGGGGAGCTTCATTTTTGCCATTTATGGAAAGCCTAAAGGAAGAGACTTTTCATAACCTGAATCATTTGGCAAAGATGAAGAAGATCCATGACAAAACCCAAAAGTGATTTTTAATGTCATATGACTATTTCATTTTGCTTGGTACATTGTTGAGCAGAAGTTTCTCTCCTCTGCAAACTGCCCTGCAAAACAATATTCTAATATTTGTTGATGAGGGGAATATTGAAAGGATTCATTCTTTCTGAAAAAAGTAGTTCCTATCTGTCTGTGATTTAGATAAGTCCATATTAATTTTGGATGTAAAAGATAAAATTACCTTTCATAGGTAACTTGCAGTCCTATCACAATCTTCTCAAGAAATGAGAAGTAGCAGTTTTATTATTATATCATAAATAAAGCATAGCTAATTTTTAATTATGTTTCCCATTTCTTTATTTGTTCTGTACTTCACATTGTGAATGGGTTGAGTTCTGGATCTGAGTTGGTTCAGATCCTGATAAACGCACAGATGACCCTCTAGCCATGCAGCTTGTCCAAGTATTGGTAGCTGCATTCACCAATTCAGTTGTCATATAGCATGGCAAAGCTATATAGCATGGCTATATAGATGATCCTCTAGCATCAGAGGTCCATGACTTTCAGTCTTATATATAGATATTGTAGGATTTATTTGCAAATTTTCTTTCCCCCCTGAACATCACTAGTCTTGTTATCAGACTGCTGCTTTGAAAGAAATGCCATTGTAACTTTTCTTAAAGATTTCCAGCTGTGAAGAAGAAATTCATGGCAGAGTTAAAAGAGCTGCGGCATAAAGAACAGAGCCCATATGTGGTTCAAAGCATTATCAGTCTAATAATGGGGATGAAATTCTTTCGTATTAAGATGTATCCGGTGGAGGATTTTGAAGCCTCTCTTCAGTTTATGCAGGTAATGTGGTTCCATATTGGGTTTGAGCTGCTCTTCCTTTCGATAGGGTGCAGTGTGAATGCTTTACAATCAGTGAGATTCCAGTAACGGATTTTGGTGGTATATGGATTATTAAATGGTCAGATTTTAAAGAAAAGTGAAGAATAGGAAGCGCTTGCCATTCAAGGTTGGTTGGGGGAAAGTCATTACTTTTCCTGGTTGCTGCTACCACAGGCTTGCTCCTTGATTGTTAGTATGTGTGGGTTTGGGAGGTGGGGCAGATTCTTCTTTTTAATCCAGACCTTAAAAAAAGAAGAAGAAGAAGAAGTGGGCTGATTAAGATGTTGTGGAACCACGGTTAAAGATTGGTTCCATATGACATCCCCGAACCTTAGGAGCACACACTGCAGCCTTCCCTTCTCATGTGAGTATCTACTCCTAATTTAGGCTATGATAAACAAAGATTGGTTGTGATGTCCGAACCAACCCATTTTTGTTTGTTCTAGCCTTACTTGAAGTGAACCATGATATGTAAGTCACTTTAAATTTTGGATATTGATTATGCTTTGTTTCAAGTAAGAAAGTTAGAATAAACTACAAACGGTTCAACTATCATGATTGATCTTGGTTTATTCTAACTTAAATTGGAAGTAGACGTCTGCGTGGACTGAGGAGGGGGAAGTATGTGCTCCTGAGTCTTGAGGACATCATGCGGAACCAGGCTCATGATTCCACATAACATTTGAACTGGCCCAATGAAGAACTCTAAAGCTAAGGGGGGGGGACACTTCATGCTTTAACAACAAAGCAGACATCTTTATCCTAGTCATATGCAGCTTCTTTCTGTTTCATTGGATTCCAGGAATGTGCACACTATTTCCTTGAAGTTAAAGACAAAGATATCAAGCATGCATTGGCGGGACTGTTTGTTGAAATTCTTGTCCCAGTTGCTGCTGTAAGTTAACTCTTGTTTACATGATATTTCAAGTTGGATTAGAAAAGCCAACTTGAGGCAGAACGTCATGCTGACTTGAAGTCTCTTTCTAGGCTGTTAAAAATGAAGTGAATGTCCCCTGTCTGAGGAACTTTGTTGAAAGTCTCTATGACACAACGCTGGAACTCTCTTCACGAAAGAAGCACTCACTGGTTAGTAATGCTGAAGCTAAAGTCCTTTGTCAGGAATATCTTTAGGCCAGTTTCTTTTAAATAATTCTCAGAAGGGGTTCCAAAATACCTGACTCAACACACGGTACACAGACTATTGTTCAGTGCTAGAGCACATGCTTTGCATGTAGCAAATCCCTGGTTCAATCCCTGGCATTTCCAGGTGGTGCTGCAACCCCCCACCCCAAACCCTGTTGCAAATCCTAGAGAGCCAATGCCAGTCAGAGTGGATAATATTGATTATTTATTGATTATTTATTGATTGATTTGATTTGTATACCGCCCTTCCAAAATGGCTCAGGGCGGTTTACAATTAAAACAAACCACTAAAACAGTAAAGAGCTAAAACAAATTAAAAACAATATAAGAACAATTAATAATTTAAAAACATTTTAAAACAACAATTAAAAGCTCCAAAACTGGGTTAGAATGTTAAAACAGATTAAAAAACCCTAGAAAGCCAGGCTAAACAAATACGTATTAAGGGCTCTACTGAAGGCTAATAGAGAATTCAAATTGCGGATTTCCACAGGGAGTGCATTCCACAGCCCCGGAGCAGCTATAGAGAAGGCCCGCCTCCGAGTTGCCACCAGACGAGCTGGTGATAACTGGAGACGAACCTCCTAAGATGACCTTAATGTGCGGTGGGGATCACGCAGAAGAAAGCGCTCTCTAAGGTAACTCAGGCCTAAGCCATTCAGGGCTTTAAAGGTAATAACCAGCACTTTGTAATTTGCCCGGAAACAGGAAGTGCAATTGTTTCAAAATAGGCGTAATATGGTCTCTCCGGGTTACCCCAGAGACCAATCTGGCTGCCGCATTCTGAACTAATTGAAGTTTCCGAACTACGTACAAAGGCAGCCCCACATAGAGCGCATTGCAATAATATAAACCTATATGGACCAGTGGTCTGACTCAGTACAAGGCAGCTTCAAATGTTCACAGTAATTGCTCACTTTGAAAGTGGGAACTCATATCTTTTAACCCTCAGTTTGTTTTAACTCATTTGTGATCTGGATGTATATCTTTCTAATGAATCTAGACATATTGTTGGTCTCTGACTTTTAAAAAATGTTTATAATTTCTCTTCCATCATCTGTTACTCTTCATTCTTGCAATTATTATGGAGAAGAGAAGGAATTACTTACAAATACTGATTAATAGGGCACTTTTCAAGATCAAGCAGCATTTTCCATGTACAAAGCAATAGGACAGTCTCCTCAAAATAGCATTACCCTCTGCCTTCTGTGTCTGCTAAATAGAATTCTATTTCTTCTTGGGAAATTAATAGTGGCATAAAAATGTATTTTTGGGAAGCAGTAGTAGAGCTGGATTAAATGAAGATATGAGTCAGACTGACACAGGATGCCTCAAGCATTTTGCCTTTCCAGCTGTGTCAGAGAAATTCCACATTGTAGACTCTGCTAATCCATTCTGAAATCTTGGACCTTTACAAAAAGTTGTCTTCCTTACTTTAAGTACAAAGAGAGGAAAGGAAGGTCTTCAGCATTTATAGATAGCCCTGTGGATATTAGGCAGCAATGCTACTTCTTTCCTATATGTTAAGTGTAGTTTAACTATGTGATATATACATCAGGTTATATTTTCATTCAGCTAAGTAGTGTCAAAAAATACATTGAGGCCTACAAATATTAGGAATTAGTGGTCCATGTTCATAACCTTCACACTATGCAATACTTCATAAGCAAATTATAATACTGGGCATGATCCAACCAAATTTAGGTACTTGTAAGTCCTGTTAGTATCAATGGGAAAGATTCAATCACATGCCTGATTCTCCCATTGAAAGCAATAGTACTTAAAAGGGGTCTAACTTCAGCTAGATTATGCCCATTTGATTATAAGACCACCAGCTACAGCATGTATTACTTTGATGGAAAGGGGAGTGCACCCCCCTTAGATTGCAATGCTACATGTGATTAGTGAGATTTCAAATTGAAGTGACAAGGATGGGTATAAAACAGTTAAAATACATCATGGATTTGCCTACTTTGAAGAATATATTCTGCTTTCAAGATTTGGGTTTTGAAAGCATTGGAATTTGGGGGATTGGCGAAGGATACAGGGAAAGAATATAGACAATAGGTAAGCAGAACACAAAATAGTAGCCATGATGAAAGTACAAGAATTTAGATACTTTTTTTATATATAAAGGTAAGCTTACGGCTCTTCTTGCTTCCTGTTGTCTGTCTGTCTCTTTATTTGCTTTTAAAAATCTGTATATTTAATTCACTAAGACATACCCGTGGCTAATCCCATGTGTGGCAGCTCTCGCGAGAGTTTGGAGAGCTACCGGATAGCCACAGGACAGGTGGGAGGGAAGAAAATGGTGGCTGCAGTGGTGGTGGCCGGCCAAAGAAAACAGCTGGCTGGCAGGTGGGTGGCTGCGGCCGGACAGTAGACAAGCGGCCAAGTGGCTGCTAGCGGCAGCTGGCTGGCCGGTGGGCAGCCAGAAAACAGCGATGGTGGCAGGGCAGTGCAAAAGAAGAATATGGGTGTGGTGGGCAGGCAAGAAAGCGGAGGCAGGTGGGGTTGGAGGAGAAAGCGGCCACGGCGAGCTAGGGGTGCAGATGCTTTGTGCTGGATCAGCTAGTTATATATAAACTGCTTTGAGAGGCCTTGACCTGAAAAGTAGTATGCCAAAAAACAGAATATACATGTCTCTGGCTGTGGTTGATGATAGTTCTTCAAGCTGTTGCAAGCCTGATGTAAGTAGCCTCCGGGAAATGGCTACCCGGAAGAACCTGGCAACAGACGACAGTTGGAAGGTGGGGTTTCTTCACCATGGGGTTGCAGATGTAAGAGGGGTCCTGGCTGCCATATCTTCTCTGCAGCAGCAGAGGTTGGGAGGGACAAAATGGTAACAATCCTCACCCCAGCCAGCTATTTTAGTTGCTACTGTGCAATGTAAATGTGACCCAGGAAAACTCTGGTGCTGCAATCATCAAGATTTCCCCTAGCAGCCATTTTATCCTTATAGAGCCATTAATACATCACCTGATAGATTTACTTAGAATTAACTGAACAGTATTTAAATGCATCATTCAGTTTCTTACTGGGAGCAGTTGTTCTGGTAACATTATATAACTACTAAAATAGTGCTTGTTCCTGGTTAATGGAAGAAGAGTGCACTTCTGAAATGGCACAGAGTGTGGAAACACGAAATCTGTTCGGATGTGCACTGTGCACTGTTAATCCAGATCTGCCCATAGCACCAAGATCCCCACATATCCATGGATTTGGAGCAGAGCAAGGACTTGCAGAAATTTACAAGTGAGAGTGATGTGCCTAAATACACGAGTGAATTGTTGAAATTCAGCAAGTCAGATGTATACAATTATTCACTTTTTACTGTAATTCCCATCTGAATGTTATATGAACCATTTCTTTGCTACTGCAAAATGTTAACCCACATGTTGGATGTTCTGGATAATACTAGACAGTCATCTTTGATTTGTTCTAATAAAACAGTAACTCTACATTTATACAAGTAATCATAAAAATTCATAACAGCTTCAGAGAAGCATTCCTTTTAAACTATGATATTGAACAATGTGTTTATGTTGGCTGCTGCATATATTGTAGCACAGAAGAGAGATGGGCCTCTAATATTTACCATGGATCTGGTGCTAAATGAGCTACTTCTTTTTGTTGTCATTCAAATAATTCTGTGTTGTCTTTTTCTCCTATTTAGGCTTTGTATCCTCTGGTAACATGCCTGCTTTGTGTCAGTCAGAAACAGTTCTTTTTAAACAGATGGCATATTTTCCTCAACAACTGCCTGTCCAATCTCAAAGTTAGTATCTCTCCTTTTTATTTTATAATCTTTGTTAGCTCTTGGTATGTGTCCCATTAATCTACCTCATATTGCATTGATGTTGTTGAAAGGTGTTATTTACCACTACCTATTAGCATTGCAAGTAACTGAGAAAAACGGAGAGGATAAGAATTTAATGGGAAACAGAGCAGACCAGACAGTTCTCTCCCTCTTCACAGGTATTGGGTTGCATTTTAGTTGTGGGGCAAGAATTCAAACTCACAGGACTGGGATGGCAGATATAGTCCTGAACATTCTTACGTTCTTTATGGAACATCTTAAGTTCCATAGCAATCTAGTGGTGTACCAAGTAATTCTGTTTAGAATCTGATTATAAAAGAAAAAGACAAACATCCTGTTTCTTAAATTACTTAAATATGTTGTACAGAACAGTTTTGCCTTTGCCAAGGGGTTAGATAAGGGAGGAATGCTTATGTTTTTTGTTTGTTTTTGTTCTACCCTTCCAACTATTCTATTGTGCCATGAATATTTATGTATTTGGATGGCTAGGTTTCCCATACTTGCTGATTGAAGCATGCCTTTTAATGTCAAATGAATATATGATTGGTAAGGAAAATAACTGAAGGGCGAATCTGCTGTCAATTTTGTATTCAGTTATTAATAATACAATATATTATTAATATAATACCATTAATTAGTTATTAATAATACCATTTTTTTTTTTTACAAAAGAGTCACAAAATATCTGTTGAGCAAAATAGTGGCCAAAAATGAACTTGGAGGTCATTTCTGGCCATCCAGGAACCGCAGATAGGTGGATAATTTCTATTTTTTCAACCACATACAAAGTCGGTTCTATATTGTCCGACTGAGGATACACAAAGCTGGGGTACCTGGACTACAGAAAACGATGGCCACGTGTATACCTGAGTGCCAAACTAGATAAGAAACAAATCACATGACCTTGAATTTTGTTTTTAATGTAAATTGCAGCTGTGTGGGCAGGAGCAACCTACATAAGGGCTGTGACATGAGAGGAGGATTATTTTCATCCTTTCTTGCCACTGCAGTTTAGGGTTGTGCACGGAACCAGTTTGGAGGCCCTATATGGGCCTCCCTAACCGTTTCGATTGGTAGGCAGTTCTGCCAGTCCATCGGGGCGGCAGCGTACCATGTGCATAGGCACATCGTTACTTGGATCACTTCCGGGAGATGTGGTGACGGGTTGGCAGGGAGATACGCTGCTGTCCTGAGGGGCTTTAAGAAAAAGGAGCGCCAGCAGCCAAATGCAGCGGGAAGGATGTGCACCCTCCCCCGCCCTTAAAGATGCACCTCCACCCACTGCCGTCGAACCACCCCTGCCTGGTTCCATGCACATCCCTACTGTAGTTCCAGTCTGAATAGGGGGCCCTGTGACTGCTATTTCCATTAAAACACATACACACACAAACACACAGGCAATGTCAATTGTCATGCCTAGTTTGACCATAAGATAGGGGTGTGCATGAACTAAGGAACTCTGTAAGGATCCATGATCCCTCACAACTGGGTCTTCTTGGCCTGCACAGAAGGCCCACGGAAGAATCTATAGCTACATATAGGCGCTCTCTGGCCCTTTAAGGCGTAGTATCAGAGCCTACAAAGGCAGCTATACAGCGCCTCCCTCTTCAATTCCTTCTCATCCGGCACTTGTGCTGCCTTGTGAAGGATCTGCTCCTGTTCCCTCATTCTTGTAAGAAAGTGAATATTGTTATTTGGACTGTTTTCTTGGTTTTGACTTGAACTGTTTTTCTGACAATTCTTTATCTAACTCTCTGTGCTTTGACCTGGACTGTGTTTTTGACTATTCTTCTTTCTCTCGGATTTACTGCTCAATTTGGATTGTTTGATCTCGAACCGTTTTTGACTGCTCTCTGGACTTGACAATTTATCTCTGATTAGGCTGACCTCGGATAGTTTTTTGGATTTGGCTCTGTCTACTCCTAAAAATTTTAAAAGGTGTGCGACCTGCAGGGGAGCTGTGCCCTCCTCTGATGGCCATGCTGACTGCCTCATATGTTTGGGGGATAGTCATAATACCAGTACCAGCAAGGTCTGTTTAAGCAGGGAATTACAACTGAAGGTCTCTTCGCAATAAAATATTCTCCATCCAGGGACCCCAAGGCTGAGCCCACTGTCACCGCCGAAATAGGTGCTGTCTAGCCTTTCAGCACCATTGACATCCACTGCAGCACCGACTCTGTTGACATCTGTTGTGTCTTCAAGTGTGGGTTTTAAGAAGCCCTTGGAGAGAGGCCGTGAGCACTCTTGGAAACATAAGCATGACTGACACCGCTCATCTACAGGAGAGCCGCACAAGAAGCATGAGAAGCACACTTTGTCCTTGACACTAAGTTCAGCACTATCCCCTTTGCAAAGTTGCACTCGACCCTGAGTTCGACGCCTAAGTCATTGACATTGTCTACCATTAAGACCTTGTCGCCTTCTACAGCACAGCTGACCACCTCGTTTTCACCTCGGCCTTTGTCTTCTTCCATACCTCTGACGTCGGGAGCTTCAGTTCATCGAGGGACTTCAGCACGCCAGGACGCTTCTCCACATAGACGTGCACAGCTCTGACTCCACCAGCATCGACCCCTACTCTTTTGGCTCCAAGGTCTTCGACACCTGTGCCTGCTCTTTTGGAGTTGACCTCAGCTCCTTCAGGCCTGAGGCACTCACTCTCACCAGTGTCTATGGCTTCAGGCCCTACATCGACGGCGCCCACAGTGACAGCAACGCCACAGGCACAGACCTCTCTCAAGTCGACTGCTCTTCACCTCTCACCTGTGCGTTTGGCGTTGCCTTCGCCCATCATCATCTCCCATGGGTTGATGCCTGTCCGGTCTCCTCTCCGCCTTTCGCTGTTGCAGCCTGCTACACCTTCTTTGGATCCTCCAGCACTGGCAAATCTGCTTCGACAGAAATCGGAGCACCTATTCAGCTCTGCAAATTCAGTGCCCCCAGGCTCTACTTTCAAGGGTTTCACTTTGTCCCAAGGTCTTCACACTGATGAAACTGGCTCGCCTCTGTCTATTCCCAAAACTCCTACGGGTGGCCCTTCTACCTCTACACCGGTTTGCCCATCAGCTGTACCCTGGAAGTAACGCTTCCATTTTTCTGCCTCCCTTGTCCCAAGGGACCCCCTGGACCCCAGAGGCCTTTGACCCACCACATTTGAGGGCAAGGGAACATTTCCATTTACAACTCCCCGACATTGCCATATGACTTCCAAGAATATAGAATATGGAAATGGATGCGTCTCCACAAGACTCTTCCAGCACTTTTTACTCTGGATCCGGCTGATCTTTTTAAATGCCCTGCCAAACCGGCTGCCCTTTCAAGGCCTGCTACACCTATGCTTAGGGCTCCACTGTTTGTGCCTGTGCTGCCAGTATCACTTGCTCCTGAGCTGCCATCTGTGCCTGCACCAGGTCCAGCAGCTCCTACGATACCTTCTGTGCCTACTCAGCCTGTTCCTCCTGCAGGACCCCATCCCAGGATTCTGTTACCTGAGGATCCTGATGGGGGGTCTTCTTCTTCGACAAAAATCGAAGCCTCAGGACCAATCCAAGCAGTCCTTTTAACAATGAGGACCTGGAAGTAGCTATCCCCCTTCCCTCAGCCTCTATCTATCTCGCCCCCTTCCTTCCTTCCTGGCATCAAGTGACACCAGACGCTGAGTGTTTTGCATAGTGACCAGTGGCTGTGCTGTTGAATTTGACTTTTTACCCACCCGTGAGGGCATAAAATACACCCACTCAACTCCTATCCTTGAAGAAGAGGTTTCTTCACTGCTCCAAAAGGACACCATAGAACCAGTTCCATCTTCTTCCATGCATTCCAGCTATTACTCCAGATACTTCAAGGTTCCTAAGCATGATGGTGGATCCGTCCCATCCTGGACTTAAGGGAGTTGAACAAGTTTGTCAAAACTTCCAAGTTTTGCATGATCTCCCTGCAGTCCATTCTTCCATTGTTGTGGGAAGAGGAGTAGTTTGTGTCCCTAGACGTAAACGACGCCTACTTCCACATCTCCATAAAGCCTCGGCATCACCCGTTCCTATGTTTCTGCCTGGGCACAAGGGCGTACCAGTACAAGGTGCTCCTGTTTGACCTTTGTACCACCCTTAAGAGTTTTCACTAAGTATATGGCAGCCATCATTGCCTATCTGCGTGTACAGGGTGTCTCTGTGTTCGCCTATTTAGATGACTGGCTTATCACGGCGAGAGAGAAGTCTACCCTGTTGTTCAGCCTGCAACTTACTCTCTCTCTCTCCTGGCAGATCTGGGGCTCAGTGTCAACCTGAAGAAATCTGTCCTGACCCTCCAGCATGTTATTCAGTACATTGGTGCGATCCTGGATGCTGACCAGAAGCATGCATACTTACCTGTAGAATGCACCCAGGCCATTTCCTCCATGGTGATCACTTTCCAGTCTTCCCCAAACAACAGGCTTGGTCCATCCAACGTCTGCTGGGCCTCATGGCTTTGTGCACCACGACTGTGGCGAATGCACACTTGAGGATGCGGAGACTACAATTCTGGCTGCTGCCTGTCTTTCAGCCAAACCTAGAAAGTCAAAACAAGTGGTTAGTCATGCCGGAGAATGTCTTGTGAGAACTGCTCTGGTGGTCCCTGCCTGATTCTCTTTCGCAAGGGGTTCCCTTTCAGGAACTGATCCTTATGATATCAGTCACTACCAATGCCTCCATGCAGGGTTGGGGTGCTCACTGTGGTTCCCTCCAGGCTTGGGGCCTTTGGAACTCCCAGCAGCAGGAGCTCCATATTAACTTCTTGGAAATCCTAGCAATTTCCCTTGCTTTCAAGGAAAGTAAGAAAAACTGGCCAGTTTTCCTTGTTATCCAGGATAACAAAACGTGTTATCCAGGGCCAAGTGGTTCAGATCCATATCGATAATACTACAGCTGTCGCCTACTTGAGCCATCAGTGGGGCACTGTATCCAAGTCCCTGAACAACCTTGCATTGCAGTTGTGGGAGTGGTGCCTGAGATTTGATATCCTGCCCATATTTGATATCCTGCCCTATACATATTAAGGGTGAAGATAACATTTTGACTGACTCCCTTATCCGGGATCTCTCCTCTACCCTTCATGAGTGGGAACTGAATGACTCTGTTCTGTCAGATGTGTTTGACTCCTGGGGTGTCCCTGAGGTTGACTTATTTGCCACCACGCAAAATGTGAAGTGTCCTCTGTTCTAGGGTGGGCATTGGCCTGAACTCACTAGGGGATGCCTTCCAGCTGCAGTGGAAGGACAAGCTGTATTACCTCTTCCCCCCCTTCCCGCTCGTGTCCAGAATGGTGGGGAAGATACTGCAAGAGTGCATGCAGTGCATCCTGGTCTGTCCCTGGTGGCCCAGGCAACCCTGATTCCCAGCTCTCCTTCAGCTGTGCAAGAACTCTTGCACCTCAACGGGACCTCCTCAGGAGAGACGGGGATCTGGTCCTACACCATGCCCTTTGGACCCTCTCACTAACAGCGTGGAGGCTGAACTTTAAAATGGGATCCAATTAAATGAGAGAAAGGCCTCTGCGGGACAGGACTATATGTGCAAATGGAAGTGTTTCACATCCTATGTGTCTGCTGAGGGCTTTGGCCCGCTCCAGGCTTCAATCCACCAAATACTGCTCTACCTCGCCTCTTTCAAGGGTTTTGTCTCTCTAACACCTCCCTTAAGGTCCACCTCGCTGCCAGCTCGGATCGGATCGCCATCTGGGCTGGGACGGCAAGTCAATTTTTGTTCACTCTGACTGTAAATGTTTTTGGAAAGGAAACAACCTGTACCCCGCTGTGCGGGCACCAGTTGAGCCTTGAAATAGCTCTCTTTTGCTGTCCATGGTTACAGAGGCCCCCTTTGAACACCTCTTGTCAGCCTCCATGAAACTGCTGTGCCTAAAAACTGCCTTCCTTGTGGCCATCACATCTGTAAGACATGTAAGTGAGCTCACGGCTCTAAGGGCTGATTCCCCATATACTAAATTTTACCCGGACAAGGTGGTCCTGCGTGCGGATTCTGCCTTTCATCCAAAAATTGTTTTGGACTTCTATATCAATCAGGACATTGTGTTGCCTACATTCTTCTGTGACCCATCTACACCTCTTGAGCGTTCTATGCATGCCCTAGATGTCTGCAGGTGTCTCCTTTATTTCCTGGATCACACAAAAGCATTCAGGCATTCTAACAAACTGTTCATCTCCTATGCAGGAGCTAGTAAAGGTTTCACCATTACTAGACAGAGATTGTCCAACTGGCTGGTGCAGCTGATTTTCTTTTGTTATAAGAAGCAAAGCGTTCAGCCGCCCTCTAAAATGTGGGCGCATTCCACTAGGTCCATGGCTACCTCAGCTACCCACATGTCGGGCATCAGTATGAAGGACATTTGCAGGGCTGCCACCTGGTGCTCGGACCTGCCCTTTGTCTTTCACTATGCTGTGGACTTTGCTTCAGAGGCCAATTTTGGTCGGGTGGTCTTAAAGAAAATACTGTAATCACTAGCACCCACCTCCTCTTTACAGGACCTAGTCACTCACCCAGTTGTGAGAGACCATGGATCCCTACAGAGATAAACAGGTTGCTTACCTGTAACTTATGATCTCTGTGGGGATCTATGGTCACTCACAACACCCTCCCAGCCGTCCCCTCTGCTAGCTTGGCATGAGCTGTTTACTTATCTAGGCTGTTGTAGGTTGTCTGCTATCTCCTCTATCTCTCAATGTCGTCTGTCCCCCTTCAGGAACCAAAGAGGGGGGCGCTCTACAGCCGGCTTTGTAGGCTCCAATATCACTACGCCTTAAAGGGCCAGAGAGCGCTTATACGGAGCTATAGTGACCATGGATCCCTATGGACCAGCTGTGAGTGACCATGGATCCCCACAGAGATTATAAGTTACAGGTAAGCAACCTGTTTTTCATTCACTGGTTCAACACCAAGCCAGTTCGGACAAGGTCCGAACCGGTTCAGCGCCATGGAGAGGGGAGTGGGAAGCGGGATCATTTTTTTAAAAGGAGAGAGGCCCTTCTTGGGACAAGTGCTGCCACAACTGGAAGCTACATGCGGCAGCAGTGAGCAAGTAAGGGCCTGCTCTCCTTTTAAAATAAGATCCCACTCCCCTCCCTGTGGTGCCGAACTGGTTCAGACCTTGTCCAATGCAGTTTAGCGCTGAACCTGTGCATAAACCTTGGTCTGTGCGCATCCCTACCCTAAGAGCCCTAGCAGGACTTCTTTGTTGGGTCTGCTGGATAGTTTAATTGCACTCAAGCTGAAAAGCTTAGAAAAGTCTATCAGAGAAACGCCAAAGTCCTTCCTGTCCTCTTCCACACTGAGGAGACCCTAGTATTTATAGTGCTGGTGTGTTGGCTGTAACCTGCCAGTTCCCCATTTCATTAGTTAAGAGGACTGCTTTCTCCAGTATCCACTGTTTCAGTTAATGTTTCCCAGGCTTAGAGATAGTTGTGGGCTATTCTGTTGTGTGCAATAGTAAGAAAAAAATCTGAAGCAAATAGGCATTTGTTCAGATACTTAGGGGAGAAAGTACTCTGGTTAAACTGTGCAACATATGCTAGAGATTTCCATAGCTTCCTGTCTCCAAATTAATAATAGCATGAATATTAGTATTAGTTTTCTATAATAGCCGTGTACTTGCTCTGTGATTGTGGTATGAGATATTCACATCAAAGTGTTTAAAAACAAGATCTTGCCTTCAGCTCAGTTTTCTCTGTTCAGGGGGGATGGGGGAAAGCCTGCAGGAGTTAGTAATTCTTACATGGTATGTGACTGTCAAATAGTTTGGCTTCTGTCACAGCAGGGAATTAGATTCCAGACTCATGGTACAAACCACCAAATTTGGTAGTATGATAATGGAAAAACAGTGCTTGGTTGATTGAACCTTCAAAAATAATTCACTGAGATTGCTCTATCCAAAGTCAAACAGAAGTGAACTGTCCACCTACACTACAGTGAAAGAACAGCTGAACCACTAATAGGTAGGGGTTGCTAGGGTTGATATTTCTTCTGTACTTTTAAGAACGAAGCTGAAGATGGTGCAGTTTATTCAGTGTTAACATTAATGAAATTATTTCCCCTCTTTCTAAATCCTGCTTCTCTGTCTCTCTGTCTCTCTGTCTCTCTCTCTCTCTCTCTCTCACACACACACACACACACATACACACCCCTACCCCTAGAAATGTCACACTTGACATTCATTTGCCCCCTGCACCCCTATGACTGTTTTATTATTATTATTTATTTACATTTTATATCCCACTCTTCCTCCAAGGAACCCAGAGCAGTGTACTACATACTTAAGTTTCTCCTCACAACCCTGTGAAGTAGGTTAGGCTGAGAAAGAAGTGGCTGGCCCAGACTCACTCAGCAAGTATCATGGCTGAATGAGGATTTGAACTCGGGTCTCTCTGGTCCTGGTCCAGCAATCTAGCCACTACACCACGCTAGTTCTTTTGCACACACTCATGTACACCACTCACTTTCCCTTTCTTGCACACACTATCTCCTCCTTTATTAAGTAACTGAAGGCTCAACTAGATGTAACCACTGCAGTTCATGTGTTTAAAAACAGAATTACCCCAATCATTTAGTCAAAAGAAAGGGAATGCCAGCAGGTGTCTGATTTTAATAGCAAAGAGGTACACAGGAAGGAGTTCAGAATCCTGTCTGTGCTTGTGACTTATCCCCTAGGAACCCACACCCTTTTTTTCTCTCCTGGGGCCACTTTTGGCTTTGGAGTTTTGCTGGGGGGAGCGGGGCTCGAGCTCTTGAGAAGAGATTCTATCAGTTGATAAATTGTTGGTACGAAGGGAGTTCTATTCTGTGTGATTGGGGGAATTCTGTATATGTGCACACAAAAAAAGTTGCTATCTTGTCTAGAATGGCACTCATTCTCTACAATCAAGGACATTCAATCCCATTCTTTCTTTTCAGTAATCCAGGTTGGTTCATGACCCACTGTGAAATGCTCAGCCTTGATGGTTTGTAGGCCTATTACCTCTAGGATACACACAGTTGTTGATGTTATGCATCTAGTGTTTCAGGGCCACCACTTGGAGAAACAGTGAAACGTAGCTGCTCTAAGGAACCATTTAGAAAGTATTTCCAATATATAAGAATTAGAAGGTGGCATATACTAGCCTCTTCTTCTGCAGTCATTTGCTATCTGAATATATAAGTGCTATCTGGAAATAAACTGATGGGTTGAAAACTGACATGATTGAAAGCTATTATATGTCAGTGTGTTTTGTTCTTTTAGAACAAGGATCCCAAAATGGCTCGAGTTGCACTGGAATCGCTCTACAGACTACTGTGGGTTTACATGATTAGAATTAAATGTGAAAGCAATACAGCTACCCAAAGGTAAAGTTTTGCAACCAGATTTCATTGCTGTTAGAATTTTTCCAATAATGTGTTCAACAACTTTGCTGACCCAGAAGAGAACTGGGAGTACAAGATGAAACGTTCTCTGAGTTATATAATTGTTTTCCTCATTTTGTACTACTGTACAAATGTACTTGCTTTGAGAAGAACGAAAATGCCTTCAGACCTGGTCTTCTAAAAATATGTGCTTTAAAGGAAATTGTTATTAACTGGACTTTTGAAAACTTGCAACAAAATGCTCACATCAAATAGCATAATGTAAACTGAATTGTTCTCAGTATGAGGTGAATGGGAACAGTTAACAAAGGAGAAATGAATTCCTCTTAGGCTGTTCCCCTGAGCCCCCGTATATGTGTGTTTAGCTTGATCTAGCTGGGGGCGGAGGGTGGAAATCCATCTCTCTGCCCTCCCAATCAGTATTAATGATTAAATCCATCTCTCTGCCCTCCCAATCTGGGTAATTCATTGCTTATATTGATAGATTGTGTCCAGTGGAGAGCTCTTTCTTTGTGACATTTTTCATTTAATTCCAGTTTTCTCCCCATTGCTTAGTACTAATTTTCATAAATATGAGCTTTTTCCACTCAAGACCATGGGCATTGAATTTGTGCTATAGTACCCATAAAAGTCTGAGGCATCTTGGAAGCATTTGTGCTATAGTACCATGCACCATACAAGTTTGATGGCTTGGGAGCATCTGCAAGATCAGAACAGTACACTTCTACAGAAATTAGCAGAAACTATTAGCAACATACAGTGAATAGGGAGGAATGAAGTTCTATACATTTCTCTGTATAAAAGAAAATTGATATCTAATTCTGCAACTGAGATCACAGCATATGTGTATGCAGTGTCTTGATAAACATACAATGCTTCTCTATCTCCTTAAAGAAAACAGTTGTGTGGCTGTGCCCTTACTTAGTTATACTTAGAGGGGATGAACATTGTATTATTGATTTAGGGAAGCTAATTCTGATTACAGTACCACTCAGTTTGGCAATCCTTGGAGTAAACTATAGGCAGAATGCTGCTACACCTTTAAAAAAAATCTACTCTTCTCATAGGCTGTCTTTCATCAGTGTTGCTCCTCTGGGATTTCTCCAAGCTGCTTTCAAATGTTTAAACCAGCTGACACTTGGATGCCTTGCTAGGAATGAACTTGTGTCAATGTTTTCTTTTTGTTTTACAGCCGGCTTATAACAATCATCACAACTCTTTTTCCGAAAGGTTCCCGTGGTGTGGTACCACGAGACATGCCTTTAAATATATTTGTGAAGATTATACAGTTTATTGCACAGGTAGGCAAAATATTTCCAGGTGTTCTCCCACCCACACCCCTGGATAGTTAACAGTAATAGTTGGCACATTGTATCTCTTACCGTTTCCTTGTACAAATAATGGCTAGTGTTTGTTACTTGGTTAGATTGGGCTTCTAGTGGGTGTGCCCTCCTCCCCATAGGCAGCTCATACACAATGAAAGTTCAGCTTGAGAAAGATCTGGTGGGAGAAAGGGCCCCTTACCCCCTCTCCAGGAGCCCATTTCTTGAATCTCTTCTGCCACCAGCAGGGTCTGGTTTCCACTTGACTTCTGTGGCTCCTAGAAATGTACAGGAGAAACGTAAGGGGTGGAGGAGGAAAGATTGTGCCGTCAACTCAGAGTCAACTCCTGGTGACCACAGAACCATGTGGGTTTTTTGGTAGAATACAGGAGTGGTTTACCATTGCCTTCTCTCACACAGTATGAGATGATGCTTTTCAGTAGTGATGTGCATGGACCGGTCCGGAGGCCATTCTACAGGCCTCCGGACCGGTCCGAGCATTGGCGGTTTGTGGTTTGAATGGACTAGGGTGGAGGTCCCTTTAAGGGTGGGGGGAGGGTGTATTTACCCCTCCTGCTGCTTTCCCCCTCTCCGGCGCGCCTTTGTTTGGTAGCAATTGAGGCGGCAGGATACCTCCCTGCCACCCCTTCCCCCTCTCAGCTGCCAAAGGCTTCAGGAAGCCTTTTGCGCGTGCTCACATCGCACGCACGCGTCACGTCTTCACGACGTGCGTGCACGTGTGTGGCCACACACGCACATGTCGCGGAGACATGACACACGCGCTCAAGACATGCGCACGTGCAAAAGGCTTCCTGAAGCCTTTTGCAGCCGAGAGGGGGAAGGGGTGGCAGGGAGGTATCCTGCCGCCTCAATTACTACCAAACAAAGGCGCACCAAAGGGGAGAAATCGGCAGGAGGGGTAAGTACACCCTACCCCCACCCTTAAAGGGACCCCCATCCCAGTACTGCAGACACCTATGATACTATGAAACATTTTTACCATGCAAAGGGAAAATTAAACTAGGGAAATTGTATTAAGCTTCCTATTCAAGGGGGTCTACTGCTCGGCTCCGTGGCCACTGGCCTGTGAGGTACCGCAGGGTTCGGTCTTGTCCCCCATGCTGTTCAACATCTACATGAAGTCGCTGAGAGAGGTCATCTGGGGACTTGGACTGAGTTGTCAGCAATATGCGGATGACACTCAGCTCTATCTCTTCTTGTCACCTGATCCTAGGGAGGGAGTGGATGTCCTGAATCAGGGGCTGGAGGCCATGATGGGTTGGATTTTGGCTAATAAACTGAAATTGAATCTGGACAAGACAGCGGTACTGTTGGTCAGTAGGAGAGCCAACCGCAGCTCTACGGTTCCGTGCACATCTCTACCTTTAAGCACCTTCCTATATCACTGTTGCCCAATATAGGAGTTTCCCATACGGGGCGTAACAAGGCTGGAGTGGTCCCAGAGACAAAATTTTAAAATGGGCCCCTTGCTGATGCGCACACACACTTCACAATATATAGTCATGTGACTTGCCTCTGCGGGGGCCCCTCGGGGCGTGGGGGCCCCAGGCAGCCACCTCCCCTTGCCTAATGGTAGTTATGCCCCTGTTCCCATAGTCTGGGAAACACACCAGTGGAGATTCAAATTAACAGCCTCCTGCTCTCTAAGCAGGTTGTTTCCCCACTGTGCCATTAGATGGCCAGGAGAAATGTACAGGGCTGCAATCAAGGAGACTGGTGGGAAGGAGGCAAACATTGTCCTCCCCATTCTAACAGAAGTTGTTAATTTCCAGACAGATCTTTGTTTTCTCAGCAAAATGAGCTAATCACTTTAGTGTGAAGGAGCTGCAACAGGAACAGAAACAATGTTTCTGTTGAATAAATTAAATAAAGAGCACTGGTTATTCACAAACAGCACAGTCAACCCCAATCTTGTTGTAGATGGGCATTGTTTAGATGAGTTGGATAAGAACACAATGGAGCTCTTCTCACAGTCATGAAGAAGAGCTCTTTTGATGTCTGTGAGAGTGCGGGTTTGCCCGACCCTCCCCGCAGACAATCACTCACCCTTCCCTGGGTGGGCGGATCGCCTGCCCAGATGAGCAGCGGCTTGACTGTGCTCCCCTGCACCTCACCCGGCCGCTCTGGGAGTCGGGTGAAGGGAATTGCCGCATGTGGTGCCCCACTCCCCGGAGCCCCAATAATGCACCGCAGAAGTGCGCTGTGCATTACTGGTATTCCCCTCCCCCCAGCCGCAGCAGACACACAGTCAGTTAAATGAGGTTAAGGGAGTACTCATTCCCTTAACCCCATTTAACTAGGAGGCTACTGTAGCAGGTTTGCCATCATGTAGCCACTGGGATCAGGTGTGATCCCGTTGGTTCACATGAGTGTGCAAAACCGGACTGAGCTCCCTTAGCCTGCTTTTTCACACTCATATGACTAGCCTCAGTTAATGTGAAAGTTCTGGGATTTCCTTAGGGCTCAAGGCTTATGTGCAACAAATTTTATTCTAGTTCTTTTTCACTGTAGGAACGTTTGGATTTTGCAATGAAAGAAATTATATATGATTTTCTTTGTGTTGGAAAACCAGCAAAAGCATTCAGTCTCAACCCAGAGGTATGGTGTCATACTTTTTTTCAGTATCTGATTTATAGTGTGGGATGTGTGTGTGTATCCATATGTGTCCCCTGATACCCTCATGTTCTGCTTGGACACAGAGGGTCAACTCATCATCTCTGCCATCTGGCCAGTCCTGGATTCATTTTTACAGTGCGACTCCCCATCCATCCACTCAAACACGCATGGAAAAATCTCATATAACATGGCAATTACACAGATTACCAAGAAATACTCAGATATAGGTGAGCAGAGGCACCTTTAGGCCCGGACCTTTGGGGTGCAAGTCCAAGGCCCCGGCCTCCCTGCTACCCTGGGAGAGAGCTGAGCTTGGGAGGCAAGATGCCAGTGCTGGATGCCCCCAGAGTTGTGCAAGCCCTCTGCTCTGCCTCCCCTGCAACTGTCTGCTTGTGTGCTGTGACTCTTGTTGTGGGATCCATCTTGAAGGTGCACAGGTGGGATTATATGGGACTTGTATGGGTTATTCCCCCCATTTTGTGTATTACTAAGATGGCTTGGCCTAGGGCTTTGATATATGACGCAGATGTGGGGCAGGACAGGTGGGCTCTATATATGTAATTTGAAGTAGATTGGTCAATCTGTTTGTTTTTAATAAATATTTGAAAATGATTTTTAAACTTCAAAAAAGTCCTATAAGTGACTTGTTTATGCCAGAAAATTACAAAAGCTTCTGGAACTGAAACCCACCCCCATGGACCATCATCCCACCCCTCTGTGGAAGAATCTGCCCTTTGCCTTCATAAAAATGGGTAAAGCACTCCACTTTCCTGCCCAACCCTTTAGATCTCCTGGAATGGCTTGACATAGAACTTTGAAATTGGGCACAGATGTAGGACTGGGTGGGGTGGGGGATGAATCCAGGACTTGAAGCAAATCCGTTGATTTTTAATATATTTTTTAATGTTTTTAAACTTTTAAACAGTAGAAATTGTGTGCTCAAGAATGCTGTGTGAATCCGTGTGTGTGTGTGCGCGTGCGCATGCACATACGTAAAGGATGTTTATTTTGCAAGGCCCCCCATGACCTTGACCTTGACCTTGAAGCCTTGAAGGTCAAGGCTTAAAAATTACCTAGCTAAAAGGTAGGTGCAGGCTCCAAAATTACCTAGGACTAGGCCTCATGGCTAGTTGTATCACTCTTAGAAATAATAATAAACATATGTATAATGCTTTTGAGTGCTCAAACTGCTTCATATTTATTTTCTTGTTATTATTACAACAACCCTGTAAGGTAAGTAAGTATTATCATCCCCATATTGCAGTTGGAGAATTGTGGCTTGCTAAAGGTTACCTAAATTGCTCATGGCAGACATGAGATTTAAACATGGGCAGTCCTGATTTGTAGCTCAGTCTCTTAGCCACTATGCTACACCAGCTCACACTAGAAAGTTGCATGGGTGTATCCAGGGTTTTGTTACATGTATACTTCTCTGAGCAAAACTACTAATACCCCAAGCTTAATCACTAAGTAATCACTAAATAGAATCACTGGAATAGAGCAAAATTAGAAGTGGGCTCACCTGCAGAACCCGGTGTATGAGATTACCTTAGGATAGGGGTTCCTAACCTGAGTGTCCAGATGTTGTACCACCACTCCCATCCCCAGAAACATCTGGTTCCCAAATTGGGAACCCCTGCCCTAGCTCCCTGAGAGTGATCGTTGGGGCTGGGCCCTCTCAGACAAGGAAATTGAATCCTGTGTGTTTGAGGTAAAGAAAATGCTTGCAAGATTATAATTTGATGACAGCAAATTTAATTCCATCTTTTAAAATGTGATCTGTATATCGATTTTTACTTTGCTTTCAATTAAATTTGCAGAGAATGAATATTGGACTGAGAGCTTTCTTAGTCATTGCAGATAGCTTGCAGCAAAAAGATGGAGAGCCTCCAATGCCTGTTACTGGAGCTGTCCTGCCGTCTGGAAACACATTACGAGTGAAAAAAACATACTTAAGTAAAACTCTCACAGAGGAGGAAGCTAAAATGATAGGTGAGTATCATGCATGCCACAGCCAGTTTCTGCCTTGCAAAGTTCACTGAAATTACTAAGCTACAAAAAATAGTAGTAGTCTACCAATATATACATAAATTTAAAAGGATTCTTTGCAAAACCATTCTTTCATCTTACATCTTAGAAAATGCAGGATAAAAAACCAGACCAGTGATAAGAGAATATTCTTTTGTCCAAATGGTGTTGGACTTTGTAGATGAACAGCCATATCTCCTTTCTTCTCTCTTTCATTTGAACCAGGGTTTGCTGGACCAGAACTTGTGTTTTGCTGCCAGGACTCAGCCCAAAAACATGTCAGTAGATTGCCTCTGAGTATTAGGCTGGGCTAGATTTAGGGGTCAGCCAGGTTGGGTACTAGTCCTGAGCCCAGGAATATAAAAGGGCCAACAACTGCCCCCAAGGACTGCCACTGTGGTGGACGTTTCCACTTTGCAAACTGGGAGGGGAGTCAGCAGCGAAGAGAAGTTAGCAGCGCTGTGAGCCAAGAGACCAGTGTCGTCATTGCCTTCCCCCGCACTTTGTCTTTGCAGGGGCTTCTAGAAGAAAGTCCATTGGCTAATGGGGGGGGGCTTTGCTGCTGAATCCCTTGGTGGTGGCTCCTCTTACTTCCCATCACTAAATGGAAGTTAAAGCTGGAAATCATGAAATATTAAAATATGACTTCTAAAAATGAGTAACATTAAAATAATATTCTGTACCATCATGGTCTAAAGATGACTCATTCTGGGTATGATAAAAATGCTTAGGGCTGCATATGTTCTATTCAAACATATTATTGGAACAAATATTTCTGCCAAATGCCTAAAATGTCTAGATTTTGCCGTCATATTTTGTTTTTAATTAAGTAATGTTAATCCACTGTATGTTTTCCAGGCATGTCATTGTACTATTCTCAAGTAAGAAAAGCAGTAGACAACATACTGAGACATCTTGATAAAGAAGTTGGACGATGTATGATGCTTACTAACATACAAATGTTAAACAAAGAACCCGAAGATATGATCACGTGAGTGTTAAATAATGAATTGCAAAGTAGATTTGTAAAAATGTTAGTGCAAGCCTTTAAAAGCATCTATGACTGGCATCCAGAGTGTTAAACATGAGTGGTCCCATTGAAATTAATGGGATATGTTACTCATAACTAACTTGTCCCATTAATTTCAGTGGTACTACTCATGAATAATTTAGTCTTGATGTCAGCCATTGTATTTCAACTAATAATAATAATAATAATAATTCGATTTCTATACTGCCCTTCCAAAAATGGCTCAGGGCGGTTTACACAGAGAAATAATAAATAAATAAGATGGATCCCTGTCCCCAAAGGGCTCACAATCTAAAAGAAACATAAGATACACACCAGCAACAGTCACTGGAAGTACTGTGCTGGGGGTGGACAGGGCCAGTTACTCTCCCCCTGCTAAATAAAGAGAATCACCATGGTAAAAGGTGCCTCTTTGCCAAGTTAACTAGGACTTCGTAATAATGGGGAAGGGGGATCTCACTGGCTATTACAAACCATTCTTGCTAATTTATTATTTATTTATTTATCAAATTTGTATACCGCCCCAAACTTTCGTCTCTGGGCAGTGCATACGTAACATTTTGCTGATGTACAGGATGAAAGCCTTCTGAATTCTTCCAGTTCACAATCAAAAATAGATGTTTCAGGGCAAATGCATATAACAGTCTGCTAGTGGTGTGTGGGTTTTATTCTGTTTTTTACAAATGAAGTTCAGCCACTAAGTGGAGAAGAGCTGCTTAACTCTTTCCTTTCTACTTGTTTTCAGCTAAAAATCACTTATTCCGAGCTTCTTTTCCACACAGGAGAAGAAAATAGATGGGCCCTTTTCTTTAGCTGTGGACAGAAAAGCAGTTTGGAAGTTTTGCGTGGGGGAAATGGGAAAGGGTTAAGCAGTATCTCCTATGCTCTGCTCAAAACAGGAGCTTCCCGTGGCTCTTTTTAAATCATTTCAATTATATACATTATATAATAATATAATTAAGTAGGAGACCCAGATTCTGCATTCTGTGGGGCTAGTCACACGCACAGACAAAACGGGGCAAAGGAAGCCCAGCTTGGTTTTGCTGGCATGTGTGAACCGCCGGGAGTCACTCGATTCCTGGTGGCAGTGAGGCAGCAAACCTGCTTAGGGAGCCCGCCATTTAGCCTAGGTTTGGGGCACGAGGGCACCCAGAAACTGGGCTAATTGATTGTGTATTAGTGCTGTGCGGCTCTGCACGGCACCTACATGCAAGTAGCCAGGAGAATCCCTATAATGCACAGTGCTCTCACATTATAGGAGTTCCAGGGGCTGGGAAGACGCATCCCAGTCCACCCCAGTCCCCAACCCTCCACACCCCAGCAGTAGCTGGCAATCCACCGCCCAGCAACGAAAAAGGAGATAGTCTGCGGGGGAGGTAATCCTCCCCTCGCCCTTTAGCTTTTGGAGATCATTTGCATTTGACTTTATATCTGCAGGTGTGCTATTTATATTTCTCTGAGAGAAAACCCTGCTCAGCCAGGGAAAAGCTCCTGGAAGAAGGTGAAGAGTAACAAACATGCTAATGGTCTTGACTGTACATTGAATCCTTCCAGAGATCCATAGTACTTTGATTTTATTTTATTTTTTCTTTAAATGCAGATAAGTCTTCAAAACTTGCTGCAAGGTTTACTTTATCTGTGTAGGAATTCTACACAATTCTACACAAGTTTCAAACAGTAAGGTGTGGAGGAGCGGGGAGGGGCACACCTGAAAATAATACTGGCTGTTAGAAACATCTGTTGTGCAATCTAGAAGCTTTAATACTCCTTTACTTTAGTATTATGGAGCACTGCAGCAGGATTTTACTACTGTTAAAATCTCTAACAGAGAATTCTCTGGTTAAATTCTTGTGGCAGATCTGGCCAGTGTTACCCATGCCTGGATTACTGTAATGTGCTTTATGTGGGGCTGCCCTTGAAGAATATTTGCAAACTTCAGTTGGTGCAGAATGTAGCTGCCAAGTTTCTCTCTGGAATTGCTCGCACGGAGCATGTTACACCTATTTTGAAGGGACTGCACTGGCTGCCAGTTTGTTTCCGGATCCAATTCAAGGTGTTAGTTATTACCTTTAAGGCCCTTAATGGTTTGCGTCCTAGATACCTGAGGAACCGCCTGCTCTCGAGGGATTCTGCCTGCCAACAAGGTCATTGGGAGGCCTTGGCCCTGCGTGTCAATGTTGAGAGAGGCTAAATTGTCGTTTACACAGTACAGGGCCTTCTGTGTTGTTGCCCCCAGGCTCTGGAATGCTCTCCCAGTAAATGTCTGCTCTTTGACATCTGTGGCTGCTTTAAAAAACAAACAAACCTAAAAACCATTTTTTTATTTGTTCAGTCTTTTACCCTTAGGTGCTGCCAGGTCTCCCAGCATTTCTGCTTCTGTTTGGTTTTTTTATTACTTTGTTTTTTGATGTTTTTTTATTTTTACTGCATAACTGATTTTAAGGTTTTAAATGTGATTTTTATGAAATTTTGTTGTATTTTAACATTTGTAAACCACCTTGGGATATCTTATGAAAAGCAGTATAAAAACTGAACAATAGATAAATACATACATGAATAAAATAAAGGCCTCTCTTCCAAGAAGATTGAAATCCTGTCTGTAATTAGACTCCTGATTACAGGCAGGTTACAGATACCAAGGCTATTCCCATGAGTGTTCAAAACCAGGCTAAGGGAGCTCAACCCGGTTTTGCATACTTGTGTGAACCACTGGGATCACGCCTGATCCTGGTGGCTACACAGCGGCAAACCCGCCAAAGTAGCCTCCTAGTTAAATGAGGTTAAGGGAGTGAGAACTCCCTTAACCTCATTTCATTGATTGTGTGTCTGCTTGCGGCTGAAGCAAGCACACTTGGGGAGGAGGGGGATCCCAGGAATGCACCGTCAACCTGCATGGTGCATTATTGGGGCTCCGGGGAGCAGGGCACCATGCACGGCACTTCCCTGCTCCCAACTGCCAGAGTGGCCGGGCGAGGCACGGGAGAGCCACAGACAAGCCGCCGCTCATCTGAAAAAGCTACTCAGGTCTTCCTCCTGCCTTGCTTCCACACAGTCACTTCTACCCATATTTTCCTCCTACCTTGCTTCCACACAACCAAAAATTGGGAGCACACAGAGCTCCCAAACCTGGGTAGGACAAAGTTTTTTGATCGTGTGAATGACCTCAATATGTTATTACCTGGATTTCCTGATAGCATTTGTAACTATAGCTGCTTCTGTAATATAAATTTAGAAGACCTAAAAAATAGCTTGAAGAGCAGTGAGATTTATTTATTTATCTTTAAATTCCCTGCTAACTTGACAAAGAGACACCTTTTAACATGATGATTCTCTTTATTTAGCAGGGGGGGAGTAACTGGCCCTATCCACCCTCAGCACAGTACCTCCAGTGACCATTGCTGGTGTCTATCTTAGGTTTCTTTTTAGATTGTGAGCCCACAAGGGAGCCCATCACAAGCCCATCATAAGAGAGCCATCTTATTTATTTATTATTCCTCTGTGTAAACTGCCCTGAGTCATTTTTGGAAGGGCAGTATAGAAATCAATCAATATTCTTCCCTATCCCATGGTTCACATATTCTTCTCTGTCACAACTTCATTCTCATGTTTGAGCATTATCTAGTGATCTGTGCATTCTTTTTCTTTTTTACAGAGGTGAGAGAAAGCCAAAAATTGATCTTTTCAGGACTTGTGTTGCGGCTATTCCACGACTCCTCCCTGATGGAATGTCTAAACTAGAGCTGATTGACTTGCTGTCAAGGTAAATTGTGAAAACATGAAAGGACTTCTTGGTGGGACTAAAATGTAGCTTCTTTCTAGCTTGCTTAATTGTTTTTTAAACAGAGCTATATCAGTTTGAAAAATCAAGGCTAGCTAAAAGTTCAGAGCTTATGGAGACATAGTCTTTACCAATTATGAGACTTTTGGGAAGAACAAACTGCATTCCTGGTGACCCTTCTGGTATTGACCCGCTAACAGTCTTCTCCTTACTTCAAAGATAAGAGTCTTCATGCAGATAGATTATTCTAGTCACAGTTTAGTGTTAAATGTCATGTTTAAAATACCTGTGTATTTCTGCAATTCTCAGACTTTGTAGATAAGCAATTGGATGAAAATCTAATCAGCTGTCAAATGTCAAATCAACAGGCTCCACTCGTTGCAAATAGCCTGGGGAGGTTTGAGACTACATGGGCTAAAGTGCAAAGAAACAAGCATTTGCTTTCTCTTTCTGGATATTCCTAGTGGAATAAGCCAAATTTGTAAAGAAGATACCTATGACCCCTATTAATGCTGTGTGTTGATATTACTGTTCTCTGGGTGCTCTTTCAAAGATATTTTCTGTCAAACAAACATGAAATTTTCAGTGAGATGAAGGCCTGGTTCAGATGTTACATGTAACTATTGCTTAATCCTGGTTCCTCACAACATTCCTTACCTTTGGATGCATGCATGTTTCATCCTTCCCTCATGTGCAAAGGCTAGAGGGCATCATGTGGAACCAGGATTAAAGGATTTTTAAAGGATATTTAGGATTAAAAGTGTTTACACATAAGACTCTACTGGGTCTCTGCCAATGCTCTTGATGTATTTAATTTCAGTTGTATCCCTGGCTGTCTGAATATCAATTTGCATGTTCCATCAGGAATATCCAAAAGAGAAAGCAAATGTTTTTGTTTCTTTGCACTTTAGCCCGTGTAGTCTGAAATCTCCCCAGGGTATTTGCAACGAGTGGAGCCTGTTGATTTGACATTTGACAGTTTATCCAAGTCATTCTAGCTCCGCAGTACTTCTCACAAGAACCAAGTCAGAGCATGAATATATTTATTTTATAAATGTCTATCCACTGAAAATATATGCATACTCTTTACTTTGTTCTTGGTAAGTACTTTAGTAATTTATGCCATGATGAGAGATGGCATTTAACTTATGCTTTATTTTTCCTTAGGCTTTCTATACATATGGATGATGAACTTCGGCACATTGCTCAAAATTCACTTCAGGGCCTGCTAGTTGACTTTGTTGATTGGAGAGAGGATGTGCTCTTTGGCTTTACAAACTTCCTGCTTCGTGAAGTGAACGATGTACATCATAGCCTCCTGGACACTTCCTTGAAATTACTGTTACAGTTGCTTACACAGTGGAAGCTTATAATACACACCCCGGGGAAATCCAGTGAACAGGCAAATGTCAGATCTTCAGAGGTAAGATTATAAAAGTTGGTATCAGCATCCAGAGCAATTAATTCACTTGCTGTGTACATTGTTGTATGTTTAATTTGCACCTCAGCTGGTTACACTGATCTCCTCAGTCCTCATACAGGGGCCTATATAATTTGTGATATACTCTCAGATGTATAAATAAGGGTGAGAATTCAGCAGTATTATTGCTTTATTGAATAAATAGGCCTTTAGAAATAAGGCTTACATACACTAAAGCAAACCTTTTCAGATGTAAGAGTGAAGTGTACCTCCAGTTTCAGTTTAGGAAAAGTGCCTCAACAACTTGAGATTTGGGAAACCCTATTAATAATCTTTCAGTAGGTGACAGGCCTAGAAGCCAAGAGCAGCCTTACTTGTATATTTTAAATGTTCTATGTTCATATTTCAAATGACATAGTTGTTCTTTGATGGAATATGGCAAAGTCTTTTAGTTAAGGCAGGATGTATTTTGAATAAATAAATACATTATATTGCAGCTGATACCAAATGGATCCAGTCATAGGACACAGACTGAGAGAAGTTCTTATTCCAATGTTCTACATGCTGTCGAAGGTTTTGCACTAGTGTTACTCTGCAGTTTCCAAGTTGCCACACGTAAACTGGCGGTTTTGATTCTCAAAGAGATCCGTGCTTTGTTCCAAGCACTGGGACAAGTGGAGGTATGGAACTACCATCTTGTTTCTTAAATTCAGCATTTGCAAATTATATAGTCTTAAAGTAAAAACTCCTTTTGCCACATTAACATACACTAAAAATTGGCTGAGTAAGTCCTTCTGAAGTCAAGTCATGCAAAGTCAGGTCCCACCTATTATTTTTTTAAGCTGCAAGTTTCCTTAACTTCTTGTTTCAAATGGGTCTTTTCCATCCTTGTCTGGAGTTGCCAATGATTGAACCTGGCACCTTCTGCAGGCAAGCATATGTTCTTCCACTGAGCAACATTCCCACCCCAAACCCAGCTGCATTTTGCACTGTGGGGAGAACCTTACCAGTACCATAGAGATCTCCTAGCATCATGTCTAATTGAGCTTTTAGTCTAAACTACCAGCTGAATGTTGCAGATTGAGTTGGAGATGAGGGCTCTTTGTTCTAGTCTTACTGCAACTAATATACATGTATGCAGTATATATAGAAAATTATAATATGCTGAATTGTCTCAATTCATTTCAGTGTGGTTGTATTGGTTGGTTATTTGGTGAGTTTGCCTTCAGTACTGGTAAAATGAGACTCCCCAATACATTAGCATGTTTTTGGTGGCAGTGTTTCAGACTACTTCCTTATTAGACAGAATAAAACAATAAAGTGGTTCACATGACCTCTTACCCGGGTGGTGGGGAGGGTGAGCAGGGAGGCAGGCTCCTACCTGCCTCCCCACAAATGATCAACAGAAGTGCATATCTATGCCAATCAGCCACCCACATGTGCGCTGGGATGGCGATTGTCAGAGTGCTGATGGGAGGCAGGAAATGCGTGTTGGATCCTTCGTGGAACCAGAATGTAGTGTGAGAACAGTGGAGCGATTGTTCTTAGTATTGCAGGAGCTCCGCAGCCACTCTTCCCCCCCCCCAGCTCGCTGTCAAAAATGGTGACGAGCCAGTAGGGAGCCCAGTAACCAAGGGGCGATTGTGCACACAGTCGCTACCGAGGCAAAATGAACCACAGTTCTGTTCATTTTACTGAGGTAATATGAACCACAGTTTATCTCGGTAAAGCCCTGGGTAGAAGATCTGGGCTTCCCAGAACTGGAGCAGCCAGGGCTGCAGAACTTCTGGCTCTCCAGACAACATGAGCTGCCTGGGGTAACCCAGGTAGCTTGTGCCGTGTGAATAGGTTTACTATATCACTTGAAAACGTATATGCTCTCTCAGTGTTAGAAATAATCTTTCCTCTTTCTCAGTCTCGGGAACCACCATGTTAGTGTTCCTTCAAGCACAGAAGTGTTGTAAGATTGGTGCTTAGATAGAACTGATTTCTTTGAATCATTGGTACTGGAGGGTGTTGGGTTTTTCTTTTTATTAGGATCAAATTGAGTGATAGCACTTGTCCATCTAGGTGAAAGTTATGCAATAAGAAGTGGAATATATTGTGTTAAATTTTTATTTGCACAGTAGAGAATGCTAATTCTTGTCTGTCAAGTACCAAAGCATTGGAAAGTGTTCTTGGTTATTAGCACCACTTTAGTTGCTAAGTGCATAATGAAATATTCTGTTATCATGGCATTGGAATGCTTTACTAAACAGTAAGTTAGCTTTTCAGTCCTTCAGTCCATGATTTAAGTCATATGGAATTTTCTGATAGGCATTCTGTTCTGCAAACATTGAACTGCATCATTATTAGCTTTGTTTTGAGCCACATTCTGTACTTTAACTTAGAAGCACATAAAATGAAATCGATGTTCTGGCCACACATATACGTATACAATAACTGAGATATATATCCACATACATTTTGTCAGACTTAAACCTTATGACAGCTATAATATTTGAAACTGTCTTACAATCCATCATAACTTTGTTGGATTAACCATTATGCTAGAATAGGGAGCCAGGAAGTTGAGTCATTAAAAATTTGAGTTCAGTGTGTGCATACCAGTGCACATGCTCCTCAATTCAGTTCCAGTTCAAATCCTAAATGGGGTGGTTCAGACATTATGGGGCAATTCTCACGATCACCCTGGGCATGCAGGGAGGGTGCGGTGGAAGGCTGCTTCCACTTACCTTCCCCCGGACGACTAAGCAGGTCAGCTTCTGTGTACCTCCTGCATGCCTACAGGGACAGCCCTGCTCTCTGCAGCTCTGTGAAGCAGGGCGGAGGGATCTGCGGCTGGAACTTGTTGTTCCGGCCTCCAGGCATCCCTCAGTACAATGCGCGGCACATGCGTTGCATTGAGGATTCCCCCCCCTCCCCAGACGGGCACTCTATGCGCCCCTCTCTGATCCCACCACTTCTCACGACCATCCTAACCTTGCTTGGGGCAGCCCAGGCAAGGTTAGGCTGGTTGTGAGGAAAGCCTCTATGTGTAGCCAAGATTAAACCTTGGATGCACGTGCCATCTCTCAACCTCGCGAGTGTGCTTTCTCCGCTCCCTATCCATCTGCAAGTCTGAAGTATTCTACTTCTGATTGTGGTTAGAAACAAAGGCCAAGATCAGTCGTGATGTTTGAACCAACCAATCCAACCAAAGTGCTTGACATAAAGCACAATCTGAACCCAGGGTCTGAAATGGGTTCAAGCCCTTAGGATGGCTAAGTCATGACAAGCAGTGGTCCCTCACTTATTTGTAGTGTTGTGTAAATTGGACATGATGATGGGACCTGTACAGGTCTGCAAATATTGGCTATGCCTTGATCCCTATATGGGCTTGTCAATCCCTAGTGACTGAATCGTATTAATTTCAGTTGATAAGCTTATATATATTATCCCTGCTTTCAGTATACAAAACATCCTCTGCTCCCATCCTGTATATGTGTGTGTCTGGTGCCACAGGACTCTTTGTGCTTGAGTGTAATTAATTGCTTCACATGTACAGGATGATGATCGGCCTATGATTGATGTCATGGACCAGCTAAGTTCTTCTATTTTGGAAAGTTTCATTCACGTGGCCGTTTCTGATTCAGTAAGTACCTCATTGTCCCTAATTTCTAACCATTCACAATGCATGTGTTAAGAAAACAGAATCTGAGCACGATTCAACACAGTTTCAGGAATGCAGACACAAAAAGCATAGGTATGTTCAAAAATACTTTCCATTGCTTCAGGCATTGGATTTTATTACTCAGTAGAAAATAGGTAGTCTACAGAAATTCACTGTTACCAGTCTGGCACTTTTGCCAGCAGTTGTAGTTGTACTGCTGTGCTCAGTATAAGAAGACAGAAAATAACTGGTGACAAAATTTAATATCAGCCCGTGACTTTGACTCATCCTGCCAGCCATCTTCCATTCCCATTACCACTTCTGCTATAGTAGAGAAGTGGCCCAGTGGCTTCTGATGATGATATTCCCCAAGAATTCCAAGGGGTTGCAGGACTGAACAAACTTGTATGTTGGGCCAAAATGGCCTTGTGTTGGAAGTGTGATGAGAGCCGTATGATGGCAGCCAAGAGCAGAGTGAGTGGAGGGAAGGAAAAGAACGGGCATTTAGGTGACAGTCCAGAAAACAAAATTAACTCTCCTGCAAGAGGTGAGCCAGCACCTGAGAGATATCATGAAAACAGCTTATTTCAGGCATGCGCATCGGGCAGTTATTATTTAGTTAGTTCGTTATATATATTTATATGTCGCCCTATTCCCATAGGACTCAGGGCGGCTTACAAGCAATAACATACACAGCTTCTGGTTTGACTCTGATCGGGGTGGCAAGGAGGTTCGCTGCCACCCTGTGCCAGCAGTTTTACAGATAGCACCAGTGGGGAAAACGTGTGGGTGGAGGTTAAGAGCACCCTCCCTGCTCCTTAAAGGTAACCCCTCCCCCCGCTGCTGAACCGGCTGAACCGCCGGACATTTGAACCAGTTCAGCAGTCCACAAAGGGCCGCTGAACCAGTTTGTGCACATCCCTACCCTACAGGCTAGGCTAGCAACAAAAAAGGGAGGAAGGCAGGGGAGGGCTTGTGAAGTAACCACTCTCCCACCCTGGGAATGTGAGTAAACCACTTGGAGGCTTCAACCCAAAAGCAGAAAAAATGATACAAGGAACCCCCTTTTCAGTGTGAGGCAGGACTGAGGAAGAGTGGAAAGCCTCTTGATTGTACGTTGTGTTACTGTTCACTAAAATGGGAGTTGTGACACTTTAACTCTGAGCTTGTGCTTCATTGTTCACAGTAGAATTCTTCACCCTTTATAATGTGGAGCTGCCCCAGTGGGGTGAGGAAGATATAACCCCATCCAGAGATTTACACACACCCAGATTTGTTGTACACCTGGACTGACGCATTCATTTAATGGATAGACCCCCATCTGTGTGTGGATTGGGTCCTCCATTGAGATGGATTGGAGTAAAGCCCAAATTCAAAACTCTATCTTTTCACGGGCATGTGAAGATCACTGCATTGTGGTGCACAAACTGGGAGCATAGGAAGTATCCCAGGAAGAAGAATATACCATTTATCCTATGGACATACGCATGCTTATTGTGAGCAGTCATTCACACAGACTGCTAGCTCCACTCTGCTTCTGCATTCATTGATTCATCCATTAGATGGGTAGATTTAGATTGATCAGACACAAAAAAGGATAGGGCTCCTATACCTTAAAATCTTGTGTTGAGGAGGAAATGTTGGCAGATGCAGCTTGTCATGCAAGGGTATAAATAGCATCTTCTACACAGCTATTATAGGAGCAGGAATTCTGCCGTTTTGCATCTGATCACGCTACCATGGACTGGCATGGATCCCTTCAAAATAAAGCACCCTGCATATATGTTGTGCAGAAAATGAATGCACTGGACAAGAGTGTCCAGTCAGCCTATGCAAGCAGCACATAGACAAGCCCTGAGTAGAGGCTTGCTGGGTCGGCAAATAGCTTGTACAATGTGGAGTCTGTGTTTTCATCTCTCCAAATAGATTTGGCAGCAGGCAGCAAGCCTGAACACTTGGAAATAAGTCTTACCAAAACAATACAGAAATGCAGACCTCTAAAATAATATGATGATGGTGATAATATTTGCTTCTTCTTTTTCTTTCTTTTTAAAAAAATCTCTTCCTACAGACAACATTGCCATTAACACATAATGTGGATTTGCAGTGGCTGGTAGAATGGAACGCAGTGCTTGTCAATAGCCATTATGATGTAAAAAGCCCTTCCCATGTCTGGATATTTGCACAATCCGTTAAAGATCCCTGGGTTCTCTGCCTTTTCAGTTTTCTTAGGCAAGAGAACTTACCAAAGCATTGCCCTACAGCTCTTAGCTATGCTTGGCCTTATGCTTTTACAAGGCTACAACTGGTCATGCCTTTGGTTGATCCAAAGTAAGTGCTTGCATGATTTCATTGCTATTTGGTTGTCAAGCTTTTGTTGCATTGTCAGATCTGTTCTATGATCTCAAGAGCTTACATTAAATTTGCCACTCCTGGAAAATATCATAATTGCATAACAGTATATTTGATATAAGAATTAGGTTTTATGAGCCAGTGTGATCCATTGTATAGAGTGTTGCAGTTGAACTGAGACACCTGCTTTATCATCTTTGCTTAGCTGTGTCTGCCCTATAATTCCCTGTCTGGGCAAGTCTTTATAGTCCCCTCCTCATGCTCCAGGCATAAAATTCAATTAGCGTGCATAGTCGACTAGGATTGTAGTAGCTGCCTGGCAGCCCCCCACCCTCGCTTTTCGAGTGTCCTCTAGCCCTGCCCCTGCCCGCCATGCTCTGAGTGAAACATAAGAAGGGCTCTGTGCATATACTGTGGTATAAGTGACTGGGAACCCTGGCATGATCAGATTCCTGGTTGATCCTACAGTTATGTGTGTAGAAATCTTTCTCACTTTCTGCTCAATGCGTAGGGTGAGTGGGTATGATCCTGTGTTCTGGTCTATGTATTGATTGAACTTGTGAATCATAGTGTAATTGGAGGGATTATCTTTCACCCTTAGTTCTTTTTCCGCAGAATATTAATTGTGATGAACTTCCTAGGTTTATACTAGGGAGATTTCTAAAAATGCTATATAAACCTCATAGGTTTATTGTGAGAATTATAAAAATAAAGCTGTAAAGTACTTCTGCACATTTTGCCACAGAAGAAAATAGCACCGAAGGATTTTTGTTGTTGCCGTAGCTGAATTTCACATTTGTATTTAAAATGAATTATATTGAACTGCTTAGACAGCTACATCTCCTCTTTGAAAATTATAAAAGAAAATATTAGTAATTAACATCTGTACCTGAGAAATGATTATTTAAAATAAATATTTCCAGCAGCCCTGTGAATGCAAAGAAAACGAGTACAGCAAGCAGTGGAGACCATTATGTAACTTTATGGAGAAACTATCTTATTCTCTGCTTTGGAGTTGCAAAGCCTAGTATTATGAGTCCTGGACATCTGCGTGTTTCAACTCCAGAGATCATGGCAACCACACCTGATGGTACAGTTAGTTATGATAACAAGGTAATCTCATATTTCATCAAAAGGACTTTTATCATTTTTAATTTATATCCATAGAAATGATATAGTTTTTATAACAGACAAGCCTAGACTTTCAAAAAATGATGCACTGAAATGGTTTTACTATAGATTCCAAAGAGATATTGCAACATACATGCAAAGCATCTGTCTCCCACATAGCTGTGGTCTCCTAGGAAGCAGGTTTAGAAAATTTCTTGCTACAGGTCTTGGACAGCTGGGTTTGAGACCTATTGCCATTTGGAGTTGTCATCATTGGTCTCGATCAGGAATAGGCAGCCTGAGGCTCACAAACCAAATCTGGCTAGCCAAAGCTTTCCCCCAGAAAAGCTTTCTATCTTACTCCTAGAATGACTACCCCATAGGTGAGTTGCTGCTCTATGGCAGTATGGGACTGCATGAATCTAGAGAGAGCTCGATGAGACCATAGAACTTATTGTCTTTTACTTACATAGACAACTCACAGGCTAGATTCATGATAAGGTAGTTTTCTAGTATCTTTACTTTTAATTGTATATTACTATTTCCCTTTCATTGACAGTGAAAGTAGTACCTGTATTGCTTCATTCTATTATGTTTGAGTTTCACATTCTGAGTAGAGACTTATAAAGTTGCTTTCAGATGCTACTTTTGCATTATGGAGATTTATCCCATGGTGTTCCAGTGGCATCACCAAATTAGTTGTGCTAGTTTAGTTCAGTCATTATTTTATTATAGTATCAAGGACTAGCCTCCCTTTTGAAGCTAGGACCAAACGTGAGTAACATATTAAGCTGTTTATACATCCACATGCAAAAGCAAATGCAGATTTCTCCTGGTTGTTTCCAGTGCAATTTCAAAATAGTTGAATAATGCTCCGTATTTTGGGATAGGAGGCAGACATGTTATAAAGCTTGATGTAATCTTCTGCCTTCATAGAAGGAGGCAGGCTTTTTCTGCAGTAGGCACTTGTTTTATTCCATAATATTCTTCAGTTATGTTATCATCTGGGAGATTGCAGAAGGGTGTATAATTTTCTAAAGATGACATTCAACTATTTTAGAGTGACACTGGAGGTAACCCAATACAGGAGAACCTCGTTATCCACGGACTCGCCATCCGCGGTTTCGCGTATCCGCAGTCAGGTAATGGATACCTGACCTCAGTATACATGGGGGCGGAGGACGGGGAAAAGGGGTTAAACAGGGTTAAACTCATGTATCCGCATGTCATGGTGGCCGGAAATGACCTCAGAGGTCATTTCTGGCTGCCATTTTGAGTGTGGGCCATTTTATGGCTTTAAAAAACACACACAACAACACCCGCAATTTTCTGCTGAATTTTGACAACCTTTCAGCTTATGATGAGCATCCTTGAACTCCTGAGGGCTAGTGGAGCACAGTAGGGCACTTTATTTGGCTCATTTTCTCATTTGGGGGGCAATTTTTGGCTATTGTCTGGGAACCTAACCCCCCCCCATTTACATGCCTTTTACCCACGGTTTTGCTCTCCCCCTTCCCCCAAAAAATCTGAACCCCTGTGGATAACAAGGGGGCAAATTATAGGTTGGCTCATTTTACAGTATATGTAGCATGTCGCTAAATTACCCTAATAACAGTTCTATTATATGAACATATCAATTAACAAAATCAATAGTGCCGTGGCATCTTGAGTACTTAAGAATCTGTATCATAAACTTTGGTGGTTTACAGTCCATCAGATGTATGATGTGTAATTCTCAATAGGCAGGTGTATATTACATACCTAAAGATTATACATCATGTATCTGATAAAGTGAACTGTAATCCACCAAAGCTTAACTACTATAAATTGGTTAATCTTTAAGGTGCCACAAGAGTCTCTGTTTTGCTGCTACAAACTAACATGGATACTGTCTGGAAGTAAACAAAATGGTATTTCTGAGAATGGTCTGAAAGTACATGATGCATTTCTGCCAAAACTGAGTAGGTACATCTGTTTAAGCATCCCTGGATGGCAAATTGTCCAAACCAATAGCTCTGAATATTAAAAAAAATAATTTGAATGATTATTAAGCTATTTAATCCTGACTTGTAGTTATGCCTTTTTTATTCATCAAAAGTGGCGCATACTTCTTCATCTGGAACTTTTCATATGGCTTTGTAGATTATATCAATTACATTTTATTTTGATTTTATTTTTAGGCTATAGGAACTCCATCTGTTGGTGTGTTATTAAAGCAACTTGTGCCTTTGATGAGACTTGAAAGCATAGAAATTACAGAATCACTTGTATTAGGCTTTGGAAGAACAAATTCTCTTGTTTTCAGGTATTCTTTGTTTTATATTGCATGAATTTCTCATCAATCATGTGCATTAAACTGTGATGGTGTATTATATTAAGGAGACACGACAGAGTGGAAAATAGCTTTGAGTTGTATGAATAGAAGTTCAAAGAAAGATGTGAAAGTGGCATTGAAATATTTTGAATAAATGCCTTTAGTATTTAATGTATTTTCCAAAATGTATATTTGGAAGAAATACCTTGTCTTCTGAATAGACAATTTGTCAATAAATATCAGAATAATCCATAAGTCACAAAACTGAATTATGTGGTTGATATAAAGAGTATTTTAACTATTTTAGCTAATAGAATGAGGGAAATTACTCAAAGTAGACCCATTGATTTTAAATGTCCTTTTTATTTCAGTGGTACTATTTTGAGTAATTTTCCTCATTTCAGCCTTTGTCCATAGCCATTAAGGTCGTTCTCATGACTGAAAATGACAGGGGTGGGGAGGGCTGGCAAGGAGGCAGGCTCCTACCTGCCTCCCCGCACACAATCCATGTTCTTACAGGCAGCTCTGTTGCTCCTGCAGCACATGAGACACACCAAGCAGCAGAGCTGGGAGCTGAAGGAGGAAGTCCTCTAGCATCCCACAATACACTACGCTCCTTTGGGGGATTCCCCTGCTGCCAGGAGCTCTTGCTGCCCAGCTTTGTGAAATCAATGAGAGTTTACATGATGGGGAGTGAGGTAGAAGGGTGAATTTGTAAAAAGTCCAGGCTAACCTATCATGGAGGGCCAGGATCAGGAGCGACTGGGCTATATCCAGGTAGGGCTGCCCTACCTGGGTATAGTCGGTTGTGAGAATGTCCTTATTGTTTACTTTCTCACACTATTATTGAGAAGCATTGAATTATGTTCCAATTGATCACAGAAAGGGAAATGTGTTGCTTGATGCACCGACTACTATTCTCCACCAGGTTTATATTTCAAGACCACGATCTAGTAAGCCACACAGGGAGTTCCATTCACAGAACTTTTGTAACTTTTCTCCCTAGAAGCAGTCTTGCTTGCCATTTGACAACCTGCCTTGAAATGAGATTCAGCACAAAGAGCTTCTTTTAGAAGAAAAAAGTGGAAACTATGCAAATCTTCATTTGCATCTTAAGATTTTTTAAATTTTGTGCATATGCTGCTATGTGCAGAGTTTTAGACACAGGTGACCCACTGCAGTGTTGTTGTTTTTTAGGGTTTTTTTGTTTGTTTGCTACTTGAACAAGAAGCCTGTTGTCTGATCCTGTAAAGAGCTGGAGTTCACCTGTAGGTAGCACATTACAGTGGCAGAGCAGAGTTTAGGTGAAGTTAGCTTAGCTTTCAGAAAACTGAGTGCATGTGAACTCAGGACTGATAGCTCAGGACTGATAGCTCTTTTACCCAGCATACCTAACTGATAGCTCAGGACTGATAGCTCTTGTACCCAGCATTCTGACTCCATGCTTGGATCCTAATGGGGAACCAGGCCTGCCTCTGCCAAAATGTATTGCTCAGATCTGGGAAGTAATCCAATTGCTATGCCATCAGTGCACAATCTCCTTACCTTGAGGGGCATCACACTCTGTGCTGAGAGATTATTCTGAAAGGTTTGCTCCTTAAATGCCACAAACCTGGAAACTGCAAAGCTATAGGACATGTAAGCAGGTTCCCAATTGGCAGTGTTTAGCTAGGATTCCTTAGAGGCTACATTTGTTAACTGAGGCCCAAACCTTTCCTCCCCACCCCTCAATGAAAATCTATTTCAGAAATGGCACTTTAGCAGGTGGCAGGGCTGTGAAGTATCCCCTGGCTGTGAGGGGGTACTTCACTGAGACCTCCTAGTTTGGACCTCACAGCTTATCCCCTGTGAGGTCCCAGTCCTATCAATATGACTCCCTTCCATCGGTCCTGATGATGCTTTTGAGGAGTCTTCCTCTGTAGTTGAGGATGCTTTACACAGGGTCTGATCAAGAGTGAATCCTCACACTTGGTAGTCACTAAAATATGTACACTTATCTTTGTATATGTCTTCTGAGCGAGAGGCTGAGACTCATACATAATAAAGCTGCAATATTGCTCTGATAGACAGATGGAAGTTTGTATGAGCAGGGGCTGCCTCGTTCTTGTAGCTTTTGGACAATGTTCTGCCTGTGCAGTCCCTTTGTACGAGCAGAGCATTCCATTGTAATGAAAGAAAATTGGACATCCTCTGTGCGGATTTCTCTGTATTCTTGGAACCATTGCAAGAAGACCACCAGCACTGCTGGAACAATTTAGTAATTAAAACATCACATAATTGTTACTATAAAAATTAAAAATGTAATCATTCTGCTATTTAATTTATGGATAACTTTGTTTCACAAAGTACTTTTTTTAATGTTTAGGGAATTAGTAGAAGAACTTCACCCACTAATGAAAGAAGCATTAGAGAGAAGACCAGAGGTTAGTTCATTTAATTAAGGTTCATGTTTTTAAAAGGCAACAAATATATAACAGAAGTAGGGTTTTTTTTAAAAAAAAAAAGAGGGAGAAGTACTGGCAATTGGAAGAGTCTAGCTCTTTGGGGGATTTAGCGTGTATTTTAATGTGTATGAATGTACGTAAAATATTTCAAGAAAAGTTCATGGTGATTTAAGTTATTCTGTATCATTGCATATGATGTATTACAAGTAGGTTATACAGGTGGACCTTATCATCCATGAGCCATGTGCACCCAACCTCAGTATATGCAGGTGGGAAAAGGGTTAAATTTTGTATTTGCAGTTCCTGGGTGACTGGAAGTTTCTGGCCACCATTTTGCTGAGCAGAGCCATTTTGTGGCTCTGTATTTGGGGGAAAATTTTACCGTGATTTTTCACAGAAAATCCTCCAAATAGGGGGTTTGAGAAAGCATCCTTGGACAGCTGGAGGCCTGCGGAGAACAGTATATCACTTTTATTTCTCTTATTTCCACCATTTAAAGCCATTTTTAACTGGTTTTGCCTCCAGGAACCTAACCCCCCATTTGCCATTGACTCAATGTCTTGTTATCCATGGAAATCAGTGGGAATGGTTGCCCCACAGGTAATGAGGTCTACTTGTAGTGCCTCTACTTTACAATGATATAAAATGCTCTGAAATTTTATTGACAGAAATCAAAGTTTTCCTTCTCACTTAAGGGGAGGAATACTCACTATAAAGATGCGGGTGAAGAGGAAGTTGAGAAGAGTTCTCATTCATCCTTTTTGAAATGAACCACTGCTATTTCTCCACATGAGTATGTTTTACTTTAGCGGTTGAGCCAAAGCAACAAACCATTGGAATACCAAAAGTATTTGTTTACCAACCTCTAGTTGCTAAAGGACTGGGCAGTAAATGGATCCTTGTAGGATTATACAAGAACAGCATTTTTCAAATACTTAAGTGGAAAGTTTATTTTCCCCCACAAGCTTCCATACTGTATTCTCTCTAAGTTCACTTCTACTGTTATTGCAGTGATTGCACAAAAGGTTAAAAATGAGCTTTTAAGACCAGATAATAAATCTAGTATTGCTTGTGCCACTGGTTTCTCTCAGACTAAAGACATTTGGAAAATATAGTTAGGACCACCAATGCTAAAAGAATCTTAGGCATTTTCCCTTCTTTAATGATCAGTATTGTTTGTTTCCTTGAACCATGTCTTGCAAGAAAATCTCTGTCATGTACATTGTTGCCTATAAAGTATATGCATTTTTAAGGTCTCCATCTATGTAAGTGATGTGTTTTTAATGACACTCTTTTCTCCAACTCAGAATAAGAAACGCCGTGAGCGGCGAGATCTGCTACGATTACAGCTCCTGCGAATTTTTGAATTACTTGCTGATGCTGGTGTGATAAGTGATAGGTAGGATATTGCTTGCCCTATGACAATGACAATTATTTGTCTGATTATAGTAATTTCTTGGAGTATTTGTAAAATAAAGTTGGGGCCTTTCATGACTGTGTGTTCGATATTTTATTTTTACATTCTTGAAAATAGAATTGGAAATTATCTGAATGTTCCTTAAAACATTCCACTTGTCTTTGCCATAGTACAAATGGAGCTTTGGAACGGGACACCTTAGCACTTGGAGCTTTATTCTTAGAATATGTTGACCTGACTCGCATGTTATTGGAGGCTGAAAACGATAAAGAAGTCGAAATTCTGAAGGACATGAGAGCCCATTTTAGTGCAATGATTGCCAACTTGATTCAATGTGTGCCAGGTATGGAGATATGACAATCATTTAAATTTTATTTATTTGTTTGTTCGTTTATTTATTTATTTATTTATTTTACATTTTCTATCCCGCTCTTCCTCCAAGGAACCCAGAGCAGTGTATATACTTAAGTTTCTCCTCACAGCAACCCTGTGGAATAGGTTAGGCTAAGAGAGAAGAGACTGGCCCAGAGTCACCCAGCAAGTATTATGGCTGAATGGGGACTTGAACTCGGGTCTCCCCGGTCCTAGTCCAACACTCTAACCGTACACCATGCTGGCTCATTACAAAGTAAAGTAAAGTAAAGTTGTGCCGTCGAGTTGCTGTCGACTCCTGGCGACCAAAGAGCCATGTGGTATTCTTTGGTAGAATACAGGAGGGGTTTATCATTGCCATCTCCCGTGCAGTATGAGATTATGCCTTTCAGCCTTTCAGCACCTTCCTATATCGCTGCTGCCCGATATAGGAATTTCCTATATTCTGGGAAACACACCAGTGGGGATTTGAACCAACGGTCTCCTGCTCTCTAGGCAGGTTACTTCGCCACTGCGCAAAACCACACTGCAAATGAAAATACTTTTAAAACTCATGTATTCATCCATATAAATGGAAATGTGTGGGGAAATCTGGATATCAGATGATGAAATAACTTCTGTGAATTGGATTAAGCATATTTTTTCTAGGGGACTAGAAACATAGGAATATAGGAAGGTGCCTTACACCAAGAGGCTATACTCACAACCGCTGGAAAGTGAGCTAAGCGCGGTTGTGGGAACCACCAGACTTGCGGGTGAACCCAGTGGCTAGTCTGCTTAATTCTCTCTCCCCTAAAACGAGGTTGGCTACAACAAGCCTCTCAGTGTCAGGTCTCTCCAGAATGCCCCCATGCACTTGTGCAGGGCATTCTGGGACTTCCTGGAGCCAGGTGGCCCCCGATCCGCGCCGCTCCTACCAGCTACGTGACAGAGCCGTAATCGTGTGGGCAGCCAAGCTGGCCACCCAGGGAGGGCAGAAACCAAGCCCTCTCTCCCCGCACAAGCCCTGCTGGCTCTCCACACTGCTTGTGTGGAGAGCCTCCCAAGTCAGACCATTAGTCCACCTATCTCGGTATTGTCTACACTGACTGGCTGCAGCTTCTCTAAGGTTTCAGGCAGGAGGCTTTCTCAGCCCTACCTGGAGATCCTAGGGGTCTTCTCCATGCAAAGCAGGTGCTCTACCACTGAGCTATGGTCCCACCCAAAAGGTGGCATACAAAGGTCTCCAATTCAGGCACTGACCAGAACAAGACCTGCTTAGCTTCAACAAGGTGGCTGTATAATGTGCTCTTAGACCATGCTCTGGGATCCACAACTATTCCAAGCCTTTGCATATTTCTTTTAAGAATTTGTACTGTAATGTCCTAAGGGAGTTGGTGGTGGCAGCAATGGTAATGAATTCTCTGGTGCAGTTAGCTGAGTTGCTAAGAGCAGCTGGTCAAGCAGAAGTGTGCCTGCTTGTCATTGTCTAAGCTGCGCTTATCTTAAGGGTCCCTGGCTAAAGAAAATAATCTGAGAAGAGAAGGAAGACTGAAAGTAAGTACAGGCAAATGAGCTCTAAAGCTTCACACATGTTTAAAAAATCCTACACAGAAAGTATTTCCATGTGGAAATGTGGATGTAGATATGCACTTCTATTTGTGATGTGTGCACACCATAAACACACACATGTGTTATTGTACACAGGTTTCCTATTGATTCCTAACCTTCTCTGAGGGAATTTTGTAATGTGATGTGATCCTGAATTGGCATATAGCCTAGTACCTTGTAGCTGGTTTGTGGCTGCCAATTGGTAATTGTAGAAACTGCAAAGGAACACTTGGCTTTCATCTTCAGAAAACTTACTTCCGTCAAGTAAAGTGATCATTGATTTTTTTTTTCTTGTAGCACAGGCTTAATTTAGCTATGGCGGTGTGCCCTTTGTGCTGAATGACTGCTTTGCGCATTGAACCTATTCCATTTATCGAGACAGTATAAAAGGTCTCTAGCCTAAGTGCAGGCAATCAGAAGACTTCTTCCATGTTCACTGAAAATGTCTATTAGATCCATCTCATCGCCTACAAGGCACCCAGCTGTGCTGATTACATGGGCTTTATTGTGTGCAGAATATCAGAAACAATGAGGCAGCCCTCTTTTCAAGGAATTCACTCAACTTTAATAAAATTATTTCTGTCACGACACTATCCTCTTGATTGAAGTGTAGCTAAATAGATTCTTAGATTTTTAGATTCAGCACAGCTTTTGTTTCAGGTTATTAAGAAGCTCAGAACATGAAGTGCATAGCCCGGTTCCAGTTCTGTACACAGTGGGGAATCAACCCAGAACACTCCCCTATAGTGCAGCTGCCCCACTCCCACCTCTTGTTCTCACATTAGACTTCAGAAGTGGGCTTCCACCTGCATAAAGCCCAATGCGCATAGGGTCATATACAGGCAATCTGCGTCTCAAAATCAAAGTGTACAGCTTGTGCTGATAATGCCTACTTGTGTTGGCTCTGTATGTTTCTACACATCTCTAGGCAATCATAACGTCAAGTTCATGAATGTTAGGTGGGACCTCAGTCATGATCTCCAGTCATGCATACATTTTGAACTTGTGCACAGGACTCATCTAAGAGGACCACAATGTTCCTGTTCGGCCAGGTTTTTTTTAAATTTACATTTTATTCCATTTTCAAGACCTTTTTAAATATTGTCCAACCAATCTCTGTCCGATCCCTAATTCCCACTCTTCTCCCTACACTTATAAAGTGATCCCTCTCACCCTCACTGTAGACACTACAAAATGGTGTGGGTGCAAAAGGAAACTAACAAGACAAAACAGATTCAAATCAAGATGTTGGAAGAAAGGGAGCAGAAGTGCACTTGTCTGTGAATAACAAATCACAACTGATGTCAAAGATGTGCAGTGGATAGTGGAACTCTATCCCACATGTTATGCAGCTGTTATAGCTTCATTTCAGCATGTTGCTTATACTGTATAATAATTTTGTTTCACTCAGTGCTTAAATTTTCTGCAGTACACTTACTTTGGGGGTATTTGCCAATGGAGTAGAATATCAGTTCTAATCAACACTTCTGGATCTTATGTGCTGCTGCTTTTGCCAAATGACTTGCCTCACTGTGTGGCCAGTTTGCAGCCACAGAAGAACATCTTGAGTTATCCATGTATATAAGTGGGGAAAGGCTTGTGCAAATGGCTCATCCACTTAGCTTTCTTATTGATGATTCTAGGAACTGCATATTTGTTTCTTAAGTAATTGTATATTTCTTGGGATCAAGTAGAAGTGAATCACATAGGTGATGCATTCTCATATAAGGAGACTTCATGCATGCAGTCATGAGAATTACTCCAAGAGTCTTCCAGAGCTATTTCATATAACTACTACTACTACTACTACTACTACTACTACTACAAAGAATATTTATATACCGCTCTTCAACCAAAGTTCTCATAGTGGTTTACATAGAAAAATAAATAATGCATAAATAAGATCGCCCCCTGTCCCCATAGGGCTCACAGTCTACATAAGGCAGATACCAGCAAAAGCCACTGGAGGGATACTGTGCTGCGGTTGGATAGAGCCGGATGCTCTCTCCCTGCTAAATATGAGAGAATCACCACTTTAAAAAGTGTCTCTTTGCTCAGTTAGCAGGGGTAACTTTATATGAGTTTTCCCCCAATTTATTTATCTATCTATCATATTTATCAGATTTATATACCACCTGATATGTGTATCTCTAAGCAGTGTGTGTATTTTTATTGTTTTTCCTTTGGTTATCAAATTAACAGGCTAATGTTAGGTTTCTTCATTCAGTTCACCACAGGAGATTTCTTTTCCCTCAGCAAAGTTTGAGGCATCACCTCTTCATCTTGTTTAGTCAATGGGCTGGACCTTTCAGTATCATGTTTACACCACTGGATCGTTACAGTGATAGGAACCACCAGATTACAAGATACCAATATTGTGCTTTAAAGGTACACAATGATTCTTTCTACTGTGCAAAATTTTCAGCTTGGTATTACTAATGAAACAAATGTTAAATGTTAGAAATTGAAAAGAGAAAGAAAAGATAGACTGTTTTTTTCATAAATAATACATTTCTCCCTTTCCCAAAAAATAATTGTGCATAGTGGCTTACATCCTAACATCATCACACTTGCAGGAATATGTTCAGCTTCTGCAAGGAATGAAGGACAATTTTGGCCATTCCACCTTTCGTCTCCTGTCCCAGTTCTCCTCTGAAAATATGTCACTGAAGGTCCTCCAGTTCTTAAAGAGAGAGAGAGATTGTGTGTGGGGGGGGGGGTAGTAATCAGAAGCCGCAGAGGGAAGCAGGGTTCCACAAAAATTGTCCCACTCCCTTGCATAGGTAGAATATACTCCTGTGAGCATGGCGTAGGATGTGAGCCATTATTTTTCTTGTGGTTTTATTCATGCTTTTGTTTGTTTCTTTGTTTCTTTGTTTGTTTTATTGGCACTTTTAGGGGCCAGGGAGATTGGCATTAAAACCCACATTGCAAATACTGCCTTTGCTTTAATGCAACAGAAACACATTTCTAAGCTATAATTGTTAAATGTTTTTCACTGAAAATTAATACATGGTAGCTAAGGCTTTTAGCAGGAAACGGGAAACTACTTCTTCTGTGACTACTAATGAATGTTCATTCTTGCACTAACAGTGTGCTTGGTGCTTTTGCTTCATTGGAATAAGATGGGCAAAGCACACGGGGAAATAGAAGTTAGTGTGATTAATGTGTAATGGGGATGTGGTACTAGAAAGTGAAATATAGATAAGGTGAAAATTGTCTGTGTCAACCCATAGGATAACACAGGAAGCTATGGAAGATCTTTTCATTTGACTTACATTTGTTGGCTTGGGTTAAGCTGGGATATTTTTATCATAATAATTTTTTACACTGCCTTACAGCAGTAATCCACACATCACTTTTATAGTATTCCTGCTGAATCCCCTTAAAAAGCAACACATTTTAATGTCACATTGTGCCTTTTAAATCTACCCTCATCTTATAAGATGTGGTGGGCAACACATTAAAATAAACAAATAAGCAATACAAGATTTGCTAACCATGGTCATGTGTGCATAACCAACTTGTTTCTTTCGGCTGTTAGGCAATGTCAGCTGTACTGTGCTGTGGCCCTGTATTTGACAATGTGGGTCTTTCCCCTGATGGTTATCTCTACAAATGGCTTGATAACATTCTAGCCTGTCAAGATTTACGGGTGAGTAACTTAACAAGGACGCGGGCTTTTAAAATAGTTTGGAATGTGGTGTTTTTTTGAATGCAGTCCACTGTTCAGTTGCAGGAAGTATTGCTCTGATCTGGGGTGTGATCCGTTGAATCCATTAGAATGGGTTCTGCGCCTGCGCCGAAGCCTATCAGTGTGGAGTACCACAGCTCCTCTCGGCACTTGCACCCTGCCCACGTGACCACGTGGCTATTTAAGGTGGGAGGAAGTGCCAGCACTTCAGTTCCTTTGCGATAGGCGTAGCAATCGGTTCCTCGGTCACTATGGCTCCTTGTATTGGTTCCGTGCTTTTTAAGTGAGTTCTTTAAAAAAAGAAAGGATTGATTTGTCAGTGTTTTGACCTTTGGATTGCTTAAGATTATGTTTTTGTGTGATTTACTGACTAATTGAGGTGAAAGATTGGACTGTTAGTTTTGGCTTTGGATAATGGAACATGGAGGACTGCAATGGATGACCCTAAATGCTTAGAGAAGAAATCAGATAAAAAGACTTTAAAGTGTTGCTCTAACTGCAAAGCAAAATTACCATCACAAGACAGCCATGACTTGTGTTTGCTGTGCCTGGGAGAAACCCACAACACCTCCGCTTGTAAGCTTTGCCTGTCCTTTTCAAAGAAAACGTGATGCAACCGGGAGCTTCATCTGAAGGCTGCGCTTTATGGCGATGTGTTAAGTCCCCCAGGTCCATCTAGGGAGGGGGCACAATCGTCTTCTAAAGGGGATGGCTCAAGGGCTGAGACTTCAATCCAGCCTAAACAACAACAAATTTTTATATACCACTTTTCAACAAAAGATTCCAAAGCAGTTTACATGGAGAAATAAATAAATAAGATGGCTCCCTGCCCCAAAGGTCTCACAATATAAAAAGAAATATAAGGCAGACACGAGCAACAGTCACTGGAAATACTGTGCTGTGTGTGGATAGGGCTAGTTACTCTCCCCCGCTAAATAAAGAGAATCACCACGTTTAAAAGGTGCCTCTTTGCCCAGTTAACACGGGATAACATCTGTATTTCAGTCTCCTTACCCTTGACGCATGTATTTAAGTCTCCTAAGAAGCCAAAGCGGCATGGAGACAAGATGGCGGACGTGTTGGAGCCCACCAAAAGGAAGGGGGGGAAACGTCGTCATCAAAGGCTTTTCAGTCACTTTGGGCACAGGAAATTGTTTTTGTGTCACTATCAAGATCATCGACACCAACTGCGACAACACCTAGATGATCAGCACCAAAGCAGCCAGCTTTGGCACCAGCATCGACGTGGAAAGATCCACCTTCGGCATTGACAAGTGCCTTCCACGTGCATGCTTCAACATCAATGGTTCCTACAGTAGCAGCTTCAACATAGACACAAGTTTTTTCTTCTGCACCTCTCTCTCCTCCAGCACCTAGATTGGCACCAATATTGAGGGTAGTTTCCTTGTCCCCGGCAGTGACACCGTTGAAGTCCCCTTCGACTCCGAAGGCAACACAGTTGACCTCAACATTGAACACCATGGTGTTAACTAATACAGTGATGCCTTGATGCCAAGTGCCGGTTACTTTTGAGGTTGAGGAGGAAGACTTGCTAGGGGTTGAGGAGGTGAGTGCTTTGGATCCCAACACAGTACAATCCTTGATATCTATGTTGGATTCCAACACTATTACCCCTTCAATTTTTAGGGGTTTTTCACATTTGGAGGAGTGGGAGACTTGTTCCCTGCCTGCAGAGACTGCCATTTCAACATTGACTCTTCAAAATCAGCCAGTGCCCTATGCATTAACAGCTGTGCAGTTGGCCACTTTGACTAGCTGGCACACATGTGGATTCTCTCACCACACTATGCCTGCTGTGCTAACAAGTGTCTTTGGTCAGTCTTCTCCAGGATTGGTTTACTACTATGATGAAAACAGGTCATGGAGATCTTCTGGGTTCAATAGACACAACCCTCTGACCAGAGCTTACTCTCAGATTCTTCCAGTGTGCATGCTGACTGCGGGGAGGGGGATGCCCCCACTCTAGCACCAAACAAAATGGTGGTAACAGCAGCTGCAGCCATACAGAACCTGGCAGAATCTCCTCCCCTGCCCCCCAAAAACCACCTGTGCTTGATGCAAAACACACCCAGACTAGGGTGAGGCATTTTTTATCTGCAGCTATCCAGACAGACCCTTGGGAAAGAACAAGAACAACCAGGGCCAGTATAATAAACAGGTGGAGGCCCAGAAGCAGTACCTTTGAGGTCAACAACAGCCCGTCACACCATTTACTATCAGGGGACTCAATTCAAACATCAGCCTTACCCAACACCGTAGCACTGAGTATGACTGCCTGCAACTTTTATCCAGCACAAACAACACCTTCAGCCAACATCAGATTGGCAAGCCATGCCCAAGCATGGCACCACATAACCTCAGATTGGTGTGTGTTGAAGCTCATCTCTCCAGGCTACCCTATAGAGTTCAAGGCATGTCCATCTTTCAGAGGGATGTATTTTACAAAAGCGACTCCTGCCCTACAAATGGAGGTTCAGGAGCTATTGGGCAAGAAAGCAATTGTCCCGGTGCGATGGGCGCAGAGGCGGGAAGGGTTCTACTCCCACTACTTTCAGATCCTCAAAAGGGGTGGTGGAATACAGCCTATAATGGACCTGAGACTTCTGAACAAGTTTGTCCATATGAAGAGGAGAGCTGGTCTTCTGGTAGCAAGGATGACATGTCCCCTTAGCTAAGCAGGATCTGCCTTGGTTACATATGAATGGAGGACTTGATGTGTGACCACATCCCCTCATTCCCCTCATTCCCTCAGGGGATGGAGCCGCTCTGGGAACAGTAGAAGGTTCCAATTTCACTCGCAGCCATCTCCAAGATAGAACTGAGAGAGACTCCTGCCTGCAACCTTGGAGAAGCCACTGCCAGTCTGTGTAGACAATACTGAGCTAGATGGACCTGTGGTCTGTCAGTATATGGCAGCTTCCTATGTTCCTAGGAAGAACTATCAAATGATGATGTTGCAAGACGTCGTGCCACTTGTACATCAGGAATAATGCCTTGCAGTATTAGAATGGCGGGATTCTTACTTTCACATAGGAATCAGGCCTTCATACCAGAATTATTTAAGATTCACAGTGGGGACCTTGATTTACCAATATCTGCAGTTTGGCCTCTGCACTGCCCCCTGGGTTTTCACAAAGTGCATGGCAGTGGTGGCAGTGCACCTCTGGACCGAGAGACTGGTGATTTACCCTCACCTAGATGACTGGCTCCTGGTGTCAAAAAACAGAGATGGGTTACTTTATCAGATACAGTACTTATTTCACCTTCTCCAGGACCTCAGGATAGAGGTCAACTATAATGAGGAACCCATAACGATGATCTCCTACATAGGGGCTGTTCTGGATACACAGGCCTACTTACACAGCCTACTTAGCACAAGAAAGGCTCCAGGCCATAGTGGATCTTATACATCAGGTCCAGTCCAGTCCAGAGCAGTGTGCAAAACAAATTCAACGCCTCATGGCCTCCTGCAAGATGACGGTTCAGCATAGGTGCCTGAAAGTGAGAAAATTGCAGTTATGGTTCATATCCACCTTCCATCTGAATATAGACAGCCCCCAGAAGCAGTTAGTTATTCTTCAGCAAATCCTTCGATCATTGGGTTGGTGCATGCATGCAGCGAATCTATTGCGAGGAGTCCTATTTCAACCGCAGTCTCTTTCAGTATGGGTGATGACAGACACCTCATTGATGGGCTGGGGGAGGGGGTCATTGCAATGGCAGCATGACCCAGGGATAGTGGAGTCACCAATAAAGATATTTCCACATAAATTTCCTGGAACTCTTGGCAGTATTTCAGACCATGAAGGCTTGTCTGCCAATGCTCAAAGGGAGAACTGTGTAGTTACAATGGGACAACATAACAGTGATTGCCTACCTAAACAGACAAGGAGGGACCGTGTCCAGGTCTATGTGCACATTGAGCATACAGATATGACACTGGTGCTTCAGAAACAACATCACCCCTTTGGCCGTTCACATAAAAGGGACAGAAAATGTACTGGTGGACGATCTGAGTCATTCGTTTACCAGGGAAGAGCGACACAAATTGAAATTAAACAAGTACTTGCTTCCAATATTCAGAGCCTGTGGGTCTCCCCAAATAGACTTTGTTTGTGACAGTTCTCAATGCCCAGTGCAAAAAAGTTCTGCTCAAGGGCAGGCTATGACCCACAGTCATTGGGGGTCACATTCCAGATGCACTGGTCTAAGCACCTATTGTACATGTATCCTCCTCTACCTCCTCTGGTGGCGCGTCTTCTGGCCTGTCAAGCCACATGTATCCTGATCACTCCATGGTGGCCTCAGCAGCCATGGTTTCTGCATCTACTCAAAGTGTCCAACCACACGTACAGGAGGCTTCCTCAGCACCAAGATCTTCTGTCACAAGAAAATGGTCAAGTACTGCACCCAGAGGTGCCCACTCTACAGCTAGCAGCATGGAAGATAAGCTTTTAAATAAAATATTACTTGACCAGAAGAAGCCTTCCACTAGGAGAAACTATGTTAGTAAATGGAAGAGATTCACTTGCTATGCAGCCTCAAATGGCTTTCACCCTCTGAAAGCTATTGTCCATCAGATCCTGCTGTACCTAACCACGCTAAAGACCTCCCTGCTTTCTAATGTCTCCATAAAAGTCACTTAGCAGCTATCTCTGCTAGGCACCAGAGATATCTGCTAGGCACCAGGGAAAGACAGTATTTTCCCACCTCAGCTGCAAGAGCTTTCTGAAGGGTCTCACCAATCTGTATCCTCTGGTTAGACAGCCACTGGATCAGTGAAGTATATCCTTGGTCCTTGCAGCTCTGATAGGCACACCCTTTGAGCCTCTTGCTAGAGCTAGCCTGAAACTGGTTTCTCTGAAAACTGCCTTCGTGGTGGCAATTACTACTGCCCGTGGGATGAGTAAACATATAGCCCTGAGGATGGATATGCCTTATGCATGCTTCTACCCAGATAAAGTGTCGCTACGTCCTGACATTACCTTCCTACCTTAGATTGTGAAAGATTTTCATATAAACCAAGACATCATGCTACCTGCCTTCTTCAGTTCTCCAAGTACTGCTCTTGAAAAGGCCCTGCATTCCCTGGATGTCTGAAGGGCTCTTCTATCTACCTGTAAAGAACTTAGACGATCAGGAAGACAAAAAAGTTGTTTATATCCTACAAAGGAAGGTCTCTGGTTCGGGCTTTGTCCAGACGGAGGCTATCCCACTGGCTAGTAGAACTAATCCTTTTGACATATAAGTTACAAAACGTTGAACCACCTAAGTCTACAAGGCACATTCAACCAGAGCTTACAGTGCCTTGGAGGCTCAATTATCTGGCATATCATTTCGGGACATTTGTAGAGCTGTAACATAGTCCTCAGAACAGCCCTTTGTAAAGCACTATGCCATTGACTTGCGCTCTTCAGCAGAGATGAATTTTGGGAGATGCATTCTTAAAAGGGTGTTACAATGACACTACTGCTCCCTCCTCTTTTAGGAGCTAACTAAACACCCATTCTAATGGATTCAATGGATCACGCCCCAGATAAACAGTTTACTCACCTGTAACTGATGATCTGGTAGTGATCCGTTGACATCTATCAGACCCTCCCAAACCTCCCCTCTGCAGTAGTGCTCACGTCTTCTACATAGAACTCACCTATTGCTCTAAAGATCTTCAACTGCTCCAGCAGTCTCCAAGGAACTGAAGTGCTGGCACTTCTTCCCGCCTTAAATAGCCACATGGTCATGTGGGGGCGGGGCACAAGCGCTGAGAGGAGCTGTGGTACTCCACACCGACAGGTTTCGGCGGAGACGCAGAACCCATTCTAATGGATGTCAACGGATTACTACCAGAACATCAGTTACAGGTGAGCAACCTGTTTTTTTTCTTTGTACAGGAAACAGTGGAGTGTTTGATGGACTTGTAACCAGTAATGATAAGCATCTGTTATCACAGTAGTGATAAGATCTACATTATATTTTGTTGTTGCAAGATGCATACCTTTGTAGGAATTAATAAACAAAATTTCTGCTGAGAAATACTCGAGGCATTTTAATGCTCCAGGAAATAAAAAAGTTCAAGGGCAATATGATCTTAGTGTATGTTTGCCTTGCCGTTTGAAGTCTTTCCAGCCCACATACCACCCACCTAAAATGCAAATATAAAAGTACCTCTTGCTTACTGAAATAGCTTCTGAAGAATCACATCAATGTGAGTGGGCAAATCTTCAGAGGAAGACCAAAAAGGGTACTAGCTTTAGGAAAAGATCATAGGTTCAGAGGGGCTTGGGACTGTAGCAGTAGAGGAAACTGAGCTGATCAGTGGAGGCCTTGCCCATGATTATGGCCCATATGCCTCAGAGCTTTTCCCTGTAATCATGAGAGGTGCCAATTGGTTTAAAAGACACATTTGGAGAGAAGGGGAACTTCCACCTCAAATCTATCCAAATTGTACTGTGGCATTGTGCCATGCAGTGTGGGCTGAACTTCCTATAAAGAACTACTGTACCATGGAGCATTTCATAGTTTCTTGTAACACCAGTGAAATGCCCTTGAAATGTCAATATATCACAGTTTTACCCTGGATTAGCAAAGCAGATGTACATTCCATTTGACTGTGCAATGGTATATTCATAAGCATGCATAGAACATTGCCATCAATATGCTTTCTCATGGTAATTAACATGCTTTTATTGTTTAAGAAGTGGAGGATTAGTACCAAATGGTTTTACTCAGTATCAGTACCAATAGGATTAGTGTGTAATAGAAAAAGCAGATATAATGCCATTATATAAAACTATACTTTGTTCTGATCATCTCATTAATTAAAATAAAAAGTTATAACCAAGTTCAAATTGTACAAAAAGGAATGATTAAACTGATCAAATGCTGCAACAACACCATGAAGCTATTCCCATGATCGGTAGATAGCGGGCTAAGGGAGCCTAGCTTGCTTTCTACTAATTGTGGGAACCGCCGGGCTCATGGGCGGGCCCAGTGGTTCCCAGGCGGCTAGCCCATCTAATCCACCCTCCTCTTAAATGAGGCTAATGGAGCAAATGCTCCGTTAACCTCATTTTATTGCTTGTGTGTCGTTGCAGTGTGTGGCGACCCACGAGTAGACCCCCAGAATGCCCCACGCACTCACACGGTGCATCCTGGGACTTCTGGGAGCTGGGTGGCCCCTGATCCCTGAAGCCCCCACCGGCTCCATGGCAAAGCCAGGAGTCATGTGGGAAGCCAATCCAGCCGCCCAGGGCTCCGGGCATGATTGTCTGCAGGGAGAGCAGGCTAAGCTCGCTCTCCCCACAGACCTCATTGAGGCGCTTCACAGTAATCATGTGAAGCACCTCCCTGACCATAAGGAATGGTTAAAGAAAATGAGGGGGGGAGGGGGTTGAGTTTTGAAAAAGGATTAATTAATGTAGGGAAATTGTTACCGCAAGATGTAGTAATGACCACTAGCTTAGATCTCTTTAAAGGCAATTAGACAAATTAATGGAGAGCAAGTCTATCAGTAGCTACTAGTTATGATGGCTACATGCTACAATATGCCTCTGAATAGCAGTTACAGGGGAATGACACCAAGAGAGGGGTTGTGCCTTGATTTCTTGCTGATGGGCTTCCCAGAGGCCTCTGGTTAGCCACTGTGGGAAACAAGATGCTGGATTAGATAGGCCTTTGGTGTGATGACTAAGATGACAGTCTGGATAGAATGTGTAAAGAGAGGGATTTTTCACTTTCATGCAATACATTTCTTCACCCAAATCGGATGGCAGTAGGTTCAGAACAAGAAATGAAATATTTTATCACTTTACGTAAGCAGCCTATGGAATTCATTATCACAGAGGTGGTTGTGGTTGGTGAACATTAGCTTAGATGACTTCAAAAATAGTAAGACAAATGTATGGAGAATAGGTCTACCAATGGCTATTAGCCATAACAGTTAAAAGCCTCCACATGCTGTGATAGAATATTTCTAATTACCAGCTGTCAAAGCAACAGGAGCTTTCCCAGACAGCAGGTTTTGCTGCAGGTTTACTGAGAGGCTTTTATGCGAGTTTGAAGCTGCCCAAAAAAACCCAACGCAACAAGTGGATCTTTTTTTACCCTGGATATAAATCAGGCTACATTCCAAGTTAGAACGCACAGTGAAAAACCTGAATTGTGTGTGAAGTGCTCTCTGATAGCGTGCAGGGACTTTGGGGTACATCTGGCCAAAATGTAAACTCACCCCCTCCATTCTGGTGGAGGTGTGGGCTAAAAGCCGGGTGTGGAAAACTTCCAGGGAATGTCTGTTGCCTTCGTGACTTACTTGTGAGTTCCTATATGCCTTTGGCTGGCCACTACTGGAAACAGAATGCTGTACCTGATAGACTTTGGTGACTTAGCAAAGGCTGCTGTTGTGTTCTTTATGCAGGCACAATATTAATAAAAACATTGTGTGTAATTATGAAACTCTGTACCCTTCTCTGTGTACAAAGGTTCATCAGCTTGGCTGTGAAGTTGTCGTCTTGTTGTTGGAGTTAAATCCTGACCAAGTCAACCTCTTCAACTGGGCTATTGATCGGTGTTATACTGGCTCATACCAACTTGCTTCAGGATGCTTCAAGGCCATTGCAACTGTGTGCGGAAGCAGGTATTAAACTTTGTTAAAATAGGAAATATAGGAGCTTGTAATGTAAAACAGAACTGATATGGTAATTAAGTAACCCTACAACTTTTGGATAGGATTAGATTAAATTCTATTTTATGTACAAAAAAATAAAAGAATCCATTACAATTGCAAGCATATTTGCTGTTGGCTATTAATGCTCTGGAGATGGTAGGACAAACACTCCAGTAAGCAAGTGAAAAAGAATTTTAAAAAAATTAGGTAGGAGGACTAATACACTTTTCTTCTTTCCCTCTAAAATAGAAAAATAGACTCCTCTCTTTCTTTATTTTTGTGCCATGCTGGATAAAAGAACTGGCCCAGGCATGACATAGAGGTGGTCCTCATTATTAATGGGGCTTCTGTTCTCACCTGTAGGTGCGGATACAGAAACCGTGTATAACGAAACCATGAGTCAATGGGAATTGGGTTGCAGAAAAGCAAGTGGGGCAGAAATAAGAGAAGAAAATGACAGTACCTTACTCTCCAGCAGTGCCTCCCCAAACGGTTGAATATTCACACACAAAAACGTTAATTTTGAGCCACAAAATGGCTTTCTGCTGGAAACTGGAAACTGAAAAGTTATTTCCACATCATTTCTGGCCACTCAAAACTGTGGACAGGTGGATTTTGCCTATTTTTCTACCCACGGATAATGAAACTGGGTCTCTAATACCCAATCACAGATACATGAAACCGCAGCTATGGAGTCCATGGATAACAAAGGCCACCTATATTCATGGCACTTACTACATACACGTTCTTTGCAAAAATACAAGTCTTGTGTGAGAATGTTAGTGCTAGTAAAAGTGCTAGTAAAAGGTAGAAAGCAAGCAAATGTATAGTAATGCCTTTTTATTCCTATTACCAAGATCTCTTCTTCAGCGTAAACCAAAACCTCAGTGCAAAACTTGAACAATTCAGACATCCATATATATAGGTATCACCTACCTATTTATAGCTTCTATCTCACTTATTTAATAGGCTACAAATTGGTTATTGTGTATCAAGGAATGTTTGTAAGAATTTCAACTTATGAGGGTGGGATGGCTGCATTAGAATATTGAGAGGGAAATTTGGCTTGTAGAAAGATCACACATAGGGCCTAGGGATATGAGAAACAATGTGTTGGTGGTAGTGGCAGAAGGACAAGCCAGACATAGTGGTATAAGCAGGCAAGAAGACTGAGAAGCTTAGTGGGAAGAGAGCACAGGAATTGTGAGAGCTGAAGACCAGAACGTGAAGGGAGGGTAAAAAAAGGAAGGGCAGCAGGCTAGGAAGCAGATTAGGCAGCAGGAAGCAATTCCTAATTGTGGGGGGTGGGGTGACTGAAGGAGGAGTAGAGGAGTAGAGAGAAGTAGCTTGGGAATGGAAAAGTCACGAAAAACATCTGGCTGCGGGGAAATGCCAGATAAAGCTTAGGCACAAGTGCTGTTAGCAGAACTGGAGTGAAAAAGCAGGGAAAGGACAGGCAAAACAAAGGGCAAAGGATGCTGCACGAGTGGAATTTCACATTGGCTCAGAATGTGACCATGGTTTCCCTCTAGATCAGAACTGCTCCTTTGGCCCTCCAGCTCCTTTTGGACTACCACTCCCATAATCCCCAGCCACAGTGACCAGGGATTATGGGAGTTGTAGGCCAAAATCTGCAGGAGGGCCTAGGTTCAGCAGCCCTGCTCTAGATGAATGAGCCTTTGGAATCTGTGAGCTTCCACGCTCTCATCTCCTCCTCTTCGTGGAGGAGAGGGCAAACTTTTGATTTTCACTTTGGGGAAAAACAGTTCTATGTGTACTTCAAACCATAGTTAGGGACAAACAAACTAAGTTCAAACCCTAGTTTTAAAATGTATCAAATTATTTTTGCAATAGCACTAAAGCATAATTGTGCTTAAATCAATAGTTAAAAGATGATTTCAGGAATCGATTAATTGTTGCAATAATAGCAAGAGAAGCAGGCGCTAGCTTAAACCACTTCAAAAAGTGTATTTTAGCTAAGTAAAGACTGCAGTTCAGCAGTTTTAATCATCCTTTCTGCACATGCTTGGGAACAAAAAACACAGGAGTGAAGTAAAGGGGAAGAAAGTGGAGGAGACAATTTGACAACCATATACTACCCATCTACTATGTCACACCCACTAATGTAGAGGTGTTCCTATGCAAAAAAGCACTGAACCTGTCCAAGCATTGAAAAAGTCATTTGCAATTCTGAATGTTGCTGAATGTGGAAAGGCAACCATTGGGTAGTTCTAAGAGCCTCCGGTCTGGATTCAGCTCCGATTTCCTGTGTTCCACCAAACTCCAGTAAAAGCATTGTCCGAAGCTTGGGGCTCCTCTGCAACATTTCTGTTATAATATAACTGTTTAAAAAATGTGCACTGGAATTTCATTAATCACAAGGAATAACCCAAGAGCAAAATATCATAGTTTTGCAATAAAAGAAACAGAAACACACTTTCCTGCATTTATTTTCAACAATATCCCTGGGCTTTTCCTCCCCCATGCATTCACATTCCTTGCATTTCTGCAGGTTTTTCATTTGCATGAATAGAGTGAGCAAAACTGAGAGCTGAGTGTCTGAATTTGGACACCTGATCTATCATTTGTTTAATCATAAAGAAGTGATCTGGTTGCTTTCAGTTGATAGTGGCAATAGGCAGGGCTATGGGTTTGGGGAGTCCATGCCGTTGAATGCTGAGCTACGTAAGCTCAGAGTGTAAATGACTGGCATTACTAACTAACCTTTAATTTGTGTGTAGTTGAGATTTAGATATCTCTTACATCTGCCTTTTTAATAAAAGTCACCTTTTTATTTCAGGACATGAAATGGATGTTTGATATAGTTTGTTGTTTTAGTTGACGTCTTGACTTTATTTATTATTCTATTGCCTTGAGTACAGCTGAGATTTTATTTAAAAATAATCTCTATGGAACAAAAATGATCACAAAACATGTTTGTTATTTCAGGAACTATCCTTTTGATATAGTGACACTTTTAAATCTAGTCCTGTTTAAAGCATCTGATACCAACAGAGAGATTTATGAAATATCCATGCAACTCATGCAGGCATGTATGAAATAATTTTTAATATCCTTTAAAATGGTATGGAAAAGCCAATGGCTGACATGTCCCACAATGCAACAAATGTGAAAAAAACACTGTGGGACTGCAGAGAGGCAATGCAGCCCTGAAATAATGGTCCTGAAAATGAAAAGTCCTTCAAGAGGAGAGGTCATAGCAAAAATCACTCCAAGCTGTGCTACAGGGTTGTGTTGCAGCTCCGTGCCTATCTCTTTTCGACCCCAAGGTGCTTCTTCTGCATTTGTAGATATCTGAGATATGTCAGTGAATATCTATATCATTGGCTTCTCCTTATACTCATCATCAGTGTGTTAGTTCCTTGACAAACTTGTATGTAGATTTACATTTCTGTAAAGTTGTAATGTTCTGGCACTAGGATTTAAAAGGGGGGGGGGCAGTTAGCCTTGAAAAGGGAACAGTCTCCATCGGGAGAGATGTTTACCTTTTTCCCAGCATCATCCTGTAACAACCAATTGCTGAACCATGCTGGGGGTGCTGCTGAGTTTTATAATAATGCAGGTTTCCTAGACATGCAGCTCTGCCTAGTGTGCACAGGAGAGTGGTGGCACCTGTAAAGGGAGCAAGGATGGATGAGGAAGAATGTCAGGAAAAGTTAGTCAGAGATCAAAGCGGGGGAAGAAGTCAGATGGGCAGCTGGCAGAGTACAAGACCCACCTGATCTGCCTGATACATTGAAGGTGTTGCAGTGGAAGGAGGAAGGGAAACCAATAAGAAGTTACCTCATTCTTTCCTCAGTGAGGCCATGTACCAGCCCTACAAATGCAAAAGGCGAAACTTCTGCCAGTTGGAAAATGTATGCTAATTTCTACAGATAACTTTGTGATATATCATCCTTTTAAAACAATAATTAAAATATTGAAAACCTGTAATATCATTCTAATTTTTCTTTTTGTATCTTATAGATTTTGGAGGCCAAGCTTTTTGTTTATTCAAAGAAAGTAGCTGAACAAAGACCTGGCAGCATTCTTTATGGTACTCATGGACCATTGCCACCACTGTACAGCGTATCACTAGCTCATCTGTCATATGAACTGGCAAGAATGTATCCTGAGCTCACACTTCCTCTGTTTTCAGGTACAAGTTTCCATTGATATGTTTTGCTGAGGGTAATTTGCTTTAGTGCTGGAAAGATTACCTGTTAGCCACAAGGTCTACTTGAATGAAAGCCGAAATAGGGGGAGGCATCTCAGGTTATCTTCTCTTTTCTTGCTTTGCTCTGTGTCAGGATGCAGCTTCTACCAAGTAAGAATGTACGTGTTTTAGAGAAATTTGAGTAAATTTTATCAAGCATGTACTTTGTAGTCAGCAAAACCTATTGTTTTTCCATATCTATTAGCTGTAAATGCCACTTTACTGTAATGCACTTTAGGGGGGCACATTCTGAATGCTGAGCAACATTTTTGAATTCAACTTCTGAACTGAACTCCCTATTTGTTGCTTACTTTTTGTTGGCTTTTCAAGCAATGATGTTAAGCCAGAACTATGATAGTTAAATAATTTCACCTATGCTTTTGTGCTTTGGGAATATTCTCTTCCTTCGTAGGTTCAACTGTGCTTCAGATAAAGAAAGAAAACCTGAATTGTCAGTCGATTGTTGAAAATATAACATGTGCAATATGCTTCTACCTGTACAAAGTCATGGTTTTGACTTTAGTGTGGATCAAACCCTTATGAAATCAACTTTCTTAAAAGCCTTTCGTGAGAGGGGAATTATTGACAAGGCAAATGGGTGAACTAAATATCTTGTTATATCATTTCTAAATCTTCATTTTTATTGTCTTTTAGAAGTAAGTCAGCGATTCCCAACAACTCATCCAAATGGGCGCCAAATCATGCTTACCTATCTGCTACCATGGCTTCATAATTTGGAACTTGTGGACAGTCGGCTTCTTCTACCAGGTTCAAGTCCTAGTACTCCAGAGGATGAGATAAAGGACAAGGATGGGGAAATAGCTGTAATGTGTGGACTGAAGGGAAATGGCTGGGGCTCTCCAGAGGCCACATCACTGGTGCTTAACAATCTGATGTATATGACTGCTAAGGTAAACAAGTAAATAGATAACTGTTCAGTGCATCTGATCAGTGTATCTTTTTATAAATTGTATTTTTCTACAGTTTTTGCATAAGCCAATACTTCACCTAATCCGTTAAATACTTAACCTGATTCTGTCCTTGGAGCTAACTAGGTACTGGAGATCATTAGACCAGGTTGTACAGTTCTGTTGTTTGAGTTGTGATAGGTTTCTAGTTCAAACTGTTGTTTCAATGATCAGTAGTAGTCCATTTTTAATAGATTATTTAATTTTTCTTATGAGTATTTTTGTCACTTTAGTGAAAAGCTTACTGTACTTTTTTTATCAAGTTCTGTTCTTACGTTTCCGCACAGTACGGAGATGAAGTCCCTGGACCTGAAATGGAGAATGTATGGAATGCTTTAGCCAACAATGAAAAATGGAGTAACAACCTGAGAATAACACTGCAGTTTCTAATCAGCTTGTGTGGGGTTAGCAGTGACACTATCCTTTTACCTTATGTAAGTGTTTTTTAAAAACTAGTTGCATTGTTCCCATTGAGCCAAATCAGTGGCCCACATTCTCCATAGCTTTACCCTCTGAGCTTATCACACAGGGAGGGGGGTCGGGAAATTATTTGTACTTCTCTCCCATCCAGTGGTACACTGGTAATCTTGGTGCTCGAACTGCACCCGCTGCAAGCCCCCCCCCCGCGCTGCCACGAGCTTCCCCCCACCAAGGCTGAACCGCCAATTCTTCCTCTGCCACCATGAGGCCAAACTGCTGATTTTTTTCAATAATTCTAGCCACTGGGGTGGGTGATGAGCTGAGCAGGCCTCCCTAGCCTCTCCCTGTGGTGGTGGCGGCAGCAGCAGTAAATTATCACTTTATCAATATGTCCCATAGATAAATCCTTCTGTATTTATCTCCTAGTTCTATATACTTCCTTCTTTTGGGGTCATCCCGTAATTGCAATCGGATTTTAGGGCCCATTAGATCAGTGAATAAGGATAGTTCTACGCTGAATAAATTGCATCACTTTAGCTTCAAATGTATTGATTATGTATATTATATTTATTGTACTCATTTTAAAATAATTTTTGTGTTGAAACAAAGTGGTGGTTTGTTTTTTCAGATCAAAAAGGTTGCCATCTATTTGTGTCGGAACAATACTATTCAAACAATGGAAGAACTTCTATTTGAGTTACAGCAAACAGATCCAGTAAATCCCATAGTCCAACATTGTGATAATCCACCATTTTACTGCTTTACTGCCAGCAACAAGGCCTCAGCTGCTGCTTCTGGTAGAAATTAAACATTCTTCTCACACTTTTGTACACTAGGTAGTCTATAACTCAGTGGTAGAATATGTGCTTTGCATGCAGAAGGTCCCAAGTTCAATCCATAGAATCTTCAGGTAGAGCTAGGGAAAGACCCCGCCTTGAAATCCTGGAGACCTGCTGCCAATCATTACTGATCTAGATGGACACAATGGTCTGATTCAGTATCTCAGGCAACTTCGTATGTACTTTGTCATAAACTTTTTTGGCGCTTTATTTTTAAATGTTAAATTATATCATGCATGAATCTTCTTGCATGAAGAAATTCTTCAAAATAGTTTATATAATGTTGATTTTTTCTCTAGTTCCTTCCTTGTAGCTTCTCAAGGCATAAATATATAATATTTGTAGATTTAGTGTAGAATTATTCCACAAGCATGCAATCTTAAAGGATTTAGTATCCCTAGGCAAGCTTCTTAGTTTCTTCTGTAAGTCGTATCTTATGTTTATACTAATTCCAATCCAAAACTCTGCTACACCTCTGTAGAAGTTTGTGCTGTGGCCCCAAATACTGCAACAATCTCTCCTAAGTCATCCCAGCCAGTGATTCTAAGGAACCAGCAGGTATAAGGATCCTGGGAAGGTTGGCTGAGAACCCTTCCTCGCCACATTGGCCTCTAAAGTGGGGAGGGGGATTGAGCTCAGGGCAGGGGGATTGAGCTCAGGCGAGAAAGAATAGACAAAGGAGACATATGCTGTACATATTTGCTTCCTAGATATCATTCATTCATTCATTCATTCATTCAATTTTTATACTGCCCTTCCAAAATTGGCTCAGGGTGGTTTACAAATAAAGCAAAAACAGTTAAAATCAATCAACAATTAGCAACATAGGAACATAGGAAGTTGCCATATACTGAGTCAGACAATTGGTCTGTCTAGCTCAGTATTGTCTTCACAGACTGGCAGCGGCTTCTCCAAAGTTGCAGGCAGGAATCTATCTCAGCCCTATCTTGGAGATGCCAGGGAGGGAACTTGGAACCTTCTCCTCTTCCCAGAGTGGCTCCATCCCCTGAGGGGAATATCTTACAGTGCTCACACTTCTAGTCTCCCATTCATATACAACCAGGGCAGACCCTGCTTAGCTAAGGGGATAAGTCGTGCTTGCTACCACAAGACCAGCTCTCCTCTCCAATTAAAACAAAGACTTTAAAATACCATAAAACAATCAGTTAAACAATAAAACAACTTTAAAACCCTGAAAAACCAGGTACATTAAAACCCCTTGCTACAATTTAAAAACTCTGGAAGGCCAGGCCAAACAGATAGGTCTTAAGGGCTCTCCTATAAGGCCAATAAAGAGTTCAAATTACGGATTTCTGCAGGGAGCGCATTTCACAGTCCAGGAGCTGCTACAGAGAAGGCCCGTCTCTGAGTCGCCACCAGACGTACTGGTGGTAACTGGAGATGGACCTCCTCAGATAACCTTAACGTGCGATGGGGATCATACAGAAGAAGGCGCTCTCTAAGGTAACCTGGACCTAAGCCATTTAGGGCTTTAAAGGTAATAACCAGCACTTCGTATTTTGCCCAGAAACATATTGGCAGCCAGTGCAACTGTTTCAAAACAGGCATAATATGGTCTCTGTGAGTTGCCCTAGAGACCAATCTGACTGCTGCATTTTGAACTAACTGAAGTTTCTGGACTACATACAAAAGCAGCCCCATGTAGAGCGCATTGCAGTAGTCGAGCCTGGAGGTTACCACCTGGTGCACCACTGTTTTGAGTTTGTCTTCTTCAAGGTCAGAGTAATCTGTGAAGTGACTCTGATGGGGCTGACAATTGCAATGTGGAGCTGAATAATTGCTGCACATATTAAACCTTATCATTTCTGTCACTAGCTTTTGTAAAATTATTCTTTGAGTAGACCGTGATTGAATGTTTTTTCTTTGTTAGTGAGAAGACTCCAAAAAGACAAAAATATTTATTGTCTGTTTATATTTTTTTGGTTTTACATCTATAGGAACCACATCAAGCAGTAATACTGTAGTAGCTGGCCAAGACAGTTTTCCCGACATGGAAGAGAACAGAATTGTTAAAGAAACAGATGAAAGGTTCGTAAACTGCTGAATCAAAATCTCTTTCTCTCAGACATGGAGTCCTTGAATCAGAAGGGTTCGATCTTCTAGTTAGAATGATTCATAGTGCTGCCATTGGTATCAGTCAAACTGCAGATTGATCTGAATATTACTTTTTAAGCTCTAAAATAATATGCTTTTCAAGCTCTACAATGAAAATTCATTTAGGGAAGGAAGTAGCTTCTGTAATTTCTTGTTCTTCGAACCTCTGTGTTTTACATGGCCTCTGTGTTTTACATGAATTGGTTTTGATGCTGCGCAGATATCTCGTTGGAATTATCCAAGCTGATTTCCTTCCAAATATAGTGGTAGCTCCTCCCACTTCCAGTGATATCATAACCTCTCTCCTTCAGTCTTCCTTCGTCCACTGACAGATTGACCTTGAACATGAGTTGTTCCGAACTTTTAAAAAAAAGACTGTTAATGTTTTCTCCTTCCTATTCTCCAATCTCTAGTTTTTTTCTCCTTGCCTATTATTGTTTCATTTTTCTGTTCTTTCAGTTAGCAGTTTGATTTGCTTCGTGTGTCCTCTTCCCCTTCCCCAGCCCACCCCATGAAGGGGTCGGCATTTTTCCATCCTCAAAACTGCTTATGGCCAGCAAGACAACCTGTAAACATTGTGCGTGTTGCAACGCCAGGCTCCCCTTCTACAGACAAACACAGCCTTTGTCTTTCTCGCCTTGGCAAGGCCCATAAAGTAGAAACCTGTGCACACTGCTCTAAATTCACCAAACAAGCCAGAAAGAACTGGGCCTCGTTTGTGATCTTGGCTCTGGGAGTGAGCGCTCCAGTCGTCTCAGGCAGCCTCTGCCTTTCACACCATGCAGGCTGCTATGAGCTCGGCCCTGCTTCCTTCAGGCTCACAGCCCCTTGCTTCAGCCTCCGCCAATTAACTCAACCTTGGCATCTCCTCACAGCCCTCAGAGCCTACAGCTCCCAATTTGCTCTATCCAGCACCCTGCTGCTGGCCAAACTGTGGCCCCTGCATCCTCAAAATCGAACACCTTGGCCACATCCATGAAAAGGAAGAAGAAAAAGGAGGAGGAGGTGACTCAGCCACCTCCTGAGCCTCTCAAACGCCCAGCACCCTTCTTGGAGGCTTCTACCCTCCAAAAGCAGAAAAAGAAGCACAAACTAGCACACCATCAGGAAGCGCCCTTTGCACAGCAATTTGTTCCAGCTTGCAACCTTCTTGAACCTGAGAACCAAGGCTTCAAATCCGAGGGAGACCCCCTCGATACCGAGCAACCTCTCGATGCTGAAATCGGTACCGATGATCAATTTCTGGAGTAGAAGAAGACCTCCACTATGGAGAAGACCTCCCAGTAGAGGAAGAAGATTTAGAGGCTGAACTTGAGACACTTTTCCCCAGGCGTCCTCATCCAAGCTCATCACAAGCCTATTCTGGTTACCGGCTACAAGAGGACTCTTGCCATATCAACCTCTATTATGCTAAATGGGACAACCGCCTAGTCTATAGGTCCCACAATACCATGACCTTGTACCCTAGGGACCTCAACTCATATGACACCTCCCAATGGTGTTATGCCCCCACGGAACGGCCTTACTTGGCTAGGTGACCCACACGCAGGACTTCTCCATACATGGTCTCTGGAACAGGGAGGAATGGGCACACCACATAAATTTCCTCGAACTCTTAGTAATGTTCAAGTTCTCAGAGGCTTCCTGCATCACTCCGTAGTGACTGTGCAGACCGACAACACCACAGCGAAGGCCTACCTAAACAGGTAGGGTGGCATTGGCTCCCTCAGCCTACTCAACCTATCTCTCAACCTCTGGTCCTATCTCATAGACCACTACATCACTCCTATAGTGCTATATATCCAAGGAACGGCCAACGTTCAGGCTGATGCTCTCAGCAGAGTGGGTGTGGACTCCCACAAGTGGCAACTGGACCGAAAGATCCTTCAGTACCTCTTTCTAAGATGGTTCCACCCAGAGGTAGACCTCTTTGCATCCCACCTAAATACCCAGTATCCTCTCTACTTCTCCAGGGTGGGCTGCAGCCCTCACACTCTGGACGATGCCTTCACTGTGTCATGGAGGAACCAAACAGCGTACCTATTTCCTCCCATTTCTCTACTACCTTGAGTGCTATGCAAGATCTGACACGATGAGGTGGAGTGCATCCTAATTGCCCCTTGGTGGCCCAGATGACCGTAGTTCCCCCACCTCCTACACCTTGCAGCAGGCAACCATCTCCATCTAGCGATGATTCCCCACCTCCTCACCCAGCAGGCAGATCAACTTCTGCATCCAGACCTGCACACAAACTCCATCTCACCGCATAGTGCATATCACCCTCTTCCCACTGCCCTTGCAGCAAGTCCTCTCAGCCGCCAAGAAACCTGCAATGATAAAATCATATAAGCATAAATGGACATGCTACCTTACCTTCCTTGAATCCAGGAATATTGACCCCAAGGAGATCTCTTCAGAACACGTTTGTACCTACCTCCTCTCCCTAAAGGAATCAGGACTCAAGATTTCTTCCTTAAAGGTCCCTTTAGTGGCCATAGTGGCCCACTCACCATCCTCTTCCACTTCCTTCTTCAAGGACCCTGTGGTCAAGAATATCCTAAAAGACTTAGCTCATCTCTCTCCAGATGCCCCTGTCATGTCTCCACCATGGGACCTCTCTGTGGTACTTACCTATCTCGTGAGACACCTTTTGAACCCTTGCAGACGATCTCTCTGGACCTACTCTTCTGCAAGGTGGCATTCCTAGTAGCCATCACATCTGTGAGATGGGTGAGCGAACTATGAGCCTTACGGGTGGACTGCCCATACTTAGTTTTCCATAGGGACAAGTTAGTGCTCCATCCCAACATCGCCTTCTTACCCAAGGTCATCTCCTCCTTCCGTCGGTCTCAACCACTTACTTTGCCAGAATTCTATGCCAATCCTATGGACAAGGCACACCACCATCTTCATGCACTCAACATTTGCAGAGCTCTTGCATTCTATGTTCATTGCACTGCTACTTTGTGTTCTACTCAGTCACTTTTTGTTACAACTGACCAAGAAAGACATACCTCCCTCTATAAAAGCGCATTCCACCAGAGCTGTAGTGGCCTCCACAGCATTCAACAGGGCCATCCCTATAGACATCATCTGCCAGGCAGAGACCTGGGCATCCCCACACTCATTTATTCAATGCTATGCACTGGATGTTCGCTCCTGGAGAAATGTGTTATTTGGTACAGCAGTCCTACAATCACTCTTTGCTCGAACACCCACCTCCACGTAAGACAGGTATATGGGGGTAGCTTTGTATGCATCCATTTGTGTACAGCACAGCGACCACATTGAAGAAGGTCAGGTTGCTTGCCTATAACTTGGGTTCTTCTAGTGGCCATCTGTGCTCTTACACACCCACTTATCCTCCCCTCATTAGTTCTCCAGATCACCGGACTGCGTGAATGAAGGAGGGAGTCTATGATATCACTGGAAGCGGGAGGAGCTACCGCCCTATTAGTCTCGGGTATGCCTTAGAGAATTAGATAGATAGATAGAAGATAGTATAGTGTTGCATGATTAGCAATCAGTTTCTACTTTACTTTAGAAAATCTGTTTCTATATTACTGTAGAAAATAGAATGGGGGGGGGGAAGCAAAGAAAAAACAATGCCTGTAAATTGTGTTATACATTTTTTCATCTTCATCACCACCACTATCATCATTGTGACAAATAAATAAATAAATTACGCTGGCTGACATCCAGACTAAGATACTCATGAGTAGTCCTAATGAAATTAATAGGACAAGTTAGTCATGGATATCAGTGGTGCTTTATCAACTGAGCCTGGAAAGTATTTCCTCCACTTGTGATGTACCCCTGCTTGTTTCCCAAAAGGGATGCTTCCCAATATTAAAAAAAGACCCTTACAACACTTCAGCAAACAGAAAAATTTTGGAAAGAAAATGCCCTGATTTAATTTTTTGGTTTTAGTATGAATCATGTTAGGAAATGTTTCATGGGGAAAGTAGCGTGAGCATTTTATACACAAACAAGTGTATAAAAAGATCAGCAACATGTTTCCAGTGTTGCAAAGCCCTTCTGGAGCATGAGCAGCATTCAGAAGTCTAATGGCTCTCGTGCAACATTATGCATGCAGGAGGAAAGAAGTTTCTGTTGCGCCCCACAGTCCCATGTAGAGCATACACTTTTTTAGTATGTCAGCCAACACTTGAAAAATATTAGTTGAATCAACGTTTTGATAATCTGTTTAATCCAGTTATTCATTGATCCCACACAGATATTTTAAAGAGCAGTGCTTTGTCTTTCTTTTTCAAGGTTCAGCAATGTGATCAGAGCACATAATCGACTGGAATCAAGATACAGCAATAGCTCTGGAGGATCTTATGATGATGACAAAAGTATGCTTTGACATTTGGTTACGTGAAGTTTTGTGAGTCATGATGAAAAGGATAATGACATCTAATCGTAATAGGCATGATCCAAACAAAGTTACCCATCTATAAGCACATGCTTAAATCTGCCCCATTAAAATCAATGGGATTTAAAAGTGCTTCAATTTGGCTGGATTATGCCCGGTGTCGGTGGATGCTCTCAGTCATTTAAAGCTTTATAATCTGGACCATTAGCTGCTAAAAATGTCAAAGGAATTTGAGTTTCATATAGTAATATATAACTGACACTCTTTTTTCTTGAGCCTTATCTGCACTAAGGTTTGCTACAGATCAGTATTAATTTGATTCATATATAATGTGTGTTTGATGTGTATTGTGTACACTGGAACACCACCAGATCTTCTGCCTCTTACATTGCTATAACATGTTACTGTGCAGATGATCCTATCTCTCCATATACAAGCTGGCTATTGAATATTGTTGAAACCAAACAACCACAACCTTTGCCGATGCCGTTTAATGGAGGATGCTGGGCACCACTTGTTGACTACCTTCCAGAAACTATTACACCACGAGGACCACTCCATAGGTAAGTTGGAGGTGAAAATTCTGATCCATCAAAATATTCTACCCAGACCATCTTCCAGTTATATATTTGCAGCCCTAAAAATATTTCTGATACCTTCAAATGGATTGGGAGATGGTGCTTTATCCCATTATTATAATTTCATTATTTATCGTTAATTTTATTGTTCTACTCAGAAAGTCTGGTATTTTTAATAATGCTATTTAGTTTATATTGCTTATTATCATATGTTCAAATAAAGATGGATACACATGGCCATAGTTTTCCATTACAGATTGATTTAAAATTACTTAGAATTTTTATAAATCAGGCAAAGCAAACATTGTTAAATAAAAAGTGTTCTTATTTTTCATAAGTGAGTTATGTGGAATCAGGTTCACTATTGGGTCCAACATGCATTCAGCTACACATACAAATATCATCTGCCCTGCTACACCAGTTTCTTTTCTGATCCATGAGCCAGAGAGCTGAACACAAGTTGAATTAATGGATGGACCTCCAGTGCAAGGAAGAAAAGGCCGTCTTGTTGTGAAGAATCTGACATATTAAACCGCTGCAGATAGGATGTCACTTTTCTCCACATATGAACTATGTTGTTTTGAAAAAGTGTTGATATTTGTGTCAGCAAAAATTAATGTGTGTAGCTGCCCTAAGATTCAGAGCACTTGGTGAAGAACCTGGGTAGAAAAACTTTATGTGTATTCTCTGCAGCCTAATACACTGCTATTCCTGTCATATTCTTTGTGCCTTTATTGTGCTGGAATTTTCTTCTTACATAATCTACACTGACAGGTATAATTTTATTTTGATTTTAATGCTCCTTATGCTAAGTGTAGACATCATGACTGCTTATCACATTAAGGACATTTTTTTAAAAGCAGAAAGCTTATGATTTCATGTCATAAATTTGTTTACCTCCCCCATGATAGAGCTGATGTGGGTTAGGATCATTGTACAGCAGAGGAATCATAGCTTTGACACTCCCTAGAAAGTTTTACCTGTTGGTTATCAGCTCAAGGTGACTTACATACTACCTTCATAAATGTACGTTTACAAATTCAGATATGCTGAAGTAACATTACAATAGGGGTAAAGAGGAGTTGGTTAGCAGGCGAACTTAAACCTTCCCATACCTGCCAGTTCTCCACTGAAAATACCCCAGTCGTGCGGTTTCCCCGCAAGCTGGACTTATTTCCGTCTGTGAGCCCAGGTGGGGAATATGGACTCAAAATGCCTCACCAGCCCCCATGTTAGTGTTATAAGACAGACATGTGGAACCACTTTTTTGTCTTGTTAATGTGTAAATTAAGAACTCAGTTTGGCCATCTTTCCCCCTCTTTTCCATATAGGGGACTTAAGCTGTTTCTCCCATGTTTTTGCCAAAAGTGTGGCCATTCCCATTTCCCCCAGATTATCTATATCCCCAAAGCAAGGCCAGCATCAGGGATTGGCATCATTGGAGTTCAGCAGGACCCACTGCCAATACCCAAGACCCTAGATTTGGAGCAGTGATCGTGGAGTGACTCTCTCATCCAAGAGGAGTTGCTCTACCACTGCCTCTTCTCTCCCATCCCATCTGTGAAAGTAATTCCCATCACAAACTGTAGTAGACTCAAGGAGGAGGAGGACCATGAAAGGCAGTTTGTTTTGGCTCTCTGAGACCAGTCCTGCCTCCAGGATAGAGGGGAAAGATTATCTACTCTGCCATCTTTTTAAGTGTCCGAATTTCTCTGGTTGCTGACTCCTCTGTAAGGCTGCTGAGTTTATTACCTAGGTTTCACTGTGCTCCTCATTGTCCTAAGTTGCCAGCCACTTAAGGTTTTCATCTTGCCATGCTGTGCATGAATGCCCCAGTCTATTATTTATGTATTAATTACTGTTGTTATATAATGTTTTACACAGAGCAATGAATGATCCTAGTTAGGCATATTAGGGCCTTGTGCTGTCAAGCATGCTGCCCGTAACAGTTTTGTAAGGGTTTGAGTGCTGTCACTCAGAATCACATTACAAACTGAGTATCAAAGAATTTGTGTGTATTATGCTTTAAAATATATCCTCCTTTGTGCCGCTGATCCTGGCACTATGTTGAGGATGCAGATAATCTGGGGGAAGTGGGAATGACCACACTACTGGGGAAAACATGGAGAAAACAGCTTACGTTCTCTATATGGGAAAAGAAGGGAGAAAGATTCAGCTCTATACAAAACAATGTATATTGTTATTATTTGTGAAACAGGCAGTCAGGCTAATTGTATTTAAGGGTTGCATAAAGTTTTTATTTAAACCACCCCCCCCCACCATAGTTTTAAAATTACTATATTGTGCCCAAGCTAATCCTGATACTGTCTGATCAACTGGATGATTGCATGTAATACTGCTAGTTGTCCCGCACCCCCCGTTTTTAAATTGATCTATCTTATTTTTCCTACTAGGTGCAATATTGCTGTTATCTTTATGACTGAAATGGTAGTAGATCACAGTGTAAGAGAAGATTGGGCCCTCCATCTCCCCTTATTATTGCATGCACTTTTCTTAGGTAAGTAATATTGATGAAATTGCAACCGAGAGCGGGTTCCCCAAACAAACTTTATTGTACAGTCTTTCTCATATTCATGCATTTGCAGACTTCTGTTTTTCTTGCCAAAAATAATTGACTTTGGCTATTGTTTTCTTTTTTTTACGTCCATATCAGTTTTGCATTATTTTTGTCTTTTTGCTTCTTCTTTTCTTTTTTTTTAATGGATTGGCGCCTCCTACCAATCTGCATTATCTCTTTTGTATATATAGTTAAACTGAGGTGTTCTGTATTGCAGAAAGATGATGGGTTGAATAACAAATTTTTCAGATTTCCAAGAAATAGTTTACTATGCAGTCCGCACCAGCACCAAAACTTTGGCTCTATGACTGTTAGCTCATTGCAGTGTCAGTGAGAATTAGAATGCGATCCAGAAATTAGAATGTGATCTGGGCAAGAGACTTTGTTCAATTGAATGTACTCTTAGTGTAGGTTTCCTGAACTTTAGCTTTAAGCACAGATGAAGATTTCTGCCTAATATGAAGACATCTAGATGGCAGCTGAGGAATTAATTAAACTGGCAAGGAATAATAAGTTGAAGTGTGACATGAGGTTTTAAACCTTTAATTCATTTAACTGTTTTTACCAGTATTGAATGAAAAGTGTTTGAGAAATGGAGTGACATTTAGCAAAACATTTAATTTCAGACAGACCCTGTCAAATGGATGTGGTCCTCAGGAAGCCACACAAAAATCACTAAACTTTGTTATTTTACCAGTAGCATTATGACTGTCTTCTTTTAAGATACTTTCCCCACTTATCACTACATTCAGAAGAAATGTGTGATGTTGTCATCAGTGGCTTGACATCCAGAGTAAATTACTCATGAGTTGTCCCACTGAAATTAATGGGATAAGTTAATCATAACTAATTTGTCCTATTAATTTCAATGAGACTACTCATGGGAAACTTAATCTGGCTATTAGCCATTGCATTTTTCTTCATCATTTCATGTTATGTCAGTTCCACACAAAAAACCATTAATTAAAAGATTTAGATTCTTTTAAAATATAATTTAATAATCTTGCATTCTGCTAGATCATTTCATTACACTTTGTTAAATTAAATATTGAAGCTATTCTCACGATTGAGCAAAACCGGGCTAACGGAGCCCAGCCCAGTTTTGATCCATCGTGGGAACCAACGGGCTCGCGGGCAAGCCCAGTGGTTCTCTGGTGGCTAACCCACCTAACAACCCCTCCCCTTAAATGAGGTTCATGGAGCGAGCACTCCATTAACCTTGTTTTATGAACTGCAGCCACAGCTGGCACTCTCAGGGTGAGGGTGAGGGGGACCCCAGGAAGGCTCCTGACAGAGCCGCAGCTGCTCATCTGCAGGGAGAGCGGGTTAAGCCTGATCTCCTCACCGAACCCCATTTGGTGCTTCCCACTGATTGTGTGAAGCGCCTCATTGTTTTGCAGGAAATTTAGCTTGCCTTTAGTTGTAACATGAAAACTAGCTTTCCACTCTAAATGTTACATCAGTTATGATGGGATTGCCCTATGTAATTTGTGTACAGCGTGGTGTAGTGGTTAGAGTGCTGGACTAGGACTGGGGAGACCTGAGTTCAAATCCCCATTCAGCCATGAGACTTGCTGGGTGACTCTGGGCCAGTCACTTCTCTCTCAGCCTAGCCTACTTCACAGGGTTTTGTGAGGAGAAACCTAAGTATGTAGTACACTGCTCTGGGCTCCTTGGAGGAAGAGCGGGATATCAATGTAAAAATAATAATACAGAGAAAAAATGCACTGACTTCTAAAGGTCTTGTGGCTCACAGCTATAGGCAGGTTTTCACATTTAAATAACAGGCACTATCTCACACAAACATTTTTTCACCACCAATCCCACTGAACTGACACTCATTGATTTTTCCTACTACTCCCATTTACCACAGAACCATGCTCTGTTCCACTCACTTCTCCTCTTCAAAAACAAAAGTAGAAGAACAAAAGAAAGTAGCATGTGAGAGTTCACGACAGAGAGAAAGAAACTAGAGGCATATGCTATCTTGAATTGTTTGATGTTTCTGAAATGTTGATTTGCTTTTATTTCATATTCAGTTATTGCTGTTACTGCTTTTCCTTAGGTCTTGACCATTACCGCCCTGAAGTCTTTGAACACAGTAAAAAACTACTGCTCCATCTGTTGATTGCTCTATCATGCAACAGCAATTTTCACGCCATTGCCTCAGTGCTTCTTCAGACCAGAGAGGTGAATGAGACCAAGACTCTCACAGTCCAGTCAGCCTATCTACCTGAATATTTCTATACAGGTAATATGAATACAAACATGATGAATATTTCTATACCACTTATTAACAAAAGCTCCTAGGCTGACTCCAAATGGACAGAGCAACGGTTAGGATATGTCTTTGTTTCCCCTCATTTGTTCCTGCAGTATTGCTTGCATAATGAGCCCCTGGTGGCGCAGTGGTAAAACTGCCGCCCTGTAACCAGAAGGTTACAAGTTCGATCCTGACCAGGGGCTCAAGGTTGACTCAGCCTTCCATCCTTCCGAGGTCGGTAAAATGAGTACCCAGAATGTTGGGGGCAATATGCTAAATCATTGTAAACCGCTTAGAGAGCTCTGGCTATAGAGCGGTATATAAATGTAAGTGCTAGTGCTATTGCTATTGCTATTAAATATGTGTAGAACGCAGCAGTAGAAGAATAAGAATAGACAAATCTAAACAACTAACTTAACCCACGCAGAGCATCTGCGTGCTAGTATTTGATTCCTCCCTTCCCGCCACAGCCTCCCTCATCTCAAAGATCTCTCCACCCTCACCTGAGCTCCTCCATCTAGTTACTTCTATCCCCCTCACTCCTCTTGGTCAAGGCTGCAGCATTGCTGGTGCCTATTGGCCAAGCTGCAGCCCCTATCCCCAGAGACCTCCTCACCCGAGCCCCGCTCCTGCTCCTCTTCACAGGAGGAGTCTGGACCCTTCCTCGCTGCCACCGCCACCATAGCTGCTTATTCCCCTCTGGCCATTGACAGGCATGGGCCCATCCCTCGCCCTTCCTTCTTTCTCTCTCCTCCACTCTTCCTCTCTGTCTTTCTTCCTCTCCTTTTTTTCGTTCTTTCTTTCTCTCTCTCTCCCTTCCTGAGTTAACATTGTTCATCTTGTTTCCTCATCTAATTCACACAACGGCAGCCTCCTTCTCCTGAAGGGGCTCCTTCCTCCTTCATGACCCCTCTCTTCACAGATCCCTGCCCACTATCCTTATATATATATATAAATTCCTCTCCTCTACAATCAAGAACATCTCCCAGCCAGTAACAGTTGCATTCCAACTGACCTTAACCATCACAGGCCCCTCCCTATCTCCATATGGAATTCCCATTGCCCAATCACTACAGTGCCACAGGCTCCTCCTCCCTATCTGCATATGAAATCCCCACTGCCCAATCATTATGGTGCTTCAGCTCTCACAGGCTCCTCCTCCCTATCTGCATATGGAATCCCCACTGCCCAATCAGGTGCTCCTGCTCGTGAACTCTCGCGAGAGCTGCCATGCACAGGATTAGCCACAGGTATGCCTTAGAGAATTATAGATAGATAGATTCAGATCTAAACAGGCTCCTTTCTTCCGACAGCATATTTTGTATAGATTAGAGAAAGACCCAAGTTTACTGCGTATCAGAATCAAAATTTCTCAACCAAGGTCAAATCCTACAAATGTATTGCAAGCAAATAAATTATATTTCCTGATCTGTTGATGTAATAAAGTAGTCGTTTTAAGTAGGCACAAATTCTATTCAGTATCAGTAAAAAAAGGAAATATATAAGAACACATGAAGAACCCTGCTGAATCAGACCAAAGATTACTCTAGTCTAGGCAACAAGACTATGGTCTTGTTGAGGGGTCTGGAAACCAAATTCTACAAGGAACAGTTAAAGGAGCAGGGCGTGTTTAGCCTCAAAATTAGAAGATGAAAGGGAGATATGCTAGCCACCTTCAAACTTCAGAAGGGATGTCACATGGAAGAAGGAGCAGACTTCTCTGATGCTCCCAAGGCAGGGCTACGACCAGTGTGTTGAAATTACAAGAAAACAGATTTAGACTAGACATTAGGAGGAATTTCCTAATGTCTAATTTAACTGTAAGATCTGTTTGACAGTGGAACAGTCTGTTTCAGTCAGTGGTGGGTTGTCTGTCAGTAGAACTTTTCAAAAAGCAGCTGGATACTCTAGCAGTTTTCTGCTCTGAGCAGGGGGTTGGACTAGAAAACTCAAAAGTTCCTTCCAGCTTGAGAAAACCTCCAAGGTTCCCTGCAAGTAAAACACTATTATTCTCATCCAGCATTCTATTTCCTACAGTGGCCAATTGGTCTCAATGTACCCTCACCCACCATCTATAGAGCCAGTAATGAGAACCAGTGCAGAACCACCTACATGAGTACAAGCTGGTCACATGGCGTATCCAACCTTTTTTTGTAATGGTCAGCTCACGTGAGCCAGTCCTTGTCATACAGGCACATACACACATTCTTCAGTTCAGGTATGGAAAGTTATGTTAGCCTAAGGCTCATTCCTGTGTCTCTCTGCTGTAAAATCTGCATGTTCAGGCTGTGTATGAGCTGCCCTGAGAAGGTACAACAAGGTAATTTATTTTCAGATATATAATGCGGGTGCTTGTCTGACTTACTGAAGTTCCCCTGTCACTAATCATCGTACAGATTCATTTACCTACAGTAGGCAAAGTCACACTGAAGGAAACAGGCTGATAAGTGTGCAGTATGGAATAACAATCCAATGTCATATTATGCTGTGTGCATGCATAAATAAAAATGTTCTTGCTGCCTCTGGGAAGAAAAAGATGCTCCATTTGAGAAAGGGAGAAGCATGATGATTTTTAGTACATAAACTGTTATTTTAAAATGATTAAGAAAAAATAATGGCATGAAATACAAGAACTGCACTTTGTGAACTCTAAAAGGAGCAGACATTAAATTTGACATTTTAAGCTCTTCACTTTCTCTAACCAGTTGTGTTGGTGAGTGGCCAGAACAAATGAAGGTTAACAGCATTCACTATTATTATCAAAAAACCCTCCCAAAAGAAATGTAGATAACAGTAAATTTGCAGAATTCAGGACAATTTGTTAAGATGCTTCATTTGAAGACTTTCTGTGCAGGTAACGTTATGTTCACATTCACACAGATCAGATAGTAACATGTAGTATTGGTCTCAGAATTCTTAACAAAAGGACAGCATCAGGTTACTTTTATACCCATTCAACCACATATATTTAATGTATAATTGTGCAATTTAAACAGAATAATATACTTTAAATTGCTTAAATGCCCCTTTCTTATCTGTTACACTTCTTTTTCATTTTTTAAAATAATTGGAGCAAGACAAAATTGGCTATTTGTCATGCTCCTAATGCCCTGTATATAGATGCTCTTTTAAGAGGCAATGCTCTCTTTTTTTAAAAATCAGTAACATTTATTGATTGATTGTTAAATTTATATACTGCCTTTCATTAAAGCAATCCCAAGGCGGTTTACAGCAAAAAATTTAAACACAAGATGGTAAAAAAGACACAATTAAAATATTAAGTGAAAAAAAATTAAACAAATCTGATTTAAAAATTAAAACAAAAGCATAAAAGCAATACAGACTATAAAGAGCAGCAGCAGAGAATCAAATAAATGCCTGGGCAAAAAGCCAAGATTTTACATTTTTTCTAAAAGCTGTGATAGAGACCGAGGAGCGAATAGCCACCGGGAGAGCATTCCAGAGTCTAGAATGGAATGGCTTTTTGAAATAGAATTCATCTAGACACAAATACAAAGTGGTGGAAGAACTAGAACATCAACTCTTGACCACTGTCACTCCATTCTAGTAAGTGAATGCAGACATCATGAAGAGGCGGCCATTTTGACCATGCAGTGGTGCGCTTTGCCCAGCGCTGGGGGTGGGGCCTTTAAGGGAAATTGAGCCCCCTTGAGCCCCTGCAGCATCTTTCCCCATAGAGCTGTTTAGAGAGGGCTGCATCTCTCTTAAAGGGCCCTCTCAACACTGAGAAAAGCACAGCACTGTGTGTAGGTCAGTCAGCACAGTGGGAAATAGTTCTCAAACTGGCAAAATTCTTCAAAGTGGCCACTGCTTGAAAAACAGTGAAGATCACTCAACTGTATGAATGTCTACTTACCAACGTCCCCATATCCAGCATAATGCATGAACAAGTAAAGCTCTTCTTCACTTGTTTCCTGCACAGTTACAGATGCTGTTTATAGAAATACTGGGAGTATGAGATTATGCCTGCATTATTTTCTCAGCTTAAACAGAACCAGGGTTTAATTAAATAACTCAGTGGTGTTTTAGCCTTAGTTACTCTGATGAAAAATATTTTGTAGCTGCTTTGGTTTATAAGTAGCTGCACATTTGACTGTGGCATACATTATGCAAAAAATGGTCTAAAGACATAAATCCATCCAGTGCTACTCCTGTGCAGCTTCTGTTCATTTCAGTGGGGCTTGTAGAAAAATCTCACCTGAGCCTTATTGATATAAATGATTAAAAATATGCACAATAGGAGGTTTTCTAGACCATTTTCTACAAGTATGTGTGCACATTTTCAAACTGCACATGTGAAAAATTAGTCACCAAAGAGATACATTTAGGTATTTTGCAATGCTGCCATAGTCCAGATTTGACCATGCAGGATCTTCTGTTTTTATATTCTCTGTTCTGCAAGAGGTCATGGCAGCGAACTGTTTAAAATATACATTTGTTATATGTTTCCTAACCATGTTCAAGCACAAGTAGTGCATTCCATGTTTATCTTCCACTTTCCTTTTACTGCAAGGTGGCTTTGACTTTCTGAGGGAGTATCAGTCTTCTCCTGTGCCAGACTCCGGCCTCAGCTCCAGCTCTACTTCTTCCAGTATCAGCCTTGGAGGCAGTAGTGGAAACCTCCCACAGATCACCCAGGAGATAGAGGACATGGACACAGCTGTGGAGACAGATGAAAAAGCAAACAAGTTAATTGAGTTTCTGACCACCAGGTAATTAAGGCAGAACAAAATGTATCATGAGTTGCTCTCTTAACGCACTGCTGCATATCTTTTGAAAGATTTCTCATTTTATAATTGTTTGAAAACTGCATTCCAGTATAGGTATTAGGCAAGCATGTAGTCGTAACAAACTCACAATCCTTTATTAATGTTTGCAGGAGCCAACAAAATATGCAGTATAAAAAGTATTCAAAACACTTGCAAAGGGATTGCACAGAATTCTTTTCAAGACAGAGCCTGAAAAATAATTGACTTCTGTTGTTTTTGTAAAAGTGCCATATTTGCCTGGAATTTTGATGGGTCATAAGTTCTAATTACTAATGAAGAGCCCTTCTAGATAGAGGGCGTTTTTGTGCTTACTTCTGTTTGTTTCCAGATTGAACTGCACACAGAAGAGAAATGGAGTTGCCACATACTATACGGAAGTTCTTTTAGGTTTCTTTTGTGCACTCATGATGTTGCTTTCCATCTACACTAGGTGGCGGAACATTGCCAGTTGGTTGTCTATCCCTCCCCCTGTCCCTCCCCTATGCTTCCCACTCTCTGTACCTCTCCACTAACCTTTTTTTAAAATTTTGTTGTTGTGCACTTCCAGTTTATTGGACTTCCAAGCATTCTCCACCACCCACACCTTCTTCTGAAACTCCTGTGAAACTTTGAATGGAAGACACATTATTAATGACACAACGTCTGTTGCGGTTTTAAGTGTGTCCTAATTCTGTTCTCTGGACACCATTATTGATTGTTAATTAGTCACTTCCTGAAATGCTGCAGATGGTTTCCCTTTAATGACTTGGCTGCAATTTGTACACACTTTCCTGGGAGCAGACCCTGTTGAACATAGTGGGACTTACTTCTGAGTAAACATGCATACTTTGTGCTATTGGAACTTTCTCCTTAATTTTTAAAAAGTTTATGTTGAATTGCCACTCTTGTGCTCTTTTAATTACTTGAGGTAGGTGGGAATGAGTGATATTGTATAAGGGTGTAATGGCACGAAAACTATTATCTAGACTGCTACTAAAATGATTCTCTGCAATGTATAGCCCTATGCAGCATAACATTGTAGGTGTATACAGGTGTCTGTATGTATGTACATATTTTTCTGTGAAACACTGTGTTCATTTTAAAAGTGAATCTGGTACAGGCCCCCTCAAATCTAAGGAACAAATAAGAAGCTTATTGTACGTGCATTGAACATAATGTGTGAATAGGGCTCCTGTCTTCCTTTAAATAGTGGTTGAAATTACACAGCCTAATATCCAAATTAGTTAAGCCAAAATAATTGAATTCTAGCTGATTTATTCCCTTAGAAATTAATGAGGTTGAATCAACTTGTATCCAAATTTTGCTCAGTGTTGTGGGGGGTGGGGTGGGGTGGGGTTATTGCTGCTGCACTGTACTGTTTATAAACAGCAACCTTAATTTAAATACTAAAGATTTACAACCTGCATTTTCTTCCTTTAAGAGCATTTGGTCCACTTTGGTGCCATGAAGATATCACTCCCAAGAATCAGAATTCAAAGAGTGCAGAGCAACTTAACAATTTCTTGCGTCATGTTGTTTCTGTCTTTAAAGATTCCAAGTCAGGTATTGAATGAATTTCTTTTTACTGATGGACCAACTTTCACACATTCTCTTCTTTTGGACAATTCCTAGTGTTTTCCCTTCAGTCTTCTCTCAGAACAATTGTTTTTTTCTAGCATTTTAAAATTTTATTGGCTTTTACAATAACTTTACAATCCAACTACAATCATTTATTTGATTAAGTAAATATTGACTTCCCACTTACCTGTCTGCGCAGTTCACGTTAACTATACATATAAACCATTGCTATAATAATTCAAAACATACGTACTCCACATTGCTATTCGATTTTACCCAACCCAACCTGCTGTAACAATTGTTCATAAAGGCTAATAAAAAGCATCTAGCTGTATTGTTATGACTTAATTTTAGATAACTGTTTCACATCAAATAATGTCCAAAAGTGTGTTTGAGATTTTTCACATGATGAAAGTAAAATTTTCATGTTAGCCACCTCACTGGCATAATTAATTCAGCAATTATCTAGTACAGATGCTGAAGTCCTAGCATGTTATAGATCATCTCCTCATTTCCCTAGATGTGAGGAATGCTACATTAGCCCCACACTAGGTTGTGCTACTAACACTTTCCTTGTGTTAGGGTGGAATAATCCTAGTCAAAGTGAGGAAAGGACCCTAGGACTGGGGTGCTGAACCCTGGCCCATTGTTTCTGGCTGTCCTTGGTCATAATGAAGAGCATCTCTCCTAGAGATACAGTATGTCTGTTTACATCCACAACTAGTAACTTCTCTGTCTTAATGTAACCATTGCAAGTGATTACCTATTTTTTGTACCAATTTAAATTATTATTTGCCAGATCCTACACTAAAAACCTGTCTATGAATATTTTAGTGCACTAATACAGGATTTTTTTCTGATTAGGTTTTCATTTGGAACAACATCTTAGTGAAATTGCTTTGCAAACAGCTCTTTCCAGTTCTTCAAGACATTATGCTGGACGCTCTTTCCAGTTATTCCGAGCTCTAAAACAACCTCTTTCTGCACATGCATTGTCGGATCTCCTTTCAAGATTAGTGGAAGTTATAGGAGAGCACGGGGAAGAGATTCAGGTATACACATGCTACTGCCCAACATTCCTAACAGTATTCTGAAAATTGGTGTCATTTCTAATTGAGTGCAGCGCACTCAGTTGCTATGGTGTAAAGCTGATGGCGACGTTCTTATTCTTACATATTTGCTTCTTGCAGAATTTCAGTAAGAGTCCTGACAAAAGAGGGTGGGGAGAGAGTTACAGGTTTTAATTTTTTCATATTTTTTGAAGAACTCAATGAAACATTAAAAAATATCCAAAAAAGCACAAAAGCTGATGCTTAAATAAACCTGTTAGTCTTTAAGGTGCCATAAGACTCTTTGTTGTTTTAAATCAAATGGAAGGCATTTTTGGGCCTGGTTCACACAATCATTTGAATGTAGATTTATAGTCGGTAACTAACATTAGTGTGATTATGTGAACCCACATCAAGGAAGGAATTTCAGATTCATCTTGAGACACAAAACAACATTGGGAATCTTGGCATAGATTCACACAATCATACTAATATTGGTAACCAACTTTAAACCTAAATTCAAATGATTGTGCAAACCAGGCCTTTTAAAGAGTTGTATTTTCAAAGTTCTCAGTGCAATGCCATAATCAAAACCAATCAGAATTCAACCTTCTGTTTTTCAGAACTCATCATAACTAATAGTATTCTTATTACTCTGTGCCTTCCTTTTGTTTACAATGCAGAAGTACAATTTCTCAGGCTTGGGGTAAGCCAGCAAGGGGTTTTATAGTACAGGAGCTGTCAGAAAAGACGCACCCTTAAATTCTACTCTCTACAAGAGTGTTTCTTGCATTTAAGTAAAATGATTAGTTTCCCCATATGAACTGACAGCAGTTGTCAATACCTGTGACTTTGTGAGCATCACATGTGTTCAGGGCTGAAACCTTCCAGCCAGCATTGACTTCTATTCAACCTAGAGCTAAGCATTAGCAAGCAAATATGCAATTACAAAGTATGCTAGTCTTTGTAATAAATCAAATATCCAGTAGAAAAATAAGAGAGAATGAAAAACTTGCATGTAGAAGAAAGCAGGGCAAAGTCAAGGTCATGTGTGACCCCAACACCTCTTCAACTATATAACTTGTCTAATCTTGCTCAAAATGAGAAAATGTGTACTGTATATTTTAACCTAAAGGCAGATGGCATTCAAATGTAGTAGATGAGATTTAATGCAAAGTAAGTGCACATTTGTGCTTCAGGACAAAATACAGGTTTCATTCATTGACCATCACTTTCATGCCTTGCCTGTGTGCTTCCATAATTAAGGGCCTTAATTCCATAATTAAGGGTCTGATCCAACAAGACAGTTCTTATGTTCTTAGAAATAAGGAGGATAATTATAATAAGCTGAAACAAAGTTCAGTTTAGTATTGTTGTTTGCCTAGATAGACCAGTGGTCTGACTCAGTATATGGCAGTTTCCTATGTTCCCTAGTTCTAAGACTCTAAAATAATACAAAAACAAATAACAGCCTGAATTTTTTTCTTTACCAGAAATATAGTCATTTCTGTAGCTATACTATCTATACGTTCCTCATTAAGTCATGATGTTTGATGTACTGGTTTGATGTTCCACTATTAAAAATACAGACGCTTTAAACTTTAATTAAGAAATGGACAAGAGAACACCAACTAATAGTCACCGTTTAAGGCTGAGAATATGATCTCTTTGTTGGTATACGGATGTTTTCCCTTGCTTTTACAAACAGATCATCTGAACTTTTGAACAGAAGCAAAAGCCATGTTGCATGGCACATTGAACCTTCTAAATGTGGAGTGAGAGGTAGCCATCAAAATGGCAGCCCACTCACTCATCTCCCACAACGTAAATATGTAATGTAATGTGTATTGGCCTTTAATTTCTGATATTTGCATAAAATTTGAATGAGTGAACTGGAAGTATTTATTTTTAAATCATGTATTTATTGTAAGCTATTTTTCTATTTATGAACTTATCCATTTAGTTGATCATTCATCATAAGTATTCTGTCTCTTTCCCATCCAATTTCAAAAGACGCATAACCTCATTTGCAATCAAAAATATTAAATGGGAAATATAAATAGAGCTTGTTGCAATCAGACATTATGTGTAATTACTGAGGATGGCTGTATTTATACTTGTAGCTATTTTTATGTATTTTTGGCAGGGCTATGTCATGGAAGCACTTCTTACATTGGAGGCTACTGTGGATAATCTGTATGACTGTCTGAAGAACAGTGATCTTTTGACAGTTTTGTCTCGGTAAGATTTTCCCTCCTTAATTACAAAATCTCTTTCAGGAAATTGCATCTCAGCGAATTAATGCAGAAATTATAGCCCATGGCCATCAAGACTAGTAGCTGTCAATAGACTTGTCCTCCTATGAATTTGTCTCAGCTCTGCTTAAAGTCATCCACGCTAGTGGCCGTTACCACATCCACTGGCAGAGAACTCATTGATTATGCTACATGGAGAAAGTACTTCTTTTTTGTTGGTCCTAATTTCCCTGCCAATCAGTTTCATAAGATGACCCCTGGTTCTAGTATTATGAGCAAGGGATAAAAACTTCTTTCTCTCTACTCTTTCCACACCATGCATAGTTTTATAAACCTTGATCATTTCTCCCCTTAGCCACCTTTTTCTAAATAAAATGCTCCAAATGTTTTAGCTTTAAGTTGCAAGGACTTTCCTAATGCTGAAGTGAATTGGGCAGTCCCTGCTCACATAGGGCTCACAGAATTTCATAGAGTTCCACGTTACATCTAATATACAGAAAATCTGTGGAAGGGCAAAATCTTTTCCCACCTCCCATCCCCCCACACACACTTGCTAGCATTTTTGCTTCCTAATATAGGTGCAATGAAATCATATTTCTTTATCTATTGATTTTTTGTGTGTGTAGTTCATCATCACCAGATTTAACATCAAGCTCAAAACTGACTGCAAATCGGAAAAGTACAGGACAGCTGAACGTGAATCCAGGAGCTGCAAGTGGCAATACGACGACTGCCGAGCGCAGCAGACACCAGAGGAGTTTTTCAGTGCCAAAAAAGTTTGGCGATGTGGACAGATCCTCTGATCCCCCTCGTAGTGCCACACTGGACAGAATACAAGCTTGCACTCAGCAGGGTCTCTCTTCCAAAACCCGGAGCTCCTCCTCTTTAAAGGACAGTCTCACAGATCCCAACAATATTAACAATCCATCTAACCTTCTGGCTACCATCTTCTGGGTTGCTGTGGCTTTGATGGAATCTGATTTTGAGTTTGAATATTTAATGGCACTAAGGTTGCTGAATAAGCTCCTTATTCATCTGCCACTGGATAAAGTAGAAAACAGGGATAAGTTAGAAAAGCTACAAGGACAACTGAAATGGACAGATTTTTCAGGGCTCCAGCAGCTGCTGCTTAAAGGTTTCACTTCCCTTACCACCACTGATCTCACACTGCAGCTGTTCAGTTTGTTGACCCCAGTGTCACGAGTGTCCATGGTGGATTCCTCTCAAGCTATAGGTAAACCTGGTATATATGAGTTGTTTATATGTCGTTGTCTTTTAAAAAAATATACATCTATATATTTAATTCTCCTAGACGTGCCTCAGCCTCTGTAGGGATGCGTCCTGGTAACCCAGCTGATTGGCTGGGCTGCGGAGCGGAGGGACGCACCTGATTGGCTGAGGCGCGTCTCTGGTGGAGGACAGAAGCGGCGGGCCTTGCCGGGCCATGGAGGCCGGCAGAGGCGGGCCCAGCCGCGGAGGTGGCAGAGGCGGCGAGTCCGGCGGAAGTAGTGGGTCAGGCAGCAGGTCCGGCCCGGCCGCTGAGGCGAGGAGGCGGTGACGGCAGGCCTGGATGCCAGGCGGCAGCAGGCCTGGCCGCCGCGGCAGCACTCGGCCGGGCCGGAGACTGGGGCGGGGGGAGAGAGGCGGCGGATCCGGCCCAGCCAGAGACTGGGGCGGGGGGGGGGGGGAGAGAGGTTGCCGGCCGAAAAAAACGCACAGATGCTCTGTGTGGGGGTCGGCTTGTATTCATTATTTATCCACCTGGAAATCTAAAGTCTTTGTTCAGAATATGAATTTATGGTACAGTCTGAGTTAACTCACTAAGTAGTAAACCCATGGAATTAATAGTAAACCCATGGAGTCCCCCTTTCATGGGGACGATACATTAGAGGAAATGTGGTGCTGCTGTCAAAAGCAGCAGCTCTGCATCATCTCCTCTTCTGCACACACACATCCAAGTCAGTAATATGTACTGTAAGAGAATGGATGGTGTGACATCATTGCACTATCTTTCCTCGCTCCTATTCTAGTTAAGTCTAGTTCCCCAATGCACACATTGGGGAAGGACTGTAGCTCAGTGGAAGAGATTTTGTTTTGTATCCAGATCTCACATCCAACCCCTGGCATCTCCAGGAAACATCCATCTGAATCTATGGGGTTTCATTCATTGCCCTTGAATACAGACAATGCTGAGCTAGATGGACCAATGGTTTGGCTTGGTACAAGGCAGTTTCCTATGTAACTTAAGTAACACTGGCTGAGTGGGAATGGGGAAATGAGGAGTACAATCACATCATATCACACCTTCTCTTTTATTCCATGTTTCCATGGGAGAGAAGAGAAGGAGATGGAGAGCTGCAGTTTTCAGCAGCAGTCCCAGCACCTCCCGTAATCCATCATTCCACTAAGACATTCTAAGTGATTTAGAGGGACCAAGAATAATGTCATTTTATTTATTTATTATTTTTGTTTTATTATATGATTCCCTACGTATTTTCAAGTGAAAAACATTTATAGGGCTTCTTAACCATTCCCATATTTGTTGTATAATGCCTTTTTAATATTTGTTGTATAAAACTTTTTTTTAACATATAAGTTTCTGCCTGCACTATCAGCAGCCAGTGGAAATTTTTGAGATCTGGTTTGAGCTCATCTCAGCTGTACCACAGAGGTAGAACTAGTACCCAAATCCAAGAGGTTTTAATAGAAGCTTGTTGAACATTTGAACTTCACAACTACCTTGAGAGGCCAAAGATAGTGATTTGCCCCAGGCCAACCAGTGAACTTCAAACCCAGTAACCTGTCTGCTTCACAGTACTACACAATCCCCATTTAAATGAACGGAGGTCACAAAGCATTAGTGCTTGGGTGGATTGTTTCTTCCTCTGTATGTTTAAATGCCCTCTAAGAACTCCCCTCTGCTAGAAGGTTGTCAACGGGTAATGTGAAACTAGATGGCATCCCTCTTCCTTAGCAGAAAATGTGATGTATGCATAGTTGTGGAGCTGGATGTTTAGTGGACATCCGTTAAGAGTTGGGTATTAACTGATAGTAATAAACATGTTTTGCATTTAGAGATAAAGGCCAATCCTACAAATATACAAAAATAGCATATCCTTACCTTCATGGGAATGGGGAGAGAGAATATTGCATTGAAATGTCAGATTTGTATGTGCTTGATATTTGTCATGAGTACATACAATGGGTCCGTTCACAATGGGACTCCTTATCCCAGCCTCTGAGCATCCCACAGTGCACCAAGCACAGTGCATGGGGGGATTCCCCTAGGAGACGGGCGCTCTAGGCACATGATCCCGGGAGCCAGGTTAAGGGCATGTTTGCTACAAGTGGGGCGTCACTGCTGGGTTTGCTGCTGCAGCACTGCTGGAATCCACACAGATGCTGGTGGTTATCCTGGGATCCACACAGATCCTGTTGGTTATTACAGGCAGCCAAGCCCTGGGCTTGTTTGCTCATGAGAACGGTCTCTATATATTCTAAAGTAAAGACAAGCTCTACCTTTATGACAGCATACAACGTAATTTAAAATCTGTAGTATTTATGCCTTTCTAAATCTCCATATTTTTAATTCCAGGGTTCCCGTTGAATGTGTTGTGTCTCCTGCCTCATTTAATTCAGCACTTTGATAGTCCAAATCAGTTCTGCAAGGATATAGCAGAGAGAATCACTCAGGTAAGATCTGTGTTGATTAAGTGCATCGGTGTTGACTCTTAGCAACCACATAGATAGATTCTCTCCAGGATGATCTGTCTTCAACTTGACCTTTTAGGTCTTGCAGTGGTGCATTCATTGCTGTCGTAATCGAGTCCATCCACCTTGTTGCTGGTCGTCCTCTTCTTCTCTTTCCTTCAACTTTTCCCAGCATTATGAACTTCTCAAGGGAGCTGGGTCTTCACATAATGTGTCCAAAAATATGATAGTTTGAGCCAGGTCCTTGGTGCCTCTAGTGAAAATTCTGGATTGATTTGTTCTATGATGCATTTGTTTGTTTTCCTGGCTGTCCATGGAATCCTCAAAAGTCTTCTCCAGCACGAAAGTTCAAAAGCGCCAATACTTTTTCTGTCCTGCATAGATTTTATTAAGTCTCTGGGTTACTTCTGGTTTGCTTGTAACATAGTTGCTTGTTCACATGCTGTTAGGTCTGTCTAGAAGAAAAGAACCCCAAGCTGTCAAACCTTGCACATGTCATGACCCTTTATAAAACACACAGCTACACAAGAGATTGTGCAACCTGGGTAAATGTTGTTTGCCGTTACCTTCATGAAGCATTTGCTGACACTACTCTGAACATGGTTACCTATTTGGCTGAGGTATGCTTTTATTAGTCAACCTTTTTTTACGGGTAGATTTTCTGAAAGGGTTCCCTTTTGTCTTCCCTTGCCCCCACCTTTTTACCTCATTTGTTGCTTGAAATTACTGCCAGAGTGTGTGTAATTAAAGTTGTGAATAATATAAGCAGGTGATCGATCCACAGAAGATGGAGGAACAACACTAAGGCTGGCATTTGATTCTGAAACATCTGTCTGTTTGTTTTATTTTTACTATACTTTTAACAACATTTTAAACAACATTATTACAAGGTATTGTCAGCTGTTTTTACGCAATAAATTTGAAGGTCTTAAAGGAGTGAAAGGGTAAGGGCCGCATTCTACTCCTAGATGTGCATTAAAGGGAAATCGTCTTGTTGGATGTGTGCATGAGAGAGAGAGAGAGAGAGAGAGAGAGAGAGAGAGAGAGAGAGTTAGTTTCCAGAGACAATAGGGTTGTTCTCAGAACCATAAAAACTGAGTAGGAGAGAACACAAACAGCTTTTTTTGGTTGTCTGGGCCCACAGAACTTCTGCCTACCCACCCTATTCAAACTCGGGTAACCCAGTTCTTCTACCTGGGTCCAAACTAATGTAGGATGAAAACAGTTGCTGTCCTGCCTCAGTTCAGTCTTCTGTGTGTGCGCACCGTTTTCAGTGCCTCCCAGGAGCTGGTGGCCATATTTATCAAAGAGGTCTGTGGCTAGAGGGGCCAGGCAGAGCAGCAGTACTGAGGGCTGCTACTCTACTGCTCGTGTGATATCTGGAGGACCCGGGTCCATTTTTTAACAATATAGGAGCACACGGCAGCCTGATTATTTGTGGGTTAGGTACATAGACACAAACAAGAGTTCTGGTTGTCTGGGAGGCACGGAATAGGAGTGTGCCTTTCCTCCAGTCCACACCCATATGGCAGAAAAATGCATATTTAGGATTATTTGCTAGCGTTTTGAAACAGCAGCAGCTCCATGTAATGGATGCACTTTGGACAATGCAGATATGAATTTAATAGAGGATTATATATAATTCTGGTAATTTAATACAGTATATACATAATTCTCTGTGTCACCTGCCCTGTACATCATTCTAATCTGCATCACAGTCACACTGAACTTCTGAGCACATCAGTCTCAGGCTTTTTTTATAGCAACAATTATAATATACTAGTGGATGAGGCCCATTGTTGATTGGCCAAAGTCATTTTGTATAAAACAACACTATTTACAGCTTACCCCCAGCATATTCAAGTGTAAAAGGTAGTGCAATCAGCTACTCTAAGTGGCAGGATTGTTTATGCAAAATTTGGTATCTGTAGGTAATTGGGAAGTGTGACTTGATTTTGCACAAACAAATCCAGAAACAAACTCTTCAAACTTTATAATAGATTTTTAATATATGTAAGAGAATGTTTTATTTGCCTTCTGCTCTTGGGCATTTTTGAATTATTCATCTGGTTATTGAGTGTTAAAAATATGTTCAGAATAATGACAGTAAAAATGTGATAATTATATTCAGAATTTATCTTTAAAAATAGCCCCCAAAATACCCTCTTTTAAACCTTTCCCTTAGCATATTCCGATGTAAAAAGTAAGTTCATTCAGCTAATTTCAATAGCAGGATCGTGTAAGCAAAATTTGGTGTTTGTAGGTAATCGAGAAGTATTGCTTTCTGTTGCACAAACACACCCACAAACTCTATTATTTCCCCTACAAATAAAGTCATTGCTAAATTCCAGGCTTAGACTGAGGGTGTTGGGCTCAGACAACAACAAAAAAGCTGTGTTTGCTCTCTTCTACTGAGCTTTTATGGTTGTGAGAACAACCCTACTGTCTCTGGGAACTCTTTCTCTCCCTCGCTCTCATGTACACATGAACGAGTGCACACACTTCAGCCCCCAACATATACACATGGAACACTGCCGAATAACAGATCTGTCTAAAGTTTTGCCAGATTTTGGAATTCAACAAGTAGATATTGCATACCAAATTACAGAGAAATTGGACAAATGGTATAGCTTTTATTAGCATTTAGAATGCTTAGGGCTTTTGAATGGTAGAATATTGTTTGACTTAACTATACAGGCCCTCCTGTGCCTAGATAATGTCGCTGAGTACAAATCTAAAGTTCAGAATTCCAACTTGGAATCTTTCAGGATTGTAATCGGAAACCCTAACCCTAATGTAGCAGTAACATTGATAATCTTTGATTTGAGAAATATTGTAGGTTTATTTTGGTGGGTCCCCTCACTGACTTTCCCCCCCTCTTACAGCTACTGGAAAAAGGGCTTCCTAGCATGCAACAGTCACTTTTGCAAATAATCTACAGTCTTCTTAGTTATATGGACCTGTCAAGTATACCTATGAAACAGTTTAACATGGAAGTTCTAAAGACCATTGAAAAATATGTACAGGTAAGTGTTGTATTTGTTTCGTAAGGTATATACAAAACACAGTGTTTATTCAGAAATGTTAAATAATTATATAAGGGGCTGTGTTGGGCAGGGAAGGCAGGGTTGCACTTACTTCCCCCCAGATGATCATCCTGCTGCTCAAAGCAGCACAGATAGAGATGCGCTTGTGCCCTCAACCTCGGTGGGCTAGCGGGGCAGAAGCACCGGGATCGGGAGCAATCCCAGCACTCCATATAAGCTGCCAAACCCAGGCTGGGCCGCCCTAGCCTGGGCTGAGCTGCTCATGTGAATAGCCTCACTGTCTCTGCCTAGTATCACATGTGCCACAAGTGATCACTGTATAATCAAGGCTGCATGATGCTATGGTAATAAATTCTAGATTCTGTGTTCATGAAACTCAGGATCTGGATCGAGATCCATAAGAATGGGGTTCTGCGTCTGCGCAGGACCCTTGCAGTAGAATGCTGCAGCTTGTTGTGGTGACTGATTCCCACCTTCACGCCCCAGCGTGCTATTTGAAGGCAGGCCAGCACTATGTTCCTCAGTTCTTTTCTGACCACCACTGCATTCAGACCTCAGTCTGTTGCTCCTTGTCAGATAAAGTTCTTTAGAAAGTTTTTATGCTTCATGCATTTGTCTTTTTTGAAAAAAGGAATGTTATTTCAGTTATTTGACTTGTTTTCTTGACTTCCTGACAATGTTGATGTTATTTGACCCTCGGAACAGACTTTGGACTACGTATGTGATTATTGTTATGGCTGAGGAAAAACTGAGCTTTAAGAGGTGCGAGGGATGTAAAGCTAAACTCCCCTCTAAAGACCTCAGTGATTTGTGTCTCATCTGCCTTGGAGAGGAACACAACGTTTCTGCTTGCAAGATATGTCTGCCTTTCTCAAAACAGACTCGCAAGAATCAGGCTCTGAGTCTTGGCGCCAGCATATATGATGAGGTGTTAAGTCCCTCAACTCTGGGCATGCCCCGCCCTTCGACATCAATGTTGAAATCGCCATCGAAAGCAATCTCAACACTGAAGTCTTCAAAAACATTGACTTCGGTGCCTACAGCTTTTTAGGAGTCCTAAGCCACTTTCGGGTGCAGGCTTGACTTTGAAACAATCAAAGTTGAAGACCAAATGGTCAGCCTCGGAAGCTAGCCCATGGTCTCCAAGACTGAAGAAATCAAAAACTATAGCATAACATCATAACATCAGTCCGCTGGGTCCTGAAGATCATATCCTTGGGATATGGCATAGAGTTCAAAACGACCCCATACTTTTCAGGAATGAAGTTCACTCAACCGTCCCTGTTGTTACAGGCGGAAGTGAAAGGGATAGAAGAGGGTGCAATCACCCCTGTGCAGTGGACGCACAGACAGGAGGGTTTTTACTCCCGTTATTTTCAGATCCCGAAGAGGGATGGTGGGATCCATCCCATCATGGATCTACGCTACCTGAACAAGCTTGTCAATGTAAGGAAATTTTGCATGATAGCATTGCAAGAAATCCTACCACTTCTCTATCCAGCGAATTGACTTGCAACGCTGGATCTGAAAGACGTGTATTTCCATATTGGTATAAGGGAACAACACAGGAAGTATTTAAGATTTACCATAGGTGACCAAGTATACCAATACAAGGTCTTATCCTTAGGATTTTCTACTGCACCAAGGGTATTTACCAAATGTTTGGCTGTTGTGGTGGCCCATCTGAGGATGCAGGGCATAGCTATCTACCCCTACTGGGACAATTGGTTCCTGACTTCCAAAGACCAAGTCAATTGGGGGAAAAATCCATCTAAAACCAGAACAATTGGAGCAATGTTGAACACAGAGACCCAGAAAGCTTACTTACCCAAAGAACGGTACAAGTGTAACAGATACCTGATCCACGAATTCCGACAACATCCACTACAGCCAGCTCGACTCATTCAATGACTCTTGAGCCTCATGGCATCCTGCAACACAGTAGTACATTATGCACATTTGAAGGTTCAAAAGCTACAACTTTGGTTTTTATCAGTTTTCTGTCCAAACCTGGACAGTCAGCACAAGCATCTAGAAATTCCCGTTCAGATACTATGCTCCCTCTCATGGTGGTCCAACGACCAGAATCTCTTAGAGGAGGTTCCTTTTCAAACTCTGACTCCCTCAATTCAGTTGACGATGGACGCGTCTCTACTGGGTTGGGGTGCCCACTGCGTGAACCACCAAATTCAGGCAAGTGGACCCCACAGCAAGCTCAGTTTCACATTGCTAGCCGTCTTCTAAGCAATGGTCCTTCCTACCACTTCTACAAGGCAAAGTTGTGCAGGTGCAGTTGGACAATACCACTGCCCTGGCTTACATCAACTGTCAGGGTGGAACAGTGTCACGGACCCTTTGCACTTTCAGCCTCCAACTGTGGCACTGGTGCATCAGGCATCAGGTTTACCCAATAACCATCCACTTAAAAGGCCTAGACAACGTCCTAGCGGACGATCTGAGTCACACATTTGCACAACAGCAGCAACACAAATGGGAGATCAAAATGGAATATATTGCTCCCCTCTTCAACATCTGGATGAAACCCACCATAGACCTGTTCGCAACTTTGGAAAACACAAAGTGCACCCATTTTTGTTCAAGGGTGAGTCACGACCCACAATCACGCGGGATGCCTTCCAGATGGACTGGTCTCTCGAGATGCTGTATATGTTCCCACCATGCCCGTTGATCAGCCGCATGGTGGCACATCTCCTGACTGCTCCAACATCCTGCATTCTAGTGACTCCATGGTGGCCAAGGCAACCATGGTTTCCACACGTACTCAGACTATTGGGAAACCAGTATCAGAGATTACCACAAGAACTACATCTTTTGACACACAAGACAGCGGTCATATCCTACACCCAGACGTACTCACATTCTGTCTGACAGCATGGCGAATCGGCTTCTGAGTAACATATTACTCAACCATAGGAAGCCTTTCACCAGGCATAACTGCTTTGGCAAATGGCTGTGTTTGAGACCTATGTCAGGGTGCATGGTTTTCACCTTAGGCAAGCTACCATTAAGGACATACTCATTTGACTATCTTGAAATTGCAGGGTTTGGCTAATGTGTCCCTTAAGGTTCATTTGGCAGCACTCTCTTCCAAACATCCGGGCTGTGTTGGTAAGACTCTTTTCTCTCACCCCGAAAGTAGAGCCTTCCTAAAAGGCTTCATGATGTATACCCACCTATTCGTACTACTGTAGAACCGTGGAGCATACCCTTGGTTCTCTCAGCATTGACCCAGAGCCCATTTGAACCAATGGGTACTACTTCCATCAACTTGTTAACTTTAAAAACGGCCTTCCTACTGGCCATAGCTATGGCAAAGCTGTTAGTAAACTGACAGCTTTGAGGATTGACTCCCCATACACCAGGATCTATCCTGATAAGGTGCTCATGCGTTTGGATCCTGACTTTATACCCAAGATGGTATCTGAATTTCACCTCAATCAAGATATTGTTCTCCCCACATTCTTCAGGGATCCTTCTACACCTTTGGAAGGTGTGATGCACTCTTTGGATGTGTGCAGGGCACTTTTATACTATCTTGACCATACTAAAGTCTTTAGGTCCACCAAGCAGCTTTTTGTAGCATACAAAGGTCCTAATAAAGGCAACTGCATGTCCAGATGGCTAGTTGAGTTCATTGCCTGAGCAATTTTTGGAAGGGCAGTATATAAATCAAATCAAATAAATAAATAATATGCTGACCTACAAGTCACAGAATACACAACCGCCTGAAGCAATCAAAATTGCTTCACTCTAACGCCTGAAGCAATCAAAATTGCCACTCTAACCATGCCTATGCTTCATCAGCTACACACCTGTCAGGGGTAACCTTCACGGACATCTGTAAAGCAGCAACTTGGTCCCCAGAGTTACACTATAGACGTGTGCTCTACTTCCAAGGCAAGCTTTGGGAAAGGCGTTCTTAAGCAGGTGTTAAAATAGCTTCTACTTCACCCTCCTCCATTGGGAGTTATCTAAACACCCATTCTTATGGATCTTGACAGATCTTGATTCAGATAAACAGGTTGCTCACCTGTAACTTTTGATGTGGTAGAGATCCATCGACATCCATAAGATTCTCCTGAACCACCCCTCTGCATTAGCGTTCCTCTGTGTGCGTTCAGAGTGTTTGTGCTATTCTCCTTCTATGATGAACTCACCTGACTCCAAATGATGGTCCTCCACAACGGTCGTCCAAGAACTGAGGAACATTATGCCGGCCCGCCTTTAAACAGCACACTCAAGTATGGAGGCGGGGCTCAGTCGCCATGACGAGCTGTGACATTCTGCTGTGAAGGTCCTGCACAAGTGCAGAACCCCATTCTTATGGATGTTGACAGATCTCTACCAGATCATAAATTACAAGTGAGCAACCTGTTTTTCTAGTTAGAATCAATTATAGAATATTTGCTTACAGTTACTTATTTTACATTATATATCTGATTCCAAGACTTGTATTTTCAAATAGCTCAGAATTCTTCAAGAAATCACTGGCAGAGATGAAAGAAAAAGGGGGCAGGCCAAAAATGCTAGCTACGGGAGAAGATGCTAAAGCCATTTCTTGATTGCTACACTTCAGACCCTGATGATTTTTGAGTATTCTCCAAAGATTGGGTCAACTCATGCAGAGCACCAAATAAATCGTGCTTTTTACTATGGGAACAAGCCTCATGCTCTCCCCTTCCTATCCTTTCTCCCTTTGTGCACTCCCCTTAATTGTTGTTTTGTGGTTTGCAATAAACCCCTGGAAAACTGTGGTTTGTGCATCCCCTGTAAACCAGAATGCAATCCTAGTTTGCTGGATTGCCTGTTTAGATGTGATAGAAGGGACCATAGCAGTGATAAAGCACATGCATTGCATGCAGAAGGTCCCAGGTTGAACCCCTGGTATGGCCAGACAGGCAAAGATCCCTGTCTGAAACCTTGGAGAGCTGCTGCCAGTCAGGGTAGACAGAACTGAGCTAAAGGGACCAAGAGTCTGACTCAGTATAAGGCAACTTTATATGTTTGTGTTTTGCAAACTACAAAACAATTAAGCAGAGTGCACAAAGGGATGAGGGATCAGGGAGGCATGAAGCTGAAGCTTAGTCATACAATACAGTGCCCAAAACATGGCTTGGTGTTAGATGTGAATCAACCCACTGAAGCTATTCACACATGCAGGCTAAATTGGGTGGCACCTCAGTGGCAAACCCACCTCTGGAGCCACCCTCCTAAACGAGGTTAGGAGAGCAAGCGTTCTCCTAACCCTGTTTTATTTATCGTCTGCCAGCCCTGGCTTAAGCAGCCGGGGCTAGCAGACTTGAAGGGCTCCTGGTTGGCTTTGGGGAGGGAAGGGAGTTCCTGGTGGTGGGGCGACACGTCCAAGCACCTCGACCATCCACGTTGCTGGGCGGGTGATCTGCCCGCACAAGAAGGAGCCCTTGATCATCTGCGGGGAGTAAGCTTTTTAAGGCAAGCCCTCTTGCCCTTTCTCACTGATCATGAGAAAGGGCTCACCATGTTATTCAAAGCAATCCCTAATGTTTAGAGAGATATTGTTAGCCCATATGCCACAATATGGACCAGCCATAGCTGCCACATGATGAGAGCACCTCCATCAAGCCTTCTCCGTCAAGGTTCTAACTTTTCTCAAGACAGCTGTTTCTACAAAGAACTGTGGAAGGAGCAGCCATGGCTACCATCCTCTGCTGTCCCCGTTTTCTAGTTTGTTGTCTGCTTTAATAATACTTTTTGTATTTTAAACCAATGAGTTTTATAAATTGTACTGTTTGGGGCATTACAGTGTAAAAGCAGTATAGAAATTGAATGAATGAATGAATGAATGAATGAATGAATGAATAGGATATAGAGAAGAATGTATTAATATAGAACATATTACATATTGATGTATGTATTAATATTAATGCAGAATATTAAATAAGTATTAATATTTTGAGCATATTAGCTGTTCATCGGTGGAATTATAATTGTGATGAACTGTTATTTTAGGAGGGGATATTGGACTCCAGATATTGCCCAAATTTTCCATAGTTTTGTCTGGAACTGTGAAATTAAGAAACTACTTTACAAAAGGAGGGTGTGTCAGGGTGTGAAAAAGCACCATAACAAAAAGGAAATGTTATTCTGTTTCACTTCTCCTTATTCAAGTGGAGAATAATTCATACTCTGAACGGTTGATAATATACCGTAATACTATTCCAGTTTAACTCTCAGCATGATTTATATGCATTTATAGATACTTTTGTCAAACACACATCTCATTCCAAACTAACAGTATTATTGGGGCCCAAAATATGTTACGTTGTAATTAGTTAATAGTGAGCCATTTTGTTTGTAGGTGTTCTTTTTAATCGAATTTATAGATTTTATTTCCACTTACATTGGTACATGTTTAATGAACATTTGTTTCTAGAGCATTCACTGGCGAGAAGCTCTAAATATACTGAAGTTAGTAGTTTCACGCTCCGCAAGCCTGGTTTTACCCTCCTATCAGCACAGTGATCTTTCAAAAATGGAAATACATCGTGTGTGGAACAATGCTTCCAAAGAACTGCCTGGGAAAACATTAGAGTTCCATTTTGATATTACGGAGGTACTGCATTTTACCACAATAAACATGTATTACCAGTGCATGTCCCTGTGAAAGCTGAAGCAAATGGAAAAATGTATAGACCGGTATAACATCTTAAAATACTTTGAGGCTGTTCTCATGCACTGCCTAACCCACGTTAAGGAGGCCCTGCCTAGGTTAGGCTACACATGAGAACCGCCAGGATCAGGCCCAATCCCAGCAGGGCAGAGCCGCCTAGCCCAGCTTTGTAGCCTGGTTGTTAGCCGAGATTAAGGGAGCAAGTGCTCCCTTAACCCCGGCTCCCTGCTTGTGTGCGACCTCGGGATGCTTCTAGTCCCGCCACACACAGAATCAGGTGCCTAGATCTCCCATCTCCTGGGGGAATGCCCCAAAGCATCGCATATTGCCGGATCTCCAGAAGCCAAGACACATCTATTCCCACCCTCTGAGTCAGAAAAGATAATGAACCTGCCTCCCAACAGACCCTATTATCTCATTCGCCTCTTTTGACAGTTGCATCACATTGCTAACTCACATTCAGCTTGTGCTTGACTGCAATACTGAGATCCTTTTCTCATGCACTATTGCCTAGCCAGGAATCCCCAGTCCTATACCTGTTCATTTGATTTTTTTTTTTTTTTGGTCTAAGTGCAGAACTTCACATCTGCCTCTCTTGATTTATTTTTATTTTTATTTTGTAAATTTCAGTCCAGTTTTCCATTCTGTCAAAGTCATTTTGAAATTCATTCTGGTCTTTTGAGGCACTGGCTGTCCCTCCCAATTTTGTGCCATCTGCAAATTTGATGAAGATTCTCACCACCTCTTCATCTAAGTCATTGATAAAACTGGGCCTAGGATGGAGCCCTAAAGCACCCCACTGGAATCCTCCCTCCAGTATGATGAGGAGCCATTGATGAGCACTCGTGCCCGTTGTCCAGAAATGGATGAATTCACACATTTTCCCCTTGTCCATTTTGAGAGGGTATATAGGCGTCTTTCCCTTTCCATAGGCAATAACAGGTTAGCTGTTTTGCACAAAAATCTGATCAGCTAGTAGGAGTTAATCACAATCCAAAGTGCTATAGGTGTTCCAGTACACATGCACACTCCCGACATGGAAGGGCTTCTCTCTTCTCTTCAATGTCATGGTGAACTCCTCAGCAGGGAGTGCATTGATGGCATGTCCCCATTTGGATATTAACTTAGACACTATTGCTGAAATTTTGGTGTGCACAATGTCTTTTTCAGATGTTCTGGGCAGATCTCTGAGACATGTAGAAATAAAGGATTTGTGCTTATCTATGACTGTAGCAATAAACTAAACTTTTTTTAAAAAAACTAAATAAAGGATTGCCTTCAAAAGAAATAATCATTTCCAATAATGTCTCATGTTTCCTGATTAATTTGTTGTGGGCATTGAACTTACTAGCAGCTCTAGCTTTGCAAGTAAACAACTGTAAAATAGAATCATGTTACATTTTTAAAGTTATACCTCTCTGGTGTAGTACAGTAGTGAAGATTGTCTGAGTTGTCAAATCTCATGTCAGCTACAGACTGACACCAAGGTCCCTAGATAATCTTAGGCAAGCCACTCAGAGTCAATTGAGGGATAATAATAACAACTTGCGTTAAGGGTTGTTGTAAGGATTTTTCATGGCTTGGTCATGGGCAGCTAACCGGGAGGATGCAAGGCTTGGGGGCCAGGATCGGGAGAGCTAAATAGACAAGCCAAAGGTCAAACCAATAGTTGGTCAGGGAGCCAAGGACAGCAGGAAACTAGGAATCAGACACAAGTAAGAGTTCAAGGCAAGTAGTCTAAAAGGAGAAGGCCTTGATACTGAGGTGAGGCTAGTTTCAAACAGGAAGTTCTTAAGCACTTTCTGTTTAGGAAGAGAGCCAGTGACTGGTCTCACTGGGCAGGGCCAGGCTAGGGCTTTAAATATCCAGGGCTGCTGCAGGGCAGTAACTTGCCACAAGGGGCAGCAGTATATGGAGTCTAAGCCTTGGCAGAACCTGACATGATTTCTGACAGGGTTCCTATAAAGCTCTTTTATTGTGGTTCTTTTCTTTTTAAGACTCCAGTTATTGGGAGACGATATGATGAGTTACAGAGTTCTTCAGGACGGGATGGGAAACCCAGAATAATGCCTGTCACTCGTAGCACCTCTTCAACATCTTCTGGGTCTAACTCCAATGTCCTTGTTCCTGTTAGCTGGAAGAGGCCTCAGTATTCTCAGGTAAACTTCCTGCCCAAGTGCTGGAATAGATGGAGCCTTATTGTTGTTTTTTTTCAAAGAGACAAAAACATGCAACTATGGAATATTTCTTTATATGTATGACATTGCTTAAAAATCTCTCTCTCTCTCTTTTTAAAGAAAAGGACAAAAGAAAAGTTGGTACATGTCCTTACTCTTTGTGGTCAAGAAGTTGGCCTGAGCAAAAACCCTTCAGTAAGTCTCATGTTTCTTCTTGTAGTGCTTTTGCATAATTAATTTAAATGGCCAGTTCTAAATTTAATCTTCCATTTGTCTGGCTTGATCTGCCACAATTAGCTATTCTTAATATTTCTTAGCTAAAATGCAAGTAATGGAAGGAGAATAATATTGCTATCTGCCCCTTCCGGCAAACCTTCACTCTGAAGAGGAGTACCAAGATGTGGCTCTTGAGTTAACTCCGTCCAGATTATTGAACTCTGTTTTTTTAAGTGGTGTGGTTGTCTGTCTCTGACTGTTATAGTAACTGAACACCTAACAGTTTAAGAACTTAAGATGACAAGGTCATCTGAGGGGGCTCTGCTCTGAGTGCCGACAATGAGGGAGGCTCAACTGTTGTGCATGCGGCACAGGGCCTTCTCTGTTGCTGCCCACAGACTCTGGAATGCTCTCCCAGTGGCTATTCGCTCCTCAGTCTCCATCACAGTTTCCAGAAAGCATGTGAAATCTTGGCTTTTTACCCAGGCTTTTATATGATTGTCTCTGCTGCTGCTGCTGCTGCTTTTATTTTGCATGGTTATATTGTGCTTGTATTTTAGATCTTTATACTCAGATCTATGTTTTTATATTCTAGTTTAATATTTTAATTGTGTAATTTTTATATTCTTGTTTCAATTTTTCTGTGTGAACCACCTTGGGATTGTTTTAATGAAAGGTAGTATACAAATTTAACAATTAAAAAAAACACTTCATGGCTGTTATGGCTGTTCAGGGTATACATGGACAAAAAAAATTTTTAAATTAATTTTTATACTGCCCTTCCAAAAGGCTCAGAGCGGTTTACATTAAAACAACACCATTAAAATCAATTAACAATTAAAACAAAAATTATAAAACAGCATAAAACAATAATTAACCATTAAAGCATCATAAAACAACAATTATATAACCAGAACAATTTAAAAAACAAGTTTTAAAAAGCTGAGAAAGCTTGGTTGAGGAGATGTGTATTCAGAAGTTTTTTTTTAAATTGCCAGAGATGGGGAGGATCGTATCTTAGTAGGGAGCGCATTCCACAATCTCTGGGCATTAACCTAGAAGGCCTGTCTCTGTGTAGCCACCAAACGAGTTGGCAGCAACTGGAGACAGACCTCCTCAAGTGACCTCAATAGGCCGTGGGGCTCATAACGAAGAAGGCGCTCTCTTAAATACCCAGGGCCTAAGCCATTCAGGGCTTTATAAGTTATAACTAGCACTTTGTATTTTGCCTGGAAACCTATTGGCAGCCAGTGTAGCTCCATCAACAGAGGAGTAATGTGGTCTCTCCGAGATGACCCAGAGACCAACCTGGCTGCTGCATTCTGAACCAACTGAAGTTTCCGGACTACGTACAAAGGCAGCCCCACGTAGAGCGCATTACAGATGTCAAGTCTGGAGATTACCAACAAATGTACCACTGTTTTGAGGTCCTTGATCTCGAGAACCGGGCACAGCTGGCGTATCAGCCGAAGCTGATAGAAAGCACCCTTGGCCACCACCTCAACCTGAGAAACCAGGGAGAGGTGTGGATACAAAATATGACAAATAGAGGAGCAAATACATTGAGTAGGGTTCCATAATGAGTCCCTGACTAAGGGGGGACTGCAGCCTAGTTCTCAAAGTTCCTTTTCATAGTTTGCAAGGTGTGTAACAAGCCTTCCAGAGATAGACACATGCAGTTGATAGGAAAGTGCAAGCACTTTCCTGTTATCTTCCAGTTTGACCCCACCCTATCAGTGCCAACATGTACAACCAACGGCACCATCTTCAGCTTGAATCCCTCTGGTGCATTTGCAGGACAGATGTTTTTATTTGTACTTTGCAACTTTTTGTGAGGCTCAGAACAGATGTTTTCCTGATTTGGGGAGCTCACTATTTAGAGTTGTTAAGGATTCTTGCACTACACTAGCTTTCCTGTTCAGTTACAGTCATTAAGGAAACGTGTGACACTATATCCATCACCAAGTGACGCATCTTAATATTGTTCTTAAAAATATGCCTGGCAAGCCAACCCACCTTCTCAGCTGGTCCCTCTCTGGGGCTATTGCTGTTCCCTGGTACTTGCCGCTGGTAGCTGTAGTCATCAGTAGCCAACTGATGGCCACAGTCCAGCAGCCATATTCCCAATTTTTATGTTTTATTATGAAAGTGCAAATGAGCAGTATTAAAAAGGAAGATAGTAACTGAGATAAGAAGTCAGTACTGCGGGCAACAAAGAGAGCTTTAAGGCAATAATGATTATTAAGACTGTGGAAAAGGAGCATCCAAGACAAAATGGTCAGTAAGAAAGCTGGAGAACCTCAGTAGATCTCATCTAGATTAGAGGATGCCTGTTGATGAACAAAGGCAAATATCTTGTATCAACACATTTAAAATAATATGGAAACATTTAATTGTGTTTTGCTCCCTCTGCACCTTCCGCAACATGGTTACAGCTGAAAGATCTGTTTAGTTTTGTTGGCAATTACCTTGCTTTCACCTTTGTTTAGGCCAAAGTGCATAATAATAGATACTCTACTAAAATATATACAGTTCATTCTGGAATTACTTATGTGTAAGGCAGACTTGGAAAAACTACTGCAGCAGACTGCCTAAAAAAAAATTAAAAATTCCAAAGACACTCTGGGCACAATCCACCAGTAAACGTTCTTCTAAAAGCCCCCACTGATACAAATGGGAGTTATACAAGAGCATAGCTGATGACCTCATTGTTACAGGGCAAGCATGTTTATTCAGCAATATGTTGCATTGTATTCAGAGCGATTTGCTCCCAAATAAGGGTGCATAGGGTTACAGCCTGAATATAATAATTCAAACATATATTTTTTTTTAATGAAAGCGTTAAAACACAATGCATCCTAATTTATCTGGATGTTTTCACTAATTACATTTTTGGAGTGGAAGCATAGATGTATCCCCTTGTCTACCTTATAAATGCATGTGAACACTGAGGCAGCATCCATTACCTCCAGTAGGAGGTAGCTTGGACGTGTTCCTGCAGCTCAAAGTTGCGTCTTTGTACAAGTTTAATCTGAAGGCACCTGTCCAACATAAATAATAAAAAGAAGCCTTCTAAAAATACCCACTGAAGGAATTAGGTGTGTACTGAAAATACAGCCTTCTGAATAGCCCATTAGACTTCAGTAACAGAAAGAACCACAGGGGAAACAGTTTTAAAAATAAAATTATTTTGATTGTTAGGTAATTTTTTCTTCATGTGGAGATTTGGACCTGATTGAGCACCAAACAAGCCTGGTGGCTTCAGAGGACGGAGCACGCGAGCAAGAGAACATGGATGATTCAAACAGCGAGCAGCAGTTCAGAGTCTTTAGGGATTTCGATTTCCTAGATGTGGAGCTGGAGGACGGGGAGGTACAGTACATTCTCTTTGAAATAACTTTGCTCTTTCCTCAGATTAAACCACATTTAACACTTCCCGGCAGCAAATAATGTTCTCTTTATATTTTAGCAAAGCCTTAACTGAGCAACTGTAAACTTGATTTTGAATAAACTTTTTCGGGATGTTTACACAGTGTTAGTGCAGGAGTGTAACGCTGGCAGGTTACCACACCCTTCCTTACTCTAAATATACTCCCCCCCTCCCATTTGCTGTTTTGTTACCCAAGACTCACTTTAATGCCTACAGCAGAATCATTACTGGAAGACTAAAGCTGAATGTTCTAATGAGCTAAAAATGCTAAGTTTTCCATACATTAAAATGGACTATAACAAGATTTATTTCTTCTGAAGAGCCCAACCATAAAAGAATATACAAGCTTTGAATTTCACAAACGCATGTTAAACGACAAATAATTTTATGAGGCCTTCCAAAACCCATATTTAGACCCTGTGTGTGTGTGTGTGTACGTGTGCATGTGTATGATGTTTGTGTAGCATAAATCACCAGCACTTCAAGGTCTTGATGCCCTTTTTGTTCTGTTCTGCTCTGCTCTGCTCTGTGTGTTATCAATTTCATCAGCTCTTCTAGGAGAAAAAGAGAAGCCTGAGGGCCTGGATTCAGGTCTTGGCAGGTAAAAGCCTGTCAGCTCGTCTTCAACTCAAGTTGCTGCAAGGGCATATTATCTAGCTTACATCATATATGTCCAGAACATGGAATGTCTTGGTTTCATTTCTTGTTTTTTAAACTATTTGTTTTCTCTGGGCATAATTATTTTGAAGTGGGAAATGGTCAGCTTTAGGTGCTGGAGCATCCTCAGTGGTGCTCCAACAACAATGATTTCAGATGTTTTCAGGTATTTAAAATACAGGTCAATAAACATACATTGTGTCACAGTAGAGACAGAAGTTCAGTTCAGCACTTAATATTTTGCTTAGGTGGCACTGATAAGCATGCTAACTTGAAAGTAAAATTCCACTGAAATCAAAAGGACTTCTTGCCATGCAATGTGTTTGGGATGCCAGCATTGTAAAGAATGAATGCTTGGTGGAGCAGAACACATTACAAGTAATTTGTCATGCATCTGACAAGAATGGGCTCTAGTTCACAAAAGCATAAAATTGTTAATCTTCAGTGTATCACAAGATGTTTTATTGTGAATAGTATTGCTAGTCATCATTTATAAACACTTTTAATGTGCAAACTGATTTATAATATCTATTGAAAGTTATGAAAACATGTTTTTAGCATTTCTTAATGTGTGTAGGTACCTGGCTTTTGGTTTTCTTTGGAGTACAGAGTGCTTGAGACTTCTAGTGTCTTTGTAATGTTTGCGTTATTTACAAGTATACAAGCATAGTGTAAGTGGAGGCAAACAAAATGCACATTCCTGACCAGGTAGCACATCTAGCTGGATCTTCAAAGAGAGGCCCTGCTGAACACCAACACCACCACAGATATTTACATACCGCTTTTCAACCGCGGTTTACATAGACAGACAGACAGATAGAGAGATAGATCCTTGTCCCCAAAGGGCTCACAATCTAAAAAGAAACACAAGATAGACACCAGCAACAGTCACTGGAGGTACTGTGCTGGGGGTGGATAGAGCCAGTTGCTCTCCCCCTCCTAAGAAAAGAAAATCGTCACATTAAAAAGGTGCCCAGTTAGCAGGGGTTACCACTATGAGTACTGCAATAGAAAGGCAATCTACGAACATGAGAAAAGCCCTGCTGGATCAGCCCAAAGGCCCATTGAGTCCAGCATCCTGCTTCATGAAGTGGCCAACCAGGTCCATCTGGGAGGGCCTCAAGTGGCAGGGTGTGGGGAGGCCCTCTGAACCTGATGGAAATATACAACTATCTAGGCTAGTAGCCCATTTTTAAAAATTAAATTTGAAATTTGAAAAATGAATAAATAAACAAGGTGCTTCTGACACACAACAGACACTCGCGCTCTCTCTCTCTCTCTCTCTCTGCTTCTGCTTTTTTCTCCATCTCTGTCCCACACCACACAGTTTTCTACATGCACATACACGCACCCCTTACATCAGTTCTTTCCTTTACATGGGAAGGGGGGCTATCTCCTTCAAGATCTGATGGCTAAAATTCAAGAAGAAGCTCCAGATATCTCTCAGGCATTAGCCCCCTTTGAAAAAACAAAGCATCCTGAGGTGTTAACCAGTAATCTGCCTAACAAAAGAAATGGCCAGCCAGCAGCTAGAACAATATATTATGTCAGGTAGTATACGTTACTACATCTTGCAAGGGTTAGAATTTGTCAATTAAGTTGCATCATTCAAGCTGCATTCTCACAATTACAGTGATTGTGGTAAAGAGTTAACTGGGGCTTTGGTTATCTATCCTGGTTAAATGTGATTATCTGTGTTCAAGGGTAGGGAACTTTGATTCTCCAGTTGTTGATGAACTACAGCTCCCATCATCCCTAGCCACAATGTATTGTGGCTGGGGATGATGGAAGTTGTACTTCAACAACAAGTGGACATCCAAGGTTGCCTCTCCCTGCCTATCTTGGTTAAATATGGTTTAACCACAGCAGTTTGACCAGGATTGCCCAAGAAATCTGCATTCTCACAACTAGCTCTGTGGGCCGCAGCAATACTCAGACAAGAGTATGCACAGCAGTTTACAAAAAAATCAAAAGGGGGTGAGAGCATGAAATAGCACTGGGCAACCAACCTCCTTAAAGTTGAGAAATATGAACAGAATGAGTTGTAGACAATTGAAATAAAAGGCTTATTAATTTGTTTCCACTTCTCTGGGAGTGGAATAATGAAATTTGTATTCATTATTCAGATAAGGGCCAATACTGTCTACCCACTAGTGTATGACAAACTGTAATTAATTAATCAGGCATTAGAACATTAGTAGTGGTGGGGAGGCATGCAAGCTGATAGTGTTTTTCTTTCTCTCTGAAAGTTAGAACTCCGGGCAGAATCAACTTTGCAGTTTCTGAAGTTGCACAGTCCTCTCATGTGACCATACCCCCACTGATTTCAGATGAGAAGTTGTTTGTTTGAAAGTCTAAGAAAATCAGGGCTCATGTTAAAAACTTAACATCTGAGAATAGGCTAAGCCCAAACTGGGATTATTGTTTTCAAAATATAATGCCTTCCAAAGTGAGGGGATATAATAGAAAAACACACTCATTTTTTAACAATAGTAGCAGCATTATTAGGCCGGGCTGCAATGTGTTTCCTGTTATTGAATCTAACATCTTTGTCCTGAAAAGCTTTAACAAATAACTTTTTAAATAAATAAAAATATAGGAGCAACTTCTGGCTTGATAGAAAGTAAGTGTCAGTGATTTAATTTAGGCCTATACTGCGACTTTGTAGTTCTTAATTTTCTGTTCATGTACATGAATTGAACAGTCAGGAAGTTTACGCTAAAACAACATTTTCCAGATCATTTTCCAGCTTCTTAATATAATGCAAAGAGATTAATTGTTGCTTAGATTGTCCATGGGGTCACTAGATGTGTAATTTAGTATTTTAATTAGGCTATGAAAGCCAACATAATGGTATTTTAAGTTTTAATAAAATTAAAGGTAGGAATACATTAGAAAATTTGGTAGCATTAAGTTAGACTGTAGGGAAAATGTCTATAAGAGTATGTTTAAACAAAATATGTTTACAAATACTTTTCTTTATTTGTTTCCTATTTGTTATTCTGCTATTCAGGAACTTCAGGTAAGATGCTATTTGAACTCACATGTGCTAGTAGATGTAATCTATTGTTTGTATTCTGTGATATATTCTGTCTTCTTCAGTGTGTGTGTGTATGTGTGTGTCAGTATGAAGGAGTACCACCTTATGCTATGCTTTAGAAATGTTTGGGTTCTCAATAAAGATAACAAGAGCTGGTTCAGATGTTACTTCTACTGTGACATCTGAAGTGGGATCCATGGATCTCATACACTGAGAGATCCATGAACCCGAGAAGTCCTCTGCAGCTTTCATTACAATTTTGCATTTCACACTCTTCAGTTGCAATTGTATTGCTTAAGAGATCCTGCCTGTTGTAATTAGTGCCAAAATACAAACTGAAACATTTAAAAGTGGGAAATTGGAAGATTCAAATTGTCAAATCAAAATCTGATAAAGCAACTTCAAATCCTGTGAAAAATGTGCTTTCTGATAGGGTCACAACAAGTCAGTTCCCACAAAAAAATGTTGACTTGTTTGCATAATCTATATACTCAAGTTGTCTTCTGACGCTGGACTTCGGCTTTGTTTCTGTGAACTGGAAAGTCGCAAGTTCAACAAAGAAGAGTGATAATATTGTGTGAATTTGTTGCACTGCTGCTCAAGTGAGCAGACTCATGCACATGTGATTGTGTGGATGGTCAGTTTTGTATGGTATAACCCAGGCTTCTCCTCTCAAAAGCTGTCTGAGGAGTTGGAATTTGTGCCAGAAGTCGAAACCATAGCGGAAATCTCAAGAATTTATTACTACATTGGGGGAAGGGTGGTTTCTAATCTGTTACAACGTTAAAACTTGGTTTTGTGCATTTGTTTCAGTTCTAAATGAAGTGATTTTCGATGTCATTTATTTTTATCTGTAAAGGCAGCCCTGTGAACACTCATGCTTTATTTATAAAACCAAGCATGTTTATCTGAATATTAATTACTAAGTCCTAAACTAGATATAAAGTGTTTAAATAAAGCATGATTTGTTATAAAAATTAATTTCAAAAATAGAGTTGGCCCATTTTCAGAATGATTTTATACCTGAGAAAAATAACTTCTAATCTATAACGTAAAAGCAGAATTAAAAATAAAGGCTCTGCTGATATGTACTCTTATGTTCTGCATGCTAAGCTGAAAGCTCATTAGATGTACCTTAACTCTACTTTTCAGTGTCATGTTTCGTATGTGGTACAGAAAATCTAAAACATTTGACTTGTGGTTTGCTGTTGTCCTCTTGTTACAAACACAGAATGCATTCAGCAAAGAATTAGGAGAAAAGGTTTTTGCAGCTGTTTAAACAATTCCCAATCATTTGAGACAGACATGCACCGGAAATGCTGTCTTGTGGGCAACTCATTTTACTTGTAAATGGGGGTGAAGGGCCCTTTAAAGTGTGTGGGCAGCAGCAATATAGGAAGATGCTGAAAGGCATCATCTCATACTGCACGGGAGGAGGCAATGGTAAACCCCTCCTGTATTTTACCAAAAACAACCACAAGGCTCTGTGGGTGCCAGGAGTCAATGCCAACTCAACAGCATACTTTACTTTTTACCAGTGTAAAGGTACACACTGCTACATGTGACATTAAATGCCCTGCTGACCCTACTCTGCTTCATTTTTATTTGGTAAATAGAGCAGCACGCTTATGGATCTGGACCATGATGGTGGGTGGGGGGATAGGAAGTTTACACTTTACCCCCCTGCCGTGGTCCAGATTGGGACCATGATGGGGATTAGACCCCTCTCCTATCTTCTGTGATGCTATCTGTGGGGGAGGGGACAATCTGGCCACTGTTTACCAAATAAAAGTGAAGCTTATTGAAGTCAGTGGTGCAATTTACATCACATGCACTTTGGGTCTGAGCCCATATAGAAGTAAGCGGAATTTACTTCGGTACACCATTTGAAGATCAAAAACTAGAGTCATAGTATGGGTTTGTGGAGTGGGGTTAATGTGTTCATTGATCACAACATTTCAGCTCTCCTTTAGAAACTGCTATAGCTTAATATTTAGGTAGTGGCATTTATACATGAATACAATAAGTTATGCAGCTATAAATGGCTTTTAATCCTGCCCAACTTTTGAGCTGTTGCTAAATAAAATGTTCAGAGGAAAAATAGCTGTATAATGGCAGAGAAAACAAACAAATGCTGTGATTGCAGGGTGAAAGCATGGACAATTTCAACTGGGGAGTACGCAGGCGTTCTCTTGATAGTCTGGACAAGTGTGATATGCAGCTTCTGGAAGAAAGCCAGCTTTCAGGAAGTACACCCAGCCTAAACAAAATAAACCATGAAGACTCTGATGAGTCATCGGAAGAGGAGGACCTAACGACAAGCCAAATCCTGGAGCAATCAGACCTAGTAAGTAGTTAAATTATAGGCTGCTGATAGCTATGTTACATGAAAAGCAATTTAGCTTCCTGTGTCCTGTATTCAAACTGATTTCAAATGAAATCAGAAGTGATGGACCTTGTGTAAGTAAGTATTTCTTAACTGCTTGCTTTTGTTTTGTCTTAGTTTGCATGCATAGAAGAGGTATCAGTGCAAAATTATCTGTTCAGGCAATGTCAGATCTGATAAGGGTGCTTTAGTCAATTTAGTCAATATGTTGGGTTATTTGATTAAGTGGCCCATCTGGACTCTTTTCACATTTGATATCACCTTTCGGAAACAAAGCTTCTGTTTTTAGTAAAACATAACAAGGGAAGAAAAGCATAACCTGAACTATTAGGGGTTTTCTGTGGGTTTTCTGCTTAAGACCTACACAAAAGGTTTATGAAACAAATAATAAAAGTATAAGGTTAAACTTTTCATTAATCACCAGTGGAAAATATTACATTGTTTCCAGTAATATAATTTAGAGGTTGGTCATAAGATACTGACTTTATACATAAGGCACGATCGATGCCAAGTTCTCCTACACACAGTCAGTCTGTTAAAAAGAATGTGAAATATGCAAGACCACTATTGTGTAGCTCCTTTTTATTTCAATGAGGATTCACATGAGGACCTAAGATTGTTCTTCTTTTAACAGATCATGACGCTTTCCCCTTCTGAGGACACAAACCACATTGACTCCCTTTCCACACCATGTGAAGCAGCATCAGCACCTCCACCTCCTTTCAGTTCAAGAATGTCTAGTTTTAATGCTTCTTTGCCTGAAATGAATAATCTTCAGGTGTCTGAGAGTTCAAAGGTGAATACATGTTCTTTAAGAGTATTTAGAAAACAGAGGGGGTTTTTCCTGTTTTATTGCAAGGTTTTAAAAATCAAAATTTTATGCTTTAATACTGCATATCCAGCCATAATGAGTGCCATGATAAATATATGCATTTTTCAAGGAACTGTGCTTTGGAAATACCAGTATCACACACAACTACCAACTTTAATAGGTCACTACAAAAATTGCCCTGTGGGTGTAAGCATGCATTCCATTTTTCCCCTAAATGTGGGAGCTCTGTTGTGCAGCTGCCTGCATTACACTCATTTCTTGCCCATTTCATCTATTAGCAGAATATAAAATGCTGTTTACAGTAATATACTTCAGTTAATTATTTTTTTTAAAAAGCTGTTTCATATAGCTGCCTGAACTGAAGCCTGTTTTGGACACAGTTATCGAAGGTTGGTAAAAGTTTAATAATAATACAATTTATTCATTTCTAATGTTACTGTTTAGAAATATTCCATTTCTAAAATATTAACGGAGCTTTATGAATCAAACTACGAACAGTCAAAACTTTTTCTGAAACCTTGCACCTGGAATTACTTCATATGGGACATGCTGAGAGCTGTGCCAGGGTATAGTGTCAAAACCCTTCATGTTGGCACAGAGAGCTGAACAAAAACTCTTCAAAGAAAATGGGTGGCACTGGGGATTAAAATATTAACAGAACAAGAAACTTTATATAGCAATAATAACAGTAGAAACTGTCTAAGAGAACGTCATCGTTCTGGTATAATCAGGCTTCCCTCTGTACAGCCAAGTTTGATATTTATTTTTATTTAAGAGAATATAAAAAGGGAGGACTTATGATGGATGGATGGCAGGACTTCTGAGGTACTGTGTTGCCTTTAAGGTTAGTTAGCAAGACTGGATGATGATGATGATGATGATGATGATGATGATTTATGATCCAAAGACCATGTGATGAGCACTATACACACAGTGGAACTTCTTGGATTCCCTTCTGAATGCATCCCCCCTTGTCAGCTGACCAGCCATATTTCCAGCCATGCCTGGAAAATGCAGAGGAAATTTTGAAATGATTTGCAACACAACCCAGTGTGCTGTGATTGAGGGGGGAAAGGCAAGAACACTTTGGTGCAAGTGTGGAAACACTTGTGCACATGGGAAGGAGCCTGGTTTATTTGCAACAGTTCCAATCAATGATCCCTCTTGCAGATTATATTTATGGTTCTTTATTGCAGTCTTCTGTGCCTTACACCTATGGGCTTTGCACCTGCGCAGAAACGTAATTCGGAAAGTTCCAACTTCTTACAATTTCGGCGGGAGCCCCACCCCCTCTCCTCTATACAGCTGCTCCAACCTCTCTCTCCTTGGGCTTTTTTCATCTGGGAACAGGTTGACACATCTTCAGAGCACTCCAAGTTTCTAAAAAAAACCCCACCCTTAGTTAAGTCTTCTGTTTATTCCTTTTAGTTTATTTTCCTACAAATGCTTCAGGATGGTGATGATCCCAACAATCCTCACCCTTCTCCACAGAGGGATGTGGTTTGCATCTCTTGACCTAAAAGACGCTTACTACCACCTCACAATCAGACACCAACATCAAAAGTTTCTTTGGTTCAAAATAGGCGTCAATATGTTTCAGTTCAAATCTCCCCCCATCGGTCTCGCCTCAACCAGCCACGTTTTCACAAAATGCATGGCACCGCTGGTGGCCTTTCTCCAGGAGTCAAGTGCTCGCCTCTCCCTTTTGCTAGACGACAGGCTCATTGTAGCAGACTCACCCTCAGAAGTAGCTGACTCAGTCCATGCTACAACCCAGCTCGTTGACCACCTTGGCTTTGCCATCAGTTACAAAAAGTGTCATCTCACCCCGACCACCACCATCATATTTCTGGGACTCATTTTCCACTTGCACCATGCCAAAGTGTTCCTTCCTCATTGCAGGATTCAATCACTCGTACACCGAGGACCATGAAATGCCTCCTAGGCCACATAGCAATAGCAATAGCAATAGCACTTACATTTATATACCGCTCTATAGCCAGAGCTCTCTAAGCGGTTTACAATGATTTAGCATATTGCCCCCAACATTCTGGGTACTCATTTTACCGACCTCGGAAGGATGGAAGGCTGAGTCAACCTTGAGCCCCTGGTCAGGATCGAACTTGTAACCTTCTGGTTACAGGGCAGCAGTTTTACCACTGCGCCACCAGGGGCTCTCACATGCCCTCAACCACTCATGTTCTCCTTTATGCTTGTCTCCATTAACACATCCTCCAGTCATGGTTCCTTCAGAATTTCAACCACCAGGTGGAACTATCCCTCCAGCCTCCCTGCACTCCCTGGATCACTCTCTTCGGTGGTGGACAGATCCCAGCCATCTCTCCATAGGGGCACCCTTCCACCCTACAGCACCTACCCTGTTCTCACAACAGAAACCTCCAAACAAGACTGGGGAGTGGATCTCCACCTCAGCGGTCTATGCACCCCAATCGAGGCTTGTCGCCACATAAACTACTTCGAAATACTCACAGTCTTCAAGGCTCTCAAAGGCTTCCTCCCTGTCCACTACAACTCAGTGGTGACAGTCCAAACAGACAACACTACTGCCAAAGTGTATATAAACAGGTAGGGTGGTACAGGGCCCACAGCTCTATTGCAGTTACCCATGATCCTCTGGAAGTGGTGCATTACTCATCACATCACCCCCCACATGGTCTGCATCCAGGGTGCCAACAATGTGCAAGCCAACGCCTTGAGCAGGTTATGGACCAACACCCACGAATGGAAGTTGTACGGCTGTTTGTTACTTCCCATCTTCCGCGAATGGGGGAAATCCTTGATAGACCTCTTCACCTCCACAGAAAATGCTCAGTTCCCTCTCTTCTGCTCCAGAGCCGGCCGGGGGTCTGCCTTGGTAGGTGACGCATTTGCCATATCATGGACTGGCCTCTTCGCTTACCTCTTCCCCCGATCCTCTGCTCCCTCTCTGCTGGCTCCCACATGGTTCTTCCTCTCAGCCTCCTGCCTCCTTACAAAGTTGGAGAGGTGGATTCTTCACCCTGACCCTCGCAGTCTCCGACTCACCATGTGGAGGATATGACCTTCTTTCCCGTTAAGCTCTAACAGATCCTAGAAGCTGCAAGAAAGCCCTAGAAGCTTCAAGAAAGCGAATAAGAGGACCTTCACGTGGTCCTCTTATTCGCTAAAGTGGAGGCAATTCCAGACCTTTCTTTCCTCCAAGAACCTCTTGGATGCCCCTCTGTTGTCTGAAATAATCTGCTCCTATCTACTGCATCTCAAAGAATCGGGGCTCAAACGCCTGTCTCTTAAAGTACATCTAGCTGCCATCATAGCTTACATGCCAAATACCTGCCTATCATGGTTTAAAAACCCCATGGTCAAGTGATTCCTTAAAGGTTTGCAACACGAATTTCCAGATGACCCTATCATGGTGCTGGTGTGGGATCTCTCCATTGTTCTCTCCTGCTTCATGAGTCCACCCTTTGAACCCTTTGCTACAATCGACCTCAGACTCCTGTCTTGGAAAGTTGCCTTTCTCATAGTAATTATGCCAGCCCGCTGGGCTAGTGAACTGAGAGCCCTCGGGGTGGATCTCCCTTACCTGATCTTCCACAAGAACAAGGTTGTTCTACGCCCAGATGTCACTTTCCTGCCGAAAGTGGATTCCTCTTTCCGCTGCTCTCAGCTGTTGGTATTTCCGACCTTCGTCCCTGCTCCCGCAGACTCAGCAGAACGCAGGCTCCACTTATTAGATGTCCGAAAGGCACTGGCTTTCTATGTACATCACAATGCCCCATGGCAAGCATCTACCTCATTATTTGAGTCTTTTGCCAACCCACAGAAAGGTCGCCAAGATTTGGCTCCAACCCTTTCCCGCTGGATTGTGAACACTATTAAACTTTCTTACCAGCTGTGCATCAGCCTCTCCCATTGCCTATGAAGGAAAAGGTCAGTGGCCACTTCAATTGAGTTTGATCGTTCCATGCCTCTGGAAACCATTTATCAGGCAGCGACATGGTCTTCTCCTTTGTTCTTCGTTCAACACTACAGCCTGGATGTCCAGGTGCCCAAACAATCGGCTTTCGTGACAGCCACCCCACAATCGCTCTTCACTTAATTCCACCTCCAGGTAAGCTTGAGCTTGCGATGTGCCCATAGATTGTAGGCACAGAAGACCACGATGAAGAATGACAGGTTGCTTACCTGTAACTTTGGTTCTTCTAGTGATCATCTGTGCTCTTATACACCCTCCCTTCCTCCCCTCACTGATTAGTTGGTGAGGCGGACTCAGAGACTGAGGAGGTAGAAGTTGGCACAGCCATATAGAAGAGAGGGGGCGAAGCTCCCGCCAAAATTGTAAGAAGCTTGGAATGTTCAAGATTAGGTCTCTGCGCAGGCACAAAATCCATAGGTGTAAGAGCACAGATGACCACTAGAAGAACCAAAGTTAAAGGTAAACAACCTGTCATTACTATGTTGTGATTTCAGTCTTTCTCATAGTCACTGTGAGAGAAATTTAAATCAACATTGAATTACATGCTATTGAATTACATCAGAAATGTCAAAGGTCTACAAAGAAGGATCATAATAGCTCTCATGTGAAAAATAAACTTTGTAGTTACATCTACCCACAGTTCAACACAACTGTCTTCAATTCTTTTGGAGATATCTCAAGCATAGACATTTTGGAGTCATTCCTTGACATCAGAAGCCCAGCTAAACTATGTTAGAGGAAGCTAAAGAGCCTGTGCTCTTTAATTATGGTGAGCAATAGAACTGAGCAGCAAAAGCTTTTTTTTTTTTTTAATAAAGCCTCAGAGACAAGGGGTTCCAGTAGAATGATCCTAATGAAGCAAATAATTTCACTCTGACCCAACAAGAAGTGGGAACATAACCACAGCAGTTTCAGACTATAGCAAGGAATGAAGAGCCAAACATAGTCAACTGGAGGAACCTATCTATAAACACTGGCCACAAATGCTCAGAAAGACATCCCACGGAGATATCAGGTTGCAAAACTTCAAAGCCACATGCAATTTCAGAGGAGTCCTTAAGAAACTTCTATTCTCCCACCTATCCCTGTAGAGTTTACTTGTACTTCATCATCAGGCATGCTACTCTAACACCATTTTTGGATGAGGGGATTTCACTGAAAGAGCGTATTTCAATAGCAATTAAGCTAGTAAGAGGCCATTAATTGACTGTTCCTGTTGACCCAAAGTTTGTTGTAGACCTGCTAACCCTAATGCCCTTAGTTAGCCACAGTAGTTCCCCAGACATGACTACGCTATTATGATCAATGGTGCTTGCTTGAATGAAAGAATGAATGAATGAATGCAATGAAAGCTTCCTGGTCTCAAGACAGTGAATGGAGCATAGATGCTCATGAATCTGCCTGTTCTAGATGGGTTACACTCCCCCGGAAAGAACAAGTGTGCAGTTTGGGAGTTCTCCTGGATCCAAACCTCTCTCTGAAACATCAGGTTGAGGTGGTGGTCAGAAGTGCTTTTTATCAGCACTGATATGCCAACTGCATCCTTTTCTGGAAGAAAGAGACCTTAAAAGAGTGGTGTGCATGTTGGTATCCTCTCTACGCTTGACTATTGCTATGCGCTATATGTTGGGCTACCTTTATATGTAGTCCAGAAACTAAAGTTGGTACAAAATGCATGCAGCAGCCAGATTGGTCTCTGGAGTATCCTGAAGAGACCATATTACTTCTGTTTTAAAAGAACTACACTGTTTCTGAGCAAAATGCTAGTTATTACTCATAAAGCCTTTAATACCTGGGCCCAGGGTATTTAAGATAATGAGGCGATTCTCACAATCATTGGAAAGCTGGATAAGGGAGCATAGCCCGCTTTCCACAGACCATGGGAACCCAAAACAGGTAACCTGCTTAAATACCTCTCCCTTTAGTCCAGTTTAGCAGAGTGAGCACTCTGCTAGCCCGGGTTTTCCAATCATGTATTGCCATGCCACGGCAACACACATGGATACCCCTGTTGGGAGGCTGCAAGCAGCCTCCCGGGCTCGGGGGTCTCTCCAGTATGCCCTGCACACTCACGTGGGGAATCCTGAGACTTGTGGGGGCCACATGGCCCCCGATCCCCACAGCCCCCGCCGGCTTCCTGATGGAGCTGGCAGTCGTGTGAGCGGCCAATCCGGTGGCCCAGGGCTGCAATCTTGATCTTCTTCAGGGAGAGCAGGCTAAGCCCGCTTTCCCTGCAAACCTTCTTTCGGCGGGTCTCACTGATCATAAGACTCACCTCAGAGTCTTCTTTGTCATGAACCCTGATGTCAACTAGATAGGATAAAAGTAGGATAGGGGGCTGTAGAATGTACTCTCTCTAGAAGTTAGAGCTGCACCATCTCAAATGGCCTTCAGAAGGTCATTGAAGACACACCTGTTCTGTAATGCTTTTAGCTGAATTCTTTAAATCTGACTTTACTGTTTATAGACATTTTAATCAATTGTAAATTTCCTAGAGACCTAGTTACAGGAGGCATATAAATGTGCTAAATAAATAGATAAATGTTGATCTCAGTTGGGATGTTCTGAACAGAATCTCCTGGTTTGATTGTTCAAGCTGCTCTCAAACTCTGCCTGAATACAGTAATGTGGTGGTGGGTGGGGGGATATTTTCTGACTCTCTGTGGTGGTAAAAAGGAATTGAGCAGGAAGACATTTGTACTTCAGAATTCTGAGAAGATTCTAGATTGTAATCTACTCAGGCACGATCTGTTGTGTGTGATTTCACCGAGCAGGGGCATAACTATAATAGGGCAAGGGGAGACAGTTGTCTGGCAGACCACTGCCTTGCCCCCCCCCAGGCAAGTCACATGACTGACTCCCCCAGCCACACACCCGCCCGGGCTTCCTTCAGTTGTATTCATCCTCTGAAATTGATGTGAGTGTTAAGACCTGGAGCTACCAGAACAGCATGTCTTTCTCTAGTACCATTAAATGACTTGCATTGTCCACAATTTACAAAATCTTTTAAAAAATAATTTAGGATGATGTTCTGGGCCCATTCCAACCTTGCTACACCCCTGTCACCGAGTGTCATTCAAAGAACATTTTATACTTAAAACAAACAATGGTGGCCTACCTGAATAAAATATAAGTTCAACAAGTGCTATTGAATAGTTTTCTAAGACTGCAGAAGATCCCAGGTTTACTCCCTGGCATCTCCAGCTAGGGCAGGGAGAGATTCCTTCCTGAAACCTTGGAAAGCTGCTGCCAGTCAGTGTAGATAATACTGGACAAAATGGACCAAGGGTCTGACTCAGTATAAGGCAGCTTCCTGTGTTCCTTTGAGAAAGCTTTTTCTGGAATGGATGGAGTTTGTTTAATAGATATTAGCAATTACAACTTGCTTTTACTTTGTTTAATAGATATTAGCAATTACAACTTGCTTTTACTTTGTTTGGATCGATAATCTTATTCTGATGTATTTAATTTTGGTTGACTATTTCTTGCACTGCTCCTTTGAGTATGTTTTTCATATGGCATGGAATGACACATTTAGAATAAACATTTTACTTGGGTACATCCTTGGAATAACTTCAGTACCTTTGTAGATCTAGAACAGGGATTCTCAACGTTGAGTCCCCAGATGTGATTGGACTTCATAATCCCCAACCAAAGGCCACTGGGGCTGGTGATTATGGGAGGAGAAACTCAAGTATGTAGTACACCGCTCTGGGCTCCTTGGAGGAAGAGCGGGATATAAATGTAATAAATAAATAAAGTCCAATAACATCTGGGGACCCAATGTTGAGAATCTCTGATCTAGAACATTATGCTAGAATCTGCTCTTAGAGCCTCTTCAGAGCTATACATTTCTGCCCCAAAAGTTCATTTGCATTGAGGAAATGATATGTATCTTATAACATCCGACAAGTGGCACTAGTGGATTTTTCCCCATTGATGAGGCCTCTGATCAAGCATCCAGTATGTTCAGCAGTGGCCCAATTCATATACTTTTCGAGGAGAAATATTTGGCTGTGTTTAATTTTAACACTAACCTTGAAAGAAAGAACTATATACTGAGGCCCATTTCTGGAGGTGAATGACCTTAAAACATTGGTGTATGGCTATTCAACTGTAATGCACTCTATGTGAGGCTGCTTTTGAACTTGAGAGCATCTCCTTCTCTGTTAGCTTTTAGGAAGAGCCTCAAGACACACTTGTTTTCTCAGGCTTTAAACTGAAATTAATTGTAAATTGTCTGTTTTTATCTTATGAAATTGTTTTAACTTTTTTATTCTGTGAAATTGTTTTGTTTTTACTCTGTTTTATATTTATTGTCTTTAATTGTGTACACAGCCTAGAGATACACAGATCAAGCAGCATATAAATATGATAATTGATTGATTGATTGATTGATTAAACCACTTTATAAATAAATCAATAGCAGTTTTATCACATAACAGCAATAGGTTGGTGCCAGTAACACTATATCTATGTCACTTTATCAGTATTGTTGAATATATCTGTTCTATTGGAGGGGGGAAAACCAAAGTGGGTAATATGGTAATTCAATCTATCTAGACTGAAGGTGCCCAAGAAGAGGAAGATACCTCAGTACAAGAGGATGATCTCTCTGGCTCTACAAATGAACTTCCAGCAGCTTTTGAATACAGTGATAGCTTTAGCCTAGATATGACAGAGACTGAAGAAAAAGGAGACAATCGACTATTGGAACAATATGCACTTGCCAGGTATGCCTATGTGACATTGAGTGGAAACCTCTTAAAGCAAAGACAAAAGGTAGCCACATGATGTAGTCACAACCCAGTTTAAGAGTTGGGACAAGTCAGATTATCCAATCACAATCAAACCTTATTAAGACTGTATTAGCATGAGCACTAATTCACACAGCCTTATCTGTTCTGAACCTACAATGTTATGGTTTCCTTTCTTACAGTTTTGGAGAAGGTGACAGGAATGTCTCACCTCCCCCTTCACCCTTCTTTTCGGCTATCCTGGCTGCATTTCAGCCGGCTACATGTGATGATGCAGAAGAAGCTTGGCGTAGCCATATTAATCAGCTGATGTGTGACTCAGATGGCTCCTGTGCAGTATATACTTTTCATGTGTTCTCTTCCTTGTTTAAGGTAAGAAATTCTAAGCATCACCTATGATCAGAATGTTGGTGAAATCTCTGCAATCTTAAAGGTTACAGGTGTCATTAAATCCAGACCCATCAACTTTTATTGTGTGGTGGGCGGGGGGGATGTCCTGAACCCTAACTTTTCAGTTAATCCTCTAACATCAAGCATATCCATAGTCGAAAGTGAATTATTATTGCAGAGCATTTGATAGAAGAGAGGGCAGTTCCCTTGCAAAGTGTGTCCCATGAGGCCAAGGAGGACATATCCGACTGTGCTGCAGGGTCTTTGATCTGGAGTAACCGAGTGATGGCCCATTTTCTAAGAAACCTCCCCTAGGTTGCCCTTCTTACCCAGCCCCCAACTTTATAACTCGCTACCATATCCTTTTTTAAAAATAGAGCCCCCCAGGTAACTTCCTGTGGTATGTATGCCTAGGACATAAGTGCTTCTGATATATGATCAATTCATTGAGGATAGTAATGGGAACTAGGGATGTGTCTGGAGCCGGCAGGGCCGGTTCGACTGCGGCGGGGGGGATAACTTTAAGGGTGGGGGAGGATGCACTTATCCCCCCACCACGTTTCCCCCACCAGCGTGTGTGCAAGCATGTCACGCACGTCGCACACACCAGGTGCTTCCAGTAAAGGGGGCAACAGGGTGGCAGGGAGGTACACTGCCGCCCTAACGGACTTTGAAGAAACCAAGCACCAGTGGGGGAAACATGGCGGGGGTGGTGGTGGTAAGTGCACCCTCCCTAGTCCATAAAAGCAGTCACACCCCGCCCCCTTACTGTTGAGACTTCGAACCGGCCTGTGTTCGAATCTGTCCGGGGACCCATAAAAGGGCCTCCGAACAGGTTTGTGCATATCCCTAATGGGAACTACAACCTTGCCATTATCCCTGCCCCTTCAACCCACAGTGTGCTCTTCAGTGTACCTTTAAAATGCCTTTTTTTAGAAGAAGAAGAAGAAGAAGATAAGCAGGAGTGTGTGCGTGCGCGTGCATGCATTTTAATTTAATGATGGGCAAACGTGACTTACTTTTAGCTATTCAATTGTATAATATAAACTGTGTTCTGGTACTGACACATCCTGATAACAAAGATTTGATGTCCAGCAGAACAATGTCACTTAATGGTTCTTGGGATTATTGAGGATGTTACCAAATATTTCCAGTTCTCAGAAGCCCTAATTCATTAATTATTTCAGTTTCTACAGGAGTTTCTATACTCTTTTTTCAAGGTAACCTAAATATGATTTACAACAGAAATTTGTTTAGAGCCGGTTAGGGTTAGATTAGAAATTCTAGGCATCACCCATGATAAACATGTTGGTGAAATCTGTACAATCACAGATTTGTTTAGAGAAAACTCTCTTTTGAGCATTATACCAGCTAGAAAAGCAGGAAAGGTCTTGATGTGCAGTACTTTCCAGTTTCTATATTGGAACTCTCTCAAGCAGCAGAGATGCCCTTGCCAAGCAGTTCTGGCCAGAGGGGGAAACAAAACACACAGAAGCCTCTCATGATTTCCCATGCTGTAAACTTGGCATTAGAACACTCATTACATTGTTTGATAGACTACTTGACGTCGGGTAGCAACAAAACAATGCCCAAAATGGGGGAAAAATTCTCCTGTTAGTTGTTGCTAGTGATAAAAATAAATGAGCAATGCTGTGTACAGGTTCAGCCTAACAAGAAAGTGGCGGGGGTGGGGGGCACCATCTTTTAGCAGTGGTTTCTAATTCTCCCAGCAGGGTAAACAGCACAATTTACAGGAACTTAACAGCTTATAGCCAAACCATGATGGGTTTTAATATCCTTAAGTAAACATACACATACATACCACCCCATGGGATGTATTTATTTCTTTTCACTATTACTGTATAAAGGACAAATACAGTCATTGTGCCTACAAAGTAAAAACGTGCATTAGGTTCAACAGTGAACATGATATGTGTAATTTCTTTCTGTAGAATATCCAGAAGAGATTCTGCTTTCTAACTTGTGATGCTGCCAGTTACCTTGGTGATAATCTGCGAGGAATAGGCTCAAAGTTTGTGAGCTCATCACAGATGCTGACATCATGTTCAGAATGTCCCACCCTTTTTGTAGATGCTGAAACTGTGAGTATATTTGCATTATAAATCACATTTTTGAAACAGCTATGCATAAAAGTGAAAAAGATGTATATAGGCTGATGTGTCTTTTCTTTTAGAGTTGTCAACTCTTCTGGTAAAAGTTCTGAAGTATAACAAGAGACCTACCAATAATAAGAAGAGATCTATTTGTTGTATATTTAAAGGACTGGCCTCATTGTTCCTGTGCTCTTTTAATGTTTTTGGTTGACAGCTTTACTAATACATAGTCTGACAGCCTTACTAATGCAGGATGGGCACTTCTAACGTCAGCACTAATGTTGCACTGGCCTCAGCAGTTCCAAAGTGTGGACACTCTTGCGCAAATGCGTAAATACTTTCAGAACTTGCCCGTGCTCTGGAAATGCTTTGTTCGGGCAGAAACACATCCTTGAGAGTTAAGTGATGTGTTTCCATTTTCAGAGTGTGAGTGAACCCTGAAAATATTTGCACTCTTGCACAAGAGCACCTGCTTTGAAGCATGGGGACTAGCACAGCAATGACATTGACATTCGAAGCATTCATGCTGCATCCAAAATGCATTCCTACCATTACGGGAAAGGGAAATTAGTAATTTAGTAACTGTTTCCACTTCTGGCTGCCCTGTCAGCTCTTGGGCCTTGGGGAGCAGTTCCAACTATCCACAGAACCTAGCCATGCTCCTTTGTAATGCCAGGTTGGTTCAGAATAAAGACTGAAATCATACATGACTTGATCGTGGATGAGGGAGCTGACCTGGCATTATAACTGAGCCCTGGTTGGGGATGGCAAGTAGCCCAGTTTGGGCCCAGCTTCTCCCACCAGGTTACTCTGTTGTGGAGCAGGCCAGAGGAAGTAGGCGGGGGGGGGAGTAGTGGCTGTGGTCCATAAGAATACCATCTTTCTTACAAGGGCCCCTGTGAGTCAGTTGACTTAAATTAAATGTGTATTTCTGAGGCGGGGAACTAGGGATAGATTAGGGATTCTGTTGGTGTACCATCCACCCTGCTGCCCAACTGAGTCCCTAACTGAGCTGACAGAACTGGTCTCAGAGATGGTGTTGGAGTCTACCAGACTTTTAGTGCTGGGGGACTTGAATATCAACTTTGAGGCTGACTTGTCTGGTGTGGCTTAGGAATTCAGAGCAGCCATGATAACTATGGGCCTGTTCCAAGTAGTTTCAGGAGCAACTCATCTTGCTGGCCACACACTTGATTTAGTCTTTTATTCAGTTCAGGGGGGTGTTCCATGGGTGGGGGATCCTGTGGTTTCCCCATCGTCATGGACGGACCACTATCTGGATTATTGTGGTGGGCGGGGGTGGGGCTGGTAGGATGCCTCCTTGTTTGAAGGAGGCAATGGTTCGACCACTTCTAAAGAAGCCTTTCCTAGATCCCTCAGCGATGGATAGTTATAGACCAGTCTCCAACCTCCCATGGTTAGGCAAGGTAATTGAGAGAGTGGTGGCTAACTAGCTCCAGGCAGTTGTGGAAGAAATTGATTATCTAGACCCATTTCAAACTGCTTTTAGAGCTGGCTATGGGATTGAGACAGCCTCGGTTGGCCTGGTGGATGACCTTTACCATGGAATCAACAGAGGGAGTGTGACTCTGTTGGTTCTTTTGGATCTTTCAGCGGTGTTTGATACTATCAACCATGATATCCTTCTGGAATGCCTGGAGGAGTTGGGAATAGGAGGCACTGCTTTGCAGTGATTGCATCCTATCTCTCGGAGACCAGTAGATTCCAGATGGTGAAGCTTGGTGATGGTTGCTTTTTGAAATTGGAGCTATTATATGGAGTCCCTCAGGACTCCATTCTGTCACCAACGCTTTTTAATATCTACATGAAACTGCTGGATAAGGTCATCAGGAGATTTGGTGCAGGGTGTTATCAATATGCTGGTGACACCCAAATCTATTTCTCCTTCTTGTCATCATCATTATCATCAGGAAATGGCACCCATTCCCTAAATGCCTGCTTACAGACAGTAATGGGCTGGATGAGGGACAACAAATTGAAACTGAATCCAAGCAAGATGGAGGTGCTCATTGTGGGGAATCGGAATTTGAGGGATGAGTTAGAGCTTCCTGTGCTGGATGGGGTTACACTGCCCCAGAAGGAACAAGTACAGAGCTTGAGGATACTCTTGGAGGCTATGGCCAGGAGCGCTTTCCATCAGCTTCTGCTGATTTGACAGCTGTGTCCATTCCTTGAAGAGAATGGTCTCAAAATAGTGGTGCATCACCTGGTAACCTCCAGGCTTGACTATTACAATGTGATCTATGTGGGACTACCTTTATACATAGTTCGGAAACTTCAAACTTAGTTCAAAATGCGCCAGCCGGACTGGTCTCTGGGGTAACCCGGAGAGACCATATTGTGGTCTTAAACAGTTTTAGTGGCTGCTGATATGTTTCCAGGCAAAATACAAAGTTCTGGTTGTTACCTTTAAAGCCCTGTATAGCTTAGGTCCAGGTTACATTAGAGAGCACCTTCTTCTGCATTATCCCCACTGCATGTTGAAGTCATCGCGAGAGATCCGTCTCCGGTTACCACCGGTATGTCTGGTAGCGACTCGGAATCAGGCCTTCTCTGTAGCTGCTTCTGGGATGTGGAATGCAGTCCCAGGAGAAATTTGGGCTCATTGCTGGCCTTCAAGAGAGCCTTAAAAATGGCCTTCCAGGGTTTTTAAAGTGTTCTTAAATGTTTTTAATTGGTTTAAAATGGTTTTAAACTGTTTTAAAATTTGTTTTATATGGTTTTAAGCCATTTTAAGTGGTTGGCTGTTTTCATTTTTTGTTGTTGTACATCACCCAGAGACTTTGGATAGGGTGGTTTAGGAATGTAATAAATAAAATAATAATTAATCAGGATGTCAGCCATAGAAATTTGTGTGTTTTGTGCAAGCATAGAAAAACCACAGTACCTGGTAATGGGTACAGAATTCAGTCTTCTGAGACTTTCAGCTTGATTTTATTAATTTTTACAGCAAATTTCTAGTCTTCTTAATGATGAAGATAGGCTTGTAAGTTATACATATTTAAGAATTATTTTAAACTAATTTGGTAAAGACCAGATCAACATCTGATTCTGTTTAAGCCCTTAAAAAAAATACAAAAAAATGCAGACATGTAAATGTTATGGCTCAGGTAAAAGGACCACTGGGCTCCATCACCCATAATTCTCAAGTTAAACATTTTACCTGCTGCCTTACTTAAATATTATTTTAATTGATCAATTAAAACCTAACCCCAGTGCCTACCAATCTAATGATTTCAGTCAACATTCTGCCTGCTTTGGTCTAAATGCTGAATAGTGTTTTTTGATAGTGGTAAAAGCTGTTGGACACAATCCAGCAGTTGTGATTAAATCCTGTTGAAATCAATGAGACTTAAGTATTAATTGTATAATCTATCTATCTGTCTATCTATCTATCTATCTATCATATTTATATACTGCCTGATATGTGTATCTCTAGGTGGTGTACACAATTTAAAACAACAAATATAAAACCGAGTAAAATCAAAGCAATCTCACAGAATAAAAAGTTAAAACAATTTCATGGGATATACATAATTAAACTGTTTAAAATTAATTTCAATTAAAGCTTGAAAGGACAGATCTGCGTTTAGTTCTACCGTGCTCTCTTTCAGTGACCTAGTTCTCACTGAAGTGGTAATCTGTGCCTGGGCAGTACCACTTCAGACTGGTACTGAAAGTTCACTCGAATGAATGCTCGTTCATTCAGAGGGGGGAAATACTCTCCATATAGAAAACTAGATACTAGGGAGAAGGTAGAGCCGGGAGAGCTGGTCTTGTGGTAGCAAGCATGACTTGTCCCCTTAGGTAAGCAGGGTCCGCCCTGGTTGCCTATGAATGGGAGACTTGATATGTGAGCACTGTAAAATATTCCCCTCAGGGGATGGAGCCATTCTGGGAAGAGCAGAAGGTTCCAAGTTCCCTCCCTGGCATCTCCAAGATAGGGCTGAGAGAGATTCCTGCCTGCAACCTTGGAGAAGCCGCTGCCCGTCTGTGAAGACAATACTGAGCTAGATAGACCAATGGTCTGACTCAGTATATGGCAGCTTCCTATGTTCCTAGAGCCCAATTCCTTAGTATGTAGTTTTCTGGGTAGAAGGGGGGAAAATTGTATGGAGGTAGATTCAATCACGTGACTACCCCCCCTCCAGAAGTCTGACGTGGTTTATCACCTCAGTTCCAAGCCAATGCCAAGCAACAATCTAGAGACTAACTTTTGCTAACATTTGTAGCCATTGATTTTGAAATCTATTACAGCCACAACACCATTTTAAAAAGATGATACTCACTGCTGTGTCTTTATTTAAATGTTTCAGCTTCTTTCTTGTGGACTTCTTGAGAAACTAAAATTCAGTGTCCTAGAACTACAAGAATATTTAGACACCTATAACAACAGAAAAGAAGCAACACTTTCTGTAAGCATTTCCTTGCTTTATTTTACGTTCGCATAGCTGCAAAAAGGTACAATTTCAAATCTATAAAGGGATTATTTAATCAATTTAGCTTTTATAGACAAATATTGGATGATTTATAGTACTACGTCTCCATATCTTCTTTCTTTGTTTTCAGAAGATATATCTGTTGGGACGACAACCAAAAATGAACTTTATGTGGCTGAATTTGAATGTTATATCAATTTTCATTCAAGAGTTTATTATTTAGCAGACAAATATATCTGTTTCCATATAGTGCAAACATTCCTGGGAATAAAACTGTTATGAAGTCATTATAAACTCCCCACTCTTGTTCTCTTTCCAAAAACAGTGGTTGGCAAACTGCAAGGCAACATTTGCTGGAGGATCAAGAGATGGTGTTATTACATGTCAGCCAGGAGACTCGGAAGAAAAGGTAATAGATGGGATCTATTTCTTTTTATTTTGTTTTGTTTCTTGCAGGTATCTACAATTCTACATTGTATCTTGGCCACTATGTATCAGGCACTTTTGATAATGCTTAGTTCATATGTTCCAATGGCAAGTCCTGGCATTGCAAACAGATGGCACAGTTGAGCCTCCAGCACAAATTAAGCTTTGATGTTAGTGGCTGACATCTTCTGCAGTTCTATGGAGGCAGAAGAAAGGCTGCCCCCTCGTAGAGGGGCAGGAGCTCAGCTGCGTTCAAGGCTTGTCCCATAGCCCAGCATGGGTGGAGTGGGAGTGGGAAGTGATTTGCACTTCTCTCCTATCCCTCCAAAAGCTATTTTCACTGACAGGAATATGTCCCTGAGGGCTGTGTCACCCTCAGGGACAAATTCCTGGCAGCAAAAAGGGCTTTTGGAGGGAGGGAAAAGAAGCGGAAATTGCTTCCCCCTTCCTCTCCACCCATGCTAAACTGTAGGCAAGCTAGGCTCCTGCCACTCTGTGAGGACAAAGCTCTTCTTCTGACCTCATAGAATTGCAGAAGATGTGGGCCATTGTATTTGCACTTCTAGCCTATTGGTGTAAATCCAGTACAGATATTAGTGTGATGGCAAAGGAATGTTACTTTTTAAAAAAACAAAAACCTTTATAAAATGAAGCCAGTAATTATGCCAAAGGAGAACAGTGTGCAAAAATAAAAACTTTTGTATTCAGCACATAGAAAGCAATGCCTTCCTTTACATCTTGTGCAGTGGCCATTTTGCAGTTATGCAGTCAAATGTTTTGTTAATCAGAGCAGCTGTTTTAAGAAGAGAAGGAAGCTCTAGCACCTGAAACCTTGGTGTTGGAGAAATATCTGTTTTTGTGACTACTTTGAATGGGCAAAGCAAAGCAATGTCCTGCTGCTGTGGCATTCACAGCAGCTCTGTTGAAAAGATGGAGGCAGACAGAAATAAAAATAAACATAGTATACTATATGGGGACATCAATAACTGAGAAAAATGACAGCCTCTTTCCATGTATGTTAAAAACAGTGTTGTGCAATGTCAATATGTAATCTGACCATTTTTCTTCTGTAATGGTTTCGGATTGGGGCTCTTTAGTTGTCCATTTTTTTGCCAGTTTCAGTTCCATTCTTGTTCCTCTTTCTTTGGCATATTTGTCTCTTGTTCATGACTGTCCCTCCTAACTTCTTAATTTTACTACTCTCTTTGTCTTTGCACCTCTAAAATTGTCTATTTATTTGGCTTGTTTATCTTGTTTTCTCATGCCTGTTTTTTCCTTTTGCATTGGTTCTTGCCCTCTGGTTTTGACCATAAGCATAACTTAGGACCAAGGAGAAATTACCCCAGCAACTCTGAGGTCTTTTTCACCAAACCTTTGTTCTTCCATTCTGCGTATTGGCTAAGCTGATTTTGTACTGTGCTTTCAAAGTGATGTTTAGCCATATTGCTGGCTACATTTTCCCCATTTCTATAATGAGGAAATATTCCATATTCTACAAAATATTGATGAGAGTTGCTGTGAAGCTTTAAAGCAGGAAATTTTCTTTAGGAAGTCCCATTGAAATTAAAAGGAGAATCTTAGGTGCTTTTTTGTAATGCATTGAAAATGATGCTTCTGTTTACTGCAGTCCTTGAAAATGAAAAAGTGGTAGATCACCTAATTTAAACAGTAAAAGTGATCTCAGGTCTCAAACATTTGCTATTCTATAATTGCCTTGATGACTTTCTAATAAGATACAGCACTAGTCTCATCCAAAGATTCTTGTGTGTGCCTGCCAAACAGGTGCTTGAAGCAGTAGCCTTGCCAATTCCAGTATGGGGCAGCATCTAGACGAAGACCTCCATGAGCAGAATGCTTCTGCTTACATGTGGTGAGGAGGAGGGAATGGCCATTTTTGCCAGTTTCCTCTTCCTTCTGCAGGATTGGAAGAGGGACCTTCAGGATGTATTTTCAGCAGGCACAGGGGCCTATAGTGGGAAGGAGGGATTGGTGAAAATTGCCCCTCCCCCTGGGTGTGAGCGAAAGCATTCTGCTCATGAAAGTCTTAGCCTGGATGCTGCCCAATGTGACTGGGGAACCTGAATTCATACACCTCCACACAGGTGATTGGTACTTTTAAAGTTGACCCTGCAACCGTTTGTTTGATGCATACACACGCAGACCCAGCCCCTCACCACTAATTGGTGGAGCAGCTATGGGATATAGCTAGGGGAGAGGGGACCCGTGTTCGCCCCTCTCCCCAGTGGCCCCTCGGAGTGAGGGAGATAATGAAGAAAATAGGGAGGGATGAAGCTGGGGGACCCTCAGGAACTAGGGGCCCGGGTTCTTTGAACCTATATGTTCAATTACAGCTACACTCCTGTAGCAGCCCCAAGTGCTGGAGGCAAAGGCTTTTGCCCCCATGCAACAACCTTTGGCAGAGCTGGAACCTAACTCAACATGGGACTTGTATACACAGAAGCTCCCTTCTACACAAATCACTCTTGTTCAATTTGGGATCGAAAAAGTAAATTCAGTGGCTCATTACTGTAGACTTCTATAATCAAGCCAACTTTTAACTATTCAGAATACCCGAGGGTATGTAAACAAGTGGAGATGAATGCTCAAAATGCAAACAAGTTCTGACAACAACTGTCAGTTCAGTTCTGCATTTGAGAGTAACTTGTCTCATCTGTTTCTATTTGATTGCATATTTATAGCATGGTGCCTGATTGTATCAGATGCATGACGTTTGACAATGTAAAGCTTTTTGTACAACTACTCAGGTAATAAAACTCCTATGCAAATAACATCACAGGCTTATGATAAAAAAAATACCTCAGCATAATTAGATGGCAGTTTTTTTCAGTGTTCAGATCATATTTCAGTTGCATTTAAGCAATGAGTAAGTGTAAAGATGTTGGCATTCTATTTCTTTGGTAGCAACTTGTAATTCTAAAAACTAGATTGACCATAGGACCACTCTAGCAAGTCTCAAGATTACTCATGGAGAGGGTTAGGTGGTGGTGTGGCTGCTGTGCTCACCACTGTCACAGTTTTAACTTCTGCTGCATAACTTTCAATCTGGATGTATGTGGACTGGGCCCACAAAGCATTAAACTGAAAGGAAGAAGGCAATTCTGTGTATGGTTACTTGGCTTACTTATAATGCTTTCTGCCTTTCCTAAAGCTTCTTGTCAATATGGAAGCAACAGGGGACATTTATGTGGTTGCCCAGAAATCATACAAGTTTTCATGCTATCTCCATTTCCAGTTTAAGGGTTAAGAACATAAGAACAGCCCTGCTGGATCAGGCCCAGGGCCTATCTAGTCCAGCATCCTGTTTCACACAGTGGACCACCAGATGCCACTGGAAGCCACAGGCAGGAGTTGAGGGCATGCCCCCTTCCCTGCTGTTGCTCCCCTGCAACTGGTATCGAGAAGCATAGTGCGTCTGATCAAGACCAGTTAACACAAAGCCAAGTGGAATACTTCTTGGCAACCTTTGTTGATATATCTTAAACCAGACAGCAGTGCTGGGAACATGGCCGACAGTAGCATCCATTCCCAACTTGCCCCTAAGACCACTAAAGCAATTTGGGGGCTTGTTTTCACCCTCAGGCTGCCAGTTGCTGAATCTCCTTCAAAATGTCAATTTTAGGCACAAACAGAAACTGATCTAAGAAAACATCACTTGATCTATTTTATATTCTAAGACTAATATTTCAAAAATGTTCTGTGTGGAATTGCAATGTAGTCCAGTGTCTTAACCATGCTCTTGTATTGAGATGAGATTACTTTGGACAAGTTTCAGTCATACATTCTCAGTTATCGATATTTCAGCCTTGGTGTTATTTGATGGGCGATTGCAAACACTTTTTCATTTTGTCATGCAGTGCAATGCACATACCTTGCTTCCTTCAACCTTATTGATATGAACCACTTCAGCTGACTGGGGCAGGGGTTGGAGCAGGGGGACATTGATGCAGGTTTTATGAACAGCAGGCAGCATTCAGTGCACTAGTTGTGTTGTTGAGTAAGCACAAGCCATTTTTTACACCTCCTTCTCCTCTCTGCAAGCCCTCCGAAAAGCTGTAACTGAAGGTCAAGGGACCTTCAACAACAATTAGGAATGTGTGGTGTACATGGCTGCTGGTGGGGTGGGGAGGGGAGGGGAGGGGAGGGGAATATCTAGAAACCAGGCAGAGACACCTTCTGCGAACATATCTACACTCACAGAAGATATCTCAGCCTGGTTTCTAAAGATTCCTCACTGCATCCCACATCATTGCCAAGGATCCCTTGACCCTCAGGAATGGTTTTTCAGGGGGTTTGGGGGAATGTATTGAAGAGGAGCGGTGGAGCAAAATGGATTGCCTGAGTGCTGCTCTGGGTGTTTTTCAGCCTGGTCCTGAGAGAGATGGGGTTATTCAGATGCAATCTTAGGTGTATATTGGAGAGGGTGAGGTTGAGCAAAATATTGTCCAGTGCCCAGGGAGGAATCTACCAAGCACTATCTTTATTCATTGCATTTGAAATTTTTTAAAGGTTGCTCCCTCTATAAATTTATCTAGGAATGACAGAACAATAATATCGTATGCCAGTGTTGTCATCTTGGAGGTCATAAACCCTGATCTTGTGATGATGATCATGGAATGAAAACAGGTTATACTTTCAACATCTTCCCAACTAGTTTTGCAAATGGATGCGAGAGGAAGAGCATCCTCAAGCACACTGCTGAACAGATGATGAGTGCTGTCAGCTCCTACAGTGCTAATCAACTACTGGGAAAGGGCTGAGTCCAAAGCTGATCTTTCCACTCTTTCACAATAGGTGATTGGTGCTGTCAGAGTGGAGTGTCTCTCCGGTAGAAGGAAAGGGGAATTATACTGTGTAGCTGTGGATGCACAGATTGCTGTTTTGCAAGGACATATCTGGATAGGGACCATAGTGTTCAAGTGGGATCTAGTGGGTGACCTTCTATCACTAACACAGCTGTTGCTTCCCCTGCCTCCCTTCAGTTCTGTTAGTGATATGGATCCAGAGTGCCATCTCATAGTTAAACGTTTTATTTTTAAAATTGATATTCTTTCTTTAAAATCACTTTAAGATTTAACATTATATTAATAAGGTATATAAATATACTGTTATAAATAAATACAGTATATAAATATACGGGGCAAAACCTTCTATTTTTAGAATAACCCAAAGAGATTTTCAGGAATGGCTATGCTCAAAACCTAGATGGTTACAGTGAGCCAGTAGAGGCGTTACATTCCCTGCCTGTGTGATTAGAAAGGACACGTGCGGAGAGCTTGTCCATCATGACATCATCCGTGGACATTCCTATATAGGAACATAGGAAGCTGCCATATACTGAGTCAGACCATTGGTCTATCTAGCTCAGTATTGTCTTCACAGACGGGCAGCGGCTTCTCCAAGGTTGCAGGCAGGAATCTCTCTCAGCCCTATCTTGGAGATGCTAGAGAGGGAACTTGGAACCTTCTGCTCTTCCTTGTGGTGTGTCCCTTTAGAGGGGACGAGGGGTCAGATGGTTCATTCGAATGGCTGCTCTAAACATGCTCCAAATATCTGGTGTGCATGTAGAGCAGCCATTCAGGTTAACAGTCCTCCCATGCAGAAAAAGGGACAGACTGGAAGGGCATCAGAATGTCCGCAGAGGCATTGCCACATCCCTTTTCTAACTGCATGGGCAGGGAATGTATCATGTGTACTGGCCCCGTGACTCTCTTGTTCAGACTTTTGTTTTAAGCTTCTGATGCCACGCATGTTGATAGATTCTGAATCATCTAGCAAGTTTAGACAAGTCATGCTAATACCACTGGCAGAACTAGTAAAGATGGCTGTGCTTTTTCAATTGCATGCATTACACTGACCCTATACTTTCTTTCCTTTCCTCTTTCCTGTGCCATGCTTGCTGTGTAGCAAATGGAATCTCTTGCAGTAAGTTAAAAGTTCTTTCATTTTCTTTGTCCATTAAAAATGTGGACTGATACACTCTAGTTCACTGTTAACTCTAGCATGTTTCCCTTTTTTCACTTTTCTTTTTTTCCTCGTTGATTCAGTATATATTTACAGTAATACACGTTTGAATTGCATTTCATTTCACAGTTCCCTGGGAAGCTTCAATGTATGTTGACCTTGTCACATACAATTTAGAATTGTTATTAAATTTAATTTGAGTGTGAGTCTGCCTTGTTTAACAATCAAACAGAGAGCTAAAATAATGGCAGTATTAAAACAAGTAATTATATGATGTCACAATGAAAAATATTACTATTTAAACCTAAATATTATTAGGTTTAATACATTTTCATTTTGAGCGGAAGTGAGTAATTTCATCATGCCACAGCATTCAAAAATGAAATTGGATTATAGCAGCCATGGGTACAATCGTCTCTCACATGCACAACTATGTGAGCAAGAAAGGAGCCCCCCATCTGCAGTCACTAACTGAGATGAGAGGACCAGATGTGCCTCCCAGGTACAGATCCAGTTGGCCCAGTTCTACTGCTTTCAAGTGAACATACAGTTGCCCTCTCAGGATGGGCTATGTAGCCTCCCTCTGTACAAAAAGAGCTACCGTAACACAGAGCCCTTAAGGTTCAGAACTAAGTGGATATAGTGAGCAATCATTCAAAAAAAAAATACTAGTGGGGGTTATTTTTAATGTTTTAAAGTTAGCCAACCATAGTATAGGTGCAAAATAGTCCTTATCATCTGCAATTCTGTAAAAGAATTACAAGAAATATCCTATACAGTATGTATATAAATATTTCAATAATTTTATGAAACAATTCCCAACATCCAGGGAAGTTTTCTGCTGGCACTCCTAATACTCACCACCATGCAGCAGTCACCCCTGTGCTGACGTGTCTGTTCTCTGAAGCGGGGATGCTTTTCCATTCTTGCACAAGAGTACAAATGCTTTTTGGAGCTTACTCACACTCTGGAAGTGCTCTGTTAAGAGTGGAAACATGTGCCTGAGGCTCAAGCAGCTTGTTTCCACTCTAACAGATCACTTCGGGAACATGGACAAACTCTAGACAAGTATTTACACTTCTGTGCAAGAGCAGAACAGTGCCTATGCTTTGGAAAGTGGGCCCATCAGCGTAGGGGGGCTAGCATTGTGTGGTGGTGGATGTGAGGAGTGCCCACTGAATGCTGCTCTGGGTGTGTTTCTATGAGCTGGTCTCATGCCATTTTAGATAAACTATCATTCGTTTGTGGGGCAGTCACTCCATGGAGGCAACTACAGGTTTAGACCACAGAACCCAGTGTTAAAACATATTACACATCTGTGGTCCATTTGGAGCAAATGCACAACTCTTCTGGCCCTTATATGTCATGTTGTAATTTGGCTTTAAAAGTGATGCACATCATTTTGGGGTGAAACATATAAAATTAACCTTTAACCTGTGGCTGGGGATGTTGGGAGTTGTAGTTCAAAAACAGCTGGAGGGCCAAGGTTCCCCACCCCTGCTTTAAATGATTAATATGTGATATATGGGACATGTGATACAAATGATTAATAATGTGATATATGGGACATTAACATTCATTGTAGCAACTTTTGAGTTCGTAAAGGTGAAATCATAGAAGAACATTTTCATCTTTCCATAAAACATAACGATAAATAATTGTGTGTGTGTGTGTATCTATCACTTTCAAGCTTTCAAAGCATTTCATATATATTATCTTGTTGTAACTCCTAGAACAACCCTGTAAAACAGAACAGTATTCTTATTTCCATATTGCAGATGGGGAGGTGGGGGCTGAGGCTGAGAGAGAGTGGCTTGCCTAAAGCTACTTTAGTGGATCCATGACAGAGGTGAGACTTGGACCAAGGACTTCCTTTTTTAAAAGCTTCATCTCATAGCCACACCGCTATGCAACTCAGTAGAGTACCAGCAAAGATATCAAGAAGTTGCTGCAGAGATGGCAAATGCTTGCCACATTATAATCACTGCTTACAAGAAGTATATGGTTTTATTTCAGGATTCTTTTGCTGCCCCCGTGTCTGCCTCCCACCCCTGTAAATGTTCAGTGTCTATCCCCAAGAGCACTTTATTGGATTTTATTACAGAAAAATAATATCCAATCTGTTGGGTTTCTATTAATAATTTCCATTTTTATTATTTATTTCTTTAGCAATTGGAACTGTGCCAGAGATTATATAAACTGCACTTCCAGTTGTTGTTGCTTTTTCAGTCATACTGTAAACTCATCGGACAAGTGCATGAAGTTAGCACAATGCCAGAGGTATGTTGCAAAACCCAAGCTTTTTGCTGAAATAATTGTGATGGCTTTCCTGCGTGGTGATTGTTCCTTCCAGCAACTTGTCTTAAATGAATGTTTAAAACATTCATTTGGTTTAGTGAAAATAATATTGGGATTTCACAAAGAGAGTTCTGTACATTTGTTCAAGAAATATTTCCATAAACAACATAATAATGAACAACTATAGTACACCAGTCTTGAAGAAGTTTGCTTGCATGCTGAAAAGAAGGAAAACTTGAGTGTGATACTTGCACAAAGTCCAGTTCAGCACCAATAGCATGAAATACAGCTTCCCATTTAATGAAGGCAGGAATTTTGCTACAGACACTTCGCTTTTCAATATGATGCTTTCAACAACGGGGGGGGGGGGGGGCGCCACCTCTGAATAGTACTATGCTTCAGCAAAGATAAAAGAGAATATTGTCTTTTTAATAAGCTTGTAATTGACTAAAATACCCCAACTTTTTGAAAGTAGCTTCACAAATTGCTAAAATGAACATTAAGCATTTCCCCTCCCCCACCAAAAGTCTATTTGGGGACAATAGCCTTAAGGGAGACTAAGCTCCATATGCAGCCATCTTGAACACACAGGACAGGGCCTTCTATGCAATTGCACCCAGGCTCTGGAACTCCCTCCTCAGGACAGTCATGGTGCCTCATCCTGCCTTTTAACACTTATTAAAAATGACCAGTCCTCTTGTTACTTCAGGTTAAACTGAGGGCTCTCTCTGCTCTGTTTCAGATTATTTTTAAATTATCTGCCTTATTTTGCTGTCTTTTTTTGAATTTTACAATGTTTGTTTTTAAACTGTTGTCTGCCTTTCACCCCAATGCAGCTTATACATTCAACATAAATAAAAATCATCTACCCAGTTGGCAGAAGTTAAATTGACAGTCTAACCTTGAATTATGCAGGTTTTATATATTTAATGTCAAAAGTGGGGGAATTGTTCATTGATTAATGTAATTCTCTTTTCCTCAACAGTTACTGAATATGTCACGAGAGCTGAGTGAGTTAAAGAAGAACCTGAAGGAAGCTAGTGTTGCCATTGCAACTGAACCACTGATTATAGAATGTGGTGCTTCTGAACCCATGTTCACTTCTACAGAAGTAGCCATTCAATCGATGCTGGAGTGTCTGAAAAACAATGAGCTTGGAAAAGCTTTACACCAAATAAGGGAATGCAGGTAACGTTTGACCAAGTTGCTGATCTGTCATATCACATTTCTTATTATTATCTAAAGTTACAATAGCTGTGAAACCTTGTGCTTAGGAGTCCTGCTCTGAACTGAAACAGATGACTCCAGATGATATAGTTTCAGTTCTGGCCGTGTAAATGCAAAGATAATGCTGTGATGTAATATCCACTACCTGTTACCCAGAATATTTCCATCTACTGATGGCAATAGGTGCATCCAGGTTCAATAAAGTACTTAAAATAATTTGGGAAAACAATCTGCACAATAAATTGAAATGAAAAAGTTATGAAGCAGTGTTCTGCTACATCACACATTAATTTCTATTGGGGTGTGCATGAATGGTTTGACAGCAAACGGGGCCAGTTTGACAGTTTGATTGCGAACAGGACCAGACCGGCCTTCAGGAAAGGTGGGCCAATCTGAGGTTGGACCAAATTGGCTCTGATTCTACTTGAACCAGTTCGCCAGCTCGAATGGCTAAAAAGTGATTGTAAAGGGGATAAAGCTTAGGGTGGCCAGTAAGGGCAAGTAGTATCGGTGGGAGAGCAGCAAGAGTGCGGGCTGCTGGCAGAAGTGCTGCTGCAGCTTCCAGGAGCAGTACCACACCAGTAAGCAACACTTTCTCATTTACTTTTAATTATGCCCCTCACCACACCCACCCACCCACCCACCCACCCCCAGCGCCACCTGCCTTCACTGGACAGCCTAAGCTTTATCCCCTTTACAAGCAACATTATAAGCCACTCGAACCAGTTTGGGCTGGTCAGTTCAACTGAGCCAGTTTGTGGATCAGTGGGTCGGTCCGAATTTGGACCGAACCGCAAAAAACAGTCTGCGCACATCCCTAACTTCTATGGTGCTTGCATGGGAGCAGTTCCCATTATTGTGCCTTTAAAAACACACACACACACACATTCCGCAAAGCAGTGATTATCAAGCTTTGGTGGGAAGTGCACACAGCTGCTCTGTAGGTTTCTCCCTGGGTCTCTCCCTCCCATATGACTGGTTTGATTGGGCCAGAGGACAATGTGCCTACTTCCTCTCATGGATGTAGGGGATCATTGAGCCAAAGCTCTTCCCCATCCCTCAGCTTTTCATTTATTGTTGTTAGTGCTTAAAATGAATTAAAACCTTTTGATTTTTTTTCTGCCTGAAGCTTCTGATGTTGCTCTCTTTTTGTCTTTTTATTATTTAGTACATTTAGCCCTCCATCAGTGGGAAAGAGTAAATACTGCATTGCCTTAGCTGAACAATTTTCATCATGCCTTAAAGAGGTGTGCATTGAAAGAGTCTGAGAATACAAGGTGTCAAATAAACCTTGTCTCCCCTTTACTCCCTTTAACCCTGTTGGTCTGTCTATAGTTGCCCCTGCTGTGAGTGCTATATCTTGAGGAAGGATGACAAATTTATTTGTACCTAAGCCATACCTCTGAGAGGCCAAACTCCTCTGTAGTAGTGGCTTGTATGCATGTGATATGACAATTGCCACACACATTCAGCATAGGTGTGAAGAAATAATTTACTGTACAGCTGGACCTCGTTACTCACGGTCTCAACATCCACTTTTTACCTCCAAGGTCATTTCTGGCCAATCATTTTGCAGTGCAGAGCTATTTTGTGGCTCTTTCCTTGAACAAAAAAAAATTCCCCATGACTTTTTGTGGGGAAATGGCAGAATTGCGGCCGGGGGCAGTTTTCAGCTGGTTTTTTTTAGCTTCCAGGAACCTAATCCCCCAATTCCTTTTGCCCCAATGCCTCATCCACGGTTTTAGCATCCACAGTTTCAGCTGAAAATGGAACCCCTGCGGTTAAGAAGATCCACCTGTAATTTAAAGTGACACACATGGCTACACAACCAAAAGGCTAATTTTCCAGTGGTGTGGTACTCACATGCATGTTACCAGAAATTGATCCTTTAAACATGCACATACAAGGGTATATGGAGGAAGATTTATCTTTTAAACAAGCAGCCTATTTCTTGAACCGCATACACGCATCAAACCAAATTATTGTTATACTTTTGTTTCACTGTAGGAGTTTATGGCCAAATGACATTTTTGGAAGCACTTCTGATGATGAGGTCCAGACTCTACTGAATATTTACTTCCGGCACCAAACACTGGGGCAGTCTGGCACGTATGCACTGGTGGGCTCCAACCAAAGCCTGACAGAAATCTGTACCAAACTGATGGAGCTAAACATAGAGATCCGGGACATGATCCACAGGGCTCAAAGCTACCGCGTCATCAATACTTTTCTTCCAGACTCCAGTGTATCCGGCACAAGTCTCTGACAAATGTTTCGTGCCCTATTTCTCATTCAAGGTGGAATTGCTTCCATGTTGGGGTGAGGTGGTTCAATGCCTTCTCAGCCTTAGAAAGACTTGGTCAAGTTGTAGTCAGTCTTGTTACCTTTACAACATTTTCCAAGAGGACTTGGGCAGAGTTTTCAACGTGTAGCAATACTGTAAGGGCAAAGGTAGTATAGAATCCTTTGTTTTGAGCTGCACACACACAAAATGCATTTCACTGGGCAACTGCAATTCACTACTGAAGAAGTGACTTCCATACATACCAAAGACTACTACACTCAACAAGACTTCCTTTCTAGAAATTAATTTTAGGTTGGCAAAAGTGCAATCTTCCTTTTAACTTGAGGATTTTTGTTTTTGTTTTTAATCGTGTACATTGTTTCCTTTTGACCAAGTAAAAAATAGGCAGAATGAAGCTAGCGACAGGACACTACAAGACTGTCGGTTCGAAAGCTGAGAGCCTGTGCATATGAAAGAAGTTGGAAAAGACTTCAGTTTAAATGTACACTGTAATTTAAATATGATTACTGTATCTTTAAAAGAAAAACCAAGCTGCTATGAAGTACATTTCCTGATGTTGCTAGGCTACTGTCTTGGAAGGTACTAGAGCCTGTTGAAAAGGTCTGTTATTAAGACCAAAGTACCTATGAATGGGCAAGGAAGATTTTTTTAACAAAAGATTTTGGCTGCTTTTTACTAGAGGGTTGCTTTTATGAATATATTTATATTACTTAAGGATGGTTGGTCTGGCTTAACTTGCAATTTTGTAGGGAAGCATCACATTGCTAATTTAAATTCTTTTGAATTGCCCTGCATGCATTTTTTTAATTTAACATACATTTGGATTTTAACAGTAAAAAATATTAAGTAAAACTTGAGTCCACCCTCCATTTCTTAAGGAATTTTCTTTGTAATATATGTAAGTTTCCCCCCCCCCTTGCATTTCCCCCCTTACAGTTACTGCTGTCAAGTGTTAAATGGGTGCATGTAAATCTTTTGCACATCTGAGACACTTTTATTCAGGCACTGTCTACATCTCTGATTCACTCTGTAAATACACTTAAGGTTTTTGTGAAGTACCTCTTGGTTGGTATTTTGATCAGAACAGGATCATCTAACTAAAATATAAAGGTTATTATAATATATATACATATATATATGTAAATATGACTGCGTATGTGCTGATTGGTCTGAAATGAGTTATTACTACTGTACAAAGCATATAGAGCCCATGGGGGGAGGGGTCTTTTTTCAGTTGTTTTTGAATCCGCATGCAGCAGTCAATCCTGCTTACATGTTCAGTGCGCACTCCAAAATCAGATATATTAGTTTTGTGTCTGTTTTGATAAAAGCTCCAGAAACAGTTCTATTAATCTACTCTCATTTGCCCCTACCCAGCTGGCAATTATATATGTGTGAATTCAGAATCAGATTTCCAAGGGCACATCTTTAGCTGGATGGGAAATAGTATGCAACTGTGTTCCCTTCCCAGTCAGAGGTTGCATGCATATAAACCTTTTACCAAATGCTGAAAGGCTACTAATTGGCTGTCAAAGAAGAAGAGGAGGGACAAAAGCAAAAGCTACCAAAAGCTGGGGTTTCAGCTTTCTTTAAAAGGTTACTTACACATGCTGGCTGAATTCAGACGTAATATGAAACCAGAGTCGAATGGGGCAGAGTTTGGAACTCCATTATGTCTGAATTTGTGCACGGTTTTGAGCCGAAAGCAACCTGCAGTTTGGCAAAAACTCCTATTTGACCCTTCGGTTTGCACAAAGGCTTGCTACTGAGATTTCCGGTTTGGCTGCTGAAGCATTAAGTCTGAACCTGGATGTAGCCATAACCGCAGTTTTGTTCTGTTTTGGAAACTGCAACCTACCCAGCATGATGCCCACTCCATGCCTGCGGTCCTTCTCACTGGCCACCTTTCTGAGTGCCAGCCCCACCTCTCCTGTCACCTATCCAGCAATGCAGTTGCCCAGCAACAGAAAAGCTGCCACATCCCATCCCAAGCTTGTCAGCCTGTCAAGCAGCAAAGTCACACAGGGATATTCCCCCTTCTTACTCTGTCCCTTGTCCTCCCTCCTGGCAAGCAGGAGGAAACAGGGATGGAATGACAGGGCAGATATCAAAGTGCTTCGCTCACTGAGAATAAAGTGACAATGTCCACAAGCACAAACACTCCAGGTGGTCATCCTATAAGTAGGTCACCCCATCACAGCACCAGAACATGGACATATGGCTGTGGGTGCCCGTGATCAGGTTTAAAAGGCAGCACAAACCAGGGATTCTTGAGCAACCAATTTCTTTTCTTTCTTTTTTTAAACATAAATGTTGGGGAAGGGGGGCCCAGCCCCCAGCCCCTTCCCCATTGAGAACATTTGCACTCCTTAGGCTCTCTTGAGGGTTGAGCCTAAGGAATCAGAATCAGCATTGTTGCAGTGAAAGGAAAGATTCAATGTGTGATGATGGTAGATGCTGACCCAGGATGGACCATGCTAGCTCAAGAGAGTGCCAGGCCGTGGGGATGCCCCCTCACAACTCATGAGAAGAACAGTTTTTGGGGATTGGGGTGTCAGGTAAAATCTCTAATGATGACAAAACAACCCTGTTACCCCACAGACAGCTCTCTCTCACAAGAGTGTCAGGCTCCTTAAAGGTAACCCCTCCCCGCAGCTGAACTGCCCCAAAAGCCAGACCTCCGAACTGGTTAGGTAGTCTGTAAAAGACCGCCGAACCAGTTCATGCACATGCCTAGCATGCCCCCATAGGTGATTTTTGATGTTCCATTTGGTGGAGAGCCTGGCCGCGTGTGCCAATGGGGGTGGTGAACACTGGGTAGGGGGACATCTCTTTACTCCCATTCAAAATTCCTGTGTTTGGTCTGGCATTGCGCCATCTGCAGATCTGCCACTGCGGGGAATCACAGGAGAGGGGAATGTTGCTTTCAAGCGATCCTAGAAAAGCAGGGTCACAGTTTTGGGGCTTGAGCATAGATGCACATGTATACATGGGATGGCAGGAGACGTGCTTTGACAGCAATCACCAAGACAAGGAGAGATGTTGTCAGGGTACCTGGCTCAATATAGAGCCCCAACGGTTTTGAGGTCATGAACCTCAAGAAACGGATGCAGTTGGCGTATCAACCGAAGCTGATAGAAAGCGCTTCTGGCCACTGCCTCAACCTGGGGAACCAGGGAAAGATGTGGATCCAGAAGCACTCCCAGACTGAGTACCTGTTCCTTCTGAGGAAGTGTGACCCCATCTAGAACAGGTAGATCAATATCGCTTCCCGAGTGACGACCCCACACAATAAGTACCTCCATCTTGTCTGGATTCAGTCTCAGTTCGTTATCCCTCATCCAGCCCATTACTGCTTCCAGTATGAGGGAGTTGCAGTGCAAAAGTGCTTTCTTTTACCCGAGAGAGTGTGGGCCCCACACAAATGGGGCCCCTTTGTTGAGTTAGTTCAATTTGTGAGTGTGCAGTCCGATGGAAGACCCAACCCCCCCCCCATGGTCCTCACCAGTAGACTGGCCCTCTCATGGGAGAAATAATCCACTAGCACTAAGCTGCAAGGGGAGCAGGAGTGTGATTTAGTCTGTATGCACTGCTTTGCTGGGGTGATCCCTCAAAAAAGCATCCTAGATCACAGTGGGATGGATGCCCCAGGATCCTTTGCCCTCTCTCATATACTTATGCTTTCCTAGGAACTCTTCATTTTCCTTTCCTTGAGTAAAAGGGAAATAGTGCCCCCCACCCCCCAAATCATGCTTGTGCAGCACTATTCTGATGCAGGGCTTTTACAAGGGCAACGGTGCCATTACTGTCAGAAGCAGCACTGGCATGTCATGGTATTTAAATGCCCTCCCCATGCCTAGGACAGGCAGGCCACTCCAAAAATGCATGATTGAGCTCAGCACACCCCTTCAAGGTTGTGGCCAACTGCGGCCGCTCTGCTGACATGCTGATGTTTTGCCCACAGTCTGGCCGCAGAGCTTGCTGGACAGCTGGGGGGGCTCCCCACTCCTTTAACCAGAGGTTGCTGGACTCTGGTTGAACCAATGTCTGTGATGCAATTTACTGTTTAAAATTGAAACTGCGGGTTCACCATCCTCTGGTTTCACGTTATATGTGAATACAATCATTATTCCTGATCGGAGCCATTAACGTCCCACCTTAGTTACATTACTATGGTGAATGCTGACATGCTGATAAGTGCCTGTACACGAAGTCAAAAGAGAATGATTCACACTGCCTAATCCTGTCCGTTGCACTATAAAAGATGATCCATCTTAATCACATCCACCAATTGAGCTATAGCCTTCATGCTAAATTTCTGCATACAGCCACAATAGCCAAAATATGCCACCTAGCTGCCCTTCCAAAATGGAATAAAGATATGGCTAAGAAAAATGCCCAATATTTGACTTGTAATAGAAGAATTTTCAAGAGAGTCTATACTTTTATCTTTTTGATTCTGTATTTACTATAAATGTACAATTTTATGTAATATTGTGACTAAGCACACATGCTCCTTACTGCTAGAGGGTGCTAACTTTGTTGCCGAACGTGGTCAACAGTGAGGGTGTAAGTTTTGGTTACCCAATACACTTCTGGCTCCTGAACCACACCCATGCCCACTAGAGACTAAAGAATAAAGACCCTCCTTGCTTTAGAATTCAGATCTGGATAGTGAAGCCTCAACAGACATAAAAATGGGTTCTGCGCCTGCTCAGGATAACTTCGGGGAATATTGATTATTTCCTCGCGATGCCTTTTAACTGCCTCTGCACGAGCCGTGCAGTACCTATACTGGCAGTTAGGTGTCTGTTGCTCAGTTTCTTTCTGACCGTCGATGTGTTCGGACCTCGGAAACGTCGTTGCTCCTCGGAAGATATTTTGTTGTTTAACTTGGTATACGATCTTAGGACAGCCCAACCATTCTTTGCTTAACCCTGAATGGACATAGTTAATTTTAACGGATACGCGGATAGACCTCGGAACGACAAGCAACGAATGGCAAATTCATAGGAACATAGGATGATGCCATATACTGAGTCAAACCATAGGTCCATCTTGCTCAGTATTGTCTACACAGACTGGCAGTGGCTTCTCCAAGGCTGCAGGCAGGAATCTCTCTCAGCCCTATCTTGGAGAAGCCAAGGAAGGAACTTGGAACCTTCTGCTCTTCCCAGAGCGGCTCCATCCCCGAAGGGGAATATGTTATAGTGCTCACACTTCTAGTCTCCCTTTCATATGCAACTAGGGTGGATCCTGCTTAGCTTAAGGGGACAAGTCATGCTTGCTGCCACAAGACCAGCTCTCTTCAATTCAAACGTTTCTAGCTCAGTCCCATATTGTCAAAAGACCGTGGCACTGAATGGTGTTCCTACTTCCCCCTGTTGCGACGGCCACAAGTAATAATAAAGGAATAAACCCTGACAGCCACTGATTCCTTTGCCCATGAGTGCGTCTATGAGGGGAAAAACACCTTTAAGTGGTGTATTCGCTGCAGGGCTAAGCTCCCCTCAACGGATGGTCATCAGCTTTGTCTCCTCTGCCTGGAAGAGGAACACTCCATGGCTGCTTGCCCTATATGTAAGGCATTTTTGAGACAGACTCTGAAGAACAGGGTGGCACAACTGAAAGTTTCATTAATGGAGGACGCGCTCCGCCCATCTACCTCATCCTCCCTGCCGAGGGCTGCTCATACGCAGTCTAAACCCTCGAGCATGGCTCATAGTGCTGCAGGGACCTCCCTTAAGGCTTCGAAGTCGAGCCTATTCAAGGAGCCCTCGGTACCAAAAAGCGGCGGCTCGAAGCGCCCGTGCTCTTCACCGTCAACTCATGCAGTAAAGAAAAAACATAAGGCGACTCCGGCATCACAGCCTACCACTCCATTTCTGTTGGGGCTGCAAACTGAGCCGCTGAAGTGCAGAGGGCCATCCTTTTCTACCTGCAAAGAACGGGAGAGTTGAGAAAGACAAGACATTTTTTCATTGCCTTGAATGGGAAGAACCGTGGCTTTCAGCCATCCCACCAAAAGCTGTCCTTTGGGTTAGTGGAACTCATTAAGATGGCCTATGATATTCAGGGAGTCACTCCACCATCCACTATTAGAGCCCATTCAACAAGGGCGCATGCTGCCTAAGGGCAGCTCATCTTTCAGGAATTAAATTCAAGGATATATGTATGGTGGCCACCTGGGCCTCGGACCAAACCTTTGTGAAAAATTATGCACAGGACCTTCGCTCTGTAGAGGCAGCACAGTTTGGCAGGGCCGTTCTTAAGAGGGTGCTTCAATAGCTTGCAATGCCCACCTCCACTGGGACAGCTCATGATTCACCCATTTTTATGTCTGTCGAGGCTTCACTATCCAGATAAACAGGTTGCTTACCTGTAACAGGTGATCTGGTAGTGATGCCTTGACATTCATAAAACCCTCCCAGCCGGCCCCGCTACAGAGTGCAAGTGATTGAGACATTGCATTTCTACAGATTGCGAATGACTGAGATGTTACATTTACACGGACACCAGCTAACAGCACCTATGGATGACAATGGCATTTTATACAGTCGGACGGCCATTCAGAAACTGAGCAAAAGACACCTAACTGCCAGTATAGGTACTGCACGGCTTGTGCAGAGGCAGTTAAAAGGCGTCGCAAGGAGCTAATCAATATTACCTAAAGTTGTCCTGCGCAGGCGCAGAACCCATTTTTATGAATATTGAGGCATCACTACCACATCACCTGTTACAGGTAAGCAACCTGTTTTTCTGCTCTGAAACATTACCTGAAGTATAAACTTTGAATCCAGCGGAAGGCACACCCTAGCATCTTTCAGATTCAGACTAAGAACTTTAAGAGCAACATGTGTGTTTCTCTCATATCTGGCACTTGTATAACTCACCAAGCCATTTTGTTTGGATCCCTCAGTATAAGTATTTCCATAGAAGATTCTCATAGAAGAACTCCAGGATAATCCTAAAATACTATCACCAAACTATTTATAGCCTTTCATTATTTAACTGAAACCAGTAGACCTTTGCGGTAGTCCGGAATCATTCCCAACATTGGACTCTGCACCTGCACAGTAGCCACTGCAGAAGGATTTGTCAGCTCCTTGAAGCATTCTGTAGCCACTCCCTTCATGAGTGGAGCTCGCTCTGTATCTTTGGCACCACAGCGCTGTTTTCCTCAGTTCCTTTCCATCCACTGTAGTGTGCTCTTCCTCAGGGATTTGCTCCTTCGTTCTCTGTTACTAGAACCTCTGAAAAGTATAAGCATGCATATGTATTCAGTACTTGGTTTGGGCCCCTTTTGCAGCAATTACTGCCTCAATGCGGCGTGGCATGGATGCTATCAGCCTGTGGCACTGATGAGGTGTTATGGAAGACCAGGATGCTTCATTAGCGGCCTTCAGCTCTTCTGCATTGTTTGGTCTCATGTCTCTCATCCTTCTCTTGGCAATGCCCCATAGATTCTCTATGGGGTCAGGTCAGGCGAGTTTGCTGGCCAATCAAGCACAGTACACTGTATACTTTTCGGAGGTCCGATATTGTTCTATTCTACAATCCTTGCTTTCTTGCTTCCATGTAATATTCTAATTTTCTGGGATTGTGGATTTGGGGTTTTCATGAGCTGTACGCCATGATCATCACAATTATAACAAATTAAGGCTTGACTTATCTCGCTTTGCATGTAATGTGTCTGTCTCATATATCAGTTTCACCTTTTAATTTGCATTACTGAAATTAATGGACTTTTGCATGATATTCTAATTTTCCAAGTTTCACCTGTATTGCTCCAAAGGAAAAAATACATTCTACTCATTCTGTGGTGGCCAAGACAGCCCTGTTTTCCTCTCCTCTTCCATCTGTCTCAGGGCTCCCACCATCTTCAGTACCCCCTGGACCTCCTCCAACAGGAAGATCGTTGGGTTCTTCAACACAGCCTCAGCATCCTGAACACGACAGCATGGAGGCTGAACTTTTAGATAATATCATCCTTCACAAAAGGAAGGTCTCCACCAGACATAACTACAGCTATAAATAGAAGAGATTTTCTATTTATGCTCGATCCAAGGAGTTGATCCCTCTTCACCCGATGTCCGCCAAGTTCTACTGTACCTCACCTCTATCAAACAGACTGGTCTAATTCCTCCATAGAAGTTAGTATGTTCACCCTTTCCACCATGCACCCTGGTTGGGGTTCCACTTCTCTTTTCTCCCACCTGGACTGCACAAGTTTCCTAAAGGGCCCGTATAACCTCTTCCCATTAGTTTGGCAGCCTGTTTAACCCTGGAGCCTCTCTTTGGTTCTCTCTTCACTCACTTTGAACCCTTATCTTCAGCCTTCCTAAAATTTCTTACCTTCAAGACTGCATTCCTCATCGCCATCACAACAGTGAGAAGAGTTAGTGATCTTTCTACCTTAAAGATTGGCATCCCCTATACTACCTTCTATCAAAACAAGGTGGTGATGAGTACCAACCCTGCCTTTTTACCCAAGATAGTGTTGGATTTTCATACTAACCAAGACATTGTCTTGCCCACCTTTTTCACTAACCCAGTGTCACCCCTTTGAACATTCATTGCATTTCTTGGACGTTCACAGAGCTCTTTAGTTTTACATGGACCACACTAAAGAATTTAGGCATTCTAACAGACTTTTCATGACTTTTAAGGGTCCTACTAGAGGCCAGCATGTCTCCAGGCAGAGGTCATCTGAATATTTGGTTCAAAATATCCTATCCTGCTATGAGAAACAAGGTCTTACTCTACCTTCTGCCTTCAAGGCTCATTCCACAAGGGTAATGGCCACTTTGATTGCTCCCATCTCTGGAATTTGTTTCACTGAAATCCAGAAGATTGCTACCTGGTCTTCTGAACAACGCTTTGTTACTACTCTAGGGATGTACACGGAACCACACCAGATGGCTTGATGGCAGGGGGGTGTTGCACTTTAAGGGTGGGGGAGGGTGCACTTACCCCTGCCTCCCCTTTCTCCCTGCCATCACCCGGTATTTCCCAAGTCCTATGGGGCGGCAGCATACTTCCCTGCCACCCCGTTTTTTCTCTGGCCAGCGAGCAAACAGGGTAGCAGAGAAGTACGGTGCCGCCCCGTAGGATTTGGAAAATACCACACCCCGGGGGGGGGGTAAGTGCACCCTCCCACAACCCGGCAGGGGGGGCGGGGGTAAGTGCACCCTCCCACACCCTTAAAGTGTGACGCACACACCCGCCTTTGAACCACCCGGTTCTTGTACCTGTTCCGAGGCCCATAAAAGGGCCTCCGAACAGATTTGTACACATCCCTACACTACACCCTTGACATCTGCTCTGCGGCTGAGGCTAGTTTGGGGCGTTCAGTCCCTAAGGTGATTTAAATCCTGCGTCCTTCCTTTGAGAGATAGCTAATCATCCACATTGTGAAGTTAGGGTTGCTCACCTGTAACTGCTGATCTTTTAGTGTCCCACTATCATTCACAACACCCACCCAGCCTTCCCGCTCATCAGATGCTCTTACTTTCTTTCCTTACCCGTCTCTTCTGACAAAGCTTCAACTCAACATCGTCTGTCCAGGAACAGAGGGAAATAGTGCTCTGGTGCCAAAAAGACCAGCGTGCTCAGTGCACAAAGGGTGTGGCTACAGAGTGCGTCAAGGAGCTGACAAATCCTTCCAGTGGCTACTGTGCAGGCAGAGAGCCCAATGTTGTAAATAATACCAGGCCACCAAAAGATCAAAAGTTACAGGTGAGCAACCTGGTTTTATACGCTTAGCGACACTAGTGAGCCACCATAGTCATATTGATATAGAAGCAGCCCTGACATACACGATGGTGTTTAATTTTACTGATATGCTTTCCTGCTGAGCACAATAGAGCCATCATGCTATGCAGGATGCCTGTCAGTTGCACTCCCCTTATTAAAGGTTAGCAGCAAGTGAGAATATTCAGACGTCCACTCAAATGCTTCCTTCCTGATGTCATGCCTGTTCGGCACTACCCAGATTTCCTAGCTGCTGCACTCTTTGGAAGAACACTTTGTAAATTAAAACCAAATAAAAAATAGTTCTGTGCAACTATACAAATGTAAGACCACTGATGAAGTTCCATAAACTGATCTCTGTCTTAGGGTACCTAATCTGTCTAATTTTAGTCCATCAGCACCTGCCTCTGCAGACCAAGTACCACACTGATTAGACTGAACTTTCTACATGGATCAGATTGGCTTACCACCTTGTATAGTTCCAAGAACTGTTAAATGTCACACAAATTACTATTATACCGCCTCTGGTGCCAGGACTACTAGTACAGGCATGTTCTTTTTTAAAAAGGGAAGTGTACATTTCTTCAATAGTGAACACAATTTACTTGCTCTTGTAACTTCAACATTAGGTTCAAGATAGCAGCTTTGCATCACAGTGTACTGATTATATTTGACTGAAACCATAACCAGAGGTAATAATCTTTGCTCATATAGACTTAACACTTGCTAGAGAGCAGTTTGTGTCATGTTATGTTTGTGTCATCAGGGATACAGTCTATACTAGGCAGTTGCCTGGTCTTCCCACAGGCATCCTTAAACTTCTTTTGAGCAAAAGTGCTTGTTAGAGCATTCAAATGTGTGTTTGTTAAGAGGCCTGCCCCATTAAACTTCGTATTTCAACATAGTTATTTTTAAGGGAAGCCTAGACTACAGAGTCCCCTGAATATTCACGATACCAAAAAAAGACAGATTGTATTCAGAATACTCACTAATAAGTAAAAGTAAAGTCAAGCAGCTGAAGGCATCATTGAATGGTATGGTATGCTTGTATGTTGTATGTAGAAGCATCATTGGGCCTACTTCCTCTTTGCATGCCTCTTGATAAAATGCAATGGGTGGAGGGAAAAGAAAGATATTCATCTTACTTCATGTGTTACAGCAGCAGATATGCCTGTGTTTCCATGAAATATACAAGATAGCTGAGGCTACACAAGTCCAAAAAGTCACTGGTGGTTCTGAATCAGCTGTTTGTGTTCGCTTTCAGAATCAGTCCATAGTTCAGGACTATTTTCTATTAGTATCTCCATTTCAATTCAGAGATCTCACATCAGAAGGCACTGATTTATTTTCTGTTTTAACCTGCAGCATACCTCATTTGTTTTAAAAAGAATTTTTGTGCAAGAACACTTTAGTGCAATTGCACAAATCTCCATTTTTAGTGCAACTATGCAATTTTCTGGCACTAGCACAACATTGTTCATTATAGAAGTGCTTTGTTAGGGAGATCTTTCACACAACCTCACTGAGGAGGAAGGGCAGGCCATGGAAGGGAAGGCAGGAGCATCTGCCATCCTCTCCTCTGCCACACCATGTGCCCACACAAGCAGTGGTGTAACAGAGGGATATGCTGGGAGACTCCCCCTGCTGCCACATCCCAGGGTGCCCTGGGACACAAGCGCAGCGGGTGCTCTAGTTAGAGCAGCCGCCATGCTCGTCGTGGGTGCTTCTCCCGCCCCCACACCCAGCTCGCTGCTGGAAATGGTGGGGGGCTGGGGTGAAGCCATGTAACCCAGCAGCAATTGCTGGCAGAGGTTAAGAAAACTAAAGGTTCACTTAACCTCAGCTAAACACCAGGCTGAAAGGAGGGGACAGCGCCAGGAATGACCTAGCACTACATCACATCACACACAGAGAGCCTAACCCAGGCTGGACTGCCCTAGCCTGGGTTAGGCTGTGCGTATGAATACCCTTAGGATGTTACTAGTTTTCTTTCTAGAAAGACAGCAGGATTTTGTGGGGTGTATTGTGCTGATCCTATTAGCGTTCTTAGGTTTGCTAATGCCCCAGTCTCCCTAAACTTCCTAGTTCCTTTGTCTGCTTAACCCAAGTATTTGCTCTTATGTGTACTGTAGGGACTTTTCATATTACTAAAGGGAAAGGTACAATTTAGAATTTAAGTTTTATTACAAGGTACACTGAAACAAAGAATACTTTCTAACCCTACAAAAATCTTTAATCCATTATCCAATGCCAAGTCAGAAGCCTAAAGTCAGAGCCAGGTTATGAAACACGTAACAAAGTGCATAGTGCTAAGTGCAAGAACAGCCCAAGTTTGTCAGGACGATAGATTAGACAATGTATTTGAAGCTGTAGGTGTTGTCACAGGACAGTCTTTTGCCTTTGCAGCGACCACACAACTCTTGACGGTGGGGTCTCTTCAGGTCAATGTGCCTTTTCTTCTGGGGGCAGGAGCAACGGGTCTTTGAACAGATCTTGGGATACAATACACTTCCAATTATTAGTAAACCAACAATAGCCTCTTCCCAGAACGTTTTCCTCCTGTGATTGTCTTTTATTTATTTGTTTGTTTGTCTAGCATTTTACATCCCGTTCTTTCTCTAAGGAGCCCAGAGTACTACATACTTGAGTTTCTCCTCACAACAACCCTGTGAAGTAGGTTAGGCTGAGAGAGAAGTGACTGGCCCAGAGTCACCCAGCAAATCTCATGGCTAAATGGAGATTTGAACTCGGGTCTCCCCAGTCCTAGTCCAGCCCTCTAACCACTACACCAGGCTGGCTCCAATGTTGCTATGTAGGTCACAGTTACTCCTGTTTTACAGATAATTTGCATAGTGACATTAAGCCAAGAAATTAATGTCTATTGTGTGAACAGGAAGATACAGCTACTGTCTTCTGACTTCATCACTGACTCCACCAAGCCACCTAGGATCAGGGCTGCTGTCACAACTGTATACTCATTTTAAGGACTGTAACAGTCAAAAGTAGCCAGCAGTTTTATAAACAGGAACATCAGTCAGAATAAGGCCTAAGACACAACAGAAATACCTTCCATGATTGTCTCCTACTATTTGCACATCTGACTCATATCTGATCATTTACGCATAAGACAAGCATACCTGTGGCCTGCTTTCTAACCCATATTTTAGAAACAGGAAGATACATAATGGAAGTACTCTTTATACAGATACTTCTAACTCAGTGATAAAGAGGTCATTTGTCCACATGTGGATCAAGCAGAGGCCCAAAATAGAAGCTATAAAAGTCTGATTTTTGTTTGGGAGATCTGACTGAGTATTCTATTTCCAGAAAATTGCTATTCTTGGAATATTTTGTTTAGTCACTTCTACAGCTAGCCTTAGCACTAGATCCACAAATCAAGCTAGAGGGGTTTCCATATTCTGTTAAGCAACAGGATCATTTCAGATGCTTTGCTAGCCATCTGTATTGCATTGCTCCAAGACATTGGTCTGTGCATTATGCCACAATATTAGCTTTTGCAAATGGCCAGCTATGTGCATTGTTTCCATTACATTTTACTAACACTATTATTCAAGTAAAGACAAACATTTCTCAAAATGCTTAAGAAGAAGTGTTACTTACTTGGCACTGAATTGCTTCCACTTTGTAAGGATTGAAGCTCTTTTGGCATTTACGACAAAGCTGTTTAAAGTAAACCTAAGAAAAACAAAGATTGTTACAATGCAGAACTCTGGAATCATTTACTGTATGTACCCTAATTGACGACAAATCTGAATTTGAAACTACCTGAATTGAAGACCCCCTCTGAATTTAAGACAACCTTAGAGGTTAAATACAGGCAATATCTGCATTTACTCAAAAGCAACAGGACTGAATTTAAGAGGACCCAATTTTGAATCTCAAAAGACTTGGTCTTGGATTCAGCTAAATACAGTACCTACAGGTTTGTTCTCAGAAAGCTACATACAGCACAATGCTATGCAGAAAGATATACTCAACTCTGTGCAATTAATAGCCCTGCCAGTTGAATCTATAACCAAACTATATTCTGTTATAAGTTTCAATAATGAAAACATATTATCCATAAAACATAGACCTCATGATTCAGGTAGGTATGTTTATGATCTCCCAGGCTTATAAATGTGATTTGTAAGTCAAGAGGGCATATAGCTCTATTAAGTATCTCAGAGTATCATTTCCACTAAAAGCGCCACAGACTGTTCTCACATGCAGCCTAACACAGGCTAGGGACACCCAGCGGGGCAACATTACCTAGCCCCACTTCTTAGCTCAGCTGTCAGCTGAGGTTAAGGGAGCTAGCACTCCCTTAACCAGGCTACAAGCCCCGCGTGTGAGCCAGGCTACTACTAGCCAAACCGCAAACAGAGACGGGTGTCTAGAGCATCCTTCTCTTGAGGGAATCCCCCAATGCATCACGTATGTCGCACAGTGCATTATTGTATTCACGGAGACTGAGACAAGTCCTGGCCTCGGTTTACCAGCCCTGCCAGGAGCAGGGCGGAGATTCATCCGTGCTGCTCTCGGCAATGCTGGTCATGTGAGCTCATGGCTCTCATGCTGTCCAAGCTGTGAGCTGTAGGGATGAGAACGGAACTGGTTCGGAGGCCCTTTTATGGACCTCCAAACCGGTTTCAGAGTCCAGTGTTTCCGCCGGTTCAAAGGTGGGGGGTGGTAGTTTTAAGGACTGTGGTGGGTGCTCTTACCTCCCACACCACGTTTCCCCTGCCAGCACTGTCGGTCCCACTGGGCAGCAGCATAACCTCCTTGCCACCCTGCATACGCACACATGCGCATCGGGCACTTCCAGCCTGCAACACACCGGGGGTGCAAGGAGGTGTGCTGCCACCCCGTGGGACCGATTTTGTACACAGCGCCAGTGGGGAAAATGCGGCGGGGGTGTAAGAGCATCCACCCCAGTCCTTAAAGCTATCCCCGCCACCACCTTCAAACTGGCAGTCACCGGTTCTGTGCACATCCCTAGTGAGGGGTCATCTGGGGGAAGGTAGGTTGAACCCTGCCTTCCCAGCCACCCACACCTGTGCAGTTGTGTGAACAGTCCTCCAGAATTGATGTTTGTTATTAAAAGACACTGAAGAAAACTGAACAGGCTCTCTCCAGTTGAGACCGTTATATTAAGAAAAAACACAGCAATCACCAAAATACTTCTGCATGAAATAGTTGAGGGTAGTATGACAGAATGCTACCAAGCTTGAGCACATACCCCGTACTGTTACCATCTTTGGTCAAGCATATGAAGCACTTCCATTTCTTAACAAGCTATTGCCCATTTAACCTGTGTACAGCAGCCCTTTCCCCATATTTAAAGTTTACTTCCTTGAAAAGAGCAAATTTCTCTGCTCTAAATACCTTATTAGTTCCAGAAATGCACCATACATAAGCACTTTCCCATCTGGTCTTGCAGTCATTGCAGTGAAAGTAACCATATTTCTGTTCCAGGAACTGCAACAGAAAGTAGCTCATTAGCAGCTTAATATGATATTCAGTTCAATTCAATGTGAGCCAGATATTGATAATATCAGTGCCAACCCCATGACCATTTGAAAGCTTATTAAGTCAGGAAGGTCTGCAAAGGCCTACTAAGTTAAGATAAAGTTGTGTTATTCTCACACCACCACTTCATGATCTCTTCACTCATTCTGACTGGACAGCAAGTCACAATGATAATAAACCCAAGAACTTGCTCTGATTAGTACAACCAAAGTGTGCTTTACATTTTTTTAAAGTGTCATTTAACATCCACCTAAGATTCTTAACAAGGACACATAAGAAAGCTTCCAGAGGGGTAGTTAAACGTGCATGCACAAGAATAACAAAATGGTCAAGTCAGGTATGAGAGGCTTAGACTAGTGACAAGCTTTAAAATATACAAGGAAAACAGTGACAATTTACAATAGCAATAAGGGGCAATAGCAACCTCCTAGCAACACTAAGACAGTTAACTCTCAATACAATTAAAAAAACCCTTTGTCTCTATTGAGGCTTGTGGGGATAGTGTCAGACCTAGTTGTTATACATTCTAACCCGACCAATTCTCATTGTAGTTTCCCTTTGAAATTTCTCTTTTGAGGAACTGTCACTTTAAGGTCTGCAACATCATTCTGGAAGGTACAACTATTCTCCCACTGGTTTCTGAATATTGTTTCCGATATCAGACTTGTGTCCATTTACTTTGTATCGACTGACTCATCATCCTACATAAACAGCAGAAGGGCACTGTTGGCAAGTAACAGATATGAGCAAATGGATGAGCACTTGATAGTATAGCTGATTTTGTTGGGTCCTCTCATGATGTTGCCCAATTAGTGGCTTCAAATGTTTTTGTGCCGGAGAAGTCATCCCTTATGTGCAGCTATTTTAGGAAGGTCTGGATCTTGCTTTCCCCTAGCCTGTATGGAACAAACTGCCACATCTTTCTGTGAAGACTTTGTGCATTTAAAAAGCATGACAGGCAGCAGTTTGGTAAATGAGAAGAGCAAATGCTTTGTATCCAGAAGATCCTGGGTTCAATTTCTCCCAATATCTCTAGAGAATATCCAATAACATGGCTGAGAGAGCTGCTGCTAGAGGGACCAATAGTGCATCACTGTACAAGGCACCTCCGACCTGCAGTGGGAGAACCATTATGCCTTCAACTCATTGGGGGAGGGGGTTGCTAGAGGCACCTTGCCAGCTACTGTAGGAAGCAACTTCATAGCCGGCAGCCAGCCCCCTTAAATTTTTTCTCTGCCCCACAAACAGTTTTGTAAACTGCTATATTAATGGAGAACACCCAAGGTGGTAACACCTCTCACAGCCCCCACCCAAAGAGAGAGAAAAAGTTAGGCTGGCTGGGAAACTGGATGCTGGACTAGATAGGCTTGCTGGATCGGGCCAAGCCCTATTCTTAATTATACAGGGAGTGTAAGGGCCGCTTCCTTTGGGTCCAGGCCTCATGGCCATATAGCCCCACAGGGAGGTTTCGATTCCTCTCCGTCTTCGCATTTCGAGAAAGGATTCGTCACTACGGTAGGAGGAAACCCTTCGCGCCACCCTTTCTGGCTGAGGCTCTCTACTAGGCCTAGTGCCTCACACAGGAGCGCCCCTAGTGGGCAGCGAGGCCCGGAAAGGCAAGCCCCGCCGCTGAGCCTCCACGAGCTCTAGGGCAGGCTCCAGCTCGAGGGGTGGGACTCGCGCTACCTCACCTGGAAAGTGGTTTTGCTCTCCCCAGCGGCGACGCCGCCTCCGCCGCCGCCCTCTGCTGCTTCGCCCTGCAGCTGGGCAGACTTTTCCTCTGTGCTCTTCGGCAGCTCCTCGTCTTCAGCCGCCGCTTCTTCCTCCTCCTCCTCTTCGGCGAGTGACTGTTTCGACGCGGGCGCTTCGCCCTGCGGCTCCTTGGGTTCCACCACCGCTTCGGGCAAGGTGAAGAGGCGGCGGCCCAAGACGGGCGAGTAGACGGCCGGCAGCGGCGGCTCCCGGCTGAAGCGCCCGGAGGGGCTTTGGGGCCGAACGGCTTGGAGCGGGCGGGAGCCGAGCGAGCACTGCACGGCGGCGTCCACCCGCGGGTTCACCTGCACGCCAATCTCTTTGGTGTTGGCTTTGCGGAGCCGCGGGGTGAGGCCTGGGCTGACCTGCGAGAGCAGCGCTTTCAGCTGCGCCCGCTTGTAGGTGTCCAGATAGTCCGGCGAGGCCAGCGACGGGGCTGACGAAGGGGCCGACTGGACCCCTCGGTAGGGGTTGGGGGTGCTCTTGCTCTGCTTCCAGCTAGGCTGCTTCTGCTTGGAGGGTGGCCTTGGGGCCACGTTGTGGCTGGGGGTGAAGGTGCTCCCATAGCCCTGGTACACGCTGTAGGGAGGGTAGACAAAGCGCTCCATGGCCTGGGGGTGGGGAGGGGAGACGGTTTTAGCTGATTGGCCTCCACGCGCCAACTTTTATCCATCACGGGAGCGGCGTCTAATTGGTGCTCATTACTGCTGGCGAAGGTTGATTAGAAACGGCCTTGCAGCTCTGACAACATCGCCACCCCTTGAGATGTGGCTGGTTGGGGTTTTCTCCCACGCTCTTTGACCAAAGTAGTGGGTGCTCAGAGCAAGACCCGACCCTGCCATGTCACACACAAACAAGTGTTTTATTACACGTCTGCTAACTGCAACCTGTTCATGCTGGAGCATGTCCAAAAGTCCATCCGACGGTGCAGGACTAGGTAGGTTGCGGGGTGGGAGTTAACACGATGATTCTGTAAATCCATTGAAATCAATGGATGGAGTTCACCTGGCTTCCAGGCGGGGCTAGATGCCGATTTGTGGTCTGAATGACAGTACCACAAATAAGTTTTTACAGGCTTCAGTGTGCTTATTAAACAGACCTGGCCCCTGCTGGCCACATTGTACAATCTATTATGTGTTTTGAAGAATTTGTTGGTTTGTGCAAAATAAAGTCAGATTTCCCAATGACCTACAGATACCAAATTTTGCATATATGCAAAATTAGCTGAATGAACTATTTTTTTTTTACACCAGAATATGGCTTAGTTAAATTTTAAATAACTGTTTGCAGTTTTTGAAGACATTATAAACATCATACTTCCCAATTACAATCCTGCCAATTAAATTAGCTGAATGCACTACGATCCATCCCCAGAACAGCATCCCTCCACTGGCTATTACTGGTGTCTATTTTATCTTTCTTTTTTAGATTGTGAGCCCTTTGGGGACAGGGAGCCACTTTGTTTTGTTTTGTTTTATGTGTATGTATGTAAACTGCTTTGGGAACTTTTGTTGAAAAGCACTATATAAATATTTGCCGTATTTGTAAATTAGCAGGATACACTACTTTTTACATTCTTTACAAAAGTAATGAATGCATTACTTTTTACTGGAATATGGTTGGGGAATTTTTTCCCCCTAGAAGAGATTCTGAATATAATCATATTTTAACTGTTACTGTTCTCAACAGATATTTAACACTCAATAATCAGATCAATAATTCCAAAATTACATTGTGCCCAAGAACAGCAGATCCTTCTCAGATTTGCATTTACTATGATTCAAATTTACCATATAGGGTAATTAATAAAATGAAATGTTTGGAATTGAAATCCTACAAATTTCAAACTGTTATTTTACTTCCTTTTGCAAGCACATTCATTTAAAATTCTATTACATATACAGGTGGCCCTCGAATAGCGATTTCGCCCATTTGAAGGTCACCAATCTAGTTATTGTGGGGCTTGTTTCAGTTCTTTGTAGTTTTTGACCCCTCTTACTAAATTGGTATTTAGTTTAAATAGCCACTCTCCCCGCTTCTCAGCTGACTCAGGCTACAGATTGTTTAGCTAAGGAACCTAACCCCATTTTTTTTAAGTTAGGTCAAGCATTCCAATCTTGCTGTTTCCACAAACATTTCTCCTGCAATATTAGAGGGCCTCCTGGATTTCATTTCTTGAACTTTCCTAGCAGTGTAAATCTATGCAAAATGACTGTGCCCAGTCAACAACAGGCCTCACCTACTAGTCATAGATATATAGTTCAAGTACAATGTCGCCTAATGGCACAGCAGGGAAGTAACTTGCCTAGGGAGCAAAAGGTTGCTGGTTCGAATCCCTGCTGGTATGTTTCCCAGACTATGGAAACATACCAGCTTATGCTTCCCAGACTATGGGAAACACCTATATCAGGCAGCAGCTATATAGGAAGATGCAGAAAGGCATCATCTCATACTGTGCGAGAGATGGCAATGGTAAATCCCTCTTGTATACCAACTCGACGGCACAACTTTACCTTTACTTTACATACAATGCTATGTGCACTTGCAGAAAGCTGAGCAATAAAAATCTGGATTTCCATTCCAATTCATGGTTAGTATTTTTGGCTTGGTTCTGGTGCAGGCATTAAAAAGCATTGATTTGGTAACCAGTTTAATTTACGGGGGGGGGGATGTCATCAAGCTGTAATAAAGAAATAAATGTCACTAGCTGAACCCGCACAGAGCATCTGTGTGGCAGTACACTCCCCCCACCTTCTGCTCCAGTTTCCTCTCCCCACCTCCACCTTCTGCCCCAGTCTCCTCTCCCCACCGCCCCCTTCTTCTAGGCATCCCATTTCCCACTGCTGCCAAACAGGCAAACTTCGCGGCGGAGCCACTTGCCTTTTTGTGGTCCCTCAGCCTTCGTTTTGTGGTCTCTCATCATCGCTACCAGCCCCAGCCATCCCCTCCCAGTGCCCCCAACCACTGAATTTTCTCACGTTCCTTGAGGACGCTCCTTGAGACTGGATGTCCATTGTCTCTGCGCCCTCGGGCAAGCTCCTTGGGTCCATTCACCTCACATGTGTCCAGTTTCCTCCTTTCTCCTTTCCCCTATAGTTTTCCTCCTTCCTCCTTTTCCCCAACTCTGCCAATGCCTTGCTAACCGCTCTTTCCGACTGCCTCCGTCACTGCCGTTCTCCATCCAGACACATCCCCACATCCCCACGCAGTTCCCAATGCAGTCAGCCGTAAGATAATTAAATATATAGATTGTATATATAATTAGTTTGTATTAGCCCATCTAAAAAAAAATCTTACAGCTCAAAAAGGGACAGAAAATAGAACTTTAGGTATATAATTCAGAAAGAAATCTCACTGGTTCACATACAGTGCAGTGTACCGCTCATGGGAGAACAGGGTATGGACACTGACTCCATGTGAGGCAAAACCACATTTTAGCTTCTCCTGAGCTTGGAGAGCCTCCATCACTACTAAGAACCTAAGAACCGCCCTGCTGGATCAGGCCCAAGGCCCATCTAGTCCAGCATCCTGTTTCATACAGTGGCCCACCAGATGCCACTGGAAGCCACAGGCAGGAGTTGAGGGCATGCCCTCTCTCCTGTTGTAACTCCCCTGTAACTGGTACTCAGAGGCATCCTGCCTTTGAAGCTGGAGGTGGCCTATAGCCCTCTGACTAGTAGCTGTTGATAGACCTCTCCTCCATGAAGTTATCCAAACCCTTCTTAAAGCCATCTAAGTTGTTGGCTGTCACCACATCTTGTGTGGCAGAGAATTCTACAAGTTGATTATGCATTGTGTGAAAAAGTACCTCCATTTGTTGGTCCTAAATTTCCTGGCATTCAGTTTCATGGGATGACCCCTGGTTCTAGTGTTATGTGAGAGGGAGATGAATTTCTCTCTAACCACTTTCTCCATGCCGCGCATGATTTTATAGACCTCTATCATGTCTCCCCACAGTTGTATTTTTTCTAAACTAAATAGCCCCAGGTGTTGTAGCCTTGCCTCATAAAAAAGGTGCTCTAGGCCCCTGATCATTTTGGTTGATCATCTTGGATTACATCATCATTGCAGCAACAAGACTCCCAGTGGGAATATTCATTCATTTATTGTATTGTTCAATTTTTATCCCGCCTTTCATAAGAAATCCCAAGGTGGCAAAAATACAGTAAAATCCCATTTAAAAATCACATTTATAACCTTAAAAGCAGTTAAACAGTTTTTTTAAAGCATAAAACCAACTCCCACCCACCCACCCAAATAAACAGAAGCAAGAAAGCTGAGAGACCCGGCAGCCCCTAAGGGGTAAAAGCCTGAACAAATAAAAAGGTTATTGGCTGCTTTTTAAAAGCAGCCACCGATGTCAAAGAGTGGACATTCACTTGGAAAGCATTCCAGAGCCTGGGGGCAACAAGAGAGAAGGTTCTGTCCTGCATGCACGACAATTTCAGTTTCAACTCTTTCAGCATTGGTACACGGAGCAAAGACCCCTCTGACAACCTTGATGGGTGGGCAGAAACCCTCGGCAGCATGCAGTCCTTCAGTATCCAGGACCCAAACCCTTAAAGGTTTTAAAAGTAATAACCAGCACCTTTAATTGGAAACAAATTGGCAGCCAGGGCAGCTCTTTTAAAATAGGTATAATATGCTCCAAGCAAGCAGTTCCAGAGACAATCCCGGCAGCTACATTCTTCACCAATGGAAGTTTCCAAATATTCAAGGGGCAGCCCCACGTAAAGTGCAATGCAATAATCCAGCCATGGTGTGACTAAAGCATGGGTAACCATGGCCAAATCTGCCTTCTCATGAAAGGTACACAGCTGTCACATTAGCCAAAGCTGTGCAAAGGCACCCCAGGCCACCACCTCCACCTGAGCATCCAAAACCAGAGTTGGGTCCGCAACACCCCCAAGCAGTGCACTTGCTTTTTCAAGGAGAGTACAACCCCATCCAGAGCTGGTTGAATCACCCTATCCCGATTGGCTTTTTTTTACTGACCAGCAGCACCTCCATCTCATCTGGAGTCAACCTCAGTTTGCTATCCCACAACCAGCCCATCACCACCTCCAGAACCCGGTTAGTACATCCACTGCTTCCTAGGATCTAATGTCAGAGAAAGGTAGTGCTGAGAGTCCTCTGCATATTGATGACACTTCAGTGAGTCCAAACCTCCTGATGACCTCCACCAGTGGTTTCACATAGATGTTAAACAGCATGGGGGCCAATACTGAGCGTTGTGGGATGCCATAGGCCAAGGAGCTGAGCAGAAGTCCCCCAGCACCACCTTCTGCAACCTCCCCCCAAGAGAGGATTGAAATAATTGGAGGCTTATTGCTGCAGTGATGAAGCAATCTTTAGTAGTAATGGAGCCTCTCCGAGCTTGAGATAAGAGTGCAGTTTTGACTCACACAGAACCAACACGTGCAACCCACTCTTCCATTGACAATGTACTGTCCCTGGGCCCCTGAGGAAAGGGGGCCCACTGGCTGGATGACAGCTTATCTTTGCTTTCCCCCTCATGCCTTTCTGAAGAAGAAGGTAGAGGGGCAGGGGCCCATCTTCACTTTTTGTCCCAGGGCCCACTCCAACTTTGCTATGGCCCTACTATTAGTCATGGCAGCTGAATTTAACCTCCTGGACCAGAGGCAATTTACCTGTGAGTTCCAGATACTGAAGACAAAGCAGCAGGGGATGGCTATGATACTGTGCTCTGCTTATGCGTTTCAAAGGCATTTTACTCACACTTGATGGAAACAAAAGGCTGAACTTGACAGATGATGGGCCTGTCTAGAATTCTTAACTTTTTGTTCACTTTTACTGAGCTGAAGTAACTGATAATAGAATCCAGGTAGGGACCAATCGATTTGTGAACTTTTCTTTGCCCAAATGTCTTTGGCTTCCTTGAATTTTGGATATAATCTCAAAGACACTGTCTGAATTAGTCAGATGTTTCTGAAAACATCAACTCCTATATTTCAACTAAATTTGAAATATAGAAATTGTTGTTCTCTAGCACAGTTTAGTTAGGTTAGCTTTATAATAATCTAAGAGAAGCAGTTTGTACTTAAGGGTCAAAGTAAATGCACAGGGCAGCAGAACTATCAGTCCCAGAGGAAAAGCCCTCTGTTGCAGCAAAAACAATAGTCCTGTGGTACTTTAAAGACTAATGCATTTATTGCAATATAAAGTTTCACAGATTAGAGTCCATTTCATCATCTGCAAAATGAATCTCAGATAAATAACAATCTCTTTTATAGACTAGGTATCATCTCTGCAAGGAAGGAGGCAATGGTAAACCCCTCCTGTATTCTACCAAAAACAACCACAGGGCTCTGTGGTCACCAGGAGTCGAAACCGACTTGATGGCACACTTTACCTTTACCTTATTAGGAAACGTACCACAGAAACAAGGTAGAGATTGAATATACAGATCTCTGGTAGATGAGGCAAGAAGCCAGGAAAAACACTGCATAGCCTCCTTTAAAGTTCCATCCTGAACTAATCATCCTGTGGGATTGGTTCAGATGTGTATACATGTAATGCTGTTTGAAAACACTCTCAAAGAGGTAGGTTATCATGTTAGGGAGGTGCCTCTTCCAGTCCCTGAGAGTTTTGATCATTTCCTCCCTGAAGGGTTCATACAGAAAATATTTCTGGACATTAAGGGCAACTGAGGAGGATGAGTCATAGGAGTCATAATAGAAGCATTTAGAAGCCTGCTGGCGGGAGGTGGGGGAGTTTGAAAATGGAATTTGGCAGACTTCAGCTAGAGTGTCTATTAAGCCTTAGACTAGTACAGTGTTCTTCATTGTGAGGCTTGGTGGGTGGGGGTGGGGGTGGCAGCTCCCATCAAGCCTAAGTGTGACTCCCTGGCTGATTGTTTATTGGGCCTGTGTGAAGCTTTGGCTGAAACTGAACACTCCGCACAATCCCCCCTGGCACAGGAGAATGGTGGAGACAACCATTCTCACTGTGCAGTGGCGAGCTTTGCTTAGCACTGGTGGGGTGGGGGGCTGGCTGACTGGCTGGCTTTAAGGGAAATGGAGCCCTTTTGATCCCCTGCACCATCTTGGAAGGCATGTACAGAGTGCTGCAAAGTCTATCCCTTCCCTTCTCAATGCTTTCTCCATAGAACGCTTAAGAAAGGGCTCCATCCAGAGGCGCTCTTACCCCTGGACTTTGGGGCCCAAGTCCAGGGCCTCCACAGCCCTTGGGGCCCTCCAAATCCTCTTTAGTCTGTCCTGGGTGGTGTGGTCACCTGGTGGAGCATGATGATGCTTAATCTGCAGTGGGGGGCTCCAAAGGCCTTTAGGTCCAGGATCCAAAATTACCTAGGTGCACATCTGGCTCCATCTCTCTTTAAAGGGCCCTCCCAGCATTGAGAAAAGTACAGCACTGTGCACGGGTCAGCACAGTTGGAAATAGCTCTTGCTTGAAGTTTTTTTGCCAAAGTGGTCCCCACTTGAAAAATAGTAAAGATAACTAGACTAATGGATCCCCTAGCAAACACCTTCCTCCTACTTTTATTTTTCCCTCTCCAGGGGTTACCTGGGGCTATAGTGACTGTTGTTATGGCCACTTTAGTTTTGACAACCTTTTGACACACATGGTTTGGTAGGCATCTGATCTCAGGTTGGCAAAAGAGCCATTTTGAACATAAGTGAGGCCATTTTGGGCAGCTTTTGACCTGATTTGTTTGTACAGACCACACCAGTCAAAACAAGTCTGAGCTTGGAGCATGACTATTTCGTCATTGGGTTTGGTTTGTTTTGAATTGGGAGGGGAGGAAAGTGCTCATGAAACTGTTTTATCAGATGCCTGAGCAGTGTTCTCAGGGCAAAGGGGATAGATCTGGTGTGCTTGTCAGAGGGATTCTATCTTGGAGGGTGATTTTTTTGCGCAAGCTATTCCTGTGCTTTAGGAAAGAGGAACTGATTTCATTCTAAAACTTGTTTTTTGTATTTTATTTTGGTTCTGTATTTTTTACTTGCTATGGCACAGTGGAGCAATGCTCGACTAACAAGCAGAAGGTTGCTGGTTCAAATCCCCGCTGGCACTATATCGGGCAGCAGCGATATAGGAAGATGCTGAAAGGCATCATCTCAGACTGCGTGGGAGGAGGCAATGGTTAATCCCTCCTGTATTCTACCAAAAGAAAACCACAGGGCTCTGTGGGCACCAGGAGTCGAAATTGACTTGATAGAACACTTTACCTTCACCTTTTACTTTTATATTAGGGGAGAAAATAATACTGTTTTTTAAATATACTTGTCTGGACAATCCTTGGCCTGGCTTAGCCCAGGACCAGAGGTGTTAACTTCATGGGTGAGAGGCCAGCTTGCATAAAGCATACGTTCCCGGCTGGCACACTGCTCTCCCACTCAGGGGTGTTATAAACATGACACTATATAACCCTCAAAATAATCTCTTGAGATTCTGCATGTTAGAAACTCTTATATTGAACCAGTTACCAGTTTGTGTATATATGGGTTTGGTTTCAGTTCAGAACCATTTTCTTTATTTACAAATAAACAAGTAGAGCATAAGTGAAGGTAAGTAAGCATGTGTTGAAAAGCAGTATATAAATATGTTGTTGTATAAGGCAAGGGGTGTATTACATTTTTATCCTGCCTTAACTCCAGGGAGGGAACTACAAGGCAGAGGATCTCCCAGAAGGCAATTTGGACTCCATTTCTCCTGCTAACTTGGCAAAGAGGCACCTTTTTAACATGGTGATTTTCTTTATTTAGCAGGGGGAGAGTAACTACCCTATCCACCCCCAGCATAGTACCTACAGTGACTGTTGCTGGTGTCTATCTTATGTTTCTTTTTAGATTGTTGGCCTTTGGGGACAGGGATCCATCTTATTTATTTATTATTTCTCTGTGTAAACTGCTTTGAAAACTTTTGTTGAAAAGCAGTATATAAATATATGTTGTTGTTGTTGTTGTATAAGGCAAGGGGATGTATTACATTTTTATCCTGCCCTAACTCCAGGGAGGGAACTGCAAGGCAGAGGATCTCCCAGAAGGCAATTTGGACTCCATATCAGTGTATCAACTACGTTCAGACTGAAATGTTCAGATCCCTTATTTTTTCTGGCTCAGGCTCTTCCAAAGCTGCCAACTGCATTTTTCATGCTGGGTCTGCCAAGCACTCTTCTCATTCCAACCATTCAGGAGACCATCCAAAGCTATTAAGAAACATTAACGTCCTCTTGTCATCTAATCTAGGCATTAGTTTGAGATAAAACCATAGTGGAGAATCAGAGCAAACTCACAAAAGTATGGTGGTTTATGATTTATGGTGTGATGGCTCCTTCCCACAATCAGTTTTACATTAATCTTATTTCAGAGCATCTGAAAAATAATATTGTGTTGAGATTAAATGGGTCATGAGAATCCTAACATACTTTTTGTCATGTGTTTTTGTCACTGTGTTTGCATACAACAATAGTGATTTGTGGAATTAATTGTAGTAATGTTATTCCAGACAATAATATTAGCAAAATAAAACATTCTTTCCCCAGAAAGCAATTCCCTGTCATTAATTTTAGTATGCCCACATTTTTCCTGTTCCCATTAATGTGTCCCCACAAGTGTGGCTGAAAAAGAACAAAATTCAATGGAGAGACATGCAGTTTTGTCTGTTCAGGAAAAAAATCATGTTAATGTCTGTTGGAAAACCATACTTTGGCAGTCTCTGCCTCTGAAGGTGAAGGATGCTGTTTTGCTAGAAATACCGAAGATAAGAAGAGCCCTGCTGGATCAGACCAAAGTCTATCTAGTCAAGCATCCTGCTTCCTACAGTGATCTTTGGATGTCTCTGGGAAGCCCACAAGCAAGATGAAGCCATACCTCCTTTCCTGCTTTACTCCCCTGTAACTGGTATTCAGAGGCAGTCTTTTGCCTCTGGACTTGTAGGTAGCATAAAACTAGGAGTGTATGGAGGCTGGTGGTGGCCTGTGTGCAGCCGCCACCATGGCCCCCTGGCCCCACCCCCCAAACCTGACGTCAGACGTGGGGGCCTACCCTACTTCACAGGGTTGTTGTGAGGAGAAACCTAAGTATGTAGTACACTGCTCTGGGCTCCTTGGAGGAAGAGCGGGATATAAAATGTTTTTTAAAAATAATTAATCATTTGACCCTACATTGTGGTGAATAAGAAACCACTAGCTATTATATAAGAATATTTCCTTTGGTTTGGAAGGTTAAGACTGTCAACTGTGTCTATTTACTTCTCCCCATTCCCACTCGGGTCAGGTGCAATACCAAAGTTAGTGTTAGAAAACCAAATTAGGATTTAATCTGTTGGCAGCTGCATAATAACCCCTGCTAACTTGGCAAAGAGGCACCTTTTAACGTGGTGATTTTCTTTATTGAGCAGGGGAGAGTAACTGGCCCTATCCACCCCCAGCACAGTACCTCCAGTGACTGTTGCTGGTGTCTATCTTATGTTTCTTTTTAGACTGTGAGCCCTTTGGGGACAGGGAGCCATCTTATTTATTTATTATTTCTCTGTGTAAACTGCCCTGAGCCATATTTTGAATAGAAATCGAATTAATAATAAATAAATAAATAAATAAATAAATGGTTTAAAACACACCAAAAGGGTCACAAACCTATTGTTTAACACCTGTATATTTGAACACTAATCTCTCAGTCCCAAAGGCGGGTCCTGACAATTCTGCCTCAGGATGAAAACAAAATCATTAGTCCTTATCTTGCATCTTGTTGGGCGCAGTCAAGCAGCTACTTACTGACAGGTTCTGAAAACCTTGTAACCAATACAAATTGCGTTTGGGCTCCAGTCCACGCAAGACTCCTCAGGGAAGTGTAGTGTTATCATGGAGGTGGTGTCTCGGAGAGCGAGTGCTTATTCTCCCCTCACAGGAGGACGACACTTCCCATGATCCGTGAAGGCAGCCGGGAGTGGGGGAATGAAACCAACCACTGCCAAAACCATCTTCCCTCCGTCTCCAAAGGGAAGCGCGGACAAGACCGACTGACACGCATTCGCTCCCCGCTCCTTCCCCCTGTGCCTATCCCGCCTCTATTGGGGCCCCTAGTCGAGATTATTACGCCAGTAATGAACGCCCCACCGAGAGACTTGGAAGGCCAAGTTGACGCCAGGTCATCCGGGAGAGACTCTATGTGGTCGCTAAGGGGGCCCATCCCACACACCGACGTGACGGCACTTAATCCATCAATCACTCAGTAGAAGGACCGCCTCCATCCCCCGGTCTGCGGGCTCCACCCTCCCGGAGGCGGTGCTTCCCCCGGACCAAGCGAGCGGAAGGGCAGAGCGGCGTGTGCGCATGCGTTGGCGAGAGATTTGGCGCCAGAGTTTGTATGTTGGCGGGGCGGCGCCGCCGTTGTTGCTGACGCGATCCGGAGGTTGGTCATTGTGGGGGATCCATCGGTTGCCTTCGGGGGTGGCGGTATTAGTACTCTTGTTATACTCCCCTTTCCAGCAAGGCTCTCCTCCGAACAGGAGCTGCTGGTTCCCTCCCTCAGTTCCTTCCTCCTTCCCCGCTCCTGAGGTAGGCATTACCCGGTGGGGGAGACATAAGAGTGAGCGTAGGAAGGTGGGGGGTTTTGCCCTTTGGGGGTGGGATGGAAACGCCGAACACCCCCCCCCCCACACACACACACACCTCCACCCCCCTCCCCGATTCCAGTTTGGGCAATTCACCTCGGGCGGCGCGCTCTATTTGCGTGTCTACTGCAGGGGGTGAAGACAGAAATCCTCTAGGCATTTACTAGGGAATAAGTCCTATTGAAATCGGTAGGCTTTACTTCTGAGTAAACACGCCTAGGCTTGCACTTTAAACTTAGTGGGGCATAAGTTGGATTGTATCTCGAAGGGAGAAAGAACCCACTTTTCAGCTCCAAGCGGAGGTAGGGGGAGAAAGAGCTCACGGTTCAGCTTCATCCCCTGGGTTGGTTTCGAACTGGGAGTGAGTCCTTCCTGCTAAAACTTACCCGGAAAAGATAAGCGTGCATGTTACTCAGAAGTATGTTTCGCCGTGCTCAATGGGGTTTCCACCCGTTGAATGAATTATTGCAGCATCAGGTCGATAAAGCAGCAACAAAAACACCAAAACGGTGACTTGTGATACCTTCAGGATGTACGCACAGTAGTAAGCATACACCATATGCTGAGGAGAGCTGGTCTTGTGATAGCAAGCATGGCTTGTCCCCTTGGCTAAGCAGGGTCTGCCCTGGTTGCATATGAATGGGAGACTAGAAGTGTGAGCACTGCAAGATATTCCCCTCAGGGGATGGAGCCACTCTGGGAAGAGCAAAAGTTTCCAAGTTCCCTCCCTGGCAGCATCTCCAAGATAGGACAAGATTTTATTTTTTTTTAATAGGACAAGATTTTTTTTATTGAACCAACAAATTACCAAAGCATACAGTACTCCAAGATAGGGCTGAGAGAGATTCCTGCCTGCAACCTTGGAGAAGCTGCTGCCAGTCTGTGAAGACAATACTGAGCTAGATAGACCAATGGTCTGACTCAGTATATGGCAGCTTCCTGTGTTCATATGTATCCTTACTCAGAAGTAAGTCCCATTGTGTTAAGTGAGGCTTACTCCCAGGAATGTGTGTGTGAGATTGTAGTCCTAGATTGACTGTGGCATAAACTTTTGTGGGCTAAAGCCCAATTGGTTAGGTGCACAAAAGTGGCCAGATTAGTTTGTAACTTTGTTGAACTACAAAATTGGTGTTTGCTAATCCCCCCCATTATATATACAAATTGCTTTAATAAAATACTGTATATAATACAGCTTTTATTAGCATTTTGGTATAAAAATGATAGTACAATGTTTCCCTGAAAATACCACAGGGCTCTGTCCTGGACCCTGTGCTGTTCATTTCATAAATGACTTGGGGGAGAATGTAGCACGGGGTGGTTATCAAATTTGCGGACTACATAAAGCTGGAGGGGCTAGCCAGTGGCTTAGAAATCAGAATCAAGATTCAATATGATCTAGACAGGCTCAAATATTGGGCTGAAGTTTAATGGAGACAAATGTAAAGTCTTGCATCTGGATGACAAAAGTCAAATGCAGGATGGGGGAGACCTTGCTTAGCAGCAGTAAAGTAAAAGAGATATAGCTGTCTTTGTGAACAACATATTTGTGAACATGTGTTGCAGCTGCTAAAAAAACACAATGCAGTTAACAGGCATACATATTTGTCAGGCATATTGATCACAATAAATGATCATTGCACTCTGATCTGTGTTGATCAGCCCTCACCTGGAATACTATGTCAATTTCTGGGCCCATATTTTAAGAAGGATGTTGATAAACTGAACAGATTCAGAAGAGGGCAACCAAGATGGCGAGAGGTCTGGAAACTATGAGAAATGGTTGAAGTAGCTGGATATGTTTAGTTCAGAGAAGAAAAGACTGAGGCCAGTGGAATATGATAGCCATCTTCAAATATTTGAAGGGCTGTCACACAGAAAAAGGAAAAGACATCTCTGTTACTCTTGAAGGCAGTTCCCTCCCTGGCATCTCTGAGATAGGGCTGAGAGAGATTCCTGCCTGCAACCTTGGAGAACCTGCTGCCAGTCTGTGAAGACAATGCTGAGATAGATAGACCATTAATTGTCCATTTTAATTTTACATGTAGTTTTTCTACATGTCAGCTTTTGAAATTGGAGTATCACAGCTGTATGTCATATTCCAAATGTAGTCACATCAAGGATTTTATATAATGAAATTATGGTATTAGCTGCTTTATTTTTAGCAATTTGCTAAGTCTTCCTAGCACCAAATTTACCTTTCTTACTATTGCAGCATATTGGTTTATATTTTTCGTGAGGTATCAACTACAACTCCAAGATCTCTTTCCTGAGCAGTTGTAGCTAGTTTAGATCTCATCAGTTTATACTGTATTTACCTGAATTCAAGACAAGGTTCCCCCCAAATTCTTTGATATTAGAAATTGGGAGTGGTGGTGGGTTTTGTCTTAAATTCAGAGTGCTGTTTCTTTTGGGTAAATACAGATACACTTATTTAACCTCTATTTTTAAGGGGGTCATGTTAAACTCAGGCTAGTCTTCTATTCAGGTAAATACGGGTAGATGAGAGCTTTTTTGTCCCTATCTACATGAATTTATATTTACATTGAATCCTTCTCTGATACTTTGTTGTCAGTTTACCCATGAGATTATTTTAGAGTTCTTCACACTGCTATAAACTTTCCAATATGTTTTGGTTAAATAGATAATATAATTTGCAAACTTAGCTACCTCACTGCTCACCCATTACTGCAAATGTTACACATGAGTTTAAAAGCATCAGTCACAATACAGATCCTTGTAGGACCCCACTGGCTTCCACTGTATAAATTATTTATATTGTATTCTGCTCCCTATATCTTTTCCATCTGAGGACATTTGAGGTGATTTTGTCATAAGTTCTTGGAAGTCCAAATGTATTAGCCCTGTCCAGACATGTTGCACATGTACATGTTTCTGTGTACATGTAAATGTTTCAGTATGAATGAATACATGCATTCCCTTGAACATGGGCACAGACCCCCTCAAATACAGGGTACAGATAGTAATTGTACTAATGTATGTGGATTGAAAAGAATGTGCGAAATTGTATGTGAGTACAAATCTGTACACATGTACACTGAAGCCCCATTCACATGTTCAGCACATGGACAACTTGTGAACAGGATACACATGTACAGCAGTACATTTCCTATCTGTACTCTGCCTTTGAGGGAGCCTGTAGCCATGTTCAAGAGAATACAATACCCAGGCTTATTTTAAAAATGAATGCACATACAATCATTCACACAAACACATGAACATATGTACAGATACCTGTATGCACATTAAGCATAATGTCTGAATAGGGCTAGAATGTCTACATATTTGTTCACACAAATAATTCTAAACTGATGAGGAGGAAAAATTTTCCATTATAGAAGCTATGCTGATTTTTTTTTCCAGGCATACAGAAACAGTTATAGGAACTGATTGAGGAGGATCTTGGTTTAGGCAATCCCAAAACCAGTAATTTGTTGTACCTTGAATAAGCAAGACATGAGCTATGAGTCTGTTACACTCTCCTTCCTTGTCTGATTTGCTCCCCCACTTGTTTGCTCAACTAAATACAAAACTTCCTGATTTGCTAAACCATAGTTTCCCATAATGTCTGAACTGGGAAACTTGAAATGGTCCCAGCAAACCAGAATGTCAAACTATATATTGGCTGGATATAGGAGTACACAGTCTTGTGGTCCATTCCCAATCCCTTAATTGTAGTTAACAGACCGACCTAATGTCTGTATTACTTTTTGATAAGCTAAATTTAGATTTGACTCATGATATTGCAAGTCTATCACTGTCATCTTAGTGCAAGATAATGTAAGTTAGCTGACTTCGAGAACATTGTAATAACATTTTGCAGGTTTTCTTGATAGTACCAGTGATGCTATGGATACAAATAATTTTGACACATCCGTGGAGAAGCCGTCTTTCTTCAAAATATTCAAAGCACGATGCAGTGAATCAGGTACCACTTAATTCTGTAAAACTCAGCCAAATAATTATTTAGAAAGGATTACTTCAGTTTTGCAAAGCCAGTGATTTTCATTAGTATCTCTTCAGGCAGTGGTTTAATAATCTGAGAGAACATGTGCTTCTTAATAGCCTCAGCACATCTGTTCAGTACCAGTACACCTTCTGAACTTCCATTTCTAGTATCTAAATTACTGTAATAAATCACACTGGAAAATGTTCAGGAGAATGTTTATATTTTCAGAGGACCTGTTCATCTTTCATTGCTCTGAGATACATGGGAAAGCTATTTTCTATGCATATAAGAAAAAGCAGGGAAGCCTGCCTTGCAACAACTGGGTGGTGACAAGGAGCTGTAAGGCTATTCCATCTGCCTGCAGGGACTTACGAACTGGTCCCTTTGCCTCCTGTGGAGTTTCCAGCCCAGATGAAGAGCAGCCTGCTTGTCTGCTGCCTAGTTGGCTGGTTGCCAGCCCCCAGACTCTTGAGGAGAACCACCTGTGGCTTGTTCTGGGAGCTACATGTGAGATGTGTGGCTTTCAGGGCTTGTTGGCTTAAAAGCAGGGAGGCTCGCCAAAGGGGGCCGGCATTTGGGGCTGGGCCTTCAAGGGTGGGACTGAGGGCTGGGGGGGTTGGGTTGTGCCAGGCCTTTTTCACATATGTGTTTGGGCTCTCTTGAGGGGGATGGTGCTGGGAGTGCACCCAGTGTTTCTGGGGCAGCTATTACTGTTGTGGTGGGGAATAGAAGAACTGGCGCTGGCAGAGCAGCTGGCCGTTACAGGGGAAGAGAAATTAGTAATTTAGTAACTGTTTCCACTTCCAACTGCTCTGTCTCTGTCAACTCTCAGGCCTCAGGGAGCAGCCCCAACGACCCACAGAGTCTGGCCTTGCTCCTCTGTAATGCCAGGTCAGTGCAGAATAAGACCGAAATTGTCCACTATTTGATTGTGGATGAGGGAGCTGACCTGGCATGTATAACTGACACCAGGTTGGGGGAGGCGAGTGGTCCTGTGTGGGCTCAGCTTCTCCCACCAGGTTATTCTGGCATGGAGCAGGCTAGAGGATGTGGGTGGTGGGGTGGAGTGGCTGTGGTCCATAAGAATACCATTTCTCTTACCAGGGCCCCTGTGAGACAGCTGACTTATATCGAGTGCATATTTTTGTGGCTGGGAACTAGGGATAGATTGGGGATTCTGTTGGTGTACCGTCTACCCCGCTGCCCAACCGACTCCCTGACGGAGCTGGTCACGGAGTTGGTGTTGGAGTCTCCTAGACTTTTAGTGCTGGGGGACTTCAATATCCACTTTGGGACTGGCTTGTCTGGTGCGGCTCAGGTCAGGAGTTCATAGCAGCCATGACAACTATGGGCCTATCCCAGTTAGTTTCTGAACCAACTCACGTTGCCGGCCACACACTCGATTTGGTCTTTTGTTCGGATCAGGGGGGTGTTCCGTAGGTGGGGGATCCTGTCGTTTCCCCATTGTCATGGAAGGACCACTACCTGGTTAAGGTTGGTCTCACAGCTGTAATCCACCCCTGCAGGGGTGGTGAGCTTATTAAGATGGTCCATCTGAAAAGGCTGCTGGATCCAGTGGGATTTCAAAAGGCCTTGGAGGATTTTGATGTTCGTGTGGCCGGTGATTCTGTCAATGCCCTGGTGGGAACCTGGAACAGGGAACTCAGGGCAGTAGACATGGTTGCTCCTAAGCATCCCTTCCGAGCTGCTTCAAAAATGCCCCCTTGGTATACTGAGGAGTTGCAGGAGCTGAAGCGGTTGGGTAGGCGACTAGAGCGCAAGTGGAGGAGAACTCGGTTCGAATCTGACAGGATACAGCATGTGACCCATTTGAAGGCTTATGTGGTCACGGTGCGTGCGGAAAAAATAGCTTTTGGTCTGTGCACATTGCGGATGCAGGTTCGCACTCAGCAAAGCTATCCCAGGTTGTGAGGAGTTTGATTTCTGCTCCTTCTACTTCAAATCAGTCCCTGGGGTCATTCTGATGTGATGCCTTTAATGGTTTTTTTGCAAACAAGATCTCCTGTATTCGGGCCGACTTGGACTCCACTGTTTTTGCAGGGTCTGTGGAGGAGGTGTCCAGCAATCTCTCTTGCAGTATTAGATTGGATCAGTTTCAATCTGTGACCCCTGAGGATGTGGACAAGCTGCTTGGGGCAGTGAGGCCTACCACCTGTTCTCTGGATCCTTGCCAGACTTGACTGCTTCTATCTAGCAGGGAGATTGTTGGAGATGGCCTAGTTAATATCATAAATGCATCACTGAGGGAGGGTAGGGTGCCCCCTTGTTTGAAGGAGGCATTGATTAGACCACTCCTAAACAAGCCTTCTCTGGATCCCTTAGTGATGGACAGCTACAGGCCAATCTCCCTTGGTTGGTCAAGGTGATTGAGAGGGTGGTGGCCGACCAGCTCCAGGCAGTCTTGGAGGAAATTGATTATCTAGATCCATTTCAAACTGGCTTTAGGGCTGGCTATGGGGTTGATACAGCCATGGTCAGCCTGATGGATGACCTTTACCGGGGAATTGACAGAGGGAGTGTGACTCTGCTGGTTCTTCTGGATCTCTCGGCGGCGTTTGATACCATTGACCATGGTATCCTTCTGGATCGCCTGGGGGAGTTGGGGATAGGGGGCACTGCTTTGAAGTGGTTCCGCTCCTATCTCTCGGGTAGATTCCAGATGGTGGAGCTTGGTGACAGTTGCTCCTCAAAACGGGAGCGGCTATATGGAGTCCCCCAGGGCTCCATTCTGTCACCAATGCTTTTTAATATCTACATGAAACCGCTGGGTGAGGTCATCAGGAGATTTGGTGCTGGGTGTTATCAGTATGCTGATGACACCCAAATCTACTTCTCCTTTTCATCCCCAAGAAATGGCACTCATTCTCTAAATGCCTGCCTACAGGCAGTAATGGGCTGATGAGGGAGAACAAATTGAAGCTGAATCCAAGCAAGACAGAGGTGCTCATTGTGGGGACTCAGAATCTGAGGGGTGAGTTAGATCTTCCTGTGCTGGGTGGGGTTACACTTCCCCAGAAGGAGCAGGTACGCAGCTTGGGAGTACTCCTGGACCCAGGCCTCACCCTGGTATCTCAGGTGGAGGCCATGGCCAGGAGTGCTTTCTATCAGCTTCGGCTGATTCGACAGCTGCGCCCATTCCTTGGAGAGGATGACCTCAAAACAGTGGTGCATCAGCTGGTAACCTCCTGGCTTGACTACTGCAATGCGCTCTACATGGGGCTGCCTTTGTACGTAGTCCGGAAACTTCAGTTAGTTCAGAATGCGGCAGCCAGATTGGTCTCTGGGGCAACCTGGAGAGACCATATTATGCCTGTTTTGAAACAGCTACACTGGCTGCTGATATGTTTCCGGGCAAAATACAATGTGCTGGTTATTACCTTTAAAGCCCTGAACGGCTTAGGTCCGAGTTATCTAAGAGAGCGCCTTCTTTTACATGATCCCCACTGCACATTAAGGTCATCTGAGGAGGTCCGTCTCCAGTTGCCACCAGTTCATCTGGTGGTGACGAAGAGGCGGGCCTTCTCTGTAGCTGCTCCTGGGCTGTGGAATGCACTCCTGGCAGAAATTCATAATTTGAGATCAATGCTGTCCTTCAGGAGAGCCCTTAAAACCTACCTATTTGCCCTGGCCTTCCAGGGTTTTAAATGATTAACTGTTTTAAATTGTTGCCCTGGTTTTCAGGGCTTTTAGCTGTTTTATTGGTTTGGTTGTGTTTTAATATTTTGATTTTAATTGTTAATTTGTTTTAATTGTTTTTATCATGCTGTGAACCGCCCTGAGCCATTTTGGAAGGGCGGTATACAAATCTAATAAATAAATAAATAATATAAGTTCAATATGCAATACATGTGTGCCTGTATGCTACATTTAAATCCAGTGAGCCCCCACTCTGAGCCAACTAGTACAAAATCCCTGCTTGTATTCTTGCTGTGGTGGCAACTTTCTGTTACCAGAATCTTGAGCATGGAGCGTTGGTTTTAGTGCCAACAAGCCTGGGTTGGGGGAGGGCATTATTGGGAAGCATAGTTTGCTTTTTGTTTGTTTGTTTGTTTGTTTTTTAAACGCCAGTCTTTAAATCTGTGAGGCTTGATTGTATCAAGCTTTTGATCACCATCTCAACATATATAGTATATATAGTATATATAGCTTCTCTATTGAGCTCTATGCGAGACTGGAAATTAAGCTATGTGGTTGCCATTCTGCACAAATGTTTTTCCTTACATATGTCATTATAACACAGAGCATAGTATCCAATATAATGTATTGCTTTTCTTAGACTTAGGGCCAATAAGTTTCAACTGGTTTGAAGAACTCAGTTCAGAAGCTCCACCTTATGACTTCAAAAGATCAGAAGACCCTGAATTTAAAACTAACTGCCTGGATCAAAGTACTTTTAAAACACCAAAGGGGAAGCTGTTTACAAGCAGCCAATTAGCATCAACTCCAATTATTTTTAAAGAACGAAATAAAAGCTTACCATTCTTTGCCTCTCCTGTAAAAGAAGCAGGGCAAAGCAAAGCTGAAGCAGGTGAGAACTTATCCATGTATGTTTTAGAAGTATAAAGACTTGAAGATGTGTTGCAATAATGTAATGAGAAATAGTTATTATGCAAAAGATACACAATATTCATAGTAATATAGGAAGCTGCCTTATAGCAAGTCACACCATTGGTACATCTAGCACAATATTGTCTATACTGACTAGTAGTACCTTCTCCAAGGTTTCAGGCAGGAGTCTTTCCCAGCCCTACCTGGAAATGCCAGAGATTGAACCTGGAACTTTCTGCATGCAAAGCAGATACTCTACCACTGAGTTGCTGTCCCATTCACCGGATGGAGAATTGTTCCTTATATGAAGCTCAGTCTTGCAGCAAATTCTTAAATATAGTTGTGTGGGCATCTGTTCTCTTTGCAGACTATGGTCTGGATCAAAGTATAGTGTGAGCAGAAGGGACTTCTACTTCTGTTAACATGTCTGTAATTTCTGCCTACCTCTATAATCACATGCACCACACACCTTTTCCAAAGATCCTCAAACCATCAGGATTAGTTTTTTAAGGTTGAGAGCAGGGGCATAACAAGGCTGGAGTGGGCCCAGAGACAAAATTTTAAAATGGGCCCCTCGCTGACACACACACACACACACACACACTTACTTCACAATATATGGTCATGTGACTTGCCTCTGGGGGGCCCCTCGAAGCATGGGGGCCCCCAGCTGCCTCCCCTTGTCTAATAGTAGTTACGCCCCTGGTTGAGAGGAACTGAAGTAAGGTGGGAAAGCCCCCTTTCATGAATAGGCGCTGCTCACAGTTTGTTGGATCCAAGCCCATGGATAAAGCTCTCTTCACAGTACTTCAGATCTATAATACTATTATTAATTAATGTATTTATTTCACTTGCATAATATAGAACTATAGATTAAAAAAACAAATTTAGTAATTCATGTAAGGAGCATTACATGTTTTAAATTTTGTCCCCAATATCTTTTTTATATTGCAATCCTTATGCTATTTGTGGTATTTCCTCTTCATAAGCATCACAACCCCTGGGCATACAGCCTCAGAAGGTTGGGGAGGGGTTTTAAATACCCTGTTCCTCCTCCATCTGCCAGGGAGAGGGAATGCCTTTCTCCTCCCCAGGAGCCCATACAGGCAGCCACCCTCCATCTCCATTGGCCTCCTCTGTCTTCAAGCCCATTATATATGTTCACTGGGTCATCCAGCCCTCTTAATCCCACTCTACCTTCCATTTCTGCCCTCCTGTATTCTGCCTGTTAGTCCTTAAAGAGGCCGCCTTACAGGACTCCATTTCTTCTCTCTGCATCACCCCCTGGGGTCTCTGCAAATAGGAGGGACCTGCTAGCTCCTGGCTGCAGCCAGGCAACAGCTGCCTGGAGCTGTTCTGGCCCAGTCAAGGGCGGTCATCCTCCTTACTTCCTCACACGTCCCCACCTCCCAGCATGGTTGCCATCGGCTTCATGCACAGCCGGGCAACCCCTGGCTGCTGTTCTGCTTGCCGCCTGGTTGGGTGAATGCCCCGCCCCACTGGGCGTTGGGGGAGAATCCTGACAGTATTTAAGTAGCAAACTCAAATCTCTTAGTCCTGGAGAAGTCACTCTTGACTTCACTGAGGCTGCTCTAGTATAAGATAAAAAATTTCAGTTCAACTGCCCTTAGGAGAACAACCTTGGAGAAGCCACTGTGAGTCTGTGAAGACAATAATGAGCTAGATAGACCAATGGTCTGACCTAGTATTTGGGAGCTTCCTATGTTTCTATGTTCCTATGATTGCAGAATTTACTTGTTCCTCATTTATTGCAGGCAGATCTGCCAATAGATCCCATAGGATGAAGACAATATTGGATCACTCAATCAAAGTAATGAGTCCTCCTAACACTTGTCTTCTTGCAAGGTACTTTATAACTGCTTATTTTAAAAAATAAATGTTCTGTCACCCGGATGTTATAAGTCTGCATTGGCAGTAGCAGCAGAGATATCCACTTGTACCACCATAGCAGAAGTTCCATCCTACACCTGGCCAATAGGCAAATTGTGTTGACTCTCCTTTCTATAGTAGCTGATTAAACAAACCAACCAACCATTGATATAGTATTAGCCATTTTACCTGGATGAAGGCTAATATAGTGTAACAGTGAGGGAAACATTTTTTTCCAACTGTGTTAATCTTCTCTCCCCCTTCCTTCTCTGTGCTATATGCCTCTTTTGAGATTTAGCTTTTATTGATACAGATGCATTCCTGTATTCAGGATAATTTTGAGAATTAAATTATTGTTTTTAAGTGGATTATCAAGATTATAATAATTCAGTGGTTGGTTGGTCTATCCCATTTTTCTTTTAGAAAATTTGCAGCAGCTCACATAGGGCTCCTAATAATCTCCCATCCAAGAGATTGATCAGGTCCATAATTAATAGCTTCACCAGTGCTACAGCATCAGTTGCTTCTCGGCCATTCACTGGGTTATTATCGAGTTATATGTGGTTTAGATAAGGCTTTGAGAAGTTTTATCTGGATCTAGAAGACAGCCCAAATATTTAGGAGCCAGACATTGGAAACACTGCAAAATTATCAGATACACATATGGAGGCATACATCGGTTTCTCTTTATTTCCTTTCCAGCTAACATACTTAGAACAGAAAGAGATTTGCCTGGGATAAATAAAGATTTTATTAAATAACTCTACCTCTGAATCCCCTAGTCTAGGCAACATGGTTAAATATCTAAATGCCATGGCTCCTGGTACCTAGGATTTGTCAAACCCTGATTTAGTTGGGGTGTGTGTATCTGAAAATAATTTGTTCCCTCTTATCAGAATATATTCAAAATTCCAGATATGTCATTAAGATATAACTCTGAACATTTCTAAAGCTTTTTATTTTACCTTGTCAGTAATGCTTTTTTGGTCTTTTTTAATATTTCAGCCCAGCTGTTCTAAGAGAAACATACAGAACACCACAGAGTAATAAGTGTAGTATGTATTTTTGTCTTTCATTGTTTGCTGTATTAAAAGAAGTATGTGTTTACTCTAAGAGCTGACAGTGACTTATTGACTGATTTGGTATTTTTCAGCACTAAGTAGAAGTTTGCTATGTACACCCAAGCTTTTTGAGGTAACTGCTTTATTCTCAAATTTCTTTTTAGCCACTGGAATAAAAGTTTAGATTTTAATATATATATTTGATACATTTTAGGCTCAGACACAAAAATGTATATCTGAAAGTTTGGGAGCAGAAGTAGATCCTGAGATGTCATGGTCAAGTTCGTTAGCAACACCCCCTACTCTTTCTCCAACAGTAATTATAGGTAATGATAGTAATGTGGTTATGACAGAATCAAAACATGTTGCATTTTATCATGCAGTGATACAAAGTGTTGTGCTGGGAACAGAGTTCTTGTATATCAATACATTCTAATATTAGTTGCAACATAATTACAAATTATTTATGTTTGGAATTTCAGCTAGAGGAAGTGAGTCCGTTTCTGCAACAAAGCAAAATAATGAAAGACTTGCTTTGGTGAGTAACATTAAGGCAAGAATATGCCACAGTAGGCAATGAATGGCTTTGGCTAGATGTCCTTGGCTGATATGTAATTTGTATATGTTAATTTCCTTGTTGTTGATTTTCAGATCATGCATAGCCTGTTCTCCAAGTATGGTAGAAGTCCCAGGAAGAATAGTGTACAGTCTGTATCAGGAATAGAAGATCTATGCACAGATATTGACAGCAAAAGCCACAGTAAGCACTGGTTCTTAGCTATTGGATAGATAAGATCTATTGGATCTTGAATTAAAATGCTCCTAGTTCTGCAACTCTACATTTATGCAAGTTAAAAAGTGCCTATAACATACAAATATTACTGTTCCTGAAAAGTGCAAAGTTTAAAAATATTTTTTAAAAATGTAATGCAAAACTCTATAAACATCACAATGTAGTTTTGGTATTTGGCATAATCCTCTCTGTTCTAATCTAATTAATGCTTTAAATACTTAAATTTCACAATATTTGTCTGGTCAACTGACTATGGCCTGGATCCATACTGCTGCTGAGGCTCATCCAGAAATTTTGTGCTAGCCTATTCCTGTCCTATTACAGACTTGCCCCACAGTTCGAAAGGCAGTTAGCCATGCAGCATACAGGGCTGTCGCTTAAGAAAAACAACTCTAAAGCCCTGTTCACCTCTCTAAAATAGTTTCAGTTCTTTGGTTCCTATTTAGTGTTAGTTTTGACTTGTCAAATGCCAGTCCTTCTTAGAAATGCTTTACGTATACTGGAATGTATAGTATTAATGAAATATATAGTATAAATTAAATATATCCTTGATATAAAGTTGCTTCTTATGTTGATGGTTATGTACTTTATTTACAGATTTTGGAAGGTTATTAGAAGGCTCCTTTGGTATCAGTAGACTTTCCAGTAAGTTAGGTGAAAACCAAAAGCTGCCAGATGATCCAGAGGATGACGATATGGATGAAGCTGATATTTCTGTTTGTCTTGCCAGTGGTAAAGCTTTTCTAAGAAAAGTAAGAACAGTCAAATGGAATAAGAAGAAATGCTTTGATAAAATGAAACATAATGAAATGGACGAAGCAGTTAAGGTTTCTAATGAATGCAGTATAACAGACTATGAAAAAGAGGTAAACACTTCCAAGTGTGATCTGCAGAAAGCTATTGTTCCCCAAAACAGCGTACAAAAACACTCTGAGAATCAGAATGGCATACACACAGAGGAGGAAATAACATCATCTTTAATTTCTCCATGGTCTCAACTAGACTTGTCCGGTCTTGAAATAACACAACTGGAAAAAGTGTCCTCATGCCAAAGTGGATTGTCTTCCTCCTTAGATGTAAATAAATGTTCTCAAGATAGGTTACCATCTAATGACAAAGTTTCTGCTGCTACTACTACTTTAGAGCCATGTATATTAAAGACATCAAGTCTAATAAAAGTTCACAAATTACTGAACATCAGTTCTCCAGAAAAACTACCAGCTCCTGAAATCTCTCCAGCACCTATTGCAATTGTGAGGCAGGAAAGCCTAACTCTGGTGAAAAGTGGTGAGGATGAGCAGGCTTCTGTTGTAAATATGTCAGAGAGTGATTCGTTCTTAATGGAAAATACAAATTATACAGAATTTTCAGAATGCCAAAGCAGTTGCTTTCATATATATTCAAGAGAAAATGGTAAAACTTCCTCTGGCCTTGCTGCAAGTAATACTTCAACTCGATCTGCTAGTGGTGGCGAACTCACAGGCTTGAAAACCAGCAGCTCACTTTCCAATTTGAAAAGACGACCCAAACAATTTATTTATACAGTAAATACTACACCAGTATATAGGGAAGAAGGAACCACACAGAGAGATGGATCTTCTGCTTGTCCTGCACCAATGCACACAAATTTAAATTTTTGTGTGTCTCAAGTTTCAAAAGCAGCCGTTGGGAACGAAGGTACAACTTGTATATTTCTTTGCATTTGAACCTAGACTTGCTCAGGTGAAATGAATCTCAAGCATGGGATCTTTCCTGTCCCCTCTTTCTTACTTCAGCCCTTTGAGGACCCCACCTCCCAAGTCATGGGACCCTCAAATGGTGTGCAGCACAGGCTGCAGTGAGAGGGATTCCCAGTAATTGGGTGGAGGTACCTTCTGTTCATACACAGTATCTCTGCCCAATTTCTAGGCATTCCCTCCGCTACTGCTGCCCTCTGTACTATAACCCCCGCCATTCCTGAGGGTCCCCAAGCCTCATGAGTAGCTTTCTGGAGGGCTGCTGTGAGCAGGAGACGAAGAGGAAAGATCTCTTGCATGAGCATTGTTCCACTCTCACAAGCCCGGATCTAACCCACTGATCAAAACCTAAACCTTGTGCTTTCCTGTGTTTATCATGTCTCTGTTGTGAACTAGGCATTGATGTTTTGTGTGTGTGTACGTACACGTACACACACACACACACTTGCTTTATTCATTTCTGTTCTTTCTTTAAAAGTCAATTATATGTTTCAGGATATAAGGTTCCCCCACCCCCAAATAGCACATTCTTATTTTTATATATTGCTTTTCAACAAAAAAAAAAGTTCTCAAAGTGTTTTTCATAAAAAAAGAATAATGAGAAGATGATTCTCTAGACCCAAAGGGCTCACAAACGAAAAAAAACACCACGCAAGATAGACACCAGCAACAGCCACTGGAAGGATGCTGTGCTGGGGTTGGATAGGACCAGTTGATCTTCCACTACTTAATACGAAGAGAGCAACCACTTTGAAATGTGCCTCTTTTCAGGAGTTAATTAGGGAAGTAGTACCTAGTAATGGGTGAATAAGACTCTATGAGAAATAAGCCTCTACAAATAGTCAGGGGCTTCTATACTGCCACACTGAAATGTTTACATTTTTATTCCCTGTTTTGGTTTGTTATCTTTTAGTGACTTTGTAATCAGATACAAAGCCAAAAGCCTATATTTTGTTGAGCAAGCATGCCTTGAGGGAAAAAAAGAGGTTAGATAATCACTTAGGGAAATAGCTTTCTCAGTAATGGAGTGCCACTGAGGAGTAAGATTTATTTTAAAGAATCCAAAGTAGAAACTCATCCACACTAAATTACTCATGAGTAGTCCCACTGAAATAATAAATCATTAGTCATCTGTATTATTCATTCTCCTGGGTGTGCCTTAGAATGTGCGTCCTGGTGCCCAGCTGATTGGCTGGGCAGCAGAGGTGCCTGATTGGCTGAGGCGCACCCAGGAGGCAAGCAGTGGGCCCAGCCCGGCCGTGGAGGCCAGGCAGTGGAAGTGCGCCCAGCCACAGAGGCCAGGCCGCAGAGTTTGGAGGGGGGAAGGCAGGAGAGGAGAGAAGAGAGAGGGACAGTAAGAGAGTGGGGCAGGAGTGAGGGGAGAACAGCCGGCCCCAAAGAGCGCACAGATGCTCTGTGCGGGTCAGCTAGTAACTCACTAATTTCAGTGGGGCTACTGATGAGTAATTTAGTTTGGTTATTGGGCACAGTGTCGAAACTTCTCAGGCATCTCAAACATGGAGAAGGAAATATTTAGTAAATTCTTATACTTTCAGAAGCATTTTAGGTATAACATGAATTTGTTGCAGCATGCCTCCTAGCAGCAAGACACTAAGAAAATGGATTTAATTTACTAGACAACCCCAAAAGAAATCATTGAGAGAGGATATGTTGTTAAATAATGGCTTAATTCCACCTAATGTGATTTTTATGGCTTGGTTTCTTACAGGGCAAACTGAAGAAACTTCAGGCATTAATAAGCATGCTGTTGAAGAAATACAGAAAAAAGAGCCTGAGAAAAGCTGTGCTTTTCCTAACATGTCTCATGACACTCCATATAATAAAAAATCAAGCATAAAAAGTAACTTTACAGATAAGTCGTCAGTATTTCTGCAGACAGACAGCAAAAAAGAGATGGTTCTGCCTCCCAATCTTATAGCTGCTAATCTGAGAAAAGAGCCAAGTGAACATAAATTCCATGCAATTACTAGCAAAGATACTTCAGACAGAGTAAGTGGAGGAAAATGTGCCAATCTCATACATTTCAGTTCACTGCAAGAAACAATTCCTGAGGAATCTACATTGACAATGCAAAGACTGAAAATGGGAAATGAGCAAGCAGCTTTGGACTTAATTTGTGCAAGTGGTGCTCAGGTGGCTGAACTTGAATATCTGTCAAATAAAACACCCAAACCTACTATAGATGACCTTTCTAAGGTTTTAATATTGGAGAAAAATGTAGACTTGAGACAGCCTCCACCATTAGATTTAAAAAACAATGCCGAGGATAATCAGCAGAGAGGCTTAGGATGTGCAAGTGATAGCAAAACCCAGAGTTTTGGAGGCTTCAAAACAGCATCTAATAAACAGATACCACTGTCTGACTGCAATGTTAGAAAAGGTAAATTGTTGTTCAAAGACATACAAGATCAATTTCTTGAAGATTTTCCCAGTGATGGAATGCAGAATATTTCAAATACAGATGCACAAGAAAATGCTGAGTTTTCTTCAGTGGTGAGAAATAACTTGAATAAAGACTCATCCAGTTTTTCACATGTTTCGGATTCTCGGATGAACCTTATCGAATACAGTGATACACAAAGCATTTTTCCTGAATATGCCAATTTGTCTTTTCGAAATGTGCTTCAAAATCAGCAGCCTGAAGGAAAACCAAACTTAACAGCAAGCCAAGAAGCTGAAGTTACTGAACTCTCTAATATATTAGAAGAAACAGGTAGTCAGTTTGAATTTACACAGTGTAAAAAGCAAGGGACTGTCCTATGCAATAGTACTTGGAAGGTGTGTGGAAGCATTGAGGATAATGAAATAGGCAAATTGGCTATGAATTCTGAAGTGCTGAATGGTAATGATTCTAATGGAAATTTCAAAACAAACATTCAACGAAGCTATGATCTGTCTCCTAGTAAGGATATAGACACAACTGAGGAATCAAAGATGGAGAGACAGAGCAATGAAGAGGCTTCACCCTCTAATTCACCAACCAGAAAATGGAATAAAGCTCATTTTGTCCCAAATGTTTCATCACATTTGCCGTTCAGATTATCTAGTCTTGGGGACTGTAGTTCAACTGTGAACAAAGGCATGGACTCTCCTGGTGAGATCAGTCACAAAACTCCAGAACTAGTTGGTGATCTTTATGGAGTGGTTGAAATGTTTAACCCTCACAAAACTGATATCCATAGTGTGTGCTCAAATAGAAGTAATAATTGTTGGAACAACCACAAATATATGAAACAGAAAGGCACCGATTGGCAGAGTCAGTGGGTCAAAGAAGTAAATGCTGAGTACACGACAAAAAATAATACAAAAGACACTGTTACCTTTGTGAAGGAAGGTATGCAAAATAAGTCAAGTCCTATAAGTTATAATGAAAGCAATATTATTCATATATCTAGTACTACAGAGGTAAACCTAAAAATTATTCAGAAATATTCTGTTGATGTGACAGGAAATCAACTGTCTTCTGTTGAAAATAACCGCAGCATCTTAGTTTCACGTCACTTTGTAAACTGTGGAGAAACTCAGTGTAACTATAATTTGCAAGAAACTTTGTCTGATCTAACATGTTTAGCTGAAGTTGCTAAAACTGAAAAAAAAGTTACTTTGAATAATGTAAATGGAAAAGAAAACCTTAACTCTAATCATGAAGAAGAAAGAATAAACAATCCAGAAAGTGATAATGTACTACAGAGTTTTCATACTGTGGTTGATGGGAACATATCTGCACAAAAGACTAAAACACTTCATTTGTTGGCTGGCTCCCATGTAGGTGAAGACCTAGATAATATATCTTTGTTTTCCAGTGAGAAGGCAGATATTGATAGCAAGAAAGGAACTATTACTTCTGTCAGAAAGAGTATTGGCTTAAATAAAAATGAAACCTTTTTTGGCACCAACCATCAAGAAGTCCTTAATATCGGAAAAGAAAAGCAGAATAGCTCAATGGGTTTTCATACAGCGAGTGGTAAGCAAATCACGATCACTGACAAATCTTTAGCTAAAGCAACACGCCTTCTTTCTGAAGAAATCTTTTCCCCAGAAAAGGACAATGCTCTTAATAATCTTGCCAAACCTTGCATTCAAGCTTCAGTGAAAGGGAAAAAGAACGAGGAAATTACTACAGTAAGAGAGGCATTGGGAGAAGGAACTGAAAAACACTGTAAAGAACTTCTAAATCTTCAAAGTTATTTTGAAGTTCCTTTAAATCAGTTGCCAAACATTGTGCAGACTGAGAATCCTGAAAACATTAAGGAACTTTCACTAGAGATTAATGCATCTGAATCCGATCTCCTATTTCATATTGGAAGGGGAGAAAAATATACCATAAATGAGGCATGTACCTCAAGCAAAAATGACATTTCAAAAACTGAATGTATTGCTGCTGATGTGGAGAAACATTTGAAAGAAGAAGGGTCAGGTATTTATGCAAAACAAGATCTTCAGCACTTGTCATATAGAAATACAAGCAATACACCACATGATGCATGCAATGAGAAAAACTTCTTCTCCGGTAATTTCACTGATATTTCCCAAGAAACATCATCCAAAAGATCTAGTACAGAAAAGAATTTTAGACAGTCCGAAGAAACTTCTAAAAATGAAAGTTGTGCAATGCAGAAATGTAACTTAAAATTATTAGATGCCAACACTTTACAGAAAAATTCAGCTGGTGAAGTAGCAGCTTCAACATCAAAATTATCAAAGGCTGCATTTAACACAGCAAGTGGCAAAATTGTTGGAGTTTCTCAGGATGCATTAAAAAAGGCCAAACAGTTGCTTCGTGAAGACTGCTATAAATCTGTAGTACAGGACATCGAATCTCATTTTGATGAGAGCAAACATGATGTTTTAGAAAGCCATTCTGATGCCTTGGACAATGAAGAGTGTACTATTTCTGCTAATACTAACTTCTTGACTGTAGAGAAAACTGCTGTGGAAAATTCTATTGTACCTCAGCTTTCCAAAGCCAAGGAATACTACTGTGGAGATGAGCAAATAATACAGAATACTGGATTTATATCTTTATATCCTGAATCAAATTCTCAGATTTTATGTTTGCAAATGAACTATAATACACAGACCTCCAACAAGTTAAACTGTACCAAGTTAGACTTCTCTACAGATAACTGTAGTTTTTTTAGCACAGCAAGTGGTAAACCTGTACAGTTATCCAAAGAATCATTAAAGAAAGCAAGAGTAATTCTTTCTGAAATTGAAAACAATGATTCATCAGCTCATCAGAGGAGCATATCAGATTGCAGTTACAGTTGTGATAAAGTATCCTCTGTCAGGAACAAAGCAACCCCTAAAAAAAGACTTACAAACATGGAGATACATTCAAATATTCCTTGTGGCTTTAGCACAGCAAGTGGAAAGCAAGTGCAAATATCTAAAAAGTCTCTACAAAAAGTCATGGGACTCTTCAAAGAATGTGATGAAGATGATCTAAGTAGTAATAGTTTCTCTGTGAATCAAGAGAGTTTGAGGCAAGACCATATTTTACCCATAAAACCTTGCGCAACATTTGAAGACAACGTTGCTTCAAACTTTAAGCCACAAGAGAAATGTGATGCACTTCATTTAACCACAAACAATCCTAATGAAAAGAGGACTTCTAACAACTTAGTAAGCATTAAAATGCCTATGTGCATGTCTCATACTGAGGAGATCAAACAACCGGCAGAAACAAACCAGATGAGTAGAATTGATACAACATGTGATACTATAACCAAAGGAAATCTGGATTTTCATTGTCCTGCTTACTCCCAAACCCCAGAAAATTACTTAGAAATAGAAACATCGGAAAGTGCCAAAGCATTCATGGAAGATGATGATCTCACTGATTCAGAAGTGCAGGCAAAAAAACCAAAGTCCCATTTGGTTTCTGGGAAAACCAATAATTATCTGTCCAGTACAAAAACTGGGAAAAGACACATGGAAGAAGAAAACACACTTGGTAGGTATATTTTTAAAAAAACCATCCCAATCCTATGCATCTACTTTGCAGCACTACTACTGATTTCAATTTAATGTAATTACAAAATAACTGCATTTAATAAATGCTTTCTCAGAAAGTGCATTACTTGAATTCCACATTTGCCAAGGTAATAGGAATTCAAAATTGGACACTTGCAAGGGAAAAATATTCTGCAACTGGCAATTCTGTTCTGCAAATGCCTGTCGCCAATTGGAGAATGCCAGTTTTGAACCCCATTGGTGGGGAGTTGCAGGGTGGAATGGTTTGTATAGAAGAATCAGATGTGGTGGTGATAAACAGCCCTCTCAATATTGGGAGAAAACACATGGCTTTGGGAAGAGTCTAGTTAAGCTGTTAGGATTGCGATCATTGTGCATCTTTTACTCTTCAAGTTTTAATATGAGATATGTTCACATTTTTGAAAAAGTTGTTACAGATCAATCCAAATGTACTTCATAAATATTTTGAGGATTAAAGCTTCACAAACACGTATAGTATGAAAATACATCTAAGAACCTAGATCTCAGGAAATTAGGCCTAGATCTCAGGAAATTAGGGCTACTGCCTTCAACAGAATCGTGACAAAGTACTCTTTGAACGAAATTTTACTCTCGTACTATAAGAGCATCATGCAGATTAACATAGCCAAAGGTACTTCAAAACATTTGATTTTACTAATATATTCCAGAGAGATTACTTGAAAGCACTTATTGTGGTTCATTTGAGAAATGTTACTGAAAAATCTTATTACAATCACATTTTTAGAATCAATAAGGACCAGATTCAAACATCTTAACCAATGTGATTATAGTTTTTTAATGTTGTCAACTTCACAGCCACTTCCTAGTGCTTACATTGTAATGTAAATGTCACAATGAGCCTTTAACCATTTAAAACACTTTATATGATTTGATTTCTAAATAACTTCCCAATGTTATGTTTTTAAGGCTCCAAAAAATACCCGCCTTCCTCTAGACGAAGGTAAATTTTCATGTTTAGATCTTCAAACTGTTTAGTAATATCTCAGTTCCATAAATCCACCAATGTAAACAGGTCTAGATATTTACACTGGATAATATCATAAGACTGCAGTCCTGTGCATACTTACCTGCAAGTCAGCCCTATTGAACTCAGTGGAATTTAATTCTGAATAAATGCACAGAATCAGACTTTGTGTTAGTTACAAATGCATTTTCAATTATATTAAAATATTTTTCTTTTTAGTAAAAATAGATCTAGATCGTGATCTGTTGTAATCATAAGGAAATGGGTTCTGTGCCTGTGCAGGGACCTTGCGGGCTGATTGAATAGCTCCTCATGATGTCCCGCCCTGCCTGCATGTGCTGTGTTGAGATCGTTAAAAGTGGCGGTTGGGGCATCTCTCCTTCAGATTCTCTTTGACCGCCTAAGCATTCAAACCTCATTGTGATAGCTCCTTGGTGTAAAGTTACTTCTCTGGTTTTGATCTTGGATTTGGTATACGGATTTGGATTTGGATAACGTTTTGGCATTGTTCAAGACTTTCTTGTTGTTCTGTGACTGGACTTTGGATTTGGAAAATTGACTTGCTTTGCTTGACGATTGGACTTGAAGAATAAAACTGATCGGTGCTCTCCAACAATGGAGATGAAGAAAACATTCAAGCGCTATGTAAAGTGCCGGGCTAAGCTCCCTTCCACAGACCTCCATGATGCTTGCTTAATGTGCCTTGGGGAGGAGCATAATACTTCAGCTTGTAAGATTTGCTGCTCTTTTTCTAAGCAAACCCGGCAGTATTGAGTGCTCTCTCTTTGGGCGGTGTTATATGATGACGCGCTCCACCCACCTACTCCGCGGCCGAGTTCGTCTTCATCAGATGCCCCTATGAGGACGAAAAAATAGATGTTGGAAGTTAGCCCAGGAGCCTGCGGAACTGCGCTCCAGCAATCTAAAACCGTAGTGGCAGCTCACTCCAAGTCGGGAGGCGATGTTTTTAAGAAACCATCTGATGTCTCAAAGAAGAAGCATAGACATGGGGAACATAAGCGCTGACGGGAATCAGGGAGCGATTCCGATGATGGTGCTGTGCTACCGGCCAGTAAACACCGTATCCCCTCGCTGGCTTCAGTGCAGATTTTCGAAGGCGACTCAGACGGGTTGGTATCAATGTCGAGGTTGCGGGAGACATCAATATCTGATCAACAAGGGCAGCCCACGACATCGACAATGACTCAACAGGCTTCAGCATTGACACAGCATTAACAATAATCCTTCCGGCATCGACATCAACAGCTGTTGCCTCCTTGACTTTGACAGTGAAGCCACTGTCTTCGACACTGACAGCTTCGACATTGATGACTGCGGTGTCGACATCGAGACAGCTGTTAGTGAAACTAGCTTCGACAACGACCGCGACTGCTTCGACATCAGCTGCAGCTGCTTCAACATTGAGAAGGACTCTGTTCAGGTGTCGGCATCAACGACAAGAATCTACCATTTGCTTTCCCCAGCATGCACCCCAATTCAGTCACCATCAACTCCAGCAACACCTGGGACTCAAAAGTGGGTGGCTGAGCCTGCGGTCACTAGTGGAAGACATCAGGATGAGCAGCCTACTTTGCAGGATCTCTTGGACTCGGCATTGAGCACACCATCGGGGTCGACGTTCCATGGTTTCCTGAGCACAGGACTCGACATCGAACAAGAGGAGGAGGATGCGTCCATGCCCCCACCAAGAACACCAACTATTTCACCATTCAGAGTACAGCACATTCCAGTCCAACTTGAAGTGAGAACACTGGTTTCAGCAGCACCAGTGTCGTCGGGGCAGTTAGAGGGACGGGGTGTTTGCTTGCCTCCAACATTACCAGCTCACTCCTGTGGTTTTCGCCATGCACTTCCAGACGATTATGCAGACTACCTTTGATGGAAAGCACAACATGCCCTGCCTGCTGCATGTAGAGAATTGAACCAGCAGCCGGCCTGCAGAACACCCTGTTGTGGTCCCGCAAGCACAGCCAGCTCAGTCTCTTGCGCGGGATGCGGTGCCTGCTGTCCCCCTGCCACCAGGAAAGCCGGCTGAGAAGAGGAAGAGGAAATCTAGTCCTCTGCCTCCGGATGAGCCCTCCTCGCCGGATGACAATTCAGCAGAGGATGAAGTGTCAGATGTATCTGATTCAGATGATGTCAGACAAAGGTCAGATCCTGCATCAGATGTGCCCCCTCAACTTTCAACTTCTCCAATGGAGGAATTGAAGGCTTACCATGCCCTTGTAAGAGATATTGCAGAGGCTTTGGGTATGGATCTCAAGTCCCCGGATGCAGATGTTGTGGACCCAGTGTACAACATGATGCACAAGTCCAAGACTTCCCATCCTGTGGCTCTCACTATGATACCGGCAATTAGCAAAGCTGCCCAGACAGCATGGGGGTCCTCTACGTTCAACACCCACTTCTAGGCGGCTAGAAAACATGTATAGAATCCGTGAGGAAGAAAATGCTTACCTCTTGCTTCATCCGATTCCCAATTCATTGGTCGTGGACTGTGCTACAACATCATGGGGGAGTCGCCACCACACGACACCTGGGAGCGGTGGAAGGAGGGGTGGAAAATAGATGTAATGGGAAGGAAGATCTATAGCACTGCTAGCCAAGCAATAAGAATGGCTAATTATGCAGCGTGCATGGTGCGTTATAATCACCTGTTATGGGATTCCCTCTTGCAGGATTCTACGTCCATGACGCCTGAGGAATTCCAATGGAAGTTCAATGAAATCTTGGAGAAGACTATGGCAATGACACGGCAACAGTTAAGCGCCTTTAAACACCTGGCTGAAACTGAGTTATGCGCAATGGTCATGGCGGTGAGCATGCGGCGTCATGCTTTGCTATGTTCCACGTCCCTAAAACAAGATATGAGGGACAGGGTGGAAGGCCTTGCGTTTGATGGAAAAGGACTTTTCCATGACATGGACACAACAATGGAATCACTAAAGAAATCCAAATTCACAGCACGTACCTTCATGGCATCTTCGGCTGCGGCAGGAACTTCGTCAAAGGCCGCTTTTATTCTTGCCAGAAGCCCTACAAGTATCAAGAAAAGAGAGAATACAGAAGGCAGTACAGACTCTATCAACGTTCTAAGGGATTTGGCCAGAAATGCAGCTCGCCAAAATAAGGACAATGCGAAACAGGTCTTTTGACGGGATTGTCCTTCCACTGCACACAACTTCACTGAGCTGCACTCACAACATTGGCTTAGTACCATCCAAAACCACCAATCATTCCAGGACCCCTGCCATCGGTCCTGTAGTTGCCAGGAATACTATCAGACTGGCAAGCCATGCCCAAGCATGGCACAATATAACATCAGATCGCTGGGTTCTACACATAGTTCAAGCGGGTTATGTGATAGCGTTCAAAGCCAAACTCTCGTTTTTAAGCATACGATTCACCACGGCCATGGCGGTTCTCCAGGAGGAAGTGAAAGTGTTACTGGAAAAGCAAACGATAGTTCCAGTGCAGTGGGTGGACAGGCTATCAGGCTATTACTCCCCGTAATTCCAGATTCTGAAGAAAGATGGTGGGATCAGGGCGATTATGGACTTGAGGGGCCTCAATTACTGTATCTCGACCAAAACATTCAGGATGACGACACTACAGACTATTCTCCCCTTCTTGGCACAGGGGATGTGGGCGGCGACATTGGACCTGAAGGATGCCTACTTCCACATGGGCATCCAAGAGAACCATCGCAAATATCTCAGGTTCACTGTGGGAGAACAGATCTATTAATATACAGTACTGCCTTTTGGCCTCTCGACAGCACCAAGGGTGTTCACCAAAGTAGTGGCAGTAGTGGTAGCCTACCTGAGGACACAGGGGTTGATCGTCTATCCATACTTAGACGATTGTCTCCTTGTCAGCCACGTCAGAGCTGCTAGTCGAACAGATTCAGCTTATGGTCTGCTTGCTCGAGGACTTGGAGTTCAATATCAATTGGAAAAAGTCAAACCTCACCCCTGTGAAACGGTTGAACTTCATAGGTGCAGTCTTAGACTTGGAAAAGCACACGTATTTGCCACAGGAGTGCATCGAGCAGTTACATGCACTTGTACAACAATTTATGACCAAGCCACTGCATCCAGTAGTGCAGGTTCAGAGGCTGCTGGGTCTGATGGCCTCCTGTGCCACAACAGTCCGGTACACACGCCTATGCATGCGAACATTGCAGCATTGGTATCTTCGCAACTTCCGGCCCAATGTGGACAGTCAGAACATGCGTTTGGAAGTTACGCAGATAGTGTTAAGGAGCTTCTGCTGGTGCATGGAGTGGGACAATCTGACTCAAGGTGTCCCATTCGCGCTTTTGGCCCCAACCTGTAGGGTTACAACAGATGCATCGCTGACGGGATGGGAGGCTCATTGTGCAGGCCATTGTGTCCAGGGAACTTGGATGCAGCCCCAAGCCCGCCAGCATATCAACTACTTGGAATTGAGGGCAGTGTTCCTGGCACTAAAAGCATTCGAGCCAATGCTCCAAGAGATGGTTGTGCAAGTGAAGTTGGACAACACGATGGCAATTGTCTACATCAATCGGCAGGGAGGAATGGTCTCCATATCACTCCTTGTCCTCGCCCAGAGGATATGGGAGTGGTGCATACAACATGTCGTCTATCCTATGGCGCTCCACATAAGGGGTATGGACGATCACCTGGCTGACAACCTCAGCCGAGTGGCTGATTGCAACCAGAGGCACGAGTGGGAGATAAGTAGCTCTTACCGCAAGGAGATGTTTGGCAAATGGGGAGTCCCATCGGTAGATTTGTTTGCAACACATGCCAACAGAAAATGTGCCAACTACTGCTCTCATGTGGATATCGGGCTGGGGTCCCTGGGGGATGCATTCCAACACTCTCGGAATGTGGGGCTGCTGTACCTATTCCCGCCATTGCCAATAATAGGACAAGCTCTGGCACAAATTATGAGAGACAGAGCAACGTGCATTCTCCTGGCGCCATGGTGGCCGCACCATCCGTGGTTTGCTCTGCTTCTGCAGTTGACACAGGGGAACTTCCACAGGTTCCCACAAGCACCGTACTTCTTGCAAAGGGAGGAAGGAACAGTTCTACATCCTGAGGTCCAGACCCTAAGAATGACGGCATGGAGGGGTTTTGAGGAACATCCTGTTGAACAGTAGGTGCCTGACAATGCAGCAGAATTACGCGAGCAAATGGAAGTGCTTTATGACCTATATGAAGGACAGGGGGTACCTTACACGCTAGTCCACAACAAGTCCTTCTATACCTAACCTTCCTGAAATTGAGAGGCCTGGCTAATGTGTCAATCAAAGTGCATTTGGCAGCCATTTCAGCGAGGCACAAGGAATGGGATGGGACTACTGTGTTTTCATGAAAGGGCTTAATAATATGTATCCGTCAGTGCGGAAGCCGATAGAACAATCGAGCTTGTTTTTGGTGTGTTCGGCAATAACTGAGCATCCTTTTGAGCCGTTGGCAACGGTGCCCATTAGGCTACTCATGCTGAAAACTGCTTTCCTGGTGGCAATCACATCAGTGAAGCACGTGAGTGAGTTGACAGTACTCCAGGTGGATAAGCCTTTTACCCAATTATTTCCCCACAAAGTGGTCATGTGGCTAGATCCACGTTTCCGAACAAAGATAGTGACTGACTTCCATTTGAATCAAGAGATAGTCCTGCCCGCTTTTTTCCAAGAGCCCAAAACGCCCTTGGAGGTAGTGATCCACTCATTGGATGTGAGAAGGGCCCTTCTGTTTTACCTGCAAAGAACCCACGAAATAAGAAAAACCAGGAAGTTCTTTGTGGGATACAAGGGCAAGTGCAAGGGCCGCCCAATTTCTTGCCAGTGCCTAGCGCATTGGTTAGTGGAGCTGATATTCCTGGCATATAAGTGTCAGGGGGTCGCGCCTCCCAAGACGGTGCATGCACACTCAACCAGGGCATATGTGACGTTGGCAGCCCACCTATTGGGCATCAGGATGTCAGATATCTGCATGGTAGCCACATGGTCCTCTCAACAGCCGTTCATCAAACATTATGCGATAAATTTGAGGATGGCTCAGAAAGCAAATTTTGGAAGAAATGTTTTGAAGAGGGTGTTAGTGTGAGCTTAGGATCGACTGCACCCACCTCCAAGAGGAAGAGCTAGCTAATCACCCATTTCCTCATGATTACAATGGATCATGATCCAGATAAACAGGTTGCTTACCTGTAACTCATGATCTGGAAGTGATTCGTTGTAGTCATAAGCCCCACCCGAACCATCCCCGCTGCAGTCCTTGGTAGTGGAAAAGAACATCAGAATTGAACTGGCAGATCGTCACCCAGGGCAGTCTGCAAGAAATGGAAGGAGAGAGGCCCAACCACCACTTTTAACGATCTCAGCACAGCATGTGCAGGCAGGGCAGGGCATCATGAGGAGCTGTTCAATCAGCCCACGAGGTCCCCGCGCAGGGGCAGAACCCATTTCCTTATGACTACAACGGATCACTTCCAGATCATGAGTTACAGGTAAGCAACCTGTTCTTTTAAAATGTGTATTTTTAGCATGCTGTGTGATACTTGTTCCCCAGGAGAACCTCCTATTAAAAGAAAGTTACTGCCTGAATTTGACCGGTTAGAAAATTCCAACAAATCATTGTGCAAGGTCTCCAAAAGTTCTCCAGAAGGTAATTTTATTGTTCTTGTATATATCTGTGGGTTACATTCATTAATCTGTAATATATATATCTCAAATATATTAATCTGAAAATATATATCTGTGGGTTACATTAATTAATCTGAAATATCTTTGTAGTTTCATTTTTCAAGTTTACCTTCTAATGTATATTCAACCAAGGTTTTGTTCGTACATGTTAATCCTATTTTGCATATAGATCTTCCTGAATGAAATTGCATTCTTCACTCAATGTACATAGAATAATAATGATGCTTAGCACTTATATTCCATATTTCAAGTGTCCAAAGTGCTTCATATATCAGTCGGAAACTTTATAATTGCAATTGAAAGCTCACTGATGTAGTTGTGCTACTGTGGCTTCTTGCAGACAGGTAACAAGTTAAATAAATGTGCCATAGAGTGGAATTAATGCAGTAGAATAAATACTGAAAGACCCTTCTTGCTTAGAGAAAGGTTCTATGCCTGTATTTTTGTGTAAGAAGGACATCTTGGCAAGTGCAATTTGTCATGTAGCAGCAAGAAAAGCTGCACCTACTGTAATTCTCTCTTTTATACAATTCCTAGAGGCACAGGGGCTCAGCTCTTGCAGTGTTTCTGGGAGGGCAACTGAATACCAGAATGAAGGTCATGTTTCAACAGTGATGGTTTTCATCTTTAATGTAGGTGGAGAAAAATATGCCTTAGTTGCCAATTCAGTAAATTTTATTCTCCACTAATTAGTGCAAACCCATAAATCTTCTAAGCTGAAAAATTTCAGAAGTGAATCATTTTTTTTAAACTTGTGGGCAAAGAAACCTATTGAATTGATTTTGCCGATATATTTTTACAATCTTGAACACAGATATCTACATAACATAATATTTTCTTATGTTTTCTTTTTATTTAGGTGTCTTGAATGACAGAAGAAACTTTACCTACAATTTTCCTTTAAAGCCTGTAATCTGTGGTCCCATTAGGTAAGAACAGGCTATAGCTTTGATAACAGATAACTGGAGGTGTGCATATATCTCTGATCCCCACCCCCGGCATTAAAGAAATGTTTTACTAAGTTTTACAAAAGAAGCCTGTCTAGTAGTGCACACAATACTTTTACACTCAGAGCTATGTGACCTTCTGGATTTTGAACTCAAATGCTTAAGAGAAAATGATTCAGTATGCTTTCTTAGCTTGATTCTAGCTGTTGGATTGTTTATAATTTGGTAGCTTGTGAACTGCCTCAGACATGGGATGGAGCTAGATATAAATACAAAACTAAACACTGGAAGGAGTAGTGTGTTAGAAATCAGTAGCAAGCTACTACGGTGTGTGTGTGTGTGTGTATGTGTGTGTTTGTGTGTGTGTGTGTGTGTGTGTGTGTGTTCTCATTTCATTGTTTGTATAGCTTTTGTAGATAATGGCTTGTAGCCAAAGAAGGTGTGGAAAGAGAAAATGTATTAGTGCTTGTTCTTGCACAAGCACTAGCAGAAGACTTCCCATAGTGCAGTATCACAGTGCTCTTGGGTTGTGTTACATACAGTACAAGGAACATGATGAAAAAGGACAATACAGGCTGTAGCATGTACATTCTTGTGGGCCATGAAATGATCTTGACAACAGCTTGTACGAAGTATTGTGCAAAACTGTGTAAATAGGACATCTCTAGAGTGGGTCAGTTTTCTTGCACAACAGTCCTTCACCAGCGGAAGAGGGCTTCTGCTAAATGAAAGGACTCCTTTGGATCCAGGCCATTGTGAGGGGAGTTAAATGTCTGGGTTTCTATACTTATGTTAACAATTGCACTAGATAAGTGTGATAGTGTTAATCTGGGAACAATCAGGCTTATGAAAGTAATCAAAAGCACTTACAACAATGAAAGAGGTGTGCAGTAGCAGTAATAGTTGTTTGCCTAACATGTTCTTGCCAGATCAAAGAACAGTGATATAAAGACTACTTGTTTTGTTAGCATTCACTCATTCAGATTCTTATCAAAATATTTTTAAGTTCTGCAAAAGAACGGGAAGAAGTTTTGAATCCAAACCTTACTACGCCAGACCAAGAATGCAAAGGATCTAAATATAACTGTTTTCAGCAACACATTTCAAAACAGTCTTCAAATGGAACATCGGCTTTCTTGTCTCCGTTTAATAAGCCCTTAACTGAGGAAAACAAGAAAGTGGAAAATCCTATAGCAAAGAGGCCAGCCAGAGTCTTTGTACCACCTTTCAAAACAAAGTCAAGTGTTTCTGAGGATGAAGTAGGTAATGTCAAAGAACATGACTTACTGGGCAGGAAAAATATTGATAGAAAAGAAGAGATAAACTCTGAAATGGTTCATGAAGGCACTATTCAACCAGAAAGCAATATATTTGAAAAGAATAATGCTGCACGAGTATCAGCTGTGAATTCAGAATGCAGAGATACAAATTCAGGTACGTTTAATGTATACTGAGGGGAGGGATTTGCGTGTTGTTTTTTTAATTATGGACTAATGGCATGTGTAAACATGATGATCTCCTCCTTGTGTTATGTGCAGTTCCACATATGGGAGCTGGACATGTGCAGGCCAAACAGCAGACATTTATAGAGCTCATACTGAATGAGGTTCTCCATTCCCTCCTCTTGACTTCCTTTTTGGCACCAAGTGGCTTAGTCAACACATGGAGACAGTGCCTTGCTCCATTCCTTCTTTAACCATCATTGAGTGTGGAGCTGTTGCTGGAACCTTGTTGTCATTTGTTTAATACTATGCTATGGAGAACACTGATCCTATGAAAGAAGCTGGAATTGGCAAAGTATTTTTTCAGAATATCTTCATTCTGTTTCTTCCCAAACACTGAAAATAAATATAGCTGCAGTTACCTGTAACTGCTCTTCTCTGAGTGGAATAAATGGGATCTACTTACACATAAGCCAAACTAATAGGAGCATGCAGCAGCAGCCCCTTTCCCTTCTAACATTTTTGGTGCCAAGCACTCCAGTCAAGGGGTAGGAACAGTGCCTCATCACCACTCCTGTTTCCTTCACAAGGCTGAGGTCATTCTTGTTAGAGGGAAGATGGGCAGGTTGTGAAGTGGCACAGAGTGCCACTTCAAGAACAGCAGTTGCATGTTACGGGCAATTCTGTTTTCTCCTTTGAGGCCTCTGTGCATTCCCACAAGGGGGGAATATGGAGGTCTTATCTAATGGAGGGAGTATAAGCTAAATAAGTTGTTGCTTAGCCTCCAGCTTGTTTGAAAGGTATTGTGTGCTATCCATATTTGTTGCCATCCAGTAGTCCAGATGCTGGATATTTGTTCCAGAGGCACCTCCCACTTTGTCTTTAGAGCCAGTTTCTCTTTTGTCACCACAGCAAGTGGATGCAGGGTCTGGTCTGGTCTGTTTATTTGTTACAGGTCAGTCCAAAGATGTTCTCTGTTGCAGAAATTATTGAGGCTGAGGTTTGCCTTTGCTCTTGATTCCTGACAGCTAGCCTTCTGGTTATATCATTCCCTCCCCCTTTTTGAGCACTCAGAGTATTTATTTTAATTTATTTTTATTTAAAATATTTCTATACTGCCCCAAACTAGCATTTCTGGGCAGTTTACAATGAAAATGGTTTGCAGTGTATAGGCCACTGTCTAGTGAACTAGCAGAAGGAGAATTCACAGGTATGCAAATATTGGATCCAGCATGAGTAGCAGTGCTGGTAAGTGGAAAGTTCACAAAGGTTATGACTGTGGGTCACTGGGTACCTTTCTTCCCTCTGACTGATCACTATGCAGTTCTCTTGCAGCTTGTGTCATCTTTTGTTCATTTTGGTGACCTGTGTGATTTTTTTAAAGAAAAGCTAGGTGTGAACCTTGCTTCTCCCCCTTCACATGAAACAGAAGCTGTGGCTGACATCCAGACAAACGAAGCACTTGCACAGAAGTGTTTAGCTAGTTTAGAAGCATTGTTTAGCTAGCTAGTTTAGCTAAGTCTTGAGCTTGCGTTCACTAGTGTTGCACACGCTTGCCCTAACACACCTGTGGCACTCCTCATATGTTTTGCACAGAATTTTTGTGCAAGAGTGCAATTCCAGAAATTCCCATGATTTAATGCAGGTACTCAATCTTACACTAGTGCAACTTGATTTGTTGCGCAAGTGTTATGTTAGTCTGGATGTCATCCTATACAGTACCTGTAAAACTCTGGCAATCATTTTACATTTTATTTAATTATTTGGATTGCAGTATAAAACTTCAGTGGCTCAGACTGGGATACAAAGAGCAGTGCAGAACTGAGAGCTAGGATAGCAATAAATAAGTTATCAGTACATATTCCATTTTTAATTCAAATTTTTGACTTAAGAACATAAGAACAGCCCTGCTTGATCAGGCCCAAGGCCCACATAGTCCAGCATCCTGTTTTGCACAGTGGCCCATCAGATACGGCTGGAAGCCACAGGCAGGAGTTGAGGGCGTGCTCTCTCTCCTGCAACTGATACTCAGAGGCATCCTGCCTTTGAGGCTAGAGTTGTCCTATAGCCCTCTAACTAGAAGCCGATAGATCTCTCCTCCATGAAGTTATCCAAATCCCTCTTAAAGCCATCCAGGTTGTTGGCTGTCACCACATCCTGTGGCAGAGAATTCCACAAGTTGATTATGCGTTGTGTGAAAAAGTACTTCAGTTTGTTGGTCCTAGATTTCCTGCCAATCAATTTCATGGGATGACCCCTGGTTCTAGTGTTATGCAAGAGGGAGAAGAATTTCTCTCTATCCACTTTCTCCACACTATGCATGATTTTATAGACCTCTATCATGTCTCCCCGCAGTCATCTTTTTTCTAAACTTAACAGCCCCAGTTGTTGTAACCTTGCCACATAAGAAAGGTGCTCTAGGCCCCTGATCATCTTGGTTGGCCTCTTTTGCCCCCTTTTCAGTTCTACAATGTCCTTTTTAATATGTGGTGACCAGAATTGTACACAGTACTCCAGGTGTGGCCGCACTATAGTTTTGTATAAGGGCATTATAATATTAGCAGTTATATTTTCAATCTCCTTACTAATTCTCCCTAGCATGGAATTGGCCTTTCTCACAGCTGCCACACATTGAGTCGACACTTTTAACGAGCTGTGCACCACGACCCCAAGTTCCCTCTCCTGGTCAGTCACCGACAGCTCAGATCCCAACAGCATATATTTGAAGTTGGGGTTTTTTGTCCCAATGTGCATCACTTCACACTTGCCAGCATTGAACTGCATTGCCACTTTGTTGCCCACTCACCCAGTTTGGAGAGATCCTTTTGGAGTTCCTCACAATCAGTTTTGGATGTCACTACCCGAAAGAGCTTGGTATCATCTGCAAATTTGGCTACCTTGCTGCTTACCCCTGCTTCTAGAACATTTATGAATAAATTTAAAAAGCAATGGTCTCAGTACAGATCCCTGGGGGACCCCTCTTCTTACTTCCCTCCATTGTGAAAACTCTCCATTTATACCTACCCTCTGTTTCCTGTCCTTCAACCAGTTAGCAATCTACACATGTACTTGTCCCCTTATCCCATGACTGCTAAGTTTCCTCAGGAGTCTTTGATGAGGAACTTTGTCAAAAGCTTTTTGGAAGTCCAGGTATACTATGTCAACTGGATCACCCTGATCCACACAATTGTTGACATTGTCAAAGAACTCCAAAAGGTTTGTGAGGCAAGATTTCCCTTTGCAGAAGCCATGCTGGTTCTCTCCCAGCAGGGCCTGTTCTTCTATGTGCTTTACAATTTTATCCTTGTGGATACTTTCCATCAATTTGCGGGGAACGGACGTTAAGCTCACCAGCCTGTAATTTCCCGGATCACCCCTGAATCCCTTTTTGAAAATCGGTGTTACATTTGCTACTTTCCAGTTCTCTGATACAGAGCCTGATTGCAGGGATAAGTTATATATTTTAGCAAGGAGGTCAGCAATCTCACATTTGAGTTCTTTGAGAACTCTTGGATGGATGCCATCTGGCCCTGGTGATTTGTTAGATTTCAGTTTTTCCCGATAGTTTAGAACATCAACTCTTGTCACTTCTGTCTAACTCAGTTCTTTAGCTTCCATCCCAGAAAAGCCTGGTTCAGAACAGGTATATGCTCGGTATCCTCTGCCATGAAGATGGACGCAAAGAATTCATCTAGCTTCTCTGCAAACTCCATATCCTACTTAATAATCCCTTCCACTCCCTCATTGTCTAATGGTCCAACCACCTCCCTGGCATGTTTCTTGCTTCTGATGTATTTAAAGAAGTTTTTGTTATTCTCCTTTATACTTTTAGCTAAATGTTCCTCAAACATTTCTCTCCCCACATGTATGCTGAATTTGATAGCACTATGGTCACTGTTCTCTAAAGGGTTGAAGACACTAACATCACGCATCAGGTCCTGGGTGCCACTCAAGATTAAGTCCAAGGTCGCCTTCTCTCTGGTTGGTTCCACGACCAACTGTTCTAGGGCACAGTCATTCAGTGTAGTTAGAAATTTGACCTCTTTGTCATTACCAGACTGTGAATTTACCCAGTCTTTGTATGGGTAATTGAAGTCACCCATTATTACAGCCCTGCCTCTCCTTGACGCCTCCCTGATTTCCTCCTGCAACTCCCAGTCATTGTCAGTGTTTCGATCCGGAGGGCATTAGCATGTCCCCAGTAGCACACTTCCTTTCAGGCCTTGTATTGTCACCCACAGAGTTTCTGTGGAGGACTCCAGTCCACCTAGGTTTTCTAGCTTGTTTGATTCTATCCCTTCTTTAACATACAGTGCTACTCCACCTCCAAGGCGCCCCTCCCTGTCCTTTCTATAGAGTTTATATCCAGGGATAACAGTGTCCCACTGGTTCTCACTGTTCCACCATGTTTCTGTTATGCCCACTATATCTGTTTCTGTGTTAGCAACCAAGCACTCCAGCTCACCCATCTTGGCTCGGAGGCTTCTGGCATTGGCATATAAGCACCTATACGCTGAATCTCTCACCTGATGTATGCTATCTTTCTTTGGACTCTTGGATCAGCTGGCACAGGCTTCTGTCTGCTCTTTATGTGGTTCTGCTCTGTCCCCTTCTGTTTTATCTGAATCCTTTGCACCCTCGCACTTTAAGGGATGGCTTTTGCCCAACTGGATACTGCCCAGCTCCTTTCGGCTATTCCCCAGGCATCACTTTAAAAGCTGCTCTGCAACCTATTTGATTTTAAGCACCATCAGTCTGGTTCCATCTTGGTTCAAGTGCAGCCCGTCCCTTTTGTTCAGGCCTTGCTTTCCCCAAAATGTGTCCCAGTGCCTAACAAATCTAAATCCCTCCTCTCAGCACCATCTCATCTACGCATTGAAACCCCTCAGCAATGCCTGTCTCACTGTACCTGTGTGTGGAACAGGTAGCATTTCTGAGAATACCACCTTGGGGGTCCTGAGCGTCAATACACTACCTATCAGCCTAAATTTGGCTTCCAAGACCTCCCGACTACATTTCCCCACATCGTTGGTGCCAACGTGCACCACGACAGCTGTCTCCTCCCCAGCACTGCCTAATAGTCTATCTAGATGCTGTGTGATGTCCGCAACCTTCACACCACGCAAGCAAATCACTGTGTTTGGTCAACACACGGGTCACAAACTCATCTCTATACCTCTAATGATCAAATCACCTACTACAAAGAGGCCCCCACCCCCCGGAGGAGTACCCCCTGTGCGAGAGGATATGGGCTCATCTTCCATGGAAATGGTCCCTTCTAAAGGAGCATTTCCCTTTTCCTCAGACCGATGTCCTCCCTGCCCAAGACCTTCAGTCTTCCTGACAGCAGTGGAGCTATCAGCCCTGGAGTGGGATGACTTTACCACATCCCTGATAGTCTCATCTGCATGCCTCTCTGTCTCTCTGAGCTTCTCCAGATCCACCACCTTGGTTTCAAGGGAATGGATTTTTTCTCTGAGTGCCAGGAGCTCCTTGCATCAAGCACACACCCATGACTTCTGCCCATGGGGCAAATAGTCATACATGCGACACTCTATGCAATACACTGGGAAGTGCCCCCTCATCTGCTGACTTTCTATCTTCATACTAGTTTTGTTGGCTGTTTACAGTATCTAGAGAGAGATTATTAGAAGGATAGGTCTCCGCTGTGGTAAGCTATTTACCTGTCCAAACAGCCTTTCGCAAGAATATGAGGGAGGGATTTATACTTACATTTTCTTCTCCAATGGGGTCTTTGTGATCACAGGGGCTTGTGCTAGGCTCCCCCGCACACTTCCCGCTAAACTCCTGCAAAACTCCAACGTCCTGTTTGCTATCCCTGTTGGCTGTGCTCTCAGGCCTTCACTGCTTATGTAGAGAGTAGTCTTCCAACTGAGACACAGGATATGAGTCAAAGGAATGTGGGGCCTCCCTCAGCCCTAGCTGACTCCACCCCTCCAGGCAGGGACAAACAAAAACACTGGAGTTTACTAGCAAATGCTAGCCCTGGCAAGTCACACACACACTCTCTTATCCCTTAAAGAGAAACCTCAAAATCTCCCCTCCACCTGTTAGTTTGAAGGGCAGAAAGACTAGATGTTCTGTTTAGAAAAGCTTGCTCACCTCCTCAATCTGTGTCTGCTCTTCACAGACTTATTCATCCATCATGTGTAAAACTATTCTTATGAGTGCTTAAGTGCTTTTAATTGTGACTATTTTGATGAGTAAATTCTGCCCATGTATCGTCATCCGTTTAAGAAGCAGCAGTATATTTGCAAATATTAAAAAAGCTATCTCTGTATACTCGGCCTATAGGTGTATTATTTATTTGATAGGGAAAGTTTAAGAAAGTTTCATTCTAAAGATTCATTTCTCAACATTTGTGTGAATATATCATCCCACAGTACTGACATGATGTTGCATCTTGTGATATGCTGGTGTGGAGAAATTTAAGTGGTTAGGCTGCAGTGCCAATATCCTGTATTCTACAATAACACGGCAGATTTTAGTGACCCTTATGCCAAAATAAGGACACATCTCGGTAACAATCTTATTAGTAAATATTTATTGGAAATTATGTTGTGTGCTCGTGTAATAAAAAATCTCAGATTTTGTCAAGACTGTATTTGGATTAACATGGTGACTTCTAAAAACACAGCACTCTCCTGTGCATGTCTGAAAATTTTATATTAAATTACAGCAGATTCATTCAGATGTGATTCTGTTTTTCTTGACAGATTTAACAAAAGCAATAGCAAATCTTCAGTATGCCAGAAATCTACAGGAAGTGAGACTTGCAAAGAAACAAAGACAAAGAATTCGCCCACAGTCGGGAAGCCTGTATCTTGAGAAAATATCTGCTGCTTGTAGAATTCCTCTTAAAGTTGCAGTGGGAAAGAAACCCCCTGGTTCTTATGTCAATGAACAGGTATCTGTGTTCTGTATATATATATTTGTTTTTAAGTTTAAATGATTAACTAGTTTAACTGGAAGCCTCAATAAATTCCCTTTGCTCCAGGAGCCAGTCAGCCCTCCTACTGCATGGGCGGGGCAGGGTGTAGAATTGATGCTTCCCTCCCGCAAAGCCCTCTCTTCCATGAGGAGGCAGACCCACCCTCTGCTCCAGGGAGGAGGGCAGACTTGCCGCTGACCCCCAACAATGTCCTCTGCTCCAAGGAGGGAGTCAGACGTCCCACCTTGCTTGCTCACTTCTCCTCCTGATTGCATCCATCCAACTGAGGCAGGCAATGGACAGACATGACCAAGAAAAAGAGTGAGTAAGCAGTGCAGGGGCAAGTTGCTCCTTCCTTTTTCCTGGTCATGTCCTGGTTCAGGCAGGCAATAGGCTAGTGCTGCCAGCAGAAGGAGGAAGCAACCCTGTCCCTGCTTTGTTTGCTCACTCCTTCTGAAAGCAGCCATCTTTCACCTGGCTGAGGCACCATGCTTAAACTTCCAGTCACTGTGGTGAGCTGGCGCCTGGGAATGATCATGCCTTGGTTTAACATATCTGCAATTAAATTACTCCATGGATATTTAGATATAGCTACTGAAATTTGGTAGGGATCCATGGCCTCTCACAACTGGTTCTTCTGTGCCTGCACAGGAGGCCCGCGGAAGAATCTATAGCTCCGTATAGGCGCTCTCCAGCCCTTTAATGCATAGTGATATCAGAGCCTACAAAGCTCGCTGCAGAGCGCCTCCCTCTTCATTTCCTTCTCATTTGCCATGTTTGCTACCTCGGGAAGGATCTGCTACTGTTCCCTCATTCCTGTGAGAAAGTGAATATTGTTATTTGGACTGTTTTCCTGGTTTTGGGTTGGTTTTGTTTTTCTGACAGCTCTTTATCTAACTCTCTGTGCTTTGACCTGGACTGTGTTTTTGACTATTCTTCTCTGTCTCAGATTTACTGCTCTATTTGGATTTTTTGACCTCTTACTGTTTTTGATTGACTGCTCTCTGGACTTGGCAATTTATCTCTGATTAGGCTGACCTCGGATAGTTTTTTGGACTTGGCTATGTCTACTTGTAAAAGTTTTTAAAGATTTGCGACCGGCAGGGGCACTATGCCCTCCTCTGACAGCCATGCTGACTGCCTCGTATGTTTGGGGGCTAGTCATAGGAACATAGGAAGCTGCCATATACTGAGACAGACCATCAGACTATCTGACTCATATACTGAGTCAGACCATCAGACTATCTAGCTCAGTATCGTCTTCAAGTCTGGCAGTGGCTTCTCCAAGATTGCAGGCAGGAATCTCTCTCAGCCCTATCTTGGAGATGCTAGGGAGGGAAACTGAAACCTTCTGCTCTTCCCAGAGTGGCTCCACACCTGAGGGGAATATCTTCCAGTGCTCACATGTGGTCTCCCATTCATATGCAATCAGGGCGGGCCCTGCTTAGCTAAGGGGACAAGTCATGTTTGCTCCCACAAGACCAGCTCTCCTCTCATCGTAATACGTCTCATCGTAATACCTGCCAGATCTGGATAGTGGTTCCAGAAATTCATAAGAAATGGGTTCTGCACCTGCACAGATCAGCTTCAGCTGGAATTCGTTAGCTCCTCGTGACACCCGCAACCGCCGGCTGCACGTGACTGCAGTACCCTCTAGTGGCAGTTAGGTGTTCCTTTACCCAGTTTCTTGATGGCCGACTAGTTTATCTGGCAAACGTAAGTGTTTCTGTAGCCTATGTCCAATTATGCATCCATTAGTGTAGTAGTACTGCAGTAGCTTGTTACCTATGCAGCGGGGACGGACAGACGGGTTTTATGAATGTCATGGAACCACTACCAGATCATCGGTTACAGGTAAGCAACCTGTTTATCTGGATAGTGGTTCCAGAAATTCATAAGAAATAGGTGAATTACAAGCTACCCAGTTGGTGGTGGGTTCCACAAGCTACTGCAGTACCCTTTTAAGGACCGCCAGTCCAAATTCGGACGGACACTGCCCTTCTACAGGAGAGCTGCACGAGAAGCATGCTTCGTCCTCAAGACCGAGTCTGACGATCTCCGCTTTGCTGAAGCCGCACTCAACCCCGAATTCGCCTAAGTCGTCAATGCTGTCTACCATTAAGACCCTGTCACCTTCTACAGAACAGCTGACCACCTAATATTTACCTTGGCCTTCGTCTTCTTCCAAGCCTTTTGGTTCCGGCCCCCTCGGCGTCAAGGGACTTCAGCACTCCAGAACATTCCTTGACGTTGGTGCACTCAGCACTGACTCCACAGGAGCTGACCCCTACTCTTTCGGCTCTCAGGCGTTTTATTTATTCAGTCTCTGTGCCTCCTGTTTTGGCGTCGACCTCAGCTCCCATCGGCTATATCCTGGAAGGAATGCTTCCACTTTTCTGCCTCCCTTGTCCCAAGGGACCCTCTGGACTATAGCAGCTCCCCAGGGGCCTTTGACCCACTGCATTTGCAGGCAAGGGAACATTCCCATTCACATTCCCTTTACAGCTCACCGGCATTGCCATATGACTTCCAAGAATATAGGCTATGGAAATCAATGTGTCTCCAGGAGACTCTTCCAGCACTTTTACGCAGAGTCTGACTGCTGAGAGGAGCTAGAGCACTCGGCCGTGAGGTATCTATGCAGGCTCAGTACCCATTCTTATGGATTACAATGGATCACTACCAGATCAATAGTTACAGTTAAGCAGCCTGTTTATCTTTTTAAATACCCCCACACACGCCGCTGCCCTTTCGAGGCCTGCTACACCAATGCCCAGGACTCCATCACCTACACCTGTGCTGCCAGTATTGCCTGAGCTCCCATCTGTGCCTGCGCCAGGTCCAGCAGCTCCTACAATACCATCTGTACCTGCTAAGCCTGTTCCTCCTGGGGGTCCCCATCCCAGGACTCCATTACCTGAAGATCTTCATACTGATGGGGAGTCTTCTTTTGTGTCTGACTCTGAGGTCTCAGAAGCTCCACTGGGCACATCACAGGACGATAATGTGGCAAACCAACCATCTAATTCTCCGACGGAGGAGACTAAATCCTACCAGGTGCAAATACAGGAGATGGTGAGGACTTTAAGCCTGGAAGCACCCCCTCCTGAGGATATAATCAAAGATCCTGTTTATGGCTATCTTTCTACCACATTTGTAGCTCACCCTACTGCATTGCCCATGCACCCAGTGCTGGTTGCTGCTTCCAAAGCGACTTGGTGTGCTCCAGTGACATCCACTCTTCCTTGTAAAAAGATGGAAAATCTGTATCTGGTCCAAGTGGCTTCTTGCCTGTTTCTGTTCAAACATCCTGCACCAAACTTGCTGGTGGTAGACACTGCGCTGCAAGCAAAGTCCACATGGAAATATTCAGCACCAGTGGATAAGGAGGCCTGGAAATTGGGCTCTATGGCAAGAAGGTTCTACTCCTCTGCTTGCCTTTCCCTTAAAGTTGCCAACTACTTGGCCTGTATGGCCAAGTATCAGCAGTCCCTCTGGGACACATTGAAAGAGGACGTTGCTGGTCTTCCTGAGTCCTTTAAGGCCAAATTATCTTAGAGAATGCCTTCTTCTGCACGATCCCCACCGCATGTTAAGGTCATCTGAGAAGGTCCGTCTTCAGTTACTACTGGCACGTCTGGTGGCAACTCAGAAACAGGCATTCTCTGTAGCTGCTCCTGGACTGTGGAATGAACTCCTGGCAGAAATCCATAGTCCGAGTTTATTGTTGGCCTTCAGGAGAACCCTTAAGACCTATTTGTTTGGCCTGGCCTTCCAGGGTTTTTAAACTGTAAAGGTTTGGCCTGGTTTTCCAGGGTTTTAAAAATTGTTCTAAATGTTTGAATAATGGTTTTATGTTTTTATAGTTTTTGATTTTAATAAATAAAACTAATTGATTTTAGTTTTATTTTAATGTATACTGCCCTGAGCCACTTTTTGAAGGGCAGTATAGAAATTGAATGAATGAATTCCTATAGACACTCTCCAAGTCTGCTGATCTTACCAGACAGCATCTGAGTACAGCTAAACACCTGACGGAAGCTGAGTCCAAAGTGCTGGCTGGGTCCATTGCTCTCTGTCACCGTGCCTGGCTCAAGTCCATGCCTTTAGAGCCAGGCATGAAAGATAAGATTGAAAATCTGCCATTGGGCAAAGGACTATTCTCTAAAAACACAGATGAGACAATGGAGAAACTGAAAAAAGTCTAGATATACCACTAAGACTTCCGTTCAATCTCAAACCTCGTCTTCTCAGCACAGGTACCACCCTAACTTCAAGCAGCGTTACCAACCCCGGCCTTCCTAGGACAGGGGAAATTTTAGATGTGGATCTAGACAGTACACTACGTGCCCCTTCCATCAGTGCCAAAAGGGCCAAGAAAAATCGAAGCCTCAGGACCAATCCAAGCAGTCCTTTTAACAATGAGGACCTGGAAGTAGCTATCCCCCTTCCCTCAGCCTCTGTCTCATCCCCTTCCTCCCTCCCTTCCTTCCTGGCATCAAATGACACCAGACGCTGAGTGTTGTGCATAGTGGCCAGTGGCTGTGCTGTTGAATTTCACTCTTTACCCACCCGTGAGGGCATAAAATACACCCACTCAACTCCTTTCCTTAAAGAAGAGGTTTCTTCGCTGCTCCAAAAAGATACCATAGAACCAGTTCCATCTTCTTCCATGCATTCCAGCTATTATTCCAGATACTTCCAGGTTCCTAAGCATGATGGTGGATCCGTCCCATCCTGGACTTAAGGTTGTTAAACAAGTTTGTCAAAACTTCCAAGTTTTGCATGATCTCCCTGCAGTCCATTCTTCCATTGTTGTGGGAAGAGGAGTGGTTTATGCCCCTAGACGTAAACGACGCCTATTTCCACATCTCCATAAGGCCTCGGCATCACCAGTTCCTATGTTTGTGCCTGGACACAAGGGTGTACCAGTACAAGGTTCTCCTGTTTGGCTTTTGTACTGCCTCTAGAGTTTTCACTAAGTGCATGGCGGCCATCATTTCCCATCTGTGTGTACAGGGTGTCTCTGTGTTCCCCTCTCTGGATGACTGACTTATCACAGCTAGAGAGAAGTCTACCCTGTTGTTCAGCCTGCAACTTACTCTCTCTCTCTCCTGGCAGATCTGGGGCTCAATGTCAACCTAAAGAAATCTGTCCTGAACCCCCAGCATGTCATTCAGTATATCGGTGCGATCCTGGATGCTGACCAGAAGCGTGCATACTTACCTGTAGAATGCATCTGGGCCATTTCCTCCATGGTGATCACTTTCCAGTCTTCCCCAAGCAATGGGTTTGGTCCATCCAACGTCTGCTGGGTCTCATGGCTTTGTGCACCATGACTGTGGCAAATGCACTCTTGAGGATGCAGAGACTACAATTGTGGCTGCTGTCTGTCTTCCGGCCGAACCTAGACAGTCAAAACAAGTGCTTAGTCATGTCAGAGAATGTCTTGTGAGACCTGCTCTGGTGGTCCCTGCCTGATTCCCTTTCTCAAGGGGTTCCCTTTCAGGAACTAATCCCTATAATATCAGCCACTACCAATGCCTCCATGCAGGTTTGGGGTGCTCACTCTGGTTTCCTCCAGGCTCAGGGCCTTTGGAACTCCTAGCAGCAGGAGTTCCATATTAACTTCTTGGAACTCCTAGCAGTTTTCCTTGCTTTCAGGACAAGGGAACACTTAGCTCTTAGAGCCATGAGCTCACTTACATGTCTTATAGACGTGATGGACACAAGGAAGGCAGTCCTTAGGCACAGCAGTTTCACAGAGGCAAACAAGAGGGATTCAAAGGGGGCCTCTGTAAGCATGGACAGTACAAGGGAGACACTCCAAGGCTCAACTGGTGCCCACATGGGGGTGGGGGTACAGGTTGTTAACTCCTTCCAAAAAACTTAAGAGTCAGGGTGAACAAAAACTGACTGCCCAGCCCAGGTGGTGAGCCAAGATGGCAGTGAGGTGGACCTTAAGGGAAGTGTTGGAGAGACCAAAACCCTTGAGAGAGGCAAAGTATTTGGCGGATCAAAGCTTGGAGTGGGCCAAAGCCCTTAGCAGACGGATAGGATGTGAAGCGCTTTCATTTGTACATAGAGTCCCATCCCATAGAGGCTTTTCTTTCATTTAACAGGATCTTGTCTAAAAGTTCAGCCTCCATGCTGTTAGCGAGAGGGTCTGATGGGCATGGTGTAGGACCAGACCCCTGTCTCTCATGAGGAGAGCCCATCGAGCTGTAAGGTGAAGGTAAGAGTTCTTGCATAGCCGAAGGAGAGCCGGGAACCAGGGTTCCAAAAGCTATATCTTAAAGTCTGTATACTAGAAATTTATCTGATGGTCTTTCCATAACTCGACGACTGGATTCTAGCGGGAAGAAGAAGAGACGAGTTAGCTTCGCATGTCTTGACAGATCTCAACCTATTTCAGGACCTGGGAATCCAGTTCAATTAGATGAAATCCAGACTGGAGCCAGTGAAACGGATAGATGACATTGGTGCAATGCTGAATGCAGAAGCACAAAGGGCATTGTTGCCTGAGGACCACTACTTGAGCATCACGACCATGGTAGCCACCTTTGTGGCTCAGCCCATACAAAAAGCACAGGAGATACAGAAGTTGCTGGACCCCATAGCTTCATGCACCTCCACTGTGTTATACCAAACTATGACAGGACGCCTTGAACTATGGTTTCTGTCAGTATTCCAGACGAATATAGACAGCACTCACAAACTCCTGACAGTCCCTTATCCAGTTCTACTTTCCTTCCAGTGGTGGACAAAGAGGGGCAACTTGCTGTCGGGAGTACCCTTTCAGATGCCTCAACTGGCAGCCTGGGTTACAACAGGTCCCCCCCCCCCGCGATTTATTACAGCCATAGGCCATACAGAGAACATACAAAGATAAAAACAGGATTAAAAACTACAGGGTTGGGGAGCCCACTGCAAGGATCTCCGAGCGCTAGGACAGCGATCTCCGCACCAGTGTCAACTGCACATAAACCCTTTAGAGCTACTAGCAGTCTTTCAAGCACTAAAGTTCTTCTAGCCATACCTGATGGGCAAAGTGGCTCAGCTCAGTTTAGACAACACTACGGCGATAGCATATTTAAGCTGCTAGGGTGGAACGGTACCCCACTTGCTTTGCATGCTAAGCCTAACTTGGAACTGGAGAATAACACAACAAATTACGTTGACAGCCATCCACATGAAAGAAGTAAAGAACACCTTAGCAGATCTTCTAAGCAGGTCACAACTCTACCAGAAACAACACAAATTGGAGGTCAACGTGAAATATCTCCAGGTGCTGTTCAGAGACTGGGGGACCCTGGAAGTCAGTCTGTTTGCAACATCCATGAACAAGAAGTGCTCCCAGTTTTGCTTAAGAACCAACATCGGCCACAACTCAAGGAGGGATGCCTTCCAATACAGTTGGAGTCGGAGATTGCTCTACATTCCCTTCCCCCATACTCTTCTGAACAGAGTACTGGCAAAGATACTACAAGAATCTGCAAATTAGATATTGATTGTGCCATAGTGGCCATGACAGCCATAATTTCGACAGGCACTCAAACTGTCAAAGGGTCACCGCCACTGTTCGTTCGTTCGTTCGTTCGTTCGTTCATTCATTCGATTTCTATACCACCCTTCCAAAAATGTCTCAGGGTGGTTTACACAGAGAACTAACAAATAAGATGGATCCCTGTCCCCAAAGGGCTCACAATCTAAAAAGAAACACAAGATAGACACCAGCAACCGTCACTGGAGGTACTGTGCTGGGGGTGGATAGGGCCAGTTACTCTCCCCCTGTTAAATAAAGAGAACCACCACGTTAAAAGGTGCCTCTTTGCCAAGTTAGCAAGGGTGCGTTCCCTCTAAGATGTGTGCATACGCATGCACACCTTCCCTCAGGCCCCCGAGCAGTAGTATTTTGCTGCTGCCCAACCCCTCTCCCCGGCCAGGAAGCAATGTCCCATTTTCCCCTCACCATGCGCCAGCGCCGCCTCCTCCCTCCCTCCCCTCCCTCACTGGCAGTGCCTTCTTCTCCAGTTCTGGTTGGGAAAGAGGGAGGGAGGCGGCACACTGTGGCCAGAGGATGTCGGGCGGACAATGGTGACGGAGGGAGGGAGGGAGGAGGATGTGAGGAGGATGGAAAGCTGGGCCATGGAGGGTCTTTTGCCAGGAGTTCTCTGCCCTCCCCAGCTGATCTCTGTGCTCCCCAGCCCTCTGGCTGACCATTTAGCTGATCATTTTCTTCCACCATGCTGCTTTTTACATTTTCTATTCTTAGAGAGCAAGAAATACTTTTGGACCCCTGTCGATCAATTACAGCTTTCAGGAATGCTAATGCCTGATAAGTGTTTCAACTTTGCGATCCTCCAGCAGGGAGCAGGCCGGTAATTACTTCCTGATTGTGTCCCACCCATAGTTCTGTGCATGGCAAATCTTAAGTTACTCATCACTCTGCAAAGTTACTCAGCTGATTTCTGCACTCTCCGTGGCAAAATGTGGCTAGTTTTTTGTGTGCACTGCTCAAACTTGGTTGGCAAGAGCAAAAAGCTTGGGAGTGAGTATTTTTCATATGTGGCTTTAGTAAATTCAAACCTAAATTCAGTGGAGAATGGATGATTGAGCAAATAGTTTCTGAATTGTGTTTAAAACTTGAAAGGAGACAAGTGGAGGTCACGAGAGTACTGAGGAGGAGAAGGGGAAAGAGAGAGAGAGAGAGAGAGAGAGTGTGTGTGTGTGTGTGTAGGCTGTAGAGGGAGGTGTGTGCATCAGAGGGATTTGTGTGTCTATGTGTGTATGTGAAGGAGATGTGTGGGGTGGGAAGGAAAGGAGTGTATGGAAGGGAGTTTAGTAAATTTACCTAGGTGCATCTCTGCTGTGTATATTTGTCACTTGGTTTTACATAAAATCATAAATATTATTTAAAATATAAGTTACAAAATAATTTATTTATTTGAAATGTTAAGGGCCCCCCGCAATGCTGATTCGCACCCCCCTAGGGACAGCCCTGATGGAGGGGGAGGAGGATGGGAGGTGGCAGGGGCTCCCCTGGCACAGAATGTTGAGGTGGGGGACATGAAAAATTTCTATTATTTCAATATATGTATCTGTATGTGTTGGTGATGTGCACACACTGAATTGATACTGCCGCCCAGAACAGAACCCTTTCCACTCACTGATATTGGAAAGTAGAGGGAACACTGTTCCCCACAGACAGCTTCCTCAACATGAGGATCTCTTAATACAGGAGGGCAGGTGAATCCGCCACCCCGATTTGAAAATGCTAAACCTGACTGCCTGGAGGATAGGCTGCTGAACGATATACTCCTGAATGACAAGAAAAATTCAACTCTCACTATGACAGCAAGTGGAAGCGTTTCAGGATATATGCACAAAAACATGACTTTCTGCCTCATGCTGCATCCATTCGACAAGTGTTATTGTACCTCACAGAGCTGAAGCAGCAGAAGCTGGCCAACGTTTCTATAAAAGTCCATCTGGCAGCCACTTCTGCCAACCATTCCAGCTGGGATGGAAAGTCAGTATTCTCGCACCCGGAGTCCAAGAGATTCGTGAAAGGGTTGAACAACTTTTACCCGCCTACTACGCAGTCCACTGAACCTGCTCCTCTTAGCCTTAACAGAACACACACACACCCGAGCCTATGGTGATGGCTCAGCCTAAATTTGTGACACTATAAATGGCCATAATATCAACTCAGAGAGTGAGTGAACTAAATGCTCTACACATTGATGTTCCTTATACAAAGTTAACATAAGAACAGCCCTGCTGGATCAGGCTCAAGGAACATCTAGTCCAGTCCAGCATCTTGTTTCACACAGTGGCCCACCAGACAAAGTAGTGCTTTCCTTAAGACAAAGTTCCATCAAGACAAAGTAGTGCTTCACCTGGACCCAGATTTTAGGCCGAAAATTGTTGCGGACATTCACATCAACAGTTACATTCTCTTGCCTACCTTCCGGAATCCCACAACAGCTTTGGAATGGTCATTGCATACCCTGGATGTAAAATCCTGTTCTGTCTGCAACTGACCAAGCCCTATAGAAAAACGAAGTGCTTCTTTGTAGGTTACAAAGGCAAAGTGAAGGGTTGCCACTTTTGAGACACAGACTTTCCCACTGGATAATTTGATGTACAAATACCAGAAAGTAGAGCCCCTGAAATCCATACCGGTTCACTCCACCAGAGCTTATGCTACCTCTGCTGCCCAAATCAATGACATTAAGCTCAGAGACATCTGCATGGCAGCAACTTGGTTCTCCAAGCATACCTCTGTTAAGCACTGAGGATTGGGCCTTTGCTTTGCAGCACAGGCCAATTTCAGGAGGGGTGTGCTGAAAAGGGTCTTATCTTAGCATACTGTACACCTGCCTCCAGACTGATGAGTGCAACGGATCACGATGCAGATAAACAGGTTGCTCACTTGTAAGTCATGATCTGGAAGTGATCCTTTGCAGTCATAAGACCGTCCCTCTGGCCCTGCTGCAGTATGCAAAGTGACAAAACGTATGTTTACAAAGCATAGGACAACTTACTTGTAGAACACTGCAAGCGATGAGTGAGTCCTAATGTTGGTCCTTCAGGAACTGAGGTGATAAGCACCAGCCCACCCAAATCAACAGAATGCACCACATGTAAGGGGTGGGGCTGGGCACGTCAAGGAGCTAGTCAATTCTGCCCGAATGGTCCTGTGCAGGCACAGAACCCATTCCTATGACTGCAACGGATCACTTCCAAATCATAAGTTATAGGTGAACAACCTGTTTTTTTCACTGGATTTGCATTGGACTTTAAATCAGCCTATGACTTATCAGTTGCAAAATTCAAACAGAAAAGTAACAGACCGCTTTCAATGAAAAACATTTAATTTACCTTGGGTTTCATAGTCCAGTTTACAACCTTTATGAAATATGGTTTATAATTTACAGTATATGTTTGTTGATTGTATAGACACTGCAGATGTTTTAATAATGCTAACATATCTACCTCTCTTACCCTTGCAGTTATATACCCTTGGTGTTTCCAAGCAGTGCATAAACATTAATAGTATAAATGCAGAAGATTTTCAGTTTCTCATCCCGGATTTTTTCAGTAAAGAGTATTTTTTTGAAAGACATGGAATACAGCTGGCTGATGGAGGATATCTTATTCCTACTGATGAGGGGAAAGCAGGAAAAGAAGAATTTTACAAGTAGGCTGTTCGGGTTTGCATGTTTTTGTATGAACCATGTTGTTAGCAGTGTTGTGTTCTTACAATTAGGATTCTGTCCATCAGTGCTTTTAATAGTGAAGTACAGAACGTTTTATTCTTTAGATGATGCAAGAAAAGTTTTTACTGTATTTACCTGAAGTTCTGTGCTGAGTTTTTTGATGTTAGAAATGGGTGTGTTTGTTAGATATAGGGATGTAGATGTAAGGCAGCCATCGTTGGCTCTGAAAATGAAAAGAAGGAAAGCATGCAATTTCTAAATCTTGATTGGGAGATTAAGCAGTGTTACATCTAGACTGAATCTATGGCAATGGTTTATATTATGTTTCCTTAAGACATTAAAAAGCTGAGTTATGGTCATTATTATTTTGAGTAGCTTTTTGAATATTGAAAATGATTATTTTATATAAAGTTAATGAATATAAATAAACAAAAATTCTGATAATTTTTACAGGGCTTTATGTGATACACCCGGTGTAGACCCAAAGCTAATTTCAAAAGCCTGGGTCTACAACCATTATAGGTGGATCATATGGAAACTGGCAGCTATGGAAGTAGCATTTCCACAGGAATTTGCCAATCGGTGTTTGACTCCAGAAAGAGTACTTCTTCAGCTAAAGTACAGGTATAGTACATATTAAGTTTGGGAATGTGATTTAATTATTTATTATGTGGCTCCGACATGTATCAATGAATTGTTAAGCTTCATCTTTTTTAGTTTTAAACTACGATTATTTCTGTAACTACAGTCATATCTACAGTCTTGGAGGGATACAGTTTTATTTCCTAAAGTTGACAGTGGCATTTTAAGAGGACATTAATTCCTTAAAACATGTTTTCGTCTAAACCTAATCTGAGGCCATTGTTCATATTTTCTTCTCAAAGGTACGATGTGGAAGTTGATAAAAGTCATCGATCAGCCATCAAAAGGATAACGGAGAGAGATGATGTTGCTGCTAAAACACTTGTACTGTGCATTTCCAAAACCATATCCTTAAGTGCAAACATTTCTCAGATTTCTGGCAATAAAAACGCTGTTGTGGAAAGCAAAAAAGAAGTGGCAGTGGTTGAAGTAACAGATGGCTGGTATGGGATTAAGGCTGTCTTAGATTCTCCTCTTCAGTCGCTGTTGTGCAGAGAGAAGTTGACTGTGGGTCAGAAGATTGTTGTACATGGAGCAGAACTTGTGGGGCCTCAGGATGCAAGTGCTCCACTGGAAGCGCCAGACTCCCTTATGTTAAAGGTAAAACTGTAAAACAATCTCGAGTTTAGTAAGCCTGTTTCAAGCTACTGCTAATTCTTTGTACATTGTTTTGTGGTGGTTTGCAGGTGATAAACACATTTTATGTTAGTGGCCATTCCTTAATTCCTTTTTGTATTCATCCTTTTAGATTATAAAGCTATAGACATGGCCCTAATTTTATTTTGTTTTGGTCTAGCATGCAGTATATTACAGTATAACCACTGTTTACTGATCATCTTAGCGAGGAACCTCTGAACTTCCACAGAATCTCAGCACAGTTTGAGAACTGCAGTTGTAGGCTATAAGTTATTGACTCTGTGTTTCATTTGTAGAGTTCACTTGCGAACCTAGACCCAAATAAAGACAGGACATGTGTAGTTGGAAGAAATTAGGGCCACTTTATTGAATACCACCTTTGTCTTTTTGTGAGCTTCCAATGTATCTAAACGGGACAATATATGGGCCAAAACCATCGGGATCTCATCTCCAGAAGAAGATGACGATGCAGGGGGGTCAGATTGCCGAGCTGGCCACCTTGGGGCAGGTGTCTTCCTCTTTGCTTTTGTTTTTCTCCTAACAGGAAAAGGCTCCCTCTTTTTTTTTTTTTTTTTAATTTGCTCTTTCTATCGCAAGCCATGGAATTACATCATTCCGATCTAATTGGCTTATTAAATTAGTTCATATACTTCTGCCAATATTAATTCATTATACACATTCTTACTCGTATGCATTTAATAATCTGCCTTTCCTTTATTCATTAAATAACCATTTTAACTGTTAAATGTAAAATAAAGGAATCACTATTAAGAATTAGAATTGAATTGATCAGACCAGGAGAGCGAAAACCCAGAAGAGACCGTCCTTGCTATGAATACTGACTCAGCCCCTGGTCCAGTAAAGTCAAGCCAGGCTTTTTAGGGTAGCGGCGGCATCTTCCTGCAGGCAGCAACCAAATGCTAGCCTGCTTCCCCAAGGCTGCCAACCCCAGTTAATACCGCCTCGGTTGCTCGTTTCTTGGCAGCAACTGCTGTGCCTGCCAGCAGAGCAATTGAGAATGAACCGAACAGAGTGGCTGCTTATGCAGGCGCTCCTGTTTTCTGATTGGTCAGCCTGCAACATGTGACGGGGGACTAGGGATGTGCACGGAACCGCACAGCTGCAGTCCGGCACTGTGGAGGGGGTTCCTTTAAGGGCGGGGAGGGTTTACTTACTCCTCCCGCTGCTTTGCCCCCTCCAGCGCTCGTATTTACTGTAGAAATTGGGGCGGCAGGATACCTCCCTGCCGCCCCTTTCCCCTCCACAATGCAAAGGGTAGACCGGGCCTCTGGCGTCGGGGAGACGTAAAGCTTGCGCGCGATGTGCGCAAAAGGCTTGCCGGAGCCTTTTGCATTGCGGAGGGGCAAGGGGCGGCAGGGAGGTATCCTGCCGCCCCAATTTCTACAGTAAATACGAGCGCTGGAGGGGGCAAAGCAGCGGGAGGAGTAAGTAAGCCCTCCCCGCCCCTAGAGGAACCCCCTCCACCCGGACCGGCCAGGTCCGAACCGGTCCGGAGGCCTTTACAATGGCCTCCGGACCGGTCCGGACCCATTCCTTTAGGGGGACCAATATGGCAGCCTGCATGCCCTGCTTCCTGGGCCAAGCCCACAACTCCACTTCCCGCTCAGCCAGTGTTAATTAACATAAAGCCCTGAACAACCTGCTCCCTCTATACCTGAAGGGAACACCTTCTCCCATATAGACCTGTACGTCAGTTAAGATCTGTAAGAGAGGCCCTATTGGTAGTGCCACCATTGTAAGCAATTAAAGGGGTAGAGACACATGCGAGGGCTTTCTCTGTGGTGGTCCCTAGATTATGGAATGCCCTCCCCTCTGAGGTGTGCCAAGCTCCAACAGTGTGCACATTCAGGAGAATGGTGAAGACCCAACCTGTAGATATGTGATCTAAGCATTTTTTAATCCCCCGCCCCGGCATATACCAAGGTCAGGTGTCTATTACCCGACCACAGATACACGGAACTGCTGATAGTGAATCCGTGATTAATGAGGTTCTCCTGTATTAACTTTTGACCCCCTGGAAGGAAAGATATGGCAGATGTTTCTCCTGGTTCCTCCGAAGTCCCATAAGACGCCTGTGCCTTATGTAGTGTAGGGCACACTAGCCCCCTTTCTTCCCCCATCTCTCCCTGTTCACACATTATGTTCAGTGCATGTACAGTTTACATATACACAGATCTGTACACACATACAGTTGTTCCCTTTCAAAGTGGTGACTTTCTTTATTTAGCAGGGGGAGAGCAACTGGCCCTATCCAGTCCCAGCACAGCATTCCTCCAGTGGCTGTTGCTGGTATCTGCCTAATGTTTTGTTTTTAGTTCAGGAGCCCCTGGGGACAGGGGACCATCTTATTTATGTATTTATTTTTCTATGCAAACTGCATTGAGAACTTTGGTTGAAGAGCAGTATATAGGTGGTGGTATTACGAGTCCACAGAGTCATTGACCTGCTTTATGGCAACTATACCTGTGAATGCTTAATAATGTTGTTTTTAGATTTCAGCAAACAGTACTCGACGTGCTCGATGGTATGCCAAATTAGGATATCATCAAGATCCCAGACCTTTCAGTTTGCCTTTATCATCACTCTTTAGTGATGGTGGGACTGTCGGTTGCATTGATATCATTATCCAAAGAGTTTATCCCACACAGGTAAGGTACTTCAGTATATGGTGATAACTTTCAGTTGCTTTCAGCTGATTTCCTTCTGAGGCAAATCTTAAAGCACTGTCGATGCCTTAATTTTTAATGAATATTTATTGCAGTGGATGGAAAAGATATCAACAGGTTCCTATGTGTTTCGTAACTGTCGAGCTGAAGAAAGAGAAGCTTCAAAGCACGCTGAAAGTCGACAAAAAACCCTAGAAGCATTGCTTGCAAAAATCCAAGCTGAATTTGAAAAGAATGAGGGTAAAATGTCAGCGTTAGCTGTTCAACTTTGTTTTAGAATGCTGAATGAACTTATCTTAATTCATACAATAAGTTTTGATAGGTTGGATCTCAAGGTGCTCTTCCACATAGGAAGATATCTTCCACTCATGGAAGGGCTGTTCTAACACTGTACAAACTCTTTTGTGATTTTGCAGTTAGACTTTACTCTGTAGAGAAGGTCTGGATTGTGTATTTGAGTTGTAGTTATATGTGATACAAGAGATCCAACTTGTGTGTGTGTCTTTTAAAAAAAAGATATATGGGGAAGGCCTTTAGATTTTGATAGGAGCAGTAATGCTGGAAGAAGAGTACTTAACTCTCTTTTCTCACATCGTATTCCAAATAAAAATTCTACCCTTCTCAAGCTACTAGTCACCATGGAAAAAATACAGGTGTCCATATCATGCTGGAAGCTTTTCTGCAGCAGAGCTCGGAGTAGCTTTGGATGGGAGGGTGATTTAGATCTGTGAAATGGCATGGAGGGGAAGGGTTAAATACATCCCTTCCCCAGTACAGCTGCTGCTGTAAAGTGAAGTAAAATAAACCAGAAGATCAGATCACGGATCTCGTCTCTCATAGGTGATTTGGCTCTCTAACACTCTGAGTTGCTATTTTGAAAAAGATAGGCAGGATTCCAGGAACAGTACAAAATGCTAGTTTTGAACCAGAAAGCCCTAAATAGTTTAGGTTCAATAGACCTTACAGATGGCTGCCATATCCTGTGTCCTGTTGTGATCACCTAAAATTTACTGAAGTGCTCTCTTAAAAGTATCCTCCATGTGCCAGGTTCAGGCAATAAGGGCACACAGGTGATCTGCTTCCCCACTTTGGAAAACTTGTTGAAGGCCCAGCCTCAGCATATGCTGAATATTGAGAGTGGTACTTTTAAAATCTAATGTACTTCTGTTTATTGGAGTCTTTAATGCTCTTTGACATCTGGAGTGGACTATACATTTAAACAAACTGCTTAAAATACAGGTGAAGGCAGAAGAGCTCTGCGATCCCGTACGTTAACCAGACAACAGATTCGTTCTTTGCAAGATGGTGCAGAACTTTACAAGGCAATTCTTGATGCTGCTGACCCAGCTTACATGGAGGTGAGAGAGAAACAGTTCGCACAAGAAGCAGCGGCTTTATGGAGCTCTCTGGGGGCAAATGCAAGTTACTTAGTGTAATAAAATAGAAAAAGGGAGAGACTCCAGTTATTTCTTTCATTGTTTCTTTGAATGTATGAAATAGCTTGTAGTAGTTTGGCTGAGAGAGAAACGTGTGTGATTTTTGTAGACATGACTTGATGTAACACCAGTACTTAAAATGTTTCTGTTCCAGAGCCAATGCCTGTAAGACTTCAAAATCCCCTTGGTTAAAAACCAAAACAGTATAACTTTATAGAACTAGCACTTATAACATGGTCTTCCCTTTCCCTTTCGTTTCTTAATGAAGGCAGATCTGAAGTTGATCTAGCATTACTATTGTGATTGCAGGGCTGTTTCAGCGAAGAGCAATTAAAAGTCTTGAATAGCCATAGACAGATGGTAAATGATAAAAAGCAAGCACAGATAGAAGCAGAATTCAGGAAAGCAGTGGAGTCTGCCGAGCAAGAGGAACATAGTTCCTGCAAAAGGGATGTAACCCCTGTAATGAAACTACGAATTGTGGATTACAGAAAAGAAGAAAAAGGCAAAGGTTTGTAGGAGCAGAACGTTTCCTAATGTTATCTAAATATTTTTAATCCTACATCATTCATGATTATCTGAATTCACTATATGTTTCCTGTGGAGTGTTCTCTAAAGTGTAGCACAATGTAAATACAAAAGTTATTTAATTAAAATTAGTTGATTGAGTCGCTCAGATAGAAATGAGTGATTCAAATGAGAAACTTTATTAAAGGGGCAGGAAAGTGCCCCTTTGTTTAAGGTGAATGGCAAAAAAAAAAGTTCTACCATTATAAGCTTCAAAATTATATTGCTTATACTTGATGAGGTCTACAAATATGCCTACTTTAAAAGGGAACTGATAAAAAATTGCCACAGCTACAGCAAGTTCAAAAGTGCTGAAAATTGATACTTTGGTCCTCTTTTTCTCCAACCCTTAGTGTAGCATATACTTCTTTGAAATTTTGGTGAAAATGGCTGATGTACTCTGTCAGACCTGTCTTGGAAGGGTGCCTTTTAGTGGTTTGGTGAAGTTTCAAAAAGCAAACTAGCAGATCCAATGATGTAACAGAAAAAAATAGCCCCAATAAATGTAGATTATATTGAAAATAGAGTAATCATCTATACATGGTGATATGAGTAAATCATATAAGGCAAATTGGTAAATAAGATATAAAGTGTATCCAACGACAAAGATATAAACATAAGAACAGTATAGTACATCTAATGAAAGAACTAAATATATAAACAGGAGCACTCTGGTAATCACACCGTTTCGAGTGTCTTTTTCAAGTCTCAATGAGAGTTCATATATTCTTCCTAAAATCTAGAAGACTAAAATCTTCAAAATTTCAGTGTTGTAGAATGAATCTTTTTCATGGTAGACCGCAGGATGTGCCATATTATCAGTAATCATGTTGTGCAATCACAAATTGTGCTCGCTTACAGCTTGCCTTCAGTGGACAATATGGGGCATCTTTGCTGGTGCCAAGCACTCCATCCTCGTCTTGATTTGGGCCTCAGTGGCCAAGAAGTGTTGGGGTGTGGGGGGCAAACTGTGACACTGCACAACATAATTACTGATAATGTGGCACATCTATTAAGGCATCAGACTTAGGTTCTAATTTCCCATCTTTGTGGAGCTTGAGCCAAAATGAGAAAACCATGACTCTGGTCTTAAATGGGCAGGTTTGTTTTTTTTAATGATCTAATATTATTAGATATTAGAAGGATGGAATGTTGCTATTGAAGAACTAATATGCATATATACTTATCTTGCATTTTTAGAAGTGATGTTGAGCATTTGGCGTCCATCATCAGATGTTTGTGCACTCCTAAGGGAAGGAGGTCGATTTAGAGTCTTCCAGTTAGCAGCATCCCAATACAAAGGCAAGCTGGAAGCTGCTAGTTTACAGCTAACAGCTACCAAGAAAACTCAGTATCTGCAGCTGCCAGTAAGTATCATGACCTGTAAATGTGAATTGACATCAATTCACATTTACAATTCACAAAGTAATCTGTATACACAATTATGTCTTTAGGTCGTTCAAGATATCCTCTCACGAGTTTACAGGCCAAGGCAGTCTCTACAGTTCAAGAAGCTGCTGGAACCCTCTTTCCAGCCAACCTGTTCTGAAGTGGATTTAGTGGGATATGTAGTTTCCCTCAGGAAAGGAACAGGTATACGAAGTATCCAGATTTATTACCAATAAAGAAACCTTTTGGAAGTTCCAGGTTTGAATACCCTTGCATGTCTGAGTTGACATTGTTTCCAACCCACTCAACAGTGTGAACAGTAGCAATACTGCCCTCCTAACATTGCACTGTATGTGGGCCTCTATCTGGATTAATCAATTGACACATGGCAACCAGTATAGCTGCATAATAGTGTTTTGTTGCATTATCTTGCACTTCACTTTTAGGGTCTTGCAATTCCAAATAGACAGAACTGGATCATAGAATTTGGTAGAGTTGGGTTTTCTGTCAATTACAAGAAAGAGATTTAGAAATAAGAACAAAAGTCTTGGTTGTAGTTTCATTTTTACTGTGATAATTTTTCCCTTCCAGTTGCACCATAAAAGCAACATAGTGACATTCTTTAAAATTATTAGCTTTGTTTACATCATTTAAGCTGAAGAATAATTGACAGCTTTTTTACTCATATGAATCACTAGTACAAAAATTGGGGTTACACTTAAAGGTGTCTCCAAATGTGGTATAATTTACAGAGGAATAAACAGTCCACTTGCTTGTGCTCATTCTTTGTTCTTTCACTGTAGATGGAAAAAATGAAGTTTGCCTCAATTTCAAGCTTTTAAAAATTGAATTTGGAAAATCATGAAATGGTAAAGTTTTAAATGTTCATAAGGTTTTTTAATTCCAAAAATAAAGTTAAATTATAATTTCTGTTCCAGGTTTTTCTACATTACTGTATTTGTCAGATGAGAACCATAATCTTATCACAGTCCAGATCTGTACAGATCTTAAACAGCTTGCTGTTGAAGACATTCTAGTTCCTTCTATGTTGATTTCTGCATCCAATCTTCAGTGGCGACCTGAATTCAGATCAGCCATTCCCACCTTATTTGCTGGAGATCTTTCTACGTTCTCATCAAATCCAAAGGAAAGCCATCTCCAAGGAGTATTTAATGAACTAAGAGAAGCCATAGAGGTAAAATCATTAATGTCTAAAAGAGTAATTCTAAAAGCTCCTACATCTCACCCACCTGTAGATACACTCATCTGTATGTCCACAGCCATGTGTCACCTCCTTGCTCTCTTCCCATTGAACCGCTCCTTGGTCCTGATTTACCTCTCTGTAGCATGAAGCTCTCTGCCATTCTGGCCATCCATGAGAAGAGGTCTTCCTCATATGCACCAATGTCATACTAGGAAGGGACTTCCCCCAGTTAAAATGCTGATCCCTGCTCAACCTAGCCTTGAGCAACCACTGGGCTAGCATTCTGTCTATATTTGTTTCTCTATATGAGTATGTTGTGCGGTATTGAAAAGATGAACTACTAATGCTTAAAATCCTCTCACAACCAGTATAAGTAAGATACAGTGTGTTGTATTTAAGTGTTTTGTTTTTTTTAAGTGTGTTTTTAATAAGCTCTCTCCTCTTTATTGTGCAGAGTGACAGTTCTTTTGACAGATACGTACAACACAAATTGATGAGTTTGCTTCAAACAGAGGGCCTGAAAGGATTTAACTTGCCCAAAGAACATGGCTTGGATCCCTTTCCTTCTCCTTGGAAATGTGATGCAGGAAATAATCATTCAGTAAGTTCATTAAAGAACCTGCCATGATAGTATTATCAGTATAATCCATCTAATAAATATCTATTAATGATCTAAAATGCTTATTAGGGAACTAGAAAGTGAGATTGTGAACAAGCACACATACTTTAAGAGTGACACATTTTTGCTCAATTGTCCTTAGTAGGGCTGTGCACAAACCAGCCTGGTTTGACAGTTCGATCATCCTCCAGGAGAGAGGGGCCAGTCCATGATTGAACCTAGCCCAGTCTGTTGTGGGCTGGTTCAACCCTAGAGGCTTTACAAGGAGAGGAGAATCTTGCCTTTAAAAGGCTTCTAAGAGCGGCCGGGGATAGGGCACCTTTAAAAGTAAATGCTTACTGATCCTCCTTCAGCGGCAGCTCCTCAGAACCCCAGCACTTCCCCCAGCGGCAAGCTTCCGGTCGCGGAGGCCAGAACCGTGCCACCACTGGGGGGAGCACCGGGGGTTTGAGGAGCTGCTGCTGCCACTGGAGAATTGGTAAGCACCTACTTTTAAAGGTGCCCTGTCGCCTCTGCCAACCCCTGCCAACTGCCCTTGGAAGCCTTATATAGGCAGGATTCCCCTTTACAAGCGCCCTTTGGACCATCAAGCCAGTTGGTTCGACCGAACCGGTTCATGGACCAGCAGTTCAGTTCGAATTCAGTTCAAATTTGAATCGAACCACAAAAAATCGGTCCATGCACACCCTAGTCCTTAGTGGGCAAAAACAATTTAGGGAATATAAACCGAATGAGTCAACTTCTAAAGGATTCTTCCTTTTTTTAATTAGATTGCAACTCCTAGTAGTGAGCTAAGGCACCAGAGCCATTTGACACTTGGAAAGCTGGATTCACTAGGCTCGGCAAAAATGACTAAAGAACTACAAGAAACTCCTAAGAACTATAAGAAGAGAAAAGCAATGGACCTGCTTAGTCAAGTACTTTCCCCTCCACCTGTAAAGCCAATCTGCACATTTGTTTCTCCATCTCTGAAAAGGGCATTTCAGCCACCTCGGAGATCTGGTCCCCAGTGTGAAAGATCACTGGAAAGGACAGCTTGTAAATCACTTAAAAAACCTGCCCTGAAAAGAGTAAATAAGACTGATTTGCTTCTTGGAAACAATTTTGTTGCCGATGAGGAACTAGCAATGATAAATACACAAGCCCTTCTAAGCAACATTCCAGAAGAGAGAAAAGTTGATTCTACAGATTATTCTACATATTCATTACCCAGTGATCAACCTGATAACCATATACTGAAATAGTTCTTCCCAACTGGCTGGTAGAAAAAATATATTGCAGGGCAGTAGTATGGAAACTGAGGCTCTTGGGATGGAAACAACTGGATCAGTTGTGCAGAAGAAGCTGCAAAGGCAAAAACCTCAGAAGTACTAGTACAGGGGTAGGCAACCTTGGCTCTCGAGCTGTTGAACTACAATTCCCATAATCCAAAAACAGAGCTTATTGTGGATTGGGATGATGGGAATTGTATTTCAACAGCTAAAGAGCTGTGGTTTCTTTCTCCTGTACAAGTAGAAGCCTCTGTACAACAATTGTATGTTTTAATATTTAAATGACAATTTTATACTTTAAACATTGTAAATGTTTGTACAGATCTTTGTCTACTGTACATATTTCAATTCAAAATAAAGTTTAGGGAGAGATCCTCTACTAAACAGAATATTAAGAGAGTTCATGATGAATGGCTATAAATTCAACAAAACTTTTGAAATACTCTGGAGATACATACTGTGTATATATAGAAGTGTATTTAAAGGTTACATCGATTTTATTTGCTTCATTTATTTTTTGCTCAAACAGAATAATTTCCCTCCTCTGTAATCTAGATTCCTAGAAAGCTTATTCAGTGGCTCATGGATCTAGCAAGAACCTAAATATTACTATCCAGTGTAGTTCCTAGTCCTTGGCTTTTGATAGTTCAGCTTAATGCAAAAGTGTTGGAATGTAGTTACAGTTTAGACCACAAACTTGATATGAGAATTTGTCAGACGTAAGGACTTTTCTAGTGACAGAAGATCCAACATACTTTAAGGAAATGTGTGCTAGATGTTTATCCAGATTAATTCCTAGATCTGGCTTAAAGAAGTTAATTCTATAATTTTGCTTCATCTATATAACAACCATTTTGCTTTTCCCAGTTTTTAATTTGAAGCATCAATCACATATGACCCTACATTTGGGCAACAAAGGAATCCTGGTCACATCTGCAATTCTTTCTACCCTCCTGGATTCTAGCTATTTTCATCTTAATAGAGGAAAAAATGTACATTCACACTTAAATGGAATATTGATGTATATGTCTACTACAAAGACCAAAATATGGTACCAGTAGTGGAACTTTGTGCATATAGGTGTCTTTGGCTCATTCCTTCTGCTGTCTCTAGTTCATGATGCTGCTTGTACCAAAACTTTCATTGTTCAACAATCTTCTGGTTAGCAGAAATCCTCTCCTAAAAACTTCCCAATTTGTTATAGTCTTGTTCACCTATCCTTACAAATACCTTCTTCTTGATTGCTATTTTTACAACCATCAGCGTAGAAAATCTCTTCCATTCCCTGAAGATTCCATTCCCTGAAGATTCTTCCATTCCCTGAAGGTTGTGATTGAACAGTGAGAAATATTATGCTTATGGTTCATTTCATGAGTACTGCTAGTTTTAGGCGTTTTTTCACTTGGGATCCAAAAGGGTGTGTGTGTGTGCTATGTGCATAATATATTAAGGAGTTGGTTAGAGAGAGCCTTTTAGTGGCATGTTTATAGCAATCATTGCTATCAAAAAGCCTACTAAAAATGTGAAGGAAAGATACTCTTGGATCCAATTCTGAACAATCAGAAAATACATATAAGCATGATAGTGAGCACACACACACCCCATTGCTAATGCAGTGCTGGTGCTCTATCACACTGAGCTTGTGCTGCTAATACTGTATTGGTGCTGGGGGGAGCAGCGATATTCATCTATCTCCCACCTAATGGTGCAGCAGGGGAATGACTTAGCAAGCCAGAGGTTGCCGGTTTGAATCCTGGCTGGTATGTTCTCCAGACTATTGGAAACACCTATATCGGGCAGCAGCGATAGAGGAAGATGCTGAAAGGCAGTATCTTATACTGCACGGGAGATGGCAATGGTAAACCCCTCCTGTATCCCACCAAAGACAACCACAGGGCTCTGTCGTCGCCAGGAGTCGACACCGACTCGACAGAACATTTTACCTTTTACCCCTTTGTGCTGAAATCCACAATAATGTACGTGATGTCCTTGCACAAGCCCATTAGTCAGGATGTCAGCCATTGTTGTCAAAGGAAAAAAAATACATAAGCATTGTGTAATCACTTTCTTTCTTTTTTAAGCCCCACATAAGGGTGTATTGTGCTGGTTTGTGGCTACTGTCTGCAACCCTACCTCTCAGGGATCAGCGCCACTGAAATAATTCAGGTTACTGGGTGCAGAACTGTAGCTGTTCAAAACAATGTAATGGGAGGTGACTGTCTTTATGATTACACTATGTATTTTAGTTGCATAATGCTTAGTGAATTTAGAAGTGGCAAATATATATGTAATTTAATTGCAGTCTAGTGCAGTTATGTATACTTGTGCTCTATTGCTTTGTGCTGGATTGTGGTCACTGGCTGACATCCAGACTAATGCAGCCAGTGCTTGTGCTGCTAAAGCTGGGCTGGGGTGATTTTTGTCAATCTCCTCTTTGCATATTTTCATCAGGTATATTATTTCAATGGATTTGTGCCTAACGTTGCACAGGATCAGATTGTTGATGTCTTTTTAAAATCTTAATCTCAATGACTAGCTTCAGAAGTCCAGTGTTCAGCTGGAAAAAAATCAGTCACTTATTTAATTTGGTTTATTTTTGAACCTTGATTCCAATGGCTTCAGGAAATAAGAGAAAAGAAGATTCCAGCTTGTACCTATATTCTTAAAACACGCACAACTAAAATATTTTTAAAAGTACACATCTTGTTTATACAATAAACAAAACTGTATCATGCTCGGCAGGAATGCAGGAAAACTTGTTCAAACTTGTCATTAACTTAAAAAAGAGCAGTTTAAGATCTCTATAATTATAAAATTATGGAATGATATTATAACTATTAAATTTACAGATTTGAGGGGGCCTTAAACACAGTCAGATTTTAAAATGAAGCAAATATAGAGAGCAGTAGTTGAGGTATGTGTGAGATAATGGAGGAAAAGGATGTAGAGATTAGAGGAGCAAAAGCTTACTGGACAGCAATAAGTCATAAGATACAGTTAGTAATGAATACTAATTTCACTAATTTTTGGATCGTCTATACTTCTAGTTGCTATTTTAACATTTCTGTCAGCTTTCCTGTCCCACCCGTCTTACATATGTACTGCCAAATAGGATAATTGAGGCATGGTTTCCAGACCCCTCACTATCTGTTGCCTTCTTCTGGTCCTGTTAGCAACATGATCCTTAAAATGCGGGGCCCAGAACTGCACACATTTTTCCACGTAAGGTCTGACCAGTGCAGAATACAGTGTGTGAGGCTGTAGATAGAATGGGAAGTTGGTGGAAATTGAGGACACCTTCCCCACTAGAAAGGAAGCTGCCTTATACTGAGTCAGACCACTGGTCTATCTAGCTCAGTATTGTCTTCACAGACTGGCAGCAGCTTCTGCAAGGTTGCAGGCAGGAATCTCTCTCAGCCCTATCTTGGAGAAGCCAGCGAGGGAACTTGAAATCTTCTGCTCTTCCTAGAGCGGCTCCATCCTGAGGGGAATATCTTACAGTGCTCACACTTCTAATCTCCCTTTCATATGCAACCAGGGCAGACCCTGCTTAGCTAAGGGGACAAGTCATGCTTGCTACCACAAGACCAGCTCTCCTCTCCCAGAACCTTCTGCATGCAGATGCTCTTCCTAGAGCAGCCCCATGCCCTAAGGGGAATATCTTATAGTGCTCAGACATGTAGTCTCCTATTCAAATGCAAACCAGGTTGGACCCTGCTTAGCAAAGGGGACAGTTCATGCCTGATTTCTCAAGACCAGTCTTTTATGAAGTTGCAGACCCATGCTTCACAGGATCCGCTTCTGCTCAACATTTCATATCGGCTTGATGTACTAACATTTCCTTTCTGTAACCTTAACTGCCTCTATGCTTTTTTGTGTTAGATTTATTAAGACTGTGGGTTTTCTCCAGCCTTTGTTGCCATTGCTCAGCATTGCACTAAGGGTTTATTCATATGAAACTCCCATGGTACTTTGTAAGCATATAGACTGCTCAGTAAACAGAAGCAGGCATGTTTAAAAATGACTTGGAGAAGGGAGTATTTACAGAAGACACAAACCTGGGGAGTAGATGACAGGATGGCGGAGAGATAGCTAACACCTTCGAAGACAGAATCAAGATTCAGCTTGAATATTGGGCCCAAACCATCAAGATGTAGATTAAGAGACATGAATGTAAAGTCCTGCATTTGGGCAATAAATACCAAATGCACTAGCACCAGGTGAGGGAAACCTGGTTTGGCAACAGTAGACCTGAAAGGGACCTAGGTTTCTTCATCAAGAAGTTGAACATGAGCAAGCAGTGTGATACAGCTGCTAAAATGGTGATTGCACTCTTAGTCTACACTGGGGTGGGAAATCGCCCCCCCCCCTCCGTTGTTGAACTACAACTCTCATCTTCCCTGATCACAATAAACTGTGGCTTGGGATGATGAAAGTTGTAGTTTAACAGCAGCTGGAGGACCATGTTGGTCCATACCTGGTCTGTACATTAACAGAAGCATAGTATCCAGATCATGAGAATATTGTAGAAGAGGACTTTGAATTTAAGACAACCACCCAGTTTCTAACATCAAAGTTGGATGTTAGACTTGGAACAAAAGTAGTCTTGGATTCAGGTAAATACAGTATCTAAAGTTCTCTTGACTCTCAGGATTGGCTCGGGGGGGGGGGAGCTACTGGGTCTGCAGTGAGGACAGGGGAGTTAGAAACCCACTTTCCATGAGCAGAACACTTTGTATTTCTTATAAACCATTATGATTGATAAAGTACCTTGTAAAAACTAGATACTTTACAAACAGCTTTAACACCTTATGTCCGTGTTGTAAAATGAATGGATGTGCCCATGTTCAGGAAAACAGATATCTAGCAGCACCTATATTCTAAGGTCTTGCTCACAGAACCAAGCACCACAATTAGTGAGTGTACAGCAGTGATGGATAGCAGGATAATTAAAATTCTAACTGTTGCACGAATGGTGGTTGATCTGAAGGATCATTGTGTGCAGGCTTCTTATCAGAACATACTTCCAAACATAATATAGCATCAGTGATAGTATGGATGCTATTCCCTAATGTAGTCTAGTATGTGATTATTTACATACAGAAATACTTTCCTAAGTACCACAGTAGTAACTGCTACCAATAATCACTGTGATTCTTTATAATGTACTAGTATTTTTAAGCCCGTAAAGATAACGGGCGCTAGCTTTCTATCCCGTCTTTTCTGTCTCTCTCTTTCTCTTTCTGTCTCTTTTTCCCCCCCTTGTCCCCTCTCTCTTTTTGTTTTTTGTTTTGTTGTTGTCTCTGTTTTTGTTCTTCCTTATTTTGCTTTTACTTTTTTTTTGGGGGGGGTGGATGAATAACGGCCAAAATGGCCCATGAGAAGGTGGCCGCCCCCGCCTATCGCCCTCCCGCACACCCAGCTGCCGGAGCCCACCTTACCCGCTCCAGCCCGAAGGAGAAGAGAGGAACTCGGAAACAGAGCTACTCTCTGTGTTCAGCTGCTGCCCATACTGTCGCAATGGACGCAATAGGCGTCCTTTGCGTCCATAGCGGCAGTTTGAGCAGTGACTTAGCACAGAGAGGAGCTCTGCTCGTGAGCTCCTCTCTTTTCCCTCGGGCTAGAGCGGGTAAGGTGGTCTTCGACAGCTGGGAGGGCAATAGGCGGGGGCGGCGACCATCTCATGGGCCATTTTGGCCCTTAATCTTTTTTGGGGGGGGAGCGAGGAAGGTGATTTTGGGCAGCTGGGAGGGCGGGTGAGCAGGCGGCGGCGGCGGCTGTGAGCGGGCGGGGGCCTCGTTGGCGGCTTCGCCGCCACCTCGCCCAGCTTCATTTTGGGCAGCTGGGAGGGCGGGTGAGCAGGCGGCGGCGACGGCTGTGAGCGGGCGGGGGCCTCGTTGGCGGCTTCGCCGCCACCTCGCCCAGCTTCCCTGTCCCCTGTCTCGGTCTTCCCCCGCCGCCATTGCCCTCGCCTTTTTCAGGGCGGCCGCTTCTGGTTGTCTCGGCCTCCTCTCGCCGTGCCTCGGCCACTTTCCCCCACTGCCACACACCGGCTAATGGCCGCCCATGGCTGTGGGACACTGGTGTCTGAGGTCCTGTGTCCCTTGGGCTCTTCTGGGCCTGCGCTTCGCGCAGGCCCAGAACAGCCCAGGGAGGCAGGGACGCAGATCCCCAACGTTCCAAAGCCACGGCCATTCACTTAGCCTTTTATTATATAGGATACACTACTGGCAGGATGCATCTTGTCCAGAAATGGTTGTGAAAAGACCTGGTGTAGCACGGTGGAATGAATGAACTAAAAACCAGTATCCAATTGTGTAACTGGGAGGAATGGTGTGAGTACAAATCATAATTTACTCATTTGCTTGTAAATACAATTTGGATCAGATGGCCATGTGAGTGCGTGTGTATTTTTCAGGCTCAAGAAGAATGATTGGTGACATCTAAATCTAGCTCAGTAGAAAAATACAAACATTTAAAGTACAAAATTGATGATAATAAAAATAAAGCAACATATTATACAACTTGACAAAAATGCTAACGGACCCTATGGAAATAATTACTCCTACGTGAGGAGTTCTCATTTCTGGAGTTGCTGTTGGCTCTTCTGTTGGAGAATGTTGGACTTGGATAGGAACAACCTCCTGTGTTGCAAACTCCATTGGACCTGCTGAAGTGTCTGGGGGGTTCTTCAGAATGTAGCACAGTATGAAAGGTAACATCATGCTCATACTGTTCTTTCATACGTTGAATCTTCTCTCTTGGAACACCATGACTATTCCGTCTATATAAGTATTAAAACAAATACAAATATATTCAGCAACCTCACTGAATGTACACAGTAAGGTTTTCTCCTTACAAATAGTCTCAAATGGTTCCTAGATATATATACACTTGTGTGGACAAATGGAATATGAACTACAGATCTGGCAAGTTATGAGTTGCAATCCTCTCCATGCCACCATAATTGAGAAATCTGGCAATGCAAGTGCATATAGGCACTATAGGTTAGGACTGCTCTGATTTTTTTTTTTAAAGGATTGTATGAACGGGTCTTGCAAGGCTAAGAGGAATTTTGTGCCAAATGCTTTTTAATATCTACATGAAACCACTGGGTGAGGTCATCAGGAGATTTGGTGCTGGGTGTTATCAGTATGCTGATGACACCCAAATCTACATCTCCTTTTCAGCTTCAGGAAATGGCACTCATTCTCTAAATGCCTGCCTACAGGCAGTAATGGGCTGGATGAGGGAGAACAAACTGAAGCTGAATCCAAGCAAGACGGGGGCTCAGAATCTGAGGGGTGAGTTAGATCTTCCTGTGCTGGATGGGGTTACACTCCCCCAGAAGGAGCAGGTACGCAGCTTGGGAGTACTCCTGGACCCAGGCCTCACCCTGGTATCTCAGGTGGAGGCCATGGCCAGGAGTGCTTTCTATCAGCTTCAGCTGATTTGACAGCTGCGCCCATTCCTTGGAGAGGATGGCCTCAAAACAGTGGTGCATCAGCCGGTAACCTCCCAGCTCGACTACTGCAATGCGCTCTACGTGGGGCTGCCTTTGTATATAGTCCGGAAACTTCAGTTAGTTCAGAATGCGGCAGCTAGATTGGTCTCTGGGGCAACCCGGAGAGACCATATTATGCCTGTTTTGAAACAGCTACACTGGCTGCCGCTAAGTTTCCGGGCAAAATACAAAGTGCTGGTTATTACCTTTAAAGCCCTGAATGGCTTAGGTCCGAGTTATCTAAGAGAGCGCCTTCTTCTACATGATCCCCACTGCACATTAAGGTCATCTGAGGAGGTCCGTCTCCAGCTGCCACCAGTTCATCTGGTGGCAACACAGAGGCGGACCTTCTCTGTAGTTGCCCCTGGGCTGTGGAATGCACTCCTGGCAGAAATTCGTAATTTGAGATCATTACTGTCCTTCAGGAGTGCCCTTAAAACCTACCTATTTGCCCTGGCCTTCCAGGGTTTTAAATGATTGATTAACTGTTTTAATTTTTTTAAATTGTTGCCCTGATTTCCAGGGTTTTTAGCGGTTTAATTGTGTTTTAATAGTTTGATTTTAATTGTTAACTTGTTTTAATTGTTTTTATTGTGCTATAAAATGCCCTGAGCCATTTTGGAAGGGCGGTATATAAATCTAACAAACAAACAAACAAACAAACAAATAATTAATGCTGGTGCATCCAAAGCTAAAGCATCCTTTGGGCACATGTCACTTTTATTCCTAACCATAGGCCATAAAGAAATCACCAGCTAACATGATGCACAGTTATGAACCGCCCCCCCCCCGCCCAAAAAAAACCCACATTCTGCACCTGAAAGTATGCTGAATGAATATCAGTCATCCAGTCTTATTAATTATTGTCATTAATTATTGCTATAGATTGAATCTGTATGTATTTATAACTTTAAACATTGAAAACATAAGGTAATAAAATCTCACATATTAAAAAGAAGAAAATGTTTTAAAATAAGTATGTACAGCACATTACATTTGTCAGATTCCACTCCCCCATAAATAGTTTTGCATTATCTTTTATCTGAATTTGTAAATTGTGATACAGATATCTTTCCATTAAATAGTTTTAAAGTAGAATTCTGAACCCACTGCGTGTAACCCTACTGATTTCAGACACTAACCTCTATGCTACTGAAGGTGCAAATAACAGACAAATTCAGCAAAGTCTGGCCCTTGCTCCACACACCCAGCAGCGCTTCTGACTTTTCCAAATGACTTTCTTTCAACACACACTTGTTTATGCCAAAATAATGTACCTGGCTAATTCTCGAACATTGAACTTCCAGTGCGTATCTGGCTCTCGAAATATAACTTCATAGCTGTTCTCAAGTGCCTGATATGAAAGATTGTACAATTTGTAATAATTGTAAAATAAAAAGCTGTCTTTGTGTTCACTATATTGTGCAACTACACCCATTGTTTAAAAAAAAAAAATCTTAACTCACAGTTCCAAACATACAAGACCTGGCCTACACTATGACATATCTATGCATTCATGACAATTTTGATAGAAAAGAGGAGAAAACATTCTAGTTCTTGAAGACTTTGTATTACCTACAATTTATGAATGTCTAACTTTAAAACTTCTTGTAGCATATCAATGTGGTATGAATCCAAAACATATCCAATGTAGGTTGGAAAAATTATTTCCTGGAAGTGATAACCAGACTCAAACTCTAGCCAGACTCAACATAATGTGGCTGTGAACACAGCGGCTGCTATCTTGATCACATTGAAGCTACATGACTGCAAACCCCCTTCCATGAAGAGAAGGAGAGTTGTGCTCTCACAAGGTCCCCTTCCATTCATAGAAAGACTCCTTGGGTGAGTACAACTCTCCTGTTCACAGAAATAATTTGCAGCCCCAGCACACCTCCACACAAACCAAATATAATCCTATATATCTAGTGTGGCATATAGCAGATCCCCAAACTCTTTTCCACAGTCCACTGTCTCCTTTTAAGATTTATGATCATCAACTTCGTAGAGGCAAATTTGTTTGGCAAAGAAAATTAGAAAAATGTATGGCAAAGTTTTCAATTTGAAAAACATTGTCATTGGTTCTGAACAAGCTGCGCACTGCTGAAAAGTGAATAGAACCATTTCCCCCTTTTTCTTTAGAAAAGTAGTAAAGTCTGTTACACATGCAACATTCTGCAAATTATGTGCTCTCCACACAGCAGGTTAGATCATAGACACTGCAATAGTTGCTCCATTAAAAATGTAGACACTATCAAAACTACATTAAGCATAGCAGAGGAAGAGGAATTAGCAGGTTGATGTAGTAATTTTAGAGTCAAATTCAGACGTGAATTTTAAATACTGTACAGGAAGAGGAATAGGGGGTCACATCTCAACTTGAGCAATGTCGCAGGCACAATCCAGAGAGGTGACCATGATAGTCACAAAACTACCTCTAGAGGCTAACTGGAGGGAGCTTGATAGTCAAATAAGTGTCTTCCAGTTGTAGTGTGAGTGCTAGAAGCCGAGAAATGTGTGTGCAATAATCTAGGCAGTTATATCTGGCTGCAACCAAAAGGTCTATGAGCTTGCTAACTTCACAAAGCATCATCCGTATGTAGTCAAAGAGTGCTTAAAGGGTGGTGACACAGTTTTCCCTTACCTTGCAGAATAGTCCTTAACTCAGAAGCATGTGCTTTGCCTGCTTAAGGTCCCAGATGCAGTCCGGGAATCTCCATTTAAAACTGTCTTGGGTAGTAGGGCTGGAAAAGACGTGCCTTAAAGAGCTGCTGCCTCTCAGAGTGGACACTGGGCTAGCTAGATCATTTCAGGTCAAAACAGAAAATTAGTCATGCAAGTTGCATGATCTGTCTTCCAACTGGCTTATTGTGGTGTAGACAACCAGGGCCACGGAGTAGGTACGCACATTGCCAGCACTTCTAGGCAGGCACTGCGATGCATTCAAAGTGTACACCTATGCAAATATATGCCCTTAGAACTATTTATAGTTGCTAAAAATTCGGAAATGTTATGTGTTAAAAATACACTAAACAACACTACCAAAAAAAGAAAAAAGCTTAAATGTAACAAAACAAGAATGGAACTTTGGTTTTAAGTAAGCAAACAGAAAACCAGTTGTGGCCAATATATTCCGGACTTGGACAAAATATAATTCTTGTTGAAGAAAACTAGTGTTTGACTTTTCAGAGCATGTTGAAGTTTCCTGTAGCTTTTCTGCTTCTCTTGATAGTGATGGATGGGTTTATCAACTCACCTCTTGGAACTGTGAATGGCTAAATATTAAGAATGACAGCAGGTCATAGTTTCCCCTACCATTATCACATATGGCTTCATTTCCCAAGCATGGATGTTGGTATTATCAATAATAACTGGGGATTTCCCATTCTTCATTGCTTTACGTGCTGCAACATAATAATGTAAATGTTTTAAAAGATCAGACAATTGACTGAACCTCTTAGCCTTTATCTATATACAACTGAGATCCATCACGTTGCAAACAAGTAGTTATGTGATGGGTGTAATGATCTAGAGCCTTTTTAAAAGAGAGGACTTATTCCCTTAATATTTTTTCTATGCTTTATTTTCAGTTTTATTTTTCATCCATGCTAATACTATATATATAAAAACCACTACAAACAGGGGCTGGCATATGGTGCAGAGTTTTGAACATGTTGTAATGTAACATGCACATCGTTGTGCAAGTGTGCTCTTGTGGAAATGCAAAAGTTAATCAAAATACAGTTGTGTGACAACAGCCATTGACAATATCATGCAACTCTGCTCATTTTTTGCATTTCTGCAAGAGCACACTTGTGCAACTGGATGCATGTTACTTGACAATACACACAGACCTTGTGCAGTATGTCAGTCAGAGAACAGAAAAGAAAGGAGATCTTTATCCTGAAGGGCATTGGGAGTGGGAGGCACTGCTTTGCAGTGGTTCTGCACCTAACTCTCAGGCAGATTCCAGGTGGTGTTGCTTGGAGACTGTTGCTCTTCAAAACAAGAACTCCTGTATGGAGTTCCACAAGGCACCATACATCTACATGAAACCAATGGGAGAGATCATCAGGAGATTTGCTACAAGGTGTTTTTAGAATGCTGATGATACCCAAATCCGTTTTCCATGTCAGCATCATTGGGGAAAAGCATAACCTCCCTAAATGCCTGCTTGGAGGCGGTGATGGGCTGGATGAAGGATAACCAACTGAGACTGAATCCAAATAAGACAGAGGTACTTATTGTGTGGGTCAGAACTCGGGTGACAATGTTGATCTGCCTGTCCTGGAAGGGGTTACACTCCCCCAGGAACAGGTACGCAGTCTGGGAGTGCTTCTGAATCCAAACCTCTCTCTGGCGTCTCAAGTTGAGGCAGTGGCCAGAGGAGCTTTCTATCAACTTCAGCAAGTGATGCTCTGGACTTCGGGGCCAAAGTCCAGGGCCTCCACAACCCTTGGGAGCCCCCAAATCCTCTTTAGTCTGACCTAGATGGTGTGGTTGCTGCTGGCTCACACTGTGCCAGGTGGCTGAGTGTGATTGTGACCTGTGCCAGGTGCTTTAGAGACAGAGGGGGGAGTGGGGAAAGAAAAATATGGGATGGGGATATGTTAAGTTGAAATATTTCTGCTACTGCATATTTGCATAAATATAACCCACATGTTAAAAATACTGTGTTGTCATGGTGTGTGTGTGTGTGTGTGTGTGTGTGTGTGTGTGTAGTGGGATGATGCCTAACCTGCAATGGGAGGGGGACCTCCAGTGGGCAGGGTGGGGGGGCAGCTGGGCTCCAAAGGCCTTTAGGTCCAGGCTCCAAAATTACCCAAGGGCACTTCTGGCTTTGGCTGATCTACCGGGTGCGTCTGTTTCTTGAGATAAATGATCTTAGAACAGAAATGCATATGCTAGTAACCTCCAGACTTGATTACTGTAATGTGCTCTATGTGGGGCTGCCTTTGTACATGGTCTGGAAACGCAATTGGTCCAGAATGCAGTAGCCAGGCTGGTCTCTGGGTCATCTCGAAGAGACCACATTACACCTATACTAAAAGAACTGCACTGACTACCAATATGTTTCCAGGCAAAATACAAAGTGCTGGTTATAACCCCAAAAGCCCTAAGCAGCTTCGGTCCAGGGTATTTAAGATAATGCCTTCTTTGTTATGAGCCCTGGCACCTATTGAGATCATCTGGGGAGGTCCGTCTGCAGTTGCCACCAGCTCATTTGGTGGCTACTCAGGGACGGACCTTCTCCATTGCTGCCCCAAGTCTTTGGAATGCTATCTCTGTCAAAATAAGAGCCTCTCCATTTCTGACAACTTTTAAAAAGGTGGTCAAGACACATTTGTTGACCCAGGCTTTAATTAGACTCATAGATTTTAACATTGTTTTAAATTTTGAATTGTTTTAAAGTTTTTATCTTGTTTTGATTTGTGCTGTTTTACTGTAAACCACCCAGAGATGTAAGGTTCGGGCAGTATATAAATCTGTTAAATAAATAAATTAAACTAATAAATACATTTAATTTAATAAAGAAATAAACTAATTAATTAAAGTTAGGCTATTGTACAACCAGAAAGTTGGGGAAGCTTTGCATTTTCTTATACTTTCCAAAGCGTTTGTAACATTTATCCCACATTATCTTAGATTATTTGTTTGTTTAACAAATTTCTATTCCACCCAAAACTCACGTTTCTGGGTGGTTTACAATAAAAAATACCATTAAAACAAAATTAAAACACAAAAACAATCTAAGTTTTAAGGCAGGTTAAATGTGTTAACTATTAAAATTGTAAATTAATTAAAAGCCTGGGTGAACAGATGTGTCTTGACTAACCTTTTAAAAGTTGACAGAGATGGGGAGGCTCTTATTTTAACAGGGAGCGCATTCCAAAGCCTCAGGGCAGCAACAGGCCCATCCTTGAGTAGCCACCAGACTGGCCACTGTAGACAAACCTCTCCAGACGATCTTAACGGGTGGTGGGGATTACGGCAAAGAGGACGTTCTCTTAAATGATAGGGAAAGACTGATCCTTGAGAATTTTGCTGTTTCTATTCCAGCCTAACAGTTTCAATTTTCCTTCTAGTAGATACTTGGAAGTTGGGGGGGGGGGGAGAAGCATCAGTGGGGTTAGCATAGAGAATCAGGTTTTCACACATACACATGTCTTATTTTATGACCAGAAGAGGTCTAGAAGATAATTTGCATCGGGAAGCTACCACACGGTAAGAAATGTAATATGTAAACAAGTCTTGGTTTAATGACAGCAGACAAACTTATTTTTAGAATAAAACATTTATCTTCAGGCCAACATCTGCTGTGTAGGTTCCTACAACCAGCAAGCTGTGGAAACTGATTAGAAGGTATAGACATTATTATCCAAGTCCCCATTTTAAAACAGAGTTTGCTTGCATGTACATAACAGAAGCTCATACTTTATTCTTTCACTGGTAGAATTTCAAAGTTTTCCCCATGAGCTTAAAGTTATTAATTTCTTTATATTGATAAGTGTTGGCCAACTTTGAAAGCAGTAATGAAAAAAATATTGGTTTTGTGTTACTCAAACATGCATTCATTTATACCACTTTTTATCCTGAAAAATCTAATCTATTTATTTTATTCTAAAATTTTCACCCCACCATTACAAGAAGTGCCCAAGGAAGCTTGCCAAAACAAAAGGCCCACCTCCTCATCTTAAAAACAACAGCTGAGAACAGAAAATACTATCAATAGAAAAAGACAGCAAGAAATATTTAGGGGCATACATACTGTGCTGCATAGAACTGATCTAAGGTTGGGGTACACATGCTGATTCTGGGCGAGTAAAAACCCCATCCACGGTAAAAGTGAGCTTGGAGAGGTTCTATGGCTTCTAAGATGGTTTCAGTTGCAAGTGCTAAAGCAATGCTTCTTCCATTAGGAATGTTGGAGAAATGGTTGCTTCAGAGCTGATGCAATTCTTGGGAGCCACGGAGCCTCTTCGAGCTTGCTTCCAGCTTAGACAGAATTTGGACTTGCGTGGAACCAGCATGCACCTGCTCTTGGATTGGCGGAGCACTGAGTAGTATGTAACCCACCATAATCCAGTGCTGTAATAAAAACAATCGTACAACTGGAAGACCAAAAGCCTCTCTGGGCAAGAAGTGTCAAAGGTTAGGTGCAGCCACAGAGAAAGCTTTATTATCTTGCACATTCCAAACAACCAAACTTCAGACAGCAACAGGGCATTCAAAACGATACAGTGTACAAAAACAAAAACAAAAAGTAGCAGCTGAAATAACTTGCAGAGAAAAATAAATGGCAAAGCCCAACAAACAAATGCTAGGGAGGATTTTGCTTGCCTCTTTTCTGGTTCCACTTGTGTGCTTCTTCTAGGGAATCCGAATCAAACACATAGATGCCATCCTCTGTGAAAAAGTAGTCATCAGTGCTAAAAACTGTTGCGCTGGGAAATTCATGTTTCAACTGCCTAAGGGGCAATAAGTCAGAAGGAAAAACCAAGATTGAGCATGGATCATTAAAATCCTTTACTATGTACATTCACAGTGAAAATATGTTTTGTGGTGGGGGGAAATTATCTGTACTAAACTTTCACAATTGCTGCATCAACATAAAGTAGCTATGTTGTTGTTTGAAAAGTGTTCATAATATGTGGTCATATAGGCCTTATTATGGGGCCATTTAGAACTCAGTATCTTAGAAGTGCAGGTTTTTAATTTCCTCATTCACTATAATTGGGACCAAAATGATCCCAATGCACTTTTAATGGAAAGGCAAAAGTTTAAATATTCATATCTCTTTGGGATCAATTATGACTTCAAATACATAGGACGATTAAGATGACTGATTCACACATGCGTGCATGCATTTCACTTGATGTTTCTCACTTCATGAGTTGCAGCTGAATGTGTAAAATCAATTGGATAGTGTTGTATTTGAATTTTTATGAGGTGACAGGAAAACTCTCTGCAATGTTCAGTCATTTATCATTGTTTCACTTGATCTTGTAACCACCAAGTAATTAATATGAAAGTCAATGTCTTATATCTAGTTCCAAAAGAGCTGGAAATGTTATTATCCTTATGGACACATAAGAGAAGCACCTTTGGGCAAGAGTGGGGTAGCAGGAGGAGCATCAGGCTAACCTGAAGATACATTGGTTTCACAAAAATATGAAGAGGGGAAAACCCTTAGGGAGCAAACTGTCTGTTACATTATAACAGAATGTTTGTGGATTCGGAGGGCATTTAACAGACAAGCAGGTGGGTGAAGCCACATGAACTTGGTGGTGAGGATGGGGGACTTGAACAAAAAGAGCAGGGAATTTCTCTGCTTGAAGACTAGTACCTCAAGTCAGACCTTTCTGCTTCTGAGGAATATTTATTTTATTTCGTACATTTGTATACCACCCTATACCAAAAAAGTCCCAGGGTGGTTCACAATCTAAAAACCATTAAAACACTAACATGATTAAAAATAAAGGTATCTAAACCTCCTTTATTTTCTCACCAGCCATTTCACACCTTTGTGTTTCTGAGGGGTTAGGGATTTGATACATTTCAGCTCTTTGTGTGTGTGTGGGTTAGTTCCCTGCCTTGCAACATAAAAACAATGTCTGTGTGAACTCTCCTTAGGAATGGAGAGGAGAGCTGGTCTTGTGGTGACAAGCATGACTTGTTCCCCTGGTTGCATATGAATGGGAGACTTGATGTGTGAGCACTGTAAGATATTCCCCTTAGGGGATGGAGCCGCTCTGGGAAGAGCATCTAGGCTCCAAGTTCCCTCCCTGGCTTCTCCAAGATAGGACAAGATTTATTTTTATTTTTTATAGGACAAGATTTTTTTATTGAACCAACAAACTACCAAAGCATACAATACGTTGCCAAAGCACAATTATATACAAAGTGGTTGTTTGTACATGATATATCTACAAAGATTTACACACAATGTCTCCAAGATAGGGCTGAGAGGGATTCCTGCCTGCAACCTTGGCGAAGCCGCTGCCAGTCTGTGAAGACAATACTGAGCTAGATAGACCTATGATCTGACTCAGTCTATGGCAGCTTCCTATGTTCCTAATGAAGGGGGAAGTTGCACAAGCACACTCACACACTAAACTTACTTACAACATTTTTTCCCACATCAGAGATATCTTGCAACATTTTGTTGTGTGTCCATACACATATGCATCTTTTGGCGAGAAAAAATGTGATCTTAAACTCTATCTGAAATTTTGCCCCACACCTGTCTTTTAGATGAATGTCATCCCCCCCACAACCCCCTTGATTTTCACAACACATGGACATGTATATTTCCATTGTATACTGTTTACATAGAAACTGCAGTTGCCAATGGTTCCAGATAAAGTTTAAATAAATATGTGAAAGAGGGCATCCTTGTCTGGAGCTTCTTGATAAACTTAATTAAAATTTTATTGTACTTGTTTATTCGATTTTTATACCACCCTTCCAAAATGGCTCAGGGCGGTTTACATTAAAGCAAAACAATTAAAATCAATTAGCAATTACAAACAGAGGTTGTAAAACACCATAAAACAATTGTTTGTTTTTATTTATTCGATTTTGAATGGTTTAAAAACCCTGAAAAACCAGGTTACAACATTAAATCAATTTACAACCATTTAAACAATCTGGAAGGCCAGGCCTAACAGATAGGTTTTGAGGGCTCTCCTGCAGGCCAATAAAGAGTTCATATAACGGATTTCTGCAGGGAGTGCATTCCACAGCCCAGGAGCAGCTACAGAGAAGGCCCACATCTTGAGTTGTCACCAGATACACCAGTGGTAGCTGAGAACATACCACTGATTAAAAGCCTTCCTTGTACAGATGCATACATCAGTTTGATCTAGGTATAAAAACCAGCTCAAAACCAAATGTTTTATTTTTATTTATTTGAAATTTTTCAACCCCTTCAGCACACACACTTCTGCTCGAGGTGGTTTACAATGAAAGCAACAATTAAAAAATCAAAGACTTGAAAGAAATAGGGCAATGCAACAAATGCCTTTTCTGCTTCCATGAATGTGATTGTAGTGTATTGAACTGATGATATAGTTGGCTTTATTTTGATGATATATTTGGCAATATATGTGGCTTCACTGATGATATATGTGGCTTTATTTTGGCCATGGGCAGTGGCCAGCCCTGACCTTCCCTCCTGGAGCTGAAGGAAAGCACAAACTCATGTTGTTGGTGGGAGCAATGGTGCCCAATGGGTCACTGCCAACTGGTCTAGCCCTAGTCTCTCTATGGCATTGAACCGGATGGAGGCAGTGTTCCCTCTAACAGGGATTCCCAGATGTTGTTGACTACAACTCCCAGAATCCCCAGCTGCAATGGCTTTTGTTTAGGGATTCTGGGAGTTGTAGTCAACAACATCTGGGAATCCCTATTAGAGGGAACACTGGATGGAGCTGTGCTGTGTGGGGATGAGGCTTCTCCTACCCTAATTATGATCGTGTGAACTGCCCTGCCAATTTAGAAAAAGAGGTTAAGACGAAGCTGAATCTCAATTCAAAGGCATTGTACTACCACAAAGTGATGTAATAGTCTCTGATGAAGGTTTCAGAAACCTTCCTGTATTTGTAAAACCTGATGTTTTTGTGCCAGCCATGCCAGAATCTACCTAGTAATATGAACAGGTGGATAGGCCCCTTTTTAGAACCAGGGTCTAAAAGAAGACCCCAAAAAGCCAAAAGGCTAGATGGAGGCCTGTGTCTGAATTGTCGTTTTGGCAGGAAGCTGAAGCCTGACTTTGATTCCCCCCCCCCTCCTCTAAGCCAAGCCAGTGAACAGAAATGCTATTCTTGAGAGTCTGGGAAACAAGGGGAATTCCCCACCACCATTTGCTCCCAGCCTTGAAGGTGTTTACCGCCTTAGTGAAGAGCCTTGGGTAGTTTGTTGCTGTGCTAAAAACCAGTCATGAGAACTAGTCTGACACATCAAGCATAATCATATCTAGCTGATTTAGGAAATTATAAGAAACCACGTATGGATAAGAACGCCTACAGTGTGCTATGGGGGCTAACACATTCATATAACACTGAGACACGCCCCCCTTGCTTATGTAACATTCTCTATCCTTCTAACTTATTTCCCTGGGCTGAAGAACATCAACAAATGGCTACAAGCCAGGCCAGGCTTGTGATTGGCTCCTCTCTGTAGGGGGAGAGAGGAATTAGGGGAGCCATGCCGGAATTTGTTTATCAGAGAAGAGACACTCTGCGTAGATGTGGTGATTATTTTGACTTGGAGAGGTGGCCAAAAAGGTACAAAAAGCTGCAGACAGCCATTCATGGTGGAAGGGTAGGCATGGGCTTCTTCATGGAAGAGGCACCATGTAGCCCCTCCCTGTATCGCCAGAGCCAGTCACCCTCCCGCTAAAGAAGTCAGCGGAGATCTTGTTCCAGCGTACCTGGAAACTGGTAAATATTACCCAGAGCTATGGCTCACAAACCAGCCACTTCTGACTAACACACCTGTTTCCCCCCTTCTCCCCTGTCCCTGGATCTTCGCTCTTACCTATCCTGAGCTCCAGTAAAGACCCTGCTGCAGCCATCATTTGCTAGGCAGCAGGAAACGGAGTCTGTCTCCCCCTCTCCTCCTTCTAGTCCATTCTCCTCCCCCCTTACTAAGCTGCTTTAATGGACATTCCTCTTGTCGGTCTTCCTCCCTCCTTGAAAACTGTACTTTAGCTTTTTCCCCTCTCTGCCAACACAGCTTCTAGGATTGTTTGGGAACAGTCAGGAGATAGCAAAAGGCCTTCAGCTACTTGCTCCTAATGAAATGAAACTGTTTTGAACTATTCAGCATTTAGTAGAAGGGTTAGAAAGAAATGCTTTTTCTGTTAAGAGTCAAAGATGCCTTGCATTTATTAGTGGTACGAGTTAACTGTCATAGAAATTATTAGGCCAAATTAAAGGGGAAACACTGAATGAACTGTGTGCTTTGCAGTCAGAACTAAGCTGGGGAGAATTGTTGTCGTTTGTAGCCTAGGCAACTAGACAGATAAGATATTTCTCACACAGAACTGAATTTCTAAGCTGCCTGCATTTGGTGAGGCTAAATTGATTCCTAGTTAAAAGTTCTGCATTTTGACAAGAGGGGAAGAATGATTTTAGGAATACTTTTAGCTGTGACTGAACACTGCACTGCAATCATAGCAAAATGAAATAGATAACTACTTGCCTATATGCCTAATCACCTACACTTGTAATCATTAGCCTTAGTAAAGCCCATTAAAACTCACTCTGTGTGTGTGGGGGGGGGGTGTTTGATCGATCTTTCCTTCTCCTTGAATCACCCATGTATCTCAGAAAACAAACATATGAGACAGCTTGTTGACAGCATGTGGTAGAATAAGGGGGAAATCAACCACCCCCTTATTGTATCACTAGAAACCATCTTACTGTTATTTTCTCTCCATTAGTTTATTTTCAGGGAATACTACAGTTATCTACATCCCAAAGAGGATGTAGTGCTCCTCGTCACTGTCCATTTTTAGAATGGACAGGAATGAGGAGTTATGAGAAGAACAGATAACTTCCTGAGTTTTAAGAGCACCACTAACACTCCCTCCCTCTATAAAAATGCTGCTAACATAGTTATCAGTCCCAAAATATAAATATAGCATAACAGTATTCAGGGACAAAGGAAGCATTTATGTGTACATAAATGGCAGGGCACATCTTCATAATGTTTCAGAAACTAGATTCAGTATGCAACAATATAGAGGATCTCCACAGGTCTTCAACCTGTGCTGGTTCCTGTGTAGTTGTAGCTGACTTAAGTCCACCTTGCCTGCTTCTCCATGATAGAGTGATGTCTTCAAAGAAACCATATCTGACATTTTTCAGGGGTGCTTTGAACACACTTACTTGAGCATTAAATGCCAACAACAGAGGAAGCTGTCTTACAGATATGCTTAAGTGGCAGCCACTATATTATACACAATAGGACTAAGCATCACAAAACATGGATACAGTAAGCGCCTGCAAAGACAACCATGATTTTCAATACCTGCTGAACACATTTTATTTGAATTGTTGCAGCATTTTTAAAATAACCGTTAAGCTTTCTGACTGACTTAGCTATGCCTTTAGCTCCTGTTTAACTAATCCTCTCTTTAAAAGAGATTTCATCTTTCAAATATGACAGTGTTAGGTCTCCCAGGCAATTTTCCATTCACATATTTGTCCAGTTTGACAGTATTGTGGTTCCTGTTGCCAAGTGGCTCAACAACACGAATGTCTTACAGCAGATCTTGGGCACCACTTAGGATAAAAATGAAGTGGTTCTTGGTGCCAAAAATAATCCCTTCAAGGCACAACCATTGGACATTAGCTAGGTATTTTGTCTTCACCAAGCTTATACTTATCCAATCAATTAATGGGTGATGGAAGTCACTCATCTTAACTACACACAAGCAAAATGCCTGTGATTATGGTAGAAAAGATAGAGAAAATGCAAGGACAAATTTAGATGTGGTAAAAAATTGGTTAAGTAAGTATATGCAAATCATTATAGCTTAATTCAGGATGCATGTAAGTCATTACAGAATATGTACACAACCCTTAGTTTATCTAACTGTTCCTTTAAACATTGGAGTGAAATGGTGAAGAGATTCAAGAAACAGCTTGGATGGAGAACCAATAAATATCTTCTAGGGTTAAATACTCACCAGTCTGCTTAGGATTTTGGCAAGAAAGTCCAATAGGAGTAAGAATTGATTTTTAAAAAACATTTTATTAGCTGATATTTTAGGTGTTTAGCTGATATTTTAGGTGTATATATATATATATATATATATATATATATATATATATATATGAATTCTTGTATGTTTAATTGTTTGAATCTTCAGGTTTTATGGAGAGTGCTGGACTAGGACTGGGGAGACCCGAGTTCAAATCCCCATTCAGCCATGAAACTAGCTGGGTGACTCTGGGCCAGTCACTTCTCTCTCAGCCTAACCTACTTCACAGGGTTGTTGTGAAAGAGAAACTCAAGTATGTAGTACACCACTCTGCGCTCCTTGGAGGAAGAGCGGGATATAAATAAAATAAAAAATAAAATAAAATAAATATTTTATTAACAGTACTGTCCCTAGACATACTACTTATATATTTTCCAAGATGAATATATTTGTGGATATATTCCCTGGGAAAGAAAATTTATCAACATGTGTTGGAATAAATCTTCCATTCTACAGCTGTTTAAAATGTTTTTAAAGTTAAACTATAACAATGAAACAGACAAAAACAGTTCTGCGGGACAATTAAAAAAGGAGGAAGCCAAAGCAGACACACTCGGGAAAAGAGAACCAAAAAAAGATAAGCCTTTGCCAGTCACTGAAACAACTCCAAAGAACAGGCTAGCTGGATCTCTGGGGACAGAGAGTTCCATAGAATAGGGGTGGCCAGCAAGAAGGCACTTTCTCATGTGGTCACCTAGTGCATCTCTGAGGGAAGAGGCACATGCAAGAGGACCTCCCATATTCTCATGGTGCAGGCAGACTCCTTCACATGTATGCATAGAGAAACATTACCCTCTTCTCTGTAGGGTGCCTGTTAGTGGAAGCTGGCTTATCCAAAGCAAAAACATGGAGCACTTCCATAAAGGAAGGAAGGAAGGAAGGTGTAGCACCCATTTTATATGGGAGAAAGTGAAAGGGTGTGTTCAGACAACTTTGGGGTGGGGAAGTTCCCCAGATCACCTGACACCCCCTCCCCCCGCAGTGCATCCCACAATGCAGCCTACTTTGTCCCACTGAATTTCAAGGGTAGCTGAAACTATACATTATTTCCAAACTCTCTAGGCTTTTTTCATTTTTTCGTTTGCATTCTTGTGTTATTTTCTTGTCTACAAGAAAAAGCTATGAGGATAAAGCAGCACAACCACCTCTAAAGTACATTCATCACTGGTGTGTGGATTATTGCTAACTGGTTCTAAACTATTATTCTTAAGAATATTTATAATTACAAAAAAAAAAAAATCTAAGAGGTTTGCATAGCAAAAAGAATGAGAACATGGTTCCCTGCTCTAAAAAGCTTAAAAAGAAGCACAATGGAGACACTAAGCAACAGCTACTGGAGCAGGGCTGCACAACTTTGCCCCTTTAGCTGTTGTTGGACTACAACTCCCATCATCCCTGACTCCTGGCCAATGGCTGGGGATGATGGGAGCTGGGTGGCTGAAATTGTTCAGCCCTGTTCTAGAGGGATGTTTTGGTGTAGGGACAGTTCTTCTCCCCCTGCTAAATATAAAAGTGCCTTTTATAATATAAAAATATAAAAGCACCTTTAAAAGGTGCCTCTTTGCCCAGTTAGCAGAGCAAATGAAAGCCGTGTGTTCTGCCGTCAACTTCCAAGTTTGGGGTCTTTCCCACTTATCTTCTATATATTTAATTCTCTTAAACGTACCTGTCGCTAATCCCATGCGTGGCAGCTCTTGTGAGAGTTCATGAGCGAGCTGCCGATTAACGACCGGGGTGGGTGGGGGGAGAAGTGGCTGCCACCAGACCGGCTGGCTGTGCAGGGGAAGCGGCCGCCACCAGACCGGCTGGAGGCCAGTGAGAAGAAGTGGTGGCTGGCTAGCAAAAAGCAGCATGGCCTCCAAGAGAGAATGGGGTGGGGTTGGGGAGAATGAAATGGGGCTGAAGGGGCGGGGAGAAATAAATGAAGATGAGGGAGGAGAGACAGGGAGAACTAGGGGCGCAGAATGCTCTGCTCCAGGTCAGCTAGTTTCAATTCAATGCATTAGAGAACTCTGTGTCTTCTAGAACTCCTATGTGCAAAAAAAAAAAAAAAAGCTGGATCAGATTGACTCTTTGCAATAAAAGGCTTTGTGAGCACTTGCTGTCCTCCCTCAGCATAGGTAGCTGCCTATCACCAAAGCTGTTATTATTAATTATTATTATTTATTTGAATTCTATACCACCCCTCAAAAAATGGCTCAGGGCGGTTTACACAGAGAAAGAATAAATAAATCAGATGGATCCCTGGAGGTACTGTGCTGGGGGTGGATAGGGCCAGTTACTCTCCTCCTGCTAAATAAAGAGAATCACCACATTAAAAGGTGCCTCTTTGCCCAGTTAGCAGGGGTAACTGGCCCATTGGTCCAGCTCACTCAATATCATCTGTCTGCTCCGGGTGGCAGCTGCTCTCCAAGGTTACAGACAGGAGTCTTTCCCAGCCTTAGCTAGAGATACCAGCCAGGGACTCAACCTAGGACCCTGGGACTTCCTGCATGCAAAGCAGATTATCTATCACTGAGCTACGCCCCAAACCTGAAATTTGATCATGCTCAGTAACCAAGTTTATCAAATGATTTCACAGAGCCCAGTGTTTGGGGTTTGTGAGGCTGGAATTATACGTTCTGTCTGCAGCATGAATCTTCAAAGCCAGGCCATTTCTCCAAGGAAAAGCAGAGCAGCTAGGTTATGATTTCCAGGGGAGAAGTGGACAGCTGGAAGGTGTTTTAACACTTCTCTCACCTGCTGCTTTTTGGCTAGCATGTTTTCCAATATGATTTATGGAAGTGCTTATGGTGGACCAGATACAAGTAGCTTGTCATAAGCAAAGGTTGGAATTTTGTACATAACACATTTGTAGAATTTTAGAGTTGGTAGGTAACTTGGAGATGGTCAAGTTCTTAGTAGGTGATCCTAAGGTACTTAGACCCTTCCTTAGTACATGGATTTGTTATAATATTCCTGAAAGACTGGCCATCCAGCCTGTACCAGTAAGCCAGCAGTGAAAGAACACATCACTGCATAAGGCAGACTGTCCCACTGCTTAATAGCTCTTTCAACATTAACCGATCCCTATAATTCATTAATCAACAACATGCAAAATCTGAGTCTGTGTTGGCAACAATATGCACGATGTGCTTGCTACAAGCAGGTTTAAAACTCTATTTATAAAAACCACACACACAAATATAAATACATACATACATATATATATCTAAAAAGCTGTCTCAAAGCACTTTCATTTGAAACACAGGAGTCATGGGAACTAACCCTCTTGTGTTTACTTCTTGGAAACTTTGCTCTTCAAAAAGGCAGCAGAACAAGACCAGTGTTTGGAAACAAAGAGCAGCAGGTAAGGGACACTGTTATTTATTTATTTGTTATTTCTCTATGTAAACCCTTTGGAAACTTTTGTTGAAAAGTGGTATATAAATATTATTTGTTGTTGTTATATTCCAGTTCCATGCAATGAGCCTTTATTGACACAAGAATACCAAGGTCACCAAACCTGCTTCTGCTGTGCTGTCCTATTTCATTTTACAGAATTTGGATTTTAAAGTAGCCATGCATAACTTGTGACTCACTGTTACTTAGCACAACCCAAGCACAACCCAAAAGCTATGTATGGTGTCTCAATACATCTATTTCAGGCCTTGCTGAAGGAGAACCAGCATGGCTTCGGCAAGGGAAAGTCTTGCCTCACTAACCTTTTGGAGTTCTTTGAGAGTGTCAACAGGCATGTAGATAAAGCTGATCTTCTAGGTGACATAGTATACTTGGACTTCCAAAAAGCTTTTGACAAAGGTCCCCACCAAAGGCTCTTGAGTAAACTTAGCAGTCATGGGATATGGGTCAGGTTCATGTGTGGATCAGTAACTGGTTGAAGGACAGGAAATAAGAGAAGAGAAGCCCTCTGTGCCACCTGAAAATATGTCCCCAAGGGCTGCCCTTGAGAACATATTTCAGGGTGGCAAAGAGGGTTCCCTGGGGAAGGGGAGGGCATCAAAAATTGTCACTTTCCCACTGCACTGGTACAGTTAGTGGGGAAAGTCGGTTAGGCTGCTCTCTTGCTGCACTGGTGCATCCTTGCTCTGTATGTCAGCCTGTGCCAAAAACCCCAAATAATGAGAGAATGTCAAGTACAGGCGTGTAGACAGATTCTTTGGATGCGATTTTTGACCCTATCATTTTCAGTTCCACATTGTTTGTTAGAAAAAATGAAGTGGAGAGGAAAGGTCTTCGAACAAATCAAGAAAACAATGTTGCTGATGCTTGAAGACAGCAGCAGTCACAGTCTTTTCTCCGCCCCCTTCCCCTTCCCCTCTTGCAATCTGGATTTGTGCTGGAACTATTCTTTTTTTAAGCTGCCCCCACCACATACCGTATCACCTTTTTCTGCCAGGGCTCCTGTTCCTCTAACAGCTAGAGGTTCAACCGGTTAAGCTTTTTCTAACAGAGAGAGGCAGTAGTGGTGGTGTAGTACACCAGCTGAGTACCCGCCATGTCAGAAAACCAAGTGATCAGCCCCCAGTCTCCTCTCCTCTTTGATAAAGAGGAAGCCCAGCAGGGTTTCATTTGAGCCGGGGCTACGCCCCTCAAACCTTTTTTCAAGGCCAGCCCTTAACCCTAGAACGTGCAAATCAAAAAGGTGCCTCTGAACATGTCCAGAGTGCCTGCCCTCACCACTGAGAAACCTGTCAGCCACGACATGGCTCCGATTAGGACTGAGCTGAACTCCCGTTGCTCTTCCAACCTCATTACCCATTTAAAGGTGAATACCCTGAAGGCAACTTCCTCTCTGCAGGGAACCGCTGCCTTCGGTGGATGGGGGTGTCATGTTTACCTGGCCAGGGTGCTTTTCCCAGAGCCCGGCAGGCCTCGAAGCAAGAAGAGGCGCTTGCTGAAGCGGCGCCTGCGAGGTGGCGCCCTGCCTTGGGCGCGGGGATGAAGGCTCAGGCCTCCAAAGGCACGAACTAGACCGTCCTCCATTGTAGCGGGGAGCGGCGGCAGCAGCAGCAGCAGCAGCAGCAGCAAGAGCCACCAGCCCCGCCACTGAACCGAGGTCAGTGCTGAGTGTTTACCTCGCCGCGTGACTCCCTCCCGGGCCAAGGGGCGGAGCGCCGGAGCAGCCCCACCCCCTCAGCTGAGGTGGCACATTCGCGTGGCTCGCAATGCCGGACTTGCAGACGTTTGGCTGTGTGTGACTTGCTCACCAGTCCCCTGAGGACGCAGCTGGCAGGGCGCGGCAGGGAGGTCGGAGTCCGTCTAGAGTCCTGGCTTAAGTCCGCAGAAATGGGGCACCAAGATTATTATTGAGCACTTTGCGGGGCATAGCAATAACTCCCTAGTCGCCTAGGAAGTGGCTCTCCGTCCCCCCGCGCCTTTATTTAAATACTATTTCCAAACAACCAAAGGGGCGACCCCCCCACGCCCATCCTGTCTAGGGCATGTTTACTCACCATTGAGTAACTTCTGCAACTGGGTGTGCTAAATCAACAGGAATCGGCTAGTCAGCTTAAATGCTGCTCCCTGGGGCGTGGAATTCAAGGTTGCCGTTTTAGCACGCCTGCTAAGCGGTATGTTCACCCTATGAGTGGGGGCGGGAGGGGGCAGTGGGCCACACTGAAAGCCCACTTGACCGGCGGCGGAGAAACAAACCGGACGACATCGCTGTATTAATTCCTGCATGGGTTTGTTCACACACGAAGGTTTCCACTTGTCCTAGCTGCAGTTTGTGCTACCCCTAACCTATACTATTTAGATGCCGACACGTGTCTATACATACAAAGATTAGAGTCGTTCGGACAATGGTTTTCCCCGTGATACTCTGTGGATCCGGAAGCTGCACTTTGAAGAAGCAAGACAGAAAAAGTACTGACGCTTCTGAACTTTGGTACTGGAAACGACTTTTGAGAATACCATGGACAACCAGGAAAAACAAACCAATGGATCATAGAACAAATCAATCCAGAATTTTCACTCGAAGCACAAATGACCAGGCTCAAACTATCATACTTTGGACACATCATGCGAAGACGCGACTCCCTTGAGAAGTCCATAATGCTGGGGAAAGTTGAAAGAGGACTACCAGGAACAGGGTGGACAGACTCTATTATTTTACACTTATATCCCACTCTTCTTCTGAGGAGCTCAGAAGCTCCTGGTTTTTATCCTCACAACAAGCCTGTAAGGTAGGTTAGGCTGAGAGATACATGACTGGCCCAGAGTCACCCAGTGAGTTTCATGGTTGAATGGGGATTTGAACTTAGGTCTTCCCACTCCTAGTCCAACATTCTAACCACTACACTATGCTGGCTGTTATTACACTACACTATTATGACAGCAGTGAATGCACCACTGAGAGACCTTAAAGGCCAAGTTGAAGATAGATCATCCTGGAGAGAAGCTATCTATGTGGTCAAAGAGAGTCCACACCGACTTGACGGCACTTAATCAATCAGCCTATACTGCCAGAGGATAAGGCAGCCAATGATGCCAAGCTGAGCTCAGCAAGGATCAGTTTTGATACTCCTCAGACCTATTCAAGAGGTTTGTTCCTACATTAAAAGGCCAGAACACTTACTTTATAGCCTGCAAACACTTTACAAATCATTTTTATGCAAAGCGCAACAGGACACTCCAGATTTCACACAAGTCAAAATACATCTCTGCAACTACACCAACCGAGGTAGTTTTCTCCTTCATTGGATAATTTTGTAGTATTTGTACATGGCTCTTTATGGTTCTCAATGCTCAGTTACTATAGCTTTTTGATGTTCTGAAAGATATCAGTGGATGTAAGAGCTAAAGAGAACATTAGATGACGATAAACCCAGATTAGAAGAGAATATAGATTCAGAATATAAAATGTTGAGCAATATTGTGCGTATTTGTAAAGGGTTCTGTCTACAATTTGACATCCTTCAGTGACTATCCTCAGTCTATCCACCACGACTAATTGATTTTCTGTTCTCCACTTCTTGCATAATACAGATAAATATTAGCTAGTTGTTAGCAGTGCTTCAGCCACAGTTTAAACAAACCATGAGAAGCAGCCTTGGAAGGCTGCAGTTTTGAGCTCAGAGGCAAAGAGGAGGGAGTTGTTATCTTTGTCAGCCATTTCTCCACTCAAGATCATCAACACTCCCCCATCAGCTTCTATTCTTACATATTTGATATGCACTGGAACCTTCCTAGAAAGTAAAGCAATGGGTTGGGGGAGGCAATTTTGAGTGAGAAGAGGTCATTGGGGCCAAAACATACACCCTCCACTTGACGTCTTTTGACTAATTTTCATTTTTAAGGTTGAGACTTTTTACATGCATGGAGCTTACCCGCAAGGCTGTAATCCTCTACACACTGACCTGGAAGTAAATAGTACTGAACAGGGCAGGACTTACTTTCTAGCAAAAATACATCAGATCAAACTGCAGAGTTCTCTTTATTTGTGCACAAGTCTCTCTCTCTCTGTGTTTTGCATTTAAAAAAAAAATAACAATCTTCATACTGACTACTGTGTTTCTTTCTTCCACACACTCAAAAGACAAATAGATGAAACAGATTTCAAAGTGACATCAACCATAATCTCAAAAACTCAACTTTATTTCAAAGAGGGGAAAAGCAAAGGCTACATAAGCTGGAAAGTAACAACATGACTGCAAGTCATGGATTCAACAACCTGGATATTATATATTTCCTCTCATCATTGTTGTTTACATTTATTGTAGCTGGTTGTTAATTGGAGTCCATCCATGGTAATGCCAAAATTGAACAAATTCTGCAATAGAAAATTAAAAGGAAAAGTCTGAAGCATCAGAAACAAATCTTAACCGTATTGATGCATTCACATCCATTTCAGACTATAATATGCAAAACAAGAATACAACCATTTGAGATCAGCTTCCATTCTTACTGGCCCTTTTGAAGTATTTCTGCTTGGTTAGGGAGAGAACTGTTTTGTTTTATCTTTGATCATACAACCCAGCTGGCAAACATCACCTTAAATCCCGCCCCCCACCTTTCAAGCAATGATGTATTCTTAAAAGCAGCACAGAGATTTTAATAGATGCAATGTGCCATATAATTTTAATGTAGACTATGGAACATAGGAAGCTGCCATATACTGAGTCAGACCATTGGTCTATCTAGCTCAGTATTGTCTTCACAGACTGGCAGCAGCTTCTCCAAGGTTGCAGGCAGGAATCTCTCTCAGCCCTATCTTGGAGATGCCAGGGAGGGAACTTGAAACCTTATGCTCTTCCCAGAGCGGCTCCATCCCCTGAGGGGAATATCTTGCAGTGCTCACACATCAAGTCTCCCATTCAGATGCAACCAGGGCAGACCCTGCTTAGTTATGGGGACAAGTCATGCTTGCTACCACAAGACCAGCTCTCCTCTAGGTGATGGATCATCACCTGAAGAGAAAGTAAACAACTGAAGTACAGGTGAAACTCGGAAAATTAGAATATCGTGCAAAAGTCCATTAATTTCAGTAATGCAAATTAAAAGGTGAAACTGATATATGAGACAGACGCATTACATGCAAAGCGAGATAAGTCAAGCCTTAATTTGTTATAATTGTGATGATCATGGTGTACAGCTCATGAAAACCCCAAATCCACAATCCCAGAAAATTAGATTATTACATGGAACCAAGAAGACAAGGATTGTAGAATAGAACAATATCGGACCTCTGAAAAGTATACAGTGTACTGTGCTTGACTGGCCAGCAAACTCGCCTGACCTGACCCCACAGAGAATCTATGGGGCATTGCCAAGAGAAGGATGAGAGACATGAGACCAAACAATGCAGAAGAGCTGAAGGCCGCTAATGAAGTATCCTGGTCTTCCATAATACCTCATCAGTGCCACAGACTGATAGCATCCATGCCACGCCACATTGAGGCAGTAATTGCTGCAAAAGGGGCCCAAACCAAGTACTGAATACATATGCATGCTTATACTTTTCAGAGGTCCGATATTGTTCTATTCTACAATCCTTGTCTTCTGGTGGCGCAGTGGTAAAACTGCCGCCCTGTAACCAGAAGGTTACAAGTTCGATCCTGACCAGGGGCTCAAGGTTGACTCAGCCTTCCATCCTTCCGAGGTCGGTAAAATGAGTACCCAGAATGTTGGGGGCAATATGCTAAATCATTGTAAACTGCTTAGAGAGCTCCGGCTATAGAGCGGTATATAAATGTAAGTGCTATTGCTATTGCTATTCTTGGTTCCATGTAATATTCTAATTTTCTGGGATTGTGGATTTGAGTTTTACGCCATGATCATCACAATTATAACAAATTAAGGCTTGACTTATCTCGCTTTGCATGTAATGCGTCTGTCTCATATATCAGTTTCACCTTTTAATTTGCATTACTGAAATTAATGGACTTTTGCACGATATTCTAATTTTCCGAGTTTCACCTGTATGCTTTTTCACAAGGGCATGGTTTTCTACTGCCACCACCAATCCATAAATATTAAAAAGGAACATTAACCTGCTCATGAGCAGTAAACTGGATAATTCTGTGGATGCCCCACACAGCTTGAACCAGTAGATTTGAGCACACTTGGCACATTCATCCTCATCATTTACAGGAAAGGATACATGATCTCATGCTTGAGCAGATAATGTGATCTACAAGCCTTGCACTCTCAACAATTCTTTGAACTGTGTAAAACCACTCTCAGATCAGTCATTTTAGAAAAGTTAAATCCCATCAATATTTAGCAATATCAAATCTGTCTCGATGCAGACAAGCATGGATGCAGAACACAAGTGAATAAAGCAATCAGCACCTTTTACTGTTTGCTACTCCTAATTCATTCCTCATCCCAATCCAAACATTTTAAACAGCTGCAGGGGGTTGCAGGGAAAAGCAACTATATCTTCAATCTATGGATGTTAAAATGCAGAAAAAGCAAATCTTACATGCAAAAGGTTCAAGATTTTTAATTGTTACCTTTTTGCACAAGATGTGGATGTTTGTGTTTTTTTTAGACAAATTCAGATTAGTTATAATTGTTACAGAGATATTGTAGCTAAAGATTTGTCCAAGTGTTGATGGTTTTTCCAAGCGCATTTGTGGGGTTTCTTCAGGAGATTCAACTCTTTTGACCATCTTTCTTTGAATCTTCCAGGGTAGTTGCACCAACTATAAATAAAGAGACAATGTAATTTGTTGTGCTCTGCCCAGAGCCTTAGGATAGGGAGGTATTGTTCCTTTCAGCCTATGACTGCAAGCAATACAGGCAAGCTGCACACTGTTGCCACTTTCCCCATTTATTCCCCACATTAGAGAGACACATGCAATATTTTCTGATGTGACTGTTCTCCCTACTCAGCATCAAAAGAGCAAACTTTGAGTATCCAGATTTGATTGGACTATGGTTCTCCCAGTCCGATACATTAAGAAACTGTTCTCACAAGCAGCCTACCCGAGGCTAGGCTGCTTGTGTGGACTGCCAGGATCCACGTGGATCCCAGCACTCCCACCCAGCCTAACCCTGCTCCTAAGCCCGACTCTTAGCCGGGGTTAAGGGAGCAAGCGCTAACTTAACCCGTTGAGGGAGGGAGCTAAGATGGCGACATGAAGCTGCCTTTGTTTATCAGCTCTGCAGATAAACTGAGAATTAACTTAACCCGTCTGCCGGGCTCATGTGTCCCCTCGGCTCTACGGAGCCGAGGAGACATAGACAAGCGCCTAGAGCGCCTGTCTGAAGGGGGTACCCCCAAGGTACTGTGTTTGTTACATGGTGCCTTTAGGGACACAGGCTGGGAAAATGAGTCCTGGCTTCTGTTGTTCCGCACTGCTTCTGGCAGCACGGGTCATGTGGGTGCATGGTTTGTGCACTAGAAGGATAAAGCGTTATCATCTGGAGGAAGGTAGGTTGAACCCTGCCCCCCCCCCAACATGTGAATGGGCTCTGAATCTTTTAAATATTTCGAAAGCATCCTACAGAAGTAGTCTTTTAAAAACGAATATCAAGAATGTATGAGAGTTTGGAAAGTATGACCAGCTAAGCTGTTTGTGATATAACCCAAGTGGAATGAGCATGTGTGCTGTGATCTGAGATCAACAATCCGGAAGATAATGGTACTGTCCCAATAGTGGATGTCTGTGCCAACAGGGGTGTCTTACCACTGCAGATGGAACAATGATAAATATTTAATTGGGCTGTTGCTAGTTGTCTTTCCCATTGCTTTCAGAAAAAAGTTTACTGCAGCGAGATACAGAAGAATGTGAGAGGTTAGTGGACCCCATTACACCAGTAAAGACATCCGTTTAAGGATAGACTCAAAGTAAAGCTCACTGTGTGCAAGATATATATGGAGAACTAGCATAACACATTCCTCCTTCCCCTAATGTTGCTACTAGCACTGTTCAACAGATCATCTATCTTCTGTCAAGAAATGGTTCATCTACACATAAGCATCAATGGCATTTTTCAAGATTAGCAGAATAAACCAAGAGACCTTTATTTGTTTAAACTCTATACCGGCTCAGTAAATACACAAACCAAATACTGAGCACAAAAATGCTTTATTTACACAAAGACTGTGTAGCTAGTGATAATTCAACAATACTTGATTTTTTTAATTTTTTTTTGCTATGTTCACTCACCAGGCAAGGAATTATCTTCTTTTGATCTAAAATTTTTCTGTTTCTTCTAAAATGAAATTGAAGAGAAAATTGTTATTTGTATCCTGTATTTATTCTAGCCATAGGAAAGCATAACCTTGTTTTCTATAAGATGTTGACCTGTCAAAAGGGTAGAGCTGCTCCTGCTAAAATGGCCAAATGGTTCATATTCCTTCAACACCAATGTTGATTTTGTCCAATGATTGTTGAATGTCCAGTGATTGTGGTTTCATGATTGTATAATGAAACAATTAAATAGCATGGCAAGGCAAGTAGAAAATTAGCATTCATACCTCCACAGATGTCTTCCACTGTAAATGGATCTCCTTTGATGTTGCCCAATCAAGGGGGACTACATAATCATCTGGCAATAAATTGTCTAAAAAACAAGATTTTGCTCAAATTGGTCATTTGACAATCTACTTGTTGTAAATAACATGCAAACTGAGAGCCAGCTACTGTTTAACCTCCAAACTGGATTACTGCAGTGCGCTCTGTGTGGGGCTACCCTTGTGTATAGTCCGGAAACTAGAGTTAGTCCAGAATGCGGCAGCCAGACTGGTCTCTGGGTCATCTAGGAGAGACCATATTACTCATGTACTGAAAGAGTTACACTGGCTGCCGATATGTTTCCGGGCAAAATACAAGGTGTTGGTTATAACCTATAAAGTCCTAAACAACTTCGGCCCTGGGTATTTAGGAGAATGTATTCTTCGTTATGAAACTCACCACCCATTGAGACCATCAGGAGAGGTCCATCTGCATTTGCCACCGGCTTGTCTGGTGGCTACTCAGGGATGGGCCTTCTCTGTTGCTGCCCCGAGGCTTTGGAATGTGCTCCCTAGTGAAATAAGAGCCTCCCCATCTCTGACAGCTTCTAAAAAGTCTTTAAGGACACATCTGTTCACCCAGGCTTTTAATTGATATAGTTTTAATTGTTTTTAATGTTTTAAAATATTGTTTAATTTTTAAAAAAATCATTGCATTTTCAATTTCTGTTTTAAACGAATGTTTTACTTTTTGTTTTTATCTTGTTGTGAACCGCCCATAGACATAAGTATGGGGCGGTACAAAAATGTGTGAAAATATAATAATAATAATAATAATAATAATAATAATAATAATAATAATAATAATAAAAAATATGCTTGCAGATGGAAATAATTTGCTTGCAGCTGGAAGTAGCCTGAAAGTAGCCTAAAAGTATTCTAGTATAATGCCACATGCAAGAAAAAATACAAGTATTTTAGGATTAGTTCTTATACACTATTCAGTTTCTCATTACTTAGGAACATAGGAAGCTGCCATATACTGAGTCAGACTATAGGTCCATCCCGCTCAGTATTGTCTACACAGACTGGCAGCGGCTTCTCTAAGGTTGCAGACAGGAATCTCTCTCAGCCCTATCTTGGAGATGTCAGGGAAGGAACTTGGAGCCTAGATGCTCTTCCCAGAGCAGCTCCATCCCCTAAGGGGAATATTTTACAGCGCTCACACATCAAGTCTCTCTTTTGTATGCAACCAGGGCATATCCTGCTTAGCTTAAGGGAACAAGTCATGCTTGCTACCACAAGACCAGCTCTACTCAAACTTATGTTTTCCAGTGTTTAATGAATTTTGTTGTAAACCGCCATGAATTTTTAATGAAGAATGGTGTCTAAACAAACAAACAAACAAACAAACAAACAAACAAACAAACAAAGTGCATCTTGGGGACTGGCAGCCGAATGTGTGAACTGCTACTATTGAAAAGCATTGTAGTTTAAGATTATATGGTGGGATATTAAAATTCTATCTGTGGGGATGTGATAGTTCTTCCAGAAGCAAAAAAACACTTGATGCGGCCATCAAGTTATAAATATATAAGCCCACAGGGAAAGAGGAGGGGTAGGTGTTGCAGCACAGTTGCAAGTGATCGAATATAGGATAGGCTAACATAAAGAAGAGAATATGTATGGGCTAAAAACCATGCTCATATCTGAAAGAACTATGTTATGTAGGCAGCCCTCATTCGCAGGGGTTCCGTTCTTGCCTATAGGCAATAACATGGAAACCGCCAATAATGAAACCTTACCCCATGGGAATCCAGGGGTTAGGTTCACACTCACTCTACATACATACACATAGCAGGTAAGAGGCAGAAATAAGTGAGTAAGTGCTGTGTTTTGCTCTCCAGATCTCCAGCAGTGCCTCCCCAAACCCCCAATTTATCTGATTTTCTGTGAAAAATCACAGATTTCTATTTAAGCCACGGAAGAACTCTGCACTGTAAAATGGCAGCTGGAAATCACATTGTGGGTCATTTCCAGCCACTCAAAACCACAAATAGGCGAATTTTAGCCTATTTTTATACTGCAGATGAAGAAACCAGGTCTAAAACCCATCCAAGGATATGCGAAACTGTGGTCGTTGAACCCACGGGTAACAAGGGCCACCTGTAATAAGACAAATTAATCTAGCCCAGTACTGTCTATTATGACTGGCAGCAGCTTTCCAAGGTCTTTTTCAACCCTGCTTATCTGGAAGGGAGGGAAAAAAGGATTGAAAGCAAGGTGCAATCCCTGCTACTGCATTCATTTTAAAAGTAGGGTATTAGGGACTGGTGTGGAGGTGGGTGGTATGGGGAATGAATTTTCTTGAAGTAGTCTAGGAAAAATGCTGGAAGTAGTAGCTGAACTAGACACTGGGTGATAAATTTCCCCTGTCAGAGTCATGTGTCATGACTCAGAAGCTACAAAAAGACTAGCATTAACTGAATATATTGGTCAGGAGTGTAATGGTTTTTGTACACAATATTGTAAGGAGACTTAAGGCATCTTAGAGTAAATAGAAAGTGGAAATGAAAATGCAAAGCCCAGTTATTCTGTAATTGCATTAGATTATGAAAAACCATGGACAAAAACAGGCCTGCTCCAATGAATGAGTACATCTCCAGTCTACCAGATATTTGAAGCAGAACTAGTAATTTAAGTCTGACTAACCATATAGAGTGCAAAACACAGAACTGCCATTTCTTTCACTATATTATTTACATCTCCACAATAGCCAAATTTTTCAGATACAGTGTAAGTCTAGATATGGGAATAACAAAGTTGCTAAACATGTATACAGCTGGCTTTGCACTTTCTCCCCCCTCCCAATTTGATTACCTAATTGAATGTTTTCATTAATATTATTAAAGTGTGATGGTTCATCAGTGTTAAGTTATAATAAAAACATTAAAAGCTGCCTTATACTGAGTCAGACCACTGGGCCAACCAGCTTAGTATTGTCTAAACAGACTGTCAGCGGCTTCTTCAAGCTTGCAGGCAGGAGTCTCTCTCAGCCATATCCTGCAGATGCCAGGGAGGGAACTTGGAACCTTCTGCATGCAAGCATGCAAGTGCTCTTCCCAGAGCAGCCTCATCCCCTAAGGATGGTCCCCATCCCCTTGAGCATACATGTCTCCCATTCAAATGCAAACCAAAGTACACTCTGTTTAGTAAAAGGAACAATTCATGCTTGCTAACACAAGAACAGCTCTCCATCAGGAAACTAAGATTTTAGTTCTATTTAAGCAACATTAGGATAACTCAGTAGTTAAATCATAGGGTTTGCAAAAATATGGCTTGCAAAGGTGGCAACCTTGTTTTTGCAATACACAAATGTCAATTGAAGATGAAGGAGCCAACCTAATACTACTTTATTTGTAGCAGGCAAACACTTTTCACCATGGATTAAGTCTTTCTGGCCCACAAATCAACTATTTCTAGGCATTAGAGACAGAGGACATCAACTGACAGGAACTATCTGGCAGGCTCTTACTAGTCTGTAGACTAGTACCTTGACTCAGCAGTTGGGCACCCCACTCAGCAGTTTGAACTGCATTTTTATTAACAAAATATTTGTCAATAAATACTCTAATTGTTTAAATACCAAGCTTGTGGGTCCAGTTATTGGTCTGGAAATATCTAAACTGCTGAAGCTAAACAAGTGTGGGTTTGATCAGCCCGTTCGATGTGAGCCCACATATAAGAAATGAAATAAGTATAAAACATTACTTTAAAATGCCAAGCTGGAATGATTAAGTCAAAAGATTAAACTTTGTTAAAAGGCCAGGAGGATACACTTTTGCAATTCTAATTCTAGAAGAGCTAGATGGATTCTAAATTATTTGGGTATAAACACTAATATTGGTCAAAAGCATACAATCAGATTAAGTTTCTACCCAAAAATATTAAGTCTGACTCAATACATACAAAAGGACAGGATACTACTTGTAGATAATGAAGCTATTCATATGCACAGACAAAAAGGGGCCAAGAAAGCCCAGCCCAGTTTTGCCTGTGCATGTGTATCTCGGCGGCAAACTCACCCCCGGAGCCACCCTCTTAAAAGGGGTTAGGAGAGAAAGCGCTCTCCTAATCCCATTTTACTAACTGGGGCTGGCAGATTGCAGGGCTCCCAGCTGGCTTTGGGGAGGGGAAGGGGGGTCTCCATAATGCACTGCACACTCACGAGCTACCTCGGAGTTACCGGCAGTGCACCACACACTCATGAGCTACCGGCAGAAGCCAGCAATAATCCAGGCAGCCGATCCAGATACCCAGCAACAAGAAGAGGATAATCTGCGGGGGAGGTAAGCTTCAGGGATGTGTACGGAACCAGTTCGGAGGCACTTTATGGGCCTCCGAACTGGTTCAAAGAACTGCCAGTTCGAAGACGGCAGGGGTGCTGCTTTAAGAGCGAGGGAGGGTGCACTTATCCCTCCCGCCACTTTTCCACTGCCGGCGTCTTTTGTTAAGAAAGCTGAATGGGGTGGCAGCGTACTTCCCTGCCACCCCATTGGCCGGAAGTCCCCGACGCGCACATTCCGGCACGTGCAGGTGTGTCGGGGACTTCCAGCCATATCCGGGTAACGGGGCGGCAGGGAGGTATGCTGCCGCCCCGATCAGCTTTCTTAACAAAGGACGCCGGCAGGGGGAAAGCAGTGGGAGGGATAAGTGCACCCTCCCCCGCTCTTAAAGTGACACCCCCACCACAGTTCCATGCACATCTCTAGTCAGCTTTTTGAGACTTCCTTCCCTCACCCCTTTGAGCCCTTCTCACAGATCGTGAGAAAGGGCTCAAGCACCAATAGATTAAAAAGATGCTAAGCAGTAAGAACCTACTTTGCCAACTTAATTTATAAAAAAATGTCTAAGAGAAATGTTCTTTTTAAAAATGTAGTAATTACCCAATGGGACTCCTGGAGAACCAAAACGTTCTACTAGTTGAAGTGCAAATCCTAGTGATAAAGGAAGTCCCACTAAATAGGGCTTAGTATTTAGAGGATCTTGATCATCTCCAATTTGGGAACACTTTGTTGGCTCAGTTTCATGAATTCGTTGTGTCTGTTCAGAGTTTTCAGCAGCAGAATTGGCAAGGCATTCAGCAGTTTCTTTAACTGAATGCAAAATATCTGGTTGAGTAGTTGAAACATCTGGAGATTTCCCCCCTCCCATTTCTACTGTGTTAATTTGCACAGTTTGGTCAAAGGCAACAGTTTGTCCCTCACTAGGCAAAGGAGCTTCACAAGGAACAGGGGTACTTTTTTTAATTGGAGAAGCAGCTACTGTCATTAAAGAGTCCACAGATTCTTCTGCAAGTTGGCTAGAATTATTACATAAAGATTTTACATCAAAATGAGGAGGAGATTCCACTATTACATTACAACTAGAAGGTGCAGGACGCTCATGGCAGCAAAGGTTTTGCTTGTTCTTTTCTCTAGTCACTTTGTTGGAAGTTTCCTCTTGTTGCATCAATAAATTTATATCCTTGAGCACTTTTTCATCCTTTCTGACAGCAATCTGCCTTGGTCTATCAAAGTTTGGGGCCAACTTGAAGATCCTTTTACATCTTCCTTTTTTCCTTGAAGAATAAATATTAACATTACTTGGATGTATATTTACTAATAACTCTGTTTCAAGTGATGTAACAGATTCCGTAGAAAAACCACCCATTTCAATGCGTGGCAATTTCTGAATATTCATGGTCAGTGGTAATGGTAAAGCAAAATCTGTTATACCATTATCTCCATGTAAGGCTTCTCCATTACCTTCTCTTTCTAGTTTTTTAGATGTATAATCAGTTTGTTCTATTTTCTCTGAAAAGATCTGCTTAGGCCTTCTCATCTTCTTTGGTCTTTGCTCATACTTGACCTCAGATGTCCCCTCAGACCAAGTTAAACAGGATTCCGTTTTATCAGAGCTAGTGTGGGCCTGCCTGTCAGCCAAATCACAAGAAAAGAAAGCCCAGGTATTTGTTTCATTCTTTGTTGATGTCTTGCACTCACAAGAAATTGTTACTTCCTTCACATCATCTAACTGTTTACTTTCTGCACCCAATTCAGATTTAGTTTTAGTAGATGTAGTTTTGCCTTTCACATTTGACAGGGCAGCAGAAGTTTCCTTGCTGCTGGAGTCCAATTTTAGGGTGGAGCTTTGTTTGTTACGCTCCAAAATATTGTTCTTGCTTTCCACAATAATGTTACTTTGGATTCTATCTGTCCAATCATCACCGAATGACTGTTCAGTTATGCTTTCATTTGGAACAGATGGCACACTCAGAGACAGTTCAGCATCTCCTGCAACATCATACATTTTCAGTGAATTGTCTAAAGTTTCTGGATCCACAGAGTCAGGAACAAGGGATTTCCCTTTTTGCAACTCAGGTTTCAGATCATCATTTACAGTGCCATTCTCACCACCTTCTTTAGGCTCATTTGGATACCCAGTCTCAAATTCTGATTTTCCATCATCTTCTGACTCCTCCACTCCACTCTGTGATGGTTCATCACTTGGAGTTAAATGGACACCTGAATTTTTTTCCATTGCTTTAATAGCAGCACCCTTCATTTTTTTGTTTCTCTTTCGTCTTCTCCTCTGTTTCATTTTGTGCAATCTGTGCTTCTTCTTTACAATTGCTTCCCTAAATAAAATAAAGAGCTCAATATAAAAAATATTAAGAATATTCTTAAAAGCATCATTTAAAGAAGTTTAACAATCATGTCAATTTATACTGGAATAGTCGATTAAAGTTATTATGCAGTGAGCAAATTATGGCCATGCTGATTAAATGCTTACCGTTGCTCCACTACTACTACTTATCAGTTTAATTTATTTAAGTGTCTTGCATTTATAATCTGAAACAAATATTTAAAGCAGTATGTACTGTGACAACCAAGCTAATTCAACATAGTAGATTATTTAGTGTTAATTAAAATATGATGATATGTTGTTATGCCTGTCATGTGGGTTCACATGCACAAATTTTACACCATCTTCTAAAACAGAAAAAGTGTCAGACTTTTGAATCAGAAAACGTAAGCAATACAAGGGGATGCATTTCATCTTTTTAAAAACAAAACTGGCCAAAGTATTAGCTGCTATGGAGTTCATGATGGTTTTTCCAAATAGTTATTTTTAAATACATCAAAAGAAGAAGAAATTGGCCAATCAACAACATCATCCAGTCACGTTTAAAGTTCCTTTGAGTCAATCAGTAATATAAGAATGCACTTATCTTTAAGGGAACTATGCACTAACTGTATAGCTGTGCACCAACTGCATATAGTTTACCAGCTGTTAGTGAATGCATCTGTGTGCTTAAATCATGTTTAGGTGCAGCAAACATAATTTGATGTGATCTTGAGAAAGTGCCCTAAGTTCCTCAGATCTACAAAAGATTCTGTAGGTAAACCTTATTGAAATAAACTATTACACTCACTCTAACAGAGGTAGTTGACAAATAGACTGACTATCATTCTGCACAGTGCAACGTGAGTGGTTCTGAACCACTCTTGCCACTGCAGCTATCTAACACCTCCTGCAGTATTGCAGAACAGGGTTGTATACTACTACTAAAAATTGCCCAACTTCACTTCTGTGGTGCTATAGTCAGTGGAAATAATGCTTTTAACATCACAGAAGCGCGACTGCAGTTTTTAATAGTGGCACACCACCCCTGTTCTGCAATACTGCAGGCATATTTTTAGGTGCCTGCACAGTTCAGTGGCACAGTGTGGAAATGTTTGACTAACAAGCAGGTTGCCGGTTTGAATCCCCGCTAGTACTATATCAGGCAGCAGCGTTATAGGAAGATGCTGAAAGGCATCAATGGTAAACCCCTCCTGTATTCTACCAAAGAAAACCACAGGGCTCTGTGGGCACCAGGAGTCAAAATCGATTTGATGGCACACTTTACCTACAGTTCAGAACTGTCCATTTTCCATGGCAAAGAATGTCAGTCACTGGTCTACAGCACAGTGGTTAACGGGCCTTAGAATAATTACAGTCTAACAAAAAACTTAACAAACCAATATCCAATTTTAAAAAATGAGACTGTGTTCCATATAATCTTACATAAAAGGCAGAATCTAGATTAAGCACTCAGTGCAATCCTGTCTGCTCACACAAGCAGTTAATGCTGAGGGAGAGCTTAGTCTGAAAGCTATCCATTATACCACTAGCAGTTGTTCTGGTTTCTATCCAGGAACAGTAGGTTGTAAAGTGCCAGAATATATGTATTCCCTCTCACTCAACCCAGCATTGATATAAATTGTCTCTCATTTCTGTTTCAAAGTTTTAAAAAGATGCATCCAAAAAATACATCCAGGCTTGAGGGCACAACATATTAATTTCAACTGAATATTAAAATAAAAGATTAAAGGCAAAATGATACAGCAGAGCAGAGATTTTAACTCAGCTTAAGAGTTTCAGAACATTTTTATGAATAGCCTACAAACTATGACACATGTCCAGCTTTGATTTACTGTATGACATTTTAGTGTGTGGGTTTTGTCAACTATCTTTATTTTATTGTACTTTATGAAAAAACCTCTTGGATAGTTATTAAAAATAAATACTTCAGTTGCAGACATTAAGACAGTTGTGAAGATCTGTTGCAGCTATACTTTTGCTAGCTGCAAAAGACAGAGCCTTATATCAAATGCAACATCTGTTCATTAGTGGAAAGCTGGGGTAAAGAAATTTCAACTACAAACTTCTACTTTAATAAGTTATCAGTCTCATCCCCCTCACCCCCACACAGTTAGATAATAAGACCACAGTGCATGGAAACAGGAATGTATGAAGAATCTCATGAAATCAACCAATGCTTTGTGATTGACTATTGTGTATGTTAGCAGGATTATTTCATGTCACTGATGGAACAGATGTTAGACCAGCATCCCAGTTTTAAGCATTTGCATTGATGTGGCTCACTTGCATTACCGTATTTTATGGACTATAAGATGCACTTTTTCCCTCGGAAAAATATCCACCAAAATTCAGGTGCATCTTATACTCTTAACTGCGTCTTATACTCGTAAGCCTGCCCAACAGGTTCGGGGGGGGGGCTATCCCCCGGCAAAGCCTGTACCAATGCTAAAGGAGGGGGTTGGGGGCGACCCTCTATTAACCCCGTGCCGCCTGGGGGCTGCCGCTCCAGCTCACCCTCCGCCGCTTGGGCTGTGGACTCCTCCTCCTCCCCGATCGTGCAAGTTTTACACCACCAGCAACACCATCGTTATCAGCTCTCCCTCCTGTTTTACTTTCTGCAAACATGTTCAGCTGAAGAAAGTGCAAAGAAATAGGAGAGCCGAAGTGGTGGCTGCTCCCTCCTCAGGTATGTGCATTCTGGTGAGGAGAAGGAAAGCTCGAAAACGAAAGAGGTTTTTGTTTTTTAATAGGGTCAGAAGCGAGGTTGAAGAGAAAACAAGGAGTGGAGTAGGAGCAATTGAAAGAGGACTTATCTGAGGCAAGAAGAAAGGAGAACAAACTGAAGCAAGGCTGAGAGTCCTTTCCTGGAGCTAGCAGGACTTTTCGGTAGTTTTGATAACAGTTTAATATGTTAAAACTCTGAAAAACTGGATTAAAATTAAGGTGTGTCTTATAGTCCGTAGCGTCTTATAGTCCATAAAAAACGGTATTACTGTAATGGTGCACTACCACTGCAAGCTTCATTGTAAACTTTTATTGTGCGACATAGTGAGTCTTACATTTAGGCTGCAAGGTCAAAATGCACTGCTGTGTTTAATAGGCTACTTAAAGGATGTGAATGGATATTGTGAACTGCCCAGGGCCTTTTTTTTGTATGGGGCAGTGTGTAAGTGTACTTACTTACGAAAGAAACAAACAAGAACTGTACAGGAGTAATGCTTGGCAGACACAGGATTGTGCTGATAAACCATCACAATTGTGACATGCCCACACTAGTTTTGGGTGAGGGGCAGTTTTTTGTGACCTTCCCTCTGCAGCTGCTTGTTTCTCCTGAAATTGTTGCTCTCGGAGTTGGGGGACCCTCCAAGTGATAGTTTTGGGATGCATGGACAACTGTAGAGGGGAAGAGAAGAATCCACAAAAGCATCTACTCCCCATATGCAATTAAAAAAACCCGGTACATGTTTGTGGAAGATTAATCTAAATGTCAGTTGGTATTATGTTTTGAATGCCAGTATAGAGAGAAACACTTTGTTTAGTAAGACTGCATAAAAATGGAGATGCAGTTAAAGTAAGAGTGCCAAACTCTTTCCTTGCTTTCAATTTCAGTATCTGGTGGATGGTGGGGAGATTTCAGTATCAAAATTTGTGCTTAGTTATAGATATTGCTTTTAAACAAAATTAAAAACTTTAAGCCTATCACTTTACTTCAAAAAGGTAAAGGTCCACAGATGGCTTAGCTGATTACGTGAAGACGTGCTTAATTAACTCCACAAGCTAAGAGATGGCTGTGGAGACTAATATCCAGCTTGCCCCACTTCATTCACAGGGAGCAAAGGAAGCTGTAAATGCAGTCTCTTCCCATTTCTCCCACAATGCGTTTTCTCTCTCATTGCTGCCACACCTTATAAGTACTCCCACCAACAAATCACAGGTTTTTCCTTTGCCACTAATTCACATACAAGCCTGCTCCCTCTATTTTGGCAGCAACCGTTAGGAAAGTTATTAACACACAATGAAGTCTCTCTGTACTCAAGAGTAGGAACAAGGCAGTTCCTTGCCTGTTAAATCATGTCTACACTTGACAGGGAACTGCACCCACACTGCATAACACAACTGCATCATACTGATGAATAGGAAGAAGAGACAAAGGCCACAAAACCCACTGATGTCCATGCACCAGAGGACAAATACACTTTGCTAGGTACAAACATGAGGTTGTTGTACATACCCAAAATACTAGTGCAGTGATCATAGGGGTATACGTATGCATTTTAAACATATAGTTACATATATTTTAAACTAACTAATCTTAATGTTTTAGTTTGCAAGTGTTAAGGTATGATACTCTTATCAATCTCCAGCTACAGAACATTGTATCACATTGCAAACCAATTAAGCAGCAAAATATAATTCAAACTTTTAGATTTAATAAACATTTCTGTTAGTATAGAACATGTACATTTCATAAACACTAAAAAAAAAAACCAGGACACACAAAAGTAACTGTACAAAAAACGTTAACATGAGAAACCCAGATTTGATTCCTGACTTTTAAAAAAGGGTTTCAATATGGCAGGCTTGCAGCTTCTCTTCTCCATTATCCTTTGAAAACAAAGTAGCAGCTTCTGTTACCTTTTTTAAAAATGCAGACACCACAATCAAAACAAAACAAAACAAAACAGAGTCATGTTGACACAACCCTTGAATAATCAACCTAGAAGCAGATCTATGGAAAAAACTGAAAGTGCATTACAATATAGAATATTGCTAGTCAAGAATTTTTTTGAGTCATAAAACAGAATCGGGACTTTTGCACACTTTGGACTATAATAAAGGTTTAAGAGGGTTCCCTAAATTATTCCGATACAATGTATGCAGTGTTTTCTGTATGGTCCTGCATCTGCAAAGGACCGTATCCTTATTTGACAGTCTGCGCTGATCTGGGGCAAAGATGGACAGATCCAGAGATCTGCCTTCTACACATACAGGTAATTCCTGGTCAGTGTTCCACAAAGGCAAAAACATTAAGCAGTCCACACAGATAGGGGCAACAAACCTATAGACTTCACATACGCCAATGCAACACACTGACCCTCCATGGGATAGACATAAGTGAGCATTCCCATCCTGACATGGTTGTGAATACACTGCCACATCTAATACTTGCTCTGCTACATAAACATCTGCAGTGTGGGAGTACTTGCAAAGAACATTTGGATTAGGACCACTAATTGCTTTCCTTTTCCAAGTTATCAGGACCCATTAGTGCAGGCATCCCCAAACTGCGGCCCTCCAAATGTTGCTGAACTGCAACTCCCAGCATACCCAGCCACAAAAACTTGTGTCTAGGGATGCTGGGAGTTGTAGTTCAGCAACATCTGGAGGGCCGCAGTTTGGGGATGCCTGCATTAGTGAGTACACTGTACAATGCTATTCAGTGGATGTTAATTTGACCAAGAAAAGCAAAACATGGAACTGTTATAAGGATTTTTTTTTTTTGAAACTCTTCTCCATAACAAGGAATAGGGTGAGATTCATGCATGCAGAAGGGACAGAATACCTCCAGGCTGGAGTCTCTTGTACCTTTTGAGGTGCCACTCCAGAGAGAACACTGGGAGGGGGCTTTTCAAGGGCTGTTGTGTGGAGGCGCTTAAAACCTCCTATACATAAACAGATCTCCTGCTTGTGCCAGTTTGGATCAGCTATAGAAATGAAACCTTAAATCAACCTTTAAAAGCTATAAGGGAGCTCGATTGTTCACTTCAGAAGTAGCCTGTTAAATGCTATATTTTCACCAATACAAGGTTGACATCTATGAAGTTCTGGCAACTTGAACAATACAGCAGAGACGTCTTCTGAGTGACCTGGTCACTTAGGAACATAGGAAGCAGCCATATACTGAGTCAGACCATTGGTCTATTTAGCTCAGTATTGTCTACAGACTGGCAGCAGCTTCTCCAAGGTTGCAGGTAGGAATCTCTCTCAGCCCTAACTTGGAGATGCCAGGGAGGGAATTTGGAACCTAGATGCTCTTCCCAGAGTGGCTCAATAGCCTAAGGGGAATATCTTACAGTACTCACACTTCTAGTCTCCCTTTCATATACAACCAGGGTGGATCCTGCTTAGCTAAGCAGATCATGCATGCTACCACAAGACCAGCTCTCCTCCCAACTTGTGGGGCTGAGAAACCCAAGAGCAGAATGACAAAATACAACAAATTTATTGTACATTACGATATACTCTTCATCTCCATTTTTTCCCCTCCTCCCCTCAAACTTGACTTCTTTTGCAACATGCTTTTATTCTTCGGATGGAAAAGAAATAATACATATATAGAAAAACATGCACTTTATTGGGTGGTTTATCATTCCTGTGCTCTTCTGCAACAGCTGCCTATTTCCAACAGAGTGTACATGGGAGAAATTCATGATATAAAAAGTCTTTGCTCTCACAATGCATCATCACTAAATCACAGTGGCCAACATCTAAACTAATAGTGCACACACAGAGTAAAGTTTTGTGTGCATGCACAACAGGGAAGAGGCCATTTTCACTTATCCCTTCTTCTCTCTGAAGCCCTCTGAAAATATGTCTCCGAGGGCTGCAGGACCCTCAGAAACGTATTTTTGGAAGGGGCAGAGGCTGAAGGAGGGTTGGTGAGAATCACCCCTTCTCATGTTGCATACACAAAATGTTATTTGCCATGTACTTTAGTTTGTCAGCTATTATATGCTACTGGAGTGCCAAGCAACTTCATTAGGTATGTTTTAAACAAATGTCATAAGTACTTCGTATAGGATAATCATGTTTAAGAATTGTAGTAATGCAATATAGTGGCACAAAAATTAATTTGCCATGTTGGAGAGCAGTAAAGAAGGTGAGAAAGCTACTTTAACACAATTAGTAGTACACACATTTTTTACTTGAACATTCTGGGTGCCAACAGCCTAGCCACTCCGCTTCCTTATAAGCAATGGAAACAGAACTTTTGTATAAATGGTCCTATGAGCATAGCTCTGGCAATTAAATGCATTGCTTTTTATAAAACAGAAAACTCCTACACATAAAAATGCCTCAACTCTGAGATTTCTACAGTAACGAAGGTAGCCCTCAGTGCATACAACAAATAATTTGCATTTTTCCCAAGAAACCAAAAGATACTTTTCCTACAAATGCCTCATATGAGACGTGAAATACAAAAAGAGGTTTCAGAAGAGTGTTGGACAACCAAGTGATCTACATATAAGCAACATGAAACAGATGAATCAAGCAATCTCCAGCTTGTTTTCTCACTTATAATATTGGTCCCAGCCTAAGCTGCTGAGTGGTAAACTACCCCTGCCCTCCCTATGCCACTTGTTATTTAAGGCCAAAAGAAAGCAGAAGCACACATGCAGCTGTCAGAGAACTAAACGGTGCTTCCCCAGACTGACTCAATGGAGGGCTGCCATGACTTTAAGAAGGCCAAGACAGGCACCTCTAATAGCAATACTGAAATGGAAGAGCAAGTATCCCCTTAAAAACAAAAACATATTTACAAGCTAAAATAAGCTGTTCTTTCTTTTGTGATCTATAGATGTTGTTTGGTAAAACCATGTCTCCACAACACATACAAAGCTGGATGTTACCCAGAATGCAAAGTTAATCTTCTCAGAAACTGTCATGCAAAAACATCTTTATCACTTGACAGACAACTGGTCTTTTACTTTATATTTATTTTCCATTTGAAATAGTAGACAAATAATGATTTTTTTAAAAAAACCCAAGTCGCTGTCAGGTATTCCCAAACAGTTGTGTTAACTCACAACAGGTGTTAACTCACAACAGAAGAGTTCTAATTGACCATATTGGAATTTTTAATATTTTCATTTATCTAAAACAGTAAAACTCAGAATCAATACACTTCTTCTATTACATTGATGTTGGACTGCGGAAACAATAGTACTGAAGACCACAACAATCTGGTGACAATACGGAAGGCAAACATCCAGTAAAATTTCACTACATGGTAAAAAGCAAAATTAGAACAATTAAGCGCATGGCAGCTCAACTTCAGTATCCGATGCTGGCCACTGATGATCACAATTCTAAAATAATGGTTTTAGGTAACTGGTGTCAATTGTACACATAGAGCTTCAGCTTTTTCAACACATTTAAGACTTATTGCTTCTTTCATGACAAAACTGGATAACCAGACCAAAAAGAGAAAGCTTTCAAACAGCACAATAGTGTAAACTTGGAAAATGTTTGTATTTTAAAAACCTCAAAAGCTGAGCTTATCAGGTTCTACATAAAACTACATGTTGCATGCTGACTTGCTGAAGTCACAGATTCTAATTGCAGGTCTTGAATACTACTTTTATAGCTCACTGTTTCTACAGATGATAAACCTCAAAGAAGAAAGAATAAATCATAATAGGAGGTGAAAACTTTGGCTTAATTTGATAAGCTTAGTTACTTCTTGAAATAATGGGTACCAAAAGAACTGCAATTGGAAGCAGTGAAATAAATGGCTCCAGTGCAATTTCTGTTTAAAAAGTTATTTTTCTGGGTTACCTGTGCTTATTTAAAAAAAAACTACTCTATTCTATTTAGAATTGTTTTAAAAAACCCGCTCAGCTGTTTTTACTATTAGCAAAAACACTTGTTAAAATTGAACATCAAATCACTTGCTGTACCCACATTATCGCAGTATTTCCTTAAAACCAAGGTTAGTACAAATATATATTAAATTTTCAACATTCAACTTTAATATTAAACATTTATTTACATTGCTTATAAACAGTATCCAAGAGGTAATTGTCTGCACTGAGACTATTTAAACCTCAGAAGAAAATAGCTGAATACTTTTCCCACAATCCAACACCAAATTAAGCAAACTTAAGTCTATTAATCCAACAGACTTAGATGTGCTGAACTCTGTGCTGGAGTGCAGCTTTTATGCTTTGTGAAGAAAAAAATTAGTCTTTGTTAAGTGTACCCTGAGTTATCAGCAATTTGGTGCACTAAAAGTATTCCAAGAGTCTGAATTGCCTCCCCACCTCTGTCTTCTTTGTGGAGGTGGCCTTTGTGAAGTTTTGTGAAAAGGCAGCACCGAATTCATTACAATGGGTATTGACATTTGATATTCATATCTTTCCAGCATTTGAAAAATCTTCTCACGACTGACCCCATGTTCATTCCTCCTACAAAAACAAGAAATGAAGTTCAAGTCTTTGATCAACTTAAAAGAATCTCTCAGAATACTTTCAGGTTATCCCTTCAAGAAACTTGACAGTTGATGAGCAGCAATTCTGAGCAGAAAAGAACAGAAGCTCCTCACCTGTAGCATTCTTCTGCTCAAACTTGCAACCTCCTGTGAGATTTTGTTCAAAATCAACCACCCCACCAAAAAGCAACTGTTAAACACATCTGCTGTGTTATGTCTTATTCAGCCCTCTGTCACTTGATGATAATCAACACTGCAGTAAAAACATTATATGCACACTGAAACCAACAATCTACAAGCCGCAATTCTAGCAATACTTTTATTAGGACCAACCAAAATGACTCTATTGGAACCAACATTATATAGTATGCTGAAGGTGTGAGATTAAACATACCAAAAAGTCAAATTTTAAATCATGTAGAAGTATGCTTGTAATTTTCCCAATAGTCCAAGCAAACCCAAGAACTGTTTTCACCTGCTGCATCCTTCAAAAGGATTAGAAATACCAGCTTAGATCAATGAAGCAACAAAAAACCAGGTTGCTTACCTGTAACAGTGATCTGGTAGTGGTTCCATACATTCATAAGTAGTGGGTTCTGCGCCTGCGCAGATCAGCTTCGGGAAGAATTTGTTAGCTCCTCGCAACGTCAACCGCCCACTGCACGTGACTGCAGTACCCTCTAGTGGCGGTTAGGCGTCTCTCTATTCAGTTTCTAGATGGCCGACATAGCAGCCAGGCCTTGATGGTACAGTGGCATGTGCATAGTGTTCAGTGGCTTGCTATTTCTACAGCGGGGAAGGATGGGCGGGTTTTATGAATGTATGGAACCACTACCAGATCATCTGTTACAGGTAAGCAACCTGTTTATCTGGATAGTGGTTCCATCATTCATAAGTAGTGGCTGAATTACGAGCAAACCAGTAGGAGGCGGGTAAGCATTGCAAGTCACTGTAACACCCTCTTAAGGACCGCCTGTCCAAAATCTGCAGCCCAATAAGTAAACTTTAAGATGCGCTGCACGATTCTTAAGAGTCTGTTTATTGAAGGTAATGCAGACCGAGCAAGATTTCGTATTATGCGTTTCCCCTAGGCAAAATAAACAGAGGGTATGGCCATCTGTTGAGGGGATCTTTCCACGGCAATTAGTACAATGTTTAAAAGTAGTTTTGCCAGATTTACTCGCCTTGCCAGGCTTGCTCAAGCTGCTCATTTTAAGAAATCGGTAGTTGTCCCATTCCTAGGTTGAAGGGGGAGGTCTGAGATAATGGTCAAAGCAGTCAGATTAAGAAAAAGAGTAGTCAAGTCCATTCCAGAAGTTCAAAACCGAATCCAAATTAATCTCAAAACTGAGGGAAAACCGTAAGAAATGTCCAAGTCCGTATCCAGAAGTCCAAAAAGCCTTTAAAACGAATATCAAACTTTTCACGAGGAGCAAACAGTATCCGAGTACTGATCGCTATGGTGGTCAGAAAGAAACTGAATAGAGAGACGCCTAACCGCCACTAGAGGGTACTGCAGTCACGTGCAGTGGGCAGTTGGCATTGCGAGGAGCTAACGAATTCTTCCCGAAGCTGATCTGCGCATGCGCAGAACCCACTACTTATGAATGATAGAACCACTATCCAGATCAAGTACTTCTACTCATGAAAGGCGAGTCCCCAATTTATGCCTTTCCAATTTATGTTTTCTCACTACAGTCACATTGCTTAGGACTGGCTTTTCAGGGGCCATGGTAAAAGGCCAGGAATACCCATTTTGTAAGCAGAGCTCTACTCAGACTTTGCTGGATATACAACATGTACTTCATTAAGTTAGTTAGCAGCAGCCTTTGCAATTTTTTAAAAATTAGTAATGCAATTTCTACACATGTCTATCAAGCTTCAGGAATACAAAGTTATTATTGAGAATGATATAAATAGAGAGCCAGCATAGTGTAGTGGTTAGAGAGTTGGACTAGGACCAAGAAGACCCAAGTTTGAATCTCCATTCAACCATGAAACTTACTGGGTGACTCTGGATCAGCCATGTATCTCTCAGCCTAACCTACCTCACAGGGTTGTTGTGAGGATAAAAATAAGCATGTACACCACTCTGAGCTCCTTGGAGGAAGAGGGGGATATTAAAGTAAAAATAAAATAAATATACCACTTTTAAACAGAAAAAAATGATCAAAGTGGTTGATATAGAAAAAAGAGTAAGATAGTTCCCTGTCCCTAAAGTGCAGAGTCTAAAAAGAAATACAAGGTAGATACCAGCAAATGTCACTGGACAGTTGCTATGCTGAACAGGGATATTAGTTCTCCCTCTGCTAGGTATAATAGAGTGACCACTTTAAAAGGTGGCTCTTTGTCTAGTTAGCAGGGGTGCATAATCTACAAAGGGAAAAGAAGAAGGTACAACTAGATCTGTGTGGCACCCCTTTCTCAGTAAGGCAGGGCATACATTCCTTTTGATAGTCTGTGATTCTCTCCAACAAAAATTGGTGGCGGGCTTAGTGTTGGAAGAATAGGGTGCACGAGACTTGCCAATAAGGTATAAGGAATGCTTCAGAAGCTACATAAACAGCACAAATAATGGAATCCATTAAACATTAAAAAGAAATGAAAATAGATCTCACTTTTCTAATTCTCCGGGGTCAAATTTCCACCATGTGTTTGGTTCAAGGAATTCCACTTTGTAGCCTTTTTCTAGAGCCTAAGCAAACAGAAAAGTAGTGTGTCACTAATTCTTCTCTTTGTAACCAGTCAGAATTGACATTATAGAAAAACATGGGGGAAAGTCCATATTTCTGCTAAAATTCAGCAGACTGAAATCAGATTTGTCGTCCTAGTAAATAAAGGTTTACTTAAGCTAAATACAGCTCATGTCAAACTAAATACAGAGAGTTCATTCACAAAATCAAAAACTGTGTTCTACCCAGTTTTGGAGTTGTGTGTGCTACCAATCTTTGTTTGTGTGGAAGCAAGCTAAAAGGAAAACCTGGGTAGAAGTAATTGTGTGGAAGCAAGGTAGGAGGAAAAGCTACCAGGTTTTCCTCTTACCTTGCTTCCACAGAACTAAAACCTGGGAGAGAACACAGCTCCCAAACCTGGGTAGAACACAGTTTTTGATTGTGTGAATGACCTCAAAATGTAGTTCGGATAAAAAAAATTTTTTTTTAAGAATGATTCATCTATTTCCAGAAATATAGAAAAGGGACTTTCCAGAAGAAATATGCTGCTTTATTTACCGCTTCCACATAAGGCTTCATTTCCCAGGCTTGTGTATTAGTGTTGTCTATTATAATGGGGGATTTTCCTTGGTCCATTGCTTGTTTTGCTGTAATAAAGATTATAGCAGAAAACTCCATTATATAAATAGCAACTATAACAACTTATAGATTCACGTTAAAGAGGTTAGCTAAATTTAAGTCTTCTGAAATGAATTAGTACCATACAAACCTCAATTAGCCAGAATAAAATTTCATTTAGATTCAACTTCAGGTCAGGGACAGAGTGTTTCTCTGTTTCTCCGCTCTTGGCTGGAAGTATCGCATGCACTCGCAGCGCATACAACGTGCTCACACGCGCGAGGGGCATAGGCGACACTTCCAGCCAAGAACGGGAGAAGGGGTGGCAGAGAGGTACACTGCTGCCTTATGGATTTAGCTAAAAACTGAGCACCGATGGGGGGGGAAGCGGCAGGAGCGGTGTGTTCACCCTCCCCCACCCTTAAAGAGGCACCCTGCCAGCATTGAACAGCACCTCCGTGGTTCCTGCACATCACTAACTACAACTCCCAACATTCCTGGCTATTGGCCACTGTGGCTGGGGATGCAGGGTGCTATAGTCCAAAAACAGCTGCAAAGCAGCAGTTGAGTAGCCCTAAACAGATCAGTAGGCCCTGATCTAGCCTGATCTCCTTCAACTCCCAATAGCTTTCATAATTGACCAAAATTAATACTAGTATGCAGACTGTCAGACCTATGAAGTATCAGCAAAGTGGTTCTGCAAGAACTGTGCCTTTCACAGTGGCATATAAGGGAGATTTTTTAGAAAATGCCCCTTTCCCCACCATTACAGAAACAAGAAAAACGAATTGGAGGAAAACATGTAAAAGTTTTTCCTGCTATACAGCTAGTGGTGGCACAGGAGTCCTTTCCAATATTACTCCTGATAACCAGACTCATGGCCTCATGTCTTGCAAGAAAAGGCAGAAGAAAAGAATATGTATCCATCTGTATATGGGGGATGGACAATAAGCCATTGATTCATAGCTTGTGTTCACAGATCTTCTTCCACAAACTAGGGATTTGCCCAAACTGGCTCGGGCAGCCACAGGTGGGATTTGGTTCCTTTTAAAACCAGGTAAGCAGGTCCTTGCCAGCTCCTCCACCCCCCCTCCCACTGCTTTTCCAGGTGCAGCGCTTGCTTTTCAATAGGCTGGGTGTGGCTGCAGCGATGTTCCCAGAAGCCTGTGCGCAGTGTCAGCACACACATTGCTGCCACGTGCTGTGGCCATCATGCCCAGAAAAGTGGTGGGGCAGTGGTGGAGCAGGTAAGGATCTGCTTATCTTTTTTTTTTTTTTTAAAGGAACCAATTCCCACCCCACTGAACTGGTTCGGATGTAGGCACCCGAGCCAGTTTGGCACTTCTCTAAGGTGGCGCCAAATCAGTTCGGGCACATCCCTACCACAAACACTTCTGTGAATATATTCATGCTTTTAAGTGTATATTTTCCACTGTAACAGGATTCTACACATCTAATATATTCACACCTCTCTTCTGGTTCCAGTCATGAGCAGCACCAAGTTGACCAATATTATATGACCAACATCCATCTTGCTGACGAAAGTAATCATCAGTGCTGAATACAATGCCATCATGACTCTGGCCAAGCAGAATACTGTCAAAGGGAAAAAAACCAAGATTACTACAAGATAGCGAATATTCCAGGGTAAAATTTTCTGCTCTCCAAACTAAGGTGTGACTATTTTCTTTCAAGATATTTTGGGCAGTAATTCTACTCATTTTATCAGTTTCCAAACCTAGTGTTTCTCATTACAATTCATACATTTCCCTGAAGCACAAGGTTCAATTCTGATTACATTCACTGGCAAGAACTAACATTCACTAATTCCGTGGCAGCTAGTTCACACACTAGTGCTTGCAGTAATTATTAGATTTTGTCTTTTCCAATTTTTCTTCCTGTCCACCATGAAGATAGAGAAGCTACCCTATCTCTAAAAAGATGGAGGTCAAGGGAAAGTGCTCAACAGGACTTTAGTCACAAACTTCAATCCTTGCTGAACCAACTGAGAGGCTGTCCATATTGGCTCTCTAGTCCTGAAGCCCCAATCAGCACTCAGAATTAAGGCTGTAGCCTCTAATCAATGTAATTATTTGGTTAACCCAATAACAGGCTTCTTAACGGATTGAAAACACACCCTCAATAAGTGCGCTGGTCAATGACTGTAATGAAGCCTATCTATCCTCAATCAGGCAACATGTTTTAAAAATATTTTAAATATTACTTTAAAAGTTGCAGTTTTAAAAGTTAGCAGCCCCCATTTCTGAAGAGCCATTCTCCTTCACTCTCACACAGGAGGTGAGAGAATGAAGTAGAATAGCACCTCCTATGATGGATTACATGCACTAGCTAAAAGCAACAAAAATACATTTTTCTTCACAGTTGTTTCAAGAATGATTAATAGACCAAGATTTGTTTGCTCAGGTGATATCTAGAACACTCCCCAATTAGTAGCAGATCATTTTTTAAATATAGCTCTAAAGACTATCGGGGAATACCCAATGCCCCTCATGATGAACACTTATGAGACTTAACAAACTAGGTTTCCATTCTGGAATACTCCATATTAAACTCATTTAAAAATCTATATATTTGAACCCTATGACAATTTTTCAATCCTTCAGAAGAATAACTAAAAGTCAGCTTCCCACAAGATATCTGTACTGAACCAAAGACTCGCAACCATCTTTATGTACCAGTCTAACATTCCAATAATCCAACTTGCTGTAGCTCCATGATTAATATTGCAACAGAAGCAGCATGCTAGTTCATGCTTCTTAACCTCCTAAAGGGAAATAGGAAGAGGACACATATCCTCTGCAATGGCTACTTCCACAATGGTTTGCTTAAGAACAGAGCTATATTCATTCATTCATGTATTCCACAACTTTATCACAGGAAACAATAGAAATGAACTACTGGTCCAGCAATACAATTGCTGACCTGATGATTCAGTTATTTTTGTGAAGTAAGAGCATTTCTGCGAAACCCACAATCAAGTCCTACGGACCAGGGTTCTTTGTACCTGAGAAGAAACAAAGTTCTGATGTAACTAGATGGTCTATGTGTAGCTCGTAGGAATAATCTGGCAAAGGTATTTATGGTGAAGATATAAAATGCAAGTACAACGTGTTGTAGTAGTTATAATGATGGACTAGGACCTGGGAAACCCAGGCTCAAATCTCCACTGTAATGAAGTTCACTGGGTAACCTTGGGCCAATCACACACTGTTAGCCTAACCTACCTCACTGGGTTACGGCAAAGATAATATATAAAAGAGGAACTACGTATGTTACCCTGAGCTCCATAAAGGAAAGGTGGAACAAAAAGCAACAATAAAAATATATTAAAATTAATCCATTTTAGGCTTTTATCTTGCTATGTTAAAGTGACAATTTGTTAATAATTTATTATTATTTTATTTACATTTATATCCTGCTCTTCCTCCAAGGAGCCCAGAGCAGTGTACTACAAACTTAGGTTTCTCCTCACAAAAACCCTGTGAACTAGTTTAGGCTGAGAGAGGAGTGACTGGCCCAGAGTCACTCAGCTAGTATCATGGCTGAATGGGGATTTGAACTCGGGTCTCCCTGGTCCTAGTCCAGCACTCTAACCACTACACCATGCTGGCTCTTTAATAATAATGACAAAAACCTAATTCGGAACATTAGGTCAAACAGCAATTGGCATTATCAAGAAACTCCACAATAACTATACACAGCTCCATGAAGTTTGACATACAGGGTCCCCCTCTACTTATAACTTTACACTTATAAATGCTTAGTAAAGTGAGATTCATCATGTAAGCATACAAGTATTCTTTACAGCCCTCATCTCCTTCATCCTCACACCCAGCCATTTTAATTGCCATTTTATAGGTTGGGGGAGTTATCAATGCAACCTTTCAAGAACCAATTTGATCCATATCGGAGCTGAGATCTGAACCTAGCACAAACCTAGAAATTCCAATTTTATGAACCCTTTCTGATTTGCAACAGAAAGATATTCGGAGTTTTTTTAAAAAAGATATCTGCCTCCTTCAAAATGGACTTGGATTTTTTTAGGGAACCATATTAAACATGCAAATCACGCTGTGACAAACAACTTTACTGCTGAAAAAGCAAGATGTGTTACTAGTACTTCTAGTATACACTAATTTTTAACAATTACTGCACTACTTGTGAAAACACTTGTGAGCTATATTTCTCTCATAAAACTATAATGTTTAACTCTGCACAAGACAGCCTACAGATATAAAATATTCATATGGTTTATTTTTCAAAAGTAAAATCAGTGTTTACTTACCGAGACAATGATGTTTTCCCTGAACCTGGAAGGCCTCTTAAGATTAAGAGCAACTTTTGTGACTCAAATAATTTGCCCTCTAGAAACTGGTAAGAAACACTGCTTAATCCTTCAGTCTGGTGTGTTTTGATGTCTTTCCAACATGCTTTGGCTTCATAGAAACCATTATCCACGTGTCCATCAGGGACATTACATCCATTCCTGGTGTTTTGTGTATTAGGAACACCAAAATGACCAGTACACTCACTATTTTGCTCAAATGCTGAACTGCTCATGTTAATATGAGTGTTTTCAAATGGTCCCACATTTGAAGGATAAATATCTGACCAACGTGATGAGGAATTAGGTTCTTGAAAATTAAAAGGAGTGAATTGAGGAGGCGGTGGGCCACAAGGTATTATAAGTGGATGTGTATGTTGCCAACCAGGCCTAAACTGAGGCATAGATTCATTGAAGAATCTAGAACCTGCCTGTTTATTATTACATAATTGTCCAGTTTCCCATTCTTTCCTTTCATTGTCAAAGCACGGACTGTTGCCAGTTCTGGGACCCTTTGGGTCATAATAGGGATATTGTTCACTGTGTGTTTTATGATCACCTGATGCATTATAAAAACATTGACCATCACCACTACAGTTAGGTGATGTTCTGCTATAGGACCAGTCTTGAGAGTTTACACAAGTTATTTGATTCCATTTGTTATATTCCCCAGGGTGTCCATGAGAGTCTGCTTCTGCCCTCTGTAAGTGATCATCCAACTGATTCTCATCACTTTCAAGCTGATTAATTTCACTATAGAACTGAGACAGTTCATCTTCTATTTTTGGTAGATCACAGGGGAGACCCTGTTTTGGTACCATTTCTCTCTTAGAATTTCTACCAAGTGCTGCATTTGACAATTTAGGATAGTTGCCACCAAGACCCTTTTTCCTTTTGTCATGTTGACAATCAGCTTCACTTTTATAAATGGGTCCAATAAATGCTTTGCTTGTGCTATACACTTCAGTCTCTCCTTCATTCTTATGTTTTCTGCTAGATGTATTGTTTTCTCTAACACTGACTACATCAGCACTGTTGGTAAAGAAAATACATTTATTTCCCATAAACTTATTATTGTTTATTGAATTTGAAGATTCAGATAGCAGTGTTTTTTCACTACGGAACTCCTCTTTAAATGGGTTCAGGACTTTTGTAGTTTCATGTTCTTGTGCCTCTTCATCATCAGATAGGGTGGACAAAGGAATAAATCCACTGTGGGTTTTTTTAACATGTATTTCCTCATAAAGTCTTTGCAGTCCTTCATAGGATTTACCATAAGGCTCTTCAGTTGATTTCATTCTTTTAGAAGATGGCTCACTTGCCAATGTGTCCTGACTTTCATGATATCTTGGCTTACACTCAGCATGAAACATCTTAAAGTAACAAAACAACATTATTATGCTCACTACATATTATGATTTTCCACAAGTCACCCATTTCACGATCAAATTTAGGATGTAATGAAAACGCCCCCCCCCCCCCCAGTTTACAGTAAACACAAAAACCTTGTCTCATAATTTCTTCATATTTCAGTTATAACATTTGGTGGAAGTACCAACTTTAAATTTAACAGGGAACTAATGATGATCACAATCTCAAACTAGCCACAAAACTAGCAGCAGTCTTGCCCAAGCACATAAATTCCCACCAGGTATTAAGCAAAACGAAAGTCTCCCCCTCGCAGCCCTAGCTTAAGAATAGGTGAGTCGTCATTATGCTATTTTCAACTTGCCCTTTTCTAAGCGACTCCCACCGGCCGCCTAACGACGCTAGGAGGCGGGTTTTGCGATGCCAACTGAAACAAGACCCGACCTTCTTCCCCTTCCACGCTATCTGCTTGTGCATATACCTCACCCCCTTGCCCTGGGTGGTGCTTTCTGTTCTTGCCTTATCAGCTGCACCCCGCATCCTCCTCCATACTAGAGGCACTGCTAAAAGCCTAACCCGCCACCCGCTCCTCTCAGAGGCCAGAGAGGACTCAGATGAGAAACCAGAGCCAAGAGGAAATGCTTATAGGTCTCCCCAGGCCCATAACCATCTCTTACACAGACCCACCGTCATGGGCTGTGCGACTCGGACGGTTCTCCCTCTCGCTGCCAAACCACACCATCTCGCCTCTCCGCATCAGCACAACGGGACTAACCTCAGAAGAAAGGAATCACTCGCCTTCCAAGCGGCCTAAGGCCAGACAGGCCCCATCGCGCTCCCACGCTGAAGCCAAGCAATCCCCCAACAAACCCAACTCTCCCCTTTCCAAAATGGCGGCTCTTACCACACCGCGCATGTGCCAGCGGCAGCTGTTGTCTGGGGGTTGTAGTCGTTCTAACAACGAACTACATCTCCCAAAATGTCCAGCGGGGGGATGTAAAACGGTGGTAAAAAGAGACTTTCGCAGAGGCACAGGTAATTTATAGTCGACTTGTGCTAAGAGGAAGGAAGTAATTCTTACATGGTAAAAACAAAGCTCTTTTTAGGACCAGAGCTGCTGTAATGTATAATTCGATAATGGGAATGCCTCTAGTCTGAGCAAGTGCAGAGTGTCTTTCCACAAGTAACCACAACTACAATTGCGATATTTGTTACCCACCGCCAAACAAATACTACATTATTTTGCACTCTAATTGTTGTGTGTAAATGTTTACATTCAGAATGATCATAGTGGTTTTTGAAGGCTAAAAGCAAAACTCACCCTGAAGTTCTAGGGCACAAAAGTTTCATCTTATATGACTCCTGATTATTTCTCCCTTGGGGGGGCGGGGAGACCCTCCAATAATTCACGGTTCAGTTCGTTACAGTTTGTTTCCTGAACACGCTGAGCCATGAAACATTAAGGTAAACTTTTTATAAAGAGAGATATGGTGATAGATTGCTGCTATCTATGTTTATCCCATAGTCTGACTTGAGTTTCACAGGATTAACTTCGTAATGAGTGTGTTGAGAAATTTTGTTTCCCAATTTGTACCTTTCCATTCCAGTAATTAGAGATGGAAACCCTTAGGAGCCTTGTATTATTACAGCAATCATTTCCTGTCTCAGATGTATTTCATTTTGGGAGTTCTTGCACGTTATTAAAGGAGCCTCCTCAATATTTTATAATTGATAATGTCCTAATGCCATGTTTCCCTGAGTGAAAGTTATAAAATACATTTCCTCAGTGATATGGCTACAGCTGTTAAAGTTATATAATAATAATAGTACCTTATCATGGAATGCATCTAAATCATGGAATGCATCTAATTCTCTAGGCCAAGTGAGATTATTACACTGCATTAAAGCTGACTTTGAAATTAGAGCTGGTTCTTTAGAAATCTCATAGGACAAGATAATATGTAGGTAGCTCCCAAGGCAAGTAAAAACTCAAGGAAGGGAAAATCAACCTGGCCCCTGTATCTATTTCCAAAAGAGCTTGAAATGTGATGATCCTTAGGGATGTGGACTAGTGGAAGGTACTGGCAGGGTTGGGGTAATCCTCAGGTATGTTGGTTTCACAAAAATCTGAAGAGAAAAAGCCTAAGGGGGGAAACTCCACCCTTCCACAAACTGCCCAATGTAACTCAATAGAGTGGAATGTTCATGGACTCAAGAGTGCAGTTAACAGACAACCTGGTTGGTAGAGCTAATGGAACTCAGTGGCAAGAAGTGAGGGGAAGGAGGTCTTGAACAACAAAAAAGGCAGGAAATTTCTCAGCTTGAAGAATACTTCCTCAGAAAAGTCACAATCCCTTCTGCTCCTGAGGGGGAAAGATGTCTACAACGTGTTTGTTTTCTCACCAGCCATTTCACAGCTTTGCATTTCTGAGGGTGAAGAGGTTTGACACAAGAAATTAAGCTCTTGGTGTGTGTGGTTATCCTCCCCACTCCACCCCAATAATAAAGTCAATTCTGAAGAACAGAGAGAGCAGTTACACACTGAATCTGTTAATCTGCTGATCACTGTATTGCACGCTTCGCTACACTAACATTCACTATTAGATATAACCTATCCCATTATCTCTTTCCATCCATAGAACCTTAGCAAATATTGCTGTAAACATTAAACTGACCCCTCACCACCAGCCATTAACTCTTGAAACTCTAGGGCTGGATTAAAAGAAACTGGGACTGAGCACCAATGTCCCCCACCACAAAAACAAGAACTCAGACAAAATAAAATTTGCATATGAAGTAAGACCCAAGTTAAATAGTACTCTTACAACAGACTCTTGGACTATTTATTTGTAGTTATGTTTTATTGTAAGTTGTTTTTTATATTGTTTTAATAGCTTATTTTATGTTTCATTATTATGTTATGAGCTCAGCTGCCTTATACATTGGACAACTGAAAGGTGGAATAAACACAATTATAAACAAACTAACCCTAAACATTGTTACTTTGCAAAAAAGAGCCCAAAAGCTTATGCGTGTAATTCAACTAGCTCAATATGTATGAATAGGTCTGTTAATCTGCACTGAACAGTGCTGTCCAGCTTTCTTTCCAGGCCAGTTTTGGCACTATGGCAGGGTAGCTACTTTAAAACATTTCTATAAAGTAAATATTGTTCTTTTGTAGAAGTAAGGAGATCTTACATTTTTCAGCTGCCCCATCTGCTGGATATGAAACGCAACTGTGTTTTTCTGCTCACAGTGACAAGAAATAAACAAAGAGGCACCTTTTAACGTGGTGATTCTCTTTACTTAGCAGGGGGAGAGTAACTGGCCCTATCCACCCCCAGCCCAGTACCTCCAGTGACCGTTGCTGGTATCTATCTCATGTTTCTTTTTAGATTGTGAGCCTTTGGGGACAGGGATCCATCCATCTTATTTATTTGTTATTTCTCTGTGTAAACCACCCTGAGCCATTTTTGGAAGGGTGGTATAGAAATCAAATAAATAAATAAATAAATAAATAATATAAATAAATTTCCCTTTCTGACTTTCAATTAAGATTACAGGTCAAAGTGGAAGTGTAAAAGGTGTTTTTTTAGTGGTTTTGATTGTTGTGGGGGGGGCAGGATTACTTATATCTATATATTTAATTCGCTTAGCCGGCATGCGTGTCCTCCTGGATTTGACGGCGGACCTCTCGCGACAGGTTGCGAGAGCTCCGGCCTTGGGTGAGACTTGGAGAGGGAAAATGGAGGCAGCAGTGCTGCCGCGGCAACAGCAGGCCGCAAAACGACCAGGGGAGGTGGCAGTGAGACGGCCAGGCCAGGCTGTCCCGGGTGAGGCAGCGGCGGCCTCGCCTGGCTGCTGGGAGGCGGCGGTGGGCTGTCCCAAGTAAGGAGGTGCCGGCCTCGGCTGGGCGCTGGAAGGTGGAGGCGGGACGGCCTGGCCGGTCTCGGGTGAGGAGGCGGCAGCGGCCCAGCCTGGCCGCTGGGAGCAGGAGGCAGCGACGGGATGGTCAGGCGAGGGGAGAGGATGAGAGCCGGCGAGAGGGCAAGGGGGCCGGGAAGCAAGTGGGGCTGGGGCAGCCTGTGGCGAGCGTGGGGAAGGGGAGAGGGGAGGGGGAAAGCGCGTAGGGCAGGGGGGAGAGGAGGGGGAAGAGAAGGGGGGAGGGGCAGGAGGGATGGGGGGCAAGAGAGAGGAGGGATGGGGGGGAACAGCCGGCCCCAAAGAGTGCACAGATGCTCTGTGCGGGTCGGCTAGTAGCAGAGTATTTTAGGAGCTAACTCACTCTCATTACAGCAGAAGTTAAAAGGGTCTCGGGGGCAATAGCTTGTAAATGATAAGCATGGAGGTTCATGTAAGACTAAACTAATCTACTTTATACAGAAGTACATGATGATAGGAAGAGACCTATATCTATCTTCTGGCTACATGTTGGTCAGAGATAGACCTATAGATGCATGGTGCTCAGAGAGAGAAGCATTCTGGGAAGAAGAAGGAGGAAGTCACTCCCAGGAAGTTCCTGAGTACATTCTATCAATAGAGGGGTCATAGAGGCAGAGATAATCAGGAAAGAGAAGGTGGCCTTAACTATCTAGCTCTACTCCTAGTGCCCCTAGTGGTCATTAGGGTTACTGGTTCAAAAGGTCGATGCCATCTGGAATTGGATCTCCAACATTGATCTGCAAAATAGAAGAAGATTACTTAAGATTGTCCCAAATCTCCATAAATGATTATTAGTTTGGTCAAGATTTTCTACATTTTATTTGGCTAGCAGGTTTTTCAGCCATTAGTTTGTCCCACAATGTACCCTTACGTAGTAAAAACACAAGCAGATAGATTTTACATAAGGGCATAGCTCAGATATCTGCAGTTATTCTCAAATAAAAACAAAAGGTGCATGACACATTTTGAGATCCATAGCAGAGGCACAGCAGCCAGTGCTCAAGGTCTCAGTGTGCCCAAGACAGAGTGCCAAATGTTGCCCACTCCTCTGTGCACCCTCCTGCCCTTCTTCCCCCCTTTTATAAAAGCAGTGTGGCAGAAGGGCATCTAGCCACTTTGCTGTTGCCCCAGTAATCTGCTGCCCGAACGCCTCATCTCATCTCATGGAAAGGCTATCCCTGACAATAGCAAAGCAAAGCTTGTGAATGCCTAAGATCCCAGATTCAGTCCTAGAATCTCTAGTGAAAACCTCAAGGCTGGCAAACTCTTCTACCTCAGACCTTGGAGACCTGCTACCACACACAGAGCTGAAAACATTGAGCTAGATCAGGGCTGCACAACTTCGGACGTCCTGCAGATACTGGACTACAGCTCCCATCATGCCTGATTACTGTCCACTGTGCTTGGGGATGATGGGAGTTGTAGTCCAAAACCAGCTGGAGGGCCAAAGTTGTGCAGTCTTGAGCTAGATGGATCAATGCTCTGAGTCAGGATAAGCAGGGATGCCAGTGTTTTCCCCCCATCAGTTCCTACCTTTGTGGCTTTGGCAGCTACTTGATCTGTAGACATTAGCAGCTGATAATACAGGTGAAACTCGGAAAATTAGACTATCGTGCAAAAGTCCATTAATTTCAGTAATGCAAATTAAAAGGTGAAACTGATATATGAGACAGACGCATTACATGCAAAGCGAGATAAGTCAAGCCTTAATTTGTTATAATTGTCATGATCATGGCGAACAGCTCATGAAAACCCCAAATCCATAATCTCAGAAAATTAGAATATTACATGGAACCAAGAAGACAAGGATTGTAGAATAGAACAATATCGGACCTCTGGAAAGTATAAGCATGCATATGGATTCAGTACTTGGTTTGGGCCCCTTTTGCAGCAATTACTGCCTCAATGCGGCGTGGCATGGATGCTATCAGCCTGTGGCACTGATGAAGTATTATGGAAGACCAGGATGCTTCATTAGCGGCCTTCAGCAATTCTGCATTGTTTGGTCTCATGTCTCTCATCCTTCTCTTGGCAATGCCCCATAGATTCTCTATGGGGTCAGGTCAGGCGAGTTTGCTGGCCAATCAAGCACAGTATACTGTATACTTTTCAGAGGTCCGATATTGTTCTATTCTACAATCCTTGTCTTCTTGGTTCCATGTAATATTCTGATTTTCTGATATTGTGGATTTGGGGGTTTTCATGAGCTGTATGCCATGATCATCACAATTATAACAAATTAAGGCTTGACTTATCTCGCTTTGCATGTAATGCGTCTGTCTCATATATCAGTTTCACCTTTTAATTTGCATTACTGAAATTAATGGACTTTTGCACAATATTCTAATTTTCCGAGTTTCACCTGTACTTATTTCTAAGTCATGGAAAGCTTCCCCTGTTGATTGCTATAGGTGAACAATGCTGCTGAAGTCAGAAAAGCGGGCCAGGTTATTTTTTCTGCTGAGTTGGCAGTCCTAGGTGAGGCTTCCCCTAGCAGTTTCCCCACAACAAAGTTTCACAGAACCATGGCCTCTAAGGAAGCCACCCTGCAATTGCAGAGTAAATAAAATCTGAATACTAGTAAACAATGATTTTGTTTGTAGTCCATAAAACCATGGTCAGCTCTTAACATCTGGCAAGCATAATTGTGTGTATTCTTAGTCTGTTTAATCTTTACAACAGCTCTGTGTGAATTACATTATGCTGAGACATAGCAACTTGTCTAAGGTTTAGTGAGCTTCTTTACTGAGCAAGGGATCTAAAACTCGGCTTTCATGTCTAAGTCCAACATTCATTTACTTCAACACTTTTACATAGTGAGAAAACCCAGCTACTGATTTTCTAGTACCATTTAATGGAGTGGACTATATTACCATTTACCTGAACCAATTTATTTTATCTGTTTATTTTATAGTATTTTAAATAAATAATCGTACACAGTAAATTGGTTCAGGCAACTTAAAATAAAAGCAAGAAATAATAAAATACCATAAAATAAACAGATAAAGCCAACAAACTGGAAATGAGCAAAAATGCAGAGGCTAAAATTGCTTAAAATTTATCATATGCAGAGAATGAGGAAAGTAACAGATTTTAGCCTTTTTAGTTTAGAAAGAAGGCAAGTAAGGAGGGGCATGATAGAGGTGTATAAAATTATATACGGTATAGATCAAATGGATAGAGAGGTCTTTCTCCTTTTCTCATAATAGAACCTGGGATCATCTATTGAAGCGAAATGCTGGGAAATTCAGGGCAGACAGAAGGAAGTACTTTTTTACACAACATGTAGTTAAATTATGGAATTTGCTGCTGCTGGAGGTGGTGATGGCCACCAACATAAGAACATTTTAGAAAGGGATTAGACCAGTGTTCCCTCTAAAGCATATGCACACCAGTTTTTTATGTCCACTCAGTTAATTTTGGATCCCACTCAGATTGAATTAGGAAGGCTGCATTCTGAATGTAGGTGTGTACACATTGCCTTAAAACTGCCACCCAGAACAAAACTCTTCTCCATGCACAGAAGGAAAATAATAGAGGAAACACTGGATTAGACAAATTAATGGATGATAGGGCTATCTATGGCTGCTAACCAGCTGTATACATCCTCCATGATCAGAGGCAGAATTCTGCCGCCCCTCCGAACACCAGGAAGTAAAAACTAAAGGTGTTGTTACTCGGAAGGAGTCAGTAACTAAAGAGATGTACATATCAGGTAGTATAAAAATGATAAACAAACAAAGGAGTTGTTACACAAGTCCCTTTTCCCTGCTTGTGAGTTTCCCAAATGCACCTGGTTGACCACTGTGTGAAGCAGGATGCAAGAGGGGTCTTTGGCTTGATGTAGAAGGATATTTCTTATGTTCTTGGAAGTAAACCCCAAAATGGTTTAGGCCGGGAATAATTCTGTGGTGTACATAGGATTGCAGACAAATTGTAAACTTTTTTACTCATGAGTAAGTTCAGTTTAATTAAATGGGGCTTAGTCCCAAGTAAGCATGCACAGGATTGCTGCTTTAGAAAATGGAGTTGATGAAACAAAAAGAAAGAGTTTTATGGAAGCTCAAGACAGAGAAAGAACTGCTGATACATCCCTTTTGGAATAGGGGTGAGTTAGTTCTCCTTTAAAAAAACCCACAAAAACCCTCCAAGTTCTAAAACTGAATGGCTGCTGGTTACTGAGACAGCCTGATTGATGTTCTCCTGTAGACGTACATTCCTATCAGTTGTAAAGAGCTTTAGTTAGTGAGCAGCTGGAAGGTGGAGCAAACAATATTAATGTCTTTGCCCCAGCTGATTTATCTTCTTTCTCTAGAGGTTAATGTTTCACAGACTAGTATAGATGCCCATTTGTTAACTGAAAACATTGAAGTTCTCTGCATATTGACAACTACTGCATTGTCAAAGTTCTCTGCATATTACAACTGCTGCAGCAAAAACATCCAGTTAACAGAGAAGTGTGATGTTTGCTGGCTGCTCACAGTTCTCTAACCCTACTTGTGGCTACTCAAGAGGAACTGTCATGGAAGCACATTTAAGGATGTCATCCTCTTTTAAGGATTGCATCCTATTTATTGACTACATTTATATCTGGCTCTTCATCCAGCCCAGCCCAGCCCAATGTACATTGTTAGGTTTACCTTCACAACAACCCTGTGAGGTAGGTTAGGCTAAGTAACTTGTACAGAATCACCCAGTGAGTTTCATGGCTGAACAGGGATTTGAACTTGAGTCACCGGTCCTAGTCCAACACTCTGACTACTAGGCCACATTGGCTCTCACTGAGAAGTCCTATTGAATTCAGGAGGACCTACTTCTGAGTTAGCATGCTTAAGATCATGCTGCACTTTTACAATTGTGGGGAAAAGATCAAATTTATCTTCTTCTTTATATTTAAAAGCCTTGGGATGTATGTAGCAAATCCCGTGGTACGTGGCAGCTATTGCGAGATTTCCTGGCAGGGCAGAACAGAGCACAGCACAGCAGGGAGAGCCTCTCTCTGAGCCAGCCTGCTGAGGAGGGAGGGAGGTCAAGGAGGAGGCAGTGCCACCACTGTGAGCTGGTGGGAGAGCGCACGACAGCTCCAACCACCTGCCTCACTAGAACAATGGACAAGCAGGCGGCAGCATGAGCGGCGAAACCGGGGCTGAAGGGATGTGGCGGGGGATAATGAACTGGCCGAAGGGATGTGGCGGGGGGAGGAGAATGAGAACGAACTGGCTGAAGGGATGGAGATGAAATGAAGATGGGGCAGGGAGCCGGATTGGTTGTGACGGGAGTCGGGGGGAGACAGGGGAACTACGGGTGCAGATGCTCTGCACCGGGTCAGATACTTGTAATAAATTAATCTACTCCCTGTCTTTTTTTCTATCATGGAATTTCAATTTTTTCCCATGTACATCAGATTTCCAGGTAATTGCCCATCCAGGCACTGACCATATAAACAGCTACTTAACTTCAACAATAAACATGTGCCCTCATATCATGCTTGTGGCCTGAGTTTTAGTAAGATTTATTTATTTATTTATTTATTTATTTTATTTTTACATTTCTATACCGCCTTTCGTTAAAAGAAAACCCCAAGGCGGTTTACAAAAATTAAAACATACAATAAAAAGCAATAAAAACATCAAGCAATAAAAACACCAAGCTAAAAACATATAAAACGGGGATAAAAACAATACAACAGATTGCTGAGATACAAAAAGTATCCTGGACCAAATCTAATCATACCCTTTCTACAACCACCCATGCACCAAACCCAGCTGAGCTATTTTATGACTGCCTTTGTAAGTCCTCTCATTTGATAGTAAATAGCCCTACGTCAATGATTCTTATGTCCGATAAAATGTGATGAACAGTGAGGTATATCTATCTATCTATCTATTAAATTTATATCCCGCCCAAACATGTCTCTGGTTGGCATATGTTTGATGGGCTGACATAATTATCTAATGGGCTAATTATGGGCTGACATAATTATCTAATGAGGCTAATCCCATGCATGGCAGCTTTCACGCAATTTCCGGGCAGATCACAGCACAGCAGGGGAAGCCTGTATTTGAGGCAGCTTGCTGAGGAGGGAGGGGTCGAGGAGGAGATGGTGCCACCGCAAGCTGGCAGGAGAGTGCATGTTGGCTCCAACTGCCCGCCTCCTCACGAGGAGAATGGCCGAGAAGGCGGTGGCATGGGTGGCCAAACTGGGGCTGAAGGGATGGGGATGAAACTAAGATGGGGCAGGGAGCTGGATGGTTGCGGGGTTGGGGGGAAACAGGGAGAACTAGGGGCGCAGATGCTCTACGCCGGGTCAGCTAGTATTAGAATAAATTGCTAAGACTTGTAAGTCACTGGAGGTAGCTACATTAATATTACAACAGTGATCCTAATGATATTTGGTTAAGAGATGTACCTTCATCCCAAAGAAGTGTGCTTAAATTTATTTTGTACCCCCATCCTTGATTAACAAATGAGCTGCAGGTAATATCTTTTTATTCTAACAATATTTTTAGTTCTGTATCTCCCACTTGCTCAACAGGTTGACCATATGCAAGGAGATCAGTGGACTACTATACCTTTAGATATTATGGAGAAGAGGGATTTTTGGAAGGTACAGCTTGCCATGTAGAGATGGGCTAGGCATGCTGCATCTGCCGAAATTTCTCTCTCGTATATGTTCCTTACAGGTATAGACATCCCTTTGTATTTCATTATCCTGCTGCTCGTTTTGGTTCTTCCGTGTTTAAAACAAAAGGTGCAGTAAGAAAGTGTAGCAACATATTTTAATCTGATGTGAAGTCATTTTGGAACAATTGAAAAATTATTCAACCCTATATTCCTTTGCATATGGTTGCTACCCTCTATTCTATTCTGCTTTTGGCTGAGGCTTCTTCCCTTCCAAATCCCAGAGTGCAGTTCAATAGGCATTGGTACACCTAACTGTACATAGGATAGTTGTGTAAGATGGCCCTCCACTAGACTTCCCTATCACTATCTTCAGCAAACTGGTTACAACAGTGTGGTTCTGATGTAAACATATGTGTTTCCCTTAGCACAATAAAGCTCTCTTTATTTTCCTTGTTGGGGAATTTCCTGTCATGAATTCCTGACTCTTAAGTGCATTAAACAAGTGGCTGGACTTATTCAAACATTTGGTATGGCATCAGAAATGCTGAGGGCAGTGCCAGCTAACTGCCTTTTGCTGCTTGAGGTGAAAGGCAACAAGCTGTCCTGCCCCCTTGCTGGCCCTGTCCCCCATCTTACTGGGTGGCCCTGATGGTGCCCCTTTTACCCCTCACCTTTTAGGGCATGCTGCTGCTTGCATCCAGGAGCAGCTTCACAAACCAGTTTCTGCTTGTCACCACTGCAGAACTCTTACAGCACAGCAGCAAGACTGGAAGAGTTAGAGCCCATCTGTACAGCTCATGCATAGCATCAGTTCACCTTAAACCCGGAGCCGCTGTCACCAGAGCATCCGTAGCTGCCAAACCATGTGGTACCCAGAAAGGCAGAGCCAATGGAGTGCCAGTTGTGAGCCAGGCAGGAGCAGAGAGCTTTCTTACTCCTGTTGTCTCTCCCTTCCATCACTAAGCTTGTCTATTGGAGAGAAGAGATGGGTTGGTGGGGGAGAGAGAGCTGGTGCTGCAGCAGTGATGAGGAGAACTCAGTGGACGAGCAGAAGGAGAGCTGGTCTTGTGGTAGCAAACATGAATTGTCCCCTTGGCTAAGCAGGGTCTAGCCTGATTTGCATATGAATGGGAGTCTTCATGTGTGAGCACTGTAAGATATTCCCCTTAGGGGATGGGGCCGCTCTGGGAAGAGCAGAAGGTTCCAAGTTCTCTCCCTGGCACCTCCAAGATATGGCTGAGAGAAATTCCTGCCTGCAACCTTGGAGAAGCCACTGCCAGTCTGTGAAGACAGTACTGAGCTAGATGGAGCTATGGTCTGATTCAGTATATGGCAGCTTCCTATGCACTCTGTCTACCTGCTCAGCAGGTGAGGCCTATGAGCGGGGCCAGTGAGCAGGGGGTGGGGGCAAGAGAAAAAGTCAAGAGACAGAGGTGTCAGCGGCAGCAGCAGCACAGGTGAGATGGTGGCAGCAGGCAGATGGGTGATGTCTGCAGTGCAAGGTGGGTCAAGGTGCTCGCAATTGCTTGCCACTGGGGGCAGTTGCTAACATGACCTCATGGGGGAGCTGCCTCTGGCTGATGGTGATCCGACTCCACACTACCTGAAAACATGTGACTACTAGATCAACTCAGCATGCACAGATAAAAACATTGCATTTCTGCCACAGCCACTTTCATCCTCCTGGCTACAGATGTGTGTAGTAGCTGAAAAGTTATCTTTACATGCCTTGTCAATAATCATCCAACACATGACTGTTGACGAGGGGCAATTATGATACAGGCGCAATTATGATATCACACACTCTAAGCCAGCTGCATATTGTGGAGTAGGTTGGAATGAGAATGTTTACTGGGGATCGACAAGAAAATGATGTAGTGTATCCCCAGCTCCTAAAAGAAGAGCTCTTGTTCAGGGCCTGGTATAGGAGATTTGTTGAACTGTTTCAGGGGGTGGGGAGATGCTTTTCTATGCTCCCTTGAGGCTTCCCCCTTCTGTGCTATATAGAACTAGAGGGTTAGATCTGGGGCTAAACCAGAGCAATTAATTGCTATATGGAGGAAAGAAGGAGAGTTCTGGAGAGTGGGAAAAGGAAAAGGGTATTATATTCCCTTCCCTCCCCTGAAATTTCCCTGTATAGTGTAAGGAAGGGAGTTTTTTTAACCTCATGACATGCATTCCCCCCCCCCTCCTGATAATACTAGAAGATGTCAGGGACTTGAGCAGACCAATTTCCTTTTCTTTCCACTATTTTCCTTGCCCTTGCCAACTGACACCTTAACATCTGTCTTACAACTGCTCTGTGCCTTTAACATCCCCTAAGGTCCTGTGAGCTCACATGGCTGTTTAGTTTACCTTTTTTTAAATCTGAGGAGAAATCCCAGCTCCACATTCCAGTTTGGTAAGTAAACTGAACCCCGTGGTTTGGTTGTGAGGTCGTGGTTGCATGCATTCAGACATTGCATGAAACTGGAGTTGCAGGTTTGCCGGTAACCTGCAACTCCTTTTTTGTGCAATGTCTGAATGCAGCCAAACCGTTTTAACATTAATTTCAATTAAAACCCTGAGAAAAGAGGTGTGCCTTGAGGGCCTTCCTAACAGCAAAGAGAAAGGGAGATGCTCCTATTTCAACAGGAAGCATATTCCAAAGCCGTGGGCAGCCACAGAGATGGCCCGGCCCCAAGTCACCACCGAATGAGCTGGTGGCAACTGTAACCATACCTCAATAGCTGACAGGGTTCATGACAAAAAACTTTAGAATGTTATGCAATCTCATATATATTAATAGCGAGTTCAGGTGGTTGAGTGCCTCTGTTCTGAAGCAGAGCAAGGCCACCTAAAAACAAGGTACTGGTTTCAATAAACTGGGGGGATTCTCTAAGTACACAGAAATACTGTATATATGCTTGTAATTTTAAAAAATGTGTAAATAAATAAGCAAATAAACAGCCATTTCCTGGAGAGGAGAAAGCCTGTTAGAAAGAAAAGCCTGTTTCGCAGGAGGGCCCTAAAGAAGCCATTGAGATCTGCTGGGGAAATGGGAGGCTGCAGCCAGTGAGTAACAAGTTAGGACCAGTTCAGTTAGATGCGTGAGGGAACGTTTTCTGAATTGTTTGGAATTGGAGTTGCCAGGTTTAATGAAAACTCTCTCTTTTACAACCTGCTTTATGAGGAGACAATTGTTCTTATTGCACATTCTTGTATTTCTTTTAATGCAATAATAAACCCTTGTTGGTGAAACATGCTACTCTTCTTTTTGGGTCTGCCTTAGTCACATACCTTTGAAGGCCTAGGACTGCTCAGCCCTTTTGGGGAGGGTTTTGCCACTTTACACCCCCCCAATCTTATACGGAGAGTGGGTTTCCCCACATCAGAACAACGTGGATGGTAGCAGCCTACTTTGAATCACTTACAGTCAAGGATTCAACTGCAGTGAACTCCCCCCACCCCCAACTCTTCTGGCTCTGGTATAAGTCATGACACCCTGCTTTCTCCTTTCTTGTATTCATCCACCACTATATCCCCCCTCAGGTTCCTGTCAAAGGCCATTGTGGTTGGGGAAGATGGGTATTGTAGTCCAATGCCCATCACTGGGCATTGGACTACAGGGTCCAATGGTTGGGAACTGAGGAACCAAGGTTGGGAACCCCTGGCTTATTCCATCCTGCTTCCTTTAGCCAATTGACTCTCAGCCAACCATCCTGCCTCATCTCCATCTCATACCCAAAGCATCTAAGATGCAGAATAGGTATGTGCACAAACTGGTTCATGCACTCCTGGGAGGTGGATGTGTGTGTGTTATTTAAGGGGCACCCTCCCAGCCCCTCAAAGGACCCCTCCCCCCTGCCTCTGAACCTCCTTGAACTCCAGACTTCTGAACTGGTTCGGAGCTCCAGAAAAGGAGTGCCAAACCAGTTCGTGCACATCCCTAATGCAGAACCTGAGGTCTGGGAAGAGACAGAGGTTAAGAAGTTTAGGAGGTGAGGAAAGAAGGTTCTATGTAAAAAGGCTTTGTGGGAAAATCTAACCTATTGTATACTAGCCGACCCCGCACAGAGCATCTGTGTGGCACTTTGGGGCCGGCTGTTTCCCCCTCCCTCTTCTTCCTGCCCCGGTCTCTCCTCTCTTCCCCTTCCCTCTGGCCCCGCGCTCTCCAGCCCTTCTCCCCTCCCATTCCTCTCCCCCCACAGAGCCGCGGTGGGCGGCCAAGAAGGGCCCTGCTGCCACTGTTTTTTGTCCCGTCTGCCTGCTGCCGCGGCTTTTCTCCCCCCCGCCCGCTGCCGCCTTTCTCTCCCCCCTCCTCCGCCCGCTGGCCAGCTGGCTGGCCACTGCCGGCACTTTCCTCCCCCTTTCCTCCTCACTTCGGAACTCTTGCAGAGTGTCACGAGAGTTCCACCACCAAATCCCGGGCACACATGTCCCAAGAGAATGAAATATATAGATTCTGATCATGACCCCCGCCCATCAGCTTCCATATCTCCTGGGACCTCTTCTCATTCAGTTTTCCAGTCTTCAGGATGCACCACACCTTTTCTGTTTCTAGAGCTAGTGTGGGGTTTTAATCTCAAAACTCAAACTAAGCTTCCCTACCATACTCAGCTGCAGGGGTGGGTGATCACTACAAATACAATTGTGTGCATTTCTATAAATTGTTAAGTAAACAGTTCAAAGATTTAAATATAGCACTGACAAGTAAAAAACTAAATATACAGTTTTTAAAAGTTTATTATATTTAAAAAAGATTATTATAAGTTTATTATTAAAAGTTTATTATATTTATTAAATAATTTTTTTTATTTTTTCAAGAATTTTTTTTGAGAATGTGGTATTAACATATATGCAGATTTAAAATGGTTCACTGTCCAGCAGTCATTTCTGAGCAAGGGAAGAAAAGCTGGCTAGGGGGCAACCTTACTTTCAGCTCCATGTCATACATGTTTACCTGAAAGTAATAATCACTGAGTTCAATGGAGCTTATTCCAAAGCAACTGTGCATAGAAGTACTTTTACACAGCACATAAACACTAGCATAATAAATTATTTTCCAGGAAGAGACCTAATTATAGAACTTCTGACCAAAATTAACCTACTTTATACTAATGGTGTGCATGGAACCTCAGCGGTCTGGCGTGGGGGGTTCCTTTAATGGTGGGGGTGCACTTACCCCTCCTGCCGCTTCCCCCCACCCAGTGCTCCTTTGTAAAAAAACTTCTTGGGGCAGCAGCTACCTCCCTGCCGCCCCTGCCTGTTTTGGGGCATAAGTGGCTGGAAGTACTGTGCATGTGTGTGCACACGCGTGCACGGTACTTCCAGCCAAAAATGGGAGCAGGGAGGAACGCTGCCGCCCCAAGAATTTTTTTTTTAAAAGGAGCACTGGTGAGGGGGAAAACGGTGGGAGGGTTAAGTGCACCCCCTGCACTTAAAGACACGCCCCCCCCACGCCAAACCTTCAAACTGTGTTACATTCGAACCAGTTCAGAGGCCTCTACAATGGCTTCCGGACTGGTCTGTCCACATCCCTACTTTATACTTTTAATCATGACTGCAGTGATATACCACCATCTGTGTATTATATATCTTGAAGACTGCACATTGAACTCAACGGGACTTACTTCCTAGTAAGTGTGTTTAGAATTGCAGAAGATATAGCCATCTTCAGGTAAATAAAAGGAAACCAAGATTACGCTTCAGTTTGTTTTCTTAGTAGTTTCTAAATTTACAATCTGGGTCAATTTGCTAGGGAGAGACTAGAACATTGATTGGCATATAGTTGGAAACAAACTAGAAATTATACCAGTCAGAATTGTTCTAGTCTCTTTCTAGCAAATTGATCCAACACGTTTATCAGGAGGGCCGAATTTTCAACTAAACGATGGCTTCAGTCCTGCCCAGAGTGGCGTGTGCCGATTTTAATGGGACATAAAGATTGTAGCTTATTTAAGTTCGTTGTGTCATGCACTTCAAGCTGGTCGTTTTGATTTTCACACATCATTACAGTCCATTATTTTGTCCATAAAATTTCTCCTTTCATTGATCATGCGCTTTTCAGGGGAGGCTAAATGGGAGCAACCGGTTCACCGTTAGGATTGCACGTCCCCCTAGCCACTGCGCACGCTAATTAACCCCAATCACTCCTAATTTAAGGCCGCAGCAGCCGCAGTGCTTGCACTTAGCTGGGCGAAAGTGTTCTTTCTCAGTACACATGCACAGAACCGGGCTGCATTCCTACGCATCCTACTCCGAGCAATCCGCATTGGGCTGCAAGCTTAAATAAGCTGGGACTGCAGTCAACCTGCTTAGGAGCTCTTGTTGCAGAAAGCACAACAAGCATTTATGTAATGTTTCTCTCACCCCCCCCCCCTTCCCCTACATATGGCCCGTTTTGCCACGCGGGTCCTCCCTGGGACCTGGAGCGTCAAGGCACCGCAATAGTCCCTCGCCTCGCAAAACCGGAGAAAAACAAAACTACCCCGCTGCCTTATGGCGGCCGTTCTGTTTCGTGGGGCGCGTCCTCTCGCCTCCCCGCGCTCTTTTTATTTATTTTTGAAAGTTCCTTTCCGTTCCGGCAGGGGTCGCTCCTGCCTCAGTTTGGCGCTGCCCTCTCCCCCCCGCCAGCGCTCAGCAGCGGGGTCCATCGGAGCCGCCGGAGACAAGTTGGCGCCATTTTGAAGCCGACGAAGTGGAGGAGGAGGGGGGAGAGCACCACGGCGAGCTGCGGAAGGGGAGGGAGGAGGGGGGCCGGCGGCGATTGGCTGCGGTGGCGAGCGACGGCGGCTCTCCGAGCCTAGCGCGGTGGGGCCAGAGAGGAGCGGACGGGCTCTGCCTGCCCGCCCGGATCCGCTCGCCAGAGAAGCAGCGGCTGCAGCCCGCCGGCCAGCAAGGACGAGGTAAGAGAAGGGCGCTCGCTGGGCGGGCGAAGCAGCAGCTCGTTGGGTCGCCGCCGCCGCCACCACCTCTTGCTCTTCATAGTCTCATTCTTCTCCTTCTCCTCGGTCATTTAGGTAGGCGGAAACCGAGGCGGCGGCGGCGAGGAAGAAACAATAATAGCAGCAGCAATAATAATACTACCGATGTTCCTTCCTCCGGGACAGGGACACCCCCCCCCACACACACACCCCGCACCTCCCTCTCCGCTCCTTTCTTCGCTGCCGCCACCCCTTGCCTTCTCTGCACGTTGAACTTGCCGCCCTTTTCCTCCGGGGGAAGCGAGTGGGGTGGCTGTGTGTGTGTGAGATCTGTGGGGAGCAGAGGCGGCGGCGGCGGCGGGGGGGGGGGTGACCTTGCCTGAGGCTTTGGGAAATCTTCTTGGCTCTCCATCTCTCCCCCCACCCCCATATGAATTGCTAGCCTGGCCGGGTTCTTCCTTTCAGCCTTCCTGAAGGGAGGCAGGAGGAGGAGGGCAGCGGCAGAAGGCGGCTCGGCTGCCCTCAAATGTGGCGCTCCTGCGATCCGGCTTCCTTCTTTGCACCCGCCCGGGGAGGGGAGCCGCTTTCTCCCAAGACCTGAATGGTTCAGAAAGCCCCGGAGCTCGTGCCTTGCCTTTCCTAGTTGGCCTAGGCCCCCTCTCAGAAGCACCCTGCCCCAGATCAGCCCTTGCCTGCCTGCCATTGGCTGGGCCCTGCTGGGAATGGGAGTGGAAAGGAGTGTGTGTGTGTGTGTGGGGTGGGTGGGTGAGTGGGTGGGTGGGTGGAAGGGGTTCCCTGTTCAGAGCCCCCCCTACTCATTTTAACTTGCCAGGCATTGGAGGCACTCACGGAAGAAGTGGTGAAGCTGGGTGCTGATCGCCTTGAACATATCAGACCCAGATCCTTCTGGGTTTAAGTGTGGCTCGCTTTGCTTAAAATATTAAAAGGAGGCCTCTCCACACTTGTGTGTATGTGTCAATGCAAGAAGCGTGGTTGTGAGATGTTGCTTTCAAATGGTCTTTACTTTGGAAGACAGTTAATGTCATCCAGAATCCCAGGTTGAAATTTCACCCTGAATAAAAATGAAATACTTTGTCCAAGTCTTTCTCATTGTTGGTGAACAGCAATCCAGTGGTTTACAAAGCCTCAAAAAATTAAGCTGCACTAGCACAGTTCCTACAGGAATGAGTCTGCTGTTAAAACTGTAATGGGATTCACAGCCGTGTGGGATTTTGACTTTGTAATGATATCTGATAGGGTCTTGAAACTTGTGTGAAAGATATGAGTTTGTGTTGCTCATTCATTTTTTTTAAAAAATACATTTTCAAAACTTTGCTTATTTTTGGGTGTTTGTGCCTTTTGATATTTTATCAAATCATACATGGGAAGTCATGTTCGCTGCATTATATAGGATATGTTATATGTGGAATATAGGCTAACAGAGTATGTTGAATGTGGGGAGCAGGTTTTTGATAGTGACAGGCCACTGCTCCTGAGCCTTAGTCAGATATTATGTTGTGTGAGTGTACATCTGTGCACTTTGTCTTTGTATAAATGACTGTTCTTGTACCCATTTAAAAAGTAAATCTGGGTATAGGCCCCACAAATGCATGAGGGGAAGTACAGATATGAAGTGACTGCTGCACTTGTGTTTGGCATAGTGTTTGAATAACTGTACCTGTGTACAGATCTTTACCTGTGCACACTCGTACAGATGTTGGACATACTGTGTGAATAAGATATAGAGATTGTGCTTATGCATGTACAGCCTATATGTGTGTATGTTCTTTATATTATATAGGTTCTGTGCTCAGGGCATGATCTCTGTGCGTGTGTGTCAGAGGTACTATCCCAATCATCCTTACATATTCATTGTACTCTTTCTAGTTGTCTGAATGAGGCTAATGCCTTTTAAGTATTCTAGGAATTAATAGGCAACTGGTTGTAGAATATATGACTTCAGGAAAAACATAATTGCCATGCATGTGTTATGTATGTAATTGCAGATGATATTTCAGCTGTAGGATTACATGCAGAATATGTATGTGCAAATCTAAATTTATTTTAATTTAAACGAGTTTCCTACATGTGTTAAATTGTTGAAACTGAACATAAGCCTGTGTGTAACAGGTTTGTAAATAGCCAATTGCTTGTTCACCTCTGGTGAGGAGTAATCAACTTTTAGTGATTAGGTGCATCCTCATTCTTTGGTGTGTGTGGGGAAGCAAATATGATTATAGCATGGGCTGTTGTGTTCTTCTGTCAGCAGTTTCTCTTTGAACCCTTTGCTTAGTCTCTAAGCTGTTACTGTGTAGTTTGTGAATGGACCCTTCTCCCTTACAGACTTGGCATATATTTCTAGGTTTGTAGGAGGTGGATGGCCTTTGATCAGGGGGACTGCCTTTGATTTTCTTATATTTAAGGTTTGTGTACCAGTAATTTGTAACAAAATCCATACATATTGTCTGTAAAAATGAGAGGCTTATGCTTAAGTCTAAACAAATGATACAGAATCAAAATGTTGGGCAGCATTTCAAAAATTAAAAACCTTCCCCTGTCAGTGAGAATGCCGTCCTGCATTTTCATGCTTTGGGATGAATGATATACATACTTAAACCAGCAATAGTTGTTGTAACTTTGTTTACATTTGTAACAGTTCTTAGACATCATGATGGACACATCAGTTGCAGTATCTAAATGTTTAAATGTTCTATGCCTGTGGGAAATTCATCCATGAAGAGTTTTGCTTTATACTGATATTGTTTTGCTTTCTACTGTTAGTATACCTTAAATATGTTTCTAAGATGACATCCTTGTTTTTCTGGAACCCTTAAAGATATATTCAAAAGGCTGAGCAGGCTAATTTCTTTTTGCTGTCTAGCACTGAATTATCTCTTACTATTTTCAAATGCTTACAATGCTCTTCCTGTAGACCGTCCTATTTGCTGACAGAATTCTGTTTTGTCTTCTGTTGTCTGGCACTTTCTATATTCTTGTACAACCTTGTGCTTCAGTGGGAGAGTTTATTATGCAGTTCAAACATGTAGCATAGTTATAGAAAAGAGATGATCAATGAGTTAGACTAGAGTACTCCACCTTTTATTCCAATGAACAGATTTCCAAGTGAAGGAATTGTTAGAATGAGTGTACTTTGTTGCTCTTACTGGAACCCCATAATTTTCTGATGATGAGAATTAAGTTCATATCTTTTGTTTTAATGACATGCTCCAGGATGCACCAAAGATATATCTTGATCGATAATCTCACTTTGAGCGTGCACACTTCGTTGCAACAGGATCATACATTGGAAGCTGCTTTATATCAAGTCAGACCATTGGTCAATCTAGCTTAGTATTGTCTGTGCTGACTGGAGCTCTTGGATAGGAATATTTTCCAAACCTACTTGGCTATACCAGAGATTAAACCTGAGATCTTCTGTGTGCAAAAATATGCTCTACCACTGAGCTACAACCCCTTTCCAGGGTTGGAGGATAGAGAGAGGCTATTCTGTTGAGATATCAGAATAGTATAGGATTCGGGATAAGGATCGATAGGTAAGGATTCTGTTGGTGTACTGCAGGAGTTGTCTGGGAGGTGGTGTTGGCCTACCCCAGATTGACTGCCTTGGTGATTTTCAGCATCTACATGGAAGCCCTCACATGCATAGTAGCTCAGAAATTAATGGTTTCCATGACTACAGAGGGTCCTGGAAGGCAGGAGATGATTGGTTAACTGGGGATGCAAACTCTAAATGCTTCTTTGGTTATGCCCAAAGTACCATCTGTTATGAAGCAAGCAATTGTAAGATGACTGTTGAAAAAGCCATTGTTAGATCTAGCCACCCTAAAAAATTATGGGTTTGTTTCCAACTTATTGGGTTTTAAATATAAAATATTTGAATGGATTGTGACAAATCAGGCTTTCCTGAAGGATACTGATTGTTTTAATACTTTGACACTGTTTTGGAACTGAGACTGACTTGGTCACCCTGGTGGCTGATTTGTGTCTGTTGGTTTTTATGGGCCTCTTGGTGGCTTTTGATAACATCTACTAAGGTATGCGTCTGAACTGTCTTTATGGGATAGATTGCAGCTCCCCTCTCGCGAGGGCAGCTGGGAGACACCCCGCTGGCACACGATCATAGCTGGGGGGAACACAGTGATTACAGACGAGGCCGCGAGCAGAGGAGGATCTGGTGTGGACCTGCTGTCCTTCGTGTTAAAGGGGCTGTGTAAGCCCTTGGTTTTAAAGAGATTGTGCTGCGATTCGGACATGGAATCACGTTGCAAGCACATTCCTAGTATGAACCTACAACAAAATGTTGCGGTGTGCATGTGTTGATCCTATGGCTGAGCATGGGGGGGAAAAAAAGCAACAAAGACAGGACTCCCTACTCTAACTTGGGTCTTATTTCATATGAAAAATTTAACTTTTTCTGATTTCTAGGTTTTTTTGTGCAAGGCTGAGGGGACACTGGTACTCAGTTCCAGCCCTAAAGTTTCGAGCATTAGTGGCTGGTGAGGACTCAATTTAATCTTTTCATCAATATATGTGAAGGTTGTAGGGAGGGAAAGGGATTCTTATTTATTTATTTGCTGTTGAATTATATACCGCCTAGTATAAAAATCTCTAGGTGGTTTACAGAATTAAAACATACAATATAACACATTTAAAATTCATAAAAAGATAAAAATTATAGATAAAAACACATTAAAATAGGTTTCTTGAATAGGTTACTGTTATAACTTATGATGAACGTTGTTACTTTATTGTGTGACTGTGTGTGCACGTGCTCATATACCATGATCATCAGGTAGGGATGTGCACAGAACCGGGTGGGGGTGGCTCGAGCGGGTGGGGGGATCTCACTTTAAGGGCAGGGGTGGATGCATATCTCTCCCCCCCTTTCCCCCTACCAGTGCTCGATTTTGGTAAAAGCCTTTGGGGTGGTAGCGTACCTCCCTTTCGCTCCTTCCTCCTCTTCAGCTGGAAGTGGCCAGAAGTATTGGGTGCGCACGTTGCATGCGCACACGCGCAATACTTCAAACCTCTTTGGGCCAAAGAGGAGGAAGGGGTGGCAGGGAGGTACACTTCTGCCCCAAAGGCTTTTACCAAAACTGAGTGCCAGTGGGGGGGAGGGGTAAGTGTATCCTCCCCTGCCCTTAAAGCGAGATACCCCCCCGCCTTCAAACCTCAAACTCACAGTATTTGAACCTGTTTGGAGGCCTGTAAAAGCGTTCATGCACATCCCTATCATCAGGTTAACAGATTGAGTGCACAGCTTTTGCCTCAGTTTTTCAGGAGAGCTCATATGCATACAGTTGTTATTAAGTGTTTTGGGGAGGGTTAAACCCCTCCACCAAGTGTTTAAATGTGTCAGTCTCCTTCCCTTGGTGAAATGGTTGATGAGAAAACTAAAGCGTTTTAGATGGCTCCCCCCGCCCCCAAAGCAGTTGTAGCTTGAGGGAGTACTCTTCAAGCTGATAGATTTCTCACTCTTTTTGTTCAAGCTCTCATTCCCCCGCTTGTCACTGAGTTCTATTAGTTCCACTCGTCTTCTAACAGCAGTCTGAACCTACATTCTCATTGACTTACATGGAGGCAATTGGGGGGGAAGTTATCCCCTTTAGACCCCAGATTGTGGATCTTTTAAAAAGTGACATATCTGTGGGTCACTCCAAGTCTGTTGGTACCTTCCGCTTGCTCACAGGGGCTCTGATTCTTCATCCATAAGGATTATAACCAATGTTCCCTGTAACAGGGATTCCCAGATGTTGTTGACAATAACTCCCAGAATCCCTAGCTGCAATGGCTTTTGGGGATTATGGGAATTGTACTCAATAACATCTTCAAATCCCTGTTACAGGAAATAAAACCCATAACGTTACTGAAATGCATTCTGTATGCAGCTACACTTGAAGAGTGCTCAGAAGCTTCAGCTAGAAAAAATAAATGCAGCAAGAGTACTTGTTGGGGAATATGCTTGAAAGCATGGGACTCCCATTATGTTTAGTTTTGGTTGGTTACCAGTTCATTTCCAGGCTCTGTTAAAGTTGTTGGTTATCACCTTTATGTTCGTAATGATTTGGACCATTTTATTTAAAGACAATCTCTCCCTATATAAATATCTGCCTACTTATTTTGTTCATCATCCCAAAGTTCTGCTTTGTATTCCACCATCTGTGGAAGCCTCTTTTGGGGGCAGACATGACACAGCAATTTTGATTGCAGTTCCCAGATTGTGAAACATCCTACCTTTAGAGGCCAACCTGCCCCTCCCCCCTTGTGTGTGTGTTTCTGATGCCTGATTGACGTATGCCTATTTTGTCAGCTGTCTGGGTTGGTCTGACCAAGTATTAATGGTGCAGCGGGGAAATGACTTGCTTAGCAAGCCAGATGTTGCCGGTTTGAATCCCTGATGGTATGTTTCCCAGACTGTGGGAAACCTATATCAGGCGGCAGCGATATAGGAAGATGCTGAAAGGCATCATATTGCGTGGGAGATGGCAATGGTAAACTTCTCCTGGATTCTGCCAGACAACCACAGAGCTCTGTGGTCACCAGGAGTCGACACCGGCTCAACGGCACACTTTACATTTTACCTGGGTTGGCTTGGTCCCCCCGACACACACACATACCTTTTACCTTGCTTCTTTCTCAGTTTTTGTTCAAAAGTGTGTCACTGAGTTTTAAATTGTTGATTATCTTATTGTGTTATGAGCTGCCTTGGGGGCCCTTTTAAGGACTGAAAGACAGGATATAAATCCCTTAGAGGATGAGGTATTAATGTAGTGATATAGGAACATAAGAACAGCCCTGCTGGATTGGGCCCAAGGCCCATCTTGTCCAGCATCGTGTTTCACACAGTGGCCCACCAGATGCCACTGGAAGCCTACAGTAGGAGTTGAGGACATGCCCTCTCTCCTGCTGTTACTCCCCTGCAACTGGTGCTCAGAGGCATCCTGCCTTTGAAGCTGGAGGTGGGCCTCTGACTAGTAGCCATTAATAGACCTCTCCTCCATGAAGTTATCCAAACCCCTCTTAAAGCCATCCACGTTGTTGGCTATCACCACATCTTGTGGCAGAGAATTCCACGAGTTGATTATGCGTTGTTTGAAAAAATACTTCCGTTTGCTGTTCCTAGATTTCCTGGCAGTCAATTTCATGGGATGACCCCTGGTTCTAGTATTGTGTGGGAGGGAGAATAATTTCTCTCTATCTGCTTTCTCCACACACCATGCATGATTTTATAGACCTCTATCATGTCCCCCTGCAGTCATCTTTTTTTCTAAACTAAAAAGCCCCAGGTGTTGTAGCCTTGCCTCATAAGAAAGGTGCTCTAGGACCCTGATCATCTTGGTTGCCCTCTTCTGCACCTTTTCCAGTTCTACAATATCATTTTTTTTAGATGTGGTGACCAGAATTGTAGAGAGTACTCCAGATGTGGCCGCACCATGGTTTTATAGATGGCTTGGTGATCTGTAACTTTACTATATAACCACGTTCCTACTTGCAGGCATAGTGCGAAGGCTGAGGAGGAGCCAGTGGTTGTGCTAATGCAGGTGATATTGATTATAGAAAACTTAGTTGAGATGTCTGGGAAGCAAAACTTAAGTTGCCGCTTTGGAGGTGGAAGTCCAGAGTCTCAAAGCAAGAATTTTTTTGGAAGTGCTTTCTATTGCGCATTCAGGGTTGGTGAGATAAGTAAAACAACATAGTTTTTATGGTGGTATCAGAATGAAAAATTCAGAGGAGTTAAACACTAAGAAGTATTGGGAGGAGGGAAAGGAGCACTTGAACAGAAGAGCTGCTATAGAACCAGCGTACTGATGTTTAAGATTAAAAATGACATAGATAATGTTTAAACGGACTTTCAAGGGAGTGCTGACAGGAACGGACAACTGTCCACGTGGAGGGATGATGCATACCAAAGTTGAAGATCTCTGCATTTTATGTTTGCAAATTGGGGATAAGATAGAAATTGGAATGGATGCTCAGAAACACAGAGCCAATATGAAGGACTAAAATGAAGCCACAAAAACTTGCTGAACAAGGAACAAAACATTTTGATGTCTATATTTTAATGCTAAAAGAAAGCGGAGATGAGTGAATCAGAGCTTCTGATAGAAAAATAAAGTATACATATGGTGAAAACATAAAACTCTGTAGGAAGGATGGGTTATATTGTATTGGAGATGTTGCTGCTCTGTATGGCAGAGAAGATGCATAGTCCAATAAATTAGAAATGAAATAGCCTTATCCATAGAACTGCCATGAGTAGAAATTCCAGAACAATAGTGAACTATAGTACTAAACACTAACTATAAATAACCTTTGATTTTGTTGACCAATATTTTGGTGGTGTTTAAAATCAGGAAGGCAGTCCAAGTTAATAATAATAATAATAATAATAATAATAATAATAATCATAGTAGCTGACTTCAGACACCCTGAAACTGACTACAACATGCAAATATGGGTCATGGCAAAACACAAAATGAGTGACATCCAGCCTAAAAGTAGGATGCAGGGAATATATTTTTGGGAGGCATAGAGGGCGGCAGAGGGAAGGGGGGCAGTTGCTGCATACCACCCCTTCATACAGGAGTGTTCTCTGTGTGCATATTTTAGTCTGCATATCGGCCAAGGTCTAGGTATAGTAAATGATTGTGGCTTAGAACGGACATGGAACTTAGACGGCATACAGTTTAATACGAAATGGTACCCAGGATGTGATGTGAGATGTTTTGTCAAGCTTCTTGGAAACAGTGACTACCGCACTGCCAAATTCAACATTTAATTGAGTGGAAAATTGCCAAGACTATCTGCCACAGTTATATTTATATTCAGAAAGGGAGATTCCTTAAAATATGTTAAATAGAGAGTTAAGGAGACTATAGAAGGAAGTAAGACTTTAAAAAAGCTAGCTAGAAGTCTTGCCAGTTTCCTCATGTGAGAAAAGTAAAAGGGAGAACAAATTCTAGAAAGACAAATATAAGTTAACAGTGAATAGCAAGTCAAGAATGTATTTGAGAAGCAACATGCTAAACTTAAAAGAGAAATGTCAGAAGTAGGGAATCTGCCAGAGAGATATGGGACCATTAGGTGCTAAAGGTGTAAGAGATGCCCTGAAGGAAGGCAGAGAAATGGCAGTGAAGCTAAACTCAATCTTTCCATCATTATTCATTTGCAAAAATCTTGGAGAGCCACACATTGTGAGTGTTGCACACTGGAACCTACCTACCTACCTAAATAAATAAATAAAACCTTAAATAAATAAAACCAAATCTGAACTTCACGTGTGTTCCATGGGTGCAAACTAGTTGTTGCCAAGAGAAGGAATAACATTATTTATATCTTTAGTGCAACTATATTTAAAATAACATGCACAACTCTGGACATCCTATCTTGGGAATGATACTGTAGACCTGGAAAATGGCAACTAAAACAGAGTTTTCCTTTAAGGATATGATAAAAGGTTTGGGACCTTTTCTTAGAAGTTGACTAAGAAATGAAAGAATGGGTTCCCAGCATTCTTCAAGGTATGGAAAGAAATTTATCTCCCATAAAGCTAGAACTTTAGGTCGCTAATGAAGTCCATCTGTGAGCCCCAACTCCTTTGTCCATCTTTCATCTTAGCAGTTTGGATTAGAACATTTCTGCTTTAACTTGGTTCTTTCTGTGATCATAGTGAATCTTCTCTGTTATAACTTCTCTGTTGAGCTTTGCATCTCCTCTGCTCCTTTCGTGCCACTTGTGGTATAATAATAATATACGATAGGTAGGAGAGCACTTGTGGTCATCACTCGGGAACTTGTGCCTTGCTTCATTTACCTGGCTTTGTCTTGTATACAAGATGTATGAATTCAGGAAGCTGCAAGACTGTTGAGGAATGGTGTCAGAGAAGTGAGACAATAGTTGGACAATATTATTTTATTTTTATATTTATATCCCGCTCTCCTCCGAAGAGCTCAGTACATGCTTATGTTTATCCTCACAACAACCCTGTGAGGTAGGTTAGGCTGAGAGATATATGACTGGCCCAGAGTCACCCAGTGAGTTTCATGGTTGAATGTGGATTCAAACTTGTGTCTTCACAGTTCTAGTCCAACACTCATACAACACAATACAACAACAGCATAACCAATATGCTATGCTGTCATGGTTTTTGTGCTACACTATTGTGAAGCATGCTATTTGTTAACCACATTATTTGCCCAAAGACTTTTACGGTAATATACAAAACTGCATGTCACCTCATTTTGGGCTTTGATCTGGAGGTATTGTGAAAGATTGGGAGTAGTGGTAAATAGAGGTAGGAAGTGGACCCATAAATAATCTATGTGCAGCTGCTGATGATCATTAGACAATAAATGATAAAATTTGAAATTCAAGAGAGCAAGTGATTGCTCATCATATATGACAATGATTTCTTGAAACTTGATGATTGGGAGAAATGGCAAATGAGATTCAGGCCACAGTTCTATGCACACTTATTAGATCCTATTTAAATCAATGGACAGGATCTAGATTTAGTCATGATAATCACCATTGAAATAAATGAGAGATAAGTCACAACTAATTTAATCCCATTAATTTCAGTGGGACTTAGTCATGACCATTGTTTCCTGTAACAGAGGTTCCCAGATGATGTTGACTATAACTTCCATCATCCGCAGTTGCAATGGATTTTGGCTGTGGATTATGGGAGTTGAGTCGATAACCAGGGGCGTAACTACTATTAGGCAAGGGGAGGAGGCTGCTTGGGGGCCCTCACGCCTCGAGGCCTCCCCAGAGGCAAGTCACATGACTATATATTGTGAAGTGTATGTGTGTATCAGCGAGGGGCCCATTTTAAAATTTTGTCTCTGGGCCCACTCCAGCCTTGTTACGCCCCAGTCAATAACATTTGGAAATCCCTGTTACAAGGAACACTGAACACTGGTCATTAATAACTTAGTCTGAATCCTACTCAGAGGGACTTATCTCAATGTAAACATGCATAGGATTGCGCTGTCAGTGTTTATGTAAATGGAAAGTGATGCATGTTGTGACAAACATGCTTGGAAATGGCGACAAACTTGCCTAGAAAGCAAATTTGACTATGATCACCTAGGAAAGAGACTTTGTAGTTATAGTGGAATGAAAACAGAAAAAGTGGAGAAACGGGATAAGAAGGCCACGCCATCCGGCAGAACGGATGCCCGTAGGCTATATTTTGCTCCTTTCGCCCTTCATTTAGACAGCCGGGCTGTTCATTCAGCAACTCCTTTTGGGACAACAGGAACACCAATGCCAGACCAGCTGGCCGCCACCAGTGGCAGCACTGCCTCAGAGGAGCATTCTGGCAACAGTACAACAAGCAGTTCCAATCCCCATCCTTCCAGTCTCACAAACAATGATGCCTTGCAGGTTGGGGCTTGGCTTCTCCATCTTGCAGAGGCCTGGTCTGTAGCCACCTCCCACTGCTGGGTGATCAGGACGATTTCTGAGGGGCTCTTCTTAGAATTCTCCTCCCTTCCTCCCAGTTGCTTCAGCATCACTCTGTACCCCAAGAATCCAGACAAGCGGCGAAGGATGATACAAGCAATCCATCACCTCATCCAGATAAGGGCTATAGAATCAGTTCCATTGATAGACTCATGTCAGGGCATGTATTCAGTGCTATTTTTGGTACCAAAAAAGGAAAGCTCCTGGAGAGTGGTCTTGGACCTAAAAACCCTGAATTGATTCATTCTCAAATGACCGTTCTGGATGGAGTCTCTCAGGACCATCAAGGAGGTAGTGAAGTACAAAGAGTTCCTAGCATCGGTATATATGTCAGAAGCATACCTACACATACCTATTCATCTGCACAACCACCATTTTCTTAGGTTCTCCTTCGACAGCAAACACTGCCAATACCGGACAATGCCCTTTGGCTTGTCCTAAGCCCTGAGGGTATTCATGAAGGTCATGATAGCCCTAATCACCTTCATGAGAACGCGAGCGATCCACAGCCATCTGTTTCTGGACGATCTTCTGATCTGGTCTTCCTCGCTATCCTGAGCTCAGGGGGACATCCAGACCACCCTATGGCTTCTCTGGGATCATGGTTTTGTAGTGAACAGGCAAAAGAGCCACCTTCAGCCTGCTCAAAGTTTCCTCCATCTAGGAGCCGTCTTCTGTACCCTTAAGGGCCTAATATCTCTCTCACTAGAGCGGAGAAAGAAGTTAGTCTCTCTCACCACATCCGTGCTGGACAATGACTCCACTGACCTCAGGACACTGGCCAAGCTCCTGGGCTCCATGATAGCATGCCTTGACTGCACCACCTGGGCCAGGTGGCACTCTCGTACCCTGCAATGTTTCCTCCTACCCTACCAGGACCAAATTTTAATACGGATACCAATCCTGCTTATGCTGCGCATTTCCCTGCCCTGGTGGAGGTCCTCAGCCCTTGCAGAAGATTTACTGCTGAATCCTCCCTACCAGGTCACCGTAACCACAGACGCCAGTCTGACAGGCTGGGGAGTTCACCTCTCCCATCACTACATACAGGGCAAATGACATCTGAGGGAGCAGGAGAAGTCCATCAACCTGCTGGAACTCAGAGCCATCCGACTAGCGCTAATACACTTTGTTCCACACATCAAACACCGCCATGTCCTTGTCTGGACAGATAACGTAATAGCAAAATCCTACATAAACAATCAGGGTGGCACAAGATGGCTGAGTCCGCCAGGCTCTTGACTTGGGCAGAAAGGAATCTCCTCTCCGTGACTGCTGAATACCTGAACAGTGTCTCCAACCAGAGAGCAGACTGGCTCAGGCATCAGAGGGTGGACCCAGCGGAGTGGTCTCTGAGCCCAGAGATATTCAACAGGATGACCGCAGTCCTGGAGTATGCAGTGATGGACCTCTTTGCAACCCACAGCAACAGACAACTACCCAGATTCTTCTCCCAGTTCTATCACCCTCAGGCGGAGGCGATAGATGCCCTCTCAGCCCGGTGGCCAAAGGGCTCCTTGTACGCATTCCTGCCCATGGCGATCATCCCCAAAGTAATTCAAAAGTTCAGTCAGGAGAAAGCCATACTAATCCTCGTGGTACCTTTCTGGCTTCGGCGACCGTGGTTTGCCGACCTGGTCTCCCTATCGATCCGTCCTACATGGCCTCTTCCAAAGTGTCCAGATCTGCTATTGCAGGGCCGAATCCTCCACTCCAACCCGGATTGGGTCCAACTCAGTGCCTGGACATTGAGCGTGTAACATTAGCTGACCAGGGGTACAATGACAAAGTCCAGACCACAATCCTAGCTTCTAGGAGACCATCGACTAACAGAATCTGCCAGACTACCTGGATAGCATTCTTATGTTGGGTCAGAAGGAAGAGCCTCTGTCCCACCATGGCAAGCAAGCATCCCAGATGTACTGGCATTCTTACAGGCTGGCCTCAGTCAAGGTCTCCGACCAAGTACCCTCCGCAGACAGATGTCCACTCTAGCCTTGATCTTGTAACTGAATGCCCAGGGCTCACCACTTCTCCACCCTCACATTAGACTCTTCCTAAAGGGATAGAACAACCTGGATCCCCCCCCCCCGCCCCAGATTTCCCTCATGGAATCTGAATAAGGTTCTCAACGCACTCACTCAGTCTCCTCTGTGTCTTCCAAAAGGAAGCTGTCATTCTCCACCTGGATCCTACTTTCATCCCCAAGATCAATTCGATCATCTATTGCTCTCAACGGGTGGTCTTGCCCTTCTTTTACCCTTTTGCCCTTCCCCAGTCCACCCTAGGGAAAGGACCTGGCACACTCTGGATGTGTGTAGGGCCTTATGCATTTACATCCGGAGGACAAAGACATTCCAAAAGTCTGATGCTCTCTTCATATCCTTCCGAACCACAACCTTGGGGAACAAGGTCTCTAAAGCCACTTTCTCAAAATGAATCAGGGACACCATTGTCCTAGCCTACAAGACCCTGGAGATACCAGTACCAACGGGCATTACTGCCCACTCCACCAGAAGTGCCTCCACTTCAGCAGCGTTTTCAGCCAAGACCCCACTACAAACCATATGTCAGGTGGCAACCTGGTCCTCCGTCACCCCGTTCATCAAGCATTACAAGATCTCTTCTTTCCATACAGCACAGGTAGCCCTGGGCCGTACTGTGCTTCAGCAGGTTGTTTAAACTTCCGCTTCCCTCCCAGGCTCTTTCCCAGGGTCAGGCTTGGGTATGTCCCATAATCCTAGGATGGGCTCCAATTACGGTGGGAAAAGAGACATTGGTCTTACCTGTGAAGGGTTCTTTTTCACTGTAACCGGAGCCCATTTGGCCCTCTCACAGAAGTTATACCCCACCCAAATTTGATGTCCCTAATAAAAAAAATGGATGTACCTGACCCCACCACCGGGGGCGGTGAGGCGGCAGTAGGGCAGGCAGAAGATGCCCATGGTTCCACTCTTGACACCTCGTGTTATATCGCTTCACTGATTTTCTCCTCTCAATTTGCTCTGAGGAATCTCTTCCAGATGTCTTCCCATCTCTGGCTGCCTGCATGTTATCAGTGAAGCACTATTTTCTCCTCTCAAGTCACTCTGGGGAATCTACCATATAGCTCCCCCCCCCTCTCTCCACATGGCAGACTTCAGCTCAAAAGTCTGGAGCTGGGGTCCTGGGGTTCTGCCTACTCCTAACCAGAAAACTCTGCTGTGGAAAACTTCCTGTCTACTTCTGAAGCATGCTGGGAATACAACCCATAATCCTAGGATGGGCTCCAATTATGGTGAAAAAGAACCTTTCACAGGTAAGACCAGTGTCTCTATCCCAAACCTATCAGTCCTGATCTCCAGTCTGGAGAGAGTTCTTTCAGACACAGATTGACCGTCTCATTTGCTGTTTATGAGAATTAGGTCTCAATGAAACCTGGATATTATAAATGATAGAGAAAGCTGTGGGAAGAGGGAGAGGCAGGATTCACTTGCTATCTTCTTTGTCGTAATGGCTCCTCAGATAGCATTTACACTTACGATAGTTCCTAAAAATAAAGTTTGTTTGGAATGATGTTGCTGATGAAGCTGGTGAAAAGCTTCAGGTTTCCTCAAACCCTGCTGCCTATTGCCATCTCCCTTCCAGCTTTCTAATAGTACATCTTCCACCTCCATCATGGAAATGGTGCAGGGGAGCAGATTCAGACACATCTGAAACGTAATTATGGGGCGGGGGAATGCAACCATATTTAGAGCAGGATATTCAGTTTGTCTCTATCACAGAGCTGGGGGGAAATACAGAAGAGGCTGACTGAAATCATCATGGAGGTTGGAGCACCTTTTTTTACTGTTTTGAAAAAGCATTTTGAAAATAGCATAACTTTTATATTTCTAGAAGAAAAGGTTAAACTTGTTAGGACTATCAGGCTCAGACAAAAGGAAGGATGGACATTGACAGAATGATTTTTTAAAATTATGGATGGGGTAGAGGGGTAGATGTAGAAGGTACTTCAGTGCAAACTGTGCTTCTAGAAGGGGCCTTTCTGTGTTTCACAAAATAATGGGCGACACAATGAAATTAGTTGGCAGTAAGTTCAGGGGAGACACAAAGAAGCATTATGTCACAGGGGTCTCTGATTGCCAGCAAAAGTTTGTACTTCTCTTGGGCCCTGCTCCTTCGCATGAGGTGTTGTCTGAGATGTCATGCTAACTTTGGAGGAATTACGCTGGCAACCTCCTACCACTCTCACAGCTGACCTTGGAAGCACATCCCTCATCTCTGAGGATCAGCACCAAGCTGGGGAAGAGCCTATATCCTTCTCCAGTATGTAGAAAAGGGCAGGTGCTCTTGCCAGACATACAGTAACAATGTGCTTATCAGTCCTGAGCTGGCACATGAATTTTTAGACCGCTATATGTCACACAAAGCATAATTAATTTGTGGAATATTGTGATGGTCACTAGCTTAAGTAGCTTTATAAAGGGCTAATAGATTGAAGTATGAGTGATAGGTCTGTCAAAAGCTGTTAGTCATGGAGAGCCTAACCTACTTCACAGGGTTGTTGTGAAAGAGAAACTCAAGTATGTAGTACACCGCTCTGGACTCCTTGGAGGAAGAGTGGGATATAAATGTTAAAATAATAATAATAATGATAGCTAAGTAAACTTCTGTGCTTGGAGTACCAGATGCTGGGGACCAAAATTGTGGATGGTGCTATAGGCTTGATGAAAGTCTCCCAGAGACAGTGTAGAGCCTCAGCTGGTGCAAGGGTGGTGATTTTCATGTATGTAGTCGTATTCCAATATACACTTCAGATCTGTTGGTGAATCTTTTCATGGTTTATCCATTTTAAATCACATTCTGAAGGTATATAGTTTATTGCAGAGAATCAGATATTGAATTATTGAAATGATTAACTAGTAAAAGGATTGTCTGGCTGACTAGCTTTAACTAATGGAATTTCTCTAGTGGTACATTTTAAAGACTTATCATGCCAATGTATGTAATGTAATGTTTTTAGATCATTTGATTATTTGCTATTTTTATTATCAGCTATCTGCTTTGATTATCTTAATAGACTGGATGAAATTGTAGAAGTAACAATAAGTAAATGTGTACTGAAAAGACCTTTGCTATGCAAATGACTGGAATTAACTACTTTAGTCAAAGCTGTGTTACTCTGCAGAAGTGAAGCTTTGGGATTCATGCTTTTAACCAGTTGATGTATAAATGGAAGATGATAGGATTCATTTTCCTAAATAGCTTTTAATTCCACCCCTGTGTTTTTTCTTCCATTCACTACCTAAGAAGTGTGCTTTCTGATTGAAATATGTTCGTTCTTGCTCTTCCGCTCTGTTTATTTATTTAAAAACATAGGAAATGCAGGAGCAGCAGTGGAGTCTCCTTGTGCCCTTGACCACCAAGTGCGATTGTATTAAGGCTGGGTTTGCTGCTGAGTTAGGAGGGGTAACAGCATTTGGTGCACCACCTCAGAGATGGGCTAGTCTTGGGCCTGCCCTGAATGTAAGGTGCTTTACAGTTTGGGACACCTTCCTTGAACTTTAATTGCAGGTTTTCTGCTGCTTTCTCTAGGCTGCCTGCCTCCCTCGGCTCTTTTCTTAATGTTTCTGCTAAGGAGTATGTTTTATCTGTCCTTTTCAGTTTTGTTGTGTTTGACTTGTTCTCTTTCTTTTGGTTCTTTTTTGTGGTCTGACAGTTACTCTGTGCAGAATAAATAGCAGGAAAACATGTACTTTACTGATGATTTGTGTGGTAGGCCAAGTAACTTTGATTGATATACCCTGGAACATAAAGTAGCATTTCTAAATGGAGCTCAAGTCTCAATTGTGCATATCAGCAAGTGTCATACAAAAACTTAGCTTATTTTTATATTTTTGTATGGTTTATTTTTATTTGGGGGATGGTTATATTGTGAGCTATCTTGAGCACTTTTTACACAGAAAAGCAGAATGTACACGTGTGTGATGATTTGTGTTGCAAGTTGATATCTTGGCTTAGAAGACTTTCCAAGATCTTCCTTTGTTAAGGTTGGTAATAATGTTTCAGATTGGCACTATGTACAGAGAATCAGGGCTTGTGAATACTGAGCTGAAGCTTATGAGCTAGGAGCTATTCATTTGCTCTTACTTTGCTTCTTGTGATAAGTGAATTAAATGTGATGTCTTAATAATATGGCTATTAATGGTGAGTTTGTCTTTGAATCAGTGTGAAATCCTTAGCATTAAGGCCCACTGGAATTTCCCCTCCCCCCCTAGACTGGCAGTACCCGGCACAATAGAGAGGCTGTCTCATCGGAGGAGGACATCCATCCTCCTCCAAGAAGGCCAACTCCACAGCCTATCCCTTCTCCTCCCATCACAGTTTCTGCACCACCCCCTGTACCCTCGGCTCCTCTGTCCCTGGCACTACCAATGCCCCATCTGCCAGCCAACCTGGTGATTCCAGTGTCTAACTCTGAATCCAATCATTCAGCAGGCACGCACCATTTTCTAGACCAGGGGTGCACAACTCAAAAGCCCTGGAGGGCCAAAACTGACCATGACTTGGCATGTGGGAGCCAAGGTCAATCCTTTGGGTGCTTATTATTAAAGTAACACTTAATATTACTTAATTAAATCAAATTAAAATGAAATTAATTACAATTTAACTTTTGAAGTTTTGGCAGGCCCAGATTAATTTAATTTAAATTAAAATTTCATTCTTATAAAATACATAAATACACTTGTTAAAAAGAAAAACAGCAGAGGCTCTGCCATGGATTCACAGCCCTTCTTGATAATTCACAAACTAACTTGAAAACAGTGCATTTGTAAGGAAAAGGAAAAAAATAATACAAGCCCCCATGATTTCACAGTTGATTATTCATATAAATCATCTCATTCAACATGGAACATTTGTAAGGAAAAAGTTCAGAGAAGTTTTTCTCAGAAATTTTGATTAAAATTACACCTTGATCCTTCACCACACACTTTTGATTCTTCACAACAAACTCCACCAGTGTGGAAGATGAGAGAGAAAGGGGATGGGTGAGGCTTGACTAGAGAGAAAGGGGTGGGGAGAGAAAGAAAAAGGGACAGGGAAAGGAAAAGGGAATGAGGCAGGCTTGAGGGAGAGAAAGAAAGAGAAAGTTAAAAAAGAAAGAAAGAGATAGAGGATGGGTAGGTTTGGCTTGGGAAAGGGGTTGGCGGATGATTCAGGCTTTATGGGGGGGGGAGGGAAAAGAAGGAATAGGCTTGACAAGAGAGGGTGGTGGGATGGTGCATGTTTTATGAGAGGGAGAAAGGTGGAAAAGATGGGATAGGCTTGATGAGGGGGTGGTAAAAGACTGTGGTGGGGTCTTCAAACAAGCACAGTAAATTTCAAATAAGCACAGCATTTCAGCCACAAAGAGTGAAAATACCACCATTCCACCCCCACGTAAAATCGGCCCGACACGCGGCACCCCACCACCTCCACAGCCGTTGGGACCCACAGGCTGGACCAGCCCCAGGAGTGGCAGCATGCTGCTGCAGTGAGAGAGGCACTGCCACTCACCTCCATTTGGCTCCTGAGCCCTCCATGTTGGGTGGGTTGGTCTGAAAGTATGAGGAATGCCAGGGCAGGGTGGGGGTGCAGCTTCTGCCATTACCCCACCCCACCCCACCCCACCCCACCACACCACATTGAACCTCCGTGCTGGTTTTTTGTTTTTTTTAAAGTTTCAGCTGCCGCAAGGCCGACAGAAAGTGGCTGCTGGTGGCTGAACTGAGCAGTCCTTCTCCCCTCCACCCCTGGCCCTGCTCCAGCTACTGGAGCAATATTCAGCCCAACGTCTCTTCCCAACTGTGAGTTGTGCCTGTGCAGTTGAGAGAGATGGGCTTGCGACGATCTCTCTCAACTGTGCAGGTGTGCCTTGCAGTTGGGAAAAGACTCTGGGCCATATGGCAGGCCCAGTGTCGAGCGACCAGTAGCTGCCGCCGCTGGGCATGAGGGCATCAGGCACAGTCAGATCGGTCCCTAGGACAACATGAAGGGACCACATAACACCAGTTTTGAAAGAACTGGCTGCTGATATGTTTCCTGGTGAAATACAAAGTGCTGGTTATTACCTTTAAAGCCCTTAATGGCTTAGGTCCAGGCTATTTAAGAGAGTGCCTCCTTTGTCATAAACCCTGCCACCTGTTATGATCCTCTGGAGAGGTCCGGTTACAGATGCCACCAGTTTGTTTGGTGGCGGCTGGGCTTTCTCTGTGGTTGCACCAGGGCTTTGGAATATGCTCCCTACTGAAATAAGAGCATCTCCTTCTCTGTTTGTTTTCAGGAAGAACTTCAAGACTTTCCTGATTTCACAAGCTTTTAATTAGAATTTTAATCATTTTAAATTTTGTTTTAGTATTTATTTTATTTGATTGTCTTTTTATGCATTTTAATTTGTAACTTTTAAATATTTAATTTAAATTTTGTACACTGCCTAGAGATGTACACATCAGGCGGTATAGAAATATGATAAATAAATACATAATAATTTTTCAAAATGTATTTGTATTCACTCTTGTTTTTAAGCACTTCATTTGTTGATTTTAATGGGGCATTTAGTGAGTGCATCTTTAATCTGATTTTCTTGCTTGTTTTTCCTGGTATATGGAAATGCATTCTTTAAGCTCTGTTTGTAGTCATAGTCTTTATGTTGCTCTGAAAGAATGTTTAGCTTTATTATGGTTTTGCTGTTTCTTAATTTGTGGTATGCTCAAAGTGTGTAATTCAATTTAGTATTTCATATACCTTTAAAAAAAAAAAAGAATAGATACCAGTTAAAGTAGCCAAGAAATTTTGCATGCTTTTAATGATGTTAGATTTGGTAGAAATATCTTTTCATTTGATAGGAGGTATGTCTAGGTTGTTTCCTTTCCCCTAGATATTTGCTTTGCAGTTTCGTTTGCTAACAAATGCTGCAGTGTCTCTTAGGAGTATGACTTGTTTTATTTTCTGTATTGTGTTTGTCTTTAATTAGTCTTTCTTTGCTGTTTTTGCAGAGACACACTGATATTGCTAGTTTATAAACTGCTCTTTTATCATAGCTTCACTCACCTAGCATGTAGGTTGTATGTCTGCAGAGTAGATGGATTGTGTCTCATTCTGTTGGGATAAAGGTTCCTTCATACACTAGCATTTTCACTGTTATAGAATTGTGATTTATATACATGCAAGGGTCTTGATTTACATTTCTGACTACATTTAATGAGGAAGAAGTGAGTTCTTGAGAGGGCCTCTGTTGATGAAACTATAATCTCTCTTGAAGTGTGTGATATCTTCAGCTAAATTTTGAATGATGTAATTACAATTTGAAATATATGTAATCATAGCTGTCTTTTTCTGCCTTTCCAATAGGGGAGGAAAAACGTTTCTGCCTGTGGCAGGAGCAGGCAACCTCGGCTCGCCAGCTGTTGTTGAACTACAACTGCCATCATCCCCAGCCACAGTTTATTATGGCTGGGGATGTTGGGGGTTGTAGTTCAACAACAGCTGGAGAGCCAAGATTGCCTACCTCTGGTCTATGGCATAGCTTCATTGAGATAGTTAACCTGCGTCTGGACTGATCTCTTCAGACTGTGGGGTGTAAACTCAAATGGCTGAATTAAGAGATTTATATAATTTCCAGAAATTTTGAAGCCGTGGGGTGAGGTGGGGAAGGGAATTTTGTGGGAAATGGAAATATATGAAATATGCAATGCTTATTTTTGTATCAATTTAAACTTTAAAACAGTAAAGACACAAAATGAGCTTTATAGAGCTTAGTTAACACATAAGATTTCCCTTTTTAAAAAGTAAAGCATTTATACTTTTAAAGTGTCATAAGTATATTAATAATTACTGATATATGTAGTCTTGGAGATTGACCTGCAGTCAGCTACAACCTAAGCTACCCGATAGTTTGCTGCTTGATATTTAAGGAGGGGGTATTGAAAACAAGTGCCATCAAAATTGAAGTAAATAAGAAGTAATTTATATTATCTGAAATTAGAAAGTCTTCTTCTGTCAACATTATCTAGACTAGGAACAGAAGAAACTCGTTATTTTCTGAGCTATCTTTCTTAACATTTATTAATGATAATCTTATTCTATTAATAGTGTCCCTGTAAACAATGAAGATTTAAAGAAATTTGTTTTAAAGAAAATTGAAAGTAATTTGAAGCACTGCTTTGCTTCTAATAGTGCATACATTTTGTATCACTTGCTTCTGGTTAATTAGGTCTTGAAGGCCTTGAAACAAACAATACATACAATATCTAAACTTAGCAAATGTAGAATAAAGCAGTTTACCATAGCAGGAATCTCTCTTTCAGACTTTCTTCAGTGTTCTGAAAAATCTGTATGTCAGCCTAAACAAATTGCAGCATTGACTAGCAGTTAATGTGGATATTCAGTTAAAATGTAAAACATGGACTGAGGTGAGAGAATATATCTGAGATGAACCATGGCCAAGTCAGGTGAACAGTATTCTCCATTCTTCAGATACAGAAACAAGGCAGGCAACAATTCACAAGCAAGAAGAGCCTTAGGTTTGTGTGTTCATCTAATCAAGATGACAGATGTAATTTGCGCAATGAAAGCTTGTGTGATTATTGGCAGATGTGATGCAATTGCATCTTGGATGTGTAAGAAGGCCATGCGATTCAGGTAGAATAGCTTGCATATATCTGTAGTTTGGGTTTGTCGGTGGCCTTCCAGAGAGCCCCAAGGATTTGTTTGGCTTGGCCTTCCAAGGTTTTAAAATTGGTTTTAATTGGTTTTAAATGGATCTGAGCTGTATTAAATTTGTTTTCTATTGTTTTAACCTGTCTGTTTTAAATTGTGTTTGTTCTTAGATTTTACTTGTTGTGCACCATCCAGAGCCTTTGGATGGAGTGGGATAGAGGAGATGATGATGATGATGTAGTAGTAGTAGTAGCAGCAGCAGTGGTAGTAATAAATAATATAATTGTTAACTTTGTGTCTTAATTGTCCTGCCATTTAAAAGATTGGACCCTTGGATGTCCAATCATAGAATTGTAGGGGTTCTTGTAGGTTATCTAGTCTGCTCATCGCTAGCACCCCCAAAAGATGGCTGTCCAGTCTTTGCCTGAAGACCTCTAGCAAGGGAGAGTTCACCCCCTACTTTGTAATTGACAATGGAACCAAATGGCTGTTGGCTGTGTCCATCTGTCTTCTCTTTAGTGTAAGAAACAAGTTAGGGACCTGTGTAATGAATATCCTGCCTAATTCTGGTTTTATTCTGTCCTAGGTTTTGAAACGGCATCATGGCTCATTCAAAGACAAAAGCCAATGATGGAAAAATTACTTATCCTCCGGGAGTTAAAGAAATATCTGATAAAATTTCTAAAGAAGAGATGGTGCGGCGATTAAAAGTGAGTGACCAGTTTATGTTTTGGTCAGCTGGTATCGGAACCAAAGATAGCAGGGCATTGTGGCAAGGGGAATGGCGGGAGTTAGGTTCCTGGAGGCTGAAAAAATGGGCTAAAATGAGCCACAAAATGGAGGCTAGAAATGACCCCAGAGGTCATTTCCGGGCACCGTGGATACATGGAACTTAACCCTTTGTGTTGCATGTATGCCAGCGGCGGGTGCCTCTTTTAGGACCGTGAATAAGTGGAACTGCGTATAGCGAAGTCCACTTGTTTAGCATTTGCCAACATTGAGAAGCAAAACGTGTTCTGCTTCTGCTCCAAACTATCATTTGGAACCATATCCACCTCGTTCTAGATATCATTTCTTGTTTCATGTTTGTTTTGATTGTAAAAGAGTAGCTGTATCAGTCTGCTGCAGCAAAACCGGCAGACTTGAGGCATCTGAAAAACTTAGTGAGCATACTCATTTATAGTCAAGTGAACTTCATCAAAGGCAGATTTACTTATTGTAAATTCCTGAGTGTAGAAACCATTTGTATTGTGTATTCTTTGCTTAGTTCATTCAGGTGTTAATCTGTGTTTTGACAAAGATACAATACAAATATTAATTGAGATATAGCTGTTTCACAGATGTACTAGAAACAATTGATTTATAAACTATTTCTGATGCTAAGTATATACTGTTCTCTTAAGATGGAAAAGTCAGAGCTTCAAGAAATAATGAAACATACACAAATTAAAAAAGAATACCTAGCATTTTTGGTTTTGTATATGTGTTTTTTAAATACTGGTTTATTTAGATAATGTTACTCACCATGGAAATTTCCATTGGCAGATGGTTGTAAAAACCTTCATGGATATGGATCAGGACTCCGAAGAAGAAAAGGAGCTGTATCTAAATCTTGCTTTACATCTTGCTTCTGATTTTTTTCTTAAGCATCCTGACAAAGATGTACGTTTGCTAGTAGCATGTTGTCTTGCTGATATTTTTAGGATATATGCTCCTGAAGCACCATACACTTCACCAGATAAACTAAAGGTAAGATTTTGTGTCTGTCTTATCTTTTCTGAATCTGGATGAGTGATAATGTAAAGTAAACATTATTATGTTTAAATAAAGTAAACCTACTTGGTTTACTTCTATAAAACCTTATTCTACAAATAAGTAGCCTGGTTCAAGCTCCTCAGTTCTGTGTTTTACATGGCATATTGTAATGATATTCATTAGCTAATATGTTCAAAAACACTTAAATTCCATGTTCTGAAGTGAGTTAAATGACTTATTATTTTAGTATGATGAACAGGGGCAGATTACTGTATGATATAACATACCTTATCTTGAAGTAATCTTATGACTTATAACAGTTTTGCTAGTGTTTATAAAAGCAAGATTGACACACCTATTTGACATAAACCTGGTACTCTGAGCCTAAACAGACTGGGTTGTATCCCCAGTTTTTGCTCCGGTCATAGAAGGAGCTTTCATTCACAGAATGGATGCTTCCATGAATGGAAACACCTTCCATTCACATAGTGAAGACGTGGTTGCATCCTTCAAAGACTGATTAGGATCAAAGGAACATAAGAACAGCCCTGCTGGATCAGGCCCAAGGCCCATCTAGTCTAGCATCCTTTTTCACACAGTGGCTCACCAGATGCCGCTGGAAGCCACAGGCAGGAGTTGAGGGCATGCCTTCTCTCCTGTTGTTACTCCCTTGCAACTGGTACTCAGAGGCATCCTGCCTTTGAGGCTGGAGGTGGCCTATAGTCCTCCAGCTAGTAGCCAATGATAGATCTCTCCTCCATGAAGTTATCCAAACCCCTCTTAAAGCCATCCAGTTTGTTGACTGTCAGCACATCTTGTGGCAGAGAATTCCACAAGTTGATTATGCGTTGTGTGAAAATACCTTTTACCAGTTCTTTCAAGTGCTAGGTGGAAGTACTCTGTGGTTTTCTAAGACTCCGAGATGAAAACTTGGTCATGCATATTAGGACAGCATGCAAAACCTGTGCTTAATTGAGTGAGTGAACCATTGATATAATGCCACATTTTGCTAGCTGTGTAGGATTGAAAGCTGATTTAACAGCACACATTTCCAAAATGTGAGCAGGTGAGTGTTCCACCTGCCTTCTGACCTTAACAGTTGCTCTGTGTGTGATGAGGGGAAAAATCAGTACCTTGTTTAGAAATATGAATAATAGTGGCTGACAGCTGGACTAAACTCATGAGTAGTCCCATTGAAATTAATGGGACACATTAACTACAACTGTTTGAAAGAATTACAGGAATCTGAAAGGGAAAGCTGACTAGAGTGCAAGTGGAGAAAGACTCTACTCAAATATGACAGATTATGACATAGAGCACATTTGAAGACTATATGTGCAGCAAAGAAACAGTTCTTTTCTGCCCACAGTGTGTCTGCAAGTTCATGTCCAATGGGGTTGTCTAGGGTTGTGATAAGGTTAGTACGTGCCCCCTCCTCCTCAAATTTGAATTTGGAACCATTGTTTATTTGCTGTGATATCTTTAATGATTTTTCTACGGATAAAATATCTCGTATTTGGACTGAACTGGATTCCACCTCTATTGCAGAGTCTACTGTGGAGGTGTCTAGCATTTCCTCTTATGGGATTAGATTGGATCACTTTCAGTTTGTGACTCCTGAGGATGTGGACAAACGTTTGACTGTATGCCCTCCTATCTGTTCTCTTGACCCTTGCCCAACTTGGTTTATTTCATCTGGCAACTGCATGATCAAAGAGGGTCTGGTAAATATAAATACTTCTCTGAGGGAAGGCAGGATGCCTCCTTGTTGTTAGGAGGCTATCATTAGACCATGGCTGCTCAATTTTGGCCCTCATGCAGATGTTGGCCTACAACTCACATAATCTCCAGCTATTGGCCACTGTGGCTGGGGATTATGGAAATTGTAGTCCAAAAACAGCTGGTGGGGGCAAAGTTGAGCAGGCCTGCATTAGACCATGCTTGAAGAAATCTGCATTCGAGTTAGCCAGATATACACGCGTGGACAAATGTGTTGGTACCCCTTCACAAAAAAAGAACCCACAATTGTCTCTGAAATAACTTGAAACTGACAAATGTAATTGGCACCCATCACTGTTTGTTCCGCATTTAACAAAAATCAGACTTTGTTATAGAGTTTTGATGCAACAGAATGTTTCAAATAATAACACAAATGAAAGTGACATGGACAAAAATGATGGGACCCTTAACCTAATATTTTGTTGCACAACCTTTAGAGGCAATCACTGCAAACAAGCGATTCCTGTAGCTCTTAATGAGACTTCTGCACTTGTCAACAGGTAGTTTGGCCCACTCTTTTTGAGCAAACTGCTCCAGCTGTGTCAGGTTTGAAGGGTGCCTTCTCCAGACTACATGTTTCAGTTCTTTCCATAGATGTTCGATAGGATTCAAATCAGGGCTCATAGAAGGCCACTTCAGAATAGTCCAATGTTTTGTTCTTAGCTATTCTTGGGTGCTTTTAGCTGTGTGTTTTGGGTCATTATTCTGTTGGAGGATCCATGACCTGTGACTGAGACAGAGCTTTCTGACACTGGGTAGTACGTTTCACTCTAGAATGTCTTGATAGTCTTGAGATTTTATTGGTCCCTGCACAGACTCAAGGCACCCCATGCCAGATGCAGCAAAGCAGCCCCAAAACATAACTGAGCCCCCTCCATGTTTCACAGTAGGTATGGTGTTCTTTTCTTTGAAAGCTTCATTTTTTCGTTTGTGGACATAGAGCTGATGTGACTTGCCCAAAAGCTCCAGTTTTGTTTCATCTGTCCAAAGGACATTCTCCCAAAAGCATTGTGGCTTGTCAATATGCATTTTAGCAAATTCCAGTCTGGCTTTTTAATGTTTTTCTTTCAACAGTGGAGTCCTCCTGGGTCTTCTTCCATTGAGCCCACTGTCACTCAAAAAGCGATGGATGGTGCGATCAGACACTGATAGACCTTGACCTTGGAGTTCAGCTTGTATCTCTTTAGAAGTTGTCCTTGGCTTTTTGTCTACCATTCTCACTGTCTCACTGTCCCACTGCCCATTCTGGGGTTGATTTTCCTCTTGCGGCCGCGTCCAGGGAGGTTGGTTACAGTCCTATGCACCTTGAACTTCTTCATAATATTTGCAACTGTTGTCACAGGAACATCAAACTGCTTGGAGATGCTCTTATAGCCTTTGCCTTTTAACATGCTTGTCTATAATTTTCTTTCTGATCTCCTCAGACAACTCTCTCCTTTGCGTTCTCTGGTCCATGTTCATTGTGGGACACACAATGATACCAAACAGCAGAATGACTACATTTCTCTATTTAAATAGGTTGAATGACCTATTTTTCAATGAGCTATAAGGATAGCAACAAATTTGTCCACGTGTGTAGACCTGTCTCTGAAATTCCCATGGTTTGGACCCTGTTTGTATGACCATATGTTCTTGCATTACGAAACATTCTAATGCTAGCTAGTAGCATTTTCGTTTGCAGCTTTTAGCCTTGTCATCTTGCTTGACTATATTGATATATCTTGTTCTGTTCGTTTTCTGAGATTTGAGGCATAGATATTTAGAACTTAATTGTTGATGTCGTTTCTTTTATAATCTGTCTCAGTAACTCTTTAAAAGCAGCATTTTCCAGCCTGAGTGAAGATGAGTGGTATTTTCTAGTTGGTTGCAAAGGAGAGGGGGCAGTTTGTTATATAATTTAGCCATGCATAATGTAGCCGCAGGTTTGCTGTTGTGAGAAAAGTTTCTATTTCTCACAGGTTTAGTGAACAAAGGTATTGCTCATACTGGCTTCTGTTTTGATCATTCTGGGTCACATTCATGGTTACACTGAGCAGTGTTAATCTAGGCTTGTGCTCTGTGCTGGAGTTCCATAACACACTGTACACCCTGCCAATCTTCTCTCTTGGGCTGGGGTACAGCTGAGATTATTGAATATATCAAACACATTATGTTCTGTATTTGCTGCCAGTAGCAGAATTTCTTCTTTCTGTTCTTAGGCGGCAGCTCCAAGAAGATGAGCAGCTGTGTCTCTTTATAATAGAAATATCACCTGAGGGCAGAGGAAGATTTGCTATATGCATCATGAACTCTAGCTGCTTATCTCAACCCTAAAATATCAGACTCCTTCTGCCTATAATGAAGTCCATGTCTTTCTGCTCACCAAGTATAACTGCAGGTTTCTGATTCTCTGAGCCCAGAAGTTAGAAAATATGCTGCCCTGGCACAATTATCTAACAATTTAAGCGCTTTCAGGTAGATGATATCCAAAGTTTGATCCCTCCGCTTCAAACACTAAAAATTCTTTCCCCCCCCATAACTCCCCCAGATTACTGCTGCGTGTGAAAATCTTAAGTCCTGATGCAGCTGTATGGTTTTTATACAAACTGTTAGTAGTTATTTTCACCTTGTTGCCTATATCAAAACTCCTCAGGTCACAGGATATGCCCAATTTGTCCAAATAACTTACCTGTCTATATAGGACTAAATGAATTGTGAATTGCTGCCTAACAATCAAAATTCCAGATAGGTTAATTGATGCTGAACTGAACTCTAAGCTCCTGAAGGACTTCTTTTGATATTTCTCCCTTGTTACCTAGACCTTTTCTCTTTGACTCTCCTGTTGAAATTTTAGATTAGAAGTTGTTTGAGGCAGGAATCTGTCTCTTTGTTGTATTACACTGTCAAATGTCATGTACATTGATGGTGCACTATAACTATTAGGTTAAATTGTGTGTAATGTGGGTTATAGCCAGTCTGTAGAGCTGTCTTCTCTTTGTAAGAAACCACTTTTTGTCCATGTTCATAATAACTTCCATCATTCTATGCTATTATTTTTTTCCTCTTCTCCCATTGTTATATCCCTCTATTATAACTTTCCACTTCTTGATAACTTTTTGTTTATACTTTTTATCTTCTTGAGTGGCTAGCATTATATGGGTCTGTTCCGGGCTCTTGGATTGCCAAGGTGCAGAAATTTGATTGCTGAAAGCCCCCTGGTGGCTGATCTTGAGAAATGTTTTAAGTTACCTTTTTCTCCTGTTGAGACTGTGCATTCTGTGGAGAATTGTGATGTGGTCCTTTATTTTTTCCAAAGGTTAATTCATATAATATGTTATCTTTCCAAGCTATCCTAATAACTATTGGATCTTTGTGGTGGTCTGGTATCCTTCACAATGTGGGCTTTGTGCCTGCACAGAAGTATTCACAAGTTCCTTGAAGCACTCTGCCCTTTGCACATGAAGCAAACTCAGTATCTTTGGCACCAGAGGGCTTTGTGTCTCCATTATTTTCCAACCGCTGTTGAGTGCACTTCTCTTGGGATTCATTCCTTCATCATCCCTGGTTCCTGGAAAACAATATTTAAATTGTTTGCTTACTTGGTTTATTGAAGTTTGGAAAGTTTTTTTTTACTACACTTTGCCTCGTGTTTCAGATTTATCTACTTTTTTTGCTTATCCTTCTCAAAGTAAACTAGGAGGAGCAGGGAGTTACACTTGAGGGCCACTTTATACAAAAAAGCTTTACGCACTCTGACCCTGATGCCGTTGACATCAGCACTGTCTCACTCAGCCTAGCTTGGCCTCCAAGTCTTCCCACCAGGAGACTGTGCTTGGTGATTTCAAAAAAATCTTGGGATCTCCCGAAGGAAACCCACCACAAGAAGCGCAAACATAGGGAAGATGATACCTTGCCACAACCTAAACACCACAAAACATCTTTGACCTTGATGACATCGCACAAGCCAACTGCAGTGGCACACTTGATGCCAACCCGTCAATTGCCTCAACACTGGCCCAGACCTTGAAGCCAACTTGCCCACAGTCTTCAACATTGACACCTCATTCACCTTTGTTGTTGATACCATCAACTCCAGTTCTAGATCAGATGTCCTCTTCCCAAGGTACAAGTAGTCCGTTCTCACTCTTCTTCCTCCTCCCAGAGATAATTGAGCTGGCTTCAACCACTCCTCCATTGATGTTATTCACCCAGGTTCCAACACGAGCGTCACTCTCGCCATCAACCACGATACCGGCTTCCTCACTTGGTGCCTTTGGATTCCATGCTTCTACTCAGCCACTCTCTATATTGACCACTTCCATGGCCAATTCCATGCTAGGCATCATTAGGAAGGGAATTGAAAATAAAACAGCTAATATTATAATGCCCTTATACAAAACTATGGTGCAACCACACTTTGAGTACTGTGTACAATTCTGGTCACCACATCTAAAAAAGGATATTGTAGAACTGGAAAAAGTACAGAAGAGGGCAACCAAGATGATCAGGGGTCTAGAGCACCTTTCTTATGAGGCAAGACTACAACACCTGGGGCTTTTTAGTTTAGAAAAAAGACGACTGCGGGGAGACATGATAGAGGTCTATAAAATTATGAATGGTGTGGAGAAAGTGGGCAGAGAGAGATTCTTCTCCCTCTCTCATAACACTAGAACCAGCGGTCATCCCATGAAATTGACTGCCAGGAAATCTAGGACCAACAAACGGAAGTACTTTTCCCACACAATGCATAATCAACTTGTGGAATTCTCTGCCACAAGATGTGGTGACAGCCAACAACCTGGATGGCTTTAAGAAGGGTTTGGATAACTTCATAGAGGAGAGATCTATCAATAGCTACTAGTCGGAGGGCTGTGGGCCACCTCCAGCCTCGAAGGCAGGATGCCTCTGAGTACCAGTTGCAAGGGAGTAACAGCAGGAGAGAGGGCATGCCCTTAACTCCTGCCTGTGGCTTCCAGTGGCATCTGGTGGGCCACTGTGCGAAACAGGATGCTGTACTAGATGGGCCGCCTGATCCAGCAGGGCTGTCCTCAAGTCGTCCTCATGTCGTCCTTACGACTACATCACAATCTACTTTGCCTGAGACCCACAGCTTCTGTCTTCTGTCTTGCATCCTGACGTCGCTGGCCTTTGGATCCAATTTTCCATTGACATAGTCAATATCGAAGGACTTTCTACTTCTGCAAGATTTTGACTCCATCCTGGGATCACCTCTGTCTATGTCCTCCAGCTCAATATTTAAGGGTTTTTGTCTCAACGGTCTCGATATTGATGAGGAGGTTGAGTCCAGTTCCCTACGAATTCCTTAAACACCTTAAGAACATAAGAACAGCCCTGATTGATCAGGCCCAAGGCCCATCTAGTCCAGCATCCTGTTTCTCACAGTGGCCCACTGGATGCTGCTGGAAGCCTACAGGCTTCATCTTGGTTGCCCTCTTCTGCACCTTTTCCAGTTCTACAATGTCCTTTTTTAGATGTGGTGACCAGAATTATACTCAGTACTCCAGGTGTGGCCGCACCATCGTTTTGTATAAGGGCATTATAATATTAGCCGTTTTATTTTCAATTCCCTTCCTAATTATCGCTAGCATGGAATTGGGCTTTTTCACAGTTGCCACACATTGAGTCGGCACTTTCAGTGAGCTGTCGACTACAACCCCAAGATCCCTCTCCTGGTCAGTCACCAACAGCTCAGATCCCATCAGCGTATACTGATGGGAAGTTGGGGTTCTTCGTCCCAATGTGCATCACTTTACACTTGCCAACATTGAACCGCATTTGCCATTTTGTTGCTCACTCACCCAGTTTGGATAGATCCTTTTGGAGCTCCTCACAATCTGTTTTGGATTTCACTGCCTGAAAGAGTTTGGTATCATCTGCAAATTTGGCCACCTTGCTGCTTACCCCTGCTTCTAGATCACTTATGAATAAATTTAAAAGCACCGGTCCCAGTACAGATCCCTGGGGGACCCCACTTCTTACTTCGCTCCATTATCCCTACCCTCTGTTTCCTGTCTTTCAACCAGTTAGCAATCCACACATTTACTTGTCCCCTTATTCCAGGACTGCTAAGTTTCCTCAGGAGTCTTTGATGAGGAACTTTGTCAAAAGCTTTTTGAAGTCCAGGTATACTATGTCAACTGGATCACCTTGATCCACACATTTGTTGAAACTGTCAAAGAACTCCCAAAAGCTTTGTGAGGCAATTTCCCTTTGCAGAAGCCATGCTGGTTCTCTCCCAGCCAGGCCTGTTCTTCTATGTGCTTTACAGTTTTATCCTTGAGAATGCTTTCCATCAATTTGCATGGAATGGACGTTAAGCTAACCTGCCTGTAATTTCCCAGATCGCCCCTGGATCCCTTTTTGAAAATCGGTGTTACATTTGCTACTTTCCAGTACTCCGGTACAGAGTCCGATTACAGGGATAAGTTATATATTTTGGCAAGAAGGTTGGCAATTTCATATTTGAGTTCTTTGAGGACTTGGATGGATGCCATCCGGCCCTGGCGATTTGCTAGTTTTCAGTTTTTCCAGACACTTTAGAACATCATCTCTTGTCACTTCTGACTCGGTTCTTTAGCCTCCATTCCCGAAAAGCCTGCTTCAGAAACAGATAAACACTCAGTATCCTCTGCTGTGAAGATGGACGCAAATAACTCATTTAGCTTCTCTGAACCTCCATATCCTCCTTAATAATTCCTTTCACTCCCTCATTGTCTAACGGTCCAACCGCCTCCCTGGCAGGTTTCTTGCCTCTGATGTATTTCAAGGGGAATAACAAAAACTTCTTTATACTTCTAGCTAAATGTCCCTCAAACTCTCTTTTCGCCTCCCTTATTGTAACCTTGCATTTCTTTTGCCAGAGTTTGTGTTCCTTTCTGTACTCCTCATTTGGGCAGGCCTTCCAATTTCAGAAGGAAGTCTTCTTCCCTTTTATGGCTTCCTTGACATTACCTGTTAGCCATGCTGGCATCCTCCTGGACTTAGTAGTACCTTTCCTCCTTTTGGGTATACAGTCTTATTGGGCTCCTAGTATTGTGATTTTGAGTAAACTCCATGCATTCTGGAGTGAAGTGACTTTCCTGATTTTCCCGTTCAGCTTTCTTTTCACCATACTCCTCATTTTGGAGAAGTTTCCTCTTTTGAAATTCAAAGTGTCTGTCTTAGACTTCCTTGGTGATTTTCTCCCCACATGTATGCTGAATTTGATCACACTATGGTCACTGTTCCCTAAAGGGTCGATGAAACTGGCATTATGCACCAGGTCCTGGATGCCACTCAGGATTAAGTCCAAAGTCGCCTTCTCTCTGGTTGGTTCCAAGACCAACTGTTCTAGGGCACAGTCATTCCCCATAGTTAGAAATTTGACCTCTTTGTCATCACCAGACTGTGAATTTACCCAGTCTTTGAATGGGTAATTGAAGTCATAAGAACATAAGAACAGCCCTGCTGGATCAGGCCCAAGGCCCATCTAGTCCAGCATCCTGTTTCGCACAGTGGCCCACCAGATGCCGCTGAAGCCACAGGCAGGAGTTGAAGGCATGCCCTCTCTCCTGCTGCTGCTCCCCCCCACTGGTATTCAGAGGCATCCTGCCTTTGAGGCTGGTGGTGGTCTGTAGCTCTCCAACTAGTAGCCATTGATAGACCTCTTCTCCATGAAGTTACCCAAACCCCTCTTAAAGCCGTCCAGGTTGTTGGCTGTCACCACATCCTGTGGCAGAGAGTTCCACATGTGGGTCACGTGTTGTGTGAAACAATACTTCCATTTGTTGGTCCTAGACCTCCCGGCAATCAATTTCATAGAGTGACCGCTGTTCTAGTGTTGTGTGAGAGGGAAAAGAATTTCTCTCTATCCACTTTCTCCACACCATTCATGATTTTATAGACCTCTATCATGACTCCCCGCAGTCGTCTTTTTTCTAAACTAAAAAGCCCCAGGTGTTGTAGTCTTGCCTCATAAGAAAGGTGCTCTAGGCCCCTGGTCATCTTGGATGCCCTCTTCTGTACCTTTTCCAGTTCAACAATGTCCTTTTTTTAGATGTGGTGACCAGAACAGTACGCAGTACTCAAAGTGTGGTCGCACCATAGTTTTGTATAAGGGCATTATAATATTAGCTGTTTTATTTTCAATCCCCTTCCTAATGATCCCTAGCATGGAATTGGCCTTTTTCACAGCTGCCGCACACTGAATCGATACTTTCACCGAGCTGTCCATCACAACCCCAAGATCCCTCTCCTGGTCAGTCACTGACAGCTCAGATCCCATCAGCATATACTTGAAGTTGGGGTTTTTCATCCCAATGTGCATCACCTTACACTTGCTAACATTGAACCGCATTTGCCATTTTGTCGCCCATTATTACTGCCATGCCTCCCATTATTACTGCCATGCCTCTCCTTGATGCCTCCCTGCAACTCCCCGTCACTTTCAGCATTTTGATCCAGAGGGTGATAGCATGTCCCCAGTAGCACATTTCCTTTCAGGCCTTGTATTGTCACCCACAGGGTTTCTGTGGAGGACTCCAGTCCCCCTAGGTTTTCTACTTTGTCCGATTCTATCCCTTCTTTAACATACTGTGCTACTCCACCTCCAAGGCACCCCTCCCTGTCCTTTCTATAGAGTTTTTATTCAGGGATAACTGTGTCCCACTGGTTCTCGCTGTTCCAGTGTTTCTTTTATGCCCACTATATCTATTTCTGCATTAGCAACCAAGCACTCCAGCTCACCCATATTGGCTCAGAGGATTCTGGCATTGGCATATAAGCACCTATACGCTGAATCTCTTCCCTGATGTATGCTATCTTTCTTTGGACTCTTGGACCTGCTGGCACAGCCTTCTGTCTGCTCTTTATGTGGTTCTACTCTGTCCCCTTCTGTTTTATCTGAATCCTTTGCACCCTCACACTTTAAAGGATGGCATTTGCCAAACTGGATACTGCCAAGCTCCTGTCAGCTATTCCCCCGTCGTCATTTTAAAAGCTGCCCTGCAACCTATTTGATTTTAAGCGCCAGCAGTCTGGTTATATCTTGGTTCAAGTGCAGCCCATCCCTTTTGTACAGGCCTTGCTTTCCCCCAAATGTATCCCAGTGCCTAACAGATCTAAACCCCTTCTCCCAGCACCAACTTCTCATCCACACATTGAAAGCCCTCAGCTCTGCCTGTCTCACTGTACCTGTGTGTGGAGCAGGTAGCATTTCTGAGAATGCTATCTTGAGGGTCTTGGACTTCAAAACACCTAAATTCAGCCTAAATTTGGCATCCAGGACCTCCCGACTGCACTTACCCACATCGTTGGTGCCGACGTGCACCACAACAGCTGTTTCCTCCCCAGCACTGCCTAAGAGCCTACCTAGATGCTGTGTGATGTCAGCAACCTTCGCACCAGGCAGGCAAGTCACCGTGTGGTCAACTCGTGGGTCACAAACCCATCTCTCTATACCTCTAATTATCAAATCATCCACTATAAGGAGGCCCCCACCTTTCGCTTCTCTAGGGAAGGCAATCCCTATGTTCACCCAGAGACGTAAGTTTTGGGCAGTATAAAAATATGTTAAATAAATAATATAAATAAAAAATAAAATATGTGCTCTCCTTTATATTACCCTGCTCACCCTGGGAAAGCTTTTGTCTCCTAGTTTATTCTCTTTACAGGAGAAGAGTAGAATTTTGGAGCTCCCCAGAGACTCTTGATCCTGGTTATATAAGGAGGATGGGAAGTTTCAAGGATCTCCTTTATGTACCTTCACCTCCTCTTCTCACTTATTATGAGGAGTTCCGGCTTTGGAAACTGAGAAGGCGCAAGTTCTCTAATTCTCAGGATCAAACTCCTCTTTCTACCAGGTCCTTGCCTTTTAAGAGCCCTCTGGACCATCCCCCTGTTCCACAGCCCCCAGTAGATCAGCCTACTGCTCCAGTCCTTCCACTTACTCCATTTGAGCAGCCTAATTTTCCTTCAACTCCTTTGGAAGCTCCCACTATTCCTGACAAACAACATTCAGATTATGACTATGGTTCCTCTTCTGAATGAGATGATGACTCTACACTCACTAAGAACCTGACAGACCCTTCTCCTGACAATAATGTACCAAACAATCTGTCCAATTCTCCTACCGAGGAGACCAAATCTTATATAATACAGGTTACAGAGATGGCCAGAATGCTGGGCCTGAAACTTAAGTCACCAGCTCAAGAAGTCAGGGACCCCATTTATGATTCCATGGCTTCTACTTCTTAAGCCACCTAATGGCGCAGTGGGGAAATGGCTTGTCTACCAAGCCAGAGGTTACCAGTTTGAATCCCCACAAGTATGTTTCCCAGACTATGAGAAACACCTATATCCGGCAGCAGTGATATAGGAAGATGCTGAAATGCATCATCTCATACTGCTTGGGAGGATGCAATGGTACACCCCTCCTGTATTCTACCAAAGACAACCACAGGGCTCTGTGGTCGCCAGAAGTCAACACTGACTCAATGGCACACTTTTACCTTTACTTCTACTTCTCACCCTGCAGCTCTTCTGATGCATCCTGTGTTGGTCAATTCTGCTAAGTCAGCATGGGAAGCTCCATCCACATCAACATCAAAGCACTTATAGAATATTTACATGGTGCAGGAAGAAGACTGTTTCAACACACTCCACCTAACTCATTGGTGGTGGACTGTGCTATGGGCAGTAGGTCTAGGTGAAAACATTCCACACAAATTGAGAAGGAAGACAGGAAGTTGGATTCCATTGGCCACAGGATTTAATCCCTAATGTGGCAGAGACCACATTAAAAATGCCCCTGAAGCAATTCAGACAAGATTTAGAGAACTACTTTCTAAATCAGCTGATATCATGTGTCAAAGTCTCAGTACTGCAAAATATCTTACAGAAACAGAGTCCCACGTTCTGAAAAGTGCAGTCTCCCTATGTAGGCATGTGTGGCCCTGGCTATGTTCCTCTTTCCTCCAGCAGGATATGCGAGACAAAATAGAGGATCTCCCTCTTGATGGAGAAGGCTTATTTAGCTCTGCAACTGTTGAAACTATGGAGCTTATGAAAAAATCCAGGATCATGGCTAGAACCTTTCTGCTGCTTTTGCCCCTCAATCTTACTCACAAAGGTTTTGGAAATATGACAATCCTAAATCCCAATATAGCAGATCAGCGTGCAGAGAATACCGCAGACTTTTCCAACATTCTCAGAGGTGCTCTTTCCCACAAAAAGCAGAAGCAACACCCAAAACCGAGGGGTCAAGACCAATCTAAACTGAGCCTTTGATTTTTCCCAATCACCTTGCCCATTGTAACTCTTCCTACACCTATCCGGCTCGCCCCTTACCTAGCACCCTGGCATCGTATCACGTCCGATGCCTGGGTGCGAAGTATCATCTCCACTGACTACACCTTTCGCACCCTTCCAGCCTTTCTGAGGCTAAAAACCACCCCAGCAACTCCTTTTCTACTAGTGAAGGTACAATAACTCTTATCCAGAGGGGCGACAGATCCTGTTTCCCCCGAAACCCAATGGGCAGGGTTCTATTCCAGGTACTTCCAAGTCCCAAAGAGGTATGGAGATCTATGTTGTTTTCTAGATCTGTGCTCCCACAACAACTACATCCATGCAAGAAAATTCTGGATGTTGACTCTACAACAACTGTTGCCCATATTGGTAGAAGAAGAGAGGCTCACTGTTCTGAACCTCAAAGATGTCTATTTTCATATACCAATATGACCTTGACACAGGAAATATCTCCGATACACTGTGGGACACCAGATTTATCAGTCTATGTTCCTCCCTTTCAGCCTCTCCACAACTCCACGTCTTTTTATGAAATGTACAAGCCTTGCTATTGCTCATCTGAGGACTCAGAATTTTGTTATCCTCATACCTGGTCAATTACTGGTCATACCTGGTTAATCACCTCAACCAACAAGGATAAACTGACGAATAAAATCAACCTGGTCCTCTTCCTTGTGGACAACCTGGGCACCCAAATAAATTGGAAAAAGTCCAATTTCCACCCCCAGAAGTCTTTGCCATACATAGGAGCAATACTCCATACAGACGTTAAACGTACGTTCCTCCCAGAAGAGCAACACATTGCAATTGTGTATCTTATTCGCTCTATCAGATCTGATCCAACCCAACCCAGAGCCCGCAGACCATCCAACTTATCTTGGGCCTGCATGTGTCCTGCATGTCAACTGTCAGTTACCCCAGACTGCTCCTGTGATGCCTCCAACTGTGTCTCCTGTCCAAATTCAAACCGAACATAGACAGTCATCAAACGCAGCTTGTAGTACCACAAACTTAACTGGACTCTCTTTTTTGGTCTCTGCCAGAAAATCTCAACATGGGTATGCTGTTTCAACCTCCCACACCAACAATGACTGAGATGACAGATGCCTCTCTGAAGGGCTGGGGCACCCACTATGTGGGCCTTAATGCACAGGGCTTGTGGGAACACCAGCAGGCCTCCCTACAGATACATGTTTTAGGACTTCTGGCAGTCCTCCTGGCCTTGAAGTCTTTCCTCCCACTCCTTTCTGGAAAAAATAATTCAGATGCTCCTGGAAAACACCATGACAATTGTGTATATCAGCTGCCAGAGCAGCACAGTCTCAAATTCCCTCTGCAACCTTGCCATTCAACTCTAGGACTGGTGCATTCACTATCGGATCTACCCCTGGCTTTCCACATAAAGGGCACCGACAACATCCTGTCAGACAATCTCGGCAGAGAGACAGACATAGCCTGCCAGCACGAATGGGAACTCAACAAAGATGTTCTCACTGATCTTTTCCATCGCTGGGGGACTCTCGAAGTGGACTTCTTTGCGACACAGCACAACAAAAAATGCACCCTTTTCTGCTCGAGGGCCAGAGTGGGAAAAACATGCTTAGGAGAGGCATTCCAGATCCCCTGGGAGAACAAACTTGTTTACCTCTTCCCACACTTTCCTATTCTATCCAGGGTCCTAAGCAAAATTTTACATCACAAAATGAAGTGTATCCTACTCACACCTTGGTAGCTGAGACAGCCTTGCAACTGTCTCGAAGGTCCCATCATTGTTTCTATCAACATCCCGATCTCCTGCATCAGAACAGCAGCAGTGTCCTTCACCACAACCTCAGGACCCTGAATATGATTTGGATGCTGGACTTCTAGATAATATTCTCCTTTGTGAGAGGAAGGCCTCCTTGAGATGCAACTATAGATGTAAGTAGAAAATATGTTCTATTCATGCGAAGTCCAAAGGATTTGACCCATCTACAGCTTCTGTATGTCAGATTCTCCTATACCTTATCTCCTTAAAACATTCTGGCCTTTTAAATTCATCTGTCAAGGTCCACGTTTCAGCCTTATTTGCAGTCCATACCAGCTGGGGTTCTAAGACCATTTTCTCCCACCCTGATTGTAAGAAGTTTCTTAAAGGTCAGAATAACCTTTTTCCACCGGTGAGAAAACAGATAGAGCCTTTCAGCCTCTCCCTAGTGCTCTTGACTCTCACTGGGGCCCCCTTTGAGCCCCTGTCCTCAGCACCAATTAAACTGTTTACGTTCATTCTACTAGAGCTATGGCCACCTCGGCAGCTCACCTGTCTGGCATTAACTTCACTGATATTCATAAAACTGCTACATGGTCCACTGATCTGCCCTTTGTCAAACATTACACCTTAGACATCTGCTCCACAGCTGAGGATCGCTTTGGGCACCCAGTATTGCCTTTAACTTAACATTCTTGGACCCACCTCCTAATATGGGAGCTTGCTAATTGCCAACGTTGTGAAGGACACTGGACCACCACAAAGAGAAACGGGTTGCTTACCTATAAATTTTGATCTTTTGGTAGTCCAGTATAATTCACAACACACACCCGGCCTCCCCGCCTAATGGATGTACTTACCTGTTTCGTGATGAATGAACTCAAGTTGACACAGTGGCTGTCCAGAAACTGAGAGACACAGCATTCTGGTGTAAAAGATACTGAGCATGCTCCGTTTGTGAAGGGCGGAGCTTCAGAGTGCTTCAAGGAACTTGTGAATTCTTCTGTAGGGTTACTGCACAAGTGCAAAGCCCTAGTTGTGAATGATACTGGACCATCAAAAGTTACAGGTAAGCAATCTATTTTTATGTGCTAATGTGGCCAGAATAATATCTGTGAACTGAGCAATCATGGATCCTTTCAGTAGCAATAGCCATGATCTCTGTGGCACCGCTTCCTGCTGCTGCCATCATTATAGGAGTACTGTTATGTCTGCGATTGTCCAGCATGTTTAAGGGATTTATTAGGACTGCTTTGATCTGCTGGTAAATAATAGTAATAGGTTAACTGATAATATTTTAAAGTTTTTTTTTAAAAGTATTTAAAAAGAGAAGTATCTGTTGCAAATCTCTTATTGAGCTTTCATTTTGGTTGGCCTACTATCTATCAAGGAGCATATTAGCAATAGCAATAGCAATAGCAATAGCACTTACATTTATATACCGCTTTATAGCCGGAGCTCTCTAAGCGGTTTACAATGATTTAGCATATTGCCCCCAACATTCTGGGTACTCATTTTACCGACCTCGGAAGGATGGAAGGCTGAGTCAACCTTGAGCCCCTGGTCAGGATCGAACTTGTAACCTTCTGGTTACAGGGCGGCAGTTTTACCACTGCGCCACCAGGGGCTCTATTAGAAGTGAATTATGAATTAGAAGTGAATTGTGAATTGGGGGCTGCTGCTAGCTTGAAATTATTTTATCAATTTGACATAATTACATTATGAATAGGTGGATGTCAGATATAACTGCCATGGATTTTTTCAGGGCTCCACTTGAATTATATTTGTGTAATTTCTTGTTTCTAGAAATGCATGGTTATTTGTTAGATCAAGATGTAGGGAAGTGTGAGTGTGTGTGTGTATATATGAGAGAGAGAGAGAGAGAACGAGAACAAGAGAACGAGAGAACGAGAACACGAACACACACCATTATGTTTGAGACCTTGAAACTAGCAGGAGTGTGTTTTAAATTGTGGTTTCCATTAGGGGTATGTGAACTGGTCCATTTTGAATCCTGGTTCCTCTTGAACTGGGACATTCTGAGTGGTCCGGGTTTGAACCAGACAGGCCTCCCAAAAGGGGATGCTGGTCTGAGTTCGAACCGGACTTGGACCAGTTCATGGGTCTGCTCGTAAAGGGGAATCCAATGAGAGATTCCCATTTATGAGAAATGGGGCAGGGGGCTTCCTAGAGATAGAGGATGCAGGAGGGAGAGCAGAGGTGCATCCAGGTAATTTTTGGAGCCTGCCCCCACCCCATCCCAGTTGCAAGTTAAGCATCCTACTCCTACACATGCACACACTGTGACACATGCAGTATTTTTTACACATGGGTTCTTGAGGGCACAAGCAGCAACTGGACTCACAAGAATATAAAACAGGTATATTTATTATTACTATTTATTTTATTTTATTTATATACCGCCCTTCCAAAATGGCTCAGGGCAGTTTACAATTAAAACAAACCACTAAGACAGTAAAGAGCTAAAACAAATTAAAAAACAATGTAACAATTAACAATTTAAAAACATTTTAAAACAACAATTAAACAATTACAGCGATTAAAAACCCCGAAATCAGGTTTTGAATTTTAAAATAAACCAGATATCAAAAACCCCCAAATTTAGGAAGCTGAGAAAGCTTGGGTGAAAAGATGGGTTTTCAGGTGTTTTTTGAAAATTGACAGAGATGGGGAGGATCGTATCTCAGCAGGGAGCGCATTCCACAATCTTGGGGCAGCGACCGAGAAGGCCCGTCTCTGTGTAGCCACCAAAAGAGTTGGTGGTAACTGGAGACGGACCTCCTCAGATGACTTCAATGGGCGGTGGGGCTCATAATGAAGAAGACGCTCTCTTAGATACCCAGGGCCTAAGCCGTTTATAACTAGCACTTTGTATTTCATCGGGAAACCTATTGGCAGCCAGTGTAACTCCATCAGTAAAGGAGTAACATGGTCTCCGAGATGACCCAGAGACCAACCTGGCTGCTGCATTCTGAACCAACTGAAGTTTCTGGACTATGTACAAAAGCAGCCCCTCGTAGAGCGTGTTACTAAAGTCCAGTCTGGAGATTACCAACAGATGTACCACTGTTTTGAGGTCATTGATCTTGAGAAACGGGTGCAGCTGGCGTATCAGCCGGAGCTGATAGAAAGCACCCCGGCCACTGCCTCAACCTGAGAAACCAGGGAGAGGTGTGAATTCAGAAGTACTTCCAGACTGTGAACCTGTTCCTTTTGGGGAAGTGTGACCCCATCTAGAACAGGCAGATCAAAATTGTCTCTAGAGTTGTGACCTCACACAATAAATACCTCCGTCTTAGCTGGATTCAGCTTCAGTTTATTCTCCCTCATCCAGCTCATTACTGCTTCCAGGGAGGCATTTAGGGAGGATATGCCAGCTGCTGAAGAAGTTGACATGGATAAGTAGATCTGGGTGTCATCAGCGTACTGGTAACACCCAGCTCCAAATCCCCTGATGATCTTTCCCAGCAGTCTCATGTAGATATTAAAAAGCATTGGAGAAAGTATGGAGCCTTGAGGGACACTATATTTAAACTCAGATTTTGAAGAGCAACAGTCTCCAATCGACACCATCTGGAATCTATCTGAGAGGGAGGAGCAGAACCACTGTAAAACAGTACCTCCCACCCCCAACCCCCTCAGACATTCCAGAAGGATACAATGGTCGGTAGTATTGAAAGCCACCGAGAGATCCCAAAGGACCAACAGAGTCACACTCCTCTGTCAATTGCCAACTGGAGATCATCCATCAGGCCAACCAAAGCAGTCTCCACTCCATAGCCCACTCGAAAACCAGTTTGAAATGGGTCTAGATAATCAGTTTCCTCCAGGACCACCTGGAGCTGAGAGGCCACCACCCTCTCAATTACCTTGCCCAGCCATGGGAGGTTGGAAACAGGCCTATAATTGCTCAACTCTGAGGGATCTAATGCAGGCTTCTTTAGAAGAGGTCTAATAATTGCCTCCTTAAGACAAGGAGGCATCCTGCCCTCCCTCAGAGAAGCATTTATGATTTCCACTAGGCTGTTTACAACAATCTCCCTGCTAGATCGAACAAGCCATGTTGGACAAGGGTCAAGAGAACAAGTGGTAGGCTTCACCGTTCCAAGCAGCTTGTCTACATTCTCAGGAGTCACAAACTGAAACCGATCCAGTTGAATCACATAAGAGGAGTCGGGCACCTCCAGTTCAGACATCAAATTAATTGTGGAGTCTCCATCTAGGTCGGCCCGAATCCAAGAGGTTTTATCTGCGAAAAACTCTTTAAACACATCACAGGGGGTAACTGATGCCTCCAAATTCTGGTTCAAGGGAGGGGGGGCAGATACTAGTCCCCTCACAACCCTGAACAACTCCGCTGGACGTGAACTCGCAGAGGCAGTACGGGCAGAAAAGAACTACCTCGTTGCCGCATGTATTGTCTGAGCATAGATCTCTAAATATGCTCTATGTTGCAATCTGTCAGATTCAAGTCGAGTTGTCTTCCACTTGCGCTCCAGTCGCCTACCTTGCCACTTCAGCCCCTGTAGTTCTTCCGTATACCAAGGGGCCAAATTTGAAGTGGGTTGGAGGGGACGCTTGGGAGCAATCGTGTCTACTGCCCTGGTGAGCAAGTTGTTCCAATTCTCAACCAGGGCATCAACAGGGTCACCAGCAGAGGCAACATTAAATCCCTCCAAGGCTTCTTGGAATCTTAGTGGATCCAATAACATCTTTGGGCGGACCATTCTAATGGGCCCCTCGCCCCTGCAGAGGTGGGAAGTGGTTGTAAGTCCAACTTTAACCAGATGGTGGTCCGTCCACGACAATGGGGAAATCACAGGAGTCCCTACCCACGGAACACCACCCTGATCAGAGTAAAAGACCAAATCAAGTGTGTGAAATGAACATTGAAGTCCCCCAGCACCAAGAGTTTGGGAGACTCCAACGTGAATTCCGCGATGAAGTCCGTGAGTTCAGTAAGGGATTCTGCTGGGCAGCGGGGCGATCGGTACACCAACAGAAGTCCCAATCTATCCCTGGTCCCCAAACTCAAGTACACACATTCAGTATGGCCTGATACCCTGACAGGGGCCCTGTAAGAGAGATGTTATCCTTATAGAACACAGCCACCCCACCTCCCCGCCCACTTCCTCTCTCCTGCTCCTCTACAGAATATCCTGGAGGAAGAAGCTGGGACCAAACTGGACCACTAGCCTCCCCAAACCAAGTCTCGGTAATACATACCAGGTCAGCCACTTCATCCATGATCAAATCATGGATGAGTTCAGGTTTATTTTGGACCGACCTGGCATTGCAGAGGAGCAGGGGAAAGCTATGTGGGTTGTTGGCAGTGCTCCCCGAGGTCAAAGAGCTGGCAGGACAGCCGAAATATTTAATATATGCATTAGCAGAAAAATATTAGCAAATATACATTAACAGAAAAATTTCAACATGCAACGTAACATATTCCCATTTCACATATTTCTTTTCCCACTCCCCCCACTGTCTCTAAAGCACCTGACACAGGTCATAATCACACTAAGCTGCCTGGCGCAGTGTATGACAGTGGCGACCACACAACCCAGGAAAGATTTGGGGGGCCCCATGGGATGTGGAGGCCCTGGACTCTTGCTCTGAAGTCCAGAGGTAAGAGTGCCCCTGGAGGGGAGTCAGGGCTACTTATTTAATCGTCAGCATCGGGTGGCGATGTCTCCATTCCCGCCTCCTAGTTCAGGTTTTTTCCAGCCCAGTTCTGTCTTCTGTGCATGCTCAGAGGCCCAAACGAGGCTGCAGCTGGAGGAGGCTGGCAGTGGTCGGGGGATTACCGATTAAAGTAAGTAGCCCTGACTCCCTCCCACAAACTCTACCTCTAGCAAGCCCAACTGCCACTTTACTCGTAAAGGGGAATCCTCAGTGGATGTCCTTTTATGATTAGTTGCCTGAACCGGTCCAGCGGTTGAACCAGACCAGATCTGGTTAGAATCCAGCTTAGATTCTAATCAAATTGACCTGGCCGGTTCTGTGCACGTCCCTAGTTACCATGCATGTGCTATTATTTTCAGTGCAGTGTCTTATCTGGAGTTGTAATATTTTTATTTGTGTGGAAGTATATGTTTGGTTTGAGGGGAAACTGAAATGTCTACAAATTTTAGTCATAACCACCTAAAGTTTGATGATGGTAGTTAAGAATATGAAATATTTTTTATCTCGGCTCAAAGTGCTTAAGCCTGAATTAGCCTATGAAGTAGGATAATTATGAGATCCCTGCGTATTGAGTTACCTGTATTGTCTTTCTGTAGTTAAGGTTATGGTGTCCTGAGAGAATTCGACTTCTTCTGGTACTGTATTCCTTCCTAATTGGAACTTACAGCATCCTGTCAGGGTACAGAACTTGGTATCTAGTATGTGCATTTCGAAGAAGGTCTATAGTTACTATTGTGCTAGAAGTTGCTGGCCACCACATTTTATATCGGGAAACGTGCTTTCCCATATTAGGTATGTTCTGCTGGCCAAGCTTAGCTTCCTGTGGTATACACGCATATTACATGTGAGCTTCTGAAATGCCAAATTCTACATTTGTACTACATCTGATATGAGTTCGAAACAGTATTGGCTTTGCTTAATGGATTGAGATTCAGAGCAGTAAGGGAGAAAAAGTGCGGATGATTACTGTTTAAAAATAATCAGGAGTTGCTTCTACCAACATCCTTCACTGTAGATTCAGAACCTGGTATTGTTTCAAAATAAATCTAATGAAAAGTGAAAATCAATGCTGAAAAATCCTGATTGATGTTCCTAACATTTTCTGTCTTTTTACGTGCTTCAGACTTTGGTTGTGAGAAGAGGTTAGTTAAAACATGTTATGAGTTCATTAGTCTGTAGAGAAATGATTTTTCATGGCAATGAATGCTTATGCTGCCGGTACAGATACATTGTCATGTGTTGTGAAATAAATTGTTTGTTTCCTTAGGATATATTTATGTTCATAACAAGACAATTGAAAGGATTAGAAGATACAAAGAGCCCACAGTTCAATAGATATTTTTATTTATTGGAGGTAAGTATCAACTCTTTACAGTTAGTATTTGCAACGTGCTAAACAGTCAAAAGGTTTATCAAATGTAAAACTATAAAAATATGGCCAAGACTGTTGTTCAGTACTTATTTTTCTCAATGTCTTAATGTCTGTGATTGACATTTAATGTCTTTGAGGTTACAGTAACTGTATCTTTTCTCTCCCTACAGAATATTGCATGGGTGAAGTCTTATAACATATGCTTTGAACTAGAAGATAGCAATGAAATTTTCACACAATTGTACAGAACATTGTTTTCTGTAATCAAGTGAGTGAATTCATTTTTATCAGTGAAATTATTCACAATGATTTGAGGCTGAAAAACTATTTCAGATTCTTAGATATCATTATCAGATCTTTAGGTGCTTAAGTTATTCCACATCTAAAAAAATCTAGTCATTCATGGCATTGTTTGGTTTATTAAAATGATTGACTCAGCAGTTCTGTTTTAAATTACTCTGATAGTTATAGGCTCCAATGCAACAGAGCACTTATGTGATAGCACACACAGTGCTATAATCTATAATGGGTTGCTTTATATTGCTCTTGAGCAATTGTGAAGGCACTGTACACAATGGCTGACGTGTTGTGCAAGGTAACAAGGTCAGTTCTGGACTGCCTACCCTGCTGCAGGTATCTAAAACAATGGCCACAGTGTTGCAAAGCAGTTCTGGTGCATGACTACTTAAAATTGTGCAGTCTCACTTCCAAGACGCCATGTATATTGGAAATATAGTGTACATAGCAGTGCCATGGAAGTCTAGTCTGTTGGATTTTAAGTTTGCAGTGCACTAGCACTGCTCTGCAACACCGCAGTGGCTTAGGCAGTTCAGAACTGCCCACATTACCCACTGACCTAACTTCTAATGATGTAAAAAATCATTAGAATGATCATGTTGTCACTGATTTTACTTTTGAGCCTTTCACGTTGTGTCACTGGTGAATGATGATGGTAAAGGAATTGGGTTATTTTGTGAAGATAGAAGTAAAGGAAATGATCTGGATTGTGATGCCATGACAGTCATAATGTATGGGTTCTGTGCCTGCTCAGGCCAGCTTCAGATAGAATTTGTTAGCGCCTCAAGACGCCTGTAAACACCTTCTACACGAGCCTGCAGTGCCTGATAGCAGTGGTTAGGCAACCTCCCGCTCAGTTTCTTGCTGACTGCCTTAGCGATCAGACCTTTGGAAACCTCAGCTCCTTAGTCAACTCTTTTTCGGCTCTTTACGATTTTCTGACTTAAACCTGGCACGAACTTTGACTACCCTATGAATTTCCCTCAAAAACTGGCAGTTTTGGTGACCAGCATGACCTTTGACCTCGGACTGGACTGTTACTTTCCTTTGCTTTACCCTCTGGCTTTGGCAAACGTATCGGATAACACGGACTACAACTTTGGAACACCAACAGTATTTCTTTCATGTTGCGGCTTAAACTAGTTTGTCTTCTAGAAAACACTTTGGCCCCCCTTTCCCAAAAAACCTTTCCCACTAATATCCCCCATTCCCTCACTCCTCTCATGAGTGAGAAGACAGTCAGGAAGAAAACCACCTTCAAGAGGTGCAGGAAGTACAGAGGGAAACTCCCTTCCACAGAAGGGCACAAACTTTGTCGGTTCTGTTTGGGTGAAGTGCACAATACCACCAGCTGCCCCATCTATGTAACGTTTTCTAAGCAGACGTTGCAAAATCGGGCAGCCCGCTTGAAGGTGTCCCTGATGGAGCAAGCCCTCCTCCCAGCCTCCAACATGCCTTTGGTACCGAGACCTGTGCAAAAATCAGTCTAAACTCTCGGCTACAATACCCACAACCTCGACTTCAACTGCCTCTACCTCAGGAGGCAAGGTTCCTTTTAAGAAGCCAAAAGTGTACCATACTGGCCCTAAAAGAAAGGGCAAAGTGTTGGCAGATGAACCTCCTGCAAAAAAACATAAGGTGCATAAGAAGAGGAGCCAATAGGGATGTGCACGGTCCGGAGCAGTCCGGACCGGCACCGAAGGGGGGCCTTACTTTAAGGGTGGGGAGGGCTTACTTACTCCTCCCGCCTGTTTGCCCCCTCCAGCGGCTGTATTCAAAAGAATAACGGGGCGCTGGAAACCAGCCGCCCCCCCCGCCGCCCCCCCCCCCCCGCCGTAGGCAGATTTGGCCAAAAACTAAAGGTACAAATGCTGCCGTCGCCCGCCAGCCCTCCCTCCCTCCCAGCTGCCCGCCCGCCCGCCCGAGTCCTCACCTGATCTCTTTGAAAAAAACGAGAGGAGCTAGCGAACAAAGCTCCTCTCGTTAGGGAGTCCTGTAGCATACTGAAGAAGCTTTGCGCGCGCCGCAAAGCACGCCGATCGCCGGAGGCCCGGTCTACCCGCCGGGAAAAGGCCGGGTAGATCGGGCCTCCCGGCCTTTTCCCGGCAGGTAGACCGGGCCTCCGGCGGTCGGCGTGCTTTGCGGCGCACGCAAAGCTTCTTCAGTATGCTACAGGACTCCCTAACGAGAGGAGCTTTGTTCGCTAGCTCCTCTCGTTTTTTTCAAAGAGATCGGGTGAGGACTCGGGCGGGCGGGCGGGCAGCTGGGAGGGAGGGAGGGCTGGCGGGCGACGGCGGTGGCATTTGTACCTTTAGTTTTGGGGCAAATCTGCCCGCGGTGGGGGGGGGGGCGGCTGGTTTCCAGCGCCCCGTTATTCTGTTGAATACGGCCGCTGGAGGGGGCAAACAGGCGGGAGGGGTAAGTAAGCCCTCCCCGCCCTTAAAGCAATACCCCCCACCTGGACCCGAACCAGCCAGGGCCGAACTGGTCCGGCAGTTCGGCCATTCTTTAGAATGGCTGCCGGACCGGTTCGGACACACCCCTAGGAGCCAAAGCCACAGTACGGAGAGGACACTCTCCCCCACTAGGCTGCAAGGCTACAAAAGCCCACGACATCAGGCTATTTCACTCTCGCCAGATCCGACGCCGGTCACCGTCAACGCCACGATCTACTGCGGCTTCGATGTCGAAAGATAGCCCTAGAACATCCAGCGCCCATCGCTGTAAATCTCTGACACGGAGGACATCTGCTGCAGCCAAAGTTTCCTCGGCTTCGACGGGGCAGACAACTGCTCATATTCCAAACGCGACTTTAATGACATTGCTGTCGAGACTGATACAAGCGGTTACACAGGTGTCGACATCAACATCTAGGTCGACTGCCATGGAAAAAACACAAATCACTGAGCTCGCTATAATTCATGACACTGAAATTGACAACGAGCAAGACCCAGACGAACTAGAACTTGACATCAAACTCCAGAATCCCTCAGTATCTAATCTCTCCAGTCTTCTACACTCAGAGGAGAGCACACCGTTGACTACAACATTTAGAGGCTTTCACACCCACAGTCTCAATACTGAGGAAGATCAGACAGGCCAACCCCCCTCAATACCAAGGACGCCTTTGATGACTGCATTAACCACTCAGCAGTGGGATTACTGCTACATGGTAGTTGGGGCAATACAGCTACCATTTCCCCAGAGGAATATTCACTATTTAAGGAGTGGCAGCAACATAGAGAACAAGCACACAATGACATATTGCAACAGTCATCCTATCCTACACAAAGCATCAGAGAGACCTCTGTACAGACCCACTGTGCACCAGTTAAGAACAGGACAGTCTCCATTCAGGCCAGCTTCCCACTGTTGCCACCAGTACCTCCATGCCTCATGCTTCATCATTCTGTTACTCAGACAAGCCGATCGGATAACCATGTACACACGTATGTACCTACTACTACAGCTACCCACGAGGATACAAGTCCACCTTCCTCATCGGATGAAGGGGAAAGCTGTGCTTCAGATTCCTCTGAACTAGACGCCGAAGAACCCACCCTTCCAGATCCTAGCCCAGATGTGGCCACAGTACCATCCACCTCACCCATAGAAGAGATGAAGAGCTACCATCAACAAATGACGGAGATGGCAGAAGTCTTGGGATTGGACCTCAAACAAAAACCAACAGACTTGGATGACCCCGTTTACAATTTTATGAAGAGAAAAGCTGATTTACAGCCAGTATGTATTTACCGATGCTGCCTATTATCTCAAAGGTGGCTAAGTCAGCATGGAACGTGGTCCAGACCTCAACACCGATATCCAAGTGTCTAGAGGCTTTCTCTGTGTCTGAATCAGATCTCTCAAGACCATGGCTGAATACTGCACCCAAATCTGTCGATACTGAACTTAACAGAGTGGAGTATAGACTATTGAAGAGCATACTCCTCAATACTCAAAAGGTATCGATCAGAAAAAACTACAGATCAAAATGGCATAGATTCTGCGCCTATGCAGCAACACATCAGTTCAAACCCCAGGAGGTGACCCTGAAGGAGGTACTCCTGTACCTCATGTCCTTGAAAAAGGAAGGTCTGGCCAATGTCTCCATTAAGATACATATGGCGGCAATCTCATCACACCATAGTGGGTGGGACGGCAAGACAGTCTTCACCCACCCAGGAAGCAAAGACTTCCTAAAGGGCATCAACAATTTATACCCGCCAGTAAGGCCCCCCCCCCATGGAAAAATGGAGCCTGACTCTGGTACTCGCATCACGTACAGAAAAACTGTTCGAACCAATGGCAACGGCATCGCTAAAGCTGGTAACTCTGAGAACGCTGTTCCTGGTAGCTATAACCACTGCCAAGCGGGTCAGCGAACTAAGGCACTATGCATCGATGAACCCAATTTGCAATTCTATCCAGATAGGGTTGTCATGTGTTTAGGCCAAAAAAACGCAGACTTTGATTTAAAAAGCAAAATTGTTCTGCCAACCTTCTTCCGAAATCCTTCTTCACCATTAGAGCGGGCGATGCATTCCCTTGATGTCTGGAGAACACTGCTGCACTATTTGAAGGGGACACTAAACATCAGAAAAACAAAACCTCTGTTTATGAGAAGGGAAAACACAAGGGACAGACGCCTACACGTCAGACTCTTTCTGTAGTCGAACTCCCTAGGATGGTATGACCTGCAGAAAGTCACCTCATCAACTTCTATCAGAGCCTATTCCACGAGGGCGTACGACACTTTGGTCACACACTTGGCAGGAATCAAATTCCATGACATTGCACAGCAGCCACATGGGCATCTCATCTATCATTCATCAAACACTATGCCTTGGACCTTCGCGCAGCAGCAGCGGCGGAGTTCAGGCGGGCGGTCCTTAAACGGTTTTTACAGTAGCTTGCAGCACCCACCTCCAAATGGGCAGCTCGTAATTCACCCATACATTATGACCGTTGTTGAATCACTATCCAGATAAACAGATTGCTTACCTGTAACAGATGATCTGGTGGTGATTCCACGGCATTCATAAAACCCGCCCATCCATCCCCACTGCATAAGGCAAGCTACTTTTACATTAACAAGTACCACACTGACATTACTATTACTACAGATATTTATATACTGCTCTTCAACCAAAGTTCTCCAAGTAGTTTACACAGAAAAAACAAACACATAAAAAAGATAGTCCCCTGACCCCAAAGGTCTCACAATCTTAGAAGAAACATAAGGTAAACAGCGACAGCCACTGGAGGGATACTGTGCTGTGATTGGATAGGGCCATCAGCAATTGCCAGTCCTACATTAACCAGTGCCAGTCCTAAAGGAGATGTGACAGTCGGCCATCAAGAAACTGAGCAGGAGGACGCCTAACCACTGCTATGAGATACTGCAGGCTCGTGCAGTAGGCCGTTACAGGTACCTCGAGGAGCTAATGAATTCTATCTGAAGCTGGTCTGCACAGGCACAGAACCCATACTTTATGAATGTCGTGGAATCACCACCAGGTCATCTGTTACACATAAGCAACCTGTTTTTTTCTGTAACCAGCAATTAGTGAACAATGCTACATTGCTAGAATTACCTTGCTGATCAGTCCTAATAAACTATATTGTGTCACTAAGCTGAAAAACTTCCTTCATTTCAGCAATGGTCATAATCAAAAGGTCCATATGCATATGGTGGATTTGATGAGCTCTATCATTTGTGAAGGTGATACAGTATCTCAGGAGCTTTTGGATACAGTGTTAGTTAACTTGGTGCCTGCACATAAGGTAAGCCTTTGTTTTCTCAACTTACTGCTACTGGTACCATTATTACTTTTATTTAGCATCAGTAGTAATGCATATTGTATCTACATTTATTCATGTCTTTATAATTCAGGGCTAAACAACTCTAATTCATAATGGGTTGACCTGGATTTCTGTCTCAACCCTCCTGCCTTCTCAGTTCACCTTCTTACTTCTCAGAGTCAGAAGTGCTATACAATCCCTTTTATAACTAACTATGTTAACATAAATATCCACAGGTAATCAAGTTCCCCGGCAATCCTGGAAACTCTGAATAGAACCACAGATTTTTTTTTCTGTGTCCCTACCCATTGTGCCAAATATAGGCATGCTTCCAGATATTCATCCTTTTCCTGAGCTAGGGAAGAAAGTTGCTCATTCCCCACCCCACTTACAGTGTGAAGCAGCTTGTGCTTCTGCTCTTAGGAACCTATTCCTCGTATGAATCTGCCTGCCCACTACACTCAGGATCTGACGCTCCTGCATTAATCCACCATCAGAGGTTTGATTAGCAAAGATTAGGGATGTGCCCGAATGTTCTTTGGCGCTGGCGGGGGTAATTCTTTAAGGGCGGGGGAGTGTGCACTCACCCCTCCCGCCGCATTTCCCCCGCCTGTGCTCCGTTATTTTTAAGCCCCTCGGGGCAGCAGCGTTCCTCCCTGCCGCCCCGTTTCCCCCATCGGCTGGAAGTAGTGCGTGCGTGTGCAGGGTGGGTGGGTGGGCATGCAGGGCAGGCAGGCGGGCGCGCACTTGCTACTTCTGGCCACTTCCGGCAGATGGGGGAAATGGGGTGGCAGGGAGGAATGCTGTCACCTCTAGGCGCTTAAAAATAACGGAGCGCCAGTGGGGGAAATGCGGTGGTAGGGATGAGTGCATCCTCCTTCGCCCTTAAAGAACTACCCCTGCCGGCGCCGAAGCACCGAAACAGCCCTCGGAGTCAAAACATTTCGGAGACCCTTTGTAATGGTCTCCGAAATGTTTCGGTCACATCACTAGCAGAGCTGTATGACAGGGACTTTTTTCTTGGAATTCCCCATCTTAAGAAGCCTGCCTAATCCCTCACTGCTGGTGTTCCACCATTGGACTTCCTATTTTGTCAAGAGTTCAGCAGTATTTGATTGCTGTTTCTCTTGCTCCTCTTTGTTATGTTAAGAACATAAGAACAGCCCTGCTGGATCAGGCCCAAGGCCCATCTAGTCCAGCGTCCTGTTTTGCACAGTGGCCCACCAGATGCCGCTGGAAGCCACAGGCAGGAGTTGAGGGCGTGCCCTCTCTCCTTCCATTACTCCCCCGCAACTGGTACTCAGAGACATCCTGCCTTTGAGGCTGGAGGTGGCCTGTAGTCCTCCGACTAGTAGCCATTGATAGACCTCTCCTCCATGAAGTTACCCAAACCCCTCTTAAAGCCATCCAGGTTGTTGGCTGTCACCACATCTTGTGGCAGAGAATTCCACAGGTTGATTATTAACAGTGTTATACTGTTTTTGGACAATTGTGTTTGAACAGTTGGCAAACAGTTTGACAGTTGTTTAGATTTTCATTTGTTTTTGATTGGTTTATAATTAAAATAGTTTTGTATCGTCTGTTAGCTATTTTGGAGGCCTAGTTGGGATCAAAAGATGGGGAATAAACTGCTGAGTAAAATATGCTCTGCTAGTTATGCCTATTGAAAAATGTAAACTAGACTATCCCTACCCCCAAGAATTTTGTATTTGTTTAGAAGAACATATTTGTATAGTTAATCTAAGATTTTCTTGCTGATCCGTAGCAGTGTGTGTTTGCCTGCAGTTCTACTGTTTTGTTAACACCCCCCGCCATTGATTCTCTTGACTGTGTTCATTCCGCCCCGCCTGCCCCTGTTAGTTTTCTCAAGTTGCAAAAGTGCAGTTAGCTGCTTCAGATGTTCTGATATAAAAAGCTCTACGACACAGCAATATCAGTTTTCATTTGTTTTATTTGGGAACATTAACTCAATTTCTATTAGATACATTTCTATTTGGCACTATTAGCTGAGTGAATGGGGTTGATTCTAGTTCTTGCACAATGGTACTTTGAGAATGAATTTTACCTGATTTCATTTTTTTAAACAGCATTTACTGGTTTAAATCACCAAGAAAAACAAAAAGATATAAATCTTGTTTCCCACTTTGAAATCCTATGTTTCCTGAGCAAGCTGCATGCTAACTGGTTGCTATAACAACTAAATATTGTTTTGCAACTAAATAAAGCCTTTATACAAGCTTAGAAACATAATCCAAACCATTGGACATGCAGCCCACACGTACTGCAGAATTATATCTGCTTAGAGACAAAGGACAGATTTCTGCTTGTCTCTCTGTAGGGATACTATTCAAGAAAGCTTAGTTGATTATGGTTCCAATTCTATGCACATTTATTTGGAAGTAAATCCATTGAACACAGTGTCCTACTTCTAAGTAAACATACATAGGATGAGGCTGTAATAACTAAGAAGTTTCCTAAATCAAGAGCTCTTGATTTAAGCGATACAGAAAGTAAGTAATGCCTGTGGTGTTAATAGATGATAACTGAAAAGAATTCAATCTTTGATATAGTTAGATATGAAGAGATTATATATAGACTTTAGCATGTTTGTATTAAATTGAAATTTCATTTTAAAGTAGTAGATTTTTAAAAGGGATGTGTACTAGAAACACAGTTTGTTTTCTAAATCTACGAGCATTTTTTCCTACCTCAGTTTTTATCCCCTTTGTTGGAAAATTTGAAGAAATTGAATTACTGTGAATCATTTATTGGTAGTGGAAGTTAAATTTCAAGCTTACTCTTACAGCATTTCCTATCTGAAATATACCTTTCAGAACCTAAACAAGCAAGCATATGACTTGGCAAAAGCTTTGTTGAAGAGGACAGCCCAAGCTATTGAACCATATATTACCAATGTAAGTGAAGATTTAAAGTGATAAATGAAACTTTGCAGATGAAACTGAACAAAGTGTATAACGTAACAATAGTTAAATATTGGTGATGATGTTTTATGAATAGTCCTCCACATACATTAAAAAAGAAAACCAAGAAACCTCTCTCTATATACAAAACAAGCATGTCAAAGCAAAGTAGTTACCTGCACCAGTCATTGGGCCAGAGCACAGACCAGGCAAACAGCTGATAATTGCATCAATTGTTGGAAGTCAGGGGTGACTAACCAAACTACAGGGTTTGAGATTAGCAACTCAGTTGATGGCTACCTCTCTTCCAGTGATGCACATTGCCACAGAGTAGTATGCTTCAGTTTTGAGAACCTAGGCTGAAGTACTGGGGTTTTCTTTGGTAGAATGCAGGAGGGAGGAGGAGGAAGTGGAGGAGGAGGAGGGGTTTACCATTGCCTCCTCCCGTGCAGTATGAGATGATGCCTTTCAGCATCTTCCTATATCGCTGCTGCCTGATATAGTACCATTGGGGATTCAAACCGGCAACATTCTGCTTGTTAGTCAAGCATTTCCCCTCTGTGCCACTTAAGGTGTTAGGGGCAAAATACCATTACTTTTTTTAAGGCTAGTTCACTCAATGTACTTTTTCAACAGCAGCATTTAGTTTCTTTCATCATATGCTTCAGCAATTTAACATGTGAATTGGAGAATTAGGGACATGACTGACAGCAATTCCTGTGCTTGCCATGGCACTTCACCCCAGCTGTTGTGATAGTAGGAATCTCTGCCTTCCACATCCATAGTTGTTTGGTTCACTTATTTCAGAGTTTCACAGATTCTGTCTGGCCAGGGTAGCCTAACCAAGCCAAAACGCATGTTCACCAGGAGCCACTTTTCTTCAGCGCAATCGTATGCATATTGACTCATAAATTAATCTGTTGCATCCAGTAGGGTGTACTCCTAGATATGCATACGTAGGATTGCAGCTGGTGGTGATCTGAATATTTAGCTGAAATTATTTTTGGTGTTCTTTTGGGTTGCCACAGGGGAGTTTGGACAAATTGGTAGGGGCATGTAAGTACCATGATATTTTGGGATGGATTGTTACCAGTGTTACCCCTTTCCCCCCTTGTACTGAAAATACTGTAGCTCTGTGGGAGATGGCAGCAGTAGCTTCCCATGAAACTACCAAAAAGCCCATCCCCAATGTTCACTGCAAAAATAGGATGATAGTTTCAGATCAGCACTAATAGCAGTTTTAGTCCCTTGCACTGTACCTCCACATGAGGGTAAGAAAATCATAGGGTCCCCTCAGAAGCCCAGCACAACAGTGGAGGCAATCCCATCACTCCTAAGGGGGATTGCATCAAGATGCAGAGTGAGATCTGAGACTATGGCAGCAATCCTATCCACCCTAGCTCATTTGTACAGCATGAATTTAGCACAATAATTAAATAATAAATAAATACAATACATACATAAAAACAGCTGTTGTCACTGCCCGTATCCCTGAAAAGCTGCTCATGAGGGTTGGACAGCCCTTTGGAATAGGGTGGGTTGTGGTGCAGAGGAAGGAGGATCAGCAGAAATTGACTTTTGGAGGGTCCACAAGCGGCTTCACTAGGTGGATGGGAGCAGGAAAGTTCCTATTCAGCAGCATTATTTCACTTGCACAAGTCTGGATCCAAGCCAGTGTGACTTCTAACTGTATTTGAAAGTTGACTGCTTTGCATAAAAGAACACAAATTCATGTAGTCTGTGGACCTTAATGCATATCTGACTCCCAACTGCCAGAGAGAGTTTTTTCGAAATACTTATTTCTTAAGGTTAATATGTTGATGTTTCAAACTATTTAGGTACATTACCGAGTATCTAGGAACCTTTTGGAAGAATTCTGGATTGATGGATCTTGTTATGGTACAAAGTGAAATACAGTGTTCTGTTGGGAGTTACTTTCAAATGGTGCATTCCTTTGAAGACCAAGAGCTGAGCTAAAGTGCTGTAGTAGAAAATGGAATGGGTTCTTCAAATATTTTAGTCAACATACTCTGGACAACAGACTTCTGTAGTTTTGTTCACAATTTCTTTTAATTATCTGGGTATTTTAATACACTTATTATGTAATGCTTATGCTGTAGATGGTTAGGAACCTAGGAAACTGCCATATACTGAGTCAGACCATTGGTCTATCTAGCTTAGTATTGTCTTCACAGACTGGCAGCGGCTTTTCCCAGCTTGCAGGCAGGACTCTCTCTCAGCCCTATCTTGGAGAAGCCAGGGAGGGAACTTGAAACCATCTGCTCTTCCCAGAGCAGCTTCATCCCCTGAGGGGAATATCTTGCAGTGCTCACACATCAAGTCTCCCATTCATATGCAACCAGGGCAGACCCTGCTTAGCTATGGGGACAAGTCATGCTTGCTACCACAAGACCACCTCTCCTCCCTTAGTAATGGTTGCATTATTAACAAAAGCATACTGGCAGGCACCACCCCCCATTCTCTGTGGATATAGTGTTTGTCTCTGCAGACAGATGTTGTGTCTGTGGAGAGTGGGATGATGGTGGTGGTGAAGAGTGTGTTGCAGTGGGGAGGGGAGCTTGCTGCCACACTGCTGCTGCTACTGTGACCATGTGCAGTATACACGTTTACATCATGACTGAATGGGCCTTAAATATTCTGTGTTGCTTCTTGAAAACTTAAAAATTGATGAGAACCTGAAAATCAGATTGTGTTCTGCTATCAGTATCTTTGGTTTTGTATTGCAGTTCTTCAATCAAGTTCTCATGTTAGGAAAAACCTCTATCAGTGATCTCTCAGAGCATGTTTTTGACTTAATTCTGGAACTATACAATATTGATAGTCATCTTCTACTCTCAGTTTTGCCACAGCTTGAATTCAAACTTAAGGTAAGTTTCATATCAGAGGTATCAAACTCAAAATAATTTTAAGGTCAGATTTGCCACCCAGAAGATGCTGCTACCTCTGTAAATTCTCAACAAGAAGGTTTATTCTATTTCAATGAAAAGCACCATAACTGATTTGGGATTCTGGGATGTGCTTGCTGCTCCTGAGGGATAGTCTTTGTCGTCTTAATATTTGTTCTAACTTCATTAAGAATGCATAGAATTCAGAGTGGGTACATCACCTTTTCCTAAGTAGTTTTTGCAGTGATTCAGGATTGTTGTGACATAGCAGTTTGATCTAACACGGAGGCCAACTTGCCTCCTGGCACCAAGTCCATGCATCGCTCAACCTTGCTTCTATCAGAAGCCAGAGTTTCCAGAAAGGAGGCAGTAGGAGGTTATCCGGCAACAAAAGTAAGCTAGGATTTGCTGAATTCTGATGTCATGATTTGTTCTAAACTGTGGGGCCATCTTGTTTTGTTTTAAATTGGTACTGGAAGTTGAAATCTTCCACCTCTTATGTGCAAAGACAAGGAGAACACATGAAAAAACACAATCAAGTCATGATTTTTTGGTACGATATCTGAACCAGGCTGCTAACTTGGGGGGGACCGCATACGTCTTTTTGAAAGAGAGAGAAAGAAAGAGGTTTCTTATACGTACGTTCTTAGGCTTCTTATATGTTTATGTGTTTTGCACACAAGGAGCGGGGCGGGCAGCAGTTATTTATTTTTTTTTTAAATGTTTGTTTTCCAGAGCAATGACAATGAAGAACGCCTGCAAGTTGTGAAACTACTGGCAAAAATGTTTGGGGCCAAAGATTCAGAGTTAGCCTCTCAAAACAAACCTCTTTGGCAATGCTACTTGGGAAGGTATACATTTGTTCTAATTTTCTTAAGGATTGCATAATGAACTAGAACCCTATGGGCTATAATGCTTGGCATTTTAGAATATTTCATCCTATAAGTATGAGCCATAGATCTGTAAGAGTTCTAGTGTACTGCTTGTTCTGAAATGACACAGATAAAGCCTTGGTTCATCGGAAACAGACGTGGTGTGTGCATCATGTAGTCCAGCACTGTTATTGTTCTTATATCTTTGAAGTATTCATTTGGATGTGAACGTTCAAAGCTGATTTATCTGATACAAGTGAGCAGCATATAAACCCACCCCAGGGACTTTCAGCATACTAAGTAGCTAAAATGTATTTAGCCTGAATATTCATACGTTTTGAAATGTACTTTATTATGTCATAATACAAAATATTATATTTCCAGATAGAAATTAATGTTTTCTACACAATCGGACATATATGGGAATTAATATTTGGAAATTATTATTTAGAAGAACGACAAGGGAGAACAATGAATGAATAGAATTTGGGGGATGGAGTATGTCTGAGGAAGGAGGAGGAGTCTGGGTATAAATGCACAGGATGGGAAAGGAAGAGGAATAGAAAGTGAACCCCAAAGTGAAAATAACATTTTCATGCAGCCCTAAGGAAGCTTTTTCTGAGTGTATCCCCCATTGTAGAAGGGAAACTCTTGTCATGGCAACAGACTGTAAAAGAGACCAGATTTGGGAATATTTTAATGAAGTTAATGTACCTGTGTGTAAGAAGGGCATGCATGCAAAATACAAACGGTGCAATAATGAACTGTAAGGCCTGGTTCCACCCCCAGAGGCCATCTGGAAACAATTAGGAGTCTATCTCTTCACACCTTAAAATGTCCTGTAATGAGATTAAAATTGGGGATCAAGGGTAAACATGTCATATCTCCTGATCCCAATTTCCTTCGTCCACTTAAGTGCTCGACTGAAGGTAAGGAAGGCTGTTTCTTCACTTGTTTCCCATCAGCCTGATAGTCACCAAGCACTCAAAAGGCTTTTGCCTGCATTTCTGCCCTCATGATGCTGGGGTATCTGGGCAGCATGAGGACAGTGAACATGTGAAATTCATGGTCTTCTCATTTTTGTGTTTCTGTTCTCATTCATTCATTCATTTTTAAATTGTGTTTTCCCTGCATACTTGAACTTCCCTCTGGTATACAGAGAAAGAAAGGCCTTTCCTGTGGATGGCCCCATTTTGTTTCTTTGCTGGTTGGCATGGGGCCCCCTGTTCTACTTTTAGAGAGAGTGAAGTAGCAAATAATTCCTGGACCTGTAATGCTTGTGCTTAAATGGCTCAATTCTGCCATAAGTGTTGCCAAGCACATGGTTTCAGTTGAGTAGTTTACATATTGGAAACAATACAGTTCAATATTCAAATAATCAATGTGATGTTGAAAAATTGTTTATCTTAATCCACCCTGAAATATGCTGACTCTGAGTAATCCCCATCAAAAATTTGTTCAAATTACCACAATGACTGCTATTTTAAGCACACATACTAGGGAATAAGTCCCATTGAACCAAGTAAACATCCATAGAAACAAAAAAAAATTGTGTCAAGCTGTATCACTTGTATCTATAAACATTGGATTGGATCCAAGGATGATGATCAGCATATGGAACTGGACTCATGGAAGGACTATTCTACACCTTGCCTGGGAGCATTGCATAAGAGAAGTGAAACTAAGTCCAGGGATGCTCTTCATGTATTAATGTCTTTTAGAAGCATGAGAATGGCTACATACCCTGTTACAGCACTCTTGCAAGTGCTTGCAGAATAGTGATTATTTCTTCCTTCTCATGGTTCCTTTATTCTAGTCTAAAGTAAATTTGCTTTTAAAATGTGTGTATCATTTGCCAAATCATGGCATTCATAGTAGCTTACAATTTCATAGAAACAATGGGTAGCATCTAGGGCAGGGGGTTGGCAAACTTGGTTCTCCATATGTCTACAACTCCCGTCACGCCCAGTCACAATTTATTTTGTCTGGGGATTATGGGAGTTGTAGTTCCATAAGAACTGGAAGACCAGGTTTGCCCAGTTCTGATCTAGGGTAAGACAGAGCCAGGTAAGACTAGAGCAGAGTGCTTCCAGTCAGGGGCACACCCAGGTAAATTTGGTGCCTGGACCTGAAGCAGGGGCGTAGCTAGCCTGCTGGCGGCCTGTGTGCAGCCGCGGCAGGTGCCCCGATAGCCCCACCCCTTGCGTCTGAGATGCAGGGGATAGCCACGCCCCCGTGTCTGACATGAGACGCGGGGGGCGTGGTCTGGCTCCCGAACGGAGCCTTGAGGCGCCATTCGGGAGTTCAGCAGTAGCTTAACTGCTGAAGGAGCCGCGCGGCCCCTTCAGCAGTTAGACGAAGGCTGATGCTGCGTTCGTAGCACAGCCTAGGAGCGGCTCTTCCCTGCAGGGAAGAGCCGCTCCTGGGCTGCATTGTAAATGCAGCACCAGTCTTAGCTCCTGAAAGGGCCGCGCGGCCCCTTCAGGAACTAGTTAGGAGTTCTTGCGGCCCCTGATTGGCCACTGGCAGGGTTCTTTGAACCCATTGGCCCAATGGTGGCTCCGCCCCTGACCTGAAGGGCTTCGGAGCCCCCCACCCCCTGGTGAGTTCTTTAAAGTTATCCTTGCATTTTTTTCGAAGCAGTGCCCAAAGGTCCAGGGGGACTCCAAAGGTTGGGGGGGGGGGCTTCTGCCTGCTGTCAGCCCACCCCACCGCTACCCTGTGAAAAAACTCTTTCCGTGCCATGTGTACGGCTGGGGTGTGGGTATGTGTGCGGGGTGAGCCAAGCGTGCGGAGCAGGACTTGGGAGCAGCTGCTGGACTCGACCGCTCGGCCCAGAGCGACCCTTGAGAACTGTGAGGAAGTTCCAGGTGCTTGCTCAGTTCAGGCATGCCGGCGCTTTCTCACAGTTCTCAAGGGCCACTCTGGGCTGAGTGATTGAGCCCAGCAGCTGCTCCCGAGTCCCGCTCCGCCCGCCGACACCAGGTCCTAAGGGGTTGGGAGGCCTGCTTGGATAACATGCCCTGCTTCCCGCACACATGGCACAGCTAGAATTTGCCCGACCCATGGACCGGGTCCCCAAGGTCCAGGGGTTAGAGCGCCTTTGCTTCCAGTCATGCCTGGGGACAGGAGGAGCGATTTTTACCAATTTCCCCTTTCCCCTGCAGGCATAGGGGACTGCAGAGGGATAGGGAGTCTTAGTGAAAAATCACTCTTTCACACCCTCATGCCCCAATGACTGGAAGTGTTGCACTCAGTCACACACTGCTTATTTTGGATGCTATGAAATGAAACCATTATTACAAAATCAACAATAAAACAGCAGATAAAAACAAAGATGTGTTTGCCCCTGAGAAGAAAGCAAAACACTTTCAAATAGCTGCAAAATTTATTCCCTAGTAGGTAGTAGCCTGGGAGCAGCAATTTTAAAACAATGTAAACAGCATTGCAGTTAATAGGAAGTGAGAAGGGAAAGCAAAAAATATTTAATAGTTTGCAGAAGGCCAGTAGATACTGAGGGTATTTTGGAATTTCATTATCATTATAAACAGACGATTAATAATTATCAGACTATTAATAATTATCAGACTAATTAATAATTAATAGATTGATTAACGATTAATAATTATCAGACTAATAGGTATGCCACCTTGGTGAAAACTGAAACTGGGAATAATGTAATTATTGTAAACCTGCTGTTGTTTTTCAAACAGGTTTAATGACATCCACGTTCCTATCCGTCTTGAATGTGTGAAATTTGCTAGTCACTGCCTTATGAACCATCCAGATCTAGCAAAAGACTTAACAGGTATCAGTAAATCTGATCTGCAGAAGAAGAAGAACCCTTTGTATTTTCAATTATAGCAGGATCATTCTTGATACTGCTTTATAGTTTCAAAAAGTTGCACGGTATTTTCATGTAGCTGCAACAGTCTATCCCCCCCACCCCCGTGCACCGTACTTCCCATATATAGTGGCAGTTGTGTGAAGTGTGATATGCATTTTTCTCCAACATTCTCTCAATTTATAGTACTTGGAACTTCAAATGGCCACTTGTCACAATCTATAAACCATGTGCTATAAAAGAAAATATTTACTGGGAGGTGGGGAAGAGGAGGGTGTGAAAATGTGCTATGCTTTGTTGCCTTTATGTATGCTAGGGAGCACTGTGTAGAATAGAGAGGCTCTTTATCAGGTGTCTAGCTCCTCAACTGCTTATTGAACAAGAAAGTTGTTTGAAAAGTTGTATGTTCCAAGATTAAAGTGTATTCATAACATATCTAATAGTAAACTACTTACTTATTAAGAGGAAATACAAAATAGATATATTCATTTTTCAATCATATGTGAACACTTCTTCAAACCTCTGTCTTTGGGCAGTTTATAACAACATAAAACAAGTTAAAACCATAGTCCATTTTTTAAAAATTGGGTGAAAAAAATGTGTTGAGACTTCTAAAAAGTTGTCAGAGATGGCGAGGCTCTTATTTCAGCAGGGAACGCTCTCCAGAGTCTTGGGGGCAGCAACAGAGAAGGCCTGTCCCTGTTTGGCCACCAGACGAGCTGGTAGCCACTGTAGATGAACCTCTCTGGATTATCTCAATGGGTGATGGGGCTCATAGTGAAGAAGATGTTCTCTGTGCCTAAGCTGTTGAGGACTTTATAGATTACTAGTGGTTTTGTAGCCCGTTGGATAACGGGCACTAGGGGAGCTCTGCGCTCCAGACCACCGCCGCCATTACCCCTCCCGCCCGCGGCTCCGGCCGGGCCCGCCACTCACTGCCGCCCGCGGCTCCGGCCGGGCCCGCCACCCACCGCCGCCCGCGGCTCCGGCCTGGTCCACCGCTGCCCGGGCCCACCGCTGCATTGTCTTCTCCGCCGCCTCGTCCGGCGGCCATCCTGGGCGGCCAGAAGCGGCCGCCCCGAAGAAGCCGGGTAAGCGGCAGCACGGCCAGGCCTCGGCCATGGCTCTGCCGCCTCCTTGGCTGCGCTGTCTCCTCTGGCCGAGGCGGCGGCTTTGCCGCCGCCTCGGCCAGTGTCCCCCGCTGCTGTTTACCCGGCTTCTTTGGGGCGGCCGCTTCTGGCCGCCCAAGATGGCCGCCGGGTGCTGGCGGTCCTGGCTCCCTGGCTCTGTTCTGGCCATGCGCTTCGCGCATGCCCAGAAGAGGCCAGGGAGGCACGGACACACGCTTGGTGTCCGTCCACGGACGGACACCAAGCGTTTTATAGATAAGGATAACCAGCACCTTGATTTTTGTCCATAAACCTATTGGGAGCCAGTGGCTCTTTTGATTTGGAAGTAATATGGTATCTTCGAGATGACCTGGGGACCAACCTAGTTGCTGCATTCTGTACCAACTGCAGTTTCCAGACTATGTACAAAGGCAGCTCCACACAGAGTGCTTTGCAGTAGTCAAGCCTGGAGGTTACCAGCATATGCACTACTGTTCTGAGGTGGTTTATCTCAAGGAATAGACACAGCTGGCGTGTCAGCCAAAGCTGATAGAAAGGACCTCTGGTCACTGCCTCAACCTGAAACACCAGGGAGAAGCTTGGTTCCAGAAGCAGTCTCAGGTTGCATACCTATTCCTTCTGAGGAAGTGTGACCCATCCAGAACCGGTAGATCAAGTTTCCTCCCAAGTTCCAACCCTGCACAAATAAGTACCTCTACCCTATCTGGATTCAGTCTCAGCTTCTTATCCCTCATCCAGCCCATTATCTCCTCTAGGCAGGCATTTAGGGAGGTTATGCCTTCTTCTGATGATGTTGACATGGAGAAATAGATTTGGGTGTCATCAGCATACTGATAACATCCTGCACCATATCTCCTGATGATCTCTCCCAGCGGCTTCATGTACATGTTAAAAAGCGTTGGAGACAGTATGGAGCCCTGGGGGACACCATATAACAGTTCATGTTTTGAAGAACAAAAGTCTCCAAGCAACACCATCTGGAATCTGCCCAAAAGGTAGGAGTGGAACCACAGTAAAGCAGTGCCTCCCATCCCCAACCCCCTCAGACGCTCCAGAAGGAGACTATGGTTGATAGTATTGAAAGCCACTGAGAGATCCAAAAGGACCAAGAAAGTTACACTCCATTTGTCAGTTCCCAGTTGGAGAGTATTCATCAGGCTGACCAAGGCAATCTCTCCCCCCGCCCCCCCATAGCCTGCTGAAATCCAGTTTGAGATGGGTGTAGATAATCAGGTTCCTCTGACTGTCTGGAGCTGGGAGGCCACCTCACTAGGACCAATGTGCCAATAGCAGCAATTTGTCTAAGTTTAGATTAGGTATTTAGGTATTCTGCCCGACTGTACAAGACTTTAATTATGATGTCATTTCTGTGCAGACTATCTTAAAGTGAGGTCTCATGACCCTGAAGAAGCCATTAGGCATGATGTAATTGTATCAATAGTTACAGCTGCTAAGAAAGACCTCTTGCTTGTCAATGATCATCTACTTAACTTTGTGAGAGAGCGAACACTTGACAAAAGGGTAAGCCATTGTAGGCCAATTATTTCAACTAATCATGAGTTTGAAAGTGGGCAATTTATTAAGTGTGCTAAAAATTCCTGTTTTTTAAAATCTCTCTAATTTTCTAGTTGCATATCCACATTCTAGGGTTGTGCTTCAGTATATCTAAGGCCAATTAATGTGCACCAACCTTTAAGAACTGCATGGAGGTGGCTGCTCCCAGTGCGGTTGTCTCGGCACAGTACTGCACATTTCTGATGAGGAATTATAGGTAACAGAGCCCTGGAATGCCTCTGTGATTGCTGGGAAGGTGCATAGTGTTCTGTGGTACGTCCTGTGGGGAAAGGACTGTACCTTCCAGCTATCCCCGTGTGCCTTTCTGGCCATTGCAGGTGCAGGTCAGGGTTCTGCTTCCCATAAAGGAGTACTGCAGAGACATGGCCATGCTGGGAGAAGCTGCCTCCATGTGGTTCTGAAGGGGTGGTGAGCATATTCAGTTTTTGACATTCCAAAGCACAGACCTACTACGTACTATGGCAGCATGTGGTTTACATGCATATCTTTTGCATTTCCTAAATCATGGTACTGTACAATCATGAAACAAGTAAACCGTGCAGAGTTCCTCTTAAAATGCTAGGGGAAATGTGTGAACAGCTGTTATGTGATCAACACACAGATTTCCTGTAAAGTGTGCATATACATGTCTTATAGTAGGGAATTTGTAACTTATGAAGCAGTCTAATATCTGAGATTTATTTTATATTCTGGTTTATCCCTGGTAGTTCAAAGCAACTCAGTGGCTCGTTTGAGAAATCTCCTCAAGCCATAGTTAGTAGCCTAAACTATGGTTTGAACTTTCATTTGTACAGCAGGCAGAACATGGTTTAGAGCCATTTGTCTGCTTTTGTTTTTTATCTGCTCAACACTGAGCTTCGCAAGTTCACTCCTATTTCCATGGTTCAGCAACCCTTTCAGAGAGGGCAAAAGCAATAAGTTCAGTTTGTTAAATAGGTTGTCAATTCAGGTGTAATGGCAAACTATTGCTAATGCAAACTGTGGTTTGGAAACCAGCTTCCAAATATGGTTTGATATCATGGTTTGTGAGTGCCACAAACGTGGTTCAGATATGTTAAACCCTTTTTTACTACTATGAGAATGAGTAGCTGTGCGTTGAGTCTCAATGAAGTCTGCAGTGCATTTTTCTAAAAATGATTGCAGCCCTGTACCCAGTCTTGGAACATCAGTTGCAAAGGTGCAAAGGAGGGCAGGAGAGAGTGGGGCAGGAGGGTGAGAGAGAGAGTGGGGCAGGAGAGAGGGGCAGGACGGTGGGGGGGGAAGGAGGGTGAGAGAGAGAGAGAGAGTGGGGTAGGAGGGGAAAGGAGGGTGAGAGAGAGTGGGGAAGGAGGATGAGAGAAAGTTGGGCGGGAGGGTGGGCAAGAAAGAGTGGGGTGGGGGAGGGGGCAAGAGAGTGGGGCAGGAGGGAGGGGAAGGGGCAAGAGAGAGTGGGGCAGGAGCAAGGGAGGGGAGGGAGAGTGGGGCAGGAGGGAGGGGGGAACAGCCGGCCCCAAAGAGCTCACAGATGCTCTTTGCGGGTCAGCTAGTATATTGTTATATTCCTTGAAGAACAGCTTTACTTGAAGCGATATGGTAGTAAACTTCTGTGTATGGTGTTTTTTTGAAATGTTTAAAATGGCATATTTTGAAAATATATGTATCTTTGAAGTTTTAAGCCTGGTGTGTGTATATATATATATTTTTAGTGGAGAGTGAGAAAAGAAGCTATGATGGGACTTGCACAGATATACAAGAAATATTCATTGCAGTCAGAAGCTGGAAAAGAAGCTGCAAAACAGATTGCTTGGATAAAAGACAAGCTGCTGCATATATATTATCAAAACAGTATTGATGATCGGTAGGTTGACTTGAGTGTTCATCTTCCTTTGTGTCCAAAATATTATCAAATGCCAAATAGTGGTGAAGGAAGGAAAGGTTTGGGCAACAATCAAGAGCATACAACTCCATGCACTCAGGAAGGAGCATTGTATTGGTGTTCTTCAAACACCAGCCCCCAAGCTGCACAGCAAACTGCTTTTCAAACTGGGAAAACTAAACTTTTACATCCTTGGCCATTAACTGAAACAGCACTCTGGATTGTGGCCTTCGTGTTTTCTTATTGTATCCCGACTCTCAATCTACACAGTCTTGTTTTATCAAATGGATTTTTTTTTTAAAAAGCCTGTGTTGCTATAGATATTGTGATTTTTTTTTGTCATAAACTGCCCAGAGATGCAAGTTTTGGGCAGTATAAAAATATGTTAAATAAATAAAAAAATAGATAAAATACAGGCAAATTAAAATTAATTAAAACTGTTCTTCTGTATAGCTAATGGGATATGATTGATCTTAGGAACAGATTTTCATGGGACTTTTGATGGAAATGGAGATTGGTGAAAATCTATTGTCCTTGTAGTCATGTTACAAGCAGATACAACCCTTTATTCAAAATTTAGACTTCATTACACTACACTTTATCTTAGCCAAAAGACTGAGAAGCGATCAGATTGTTTTGATCGGTAGGGGGCGACATCAGTGAATCTTTTCAGTGTCGTACCCTGATTTTGATTGATTTATTTTAATAACTGTTAATTTTTCTGTTACAAAACTGAAGCTGCTTATTGATTATCTTCTTCTTTTAGACTGCTGGTTGAACGGATCTTTGCTCAGTACATGGTACCTCACAATTTGGAAACAAATGAAAGAATGAAATGTTTATACTACCTTTATGCAACCCTGGATTCAAATGCTGTTAAGTACGTTTCATACAACAAATATGAAGCTAATGCAATTCTTGCAACACTAATGTTGTTGATAATTTTGGTTAAGGATTTATGCTTGACTAATGTACATCTTGATACCAGTACACACTATCCTAGTATTCTTGCCTTAGTTGCTTTCACAATGAAATGAGCTTATATTTTATCTTTTTCATTTATAAAATAAATATTTTATATACCAAGCACTATGTAAGTGCCATTATATAACATTTCCAGCTGAAACTATTACACTTCCAGCTGAAACTACTTGAATTGAAGCATTCAATTCAGGTAGTACAAGTTGCCACCTACTGTATTATAGGACATAACCACAGTTTCAGTGGTTAGGTCCCCTAATAGTTGGCAACTTGTATTAACTGAATTGAATGCTTCAGCCAGAGGCTTTCAGCCATAACAGAAAAAGCATGAAAAACAAGTGTAACATAGCAAGATCTATGGCCAGAGTCTTGAGAAGAAGCCACAATACTGCAGTCACTAATATTGTAGTAGTGTGTTAATATATCTATTGTTTCTTTCTTGAATTTGAAAAGAGAAAAGTGGACATAGTTTCATAGTAGTATTTTCCTGAATATATGCTTCTATTTTAATTGCAGCTCTTCTTTCTCAAAGAACCTTATAAATATGTTTAGGCTGGAACTGGCTGGAAACTAGTTTATTTCTCTCTGCTGCTGGGAACTGCTTTACAATATTCCTATAATTAATTTGGTTCTAGCCTGCTTTACTATCTTCAGTTGTGAATTTTCAGTTCTGATATGCATTCAGTAGCCAAAAGTTCATATATCACAATCAGTTCCAATTAGACATTCATTAATGATAAGTTTTGTTTGTCTTCTAATTGGTGCTAAATCTCTGGGCAGCCTCTGCTTAGTGAATAATAATAATTAAGGGTTTAAGCCCCTAATAGGGGATCTGGAATTTCCTGGGTGGGATGATATTTAATTGTCCATACTTTAGGGTAGGGGTAGGCAACCTTGGCTCTCCAGTTGTTGTTGAACTACAACTCCCATTATTCCTGTCATCCCATTATTGTGGCTGGGCATGATGGAAATTGTAGTTCAACAACAGCTGGAGAGCCAAGGTTGCCTACCTCTTCTTTAGGGAGCTGTCTTCTAACTTCTGAAGCATGAAAAAAATGCAAAATAGTTTTTCCAGTACTTGTGCAGTATTAAAGAAGTTTTAGCCTCTTCTTGGCATCTATAGACAAAACAGAATGCCCTAATGATTGTAACGTTTGTCATATGCTAAGTTGAGAAATATTTTATTGTAAAACCTTGGATTTTTAAGCCTAATACTGTCTGTGAGAATAATGATTATTTTAAGGAAACCTTCATATTTATTGATAGTGTAATAAATTAGAAGTGAGAGACACATTTATATCTTTACCTATACTTCCCGCCACAATAAGGTGCATCTGATGCAGATGGAAAATGGACTCTTTGAAAACTACGGCTTGCAAATCAAGAACCAGATTTGGAATAGTGCATTTTTTCCCATCTTTTCAGATTGTATCCTAACTGCTTCCCTTGACATTAACTGTGGCTTAAAGTTACATGTACATAAGCAACTTACAATATATGTTTGATTTGTTGTAATGTTTTTATTAAGATTTTGATATTAGGTTTTTAAGATAGGCATTGGGGTTTATAATTTTTATTTATTTGTTCGATTTCTTGATCACCCTTAGAGAATAGCTTAGGTTTTGTTTTAGAACAGAAAGGTAGGATATAAATGTTTTAATAAATTATAATTAGATTTCCTTATAGTCATTGAACAACTTCCAAATCAGATAGCCATGACTAAGGAACACTGAAATGAATGAAATAAGTTACTAATGACTAATTAAGTTCCATGAATTTCAGTGGAGTTTAGTCATGACTACCTTAGACTGGATGTTGTCCATGGTTTGCAACCCCATTTCAAATTCTGACTTTTGAATTACTTATGCTTAGATTTAACCATGATTATGTTTCTGTGACTAGCTCTCAACCATTGTTTTCAGGAAGCCAGTATTGCATCTGCACCAGACCATATTGCCTCAAATTAATAGATGTCTAAAATGTGCACAGCTCAATTATTCAATTGTTTTGTTAGGCAATCAGGAGGAGTAGATCTATCGGATCTCTGTTCTTGTTGACTGTACAGCTTTCTAATTTTACTCAATTTTAAAGATGAATGCCATCCTATATTAGCTTTTTCTAGTAGTTCAGCTGAAGATCTTTAGTTCATTAGGCCTTGGATACAAGGCTGGCTGAATTGTTTCTTGGGCATTTCTTATCATGTATAACATTTTACATAGTTCTTCAAGTTGCAATGATTACTACTATGTCAATTTATTACTATTTTATTTTAACAATCAGGGCATTGAATGAAATGTGGAAATGTCAAAATCTGCTGCGCCACCAAGTAAAAGATTTGGTTGACTTAATCAAACAGCCTAAAGTAAGTTTTTATTTACCTTTTTGCATTTTGCTCATATAGTAAAATTGTTTAGGACTTCAACTTGAGTTAGTCCCCCTGCCTGCCCCATCTCCAGTGATAGCATGGTTTGTGGCAAAACTGAAAAATGATGGAAATGAACATCTTAACATTTTATTTTATCTTAAACATTTTTTAAAGCTTAATTCTGGAAGTGTTGAAACAATTTATTTACATTTAATTACTTTAGAAAGTCAAGTATTACACTGCAGTTCAAAAATGACAGGTCTTTTTTAAAAAACTGCAAAATGAATTTTTAAGTTTCTAAGCCACTCAGCACAGTTTAACTTCAACCCATTTACCAATTGTGCTCCTAATATGTCAGTAAATACTATAGTATCCTGATAAGAGAGGCAGGTATTCTAGAAAATAAGAGCAATTTTTGATATACAAAAGTTGGCTGTGTAGACACCAATTTTGTACTTCTTGGAACAGCCTCAATTTGAATTTTTCTTTACTCAGTTTATATATATATGGAAGTATTTTAAAACATTACTAGAAGCAAGAGAGGCCGCAAGTGCGGATGCAAATATCCCAGTCCATAAAACCACAGTTTGTGGGACTGGGAACAAGTGCTGTGCCTGCACACTCCCTCTTCCTCTCATATGTCCAACTAACTGCAAGTGGCAAGTATCCTGACTTCTTAAACTGGAGTTTCCTGTGATATCCAAGTGCAGAAACTGATTTAAGCACATCATATAAAACAGATCAACCTGTGGGTTTGATATCCTGGTTTGTATAGAGTGTTTAAAACCAGAATTTCTTAATTTAGTCGACATGGAACACCCTGGTTTAAGAAACTAGGATACTTTCGTTTTAGTTCAGGGGTGTCAAATTCAATTGGGTGGTGGGCCAGATTTGATTCTAATGCAGCTCCAGTGGGGCGGGGGGAGACATAGTCTAGAGCGGCCTGTTTCCTCACACTTGCCTTACGCCCACCTTCTGTCTTCCCCCCTTCTTTCGCTCACTCTCTTCCTTTCTCCTTCTCTTTCCACTCCTGCTTGCCCTGCCACTTAAATTAGCAGAATGCACTACTTTTTATACCAGAATATGCTCAGTGAAAGGTTGAAATAGTTTTTTTGTTTTGTATATTAGAAGAAACTAGCCAGCCCCGCACAGAGCATCTGTGCGCTCTTTGGGGCCAGCAGTTAGCTCTTCCCACCCCCCCACCTTCTGCCCCAGTCTCCGCTTCTGGGCCCAGCCGCCTCTCCTCCCCACCACCACTTCTGCCCCCCCCACTTTATTTCCCCCCTCTGGGCCTTGCCTCCTTGGCCTTGCCTCCGCTGTCACGGCGACCAGTCCTGGGTGCGCCTCAGCCAATCAGGCACGTTCGTTGTTGAGCCAATCAGGTGAGCACTGGGCACGCCAAGGAGAATTCTAATAGAAGATTCTGAACATAACCATCATATTTTAGCTGCTGTTCTCAGTGTATTTATAACTCTCAATAATTAGATCAATAATTCCAAAACAACATCATGCCCGAAGAAGAGCAAAACCTCTCTTCCCCCTCGCTTACCCTCCACCCCTTCCCTTACCCTCCACCCACCCTTCCTTCTTTCTCTTTCTCCCTCCCTCTCTTGCTGAGAGAAAAAAACGCCCCATGTAATCTTCTGACTTAGTCTTTTTCTCCTCTCTTCCTTTCCTGGGCTAGCACTTCATGTGCTGAAAAGCCCATTACGAGAAAGGAGGAGGGGAGGAGTGTGGCAGCAACAGAGGAAGGAAGCAACCCATGGCTTCCACTTCTGAAGGAAGGAAGAAGAGCAAGCGCAGTGGTGGGGGGAGGAGATGTGGCGGTGGTGGCAGTATGTCTTAGAGCCAGGGAAGAAATGCTGCCACTTTGACACATGGTGGCTGGAGGAAATGTGGCAGTTGCTTGTCCTGGGGCAATTCAGGGGCCGGTCTATTGAACTCTATGGGCTGGCAGTTTGACACCCCTGGTTTAGTTGGTCATGTGAGGAAGAGAGAGGAAGGAGAATTGTAAAGTCTGCAATCGGCCATAGAGTGTTTACAATAGTATATATGCTGGAAATTTTTAATAAAGAACTCTTTCATTTGAAAGGAGACAGAACAGCCATGCTGCCTGGAAGTGATCCATTGTCGTCATGATAAATGGGTTACTGCGCCTGCGCAGGGACCTCCCGGATGAATTAATTAGCTCCTCTCTGGCATCCCTCCCTGCTGTGCATGTGCTCAGTGCCTTTTCCTGGCATTCGGGTGCCTTTTTAATTCAGTTTCTTTTCGATATCTGATGCATTGATACCTGTGGGTTGTTGCTCTTCAGTTAGAAAAGAAAAGCTTTATTTCAGACAAACTTGACACTGTGTGTTGATCTACGGACTGTAGTTGACTACTCTTTGTTTTCTGGACGTCGGACTTGGTTGCTTGGATTTCTTTCGGCTTTGCCGTTAGAATGGAGGGAAAGGAGAGAGAAAAGACTACCTTTAAACGCTGCTCTCAGTCTAGAGTGAAATTGCCTTCTACTCATAAGTATGACCTTTGTTTGCTGCGCTTGGGTGAACAGCATGTTCCTATCTCCTGTAGGAGTTGCAGATGGTTTTCAAAACCAACTTTGAAAAATCAATCATTGTGCCTCAGGGCGGTATGGAGATGCGCTGCGTCTGCCAAGTCCGGAATTGACATCGAGATCAATGTATATGGGCTCGGCACTGAAATCGGCATCAACAACTTCGATGTTGGAGTCAGGGTCTGTGCGTGCACAATCAAAAACGCTGCTGGACGATCCTGAAGAGATTGTCTTTAAAAAGCCTAAGAGTTCTAATGCTGGGCATAAAAAACAAGCGGCACCATGTGTTTTTGGATGCTGACTCTCCACCACTGAAGAAGCACAAGTTGAAGTCACTGCATCCATCGAGATTGAGGATGCCCTCGCCTTCGACAGCTCAACATAGAGATGCTTCGACATTGCAACGTCCTTCGGTACCAAAGCCTTCAACATCGAGGGATAAGCTCCACCGAGCTTCCATTGTATACTTTGACATCAGTGTTCTTGCTAACCTCAAGTGCGACCTCGATGCCTATCACGATCTTCACCTCGTCGGTATCGACAGTCAATACCGAGCTTGGAAATTTGCTGCAGAATGTTCTGAGTTCGCCATTGGCAACCATGACACTACATTCTTACAAGCAAGCCATTGTCCTTATCTCCAGCGCAGATGCCAATGAGGTCTCTTCTTCTGCTGTTTGATACGAATGATGACACCTTTTTGGACCAGAGCACTGCTAAGTTTCTTATGAGTATGTTGGATTCTTCAACAAGCACTCCTTCTGGTTCAACCTTTCAGGGCTTTCTGAGTGGCTTTCTGGATCTTGACTCAGATGCTGTAGAAGACTCTGCTCCTAACATCCCCTCTATGTCACCATTTGGCATTTCCACGACTAGACCCAGTTTTTCATCTTTCCAGCTGGTGCGACCTCCTACTGAGATGGTCACACTGCGACATTGTGGAGGCCCACATCTACTTCTGTGCCCTCTCAACCATTTATGCCACAAAGGGACCCTCTGCATGTGTGTGGATTCTGGCACACTTTTTCTCCAGCTACGCAACTAGATTTTGCGGAATTTCAACTGTGGAAAGCTCAGCATCTGCTACAGAGCCAAGTTGCAAGGCAGTCAGTTGGACCTGTTCAACACTGTGTCATTCCTTCTCAGCCTGTGGCACCTTTGCTACCTCAGCCTGCTACTGTGGCTGCCATGGGAATCAGGAAGTTAAGACTATACCTGTTCTGGTAGGGGTACCAGTAGTGCCTGCGGCACCTTCAGTACCTCCTCCGCCTCCACCTGCTGGGGATGCTTCGCAACCACTTCCCCCGTTATTGCCGGCAGATGATCATGTGCCCATTCCAGAGGAACCTCATGCACAAACTGTCTCCTCTTATGACTCCTCTGATTCTTCTGACCCGGACACAAATGGTGAGGGTAAGGGCCTGGGGCATCCTTCTGATCCACCTTTTGATGTGCCCCAAAATGGTCCACCTCGCCTAATGAGGAGTTAAAGTCCTATACTAAGATGATACAACAAATGGCAGAGTTACTGGGTCTGGAGATCAAGTGTCCAGCTGCCGATGTGGAAGACCCTATCTACAAAATGAGGGCCACTGTGCAATCCACGCAACCTATCGCTTTACTCATGTTGCCTGTTATTGCAAAGGCCACTAAGGCGACGCGGGAGATCCTGCAAACCTCCACTCCTACATCAAAACATCTGGAGAGTTTGTACCAAATTAACGAAGATAACAACTCTTAACTTTTAAAACATCCTAATCCAAACTCTTTAGTAATAGGCTGCGCTTCCTTGTCTAAATCATGTCATCGTCACACAACCCCTTCAGATAAAGAAGGGTGGAGACTCGACACGTTTTGGGGTGTCACATTTATTTGACTTCTAGCCTATCTATTTGCATTGCGAATGATGCGGCCTGCATGGCCCATTACAACTATTGTCTCTGGGACTGTCTGCAAAAGGAGGCTTCTACACTCCAGCCAAAGGAATTTGTAAAGAGATATGAGGAAGTGCTTAGCAAATAGCTGAACTTACCAGACAGCAGTCGAGCATGTTTAAACACCTGGCTGAAACCGAATCCAGGACAATGACTACGGCGGTATCTCTCAGACGTCATGCCTAGTTGTGCTCTTCTACACTATAGAACAATATGAGGGGACCTTATTGAAACTTTGCCATTCGGTGATAAAGGTCTCTTTAATGAAACTACAGATACGATTATGGAGATGTTTAAAAAGTCTAAATTCATGGTGAAGAATCTTGTCTTTTTGTCCTCTTTCTTGGTGACTCAAGGCTCTTCTCGGTACCGTAACTACAATCGCCAGTGGTCTGGCTTCTGGTACCAAGAACGAAAAGATTTTTAAAAGCAATATATAAGCCGTATCATAAAAAGGGATATGGCCAAATGAATAAAAATCAGGCAGACGTCCTGGGAAGGATGCGGCCAACCAGTCCCTTTGATTCCTCACATTGTCCACCGCAACTGCCAAGGCTTTAAACACCAATGTACTGGCTGTCAGTGGCATGCCTTCAATTACTCCTTTGCAACCAAGTGTCATCAGACTAGACGGTCATGCTTTGGCATGGCACCAGATTACGTAAGATCAGTGGGTCCTAAGAATTAGCGACACTGGTTACGCAATAGAGTTCAAAACTTTGCCAAACTTTGAGGTCATGAAAATAACTCCCCCAACTCTCGCTTTGTTGAAGAATTACAAACTTTGTTGGAGAAGGGAGTTATAGTGCCAATGCAGTGGACTGACTAGCTGAAGGGATTCTATTCCTGTTACTTCCTCATCCCGAAGCAGGACAGCAGAATCAGCGTGATTCTAGATCTCCAAAGTCTCAATCAGTTCATTGATATGTGCAAATTCCATATGACAAAGCTGCAAGGAATTCTTCCATTCCTTGACGAGGAGTGGCATGCTATGTTAGATCTCAAAGATGCATATTTGCATATTGAAATTCAACACATCCACTGGAAGTATTTGAGGTTTGCAGTAGGAAGTTCAGTATTCCAGTACAGAGTCCTGCCCTTCAGCTTGTCTGTGGCACCAAGGGTGTTTACCAAATGTATGTTGCAATTGTGGCTCACTTGCAAACACAAGTTATTGTTCTGTTCCTTTTCCTGGATGACTAGCTCCTGGTGCATCAAGACAGGTCAGAGTTGGAGTCTCAGATCCAGTGTGTCTTGCGACTGTTGGAGGACTTGGGGGTCCAGGTCAATTGGGCCAAGTCGAAGCTGCGACCCACAAAATCAATAGACTACATTGGAGCCGTATTGGATACACAAGACAAAGAGGGCGTACTTATTGAAAGATTGGTACTTTCATATTTCTGCTCTAGTGGTGACATTTGAAGGCCAGCTGCGGCAGTGAGCCGAGCAGGTCCAAAGATTGTTTGCTCTGATGGCCGCGTGCAAGGCGACTGTCCACCATACTCGTCTGCATATGTGGCAACTACAGCTATGGTTTCTGCAATCGTTCTGCCCAAACGTTGACAGTCAGCGGATGCTGCTGGATGTCCCCCCCCTCTCCACCCTGTGCTAAAATCTTTGCAGTGGTGGAAAGTGTGGGCCAACCTTCTTTAAGGCATACCTTTCAAACCTCCCGCTCTGACAAATGAGTCACAACAGATGCCTCTCTGTCAGGGTGGGGGACACATTGTGGAAGTAGCCAAACTCAAGGTTTGTGGACGACGCAGCAGCAAAGGATACACATCAGCTTCCTGGAGCTGATGGCAGTGTTTCTGGCTTTGAAGCCCTTTGCGCCACTAATACGAGATACAGCTGCAAATAGACAAAACTATGGTGATTGCCTATGTCAGTTGTCAGGGAGGCATGGTTTCACTTTTGCTATGTGCTCTAAGCACACAACTCTGGAATTGGTGCATATCCAGAAAGGTATTTCTGATTGCCATGCACATCAAGGGCATGGAGAACATCTTAGAGGATGATGTGAGCAGAACATTCAAAAATTAACATCACGAATGGGAGCTCAAACTAGCATGTCTGGACCATCTGACCACCTGGTGGGGTGTCCCTCAGGTGGATATATTTGCATAGGAGAAGAACAAAAAATTCCTGTGGTTCTGTTGTAGAGCGGGCATTGGGCACGCAGCTCTGGGGGATACCTTTTATCACAACTGGGACAGAGGCCTGCTATATATGTTCCATCCGCTGCCCCTACTTAACAGGATAGTGGACAAATTGATACGAGACAATGTAAAAGCAGTTTTGGGGATACCATGGTGGCCCTTCCAGCCATGTTTTGCATTGCTACTCAGACTGACGGGGAACACCTATTGCCATTTATCTCTCAATTCCAATCTGCTAACAAGAGACGAAGGGTGGAGATTGCACCCAGCCCTGCAGACGCTGCAGCTGACGGTGTGGAAGGGCAGCTATTGAAGAGAATCCTAGTGAACAGCTGTAAAACCTCAATGAGGAAAAGTTACACTAGCAAATGGAAACATCTCACCTGTTATGCTACAAATCATGGATTTGACCCGTTCAGAGCTTCTACAGATCAGGTCCTGCTATATGTTATTAACCTGAAGGAATCTGGACTGGTGTACGTGTCCTTGCAAATACACCTTGCTGCTGTTTCAGCTAAGCACAAGGGTTGTCAGGGTAGGACAGCATTCTCCCATCTTCGATGCAAGAAGTTTTTGTGTAGCATCAATAATCTTTATTCTCCTATACGTCACCCAGGTGAACAGCAGTATCTGTCCCTGGTGCTGGCCTTACTGGTGGAACCTCCCTTTGAGCCACTTCAGTAAAGTGAGTTTGCAATATTTAACACTCAAGACTGGGTTTTTGATCATTATAACTACTGACTGTTGTGTAAGTGAACTGACAGCTTTGAGGGCAGGTGCACCGTATATGCAGTTCTTCTCCAACAAGGTGGTTATGCGTACTGATCCATCTTTCTTACCGAAAGTGGTGACCGACTTCCGCTTGAATCAAAACATTGTACTTCCATCATTGTTTCAGGAGCCTGAAAAGTGACTGGAGTGGACCTTACATTCGTTCGATGTCAGGCAGTGCCTTCTCTATTACTTCCAAAAGATGAAGGACTTCAGCGTATGAAGATGCTCTTTGTATTGTTTAAAGGCAAGAACAAAGGCAGGTCTGTTTTGAGACAGAGGTTCTCTCGTCGGTTTGTAGACCTCATATTCTTGGCTTACAAGTTACAGAACCTACAACCACCGAAAGTGGTGAAAGCGCACTCCGCGAGAGCATATGCGATTTCTGCTGCACACCTTTCTGGACTCCGTTTCAAGGATTTGTGTGCAGCTGCTACCTGGACTACACATTTGCCTTTCATAAAGCACTATGCCATAGACTTGAGTATAGCTGCAGAAGCTAAGTTTGGAAGAGAGGTACTGAAGAGAGTTCTGGAGTAGTGGGTGAAACGGCTGCACCCTCCGCCAAAGGGAGAGAAGCTGTATAGTCACCTATTTCTCATGATGACAATGGATTCACTTCCAGATAAACAGGTTGCTTACCTGTAACTGAAGATCTAGAGGTGACCATTGTCAGTCATGGGACAACCTGTACCTCCCTGCTGCAGCTTTCTATAGGTGAAGATACTTACCTGTTTGGAGAGTTTGTTGGACATGTCTGAGATTGTCTGACGATCAGGCGCTCTGCAAGAAACTGAATTATAATGGTGCCAAACTGTCGGGAAAAGGAAGGCACTGAGCACATGCACAGCAGGGAGGAGCGCCAGAGGGGAGCTAATTAATCAATTGGGGAACTACCAGTGCAGGCGCAGTAACCCATTTCTCATGACTGACAACGGATCACCTCCAGATCATAAGTTACGGGTAAGCAACCTGTTTATCTTTAATGGAAGAATAAATGATATTGCCAACTAATTTTCTTGGATCTGTTGTAAAGAGCATCTTCCTTCTAGGAATTTTTTCATATTCATATACAGGTTTAATATACTAGGGAATGCTGAGATCAGAGTTGAAAAACAAATATAAACAAAATTACTTTGACTTCAAATGAAAAGGATAATGGTAGTTGGCTAATGAACTGTTATAGGCAAGGTTCAGAAAGCCTTATGTGCAATGATGCCCACTGCATCATTCTTGCATCATAAGTATATGTGAAACTTCTTGAAAACTATTCTGACGCTTTTTCTTGAAAATCTCCTCTCGTGCCTCTAGGCTTTTTGGGTTTTCTGCCTTAGTGTAATAAAGATGTTTATAACTCACCTGGAGGCAAAGAGGCCCGTTTCAGGTCCATTATAACCCAAACATTGTGTTGAGTTTGATTTGCTCATAGCTCTTGCCGTCTATGCTTGAATTTGTCCTGTCTCAGGGTCAAACTTGTGAAAACTTTAAAAATTCTGATGCCATTCAAGATAAGAATCTTGCTGCTAGCAGGCTCCAGTTTTTTCGTTTGGCCACAGGCACTCCTTGAATATAAGTTACTAGCCAACCGGCACAGAGCATCTGTGCAGTCTTTGGGGCTGGCTGTTCCCCCTTTCCTCCTGCCCCACTCCCCTTCTCTCCCTCCCTTCTGCCCCATACTCTTGCCCCTCTTCCCCTCCATCCCTCACGGTCTCTTGCCCTCCCCCTCCCCACTACACTTTCTTGCCCTCCTCCATGCTCTCCTCCCACTACGGCCAAAAAGAGCCCCGCCGCCACCGTTCCTCCTCCTGGGTGGCGAACAGGGAAGTTCTGCTGCCTGGTTCCTGCCCTCCCCAGCCTCCCACAGCTGGCCGAGAGCCACCTCTGCAGCCAGGCCTAGCGCCTTCGTGGCCTGGCCTGCCACCACCTCGCCCCCCTGGCCGGGCCTGCCGCCGCGCCAAGTGCCGCCTTCGTGGCCCGCTGCCGCCGCTTGCCAGAGAAGTAGGCGGCCCCCTCCCCCACCTTCTGTCCCCGTCTCCAGGAGGGCACAGGCCCAGGCTGCTGGGCCGAGTGCCGCGGCTGGGCTCACCACCACCTTGCCTCTGTAGGCCGGGCCTTGCCGCCGCCCGGCTGCCCAATTCTCCTGGCTGCGCCAGCCAATCAGGCATCTCGCTGCCCAGCCAATCAGCTGGGCCGCCGGGACACACATTCAAAGGACACCCGGGAGAAATCTCTCTCTCTCTCTCTCTCTCTCTCTCTCTCTCTCTCTCTCTCTGCGAGTAAGCATACTGGTTTATGGTTTGTTTTTTTTAATTATTGCCCTATCTGAGCAGGTGACCTTCGTGCTGGTGGTTGTTGCAATACTTTGTTTCTTCATAAGCTTTTTGTGTACAGCATCCAGGTTTTTATCTGGGCACTTCACAAAGATTATTTCTTTAACTCTAAGGCAGAATTACACTTGTTTTCACAAACAAGATAGCTTAACATCTAAATACAATTTTAAAAAAATTCCAAAGGTGCTTAGAAAATAAAGAGAAGAGGGGTGACTATTAGGATAATATTGAAAATGGTTTTTTGTTTCTTAAAATAAAGACAATTAAAGGAGAACATTTATTCATTCATTCATACATTTTTACATTTATATCCCGCTCTTCCTCCAAGGAGCCCAGAGCGGTGTAGTACATACTTACATGGTGTACATTTATTCTTCGCCAACCACAAGGATTCAATTCTGGCAAAACCTTGCCATTGGCAAATTTGCGGTTGGATAGCAATTGAAATCAAGGGGAATCTCAGGGGGTTAGGGGACCTGCAGTCGCAAAAAGACCAAAAAAAACAGAGAGCACAAAAAAGTGCCAAAACCCACCCAGAATCGCTTAAAAACACCAAGAAAGAGCAAGAGGAGTGAGCAAATTGAACCTCTGGAAATGTTTGAACCCCCACAAAATCTCTTGAAGGCAATTTTGAACCCCCCAAACCCCCTCAAAATCACTTTAAATCATGAGGAATTGGCAGGGTCAGCAAGAGGAATGAGTGAATTGAACCTCTGAACCCCCCAAAACTGCAGAAACACCCCCCCATCATTTAAAAAAACCTCACCAAGTCGCAGATACTCAGGTTGCGTTTGGTGAGACTGGTCACAATTTCCCAGTCACGGATACTCAAAACCACCATTGGCGAGGGATGACTGTATATCGACTTATAAAATTATGCATAATATGGAGAAAGTGAGGAAAAAGGGATTTTTTAAAAAAATGATGCTAAATCTCGAGGTCACCCAATGAAATGTGATTGGTGGTAGATTCAGGAGAAGTCGAAGAAACTACAACTCACAGCATATAATATAAGTAATTCACTGCCACAAGATGCGGTGATGTGAATTGCTTTAGGTGGCTTTGAAAGGAAATTGGACAAATCAATGGAAAATAAGTCTTTCACCCATTGTTAGTCATGATAATCAGCTACAACTCCCATGATAACCAAACAGAACCTCCATGTTGAGAAGCAGTATGCCACCAAATACCACTTACTGAAAGGCAACAGTGTGGAAGGTCTGTTGCCTTCATTTCCTGCTTGAGAACTTCCCAGCTGGTGGTTATAGTAAACAGGATGCTGGATTAGATAGAGCTTTTGGTTTGATCTAAGAGGGCTCCTCTTATAAAAAAAATTTTTTGTACTTCTCAGGGAGCAAAGCGTTCGCAATAAAATGTCTTTCTGCAGTTGCTATGTCTTGGCTTTCTTTCAGGTAGTTGGCAATCAAGCATCTCTTGGGCTAGTATTAACATAACCTTTATTAGTTCGTTTCACTCTTGTGAGACATGCTAATGCAAACTGTTAGTGCTTCCATAGGAATTATTGACCTTAGTCTTGCCTTTCTTTACTCCCAAGAAGATCTAATGAAAATCACTCCTGTATTTCAAATTACCCAGGGTGACAATACGATGTAGCAATGCTCTGTTGTTTATGGATGGATGTACAGCTAGATGTTTATCTGGATAGTCTGTGCAATTCAGAGAGTTGTTTTGGGAAATATTTCTTGCCTCCCAGTTAAGAAAGTTACTCCTGTCTGTCTGTTTCTCTATCTATTTATCTATCACATTTCTGTACCACCTGACATGAAGGTTTTACACAAGGTAAAGCAACAAATACAAAAACAGGATAAAACGATTAAAATTGATATAAAAACAATTACCAAATCAATCTCTGTGAGACCGCCCTGAGCCATTTTTGGAAGGGTGGTATAGAAATCGAATGAATGAATGAATTAAAATTAATTAAAAGCCTGAGAAAACAGGTGCATCTTAAGGGAATTCTTAAAAACAGCCAGAGATGGAGAAACACTTATTTTAACAGGGGGTGTTTTCCAGCACCCTGGACCAGTCAGAGAATGCCCAGTCCCGAGTAGCCATGTGGAATTCCATACATTAATGCCCGCTTTGCAGAGCAACAGTCTCCAAGTGACAATATCTGGAATCTGCCAGAGAAGTAAGAATGGAACCACTGTAAAACAGTGCCACCCAATCTCGACTCCCTCAGGGGATCCAAAAGGATACCATGGTCGATAGTATAGAAAGCCTCCGAGAGATCCAAAAGGATCAACAGAGTCACTCTCCCTCTGCCAATACCCAATTGAAGATCATCCATTAGGCCAACCAAGGTAGTCTCAACCCCCATAGCCCACCCCCAAGCCAGTCTGAAATGGGTCTAAATCAGGCCTGCTCAACTTTGGCCCCCAGCTGTTTTTGGACTACAATTCGCATAATCCCCAGCCACAGTGGCCAATAGCCCAGAATTATGGGTGTTGTAGGCCAACATCTGCAGGATGGCCAAAGTTGAGCAGCCCTGGTCTAGGTAATCTGTTTCCTCCAAGACTGCCTGGAGTGGAGAGGCCACCACCTTCTCAGTCTAGCTTGCCCAAACATGGAAGATTGGAAACAGGCTATCTCTGAGGGATCCAGTGTAGGTTTCTTCAAGTAAGGTCTAATAATAGTCTCTTTAGGTAAGGAGGGACCCTGCTCTCCCTCAGAAAAACATTTATGTAGCAGACCCTCTTTGATTGTACTATTGGCAGATGAAATTTTATTTATTTACTTATTTTATTTAACATATTTTTATACCGCCCAAAACTTATGTCTCTGAGCAGTTTACAACAAGATTAAAAAAGTAAAACATTAATTAAAAACAAAAACAAAAAATTTAAAAGCAAGAAATGTAAAACACAACTTAAAATTTTAAAACAATATTCTAAAAACATCATTAAAACAATCAAAACAATATCAGTTAAAAGCCTGGGTGAACAGATGCGTCTTTAAAGACTTTTTAAAAGTTGTCAGAGATGAGCCAAGTTGGGCAAGAGTCAAGAGAACAGGTGGTAGGACTACAGTCTGAAGCAGCTTGTCCACATCTTCAGGAGTCAGACTGAATATGATCCAGTATGATCCCATAAGTGGAGTTGCTGGACACCTCCCTGGTAGATTCTGCAATAAATGTAGAATCCAGTTCAGCCCGAATATGAGAGATTTTATCTTTTTAAAAAGTCATTTAAAATGCCACAGTGGGTGATCAAAGATTCCAAGTTCAAGGGGGAGGGGGCACGTACTAGCCCTCTCACAACCCTAGACAACTCTGATGGATGTTTGCGGAAGCAGAACCGCTGCTTTGCCACCCATATTGCCAGCGCATAGATCTTCAAATGTGCTCTGTGTTGTAATTTATCGGATTCACGCTGAGTCTGTCTCCACTTTCGCTCTAGTTGTCTACCTTGCTGCTTTAGCTCCCATAATTCTTCCGAATACCATGTTGCTAATTTTGAAGCAAGTAGTAGAGGATGCTTAGAGGGGTGTGCGTGTGTGTGTATGCACGCACGCTCACGCGCACACACACATGTATACATATATATGCAAGCTTTAAGACGTATATTGCACATCCCGTGGCACATGGCACATCTTGCAAGAGTTGTCCAGAGGAGAGAGAAGGCATGGAGCAGAGCTGAGGGGCAGACAGAGGGGCAGCTGCTGAGGAGGAGGCACTGCGTCAAGAAGGAAGGAAGAAGAAGAGACATTGAGCAGCGGCATCTGTCGCCCTGCTGAGTCTCCTTGCGAGGAGGATGGCCAGGGCAGAAGAGTGCACTGAGGGCCATCAGTGCAGGCCAGAAGGAAAGCCCCGATTTGGCTGTAGAGCTGGCCTAGGCCGCCATGATGCCACTCTCCCTGAGATGAGGGGAGAGGCTTGGGGATGGGGGGGAGTGGGGGGAGTGAGAGAGTGAGGTGAAGTGGTCCATCTATTTTCTTTCATCTCTGCGTGGAATGAGTTTTGTTCTGGGCGGCAGTATCAAGGCAGTGTGCGCGCACCTGCATTCAGAATGGGGCCTTCCTGATTCAGCCTGAGCAGGATCTAAATTGAATTGAGCTGACCTCAAAAAACTTGAGAGTGTGTGCACGTGCACACACCTTAGAGGGAACAGTGGTGAGGTGTTTGTGTGTGGGAGCGAGGTGTGTGTGTGGCGGGGGGAGCGACGTTTCGCCACCTCTGCTGCCATCCCGGATGGCAGGGGATGGCTTGAGAGGGGGAGGGGGGAAGGCAGGGCAGGGAGCCAGATTGTCTGGGGAGGGGCAAAAGATGGATAACTAGGGTGCAGATGTTCTGCGCAGGACCAGCTAGCAGTTAGTTGTTGCTCCATCTTAATCTGATGTTTGATTCTAAGACCAACAAAAGGGAGTATGACTTACGTTGTCCTGGTTCTATCTTGTCCTGTTTCTCCATAGTTACCCATGTGTGAATCAACATTGCACTAAACAGTTGGACTATTAGAACTTTCTAGAAATGTCAGGAATGTTTGATACCCTTAAATGTCTTCATAGCAGCAAAACTGTAATAATCACAACTCTGAAGGAACATGAGATCCAAATCTTTTTTTATCTAAATAAGTGATCTGAGCAGGCATTTTAAAAGCAGATTATGCCGAATTCTGACAGAAAAACTGTGCCCTATGCTGCCTGATTTTTCTGATAAGGAACTCAGGAGGTTAATTTTAAGTAATTGCCACATGTATGCTTAATTCTCTGGAAGACTTTACAGAATGCATCTGACATACTCCAAGAATAGTATTGGATTTAATTTCCTCTTAGTAATAGATCTAAATTGTTTGGGTTGTTTGTAGGCTGGAATGTGCTCCAGAACTTTTAACAATTGCATTTAGACATATTGTACAACATCCAGATTAGTCATGACTAAGCACCACTGAAATCTATAAAAGTCAGTCATCACTAATTTAATTCCCATTAATTTCAGTGGCACTTTCTCATAATTAACTTATACTGCTCATTAACTTCTGATAAGTCAACTTGCAGTTGGCTAAGAGCCGTGAGCAGCTGAAGAACTAACTCTCTATTTTAAAATGAACATTTCAAGTTAGTTTATATGGATGGGTGTAATGAAAGAATATTCTTGGCATCTATTTAGTATCAATCTGGTCAACTATAGCAGTGTTTCTCAAACCTTTTGGAGTCAAGGACCGCTAAATTCTTCGTGCAGCGTTTCAAGGACCGCTACATTCTTCATGCGCAGTTTCCCGACCAGGAGTTAGTAAAGGGGTTTCAAGTCTGTCTGTCTGTCTGTCTATCTATCAGACTTCTATACTGCCCAAAACTTGCATCTCTGGGCAGTTTAGAATGAAAATAATATAAGCATTAAAATAATAAAATTTGGAATCTTTTGCAAACATTGAATATTAGGGGTTCTTAACCTTGGGTCCCTCAGTTAAACTCCCATAACCCCCAACAACAATGGCATTTGGCCATTATGGCTGGGGATTATGGGAGTAGAAGTCCACCAACGTCTGGGTACCCAAGGTTGAGAACCCCTGAATCTAAAAGCCTGGGTGAACAAATTTGTCTCCAGTATGTCTGGAGTGGAGGTGCTTGTGATTACTCAATGGAGAGGGGATGTTGGGCCATTAGAAAAATTCAAAAGCTACATGGGGCCAATGAAAACAACATACAAGCAAGCCCCACTGATGCAAGAGGGAAACAGTGTTCCCTCTCAAGGCGCCTCGACCACAACAGGCAGCTGGGTTTCAATCAACCAACCTTTGGCTGCAAACAATGAGCATGCAAGAACCAGCAGCCCTTCAAGTGGCGCCCACTGCCATACTTTTTCCTCCATGCCCCCGCATCGCACACAGTTTGAAGCTGTAAAGATAGGGAATAAGATAGCTGTAGGAAGATCTCAGCAGCACGTGGAGGCAAGGCACAAGAAGGGTCCCATGCCTCCGTGATACTCTTCCTCTTCCGTGCCATGTGCAAAATTGAGGAAGTGAGTGCCTTGATTTCAGTTGGGGGTGGGTTGACTCCCAGTCAGGGACCGGCACTCAACCCTTCGGGGACCGGCAGCGGTCCAGGGACCGGTGGTTGAGAAACACTGAACTATAGTATTCCTAGATGTTTCATTGGCTGCTGTTTTTGAAATAGGGAGAGAGGCTAGAGGAGAGCATAACATGGGCTCCCATGGAGACCAGCCCTGGCCTGTGAGGACTCTTGGGACAGCCTCTCTCCGACCTTCCCAGGAGCACTGAAACACCTGTGTGCCCTGAGAAGAAGGCAAGAAAGGCCAGCGAGCTCTGAATGTCTTCGGCTCCTGAAAAGACCAACAGCTTGAGACAATGTTTTGTTAATCTTATGTAAAATTTCCTTGTTCTTTAATATTGTAAACTGCTTTGGGTGCTTTTGTCAAGGCAGAAAGGCGGTTCAAAAATTAAATAAGTAAGTAAGTAAGTCGGTCTTTCCCATGTTCTTCAGATAATCAAGGGGGAACTCCTCAAGCTTGACTACTTTATACAGGGTACACTGCTCTTTTCTGGCATGCCATTAATATTTCCCCTGTTTTAAAGGCAATTGTTAGTATGAGGAGCTGATATTGATAGCTTATTTTTATGGGGTACATAATCCAAATTACAATATAAACATAAAATAAAAACAACACTTTCACAGAATAAAATCAATTTAAAGTAATTCACAAAACAAAACAATTTTACAGAGTAAACAAATTAAGCTGTTTAAAATTAGTTTTAATTAAAAACTAAGAAAACAGGTGTGTCTTAAGGGTCTTTTTAAAAGCCATCAGAGATGGAGAAGCTCTTACTTTGAGTTCAAGAAGTGCATTCCAAAGCTCTGGGGAAGCCTCAGCAAAGGCCTGGCCCTGAGCTGTCACTATACGATCCGGTGGCAACCGTAACAGGACCTCCCCAGATGATCTTAATAGGCAGCAGCGATCAAAAGAAAAATGGCAACCATTTGCTCTGCTCTGGAATAGAACTACACCAAATGAAGTGGTGGGTTCTCAAGTATTATTAATGATGTAAATTAGTTTTTTAAAACTGAAAATTGGAATATGGAATTAAGTTATCCGGTGGGTTGGTTCTTAGTCTCTTTCTTTTTCATACTATTGTCATTTTTGGGTAATTGTTTCAAACTTACTGCTATTTATGTTAATTATAAATGCAGTGCTTTTATGTCTTTAAAAAACCTTCAACCCTCATATTGTTTCAAGAAATCTTTACAGTTTGCTTATTTAGTACCGGGATGGTGTTGGTGGGGAAATAGCTCTAGTAAATGGTTCAAACTAAGTTGGTTACTAAGGTATCAGCTTCCCATATTTCTGAGTAATATTTCAACTTAACTGTTATGAAATCTATTGCAGTGATTAAAACATATTAAATGTTTGGCTTTAACTAGTATCTTAAACTGTGCTGGTCTCTTTTTATAATCAGAGTTATTTAATATTTTATTTTGACCATGGCCGCAGTAACAAAAAGCAGTTTTTGTGAGTATAAGTGAACAGTACTGTACATGTTTTGGAAACTTTTCACTGCAGCTTTCCTGCTGACAAAGCAAGTAGTTACTGAAAAGTAGCTTGCCCTGTCAGCTCCTGGACATGTAGCAACAAAAGTTCAAACCTAAGTGCCCTTCAGGAGCTCCAAATCTTCTTTGTTTTAACTTTTTAACTATTTTTATGCTTATAGGTTAAAGGTGGGGGTGGGGAGTAACCCATCCTGTGGTTTATTTTTTTCAAATGGCTCAATCCTAATTTCTGTTGATCCCAAAGTTAATCTTGTTATAAGTGAATACATTTTGGATTGCAGTATATTACATCATAGTTGAAGAGAACCTGTGTACTCAAATTCTCTTGCTTTGTTTTAAAATCCCAACTTTATGTTGTATTTAACTTTCATATAATCAGGGAATGGTCTATCTTCCCTAAATGCCTGCCTGGAGGCGGTAATGGGCTGAATGAGGCATAACAAACTGAAGTTGAATAAGACGGAGATACTGACTGGGGGATTGGGACCTGAGAGATGGTTTAGATCTGCCTGTCCTGGATGGGGTTACACTCCCCCGGAAAGATCAGATACGTAGCTTGGGAGTGCTCCTGGATCCAAAACTCTCCCTGGTTTCTCAGGTTGAGGCAGTGGCCAGGACCGCTTTTTATCAGCTTCAGCTGATACGTCGGCTATGTCCATTTCTAGAGGTAAATGTCCTTAAAACAGTGGTACATATGCCGGTAATCTTCAGGCATGACTACTGTAATGCACTCTATGTTGGGCTGCCTTTGTACATAGTCTAGAAACTACAATTGGTACAGAATGCGGCAGCCAGATTGGTTTCTGGGACAACCCGAAGGGACCACATAACATCGAACTTTTGCATAGGCCCCAAAATGTTTCCGGGGGGAATACAAAGTGCTGGTTATTGTCAATAAAGCCCTTAAGGGCTTAGGTCCAAGGTATTTAAGAGAGTGCCTTCTGTGTCATGAAAGGTCATGAAATACTCTTCTCGCCTATTGTGATCACCTGGGGAAGTCCAGTTATGCTTGCCGCTGAGTCGTTTGGTGACAACCCAGGACTGGGCTTTCTCTGTGGCTGCCCCGGGGCTTTGGAATATGCTCCCTGTTAAAATAAGAGCATCTACTCGGTTTGTTTTCAGGAAGGGCCTGCTTTTTCAGTCTTTTAACTGGAATTAATTTTTATATCTTGTTCTATGAGATTTGTGGAATTTTAATTTGTGTTTATTCTTATATTGTGTGTTAAATTTTGTACACTGCCTATAGATGTACATATCACACAGTATTAAAAATCTGATAAATACATAAAATAATAATTGTGTGAATAATTAAAAACAATGAGCTTGCATGTTGCTTAAATGATTTACTCTTATAAATCACACTTTATCTTTCACTCTCCTGGTCAGACATCACGTCGAATTCCCTGGATTAACAAGGGTTCCATGTGACATTCACATGCTTTCCACTTCCCTTCATAGCTGCGGAGTAGAAGTTTACATGTTCTGGTCCTGTTTTAGAACAAACTGAGGCTTTCTGTGATGCCTAAATTGAGCAAATGCCTAAATGGCTAAACTGAGCAAATCCCAGCTTGTCTGATTAGAACAAGCTGGGATTTGCTGGGTTTGGACATCACTGCAAATGCTTTTTTGTTTAAAATTTCCTCCCCTTGTGCATGTGTCTGAAACTTGTGAATATCACACAGAACTATAATTAAGCCATGGTTCTGTGTGACATCTGACCTGGGCCTGTGAGTTTATATTGTCTGTACTTTAAAGTGTTTTCTCTCTTCAATTTGCAGACAGATGCCAGTAGTAAAGCTATATTTTCAAAAGTGATGGTAATAACAAGTAAGTTTTGATTTCTTTGTTTAATCCTTCAGCAGACACTTGTTTAATCTTTAGCTCTGAATGACTGATATGACCTCATATTGTTTCAATTCAACTTTAAGATAATACCAAGTCAATGACTTGTTTGAATTAAAGTAGAACAAATTGTGTAAAGAAATAATATTATGTGCTCCAGTCCAAGCATCAGTATGTCAATAGTTAGTGTTTGATTGAAAGCTGGAATTAAGAAGTAAGAGAGGTCTGCTTTTGGGATCTGCCTTATGTGTTCACTACATTGTTGAATGATGTCTTACATGTACTCTCTAAATTTGTTTCATACACAACTGTTAGGAGTTCTGCTTCTCCTTCTGGATGGTTAGATCACTTATTATACAGTCAGTTTCCTTAATGGAATAGAGGCAGATACGTTTTTATACAGACTAGCATTTGGTAACAGGAATAAATGCTGATTAGAGCATTAGTTTATTGGCTGATTTGTGCAGTATCACCTGCTCAGAAGAACCCCCGATCTGAATGAAATATCTTGTGCAGTTTGTGTAGCATATTGTTATTGAACTATTCGCTTTCCTCAAATTTCTTTGTTATTGTCTATCAAATTATTGTGGAGAAGAAGGAATATAGTGGTTTTAAATATCTGCTTTCACATTAATTATATGGCTATTTCTTCCATTTCTTTCTTATGTCGGCTAGATCTCTAATGAAGTAGGAATGTGTCGAAGGTTTTCCCCATTCAGATCATTTGAATTTGGGGATTTCAAATTACCTAATCTTGTTCATAGCATGGCACTGATCCATTAGCTGGTCTCCCATTTTTTATTTCCGGACTTTGTATAGGCAACTGTGCAGGTGCAGTTTCCCACAGATCTGGAAGTGATCTGTTGTCATCATGAGAAATAGGCTACTGTGCCTGCACAGGGACCTCACGGATGGATTAACTAGCTCCTCTCTGGCGCCCCTCCCTGTTGTGCACATGCTCCGTGCCTTGCTTTTCTCGGCAGCCGGGCACCATTTTGTCTCAGTTTGTTTTTGATTGCTCATGCATTGAGACCTCTGGTTCATTGCTCCTCAGTTTTAGAAAAGAAATTGTTACTTCAGAAAGATTTTCTAGTGCTAACTCGGACTGTGACCTCGACTATTCTTTGTCTTTCACTTGGACTTCATTCTCAGATATTTGAACTTTCGGTACTTTGAATTCGGACTGTAAGTGGACTATTCTTGGGACTTTGATTTGGACTTGATGACTCCCTTCCACGACTTTGCCGTCGGAAAAGTCATGGCTGAGAGAAAGAAAACGCCGTTTAAGCATTGCTCTCAGTGTCGGGCAAAACTTCCCTCCACTGCTCAAAATGAACTGTTTACTCTGTTTGGGAGACCAACATGTCCCTGCTTCTTGTAGGATTTGCAGATCCTGTTTGAAGCAAACACAAGGTGGTTCACATAGGTGGTTGAATCACAAGGTGGTTTACATAGAAAAAAATTAAAACAGGACTATAAAAATTACACAATTAAAATATTATGCTAAAATATAAAAACAGTTCTAATTAACTTTTTTAAAAAATACATACATAAAAATAACCATACAATATACAAAGAAGCAGCAATGGAGACAATCACATGAAAGCCTGAGTAAAAAGCCATGATAGAAACTGAGGAGCGGCCCTGTCCCACATGCATGACAAACAAGCTGCCTTCATTGTCAGCACCCGGAATAGAGCCCCCTCAGATGACCTCGTCAAGCGAGCCCTTGGGAGCAGGCAGTCCCTCAAGTATCCCCGGCCCAAACCGTTAAGGGCTTTAAAGGTTAAAACTAGCATCCTGAATTGGATCCGGAAACAAACTGGTAGCCAGTGCAGCTCTTTCAAAAGGGGAGTGATGTGCTGCCACTAGGCAGCTCCAGACAAAACCTTGGCTGCCGCATTTTGCACTAGCTGCAGTTTCTGGATATTCTTCAAGGGCAGCGCACGTAGAGCTCATTACAGTAATCCAGCCGTGACGTGACTAAGGCATGGGTAACTGTGGCCAGATCTGTCTTCTCGAGAAAGGGATGCAGCTGGCGCACTAGCCGAAGCCGTGCAAAGGCACCCCTGGCCACTGTCTCCACCTGAGCTTCCAAAAGCAGAGCCGGGTCCAGTAGTACCCCCAATCTGCATACTTGCTCCTTCAAGGGGAGTGCAGCCCCATCCAGAACCGGTAAAATCTCCTCATCCCGATTGGCTCTCTTACTAACCAACATTACCTCTGTCTTGTCCAGATTTAGTCTCACTTTATTAGCCCACATCCAATCCTTCACGGCCTCCAGCCCCCGAATCAGGACATCCACCGCCTCCCTAGGATCAGGTGACAAGGAGAGATAGAGCTGAGTGTCATCTGCATATTTGCTGAAAGCTTAGTCCAAATCCCTGGATGACCTCTCCCAGCGGTTTCATGCAGATGTTAAACAACATGGGGGACAAGACTGAACCCTGCAGGAACCCACAGACCAATGGCCATGGGGCCAAGCAGTAGTCCCCCAGCACCACCTTCTGGGCCCTCCCCCCAAGAAAGGACCAGAGCCACTCCAACACCGTACCTCTGATTCCCATACTCGCGAGGCAGTCCAGAAAGATACCATGGTCAATGGTATTGAACGCCGCCGAGAGGTCCAGCAGAGTTCATAACTTTGCCAGGTTTCGAGGACATCAAGTCCATCCCTCCAACTCTGGCTCTTTGGCAAGAAGTACATGTCTTGTTGGAGAACGGTGCAGTAGTCCTGGTGCGGTGGATAGATCGTCTGTGGGGATTTTATACCTGTTACTTCCTTGTCCCCAGGGAGATGGGGGAATCAGAGCCATTATGGATCTTTGTGACCTGAATCAATATGTGGATACACGAAAATTCCGTATGACAACGTTGCAGGGAATTTTTCCACTCCTGGACAAGGAGGAGTGGCTTGCCATGTTAGATTTCAAGGACACGTATTTTCATATCGAGATCCAGAGCAATCACTGCAAATTCCTCAGGTTTGCTATAGGAGGTTTATCATTCCAATACAGGGTGCTACCCTTCGGGTTATCCATGGCACCCAGAGTTTTTACAAAATGTATGTCCGTGATCTATGCCTGCTTGAATACTCGAGGAATCACTGTCTTCCCATTCCTAGATGATTGGCTCTTAGTGCACAGAGACAAATGCAAATTAGAATCCCATATCCAGTTCACACTTCATCTCCTGCACAACTTCGGGATCCAAGTCAACTGGGCCAAATCCAGACTTCAGCCAGTTCGGACTTCTTCATAGACTTCTTCATAGGTGCCCAGTTGGATACGCAAACGAAACATTTGCCTACCTAACTCTAGACAGGTTTCGACAGTTTTCCACACTCGTCAGTCACTTCGAACACGACATTCGCCAACTTGCTGATCGTGTCCAGAGATTACTGGGTCTCATGGCCTCATGCAAATCCACAGTTCTCTACACCCGCGCACAGATGCGACCCCTTCAACAGTGGTACCTTCAGGTCTTCTGGCCGAATGTCAATAGCCAGGGGATGCTCCTGGAGATTTCTCCACAGATATTGAAATCCCTAACATGGTGGAAGTATGGAAAGAACCTTCTGAGCGGCGTTCCCTTTATCACTCCAGCTCCGTCACTCTGTGTCACCTCTGTTGCATTCCTTGTGGGTTGGGGAGCCCATTGCGGCGATCATCATGTACAAAGTCTTTGGACAGTGCACCAATGCCACATGCACATCAACGTTTTGGAGTTGATGGCCGCTTATTTGGCTCTCAAGTCTTTTGCTCCCTTGTTTCAAAATGTGATTGTGCAGTTACTGATGGACAATTCTACGGCTATAGCCTATGTGAACCATCAAGGGGGCACGGTGTCCCGATCTCTCTCTGCTCTAAGTTCCCAGCTATGGACTTGGTGCATCTCCAGAAACATCTTCGTGACGGCTCTTCACATCAAGGGGCTGCAAAACGTCTTGGTTGATGATCTCAGCAGCACCTTGGACGGCCAGCAACATCACGAATGGGAATTGAAACAATCCTGCCTGGACCATCTTATACAGAAGTGGGGTCTTGCTCACATAGATGTCTTTGCTTTGGCAACGAACAAGAAATTTCTGCAGTACTGTTCCAGAGCGGGTGTTGGAGATGCCTTCCTAGGGGATGCTTGTCAACATCACTGGGTGGGGCTACTTTACCTGTTTTCCCTCTATCCTTGCTCAATAGGGTAGTCGGCAAGCTGATACATGACAACGCACAAGCCATCTTAATAGCACCTTGGTGGCTGTACCAAACTTGGTTTGCGTCACTACTCAGACTGACAAAAGGCAACTTCTCTCACCTACCTCTGGAACTGGACTTGCTGTCGAGAGATGCAGGGAAAAATCTTGCACCCATCTCCACGAACCTTGCAGCTCATGGCCTGGAAGGTTGGCTATTGAAGAATATCCTTCTCAACTCTAGAAGAGCTTCCACTCAAAAGAGTTACACGAGTAAGTGGAAGCGTTTCACAGTGTACACAAAGGACCCCATGGCTTTCACCCACTGAAAGGTTCTCCTACTCAGGTCCTCCGTTATCTTACTAGCCTGAAGGATGCTGGCTTAGCTAATGTGTCGCTTCGGGTCTACCTTGCCACTGTTTCTTCTAAGCATGCCGGCTGGGAAGGCCACTCTGTTCTCGCACCCGATGTCCAAGAAGTTTTTGAGAGGTGTTAATAATCTGCTCCTACAGAACAATGGAGTCTTTCCCTAGTTCTAGCCTCCCTAATGGAAGCTCCCTTTGAGCCTCTTCATGAAGCCAGTCTACATTACCCAACGCTTAAAACTGCCTTTTTGATAGGGATAACTACCACCAGGTGAGTGAGCAAATTGACTGCCTTGCGCACAGATGCGCCATATACACAATTCTGTCCTAACAAGGTTATGATGCATACTGACCCAGCTTTCCTGCCTAAAGTGGTCACGGACTTCCACTTGAATCAGAATATTGTTCTCTTCTCCTTGTTTCAAAATCCTGAGTTTCACTTGGACAAGGCCTTACATTCCCTCGATGTACGACGTTGTCTGCTCTACTACCTGAAATGTACGGTGAATATTAGGTGGACGAAGATGCTCTCTGTCTTGTTTAAAGGCAAGAATAAAGGTCTTTCCATCTCCAGACAGAGGCTTTCCCACTGGTTGGTGGAGCTCATTTTCCTAACATACAAGTTATAGAATCAACAACCTCCCAGACTCATCAAAGCACATTCCATGAGAGCGTATGCTGCTTCCGCTGCACATTTATCTGGTCTCCGCTTTAAAGACATCTGTGCTGCTGCTACCTGGTCATTGGACCTGCCTTTCATCAAACATTATGCTGTCGACTTATGTTTGGCTGCAGAAGCCAACGCTGGAGAGAAGTTCTCAAACGGGTTCTCCAATTGTGGGTGAAATGGCTGCACCCTCCACCGGGGGGGGGAGCTAGCTAGTCACCCATTTCTCATGATGACAATGGATCATTTCCGGATAGACAGGTTGCTTACCTGTAACTTATGATCTTGAGGTGATCCGTTGTCAGTCATGAGACTCACTCATACCTCCCGGCTGCAGCATTTTCAACACAAGACTGACTTACCTGCTTGATCAATGAATCCCACACTGTGTGGGTAAACTATCATCAGACAGGTCTCCAAGAAACAGAGACAAAATGATGCCCGTCTGCTGAGAAAAGCAAGGCACGGAGCGGTGCCAGAGAGGAGCTAGTTAATCCATCCGTGAGATCCCTGCGCAGGCACAGTAACCTGTTTCTCATGACTGACAATGGATCATCTCCAGATCGTGTTACAGATAAGCAACCTGTCTTTTTCAGTTTCTTCTGTGCCCCATTGATGCACACAAGCAATGGTGCACACTGACAAAACACCATTCAAAAAGCAATCTTTGATGTGATGGTGTGTTTAGTTATGTGGGGGATGGGTGGTGGAGGGAGGACACCAATAGAACAAATGGAAAGCTGTGGTAAATGTCATGCACCAGCTCTGAAATTAAGTTTAGAATTTCTCAATCTTAAATTGGAATGCAGCTAGAGCAGAATGTGGAACATTGCTAACCCACAGATAAAGAGTGAAACAGAACTGATAAGATTCTTATATCCTTATTAAGTTGTACATAGGCAACATATCAGATATATGTATGCATTTGAAACTGGTCTAGCTAGAGATTTTGTCATCTACGCATGAATTGCTTTTGCTAGGGCAGATTAAGTTATGCCAGTACGCTCTGTCCCCTTTCACAGTTGGTAATAGGATAGGTACTGTTCCTTCAGCATGGGAAACATGCTTTTTAATTTTTTTTTAAATTTAATGTATTTGTATACCACCGAAAACTTGCATCTCTGGGCGGTTTACAATCAACTCGAACTTATAAAGGATTTTTGTGCCTACTTGCTTGCAAGGGCATGTTCAGGCTTGGCCCAAGCCCCACTGGTGCCTTAGGCAGCACAGTGCGCTGCCCACCCCATCCATGATGCACACTTGGTTGCAGCAGTGGAGGTAGCCACTGCCACATGTGCTTCTGCTCCATTCCCTGCCCCTTGCTTTTTCAAAATGGATGAGCAGGAGGAGGAAGTGCGGTACAGTGGCAGCCTTGGCATCACTGCCACCATTAGATGGGGCAGCCGGCAAGGCAGACAGCCAGAAGTGGTGAGCCCAGCACAGAGTGCTAATCCATCCTCTGACTGAACTGATTCACTATGTCTTGTTAGCAGACTGACCCCTGCATAGATTTCTCCTTGTGTATGTCTATAGCTCACTTAGGTTGGGTGGAATGTGTGATAACTGGTGGTTTTAGTTGGCTTTAAAAGGGGATTAGACAAATTCACTGAGGACAAATCTTATCAATGGATACTAGTCATGATGCGTATAATGTTGCCTCCAGACTCAGAGGCAGTGTATCTCTGAATGCCCAGCTTGGAAGCTACCGTGAAATAGGGCTGGTTGCCCAAATGTCCTGCTTGTGGCCTTCCTAGAGAGATCTGATTGACCACTGGGGGGCGATGGGAGGATATTGGACTGGATGGACTTTTGGTCTGATCTAGCAGAGCCCTTCTTATGTTCTTCTTATTACTATCAGTGAAAAATTCCAGCCATAGTGAAGACTGACGGTTAACTCTGTTTGGAAAGACTAGCCTTATTTTAATAAAAATACAGAGAATGGATGGTCATCTGTCAGGGGTGCTATAGCAGTTTCCTTCACTCAGCAGGGGCTGGACTAGAAGCCTTCCAGGCCCCTTCCATCTCTAAAATTTTATTATTCTAACTCACCTTATTTTTTTTTCCTTAAAGGAAACTTGCCAGATCCTGGCAAAGCACAAGATTTCATGAAGAAATTCACTCAAGTTTTGGAAGATGATGACAAAATAAGACACCAGCTAGAAATGCTTGTTAGTCCAACATGTTCATGTAAACAGGCTGAAGGATGTGTGGTAAGGCGAACTATTAAAATATAAGTACTTTTGATTGTTGAATTGTATGTCTGTTAATGTGTTTACTATGAATATTGCAGCGAGATATTACAAAGAAGTTAGGCAATCCCAAGCAACCTACAAACCCGTTCCTGGAAATGATAAAGTTCCTCCTGGAGAGAATAGCTCCGGTGCACATTGATACAGAATCTATCAGGTATACTTTTTCAGTTTCTGGGTTAAAACAGTGGTGGTGGTTTTTAATATTATGCTGCCTTTCAACAAAAAAAAAATCTCAAAGCAGTTTACATAGCAAAATGAATAATGAGAAGATGGTTCCCTGTCCCTTAAGGGCTTGCAGTCCAAAAAAAGAAGATATTTAAAAAGGGTTTAAATAATAGTAAGCAGTGTTCTCTCTAATTTTTTCCATCTGTGTGAGGAATGAATTTTGTTCTGGGCAGCAGTATCAAGGCAAGTGTGTGCACACATGCCTTCAGAGTGGGGCCTTCCTGATTCAACCTGAGTGGGATCTAAAATTAATTGAGCAGACATCAAACAATGTGTGAGTGCACGCACATGCACATGCTTTAGAGGGAACACTGATGGTAAGATCTTAATGGTGATCTAGTATCCTTCACAACATGGGTTTTGCCCCTGTGGAGTAGTCACCACAGAAGGATTTCAGGCTCCTCATAATGCTCTGATACCCTGCCCTTCACACACGCTCAGTAACTTTGGTTTGATTACTTGTTTTTCACTGTCAACATCGACTCAGAGAGCATCCTCTGGATCTGCACCTCTGCAGACACCGACACAACCGTTGACCTCAACATCAATGACAGCATCGAGGCACCCACCACCTTCAATGCAACCTCATAAATGACTGCCATTGTCAACCCTAAGTGCCTTCCAGACACCATCTCTATCAGTTGTTGTCCAAGCTGTTAGCTCACATTCGTCATCCACTTCGCTGAAAATTGTTGAGGGGGTTTCCACAGCCCCGCCATCGACACTGGAATTGATCTTGACGTTGATACCGACATCGACTTTCATGCATCCTCCACTGTCTGTCTTTGCCTGAGCTGGTCTTTCATCAGCGTCAGTTACTCTACCAGTCTCATCCAATACTGCTCTGCTCAAGCTGATGCTCTCTGCTCCAACTACCCTCTCAACACTGATCCTTGGGGAGAATTTCCCATCAACACCGTCTATGTCAAGGGAATGTCCTTTATTCCAGGACATTGACACCATTCTGGTCTTGCCAATTGCAGCGCCATCCAGCTCTACTTTTAAAGGTTTCTTACGGCCTCGATGTTGATAACGATGATCACTCTGGTGTGCTGGAAATTCCAAAGACTCCATCCGCCTCCTCATTGAAGCAACTCCCCATTGTTCTCCATCTCATCTTTCTTATTTATTTATTTGATTGATTGATTGATTTATATACCACCCTTCCAAAATGGCTCAGGGCAGTTTACAACAAGGTAAGAACAATTAAAACAAGTTAACAGTTAAAATCAAACTATAAAAACAGAATAAAACCAATTAAACAATTCAAACAGCTAAAAAATCCTGGAGAAACAGGGCAACAATTTAAAACAGTTTTTTAGTCATTTTAAAACCCTGGAAGGAAAGGCCAAGCAGATAGGTTTTAAGGGCTCTCCTGAAGGACAGTAATGATCTCGAATTATGGATTTCTGCCGGGAGTGGATTCCACAGCCCAGGAGCAGCTACAGAGAAGGCCCGCCTCTGAGTCGCCACCAGACGAACTGGTGGTTACTGGAGACGGACCTCCTCAGATGACTTTAATGTGCGGTGGGGATCATGCAGAAGAAAGCGCTCTCTAAGATAACTCGGATCTAAGTCGTTCAGGGCTTTGAAGGTAATAACCAGCACTTTGTATTTTGCCCGAAAACATATTGGCAGCCAGTGTAACTGTTTCAGGGCAGGCATAATATGATCTCTCCGGGTTGCCCCAGAAACCAGTCTGGCTGCCACATTTTGAACTAACTGAAGTTTCTGAACTACGTACAAAGGCAGCCCCATGTAGAGCACATTGCAATAGTCAAGCCGGGATGTTACCAGCTGATGCACCACTGTTTTGAGGTCATCCTCTTCAAGGAATGGGCACAGCTGTTGAATCATTCGAAGCTGATAGAAAGCACTCCTGGCCGTGGCTTCCACCTGAGATACCAGGGTGAGGCCTGGGTCCAGGAATACTCCCAAACTGTGCACCTGCTCCTTATAGGGGAGTGTAACCCCACCCAGCACAGGAAGATCTAACATCCCTCAGATTCTGAGCCCCCACAATGAGCACCTCCATCTTGCTTGGATTCAGCTTCAATTTGTTCTCCCTCATCCAGCCCATTACTGCCTGTAGGCAGGCATTTAGAGAATGAGTGCCATTTCCTGAAGATGAAAAGGAGAAGTAGATTTGGGTGTCTGGGATTGGTGCAGAAAACATCACATTTATCACTTGACATCAAGGGCACCGACAATATGTTGGCAGACAATCTCAGCAGAGAAACAGACTTCACCTGCCAACATGAATGGGAGATCGACTATGTCCTTTCCAGTGTCTTCCGTTGGTTGGGGACTCCCCAAGTTGACCTCTTCATGACCCAAATCTACAAGAAGTACTGTCTCTTCTGCTCAAGAGTGGCAGTAGAGAAGGAGTCTCTGGGGATGCCTTCTAGATCCCCTGGAACATGCATCTATTCTACCTCTTCACACCCTTCCCTCTTCTATCCTGTGTTGTGAATAAATCTTACAGCAAAAGACAAAGTGTATAATACAGGAAAACCTCATTTTCACAAGGGTTCTGTTCCTTGCCTACCACCGCAAGTAATGAGGCATTATTTCTATGGGGGAAGGGGGGGTTAGGTTCCAGAATGATCAAAAAAAGTTGAAAAAAAGCCCCCCCAAAAGCAAAACAAACCACAAAAAACCAAAACAAACTATTGTAGTGTGCTCCATGGGGTCTCCTTGTGCCCAGCAATCCCCCCCACAAAAAAAATCACTTGAAAATGCTTGTTTGATTAAGAGGCTGCAATAAAAAGCACTCTACCTTGCTCTGTGGGGTCTCCTTGTGCCCAGCAATGCCTGCCAGACTGCCAGATGTCCCCCCAAATGCAAAAATAGAAGAAAAATGAGTTTTTTCTCAAAGAAACGAGCCACAAAATGGCTCCTGTTAACAATATGGAGGGCAGACCTCAGCACTCACTTCCGGCCCTCTAGGAACCACGGATATATGGGTTTTAACCCTTTAGTACCTGCGGATACTGAAATTGGATGTCAAATAGACACCTGCGAATGTGTGAAACCGCGGATATAGAATCTGCATATAACAAAGTTCTCCTGTACTCACACCATGGTGCCCGAGACAGTCATGGTTCCCCCTCCTCTTGCGACTGTCCAAAGGCTGCCATCACCACCTTCACCAGCATCCAAACCTTTTCTTGCAGAACAGCAACAAGGTCCTTCATCACAGCCTCCGAATATTGAACATGACGGCCTGAAGGGTGAACGTTTAGACCAGACCTTGCTCCATGAGAGGAAATTTTCCACCAGACGTAACTAATCCTGTAAGTGGAGAAGGTTTGTGAGCTATGCAAAGTCTAGGGGCTTCGAATCATCTACTGCCTCTATGCACCAAGCCTTACTATATTGGACCTCCTTAAAGAACTCAGGCCTTTCTAATTCATCGATCAAAGTGTATATGTCAACCCTGTCTGCAGTACACACAGGTTGGAACGCTAAGACCTTGTTCTCTCACCCTGACTGCAGAAGGTTTCTCAACGGTCTGAACAATCTCTATCCACCAGTTAAAAAGCCAGTTGAACCCTGGAGCCTCTCTCTCGTGCTCTCCACTCCTTTTAGAGGTTCCCTTTGAACCGTTATCCATGGCCTCTTTTAAATGTCTTTCCTTAAAGTCAGCTTCACTAATTGTTATTACCCACTGTAATCTCAATTGTGATTAGGAGAGTAAGCGAACTGGCCACCCTAAGAGCTTACATTCCTTTTACTGTGTTCTTTCCAAATAAAGTATTTATGCAGAAAGATAACTGCTTTCCTACCTAAAGTTGACTGTTTCCATAGAAACCAAGATATTATCCTCCCTACATTTTTCATGAATTCTTGACTCTCCCCGCCCTGGAATACTCCTTTCCTTGGATGTTTGGAGAGCACTCCTTTTTCTACCTGGACAGGACCAAAGACTTTAGAAAATCCAACAGACTCTTCATTGCCTTTTGAAGGCACAAACAGAGGCCAACCTATCTCTGGACAAAGAGTTTCGGAATTGTTGGTCCAGTTGATCTCCTGTTATGACAAACAAGGCGTAAAACCTCCTTGTGGTATTAAAGCCCTTTCCACTAGGGCTGTGGCCACCTGTCTGGTATTGGTTTCTCTGAGATATGGAAAGCTGCTACCTGGCCTTCCAACTTATCTTTTGTCAAGCATTACTCCTTAGACATCCGATCTGCGACCGAGGCTGGCTTTGGGCACGCTGTACTAAAGAAAGTTCTCTAACACACATCCTTTAACCCATCTCCTTTCTAGGAAAGCGCGCTAATCACCCACATTGTGAAGGATACTTGATCAGCATTAAGATAAATAGGTTGCTCACCTGTAACTTTTACTCTTCTGGTGACCCAGTATCATTCACAACACCCACCCAGCCTCCCCACTCCTTGGATGTACTTAGCTACCTCACTTAAATTACTTTGAGAAGTCCTTTTTTAATAACAGCTGTCATTCAGAAACTGAGCTGGGAAGAAGAGTTCGGCTGGAATTCTACCGCCGAAGATACTGAATGCACTCTGCACAAGGGCAGAGCACCAGAGTGCTATGAGGAGCTTGAATTCCTTCCATGCGGACTATTGTGCAGAAATTGTGATGACAGCCCACGTTGTGAATGATACTGGATCACCAAAAGATCAACAGTTACAGGAGCCTGTTTAACTTTGCATTCACTATTCTGATGCTTGTATTAGTGGTTAAACTGCTAAAAATAACTCTTGATACTCATGTCTGTAGTTTGCTAGAATGCTTGATGTTGGGCTGCTTCAGACGTCACATGGAACCATGGGTAAAAGCCTGGTTCCTCATGACTTCCCAAGCCTTGGGAGTGCATGCTTCCGCCTTCTTTGCCTGTATGAGCATCTACTTCCAGTTAATGCTAGAATAAACCAAAATGAGTTATAATGGCTGAACCATTTGATATTGGTTTATTCAACCTACTTACAGATCACAGTTTATTTCAAGTAACTCACTGCAAACTTTGGTTACAGATCAGGATTTATTTCAAGTAAGTAGGTGAGAATAAACCAAGATCAGTCAGTTCAGATGTCATAACTGATCTTGATTTTTTAATCTAACCTACTTACTTGAAATAAACTGTGATTTGTAAGTCACTTCAGACTTTGGTTACAGATTGTGGTTTATTTTAAGTAAATTGGTTGGAATAAACCAAAATCGATCGATTGTAATGACCAATCTTGGTTTTAATTTAACCTACTATGATCTGTAACTCACTTCAGGACTTGGTTGAAGACTTCTTAACCATTTTTGGTTTATTCTATCTTAAATTGGAAGTAGATAGATGCTCATTCTGGTCAGCGGGGTGGGGGTGGGGCTATATGCTTTTGAGGCTTGGGGACATCACATAGAACCAGGTGTTAATCATGGTTCTGTGTGATGTGATGGGGCTATGTGATGTGATGTGATGGGGCTATATGCTTTTGAGGCTTGGGGACATCACATAGAACCAGGTGTTAATCATGGTTCTGTGTGATGTCTGAACTGGCCCATTGAAATTGTTGAGGCATTATATAATTTTTTTAAAAACCTGATTGTATGAGACAGCTTCTTAATCAGTGATTTGGCTTAAAATAAAAATAACCTGCAATGTAAATTTTGTTTTTGTGGATTATTTTGTTTTTGTGGATTATATAGATTATAAATTTACAATTTATCTGTGCACTGTGTTTCTATTTTGAATGTATGTTTGTGTGTAGATTCATAAAAAGTGTGAAAGTAATAGAAAATATTGCTTAGAATAGCTTGCACTGAGAGCAGTACTGTCAGTTCACAGCTATTTGCTTTTCTCCTTGTTAAAAGTTAAAGTCATCCTAATTTAACCAGAAAGCAAAAAGTATGTGTTAGTTATAAGCATGTGAATAGAACTAGTAACAGACAGAAACTGAATGAACAACTTGATCTCTTCCTCCTATTAGTGCCCTTATTAAGCAAGTGAACAAATCTATCGATGGAACTGCTGATGATGAAGATGAAGGTGTACCTACTGATCAGGCAATTAGGGCAGGTCTTGAGTTGCTTAAGGTAAAGATCTTGCATGTGGAGAGCAGAATGGTTATAATAGTTTTTTCTTATTTAAGGGTTAAGATGTTACAAATTGGATTTCTAAATAATCACCACATACTTAGAAGATGTGATCACACTTTGCTATTTTAAAAAAGCCAACTATTTTATCATTTTGGAATCCTGTTAGCTGAGCATAACATGTTACTTCAGCTGAGGTGGAAGTGCCATAAATAAATCAACGTATTTCAGTATAAATCTATTTATTGGAGTCTATATCCAGTCTCCCATTTCCAAGAGGAAAACTTGTGGGTTACCTGAAAGGAAATGAGATGGCCACATTTATGAGCTTCATGCTGCTGCTCCATAGTGGAACAACATCATCATCATCATCATCATTATTATTATTATTATTATTATTATTATTATTATTATTAAATTTGATTTCTATACCGCCCTTCCAAAAATGGCTCAGGGTGGCTTACACAGAGAAATAATACATAAATAAGATGGACCCCTGTCCCCAAAGGGCCCACAATCTAAAAGAAACATAAGATAGACACCAGCAACAATCACTGGAGTTACTGTGCTGGAGGTGGATAGGGCCAGTTACTCTCCCCCTGCTAAATAAAGAGAATCACCACATTAAAAGGTGCCTCTTTGCCAAGTTAGCAGGGGTTAGAGTTCATAAATTCTTGCACTGGCTGCTAAGTGTCATTGACACTCTGTAATAGATCCGTCATTATTGGTCCTCATAGCTGTGTCCTCCTGGCAGTACTGATAGAATGTAACCATTTTTCTTAGTGAATCTCTGGTCACTAAATGTACACCAAACGTCCCCACCCCCCGAGAATATGCTTTTATCTTCCTATATCTGCGAGAACATACTTGTTATTACCATGAATGTGCCAAAAACAATCTCCCAGCATCAAATCAACCCTGTGACAACAGTAATGACAAGTACACACATGTGTATATAGGAGCTTGCATGTTGGAAGCCTCTGTGCCCTTGTTGGTAAAGTGTGCTATCAAGTTGATTTCGACTTCTGGCGCCCACAGAGCCCTGTGGTTTTCTTTGGTAGAATACAGGAGGGGTTTACCATTGCCATCTCCCACGCAGTATGAGATGATGCCTTTCAGCATCTTCCTATATCACTGCTGCCTGATATAGTACCAGCGGGGATTCAAACCGGCAAGCTTCTGCTTGTTAGTCAAGCATTTCCCTACTGTGCCATTTAAGGTGGTGGCTGGCAGGAATATGGAGAAGAAGCCTGATGCTTGATTAAGATCAGGGCTGCTCAACTTTGGCCTTCCTGCAGATATTGGCCTACAACTCCTACAATCCTTGGCTGTTGGCCACTGTGGCTGGGGATTATGGGATTTGTAGTCCAAAAACAACTGCGGCGGGGGGGAGGGGCTAAATTGAGCAGGTCTGATTAAGATCATGGTGCTGCTCCAATTACCTGTAGACATAATTACCAGCTTGAGAGGCATTTTCAGCAGTATCCCTATAGCAATCACACATCTTCTCTAGCTCTAACAACTGTCTTAGTGCAGGAGGTGGCAATGGTAAAACCCTCTTGTATTCTACCAAAGAAAACCAGAGGACTCTGAGGGCGCCAGGAGTCGAAATCGACTCGACAGCACACTTTTACTGGAGGTTAGATGACCATCCAGGAAAGAAACAATTTGCACCCTCATGATACAAAGTGCCATCCATATATTTCAATTTTAGAAGGATAACATGAACTTTCTTTTCCCATGTTCTATGCTGTCTTTAGAGAGCAGTTCGTATTGAAAATAGTTGGTTCCAATTTGTAAATACCAGATAGCAAATAGAAAATTAGTAACCTTACTAATAATTTTCTCTGGATATGAAAGCTTTAGGAATGCTAAAAGTCAGTTAAACTATGGCTGTCTGGTTCTGATCTGCTATGATACTGACACAACAACTTAAAAATTGAAGCTGTGCTGTTGGTTTGAGCAACTTAGTCTAAGGCAAGAAAAACAATTGTGAATATTACCTCAGCCAGGGGCTATATTTAAGCTGCAGTGCTGAATAGTCAGATCATGTTCTTGATGATAACTGGAGAGCATGAGGTTCTGGTCTGTGTTCAAGCTTCTCACCCGTATGTTCTGTGTGCATTTTAATTGCATGGTTGAGAGCTCCTGTAAGCCTTTGGAGTTCTGCCATTGGTATTGAGTGGGTATTTTCCTTTTTGGGGATTTTGCTCGACATGCTTTTTGTCCTGTTTTCTATAAAGATTACCTCAGCAAAATATAGATCACTATGTATATAAAAATATTTTTGATCTTCACAAAATGTATTTGTTCAGTTTGCATGGGATAACAGAATTTAGGAGGGGAAATAAGTATTACAAGATTTTTTTCACTTACTCTTGCAGGTGCTTTCGTTTACACACCCTATCTCGTTCCATTCAGCTGAAACTTTTGAATCCCTCCTAGCATGTCTGAAAATGGATGATGAAAAAGTGGCTGAAGCTGCACTGCAAATTTTCAAGAACACGGGAAGCAAAATTGAAGAGGACTTCCCACACATCAGATCGTGAGTTAAATGGAATTGTGGTGTTCTGTTAAGCAGCTCCACACTAAATAACATTTTAGAATATTGGGATTAAAACAGAGCTATGTAACTTACTTGCCCTCTGGCAGTCAAGTCTTTGTAGCATGACCACTTTCCATTGCAATATATTGCTTGTGTGTGCAGAGTTGTGTAGTCATTGAAACAGTTTGTGTATGATGGGGATTTGGGATCATGTCAGTCTCGGCCTATATTTTCCTGGCCTGAAGGTTTGCTTTCAGCTTGACACTTGGAAAGGGGCCTACACACTTTGAGTCCAACTTGCATAGGCTAGCTCCATGCTGTCTGTTGTGGTTTTACTTTTCTGTGAAAGAGTTCAGACAGTATACTCTACCAGTCTCTCTACTACATGTGGTGAAGTGAATGTGCCTCTTGCCTCCCTGTCCACCTAGTGTGCTATTCTGTCTCCAAAGTGTTGGGCATCCACATGTGGATATTTTGTTTGAATAGGTTGTATGTGTGGATTCCTGGATTTGATCCGAGACATTGGTTACATTGTTCAGGCCTACATGTATTAGATTTGTTTCCTAGGGAAGAGTTCCGGAGACTCGCATGGAAGCAGGTAGTCCCTAAGGCAACGAAGACCCAAGCAGCTCTGCTCTACTACCCAAGCTGTAGTATAACTGACTGACATACTAAATGTTGCCATCTCCAATCAGGGAACAGCTGTGTTTTACAATAACAATGGATAAAAATGGTGTATTTTTATATAAAGTGCATTATTTCCTCCTTTTTCAGAGAATGAAATCTTTCAACTGTTACATTTATGATGGTTATCGACTTTAAAATATGTGTGAGTTCACATGTGTGAGTTCAGTAATTTTTTCCCCCTTTTAGAGCTTTGCTTCCAGTTCTCCATCACAAAGCTAAAAAAGGACCACCTCGCCAGGCCAAATATGCCATTCACTGTATCCATGCAATATTTTCCAGCAAAGAAACACAATTTGCACAGATATTTGAGGTAAACATATTTAAAGATACCTTATAGTGCATTTGTATTGCTGTGGGGAGTTGTCATAAGTCTGAATTGCTCAGTAAAAGGCACCAGCAAATGCCCTATTATAGTTGTGATTTATGTTAACATGTTTAAACTACACTTTCTGAAAAATATTTAAACTGTGGTAGTAAGTTTCATTAGATCTGGATCGTGAACCATTGTGGGTTCTGTGCCTGCACAGGACCATTCAGGCAGAATTGACTAGCACCCCAAAGCACTAAGCCCTGCCCGTGTCACGTGGTACACTAGCTCAGTTTGGGCGGGCTAGCATTTTCTCCTCAGTTCCTTTCTGACTGCCATTGTGTCGACACCTCAGACAGTGAGCTCCTCGAACCAGAACAGTTTTTCTGTGGGGGGAAAAAGAACAAAATTTGTTTAGTTTTTAATGTGTTATGACTCTGACTGGACCATTCTTATTCTTAGTGTTTGCGCTTTTTTCTCAATGAATGGACAGCTTATTCGGTTATGACCTTGGACTTTGAGTGGCCTAAATTGGATTTGACTTGGAACGCTATTTGACTTGGAACGCTATTACTTCACGCTATTTGAGTATTTGCCCTTGTTTCTTTATTGCACCGTGAATAAGAAAAATACTTTTAAGCACTGTCTCTGCTGTAACGCTAAATTCCCTTCAGCGGATGACCACGACCTTTGTCTCCTTTGTTTGGGGGAAGAACACAACACCTCCACCTGTAAAATTTGTTTAATCTTCTGTCATCAAATGAGAAAGAACAGAACCCTTCTGCTGAGAACTGCCCTTTTATGATGAATGCGTTCCGTCCCAGCACTCTGATGCCCAGGTCTCCAGTTGATGCTCCCATGCCTTCGACGTCAGGAACGGTATCAAAGTCAACATCGGGTTCGGTGTCGAGGTCAGGAACTGTCGCCGAACAGTCTAAATCCTTGACTTGAGCTTCCTCGAGTGCCACAACCAGCACATTCAGAGCACCAAAGCTGCCTTCAGACTCTTCTCATCATAAGCGGCACAAGTCTCGGCATTGGGGCTCTGATGCTGAAGAGGTGCCTCCTCCCAAGAAACATTGGGAGAAGGGTGCACAGTCTAGTACGGGGGAGACTGCCATGGCATCCTGAGCTACACCTTCCCTGACATCACTCCAGTCAGCACCTGTGACGCCTGGTTATGCCCTGCAACCCGGGTTTGTGGACCTGGATCCTCTGTCACCTTCAATTCAATGCCGAGCTCTGATGTCCACCTCGACATCGTGGTGTCAGACGACTTGGTCTACTCGGCGTCGAGAGCGCTCTCTCTCCCTGGCTACAACGCCACTACAATCACCATCTCCGGCCACTCATCCGGCTCTACAGGCTCTACGTCTTTCTCCAGCTTCCTTCAGCATCTCTGTAGACGATGATGACATGGAAGCCAGTTTAGGACCTTGCAATGCCCAGCACCTCTTAAACTTGCTGGACTCTTGAGCACACTGTCAACCTCGACATTTTATGGCTTTCTAAGCCAAGGTCTCGACGCCGAGGAGGAAGGAATGGCCCACTCTAAACCAAATACGCCGGGCTCTTCTGCTCCTTCAGCCTTTCCATTCTGTGGTTGGCCAACTTTTGACACCGCAGCCCTCTAATACACACCGCTGGAGGGCCGCAAGAGACTGTGTTGCCACACGGGGTTTGATAAATGAAGGTGGTTGGGAAGATGCAATTTAGACACACCTACACTCCCCCTGGGCTTCCAGCGGACTATCAAGAGTACAAGCTTTGGAAGGCTCGGCGTCAACTGTTAACGTCGATGGTTCGCTTGGCTACCCAGGTTGCCACCACCCTGGATCTGCCTGCTCCAGTTGTGACGTTAGTCTCGACATGGATTCAGGTCACCCCTATGCTGCCGCCGGCCCTTTCTCTGGCTTCAAAATAAACACAGATTATCTCACTAATTTTAGAGGATGTTACGGTGCCAAAGCATCCTATTTTACTCTCTTGCATCTCCACACAGTCCGTGGATGTGCCTCGACCCCAACGTAAAAAGAGCCAGCCAACTCAAACTGTGGTCCTTGACACAACATCATCCACCACTCAGACGGTGCCCAAGAAGAAGGTCCCTGTTTCCTCTGGACCATGGTGCTCGTGGATGACTATGAATCCAATTTGTTAATGTTTCTACCTTGGGTTCATCCAAACATCCTACTGAACCCCCTCTCAAAGTGGTGCCCTCTGACAGTACTTCTCCAAATGAAGAGATGCATTCTTATCATCACCAGATCTTTGAAATTGCATCAGTGCTTCTGTTGGAACTGAAGAAGCAAACTCAAGATATAGAGAATCCTGTCTACAGGCTTTTCAGTTCTACCGCCTCCACCCAGCCAGTACACCTCCCCATGCTGCCAGTTATATCCAAGGCAGTTAAATCTCCATGGCAAACGTACAGACTTTTGCTCTGACTTCCAAGTGTTTGGAGAATTTATACAGGATCCAGGAGGAGGAAGATGACTTTCTGTTGAAGTACTCCCCTCCCCCTGTTCAATTGTGGTGGATTGTGCATCCTCCTCCAAATCTGGCAGGCGACACACTACCCTAGGGGACCAAGTGGGGCGCAAATTGGTCGTCTTGGGATGTAAGATTTACTCAACTTCGTTTGGCAGTGAAGATTGCTAATTATAATACCTGCATTGCCAAATATACCCATTCCCTCTGGGATGAGCTCTTCCAGGAGCAGGCTGACCTCTTGCCGGAATAATTTCTGGCCAAGTTTAACAATAGTCTATACCAAAGTGACTCTCCTCACGCAGGATCATTTGTCCAATATCAAACACCTGGCAGAGAATGAGTCTCAGTCTTTGTTGAGTGTCATTGCTTTGAAGAGGCATGCCTGGCTGCTCTCTACTGCACTGCAACCTGACATGAGAGACAGGGTTGAAAATTTGCCCTTCAGTGGAAAGGGTCTTTTATGTAAAACAATGGACTCCACTAAGGAGTCAATCAATAAATTGAAGTCCACGGCTAAAACATTTTCAGCTCCTGGCAATCTTATGTTCCCAAGTACCGCCAGTATGAGTGGAGACAATACTCCTACAAGCAAACTGATGAGAGACTTCCGTAAACTGTACCAACACTTTGGAAGGAAGCCCTTCAACCAAAAGGCTAGAGCCTCACAAGGCCAACACCCTAAACCCGCTGCTTCTAATAAGCAGCACCTTTGATCTCGAGGTCAGTCCACCGAATCACCTCATCCAGGAATCACAACTATTGACTTCTCTCCGACCTACCACCTTAGCTGCCTCCGACACCAGGCTGGCAAGTCATGTTTTTGCATGGCGCAACGTAATATTAGCCTGTTGGGTCTTTCTCATAGTTCAGATGGGCTATGCCATAGAGTTTGAGTTCTTGCTGTCGTTCAGTGGGATCAAGTACACACCTGCATCCCCATTACTGATGGAGGAAGTTCAGACTTTCTTGGACAAGGGGGCAATATCGCCTGTTCAGTGGACAGATCAGTGGCGGGGTTTTACTTGCACTGCTTCCAGGTCCCCAAGTGGGATGGGAGACTATGGCCAATCATGGACCTACTGTGGCTGAATCATTAAGAGGATGTGCGCAGGTTTCACATGGTGACATTGCTGAGCATCCTTCCTCCTCTCCACGGGGTGGAATGGTTCACAGCATTGGATCTCCGAGACATGTACTTCCACATCGGGATCCAGCACAACCACAGACAGTTTCTCAGGTTCACAGTGGGTCGCCACGTCTACCAGTACAATGTCCTTCTGTTTGGACTGGCGACGGCACCCCATGTATTTACAAAATGCATGGCCATTATAGTGGTTCATTTTCGGGCTTGAGCTCTGACCGTTTTTCCATATCTTGGCTTCCGGCATGAGTTAGCTTCACAAGTATCAACAGTCCTGAATCTGTTCAAAGTTCTGGGCGTTCAGGTCAACTGGTCAAAGTCCAGGCTGCAGCCTGTCAAGCACATAGACTACATAGGAGCAGTTCTCGATTCACAAACATAGCATGTTCCTGTCTGAGGAACACTTCCTCGGCATCAAATCTCTAGTGACCACCTTCGTGATGCAACCCAGGCAAAAAGCCCATGAGGTCCAGAGATAGCTTCATGCAACTCCACCGTGCACTTCACAAGATTTCATCTCAGATGTCATCAACTTTGTTTTCTATCGGTATTTCGATTCCTCCGCCAATCCTTATGTCCCTTCAGTGGTGGACCAAGGAAGTCAACCTGCTGTCCAGAGTCCCCTTCCAGGTACCTCAACCTTCTGCCTGGGTGACAATAGACGCATCCTTGCAGGGCTGGGGGGCCCACTGTGGGGATCTTCCGGCACAGGGTCTGTGGTCTCCGAGCCAACGCCAGATGCACATCAACATTTTAGAGCTCCTGGCTGTATCTCAAGCTTTCAAATCCTTCCAGCTGTCCCTGACAGGCAAAGTTGTCCAAATCAGCCTGGACGATACTACAGCGATCACATACGTAAACCCTCAGGGAGGGGCACAAGCCAAAGAGGTTCCTTAAAGGCTTGGAACAGTCTTTACCCGCCTATCTGGTGACCCACTGATCAATGGAGCCTGTCTATCATTCCTTCAGCCATGACAGAGCCCCCATTCGAGCCCATGGCTATGGTGCCTCCTAAACTTGTAATGCTGAAGATGGCCTTTCTGTTAGCCATAATGTCGGCTTGCCGGGTCAGCGAATGAGATGCTCTCCGTATTGATGCCCCCTATACAAAGTTTCATGAGGACAAAGTGGTGCTTTGCTTGGACCCCAAATTCAGGCCTAAAGTGGTCACTGACTTTCATATTAATAGTGACATGATTTTACCTACCTTTTCCTGGAATCCCATGATGCCTCTTAAGTGCTCGTTGCATTCTCTGGATGCGAGACATGCTCTCCTCTTCTGCTTGAGATTGACCAAGTCCTATAGGAAAACAAAACATCTTTTTGTAGGTTACAAGGGTAATGTGAAAGATTAACACATTTCAAGACAGAGACTTTCCCACTGGATCGTGGAACTGATTTTCCTGGCTTACAAGCACCAAAAAGTGGAACCTCCTAAGACTATCAGGGCCCATTATACTAGGGCTTATGCTACTTCTGCTGCCCACGCAGCAGGCATCAAGCTCAGAGACACCTGCATAGCAGCAACCTTTTCCTCTGACCACACCTTTGTAAAGCATTACACATTGGACCTTATACTCTGCAGCTCAGGCCACTTTTGGGAGGGGTGTGCTGAAAAGGATCTTACCGTAGCATACTACACCTGCCTCCGGACTGACAGCTCATTTAGTCACTCACTCTTATGAGTGCAATGGATTACGATCCAGATAAACAGGTTGTTCACCTGTAACTATTGAGCTGGAAGTGATCCGTTGCAATCCTAAGACCCTCCCACCAGTCCCGCTGCAGAATGCAAAGTGACAAAACGTATGTTTGCAGGGTAAAAGACTCTTAATTACCTGGTTGAACTGTACACTGGTTCTATACGACATTTGGATCCCAATGTTGGTCCTCCGGGATCTGAGGAGAAAACACTAGCCCGCCAAAACTGAGCTAGTGCACCCCGGGGCTTAGTGCTTTGAAGACCTAGTCAATTCTGCCCAAATGGTCCCGCGTTGGTGCAGAACCCACTCTTAGGACTACAAACAGATCATTTCCAGATCAATAGTTACAGGCGAGCAACCTGTTTTGAAAAATGGGAAGGGGTTTTAATTCATAGGTTGTTAGTATAGGTGTATGGATTGAAATAAGTAGTTTTACTTATACTCCATGCCTATATTTTTATTTTAGCCGCTACATAAGAGTCTTGATCCAAGCAACCTTGAACATCTGATTACTCCTCTGGTTTCCATTGGTCACATAGCTTTGTTGGCACCTGATCAGTTTGCTGCTCCATTGAAGTCTTTGGTGGCCACCTTTATTGTTAAGGATTTGTTAATGAGTGACAGGGTAAGAATGTTTAATTGTAACACTATTTTTTACACTAAGAAATTCAGACATAGAGAAAATAAAATAGTATATTCTAATAAAGAATGATTTTACAGTAAATAGCTGATGTGAGGAGAATTACTCAAAGTAGTCCAGACTTGTCTTTTTAATTTCAGTGAGACTACTTTGAGTAATTTTCCTCTTGTCAGTCAATGTGTTCTTCTTGAATCAGTATTAAAACTAAGGAAACTTCCCTAAGGTGAAATGAGGAAAAACATCAGTTCAAATTCCATAAACAAATTAAACTAGATCTTCTTCGCTCTCCCCTTCCACAGGCATTGTGAGTGGGAGATAGCAATACTTTCCAGGGGCCAACTCAAGATGCAAGCCCCATTGTCCATGCGGAAAGAATTGAAGCTTTTTGTAGTTGATTTCCCTGTATCTATATCCAGATCTTGTAAAATATTTTGAGGTTTTCTGGAGCAAGTCATGCCTTGGCCAGTTTTTCAAAACTGAAAAAGTGTGGGGGTGGGGGTCATTTTTATCTCTGGCTCAGAGGTTATGCTTGGGGAGTGTCGCCTCCTTATTAAAATAGAGCTTGATCCACTGTCACCATATGCAGGCACATGCATTCTCTAAGGATTACAGTGTACACCCATTTTACATGCATTATCTGGGTTTAATCCCACTCTGTCTCATACTGTAATCCATTCTTTAGAACTAGTTCACACATTGCTCTTTTCATAAGGGCAAGTGTGAAATTGCTGCTAGAGGAACTGTAATTCGTCTCAAAAAATAAACCTGCTCAAAAATTAAACCTGCCCCAAAAGATGTTCCCACCTTTCATAATTCAGCAAAAGAAATTCCTGGTGCAAATATCCTTTATTTCTGCTGTTTGGTTTTCAATAAGAATGCAGATAACATTCCACATGGATGAGCACTGCTGAAAGTTTTCACGTTAGTTTCTCTTTAATGTTTTCATTAGAAAAGCACTTGAATTAGCACTTAACTTCTGTTCGTAAAAGAAAAATATCGATTTAGCTGAACTGGCATATGTCTGGACAGTAACAGTGTTTACAGTTGTACACCTGAATCTAAATCCTTGCTCTGGATCACAAAACTGTGGTCTGGCAAACATCCAGACTAATGCTATATGTGCCAAATAATGTTTTGCACATGCAGAATCTTCTTCTGCCACACTTTGTCTCTAAGAAATATGTCCTTATTCCTCAGGGACGTATTTTTGGTGGCACAGAGGAAGGAAGGGGGTAGTCTACAAAAATTGCCCCTCTCCTGTTGCACGCACAAAATATTATTCAACGTGCAGCATATGTTGGCCACTGTGTTACAGGATATAATTTATCAACCTGGAGCCTGTATTTAACGTAAAGATGTGGAGAAATAATTATAAATGTTAAAAATATTGTCTAAAATATTAAATAATAAAATATGGAACTCTATTTAGATGCCAGGGAAAAAGACAACTAAGCTTTGGGTGCCAGATGAAGAAGTTTCTCCTGAGACGCTTGTAAAAGTGAGTCACTTAAAAGTTTGTGTTTACATAATTATCTTGACTGTATCATATTGCCAGCTATCTAAAATGATACTCTTTACTTGTTTGTTTCTTGTTCCATCTGATTCTTTGACTTTAATGAAGTTTCTAGTCACACTCTTGAGATGTCTGACATGATAAACACATCTTAATTTTGTGTTTGGACTACTAGAGTAGAATATTGTGTGTATGTGGCTTATTTTTCAATAGCCCTTCTAAACATGAATTTGTTGCTGGCATGCGTTTTTATTATTTTTTCGCAGCACTTACAATCTACTGTTTAATTCAACTTCACAAATTGCTTTGAAAAGCAGATCTCTGCATTATAGGGACCAGGTGTCCACATTACACATTTTCCAGTTAGCAACTGAGGTATTAAACCTTCTCTAACTGGTAACAAATGTAATTCTTGCTCTGTAACTGCAGATTTCTGCTGTAGCCTTAGGCTTCACCTTTAATTTCTTGCTATATTTGGCAAATTTTCTTAGGATGGTAGGAGCCACTTCACAAATTACTGGACTTTGTGACAGACATTGTGGAGGGGGAGCATAAATGGGCTTCTCTTTTCCCCCTTTCTAAGCAACATATTTGGAACAGAAATATGGCTGCCTAGGACAAATAAACATTTTATTATACAATTTTACCTCTGAATATCCTAGTCTAGGCACCATGGTTAAATTTCTAGATTTCGTGATTCCCTGGCGCCTGGGATTTGTCAAGCCTTGTGCTATACAAAGGATGCAGGTAGATCTGTTGTTGAGAATACTTACATATGGGTTAATATGTTGTTCTGAAAGCTGTTGAATACTGCAGACCTTCCTCAGATTAACTTTCAGCTTTTAAAAGGATGTTTTATCAGGAAGTCGGTGGTTGTATGTTAAATATCAGTCTAGATAAGTTGAAGGGGATGATGCTAATTAGAGGTAACCAGTCATTCCACACGGTTAACAGTTAACTTTGATGAAGAGTATAAACATATTTAGCTGCTCAGCATACATGGATGAAAAACATAAGACTCTGCTGGACCCAAGGTCCATCTAGTTCAGCATCCTGTTTCATACAGTTGTCAGCCAGATGCCTCTGGAAAGTCTGCAGCAAGGTTTGAAGGCAAAGGCACTTACCTGTTGCTGACAATTAAGAACATCAGCTGTGTCTGTGTGGTAATTCCTCTTGTTGTGTCAGTCATTCTCTTTGTGTGACTCTTTGGAGAGTCACCCAAATGTCAGTCATTCTCTTGCAGAAAGGTTCCAGGGTCAATCCCAGGCATGCCCAAGTCAGGCTGGGAAAGACCTTGATCTGAAACCCTGGAGAGCTGTTGCTAGTCAGTGCAGACAATACTAAATTATGACTTGTCATTTGATTCTGTATAAAGCAGCTTCATATGTTCATATGACCATGCCATGTTTCTTTGAAGCCTCAAACATAGTAACTAAATAAATGTTCAGTAGAATGGCAGCTTCTGCTCCCTTGATGTTGATGATTTATATGCTGCTTTGCAATGGTATTTAAATAATAGTACTGGGTTTGCTGTTTGCTGATCCTGGCACTGGGCTCAAGGAAGAAGGCAACTTGTTAAGCTGATAAAGGCAGAGCACATTTACTCCTGATTGACGCGTTCAAATTTGGAGCTTCTTCCATGAAAGGCATGAAGATATTCTGCCTTGAAAAATTGAATTAAAGTAAAAATAGGAGTGGGCACCTCTCCACTATGATCTACTGCCTCAAGTAGCCTGTGGAGTGGTTACATTTGTTCTATAAAAGGGCAGAGCCCTAACTTACTATGAATCAATGTCCAGGTTCATGTAGGGAAAGAAAATAGAAAGTGTACATTTTTAAATTAGGTACCAGTTCCATGACGATACCGTTTCTGATAAAGCTTTTTCTGAGTTATTCTGTTTCATGACTACATTATCAGACATATTGTATTGATCTGTTATATTTGTGTGAATATTTATTTCAGATGCAGGCCATCAAGATGATGGTTCGATGGTTGTTAGGAATGAAGAATAACCACAGTAAATCAGGAACCTCTACCCTGAGGTTGTTGACAACAATATTACACAGTGATGGAGACTTGACAGAACAGGGGAAAATTAGGTATATAAATACAGCTCTTTGGGCAATTTTTGTCAGTTGACTCAGAAAGTGAAAAAATGTTCTAGTTCTGATCCAGATCTGTTTAAAGTCAAATGCTGCCTAGGTGTTGCAGCATATGCCTGGCCAATCAGGAGAGAGTTGTGATGGGTACTAGTGTCCCCTGTTCCTCTGAACAGGTGACTGGCATTATGAAAGCTGATAGCTGACTCCTCTATTTAGTGCTGCATGCGTATTTCTCACTCTAGTGCTGCAAGCCATGCACATAGGTCAAAGTGCTGAATGTAGAAATCCAGTGCTATAAACTATGCAGTATGCCATACCAGTTTTTCCTTTTGTTTCAACAGATATTAATTATATCATTTTCTACTATAACATCTAGATAGAAGATGGGGCTGGTGAAAAAAAAAATGCAAACCAAGCATGAAATGGTATATATGCCTTGCACAAAGCAGTCTAATTATTTCACACTAATTAGCATCATTCTTCTTTTTTTCTCCCCCAGCAAACCTGATATGTCTCGTCTGAGACTAGCCGCTGCTAGTGCTGTTGTGAAGCTGGCACAGGAGCCTTGTTATCATGAAATCATCACGTTAGAACAGTACCAGCTGTGTGCATTAGCCATTAATGTAAGGAAACAAAAAGGGAGAGCATTATGGGATAGATTTGGGCATTGAGGTATATCTTTGTGTGCTAATTACACATCAAACATAATGTGACCCATCTGTAACACAGTCAACAAATGTAATGTATGTACTGAAAGATATTTGGCCTTATATTTTCCTAAGCAGATATTGAGCATGTCATAAAATGCCTTTTTTCCCTTCCAGGATGAATGTTACCAGGTTAGACAAGCATTTGCTCAGAAACTTCACAAAGGCCTGTCAAGGCTGCGGCTACCACTGGAGTATATGGCCATTTGTGCATTATGTGCAAAAGATCCAGTAAAAGAGAGAAGAGCTCATGCAAGACAATGCCTAGTGAAAAACATAAATGTGAGAAGAGAATATTTGAAGCAGCATGCGGCAGTTAGTGGTAAGAAATCATGGAGAACAAGCAGGAAGCTTGTAAGGTTTTTTCTAATTGGATTATTCTAAAATTAATCCTCCTCGTATCTGTGTACTCCTTGCCCTCCTACAGCATGTATATTTCTGTTGAGGCATTCCCCAGCTGGCTTTCTGCTCAGTTTTTCATTAATGATATGAGGATATGAATATCCCCAAGGAAGCAAGCAATGCATACAAGATTTCTGTATATATGTACTGATCAACGACTGCAGCAAGGTCTGTCTGCATAAATGATTTCAGCTCTCCCCTCTTGGTATCCCTTTCCACAGACAGCATATAAGCCTCCTATATCTTGGTGCCATGTGAAGTTACTCTTTAAAATATTCTGTGAAATCCAAATTTTTCATCTTAGAAATTAAGCACACTATCTAAACGACTTACTGGTACTTGGGTGTATCTTGAAGCCAGACCTCTTAATCCCAGATGTATGGTTGCATTATTTATTTGTTGCTTTAGCATATTTGTATATCACCAAAAACATGACTCATGGCAGTTTGCATAACAATTAAAATCACCTAAAATATTTATACAAATTAAACATTCAGATCAAATAGTTTAAAACTTCTTAAAACCTAATGAAATACTGGTTGAACAGGTGCATTTTCAAAGCCCGTGATGGTGGCATGCACTCTATCCATATTCAGACACACTCTTCATTTCCTCACTTGTTCCAGAACTGAGCCCTAACATTTTCCAGTGGGAAGCTGCAAAAGGAGAGTTCCTTCAAGCTAGGAAGGTTTGTTTGAAGACTAAAGGTTGAGTGGCTGCATATAGAAGAGCCCAAATTAATTTCTCACCAGTGTTCCCTCTAACAGAAAATCCCAGATGTTCTTGTCTATAGCTCCCAGCATCCTCAGCCAAAGCCCACTGCAGCTAGGGATTCTGGGACCTGTAGTCAACATCATCTGGGATTTCCTCTTACAGGGAATATGGCTTCTCACCCCAGATTTTAAAAAGGGATATCTGTCCTTCCCTTCTCCACTCACTTCTGTGGTTATGCTCCTTTCTGGATCAAAAACAGATAACCAAGTTATAGGACATAGGGACATAGGAAGCTGCCACTGGTCCATCTAGCTCAGTACTGTCTACACAGACTGGCAGCAGCTTCTCCAAGGTTGTAGACAGGAGTCAATCTATTAGAAGAAAATTCAAAAGTTAATTATAATATAATAACTTTTATTAAGCCAATTAGAATTCACAAAATGGTGTGTGAGCATCTGACTTAAAATTCTCCTTTATGATCTAGGTTTTTAAAAATATTGGGAAAAGAAAATTGAAGATCTGGATCATGATCCATTGAAACCATTAGAATGGGTTCTGCGCCTGTGCGGAAGCCTCTCGGTATTGAGTTCTACAGCTCCTCTTCGGTGCCTGCGCCCCGCCCATTGTGACCATGTGGCTATTTAAGGCGGGAGGAAGCGCAGGCACCTCAGTTCCTTTTCGACCGCCATGAGGATCGTTCGCGATTTCTGTAGCTCCTTCGTTTTGGTTCCTTGCTAAACTTACAAAAGTTCTACTATTGTATTGTTCTGATTTCAGACTTTTTTGGCTACTCTTTGGATTGCGATTTGGACTGACTGATTACTGGCTTTGACCTTGGACTGTTTTTTGTTGCTACCTTGCTTGGCGATTGTGTATGTCGAATAGAGCGGATGGATTCTCGGACTTAGATCACGGATTGTTTGTGGAGTGAGTACAATGGACACCCCTAAGGGAAAGAAAACGTTCAAACGCTGTACTAAATGGAAGGTGAAGCAGCCCTTTCAGGATGGCCACAGCTTATGCCTGATATGCTTGGGGGAAGCCCACGCAACTTTGGTCTGCAAAATTTGTCAGTCCTTTTCAAAGCAGATGAGGAGGAATAGGGAACTTCGTCTAAGGGCGGCTCTGTATGCTGAGGTCTTAACTGCACCTTCAACCTCGTCAAAATCTCCACAAGGTGTGAGGGCCCTGGGTTTGGCTCAGTCTAAAACCTCTATGCCCGCTGAGACTACCTCTAAGTCCTTAAAGAGGCCGGGTGATAAGATGGTTGCTGCCAAAAAGCCCGCGAAACAGGCTCGAAAACTATCGACCTCGAGCTCGACGCCGTCACCAAAGACGGCTCAAGAAGTGCAGGTGGTTTTGGTATCGACGGCACCATCCAGAAGAACTAGTCCCCTCGAAACCGAGGGCTTCTAGCTCGACATTGACGACATCGATACCAAAAGAAACGTCTCCGTCTCAGCAGTAAACAAAATCTTCTTCGACATTGAGAGCCCCAGTGCCATCGACCTCGACAATGACCTCAACATAGAGCGCACCATCGACATCAGCATCGACAGAGACGGTACCGGCATCGTTACCCGCTATAACTTCCGCCCATGATTTGGGACCTGCTATGATGCCTATCAGGTCTCCGTTGATGTCGAGAGATGGGGATCGACCTTCGGTTTTGCATACGCCAGCGAATATCACTACCATGACTCTTCGTTTTAAAGCACCCATGGCCTTCTCTTTGGAGGAGGAGGATCATTCTGATGCAGAAGCGGTTCCGTTAGACCCGCTTTTAAAGATGTTGGACTCTACTACTGCTACCCCCCCCCCCGACATTTCAGATCGCTGGGTATTAAAAATTATTCAGTGAGGCTACGCAATAGAGTTCAAAGCTCTCTCACGATTCCGGGGCATCCGCTTTACAAAGGCGACTCCAGCCTTGTGCCAGGAGGTGCAGGAACTCTTGCAAAAGAAAGCAGTTGTGCCAGTGCGATGGGCACGGAGTTGGGAGGGGTTCTACTCCCGTTATTTTCAAATCCCGAAGAAAGATGGAAAGATTCGACCAATTATGGACGTAAGACATCTGAACAAATACGTCCAAGTGAAGAGGTGTCGCATGACAACGTTGCAGGATATCCTACCGCTTCTCCATCAGGAACTGTGGCTGGTGATGTTAGACCTCAAAGATGCCTATTTTCACATAGGAATCTGCCCATCCTTCCAGAAGTATCTTCAGTTCACTGTAGGAAATGCAGTTTACCAGTACCAAGTGCTACCATTCAGACTCTGCACTGCCCCACGTGTCTTTACAAAGTGCATGGCGGTGGTAGTGGCCCACTTACAGACAAAAGGGCTAAAGCTGTACCCTTACCTAGACAATTGGCTCCTGTCGTTGCGGGACAAAAGCGAGTTACTTTTGCAAATACAATATATGTTGCAACTTCTCCAGGATCTCAGAATATAGGTCAACTGGAAGAAATCCAACCTCACACCTGTGCCCGTCATCTCGTACATTGGGGCTGTGTGAAATGCTACCCTGGGAAGGGTGTTCCTTCCAGAGGATCATTTCCAGTCCCTGGTACAACAATTTCAAAGCAACCCATTGCAACCAGCTCATCATGTGCAGCGCCTATTGGGCCTCATGGCCTCTTGCAAGTCCACCGTTCAACAAAGATGAGGAAGTTGCAGATGTGGTTTCCTTCCTCCTTCAATCTACTGCAAGACAGCCCGATTAAACTCTTGAGGGTGCCCTTGTCAATCCTGCGCTCGCTGTCCTGGTGGACTCAGAAGGCCAACCTACTCAGAGGTGTGCCTTTCCAACCTCAGGCTCCATCAGTTTCAGGCTCGGACTGGCCCACTGAGCAGCAGGGCATTTTCCCGGTGCACCCTCGCCTGGTGTGCCCTGCTGCGCTCGCTGGGCTCTCCTCGCACCAGCTGCCCAGCTCCCCTTTCTCCCTCTCCCTGTCCGGAGAGCTCCATCTCCTCGCCTTCTGATTGGTCGTGAGAAGTAGGCTCAGACTGCCCTTAGGGCAACAGGGTATATTCCCGGTGTGCCCCACCCGTTCCACCCCACCTGGTGTGCCCCGCCCCGCCCCACCCCTGCACCCCAACTCCCACCCTTAATTACCCATTCTGCTCAAAACCTGGCCCCCTCCCTACATACATTCCAGCACCCTCTCAGTGCCCCCAGTCCGGCCCTGATCAGTTTGGGTGAGGATGGATGCTTCCCTGAGGGGGTGGGGTGGGGTGGTCATTGCAATGCCACCAAAACTCAAGGCCTCTGGACACGCTCACAGAGCCATCTGCATATAAATTTTTTGGAATTGTTAGCGGTGTTTCAGTCGATGAAAGCCTTCCAACCAATGCTACGAGTCCGAGTTGTACAGTTACAGCTGGACAACACCTATCTAAACAGACAAGAGAGGACAGTCTCCAGGTCTCTGTGTGTCCTGAGCCTTCAGATTTGTCATTGGTGTATCAGAAACAGCATTACGCCAATAGCCATCCACATCAAGGGCACAGACAATATACTGGCAGATGACCTCAGCCGTTCTTTCTTGATGAAGATCAGGCATGAGTGGGAGCTGAACGATGCTTACTTCCACAACATATTCCGGCTCTGGGGTTACCCGGAAATAGACTTGTTTGCTACAGAGCGAAACAGGAAATGCAAGCTGTTTTGCTACAGAGCAGGTCATGAACCTCTGTCCCTGGGGGATGCCTTCCAACTAGATTGGTCGGGGCGTTGGACTTACATGTTCCCCCCTCTACCTCTTGTGATCAGGGTTGTAGCACGTTTGTTGTTGGGCCATGTGAAGGGCATCCTGATCACGCCTTGGTGGCCCCATCAAGCATGGTTTCCACATCTACTCAGACTAGCCTCAAACACTTTTCAAAGACTTCCGAACCATCCAGACCTCCTGATTCAGGAAGACGGCCATCTACTATACCCGTAAGTTCTAACTCTGCAACTGACAGCATGGAGGATCGACTCTTAAAGAGGATCCTGCTGAACCAGCGTAAACTGTCTACACGGCGAAACTATGCCAGCAAGTGGAAAAGATTTGCTGTCTACTCTTCCAGGCATACCTTCCGCCCTAAGGAGGCCTCCATCCAGCAGGTCTTACTGTACATGATCTCTCTGAAGATGGCAAAGCTTTCAAATGTGTCAAAGTCCTCCTGGTGGCACTGTCCTCTAAGCACCCGGGATGGGATGGTAAGATGGTGTTCTCCCACCCTTCCTGCAAAAGTTTTCTGAAAGGCCTTTCTGACTTGTACCCCCACATCTGTACGCCACTTTAACAATGAAGTATCTCGCTGGTTCTCTTGGCCTTGACTGAACCTCCATTTGAACCCATGCATTCGGCGACATTAAAACTGACTTCCTTGAAGGCTGCTTTCTTGGTGGCGATCACCACTGCCCACAGGGTGATTGAACTTACTGCACTCTGGATGGATGTCCCTTATGCCCGTTTCTACCCGGATAAGGTTCTCCTTCGACCAGAAATCACCCTTTTGCCTAAGATTGTGTCGGACTTCCACATAAATCAGGATGTGGTGTTGCCTACCTTCTTCAAGACGCTGACCACTCCATTGGAAAAGGCTCTACATTCCTTAGATGTTCGCAGAGCACTTCTCTATTATCTCTCGAGGACTAAGCCTTTCCGGCGCTCAAAGTGACTGTTCATCTCCTATAAGGGAGTGAAGAAGGGGCAGGCATTATCTAGGCAGAGACTTTCACACTGGATAGTGGAGGCCATCCGGCTGGCCTACTCTCTACAGAAGGTTCAACAGCCAAAGACCATTAAGGCACATTCCACAAGGGCCTATGGAGCGTCAGCTGCTCACCTGTCTGGCATATGCTTCCAAGATATTTGTAAAGCTGCCACTTGGTTTTCTGAGCGACCTTTTATTAAACACTATGCTATAGGTCTGCGGCGGAGGCTAATTTTGGGAGAGCTGTCCTAAAAAGGGTGTTACAATAACTCTACTGCTCCCTCCTCCTTTAGGAACCAACTAAACACCCATTCTAATGGTTTCAACGGATCATGATCCAGATAAACAGGTTGCTCACCTGTAACTGATGATCTGGTAGTGATCCGTTGATATCCATTAGACCCTCCCGAACCTCCCCTCCGCAGTAGTACTTGCCTTTCTTCAGTAGAACTTACCTGCTTACTCAACTGCTTTGGCGATCTCCAAGGAACTGAGGAACCTGCACTTCCTCCCACCTTAAATAGCCATGTGGTCACATGGGGCAAGGCACAGGCACCGAAGAGGAACTGTAGAACTCGATACCAAGAGGCTTCCACGCAGGCACAGAACCCATTCTAATGGATATCAATGGATCACTGCCAGATCATCAGTTACAATTGAGCAACCTGTTTTTTTACATACTGAACTATAATCTTGCATGGTTAACTTGTAATGAAAGGGGGAATCATTGGCGGCATTGTTAGTTGAACTGAGGGAGTCAGTTTTGACATTGGTTTTTAAATTAATGACTGCTGAGGAACTAAGGCTGAGCAAAAAGTTCTTCCTTGATCATTAATGCTCAGTATTTCTGGTGGCTTATTGTTCTGCCTGAAGCCTTTGTGAGACAGTTAGGACGAAAGGGTGTTGGAAGGAAGGGTCTTTCCCTTCCTTCCCCCCGAGTAAGTTTGTCCCATAGGTCACAAGTGTGTTTCTTGACCCTGCCTTTAGCCCATAGGATGTGTTATCACAAATGGGAGTGATAAAGCACCACTCTCTGTCCCTCAAAGAGTGCAAAACCTTCCCTTTCCCCATTCAGCTTGTTCATGCTTCTTGAAGTTCTCTACTAGGAAATAGTTCTACATTAAATTAAGCATCAGTCTTCAGCACACTTACTAGGGCAGTGTTCTTAATTGTAAGGCCAGGGGCCAGAGTTGGCCTCATCAGTCCTATGTGTGGTCCCCTCACAAATTGTTTATTGGGCCTGTGTGAAGCTTTGGCCGAAGTGGAATGTTCTGCAGAGTCTCCCTGGCACCATGTGGAGACAGCCATTCCCATCATTGCAGATCGCATAGCAATGGTGCCTCCTTTAAGGGAAAAACCCTCTTAAGCCCCTGAACCATCTTAGAAAGCATGCATGGAGTGCTGGGAAGTTTAATTCTTCCCAGTGGTTTCCCCATGAAGCTCTTAAGAGAGGATGCCATCTCTCTTAAAGGGCTCTCTCAGCACTAAGAAAAGCACAGCACTGTGCAGAGGTCAACAAATGGCTCTAAAGTTGAAGGTTGTGTTTTGCCAAAGTGCCCCCTGCTTGAAACATATTGAAGATCTCTCTACTAGGGCATATTATTACCCCCATATTATAGATTGGGGTGAGGTGGGGTGAAATTGAGAGAAGGTCGTTAATCTAAGGCACCCTAGTGAGTTCATAGTAGAAGTGAGATTCTAACTGGGGACTTGCTGATTTGTAGCTTAGTCTTAGCCTTTCTGCTATACCATATTATGCCATATCCTGTTGTAGGATACTGTATTTGTCCACCAGATCAAATTCCCATACAGCTTTAAAATTATATCCTATTATACTTGGGCATAAGCACCATTGAGCAGACTTCTGCATAAACGTGCTTAGTATCAGACTGTTACTGTGCCTGGTGATAAAATGAGTAGTTTTGTGGATTTACAGTAAATTTTAATTTCAGTATTCATCTTAAATAACTATTAAATATTTTAAAAGTAATATATAATGTAAAAAATTATTATGCGTATATATAGTTCTTTCATATGTTCAGAGTGCTTCACATATGTTATCTTGTGATCCTTACAATAATTGTGCAAAGTAGGTCAGTATTATTACCCCCATATTATAGACTGGGGTGAGGTGGGGTGAAGTTGAGATAAGGTAGCTAGTCTAAGGCACCCTAGTAAGTTCATAGTAGAGGTGAGATTCTAACTGGGGCTTTAAAATTATATCCTATTACACTTCTGAGGACCTATTTCCGTGTACTTGAAAATATTCTAGTGTTCATTTTCTGTAAAAAAAAATCCACTATGCTTTGATTCTGACACATGATTTGGATTACTATTTTCATTTTTCTTAATTTTACACTTTCAGAGAAACTTTTGTCACTTCTACCAGAGTATGTTGTTCCATATACTATCCATCTTCTGGCACATGATCCAGATTATGTCAAAGTCCAAGATATTGAACAACTGAAAGACATTAAAGAGTAAGACTTTTTAAAATTATAAAATTCATTGTAAAATTCCCAGCATTTTATTAGGCCAGTACAATCTGCTTCAGATCCTGGTTTATTTTGAACCTCTGACTTGAATAAGCCAGGACCAGTTGTTTCAGATGTAATGAGCAATCCTGGCCTTTTCTGAATCTGAAGTATCTTCCAACCCTTGCGTGAAGGGCTGGGGTTGGAAGAATGCTCATTGAAGGAGTGGGGTGTGGAACATACTCAGAGGACATTGCACAAAGCCAGTATTTAATCCTGGCTTAATGTTACGTCTGAAATGGTCCAATCTTTTTCAGCATTCTGACTTGTAGTTTGTGTTAAATATTTTATTTGACAACTAAGACTGCAATCCCATACACATTTAACTGAACTCAGTGGGACTTAGTTTCAGCTAAGCATGCGTAGGAATGTGCACCAGAAGAAAATTACTTTTTCAAGACTCAATTTTTGGTCTGTTCATCTGGAACACTAATTAATTATTTTTAACTATTCTTAATTATGAAGCAAGATGCTTTTGCAGGATATATTGTCCTGTTTTCTGACCATCATATATTGAATAAATGTTGCCTTTAGGTGTCTTTGGTTTATATTGGAAATACTGATGGCTAAAAATGAAAATAATAGCCATGCATTTATCAGGAAAATGGTGGAAAATATTAAACAGACAAAAGATGCTCAAGGACCTGAAGACCCAAAAATGAATGAAGTAAGTTGAATTAAAATTTTGTCACTATTTTTAATAATAATGTTTTCCTTCCTAAGACCGTCATCCTGATAGTTAAATATAGGCAGCTCATTTTCTTGAAGTATTCTGTTGCTGTTTCTTGTCAGTCAACCATCCACTATTAGTCATTATTGCTTATTCTGAAACTGACCAGAGACATAGACACTTGAATTTTTTAAGACTGGCTTATCAGTTTGATGCAGCAAACTCTCATTACTGGGATACAGGAACTGGGATACAGGAAGTTGTTCTATGAAAAGCCATCCACATAGTTGTGCCTTTCAAAAGCCACAGATTCCTAGAACAAGTCTAATTGAAACAGGTACTATGTGGAAGAAATATTTAACCTAACAAGCAAACTTTATAATAAACGGGGAAGATATTAGCCCAATTACTATATGGGGCTCAGCTGAGTAATTACAAGGATTTTTGTCCCCTAGAGTTGGTCCAAACCAAAGTCACACAGACAATCCTTGAGGTGCCAAGAGGAATTCCCAGTTCAGCATGGAACTGGGGTTAGTACCAATTGAAGCACATGTTTGGTTGTGAAGATCTTTTATTATCTGAGACTAAATCTTGGCCTCGCATCTCTGGTCCTGAATGACCACTTTGCATCTGCATCGAAAGAGAGAGTGGAGAAGAAATTAGAAAGTTACGGGCTATGTTGGGCTCCCTAGGGACATCAGTATCCCAGTGTTGGTCTCCCTAGGGACATCAAAGGCCAAGGAAATAATTAAGCAGCAGATCTGGGATACAACAACCCTGGAAGATAGGGCTTGAGTTAGACACTTCTCTTATTTAGCTAATGTAGCTCTCCCCTATAGACCAGCTTATATGAGCTTGTTCTTGCCAAAATGAGAAGGGCATTTACCTTCGCATGCTTGAATTCATTGCCCTCAGTTTTTTTTAGAGGGTTGCTATCTTGGTATCCCTTTTTCTCAGTGGTTATGCCGGTATCAGTCAGGAGTGGTTGAGACAATCAATCACATGCTGCTTTTTTTTTTTAAGGTTATTCAGTAGGCACGTTTGTTACTTTGTTCTGTCTAAATTTCCAGGTAGGCCTTCTATGTGTCTGTCTCTTTTGTCCGACAGTAATAGTAATATTTCTATCATGGTGGCAAAATTTTGTTGTATTGCAAGTTGCATAAGGAAGCAATTCATAAAATCATGAGTGTCGGCTATATATTCTAAACTGTGTTTTATAAGGATGTGCCCGAAACGTTTCAGCGGCCATTATAGAAGCCTCCGAAACGTTTCGGCCACTGGGGCCATTTTGGATTTTGGAGGCGGCCGGGTTGCTCCCTTAAAAGGGTGGGGGAGGGTGCACTCACCCCTTCTGCCACATTTCCCCACCAGCACTTTGTTGTATCACAGCTCCTTCCACCCAGTTGCCGTCCTCGGCCGGAAGTGGCCAGAAGTACCAGGCGTGTGTGCATGCGATGGGTGCACACTAGGGATGTGCATGGTCCGGACCAGCACCGGGGGGGGGTCTACCTTTAAGGGCGGGGGGTAGAACTTACCCCTCCTGCCGCTCTTCCCACTCCGGCGTTGCAGTTTCAAGCGAAGTTTTTGGGGTGGCAGTGTTCCTCGCTGCCGCCCCTGCCCCTGTGGTCGCCTGGAAGTCTCCGTAATAGCAGCACACGCGCCTGTTGCCGCTGTGCGCGCGCGTGCCGCCTACGTCACACGCACGCTGCGTGTGACGTAGGACGCGCGCGCCGCTATTACGGAGACTTCCAGGCGACGACGGGGGCAGGGGCGGCAGCAAGGAACGTTGCCGCCCAAAAAAACTTCGCTTGAAACTCCAGCGCCGGAGGGGGAAGAGCGGCAGGAGGGGTAAGTTCTACCCCCCCGCCCTTAAAGGTAGACTCCCCCTCGGTGCCGGACCAGTCCAGCTCCGAACCGGTTTGGAGGCCTCCGACATGGCCTCCGGACCGGTTCGTGCACATCCCTAGTGCACACGCACCCAGTACATCCAGCTGAGGATGGCGGCAGGGAGATACGCTGCCGCCCCAAAGGGCTTTGATACAATGGAGCGCCAGTGGGGGGATTGAGGCAGGAGGGATGAGTGCACCCTCCCCTGCCCTTAAGGGAGAAGCCGCGCCGCCTCCAAAACACGGAGAGCGGTTCCAGGCACATCCCTAGTGTTTTGTAAGAAAGTATTGGCAAAATCATGACCTCTGAAGGTTATTAATTACTGTGTTATATTTCTGTCTGGTCAATTACTGTAATAAAAATTGCATTCCAATAATAAATGAACTTGGAAGATCTCAAGTTTAAGCAGTGGTCCTAAGAAAATGAAAGATTGAAAAGAGCAATCAGTTACAATAAATAAATAAGAACAATCAGTTACAATAGAAACTGGAGTACTTCAGAAGTGGTCAACATATTGTCAGTCTGAAGGAGAGGTAACTTCTGACCAGGCAGAATCAAACACTGAAATGCAAAATGGGGCTGATCCATTTTTAAATGATTTAACGATCAAATGCTCAATTCCACCTACATAGGCTATTCTATTATTTTTTAAAATAATAGCTATTAAGAATGGCTAAAGCAATTGGACTGCAAGTGATTCAGTACTCTACTTCTTTAATAGATCCTGTGTTTGAGTTTTTCTTTGTATGAGATCAAAAAGGTACCATTGTTGCCAGACTTGCTAGCAGTTACAAAAGGTACATGTCAAAAAACCAACTTAGGTTCAGGCAACTGTTCATAGACTAGAGATCCTATTAGACCTGTGTAAATATTTGTCTTCAAACTGCTAAAGTTGAATCATTTGTACTGATAGCCCCACATGGAGGTAGCTGCTTCTCCAGCTTACATTGCACAGGGTGGTCTGTGTACAGCACAGAGGACAGTCCCAAACGGGAGCAAAGCTGCAGGAAGCCCTAGTGAGGTCTCTGAAGCTGCGTGAGGAATGCTGGTAAATGTGTTTGTCCCCATAGAGCTCTAGGGAGAAGTGCTGGGAAGGACTGCATTACCCAGCATTTCATGTGCAATTTCCCACACAGCTTCCAAGACATCACTCTGGCTTGCTGCAGCTTTGCTTCCCTTTAACGGCCCTTCCCAGTGTTGTGCACAGATCTTTCTGTATGAAGGTAAGCAGGGGGAGCAGTTGCCTCCATTCAGGGCAAGGTGTAAAGATTCGGTTTTGATGCTTTGGAGCTGAATCTCTGCTCAGGGTTGGACCCTATATAATGTTAGAGGCTAGTTTTTTTATTAGCCACTCAAGGCCCAACAATACTGTAGTAGCAGTTTCTCAGGGATATTGGAAAAACAATAATCAGCTCACATCTAGTGACAGTGAGAGTTGCAGAATATATGATCTCGTACATCAGTCATCTTGTAGCCTTAACCCTAAGAATTGCGGATTATCAGGCTATAATGGCTCAATATCAATCTTTCCTATCAGAGAAGGTGTCTGTCATCATATCATACTTGTCATATGACAACTTAAAATCAGCACAACTATTCTACAAAGAGCCATCTTGTTTTTCAGTTGGATGCAGCTAGACATGCAACAGATGTTGCTTCATGGACATTTAAGAACTGTAATTGCAATGAAATGATGTTGCTTGAAAGCAAGTAACAACTATGAGTAAAGAAAGTGCAAAACAAGTTGTGGGTAGTAAGTCAGCATGAGAGCCTTGGAAGTTGTAGAATGATTTAATTACAGCAAGATCCATTAGAATGTCCCCAACTTTCTAAAGAAGACCCTTTCAAAGATATCAGACTCTCTTACAAGAGCTGACTATTCTGTGTGTAAAAGGTGCTGTGGAATCTATGCAAGAAGTACAGATAGGATAGGGTGTTATTATCATTATTTTATAATAAAAAAGAAAGGCTGAGCACTTCATTCTATAATTGAATAATTATCTCCTGCTAACTGGGCAAAGAGGCACCTTTTACTGTGGTGATTCCCTTTATTTAGCAGGGGGAGAGTAACTGGCCCTCTCCACCCTCAGCACAGTACCTCCAGTGACTGTTGCTGGTGTCTATCGTGGTTTTTTTTTAGAATGTGAGCCCTTTGGGGACAGGGATCCATCTTATTTTTTTATTATTTCTCTGTGTAAACTGCCCTGAGCCGTTTTTGGAAGGGCAGTATAGAAATCAAATTCATCATCATCATCATCATCATTATCATCATCCTAGGTCCTTGGGAAGGACTCGATGTCTGGATAAAACAAGCCAGTCAATAACACCTGTCTGACTGTGTAAACAAGAAATAATAATTTACTTAGAGATTTAAACAGGTAGGTAGCATGGGTTCATTCCAAGACCTCGGAAATGAGTTCTTGGTTTGCAGTTCTGCATATTAAAGATGCATACTTCCACATCACAGACACTTTCTTCATATTCAGTGTAGTGTCAACCATTTTCAGCACGCTGTCTTTCCTTTTGGTTTATCGCACAAAGGAGCAGCAGATCTAAGGGAGGATAAGAATACAGAATTTCCTGTGCTCAAACAGGAAGCATTTTTCAACACAGCTTTAGAATTAGGTCTTCTAATTAATAAGGAAAAATAACATCCAGAGCTTGCTCAGAGAATAGCCTTCATTAGCATTGTACTGGATTCACGTTTGCAGAAAGCATTCCAGAAAAAAGAAGAGAATCTTTTGTCTGTACAAGGGCTCCAATGTAAATCCACAACAGGTATGTCATACAAAGATGATTAGACTTAATAGCATTCACAACAGTTGTAGTTCCATATCCCAGACTAAGGCTGAACTACTTCAGTTGTGGTTTCTGCAGAAATTCAAACCCCTAAGAAACAAGAAGTCCAAGATTTTAGAAGTACCAAGACAAGTTCTCAAGACACTAGATGTATGGATGTTCGTAGGTTTCTTGGAAATAGCAATGCCATTTTGAGCACCTCAGCCATCCAGGCCAGTGGTAACAAATGTCTCAAAATCAGAATGGAGTGCTTATTGTCTCCGTTTATAAGTAAGAGAGTGCTTTGCTCAGATAATCAAATTTCCTTGAGTTATGAATGTTTCGAGATGCAGCACAATCTTTCAAACTAATGATTGTTCAAAAGACACTACAGATTTGCTACAGACAACTCAGCAGCTCAGTTTTATGTCAACAAACCAGGTCAAGAGGCTGTGTGCAGAAGCAATGTGGAACGTGTCTCTCATGAGGCATTTTGCTACAGGCTATTCATGTGGAAGGCGTATGCAATAGTTACACTTATGAGAGGTTTGTTTAGTATGCAGCCTCTTCCACAAAGCCAATTGTTCCCACATGGAGTATGTCCTTGGTGTTATCCAAACTAATAGCTAAACATCTCAAATCCTTAGCTATTTGTGTTATACAATATTTAAATAATAAGATTTCCATTTTGATAGCAGTAATATCAGCAAGAATGTCAGTGAGTGACCAGTGTTAAGGATGGGCCCACCAAGTTTTATTTATTTATTTTTGAATTTTCACAGGGATATGGTAACATTACATCCTTGTATGGAATTTATGCTAAAGATGATTTCTGCTTCTCATACATATGAAACCATTTTTCTTCAAATGTGTGTAAAATATTTTAAATTAGATACAGAATGGGTTCTCCATTCTCTAGTTGTATGGAGAGCTTTGTTTGTTTGTTTGTTTGTGCATATTTTTATACTGCCCAAAACATGTGCATCTGGGCAATTTACAATTAAAATAATTTATAACATTAAATAAATTAAACAAAACCATTAAAACATTAAAATCACTAACATTAAAACTATTTAAAGCCAATGTTAAAAATTAAAACCATTAATCTAATTAAAAGCCTAGGTAAATAAATGTGTCTTCAGTGCCTTTTAAAAAGTTGCCATAGATGGGGAGGCTCTTATTTCAACAGGGAGCGCATTCCAAAGTCCAGGGGCAGCAACGGAGAAGGCCTGTCCCCAAGTAGCTGCCCAACAAGTTGGTGGCAACCACAGACGAACCTCTCCAGATGATCTTAACAGGCAGTGGGGCTCATGGTGAAGAAGACATTCTCTTAAATACACAGGGCCTAAGCTGCTTAGGGCTTTTATTAGTATTAGCATTTTATTAAGCACAAACAAGGGTGTTACGAAAGACTCCACAGCTCTTTATTGCAGTGCATGGTACAAAAATAGGTAAATCACTAACTTCAGGCTATTTAAAAAAATATGAGAAAGTGGAAGATTGGGGGAGCAATGTACATAGAACAGCAGTGTCCTACTATAAATGTGTGTATTTCCACTCTCTCGCTCCTTATTATGAGACATTGGGGGTTTTGTAACAGGATTGGCTAATTGCTGTCAGTTTTGCTGAGTTATTGTATTTAAGTGCATGGTTCCTCCACTAGCGTATAGCACTGAAGCATATGTGTCGCATTGAAACGCCTGCTAACTGTGAGCATCAGTTTTATGTTTTTATTTGTGCATTAAAGAGGTCTTTGAGGAATCTTATTTCAAAGTTGTTAGTGTCTACCATACACATGTTACAAGTTAGCTGATATGCAGATACCTAAAGGAGCAAAAGCACCTTTGGCTAGAGCAACAGCTGTATCTGTAGCTTGGGAAGCAGGGCTTTCCATTCAGGACATATATGAGGCAGCTACTTGACCATCGGCAAACATTTGTAAAAATACACTGTAGACAGGAACCAGAACAGATACAGCAGCTGGTCAAGCAGTGCTTAAAAACTTTGTTAAGTATTCTGCATTTACCTCTATTCAGTGAGCTTGTTAGTCACCTGGAAATGTAGCTGCACAAAAGACATGAAGAAATCAGGGTTGCATTTACCTGTAACTGCTGTGCAAGTGTCCTCTCTGCAGCCATATAACCCACCTGCCTTTCCTCACTGTAGGATCTTTTGAGTTTAATTGCAGACCACTTTACTACTTAAACTGTTGCTTTTTTATATAGAGAATACTGTTGGAGTTGCAGCTCCTGAGACTCTTAGCACCAGCAACCTTATTGACCACTAGGGTCATTGGGGTAGACATAGCCCCCTCTCTGATCATGTTTTCTCTGTGCTGATTCCCCTTTGTTAGACTGATACTCTAAGGTTTCATTCTCTCACTGAGGAGGGTGGAGAGAGACTTCTGTCTTCTCCCTCCCCTCTCCCTATATGTAGTAAGCAGCTAGGCATGTGGGCTTGTCTATTTTGCATGTATTTCCTAAATAAACTACTTTATTTAGAACTCCATGTCTCCAGACAATATTAATTGGCAGTGCTCTCCTTATCCCCTCCTTATTGGAGAGGAGAGCTGGTCTTGTGGTAGCAAGCATGTCTTGTACCCTTAGCTAAGCAGGGTCAGCCCTGGTTGCATATTAATGGGAGACTTGATATGTGAGCACTGTAAGATATTCCCCTTAGGGAATGGAGCCACTCTGGTTAGAGCAGAAGGTTCCAAGTTTCCTCCTTGGCATCTCCAAGATAAGGCTAATAGAGATGTCTGCCTGAAACCTTGGAGAAGCCGCAGCCAGTCTATGTAGACAGTACTGAGCTAGATGGGCCTATGGTCTGATTCAGTATATGGCAGCTTTCTATGTTCCTATCTGTGCACTTCTCCTGCAGCTGGGGTAGTTAAACAAATCTCCCTTGCAAGCCCTCTAACAAATTCAGCACGTAGTTGTTAAGTACAAGCTTTTAAGTTATGGAAGTCTGAACATTTCATAAATGCATGTATGTTTGTTGAATTATATGAAAACGAATATTTATATACCGCTTTTTAACAAAAGGTTTCCAAAGCGGTTTACATCGATATAAATAGATACATAAATATGGTCCCCGGTCCCCAAAGGGCTCACAATCTTAAAAATAAAAATAAGATCGACACTGGCAACAGCCACTGGAAGGATGCTGTGTTGGGGATGGACAGGGCCAGTTGCTCTCCACCTACTAAATAGAATCACCACTTTTAAAAGGTGCCTCTTTGCTCAGTTAGCAGGGGATGGCTAATTATGGTTGACTGGAGTTTGTTATAATGGTGAGTGTGCTTTTTGTTGAGCATTCTCATTTTATTTTATTTAATACATGTTAGTAACCTTGTCTTCAAAGGGGTTGAAGAATTATAAGTTGTAACTTAACCAGCTGTTGCAGGCTAGCTCATGCTGACAGGTGAGGGAGGGGGCTAGAACTTTAACATTCAGGCTAATTTAAATGCAGTACCTGCAAGTGTAAGCCACCTAATGACGCAGTGGGGAAATGACTTGACTAGCAAGCCAGAGGTTGCTGCTTCGAATCCCCGTTGGTATGTTTCCCAGACTATGGCAAACACCTATATCGGGCAGCAATGATATAGGAAGATGCTAAAAGGCAACATCTCATACTGCACAGGAGATGGCAATGATAACCTTCTCCTGTATTCTACCAAAAGAAAACCACAGGGCCCTGTGGTTGCCAGGAGTCGACACCGACTCAACGGCACATTTTACCTTTACCTTACCTGTAAGTGTGGCTGAACAGAGGATACTTGAAGAACAGTGGTTGCAGGTAAGTGCAACCCTGTTTTTCAGATCTCAGAGCTGAAGAATACAAATAACATGAGTGCCCTTGTACTGTCTTGTTCAAACCTCTGATCTCAAAGTACCTTGTTAATCAAGTTGCTGTCAAGGAGGTGCATAAGAACACCGCAGCTTTAAGTCATGAAAAAGCAAAACACTAACATCTAGTGACACTAGATATGACCCTAAAGATCTAGTGGGATCTTTGCTTCATCCTGGAGAAGGAGTTGTGAACCACCATGAAGGAGACGTGTAGGGCAGTGCATCCTTGTGCATTTGCTTTTTTTTTTTTTTTTTTTTTTTAAGGAAGTAGCCTTGTAACTGTTTTGCAACAGGCCTTCCCTCTTTTACGAATATAATGGATATGACTGTTTCAGGCAATTGTATGCTAAAAGGGTAAGAACAGTTTCTTGACAGGTGAAATTCTGCCTTGCTTTGTGATATCCATCTCTTTCGTGTCCATTGATAGTATTGCAAAATATATTTCTGAGTTGTAAAGTACTGAACCCAATTTTTGTTTTTACTAGAAATGTTTATATGAAAGGTAAAGGTTCCAAATTATCCCCCAGTTTGATTAAAAACTTGTGTTTATAATTTAGGTTGTGTTCTGATTGTGTACAAAATCTTTCTTTCAGAAACTTTATACAGTATGTGATATAGCAATGAACATCATCATGTCAAAGAGCACAACATATAGTTTGGAATCTCCCAAAGACCCTGTACTTCCAGCTCGATATTTCACTCAACCTGATAAGGTATGCTTTGAGTTTTGGTTTTGTGTTTTTCCTCATTAAATTGTGTTGAAATTTAACTATGTGGTAGCAAAACCAACCTGAAATACTAAAAATTTTACTCTGGACCAATGCAGTGATAAAGCTCTAGTGCAGGAGTAGGCAACCTTGACATTCCAATAAATTGTAGTTCAGCAACAGCTGGAGAGCCAAAGTTGCCTATCCCTGCTCTACTGCAGGTCCAAGAAAGATGTTGGTTCTTAAGGTACTGTGGAGCTCTGCTTGTTACATTTTCTACTTACTCTAAATGAAATTTGTATAGGTATTTAAAAGGATAAGATTTGCACAAGTTCAGATTTTTTAAAATATAATGCCTAAACTATTATTTAGACTTCCTAATTGGTTTCCATTTTTTCCTTTGCAGAATTTCAGTAATACCAAAAACTACCTGCCTCCTGAAATGAAGTCATTTTTCACTCCTGGAAAGGTGGGCTTTATTTATTTGGCACTTGTACTAGGAAGTGATAGCCAAAATAAAGTATCGCCTTTGCCACAGAAAGTCTTCCTTTTTTGAAAACAAAAATTAAAAAAGCTACAAAGCAGGATAAAGAAAAAAGATGTCTTACCTATGAAGCTGGATATAGTTTGCAAATTCTAAATATTTTAAACCAGTATAGCACAGAGGTTTAATCGATGATATGCCTAGGAAAATGTAAGCACATTCTCGGTTGATGCTGTCAAGGCATCTCATGATGGGTTATCCTCGTCACGTGCTCCTGGGCAGGACTATGCAAATTAGCTTAGAAAAAACAGTCCTATATAGCTCTGACGGGGATAACCCCGCCCCAGTTCTTCTAATCCTGTTGCTCCTGGGAGGCTGCGCCTTCTCGCTCTCCAGTTCAGGCCTATATTCCTTTGCGCTTTTCTTGTATTCACCCTAGTCCATTGTCCAGTCCCTTGCCCAGTCTCCTATATATATATATATAGAGAGAGAGGTAACAGAGGAGACTGGAGACTCTCTCTATATATAGAGGTAACAGAGGAGACACATACATATATATATATATATATATATATATATATATATATATATATATATATATATATAAAATATAAATATTCTTTCCGTTTGTGTTGGCCCTAGTGTGTTCAGTCTTCTCAAACCCCCCCTCCCTCCCTCCCCGGAGGGCGTTTATGGAGCATTCCTCTGGGGGCTTCAACAGTGTTAAAAGGGCCGTTAACGTTCTGGTGCCGACGGGACGCCATTTTGAGCGCTTTCCCCGGCACTCTAGGAGACCGGGCGATCCACCTCCTCCCGCTCTCCGAGCCTCTGCTGACTCTTGCGCTCCAATCCTCCCTGCCCCAGCCCCGGCTGACACTGTTCTGTCCGGGCAGGCAGTTGGAGAGGTCCTGCAGTCGATGGCCCCTTCGGGTGGCGAGTCCTCAGGCACAACGGGGGAGAGACCGCTTCCTGCACAAATAAAGTAACAACTGCACCACTATAAGAGTTTCTACATCACAGGGCCAAGGAGATCCTGCTTTCAGATTGATGCAGATTAATATCAGTCTTGCAGAGAAGAGTACAAATGCAGGGACCCTTCTCTATTTCCCCTCCTACCTGTTCCTTGAGGGGGGAGTGTTTCCCTTTCTCCCAAGCCACTGTTATAGCTTCTCCTGTAATTTTTATAAGAATATTGTGGATCAAATCTAGTTTCCGCTAAATCAGGCCTGCTCAACCTAGCATCCCCCCCAGCTGCTTTTGGACTACAACTCCCATAATCCCCAGCCACAGTGGCCAGTAGCCATGGATTGTGGGAGTTGTAGGCCAACATCTTCAGGAGGGCCAAAGCTGAGCAGCCCTGCTCTAAATCTATTGTATATTTAAGTCGCCCTCCCTGACCTATACAAAATATCCAGAATCCATTACCTTATGCTGAATGTACCTTCCTTATGTCTGAATGAATCTGAAGGTAGGATAGACCCAGATTGACAATTTACTGGCTACCTTGATGCCCTAAGTTAGTTTTGGTGGCGGTGGTGTTGACATAAGGATCCTTGGGTCAGATTTTGTCATACTACATCAAGGATGTAACAGAGCATGCTGGCTCTTATGATAATTAGGAGTCTATCCTAGTTTATTGGCCCAGTATTTATGCAGTGTTTTGTAGTGGCCTGGAAGTGCTAGTTGCACTGTTACACATGGAAACGTATTTACGTTAACCATATCTCCCAAAGACCCAAATCCCTGCCTTTCAATGTCCTCATTGGGCTGATAGGAAAGTTGGGTTTTACAGAATGGCTATCTTCCAGGATTCACTGGCTTTGGCTACTCTGTCAGTGTCCTCATTGGTTGCATTGATATGGCATTGATAACTCTCAGATGTTCTTGTCCCTAACTTTGTTGGGCACCTGGTGATCAGGAGTTGAGGCTTCAGCAGGTTCTAGGCTTGAAAGATGAGGGATGCCAGGCAGGCATTCAACCTGTGCATGGTTACCCAGCTCTGGTCAAATGAGGGGAAACAATAAGGAAGCTTCTTAACAAAAGTAGGCCATATGGTGCTTCAGTCAGCAAAGTCAGGTTTGCTCACTGGTCCTAGTAATAAGAGGGCCAACCTTGAACTTCACCTTGTTCTTTGGGGCAGTCGCACTGTGGTTTTCATGCTAAATTTGTTATTTCTGTTCCACCCCATCTGTCTCATCTGGGTGGTTCACAACAACAAAACAGAGACAAAACCAGAAAAACAATCAGAAACCAAAACAATACTGAAACAGTTTAAAACAATTAAAAACAGTTTAAATATGAGAGAATTGCTTGTTCAAGATTTGCATTTTGAATTTGATATATGCTTTCTGGTTAACAAGAAAAATATTGACCGCTACCTTCAATAATGTTTATATGGGACATAATTTAATTTTGGTCAAATAAGCTCTGTTTGCATATTTATTGTACAAGTGTATTAGTATATATTTATAATCCTCTGAGAGGCCAGTCTCTGGATGTATTCTGTTACATGTGTAGTTTTTGTATGTTGGTAATTGATTATAATTCCCACCAATCTGGAGTTAAATCAGACTTTTAAATAGAAGAATGAATGTTGAAAGTGGTTCTGTTTGCTAGACTGGGTCACCATTGAGACTGAAAAAATCCTAGACATCCAAAAGATTTAGGAGAAAAATTTGTCTAATATTGTTTTAAGTTCGTCTTGAACCTATTTGTTGAACTAAATTCCCTGGAATTGCATTATCTGTAAATTGCATGATCATGTTTGGAAATTACTTTACTTCAGACAGTACTGATCATTCTAAATATTTAAGTTAATGTGGAGAACTTTCTCTTTTTCTTCTTCTTCTTCAGCCCAAAGCAGCCAATGTCCTTGGAGCAGTTAACAAGCCTCTTTCATCAGCAGGCAAGCAATCTCAGTCCAAATCTTCTCGAATGGAAACTGTAAGCAATGCCAGCAGCAATTCAAATCCAAGCTCCCCTGGAAGAATCAAAGGGAGGTGGGTTTGCAGTAAAACAATTGTTCATGTTCAATAGTGCTTTGCCTTCTTGTATTGGTTTGTGGTCCTTCATTATCTGTGTGAAGGCCGCCTTGTCTGATGTGGCTTAGGACTTCATGGCTGCTGTGACAGCCATGGTGTTGTCCCAAAATGTCATCAGTACAGTACATGTGACAGGTCACACAGGAAGATGGAAATCTGGGAGTGAGGGGTCAAATTACTTTGTCTTGGTCAGATCAATTCCCGGTGGAGTTAAGGTTGCTCTGACTATTTCTGTCTGCAGGGGGTAATACTGGTTAAAGTGATCTGGCCCCCGAGGCATCATTTCTGCATTGGAGCTTTATCACAGTTTGGTTTGCATCTGGCCAGTAGTAGTTTTGGTGTTGGTTTCCTGCTGGAACAAATAACATACTGCTGTTTTCCCTATGAAAGAGAAAACAGTTCAGGAGTCTAGTGCGCTATTTCTTTTCTTCGTTATGGTCTCTGAGGATCCCATCATTGAGTTTCTGTACCTGCATAGAAAGCCAGCTTGGGGCCTTCCATAGCTTCTCTCTTTTCTCTTTGATGGGACTCCACCTCAGTAGGCAATTGACAGTCATTATCTCAGTTCTTTGCCTGGGATCACAGGATTTCCATTATTTTTCTTCTCATTTTGGGAGACAAAACAGAGAAATACAGCAGTAGCTTATTCCTTACTGATATGTTGAAGCATTAAGTGCAGAAGTGAAATATTTAACTCCTGGGCTAAGCTAATATTGATTTTGAAAGAAAGGTGCAAATGCATCCTTAAAAACGGCATGGATGCAGCTCAGTGCCTCCCATTGAGTTCTGTGGGGCAGAATAAATAGGAAGTATTCTGAGGGCAATATTTGCCCTTCGCCATGGGCAGCTGGGGTCACCACGGTCAGGTTTAGCTCTCAAAATTGGTGTTCCCTATAAATGGGAGAAAGTAAAGTGATACATTCAATTGAATGGTTTCAATTTACTCTTGTGGGGAAGAGTGAACCACTGCACTTCAAGATAATATTGCAATGAAGGCAAAACCTATACTTCACCCTGCCGTTGGATGGCCCAGTTTCTATGAATGGGACCTATTGATGTGCATCCCCTGAAATATGCAGGCCCATCTGTCATATTGATGGTAAATTTTCAAGTCTAATAAGTGAAATTATGGAGGCTGATGAAGATTCTTTTTTTCTTCATACTTTGCTTGAGAGCCTATCCTGAAGGTGTTGTCAACTTGAAACTCAAGTGAGAAAACAGAATTTAATTTATAATAATGATAGTATTTTTGTTGCAATAGACTTGACAGTACTGAAATGGACCACAGTGAAAATGAAGACTATACAATGGCTTCTCCTTTGCCAGGAAAGAAGAATGACAAAAGAGATGACTCTGAAATTGTAAGGATGAATTAATTACATTGAATTAATTGAATTAATGAATTGAGAATATTTTAATATTAACTACATAAAATAGAAATGAATTTCTAGCTAGCATCATATATGTGGCTGATTTTCAGTAAGGGAGCCCCAGCATGGTTGGGACACTTTTGCTTTCCGTTCATGTGTATAAAAACGTATGTTTTAGAAGGGTTTACCTTAAATATTCTTAAAATATTCTCTACTTGTAGACTATTTTGTTCTAATCCTCTGGTCAGTCAGTATGTAGTTTAACAAGGAGGAATTTGAAAACACAGTTCTTGAAGGTAAAAGGGGTGATTTGGGTACTTCAGACTGGGAGTGAGTCACTTGATCTTTTCAAGTTGGATCTTGATATATTTGAAGGAAGTAATCTTCTCCTTCTTCCTTAGTCAGAGCTGGAAAAGCCCAGAGGTAGGAAGAAAATCATCGCAGACCCGGAAGAGAAGTTGGGTATGGATGACCTGAGTAAACTGGGACAAGAACCAAAACTTAGGAGTGGTCAGCGAGGGAGGAAGAGAGCAGCTCCTGTTTCCGAGTCTGAAGAACCTCAGTGGCCAGAGGAAAAAAGACTAAAGGAAGATGTGCTAGAAAGTGAGGATGAACAAAACAGTCCACCAAAGAAGGGAAGAAGAGGACGACCTCCTAAGGCAGCCATTGGGGGCACACAAAAGGAAGAACCTGTGGTAAAGACTTCTAAAAGAGGTAGAAAAAAACCTATACCAGTTAAACCTGTGGAAGAGGAGGAGGAGGAGGAAGAGGAGGAGGAGGAAAGGCAAATGGAAAACTTTGAGCAGAAGCCGAAAGGTCGGCAATACAAGACACCAAGAAAAGCACAACAAAGGTATGTCTGGTTTTTTGTAAAGGACTCTTAACATGCTTCTTGAGTATTGTAAATTTTCCATGTAACTAGGTATGCTTCCAAAATAGGTCTGAATCATCTGAAATAAGTACAGCTGAATCTAACCAGTCTACACCACAGAAAAGAAGAGGAAGACCACCGAAAACGCCACCCTCTCAGCAGAAAAAAGGGTAATATGTGAATTTGACACGATCCCTACTCATATATTATGTTCAGTGCATGTATAATCGGGGTACAAGAGAACTCCGATATTCACGGGGGTTCCATTCCAGGCTACAGTTGCGGATATGGAAACTGTGAATATCGGGTCATTGGGGGCTATGTAATCGTGGGGGTTAGGCTCCCGGTCGGCTGAAAATGGATGAAAATCAGCTGATTTTCTCTGGGGGAGCTTGTTAGAATGCTCTGCTGCTCCCCCTGAGTTGTGATGTGCCCCCAAATTGACCAAAAATTAGCAGTTTTTTCCTTTGATTTTTTTTTTAACAAAGACAGGAGCCATTTTGTGGCTCCATCAAAGAAAATGGTGGCGGGAAATGAACCCCATGGTCATTTATGGCCACCTCTGACCCGCAGATATACAAGGTCGACATCTCCCCTCCCCCGCAGGTTGGTTGTCTTTTCCCCAACTGCGAATACTGAATCCGTGGATAACGAGGTCCACCTGTACAGTGTGATTCACACTTTATGCTCAACACACATACAGTAGAATACTTCCTTTCTGTACTATGCATTTGAGGCACCTGTATACTAGTTCACTTTTAAAATGAATGCATGTGCAACCATTCACACAAAAACACGCATATGAATACAGACACTTGTATGCACATACAACATAATGTCTGGATAAGGTTGTGGAGTGCCTTAAATGTAATTAAAAGGTCTGGGTCAAGATCCATAAGAATGGGTTCTACGCCTGCACAGGATTCTTGTGGTAGAATGCTGCAGCTTGTCATGGCTATTGAGCCCCCTCTCCACGCCCATAGTGTGCTATTTAAAGGCGTGCTGGCACCATGTTCCTCTGTTCTTTTCTGACAGCCATTACGTTTGGACCTTCGTCTGTTGCTCCTCGGATAAAGTTCTTCAAATTTACTTTGTGAGTTCTTCCTTCCTTCCTTCCTTCCTTCCTTCCTTCCTTCCTTCCTTCCTTCCTTCCTTTCTTTCTTTCTTTCTTTCTTTCTTTCTTTCTTTCTTTCTTTCTTTAAAAAAGGACCCTTTTCACCAGTTTGACTTGATTTTGAATTCCAGACTACATTGGCTTTATTTGATCTTTGGAATGGACTTTGGGCAACGATATTTGATTATTGTTATGGCTAAGGAAAAACAGCTTTAAGAGGTGTGAGGTGTAATGCTAAGCTCCCCTTTAAGGACCTCCATGATTTGTTCCTCATCTGCCTTGATAAGGAGCACAACATTTCCTCTTGCAGGGTATGTCTGTCTTTCTCCAAGCAAACGCACAAGAATCAAGCTCTGAAGCTTCACACACCCATTTATGATGAGGTGTTAAATCCCTCGACTCTGAGCAAGCCACGCCCATCGACGTTAATATCAAAATCACCAACTAAAATGGTCTTGACACCGAAAACATCAAAGCTATCGGCTTCAGCATCTACAACTTTGAAGAGCACTAAGCAGCCTTTGGATGTGGATTCGAGTTCCAGACATCCGGTCCAAGACCAAACGGGCAACCTTGGAAGCTGCCTCATCAACACCGAAACCGAAGAAGTCTAAAAGTATAGACTTAACCAAAGACAGAACTACAGCAACTGGCGTCAGAATGTCAGAACAGGCCTCGAAGTCGACAGTTTCCCTCAGTACCAGCAGATTGACATAGAAGACAACGCCAGATCCACAAAAGCCTCTCTACACCGAGGGCTCGATCTCTGTCTCCAGCTCCAACACTAATTCATTCCTCGGCTCCGTCGATGCCTCCTGATGGACATCGAGAAGCTCCGTCAATGCGGAAGACACATGCTCCTCTGTTTCCAGATGCAATGTCAACTGGACATACACCAGTGTTGTTGGCAACGAGACGGTTTGCTCCCCCACCCCATGTCAAATGCCAATGCTGACATTCAACACCAATGAAGAGGGATCAGGTAGAGGTGCCTGTTTGGATCCCTCTGCAGCACTCACATTGCTATTGATACCGGATTCCTCCTCCAGTACACCTTCTACGACCACATTCAAAGGATTTCTCCTGACAACCACACCTACACCAATAGGGTCTGCTACTATTCATTCAGTTGACCAGCCATCTTCTTATACCCTATCTGTTGCCCAATTGGAGGGTCCCTCTGCTTGGCACTCATTCGGTTTATTACACACTTTGGCTGCGAGATCAATGCTCACTATGGCTGCGATGGGAACCGCCTCTCCTGGCTTCTCGTATGATTTTCAGGAAGGAAGACCTTGGAGATCAGTTTCATCAAAGTCCTACTATCCTCTTACTTCTCCATGGGCACAAGTTCGTCCAGTGAACATAATAGCAAGTGGAGATACTTCTGCTTTGCCAAGCAGGCCTGTTGTGCAAGCTTCTGTAGCTACTCAGACCCCTACTTCACCATCTGTGCCTCCAGTGTTGACAGCAACTTGAGACAACCCCTCCACCACAGAAACCTCCATGCTTTGCTATAGGGACTCAAACACTCTGTTCTTCTTCTGCCAGTAAAGTCTACTATTGAGACTCAAACACATATTCCACACTCCCCAGCTGGATCACTGTCGGATCATCATGGCTCATCTGACTTCTATTCAGATTCAGAAGATCCGGACAATTTGACAGATCCACCTACTGATGTGCCTCCTTCTACCTATGTCTCCCCTAATTAATAAATGAAAGCCTACCATAAACATGTTAGGGAAATGGCAGAGGCTCTGGGTTTAGACCTGAAATCCGACCCAGCCACCATAAATTGATCCCGTCTACAACTTTATGGTGAAATCTCAGTCGTCTCAGTCAATCTGTGGCTCTGCCAGTTCTCCCAGTTCTCTCCAGTGCAACGAAGTGTGTTTGGGAAGTCATCCATACATCAACTCCAATTTCCAAATGCTTAGAGAGTTTGTATCGCATCCAAGAGAAAGACAGTACCTTAAGCATCCTATTCCTAACTCCCTGGTCATTGACTGCACCACCCCAACGCAATCTGGATGGCCTCACACCACCCCTTCAGACAAAGAGGGGAGAAAGGTAGATCTTTTAGGGAGAAAAATCTACTCCACATCATGTCTGTCGGTTAAGATTGCGAATTATTCGGCCTGCACAGCTAAGTATAATCATGGCCTGTGGGAAGCTCTTCAAGACGATTTAGACATCCTATCACCGGAAGAATTTAAAAAGAAATACCAACAAACATAGGATAAATTGGCTGCGCTTACTTGGCAACAACTGAGCATGGCAAAACACCTAGCCGAGTCAGAATCTCATTCCATGGCAGCAGCAGTCTTGCTATGGAGACACACATGGCTTTGTTTCACTAATCTTCAGAGCGATATGAAGGAAAAAATTGAGAGCTTACCTTTTGATGGTAAGGGCCTCTTCAGTGAGACAACTGACTCCACCATGGAGCAATTAAAGAAGTCAAAGTTTAGCAAAGACTTTTAGCACCACAACTTCGACTTCTTCCTAAGCATCAAAGTATTGCTCTTACCCCAGGCAGAGGCCCATGTTCAGACAACAGGAATGCCGTGATTTCAAGAAACAATATCACCCTTAACATAAAAGTTCCTATCAAGGCAAAAGCAAAGTCGCTTAATCTCAGCATACGAAACAGGCGGAGCCTCAAAAGTATTATTATTATTATTTATTCAATTTCTATACCGCCCTTCCAAAAATGGCTCAGGGCAGTTTACACAAAGAAACAATAAATAAATAAGATGGATCTCTGTCCCCAAACAGCTCACAATTTAAAAATAAACATAAGATATACACCAGTAACAGTCACTGGAGGTACTGTGCTGGGGGTTGATAGGGCCAGTTACTCTTCCCCTGCTAAATAAAGAGAATCACCACATTAAAAGGTGCCTCTTTGCCAAGTTAGCAGGGGTATCTTTGAAGAACAAGTTAGTAGGGGTATCTGTGAAGAACAGAACCACCCACCGTCACCTCCACACTCCTCACCCTTACTGCCACCAGGGGCAGTAACATCTTGGCAGATGAGCAACAAAACCAGCTTCCCAATCCCAGCTCTTACACCAGCACGCGAATCCATCAGACTGGCACACCCCTGCATGGCACTGCATAACATCGGACCACTGGGTCCTAGATATCATGTCCATGGGATACGACATAGAGTTCAGAACAACCCCTAACATTTCAGGGATGAAATTCACTCAACCATCCCAGTCATTGCAAGAGGAAGTGAAGGAGTTATTAGAAAAGAGTGCAATAACCCCTGTGCGGTGGGCGCACAGTGGGAGGGTTTTTACTCCCGTTATTTTGAAATCCCGAAGAGGGATGGCAGGATCCACCGCATCATGGATCTGCACCACCTGAACAAATTTGGCCATGTAAGAAAATTTTGCATGATAGCATTACAAGAGATCCTACCACTTCTTTATCAAGAGAATTGGCTTGCAACCCTGGATTCAAAAGATGTGTATTTTCATATTGGCATAAGAGATTGACACAGGAATATCTGAGATTTACCATAAGAGAACAAGTGTACCAATACAAAGTCTTGCCCTTCAGGCTTTCTACCACCCCAAGAGTATTTACCAAATGCATGGCCGTAGAGGTGGCCCATCTGAGGATGCAGGGCATAGCAATCTTATCTGTATTTGGAGGATTGGAAGTCCCATTTAGAACCAGTATGTGTCATCGGCTACATTGGAACAATCTTGAACACAGAAACCAGGAGAGCGTACTTACCCAAGGAGCAATATGAGTGTATCAGGGATCTGATCCACGAATTCCAGCATCATCCATCTCAGCCAGTTCAACTCATTCAGTGACTCTTGGGCCTCATGGCGTCCTGCAACACAGTAGTGTGTTATGCATGGTTGAAGATGCCCAAACTACTTTGGTTTCTGTCAGTTTTCCACGCAAACATGGACAGCCAACACAGGTTTCTGGAAATTCCAGATCAGATACTTCGCTCCCTTATGTGGTGGTTGAACTGCCAAAATATTTTAGAGGGAGTTCCTTTTCAGACTCTGACTCTGTCAATCTGGTTGACGACAGATGCGTCTTTGCTGAGTTGGGGTGCCCACTGCGAGAATCATAAAATTCAAGGCAAGTGGAACCCACAACAAACTCAGTTTCATATCAGCTTTCTGGAACTGCTGGCTGTCTTCCAAGGAATGAAAGCCTTCCTACCACTTCTTCAAGGTCATGCAGGTGCATTTAGACAATACCTCTGCCCTGGCTTACATCAGTTGACGGGTGGAACAGTGTCACGAACTCTTTGTGCCCTCAGCCTGCAACTGTGTCACTGGTGCATCAGACATCAGGTTTACCCAATAGCCTTCCACATAAAAGGCCTGGACAACATCCTAGCAAACAATCTGAGTCGCATGTTTGTGCAACAGCAGAACCACGAATGGGAGATCAAGATGGAATATATTGCCCCACTCTTCAACAACTGGACATGTCCCGCCATAAACCTGTTTGAAAAAAACAAAGTGCAGATGTTTTTGCTCAAGAGCAGATCACAACCCACAATCACGGTGAGATGCCTTCCAGATAGATGGACTTGGGAGATCCCATACATGTTCCCTCCACATCCATTGATCAATCATGTAGTGGTGCAACGCCTTCTCAAACTTCATGCATCTTAGTGACTCCATGGTGGCTAATACAACCATGGTTTCCACAAGTACTATCTATCGAGAAACAAGTACCAAAGACTTGCACAAGAGCTAGATCTCCTGACACAAGACCACGGTCAAGTCCCGCATCCAGACATACTCACACTCCCTCTGACGGCATGGCTTCTGAATAAGATCCTACTCAACCGAAGGAAGCCTTCTGCCAGACGTAACTACTTTGGCAAATGGCTGCATTTGAAAACCTATGCCAGAGTGCATGGTTTTTAGCCTAATCAAGCTACCACTAAGGACATACTCCTCTGACTATCTTAAAATCGCAAGGTTTGGCTAATGTGTCCCTGAAAGTACATTTGGCAGCACTCTCTTCCAAACATCCAGGCTGTGATGGCAAGACTTTTTCTCACCCGGATAGTAGAGCTTTACTGAAGGGCTTCATGAATGTATACCCACCTATTTGTACTCCTGTGGAACCATGGAGTCTATCCTTGGTTCTCTCAGGATTGACCCAGAGTCCATTTGAGCCAGCAGGTACTACTTCCATCAAACTAGTAACTTTAAAAACAGCCTTACTACTTGCTATAACTACAGTAAAGCACATTAGTGAACTTACGACTTTGAGGATTGATTCACCATATACCAGGATCTATCTTGCTAAAGTACTAATGTGTATGGACCCCAGCTTTATGCCCGAGATGGTGTCTGACTTCTACCGAAACCAAGATATTGTTCTCCCTACATTCTTCAGGGACCCATCTACACTTTTAGAATGTGCGATGCACTCTTTGGATGTGCACAGGGCTTTTATATTACTTAGATCATACTAAGGACTTTAGATCCACCAAGTGCCTTTTTGTAGCTTACAAGGGCCCTGCTAGGGGTTCATGCATTTCCAGACAAAGAATGTCCAGATGTCTGGTTGAACTCATTATGCTCACCTACAAGTCACAGAACGTGAAAATACCTGAAGCAATCAAGGCCCACTCTACCCGTGCATATGCTTCATCGGCTGCACACTTGTCAGGGGTAACCTTCATGGACATCTGTAAAGCAGCTACCTGGTCCACTGAGTTGCCTTTCGTCAAGCTCTTTAAAATTTATCTCTATAGAACTGGAAAAGGTACAGAAGAGGGCAACCAAGATGATCAGGGGCCTAGAGCACCTTTCTTATGAGGCAAGACTATAACACCTGGGGCTTTTTAGTTTAGAAAAAAAACAACTGCGGGGAGACGTGAAAGAGGTCTATAAAATCATTCATGGTGTGGAGAAAGTGGATAGAGAGAAATTCTTTTGCCTACACTAGAACCAGGGGTCACTCCATGAAATTGCTTGCCAGGAGTTCTAGGAACAACAAACGGAAGTACTGTTTCATACAATGCGTGATCCACTTGTGGAACTCTCTGCCACAAGATGTGGTGTGGTGACAGCCAACAACCTGGATGGCTTTAAGAGGGGTTTGGATAACTTCATGGAGGAGAGGTCTATCAATGGCTACCAGTCGGAGGGCTGTGAGCCACCTCCAGCCTCAAGGGCAGGGTGCCTCTGAGTACCTGTTGCAGGGGAGTAACAGCAGGAGAGAGGGCACGCCCTCAACTCCTGCCTGTGGCGTTCAGCGGCATCTGGTGGGCCACTGTGTGAAACAGGATGCTGGACTAGATGGGCCTTGGGCCTGATCCAGCAGGGCTGTTCTTATGTTCTTATGCTCTTAAGCATTACGCCATAGGCATGCGCTCTGCTGCTGAGGCAAGCTTTGGGAGAATAATTCTAAAACAGGTGTTACAATAGCTGCTACTGCACCCTCTTCTATCGGGAGCTCGCTAAATACCCATTCTTATGGATCTCAATGGATCCCAATCCAGATAAACAGGTTGCTCACCTGTGGTAGAGATCGGTCGACATCCATAAGACCCTCCCGAATCACCCCTCTGCAGTAGTGTTCTGCTATGTGCGTTCTGAGTGTACATGCAAGTCCCTTCCAGTGATGAATTCACCTGCTACGGTCCGGATGATCATCCTTCACGGCTGTCGTCCAAGAACCGAGGAAGATGGTGCCAGCCCGGGTTTAAATAACATGCTGTGGGCATGGAGGCAGGGCTCAGTCGCAATGATGAGCTGTGGCATTCTACCGCGAGGGTCCTGTGCAGGCGCAGAACCTGTTCTGATGGATGTCAATGGATCTCTACCAGATCATAAGTTACAGGTGAGCAATCTGTTTATTTGTTTAGACTTGCTATATACCTCAGAAATACTTACCAAAAGTGTAAACAACTGGGCATTACTTTACATATACCAAATGTGGTATATAAAGCCTATGATATTCCTTAGATGCTGCCATGACCCCTACAAACCATACCTTACTTGCTGAAACTTAATGTGTGTATTTATTTAAAATATTTCTACCCCACCCCACCAGCATACTGCTACTTGAGGCGGCTTACAATAAAAGATTAAAAACACAGTCTGTAATAAAATCCCACAATAAAAAAGACTGCAACAATATATAACAATGAACACAATAAAAGACAGCAATGGTATAGTGTAGCTGAGTTGTGGTTTTGTACTTTAGAAGACCTGGACGATCAAAACAAACAGCAAGTAAAGAAAACGAGTCTGGTGAAGAGATGGATGTATTTCAGAGTAGCTCTCCTGTACAAGATATTCCCCAAGAAGTAACGATGGAGGAGGAGGAGGAAGAGGAGGAGGAAGTTCCCACAGTCAGAGTAAGTAGATGTTGGTGTGTAACAGATTTCGCTAAATATCTATGTTCTTTCCTTAATCTTATAGCCTAGAATTTGTTTTGACAGAGCCACATTACTAGAAGAAATGAAAGAGAGCTTTCATTTTCTCTTTCCCTGCTTCTAATGTGGGAAGTGAGCCTAATGGATTTCACAGTGACATAGATCAGGCAGTTCCATTTCCCACATTGAAGCAGTGGCAAGGAAAACATAAGTTATTTGTGCTTAATGTGAGAGCTGGTTGGGTAATGACTGACAGGCACCTGGTGTGATAAATTTCTTGGATGCATTCACCATGCTGATCTTTTCCTGGATTGCACCTAAATCCTATTGAAATGAACTGTGCTTAAGCGCCATTAAACCCCTTTGAAATTAACAGGACTCTTCTGCATTTATACTCATTGGAGTATATTTAAATGTTTTCTGAAATAATATCACCCTGTTCCATCTCTAGTCTAGTCATGCTTTTAAAAGGTACTTGTACACAATGAGTTAGCTAGAAAGTCTATGGGCTTACATGTCCCATTGAAAGCAGTGTGGGGCAGATAGGTTCTGTTGGTGTTCAGATGCACATTCCGTCTTGCATATGGATTCCATGCATGTGGAGGCCTGTCTAAATGTTTGGATTTCCTTAGCTGGATTGGGACATATAATTAATTCCTTTTGGTGTCTTTCACAGGTACGCCGGAGGACATCCAAAAGGGAAAGGCGATGAATAAGCCATGTTTTTCAGCCTTTTAAGTGAACGCTTGGAAGAATGCTCTTATTACATATAAAGCTTGAGGCTGAAGAAAGTGGTTGATGCTCACAGTGGGGTTGCTGATGAAAGTTAAAGCAATCTTTTATTTCCTGTCCCTGCATTTGGAGTTCCTAGGTCACAAGCATAAGCCACACACATGTTAATATCATTAACTGTGGGTTTTTGTGAAGTGTGATGTGTGCTGGCTATACAGACATATGAACTAAAGAAACCACCTGTAAATAATCCTTTTTTAAAATGTTTCTGACTTCTAAAGTGCTTGTATAGCTTTTACTCCGGCTTTAAACCTGACAGTGCCAGACTGTTTGTTAGATCTGTTGATTTCAAAAACAGGAAAAAGAAATACATTAGAATGGATATCAAGCAATATCTGTCAGTGTCTGTATTTTTATTTTTCTTGTCATTTAACTGTGAAAAAATTAATCAGCTTGACAAAATAGTGACACTTTCTTCTGACACTATTTGTTAGAGAATAAAAGACATGTTCTGTTTTGTTTATGTATCTAATCCAGTGTTTACCACTGGCACCTGCCTGTCTTTGGAGGTGCCAAATTGCTTTTGAATGATGTGGGATGAAATAATACAAACAGATGCAGACTTGTGAAACAAGGTTCCTTTTACACACCTCAGTATTGATACCAGACTTCTGGACCTCTTCTGGCACTGAGAATTTAAAAAGGATTTAATATTTTAATTTTTAAAATGTGTTATTAAATAATGTAATGAAAGCCTATCTTATTTTCCTTATTAGCTTTTGTTAATCTACTGTATCAATAAAATTCTGTAACTGAATTTTTTATAGTCTAGTATGTCAATGTATACATTCCCTCCTGAACATTATGTTCACAAATAGCAAATTATTGCATTATAATATGAAACCTGTTATCTGAACTTTAGTGAAGATGCAGGTTTTATTACCATGTAAAGTTAATCAGAAAGAAAATTTTATTGATGCAGTCTGTCTTTATTGAGCTGTTCTTTCTTCAGAGCCAAGTGTTTTGTATTTCACAGTGAGCTGCATGTTTATGAAAAAATGTAATGAAGTTGCAATGTAATTTTTTTATCTGGCTGTAGGATATGCTACATTGCCTCATGAGAAGAACCTTCTACCAAGAGTTTATTGTACTTCTTCTTTTTGTTAAACCTTTTTTGCGCAGGTGGGAGTGGGGTGCAGACTTATGAGAAACATGTTTTCATTTGAATGATCAGCTGCAGAATATTTCAGTCAGGGTATTCCAAATCTGTATGAAGCTTCACTTTGTGTCCTACCTTAAAGTGGTTGAACTTTGTTTCTTGGGTATAATTTCAAAAACTAGGGGCAAACTACTTAAGGCATTATCCTATATGCAGTTTTACAAACTGACTTTGAACCAAAATGTATAGGTTAGTATTTATGCCTAGCCAAGCACATTTGATAGTTGATGTGCTGTTTTCCTCCTGCTTGCTAGCAGTTAATATGAGAGAATCAAATTTTAAGTTATTAATATTTTATCTCATTGAATAATACAACATTGTCATGGAATTAACAAAGGCATCTTTTAAAATTATAATTCCAAGGGAATATATACCAGGGAAGGGGTGTGAGACATTATGGTAGTTCAGAACTTGCAAGTATATTTTTCAGAGAAAATTCAACTTTTTTTAAGCTTTTTTATTCTATAATTTGTATTGATTTTTTTTTAATTATTCAGCAGCAGCAATAGATAAGGTCAGACAGTTTGCATTGATCAAGCTGTTCTGTTTAAGTGCTTTTTTTAGTAGCTCTCTTAGCTAGTAATTATTGTTCCTCAGCTGTCCTATATTTTTATACCCATCGTTTTGGGTAACAGCTGTCTACAAATTAGCTAAAGTTGGCTCAGATGACTTCACCTAGAAACTTTTCCCCAAGAATGTGTAACCTAAATGGTTCACTTAAAGTTTAGCCGTGCAAAGGAGAGGTTTTTATATCCTAGAAAAGAAAAAGAGAAAGCAACTGTCACATTTCTTTCACTAACAGAATTGCACTGACAACATTTATGGAGTATATATCTTAAGACCATTTTATACAAAGAATGAAACAATTATTGAAACTGCTTGCAGAGAGTGTTGAAGATTTATTTGCATGAAGAGAGTTTGATCTTCTTTCCCTTAATATTGTTGCACATCAATTAATCATAAAATGTTAATGTTTAAACTTATAGTTTTGCAGTTTAAATGTTTATTTCTTGGATTATAATGTGTAATTGGGCAAACAGGTGAAGAAGAAAATGATGATCTTCAAATCTCTTTAGGTTTTATTCTCCTCATACAAGTTTAATGAATATCTTATGTACTAACACTTTGAGATCTGCATACAGTAGCTGCAGGAAAATAATGTATAAAGAGACCATACGCTAAGATTCAGTTAGCGTGCAAATCAATTATGTTCAGTTTATAGTATGTACTGTATAACATTAAACAGTCAAATTGAACTCACTGTTGCAAGTTCAAGTATGAAATTCTTATGAGATTACAGTAAGCTATCTTGCTGCAGTCTGCAGCCAATCATACTAATCCACTTTATATCTCATTTTCTTGCTGCTGTAGCTCTTGAGTGGGACTTAGCTTCCAGAGGTTGGTTGGTTTTTCTTATAGTTTTCTTTTCCAAAAATGCAATATATGCTAGAACTGTTTAGATTCCAAATACTTGTCTGTGGCAGGAAGTGGAGAGCGGGGGAAAGACTGTGTTCTGTCAATGATCAGCTTATTAAATAATGGGGATCCATTGTGCCTTGCAGTTCGTGGCAGAGAGGGCTAACTGCGGGGCTGGGCTGGGTTGTTTTCGCAGTCTGTTAGCATCTCAAATGACCATGTTGCCCCAACTACTTTCTCTTGCAACCTTGTTTGACTTCTTGGTGGGGAATTGGACACTGAAACAAAGACAATAGCAACTGAAGATGATGTGATCGTATGGGAGCCATCACAGCAAAAATAAAGAACCTGTGGACAGAGGAGGACAGAGGATAGAATGGTTATAACATGTTGAGCTGCCCAGAAAAAAGCAGACATAACTGCAAGGCAAACAATTTTTTCCTGCCTTAGGCCCTGATAGAACTCATCTGGCGTCCATCTGAGGTCTGCTATACTATTTTAAGTATCAGTTGTGCCCACTCTCAGTGGCAGATAAGGATATTTGGCCATGTTACATCTGAAGGATGCAGTGGTAAAGACCAGTTCGGTCCCAAAAAAGCAGACTTGGCCACACTGGGAGGTATTTGAAGTGTTTCCAAGGATGTTCTCCCTACAGTCTTGGTGGTGATGTTGGTCTTTGAGTTACCATACAGAGTCACTCTTACAGCCACCAACAATCCTGGTAGATTATTGGTGGCTGTCACATCTCTAGTGTGGATTTTATTTCCTAGTCTTCTAGCAGAATTGACTGTAATTTATTGAGGTGTGTGTTTGCTCTAGGTTGGTGGTTTGTTTTAATATACCACTGAAGACCCAGGAATTAATGGCTCTGGGCTGTAACACACCATAACAATTTATGCCACCTAAGAGGACAAAAAGATTATGAATACTAGCTTATCCCGCACAGAACATCTTTGCACTAGGACTTTATTGCTCTCCTTACCCCCCCACCGCAGCCCCTGCTTTATTGCTCAGTGTCAGCCACCCCCTCCCCTTCACTCACTCACTCATTCACTTACACACACACACACACACACACACACACACACACACACACACACGAGAAATAATTTTATCCATTGCCTCTTTCAACCTTGGAAGATTCAAAGCTAAAACGTCATGGTGCCAGTTGGGAGATGACAACTGGACTCAGTCTTCGTGCCTAAGTAGGAAAACACTCTGTATTAGTACCTAATCTCTTGTAGATTCCTACCTCAACCCCCTGCTCCTTTGTTATGACCCAAGTCCATACAAAATCACTAGAACTGCCTGAACCACAAAGTGGCTCTCTGCATACAGTGTTGCTCTAGTATTTCTCTGTCAAAGTCCATTTTTCTGCATGGCTGTAATTTAGCAATTCTTCTCCCAGCACTCCGATATTTTAACACTGTCCCAGTGTTGTCTTACAACTGCTTCATACTTTCTATCCTATTTTATTTTATTCTGCATCCTAGGGAAAGTATTAGTAGAAAGAATTGATTTTACAAAACTGACCTTTACAGAAACCTAGTAGTCTAAATACTGCATCAGCTAATTTTTGCCAAATGTGCAATGCTTAATAAATTGAGTGTTATAGGAATTTTTCCTTCTGCATTGGATCTGTTACTATAATATACATGTATAAATTCATAATATAATCCACATTGTTTTGTATTAGGGTGTAGACTGCTTAAATTAGCATCAACATATTGATAGCATTTTGATATTGGAGTTAATGTCTTTTTAACTACTACGTGTTTTAATGAACAGCAGCCTCACAAATTTGATAACTGATATTAAATGTTAACAGAAATAACTGTCATTATATTCTGGCAATAGTTTTAAGAACCAGTTGGCAAGAAAACAGAACTGTAGATGAGTGCCAAATCTACTGTTGACTTGTGAAGAGTTCCATGAGGATGTACAAATCTGAAGATACAGTTTAACTTGAGAGAGGATTTTATCTACAATGTGTTAAAACTTCAGTCTAAAACAAGGTTATGTTGATTAGACTCTTTTTTTGCCTCCAGTGAGTGAACACCAAAATCAGTAAGGGCCATACACTCAAATCAGCTAACTCAGACATATGACAAATGAATAAATGGTTTATTTTAAGGTATAATGGTTAAACTATACATATTTATTTATAATACTTTATTTATAATACAGAGTTAAAACAAAACAAATGTAAAACAAAGTAAAAAAAATATTCACAAGATAAAAACTAAAATTAATTTCAGTTAGCATGAGAAAACAGGTGCATCTTTATGGCCTTCCTAAAAGCAAACAGAAAAGGAGATGCTCTTTTTTCAACAGGGAGTATGTTCCAAAGCCCCGGGGCAGCCACAGAGAAGGCCTGGTCTAGAGTCACCACCAAACGAGCTAGCGGCAACCATAACTCTAGGTCTCCAGATGGTTATAATAGGCAACAGGGTTCATGACAAAGAAGGTGCTCTTTTAAGTACCCTGGACCCAAGCCATTGAGAGTATTATAGGTAATAACCAGCACTTTGTAATTCACTTAGAAACATAACAGCAGCCAGTGCAACTCTTTCAAAATCACTGTTATGTGATTCCTCCAGGTTGTCTCAGAGACCAGCCTGGCTGCTATATTCTATACCAATTATAGTTTCCAGACTATATACAAAGGCAGCCCCATGTAGAGTGATTTAAAGTAGTCAAACCTAGAGGTAACCAGTATGTGTACCACTGTTTTAAGGTCATTTACCTCCAAAAATGGATGTAGTTAATGTATCAGCCAAAGCTGATAAAAAGCGCTACTGGCCACTGCCTCAACCTGAGAAACCAGAGAGAGTTTTGGATCCAGGAACACTCCCAAGCTATGTAGATGATCTTTCAGGTAGAGTGCAACCCTGTCCAGAACAGGCAGATCTAAACCATCTCTCAGGTCCCCCCCGTCAGTACCTCCATCTTATTTGGATTCAACTTCAGTTTGTTATGCCTCATCCAGCCCAGTACTGCCTTCAAGCAGGTGTTATGGGAGGTTATGCCATTTCCTGATGGTTGATATGGAAAATTAGATCTGGATGTCATCAGCATATTGATTGCACCAAACCTCCTGATGATATTTCCCAGCGGTTTCATGCAGATATTAAAGAGCATTGGAGGATAGTCTGGAGCCTTCTGGAAAGCCATACTTCTCACTTTTCAGAGCAACAGTCTCCAAGTCACACCATCTCGGATCTACCAGAGAGGTAGGAATGGAACCACTGTAAAACAATGCCACCCATTCCCACCCTCCTCAAGTGACCCAACTGTAGAAGGATATAATGATCAATGGTATCAAAAGCTGCCAAGAAATCCCAAAGGATCAGCAGAGTAACACTTCCTCTCTTGATGGCCAATTGGAGATCATCCATCAGGCTGACCAGTTATGACCCACTTGAAAGCTAAATGGGTCTTAATAATCCGTATCATCCAGTGCTGCCTATAGCTGAGAGGCCACCACCCACTCAATCACCTTGCCCAACCATGGAAGTTTAGAAACGAGTCTGTAATTAGCCAACTTTGAGGGGTCCAATGTTTCTTCAAATAAAGTCTATTCAAATAAGGTCTAATAATAGCCTCCTTAAGACAAGGAGGCATCCTGCTCTCCCTCAGAGAAGCTTTTGAAATATTTACCAGATCCTCTCTGATAGTATAATTACCAAATAAAATAAACCAAGCTGGACAAGGATCAAGGGATGGAGATGTCTACACTTTGGAAATTCAAGGGAACCAGTTGTAGGATGCACAGTTTGAAGCAGTTTGTCCCACAGCCTCAGGAATCACAAACTGAAAGTGACCCAATCTAATCCTATAATAGGAGTTGCTGGACGCCTCTACAATAGACTGTAATAACTGTGGAATCCAATGTGGCGCAAATACTAGAGATTTTAACTGCAAAAAACTCATTAAAGACATCACAGTTAGCAACAGATGGTTTCAAGTTCAAATTTGGATATGTGTGTGTGTAAACTAACCCCCTCACAAACCTGGACAACTCAGCTGGATGTGAATTTGCAGAAGCAATATAGGCATAAAGGAATTGCTTCTTTGTTGCCAGAGCATAGATCTTCAAATGTGCTCTGTGTTGCGATCTGTCAGATTCATACTGAGTCTTCTTTCACTTGTGCTCTAGTTGTCTACCTTGCCGCCTGAGCTCCCGTAGTTCTTGCAAGTACCACGGGGCTAACTTTGAAGCAGGTCTGAGAGGACAATTAGGAGTAATTTTGTCTACCGCTCTAGAGAGCTCATTATTCCTTATTTGCACCAAAGCATCAACAACAGAAAAACTAGTAGAGCCAACTCCAAACCCTCCCAAGGTTTCTTGGAATCCTATTGGATCCAATAACCTCCTCAAGTGGACAAACCTAGTGGGTTCTTCACCCCTGTAGAGGTGGGTTGTGGTTGCAAGTCCTATCTTAACCAGATGGTGATCCATCCATGACAATGACAAGAGTCCCTACCTATGGAACACCACCCTGGTCAGAGCAAAAGACCAAACTGAGCGTGTGACCAGTATCATGTGTTGGTCTAGAAACCAATTCAAATATGCCCATAGTCATCATGGCCCCTATGAATTCTTGAGCCACTCCTGAAATGAACATTGAAATCCCCCACCAACAACAACCTGGGCCACTCCAATGCCAACTCTGCAACCAGGTCCGTCTGCTCAGCGATTCCATTGGGCATTGGAGCAATCAGTATATCAACAGAAGTCCCAGTCTATCTTTGGTCCCTAAACTTGGGTACATATATTCAATATAGGTTAATTCCCTGACAGGGATCCTGGTCATATGACACAAGAATACTTAAATGAGTATTTAAAGCAAAGTTTATCAAATCAATAATATGAAGGATATATAAATCATTAGGGATGGGCCCGGACCGGTCCAGAGGCCATTGAAAAGGCCTCTGGACCCGACCGGACCTGGGTGGTTCAGTTCGGGGTGGGGGGTACCTTTAAGAGCGGTGGGAGGGTTTACTTACTCCTCCCGCCGCTTTCCCGCTCTGGCGCTGTAAACTCACAAGTAATTGGGACAGCAGGATATCTCCCTGTCGCCTCTTCCCACAACAACCTCCCAGGCGTACGACAACCTCCCAGGAGTGCATTGCGCGCACGCACGTCACAGAGACGTGAAGCACGTGCTCGTTTCTGTGACGTGCGGGCGCGCAATGCACTCCTGGGTTTTTTTTGCAAGTAACGTCGGGGAAGGGGTGGCAGGGAGGTATCCTGCTGCCCCAATTACTCGTGAGTTTACGGCACCAGAGCGGGAAAGCGGCGGGAGGGGTAAGTAAACCCTCCCGCTGCTCTTAAAGGTACCCCACACCCCAGTGCCGGACTGCAGTTGGCGGTTCCGTGCACACCCCTATAAATCATAAAGAAATATATCCATGATGCATGCAGATACATTGTTAATAAAGTAGGCAACAATTACTGAAGATAAAACTATTAAATAAGAATGCACTTGAGGCTCAACATTTCTATTCTGTGCAGGAAAGGACAGGAACATATTTGTTTTAAATTCATTATTGTTGCTTAGCATGTGTTTTGTCAATATGCTAATAATCTGAGTGCTAAATTCTGGCAAGAATTGCAGGACCTATACACAGGACCTAGACCATGGCCACACATGCAAAATTAGAACTTGGATTCAGTTAAGCACTGCTTTTAAAAGCAATCCAAATTCTCAGGATAGGATACTTGAGCCTTCATTAATGCTCAGTGGCGTTTCATTTTGGTACCTCAAAGGAGTCTCCTTCAAAAACAGGTTTTAAACAGGAGAGTACAGTACATAGACAGGCTCCATAAAAGTTACTTTTGTAATGAAGCTCTGACCTACTGCAATAGAAGCACTACTGCAGAGACGAGAGACAAGGATAAATCATTCCATGTATGACCAAACAAATCTTTGTGTCTCCTACTGCCCACTTTATGATGCAATCCAACTAATCTGGCATAATCCTATGCCAGCAAACCTGATTTTAGTGTGTGGTTATCTTGGCACTAGACCTAGACAGTAGAAGATCCTGGATTCATGTATATCAAGGGACCTGTACCATACTGAAGGCCCAGTTGTGAAATATGGTCCTGATACTGTATAGTGTGCTACTTGTACTGTTATCTACAGTTCAAATAGAATTTCATACTATACTATAAATAAAATATTAAAGTCTTTAATCATTCTGGATATGAAGTATCCTAATCAAATGTGGAAGTGATATAAGATGCAAATAGTATTTGCCAATTAAACAATTTAAAATTCAAAATTGCCTAACAATGTTTTGGTTGCCTGCAATGGCAAAGTTCCTATGGAGGGAGCTGAAGTTTACAAGGGCATTTATTTGTATGCCCATAGCCATTTTATGCTTAAATAGTTCAATTATTTGCTTTGCAGCTGCTGAAGTTGTTACACAGCCATTGTGTTCATGTTCAGTATTGTGCCCAGACCTTCAGTAGACTATTTTGAAGAAGGAAAATTAGCCCACACACAATACAAAAGGTGTGTGGCAGTGGCAAAGAACAAGTAGTGAGACATTCTCATAATTGTATGGTTTATTCTGCACATAACAGTATGTGTCATTTGAATGAGTGAGCACTACAGGACAAATATCTATGCATCATACTGAGAGCTTTCATGTAGTTTATTAGTTTGCTACGAAGCAACTTTCAGAAAAACAAGTTATGCTCATCTGTATTACTTAGACTTTTATCATACCAAAGTATAGTCTTTTATAATACTAAAGAATCTATTTTATATAATACGTGTATGTGTGTACAGTAACCTTTCAGTCATACAGAAAAATTAAATAGATCTTTCCATATACAGACGTAATCTATAAATGGAAATTATAATTTGTGATATACAAATTGATACACAACTGATATGTGAAGTGCATGACCGTCCACAGCAGTTTTTCAGCGGGGGTTAGGGTCAGCAATCCAATACCCCCCTTCCTGGGTGTATGTCCCATTAAATTCAATGGGAATTGGCGCAATCCAGTTCAGTCCAATGGCAACTGCTCCCCTGGACGCCCATGGCAGGGAGCCCTCTCTCAACTTGTCGCACCTTTTGAGCATGATTATAAAACAGACCTTTCCCCAAGAAAGTCACAACCACAGGCTTAGAAATCTAATAAAATAAATGGCTTTATTGGGTACAAAATAAGAGGCTTGATGAGAGGTGTTAATGAGAGAGTTCCTACATGACTGTGACATGGAGATGTACACAGAACCAGACTCAGTGCTTTTCCTCTAGGGTGACTATTGAAAGAATGTTTACTGCTGACAGAAACGGGAAAAGGAAGCAGTGTGGGTGATCTGCTTAGCAGGAAAAACCAGCTGGAGTATAGAGGACGTAACTGGTCAAGAAGAGGGTCAAAAGCTCTGGGACGAATCCCAGAGGCTGTGCAAGTTGGAGGGATTTATATTGGCTAGTTATAGGGTAAATGATGCTTTGTGTAGTAAAGGCTACATGCTAAATTAGTGCTCATTTGGGTTAATGATTAGTAAGGTGCTGTCCAGTGAGGGACAATAGCTGTGAGGTTCCATTCTGTTCAATTCATTGTTATTTGATCAAATATACACCTTTCAATCCCAACCCAAATAAAAACAACCTTAAGTGTAAATTTTGCTACAGAGAGAGAGAGAACGTGTGTGTGTGAAACCTATTACATAAAAATAAAATAGAATAAAATGAAACACTAAAAGACCTAACTTAACCATTTCTAATGCACCATGTGTGGATCTTAATCACAGCCGTTCAAAATCTGGATAACTGATATGAGACATCAATGTGTTTATCAGAGAGAAGTAAATTTATATAAAATTCATCAGACTTATTTGGGTATCTAGAAATGAGAGGAGTAATATATCTAAAACATAAATTGCGGGGGAAAGAACAATACAAGAGCACACAGCCAACTGTCTCAATATCCCCATTCCCACAGGTAGTTAGACATTACCATCAACATCCTTCATGAGTTTCCTCCAACCAGGTAATGTCTAACTACTTCACTACCTCATTACCCAGATATTGACCCCAGAAAATACATTTACTAATGTCAGCTGGGGGCACAATCCTATTTTCTGGTTCGTAATCCTGCACATCTCCACGAACACCTATGTCCAAAAGGATAAGACCCTAGGACAGGTCCACCAGAGATGAAAATAGGTTCCCTTTGTCCTGCAACCACTCCAGCAAAGCAGAGAGTAGTCGTTTGGGATGTGTGCTATTTTTACTGGGGTCAAGTACCATCTATGGAAAACTTTGAGAACGTTCTCCTTAATTTGGGCGGAAAAGGAAGTTGCTGAGGCGAGTCTCACAATTGGTGAGACTTGCCAAAATGGGGTTTGTGGTGAGCCCACTCTCCCCACAGATGATCCAGGCTGCAGCCCTGGGCAGCTGGATCAGCCACCCACACAACTGCCGGCTCCATCACGGAGCCGGTGGGGGCTGTCCCAGGATGCTCCACGCAAGTGTGTGGGGCATCCTGGAGAGACCCCCCGGGCCAGTGGGCTTGTATCAGCCTCCCTGCGGGGTTCTCCTCATGTGTTGCTGCTCACTCTGCTAACCTCGTCTAAGGGGAGGGGGAATTAGAAGGGTTTGCTGCCGGGAGCCACACGTCTCCCGTGGCAGCACACGATCCACTAAAAGTGGGCTGGGCTCCCTTAGCCCACTTTTGCCTGATCGTGAGAATCTCCTCATTAGCTTCCATTTCTATAAGTTCATCCAATCCTGATCTTTGATTTCCTGTTGGAAGTCTTTTTCCCAAGACATTTTAAGGTTAGGCAGTGGATTAAATGTGTGGTTTATAAACAAATCATATAATTTTGAAACCACACCTTTTGAGGGTGTCCAGGGCTGCCAAAACCAGTACTTCAAATTTTGTTAGTTGTCTTTTAGCTTGTGCAGTTATTTCTGGGGTGTATACAAAAGATCTGCACTATAAAAGATGTATCCATGTACAGTGCAAAGGACCCAGAATTCCTCCGTTAGCCTCGTAGTCAACAGGATATTCCCCCTGGTAAAAGTTACTTAATCTGGCAACTTCCAGATCAGCAGCTTCGGAGATGTAAACAATCCATCAAATTTAGGGTGGCGAAAAATTGGAATGAGGAAAACATGGGGGTGCAAAACTCTTATGCCATTTTGCCCAACTCTTGAAAGTGGCACTCAGAAAACGATTGTCCGCTGCTAAATTTAATAATCCAATCGTATTAGAAGCAAGTTTCCAATTCTCTAAGAGTATTGATCAGAAACTTCCATCTGAACCAAAGAATTAATTTCAGCATTAGTCAGCATCCGTAAGATGTTTTGAGAGGAGAGCTGGTCTTGTGGTATGACTTGTCCCTTTAGCTAAACAGGGTTCACCCTGCTTGCATATGAAAGGGAGACTAGAAATGTGATTCCCTTTAGAGGATGGAGCCCCTCTGGGAAGAGCAGGCAGTTCCAAGTTCCCTCTCTGGCTTCTCCAAGATAGGGCTGAGAGAGATTCCTGCCTGCAACCTTGGAGAAGCTGCTGCCAGTCTGTGTAGACAATACTGAGCTAGATAGACCAATGGTCTGACTCAGTATATGGTAGCTTCCTATGTTCCTAGGTGAAAAGCCTCGTAATAGGCAGGTAGGTATGGAATTCCTGTTCCACCATTAGCTGTTTTTGTGTAAAGAATACTATATCTAAGTCTCGGTTTTTTGTTCCTGCTGTCATTTATGGAACTCTGTCAAAGTTCCAAGATATCTGCCAGGCCCTGCCCTGCCTTTTCACTATCCCTCTCCTTTAGCTGAGACTTCGGTGGGGTCAGAGGACAGGCTGCCTTGCTTTCTCTTTGACCCGAATGAAGCACTGAACTAGCTGCATGCTTTGCTGGGACAAGTATAAACAGCCATTTTTTTCTTTAGCTGCCACTGGGTCCTGCAGCACATACTGCTCAGAACTGCTGCAGGGCTCGATGGGCTCCTCCCATCCCCCTGGCAAGGTGCCAAGGAATCATTGAATCACCAGGTGGGATGTGGAGGTGGAACTGCCCAGCTCACTTGGCCCTGCCAGGGACACCACACTGCTGGACCGGGAAGCAGCTGTGCCAGAGGCTCTCTTACCCCTGGATTTCAGGGCCGAAGTCTAGGGCATCCACAGGCCCCTGGGCCCCCCCAAATCCTCTTTAGTCTGTCCTGGGTGGTGTTGCCCAGCAGAGCATGATGATGCTTAATTTTCAGGGGTGGGAGACCTCCAAAGGCCTTTGGGTCCATGCTCCAAAATTACCTAGGTACACCTCTAGGCAGTGCTAATACTGCTGCTAGAGGTTGACTGTGCATTAGCAGTAGGTATGCTAGCACCCTTCTCCTGGTTGTGCCCCAGCCTCCCGGGCAGCTGGGCAGGAGTGACTGCTTTGCCCTTAATCCTTGGGTCACATAGGCAGGACAAAACATGCTCTTCAATTTACCCTACGGTGTCCTGAGCTGATCCACCACTCCAGTCCTCTGTTGACCTGCCAAGGCGGTTCCTTCCTCAGTGTTCAGTGTGGTCTGGAACTCGCCCATCATCTTCTTGAGGAGAAGAGCAGCAGGCAAATTCTGGCTCCGTGTTGCTGCCTCGGCACACAAGCTGTCCGTGGTAACAAAGAACAGTTTGAGTGCCAAGAAAACCTCAGAAAGGAGCACCCATTCCTGGTTGGACAGGTCACACACTTCCAAGTCAAACCTTCTTGCCAGGGCAAGGATAGTCAGCTCTTGCTCCTCCAGGCACAGGAGCAAGAGAAAGGTAGAGTTCCACCAGGCTGAAACATCCTAAGGGATCAGGTGTTCAGGTTGGCCCAGCTCAAGCTGCCACTGCCTGAGCATACAGCTACCCTTTTTGCTCTGGTGGAAGTAAGCTGCTGTTTTGTGGCACTTCTCTGTGAGAGCAGCCATGGCAGCAGAAGGAGGGCACCCAGCACCTGCTGCAGAGCTGTCTTGCCTGGCTGCAGCCACAGAAAGGCCAAGCGCCTCCTGCACAACCAGGTTCTGAGTATGCAACATACAACAGATGGACCCAAACTGACTCTGTTCAGCGGCCTTTGTGATGGTGGCATTGCTGGTGACCGTGAACCCCCTGTGCAGGTCTGGCTGCCTGGTCAGCCATTCTTCCACCTAGTGATTCATGGCCACCGACAGCTCAGCTGCCATGTGCTTAGTGTCCAGCTTCTCCACGTGCAGCAGGGCCCACCTGTGCTTTGCTGCATGGGAAGGGTTGGCCACATCACCAGTGTGCTGCGAGGGACAGGAGAGCAATATGCTTCCCACTGGGACTGTCCCTCAGATCCAGAGATAAATGCACTCTGGTATCAGGTGCTGCTGTGTATAACAGCCCTGATGTGGCCTCCCTGAACACCTAGTAGAGGGCAGCACCTGTCTGTGCTAAAGGTGATGTGTGAAGGGATCTTGTAGTCAAGTTAGGGTTAGTCGGAGCATCCAGCTGAAGGGCAATAGAGGTGGAAGAAGCAAAGGTTGCATGAATTGATTTGCAACAAGTCAAGGTGATTTGATTCGTGTTCAAATCAGCCCCTTCATTTAAGGGGCGATTTGAGACACGGCCAAGTCCGTGAATCACTGCCGATTCGCTGTGAATTCATTCTGTGAATCTAATTGAACATCCCTACCAAACACTGTCCACAGCACCATGAATTAACTGATTGATATTGTCTGACTAAAATATTCTACATGTGCATAATTGGACAAGAGAAGGCAGGTAAGTATAAATACACTCTTAAGCAAGTGAAACTTGCTTAAACTAATGATATTTACAAGACATTTTTTATTTAGGACCACAGCTTTAAGTTACATATACTGCTGGTTACTTATACAGGCCGATGATAAACACTTCATCTATGAATCTGAGAGGAAGCTCTAACTTAAAGAATAATTTTCTTTGTTTATACTTCAGGAAAAAATAGATGTGAGGGATGGCTAACACAGCTCCAGGTTTTGAATTTACTGGCAGAAAACAAATGAAAAACTCTTTTTACATTGTATTCCTTTCCTTTGGTACTTGGACCTGTGTGCGTTTAAATATTTCTTTTCCCCCTAAGGAATCATAAGCTGCCAGATTCCACTACTTAAGAGCATTTAGATAACTCTCAAAAAAGCTACATGTGTCTCGCCTCTGTAGCAATTTATATTAAAGCTGTCACCTGCTAAAAGCATACCTGCCAACATGTCCCTATTTTCCCATTCATCTGAATGGGGAAATAAGGACATGTTGTCAGGTATACTAAAAGAATTAGGGCAGTCCAATCCAGTGCCTACACAGAAATAAGTCTCACTGAGATTAATTAGGCTTGCTGCTCCGGAAATGTACAAAGGATGTATCAGCCTTGGTTGGTTGTTAGGGGTAAATACTTGTAATGAGATGTTTTAAAAATCATAAAAGGTTTGACATTGATGTCTAACCTTCAAGCAAAAGCCAAGTGTTTTTTACAGGCTTTTCTGTCTTATTAACAATTAATCATGTAACCTTTGCTCCTCCCACTTCTGTTACCCTCCACCTCATGAAGGTCTCCTATTCCCTTAATTGACTCCACCCATTCACTTTTACTGTCCCTTATGCCTAGAACTCCTTCCCAGAATACTTGCATGACACCGCCTCTCTCTTCATCCACCCCTCTATTTTTGTGTGAAGACTTGCTTAAACCCTTCGTTTATTTATTTTTAATGTTTAATTATTTATTTAAAACATTTCTATACTGCCCCAAACTTCTGGGTGATGTACAATTAAAATCATTTCAAATATCAAATTTTAATCATCATTTAAAATCCAGTATTCAGAATTTTAAAACGATAAATCTAATTAAAAGATTTGTGACACACATACTTACTTCCATAGTAAGTGAGGAATATTTAGTTTTTAAGATGCCAGTAGACTCTGTGAGACTGTTCTCACGAGCAGCCAAGATCAGGCTAGGGCAGCTAAGCCAGACTTGGCTGCCCATGGGAACCACCAGGAGGCGCACAGATCCTGGCAGCGCTTCTGCGGCAAACTGGCTAAGAAGCCAGGTGCTTAAATGAGGTTAAGGGAGCAAGCACTCCCTTAACTCCATTCAGTTGATTGTGTGTCAATGCCAGCTACTATCAGCCGGTGCTGAAACAGAGATTGGCACCTGCCTGTCACTGGGGGGATCACCACAATGCACTGCACACTCATGTGGTGCATTGTGGGATTTCCAGGAACCGCGGCAATGAGTCCAGGCCTCAGAACGATCAGCCCTGTTCCATGGTGCACAGAGCAGGGCTGATTGTGTGGCGCATGCTCCCACCAGGACAAAAATGATCATCTGGGAGGAAGGCAAGCTTTGGGATGCCTTCCCGCTTCCATGACTGCCTCGTAGGTCATGTGAATGGCCCCTGTATCTTTTTGCTGCAAAAGATGTCTACACTTTGGAAATGCAAGTAATAGTCTTTATTTCTGCAGTCAAGTTTAAAGGGTTTTCCTTTCACTCATTGGGTGAGCCCCGGCTGCGAACAAGTATTTCCCCATCTTGTCCTGAAGCTTTTCTATAAACTTTTTTTTTCTCTTTAAATGGTGAAATCAAGTTCACTTTTCCTCATTGGGAAGTGGAGCTTATACTTTATTAGTAATCAGCAGTACAGTAGAGACATTGCTCTTCAGGCAAAACGTATAATCAATGCAATGTTTTCATTTTCAAAGCTTTGGAAAAACTATGAGGTCATTCACACAATCAAAAACGGTATTCTACCTGGGTTTGGGAACTGTGTGCGCTTCCAAACCCAGAAGTAGAAGTGATTATGTGGAAGCAAGGAAGAAGGAAAATCTACCCAGGATTTTGTCCTACCTGGCTTCCATACTGCTGAAAATTGGGAGCACAAACAGCTCCCAAACCTGGGTAGAACACAGTTTTTGATTGTGCGAATGACCTCTATGTGTAATGGAAATTAGCTTCTACTGAAAACAGAAAGGATGTGTTTAATTTGTTATCCCATAAATAGTTAACATGGTGCAACTGACAGTACATCTTATTTTCAAAAAATCAAAGAGCAGGCCTTTCCCCCTTATTTAGTGTCCTAGTGGTAGATCACAAGAGAGCCTTATGTGTTTACATGGTGTGCTTAGTCTGATGACAACAACTTAATTATCTTTTAGGACGCTCCAGACACAAACTGGAGAAGTTATTGACAAGTCTTAGAGAGCACCTTCTTCTACACAATCCCCACCGCATGTTAAGGTTATCTGAGGAGGTCCGTCTTCAGTTAGCACCGGCACGTCTGGTGGTGACTCAGAGGCGGGCCTTCTCTGTAGCTGCTCCTGGGCTGTGGCATGCACTCCTGGCAGAAATCTGTAGTCTGAATTCAGGCCCTTAAGACCTATCTGTTTGGCCTGGTCTTCCAAGGTTTTTAAACTGTTTCTAAACTGCAAAAGTTTGGCCTGGTTTTCCAGGGTTTTAAAAAATCATTTTAAATGTTTTCATAATGGTTTTATGTTTTTATAGTTTTTGATTTTAACAGTTAATTGATTTTAGTTTTATTTTAATGTAAACCACCCTGAGCCATTTTTGGAAGGGCAGTATAGAAATCAAATCAATCAATAAATAAGTGGAAATGTGTTATTTACACTCATTTTACATTAATTGATTGATTGATCAAGAGCCGTCAAGTCAGTGTCGACTTTTAGTGACCACACCGCTAGATTCTCCCTAGGATGATTTGTCTTCAGCTTGGCCTTTAAGGTCTCTCAGTGATGCATTCATTGCTGTCGTAATCGAGTCCATCCAACTTGCTGCTGGTCATCTTTTTCTTCTCTTTGCTTCAACTTTCCCCAGTATTATGGATTTAAAGGGAGCTGGGTCTTCGCATAATGTGTCCCAAGTATGATAGTTTGAGCCTGGTCATTTGTGCCTCAAGTGAAAATTATGGATTGATTTGTTCTATGATTCATTGGCTTGTTTTCCTGGCTGTCCATGGTATCCTCAAAAGTCATATCCAGCGCCAAAGTTAAAAAGCGTCAATACTTTTTCTATCTTGCTTCTACAAAGGCAGCTTTCGCATCCATAGAGTGTCACAGGAAAAGCCATTGTCTGAATGATTCTAATCTTTGTAGATATAGACACGTCACAGCATCTAAATATCCTTCCCAAGGCCTTCATTGCAACCCTACCAAGTGCTAGTCTGTGGCGTATTTCTGGACTGCTGGATCCTTTACTGTTGATGGTTGATCCTAAAAGGGAAAAGCTATCCACCACTTCAGTGTCTTCATTATCCATTCTGAGGCTGGTTGCTCTACCAGTTGTCATTAGTTAAGTCTTGTCATTTAGTCGTAGTCCATTTTTTTCACTATGCTCCCTGACTTTCATTACTAGAGCTTGCAGATCATCCACATTCTCAGCTATCAGAGCGGTGTCATCAACGTAGCGCAGGTTATTGAAGTTTCTTCTTCCTCTTCAAATCCAGCTTCTCTCATTATATGTTCAACATATAAGTTGGATAAATAAGAAGAAAGTATACAGCCTTGGTCTTCCTCTTTTGTCAAGCTGGAACCAGTCTGTTTCACCATGTTCCGTCTGGACTGTGGCTTCTTGTCCTGTGTATAGGTTTCTCATGAGAACAATGAGATGTCCTGGGATGCCCAAGGATATTCCACAACTTGACCTGGTCGATGCAATCAAAGGCTTTTCTATAGTCAATAAAGCACATATTGAGCCGGGTCTCATGATCAGTGAGACCCGGTTTGTGAGTGGGGAGAGCAGGCTAAACCCGCTCTCCCCGCACACGAGCAGGGTGGGAGCCCTGGGTGGCTGGATTGGCTGCCCACATGACTGCCAGTTCCGTGATGCAGCCAGCAGGGGCTGGGGAATTTGGGGGCCACGCGGCCCCTGGAAGCTCCAGTGTTCCCTGTGCGAGCGTGCAGGGCAGACTGGGAAGACCCCCGAGCCAGGCGGCTGTTTTTCAGGCTTCAGCCGGGGGTCTACTCATAAGTAACCATGGTGCAGAGCCGCACCGTGGCTTTTTGCAATAAAAAACACCGGGTTTCCAGAGCGCTCACTCCACAAACCCAGTTTAAGGGGTGGGCTACTTGAGTGGGTTACCCACTCAAGAACCACCGGGCTCGCAGCCGAACCCGGTGGTTGTCACGATTGTAGAAATTCAGGCTAGCAGAAGCTAGCCCGATTTTCTTCAATCATGTGAATAGCCTCATTGACTTATTTCTGGTATTCTTTGGCTTTCTCAATTATCCAGCGTGCATCAGCAATGATGTCTCTTGTTCCTTGGCCTTTTCTGAAACCAGCTTGAAAATCCAGCTTTTCCTTGTCCACGTAGGGCTCTAATCTGCATTGGATGATCCTGAGCATTATTTTGCTAGCATGTAAAATTAAAGATATTGTGCAATGGTTTGCACAATCTGTTAAGTCTCCTTGCTTTGGTATGGGTATGTAGACTGACTTCTTCCAATCTGTTGGCCACTGTGTCATTTTCCAAATTTGCTGGCATAGTTTGGTTAGAGGCTTGACTGATTCTTCTTCTGTTCCCTGCCATATTTCTGTAGCTATTCCATCGATTCCTGTAGCCTTCCAACTTGGTAATGACCGGAGTGTTGATCTAACTTCATCTTCCCATACTAGGCGTTCTTGCAAGTAGGGAATATCTTCTAGAGTATCTTGGATGTTGATGTCCCTGCTGTACAGATTTTCAGTATACTCCTTCCATCTCAGTTTGATCTTCTCTGAATCAGTTACTAAGCTTATAGTCTAAAATACCTCATAGTAGTAGACTTTCTAGGTATGTCTATTACTATGAGGTATTTTAGCCTTTAAGCTAAAATACTCCATAGTAGTAGACTTACCTAGAAACTTATTTTTAATTGCTTTAACCACACAATTCTCTTCCTGTAATCCCTTCTATCAAATAAATTATTCAATTTTTTCAACCATATTGTGCCTCAATCTAGAGTATCTTGGATATTGATGTCCCTGCTGTACAGATTTTCTGTATACTCCTTCCATCTTTCTTTGATCTTTTCTGAATCAGTTACTATCTGTACTTTGGCATCCCTTAACATACCAATTCAAGGCTGGAACCTCCTTCTGAGTTCAGAGATGTTTTGGAAAACTTTCCTTGTTTTTCTGTGTCTATTTCCATCCTCAGGCTCTTTACAGACGTCATTGTAGTACTGCTCCTTGTCTCTTCTAACAGCTTTCTGAAATTCCTTATTAAGTTCTTTCCTGAGGTCTATCTTTCTTGACTTTGGCTTCTCTCCTCTTCTGGACAATTTCCACCGTCTGTTCTGACATCCATTTTGCTTTCTTCTGTTTCTTGGTCTTTAGCAGTCTCTTTTCACATTCATCCTTGGCAACTTCTTTGATTTCATTCCACAGTTCCTCTGGTTCCCTATCAATGAGGTTCAGAACTTCAAAGTGGTTCCTGATGTTCTCCTTGAAAATGGTGGGTATATTCTCAAGATCATATCGTGGAAACTGGATCGCCCACCCCCCACTTTAGCTTGCCTTGAAACTTGCACATAAGCAGTTCGTGGTCTGTTCCACAATCGGCCCCCGGCTGCGTCTTTGCTGTTATAACTGAGTCCTTCCACCTCCTTGCAAAAACAATGTAATCAGTTTGATTTCTGTGTAATCCATCTGGTGATGTCCATGTGTATAGGCGTCGCTTTGGTTGTTTGAAGAGTGTGTTAGCAATGAAGAGATCATTGGCTTGGCAGAAACTAAGAAGTTGTTCTTCTGCTTCATTTCGGTTTCCTAGGCCATACTGTCCAACTGTGGTTTCCTCCTTGCCATTTCCAACGTTGGCATTGCAGTCTCCAAGCACCAGCAGCACATCTTGCTTGCATGTTCTGTCAATTTCAGATTGAACTTGAGCATAAAACTCACCACCTTCTTTTCTTCTTCATCAGTCAGGGCATAGACTTGAAAAACTGTCCTGTTAAAGGGTTGTCCACAAAATCTAACTGATATTAGTTGGTCACTGACTGCATTGTACCCAAGTACTGTCATTGCTATATCCTTCCTGACTATGAAAGCAATATTGTCCCTTCTTTGTTTTTCATGTCCTGAGTAGTAAACAAACCCATTACATAGAATGGGTTAAATCATGGGGCCATATAGCTTGAATGGGACTTATATTAATAAAGATTCCCAATAATGATTTGCTTGCATACCACACAGACTTTGTTTTAAAATCTGGGGAATGCACAGCCTTTGAATTGACCCTGCCACATTTCTGTTTCTATTCAATCTGTAGCTATATTAAACTGGAGGAATCCCCCACGCTGGGTGAAAAACCCTAGAAACTATTAAGTGCAGCTACAACTGGGGGAAAAATGTATAGTTTGAATCAGCTCTAGTTTTGTGGTCTGTGTTCTACAAATTTGTCATGGACCGATGCACATATTTTGCAGAGCTGAGGAAGCAGAAAAACAAGACCTTATCAAACATGCAATCAGAAACAGGAGGAGTACAGCAAGCATGTGTAGGCTGAAGTGCTTCTAATCAAGAAGGCTATTTTGAAAGCAGAATACTCCATTGATCTCTCACCTGCACTCTTCTGGTTCGCTTTGATTGAGTTTGTATGAAAGAAAAAAGTGTGAGAAAACCCACAGTGAAAATAATTTTTGAATTAAACATTTAATGAGTCCAAACCTGTGAGAGTTCAAGTTGGTTAAATGTATTCCTCAAAACGGCATCTTCTGTCCTGAGAGTAACACTTCTGCTGATTTCAGTCACACTCTGGTGAGGTTTTTAAGCAAACATGAAACACAATCATTGTATGTACATTTACTCACAAGTAAGTCCAGTAAGTAAATCAAGGAGTTGAGTTACTCTCGGATAAGAGTGTATAGGATTGCATCCTTGGAAAGAGACTGCTAAACAGACATCGGTACATCCATAGGAAGTTACCTTGTACCGGATAAGACCATTGGTCCAGCTAGCTCAGTATTGTCTTCTCTGATTGTCAGCAGCTCTCCAGCACTGGGTTCTTTCCCAGCCCTAACCTGAGGAGGCCAGGGATTGACCCTGACACCTTCTGCATGCAAATAGTCTTCTCATGGCGTACAGCTCATGAAAACCCCAAATCCACAATCGCAGAAAAGTAGAATATTACATGGAACCAAGAAGACAAGGATTGAAGAATAGAACATTATCGGACCTCTGAAAAATATAAGCATGCATATGTATTCAGTACTTGGTTTGGGCCCCTTTTGCAGCAATTACTGCCTCAATGCGGCGTGGCATGGATGCTATCAGCCTGTGGCACTGATGGGGTATTATGGAAGACCAGGATGCTTCATTAGCGGCCTTCAGCAATTCTGCATTGTTTGGTCTCATGTCTCTCATCCTTCTCTTGGCAATGCCCCATAGATTCTCTATGGGGTCAGGTCAGGCGAGTTTGCTGGCCAATCAAGCACAGTACACTGTATACTTTTCAGAGGTCCGATATTGTTCTATTCTTCAATCCTTGTCTTCTTGGTTCCATGTAATATTCTAATTTTCTGAGATTGTGGATTTGGGGTTTTCATGAGCTGTACGCCATGATCATCACAATTATAACAAATTAAGGCTTGACTTATCTCGCTTTGCATGTAATGCGCCTGTCTCATATATCAGTTTCACCTTTTAATTTGCATTACTGAAATTAATGGACTTTTGCACGATATTCTAATTTTCCGAGTTTCACCTGTATAGACAGGAAATGACAGCAGAAGGACCACTAAATTAAATCTCTGCATAACTTCATGTATTATTAACTTTCATTATCACACACTGTATGAAGCCAGCCCACTTCTCTCTCACTCTTACACACCCACAGCAGCTTGGGAATTATTGGGGAGTTGAGCATTAATATTCAAATCATATGCAGGTGGGACTGCATGCATACATTTCCTCATCTGATCAACAATCCACAAGGAATAACGATATTTTAAACCTTGTATTGTGTATCCTAGTAACCACATACCTAGGGAAGAAGGGGCTCATGTTCTCCCAACAACAAAGTGGGCTGAGTGTGTCCTTCATTTCTCTTCCTCGCTCTGAGCCAACCACGGCCCCTGTCTGTGATGTTACACTCGGGGTGTGACCAAGCAAAAAAAAAAAGAAAGAAAGAAAGTGGAGTGAGGCAGGTGGCTTTCAGAAGCTGGGTGACTTGGGTCCTCTGAACCCATCTGCCCAGATATAGCCTGGGAACCTTGACCAGGGATAGATTTGGGATTCTGTTGGTGTATCAAGAACCCTGCTGCCCAACCGAGTCTCTCATTGAGTTGACAGAACTGGTCGTGGAGTTTATGTTGGAGTCGCTCAGGCTTTTGGTGCGGGGGGACTTCAACGTTCACTTTGGGACTAGCTTGTTTGGTGCAGCTCAGGAGTTGAACTATAGGCCAATACCAACTGGTCATACGGCCAACACATACAGCTACATAAGAACATAAGAACAGCCCTGCTGGATCAGGCCCAAGGCCCATCTAGTCCAGCATCCTGTTTTGCACAGTGGCCCACCAGATGCCACTGGAAGCCACAGGCAGGAGTTGAGGGCATGCCCTCTCTCCTGCTGTTACTCCCCTGCAACTGGTACTCAGAGGCATCCTGCCTTTCAGGCTGGAGGTGGCCTTTAGTCCTCCAACTATGGTAGTAGCCAATGATAGACCTCTCCTCCATAAAGTTATCCAAACCCCTCTTAAAGCCATCCAGGTTGTTGGCTGTCACCACATCTCGCGGCAGAGAATTCCACAAGTCGATTATTTGTTATGTGAAAAGGTACTTTCGTTTGTTGGTCCTAGATTTCCTGGCAATCAATTTCATGGGATGACCCCTGGTTCTAGTGTTGTGTGAAAGGGAGAAGAATTTCTCTCTATCCACTTTCTCCATACCATGCATGATTTTTTAGACCTCTATCATGTCTCCCTGCAGTCATCTTTTTTCTAAACCTTTTTCTGCTTTCTGTCTTTTGACCAGTTAGCAATCCACACATGTACTTGTCCCCTTATCCCATGACTGCTAAGTTTCCTCAGGAGTCTTTGATGAGGAACTTTGTCAAAAGCTTTTTGCAAGTCCAGTTTTTGGAAGCTGTTTTTGTTTCTGCTCAGTTCAGGGTGGTGTTCCATGGGTGGGGACTCCTAGAGCGTCTCCATAGTCATGGATGGACCACCATCTGGTTTAGGTTGGTTTCATGGCCACAATCCACCTCTGCAGGGGTGCAGGACCTATTAAGTCTACCTGAGAAAGCTATTGGATCCCATAGGATTCCAAGAGGCCTTGAAAGGTTTTAGAGTTGGTTCTACCAGTGATTCTATTTATGTCCTGGTGGAGACCTGAAGTAGGGAGCTTACCAGGGCAGTAGACACAATTGTCCCTAAGCGTCCTTTCTGTTCCATTATGAAATCAGCCTCATGCTATACAGAACCGCTTTGGGAGCTGAAGCAGCAAGGGAGAAGACTGGAGCATAAGTTGGGGAGAACTGGATAACTCAACTTGTATCTGACAAGATACAAAGCCCATTTAAAGGCTTATACTGTGGCAATATGTGCAGGAAAGAAACAATTCTCTTATGCATGTTCAGTTCTATCCACAGGTTCATGAATTGTGAGGGGACTGACTCAGGACTCCTCCGCTCCTAACTTAAATTTGGAGTCATTGTCATCTAGAGCCAGCGTGGTGTAGTGGTTAGAGTGCTGGACTAGGACCAGGGAGACCTGAGTTCAAATCCCCATTTAGCCATGATACTAGCTGGGTGACTCTGGGCCGGTCACTTCTCTCTCAGCCTAGCCTACTTCACAGGGTTGTTGTGAAAGAGAAACTTAAGTATGTAGTATACCGCTCTGGGCTCCTTGGAGGAAGAGTGGGATATAAATGTAATAATAATAATAATCCTTTCATAATTTTTTTGTGGATAAAATATCTCAGATTCGGGCCTACTTGGACTCTACAATTACTGCAGAGTCAATGGCAGGGGTTTCCAGTAACTCCTCTTGTTTGATTAGAATGGATCAGTTTCAATTTGTGACTCCTGAGGATGTGGACAAGCTTCTGGATCCATGCCCAGCATGGCTTATATCATCTAGTAGGGAGGCTGTTAGGGAGTAATTGACATCATAAATGCCTCACTGGGGGAGGGCAGGATGCCTCCATGCCTGAAGGAGGCAACTGTGAGACCTTTACTGTGAGCCCATCCTAGAGACCTCAGTGATGGATAACTATAGGCTAGTCTCCAACAATCCTTGGTTGGGCTAGGTGATTGAGAAGGTGGTGGCTGATCAACTCCAGGTAGTTTTGGAGGATACTGATTATCTAGACCTGTTTCAAACTGGCTTTAGAATGGGCTATGGGGTTGAGACAGCCTTGGTAGACCCTGATGGATGATCTATACCAAGGAATTGACAGAGGGAATTTGGCCACTGTGGCTGGGGTTGATGGAAGCTGTAATTCAAAAATATATGGGGACCCATGTTTGAGGATGCCAGATTTAAAGGTATTATGATTGTGTGTTCTTAAAAACCCATTTTGTAATTATACCTAGCAGGAACTGTGCAGTTCAAACTACTCCCACAACCAGCCAATGGCAGTAAACCTATTTTTCAGCTGTACTTGTTGCAGTGTCAGATGGAGCTTGCATGATTCAATGGTCTCCCGTAGAAAAATGTTTCCCTGGATGTAGAAAACTAAATGTCAGGAGAAGGACTGTGACCTGGCCTTCTCACTGACATAGCAGTTTTCCATGGGCAGATAATTGTTTTGTATGGAGGATCATTCAGTCATGCAAGTTTCTTTCTCCAATTTAAAGTGATACAGTCCTAGAGAACAGGTTTCCCACTTCATCTCTTGTTAATTTCATCATTGCAGCAAACCATTTAAAAGGAACATGGTTGAGAGAAACTCTGTTTAAGAACAATAATGTTTTAATTATAATGTTCTAATTATGTTTTATTTCTCCTTAGTGGAAAAAATAAATGTGCTTTCTGTTCTTGCATGAAAAAGGGTTGTGCTTCTCAAGTTTCCAAGAAACACATTGATAACCAGCGTCTGGACAGGGGTCTTCGCCCTAATACCCTGCGCAGGCAGGTCTTCACCATTTCCTCCGTCCTCCAACCCAAGGAGGCCCCCTCGTGTGGTGTAGTGGTTAGAGTGCTGGACTAGGACTGGGGTAGACCCAAGTTCAAATCCCCATTCAGCCATGAGACTTGCTGGGTGACTCTGGGCCAGTCACTTCTCTCTCAGCCTAACCTACTTCACAGGGTTGTTGTGAGGAGAAACCTAAGTATGTAGTACACCGCTCTGAGCTCCTTGGAGGAAAAGCGGGATATAAAATATAAAAAATTAAAATTTAAAAAACCCTATATTTTGAGTTGGACTTTGTGATAAACCCTTGCAAAGTTTTTATATTTAACTGATGCTGGTTTATACTACTGTTTTTTGTTTTTGCTTTGAGTTGTTCCCCAAGGATTGGTGACGATTTGTATGCAGATCGGATGCAAAATGCTGGTAGTTCCAAGATTACACTGAATGTGTGTAAGATCAACGTAAGATGCTTGTGAAGCAGTTGTGGGACCAGACTGCAACCTTTGCTGATGAAGGAATGTAGATGGAAAGTAGTTGCAGAAAGCCCCTTCATCTTTACTGTTGATGGAATAGTAATTCCTACTGGCCAAGATTGTGTAGCCTAAATTATTGTTGTTTCAAAAGATGCAACGAAAGTGTATGGGATAAGCTGTACCTACCTACTACATAATCTTTCCCACCTTCCTTCACAAGAAAAGAGACCACTTGGCACAGCCCCTAAAGATCTCTGTTGTTTGGATGCAAAATTTTGAGTCTGCAATATTAACAGCCCAATCCTTAGTCCTATTTACATTATCCCACTGGCTAAGTATTAAAGTCAATTTTTCTAGAGATATCCTATTAGAGTCAACTGACTGCAAGGTCAGAGAGAATACTGCAGGAAGCAGTTTTGACATTAAAATATTCTGATTTTTTGAGAGTTCAATGGTTATTGATCTCTCTCAAAAATGCTGTTTAAGCTTTATACGGAGAAAGCTCTAGTACAGGGTAAGATTTTGACAGAGGTGCATTTGTTCTGAAGGATGAAGACCATTTTCTTAGAGCCTTAGTAAAACATTGGGGTCTAGCATTTTCATATTCTGTCTAGTAGGCACACCCTCTGACCTGAATGAGTGATCGCCCTTGAAACTAGATGTGTGTGTGGAGGCTGGGTATGGTGACTAAGTAAGCACTGCACTCTGAATATCGGCAGATGTACACTCATTCTTGCACTTAGTCCAGGGTTCAGCCTTAGTTAGAAATTGAAAAGAATATAGCACTAATGAATCTAGGTTCAAATCCAGGGGATTTTCTCCAAGGTGAAATTGGCTAGCGGTTGTCTTCCATTGTCTCATAGTGCACACAATGTAGCTGGCTAGTTTGATTGGTTGATCTATCTAACTCAACTGGCCAGAAGTTTATTCATCTAAAGAGATCTCTGGCTCAAACTTAGTGCATACCTGTAGAAGCAAGGGTGCAATCCTAGGAAGTACCGCAAAGAAGATGCACTTTCTAGCACAGCAGTTTGGTGCAAAGTTGGCTTATTAGGTATTACAGCCAGGACACCACCTCTGCTTGGACTAGCAGCTGTCAGTCAAGGATCAGCACAATTCTAGTATGGCTTGTAGGTATCAAGTGCATTGATTTAGCAAGTCCAGCGATTTAGCAAGTCCAGCGATTTAGCAAGTCCAGCACACTCAAACTACTCTGTCTGGAAGCACCCTCTGGCTGCAAGACTAAGTATGCTGGCTGGCTGACTGAGAAAAATTACTCCAAGTAGTCCCACTGAAAATGAAAGGACATGTTAGGCAATGCCTAACATGTCCTTTTAATTTCAATTGGACTACTTTGAGTAATTTTCCTCAGCATGTCAGCCACTTAAGATGGAAAATGGCAGGGTGTTTTTTTTTTGCACAAATATGCTACTTAGATTTGAAGAGGGCATGCAATCTTCACAGCACCTCATCTTTCACCTGTCACTCTTTTAATATTCCACTTCCTGATTTTTTGGTGTGTATCTGCAAAACCTCATATTTTACAGACAGTGTATCTGGAATGAAGCCTCATATTAGCCCAATTCATAGGTTTGTGTTAATGACTGTACCTGTGTTCATTTTAACAGTGAACCTGGATACAGGCCCTTTAAATGCCTGGTACAGATGGGGAGTGTACTTCTGCACCTGCATTCAACATAAAATGTGAATGACTGTACCTGAGCACAATGTACATTCATTGTACAAGAGCACACAGTACACACATAACGTGTGAATGGGCCTATTATCTCTTTTCCTGATTTATATCCTATTCCCTCTCCATCCCTACCGAAACCCTTTTCTTTGCTTGTGAATTTTCATTACAGCATCCATTTCTAGTCCACCTAGTTACTTTGATTATATCTGTCTGCTAGAACTAGCCCAAAGTCTGGTTACTTTGCAGTCCTGGAATGGGGCTATTTCATTGCCTTGGAACATGACTGTTTCATCATCCAGCCCTCATAACCCTACTAAATGAGCAAAGAGGCACCGTTTAAAAGTGGTGATTCTCTTTCTTTAGCAGGTGGAGAGCAACTGGCCCTATCCATCCCCAGCACAGCAATCCTCCCATGGCTGTTGCTGATCTATCTTAAGTTTTCCTTTTTTTTTAAAGATTGTGAGCCCTTTGGGGACAGGGAGCCATTTTTAAAAACAAACATAACTCTTTGGGAACTTTTGTTGAAAAACAGTATATAAATATTCATCATATTCGTATTCATATAAACCCATCCTCTCCCCAGCACACTACATAAAATGATGTGTGCATGTATGTGCACGTAAATATACACTGTAGCTGTGGAACTCCCTTTCCCAAAGACCCATCAACCCAGTCCCTTATCCAACTAGAAGTAGCTTGTTAAAATGTTGTTGATTAAAAGTAGTGTTGGGTTGGGGGCTTTAAAATCTGAGGCCATTGTCATTTTTATATTAGTTGGTTATTGTTTCACTGTTTTCTACAAGATTTGAGCGTATTGTGCATTTTCTAAAGAAGGCTATATACTTCTACCACTGCAACTACATAAGCCACCTAATGGTGCACCAGGGAATCAACCTGCCTACAGAGCAGTTGGTTCAAATCCCCACTGTTGTGTTTCCCAGAATATGGGAAACTCCTATTTCGGGCAGCAGCAAATATAGGAAGGTGCTGGAAGGCATCATCTCAGACTACGCAGGAGAAGGCAATGGTAAACTCCTCCTGTATTCTACCAAGAAAACCACATGGCTCTGTGGTCGCCAGGAGTTGACACTGACTCGACGGCACAACCAAGCAACCACTAGTACGTGACTTCAACATGGGCCTGAAGAGATTGTTGGACTTCAACACATAAACAAGGTACATGACTCATCTTCAGTCGCAGGTCTGTGCTGCTCTGTGTGACACAAGTTATATTATTTATTTATTTATTTAGCACATTTTAATACCGCCCTAACCCAAGGTCTCAGGGCGGTTCACAACAAACAAATACTAAAAACAATTTAAAACAAATAATAAACAATCAAAAGTTTAAAAAATTAAAAGTTAAAAAGCTAAAAAGTTAAAAGTTAAAAAGCTAAAAAGCTTGGGTAAAAAGATAAGTCTTTAGACCCCTTTTAAAAGCCATTAGAGATGGGGAGACTCTTATTCCCACGGGAAGTGCGTTCCAAAGTCTTGGGGCAACAACAGAGAAGGCCCGTCCCTGGGTGGCCACCAAACGACATGAAGGTAGCCACAGACGAGCCTCCCCTGATGAACGTAGTGGACGATGGGGATCATGCAGAAGAAGACGCTCTCTTAAATACCGTGGGCCTAAGCTGTTTAGGGCTTTATAGGTTATAACCAGCACTTTGTATTTTGCCCGGAAATCTATCGGCAGCCAGTGCAACTCCTGTAATGTAGGAGTAATATGGTCTCTTCGAGATGACCCGGAGACCAACCTGGCTGCCGCATTTTGTACTAATTGTAATTTCCGGACTACGTACAAAGGCAGCCCCACATAGAGCGCATTGCAGTAATCAAGTCTGGAGGTTACCAGCAAGTGTACTACTGTTTTGAGATCATGAACTTCAAGAAACGGACGCAGCTGGCATATCAACCGAAGCTGATAGAAAGCGCTTCTGGCCACTTTCTGGCCACCTATATGTGCATCTTCAGCCTGCAGGACTGATGAAGTCTGTTACTGTAATTTCCCTGAAAGCTTGATTCATTCACTGTAACATGAACCTCACAAACATGTAAAGTAATTAATTTTAAGTTGCTGTTGGTGCCTGATTTGCTTTGATTCAGTGAAACTGACAGACTGAAATGAAAGGCATTCCATATACACCCAAGATATTGGAGGGCCTTCTGTTCCAGTCCAGTTTTCTCCTGTGCCTTCTTGAGCCAGCATTCAAGCCAAGGCTCATGGAGCAGCTGCCAAAAGGATGTTTGGATGGGACAGGGGTGTAACAAGGTTGGAGTGCGCCCTGGGACAAGTGAAGATGGATGTCCTGCCTTACCCACCCCACTCTCCACTCAGATGTTTAATATTAATATGTGGCACTCAAATAAATTTGCCGGTGTTGGTGGCAAGAATGGAGCAGGATCATGATGGACTCGGATGGATGGTGTGGTGTTTTTGATTAATCCATTCAGTGATCTAGGCCAGCTTTTGAATGGTGCCTTAGTTAATTTTATTCCAGTCCTGGTGTAGAGGCGGAGCTAACAACCAGCCAGCAGCAAGAGCACTGAAGGCAGCCTGCACTTGCGCCTCTGTACATAATATCTGCATCATTAAACTTAATAGTCCGGATTCAACTCAACTGTCTTGTCCTTGCATACCACAACTCTTTCCTCTGGATTCTCCAGATTCTACTCCTCCTAGTAAAGGACATTTGTTATATACCCCTGTCCCCTGCTTAATCCTTGAATGAGTGCAAACCCCACGCGAAACAGCCAGCCAGTGAGGAGGAGAGAGGCACACTCTCCAACATGCCTTCCTTCTCTCCCTCCCTACTGCAGAGGACTTAGCAACTTGAAGCCAAACTGAGTCATAAGGTGAGGAGTTGAATAAGAAGTGAATGAGATGGGGCAATTCCCCAAGTGAGATGGGGAGGGGAGAGCAAAGAGTGAGCCCACAGTCCTCATCTCCCTCTGTGGCCCAGGGACATTGTAACCAGCATGCTCTAGTGTCCCAACATGCTCTATTGTAACCATGCCCCTGAGATGGGTGTGTGTGCGTGTCAGGTAGAAAATAACTGAAGATATACTTCTTTGTAGTGTAATGGCTAAGCAGTTAAACACAAGGCTGAGATGTCTGATGGACCAGCGAAAAGGGAAGGTACAGCCTCTAACAGCTAATGGCAGAATCAGCCTCAGCTGCAAATTACTGCTAACTGGTAGTTACTATATCCCTGCTAATTGGGCAAAGTAAAAGGAGGTTACCTTTTAAAGTGGAGGCTTTCTTATATTTAACAGGTGAAGGAGTCAGACCATTGGTCCATCTAGCTCAGTACTGTCTACATAGATTGGCAGCGGCTTCTCCAAGGTTGCAGGCAGGAATCTCTCTCAGCCCTGTCTTGGAGATGCCAGGGAGGGAACTTGGAACCTAGATGCTCTTCCCAGAGCAGCTCCATCCCCTAAGGGGAATATCTTACAGTGCTCACATGTACTCTCCCATTCATATGCAACCAGGGTGGACCCTGCTTAGCTAAGCAGACAAGTCATGCTTGCCACCACAAGACCAGCTCTCCTCCAATAGTCCAAGTCAGTATAAGGCAGCTTCTTATGTTTCTATGTGCTTGAAAGCTCGTACTTTATGTATATGTTGTACTAGTGTCATCTTGTTGCTAGGAGTTGCTACAGGGAGAGGCAGCAGCAAGTGGCTATGCTAACTCTGTAGCCTAGTTAAAGCTCCTCTCTCCTCCTATAATTGTAATCTCCTGCCAGGTTTTCCTGGCAGCCAGTTCAGGGGTGGAGAAAGAAACCAGATAAGACATGGCACTCAATGGAGCCAGAGGCGTATCTAGGGAAAATAGCGTCTAGGGCAAGCACTGAAATTGTGCCCCCTGTCCAAACATCTGACACCCATTTTTCAGATAACTTTACCATAATATCATCTCAAAAATATAAGTCAAGCTTGTTAATCTTTTAATATTTCAAAAACTATTTAGCAGTGGACGCAGCCAGACCAAAAAATGCCGGAAAACTACAAATTTCAGTATGCTGGGGCTCATGAAATACCCAAATACTCTGTGGAGGTGTACTTGGAAAACTAAACGGAAGTGCCTATCTAATTCTCTGTTATGCATTGTAGCATCACTATTACATAAGTTTTAAAAATAAATGGAGAATTTGACTTTTCCCAGATACTCTGAAAATAATTAAAGTAAACTGTGTCGTTGCTTGGAATATATTCTAGTATTTCAGAAAGACAGTTAAAATGAGAGAAAGAGAGCAAGAAACTCCCAGTGGGCCTTAATACTAAGGATTTCACACTGATTCAAAAACAAACTCACCATTAATAGCCATATTATTAAGACATCACATTTAACTCACTTATCACAATAAGCAAAGTAAGAGCAAATGAATACAATCCTAGCTCATAAAGCTTCAGCTCAGTATTCACAAGCCCTGATTCTCTGTACTTAGTGCCCAACTAAATATGTGTACAATGACATATTATATATTTTAAAAAGAAATTACCTGCAGTCCCTTCAGGGGGGCTTCCTAAAGGCCATGTGTAGGGGGCCTGCAAAGGTCCTCCCTCCCCCTGCTGGCCTCTAGGGCCTCGCAGGGACCATTTGAGTATGTGCGGTGGCCGTTTTTTAAATTTTTTTTTAAAATGGCCACTGAAAACAAAATGGCCACTGCGCATGCTCAAATGGCCTCTGCAAGGCCTGGCATGGCCTAGGGCCTCACAGAGCCCATTTGAGCATGCATGATGGCCATTTTGTTTTCAGCAGCCATTTTTAATTTTTTTTTAATTTTTAAGAATGGCGCCCCCCCTTCAAGTGGCGCCTGGGGCACATGCCCTGCCTGCCCCACCCTAGATACACTCCTGAATGGAGCCTTCAGTGATTTCAGCCATGTTGTTGTGTTACTCTCCTGTTGTGAGTTGCAAAGGTAGGACATAATCTAAATGAACAAATAATAAAGAAACCATGCTTCCCATAGACTGAAGCTAGCAAAAGTCTCTCTACAGCTTTTGGGACTTGTTAGAAGCCTTCCCCTTGTGCCAGTTAGATGTTTGCAGCTGCTAAGCCCTGAGGAGGTGCTTTCCTTTCCTAACTCAAATGGGCAAATGAACTATTCATCTTATTTCCAGAAACTCCCCCTCCCGCCCCCATCACTCAAATTCAGAAATTCCACCTGCCCCCCTTGGTGTTCTTTGGTTTCTGCAGGCATTCCTAGAATTCATTGCCTCTGAAGTTGAGTGCTGTGGTTCTGTAATATGACAGAATCAGGGAAACACTTTTGGAATCTTGAGACACATTTGTTTGTGAAAGGCTTCAAATCAGAGACTTAAATGGTGTCTTCACATGAGAGAACATATCACTATTTGTACTACATGTGAATGACAATGTGGGTTAGAATGTAGAGATGTACACTGTAACTGACACATCGGCTAACAATCTAAAACCAATTTAAACAACATGTGAAAATGCCTTAAATCTGCTTACAAAGATAAATAATTGGATTTCTGGGGATCATCTCTGTACCTTTATGCTACACCTGGTTTTCTGTGGCTAATGAATCCGAATCATACTTTCCTTGTCCCTCAAAAGAAATATATGGAAATTGTGTCTAATTACACAGGGTTGTATCTGAAGGTTTCCATCTTCTGGCTGGGGATGATGGAAGTTGTAGTCCAACTTCTTCTGGGGACTCCTGCTCTGGAGAAAAATGTTTTCCTTCAGAGGAAGGACCTTGTTACAGAGCAAAACCCTTCTTCCTGAGGAAAGAAACCTTAGGATACAACCCATAATGTAGGATACAACCCATAATTGGCCCTATCCACCCCCAGCACAGTACTTCCAGTGACTGTTGCTGGTGTGTGTCTTATGTTTCTTTTTAGAATGTGAGCCCTTTGGGGACAGGGAGCCATCTTATTTGTTTGTTTTTTCTCTTTGTAAACCGCCCTGAGCCATTTTTGGAAGGGTGGTATAGAAATCAAATTAATAATGTGGAGTTGTAGCATTATATAGGTTTTTCTGATTAGAGTCTGGGATCTGTATAAATTATATGTTAATGTAAAGGTTTTTAGATAGGGTATTAACTTGCACATTTCAAACAGAGACTGAGTAATTACATACATTCAACTATTCAGAGAGGAGTAACTGTCTTTTTTTCTTACCATCATGATAAAGCATTGCTTTATATTGCCATTTAAAAAAAACAAAAAAACCCCTTCAGATTGTTGTCTTTAAACATTTAAAAGCCTGTATTCAATTAATTGCAAACTCGATTATAAATTAATTTCCCTGCACGTCAGCTTTTCTCTTGCATTCTGACCTTCATAGAGGACCTTGATGTAAAAATCACTGACATCAGTGGAAAGATTCCTGTTATTTTTTCCCCATGGGCTTTGCGCCAGACTCATGGTCTCTGAGCAATGAAATGTCATTTTAAAAAACTGAAATAATTCCTGAGCAACCTGACACTTCCAAAGGTGCACAGGATGTTTTGGAATCTTTGTGAGTCTCCACCAGGGCTGTTGTTAGAGAGCCCAGGGCAAATCAGCCAGTGTGGGGCCCCCTTCCAGTTAATCCTAATGGGGGCTAAAAGAGTGGGGCCCGGGGCGGTCATCCTGCTTGCCATGCCCTAAGGACAGCCCTGGTCTCCACCTTCCACCAAATGCTTTGTGGCACAGGAAAAATGTTAAAAGTTACCAAATTCTACATCCGTCTCATCCCAAGTTGGACATAAGAGAATCTTCCAAGTACTTTTGTTCTTCTGCCAAAAAGTCAGTCCTCATGCTCCCATAAAGCAGCTACCCATTGGCATTGACTCAAAAGTTATGGTTCAGGGTAGAAACATATAGTGGAATGACCGTTGATATGGCTTACTCAGACCGGTCTCTGGATTTCCCCCCAATTGTACTGTTACAGCCATGCTTTCCTGCTGCAGAAGATCATGTGACCTTGAACTTATCCTTGATGTATTGTGTATGCAGATATATGAAAACAGCAGTAAATTGCAGAAGGACCCAAATTCCAAAGTTTGATCATTGCCTGAGGAGATCATTGCAAATTTCAGAGATGATAAAATAAAGGTTGTGTAGGCTGGGAAAGGTTGCCAAATTAAAGTATTTGCTTACTTTGGGAGCTGAAGCAGCAAAGGAGAAGACTGGAGCTTACTTTTATAAACTACTGGAATTATAAATATAGGGATGTTATTGAGTTCTACATTTTATTCTCATTGGGCAACATCTGGATTAAGACTAAGTCCCATTGGCCAACATGTTGTGCAATGTAATGTGGAAACCAGGAATTTGTGCAAGAGCAAGAAAATATAACTGCATCATGCCCAAATGCTCAAGCAGAGCAATTATGCAATCTACCTTGCACAAACGCAGTCTGGATTGCCAGTTGCTTTTGCACCAGTGCACAGGTTGTGCATCGTGTTAGTGTTGACTCATTTCTTGCACTCTTGCAGTTGCACAAGTAGAAGCACTAGTCAGCAGCACAAGCTCCCATCATAATGAAACCCTCTTGCACATGAATGTTGTGCTACCACACTGTCCTTCTGTGAGCATAATGCTGCACAACATGTCAGCCAAGAAATTAGTGTGACTAATGTTTATCACGACTAATCTGAATAGTGCTTAGTCATGACCAGTGTTCTCTCTAAGGTGAGCACATGTCCGAGCGCACACAAGTTTTTTGAAATCTCCTCATTTAATTTTAGATTCCACTTAGGTTGAATCAGGAAGGCCACATTCTGAATGCATGTGCGCACACACTGCCTTAATACTGCTGTCCAAAACAAGCCATTGTTCACACAGATGGGGGGGGTAAATTAGAGGGCGCACTGGTCATGACTATCTCCTCTGGATGTTGCCCACTGATCTGATGATATCTGTATAAGAAGTGTTGCTTTATGTACCTTATAAAATAAAATCCTCATTTAAAATGTCAATTTGTAAAATGCATACACAATGCAGAATGTAGGTTTATCACTTAATTTGTCTGTATGTTCAGAAATTTGTCTACATGTACAGAAACTTTATCATTTTTGATGCACTGACATCTTATGGCAGCCATTTGGATTTGTTGTCCTTCCCTCTTCCTCCACTGTGATGGCTTAACAAATGGGTCTCCTACTTCTGTTCACAGTAACATATGTTGATTGTGTTGGCCACGCAGCTACCTACAAGTCTTCAAGGTAATGATTGTGACTCAGCCTTGCCAGACAAAATGCCTCAGATTGACTTTTATTAGAAATGTTTATAATAGATTTTAATTGTTCCCCACAAGTGATGATTTAATTATATTTGTGTTCAGCTTTGTGCTGTTGTGCTTTGAGATACTGCAGTGAAGGACACCAGATAAGATGCTGTTGTTGATTTATTTATTTTTTTAGTGATGATGCATCAGTCAGCAAAACTTCATCTGTTTAAATTAAATGGGGAAAATGGCAAACTATTGTGTGTCTGAAGTATGAAGACTCAGGTTGAAACATGTGATGTTCAGTTTTGTGTATCTTCGCTCCAAGCTTCACCCCCCAAACCAAAAACACCGTAGAGAGGCTCCTCAGGCAGAGGACTGGTGTGGGGTTTGAGCTGCTTAATCCTTTCCCCTTGGGCAGATCTACCTTTGGATGACTGTGAGCAGAGGACATAGGCCACCCAGTGGGGCCAAGGTGGGGGAGCCATGCACCACCTGCCTCGGCTGCTGCCCTTCTGCTTCTCCCTCTGTGGCCCCTGCTTGGCTGCAGACCTGCCACCGCCAAATTGCCTCCTCTTGCCACCAATGATGTGGTCTAATGATGTAACCATCCAGCACCACATGCTAAGATGTGGTGTCATTGTACCACAATGGGCAAAGGTGGTGGGTCCATGGCTGTGGGAGCCCGGGAGGGAGACAGGTGGATAGGCAGGTGAAGGGAGGCTAGCAGTGGCAGGAGCTTTCAGAAATATCTAGTCGCCACCAATGTCGCTATGTTAGTGCCTTCCCCTCTGGCTGGCTTTCTGTTCAAAATTACCCCTCTTTCAAGCTGATCCTTCTCCTAGGGGAAAATATACAGAAACCTGCATTTATCCTGCAGGGAGAAAAGCATCTTGGAGGTGATTTTGAGCAGAAAACAGATTATAGGGAAAGGGTTAAGCAGCACTTCCCCAGGCCAGTCCTCTGGTCACAATTGCAGCCTTCTCACTCTGGTTTGGTTTTTTTTTTCAAATGGGGAACGAGAGACACAATTGGAGGTCAAATTTTGCTTCTGCCTCAAATTCACTTGATATCTGAGTAAAAAAAATCACCTTTGTCTTTAGAAACTCTGTTTTTGGAATTCTGTCCTAAGATGGTCAGGAGATTGACTATCAGGAAACAGAATTTTATCCCATAGGTCCCAGGAAACCATCAAAGTACATGGTGCTCAGAAAGACCAGTCTCTTGGCAGAGACTGAGGGAAGAAAGGAGGTGAGTAAGGGAAACAAAGGAATCATGGATAGCATCTACAGTTGTCTTTAGTTTGAAACCAGAGTTCCTAGTCTGCAGCAGAAGTATTTGCTCCTTAGTAAGAACTCTGGCTCTAGACTAAGGACAACTGTGGATCCTACCCAATATGTGCAGGTGCAGTTATAACCCATTTAGTTTTAGAACTATTGTCTTGTCTATTAATTGATAATGTCAGGTGCTCACGTTAGAATGAAAGCACTAAAAAAAAGAGACAGTTTTTATTGATGGCAATTGCTGTGAGTCATATAGTTGAACGGGCTATTCAGATGCACCTGCCTAAGCCTATGGGGGGAAAACAACCCATCCTTCTCATCGGATGTGAAAAGCTGATTGCATCCAGAACACAACACAAGCCTAGAAATCACAGTGGTTTAGACAAAAATCCTGGTCAGGAAGATGCCTCCAATAATGATATCTAAAGAGACATTTCTCTGGAGAATGTTGGCCAACTTTAGACTTTCCAGCTGTTGTTCCTACCAATGTATTGCAACTGGGGATGGTGGGAGTTGTAGTCCAACAACTGCTGGAGAGCCTCAGGTTGGCCACCCCTGTTCTGAAGTCATCTGTTTATGCAGCAGGCATTCCTATATACTGTATCTGCCCCCTTAAGAGCAAGATATTGATCTCGCCAAGAGACTATTTTATTTATTTATTTGATTGATTGATTGATTTGATTGATTGATTTCTATACTGCCCTTCCAAAAATGGCTCAGGGCAGTTTACACAGAGAAACAATAAATAAATATGATGGATCCCTGTCTCCAAAGGGCTCACAATCTAAAAGACAGACTGTGCTGGGGGTGGATAGGGCCAGTTACTCTCCCCCTGCTAAACAGAGAACAACCATGTTAAAAGATGCCTCTTTGCCAAGTTAGCAGGGGTTAGCAGGACTACACTGTGAATAGCATCAGCAATTTGTGCCTTAGTCAACAGCCCACAGCCGGCCCCTGAGGTCCCATGGCCCATATGGGAAGGTGTTGGGAGTGAATTTTGTGGCTTAGAATTTGCAGATGGGGAGCAAGTAAGAGAAGACTGTGGTGGTGCAAGAGATTCAAGATGCATCTCCTGCTCTCTCCCTCAAAGAAGAGACTTCTCGGAGGGGAAGGGGAAGAGCTGTGGCTGAAAGATTTGGTGGTGGTGGCTTCTCTCTCTTGGCAGGTGAGGGACACAGTACCAGCAGATCTTCCTCCCATCCTCCAAGGGTGAGGAGGAGCAAGATCCATTGCTGGCACCACCATGTTTTGCTATCCCCCCATTTATCAAAGTTGAGAGTATGAAGGACTGGCTGGTCTGTCCACCTGTTGCCACTGAATCTCCCTCTCTTCTTATTCAGGTAAATTAGGGGATACACCAGGGAGGTGGAGACATGAAAGTACTGGGAACAGAAGTACTGGGGAGGCCCCAGCGCAGGGCTTTGTCTCCGGGTTTCTTGCAATTTGGCTACACCCTTGGGTGTGATGAAAACACAGAAAGAAGCACACCAGGACAGAGAAACCAAAATGTTTCATCAAGATCAGCACAATTAGATAGTTGTAGAACGTGGATGTTAGGTATTTGCAGAATGAGATATCCAAAATGTGGATTTCTAGGCACCCAGAAACAGGACTGCTAGCAGAGACCTGAACAGCCAGTCTAAAGCCAGCTGTGAGGTTGCTGTCAGATACAGCATCCGACATTGACCCACTTCAGGATACTTTATTCGCGTTTACTATTACAACATTTGGGAGGGGGGATGCTGTAAGTTATCTGAGCGCATGGGATAGAATAGGGGGGAAATCACAAATATAAATACTTGGCCTAATCCAAGTATTAGGCCTGTTGCTATCTGCACTCTAGGCCAAGCTGTAGCTGTGTACAAGAGGTATGGTAACTCACAGACTAACAGTCCCTCGGACTACTAGTACTGTTACTACTACTATTTTTATATTGCTTTAAATCTTGGTTCTCATACATGCATCACACATGCACAGCTGCATGCTTGTTGCACCTTCCATGAGACTCAGACAGAATTGCTTTATGATAACACAAGAACAGCCCTGTTAGCTAAGATTCAAGGCTTATCTAGTTTAGTATCCTGTTTCACACAAGGCTCACCAGATGCTTCTGAAAAGCTCACATGCAAGAGGTGAGGACATACCCTCTCTCTTGCTGTTGCTCCCCTGCAACTGGTATTTGGAGGCAGCCTGTCTGAGGTGCCATCAAACTAGTAGCCATTGTTCTCCATGAATTTGTCAAAGCCTCTTTTAAAGCCATCCAAGCTAGTGACCATCACCACTTCCCTTGGCAGAGAATTCCACTGATTAATTGTGTGCTGTGTGAAAAAATGCTTCCTTTTGTTGGTCCTAAAATTCTTGGCTTTTAGTTTCATGGGATGACCCCCTGGTTCTAGTGTGTTGAGAGAGGGCAAAAATTTTCTCTGTCCATTCTCTCTACTCCATGCATAATTTTATACATCATAGTTGCCTCTTTTCCAAAGTAGAGATTCCCAGATGCTGTAGCCTTGCCTCACAAAGGTGTTCCAGGTCCCTGATCATCTTGGATGCCCTCTTTTGCACCATTTCCCATTCTACAATGTCCTTCTTAAGATAGTGACCAGAACTGCACACAGTATTCTAAATGTGGCTGCACCATGGATTTGTATAAGGGTATTGTAATAGCATTTTTATTTTCAATCCCCTTCCTAATGAGCATGGAATTTGTCTTTTTTACAGCTGCCATGCACTAAGTCAAAAATTTCAACGAGCTGTCCACCAGAATCCCAAGATATCTCTCCAGGTCAGTCACTGAAAGTTCAGACCCCATCAGTGTATATGTGAAGCTGGGTACTTTTGCCCCAATATGCATCACTTTACACTTGCTAACACTGCACCACATTTGCCATTTTGTGGCCCACTCTCCCAGTTGGGAGAGATCCTTTTGGAGCTCCTCACAATCTCCTTTGGATTTCACTACCCTAAATAGTTTGGTGTCATCTGCACAATTGGCCACTTCACTGTTTACTCCAACTTCTAGATCATTTATGAAGACATTAAAGAGCACTGTTCTCAGTACAGATCCTTGGGGGACCCAGCTTCTTACTTTCCTGTCAAGGAACACACTTGTTAATGGAACTGGCCCAGGGGTGTTTGGTCAGCACCCCAATGTTTGGGCTTTGTTGGGAAACTAGCTCTTAGGGCAGGGGCGTAGCTAGCCCGCCGGCGACCCATCTGCGGCCACGGCGGGAGCCCTGATAGCTCCGCCCCCTGCATCTGACATCAGACGCAGGGGATAGCCATGCCCCCACATCTGATGTCAGACGTGGGGGGCGGGGTCTGGCTCCCGAACGGAACCTTGAGGCTCCGTTCGGGAGAAGCAGCTTAACTGCTGAAGGGGCCGCGTGGCCCCTTCGGCAGTTAGATGAAGGCTGGTGCTGCGTTCGCAGCACAGCCCAAGAGTGGCTCTTCCACAAGGAAGAGCCGCTCCTGGGATGTGTTGCGAACACAGCACCAGTCTTAGCTCCTGAAGGGGCCGCGTGGCCCCTTCAGGAGCTAGTTAGGCTGGCGCTGCGTTTGCAGCACCAGCCAGGAGCAACTCTTCCCTGCCTTTGCAGGGAAGAGCCGCTCCTGGCTGGTGCTGCGAATGCAGTGCCAGCCTTTGTTTGGCTCCCGAAGGGGGCCGCGCAGCCCCCGCTCGGGAGCTAAACTACTGCCCCCGCGTCTGGCGTCAGACTCGGGGTGTATGTGTGTCAGGGCCGTGAATGGCGGCTCCTGATTGGGCACGGCCCAGGTTCTTTGAACCTGTTCACCCAGTTATAGCTCCACCCCTGTCTTAGGGTCAGTCCCAACAGTTTTAATTTATGCAAATGTTTGGACTCAAGAGATGACTGGATTGAGGCACAATATGGTTAAAAAACTGAATAATATATTTGATAGAAGGGATTACAGGAAGAGAATTGTGTGGTTAAAGCAATTAAAAATACATTTCTAGGTAAGTCTACTACTATGGAGTATTTTAGCTTAAAGTCTAAAATACCTCATAGTAGTAGACATACCTAGAAAGTCTACTACTATGAGGTATTTTAGACTATAAGCTTAGTAACTGATTCAGAGAAGATCAAGCTGGATGGATTGGCACAAGGACCGATCCAGATAGTGATTTCAAACTCTTTGTAGGTTATAGGAGGGCAAAAGCAGTGCCCAATGGAGTCCCAAGTGCAGCATACGAGGGAGTATGAAGGTTGCTGGTTCGAGTCCCAAGAATAACACACGGTGGAGTATACAAGGAATCATTTGTTGCAGTGTTGGTTGGAGTCCCAAGTGAGAGGCACAGGGGAGCACACTGGGTTATGGAACTGGGGATACTTATATCCCAAAATATGCTTTGGGAGCACATTCCTACTGTTGTATTTTACTGATTAGAGGGGCCAGGGTGGGCCTGAATGGAATGCATTGTGTCTGATTTTACTGGGTGTAACAATGTGGGGATTGCCTTCTGTATGGAAGGCTGATTGTGATGAAAATCAGAATATGCAAGTGCATGAAATAATATCAGTTCTTCTGGGTAGGGCTCTCTAGTATTCCTGTCAATAATTTCAATGGGTACACCTCTAGGTCCACATTACTGACTTATCTCCTTTGTGATGGAAAGGACATTACCTTACCATCTTATCTACTTTCTCCCTGCTTGGCATAATTGGCTAGTTAGCATGTTGTTATCTCCTGTGAAAGGAAGGAGGGGAGCAAGGTGATTCACTCTAAGTTTAGAGTGACCTTGGATGCCAGTTAACTCATTATGTTAACTCTCAAGTCTACTTAGTTGGGGCTCTCACATGGGGAGAGAGGTTGCATCATATCTTAGACTAGAAGTATGAGCACTGCAAAATATTCCCCTTAGGGGATGGAGCTGCTCTGAGAAGAGCATCTAGGTTCCAAGTTCCTTCCCTGGCATCTCCAAGATAGGGCTAAGAGAGATTCCTGCCTATAAGCTTGGAGAAGCCGCTGCCAGTCTGTCTAGACAAGTGTACTGTGTGTGTACTGCGCGAGATGGACCTATGGCCTGACTTAGTCTATGCAGCTTCCTAAGTTCCTAAGTAGTAGTGTGCACGGACCGGTTCGGAGGCCATTCTACTGGCCTCCGAACCGGTCCGGACAAGGGGTGGTTTTGGTTCGGGAGGGTTAGGGTGGGAGGTTCCACTAAGGGTGGGGGGGGCTTTACTCACCCCTCACGCGCTTTGCAGCTTTGGCGCCATAATTCTTTTAAAAAATGCGGCTGCAGAATCGTTCTCCACTTGCTCCTATGGCTCCGGCGGGCTCCTTCTTGTTTTAAAAATTGGGTGGCAGGATACTTCCCTGCCGCCCCCGAAGCCCCCTCAAGCCATTTCGCTTCTTTAAATCTCGCCCGGACCGAGTCCGACCACGCTCGGGCGGGGGGCAGCGAGATGTCCGTCCGCCCACCCGCTCCTTCCCTGCCGTCTGCGAAGTGCAGGAAGCCTTCTGCGCACGCAGTCTGGTGCATACCCCTATTCCTAAGTATATCTTTTTTAGAGGTGAGCTGGTCTTGTGGTAGCAAGCATGACTTGTCCCCTTGGCTAAGCAGGGTCCACCCTGGTTGCATATGAATAGGAGACTATATCTCCCCATGTGTGGAGAGTGAGCACTGTAAGATATTTCCCTCAGGGGAAGGAGCTGTTCTGGGAAGAGAAGGAGGTTTCAAGTTCCCTCCCTGGCTTCTCCAAGATAGGGCTGAGAGAGACTCCTGCCTGCAACCTTGGAGAAGCCGCTGCCAGTCTGTGAAGACAATACTGAGCTAGATAGACCAATGGTCTGACTCAGTACATGAGTCAGTACAGCTTCCTATGTTCCTATTCCCATTCAAATTCACTTTGTTTGCAGCCAAATCTAGGGGCGACTAGCCCAGTGCCAACTGAGTGACTTGTCCCCATGTGTACTGAGAGCTCACATTGTGGTGCAGCTCGTGAGCATATCCAAAGTGCAATCTCCAAGCCTGATACAACTGCAAACAGAGATACAACTGTAAACAGAGAGGCTCTTGGGAACTGGGTAGAATAAGTGTGGCTGGTAACACACCATAGCATTCCTCTCAAATCCAGGGAGGTGGATTTTATATTGTTTAACAAGTTAGTCTCCAGGTTCTGGGAATTTATTCCGTTTTTACTTTCCTTCCCTACCACCATATGATTACTTATTACCTGCTCTCAACACTTTGGTTATGTAGCCTTGCAAGCGCAGGATAGGCATACATGTTCAGTGTACAAATGAAACAAAACTCGAGGTGTTGAACAAAAACAAGAATAAGTTTATTGTTTACAACAGACTGGAATAAAGATCTCTGCAAGGAAGGTCACACAAACTTCTCTACAAAGTTGCTAAGTACTTCAGCTGTTTAACTCTGAGTGGTTTTTCCTTCTTGATAAAATGTAATGGGGAATGAAAGAACAGGGGCAGAAGTAAATAAAACTTGGTTTGTAGACTTAGTGAATTTCCTCAGACCTTCTTGTCTGTTACTAGGAGGTTTCACCTATGGGTACCTTTTACATTCAAGGTTTCTTTCCCAGGCTTAATACTCCCCCCACTTTTAGAGCACTGCCCAGTATACTGCTAGTTCCATAGTTTCTACACATTTACCAATCAAGTCCCACACAAACCCCTGAACAATCTCTCTTGTTCAGATCACATAAACCTCTTACTCCTATTCCTCAGTTCCAACACTCCAACTCCAACTGTCTTCTCCTAACCAAATGTCCTTATTTAAATCTCCCCACCCCCCCAAAAAACCATTCCGTTCCTGGTTACTATGGCAACACACACTCTCACGCACTCAATCTCCAGCTCCATCGCAAACTCCATTGTAAAAATTGTCTATTTATTCCGACTGTCTGTTTCCTCTCTTTCAACCAGTTACCAATCCACACATGAACCTGCCTTCTTATCCCATGACTGCTAAGTTTACTCAAGAGCCTTTGGTGGGGACCTTTGTCAAAAGCTTCTTGGAAGTCCAAGTATACTATAGCAACTGGATCAGCTTTATCCACATGCCTGTTGACACTCTCAAAGAATTCCAAAAGGTTTGTGAGGCAAGACTTGCCCTTGCAGAAGCCATGCTGGTTCTCCTTCAGCAAAGCCTGTTCTTCTATATGTTTAACCATTTTGCCCTTAAGTATGCTTTCCATCAGTTTACCTGGCACAGAAGCTAAGCTAACCAGCCTGTAATTTCCTGGATCCCTTTTTGAAAATTGGGGTTACATTAGCTACTTTCCAATTCTTGCGTACAGAGCTGGATTGTAGGGACAAGTTAAGATGTGGGTACTTCAGAACTTCTGTCATTCCAGTTTTTGATGGCAAATTCTGCTAAAAATTGAATTTAGAACACAATGTGTCAAAATTGAGATACATGCTTATAAAAAAACAGATTAAAAGCAGTTATAGCAGATTTTGCCTTCTGCACTCACACTGCTGCTGTCTCTTCTCAGCTTTAATATTATGCAAACCTTGGATGTTTTCACACACACTGCACTATGGATTCAGTAGTCTAGTGTATTGCACCTGGACCCTACATTTACAGGAAAGGTAGGAAGAAATGGCAGCCTATGGGAAAACTAGTTATATCATTGATTACTGTATTTACCCAAATAGAAGGCAACTCTGAATTTTAAGACAATGTTTTGAAAGATAAGAGACTAAATACAGGTTATACTATTGATGTTCACAAACCAAGGTTTATACACTGGTTTGGTGCCAAACCAATTCAGTGCTGCAGGGAGGGGGGTGGCAAGCAGGATCTTGAGTGGCAGCACTTGTCTCAAGTACCCCACATGGCGTCCATGCATGTGGACGAGCCATGCTGACCACACAAATGGTCAACACCATGCTGACCACACGAATGATGCTGGTGCATGTGCGCACGCCATGTGCATGCTGGCGCCATGTGAGGGTACTTGGAATGAGCACTGCCAGAGCAGGAAGCTGCATGCGGTAGGAGAGAGCAGGACAATGACCCGCTCTCTTCTTATTTAAAGATCCTGCTCATTGTTCTTGTTCCCATGGTGCCGAACCAGTTCAGAACTTGGCTGAACCTGTTCGGTGTTGAGCTGGTGCACAAACCTTGGTTCGTGCACACCCCTAGGTTATACCTGGATTTACCCAAAAGAGAAAGGACTCTGAATCCCCTGCCAATATTTAACAGGAAAGACTTGAGATAAATGCTCATCTTGAATACAGGTAAATACGATAACTTCTGTTGGTGAACAATTTGTGTATGCACTTATTTCAGCTTCTAAATTATATGATGTCTAAACTACTGTATCCAGACAATTTTTGGATGTATAAAAACCAAACACATTTAAAATTCTGTCTATACTTCCCTCACTTTCCATCCTATAATGTGCAGGCTTGAATGTTGGACATGGAACATATAGCATGAACATTTCTGTTGGATGGATCACCTGGCAAGCCTTTACTATGTTTGCCTACTTAATAAAGTTAGTTTGTCCTTAAACAGATTATCCATATATTGCAGAATTTAGAAAGCAGGCAAATGGAAGCTTAACAGCTTGTGAATGTTTATTACTTTTATACAGGAGACATAATGCACTATATTTCTTCTCTCATTTCTAGCAATGCATTTCTATTTAAACTGGGCTTAGTGGTGTAAGACACTGAAGATGGCACATAAAATTTAAACCAAATGCTGCAAGACTATAAAAGGGATGGTATTTAAATACTTTGGACTTAGGTGGAAATTATAGGTCCAAGAAAAATACTTAGTTTTCTGTTTCCTACATGGTGGAACAAATTGCAAATGTCTTTCTAAGCTCACTGCAGCATTAACTTTATATTCAGTGCTGATGCTTTAAAAGACTGTTGTTTAAGCAAACACAGCCTGGCTTTATTCTTCAGAGTTTCATTTTTTATACTTTAAAATTTTTTATTTAGTTATATTTTTGCACAAATATCAAAACACTCTCCATAATATGTTGTTAATGTATGTTTAGTATTTCCACCCAGCCTCTCTTCCTAAAATGGCTTACAATATACGAATGTCCCTGATCCATAATTATACACTCTGTGGCAGAATAGCTGTCTATCCCACTCTGCTACCATGTGTGAAGGAATAGCCCTCTATCCCACAGACTGCCACCACATGTGGAGGATCTGCTCTGCTGCTAACAGGAGACACAGACAGGGGTGTAACTATAATAGGGCAAGGGGAGACAGTTGTCTGGGGGCCCACTGCCTTGGGGGGCCCCCTCAGAGACAAGTCACATGACTGACACCCCCAGCCACACACCCGCCTGGGCTTCTTTCTGTGGTATTCATCCTCCGAAACTGATGTGAGTGTTAAGACCTGGAGCTACCAGAACAGCATGTCTTTCTCTAGTACCATTAAATGACTTGCATCGTCCACAATTTACAAAACCTTTTAAAAAATCATTTAGGATGATGTTCTATTGTGGCACATAGGTGTGTGTGTGTGTGTGTATATATATATATATATATATATATATATATATATATATATATATATATATATTTACCACTATTCAGCCTCATTTATGATTTCTTTACTTCATGAGCTGACTGAGCTTCAGTGGGGGGGTGGGGTTTAAATCTTGTCTCTGGGCCCACTACAACTTTGCTACGCCCCTGGACACAGATCTCCCCAAAACTACAAGTAGACCTCTGTGCTTTAGGCTGAGTCTACCAGAACAGTCTTTCAACTTCTGTTGCAAAAACAAACTTTGGTAGAGTGGTAAGGCCTATAGGCATAGGGTGGAGTAAACAGAAGTTACAATTTTTTTGGTGAAAAATATACAAGTAATTTTACTTTGCAGTTAGTAAAATTTAAAGTTGTCACACAAATTTAATACAAAAACACATCCACTAACCTGACTCTTACAGAGCCCTAATTTAGAGTTCTTGATTAACATCTTTAGCAACTCTGGCTTGTTCCTTCTCTTGTCCTCGTCATAGTACAGGCCTGGGGTTCTACCCAGCCTGGTTCTTCTGTTATTTCAGTTCTTGCTACAGCCACAGCACTTATTCTCTTAGCCTGCGGTAACAATTCTTCATTTATGACTGATCTCAGTTCCTCCACTTTGACAAGAGTCTGTTCCTTCAGCTTTCCAACATTTACTTCAACTTTGATTCTCCAACTGTGTCTTTGATAACTACAAAGGGTTCAAGCACCTGGTGCAACGAAGCCAATTGATTACACCAAGAGGAGATCTAACTTACTTTATTATATTCTGTAGAATACAAGCAAGGTGATGCTCTATATCTATATGGAGCCAGCGTGGTGTAGTGGTTAGAGTGCTGGACTAGGACTGGGGAGACTTGAGTTCAACTCCCCATTCAGCCATGAAACTAGCTGGGTGACTCTGGGCCAGTCACTTCTCTCTCAGCCTAACCTACTTCACAGGGTTGTTGTGAAAGAGAAACTCAAGTATGTAGTACACTGCTCTGGGCTCCTTGGAGGAAGAGCAGGATATAAATGTTAAATAAATAAATAAATAAATAAATAATATATATCAAATGCAGCAAGGTAGATGTTATGTCCAAGCGAGTAAATATCGCAAGACCATTTTATTAGGATAATTACGGTACTAACGGTTTCGGCGCCATAATTGGTTACAGCTGTATTAAATTTAATTTATTGTATAATTTTAACTACGGGCCAATTGTTATAGAGCCCGACCTTTGTACTGGACGGCAGCTGGTTCAAGAGGTATATATTTGGAGCTGGATGAGAGCTAGCAGTGTTGTGTGGAGTCTTGAACAAGATAGCTGAAAATAAAGTCACTGAAGATTTACCCAGCGTTGTTGGTCTTCTCACTGGGGCTGTTGAACACAACAGTAGAGCAACCCAAAATGGAATCCGCTCTAAGTATATATACAAAATGACAAGTTTCACACTTCCAGCAAACCAAAGGGCAGGAAAGGTGATACATCACCATAGCAAGCTTCTTCATCAAACAATGACTGACATTGTTACTACTTTATATTCCTAAAACTATGCATCGTTATTCTGAGCAAGAGAAACAACCCTCTTTCCCATCAAAAGGAAAGAACAGGATGGCCCATCACTTCATGACTGTTGCTGAGTTCAGGATACAAAAGGAACATAGGAGTGTAAGAAAGGAATACATGGGAATGCTGACACCTAGCCAGATCCCCCCCCCCCCCATGTAGGAAGACATGTCAGGGCAAGTCTCAGAGCCTGTGGCTCTGTATTAGCAATCTAAAATGGCGTAGCTTATGTCAACTAAAGCAAAACTGAGTCTAGGGGTATTTTCCAGATATCATCTTCAGAGATACTCTTCTCTCTCTTTTCCAAAACTGCACACTGACGTTCTCTCCAAGGCTCTCTCTCCTTGATTCTTCTTGACTCTGACTCTGTCACTGACTTTCTCCAGGACTCAAACTCCTGGATTCTCTTTCAACTCTTTTCAACTCAACTTCTTCACTCTTCAGCTTCAGACTCTCTCTTTCCAGGACTCCAATTCACTCTGCTAAAGCAACCTCCTATCTATATCTATATCTATATCTATATCTATATCTATATCTATATATTTTAAACCAGTTTTTAAACAACCCAATCAGTACAATTTAAGTTCCCTCCATTTTACAAAATGCAACCAATTAAATCAAAGTTCCCTTCCTCTCCAAAATTAACTCAGTATATTGCATCGTCTTTAATGGAATCTTGCTTGAGCAGAAGCCATGGACTTTTGACCCTACCAGCTTTTCTCTAACACAGGGACTTTGAAAGCATCTGCCAGATTTGGCTTATTTTAAGCCAAATTTTGGGTTACGGCCCATTTGACCCACGAGTATACCCCTTAGGTTCTGGCAACGCTAATTTATTGTACATAAATCAATGTACAATAATGATGAGGTTTTAGGAACATCAGTACAAAAATAATACCATTCATTTACAAGGGCTTATCTAAAAAAAACACAGGAGATCTAGGCCTTGTTCCTCCACACACTCAAAACAGCGACTACCCGTGTTCTGCTAGTCAGCTAGTGCAAATCACTTGATTAGAGGTGTAGGCAGCTGTGGTGTTTTTGGTTAATCCATTCCTTTATCCAGGCCACCTTTTGAATGGTGCTTTAGTTACTTTTAGTCCAGTCCTGGAATAGAGATGGGGCTAACAAACAACCAGCAGCAAGAGCATGGAAAGCAGTTTGTACTAGCCTCTCTGTAAATAACATCTATTTCATTAAACTATTACTATTCCTGATTCTACTCCACTGCTTTGTCCTTTCATGCCACAACTCTCTCCTCTGGATTCTACAGCAGATTTAATCCTGGTTCTCCCTTCCTTCCCCTCTTTTGGGGAAGGATGTATCCAGGTATCCTCCTTCCTTCCCATTTGAAGGGCCTCCTGCTTGTCCAGTCTTTGCCTGAAAGCAAGCAATTCGAGCCGGAGCAGCTAATTTCCTTGGCCTGAAAAACCTATGTACAGCCCTGATCAAACTGTGCTCCATAAGCATCTGTTTGGAGAACAGAGTATTTGAGGGCTGGATTAAGTTCATTTTTCGCCATGCAGACAGCACCTCCAGCAACAGATGATCAGCACTATTAAAGACAATTTGTATGTAATCCTTGCCCATAATCAGATTTTGTTAGTCTAGGGAATGGATATGCAGCACATAATTGCACAAGAGGTTCCTCCTAGTGTTTTAGGACACATCTTTTGAGGGTTCCCCTTCTCCCTGCGTGGCAGAAAAGCTCTATTAGAGAAATATTCTGGCAACCACTTGATAAAGTAAGATTATAAACATACCTTGCTAGAGTGACCAGACACAAGTTAGTACAGTATTCCTGTATCTTAAATAGATATGTAAAAGATGAAATGTAAATACATGCAGCTGTGGTCAGTCCTGAGTGATTTATTTATTTATTTATTATTGTTAAATTTATATACCGCCTTTCATTAAAACAATCCCAAGGAGGTTTACAGCAAAATTTAAAAACAAGATTGTAAAAGAGACACAATTAAAATATTAAGCTAAAAATATAAAACAAATCTGATTAAAAATTTAAAAAGCATAAAAGCAATACAGAGTACAAAGAGCAGCAGCAGAGACAATCAAATAAAAGCCTGGGTAAAAAGCCACAATTTAACATGCTTTCTAAAAGCTGTGATGGAGACCGAGGAGCGAATAGCCGAGGAGAGCATTCCAGAGTCTGGGGGCAGCAACAGAGAAGGCCCTGTCCCGGGTGCAGGACAACCGAGGCTCCTTCATTGTGTGATGAGCTGTACCAGCTGAAATTTCCTCTTCTACACAACACCAGAGGTTGCCGATTTGAATCCCCACTGGTATGTTTCCCAGACTATGGGAAACACCTATATTGGGCAGCAGCAATATAGGAAGATGCTGAAAGGCATCTTCTCATACTGTGCAGGAGATGGCAATGGTAAACCCCTCCTGTTTTCTACCAAAGACAACCATATGGCTCTGTGGTTGCCAGGAGTTGACACTGACCCCACGGCACACTTTACTTTACTTACACAACTGTTAAAGGTACAGGGAGCCTCTCCTCCTTTACATCTGCCCCCTTTTCTTTCCATGAATGGTAAAGTAATCACAACTCTAAAATGAATTAAGTAATCCCATGGCTTCTATAAAACCGGAGTATGAATAGTACATGAGATTCAGGGAGCCCTTCCACAGCTGATGATCTCAACACAGTCCTAACAGAAGTCTAGAAATTTTTTTAAAATACACTCAAACACTTCTCAGCACTCAAGGAAATACATTGATTTTCTGTCTTTCCCCAACAGGATCTTTGCAAGAAGGATGGAAGCCTAATTGAATTAAGGACCCTGACATGTGGTTGTTGCTACCTCACTCCCCAGTTTTGCTAGTAGCACTTGGCATTGTATTCTAGGACTGTCATGTAGCAAGCCAAATAAGTACCTCTGAAACCAGCAAAGTTCAGTTCAACACAGTCTGTTTATAAGTGACAGGAAGAAGCAGTGTGTGTGTGTGTGTGTGTGTGTGTGTGGCTTTTATTTTTCTTCTTCACTGTGATGGTCGAATCTGGATAGATAAAAGGGTTGAGTCCGTCTTTCTGAGAAATGACCTAATATTTCACCCTTATGATAAAAGGCATGTTGTTTTCAAGGGAAGGGCTCTCAAGTTGCTTATCAAGGAGAAACATTCTGTGGCAACAATCCAGGTCATCACTTCACACCTGCAGTTTTAGCTCAAAACAGTATTTCAAAAGGAAGCAAGCACACCTAATGTTCTGCTTCACCTTCTGTGTCAGACTTATTTTGTGATAGTACTTACATTCTGATAGAGGCAAAATCCAAGGGCTTTATTTCAGCCAAGGCTCAGTGGGAATCTGTGTGCAGCGCCAAAGCTCAGGGCTGAAATGTGCAGAGAGGATAGATTTCAGCATACATTGGGAAATACACATATTACTCAATGCATGCTCTAGATGCACTAGAGAAACACTCATCTCCCACAGCACTAGAAACACACATCTCCCACAGCACTAGAGATACATATATCAGGTATAAAAATATGATAAATAAATACAATATTATTACTTTGTGTTGTTTATGCAGAGATTCAGAATGTTCAAAGTACTTCATATACATTATCTTGTTGTAAGCCCTACAACAGCTTGCAAGGTGAGCATTATTATTATTATTATCGGTAAATGCAAGGCTGAAACCACTGAGTGAATACATGGTAGAGACTGGATTCAGACCACAAACATCCTAGGGTTCACAGTTCAGTCTCTTCAGTACTACACTATAACCAGTAACTTTTCCTGTGCACTAAGAAGCTACAGCCAGCCTGTTCACAACTGGCATCAAGGGAAATGGCTTCTGCACAGGGATGTGCACGAGATTGATTTAGTGTCCCATTCTTGCAATGGAATGCTAAATCTGCAGAACATTCTGTTGGAACAATGGGTAGAACCGGTTGTTCAGACGGAATGATCCCATTCTGACTCAGAATGTTCCAAGCACCATTTTGGATTCCAAAATGGATTTCCTGGCCTCTGCACACATGTGCAGAAGCCAGAAGAGCACCATTTTGGAATCCAAAATGGGGCTCGAAATGTTCCGATTCAAAATGGGTGATTCCGTTCCAAACTCGGAACAGGCTCTTAATTTGAAGAGTGTTCTGTTCCAAGCTTGGAACACTCAAAATGGCCCTTTTCAAGTCAGAATGTTCCAAGTGTTTTGAGTGCCATTTTGGGTTCCAAAAATAGCTCACATCTGGCCTCTGTGCATGTGAGGAAGCCATTTGCATGGTCAGCACCACCATGCAAATGGCTTCTGCACGTGCGCAGAGGCCAGAAGAATGCTATTTTGGAATCCAAAATGGCACTCAGAACACTCTGATTCTAAATGGGCCATTGCTTTCTAAGCTAGGAATAGGCCTTTCATTTGTAGGGTGTATTGTTCGAGCTCAGAACACTTGAAACAGCCTGTTTCAAGTTGGAACATTCAGATCATGGAATGTTCTTCACATCCCTAGAAGGCATGACTTCAAGACAAGTTCCAGATTTTCCTACTATGATATGAACTCCTGCATAAGAACACCATAGACTCGATAATTGTCCTTCAACATCTGGCTGAAAAATACTCAGGGAAATCCCCAGGGGCACTCTATACTGCTTTTATTGATTTCAAACAAGCTTTCGATCAGATTTCCAGGAGCAAATTATGGGAGAGGCTCACCCAAACAAATATCGACAGGAGACTTCTCCTGTTGATGGTTAAACTACATGAGAACACCACCCTCAAAGTCAGGCTAAACAGGAAAGGTCAGGTGACTAATTCAATTTCAACCAAGACTGGTGTCAGGCAAACATCAGGCAAGAGCCCCTGGTGGTGCAGTGGTAAAACTGCCACCCTGTAACCAGAAGGTTACAAGTTTGATCCTGACCAGGGGCTCAAGGTTGACTCAGCCTTCCATCCTTCCGAGGTCGGTGAAATGAGTACCCAGAATGTTGGGGGCAATATGCTAAATCATTGTAAACCGCTTAGAGAGCTTTGGCTATAGAGCGGTATATAAATGTAAGTGCTATTGCTATTGCTATTGCTATTTTGGCCCCGGCATTATTTAATTTTTATATTAACCCTCTTTTGGAATGCATGAGGAAATTGGACTTTCACCCACCTAAATTAGCTCAAAAACATATTAATGTGCTACTATAAGCTGCTGCTGCTGCGTTGATTTCTAGGACGAGGGTTGGACTTAAGCGAATTTTGAGAGAGCTGGCCAACTTTTGCAATGACCTTAACTGTCTTTGAATTATGATAAAACCAAAATCATGGTCTTTGCGGCTAGACCTAGGATGCTTATGTGGAAACTTAACGGGCATACTTTACAGCAGACCAGACAATTTAAATATCTTGGAGTTGTGTTACAGGCCAACAGAAGCACTACAGCACATAGGGAGCATGTTACTGCCAACGCCCAGAAAGCCGCCTCAGCAATTTACTCCTTGCACATAAAGAAACGAGCTCACTTGCTGCAAGTAGCTTTAGAACTTTTTAAGGCCAAGGCTCTTGCCTTGCTTCTGGTGGGAGGCACGCTAGGGAATAAAACTAATTATCCGAAGTTGGAGATGGTCCAATCTAAGTTTATTATGTCTCTTCTTAGATTACCGTGTTCAGTTTCAAATGCTGCCATTAGGCTGGAGATTGGATGGCCATCTGTAGAAGCGAGATTGTGGGAAATGGTTTTCTCCTATTGGCTTAATCTGATTTTTCATCCCACGGGCATTGCTCCCTTGATATTGGAGGATGGCTTTATGACCCGTTGGAAAAATGTAATGCAATGTTAGCATCACTGGGTTTTTCCCTGCCCCTAATTAGAACTCTGGGCCATAGCAAGGCCAAAATTGCCATAACGTATCTGGGATATGACGAAGCAGGGGGATGTTGCCCAAATAGGCCCTCGCCTATTCTTAGGAGATCAAATCAGCAGTCATTCCCCTGCTGAATATTTACTTAGGATCTCTAACGGGGATCATTGTAGGGCTCTTTCAGCGGCTAGACTTGATGCCCTTCATACAGCGGTTTTGGAAGGATGTTTTGGGATCAAAGATTATGCCCCTGCCAGAATGGTGAAGTGGAGACTACGGAACATCTGATGCTGAAGTGCAGATTTTATACTGAATTAAGGGGAAAGCTTCTCTCCCCACGACTAACTCATTACAATTCTAATTGCCCTTCTAATGAGGATAAGGTCTTTTTCCTGCTTACTGCTAAGTCAGAGTATGCTTACAGGAGGGTAGCAGAATTTCTCTTCATAGCAAGCAAGATTCGGTTTAGAGTGATTGAGGCACGAGATGCTGGGTTGTGCACTTCAGATTGACCAGTTTTATTTGAACGAAATTAGCCATGTATACGGTATCTGAAGGTATTAATGTTTTATGTATTTTATGTATTTACTGTTGTTGTTTTCTTTTTCTTTTTGTATTTATGCTGGCCTTGGGCCGAAATAAACAAATACATACATACATACTCCTGCATAAGAAAGATACTGATGCAACTTTCGAGGAAACCACCTCTGCTGCGATTTTATTCTGTGGCCTTGCGCAAAATCCCAAGCTCAGATTCGGCCCCCTACCTGTAAAATGGGAATTAATAGTGACCAGCTTTAGAGTTGTTAAAATTACATTTCTATCTTGCCTTCCTTCTGCTGTGGGACTCAACTAGTGTATATGGATTTCCCATTTCCACTTAGGATTCTTGTGAGGCTCAAACCCAATAAAACTTGTCAATCATGCTGCAAATTTAAACTCAGTGTAATGAGTTTATGAAATGAGTTTATGAATGAAATTCAATGAAAAGTAGGAGTAACAACATCTACAATACATTATCTCAGGACTTTGTACTTACATATTTCTATATAAATATTTATCGTATTTGTATTCGTACAGTGACAAGAGGAAGTCCATTTATGTAAGCATAAAAATTCTTTCTCAAACCTGTGCTTTATACTCTAAAAATTATACGAGCCCCTTTCATGCCATTGCCATTTTTGCAAGGCTGTTTAGGGGCAGCAAATACTTTTCAGAGATGCCAAGAAAGTTGTGTATGAGATCTGAGAGGCACACCCCAGAATTCATGGCAATCTTGCAGAGGATGCTATGGTTTAATGCTTGGATTACAAATAGAATTGTATCCCAGCATTCTCTGTCACTTTGCAAGGGATGTTGGGACACACTTCTTAGGCCATGTAGTCTAGTCACATGCGGTGGCAAACTGTCTTGGGCCTGCCTCTGCTTTCTTATTAAAACTGTGAAGGGTTTTCATGATTCTTAATTGCCTGGTCTGCTTACTGTTCCAAGCTTTGCTAGTCTTTTACAAGACTGCAGATGGCAAAATTGTCAGTTCCCAGAGGTGTGAATTAATGCCATCTGAAGCTGACTTTCCTTTTGTCACTTTTTGTTCTTCAGGGGCTATTTGGCTGTTCAGCAGCACCTGCATTTCAGTGGAAAGTGGTGACAGATAAATTATTAGTCTCGCAGTATTAAATTAACTATTTAATTGAGGCCACATTTTTCTTAAGATTTTGCAAAATAATAGTCCCTGGTCTGTGATTTTGAGACTGTGTGAATAGAAGTAATTCCTCTTGGATGAGAAGCAATCGTTGTTTAAGCAGAGCCAAATTGGTTTATGAAATATCTCCTGTAAAACCAGATTGCTTTCCAATAATTTGTGATATTACTCTCTGTTATGGTGACATAGTTTTCTTCCTACAGAAGAAAGAGGCATTTGGTTTACACAGTACGTTACTATGCTGCAAGCAGTTTTTACTGCTTCCGTCATGCCTATTTTGTGGTCTGCTCTTCCTTGACCACTTAAATACTTGGCAGAATGTCTCTAGCCAATGCATTGAAGGCATCTTATGGCCAAAGCAGCTAAGATGTGGGAAATCTACAATGAGGTCTCCAGATTTTAATTTTGCAGAAATTATTAGTGCAGCTCCAGTTTTGTTCATAGGAAGATAGGAAGTTGCTTTGTACTGAGTCAGACTATTGGTCCATCTAGCTCAGTATTGGCTATGTACTGGCAGTGGCTCTCCAAGGTTTCAGGCAGGAGTTTTTCCCAGCCCTACTTCCGGGGGCGGAGTCACTATTGGGCGATTGGGTTCAAGGAACCCGGGCCACCACCAATCAAGGCCCGTGCCTCGCAGCCCCAACGCACCCCCTGCGTCTGACATCAGAGGTGGGGGGGTGTCATTTCGCTCACAAACGGAGCCATGCAGCCCCATTTGGTAACGAAATCAGCCCGTGCTGCATTGGCAGTGATGACTGGAGCGATTCTCCCTGCCTTTAAAGGCAGGGAGAGCCACTCCTGGCCTTGCTGCAAATGCAGCAGGGCTGATCTCCCTTCCAGATGGGGCTGTGTGGCCCTGTTTGGGAGAGCGACCACGTCCCTGCATCTGATGTCAGACATGGGGTTGTGGCTAGCTGCCACTGCATCTGACATCAGAGATGGGGGCGGGGCCAGGGTGATGTTCCAACGTGATGGTTTTGTAGCTCTAACCAATTGTAGAACTTGTCAGAAAGAAATGAAATATTCATAAGCATGTTGGCCTCTCCTGCCCTCCAATTAGAGCTATACTTAATTGCTTTGCAGACAGAAACATGTACCATTATGGATTTTTCAGGGATTTTGATGACAGGTTACTTTGAAACACAATCCAGCTCCATTCTCTGTAGTTAGATTCCCAGTTTTGACACAAAGGGAAACTCTGATAGTTTCCGGTGGTGCTTCTACACCAAACACACAACTATTTGCAGTGGGGCAGAGAATGCTAGAGAGTCACTGATGGCACTCGTGGAGCCAGCATGGTGTAGTGGTTAGAGTGCTGGACTAGGACCGGGGAGACCCAAGTTCAAATCCTCATTCAGCCATGATACTAACTGGGTGACTCTGGGCCAGTCACTTCTCTCTTAGCCTAACCTACTTCACAGGGTTGTTGTGAGAAGAAACTTAAGTATGTAGTACACTGCTCTGGGCTCCTTGGAGGAAGAGTGGGATATACATGTTAAAATAAAATAAAATAAAATTAAAATGTTCCAGACCTGGCAGTGCCATGGAACCCCCATGGGATGCAAGCAAGTCTTGGAGGGCGCTGGCATTCAACAGGAGTTATCCAGTAGCAGAAATACATAGCAGGAGCAGGGAGGGTAACATTTTGATTCATTTTTAAAAATTTTGATTGTTGCTTTGTGTAGCGAATAGCAGATTTAAGCCCAGCCTTTTTCTCAAGGCAAGCCAATGTGGGGAAAAGAAAAGAAAAAATTCTGATTCATTTCCTCCACGTTTGCTCAACAAAGGCTATTTCTTACAACTTAACCATTTCTTGGTAATCGCTGCCACCACACCCACTTTCTAACAGAGTTTAATCCCTCCCTGGTGTGGGTGAAATTCCAGGGAAACTTTCTTTTACCAATGGAAAAATACAGAAAACCTTCCATGTGCAGTCTACATGTGAAGAGCGAACTTGGTATTGTGAAGTGCTGAGTAATCAACATTGAGACATGTTTGCACCAGAGTAAAAACCCTTTTCCTGAGTTAAAAATCCACTCAGAGACAGGTGAAATCCAAAGAACAAATGGAGAAAAAAACTTTATTCAAAATACTACAACTGCTTCAGTCTGAGGCTCTCTCAGCTTTAAGTTACAGGTAAAAAGAGAATACTCAGTACTTTACAAGATTACTCCCAAAGATCATTCCAGCTGGTGTTTGGAGTGACACACTTTAAAAATCGTGGTTACCCAGTTGCAAGGATAATTCAACAAGCACCCCCACCCCCAGGTTCAAGGAACCTTTAAAAGCACCTTTTCAGGGTACAGAGACTTCTACAGAGCCCTGGTTGGGAAAAAGGACTCAGGTTCAATTCCTCATAGTTACGTTACAGATAAAAACACTATAGACCAATTATAAGGATTTGCAAAAGCACAACATCAAAAGAAATCTAATGCAGGCTACCTAACACACGGTTCCCTGGCTAAACCTTTCCCCGAAGCCAACGCCCTTGGCTTCCTTTTCCCCTGAACTCACCCCAAACTCCAGGAGATAATTCAAGTTTCCTGCAATCCTGTCTCTCAATGATCTGCAGATGTCCTTCCATGAGAGAAGTCTCCAGGCTGGGTGTTGGCCATGGGGCAGCTATACTTCATGGCTGGTGCTCACGAAGCCTGCTTCCCATCTTTCCTCATCACTCTCCTCGCTCCTTCTGAGAACAAAGACCCCCTTCACTTCCTGCCACCAGACCCTCTAGGTCCCGGTCACTGTGTGCTGAGTGGCTGATCCCCAGAGGTCACTGCCCATCATTCAGGACAGGGTTCACTTCTGGTTCACTCTCTAGGTTAAGGGAGGTGCCAATTGCTACACTTTGTGTTGTGGGAATACCACTTTGGGAACTTTGGTTGAAAAGCGGTAAATAAATATTTGTTGTATTCACATTTGTGTTGTGTTGCAAGATATCTCTTTGAATATGGAAGGTGGATACTTAAGATTTATCAGGGCCTATGAGGGCCCCCAGAATTAATTAATTAACTAATTAATTTAAAAGAGTCATATGCCACCTTTCTTCACATATGAATTCATGGTGATTACGAAATCGATTTTAAAAACAAAATTGATTTTTAAAAAAACACACACGGTAAACCATAACCTCTAAAATCACAAAAATGCAAGATAAGGCAATAATTAAAACAGGGCAGTCACAGATAAATGTATAGCATTATGGGAAGGTCTGCTAGAACAAAAAATTATTCAGCTTTCCTTTAAAATTAAACAGGAAAGAGGCAACTCTAAGATCAAGGGGCAGGGAGTTCCTGACAAGGAAACGCGCCTAAGCTCAATAGTTTCTTTTGGTTCTCAAGATGGGCCTGAGGACTGCCAGAGCCTTGGCCCCTAAATGAAATTGCAAGAAAGATAAAGGTTCAGTGATGGTTGCCAGTAGAGTTTTAAAATGAATGGTCTGAGGGCACATGATGTGGTTGCCTTATTTAAGCTAAGAAGGTCTGGATCTGATCAGTGCCTGCATGGGAGACCAAATGGAACCATGGAGCAACTGAAAAGCAAGAGAGAATGAGGATTAGGATACCAACATTTTTATAGCCATTCTCCAATCTATAGATTTCATTTTTGAGCTGAATGTTTCCAGACCCAAAGAACTCCAGCTGTTTCTAAATCATTCAGTTTAGTATTGCAAACCAGGATCCCTGAAGTGTAACAGATTTGCATTTTTAGAACAACTTTATTTTGAGAATAAACCTGACAAAAAGATTATTAGACTTTCACAGTTGACTTCTGAAGATTCCTCCCCACCCCCAAATCCTATCCTCTGAAAATTCCTCCCCACCCACAAATCCTATCTCACAGCGGGTGGGCTGATGTAATTTATGCTTTCCTTTGGGCATGTAAGTGACTCTAATGATTCCTTTCAACATACTGCATCTAAATGAAGAGGTTGCATTTCAGTTCATTACGATGGAAGAGTGTATGCCTAAAAGATTCTAAATTACGCACTGTTTATCATGCAGTGTTACCTGTTTGGACTTATAACATCTGGATATAAGCCAATTTCACCCACACATTTTGCCAAAAAAAATTTCCCCAGGCCACAGACCACCCACATGAAATCTGAAAAGCTGGAGGTATACAGAGTCATTAAAAGGCAGTTCAAAAGTTACATCATAGTGGAAACCTTTCACAATGGGGAAGAGGCAGGAAGGAGAACATCTGGTTTCTCCCACTTATTTTACTCATAATGCTTCTATCTCTGGTCCATTTTTAAGTGAACACATCAGTGGAGCTTTTCACAATTCTTTATGGGGCTTGCTCTTTTGGTTACATTCAGCTAGCCATTTTAAAAAATCAACTGCAAATAGGCACCAATTACAGACAGCAAAACTTCCTAGCAAAATTTAGCTAGGACTATATTTCTCTAATGTCTCTCATTGTCAGTGCTGCCCTAAACAATTAAGCTTAATGATAAAAGTAATGATAAAGTGCAACGTAATCATTAAAGTATCACACTTTATACTATAGTATCACACAGGAGGGTTTGGTTTGGCCCTCTCTCCCCGCACACGAGCACTCTGCCCACATGATTGCCGGCTCCATTATGGAACCGGTAGGGGTGGCAAGGATCGGGGACCACTTGGCCCCCGGAAGTCCCAGCATGCCCCACGCAGGTGTGTGGGGCATTCTGGGGAGACCCCCATGCTGGGAGGCTTGTTTTAGCCTCCCAGTTGGGGGTCTCCTTGTGAGTCACTGTGGTGTGGAGCCGTGCCATGGCAACTCACCATCAGGTAAATCGGGTTAGCAGAGTGCTTGCTCCACTAAACTCATTTAAGGGTAGAGGCATTTATGTAGGATTGCTTCTGGGAGCTGCACAGCTCCCGTTGCAGCACATGAGCAGTAGGAACTGGGCTGGGCTCCCTTAGCCCAGTTCTTGCTGCTCGTGAGAAGAGCCTCATAGTCGCTCTGCCTTTGCAGGTTCCTGGTTCTCATTACATTCCTCTTCTGAACTGGGCTCTAACTTTGGAAGCATTGGCAACAGCTCTCCTTTAAAACCTTTCTGCAGCAAGGAAGGCCCAAGTCCCCCATCTTGTCTTGGTCAGTTTCTATACTCTTCTTTGTGTGTGAGTCCCCTCCCCAGGCTGTACTGTCATGATGGCTTACTTGCATGTAGACCGATTATATATTAATAGATGAAACAGTTTTATACTGAATCAGATCATTGGTCTCGCTAGACCAGTACTGTCTACACTGTCTGACAGCAGTGTTCTAGATTTCAGGCAAAACTGTTACTCTAGAGATGTCAGGGGTTGAACCTGGGACCTTTAACATGCTCTGCCAGTGAGCTACAGGGAGTAGCAGCCCATGCTGACAAGCTGGAGGGGCAGACAATGAGCCTCACCTGGCAGCCACAATCTCGCTCCCTTTTGGCCCTGCTCTGGCTGTAATTGAGCCATATGGGCTGGTCTTTGGTCTTGTAGGGAGGAAAATCCCCAGCCCTGGTCATTCACCCGGTTGGGGATTTCCTTCTCCTACTGGATGAACAGCCAGAATGGAGGGAGGGAGTGACTGCTGGTACCAAAGCAACTGCAGCTCATTTCCCACTCTTCCAGCTCATTAGCACAGGGCACTATTGGCTACAGCCGCATTTTCTGCTAGCAGAAAGAGCTCCAGTCTGCAGTGTGACAGCCAGACTAAAAGGAATTCTTCAGTGTAGGCAGATCCTTTGCAAGCACTAATATTTTATGCTTCTGTTTGTTTATTTATTTATGTATTACATTTATTACATTTATAAACTGCCCCATCCAAAGCCTCTGGGATATTGTATTTTGTTTTATGGATTGTATTCTATTGTGTTTGGTTTGATTGATTTTGACTTGTTAGCTGCTCTGGGTGTGAGCTGAGGCTCAATCCAATTGGCAGTCAGGGGTGTGGCGGACCACCTTATTTTATCATGGACCTCATGGAGCCCACCATAGGACCCAGTGGAAGCCTCTACAGGGGCAGACAAGCCTTGGCACACCTCACCTGTGAGGAGGGAGCTTGTAAGCCCCAAGGGAGGGGACACTTGCAGCAGCTTTTTAGGCCCTTAGCAGTATGTTTGCAGGGCTAGTGAACCATGGGGAGCGGGTCTAGAGAGAGAGAGGCAACCCTTTGGTGTGTGCTGGAGGGCATTGATTTAAAGTGCTGGACAGAGAAACAAGGGGTATCTGGAACTGGGGGAAGAAGAAAGAGTGCTGGGAAAGGGAAAGGGGAAGGCTTGTTAAATTCACTCCCTGCTCGCCAATGACTGATTCCATGTTGCTGGGAGTGTGGACCATGCTCCCAGACTATCCACACTGCATGCCTGCAGTGTGGAGTCCCAAAGATCCCACAATGTACTGTGCGAAACATGTGATGCTCTAGGCACCCATCTCTGTGTCCGCTGGGGCGAAACATAGCCCCAGCAAACTCACAATCTGGGTGCGCATATAACCTTGGCTAACAGCTGGGCTACAAAGCGGGGCTAGGCGGCGCTGCCTCACTGGGATCCCAGTTACGCTGCGTATGAGAACAGCCTCAAAGTCGAATTAATTACAACATGTTATTCCTCTTCCTTTTGAATGTAATATGTCCATTTCCATCCTCTTGAATTGCCGCATAATGTATTTCTGTTCCTTAAGAACTTTCCCTCAAATCCTCTCTGAGCAACCACCTGAGTCTTCATTGGTCACCTGAGATCAGTATACATAAAGACCCAGTTGGATCCCTAAATGTTAGTCTCCCGCTTTCACATTTTCATCAAGGATATACTTGATGATTTAAATCTCCGTGCTTGTCTTTTCTCTTACATTTTTTATTTTAAATGGATTTAAATCTCTATCTGTATCTTCCAATTCCTTCTCCAATGCAGACACTTTATTCAGTCAAATTAGACTGTAAGGCAGTTCACACAATCAAAAATTGGGTAGGACAAGTGTCCTACCCAAGTTTAGCAGCCATGAGCGCTCCCAGTTTTTGATTGCGTGTGACCAAACTAGGTAGGAGGGAGGTGGAAGTGATTGTGAGGCAGGAGCTGGGTAGGTCAGCCCCATCCTACCCAGCTTTCATATCCTGAATTTTACCAAGGCAGGAGGAAAAAGCTGACCTACCCAGCTCCTGCCTTACACACAATCACTCCCCCCTCTAGTTGTTTGCTCACACACAATCAAAAATCAGAAGCGTGCACAAGTCCCAGACCTGCGTATGACACTTATCCTACCCAGTTTTCAGTTGTGTTAACTGCCTTTGTATCTTCTCACTGAATCTTTCAATCAGTAACAACACTGAATCCAAAGGGCATCCCCCCCATATTGCTGCCCACTGAGCTCTAAAATCTGCATACTTGAAAATATTCCAGATTCTTTCCTAATTCCTTGGAAATACGTTCATTTCTAAAGCATTCTGACAAAGATGTATATCCAGGTTCATATAGTTTCTAAAAAAGATTCAAGATCCCATATTTCTAAAGCTGGGGAAGAAATTTCCCCAGAAAATACAACTCTGTTACCTTGTCTTTTTCTACTCCTTGTCTTTTTCTGAAAAAGTAAATGATTGCCCTGCTGTTTCATCATGTGTTAGAATTCTTCCCGCAATGAACTGAAAATATAACTGAAAAGGGGGAAATATGTCCTGCGTGCACAATAAAGAAGAATTGTCATGCCCATGGGACAGGACCTTCTCTGTTGTTGCCCCCAGGCTCTGGAATGCACTCTCAGTGAATGTCCGCTCTTTCACATCTGTGGCTGCTTTAAAAGCAGCCATTCAGACATTTGAAAACCAGTTGCAGGGGAGCAATCTCCTGTGTATGGGTTTCCCAGAGGCATCTGATTGGCCCCTGTGGGAAACAGGCTGCTGGATTAGTAAGCCTTGGTCTGCTCGAAGAAGGCTCTTCTTATGTTTATTATTATTTGGATTAAAGTGACACTGAGCTGTCTCTGAATTCTCTGGTTGAGAGAATTTAATGAGCAATGTAATCATCATCATCATCATCATCATCATCATCATCCCCCTGTGAGGCACTACCTTGGCATGGTTGTGGGGCTTGTGTGCTCTGAGGAAGGTGAGACCTATGCCAGAGGTCCAACCATACTGAACAGGTCTCATCAGAAGAGCCAGATGAAGAGTCCCTCTCTCATTAACAAGATGGTGAGACGTAACTTAAGGACCGTGCCAGGTGCTGGAGACCCTGGACATCTGGTGGCAAGTGTCTACAGGACTCAGGGTCTTCAGTTGAGCAACCAGGGCTGGAGACTGCAGGGTTACTGGAAGAAATGTCACTTAACCGGAAAAAATATACGAAAAACACCGTTTAATTATTAATTGATTTTAATGGTGTTTTAATGTAAACCGCCCTGAGCCATTTGGAAGGGCGGTATAAAAGTTTTAATAGTAAATAAATAAATAAATAATAACAAGGAAATAATGATTTGCTATTACAAGTCTAGTCCAACTAGAAGAGGTTATTTACAAAGAATATACCAAATTTGGAAAGAGAAGCATCCAGATACAGAAATAACAGAACAAAGGCTAGCAGACTAGAGAAGATTCATAATAAGAAATAAAGTAGAAGCTTTAAAGTAGAAGTGTCCCCTCCCTCCAGCTCATAGAAGTTGAGCTGGAAGAACTGAGCAACACAGAGCAACACAGGCTCAAGATATGGAAGAGCAACAAGATATGGAAGAGCAACACAGGCTCAAGATATGGAAGAAGAATTACCACCAACTGAAGAAGTTGCTCAGGCACAGGTGGAGGAGGTGTTGGAAATAGAGGATGCCACTGTTGCTGAACTGTTTCAAAATCAAAACCAGGCAGCCTCCCCTTTGCCTTCATCTCAAAAACCTGAATGCCATTTAACAGAAAAGCAACAAGAACTAAAGCAAAAAATAACTGAACACATGAACCAAACAACCACCAGGGTTCGACTTCCAGCTCTAAAAACAGTTGCCAAAAAACAACTTGCTCAGGCATTAAATGATGTAAATGCTGCACTTGCAGAAATAACAACCAATAACTTGCAAGAAACAAACCAACTAATGTACAGTGCAGCAACAATAACAACACAAGAGCTCAGATATAAGATAAGTGGACCTGTAAAAAAAAAAAAGGAATACATCACCTAGATGGAAGATTAGATTAGAAAATAAAATAAAATCACCAGGCTTAGATCAGATGCTAGTAAATTGAAAGATATGAAAGACAAGAAGCTGACAAATGAAAACACCAAACAGGATATGATCCAAAAATACTATCTAGATTCAAGAGGCCTTGAAGAATATATAAAGGACAGTGAAGAAGATGCACTTAAAATGGTCAATAACGAGAAACTATTCAACACCAATGAAACAAAGCAGGCCTACAAGAAAGAACAAGTCAAGAACCGAGCAGAAAATGGAGAAATAAGCCACTGCATGGTCAATATTTGCACAATATAAATGCAAAATCAAACATCAGCAAGACCTGGCAATGGCTTCAGAATGGATACTTGAAGAAAGAAACAGAGGGTTTAATACTGGCTGCACAAGAACAGGCACGAAGAACAAATGCAATAAGAGCAAAAGTAGAAAAATCAACAACAAACAGCAAGTGCTGCCTTTGTAAAGAAGCAGATGAAACAGTGGATCATCTAATCAACTGTTGTGAAAAGATTGCACAGACTCACTACAAACAAAGGCATGGCAAGGTAGCAGGGATGATACACTGAAATATCTGCAAAAAATACAAGCTACCTGTAGCCAAAAATTGGTGGGACCATAAAATTGAAAGTTGTAGAAAATGAAGATGCAGAAATGTTATGGGACTTCTGACCACAAACAGACAAACATCTGCCACACAATACACCAGATATAACTGTAGCCGAGAAGAAAGAAAAACAAGTTAAAATAGTCAACACAGCAATACCAGGTGATAGCAGAATAGAAGAAAAAGAAATAGAAGAAATCACAAAATACAAAGATCTACAAATTGAAATTGAAAGGCTGTGGCAGAAGAAGACCAAAATAATCCCAGTAGTAATTGGTGCCTTAGGTGCAATTCCAAAACACCTTGAATAGCACCACAACACCACAAGGGCCACAGAAATCACCATCAGCCAATTACAAAAAGCAACTTTACTGGGAACAGCCTATATTCTGCGACAATATCTATAATAATGACAGCAACAATATTGATAACAAAATTTTGGCATCCCAGGTCCTTGGGAAAGACTCGATGTCTGGATAAAACAAACCAGTCAATAACATCTATCTGACTGTGTAAACAACAACAATAATTTTATTAACAACTTTATTTGTTAGCCCCCGCTTCCCCTAACAAATTGTTCTTTGGGTGGCTTATGCATGTGGAGGAATGTAGCATTTGTGTAATTGCATAAGAGTGCTGCTGCTCAAGCACAAAAGTTAGGTGGAGTTGGAGAACAATGCAGTATCTGTATATATAATTCTCTAAGGCATACCCATGGCTAATCCTGTGTGTGGCAGCTCTCGCGAGAGTTTGTGAGCAGAAGCACCGTGGTGATTGGGCAGTGAAGATTCCATATGCAGATGGAGGGAGGAGCCTATGAGAGCAGAAGCACCATGGTGATTGGGCAGTGGGGATTCCATATCCAGATAGGGAGGAGGAGCTTATGGCACCATGGTGATTAGGCAGTGGGGAGGCAGGTAGGGAGGAGGAGCCTGTGATGGTTAAGGACAGTTGGAATGCAACTGTTACTGGTCAGAAGATGTTCTTGGTTGCAGAGGAGAGGATCCTATCTATCCTATCTATCTATAAAAGGATAGTGGGCAGGGGTCTGTAAAGAGAGGGGTTGTGAGGGAGGAAAAAGCCCCCTCAGGAGAAGGAGGCTGCCATTGTGTGAATTAGATGAGGAAACAAGATGAACAAGATCTGTTAAATCGGGGGGGGGAGCGAGTGGAGGAGAGAGAAAGAAAAAGAAGGGAGCGGAAGAGAGAAAGAAGGAAGGGCGACGGACAGGCCTGAGCCTGTCAGAGGCCTGAGGGAACAAGCGGCCATAGTGGTGGCGGCAGTGAGGAAGGGCCCGGTCAATCACTGCTGCTGAGGCCACTGGTGAAGGGAGGCAGGCAGGCAAGGGACGGGCCCGGGCCTGTCAGTGGCCTGAGGGGGAAAAGTGGCCATGGTGGTGGCAACAAGGAAGGGCCCAGTCAACCACTGCTGCTGCTCCTGGAGCAGGACCAGGGCTCGGGTGAGGGTGGGAGGTCTCTGGGAATAGGGGGCTGCAGCTTGGTCAATAGGCGCCAGCAATGCTGCAGCCATGACCAAGAGCGGTGAGGGGGATGGAAGCAACCGAATGGAAGAGGAGGAATAGGAGTGCAGCTCAGGTGAGGGTGGAGAGATCTCTGAGGTGGGGGGGCTGTGGCAGCGGGTAAGCAATCAAGGGGAGCAATCAAGTACTAGCACACAGATGTTCTGAGCAGGCTAAGCTAGCCTAATATATAATCTAACTTGCTCCACCGATCCTGGAACAACCTTTTTCTTTTTCTTTTTTGCATTTTAAAAAATTTATTGGCTTTTACAATAGCTTTCCAATCCAATTACATTCATTTATTTGATTAAGTAAATATTGACTTCCCATTCACCTGTCTGCGCGGTTCATGTTAACTATACATATAAACCATTGCTATAATAATTCAAAACATACATACTCCACATTGCTACTCGATTTTACCCAACCCAACCTGCTGTTATTACTATGTTTCAAACCCTGCTGAAAGGTCCATATTAGAAAAATAGTTCTTTAAGTAAAGTAAAAATGGTTCCCAATCTTTGAAACATTCCAAATTTTCATCCCTTATAAGTGGAACAACCTTTTTCAATTGGTTTGATAACAACAGAAATATCCTCCTTCAATACATGTCCCATATATTGGAATTTGTTCTTCCTTTGTCCAGAGCTGGCCAGCTCAGCAGGGTCCCATCTTAACCTAACAGATCAGTGGGTTGCTGCTCTGCCAGTTTCAACTTCCTTTTAAGTTCAAGTGTTCTTGACCTCCTGTGTTTCCAAAGTCCCTGATCTTCAGCACGTTTAGTGCCTTTTTTAGTACATGTTCTTCAACTCTTCCTGTGAATGGGCCATGATTCCTTGGCCATGAACCACTACTTCTAACAGTTTCAATCTGATGCTTTTGGCTGGGAACTGATGGTTCTTGATTTCTGGCTTTCCTAATCAAAGCCACTCTGGGTAAATGTGAGCTGGTGTGAATTATTTCTGACAAGACTTGTCCACAGGCTTCTGAATCTGCAAGCACTTCCCTGACAAAGAGGTATTTTTGATGACCTGCAAAAGAACCAATATGATCTCTTTCTTACTAGAATGCCTTTGGTTGTCTTTGTAAGGGCTGAATTATTCTTTAAAGGAATTGTTGGGTTAGTACTAAATAGGGAGGCCCTGGGACAAAGCCCCTGGACAACTCCCCATGACATATGCTGCCGCTTCCCCTAATAGATTATGGTTAGCTCTCCTGGCAACAGGCACTATTAGGGGTGGCCAGTAGACATGCTAATCTTCTGCTCCCCCATTGTATCAATGCTGGGAAAGCTAACTGGCTGGCAGATAGATTTCTCTTTCAGTGCCACCACTCTGACTACACTGCTGATGGAGTTGGATGCCTGCCATCTGCTTAGCTTTCCTGGCACTGGGTGCTGCGGGTGGGGGTGGGTGGGGAGCAGGGGACTCTACTGCTCTTTGAAGGCACCTGAAGTTGGGAAGGCTAACCAAGTGGCAGACATTTTCCTCCTTCAGAGCCACTGCCACAGCTATGAGTGTCTTATTTATTATTATTAATTATTATTTCTTGTTTACACAGTCAGATAGGTGTTATTGACTGGTTTGTTTTATCCAGACATCGAGTCCTTCCCAAGGACCTGGGATGGCTGAATTTTATTGTCAGTTGTTATAGATATCGTCGCAGAATATAGGCTGTTCCCAGTAAAGCTGCTTTTTGTAATTGGCTGGTGGTGATTTCTGTGTATTATTATTATTATTATTATTATTATTATTATTATTATTATTATTATTTCTTGTTTGCACAAACAGGTGTTATTGACTCATTCGTTTTATCCAGACATCGAGTCATTAGGAAGGGGATTGAAAATAAAATGGCTAATATTATAATGCCCTTATACAAAACTATGGTGCGACCACACCTGGAGTACTGTGTACAATTCTGGACACCACATCTAAAAAGGACATTGTGGAACTGGAAAAGGTGCAGAAGAGGGCAACCAAGATGATCAGGGGCCTAGAGCACCTTTCTTATGAGGCAAGGCTACAACACCTGGGGCTATTTAGTTTAGAAAAAAGATGACTGCAGAGAGACATGATAGAGGTCTATTAAATCATGCATGGTGTGGAGAACGTAGATAGAGAGAAATTCATCTCCCTCTCACATAACACTAGAACCAGGGGTCATCCCATGAAATTGATTGCCGGGAAATCTAGGACCAACAAACAGAAGTACTTTTTCACACAACACATAATCAACTTGTGGAATTCTCTGCCACAAGATGTGGTGACAACCAACAACCTGTATGGCTTTAAGAAGGGTTTGGAGAACTTCCTGGAGGAGGAGAGGTCTATAATCAGCTACTAGTTGGAGGGCTATAGGCCACCTCCAGCCTGAAAGGCAGGATGCCTCTGATTACCAGTTGTAGGGGAGTAACAGCAGGAGAGAGGGCATGCCCTCAACTCCTGCCTGTGGCTTCCAGCCACATCTGGTGGGCCACTGTGCAAAACAGGATGCTTGACTAGATGGGCCTTGGGCCTGATCCAGCAGGGCTGTTCTTATGTTCTTAACTTCAGTTTGTTATCCCTCATCCAGCGCATTACTGCCTCTAGGCAGGCATTTAGGGAAGATATGCCTTTCCTGATGAGGTCGACATGAAGAAGTAGATCTGGGTGTCATCAGCATATTGATAACACAGCTCCAAACCTCCTGATGATCTCTCCCAGTGGTTACATGTAGATATTAAAGAACACTGGAGACAGTATGGAACCTTCTGGAGCTCCACACTTTTGTTCTCGCTTTGCAGAACAACAGTCTCCAAGCGACACCATCTGGAATGAGAAGCAGGAGCTGAACCACTGTAAAACAGTGCCACCCAATCCCACCTCCCTCAGGCAGTCCAGAAGGATACCATGGCCAATGGTATCAAAAGCCACAGAGAGATCCAAAAGGATCAGCAGAGTCACACTCCCTCTGTCGATAGCTAGTTGGAGATAATCAGGCCAACCAAGGCAGTCTCAACTCCATTGCCCATTCGGAAGCCAGTATGAAATGGGCCAACTGCCTGGAATTGAGAAGCCACCACCCGCTCAATCACCTTGCCCAATCATGGAAGGTTAGAAACAAGTCTGTAATTAGCTAACTCCGAGGGATCCAGTGCAGCTTTCTTCAAAAGTGGTCTAATAATAGCCTACTTAAGACAAGGAGGCATCCTGCCCTCCTTCAGAGAAGCATTACATTCTAATTCTAAACTCTTCAAAAGCAGTGCTACATAGAATCCAACCTGGATGCTACTAGAGCATGAATGATTGTGGCTGGGTCTGGTTTCCCCCAGAAAAAGTGCTTCTGGCTAGAAAAAGGACTCCTGGAGCTTTTGTAGACAGCAGGCTTTACTGCGGGTTTTCTATAAGGCTTTACTGCGAGTTCAAAGTTACCCCCCACACCAATGATGCAAAAAAGTGGATTTTTTAAACCCCGATATAAATCAGGCTACACATCTAACACATGATGAAAAATGCAGATTGTGTGTCACGTGCTCCTTGATAGCTCGCAGAGACTTCAGGATAAATTTGGCCAATATACAGGTATGAACGCACAGCTCCATTCCGGAGGAGATGCAAACTAAAATCTGGGTGTGAAAAATGTCCTGGCTACTACCACCACTTGAATAAGAGGAACAATTCTGAATTCTTCTGTTTGCTAGCTAAATGTTCTAGAAGCAGCCTATGAAAATAAAAGCTGAACAACTAAAAAAAGAAAGTAAAAACCTCCCCTGTTGTTTTCAGAAAATTTATTGCTGAAACATCTGAAGTATGAAAACCAAGTATAATTAAACATTCTCTGTTTGGCACAGTTCCTCAAAGCTTTTCATGACGTTAACCAAATGAGCCCCTCAGGAGAAATGGCTGAAAAAGAGAGAGAAAGGGATATAACACACAAATAAATCAGAGGAAGGATTAATGTGTGGTTTATTAATTCTCCTCTAGTATTTGCTTTCAGAGCTTAATCCTTATCGTTCTGCTACCTGTTTCTGTAGCCAACTCAATTTTATTTCTTTATGGAGCTTATACAGTGTTTTGTTTTCTTGTACTAAATTAAAGAAACGTATTACTGGTTAGCTCTTGTCTTAAAATGCTTTCCCTTTGTCCATACTAAAGGTAAAGGTAAAGTGTGCCATCGAGTCAATGTTGACTCTTGGAATCCCCACAATGCACTGCATACTCGTGCAATGCATGGGGTGTGTGGGTGGGTGGCGGGGCGCCTGATTCCTATCAGCTATAGTGTGGGTGGGCAATTCACCCACCCAGAAAGAGCAGAGTGATCATCTGCGGGGAGGTAAGTGCTAGCAGCCTTCCTCCCCACTTTCCCTCAAGCCCTTTCTCACCAATCGTGAGAAAGGGCTCAATGTATGTGAGGTTCTTTGAACACTTGAAAGCACCCTAAAAATATTAAGTAATATTACATATATTACTGCATTTGGCCAGGGAAAGGACAGAAAGAGATGTCTGCCTGTTTTTAGTCAATGGCAATTCTGCATCCACCTTAACTTCTAATTTTAGCCTCAGTTTTAGTCTGATTCTTTAGTTTAGACTGAAAAGAATTTGGATAAAATACAGCCCTCTCCAGACATCCAAGGGCTTGCCCATGAATGTGTGTAGGGTGGGAGAATGTGTTGCACACTCTGAGAGGGAGAGGGTAGCACATTCTGCCCCTTTACCTCACACATGTTCTGTCATACATCTGCAGTGTTGACACATGTGTCATTATGTTGCACCTGTGGATATGTTTTTGTGCGAATGCTTGCACCTGTGTTCATTTTAACGTCAAGTCGATGTCAACTCGTGGCGACCACAGAGCCATGTGGTTTTTTTGGTAGAATACAGGAGTGGTTTACCATTGCCTTACTCCCACACAGTATGAGATGATGCCTTTTGCCGTTGTCACTGAAGTGAACATCCGCTTCCAGCACCTTCCTATATTGCTGCTGCCCGATATAGGTGACTACAAATATATATTTACTAGGCACAGTCTGGAAAGCACACCTGCGGGGATCTGAACGAACAGCTTCTTGCTCCCTAGGCAAGCTGCACAGTCCTCCACATACATCATACAGATACGAAGTGTACTGCTGTACCTGAGTTCAGCATCACGAGAATAACTGTACTCGCGTACAGATCTGTACCTGTGTACGCTGAACTGCACATAACGTGTGAAATTTAGGCATCTCTCCTCTGCATTGGGAACCTGTTGTGTTGGGGTTGCAAAACCTTCTGCCCTCCATGTGTTAGCCTCCCTCCTCCAGATATCTGAACAGGCTATAATGGAAAAAGGACCAAAAATGGGGGTGGGGGAGCAGGATTTTCAGGGGCAATGTTATGGGGGTGGGGAACTCACTAGAGATTGACCTGAAGACTACGTACTGTATTTGTAAAGTTCCACATACGCATTGGGCAGTGAACCAGACTAAGACTGTGGAAGACAAGTCACAGGTGACATACTTGATGCTGGCTTAACTTCAGTGATTCTGGGACTCCTGCATCCCTTCCTCCATATTGACCTTTAATGCCACATTCTACATTTTAAACAATGGCTCTGAATCAATATAGTTTCAGAACTGATCTACTGAAGGCTGTAGATGTATAATAGATCCTGCTGTAATTTTCAAGATTTAGTTTCCTCATTTTGAATTAAAAATTCAACATGGTCTGAAATACAAGACATACTTCCACATATTTTTACAACATATACCCGCCTCTAGCTCATCTCAATGCATTGCTCAGCTGCTGCATAAATCAGGAAATTCTTTAAGGAACACTATGCAGTATGATGCATAGCTAAAGTTCATATAGAAACATAGGGCTGGTGAAAATTATTTATTGAGCCAATTGGTTATATTAAAAAAATGTTACCAGGCTTTGAAACCCATTTTTCCCCTTTAGGCACATAAGTTAGGAACATAGGAAGCTGCCATATACTGAGTCAGACCATTGGTCTATCTAGCTTAGTATTGTCTTCACAGACTGGCAGCGGCTTCTCCAAGGTTGCAGGCAGGAATCTCTCTCAGCCTTATCTTGGAGAAGCCAAGGAGGTAACTTGAAAGCTTCTGCTCTTCCCAGAGCGGCTCCATCCCCTGAGGGGAATATCTTACAGTGCTCACACTTCTGGTCTACCATTCATATGCAAACAGGGCAGACCCTGCTTAGCTAAAGGGACGTCATGCTTGTTGCCACAAGTCCCGCTCTCCTCTCCGTTCAGAGCAATAATAAATTCAGAGCAATAAATTCAATAAGTTCAGAGCAATAATAAAATCAGCCTAGCTTTACACCAAGGGTGGTGCATATATAACTGGATCTGCTACTCTTTATTGTTATCTGAATCACAACAACATGTCTTGGCCTTTTGTGGAGTTCCTGATGGAAGGCAAGAAGCATCAGGGCCAATGCTATCTAACTGGCAGCCCAGGCAGTGAATAGGTTTTGCAGTGCTGCACAACTCCTGCAGATGTTGGACTACAACTCCCATGATCCCTGACAATTGGCCACTGTGGTTGGGGATGATGGGAGTTGCAGTCCAAAAACAGCTGGAGAGCTGAAGTTGTGCAGCCCTGGGTGGGTTAGGGAAAGAGATCATAGATCAGTAGAAGAGCAGCTGCTTTACATACAAACAGTTCCAGGTTCAGTTCTGAAATTTCTAGGTAGGGCTGGGAAAGACCCCTGTCTGAACCCCCAGAAAGCTGTTGCCAATCAGTGCCAGATGTCCTTTGAGGTCATGGAGCTCCCTGTGGATAGTTAAGTCCCCAATCCACATGTCACATCAGAAGCATGAATCAGGAGGAGTGCTTATAACTAATTTCCCACCATTATACCACTGCCATTCCCATTTTTTTTGAAGCAAAACAAAGAAGGTTGTTAGATACTTAAAAGATCCAGGGTCTGGGCCCACCAAGGCTGACTCATGCCATGCACCCCCTTATTTCTGTATGCATTTATTGTGCCTCCTCCATAGCTCCCCCCACCCCAAGTTTCTTCTTCTTCTTTAGGGCTTTGCATTTAGTGCTTTCACATGCAAATTGATGGCTCTGGCAGCCACCTTGAAATTCAGATACCTGGCTGCTAAACTGAGCTAGAAAGTGTTTTAAAGTTAGCAGGAGAGCTGCTAAACTGCTGCAGGGAAGTTGACTCATGTTCTGTGGCTATTCCTCCAGCCCTCCCAAACACACCACCACCACCACCAGAAATGTGCCAGGGATCAGCAAAATACAGAGGGCTTGTGCTCCAGGGCTAAAAATGCCCATGAACACAACTTCTGCAAACTATCTGAAGGCTGCTACTTCAAGTGCAACCAAGTAGCCTATTGAAATATATTGGCTTCAGGGGTGGAGCCACCATTGGGCAAAAGAGTACAAAGAACGCGGGCTGCCACCCCCAGGGGCCGCACCTCGTGGCCCCAGACACCGCCCCCCCGCGTCTGACGTCAGATGCGGGGGGCATTATTTCGCTCCCAAATGAAACTGGACCACACTGCATTTGCAGTGCGGCCGGAGTGATTCTCCCTACCTTTTAAAGGCAGGGAGAGCCACTCCTGGCCTCACCACATTGCCGATCTCCTTCCCAAACAAGGCCATGCAGCCGGCTCCCTGCATCTGACATCAGACGTGGGGGTGGGGGCAGGACCAGGGGCTGCGGTGGCCGAACATGGGCCGCTGCTAGCCTCCCTCCACTCCTGATTGGCTTACATACCATGCAGTCCCCTGCTGACGGAGCAGAGACACCTTTTTAACGTGGTGATTCTCTTTATTTAGCAGAGGGAGAGCAACTGGCCCTATCCATTGCCAGCACAACATCCTTCCAGTGGTTGTTGCTGGTGTCTGTTTACATTATGGTTTTTTTTTTAGATTGGGAGCCTTTTGGGGATAGGGAGCCATTCTATCTATCTATCTATCTATCTATCTATCTATCTATCTATCTATCTATCTATCTATCTATCTATCTATCTATGCTATAGAGTCATTTTATTTATATCTAGCTTTAGGAACTTTTTGTTGAAAAGCCATTTATAAATATTTGTCATATTCATATTCCACTGTCTTTCTAAGTGAGATGCATACTTGGTGCTGTGTTGTACCCCAAAGCTGGTGGGTGCTAACTGTGGAGATATGGCGTCTCTGTGCCTACTAAGCACAGTATTATCGCTGTTACAACGTCATTTCCATTATTCCCAATGGAATCAATGTCAGAGAACAACAATTACTCTTAGCAGAATTCCTCTAATGTGCAGCCCAAGACCCAAATCTGCTTCCTCGTAATTTCAACCCACTGGGATTAGTGCTGCCTTCAGGAGTAAAAGAGAGCAAGTCCACTCCTTCTATGTGACAGTCCTTCAGATATTTGAAGATGGTTATCATATCTTCCCTTAGTTTTCTCCAGGCTAAACATACGCAGCATTTTTGACTGTTTCTCATAGGACTCAGTTTTCCAGATCCTTCAACATCTTTGTTTCTCTCCTCTGAACCAATCCCAGTTTCTTCCTTCTATTTGCAACTGTGCCTTCACTATCTTGCTTTTCAGAATTTCCTATCCCTCTTGGACTCTTCTTTAGGATTTCTTATCATGGATCCAACCAGTAGCAGGGCCAGATTAGTGATGGCCCATGTCCAGCCGCCGCCACGGCCCCGCCCCCTATGTCTGATGTCAGATGTGGGGGTTAGCCATGCCCCCATGTCTGACGTCAGATGTGGGGGCCATGATTCATTCATTCATTCATTCATTCATTCAATTTCTATACTGCCCTTCCAGAAATGGCTCAGGGTGGTTTACACAGAGAAAGAATAAATAAATTAGATGGATCCCTGTCCCCAAAGGGCTCACAATCTAAAAAGAAACAAAAGATAGACACCAGCAACAGTCACTGGAGGTACTGTGCTGGGGGTAGATAGGGCCAGTTACTCTCCCCCTACTAAATAAAGAGAATCACCACGTTAAAAAGGTGCCTCTTTGCCAAGTTAGCAGGGGTTCCCAAATGGGGCCGCGTGGCCCTGATCAGGAGTTAGATTCAGGCCAGTGCTGCATTTGCAGTGTGGACAGGAGCAGCTCTTCCCTGCCTTAAAGGCAGAGAGAGCCTCTACTGGCTGCGCTGCAAATGCAGTGCTGGCCATATAACTCCTGAATGGGAGTTCAAGCCAGCGCTGTGTTCGCAGTGTGGCCAGAAGCGGCTCTCCCTGCCTTTAAGGCAGGGAAGATCCACTCATGGCCACGCTGCGAATGCAGTGATGGCCATTTCACTCCCAAATGGGGCCGTGCAGCCCCGCTAAGGAGCTAAACCAGCCCCACCTTGTTTAACGTCAGACAAGGGGGCATGTCTGTGCTGTGAGGTGCGGCCCCTGAGGGGCGGCGGCCCGGGTTCTTTGAACCCAGTCGCCCAATGATAGCTACGGCCCTGGATCCATCCTAATGTTTCTTGAGCTCATTAAAATCAACTTTCCTGAAATTCAGAGCACCTGACTTCCTTCAGTTTCCTCTCTTCTTGATATCTTCAATCCCAAGATGACATGGTTACTGTTCCCTCTGGTTTCTGCCACTTTCATACAGTCAACCATTCCCCCCCTTTTAGTAAGGATTAATTCCTTAGCTGAAATTTATGGCTTGCATTTTTTTAAAGCACTAAAAACACTCCAATCTGCCATTGTTTCTAGTGAAAGATGCATGCCCTTGCAACCTTTATCTTGCACCTAAACTGGAATCTTAAAATAGTAATAATTCATTGTGGTGTCTAAACTGTCTCCTTTCACCATACTCTAGTAACAATGGTGCAGTCAAGAATGAAAATATTAAACTGTTTTTAGACAGGAACAGACAGGTGGCAGCCCCAAATTACAGCCTTTAATGTTAATGGGCAATCAAAGACAGAGTAGCTGCGATAATCAAAGGCATACTGGAATGAATTTGAGCAGGCCAGCTTGGGAATGATGCAAAGCTGTTGCCTAGCAACCCTATTAAGCTTTTGATGCTGCTAATTTGCTATAGATTTTTCATATGACAGCATTCTTGGAAGATAATGATTGCACTTGCTGCTAAATAATGGATTTCTTAAAAATATAGATTAGTCTGGCTAGTTGATGCCATTTTCCTTCCAGTTTGTTATTTCCTACTATAGCAAGATGATTCTAAATGATTACAGAGTTTCAGCGTTTGAACATGATCTAGAAATGATTGCATGGAATTAGGAGTGGGGTTTGCAGGAGTTACGGCAGCTGTTCAATGCTTCTGATAGCAGGATCTAACAAACAGCTTCCTGCTTGGTCATTTCCATAGCTCATGCAAAGTAAACTGTAGGTAGGACATTGAGTATGAAGGGAACAATCTCCCCGCCAAGAACACAAAGTAAGGTGTTTATATTTTAACATGTGCCGGGAAGAGAAGGGTGCTCTCTTTAACAACAATGTGGCAGATAGCCTGTGGCTGCTGCCATCTTGGAAACATGGCATGGAAAAGAACTGAGAAGACAACTGCAAGCGCTAACTGATTTGTAGGCTTTTTACACCTTTGTCCAACCATTCCACTAGGACATCTTGCACTCCCAAATCCAGCTTATCAGATGAAAAGCTATGTTGGAACATCCAGTTTTAAGAAAAACAGCATGAATCCCACAACACTCTTCTCTGGCTGCTGAAGACACACCCACATAGGTCCCCAGAGGTGAAGGATGGTCTCAACAATGAAAGTGCTCTTGATCAGGCCCAGCAAAAACTCAACCAGTGCCTGAGGAAGTGAACCAAACTGCTGTCTCCTCATGCTCATGGCAACGATCCCTACCCCAGCTCTGATGACCCTGCTCTTCTCAGCACACAAAAGTGTCAAAAAACAGGTTCTCCGCCTACTCCCACCACCTGTCCTGACTTCCCCCTTTCTCCTCCTGCCCCCTCCCACTGAAGTCTCACCAAACTTTCCTTTGTTAGTGTGCAAAGGTCCCCTCCCCTCCCTAATCCAGGCCTTGACATTTCTGTATATCAGAGAGGAATTAGTTTCCTGCTAATTCACCTCCTTCTTACCTGATGTGGGTGGCAGCAGCGGTTCATCCTCATCTACCTCAACAGCCGCTTCTAACTTTCCTGCTCTCTTTGCCTGAGAGGTGGGGAATGGGGGGCAACAGGACGTGTGCATCCATACGTCCCCTTGCTCCATTCCCTCCCTCTCTGCAGGCAGGAAGAGCAGAGAAATTACAAGCTATCAGTGAAGTGAGCAAGGATGAGCCTTTCCCTCATCAGAAGCCTGTGTGAGTTTGTGTATATCTTTACTTTTCCTCAGATACCCTAGTGAGGAGGTGTGTTTCTCTAATGCATGTTTCATAGCAGTGAAAGTCTGGATAAGGGCCTTTGCTTTGCAGCCTTGTTCATTTTCTGTTGACTACAGCATTGTGTGTGTGTGGGTGGGTGGGTGTAGTTTTTGTTACTTTTTGTATCTTCTAGAGCAACGAATTGATCTAGCAATTAAATACCACCTTTGGCATTTTTAAAAAATCTGCTTTTCTTCTTCTTTTCTTCTTTCCTTTCATTCTGTTTTCTTATTTTTCATATCTCCATGGCCTCTTAATTGTAGTCATCTGTACTCATATTTATATAATTTTAGGGCCTAATTTAAATTCATTGGAAAAACCCTTATCTTGCTCTTCAGCATCATTAATTCTGTAACTCAGTCAAATCTGAGTTAACATATCAAAGGCTTCAGATCCAATTTCTATGTACTAGTCTAATTAAAAACCTTCAGAGACACTTCTAAAAGAAGAAATTATTGGCCTACCTTATACTACACAGACCCTTAACCTGGCTTCCCACCCCTTCTGCACCCAGCACAGATTCCTTGCCTCTGTCTTTTAAAGTTCTCCACAGCCTTACTCCCCCTTTATCTTTCTGTACTAATGGCCCGCTCAGGAAATTGCTCATTTGTTCTTCTTTTGTCACCTGGATGTCTTCTACTCCCTTGGGGAATCCTAGGCCACCTTCACACAAGGTGTGGAGGACTTTGCATCAATGGGCTGATCCATTGCACAGTCCCTCTTTTCTTTCAAAGGCCCACTTATGAATGTAGCTACACACACACCCCTCGCTTCACCCTTGAGATGGGAGTCTGCCCACCCAGGCCCGGCTGGGTGCTGTCTCTCCTGCTTGCTAATATCCTGCCTTCGCCTCTCTTCAGGGCTCAGAGGCTGAAACTGCGTGTTTGGGTGGGAGAGGAGACAGCAGCTCCCCAACGGCCACATCAGGGCAGCAGGCAGGAAGAATCCCACTAACGGTACCCCTCCCTGGAGCTCCTTTCCTGGGCACTTCCTAGCCCCACCGCCACTTGCCTTGCCACCCCAACACCACTCCAGAGCTCCGCTCCAGGGCACTTCATAACCTGCTCATCCTGCTACACCCCACAGGCCTTCTGCACTCCCCAGCTCCCCAACAAAGGCTTATGCTAGCCGGAAGGGAAAAGCAATAGCTGACTTCTGCAAGAGGGACAGGCGGGACACTTTCTTGGCTCATGGGCCTCTCTAGGACTTGCCACTCTATTTTTTTAACCCTCCTCTTGCCTTGTCACTGCAAACCCGAGGGAGGCGTGGCAGTGAGCTGTGTGGGGTGCCGGGAGGCGGCGGTGAGTGGTGCGGGGCACCCGGAGGCAGTGAGTGGTGCCCGTTGCCCATGGCGGCCCACACGGCAGTAGTGGCGGCAGTGGTACTAGCATGGCGCCCCCCTTCAAGTGCACCCAGGGCACATGCCATGGCTACCCCGCCCTAGATATGCCTCTGTTAGTAGCCATTGATAGACCTGTCCACCATGAATCTGTCTCAGCCCCTTTTAAAGCCATCCAAGCTGGTGGCCATCACCACATCCCATGGCAAGGAATTCCATAGATTAAGTATGTGCTATGTGAAAAAGTACTTCCTCTTGTCAGTACTAAATTTCCCAATCTTCAATTTCATGGGGTGACCCCGGGTTCTAGTGTTGTGCGAGAGGGTGAAAAAATTGTCCCTGTCCATCCTCTCCACTCCATGCATACTTTTATACACTTTGATCATGTCTCACCTTAGTCACCTCTTTTCCAAGGTAAAAAGCCCCAGATGCTGTAGCCTAGCCTCATAAGGAAGGTGCCCCAGCCCCCTGATCATTTTGATTGCCCTCTTCTGCACCTTTCCCAGTTCTACAATATCCTTCTTAAGATACGGTGACCAAAGCTGTACGTAGTACGCCAGATGTGGCTGCACCATAGGTTTGTATGAGGGCATTATAATATTAGCATTTTTATTTTCAATCCCCCTCCTAATGATTCCTAGCATGGAATTAGCCTTTTTCACAGCTGCCACACACTGAGATGACACTTTCAATGAGCTGTCCACCATGACCCCAAAATCTCTTTCCTGGTCAGTCAGCAACAGCTCAGATCCCATCAGCGTATATGTGAAGTTGGTGTTGTTTGTGCCAATGTACATCACTTTACACTTGCTTACATTGAACTGCATTTGCCATTTTGTTGCCCAGTCCCCCAGTTTGGAGAGATCTTTTTGGAGCTCCTCACAATCTGTTGTGAATTTCACTACCCTAAATAGTTCAGTGTCATCTGCAAATTTGGCCACTTGGCTGGTCACCCCAACTTCTAGATAATTTATGAACAAGTTAAACAGCACTGGTCACAGTACTGATCCCTGGGGACCCCCACTTCCTACCTACCACCATTGTGAAAACTGTCCATTTATTCCAACTGTCTGTTTCCTGTCCTTCAACCAGTTACCAATCCACACATGAACCTGTCCCCTTATCCCATGACTGCTAAGTTTATTCAAGAGCCTTTGGTGGGGAACTTTATAAAAACTTTTTGGAAGCCCAAGTATACTGTGTCAACCGGATCACCTTTATCCACATGCCTGTTGACACTCTCAAAGAACTCCAAAAGGTTAGTGAGGGAAGACTTTCCCTTGCAGAAGCCATGCTGGTTCTCCTTCAAAAAGGCCTTTTCTTCTATATGCTTAACAATTTTGTCCTTAAGTATGCTTTCCATCAATATACCCGGCACCGAAGTTAAGCTGACCGGCCTGTAAGGACCAGCCTGTAAAGGCTCCTTTAAATACTGGGCTTGGGTCCAGGGTATTTAAGAGAGCACCTCCTTTGTTATGAACCCTCTTGCTATTAAGACCATCTGGGGAGGTCTGTTCATGATTGCTGTTGGCTTGTTTAGTGGCTGCTTGGGACCGGGCCTTCTCCGTGGCTGCCCCAGGTCTCGGCAATGCACTCCCCGTCAAAAAAGAGTTTCTCTAACTCTGGCTGCTTTTAAAAAGACCCTTAAGACACACCTGTTTTCTCAAATTATTTTTATACTGTTATTGTACTTTTAAATTATGTACAGGAGGACCTCGTTATTTGCAGGGGTTCCGTTCCACTGTTGTACCATGAATACAGAAACTGTGAATATCTAGGCGTTGAGTCAATGGGGAATTGGATGTTAGGTTCCCGGTTGCCGGGAAAATGAGAAAAAAGCCAATTTTCGGCCAAATTTGGGGGGAAACGGGAGAAGCTCCTTACCATGTTTGGCTGTCCCCCCACATCGAGCTGAGTCCCCAGAATGCCCCCAAATCAGCCAAAAATAACCATTTTTTGTTTTTACTTTTAAAACTGGAGCCATTTTGTGGCTCCAGTAAACAAAATGGTGGCCAGAAATGACCTCCACGGTCATTTGCAGTCACCTCTGACCCATGGATACATGAGATTGAGGTGTGTGTCCCCCTCACACACATTTGGCAAGGCTGGGTGTCTTTTACCCTACCACGGATACATGAATCCGTGGATAACAAGGTCCTCCTTTACTCTGCCTAGGGATAAACATATTAGGCGATATTATTTATGATAAATAAATGAAGGAAGGAAGGTGATGGGAAGGCCCATCATTTTCATTTTCATATTATGAATGGTAGACAAATTCCCAGGAACAGTATTCTGTTAAAGCTCTACAAGTCATAGGTACTGTACAAGTGAATTGCAGTTACGTCAGTCACATTAACAGTGATATATAATTACAAAATGACGTACTGGAATAAAATTATTTGACTACAGTTACAGCTGTTTTAAAATAAACTGTAAATGTGTGATAGTATCTTCTGTTAATGATTATAAGTGTAAAGATTATTCCACAGCCAGCAAGTAGGAAAAGTATAACTGTTCCACTGGATAATTTTTTTTAGTGCTTCTCACTTGGATCTGATTGGATCTGATTTATCCTGGTGTTGTTGCAGGGATAATCATTCTTGGATATTCTGAATAGTCAGCCATGACTTGTTTACACAAAGTAAGGGCCAAACTATATGCAATATTATGTGTGCCAGCATGTAGACAGGTACTTAGCTGCTGTACTTGGGAGTGGCTCAAATATTCAGAAATCATGGACCCTGAAGCACCTATTTAACCCTGAAAGTGTTGTTTGCTACAGTTGTACTTCTGAGGCTAATAAGTGTACCAAGGGTACAAATCTTGGTGGGTAAATATACATATATAGAAATATATGTATACAGGGGATATACATATACATAGAAATATATAAACGACATGATGAAAAGGACTAGGAACACAGGAAGCTGCCTTATACCAAATCGGACCATTGGTCCATCTAGCTCAGTATTGTCTGCATTGACTGGCAGTGGCTCTCCAAAGTTTCAGGCAGGAGTCTCTCCCAGCCCTGCCCGGAGATATCAGGGAGTGAACCTGGGGCCTTCTGCATGCATGCATACATACATAACATGCATGCATGCATACAAGCCAATGCTCTTCCACTGAACTAAGGCCCCATCCCCTAAGAGGAATTCTTACAGTGCTCACAGTACACACCCATCCCAATGCAAACCAAGGCAGACCTTGCTTAGCAATGGGGACAATTCATGCTTGCTACTGCTTTTCTTCATCACCACAGTCCTGGTCTTAATTCCCCTGCTTTTTTCAAAAATGGAAATGTAAGGAGAGCTGATCTTTGCTCTCCTGTGTTTTGGCTAATTTGGCCCTGAATCTAACAGCTGTACCACTAGTGTCCTCATGCATAGCAGTGTTGCTGCATGGATTAGAGCCGTGCAGCAGCATGAGCAGTTCCAGCACCACCCACACGACACTGCAGAAAATGTAAGCCAGTATGTATATATCTTAATGTCTGTTGTGACTTGGTAATCTGGTTCTGTATCTAAAAGTATATATGTAGCCAAAATAAATTAAAATATAAAAATCCAATTTTAATCACCCATTGTCATTTATTTTGTGTCCCTATCAGCTTATATCAAGCCCTTAAACCTGTGCTGTTTTGCTGTTCACTTTACTATAAATAGGCCTGTGCCTTATCTCACACTTTCTGGGTTAAGAAAATATTGACTTTGTTTTTTGTTCTGAAACAAATTTATTTTATTATAATATGAACTCAATGCATTATTAAGAGCCTTTTGTGAATAGCTGAAAAACTCACTCAGTGTTAAGAAAGGATTTGAAAAATCTCATGGCCACAGGCAGATAATTGATGTTTTCAATAGATAACAAAACAAGAGCTTATGTAACACACACACATCTTTATCAGTTCTTTCTGTTTTATTGACTCATAAATAAAGCCTCGCTGTTTTATTCATTTGAACATCAATAGAAGTCAAAGAAGAAAGGCTTTTCACAGCTTCTTGATAACTTACAGTACATGGGTCTCTGGGCCACTCCCCCACAATACCGTATTCTAGACGTTGAAAGCATTTATATGGGAATTAGTATGAAGTCCATGTGTAGATTGCCAGCCACATGATTACCTTATACATGGGTTTTCAGCTGTGTGTATACTCTGTGCACATGTGTTGGGAAGTTGTATCTAAGCATGTCTTTCCATTGCACAATAGTCTTCTTCAGAATTTTTTTTTAAAGGGATGCTATACTCAAGTAGTATCCCAAGAACATGCTTGCAAGCCTTGCCCCAGTCTGAGCTGTCATGCTCAGAAGCCTCATCCCCATGCTGTTCTTTCTGAGAGAATTTGTCTGCAAAGACAAGTGCTGCAAGCGTGAAGAGATTCTTTCTGTGATTGGAAGGTGCAATCCTGCACCATCCCCAAACCCAAACAATTCTAACTGTGCCCAATATGACTGCCTTTTCCCTAAAATTCTGCCCTCCCAATGTATTCCCCTGCCACTTACTTCAGAATTCTATCCTCCAAACAACTTCCCTCTCTCAACCAGAAATGGGCCAGACAGAGATTATTAAAGAAGCACACTATGGTTTGTAGCCACCACCCCCACCTCCATCATAATTTATTACAGTCGTCGTCATCATCATCATCATCATCATCATCATCATCATCATCATCATCATCTATTACAGTCCACGGCCAGTCAGCAATTAAAGTAATCAACAGTTACAGGCAGTATAACTTAAAATACTCCAGTACTAAATAATAATGAATAATATTGAAAAATACTGACTACCGACCCACCACCAAAATAACACATGTACCTTACTTAACATAAGGGTTAACCATTTGTTTCCTGATATTACAAGCAGTAGTGCCAAATTTAGCCACACAGTAGGTAATTTCAGCATCAGAGACAGAAAGAAGGAGATTTACATAAAAGTCATTTGACCTTCCTGTATAGTGTAACAAAATTGGACCAATAAGAAGAGAACGTACATCTCTATAAAATACACAATAAAATAATACATGCTCCACTGACTCAATCGTGCCTGAGTGGCAGGGGCAGAACAGTTGGGAATATGGCATAAAGCAAAATCTTCCCTCCAAAACAGCCGAAGTTAATACATTTAAGCAGGCCAAAGTAAAGGCATGGTGGAATTTAGGGAAAGTAAGTTTATATAAGTAATTGGGGTAGAATTAATCTAGAGTTTCCTACAGCCACACAGTGTGTAATTTGCACACTGTCCTTTTGAAGTCCAATATCCCAAAGGCGCTGGCAAATTGATTATTTAGCCTTTAAAAGACCTATACGGGCCAAATCTGAAAACGGGAGGCCATAATACCAACATTTCTTCTCCACCGCATTTTCCCATCTGGAGGAGAAGCTAACTATTAAAGTGAGGGTGGCCAAACCAGAAGGGCTGTAAATTAATTTAAGCCAGTAGTTGAAAATAAGCGACCCAATGCGGTCTTGAATTGGAATGAACCCGGTTTCAATTCGCAGTAAAGCATTTGGTATGCAGCATAGAACAGCAAGAATAGATCTAAGAAACTTGGACTGTACCGCCTCCAGAGAATGAAAGTTAGGATATATACAAATTTGGGCACCATACATTAATTGAGATGTTACCTTACTCTGGAAAGCTTTCACCGCTGCAGGTATATATTTACCTTCCCCGGAGAAACAGAATCTAGCCAGAGCAGTTGCACTTCTATGCAGGGGTGCACCTAGGTAATTTTGGTACCCGGACCTGAAGGGCTTTGGAGTTTAAAAAAAGCCTCCCCAGGAAAATGCCGCTGCTGCCCCACGGCGCTGAACCGCGGTGCCAAAAACTCCAATAATTCTAGCCACCATTGTGCACAGCTGAGGGGAGGGGGGTGAGCTAAGCAGGCGTCCCCCACCCCCGTGGTGGCGGCGGTGGGCAGAGCGGGAGCGGCCACTGGACCTGACTATCAGACCCAACAGCCCTTGAGAACTGCAAGTTGCTCCAGCGCACCTGCGCAGTTGGAATAGAGTATCACAAGCCCCGACTTCATGGGCTTGCGACACTCTAGTCTAGGCCTGCTCAACTTCAGCCCTTCTGCAGATGTTTATTTTATGTTTATTTATTTATTTATTTCATGTTGGCCTACAACTCCCATAATTACTGGCTACTGGGCACTTTTGCTGGGAATAATGGGAGTTGTAGGCCAAAAACAGCTGGGGGGGGTCAAAGTTGAGCAGGCCTCCTCTATTCTAATTGCACAGGCACATGGGAGCCCCCCTCACAGTTCTCAAGGGCTGTTGGGCTTAAAGGTCTGGCCCAGTGGCTGTTCCTGCTCTGCCAGCCACCGCCACCATGACAGAGGTGGGGGAGGCCTGCTCAATTCACTCCACCCCCTCAGCCGTGCACAATGGTGACTAGAATTATTGAAGTTTTCTGCGCTGCAGTTCGGTGCCACAGGGCAGCGGCAGGGCAGCGGCAGGGCGGGCACGGGGTGGGATGGTGGCAGGAGGCCATTTGGAGAGCCTTTGGAGGCCCCCCTGGACCTTGGAGGCCATGGACCAGGGCCCCAAGGTCCAGGGGTAAGAGCGCCTTTGCTTCTGTGTGCACCATGGGTGACATGAGCCATGTGAGCCTTCCAGGAACCATTTGATTGGAAAATCACCCACAGATTTTAATTTGCTCTATTTCTTTGACAATCTGCCATCTGTGTTTTTGAGTATTTCTTTGGTAAACCCCATGACCTTAGTTTTTTGATAGTTAATTTCTATCTTACCTCCAAACAATATGCAGCACATGACTTAAGAGCTCTTTGCAGGCCTGTTTTGGAAAAGGGTAATATTATTGTATCATCCACATACAGAAGTGTGGGAATTGGATGAGAAGCCAGATTAGGAGGGTAGAAATTAGAATTTTGTATGACTTGCACTAGGGAATTTATGTAATAGTTAAATAATGGTGTGGGGCTAAAATACAGCCCTGTTTTACACCCCTCTGGACTGGAACTGGGCCTGATAAATGGCCCTGCTGATTGCACTTTACCCTCGGATAGTCGTTTTGATGAGGCATGTGAATAATGGCGAGCAATCTATGATCAATAGAGGAAGTGTCCAACTTTATCCTAAGTCTTTCCCTGAAAATAGAATCAAAATCCGATTTGAAATCAATGAATGCAGCAAACAGAGTTCAACGGGGCCTAGAGCTGTAAGTGTTGTAAAACTAAACATTGATCTATCATGATCTTTCCGGTCCTGAAGCTTGCCTGTTACTTGGTCAGAATGTTCTCACTGTTTAACCAAGACCAGAATTTCCAGCATAAATGTCTGGCATAAAGCTTCCCCACTACACTAAGTAAACTAATCAGCTGATAGTTTGCAGGCTCAGATATCACTCTTTTTTTTAATAGAGTGGGACTGTTTTCTCCAGGTCCCAGTCTCTGGGAATCTATACAGCATGATCAATAGCAGTGAAAAGAGCTGCCAGAATTGGGGCCCACCAGTTGACATTATTTCAAATCTTTCAGCAGAGGTGTAATAAGCCCCAGGGGCTTTTCCCTGTCTAAGCTGTGCTATTCATCTTTTTTATTTCAGAAGTGGTGAGTGAGGGCCAAGGAAACAGATCAGCTAAACTGGGTGTAATAGATGTCATAGGGGACTGAATCATAATCTTCCATAAGAAGATATAATCAGCTGCATAATGTGATGAAAAATATGATTCTCAGACATTTGCTGATACATGGCAAGTTATCTTAGTAGAGTCTCTAGGAAATCTGCCTGCTACAATATGTCAAAAGGAGGTAGAGTTTTTCTGTCCAGAAGCCTGGATCAATTTAGACCAAATTTCTTTTTGTGCTTCCTCTTTCCCCCCTCTTAATTAATTCCTTATACTTTATCAGTTTGAAGAACACTCCTCAAGACAGTCACAAACCATTCTGCTTCTGAGGGGGAAAGATGTGTAAAACACCTTTGTTTTCTCACCAACCATTTAATAGTTTTTCTGTTTCTGATGGGGAAGGGGTTTGAAAAAGAGCTGGAACTGAGCACTGGTTTCTCCCCACCACAAAACTACCCAGAAAACAGAAAAGAATAAACATTGCTTATGAAGTAAGAGCCAAGTTAGAGAAGCACTCCAGTCTTTGTTGCTAACTTTTGTTTTTTCACTGTGCCTAGCCAGAGGCTCAGGTAACACTCGGATATACCTGGGATATGTGGCACCATCTTGTTGCAAGTCCATACTTGTAGTATTTATTTAATATTTTCTTAAGGGTTCAAAGCCGCCTACTTCACATTATCTCAGAAATCATTACAACAAGGTAGGCCACTCTTATATCCACTCCACACATAGAAAATAGAAGTGGACTTACCACTCCACTTGTGCTATGGAGCTATCATTGTTTTAAATGGGATTTCCACTGGACAAGTGCAGGCATGCATTTCTGAGACATCATACCACTGTACTCCTTTGCAGTTCCTCTGAGTCTAGATTTTACATGCACAGTAGCCCTGGCCAATAAAGGGTGATTTCATACAAATATATTCACACCACTCTCTAACTGCAATATCACACAATCCCTTGCTTATGAGAAACAGTCATTACACTCAGATGCTACAGAAAAAACTTGCATATCACTCCAAATCAGCTCATCACAAATGCAGGTAGTTCATGCATTCATGTGTGAGCTGAGTGTCAGATAACTGAGTGCTGAACTCACATGCATGAGTCAACTCAAAGACTTTGGCCGCGTTTCATAATCTGCAGAAGAAATGGATTTGGAAGTGAAAAGTTTATCACTTGATGATTCTCGGAACACTGAATTTAGATGAAGTAGCTGGTTCTTCCTTCAGACTGCCACTGATGGAGAATGGACTAACGTGGAGAACGGACCTTTAAACGTGTGGTGTATTTATGAAATAGCCATGTGCAATGGAGGACAGGCAATGGAAATTTCAGGACTCAGCACTCAGCACTGCCATCTGAAACAGATTCTTGGACCTAATACTAGCAAATTCCAGGTCAAATTAAACACAGAATGCTAGTTAATAGGAGCCCTATTTAGATATTGCATTGTACATATGTTTGGATCTCTTCTGCTGTTGTGTGAATGACTGTACATATGTTCATTTAAAAAGTGAACCTGGGTATAGATTCCCCAAATGCAGCGTATAGGTAGAAAGTGTACTGCAGTACATAAGTTCAATGTAATGCATGATAACTATTATCATGGAAGTTCTGGTGAGAGAGTTCTAGCAGACTGAACACAAGCAATGGTAAAAATAGCAGTCCACAGAGGAAGATCCTGGGCACCATTCCACAGCCCATTAGGAAGGTACTTGTGGATCATGGTGGTCCATAGACCCCACTTTGAGAAATGCTGGCATAGATCTATTCTATTCTATTCTATTCTATTCTATTCTATTCTATTCTATTCTATTCTAGGAAACATGTCTTTCATGAGCAAGAAACACCATCCAAATAGTACAACACATTTCTGAGTCAAGATCTAGTGTTCTGTGTCTGAACAGTGAATCTGACTACACTCTGCAAGCAGCATTCCTAACAACATGGCAAATATTATGAGCCATAATCAATTGGCCTATGACACATCAAGAAGGAAAATTTCTGCCTCTCAATTTCTTTCTGGCTCAATCTGTTCATTATTACCACTCATGACTGTAAATCTGAGGACTGATAGTGATTTCCCGCCCCAGTCCAAGAAACTGCAGGTGTTATTCATATTCACATGCATTAATACTCTTCAATCATAATGAGCCCTTGATTTAGCAATGTCTAGTAATGTATGTAGAGCTGGTATAATCTTTTCTCTCCATCCCCTTCATGGATACAATTTGGATTTTACTTGCTTTCCTGAGCATACTAAATTCATATTTTTCATTGAGTTGTTTATAATGATCCCTAAAGTCTTCCAAGAGGAATTAAGATTATTTCAGAGACTGTTGTACTTGAATTGCAGTTTGTCTTTCTAATGCATATACTATGGTTCCCGTTCTGTTGTTCTCTTATAAGCAAATCTACTATTGAATTAATTGGGAGTTCATCATAATTTTCCTCTTGATGTATCAGCTCTAAGAAGATTGTGAGTCCTTCATTTCTATGTGGTCTTGGGAGGGCAGTCATCACAATAATGTGCCACTGCCCCTTCTCACACTTGTATCCCAGGGTCAATTTTTCCAGAAACACTTGGGAAGAGGAGGACACTTTTGACAGGAATAGTAACCTATACACTTGAATCACTAGCTTTGATTTGTGCTGTGGTCAGTATGATGGAGAGTTATCCAAATATTGTATTACTATGAGAAACTAATGATGATCGGGTCTACAAGAAGGGTCCTCATGTGCACATGTCTGGAGAATACAGGCATGCAGGCTGTGCACATGCAGAGCGGCTGTTTGGTGCATCACCAGGTGCCTCTACAACAGGATCTGTAGATCCATGGCTACTTCAACTGGTGCAACTACAGGGCCACTTTTCCAAGCCATTGCAATTGCAGCAATGGCTTGCAAAGGTTTGCAGGTTTCACCAGCCGCACATACAGTTCACACATGAAGACAATGCATCTCTGTGTAAGGACCATCACTAGCAGGGTGAGCATTCCCCAGGAAATCATGCAAGAGCTGCCATCAAAGTGAACCTGGTGGCTCATCAGTCATCTGGAAATGTTGAGGTAAAACATGTTTGTGGCTTATGTTAACCCAGGCAAAGAGAAACAATTAAGAATGACAACAATCATTCACACTAGCTCAGCGATCAAAATGTCCAAGTGAAACAGAACAGGGAACCTCAAAAGCCTATGGGCTGCCAAAGTGCTTTGTTGAGAGAGCGGGGAGGGACCTCAGTTTACAGGAAGAGATGATTTTTCTTTTGTTCACTGCTTTGGGTGAAAGAGAAGCAGTAAAGAAATGTCAAATGTTATTACGATTGTTACTGAAAATTCCCATAGTACACTATATCTTTTCTACATCAGTACCTGTGAACATTTATTGTGGCAAGCTGCTGCAGGGTAATGGGAAGCCTTCTAAACCTGTGTACACGTTCTTACTCAGCTGTGCATTTATTATATTTCTGTTCTGTTTTTCAGACAAAACCTAACTCCCAAAGCGGCTCATGACAACTGAAATTTGATACCCAATGTTGGTGGCAGGCACTGTAAATAAATGAAAGTAAGACACAGGGCCTGCCAAAGACAAAGACACAGAATGGAAGGTGAGTAGAGAGAAAAAGTTTGAGAGAGATCATTTTGCCAATGCAAAACAAAGTGATGAGTTATTAACAGCTAGTTACATTCAGCTGGGGCCAGCCAGGGGCTAACCTCCTCTTGCTGGCATTCTTGCTTGGGTAGTGGTGGCTTACCTGGTGGCTCTCTGGCTGGTGACAAAGCCAGACTGACCTTCCATTCACTTCTGCAGAGACAGAAAGACAGGCAATTGGAGCAGAGTTCTTTCTGGCAGTAAGGGGGCGAAGCTCACCCATGCAGCAGCTCATTCGCTAGAAGAGAGCATGTTGTTGGCCCTACTTCTTGCTACAAGAAAGAATGCAAGAAGTAATGAAAACGCCAAGCAGTCCTTGTTTGTTTGTCCAGTGGCAGAAGTCAGAATATCAACCCCTTCACTTCTGCTGTCCCAGAAATGAAGGGAAGGAGGGAGGAAGGAATGGAGGCACTCTACACTGGCTTATTCTCTAAGGGCAGGCATCAACCTTGCCATGGTGCAAATCCTGGGAGGGTAGGGGTGGAATCTCCCAGGGGGCCTTGCTCCTTTGGCCAGTGCCAGAAGCCACAATGGCCTATTAGCAACTCTTTCCTCTTGCCTAGTTTCATGTTCACTTAATTTTTAAGTTTCTAGCTCTAACCTTGTTATAGTAGACTGGGACAGTTCTGTGGTTGATAGACTGAGCTGTGAACCAGAACTTCATTAGTCTGAATACTGCCTGTCATGAATTCATTAGGCAAGTCACTTGCTCCCAGCCTTGGCTCCCCAGTTGCAATATTTATATCTTATCTTATCTTATCTTATAGCAATAGCACTTACATTTATATACCGCTCTATAGCCGGAGCTCTCTAAGCGGTTTACAATGATTTAGCATATTGCCCCTAACATTCTGGGTACTCATTTTACCGACCTCGGAAGGATGGAAGGCTGAGTCAACCTTGAGCCCCTGGTCAGGATCGAACTTGTAACCTTCTGGTTACAGGGCGGCAGTTTTACCACTGTGCCACCAGGGGCGTATCTTATCTTATCTATCTATCTATCTATCTATCTATCTATCTAGCTATCTAATATGGAGATTACAGCAACGCTTACCTTCTTGCAAGGATTACATCAAGATAATACATGTATGAAGAGCTTTGTACACTCAAAAAGCTGCCTTTCTTCCATCAGGATATATTGTGAGCACACAAACATGAAGTTAACAAACATGTGCAGTTTGAAAGACTTCACAGATTAATTGCCTAGAGGTGATCCTTACAGGTGGCTGGGCTAGTGGCCATTTAGAAGCGTGTTGTAGCCCCTGCCTCTGTGTCTATTGGGTTGATTCATTCATCTTCCAGCCTGTTGTTGCCCGTATGAAATTGAGTTGTTTAATGATTTTTCTGGGCATTGTTTATCATATAATATAAATATCAAAACATATGAAGGATACTTAAGAGAGTGCCTTCTTTGTCATGAACCCTATTAAGACCATCTGATTGCCGTGGGCTCATTTGGTGGCGACTCAGGACCGGGCCTTTTCTTTGGCTGCCCTGGGGCTTTGGAATATGCATGTGTATTAAATTGTTACTGTGTTTCACTTTTAGTTGCCCAAGTGATCTGGTGCCTTAAAACTGTATTGTGAGAAGCAGCAAATTGACCCAAATAGCTCAAGTGCCAAATGTGATAAAACTGCACTTGGTATCTGTTACTGGGCTCTAATGTTTACACTGTCAGTGGCCACACAAACTAATCAATGTCATCCTTTGTAGTTATGGACTTCCAGACATCCACCTTCACAATATGTTACATAACTGCGCAGCAACGTCAACAGCCTTTTTTTTTTAGTAGATAAGGGATACATTAACTAAGGGAAACATTTATAGAAATTCAGTCTCTCTAATTGTGTTGCAAATGATTTATTGCCAAAAGTATAAAAAATGGATTTCTGTGTAACAAATAGGTATTTTCAGCACCATAGATGGTTCACTATTGCATCCTATACAGCAAGTTACTGTCATTCTTTTAATTATGTTTCTTCACTTTCTCTCAGTCTCATAGGACTGCCAAACATACTGGCTGTGTGTAATGGAGGAGTAGGATTGCACCTTCCCTTCCTTCCCTCCACATGTTTCTGTCCTATCTCTGAGCCTACTTGATGTCTTCCTGTGGGCATCTCATTTGCATAGCACCTACAGATGAAAACCTGAACATGCGTGGCTCAAACCGCTTGAAGATTTGAACTGACTACATGATTTGGGCCTATGTGCATTTAATTTTTTGTTCATAGGCCCTATGCAAATGAAGTGCCCATGTGTGGGCAACCATGGAGGATGGGCAACCATCCTCATGTACACTTGTTAAGTTTGTCAGAACTGCCCCTATTTCTGTTTATTTGATAAGCTGTTTCCCAAATAACACAATATACTGTAACTAGCTTTTTGCAGAGCAGGAAATGGGTATGTATATGTATGATTCAGTCCCCAAGTAGTTCCTCCTGGGCTAAGAGCCACATTTCAAAGTAATAATTCTCTTATGTTTAGCACGGTGGGGGGAGCAACTGTCCTTATTCAATCCTAGTACAACATCCTTCCAGTGGGTCCAGTGCTGGTGTCTACCTTGTGTTTCTCTTTAGTTTGTCTTCTTATTTTTCTTTTTCTGTGCAAATCACTTTGAGAACCTTTCTGTTGTAAAGCAGAACAACAAACAACAGCAACAACAACAGTAACAATTATAATAACAGTGGTACAAATTATTGTTAGTTTAACTGGTTTTATTAGAGGACATCTTAACTTTAGACTTCAAGTTAGGAACATTTTCCTGTTAAGTTAAATGGTGTATCTTCCCAAATGTTGAAATTACTCTCTTACGATGAAAGTATGGAGTCTTAACTGTTAGAACTCAGATCAGTGAGTTGCTGTCATTTAAATTGGCTCTCTTCTTTTGGAACTGAATTTTCCTTTGTCTGTAGAAAGCATCATTATTATTGTCAGCTCTACTCAGCAAGAAACAAAATTTTTGAACAATGTTATTCTTCATAGCTGTTCATTCTGAAGTATGGATTTTTCTTGTAGTTCTCTCCTGCTGTGTTGCCTCATCAATTTGTCTGAAGAAAGTGATTTGTAGATAAGCCGATGCAAGCAGTTCTGCATTGCAAAATGTTTTTTCTTGGCAGAGTTATACAGACACATGGCATTTTCTTCTTCATCATCATCATTTTCTACAGAATGCTCACTTAAATTACGAGCTCCTGTACAAAGGTTAGAGCAAAGGCAGTCGCTTCACAGAATAATAAATGATTTTATGAAAAATATTATACAATGTAATAACATTGTTAAGGAGCATAGTATTTTATGTTAGATAGTTATATCTTTCTCTCTATCCCCACTTGAACTGAGAGACTTGATTAATTTAAAAATACCACATTTAACTTTTACAGGTTGCATCCACCAATAAAGAATAATTAAGTATTATTCAAAATATTTGTTGATACATGGGAGGCTCTTCAGCAGGGCTGCATAACTCCCCCCACCAGCTGTTTTTGGACTACAACTTCTACCATCCCTATTGGCCACTATGCTGGAGATGATGGGAGTTGTAGTCCAACAACAGCTGCAGAGTCGAAATTGTGCAGTTCTGCTCTACAGCATAACCCATGGGGAGTCCTTTTAATGCTCATGACCAGTAATACTCTCCCATCACTGGTGACAGCAGATGACGTACAGAAGCTTTGTTTGCATTGATAGGACTTGGTCCTTCAGTTTGTTGCTTTTGAGATCACTCACAGGAAAGGTTTCTGCTGTGCTAATGCCATATTTATCTCTTGGTAGGATTAAGGCAACCTGTTGGGTGCTCTTTGCACCTCTCTTGGGATGGGGTGGTAGAATCAGGAGTCACAAGATCACTCTTCATTATGATACCTGCTCAGCTCAGTGAAAATCTGAGGATCCTAGAAATGGCATCACTTGCAGGTGCTGATGGCAGATTCAGAACCGGGGCAGGGAAAACAAATTAAACAGTTTAAAATTAATGTCAGTTAAAAGCCTGAGAAAACACGTGCGTCTTGAGGGTCTTCCTAAAAGCAAACAGAGAAGAAGATGCTCTTATTTCAACAGGGAGCATATTCCAAAGCCTTGGGGCAGCCACAGAGAAGGCCTGGTCCTGAGTTGCCACCAAACAAGCCAGCAACAACTTCTCCAGAAGATCGTAATAGGTGACAGGGTTCATGACAGAGAAGACACAATCTTAAATACCCTGGACCCAAGCCGTTGAAGGTTTATAGGTGATAACCAGCACTTTGTATTTCACCCAGAAACATATCGGCAGCCAGTGCAGTTTTTAAAATAATCAGTTATGTTATGTTAGGAGAGGAGAACTGGTCTTGTGGTAGCCAGCATGACTTGTCCCATTAGCTAAGCAGGGTTTGCCCTGGTTTTTGAATGGGAGACCACATGTGAGCACTGTAAGATATTCCCCTTAGGGGATGGAGCTGCTCTGGGAAGAGCAGAAGGTTTCAAGTTTCCTCCCTGGCTTCTCCAAGATAGGGCTGAGAGAGATTCCTGCCTGCAACCTTGGAGAAGCTGCTGCCAGTCTGAGTAGACAATACTGAGCTAGATAGACCAATGGTCTGACTCAGTATATAGCGGCTTCCTATGTTCCTATGCAATCCCTTCAGGTTGTTCCAGAGACCAGTCTGGCTGCTGCATTCTGTACCAATTGTAGTTTCTGGACTATTTATTTATTGTTGAATTTATATACCGCCTTTCATTAAAAACAACCCCAAGGTGGTTTACAAAAGTTAAAAAACATACAGTGAAAATGACAATTAAAATATTAACCTAAAAATAGAAAACAAATCTAATTTAAAAACCATAAAATACAAACATAAAAACTATAAATGAGTAAAAACACATAGAAGCAGCAGTAGAAACAGTCATGTAAAAGCCTGGGTAGAAAGCCAAGATTTAAGAAGCTTTCTAAAAACTGTGATGGAGTCCAAGGAGCGAATGGCCACTGGGAGAACATTCCAAAGTCTGGAATGCAACAGAGAAGGCCCTGTCCCAAGTACACAACAGCTGAGTCTCCTTCATTGTAGGCACCCGGAGCAGATCCCCCTCAGATGACCTTGTCAAGCAGGCAGCAACCCTTGGGAGCAGGTGATCCCTCAAGTATCCTGGGCCCAAACCATTAAGGTTTTTAACGGTCAAAACCAGCACCTTGAATTGGACCCGGAAACAAACTGGTAGCCAGTGCAGTTCTTTCAGAATGGGTGTGATGTGCTCCCACCGGGCAGCTCTGGACAAAACCCTAGCGGCCACATTTTACACTAGCTGCAGTTTCCGGATATTCTTCAAGGGCAGCCCCACATAGAGCGTGTTACAGTAATCCAGTGGTGACGTGACTAAGGCATGGGTAACCGTGGCCAGATCTGCCTTCTCGAGAAAGGGACGCAGCTGGCGCACTAGCTGAAGCCGTGCAAAGGCACCCCTGGCCACTGCCTCCACCTGAGCTTCCAAAAGCAGAGCCGGGTCCAGTAGTACCTCCAAGCTGCGTACTTGCTCCTTCAAGGGGAGTGCAACCCCATCCAGAACCGGTAAAATCTCCTCATCCCGATTGGCTCTCCTACTGACCAACAGTACCCCCGTCTTGTCCGAATTCAATTTCAGTTTATTAGCCCACATCCAACCCATCACGGCCTCCAGCCTACAACCCATCACAGCCTCCAGACTACATTCAGAGGCAGCCCCATGTAGCGTGCATTACAGTAGTCAAGCCTGGAGGCTCCCAGCATATGCACCACTGTTTTAAGGTCATTTACCTCCAGAAATGGATGCCACTGGGGCTGGGGCCAATAACATCTGGGGACCAAACATTGAAAATCCCTGGTCTAAGTAATCTGTATCATCCAAAATTTCCTGAAGCTGGGAGGCCACCTCCCACTCAGTCACCTTGCCCAACCACTAAAGATTAGAAACGGACCTGTAATTAGCTAATTCAAAGGAGCCAATGCAGGTTTCTTCAAATTAGGTCTAATAATAGCCTCCATAAGATAAGTAGGCATCCTGCCCTCCCTCAGAGAAACATTTATAATATTTACCAGACCCTCTCTGATAATACGATTACCAGATGAGATAAGCCAACTGGGGCAAGGGGTAAGATAACAGGTTGTAGGATGCACAGTCCAAAGCTGTTTGTCCACATCCTCAGGAGTCACAAACTGAAAGTGATCCAAACAGTAGCAAAGTAATGAGGTAATTTTTAAAAATCCAAAAACATTCACAAAAAGAACATGTTGAACAACATACTAGTATTACAGTAATATAATTCCGTAATTGTTACTGTTTTACACCCAAGAATTTTATTTTGAATTATTTTTGAATTACTTTTTGAATTATTTCATTGGAGTCCAATCCTATAAATGCTTATTCCTCAAGAACTCAGATTTTGATTTTTTTGCTCTTCATTGTGAAATACAAATCAAAGTTATTGTTTAAGCTGATTGGAATAGAGTTTTAGTCAACAGCTAAGAGTGTGTTGATGCTGCCTTGTTATCAGTCTGCAAACAGAGGACATGAGCCAGCTAAGGTGAAATACTTTCAGCTCTCACCGAAGACCAAACAACACATGTAGTTTGGCCCTGATTTATATAGGAGAACTTAGTTGTCCTCAGTTCTCACTTGCTGAAATCAATGGGATCTAAACATTGCTCATTTGGCTGGATTGTACCCACACTTTGCAACTGATAACAAACTCCCCAGCAACTCTTAAATCAGCAGCTCTTGCTGTTATTTTTGCTTTCTTCTCAAACTGTTATGCCCCTCTAATTTTTCTGAGTACTGAATAGTTTCAGGGACTGCACTATCAGGGTTTAATCGTCTCTGGAAAATTGACTTCTGCCTCAGTAATATTTGCTTTATTTACAAAAATGCAAGGGTTTGTAGTGGAAGCAAACAGATATGCTTTCAAGGTTGCAGATCTTTTGTTGCACATCAGATTCCAAGAGAGAGTGTGAGCCTGCACCCCAGCCAAAATCACATCTCTCTCTTTCCCCAAATTATAGAACTGTCAACCTGCCTCTTCTCACTTATTGTCTAAGTACTCCTCTTTAGGGTCAAATGCATGCTGAAGAAATGTGTTGCCAACCAAAAGTGCTTCTTCTTCTTCAAAAGCAGCCATGTGGGGGAGGAGAATTTAATCAGACAACGTAGACCATAATTCCAGTTAGGAGGTGTGGCACTTGGGAGGACAGGTTAATTCTTCCCCTTGTGCTATTTTTTCCACTGAAAACCACTCTCTCAAAGTAGTGATTTGCCCTTGAAGCAAAACAGCCACTATGGGGGCAAATCAACACTTCTGGTTGTGATGGGATTTGGGGGGAAATATCATGTGGGAAATTGTCTTCCTCTCCCTATGTACCGCAACCCCAACTGGGATTGCCTCCTTGCACATAATTTTGTGTGAAAAAGAACAATTTATGGTTGGAAGCACATCTGTTTCAATATGTATTCCCCAGGAATATGTGTTTTGATCCCAAGATCTCAGCCCCGTATGTGAATTGCCATTCAGGGATAATCCACAACCATTAAAAAAGCTGAACATTGTTTTGTCAGATTCAGGATTCTAAGCAGGTATCACTCAATTACAGGTGAAACCATAGTGAATGACACTGTTGTTACAGTAACCAGACAAGGTAAACCATAATGCTATCTCCTTTCAAGAAAGGTCTGGACCTCACATCACTACCACATGTTGGACAGTTCTTCCTGGAAATAGATTAACAGGAAATATTAAAAATTAAAAGCTAAAAGCATACATGGTGATTCATGCTTAGCTATTTCCCAAACACCAATACATGTTTCCTCTTCTAGTCTAAAAACAATAGCCAGAGACCATCAATACATTAGCAAGACCAAAGGCAGTGTGCACCTTTTCACCACTGTCCCACAAGTACATACTTTGTTATATAAAACAACCAATCACTTCAGCCTTACATCTTCTCTCTCAGTGCTCAGAAACACAATTGAGAATGTTCTTAATCTAGGCAAGTTTGGTATCCCCCCCACCCCCGCCACCCTAAATATTCAAAATTTAATTCAACACAAAAGTTTTTTAAAAGTCACTTTTTGTCATCCCAAACACTACTAATCATCTACTATGGGAAAGCTATTTTTAAAAATACTGTTTAATTTTTTTTTTAAATACTGTTCAAGAACAGCACTAAGAACACTTTTCCTTGGGTGAGCTATGCTTTTTGTCTTGGGACTGATTAGAATGCCCTGTCAGTAGTGAATCCTGCTACTTGGCAGGGGATCTCTGGGCACATTTTCTTTCATGAGCAAACAAAAGTTTCAGTCAAATTGTCTCTCAGTGAAGTGGTCCTTTGCCAGAGTCTTGTGCTTTGAGTTGCATGCATTCTGTAGGCCACCAAAGGTCTTTGAATTTATTGCAAGTTGTGGAATGACCCAGTTTCATCCATTTATATCCATAACTCACAGCCTCCTGGCGTCATGGCATTGGATCCTGGAGCTCTGTGAGTAGGAGATAAGAGTGGATAATTTCGAAGAGGATTTGGATTAGGAGGCACCAATGACCCAGGAATGTAGTGACCCCCTGCCATTGGGAACCCCCACACCAGATGAATCAGAGGAACCCCAAACCATACCCCCAGCCAGATTTGAGGACACAGCACTGCCAACGTCCTCTGATTTGGAGGAATCTTCCAAGGACTTTCCAGCTATAATAGACACCCTCCAGCACCATCAGAGCAGGTGCCTGCAAAACAAGGCCCCTTTAAACAGCAAAGCTTGCTACTGGGAGGGGTCAGGCTAAGTCATCTAGTCTGAGCAGCAGGCTACAAAACCTAGCAGTTCACTGAGGATCACTGTTGGAGCAACTTATTTCTTGGTTGTAACACCCAGCTCTGGAATTGTCAGACCTTCTCTGTCTGTGGTCCTGACCTGTTTCCCTAGAAGCTGTCTGAGGTCCGGGGCCTCCTTGGTTCTTGTTGCAGGAGAAACTGTACAGGGTCTGGAGGAGGATACTTGGATTACTACTCTTACAGCTTGCCTCTGCGGTAGCTGTATGTGTGTATGTATGTTTTAAAATTTAGCAAATTTATTGACTGTCTGACTTCCTTAGACTCGAGGCAATTTACATAAATAAAAAAAATACCAGCGAAGACCAAACCAACAAACAACCCCCCCCCACTAGAAACTAAAAACAAAATAGATAAGTTTCCAAAAGCTTCTTAAACCCTGCTGCAAAAGTGAGAAAGTAGAAGCAGGAGACCCTTGTATGCCTGCATTTCTTCAGGGAGTTGCCCATCTCTCTCACACTGAGAATTAAGCTTCTGCTAACCCTGTTACCCCTGATAACTTGGCAAAGAGGCACCTTTTTAATGTGGTGATTCTCTTTATTTAGCAGGGGGAGGGTAACTGGCCCTATCCACCCCCAGCACAGTACCTCCAGTGACTCTTGCTGGTGTCTATCTTATGTTTCCTTTTAGATTATGAGCCCTTTGGGAACAGGGATCCATCTTGTTTGTAATTTTTCTATGTAAATTGCTTTAGAAATGTTTGTTGAAAAGTGGTATATAAATATTTGCTGTTGTTGCTAAAGGACAGAAGGGAGGGGGCATTATGATTCTCAAGTGGCAAGGTGTTCCATAAGGAGGGGGCTGCAACAGAGAAGGCCCTCCCGCGAGCCTGGGTCCCATGTACCTCCCCTGGGCCCAGAACTCTGAGAAGGCCCACCTGAGACAACCTCACAGGGAAGCGTGACCACATCAAGGGAAACACTCGAAACTGGAACCTGGCCAGATCGAGAACTGAACAAGAGCAACTTTGTCTTGGAGGGATGATGCCTGAGCTTCTTTTGGCCTGTCCAAACCCTTACAGCCTCCAGACACTGGGCCAACACATTCGCGGCATCCCTGGATTGCCCTGGGGTGGCAATGTACAATTGACTATCATCAGCATACTGATGATACCTCACCCCAAACCGATGGATGACCTCACCCAGTGGCTTCATACAGATGTTAAAAAGCATGGGAGCTAGGACTGAGCCCTGCAGTACTCCACAAGAGAGAGACCATGGGCTAACACTCACCTTCAGTGCAAACTGTCTGAAACCGTCCACTAAGGTAGGAACGGAAGCAGGTCAAAACTGTGCCCCCAATTCCCAACCCCCACAGACGATCCAGAAGGATATCATGGTTGATGGTATCAGAAGCCACTGCAAGATCTAATAGAACCAAGAGAGGCATGCTCCGCTCATCGAGACTCTGGTAGAGATCATCCACCAGAGTGACCAATGCTGTTTCTGTGCTGTGCCGTGGCCTAAATCCCGACTGAAAAGGGTCAAGGAAATCCACTTCTTCTAGGATTCTCTATAGTTGTTGTTATTATTATTATTATTATTACATTTATATCCCACTCTTCCTCCAAGGAGCCCAGAGCGGTGTACTACATACTTGAGTTTCTCTTTCACAACAACCCTGTGAAGTAGGTTAGGCTGAGAGAGACGTGACTGACCCAGAGTCACCCAGCTAGTTTTTCATGGCTGAATGGGGATTTGAACTCGGGTCTCCCCGGTCCTAGTCCAGCACTCTAACCACTACACCACGCTGGCTCTCTGGTTGAGTAGCAATGACTTTCTCCAAAGCCTTCCCTATAAAGGGAAGGTTGGAGATAGGTCTAAATGATCTAATATCTCTGGGTCCAGGGAAGAGGACATCAGGAGAGGGCAGAGGGCGGTAACGGTAACCTAAATTTTCAATTTCAGTGCCCCCCTTTTATGTATCTCATCCCATCCACTATGACCTTCATGAAGAACACACTGGATAAAGGACTATATAAAGGTCATTTCTTCACAGTTCAAGGTTGAACATTTTTCCAAGATGGTAACCAAACAGTGGGAAATAATATTTGATAACCTAAGTGTTCAATTTCAGTGCCCTCCTTTTATGAAAAAACACTGGGTTCCCATCAATTTCCCAAAAATGCTTTCACTGTTTTCTAAGATCTTTTTCTGATTTCTGAATAGACTAAAGCCTCTGCTAGTGACTACAATACTACATAGTCACCATGGAGTCATGATACAATACTCAATCAATTTCATGGAATTTCTCAGCCATCCCTGACCAGTGTTCCCTCTAATCCCCCCGCCCCATCTGTGTGCAGAATGAGTTTTGTTCTGGGTGGCAGTATCAAGGCAGGGTGTGCGTACCTGCATTCAGAGTGGGGCCTTCCTGATTCAACCTGAGCGGGATCTAAAATTAACTGAGCAGACATCAAAGAACTTGTGTGCGCACACATGTACATGCCTTAGAAGGAACACTTTCCCTGATTGGGTGTTTTGTTGCTGAGTTGCTGGTACAGATTTGACCCCTTAGAGCTGTTAATGAAATGAGGCTCTCACCTCCTCCACACTCTTATTAAATGGTTGCTTTAATTTCCTCTGCCAATCCCTACTGCAATTACACTATTCTTTGCTGTGATGCTATGATTTTTTCTCAAGATTGAGGTTATTTGCTTCATCTTGGCTCAATCACACTAGTTCAATTTCTCTTTAAAAAAAGAAAAGAAAAAGTCCCCCAAAGCATTATGACATCAGTGAGATGCACTCTTCAATTCCCCAGGTGATGAAGTGTTCCAGGACAGTGTAACCATTTAGTTTTTGCTGGATGAGAAAGCACTGGAGACTTAAGGTGTCTTTTAAATATTTGCTTTATTTACAAATATATAAGTAGATTGTAAGCAGAAGCAAACTGGCACTGATACAAGGCAACCGTTCTTTTATCCACCAGAAGAACTCCAAGGTGTTTCCTTTAAGCAACTCAAAGTTCATACTCTCTCTTTTCCTAAAACTACAAAAAGATCAACTTGCTGTTTCCACAGTCTATTGAGTATCATCCCCAGTCTTACAGGTGAACTGCATATTCAACCATTAAGAAACATTAACATTCTTTGAGCAAATCCTGAACTCTAATCAGGCATGGGTTTCAGGCAATAGTCAGGGAACTCACAGTTATCAGGTGGGGCAATTTCAAAACATTTCTTATGTGCAATCATAATCAGCATCCGCGGCCTCTGGTGCTGCTTTTCACCTTAAACTTGGTCCATCCTACACATGGAAAAAAGAAGCCATGACCTATAACAGTATGCTAACGTGTGTGTCTGATGTTATTTAAAAAGAAAATTCAGTGTAAAAAGAAAAGGATAGAATAATTGTGTGAGTAAAACCAGATTACAATCATGAAACAGGAAGAAGAACAAACAAATCCCTGCTTAAATATTCTATTAGCAAACTGCTTGCCTTTTTTCCATCTGCAAATGTTTGTCTAAAAATAAATCTAAATTATTATAATGTCTTCACTCTTTAGTTAAATAATAACTTTATCTCCTGAGAATATCTGCACATGGATATTGGCTCATTACCTATGCAAATTGTTTTAGACCTCTCACCCACAATAGTGCTTGTATTTCAATGTTAAATATGAACCTTTATAACCTTAAACATTTTTTTTACTGGTCCCAGAGGACTTTTTAGTTTAAATGAGACAAGAGAGGCAGTCTGCAACCTGTTTTTGAGAAAGAGTTCACACATTCTATCCACAAAGGCAATTAATGGGAGTGACTAAATGGTTAAACGTTAGTATGCAGCATGACATTTTTCCTTCATCAAGATCCGTGACGTGTTCCGAACTGAATGTTAATTTCCTTCTCCTCCCTTGGATACAAAGGCTGTCATCTTCAGAAGGCAAAATGAAAAATTGCTTGTAGGTGACTACCCATAGATCGAAACAGCTGTACGTATGAAGTTGTCTTACAGTGAGTCAGGCCATTGGCCCACTTAGCTCAGTATTGTCTATTCTGACTAGCAGTGGCCCTCCAGGTTTTCAGGTGAGTGTTTACCTGCCCTATCTGGAGGTATTAGAAATGAAACCTAGAACCTTCTGTATGCAAGGCATATGCTCCTCATACATAGTCCTTTGTCAATAAATTGTTTTGCTATGTAAATTAAACTGATACAGTTACTAAAAAACTTCTACAGCAGAGTGCACTTATGGAGTATAGAAGTGTTCATTTTTAGTGTTAAAAATGGTGGGAAACTTGGGGCAATTTGCCACATATTTGTGCACATGTATGAATATTGTTAATGTAGGGCAAAAAGAAGAAGAGAGCCATTTTCAAGTGTGCATTCATGTTAGTATAGCCTACACTCAAATCAGGATGAACAGATGGAAAGGAAGTTGGGTCTCTTCTGCTTTTAAGGAAAAATGGAATTTAGGAACATAGGAAGCTGCCATATACCGAGTTGGTCTATCTAGCTCAGTATTGCCTTCACAGACTGGCAGCAGATTCTCCAAGGTTGCAGGCAGGAATCTCGCTCAGCCCTATCTTGGAGATGCCAGGGAGGGAACTTGGAACCTTCTGCTCTTCCCAGAGCAGCTCCATCCCTTAAGGGGAATATCTTACAGTGCTCACACATCAAGTATCCCATTCATATGCAACCAGGGCAGACGCTGCTTAGCTATGGGGACAAGTCATAAAGGTTGTCATGCAGGGATAAAAACCTGCTACACCTATTCAAATTCGTTTTTCTAATAAACTGCTGAAGGCACAGGAGCCCTATCCTCTTTTGCATCTGGTCAGCTGAACTCAAATTAAAGACACATAGGTAATGGAAAAAGTTCAGTCCCATGAAGACTTACCTGAGATGAAGTCCCACTCAATTCACTGGGACTAAATTGATGCCTAGGATTGGGCTGTTTAGCCTTGATATGATGCTTCAGCTCCTGATAGTTTATGAAATACACGAGGTCCACATGCATTTGGAAAGTGCACATCTCAACAGGGAAGAAAAACATGAGTGTTCAACACTGTATAAGTGTATAAAAGGTCACTTATTGTAAAGGGCAAAGTTCCTCTTGACCCTTCTCTGGCAGTTTCAACAGATCCAATCTGCACCAGTAGTGTGTGTCCTGAGAAACAAACACCACTCCAGCCCTATTCCAAGATAAAAAGAAATCAGAACAGTGTTGTGTCTAGAACCTGTGCACAAAATCAGCTACCACAAATGCAAGATCACATTCTTGTACTTCATGCTCATTAATCCTGAATAATGACTATGTTTCATTTCCATGGAATCACAACAAAACACTAATTCAGATTTCCACTACTATGCAATGAAAGAGCAGAATAATCATCTTGCTACTTCAAAACAAACAAACAAAAAATTGAAAAAATTTTAAAAACGGTTTAAGGTAACAAGTTATGTGATTTTACGTATGAAGCCAGAGAGAAGTTCACCAGAGTTTCATGGGATACTAGGGAGATACTGCACACCGAATGGTTGCTAACCCTCAGGCACTGAGAATTTGTGACTGAGCAATGCCGAAGCAGTTATCTCAACAATCCTACTGCAGCACACCAAAGTGCTATGTCTAAGACGAAGTTCAAAATCAGGTTATGAAAGCAACTGCCCACCTCAGCAGCATCTGGTATTCGACAGCACACCATAGAAGCTCCATTTATTAGTCATCATGGCTAACAGCCACCGACCAACCTATCTGAGTGTAATCCAGAGCTACCAAAAGCAACGGCAATTGCAAGGGAGATGGAGCGAAAAGTTTGTTTAAGGCATGGGAAGTTAAGAAGCTCCTACCTCCCGCTTTCAGCACCTGCCTGCGTTAGCGTCAGAGAGTCGTAGATCTTGCATTCATGGGGGGGGGGGGAAGAGGAGGAGGAGAGATAAAGTGCGGATTCCTTTCTATCAGAGAGGTGCTCAAGCCCCATCAAGAATTTGGGGGCCGGGGGCGGGAATTTCAGCCTATTCTTCATTCTCCCCCCCCGCCCACTTCCCATCAAAGGCTCTGCTCTCCAGTCCCCCCCTCCTGCAAGGAACCCGTTCGACTAACCTTCGTCACATACCGGAGGAGGCAGCGGCAGGCAGCCCTCCCCACTGCGTCCTAGATAATTATTAAATCGCCACGCGGGGAGGGCAAGGCAAGGGATAAAGGGGGCTTGGGTGCGAGGCGAGAGGCAGCCAGGCGCTCAGTCAGAGCCGCACCTCTCCTGCCCCTCAGCATCCCTCCCTCTGAGCAGCCGACAGCATGCCTCTCGCTGCCGCCGCCGCCGCCACGTCGGGGCTGCCTCTTCTCGCCCTGGCGCTGTTCTGCCGCCCGCTGCTCGGGGAGCCGGGCGAGGGCAAGGGCACTTGGTCCCGCTTCGCGCGCCTGCCCTACCCGGACGACGGCCTCTTCCTTTACGACAGGTTCCCCGAGACCTTCCTGTGGGGGGCCGGCAGCGCAGCGCACCAGGTGGAAGGCGCCTGGAACCAGGACGGCAAAGGGCCCTCGGTGTGGGACGCCTTCGCGCACCGCGCTGCTGCCGCCGCGGAGCCGCAGACGCCGTCGGCGCGCGCCCCGGCGGGGGACGTGGCTGCCGACAGCTACCACCACGTCGAGCGCGACCTCGAAGCGCTGAGCCTCTTGGGGGTCTCCCACTACCGCTTCTCGCTGGCCTGGGCGCGCCTCCTGCCCAACGGCACCGCGCCCCTCAACCCTGCGGGCCTGCGCTATTACGCGCGGCTCCTCGCCGGCCTGCAGCAGCGCGGCGTGAAGCCGGTGGTCACGCTCTACCACTGGGACCTGCCCCAGCACCTGCAGGAGCTCTATGGCGGCTGGCAGAACCCGGCTCTGGTCGAGCTCTTCCGCGACTACGCCGAGCTCTGCTTCAGGCACTTCGGCGACCACGTGCGCTACTGGCTCACTATGGACAGCCCTTACCTCTTGGCCTGGCACGGCTACGCCACGGGCAGGCTGCCCCCTGGCGTGCAGGGCGGGCGGGAGGTGGGCTACCAGGTGGCGCACAACCTCCTCAAGGTAAGGTGGAGGCACGACTGGCAACAAGGGGGGCGCCGCCATCGAAAGGGCCAGTCTGGGTCTTGGGCCACCGGACTTGGGCATCCTTTCAGCCAGAGAGACCGTGCTTCTTGTACTGAGGATAGACAGCAAGGGCGGCCCCCTGCGTGTGAATGTCCCAGAGCCATCTGGATGGCTGCTGTCTGCAAGTGATCTTCGAGAATCATGAATTTAGACTGCAGTTGCCCCAGTTATGGCTGCAGTGCTTCCTTGGGAGTAAGCCCCATTGAATCCAATGAGGCTTACTTGTGAGTATAGGCCTCTGTCGTGTGAAACTTGTCACTATCTGGCTGCAGAGAGGTAACCTGGGGGGAAACACAGCCTTAGGGCCCCAGAGGTGCACCCAGGTAATTTTGGAGCCTGGACCTAAAGGCTTTTGGAGGCCCCCTGCTGTAAGTTAAGCATCATTTTTTAACACACAGGTTCTTGATGAGGGCACAAACCACACGACCCAGGAGAGATTAAGGAGGGGTCCCAGGGTGTGTGGAGGCCCTGGACTTCAGCTCGAAGTCCAGGGGTAAGAGCACCTCTGCCCTCCTGCATTCCTCCAAATACTGTCAACAGTAATAGCATACTGAGAGCCCTCAGCCTTGTAGGGCCTCAGGACACTTTCTTTCTCTTGCTCCCTACCCCTGAGCATGGGCCAGAGGTACACAGAAAGCTGCTATCCACAGAGTCATACCATTGGTCCATCTAGCTCAGTATGGTCTACCGGGGCCTCAGGTAGGCATTTTCTCTCTCTTTCCCTTTCTTATAGCTCACCCAGCCACTTAATGGCGCAACGGGGAAATGACTTGCCTAGCAAGCAAGAAGTTGCTGGTTTGAATCCCTGCTGGTATGTTTCCCAACACCTATATCAGGCAACAGAGATATAGGAAGGTGCTAAGAGGCATCCTCTCCCCTCGGGAGGAGGCAATGGTAAGCCCTTCCTGTATTCTGTCAAAGAAAACCACCTGTATCGACACTGACTCGAGGGCACAACTTTACTTTATAGCTCTCACAGTGAAGAAATAAATTGTGCATTGCTTGCAACTCTTACTGTGTTTTATCAGTACTTTAAGTTCTGTGATCAGTGTAGTGAAATGGCTTGGTATAGTTCCAGAAAGCTGAATTGGCTCTTCTTTGTTTTTGTTCGTTCCAGCTTGTGATCACCACTAGGTAGATCTCACACATCTGGATTTAGGGACAGGGCATTCAGATCACAAAGTAGGATTAAATTATCAGTTTCTTCTAGAAATGAAGCACTGTTGCCAACTCTTTTGCTTGATGCCTTGTTATTTGGTCCATGTCTTGTATGTAAAGGGTTGTTGTCACCTTTTGATACAGACATAAAGATCTGTTAAGGATGAATTGCAAACTTGTGAATTAGTTTTACTGCAAGGAAGTTGTTATAGATAACCTTCAAGCCTATCCCAACCCCTCGGTTTTAATGAGCTTGCTCATATTATATAGCACACACATAATAGCTCCATAGGCAATAATGTAAATTTATTTTATTTCATAGTGCTGCAAAATGTTCTGTAGGACAAATTCCATGGTACTATGTTGCCTCCCTCCAATAACTTGTTGATTTGGTATTGGTAGCATGTGCCATATTTCTTGCTGCTTTGCCGGCTTGAGAATTATTTAACTAAACTCATCCCTTGCTTTACAGGTACCTTTTGCAATTTGCTCACTCCTGCTCTAATCCCAGTAAAGACTGTGTCAATCTCCATCTTTTTTTTTTTAAAACAGTGTTGTCCAGCTTGCTAGGGATGTATGTAAGAGGTTGAACTAGATTTATTATAGGTATGTTATAGTTCTACAAGTGTATGTTTTTGCTTTCAGCAGAAGTGTTTACTCTTGCTAGTGGAGGTGAAAGGTGAGGAAGAACAAGATAGTTTTCCCCTATTAAAGTTGCAAGATCAGAATTTCAGGGTCAAACGACGTGATATTGTAAGCATGTGCTTTGCAAGCACATGTTTGTCTTTTTAAGCTTAAATATCTGCTGGGTTGGTGTTCCCGCTGGGATTGGAAACATAGGAGAGGTAGGGAGACTTTACCATTCCCCACCATGGTCCAGATTCAGATTGGGGAGGGGGGGCATGTACATTATTTTAGTGTTGGATTAGCTCAGTGATAAAGCATGTGCTTTGCATGCAGAAGGTCCCAAATTAAATCCCTGGCATCACAGCTGCCAGTAAGTGTAGACAATCTCTGCCAAAGACCGCTGCCAGTCAGTATAGACAGTACTGAGCTAGATGGACCAATGGTCTGACTCAGTATAAGGCAGCTTGCTGTGTTCATAAGGACATTCTGATTTAGGGAATGGTGCCATAGCTCAGTGGAAGAACATCTGAGGGTCCCAGGTTCAATCCCTGGCATCTCCAGATGGGGCTGAGAGAATCTCTTGCCTGAAACCTCGGAGAGCTGCTGCCAACCGATGTAGATAATACTGGGCTAGATGGACCAATGGTCTGACTCAGTATATGGCAGCTTTTTATGTTCCTATTGGAGAAGAATAGCCAAGTTAATCTGTTGCAGGTACTTGTGGCACCTTAAAGACTAATTTATTGTATCTTGAGCTTTCATAGTCAAGTGCCTACTTTATCAAATGCATGACTTGGGCAGAGCTGGTAGTGGATGAATATACACATGGTGAAAGGTACATTGGGTTAGGGACAGTTCCAGTATTATAAAATGTGGCTAAAAGACAAATGCACATATCAGAGCTACAATGCATGGATGGTGGTTTGTGTTCTGTTAGAAACTCACAAGAACACTCACATATGTAGATTATGATAGTAACAATGGGCATAAAACATGTTTCATAAAAAGAAGAAATATAAAAGTGATAAATTTAAGAGAACATTTTCTTTGTTATAAAACCCATTGAGATTGCCCATTGAGATCATCCAGATAGGTCCATCTACAATTGCCACTGGCTTGTCTGGTGTCTACTCAAGGACAGGCCTTCTTTGTTGCTGCCCCGAGACTCTGGAATGTGCTCACTGCCGAAATAAGAACCTCCCCATCTCTGGCAGCTTTTAAAAAGTCTCTAAAGACGCATCTATTCACTCAAGCTTTTTAACCAGGATTGTGTGTTAAACTGTTAATGTTTAAATTTCCATTTTGATTTGTGTTATGTTTGTTGTAAACCACCCAGGAATGTGAGTTTGGGGCAGTGTATAAATATACTAAGTACATAAATAAATAAGACTATATTCCAAGAATACTGAGTCAAGTCCATTACAACATGGCCACTTAAAAGACGTAATCATATCGGATACAGAGGTAACATCAGCTAAATAGAGGGATGGAACACGGAGAATCTTGCACATTGTTAAAGGATCTACAAATAGTTCAATTTATACTCAATGGGAGACTGGTCATCTAGCAAGTTTCATCAGTGCTGTGTGTAAGTTATTTGTTGTTGTTTTAGATCCAAGTCCACTCCATATCCATGAGAGCCAGCGTGGTGTAGTGGTTAGAGTGCTGGACTAGGACTGGGGAGACCCGAGTTCAAATCCCCATTCAGCCATGAGACTAGCTGGCTGACTCTGGGCCAGTCACGTCTCTCTCAGCCTAACCTACTTCACAGGGTTGTTGTGAGGAGAAACTCAAGTATGTAGTACACCGCTCTGGGCTCCTTGGAGGAAAAGCGGGATATAAATGTAAAAATAATAAATAATAATAATAATACTTAGAAGTGAGCCCTTTTGAGTTCAGTAGGGCGTACTTCCATGTAAGTATGTTCGGTGTTGCAGTAATACAGTTCAATCCATGTAAGTTTACTACTATGGATACTGCCCTTCAGCAGTTCTGAAAGCAATTTACATAGAAAAATAAATACATAAACAAGATGATCCCCTGTCCCCAAAGAGCTCACAATCTAAAAAGAAGCATAAGGTTGACACCAGCAACAGTGACTGGAGGGACGCTGTGCTGGGGTTGGATAGGGCCAGTTGCGTTCCCCCTGCTAAATAAAGAGAATCACCACTTTAAAGAGATGCCTCTTTGCTCAGTTAGTAGGGGTTTGCTCAGAAAGCAAGTCCTACTAAGTTCAGTAGGCTTTAATCCTCCCAGGTGAGTGTGCACAAGGTTGAAGCTTTAGCCTGTATCACTTCAGGTATTCAGGTATTCTTGAAATGGTTTTGATAAGGCAAAATTCTTGTATATGGAGCATAATATCCCTGTTAGAACACTAAAGAACGCTTGCACATGGTTGTCTTCAGTGAAAAGGACCAGTGCCAGACTATTTTGCACTCTAGGCAAGGCTAAGTACTTGCACCCCCTGCAAACAAATATCAACTTCGATTTTCAAAAACAGAAGTTTTGTAGAAGAAATGAAAAGCACAAAACTTGAAACTGCTAAATTTATTTTAAATTGCAAGAATATTTTATTTATTTATTTACATGTTATATCCTGCTCTTCCTCCAATTTGCCCAGCGCAGTGTACTACATACTTAAGTTTCTCCTCACAACAACCCTGTGAAGTAGGTTAGGCTGAGAGAGAAGTGACTGGCCCAGAGTCACCCAGCAAGTCTCATGGCTGAATGGGGATTTGAATTCGGGTCTCCTCGGTCCTAGTCCAGCACTCTAACTATTACGGCACACAAATCATTTTGAACCAGAAGGGCACTCAGTAGAGCACATACCTCTGCCAAGGGCAACACAACCCTCAACACCACATCAAAATCTCACTTTGCATGCCTTTTCCTTTGCAAATTTTGTCACCAGTTCAATCAGATCAAGTGCTGATGCCTGTTCATGTTCAATTGATATAGTTGCCAGGCCAACTAGTCTCTTTTGTGACATTGTTGAGCGTATGTAAGTTTTTATAAGTTCGAGCTTTGAGAAACTACGTTCACCACTTGCCACTGATACTGGAGGTGTGAGAAGGATCTTTAGAGTAGGGATGTGCACAAAACCAGTTCGCCCGGTTCGGATCAGAACCGGGACAGAACCAGGAGGGGGTGTTTCGGTTTTGGTTTTGTTCGAACCACCCCCTGGTTCGGTTCGGATCCAAACCGGTTTGGACTGGTTCGGACGCCCAAAAATTGGTAGGATGGTAGCTGGCACCAAGGGGTACCTGTCACCCAAACCCCAACGCAATCGGACACTCGTACGATTTTTTATGAATTTTTGAAAATTATTTTTATTTTTTTCTCATAGGATATAATGGGACTTGAACCATGCCATTATTCCTTATTGTGGAGCACCCATGGGTGCCAACAACCATGCAAACCCTGAAGCAATCAGACACCCCTATGATTTTTTATGAAGATTTGAAATATTTTAAATTATTTTTCTCATTGAGTATAATGGGACCCGAACCAGTCCATATCCCATATTGTGGAGCACCTAGGGCCACAAAAGCGGGGTGGGTGGTAGACAGACAGGGGTGCCTACCACCCAAAAAATCCCAAGGCAATTTGACACTCCTCTGATTATTGGTGAATTGTTAAAGTATTTTTGAATTCCTCATAGAGAATAATGAGGATTGCAGCAAATGTATAGCTTCACGTCGGTGGGAAAGGGGTGTCGTAGAGTGGAGTGTGGTGGGTGGTAGTTCCTAGGGTGGGCAAGGAATCTACCTGAATTATTTGAAAGGAATTGGGGAAAAGGGTGATTTTTGGTTAATTGTTGAAGTTTATGTGTCTTCAAGGTTTTCCCCATTAGATATAATGAAGGGTGTATAGCTTCACGTCAGGGGGAAAGGGGTGTCGTAGAGTGGAGTGTGGTGGGTGGTAGTTCCTAGGGTGGGCAAGGAAGCTATCAGAATTACTTGAAAGGAATTGGGCAAAGGGGTGATTTTTAAGTGATTTTTGAAGTTTACGCGTCTTTAAGGTTTTTCTCCATAAAGAAGCATGGAGGTGTCAGCAAATGTATAGCTTCACTTCGGGGGCAAAGGGGTGGCCTAGAGCAGTGTGGCGTTGGTGGTAGTGCCAGTTAGGGGCAAGGAAGCTACCTGAAGTTTTTCAAAGGATTTGGGCAGAGGGCTGATTTTTGGTTAATTGTTGAAGTTTACGCGTCTTTAAGGTTTTTCCTCATAATAAGTTATAATGGAGCTTTCAGCAGCCCCATAAGTTCACTTGGGGGTGCTGGGGTGGTCCAGAGTGAGTGGTGGTGCAGTGCACATAGGGTGCCAACCACCCCCATGGGTTTCTAACCCATGGGGTACAGGGTTCTGTTGTTTCTGAGGTATTGAGTGTGGATTCTGTGATAGCAAATGAGATTTTCAATGAGACACCATGAATCCACTCTAATATGCTATCAGATGATTTGGATATTGCAGCTATTTAGAGAAAACACATGGAGATCCTTGTATGACTAAACACTAAATATTTATTGGTTAAATACACTTAGACAGGAAAGACCTATCTCTAATCTAAAGGACTACATAGTGGATAGGTAAGGAGAGAGAGAGAGATATGTTTCAATCTGCTCTGTAGGAGGAAAGGAAGGATTGTGACTCCGCACAGGAAGTGCTGCAGAGTCAGTTCAGGGGTCATAGAGTAGGGACAGATAGGGAGACCCTGACTGACTGTCTCTTCTCCCAGTGCCCCTAGTGGTCATTAGGACAGTTGGTGCAAAAGGTGGATGCACTGGAAGTTCATCTCCAACACATTTGGCGGTTGAAAAAGAATGCATTGTGTGAATGTATGTGGCCACCCTTTTAAAACCATATTTATAGTTAAGTGCAACTTTCTTTACCAACTGCAATAAGGGTCAAAAGAACTTCCCCAGGCACTCTGTTGCCATCATGAGTTGAAACAAATTGATCATAAGTTGACTATGATCTAGGCAGTTATGACAATGGGCTGCTAATGACACCTACAGTATAGACTCTGTATTAACTGCAGCATCCTGCTTGAAACGGATCTGAATAATGTTTATTTGTGGTGTCTGGCAAAATTGGCACAATGGGTTGTTGCAGCTTGGAGTGCTTGGTTCCAACTTTATGGTGGACATAAGTTTTAATCATAATATTGTGATTTATGCTGTCTTGTTAAGCAAATGTAGAGATAGCTTCCTGCTTAGGTTTATATGGACTAGGGTTGGATAATTATTTAGAAATGAGGGGCTTGGAAACTAATTGTCCCAGTTTGGAAATCTGAGCCATTAAGAGCCAAGCCCAGCTGACTAGGGGTGTGCACGGAACTGGCTGATCCGGTCCAGTTTGAGTCCAAACAAGACTGGCCCAGTTTGGTCCAGCACCCCCTCACGGCCCCCCCGTTCTGTCCGGGGCCGGGGTTCATGAGCTTTAAAAATTATTATTTTTTAAACTTACCCCCTCCGGGGGGCGGGTGTTTTTAAGGTGGAGGCAGGGGGTGTCCATGGAGGTTCCCCCTCCCCCTGTCAGCCTCCCATCCATCCCAAACTGGCCTGTTCAGCCATTCTTTGGCCCATTTGGGCATTTCCATTTTAGAGGCCACCACGCCTGCACAATGGGCCTCTGAAGCCTATTGAAAAGTAATATCTTTGCAGATGCATTTCTGTTATATGTAAACATTATTAGTGATGTGCACAGAGGCGTGGTTTGATGCCAGCGGGGGATCTCCCTTTAAGGGCGTGGGGTTGCACTTACTACTCCCTCTGCTTTTCTCCTGCTAGCACTCCATTTTTAAAAAACGTTTTCGGGGCGGCAGCTTTCCTCCCTGCTGCTCCTGGCCTCATTGCCCGTAAATACAGGAAGTATAGGCTGTGTGTGTGCCTGCCGCTGCACACGCACCCAACACACACGTTGCACGTTGTGTGTGCATGTCACGTAGGCAATGTGCGCATGCAATGTGTGATGTGCGCGGGGACAGGCACATGCACAGCTCGTACTTCCTGTATTTCTGGGCAACAACGGGGGCAGGGGCGGCAGGGAGGAACGCTGCTGCTCTGAAAACCTTTTTTAAAAAATGGAGCGCAGGTGGGGGAAAAGCGGCGGGAGGGGTAAGTGCAACCCCTCCACCCTTAAAGGGAGATCCCTCGCTGGTGACAAACTTCAAACCGGCACCAGCATGAAATGGTTCGCAGGCCTCTTGTGTGGCCTTCGGACCGGTTTGTGCACATCCCTAAATATTACCTTGTTTTATTAATAGTTCACTTAATGTGTGAGTATGTATGTCTGTGTATATTTATACACACACATACACACACATGATTGTGTTTGTGTATTTTTACACACACACACACACACACACACACACACACACACACACACACACAGTTTGGATTCGGGGTGTATCCTTTCTGGAAATAAGTTATTTATTATCAGAATAAGTAATCTTGCAAGTTCAAGTTTCAGGAAAACAAGTTAATGGTGTTGCAGTCATTTTCCTAGGTCTGAATTTGGAAAAGGTTTTTTTGTGTACTTTGATGATATACTTAGCGTTTAAAGTTTTGGTTTTTTGCATTGTTAGCCTGTTTAAATAAAAAATCAATTTGAACTTTGAATTTTTGTACTTTTGATATCAGTCCTTGAAATACAGTTTCAAATTTTATTTGTAAGTTTTGAAAGCTGAAGATAATGAGCAATTGCTAGTGCAAATCTATTAAACCAATAAAGCTTAAGGATTTACATGAGAAGATGGTTGTAGGTTCAAGTGAGAGCTTACGTTTATGCCTACTTTTGCTATTCAGTGCATCTGAACTGGACCACAGAGAAAAATGTATGCTGTGTTTATTGCATAAAATATTTTAAACAAGAACATGTATAAACAATTTGCCACATTGTCTAATCGTCTACTTCTACTATTGTTCATCTCATTTCAGTACTTTAAAGTATATGTAGTTCCAGGCTGTAATGGTCTTGTCAGCTCTTGTGTTTTGGTACATGTGCTTACAAATTATTTATTGCCTTAGTGATTAGGTTAATTACCCATCTTTTGATTCTTGTGGCTTTTCAAGCATTGGAGATGATGAACATGCATAATGAAACCAGCAAAGAGAGTAAGATTAAATGCTGCAGTGTCCTGCCTTGTATGTATTGCACAAAGACAAATGGTGTATATTAACAAATTACGGCAACATTTGCCAGCTGAGACTTTTATTTGTTGAAGCCTTGATGGTTGGAGAAAATACTAAAAGCTTTGTAAAATCTGATTTTAAACACATGCTTCCCCCCCCATTAATACCTTTATGGTATGAATGAACTTGGTGCAGGAAAGGAAAGAATGGCAAGACTTTAATCTGTTTAGGGTCCTGATTTTAATCCTGTTTATCTTTATTAGAGTTTAGATCAAAGAGAGCAAATACAGAAGATCCAGTTTTTCTAGAAATAGATATGTTGCTGAAATACGCAATTGTCTGGACCAGAATTTACATTTGTCCAGACTGCAGTGCTCAGATATATTACAAATGTTGCATCATTTGCCCCAAAGTTCTTCCCTGGCTCATAAGGTAAAATGAGATTGTGCACATGCGGTGTTAGTATCCAGGCTGTTTTGTAGACATACACACAAATATTTATATAATGTTAGCTCCTTATTCTTGACTAAACTCTCATTGATCAAAGAACTTTGTGAACTATATGCCACCGCTTTGTAGGCGCATGCACAGAAGTTCTTCAATTAAACTCTTATTGATTGCTATGAGCTACATGACTAGACCACCTGACTAAGCAGCCTTTTGTTTGTTGAGTATCGTCCTCTATTTGGGCCAGTCAATTCTCTTGACTGTTGTTGTGGCGTCTTTTTGGCTAAAGTTTTCTGTTGTTGTCCCCCATCCAGATATAAAACTCCCTTATTTCCATGGTGGTTTGAGGAGGGGTAGGATTTCCAGGAGGTTTTCCATTATGGTTGACACTGTGTGGCAAGTGCAAGGCAGGTAAAATCAAGCCACAGTTGTCAGGCAAAGGGGCAATGCAGTAATGCATATGACAACATCAGTGCACATTCATGAACATTTTGAGCTGGGAGACAACGCTTAGGAACCAGATAAGCTTCTGAGAATTCTTCAAGAATGCTCATATAAAAATAGTTTTCTCAATCTTCCTCCCCTGTTCTGCTTAGAAATGCCCTGCATCCACCCGTCTGCTCTTTGTTCAATGCCTGCTCCTTCCTGATGTTTCTGTCTCTACCCCATGGCTGTACACCTTTGACCCAGATGTTTTTGGACTACAAATTCCAATATCCCCAGCCACAGTGGCCAATAGTCGGGGATTATGGGAGTTTCAGTCCAATAGGTTTAGTTCAACCCCAACCCTAACCCCTGCTAACTTGGCCTTCCAACATGGTGTTTCTCTTTATTTAGCAAAGGGAGAGTAACTGGACCTATTCACCCCCAGCACAGTACCTCCAGTGACTGTTGCTGGTATCCATCTTAAAAAGATGATTCTTTAGACACTTTTAAAAAGCCGCTAGAGATGGGGAGACTCTTATTCCCACAGGAAGCGTGTTCCAAAGTCTCGGGGCGACAACAGAGAAGGCCCATCCCTGGGTGGCCACCAGACGACATGAAGGTAGCCATAGAAGAGCCTCCCCTGATGTACGCAGTGGACGATGGGGATCATGCAGAAGAAGATGCTCTCTTAAGTACCGTGGGCCTAACTGTTTAGGGCTTTATAGGTTATAACCAGCACTTTGTATTTTGCCCGGAAACTTATTGGCAGCCAGTGCAACTCCTGTAATATAGGAATAATATGGTCTCTTTGAGATGACCCGGAGACCAACCTGGCTGCTGCATTTTGTACTAATTGTAGTTTCCAGACTATGTACAAAGGCAGCCCACATAGAGCGCATTGCAGTAATCAAGTCTGGAGGTTACCAGCAAGTAGTGTACTACCGTTTTGAGACCATGATCCTCAAGAAATGGACACAGCTGGTGTATCAACCGAAGCTGATAGAAAGCGCTTCTGGCCATTGCCTCAACCTGGGGAACCAGGGAAAGGTGTGGATCCAGAAGCACTCCCAGACTGCATACCTGTTCCTTCTGAGGAAGTGTGACCCCATCTAGAACAGGTAGATCAATATCGCTTCCCAAGTGATGACCCTGCACAATAAGTACCTCCGTCTTGTCTGGATTCAGTCTCAGTTTGTTATCCCTCATCCAGCCCATTACTGCTTCCAAGCAGGCATTCAGGAAGGATATGCCTTCTCCTGATGCTGTTGACATGGAGAAATAGATTTGGGTGTCATCAGCATACTTTGGAAGGGCGGTATAGAAATCAAACAAATTCAAATTAATAATATCAGTAGAAAACATTGTGCAGCTTTGCTCTTCCCTCTGCTGCAGCACTGAACTGCACATGGAGTTCTGGTACTCCTTTATTTTCCTAGCCATAAAACACCAGGAACTCTGTTAAGCGCATGAGCTGAGCTCCTTCCATGAGGAGTAGAGTTGCAGTTTTCACCCTAGAAGCAACTGACATAGGTTAGCATGCTAGTGGTAAATGGCAAGACTGTTTTATTGATGTATAAACATATGGGGCTGCCTTATCCTGGGTCAGACCCTTGGTTTATCTAGCTCATTATTGTCTACACTGTCAGTATAGCTCTCCAGGGTTTCAGCAGTTCTCCAGGGTTTCACACCTGGAGATGTCAGGGATTGAATCTGGGACTTTCTGCATGCAAAACATAAAGCTATGTATTTTCTCATGGAAGAAAGTGACAGGATAATTGGGGATAGGATGGAAACAGCAGGAGACTTAACGAGTGGGAAATGTGCCAAATGCCACTAGTGCTGTAAATGTAATGTTTAACAGATGCAAAAGGATAGCTCTGTATCCAAAGGTTTTGATCAAAGTTTACCTAAAGTATTGGTTAACATCCAAGGGCATTGTGTGTGTTTGTGTTTTAACTTCTTGTCATGGTTGCTGTTGGAGTTAGTCACCACCTGATACAGCTTGTATGTATGCTTGTGTTGGCCATCTTTGCACAGACAGTCTTCAAAGATGTTTTCCATGTTGTGTGCTGTGTGTTTGTGTGCCTTACAGCAGCACCAGGATGCATTTGAGATTGCTTTGTCTGTCAAAAGCAAGCATAATGTAGCAAAGAAGAACTAGTGCTATTTGTCAAACACTCAGAAAGCTCTTAATCACCTCACATTAAATTAGGCTGTGGTTATCAGGGTTGGGGGGTAATGATGTATAATTACGCATTATTGATTTAATTCTATGTTTCCGCCACTAAGTGATCCTTATTTTATCTGCCTACTCAGTTCACATCAATTGTACAAACTTTACATTTGTGTGGGTATGTTTTGTCAAACACAGTTTTCTCTTCTGTAGTAGTGAAAGTGATCCATATACCACATCTCAGTATGCAAGGATATAGGTTCAAGAGCATTATGAAAAATAAAAGCAGCTAAATAAAACTTTTCTCTCTTTCTCACTTTGACAGTGCTGTTGGTTTGTTTTGCTTATGTGTGAGAGGCAAATCCCTCAGAAAGAGAAGGATTTCTGGGTCAGGCTTTAATTCTATCCGGAGCAGGCATAACCAGAAGTTGAAAAAGCACATTATTATATTAGCTTGAGCAGGATTTTAAATAGCCACTTACTGTGCTACCTGTGTTGCAAGTAAAGAATTGCTTCTAGGTCACTAAGCAGGAAAGTTTTACAAAAGTTGTTTCTCTTTCCCATTTTAGCAACATTTCTATTTTGCTTTATTTACGAAATGTATATACCATAAAGCAAACATCTCCGGTTTGTGGCAAGCTGCTTCAATAAAGAAAAGCAGAGCTCCTGGCTTGAGGCAAACTAATTCTGTGGGTAGTGCAGATGGTGTCATTCTTGGATATGAAGCAAGCTTCTTTTGTTTGCATGTGATCAGCTACATGTATTGACATATGACACTTGTGCTAGGCTGGGACAAATTGCGATCTTACCTAGGGTGAAAGCTGCACTTTATTCTTGTTTGAAAAGAGGAAGACAATCACTTCTCTGCTCATCTCAGCACTGCCAACAGATGTGCTAGTTCTTTCTTGCTAGAAAAGGAATGGAGGAACAGAGCTATATTTGCGAGAAAGAGTCTCCCTATACTGCAGAAAGGGTATAGGGAGTACTAGATGGAGAAAGTGGGAGTGCAGGAGCCACAGGGCGGAGTGAGTGGTGCTGAGCATTTATGAGCTGAGCAGGGAGGAATCCAGATCTGATCTGGTAATGGGCAAACTCTCCTTGGCCTGATTTGTAATTTGCTTGGTTTGTATGAGCTTTCTTGGAGAATTTGCTTGTAATATTAGTGCATGTCCCTGGAAGCTGCTATACACGTGTGTTATCCCGCGAAGTGAGGTCTGGTTTTGCTGCCCTGCAGTTACTCCATCACACCAGCCATAGCTGAGAGATGTCTAGTAATGCAACCACACCATCTGAACAAACACACCCAAGAACATCAGATGGTTTTAGATCTGGATGAGGTACAACAACCATTTAAAATACTAGCAAGGAACAGTCAAAATTATTTACTTATTGAAACAAATATAGAAGGTATATGCAACAAACAAAAGGCCAATAGGTCTGTTAATGTCATTCAGAGCAGTCAATGACAGGTTTCATCAAGTAAGTGATTGCTATGGAAGAACATTTTCACTTGCAATGCAAAGCAGCTGGCTTTGTAGCTGAAGAAGTTTCGTAATGATCAGCTAGAGTTTTGATGAGAATTCCATGAAGAGTAAAGCTTATGCAAGCAATTTATGGTCAGGTGGCCTAGTAAAAATTGTTGTGAATTAGTAACATTGGGGGACCCATTTGCAAGACTGCAAACGAAAGAGGAGAGAATGTTTTGCTTGCAGCGGATGAAGGATATTCATACAGTGCTGCTATAAAGTAGAAAGTAATTTCCAGCTTGAGACAAGCTGTTCCAATAATGCAAAACAGTTGTTCCTGGCGTGAAGCAAACTAATAGTGATGGCCATAGGGTTGCGCCTGGCTTGAAGCAAACTAATTTTGCTTTTGAAAGCTGTGTACAAGCAGTAGTTCTTGATTTTCAATGATCTAATTCTGTTGTAGCTGTGTGGAGTGGCTTAAACTTTATGGGACAAGGCTTAAGGTGCCCCCCTGTTTGTCCCTGGAAGAACATTCAGGGGCGAATTAATGCATAGGCAAAGTAGGTACTTGCCTATGGTGGCAAATTTTGAGGGGCAGCAAATTCTGATAGCTAGGGAAGGAGAAAGTTCCTAGTCTTTTTTTTTTTTTAACCCTTTAAAAAGTGCCGCTGTACAGTGTGGAATGAAGAGCAGCCACCAGTTGGTGGCTGCAGCGGTAGTGAGGGTGGCAGTGGCAGTAGGGACTCCTTCCTCCACCCTCCCACATGAGAGCCCAGGCAGCTGCGGTCTATTTTGGAGGTGGTGGCGGCAGCGGCAGCGGCAGTGGCAGCTCCTTTTCCCCATCCCTCCGCTCTCCCAAATGATTGCTCTAGCTGCAGCCCATTTTTGGGCTTCTCTGCTCATTCTTCATTCTGCGCCGCACAGCAGTGGTTTTTAAAAGGTAAAGATTAAGAACTTCCCCTCCCTCCCTCATCACTCCAGCCCTGCTGAAGGGAATCCTTCTCTGGGGACAGAGAAGGGTGGTAAATCTTTCATTGCCTGTGAGCGGCAGAAAGCTTAATCCACCCCTGAAAACATTGGGTGCAGTCCTGCTCTTGCAGCCTGTTCCATGTGCATGGAGGACAGGCTGTGGAATGGCTTCTCACAGAAGCCAAGCAGAATTTGCCTTTGCCCTCACCTCCCTGCCACTGCTAGTCAGGGTGAACCTGTAAGAACTGTCCATCACAGCTAGGCACTCCACCTCATTCAGGAGCCCTGCCATGCTTCACGTAGGCTGATCTAGGAGCCTACTTGTCTTTGGGCCATGTGGCACAACTCCTGCTTCTGCTGGGAATAGTCTGAGCACGAAGGTCTGGAGCAGAATGCTGGATTGTCCTATGCAAAGCCCAAGAGAGCACCTGCTAAGGTACGGTCCTAGCTGCAATGGAGCAGGCAGGCATGGTTGTGACACACCCTGTGTTCCACAGGTTTAGAATGCATGCAGGGTATAGTCATGTTCTTATGTATTAGCCTCTTCCGTAGTCTAATGCTGTGCAGGCAATGTAAAAAAAGCCATGTTGTTGTGTTAGATTTCTAGTTAGGTGTGTAACTCTAGGAGAATTTCTCAGTCTGTATGCCCCAGAATCTATTGCATATTTTGAAGAATTTGTAATAAAGTTGTACTTCCCAATGTCCTACAGATTCCAAATTTTACATGAACAATCCTGTCATTTTAAATTAGCTGATTACGCTACTTTTTAACAAGAACAACAAATATTTATATACTGCTTTTCAGCAAAAGTTTCCCCATCAGAGTTTCCCCCCCATCGGAATATGCTCACTAGTTAGTTTACAGTATTATTATTTGTATTTCAAAGAAGACATTCTGAATATAATCAGATTTTAACTGTTATTTTTGGACAGATTTTTAACACTCAATAATCAGATCAATAATTCAGAAACAACGTCATGCACAATAGAAGCAGAAGATCTTTCTCAGATTCAAATTTACCATATATGGTAATTATTCAATTCAATTAATATTTCAAGTTGAAATCCTACAAATATCAAACTAACCCTTTGGCAGGCACATTCATTAAAAAATTCTATTATGTATATATAAATTCTCTGTCAGTGTAATATGTGCAAAGTGACTTTGACCAGTCAACAATGGGCCTCACCCACTGATTGACTGATTAAGTGCTGTCAAGTCAGTGTCAGCACTTAGTGACCACATAGATAGATTCTCTCCAGGATGATCTGACTTCAACTTGGCCTTTAAGGTCTCTCAGTGGTGCATTCATTGTTGTCGTAATCAAGTCATAAGAACATAAGAAAATAAGAATAGCCCTGCTGGATAAGGCCCAAGGCCCATCTAGTCCAGCATCCTGTTTCACACAGTGGCCCACCAGATGCCACTGGAAGCTGCAGGCAGGAATTAAGGGCATGCCCTCTCTCCTGCTGTTACTCCCCTGCAACTGGTACTCAGAGGCATCCTGCCTTTGAGGCTGGAGGTGGCCTATAGCCCTCTGACTAGTAGCTGTTGATAGACCTCTCCTCCATAAAGTTATCCAAACCCCTCTTAAAGCCATCCAGGTTGTTGGCCGTCACCACACAACATCTCGTGGCAGAGAATTCCACAAGTTGATTATGTGTTGTGTGAAAAAGTACTTCCATTTGTTGGTCCTAGATTTCCTGGTGATCAACTTCATGGGATGACCCCTTGTTCTAGTGTTGTGTGAGAGGGAGAAGAATTTCTCCCTATCCACTTTCTCCATACCATGCATGATTGTATAGACCTCTATCATGTCTCCCCGCACTTGTCTTTTTTCTAAACTAAAAAGCCCCAGGTGTTGTAGTCTTGCCTCATAAAAAAGCTGCTCTAGGCCCCTAATCATCTTGGTTTTCCTCTTCTGCACGTTTTCCAGTTCTACAATGTCCTTTTTTAGATGTAGTGACCAGAATTGTACGCACAGAGGCGTATCTAGGGACAATAGTGTCTAGGGCAAGCACTGAAATTGTGTCTCCTGTCCAAACATCTGACACCCATCTTTCAGATAACTTTACCATAATATCAGCTGAAAAATACAAGTCAAGCTTGTTAATCTTTTAATATTTCAAAAACTATATGGCAGTGGACATAGCCAGACCAAAAAATGCTGGAAAACTACAAATTTCAGTATGCTGGAGCTCATGAAATACCCAAATACTATGTGGAGGTGTACTTGGAAAACTAAACAGAAGTGCCTATCTAATTCTCTACTATACACTGTAGCATCACTATTACATAAGTTTTAAAAATAAGTGGAGAATTTGACTTTTCCCAGATACTCTGAAAATAATTAAAGGATATGCAGAGTAAACTGCGTCACTGCTTGGAATATATTGTAGTATTTCAGACAGTTAGAATGAGAGAAAGAGAGCAAGAAACTCCCAGTGGGCCTTAAAACTAAGGATTTCACACTGATTCAAAGATAAACTCACCATTAATAGCCATATTATTAAGACATCATATTTAACTCACTTGTCACAAGAAGCAAAGTAAGAGCAAATGAATACAATCCTAGCTCATAAGCTTCAGCTCAGTATTCACAAGCCCTGATTCTCTGTACATAGTGCCAATCTGAATATGTTTACAGTGACTTGACATATTAATTTTTTTAAAAAAAACAATCCACCTGTAGCCCCTTTGAGGGGCTTCCTAAAGGCCATGAGGGGGTCTGCAAAGGTTCCCCTCCCCCCTCTGGCCTCTAGGGCCTCGCAGGGACCATTTGAGCATGTGCGGTGGCCATTTTAATTTTTTTTTTAAAAAAAATGGCTGAAAACAAAATGGCCTCCATGCATGCTCAAATGGCCTCTGTGAGGCCTGGCATGGCCTAGGGACTCACAGAGGCCATTTGAGCATGCACGGTGGCCATTTTGTTTTTGGTGGCCATTTTTAAAAAATTTTAAAAATTGTGCCCACCTTCAAGTGGTGCCCGGGGCATGTGCCCTGCCTGCTCCACCCTAGATACGCCCCTGTGCACGCAGTACTCCAGGTGTGGCCACACCATAGTTTTGTATAAGGGCATTATAATATTAGCAGTTTTATTTTCAATCCCCTTCCTAATGATCCCTAGCATGGAATTGGCCTTTTCCCCAGCTGCCACCTTGCTGCTGGTCATCCTCTTCTCTTTCCTTCAACTTTCCCCAGCATTATGAATTTCTCAAGGGAGCTGGATCTTCGCATAATATGTCTGAAGTATGATAGTTTGAGCCTGGTCATTCGTGCCTCGAGTGAAAATTCTGGATTGATTTCTTCTATGATCCATTTGTTTGTTTTCCTGGCTGTCCATGGTATCCTCAAAAGTCTTCTCCAGCACCGTTAAAAATCGTCAATGCTTTCTCTATCTTGCTTCTTCAAGGTCCAGCTTTTGCATCCATAGAGTATCACGGGTAAAAACCATTGTCCGAATGATTCTAATCTTTGTAGGTGTAGACATGTCATGGCATCTAAATACCCTTTCCAATGCCTTAATTGCAACCCTACTAAGTGCTAGTTTGTGGCATATTTCTTGACTGCTGGATCCTTTACTGCTGACAGTCGATCCTAAAAGGCAGAAACTTTCCACCACTTCAATGTCTTCATTGCCAATTCTGAGGCTGGGTGCTGTACCCATTGTCATTAGTCATCTTTACATTTAGTTGTAGGTGTAGACATGTCATGGCATCTAAATAGCCTTTCCAAGGCCATTGCAACCCTACCAAGTGCTAGTCTGTGGCGTATTTCTTGACTGCGGGATCCTTGATTGTTGATGGTCGATCCTAAAAGGCAGAAGCTTTCCACCACTTAAATGTCTTCATTGCCAATTCTGAGGCTGGTTGCTGCACCTGTTGTCATTAGTTTAGTCTTCTTGACATGTAGTTGTAGTCCCATTTTTTCACTGTGCTCCTTGACTTTCATTACTAGAACTTGCAGATCATCTGCATTCTCCGTTATCAGAGTAGTGTCATCAGTGTAGTGCAGATTGTTGATGTTTCTTCTTCCAACTTTAAAACCATGCTCATTTTCGTCCATTCCAGCTTCTCTCAGTATATGTTCAGCATATAAATTGAATAAAGAAGGAGAAAGTATATAGCCTTGTTCTTACTCCTTTGCCGATGGAACCAGTCTGATTCACCATGTTCCATCTGGACTGTGGCTTCCTGTCCTGTGTATAGGTTTCTCATGAGAACAATGAGATGTTCTGGGATGCCCATTTTCCTAAGGATATTCCACAACTTGACATGTTTGATGCTATCGAAGGCCTTTCTGTAGTAAATAAAGCACATATTGACTTCTTTCTGGTATTCTTTGGCTTTCTTAATTATCCAGCATGCATCAGCAATGATGTCTCTTGTTCCTCGGCCTTTTCTGAAACCAGCTTGAACATCTGGCATTTCCCTTTCCAGGTAGGGCTCTAATCTGTGTTGGATGATCCTGAGCATTATTTTGCTAACATTTAGAATTAAGGATATTGTGCGATGGTCTGTGCAATCTGTTCAGTCTCCTTTCTTTGGTATGGGTATTTAGACTGACCTCTTCCAATCTGTTGGCCACTGTGTTGTTCTCCAAATTTGCTGGCTTAGTTTGGTTAGAGCAGTGATTCTCAAACTTGGGTCCTCAGGTGTTATTGGACTTCAACTCCCATAATCCTCAAGCAAAGGCCACTGAGGCTGGGGATTATGGGAGTTGAAGTCCAATAACACCTGAGGACCCAAGTTTGAGAATCCCTGGGTTAGAGGCTTGACATTCATCCTTAACAATTTCTTTGATTTCATTCCGCAGTTCCTCTGGTTCCCTTTCAATGAGGTTCAGAACTTCAAAGGAGTTCCTGAGGTTCTCCTTGAAAATGGTGGGTACATTCTCAAGATCATATTGTGGAAATTGGATACCTTTGTTTTTCTGCTTTAGCTTGATTTGGAACTTGCACATGAGCAGTTTGTGAGCTGTTCCACAATCAGCCCCCGGCCATGTCTTTGCTTTTATAACTGAGCTCTTCCACCTCCTTGCACCAATAATGTAATCAATTTGATTTCTATGTACTCCATCTGGTGATGTCCATGTGTAAATGCGCCTCTTTGGTTGTTTGAAGAATGTGTTAGCAATGAAGAGATCATTGGCTTGGCAGAAACTGATATGTCATTTTTCTGCTTTGTTTCTGTTTCCTAGGCCATATAGGCTGACTGTGTTTTCCTCTTTACCTTTTCCAACATTGGCATTCCAGTCTCCAACCATCAGCATCACATCTTGCTTGTATGTTCTGTCAATTTCAGACTGGACTTCAGCATAAAATTAATCAACTTTCTCTTTTTCTGAATCAGTTGTTGAGGTGTAGACCTGAAGAACTGTCATATTAAAGGGTTGTTCACAAAATCTAATAGATATTAGTTGGACACTGACTGCATTGTACCCAAGTACTGTCATTGCTATATCCTCCCTATGAAAGCAGTACCGTTCCTACTTTGTTTTTCGTGTCCTGAGTAGTAAATGGTGTGATTTTCTGACTGAAAGTGTCCAATTCCAGTCCATTTTAATTCACTGATGTCCAAGATGTCAATCTGTAGTCGATTCATTTCATCTTTCACTGTGTCGAGCTTTTCCATATTCATGCGGCTTACGTTCCACGTTCCCATTGTAATTCTGTCTTTGTAGCATCGGATTTTCTTTCCCGCATGGCCACATCAGCTGCTAGACGTCCAAAAAACTTTAGTCTAACCATGTCATAAACACCATCGGTACTCTGAGAGATCCTCAGCTCTTCCTCAGTAGCACATTGAGTACCATCTGACCTGAGGCACTACATTAACAATCATTCCATTTCGTCTATCCATGTGGTTTTCTTGGTAGAATACAGGAGTGGTTTACCATTGCTTTCTCCCACACAGTATGAAATGATGTCTTTGTTGTTGTCACTGAAGTGATCGTCCACCTCCAGCACCTTCCTATATCGCTACTGCCCAATATAGGTTGCTGCTTGCTTTAGCTGGGCAGCTGAGATGACCTTCATGCTTTGGATGACCCTACTGGGAGTATACCTCCTGGCGTACTTCGCTCATCTCTCCCAGGAACACACTACCACCACGATGAGGCAGCATAACAAGACTTGGGGGAGGGCGCCCCCTCACCTACTAGTTAAGTTTATTTCTATATGCTATAGAATTAACTAGAATCTTCCAATCATGTAAGCAGAAATCAACCAGCTATGTCTGTCTTGCAATCAGTGAATAAAAGATTGTTTAGACAGGCTCAGCCAATAAGACTCTGGTGCCTGGTTTTGTCTGTGTACTGTATATACTTGAGTCCTGCTAACTGAGCAAAGAGGCACCTTTTTAAAGTGGCGAGTCTCTTTATTTAGCAGGGGGAGAGCAACTGGTCCTATCCATCTCCAGCACACCATCCCTTCAGTGGCTGTTTCTGTGTCTATCTTATGTTTCATTTTTAGATACTGAGCCCTTTGGGGACAGGGAACCATTTTATTTATTTATATCTATGTAAACCGTTTTTGGAACTTTTGTTGAAAAGCATCGTGTAAATATTCGTATTCATATTCTGCCTGTCAAGGGAGAAATGGCCCCTTTCAATCTGGCTAAAACCTGTGATTCTTTTACCTAATGGTTCCAACTTCCAGCTACCACCAATCTGAAAGAATTATTTCCAATTCAATAGAATTTCTTGCATATTCCATGAAATAGCACCTTTGATGTGTAAGTTATCTGGCACATCAGAAGTTAATAAAATCAATTAAACTTGCTGGATGTTTTTGGGTCATTTGGCTAACACTAGCTGAAATTGGTTTATGTTCACCAGTGCAGCAGTGGCAGGGAGTGGAACTAGAAAGTTCAGCTTGGCTCCTGTGAGGAGCCATTCTGTAGCTTGCTCTCTGCACGCTAGAGGTGTGCACGGAACGTTTTTTGTGTTCCATTCTGTGCTGCTGCAGTCTCTCCTCTCCTGAAGCACAAAAGCAATGGCTCTCTCTGCCTCCAAGCAGCCCCTTATATATATTTGAAATTATATCCTTTGGCCTCCTCCCTCCCTGCTCCCTCACCCTAGCCAGTGGGGAAACAATTGGCCATGCCAACATTTGATTTGAAAGACAACAAGCCAACCAAGAAGCAAGGAGATCTCAAGCCAGTCGGACACCAGTGTCAGGTAACACTGGTCAGGAAACGCTGGATACCAGTGCTAGGAAACGCTAGTCGCATGTCCTCTATAAAAGTCCGTAGTTGGCAATCCTAGTTTATGGCAATCCTAGTTTATGATAACTTTGGATTGGCTAACATGAAAAATGTATGCTTTGTTTTCAGATGTTGTGAAGCACCACAAACCCATTCAAGTTAATAGGCAGAGCTATTAATCTTTTTTTTAAAGTAAGAATCATTTAGGAAGACTGACTTTTCCTTTTGTACAATGCATTAACTGATTTTCTCTTATTACCCATGTTAGAGAGCCAGTACTTTATTTTATTTATTTATTTTTATTGTTAAATTAATTGTTAAAATAAGTATGATGTCATGGATTGCATGTTGAACTTGGACTGGAAAGATCTGCCTTCAAATTCCCTCCACTTGCCCATGTAGCTCCCTTGCTCTCAGTCTGTATATGTGAGGGTCCACATTTTTTATGCCTGGATTTGGTAGCCAGTTGTTAACTTTTACTAGCCAGGAGCAATATATTAAAAAATGTAACTGAGCACATGCAGAGTGCTATTCACTTCCATGGAGTAAATGCAGCCTGCCCCTCCCCACACAGAATAAAGAAAAGGATTTGTAGAATGGATAGCATTGCTTCTTTACAAGTTTGAGTCTCTGTGTATTTTTTTCTAGAAATCAGACCATGCTTCACTTCCCTAGCAAATGTACCACACATAACTGGAAAGCACAGACTCCTCTCCTCTTCCAAATCTAGTCTCGGTTTTCCCCAGTTCTCATTTAGGAGCTTTTAAAGATTAAAACATTGCTTCTCCTGACACTTAATTTTTAAGCTTTCCTGCCTTAGGCAGGCTCTTCATTCCTTGTATCTATTCATATGCAGGGCTTTAGTTGTGCCATAGCATGTCCAACAAGAATCTGTTTCTCATCTGCAGGGCTAAGAAGTCTAGTAAGTGCAATCTTCCCCTCTGCAAGAGACGTCCACTCCAGGTTTTCTGCCAATCTGCCTTCTAAGTAATTCCATTCTTTGAGGGATTTCCCCCCCACCTTTGTTTCTTTAATCAGACTTGGAAGGACACCATGAAGTGAACTGGGCAAAATCTTGGGTTCCATTTTTTGGGCGGCAAACTTTGCTGCACAGAGCCCAACTTCTCACATAACAACAGAGATAAGTTCACATGAGATCCCATCCACAAGAAGAATCTTGCTGTTCAGTTAAGTTTGGTTTCCTGTGGAGGCACTTGCATAGCTTTTGTGTGTTCTCTCTGCTGTGCACATTTGGAATGGAAATATTGTGAGGAGGGAGATTAAGATTGCCTAGCAACATCAGGGTGGAAGGGAGAGGAGGAACACCAAGCATTAAACCTTCTCTCCCATTCTGGAAGCAGCCTTCCAGTGCCTCCTATGAAATGGGCTGATTTGCTTTCCTCGAGCTGGCTGAGACCAGCATAAGCAGGAGGGCCATGTGTCTTGGTGCTCCAATTGCACAGGGACTTATGGAGGACCAACATAGGCACACACATACATATGGAGCAAAAGTGTTCAGTCCTGCTGCTGCTTCCATCTTTGCCCCAACCTGAGGGGAAGAAGCCTCTTTCAAATTCTCTGTGAAGAAAAGGAGAGGTGATGTGGTTTCTTTTCCCCTCTGGCTGGATGATTGCAGGAGAACATATACAACATAACTAGAGAACAGAGACTCCTTCCTCTCCCCATGTAGTCCAGTCCTGGTTTTCCCGTTGTGCCCAACATGTGTGTGATTGAGGCAAAGCCAATTGCCAGAGAGGGAGGTGGGTTCTGCATACATGCTATTGGCTGCTATGGCTTGGGATGGTTGTAGTTGTAGTCCAGCAACAGCTGAAGGGCTGAAGTTATGCAGTTCTGAAATATACAGTTAAAATGAGAGAAAGAAAACTGATTCACTGCATTCTTTCTTTCTTAGGCCCATGCCAAAGTCTGGCATCTTTACAACGATCATTTCCGTCCTACTCAAAGAGGTCAAATCTCCATTGCCTTAAGTTCTCACTGGATAAAACCTCGACGTATGACTGAAAACGATATACAAGAATGTCAGAAATCTCTAGATTTTGTGCTAGGCTGGTTTGCAAAACCTATATTTATTGATGGAGACTACCCCCAGAGCATGAAGAGTAATCTTTCCTCCATGCTGCCAGAGTTCACTGAAGCAGAAAAGAAGCTCATCAGGGGGACAGCTGACTTCTTTGCTCTTTGTTTTGGACCCACATTGAGTTATGATCTTGTGGATCCTGACATGAAATTCCAGCAGTCAGAAGGACTAAATCTAAGGCAGATCCTTTACTGGATAAGCAGTGAATATAACAAACCTCAGATCTTTGTTGTGGAGGGCAGCTGGTTTGTTTCTGGCAGGGTCGAGAGGCATGACTCCAAGTATGTGAACTATCTTAAATATTTAATTACGGACACTTTAAAAGGTAGGATTTTTTTTAATGATCTCATAATTATTGTTAAATATTATTCTCTTGTTCCTTAAATACAATTCTGCAAAAGCTATATGCCATTGGTATTGCAAAAATGTGTCCAAGTGCTCATTACAGAATGAGGTGCCAGAAAAATAGGATTTACTTTACTTACCTCTGTGGTTGCCAAGTGCATTCTAAGAAGTATGGATAATGTTGCTTTGGTCTAAAGCTGCTGTGCTGGCGCTGGGGGGAAAGTTATACTTGCATAATGTAACTCTGTGATGTTTGTGCATTTGGCTGTGTGTTTGCAGTGAATCACTCTAGGAAGAAGATATTCAATGATCAGTTTTAATGCTTCAGATAGCTGAGCAAATATTTGCTAGATAAGAATATATACCAGGTGTGTGAGAGACAGAGAGATGGGAGGCTTGCTTTCTGGCACTGATCTTCTTGGATGTCCTATCAGACTTCAAGAATTCATTTTCCAGTTTAAAGAAATGGAAATAACTATTACTGGAGCCTTATTCTGCTTTCACAGCAATTTTACAAAACTGTGTTTCAGTCACACATGTCCCTCTTTATAATGATATGAAAAGGGAGCTTTGATAAATGTTAGATGCAACTTTCCTTTTTAAAATACCAGCTGTCACACATGTTCTATTTGAAAGGAAAATTGAATTTACCTCATGCCTGTGTCCATTTTTATTCTAAAATCATTTTAGTGGAAGACAAAATAGTGAGATTATAACTTTTTATAGCTCAACATTTACTGGCTGCAAACTGTTTTCCCCACTTTCTAACAATTTTTAGTTCATATGGGCAGTAGTAGCAGTTGTGCCTGTGCTCCAGCACTGAGCTGCAACTCCTCCCTATGTGTGTGAGACTCCAGTTTCCAGTAGGGCAAAGCAGGTGGAAATGCGGAAGGAAATTTAGACCCAGACCAGGCTCACCCTTCCCAAGATCTTAATAGTATTGCCTCCTAATCCAAGTAGGAACAGTAGCAGGCCTGGCATGGGAGTTGCCAAAGGGGAGCCTTGATCTCAGAGTTGAGAGATCCCTGTTACTAGGAGGTGGATGAGCTCCAAGCTCATTCTCCTACCAACATCCCACTGTTGTAGCAGCCCCCAGGAAGAACTTGACCTAAGTGCCTGAGCTGAAAGAGCAGCAAAGAGTTACTGGGGCCATGTGGAACAGAGTTACAGGAAAGCCCTGTCCAGTTGTGTGAGTTTTCCAGGAAAAAATCCCATTCAGTTTTTTTCACAGGCATTTTTTTCTCCCCCGCCTCCCCCAAAATGTTTACTATGTAACTATCTGATTTGGCATGTTGTTTGTACAAATGTGGGCTTAAAAATTTTCTGCAGAGAAATTTAGTACTGGAAAATTTTCTGCCTTGCATTAGTGGCTCCAACTATGCTGCTTGCATACATTAGGCCGGACCTCGACATTTTTCTTTGGATCTAGTAGCCAGCCCAAAAGCTTAGGAGCCAGACAGTGGATGTTTGACCAGATGACTAGATTTAGTGACAGACCTCCTGGAGGAAGAGGGTCAATGGGCTTCTCTTTATCCTCTTTACAAAAAACACAATTAGAACAGAAATACCGCTTACTGGGTCAAATACAGATTTTATTAGATAACTCTACCTCTGAATATCCTAGTATAGGTGCCACAGTTAAATTTTTAGGCATGTGGCTCCCTGGTACCTGGGATTTGTCAAGCCCCGAATTAGACTAAGTCAGGAGGTTTTGCAGTGAGCACTGCTGTCCCGATGGTTGGAATCGAGATAACAGTAGACTATTCTCACTCAGAAAACAAAGGGTTAACTAGTATGTTTACATGTAACTAACTCCTATAGGGAAGGGGGGAGTTTGTCTAGCAACTGGGGATATCAGATTTTTATGATAAACTAATTGAATGTTTGCATTCCAGCTTCCAGACCCCTCCCCACCTCCCATTTATATGTACCTCAGCTCTCTCACCTAGCAAGTTTAGCTTCTACTTAGATTTTTCTTAAAAAATTAAGAGTAAAGTTTAGTTGCAGTTTTCACTCATGACTGTCTGAATCATTCAAAGCCAACTCTGCTAGCACAGATGATAACAGATCAAAAGAGAAAGGGAGGGGACTTGAGATCTTGCTTTATGATCTTAGTGCAGTTTTGCTGGACGCAGGTACAGCAGTATCTTTCCGATCTATATCCTGCATTTCAAGGGACTTGTAACCAGGTTACCATTTAAAGTGATTGTAGGAACAGCTATTCACACAAACACATGAACTAGTGTACAGTCATAATGGCTGAATACTGGCATCGCAGTTTGAAATCGCCGAGAAAGATATTTAAGCCATCATATTTTCTGGAAGACAAATATAACTGTAGCAATATTTGCCGTGTAGCATACCTGGAGAAATTAGATCATTCTGTGTTTGTTTCTCTTCAGCTATCAGATATGATGGAGTTACTGTCATTGGGTACACGGCTTGGTCTCTCATGGATGGCTTCGAATGGCTCAAAGGCTACAATATTCGCCGGGGTTTATTTTACGTTGACTTTCGCAGTCATGAAAAAAAATTGTTGCCAAAATCTTCAGCATTTTTCTACCAAAAGCTTATATTGAAAAACGGCTTCCCCCCAGTACCAGAAAACGAGCCTGTAGAAGGGACTTTCCCTTGTAATTTTGCTTGGGGAGTTACTGAAAATCGACTTCAGGTAATTTAAATAATTCCCTAACCTTCCCTTAGTGCAGGCAAATAATATGCTTGCCTCTGTTTCATTATGGAACATATTTTATAGTTGCTTCCTCTGACAAAATACCACAGTTTGGACTAGTTCAGGCATTACATTCTGAGGACAACTCTCAATGTAGTATGAGTCTTGGGTTATTTATCTCTCTCTCCTTGTTTGTTTTACTTGTTTTATTTTTATTTAGTTAGGGGAATCCTATAGCACCCTTAAAAAAAAATCCCAAGGAGGTGGTTTACAAGTAAAACAGCAAAAGAATAACCATCAGTCGTCACTTAAAGCACAACTATTAGAACAGCAATTAAAAACTGACATCTAAAAACTGAAACTTTAAAAGGATTGGGAGAAGAAAGAAATCTTAACTCTAGCCAGGTGATTAAAAAACAATCTCTGTTCTTTCCAGGAACAGATCAGGTGGCCATGGAGATGTCACATTCAGATAAATGTGTGATAGCCTATTTTAACCCTTGCCTCTCCCTTTTTCTCTTTGTTGTCTCCTCTACTGTTAAAACGCCAAATGTAAGCCTGATGCAAGCGTTTTTTCTTTCTTAAGCTACCCTGTAAAGTGACATGTACAGATATGAGAAATATAAACAATTAATTGGTGGTTTTGTTTGTGCACTGATGAGGAGAGAGTGTGGGATGTGCAAAAGGTCAAGCCAAGATATACCATTCTCAGAGTTTTCTCACAATCAGGCCTGTTAGAAGCACGTGTATGCCATTAGTCAGGATTGTAGCCATTATTTTGAAGAAGTACTGTATCTTTTTTTTTTAACCTGGCATCTTACCTGGTGTACTGATATATAGGATAATTCTGCCATCCTTATCATCTTGGCTCCCAAATATCTTGAGATTCAAATAGAACTTCTACCTAGACTGGGACCAGTACCAGCTGCAAAGTGACCCAGTTAGCACAAGTGACTTCTAAGATTATTTTCAAATCCTGCAAATTTTCACTTTCAAAGGACACTGAAGCATTTTATGCTGCAGGACCATGATTAGTACTGTAGATGCGTCGTGGTGGAAAAACATTTCTGAAAGCATTTCCACAGTACTAGTGGAAATTCATGCTTTACTAGTCTACAAGGGATAATTCTCCAGAAAAGCTATTTCTCTTTGACATGCTCTTAAAAAAAAAAAATTCTCCTCTGTATTCACAGAACACTGAGATGTATGGAAGAAACAGCAGCTGATCATCAGCAACTGTTACAATTAGCTTAGGGACTGGTCCACATGACAGTGTTCAGGAAGAGAACCGGCCTCAGGGAGATCCTTTTGTTCTTTGGCACATATGTTTTGTATATTGTGCTAAAGCAAAAGAAGACACAGGAGTATAGCTGAGGTGAAAACATTGGGAAAGGAGGGGGACATCCTGAATTGCCTAAACATTCAACTCAGGAAAATAACCATCACCTATTAATGCAACATATCTAAAAATAAAAAGTTTCTATATGCCCTCCCTCACAAAATTAAAATATTGAAAAACCTTTGATTTAAGATAAGAGTTAAGGTGCTTGCAGTTTTCAGTTGTGCTCTAAAAAGCATGTAAATTGTAAGTTAAGGTGCTCACCTTAACTTCTGTGCTCTGTAAGCAGTAAAGAGTTCATACAGGCTCGTGCTAGCTTTACAAATTCGGCTCTTCATAAGTGCCTGGTATGAGTGGGGTGGGGGAAGAGTGAAAATTGTATGCACCTTAACTCTCATCTTAAACCAAAGGGGCTTTGATGTTATGTTATGAGGTTTTTATGGTATGTAATTGGAAGGAGAATTCTGCTTTAAGTGCCATATGAAATGTTTCTCACATTGCATAAATTTGAGGAAACTGCAAAATGTTGACAATTTCTGCACTTTCTGTGTTGGCAGCAGATACAACTGTTGTATATGACTGAGAGAGATGACTCCTAATGTATGCAAAAGAAACACAGCAAGCAAATAATAGCTGGCATCCTGGACGGGAAATTATTTAGCTTGCTTAATTAATTGTTTCCTCATTTGTAATAAGCTGAATCTACTTTCCTTCCTTTCTTTTCAGACAGATACAACACAATCCCAGTTCCGTGACTCTAATATTTATGTTTGGGATGTCCATCAAACCAAGAAGCTCATTAAAGTTGATGGAGTTAGTGCCTTAAAACGCAAGCCTCACTGTGTTGATTTTGCTGCTATCCGGCGCCAGATCTCTTTACTGCAGGACATGCACATCACACACTTTCATTTTTCGCTGATGTGGCATTTAATTCTCCCTCAAGGCAATGGGACTGAAATTAACCACACACTTCTGTTTTACTATCAATGTTTTGTGAGTGAACTTCTCAGAGTTAATATAACGCCTGTTGTTACTTTATGGCAACCCCTGGCTGAGCATCAAGGGCTTCCTCTTTCTTTAGCACAGCATGGAGGATGGGAGAACCCACGGACTGTAAAGGCCTTTGTTGAGTATGCTAGGCTTTGCTTTAAAAAGCTTGGCCAGCATGTCAAATTTTGGATCACAATGGATGAACCCAAGGTGGAGAAACTGACATACAAAGCAGTGCATAATCTACTGAGGGCCCATGCCAAAGCATGGCATCTATATGATAAACAATTCAGAAAGACTCAGAAAGGTAAAATATCTATTGCCTTGCAGGCTGACTGGGTTGAGCCAGCATCCTCCTTTTTTCAAACTGATGAAAATACAGCCAGACGAGTTCTTGAATTTTACATTGGATTGCTTGCTGAGCCAATCTTTGGAAGTGGTGACTATCCAGATGTAATGAGACAGTGGCTTCACCAAAGAAACATGGTAGATCTTCATGATTTCCAATTACCTTATTTCTCAGAAGTGGAAAGACAGCTTATCCGTGGTTCATTTGACTTCTTTGCCTTAAGTCACTACAATACAATGCTTGTGGACTCAGAAATTCAAGACAGTGCAACATATGATTACCGGCTTCATGCCCAAAGGTATATAGATATTACTTGGCTAAAATCAGCCAGAAGAACTCCAGTGGTGCCTTGGGGGTTGCGCAAGATTCTCAGTTGGGTTAAGAATAGGTATGGTGATATCCCAATTTATATCATTGCCAGTGGAATCGACGATGATCAGAATCAAGACAAGTTGAGAATATATTACCTAGAGAATTATATTAATGAAGCATTAAAAGGTAAGTGTCCTATGTACCTTATGCTTAAGTACCTCAGTATCCAAGTTACTCAGATTGTGTGTTTTCTGGAATAATGTGCATTATCTGAAAACCATTGTTACTAACTGAAAATCTCTTTTTAACAAAGACCTTGGTAGAGACTACTTTCTATCAGAGCTGGACTTGTTCATTTTGGCACCTAAGGCAAAATATCAACATGAAACACATATAAAGTACTGTGTATGAGCTTACCCATGCTCTGTTAGGGACTGGCTTCATCTCCTTCTGCATGCTACCTAACACTGTGACTTATTCACATGTTATGTTCAATTCACATACAATCTGTAGAGCTGCTTACACATTATAATTTAACTAATAGTCTTAACAAGAATCTCTCAGAAGGTAATTTAGCTTGGGATCCAGGAATAGAGGGAGGGGAAAGGGGATGAGGAGACTCAAAGAGGCAGATGGTTAATTTTACCTGTCCTTGGTCCGGTGGTGCATTCGGTGCACTTGCAGGTCGGTGTACTGGCAGGTCTCCTCCTCACAGGAAGAAGGAAGGATGAGGGGCAAATGGCAGGGTAAAGATACAAACAGATTCTAAAGCCATGTAGTTTGGTCAGTACTTATACTCAAAAAATATGCCTGGAAGCAATTCCCAAGCCATGCTCCCTCCCTGGAGGGGCAGAAACTCAGCTAGAACAATGAAGTTCATAGTTGCATGAACTGGTCAGTCTTGGGTGTGACTTGCCAAACAAAAGGCTTGTGGAAGTGTATGTGGAAATGAGAATAGCTAGACTTTATCTTTGTGATGGATATGACGCTCCAGGTGTAAAGATATACATTTTAAATTTTAATGGAATGCCTCCATTCTGGTCATTGGCAGCCAATTAAGGTATTGATGATAGGTTGGAAAATGCTTGCTCTTATCTGGGTTGCTGCAGAGAGTGCTGGTCATGCTATCTCTTTTGCGAAAAGGCAGTATTATTTCCCTTGTGGTGTTCCTGTGAGTTTGGTCTGCTTGCTGGCTGGTTGCCCTCTCTTGAGATAACGAGAGAGAGATGCTGGGGATGGTCCCTTGCAATCTTAACTATTGTCACCTTGGGGTACCCAGCCCGATTTTTTGTTCTTGCCAAGAGACCAGTATGAGTCTCTGCCAAATAATGGTGGGTGAAAAGTTCAGGATTCCATGAACTGAGGTGTCCAAAATGGAGACTCTTAAATACCCAGGGCCTAAGCTGTTTAGAACTTTATAGGTAATAACCAGCACCTTGTATTTTGGCCAGAAACCTATCGGCAGTCAGTATAGCTCTTTTAACACGGGAATAATATGATTTAAAGTATGATTTAAAGTATAGCATCATTTTAAATATGATGAGTTAAACAGCAGTAACAGTAACCATAAAAAACCAACTTACAGGCTGAATGGCAGCACATTCTTTTGGCTCCCTGCTCTAATCCTAAAACTCCCTTTGGTATAGTTATTCTCTTTTGTTTTTAAAATTATTTTTGGTTCTATGTTTGTATGAATAACTAGGGAGTATATTTGCTTAGTTTGGATTTGTTTGGCGCAAGATGGGTAAGAAAAAACGCCCTAGAGCCTCGTCTCTTTCTCCAGCTGAAACAGGACTGTGGAAAGAAGCTGGAACAAACAAGTATTGATAAATATTTGGCTCCAGATGCAAGTCTGTGTTCTACTCTGCCTCTACAAAACAGGTTTGTAGTGCTTGGAACCCCAGACATTTCTGCTGATGTTAATTGCTGCAATGAATCTATCAATTTGATTGAGCTTTCTGAAGGCAATAAAACTAAAGATAAAGCTAATGCCTCCATCTTGGCTGAAGCTGACTCTGTGAGCCAGTCACCACATGTGAAGGATCAAAGTACTATTTTATCTCGCTACTGTAAACTAACGGCAGACTCCTTGCATCTTATTCTACGAAGTTTAAACCAGTTGGAGTCCAAGTTTGTGGATATTGTTCGCTTGTTTTCCACTCTTCAAGATAAACTTGTGGATAATTTGGCAACGTCTAATGATTCCACTACAAAGGCAACAAGCATCAAGCCTACTAAGGAGTTGTTTGCAGATGAGAGATCTAAGTTAAAACAGGCTGTGCCTAAGTTTGTTTATCCCCCTGTGTCTGATAACTTGTTCAAGTGTACTTTACAACCAAATTGCATTTTCTTGACTATTTCTCATCTTCCTGAAAATTGGCACAGGTGGTCTAACAAGGTGGCCATTCTTGCCTCCTTGAATTCCTTACTTTGTTGCTCTGTTCAGAGGAGAGACCTTGTTAGATTTGAATTTCTACCTGCTGTTAATTATACTCAGCATCTTAAACTTACCTTTCAGAACAGCAGAATTCCTAATTTGCTTCTGCACTCTAGGGCAGTGTTATCCACGTATGGAATAAGTTTACAGCGATGTTTTATCAATTCCTTGATTACTTCACTGGTCTTTACAGCAGTTAAGCCACAGTTTTTGGCTCCACCCTCTTGCTCTGAAAATTCTACTGAGTCTTTCAAGAAAGGGTTTATTTTACATAATTCCCATGATCAAAGGTTGAATGCTTCTACTGAGGCTGCTTCAAAATGTAAATTGGCTAGTGACTTAGCTTTTTTGCATCCTGCTTTAGTTCTTAATTCTAACTCCCCTGAGCCTAAGCTTTCTCCTGATCTTATTGAAATCAGCTTTCAAAGTCCATTGAGGAGCTGCATTCTACTTCGTTTTCCCATTTACCATGGATACTGCAAACGATCTTGTTGATCTGAGTGTGGACAAAGCCTCTGGATGACCATCTGTGGGTCTTCTGAATTCTTCCTTTTTGCTTCAGGATATATCTCCAGTTTTTACATCTAACCTGAGCTTGAAATTACAACCTTGTGAGAGGCTTGGCTTTAGCAGTGAAGTGGTGGACTTGTGTAAGATGGCATTGCAGGACAGTGGTCAAATTTTGGAGGTCAAGGGGGCTGGACTATCTAGTGACTTTCATCCTGAAGTTATCCATGCCCATTGCCATTCTTCTGCGTCTAGACCATCTTCTCCTGCTGGATTAAATTGACTGATGCAGTCATCATTTTCCCTTTCTTTATTAGTCTGGAATGTTGGGACACTTAAATTTCTGAAAAACTTATTCAGAAATTTAGTAATGGCAAAGCCCCTGGTAGTGATAACATTTCTATTGAGGCTATCAGAGTGAATCTTGATTGGTGGGTCCCCATTTTAGCCTCGCTATTTACCTATATAGATACAACTGCTAACATACCCAGCGATTGGGGCCTTGCTATAATAATTCCTCTTATAAAAAAGGTAGGCGTGTGGACCCAGCCAACTATCGTCCCATTAGCTTACTTAATGTTATTAGTAAAATTTACTCGAGGCATCTTTTGATAAAACTTCTAGACTGGATTGAGGCAAATAACATTTTAGCTATCGAGCAGGCAGGCTTTCGAGGGTCGTTCCACCACGGAACATGCTTTTACCCTTCAATTTCTGGCAGAGAAGTATTCTAGGTTCCCAGGTTCAGCACTTTATGTAGCATTTATTGATCTTAAAGCTGCATTTGATTCAGTTTCTAGAGAGAGACTGTGGTCTAAACTGGAAGCCCTTGGAATAGATAAAAGATTACTCAAACTTATTGTTAGTCTGCATAAGCATACTTATTTGAAAGTTCGTTATGTCCCAACTGGACAGTTAACATCGGAAATTCCAACTTTTAGAGGAGTACGTCAGGGCTGTATACTTGCTCCTATTTTGTTCAACATCTAGGTTAATTCTGTGGTTACTTGTTTGTCCACCCTCTCTATTCATCCACCAAAGTTAGCTGATAGGCACGTCTCCATATTATTATATGCGGATGACATGGCTATTATGTCGCAGACACCTGTAGGCCTTAAGCGTGCCCTAAGACTCTTCTCATCATTTTGTAACCAAGAGTCTGTTGAAATAAATTATAGTAAGACTAAAGTCTTAGTGTTCTCCAAGCGAGCTAGGCGTTATAATTGGTCCATACAAGGAAACAAGATTGAGCAGGTTAATTCCTTTAAATATCTAGGAATTACGTTTCACTCTGTTGGCCCTAGAAATGCCAATTTTAACTCCATCAGACAGTCTGCTCAAATGGTTGTAAATAAGATCAAATCTTATCATTTTACACATGGTGCTGCTTTTATACCTGCGACAGTGAGACTTTATACAGCCAAAGTACTGCCTTTGCTCTTATATGGAGCCCAACTGGGACCTGCAAGTAATTTTGCCCTACTGGAGGCTATCCAGACTAAGTTTATTAGATGCATTTTGCAAGTTCTGTGTTGTGTTCCAAATGCTGTCATCAGAAGAGAAGTTGGTCTTATTAGGTTGGAATCCTTATACTGGTGCTGTATTTTTTGATTTTGGTTAAAATTGAGTTTTGGACAGGTGGTTTAGCCTCTTTGGCTATGAATGGTGGTTTTAATTCGAGCTGGAAACGAGCTGTGTTGAGTAAATTTTCTTTTTTTGGCCTCTCCATAGAGGATTTGCATACTGTAGGAATTGAGCAAGCCAGGAAGTTAGTTAAGCAACGTGTCCTGTATATAGAAGTCCAACAAGAAGGTGCATGGCTCAAGCAGGGTTTATACTTAGGGAGTCAAGCTATTAATCTTAAGCCAGCTAAGTACTTTGATGTGGTGCTTGTCCCTAAATTTAGACGAGCCCTCACTTTAGCACGTTTAAATGTTCTTCCTACAGCAGTATTGGATGGCAGGTTTAAGGGAGTTCCACTATTTTTATGACTTTGCCCATGTGGCAAAGGGGTTATAGGATCCACCTCGCATGTTATTCTTTATTGTGATTTTTATAGGGAACCCCGTTTAAGACTTTTATCTCCTATGTTAGACAATTTGCCTGGCCAGTCTGATGAATTTTATTTAAATTAACTTTTAACTAATGAGGACACTGATATTATTTCTGTTATGGCCAGGTTTTGTTATATTATTTGTCAAATACGTACTGGTTTATTGTAAATGTTTGCTGGTCAATGACCGAATAAACTTATAACTAACTTCCAAGATGACCCAGAGACCAACTTAGCAGCTGCATTCTGTACCAACTGTAGTTTCCAGACTATGTACAAAGGCAGCCCCACATAGAGCACATTACAGTAGTTCAGTCTAGCGGTTAGCAGCATATGTAACACCATTCTGAGGTCATTCATCTCAAGAAACAGGCACAGCTGGTGTATCAGCTGAAGCTGATAGATAGCAGCTCTGGCCATTGCTTCAAACTGGGACACCAGGGAAAGGTGTGCATCCAGGAGTACTTCCAGACTGTGTACCTGTTCCTTCTGGGGGAGCATCACCCCATCAAAAACTGGCAGATCAAAATAATCTCCCGAGTTCTGACCCTGAACAATAAGTACCTTCGTTTTATTTAGATTCAGCCTCAGTTTGTTATCCCTCATCCAGCCCATCACTGCCTCCAGGCAGGCATTTTAGGGAAGTTATGGCTTCTCCCAATGAGGTTGACATAGAGAAATAGATTTGGGTGTCATCAGCATATTGATAACACCCTGCACCAAATTTCCTGATGATCTCTCCCAGCGACAGAGAGAACATTGGAGGCAATATGGAGCCCTGAAGGACACAATACGAAAGTTCAGATTTTGAAGAACAACAGAATCCAAGAGACACCATTTGGAATCTGCCCGTGAAGTAGGAGTGGAACCACCACAAGGCAGTGCCTCCCACCTCCAAACCCTTCAGACATTCCAGAAGGATACTGTGGTCAATAGTATTGAAGGCCGTCGAGATATCCAAAAGGACCAACAGGGTCACATTTCCTCTGTCAGTTCCTAGTTGGAGATCATCCATCAGGCTGACCAAGGCAGTCTCCACTCCATAGCCCACCCGAAAGCCAATTTCCTCCAAGACTGCTTGGAGCTGGGAGGCCACTGCCTTCTCAATCACCTTGCCCAGCCACGGAAGTTTGGAGGCAGGCCTGTAGTTGCTTAACTCCAAGGGATCCAAGGCAGGCTTCTTCAGAAGCGGTCTAATGATTGTCTACTTGAGACAAGGAGAAATCCTGCCCTCCCTCAGAGAACCATTTATAATTGCTATCTGGCCCTCTACAACAGCCTCCCTACCTGATACTATAAGCCATGTTGGGCAAGGATCAAGAGGGCAGGAGGTAGGCTGCACCATTCCAAACAACTTGTCTACAGTCTCCAGAGTCATAAACTGAAACTTATCCTGGGCCACCACATAAGAGGAGCTGCTGGACACCTCGGCATCAGGCACTGTAACAATTGTGGAGTTTGAATCTAAGTCGGCCAGGATAAGAGATATTTTGTCCACAAAAAACTCATTTAAAACATCACGACGAGTAATCATTGGTTCTAAGTACTGGTTCAAGGGGGAAGGGGCATTCATTAGACCCTTCACAACCCTGGACAACTCCGCCGGATGTGAACTTGCCAGTTTCGAAGCGGGTTGGAGAGGACACTTAGGAGCCTTTGTGTCCACTGCCCCGGTGAGTTGACTCTTCAAATTGTTCATTGGGGAGTCAACAGGGTCACTGGCAGAGCGAACTCTAAATCTCTCCAAGGCTTTTTGGAATCTTCTTGGATCAAATAAGGGATCAAAGAAGGGTTGGCCCACCCTTCTTGGGTGGACCAACCTAATGGGCACCTCGCCTCTGCGGAGTTGGAACATGATCGTGAGTCCAACCTTATCCAGATGGTGGTACGTCCATGACAATGGGAGAAATCACTGGAGTCCCTACCCATGGAACACCACCCTGATCAGAGTGAAAGACCAGGTCAAGCTTGTGACCAGCAATGTGCGTTGGTCCCGAGACCACTTGGGATGGGCCCGTAGTTGTCATGGCCACTATGAACTCCTGAGCTGTCCTGGGCAAATTGGTGTCAAAGTGAACATTGAAGTCCACCACTACCACAAGCCTGGGAGACTCCAATGCGAAGCACTACACCCAGTCTGCCAGCTCTGTTAGGGACTGGGTTCAGCAGCAGAGTGATTGGTATACCAACAGAAGTCCCAGTCTATCCCTGGTACCCAAACTTAAGTACACACATTCAATATGGTCAGACACTTTGACAGGGATTCTGGCAAGGGAGATGTTCTTCTTCTAGACCACAGCCACTCCACCTCCCTGCCCATGCCCCCTCCTCTGCTCCTCAACAGAGTACCCTGGAGGGAGAAGCTGGGACCAGACCGAGCCACTAGCCTCCCCCAACCTAGTCTCTGAGTCTGCCCCTTCACCCAGAATCAGATAATGGATTATTTCAGGTTTATTCTGGACCAACCTGGTGTTACAAAGGAGCAAGATGAGGCTCTGTGGGTGGTTGGCACTGCTCCCCAAGGTCAAAGAGCTGGCAGGACAGCCAGAAGGGGAAACGTCTATTGAGTTTCCGATTTCCCTTCCCCTGCAACAGCCCGCTGACCTGCCAACATTACTTCTTCTAGTCCCCACCACCACCGGAATAGCTGCTCCATAATCATTAGATATGTCCCCGTCTCCAGACAAACCCAGACACATTAAAACTAAACTCGCCTAGGATTTAAAACATAAGCCGAATTAAAATTACCCACCCACCACTGTCACACCCATGAAGGATCAAGAACCAGGCAGCTTGGCCCTCGCCTTAGTTATCCCCCGATGTGGCTCTCCCAAAGGGGTGACCCCCTTTGGCGTCTCCACCTTGGTGGTGACCCCGCTGGTGGCAGGCCCGCTGCCACAGGCAGCATTCCTATAAAAGGCCCAGAGCTGGGCAGATGGTACCAGCAACTGCTGAGTCACTCCTGGCCCCACTCCAACACACAATCCCCACAGATGTTCAGCAGGGTCAGCAGGCCGCAGTTGCACAGGGGAGGCAAGTAGCAGCAGAAGGAGCAAACAGCACACACAGGCTCTCGCCCTGGGCAGCATTGAATGGGAAGCAGATGGTCTCTTCCTTTCCTCTGCTGGACTTCTGGCTTGTTGCTCAGAGCATCTGCATCCATATTTGGACATGTGGGAGGGCATTACAACAGACAATTGGGTTCTGACCATCATAAGTCTTGGCTATTGGGTAGAGTTTCTGGCACGTCCTCCAAATGCTGGATGCAAACCACACTTCTGACAAAGATGCTTTGGGATGAGGTGCATGCTTTATTTTAAAAAGGAGCCATAGAACCAGTGACTTCCCATCTAACAGATTTCCCCTTTACTTTGGCAACCCAAAGAGGGATGGCCCACCATGGACCTTAGATATTTGAACACATTCATCACCTATAAAAGGTTTTGCATGCTCACTGTGTTGGAGATTCTGCCTTTGCTTGTACAGGAAATGTGGTTCACCTCCACAGATTTGGAGGATGTGTACTACCACATTACAATCTTCCCACAGCACAGGAAATACCTGCATTTTCAAATAGGCCCCCAGAAGTTCCAATTCCAAGCCATACCATTCAGCTTGTTTTTGGCTCAGAGAGTATACCCTTCACAGTATTATTAAAAAACAACTAAAAACACATTTTTTTTAAAAAAAGAGGCTTTTAAATATTCCAGCTTTGGTTCTATCTGGTAGATTCTTTAGTCTTTAATTTTTAGTTTTTATAATTCTCAATTTTTAGGTTTTTAAATAATTCTTAATTTGGAACTTCTGGTTGTGATTTTAGCCTGATTTTTATTTGTTTACGTAATTTGTTTAGTGGTATTAGTTTTATTTTACATTGTATCTATTTTATTGTTGTGAGCCACCCTGAGCAGTAGTGTACTGGAGGACCAGTCTATACATATTTTAAATAAATAAATAAGTAAATGGTGGTAGTAATTGCACACCTTCAAGAACTCAGTATCCAAATGTTCCTCTAATTGGATGATTGGCTCTTGGTGGTGCAGTCTCATGCTACCTTGCACAAGGATCTTGCCCTGGCTCTAGATTTACTCCGGTGCCTGTGTTTTAAGATTAACTACAAAAAGTCTCAAATGCAATCAACCCTTGTCAGTTTTTAGGGACAATTTTTGACTCTACTCAAATCTCCTTTTACCTTCCACCGGAGAAGATGGCTCACATAAAAGATTTGGCTGCCTCCCTCCGAGGAAGTCCTCTGCAACAGGCAAGGGACATCTAACTCATGTTAGGCCTCATTCCTTTGACTACTGCCACCCTACCTCTCACTTGGTTATGCATGCACCAACTCAACATTGGTTCATAAACATGTCATGAGAGTTCAGAGGAAGGCATCCATTATAGGCTAAGACTATTTTATTGTGTAACAGGAAGAGACAGGTTCAACAAGAAGTAGTGGCAGGAAGTGCCACCTACTGGCTGGTCATATTACAGCCTTTGATCCCCAACAGGACACTCAGCACAAAATTTTCCTTGTCCCCTCTGGGGTTAGCTGATCCCTTCTGTGGTGGACCTCTTGGACCAAGCTCTCCCAGATCAAACCGTTGCTAGACCCTCCTGTATTTCTTAACACAGATGCATTGGACACTGGATGGGGTATCCATCTTGGGGACATGCAGGTAAATGGCTGATGGTCCCTTCGAGAGGTCATCCATCATATAAACTACTTGGAACTAAACTTGGTGGTACCTTTCCTCCTTGATATACATTCCAACTGTACTTCTATTATTGTGATTTTAAATAAGTTCCATGATTTCAGGAATTATTTGACCCCCCTGACTTTTCCTTTCAGCTTCCTTTTTACCAGTTCCCTCATTTTTGAGAAGTTGCCTCTTCTGAAGTCCAATGCGTCTGTGTTGGACTTCCTCAACAATGCTCTGCTCATATATAGAGGCCAGCTGGCCTCTCAGCTCCAGGCAATTTTGGATGATGCAGATTATCTAGACTCATTTCAAACTGGCTTTTGTATGGGCTATGGGGTCGAGACTGCCTTGGTTGGCCTGATGGATGATCTCCAACTGGCTATCGACAGAGGGAGTGTGATTCTGCTGATCTTTTTGGATCTCTCTGCGGCTGTCGATACCATCATCTATGGCATCCTTTTGGACCGCCTGAGGGAGGTCCTACATCTCTGGTATATTCCAGATGGTGTCGCTTGGAGACTGTTATTCTGCTAAGTGAGAACTGAAGTGTGGAGTCCCACAAGGTTCCATACTGTTTCCAATGCTTTTTAACATCTACATGAAACCGCTGGGAGAAATCATCAGGAGGCCTGGTGCTGGGTGCTATTAGTATGCTGATGACATCCAGATTTACTTCTCCATGCTGACCTCATCAGGAAATAGCATATCTTCCCTAAATGCTTGCCTGGAGGAAGTAACGGGCTGGATGAGGGATAACAAACTGTAGTTGAATCCAAATAAGACGGAGGTACTGACTGGGGGTGGGCAGGACCTGAGAGATGGCTTAGATCTGCCTATTCTGGATGGGGTTATACTCCCCCTGAAAGACCAGATACGTAGCTTGGGAGTGCTCCTAGACCCAAAGCTCTCTGTGGTTTCTCAGGTTGAGGCAGTGGCCAGGAGTGCTTTTTATCAGCTTCGGTTGATACGTTAGCTACGTCCATGTCTAGAGGTGAATGACCTTAAAACAGTGATACATATGCTGGTAAACTTCAGGCATGATGACTATAATGTGCTCTATGTGGGGCTGCCTTTGTACGTAGTCTGGAAACTACAATTGGTACAGAATGCGGCAGCCAGATTGGTCTCTGGGACGACACGAAGGGACCACATAACACCGGTTCTAAAGGAACTGCACTGGCTGCCAATATGTTTCTGAGTGAAATACAAAGTGCTGGTTATTACCTATAAAGTCCTTAATGGCTTGGGTCCAGGCTTTTTGAGAGAGCACTTCTTTTGTTATAATCCGGTTATGGTTGCCACCAGCTTGTTTTGTGGCAACCCAGAACCGGGCTTTCTCTGTGGCTGCTCAGGGCTTTGTAATAAGCTTCCTGCTGAAATAAGAGCATCTCCTTCTCTGTTTGTTTTCAGGAAGAACCTCAAGATCCTCTCTCAGTTCTCTCAGGCTTTTAATTAGAATTTTAATAATTTAAAAAACTTGTTTTAATAACTTTATTATATTGTTTTTATTGTCATGTATTTTAATTTGTGACTTTTACATATTTTCAATTTTTGCACCACCTTGAGATATGCATATCAGGCAGTATACAAGCTGAATTGGATCACACTATGGTCACTGTTCCCCAATAGTTCTACAACTCTGACATCTTGCACCAGGGCCTGGGCACCACTCTGCATTAAGTCCAAGGTTGCCTTCTCTCTGATTAGTTCTGCAACCATCCGTTCTAAGGCACAGTCATTTAGCAAGTCTAGAAATTTGGCTTCTCTGTCAATATCCGCATATGAATTTGCCCAGTCTATGTGCAGTCACCCATTATTAGATCTCTGTCTCTGATTTACTTCTCCAACTCAAGGTCACTCTCAGCGTTTTGATCTGGAGGGCAATAGCACATCCCTAGTAACACAGTCCCTTAAAGCAAACATTGTGCCTTTAGAAATCCATCCCCCACCACCAACATTACAATGGATACCTTTCTGAAGCCTCCATGACTGATTTGAGCCATGAACACGGACATTCTTGTTAGGCCTGGAAATGCACTGAAAAAAATTGTTGTAGGCCCCTATTTGTGTCTAATGCTGGAAATGGTGGCCTCATGCCTATCAGTTTTGGGGAAAAGGACCACTCACAGACGAGATAGTGGTTTCTGCATACTAAGAAGACTTCCTGGGCATGAAGAATTAGTACATTAAAACACCGCCCCTAAATGGCCCAGTGAGGACTGAACATACTCAATAGCCCCCAGGAGTCACAGAATGTGTTAGCAGCTGAGTGTCAGGTAAAGGAAGAAAGGGTGGAAATGGGGGGGGGGGATAGTTCACAGTATTCTGGAGAGGGATTGGGTTCAGTGGGATGCATGTCATGAATTTAAAATTTTCCCTTTGTGCATTGTATAGTGATGTTTCAGAAGAAGGAAAGGAAAAAACGATTCCCTTGCTCATTGTTTAGAACCTTTCATTCTATGTAGAATTAAAGCACTTAGTTTTGGGGCTAGCAGCAAGCCTTGAACTTGAGCTCATCACTGAAATATGACACAAGCGACGGAAAGTTTTAGGAGGGTCCTGAAACTTCATCACAAACTATACCATTGAGGTGTCCCTGTGTGTCACTCACTGCAACTGTATGCAATTTGGTTTAAATAAGTTACGTAGACAGTCCACAGATTAGCCCACTTGCACCTCAGATGTTCCCATGGTCACCATCTTGAATTGGAGTGGATGGCATCACCACACACCATACCATTTGGGCATCCCTATGTGTTCCTACAGCTGTAGCAAATTTGGTTCAAATCGGTTAAGCAGTTCACAAGTTAGCCCACTTGCACCACAAAAGTTTATACATCCGCCATCTTGGATCAGGGTGGATGACATCATCACAATCTAACCCGTTGAGGTGTCCCTACTTGTCCCTACAACTGTAGCCGATTTGGTTCATATTGGTCCAGGCGTTGCGAAGTTGATGGAGTGGGGTGGACACACAGACACACACACAGAATGCTGGGTGATCTCATAAGCCTACTGGAACGTAGGCTAAAAAGGTGTTCTCTGTGAGTCCTCAGAAAGTCCCTCTGTAAATCCTGGAGGCTTCTGTTTCAGGCTGACTGGAATCTGAGCATGAATATACTCCTTAATTGCTGGGATACCCTTGTGATATTTTGTTATGGGTCCCCACATCAATTTCCCTAATTCTCAACAGCAGAATATTTACAATTAAATAGATGTCTTTTCCTCTGGCTTCCTCACAACAGTGACGTAGAATCCATTAGCTCATGTAGGCCTCTAAAAGACACAAGTTTGTGTGAGAGAGAGAGACGGACAGACCAACAGACTTTGCACCTGATGAGAACATGAAGAAGAAGCAGTTAGAGTAGCAGATCAACATTAATTTAAAAATCTAGCTCAACTGGATTTTCCTCAGATATATTTACTCATATTAGGACTTTACAGAGAGCTTTCAGTGACATTACAGGGCCAGCAAATTGCACGACTTCATGCAGTTGATCCAGCAGAACATGGTACCTTTTAGTTTATCCTCACAACAACCCTATGAGGTAGGCTGGGCTGAGGGATAAGTGACAGACTCAGAGTCACCCAGTGAGTTTCATGGCTGAGTGGGAATTTGAACTTGGATCTCCTCAGTCCTAGGCCAACACTCTAACTAGAATACCACACTCTGTTTAGACATTATATTGTACCCGAGTTCAGATTCTGTATACACATATTTGCTTTTGTGTGGCTGACTGTACCTGTTTCACTTTTAAAAAATGTACCTGGGTACAGATCCCTTGAATGCATGGTACAGATAGGAAGTGCACTGCCACACCTGCCTTCAACACAACATGTGAATAATTCTACCTGAGTACAGATCTGTACCTTTTATACTATACACAGATTCTATGAGTGTTGAACATCATGTGTGAATATGGCTAGAGTGTCACTGTCAAGTGCTTTCTTGACAGTGTGCCTGAATACAATCCTGGGCATATTTATTAAATAGTATATTTCGCTATGTTCAATGGTGCTTACGCCCAGGTGTGTGTGTGTGTGTGTGTGTGTGTGTGTGTGTAGGACTGCAGCCTTCGGCTTCAAAATACAGTGGTGTACAGAACTGTTGTTTAATTAAATGCAACATTAATTTTGTGTTTCTTCCTCTTCTCTTTTTCTGTTTTGCAGCCTATACCTTGGATAATGTCAACCTCTGTGGCTATTTTGTCTATTCTTTGAGTGATAGGAGTGATTCTAGATCATACGGCCTTTATCATTATGCTCTGAACAAGTATGAGGCAAAGGCCTCCATGCAGCATTATAGACAGATAATTGACAATAACACCTTCCCTGGCCCAGAAAACCCTGACCTGCTTTGCCTTGAGGAACTTGACCTCTGCCCTGAATGTGGTTCCTCCCAACCCAGAAGATCTTTGCTTGCATTCATAGCTTTTATATCATTTGCTGTTATTGTTACTGTATTTCTGATTGTGAACGACTCCAGGAGAATTAATAGAAGGTCTAAATAGTATTTGCCTGTTGCTTTTTGCACTTTTGCCTGCATTACTTGGGAGAGCTGGAAGTTATTATACACCACATTGTGATTACTGTTGCACTATGATGCCATTTATGCTGCAGAGCACTAAAAATGGAAAGGGACTGTGTCCATGGAGTACAACTCCTTTCTGTGTTAGCACTTTTGGTTTGCAGGAGGTCATACCTTGCTGGTGGTGTTTGCCCTTCTCCCAGATAAGTGCCCTGGTCAACAAAAGGAGATCCGTGGGCAGAAGAATGCCTTGCTGATGTAGATGTTTATCTGATTGTGCATCTAAAACTGCACTGAGATGCTAATCTGGTCCTCACTGGACAGATTGGATACACGTTTTGGTGAAGAATGGGGAGACCATTCCCATTTGAGGCCCATAGTTATGTATGACTAGAGATTGATCACAGTCAGTATTTTGATACTTTGGCTTTCTTCTTCTGATTGTCTGTGGCTCTCAAAAAGCCCCTTTTTCTTTTAATGTCTCAAAAGTTATATATTGAAGTTATTCCCACAGAGCCAGACTACATCTAATCTTATGACTCTTACTGGGGCTGACATGCTTGTTTTTTTTAACTCCATGAATAGCTGTGGGAGGGCCCAATCCAGACTGGAGCCATTGCATGGGGGAAAGGATTCTAATCTTTTGCTGTGTCATGATCCTAATCTGGATTGGGCCTTTTGTGCCTGCTGTATTCTGGGAGGGAAGCTGCCTTGGCAGAGCCCTAATAACAGGCACACTGTGACATGTAGTTTGGCCCTCAGGGATACACTTGTCTTTTGGATAGAATGGTTGAGGATAAGCATCTGGCTGCCAAATTCTCAGGATTAAACAAAGTTTTCTCTCTCAGGCTCTGGACTCTCAGGCTCTGATCATACCAACAATTGATTCAGTGGCTTCATACATTTTTCACACCCAAAGTGAAAAGTCAGACTGATGGTCCTTGTCTGTGGTGGAGGAAATATAAAAGCAAATTATAAAGATGAATATTGGATACAGAAGCAGAGCACTTCCTCTGGTACTCTTATCTAGACATTGTGCTGTGGCCAAACCATCCCTGAATTAATTTTTGAGAAGACAACTAAAATGAAAATAAGTAAAATAGAGAACTGCATTTTCCAAAAGAAAAGTGAGAGTGTTGTGTTCAAAGAGAAGTGGATCGAGTGAGGAGATGTGATTCTGGTCTTGGTTTAATTTGATGCTGATTTGTTGGTAGAAGAGGGGACAGCTGACAGGACCATGCGACTGCTTGCTTTTCTCTTCTTTTGTTTGCTTGGTGTTACTGCCTTATTAATGGGTTGTGACCTGCTGCATTTTCCTATATTGGACCTGAGAGAATTTCATTCTGTTAGGAAACCAGTAAAGCAGCTTCTGGCAGTGGGGCTGGTCTCAGACAATAAGGGTAAGTGACAGTTGAGAAGATGTAAAAGATCATCAGCTTTCAGCAAAGAAGAAAGGTTAGTAAAAGTGTAAGAACTGTTGAAATGTATTAAAGTAGATAATTAAAGTAATGGAGAAGCAACCAGCAACTTTAGATTATTCAGAAACCCATTTTTCTAGAGATAAATCCAAATAACTGCTAGCTTTTAAGTTTTAAAAATGCCCTTTCTGTATTTCCCCCAGTAACCTTTTGCACAACCTTAGATATCTTTTTAATCTAGCACTAGGCCTGTGCATGCTCATAATGGTCAGATTCATTTCAATCTGACAGGGAGATTGTTGGAGGGACTGACATGACCGCCCCTGCCCCCATGGTGAGGTTTGGTCAAACTGTGTTGAAATCCAACAGTTTCCCACCATTCAGTCTGACACCCCTGCCCTTCTCTTGTCTTCCTCTGTCCTTTCCCTGTTCACCTCCCTTGCCTGGAACCTGGTTGGGTGCAAGAAACAGCAGGCACAGTGAGTTTTTCACTCCACTCCCTGCCCAGTGGAGCCAGCCATGGCTTTTATTTTAAAAGGAATCTCTCCTCCACCCCGTAAGCTCCTTATAGATCCCCACAGTTGCAGGGGATTGTGGGGATCATAATTCTTACAAAGGATGCAGTCATGGTTGTAAGAAGGCTCATGCATTTCAATGCACAGAAGTTCCTAGCACATTTTTCTACTAATGCAGAAAACTTTGAAAGCAAATATAGTTGGGCTTAATGCTGCAGAGATGTCTTTCCAAGGTTTTTATTGACATACAATGTTAAAAAATCATATGGACAAATTAATGGGAAAATGCATTCTGAAATAATAGGGAATTTGGTTAATTGTATTAAATGTCAGTCTGTGTGTTATGTAAAATTTGTGTGTGAAATTGGTTGATTTTTATTTGGAAATAAGAATGTGTTTGTTTCTTCCTAGTACATATGTAGAGTATAATTAATATACCTTTTAGCCCTAGACGCTCAGCAAACCTATATGCACTAATAGTATGCACATATGGTTACAATAAATTTAAAAAAATCTGGATAGATGATAAGCAGCCGTTAGCTATCTATCAATTTTTGCAGAATAAATTTTCATTTTTGTGTTTGCCGTTTCTTTGTTTACCTCACCTCATATGGACTGTAGACAGATTATCCACACATGTTCAGAATGTGCAACAAATTCACATTTACTTGAAATTTAAATAAATAGCTTACCTTTTAGGTCAGGCAGTTGTTTCAGCTGGTGGGGAAGTGCAACATATATCTAGAACTGGAGTGCACAACTTTGGCTCTCTAGCTCTTGTTGGACTAACAACTCCCATCATCCCTAACTATTGGCCACTGTGTCTGGAGATAATGGGAGTTGTATTCCAACAATAGTTAGAGGGCTGAAGTTGTGCAACCCTGATCTAGAATAATGTGCGTAAGTGGCATAGGAGATACTTAAACATGGAACTTGAGGACTTTAGCCCCTTGTACATCTAGCAAAGCCGGAATAAATTGAGCAAAATAGCAGACACTGCAGCATAAATCACACAAGACAAGATAAATTATGCAAATGTGAATGATTTTTACAGATCACATAAATTAGCTTTTGTTGGAGTAGAATTTGGATTACACAGAATTTTAACCTTTTTAGTGCAGTGTACACAGTGCCTTAATTATAATGTGGAGAGGATGACTGTGGGTGATTCATGGAAACATTTTCATGTTGACGATTTGATACATACAAAATAAGACATCTTTACCATGGCTAAAGAAGTTGACTTTCCAGCTGTTTTTCAAATACTCCAGTAGAATGCATCCAGATAATACTTCACAGTGTGCTGGAAAATGTTCAGTGTGTTGGACAGAGGTGGTGTGGTGAGTTGGCAATTTTAACTTGTATTGGTCACCATTCTGAAGTCCCCTCAAAGCCAACTTTAGCTGATTTCCATACATTAAACAACACTGATTAGCATCCAGACTAAATTACTCATGAATAGTCCCACTGAAATTATTTAGTCAAGTTAGGATAACTGACAATGACCCATTCATTTTAAAGGGGCTACTCACACATAATTTACTCCAGAAGTTCACACAGGCTTGCCACTGTTTTTGTGAATTGACCCTTAGTAGGATGTTCAGAAGCCATAATTGTAAAATGGTTATCAAAAATGTCAATGTTCATTTCGAATGGTCAAAATGACTCTTCAAGGGAAAAGCTGTTCTGCCTTGAGTCTTATCATAATGTTCATATAACCCAATTTCCCATCAATTGTGATTATTTTCATTCTCTCTCTCTCTCTCTTTCACCCACCCAATATTTATTTGTAAATGATGAGTTTGCACTTTTCAGTGAAGAGCATTCTCATAAAAAATAACTGGTTGGATGGATAATGCAAGAATAATGTACTGTATAATAAATAACGCTAACATATAAATATGATGTAATTTATTTTTTGAACATCTGAATGCAGTGTGGCTGGTATCAGTGCACTTTGATAATCTGTATTTGTTGTGTCTTTTTATTGTGCCAGTTAAACGTACACTATAAACATTTTTCAGATCTACCATTTCTGTGCCGCTTTCAAAAGTTATATTTTTATTAAGAATATATTTGTGGAAATTGGTAGTATTTATGGAATGTATGGTTCAATCCTAATCCAAATTGTTACCCCACCAAGCTATTAGCCACACGGGGAAATGGTGCCCATAAGTTTCTCCTCTGTTGCTTTGGGTAGATCAAACCAATTAAATTTGAGGAAGTAATGTGTGGAGAAAGGATTGGACTCCCTCCCCCAGAGCACTACTGTTTCTATCCACCTGGTGTGCTGCTGCTGCATGATCACATGGGACAAAATGAATAGGCCCCTAATTACATATAATTAGGAGCAGCCGCCAGCCGCAGAGCCAGCTGAACAGCGGCCTGGGTCTGGCCCTGCTTGACAGCCCCCTCCAGATACGCCTGTGCACATGATGTCATGCACATGGGGGCAAGGCTCGGGCTCCGAAGGAGCCCAGAGCAAAGTCCCCCCTCCCCCCCGGGTTGCCGAGAGCTCAGGCGAACTCTCCATTGGTTATTTCAGGTAGGGCTGGCTGCCCGATTTTTTCCCTTTTCTCTCCCTCCAGAGAGGGATAATGTCATGTGCAAAGGGGGCGTGGCTGTGCAAAGGGGGTCACATGCAAAGGGGGCATGGCCCGGGCTGCTGAGAGCCCGAGCAAGCTCTCCACTCATCATTTCAGGCAGCGCCAGTTGCCCGATAGGATGTTTCCCCCTTTCTCTGCCTCTCTGGAGGGAGCCAGCGCTGCCTGAAGTAACCGACGGAGAGTTCACCCATGCTCTCAGCAGCCCGGGTGTGGGAGGGGCGAGTTTGCTCTGGACTTCTCTGGAGTCCGAGCCATGGGGCTTTGGCGGCCCGGGTTCTTTGAACCCGTTGGCACAATGGTGGCTATGCCCCTGATTAGGAGCTGGTTTGGATGTCCTGGCCTATCTGATCATGGGGATGAGGGTGGGATGGGGTATACTCTTGCTTTCCCTCACATGAGTCACCACTTGAACCGTATTGTCTGAACCAGCCTAGTAGCATGTCTAGCCAAAAGACCTCAGGTCATTTCACAAGAGGAAATCTTGTGGACACAGGACTTGTGACTTGTGGGAGGGGCTTCTCAGTGCTGATGTCCCATCTATGGGATTATCACCCTAGAAAGACCCACCTGGCATGTACCCCAGTGTCTTTTCCGCTCCAGCATCAGTGGCAGCTTCAGCTAGACTCTTGTCTTAGAGCTCTCTTAGCCCCCCCTTCTCTAGACCTTTTAATTTTGTGCAACTTGAAGATTTGACAGGATCTTATGCTGCTATTTTTATCCAGGTAGATCTGATTTTGTATTTTTTCTGATTTTCTTGTCTTGTTTTATATGATCTACTCTTCTGATTTTGATTGAAGGGTAGTATGCAGATGTATTAACTAAAATAAATAAATAGTTTTCTGAGGAAACAATTTGTTGCTTTCTTTTTACATTTGAAAGACAATACCAGCATAGGAGATGTACTCATATGACTTTCCTAAGCCCCAAAGGTTTTTTGTGTTTTTTTTGAGTTAATGTAGTTTTAATGTGTCAGTGGGAGGCAATGAAATGTTGTTTTCCTTAAAACCCTTTAGTGCCTTAAAGCTGGAGGTCATAGAATCTGTCATTTAGTGCTAATTCATAGGCTGCAAAGTGAGAAAGTAGAAGTAGGAGTCACTTGTATGCCTGCATTTCTTCAGGGAGTTGCCCATCTCACTCACACTGAGAATTAAGCTCCTGCTAACCCTGTTACCCCTTCTAACTTGGCAAAGAGGCACCTTTTAACGTGGTGATTCTCTTTTATTTAGCAGGGGGAGAGTAACTGGCCCTGTCCACCCCCAGCACAGTACCTCCAGTGACTGTTGCTGGTGTCTATCTTATGTTTCTTTTTAGATTGTGAGCCTTTTGGGGACAGGGATCCATCTTATTTATTTATTATTTCTCTGTGTAAACTGCCCTGAGCCATTTTTTGAAGGGTGGTATAGAAATCTAATGAATGAATGAATGAATAAATAAATAAATAAATAGATGAATTCTGGAATTGGATGTGGCTGAGATGCATGAGCTACACTTCATACAGAAGCAGCAGCAAGGTAAGTCCCTAATACATCTTCTTTCTTTATGTCTCTGTAACTTATGAACCAGCTCTCACTGGCATCTCTCAGGTATAAGAAGGTAATGAATGGCTCTGGATAAAATATTCTGAAACATTCTCTGTGTAATTACTAGTGGGTGAGTGCTATTCTGAACTTCAGCACATGATCCTTTACCCAGTGTGACCTTTAAGTTTGTCCTCAGCTTTCCTATGAATGAATAATTGGGATTAATAGTTAACAATGGAATGTCAAGACAATTGTGTTAGTTTTAAGGATGAAGGGATATCCACAGTTGCTTCTTAAAATATACTCTTGCTTTTCTCTAGCCACATGTCTTCATATAGCCAAACCAAGCATTCTCATTCCAAAAAGATACAGAACCAAATATGAATGAAAAATAAGTTATATTTTGTCATAACCATCTAACTATATCCCTACAGTGCATCAGCTGAACCTTTACATCTAAATACAGAATTATGAGTTCTGTACATAATACAATGTGTTAATCAGTAACATTTCTGCAGACTACGTGACTAGAAATTACCTTTCCTACTTTAGAAATAGAGAGCTAACATGGGTCTCAGCAGCATATACTGTATATCTGTAAGTCTCTTTTGACATGTATTTACCTCTGGCTGTGGATATGAAGAAAATGTAGCTGTGGTTGTAATATATCAGTGTTTTTGTTTGGTCATATGGTGGTCTGACTCTTGGTGGATTATTTCCCAATCTGATACCAGTGGCATCACCAATATTTTCTCATATGTTTTGTTTAGGATGTTTTTAAAGAGGAGATTGGAGAAGGAAAGAAGGGGAAATCAGGTGAAAGAAAAAGAAACAGAGAATGGGGAGAGGGTAGGGGAGAGAGAGAGAGGACCATATAATGTCTTGCATCGTGTGCAACCTCCTGCCATAGGACGGAGGCAGGCTGCCGATTGAAGTGGGTAGCATGCATACTGCCACCGTCCATCTTGAAACTGTGTTGGCATGCCTAATAGTGCAGGAGGCACCTTCCAAATGGCACACTGTGTGAGAGCAGTTCCGCCTGACTCCCAGCATTCCCAGTGGGAGTCAGGCAAATGGGAGTCAGGCAAATGGGAGTGACGCAGCATGTATTTGGATGGAGCTTCTTGCTCATTGCGTTATTAGGCATGCCAACACAATTTCAAGACGGACAGAGGCATCGTGCTTCCATTGGCAGGTGATTGTGCAGTATAAATTGTAAACCAGTATAAACTAGTTATAAATGTTACAAGTCTGTGTTAAAGAAGACCTCAAGTCCATAAAGGTTGTCAACAACAAAATGAAGGTATAATAATGTGGGCCAATTCATATAAATATTAGGGATGTGCATGGATCCGGCAAAGGCCTGTTTGGCGGCGGCGGGGTGTGTGTATTTGACCTTTAAGGAGCAGGGATGATGCTCTCCTCTCACCTGCTGCATTCTCCCCGCCAGCGCTCTCCTTATAAATAGTCCCATGGAGTGGCAGAGTACCTCCTTGGTACCCTGGTGCATGTCGGACAAGAAGTGCCCAGTGCACATGAGTGCGACGTTTGCACATACACAAGGTACTTCTGGTCAGACATGCACCAGGGCAGCAAGGAGGTACACTGCTGCCCCCAGGGACCATTTTTAAGGACCACGTCTGTGGGGGGAAGTGGTGGGGGTGGGTAAGAGCACCTTCCGTGCTCCTTAAAGGTAACGTCCCACTGTCGAACCGGCCAACCCTCCAAACCAGTTCAGAGGTCTGTAAAAGGGACATGCACATCCCTAATAAATATCTCTATGTACAGTGATTTTCATTCAGTACTTGCAGGGGTGGCCACGTGATTGTCACGGCATATGCTGGTATTGATATTCTGTCCATGGTCTGTTCTGGTGGCAGTTAGCCTGGATCACTGAGACTAAAGTGACTCTCTTAGCTTTTCCATTCTTGTTGCAGTGTTAAACATCCTTGTACTATCCCAGAATATATTATACTCGAATTCTAACTAGCAGCCCTCCTGTAGATACATGTCAGGGACATGTTAAACATATTGCTCACAGAAGAGCAGTTGTCTGATTGCACTGGCATGGTATTATGTCTATCACCATACTAAGAGCATAGGATGTATAAAATAACTGGGTATTTCGGTATAAAGTTGGCCACTGTTGGTTTTTCTTCTTCTGTTGTTTCAGGGTATGTTTTATGTGGCTGACTTAGGATACAGGTCAAATTTGTTGAAATTAAAATTAAAGATAAATGCATCTGTTTGGAACATTAGAAAAATAGTTTGTTTCTGATCTTAAGCAACCATGGCTATTTACAGTGTCTCACATATAGCCCCTCAGTTATTGTTATTTCATAACTGTATATGGGGGCAATAGCATACACTGAGAGGAATGTGTGTGTGTGTAAAATATGCAGCGATTAATAATGGGATTATGAAGACAATATGAAGAGAAATAGAGCAAGGACACTGGTGCAGACATTTCCTGAAGGATGTCCCTGCTATATTTGGGGACCTTTGATGGAGTGGCTGTAAAGTGATGCTATTGATAAGTTCAAATGTCTGTTCTGCAAAACCTCAGCAGAGTCCTAAATAAAGTGGGATCTATAAGTAGAAGTGGGACAGTCCCCTATAGATTAAGCCTGACAGCAATACAACAATGAAAAGCTATTTTTGAATTAAAGCAACAAGCTTGTATTTTTTTCAGTAATGTACCCAGCACACTTATAAGTCAGTAAAAATGAAGATTATAAGGAGTTGATAAGAGTCCTTTATGAAATCTTTGGGGGAACTGAGTAGAGCTCTGTGGAGAATGTTGATTGGTCTAGCAAGTCTCCTTGTTTTAAGAGACAATATAAAGGCTTCATTTCAAAGCACCTTCAAAGGATTTATGTGAGAACGGCTGCGTTGATTGTGTTCTGTAGAATGTTTAGGCAACTCTTGTTTGTTCTCTATTTTGAAGAGATTTTGCTTTAGCATCTCATTTTTTTGTGTTTAGTTTTATTCAGATGTGACCGCCTGGCCATACAAATGTAACCAATAACAATACTAGTAAGAGGGATGCAGGGCCAGCTCTACTCTGAAGCAGGGTAAAGTGGGCCGCTTCAGGCAACAGACTGTGGGCCAGTTCTTAGAGAAGCCCACCCAGAAAAGAAAGGCAGCTCACTGCCTTTTGCTGCTGGAGGTGAATGCAGTGCATTGCACTGCCTCCTGGGCCAACACCCAGCATTGATGCCCCTTCTCTTCTCCTTGCTAGCCTCAACTTTGGGGGCATGTTTTGCCTCTAGCCCACTCTACTGCTTGGTGTTGTAGGCAGTGTGCACCCAGCTTGATTTGCCTCCCCTCCTCCCTTTCTCCTCACTCACTTGCTTTCTCCCAAGCACCAAGCCTGCCTCCTTTGTCTGTTCCCATTATGGAGGAGACAAAGTGGACAAGCTTGGTCCTGGAGAGGCAGCAGGAGAGAGCAAGCATTGCAAATGTGCTGGAGCCCGGAGGAGCAGTGGCAGGTATGAGGAGATAGAGATGGGCAGGTGAATGAAGTTGGAGACATACTGCCTGCAATACCAAGCAGCAGCATAGCTGAGAAGAAGGGCAGAGAGTGTCTCAGAAGGTGAGGTTGGTGAGTGGGAAGTGGGGGCAGGGGGAGGGAGCCAGAGCAGGGGTGGTAGCAGGTGCAGTGGGGCGCCCATACTTGCCACTCCATGGCACACATGCTGCCTGAGGCTGTTGCCTCAACTGGCCTCATAGGAGAGCCGCCACCCAGCACCTCCCGTCGATAGCTCGCAGAGAAGAAAGGCAAGAATGACCTCATGCTGATCTTCTTCCTTTATAGTAGAAAAGGGAGAAATATTTGGAATTGGGGTGTGTGATTTTAATAGATAAAAATATAAAGAAGAAGGAAGAGGGGGTGCACCATTTGGTAGTCTGCTTCACACAGTGTCATGGGCCACCCTGAAGTGATGCTTGAAATGGGGCCGCAGCTCAGTGGCAGAACAACATGCTTTGTGTGCAGAATGTCCTAGACGCAATATTGGGGAAAGACTCCTGTCTAGAGAACTACCTGCAGTGTAGACAATACTGAGCTAAATGGATCAGTGATATGATTCAGCAGAAGGAAGCTTCAAAAAATCATAAATTACCTGCATGGATATCACAGTTAGGAAGGAAACTGATAGATATAAACAATACAGTAACAATATGTACTACTGGAATAATGCCTTCAGCATATGTCGCTTTATTCAACTCCCAATTATATATTTACAAGGTTTTTGTTTTACTGATGCAAGACATGATGAGGTAAAAAATGAGGTATTAGTACGAATATATTAAAAATGCAATGGTCATATTAAGTTCTCAATGGAAATATAAAACATAATAAAAACCCTGTAGTCTTCTTCTGATAGACCTGCTTAATACTTATTTTAAAAGAAAATATAATATTTCACTGATAAATGGTTGCTAGATAACAAAAGCACATGTACTAGATTTCTGCTGTCTCTCAGTTTAGGAAATCCCCAGCTCGAAATGTAGCAACGGTTTGAGTCAAAATGAAGTCAAGCATGTTACCCATCTTCTAGTTCTCCTAACTGCAGCCAAATCCTTTCTTCACTGAACACGAAAACAAGCCACAGGCCTATTGAGATTAATCACATTTGATTTTTCATGTCAGATATTGCCTGACATTCTCTGCCGCCGTAGGTGGGTGGTAAGGAGCTATTAAAATAGCTGCAGTCAAGGTTTGCCTTGAAGCATAACACATGGGGAGAGGAATAAGAACATGATTTTCACTTCTCTCCTTGTCCCCTCCCCCCAAAAGCCCTGTTTGCTTGCAGAAATATGTCCCTGAGGGCTGTGCTGAATGCTATTCTCTAAGGCTGTGCAGAATACCAGCCACCGTGAATTGGAAATTTATTTTTTTGTAATTGAAGAAATCCACCCATCTTGGGCTGAGTCTTTATGAATGTTTCTGGAGAGTTCTCAGAAGACGTTTAAGCTTTATCTAAGAATTCTTTAAACCTCAGAAAGACCCAGCCTGGAGGACCTCCTCCACCATTACCAATTCTTTCATCTCCCAGTTTCCCTTTCCCCTTCTTTTGCCTAAACTTACAAGTTGTGGGGTGGGGAGAGTGAGGAATGGAGGGAGAAGGGAAAATAGCAACCAAGAGGGCGTATGAACTCTTTCCCTAAATATTCAGCTCTCTGCAATGGAGGTTTCTCATTGAGCATGAACATGCTCAAACCCTCCATTAGCTGCGGGAAGTCTGGGAATTACAGGTTTTAAGAGTTCCTCCTGACTAATGTGCAAGAAAAGCTACACTTTCCAGAGTTCATTGTCAGCAGGAATGTTTTAGAGGCAGACTTCAGCTTTAAGGTCAGCTGCTGTTTCCTGTCCTCCTTTCCCTCTTGCAACTTGTGCAGTTTGTGAAACACTTGGAAAAGCTGAAGGAGGGAAGATGAGTGAGCTGGTGCCAAATCGTTAGGAGCCGAGGTAAAATTCATAGGTGGAGTAGACTCAGCTCAGAAGGGCTTGGATATTCACAGACTAGGGGGTTAATTTTCAACTTCCCACCCAAATTCTTTTCTAACTGTAGTTATGTTACCACCAGTAGAAAGGAATGTCTGACGTTTGCTATTATATTGGTATTGTTTACCAAATGACTTTGGTATATGGTGCACTGCCATTGATATAGGAAAATATAACAATTGTTTGGAAAGGACACTAAAATTGATACCAGTTTATGAAACTGTTTCTTGGTTATAATGTATGATGTCATTCATACCATCAAAAATGGTGTTCTACCCAGGTTTGGGAGCTGTGTGAGCTCCCAATTTTCGGAAGCACACAAGCAACAGTTGATGTGGCTATGACTGTAGGAGAGATAGAGAAAGAAGCCTACATCACATTCTGCTGGTCTTTCTAGTTGCCAGACTTCTTACAGGTGTTGCATGTAATCGAGGGTCAATTCATGAAACCAAAAAACTGGGCCTGTTCTCAGCCAGATTGAATGCAAGTATGATTTTCTACGAATCCAGATTGCTGAAGAGTCTTTGAGAGATGTGATATAGGACCATGGTAAACTGATCAAATGACCTGTTCACTAGGCATACATTCAATATGGAAAGAGCCACCTAAGATGGCCTTGCTTCGTGGTAAAGGCAGGGCTTAGTTTGTGCCTGGACTAAGCCGTGGCATCTATTGTTAGGACTAGGATCAAGCCTAGAACATATGCAGTAGGAATGGATGGAAGTGGCTCATGTACTGCACAGTGAGCCACCTAAGCAACAGGTATGCTTGCTGCTTCCGTGGTGCTTTAAACCCCGTTGGTGTGGTTTGTAAAGGCAGAGAGGCTCCATGCCTACTGAGGTGTGTGTCCTTACACTCCTGCTGCTAGTCCCCTTGGGAATATTAGGGTAGCAGTGAGAATACAAGGATGCACACCTTAGTAGGCATGGAGCCTCCCTGCAAGCCATGCTGGTGGGGTTTTAAGTGCCACAGAAGAAGCAGTAAGCATGTCTGTTGCATAGGCAGCTTGCTGTGTGGGTGAGCCAGTCATCCTGAACAGATCAAAATGCATTTCCTTCCCCGCTAAGAAACAGAGAGACTCTCTGTATCTTGAGGATTAAGGAAGAGGACTTCTAGATCAGAGGGTGATACAGTATTTGCAGACAGACTTGAGAGCCTCAGGATAAGTTTTTCTTGACATGGGCATGGGTACTCCTAGAGCTTTCTAGAAGGTCCTGCCTGTGATCTGTGTGGGCACAGTCCCATATGTAACGCAAAGAGCAAATATAATTATGCATATCCTAATCACTTGTAGACGTCCATGCAAAGCTTTTGCACAGTGACCTAAAACCCTGTATTTTCCCGTGCAGTAATGCCTTTGACGGGATAGGTGCTGTGCTTGTAACAGCTAGCTGTGTGGCAAGCAAAAATTCAGTAGGTGCAGCTTTTCTCATTACTACATCTCCAGTCTGGAAAAAGCTTCATGTGTTGAATTTCTACTTGTCACACTACTTGTTAAAAGGCACAGAAATCCCACCAGAAAAAAGCAGACAATCCTGTTCTTGTATGGACATATTCTGGTTTACTTGCTGCACAGAGAACTGTAGATCGAAGAGAGAGGTGTGTGTGATGCTGTGATGCACTCTAAAGCAGCGCATCATCACGATGATACTCCCATTGGGAATGATGGGAGTAAAATCAGAACTGCAATGATGCAGTGCTTAGTAGGCACAGAGAAGCCCTGACTCCGTATGAAGCACAGGTGTGCTTTAGAGTGCATTGTGCCTCTCTTAGATCCGCGGTTCTCTTATAGTATGCAAGCCACTGCATTCTACTGAATATGGCATATCTTGAATGAGTTAAAGGAATGAACTAAAACACTGAATAAACAAATGTACAACAATAAATAGAAAGTCAGAGTGACTGAATTTAATCTGTATGGAAACCAATGTACATTTCAAACTAAATTAGGAATAAAGTTGCATTTTTGTTCTATGCTAACTCTTTATTAATTATTATTATTATTATTATTATTATTATTATTTTTTAAACCCTGTCTCCATAAATTACTTCAAAAATCATTTCTGGTTTTAAAGCATTCTTCCCTTTAGGAAAGTAAGTAATCCCTGAATATGTATAGTAGAATAGATCTTAATGCTGTTGGCCTTTAGACCAGTAGCTGATTCTGTTCTCATTAATGAGAAACAAAATATCTTGAAGAAAGCTGCTGTCTTAACACAGTTACGTGGAAGTTCAATCTTACTGAAACAATTTCCAGGTCAAGGGTTGAAAGCTAGGGATGTTCATGAAACACGATTCAGATGCCGAAACGCAATTCAGAAACTGAATTGCACTTTATTCCTTTGACACAGAGGGGTTACATATACCCTTTAACATGGAGGAGAGCAGGTCCAAACCTGCTCCTTCTCAGCCGCTTTCCGCCACTTCCTTAATCACTCCCCTGGTATCTATCACTGCGTGCGTGACGCTGCACAGGGGCAGCTGGGGGAGACAGCTGCCGGCACACGATGATAGCTGGTGGCGCAGCGCTGTGATTAAGGAAGTGGCTGTGAGCAGCAGGTACGGACCTGCTCTCCTCTGTAATAAAGGGGATGTGTAATCCCTCCATGTTAAAGGGATGTGCTGTGATTTGGCATCTGCATTGCATATCATGCACCTCTTTATCAAAGGCCAAGACAGAGCAGAATATGAAAATCCTGAACATTATACTATCTCTTCCCAGTGATTACTTTTTATTACACCTTTCTCCATTTAAAAAGCACATTATCAAAAGCTTATTTGTAAAAGTTAAGTTTAAATAGCTTATTAAGACATTTAGACCCTACTGAATGGACATTCTTTGGATAGACACATGGTACAAAGGAGATATTAGTTTGTGTTTATATTGGCAGGGTCTGAAAAGAAACACTTTAGGACTGTAGCAACCATTATAAAGCTGTTATTATTCCTAAGATGCTTAATATTGCTAAGGACAAAGTTTGACTTGCAACTGCTGTATAATGTTTTCTTTAGTCCAGTAGTCCTATTTGTGCCTACGTATAGGCATGCAATGCTAGTATAACAACCTGTTTAGTGGCATTCTGTTGGCATAACTGATGGTACAACCCATACTAAAGTCCCAATCCAGAGGAAGCTAGTTGCTCTTAAGTCCCACTAAAACAGGGCTGCACAACTTCAGTCCTCCAGCAGTTGTTGGACTGCTCCTCCCATCATCCCAGTCAAAATGGCCAATAGTTAGGGATGATGGGAGTTGTAACCTGACATCTACAGGAGAGCCAAAGTTGTGCAATAAAATAAATGGGACAAGTTAGTTATGATAAAGGATGGGCAAACTCCTACCCCTGTACTTGACTTGTAATTTGGCTCCACTAATATTTATTTTCTTTAAAAGTTGGAAAACAGTTTGTTTATTTCCAGGTCCATTGTCTTCCTAATGACAGCACTGGGAGTGCAACAGGTTTGGAAACCTTCCCCCTTCCACTCCCCTCCCCAACCTTCTTACTAGTTGTTACTGCAGTCAGGGCAAGTCTTTCCCTTCTGCCCTGGTTAAAGACCTCCAAACAAACCTGGGAAACCTTTCCCAGGTTTCCTAACACCTGGGATACTGCAGGCGGTGAGTGGGTGGAAGAGACCTCCTCCCTGCCTCCACTGCAGCCAGGTGAGGAGATTTGGGAGGTGGGGCACGCTTCCAACCCTGTGTCAGTGGGAGAGGAAGGGAGTTCTCCATCTTTGGCTTACATTCTAAGCCAGAGAAACTATTAGGGCATAATATTTACCTCAGGTTGGAGGTGAGCATTATAATGAGGGTTGTATTCTGAACCAGGGAATCGTGAACCTAGATGTCCTTGCTGGTTGTGATTAACTCATCCCATTAATTTCAGTGGCCTATATCCAGACAAGCATTGCGCTAATGAAATGCTGTTGCTGTAAAGATGCTAAATGTAAGGCTGTGAGGAAAAGAAGAATAGATGTTCCCTGTGCTAGCAGATGATGGTGAGAAGTTGCATAATGCCCTGTACAACAGGCTGGCTTGTACGTATCCCACAGTTGTGCAATGTTGGGAAGTGCCGCAACTTTCTACAGCCCCGAAAAATGCTTAAGTGTGCACAACTTCCCGTTACACTAGTGCAACACTAGTCTAGATGTCAGCCAGTGAGAACTAAAGACAATTTCCTCTCAGGACCTACATTTTTATGTGCTAGAACAGCAAACCTAAGGACTGAGATCTCAGACCACAAGTCTTAAACTATTTAATGCTTGCTGTAGAGTAGTCCTATGGATGTCCAGGTCAGTTCCCTTGAGATACTGGTTTGAAGATCCATCTTTATCTTACAGTCCTAAGCAGTGGTTATTGTTTTGGGTAAGCAATATCTGTGTGGTGCTTTGTTTTGTTATGGAACATAGGGCTCAGCGATTGGTTTGCCCCATTCTAATCACTTGTTTGTTAGAATGGCAAGTTTTAGGGTTAAGTCTAAAAAATATTCTGAATATTGCAAACAGCAAGCTTCCAGTTGATCATTTAACTTCTCTGTTCATTTACTTAAGACAACAGGCATGTTTTGTGGGCTGCCACAGTGGCTGTTAACGCTATACAGTCCATTGTAAATGATGATTTGCCAATTGTAATGCCCCTTAACACCACTTTATCTGGCTGTACTAGTATTCTGTTGTTCATTACTTTTAACTGTACAGTTCTCTATCCTCTCAACCCTTCCTTCTCTATACCCATTTCCATGCACCTCCTTACAATTACCTGATTCAGACTAACACTTAAACCATGGTTTAGAACTCTGAGAATCAGCTTCCATGAGCCATAGGGCTGCACATTCCACTCTCCTACCCTTTGGTGTGCAAGTAAAGGAGTTTCAAAGCTTCTACTTTCACTTTAGAACAAACTGCATTTCCATCTTATCCACAAACTTGGGGAACTATGGATTGCTCTAACTGTAGTTAGTTAACAAACCAGGATATCAAGCCACATTCGCAAGAGAGGGTGGGGGAAACTGTATAAGCTCACAGCTTATGGAAGCTGGTTCTCATAGCAGCAAACCATGGCTTGGTGTTACATCTGAACTGGACCAATCTGTGCAAATATGGTAAATAGCTCAAGGACTCTACTTGTTGCTAATCACACAAATTATATCATAATTTTTACAACAGCAGCAAATGCTGTTTATAGCAGCTTGGAGATACTGAGACCAAACAGAGGGAAAATAGTTCTGAACAGATGCAGGGAATTTCTTCTAGAAAGCACTAGCTTATATACAAAATGTATTATATATACAAACACACACACACACACACGGAGAGGTGATACTATACATAGCAAAGTATATACAAAATTTACACTTTCTATTTACACTTTAAAATAAGCTTCTCAGAAGCTTTTAAATATTAGAATTATGCAATATACAACCAATGGCTATAGTCTACTGTTAAAGCCTGATGGAAATCTTGGAAAAGTTTCTCAGTGAAGAAACTCAGTAGATGAGGGATGTAAGGGTAAGTGGATGACATTTCCAGATAATGGTAGAACCTTCCAAGTAATCCTTCCTTGGTTATTGCACGAAAGTAGGTTCAAATCAAATTGTTCTAGTATATATGCAGAACTCCACACATACAGGGCCTCCGTCACTCAGATTTTTGTTTCTGGTCCCTCAGCAATCAAGGGTTGAAAGGAATTTCTGATACTGGCAGCTTCAATTGCACACCGATGTCCGAAGCCTTTATTGTACCATTCTAACGAATGACCTCTGAAGGGAAGTAAAGGAGAAATGTTATGGTGAAAAGGTTTCCACCCTCCATTCAAGTGGTATGTCAGAGAAATGCTAACAAACAGAAATGGAAATCTCATGCATTCTTCTATCAACATTACAGATTTTGCCAGCAAAGAACCTTGCAATCAATCGGAGGAGATGCATAGAATTTATCACTTCTGGAGTAAGAATAGTGTTGTGGACTCTTGAGACTTGTAAATGGAGTCATACATTTTCTATACTTTATATGCTATAAAACAGTAGTCATGTATCTTTTACTTGAATCAGAAAATTGTGATAGGTTGCTTTAAATCTAGAAAACTGAAGTAACATTTTCCAACCACACTTTCTCATGGGAAAATGTTATGTGCCAATTGACTATCCATACAACTGGCACATGATGTGGATGATCTCCTGAACTACAACCATTCAGAAATTGAGTTGCAATTGACAATAATTTGGGAGGTATGCACAACTATAAGACTAATCAAGAAGAATCCAGCTATTAAAAGTTATGCTGGAGCAGGGTCTAACTTATTGCTGCACTCCTGAACTCTTGAGAGTAAGTTCCATTGACCTCAATGGGATTTTCTATTTAGTAAGCATGCAGAGTACAACTGAACTGCACATCTTTTTAAAATCTGTTCTTACATTAATCAAAAGGTCAGAATGTCTTTTTTTCTAATGAAAATAATTGACTCCCCTAATTGAACTTGATGAACAATGATCAGAAATGCCATTTCATGCAGGAATGCAGCAGACCAGCATTTTGGCACCTATGGCACTTACTTGAGGTCAACCCTGCAGATATGTGTCAGGCGAGATTTTCCAGAGCCACAAGGCTCTATTAAATACTGGGAGTCCATAACAACTGCTCGCACGCCTCCCATCAGAGGGGCTTCTTCATGTTCCACAGAGACTGTCACTAACATGCACATCCCTTTAGGCAAGTCTGTCTTCCATGTCCTGTTAAAATGGGTTTTAAAAAGGAAATTTTGCTTAGGGGAAAAGAACTGCATGGAACAGAATGTACAGTATATAACCTTAACAAAGAGTCTTGTGGCATCTTAAGGACTAGCATATTTATTGTACATAAGTGTTTGTGGACTAGAACCCTCTCATCAGTAGTAGTTATCCTCAGCTGAGAGTTAAATAGCTATACTTATTTACAGTGTGGGGTCAACTGGCTACGATACGCCAGGTACACTCTTGTGACAATTCTATGTAAAGCTTAAATGTATAAGAAGAGCCCTGAGGGATCAGACGAAAAGCCTATCTCCTCCAGCATCCTGTTTCCCGCAGAGCCTAAGCAAATGCCTTGGGAAATTCCACAAGCAGGGAACATTCCTCATCCATTGTTGATCTCCTAAAACTGCAGGGGCACACTACATCTGAGCCAGGAGAGAACATGTAGCCATCGTTACTAGTAGCGATTGATATACTTGTCCTCCATGAATGTGACTAATCTTTTAAAGTAATTAATCTAGTGGCCATCATCACAGCTTGTGGCAGTGAATTCCATAGATTAATTATGCACAATGTGAAGAAGTACTTCTTTTTGTCCTTCCTAATCTCCTGCCAGTCAGTTTCATCGATGACTCCCTGGTTCTAGGGTTGCAAGAGAAGGAGAAAAACCTCTTTCTATCCATTTTCTTTACATGTATAATCTTATAAGGCTCAATCATGTCCCCATCTTTTTTCTAAATTAGAAAGTTCCAAATGCTGTCGCCTTTCCTGTTAGGAAGGTACTCTAGCCCCTAAATCAACTTGATTGTCCTCTTCTGCACTTTTTCCAGCCCCACAATGGCTGACATCCTGCGCAACATTACATGTGCCTTGTAATGTAACATTCACACGGTTGTGCAAGTGCACTTTTGCACAAAGGAAATTGTGCAATAAGACAGCCATTGGAAACAATGGCCATACTACTGTGCAACTCTGAAATTTTGTGTTTGCATAAGAGCGCACTTGTGCAATGGTGTGAAAGTTACTGTGTAATGTTATACGTGCCTCGCTATGTATGTCAGCTAACATCCTTTTCGAGATGTCATAAACTATACAGGGGGACCTCATTATGCACGGGGGAATCTGTTCCTGCAGATTACCATGGGTAACAAAACTGTGGATAGTGAATACGAGTATTTATACACCGCTTTTCACAGTTGGTCTCTCCCTGCTAAATAAAGAGAATCACCACTTCTAAAAAGTGCCTCTTTGCTCGGTTAGCAGGGGTTAGTGAAGCAGTGAAGTCAATGGGGTCGGTGGGGGAGGGGGTTAGGTTCCGGACTTCAAAAACAGTCACTAAAATGCAACAAAACCCCACGAAAACAGGCCAAATAAAGTGCCCGACTGTGCTCTATGGGCTTTCCTGAGTCGTGATGCCCCCAGCCCCCAAATCCCTGAAATTTCATGAATATGACATTTTTTAAAAAAGTAAATGAGCCACAAAATGGCTCCTGCACTCAAAATAGCCAGAAATGACCTCATTCCAAATATGGCTGTACCACAGATTTGTATAAGGGCATTGGAATATTAGCAGTTTTATTTTTGATCCATTTCCCAATGAACCCTAGCATGGCATTTGTCTTTTCCACAGCGGCTGCAGTCAACATTTTCAATGAGCTTTCCACTATGACCCCAAGATCTCTTCTCTGGTTTGTCACTGACCGCTCAGACCACATAGGAGTATACAGGATATACACAATGTACCATGCAGTGGTCTGCTGGAGTTTTCTGCATTGCAGGTGCTGTTGTGTCTTCCAAATGCAAGTTGCGCCAGGATGCATGTCATGCCAACACTGACACTGCATGACTTGTGCAGTTGCAAATCCACTGGAAATAATGGTTGTGTGATTGTGAACGTCCCTTGTGCAATTTAAGCACTTGTGCAATATGCACACGCGTGCAACTTGCATTTGGAAGATGCAGCAGCACCCGTGGTATGCAAAACACTTGTAAAAATGCTGTGCGATGTGTGCGCCAGTGACAATTCACAATTGTAGTAATTGGCAATAATACAATGTCCCTGGCTTTGCTATGTTAATTAACACATAGTGGAGAGGAAGCTACTGCCAATCAAATCTATTGGATATAATCAATATTTTTAAATGTTGCTGTAAACTGCCCAGAGATGGAGGTTTGGGGTGGTGTATGCATGCATGTATGTATGTATAAACAAACAAACATACATAAACTAAATAAGGTGGCTGTCAGGAGGCCAGCAGCGAAACATCCTGAAAGACAGAAATGTTCTTTTATCTGCTGCTGGTGCAGTAGGAACAGAGGAAGTTGCCATATACTGAGTCAGACCATTGGTCTATCTAGCTAACTATTGTCTTCACAGACTGGCAGCGGCTTCTCCAAGGTTGCAGGCAGGGGTCTCTCTCAGCCCGATCACGGAGAGGCCAGGGAGCGAACTTGAAACCTTTTGCTCTTCCCAGAGTGGCTCCATCCCTTGAGGGGAATATCTTACAGTGCAAACACTTCTAGTCTCCCATTCATATGCAACCAGAGCAGACCCTGCTTAGCTAAGGGGAGAAGTCATGCTTGCTACCACAAAACCAGCTCTCCTTTCCTTACAAACCCATTAAGTTGGACTCAGCCATTGGTTTGGCATGGGTGAGAACAACTGCAGAAAAAGAATGTTAAAATCAGGAAATGCAGCAGGGACCAGGACTTTTCTTCGAAGCACAAGAACATGTTTAGAGTGAAACTAAAGGCTAGTTTGAGGGGAAAATGAAGAGCAATTTCCCCTGTTTTATCTCCAGAGCCAATCCTCAGTCAGGGAGAGTGGGGAATTAGGCTGACATAAATAGCAGATAATAAAATGATTTAAATAAAGCCATGAAGACAAACATCATATGAAGAATTTATCTAGTTAAAACAAGTATCAATTTTAAATTTGGATGGTATTGAGAATCAACCCTGATCCTAGAGGTATTTATTAGAATCATGGATTTTTCAGGGTTTTATTATTAAAAGTGGATCTAAAGTCAGCCAGTCTGGCTGACTCAGTTCTGATGGATCAAGTCCAACTTGGGTGTTAGAAAGCTCCTTTTAAAAAAGATGATCAGGAGTGGGAGGTAGAGCCTTCCAGAACAGGGAAAACAAAGATGGCTCTCAATGTAATTCTAGCAATTTCTCCATTTTGTAGCCAACTTGTTTCTTTTCAGCAGGTTAAGATTGCTTCACCCACAATCACTATGGTATAAGGAGGAAATCAACTCCTTTTGGGGCCAGTAGTGTTTCAATTGGCTTGTAAGTCAGTTGATAAGAAGAATAAATGCACAAAATTTAAATGGGCTTAAATGAATAGGGCAGGACGAGACATTATGAAAGACACAGGCCATTCTCCAAAAATAACACGTCACATGTTCCTAGTCCCTTCTGTCACACTTATCCTATTACTTATTTTGTTTTATGCTATTTATAAAATGCATACCTAAGCCCTTCAGTTTTTTATTTTATTTTTTAAAACCCACCTTTTTATGGTGGGTCATATTAAATAGTCAAACCATGCTGAGCATACAAGAGAACAGTAGAGATCAAATCAAGTACATGAGTATCTGGGGAGCAATCAAAAATCATATTCAGTTGATGTTAAAATAAAGGAAAATTGTGTTAAACGACTTAACCTAGTGCCAAAAAGACATAAGGAGTTGGTGCCCAGTTAGCCTCCTTGGGGACTATTCCAGAAATAGGACACCTTAGCTGAAAAAGTCTTCTCATCACTTACTACCCACTTAACTAAAGAAGTTGGGGCACTCAGAGAAGGGCTTCCAATTAAGAACTTAATGCACAGGCAGGTACTTGTGGGAAAATATGGCCCTTAACGTAGTTTTAAAAAAGCTTTAAAGATAAGTTACTGGCGCTCTGAAATCTACTCGGAAAGAGATCATCAGCCAGTGAAGCTGTATCAAAACTAGCAGAACGCATTCCCTTGGGCCAGTCCCAGTTTCAGTAAACCTAGCAGTCACATTCTGGACCAATGGAAATTTCCAAGAAGCCTGCAAAGGCAGCCTCAAGATCATTATCCACTGCAAGAATAAAGTATGGAAGTTATCAGAGCATAGATAACTGTGGCCAGACGATCGCTTTTCAGGAGAGATTGCAGCTGGCACATCGGCCTGAGCTGGTAGAAGATAATTCATGTGACGGTAGCCACTTGGGCCTCCAGTAACAAGGCTAGATGGATCAGCACTCCCAGGCTGCAAGCAAGCATTCTATCTTTGTATGTTTGGTTTTAACGTGTTTAAGCAAAATTTCATTTTTCAGGCATTTTCATGGAGCGAATTAACATCTTGTCTGTGTCTTTGAAGCTCTCTAGGCACCTTAAGTATGTGGAAGGATGGCTGCATAGCTAAATAGCCATGTGTAGTCATGTGGCCTGTTAAAAGGATTTCAGACAGTGAAAAGTTGATCTTAAGAGAGGAACTGCCTAGCATGAAGCTGCTTGCGACTGGGACTAATCTATTTCCCCACTCCACTAAACTATGCCTGCAATTAAGAAAAACAGAGAACAGACTTGTTTTCCTGGTGAGAGGATTCCTTCTACCCACACTTTACATTTGGCTCGGGGCCTTAATAAAGAGGACGTTGTTGCAGTTTCTCCAGAGAAATACACAGCCTAACTCTTGCATATCATTTCTTGGGGATGTCCACTTTAGTCATAGTTATGGCAGTCTTAGAGACAGTCACACAAAATAGAACAATTCATTGATTGATCCTGATATATGAGAAAGAATAATGGGATCATCATGGTTCCAGAGGGCCCTGTGTGGGCGCTAAGATAGGACAGGTTATATGTACCCAGTACTTAGGAACAAACAGCTTCCTTACAAATGTGTAAAATATGAACAAGTTTGGGCACATTTCATTTTATGTTATATCCAGACAATATTTAAATGCACATCTCCCACTAATAATTCATTTTGAAGCATTGTATCACTTTAAAAGTGCAGCAAAATTCCTTTGCCTACAATTTATCCATTACAACATCTTCCCAAAATAAACAAATGTATCTTTAAAACAATTGGTTCTTGGAGTCTAAGTAAAAAGAAAGAACAACCATTCTCCAGAGAGGGGGCAAAACCAGAACAAAATTAGATCAGATGCATCTGTGATGTTCTGACATTAACAGCTGGGCAACAACAGCTTGTCAGGCACCTGCTCTGAGAAAGTGACCAATACTGATAGTTTTATGCAAGCATTTCATAAATACTGCTCAGATTAAAAGCTGCATATTTTTAAAATCACTTGGAAGCAAATTAATTGACGAATGAACATAGATGACACACTATACATGAAGCATAATTGCATATACTTCAATATGGCTAAGCAAGAACAGCTGATTTATTCTTAATGGCTTCTACTACTACATGAATTTACCTCAGAACTAAAAAGTCTCTGGCAGGATGGGGAGCCATACTATTCAAAACATATTGGTAGATCTCAGTTTGCTTATCCAAGGTTTCAATAACTTTCCATTGCAAGAAATCCTCATCCCACAGGTGGCGTTCTCTTAGCACTCGGTTCAATACAACCGATGGAGGGGCCTCAACTTCAGCTGATGCCTTCCACAGCCTTAATGGATTTCCATCTCCAACCTTAATTAAAGGGAAGGGGGAAATAGAAAGGAATGCAGTGTTAGATGTATAGAATGACATGGGGGTAGAATCTACAGAGGTCTGTCCATGTTTCTGTGGGCACAGAGTGGGCTGTGCCAATTTCCTCTTCCATTGGTAGCATTTTTGCTATTTTGGATGCCACTCTGGAAGATTCTTCCATTTTTCACAAGCACCATGTTGAGGCATTTGAATGGCTGCATGAAGAAGATGTCCTGTCACAGTTCCAGTGCTTGTGTGGCCCTTTGGACCCTGGCTAAGAAGTCTGAACGAAGATGAAGCATAAGACAAGTCCCTGCAGGATATTGCAAGTATCATGCAGAAGTGAACAGATTATTTTGCTTGTAGAAATTACCTTTTTGTAGGAGAGGTCTGTATTTTCTATGGTGGAAAAACTGACCCATCCTTTGAATTTCTCTTTAGCTTCTTTGCAGAGATTCTGCATAAGACTTTCCAGGTAAGTGTGGTAATTCCCACCTACTTCATCCATTTGCTTGCCCAACTCCTCCAGAGTTGGAAAATGCACTTCAGCCTCCACATACGAGTTTCGAGACTGGGTTACCATCTCATGTGGAATCTGTTTCAGAGAATGTGGGTGGGGAAGATTAGACAATATATTGGGAAGATGTTTTCCTATAGAATTATTTCCTAGAAATTCTGCATGGGAACACATATCAGAAAAGACAATGATAACTGCTTCTTTTGCTGTCAGTATTAGCAATGAGATTGATATATACTTAATACCATATTTACCTGAATTGAAGATGACTCTGAATTTAAGACAACCCCCTTAAAAGCAGAAGTTAAATGCAGGTTATACCTGCATTTATTCAAAAGGAACAGTACTCTGAATTTAAGACAAGCTCCCAATTTCTAATATCAAAATACCTCAAAAAAACCCTAGTTTTGGATTTAGGTAAATACAGTAAAATGAAGTATTAAATGTATTGACATTCTATTGGACCCAAGTTTAACTCTTCCAAACTGGGCAAATCATATTGATCAAATTTAAGAAAGAATTCAACCTTGTACGAAAGTATGATTTTATTCTATACCAAAGGATTTGAGTTTTGCGCCATAACATGCCTCTCAAATCTCATCTACTTCCTCCTCCCAGGTTTGACTTGAAGCTGTCATTCACTTTAATTCTCACCTAAGTTCCTCTTCTATTGGATTTCTGTGTATCTGTGTCAAATTATGATGCCAACCAAGTTAACAATAAATAATTCGATTGTTTTTTCACACAGGTTCTCACAGGGAGAAAGTTTGTGGAGTCCCTTTGGTGGGATATGGATTAGATAGAGCACCCATTTAGAAAAGATGCAGAGGAGACAGCTTTAGCTCCTTAAATTACAGAAATAGGGAGGGAGATGATCGGAAAGCTTGCTATGAGGGGGCATTATGTTTATTGGCAGTTTGGATGCATTATAATTACACTTATGTAGAAATAAGCAATAAGTTATATTGAAATAGCTACCTTTTCAATCACACACACACACTGTTGTCCTTGCCTTTTCCGTCCTTTGCCCCTCCCACCTGACTTCATTTCAGTCTTATGCACATTTAGTTGAAAGTAAGTGGCCAGTGCATATGGTCCAAAGTTTCTCCATGCAATGCATGGGGATGCAGTCATGTGGAGCACATTGGATGAGCAGGTGCACCCCTGGATACAACTGCCAGCTTCCCAATGGCAATTTCCATGAATGCATCAGTTTGAATATATTCAGATATCACAGAAATTGCCACCAAGAAACCATGTTAGGATCTAGGGATCTGCAGTCTCATATGTTATGCAGGCACAAGTGTTGTGAGCAAAAGTGAAAAAAACATTAAACAGATTGGCTGACATGCTGCGCGGTTCTAACATCTTTAGACATTGCTGCAGCAGACCAAGAAGCAGAGATGCCACTGCAGAGAACAGGAAGTGTTACCACACTTTTCCCCAATTATGACAATGCTTGTGGCACTACCCCCTGTTCTCTATGGTAGTGCTGCTGTTCCTGGGTCTGCAGTAGCAGCACTGCAGTTCTTCTGAAGATGTTAGAGCTGTCTATCATGTTGGTGACAGTTTTGGTTCAACTCTAACTTTTTTCATGAAAAAAATCTAACTCCTTTAACAGTCCTCATACAATCTAAGTCCTTGGATGAATAAAATGAGTCCATGAAATGAATAAAATTAAGAACACTGCAGAAGAGTTAGGAGAAAATGACACAGAGAAGCTTCCACTGGTACAACTCAATAAACAGTCCAATCCAAGAGCGGTTATTCCAAGGCCAAAGTGAGAAAATTGTATATGCTAAGTGCTTCAAAGTATGCTCCCTTATGAATATTACCTTCATGAATAATGCTATCTGAATCTTTCACTCACCTCAAATAGTTTATCACATTCTGTTATCATGTGTGCAAGTCCCTGAGTAGCTGCCAGGTTTTCACTGAGATCTTTCTGATCTGGTTTCCCTGTCGAGTATTTCTTCTGTATCACTCTGCAAATGAATTCAGCATCTCACGTAAGATAAAGGAACAGAATCCTTTTTAGATTAAAGTAAAAGTCGTGAGCCTTTTAACTTTTCAGTACCAAACTAGAGACAATCCTTTATGCTCAACTTTTATCACATCATAGAGCTGAGGAAAGAGCTTTTTTTTTTATTGCTGAAGAGAAATGCATGCCTTTAAATATTTTCACGGCAAAGTAATAAAAAGTAATAAAGGCTAAAAGGTATGTGCCATATATTATACATGGCCTTCATGAAGCATGAATAACGGGTAGAATTCCTCCATGAAATGACTTACATTTCCAGATATTAGCCATAACTCTATGGAGTCATGGCTAAAGGCAAAGGCTACACCATTCCTGAATAAAGTAGTATGGATCAAGGGCCGTGTGTGCAGATGGAATCAACAAACATTTCAGCTGAGTCTCTTCCCTGTTTGATGATGCATATCATGTTGTATGGATGTAGTTCCAGTTTGAAAATACCAGATTAAACAGAATTACCATAAGATGGTTTACTTATTACATTTTTCTCTCATCCTTCCTGCAAAGAACACAGCACAATTCATGTTTCTCTCCTCATGTTTTCCCTCTGTGAACATGGTTGAGTGATGGTGACCAACCAGTAAGCTTCATGGCTGAGTGGAGATTTCAACCTAGATGTCCTTAGTCTGGCTGTAATACTACTACACTGGCTCTGAGGATGACCACACAGTTCAGCATTACTGACTCAAAACTGGAGACTGTTTACCTGTGCTTCTTGTGTCTCTTTGAACAACATCAAAGTGGCCCCAAGCCTTTTAGCAAGGAGACTCATCATCAAGCTTAACTCTGCAGAAATTCACCAGCTTACAATGCTTCTGACTCCATCTCCTACTAACTTGCCCTCCCATCCATGACTGAGGCTGTTGTTAAGGGTGGGGAAAGGGCCAGGGCATAGCCTGCTTCTCTAGATCTGATCTTGCTCTTTATGCACCACTTTATGGAAAAAATGTGGAGATGATTAGAAGAGGAGCAGAAGCTGGGGTAGTAAGGAGTTGGGATGTGTATTAGGGAGTGGAGATGCTGAGTAGCTGCAAGTGTGGAAGGGCTCAGTGGGCTAGGGGCTAAACCAAAGAGATTAAAGCTGGCACGAGAAGCGCAGACTAATGGAAGGGGGACATGCTGAAGTCCTTTCCCAAAATTCCTCCCTACATGAAATATCACGGACCTTTAATCACTATAAAAATTAAGAAGCAAAATCAAAATAATTAAGAAGAGCAAGAATTAAGAAGAGCAAAAATTAAGAAGCAAGAGCAAAATCAAGAGCAAAATAATGCATCCTACCATGCATTAAGAGATGCTATCATGAGCAAAACAATGCATTCTACTATATCTATAATGCCTGGTTTTTGCTAGTAAGAACAAGGGCAAGCACATACAGGATTTCCCCCCTGCACATGAACACTTCTGTCTGTCTTTGATGGGCAGACATGCAACCAGGAATGTAATGTGTGATCCTGCAGTAACACTGATAGACCCAGAAGTGATTCCCATTAACGTGGCAGATGGAAGGAGTGCTGAACCAATTGTGACTGGCTGGAGCTGGTAGAGCTGCCAACTCTCCAGGAATGGCTTGGAGTCTGCAGGAACTGGCAGCAATCTCCATATGACTACTGAAAGCAATCTTGAAGGCTGTAATGGCTTGATAGAGCCAGCGTGGTGTAGTGCTGGACTAGGAATGGGGAGACCCGAGTTCAAATTCCCAGTCAGCCAGGATACTTGCTGGATGACTCTGGGCTGGTCACTTCTCTCTCAGCCTAACCTTGGAGGAAGAGCGGGATATTAAATAAATAAATAAATAAATATTGTAAATAATATTGGGTAAACTACTGGGAGTTGGGGGTTTGGGGGAACAGCTTCAGTCAGAGTTGGCAACTGTAGCAGATGGGAGTGTTGGCCATTGCAAATGAGCTGGGTGGGGGTGGGAATAGATACAGTGTTTGCTGCTCCTGTTCTACCCCATCCCAGCTACCTTTCTCCCTTTCACATCTTGCTCTGACCTTTTTGTTGTTGTGCTGCTGAGTCGGTGTCGACTTGGAGAGGAGAGCTGGTCTTGTGGTAGCAAGCATGACTTGTCCCCTTAGCTAAGCAGGGTCCATCCACCCTGGTTACATATGATTGGGAGACTAGAAGTGTGAGCACTATAAGATATTCCTCTCGGGATGGAGCCGCTCTGGGAAGAGCAGAATGTTTCAAGTGGTCGCTGCAGGCCACCTCCAGCCTCAAATGCAGGATGCCTCTGAGTACCAGTTGTAGGGGAGTGACAGCAGGAGAGAGGGCATGCCCTCAACTCCTGCCATAGGTTTCCAGTGGCATCTGGTGGGCCACTGTGTGAAACAGGATGCTGGACTAGATGGCCCTTGGGCCTGATCCATCAGGGCTATTCTTATGTTCTTAAGTTGCCTCCCTGGCATCTCCAAGATAGAGCTGAGAGAAATTCCTGCCTGCAACTTCGGAGAAGCCGCCGCCAGTCTGTGAAGACAATACTGAGCTAGATAGACCAATAGTCTGACTCAGTATATGGCAGCTTCCTATGTCCCTATGACTCCTGGCAACCACAGAGTCCTGTGATAGTCTTTGGTAGAATACAGGAGGGGTTTACCATTGACATTTCCTGTGCAGTATGAGATGATGCCTTTCAGCATCTTCCTCTATCGCTGTTGCACTATATAGGTGTTTCCCATAGTCTGAGAAACATACCAGTGGGGAGCTGGTAATTAGTTTGGTTGGGGACTGAACTCCCCAGTGGGGCAAATTATCAGCTCACTGGCTCAGGGTGTGGAGAGACAAGAGAGGTAGCACAGGTGGGGTATAATGGGAGCATCAAGCACCACACCTGTTGCTCAGTCCCCCACCCCCGCCCGCTCATTTGCACTGGCACCACTGGTAGCTGCATACCACCCAGTTTACTATCGTGTGTCTGTATTGCTCAGGAGTGTTGCCATATAGGAGTAAAATTCAATATGAACCAGTTCCTCATGACTCTATTCAATGTGTAGTTTTATGTTATGTATGCATTTAACCATGTTTTAAAGGCAGCAATAAAAATCAGCCAATTTGCCAAGCTGAGAACAAAATGAATGCTAAAACAAACAAAAATGTCACTTCACATTTAGCCACTAACTTCACATTTAATCAACAACCAAGTTACTTTGTGTTAAATTCCAGGCCAGATTAGGAAGGCAAAGAGGACAAGTGAGCAAATACTCACCTTGGCGAGCTTTCTTTCTTTATGATGTTGAGGTGAAAAAGAGAAGGGGCCAAACACACAGCTATATTCATGGGAGTCATTTGATTCTCTTCCACTGAAGTAACGTCATTCAGGAAACACAAGAGAGTCTGCAGAACCTCCCTGTTTTCATCTGACATCAACATGATGGCAGCCTGAACTGCCTGCAGCCGTTGTTCTTTTGGGACATCTGAAGAAAAAAACAAACAGAAGCCATTTTATAAAGTTGATTGCAAAGGCCAATAAGAATGATGTAGCACCCACACATGATGTGGAACCCAAGCTCTGGCTTTAGATAATTTCTGGAAGAAAACTGCACTTTTCAAACACAGAAATAAATGTTTTATTTCCTTGTTCACATCTTCTCAGTGTCCTGTATATTACTGCTTAGCTTGTGTGTGGTATAGATTGAAAATGACAACTTTGCTTACCACCACTGTACAGTACAAACATGAGGCCTCACTGGCTTAGTGAGTGAACATGGCCGGTGTACGCTCGGGCCTCAGAGCCCTCTTCCGGTGCATAAGGGAATGGAACAGGAACATCATTTCCAGCAATTGGCAAGCAGGTTGAGCCTTTGGATTGGCTAGGTCTGATATGAATAGCAGATGCTTGGCCTTCTGCCTGCTACCTCCTGCATGCAGAATTTCTGAGGAGGCCTGGATTCAATTCCTCACTCAGACATGATGCTCATGGCTGACCATTATTTCTCAGTCTAGCCTATCTCACAAGTTTGCTGTGAGGATAAAAGGAAAGGGGGGTTATATGCTGCCCAGATGCTCTTGGAGGAAGGCTGAGATAAATATAATGGCACAGCAGGGAAATGACTTGCCTAGCGAGCAAGAGGTTGCTGGTTCAAATCCCCGCTGGTATGTTTCCCAGAAAATGGGAAATGGGAATATGTTTCCCAGAATATGGGAAACACCTACATCTGGCAGCAGTGATATAGGAAGGTGCTGAAAGGCATCATCTCACACTGCGTGGGAGGCAATGGTAACCCCCTCCTGTATTCTACCAAAGAAAACCACAGGGCTCTCTGGTCGCCAGGAGTTGACACTGACTCGAGGGCACAACTTTACCTTTACTGTATTACATGCAACACCCCCTACTAACGGGGCAACGAGTCACTATTTAAAGTGGTGACTTTCTTATATTTAGCAGGGGAGACAATTATTCTTATTCATAGTGCCTGTCCAGTGGCTGTGGTTAGAGTCTCCTTTGTGTTTTCTTTTTAGGTTGCGAGCCCTTTGGGGACAGGGAAGCCTTTTCTCATTCTCATTGCTATGTAAACCGCTTTGGGAGCTTTTTGGGGGGTTGAAAAGTGGTATATAAATGATGGCTGACATTCCATGCAGTGGCACGCTAGGGTTAGGCAGCTGCCAGGGCTACTACGCAACACGAAAACAGCCCCAATGGTGTTGGGCAACAGGGAAGTTGCACAGTGACTTAAAACAGTGTCCACACAGTTTGACAGTGCTACTTCCACTGGAAGCAATGCATACAAATCACAATCAAACCTAACAAAAACACAGTCAGAAGAGTGGCAGATACCCTAACAAAAATAAGAACAGTGGCAGGGGTGTAGCTATAATTGAGCAAAAGGGTTCAAAGAACACAGGGCCCCAGCTTCTGAGGGCCCCTCAGCTCTACCCCTCCCTATTTTCTTCATTATCTCCCTCACTCTAGGGGGGCCACCAGAGAGAGGGATGAACATGGGACCCCTCTCCCCTAGCTACGCCCCTGGTGAAATGGAAGAAGTACTGGTGCTTCTGAAAAGTTCAACTAACCCAGCTGCACTGCTGACTCAGTGGTGAAGGCAAATTTCGATTACCTCCCCTTCCCCAGGAAGGTCTGTATTACACAAAAATATGTCCCTGAGGGTTGTACAGCCCCCAGAGATTTATTTTCGGATGACACAGATGGCTTCCGGGAGAAGGGGAAGTTGTAGAAATTTCCTTTTGCCCCACCTCCACACACTAGTACCAGTGCAGGATTATCTGGAACTCTCCAGAAGCACGGTTTCTACACTGATGCTGCTCTTGTTGTACTGGTGCTTTGTTAGTCAGGATGCCGACCAGTAGAAGTAGAGTAAGCAGCAGGCATCCAAAATGAAGCTGCCAGACCAGCCCCTAAAGGGCCGGCAGAATAAGAAGGTTTTTATATGTCTTTTGCTTTCTGCAGAGTTCATTTGGACAGTTTTATTATTACAGTTAAATCTTTAGGAACTGGTGATGATGTGCAGTGAACGGGGATCCGAGCACAATGCCATAATTTTAGCTACTCGTATCTAGGTTGCTCCCCTGCCCTACCTCCTGTTGGTGAAATGCTTGTCCTCCTGGATAGAGTCAAAGAAAAGAAAAAGAATGCATAAATGGAAATCCTTACATATGATGCTTGATGGAACATTCACTCAAGTTGTATTGAAAGTTCCCCTGTGTAAATCAGGTACTACACTAGTGAAACAGGAGAAACAGCTTTATGATATATTTTACAGCAAGCCTTTAACTTGTCTACATTTCAATGTTCAGTCAAGCATTGTATTTGAAAGCTTTTCGAGGAAAAGAGAGTGAAATGACTATATTATAGCTCGAGTTCCTAGGCTGAGGGGCAACTTTAAGTGCTTTAGACAGAGTAAGGTGAAGACAACAGGCTTGTGGGTTCTATTTTTAACCAGAGCTTTCAGGTCCATCAGCCTGAGTCAGTCAGATAATGGTAACTCAGGAAGTTGGAACCATTTGAAAAACGGAGGTTCATGAGTGAAGCAAATTCGAATTAACTGCTGCATCCCATGAGCCATACACTGAGTGACCTATTCATATAAGAACAAGCCCACATCCAAATTAGTACAGATTATTGATTCTAAATCCAATTTCTAAAAATATTCTGTGACTAGTAGATCTACACAAAGACCTGGTCACCAGCAATCAATGAGTGCTACTAATTAATACTGACAGGCAGCTAGTTCAAAGCCTTATTTTTGTTTTTGAAACAGTATGGTAGATTTTGAATTTACACTATTAATATTAAAAGTCTCCTTCAGCAAGGCTTGTTCTATATGCTTAATAATTTAAATTTTATATTTAATTATGCTTTCCACCCACAATCATTGGTGTGCACATTTTGTTCTATTAGATCAGGGCAGTTATTTGTGTGTGTGTGTGTGTTTGATAACATTCCACACCAAGAGAGAAAAGTGTTATTTTGTTGCTGTTGCAGCTGTGGACTCAGCAAGTACATCAGGCTTAATTCAGAGCCAGAATCTGTTGAGTTTAAGACCTTTTTACTAGGACCTTTCTTGATACACTATTTGCTGCTATAGAAACAATCCACAACAATACTTACATTGGTAGATGTGGAGAAAGGTTTCTCCAAGCTTGCTAGTGAGAAGCGGTTCAGGCAGGTCCCTGAAAAACTGTTTGACCATATCGGCCACATCATATGCTGACTGGTCTTCATAGTTGACATTATCAGGGGAGCTTTCATTCATGTGACGTAGGGCTTGTATGCGAGATTTTACGCCTGACTTCCGAAAAAGGCCCACCTAAAACATGTGTCATACTAAATTAACCATGTACCCATTTATTATTAACATGGGAAAGAAAAATACAACATATCTGAACCACAATTGTAACCATTAAGGAAAGATGTGCCACTTTTGGAAGGGCGGTATAGAAATCAAATAAATACATGATAAATAATTAATAAATACACCTTTTAAATGTGGTGATTTTCTTTACTTAGCAGGGGGAGAGTGACTGGCCCTATCCACCTCCAGCACAGTACTTCCAGTGACTGCTGCTGGTGTCTATCTTCTGTTTCTTTTTAGATTGAGCCCTTTGGGGACAGGGATCCATCTTATTTATTTATTATTTTTCTATGTAAACTGCTTTGAAAACTTTTGTTGAAAAGCATTATATAAATATTTGTTGTTGTTGTAGTTGTAAATAAGATCAATATATTAGTCCAATAGAGCCTGTATAGAATTAAACTAGGCCCTTGTGTATAAGTAGGTTCAAGACAGGTCTTTCAAAATTCTCAGCAAACCCCAAGTCCTGGGCGCATGTGTGGTTTGTGTGTCCTATATTATTCACATGCACCGAATGTGCTAGTTTAGTACATCACTTACGCTGGTAATTAACCAACTGCATTAGCATTATGTCTCTCTTAGCACCTGGCCTAGAGGCTTTACCCAGTGTGATCCTTACAAGGATCACAGCCACTGGATGAGGCTCTTCAGCCAGTGGCCAAGACTCTAATGCTAACGCAGTTGGTGATTAGGTAAATATGATCCCTGAAATAGAGTGGGAAAGCCTGCGAGTATTCAGTGAGTGGAAGCTGATGCATCCAAAAGCATGCATATTACCAGAGAGAAGTTAATGTTAGCCTTACAAGACAAGGTTTTATCATGATATGATCTCTGCAAATTCCTCATCACATTTGTTCCAATCTGAGAGAACAGCTATGGGACAGCTATGAGAATAATGACATGATTGGTTAATGGAGTGACTTTTTCTTGGGAGGAGCACACACCAGCCAAGACACCCAGTCCTGCCGAAAGCCCCCTAACCCAGTGGATCCTGAGAAGCCAGAGCTTGTCGCCTCACCTGAAGGTGGAGCCCTGGAATCCCCCAATAGGGCTCCTGTCCTGTCCCTATAACTTCTCCCTTCACTCTCAGCTCCCAGGAATAGAGACAAAGCCATGCCAGTGCCAAACTCCAGCACCAGATGTGAAGTGCTTGCTTAGCTAATTGGGGCATCCTTGCCCAATGGGTCTACTTGGGATAGGGGAAACTTTAGATCAAGGCTAGCTTGAGTGTCAGGAATGGGGTGCTACTCCTGGGCCCAACATAATCCCTCTATTTTAAGCCCTTGCTTGTTCAACAGCTCTTTTAACAAGCTCTCGGTTCCTGCGGCTGCCTTGCTGTCTTGACAGACACAGGTACGGAGACTGTATTGTTCCTGGATCCCAGATTCAGTGTGGGCCCTGGCTTGGTCAGGAACAGGATATATGCATGCACATTGCTTGACTACTTGATAACTCAGTCATAGATCAGAATTTTCTCCACTGAACAGCATTATGTAAACTGACAATGGGGCATAGAAAAGATCTGTGTTGAGGATAAATCTGTGCTAGCTTGTTCAAAATGCAAGTCAACACCGATGCTGTAGAGAACAAATGATAAACATGTGGTTTGGTTTGGTTTGACATATTGTTTATTTTATACCCTACTCTTGGACCTAGCAATGCCCTCAAGGTGGCTTCAAGGTGGGATCTGAAGCACAGCATTTTATATTTCAGGTACTGTGGAAGTTAGCAATAATTTCTATGTTAGTAGTATATCACTTGCCAAGAAACATCTTAGCTGAAGGACATGATTTTCAGATTAATTTTGCTCCCCTCTCCTACAGTTTTCTCTTGTCTTCCGTTAGAAAGTGGAGGTGGCAGAGGCATTATTTACACAGAGTTTCTGAGATATTTTTATTGTGCATTTTCTTCTGCAAGGAATTGTTGTAGTGATAGTCAGGCTTGAGGGAGGACTGGGCCTCAATTAGAGTAACTCCTTGGAAGGTGGGTCTCTACAAATAAGGAAGAAAGTACAGGAGCATCAATTCCTTGTGGCCCAATCCAGAGTGAAGGAAAGGATTTCCTCGACAATAGCCTATAGAGAAATAGGGGAGGGGTGTGTTAGAGTCCAGTTCTTCCCTGGAGCGAGGTCTATGTTGGGGGTAATTACTTATATAGCAGAGTATTTCAGGAGCTGACTCACTCCCATTACAGCAGATGTTAACAGAGTCTCAGAGGCAACAGCTTGTAAGTTATAAGCACGGAGATTTGTATAAGGTTAAACTATTCTACTTTATTCGAAGTCCATGATGATAGGGAAGTCCTATATATAACCACTGGCTATAGGAGCATGGTCCTTAGAGAGAGAGAGCTAGAAGCATTCTGGGAAGAAGAAGACGGAAGTCACTCCCAGGAAGTTGAGTACATTCTATCCTTAGAGAGATCATAGACGCAGAGATAAACAGGAGAGAGAAGGAGACCCTAACTATCTATCTCTACTCTCAATGCCCCTAGTGGTCATTAGGGATACTCATGCAAAAAGTTGATGCCATCTGGAGCTGGATCTGCAACAGTCTGATGAGCAAGTACAGTAAAGGAAGGAAGACTAACAGCCTTGAGCTGGTAATCAACTGGAAGTTCCTTACCTGGAAGTGAGTAGGAAGGATAGGGACCAGTTTATCTAGGGAATTTATTTTTAAGTGCTTGGATCTGACTGCGTGGTTCTTGTAGTTCTGGGGGAGTGTTTTACTTGAATAGAAGGAGTGGTTGTTGATGCCTCTATAGTTTTCTTGATCATCCAACTACTTCTCCACCCAAGCTTTTTCAGCTTTTTAAAATTTTTAGGTTTTAATCTGTGGTTGATTTTTGAACTGTTAAATTGTTTTAAGTTTTTGTATATTTTTAAAACTTGTTTTATGCTATTGTTAACTGCCCAGAGATGAAAGTTTGGGGCGGTGTACAAATTTGATAGGTAGATAAATAGATAGATAAATAAATCCTTGTTGTTGTTATAGAATGTCCTGTCCAAGTCACACGCTCTTGAAGACCTAAGGCTGCTCAAGCCTTTCTATTGGGAGGGGTTTTCCACTTAACACTCCCAGAATATTCCCTTGGAAGGGTGAATATGCTCATATTAAAAAGTATTGTGGCAGCCTACCTGGGACTCCTCACAGCTAGAGGAGGGATTTTGCATTGCCCCCCCCCTGATAGTTACAAACTGATAATTCTTCAAATGAGCCATCTATGTATTCACACAGTAATGTCCTTGTACAGCAATTCTCCGAAATGGAATTCACCTGAAGCAAATTCCTGCCCATGAACCAGATTTTATACCCAAGTGAAGCTGTATCATATCTCTTGGGATCCATTAGGATGGTTTTTCCTCATTTCAGGGTAGTCAAAGGGAAAAAATGAAAATAGTGGGCACTCTCCTGTTTTCAAGTGGCTTCATTCCTCCCATTTGTCTTCTGTTACATTTATATTAAGGTTGCAAGACTCATGGCTGATATCTGTCAAAATTATTTTGATAGATTTATGTTTTGCAGGTCTTAAAAAAACAAACTGCAATGTGGGAGGAAGGGGACATAATTGATCTGAAATGCCATTTTAAATGTAAGCCTTCACATATACAAAAGCCTCACAGACCAAAAGTCAACAAGAAGCAATCTGCATTAATTCACAGCCCGGTGTATGTTTATCATCCAACAAGATGGTTGCACTGAGCAACACAGAGCAGAAAATCAACAGAGAGCATAAAACCTCCAACTTATGGGAGAAAATGTTGCTAAAAGATCCAATGTCTTTTGAGCAGCAGCCAGATCTTCATCAAGAGAGTCCAATGGCAGTCTAATGAAGAGTCTTTTACCTATCAGGTAATGCAGTTCTCAGTATATAAAATAGCCTAAACTCTGGATCTAAATGCAAACAAGTCTGAAATGGTTCAGTTACATGCATCAGCAAAGGTCCTTACTAGGGTTGGGTATCACATCAGAGTAATAATTGAGTTTGATGAATCTAATTCAATGAAGGATATGCTGGACAATTTTGCATTCGTTTGGAATTGATATCGGGCCAATCAGGCTGACCCAATGCAAAATTGTCCAATATAATGGGATCAGACTGATTCAGTGTATTACATTCTTTTCTTTTTTTAAAATTCAAATCTGTTGTATCTTTCTCCATCTGGGAATTAGATGATTTTCCATCTATATATATATATTTCTCCTGGGTGTGCCCAGGAAAAATGCGTCCCGGCAGCCCAGCTGATTGGCTGGGCTGCGGGGGTACCTGATTGGTCCTGGCGCACCCAGGAGAATTGCCTGGCTGGGTGGCTGCGGAGGCAAGGCGGTGGCGGGCCCGGCCGAGGTGGGCCAGGCGGCGGCGGGCCCGGCCGCGGTGGGCCAGGTGGCGGCGGGCCCGGCCGCGGTGGCGGGCCAGCTAGAGGCACAGATGCTCTGTGCCCGGGCCCACTAGTATACAGAAAATGCTGAGGAAGGAAGGAGAGGAGTTATCTGATTGACATATCTAGCTTGCCAATGAAATAATGATTTTTCAAGCTTTCACCTGCTGAAAGCATGCTTTTTATTGGCTGATCTGCTTCTCCATTCCCTTCCAATCATATGAAGCCCACAGAGTAACATGTTTTCCCCTGAAAATGTGTCTATGAAGGCCCTCAGTGACATTTTTTCAGGAGACATTGGGGGCAGCAGAGACGAGTGAGGCTTGCTGAAAATCAACCCATCGCCTTAAGTGAGCTCAACATTCAGTTCTAATCATCTATCTGCCAGCAACTTGAGGAGGAAAATCCTCCCAGAAGGGGCTAGCGTACCTACAAGTATCCATGTTTTTAAAAAGAGAATAAAAGAAAGAGTTGCATCTTATTTCGTTATGAGTTAAAGCAAAAAATAATACACATTTTTAAAAAACTCCCATTACAGTATTTCCTATCAGTGATCAATCAATTCTGATCAAGCTCGATTAGATGCACGCCATGAATTTGTATGGGGGAATTGATCAAATTAGCTCTGTATCAGATTAGAATTGGATCAGATCTGATTGCTTGTTTTGAGTACAGTCCTAGACCTTACTAGGACCTGTTGCATCCAGCATTGCCTCCATTAGCTTCCAGTTTGTTTCTGGACCCAGCTGAAAGTGCTGGTACTGCCCCTAGATTCCTAATTGCCCTGGATCCATGGTATTTGAAAGGTTGCATCCTCCAATATGAGCTTGGATCACTCCAGTTGGAGGCACTGTTCTGCATTTTGAGGTACAGCGGGTGGCCACGTGAGAGATGCTTTTCTCAATAATTGCCTCCAGGATTTTCCAGTGGAATGTAAAGACGACCCCCCCCGGCAAAAGCGGCATTTAGAAAAATGCTTATTACTTAATGTTGCCACCAATACAGGTAATCTGCTGCTAATTGGTTTCAAACATTCTGCTGCTGTTTTTTGTTTTGGTAGGATTGTGGTTTATTGCCAGTTTTATGATGTATTTGATTACATGTTGCTTGGTTGTTCTTTTGGTGTTGGTAGACACATTGGGTATTTTATTGATAGAAGGCTGGGATAACATCCTTTTACTGCTACAGCTACTGCTCATAAACTTGTTGTTTCAGGAGAAACACTAGGTGGGGAGAGAGTAGGGAGAAGCTTTTCAAGGAGGAAAACCTTGGCACACTGGATCCAGCCCATGAACCTTACGTTGCTTACCAAGGGTGTATTCTATTTTTACATACGATGAATAGCAAAAAGACCCGTCCTACCTCCTTTTCCATTACAAGCAGGGAACCCCTTGTGTCCCCCCACCCCGCCCATTTATTGGCTGTGCTAGTGAAACAGATCCACTTCCAACACATTTTCATAACTGCTGAATAAGCATATACTTTAGCTAGTGCAGAACTGTAAATAACCATCCTGGAGTCAGAGACTCTTTATGTGTATAAAGAAAGCCCATGCACATCGTTTGGTCTAGGACCGTAAATAAAACTTCATTTGACTTGAAAGCCCATGCACAGCAGGGCTTTCAAGTGTCACTTCCAAACCACTCCCCACTGGGGGTGTTTATAGAACTTGTGATAAAACATAATGCCGTAGTATAGGAATGACAAAGGCAGTTCACATGATTGTTAATTGGGTAGGACAGGTGTGCTACTCAGCTTTGGAAGCTGTGCATGCTCTCCATTTTCTGTTGTGTGCTAGCAAAAACCTAGGTAGGAGAAGAGGGCGAGTAACTGCCTGCAAGAATGAAGCTGGGTAGAATAACTTTTCCTCCTACCTTGTTAAAATACCTCATTAAAACGGTGCCAACCTACCCAGCTCCTCAATCATAGATAATCACTCCCCATCCTCCTATCTAGGTTTTTACTAGCACACAATAAAAAATGGGGAGTGTGCACAGCTCCCAAAGCTAGGTAGGATGCTTGTCTTATCTAATTAACGATCATGTGAACTGCCTTACAGTAAGGCAACATTTTTTCTGGATTGTGGCAAGTAGTTATATATATGTTGACTCTTTTATCTCCCTTTTCTGTTCAGCCCCTCCCGCCCACTCCACAACCAGACAACACAAATAATAGAAGGAAAATGCTAGCTTCATGCATTATCAATGTTCTGGTGTGCTGGGCAAACGGGCAGAGTATTACATGGCACTTGACGCTTACTGAAAAAGTGCTTCTTTGCCTTTCTGCAGAAACAGCCCATAATATCCACTACATTTGAATCGGAAGGATTGGATTTCATGAAGAGATAATTAAACATCTCACTGCATTACACCTTGGAATGGCTACTCTTTGTTATTATATAACGATCTTTGACCTTTTATCATCTTTGTGTTTTGGAAAATGCTAAACTACAACCTGACATACAATCAAAAATACACCTGTAATTAAACACAAGCATGCTTTAACCTGGTCACATAAACATACTGATTGTAATGATTACCATAAGAGCTTTGTGAGGTCAGAGATGTTAACTGAATCAATGCTATATTGTTAGTGTATTTCACTCCTTTTTAGTTGCGTATATGCATGTCTGCAATAACCAAATCAGAAATGGAGGTACACTGCCTTTAGAGATTGTGAGAGACAGAGCTGGGTAAGACGGCTTTTCTTCCTTGTTCTACCCTCTTAATGATCATGTGAACTGCCTTATTATATAGAAATTGTAGCAAGGGTATTAACAAATACTGAGGTCATTGTCAAGCCTGATCAGTAACCCAGGCTTGAAGTGAGCCAGGAGAAGTGTGTGCCTCTTAGCTCAATCAGTGGTTACGAGGAACTCCATGCTGCCAGCAGTTGTTCCCGGTCTGCCGGCAGCCATCTGCTGAAGAAACCTGCCTTGGATCCCTTGGAGTTAAGCAACTACAGGCCTGTCTCCAACCTTCCATGGCTGGGCAAGGGGATTGAGAGGGTGGTGGCCGCCCAGCTCCAGGCGGTCTTGAAGTAAACTTATCTTGACCCCTTTTCAAATTGGCTTTTGGGCAGGGGAGACTGCCTTGGTCGGCCTGATGGATGATCTCCAACTGGGAATTGACAGAGGGCGTGTGACTCTGTTGCACTCAATAGTCATTATCAAATGCTGCCGAGACATCCAAAAGGACCAACAGATACTACTGATCATAGTATCCTTCTGGAACGTCTGAGGGGATTGGGAGTGGGAGGAACTGCCTTGCAGTGGTTCAGCTCCTACATCTCGGGCAGATTCCAGATCTTGGAGACTGTTGTTCTTGAAAATCTGAACTTTCATATGGTGTCGCTCAGGGCTCCATATTGTCTCCAATGGAATTTAACATCTACATGAAGCTGCTGGGAGAGATCATAACAAGATTTGGTGCAGGGAGTTACCAATATGCTGATGAAAGCTAAATTTATTTCTCCATGTTAACATCATCGGGAGAAAGCATAACCTCCCTAAATGCCTGCCTCGAGGCAGTAATGGGCTGGATGAGGGATAACAAACTGAGGCTGAATCCACATAAGATGGAGGTACTTATTGTGCATGGTCCAGAACTGGCAGATCAAAATCGTCTCCCCACTTCCGACCATGCACAATAAGTACCAACAGTGGTAAATATGCTGGTAACCTCCAGACTGGTCTTCTGCAATGTGCAATTTGTGGGGCTGCCTTTGTATGCAGTCCGAAAACTGCAGTTGGTATAGAATGTGGTGGCCAAGTTGGTCTCTGGGTCATCTCGGAGAGACCATATTACTCCTGTGTTGAAAGTGCTACATTGGCTGCCAATAGGTTTCCAGGCAAAATACAAGGTGCTGGTAATTACCTATAAAGCCTTAAACAGCTTAGGCCCTGGGTTTTTAAAAGAAAGTTTTCTTCACCATTAACCCCATTGCCTGTTAAGATATTCTGGAGAAATACATCTGCAGTTGCCACTGGCTCATCTGGTGGCTACTCGGGGACGGGCCTTCTCCACTGCTGCCCCTGGGCTTTGGTATGTGCTCCCTGTTGAGATAAGAGCCTCTCCATCTCTGGAAACAGATAAAAAGGCACTAAAGACATATTTGTTCACTCAGGCTTTTAATTAGATCTATAGTTTTAATACTTTTAATGTTGGGTTTTAAATGATACTAATGTAAATGATTTAAATGTTTATATGATTTTAATTGTAAACTGCCCAGAGATGCAAGTTTTGGACGGTATAGAAATATGTGAAATAAATAAATAAATAAATATGATAAAAGTCATCTTAACAGTGACTCTCTGTGTACTACTGTTATAATAGCCCTGTGCTTGACATATTTCTGTGAGTTGGCAACATGTAAGCCTTTCCAGCTTGTAAGTTGGAAATTTATTTACAATTTATGTGCTGCAGCTAAACTGTAGTGCAAATCAAGATAATCAAACCCAAAGGAATAAAGACCCATCGCAGTGAATAAACCTGCCATGGCCATTCTGAACATTTATAACATACAGAAACAAAGAACCTACCTGATCCAGACAATTGTTGCGTAAATAGCGTAAGGCTTGTTGTATGCTCTGTGGAAGGGGTTGCCCTGTTCTCTGCACATGGACTATTAAAGGCACACCAAAAATATTCTTATCCTTGTAGTCTGGAACTTTCATCCTCTTCATGAACTTTGGCACAGACCTGAAATGTATACATTGGGACTTATATGAGAGAAATGTGCAAGGCGAGAGCCTTAATTTGCGCAGAGTTTTAGGTTTCTAAATATCACAGAGGACAGACAGTTCCTGCCTGGAGGGTTTACTATCTAGGTCAGGCCTGCACATCAAGCCAAACACAGCTCACCAGCCATATAATGTGACCTCCATGTTTCTGCAATCCCAGGCAGGCAGCAAAAACAGATGGCTTACTGAATATCTGGTAGGGCATCCTACATGGCTGGTGGACTGCATTTGACCCAGTGGCTCCCAAGGACTAAAGTTGCATAGAAGGCTGGGTTTGACAAAGCAGTAGCAAGAATGGGAAAAGGTAACATGCTTAAAGCTTGTTTCCACATGATGTTCTCAAGCCTCAGGAGCGTGCATTTCCCCCCTCCCCTGCCTCCAAGGAATTCTACTTCTGATTTAGGTTAAAAACAAATCAAGATTGGTCATGACATCCAAACCAATTGATCTTGGATTATTCTAACCAACTTCCCTAAAATAAATCTAGATCTGAGCCCAAGTTTGAAGTGGGTATCCGATCTAGATTTATTTTAGGGGAGTTGATTAGAATAAACAAAGAATAGTCGGTTGGGTGCCACAACCAATTTTGGTTTTGTTTCTAACATATATCAGAAGTAGAATGCCTTGGAGGTTCATATGCATGTGTGGATTAGAGATTAGAGTTGCATGGAAACAGGTTTTAACAATGGTTCTGTGTGCTGTTTGAACTGGCCCATTGTCTTTAAATTGAGTGTATTTTATGTTTTCACCAATACACTGCTAATGGCAATCAAACATATGCTAACAATTTGTTCTACAAGGAAGTATTCTCCACAGCACAGCTTTCAACTGGCTCAGCCCGACACGCTTCCTTAGAAAATGCTTGACAATTTGAAGTGCAATAAATAATGGCAGAAGATTAAACTCGAAAGCACGTAGACTTAATTTCCTCAATGTGGCTCATTATGTCTGTAATCTCAAACTGCATGATTTATCAATACGATTCATTTACAGAATTACAGAGAGAGAACATTACATGCCAAATATATCCTGGGTGAAGCTCAGAGGATGGATTACGGGGAGATTCTCAGGGTTCTGCTCCAATTTAGTGATTTTAATTTCTTTTGCAAATAGATACAAAGAAAGGGATGCAGATTCACTTTGCAAGAGACGCATCACTTAAGCAGAGCTGAAGCACAGAAGGATTTTACTGTATGAGATGGGGAGACAATTATGATCTAAAGAAGATGTGTGGGGACTGTAGAGGAGGCACAGGGCAACCTGTGGGGTGTGGGACTGCTCAGGTGGAAGGTGAATCACCACCAAGCAAATGATGCTAATGGTTAGCTGGCAGGAGGGAGCTATATGGCTATTGTGCATTATGTGTGTACATTCATTTGTGGAATCAATGGAAAATGGATCAATGGGGCCCATTCAATTCCGTTTCCATGCATTCTAAAACAAACACAAATTGGTTCAAATAGAGTTCATTTTTGTGACCCCGTTCATTTTTTGTGTTAATAATAATAATAATAATAATAATAATAATAATATTTATTCTAACTTTAGTCGAGAAGAAAGAAAAACAAGTTAAAATAATCGACATAGCAGGTGATAGAAGAAGGAAAAAAAGAAATAGAAAAACCAACAAAATACAAAGATCAACAAATTGAAACTGAAAGGCTGTGGCAGAAGAAGACCAAAATAATCCCAGTAGTAATTGGCGTCCTGGGTGCAATCCCAAAAGACCTTGAAGAGCACCTCAACACCATAGGGGCCACAGAAATCACCATCAGCCAATTACAAAAAGCAACTTCACTGGGAACAGCTTATATTTTGCAACGATATCTAGAATAACAACAACAATATTGATAATAAAATTCTGGCATCCCTGGTCCTTGGGAAGGACTCGGTGTCTGGATAAAACAAACCAGTCAATAACACCTGTCTGACTGTGTAAACAAGAAATAATAATAATTTTATAATAATAAAACGTGGTTGCCATGTGCAGCTACCTCCTGGCAGGTGCCATCTTGAATACTCACGCTGCTCTGGGATGCTGCTGCAAGCCAGCGCAGTGAGTTGCAAAGCAGGGTATTCAAAACAACACCCACTGGGAGGCAGCTTTGCACTGCAGCAATTGCTGCCACTGATACAGGTGGCAAAAACTAAGTAAACGTAGTATTTTAAGCATAGAAAAATAAATCAGGATCCTCCAAATAGGTTTCAAAAGAAATGGTGCAGGGTCCAAATGATCCTAAAACAAATTAAAATGCAGGCCATGAATGTGAGTGGGGTTTCAAAATGATTTGTTTTTTACATGCCCACCTATAAACATTCAGTCAGGATTTCCAAGTACCAGTGTGACCTGTGGCAGAGGTGGGCCAAGTGGAGGCAACATTTAGGGAGGCTACCTTGTTTATCAGACTCTGTCTAACAGAAGCACCCATATCTGTGGCCAGCTCACTAGTCCGGTTCTACATAATTTGGTCCATGCCGCGGATATGTATGGTAAAGGCACAACTTCTTCTTTTTTTTTTAAAGGGTTGACTTTTTGACCCCTGTATGACCATACAGGAGAACCTCATTATCCACAGATTCAATATGCAGGGATTTGTGTAATACCCGACTTCAGTATACGCAGACACCCGACTTTGGCATACGCAGGGGGGAAAACATTGACTTTCCATATCCGTGGGTCGGGGTGGCCGGAAATTACCGCAGAGGTCATTTCCAGCTGCCATTTTGTTCAGAGGCACAAAATGGCTCCATTTAAGTAAAAAAAAAAAAGGGGGGGGGAATCACTGATTTTCAGCAATGGGGGCATTCCAGGACACAGCACAACTCGGGGGGAACATCAAAGCAGGGTAAGGGGCTCCTCACTGAACATCGGCAGATTTTCAGCCATTTTCGGCAAACCAGGAACTTAACCCCTGCATCCCCATAGCCCCAATGCCTCAATATTAGCTGTTTCCATATCCGTGGTTGCAGCCAGGAACTGAACTCCTGGGAATATCGAAGTCCACTTGTATTGCTATAAACATTATGCTGTAAAAAATAATAATAAAGAATGCCCCTCAAATACATTACTTTTTTGCAATTTAATCTTTAATATTTCCAAGAGTGAATGTCTTGCTGCCCGCTGCAGCACTGAAATCCACACAGCATCCCTAGAATGAGGAGCAGAAGGATGACCACCCTTAACCTATGCATGTTTCATGGTCCTAACAATCTGGAAGAGGGATAAAGTAGGCACTGAGAGACAGGAAGAGAGGATGCCACGTGCTCCCAACCCACCAGTATGGCCTGCAAGCTGAACAGGTGAGGAAGGGAGAGCACAGTCATTTAGGAGACCTGAACCCCCACAACCCACTCTGGACATGTAAGCAGGACTCTGCTTCCTCCACACACTCACATTCTCATATATAAGTATTCATATCCAACTTCGATGCTTCATTTCTCCCCTTTTCTTCCTCTTCATTTTACAGGCGAGATATTTTTCTTTATACAGCACTGCATATATTTTCTCTATGGCTAATATCTAGCACTAATCTCTAGACATTCCTCTCCCGCTGAACAAGTGATACATGATGCAGTTTACTAATTACAAAGCTCTTACATTAATTTATGACAGACTGGGTAAAAATCATGCCTGCATTTATTTCTCTTGTTTATTTAGAGCAGAGAACAAATCTCTTGGTGGCACATATTTTACCAATGAAGGCCAAAAAACAAAAATCTTGCTCTGACTGCCTTTCACTATAAAATGAGAGTAATAACCTCTAGAACGAAATCTCATATTGGCCGCTTAGATCTCAGCTCATGCCATCAAGTGCTCATCTAGAAGTACGTTAGTACTACGAATCTAGATGCAGCAGTTTATATATATATTCTCTCTATATTCATTTTCTAGGATTAAAAAAAACCTAGAGAAGAGACGAGGCCATTACAAATTCATTCAAGCCCTGAAGGATAGCAATGTTTTGTCCTGGGACAACAAGTGAAGACAGGCCCCTGAGCCTCACCTCCCCACCTTCTTCTTTGGAGAGGCAGAAAGAGGAGAACAAAGAGCAAGCTGTCACTCAGCTGGTGTGGCCTCCCTAATCCTCAGAGGCCCAGGGATGTTTGCCACCCCCCCCTTGTTCAATTATAGCTACACCCTTGCTTGTCCCACCTCCAAAGCATGGAAAGTGGAAAGCCAAGATGCTCCACACCATGTGAGTAGCAAAGACATTGTACAATCTCATCTATTGGGATTGCTTTCAATTTAGGCTCCATAAACCCACACGTTGCCTTGGCCTTCCATCTCACCCTTTCCCTCTGGAGGTTGCAGGCAACGGTGAAGCTGAGGTTAGGATGGGGAAACTGGGCACACTGACCATCTGCTTTCCATGTATGCTTTCACGGAATTGGCCTTTGCCCTCAAGATTGCCTCCTTTGAAGTGGCTACAGAGGAGTCTAGATTCTGTGGGAGGACTTTAAAAGAGCCCTCTTAGATCAGGGCAGCAGATTTTCCTTATGTAATCACACTAGTGTTACAGCAGCTATTTAGTGCTACTTACTGTACATAGGAAGCTGCCCTGTCCCAAGTCATTGGCCTATGCAGTTCAGTATTCTCTACACTGACTGGCAGCAGCCCTCCAGGCAGATATTTTTCCAGCCCTTGCTGGAAATACCAGGAAGAGAACCTGGGACATTCTGCATGCAAAGCAGATGCTCTTCCACTGAGCTATGGTCTTTCCTGTTATCTGTGGCCATTTGAAACGCTGCCAGCATTTCCCCCGCCACTGTGCCCTCATAATCCACAGATGACTTATATTGCTTAACTTTCTCTCAGTTCATTTCTCATTGATTGAGATGGGAAATGTGAAACATTATAACTTTAGAAATGCATGATGGATTTTCACCAGTCAAGCAAAAGCGAGAGCCTATATACATGTTTTTTTAAAATGTAACCTAACTGTTAATAGGATATATTAATGCATTTGGGGGGATGGAGGGAGGTTGTGTGTGACCCTCCAACCTCAATGCACAAATCTGAAATGATGATAACTCTGCCACTTTTCATCCAATTTTCACAATGGCCAAAGGTCATTGTGGCTGGGGATTATAGGAGTTGAAATCTAACAACCAAGCAGTGTTTCCTCTAACAGGGATTCCCAGATGTTGTGATGTTGTTGACTACAGCTCCCATAATCCCCAGCCAAAGACCATTGCAGCTGGGGATGCTGGGAGTTGTAGGCAATGACATCTGGGAATCCCTGTTAGAGGGAGCACTGGACCCAAGTTTGAGAACCACTGTCTTACACTACTTGTATGCTCCATGACAAATTTCATACTGATAAGACAATTTATGTTGATTTTATAATGAATACAATATTCAGGTTTTACAGGAACAGAAACATGAAAAGCAGATGCTTTAACTATACATCTGCACACACTGCTTCATAATATATGCATACCTCACATACAGTACTTACCATGTCCAGCCATGCTTGTTTGACATGGAGTATTTTTCCATGATAGCAGTAAGACGAAGCAGGGAAAATTTTTGCAGCAGATTTAACTGAGCAGCTGACTGACTGCTGATCTGCAGTGATCCTATGGCATGGCTCAGTTGGTGAGAGATCTGGAAACTATGCCAACGTAATCGCCTTTAGACAAACAAAACAAAATGGAATAATGCCTGATTATGGTGACAGATTTGATGCCTATAAAATGCCTCTGTGCATGTCACATGTGCAGGTGTACAGGTTTTGCATCTGCTGTAGCCCATTCTAGTATAAATCCAGAGTGCCTTGAGAGATTGTTGTTACAAAAAAAGAAAGAAAGAAAAAAAAGAATCAATTTAAAAATCCTAAGAAATGTTACAGCTACCATTAGAACCAATGAGGCGCAAAATCACCACCCCATTTACTTCTGTGACATCTACATAAGAAGGTGTACAATCTCAAGCTTCAGAGCACGATCTAGAATCTTACTGTGCTAACATGAATCCCTCCAGCTTATAGGGTTGCCAAACCTCCAGAACTGGCCTGGACTCTGCAGAAACTGACATCAATCTCTGGGTGACCAGTGAAAGCAATCCTGGAGATTTTAATGCAACACTGTGAAACGTGATATCGTGATTCTTCAACCTTGGAGAAGCCGCTGCCAGTCTGTGTAGACAATACTGAGCTAGATGGACCAATGGTCTGATCTGATATAGAGCAGATTTCTATGTGAAAAATATTGCGGGCAGAAGCGGCTGGTGCAGGCACCGTCGGGGGATTTGTTATGTGGGGCTGGGCTCACTCTAATTGTATTTTGATATCCTGCACCTGGGCCAAGCTGTTTGATTGGTGGGGGTGAGAGCCGCACCTGTTGGGCTTCTGATCTCCTGGCCCTTATTAGGGTGGGCAGCAGCCAGTGGTGCAGCCACTGGCAGAGGCCACCTGCAGGCGGCTGCCAAAGCCGGCCTCCAAAGGGGGCCGGCCTTTGGCGGTGGGACTGAGGGCAGGGGCTGACATTGCATTTGGATTGCTGGATGAAAGACTCCTGCTCACTTCATTGTTGCTTAGTACTTAGTTCGGCCTGGCACAGGTATGTGTTTTGGGCTGAACAGAGATGGGGAGGTGGGGGATGACCCTGGGGCAGCTATACCAGTGGTGGTGGGGAATCGACAAAGATATGGTGTTGGTAGGCCAGTGGGCCGTTATAGGGGAAGGGAATTCAGAAATCTAATTGCTGTTTCTCCTTCTAGCAGGCCTACCACCTCTTTGATTTTGGAGAGCAATGCCACTCACCCACAAAACCTCACCTTATTAATCTGTAATGCCAGGTCGGTGCAAAATAAATCTGAGGTAGTACATCATTTGATTATGGATGAAGGACCTGACCTAGTATGTTTCACAGAGACCTGGTTGGTAGAAGCTAGTGCTCCGGTTTGGTCCCAGCTTCTCCCAAAGGGTTACTCCATGGTGGAATATGTGGGAGAGGAGATGGGGTGGCTGTGGACTAGAAGAATACCATCTCCCTTACCAGGATCCTGTCAGGGATTTGGCCTATATTGAATGTGTGTACCTAAGTCTAGGGATCAGGGATAGACTGGGACTTCTGCTGGTGTACCAATCACCTTGCTGTCCTAATTGAGCTGATGGACCTAGTTGTTGAGTTGGCATTGGAGCGGCCCAGGTTGTTATTGGTGGAGGACTTCAATGTTCTTTTTGGGACCGGGTTGTTGGGAACGTTTCAAGAGTTCAAGCAGCCACGACTGTGGGCCTATCCCAATTAGTCTCTGGACCCACACATGATGCTGGTCACACATTTGATTTGGTCTTTTGCTCTGATCAGGGTGGTGTTCTGTGGGTGGGTGGATCATGGATGGATTGCCATGGACAGATCACCATCTGGATAAGATAGAACTTACAGCCACAGCCCACCTCTACAGGGGTGAAGGACTGGTCCACCTGAGGAGGTTATTGGATTCAATAGGATTCCAAGAAGCCTTGGAAAGGTTTAGGGTTGGCTCTGCTAATGATTCTGTCGATTATCTGCTATAAAGATGGAATAATGAATTTACTAGAGCAGTAGACACAATAACTCCTAAGCGTCCTCTCTGACTTGCTTTAAAGACAGCCCCGTGGTATTTGGATGAACTATGGGAGCTGAAGCAGCGAGGTAGACGATTAGAGCACAAGTGGAGGAATACTTGGCATGAGTCTGATTGGGCACAATATAGAGCACATTAGAAGAGTTATGCTCTGGTGGTGACGGTGGCAAAGAAGCAGTCCAAAGAAGCATTCACGTCCAGCTGAGTTGTCTAGGGTTGTGAGGAGGCTAGTATGTACCCCCTCACCCATGAATTTAAACTTGGAACCATTGGTTACTCGCTGTGATGTTTTTAATGACTTTTGGGGGGATAAAATTTCTCATATTTCCACAGTTACTGCAGAGTTTACTGTGGAGGTGTCCAGCAACTTCTCTTATGAGATTAGATTGGATCATTTTCAGTTTGTGACTCCTGAGGAAGTGGACAAACTGCTTCAGACTGTGAGTACTACAATCTGTTCTCTTGACCCCTGCCCGACTTGGCTTATCTCATCTGATAATTATATTTTTAGAGAGGATCTGGTAAATATTTTAAATGCTTCTCTGAGGGAGAGCAGGGTGCCTCCTTGTCTTAAGGAGGATATAATAAGAATACTTTTGAAGAAAGCTGCACTGGATCCCTCAAAGTTAGCTAATTACTTAACTGTTTTTAATCTTCTAAGGTTGGGCAAAGTGACTGAGTGGGTGGTGGCCTCTCAGCTCCAGGCAGTTTTGGATGATGCAGATTATCTAGACCCATTTCAAACTGGCTTTCATGTGGGCTGTGGGACTGACCCATTGGTTGGCCTGATGGATTATTTCCAACTGGCTATTGACAGAGGGAGTGTGACTTGGCTGATCCTTTTGGATCTCTCTGAGGTTTTTGATACTATTGACCATGGTATCTTTTGGGACAGCCTGAGGGAGGTGGGATTGGGTGGCATTGTTTTACAGTGGTTCTGCTCCTACCTCCCTGGTAGATTTCAGATGGTGTCGCTTGGAGAGTGTTGTTCTGCAATGCGAGAACTAAAGTGTGGAGTTTCACAAGGCTCCATACTGTCTCCAATGCTCTTTAACATCTACATGAAATCGCAGGGAGTGAACATTAGGAGGTTTGGTGCAGGATGTTATCAATATGCTGATGACACCCAGATCTACTTCTCCATCTCAACTTCATCAGGAAATGGCATAGCTTCCCTAAATGCCTGCCTGGAGGCAGTAATGGGCTGGATGAGGGATAACAAATTGAAGTTGAATCCAAATAAGACAAAAGTAATGACTGTGGTGGGGGGGTTAGGACCTGGGAGATGGTTTAGATCTGTCTGTTCTGGATGGGGTTACACTCCTCCTGAAAGATCAGGTATGTAGCTTGGGAGTGCTCCTGGGTCCAAAGTTCTCCCTGGTTTCCCAGACTGAGGCGGTAGCCAGGAGTGCTTTTTATCAGCTTCGGCTGATACGTCAACTACGTCCATGTCTAGAGGTGAATGACCTTAAAACAGTGGTGCATATGCTGATAACCTCCTGGCTTGACTACTGTAATGTGTTCTACATGGGGCTGCCTTTGTACGTAGTCCAGAAACTACAATTGGTACAGAATGTGGCAGCTAGATTGGTCTTTGGGACAACACGAAGGGACCACATAACACCAGTGTTAAAAGAACTGCACGGGCTGTCAATATGTTTCCAGGTAAAATACAAAGTGCTGGTTATTACCTAAAAAGCCTTTAACGGCTTGGGTCCAGGCTATTTAAGAGAGCGCCTCCTTTGTCATGAACCCTGCTGCCTGTTACGATCTTCTGGAGAGGCCCAGTTACGGTTGCCACCAGCCAGTTTGGTGGTGACCCATGACTGGACTTTCTCTGTGGCTGTCTCAGGGCTTTGGAATATGCTCCCTGCTGAAATAAGAGCATCTCCTTCTCTGTTTGTTTGCAGTAGGACCTCAAGATTCTCCTGTTTTCACAGGCTTTTAATTAAAATTAATTTTAATAAATATAACACATTGTTTTAATAATGGTTTTACACTGTTTTTATTGTGTCATATATTTTTAGCTGTTTTGACTTTTAAATGTTTTGAATTTTGTACCACGCCAGGAGATGTACATATCAAGTGGTAGAAAAAACATGAGGCACCTTTAAGCATAAATTAGTAGGTGCTTACCTCCGCTCTGGTTGCACCTGCAAGCTGCTCTGAGCAGCAGCATGCAGCCCAGCACTCCCTGTAGCAGAAGATCAGCTCCACCACTCACTTAGCTGCTGGCGGGGGATCGGCTCCGCGGAAGCCAGGAGAGTGGAAGAACTGATCCCCTGCTGCAAGGAGTGCTGGGCGGCATGCTGACACTCGGAGCAGCTTGCAGGTGCAGCCAGAGCAGACGTAAGCACCTACTAATTTATGCTTAAAGGTGCCTCTCACTCCCCACACACCCTGGTGGCACCCGCACCGGCCACTGCTGATTGTGGGGGAAATGTCCAAGAATAGTTCAGAGTTGGCAGCCATAGCAGCCCAGTCCCAGGAAAGCAAAGGCACACTTGGGCCCTGGATGTTGCAAGGTCCAGTCATTGCAATGATGCTGCAGCTACTGCCAAAACTCCCAGTCATGTAAAAACTATCATTAGCTTGTCATGAATTTGCTAGGGCTACAGTAGATGGCATTAGCACAGTGCAGCACGTTAGTGGTTGCAACCATGGTGCAGTTTAGGGCAGGTGGGGAAAGCACTGGTTTACCCATGTTTCAGAATAGACCACATGCAATGATTTCTCAGGGGGCAGCTATATTTTGATATATAAAAAGGATGACCACAAGAAATTATCTTAAAATACATTTTGAAAATACATTGCTTTTTTGCTGTTTTGCTAGGGGCATTCATGAGGCTGTTCATCATTAATACTGCTGCCATGCTAAAAAGTAAGCAATAAAAAGGGCAGAAGCTGCAAAAAGGAAAACGTTAAAGGCACAGTAACTCTCCCCCCAACCAAAAAACAAAACAAAACAAACAACAAAACAAAAAAACTTCAGGAATTGTTTGCCAGTCCACAGTGGTCAGGCTGGCACTAAAATTATATTTCAAATTTTAAAAAGCACCACAAACTGGATCTGGGGAGGAAAAAGAACCTTGAGCCAATACATAAGTGATATAAGAGGTTTGGAGATCAGATATAGTACACTAACAGCATATCTATGTATTTGTTAGATCTCCCCACTGTTTCTAGACGGGATTAGCATTTTCTGTAACTGTAGGGGATTATTGGTTTCTATTAAAAATAAATAAATCTTAACTTCCCCACAAAATGTGTAAGGTAACTTTATGGAGCTATAACATTTAACCACATTTGAAATCAGTTTAATTTTGTAATGTAGATGGGGGATAAAGGAAACCTATATGTCACCATAGCCTGTGTGCCATATGTAGACACAGGTGCTTGCTTAGTTCTCCCAGAGGTTTTTGCACCAGGCTTTTAGTTTTCATCTCCTCTGGAATGGAAGGTGTGCGTTCACATATCAGCCAGATTTATCCCTAAGTCCCTGCGAGATATTGGGGAGCACTTCACACACGATTCATATTTTTCATTGCATGTTAAGAGTGTAGCCAAATTTATATCTGGGGTTAAAAAAATCCACTTTCTGTGTTGGCTTTTATGGGCAATTTCGAATTTGCAGTAAAGCCTTGCAGTAAACCTACGGTAAAGCCTACTGTCTGAAAATCCTCCTGGAGTCTTCTGTTGACCTCAAGAAATTGTACCTGGGAGAGCATTTATACATTGCCTGAGAGAAACACTTCTGTTGGTGTGAATGGTGTCATATAGAATTAGGCCAATGTTTTTCATACTTTAGGAGAGACACCATGTGCTTTCCATCTTACAAACATAATTGGGTGTCATTCTTGCCTTCTACTTTTTACCCTGACCCCTACCACTTCACCAGTTTCTCTTGGCATCCTCCTTCCCTGTCTCACTTCATTTTCAGCCTGCGGTAACTGGGCATGCTGCAGTTTGGGATTTCTAACCTCACTTTCTCTTGCAGCAATTTCCAGTGGGGCTATGGCAAACTCTTTTTTAAAAAAGAAGCTTTTGATTACCAATATTACCAATAAGATACGGCAATTGTGACAGCAGCACTGACAGCTGAAACTAAGGTGGAGTCTCGGTTCCAGCACATTTTGGGAGACATTAGCAGCCACTGATTGTGTACCCATACTGGGATGTTATTTCCCCCCATAAATGTTTCTTTCTGCTCTAGTATTGCTCTAGCAATACTGTCTAACCTCTAGTTCACACTTTTGCTCATACTCTTATCAGCAGGAAAGGAATTGTCAGTCGTTTGGGAATCTAAACAACTAGGAATTACATTTAAAATTGAGAGTTTAAATTAATGTCTTAGATTTTCATCTACTATGTGCCTCAAAGCTGGTCCTGCAAAAACATCCAACTACTACCACCTTTTTAATAACAGGGGAGTGATATGAGAGCTGTATGCTGCTAATATTTTTTTGTAAAACCAATTATGAAACTCCATGCAGCAACCTTTTCCTACCTTTGTTGATAAAAAATAATTGTGATTATTACAAACCTGTTTGGCCTCGTAAGAGATGCTCCAACCCCAGAGTCTCTTCTGTCCCTGACACCAGCAGCTTCTGATTCATTGAGAGAGGTTCCATCTCTGTCCATATCGCTAGGTGTTGTCCTACCATCAGATACAGAGTTCTGTTCAAAGTCTAATGCAATTTTAGTTGGGAATGATAAAGACCCACATTCCCCAATTGATAAATCATTGCTTTTCAATTCTGGCAATATATTCTTTGACCAGTCATCTACTGATTCTTGAAGCCCATTGACATGCTGCAAAATGTCATCCAGATGAGGAAAAAGGTTTTCTCTTTCCAAGTCCAGAAGGTCTCCAGTGCTGGCATATAAGTGAGAACCTGGAACGTTGTCATAAATGCTTACTCGGCTCTCCTTTGGACAGGAAACTAGGGGGCTAGCTGCTTTAGGTGTTGAGCACTTCTGATTGCTTAATGAAATGCTTCCTGTCCTCCAGTTTACATTGTTGCTACTGTCTGTAGGAGAGAGGCTCTCAATGGAAAGTGCCTTGGGAAATGTTCCAGGTTTGTGATCTTTGGGAATATGAACAACTAAGTTCTCTTGGGAATGAAAATCATTTCTACGATTTTGATCTATCACTTGCCTCAGGGCTGCTCCTGCAAGAACATCCAAGTCCTCTAGATACATGCCACCTCGTTTATTTGCTTCATGGTCCTTGCGTTCCTTTAAGCAAGGAGTACTTACTTCACTACTGCCAATCTCTGACTGGCTGCTTTCCCTGCTGGATTGAGCTGAGAAGGAAAAGCCTTGTTTGGCTGAGTCTTGTGTTGCTGTACTTTGGAGATCTCCATTCCCTATTTGCATACATTGCATATCCTTCAGGGTTTGGGGCTCATATTGAAGAACGGGTCTGCTTATTACTAAGCCACTAGTCCTTCCAGAGCCTTTCAATTTTCCATGCGCACCTTTGACTTTTAGTGTCTCCATGCGCTTTAGAAAGTTCTTAGCTTTGATCCGTGTTGTTTTTTCATTCCCGAGGTTAAGAGAGTCCTCTGGAGGCTGCGAAGGGGTACTGCCAACTGAAGTAGAGTCATAAGAAAGTGTGTTTTCTAGACAGTATTGTCCTGAACAGTCAAAGGTGTCCCTGAGAAGGCTGCTGACTCCAGACAGACTCCTGTGGTCACTTCCCCCGCTACTCTCGCTGTGAATAGATGAGACTTCAGGTTCACTTAGATCAGTAAGAACGCTTTCACTACTGGTCGTTATTTTCATTTTAATGTCCCCCGAGGGCCCATGTCTGTCTGTCTGATGAATTAAGGTGTCAATGTCGTCCACTCGAGACCATCTTCGGCTTGTTCTTTGGAAAGTCCATTTATTACTGATGGCACAAAGGTCTTCTTCATCCGAGTCTTCACTCTAGAAAATAGAAGGCAGAACTGGGATAAATAGAATACTTTCCCCTTCCTAGTATTATAGACTTTAAAAAAAATAGCAATTCAGAGAAAGCAAAACAGGCTGGTTAATAATGTTCTTTTTTTCCATATAATGGATAACAGCTCTCCTTTCCTCACTTTTAAAAACTCCAACACAGCCTCTGAAATGCACAAATAAATAAAGCTGATTCACTGCAAAGTCAATATCCTTCAACATTAGCTCATCAATAGATCCATCTGGATGTACTCTCTCTTGCCTAAGAGGTTCACAAGCAAATGTCTCATGGACATTTACCAAATAAAATCACTGGGGAATAAAATGGAACAGATGAAACAATTAACTTTATGTTACCCTACTAATTCTACTTGGATTACACTATACCATGAGGTCAAGTGACATGATATTTTCATGTAATCAACCCCAAAATTAATCTATAGGGAGTTTCAGTTATTTGATACCTCCAAAGTTAGGGGCGGAAATCAAATGTTAGTTGAGCACTAATAAAAAGTATTATTACGTTTAGCTCCAAGGCACAAAGGCATAAAGGAGCAGTGCAGGTACTTCATTAGTCAGGATGTTGGCCATTGTGTCTGAATCAGGGACTACTGGCTGGCCCAAGCAGCATGAAAACCCAACGGTAGGCCCATCTGCGAAATTGTCTTCAGAGTGCTTTGAGTTGTATACTATTACCTTAACCCATCATCTGAGGCCCTGTGTGTATGCTGTTTTTGACAGACAGTGTGGTGTAGTGGTTAGTCCAATTCACCTAGACCAAGGAGACCTGGTTCAGATTCCTGATTAACTAAAAAAATTATTGGGTGGCCTCAGGCAAACTACTGCATGCCATCGAGACAAGCAGACATCTGTATGCATTTGCCCGGTGCAGTGAGCCACTAGAACTGCAGGTCGGAGCATTTTTCAGGACAGATCTTCTTAGATATTCAATATTCTTAGGCTCTGGATTGGCCCTACCCACTCAGGCTGGCCACTGGGTCTTCCAGGACAGGAAGTACTATTAAGGGGCTTCTTGTTTGGGTTGAGATTTTGCCTGCGCAACACTTTGGTATCTTTCGCTCTGATGTGTCCTCAGCTCTGACTCCCAGGCACAACTCCTGGCTCTCAGCTCCCCTCTGGCAGCTGCCTTCGACTTAGCCCTGACAGTTGTGAGGAAAAGCAGGGTGGGGGAGATGACAACGTATACTGTCTTGAGTATTTTGGAGGAAGAGTGGTATAAAGATGTAATTAATATTAACAGGCACTTCCTCTCCTTATTAGCTGTCTTATTCTTTGTCTCTTTTCGTATGATCTTAAGAACAGCAACCAAGGTGTGTGTACATTCTCCATTATGAACAAACTTTTTTATTCCGCATGTCTGATAGTGTTTGCCAAAGTACAAGATTCAGAGAGCTTTCTATACTTAGATTATTTAGAGCTAGTTAAAAACAGAAGACAATTTGACTCAAAAACATAGTTTCTTCAAGCCAACACGGATGTCAATAAAATGTACACATGCAGTCTCATTTTAATGAATTTTCCCACATGTTTTCCTCACGAGGGGTACGGCCCTGCAGCTGCAAAAGGCAGTTCCAACTGCAACCTTTTGTCTATCTAAATAAGTTAAGGGCATGTTTGCTACACAGTGCAAGCAAACTTGAGTATGCAAGTTTAGATGCAGTTTAATAGCCTGGGGTAAGTTTTTGATTAAGTAGAAGCACATCGGAATTTTGCCACTGACTTCAACTGAATTACATGTTTGTCTTATGTTCTCTCCCAGAATACCTCACAGTGATCCCCCTGGACTTTTTGTTCTTGATTGGACTTCATTAGAGGGCCATTTGGCAACTCAGTTGCCTATTGTTTTTCTGAAATGTTCAAGATGGTATCCAATATTACTGGGCCAAGCTTTCTAACCAAAAAATGGTTGTTTGATCTTGAGCTTCAGGACTTATAAATAGCAAAAAGCGGGGGGGGGGGGAGGGGGAGGGGGAGGAGAAAAAGGTTTTTAGAAGAGGCAACGGTCATTATATGCAGACACTTCCCAGTTATGCAGTGCAGGAGAGAACCGCTAGATATTCAAGAACTGCTAGCCATTTGCACCCCACACTTCTAGTTTGCAGTTGACGCTCAGATGGCAACTTCCCTTAGTGACTGTGGCAGTAAACAGGAAATGGAGTGGGGATGGTATCTCTAGGAGAGGCACAAAGCAGAACTGCTATGGCACAACTGAATACCATCTGCACTGCATGTTGTAGCCTGTGGGTGTCAGGATGTTTATTCAGAGCATTTGACACCTGCAAACCCTTCCACTCAGATGCACCCTCTTACCTACATACTTTTGTTTTCCAGCCTTCTTTCTGATTCTGCAGATTATTATTATTATTTAATATCCCTTCCTTCCCACATACACTGTAAGCCTGCAGGCAGGGCCTTATCTTGATTTTATCTTCTTGTAAAGCGTCTCTAGCATTTTTAAGCAAGCAGCTGCAGCAACAGCTCTGTGACAGGAGTAAATGCAAAGTTGTGTGTTATGTGTGACTATGCGCATGGCTGTGCAATCGTCTATATATGCAAGAGTGTGTATGTGCGCTGTCTTTTAGTACTTAGCTGATTTCATATTCAACAATTTTATGCTGGTAAACTACTACAGAGTCAAGGGTTTTTACAGACTCCTGAAGCCTTTGCATAGAATGCCACTCTAGTTATTGTGGAGCAAATGGCAAGATTCTGTACATCCTGAAACAGATGGAAGAGCAGCGTTGGACCGGCTGCACACTGAAGGAAATACAACAAAAGGGCAAAATCAATTTATGCAAGAAAATGATGTACTGAAAAACAGGTTTTTAACATTTCCAATAATTTCCAGTGTGTCTTATCTTTCTTGGGGAAAACGGAAAACAACACACAATTATGTATTATTCACAAGAAAATTAATACAATTGCAACAATCTTTTGTTATAATCCATATTAGCAGAAGGCAAAGAAATCTGGAAACATCATTGCCTTGTATCCATAGAAAAGATAAGCAAAACAGATTTACAGAGTACTGTGCTGAAATTACTCGTGGGGTTTTTTTTACATTTATTTTGATACCCCCAAGAAATGGTCCCCTTTCTTGCTGAATTTTAGCATGCTTTGTTAAATGTTGACCTATTCATTTACATTGCCCTCAAATGCTCTCACTTCCAGTTGCCTTCCTTTGCCTTCAATTATTTCAATGTGATCCCTGGTTAGTTGGACTGGAAAAGGTGCAGAAGAGGACAACCAAGATGATCAGGGGCCTGGAGCATCTTCCTTATGAGGCCAGGGTACATCACTTGGGGCTTTTTGGAAAAGAGGCGACCATGAGGAGAGACAATAGAGGTGTGTACAATTATTCTTGGAGTAAAGAGAGTGGACAGAGAGAAATTTTTCTACCTCTTTTACAACACTAGAACCAGGGGTCGTCCCATGAAACTTATGGCTAGGAAACTTAGGACCAACAACAGGAAGTACTTTTTCACGCAGCACATAATAATTAATGTATGGAATTCTCAGCCACGGGGTGTGGTGATGGCCACTAGCTTGGATGGCTTTAAAAGGGGCTTAGACAAATTCATGGAGGACAGGGCTATCATCAAATTCATAGAGGACGGGGCTACTAGTCTGGTGGCTATAGACTACCTCCAGCCTCAGAGGCAAGATGCCTCTAAAAACCAGTTGCAGGGGAGCATCAGCAGGAGAGAGGGCAGGCCCTCACCTCTTGCCTGTAGGCTTCTCAGAGGCATCTGGTGGGCTACTGTGTGAAACAGGATGCCGGACTAGATAAGGCCTTGGGCCTGAATCCAGCAGGGCCGTTCTTATGTTCAACCCATGTGACTAAACTATTGCTTTGCTTCAATAAAAAGACAGGCTTCTGCTCTGGAAGAGTTTGCAATTTAAAAATCTGAGAGGTGTGGGGCGCTTTGTTAACTTTCCTGAAGCGGTGGTGACAGTAGTGGACAAGTGTGGGAGTGAGCAGGCAGGAAGGGGCAAAGCTGACGGGCTTGAACAAGCATTCAGTTCACTGGAATGTTTGTCTGACAGTTCAGTTGTGAAGGTGGGTTTGTAGCAATGTGAATGCACAGTGATTTCTCTTTTTATATTGTGTCTGCTTTCACCCTAAATGTGTTTAGTATTGCCGCCTTCACCTGCCAATGACTTTTGTAGCATCACTGGACAAAAATTAGGCAAGCATTTGGGGTGATAATCGGATATACACAATGTTTCTTAAGGCAATGATCTGCACAACATACTCCTCCTCATTAGAAAATGCCCCTGGGACAGGAGTGCCTTGTAAATAAAATGTTGTTGGCTTTGTTACAAAATTCTCCATATCAAACGGCATTTTCTGCATTCCTTGTTGAAACCCCTTAAGCCTTAAATAATGTCTGTGTTACACAAGGAGGCTATAAACATTGCAAGCTTTATTTCAATATGTTAGCACAAAAAATGTTATTGGCTCTTTATCTGGCATGGCCTACAATCACATGGCATTGGACCATACTCTGAGGAAAGGTACTGTATTAGCTAGGCAACATGTATACCTGAGTATTTTGAGAACTCTGCTAGAATTGTTCTCTTATCACTGATTCTTTTTCATTTAGGAATACAGGAAGCTGCCTTATACTGAGCCAAACCACTGGCCAATCTAGCTCAGTATTGTCTACACCGATTGGCAGTGGCTCTCCAAGGTTACAGACAGAAGTCTCTCCCAGTTCTACCTGAGATGCCAGGGAGTAAACCTGGGACCTTCTGCATGCAAAGCAGACGCTCTTCCACTAAGATCTGAGCTGTTTGAGCAGGGATCTGAGCTGTCGGTGACTGAATAGGAGAGAGATCTTGGGGTAGTGGTGGACAGCTCATTGAAAGTGTCTACTCAGTGTGTGGCAGCTGTGAAAAAGGCTAATTCCATGCTAGGAGTCATTAAGAAGGGGACTGAAAATAAATATGCTAGTATTATAATGTCCTTTTACAAATCTATGGTGTGGCCACATCTGGAGTACTGCATATAGCTTTAGTCACTGTTATCTTAAGAAGGATGTTGTAGAACTGGAAAAGGTGCAGAAGAGGGCAACCAAGATGATCACAGGCCTGGAAAACCTTCCTTATGAGGTAAGGCTACAGCATTTGGGGCTCTTTACCTTGGAAAAGAGGCGACTAAGGGTAGATATGATCGAAGTATATAAAATTATATGTGGAGTGGAAAGGGTAGACAGAGAGAAGTTTTTCTCCCTCTCTCACAACACTAGAACCAGGGACCATCCCATGAAACAGAAGGTTGGGAAATCTAGGACCGACAAGAGGAAGTACTTTTTCACACAGTACATAATTAAGCTATGGAATTCTTTGCCATGGGATGTGGTGATGACCGCCAGCTTGGATGGCTTTAAAAAGGGGTTAGAAAAATTCATGAAGGACAGGTCTATCAATGACTACTAGTCTGGTGGCTGTGGGCCACCTCCAGCCTCAGAAGCATGATGCCGCTCAATACCAGTTGCAGGGGACCAACAGCAGGAAAGAGGGCATGCACATACCTCTTGCCTGTGGTCTCCGCAGAGGTATCTGGTGGGCCACTGTGTGAAACAGGATGCTGCACTAGATAGGCCTTGGGCCTCATCCAGCAGAGCTGTTCTTATGTTCTAAGCTATAGGCCCATTCCCTAAGGGAAATATCTTATAGTGTTCACATGTAGTTTCCCATCCAAATGCAAACCAAGGCAGACCCTGCATAGCAAAGGTGACAATTCATGCTCACTAGCACAAGACCAGTTCTCCTCTTGTATAGTTTGCTGCTATGTCCCAGCCTCCAGATCACTGTCAAGCTGAAAACCACAGCAGAAGTGTGGGTGGAAGGACAAGAGATGCACTGTGATAGTTGCCATATGCTTGCTGGTGCCCTCCCTGCTATTTCTTTATTTAACATATTTTTATACCACCCAAAACTTACATCTCTGGGCGGTTTACAACAAAAACAAAAAGTTAAAACATTAGTTAAAACAAATAACAAATTAAAACATTGGTTAAAATAAACGACAGCAAAAAGTTAAAACATTATAAGAATTAAAAACCTTAAAACAATATTTTAAAATGAAGTTAAAACTATTAAAACGGTATTTAATTAAAAGCCTGGGTGAACAAATGTGTCTTGAAAGATTTTTTAAAAATTGTCAGAGATGGGGAAGCTCTCATTTCAGCAGGGAGCGCGTTCCAAAGCATCGGGGCAGCAACTGAGAAGCAAATATGTGAATATTTCTACTGGTATATACTGTACAAAGATTGTACATGCACTGATTAGGGCTCCTGAGATCTGAGAATCTGCACATGTGCACTAACAAGGGTGGCCCCTTCCCTTGGGAGGCGCACCTGTGGTGCCGCAAAATAAAACATTCTTACACACAGTCCCATTCAGACCTTGTTACACCCACTGATGCAAAGTCTGTGCTGCAGGTTGGTAAACTTTCCACAAATTTTCCAGCGGAGGCAAGAGAAAGGCAAGTTTACTAGCTCTCACTGTCTGACATCAAACATCTGTAGTGTTCATGTGAGCACAAGGCACTAAAAACCAGTGCTGCATACATAATGAACTACAATTCGTGAGTTATTTGAGAGTCACCGAGTAAGCATGTGACCAATTCTAGCTCAGATTTCAGTCAACTTTAAAGCTCTGGCCTGTAGAAATAACTTTCCCATTTGTATTTTTACCTTTTTCCTTTGGAAGTTCACATCGAGTTTCATTGAGGCGCACTTATTCAGGGTGTTCAGTCGTCTAAAAGCAAAGCAAGATCCAAGGTTAGTATCTCACTAATCAGCTGATTTCACTGCTCAGGAACTCAGATATTGTTCCTTTCTTCATTCTTAGGGTAGAACCTAAAGCAACTTCTTCAGCTCTATAGACACTGTGTTGCATATATAGCTATCTGTACACATTATTATTTCAAATATTTATATACACTTTTCAACAAAGGTTCACAAAACAGTTTACATAGAAGAAGAAATAAGAATGTTTCCTGTCCCAAAAGGGCTCGCTGTCTAAAAAGTACAGATCGTGCTTTTTGTGTGCACATGTTTTTGTGCAACTGTACATGCGTCCATTTTAAAAGTGAGCTCAAATGCAGAGTACAGATAGGAAGTGTACTGCTGTATGTGTATTGAACATAACTGTATATACACACAAATCTGTATCTCTAAACACATGTACTTATGATGGATATGTGTGGATATGGCTTTCATGTAAAGCTAGATTGGTAGTGGGAAATGCAAGGCTAATTTGATTCGCCAGATTGAGTACAGGAATCCTTCCCCCCACCCCCACCATGCAGCCAGCAATTATTCTGATGGCCTGAGAGGTGAATACCCATTGTCATAACCAAACATGGGCTTCCAGGATAGATTTAGGCAAAAATCCCACCCTCATTGTCACACTTTCTCTCTGGGGGTGGATAATCTGGAGCTGGAGCACTGGAGAAGGGGTAGGTGAATCCTTCGCCCCTGCACCATTTCCCTGATGGTAATCACCTCTTCCAACTTGCTATTTGCCCCACTAGGGAGAACGTGTGTGTGTGGCCTCTCTTCATGCATACTTTCCCCTAAAAGGGCAAATACCAGTTTCAGGATGGTTAATACCCTCCTCCCGCTGTACTGCATCCTGATCTGGATGGGGACCATAAGGCTCCAATTTTTTCAAAATTTAAAGATACGGGAGATCCAACCATGGATCTGCATACTCATCTGGTATGGCCTTCATACACCAATCAATTAATTATCAAGTAGTTAAGAAATTATCATTACTATCATTATGATAAATAATAATTAGTATTTGTTTTTAAGAAGCACAATATCTATTTCTAGTCACCTTAAGCGGCACAGCGGGTAAATGCTTGACTAACAAGCAGAATGTTGCCGGTTCGAATCCCTGCTGGTACTATATCAGGCAGCAGCGATATAGGAAGATGGTGAAAGGCATCATCTCATACTGCATGGAGGAGCCAATGGTAAACCCCTCCTGTATTCTACCAAAATAAAACCTCAGGGCTCTGTGGGCACCAGGAGTCGAAATCGACTTGACGGCACATTTTACCTTTATATCTATTATTAAGTATATCTAATTTCCCACAACTACAAAAAACAGAAAAACCATGAACAAGAGTGCTCCAATTCAGTGGGTCTTATTTTAGAATCACAACTCTTTAAAATAACAACCCACAGATTATTTCTTAAACTGGAGTATTACAATACTCTGGAGTCAGACTATTATTATAGGGAAGTTGAAAGTGGTGTGAAAGAAGCATGATTGTCTTTGGAGTATACAGTTTTCTTTTGTCCCAATGTCATTTTTCATCAAACTGGTTTTGTAGTTTATTTGAAATACTACAAACACTTGGAAACCCTGTTTATTACAACTGATAGTGGGATGAAGTTGTACCACACAGCCAATGAGGTATCTCTTATACAATCTTCATCACTCTAAAATATCCCACTATCATCTAAGAACATAAGAACAGCCCTGCTGGATCAGGCCCAAGGCCCATCTAGTCCAGTATCCTGTTTCGCACAGTGGCCCACCATCTCTTTTCCCCTCTGACATCTTGGTGGAAGAACTCCTTGATCTTGCAGGAAAGTGTGTATCTAAGATCTGATTACTTGATTCCCTACAGACCCCATCAAAAGTATCATTTTGATCATTAAAGTGATCTCATCAAGATCAAGTACTTCAAAGGCTATACCAGTTTCCTCTCTACAGTTTGGAACAATATCTACATTAAAATGTAACTCTTTTCTCAAGACCCAGAGTTGCGATTTTAATGGAATCAATGACCAGCTTATTACTTTAGTCCACACTGTAAGTTGTCTACATTGTAATCCAGAAAGACAATGAGATATTGTCTGGGGCCCTTCCAATATTTTGAAGTAGATTGTGCCAATGAAATGAGAGGATTAATGGTTGTCTTTGTGTCTCCAGAGACTCCAATTAAAAGCAGCCTGCTTGGATTTCCTGCACCCTCTTGACATGCCAATGGCACAAGACAGAGTTCTCCATCTGCTTGAATCTGTCACTGGAATGAGAGTCAAACCCTCAGGAAGAATAATTCCAAGTCTGGAAACAATAATCAATGACATTTTGATCAATATTTGTTCTCTGTGTTACATTTTGGACTCAGGAAGCTGTTTCCGAAGTACAAAATACGCACGAACAGCATCACTCATGAAATGTACAAAATGTACAATTGTGCAAAATATAACATTAGGAGGCCCTGATACTTACTAGGCAAGTATTTTGCCAACAAAATCCACAATTCATACATCTGTACGCCCATGCGTAAATCATGCTAATTGTAAATGATAGATTACACTTGTAATGGCAAAAATGTAATAGTTGAAACACCCAGAAGATGCTCCAGGGAGCTGAAGGCTACTGCATCAAACTGCTGGAGGTGAACTGTCAAGTTTTAGGGCAAAGCTTCTAGAGCCCTTTGTCCGTTTGTAACACTTCCTCCACCTCCACTCTGTAATGCTACTTAACATACTCTGCAAGTAGGAATATTTCAGATCAAAAACTCCTCAGTTTGAATGCCTTCTGGGTGGCCTTTTGCCCTGTTCCTATTATACTGTGACAGCTAAAATGGCTCAGAGTTCCACTCCCTGTTACTCCCGTCTACAGCTGTTATGGAGCAGCTGCAAAGGAATCCAACCAAGGGCACACTGGAATCAAATAGAGTATATGCAGTGACAATATACAGCCAGGGTGAGCAGCAGAATACAGATGGCCTCTTGCATCCCTGCAGTTCTACAAAAAGTTCAGTTTCCATCAAGACATGATGATTGATGGGACACCCTCTTAGCTATATGACTGCTGCTCAGCAGTTTCACAGCAAGGGTAGACAATCCAACCTCTTGTGTCTTTTCTACACTATCCTGGAGAAGCTGAGGTCACAAATTGCAGCAGCACAGTGCTCAGGCTGAAAGATGGTACTCGCAGAAGGCCTGGATCCACAAGGCTATTCACGAAGTTTTTTGTGGAGCTGATGCAACAGCACTGACCAGCCAAAGGCTGATGGTCTTTACAATGCATCTTATAGCCTTATGTCTATTCCACAAGCTCACGGAGAAGCTGTTGAGCCTGCAAAATGTTATTTGGCTGAAGATGTTATGTAGCCTGCAAAAGCCCTGCCCCTTCCTGGATCATTAAGCTGGCTCTACTCTAGAGGAGGCACTTGAGCTGGCCTCCCCTCCTCCTGAATAGGCTCATTGGGAGAAAACGCCTGAGCAGCCAGGTGAGCACTCTCTGCTCTTGGGGACTTGGATGTAATGGAGGGGATTCTGAGGATGTGACAAAAGCCTGGCTAGGGGCACCAGGTCCCCAGTACTCCAATGATGATGATGATGATGATGTGGACAAATCAAATTTTGTGATTCAATCCAAGCTCAAATTAAATCACAAAAACTCAAACTGATTCATCCAAAACTACCAGATTGGCCTGCTGCCTCAACAAATGAACACTGAAACACTCGAATTGGTTTGAGTGATTCAAATGCCATTTTGAGACCTGTTTTTCCAGAGAGAGCTAGAAAAATGAGCCTCAAAATGGTGCTGTTTTTCTGGGAGAGCTGGTCTAATAATTGGGGTTGGTAGATAGCCCTCTGCTCTGTACTTAGCAAGTCAGCTGGTAGACCAGTCTTCCAAGGTGGGCTGACACGCTAAGTCAAATAACCTTTTGCAGTCTCAACAGCTTGCTTTGTGAGCTTGTGGTGTAGACATAAAGACCATCAACCTTTGTCTGGTTAGTGCTGGTGCATCAGCTCAACAAAAAGCTACTTAGCTAGTCTTGTGGATCAAAAATGTTGCTAAACCAACAGGAGTCACGCGATAGTAACAAAAATAACCAAACAACCCACCGTGACTGGAACAATCTAAAGAGGAGTTCTCAGACCATCAACTTAACGTCCACAATAAATTTATCTGATAAACATATCAGAGCCAAAGCGGCTTACACGCTGGAATGTCTTGTGGATCCAGACATTCTGGTCCAAATCGGTTCCCACACGCACCTCAAATGTTCATGCATCTGTCATCTTAAACTGGGGTAAATGACATCATCACAAATTACGCCATTGAGGTGTCCCTATGTGTCCCTAAAGCTGTAGCAAATTTGGTTCAAATCCGTTAGGCGGTTCACAAGTTACCCCACTTGTCCCTCAAAATGTTTACGCGCCCACCGTCTTGAATTGGGGTGGATGACATCATCATCACAAACTATGCTGCTGAAGTGTCCCTATGTGTCACTCTCTACAACAGGACCAAATTTGGTTCAAATAGGTTAGACGGTTCACAAGTTAGCCCACTTGCGCCTCAAATGTTCATGCATCCATCATCTTGAATTGGGGTGGATGACATCATCACAAACTACACCTTTGAGGTATCCTTATGTGCCCCTACAACTGTACCCAATTTGGCCCATATTGGTCCAGGCATTGCAAAATCATTTGACACCCACCGCTGCCGCTAAAAATGGCAATATTCTTTGCATACTGTGAAATACTAGAGATAAAAAAGACTAATAAAATAATAGTGTAAGAAAAAAAGAAACACTTTACCTACAAAGAGTTTCTACAAGATCCTTGTCAAGAAAATCATGATCTTTCTTTACAGCAGCAATGTCAATAGGAAACTGGGCATCTGCAAGAGAAAGAGCACTTGTTACCAGAGTGGGAAACATTTCTTTTGCTTCAAGGTACACTAGATGCGCTTTCAGACTTAAACACAGCCACAAGAGGAAACTAGATTTTTTTCTTTAATCATATGATTTCTGAGAATATGACCTGCTTTTCTAATTTAGATGGAGTTGTATGATCTGTCAACCAAACTGATGGCAACTTGTCAAATGTCAAATGCAATAAAATATCAGTTGGTTCATTTTTCAGTCTTCTAAAGATCATGTAATACAATCTGAGCAATAGTATAATATCATTACTATTTATTATTCTAACAGGCAGCATGGCTATCCATTCCCCTTACTCCTCCATGACACCTTTTAAATTTTATTTCGATCTAAACTAAGACACAAGCATGCTACATAGTGATCTTCCATCAAAGTCTTTAGGGGCAGGGTATTGTACTGCTTTATTATGTAGTTCCCAAACAACTACAAATGAACAGGCTGCCAGCAAGGCTACCTAATCTCTCCCTCATAGCAATGCAATCCAATTTCATAACCCCACGCCCTTTTTTTAACCCTCAGTGTTGTTCTTAGTACTTTGGAAGATGTTAACTTCTCATGTTCTGTACATTTGCAAGGACAGATGCATCCAAAAACTTGCAATTTCTGAGGTGCAGCCTGGTAATGTCACAAAGCAGGGCCTTTTAATGTCAGAAGACTCCCTACCTTTGAAAAAAGGTAGTACTGGGCGCTTTCCAGTTAGCTGCTCAACAGTGGCAAAATGCTTCCGTTCAGGTAAATTGCATTCAAAACGTAAATAGCAAAGCACCCAGCAGTGGGAGCAGTCTTGCAAAAACTAACAAAAAAACCCACCAGCAACCTTTTTACACCGGACATACAATGTTTTATCAATAAATCACAGCGAATAAGTCCGAAACAAGGCATCGGAAGTGTGAACGGCACCCTGCTGTCAGTGTAGGGACTGCGGTGTCACAACACAGGAAGTGTGGAAGCACACTTCAGAGATAAGGCGTGACCCCATTGCAGGGTCTAATCTGGAAAGCGCCCAGGAGGGGAGTCCAGTGATAAAAGGGTGGAGCCCCAATGGCAGCCCCAGAATGACCTGAGATTGCCCTTTGCAGCCTGTCCACCTGAGAAAAAAAACAAAAAGCTGGAGAAAGAGGGTCACTGTCAATCAGACAACCCTAGTGCCAGCACACTGAAGTGAACATGATGTCTCCACTGCAATAAAGCCACCACCACAGTCCATTAAATGTGTACTGGACATTACACCATCCAGATGATATACCTTCATAGAGCTGTGCATACTGTGGAAATCCAGCTGCTCGCAACCAGTCACATGCCTCCTTTGCTTCAATTTCTGAGGGGGTAAGAAAAAGTAGAATAGTTAATATTACATTTATGGTACACTTTCCCCCTTAATTTTACATTTATATCCCGCTCTTCCTCCAAGGAGCCCAGAGCGATGTACTACATCCTTCAGTTTCTCCTCACAACAACCCTGTGAAGTAGGTTAGGCTGAGAGAGAAGTGACTGGCCCAGAGTCACCCAGCAAGTATTTGGCTGAATGGGGATTTGAACTCAGGTCTCCCCGGTCCTAGTCCAGCACTCTAACCACTACACCATGCTGGCTCTCTTTTGTTATCTTTTTAGTCACAAAAATGTAGCACATAATAGACACAGCATGCATGAAAAATAAGGATTTGTGCCACAGATATTACAACCCAGATATTTTGGTGCTGTACTGAACTATAGTTGTCTAAACGTTTTCATATAAATTTTTTGTTTTGTTGTATTTTAAAGCAATAGTGGCCGGTGTGGGCACGGGTGGGTTGGATTGGCAAGAGGAGCCTTTAAGTTTACGTCCACTCTGGCCACACCTGCAATGCCAGAGCAGCAGCATGCTATTCAGCAGTCCCTGCGGCTGGTGATCAGCTCTGCAACTCACCTGGCTCCCGGCGAGGGATTGACTCCGCGGAAGCCAGGTGAGTGATGGAGCCAATCCCACACTGCAGGGACTGCTGAGCACTTGCAGGTGTGGCCAGAGCGGAGGTAAGCATCTACTAATTTATTTATTTATATGATTTAGCAAATGCATTGGCCTGACTTCCTTAGACTTGAGGCGGTTGACATAAATTAAAACAACAACAATGAAGATGGGGGAAGGGGACCCAATCTCTCTCTCTCACACACAAAAACTAAACGCCTTGCAGAATAGATAAGTTTTCAGAAGCTTCTTAAAGGACAGAAGGGAGGTGGCATTATGATTCTCAAGTGGCAAGGTGTTCCATAAGGAGGGGGCTGCAACAGAGAAGGCCCTCCCACGAGCCCGGGCCCCACGTACCTCCCCTGGGCCTGGAACTCTGAGAAGGCCCACCTGAGATGACCTCACAAGGTGGGTTGAAGTTGGACAGGAGAGGCGGTCCTGAAGGTACACAGGTGCCAAACACTGAAGAGTTTTATAGGTGATAACCAGCACTTTGAATTGGACACAGAAGCGAACTGGCAGCCAATGTTTTTATGCTTAAAGGTGCCTCCTGCCCCACCCCACCCAGGCAGTGCCCACCCCGGCCGCTACTGTTTTAAAGTTAGACCCAAGTGTTACCCTTTTCATTTTCGTACTGTTTCATCCTCTGAATATTGACTTGAGCCAATAATTTTGTCACAACTTCAGAAAGTATTTATTTATCATATTTTTATACTGCCTGATATGTACATCTCTAGGTGGTGTAGAGAATTTTAAATATTTAAAAGTCACAGATTAAAATACATGACACAAAAACGACAGAATAAAATAGTTATTAAAACAAGTTGTTTTTTTAGAATTATTAAAATTAATTCTAATTAAAAGCCTGAGAAAACAGGAGAGTCTTGAGGTTCTTCCTCAAGAAAGTAGGCGGGGGGTGGGGGGGGGAGATAATTTGCTTGTTGGAAACACAACTTTCCTATGAAAGCCAATGTCAGTCCAGCAACGATTTGCTCATCATCAGCACTTTTATGGATTCTTTGTGAGGCCATTTAAAGTCACTCAGTTCAACACTGGCTAAGAAGATAGCTCTGTCTCTCCTGCCCAAGTAGTGAGCACATTTAGTTCTTAGCTGTGCATGACAGAACGACAGCCTAACAAAAAACAACATATCAGCAAGTCGAAAGGGTAATAGCTCCATTAAAGCTCCACCACTGCATGATATTCTTCATTATGTATTTGGCAAAAAGACAACACATGTTACGATTCGTGTTAAATGCAGGTTCCCAGAACAATGAACTGATAAGGCATTTACAATTTCACTCAGCTGGATCCAACAGTGGACTATATTTTTATGTCCCAGTGTTTGTAATGTAAGCACACTTGCAAAGCACTCCTGCGATGTGGGAAGGCTTACACCTGACTCAGACAGAGCAGTTGCTGAAATATCCACAGATTGTTCAGCATCCCCATGTAATCCCCATGTATGGCAGTTCCTACTTTGCAAGCTTTACGAGAGTGAAACTGTAGACAGAGCCATGTCTCATTAACTTCAGTAATCAGTAATAATGATGAGTTGCTTGTGGATCTGAAAAACCTCTGACTTCCCCCAGACTAGTCTATTAGGAGCACAGGAAGATGCCTCATACTGAGTCAGGCCAATGGCCCATTTAGCCAGTACTGTCTACACTGATTGGCAGTGGCACTCCAGGATTTCAGAAATATTTTCCAGTTTTATCTAAAGATGCCAGAGATCTTCTGCATGCGAAAGCAGGTGCTTTATCACTGAGTTGCAGCCCCAAAGATACTCTTATACCTATTGCCAATCGGTATAATAGGACTAGTGACTGTATAAACACTGACTTGTAGAAAACAATGCAATGCTGGTTGATAGCAGTGTCAAATCAACAAATATGGCTGAGAATGGGTGGGGCTATTTTAGCTGAAACAGCTAGGAAACAGGGGACCAGCCCATGGTGAGTGAGACCTAACCCTGCACTGGGAGAAGATCAGTGGTGGGTAAAAGCTCCTGTGTTTTCTGTGCTTTCACTCGGTTGTGTAAAGAGAGTTATTCAGGCAAGGAGAAGGGAGGCGAATTCTTGATTTGGATTAAAAGAGTGGGCATCACTGCCAGCTCATTACTTTTGCAGCCTGAACCATAGCACCAAAGGACACACACCCCTTCTACTTATTAAAATCACATCTCCAATTCTTTTCTTCTTTCAAATTTCTCCCCTTCCACCCAGGCACAGAGCCTGACCGCCAGTGGCCCATGTGCGTCAGTCGCGGGGTGTGTGGTCTGGCTCCCAAACAGAGCCTTGAGGAGCCTTAGCAGGGAAGAGCCACCCCTGGCTGCACTGTGAATGCAGAGCCAGCCTTAGTTTAGCTCCCGAAGGGGCCGCGTGGCCCCCGCTCAGGAGCTAAACCAGCATGTCTGACGTCAGACACGGGGTGTGTGTCGGGGCCGTGAAGCATGGCCCCTGATTGGGTGTGGCCCAGGTTCTTTGAACCTGTTGGCCCAATGGTGGCTCCGCCCCTGCTTCCACCCTTCCTTTCTTTTCTGTTGGGAAAAGAAGAGGAAAAGCAGTGTGCTGCCATTTCACCTTCATTCATTCATGGGGAAGGTGTTACGTGGGCTGCTGTGCCACCCCTGAGAACTGACCTGCGGTCTGCCGTCACCCTGGGAGGTGGCCTTATTGGAGGTCCCTTGCATGACATCTTAAGGAGTGTGTGTGTGTGTGTGCCAACCCTCTCCCCCTCTCCCCATAGGAGTGGAGAGCTGGTCTTGTGATAGCAAGCATGACTTGTCCCCCTATCTAAGCAGGGTCTGCCCTGGTTGCATTTGAATGGGAGACCTTATTTATTTATTTATTTATTTATTTATTTATTTATTTATTTATATTGTTGCCTAAGATATTCCCCTTAGGGGATGGAGCTGTTCTGGGAAGAGCAGAAGGTTTTAAGTTCCCTCTCTGTCTTTTCCAAGACAGGGTTGAGAGAGATTCCTGCTTGCAACCAGAGTGTCCCAGAAATGCTGCATAGGTATTTGAACCACCACCTTTAAATCTGGAGCGTTAGTTTTTTAATCATATACTGAACACCTCAAAGGCCAAATTTAAACAGGGATACCATTTTAGTATGTTGTATTCTGTATGCGGGACTGAATCTTGGTAATGAGATTTTCAAGTACAGAACGCATTAAGATGATTCCACATCCTTCTATGCAATTAGTGCTGCAACTAAAACAATGATTACAAGAGATAAAACTTCCAAAGCAGCATTTCTATTTATTCTTAGACCCTTTGCATTATATAATGGTAGCAGCAAGAGCCCAATAAAGTAGCAATTTTTAAACTTCTGTTACTGCAAATTAAAATGACACATTGAGCCACGATGAGCATCATTACACATAGTAGAAGTGTGCATGCATGTTGTGTATTGGTGGTTCCATAAGAACAGGAGGGAAGGCTCTTTATGTGTGACTCCTAGGCAGTCCAGTCCTCCACTGAAGAGGCCAGAGAATAACTATATACCAGTATAGGTAACCCCCAAATTGCAAACAATTCCATAAGTGTTTTTTTTTTAAAGTTAATCACTGACCAGCCCACACAGCTCTACCTGATGAATGGCCAGTCTGCAGGCAGCCTGGCTCTCATTAACGCAGGGGCAGGGCGCCGAGAAGGAGAGGCAGCTCGTTAGGAGAAGCCGCTCCTGGTTCATAGCTTGAAAGACACATAGTTCCCAAGGGCAAAGACTTATTTGTATCTGCAGGTTGGCGTCTGTAAGTTGGGAACTTCCTTAACATAATATGTTTTGAAGCTTCATTTTATGTACGGATGTTTATAAGTCAGATGTTCACAAGTACTTGTATCTCTTAAAGGGTACTGGAGGTAATCCTTGTGTGGAGTGGGAACACAGGAGGGAGAAGTGTTACCTTTGCACAAGCTGTAATAACTCCTTTGTACTCTCTCTCCCCCTTGTTCCCTTGCATTAAATTGAATGCCCTAGAAATGGCGGGGCGCTGAGGCAGAAGGGGTCACAAACAATGTTTTCCATCCATTAGCGTCCCTTCTCTCCCAATATTCTTTCAAACCTATATTAGTTGCTCATTCAAGAGACCTCAACAAACAGTGGCACAACAATGAAGAAATGGCTAATGCTTTCAAGCCAGGAAAAAAAATATCTTTGTATTGTGCTACTCAGCCATAAGAAAGCCTGAATGGGACTGAGACACAAGCACTCTAAGCAAGAGTAAATCTAATGAAGGCCTCCCAGCTGAGAAAAGCGACCATTCTAATCAAGCTGCAATCATGCCTCTTAAAAGCATTCTTAGGCTTAAATTGATTCCCTTGGACACATCCTGATTATGCAGATTTCCCAACTGAGGCTACAGTTCTGAGACTACTAATTTATAAGCCACGCCATGAAAGGCAAATATACATATTCCTGTCATGGCTCCTATTCAGAGGTAATTAAAAAAAATTAAATGCACACTAATGGACAAGTAACACTAGAAAAGTATTTGCATAAGCAGCAGGACAGAATGAAATGTCTGATTTTCTGACATTCGTTTTGTGTAGGCATTAGGTACTATACTGGGCCCAGCAAATAAAAGGGCAAAGCTACTGGAAATGGGGCTGTCACTCAGTGGTTTTGTACACAGAAGGTCCCAGGTTCAATACCTGGCCACTACAGGCAGGACTGGGAAAGTCTCCTGTTTGAATACCTGGAGAGCTAATGGCCGCCTTCGCATGTAATGCGAAACCACAGTTAAATGGGGCAGAGGTTGGAATTAATGTATGTCCCAATGCATGTAAACACGGTTTTGTGGCAAATGTGACCTGCAGTTTCCCTCACCAAACTCCAATTTGAACCTTCAGTTTGTAGTGAGTTTTGCCGTCCCGATGGTGAAATCTGGGAGTGGCAGCATTATGTCTGACTGTGGACACCGCCATAACCGTGTTTTTGTGCTATTTCTGGAACCGAAATCACAGAAAAGGTGGCCCAGACCTGGGAATGTGCCCACTCCATGCCTATTGCACTTATTGTTGGCCGCCTCTCTAAGCACTTTCCCTGCCCCCCCGCTGTCTCTGATCTACTCAAGCTGTTGCCCGTCAACAAGGATGCCGCCACATCCCATCCCCAGCTTGTAAGCCTATCAAACGGAAATGGCATATGGGGCATGCCCTCTTCCCACTCTGTCCCTTGTTCGCCCCTCCTGGCAATCAGTAGAGAAAGGGGATAAGGGGACAAGACGGCAAGACGGGCACTATGTGCTTTGCTCTCCAAAAATCATACATATTCCAAAAATCATCTCCAAAAATTACATATTCAAATCAAAAATGAATATGTAAATCTATTGCTTGGCTCTGTAAGTTTCCACTCCATCAATTTTTTTTATAGCAGCCACCAGTGAGGCAGGTTGATCAGCACTGGACGATGGTGAATGTGGAGGACATATTTAGCAATATTCGTTTGTGATATGGTCCTAACAAAAATGCCCTCCTTAAGATTTTAATAGCTTTAGCAAGGAAGCTTCCATTGCCCTTATGCCATGTCTCTTGGTTGCAGCTATTTAAGGCTGTGGGGGAAACAGACACAGGGCCAAACTAGACAATACAAAACAGGAAAGACAATAGTTGAGGGCAGGACTAGAACCAATCGATTGAAATTTAAAAGGAAGGAGGTTTAGACAAGACATTAGTAAAAGTTTCACAAATACAAGATCTGTTTGACAGTGGAACAGTCTGCTTCATGTAGGGGTGGGCTTCCCTTTGCTGGAGGTTTTCAAAGAGTGGATAGCCATTTTTCTGGGTTATTGTAGCAGACTCCTGTACTGAACTGAGGGTTCGACTAAAAGACCCTCAAGGCCCCTTCCAACTCTGAAATTTTCATTCATTCGATTTCTATACCGCCCTTCCAAAAATGGCTCAGGGCGGTTAACACAGAGAAATAATAAATAAATAAATTAGATCCCTGTTCCCAAAGGGCTCACAATCTAAAAAGAAACACAAGAGAGACCCCAGCAACAGTCACTGGAGGTACTGTGCTGGGGGTGGATAGGACCAGTTACTCTCCCCCTGCTAAATAAAGAGAATCACCATGTTAAAAGGTGCCTCTTTGCCAAGTTAGCAGGGAGTTATTCTTGTACTGGATAATCTTTGGTTACTTTGCTTTACACACAGCACATAATTAATCTATGGAATTCTTTGCCATGGGATGTGGTGATGGCCACTAGCTTGGATGGCTTTAAAAGGGGCTTAGACAAATTTCATGGAAGATTAGGCCTATCAATGATGGATGGCAGATCCCCAAACAGCTGAGAATATTTCCTAATTTATGTGGTAAAGAGCATTATAAATAAAAACGTATTGCTGATACACTGTTTACTTTGTAAAGAGCCAAATAATGATAAAGAAAAAAAAATGTCATAATGATGCTAACTAGGCAAAGAGGCACCTTTTACCGTGGTGATTCTCTTTATTTAGCAGGGGGAGAGTAACTGGCCCTATTCACCCCCAGCACAGTACTTCCAGTGACTATTGCTGGTGTGTGTCTTATGTTTCTTTTTAGAATGTGAGCCCTTTGGGGACAGGGAGCCATCTTATTTGTTTGTTATTTCTCTTTGTAAACTGCCCTGAGCCATTATTGGAAGGGCGGTATAGAAATTGAATTATTATTATAATATTATTATTATAGATTATAGGAAAAAACATTCCTATCGTCAGTGATAATTAAATCACCAGAGGAAACTGAATATTTTATTTATTTATTTAGCACATTTATTCTCAAATATGAGAATAACTTGACATGCACAAAAGAATGACACGATCAACATGTTGTTTCATGGTTAGAGCATCTGCAAGGCAGGAATTGGGACATGGGCAACAACCACAAGAGCATCAGAAGTTAGAACTGAGAAGTAAGCAAGGACTGAGGCTGAAACTCAGGGCCAAGGAGTCGGAATCAGAAACAGAAATCCACCAGAATCCAGAAGAACCTGTTACTTGGGCAAAGCCATATTCGAAACAGGAAGCCCTTTATAGGGCTTCCAGTTCAGAGTGATCCAAATGCCAGCCTGGGTGGGTAGAGTCCAGAATCTAAGAACCACTCCTGTGTTAGTCCTAGACTTTACTGGCTCAAGGCCTATCTAGCCCAGCATCCTGTTTCACACAGTCGCCCATTAGAAGCCCAGGAGAAGCCCACAGGCAGGACCTGAGGGCATGCCCTCTCTCCTGCTGTTGCTTCCCCACAACAGATATTTAGAGGCATCATGCCTCTGAATCTCTGGAGATGGCCTATAGCCCTCAGACTAGTAGCCACTGATAGACCAGTCCTCCAAGAATTTATCTAAACCCTTCTTGAAACCATCCAGGCTGGTGGCTGTCACCACATCTTGTGGCAGAAAATTCCATAGGTTAACTATGCGTTATGTGAAATCATGTATTGGCCTACCATTAAGCCAGGAAATGGGCCACCACAGACACCAGAACAGAACAGAACATACTTTATTTCTGTCATTGACCAGAAACATCATCACACACAACAGAACGTAATTTGCATAAAATATAACAAAACTTAGCCACTGTGTGGGTATATTTATGATTAAAATTTGACAATAAAATTTTTAAGAGAGACTCATCTGGATAACCAGGAAACGTCACAAGATACGGCAAGATAAGTGTTGATCGATCATTCTTGTAGAGGTCACAATGTAAAATAGCATGTTCAGTAGTCTCGATATCGCCTGACGCGCAAGGGCAAAGTCGGGATGCATAAGGAACCCCCCTAAACCTCCCTTGGAGCACCGCTGTAGGGAGCGCATTTAATCGAGCTAAAGATAGCACCTGCCTGAACTTGGAAAAAGAAATATTATTTAAGTATGCAGCGGGTTTTGTGTTAAAAAGCTGATCTCCAAGGTAAACACCTTTTGGGATTTTGGCAACTTCTAACTGTAGATCAATGTCAGAAATACGTTGTTTAATAGACTTCCTAGCACAATCATAACCCAAACTAATAAGCATATCCAGTGAAAACCCGTAAAATTGGGATTTTGTTTTAACAAGACGCTTCCAGGTAGAACCGAAATTGTCAGTTAATACCAAGGGGGCAAGTCCAGATTGAGAAAAGACTAATTTTAACCAAAATGCAAAAATGCATTTCCAATACTCCGCTTCCAAGGAGCCAAGGCCAACAGACACCAGATTATGGGCCAGTTCTCAGGGGTGGCACACAGTAGCATCCCTGCTGCTCTCATCCCACAGGTGGCCTGAAGAGGAAGGAAGGTGAAATTGCATCACATTGTTTTACCACTTCCTTTTCTAACAGGAAAGAGAAGGAAGAGGGAGAAATCTTAAAATGAAGGAAGGAATCGGGTGTGCTATTTTAATAGGAAAAAAGAGAAAGGGGGAGGTTGGTAGGCAGGGGGCAACTTCAGACAGAAAATATATTGGGCCAGCACTGAACACACTGTGGGTGGGTGGTGGGTGGGGAGGGCAGCAGCTGTCCCCTGCGGATTCAGTCAGTATTGGGAAGAAGAGCAGTTCCGTCCCTTTCCCCATCTTTGGCAGTCAGTGCTTTGTTCAATGCTGCCTACAGGCCATGAAACCTCCAAGTCAGTGCTGAACGAAGCACCAACTGCCAAGAATCAGGAGAGGGGTGGAGCTGTCCCTTTCCCCGATACTGGTCATGTCTTCTTGAGTCTGATGTTGACACAGGGGTAGAGATGTAACATTTCTGGAAATTTTGAAGACATGGAGGGAAAGGGCCCCCCCCCCCCCCCGCAATTTAATCCAGAAAAAAATGGAAATTTTGGGGGGAAATTAAATATATGCAATACTTTAAAAGCACCCTTTACAGCTCTAAAGTTACCTTGTTTCTTAAGGAACATTTATTATGTATAACCTGCTTTGCTCATAACATTGATCATGTTTTGGTATATTACATTTAGAAGCATAGTTTATTCAGACAAATGAATAAACTATACTTAGTCCAAATGTAGTTATTTACTTTTAAATGTTATTTAATTTTTGTTACAAATGTACTGCAATCTGTTGAACTCCAAGGAATCCAGCATCTCTGTAAGCCAGTTTCTTCTATTTTCAACATCAACTTTTTGCCATAAACTGTCAAAAACTGTTTAAGAGTTTAATAGCAAAAAGCTAACATTGAAAACAAGAAAAACACCCTGGCTTACATACAGTACAGTACCCTGCCAACTGATGAGTGGGGCGAGCACATTCATTTCGTGTACCCCAAACCATGTCTTCGCTTCTACCATGCTTGCAGAGGCTCTGTCATTATTAATGATTGTGCCACCATTGCAGTGACGAACCTCCCGGCACTTTCAGAAAAACAGAAAAAGGGGGAGAAAGATTTATTGAATACAATTTTGCCACATGAAATCTTGTCTAATTAGTCTCATTTTCTGAGCTATCACTATCAGCAGTTTCTGCTTCTTCTGATCCTTTGTTTTTATCATCTTAGTAACGTATGAAAACTGAATTGCTTGGATTGAGACATGCCTCTCTACAGTTTTCACATTTATTCATTTCTTGATCAATTTCTTTCAAATGCTGCAGGAGAAATCTAAAGCAAGCAAGAAGCTTATGAGAGTAAAGGAATTATTCATAATTCCAAAAGAAAATATTTCATAATCCAATTTTTTCAATTTTCTATGGAATAAGCAAAAAGGTCCTTCAGAAAAAACCTGTAAATATTGTTTCCCCCTGATTTGTACTGGTTTTTCTCTGGGTCTTCACATTTCTATTCAGGGGGCATGACCAGTATTGGGGAAAGGGGCAGTTCCCTGGTTCCCAATCTCTGTTAATCAGAGCTTCATTCAGTGCTGAATGAACTTCATTCAGTGCTGAATGAACTTCATTCAGTGCTGAATGAACTTCATTCAGTGCTGAATGAACTTCAGTTTTTCAGAGAGAACATAAGAACAGCCCTGGTGGATCAGGCCCAAGGACCATCTAGTCCAGCATCCTGTTTCACACAATGGCCAACCAGATGCCACTGGGAGACTACAGGCGGAAGTTGAGGGCATGCCCTCCCTCCTGCTGTTATTCCCCTGCAACTGGTACTCAGAGACATCCTGCCTTTGAGGCTGGAGGTGGCCTATAGCCCTCCAACTAGTAGCCGATGATAGACCTCTCCTCCATAAAGTTATCCAAACCCCTCTTGAAGCCATCCAGGTTGTTGGCTGTCACCAAATCTTGTGGAAGAGAATTCCACAAGTTGATTTTATGCCTTGTGTGAAAAAGTACCTCCATTTGTTGGTCCTAAATTTCCTGGCAATCAATTTCATGGGATGACCCGTGGTTCTAGTGTTATGGGAGAGGGAGAAGAATTCCTCTCTATCCACTTTCTCCATACCATGCATGATTTTATAGACCTCTATCATGTCTCTCCGCAGTCGTCTTTTTTCTTAACTAAAAAGCTCCAGGTGTTGCAGCCTTGCCTCATAAGAAAGGTGCTCTAGGCCCCTGATCATCTTGGTTGCCCTCTTCTTGTCATAAATCTGTTAGCTCGGCTAACCCAACAGGATTTACAACCCCCTTCAGCACTCCCCGGTGAGTTAACAGAAAGCGGCAGTGGAACTGCACAAATGAAAAATAAAAGGCTCACAAAGAAAAAACAGTAAATGAATTAAGTCCCCTGAACTGAACTAGGTACCCCCCTCTAACAATAACTGAGTAATAAGTGAAAAGAAAACACAGAGAAAGGAATGAAAATAGAGAAGGACAAGAGAAGCAAGGAATTAACAGAACAAAGTAGGAAAACATAAACAAGGCAAACTGGAACTCGGATAAAGTTTTGGAATTCAAATAGCATACTGTCTGCGGCCAACGAAAGTTGCAAACAGCATCTGAGCAATTGAGAGACTGCTATATATAAATGGCTCAAGAGAAACAGCAGCCAATCAGGCTTCCCTGAGTCAGCACTTCTGCTTCCTCTCTTGTGATCTCCTGAACCTGCATGACTGCCACTGAGCTTACCTCTTGAGATACCTTCTCAAGACAGGTGAAATCCCAGGCTCCCCCCCCCATCAGAAATCATGTCTGGCAGCTGTTGTGAATCCTCAGCTCCAGAGTCTGGTCTCCCTGCCAAATTCTGTTGCTGTGCCTCTGAGCCCTCACTAGCAGGTGAATCCGTTTGCTCTGACTCTTCTGAGTCAGAAGTCTGAGCCATGACACTTCTGCACCTTTTCCAGTTCTACAGAGTTCTACAGAGGCAGAGAAAGTAACCCCTAGCCAATGTTGAACAAAGCGCTGACCGCCAAGGATGGGGAGAGAGATGGAGCTCACCCTCTCCCCAATACTAGCCATGCCTCCCTCCATCTGAAGTTGATGTAGGGGACATGGTCAGGGCACGTGCACTACTAAGCTCCCATTTATAATAAGACAGGGGCCTGAGGGCCACTAGTGGGAGCTTGCCATCGCCAGAAAAGTTCCTGCAGATGCCCATGAAAATATCTGTCTAATTTGCCAGAGCTGCCTTAAATATGAGAGCCCAAACTGGGATCTCTCCAGTTCTGGAAATATGACTGCTAACAGATAAATTACTTTCTCTTTCAACAGGAACAGTAATTGTCACCATCACTATATATCAACTGTGTTAACATTTCATAAGGCCCAAGGGCTGTTTATGGAGGAGTCCCCTTTTAAAAAACTCAGGTAACATAGCAAGTGAACATCGACTGTCCCTGTATTATCCTTTTATAAGCAAAATTACCACATCAAACATTTCTGTGTTAGCATTTTTTTGTTTACAATTTGCATTCATATCATTTGTAATGCTAATGGTCCTTGCCAGACTGTGACCTCATCATGAGCAGTTTAGCACATACTGTAAAGTACCAGCAACACTAATATCCAGCTTTGCCATCATAAAGACTATTATATTTCTCTTTACTTCTGCTCTCTGCCTTGTAGGAGACCCTTGTGTTTTGTTTAGTTATGTAGACAGACCTGCGTAATTGCTAGATTTTATTTTCAAATGGAGAAATGGCCACTCCTGCTTTTCTGCCTCAGAAGCCTCTGATGCAACCTGAAATCTTTCTCACACCTAGTAGAGGCTAATCAGCCAAATCAAAAGCCTGTTCCCTAATACAGCAGTCATTGCTGCAGCTTCAGGAAAGTCTAAAAATCCCAGGAGCACCTGCACAATTCCTGGGACTCCATGGGAAAAGGAAACAACAACAACATGGCCTTTTAAAAGTCAAGCCACAGAAGGTGGCTGTTTGCTCCTTCATGGAGGGGAGCAAAGAGGAAGGATAAAGGATTTTCTCCTGGCCTCTTTGGGTCCTGGCAAATAGTTTTTGGGGTGGGCCGTGAGGTGGGGGAAATGTGTAGGGCTGAAACAAAAGTTTGAGCATTTGAAGTAGGAACGGAACCTCCACTGGACAAATGTGTTCACAGAACCTGGGCCGCACCCCTCAAGGGCCGCGCCTCACACCCCGGCCTTTCCCCCTGGGTTTTATGTCAGACGCAGGGGGTGGGGCAGGGGGGCCTGCGGCGGCAGGCAAACACGGGCCACTGCTGGCCTCCCTAGAGGCCTGAGATGAAGGGTTTGGTTCAAAGCAAAGCGGGCCCCTTTGAAACCTTTGGCCATTGTGGCTAGGGATGATGGGAGCTGTAGTCCAACACATCTGGGAACCAAAGGTTGGGAATCCCTGCTATAGAGTAAGAAGGGAGAAGCACAGCAGCATGGCTGACATGGGGAGTGTGGGGAAGCAAAACAACAACAGCAAGTGTCAGTATGAGAAATCTGGCCATCCTTCTTACGGACTAAAATCAACAGAACCATTGTACTTTTCAAAACAGATCCTGCATGCTTGGCCTTTTGTTTGTTTAACGGCATCAGTGCACTTTGGTTCTAAAGAGTGATATAGAAACAACAGCTCCTTCCACCAAAGAGCTAATAATGTAAATTAGTCACAATGGCTAAGATACTGTTATGGTATCAAAGCAAGTTAGTCATAGGAGCACAGGAAGCTGCCTTATACTGAGTCAGACCACTGGTCCATCTAGCTCAGTATTGCCTACACTGACTGGCAGCGGCTCACCAAGATTTCAGGCAGGAGTCTTTCCTAGCCCTACCTGGAGATGCCCAAGATTAAATCTGGGACTTCCTGCATGCAAAGCAGATGCTCTACTACTGAGCAATGGCCCCATCCCATAAAGGGAATATCTTATCGCAAACCATGACCACATGTAGTCAAATCAAATGTAGCACATGTAGTCAAATCAACGTGAACCCTGCTTAGCAAAGGGGGCAGATCATGCTCGCTACCGCAAAAGTGGTTTCTCTCATGACTGCACCCCATTGATATGGCTGGGACAAGAATTTCAATGGGACATAGTCATGCCTAACATGTTTGGAGTACAACTCCAACTATTCTTGACTGCTTAAAAGTAAAAGGAAAAAATAAAAGATGCACATAGCCTCTTCTGAAGCATTTAGCACTCAATATTACTGGGTTGGGTAGTGGACCAATGGTATGTTTTAACATTGCTGTTTTTATATAAACATCTAATTACATCCCCCCCCCCCGCCAAGAAGAAGAAGAATGTACTGCCAGTAATATACAAATGATCTGGAATTAAAGGAATTTATAATTTAAGGAAAGCATCCCTTGACGTCCTGACCTTGTTAAAAAATAACGAAGGCAACACAACATAAGTCCTGTTATCTAGGAGTCTGGGCAATAACCAGAGACATAAGGACGCTTCAGAATCCTGTCTGAAACACAAATTGCCAGAATTAGTCAGAGTTAACAAAATGCCTGTTATTATGGAGCAACTATATCATGGAGCTATATCATAAGAATTAGGAACTATGTGAAAAATCTTATTCATCCAGATCATGAATTAACCATATTGTTCGAAGTTAACAAGTTAATAAGTAAGTCAGGTTTTAGGAATAAAAAGGTTACGTGCTCTGGATTCTAAAGCAGGACGGCTGCAGGAACAAAAAGATCTGGAGAAGAACCAGAGATTAAAACATGATTTCTGCAAAACAAAATCACCTTCCAAGATCTTTATACAGTCAAGTAATACTCTCTTGGGCTCCATAGTCTCGGGGATGAAAACAAATGCTCGTTCATTCAGCTGACACAACTGTGAAATACTGGACCAGGAAAGAAAAACTAGGATACATGTCGAACAACAATTCTTTACCAGTATTACATTAATTATCCAAATTTCTGTTCACAAAAACACACGTGTGGAACACTATGGCGATGTACGGTTGGAATTAGAAGCATCTTGCACAGTAACACAATGTTGAGAATGAACTTCAGACACTAAGTTGGCTTAAAACCAAATAATTTTGTTTAAGTGGACTGCATAGGCTGCATTCACATACAATGTGGACCTGGGGATCCAATGGACCCGTGGTTCTGCACCCCCTTCCCCACATATGTGTTTGTATGTTCAGGAAAGCAGTCTCTCAGCAGTCAGGCTTAAGAGACTGCAGAGAGGTGGAGGAGTTGGTTATGTGGGCTTTCTTCTTTCCTGAAAGACAGCCTGCACAGCCAATAGGAGCTGGAGCAAGGGAGGAGCTTCCTCCTTTACCTCCAGCTTTAGAGCTGTGAGATTGCATGCCAGCATTCGCATGCAACGCTGGCACAGGCAAACTGGAGACAGAACAGACGGAACTTATTGATAACCGAAGGCAACAAACTACAGGTTGAGGAGGGAAACCGCAGGTCAATTTTAAAAAAAATCTTTAATTTTTTGGTTCATACATTCAGGTTTGGGAACAAGGGGACCTCTGGTTCCCTGTTACGTATGAACTGGGCTTTTGTTTAAATCAGGCCTGCACAATCTTTTTTAGCCACAAACTAGGACAGCTCCCCCCCCCGCCCCGCCCTTTAGTTGCTCTCTGTGGGTGGCAAACAAGGGGCAGGCAGTTTGGTGATTTTCTGGGGGACCTAAGAATATTAAGGGGGTCTACTTCCCATTCAGTCATAATACTTGCTGGGTGACTCTGGGCCAGTCACTTCTCTCTCAGCCTAACCTACTTCTCAGGGTTTTTGTGAAAGAGAAACTCAAGTATGTAGTACACTGCTCTGGGCTCCTTGGAGGAAGAGCGGGATATAAATGTAAATAACAACAACAACAACAACAACAACGTCGCTTAACTGAAAGTATCTGATCCAAAAATACCATCTAGATTCAAGGAAAATTAGAGAAGTCCTGGAAATAATAAAGCAGCAAATAGCAGCAGTGTCAAAGAAGATTGACGCCAGAAGCCAGAATTACACAACACAGCCAGAATCTCCAATTCCAGTCGAATCAGAGACGTTTCTACCAGAGCACAGAAGAAACTGCAAGAAACATAGAAACACAAATAAAGAAGAAACAGTGCAATTCTGGGGGAAATTATGGGACAATCCAATAGATTATAATAAAAAAGCAGGCTGGGTAAAAGAGGTCAAAAAATGTAAACAACAAATGCAAGATCGAATAATAACACCAGAATTAATAAGTGAAAGAGCAAAGAAAATTGATATTGATATTGAACAATGGCTAACAACTGGGAAAACTCATCTCATCATGAAAGACCCAGCAAAAGGTCCACTTCCAAGTAATTATAGACCAATAACCTGCCTGCCAACCATGTTCAAATTATTAACTGGAATAATAGCAGATGAAGTGATGCAACACTTATTAACTAACAAACAGCTTCCAGTTGAACAGAAAGGAAATTGCCCGAACACCAGAGGCACAAAAGACTCTGATTGACAAAATGATTTTAGAAAATTGCAAGAGAAGAAAAACCAATCTAAGTGCTGCATGGATTGACTACAAGAAAGCCTTTGACTCATTGCCTCACACATGGATACTGAAATGTTTAGAAACAACTGGTGTCAGCAAAAACATTCAGATATGTATTAAAAAAGCAATGAGCATGTGGAGTACACAGTTAACAATCAATGGCGAGACACTTGGACAGGTTAGCATTAGAAGAGGCATTTTCCAAGGGGACTCACTATCCCCTCTGTTGTTTGTAATCACCATGACTCCACTTTCACAAATACTAAACAAAACAGGCCTCGGATACCAAACATCTAAAACATTAAGTAAAATCAACCATCTGCTGTACATGGATGATCTGAATTTGTATGGAAAGTCCCAGTCAGAAATCGAATCACTGCTAAGCACTGTCCATATATTCAGTAGCAATACAGCAATGGAGTTTGGACTAGACAAGTGTGCTGCATTAATAATGAACAGAGGAAAAACAACAAAAACAGAAGGAATAGAATTGTCCAATGGAAGCAACATCAAGAAGCTGGAAGATAAAGAACATTACAAATACTTGGGTATACTCCAGGCTGATAATACTGAACACACTGAGGTTAAAAGAAAAACTGGAAGTGAATACATCAGGAGAGTTAGAAAAATCCTCCAGTCCAAACTCAATGGTGGGAACACCATACAAGCCATAAACACCTAGGCTATATCTGTTATCAGATACACTGCAGGAATAATAGACTGGACCCAGGCAGAGCTAGAGACGCTAGATCGTAAGACCAGGAAAATAGTGACTATCAATCATGCTCTGCACCCCCGCAGTGATGTAGATAGGCTATACCTCCCTCGCAGCTCAGGTGGAAGAGGAATGCTGCAAGTCCATCAAACAGTAGAGGAGGAGAAAAGAGGCCTTGAAGAATATATCAAGGACAGTGAAGAAGATGCACTTCAAATGGTCAATAATGAGAAACTATTCAACACCAATGAAACAAAGCAGGCCTACAAGAAAGAACAAGTCAAGAACCGAGCAGAAAAATGGAAAAATAAGCCACTGCATGGTCAATACTTGCACAATATAAGTGTAAAATCAGAAATCACCAAGACCTGGCAATGGCTTAAGAATGGCAACTTGAAGAAAGAAACAGAGGGTTTAATACTGGCTACACAAGAACAGGCACTAAGAACAAATGCAATAAGAGCAAAAGTCGAAAAGTCAACAACAAACAGCAAGTGCTGCCTTTGTAAAGAAGCAGATGAAACAGTGGACCACCTAATCACCTGTTGTAAAAAGATCACACAGACTGACTACAAAGAAAGGCATGACAAGGTAGCAGGGATGATAGACTGGAACATCTGCAAAAAATACAAGCTACCTGTAGCCAAAAATTGGTGGGACCATAAAATTGAAAAGTTGAAGAAAATGAAGATGCAAAAATATTATGGGACTTCCGACTACAAACAGACAAACATCTGCCACACAATACACCAGATATAACTGTAGTCGAGAAGAAAGAAAAACAAGTTAAAATAATCGACCAGGGGATAGCAGAATAGAAGGAAAAGAAACAGTAAAAAATCACCAAATACAAAGATCTACAAATTGAAATTGAAAGGCTGTGGAGAAAACGACCAAAATAATCCCAGTGGTAATTGGCGCCCTGGGTGCAGTTCCAAAAGACCTTGAAGAGCACCTCAACACCATAGGGGCCACAGAAATCACCATCAGCCAATTACAAAAAGCAGCTTTACTGGGAACAGCCTACATTCTGCGACAATATCTATAACAGCAACAACATTGACAATAAAATTCAGCCATCCCAGATCCTTGGGAAGGACTCAATGTCTGGATAAAACAAACCAGTCAATAACACCTGTCTGACTGTGTAAATAAATAATAATAATAATAAAATAATTATTATTGGTGGCAATGGCAGCTACCCTTCCCTTTTGAATCCCCGCCCCCATTGTTTGGTAGTGACAGCAGTGGTTTACAGGTCTTCTCTGTGACTGGCTCCCAGCAGCTGCTATTACTTTCTTCCCTCAGATGTCCTGCAAATAATGTTACATCGTGATGCAGTGTCATTCTAAGTGGCTTCTGAAGGAAAAAAATTATGGCTCTTACTGATAGCTGTCATTTTTCATCCAGAAGCCCTAGAGAATGCTAGAGAATGTACCATCATTCCTGGGGCATTCTGATGAGGGAATTCACAGTGGCCAGTGGGAGCCAGATGCTAAGAAGAGTTGCAAACTGTTGCCACCACTGCCAAAGATGTGGCAGGAAAGAAAAGTGACCACTGCCGGAGATAAGAGAAACCTCGCCCAAATTTTTCTCAGAAGTTCTCAGGATACCTCTCAAATTGTTTTGGCTGCCCATATTTTGCCTGCACCCCAAATTTTAAGTTGACAATTCTTTAAGGGAAACTTCTGGACCAGCACTAGGCCAAACACAGTCACTAAGCCACTGGTCAAATACTTCCAAGCACCCGATAATAAGCTGCCTGTTTTCGCACTCAAAAAGGTAGCAAAAAACCCATTAGATTTATTGAACTCCTGGTGGTCACTGAAACATGACTGGAGGGGCTGTGTTCAGGGTGATGGATTGCAAGTTCTGTATCCCTGATTTACATTAAGCATTTAATGACAGCTTTGCACTAAAATAAATAAATAAAAGAAATAATTTTTTTAAAAAAAATTGGGAATGCACATAAAAACATTCCAGTGCGCCAGACTTTTTCAGAAGTATGAAGAAAGGAGCATGAAGACCCGAGTAAATCTTTCCAGGGGTAAGATGCTAGGAAGCAGAATACGGCTTAGAAGAACATGCTGAAGATGTAATGAATTCTGTCTGCAGCAGAGTGTCTATCTAAGGATTAATGAGCAACTTGGAGGAACTGACAACCTAAGGTATAGCCGCAGGCCATTAAGCTACAAATAACTGTTAATTCCCAGGAAACAATCTGTGGTACAGTCATTAATGCTATTATAAGATCGGTAGACAAAGTGGGCATAGGGGGGTATTTAGGAAATAGATATGAAATGTTCTTTTAGCAGAAAACAGTATTGGTAAGTACAGGTAGGCTCTTTCTAGAAAAAAGCCCTTCTCATACTATTCAGCAGGAATCCTGGAATAATTTCTCAAACAAGATGTTGAAGTTTCTCATAAACATAACCTAATTAGGGGCATAGCTTTACCCCAAATACAGCACATTCTTTTTCTCTGATTAATTGTTACAATTGACAGCTTCATACGCTGAATTAAAATGCCATTGATAACAATGCTGTGGCTCCCCCTCTTCTGTAAATCAATTTAGATTGCAAACTTTGGTCTATTAGCAATAGCAATAGCACTTACATTTATATACCGCTCTATAGCTGGAAGCTCTCTAAGCGGTTTACAATGATTTTAGCATATTGCCCCCAACATTCTGGGTACTCATTTTACCAACCTCGGAAGGATGGAAAGCTGAGTCAACCTTGAACCCCTGGTCAGGATCGAACTTGTAACCTTCTGGTTACAGGGCGGCAGTTTTACCACTGCGCCACCAGGGGCTGGTGACAAGTGCCACCAAAAGACAAGTGCCACCAAAATGTGAACCAAAATGCAGACCGATATATGCATGTAACAAATTAAATCATTAGGGCTTGTGAGACATCTGGAGCCAAGTCAGGGTTTTAACCACTATAACTGAATATTCAATATTGAGTGAATATTCAAAAATTTACACAAATGGCAATCATGAGCTGCAAGGCACATATATGTCTTAGTTACCAGTTTCTAAAAGTCTTCCTTCAGGCCACAGCAATGGGTCCAAAATGGCTCCAACCATATGAATACTGGACATTCCATGCCCAAAGTATACAATGGAATGAATGTGGTCCCTGTTTTGTGACAACAGTTCTTGTAATTCAGCTAAACATTGTTTGGGTTTTTTAAAAATAATAATAAAAAACAACTGGCTGACATCCTGACTAAATTACTTGGCAGAAGTCCTATTGAAATTAAGTAGTCATTTAGAGTAACTCCTGACTATTACTATTGAGGAACTTGGATGTCAGCCACTGGGTTCTGAAGCAATCCCTCAGATAAAAATGATGAGAAGAGAGACTCCTTGGTCTGTTGAGGAGCCATCCCACCTGGCAACAAGATCATAACTTCATGACTCCATGACCATGGGCCAATTAGAGCTAGACAGGGCATGAATATAGGCACTTCTACCTCCCAAAAGTGTCAATGTTACAGACCAGAGAAGAGGGGAAAGTATGGTTGGTTCCCTTCAAGGGATTTACAAGTATTTTTAAGGTTGATTGAGCCACAGATGGTAGGAGAAAGGGAATGTGTTTTTTTGTTTATTTCTTGTTGCCATAGTGATAGATAAGAAACACATATAAGCCTTAAGCTGTTTTCCTGGCTAGCAAAATGAGTTTTGCCCTATTAAAATAGAAGCTAGCAATACCAAGCAGGCCAATACAAGTCTAGTCAGATTCATCACAGTCTAAAAACTTATCTGACCATGCAAAATAGCTGCTTGGCTGTATGTGGAAGCCATTTCATCAGAGCTGATATTTGTGTTGTGTGAATTAGTACTAAACTAGATGCTTCCATTTTGATGTGAGTGAAGCAGCAAATGAACTGCTGCTAGTTTGGCTCCATATTTATTTTATCCAAGGAATGAACATTTTTCTACTGTCATATTTCATTTTATGCAAGTTTCTCTTTCATAAAATCAGTTTTCTCTCCTTCCTTACCAAAAATTCCCCTCCTATTATTTCTATCCACAGACAACTATATTGACCCGTATAGAAATAGCTGTGTTTTCTACTATTAGCATGCTCTCTGTTAGCACTGGCCGCTGGAAGTTAACATTTCCTATCAAATCAGGATTTGCTAAACCTTGTTTCATGGACTGAAAAATGCAGCCCACTGTGTTCATCAGTCTTTAGCTGGCAGAGTAATACTATTTTGTAGTTCTAGACAAAATACATCTATATGCTAATACCAGGTCTGTTTATTTAGCTAAAACATGCCTATCCTGCTTAAGTGAGTCAATTAAAAAACAACATCAATTGCAAAAATTCAAAACAATAAAATAGCTAAAAATAACCTATCAACAAAAACAATAAAATATTAATTACATCCGGTTGCTATAAGCCTGCTGGAATAGGAGTATTTCCTAAAATAGTGTTTGCTCAAGACAAGTAACAATAGCACCACAGAATAGGCCTTGATCTGAATCTTGGGTGATTGTGCTTACCTAGCAGGTGGAACTTGGAGCAGGGCACTTGCCTGGAGTGTTAATGAACATAATGGAACTGTACACTTTGTAGATACACAGGAAAAGAACAACAGGAGGCAAACCTTTATGGATTGCTTCAGCAGTCCATAAAAGCAACAAAGCTCCTGCTTAATGAGAAATAACCGCCAGAGTTCTTATTCAAATAAAGACAAGCATGCTTGATGCAAAACCACTGGAAGCACCCCATGCAAATTCCAAGGTGACAGACTCAGCATTTGAAGTGGAATTCTGATAGCTGGGATTTTCAGTCAGTGGGGAAAAGGGAAAGAGATGGGGAGAGGGAAGCCGACTCCCAATAAAGATCCTGTGGCAAGAAAAGCTTCAGGCAGGACCTGGGAAGCAGTAAGGATGAGGATAACATAACAAATATTTGGGGAATAGCTCTCTATATTTCTGGGGACCGATCTCAACAATGCACTTGTTTGCACAGAGAAGGCAACAGGATTTCAGGCTAAACTAAAACACAGCTTGGAGCAGCAGCATATGCTACAACTGTCTCTATTTACTAGGGGCAGTCCCCATTTCCTGCTACCTGGCCCTGGTAAATCACTGTCCATGTTTTGTTCCCATCAGGGATATGCAGAACTGGTTCAATTGCGAACCGGACCATCGCAAACCAGGCCAGTTTGAGCGGTTTGATCACCGATTCCTTTGAACTACTTCCAGCTGGTTTATCAATCCAACCAGTCTAGCCGATTGGTTAAATCGAACCGCATACCCATGGTTCGGTCTAAATTCAGACTGAACCACACCAAATGATCCGTGCACACCCCTAGTCCCTAGTTTTGCCTTTTGGGGTGCCTTTTAAAAGTGTGAATGGCTAGAGTTGTCATTCTCCAGGGCTCACCTCTCCTTCCATCTCTCAAGAAGTTAAACTGAGAAGTGGTTTATAGTGAACATATATGTATGTCGCAAGCACATGAACACTAAGACACCATGCAGTGGACAGCCTGCCATTTCATACCAGCAACTGCTATTTAACACTGTTCTAGCTTTTGTACTGGTAGAAGACAAGTGCTGTATGAATACTGCAGACAGAAGGAGCAGTAGAAAATAACAGTGAGGAGGAAGGCAGTTTGGAAGTGATCCTTGGTGTGGGATAGGGGTGCTACAAGCATGCCTCCATTTTTGTTTGTGAAATATTGCTGGGAACAGCAGCGGTCCATGCTAGCCAAAGTGGGAGTGAGAAATAAGGCAACCTGGAGCGGAGGGGGCATGGGGACTTCAGCACTTTAAAACCAGGCTTGGATTCCCCCCACCCCTTGGTCATCATGAGGCTCAAGGAGTCCTTTTCTAGAGTGTACCCTAGATTCCTCAGAGAATTTAAGGAGACTGCAGAGAAGAGGCTCCATTAAAAGATTAGAAAGGCCAGATGCCTTTCTAATTATCAGACAAACCATGTTTGTCTCAATAACATCCATAAACCTGCATAAAACATGAACAGTATTGTTGTGCCCAAACTTGTTGCTAGGAAAACTCATTGACCTGTTTTAATCTAAACTAGTCATATAGTATGATTTCATATCATAGTCTGAGTTAGCATGATAAGCAATTTTTTCTAAACCACAGTCTCTGTAATGGTGCCTTTGCCTCTACTTACCATCTCTAACAGTTGCTTTAACAACCTTTTCCCCAATGCTGTCCACAAAAACAAAACATCAAATGCCAAACATTTCTCATAAGGGGTACATAATTCCATGTCCAAAACATACAATGGAATGAATGTGGTCCCTGTTCTGTGACAACAGTTCTTGTAATTCAGTTAAACATTGTTTTGGTGGTGGTTGTTTTTTTAAAAAAATAAAACCAAACACAACTGTTATATTTAATTTCCGAGAGAGATATATAAATTTAGAAGGGCTGGGGATTCTGGGTCTTGTTTTCTCTGTGTAAAATGGAATTAAGTAAAATAATGAGTAATTTAGCAGCTGCTTGCCCACTTCCTCTGCTTTTCTTTCCTAAGTTCTTCCCTACTCCCTTTCCTCTTCCTTCCCAATGCACTATAGAGCAGTTCACTTGCTTATAATTAGGATAGGAGAAGCCTAAGGAAGTACTTTTTCACACAGTACATAATTAATCTATAGAATTCTCCGCCATGGGATGTGGTGATGGCCAGTAGCTTGGATGGCTTTAAAAGGGGCTTAGACAAATTCATGGGTGACAGGTCTATCTATGGCTACTAGTCTGGTGGCAATAGGTCATCTCCAGCCTCAGAGGGAAGATGTCTCTAAATACCAGTTGCAGGGGAGCAACAGCAGGAGAGAGGGCGTGCCCTCACCTCTTGCCTCTGGGCTTCTCAGAGGGTCCTGGTGGGCCACTGTGTGAAACAGGGTGCTGGACTAGATAGGCCTTGGGCTATCTTATGGGCTGTTCTTATGCCCTTCCTACCCTAATTATAAACCACCATGAGCCATTTTGGAAGGGTGGTATATAAATCAATCAATCAATCAATCAAATAAATAAATAAATAATTCAAGAGCTGTGCATGCTTCCATTTGCCAATTGTCTGCCAGTTAAAACCAAGGCCGGAGTCTCCTTCCATGACTGTTTGTTAAGCATCTCCATTCATGCTTGGTGCTAAGGTTCCTGCTAAATGAGTAAAGAGGCACCTTGCAAAAGTGCTGATTCTCTTTATTTCTCAGGGGGAGAGCAACTGGCACTTTCCAAACCCAGCATAGCATCCCTCCTTCCCATCTGTTCCTTTTTAGATTGTGATCCCTTTGGGGACAGGGAACCATCTTAATTTACACAATCTATATAAATAATTCTCTAAGGCGTACCCCTGGCTAATCCCATGTGTGGCAGCTCTTGTGAGCGTTTACGAGCAGAAGCACCATGGTGACTGGGCAGTGGGGATTCCATAAGCAGATAGGGAGGAGGAGTCTGTGGCACCATTTTGATTGGGCAGGGGGGATTCCATATGCTGATAGGGAGAAGGAGCCTGTGATGGTTAAAGTCAGTTGGAATGCAACTGTTACTGGTTGGAAGATGTTCTTGATTGTAGAGGAGAGGAATCTACATATATAAAAGGATAGTGGGCACGTGAGGAAGGAAAGAGCCCCTTCAGGAGAAGGAGGTTGCCGTTGTGTTAATTAGATGAGGAAACACAAGATCTGTTAACTTAGGAAAGAAGAGAGAAAGAAAAAAAGAAGGGAGGGGAAGAAAGACAGAGGGGAAGAGCGAGTGAAGGAGAGAGAAAGAGCGAAAAAGAAGGGAGGGGAAGAGAAAAGGAAAGAAGGGCGAGGGTTGGGCCTGAGCCTGTCAGCAGCCTGAGGGGAATGAGCGGCCATGGCGGCGCCTACTGGCAGCAAGGAAGGGCTCAGTCAATCACTGCTGCTGTTTGGGGCTATCAAGGCCGTTGGTGGAGGTAGGCAGGCAGGCACTTGGTTCTCATGGTGGATTTCTAGTAATGTAGAGTCTGAAGTCTGCCCAGTTCAGATCTAAAGCCAGGGAAGCTAGCCTCAGGAAAACAACATAGTTTTCACAATGGAGGGAAGAAAGAAGTGGGGTCCCCCAGGGATCTGTACTGGGGCCGGTGCTTTTTAATTTATTCATCAATGATTTAGAAGCAGGGGTAAGTAGCGAGGTGGCCAAATTTGCAGATGATACCAAACTCTTCTGGGTAGTGAAATCTAAAACGGATTGTGAGCAGCTCCAAAAGGATTTCTCCAAACTGGGGGAGTGGGCGACAAAATGGCAAATGCGCTTCAATGTTAGCAAGTGTAAAGTGATGCATATTGGGACGAAAACCCCCAACTTCAAGTATATGCTGATGGGATCCGAGCTGTCGGTGACGGACCAGGAGAGGGATCTTTTGGTCGTGGTGGACAGTTCGTTGAAAGTGTTGACTCAATGTGCGGCAGCTGTGAAAAAGGCAAATTCCATGCTAGGGATCATTAGAAAGGGGATTGAAAATAAAACGGCTAATATTATAATGCCCTTATACAAAACTATGGTGCAACCACACTTGGAGTACTGCGTACAATTCTGGTCACCACATCTTAAAAAGGATATTGTTGAACTGGAAAAGGTGCAGAAGAGGGCAACCAAGATGATCAGGGGCCTAGAGCACCTTTCTTATGAGGCAGGACTACAACAACTGGGGCTTTTTAGCTTAGAAAAAAAGACGACTGCGGGGAGACCTGATAGAGGTCTACAAAATCATGCATGGTTTGGAGAATTTGGAGAGAGAGAAATTCTTTTCCCTCTCACATAACAATAGAACTAGGGGTCACTCAATGAAATTGATTGCCAGGAGGTCTAGGACCAACAAACGGAAGTACTTTTTCACACAACGTGTGATCCACTTGTGGAACTCTCTGCCACAGGACGTAGTGACAGCCAACAACCTGGATGGCCTTAAGAGGGGTTGGATGACTTCATGGAGGAGAGGTCTATCAATGGCTACTAGTCGGAGGGCTGTGGGCCACCTCCAGTCTCAAAAGGCAGGATGCCTCCGAGAACCAGCTGCAGGGGAGAACTGGCAGGAGAGAGGGCACACCCTCAACTCCTGCTTGTGGCTTCCAGCAGCATCTGGTGGGCCACTGTGAGAAACAGGATGCTGGACTAGATGGGTCTTGGGCCTGATCCAGCAGGGCTGTTCTTATGTTCTTAACTCTAATGCAAATGCTCCATGTCCCTAACCCACACATCTCTCCGGGCCTTAAAGGTCCAGTGCCTAATTCTCTCCCCAAACCCCGCCTTTTTCTGCTTCTTAGTTGCTTGCTAGGGTTACTGCTACTCAGAAGACCAGGGAAGTGTCAGATTGCATGGATAATGTTGACAATCTACTCCCATGACACAAACTACAGAAGGACATGCAAACTACTGTAAAATGTGTAGTTCTCAAATATTAGGAATGTTTCAAATTTCTAAGAATATTTTTACAGCATTTGGCCTATGTGGAATAGGATAGAACAGAACAATTATATATTGCTTTTCAACTGAAAGTCCTCAAAATAGTTCACACAGAAAAAGAAATAAGATGGTTCCTTGTCCCATCAGGACTCACATTTTAAAAACAAACACACGGGAATCATCAGCAATAGTCACTATGCTGGGGCTGAATAGGGACAGCTGCTCTCCCCCTGCTAAAAACAAGAAAACCACCACTTTAAAATGTGCTTCTTTGTCCAGTTAGCAGGAGACTAAGTGGATTACAGTGCTCAATTTTAAAAGAAGACAGTGGCCAAGATTCAAGTCTAGCTGGATGTCAATCCCTCTAACCTTAATCTCAGATATGTGGGGTTAGCTATTATGAGACAAAGACACTCTGAACAATGTTACAAGGCTCTAATATATGATGAGATGTGTTGCAGGATGTTTATTGGCTTGCATGGGACTTGAGCTGTGTAGCAAAATGGTTTGCTTTGAGCTAGCAAATACAGCTTTTGTGTTGCAGATCAAAGCAAAGATCACTTTGCTACACTAATCAGCTTTGGAGTTCCTTAATTGCCAATAACATTGTTCAGGAAACTACATTAAGGTGAACTGAGAAGAACAAAGGTAAAATGACATCAAAATTCAAAGCAAGAGGAAGGGGCATCAGCCTTAAAATCTGGAGTCTCTCTCATGTTGAGCTGGCAGGTCTGTGATCTATTGTGATGACAAAAAATGGAGCTGTCAACTGACAGCCATATCAGACAACAAAGAGCAAAAAACAAGAACTTCACATGCATTGGCATGCAAGCAAGAAAAAAAGGGAGGGAGGGAGAGAAGGAAACAAGATGAGCCTCAATCAAATTGATTTGGGCAAATTTGCTGGTTCACACACTCACATGCTGAGATTTTCTCCACACGATGAGGACTGAACATGCTTGTCTCCCTAGTACACATATAAAGTATTGTGACCAGATAGGGAAAGCAGAACATAGCATGAATCAAAGCTATGCATCAAGTGCCTGAATTGCTTCTTACTACAGTGGGGAAGAATGCCAACAGGGATTATTCTACCACATGGAGAGAACCTTCCGCTGGAGAAGTGTGTGCGTTGGCCCCTAACCATTTTGCTACACACCACAGGACTGAATGGAGAGGACAAGGAAGGATATCTAAATGGGGACAACTCATCTGTGTGGTGACTTAACATCTTAGCCAACATCAATCCAGACACATAAGCACAAATCGACCTGGCTTGTACAGGTACATGAAAATGCTGGGTGAGGTTATCGGGGGATTTGGTGCTGGGTATTATCAATATGCTGATGATAGCCACATCTATTTCGCCTTTTCATCAATATCCAGAAATGGTGTTAGCCCCTTAAATGGCTGCCTACAGGAAGTAAATGGCTGGATGAGGGATAATAAACTGAAACTGAATCCAAGCAAGATGGAGGTGCTTATTGTTAGGAGTTGTAATCTGCAAGATGAGATACAGCTTCAAGTTCTGGATAAGGTTACACTCCCCCAGAAAGAACAGGCTCATAGCTTGGAAGTGCTCTTGGATTCAGGTCTCACCCTGGTGCCTCAGGTAGAAGATGTGCCAGGAGTGCTTTTTACCAGCTGCGATTGATTCTACAACCCTGCCCGTTTCTTGAGGTAAAGGTAAAGTGTGCTGTCGAGTCAATTTTGACTCCTGGCGCCCACAGAGCCCTGTGGTTTTGACCTAAATGACCTAAAAACAGTGGTATACCAGCTGATAACCTCCAGGTTGGATTACTGCAATGCACTCTATGTAGGGCTGCCTTTGTATGTTGTTTGAAAACTGCAGTTAGTCCAAAATGGGGCAGCCAGATTGGTCTCTGGGGTATCCGGGAGAGACCACATTATGCCTAATCTTACGGGCTGCTGATATGTTTCCGGACAAAGTATGAAGTACTGGTTAGTACCTTTAAAGCCCGGAATGGCTTAGGTCTGGGTTACCTGAGAAATTGCCTCTCTCTACCACTCATTGAGATCATCAGGAGGGTTTTGTCTTTGGGTGCCATCTGGTGGTGACCTGGGATCAGGCCTTCTCTGTTGTTGCCCCTAAGGTTGTGCAACACGTTCCCCATGGCTATAAGAGGATTGCCTTCCTTGGAGGCCTTCAGGAGAGCCTTAAAGACCCATCTTTTTAGCCTGGCTTTTAATGATATTTAGGTATAATTGTAATTTTAATCTGCTTTTAATTGGTTTTTTATTGTCATTTAAAATCTGCGTTTAATTGGTTTTTTATTTTAATTGTTATGTATTTTTGATTTTAGCATAAACCTCCCCGAAGGGTGGTGTATAAACTGAATGAATGAATGAATCTCACCCAAATATCTGGCAGCAAATTCTACTACAGAACTACGACTGATAAGGTTTCATAGCAAGGTAGATGTAGCCATGACGGAATATGCATTGGGTCTGTAACCATGGACGCCAGAAGAAAAGGGCAGAAGAGGTGCAAGACCCTCCAGGGATGATTGGGGTGTGGGGAAGTCTGTTGCTGTTGTCAAGGCTGAGTGATAAAGGAGAGGGAGTGGTGCAGCCCATTCTCTGGGACCAGGAGCTGACTGTTGGCCCTGCTCGCTGTGCCTTGGGAACAGAGTTTGCTAAGGAAAGGGGAGTCAAGCTGAGTTGAGGATAGTGGATAAGTGGAGAGTGACTGAGTTAGGTGAGGTACAGAGTGGAAAGAGCAAACCCTGATGGGCTTTAATTCACTGCCATTCTGTAATAGTCACAAACGGTGTCTCGGCACAATTTTCTTCAAGACAAGGACATAAGATGCCATAATACTGAAGCAGATTCAATTTCTACCAACCAGTAACAAGTTTCTATTTCAGTACTGTCTATAGTAATTACAAGCATGTCCATATGTTACATGAACTTTTGCATGTACTTAAAATAAACCTTCGAGGAAATTAACAAAAAATATATTATTGGGAAAAACATGTTTTCCCCAGCTTAGATAATTTTTATATATGAAAATGCTTTTAACAGAATATTAGTCAAAACTCATTTGGTTTGGTTTTCTTTGTTCTATCTTTTCTTTCTGGAAATGCAGATGTGTTAGGCTTTTCGGCTTGCTCGTTATTAGTGTGTTCAGACTACAGACTAGATCATTAATTTTCAATAAAGAATTATTTGCATATAAACATTATGTAAACAAACAAACAAAATAATATTATAATCATAAAGATTATAGCCTTCTAAGGAAGTTTCAGCACAGCAGATAATTTTTGAAATGGCATTCATTTACTAGACAGTGGAAGTTTTCAGCAATGTAAGCACACCAATGATTAAATATTGCTGCTCCTTTAAGAAAAATGGGCCAAGATCCACAGAGCATTGCAACGAATTTAATCTAGAAAAATGGTCCCAATCTTCTGCTTCCTGAAGGGTAATCCCCCTGTTCAATGCCACCTAGCAAAGACTTTTGAAACTATGATGAGATTCAAAATGAATCTGTATAAGGAAGATGCCTACTGTTCAAACAGAAAAATGTCAATAATTCATGTGAATACATTCAAGTACGAGGGTATGCTTGAAGGAGCTTTTGGGATCCCAGCCTGGATCCCCAAAACCCATATACAAGCTTCTGGTCAAACTGTACCTCACACTCAGACTGACCAACTGCTAACAGATCTTCTTGTGAGGAGAGAAGGTGGCTTGTGTGAAGCAGCAGGTGGGAGCTCTCATGGGGGCTGCGTCCGGTAAAGATTCATTTGCTGCTCCCCGCCCCCTTTTTTAAGTTGCAGAGCATTTTATCAGTGTAAGAGGGACCCATTTGAGACTCTTTTCCTTCCAGAACAAAGGGAATGGCATAGACACAGCTTTGGTCAAGATACCAGGCTGAAGGAGGCACCAAAGTCTCTAGCCCTGTGCCTATTCATTCCCAATAGAAGTGAACATGTGAGTAGCGGCTGTACCCACTGACTCCCTTCTCAGACCTTATTCAAAGTGTCATTTGCAGAAAAGGTGACATGTATTCACCGAAACACATAACGGGCTTCCCATGTGCAATCCATATCTTGCAAAAACAGAGTGTGTAGATGGTGTGTAGCGAAGCTCTGTAAGTTTGGTTGTATTCATGTAAGCTCCTGGGCAGATGGAAGATTGAACATGAGGGCAAGAGGGCAAGGCCAACAGACAGATTCCCGATCCCTCCTCTACATTTTCATTCCTACACAATATGAATGCCTGCACAGGGATCCCGATCGCACTGTTTCTTCTAGGTTCATAAGACTGTAAAGGATCATGTGTGGAGGCAAATAAAGGCTTTAATCTGGCTAAATTAGAGCTACACAACTTTGGCCCTCTAGCTGTTGTTGGACTATAACTCTCATCAACCCCAGCCACAGTGGCCAATAGTCAGAGATTATGGGATCTGTAGTCCAACAACAGCTAAAGGGCTGCAGCTGTGCAGCCCTGGGCTATATAAATAGGAAAATTTAGTTACACCTAATTCCAAGTCCCACTGCTTTCAATGGAACTTAGATATGATTAACTTTATCTGGACTGGGGTCAACAGCTGGTCTTGTGGTAGGAAGCATGAATTGTCCCCTTTGCTAAGCAGGGTCCATCCTGGTTTGCATTTGAATGGGAGACTAATGTGAGTACATCCTTATGGGATGGGGCTGCTCTGGGAAGAAGACTTGCATGCAGAAGGTTGCAAGCTTCCTCCCTGGCATCTCCAAGATACAGCTGAGAGAGACTCCTGCTGTAACCTTGGAGAAGCCACTGCCAGTTTGGATAGAAAATACTGAGCTAGATGGGCCAATGGTCTGACTTGGTAGAAGGCAGCTTCCTGTTTCTAACTGGATTTGGCTGCATAATGGTTTTCTCATAGCATTAACCTGTTGAATCACAGAAGTTCAGAAAACATGATACACAAATGACGTACGGCAGAATATTTATACTTAAACTGACTTAGTCCAGCTAAAATAAATGCCACAAACTGTCTTACATGCAAGCAATACAGGGGTTTCTGGATTGCAACCTTAAAGCTTTGGTCATCAAACCATGTGCAGTCCTATAAATTTTAATGAAATTTCTCTAGTGTAAGTGGTTCAGACAGTGCAGCTCTTGTTAGCTCATTAAGAGTAAAAACTGGAGTGGGGAGAGCTTGCTTTGCAGCCTGTTTTATAGGCTAGACTTACTGATCTCATCTATAACTTATAGACCTATTAAATCTATGGTTCTGCAAGGCAGTGTTGCCAGGAAGCTTTAAGAAGCACTACAGTGAACAGCTGTTGGCTGAGACAACTAAAAGGCTTTTGGGGGTTGCCAACATAATTCCACAAAATATTGATCTGGTTTTTTATATTATTTTAAAAATGTACAAAAGGAGGTGTCCACTTACTCTAAGCAACTAGGACACCAGCAGAAGCAGGCTGGGCTCCAGACAAGTGTCTGCCAGACCCAACATGCAGAACTACTTTTAGCAGTGGAAAGTTTCCATGGCCTTCATGATCATCCACTTTTACCTTTCTTGTTAGAGCAGACGGCAATATTTGATATTCACAGGATGGGCCCTGATGTGATTCCCATGTACTGCACAGACATGGAAATATTTGTTCTGTGAGAATGAATCATTCATGCCATTCACTCACAGAACTGCATCTATTCAGAGACCCAGACTTGGCTTAAGATCTAATGTATGAAAGGGTCATCCATCTGGACAATATAATGTCAGGTGTACATATATTTGGGTATTACTGATGGGGAAAGAAAACACTTTGACTCAGTGAAAGAGCACATGCTTTCCATGTATTAGGATCCAGGTTCAGTTCTTGGTATTTTCTGCTAAATGCTTTTGTGAACAGCTGCTGCAGTAAACAACAAGCTATAGATCTGCCACAAAACACTGCAGCATATCCCTGGTTTGCCTGTGACTGAGCAAGTTGAACGTTTTAGGTACCTTTCCCAATCAGAAGAGGTTGCAACTGTCTTGAGAGAATATTCTTCAAGCTGACAAATTTCTTGATCTTTCTGTTAAATTCTTCCTCTGCTACTCACCACTGAGTTTCATTAGCCCCACCCAACCTCATTAACTGCCCTCTGTGTCCACAAATATTCAACTCCATTGAGTTACATTGAGCCAGTTTTGGAGTGGGGCTTTTTCCTTAGGTTTTTTGCCTCCTTAGATTTTTTTGAAACCGACATATCTGCGGGTTACCCTGAGTCTGCTGGCACCTCCCTCTTGTACACAGGTGCTCCAGTTATGTGTCCATAAGGATCATAACATTTCCAGTTGTTTTGTAAATAGATATAAGGTACAGGAGGAAAGGGTACATTGGCTTAATTCAGTAAAAGGCAGGCCCTTATTTATATCTCTGTAATCACACTAGGAATTAGGCCAGTGCAAATATTCAATTTTGAAGCAGGAGTCCGGAATAATTTGCACCTGGCCGTGTGGAGGCAGCCACTCTCTCTGCTTACCTCTATGCTGAGTAGCCCATACACAAGACTCGGACTGGAGTGGGGGGCATTAAGAAGAGTGAAGCTGTGGGTAGCCCCAGTGATGTCGTAAGGGTAGTGGGGGAAGGTGCACACTGGATGCTGGGAAATGTAGTCCTTTCCAGCTTTGAGGAAAGTGCTGGGAAGGACTACATTTCCCAGCATTCCATGTGCGCCTTCTAGTGCAGCTTCCACATCACCAGATTTCCCACAGCTTTGCTCTCTTTGACTACCTTCCTTTGGTGTTGTACATGGACTGGTTTGTACAGTGGTAAGCAGTGGGAGCAGCTGCCTCCATGCAGGATCAAGGGCAAGGTGCAAAGGATTTGGCTTCAGCTCTTTAAAGCTGAATCTTTGCACAGGCCTACTAGGAATAATCTCACAGTTGCAAAATGCTCAGTTCAAACTGACCTTGATGTAGCTAACAGGAGAAAGTAAGTGGTAATGGAAGAACGGGTAGTTCATTCAGGTTAGTGGTCCAACATATATTGTACACCCCTGGTCAGCAACAAATTTTGCTCAAGAATCAGAGCTGGGCATGATTCCAACCTCATTGCCCAGAATCTCCTGTTGCCAAGTCCTATTGCCCCATTTCATCTATAACGCACCTTAGCTTCTTTGCTTGCAATGGGGGGCGGGGGAAACAAAACTCCTTAGAGGTTCAAATCTAACTTGAATGGTTTCCAGTTTCCAGCCCTGAGTATACCCCCTCAGGCTGCCCCTCAGGCAGTAAAAATGGATTCCACTTTCTATAGACCTGGTCTTTCTCAACCTATAGTTTGTAGACTGGATCCTATTCAGAATGGCGCACATGGATGAAGTATATGCTGTTGAAGTTTGCTGTGATAATGCAATTTTACTCCATCCTAAGAACTCACACTTCCTGGAACTATGTCATATTTGGAACATAATCCCATATGGGTTTAAAAAAGAAAGAAATTGAAGAGATGATTAGAGGCATGTTTGGCATTTATCTCATACACAAATAAACATCAGAACTCCCATTCTCAGCACATCCTGTTTGAGTTTAAATGTTGGCTATCAGAATGTAATGCAATAGGTTGAAATTAAATTCTAACCCCCAATTATCTATCTTTTATCCAAGTCATAACTATTTTTGTGATTTTATATCAATTAGGTTTTAATCACACTTCTAAGAAAATGAAAGGGTAGTCACAATATTACACAAATGTGGTTGCAAGAACGTGACTAGATCTTTAAATTAAGAAAGTTAAGGATTTATTGAATATAAGGAACCAATCTTATTTAGTTTACATGTGAAACCTTGTTTATAAAGTCAGTGGATCTCTTTCCCATTAGAGAACTTGGAGGGGAGATTTCTTTATCTACCCCAGCTGCAGCAGAAGTGCACAGGTAAGGAGCTCTGCTAATTAATATTGTCTGGAGACGTGGAGTTAAAGTTCTAAATAAAGTAATTTATTTAGGAAATCCATCAGGGAGATATATTAAGGCCTAGATGCGTTGCTGCTAGCTACATACAGCAAAGGAGAGGGAGAAGAAGGAAGTCTCTCTCCAGAATGAAACCTGAGACTATCCGTCTAACAAAGCGGAAGCAGAGTAGAGAAAACCTAGTCAGAGAGGGAATTCCCTTACTCCTACCCCTACTGCTAAGAGTTGATGCCATCAGGAGCTACATCTCTAACGTTTTCCATTCTGTTTCCCCAGTACCAGATTGGCACTGTGAGGGGCTAGTGACTGAACACTCTTGCAGTAGCAAATATCAATTAGCATGGAAAAGGGCACAGAGATACTTGTGTACAGTCTAAATACTCCCTCTTCCCTGTGCCTGCCCACCTACCAACTGGTCAGCCAAACTGAGAGTTTTGTCAGAGTCAGAACCCAAGACTGGCAAAAGACTGTGGGCTGATTAATTGATTGATCGATCAAGTGTCGTCAAGTCAGTATTGACTCTTAGCGACCACATAGCTAGATTCTCCCTAGGATGATCTGTCTTCAACTTGGCCTTTAAGGTCTCTCAGTGGTGCATTCATTGCTGTTGAACTTGAGTGCATCATTCATTCATTGCTGTTGAACTCAAGTGCATCCACCTTGCTGCTGGTCGTCCTCTTTTTCTCTTTCCTTCAACTTTCCCCAGTATTACAGACTTCTCAAGAGAGCTGGGTCTTCGCATAATGTGTCTGAAGTATGATAGTTTGAGTCTGGTCGTTTATGCCTTGAAAAATTCTGGATTGATTTGTTCTGTGATCCATTTGTTTGTTTTCCTTGCTGTCCATGGTATCCTCAAAAGTCTTCTCCAGCACTCATTTGGGTGATACATCTGACCCAATCCTGCTAACACATGATTATGAACATGTATAAGCACATCCTCTTTCCTGCTTCTCCTAATCATGTGGGGGATAGTTCATTAGAACCTTTGTTCTCCACATGATTAAAAGGGGAATGGTGAACTGAGAAAGGAAGTGGGATGTGCTTCTGCACATCCCTAATTATAGGTGTGCTTAGCCTCTAGAGCCCTCTTGAGGCATAGAATTTTTTCACATAGTTAGGTTCATATGCACTAAGATGCTTTAGGTTTCAGCCCCCTTCCAATGACTACATTTTTTCATTTAGTTGTGTTGTTATGCTTTAGACTTTTTTAGGTTTCAGCCCTCTTTGAATGACTAAAATTTGCTCAGATGTTGTATTTGTATGCACTAGAATGCTTCAGAAGTCAGTGCAGGACAGATTACTGCAGAATAGATTAATAGGAAGTACAGCAGGTAGAGAAGAGCCTTCAGCAATGTGCAACAGGTATGCTCAGGAAGTGACCCTTGGCGTGAAAATGTGTGCTACAAATCTCAAAGTGCCCCTGTTTTCATCTGTGAAATGTTGCAGGGTATTAAACAAACCAGATATAGTTTCAGGTGTGGCTAGTGCTGCCCATGGCCCTAATGCAGGCTTCACAGCCTTCAGTGCTATGGCCCGTGAAATAGTTTCTTTTACTTCAGATAGCTATCCCAAATGTTCAGGTGAGCTGATGGATGCAGGATTCCTCTCATCTCAGCAAAGCAGCATGTGCCCTGCAGAAAGAGATATGGATGTGGAATCCAGTTGCTGCATAAAGATCAATGACACTGGATTGAGGCACTTGACTATACCCCAACTGTATATAATCCACTGCATCCCCACCCCCTTAGGTTTATATCAAGCTATGAGAGATACTGTAAAATATATATTAGTGTACAATTAAGAAGTCAAGATGCAGCAACTTCATTTGAGATTCCACAGGGTCAAAAATGGTCATCCACTTCATGGAATGAATTCACAGTTTAAAGAGAGTCATAAAACTACAGCAAAAACTCTGGCACACTTTTAGCCCTAAGAAATGTGGAGATGAACTTTATGAGATGGCTTTGCTGCAGCTCTGTATACATACCTGAAGTGATTAAATAGAAGATTACATAAGATTATAAAGTTTATATAATTTCCAGCTAATCGTTTTTTTGCAAACATATTCAAGCTTTTTGCTTGAGACAATCGTTTGATAAGAAAAGCAGAGAAGGCCACCATCTTTACCATGCAGTATCTCTATGGGCCACTTTGGACGATACTTTCATCTCCAGAACCAGCCCACATGATTAAGAAGGGAGATCCTTAAAGAGTGCACCATCCTGACCTCTTTCCAGGATATCCTAATGTTCTCCAGTGTGTTCCCTTATCGCGTGTGAAGGAGTTTAGTCCAAACCATCACTCTATACATAATCCAAATACTATTTTGGTGGGTTTTTTTAAAGGTTACACCAGGCAATGAAGACTTAGCAATGAGTGAGGCAGGGGGGCCTCTAAAGCTTAGATGTCACAACTGAGAAGGCCCTGTTGCATGTCCCCACCAAACTAACTTCCAAAAAAATCTTGAATGCTCTCCCACAAAAATGGCGAAAAAGCCCACACCCTCCCCTGAACAAATAACACTAGCATGTCAGGGAGAAGGGTTCTAGGTTAATCTGCCCTTTGACATGCTTCCTCCCATCTATCGATATGGTATGGCCTAGAAATAACAGTATCATATGATTCTGCTGCATGGGTACATTGGCCCATACTGCCAAATATCATGGAACATAGGTTTAACAACCTATGACTCTCCATCCAAATGACTGGAATGCCTCTTTGCAACATGTCTTGTTTGCCTACAGAGAAACTCCCCAGGAATCCACTGGACATTCTCTCTTTTAAACTGTCATTTGGGAGGAAATTGTGGGGGGCTTATGGAAATAGTCTGAGATGAGAGGGAAGTGGACTTCCTAAAACAGGCAACATATTACATAATGTGGAGAATCTCCAAATCAGTGCAGGTGATTGAAAGGGGATTGAAAATAAAATGGCTAACATTATAATGCCCTTATACAAAACTATGGTGCAACCACACTTGGAGTACTGCGTACAATTCTGGTCACCACATCTTAAAAAGGACATTGTTGAACTGGAAAAGGTACAGAAGAGGGGAACCAAGATGATCAGGGGCCTAGAGCACCTTTCTTATGAGGCAAGACTACAACACCTGGGGCTTTTTAGTTTAGAAAAAAGACGACTGCAGGGAGACATGATGGAGGTCTATAAAATCATGCATGGTGTGGAGAAAGTGGAGAGAGAGAGATTCTTTTCCCTCTCACACAACACTAGAACCAGGGGTCACTCCATGAAATTGATTGCCAGGAAGTCTAGGACCAACAAATGGAAGTACTTTTTCACACAACGTGTGATCCACTTGTGGAACTCTCTGCCACAGGATGTGGTGACAGCCAACAACCTGGATGGCTTTAAGAGGGGTTTGGATGACTTCATGGAGGAGAGGTCTATCAATGGCTACTAGTCGGAGGGCTGTGGGACACCTCCAGCCTCAAAGGCAGGATGCCTCTGAGTACCAGTTGCAGGGGAGTAATGGCAGGTGAGAGGGCACGCCCTCAACTCCTGTCTGTGGCTTCACTCTCACTTGTGAATCAGAGTCTGGCCAAGAAAAGGTTCAGCCAGCAGTGGACTCAGCTGCTGGCCCTGATGGTAACCCAGAGCATATGAAAACCCCAGAATATGGCCCTGAAGCAATGCGGGGCACACCAGACCCAGTCCCTGCCCCCAGCGATGGCTCAGAACCTGTGGGAGTCCTAAAGGTTAGCTCTGAGGCAGCAGCGCCAGAACCAGGCCTCAGGTCCCGACCCCAGACTGGAGTAAATGGAGCTCCAGAGCTGCCCCTTGTGACAGTGCCAAAGGAGCCAGCAGTGGACGAGGCAGGATCAACCAGATAGGAAGGGGAGTGCCAAGCTTTAAGCTAGAAGGCTATCCCTTTAAGTAGGTTACTCTCTCAGCAGGGAGGCGAAGCCTAGCAAGGGCAGACAGGACTCAGGGGTATTTCAGAGCTCAATCTGTCTCTGCCTGCTGTTGGGTCAACGTGACCCCTAGCTCTGTCCATGGTGCTGTCTGAACCTTGCCTTGCTGCCTGAACTGTGTCCTGCTGCCTTATGTGATTGCCTCTGTTGATCACCAGAACCTGAGGACTCTGCAGTGCAATACTGGACTGGACTGAACAATAACCCTAGCCAACTACAAAACTGAAGGAAGTACAAATGAAGCAAAAACATGTGAGAACCAGAAATACAGGAAGGATCAAAAGATCAGGAGATCTTTTCATAATCTTAAAGTATATGCAAACTAATTTCTTTGTATTGGAGTGCCTGAGTGAAGTGACTGACTTGTGTCACCTGGGAATGGAAACTCAGGTGCATCTCCCCTCTTTTGAAAGAGCAACCTCAAGAACCAGAACATGAAGCTGCTCTTTCTGCACTTGGTAATCCAAGATTTTAAAAAATGATAATTGTGGGCTGGTTGTAGTTGGATGTAGGCTAGTTAGGATTATGACAATCTTTGAAGCCGCTTAGTTTATTCAAGAGCAGCTAATCTGTGAAAAGTGAACAAAATATCGTAGTCAAGGGTATTTCCTTGAAGGAGCAAACAGGTTTTTAAAAACCTCAATGAGAACATGCACTGAGAACCAAAGGATTTCCCCCTCCCACCCTTATATTTGCCATTTCCAAGTTTCTGTATGGCTTAAGCACAATAATCTGAATATCTGAGTTCAAAATCACTACTCAGCCACAGACTCATGCGGCAGCTTTAAGCAAGTCACTCATCCTCAATTTCCCCATCAGGGGGAATTTTAAATACATACGTGTGTGTGTGTGTGTGTGTGTGTGTGTGTGTGTGTGTGTGTGAGAGAGAGAGAGAGAGAGAGAGAGAGAGAGAGAGAGAGAGAGAGAGAGAGTTATCTCGAGTTGCCAACTTTACAAGATTGGTCTGGTGTCTCCAAAAACTCCAGGACACTACTGTTTCATTTTCCAGGACACTACTGAAAGCAATCCTAGTTATTTTAATGGAATGATATTGAGAAAAATATTGGGGGCCGCGGGGGGTGGGTTCACAAATAGCTTCAGCCAGAATTAGCAACACTAATGTGATCAGGACGGCAAGGCAGTTTTAAGTATTAGAAAACTGATCAATAATAAAGGGAGGGAATGCTCCATTATTCTACTTTCCCCTACATTTCGATCTCATCTGTGCGAAGTCCCTGTACCTACCTTTCTACTGAAGTGACTTCTTGTTAAAACAGAAAAAGTCCAACAATTTGTCTTTTTTTGTTTTGTTTTTTGGCTTTGAAAACAGAAGCAGCTAGTGTCATTAGAAAAAACACACGAGCACTTACCACACAGTGCTGATTCCCTCATCACTTAAAAATGCTGCAATTTGATTCCAATGATGTCAAAAGCTGGTATACAGCAAATACCAGCATATGACAGGGATGGTAAAGCAAGAGGCCTATGAAAAGGGAACAAATGATTTCAAGGCAATACATGCTCTTTCGAAAGCAGGCTGACAGCAACACAGAGAAAATGGCATTAACCTTGTATCCCTTAAGGCAAAGCATTTAGGATGATAAGAATCAAAGGCCAGGCCTCTGCAAATAATAATGATTTTTTAAAAAAAAGATAAATACAAACTAGAGCCATTTTAAGCACCTCATGTTCCCCATTACTTACTACAGTGATTCCCAACCTTGGGTCCCCAGATGTTGTTGGACTACAACTCCCCTAATCCCCAGACACAATGGCAGAAGCAAAAGGATAGGGGTTGAGGAACAGGGCATGTTGGATTTGCCCCCAGAGTCTTCAGTTTGTAAAATCTAAAGATGACATTTAGAGGGATTTTATGCAGTCTTGGATCAGTCTCTGAAAATGTGTGAGATGAAAAACGAAAGTCCGCACATACTTAGGACTGCTTGGATAAAGGAAACAAATTTCCCCCATATTTTGGAAATACAAATTCTGGAAGTGTACTCAGTCGAATCTTCAGCATTTTATTTGAAACTCACAGGTTCATTCCAAGGCAGAGATGTGGAAAAACCAGGGAAACAAGACAGATTACATATTGTCAAGGCAGGAGATAAATTTAGCTGTTGCGCTGGGTTGAAATGGAAGCCAAATTGGGTGTTTTACCCAATGCTGGAGGACACTTCATCTCTCAAAAGTTGAGTCCCATTGTTTGGAGGTAAAAGATGACCCTCAAGTCAAAAGTCCATTTCCTGGGCAGTCAGTTGTAGTATTCTCCAGCTTACAAATTAATAGGTTGTGCTGGTCATTAGCAGAAAAATTGACAACTCAAAGTAGGTAATGTTTTCATTAGAGCCAACAGAGAAGGATGTACAACTGAACACATTCTTCATATTTACTCCTGCCTCTCTGTTCCTTTCCTTGTTCAATATATAGATTGTAAGTCCATAGGACAGGGGCGTAGCAAGGGGAGAGTGGGCCCGTGTTCACATAGTGCACACGAGTGGCCTCCCCACTCTCAGTGGTACCCTCCTTTGGCAGCATGCACGCACCCCCCCCCACATTCCTCCCCCAGGCCGGGGCTCCCACCGCTACCACTGGGCACCTGCCGCTGCTCTGTCTCCACTGCCAATCCTGCTTCCATCAGCCAAGCTCCTGGCCAGTTGACGGAGGGTGCAGACACACTCCTGATGGGAGTCCAGTGGGAAGGATGATGGGTGGAGCTGGGCAAGTGGCCGAAGGAGATGACTGGTGGTGACAGCAGAAGCCCCTGCCACGGGGAGTGGCAAACTCGGCAGCTCCTGGATTCAGGGCACAATGGATTATTTGAACCTGTCCACCCTATTACTGTTCCACCCCTGACACTGAGGCAGGGACTCGTCCTCTCATTCTTTGTATATATGAATGGCACTTTTATTATTATTAATAATAGTAATAATAAATAATAAACAGCATAGCCAATCTGTTGCAAGATGTAAAGTATATAGGTGGCAGCCTGAGCCACAATATGATACAACCTCTTGTCTAAATCCTGGCATATGGAATATAAGTATCTTGGAAAGCAAAGGACCTGCCCCCAAGTCCTCTGCCCTGTGACCCAGTGCCCATTACACACATTGCATTAATACAACACTTTCCTTCATTCCTTTTTCCACTCGTCTAGGCAATAAAATCACTCCTAGCCCTAGGGAAACTCTTTAAGTGGAAAAGATGGCAAGGAGAAATCTGGGACCTTCAGCACACCAGCTTCCCAAGCTGAACAGCACAGGACAATTATATATTTTTGGTTAAGAGGTCACCCAGTAGAGCGATGTGATTGTCAGATAACACATAAATGTGCCAGAAACCTAAAAAGAACAAGGCATCAGGGATTCTGGGCAGGATCTAGCTGCAACTGATGTTGATACTATTGCTTGATAGTTAAACAGAAACAATACAGTATGCTACTTTCCCCTCCCCAACTTACTCTTCATCATCAATAACAGAGCACCACCCCGCTAAGTAAATGACATCAATCAGCAGGGAGTTCTGTAAAATGCATAAAACAGTCATCTTCCAAACTCTACCAGAAGATAAACGATTCCAGACATTGGACTGTAGCCATTTTCCCACACATGCTACAATGTTTTGTCATCCATATTGGGCCATAATGTTGAGTGTGTGGGGTTTTTTTCTAATTCTTTTTAAAAAAAAGAGGTTAAAGCTAAAGCTTTCACTTCTGGCTGAGAACATACAACACATTTTAAAACTATTGTGACAAAAGGGGCATTGTTGCATAAGCTGTAGTAAAACTGTCCGATGCCAAACCCAGATTCCAGGGTCTTGCAACAATCACCTCCTGCTTGCTATTATCACCTCCATCCCAAACCATTCAGAATTATGTAGATGGCACCCAGCAAGAATGACTGAACAAACTGCAACACAGTTTACACTTCCTAGATTCAACTTGCCAGTCTAGCCTTGTTCACAATTAAGTTCAACGCATGTACAGGCTGTGTATAGCATATGCATGTACAGTTATTCACACATTATGTTCACTGCACGTACAGCAATCCATTTCCTATCTGCACCCTGCATGTATCCAGTTTCACTTTTAAAATGAACATGTGTACAGTCATTCACATAATAACACAATTCACACAATGTGTACGGACACTAATATGCAAGTCTGATATAATATAAATTAAAGTGTTGGACTAGGACCGGGACGACCTGGGTTCGAATCCCCATTCAACAATGAAACTCACTGGGTGACTCTGGGCCAGTAATGCATCTCTCAGCCTAACCTACCTCACAGGGTTGTTGTGAGGATTAAAAAAAAAACCCATGCACACTGCTCTGAGCTCCTTGAAGGAAGAGCGGGATATAAATGTAATAAGTAAATAAATAATGAAATGAAATAATTTAAAACAACAGGGCTACAGGAGATTGATGAATCACATTTCAACAATACTCTAGGACCAAAGAAAGGAACACATTTATTATTTCCAGATATACTGGAGACAGTCTTCTCAGTAATCATGTCACCTCAGGAAATTGAATGTCTATGGATAGGAGTCTAGTTTGATTTTTAAATTCATATACTAGAGATATTTATTGGAGATATATAGATATAGATATATATTTGGACTGATGGTCTTTTGTAGTTTTATGATGTGTATGACTGTATTTATGGATTGTTGTAGCAACATATGTATAAAAAGAATAATCTCTGGAAGAATATTAGGGCATTTTTTAATATATGTAATTTACCCCTATTTTTTCCAGGATAAAAAGGGGGTGGGGAGAGAATCATTTGCAGTTCTTTATGCTCTCACCATGCAGTTTATAATACTGTTTTCTCAACAACGCCAATACAAATACCCTGCACCCAGCATACACACCAGTAACAAGACCCAGCCATGCACAGACTCTGACAAAACCTCTTGCAGGGAGGAGGAAGTTCTGGCCTCTGCAAAGCACCATCCCCCTAAGTATATGGCATCAATCAGCAGGGAGCTCTGTAAAATACATAAGACAGGAGCCTCCAGCACAGGACTGGACAAACCTGGCCCTCCAGTTGCTCTTGAACTACAACTCCCATCATTCCCAGCTACAATTTACTGTGGCTGGGTATGATGGGATTTGTAATTCAACAGCAGCTGGAGGGCCAGGTTTGCCTCAGCCCTGCTCTAGCACCAACTTGCAACTGGAGCTTGCCTCTTCTGTCGATATTCCTCTTGAGGAGCTTGAGACCTCAGAGGATCTCACATTCTCATCTCTGCCCCCACTCCAGACTTTCCTTCATTGCCCCGGGCGCTTTCCAGATTAGACCCTGCAACGTGGTCACGGCAGATCTCGGAAGTGTGCTTCCACACTTCCTGTATTGTGACACCACAGTCCCTACGCAGGGTGCCATTTGCAATTCCAAAGTCTCGTTTTGGATTTAATCGCTGCGATATAGAGCTAGGACGTCATAAAAAAGGTGTTGTTTTTTCTGGGTTGCAAGTTTTTGCGAGACTGCTCCCCCTGCAGGTTTTATGTTTTGAATGCAATTTGCCGGACTGAGGCATTTAGCCACTTTTAAGCGGCTAATCTGGAAAGTGCCCTGGAACCCCCAAAGCAGTGCAGTATCGGATCAGGGCCAATATCTAGAAGTAGTGTAGGAGTGACCACCTGGCTGCCTGAGACATTCTTTCCCATGGGCCTACTCAGGTGCAGGAGGCAAAAAACCACAGTGCAGGGACCCAACTAAGTCCAGGAAGGGATGGGGCTCTCTGTTCTCTTTGTTAGCACCCCAGTATCAGCTAAGCACTGTTGGTGGCTGAGGGCTCTAGAGCCAGCTCCCAGGTCTTTGCTTTGATCTACTGCTTTTGCTTTGCTTTCCAGCCTTCCTGCCCTTCAGTTCCAGCCCATCACTTCCTCTCACCCCGCTGCCTCCCATCCTAGCTCCCACTCGAACCTCAGTCTCTAAATCAGACTCACATCATGAATGGCATATGACCCACTCTGCCTCCCTCAGGCTAAGGACAGCCATGCATGTTTCTGATCAGTAATGCCAGCATGATCTATTCTTTAAAAATTATTTTCCATGTGAGAAGGTAACCCACAAATATAATAAATCTAACCCACCCTACAACATGGAGTATGAGGTACCTGAAAGCTTGTTTGCAAATCATTGGCATAAACAACTTCAAGATAAGCTTAGCTGCAAGCCTAACATGTCCTTAAAACCCTTAAAATAAGAATGTACAAAGAAGATAAGCACAGATTTCCTTTCTCTCAAAACTGAAGAGTGCTTCAAACAGCATTACTTATTGTACTGATAAACACATAATTACTAGAAGATGTAAACTTACTTTGTGCACAAATATCCCAAGGCTCCAAGGCTCCTTCAAAACAAAACCTCTCCTTTAATTCATTTTCTGCTTATTGCAAATAACTTTTCAGAATCTGACAGATGGTTTCACTCTGCCACTGAGCATTTCCTCTTGGTTATCTCTGACAGCCAATATTTCCACAATGCTGTCGGCTGGGCTGTGCTCTACATCATTTCTGGTCCGATCAATGTCTGCCTAGCTTTTGGTTGGTTTCTAGTCCCGCCTCCTGTTCCTGAAGAAATGAAAACTCACAGCTGGATCTTCTGCAAACCATCTCTCTTACCACGAACTGCACAGCTCGGGTAAATCATGCAATTATGCCATGAAAAGGCCTGCAACTCAGTTTGAAACTCGGAAAGCAATTACTCATCTTAATGAGGTGCACATGAAAGTCAACCATGTAGTCAAATCAATAATACTGAAAAGTAATGACAAGAGATCCGTGACCTTCAAGCCTGAAGAACCTAGCCAATGTAATACAGCACTTCCCGACACTAATGTGAGTGTATGGCCAAAACACACTGCACATTTGCTAGCAAGCTGTCCTAAAAGAAACATATACCCTCAGGGCTATGAGTTACTGACTGGTGCTTATTTTATTTCCTAACAGATGAGTGTGAGGATCACTTCCTCTATTACTTTTCTCTACTTACGTTTGTAAAATATATGTGGGGAGCTGCTGGAAATGACTAAATAAACAACCTCATACTAAGTCAGGTTTTTTTTTTAAAGTATAAGAAAAGAAGCTCTCACTGATCCAGATTATTGGTCCCTCTAGCCTAGAATGATCTGCTTTGACCGGTAGCAACTCTCTTAGTTTTTCTAATTGAGATTCTCACCCCTGGAGATGCCAGGGTTTGATCTTGGGATCTTATGTATGCAGAGCATTTGCAGTATCCTTGGGCTATTATGGGGTCTCGATTGTGCACCTGACAGTATACCCCCCCCCCTTTCTTTTTTGCACTCTTACAGAGGTGCTGGGCAAGAAGGACATGTGTCTGAGAGAAAATAGTCCAGGAAAAAATTAGTATTTTCTTGATAATATTAGGACTAGAGGTCATTCAAACAATTGAAAACTGTGTTTTACATGGGTTTGGGACCTACGTGTGCTCTTAATTTTTGGCTGCATGGAAGCAAGGTAAGAGGAAAACTTGGGTTGAAGTGATTGTGTGGAAGCAAGGTAGGAGGAGAAGCTACCCAGGATTTCCTCCTACCTTGCTTCCACACAATCAAAAATTAGGAGCACACAGATCCCAAACCTGGGTAGGACACTTTCGCTTGTGCTACACAGATCCCAAACCTGGGTAGGACACTTTCGCTTGTGCTAATATTATGGCTATTTCCCAGCAATCCTGAGACATCCCGAGATTCCATCTACATTGTCCCAAAGCATCCAGAGCAAGTTTACCACACTCAGTGCATACAACACATATGCCAAATGGTCCGATTCCTTTGGATCCAGATGAAAGCCATGGGGTCACCAGATCTCCGAAATCCCCCTCAGGAGATTTCTGGTTTGTCCATGGAATCCTCATCTCTGATATGGTTCCTGTCTAGCACCTTTTGAAACTCCTTTGTCCTTTCAAGTATTACCATCAGCTTTCGACTGAAAGTATCAACGGACCACCATTAGCACAAGAAACCAAAGATGGTCCCCCTTTTCAACATGTTTAGAATAACTATTCCAATCCCCAAAATCCAAGATAGATCTGCCTTGTGCAATTCCAGGAATCCAGTCTGCCAGATCTCTTTTGCAATGCATCTTGCCTAGACCAGGTGTGTATAGAGGGCATCCCTCCCTTCCACAGACCTCGTGAGTCTTTTACATGTTTCTCCTTCCATACCTTCCATGCATGTGTGTATGTGTTGTGTTCCAGTCAGTCAGACCAGAGGCTTTTAAAATTTAAAAATGAAATCTAATGCTTCCGCAGCCTTACTCTACTTCTTCCCTGATCTTTCCTCTGAAACTGATTTCTCTTTGGCCTTGTTTGTCACTATTAACATGACCCTCACCGCTGTCCTTATCTGCTTTCCATAAGAGCTGATGGCTTAGTTCACTCTTATCTTTAGTTAGTTATTGAAACTGTTTAGTTTATTACTCTTGTGTAGTTAACTGTTTACATACATATTAGAGAATCCATTAGTCGATACATATTCATATCCACTCCTATCTCTCTAGCAGATTCCAGATGGTGTTGCTTGGAGACTGTTGTTCCTCTAAGCGAGAACTGAAGTGTGGAGTGATACATGGCTCCATACTGACTCCAATGCTTTTTAACATCTGCATGAAACCGCTGGGAGAGATCATCAGGAGATTTGGTGCAGTATGCTGATGACACCCAAATCTATTTCTCCATGTTAGCATCATCAGGAGAAGGCATAATCTCCCTAAATGCCTGCCTGGAGTCAGTGATGGGCTGGATGAGGGATAACAAACTGAGACTGGATCCAGATAAGATGGAGGTACTCATTGTGTGGAGTCAAAACTGGAGAGACAATTTTGATCTGCCTGTTCTGGATGTTCCTTCCTCCCCGGAAGGAACAGGTATGCAGTCTAGGGGTGCTTCTGGATCCAAGCCTCTCCCTGGTGTCCCAGGTTGAAGCAGTGGCCAGAAATGCCTTCCAACAACTTCAGCTGATACGCCAGCTGCATCCGTTTTTTGAGATGAACGACCTCAAAACAGTGGTACATCTGCTGGTAACCTCCAGACTTGATTGCTGCAATACGCTCTATGTGGGGCTGCCATTGTATGTGATCCAGAAACTACAGTTGGTCCAGAATGCGGCAGCCATGTTGGTCTCTGGGTCATCTCGAAGAGACCATATTACTCCCATACTGAAGGAGTTACACTGGCTGCTGATATGTTTCCGGGCAAAATACAAGGAGTTGGTTATAACCTATAAGGCCCTAAACAGCTTGGGCCCTGGGTATTTAAGAGAACGTCTTCTTCGTCATGAACCCCCCCGCCATTGAGATCATCAGGAGAGGTCTGTCTGCAGTTGCCACTGGCTCATCTGGCAGCTACTCAGGGATGGGCCTTCTCCGCTGCTGCCCTGAGGCTTTGGAATGTGCTCCCTAGTGAAATAAGAGCCTACCCATCTCTGACAGCTTTTAAAAAGTCTTTAAAGACTCATCTGTTCACCCAGGCTTTTAATTAATATTGTTTTAATGGTTTTAATGCTGTTTTAAAATATTGTTTTTAAAATTTTAAATTGTTGTAATGTTTTAAACATTTTACTGTAAACCGCCCAGAGATGTAAGTTTCGGGCAGTATAAAAATATGTTAAATAAATAAACAAACAAACAAATAACACCAAGAAGGTTGCCAGTTTGAATCACCACTGGTATGTTTCCCAGACTATGGGAAACACCCATGTTGGGCAGCAGCATAAACTCATACTGCACGGGAGGAGGCAATGGTTTGAAGATTTGAAGATCTATGCTCAGACGATACATGCGGCAAAGAAGTTATTCTTCTCCTCCCGTATCACTTTCACAAGTTCACATCCAGAGGAGTTATTCAGGGTCATGAAGGGGCTAATGTGCACCCCTTCTCCCTTGAATCAGTACTTAGAACCAACAATTACTCACTGTGATGTTTTTAATGAGTTCTTTGTGAAAAAAATCTCTTGTATTTGGGCCGACTTGGATTCAAACTCCACAAATGTTAGAGTTGAATGCCGAGGTGTCCAGCAGCTCCTCTTATGTGATGATCCTGGATCAGTTTCAGTTTGTGACTCCTGAGAACATGGACAGGTTGCTTGGAATGGTGTCACCTACCACCTGCCCTCTTGATTCCTGTCCGACATGGCTTATATTATCTGGCAGAGAGGCTGTTGTAGAGGGCCTGGTAGAGATTATAAATGCTTCTCTGAGGGAGGGCAGGGTGCCTCCTTGTCTTAATGAGGCAATCATTAGACCGCTTCTGAAGAAGCCTGCCTTGGATCCCGCAGAGTTAAATAATTACAGGCCTGTCTCCAACCTTCCATGGTTGGGTAAGGTGATTGAGAAGGTGGTGGCCTCCCAGCTCCAGGTGGTCTTGGAAGAAATTGATTATCTAGACCCATTTCAAACTGGCTTTCTAGTGGGCTATGGGGTGGAGACTGCCTTAGTTGGCCTGATGGATGATCTCCAATTGGGAATTGACAGAATGTGACTCTTTGGTCCTTTTGGATCTCTCTGACATGGGCATGGTATCGGACTTTGGGGATGAGGAGGAGACAGGCAGTGTGACAGAGAAGAAGGGAGTGCAGCAACCTCAAAGGCAAGAAGTTGCAGAGGCAAGTGGGACCAACTCACGAGATGCTGAAAAAGAAACAGAGCCTAGTATGACAGCTCCTGTGGAGGAGGTGCTGCCAATCTCAGCTGTAGAGAGGTGTCAGTCGAAGAGACAGGAGGAGATAAGGAGACGCACACGCGGAATGGCTCGACTAACAAGAAGTGCTGCTGAGTCAGGGACCCATGATTGAAAGCACATGTCTTCAGCCTATTTACGATGGCTTCACCTCAGCTGCATTGCTGGTAGCAACGTCATGCTTTGGTGAGCTAAGCAGCTGTGTTCCTGCTTGTTTTGACTGTGCTTTGACTCTGGACCGTTTGGACTCGACTTGGACTTGGTTTGACTGACTGGATATTGTAATGACTCGGACTGGCTTTGGTTTGGAAATTGCTTACAGCTTGGATCTGACATTCTCCTTTTGACCCTTTGCCTACTTCATGCTCCATCTGCTGATATATACCTCTGGATTAGCCTGACAGGTTAACAACATTCTCGGCGGCTTTCAATACTATTGACCATGGTATCCTTCTGGAACGTCTGAGGGAATTGGGGGTGGGAGGCACTGCTTTGCAGTAGTTCCGCTTCTACCTCTCGAGCAAATTCCAGATGGTGTTTCTTGGAGACTGTTGTTCTTCAAAATCTGAACTTTTGTATGATTTCCCTCAGGGCTCCATATTGTCTCAGATGTTGTTTAACATCTACATGAAACCACTGAGAGAGATCATCAAGGGATTTGGTACAGGATGTTATCAATATTTATTATTTATTTATTTATTATTTATTTATTTAATTTATATACCGCCCTTCCAAAATGGCTCAGGGCGGTTTACAATTAAAACAACTCCTAAAACAATGAAAAGCTAAAACAAATTAAAAACAATAAAACAACTAACAATTTAAAAACATTTTAAAACAAAAATTAAACATTGTCCCCAGACCCCAGCTCAAGAAAACACGTAGACTTAGTATAGAAGAAAAGGGCCACAACTTTGTTAACTATTACACAAAGCATGGCAGACTGGAACACCAGGTGATTAATCAATATGCTGATAACACCCAAATCTTTTTCTCCATGTCAACATCATCAGGAAAAGGCATAACCTCCCTAAATGCCTGCCTGGAGGCAGTAATGGGCTGGATGAGGGAAAACAAACAGAGGCTGAATCCAGATAAGACAGAGGTACTTATTTGTGCGGGGTCGAAACTCGGGAGATGATTTTGATCGGCTGGTTCTGGATGGGGTCACACTCCCCCAGAAGGAACAGGTGTGCAGTCTGGGGGTGCTTCTGGATCCAAACCTCTCCCTGGTGTCCCAGGGTGAGGCGATGGCTGGAGGTGCTTTTTATCAGCTTTAGTTGATACGCCAGCTGCATCTGTATCTTGAGATGAATGACCTCAAAACAGTGGTACATTTTCTGGTAACCTCTAGGCTGGATTACTCCAATGCACTTTGTGTGAGGCTCCCTTTGTACATAGTCTGGAAACTGCAGTTGGTTCAGAACGTGGCAGCCACATTGGTCTCTGGGTCATCCAGGAGAGACTATATTACTCCTGTCTTGAAGGAATTGCACTGGCTACCAATACGTTTCTGGGCAAAATACAAGGTGCTGGTCATTACCTATAAAGCCATAAACAGCTTAGGCCCTGGGCATTTAAGAGAATGTCTTCCTTGCCATGAGCCCCACCACCTGCTAAGAACATCTGGAGAGGTTTCCCTGTGGCTGGCGCCAACTCATCTGGCAGCTACTCGGGGACAGGCCTTCTCCGTTGTAGCTCCTGGACTTTGGAATGCGCTCCCTGTTGAAATAAGAGCCTCCCCATCTCTGGCAACTTTTTAAAAGGCACTGAAGACACATTTATTCACCCAGGCTTTTAATTAGATTTATAGTTTTAAAATTGTTAATACTGAGTTTTAAATGTTTTAAATCTTCTAAATGATTTAATTATAAACTGCCCAGAGATGCAAGTTTTGGACGGTATAGAAATATTTTAAATAAATAAAGTAATAAAGTAATAAAGAAATAAATGATAAACTCCTCTTGTATTCTACCAAAGAACACCAGAGGGCTCTATGGGTACCAAGAGTCGAAACCGACTTGATGGCACACTTTACCTTTTAGCTCAAGAAGAAGAAGAAAAAGAAGAAGAAGAACAAGAAGAACAAGAAGAACAAGAAGAAAGTAGCTGCCAGGAGCCTTTAGTCTGCCCACTTCTGCTCCAATCACTTATTTTGTTTGCACATTAACTTTCAGGGTCGACTGATGCATTTATTCTTGTCAACTGCGCTCGTTTCCAAGCATTTTCTCTGATATGATTACAGTTGCTGCCTCATGACATTTAAAAAAACCCCACAACTTTGGTATTTGGAAAGAGCTGAGGATGGAAGTTTCCCAGTTGGTAACCTTCGAATCATTTTTTCACAGAGAAAGGGGCTATTTACCAGCAATCTTTGTGAATATGAGCTGCTAATTTTGCCATGTGCAGATTTCTGTTTACTTGTGGAGTGCATTTTTAGTGTATTTGGCCAGACCTAATACATTCAACCATCTTTATCTCATCTGTCCTCACCATTTTCTTATATAAGTAACATCAGAACTGTACAAAAAAGGAACTGAGTGACATGCCCTAAATGTTTATATTCGAGACTAAATGCTACATGCATTAATATTTTATCTTTAATTTGGCCTTCCTCTTACGTCTGAAGCCTACACTGCAGTGGTAAACGGTCAGCTCCTTTTCAAGGCAGAAATAACTGCACTTTGATGGAGGTGTTAAAGATTTATTCTTCCACTTCTCATAATATGATTTAGCAGCTCAAAGCAGAGGGGAGCTAGCATCACGGGACTAGCTGTCTTTCCAAGAGCCAGCAGAAAGAAAGCAAAATATCCAAAAATCCTTCTTGCCTTCCAGGAGGCCTAATGGAAAACATTGTCTATTACACAGCTTGCAGTTTTATGAATTGAGAGCAGTGTGATTTGCAGAAACTATTGTTCCATCAAGTGCAAGTCAGCTCTCCTGCTGAGGCCAAGCAGTCCATGCTTCAGATTTCAAGTGCAGCAACTATAATGGTTCTCTTGGGGGATGCGATGCATAATCTACAGCAATAGCTTGATGATGGAGAAAGAACTGCACAGTGGCTCACATCATGACTAGCATGGTCTGCATGCTCCAAACACCCGTGGGTATGCAGAACTAGCCCCCATCTTTCAGAACCATGGGGACTAGCACAGGAGCTAGTGCTGCTGTGTGCGTCCTGATGTTTGGAACACACATGCAGTGTTAGTCAGGCTACAGACGTCAGTCACTGTCTATAAAGGGGGGCAGTTCTAGGCTTATTCTAGTTTTCAGAGCCCACTGCTGATCCCTGGGACCACCTTTGTGTCCACAGCCTTCGTATGGTAGAGGCACAGTGATGCTCTCTTGAGGCCCACCCAGGTAGGAGTTTTGCTGTTTGGCCTTCTGAACAGCTGTGGCCCTGCACATGATGGTGGGGTGGTGGTGGTAGATATAGGTAGCGAAACTGTAAAATCCATGAGATGGGGAGGAATGGGCAAAGGACGCTTTATTTCTTTGCCCTCTTTCTCCTCCCAATCTCACATAGACCAATTTGCTATGAAGGAGGAAAAGGAGCCAAGCCCCCGCCAGCCGCCAGGTGAGTGGCGGAGGCGCTTCCCCGCTGTAGGGGCTGATGGGTGGCACGTTGCGGCTCCGAACAGCATTCAAGAGCCGCAGTGGCGGGGGTGAGCACCAAATTAATTTACTCTTAAAGGTGCCTCCCCACACGAAGGTGTGTTCATGGGCCGCCACTGCCCCAAGCCTTGAAGATATTTTATGATGGCACTGCTTAAAGGAATGTCTCAATGGGGAGGGGAAATCAAGGTCACAAACCAGATGTCTGAGAGTGTAAATGTGAAATATAACACTTGGAAGCAAATCAGAACCTTTGGGGTTAGGTTAACACTTTGGCTTGTATGCAATGCGCAGGTGCGAAAGTTGTTTACCCTAGGGTATAAAAAGAGGGTGGGCTGCCAGACTAGGCAGGTGGCTGCACCCAAAGCTTTTGCTAGCACTAAAATAAAGCTTTGTTTGAAGCTTGATACTGGTGTCCGGTGAAAATACCTAACCAAAAGACGAGCGGAACAGGGAGTAAATCTCTCATCTAACACTGTCCACCTTTGAACTGGCCAACCACAAGTCTTTCAAACCTGTTTGGAGGCCCATAAAAGGGCCTCCGAACAGGTTCATGCACATCCCTAGAGTGGAACTGAGCCTTCATCCTCGTGTTATCTTGGCACCTAACATGTTCACCTGTAGGACACCAATTATAGGGAAGTCTTACATGAAGATACTCCCGCAATTGTTCAATGTGACACCTAAATATTTGAATCTGCTTTTCATTGAGCTTGACCATTAGTCCATCTAGCACAGTACTGTCTATATTGATTGATTGAATATACTGCCCAATCCACAGACTTAGGCAAGAACAGCATCCGAGATTTAAAATCAAGAGAGAGAGAGAGAGAGAGAGAGAGAGAGAGAGAGAGAGAGAGAGAGAGAGAGATTTAAAGGGCAAATGCCTGACTAGCAGAAGTTCTCCAGGGCACTTTCCAGCTAGCTGCTCATCAGCAGCAAAATGCCTCCGTTCAGGCAAGTCGCATTCGGAACGTACACAGCAGGTGGAGCAGTCTCGCAGCAACTAACATCCCGAAAAAACAGCAGCTTTTCCATGCTGGATGTACAACGTCCTTGCTCTATATCACAGTGATTAAATTCGCAACAAGGCATTGGAAATGTGAATGGCACCCTGCTGTCCACGTAGGGATTGCAGTGTCATGACACAGGAAGTGTGGAAGCACACTTCTGAGATTCATCCTGACCCCATTGTAGGGTCTAGTCTGGAAAGCGCCCAGGGCTTCAGACAAGGGTCTTCCCTAGCTCCACTTGGAAATGTCAGGAACTGCACCTGGGACCTCCTGCAAACAAAGCATACACTCTGCCAGTGAGCTACACTACAGTGCCTCTCTGAACTAAATTTACCCTGGCTACTGGCAACAGCTTAAACTCCTGAGATACTTCCACATTTGACTGGCTGGGGGCGGGGGAGGGATATCAAGCTGTTTCCAAAATGTTTTGAGAAGCAGCTCAGTTATTTCCTGGTCCAATCCATTGCGATCCTGAGGGAAGTTATCCATTACTACCCAGCAGGTATCATAGACTAATGCAATCCATCCAGACATATGGCCAAAAGATAATGCAATCCACAGTATTGCCAAAAGCATGCAGATTTTGTAGGCACTTTGCAGGATCTACTGTATATTCATTGCAAAAGATATGTTGCAATAGGATCCATACCTCCATTCTGAAAGATGTACATAGCAAACATTTATTTATTTATTTTGTTTGTTTGTTTGATTTCTATACCGCCCTTCCAAAAATGGCTCAGGGCGGTTTACACAGAGAAATAATACATAAATAAGATGGATCCCTGTCCCCAAAAGGCTCACAATCTAAAAAGAAAAATAAGATAGACACCAGCAACAGTCACTGGAGAAACTGTGCTGGGGGTGGACAGGGCCAGTTACTCTCCCCCTGCTAAATAAAGAGAATCACCACATTAAAAGGTGCCTCTTTGCCAAGTTAGCCAGGGTTAACATTAGCTGTACAAAAATGTTCAGGAAAAGAGTGTGTGTGTGTGTGAAACTCTCTTTTGAAATGAATACACTGACAATTTTCATTGTATAACCATTTGTAAATGGCAACAATGGCTAATGATGGTAGTGTATTGATTTTCAAACTCAGATCAACACAGGAAAATACTTCAGAGGGCACTTTACAACTTCAGTATGTTTTTACATCTTCAAAATATGTTTCATTATGCTCATAATCTTTGTCTAGTTTATTACAGAAAGAAAAAGGTCACTGTGCCTTTGTGGAATTAAGGTCTCTTTTTGACCTTTTAGCAGTCTAGCAAAATAATATTTGCTTTTCTTTCACCGTCCCTGGAATCACTTGAAAAACATTCCCTCATCAAACAAAGGTGCACACATTGCACACAATCATCGATTAATGTTATTCGTCCCTCACTGGCTTTCCAGTTTTTCCTCATACACTTTTCCTGATACATTTCACAAAAAGAGGGGTGAAGTTAGCCATGTGGTTACTTCCCATGCCAGTCTCAGGTTGGGGCAATGCTGCTGTAGGAAGAAACCATGTCATCTGCTGCCATCAAACACTAACAGGAGCCTCATGGAACCATCACTGCAGCATCTGCCATGACACTGCTGGTTCTAAGTTGTTTCATTATATGCCAATGATGTTGTATGTTTTAAAAATAATAGACTACAGCAATCTAGAAATATGCACGAGAAGGGGTTACCCGATGCAACGGAGAATAGAACTCCTGAAAATGTAACAATTTTCACTGCAGAGTAGAATATTTTGGGAGCATTTAGACATAAGAAGTTACACCCTGCTTTACACTCTGATGAAATGTCATTACATCATTGGAAAAGGTACAGGAGTCTTGCTCTCTGTGTACTCAGTGTACACACCACACACAACACTATATGGGGCTCCACAGGCTAGAGGCTCTAATAATTTCACAGAAACAGACACACAGAACTGGCTAGATTATAGTTTACCTGGTGTAAGTATGTTATGCAAACTTCTGAGTTACAAGAATTATTCTTTGGGCAAAATGAGTCTTCATAGTGTAGATTCCATCACATAGATGCTGTAAAATGTACAATTAGTATTAGAACGTAAGAACAGCCCTGCTGGATCAGGCCCAAGGCCTATCTAGTCCAGGATCCACACAGTGGCCCACCAGATGCCTCTGGGGGACCCACAGGCAAGAGGTATGTGCATGCCCTCTCTCTGCTCTTGCTCCCCTGCAACTGGTATTGAGAGAAATCGTGCCTGTGAGGCTGGAGGTGGCCCACAGCCACCAGACTAGTAGCCATTGATAAGATATCATTAGCAATTATTATTGCTAATAATAATCTGAAGTAGTGAAGCAAGGGGAGATTAATACAACACCTGAAGATCTATTGTATGTGTGAACAAACTCAAGTCATCCTGCTCCCTTCCCATTCAATGGCCACCAAGAAGGTGAGGTTTCTTTCCACTCTCTGGTTCTGTCAGATAGAGCTCAGGATGAGGTTTAAAGAGGTGGGATACTCCAATAACAAGCATGGGAAAAGGAAGTGCAATGCAGAAAGTAAGCTGCCAGCAGATTCTCTAGAGCAGGCATCCCCAAACTGCGGCCCTCCAGATGTTGCTGAACTACAACTCCCAGCATCCCTAGACACAATTTTTTGTGGCTGGGTATGCTGGAAGTTGTATTCAGCAACATCTAGAGGGCTGCAGTTTGCGGATGCCTGCTCTAGAGCAGGGTTTCTTAACCTTGAGCCCCCAGATGTTGTTGGACGACAACTCCCAGAATCCCCAGCCACAAAGGCCATGTCTGGGGATTCAGGGAGTTGTAGTCCAACAACATCTGGAGGCCCAAGGTTAAGAAAACCTGCTCTAAAGCAAGGGTTCCCAACCTTCAGTCCTCAGACATTGTTGAACTACAATTCCCATAGTCCCCAGCCTTTGGCTATTGTGACTGGGGATGATGGGAATTGTAGTCCAGCAACGTCTGGGAACCCCTGCTCTAGGAAAAAAATCAGCCCATTCTATGTTTGAGCCAATGGTTTGTTTAAAAAACTAGCATGTTGTATCAGCTTTTAAAAACGTGCCTATGTATATATCTGCATCTTTCCTAGTCTTTGACATGGTGGCAACACCTGCTATAGAAGGCAATTGCTGGTGGTGATGCAAGTGACTGTCAACTTTCCTTCTGTGCAGCTGAAACAGAGAAATGGGCTGTTCTGTTGAACCGGGCAAAGTCAGGCTACAGACTTCCCTCTTTCTCACCAAACCATGTAGGCTAAGCGATAAAGCGTAAGCTCCAAAAGCCACTCTTTTCCCCTTTGGCAGGGCAAACACAGTCACAGAAGATTATCCAAGTTCCATTTAAGAAATATACTAGCTGAAGTCTACTGTAAATATCTGCAACCATACCTCAACGCCAGTTTGAAAAATTATTGCAGGTTAAACAAAAGATGTCTACAGTTCTGTAAGTTGTCCACTAGAGGCCACATAGAGCTCGTATTCGTCAACAGCCAGGATTTCCAGAATCAGAAGTACAACAAAAGAACAATTGTCCCTTTTAAAATTAAAGAGCAGCTTTAATGTTAAGAGCCAGAAATAATCCAAGAGTTTATGTGTTAATGAGCAGCTGATTGACTTATACTGCAGCAAAACCCCATCTTCTAAAGAAATAGAGAACTATTCTGAATTTTATACAATGGAACCTCCATCACACAATGGGGATATCACAAACATCATATAGTGTATGATGGATATCTGTGTAACTCTATAACATTATAAGCTGGAACCAGAAGAAAGAAGAAACAGGCATTTGAAGTGCAGCTGGCAGAACACAGTGCTCTGTTGACCAGGCAAGGGCAGAAAGCCAGGCTCCCAGTATTTATACCAGGAATGGTCATTCCACAGGTTTTATGCTGCTTGTCAGGATGTTGCATACCCCTACTCTATGCTGTTCTAAAGCCTGACTTCACATAGTTTATAGTCCGGCTCTGGGGCTTCCCTAGTTCAGTGAGTGACTAGAAAATTGCTCTGAAGTCCTTGACAAGGAAGCTATTCACATGCACAGGGAAAACGGGGCTAAGGATAGAGTAGTTTGTATGCCCTATCACGGTGGCAAATCCGTGTATGGAGTCTCCCTATTCAACGGGGTTAGGAGAGCGAGTGCCCTGGCTGGAGCTGGCAGACTGCAAGGCTCGCGGCAGGCTTTGGGGAGGGGAGGGGGCATCCCCGGCCACCCAGCAACAAGAAGAGGGTCGTCTGTGGGGGAGGTAAGCCTTTAGAGGCTTTCTCCCCTCACCCTTTTGAGCTCTTCCATGGATTGTGAGAAAGCGCTCATAGTGGACAATATGTTCTTTTTCAGTCACTGGCTGAGCTGCTCTGATATCACAGAGAGGTCATTCACACAATCAAAAACTGTATTCTACCCAGGTTTGGGAACTGTGCATGCTCCCAATTTTTGGTTGTGTGGAAGCAAGGTAGGAGGAAAAGCCACCCAGGTTTTCCTCCTACCTTGCTTCCAAACAACCGAAAACTGGGAGCACACACAGCTAACAAACCTGAGTAGAACAGTTTTTGATTGTGTGGATGACCTCAGACTGTTTTTGAAGGGAAACCTCATGGACAAAAAGGGTAGTATCTTACTGGTGAAAACCAGTGCAGAAGAGCAAGAGGACAGAATTTAGCACAGATTTTCTGTTTTCTTGAACATCAGAATCCTTTGGGGAACTGAGCTGAATTCCATTTGTGAGAGTGCTTCATCACATATATACATGGAATGAATGAATGATTGTGTTTATGATGTGTAATATTACAATTTAATTAATGTTTATGGGTTTTACACTTGTTATTACTTATGGCTAAAATTAATATATTACTTCTGTAAGATGAGGTAGAGAGACACAAAGAGAGTTCCAATTATAAACCTCCTTGTAAACTCTTTGTCAGGTACTGATTCAATTGGCTACAAAGCTTAAGTGATCACTAAATGGCAGGTATGCTAAAAGCTTATTCAGTACTATGGCCTGGCTCACACAACCGTTCTAATCTAGGATTAATGTGGGTTACTGAAATTAGCATGACTGTGTGAACCTGCATCAAAGTGCTTTATGGTCCAAGATTAATGGACCATACAATGGCCTTGGTGTGGAATCACACAATCATGCTAGTGGCGGTAACCGACAGAACTACAGAACTAATACTTTCAGAAGATGTATGACCGACGGAGACAAAAAAATGAGAAGGATGACCTCAAGGCTTGCCAGAATTGGTCTGCTGGTGGGAATTACCAGCCTGCAGAGGCCAGTATCGGTAACTGTTGGGAGAAGTTGACATAGTTCAGTTCACTTGGGATTCTGCAAACATGTGGCTGCCAACTGGTGAGCAGCCTCTACTGAAGTCAGCAGTTCACATCAGGGCCTGCTAGCCAGTTAGCAGCCATATAATATACTTGAAAGATTCTAACTCTCTGTCACCCTAGCCCCTTTAACACAGATGGGAGCAGGTCCATATCTGCTCCTCCTCTGATCACTGCCATTGCCATAATCTCATTGACCCCCCTAGCTATGCCCGCGTACTGGCGGGACATCTCCCAGATGCCCTGTGTGATGCTGGCATGCACATGGCTGCCGACATGGCTGCCATGCATGTATGGAGGCCATGTGTATGCCCGCATCACACAGGGGAAGCTGGGAGATGCCACATGAGCACAGCTGGGGGAGAGAACCAGGATTTGGGCAATGGTGGTGATTGGAGGAGGAGCAGGTATGGACCTGCTCTCCTCCATATTAAAAGGGCTGTGTAAGCCCTTGGTTTTAAAGGGATGTGCCTGCGATTCAGACGCTGAATCACATTTCGACACATCTCTACCAAACATGTCAATTTGCCAAGGTTATACCTTAGAAGAAAGATAGAATACAACTGTGGCAAATGCATTTTTTAAAAAGCACTTTTTAGTTGCCGAATAAATCTTGTAAAAATGATGGCCATTTGAAAGGCATAGGGAGTCAGAAGACAAAGTGCTGGTTCATATGATACTCAAACCAACTGCTTTAACTGCATGGAGGCGAACATGGACTCACACGTCCTTTCCTCTCCCACCACCACCTGGTATAGCAGCACACTGGTGTCTACCATGTGAGGGGTGGGTCATTCATTCTACATACAGTTCAAATACCACTTTAAAGTAATATTTGAGCTGCATGTAGACAACTGGTTGGATGAACTGGCCAGCTGTGTGATAAATGCCAGGGTGCTGGTGCACCAGTTGGAGAGGCGATGTGTGCCCCTCTGCTTCTTTTCACCCCTGAGTAAAGGGGGTCAGTCGGGGTATCAGCTGAATCTAGCCATAATTATACTTAAACTAATTAAGTCAATAGCGCTTATTGTTTTAAACTCATCACATACTTTAAAGAGGCTGTTCCATCAACTTGAGTGCCTGGGGTTAACAACTTCAGAGCTTTTGATCATGCCAGATGGAATACTTTGCTGGTGTGAGGAGACTTATCATACCTCCCATTTTGCCAAGAAAATGAAATACCACACAAGGCAAAGATTTCTTGCTCAAAAGGCATCACAGAAGGTGTGCAACATGCTTAACAGCCATGGCATTGCCTCTGCTTTGTTCACATAGATTTTATGCCAACCAAATACCCATGAGGTTGTGAAAAGTGATTTCGAGATATGGGAAAACAACCCAATTATGTTCTTTGTCCCCATAGAACTATCTACATCCTAAAATCAGTGCCTAGCATCTAGTTATGCTAATCAACTTCTGTTTGCAGAACCACCACCCCTACATTCCATCTTAAGATTCCTATATTTTTAGATTGTGAGCCCTTTGGGGACAGGTATCCATCTTATGTATTTGTTATTTCTCTGTGTAAACCGCCCTGATCCATTTTTGGAAGGGTATAGAACTTGAATGAATGAATGAATAATAAACAAACTGTAGACTTTGAGGCTTTTCTATCATGCCTTGTCTCCCCGACCCCCCTCCCCACCCCGGCCACCTACACACACTCTTTGTTGCTTCACCATCTACTTTAATAAGTTCTGGAGAACTTGGAAGCTTGTGGTTCACAACTTTATGCCACTTGGGTTCATCCTCATAAAAGTTTTTCTGAACTTTGGATTTTGCATTTGTTCTAATGGACCAGCATTGCTACTAGAGCTTTGTGAAGTTTTGGAGGCATACTTGGTACTGAAGCAAATAGGTCTGATTTGGCCCAATTGGACTGGGTTCGGCCCAAAGCAAAGCACTATCTAATCTGGGTCTAATTAGACCTGAACCGAAGCAGAATTGGGCTAAATTGTATTGGGGCTGAATAGCCCTCCAAAGCTTCAAATAACCTCCCTTGCCCTGGGTGGACCTTTTTGTAATCTTTTTTAAATTCCTGGATGAGGAAGCAGCAGCTGCGAAGTGTGGCTTCTATTTCAAAAGGACTGTTGGAAGATCCCACCCCACCCCCAGTCCTCTGCAGTCTTAGGAATGATGTGGGTGCTCCTGGGAGTTGTAGTTTTTTTTAGGGATGCTTGCAATGGCCACAGCAGACAAAGAGAAAAAAGGACGACAAAGACTAAGAAAAGGAGTGTCTGACAATGCAAGCTGTCCTCGGTAGTTGATGCTCCCTCATTACCATGAGCAAAAATGATTACAGAGAGACTCACTCGATAAATGCAGGGGTCAGGGGTGGGGAGTGAATGCTGAATCAAATAGGCTGAGCTACCTGAACCACCAAATTGGTTCATCTGAAGTACTCAGAATTGTACTTCATGCATCCCTAGTGGCTATCTACAATTTTTAAATACCTATGGAATATTTTCAAGCACAAAACAAGGTGTTTTAAAAGTTCTTGTAAAATAGCAGGTTTAGGGAAATGTGCAATGAACTATGCAACATTTAACCTCAAAATGCAGCATATAACATAACACACAATATTGAGTTCCCATTTTATATTTTCTGGAAATAGTTCATCTAATTAGAGTTAACATTTCTGGGATATTTAGCTTCCTCCTCAGTTGATGTATATCACCAAATATATATGAACTAAAGCTGCAATCTTATAAATCCTTGCTTGGAAGAAAATCTGATTAAACTCAACTGTGTTTGCTTCTGAATAAATTGTGTGTGGGGTTGGGCAGCAAAGCTATGCAAGTGTTTCAAGATCTCATGGCTTTACCTTTTTACTACTTCATAACATCTCTCAGCTGTATGAGTTTGGGGCCTGAGAATGAGCACAGGTGTTCAGGTACTAGGAAATCCAATTAAAAATCTTTAAAGGAAGCTATTTTTCCTGTTGCCACAGAAGTCACACTTAACAGGCTTATAATAATTAGGCAGCCTGGAAAGTTGCTTTGCACTAAGAAGTTTGCTGCCAGAAATGTAGTGAGAGACCAGCACTGCTGTCCTTGTGTGTCCTGCAGCTGTTGTGACCTTCCCCCATTCAAGCGGGATAGTTGCCTCAAGCATTTCAGAGGCATGCAAGCACACAAAAAGTGTTCATCTGTACTGGATATGCATTTTCAGTTATTGGAAGCAGATGGTTGATTCAGATGGTGAATGAGTATTAAACCAAAGCTACTGAAGACTATGGGAAATAACAACGCAGCCAAAGACCCAAATATTCTATTGCCCTGATCAAACCAGATCTATGAATGCACAACCTTGATGTAATGCTCTCAATATGCCAATTAGCTCTTTGGTGGGGAAGGGGGTGGGCTGTAGTTCAAGGGGAGGAGCTCTAGCTCAGTGGTAGAACATATGCTTTGCATGGAGAAGGTTCCCTATTCAATTGCTGCCATCTCCAGGTAAGGCTGGAAAAGATCCCATCTGAAACCCAAGACTGCCACTGCCAATCAGGGTAGGCAATATTGAGCTAGATGGACCAATAGTCTGATTCAGCAGAAGGCAGCTTCATATATTTGTAAGGGGCTAAATCCAGCTCCCCATCACTGCTCTCTCTAAGGCTTGCGCGTGTGCGCGCGCTCACATGCTCTTTGATGTCCGCTCAGTTAATTTTAGATCCCGCTCAGGTTGAATCAGGAAAGCCCCACTCTGAATGCAGGTGTGCACACACTGCCTTGATACTGCCGCCCAGAACAAAATTCATTCCGCACACAGATGAAAAAATTAGAAAGAACACTGCTCCCCATATCTTAGTGGCAGATAGGCAGTATTTAGATCTATCTAACTGGGGCTACAGATTTGCGGCCCTAGCTACCAAAAGCAGGAGAATTACCTCTACAATAGGGACCTGTCGGTGTGATTCCCCAAAGGACACAAAATCAACAGGTTCTGTATTCATGTGACGCTTGCTGACCTGGGGTGTTTGTGTTGACACGATACATCTAAATTTGTATTCAGCTCTGAACACGCAAACACAACTTCCATTCAGCAGTGAAATGTACCTTAGTGAATAAGGTTGTTCATACGTCCATTTTTTCCTAGGACTGGGGAGGGCTGGAGGAAAGGCAGGAACAGTCCTACTTCCCCCCACACAACCTGCAGTGCCTTGCAAGCTGTGCCACTCGCGTGCCCATACAGCTGTCGCTGCAGTGAGCAGAGCGGCGTTCTGGAGGTTGGGGTGCATGCAGGGCAGTGTTCGGGAGGCTGGGGGAAGGCACTGTGCTGTGCTGCTCCTATGGTGCATTATAGACATCCCAGAGGCTGGTTCCGCACACACCCTCCTACCTCACTTTTAGCCCAGGTTTAGACTACAGGCTACCTGGCCGAGTGCCAGGATCAGGAGCAATCCCGGTGGTTCTTACAAGCAGCTTTACCTGGATAGGGCTGTGCTAGCACAGGTAGAGATGGTTGTGAGAATGACCTCAATGCCTGCACCCATAAGAACCACTTGATTATTAAGGTTATTTTCAGGAGGTTCTGCATAAGAACCTGCGTAAGAACCCCAGCTAACTGAGCAAAGAGGCACCTTTTAAAAGTGGTGATTCTCTTTATTTAGCGGAGGTGAGCAACTGGCCCTATCCAACCCCAGCACAGCATCTCTCCAGTGGCTGTTGCTGGTGTCTACAATGTCCTTCTTAAGATACGATGGCCAGAACTTACACAGTACTCCAAACGTAGCCACACCATAGATTTGTATAAGGGCATTATATTATTAGCATTTTTATTTCCAATCCCCTCAGAAAAGACATTATATAACTGGAGAAGGTGCAGAAGAGGGCACACAAGATGATACGGGGCCTAGAGCACCTTCCTCACACCTGTGGATTTTTAATTTAGAAAAAAGACAACTGGGCTCTATAAAATCATGCATGGTGTGGAGAAAGTTGAAAGAGAGAAATTTTTCTCCTTCTCTAATAAAACTAGGGGTCATCCCATGAAAATGAGTGCCAAAAAATTTAGGCCCGACAATAGGAAGTACTTTTTCACACAACACATAATTCACCTATGGAATTCTCTGACACAAGATGTGGTAACAGCTACCAGTCTGGATGGCTTTAAAAAACAAAGGCCAATGGATTCATGAAGGACAAGTCTATCAATGGCTACTAGTCTGTGGCTAAAGGCCAGCACCAGCCTAAGAGGCAAGATGCCTCTAAATACCACTTGTGGGGAAGCAACAGCAGGAGAGAGGGTGTGCCCTCAGCTCTTGCCTGTGGGCTTCCCAGAGGCCTCTGGTGGGCCACTGTGTGAAAGAGGATGCAGCCCGTCCACATATTATTGCACAATTTAATTGCCTAACTAGAAATGCCAAAATATGCTGACCACAGGACAGAACATACACAATAGGGGAAAGGGGTTTATATGTGAAGGCCTTATACCACCATCCAAGGGGGGGAAATGAAGGAAGCACATATAAGTTTGCAACTATTATTCGTTATTCTTTCCTAATTCCCTCTCTTTTAACACTCAGAGCTGGAAATAATATAATACTTCCTGAGTCCTGCAAAAACCAACCATAATATTACTAAGGAAATGGTTTGTTGGCAGAAAAACTCAGAACTAGTCTTTTCAGAGTTCCCAGGCAATGATGCGGTGGCCTCACTTGATCCAGGATTCTGCACAGTAGTGTGATTTTACATATGCATCCACTTAACATGTTGAAACATTGTACTGTTGCAGCTGAGGACTTTTTTTTTTTTTTTACTACATTGAACCAGCTTTACTTAGTCTTTCCTGGAACTTCACTTCACTGTAATTCTTGTGATCAACAATTTGATTATGGTATACTTCTATCTTTATTTTACTACAACACAATTCAGCATGCTATATACAGTGTTTTCAATCCAATAACGCCTGGGGCCCATTCAAGGCAATTGGAATTTCCCCCCCCTGCAAATCTTTTGGTACAAGCCAATGTCTCCAAGTCAGAATGTATCATTCTGCTTTCAACACTTTTCATATATCTGAAGATTCACCATTTTCTAGCTTATTTAAAACTGTCTCGTGCCCTGTGAGCAAAAGGATCACTCACATAACCACTCTGAGGCAGGAAATTCTCCTCAAAACTTCAAGTACTAGCTAGCTAATTTTGTGTACTTATTTATTTATATTTATTACACTGTGATCTGCATGAATAATACTGACCATCAGCTTGCAGTTTTTCAACTAATCTCTTCTATTGATCAATATTACCATCTTCCAGAGTGCTAGCAATGTCTCCCTGCTTTGAACAATTACTGCCACTTATTTTAAAGGACTGTCTTGGATTTCAGACCATGGGTTGTAAAATGTTCTGGAATGTTTGGGTTCCAGAATGTTACAGCCATGGAGCATACCAGTGTCCCTTATGTCAGAACTGACCTTATTTTTTGACATTCAGTCTGGCTACCCGCCTGTTTTGTTACAATTGCAAATATTTCAAGTATGATTTCTGCATTCTCTAACCATTTATTGATAAAAAATATCCAGCTGAATCAGATCAAGCACAACCTTAGGCCAAAACTATACATGATGGTAAATATGAGATGCTAGATGTGAGCCACTGAAAAATAGGCAGCAGGAAACAAAATGTGGAAATGGGGTTGCTGAGGGTGGGGCAAGATCAGGATTTGGGATGTTGGCCACAACACAAAGCAATGTCTCTAACACTTAGTAATAAAATATAGGAATGGGATTATAATTTACAGACAGCTCAGTGTGATGGATCTATTCGACTTATCCCATGCAGGATGCTCTTGCAGTCAGGACAGTACAAACTGCCAACTACTCAATGCAATCACATATACTTTTTCCAAATTGGGGTAATAGTATGGAAAGTAAAATATGTGGCACACAAGAAGTCTGCCCATTACTATGGAGCAATTTGGTGGTAATAATAACCGACTGCACACACTGGTTGCTTTCAAGCAATGCTCCTAATATTTCATATGCCTTTTTCTTTTTCCTTCTTAATCTTATATTGTCCCTTATTAAAGGCTGGGATTTTGTGTAAACAGAAAATCCAGTAGGATTTAGAGCAGATGTTGCCTACTTTAAGCTTCCTTTATTCCAAATCACAGGAATTTAGGCCTTTGCAGATGTTTTTCTCTTCTTTCAGGGTAAAAAGATCTGATTTACCATTTCACTGTATTTCCAAAATACTGCTTTGATTTCCCCTACAAGAATCTGATCTGTAAGTTTATATTTAATATTTCAATAGTATTTTTTAAAAGAAGCAATATCAGATTTGCAAGGTTTTAATTTAAAAATACTTTACAAGACAAAACAAACGAACAAAGGAAAACTACAAATGCAAACTATCGAATGTTAGCACTTCAAACTGTTCTGAATAAAAAATGACAAGGCAAGAAAGGTCTGACTATACAAGATTTTATTTCTGTTGGGAGATACTTTGGTATGGTGATTCTTGTCTTGCTCTAATATATGGATTAGCATGCTAGGGCTCATGATTCCACACAACCTACTAAAACCTACAGGAACATCTGGGAAACAACTCTCTGTATGAATGGGGAGATCCATATGACAAACTAAGCTAAATGCTTAAGAACATAAGAAAAGCCCTGCAGGATCATGCCCAAGGGCCATCTAATCCAGCATCTTGCTTCACACAGAGGCCCACCAGTTTCCTCTGGGAAGCCCACAGGCAAGAGCCGAGGGCATGCTTTCTCTCCTACTGTTACTCCTCTGCAACTGGTATTTAGAATAACAGAAACCGACTCCACAAAAGATAACATGTAAGGCCATTCTCACAATGAGGGAAAACTGGGCTCAGGGAACCCAGCCCGCTTTCCCCCCTTCGTGAGAACCACTGGGCTCAAGAGTGAGCTTGGTGGTTCAACAGTGGCTAGCCCGCCAAAGTAGCCCTCCTCTAAAATGAGGTTAGTGGAACAAGCACTCTGCTAACCCTGTTTTTTCAAATGTGGGATGCTGCAGTGCGGCTCCGCACCACAGCAACTTGTGAGTAGACCCCCAGCCGGGAGGCTGTGGCACTTGCGAAGGGCATGCTTGGACTTCTGGGGACTGGGTGGCCCCCAATCTCCACCGTCCCTACCGACTCTGTGATGAAACCAGTAATCGTGTGGGCAGCTCATCTGGCCACCCAAGGAGGGCTTGATGGTCATGTGTGGGGAGAGCAGGCTTGACTCACTCTCCCCGCCAAACCCCATCCGGTGCTCCACACTGCTCGTGTGGAGAACCTCCTAGATTTCGTAAATCTGCAGTCTAAATGAGTATCCATCTGACAGAGTGGACCCTGGTTAAAAAAAAAAAGTATGCAGCAATGTATTTGTTAGCCTGGCCTTAACTTTAATCATTATACTTTGTTTATATGCTAGTCAAGAGATAAGGTAAAAAGGCATCCTTCCCTGTTCTCTTTTCCTTTTCTGCAGTAGTGTTTGTCTAAGGAAGACTATTGGCTCTTTTGAAATTATGCATGTCTAGGTTAAAATGAAGGGAATTTATGTTTTGGGGAAAATGTAAAATACTGCAACAAATCTAGAATAGTGTTGTACGTGTCTCCCAGGAATGCCAGAAGATGAAGGCAGTTTTGTGACCAGAAAACTAAGAAGGTACTGAGGGGTGCAGAAAGACAAACAAAATGACTGAAGGGGGTGAAGCCAGATGACCAGCTTAGTGAGTTACCTGGAATTCTCTTAGCCCAGCTGTCATTGTGGAGCTGCCCTGTAGTTATGTTCTGTAATAAAAGGCTCTGGTTTTTGTTAAACGTAACCAAAAAGAGACTGCCTAGCAGAATTCCTGAAAGAGGATTCCAAGTTTCACAGTTCTTCAGCATCATGTAAGTTTTAAGTAGCCATTCTGTTCCCATGGAACATAAAACAGAACAAATGAAGCAATGCCTTTATTGGATCAGCTCTTGTTGGTACCAGTGCTAATTAATCTCAGAAAAATCTTTCCTTGCTCTGCAATAATGGCTAGTTCTGAGTGTGTTAACCAATGAAATGTATAATTTATCAAGTAATTTCAATGCTGGGTTTTAAACAAACTAGTTCTTTGTGAAATGCTGATGGTGTTGCTGTACTAAATGATCTGAAAAGCAATTAAGGAGTGTTGTATTCAATTGCGTTTTGGATCCTTAGCAGGATGCAGTCAATCACATAAATTAAAGGTCAAAAAGTGACTGACAAAACAGAGATAAGCTTCAGACAAACATTTTGGCTTCCACCTTCATCAGTGACACAGAATTGTTAAGATTCAAAACATGCACTGAAAGCCAAGGTGATGGTTCTAAGAATGCTAAGGACAGATACAATTCCCAGGAACGTGACACTTGCCATATAAAGGGTGTATGTGTGTGTGTATACACACACACAAACACACACACACAACCAATGTTTTAAAAATAATTAAAGCCAGTGGTAGATGGTGCATATGAAACTGAGTAAAGTAAAGGTAAAGTGTGTCGTCAAGCCAATTTCGACTCCTGGCGCCCACAGAGCCCTGTGTTTTTCTTTGGTAGAATACAGGAGAGGTTTACCATTGCCTCCTCCCATGCAGTATGAGATGATGCCTTTCAGCATCTTCCTATATCGCTGCTGCCCAATATAGTACGAGCGGGGATTCGAACCGGCAACCTTCTGCTTATTAGTCAAGCATTTCCCCGCTGCTCAACTTAAGGTGACATGAAACTGGGTAGTAGTGGAAAATGAGACACAGCTGCATCTCTTTTTCAGAAGAGAAAATTTCAGAATTTCAGAAGAGGAAACTTCTCCAAAATGAGAAGTATGGTGAAAAGAAAGCTGAAAGGGAAAGTCAGGAGAGTCGCTTCGCTCCAGAGTGCATGGAGTTTACTCAAAACCACAATACTAGAAGCCCAGTTAGATTGTATACCCAAAAGGAGGAATGGTACCACTAAGTCCAGGAGGATGCCAGCATGGATACCAGGTACTGTCAAGGAAGCCATAAAAGGGAAGAAGACTTCCTTCAGAAATTGGAAGGCCTGTCCAAATGAAGAGAACAAAAAAGGACACAAACTCTGGCAAAAGAAATGCAAGGTGACAATAAAGGAGGCAAAAAGAGAGTTTGAGGAACATTTAGCCAAAAGTATCATGGGAAATAACAAAAACTTCTTTAAATACATCAGAAGCAGGAAACCTGCCAGGGAGGCAGTTGGACTATTAGACAACGAGGGAGTGAAAGGGATTATTAAGGAAGATATGGAGGTTTCAGAGAAGCTCAATGAGTTCTTTGCGTCCGTCTTCACAGCAGAGGATACTGAGCATATATATACCTGTTCCTGAACCAGGCTTTTTGGGGATGGAGGCTAAAGAACTGAGTAAGATACAAGAGACAAGAGATGATGTTCTAAACTGTCTGGAAAAACTGAAAACTAACAAATCGCCAGGGCCAGATGGCATCCATCTAAGAGTCCTCAAAAAACTCAAATGTGAAATGGCAGACCTCCTTGCTAAAATATATAACTTGCAATTGAGCTCTGTACCAGAGGACTGGAAAGTAGCCAATGTAACACCGATTTTCAAAAAGGGATCCAGCGGCGATCTGGGAAATTACAGGCCAGTTAGCTTAACGTCTGTTCCAGGCAAATTGATGGAAAGCATCCTCAAGGATAAAATTGTGAAGCACATAGAAGAACAGGCCTTGCTGGGAGTGAACCAACATGCCTTCTGCAAAGGTAAATCTTGCCTTACCAACCTTTTGGAGTTCTTTGAGAGTGTCAACAAGTGTGTGGATAAAGGTGATCCAGTTGACATAGTATATCTGGACTTCCAAAAAGCTTTCAACAAAGTTCCTCATCAAAGACTCATGAGGAAACTTAGCAGTCATGGGATAAGGGGACAAGTACATGTGTGGATTGCTAACTGTTTGAAAGGCAGGAAACAGAGGGTAGGTATAAATGGAGAGTTTTCACAATGGAGGGAAGTAAGACGTGGACTCCCCCAGGGATCTTTACTGGGACCGGTGCTTTTTAATTTATTCATAAATGATCTAGAAGCAGGGGTAAGCAGCGAGGTGGACAAATTTGCAGATGATACCAAACTCTTCCGGGTAGTGAAATCCAAAACGGATTGCGAGCAGCTCGAAAAGGATTTCTCCAAACTGGGGGAGTGGGCAACAAAGTGGCAAATGCAGTTCAATGTTGGCAAGTGTACAGTGATGCACATTGGGATGAAAACCCCCAACTTCAAGTATATGCTTATGGGATCTGAGCTGTCAGTGACTGACCAGGAGAGGGTTCTTGGGGTCATGGTGGATAGCTCTTTGAAAGTATCAACTCAATGTGCGGCAGCTGTTAAAAAGGCCAATCCCATGCTAGGGATCATTAGGAAGGGGATTGAAAATAAAACTGCTAATATTATAATGCCCTTATACAAAACTATGGTGCGGCCACACCTGGAGTACTGCGTACAGTTCTGGTCACCACACCTAAAAAAGGACATTGTAGAACTGGAAAAGGTGCAGAAGAGGGCAACCAAGATGATCTGGAACGTAGAGCACCTTTCTTATGAGGCAAGGCTACAACACTTGGGGCTTTTTAGTTTAGAAAAAAGACAACTGTGGGGAGATATGATAGAGGCCTATAAAATCATGCATGGTGTGGAGAAAGTGGATAGGGAGAAATTCTTCTCCCTCTCACATAACACTAGAACCAGGGGTCATCCCATGAAATTGATTGACGGGAAATCTAGCACCAACAAACGGAAGTACTTTTTCACACAACGCATAACCCACTTGTGTAATTCTCTGCCATAAGATGTGGTGACAGCCAACAACCTGGATGGCTTTAAGAAGGGTTTGGATAACTTCATGGAGGAGAGGTCTATCAACGGCTACTAGTCGGAGGGCTATAGGCCACCTCCAGCCACAACGGCAGGATGCCTCTGGGTACCAGTTGCGGGGGAGTAACAGCAGGAGAGAGGGCATGCCCTCAACTCTTGCCTGTGGCTTCCAGCGGCATCTGGTGGGCCACTGTGTGAAACAGGATGCTGGACTAGATGGGCCTTGGGCCAGATCCAACAGGGCTGTTCTTATGTTCTTCCTTGTCATCCTGAGCCGCCTGCCTCTTTCTCTCTCTCTCCCCATCTTGCCCTGAGCTGCTCATGCTGGTCATTCAGACATTCATCTGTATGTTGATTGAAATCCCCAGGTGGACAAATGACCTCCTTATGGCTGGGAAGGGGGTGGGGCATGGCAGCTGGAACAGGGGAGAAAGGAAGATCAAGAGATGCATCTGCGGTTCACTTTCTGCTCCCGCCCCCATCAGCTCACTGGCACCGACCTCCACTGCTTATAGCAAAGGTAAATATGTATCTATTATTCTCCAAGTTTATGGTTTGGGAAAGCTTTTGTAAAACACAGAATTCCCCAAACTATTATGACAACTTGCATGCTTGTGGTAGTGCAACACTAGTCTTGATGCAAGCTACAGACTTAATGCAAGTAGCTAGTGAAACAGCTTCGTTCTCCCTAGTGTTAAATCCTTCCGCAAGCACTTTGTTAGTTAGGCACTTTGTTCATCAGGATGTTGGCCACAGTTCCTCAAATTCTTGTTCAAGAATCTGCACGGAACCCATGCAGTACTAGAACACTAGGTTTTCCATTTGCGTTCAGACTTACTCTTGTGCAAGTGGAAGAACAGTTGGATTTAGTTTCACCTTTGCTGCTCAGTGCTCCCAAACAAGGTGTGAAACAATCCTTCCATAAGGATCCAACTCATTGTCATTAAATGAGCTGTTGTGCTAGTAAAAACTTCAAACTACATGCCAGAAGATCTGACAACTGAATGATAAGACGTACCAAGTCCTTGACAAACATATCACAGCAGACTATAATTGCACTACAAAACAATATTAGAAACAGTGTTCCCTCTAAGGCGTGCGCATGTGCATGCACTCACAAGTTTTTTTATGTCCGCTTAGTTAGTATTAGATCCCGCTCAGTTTGAATCAGGAAGGCCCCATTCTGAATGCACATGAGTACACACTGCCTTGATACTGCCGTTCAGAACAAAACTCATTCTGCACACAGATGATGAAAATTAGAGAGAACACTGGTTAGAAATATAAAATTACTCATTTATGAAAAGCAACCTCCTTATCAATGCAAATTCCACTCCTGGAGGATTTTAAATGTTACCCCAATTATGTAACAAACAAAACCCAACCCAGGATACCATATTGTCTCATGAAACAGTGGGTGACTCTGGGCCAGTCACTTCTCTTTCAGCCTAACCTACTTCACAGGGTTGTTGTGAGAGAAACTTAAGTATGTAGAACACCGCTCTGGGCTCCTTGGAGGAAGAATAGGATATAAAAAATGTTGAAATAAAAAGAAATAAAAAATACTGAAAGGATATCTCTGTATACTGAGTTACACTTAAAACATGGCACAATTCTTCCATTATATATATAAAAATAGCAATTATTCCCTATTTAAGATAGATTCCTTAAATATGTAGTATCAATGTGATAATATTTCTACTTGTCACACCTGGTCACTTCTCCCTACTTTGACTTACCAGATAATTATGGGACCCAGGCTCCAAAGGAAATTCTAAAAAACAACTTTTCTCATCAACCTTCTACAGAGGCTAAACACCATCTTAACATAACTGGTTCCTACTTGCAGCAACATTTAAGTAGGAAACACTACCTACAAATTGTGTTACTATAGGTACTGTATCTTCATGACCAACTTGTGTATAAATAATTATGAGAAAATTTGAACAAGTAACCCTTAAAGAGCTCACTTATAATAAACCACTCAAATGGGAGCAGAGATGATTCTGTGCAAAATATAGCAGTTCCTTCCTTTATTTTATATTATATAATATATAATAGTGTCCTCCTGTGGACATATTTTCGGGAGACTCAGTAGGCTTCAGAGTGAAGGGGAGATCAGCAAAAACTGCAGGTTGCTTACCTGTAACTGCAGTTCTTCTGGTGGTCATCTGTCCAGTCACACAGATGGGCTTCGCACTCGCATGAAGATCATCCAGGGGAGAAAATCACAAGCTTTTATTTTCTGTCTCTCCTGATAGGTAGCTAGGCTCCTCCCCCCTCACACCTAGGCCATGTGATCAGCACCCTCCTCCTCAGTTCTGGAATCCGCCGTCATGAGGCTCTGCAGCAGGGAAGGATGGGCGGGTGTGTGGCTGGATAGATGACCACCAGAAGAATTCCAATTACAGGTAAGCAACCTGCAGTTCTTCTAAGTGGTCTCTGTCCATCACACAGATGGGTGCATCTCAAGCTCCTGGATGGCGGAGGAGGGAAGCAGAGCCCAGAGACCAGGAAAATCCAACAGATAGTATGTGACCAACAAAGGAGCAAAAGGGGGCTCTCTTCATTTAACAGAAGAATGCTTTATTGAAGATAACATCAACAGCAGAACAATGAGTAAACACCTTATTGAAACAGGGCCTGCAAAACTGATCTCCCCAAAGCTGCGTCATTATGGGCTCGAACATCCAGAGCATAGTGCTTTATAAAAGTAACAGATGAGGACCACGTTGCAGCCTGGCAGATGGAGTCCAAAGAAAGCCCCCTGTTGAAGGCTGTGGAAGTGGCCACTGGTCTGGTAGAGTGAGCCTTCAGCGAAGAGTGGGGTTCCAAACCCGCTACTTGGTAGGTCAATCTGATGGTCTGTATGATCCACGTTGAAATAGACTGAGCAGAAGCTCACTGGCCCTTATGTGGCATGCTATAAGTTACAAACAGTGCCGTGGTTGACCTAAAAGGCGCTGTGTGGTGAACATAGAAGGCCAATGCTCGTCTAACTTCTAGGGCATGCCACCTTCGCTCTGATTCAGAAGAAGGGTTAGGGAAGAAAACAGGTAAGGAAATGGCTTGTGAGCTATGAACGGTCGAGACTATCTTAGGGAGGAATGAAACATCAACCCTTAGAACAACTCTCTCCTTTTGGAACAAAAGGTAAGGAGGATCACAATGCAAGGCACGTAACTCCCCCACCCTCCTGGCTGACATAATCGCCACCAGAAATATGGTCTTGAGAGTTAACAGACAAAGGTCGCACATCGCCATGGGCTCAAAAGGTTTGCCCATGAGGGCGGAGAGGGCACTTGATAAGTCCCATGAAGGGGCTATAGCGGGCCTGTCTGGGTGTAGGTATGCCAAGCCCTTCAAAAACTGCTTGACCTCTTTCAAAGTGAACAATGAAGATCCTGAAAGAGGTGCTTGTTGGAAAGCAGATACTGCAGCCAGGTGAACCCAGACTGAGAACATTGAAAGGCCTGGTCTTTTGAGACAGAGCAAATACAACAGGATGGTATCTATTGGGACCAGGGCAGGGTCCATGTCACTGGTAGACCTAACGTATTCAGAAAAACGTTTCCACTTTGCTGTATAGGAGGACACAATTTTCCTGGATGCTGAAAAGACCTCATTCAATTCTTTAGACCAGACGGATGGATTCGCCATGCTGTTAAGCGCAGCTTCTGCATGTCTGGATGGAGTACCTTCCCCCGCTGTTGAGACAGCAGTGCAGGAAGGAGAGGAAGTTTGATGAAGCAGCTGTTGGACATGTGGAGAAGACGTGGGAAACAAGGCCACTGGGGTCACCAAGGTGTTACAAGGATGCAGTCTGACCTCTAATCCTCTAGCTTCTAGAGAATCCTTAAGAGAAGCGGAACTGGAGGGAACAGGTAAAACAAAGTCCCTTGTGAATGTTGTTGTGAATGCATCACCTTTCAAGCTGCTCCCCACATCTGCTCTGGAAAAGTATATTTGACATTGGTAATTGTACTCGCTCGCAAAGAGCTCCACCTGCGGCACTCCCCAAAAACCTGTTGCAGAACCCTTCTGTCCAGTTCCCATTCGTGAGACAACTTCTGAGTCCTGCTCAATCTGTCGGCTCAGGTGTTGACGAGACCCTTGATATGGACGGCTGCTAAGTGAATGCAATGAAGAAGGGCTCAATGCCAGAGCCTCAGTGTCAGAGTTAAGAGGGTTCTGGACCCCATTCCACCTTGATGGTTTATATATGCTTTGGTCATAGTACTGTCTGTGACAATCTGGACATGTCTGCCTCTGACCTCTGGGAGAAAGCCTCTCAGTGCTTTGAACATTGCCAAAAGCTCTAAGTAATGTATATGGTGCTCTGCCTCTTCCTTGAACCAATGTCCATTTAGATGGAGATCTTTGAGATGAGCTCCCCAGCCTTCTTCTGAGGCATCCGTTGTTATTCAAACTTCCAGGGCTGTCCGTTTGAACAAGGTGGATTCTAGCAGATTTTGTTGAATAGTCCACCATTTGAGGGCGAGACGCAGCCAGCACAGCACATGCAAGACCTTGGAGTTGTGATGCCTCGTTGGGTGAAAAATGTCCAGAAACCAGCGTTGCAAGGGGAGCATAAGCAACCTGGCAAAATTGCTTATGCAATTTAGTAAGCAAAATTGTGGTAGTGGAGGCCATAATGGCGAGCATGAGTTGGACATTGCATCGACCAGTAAGACCTTTGATCTGTTGGACCCGATCTTCCAGAAGGCTTACAGTCCCCCCAACAGAGTTAAAGATGACTCCCAGAAATTTTATTCTGCGTGTAGGGATCAACTGAGGGTTTTTTTTGTAGTTGACGCTTAGACTCAAGTCGCCCAGGAGCACGATAGTCACTCAAAGATTCTGTTGAAGAAGGGCTGGGCACCTTTCTGTCAGCAGTCAGTTGTCCAGATATGGAAAAACTTGGATCCCTTTCTCCTGTAAGTGCCCCACCACCACTGCCATGCACTTGATGAAAACTCTCGGTGCTGACAATAGTCCGAATGGCATGGCGCAGAATTGGAACACATTTGAGCCCACCTGGAACCGAAGATATTTTCTGTGTTGGGGACGTATTGAGATGTGATAATGCACATCTTCTAAGTCTATGGACATGAACCACACCCCCTTTGTCAGGAGGGTCATAATTTCTGAGATGGTAAGCATACAGAAGCACCTGTATTGCAGGTAAGAATTGAGGAGATGGAGATCTAATATAAGTCACAGCCCCACGTCTCATTTTGGAATGGTAAAATATGTGGAGAACAGACCATCCACAATGTGAGGGGACATGGGGTCTATGTCCCCTTTTTGAAGAATGGTCTCGATTTCCGCCTGGAGCACAGCATTTAAGGGTGTGACCCTCCTTACTGAGTCCTGTGGTCATTCTTGGAAGTCTATTGCATAACTGAGATGGATGATGGTGAGGACCTAATTGTCCGATGTAATACGTTCCCAATGTTCCAGGTAAGGCCTTAAACGGGAACCTACCTCGGCGACAGCACAATTGATGTGGATATAACCACAGAGGCAGAGGAAGTCAGCAAAGGAGTCCCAGGCCATCCAGGCGGGGGAACAGCCTCCTCAGAAGTCAAAGTCGCAGTAGTAGGGGCCAAAGGCTTAGTGATTTTTGCCTGTTCCATTGCAACCTGGGCTGAGAGGGCATGTTCCCACAAATGAAGATGTAACCTTGAGGCCCTGTTCCTGCGTGCTTGTTTAGAGAAACTTTGGCAATGCATACAGGATGAAATCAAATGAGTTTCTCCCAGACAAATTAGGCAAAGATTATGTCTGTCTGTTGAGTCAATAGAAGACTGGCACTGGGAACAACGTTTAAAAGACACTTTGCTAGCCATACATTGGTAGAAGGGGGGAAATCCCCTCAGAGAAGGAGACTAAACACGGAGTAAAGAAAAGGTGCAAAATGTGAAAGAGAGAAGTATAATAGTGAGATAGGAGAGAATAAAAACAAAATAAACAGAACCTAAATATATATCTACAGAAAAGCTTGCAAGGAATTCTGCCAAGATGATTCTTCTTTGGCGGACGAAAAAGAACTGAGGGAGAGGGTGCTGAGCACGTGACCTAGGTGTGAGGGGGGAGTTGCCTAGCAATCTATCAGGAGAGACAGAAAAGAAAAGCTTGTGAGTTTCCCCCCCGGATGATCTTCACACTAGCACAAAGCCCATCTGTGTGATGGACAGAGAGCACTTTAGAAGAACCACCCCTTATCTATAGTGCCCAAACTGCATAAGTCTGGATGTCAGCCAATATTTTTAAAAAATAATAATATAACAATGTAAAACTACAATTAAACAACACAAAAATGTACACACAGAGAGAAAGTAATTCATACAATGCATCTAAGATTGCTGTCAGTTAAAAGGTCTACAAAACAAAGCAAAACAATTTCCCTTTTTTGTATTTTAATTTTATATTTTTGTTTAATTTTAAGGATTTATGTTTAACAGTTTCTTTTCTCCTTTCCCCCCACTTTTTAATGTCTCATGAGACACTGTGAAAATCATTTAGGCTTGATAGTGAGATAAATGTTTTAGGTTACAATAAATAGTAACACACTTTAGGTCATATGCAAAGAAAAGTAGGATACTAGCAAAAATGCAGATAGGCACACTGATTTAACAAAGTAGACAAAACTTCGTTCACTTTTTACTGTTCATGGTAAAACTCTGATGTGTGAAGTGAAAAACCACTGGGAAAGATTAAACTCTTTGCTAATGTTCTGAGCCCTATGTTCTGGGAAGGGAATGACATTCTGCAATAATTGAATCATGAAGGGTTGTACTCGGCAGATACCCTTAGGTGATTGTGTTCAGAACAGAAGCTCTCAGAATGTCATTTAGTAAATGAAAATAGAGCAGGATACCAGTAATAAACTAGTACCCTCAAGCTATAGATTTTCTAGGGTAATTTAATTGAAGCATACAAATACTTTATGCTTTATGCCTATGAGAGGAGGGGTAGCACTGATGTACAAATGATTGATTCTGAAGTCCAGCCAACAAAACAGAATTTGGATTTTACCAGAAAATTATGCAGTGAGCCACTGTTCTCACTATATTCAAGTCAAGTCAGTACATCAGTCTGCCTAAAATTGATTCCCTAGAATAAATTCTGCTCTTGGCTGCATCAACATAAATCTAGAGCAACTTGCTGCAGCATTGCTCTCATCTTATTTTCATGAAGTAAACATAAAGAAAAATGGGTGGTTTGTGTGCTTGCCTTAAGATTTACGCAGGGCATAGGAACATAAGATAAACCCTGTCAGATCAGTCCAAAAGTTCATTTAGTCCACCACTCAACATATGTTTGTAATAATGACCAGCTAGATATCTCTAGAATGCTCAAGAGACATCCTAGTTGTATGAAGGCAACATCTTCCTGTTATTGTTGATCTATTACAGTTCCCTTCATCTGGACCAGTCGTGGCTCCCTGATTGTTTATTGAGCCTGGGTGAAGCTTTGGCTAAAGCTTGATACTCTACAGCACCAGGGATGTGCGAACTGGCTCGACCTGGTTCACCATCACACTAGACTGGCTTGAGCTCGACCAGGCTGGCTCAAGGCCAGTTTGGGGGTTCTATAGTTAACACACACACACCTCACTGCCTCTGGGGAGTGCTGCCACAGCTGCAGCTTCCCTCCACCAGTGGGGTGAGGTTTCCCCTCACCCTGCTGGCTCCCCGGCACTTGGAAAGGCCGTTTCATGTACTTTGTGTGGCCAGGTGAACTGGCAATCAAATGGCCAGGATGCATGCGTGTAGTCATGTGCACCGGACCGCGGAGCTGCGGTTGTTCGGTGCTGGGGTGGGGGGTTCCATTAAGGGCGGGGGGCTTTACTTACCCCTCCCGCCCTTTCCCGCGTTGGCGCCGTAAATATTGTAAGAAATCCGGGCGGCAGGATCCCTCGCCGCCCGCTTCTATTACCGATTATGGCTCTGCTCCTCTGAATTTTAAACATCGGGGGGCGGCAGGGTGCTTCCCTGCCGCCCCCTCGAAGCCCCCTGCTGCCGCTGAAGCCCCTTTAAATCGGCAAGGCAGGGAGCGGGCGGGCGGACGTCTCGCTGCCGCCCGCCCGAGCGCGGTTTCTCCGCCGGAATCTCCGGTCCGGGCGAGATTTAAAGGGGCTTCAGCGGCAGCAGGGGGCTTCGAGGGGGCGGCAGGGAAGCACCCTGCCGCCCCCCGATGTTTAAAATTCAGAGGAGCAGAGCCATAATCGGTAATAGAAGCGGGCGGCGAGGGATCCTGCCGCCCGGATTTCTTACAATATTTACGGCGCCAACGCGGGAAAGGGCGGGAGGGGTAAGTAAAGCCCCCCGCCCTTAATGGAACCCCCCACCCTAACCCTCCCGAACCAAAACCACCCCTTCTCCAGACCGGTTCGGAGGCCAGTAGAATGGCCTCCGAACTGATCCGTGCACACCCCTACATGCGTGGCAGCCTCCAATATGGCCACCACCACATCAGAAAGGTCCTGAAGGCCTGAAAAATGGCCAAAATGGCCCTTCAGTGAGTGGGGGAGGCCGGCAGAGTGGGGGAGAGTGGGGGAGGCTGGAAGAACCTCCAGAGACCCTCCCGTGGCTGCTGCAGCACCCCCTTTGGGCTCACCTGTGGCAGTGAGTTGTTTTATATAGAATTTTTTTTACTGTAGAACCCCTAACTGGCTCAAATTCGAGCCAGGCCAGCGGGGCTATTTGGGGGACAAAACCCAACATGCCCGGTTTGGTTCGAGTCCAGTCCAGACTTAATTTGAACTGGGCAAACCATTTTTGTGCACACCCCTATACAGCACTACACAGAGATGACCATTCTCTCTGTGCAGTGCACTGCTTTGCCCAATGCCAGGGGGCTCCTTCAAGGAAACAGAGCTCTCTTGAGCCCCTGCACCATCCTGGAAGGCATGCACAGAGTGCTGGGGTGCAGCCCTCCCAAGTGCTTTCCTCCTAGAGCTCTTAAGAGAGCGTTCTGTCTCACTTAAAGGGACCTCACAGCACTGAGAAAAGTGCAGTACTGTGAGGTCAGCACAGTGGGAAATGGCTTTCACACTGAAGGTGGTTTTTTGGTTTTGGTTTTGGTTTTGCCAAAGTGGCCCTGTTTTTAAAAAAATAGTGAAGATCATCTTTATTGCCTTATATTGTTATCCATTAAGCCTATGAAAATACATTGTGCACTGTTAGAAGACTGGTCATGGTCCACTTGGACCTGCACTGTACCAATTTATATCAATGGGCCTTGTGGAGGAAAAGTGTCCAGAGTTGGGCAGTGTTCAGGCTGCAAGTGGCTGGCCACCTGACTTTTTGTTCTGCCCCCTTTACCTACTCTTTACAGAAGACTACAGAGGTGATATGGAAACACTGGCGGCAGGGTGGGAGGCAGAGGTAGCGCTTGTGTATTTCAACCCCCCATCTATTCTCCCATAATTCAAGCACTGAGGCTGGGTATTTGTCATGCTCCCAGACCCAGGACTCTCCCTGTTGTTGGACAAGGGGGACAGCTCAGAGGATGAGACAAGGTGAAAATACTCCATGATCTAGACCGTGGGTGAATCTGCACCACTGGGACCACTCACACCAGGGTAACCAGAGCCACCTCCACCATGACTCGAGGACATGGCCCTGCCTTCATCCTCTGACTTGGGAGAGTCCCTCATGGGCTTGCCAGACAAGCAGAGGTCATACAGCATTGCCAGAGCCAGCCCTTAGAAAATCAAGCAATGTCTCTTTAAAGAGCCTTCCCCATGGAAGGGGTGGGGCCAGGGTGGATAAAAATCAATGATTTTTTAAAAAATAAAAAATAAAAAAATGGATTTTTAAATTTAAATTGGATTTTAAAAATTTAGGTCAGATTAAATACAATGCTTTTTGAGGGGGAAAAATCTATCTAAAGATCATTTACTATTTAAGATACATTATAGTCCAAAGGCTATTCATCATGAAATAAGGATTAGTTTTGAATTATGCAGCATGAGGCTGTATATATACAAAGTTTAAATTTTTTGGTAAATGAATTCCATTAATCCATTCACAATGTCATGCTCTTCCAAAGGTTTCTGTAAGATTATTTTGGGCAATTTTTCTATCTAGAAGAGGACCAAAAATGAAACCTTCATCTGGTTGTAAATATTAAGATTATACCAGCAAGAATGAGTCTTAATGTAAAAAACCTTGATTTAAATCTAGTCTTACTGACTAGTGATTTAAATCATGATTTAAATTGATTTGATTTAAATCAAATCCACCCTGGGTGGGGGCAAAAACACTCTACCTGGACAGCAGTTATAAAAACTGGCAGTCAGCTCTAAGCATACACTGGAGAACATTCATTTGTGGCATTGATCGTCCCTTATTTTCAAATGAGGGCTGCAGCTTGTTCCACAGGGGAGGGGGAGAGTGAGGACAGTGGCCCCAGTCACAGCAGGGTGGGGGGAGGAGAGCGCATGAGGTCGGGGCCAGTTAAACCTGCAAAGGGAGATGGTGAGGGTGTCAGGGTATAATGTTAACAAACCTACTCACCACTGGTACTACCAGCATCTAAGTGGCCTCAGCAGCACCCAAGCCAGGGTTCCACTGAGAGGCTGCTCCACCTCCGCTGGCTTCCATGCATGTATACATGCCATATGAGGGGTCAGCAAAGAAGCTCTCCCCCATTGGGTGGCAGGTGTCATTGGCTCATGTGTACTTTCTCTTTCCCTCCCCCTTGTTGTTGGCAGGGGGAGGGGATGGAAGGGGCATGTCACGGGTCGCCACTGGGTCTGTGTGGGCTACTTGTGGCCCGCACAATGAAGACCAGTTACATATGCTATTGTATCCAGCTCTCTTGCTTTTCTGCTTGGAGCTATATGACATCCTGACCCCTTTCCCAAGGGTCAGAGTTGTCCAAGATCAGCATCCCACCTGGAAGAGGATAGCATTATCCTCATGCCACCATACCAAAGACACAGTTGTGTAGTTGAATGTTTTACATTTGAGATTTATCACGGCCCTTTTATGAAATAGAGCTGAAGGAAGATGCATGTCTCAAATCTTTTTGGATGGTGACTAATTGTCCTGAACAGCTGCAGTATAGTCATGGGCTTGTTGTCATTTACATTAAGAAGAATTCCAAGACTATAACTACATTATACATTTAAATTGGTTTAACTGTCACGGCTCCCTTCAAGAAACCCTTGGCATAATAATTTTTGCGAGGCTCTTGGGGATCTCTAACAGAAATACTCCCAGAAACAGCCAATCTTTCAACATCAGGATTCCAGTACCATTACTACAAGTGTACAAAAGGCATTTTTGGCAGGGGCAGCTTTTCATGTCACAATGCTGCAGGTGTTCAAAAAACAGTACTTGCCAACATTCCCTCGTCTATTTTCCTTGGTCTTCAACTGGTGTGTAAAGACTAACAATTGGGCTATATCCTAAAGTCAGTCACACCAGGACCAACACTACAATTGCTTTTTTGGGGTGTGTGTTAAAGATTGCTTTAAAAAACAAAGAGAAAGAGAAAAGGCTAGAGAAAGATTATAAAAGGAGGGGGCAATAAAGACAAAGAAAGGGAAAAGAAAACTAGACACACATTAACAAAAAAATAAAGTGGGTTTTATGTTGAAGACTGAAGTTAAAGATAGGTCCTAACTGAAAAGGTTGATTTAGACAATTATGAAAATATCAGACCTTTCTGTGTTTCCTTGCTGCCCAACAAGACTTCCACTAAGAAGCATACTGGTCCAAGCATGGTGGCAATAACCTGGTTGCCCCAGCAATGGAGGCAATGCTGGGAGTGGCCAGGGAAGCTAGTGGGCTCAGGCAGTATGGCTCAATTGCCAGAGATGTTCTGTTCCTGGGGCATGTTCCACCATATGGGAGAAAAAGATGGGGAGCTGTCATGACCACAATTGACTATTTAAGTGACAGCCAGGCAGAGATTCCATCAGTAGCTTTCAGAAAGATACAGAAGTCCTAATGTTGAGATAGTGGCCATCTGCATCCTAACCAAGAAGTCCATAAAAGTTCCAAGTTGGCTCGCTAATGAGGTGTGTTAGGGTGGCTGCCTCAGATGGCAGATTGGTAGAGGCACTGAGGACTCCAGCACTCTCTCTTAGCTGCTGGCAGCAGAAATGCCACAACTGCTCTGCTGCTTCCTCCTACTGCTCCCTATCTTTTGAATAGGCAGAGAACAGGGAACAAGATGCAGAGGAAGTATGGCAGAAGCTAAGCAGGGTCCACCCTGGTTGCATATGAATGGGAGACTTGATGTGTGAGCACTGTAAGACATTCCCCTCAGGGGATGGAGCCACTATGGGAAGAGCAGAAGGTTTCAAGTTCCCTCTCTGGCTTCTCCAAGATAGGGCTGAGAGAGATTCCTGCCTGCAACCTTGGAGAAGCTGCTGCCAGTCTGTGAAGACACTACTAGCTAGATAGACCAATGGTCTGACTCAGTATATGGCAGCTTCCTATGTTCCTAAGAGAACAGTGGGACAGCACCCTACTCTTCCACATTTTCTTCCACTTCCTATTCCCTGCCATCTGCATTTTTAAAAACCAGCAAGAGGGGAGGAGTAACTGTGGCAGGAGCAGTGAAAGGAAGGGAAGTCAAGTGGGGAGTGGGAGGAAGGGGAAGAAAGTGGTCCTTTTCTGCTGGGAAGCAATAGGAAAGTGCTCTCCTTTTACCAATGGGGAAGGAAAAGTAGCATACCACTGAGGGTGGCTGGAAAGAGTGGAACAACCTGCTAAGGGTGGGGCGGCAGCAATGCATCACCTTATGCAGCTGGGGCTGGGGCTGGACTTGCAAGCTGAGAAAAAGTTTCACTGGCCAGCTTGTCCACTTTATACCAGTGTTAGTCATTTGTGGCACATGGATCATCATTTGAAAGGAAAACAAGATTTTTAAAAGACTTAACAAATAACTAATTTTCTTCCAGTTTACAAAAGGTTATTTGCCCAATTACCTAGACAAAACCCTTTCTTAACAGATAAAGTATTTTCAAGTCTGCTCTAAAGTCACTCACAGAACTGTGGTTCTTCCCAGGGTTTGGTGTAGGTAGGCCATGCCAAGAAAATAAGCTTAAAGTAGGAAGCAAGATTTCCCTCCCCCACATTCCCCATTTCCATGTGTGGCAACTGGCATTTAGATGTGACAGAACACATACCTTTCAGTAATCATTTCATTTGGCTTTCAGACTTGCAAACTCTCTGCCTTATTTTAGAATAAATTACAGGAGTACCTCATTATCCGCAGGAGTTCTGTTCCCACATATTACCACAGGTAGCCAAACTGTGGATAATGAGACATTGAGTCTATGGGATTGCAGAGGTTCGGTTTCTAGACTAAAAAAACAAAAGGAAAAAAGCGGTGCCCAAAATTGCAAAAATGGGCCAAATGAAGTGCCTTACTGTGCTTTGCGGGCCTTCGGGAATCCAAAGATGCCCACCTTCAAGTCTCAAAGTTCCAAGAACTCCATGAAAAATCATGTTTTGTTTGTTTATATAACAAATTAGTCATAAAATGTCTCTCATGCTCAAAATGGTAGCCGGAAATGACCTCTGAGGGCATTTTTATCCACCCCTGACTCGTGGAATTAACTCCTTATCTGCCCTTTATAATTCGCATATGCCTAGGTTGGGTGTTACTTACCCAACCGTGGATACGCAAAAACATAGATGACAGGTCCGCATGTAGGGAGGTCGACCTGTAATTGGCTTCAGAAGGATTACAAATAACAAAAACACAAATGTATTGTTTCTTTGTTATAGGAGGCCATAGCTCTTTGTCAGTTGAGGTATAAAAATTTGTTTACTGGTTTTATATTTTAAAATATTATGGTATTGTTATCTTCCTAAAGTGTATGAATGACATCAATTTTAACTTACTTGTGACCATTAACACAGTAGTAAGATGAGCAAAACAAAATTAATTCCTTTTCCAAATAATGTTTTAAAACAGAACTATTATACAATTCCTTTATATTATTCAGCATGTAATGCTAAATATTAATATTATTCCAAGGAGAACAGTATCAATATCACTTGGAGCTGAGTAATCCAGTATGAACCCATTATGCATCCTGGGGAAGTGATTATGGGTGAACCTATCACTCGCTATTCATCTGAATCTAGGGTACTCAATAACTTGGAATAATTTATTCTTTTCTTTTCCTCTGCTGATTACCTGCATCACTATTTATTAAGCAACACCTGTGGCATAATTAAAAATGACAAGGCACCAATAACCTCAAGTATTTTTTCTTCATGATCAATATGAGGCATTAAACAAAGATCTGACACTTGGCAGATGGGAATAAATGGTGCTAAAATTGCCCTGATTAGCTGGGTGATGAATGTTCACACATGAGAACCCACAGAGAAGGAGGTTATCAGACTATGCCCTGGAATGGGATGATTGGCACAGACAGTTTTGGCAATCACAATCTGTTGATGCTTTTCCAAATCAACACAGCCCATTAAAGGAGAGTTTGCACTGATCTTTTGCATTTCCTCACTGATATTAGACTGGCAGCTTTGTGGGAGAAGGAATGTATTTTTAACTAGATTTATACATGGAGATGTATAAAATAAAATTCTGATCTGGATTAGGTTCAGCTAGATATTTGTTAGTAAGATTTCAGAATCTGGTAGACACAAATTTATGGGATTTTCATACTCTGAGGCTAAACAAATAGTTTCTGCTTGAATATCTCAAATCTACATGCCAGGAGGAACATGAAATTTAAAAATAACTCTTCTGAACCATGTAAACAACATGCAAATAGTTGTTTAATAGTCGGAACACCATTCCAAAGCTGTTTTAAGTGTACTCTTTGAAAGTGCCCTTAGAACAAATTATATAGCAAGAGCATACACCATAGCCTTCATTGGACTTTAAATGCATTCAGCTCCATAATTGAATGCAGTCAGTGTTAAAGCTCCTGCATCTTCAAAGTTAGCAAGTCAAAGAGAAGGTTAAGCTAGAAGCTAACTTAATAAAAAGGAAAATTCAAGATGATGGTGTAAGTGGGTTTTGTGATTTAAGAAGCAGACGGATTTGCTAATCATAACATAACATGATAAGCAAAGGTTTAAATATCTCATCCCATCAAAATGCCATTTATAGCAAGCTATCTTCCTAGACAGATGGAAATTGCAGGCTCCAAATCAGTGTTGTTTTTCTCTTCTGGGAAAAAGAGATAAGGTCAGGAAATGTCTCAGAGCTAGGGAGAATCAGACTTAAGGAGAAGCCTGGTGAATTCTCATTTTGACATGGCAAGCAGCAACCTATTTAATATAGGGCCACATTAGGTTAATAAACTGTTGAAATATAACACACACTTCAAGAGTGCAATTTTAAACTTTTTTTTAAAAAAGTGTGGTTTCTGCATATTCATCATTTGATCAATGTTTGCTGCCCTATTAATTAGCACATATGACATGAAAGTGGATCTAGGAAGACCATATATTTGGCTTATCTGTGGCTGAATTTGACCCTTTATTATGTGTATGCGTGCGCACACACACACACACACACACACACACACACACACACACACTAACAATGGGGTCAAAGGATTGGGAGCCCTAACCCTATACAACTTCCATCCTTTGACCCCTTCTTTTCCATTTTCTTTATCTCCCAATCTCCCAAGGCTTCATGGGCTTAAAAGAGAGAGAGAGAGAGAGAGAGAGAGAGAGAGAGTGAGTGAGTGAGTGTTCAGGGGGAAGTTTCTGTTGAGGGGTGTGGGGAGAAACATTAAAACCCTCACACAGCAGAGTATGTTCTGGTGGTAAAGAAGTCAGCCCAAGAGATTATCTGGAGACAGGTTGAGTTCAAAAAATAAATGAAGATTTATTAAGAAACTAAACACTTACTGAGAGAAAGAGATAGAATAACATACACAAACAGACACTATCCAACAACTAAACAATTCTGACTCTGACCAAGACAGCCCAATTAACATCTTATCGTGACTCCAGTGGCCAGAAGAGTTTACTGCAGTGAAAAGAGCAAAACTTTTTTTAAAACCGGAACCTTTTTAATCTGCTGCTGTGACATTCTAGCTTGAATGTAACTTTTAACTTATTTTGTATTGTCTCCTTTTAATGTTTTGCTTGGTAAACTCCTATGGACAATTTTTGGAGACGTGGGATATAAATGTATTGAAATAAATATATAAATAATGAGCAAATATCTGTTTGGGCCTGTAGAAAGGGAATGCGGACATCAGACATACTTTGTACTGAAGATGATGCAGTGGCTTTTGTCCCCTCCATACAATCATATATCCAAATTTGCCCTTCTACTGCAGAGTCTGACACTGCTCGAGGGGAAGGGCGGGGGGAACAACAGCATGGGAAGAATAACCACCATCAAGTTCAAATTCACTTTAGCAGCATGTTGGCAGTGGAATGTGATGCAGATTAGACATAAAGGGATTTTTGCTGCTACACTTCATTAGACTGCCACCCATCTGCTGGAAATCTACTGATCTGGTACAAGCTCTATTCTTGTTTTGATTGTTTAGAGTTAAAACAACCAGAGAGTGTGTCCCTTCTGTTCTATTCACCACATACACGATGAGCACAGCGTGTTTCTATGACTTGTTTTATTGTGTGTTTTGCTTCTACCAAGCTGTGCGTCAGATTAGGTTAAGTAAGTAAGTATGCTACATTTTTTCCATGTGTTTTACCAGTTCTTCTTCTTTGTTTTTTTTTTTTTTACAAGCATCTGTTTTGGAATTAAAATATGCCTAGGCTCTCCAGCTGGTTAGAAAATTGAAAGCAAAGCAGGTTCTTCATCATTGCTAAAGAATTTGATGAAGTTGTTGACCTGCAAGCTGCACATGATATGCATTTCATTTGTGTTAAACCCTTTAAAATGGAGAATGAGCTGTGCTGTACGTGATGAGGCTCCCCTATTCTTCTGTGGGGACACAGGAAATCAAATTACCACCTTCCCATTGCATTGTCCACACAGATGATCTCTAACAATCAGGGAAAAACACCTTTAGTTGCTGTTTCTTGTGCTAAACCCTGGTGGACCCCAGGAACATGATCTCTGCCCCATGTATATTTTTAAAGAAAACAAGAAGATGCCCCAGAAATCATCCTTGCACAAAAGATATGGACAAGACATTTCCATTCATCAGTAGCAGGGAGGATTATTGGATCTTGCCATATAGTACAGGAGAAGACAAGAAGAAGACATGTATGCCATCTGGAATGTGCCCATGGACCCCTTTACTTAATGTTGAGCCTAAGGAGCTCTTCTCACAATTGGTGAGAAGGGCTCTGGGGAGGTTGGCGAGGAGGGTGGGTTTTACTTACCCTATCCACAGATGACAGGCCTCTCTTCCCTGGGAGATGATTGGCGGCTCACCTGGCAGCTCCACGGGTCGAGGTGTGGGGACGTGCCGCTGCGTGTCGCACCGCCCCCTGAAGCTCCAATAATGCATCACGCAAGTGTGCAGTGCATTATTTTGCTCCCTTAACCTCATTTAAGGGGAGGCTACTTAGGCAGGTTTGCCACCATGTAGCCACCAGGATTGGCCCAATCCCAGTGGTTATACCTGTGTGCAAAACTGGGCTGGGATCCCTTAGCCCAGTTTTGCAGGCATGTGTGAATTGCCTCCAAGTGTGGTTGGATAGATGGGTGTTAAAGTATCACTTAATCTTATTATTGTAGACCCATGGTTTTCAAACATTCTACCTTCAGCGAATCCTTTCAACATTGACTTTTCAGTTGAGGTATCCTTGTGCATTGCAGGGAACTCTTGAGGAGCATTCAATGATGCATTCTAAGGACTAAATTCCACATGATATTAATTCCATATTAGTGTATTAGTAATCCTAAATTATTGGTTTTTCTTCAATAAATAGCATGTGTATGAGACCCCAATCTGGATGGGATCTGCAGCATGGGGAAGGGTGTTAGCCATTTGACCCCATCATGGCTTTGATCTCCACTGTCCTCTTACGACTGCTGCTTCTTCCATAAGAAAAGCTCTCCCTGGTGCCAATCAACCTCCAAAACAAGCTTAACACAACATATAGCTTGGGTATATGTTCAAGAAGAATGTTGGCCAGTCCTTTGGAACTTCTCTGTTGCCTCACATGAATTGAGAGGGCACCCATGCTCCTTTGGGTGTGTATGCAAGTAAGATTAAAAACAGAATCTTGTCCACCATCTCTAACGCAGGTCTTGAGAAACCCCAGATATTTAACCATGGCATCTAGACAAGGCTACCAAGTGGCAAAGATTTAAAAAAACACCGTTGTTTGTCCCAGGCAACTCTGTTTCTGTTCTATATTATTTGTACAGGGGATAAAGAGAAGTCAATGTATCCTCCCCACCCCCAATGCCCATCACTGAGTCCAGTAATTTTGAAAAGTGTCCATTTTGTGGCTCCTACATTTTTGGCCTGACTCCCACAGCCAGAAAAAATTTGCCAAGCCCTGCCGTAACCTACTCACTGAGACCCCTGACTGGATCAGCATCAAAGCGCAGCATCGCTAGGTGGCTGCCAAGGACCCAGGGACATCAGAAGGGCCCACTGTTCATCTCCAGGACCAGTTCTGTGACCACAGCCTTCATATGGTGGTGATGGAGTGATTCTCTTGGGGTCTAACCAGTTAGAGGTGGGTCCATAGAAGGCAGTTTGCCAAGGGCCTGCTGAACCTTGGATTAAGTGCTGCTCTCTAATAAGCTTTTGAGGGACCCCATGGTTCTCAAGAACAGTTGGAAGACCGCTGAGTTAAGACAAATGTTAAGACTTTCCAAGACAGATATGGTATTTTTAAGGCCATGTACCCAAATATTTTAGAAAGTATTCCACAAAGCAGCTACTACACTAGCCGGTTTGTATGTGGCCCTGCAAGAATAACACTCACAACACTGAGAGTTAATTACGGGTGTCGTTTTTGTACATGAACAGACTATGAAAGCAAAAGAAAAAGAAAAAGAAAAAAGTGTATCAAATCCAGCAACATTACATCAGCACAGTTGAGAGTCTAATGAGAAATGAATATCATTGTAAATATATTTTACATTTTCCAGTGAAGGTTTAAAACAGCTGAGCTACATATGAACTGAGAGTATATGTCATCATACAACAGCTGTTTGATATTAACTGGTATGTATGTAGTGGCAAAGCACTTTGTTTTCCGAAGATAATTTAAACTTGTTAAAATGTTCCAGCTGCTTCTTAGGCAAAAAGAAATAACCTTTTCGGCATGCAGTGTTTGCCAACTTATTTTAAAGGGTTTGTGTTCAGTTGTTGAAAATACGTCTTTAAACTGAGTATTTCAATAAAAATAAACTGTGCTTGGGAAGGCCAGTGCACGATAAATTTCATTGGGCTACAGTCCCAGTGACGATGTTTATGTTACCAATATTTTGCTTTGCTTTAATAAATTGATAAATGGAACATAACATATGACATCTATCTAATTTTAGAATGGTTTACATTCACCCCCAACTGAACCTTTTCCACCTAATATTCTTATGACGGGGCTGAGTCCAGGTCTGATAAGACCTCAAACAAGTGAGCTCCATGGGCCCTGGTTTAAATTTCCACTCAGGGTTGAGGGGGTCCTTCAGGTCTGAGGGGTCTTCAGCAAGTGAAGGTCTGAGGGGACCTTCAGCAAGTGAACTCCATGGGCTGCCTCCTCTGTGAGTGGCCCCTTAAAGGCTGGGGAGGGGTTGGTAGTTTTCTTGAAAACTTTGCAGAGCAACTGACAGCTCCTGCAGGCAATAAAGTTTATTGGAGGCAATTTCTGGAACTTAATGCATGAGGCAATATATCCACACCTCAAGAAAGGTTGCTTTGAACTTAGAATTTTTCTTAGGTTCTACTTAACTTTGTGAATCTTGAATTTTCTACCATGAGCATAATCAAGTCCAAGTATCACTCTAATCTCAATGAAGGTTACAGTGATACTTGGACTCTTGCTGAACATTAGCTGTCAGCTACACTATACTGAACAGTTCAAACTTTGCAAACATAATGCAGTGCAAGAGTTCAGCATCTATACAAGGATTATGCTTTCTTTCTTCATGGCAGTGTTGAGTTGTTAAGGATTTGAACTTTCCTTCCTTCCTTCCTTCCTTCCTTCCTTCCTTCCTTCCCTTGCTTTTTCTATCATCTCTCTCTCTTTTCTTTCATTATGGGTCTAGCATTAGAAAATGGGTGGGGCAACAGAAGTGTTGAAAGAAGCAGAGAGATGTTAATGAACATTAAGCTTATTGTGTTTTATATTACACAATATTTATCTCCATGGGCCCTAGAGACTGAGGTTTTTGGCAGTATATAAACAAACAAGCAAGCAAGCAAACAAACAAATATATCAAATCAAATAATAAATAAATAAATAAATAAATAAATAAATAAATAAATAAAATTCTAAATTGAAATCAACATAATTTTTTAAAATGAACTTGCTGTGTAAATGTATTGGTTGCTAAGACAATGGACCGGGTCTCACAATCAGTGAGACCCGGTTTGGGGCGGTGAGTGGGGAGAGCGGGCTAAGCCCGCTCTCCCCACAGAGGAGTGGAGAGGGAGCCCTGGGCAGCCAGGTCGGCCACCCACACGATTGCCGGCTCTGTGACAGAGTTGGCAGGGGCTGGGGGGAGCGGGGATCGATTGGCCCCCGCAAGGTCCAGCATGCCCTGCGCAAGCACGCAGGGCATGCTGGCAAGACCCCCGGGGTTGGGAGGCGGCTTTTTGCCTCCCCTCCTGGGGTCTCCTCATGAGTAGGTGCGGCGTGAAGCCGCGCCGTAGCTACTCATGATCTTCAAAACCAGGTTTGTGGAGCGCTGGTTCCGCAAACCTGGTTTTAGGGCAGGGGTTCTTGAGCGAGTTACCTGCTCTAGAACCACTGGGCTCACAGCCGATCCCAGTGGTTCTCACGATCGAAGAAAATCAGGCTAGCGGAGGCTAGCCCGATTTTCTTCGATCGTGAGAATAGCCCCTGGTCTTGTGGTAGCAAGCATGACTTGTCCCCATAGCTAAGCAAGGTCTGCCCTGGTTGCATATGAATGGGAGACTTCATGTGAGAGCACTGTAAGATATTCCCCTCAGGGGATGAAGCCACTCTGGGAAGAGCAGAAGGTTTCAAGTTCCCTCCCTGGCTTCTCCAAGATAGGGCTGAGAGAGATTCCTGCCTGCAACCTTGGAGAAGCTGTTGCCAGTCTGTGAAGACAATACTGAGCTAGATAGACCAATGGTCTGACTCAATATATGGCAGTTTCCTATGTTCCTATGTTCCTATTTCAGTAGTATCTAGGGTTTGATGTTAAAACCCCGCCCCTGCCAGATGAGGTGAGGCAAGTGGCTACCAGGGAGAGGGTCTGTTTGGTGGTTGCATCCTGTTTATGGAATAGCCTCCCCAGTGAGGTTCACTTGGCTTCATCACTTTGTTCTTTTACATGCCAAGTAAAGAACTTTTGTTCACCCAGGACTTTTAAATTTGGGTTTTCAGACTTGATCTAATTTTAAACTAATTTTAAAAAGAGTTTTTAAGCTTTTTTGTATTATATTTTCACATTTCTTCATATTTAATTTCCTTTTTTTTTGGTCTGTTATGATTTAATGTGCTATATGTTTTTATTGTATGTTTTAATTTTCTCTTGTGAGCCACCCAGAGAACAATATTTTACGGGGTGGCTAACAAATAAAGTTAATGAATGAATGAATTATTGACTCAAATTTGTATTTGTATAGGGAGATTACCCCAGTGTATGTTTCCAGGGGTGCAGCAGGTTATTGTGATTGGCTCCATCACTAATTTTGCCACCATTAGCTCTACCCCCGATCCCCTATTTTCTGCCCTAAACAACAATTTTGTACTTGCTGCTGGCTGGTGGGTTTTTCTTTTAAAGAGGGTCCTGCAAGCCTGATGTCTGTTCACCCTTGTATGTGATCACTATGACTACTTTTAAAAAATTAAACAAGCAGTATCTTTGAAGGTTAAAATGTAACAGGCTGAAGCATCTCCTGAAAGATGCCATTGAATTAACAGGAAATGTCAAGATCTACCACTAAAATGACGGACTCCCAATTTTATTCAGTAGTAACCCTGCTCCCTCAGCAAGATAAACAAGTGGTTCTGGTAAGAACTAATCTGCCTACATTCCTTTCACTATCCCTACAACTGGACTAAATTTGGTCCAAATCGGTTAGGTAGTTAACAAGTTAGCCCACTCGAGCCTCAAACATTCATGCATCCACTATTTTGAATCAGGGTGCATGACATTACAAACTATGCCTTTGAAGTGTCCCTATGTATCCCTAAAATTGTACCAAATTTGGTCCAAATAGTTTCCCACTTGTACCCCAAATGTTCAAGCATCCATCATCTTGAATCAAGGTGGATGACATCATTACAAAAGACGCCCTTGAGCCCTCCCTATGTGTCCCTACAGATGTAGTAAATTTGAATCAAATCAGTTAGGCAATTAACAAGTTAGCCCACTTGTGATTCAGATGTTCATACATCCACCATCTTGAACTGGGCTGGATAACATCATCACAAACTCCACTGTTGAGGTTTCTTCACTCATCATCACTCATTACAACTGTACCAACTTTGGTTCAAATCAGTTAGATAGTCCATAAGTTAGCTCACTTGCACCTCAAACATTTACTCATCCGCCATCTTGAATTGGGGTGGATGACATCATCACAAACTACACCATTGACATGTCCCTATCACTACAACTGTGCCAAATTTGGTTCAAATGGGTTAGACAGTGCACAATTTAGTCCACTTGTGCCTCAAATGTTTATGTGTCCAGTGTCTTGAATTGGGGTGGATGACATCATTACTAACTACACCCTTGAGCCCTCCCTATGTGTCCCTACAGCTGTAGCAAATTTGATTCAAATCAGTTAGATGGTTAACAAGTTAGCCCACTTGTGATTCAGATGTTCATAATTACAAACTACGCAGTTGAGGTGTCCCTACAACTGTACGAAATATGGTTCATATTGGTTCAGGCATTGCAAAGTTGATGGGGACACACACATGGGCGCACACACACACAGGGCCAGCTAATCTCATCTTTCCTTAAGGAAAGTAGGCTAAAAACACAGCTGCTTGTGTCAAGAATCACAATGCTGCTTTGAAATTTGGAGTACCTGTTTTATTATTCCTAGAAGAGGAAGATCATTTCACAAAAACATTAATACCACTGGCTATAATTTTCATTTTAAAAGCAGCACAATTTTATACAGGACTTCAGCTTCTGGAATAATTTCTCCCTTACCCCAGAGGCTAATGCTGATGACCTGACCATCACATTATTAGACAATCTGAAATAAAAAAAGACTTTTAGCAAATAAATCTACCATTATTGAACTCTGAGCTGATGAGCTCATAATACACTGTTCAGCTTTAAAATTAAAAAAACCAAAACCCACATAGCATGCAAGATGATTGAAGGCAGAAACATCTAAAAATGGTTGCATACAAAAGGGGCTTAAAATGTCACAGGAAATTTCTTTGCTTTAGAATGGGACATCTTATGAATACTTCATTCTTTCTTAAACAGATGGCGCACTGTGCGTCTCATGATCCGCATGTATAAGTGCAAACTGGGAATGATTCTCTGCCTTCCCTCCCTGTATTGGCCTGGTGCTTGAGATTTTGTTACTAATAAAGCCAGACCAAGGATGTAATGAAGACAATTTAAGCTTTGATTTGAGAACAAACTGGAAGCCTATATAGAGATATGACCAAACTATCTCAGGGTGAGATCTCTTAACCTGGTATAGCTTTGTATCGTCTTCCCAAGTAGAAAGGAGGATTTTACCACATGTCAGGTGCAGATATGTAATAAAATGCATAGCAGAATTTATGCTAAAATGGTCATTTGTGTGGATTCTGGTTCTACCCTCTAATGTGTCTTCATTTTCCACAGTAAGAGGTTCTAAAACACAAGCCAGTATGAAAACAATGTACTTTGAACTGGGAATTGTAATCTTAGACACACGTCAATTGGTTGCCATTACTCATGCACAAACATGCTCTCATATATTAACACTTCACATGTTCTGGTGCTTAGAGGCACCAGTTTAGATTCAGGGTTGAGGTGGCACTTGGATCTAGAAACAGGTCAGAAATACATGCACATGAAGCATCATTATACATGGCTTAAACATTAAGAAAAATGGGAAAGAAAATCTCAAGCTCCCATTAAGTGCGTGGAGTGGGGGTCGGGATCCCAAATCAACACTGTGTTCATGTGCCAATGCTCCCACCTTCACTGCTCCCACCTTCAAAATTGAGGCATGTGATTACAAGGAGTAAAACATTTGCAGCCATGGCACCCCACTTCTGGAACTGCCTTCCTAAGATGGTGCCTTTGCTGCTTTCTTTTAGGCAATAGGCTAAGACCTTCCTGCTCTAATTGCTTTAGCTTCTGTAAATATTTTTAATATTCTTGATGTTGCCACTTTCTTACGTTTTCCTATGCTGTTTTCCCCTTTAAGTGCTGCTATTTTATCTTGTATTGCTTTATTACTTATTTGATTGTACATTTCTTAGTTTATTTGTGTATGGCACACCGCTCAGGTATCTTTATAATGAAAATCAATTTAAATCAAAATCAATTCTAAAAATTAGAAATTAACATTCTATTGCTTTCCCCAAGTGTCTGGCATTAAAAATAAGTCTCAAAATCATATAACACAGCTTGCTCAAATGTGGGTAACCCAACCTTTCCAGCTTGGTCTATACTAAAGTAGGACAAACAGGGGAGCTGAACTGCCATGGAATGCTGATCATCTGGGTGCATTTGCTGTTACTAGCAGTGAGTGGCCATCTTCCTAATAGAGTGCTGTGGCTAGAGGGGATTCCATTTGTGTATGTGCTGCTCTGCAAAGCACACTCTATGGTCCTATACTTCTGATACAGACAGTAGGGCTAATTCTACATCCTGTCCCTTAATGGTCAATCGGCGGCAGCTGAAGATGTAATGAGGGTTCCCAATCTACTGGTAACACAATGCATGCTGGGATAGCTCTTTGGATTTGCGGCCCCAGCTCCCCATTTCAAACCTGGAGACCCTTGCTGCCTGCACTGTCTAAGTGCAGAGTTTGCAAACTTAAATGGAGATTCTGTTCATCCATGGGAAACGGGATAGGAACTCTTTACCACCCCCAGATGCTCATGTGAAAGGCTTTATTATATTCCCATAGTATATGGTTTCTACCTGGGGAAGGCAACACACCATGGCTGGAGGATGTTTGGGAATATTCTGTAATGCCCACTTTAGGAATCTCACAGTCTGAATGATTCCCCTCTCCACATAAGGAAAGAGGGCCTTTGAAAGAGAGAATGAAGACAAAAGTTAAACTCTCCCCCACAAACCATGATCCAAACTAGAGGCACCCACAACTGCCTTTTGAAAAAAGCATTGGGGGTCCCGATCATGGAACACGAACGCCACATCTAGCATGTTAAGTGCATTTAAGTTCAACTGATTTCCCATACCCAAACCCAATGCTCCTGCTATTGTGTTATAAGATCGCACAGTTTAGGTTTACATTTAAATGTAGGTGTCCTTGGCCTAGGATCTATTATTGCAGCCTATACTTAGTCCATATATAGTCTGCTAAGATCTATGGAAAATGCTAATCAGCTCTCTGCCAATATGAATACTTTTGGCATGAATAAGCCTGAAATGTTTTCTAAATTATCTATAGCCCCAGGGCAGGCTTCATTAGTATAAAGGCAACCACCAAAGTTCAAAACCAGACAGTTGCTTCTCACCTGTTTCCAGCCTCTGGCTTCAATTTTCTTCAATTGCCTTTGAGAAGTATTGGCAGGAAGTGAAAACAATGCCTTTGACATTGCAGATGAATAGTTGAATGACCACTATTTAATGGAATTCAAAAAGTCTATCCCAAATACCTTATAAAAAGCAGCCTGCTTCCAAATGGGCATTATACCTTTTAGGCTTGAAAGGAGTTTCTCACGCATTACTAAGGTCAAGACGTCATCTGTATTTATCTTTAGTGATGGAACTCTAAATGCAAAGTATCTAGACTAAAACAGTGGATGACATCATGACTAATAAAGCACTGGTGCAAGGAGAGAAGCACCAATACTTCTGAAAAATTCAGCTATCTCAGTTACACTGCTGGCTCAGTGGTGTGGGCAAATTTTGACAACTTCCCCTTTCCCAGGGGAAGGGGTACAATTTCTTCTGAAAATATGTCCCTGTGTGTTCTCAGGGACAATTTCAGGTGACTCAGAGGGTTTCTGGGGGAAGAAGAAATCACTGAAATTCTGCCCCACACACACTAACACTGGTGTAGTGTTAGTCTGGAACTCTTCAGAAGCACCTATGCTTCTCCCGTTGCTCCAGTGCTTCATTAGTCAGAATGTCAGCCAGTATTTTATGTACAAAGCAGCAGGGCTGGCTCCTCTATTAAAGGCTGAAGGATTCTAACTATCTCAACAACAAGAAAAGCTGTAATGGAGTATACCATGTCAGTCACATGGCTGCCTCCCATAACACCTGAGCAGGCGTGTGAGTCGTGTGATTTGTCATCTTATTACAACATTTCTTCCTTCTATAGACAGTTTCCCTGAGTTAGGTGTGTCATTTTCTCCAAGCCTTGAGGCTCCGAAAAGTTCTGCCAGATTACCAAATCACAGTCATCATAATCATCATGGGCACTGTACAGAAATGAAAAGCACCAGTCTCTGCCCGCAGACTCATAATCTACACACCTAAACAAAGAGCTGGAGGGGAACACCTGTACAAACTAGGAGAGAACAAAAAAGTTAGAAAACAACAGGACTAGCTTAGGAATAGGAAAGAAACAAAGAGGCCAGATAGATCAAGAGGAAATTTTAAAAGAGAAAATATAAGTTTTAATAATTCCTTGAAGTGAAACAGAGAAGAGGCCAGCCACATATTTAAAGGAAAAGAATGCCACTAGAAATGGGCAAACAGATTTGATGTTGAACAGGTTCGACGGTCCAATATCAGACTGAATCCCACCCCCTGGTTTGGCATCAGACTGACAACCAGCCCCCGGCCGTTTGGGGTGGGGGGTTTGCGATTTTTTAAAAAACAATTTTAAAAACTCTTTTTTACTCAGTCCCTCCGGGGGGGTGACTTCTCCGAAGCTGTGGAGGGGGCTTCCAGAATTCCCCCTTCCCCAGGGTCATGAAGCCCATTGAGAGGCCCACTGGGCATGCGCAGTGGCCTCCAAAATGGCCACCACTACACAGAGCAGGCCCAGAATGGGCTGAAAACCACATGGACCAGGTGATTTTTACCATAACGGAGGCTGGCAGAGGGAAGGGGGAACTCGGTGAACTCCCTCCCCTGTAGCCTTGGAGGGGGAGAGTAAAAAAAACCATTTTAAAAAATTGCAAACTGTCCCCAAACCGAAGGGTTTGACGCGGTGCAGAACTGAACTGGCCCAGTCCATTCCAGGTCCCAATTTGGATTCGAACCAAACTGGGCCAGTCAATTTTGTGCACACCCCTAAATACCACACAGAAAGGATCACAATGGACTGGAGGTATAATAAGAATATCAGTGCTTGATGAAAAGAGGAACCAAAAAGGAGAATAAGCAACAAAGATACATAAGACTGGTGGTACTGTCCAATCCCATACAGTATTCCTCCAGTGGCTGTTGCTGGTCTCTCTCTCTCTCTCTCTCTCTCTCTCTCTCTCTTAAATTGTGAGCCCTTTAAGGACATGGATCTATCTTTATTTATTTAATTTATTTATTTCTCTATCTAAACTGCTTTGAGAACTTATGTTGAAAAGTGGTATATAAATATTTGTAATAATAGTAGTAGTAGCAGGAGGAGTAGGAGTAGGAACAGGAGGAGGAGTAATAGGTAGACCATGAAGGTCTTAAGCACTGTTCCATCTAACAGAAAATCCCAGATGTTCTTGACTACAACTCTCAGCATCCTCAGCCAAAGCCCACTACAGCTAGGTATTCTGGAAGCTGTAGTCAACAAAATCTGGGATTCCCTCTTACAGGGAACACTGGTCTTAAGGTTAAGAGGAAAAGTGTATCATTCCAGTGATAGTAACACAATCTCCTTTCATTTAGTAGTAAATTTCACTTATAGGTCTTAATGATCTTTACAGTACAAAAAATCATTCTATGTTTTCTCTAGACTCCTGAATTAAATAGACCAATTCTGTAAAGAGCTCCCAACATTTTTGGACTGAGTCATGCACATACTTTTCAAGTGTATGATAATGCTTATCCCCAGAGTCATGTTCTTTTTCTCTCAAGTAATTTCAAAACACTATCGGTTGAGAGAGATTTGTGGGGTGGAAAGTAACAATAGAAGTACTGTAAAGTCTGCATTAGAAGATCTGACTGTGAGTGTGACTCACTGCGTACTGTTGTAAATATGTCCAGATACAATCATATCTTTGAGCAGTGAGCTCCTGAACTTCTAAGAGAGGTGACTCTTGATTTATTTCTGTCTGTAGCAATGGGTAAGTAATGCCTTTATCCCTATCGCATCTCATGATAGGGAGCTGAAGGAAGAGGCATCCTTTTGTACAGAACTTTGGGCCCAAATCCAGAGGGCCATGCTCTTCCTTCATGTGTGGGACCCCCCAGCAGAGCCACTAGGAATCTCCTCCCCTCACCCATAGGGTTCCAGTCAATCGGAGGAGCTGGTACGGTTTGCCGTCCAGCCTCTGCTTTAACACGTATAGCAAGGGAGTGCCCACCCACCTCCCTAGGTAATCGATTCCGCTGTCAAACCATTCAGTTCAGAAGTTTCTCCTTATGTTCAGCTGAAATCTACTCTTCTGATAAACCCATTATATCTAGTGCTGCTCTTTGGGAACAGATCTCTGAGGCTGTTCTCACGAGCAGCTAAGACAGCCAAGCGTGGGCTTGGCTGCCTGTGAGAAGAAGCGCCAGGAGCCGCACGGCTATTAAGCCTGGCTGTTAAACGAGGTTAAGGGAGCAATTGCTCTCTTAACTCTGTTTAACTGACCATGTGTCAGCACCAGCTGCCTTCTGGCAGCGCTGGCTGAAACGGAGACAAAGAGGGGTGCACGCCCATCACGAGGGATTACCGGCTCAGAGCACTTGCACGTTGCATTATGGGATTTCCAGGGGCTGGGATGACACATCCCAGCCCCTGCAACTCTGTGCTGCCTGGGGCAGCCCCGGGTTGTCTGGGCGCGCAATCCGCATGCCCAGCAACTGGGACCCAGTCATCTGCGGGAGAGGTAAGCTTCTGTAGCCTTCCTCCCCACACGCCCTCCCGCCTAATTCCCTGATCATGAGAAAGGGCCTTTTGTCTTTTTCAGTATGACAGCCCTTCGGAGATATGAGAAGTGCTATCATATCCCTCTCAGTCTTGTTTGGGCTTGTTTTCTAGATGTTTGTTACCCTCTGCTGAAGCCATTCCAATTGGTCAACATTCTTCTCAAAGTGTGGCATGGTTCCCAGAAGTGGAGACAAACACTCCATATGAAGTCTGTCTGGTGCGAAATAAAGTGAAACACAGCGGCCATTCACACAATCAAAAACTGTGTTCTGCCTGGGTTTGGGAGCTGTGTGTGCTCCTAATTTTTGGTTGTGTGGAAGCAAAGCAAGAGGAAAATCTGGGTAGAAATAATTGTGTGGAAGCAAGGTAGGAGGAAAAGCTACCCAGGTTTCTAATTCCTACCTTGCTTCCACACGATCACTTCTACTAACCTGGTTTTCCTCCTACCTAACTTCCAAACAACTGAAAATTGTGAGCGCACACAGCTCCCAAATCTGGGTAGAACACATTTTTTTATAGTGTAAACAACCTCTATTACTTCTCATGACTTAGAAGTAATATTAATTGAATCTAAATCACATTAGCCTTTTTGGCAGCAGCATCACACGACTGCCTCATGTTCAGCTTGGGATAGACTATGATCTGAAGATCCTTTCTATATGTACTACTGCCAAGCCCATAGTACATATGGAAACTTGCTCCTAGTACATATTTCCTTCTACTAGTACTACTTGCTTCTGTTGAATTTCCTTTTTACAGCCCAGTTTTCCATTCTAGTAAGTCATCTGAATTTTATTTTTGTCTTGTAAGATGTTAGCAGTCCCTACCAGTTTTGTGTAATCTACAAATTCAATGAGGATTCCTTCCATCCTTTCATCTAAGCCACTGGTTGTTGTTGTTGTTGTTGTTCTAAAGCTGTAATCAAGTTAAATTATACCCCACGTTACAGCATTTCCAAAACCCACAAGATCAGTAAAACAATTTTTAAAAAGAGATAAGATTCATCTGGCATAATTTATGCTTGACAAATCAATGCTGGCTTCTACTAACCTGTGTATGGTTATAAAAATGATTACAGATTGAGTGCTTTATATTCTGTTCTAGTATCTCCCCTTGCATTGAAGTCAGACTGACTGGCTTGAAGTTTCCTGGACCCTCCATTTCCCATTTTTTGAAGACTGGAACAACATCAGACTTCCTTCCGTGCGGTAGCACCTCACCTGTTCTCCAGGACTTTTCAAAGATGATAAACACAAGTTCTGAGAGCACATAGAATCTTAGACCTGGCAGAGCCCTTGGGAGTCAGCAAGTTATTTTAGTACCCTAGGATGCAACATATATTCAACATCCTCAGGGGCTGAATGCTGCTCCCTAAAAATCCAACAAACGTGTCAGTCTTTTATATACTTAAATCAATAAGTTCCATTAATTTCAATTGAACAAATTTCCAAACAAGGTTACTTAGGAACACCAGTCTAAGCATGCCATCCTACCCACTTTATGTTACCTCATCATTGACCCTCAAGTGCTTGCTTTTTGTTTCTTAAGGGCTAGCTGTGCAGATGGGGAGGCAGGGTCTCCCTGCAGCTGCTATTTGGCCTAGAAAGGAAGTTGTATCAACAGCAGGACCCCACTCACAGCTCATATTTTCATATTTTGTTTTCCTCTAGTGGCCCATATTTGAGAATCAAAAAACAAGCATGCAAGAGCCAATGAAATGCTTAATGTAACATGTAGCTAAGTGTGCATGTGTGTGCACACATGCACGCGAGCACACAAACACAGAGGAAATTCCACTGAACCCTGTGAGGACCCACTTTCCAGTAAATGTGCACAGACTTGGGATGCAGAAATAGTTACCTACAGATTACTGGTTAGAGGATCAAACCCCTTGAGATACCATGGACAGCATTAAAAGCACTGTCAATAGAAGCTCAACAAGAATGCATAGCTAAGCAATAGGGTCAAAAAAGGCAATGAAATACACACAAAAATCTCCCTTTTAAAAACAGCTGGAGACTTGCTCTAATAAAGGGGAAAGAATACAAACCATTGAATTAAGTCACCAGTAAAGCTAGCTAAGAAGGAATTTGAAATGCAAATAGCTGAAAACATCCCCAGAAACAAAAAGACAAAAACAACAGAAAGGGAAAACCAGCAAGCTGGCTAGAGAACTGAAACTATGAGACTGTTTTTCACCAGGATCGGGCCTTATTCTGGCGAGCCAGCACCACCTAGCCTGGCTTTTAAGCCCAGCTGTTAGCTGAGGTGAAGGGAACAAGTGCACCCTTACCCCGGCGACCTGCTTGTGTGTGCACTGGGGGCTTCATGGAGGCTGGGACGAGTCCCGGCCTCAGATCAATCTGCCCTGCTCTGCGCTGCACAGAGCAGGGCTGATTCTGTGGGAGTGTGGAGTGCACTCCTACCGAGCAACGAAGGATCGTCTGAGAGGAAGGCAAGGTAAGAGGAAAACCTGGGTAGAAGTGATTGTGTGGAAGCAAAATTGGATCAAAACCTGGGTAGCTGTGCTTCCTACCTTGTTTCCACACAATCACTTCTACCCAGATTTTTCTCTTACCATTTCTGATTGTGTGAATGACCTGTATGAGATGAAATAGATATAAAGGGATCACTTAAAAGTCCTATTCATACGTGACTCTGCCTGTGTAAAGCTGACATTGGTGGGGGATTGAGGTAGCATCTGCCCCATCCCTGAGCCTATCTGGCATTAGTGCATTACATCACATTCAAAAATTAGAGCAGAGCTTAATTCTAGTGTGTTGTGATTGTTGTGTTTATATGTGCATCTTCAGTAACGGAGAACCTTTCCTCAAACAGCTAGGCAAACTGCATGAAAATCAAAAGCATTTCTCTGACTTTTGTTCAATTTATGGATACAGCTGCGAGAGAATTGTGCAATCTCTCCAAAGGTTGGTATTGAAGGCTTCAGGGAACCTTTGCAATCTTGCGAGCAAAGGGAGCTCTGACATCTCTGAGAGCATCTGACCAGATTTGAGGCAGCTGATCCAATTATTTATTTATTTATTACATTTATGTACCGCCCCATCCAAACGGCTCTGGGCACTGAGCTATTGGATGAGTCATTTTTTCAACAGAGGTGTGGTCCTGGTAGAATCCAGCTCAAACTTGGAACTTCCAAAAGGGTGTTCTACAAGCAGGGATAGCCAAATTGGCAGCCATCAGTCTGATCTAACCCTCCAAGCTACTTCCTGGTGTCTGCAAAATTTCAATGGCTGACACCCTAACTAAATTATTCAACAGAAATCCCACTGAAATCTAAAAACAAAGAAACAAACAGAAACCATGTGTTAATCATTACTAACTTTTCCTACTAATTTCAATGGGCCTTCCACTGAATAATTTAGTCAGGATCACAGCTGCAGAATGTTTGTAACAGGTTGGTCCATAAAGAAAATAAAAATATTTTCAAGCTATAGGAAGCAGAGATATTCCATGTGTGTATGGTGCAACTCTCTTCATACCTATCTATCTAAATTTGAAGACCACCCCAAACTTCTGTCTCTGGGCAGTTTACAACATAAAGCAAATTAAGACAAAAATGAAAACTTTTAAAACAATTTAAAACCACAGTCAAGTTAAAAAGCTTGGGTGAAAAAAAATGTCTTAAAGGACTTCTTAAAAGTTGTCAGAGATGTGGAGACTCTTATTTCAGCAGGGAGCATATTCCAGAGTACTGGGGCAGCAACAGAGAAGGCTCATCCATGTGTAGCCTCCAGATGACAACAAATGATCTCAATGGGCAATGGGGCTCATGGCGAAGAAGACAATCTGTTACATGCCTCAGCTTTAAATGCCTCACATACACTCCCTAAGTGTGAAGCCCTTTGATACTAAAGAGTACCACCTTTATTACGGAGCCTAACCATGATGAGCTCAGTTGGGTTGTGGCTAAATTTACTCCAGAAAAAATGAGGAGCCATTTTGTACAATGTTCACTAACTGGATATATTAATTATACATATGTGCCAAAGCTGGAGAAGCATTGTAGACGGCTCCTCCATAAATAACATATGAAAGATCAAAAGAAAGTTGCTTTCTATTCCTTCTTCCCCGTCAGCAATTTTGTGTGTGTCTGTGTGCGTGGGCAGAATCCAGAAGTGTTGGCACCACAATGGTGGTCACAGGAGCCCCAATTCATCTGCTGATTTTTGAAAGTGCAAAATGGGGACAAATTCTCCCCAAAGTAGGAAGGGGCACTAATTATAGTCTGTCTGCATATAAGCAGAATTGTTTGGCATTGATGGAGTTACTGTTTGCAGTGTGTGAATTGAACTATTCATTACTTAGAGCTAAAGGCACTATACAGACCTGAATGATACAGTTAGAGCCTGTTTCTATGAACGCTGAAAGGCATCATCATTTTCTGACTCACACAATATGTATTTTTGACAGTTACCACCTTATTTACTTTCATGAGTAATCCCAACCGTTCCTGCAATACACAGTTTGGATAAATAGTCTAGCTCACGCATGGTACACCTTATTTGTTTATTCCATGATGTGTGAACCTCACCAAAATATAACAGAACTTCAGGCCAGTAATAAATGAAATATTAAGTTTGGGGAAATAAAGATTATATTTAATATAAAATGCTGTTCTTCTCGTGCCAGAATGAAACAGTTGCTAACACAAACCAGGTTATTTAGCAAGGACAAACCCTACTAACTGGGCAAAGAAGCACCTTTTAAAGTAGTGGCTCCCATATTTAGTAGGAGAATAACAACTGTCTGTTTTCAACCCAGTATAATGTCCCTCTCAGTAGCTGTTGCTCCTGTCACCTTTGTGTTTATTTTTAAATCGTGAACACTTTGGGGGAAGGGAACTATATTCTCATTCCTTTTGTTATGTTTATGGTTTGTAAATGTTTTGTTTCTTTTTTTCCTTTTCATTTTCAGTTATACTCGAAGGAATAAATAAATAAATTCTCACATATATTAGTGTTATCCTTGATTATGTTATATGCACTATTGTAATCTTATTGTAATAAACAGGAAATTGAAAAAAAGTAAAGCAGCATTTAAATAGTCAAAATAACAATATTTTAAATGTTTAAAAGCATAACCCGGCAAACCTGGCAAAGAGGCACCTTTTAACGTGGTGATTATCTTTATTGAGCAAGGGGAGAGTAACTGGCCCTGTCCATCCCCAGCACAGTACCTCCAGTGACTATTGCTGGTAGACATCTTATGTTTCTTTTTAGACTGTGAGCCCTTTGGGGACAGCGAGCCATCTTATTTATTTCTCTGTGCCAACCACCCTGAGCCATTTTTGGAAGGGTGATATAGAAATCGAATAAATAAATAAATAATCCAATAAACTATAGCCTAGGATTTTATTTTACATCCTCTGTTTGTTGCTTGATCTCAAGATTGTATTTAAAGAAAATTTAATTAACCACATAAAGAAAACTATACATAACTAGCTAAGTGTTTCTCAGTAGGATGGAGGGTCGCCTTGCCATAAAAGGCCTCTCCAGTGCCAAAGCTAAAAAGGAATCCACAGGGCACAGAGGCAATTTCCTCTTTGTCTTGCTAGGTCCCTGTCAACTTTGCCACAGTAGTGTCTCTTGCCCCTTTACCCTGCAGCTGTTAGGGACTGTATAGCAGGTCTGTTGCCTTCTCCTGGATGGTGCTCACTTCCTAGCTGCAGCTCTTCCTCATCCTCCCAGAATAGATCAGGGGTGGGTAGATTTAAGAAATCTAGGAGCTTTTTTTTTTTTTTTTGCCAGAGCATTTTTCACGCAGGGTTTGAAAAGCTGTTTCGCTCACATCTCCTCCGGAATGGAGGGCGTGCATTCATATATAGGGCAGATTTACCCCGAAGTCCCTACAAGCTATCAGGGAGCACTTCACACATGATCTGGGTTTTTCACTGCGCGTTAGAAAATAGCCCGATTTATATCTATGGTTGAAAAAATAAATCAACTTTTTGCATTTTTATTTCTTTTTTGACAACTTCAAGTTCGCAGTAAACCCTCAGTGAAGCCTGCAGTCTGGGAAAACTCCAGAGCCTTGGGAACTATTGCACAAAACAGCAGCTTGTGGATGTGGCAACGGCTTGTACAAAACCAGATAAGGAGATACCATTTTAAGTTGCTGTCCTTGGTGCTCCATGTGACATAATGTGTCCTACTCTCCAGAACAAAAACGGCAGCCTCTTGGGTTTATATTATATTTATTACATTTCTATGCCACCAAAATCGCAAATATCTCATGGTGGTTTTCAGTAAGATACAATCAACAGCTGTTTTATTAGATTACACAAATGATTCAGCCCCTCAAGTTCATCGAAGGAGCTTGGAGATAAGAATTATCTCCAGTGGGGGGAAACTTTCTTCTTCTTCCAGAAACCTTTACCTTCATGAGGTACCTCTCCCGTCTCACCATTTGGAGTTTTTCTCCTTGGGTAAACAACAGCTGCATGAAGCAAGCTGATTTAGACAGAGATAGTGGTAGGTAGAGGCAACCCACCCCCACCACGGGCCCAATTTGGCTTGGGGCCCCACACATGACTCACTAAGCATATCATCTGGTTCGGCCCTTTGGATTGTTAAAGCAGATGATGGGCCTGCATAGCTCAAAATATCCCCTTTCCCTTGATTTTTTAGCTCTGGAATAGCCAAACAGCTGCCTATCTTTCTTTTAACTTGGCTATACTAAGAGAAGTTTGAAAATGGTTAACGTGGGCAGGGCTGAGATTGCAAAACATGAGAACTCTTGAATTAAAGAACATGCTTAAGCTTTGCTGAACTAAAGCCATGGCAAACAAACTGTGTTCTCCTTTTTACGTCAAAGTCTCTTGATAAAATGTTCATTTTTGTGTGTGTGTGCTGGTTTTTTAAATCATTGGATAGAGTTCACTTTTACCGCAATTACCTCAAGGCTCTGGAATTACCATTCAAGCGACATCAGAAATTGAGTGTAGCCAATAGCATTCCAGAGGGGTTGCAGAACTCAGCCATACACTGTTGCTTCTCACTGTTAAGAATCATCATAACTAATTATCTTATTTATAATAAAGAATGGTCACTGTGGTGCAGATTCAATTAGTAGGCTGTGGAATTGTCTGTTAGGTTAATCAGTAACCTAACTTGTTACTAATTATTGTGTTAGATGTTAAGTTATTTTAAATATTGCTTGATTTTTAAATGTAAACCACTTTGGGTTTAGGAAAAGTGGCATATGAATTCCTTAAATAAAATATATACTTGAAAGGGTAATACAATAGGGATGTGCACAAACTGAGCTTTAAGCACTGATTTGAAGCTGAACCAGTGCATGGGGCCACCAAACCGATTTGACTAGTGGAGTGCAGTGCCAGGTGCAGTGGTGTGTGGCACTTAAAAGTGAGGAGAGCAGATCTTTACATGCAGCAGTGGTGCACCTCCCTAGCAGCCCGCACACGGAGGTGGCACTCCCCCCAGCAGCCCTCACCCAATGGCAACATGCTGCCACCCCGCTGCTGCCCTGCTGCCACTGCACACAGGCTGCTGGGGGGGTGGGGGCATGCCACTGCAGCATGAAGCTGCATGGAGTGGTGGTGGAGCAGGTAAGGATCTGCTCTCCTCACTTTTAAAGGTGCCACTTACCATGGCCCCTGAGGTCATACACCATCAGTCAAAAAGGTTTGGCTGCCCCATGAACCGGTTTGGCTTCAGTGTTCGAACCTCGATTCGTGCACATCCCTAGAATACAATAGTTCCAAAGAGGTTTAAGCAAAGTGCAAGTGGCACACAGGCCATGTGTTAACAATATGCTTGAATTTCAACTTTAGTTAACTCTCAGCACTATTAACGCATTATCAGTATTTTACAATATTTATTTATTATTATTATTATTTATTAGTCAAATCTGTACACCACCCCAAACCCTTGTCTCTGGGCAGTTAACAATAGCATAAAACAAGTTAAAATATATACAAAATCTTAAAACAATTTAACAATTTAAAAATCACCTACAAATTAAAACCTTAAAATTTTAAAGAACTGAACATTGGCTGACATGTTGCACAGTCTTATGCCTGTGTTTCCCATCATCCCGTGCTGTTGAGGGCAACTGAGCACAATCTCACAAATACTTAAAGTTGTGCACTGACACTTTGGGAATACAACTTACATTGTAAACCATTTATGTTGCACTCCCAAAGTACAGCTGTGTGACTTTAAGTATTTGTGCAATTGTGCTTTTGTACAAGATCATAAGCACTGCCATAGATGCCTGCAGCAGTGTTGGCCAATGGGGAACGCAGTTGTAAGCTTGCTCAACATATGTCCATTAAAAACAATGCTGCAGCTAGCCCCTTTTCCACAAGGGTCATAGCATGGTATGTGTATCCTCTACTATGGTATTCTTCATGCCATATCCAGTTAAAGAATCTCAAGTAATAGGGTTGTGAAAGCCCAGTGCTCAGCTCCTGTTGTAGGCATTTCTGGGTAAGACAGACTATATTCAGCAGTACCTCATATCTGTCTGAAAATTGATGAATCTTTGCATTCACATATGTGTGTTGCCTATTCTAGATGAATTTGTTGAATGCCAAAGAACTTAAGAGATATACCAATGAATACTGGCAATCATTACATCGTGTACATTCACTGGAATATATTGCAATTACTATTAAAATATTTATATAACATTCTTAATGAAAAAAGTTATCAAAGTGGTTTACCTAGAAAAAGGAAGAAGCTTTCCTGTCCTAAAGAGGTTCACAACCAAAACAAACACACACACACACACACACACACACACACACGAGACACCAGTGACAGCCACTAGGAGAGTCACTATGCTGGATGAATTGGGACAGTAGCTCTCCGCCTAATAAATGTAATAGAGCCACCAATTTATCCACTTTAGGATACATCTTTATCCAGTTAGCAGGGATAATTATCATAAAGGTTGTTCTCACGACCAGCCCTATCTGGGTAGGACAGGACTAGTCCAGCTAGGGATGGTCGTGTGAAGCCCTGGGATGGCTCCAGATCCTGCTGCTTCCCCCAGGCAGCCCTGATTGCAAACCCAGGCTTACAGTGAGGTAGGAGGACAAGTGTATGTCTGGTACTTCATTCGCTGGTCGTGTGGGTTGCTCCACAGCCAGCAGCTGCTCCCGAGCTGCTGGCAACCACTTTAATTAAAGAGCTGGTAGGAAGGAGTGGTCAGGCAGCATGGTGCATTGTGGCATACCTGGAGGCCTGGTTTCCTCCCCCCGCCCCCAATTGCTGCTTGTCTCTCTACTGCATGGATGTGGTGGCAGCAAAGCCTCGTTCAGGCTTTGGTCATGTGGGAGCAGGAAGGAAGGTTCCTGCCTTCCCTCAAGCCTCCGCCCTGCCCCCACCACTTGGTCATATGAATGACCTAATAGGTTCACAGATATCTCACCATCTGATTTAGGCAGACCCAGATAAAAGCAAAAGAAACTTAAAACAAGCATATGCTTGATAAATAGGCACTACAACATATTTATTTAGGTTGAAATATAAGAACAGTTCTTTCTGTAATTAAGCAAATGTTTCGGCGGCACTGAGATGGAAACTGGGCACTGGAGGCAAGAGCTTTTAACAAGTGGAGTTTCAAGATTTCTTCATTCCTATAGTTCTCATGATTCTCTGCAATATGAAAAACTGGTCTATCATTTTCATGATTAGCTCAGCATGGAAAACAAAAAAGTCATACAAATGGACTTCTGATAGATGAAACCACATAAGATTCCTTTTGGACTTACACAAATAAAGAAAAACAAACCAGCCATTTTAAATGTAAGAGAGCGCCTTCTTTGTCATGAACCCTGCCGCTTATGGGGAGGTTTGGTTATGGCTGCCATCAGTTCATTTGGTGGCAGTGCCGTGCTGAGCCTTCTCTAGGGCTGCCCCAGGGTTTTGGAATGTGCTCCCTGTCAGTATAAGAGCTTCTGCATCTCTGCCTTAAAAAAAATCACTTAAGACACATCTGTTTTCTTAGGTCTTTAGCTAAAACTATTTTGAAATGGGCTGGTTTTTTTTGGTTAAAACTATTTTTAAAATTAGATACTTTTAAAATTGTGTTTTTATTGAGTTTTATTTTTTTTTAAGCTGTGTTCTAGATGTTAGGCAGTTCATCAATGTAATAAATAAACAAATAAATAGAAGACTGACCCAGCACTATATATTATTTCAGGTCTTATGAAATATATTCATAAACTAGTAAATGTTACCTTGGCAGTTCCCAATCAAACACCACTTTTTGAGCCCTTTGGGGACAGGGGTCCATTCATTTATTTAATTAATTGTTTCTCTATGTAAACCACTTTAGAAACTTTTATTGAAAAGCGGTATATAAATTGTTGTTTTCGTTGTTGATTATACACAAACGGCTTGCCACGTTGGAGGCAGCTGCCATGGGGAGCATTTTCAAGTGGTCTGGTACCATTCTATGACTTCTCCACACACACTTTTCCAGGCTCTTTCATGTACACTGTCTGCACCCCTAGTCCAGTAGTTTAAATAGCTCACCTTCACATAAGTGTGCTTACAATCACAGCCCTAACATACTTATTTAGAAGTATGTTTCACAGATTTTAAAAGAAGGAAAGAAAATCTAACATCTTCCGACATGAATCAGATAAATAACATAATAATGTTTTCCAGATTGAGCACCTTTTAGGCAAAATTGCAATTTTATGCATTTTTACATATAGGTCATTTATGCACAGGCTGGATAAAAATCAATGATTTTTTTAAAATGGGGTTTTTTAAAATTCAAATCGGATTTCTTTTTATTTAAATCAGATTTTTAAAATAAAATGCTTTTTGAGGGGGAAAAAATCTATCTAAAGATCATTTTCTATTTAAGATACATTATAGTCCAAAGGTTATTCATCATGAAATAAGGATTAGTTTTGAATTATATAGCATGAGGCTGTATATATAAATTTTTTGGTAAATGAATTCCATTAATCCATTCACAATGTCATACTCTTCCAGAGGTTTCTGTAAGATTATTTTGGGCAATTTTTCTATCTAGAAGAGGACCAAAAATGAAACCTTCATCTGGTTGTAAATATTAAGATCATACCAGCAAGAATGAGTCTTTATGTAAAAAACCATGATTTAAATCTAGTCTTACTGATTAGTGATTTAAACTGATTTGATTGAAATCAAATCCACCCTGTCTATGCAGAATGTATTAATGGTGCAGACCTTAAAATAATTTGGCATAGAAGATAAATATCTCTGTGGTCTACCCAGTAACCTCATCTCCTTCTAATACTATAGAAATTGTTTTATGCATTTGGCTACTGAATCACTTGGAAAAATGCTGGGTTTTCAGAAGATGGGAATGGAGTCCTGTTCTTTCAGCATCTCAATATGGATGCTCAAAAAATACGTGGCTCCTGAAATGACATTAGGGTGCTCTTAAAAAACTAAACTAAACTAAGATGAGGCCCCATTTTTGCAATTGTATTATGGTTTACAGTGTAGGCCCCAGAAATATCTTTGAAGTTTTAGAGGTCATATTTCCAGTCAACATCACCACCTGAACATTTTACTTAAATTAAATCACTTTCAATACTTTAAAAAAACATCAAGGGCAAACGCTGCCATTTTTCAGTCAAGATTACGCACAAGGTATATAGCATATATTACATAATATCCTTCCTGAAATCAGAGCCACAAGCTAAGGCCAGTATCTTCCAAACATCACCGGTTCCTGAAACCATGCTGCCAACAACAGTTTGCTTAATTGCCAAGGAAATAATCTCATTAATCAAAGGTTTGTTGTTGGAAAATGCATTGTTCCTTTATAAACATGATAAGAGTTTCCACCGTCCTATTCTTTACCCAGAGTTCACAAATCACCAAGCAGAAACAATAATTTAAAACTGCAAACCTATGTTCACATACTTTGAAATAACTCCTGTTGAACTCAGTGAGACTTTCCGAGTAAAAATGCAGAAGACTGAGAAGTGCATGTGTAACTGAAAAAGTGGCCACACTGCACAGTCCTCCCAGTGGATGGGAGGCAAGCTGACCTTGTGGCAACAAACTTGAATTGTCCTCTTTACTAAGCAGGGTCTGCCCTGGTTTGCATTTGAATGGGAGACTACATGTGAGTGCTGTAATATAGTTCCCTTAGAGCAGGGGTGGGGAACCTTGGCCTTCCAGCTCTTTGTGGCTGGGGATGATGGGAGTTGTCGTTCAAAAACAGCTGGAGGGCCAAGGTTCCCCACCCCTGCCTTAGAGCATGGGACCACTCTGGGAAGAGCATCTGCATGCTTTACGGCAAAAGGTCCCAAGTTCCCTCCCTGGCAGCATCTCCAGGTAGGGCTGAGAGAGATTCCTGCCAGCAACCTTGGAGAAGCTGCTGACAGTCTGGGTAGACAATACTGAGCTAGATGGACCAATGGTCTGACTCAGTATAAGGCAGCTCCTATGTTCCTATGCTTATCTAGACAAGCAGAAACTCACATTAAATGTTGGCACTATGTACATTATTATGATTGACAGTCTGATATTGCTAGTTTCTTGGTCTACTCCACGCAATGCAGGTACTACACAAAAAATGAAACAAGCCAAATGCGATTAAGAAATATTGCCTTCCAATTTCAAGTGGCATGCAATTATCTCTCCTTAGACTCTTCTTAATTTTCACACTGCTGGTTGCCCTTTTACATTAATCATCTTTCTGCGTGGACTTCTAAAGATCACGTCATTTCAAAGTACACAGACCAAATTATATGGTTGGAGAGTGATCCAATATCCATTTAGCAACCACACTTTACAGAAGCAGGAGGGATAAATCAATACACCTACAGAGACTGTTCACATGCACAGACTCATATACTTTCACAAAATGACATGTCCTACACAATTATTTAAATTGCAACTAGGGGAGAAGGGAAACTGACCATGAATGAAAATAAATTTCAAAAATAAATGTCCCCAATTACTTTGTGGCCATCTGGGAGACATTCTGTAATACATGCTTGCTTCACTCCTCCCTTAGCAAGCAATTAGCACAAGAGCTCTTTAACAGCATTCTAACCCATTTTTAAAAGTCGGCACAAAGTTTGGCGTACACTGTACAGAATTAACGTAGCAAAATGGTCACATGGAGCAATGAAATCCAAGCAGTGGAGAAGACGAACATACCACGTATGGAATTTGGAAGCTTATGATTAAGCAACTGTGCAGTTCAGAACTTTGCACTATTGTGTGTTTGCCTATGGAAAACTACACTGGAATGGAATGCTGTCATTCAAACTTTGCGTTTTCTTTTAAGCATCAGTAGTAACACTGGGTAAACAGCACAATCTGAAATGGTCTTAAGGTGAAGAAAACTGACCTGAAGGCATTCTTTTGGCACAAAGTTAATTAAGAGCCTGAGGCAGCCAGTGACTCACCTTGTTGAATTTTAGTCAGAAGTTGATGGCGCGCTAGAATCCTACTTATTCTGTACGGAGAGTGTCTTGTAGTCTGATCAAATCGCAAGTACATCTCTTGGCCTTCTGTTGACACAGAATTCACACAGTAGCAGCCTGACCCTGAAGTGCTAGGCACCTGCCTAAACATCTCCGCTCCTTTCAGAGTTACCACCACAGTCTCTTGGGTGGCTGTTCCTGAATCTAATCTGAGTACTGAGAGAAGAGAGGCAAAGAAGCCCAAAGGAGCTGAAAAGAGCAAGCACTTTAAAAGAGGGGGAAAAGAGGAGTGCCAAAAGCTACAATTCAGGATTCCAACTCCCCTCACATGATCAGAAAGGACCAATCAGTCAACGTAAAGAATGTGAAAGTACACCGAGTGCCTTGAAGAGGAAAGTGAAGGCTATTCAAGCATTTGCAGTCTCGCAAAACGTTGAAAGCAAATACAAATGACATGCCTCAGAGCTGACTAAGCATTGGTGAGCTGTGATAGGAGTGTTCGAAGGAAGGGCGGAGGGAGAGAATCTCCCTGCCAAGGGATATTTCATGTTGCAACGGTCTTAAGTGAGCAGACGCTTGGAAAGTCTCTCTTCTCTCCACCCCAGGGACTCAGGTACAGTATGCCTACTTCTCTTGCCATCTCCAGAGGATATAAAGATTTCCTCCCAATTACTCAGAAGCTTGTTTTAAATGGCTAAGTGCAGAGATTCCAAATTGTGATTCAAAGCTACTATCCAGCAACAGAGCAAATGAAACTTTAGGAACACTGATAGCAATAGTAGAAGTTAAACAGGTGGTGAGCAATCCCTTAAGGCAGTGAAACAAAGGACTCTGAAACAAGAGTCCTATGAGTAAAGAAATTCATAGGACTCTTTCTAGCAAGAGTTATTTATTTTTTTGAATCACTCCTAAGATGATCCACATGCAACCTGGTCATATGAAAAGCCTTACATCCATCTAGCTTCCAACCACTATGCAAATAGGAGTAATCAACATTTTGGTTTGTCTTTTTTAGTCACAGAGGAACCCTTCATACACTGAAGTCTTTCTTACAGCATCAGCACTGGATGACATATATCTATCTATCTCTGTCTATACCTCAGCCCACAATAAGAAAACAAGATGTGTGAACCCACTCTAAAGAATTACCTAGCACCTATAGGTAGCTAAGAATTACCTAGAACCTAGAATTGCCTATAGTTTCTTAGCATTCAAACAATGTGCATCCATATTACCATTTTCTGTTTGATCCACTGTTATTTCATAGTGTCTAAAGTCCTATTCAGACATGCAGTATGAGTGTACAGATGTCCGTACACTCATACATGTTTTTGTGTGAATGACTGTAACAGCATTCATTTTAAAAGTGAACCTGGAACATAGGAACATAGGAAGCTGCCTTACACTGAGTCAAATCATTGGTTCATCTAGCTCAGGATTGTCCACAAACTGGCAGCGGCTTCTCCAAGGTTGCAGACAGGAGTCTTTCTCAGCCCTATCTTGGAGATGTCAGAGAGGGAACTTGGAACCTTCTGCATGCAAGCATGCAGGTACTCTTCCCAGAGCGGCCCCATCCCTTCAGGGGAATATCTTATAGTGCTCACACAGGTAGTCTCCCATTCAAATGAAAACCAGATACAGGCACCTCAAATGAATGATGCAGATTAGAAGCATATTGCTGTATTTATGCTTAACATGATGTGTACAGGTTGGTCCTGTGTACACTGTCCACTTGTTGAACAAGTGTTTGACAAAGCTGAATAATTTACAAAGCTGTTCATGCTGACAAAGAAATATATCACATGGCAGCAAACCCTTACAAAATATTATTTACTGTACTAAAAAAATGTCAGTTAAAAAACTAGAAAAGTGAATTTATTCAACATCACATTACTAAAACTATCTGTAAAACATCTACCAAATGCCGAGTTGCAAATGGCAATGGAGCTTCAGTCAGGGGTAATCAGGAGCTCCCACTGCTTATCCTTGAAACGACCTATTTGTCCATAGTTGTTGTGTAGTGTTGGCAGAGTGACTTTCTCAGATCCCACCAGGATAGGAGGGGACCCAGAGAGCCACTGCCAGTCAGTGAAGATAAAACTGAAGCATTCACACGCTCAGGCAAATCCAGGCTAAAGAAGCCCAGCCCGGTTTTGCCTGTGCATGTGAACCACCGGGATCACGCCCAATCCTGGTGGCGCCTTGGCGGCAAACCTGCCTCCAGAGTCACCCTCTTAACCACTCTCCTAACCCCATTTTACTGATTGTAGTGACTCACTGAGTTCACTGAGTGGGCTCACTGAGTGACATGGATCAAGGCGGGGCTCCTAGTCGGCTTTGGGGAATAGATCCCCATAATGCACTGCAGACTCACATGGTGCACTATGGGAGTTCCTGGGGGCAGGGCAATGGGTCCTGGCACCCCAACCCTCGGAGCTACCAGAAAAAGCCGGAAATCATCTGGACAGCCAAGCCGGTCGCCCAGCAACAAGAAGAGGATCGTCTGCGGGAAGGTAAGCTTTTTGAGGCTTCCTTTCCTCGACCCTTCAAGCCCTTCTCATGGATCATGAGAAAGGGCTCACTGAGTGACATGGATCAATGGTCTGACCCAGTATAAGGCAGCTTTATTATTGGCCAATTACGTTATTGCATGTGACTACTACAAGATCAATTTTAGATGGGGAAAAAACCACAACTCTGCTTGCTCAAGAATAATATTCACTTGTCAGTAATTCTCAATATTCACTTGTCAGTTAATACAGATGAAATTGCCAGTATACAGATCCCACTGGATTTGCTAAATTTGAATTAAGAGAAGTATACATATGCTTGTGCAAACAATTTCTAGAAACAGTTAAACATTTCCCCTCAAACCACCAGCATTTGAGTTTATAGATATAAACAGAAATTAATCCAATAAATCAAAGCACCAATCGTCCAGATTCACAAGGGAATTTGCTACTCCAAAATAAACACCCAGTCCTCCTCATCTAGCCTGGGAACAGTTGCACCGCAAGTGTCAAAAGGGACTGTCTTCCTAAGCACCCAGTTAGCATTCTCTAGATTCCCAGGTTTCTAGAGGGTTGTGCCAAACTGGATAAGAATCTAGCAGAAGTGCAGATCTACCCACTCCAAGCATCTGAGCAGTTCCCTCTCTCATTTCACTGAACTCCCCATCAAACCCAATAGCCCATATCTTCATTCCCCAGAACATATTTTTCTGCCCCCCAACTATCTTTTCTCCCCCATTAAAAAAGTGAGGAGTTGCTCCTCAAGCTTTCTCTTGGTCTGTACCCCTGGAAACAAGCCCTTCTGGCTGTCACAGCTGTCAGCAGAAGAGCTACAAGTTCAATGTAGGGGCTTGTATACTGGGACTAATACAAATCCAATGCTGATGGCCGACACTCCACACCAGGGTGGATTTGATTTAAATCAAACTGATTTAAATCACGATTTAAATCACGATTTAAATCACAATTTAAATCACTAGCAGGGTGGATAAAAATCAAAAAAATCGGATTTAAATCGGTTTTTTGATTTAAATCGGATTTTTTTAATCCACCCTGCTAGTGATTTAAATCGTGATTTAAATCGTGATTTAAATCAGTTTGATTTAAATCGTGATTTAAATCAGTTTGATTTAAATCAAATCCACCCTGCTCCACACACTCTCCCAATCCTGCCCATATTACTTTCCAAAGCTGGTGGCAAAGCTTTGTGTTACATTCTGCTGCTCTGATGGCTCCAAAGGTCTATATGCCACAATGAGGCAACCTAAGATGCTTATGCTTAATCCTATGAGCTGCTGGGTTCATGCAGCGGCTAACAGCATCAGACCACTGAGTCTATACACTGGTTAAATAGAACAGCGATCATTTGGTTTTCTGCCTACCATATGTGAAGACTCATTTGTAAAGGTCAAAATCATTATGTAGGATTTTTCAAATTATGAGAGTTTTCAGTGTATGATTTGCTCCATGCCTAGGGAGCTATTGTTAGACTTTGACACAAATTTCCTATTAAAAGTTGCAAAAGACCCAGAAAGACGATCACTGTTTACACTCACTCACTCATAAGACTGAACTTTGTCCCAGTAGAAATGTCTGCTGAGAGCTTTAAAATTAGTGGTAATCTTACATTTCTATGTGCAGAAATTGACTGTGGGACAGGTTTTCAAGAAGACTATATGGGCTGAAAAATATGGAGAGTTTTTCGGACAATAGATGATCATATCCTGAAATTATGATGTAGAGCTTTGAACCTGTATTTAAAAGGGGTTGTTTTCTGATTAAATAAAATTCTATTTAAATTATGCATTTTAGTTTACTAATCCACATGTAGATGGCAGGGCGGGGGAAGACACAGGAACATAGGAAGCTGCCTTATTCCGAGTCTGACCATTGGTCCATCTAGCTCAGTGTTGTCTACACAGACTGGCAGCGGCTTCTCCAAGGTTAGAATGGAATGGAAACTTTATTGCAGTCATTGACTGGATAAAATAGAACACAACAGATAGGTAGTAACCTCCAGCAGTCATGGTTCTGCCAGTACTTTCTTACAAAACACTGTTTACAATATAACAATATATAATACAATCGACACTCATGATTTTACCAATTGCTTCCTTACACAGCTTGAAATATAGCAAAATTTTGCCACCTTGATGGAAACATTAACATCCCTGTTGGACAAAAGGAGAGACACATAAAAGGCCGATGGCCTACCTGGAACCTAGACAAAACAGGTGACAAAAGTGTTAGCCGAATATCTCTATAAAACAAACAGTGAAGTAACATACGATCAATTGTCTCAACTTCTCCTAACTGACACGGGCATAACCGTTGAGCAAAAGGAATATCGAGAGAGCGACCCTCTAGGAGAGCTAAGGGCAGCGCATTCAAGCCTGCCAAGGCAAATGCCCTTCTCGATTTGGCAAGAACAAGCTCATGTAAATATTTAGCTGGTTTATGAGGGTGAGTTGCATTACCTAGGAAAAGTAAATGTCTGGCTTGGGCCCTGTCTTTCTGAGTCACTATGTCCCAAATCCGCTGCCTAATTATCTCCTTGGCTTTTAGGATCCCTAAGGAGACCAACATGGAGATACTTGGCCCGTAACTTTCTAATTTCCTCTCAACTCCCTCTTTCCATGTAGATGCAAAGTTGTCCTTCAGGACCAGAGGTGCGAGGCCTGCTTGACCAAGATTTAATTTCAAGTAATAAGAGATCTTTGCAACCCAGACATCACATGTGCTTCAATTTGTACTAATCCCAGTTCCAGCCTTAACACTGCATTGGGCGTCCATCTTGGCACCCCAATGATTGTTCTAATAAATTTGGTTTGTACAAACTCTAGGGGGTGGAAATCCTTATAACTGCTCAGCTGGGCTCCATATAGTAATTGGGTTAAACATTTCGCTTTGAAGACTTGAATTGCAGCGGGGATGTAAGCACCTCCCTTCCCGAAAAAGAATCTAATGAGCACCATTGCACTCTTTTGTGCCTCTTGTGTAACATGGAGTAGATGTGCTCTCCAATAACCATTAATTGGAAAACCACGCCTAAATACTTATAGAGCTTGACTTGTTCTATATCTTGGCCATCCATTTGCCACTTATGCTGCAAAAATTTCTTCAGGAGCACCATAATTTTGGTTTTCAGATAGGTAATTTCTAGTTCTTCCTCTCCTGTGGTGGTGTTTGTTTTTTAGACTGTGAGCCAGTGTGCCTGCTCACAAGTTTTTTTATGTCCGCTTAGTTAATTTTATATCCTGCTCAGGTTGAATCAGCAAAACCCCATTCTCAATGCACAAGCACACACACTGCCTTGATACTGCTGCCCAGAACAAAACTCATTCAGCACACAGATGAAAAAAATTAGAAATAACACTGCTGTGAGCCCTTTAGGGAGAGGAAACAATATCTATCTATCTATCTATCTATCTATCTATCTAATACACTAAGGTCGTACGTGGCCAGCCCCACCCACACAGTGCATTACCAATTGGAGGTAACAGAGTGGAAGCACCATGGTGATTGGGCAGTGGGGATTCCATATTCAGAGAAGAGGAGCAGGTAGGGGACGAGTGAGCAAGTGGCGGTGAGTGAGTGAGCAAGCAGTGGGGAGGGGGCGAGTGAGTGAGCAAGCGCAGGTAGGGGGTGAGTGTGTGAGGAGGGGGAGACTGAGTGAGTGGGGAGGGAGCAAGCATGCAGGGAGGGGGTGAATGAGTGAGTGTGCAGGGAGGGGGGGAGTGAGTGAGTGGGGAGGGGGCGAGCATGCGGAGAGGGCATGCTCACTCACATGGAGATGAGCGAGGACGGGTGAGCGAGTGGCAGGGAGGGGCTGAGTAAGAAAGTGAGCAGCGGCGAGGGGGTGAGTGAGCAAGCAAGTTGTGGTGGGCGAGTGAGCGAGCAAGCACTGGGGAGCGGGCGGCTGAGAGTGGGTGGCTGACACTAAGCAATAAAGCAGGGGCTGTGGCAGCAGGGCAAGGAGAGCAACAAAGTCCTAGTGCACAGATGCTCTGTGAGGATTCAGCTAGTTATTGTTATTAGTAAACCACTTTATGAATTTTAAATTGAAGTGTGTGTGTGTGTGTGTGTTGCTTAAAAAATTTTTAAACTGAAAAGTATATATATGCAACTGCAGCAAATACTGTTGCAAATGTGTGTTTTTTACACATGGGGAAAATGCATGTCTAAGTGGCTGTGAAACTAACATAGGAACATAGGAAGCTGCCATATACTGAGTCAGACCATTGGTCCATCTAGCTCAGTATTGTCTTCACAGACTGGCAGAGGCTTCTCCAAGGTTGCAGGCAGGAATCTCTCTCAGCCCTATCTTGGAGAAGCCAGGGAGGGAACTTGAAACCTTCTGCTCTTCCCAGAGTGGCTTCATCCCCTGAGGGGAATATCTTGCAGTGCTCACACATCATCTCCCATTCAGATGCAACCAGGGCAGACCCTGCTTAGCTATGGGAACAAGTCATGCTTGCTACCACAAGACCAGCTCTCCTCCCTAACTCTAACTAATAAACTCTCAACTCCCTTTTTCCATGTAGATGCAAAGTTGTCCTTCAGGACCAGATGTGCAAGGCCTGCTTCACCAAGATTTAATTTCAAATAATAAGAGATCTTTGCAGCCCAAACATATGCTTCAATTGGTACTAACCACAGTTCCAGCCTTATTTTATTTATTTATTTATTCGATTTTTATACTGCCCTTCCAGAAATGGCTCAGGGTGGTTTACATTTAAAAAAAAAACAATTAAAATCAATGCACAGTTACAAACAGACTATAAAACACCATAAAACAATCAACAGTTAAAAATTCAAAACAGTTTAAAACCCTGGAAAACCAGGTTACAACAGGTTAAAAACATTTACAACAATTTAAAAACCCTGGTATGCCAAGCCAAACAGATAGGTCTTGAGGGCTCTCCTGAAGGCCAATAATGAATTCAAATTACGGATTTCTGCAGGGAGTGCATTCCACAGCTCCACAGGATTTCTGCAGGAAGTGTATTCCTTAACACTGCGTTGGGCATATCTCTTGGCACTCCAAGGATTGTTCTAATAAATTTGGTTTGTACCAACTCTAGGGGGCGGAAATCCTTGTAACTGCTCAGCTGGGCTCCATATAGTAGTTGGGCTAAAAATTTCCCTTTGAAGACTTAGCAGCAGGAACGTGACCACCTCCCTTCCCATAAAAGAATCTAATGAGTGCCATTGCACTCTTCCTAGATGTGCTCTCCAATAACTATTAAATTGGAAAACCACACCCAAATAATTGTGGAGCTTGACTTGTTCTATATCTTGGCCATCAATTTGCACGTAAGCTGCACAAATTTCTTCTGAAACACCATACTCTTGGTCTTCAGATAGATAATTTCTAGTTCTTCCTCTTGGCAGTATGTAGTAAATTTTTGAAGGGCTCTGCTCACGCCTATTTCTGTAAAGGAGAGAAATGCTATGTCATCTGCATACAACAGCGCTGGAACTGGCTGCTGGCCTAATTTCGGAGAATAATAATAATTATTATTATTATTACATTTATATCCCGCTCTTCCTCCAAGGAGCCCAAAGCGGTGTACTACATACTTGAGTTTCTCTTTCACAACAACCCTGTGAAGTAGGTTAGGCTGAGAGAGTCACCCAGAGTCACCCAGCTAGTTTCATGGCTGAATGGGGATTTGAACTCGAGTCTCCCCGGTCCTAGTTCAGCATTCTAACCACTACACCACGCTGGATCTCATATGGCAGTATATGGCAGAATGGAAATCCGACTCCAATAGAATGTGCATCAATGAGTTTATATAAAAAATCAAGAGAAGGGCCAAAATGCAACCCTGTCTCACTCCTCGCTGAACAGGTATCCTCAGCAGGTACTGTATCTCACCATCAGCCAATTGTTATCATGTAACATACATATAAGGGCCAAGAGGCAATGGTCTATGGAAGAGATCTCCTCCATGGTTGCAGGCAGGAGCCTCTCCAAGCCCTATTTTGGAGATGCTAGGTATTGTACCTGGACAAGTCAGGTGTGGCAGGAAATACACAGTAGGAGTAGAACAAGCCAAAGTCACAACAAACCAGAAGCCAAGGATCAATCCAGCAGGAACAGACAAGCTCAGAGTCAAACAAGCCAGCGGTGAGAAGCCAGGGTTAGGAGCCAAGGATCAATCCAGTGGAAGCAGGCAAGGTCAGAGTCAAAAGCAAGCAAGGGGTCAGAAGCCAAGGAATTAAAAAAACAGAGAACAGGAACAATGCCAAACGCGTCTACAAACTGAGGCCTTAAGTTGCAGCCAGAGGTACAGTCCTGCCCCATCCTGGAATATCCTTGATCTTAAAGGGCCTATCTCCTTAATTCTAGGCACTGGCTCCAGCGGGGCTGGATGGAGGTTCTGGTGTGTCTGCTTCACTCCCCGAGTCTGAGGACAAACGTAGGGGAGTGTTGAGAGGATCAGCAGGGATGGAGGACACTAGTGTTGGAGGTGAAGGCCTCCTCCTCCTCCTCCAGTGTCAGATCCTGGCACATGGGGGTCAAGTTCAGGGCTAACGACTGCTTCTTCCACTGAACACTCAAGAGTCTCGGAGTTTATTTATTTTTATTTATTTTTACACTTAAATCCTGCTCTTCCGAGGAGCTCAAGTGGCTACCACAAAACCAGTTCTCAGATGTCATATTGTCCTTCACCTCAGGCAGATGTATGACTTTGCACTGCATGCCAACAGGCATCTTTATCATTTCTGTGCTCTTGAATAATACATGGTTATTTTTATCCTCACAACAACCCTGTGAGGTAGATTAGGCTGAGAGCAACGAGGGAGGGAACTTGGAACCTTCTGCATGCAAGCATGCAGATGCTCTTCCCAGAGCAGCCCTTTCCCCTTATAAGAGGAATATCTTAGTTCTCACACATGCAGTTTCCTATTCAAAAGCAAACCAGGGCAGACCCTGCTTAGCAAAAGGGACAATTTATACTTGCTACCACAAAACCAGTTCTCAGATGTCATATTGTCAGGCAGATGGATGACTTTGCACTGCATGCCAGCAGGCATCTTTATCATTTCTGTGCTCTTGAATAATAGGCTATGTTCTTTTGTTACATAGGCCAATTTGTCATGTAATCTGAAGTGTTTCTATAGGGATGGTCCTGCCACTGTGCAGAAGATTAGAGAGGATAATTTTACTTCAGGTGTCTTTCAGTCCTAATCTTTTGTCAAAAACAACTAAAGTCAACTGGAATCAACTCTAGTTGCATACAGCAGTATGTGCATATCAGTATGTCTATGTTTTCAACCCACAGCTTCAGATAAGAGTCCAACTTATACACAGAAGGAGGAATAATCTCTTGTGTAGGCTGTACAAAAGGCTAGGAAAAATATGGAGGGTCATCCAGTATTTACTATAGGGCCATGGCCAGTTAATAACAACAACAACAACAACTGATAGGCATTTAGCGCACAATATGCCTGATCTGACAGTCATCGAGAAGAATCAGGTTCTGATAATTGATATTACAATCCCAGGGGATAGATAAGGCGACGAAAAACAATTGAAGAAAATAACTAAATACAAGGACCTTCAGATTGAAACTGAGTGGCTTTGGAAAAAGAAAACAATAGTGGTGCCAATCACTGTTGGTGCCCTTGGTGCATTACCAAAAGAACACCTTGGGCATCAATAAAATTACAACACATCAACTACAGAAGACCACACTACTCGGGACAGCACCGATACTACAACAGTATCTTTAATTTTGCTTTAGTTATCCTAGACCCTTGGAAATAACCCAATAATTAAAGTACCAAATCTAGTCAACAACATCTAGTAGACTGTGTATAAATATCACCACCATCATCATTTTATTAATATAAACTATGTTAGCTGCCCCATAACAAATTGTTCTCTGGGCAGCTCACAACACAACTTTAAAACATCCAATAAAAACACACAAAACATCAAATCACAGCACATCCTTCCCTCAACATTTTTAAACCTTTTTTAAAAAAAAAAAAATTAAAAATCAATTTTTAAAAGCCCGACTCAACAGAAAGAACTTCATCTGGTGTCTAAAGGCACTGAATATCTTTGTGTGGTAGAGAAGAAGGCCTATGCCTCTCCCTTCCACTATGCACTAAAGTGATTAATGTGCGATATGGGCACTCCACACAGACGCTTTATATGTATGAAAGTCTAATGCCTATGATTTCCTTCCCCACCATCTATTTTTGAGAGGGTGCAAATTATGCAGCTATGTGTATGGATTTCTATGTAGATCACTAGTATCGCAGGACAGGTTACATGATGCACATTGTGGAGGGGAGGGGCACACAACCACTTCACCATACAATTACAACCTCTCAGATAAGTGTCCATAACATGCCACTAAATCATTGCATGTTGATATAGAAGTTTAAATGGCTAGCATGACCTTCCTTCGAATATACCAGTTACTACTCCAAACACTAAATCCCACAGTTCATGCTGTATGGTTTTGTCTCTTGTTACAGAAGTAGCAGCTGAACTGAGCAAGCCCTCTACTGATAATATTAAAGTATTGATGCTAAACTATATGTGTGTAGGGAGGCCGCTTAGTTCAGTATCATTTCATGTGACTGTCACCTCTTTACAATTTTTTTTAGTTTTTTTTCATGGAATCTACCTATTTCTGTGAAACACCTTGGGCCATATATCCACCGCATGAAAGATGTTTCATTAGTTCAAGTTGTCATGATTATATTACAAAATTAATTAATATCCCGGAGCATATTCAATAGGCTGCTTCGTAGTTTTAATGGACTTGTGCTTTTGCTTAAGTTTTCTGAAAACGCTGATAGGATCAAAGCATTTCTGTGCTCCTTACAAAGACTTCATAGAATTTTTAACACTACTTTCCATCCATTTAATATGCAAATTTAAGAAGGCTCCTGGGTCCAGAGATAGATAGCAAACCTCCCATCCATTCCTGACATCGGTGCTGGACCATGGATTGAATGATTTCAGGCTGTTTGCATCAAAAATTTCCCCTTCTGCCACTGTTTCCCCAGTGATTTTCATTAAGAGGTGTCAAGTGCAACAGCTCTTCTAAAGAGGTGACCCAACAAATTCCTGTGATGGGAAGTGATTGGCAACTCCAGAATTAAGCTTGTTCCCATCTCGCCATGTAATAAAATTACAACCAGCATTGTTAAAGCATATTGTTATAATAAAACCTAAAAAGAATTCATACTACACATTTAGCTAAAAATTGTAAAAACAAAACAAAACAAAACAAAAAACACCCAACTGATGCTCAAAACAAAACAGATGATCAGTATTTTATTTTTTATTACGGAAACTATTTTACACTGTAGTTTATGGAACTCACACTGTGCCTCTTTTAATACTATTTCCTTGCTCTTTGTTACACTAACTTATTGTGCCTCCTATACAATCAGTTACCATTTTATGACATGACCCTGCATTTCAGAGGCTAACATTAAAGAAATTATTTTACATATAAAATATGTAATAGGAGAGGAGAGCTGGTCTTGTGGTAGCAAGCATGAAAGGTCCCCTTAGCTAAGCAGTTGCATATGAATGGGAGACTAGAAGTGTGAGCACTGTGAGAGATTCCACTGAGGGATGGAGCCGCTCTGGGAAGAGTATCTGGGTTCCAAGTTCCCTCCCTGGCTTTTCCAAGATAGGGCTGAGAGAGATTCCTGCCTGCAACCCTGGAGAAGCCGCTGGCAGTCTGTGAAGACAATACTGAGCTAGATAAACCAAGGGTCTGACTCAGTATATGGCAGCTTCCTATGTTCCTATGTAACCAGTGGTCCGGTTACGATCTGGTGGTGACCCTGGACCGGGATTTCTCTGTGGCTGCCCCAAGGCTTTGGAATATGCTTCCTGCTGAAATAAGAGCATCTCCTTCTCTGTTTATTTTCAGGAAGACCCTCAAGGCTTTCCTGTTCTTGCACGCTTTTAATTAGAATTAATTTTAATAATTTAAAAAAACTTGTTTTAATAACTATTTTATTCTATCTCTATATTTCTTTCTCCTAGGTGTACCTGTCGCTAATCGCCCATGTGTGGCAGCTCTCGCAAGAGCAGCTGCCTGGGAGATAGCGACGGAGATTGGGAGACAATGGTGGCAATGGCAGGCCGGGCCGGCTGCCGGGGAGACGATGGAGGAAGCAGCAGCGGGCCAAGCTGGCTGCCGGGAACAGGAGGTGGTGGCATGCCAGCCTGGCCCAGCTGCCAGGAGGAGGAGGAGGCGGGAGGAGGTGGTGGCTGGCTTTCCGGCAAGCCAGAAAGCATGGGGGCGGGGGAGCGGATAGTCAGTGGGCCAGAAAGCTGGGCATGCCGGGGGGGGGGGCAGTGGTAGTGGGTGGGCCGGCCAGAGGCGCAGATGGTCTGTGCCCAGTCCAGCTAGTTCTTTTTATTGTGTCATGTATTTTAATCAGTGACTTTTAAATATTTTAAATTTTGTACACTGCCTAGAGATGTACATATCAGGCAGTATAAAAATATGATAAATATAATAAGATGAGTGTAATCAGCAAATATATGACATTAGCATCACTAACAGGCAATGGTTTAGAGCAGGAAGCCCCAGAAGTCAGTGTGGCACTGAGATGCAGTCATGTTCAGCAACAAGCAATCATTCTGAAGTCTCTTGCTTCTTATCCTTTCGCATTAATGCTGTGATTTTCAAGCTTGTATCTGCAGTCATGAGGACAAGAAGCTTATGTTTTCTTCCCCCTTGTGGAGGGGGAAGGGTAAAAAGCTGAATCTCAGTTTCACAAAGTTTTATTTATTTTAAGTATTTATATCCTTATAAATTACCCAGGGGCATAGGATTGATCATGATGTCCAAACTGACAGAAACACAGGAGCATAGGAAGCTCCTCCTACCAGGGGCGTAGCAAAGTTGGAGTGGGCCCAGAGACAAGATTTTAAAATGGTCCCCCCTCACTAAAGCTCAGCTCATGAAGTAAAGAAATCTTAAATGAGGCTGAAATATATATATATATATATATATATATATATATATATATATATATATATATATAAAAATAAATAAACTTATGTGCCACAATAGAACATCATCCTAAATTATTTTTTTTAAGGTTTTGTAAACTGTGGACGATGCAAGTCATTTAATGGTACTGCCTCTGGGGGCCCCCCAAGGCAGTGGGCCCCCAGACAACTGTCTCTCCTTGCCCTATTATAGTTACACCCCTGAAATTACCCGTATTACCCTATTCTATATCCTTTTGGTTATGAATGGGGCCAAAGTTCAGTGGTAGAGCATCTGCTTTGCATGCAGAAAGTACAACATTCAATCTCTGGCGTCTTGAGGTAGGGCAGGGAAAGACTCCTGCATGAAACTCTGGAGAGTCCATGCAAGACAGTGTAGATGTTGATAATCCTGAGCTAGACTGCAGGGAGACATGATAGAGGTCTATAAAATCATGCATGGTGTGCAGAAAGAGGATAGAGAGAAATTCTTCTCCCTCTCACATAACACTAGAACCAGGGGTCATCCCATGAAATTGATTGCCGGGAAATCTAAGACCAACAAACGGAAGTACTTTTTCACACAACGCATAATCAACTTGTGGAATTCTCTGCAATGAGATGTGGTGACAGCCAACAATCTGGATGGCTTTAAGAAGGGTTTGGATAACTTCATGGAGGAGAGGTCTATCATTGGCTACTAGTTGGAGGTCTGTAGGCCACCTCCAGCCTCAAAGGCAGGATGCCTCTGAGTACCAGTTGCAGGGGAGTAACAGCAGGAGAGAGGGCATGCCCTCAACTCCTGCCTGTGGCTTCCAGAAGTATCTGGTGGGCCAGTGTGCGAAACAGGATGCTAGACTAGATGGGCCTTGGGCCTGATCCAGCAGGGCTGTTCTTATGTTCTTATGTAGATAGACCAATAGTCTGACTCAGTATAAGCCAGCCTCCTATTTTCTTATTTTATTATAATAATGATGAAGTGGCTTACAAAAGTTAAGACATAACACAATCCAATAAAATCAGAACACCACTTAAAACCATCTAAAATGCCACTGAACAGCAATATTTGAAACAGCAGCTATAAAACATCAACCATCAGTGGAGTTAAAAGCTTGTAGGAATAATAATGTTTTCACATGTGGTGAGAAACTAACAAGAAAGGAGCAAGGCAATTTCTAGAATTTGGGTGCAACACAACCACAGAGAAGGCTCTCTCCTGTGCCCTAACCATATAAACCTCAGTTCTTGGTGGGCTGCAAAAAAAAAAAAAAGGACCTCTCCAGCATCTCTTAGCATTTGGGCTGGTTCATATGGAGATGCTCATAAGAGCCAGTGGGTCACACAAGAATGACTCAGTAGCTACCTAAATATTGCCCCCTTTCCTGATCTATACTTGCCAGGCCTGATACTTTCATAACAGACAAGAGCCCAAAGAGCAGAGGAAAAACCACACAGAATCCTGATACCTGTGAACAAGTCAAGGGCTAGCCAAGTGTCAAGTCTAACACAACAGGCTAGTCTAAAACTGAAAGGCACAACTGTCAATCCAAATTCAGAATCAGGCTAGCTGTCAATTACAGACCAAGCAGGAAAAAGAAGCACAAGCGTGAAGCCACGGTTTTTTATTTCCCTATGTAAGGTGTCTGGGTCCAAGTAAGATAGAACACAGCATTGCTTTATGACCTTTTGCACAGCATTGTAACACAAGAGGGCTAGAAAAGGTCCAGACAATGCCAAATCTTTATCCAATGGTTGTTTCCATACTTATTATACATTTCCATGATATGTAAAATAAAAATACTACTTTTTACGGTCTGAAAAATGATTTTTCGATGCTGAAACAAATGTTTCATTTTTAACAAATTACTATAAATGTCTGAGCTAGGATTAGTGTGGATTTCACAAGTATTTGTATTTAGTCTACTTCCCCAAGTGTTTCTAAGAATGCTGGTTGGCCAAGAATGCATATGGTTTATGTGGCATATAATGTGGAAAATTTTTGTTTTACTGCAAACAAGAGTCCTTATAAAAACAGTTTATTTAGATGAATGTGAGATATTTTCCTTTTTCTGTCTTCTTCCCTCCCTCCCTCCCTCCTCTTGTCTTGTCTCGTCGAATTGCTGGCAGAATTCATGTTTGATCTTATGGCTATTCAGTACATAGCAGGAAGTATGTGCTTAAACAATAATACATTGGGATGACCACCATCTTTACCATGGAACAATAACGTTTGTGGTCTCCCCTCTTGAGAAAGCATGAACTTCTCCCATGCTAGAAAAAAAGTAGGAATGGTGGCTGATATTCCAGGCAGCCCTCCATTGACTTGGAGCTCCTGCGGAACTTCAAACTGCTTCCGGGAAGCAGCACAGAGCTTCTTTCCATTGGAAACAATGGAAGGAGCTCTGTGCTGCCACTCGGAAGCGGTTTGAAGCCACTCAGCAGTAGCTCTGTCGCTAGACTATCAAGGCGTCACCAGAACTTCTGCAGAAGCACCGGTGGATCCCTATAGTTGACAGAGGGGTACCAGTCAGTATTTCTAACCATGTGAAAAAATAACATTTTAACATGTGTAGTGCACTTTACTGCAATGTCATTATTCAGTCATGGGAAGAGGAGTGGCCTTTTTCCAGCACAACCACTGGCAAAGGATGTCCATGTGTCAAGAGCTGCTGGTGGTAGAGCTGGGGACTGATGGTGCTGTACACAGCTACCTCAAATGGTGAGCAAATGGAGCTACAGGATGGAGACTCTCCCTATGTAATAAAGGATTCACTTGGAATGGAATGACTCTCTCCACCAAGGGTGGTCATGGTTCTTCTCAACAGGAAGAGCTATAAAGGCCTCCACTTCAGGTTGGGACTTTGCTTGGGCAATGCTAGTTTTTCCTGGCTCAACTGGTTCATTGCTTCTGGCCCCTTTCCTCTGGCTTGGAGGCTGTCTATGGCTCAGGTCTGAGCTAAGTATCTCCATGGGAGATGCAAGATGGAATGTGGGCTGGAGGGAAAGAGGAGATAATATATGGGTCTGTATAGCTGGCATATAAAAGCTCACACTTTTTTTTTTTTTTTAAAGCAGCATCTACAAATCCACTTGCCAGCGACAAGCAGGATGCCCAGTACCACACAGAGCTCTTCCCCAGAGGTCTCTTTTCTCTTGCCATTTTTGAGAAACAGCCGCAATCCTTCCTGAGCAGTAGGAGAAGGCTCCCACTGTTTCTTACCACCTCCATATCCCAGTGCAAATTAGAGAAGACTCACTTATCTCCTAAGCCCTCTGCCTGTGTGCCAGAAAAGGATCTGATGGAAGCAAGGTAGTAACCACACGTAATGGCTGGCCAGTGAGTTCAGCCTAAATTTGTGGGTTCCTGGCAAGGAAGATGCAAACACTGCAAGGAGGAAAATGCAAATGGAAGTTGCCAACAGGAGCAGGATGGAGGCTGCAGAGGGAGATACCATGAAGCAGAATGGCTGAGGAGGCCACTGCTCTCAGGAGTTCAGATAAGGTTTTACCGGAGGAAGAGGAGGACATGGGTCCTAATCCCCTCCCCTTACATCTAAGAACAAGCTCTGAGATTCCTCTGTGTGGGTGTCTGCTGTTGCCATTCTATACATCTTTTCTCAGCAGGGAGATTTGAAGAAAATCTAAAGAAGTTTTTAAACTCCTAATTCTAAATGTTGTTTTTCCATTTCCCCCCCACATAGATGTTCTTGGAAGTAACAATCTTCCTGTCTTGATTCTCCTGAACTCTGGATTTTATTTATGGCAGGACAAAGTCTTTATAGAGGACTTGAGTTCAGTGGAGAGGCAGAAAGAAAAGGCATAATAAAGCTCTTAAAACACAACAAAGCTTTGAAAGCAAGAGAGATATGGATGTGTTTGAGAAGCAAGACAGCTGCTATGTAAACTGTCTCACAAGGAGCTTGTGAAAAGAATATTGCCATGCAAGGGATTTTTATGTGCAAGAGTAAAACTCAAAGTCACCCCGTTCAATCCTCAGATCAGCAAAGAGCCTTCAAAATTATGCATCCACTCCGCCATCCTTCTGTTTCTAACATCAGGGGATTATCCACTTGCATTTTAAGAACGGCAGGTTTAGAGGATAATGATGCCATACAATATTTCTCCTGATATTAAAAGCATTAATGACCTGACCAAGTCCTGATATTAAAAGCATTAATGACCTGACCAAATGGAATCAGAGCTTTGTTTTTTAGAAAAGGGATTTGTACTGACATGTCAGCTTGGAATCAGAGAGTGTTGTTTATAGGCCCAGGAGGGAGGAACAACAGCAATGACCATGGCTGCCTATTACAACACACAACTTGAAGATCAACAATGAATCAGAAAGTGCAATCCAGTTTTACTCGGAAATGCAGAAACCTAGTGAACACTCTGACATCTCTTATATAATTGCTTTACGCAGAAAGCCTGCCTTTATAACTGACCTCTATTGTTTTGTTCAATCAGAGGGAGATTGGACGAGTGTATTTTAGTGCTGCTGTTTTTATTTTTGGAAGTGTTTTCATCTCTTATAGTAATATTTTTTTTGGGGGGGTTGTGTTTTCGAAAAATGTGTTTGCCGTTTAGAACTATCTGGAAAAGGCCAGATATACATTCCAGAGATAAATAAAATAATGGGATTAAATTATTTTAAATAGTTGACACATTGCACAAAGCAATGCAGTCAGTTTGGAACTGCCCACACCACTGTGGGTCTTGAGAGCAATGCCTATAGTTTTGCAGATCAGGCTTAATCTATTATTACTTAAAATTGGACTTAAACGAGGATACCTAAGAACAATTGTTTCAAACACTTGTGCCAACTCTCTGTCCTAAAAGGGTGATCTGGGCATTAGCATATTGAACCATAGGAGAGCATTCCTATGCATAAAACCTTTCTAAACTAAAATGCAGTCCAGCGTGAGTACCAGGGAAACAGGCCAGTTTCCACCAGTCCAGTCTTGCTTTATTTGAATGGTTTCTAGCTACAAATACTCTCCTCCATCCTCCCTAAGGTTGCCCATTATATTTTTCCAGAACATTAAACAACCCTCTTGTCTTTCCATGTTCTGAACAATGAAGCACACATCCCACTTCTGGACATTCTGCAGTGATGCAGTGCTTGATTGTGTGTGTTGAACACAAAGGAAAGTGAATACTTCTTAAACTGACTTGCCCACCCTCTGCTGAAGACACATCAGCATCAGTGGCGGGCAGTGTTCTATTTTTTTTTAATCTGTGTGCAGAATGGGTTTTGTTCTGGGTGGCAGTCAGTGTTCTCTCTAATTTGTTTAATCTGTATGCAGAATTAATTTTGTTCTGGATGGCAGTATCAAGGCAGTGTGTATGCGCGTGCTTGCAGAGTGGAACCTTCCTGATTCTACCTGAGCGAGATCTATAATTAACTGAGTGGACATCAAAACACTTGTGAGTGCATGCACGTGTGCACTCCTTAGAGGGAACACTGGTGGTGGGTGCAACCATCATCTACAGTATTAGCAGAACAGATATTTCATTGTCAAAGGATAAATGGAAGGATGTAGAAATCACCATCCAAAGTCAGTGATAAACCAGTTTTTCTTAAGCCCAAACTGGGAAGCCACTTTATTATAGTATTTATTTTTAAAGCTCACTTTTCTTTTGAATAAAACTCAGAACAGCTAAGAGACATAATTAAAAACTGCGGCAGAGCGCAACAGAGCGGAAACTGAGGCTTGTTAAGTTCATTGAAAAAAAGTTACTAGGATTTATTACTTAACTATTGCCAAATCATAAACAACAGTCCTACTCTGAGTGAAAGATCATCCTAACAGAAAAACAAGTCTCAAGTATCCAGTAAGAAATACAAACTGACTAATCAGTCTACAGAACTGATGATTGACACGAACATTCTAAATTCTACCACAAGCCTATATTCAGATATATACGTCAGTAGCAAGATATATCAGTAGCAAGAACAAAGACATGTATATAGACATAAATCCCAACATTCCTCTTTTCACCATCTTGTTCCTTAGTTTATAAGCCCAATTACTGTACCATCCACAGATGTTATTTATTGTTGGATTTTGAAACTGTTCCCTGATTAATGGCTTTGTCAGTATGTCTGCAACCATTTCTTCTGAAGCAAAATATTTTATATCAATAATATGTTTCTCTTGTAATTCTCTTACAAAATGATATTTCATATCAATAAGTTTACTTCTCTGTGTAATGTTCTCACTTTCTGACAGAATAATATAACTTTGATTGTCTTCATACATTGTAGCAGGCTTCAATACAACTACTCGAAATTTTTCTTTTTTCTTTAGTTATTTAGTGCATTTATTAACTGCCTGACTTCCTTAGACTCAAGGGCTTGCTCTCAAGCCAGACCAGGCCCGATTGGGCTTGAGGCTGAGCTGAACCCGCTGAGCCCGTTTTTTAAAAAAATTTAAAATGGTGGACTTACCTCCATTGTGTGACTTAAGGGGTGCTGCTGAAGCCTCAGTGGGGTCTACTGAGGCTCCCCTCACCCCCCAGGCCTCCCCCCCCCAGTCTCCAATGGCTGTTCCAGGCCTCTGTGCACTGGCAGCAGCCATTTTGGAGGCCATCATGCATGTGCACTGGCCATCTGTGTGGCTGGATGAACTGGCTACGCAGATGGCCAGTGTGCAAAATGGCCGCCATCAGCGCACAGAGGCCCAGAACAACCATTGGAGACCGGGGGGGGGGTGGTGGAGGAGACCTCAGCATACACTCCTGTGGCTGCGGCAGCACCCCCGAAGCCCCACAATGGTGGTAAGTCCATTTTTTTTAACTTAAAAAAAATTATTTTTGTTCTCCCTCTCCCCCAAAGTCAGGCCCGAACCAGTTTGGACTCAAACCAGACCAGTCCCGGCCCTAGTACGCACAGAACTGGACCGGACCTGGTTTGGGTCGGGTCTAGTTTTACTTGAACCAATCCAGTTTTTCCAGGTTTGTGCATACCCTTATAAAGAGATGTGCCCCATGGCTTGCATGCTTGCAGCATCCCATGCCTGCTGCTCAATTCCACTCAATAATAATAACAACAACAACAACAACAACAACAACTCTGCGACAATATCTATAACAATTGACAATAAAATTCAGCCATCCCAGGTCCTTGGGAAGGACTCGATGTCTGGATAAAACAAACCAGTCAATAACACCTGTCTGACTGTGTAAACAAGAAATAATAATAATAGTCTAATAATTCTTCCAGTACAAAGGACAGACCAAGAGTATTTAGCCGCATCTTTACTTTAAATGACCAACTTCTATAGTTTATATATCACTCAGTATCTCTACAGCTGGATGCATCTTTGTAGACCTGAAAGTAGATGTTTCTTGTTCATAAACTTCTTCTTGTTGCCTATTTGTTTATTTCCAGCACTCTGGGCCTGTAACCCCATACAGAGGAGCGTAAAAGAGCAGAAACTGAGGCTTGTTACCTTTCTTGAACAAAATTACTAAGGTTTATTATTTAACTTTTACCAAATCACAAACAACAGTCCTACTCTAAGTGAAAGATCACCCTAACAGAAAAATAACAATCTCAAGTGTCCACAAAGAAATACAAACTGACCAGTCTTCAGAACTGATTATTGATAGGAACATTCTAAACTGTACCACAAACCTATACAATACAAAAACAATATCAAAACAATCAAACAGCAAATAAGCAACAATAACAAAACCATAAAAACAAAACTTAAGCAGAAGAAAGCAAGCAAAGGCCCGCCAGCATTGGTTGCTATTTAGAACCCCTTTAATTAACCCCTGCTAACTGAGCAAAGGGTCACCTTAAGTGGTGCAGTGGAGGAATGCTTGACTAATAAGCAAAAGGTTGCTGGTTCAAATCCATGCTGGTACTGTATCAGGCAGCAGCAATGTAGGAAGATGCTGAAAGGCATCATCTCATACTCTGCAGGGGGAGGCAATGGTAAACCCCTCCTGTATTCTACCAAAGAAAACCACAGGGCTTTGTGGGTGCCAGGAGTTGAAATCGACTTGATGGCACACTTCGCCTTTACTTTAATTGAGCAAAGAGGCACCTCTTAAAGTGGTTAATCTCTTATATTTAGCAGAGGGAAAACTATCCCATTCAACCCCAGTACAGCAGCCCCCAGTGGTTTTTGCTGGTGCCTGCCTTATCTTTCTTTTAGATTGCGAGCCCTTTCGGGGTAGGGAGCCATCTTGGTTTTATTTATTTATTATTTCTATGAAAACCACTTTGAGAAAAAGCGCGCGCGCGCGCACACACACACACACACACAATACATACCTAAGCCAAGGGTATATATAAGTTTGTACCTAAGCCTAGGGACCAAGGATAGATTGGGACTACTGTTGGTGTACAGATCACCCTGTTGCTCAATGAAGTCCCTAACGGAACTGATGGACCTGGTTGCAGGGTTGGCATTGGAGTCATCCATACTGTTGGTGATGGGAGATTTCAATGTTCACTATGGGACCAGGTTGTCATGAATGGCTCAGGAGTTCATAGCGACCACAACAACTATGGGCCGATACCACGTGGTCTCTGGACTGACACGTGTTGCTGGTCACATGTTCAATTTGGTCTTTTACTCTGATCAGGTTGGTGTTCTGTGGGTGGGGACTCCTGTTATTACCCCATTGTCATGGTTAAGGTACCACAACCCACCTTTTTATGGATGTAGGACCCATTGGGGCTGATGTGGTGAGGTAGATGACGAGAGCGCAAATGGAGACCCAACTCAAATCAGACAGGTTACACCAAAGAACACAGCTGAAGATCTATGCTCTGGCAATACATGCAGTGAAGAAGCAATTCTTTTCTGCGTGCATTGCATCCACGAGTTCACATCCAGCAGAGTTCTCTAGGGTTGTGAGAGGGTTAATACAAGCTTGAATCCCTTGAATCCAAATTTGGAGCCATTGATTACCCACTGTGATGCTTTTTGTGATTTTTTTGGACAAAAACTGGATGATCTCCACTAAGGTATTGACAGAGGGCATGTGACTCTGCTGATCCTTTTGGATGTCTCGGCAGCTTTCAGAACCATCAACCATGATATCATTGCCTGAGGGAAGTGGAATTAGGTGGCACTGTTTTATAGTGGTTCTGTTCCTACCTCTTGGATAGATTCCAGATGGTGTCCCTTGGAGTCTGTTGCTCTGCAAAGAGAGAGTTACTGTATGGAGTTCTACAAGGCTCCATACTGTTTCCAATGCTCTTCAACATCTACATGAAACCACTGGGAGAGATCATCAGGAGATATGGTGCAGGGTGTTATCAATATTCATTCATTCATTCATTCATTCAATTTATATACCACCCTTCCTAAAGTGGCTCAGGGTAGTTTACATTAAAATCAAACACACATATTAAAGCAATTAAAATTAAAAACAAATATTTAAACCAAATTAAAACTCATTAAAATTAAAACAAATATTAAAACCCAGGCTGAAAAGATGGGTCTTTAAGGCTGTCCTGAAGACCAATGCTGATTACACCCAAATCTATTTCTCCCTATCAACTTCATCAGGAAATGGCAGAACATCCCCAAATACCTGCCTGGAGGTAGTAATGGGCTGGATGAGGGATAACAAACTGAAGTTGGACCTAAACAAGACCGAGGTGCTGAATGTGGGGGAGTCAAGACCTGAAAGATGGCAGAGAAACCTCCTGTTCTTGATGGTGATGACACCACTCTGATACCTGAGAATGAGGATAATCCACAAGCTCTAGCAATGAAAGTGAAGGAGCACAGTGAAAAAATGGGACTATGACTAAATGTCACGAAGACTAAACTAATGATAATGGATACAGCAATCAGTCTCAGAACTGATAATGAAGACATTGAAGTGGTGGATAGCTTCTGCCTTTTAGGATCGACCATCAACTGTCAAGGATCTAGCAGCCAAGAAATATGCCACAGACTAGCACTTAGTAGGGTTGCAATGAAAGCCTTGGAAAGGATATTTAGATGCCGTGATGCGTCTATACCTACAAAGATTAGAATCGTTTGGACAATGGTTTCCCTGTGACACTCTTTGGATGCGAAAGCTGGACTTGAAGAAGCAAGGCAGAAAAAGTACTGACGCTTTTGAACTTTGGTGCTAGAGAAGACTTTTGAGGATGCCATAGACAGCCAGGAAAACAAACAAATGGATCACAGAACAAACAATTCCAGAATTTTCACTAGAGGCCCACATAACCAGGCTCAAACTATCGTACTTGGAACACATTATGTGAAAACCCAGCTCCCTCGAGAAGTCCATAATGCTGGAAAAGGTTGCGACCAGCAGCAAGGTAGATGGACTTGATTATGACAGCAATGAATGCACTAATGAGAGACCTTAAAGGCCAAGTTGAAGACCAATCATCTTGGAGCGAATCTATCGATGTGGTTGCTAAGATCAACTTGACAGCATTTAATCAATCAATAAGTAGTAGAACTGCAACTTTCACTTTCTAAAGTCAGCTGCAGAAAGATAGGGAGCTGTCTACCGGACCTAACATTGTCAATCAATACAGAATGGAAGGGAGGTTTCAGGTCTCATTAAGAATGACATAACTAGGCTGGGAAGCATAATACATCCATTATTTTTGCGAATGAGCAATGCATTTGACTGCTACTTGACCAATGTTTGTCAAACTCACATAATGCTTGCCCTGTAAGTTCCATATTTTCTAAATGTTGATAATCCACTCTATTCTGCATAGGCCAGACCTCACTTGGAATAGTGGCTTGCCATCCAAAGTAGACTAACAGGTGGTGCTAATCCCCCCACAATGATATGGACTTGCAGAAAAGCACAGGTGGTCTTGCATAAGGGCACAAATACTTCCTTACGAATACAACGAAAATTTATATACCGCTTTTCAACCAAAGTTCCTAAAGCAGTTTACATAGATATAAATAAACAAATAAAATGGCTCCCTGGCCCCAAAAGGCTCACAATCTAAAAAAGAAACATAAGATAGACACCAATAACAACCACTGGAGGGATGCTGTGCTGGGGATGGATAGGCCAGTTGCTCTCCCCCTGCTAAATAAAGAATTCACCTGCACTCACCTCCAGGAACTCACCTGCGCTCCGGAAGTGCTTCTTAGACCAGAAACACACAGAAAGATGTCGCCGAGGTCAAGTGACCTGTTTCCAGTCTAAGGCATGCTTCCAGAGCATGGGCTCAAAGTATTTGTGCTCTTGTGCAAAAGCGCAATACCACCTGCAGGCTTCACTGTGAGCAGCACAGGGAGATTAGCTGTAGATCTCAGTCAATGTATTTGGTTCTGTGCACCATATTTTATCCAACTAGAATGGATCCGGAGGAAAGTGACAAAGATGGTAAGAAAATCAAGTCCTATGAGGAACGATTATTCAAGGAGCTAGGTACATTTAACTTGGAGGAGGCTAAGATGAGATACAATCACCATCTTCAGATATCTAAATGTCTGTCATATGATAGAAGGGTAGGACTGGAATTCATGGGTTGAAATTACAAGGAAGCAGATTCGGGCTAGACAGCAGGAGGAAAGTCCTAACTGTAAGAGCTGTTAGACCAGGTAAGTGTCTGCCTTGCACTGTGCTGAATTTTACTTCATTAGAGGTTTGGCAGCTGGAAGGCCATCACTCAGGGATGCTGTGTAGTATACTCCTGCACTAAGCAGGCAGTTGACTAGAACCAGGGGTGTTGCTACAGCTGTACAAGGTGGGACCAGTGTCTATGGGAGGATGCTGTGTAGGGAGTAGGAGATATTATTTGTATAGGAAGAGAAAATGGGCATGCTGAGAATGTTTTGTTTTTCACCATGTTGTAATTGTTCTTACGAAGCAAAGACGTGGAGGCAGAGGAGGAGAAGGCAGGGGCCCATGTTCACTTCTTGTCTCAGAGCCCACTCCAACCTTGATACGTCCCTGACCAGAAATCCTCTATAGCTGTGGTTCCCAAACTGGGAGCCTCCAGATGTTGCTGAACTACAACTTCCATCAGCCCCAGCTACAATTTATTTAGTTAAGCAACATCTGGAGGCTCCCAGTTTGGGAACCACTGCTCTACAGGGTAGCTTCCAACTCTAAAGTTCTCTGATTCTATGAGGTGCTGGGTTGGAAATCAATAAATACAAACTTAAAAACTAGGGATAAAAACTTAATAAAATTAAATAATAATAATAGTACAACTTTATTTGTTAGCTACCCCATAACAAATTGTTCTCTATAACTGATAAATGCTGATAACTATAACTGATAACTCTATAACTGATAACTGCTTGCTCTCTTCTATGGAGGTCTGACTCTATTTCCGAGCCTTCTATGGAAGTCCAACTCTCGTGAACATTTATTTAGTACAGTGGAGTAGCCATGTTAACTCTATTGCAGCAAAGAGTTTTGTGGCACCTTAAAAACTAAGAGTCTTGTGGCTTTCATGACTAGAGCCCACTCCATCAGATGTATGATATGAATCTTAAGTTGGCAGGTATCTATTCTATTTTATTTTTAAAATGTGTATCCTGCTCTTGACAAAAGCATCCCAAAGAGGCTGATAAGATTAAAAACAACCAAACCAATATAGATAAATACTGCAATAAAACAGCCAAAAAGATCATAAATGAGAAAACCAGCATAAAAAAATCACAACACATCAAATAAGATCCAGACCATCAGCAAAAATAAAAGACAACCCATATCAAGCCAAACAACATGAGCTTTACCCATGAGCCAGATTATGGTCTGGCTCCTGATGGTATAAAGTTTCAGGGCCTAACAAGAACTGTCCACAAACGTGATACACATGGGAACATATACAGCGGGTGAAATAGGCACCATGGGGTCTGATGGTAATGAAATGCAAGAGGTACCAGTCCTCTTCACAAGTTCTTTCTGAAGCATAAGAACTTGAGACAACTCTGCGAGATCAGGCCAAAGCCTGCCTGGTCCACATGCTGCCTCATGGCTTCAGCATGAAAGAGTCTGTCCTGACATCACTCAAGGACATGACGACGTAACTGTGGCACATCCTTTATTCACACAAGATGGGCGATAATCCAAACCACACTTCCACACATGCTAGAAAACCCTCTTTAAACAGAGAGGCTATTCAGATGATCACCTCTCACATGAGTAAAGGATGCAATGTGATTGCATCAGCAGATCCTTGGGTGATGTCAGGTCAGCATTCATGCCATAGCTCTGCCGTTATCATGAGTAGGGGGCAGTGTTCCTTTGAACTGGCCCTTTCTCCCTTATGTTCTGCTGCTTTCTCAATGCAGCTGAGGATGGCCAGTGGCCACTGTTGCAGACATAGGCCAGGAATGGATGGACTTTGGTCTAATCCACCAAGACGATAATTACTATCTACAGTACACTGTTCCATACTCTAGATGTTCACATCTCACTGGCCCAGATGCAGGCTGAGGGTCATTAACTGCCACTAGACACGAGGGAGATGCCAGCAATGGCTACTGGAAAAGGAACCATGCTGGAACGAATAGGGACAGTTGCTCTCACCTTGCTGTATTATAAAAGAACTACCACCTGAAAAGTGCCTCTTTGCCTGATTAGCAAGAATAGAAAGTATACACCAAATGTTGGAGTGCGCATCAAAACATGGTGTGTACACTAAAGAACATTGCAAAAAGAAGAAGCTGCTCAGTTGTGGTGTTATGCACATATCAGAATTTACAATAACATAGGAACATAGGAAGCTGCCATATTCTGAGTCAGACCATAGGTCCATCTAGCTCAGTATTGTCTACACAGACTGGCATCGGCTTCTCCAAGGTTGCATGCAGGAATCTCTCTCAGCCCTATCTTGGAGATGCCAGGAAAGGAACTTGGAACCTAGATGCTCTTCCCAGAGCAGCTACATTCCCTGAGGGGAAGATCTCATAGTGCTCACACATGAAGTCTCCCATTCATATGCAACCAGGGTGGACCCTGCTTTGCTAAGGGAACAAGTCATGCTTGCTACCACAAGACCAGGTCTCCTCTCTTCTCTCAATAAGACAATGGCCAGCATGTTGCACAGTATTACACCAGTGCTTCCGATTGGCCCATACTGCTGCAGGCATCTAAGGAAGCACCAGCAATCTTGCGCAAGACCACAAATACTTAAAATTGCATACCAGCACTTCAGGAGCACAACTTCTACTGTTTCCATTGGGAGTTCCATTCTTCAAGTGTGGGTACACAACTTTAAGTTTTGCGCACTTGTTCAAGTACACTGGCACCTTTCTTAGATGCCTGCAGAGTGTAGGTTGATCAGAAATGCCCGCTTAAGTCTGTGCAAAATGACAGCTGCTTAAATTAGAGCTTTCCCCTATATTACTGTTGTTTCTGCATGGGCAGCAGGCTAGAGAAAAGTGATGGTTTAAGACATGAATTCTGCCATCAAAAAACGATTTCCTTGTCATTGCCTCTTTATGCAGTTCCCAGAAACTCTCTTAACACCTTCTGTTTATTGCACAACCTTGTTCTTATTCACAGCACCTGTGCATTAACAGAGGGAGTTATTCTGGAGACAGGCTCTCTGTGTCGCTTGGGCAGTGATTTCTACAGAGGAAGATGATTGAATATGCCAGAGGGGGGAAGAAAGAGGAAAAACAGCTGCTGAAAAGGCCTATTGTATTACATTTGAAGACTCACCTCTGCTGCAGCTTGTTCCAATAACAGAAAGTTGGTTGTACAAAGCAGGACTGATAACTGACCATTTGAGGTATTCCTTCTCTGTGCTTTGAGTGAACACCTTCATCATTTAAGACATGTCCTTCTAAAGCTGCCTTCTCTAATTTGATTGAGGCAACTTCAAATACAAATCTGAGGATACATACTCAGTTTGGAAATAGGCACTGCAAAATATTCATAAATGGAGGTTGTGAACAGTTCACAGCCTGTCAGAATCCATCTGTCTGGACCTATTAACTTGTGCATATTCAGCTGTGGCCTTCCCAATGTTCAACATAGGGGATGCTTTGCTTTATTATAAATGCAATAATTATAGAATTGATTTCATTTTGTGGCAGAGCAGAAATCTATTTTCAGAATGGCTTCAAAAAAAGTATTAACTGAGAATGAGGCACTATTTGTCCCTCAAAGTAACCCAGATTTGAGGAAAACCTTGCAATAAATTAGCAAGTATTTGATATGTTACTATCATGCTGTTAATCAAATGATAACAAAGCAGCTTATAGGAAATAGATACAAAAGGCTTACAGTGAATGAAAGTGTTGGGGAAACGGGCAGAGAGCCCTATTTTTTACAACTGATGTTATATTTATCAAAAGCACTTAAACATTCTTCATAAACTTTGATGAGCCCCTTGCTCTAAAGCACAGCACAGATATGACACTTAATGCTAACCATAGTGTGTTGCTTCATCCTTATGATGCCAGATGTAAACTGACACACAATGACACTAACACGTTAGTGGCGGACTAACTTGCGTTAGCTGGCCGTGTAGATGGCGGTGGGGGACTCTGAAAAAGAAACATTGGTCCTACCTGTGAAGGATTCCTTTTCGCAGTGTCTGATTTAATCCTAAAGAGTGGGTGTATTCCAGATCATGCCTCAGAGACAGGAAGATGTTTTCAGAGTTGTAGCTCATATCCGGTAGTTAGGTAGGTGTTACCCAATTCCCTAGTTCTGGACCACTGAGCCAGGTCTCCGCAAAGCGGAAGAAGGAAACTTAGTCCCAGAAAAGAGTGAGAGCAAAAAAATATTCAGATAGAAGAGACAAGTCAGAGTGACAGATAATCATGGTCAAAAAATGTGCAGCAGGTGAATCAAAGGATAGGACCTGCCAACTCCGGGAGTCACCGCCTCCCACAACTGCTCCCAGATCCACCCTAAGAGGGTCTGCGGGAGGGCCGAATTAAATAAGACACTGCAAAAAAGTGTCCCTTCATAGGTAGGACCAATGTTTCTTTTTCCACAGTTGTGTGATTTAATCCTAGAGAGTGAGACATGCCCAAGCCTGATAAGAACCCTGGTGGGGGAAGGCAGACAATCAGATCATCTGATGGAGAACGGTGCATTCCATAGAAGCCTGATCTGAATGGAACGAAGCTACCTTGTAATGCTTGATGAATGGGGGACAGAAGACCATGTGGCTGCCTTACAAATGACCTGAAGTGGCATGTTGGTTGAAAAGGCCGCCAAAGTGCTGGCACTCCAGGTAAAGTGTGCAGTGATGCCCCCTGGGACCGGAAGATGAAGAGACTGGTAAACCAGACAGATGGTGGCCTTGATATCCATTTCGCTAATGTGGACTTCAACATCTTATGGCCCAGGGAATTTGGATGAAAAGAGATGAAGAGTGTGTCCGAGCTATGATGAGGGCTGGTGCGCTTCAGGTATATACGGAGGGTCCTGCGCATGTCAAGGGTGTGTCAAAGTCTCTCCTTGTGATGAGCAGGTTTCGGGCAAAAAGATGGGAGGACCACCTCCTGCGACCTGTGGAAGGAGGAATTGACCTTCGGAATGAAGGTCAGAAAGAGACGGAGGATCACCTCATCTTCATTGAACGTGCAGAGCTCTTTGTGCGCCGACAGGGCCCCTAGTTCTGATATTCGCCAACCAGACATCACAGCCACCAGGAAAAACACTTTATATGAGAGGATCTTCAGAGGTATGGACGAAAGGGGTTCGAAGCGAGGTCGAGTGAGGGCATTAAGTACCTTGTTGAAGTCCCAGGAAGGGAACCTATGAACCGGGGGAGGAGCTAGGTTAACTGCCCCTCAGAGAAAATGACTCAGGTGAGGATGTAGAAGCTGGGAGCCCTAAATGGACAGGTCTAGCACTGACACCAGGGCCGAAACCTACCTGCGCAGTGTTTTGAGTTGGAGGCCCATCCCTAGGCCTTCCTACAAGAACGAGAGGATTTCAGGGATGTCCGCCGTGATCGGAGACAGATGTTTCCTGTGTGCCCACCTAGAGAAGGCTAACCAGATAGATTCTATTAGTTGATGGTCCTCTGAATGCCAAGATGGTATCCTGTACTGCCTTAGAGTAACCAGCGCATCTCAGGTGGGAGCGCTCAACCTCCACACGCACAGTTGGAGCCATTCTGGGTCCGGGTGGAGCAGAGGCCCCTGATGCAGCAGGTACTGGTGTTGGGAAGAGGCCACGGGTCCGTGATGGATAGAGATACGAGGTCCAAGAACCACGGTCTCCTGGGCCATCGCGAAGCAATCAGGATCAAGTCTACTCCTTCTAGGAGCATCTTCTGAAGAATCTGCCTATGATGGCGGTAGGTGGGAAGGCATACAGGAGACCTGAGGGCCAAGGGGCCATGAGAGTGTCGATATCCTCAGCTAGCAGGCAGTGGAATCTAGTGAAGAACCTGGGCCTCTGGTGATTGGACTGGAAGGCAAAGAGGTCCCCGACTGGGACTCCAAAGACCCCCATGATCTGACGGAATACCTCCTGGTGTAAGGTCCACTCCGCTGGGTCCACCGTCCGGCGAGCCAGTCTGCTTCCAGGTTGGTTATGCCACTAAGGTGTTCGGCCACAATGGAGGCGAGATGCTTCTCTGCCCCGGTGAGCAGGAATGTTGCTTCTTTCATCATGGATCAGGACCTGGTGCCACCCTGATTTGTGACATATGCCTTTGTGGCCATGTTGTCTGTGCGGACTAACACATGCTGGCCCCGGAGGAGTGGAAGAAATTGGACAAGGGAGAGTCGGATGGCCCGTATCTCCAACAGATTGATGTTCAAAAACTTCTCCTCGGGAGACCAGGTTCCTTCAGCAAACTGCTGCTGACAATGACCTCCCCAATAGGTCAGGCTTGCATCCACGGTCACTGTAGTCCTGGGGGGGGGGGAGGGAGACGAGAATGGTAGGCCCCGTCGGATGGCTGGAGAGACCCACTAGGGAAGAGACTATAGGACCTCCAAGGGGACCCTGATCCTTGTGTGGGTCTTGGTGGCAAATTGCTCCTGAAAGGGGAGGAGTAGCCACTGCAGAGGATGGGAGTGCCATTGTGCCCAAGGGGTTGATTCCAGGCAGGAGATCATTGAGCCCAGAAGCTGTGCCAGGAAGGCGACATCTGTATGCTGTCTGGTCAGAAGAGTGAGGATTAGGGCTGCCATCTTGAGGCAACGTACCTCTGACAACATAATTAACATAATCAACACCTGATGAGTGTCGAATTCAATTCCCGTGTTATAGTGACTATGAATCATAAGATTCCAGGAGCTGGATGGTCTTCTGAACGTCTTGGCCAGCTTGATAGAGAGAGGGGGAGCGAATCAGCAAATCGTCCAAATAGAGATGCACATGGAGGGCCTCTAGCCACATCCTGGCAATGAGGGCCACCATGACCTTGGTGAATACCCTTCGAGCTGAAGACAGCCCGAAGGGCATTGCTTTGTATTGAAAGTGACGGTTGAGGAACTGGAACTGAAGGAACTTGCGGAAGTCCAGATGTATGGGTATGTGGAGGTAGGCCACAAATCCATAGCAACAAATCTATGGATGCTAGGAACTTTCCTTCTGCCTCCTTGATGGTGTGGAGGGATTACATCCTGAAGGGCCTCTTTCGGACAAAGAGGTTTAGGCTCTTGAGAACCAAGACCGCCCTCCAAGAGTCGTCCTTTTTTGTCACTAGAAAGAGCAGAGAATACACTCTTTGGAATTGCTCCTCCGTAGGGACCAGTTCGACGGCATGTATCTGGAACAGGTGTTGAATCGCTTGACACATCCACTGCATTTTCATCGGATTCCTGGAGGATGACGTGGGAGTGTAAGAGATGTTGAGTAGGGTGGAGAATTCCAAATGGAGGCCTCGGGTGACAGTGTTGAGCATCCATGTGTCTGTAGTCGATTGGCTCCAAGCTGTTGAAAAGAAACAGAGCCAGCCTCCAACGGGCAAGGAGTCATTGTTTCCTGCCCTGAGCAAATACGGACCTGGATGGTTGTCTGGATGACTGGTTTCTGTTGTTCCCCCTGAAGCGCTGCTGCTGACTTGCTGTTGCCAGGGGGCTCTGTAGTTGCCGCCAAATTGGCGGGTGTCTCTATAGGAGTAGTAAGAGTATCTCTGATAGGACCTGTAGGGGTGAAAAGTGTTTTGAGCAAATCTGCCTGGCAAATAAAGACATTTTGAACAAGAAAAATGTACTTGAGATAATAAAACAAGTATGAACAACTAATGTGTATATATATATCCTCCTGTAATAACACATGTTACATTGAATATTAGTAAGGCATCTTGGAATGAAAAACATCCTGAGTATTGTTCAATACCAGAAACCCACACACCCCTTTGCACTATGCATTCCCATCAGCTTATATTTGGCTTCCAGATGTCAAGGAAAACATGTCTAAGATAATAAATCTATATACATTCTTGTGTTTCCTCGCCTCCACCCCCAATTGAGATCTGGAGCTCACTTGCTTGGAAGTGATGTCTATTAAAGTCTATGGAGCTTCCATGTAAATGTGTTTATGTTTGCTGGGTAAACTACCAACTCCCAGTGGGGTATGGGAGTTCTATGAGACTGAGGCTATTCCCACGATCGCTCAAAAGCGGGCTAAGGGAGCACAGCCTGCTTTTTTTTTGATTGTGTACTGCAACGGGAGCCACGCAGCTCCCAGCAGCTAGCCATGATAAATCCCCCTCCCCTTAAATGAGGTTAATGGAGTGATCACTAAGCCCGCTCTCCCTGTACAACCCTGTCAGGCACTTCACACGTGTGAAGTGCCTCTATGTGTGAGTCACTCGACAGCCCCAATCAAAATTATTTATTTACTTATTTATTTTATATACCACCTGATTCCAAAGACTCTAGGCAGTTTACAAAAAAATAGGGATAAGGCAGCCCAAAGCACTAAAGGAAAGAAGGAATGATGACTGGGTGGGAAACCAACACAGGTGTGTTCCAAATACAAGATTACCACTGGTAGGCCCCAAAGGCTACAGAGAACACAGCAAATATATGAATAATTATCAACAATCATAGAGATATATATGAAAGCCTGGAAACATGACAGAGACACTTCTGCAAAAGATGTCCCAATATGAGCCCTTTGAACATATGTACATGTGTTATAGAACTGTTGTCAACGTTTGGTCTTTACCCCACTAGCAATTCTGGCATCACTGATACTACCACCAGTTATGATAGTCTATGCCCACTATGAGTAGGCTGATACTGTATGTATATTTTCCATTTTAAAATATGTGTTCACAAACATGAACCACATATAGCTGGTAATTTATAATAACTCAGGATAGAGCAGTGGTGACAGGGAGAATTATGACCAATCTTACAATATAATCAATGTGTAATTTTCCCATACCAAATAAATTGTCCCAAAATATAAAAAATAGAAAAGGTCTCAGTTCTTACTGGGAATGTCATGTATTTCAATTAGTAATCCAAAAACCTTTTGTTTAAAATGAGTTAAGCTGCCCATCGTAACATTCACGCCATATAAGCTGTAAAGACTTTGTACAGTCTGGTATACAACGATGGCTTCAGTTTGCTATATGACAGAAATTAGACTCCACCCACCCACACTTTGCCTTGGTCTTTCAGTTGGACATTGGGCTGGGGAGGGATGCATCTAAGCAGACATTTAACAAGTGCAGTTTCTCTAATCACTTCCGAGAGATGCCCCTGATGGATTTCTGCCTAATGCATCTCTGATCAAGGCAAAGTGTGGGTGCATGCAGCCTATTTATACAGCCATCATCATATACCAGACTATACAAATTATTTACAGCATATATGGCACGGAAGTTAAGATGGGCACCTTAACTTGCAATTTCCATTCCTTTTACGGTAATAGTGAAAATGTAAAGCAGCTTAACTCATTTTAACCTGAAGGTTTTTGGATTACTGAATTTCCTGGTGTTTTAAAAAAGGAAATATGATTTGACACTTTGGGGAGGAGCTTACCCAAACTACAAGGTAAAACTTCCTGATGTTGAACACCAAAAACATTGTAAAACCTTCAACTAAGATAAAGTCGCATCCCCCGTGAGAGGAGAGCTGGTCTTGTGGTAGCAAGCATGACTTGTCCCCATAGCTAAGCAGGGTCTGCCCTGGTTGCATATGAATGGGGGACTTGATGTGTGAGCACTGCAAGATATTCCCCTCAGGGAATGAAGCCACTCTGGGAAGAGCAAAAGGTTTCAAGTTCCCTCCCTGGCTTCTCCAAGATAGGGCTGAGAGAGGTTCCTGCCTGCAACCTTGGAGAAGTCGCTGCCAGTCTGTGAAGACAATACTGAGCTAGATAGACCAATGGTCAGACTCAGTATATGGCAGTTTCCTATGTTCCTATGTTCCCTGACACCTGAAAAAACCCAAGTATATGAAATTAGTGGATTCAGTAATAGTGACAGTGTGGTCCCACCTCATGATTATTTAGCTGTGAATAAGGACACAAGAAGCAAGTAATATGTGTTCACCTTAAATGTGTACTTCATTTTTTCCTTTTTCTTATCATACAAACACCTCCCAGTGATAATTAAAAACAAATGCTTTAACAACCATGTCGAAAACTACAGATTATCTTCCCAGAAATTTCCCATAAGCCTCATAGTTCTCCTGTTTGGTTTAATTTCCTTCAGGAGGCTTTAATCAGCAAAACAGTGTAAAAGCTGTACACAAGTGACGTAGCCATTCACATACACAGAGGGACAACCCTCATCCATTCCAGCACATTCTTCATCCCGGCAAGCTGATATCCCCTGCTGGATGCCCCACCCTCAGGGCTCAAGTGGCTTCTGGGCAAGTGCAGAGTCCACATATGTGCAGAGGCCATCTGAGCTGGCGGGGCAGGGGCAGATTTGGACAGCTGGCAGGGAACGCCATCTTGCAGGAGCGAGGCACGTGCCTGAATGGGTGAGGGGCATGCACCAGAACGGAGTGTGGGAGCATTCCCTGCCCGCTCTCCCACCCTCAGGGCTCAAATGGCCTCTGCGCATTAATTTGGATGTTTCAGAATCTCCCTTGTCAATTTGCTTGATAATTAGTACCTACTTTGGTATCCAGAATAGGTTTTTTTTAATAAGGAAAGGAAAGATTGTGCCATTGAGTCAGTGTCGACTCCTGGCGACCACAGAGCCATGTGGTTTTCTTGGTAGAATATAGGAATGGTTTACCATTGCCTTCCTCCTGCGCAATATGAGATGATGCCTTTGCCGTTGTGAGCATCCACCTCCAGCACCTTCCTATATTGCTACTGCCCCATATTTACTAGGCACAGTCTGGGAAGCACACTGGCAGGGATTCAAATAACAGCCTCTTGCTCCCTAGGCAAGCTGCTTCCCCACTGGGCCACCACAGCCAGTAGGGAACAAAATTTCTTCCTCCTGCAGTTTAAACTGGGAATAGTTAAGGACAGCTGGTTCCAGCCCATGAACAGGCCTGTACAATTTGAATCACCAAGTTAGCAGCCCTCAAGTGACACATTATAATGGCCTTCCATTATGATGGAAGTGCTTGAGGAACTCCATTGTTTTTTAAGTCCCAGGTAGCCAGGGAAATCTGGTGGTTTATCTTAGGTCATCACAGATGACGGGAGGGTGCATTTGACTTGGGAGTAGGGATATGCACAAATCGATTTTTTTGATTCAATTTGTGCCCCAAACAAATCAACCCTGTTTTGTTTTGTGTACAAATCTATCTCCCACAAATCACCTCAGATTCTGTATTTGTTTTGATTTGATTTGGATTGATTCAAACCACTTAACAAGGTCCTAGTGGCACTGAATTTGGGTGGTAGGTAGGTCCCCATGGGTGCCACCTACCACCGAAATTTCAAGGGAGTGGGATACTTGCTTGATTTTTAATGAACTGTTTTAGTTTTTACTGATTTTGAACATTTCCACCATAGGAAATAATGGGGATTCCACTTTGCCATATCCTAACCTTAACACGGATTTCCAGCTTTCATTAAAAAAAAAAAAAAAAAGCTAAGCTCTAGCCCTTGTAGAATTGGGAGTTATGCAGCAAATTGTGCAGTCATTATTTTTCAAGTGTTTGGATCCTTTGGTGTATAATAACTTTTCCGCATAATGAATCCCTATGAGAATTCATTATACACCTTCGTTTCTTCTGTCCATTTTGACTATCACTGGACAGTGCCAACTGTCAACTCCCATGTGTCAACTACACCCCCCCACCCCCCACACTGGGGTACTCAGTTTACTTTTTAGGTATTTAAGTTTTTAGATTCTTTTGTGTCTTCATTACACACCTTCATTTCTTCTGTTCATTTTGACCCCACTGCTTTGCAGGTGGGGGTGGGGAATTAGTGGCGTACGATGTGCCAACTACCCCCCAACCCAAAAGCTGCTGGGTACTCAGTTTATATTTTAGGAATGTTTGAGGTGTTTAGACTCTTTGGTGTGTAATGAATCCTCATAGGGATTCATTATGAGGAAAGGCTATTAGACACCAAAGAGCCTAAACACTTGGGAAACAAATCCTAGAACATAAACTGAGTAGCACCCCACTGCCTTGCAGGTGGGAGATGGGTATAGTTGGCACATGGCAGTTGACAGTTGGCACTGTCATGAGAGGAGAGCTGGTCTTATTTTATTTTATTTATTTATTAGAAACATTTAATATACCGCCCGCTCCAAAGACTCCAGACAGTGCACAAAACAACGCAACATTAAAAATTACATTCTAAATTAGAAACTACAGTAAGTAACAAAAAACAAATAGGTAAACTACAGAGCAAAAGCCTGCCGAAAATGAAAAGTCTTCAACAGAGATTTGAAGATCAGTATGGAAGGGGCTAAACAAATCTGGAGGGGAAGAGAGTTCCAAAGAAGTGCGGCTGCAACTGAAAGGCTCTTTTGCGGGTCCGAGAGCCCCGAACCCCACAAGGCTTTGAAGGTGAGAACCAGGACCTTAAAATGAACTCAGAAGCAAATAGGCAACCAGTGTAATGACTGCAGGAGAGGAGTTTCCCTGTCATATTTTCTGGCACCCATGAGGAGGCGAGCCACTGCATTCTGGACCCACTGTAGCTTCCCGATCATCCTCAAAGGTAACCCTAGATAGCGAGCGTTACAATCATCTAAGTGGGAGATAACAAGGGCGTGGGTCACTGTCATTAATGCCTGCCGGTCAAGGTAAGGGCGTAATTGGCGAACCAGACGAAGCAAGCATGACTTGTCTCCTTAGCTAAGCAGGGTCCACCCTAGCTACAAATGAATGGGAGACTAGAGGTGTGAGCACTGGAAGATCTTCCCCTCAGGGGATGGAGCGGCTCTGGGAAGAGCATCAGAAGGTTCCAAGTTCTCTCCCTGGCATCTCCAAGATAAGGCTGAGAGAGATTCCTGCCTGCAAACTTAGAGAAGCTGCTGCCAGTCTGTGAAGACAATACTGAGCTAGATAGACCAATGGTCTGACTCAGTATATGGCAGCTTCCTATGTTCCACTGTCCAAAAGACAGTCAAAATGAACATAAGAAGTGAAGATTTGTAATAAATCCTCATAGGGATTAATTGAGGGAAAATTATTATACACCAAAGAATCTAAACACTTGAAAAATAGTGACCACACATTTTGCTCCATAACTCCACTTCTACAAGGGCTAGAGCTTAGCCTTATTTTTGAAATAAAAGCTGGGAATCTGGGGGAATTAATAGGAGGGATCCAAATCTCAAATCGATTCGAATCAGGCGCGATTCAATTTGAATCCGAATCTAGCCAATGGACCACAGGGGTGATTTGTTTTGTAACCAAATCACCTGAACCAGCTAGAGTTGGGTACAAATCAATTTGTATCCTAATCAATTTGCACATCCCTACTTGGGAGGCTACAAGTTGTGCAGGAGAGTACAAACGAAGATTCTTTTCACAGGCTGAAATTATAATCATGATCTGCCCTGCATTGCACAGATTTTTGCCTCACCATGCCTCATTACAAACCTTTATGGTCTTCCTTGCCTTTACTCAGAACTCTCCTCAGGATCTTTCATGGAATGTAGATTCAATAAGTGGGTACTGTGCAACTTTTTCTTTCATTCATTGTTCGGGAAGAGTTGCTCATTGCGTCATGTATATAAGTATCTGTGGCATTTTATTAATCATTGACCTTTTGGTGATCAGGACTATTTTGATAGGACTGAACCTCCCACAGAAATCCTCTGGCTGTCCGCATAAACAATCTTTTTTCTTCCCAGAAACACAGAAGGTTGTATAATGAGACTCTTTCAGAAGATCTCTCGGGGGGGGGGGTGTCTATTTTTTCCATGTTGTGATGGGAAATTCACACATTAAATTTCCATTGAAGTTAATCAGAGTGAGTCTCCTAACTCTCTAGATAAAAGAGGGAAACGGACAATGATATCTTACGTTTACTTCCTGGAGATGTGGATTTAATTGAGTATGGTATGTAGGAGGGTATGCATGCAAAGTTCATGAAGATAAATAGCATGTTCTGAGAACAAAGTTTCCATGTTCCCTTTTGAAAATAGGCTCTACAATGAAATATTGTTTGAACATAACTTTGAATTGTTTAGCTGATTCTATACTTGGGTTCATCCATTTCATCTGAATTTACTGAAGAGTCTTGATCAAGAAACAATAATAATGTTCCACTTAGCTTAAACAGAAACTAAAGCAAATCATATAGACAGACTGTCATGAATGCACGGCACTAAAGGTGTACCTATAAATGTCTATTGATCTACTACTTGTAAATCTAGGCTTTCATTTGTTCAGTGCCTAACTTTGGTCCATGCATTGACTAAGATTGTTTTTAAAACTGTGAACTTTTCATTCCTATTAGAATTGCTCCTCACAAGCCTGAAACGAGCATTAAAAAACTACAGAATGCACTCCCTGTGGAGATAAGAGACTCCCCATCTCTGGCAACTTTTAAAAAGGCACTGAAGATGCATTTATTCACCCTGGCTTTTAATTAGATCTATGGTTCTAAAAAAAGGGTGTGTGTGTGTGTCTTTTTTTTTAAAAAAATACTGGGTTTTAAATATTTTAATGTTTTTAATGTTTTAAATTATTTTAATTGTTAAGTGATTTTATGTTTTAAATTTTAATTGTAAACTGCCCCGAGAAACAAGATTTGGGTGGTATAGAAATGTAATAAATAAATAAATCCTATAAAACTGTGTTGTAACAATAACAGTATTACTGTAAGCTGCCCCGAAGAGTTGTGACCCACCCTGAACAGTATTGCACTGGAGGGGTGGGATATAAATATTTTTAAATAAATAAATATTGTAACTTGCTGAAGGTGAATTTGCTAATTTTTAAAATCATCCCTACCTCTCAGCTCTCACATCTTCTTAAACTCCTGCCTGTGACTTTCGCTCCTCCAGTTCCACCACCCAAAACCTTTTGAAGGTCTCCTGCTCCCTCAAATGTGCTCTCCCCTTTCTCACTTGATACCCCTTATGTCTGGAACTTCCTCCTGGAACACTTGTGTGATGCCTCCTCTTTTCTTCCCATCAAATCCCTTCTTAAAGCCCAACTTAAGCCATTACCTCTTTGGCACAAGAAGCCCACAGAGCTTACTATAACTAAGCCTAAATAAAATATTATTCCCCTGTCTATCCCATTTCCATTCCCTTCACCTGTTTTCCTCATATTATTATTATTATTATTATTATTATTATTATTACATTTATATCCCGCTCTTCCACCAAGGAGCCCAGAGTGGTGTACTACATACTTGAGTTTCTCCTCACAACAACCCTGTGAAGTAGGTTAGGCTGAGAGAGAAGTGACTGGCCCAGAGTCACCCAGCTAGTTTCATGGCTGAATGGGGATTTGAACTCGGGTCTCCCTGGTCCTAGTCCAGCACTCTAACCACTATACCACGCTGGCTCTTCTACAGTCAATATCTTGACTGTAAGCCCCCTGGGGCAGGGACCAGTCCTCTTTCTTCGCAAAGCACTGTGTACACAGATAGCACCATGTACATGGATGGATGTAAATAAATAAAACCATAATATTATTTATTTTAACAATTTAAATCAAATTTGTGATTTTTGAGAAAATAGTGCAATGTTTCTATTTTTCTAATCAGAAGGCAGTTTCGCCACTTACCATTAAACACTGCAGCTCTTTGCCATTGGAAGAGCCAAGGGTTCTGCTCAGCTCATTCACAATGCCAACAGTGGTAAGTGCCTTTTTTAGAAGCAACTAATGTGATTAGGATACACAGAGTCTCCTGTAACCAAATTCTGTATTCCTTTGCTAGCATAAGAATATTTTGGGACCAGTACAGATAAGCACCCTGACTGGCCCTCTTAATCATGTCAGGTGCAGAAGGGGGCACACATCTCTTCTCCACTCAGCATACTGCCCCACTGTCACCTAATCGAAGTAGCATTTAATCTGTACACTGAGTGAGGGTTCAGAAGAATCACATCATGTGATTAGGTAGTAGTGGAATGGTCCACCAGGTGGCAGTGGAACATGTGCATCCATGCTCCTCCTGCACATGAGCAGGGTGGACGTATAATTTGATCCAGTTCTTGACGTAGGGCTAACAATTTCTTATATTATCAGGTAGTTTGAAAACCCTGTCCGAATAGAATTCAAGAGACCCCTTAAAACCTAACCCCATTCAAACCAAGCAAAGCCCTACTCATTGCAGACGATTCTAATATCCAAGCAATAATACATACTAGCTGAAGATACTACACAGAGCATCTGTGCCTCTAGTTCTCTTCTTGACTTTCCTCTCGCCCTCCCTAGCACCACATTCTTCTCGCTCTCCCTGCCCGATGGCCGCCGCTTGGCTGTTCTCCTGGCCAGCAGTTTCTTTTCTCCCACCCACACATCCCCATTGCTATCCGGGAGCTGCTCACGAACTCTCATGAGAGCTGCCAGGTATGGGATTAGCAATGCGTACACCTAAGAGAAATATATATTAAAAAGATAGTGTTCTTCTGTTTTTAACACCTTGGCTTTTGTTTTACTTCATCAAGTGATCAGAATCAAAGCAAAGTGCAAAGCAATCTCAGAAATCAATTCCAGTTTTAAACTTTAGGACAGGTGCTAGGTTGGGTGGGGATTCTGGAGGAAAAACCAAAACATGACACCAGGAGGTAGACCACAGCTCAATCCATCAAGTGTTTACAGCAGGGTTGGCCAACCTGAGGCCCTCCAGGTATTGTTGAACTACAGCTCCCATAATTCCTGGCTACTGGCCATTAGGGCTGGGGATGATAGGAGATGTAATCCAACAACTGCTATACAGCCTCAGATTGGTTATTGGTTTACAAAATGCAATCTAACAGGGACAAATGGATATTCAAGACTTGGCCAGAAAGAAGAGTTGTTGGTAAGAACACGGATATAGCAGGAAAGGCAGTGAGCTGGGAAAGGCAGGATAAGCATTACAAAAAGCAATTTCCAATTAGATCAGGAAATTTCTCCTGCCAAGAGTCAGAAGAGAAGATTAAAAAGGAGCAGTTAATCGAAGATCGTAAAGAAAGAAATGTAGGTATTCAGTGAACCTGGGAAAGTGTAACGAGCTAGTGCTATGTTTCTGGATAGCTCCATGGATAATATGCCAGTTTTAAAACCTACTGAGACTATGCACACGAGCAGCCCAACCCAGGCAAGAGCAACCCAGCCTGAGTTGGGCTGCTCATGTGGAGTGCCAGGATCTCTCCTGATCCTGGTGCTTCTGCTCACGCTAGTCTGGGTTTTTGCCCTAGCCCTTAAGCGGGGTTAGAGGGTAAGAGCATGCCCTCATCCCCAGGTCTGGAGTCACGTGAATACTTGGGCTGATGCAGCCCAAGCAGTCACAGAGCTGAGTGCCGAGCGCCTGGCTTGGGGGGGAATCCTTCAATGCACCACGCTGCCCTCGCAGTGCATTTTGGGATTCCTGGAGGCCGGGACTCATTTTCCCAGCTTCCGGAGATCTGCGCTGCTTCGATCATGTGGGTGTGCAGTGAAGAGGAGAGCACCAATCATCTGGGAGGCAAGGTTCATCCCTGCCTCCCCCACCCCACCCTCTCAGCCCCTCTCAGGATTGTGCGCAATGCCTCAATGATTCAGATATTCTTCCTGGCTCTCAAGACTTTGACCACTGATCTTTCCTAGCTCTGCTGCCTGAGATCCTTTAACTGAAGAGGCCAAGATTGAATCCTGTGTCTTCTGTATGCAAAACATGAGTTGCACCATTTTGCTATAAGCTAATCCCCTTAGCTATATAAACTCTGAGAATGTGGACTCCATGCCTGCCACAAAAAAGTTAGTCTTTCAAGTGATATGGGACTACCACTTTTTGAGAATATTGTCTAACAGTCTCCTTGGACAGGGAATTAAAACAGTCACCTTACTGGCCAAAATACATACTTTCTGAACTGAGGTTGCTGAACTGAGCAAAGAAGCACATTTTAGAAGTGGTGATTCTCTTCATTTAGCAGTGGGAGAGCAATTGGCCCTATCCAACCTCAGCACAGCATCCTTCCAGTGGCTGTTGCTGGTGTCTTTCTTGTTTCTTTTTGAGATTGTGAGTCCTTTGGGGACAGGGAGCCATTTATTTATTTAATTATTTAATTTCTGCATGTAAATGGCTTTAGGAACTTTGGTTCAAAAGCAGTATATAAATATTCATCATATTCATATTCATATTCAATGAATTCTTGACTTTTGCACTAGGAATGCAAATCTTTATAATTAATTCTCTTAGCCAGCCAGTGTGGGGATGTGGCAAGGCAATGCGTGCCAGCGAGGGAGGCATCTGATTGGCTGAGCTCCGTTTGGCCGACAGAGGCACCTGACTGGCTGGGCGCAGTTGGCCCAGCAGTTGTGAGGGGGGGCCCGTCTCGGCTGAAGCCTGGGCTGGGATGGGGGAGGTAGCAGGATGGACTGATCCTGGTCTGGCGCCAGAAGGGGTGAGTGGGCTTCTATATATTTAATTCTCTTGGGACATGCGTGCCCAGGATTTGGCGGCGGAATTCTCGCGACATGCTGTGAGAGTTCCGAAGTGAGGAGGACTGAGGAGGAGAGGGGGAAGAAAGTGACAGTGGTGGTCGCGGCGGGGTGAGGAGTGGGGAAAGAAAGGCGGCGGCGGGCAGCGGGAGAGAAAGGCGGCGACGGGCAGCAGACGGGGGAGAGAAAGGCGGCGGCGGGCAGCGGGCGGGGGAGAGAAAGGCGGCAGTGGGCAGGGGGAGAGAAAGGCGGTGGTGGGCAGGGGGAGAGAAAGGCGGCGGCGGGCAGCGGGCGGGGGGAGAGAAAGGCGGTGGCGGGCAGCGGATGGGGGAGAGAAAGGCGGCGGCAGGCAGCAGATGGGGGGAGAAAAGGCGACAGCGGGCAGCGGGAGAGAAAGGCGGTGGCGGGCATTGGGAGAGAAAGGCGGTGGTGGGCAGCAGACGGGGGAGAGAAAGGCGGCGGCGGGCGGCGGGAGAGAAAGGCGGCGGTGGGCAGCTGGTGGGGGGAGAGAAAGGCGGTGGCGGGCAGCGGATGGGGGAGAGAAAGGCGGCGGCGGGCAGCGGATGGGGGAGAGAAAGGCGGCGGCGGGCAGCGGATGGGGGAGAGAAAGGCGACAGCAGGCAGCGGGAGAGAAAGGCGGTGGCGGGCATTGGGAGAGAAAGGCGGTGGTGGGCAGTGGACGGGGGAGAGAAAGGCGGCGGTGGGTGGCGGGCGGCGGGAGAGAAAGGCGGCGGTGGGCAGCTGGTGGGGGGAGAGAAAGGCGGCGGCAGGCAGCGGGAGAGAAAGGCGGTGGCGGGCAGCGGACGGGGGAGAGAAAGGCGGCAGCGGGCAGCGGGAGAGAAAGGCAGTGGTGGGCAGCGGGTGAGAAAGGCAGCGGCGGGCAGCGGGTGGGGGGAGAGAAAGGCAGCGGCGGGCAGCGGGCAGGGGAGAGAAAAGTGGCGGCAGGCAGCGGGTGGGTGGAGGGGGGAGAGAAAAGCCGTAGTGGTGGCAGGCGGACAGGAGGGAGAGAAAACGGAGGCGGGGGACCTTCTTGGCCACCTGCCGCGGCTCTGTGTTTGGGGAGGAATGGGAGGGGAGGAGGGCTGGAGAGTGCAGGGCCGGAGGGAAGAGGAAGAGAGCGTGGGCGGCCCCAAAGTGCCGCACAGATGCTCTGTGCGGGGTCGGCTAGTATTGCATAATATTGGCCTTTTGAGTACAAACAAGCCTTCTGTGGTGGCTAGGTTCCTGAACAGCCCTAGTGTACCAGAACTACTTACAGTTGGAAGGAGGGCTGGTAATGCTAACCAGGAACAAGGGGAGACAGACCGAAAGCTGCACAGAGTGAATTCAAGATAAAGAATCCCAAGACAGGAGAGGTCTTGAAAAATTAAGCTGTTAGCCTGGACAGACTACGCAAGTGCAACGGTTACTTGGTCACAGTCACAGGAACATGCGGCTTCTCCAAGGTTGAAGACAGGAATCTTTCCCAGTCCTATCTTGGAGATGCCAGAGAGGGATCTTGGAACCTTCTGCATTCAAGCATGCAGGTGCTCTTCCGAGAGCGGCCCCATCCCCTAAGGGGAATAACTTACAGTGCTCATACATGTCGCCCATTCATATGCAAACCAGGGTGGACCCTGCTTAGCAAAGGGGACAAGTCATGCTTGCTACCACAAGACAGGATCTCCTCCGCCACTATGGCGAGATGTGTCGTAATCTGCCCATTTGCTCCGCAGCATAACTCTGTGATCTGCCCACACTGCTGCAGGCATTTAAGAAGGTCTTACGCAAGAGCACAAAGACTTAAGTAGGGTTCCATCAACAAAAACGTTGAGCAGCTTTTTTTCTAATGTGGCTCTTTCCCTATAGAGCAGGGCTTCCTCAGATGTTGCTGGGCTTTTACTCCCACCATTCCCAGCCACAATGGCCAAAGACCATTAGGAGTTGTAGTCCAGGTTGGAAAGCCCTGAAAGGATGAGCAGCTGTAAAACCACTGAAGTCATTTGGGTATAACAGAGAATTTTTTGCATTCAATTGTGGCTATTGCTATCATGGGTGTGCATTATGCTCCCTTGTCAAATCCATCATTTTAATCAAATAAAGGGTTATCTTCTCCACCAAATCGTCACTAGCCGAAATGAGAGCATCATAACTGGTTTGGGCTTCCGTACTCCAACCACCTTAGCACGCTGTTTTTATTCCATCATTTTAAATCTATTCAAGGAACTGCCTGTAGCCTAACGACAGGCAGTCCAAGGTTTCTGCTCAGTCAAGGAACTAAAATTTCATTGGCAGAAGATGGTAACTACACACCGTTCTCTGAATGCAATGCACTATAGAGCTGCCATTGAACAGTGTCAGAAACTGCAACTGGTCCAGAATGCTGTGGCCAGATTGCTGATAGGGGACAATTATCAGGATCAGTTGACTTCCTTGCTAGAACAACTGCACAGGCTCCCAGTCAGTTTCTGGGCCCAATTCAAAGTATTGATTTTGACCTTTAAAGCCTTAAATGGCCAATGACCATCTTCTTCCATATAAACCAACCCATGCTTTGCAATCTTCTAGTGGAGAGGCTTTCCTTCATATGCCACCAATATCAAGATGTAAGGAGGTCTTCTTTGAGGCTGCACTCAAGTTACAGAATTCCTTCTTGCAGGAAGCCTAACTTGTTCTCTCTCTAATGGCCTTTCATAGCCACAAAAGCACATTTTTATTCCAGGTGGCTTTGAGGGGTGGGGGGCTCTTCATGGCTGTTTTTTAAAATGGCTATATGTCTGTGGATATTGTTGTTTTACTCTCTTCTCTTTATTGAACTACATTCTTCATATTAATGATATGATGTATTTTAAACTCTGTTCTAGGCTGCCTTGTGTGTTCTATGAATAGAAAGAAGAGCATAAATATTGCTCATAACAAACTGAATAACATGCCCAAAGGGCATGTGCTTTTAATTAAAACTTGTTGCATTAGATACCAAAAGAGATACCACTTTTCTGATCAACAATTAAAGGGAAATAGTCAATCATCATCATCATCATCATCATCATCATCATCATCATCATCATCATATTTATTTATTTATTCGATTTCTATACCGCCCTTTCAGAAATGACTCAGGGGGGTTTACACAGAAAAATAATAAATAAATAATTGTAAGATAAATAATTACAATTCTAGAATGCTTCTGTATTTACTGGTACTAGAGAGGTTGCAAGAATGCCAAATTCATGTTTGGAAAGCTCTTGAAACATGAATGGAGGAGGAGAAATCCTAAAACAACAGCAACCCTTCTATTGACCACCAGGGGAATAAATGGATTATCGTCTGCCTTGTTTCTTGAGTACATTGTCAATTAGACATAATCGATTTGGATTTATTTTTGTTTGTTTGTTATGGGATTCAAAGGACTAGAAAGTGCCTCTTTAGTACCAGTAAATACAGAAGAATTCTAGAATTGTAATTATGATTGACTATCTATCTATATATATTTCTCCTGGGTGTGCCCAGGAAAAATGCGTCCCGGCAGCCCAGCTGATTGGCTGGGCTGCGGGGGCGCCTGATTGGTCCTGGCGCACCCAGGAGAATTGCCTGGCTGGGTGGCTGCGGAGGCAAGGCGGCGGGCCCGGCCGCGGAGGCAAGGCGGTGGTGGCGGGCCCGGCCGCGGAGGCAAGGCGGCGGCGGGCCGCGGAGACAAGGCGGTGGGTCCGGCCGCGGTGGCGGGCCCGGCCGCGCCAGCAGGCCAGCTAGAGGCACAGATGCTCCGTGCCCTGGCCCACTAGTTTCCCTTTAATTGTTGATCAGAAAAGTGGTATCTCTTTTGATATCTAATGCAACAAGTTTTAATTAAAAACACATGCCCAAAGATTCTGCATACCCTGAGATCTGGTACTGCAGTGGTCTCCCGCTCTCCCTTGTTCTTTAGTCCGCTATATCTTAGAGGTGGAAGCATCATACATGGCACCAATAGTGCCTTCTGAAATAAGAAGTGAGGAATTTCTGGGGCAGGGCAGTAACAAGAGTGGGAACAGAAGACATTTGTATTCTTCCTGTGTGATTCTCACACTTTTGGTTTCGTGCCGAAAGAAACTGCTGTGTAGACCTGCCAAAAGTACCAAAAAGGGACACAGTGAGATGCAAGCACCCCCTCCCTCATGCCGTTAGCTACTAGTTACAGTACAAAACTGGAGGAAGAGACGTGCCTACCTTGCCCTTCTGGAGACAAGAGTTGCTTTTCAGGACCTGCCTATGTCCCTACAGCCTGGTTTGCTAATATGAAATGAAATGGAGATCAGTGATGGAGGAGCTGAGAAGCCCTCATATTTAAGAAGATAAGGAAAAACAATCCAGGTGGAAGGACAGATAGAAAGCTGCACAGAAGAACACATGATTGTGAACTGAAGCAATGGACTGAAAACAGCTTGGTAAAGCACATCAAAAGAGACCAGCTGTACACTTCACAGCTGTAAAGAGATTCTTCTAGGAATTTGCACGGAGCTACCATGGCCACACAGAGAGTGCTCCTAAGCAAACACTCCATGATGTGCTACTGCTTTTCCCATGTGAGTGCACATGCATAGTTGGGCGCATACACATACTATTTATTTATTTATTTATTTATTTATTACATGTATATACCACCCCATCCAAACGGCTCTGGGTGGTGCACAGAAGCAAAACTAAAACCCGTGAATCAGTCCTTTAAAAATAATCATTACAAAACAATTTAAAAACAGCATATATCCATTAACAATTAAAGCATTTAAAACTGTTTAAAAACCCTGGAAGGCCAGGACAAACAGATAGGTTTTAAGAGCTCTCCTGTAAGCCAACGATGAACTCAAGCTATGGAACTCAAGCTATGGTATACATACTATACCAAATGTACAGAGACTCTGGTTTGGATATACAGCAGGATTCCCTAAGCAGCGATGGAGGATACAGAAGTCTGACTTGTGAACCGTATGACAACACAGAGATGGATGCTGGGGAACTTAACAAGGCCAGAGAACACTGCAATGAGAATGGTGGGTTTCCCTGCCTATGGGTGTGTGGCGTAAGGCTTCACACAGAGTCTTAACCTCTAAAGGGAGAAGGAACATAGGAAGCTGCCTTATATTGAATCAGACCATTTGTACATCTAGTTCAGTATCGTCTACACAGACTGGCAGTGTCTCTCTCAGCCCTATCTTGGAGAAGCCAAGAATGTGGAACCTTCTGCATGCAAGTATGCAAATATTCTTCCCTGAGCATCCCCATCCCCTAAGGGGAATATCTTACAATGCGCAAACATGTAGTCTCCCATTCAGATGCAAACCAGGGTGGACCCTGCATAGCAGAGGGGACAATTCATGCTCACTACCACAAGACCGGCTCTCATTCCATGGGGGAAGTGGGGGTGGGGATTGTGAGAATGTTTAGAAATTCCTACAGTTCATCCTCACCGAGAAGTATAGCCCTAGATGCTGACCTTTTACTTAGCGGGAAGTAAACCATTCATTTCAGCAGAACATGCACGCACCCATGTTCTGCACTTAGGAATGCAGAAATAAACTAATTACTGATTGTTATTAGTACGATGCATATACATTCATGGTTCACAGTCACAATAATGCAAGCAAGTACAATCCAGAGATGCATAAAAGTGTACCCATGATGGTCTCATGGGCTCAAGAAAAAAAAGAGGAGTCTGGAGCAATAATCCATCTAGCTCAGCACTGCCAGAGTTGTTTTCGTGCGCACACTTACACTCTGGTGCAGTGTACCAGTCCATTTTCCTGCACACAGCTTCGGATGCACCGTCTTCCTGATAGAAAAGAGTCCCTAACGCACACTACAAAGTCACTTTCGTGCACACAGCTGAGCTTCTGAACAACGTCCCAGGGATCGCCCAGGACATTTTGGTGCATGGGGCAGAAAATACAAACAGTGCCTCCATGGTATCAAAAATATAACAATAAACTAAATTATGGGCCATCTGCTGCCCGGAGCAGTGCCTCCGAACCCGCTGCCCCACTCGGTTGGCTGCTTCTCTTCACCTCCAGCCAGCCCTGCCCATGCAACATCCTGATCCCAGCAGCAGCGCTCTCCCCCAGCAGCAACACGCACTCGTGCACGCAGTGGTTGGCGTACCAACTCAAGGCAAGCCCCAAGACACCAAAGAGCACACAGAGACAGACTCTCAAGGCTTGCCTTCCCGACCGAGCAGGGAGCGAACCAATGCAAGTTGTCCATTCGAGTTACAGAGGCGGGAAATGCAAAACCCGACGTGTCACTCGTGCAAACGGGCCGGCGCAGCAAAACTTCAGCCCGCTCTCACAGAGCGCAAGTGGAATTCTGGCCCCTGCGGCTGCAGCACGTGTGGCTGCATCGGAAGCCAGAGCACTCGGGCAGGCATCCGCGCAGCGCGGCGGGCGAGAGGCATGGCAGCGCCCTTAGAAGCCGGCGGGATGCATTGCTCTGGGAGGTTGCCAAGCCTCCAGGCGCGCTCCGCTCCCCCCACTCCGCCCCAAGGAGAAAGCAGCGGATGCTGTGCTGCGACTCACTAACTGACCTGCCAGCCGCCTCTCCCGGACGTTTTTCCAGAGTAAATCCCAGGCTTTGGCCGTGGAATCGCGCAGCTGCTCGCTGAAGGACCTCCTGAGGTTAGGCTTTGCAGACCGGCGCTTGCAGCTCATCCTAGCACGGGCTGGCGTGCATGCCTCCGCGGGCTCCACTCTCCACGCTGCTGCTGCTGCTGCGACAAGGTCCCGCAGACGTTCAGCCACATGGGGAGCGCGGAGCCCCACCAGCAGCGCGCTAGCAAAGCCCCGCCGCTGCCCACGAGCAGCAGCAGCCGTCGCCTGGAGGAGAGTTGCTGAGCTGCTCCATGGCCTGATCGCCTCCTGCCTGCAGCGGGGCTGCCCGGAGCCTTGAAGTCCCGCGGGAGCGCCGAGCGGCGGTGTAGAGGCACTTGGCTCCTCGGCAGTGCTTTCCCCACCCTTCTCCTCCCTCCGCCCCCGGAGGGGTGAGCTGCTGAACTCTCTCCGGTCACCCTCCTTCCAGCTTCCTCGCTGAAGCCGCCCCCGGCGGAGGGGTCATCGCCGAGGCCCCTTCCTTTAGCAGGCGCACTTCGCCACTTCTCTCCCCAGCAATTCCACCCCTGGTGGGCACGGTGCCCGGGCAAAAGCCCCAGCGCTATTATAGGGCTGCTGTCTCCTCACGGCAAGCGTGCCCGTCCGAGGAATGCTCGGTGACTTCGCCAGAGCTGCAGCAAAGGCGATTCAAGAAGACCTTGGCTGTAGTCCAAAGGGGCCCCGGCGGCGGTAGAGGAAACATCAGCAGCTCAAGGCCCAGTCCAGGTTGCCTACTAGCAATGCTATGCACGCACACCTCCCTGGGAGTAAGTCCCCACTGAGCTCGATGGGTCTTACCTCCGAGTAGACAGGCCTAAGATTGTACTGCGCAAGAAGGAACCGACAGGCAGTAATGCCAAGGGACGCATACAGACTGCCACTAGAACAAAACAAGGAAGAACAGGGATGCACATAAATTGCAATTCAGTATATTGCCAGTATGGTACAGATGAGCTAACCCCAAAGGATGAATTCATCTTGAACCTGACATCCTACCAAAGTATGTGGTGCTGGTCAATCAAGCTCAGTCATATCTGGGTTGCGCTTAATGAAGCATGCCGGCCAACAGCACTTAAAAGGAGTGCCTCCAGCTAGGATGTTTCACACCTGACCCTAAAAGCAGCTATTTTGGCATTTCCTGCATCTGTCGTGTGGGGAAAACAACATTGGCTAGAATGCACAGTTAGTTTTAAACACCTTCATGTCAACATTCTGGGTCTTTTCAAGATAAGGATGCGTATAAATATTCTAATTTGCTTCCTTTCAACAACATGTGTATGTTGTGGAAAGGCATGCTGCCCTCACCTCTTGCCTGTGCGCTTCTCAGGGGCATCTGGTGGCCACTGTGTGAAATAGGATACTGGACTGGTTAGGCCTTGGGCCTGATCCAACAGGGCTGTTCTTACGTTCTTATGTGCACACAAATAGTGCAAGAACGGAACTCTGTTCACGCTTTATGTTCAATGCATGTACAATCTGTGTGTGTTCCACACACACTTTGGGCTAGTTTGGACAATACTACCCCGCGCCATTGAACAGCCCAGAAGAGGAACATGCTGAGAACACGCCCTTTGTGACATCTTCCATGGACATCTCAGTGTCATGTTCCTTTTTGCATGGGGTGGTGGTGCAGGGGGAGGTCATGTGCAAACTACCTCTTTACATGTGCTCCAAACACTAGTTTAAATTAGTAAGCAAAGGAGCTCCAAATACTAATTCAAGTACTACCTGTTCGGCCTGGCCTTCCAGTGCTCTTAAATTGTTTTAAAGGGTCTTTGATGTTTGTGAACCGCCCTGAGCTATTTTGTAAGGGCGGTCTAAAAATTGAACAAACAAACAAATAAATAAATAATAAATAATTCAAACCTGTATTTGGAGGTGCATATAGAGGCTGGTTCAGCTGACAGACACACACACACACACACACACACACTTCTGAGAATTTGTACAATGTAATGTGTGAATAGGGCTAGAGCCATATATTACAGCAGCATGTATATCATTATTTTTCTGCATTCTCTCCTATCTAATCATAAAACTTGTGGCCTGTATTTCTACCAGAGCCAATTCAAAAACATTTTGTTGGTCGAGAGAGGGTGAATTTAAATGATTCTTACAAAGCAGTTTGTATATTTGAGAAAAGAGAGCATATCAATAACATAACAGAATGCCAGCTATAATGTACTGATTGCCCCGCTGCCCAACGGAGTCCCTAACTGAGCTGATAGACTTGGTCTTGGCCTTGGTGTTGGAGTCTCCCAGGCTTGTGGTGCTGGGGGACTTCACTGTTCACTTTGGGACCAATTTGTCTGGTGTGGCTCAGGAGTTCATAGCGGCTATGACAACTATGGGCCTATCCCAAGTGGTCTCAGGACCAATACATATTGCTGGTCACATGTTTGATCTGGTCTTTCACTCTGAACAGGGTGGTGTTCTGTGGGTGGGGGCATCGGTAATTGCCCCATTGTCATGGACAGACCACCATCTGGTTAAGGTTGGACTCATGACCACGCCCCACCTCCGCAGGGGCGGGGGGCCCATTAGGATGGTCCGCCTGAGAAGTTTATTGGATCCAAAAGGATTCCAAGAAGCCTTGGAGGGATGCTCTGCTGGTGATCCTGTTGACACTGGGGGAGAATTGGAATAATTATCTCACCAGGGTAGTGGACACAATCGTTCCTAAGTGTCCTCTCCAACCTGCTTCAGAACTGATCCCTTGGTATACGGAAGAACTACAGGGGCTGAAGCGGCGAGGTAGACGACTAGAGTACAAGTGGATCAAGAGAACAGGTGGTAGGCTGCACCATTCCAAGCATCTTGTCCACATCCTCAGGAGTCAAAAAATGGAAGTGATCCAGAGTCATCACATAAGAGGAGCTGCTGGACACCTCGGCAGCAGACTATGTAACAACTGTGGAGTTTAAATCTGAGTCAGCCCAAATACGAGAGATTTTGTCCACAAAAAAACTCATTAAAAACGTCACAGCGAGTAAGTATTGGTTCCAAGTACTGATTCAAGGGGGGGAAAGGCGCACATTAGCCCTTCGCAACCTTGAACAACTCTGCTGGATGTGAAATGTGGACATGATATGGGAGGGAAAGAATCGCTTATTTGCTGCACGTATTGCTTGAACATAGATCTTCAAATGCACTCTGTTGGAAGGGTGGTATATAAATCAAATAAATAAATAAATAAATAAGCGCTGTTGGGCCGTTAGCACTTCAGTATACTTTCTCCCCCTCCCTATCTTTATTTCCCACCTAAAGATATCCACATGCCAAGGAAATTAAGTTTGAGAAACATGCTTAATCAAGAGGTTTTTATTGAGTTTTAGTTTCCAAGTCAATTTGTTTTGATAGTCCCCTGATGCTGCAATCCTGGGTGCAATTGGCTCAAGAAACCACATGAGTGGTGAGAGCATTCTCTACTTTCAAGTGTGAGTTGTCTTTAAAAAGTGGCCCCTGTGTTTGAGTTCCACTCCACCTTTGATAGGTAAAATGTTGAGGTCTTACTCTTTCTGGTGTTACCTTTGGGATGAAGGGGACACTTCAGCCTGTGCTCCTCCTGTATTGCTCCAGCAACATTTGGAGAAGCCCACACCAGGGGCGTAGCCACCATTAGGCGACTGGGTTGCGGCCCTGACATGCCCGCCGTGTCTGGTGTCAGAGGCGGGTGTGTGTGTGTGTGGATTAGCCCCTGAATGGAGCCCCGGGGTCCCGTTCTGGAGTTAAATCCCCAGCGCTGCGTTTGCAATGCAGTCAGGAACAGCTCCCTGCCTTAGGCAAGGAGCGCCGCTTCTGGCTGCACTGCGAATGCAGCGCTGGCCCCGATCTAGCTTCCAAACAGGACCACACAGCCCCGTTCGGGACCGCAGTGTGGCCAGGAGCGGCTATCCCTACCTTTAGGCCAAGCCACTCCTGTCCACACTGCAAATGCAGCGCTGGCCTCAATCTAACTCCTGAACGGGCTGCGCAGCCCTGTTCGGGAACTAGACCACGTCCCCCCGTGTCTGACATCAGGCATGGATAACTGCCCATGTCAGATGTAGGGGTGGTGCGAGGGGGGCTGCCACCACAACCAGACATGGGCTGTTGCTGGCCTCCCTACGCCAGTGGCCCACACTGCTTCTTCCTAGGCTTGCTTCACCCACTGGAGCATTTGAACCAAGCTACATGTTCAGCTGGGCTTAGGGGCTGTCATGTGCAAGTGAGGACAGGTTTCCTGCCTGTACCTATATGCACAGAAGAGAGATTTCAGCAGGTGCAGCCTTTCTCTTCCCTGAATAACAAGCTACATCTGCTGAAATTCTCTCTTCTATGCATTATTAAAGGTACAGGAGACCTGTTCTCTTTGCCAAATGGCAGCTCTAATTCAGTGGCAGCTGATGGTTCCTGGGACGGGGTGGGGGTGGGGAGGCACTAGGCATGGCAGGTGACAGCTGGAGTCACAGGTGGTGAGAGGTGTAGCCAATTGTGGGCAGCTGCCGAGGTGGAGCCAGGACTAGGTGGATGCCTTAGCAAAAACTAGGAAAGGGTAGATTTCTAGGTAACAAGTGGGATCACAATACAAATACACACACTAGCACACAAATCTCAATTGCTCATCAGCAGAGGTACAGAGAAATATGGAAAACACCAGTTGCTTTATAGTGCTTAACAGGACGACAGTAGTTCTGTAGATTTGTATCTAATATGGCAGGGTCAAAACACAAGTGCGTGCGCACAAACACACACACACACACACACGAAAAAATCTCTACAGGCCACAAGTAGAGCACAGAACAGCTACAAAAGGCTGCTTCTGTGAAGAGTAAATGCATCCTGAAGTCACCAGGGCAGCTCTGTCTGCCTGATTATTTAAAAAATGAACACTACTAACAAACAACAAGAAGAAAGAACTCTGAGCCAGCGTAGTACAGTAGTTAGTGTGCTGGACTAGTCTGGGGAAATCCAAGTTCAAATCCTCATTCAGCCGTTAAATTGACTAGGTGACTGTGGGACAGTCACTTATCTCTCAGCATAACCTTTCTCATAGGGCTGTTGGGAGGACACAGGCTATACATGTAAAAGTAAGTAAATCGATAAACCACAGGTAAAGCAGAGACCAGCTACAAAAGTGGAGAACAAATGCATTCTGAAGTTACAAGGGCAGTTCTGCCAGCCTATTTCAAAAATGCATATGCTGTATATTAATAATATACTGTATATATAATTGAAAAACCTGTGATTTTCTATTATGCTTGCTGCAGCTATGAACCATCTCTTGTAACTTAGAGGACACCATGGGAAGCAAAGATGCATGGGGACATCCTCTCCCTACTCCATGCCTGCTGAACATCTGGGTGCCACTCTCTGCCCACCTTGGATGCTCACCATAGCCTAGGTGTCCATCCTAGCAAACAACATTTTAAAAAAAAATAGAGAACATTTCCTTAATCCGTGCCCAATGAATCATAACCCCCAGTGGACATATCAGTTACAGATACTGGCCACAATCCAGAGAAAAACCTGATTAGCTCTCTGCATAGCAAATTGATTTTTAAAAATTATTTTCCTTCCAACTGAATCCATTCCTTCTCTACATACACCACACCAAATGGAAAGCCACTTCTGCAATTATTTGAAAAGCAGTTTGGACTCAGAAGTTCATGCATATGCTTTAAAAGAACTTTTTGTCATCTTATGCCAGTTTCTAATCTAATTAGTCTAGTCTTACAGTTTGCTGTTCCTTCCAATGTTTTATGGCATGTCATTTTGGGAATGGGCATAACGCGTTACATACAAATCAAATCATTACTCCCAATGGAAGCCATCCATGAAGTGTGATAGCACAAGAGTCAGCTATATTGGTACTGCCCTTTTGTGCAGCACCATCGCTGGATGATTTAGAGCCCCACAATGGCGTGGGGCAGATCTGTACCCAGGAGTGGAGCTGCTATTGGGCAAACAGGTACAAAGAACCTGGGCTGTGCCGAATCAGTGGCCGTGCCTCACGGCACCGATATCCCCCCCCCATGTCTGACATAAGATGTGGGGGTGCTGGTTTAGCTCCCGAGTGGGGGCCGCACAGCCCCCATTCGGGAGTTAAATGGCCACTTCATTCACGGTGCAGCCCGGGGTGGTTCTTCCCTGCCTTTAAAGCAGGGAAGAGCCGCTCCTGGCTGCACTGCGAAGCGAATGCAGCGCCAGCCCCAGTCTAGCTCCTGAAGGGGCCGTGCATGACTAGCCCCCGCGTCTGACACCAGACGTGGGGAGCGGGATGAGTGGGGCTTCCACTGCGGCCACACACAGGCCGCTGGCGGTCAGGCTCCACGCCTGTCTGTACCACCCACATTACACTGCAGAACATGTCAGCCACTATTTCATAGGAACATAGGAAGCTGCCTTATACTGAGTCAGACCATTGGTCTATCTAGCTCAGACTGTGCTCTACACAGACTGGCAGTGGATTCTCCAAGGTTGCAGGCAGGAGTCTCTCTAGACGTAACCCCCCGATTACCTGATGTGCCTTGTAATCCCCCACCCCCGAGTTACAGTACTACCTGCATATACTTCATAACCTTGTGGGTTTCCAAATCCTTGTGTGTAAATCTTTGTAGATATATCATGTACAAACAACCACTTTGTATATAATTGTGCTTTGGCAATGTACTGTATGCTTTGGTAGTTTGTTGGTTCAATAAAAAAAATCTTGTCCTTAAAAAAATCTTGTCCTAACTTGGAGAAGCTAGAGAGGGAACTTGAAACCTTCTGCTTTTCCCAGAATGGCCCCATTCCCCGAGGCGGAATATTGTACAGTGCTCACATTTCTCATCTCCCATTCAAATGCAACCAGGGTGGACCCTTCTTAGCTAGGGGGACAGGTCATGCTTGCTACCGCAAGACCAGCTCTCCTCTCCTAGACCAGCTCTCATGACAAAGACATGATGAACTTTCCCTTTCTGTTCTGGAGAAAATAACATTTCAGGTACATGTTGCCCATGGGTTTCCAGTTGGCCACTTCTGCTCTAGGCTATTAATATACACTCTCTCAAGCATCTGTCCAGTGTAAAAGACAGGGTACTTGACTAAATGCAAGACTTGTCTGAGCCAATTGGTAGATGCTGCCTTATTAATAACATACGTCCTTTTCATTATTCTGGCCCACATAAATAGGAGAGGCAGCTGAAAGACAGCCTATTTGCATGCAACCATCCTTTGATCTATGTGGTGGTACTAGCCTCAATTTATGTTAAATGCAGTGAAAATATTTTACATGGTAGAAAAGAAGAAACATCAGCCTTTTCCTTGAAGGGATTTAGTAGTTGAGTAGATTGGTTTTGTTCACTGTTAATTAAATGCACTCAGGAATGAAAACAATGTTTCCTGGGTTGCCCCTCCTTCTGTGGGAGCAAAACCCTGCTAAATATGATGTTCTGCAGCAACAGTGGCACAAAAGGTTTCATGTTCTTCTAATTACGTATTTCTTTTTAATGCCTTCATCACCATAGTAATTAATGGCTAGGCTAATTGACACTGGATGGTATTCCTGCTTCAGTTAAAGATGCATTTGTTTGTCATGTAGTCATTTTTCTTATGGAGCCTGGAATTTATTTCTACTCAAGCCAAGAACTAAGCTATTGTTTGATTTGATTGTTAATACTTCCCCCCAAAGGCACATTTAATATCATTTGTATTTTATTTTAAACAAAGAGGCCTCTTTATATAGGAGATTTACCCCCTCCATTTTGGGAGCCATATATTTAATTGTTGTTATTATTAGTTTAATCACTATAAATCACCTTAAGTGTCACAATGGGGAAATGCATGACTAACAAGTAGAAGGTTGCCGGTTCAAATCCCCACTGGTAGGTGTTTTCCCATAGTCTAGACCCCACTGATGATCAAACTGAATAGTCATCAGGAGCCAGAGGGTCAGATACAAGCCAGGAACACACCAAAGGTCAAGCCAGGTAGCAGCAAAGAGCCAGAGGGTCAGAACAAGAGCTAGGAGTTGTGAACAAATAAAGGATCACACCAAGCAGACCATCAGGTGAAGCAGCAAGACCCCACACCAGCACAATATGATCTCTTCCTCAGCCAGGAAGCCTTTTATGAGCCAATACTGGGGACCCAATAGAGGCTCTACTAGCCCAATATGTAGGACTCTCCTTGGCTCAGCTCCTTATTCAGAGGAACTCACTATACCTGCATAGCCTCCCTTATCTTGCCTTGTAAAGTGTGCGGTCAAGTCGGTGTTGACTCCTGGCGACCGCAGAGCTCTGTGGTTGGCTTTGGTAGAATCCAGGAGGGGTTTACCATTGCCTTCTCCTGCACAGTATGAGATGATGCCTTTTAGCATCTTCCTATATCACTGCTGCCCGATATAGGTGTTTCCCATAGTATCGGAAACGTACCAGTGGGGACCCCGCAACTGTGTCTTGGAGCTTGGCCAAGGCCTAACAAGAGATTAGCCAATCAACGTATCACATTCTACCACTTCGGGACAAATCATAAGCACATTTCCCCATATATAGTCTCACTAAGTAAAATTACTTGTAGTATAAAATATTATGCACAAGAACGTAATCACAAAAGCAGTTTCAACTATAGTCAAGCACTGAAAAGATCAAAACATGTCAGTGTTTTGTCAATGGATATCTGGTACAACATGTCAATGGATATCTGGTACAAGAATTTATGGCATATTGTGATTTCAGAAAAGTTAGCCCATATTACTTGGTCTCATGCAAATCAGACCACAAATAACTATTTTTATGTAATCTGGTCAGATTTCATTCTTTACACCAGTTGGGAGAATTATGGTTGTTTTCTTACCCCAGACATTATTAGAGTGTGGATGGATTGATGAATCGGGGTTTGCTGAATGATGTTTTGCTGTTTCTGTTTGGATCAATTTTGTTCTGCACTGTAAATTTTGTTCTAATAAAGTTTTTATTAAAAAAAATTTTTTTTAAGCAAGCAGCTTCAGGTGGCTTTTTTTTTTTTTAAATCAGCATGGACCTTGATAAATGTCGTAAAATACATCCCAGGTTAGTAAAGTTCTCCTTTTGTTTTTAAATATGAAACCGACCTGAAAATAATGTACATCTTATCACAAGTGACATGGATTGTCATGGGTAACAATAAAGGATTGTTTATGGATTGTCTCAACCACTAAGAGAAAGTATCTGAAGTGGTTTTAAATTTGATTTTTAAAAATGACTTATTAAAAGCTTTAAAATGGTTTTGTACTATATTTTGTGTGTGTGTGTGTGTGTGTTGATGTGTTTTATGTGTTTTTACTCAATGTGTTATTACTGTATTGTGAACCACCCAGAGAACAATTTGCTATCACTAACAAAGTTGTTTATTTTTATTATTATTAATTATTGTTGTTGTTGTTGTTTTGTTACTAGTAGTATTTGTAGTAGTAGCAGGAGTACTACTACTAGTAGTAGTAGCAGCAGCAGCAGCAGTAGTAGTATCATTATCTAGTTGGGATAAGATTAAACTACTCCTGCCAGTGAAGGCCCAAGGAGGGGGAGAAAAGGAGAAAGAGTAAGAAAAAGCAGAGTCTGCGGTAGGCTTTTGCCCAGGGATGGGCATGGCCCTAGTAGGGTGTGCTAGTGAGGCAAGGTGGTCAGAGTGCACCCCAAGAGGGGAAGGAGAGGGGAAGAGCACAGGAGGAAGGGAAATGGCAGTGGACAGGTCTGGCAGTAGGTAGGTGGCGTGGTGGGGACGTGGCAAGGTGCTTGTACTCACTGCCCTGTAGTGCACACTCTGCATGTGAGGTGATTGCCTTATCCTGATTATTTATTTATTTATTTATACATTTGATTTATATACCGCCCTTCCAAAAATGGCTCATAGCCCTGTCCCTAAGACCTGTCACCTTGGTTTGTGACTAGAATCCTTAACCTAGATTCTAAATCATTGGTTTTTCATGAGGGAAACAATATTATTCATCTTTATTCAGCTGAAAGAATTATGCCTCTCCCAGTCTCCTTCAAAATGACTTCCACAGAGTTCAGGTCCAGGTTGGAAACAATCTTGACATTTCATGATAAACTGAAATCCTCTTGGAATAAAGTCATCTACAAAATCTGGTTGCACTTGTCAATCCTAATCAGTTACTGTATGAGAAAAAGTAATAAGTGAAGTAAATAAGTGCCATTAAATCTCCTGAGATTTAAAAACCAAAGAGAGAGAGAGAGAGAGAGAGAGAGAGATGGCTTCTGTGTGTGTATATATATACATATATATACATATATATATATATATATATATATATATACACACACACACACACACACACACACACACAGATATATATATATGGCTTCTGTGTCTGTTTTGTATTCTGCATATTGTGAGTATAAAAGCCTGGAGATGGCAAGGTGTGGATAAAATGTCTTTGAGCAATAAGGCAATTGTCTGGAAGAGTGAAATTCATTGTAGTGGAGATATTGCAATAACTTAGCTGAGGCTGGTTTAGAATTTTGAGTTGCTGTTTTAATTGTATTATTGCATGCATTCACGACTGTACAACTTTGCAGTGCATTCTGCAAAGCTAAGAGGCTTAATATTTTAAAAACTGAGCTGCCCACTCAAAATGAAGGGACCCCCCCCCTCACTAAACAAACAAAAACAAGCAAGGGGGATTATATGAATTCTTGCCCAAGGTCCAAGCTTTGGGCTTTGAGGAAGACTATTCTGATGTTTCCTGTTTGAGAGTTGAGTTGTCACCCGGAGAATCACCAACCTTCACCAACCAGTACACACAACCTTCACATACATACAAAGAAATACAAAGTTTGCCCTGCACCTCAACCTATGGATATCCTGGGCAACAGAATACAGAACACAGGAAGCAGTCGTTTACCAAGTCAGACAACTGGTCCATATAGCTGGCAGCAGCTCCCCAAAGTTTCAGGCAGGAGTCTCTTCCAGCCCTACCTGGAAATGCCAGGGGGTGAACCTGGGGCCTTCTGTAGGCAAGCAGATGCTTTTCCACTGAGCTACAGCCCCATCCACTAAGGGGAATATCTTACAGAGCTCACATGTAGTCATCCATCCAATGCAAACCAAGGCAGGCCCTGCTTAGCAAAGGTAGCCTTCAATCATGCTACCACAAGACCAGTTCTCCTCCCCTAGAGAAAAGGGCTGGCACAGAAGAGTACAGTGAAAGAACAACCCTGGAGCAGAGTTTCACAATTTGTGACCTACCAAACTGAATGCAGCTTACCAGTCATGGCCTGCTGGGTGCTTAACAACCTCCTAGAGTTAGAGGCAGTAAATGGTTACTTATCCAATCCCTGCTGGGATCACCCTGTTTGACAAGTGGGCTGTGTTCAGCTTGGTGGGTCCCAAGTTGTATGGACCTATTCCAGGAAGACAAGGCCCTGGGAATCCACTCATGGTCCCTGCATTCTTTTCTTTACTCTATTACTCCAAGTTACAGCTGCCTAACCAAAATGACACCTGAACATTCTTGTTGTGCAGCTAATATTATAATGCTGTTCTATCTATTTTTCTCTCTTTGCCCCACATTGTTTTCCCTGAGATATTAAAAATTCAGTATAGAAAACGCAATATCTCTGCCTCTTGTTGCTGGTCATAGCTAGGATGGCTTTCTGCCAATTGCCTCAAATCTGAAGGCTGTGATCTTTGATCAGACTCAGGGCCAAACTACACATTACACGCAAATGTTTTTTATAAATAGAAAGCAGTATTAAGAGGCTGCAATTTTAGGTGGAGAAAACATTTGTCAAAAGTGTTTAACTCTTTTCCACCGGCCTTTTCCTTCTCAAAACCACCTCCCCCTCAACAGGATTACACACATGTATATTTACCCTTTTAAACAAGCATCTATAACAGCACAGGAGAAAAATAATTAGAGATCTGTGTGTATGTGTGCATGCGTGTGTGCGCACTGAAGCTGCTTTTCATTAAAAAACAAACAAAACAACAGGCTTTTTTTGCATGCAGTTTTGTAAAAAATATAGGTTGCCCCCCAGACCTAGCAAAAAAGGCTATCATCTGATTTAAAAATTCTTATGTGATTGACAAGAACTGCCTAATTAATGACTCTATTAAATCTGTATATATGTGCAACTGAGATAAATTTTCTAAAGAAAAATTCAGCTGAACATCTTGACTTATGAAATGTCGATGCATCATGAGTTGGCACTCGTGCGGGAGAGGCACATTTTGACGACCCCCTTTCCCCTGGAAGTGCTCTGTGCCACCCCAAAAGATGTTCCCATAGCCCTCAGGGACATATTTTCTGAGTGAAACAGAAGACTTCTGGGGAATGGGTCATCATCAAAATCCCCATCCCTCTGTGAACACCAGTGTTGCATTAGTCTGGAAACATCTGCAGCACTGGTGTAACTCAGGAACCACCAGTGCTTCATTAGTCAGGATGTCAGCTATTGTTCTTAGATGCTGCATGCCTATGTCACAACAGGCATCATCTTAGAAGAGGCATTATCCCATCTCTCACATACAAGAGGGAATGCCTCTTAAGATAGCTCTTGCCATATGCAGTTTTCAATAGGTGCTTGTAAAAACAATTTCAGGAGGCCCTCGTTAATCGTGGGTCCAGCACTCACGGTTTTGTGTATCCGTGGTTGGGTAATTAGCACCTGACCTTGGTATGCACGGAAAAAATGAGAAAAAAGGATTAAACCCGCGTATCTGTAGGTTGTTGTGTTTGGGAGCCATTTTATGAATCATTTAGTTGAAAACCCACGATCTTTGGCTCCCTGCATCCAGGGAGCCAAAGATCATGAATTTTGCCCCATGTTTTGCCCTGGACTAGTTTGCAGCACGGCAGGACACTTTTGGGGGTGACTTTTGGGGGGAACGGGGGCAAAACCCACTAATCTGGCTGATTTTGGGCTGATTCTAGGAAGCAGTATGGGAACCTTACCCTCTGATTCCCATAGCCCTAATGCCCCATTATTTGTGGAATCACTATCCAAGGCCCCCCCGGAATTGAACCCCCATGAATAATGGGGTTCTCCTGTACAATAGGGGTTCTCCTGTACAATAAAATAATGGGGTTCTCCTATACAGTAAATGTACAATAAAAATAAATGGGGTTCTTCTATACAATAATATAATGTTCTCCTGTACAATAAATACATCACTGTAAAGTGATGCACATTGGGACGAAGAACCTCAGCTTCAAGTATATGCTGATGGGATCCGAGCTGTCGGTGACTGACCAGGAGAGGGATCTTGGGGTTGTGGTGGATAGCTCGTTGAAAGTGTCGATTCAATGTGCGGCAGCTGTAAAAAAGGCCAATTCCATGCTAGGGATCATTAGGAAGGGGATTGAAAATAAAACTGCTAATACTATAATGCCCTTATACAAAATGATGGTGCGACCACACCTGGAGTACTGCGTACAATTCTGGTCACCACATTTTATTTTATTTATTTTTATTTATTTATTGTTGCATTTATATACTGCCTTTCATTAAAAACAATCACAAGGCGGTTTACAAAAGGTTAAAAACATACAATAAAATTACAATAAAAGTATTAAGCTAAAAATATAAAAACAAACCAAATTTAAAATCTATAAAATACAAGCATAAAAACGATATGCAGGTAAAAACACATAGAAGAAGCAATAAAAACAATTATGTAAAAGCCTGGATAAAAAAACAAGATTTAACAAGCTTTCTAAAAGCTGTGATGGAGTCCAAGGAGCGAATGGCCACTGGGAGAGCATTCCAAAGTCTGGAGGCAGCAACAGAGAAGGCCCTGTCCCGAGTGCACAATAGTCAGGACTCCCTCATTGTCGGCACCCGGAGCTGAGCCCCCTCAGATGTCCTCGTCAAGCAGGCAGCAACCCTTGGGAGCAGGCAGTCCCTCAGGTACCCCGGCCCAAACCATTAAGAACTTTGAAGGTCAAAACCAGCACCTTGAATTGGACCCGGAAATGAACTGGAAGCCAGTGCAACTCTTTCAAAATGGGTGTGATGTGCTCCCATCGGGCAGCTCTGGATAAAACCCTAGCTGCCGCGTTTTGCACTAGCTGAAGTTTCCAGATATTCTTCAAGGGCAGCCCCACGTAGAGCACGTTACAGTAATCCGGTTTTGACATGACGAAGGCATGGGTAACCGTGGCCAGATCTGACTTCTCGAGAAAAGGACGCAGCTGGCGCACTAGCCAAAGCTGTGAAAAGGCACCCCTGGCCACCACCTCCACCTGACCTTCCAAAAGCAGAGCTGGGTCCAGTAGTACCCCCAAGCTGCGTACTTGCTCCTTCAAGGGGAGTGCAACCCCATCCAGAACCGGTAAAATCTCCTTATCACGATTGGCTCTCCTACTGACCAATAGTACCTCCGTCTTGTCCAGATTCAATTTCAGTTTATTAGCCCACATCCAACCCATCACGGCCTCCAGCCCCCGATTCAGGACATCCACCGCATCCCTAGGATCAGGTGACAAGGAGAGATATTGCTGAGTGACATCCGCATATTGCTGACAACTCAGTCCAAATCCCCGGATGACCTCTCCCAGTGGCTTCATGTAGATGTTAAACAGCATGGGGGACAGGACCACACCCTGTGGGACCCCCCAGGCCAATGGCTAAGGGGCAAAGCAGTAGTCCCCCAGCGCCACCTTCTGGACCCTCCCCCCCAAGAAAGGACCGGAACCACTGCAGTGCAGTACCTCCAATTCCCACAATTGAGGGGCGTCCCAGAAGGATACCATGGTCGATGGTATTGAACACCGGCAAGAGGTCCAGCAGAACCAACAGGGACACACTGCCCCTGTCTAGTTCCTGGCGTAGGTCATCCTCTAGAGTGACCATGGCAGTCTCAGTCCCATATCCGGGGCGGAAGCCAGATTGAAAAGTGTCAATCTGATTGACCCTTTGAAATCTGATTGACTCCAACTGCAATGGGTCAAAGGGACATCTACAAAAGGACATTGTAGAACTGGAAAAGTTGCAGAAGAGGGCATCCAAGAGGATCAGGGGCCTAGAGCACCTTCCTTATGAGGCAAGGCTACAACACCTGGGGCTTTTTAGTTTAGAAAAGAGGCGACTGTGGGGAGACATGATAGAGGTCTATAAAATCATGCATGGTGTGGAGAAAGTGGATAAAGAGAATTTTTTTCTCCCTCTCCCATAACACTAGAACCAGGGGTCATCCCATGAAATTGATTGCCAGGAAATCTAGGACCAACAAACAGAAGTACTTTTTCACACAACGCATAATCAACTTATGGAATTCTCTGCAACAAGATGTGGTGACAGCCAACAACCTGGAAGGCTTTAAGAGGGGTTTGGATAACTTCATGGAGGAGAGGTCTATCATCGGCTTCTAGTCAGAGGCCTATAGGACACCTCCAGCCTCAAAGGCAGGATGCCTCTGAGTACCAGTTGCAGGGGAGTAACAGCAGGAGAGAGGGCATGCCCTCAACTCCTGCCTGTGGCTCCCAGCAGCATCTGGTGGGCCACTGTGTGAAACAGGACGCTGGACTAGATGGGCCTTGGGCCTGATCCAGCAGGGCTGTTCTTATATTCTTATGTTAATATATAAACATTTAAATCAGGAGTACATTTTTAGTGGATCAGCATGCTTTCAATCAATTAATCTAACCAATTAATAAAGGGCTGATTCACATGATCGGAACAATCTAACAAACGTTAAATCCTAGAATTGTGCGGCATGCACACTCCCGATCTCTTATCATGAGAACATAAACGTTTTCAGCAATTTTCAGTTGGCATGATACAAGCCTGACATTTAACTGTAATTAACAGCCATCATTGAAATCCTAGAATAACAATCCCAGTTAAATGTTTGGTTGGCAGAGTGCCAACCTGACATAGCCAAAATGTTCCAGGTACCTGTGACTGGCAATGGGGAGTGCTTGTGTTGCTCAAATTGAGGATTTAATCTTTAATGGAGCTTGTTCCAATCATGTTAACCAGCCCTAAATGCTGCTGCAGCCTCAATTATAATACATGCCCTCATAAATCAGAGGCATAACTACTAGAATAGGATCTGCAAGAGGCTGCCCTTAAAACTAGTAGGAGGATTGCAGCAAGTTGGAAGGCTACTCTGGGAAGAGCAGACACAGCTGAGAAGGTGAGGAAGCCTTTCTAAACATCTAGCCTTTCCCCCTTCAAACAAACTAACAGGAAGAGGGGAGTTTTGCAGGGGCTGTTTCTCTTTAAGGGGTAGGTCTTAGTCTCTCTATCTCTGTGTGTGTTACTTCTTAGGGTTACTTGTTAGGGTTAAGATATGACAGGGCTAGGAGTTCTTAGGGTTACCTAAAAGCAGTGTTTACTCAGTGGTTCGGGTGGAGTCAGCTAGGGCTGGGAGAGGCCCACATTCCTTTCCTGTGACTCACATCCTGTGTGACAATTGGAAGGCTACTCTACATATGAGGTGAAGGCCGGAGAGCATAGCGAACAGGGATAGCAAACAGGACATAGGAGTTTTGCAGGAGTTTAGCAGGAAGTGTGTGTGGAAGCCTGGAACAAGCCTCTGCGATCACAAGGATCACAAGGAGCCTGGTGGAGAACAGAACGTAAGTATATATCCCTCCCTCGTATCCCTCATATTCTTGGGAAAGACTGTTTGGACAGTTAAATAGTTGACCATTACAGCTGAGACCTATCCTAATAAACTATCTAATAAACGGACAATAAGCTCCCTAAATACTGTAAACAGCCAACCAAAACAGTATGAAGATAGAAGGTCAGCAGGGGAAGGGGCACTTCCCAGTGAATTGCACAGAGTGCCACATGTACGACTATTTGCCCCATGGGCAGAAGTCATGGGTGTGCGCTCGGTGCAAGGAGCTCCTGGCTCTCAGGGAACAAATCCGTTCCCTCGAGACCAAGGTGGCGGATCTGGAGAAGCTCAGAGAGACAGAGAGGCACGTGGATGAGACCTTCAGGGATGTGATAAAGGCATCCCACTCCAGGGCTGGTAGCTCCTCTGCTGTCAGGGAGAATGAAGGTCTTGGGCAAGGAGGATATCGGTCTGAGGAAGAGGGAAATGCTCCTTTAGAAGGGACCCCTTCCATGGATGATGAGCCCATATCCTCTCGCACAGGGGATACTCCTCTGGGGGGTGGGGGCCTCCTTGTAGTGGGTGTTTCGATCATTAGAGGGATAGAGAGATGGGTTTGTGACCCGTGTGTTGACCGCACAGTGACTTGCCTGCCTGGTGTGAAGGTTGCGGACATTACGCAGCGTCTAGACAGGCTCCTAGGCAGTGCTGGGGAGGAGACAGCTGTCGTGGTGCACGCCGGCACCAACGATGTGGGGAAATGCAGTCGGGAGGTCCTGGAAGCCCAATTTAGGCTGATAGGTAGCATTTTGAGGTCCAGGACCCCCAAGGTAGCATTCTCAGAAATGCTACCTGTTCCACGCGCAAGTACAGTGAGACAGGCAGAGCTGAGGGGCTTCAATGCGTGGATGAGACGTTGGTGTCGGGAGGAGGGGTTTAGATTTGTTAGGCACTGGGACACATTTTGGGGCAAGCAAGGCCTGTACAAAAGGGACAGGCTGCACTTGAACCAAGATGGAACCAGACTGCTGGCGCTTAAAATCAAAAAGGTTGCAGAGCAGCTTTTAAAATGACACCTGGGGAACAGCCGATGGGAGCTGGGCAGTATCCCGTTTGTCAAAAGCCATCCTTTAAAGTGTGAGGCTGCAAATAATTCAAATAAAACAGAAGGGGACAGAGCAGAACCGCATAAAGAGCAGACGGGAGCCTGTGCCAGCAGGTCAAAGAGTCAAAAGAATAGCATACATCAGGGGAGAGATTCAGTGTATAGGTGCTTGTATGCCAATGCCAGAAGCCTCCGAGCCAAGATGGGTGAGCTGGAGTGCTTGGTTGCTAGCGCAGAAATAGACATAGTGGGCATAACAGAAACATGGTGGAACAGTGAGAACCGGTGGGACACTGTTATCCCTGGGTATAAACTCTATAGAAAGGACAGGGAGTGGCGCCTTGGAGGAGGGGTAGCACTGTATGTTAAAGAAGGGATAGAATCTGACAAGCTAGAAAACCTAGGTAGACTGGAGTCCTCCACAGAAACCCTGTGGGTGACTATACAAGGCCGGAAAGGAAACGTGCTACTGGGGACGTGCTATTGCCCTCCGGATCAAAATGCCGACAGTGACTGGGAGTTGCAGGAGGAAATCAGGGAGGCGTCAAGGAGAGGCAGGGCTGTAATTATGGGTGATTTCAACTACCCACACATAGACTGGGTAAATTCACATTCAAGTCAGGACAAAGAGGTCAAACTTCTAGATACGCTAAATGACTGTGCCCTAGAACAGTTGGTCATGAAACCAACCAGAGAGAAGGCGACCTTGGATCTAATTCTGAGTGACACCCAGGACCTGGTGCGTGATGTCAGTGTCATCGGCCCTTTAGGGAACAGTGACCACAGTGCCATTAATTTCAGCATACATGCGGGGAGAGAATCACCAAGGATGTCTAACACAGATATTTTGAATGTTGGAAGAGGAAACTTCTCCAAAATGAGGAGTATGGTGAAAAGAAAGCTGAGGGGGAAAATCAGGAGAGTCACTTCGCTCTGGAGTGCATGGAGTTTACTCAAAACCATAATACTAGAAGCCCAGTTAGATTGTATACCCAAAAGGAGGAAAGGTACCACTAAGTCCAGGAAGATGCCAGCATGGCTAACGGGTACCGTCAAGGAAGCCATAAAAGGGAAGAAGACTTCCTTCCGAAATTGGAAGGCCTGTCCAAATGAAGAGAACAGAAAGGAACACAAACTCTGGCAAAAGAAATGCAAGGTGACAATAAGGGAGACAAAAAGAGAGTTTGAGGGACATTTAGTCAAAAGTATCAAGGGGAATAACAAAAACTTCTTTAAGTACATCAGAAGCAGGAAACCTGCCAGGGAGGCAGTTGGACCATAAGACAATGAGGGAGTGAAAAGGATTATTAAGGAGGATATGGAGGTTGCAGAGAAGCTGAATGAGTTATTTGCATCTGTCTTCATGGCAGAGGATACTGAGCATATACCTGCTCCTGAACCAGGCTTTTTAGGGATGGAGCCTAGAGAGCTGAGACAGATAGAAGTGACAAGGGATTATGTTCTAAACCAGTGATTCTCAAACTTGGGTCCTCAGGTGTTATTGGACCAACTCCCATAATCCCCAACCAAAGGCCACTGAGGCTGGGGATTATGGGAGTTGAAGTTCAATAACACCTGAGGACCCAAGTTTGAGAATCCCTGTTCTAAACTGTCTGGAAAAACTGAAAGCTAACAAATCACCAGGAACGGATGGCATCCATCCAAGAGTCCTCAAAGAACTCAAATGTGAAATTGCAGACCTCCTTGCTAAAATATTTAACTTATCCCTGAAATCGGGCTCTGTACCAGAGGACTGGAGAGTAGCAATTGTAACACCGATTTTCAAAAAGGGATCCAGGTGCGATCTGGGAAATTACAGTCCAGTTAGGCTAATGTCCGTTCCAGGCAAATTGATGGAAAGCATCCTCAAGGATAAAATTGTAAAGCACCTAGAAGAACAGGCCCTGCTGGGAGTGAGCCAGCATGGCTTCCGCAAAGGTAAATCTTAACTCACCAACCTTTTGGACTTCTTTGAGAGTGTCAACGAGTGTGTGGATCAAGATGATCCAGTTCACACAGTCTACCTGGACTTCCAAAAAGCTTTTGACAAAGTTCCTCATCAAAGACTCCTGAGGAAACTTAGCTGTCATGGGATAAAGGGACAAGTACATGTGTGGATTTCTAACTGGTTGAAAGACAGGAAACAGAGGGTAGGTATCAATGGAGAGTTTTTACAATGGAGGGAAGTAAGAAGTGGGGTCCCCCAGGGATCTGTACTGGGACCGGTGCTTTTTAATTTATTCATAAATGATCTAGAAGCGGGGTAAGCAGCCATGTGGCCAAATTTGCAGATGATACCAAACTCTTCCGGGTAGTGAAATCCAAAACGGATTGTGAGCAGCTCCAAAAGGATTTCTCCAAACTGGGGGAGTGGGTGACAAAATGGCAAATGCGCTTCAATGTTAGCAAGTGTAAAGTGATGCACATTGAGACGAAAAACCCCAACTTCAAGTATATGCTGATGGGATCTGAGCTGCCGGTGACGGACCAGGAGAGGGATCTTGGGGTCATGGTGGACAGCTCGTTGAAAGTGTTGACTCAATGTGCGGTAGCTGTGAAAAAGGCCAATTCCATGCTAGGGATCATTAGGAAGGGGACTGAAAATAAAACAGCTAACATTATAATGCCCTTATAGAAAATTATGGTGCGACCACACTTGGAGTACTGCGTACAATTCTGGTCACCACATCTTTAAAAGGACATTGTTGAACTGGAGAAGGAACAGAAGAGGGCAACCAAGATGATCAGGGGCCTAGAGCACCTTTCTTATGAGGCAAGACTACAACACCTGGGGCTTTTTAGTTTAGAAAAAAGACGACTGTGGGGAGACATGATAGAGGTCTATAAAATCATGCATGGTGTGGAGAAAGTGGAGAGAGAGAGATTCTTTTCCCTCTCACACAACACTAGAACCAGGGGTCATCCCATGAAATTGATTGCCAGGAGGTTTAGGACCAACAAACGGAAGTACTTTTTCACACAACGTGTGATCCACTTGTGGAACTCTCTGCCACAGGACGTGGTGACAGCCAACAACCTGGATGGCTTTAAGTGGGTTTTGGATGACTTCATGGAGGAGAGGTCTATCAATGGCTACTAGTCGGAGGGCTGTGGCCCACCTCCAGCATCAAGGGCAGGGTGCTTCTGAGTACCAGTTGCAGGGGAGTAATGGCAGGAGAGAGGGCATGCCCTCAACTCCTGCCTTTGGCTTCCAGCGGCATCTGGTGGGCCACTGTGTGAAACAGGATGCTGGACTAGATGGGCCTTGGGCCTGATCCAGCAGGGCTGTTCTTATGTTCTTATGTTTAGCAGGCATGAAAATATATTCCAAGATCTGTACTGGCATTCTCTACCCCTCCAGGAACAATTTAGAGTATTAGTTTCGAACTTTACAGCCCTACAGAATTTGGACCCCCATGCTTTTGAGACCACCTCCTTCCCGGTGTCCTATCATATCTTCTCTTGGGTGGATGTGGCACCTCTCTGTAGCAACCAGGCTCCTGAAGTGGTATTCAAGCTCTTAAAGAGGTTAGTACAGGCCTGCTGAACTTTGGGCCCCCAGCTGTTTTTGGATGATAGCCCCCATAATCCTCAGCCACAGTGGCCAATAGCCAGGGATTATGGGAGTTGTAAGCCAACATTTAAGTTGACCGGCCCTGGGTTAGCATGCCATGAGGGATGTGCAGAAAAACAAGGCAACAGTCTATACATATATTTCACCTGGAAGTAGAAGAAACCTGAAGCCACACCAACATGCAAGGTAGGATGCAAGAGAACAGTTTGTGCAGTTTGAGAGGTACAAGCTTTTGTGCAGGGAAAAAAAAATCTAGAAATGGAACACTAGAGGGGGAAAATGATTGCGACAACACAGGATGTGGTGTGGCCACTTCTTCATGCCATTGTCTAGAAAAACAGCTGGTCTTGGATGCATCATAAATTGCTCTGCAGTTCTCTCTCTCTCTCCCTCTCAAAAAAATAGTATTTTTCTCTGAGAACATTTTTGAAGGGTACAACAGCACCTGTGCTCCATTAAGTTTAAAAGCATTTCACTGTTTACAGTAACCAGGAAATGTCAATGTCTGTGTTATATTAAAAGTCAGCAATAACAAATGCATTCTCAGTTTTAAGGTTTAGCAGAGAACACTTCACTCTGAGTCACTGAGTGCTTAACACCATAGAGCAATTGCAACGGAGCACAGAGTTCAATATTTTTCAAACCACAGAGAAAGAATTCTGGAGGGCAGAGAGGAGGACATCACATTCGATCAGTGAGAACATGTGAGTAGCAAGGAGGGACATTATTTCAGGTTTTGGCTCACCCAGACAGCTCTAGGTGGTTCACAAATATAAAAGCAGATAAAAACAAAATAAAAAACTCATTAAAAACAAATACAATTAAAGCCAATTTAAAATAATTCCAGTTATCACTAAAGGCCAGGCTAAAGAGTTGTGTTTTAAGGGCTCTTTTAAATGGCGCAGCCGGGAAATGACTTGACTAGCAAGCCAGAGGTTGCCGGTTTGAATTCCCACTGGTATGTTTCCCAGACTATGGGAAACACCTATATCAGGCAGCAGCTAAATAGGAAGATACTGAAAGGCATCATCTCACACTGCACGGGAGAAGGCAATGGTAAACCCCTCCTGGATTCTATCAAAGACAACCACAGAGCTCTGTGGTTGCCAGGAGTTGACACCAACTCGAAGGCACACTTTACCTTAAAGCTCTTATGCCTCTAATAGCCATAGGGAGTGCATTCTAGAGCCTAGGAACAGCTACAGAGAAGGCCTAGGGGTGCCATTAGGCATGAACGTGGGGGCCGAGGTCCATGTGCCCACTCTTCTTGAGGGCCCCTTTTATATTAATGGAATGGCTTGGGCTAGAGGGCTGCAACTTGGCACAGATGTAGGACAGGTTTGCAGGACTCTGTTTAATTGATTTTGAAGCATATCAGGCAATTCGTTGATATTGAATGATTTTTGCAAGTTTAAAAAAACTTCAAAAAAGTTCTGTAAGTGGCTTGTTTTTATGGCAGAAAATTACAAAAACTTCTGGAACTGAAGCCCGCTCCCCCCAAAATTGTTCCACTCCCATGGTATTCGTATTTGTATGTGGAGGAATCTGCCCATTGCTTTCATAAAAAATGGCAAACATCACCCAGCATTATATTTCTGGAATGGCTTGGCCTAGAATTCTGAAATTAGGTTCATATGTAGGACAGGTTACCAGAACTTTGTATATTCATTTTGAAGCAGATTGGTCAATCCACTGATTTTAAATGTTTTTTTTCTTTAATTTATTTCTCTTTCTCAAAGAAGACAATCCTATAAGTGGCTTGTTTCATGGCAGAAAATTACAAAATCTTCTGGAACTGAAGCCCCACCTTGGATCATCATTCCACCCCTGTGTGAAGGAATCTACCCTATTCCTTCATTTTAAAAAAGTGCAACATGCCCACCCCCTTGCCCAACTCTTTATATTTCCAGAATGGCTGGACTTAAGAGTTCATATATATACAAACACACACACACACACACACTTATGGTACAAGACCAAACATAGCAAACATACAAGCAGCAATAATACAATTATCAGAAGAAGGAGGAAAAAAAGAAAAAGAAAAAAGAAAAAGAAAAAGAATAGCGCATAAAACATATCAATTAAGTGACTCTGGGCCAGTCACTTCTCTCTCAGCCTAACCTACTTCACAGGATTGTTGTGAGGAGAAACCTAAGTATGTAGTACACTGCTTTGTGCTCCTTGGAGGAAGAGCGGGATATAAAATGTAATAAATAAATAAATAAATAAATAAATAAATAAATAATGTAACCCAAGATGGCAGGACTCTGTGTATTTTTTATACAAAGAAATTGGTCAGTCCTGTGATTTTTAATGAATTGTTCCCTACTGCAATAAATCTGCCAGTCTCAGTTTGTTTTCCCTCATCCAGCCCATTACTGTCTCCAGGCAGGCATTTTGGGTGGTTATGCCTTCTTCCAATGATGTTAACATCGAGAAATAAATTTGGGTGTCACCAGATACTGATAACACCATGCACCAATTTCCCTGATTATCTCTCCCAGTGGTTTCATGTAGATGTTAAACAACATCAGAGACAATATGGAACCCTGAGGGACATAATATAAAGGTTCAGCTTTTGAAGAACAACAGTCTCCAAGGGACAGCATCTGGAACCAGCCTGAGAGGTAGGACTGGAATCACTGCAAAGCAGTGCCTGCCACCCCCAACTCTCTCAGACGCTCCAGAAGGATACTATGGTCAATAGTACTGAAAGCTTCCGAGAGATCCAAAAGGACCAATAGAGTCACACTCCCTCTGTTGATCATCCGTCAGGCCGACCAAGGCAATCTCCACCCTATAGCCTGCCCGGAAGCCAGTCTAAAATGGGTCTAGATAATCAGTTTCCTCCAAGACTGCCTGGAGCTGGGAAGCCACCACTCACTCAGTCACCTTGCCCAACCATGAAAGGTTGGAGACAAGCCTATAGTTGCTTAACTCTGAGGGATCCAAAACAGGCTTCTTTAGAAGAGGTCTAATAATTGCCTCCTTAAGGCAAGGAGGCATCCTGTCCTCTCTCAGAGAAGCATTTTTTCTTCTTCTTCAGAGAAACAGGCCTTCTACAACAACCCTCCTGCCAGATAATATAAGCCATGCTGGACAAGGGTCAAGAGAACAGGTGGTAGGCTGCACCATTCCAAGCAGCTGGTCCACATCCTCAGGAGTCACAAACTGGAACCAATCCAGCCTAACAACATAAGAGGACACCTCCAAAAATAAGCTAGATCGCACACTTTGGTCAACAAAGCATGCAGTTTCGCAGAAATGTCAGATATGTATGGTTTTAGAAAGTAAGGGTGCCCCCCCATTGAATATGGCATCTAGAAATCCAATATGGCATCGCAATATTAAATGTTTATGATCACCAGAATCATTCAAGTAGTGATAACGGCCTGAGATTTGGCAGACATATTGTCAGCAATTTGCTCCAAAAAGGGCCGGAAATGGGACAAAGTCTTAAATACATCCAGGCTCAGACTACCCTCCCAGGCTCCACCTCCCTTCCTGGAGTGGGGAGCAGAGAAATTTATGGGGGAGGTCCTCTGGCCTGGAATCTAACACTTCTTCTCCTCTCCATCAAGTCTCCCTGGCCTATTGCCAGTGTGGTTTTGCAGTCTTGATTGAGCGTACGGGAAAGGCCAGTTCAGCTTTGAGCTCAGCTGGTTCTGCATGCTGGTTCTGCGATCTTCCAGCTGGCGGGCTCTGGCTCCAGCCTGCTGTCAGGGCTTGGAGGCTGGGACTGAGGATGCGGCTGGCTTCTCCAGCCCCACTGCTCCCCACTCCTCAAGGTCAGATTCCATGCTTTTGCTCAGGGCTGGGATCATGGTAAAGATGATGTGCTTCCCTATTCCTTTTCACAATGCCAGGAACAGAGGCGTATCTAGGGGAAATAGCGCCTAGGGCAAGCACTGAAATTGCGCCCCCTGTCCAAACATCTGATACCCATCTTTCCAATAACTTTACCATAATATCAGCTCAAAAAAACAAGTCAAGCTCATTAATCTTTTAATATTTCAAAAACTATTTATCAGTGGACAAAAAATGCTGGAAAACTACAAATTCCAGTATGCTGGGGCTCATGAAATACCAAAATACTATGTGGAGGTGTACTTGGAAAACTAAACAGAAGTGCCTGTCTAATTCTCTGCTATGCATTGTAGCATCACTCTTATATAAGTTTTTAAAATAAATGGAGAATTTGAATTTTCCCAGATACTCTGAAAATAATTGAAGTAAACTGTGTCACTGCTTGGAATATATTCAAGTATTTCAGAAAGACAGTTAAAATGAGAGAAAGAGAGCAAGAAACTCCCAGTGGGCCTTAATACTAAGGATTTCACACTGATTCAAAGACAAACTCACCATTAATAAGACATCACATTTAGACATCACATTTAACTCACTTATCACAAGAAGCAAAGTAAGAGCAAATGAATACAATCCTAGCTCATAAGCTTCAGCTCAGTATTCACAAGCCCTGATTCTCTGTACTTAGTGCCAAACTAAATATGTGTACAGTGACATATTATATATTTTTTAAAGAAATTACCTGCAGCCCCTTCAGGGGGTCTTCCTAAAGGCCATGTGTAGGGGGTCTGCAAAGGTCCCCCCTCCCCCTGATGGCCTCTAGGGCCTCGCAGGGACCATTTGATTATGTGCGGTGGCCATTAAAAAAAAAAAAATTAATGGCTGCTGAAAACAAAATGGCCACTGCGCCTGCTCAAATGGCCTCTTCAAGGCCTGGCATGGCCTAGGGCCTCACAGAGCCCATTTGAGCATGCATGGTGGCCATTTTGTTTTCAGCAGCCATTTTTAATTTTTTTTTTAATTTTTAATAATGGCGCCCCCTTCAAGTGGTGCCCAGGGCATGTGCCCTGCCTGCCCCACCCTAGATACACCCCTGGCTAGGAATTAACTTTATCCAGCTGACATTTCACTTTTAGAGAAGGACACAAATTAGTCAATATGAACTTCCCCTTCTCCAGCACCAGAATACGTATCTAGCTCCTTTTAAGCTATCTCTTCTACACCAAGGAATGTCCCTACCCAATGTTAGGGGTGTGCACAAAACCAGTCTGCCTGGTTTGGTTTGAGTCCAGACCGGACTTGAATCGGACCAGCCATGTTCAGTTTTGTGCACCCCCGAACCCCCCTCTCCCAGTTTGGCTCAAATTTGAGTTGGTCCGGAGTTCAAAATCTAAAAAATATTTTTTTTAAACCCCACTGGGTTAACTCTGCTGCCTCCAGGGACTGCTGCCATAGCCATGGTGTGTGTGTGTTTCTAAAGCTTCTCCTCTCCCCGCCAGCCTCCACCCAGTCTTTACGGGGCTGGTTCGGGTGGGCACACAAATAGCTTATAAGCATGTACAGAGTTCTTCAAAATAGCCACTGCAAGCCAGGAGAGGGCCAGAAAGGCCCGGATATGGGCCGAACAGGACCCATAAAGACCAGGGGAGGCTGCTGGTGGAAAGGAAAGCTTTAGGGACTCCCCTCACGGCCACGGAAACACCCCACCCAGAAGCAACAGAGTTAAACCAGACCCAGCGATGTTTTTTGTTTTTTTAAAAAAAATTATTAAGATTTCAAACCCCAGACCAGCTCTGAGCCAGCCAGGGTTTGGGCTCAAGGTTGAGCCAAACCGGGCCCAGTGTGGCTTGAGGGAGAACCCTCGAGCCGAACCAGTTTGATGGCAAACCAGCTCGATCTCAAGCCGGTTTGCACATCCCTACCCAACATACAGCATTATCTTATTACTGATGAATGTGTGGGTTGTAAGGAACATAAGAACAGCCTTGCTGGATCAAGTCCAAAGCCTATCTGGTCCAGCATCCTGTTTCACACAATGGCCCACCAGAGACCTCTGAGAAGCCCACAGGCAAGAGGTGAGGGTATGCCCTCTCTTCTGCTGTTGCTCCCCTGCAACTGATATCCAGAGTCATCTTGCCTCTGAGGCTGGAGGTGGCCTAGAGCCACCAGACTAGTAGCCATTGATAGACTTATCCTCCATGCAAAGGGAAACACATGGTTGGGAAATGGATTAGTAGATTCATTTGCAAAAGCCCTAAAACGGATATTTGTACATCTTGTGTTTGTAAACTGCACTGAAGAGTCACATTGGCCATAGTGCATATTTAATTTTCAAATGGATCTCTTCCATTTCTTTGTCATATTAAGCATATTATGAAGTGATGCTTTTAAAACTAAAAGGGTTCTTGCAATTCATCCTCATCCTTCAACTGAAACAACATCTAAGTGCATGTAAAAGCATTTGCCTTTGCCTTTCCCTGCCCTCTTCATGTTGTTTCCCTTACTGTTGAAATCTAAGTTCTAAGCTCCTCAGAACAGAGATCTCCCTCCCCTCTCTCCATATGTATATTCCTAAGTGCCATGTGAATTGACAGTGCCAATAAATGATAATTTATAAAACTTCAATCAGCCAAACCAGGGGCATAGCTATAATTGGACAAATGTCCCTAGGCCCATGAGGTAGCCCCCCTCAATGGCTGAGTAATAGCCCACTATGCGTTTGCTGCTCCTGCCACTCTTACTTGTTAGCAAGATGCTGTCTCCTGATCTGAGTGTGGGGAGTGTGTGATATTATTTGCGTAGTAGTGAGAAAAAGGGCATGCCAAGAATGTTTGGCTTTTCACCATGCCCATATAGTTTTGCAGCAAAGCCGAAAGGTCAGAGGGGGAGAAAGGAGAAGAAGATGGGGACCCAGGGGGCTCCCTTCACTTCTTGTCCCAGGGCCCCATTCCGACCTTGCTACACCTCTGAGCCAAACTTGAAATTACGGGATCTTGCGATGTTGCTTTTCACTGCAACTTTTCTGCGTGTTGTTGTGCATTTGTGTTCACAAAGGAGGAGGATGACACAATGCCTTTCCATTCCCAGCAGAAGCTGAATCACACACATGCCTTGATGCTGTCGCACGGTCTGGCTATCTGGATTGTAAATCCAGCAAAAGCTCTCAGACTTCTTTTCTCCGTCAACACCTGCACGGATCCTAACTGTTTAAGTAGCACATGGCTGCTTCTCGTCTCGGTCTCCTTGGCCCAAGTCCAACTCTGGTGCAATTCCACTGAACTCATTGGAGTTGTAGCAGGGGGGCAAAACCCTAGCCTTGTGTGCCTGTAAATTAACGACAGTTGAAAAAAAGTTAGAGGGTGTCAGCGATAAGCAATAGAAGTGGCGAAAGGAACATATCTTCTGGTTAGTTTTGGACAGCTGACACTAACTCCTTTGTCAGATAAGTCTTACTGACTGTGGGAAAAGCAGAGAGGAAAGACTCACACTAGCATTTGACCAGCCCTTAATGGAAAAACAGATCTGGAAATCCTGACTGTATTTGCTCCCCTCTCTCCCATTCCTTTCCCCCCTGCCCTTTCCAAAGAAGCAAAAAAAAAAAAAGAAAGAAAGAAAGAAAGAAAGAAAGAAAGAAAAGAAAAAGAAAGAAAGAAAGAAAAGAAAAGAAAAGAAAAAAGAAAGAAAGAAAAAAGTATGTAAAGTATCAGTTGCTTCAGTTCCTAGTCTAAACATGTATTTCCCAAACTGGCTTCCCCCCCCTTCTTCTTAGTATTATTACTACTTTCAGGAATGGAGGGCAGGGGGGATAAAGAGGATGTCTTATGGTTGTTTATTTTCTGCCAAAGAACAGGAGCAATTTCTCAGCATCATCAAAATGATGAATCATTAAAGAAACCAAGTAACCTCAAGATGGGACTAAGGATCTCGGTTATAAAAGAGAACACCCATGTAGTATAAATCCCCTTAGAAGAATAGGCCGACTCTACACCCTCAACATCAATATGAGTTTTAGCGCTGGCTACAGTGTGAGCAAGAAAAACATATGCAAGAGTAGCTGATGGAAAAGAAAACATGTTTTTCCCCCTCTGCAAAGTAAGATCAAAATGTCCTGGATATACAAACAGAAATTAAGCCTTTTCAGGTAAGCACTTGAAGGCTAAGCCCATTACCTGTGCATAATTCAAAAAGCTGGAGGTGTAAAAACATGTGCCTTCCTCTGGGCTCCACATCTGACTATTAAGCCATCACAACGTCATCCATATAGAACATTTTTAAAAAACTCTCTGAGAAAGAATATACTGTCATGAACACTGTATAGACTCTACCTTCTCTTACCTCTTCTACAGTACTGGAAAGACCCACCAGACATGTATTTGCAGGCTTGTGGAATTGTGTGGGAGGGGGAGGGTTTATGCAGCAGAGGGTGTGTGTGTGTGTGTGTGTGTGTGTGTGTGTGTGTGTGTGTGTGTGTGTGGAGAGACAACTCTTTAAGTGTACCTGGAGACTGATGCTTGTGGTTCTAAAGGTTTATTAGGGAAATGACATGCTAGGACAGAAAGCCTGTGTCCTGCATATAGCTACCTCATGGTGCTGGGGGGAAGAGAGGAAAAAGAAGCAGGAAGGAAGTAGCCAAGGGATATCATTAAAGTAACCTCAAGATGGGACTAGGGATCTCGGTTATAAAAGAGAGCACCCATGCAGTATAAATCCCCATAGAAGAATAGGCTGACTCTACACCCTTAAGTTTTAGCACTGGCTCCTGTGTGAGCAGAATATCAGAGCAGAGACAAATAAGCAGAATCAAGAGGGATTCCTTTACTCACTAGCTCTACTCCTAAAGCCCCTAGTGGTCAGTAGGATAAACAGGTGCAGTGAGCCGACGCTTGAGTGCTATTTTACTGAAACAGGGCAGCGTTTCATTCTAATCACAATCTAGGTCAGAACCATAGGTTCCAGTCAGGCTGGAGATATTTCTAGAACCAACTCAGAAGTCCCTGAGCTCTGGTGGGTTCTGGGCCCATTCCCAAATGAAAAGGCAACTGGAATGTCCTTGGTATGTTCTGCCCCCATTGCCCATTCTTGGAGGACACTGGTGCACCGAGGGAGCAATTATATTATATTATATTATATTATATTATATTATATTATATTATATTATATTATATTATATTATATTATAATTAGGCTTGTTCACACAGGACCAGGATTGGAGAAGCCTCCTTCCTTAAACTGGGAGCTGAGTGCACTTCTGTTTGATGATTGTCTGCAACTTAAAACCAAGGTTGGAGGGGGAGGAAGTGATTGTATGGGAAGCAGGAACTGGGTAGCAGAGATTTCCATCCTATCCAGCAGCGGTATTCAGCTGCTGATTGAAGTAGGAGGAAAATCTCTCTTGCAAAGTTGCTGCTTCCCACAAGATCACTTCCTCCTCCTCCAACCTTGGTTTTTTTAAGTTGCAGACGATCAGCCACTCTAGACATCACCTCTTATGCTTGGAAGCGTCTTTTATGCCACAGGAGTGGAACATTCACATAGCTGCAGCAGAGGGAGAAGAGAGATTTTCGTCTTATCTCAGTCAGCAGTTGGGTACAGCTTCTGGACAGGATAAAAATCCCTCTCCTGCTTCCCACATGAGCACTTCCTCGCCTTCCAAACTTGGATGATCATCAAATGCAAGCATGTTCAACTCCCAATTTAGGACCTAATCCTGGTCCTGTGAACAAACCTGGTCCTGTGAACAAGCCTCAGTGCACCAGAGTCCTCCAAGCATGGGCAATGGGAACAGCATATGCCAAGGACACCCCAGCCACCTTTGCATTTGGAAACGGGCCCAGAATTCACCAGAGCTCAGGGACACCTGAGCTGGTTTTAGAAATGCCTCCAGCTGGACTGGTACCTATGGTTCTGACCTGGATCCTGCTTAGGATGGCACTCCGCCCCGCTACTTTTATGTCACTCACGCAACAGGAAATTTATTTATTTATTTTATTGTTAAATTTATATACCGCCTTCCATTAAAACAATCCCAAGGCGGTTTAGAGCAAAATTTAAGAACAAGATTATAAAAATTACCCAGTTAAAATATTAAGCTAAAAATATAAAACAAACCTGATTTAAAAATTAAAAACACAAGTATAAAAACAAATACAAAATACAAAGAGCAGCAGCAGAGACAATCATATAAAGGTCTGGGTAAAAAGCCAAGATTTAACATGCTTTCTAAAAGTTGTGATGGAGACTGAGGAGTGAATAATCACCAGGAGAGCATTCCAGAGTCTGGGGGCAGCAACAGAGAAGGCCCTGTCCAGCGTGCACGACAACCAAGCCTCCCTCATTGTCAGCACCTGTAGCAAAGCCCCCTCAGATGACCTCATCAAGTGGGCAGCAACCCTTGGGAGCAGGCGGTCCCTCAGATACCCAGGGCCCAAACCGTTAAGGTCTTTAAAGGTCAATACCAGCACCTTGAATTGAACCCGGAAACAAACTGGTAGCCAGTGCAGCTCTTTCAAAATGGGTGTGATGTGCTCCCATCGGGTAGCTCCAGATAAAACCCTAGTTGCCATGTTTTGCACTAGCTGAAGTTTCCGGATATTCTTCAAGGGCAGCCCCACATAGAGTGTGTTACAGTAATCCAGTGTTGATGTGACTAAGGCATGGGAAACCGTGGCCAGATCTGCCTTCTTGAGAAAGGGACGCAGCTGGAGCACTAGCTGAAGCTGTGCAAAGGCACCCCTGGCCACCACCTCCACCTGACCTTCCAAAAGCAGAGCCGGGTCCAGTAATACCCCCAAACTGTGTACTTGCTCCTTCAAGGGGAGTGCAACGCCATCCAGAGTGCACTTCTCAAAGTCTCCTTATCCCGATTGGCTCTCCTACTGACCAACAGTATCTCTGTCTTGTCTGGATTCAATTTCAGTTTATTAGTCCACATCCAACCCATCATGACCTCCAGACCCCGATTCAGGACATCCACTGCCTCCCTAGGATCAGGTGACAAGGAGAGATAGAGCTGAGTATCATCTCCATATTACTAACAACTCAGTCCAAATCCCCGGATGACCTCTCCCAGCAGTTTCATGTAGGTGTTAAACAGCATGGGGGACAAGACCGAACCCTGCAGGACCCCGCAGGCCAATGGCCATGAAGCTGAGCAGTATCCCCCAGCACCACCTTCTGGACCCTCTCCCCAAGAAAGGACTAAACCCACCGCAATGCAGTGCCTCCGGTTCCCATACTCGAGTGGCAGCCCAGAAAGATACCATGGTCGATGGTATCAAAAGCTGCTGAGAGGTCCAGCAGAACCAGCAGGGACGCACTTCCCCTGTTTAGTTCCCAGCGTAGGTAATCCACTAGAGTGACCATGGCAGTCTCAGTCCCATATCCAGGGCGGAAACCAGATTGAAAAGGGTCCAGATAATCCGTATCATCCAAGACCCTCTGCTGCTGGGATGCCACCACACGCTCTATCACCTTGCCCCAAAAAGGTAGGTTAGAGACCAGTCTATAGTTGTCTGGGTTGGAGAGATCGAGGGAGGAATTTTTTAATAATGGTCTAACCATCACTTCTTTGAGGCATGATTGCATCCTGCCCTCCCTTTATGAGGCATTAATAATAACCTCCAACCATCTACCTGTCCCCTCCCTGGCAGCCTTTGTTATTTATGAGTGTCAAGGGCCCAGAGTGCACAATGTCACCCGCACACTGCCCAGGATCTTGTCCACATGCTCAAGCTGCACCAACTGAAAAGAATCCAACACAATAGGACCAGATGGTACCAGAGGCACGTCTGCCGGAACGGCCAAAACTCTGGAGTCTAAATCAGCACGGATGTGAGCGACTTTATCTGCAAAGTGACACACAAACTGATCACAGTGGGCTGTAGATGATTCCTCCCCCATTACCTGGAGGGATGTGTGCAGCAATGTCTTTGCTACATGAAACAGCTCCGCTGGTCTGCACAGAGCAGATGCAATGGAGGCAGAGAAAAAGCATTTCTTTGCCCACTCCCATGGAGTAGTCCCTACAATGGGCTCTAGTCCATGTTCAGTAGGATTCGTCACAACTCTTCCTCCAGTGTTGTTCCAGCTGTCGCCCGAGTTGTTTCATCCCCCTAAGCTCTGAGGAAAATCAAGGAGCTGAATGGGCTCCACCAAGCCCGAGAGGGCATTTAGGAGCAACCGTGTCAACAGCCCGGGCCATCTCTCCATTCCAGAGATCAATCAGGGCCTCGACAGGGTCACTAGCTCTGGACCCTGGAAACTCCTAGAGGGCTGTCTGGAATCCAAGCGGATCCATAAGCCTATGAGGGCGGACCATTCTAATTGGTCCACCACCCCTGCAGAGGGCAGATGGAGCAGTCAAGCTAAACCTCACCAGATGATGATCTGTCCATGACAAGGGAGTTATCTCAAACTCCTCCATCTCCAGATCATTTATTTTCCAGTTGGCAAAAACCAGATCCAGAGTATGTCCTGCCATATGGGTAGGGCCCGATACCAACTGAGACAGGCCCATGGTTGCCATGGAGGCAATGAAATCTTGAGCCGCACTCACTAGGGGGACCTCAGCATGGACACTGAAATCTCCCAAAACAATCTTTGGGGAACCCAAGGCAAACTTCAAGACCACCCCCGCCAGCTCAGGTAGGGAGACTGAAGTGCAGCAGGGTGGTCAGGACACCAGCAGAATCCCCAGCCTATCTCAGAGGCCCACCCTCAAGGACAAACATTTGAAATTCTGAGATTGCCTGACCAGGCACCAGGACATGGGAAATGTCTCTCGATAGATGACTGCAATGCCCCCTCCCCGACCCTCCAGGCGGGGCTGCTACATGCTCAGGAAACCTGGAGGACAGAGCTGAGAAAGACCAACCCCACCCAGCTCAACCAACCAGGTCTCCGTCACACATACCAGGTCAGCATGCTCATCCACAATCAAATTGTGGATGAGAGATGTTTTAGCTTTGACTGACCTGGCATTCAGCAGCAGCACCCTAATCCTCAAGGGAGTGTTCTCAGAGCTCCCTGGGGTCAGAGGGTTGGGAAAAGAGCTGGGAAAAGGAACAGGCCTCAGTTGCTTGGACCGTTTCCCCCTGTAACGGCCTGCCCATCTCCCACCGCCATATCTCCCTCTGACCACTACCTGTGATATTGCTGCCCCCCACTCCATCCCCACTCTTCTGCTCTCCCAGACACACCCCCTCAGCCTGACCAACCACAGATCCTCTGTTTGATTAAAAAACGAGGCCCAGGACTCATGCTCTCATGCTGGCTTCTTGATGGAAATGAGGAAGGTCTTCTGGGCCCCAGGCAGCTCGCCCCATGGCTGAGAGCCACAAGGACAAGAGCCCTTGTGCTTGTGCCCTTGGGCCAGCCTGCCCTATATAGCAGCAGGCCCCAGAGGAGATGACACACACCTGGAGGCAGAGGTGGGGCAGAGGCAAAACAGCCAAGTTAATGCCCCAGCCTGAGCGGTTCCCTTCCTTCCCTCTGTTATGAGGTAGTTATCCCTCTTCTAGTCTTCCCCCTCCCTCAAAAGGCTGCATTCTCATGATCAGAAGGATCATGGTTAAAGAATTAACCACAATCCTGGTTATCTATCCTGCTGAAATGCTGGTTAACCTCAGCGAATTAACAAGGCTAGCCCGGAAATTCTTGGTTCTCATGTCACACTTTGCAGAAGCATGCAGGGCTCACATAAAAGTCACTCATAACATTCACTCATGGACAGTGCCACTCATATTGATTCTGCTTTCCCCCATCCGCTGCTTGGGCTAGATGAATATAGTTGTCATTGCGGTTAATGAGATAAGATGCTCTGAATTAGCATTTCCAAGCCTTAACCAAAAACAGAAACAGTAAAAACCTAAATGGATATGGCTTCAGAAACCCATTTTCCAACAATTCGTCCACATACCTTAAAAGATAGGCATTATTAATGAGATGCACATGACAAAACATTCTCAGGCACAGCAAAGGGACTGGATACATGGACTACTGCATGAGGAAGTAACTCACATTAATTTGCTCCAATATAATAGGTTAGCTCTTGAATGCTACTGTGGCTAACTATCTGGATTAGAGCAATCTGCTTTATTAATATTTAAAAGTTAGAATGAACTGTTTAGCTGCTCTGTCTAATCCAGGCATGTACAACTTGTGACCTAACAAGCTGAACACAGCATATTGGCACCTTCTGATTTTACTGCCTGCCATTTAAAGCAAAAACCAAGAGATTGTCAAGCACCTGAAGAGGTCACAGCTGGTTACCTATGTTTGGCTTGATAAGTCACAAGTTGTGTAGGCCTGATAAATCAATGGAACATTCCTCTGCTTAATTATTGTTCCCTTTCAAGTTGTCTTTAAAACAATGATCATTTAACTCTAGAATTATGCAAATCATCTGGGTCTTTGCTTTAAAAGAAAACCTCAGACAAAGAAGAAGAAGAAGAAGAAGAAGAAGAAGTAGTAGTAGTAGTAGTAGTAGTAGTAGTAGTAGTAGCCCCTTGGATTCAGTCAGTCCAAGCCATTGTGAGGTTGGCCAAAATCAGGAAGAGGAGCTCCTCTGCCCCGATCCTCACCAGTCACCGCTTCCTTCAAGTGCTAGCTGGGAGCTGGCAAGGATTGGGGGAGGGGCTGAGCAGCCCTCTTCTGAATACTGACCATGCCCCCTGCGTCAACAACAGATGCATGGAAGCATGGCCGGTATGGGAAAGAGGAGTTGCCGACATCCCTCTCCCAATTCCCGCCAGTCAGTGCTTCATTCAACACTTCAGAGAGGCAGAGAAAGTAGCCCCCAGCTATTGCTTGAATGAAGCACTGCCTGGCGAGATTGGGAGAGGGATGGAGCTGCCCCTCTTTCCACTACTGCCACATGTTCCTGCATCTGAAGCTGACACAGGGGTGTGGTTAGAGCACATGCACGCTCACACACGCACACAGTGGGATAGGGGTCACAAGCGGGAGCTTGTTCACAGCTACTGGCACGTTTCCCTACCCCCATGGGTTCCTGTGGACACCCATGATACTAATTTTGAACAAGGAGGTTCTGAAGGTGGTTATCATATCACAAAGCTGACTCCTCACAAAATATGGAGAGCTAGTCTTGGTCACAAGCATGAATTGTCCCCTATGCTAAGCAGGATCTGCCCTGGTTGTCTCCTGATTATCTAGACCCATTTCAAGCAGGCTTTATCGCTGGCTATGGGGTTGGGACAGCCTTGGTAGGCCTGATGGATGACCTTTTTACTGGGGAATCAACAGTGTGACTCTGTTGGTTCTTCTGGATCTCTCAGCAGTATTTGATACCATGGTATCCTTCTGGATTGCCTGGGGGAACTGGGGATAGGGGGGCACTGCCTTGCAGTGGCTCTGCTCCTATCTCTCAGGTAGATTCTATATAGTGGAGCTTGGTGACAGTTGCTCCTCAAAAACAGATGGTCAACAAATTTGCTAAATAAATAAATAAATAAATAAACAAACAAACAAACAAACAAACAAACAAACAAACAAACAAACAAACAAACAAACTTCCTGAATACTGAGGGATACTTCACACATTACATATTTAGGGAGTACCTAAAAATGTAAAATGTGAAAGTGACAAATGCATTAGTCAGGGAGCCATGGTTGTCTGTGGGATTGCCACTGGGTAATGCAAGAAATTTCCCTCTGTCACAGTTTAAGATGTCTCAATAGCACCGTTTAGTTGTTCAAACTGAATGTGCCATACCCAAAGTTCCAAGCGGGTCTGGAAGTCCCATCCCCAACGAGAATCTGGCACGTCAGTAACCCTCTCAACTGTGCTCTCCATGCTTACTGCATTCATCTGAAGTGGCATATGCTATAAGGGTGATTGTGCCCAGATCGAGAAGAGTGAGTGCACCTATTTCCATGATCAGTTGTGCCCAGAGGCGTAACTAGGGAAAACGGCGCCCAGGGCAAGCACTGAAATGGCGCCCCCCGCGCCTCCCCAACATGCTACATTATACTTAGGTTTTTCCTCACAAGCGCCTGCCGCCGCCGCCAAGCCAGGCCACTGACTGGCCGCCAGGCTCCAGCAAAGCAATGGGGGGGGGCGCGGGCAGCGCGGAAGGGACCGCTCATGGGGGAGGGGGCACCGACACACTCCCTTGACTGCTGCAGCACTGCTGCACTGAGCAGGAAACATTTGTATTAACAAAATTTTTTTAAAAAAATTAAAAAAAAATTTTTTTGTCATGCCGGCGCCCCCCACGTGACCAGAAAAGACGGCGCCCGGGGCACGTGCCCCCCCTGCCCCCCTATAGTTACGCCTCTAGTTGTGCCCCAGCCCCAGATCATGGAAACAGGCACAATCACACTTATGGCAATCAATGTTTTAAGCAAATGCAGTAAGCATGAAGAGAATGGCTGGAAGAGTGACTGACATGCTGGATTCTTGCCAAGGGCCGGACTTCCAGACCCACTTGAAATTCTACGCATCAATGCAGCATTTAGGTTTGAATGACTAAACAGGGCTATTAAGTTGTTGGGGGCTATTAGGGCAGAAGCTTCACAAGTCTGTCTGTCCAAGTTCCCCTTGAAGTCAATTGAAGTTTAGCCTGGAGGAAGTTCAGGAGGATCAGCCAAATCATTAAACCACAATTTCTCACAATATAGCCCTTCAAGGGCACATTAGAGAACTTATTACAAATAGCTAAGGCCTCTGGGGACTTTGTTATATTACTGCAGTGCACCATCTCTTCTGCCAGCCTCTTGCTGCTCTGCTAAACACAACATTACTGTGCATCAGCAAATATGCAGCATGCGGCCCTGTTTAGTGTTCTGGACGTATTGCTGAAGCTGGCAAGCTGTTAGCACTTCATTTGATTTCATCATTTTGTCAGTAAGAATGAAAGAACCTGACTCCCTTTTGTTGACATGCAAATATGTCTATGTTAACAACCAGACTGTGCTGTTTAACCACAACTTTACAAGAAAAGAGACTGTCCTGCAAAGAACATAAACAGTGAAGGGCTAGAACTTATCTGAACAATTGCTTACAACCAAAATACATGGTACTCTGGAATTCACACACATTCCAGACTATTAGTGCTTTTGGTGTTCTAAAGGGACAAAGGAGAGCTGGTCTTGTGGTAAAGGTAAAGTGTGCCATCAAATCGGTGTCGACTCCTGGCGATCACAGAGCCCTGTGGTTGTCTTTGGTAGAATACAGGAGGGGTTTACCATTGCCTCCTTCTGCACAGTCTGAGATGATGAATTTCAGCATCTTCCTATAGCGCTGCTGCCCGATATAGATGTTTTCCCATAGACTGGAAACATACCAGCAGGGATTCAGACTGGCAACCTCTGGCTTGCTATTCAAGTCATTTCCCTACTGCACCATTAGGTGGCTGTGGTAGTGAGCATGAATTGTCCCCTTTGCTAAGCAGGGTCTGCCTTGGTTTGCATTTGTATGGGAGACTACTTGTGAGCACTGTAAGATATTCCCCTTAGGGCAGGGGTGTCAAACTCAATCACATAAGGGGCCAAAATCTAAAACACAGGCTATGTCACTGGCCAAATTTTTTATTAAGATACTTAGTCTTAGAAGTATAGATACTTCCTCACCCTGAGACACCATATCACACGCCATCCTTGTGCATTAATCATGTTCTGAAAATAACAACAAGCTCCATACCTGTGTAGTTGCTACTGGCAGCAGGTGCAGGATCGGGACTCTGGCACGGTCATGCCTAGTGCTGGGTCTTGGCAGGGAAGGGGTGTGCAGAAGCAAGGATATGAAGAAGCAACTTAGCTCACTGTTTGGGACTGGGTCGCGGTCAGGCACTTGTGTGGAGCGCCCTGCTCCTACCGAGCTTTCTGGGACTGGGTCCTTCTGCCTGCAAATGGGTACTGAGGCACCGCGGTCAGGCACTTGGATGAGGCACAATCACCGCAGGCCACATAAAACGGCCAGGCAGGCCGAATTCGGCCCGCGGGCCTTGTGTTTGACATGTGTGCCTTAGGGGATGGGATCAGTGGAAGAAAAGATCCCAGGTTCACTCCCTGACATCTGAGACTCCTCTCTGAAACCTTAGAGAGCCACTGCCAGTAGTGTAGATGATCCTGAGCTAGATGGACCAGTAGTCTGACTCGGTGTAAGGCAGCTTCCTATGTGATTAAAAGTGGGTGGGCAGTCAAGATCTGACATGGGCAAACAGGGATCCAAGGGGCAGCAGCAGATAATGTAGTCTAGCTACTAGTCTATGTCTACAGACTACCTCCAGGCACAGAAGAAGAACGCCTCTGAATACAACTTTCAGGGGAGCAACAGCTGGAGAGAGGGCATGCCTTCAACTCTTGCCTGTGGGCTTCCCAGAGGCTTCTGGCTGGCCACTGTAGGAAACAGGATGTGGGACTAAATAGGCCTTGGGCTGGATCCAGCAAGGCTGTTCTTATGGATAGGCAACAGGGGGGCAGAAGAGAAGTGTGTTCAGCACCTTCTTCCACTGACAAGCAGCTCAGACTGGAGACTCAAGCCCAGGCCATGCTTCTATAGAGCCATCAGGGACCCTAGGGCTCAGCAGGTCACTTGATTCTTTCTAGACTGTCTGGCTGCAATTTCCTTTCCTGCTGCCTGCAGCATGGGCTAGGTCAGCCATTGCTTTTGCCTTGTGCTGTCTAGGTGCAAAATTAAAAACCCTGCTGCCAAAGTCTGTGGGCCAAACCCCGGTTCCTTACACCTTTGTTGGTGAACACCAAACCCTCCACTCCACCCACTGGCACTGTTAGTTGTGGGAGAGATTAGTACCACAGCCAGGCTGGAGAAAGGTTAACTCTTTCCCCCTGCACCACAGTCCTGATGAAGCACTTCTTCAGCTCAAGCTGATAATTTACTCCAGGGGGAAAGCTACTGATGCTTCCCTCCTAGGGCACATAACAGCTTGGTTGGGTGGGGTGGGAGTGTCAGGGCTCTGGCCTAGGGAAAAGAGATCCAACATTCTTCCACCCACATAAGAAGAAAGAACTAAGCATCTCTCTCAGGGGCGTAACTACCATTAGGCAAGGGGAGGCAGTCCTCTTGGGGCCCCACTGCCTCGAGGGGCCCCCCAGAGGCACATCACATGACTCCCCACCCACCCATGTTGCACCCCCTATGAATTATGTTGAGTCTCTTGGAGATCAGCAGGAGCAGAGAGTAAAAGGAACTCAATTCAATGTGAACTAAGTATTCACCGTATTCATCATGGGGATGTAAGTGTGAGTGCACTATATATTGTGATGTGTGTTGTTTGTGTATCAGCGAGGGGTCCATTTTAAAATCTTGTCTCTGGGCCCCCTCCAACCTTGCTATGCCCCTGATCTCTCTATTCTTGGAGTTTATGGCTATAGGTGCTAGTTGCTGCCTTCTTGCCCCCTGTGCAATAGTATTTTGCAATGGGAGGTTGCTATAGTCTCTTTCTGACTGTATAGTGGTACATTATATATGGAGGGTGTGTGCAGTGAGTTGGAAGGATGGCAGCGTCATGAGGCCATTCAGCTGTTGCATGCATTGATTGGTGCCTTTCCTGAACTGATAATGTGGGATGTCATCAGTGATTGGTGGATTACCAGACGTCTCTTTCAATTTTGCTGACTTCTTTTCCCTACAGCTATTGTTGTCTTATGTATTGCCTTTGCTGTTGGTTGTGTATAGGGTCACAACAATAGTCCTATCCACACTGTGAGGCTATTCTCACGCGCATCCTAACCCAGCTAGAAAAGCCCAGCCTGGGTTAGGTTGTGAATGAGAGCTGATGGGATTGGGCCCGATCCTGGTGGGGCAGTGCCACCTAGCCTGGCTCTTAGCCAGTGTTAAGGGCTCAACCAAGCCTATAACCCAGGCTCTGGGATCGTGTGTTCAATGGGGCTATGATTAGTTCCAGTAGACACAGAGATGGGCGCCTAGAGATGGGTGCCCACTCCTCCCCAATGCATGTCATGCAGCGTGCATTGTGGGATGCATTGTGGGAGGCACGCAGCATGGATTGTCTAGGAGCACAGTCCATGCTCCCAGCTACTTTGTCCATCCTACCATAGTCTGGGGTGGGGGGAGGTGAGTTTGACCAGCTTTCCCACCTGCCTCCCTGCCTGCCTAGTCATGTGAATGGCCACATTGCATTCCACACTTGTACAAATGTACACAGGTGTGTACATTTGTACCGTTTGTACATCTATGTACCGTTACTCACATGTTATGGTGAATTCACTTCCTATCTGTACCATGTATTTGAGGGGCCTGCATTCAGGTTCATTTTGTCATTCACACATAAATGTGTGTGAGTATACAGGCACCTGTACACTTGCACATCATGTCTGCATAGGGCTTATGTTATGCGGTGTTAGCTCTAATATAGCAGAGCCATAGGATGGCCAAGCCAATCCTATTGGAGAAGGACTTTGAAGACTGGGCTGATTACCCTCCTCATAACTGTGTTTTTTCCACACTATAATCATTAAATGCACAGAACATTATTTACAAACTATACATGCACATAAAAGTCAGTACAGTGTAGACAACGTTATTGGAGCACTATATTGAAATAAAATCTATTTCTAGGATGCCATCACATTTGCATCAATTCTAATATACCATAAACGGTTTCCCTGCGGAATCAGAATGGCTGTGTACAGCTGCAGCTTTTCTTAGAAAATATTTTAAGTATTCTGATAAACATATTGGAAGGTCTTTTCGACGGCCCAGGAAATGGCATGCCAAACATGCTGGTTTATTTTTAAGTTAAATGAAATGTAAATATAACAGAAATACTATACAAAGAAAAGCATCCTCCCTCTACAGAAAATGTGGAAAATTTGGAAAGGGAAGTAGAGGTCAGTGGTTGCTCTGCATGCAACCACTTGATCTGGCTAGACAGGGTTTTAACATTCCAGAGAAGGAAGAAGGAAAAGGAAACTCTGGTGTGGATTTCCAAATTGCTGTCTCTGGAGAAGCTTCATGCAGGTGTGGCCCATGATATTTCTCCACCTGAAGTACGTTGCCAAATTCCACCCTTCCCTTCTTTCCTAGTGGTGGCAGCGGTAATAGCTGGCACTTGATCTCGTGTGCATGTCTGTTTGCACACACTCACCTTTGCCCCCACATCCCCCCTCCTTTGCAGTTTCATTTCTTCTGTTGCTTCCTCCCCCTTGGTGGAGGAGGGCATGTGGGTTGCATGGTGGCTTTTGCCAGCATAAAGGAGAAAGATGAAGCAGAGGTAAGAAAGTGCGTGTGTGCACTTATGCGTGCATTAGATCAAGCAGGGGCCAAAGAGAGAGAAAGAGGAGGAGGAGGGTGCTCATGGGGGGGGAGCATTTGGTGCTCTATGTGAGGCTCACAGAAGTCTTGGGTCACCACTGACTAAATCAAAATCCGGAGGATTTAAAGGAAAAAAATCTGGCTTCAGTATAATATAGGTGCATTTTTCATCTGTAAGTATTGACCTGGCATTCTAAAGACAGGCTCATAACATAGAGTAGATAAAAGTTAATGTGCACAAAAATAACAGTTGGGACATTTATGGAGAGAACTGTGCTTTTTGATTAACAACAGTAACATTTTGTTGACATAATGGTAAAAGTGGTGCAGCAGAGCACTGCCAATTAAGCCTTCAATTTTCCAGGCCTGAGCTATCCAATGTGCTAATTCAGCATCTTTGCCAGAACATATACCCACCACGCTGATATTGGCTGAAAAAATGGTTCTCTCATCTGTTTTCAGCTTAGTTATAGTTGCCCTTGGAAAGGGTGAACAATGCAATTTGGAGCAGAATATACACTAGCAGATGAGCTACATAAAATCACAGGGTTTAAGGTGGTCAGTTCAAACTTAGTACAGAGAAATGGGATCATGTGGGGATGTCAAAACTGTGTTCTGTTTTTCAGACATAGTGAAGTAACTGCAGTCACATTAAGTACAGTCCAGGCTCAAATCTCCGCCCCCCTTCTCTTCCCTCGGACTAGGAGAGACCCTGCTGCAGGCCTGCACCAAAAGCCCAGCCAGAAGGTATGTGTATAACCCATGTTAATAAACCTGTTTAGTTACTAATATCAGTGTAGAGCCAAAGTGATCATGGGTTAACAGACAACACAAGCACAAAGTTCAATTTTTCTTTTAATCTAAATTATCATGATTTTTACATTATTGGCCTGTAATATCAGCACAACGCATTTTAAAATAAATGTGCCACAGATCCTATCCTTTTAAAGCGTTCACTAGAAACATTCATATTATAGAACAAACGCAAGCACAGGGGAAATCAATTGCCTTGTCTAGTCTCCCTCTCTTAACCTGCTACAGTATTGGATAGTTTGCTGTTACCAAAGATTCCTGGAAAGAGAGACACAACTTCTTGCCCCTATTTCCTGTATGACAGTAGTTCCTCTGAAGGCTTTCTCTTTTTATGTGGCCCTGAGCCAAACCACACACACACACACACACACACACTTATCATATGCTGACCATTTTTCTCCCTGCACAATGTTACAAGAACAGGAAAATACCACAGGCAGACTGATAGGCAGGTCAAAGACAAGTAGCCTGATGGTCTTCCTCAGCAGTGGTTTGTCCACACGGAGGGCAGCAGATCTGGAACACAAGAACATAAGACCAGCCCTGCTGGATCAGGCCTAAGGCTCATCTAGTCCAGCATCCTGTTTCGCACAGTGGCCCACCAGATGCCGCTGGAAGCCACAGGCAGGAGTTGAGGGCATGCCCTCTCTCCTGCTGTTACTCCCCTGCAACTGGTACTCAGAGGCATCCTGCCTTTGAGGCTGGAGGTGGCCCACAGCCCTCCGACTAGTAGCCATTGATAGACCTCTCCTCCATGAAGTTACCCAAATCCCTTTTAAAGCCATCCAGGTTGGCTGTCACCACATCTCGTGGCAGAGAATTCCACAAGTTGATAATGCGTTGTGTGAAAAAGTACTTCCATTTGTTGGTCCTAGATTTCCTGGCAATCAATTTCATGGGATGACCCCTGATTCTAGTGTTATGTGATAGGGAGAAGAATTTTTCTCTATCCACTTTCTCCACTCCATGCATGATTTTATAGACTTCTATAATGTCTCCCCGTAGTCATCTTTTTTCTCAACTAAATAATAGCTTTATATAAAAAATTGCTCTGGATTGAGATCACCTGACTCCCTATACAATAAATGACTTTTATAAAATAAATAAACAAATGAAGTGGCTGTCATCTTAGTTTTCACAGAGTGCAAAAGTCAGAGCAAATTTCCTGTCATTTTTCTTGGTTTATCCTTGTGGTATTTTTGGTTAATCCATTCCTTGACCCAGGCCAGCTTTTGAATGGGTATTCAAAAACTTGTATTCCAGTCCTGGAGTAGAGGTGGTGCTAACAAACAGCCCCCAGCAAGAGCCCTGAAGGCAGTCTGCACTTGCCTCTCTGCACATAGTATCTATTTCACTAAACTATTAATATTCCTGATTCCACTCCACTGCCTTGTCCTTGCATACCACAACTCTTTCCCTTGCATTCTACAATCCTGCCTATTTTTTATTTTTATTTTTATGTATTTATATAACTTGCCAATTGCCTCAAGGCAGTGTTCAACAAAATACAGTATGTAGTAAAATAAAAACAGCAAGAATATGCACAGTACAATAAAAATGCACATTTCAGCCGTACATTTCAGCACAGTAGAAAAAATTAAAATAAATAAAATAAATAAAAAATAATCCAGGTAGCATTTTCAAGTTGGCAGACTCCCGCCTCCACTCAAAAGCCTGGGTGAAAGGGAAGTTCTTCAGCTTTTTTCAGAAGGCCAAAAGTGAGGGGAGAAAATAAGTCTCCCCAGGGAGAGGTATTAAAAGCTATTTGTCCTTTCCCACCCACATCCGATTGTTCCTACATCTACTGCTACATTTGTAGAGGTGAACATGGTTTCCAGGGTTGAAGGACCAATTGCTTGGCTAGTAGAGCAACCCATACTGCAACAGGACTATGTTCCAATATTATACTGCTAAAATAATGTGTGCACTATTAAGTACAGTTTCCACCCTCTCTCCAGACTTACATGATCATTAGAGAGATGTATAAGATCTGCTCCTGAATATTTTAAAAGATGTTTCAATGAGATATCCACATTCCACAGAACATAATGGATGTCCTATGTTTTGACAACCACACAGTTCCACTGATAACTGTCTGCTGGGAACCAGCTTAGACTCCTTCCACTGCTTAAGGTTGTCTAGAAGGAACCAGTTCCATGTGCTATCATGGACTGTCTTTCTAAAAGGGACAGCTTACTTTCCCAACATCTACTGCTTTAAACAAATGACTGCACTATTGCAGTTAATGAGGAAAGCTACAACTAAATGATAAAATAAAGCACAAAGGTATGTACATATCTTAGCGTTGTTCAATGAGTCTTTCTAGAGCTCTTTGTGTCTGGTAGATAGATCTACATGGCCCTGACTTATTCTGCATTGGTTGATGCTTCAGTTTGTTCTGCTAGTTGATCTATATACAGTAGTCAGTAAGTAATGTATATGTTTCTACTGTTTTATGTATGGAACTTGTATTTCTTTAGTCTCCTTTTCTGAAACATCCAAAATATATTTCCTATTACGTTGCAAAATACTACAATTACGCATTATCACTTTGCATGAATGTGGAGAAGGTTAGCTAGCTAATGGTGCCCTCTGACACCAGAATGCATCATTATGCATGAACAATATAATTACGCTTCAGTGAGTATAGTTCTTGTGATCTGCCATCTTAATACAGCATATCTATCCATTTTAATAGACATTTAAATCATTCCTCTCTTTTGGAATAATGTCCACTAAGTTTGGAAGTTCATTTTTTAGTTCCCTGTGTAGTAGTTCCCTGTTTAGTAGCCCCATTCACAAATTATGTTGAACACTTGTACAAAGGGTATACAGGTACTTTATCTGTACAAAGGTACTGTGATTCACATGTTATGTTGAACACAGGTACAGCAATACATTTCCTATTTGTATTATGCATTTGAGTGGCCAGGTTCACTTTAACAATGAACTCAGGTACAGTCATTAACACAAAAACATGTACACGTGTACAGATATCTGCACACTCATACAGCACAATGTCTGAATAGGGCTACTATTGAGATACAGACTATGTATGTGCAAAAGGCAATGCCCTAAAGTTCAGCATTACCAAATATGGATCTGTTACTGAATGTGTGGCTTTCATAATAATAATAATAATAATAATAATAATAATAATAATAATAATAATAATAATAATAATAATAATCGATTTCTATACCACCCTTCCAAAAATGGCTCAGGGTGGTTTACAAAGAGAAATAACAAATAAGATGGCTCCCTGTCCCCAAAGGGCTCACATTCTAAAAAGAAACATAAGACACACACCAGCAACAGTCACTGGAAGTACTGTGCTGGGGGTGGATAGGGCCAGTTACTCTCCCCCTGCTAAATAAAGAGAATCACCACGGTAAAAGGTGCCTCTTTGCCCAGTTAGCAGGGGCAGCCTTTAGCAGCCTTTTTGCTATCTTGATTCCATTTTTAACTAAGCCATTGGATTGCTGATAAATTGGACCAGATGTGACATATTGAAAGCCATGCAAAGTTTTTTGAATTAATGTCAGGCAAGTTTAAGACCATTTTCAGACATTAATACATGTTGTGTGCCATGCCTTGAAAACAGGAACTTCAAGCACATACGATGATGTGCTGTCAGATTTCCTAACAGGGCTATTTCAGGATAGTGAGAGTAATAATCTAAGGCCAACAGGTAATAATCTAAGGCCATCTAAGGCCAACAGGTAAACGTTGCTAGAGGATCATCAGATGACCTCTTTGATTACTTAATGAAGCATGTTGTCATTTGTTGTGCGTTCTTCAGGTTCCTGACACATGCTTTCAGACACAGGGCAGCTTTTCTTTATGAAGTTGATACGAAAATGTCAAATTCCTCATTTGCACCACCCTAAAAGTACTGTCAAAAGTCATGGATAATGTCCAATAGTTATTTTTGGCAACAAATGGCACAGGGGAAAGGATCAGACTCTGCCCTTTCCCCATGAGCCAAGGCCCTAATCTGGATTGTCCTACCCACTGCAACTATTTCTAAACAAATAGTAAGCAAGGGAGAGATGATCAGATTTTGGCACTTAGCATTAGTTATCTGGGTTTTATGTCAGTTTCTGCAACAACCAGGAAAAAATCTTTCATAGAAGAACACATGCAACTTTTTACAATATATACCAAGCTCAAAGCATCCTTTTCTATCTGTGTCTACTATTACACTTGTTTTTGTGAGAGCTCTAGAGGAATATGCACTGGCTTCCAAGAATAATTGTTTGTCTGTTTTGCAACAGCTTTGCTCCAATTTCCTCTTCTGAAGCATCAGAATGACAATTTGGTTTGTCTTATTTGTACAAAAAATATTATATACCAAAAAAAGTTAGTACAAGGGTTACTTTGTTTTCTTCAACTTTTCAAACTCAGTGCCCAGAATTGCTAGGCAGGTTTGGAATATGAATATGTCTGGGCTCATAATGCTCAGCTGTATTGCAAATCTAGAATTATTTCCCCCAGAAATTCTTCTTTGATTCAGAATTATTCTGTAGAACATGATTCTGGACATGTATGCTCAGTAGGGATGTGCATGGAATGGATTTTGCATTTTGTTTTGAGCTTGAAACAAAACACAGGCGTCCAAAACATTTCGACAAAACAGCAGTCGACCTGCTTGTTTTGATGGAACAAAAACCCAAAACGTTTCGAGTGTTTCAGCCATAGGAAACAATGGGAAACATTAGGGACACCAAAGTGAGTTGGGTGGTAGGGCACGATGGTTGCTACCTATCAACCAAACCAAAAAAGAAATGGACAAGGAGGGAATTTTAACCTTTCCCAGAACCCCCCATAGGATCACAAGCCAGTGCTGGAAAACCAATCAGCAAGTGGGGGGGGGGGAAGGCCTCCAAAATGATGTTTTGGATCAAAATGGGTTTGTTCCATTTCGTACTTAGTACTTACCCCCCCGCCGCTCTTCCTCCTCTGGCGCAGGTGCTTTTAAAAATCTTCTTGGGGCGGCAGAGTTCCTCCCTGCTGCCCCTCACCCCGTCGTTGTCCTTCTAAGCTTGATACGATAAAGAGCTTGATACGATAAAGAGCTTGTGTTTGCCGCTGGCGCGCGCGCGCACCACATGACATATGTGGTGCGTGTATGCCAGCGGCATAAATGAGCACGCGCGCCGCAAAGGGTGCATGCGCACCACTAGCTCTTTATCGTATCAAGCTTAGAAGGACAACGATGGGGGCAGGGGCAGCAGGGAGGAACTCTGCCGCCCCAAGAAGATTTTTAAAAGCACCAGCGCCGGAGGGGGAAGAGCGGTGGGGGGGGGTAAGTACTACCACCCCCCCTGCTTAAAGTGACAGTCCCCTCAGTGCTGGACCACGCTTCTGTGGTTCCGTGCACAGCGCCGGAGGGGGAAGAGAGGCGGGGGGGGTAAGTACTACTACCCTCCCGCTTAAAGTGACAGTCTCCCGCCCATCCGAACCGCCGGAATTCCGGACCGGTCTGGAGGGCTTTTCCATTGTGCCAAACTGAACCATGCACACTACTATCTGTTTGTAGTCAGAAGTCCCATAATATTTTTGCATCTTCATTTTTTACCACTTTCTCAATTTTATGGTCCCACCAACCTTTGGCTACAGGTAGCTTGTGTTTTTTGCAGATGTTCCAGTGTATCATCCCTGCTACCTTGTCATGCCTTTGTTTGTAGTCAGTCTGTGCGATCTTTTTACAACAGCTGATTAGGTGGTCCACTGTTTCATCTGCTTCTTTACAAAGGCAGCACTTGCTGTTTGTTGTTGATTTTTCTACTTTTGCTCTTATTGCATTTGTTCTTAGTGCCTGTTCTTGTACAGCCAATATTAAAGCCTCTGTTCCTTTCTTCAAGTTGCCATTCCTAAGCCATTGCCAGGTCTTGGTGATGTTTGATTTTCCAGTTATATTGTGCAAATATTGACCATGCAGTGGCTTATTTTTCCATTTTTCTGCTCGGTTCTTGACTTCTTGTTTCTTGTAGGCCTGCTTTGTTTCATTGGTGTTGAATAGTTTCTCGTTATTGACCATTTTAAGTGCATCTTCTTCACTGTCCTTGATATATTCTTCAAGGCCTCTTTTCTCCTCCTCTACTATTTGATGGACTTGCAGCATTCCTCTTCCACCTGAGCTGCGAGGAAGGTATAGCCTATCTACATCACTGCGGGGGTGCAGAGCATGACTGATGGTCATTATTTTCTTGGTCTTACGATCTAGCGTCTCTAGCTCTGCCTAGGTCCAGTCTATTATTCCTGCAGTGTATCTGATAATAGGTATAGCCCAGGTGTTTATGGCTTGTATGGTGTTCCCGCCATTGAGTTTGGACTTGAGGATTTTTCTAACTCTCCTGATGTATTCACTTCCTATTTTTCTTTTAACTTTAGTGTGTGCGATGTTATCAGCCTGGAGAACACCCAAGTATTTGTAATGTTCTTTCTCTTCCAGGTTCTTGAAGTTGGTTCCACTGGACAATTCTATTCCTTCTGTTTTTGTTATTTTCCCTCTGTTCATTATTAATGCAGCACACTTGTCTAGTCCAAACTCCATTGATATATCGCTATTGAATATACGTACAGTGTTTAGCAGTGATTTGATTTCAGATTGGGACTTTCCACACAATTTCAAATCCATGAAGAGCAGAGTCCATGAAGAGCAGCTGTTTTATTTTACTTTATGTTTTAGATGTTTGGTATCCGAGGCCTGTTCTGTTCAGTGTTTGTGAAAGTAGAGTCATGGCGATTACAAACAACATAGGGGATAGTGAGTTCCCTTGGAAAATACCTCTTCTAATGCTAACCTGTCCAAGTGTCTCGCCATTGATTGTTAACTGTGTACTCCACTGGCTCATTGATTTTTTAAAATAAATATCTGAATGATTTTGCTGACACCAGTTGTTTCTTAACATTTTAGTATCCATGTGTGAGGCAATGAGTTGAAGGCCTTCTTGTAGTCAATCTATGCAACACTTAGATTTGTTTTTCTTCTCTTGCAATTTTCTAAAATCATTTTGTCAATCAGCAGCTGGTCTTTTGTGCCTCTGGTGTTCGGGCAATTTCCTTTCTGTTCAACTGGGAGCTGCTTATTAGTTAATAAGTGTTGCATTCCTTCATCTGATATCATTCCAGTTAATAATTTGAACATAGTTGGCAGGCAGGTTATCGGTCTATAGTTACTCGGAACTGCACCTTTTGCTGGGTCTTTCATGATGAGATGAGTTTTCCCAGTGGTTAGCCATTGTTCAATATCACCTCCTTGCCAAATGTGATTGAACTGTTTTGATAGTTGTTTATGAAGGCTTGTTAGGTGTTTAAACCAAAAGCCATGCAGTTCATAATTGCCTGGTGCAGTCCCATTTTTAATTTTCTTTGCTCTTTCTCTTATTAATTCTGGTGTTATTATTAGATCTTGCATTTGTTGGTTACATTTTTTGACCTCTCTTACCCATCCTGCTTTTTTTATTATAATCTATTGGATTGCCCCATAATTTCCTCCAGAATTGCACTTTTTCTTCTTTATTTGGTGTTTCTATGTTACTTGCAGTTTCTCTTTCTATGCTTTGGTAGAAACGTTTCTAATTCAACTGGGATTGGAGATTCTGCCTGTGTTGTGAAATTCTGGCTTTGTATCTGCTAATCTTCATCGACACTGCTGTTATTTGATGCTTTATTATTTCCAGGACTTCTCTAATTTTCCTTGAATCTAGGGGGTATTTTTGGATCAGATACTGTTTGGTGTTTTCATTCTTCAGCTTCTTGTCTTTCATATCTTTCAATTTACTAGCATCTGATCTAAGCCCGGTGATTTTATTTTCTAATCTAATCTTCCATTTAGGTGATGTACTACTTCCTTTTTTGTACAGGTCCACTGATCTTATATCTGAGCTCTTGTGTTGTTATTATTGCTGCACTGTACATTAGTTGGTTTTATTTATTTATTTATTTATTTATTTATTTATTTATTTATTTATTTTTATACCGCCTTTCGTTAAAAGAAAACCCCAAGGCGGTTTACAAAAATTAAAACATACAATAAAAGCAGTAAAAACATCAAGCTGAAAACATACATAAAAAAAAGACAGCAGATAAAAAACACACAAGAACAGCAGTAAAAAACGATTATGTAAAAGCCTGGGTAAAAAGCCAAGTCTTTAAAAGCTTTCTAAAAGCTGTGATGGAGTTGCAAATTCTTGGTTGTTATTTCTGCAAGTGCAGCATTGACAACTTTTAATGCCTGAGCAAGTTGTTTTTTGGCAACTGTTTTTAGAGCTGGAAGTTGAACCCTGGTGGTTGTTTGGTTCATGTGCTCAGTAATTTTTTGCTTTAGTTCTTGTTGCTTTTCTGTTAAACGGCATTCAGGTTTTTGAGGTGAAGGCAAAGGGGAGGTTGCCTGGTTTTGATTCTGAAACAGTTCAGCAACAGTGGCATCCTCTATTTCCAACACCTCCCCCACCGCCACCTGAGCAACAGTTGATGCTAATTCTTCTTCCATATCTTGAGCCTGTGTTGCTCTTTGCAGTTCTTCCAGCTCACCTCCTGTGAATACTTTATTTCTTATTATGAATCATCTCTAGTCTGCTAGCCTTTGTTCTGTTATTTCTGTATCTGGATGCTTCTCTTTCCAAATTTGGTCCATTCTTTTTAAATAACCTCTTCTAGTTGGACTAGACTTGTAATAGCAAATCATTATTTCTGTGTTGGCATTTTTCGTATATATTTTCGGGTTAAGCGATGTTTCTTCCAGTAACTCTGCAGTCTCCAGCCCTGATTGCTCAACTGAAGATCCTGAGTCCACTAGCCCACTTGCCACCAGATGTCCAGGGACTCCAGCACCTGGCGCGGTCCTTGTTGACCTGGGCGATGACTGATCCAGTATAGATTTATTAAAGTTACATATCACCATATTGTTGATGGGAGAGGCACTCTTTGTCTGGCTCTTCTGGTGAGACCTGTCCAGTATGGTTGGACCTCTGGCATAGCTCTCACCTTCCTCAGAGCACGCAAGCCCCACAATTACGCCAAGGTAGTGCCTCACTGGGGGTAAGGGTTTTTTTTTTTTATTGATTTAAAACATTTATATACTGCCCCAAACGCAAGTCTCTGGGTGGTTTACAACATGACAGCTTGTGGGCTTCCCAGAGCTATCTGGTGGGCCACCATAGGAAACAGGAAGCTGAACTTGATGGGCCTTGAATCTGATCCAATAGAGCTGTTCCTATGTTCTTTTGATATGACACTCACTGTCTTTAACGGAAACTCAAAACACTGAGCCATTTCTCATGAGCAGTGAAAAAAGGCTATAGGGTTTGCAGGGAGGAAGCCCTAAAGAGCTTACCTCCCCACAGACCATCATTCCACCTTCCCTGGGTGGGCAGATTGCCTGCCCAGACAAGCACCAACTGCTGCTGGCAGCTCCGAGGGCCGGGGTGCCGGGACATGTTGCCCTGCATCACCCCATCCCCTGGAGCTCCAACTCCACAATGAGTACACGGTGCATTATGGGGATCCCCCCCTCCCTGAGCCTGCTAGCCGCAGCTGACAAATGATTATAAAAACAAGGCTAAAGCAGCACTCACTCCCTTAACCTCGTTTTAAAAGGAGGCTTCATAGGTGGATTTGCTGCCATGATTGGCCCAGTCCTGGTGGTACACACACACACACACACACACACACACAGAGGCTGGGGTCCATTAACCTGGTTTTGCATGTGCATGTGAATAGCCTCACTATCTCCCTCCTACGCAAACTGTATAATTAGCAGATTGAATATTCACCAATATTCCAAACATTATCGATAAGAATTTTTTTGAGGAGGCTGATAACTGTACCTTGTCAAACTGTGGTTGCTATTTATTTTATTTTTTAAAGACAGAAGACCAAATGGTGCTTCTAGCATCATGCCTGTGGCTTTCAGACATGTAACTTCTAGAACCTACAGAACACAGTAGATGTGTTTATCCACTGAGAATCACACACGTAGCTCCACTGATAACTGTCTGCTGTGAACCATCTTAGTCTTTTACCACTCTACCAGTTAGGGCTGGCTGGAAGGAGGGAGGGACAGAGATCTACCAAAGACAAATTACAGGAAATAGAGACTATCCTTGATAAATCGAGTCAATTGAAGCATATGCTCCTGAGTTGCTAAGAGGACTTTGACATCTCCCAACATTTCCTTTCTGCTTTATTCACTGCTATAGCCTCCAGTGTTACCTCTAACAGTGATTCCCAGATGTTGTTGACTACAACTCCCATAATCCCCAAGCAAAAGCCATTGCAGCTGGGGATTTTGGGAGTTGTAGTCAACAACAGCTGGAAATCCCTGTTAGAGGGAACACAGCTTGCCTCCTTTCAGCTCCCCAGCCTTAGCTGCTCTTGTGCCTAATTTGACCTGCCCATCAAAAGAACGAACTTCAGAAGGTTAAGAACATCCAGAGATATATAAACAGCAATGCCAATTCCCGGAGTCAGTAAATCAATTGACTGAATGGGGTTTTCATTCAACAAGGTTCCCACTGTCACAAAACCCCTCCCAAGTCAGGTGTATATATATTTAAAATGAAATCAAACAAGATGCTTTGAAGATCAGATAGCTGATGAGAGAACACAACCAGTATAAATCTAAATGGAACTGCAACAGTTACTTCAGGGCTTTTTAAAAAGGAAATTTAGAACTGCACATTGGTATGTGAGTGCAATTCACATGTGTAGTGTGCATCACTGCAAAACACACCTGTGGATTTTTCTTGCCTGTGCACACATACTTGTTGTCTAGAGTTGCATACTATGACATTCTGAATCCTACACAGAGTGGGAGAAAATCCTTAGAACTGGGCATTTGATAGCACTATTGCAGAAGTGTTATTCATATTCATTAGACTCTATGGGGAATAGCAGGGAGTCTGTGGGAAGCATCTGTGGCACTGGGAAGAGAAAGAGGCATGCTTGATCATGGTCAGGGTTTTAGAGGAGCCTGGACTACTCACTTTTACTTTGTTGTCAGTCACTTCTACATAATCTAACACAATACAATTTTTGAATGATATGCATTTTTGAACTGCACAAATGTTCTTTTACAATTGCACATTTTTTAAAAAAAGAACTGCATGTTTTGAGTCTGGTTGCACATTTTAAAAAGTCCTGAGTGACACATCCAGGGGAAAATTCATCTGAATTTAGAGTTTCCTGAAAACAGTTTCAAAATACCCATTACACACTCTTTTACTATGCATTTCTCCTCAAGAAACATCCTTTAAAATAATTCACAAGTAACAGAAAGTCTGATTTTTTAAAAAAGAATTATAGACTTACCTGCTTTTTCTTTGTGCGGCATCTGAGGTAGCATCTGCAAGAAAGAATTATTTTTCTTAGTTGGCAAAACATTTTGCTTCTCAGATCACAAAGTTGCTCAAAGTAAGAGAGGACTTTAAATTATGAGACATTGCCCATGTTTGACTAATTCTGTGAAACAACTGCTCCAAAAGATGATTTGGTGCTAATAATAAACACAATCCAACAAAAAGGATAAATTGAGATCTTGATGTGCAGCTGTAAAGGAATATTGTGAGGCAGACTGTGAATCCACTAAACAGCACTCTAGATCCAGGCTAATGTTGCACTAGTGTAATGCTCATGGGCTTCAGCGGGGTTGGGGGGAGAGGGAGCACTCCTTCCCTGGACTGAGTCAGTTCCCATTGAATTCAGTGATGCATACTGGAGCATGAACATAGGAAGCTGCCAATAATAAAGTCAGACCATTGGTCTATCTAGCTCAGTATTGTCTTCACAGACTGGCAGCGATTTCTCCAAGGTTGCAGGCCGGAGTCTCACTCTCAGCCCTATCTTGGAGAAGCCAGGGAGGCAACTTGGAACCTTCTGCTCTTCCCAGAGCGGCTCTATTCCCTGAGGGGGAATATCTTTCAGTGCTCACACTTCTAGTCTCCTATTCAAATGCAACCAGGGTAGACCTTGCTACTAAAGTTTTGCTTGCTACCACAAGATCAGCTCTCTTCTAATAATAAGATGGCTCGCTTTGCCCCCCCCCTCCTAGTCCTGCAGACGCAGAAGAAGTGGACACATTGCACACACATTGTGCAACCCTGTATGTGTCCTAGAGAAATCATTGCATTAGTGGTGGTTGTGCAACATCACAGAGCACCACATCCTCATGAGTTGCTCAGACTTCTTTAGTGTGCACAGCTTCTCTCATTGAGCTAGCACAACACTTGCCTCGATGTCAACCAGTGGATTCGTTTCCCCCTATCCTTTTGTAATGCATGAGTACAGGTGAATTAACTAGTATTTGTGTGCACAGAATTTGGTTGTTTTAGTTCTTCCACAACAGAAAGTACTAGGTGTGATTTTGTGTAGTTTGTTCAAGGTGACTCATTGCATAGACATCCAAACATTTGATGGCCATGCAGATTGCTGAAGACTAACCTTATCGGGGGGTGGGTATTGTCCCTACACAGCTCTAGATTTCAGAGGGCCCTCATCAAACTGCTTTTAATGGGTACCCTCCTATCTAGCTGGGCCCCAAGACAATCTCTCCACTGTCACCACCACATGAAGTCTATGGTTGCAAAGCTGTACTTACTTCTGAGTAAACATGCATAGGGTTGCATTATAAAAGTGAGTTATAGAAATAATGGCAATGCACTTACCTAATTTATTTGTAGCAAATGGAGCACTATACTAATGGAGCACTATGATCATGTTTAAACTTATGGAAATATCCAAACTAAGCCACAACAACTATGAATGAGCATAGCTTAAGCCAAGCCAAATGCTGGCACACCACCTGCTTGTCTAACCAATTAAGAAAAAAAGCCCATTTGCTCACAGCTCAGCTGTAGTAATTTTACAAGTGAATGCTTCAAACAATATTCAGAGACAAGTACACTGTGTTAAATGCAACACATAATTTTACTAGGGGTTGTTAAAAATAAGCAGCAACCAGTCAAGCATTAAAATATTAATTCAATTTTATTTCTTACTGATATACGGCATCTTTGACCACAGCTGAACTACTCCTTATTTTGCACTGTGGCTACTGATATAGTGGTTAGAGTGTTGGACTAGGGCAGGGGAGATCAAGATTCAGGCCACGTTCAGACGTAAGTCAGAACCATGGGTCCATTGGATCCGTGGGTCCCGCCCCCCATGCTTACCTGTCCAGATTCAGATGTACACACTGGCCAACTCTCTTCAGTCTGCACGATTACAGAGAAGAGGAGGAACTGGCTGCTGGGCTTCCTCCTTTGTTTGATGGACAGCCATGGCAGCCAATCAGGATGGAGAGAGGGAGCAGCCTCCTTCCCTCAATTCCAGTCCCAGGGAAGGCTGCCTCCATTACTTAATTCAGACGTAATGGAGGCAGCCACAAATTGGAGGCTGGGGCAGCAAACCTCACATCACACTGAAGGTTCAAATTGGAGTTTGGTGAGTGACCCCTGGGGTTGAGTTAGGGTCCAAATTGTGGTTTCCCACTTTCAGACATTCAGGTTTGCCGACCTCTGGCTGCTCTGTCTCCGGTTCCCCGTTATGTCCGAATCCAGCCTCAGAGTCTCTCTCAGCCATGAAACTCACTGGGTGACCTTGGTCCACTCTCTCTACATGGGAATGTAGGAAGCTACCTTATACTGAGTCAGATTATTAGTCCATCTAGGTCAGTCTACACTGACTGGTAGCATCAGGACTCTCTCTCAGCCCTGTCTTGGAGATTCCAGGGATGGGACTTGGAACCTTCTGCATGCAAGCATGTAGATGGCTAGTTCCAGAGCAGCTCCTCCCTAAGGGGAATATCTTACAGTGCCCACACATCAAGTCTCCCATTCAATTGCACACAGGGAAGACCCCATTTAGCAAACGGGACAATTCATGTTTGCTACCAAAAGGCCAGATCTCCTCCCTCTCTCTCTCTCAACCTAACCTACTACTTCAAAGGGTTGTTGTGAGGATAAATGGGAGGGGAGATAGGAGATTAACATATTGGAACGCACCTGTATTGAGATGCAGTCTGTGAATTGGTTTTAAGCCCTATTTGGGCATTATAACAAAGATGATTGTATGTGAGTCCTACCCCAGCATTGTAAGTCCCACCCTGGCACATCACTCACCCCCTCACTGGCACTACTCAGAGTTACAGTGGCATTTGTCTGAAGAGGCAAACATCATATCTGTGATGGCAGGTGCTTCTGTGATCAGGGGGTTGGGGTGCCCCAGTCTCTCAATCATGGAAGCATGCACCATCATGGAGACAGTATTTGCCTCTTCAAATGTCACTGTAACTGTGAATGGCACCAGCGAGGGGGTGACGGGCCAGGACTTCAGGCCTTGCTATAGTACTCATGTACATGTGTCTTTTATATCAAGTCCAAACAGGACTTAACTGAAATGTTAAAACAGACAGAGGCTTTACAGAGGCACCCCACACTCATTTATTTATTATTACAAACAAACACACAAACCAATAAATAGTTAAGACATTCCAAACTTGGGAAGGTTATGGAAAGCAAGGGGCAAGCAAAGCTGTGATGAAATCAGTGCAGTTTGAAATCATTGTACCTTTATATACTAGTAGAATAGTAATAAATAAATAAATAAAATTAATTAAATAAAACCAGGGATGAAGGAGATTTCTTAACCACAGCTCTTTCCACAAAGCATTAAATGGGAGATTCCAAAAGATCGTGGAAATGAGTTCTGAGGTACTTGGTAAGTCAAGATGTCATGATCCCAGCCTGAGCAGCAACATGATCTGACCCTGAGGAGTGGGGAGGCATCAAGCTGGAGAAGCCAGCACCAGCCCCAAACCATGACACCGGGCTGGAGCCTGAATCAGCCAGCTAGGAAACCCTGGAATCAGCACTCACTGAACCTGAGTCCCCTAATGAACCAGCCTATTCCACACCTATCTATCTAATCTATCAAAAATGTCTTGCTTTCTCTCAAGCCTGCACATCAGCACCATCAATGGGCCAGAATGAACTTGATGGAATAGAGGAGAAGTGCTGGACTCCAGGCCAGAGGACTCCCTTTAAATCTCTCTGCATCCTGGGTAGGAGGCTAGGAGCAGCGGTCTGAGCCTGGATGTACATACCTCATCCAATTTCTGACCCTTGTTGAAACAAGTTGCTCACTTGGAGCTATCCAGGGTTCTGCAACCCTGACTGCCTTGCCTTACCTCACCTCACCTGTTCCTAATTGTGGGACAGGACACAAGGTAAGGAAATACATTTCTGATTAACCAAGGGTCTCGACTCTTTGTGTAATGACTGCTTCTTTCCTTAATACTGGAAGCGAATCCAAAGCTTATGTCTGGCTGCCAGAAGAAGCCCAGCACTTGCTACTTAGATGAATTGGCATAAAAAGACAGGAAAGAGGGGACGATTGCCTCGGAATTTGGTTAAAATCAGTGTGATGCCAAATCACTGTAAAAGCTCTGCTTTACTTCCTTTTCCTTTCATCTTGTCATAATATCCAATATCCATGTGATTATTAAGTGCCTTGTGTTATAAGGGTTACCCAAAGAGATGCTGCTGCTTTCAAATGTACCCTCACTTAAAGCATATAATCATACAAAACAATTCAGATGTGCCCTGTGCCTGCCTAGAATAGAAACACTGCAGGAAGATACTGATGCATACCATGGAAGGGTCCTTGGATGTTTCTCAGGAAGGTCATTTGATTTCATTGAAAAAAAATTGTAACGAGATGTTTGTCTGCATTGCAGAGGGCCATAAAAATCATTCAGTCGCTCAGTTGCTTCCCCAAGGAGCAAAAGGTACCGAGACTGGCTCATTTTGGCAATCCTCGTATTTGAAAAGTGACAGAGGCAATTTAAAAACAATTTCAGGGGGAACATTAGATTTTTTTTCTCCCTTGCTTTTTCAATCGACTCTGTCCTATGTGAATTAAAAACATGAACTGTTCATTTTATCTAAATGGATTTAGCATAGAGAGATGATGGGAAACAGATTTAAAGTACTTTGTGAAAAACAATACGGCATCTTTATTTTTGCGATGAATTTTATATGCATTATATAGGCCACAGGAGATTTTGAAACCCACAGTGATTGGACTGATTGGCTTATATGCAAATTCCTCTCCTTGGCCTGATATAGAAAGCAGGATTGTAACAGTAACCAGTAATGGTCATGCTGATGCATAGTTGTATAAAAATAGGATACATTTATTTATTTATTTATTTGAGACATTTAATATACCGCCCACTCCAAAGACTCTGAGTGGTGTACAACAACAGGCAAACAGGCAACATTAAAAATTGCATTACATTAATAATTAAAAATTATTAAAGAACTAAAGTAACTACCAGAGAAAAGAAAAATGAACTACAGGGCAAAGGCCTGGCGAAAAAGAAAAGTCTTCAGTAGCGATTTATAGATCGGTAAGGAAGGTGCTAGCTGGATCTGCAGGGGGAGAGAGTTCCAGAGGAGCGGGGCAGTAACCAAAAAGGCCCTTTCACGGGTCCTAGAGCCCCGAACATCTCGGAAATCAGGGACTGAGAGAAGGGCTGTCTGAGATGTTCTAATCGGACGGGATGTAACTGGATGGGAGAGGCGGGTCTGTAGGTAGACAGGTGCCAGGCCCCACAAGGCTTTGAAGGTCAGAACCAGGACCTTAAATTGAGCTCGGAAGTGAATAGGCAACCAGTGCAATGACTGTAGGAGAGGTGTTACCCTGTCATTATTAACATACATGTCTAGAGTGCTTGGTCAATCCAATGGTTAAAGTGACATGCATTTACGTACATGGAGCCTGTATTGACAAGTTCAGTAGTACACCACACCAGACAACTCCAGCCCTCAAATATTGATATCATTTTTATCAAAGCTGTTAATCAAAAGAGGTTAGGAATTTGATGTTATGAGTCATTTTATTCAGTTTGAGTGCATCTCAGTTTAAAGCCTATCTTTGCCGTCAAAGCTGCCTCAAAGTCAACAGTAGATGCTTGTGTCAGAATTATAAAATCGTATCACTTCCAACAGCATAACAAAAACAATATAATCTAGCCTCCTTATTGATTAAAAGTATATTTTCATTGCCTTCTTTAACAGGAGCATGCCCAGGGAACAAGCAGAAGAAGAAACAGAAGAACTTTGACAGCTTCGTGGAAGAGCAGTTGAATCAATTTTGCTGCACAATGAGTGGTGAGAAGTTCCAGGGGCAATCCTGCCTAGGTTTGATTTCCTTTGGATGAAGGAGTGCTGGAGAGCTGTGGCATTTTTGAAATATTTTCTTTCACAAAAATACAGGAGTGCATAAGTGAGGGCACTCCTACAAAGCAGAGGATCCCCTACCTCATATCAGATCTCCAAGTCCTTAAAGACGCGTAAACTTTAACAATTCCCCAAAAATCAGCCCTCTGCCCATATCCTTTGAAAAAATTCAGGTAGCTTCCTTTACCCTACCTGGCACTATCACCAACCCCACACTGCTCTAGGCCACCCCTTTGCCCCCCCCGCGTGAAGCTATCCATTTGCTGACACCTCAATGCTTCTCTATGGGGGAAAACCTTAAAGACACGTAAACTTCAACAATTCCCCAAAAATCAGCCCTCTGCCCAATCACTCTGAAATTGGGGTGGTAGCCACCCATTAGGCACTACCACCTCACCCCACTCTTTTTGCCCAGATCCCACTCTATGCCCCCGAACTGCCCCAAAGACACTAAAACTTCAAAAAATTCCCCAAAAATAAGCCCTTTGCCCAATTCCCCTGAAATTTGGGTGGTAGCCTCCACCCATTAGGCACTACTACCCCACCCCACTATTTTGCCCCTGGGACCCATTTTTCCTTCCAGAATCTATTCAGATTCAGATTCGGATTTAATCCGAATCCGGACCGAATCAGGGGTGATTCGGGTGGCACAGATTCAGGCACAGAACAGATCGGGGGTGATTCGGTTTGGGTCCCAAACTGAATCACCGAAAACCCGAATTGCACACCCCTAACCTCTGGTTACTGGAACTGCAAACTCTTGGCACAAGCAGCAAGTTGGGCTTATTTTGTGATGTGTGAACTGCGAAGTGTTGGGTTCCTAAGAAGTACATCCTTCCATCACCCGATATCTGCAAACCAACTTCAAATGTTGGTGTTGGTTGGTGGAGGGTAGTACTGCTTGGGAACTCGGCATTTTTGGGTTCACACATCACAAAATGAACTGAACTTGTCGCTTGTGCTTGGAGTGTGCACACACAGGAACTGGAGGTTCCCATCAGTTGGACTTGTTGTGGGTCATCTGAGCACGCTCAGAGAGCCCTGAACTCCTTAGGAATTTTCACCAAGTCACAGCTCTCTTGTCTTTTCCAAACTGCGAATCCCTGTTTCTTCACACAAGGGCATTATGAGGCTATTCTCATGCACAGCTAAAATGGAAGCCCAGCACGATTTTAGCCGCACGTGAGAACCAACGGGAGACAAGAGGCTCCTGGCGGTGGCTTAGCGGCAAACCTTTCTGGGTAGCCCACCTCTTAACCCGGGTTTCGGGTGCAAGGACACCCAACAAGCAGGTTAAGTGATCGTGTGTCATTGCGGCACGGCTTTGCACCACACTGACTCACAAGTACCACACTGACTACAACAAGCCTCCCAGTGTTGGGAGGCTCCCCAGAAGGCTCACGTGGTGCTTTCAGGGACTTATGGGGGTCAGGAGGCCCTCAAACCCTGCAGCTTGCACTGGCTCAGTGACGAATCCGGTATTTGACAACTGAGCGATTGTCTGCGGGGAGAGCGGATCAAACCATTTCTCTGCACAAACCCCCTTTAGGCTCTTCACAACTGCTCGTGTGAAGAGCCTCTATATCTGATTGATCCTCTAAGCTGTGTGCATGTGTGTGATATATGTATGTGTGTGTATATATATTCTCCAACTTCAGAAGAGTATACTGTTGAAACCCAGTATTTACCATTTATCAGAAAACCATCTCCTAACTGACTGATTAACCAACAATTAGCTATTCTGGACTATTAGACCAATTCTAGACTATTCTAGGCCAATTTGTCTGACAAAAAGATTATTGACCAGCAGTCATAATAATTTAAAATATTTATGTCTGTACAAGTTTCGAATATTTGTGAGAGGGCTAATACATGCCCCAACTCCCTTGAATGATAATTTGGATCCATCAGTTACCCGTTATGAAGTTTTTAATGAAATTTTTGAAGAGAAAATCTCTTGATTTTGAGCTGAACTAGATTCAACAGCTATTGCAGAGTCTACTGTGGAGGTATCCAGCAGGACATGTCCAGCAGCTTAATGGTTAAATTGGATCAATTTCAGTTCATGACTCCCAAGGATGTGGACAAGCTCCTTAGGACACTTTGTCTTACTAACTGTTCTCTTGAACCTTGCTCAGCATGGCTTATATGATTAGCAAGGAGGTCATTGGAGTGGGTGTGTTAATAAGTGGTTAAATGATTGCTTAAAATATATCCAGAGGCCAACAGATTGATTGGCTGGTTATGTCAGAGTTTGAAATGTATAGCCTGGATTTTCCCTGACTCCCTCAGCAAACTAAGAAACAAAAATGATGTCCAGGCAGTCAGGGACCTTTAGGATTCCTACATGTAGACTAGCATTGAAATGTAATTCCTTTGTCTTCTGAAAGCATTTCCCCACTTAGGATTTAGGAATAATTGTTTGCCCTGCACTTTGTTTCACCAGTACCAAAGAGCTGGTCTTGTGGTAGCAAGCATGACCTGTCCCTTTAGCTAAGCAAGGTCCACCCTGGTTGCATATGAATGGAGACTAGAAGTGTGAGCACTGTCAGATATTCCCCTCAGGGGATGGAGCTGCTCTGGGAAGACCAGAAGGTTCCAAGTTCCCTCCCTGGCTTCTCCAAGATAGGGCTGACAGAGATTCCTGCTTCAACCTTGGAGAAGCCGCTGCCAGTCTGCGTAGACAATACTGAGCTAGATGGACCAATGGTCTGACTCAGTATATGGCAGCTTCCTATGTTCCTAAAACACATTTAATGAGTGGTCACATCATCGGCACTGAGAACACCTGCATAGATACAGTGCTACAGTAGTAAACATTTCTCTGCTGCATACCTCTACAGAACAATAATGTGTTGAACATTACCGTGGCTGTCATTTGTAGACAGAGTTGCCACACAGGGGTCCTATGCTTTAAACAGTCTCCTGACTTGTAGAAAGTTAACAGGTCACGTTTTTCATCATCATGACAGGAAATCCTTAACTTGCTAGACTTATTCAAAATAGATGAGCAGTTAAGTGCACATGAGCCACCTAATGGTGTAGTGGGGAAATAACTTGCCTAGTGAGCAAGAGGTTGCTGGTTCGAATCCCTGCTGGAAACACCTATATCGTGCAGCAGTGATATGGGAAGATGCTGAAAGGCATAATCTCATACTGCGTGGGAGATGGCAATGGAAAACCCTGTCTGTATTCTACCAAAGATAACCACAGGGCTCTGTGGTCGCCAGGAATTGACACTGACTAGATGGCACAACTTCAAGTGAACATGAGAAGATCTACTGGGGGGAAAGTAGAGAACTCTCTGGTGTGTGGATTTTATCCTGTTTCCCTGCTGCAGTGGATGAAGCCCCAGTCTAGCATTGATAGCTGGCTAACCATGGAAATGTAGTGAAGGAGAGGGAGGATAACCTTGATGTTTAGAAAATCCTGGTTGCTCCCTTAAACAAATGTTTTAAATGTCAGTACAGGTTAGTTCCAGAGCTGGAGATGGGGATGCATTATATTCAGTGAAAAGTCTTGAAAACGATACTTAAATGGCAGAAGATTGCGGTGCGGCGTGAGGGTATGGGTAAGCCTTGCACTTTAAAACATGTTTTAAAGCAGACACATGAAGTGTTTATATCTGTATATAGTCATACTTTCATTTTAAAATAAACCTTTGAAAACAATTGTAAAATTACCCTAGGAATGAGGTCAAGGACATGTGTTTCAGTGATGTCAAGGAGTTGCCACACATCTTTTTTCAAGCAGACTTTGGATGAATATAGACCTTGTAGACCTTATCCCATCTGATAATGTCTCCCAAGGCTTCCATGTAGTAAGCTCAGTGTCTGTATTCGCCCTTTGCCTCCCTTCTGGAAGGAAGAATCAATTTTCACTGGTTCAGCAAGAACGAGACTGAAAATGACAAACCAGTTCCACCAGTGCTTGCAGCGGTATAGGGGGGAAAATAAAGTGGGGGGGGGTTTCAGATGTTCAGATTGCATGCAGCAATGGTGCTATCAAATTGCCCCCAACCCCTAGGAACTGTTACATCTGTCTCCAGCTTCAGATGTCTATCTTGAGCAAATGGATATGACTTGCTGTTATTCTGTTCTGCTGCATCTGTCTTTCTGTCTGCTGTCCCAAACTACTTCCTCTTTGCTTTGCTTCATTCAGCTTGTGTTTCGCTTAACAGCCAGCTTCTCTAGATTATGGTCTTGGCTGCAGTATCTGGCTCTGGGCTTGTACTTTTGATTAAAATCATTGACTTTGTTGAGCCTGAAGTTAGAGCCTGACATTTATGTATGGAAGAAGCAACCTACAACTCTCCTTGTACTGATGCATTTCTAACCATCTCTAACATGATAGCAACATTCTGCTTCAAAATGGGCAGACTTCCTCTCCTGGTTGCTTATTTGGCCAGCCCTCTAGTGTGTACTGAAGTTCTTGGAACAGGATTGCACCCCCTGGCTGCCTCTTTTGATAAAAAAAACACTGACATCCTCTTCAGGGCACTTGCCTTTTTTGGAACACTACAGGATGGGCATTGAGGATTTGATTTACAGTTTGCTTTTCTCCAGGTCCAACTTACATATGTCTTCTCAGTCCAGTCCGAGTTCTTTCAGTCAAGACCTGTCAAACAAGCTTGGCCTCTTTCTTTTCATTACTGGTGCTGTAGGTCCCTCTGCTGTTCTTTATATTTCACAGGGATACAGACTGATCCTATTGTTGGAATCGCTCCTTGGTGCAAGCTTGTGGTTTCACTTTTGCTTTTACCCCAGGATTCAGACCAGCTTATAAAGCTTTATGTTCATCACTATAAACACCCCTGTATCAATTTCCACACAACCAGGGCATTTAATGGTAAAAGTACTTTGTTGAGCTCCATGTTTCTTTACCATTACAAAATACACAGTGTGGACAGCCTCTTCTGTCCTTTCTTCCTCCTGCAGGTAAACACGCGTTCTGCTTCCTTCTGTTTGGCATGGCAAGGATCACTTTCATGGCCTTGTTGTGTTGACTGAAAATCCTGTCTTTACTTGCTGGCTAAGTGGCCAGCATTTTAAACATCTATGGCTCTGAGACCTTTTTATGTTGACAAACTCAGGCTGAAAGAACTCCTGCACAACAGAAGTGCCTTTCTGAACCTTTTGTTATGGACTTTATTTTTGCTTTACAGAATCTATAGGAGTCTCCTTGTTTTCTAGATGCAAATCCTTTCAGTTTCTCATTGCTCCTTCCAAACATGTTGCCAATTCTCCCGGTTTAGCTGAAGTCAATTTCTTTCTGCCAACAACTTCCTTTGAAACCTATCTCTCAACATATCATTCAGAACATTACCAAATGAGCAGTCCCATTGACTTTCTGAGCTCAGCTACATATTCTGCGAAAGACTCTCCTTCTCTTCTTATCCTATTATAAAATTTAAAAGCAATCCACAATAATGTTTTGATTTGGAGTATAATGTTCTGTAAAATCTTTTGCCAATCTGTTAAGACTTTTGTCTCCTGGCATCTAAGGTTACAGCAAGCTTTTCAAGAGGGAGTATGTTTTGCTACCACACACTGAGAAAAATTCCTTTCTATTTATCCAGATCTGTGATATCATTTGCTTGAAAACAGTGGTCCAGTCTTTTAGTACATTGCTGCCAATACGCCTTAAAAAAAATAAATCAAATTCCTAAATTTTCCCATCGGATGCCGTAGCTAGATCTTCTTGTCACCACTTTTGTGTAGGAGTGTGCTCCAGAAGTAAACAACTCTTACTTGTAATTTGCAGTCAGATATGATTCTTTATTGCTAGGCAGAACACATTAACTGAAAGGAAAAAGTAAAAGAAAATCCAAGAATTGAGCCTAACTCCAGCCTAATAAAAGGTTCTAATATAGGACTCATTAATGGTCATATTACTATAGTTTGTCCTCCCTCTAAATAGTCTTTTTCAAGAAACACCTGTGGGTGGGCAGGACAAATGGTAAATGGCCCTCTTGTAAAGCTATAACCACGAGTCTCTTTGACTTTTAGTAGTTGGCTGGAGCAATTACTTAGAAGCTATTTACATGCACAGGCAAAACCGGGCTAAGGAAGCCTGTGCATTTGTACTGCTGGGATTGGGCCCAATCCCAGAGGCACCTCGGCAGTAAACCCACATCTGGACCCACCCTCTTAAACGAGGTTAGAAGAGCAAGCGCTCTCCTAACCCTGTTTTCCTGATCATCTGCCAGTCCCGGCACAAGCAGCTATGGCTAGCAGACTGTGGGGCTCCTGGTTGGCTTTGGGGAGGGAAGGGGGAATCCCCATAATGCACTGAGCACTTGTGTGGTGCATTGTGGAAGTTCAGGGGGTGGCACGTCCCGGCAACTTGACCCTCCATGTTGCTGGCAGCAGCCAGCAATCGTCTGGATGGGCAATCCGCCCGCACAAGAAGGAGCCCTCAATCGTCTGCGGGTAGGTAAGCTTTTTAAGACTTCCTCTCCACTAGCCCTCTTGCCCTTTCTCAGTGATCATGAGAAAGAGCTCACAGGATACAAAGGAAGCTGTCTTGAGTCAGACCTTTGGCCCATTTAGCTCTGTACTGTCTACCCAGACTGGCAGCAGCACTCCAAGCTTTCAGACAGGGGTTTGGCTGCAAATGCCAGGGATTGATTCAGGGGCCTTCTGCATGCAAAGTAGATGCTCTTCACGGAACTGCAGTCCTTTCTCAGCCATTATCTTCCATAAACATCTGCACTCCACATTGTAGCCACTTCATCTGCACAGTGTTGCACTTCACTTGCTGCTCTCCTCCTCTTCCTCTGCCTTGGATCAGAGTGAAAAAGGCTAAAGCCTTTCAGACTTGGAGCTACTCCTTCACTGTTGTGCTCAGGCTTCTCACCAGTAATTTCTCCAATCAATGGTATCCCTTGCTGTCATTCTGGGTTTTAAAGAGTCCTTTGCGAGAAAGATAGCATGATCTTTTTACCAGTCTCCAGATCAGTTTTTTTAAAAGACCCCCCCCCCCAATCCATCCCCCATTATTCTCTAGTATGGACAACACTAGGTCCTCACATTTCTTTCCATGACGGGCATAAAAAAAATCAGAATGTGAGGGTGGGGAATGAAATTATTCAGATTAAAAATTAAACATAGCCTGGAAATCAGCCAGAGGCACCACAAGTGCAGTTGCCAGTTCAGAGGCATCCCCAAACCTGAGATTCAAGAGGTGGGTCTGGTGATTTACATGGGTGCCAATTACAGACTGACTGAAAAAGATCTGCCACCTCATCTCCTTTCAAGTCAACTGGAAGAGGAGGACAACCATGGCAGCAGAACAATTCACTTTGGAATGGAGGAGAGAAGGGGCAGTGCTGGCTGGCAATTGCAGATTGGGCTGCTTACCGGAACTGCAAAACTGGTATCTCAGGTCATGAACCCTAAGGAAGAACCTCCAGTGATGCTTCCCCAAAGTTCTTGGCTAGATGAGGAAGCCCTCCTGTAAACAAGAATGAGGAGGAGGAGGAGGGATCCAAAGTTGGGCAACAATATTTAGCTTTGAATGCACTGAACTATAGGGGATATACAGGTGAAACTCAGAAAATTAGAATATCGTGCAAAAGTCCATTAATTTCAGTAATGCAAATTAAAAGGTGAAACTGATATATGAGACAGACGCATTACATGCAAAGCGAGATAAGCCTTAATTTGTTATAATTGTGATGATCATGGCGTACAGCTCATGAAAACCCCAAATCCACAATCCCAGAAAATTAGAATATTACATGGAACCAAGAAGACAAGGATTGTAGAATAGAACAATATTGGACCTCTGAAAAGTATAAGCATGCATATGTATTCAGTACTTGGTTTGGGCCCCTTTTGCAGCAATTACTGCCTCAATGCGGCGTGGCATGGATGCTATCAGCCTGTGGCACTGATGAGGTATTATGGAAGACCAGGATGCTTCATTAGCGGCCTTCAGTTCTTCTGCATTGTTTGGTCTCATGTCTCTCATCCTTCTCTTGGCAATGCCCCATAGATTCTCTATGGGGTCAGGTCAGGCGTGTTTGCTGGCCAATCAAGCACAGTACACTGTATACTTTTCGGAGGTCCGATATTGTTCTATTCTACAATCCTTGTCTTCTTGGTTCCATGTAATATTCTAATTTTCTGAGATTGTGGATTTGGGGTTTTCATGAGCTGTACGCCATGATCATCACAATTATAACAAATTAAGGCTTGACTTATCTCGCTTTGCATGTAATGCGTCTGTCTCATATATCAGTTTCACCTTTTAATTTGCATTACTGAAATTAATGGACTTTTGCACGATATTCTAATTTTCCGAGTTTCACCTGTAGACTTATAGGAGAGTTTCAAGGACCCCAATTCTGCTACCTGTGATCTTTCATAAATTGCCTGGATTATTGTAACTTGCCTAATAGGCCAAGTTACGCCTATGACTAAGAAAAGAATAAAACTGAAATCAAGCAGAAAAATACTATTTAAAATGTATGAAGTCATGTATGTAACACTTCTTGATATTTTTATTAGCATAAAAGACCACAAGACCAGCAGAGAGGAGAGCTGGCTTGTGGTAGCAAGCATGACTTGTCCCCATAGCTAAGCATGGTCTGCCCTGGTTGCATATGAATGGGAGACTTGATGTGTGAGCACTGTAAGATATTCCCCTCAGGGGATGAAGCCGCTCTGGGAAGAACAGAAGGTTTCAAGTTCCCTCCCTGGCTTCTCCAAGATAGGGCTGAGAGAGATTCCTGCCTGCAACCTTGGAAAAGCCGCTGCCAGTCTGTGAAGACAATAGTGAGCTAGATAGACCAATGGTCTGACTCAGTATATGGCAGTTTCCTATGTTCCTATTTTAATGATAATGTAACATTTTATGATGGGTTGATTGAAAGGTTTTGTACAATTACTATAACTTTGTGCAATCACTACTGGGCTGTACAATTAAGAATGGTCTCTGTAATTAAGGAAGATGGCGTAAATGAAAAATACTCCTGTAATTAATGAAAATTAGGGTGAACAATGAGACCATGTACAATCCACAAGACTGTGAGTATTTAATGATACTGTGTGATTACTGAGACCAGGTAATTAATCAAGGATTGTGTAAAAAGTGTGGATATAAATTATGCAAATGCACTGAAATATTATTGGGATAAAAACTAGATGTGGCAAAGGGCAACAAGCTACCACAATGCAATATCTATATCAAACTTTGATATGGATATTGCCAGGGCTCGCAAACTCCAGTGTTTTTGTTGGTCCCTGCCTGGAGAGAGTGGAGTCAGCTAGGGGTGTGGGAGGCCCCACATTCCTTTGACATTCCTTTGACCCATATCCTGTGTCTCAGTTTGAAGCCTACTCTCTACATAAGTGTCGAAGGCCCGAGAGCATAGCAAACAGGGATAGCAAACAGGACGTTGGAGTTTTGCAGGAGTTTAGTGGGAAGTGTGCAGGGGAGCCTGGAACAAGCCCCTGTGATCACAAGGAGCCTGGTAGAGAAGAGAAGGTAAATCCCTCCCTCATATTCTTGAGAAAGGCTTTTGGGACAGTTAAATAGCTGACCATTACAGCTGAGACCAATCCTTCTAATAAACTATCTTTAAATACTGTAAACAGCCAACAAAACCAGTATGAAGATAGAAAGTCAGCAGGGGAGGGGACACTTCCCAGTGTATTGCACAGAGTGCCACATGTATGACTATTTGCCCCATGGGCAGAAGTCATGGGTGTGTGCTCGGTGCAAGGAGCTCCTGGCTCTCAGGGGACAAGCTCGTTTTCTTGAGACCAAGGTGGCATATCTGGAGAAGCTCAGAGAGGCATGCGGATGAGACCTTCAGAGATGTGGTAGAGGCATCCCACTCCAGGGCTGATCGTTCCTCTGCTGTCAGGGAGAATGGAGGTCTTGGGTAAGGAGGACATAGGTCTGAGGAAGAGGGAACTGCTTCTTTAGAAGGGACCCTTTCCGTGGAAGATGAGCCCATATCCTTCCATGCAGGGGATACTCTTCCGGCGGGGTGGGGGTGGGGCCTTGTAGTGGGTGATTCAATCATTAGAAGTATAGAGAGATGGGTTTCTGACCTGTGTGTTGACTGCACGGTGACTTGCCTGCCTGGTGTGAAGGTTGCAGACATCACACAGTGTCTCGATAGGCTGTTAGACAGTACTGGGGAGGAGACAGCTGTCATGGTGTGCATCGGTACCAATGATGTGGGGAAATTTAGTCAGGAGGTCTTGGAAGCCAAATTTAAGCTGATAGGTAGCGTATTGAAGTCCAGGACCCCCAAGGTAGCATTCTCAGAAATGCTACCTGTTCCACACGCAGGTACAGTGAGACAGGCAGATCTTAGGGGTTTCAATGCGTGGATGAGATGTTGGTGCTGGGAGAAGGGGTTTAGATTTGTTAGGCACTGGTATACATTTTGGGGCAAGCAAGACAGGCTGCACTTGAACCAAGATGGAACTAGACTGCTGGCACTTAAAATAAAAAATTGCAGAGCAGCTTTTAATATTATGCCTAGGGCAGTATCCGGTTTGGCAAATGCCATCCTTTAAAGTGCAAGGGTGTAAAGGATTCAGATAAAACAGATTGGGACAGTGCAGAACCATATAAAGAGCAGGCAGAAGGCTGTGCCAGCTGGTCCCAGAGTCCAAAGAGAGAGAGCTCACACCAGGTGAGAGATTTAGCATATAGGTGCTTATATGCCAGTGTCAGAAGCCTCCGAGCCAAGATGGGTGAGCTGGAGTGCTTGGTTTCTAATGAAGAAATAGATATAGTGGGAATAACAGAAACATGGTGGGACAGTGAAAACCAGTGGGACACTGTTATCCCTGGGTATAAACTCTATATAAAGGACAGGGAGGGCCACCTTGGAGGTGGAACAGCACTGTGTGTTAAAGAAGGGATAGAATCTAACAAGCTAAAAAACATAGGTGGACTGGAGTCCTCCACAGAAACCATGTGGGTGACAATACAAGGCCTGAAAGGAAATGTGCTACTGGGGATGTGCTATCGCTCTCTGGATCAAAACGCTGACAGTGACTGGGAGATTCAGTAGGATATCAGGGAGGTGTCAAGGAATGGCAGGGCTGTAATAATGGGTGACTTCAATTACCCACACATAGACTGGGTAAATTCACAGTCAGGTTATGACAGAGAGGTCATATTTCTAGATACACTGAATGATGACTGTGCCCTAGAACAGTTGGTCTTGGAACCAACCAGAGAGAAGCTCACCTTGGACTTAATAATCCTGAGCGGCACCCAGGACCTGGTGAGTGACATCAGTGTCATCGACCCTTTAAGGAACAGTGACCATAGTGCAATCTAATTCAGCATACATACAGAGAGAGAATCACCAAGGAAGTCTAACAGACATTTTGAATTTCAGAAGAGGAAACTTCTCCAAAATGAGGAGTATGGTGAAAAGAAAACTGAAAGGGAATATCAGGAGAGTCACTTCGCTCCAGAATGCATGCAGTTTACTCAAAACCACAATACTAGAAACCCAGTTAGATTGTATACCCAAAAGGAGGAAAGGTACCACTAAGTCCAGGAGGATGCCAGCATGGCTAACAGGTAATATCAAGGAAGCCATAAAAGGGAAGAAGATTTCCTTGCAAAATTGGAATGCCTGTCCAAATGAAGAGAACAGAAAGGAAAACAAACTCTGGCAAAAGAAATGCAAGGTGACAATAAGGGAGGTGAAAGGAGAGTTTGAGGAACATTTAGCCAAAAGTATCAAGGGGAATAACAAAAACTTCTTTAAGTACATCAGAAGCGGGAAACCTGCCAGGGAGGCGGTTGGGCCATTAGACAATGAGGGAGTGAAAGGGATGATAAAGGAGGATATGGAGGTTGCAGAGAAGCTAAATGAGTTCTTTGTGTCTGTCTTCATGGCGGAGGATACTGACCATATACCTGTTCTTGAATGAGGCTTTTTGTGGATGGAGGCTAAAGAACTGAGTCAGATAGAAGTGGCAAGAGATTATGTTCTAAACTGTCTGGAAAAATTGAAAACTAACAAATTGACATGGCTGGATGGCATCCATCCAAGAATTCTCAAAAAACTTAAATGTGAAATTGCCAACCTCCTTGCTAAAATATACAACTTATCCCTGCAGTCAGGCTCTGTAGCGGAGAACTGGAAAGCAGCAAATGTAACACTGATTTCCAAAAAGAGATCCAGGGATGATGCGCGAAATTACAGGCCGGTTAGCTTAACGTCCATTCCAGGCAAATTGTTGAAAAGCATCCTCAAGGATAAAATTTGATAGCACATAGAGGAACACGTATGGCTGGGAGAGAACCAGCATGGCTTCTACAAAGGGAAATCTTGCCCCACAAGCCTTTTGGAGTTCTTTGAGTGTCAACAAGTGTGTGGATCAAGGTGATCCAGCTGACATAGTATACCTGGACTTCCAAAAAGCTTCCGACAAAGTCCTCAACAAAGACTCCTGAGGAAACTTAGCGGCCATGGGATTTTTTTAAAAAATGGGAAAAGGGACAAGTACATGTGTGGATTGCTAACTGCTGGTTGAAAGACAGGAAACGGAGGATAGGTATAAATGGAGAGTTTTCACAATGGAGGGAAGTAAGAAGTGGGGTCCCCCAGGGATCTATACTGGGACTGGTGCTTATTAATTTATTCATAAATGATATAGAAGTAGGGGTAAGCAGTAGGGTGGTGAGTGGGCGACAAAATGACAAATGTGGTTCAGTGTTGGCATGTGTAAAGTGATGCACATTGGAATGAAAACCCCCAACTTCAAGTATATACTGATGGGATCTGAGCTGTTGGTGACTGAGCAGGAGAGGAATCTTGGGGTCGTGGTGGACAGCTCGCTGAAAGTGTTGACTCAATGTGTGGCAGCTGTGAAAAAGCCAATTCCATACTAGGGATCTTTAGGAAGGGGATTGAAAATAAAATGGCTAACATTATAATGCCCTTATACAACACGATGGTGCAGCCACACCTGGAGTACTGTGTACAATTCTGGTCACCACATCTTAAAAAGGACATTGTAGAATTGGAAATGGTGCAGAAGAGGGCAACAAAGATGATCAGGGGCCTAGAACACCTTCCTTACGAGGCAAGGCTACAACACCTGGGGCTATTTAGTTTAGAAAAAAAGATGACTGTGGGGAGACATGATAGAGGTCTATAAAATTATGCATGGTGTGGAGAAAGTGGATAGGGAGAAATTCTTCTCCCTCTCCCATAACACTAGAACCAGAGGTCATCCCATAAAATTGATTGCCAGGAAATCTAGGACCAACAAACGGAAGTACTTTTTCACACAACGCATAATCAACTTGTGGAATTCTCTGCAACGAGATGTGGTGACAGCCAACAACCTGGAAGGCTTTAAGAGGGGTTTGGGTAACTTCATGGAGGAGAGGTCTATCGTCGGCTACTAGTTGGAGGGCTAGAGGCCACCTTCAGCCTCAAAGGCAGGATGCTTCTAAGTACCAGTTGCAGGGGAGTAACAGCAGGAGGGAGGGCACGCTCTCAACTCCTGCCTGTAGGATTCCAGCGGCATCTGGTGGGCCACTGTGTGAAACAGGATGCTGGACTAGATAGGCTTTGGGCCTTATCCAGCAGGGCTGTTCTTATGTTTTTAAACTTTACACAATATTTTAAAAGACGTTTATGGAGGACATAGAGTTTCAAAGTAACATAAAACTGGAGAAAACTAAAAAAAATGGAATAGGATTAAACAAACAATGGTTACCTGGAAAGTCTGCACGTTGGCATACATCTATGAGTACATAAGAGACATAAGAAAAATATTTGCAAATCTGTAAATTTAGCATGATGTATATGAAATATTTGTGAGAATGTGAGGAACAAAGAAGAATTTTGAGCTCTAAGGGAAATATAGTACCAAAACAGAGCTTCAAATGGGTAAATGGCTGGCAACTATTTTGCAATAAAAAGTGAACCCCCCCCCCCCGCATAGGGCAGCATTATTCGGAGAACTCTTTGAGATTCCCAATATAGCACTTTTCACACAGACACACACAGACCCTAACAAAAATCCGCCACAATATATAACTTCCATAATGTGGGGAGAGCACCAAAAGTAGTCCTGTTCTTGGGCAAAAATGCCAATACCTTGGACTTGCGGGAGCTAGCATTAAGCCTATTGACACAAGCAGCTTAATCCAGGCTAGGTCAGCCAAGCCTGGATTGGACTGCTTGTGTGAGCGCCAGGCTCGATCCCAATCCTGCCCTCCTGCCCAACCCAACTTTTAACTCCAGCCTTTAGCCGAGGTTAAACAAACCTGAGGTTTATTTAACATTGGCAGGCGATTGTAAGAACGATTGCCACTGGGTTAAAAACCTCCCCCGCCGGCCCACCACAATTTCTGGAAGCCAGCCAGGGGGAAGGGACAGCAGTGCCAAGTGTGGCGGCTGCTCTAAGATGAGCAGCAGCTGCACTTGTGGCACGGTGCACTCTGGGATGCAGGAAGGGGGAAGTCCTCCTCCTCCCAGCTTCAGCCTTCACTGCACTGCTGCTCATGTGGGCGCATGGCAGGACAAAGGCACAGATGGCCATGACTCATCTTCCAGGAAAGTCAGGCAGGCTCCTGCCTTACCTGGAGCTCTTGGAAGTGGCGACCAGAGGTCGTGTGCATTACCTCATTGTGTGCATATTGTAGTTAGAAGCATGCATATGGCATTCATCAGGAGGCCTTTTCACACCGTCATCAACACCAGGGTAGGAATCATTCTACCCTGGTTTGCATGATTATGTGAACTTAAGAAAATCCTTCCAACTCAGGTTGCTCAAGGAAGGGTAGCCCAGCTTTTGTACCTTGCTCTTAAGCAAGAGGAGGAGAGGAGAGCTCTCCTACCTTGCTTTTCTAGTCATGTGGCTGCACTTCCATTTTCTGTGTGGCCACTGGGACCAGGCTGGCCTGGAAACAATAGAGAGCTGTGGCTATAGGGGATGCCAACCATGGATACACCACTCTGCAAAGCACACTCTATGATTTGTAGCTGATGTAGCTTAGCAGGACTGGGTCTGCCTCCTGCTGTCATGGCCACTCAGAGTGCAGCTGCTGATGTGATGAGGCTTTTTGGTCTACTGGCAGATCCAAGCATGTTAGGAAGGATTGCTAGGCCTCAGAGGAATTTCCATGCATGCATCTCATGGTTTCAGCAATGTCTGGCTTAATCGTATGTTTTCTGGGTTTGCTGACCCAAACAGAGGTTCTGCTCATCTACTGCTACTGGGGTAGGAGCTCTCTGACCATCCTATCTACTCCCAATGGTCATCTGAACAGGCTTAGGATGTCAGCCACTGTTTTGTCTCAGGGATATAGTCCAAACCCATACAGACACAATTAATAGCATTATGTGGAGTTTTTATCATTTCCAGTTAGCAGAATCCACTTGCATTAAGAAAGGATAGCATTTTCAGTGCTGTTTGCTGTTGCTTTTAACTGAGTTGCACATTGTGAGTGTGCCCCAAAATTTCTTGCTCCATCACCTGAGAGTGGTTTCTTGTTTTTCCCCTTTCAACAGTATTTGATTTTTTGCAGCTGTAAAGAGGAGTGTGATCTGTTCTTGCCAGACTCCTGGAACAGCCTCTGGTTAATATATTTCAAAAAGTGTCTTAGGGTCCATAGATAAAGTATATTCTGTATTTTTTTTGCAATGTGTTTTGTTAATATAACAAAATTTAAGCCAATAATGACATATTTTGGAACAACTTCATCAGCAGTGTTTGTCTGATTCTGGTCTCCACATCTTTTCCAACTCTGATTATAAAGTCTGTGCATAAATATATATTTTCCAAGGTATTAAGGTGTTATTTTGAATGACAATGCATTGATGAGTGAAGTAGCAATAAATGCCATTTTAAAAACTCTTAAGCTGATACCCCAAAGACAAAGAGTAAAAATAGATCCCCATGCATTTAATTACAAACATTCAAAATTGCAGGAGAAGTCTGACTTCACAAAGAAGAAGAAATTACTACAAAGCAAGCCTGCCTGGCACAAAACAGACTTTTCCCCTTCATGCACAAAACAGGAGATGATCTCTGGAAAATGCTGATTCTCCTTGTATCTGGAACACTACAGTCCTTAGGGCCCTTTGTTCTAATAACAGCTGTTAAATAAATAAAGACGGGGGGGGGGGGGGGAGAGAGACCATCAGAGAAAACCAAGTTATTGTAAAAGTAAATACAAATAAAATGCCAAGGGGGTCAGGATTATACTTGTAGTTCCCACGCCAAATCTTCCAAAGTCAATACTGTGGTTTGGCTGAAGATTATCAGCAATGGCTCACCATGCACATTTCACATGAAATGACTCACAAATGCTCCACTTCCTGACCAAACTTCCTTTGACTCCTGAACCTAGCTTTGCGTTCAGCTTGAATTAGGAATGATGTCATGCATCTTTAGCGTAGGCTATCGACGGTGTTACCCAAGGCCCTGAATACGGCAACAGTAAAACCTGCCAAGAAAATGTGACTGACCTGACTTATTGAGAAGATGGCTAAGCACATGTTGGATATGGAGTTCCAGTGCATTGACCTTTTGCACCGACTATCCTAATGACTACTAGGGGAATTGGGAGTAGAGATAGTTAGTGAGGGTCTCTTTACCTGTCCCTGCTTGCCTCTACTCTATGACCCCTGCCTTGACGCCTCAGGTACTTCCTGTAGTGAGTCAGTCCTCTTCCTTTCTTCTTAGAGAGAAGATGGAAACATATCTCTCTCTCCCTACCTATGCATTATGTAGCTGATAGATAGAGTAGGTCTTTCCTATCTCAAATGCACTTCACTAATAAAATCAACTTAGTATTTAAATTGTACAACAATCTCCATGCATGTTCTCTCCCCACAATTTATTAGAATAAATAACAAAAATAATCCAAACACAAACAACAAAACATTAGCTGGTCTTGTGGTAGCAAGCATGACTTGTCCCATTAGCAAAGCAGGGTCTATCCTGGTTGCATATGAAAGGGAGACTAGACGTTTGAGCACTATAAGATATTCCCCTCAGGGGATGGAGCTGCTCTGGGAAGAGCAGAAGGTTCCAGGTTCCCTCCCTGGCTTCTCCAAGATAGGGCTGAGAGAGTTTCCTGCCTGTACCCTTGGAGAAGCTGCTGCCAGCCTGTGTAGACAATACTTAGCTAGATAGGCTAATGGTCTGACTCAGTATATGGTAGGGATGGGTCCGGACCGGTCCGGAGGCCATTGTAAAGGCCTCCGGACCATCCGGACGGGTTCGGACCTGGCCGGTTTGGTCTGGGTGAAGGGGGTTCCTTTAAGGGCGGGGAGGGTTTACTTACCCCTCCCGCCGCTTCGCCCCCTCCAGCGCTCGTATTTACTGTAGAAATTGGGGCGGCAGGATACCTCCCTGCCGCCCCTTGCCCCTCCACAATGCAAAAGGCTCCGGCAAGCCTATTGTGCACGTGCATGATGCACGCAAGCTTTATGTCTCCCCGATGTCGGAGGCCCGGTCTACCCGGCCTCGGCCTCGGCCCCTGACGGTGGGTAGACCGGGCCTCCGGCGGCCGGAGGCACGGTCTACCCGCCGGAACGAGGCCAGGTAGACCGGGCCTCCAGCCGCCGGAGGCACGGTCTACCCGCCGGCAGGGGCCGAGGCCGGGTAGACCGGGCCTCCGACGTCGGGGAGATGTAAAGCTCACGCGCGATGTTCGCGTGCGCAAAAGGCTTGCCGGAGCCTTTTGTATTGTGGAGGGGCAAGGGGCGACAGGGAGGTATCCTGCCGCCCCAATTTCTACAGTAAATACGAGCGCTGGAGGGGGTGAAGCGGCGGGAGGGGTAAGTAAACCCTCCCCGCCCTTAAAGGAACCCCCTCCACAGTGCCGGACCACAGCTGTGCGGTTCTGTGCACACCCCTAGTATATGGCAGCTTCTTGTGTTCCTATGTTCCTATCATATGAGAAACCCTGATCATCCATCCATATTCTAATATTATCTGGGGTAACAAGACAACCATAATCCTCCCAATAAAGAATGAAATCTGACCATATTACATAAAAAGAGTTATTTGTGGCTTGATTTGCACAGGACCAAATTATATGGGTTAACTTTTCTGAGATTGCGATATGCCATGGATGCTTATACCAGATATCCATCGACATGCTTTGATTTTTCCAGTGCTTGGCTATAGCTAACCTGGCAGTAGTTACCATAAACACCACTATTTTTCTTGATGACACATCTGTCATCAATATATTTACTAATGCCAGCCGGGGGCATAATCCTATTTTCTGATGTGTGATCTTGATCATCTCTGTGAATACCTCTGACCAAAAATCTAAGACCCTGGAGCAGGTCCACCAAAGATGAAAATAGGTTCCCTTCATCCCACAACCACTCCAGCGAAGTGGGGAACAGTCTTTATGAATGTGTGCTAATTTTACTGGGGTTAGGTAACATCAATGAAAAACTTTAAGTTCTCTTTAATTGGGGTCGAGGAGGAAGTAACTGGCTTGCATTTCCAAATGTTCATCTACTCCTGGTCTTTGATTTCCTGTTGGAAGTCATTTCCCCCAAGATACTTTGAGGCCAGGTAGAGGGTTAAATGTGTGGCATGTGTGTTCTTTAAATAGCTGCAACAACTAAACTACTCTATACTAAACTAGAGTGTGTAGCTTCTCTTGTTGGCACTCTGCTAAATAATCACAAACCCCAACAGCACAAGCGTTGGAACATGCTCCTTGCTGAGATACAAAGGTTGAAATCCTTGAGGGCCTTTAAGAAGGCCTTGAAAACACATTAAGGTTGTTCACCTGCTCATGTGGTGAACAATTATAACCTGGGCAGAGCATTATACCCTTGGCCAAGGAGGGCTGGGGTTCCCATGAGCAGCTCTACCTGGTAGAACTGCGCTAGCCAGAGTAGAGCTGCTCATGAGAACCACCTCATTTTTTCAGTCAGGCTTTCAATTGTTAATTGACTCTTTTAATTGCAGGCAGGCAAGGGATGGGCCCAGGCCTGTCAGCAGCCTGAGGGGAATGAGTGGCCATGGTGGTGAAGGCAGTGAGGAAGGGCCCGGTCAACTGCTGCTGCTCCTGTGGGGATGAGCAGGAGTGGGACTCAGGTGAGGGTGGGGAGGTCTCTGGGTATAGGAGGTTGCAACTTGGCCAATAGGCACCAGCAACACTGCAGCCGTGACCAAGAGGGGTGAGGGGGAATGGAAGCAATGGGATGGAGGAGGACGAGCAGGAGTGCGGATCAGGTGAGGGTGGAGAGATCTCTGAGGTAAGAGGGGCTGTGAGTGAGGGGGGGATCTGAGGTGAGGGGAGCAATCAAGTACTACCATGCAGTTACTCTGTGTGGGTTAAGCTAGTTGTTGCTTAATTCTGAGGGATCCAATGCAGGCTTCTTCAGAAGAGGTCTAACAACTGCCTCCTTAAGACAGGGAGGCATCCTGCCCTCCATCAGAGAAGCATTTATAATATCTACCAGGCCTTCTACAAGGAGAGCTGGTCTCGTGGTAGCAAGCATGACTTGTCCCCATAGCTAAGCAGGGTCTGCCCTGGTTGCATCTGAATGGGAGACTTGATGTGTGAGCACTGCAAGATATTCCCCTCAGGGGATGAAGCTGCTCTGGGAAGAGCAGAAGGTTTCAAGTTCCCTCCCTGGCTTCTCCAAGATAGGGCTGAGAGAGATTCCTGCCTGCAACCTTGGAGAAGCCACTGCCAGTCTGTGAAGACAATACTGAGCTAGATAGACCAATGGTCTGACTCAGTATATGGCAGTTTCCTATGTCTCTATGTTCCTAACCCCCTGCCGTATAAGCCATGTCAGACAAAGGTCAAGAGAACAGGTGGTAGGGCACACTGTTCCAAACAGATTGTCTACATCCTCAGGAATCACAGACTGAAACAGATCCAGCCTAACCACATAAGAGGAATTGCTGGACACCTCCACATCAGACACTACATTATTTGTGGGGTCGGAGTCTGTCAGCCTGAATATGAGAGATTTTATCCACAAAGAACTCATTAAAATGTTACAGTGTGTAATTGATGGTTCTACATTCTGATTCAACAGAGGAGGGACATGCACTAGCCCGCTAAAAACCCTAAACAACTCTGCTGGGCATCAGTTTGCGGATGTCATACAGACAGAAAAGAATTGCTTCTTTGCCACATGTATTACCTAAGATAGATCTTCAAATGCGCTCTATGTTCTAAGCTGTCGGATTCTACTCAAGTCTTTCTCCATTTGCATTCCAGCCATCTACCTGGCTGCTTAGCTCCCGTAGTTCTTCATATACCACAGGGCCAATTTTGAAGTAGGCCAGAGAGGACACTTTATATGTTTAATTAAATATATTAAGATATTTAATATTAAGACAAATTCCCTTCCAATCTTTATCTGAACATTTTGGATATAGGAGGATGCTATTATTCAGCATTCATTGTGCTAAGAAAGCATTGGGAAGTGTAAGACATGTCCAAAATAAGGAAGAGAGTTCAGCCTCAGAGGCTGTCACAACTGCATGCCATTAGAAACATTTTATCTGCATATTACAAATTCATTAATATTAATATTAATTTGGAGAGGAGAGCTGGTCTTGTGGTAGCAAGCATGACTTGTCCCCATAGCTAAGCAGGGTCTCCCTGGTTGCATATGAATGGGAGACTTGATGTGTGAGCACTGTAAGATATTCCCTTCAGGGGATGAATCTGTTCTGGGAAGAGCAGAAGGTTTCAAGTTCCCTCCCTGGCTTCTCCAAGATTCCTGCCTGCAACCTTGGAGAAGCTGCTGCCAGTCTGTGAAGACAATACTGAGCTAGATAGACCAATGGTCTGACTCAGTATATGGCAGCTTCCTATGTTCCTAATAGCCATTACTAAAATAACCCATGCAAAATTGATGCTTGGAAGTCAAAGAAATATTTTCACTACAAGCATGGACAGCCAAATGGTGTCCTGCTAGCTGCATGTACAGTACCCCCTTGTAGGGGAAGAATGGCAATTCCATCTCCAAATAGCAAAGTAAAACCAGTTTGGTGAGAAAGCAGCAAAGCAAGAGGTCTTGAGACAGTTCTTTAGTATTGAAGTATTGAAGAACTACAGGAATTTATTTAAAGAAAAGGTTACAATGAATGTGAAAAAGTCCTAGTTCCCACACTCCTTCTCATCGGCTCATGCAGCTGTCTAGAAGTCCCTTCTCTCTCAAGGTTTTGAAATGTTCCCTGGGCAACGGCTTACTTAGCACATCGGCTACCATTTGTTCAATACATCAATTTCACAATTCTCTTTTTCTTGTGCATCCCACACATAAAGACATTTTGTTTCAATGTGTTTTGTTCTAAATTTAATTTTCTCATTTTGTAAGATATGGATGCAGCTTTGATTATCCATGAACGTCTCAGCGGGTTTGGGTTCGTCTATGTTGAAATCCAACATTAGCTTGTGCAGCCTGGCCAAGCTCTTGACATGTTGGAGTGGCAGATACATATTCTGCCTCAGTAGATGAGAGAACAACTATTGCTTGCTTGCAGCTACACTAGCTGACTGCTATACCACCATAAAAGAATACATAACCACTTGATGACTGTTTGATCCTCAGCCCAGTCTGCATCCATATAACCTACTAATTTGGGTCCTGTACTAGCAGGGTACTTTAATTTTAGATGGATTGTCCCTTTTAGGTACCTGACTAGTCTCTTTACCACAGTCCAGTCATCTTTGATGTGTGAGCTTACTTTCCTACTCAAGATTCCCACAGATGCAGCTATATCTGGTCTTGTTATCATAGCTACATATAAAGGTTTTCCAGTCACTGTACTCACTGTTGTCTGGAAGAAGTTCACTCTCCTCCTGTTTTAGGTAACCTGTTTCCATAGGTGTACTCATCTCTTTGGCCTCTATAAGTCCTAAATACTCTAGGAAATTATCTATTTTCTATCTTTGGTTAAGCAAATAGCTTCCATCCTCTTCTCTCTCTATGTTTATCCCAAGATAGTGTGAAACAGGCCCAAGTTCTTTTACTTCTATCTCACTATTCAGGTGCTTTATTATTTCAAAGCTATCCTCTCTATTTTCATAACAAATTATCAGATTATCAATGCAAGTAAGTATATAGGTCCATCTGTTGTCTTTGAACCTCGAGTACAGGCAAGGGTCAGCCTTTACTTGGGTAAATCCCTCATTGACTATCAACTGGTTTAATTTGACATTCCAGGCTCTTGCAGCCTGCTTTAGTGCATAAATACTTTTCTGCAGCTTAGATACAAGTTTATCTTTACCAGGTTCCACAAATCTTGGAGGCTGCTCCATATAAATATCTTCTTTGATGTCTCTATGAAGAAATGCAGTTTTTATGTCTATATGATCTACTTGCATTTTCTTTGCTGCTGCAGTGCTAAGAGTGTCCTTACTGAGGTGTGTTTTATAATGGCAGCAAATGTTTTGACATAATCTTCCCCATATATTTGCCACCAGCCTCACTTTGTAACGCTGGACATCTCCTTCTGCATTTTGCTTAAATTTAAAAATCTACTTGAACCCCACAAAGGATGCTGTATTTCTCTTTCTTTGTGTGGAAGAAAAGCAGGCCGTGTTGCCTTTGCTCTTATACAGAATGCACACTTTGGTTCAGTGTTGCAGAGGGCTATTTTTAGATCCTTTACCAAATCCAACTTTTCAACCTGACATATCATTTTAGCATCTCTGTGGCCTAACCTTCTGTGCCACAAATTCAGACAGCATTTGTATGTGCATTCCTTCACTGTTTTGGACTTTTCAGTCACACATTCTACTTCAAACAATTTACAAAACTGTTTTCATAAGCAATTCCTGTTTATGAGTAATGAAACAGTGCCTTCCTTTAAATTTCACTTCATAGCCCCTTTCTGTAGCATATTTTATAGACATCAGACTTGTTTCTAGAGCAGGCACATACAAAGCTTCTTCAATTGATAATCCAATGGTTTCCCCTTTCTCCAGTTTGCATAGCAACTGTGCAAACCCTTCTGAATACATTAGTTTTCCATCTGCAAATATTTTACAACATGTATGTAGGTTTATAAATCTCCCCCTTTCTCTAATCAGGTTGCTTGCAGCACCTGAGTCAAGGCAAATGCCACTGTTGCATTTCTCAGACTTTGCTTCCAAAACTTTATCTGTTCTATCCAGGTATATCCTTTGCTTATTAGCTTTAATCCCTGACTGCTTGTATGTTCTGTACTCTGTCTTCCCAGATGATTCATTCTCTTTGCAACTTTGTTTTGCTTGCCTTTTGTCTGCAAATTCTTTATTCTTGGGACACTTATTCTACAAGTGTTTGGGGTTTCCACAAATAAAGCATTTCTTATTTCTTTGCAAGTTTCTAAATGCATTTTCTTCACTTTTCTTTAGTTGCTTTTCATCCCTTCTGCACAAATCAAAGTCCTCTAGACCAGGGATTCTCTATGTCAGGTCCCGAGATGTTGTTGGGCCAACTTCCATAACCATTGTACACTGCCCAGAACCTCTGGATGGGGCGGTTTATAAATTTAATAAAATAAATAAATAAATAAATAACCCCCAACCAAAGGCCACTGGGGCTGGGGGGTTATGGGAGTTGAAGTCCAACAACATCTGGGGACCCAACATTGAGAATCCCTGGTCTAGACAGTTAGTTACAAACTGCAAGTCTGCATCCTCCTTGATTTCTAAGGCACTAGTCACACTATCAAAGTAATGTGGCAAACTATTCAACAGCAATCCTATCAAAACTGCATCTCGCATGATTACTTCTTGAGCTTGCAGTTACCTAGATATTTCTAACATTTCATTTATGTGCTTGAACAGACTTTCTCCTTCTCTAAGTCTTTTATTGCCCTGTTTTACTAGATGCATGGGAAACCATAGATTTCTTTTTATATAATCCCTTCAGAGTTTCCCCACATATTATTTGCATTTTCTTTTGTCTCTTAGATGCACTAGGATTGGGTCACTCACCACCAAGCAAATCATTCCTGATGCCTTTTCAGCTGCTCTGTCCCATACTTTCTGCTCCTTTCCTGCATCTGAAGGATGCTGGGTGTGCAGAACACTGCCAAGTCCATGATTCTTGAGGAGCATCTCCATCTTGAAAGATCAGGGCTCATACTTGGGACCTTGCTACTTTTAAGTCATTGGGAATCCTTGTGCTGTCTTCATTTTCAAAGCTTTTCTCTTTGCTTTGTTTTCTATTTAACTCCCTAAGCTTTTTTATTTACTGGCATCTGGGCCCATAACCCTTTGTAGGGGAAGAATGGTAGTTCAGTCCCCAAATAGGAAAGCAAAACCAGTTTGGTGAGAAAGCAGCAAAGTGAGGTCTTAAGACAGTTCTTTAGTACTGAAGAACTATAAGGATTTGTTTAAAGAAAAGGCTACAAACAAATGCGAAATTAAGCCTGCAGCTTAATTTCAGCTATAGCTCATGGCTGAAGAGAGAAAGACCAAAACAAACAGCCATCTCTGAAGAGACACAATGGAGATTAACGCTGGAAGAACAAAGAGGGGAGGAGTCCAGCTCTTTTATCCATGACTCTAACCACGGCCCCCGGTAGTCACTATGAGACATTGCAGCTGAGAGCTGATGCTGCCAGGCAGTGTTCCCTCTAACAGGGATTCCCAGATGTTGTTGACTACAACTCCCAAATTCCCAAGCAAAAGCCATGATAGCCAGGGTCCTCGCTCCAACACCCCCATTATGGGGAGAGGCAAGTTTTATCCACACCCAATTGCTTCTCCTTGTACCTGGTGGAAGTAACTTGATATCTCAAATACTATTTTTGGCCTGCAGAGTAATCCTCTCCGCTTTATGCAAGGTACATCACCTGCCATGCCAGAAACAGCACTGCTTCTCTGAGTGCAAAAACATTCTGCCAGGCAAAAAGCAGCAGATGAAATATCAGGTGATTTAATGATCTTCTTGACATCCCTTCTAGCATGAAATGAAAGGATGGTACAGAGGCCCTTATGCATTGCATTGCTTTAAACCAGATTGCATTGGTTTAAGGAAGCTCCTAATGGTACCATCTCCTAGAAGAGTCCAAGCAGAATTTGTGCCTGGAACCATAGGCAACAAATGTTTGCCATAACCAGAATTGCAAAACCATTCAATAGAAGCTAGGAAGCACATAGTAGAGTTGGTTGTTCTGAGGGCACCTTCTTTTAAAATAGCTCTGAAATAAAAAGTCAACTACTGTATATACGCAGCCTTCCTCAGTATATTGTTCAATGTATTAAGCATCAGGATGTTAGACCTATTAAAATAATGGTGTGTTTATTAACCATATATGCAGAATTGCAGTCTAATTCTGATATCTCCCACCCAATCCCTTCTGAGGGGGTTGGGGTGGGAGACATTGCTTTTGCAGGCGGCACAAAAGAAGGAGATGGGGCGGGTAGTATAGGCAGGGAACAAGAAAAGGAGGCAGCTGTGGGTGTGTGGGCAGGGAGAGAAGAAGACAGATGGGGGGAGAAGGCAGAGGCGGCAGTGAACTAGGGGTGCAGATGCTCTGCGCCGGATCAGCTAGTTACCTATAAAGTTCTAAACAGCTTAGGCCCTGGGTATTTAAGAGAACGTCTTCTTCACCATGCACCCCACCGCCTGTTAAGATCATCTGGAGAAGTTCGTCTGCAGTTACCACCAACTCATCTGGTGGCTACTCGGGAATGGGCCTTCTCTGTTGTTGCCCCTGGACTTTGGAATGTGCTCCCTGTTGAAATAAGAGCCTCCCCATCTCTGGCAACTTTTAAAAAGACACTGAAGACACATTTATTCACCCAGGCTTTTAATTAGATTTATCGTTTTAATATTTTGCTGCTGAGTTTTTAATGATTTTAATTGATTTTAATGTTTAAATTATTTTAATTGTTAATCGCACAGATATGCAAGTTTTTGGCCGTATTGGAATATGTTAAACAAACAAACAAACAAAATATGCCTGTTGTATAACTGAGCTTTTAAAAGCAAATAGTTCTTCATTAGTGTGGAGAGATACTTGCTCTTGAACCTTAAGTTGACATAAAATATTTACAGAGATTGCATAGCAACCTGTATGGTTGAGTTAGTATATGAATTTGGAATTTCCCCGATAAAATGAAGCTCTGGGAAGTGTTTATTGCACTATTTATAAGTGGCATTGCAGCTGAAATGCCTACGCTGAACCCACTTAGTCATTCAAATAACATGGCACCTACTTTAAATAAATAGTGCCTTTACTGTAAGTCCTCTGAGAAACTGTCTTCTTTCCTTTCACCTGCCAGTGAACTTCTTTGTTATTCCCTCTTATTTTCCCTTTCCCTTAAGGGCCATACATAATAAGTGCTAAATCATTACTCTTTCAGAATAAGTTGCGTGCCCATCTTTATTGCTGCTGAGTTAAAAATAAAATTCTAATGTAAGCACAATTATTCAGTATGAAGAAAATGCTATGATTTAAACACAATTTTAAGGTTGGTTTCATGGCCACAACCCACCTCTTCAGGGGTGCAGGACCTATTAGGATGGTTCGACTAAGGAGGCTGTTGGAGCCTATATGATTCCAAGAGGCCTAGGAGGGTTTTAGGGTTAGTTCTGGCGGTGATTCTATTGATGCCCTAGTGGAGACCAGGAATAGGGAATAGCTTACCAGGGCAGTAGACACCATCACCCCTAAGAGCCTTCTTTGTTTGGTTCTGCTTTGAAACTAGCTCAATGGTATACTGAGCAGCTACAGGAGCTGAAACGGCAAGAGAGAAGACTAGAGCGTAAGTGGAGGAACAAGCCCCTATTATTGGAGGAGCTGACCATTACAGCTGACCATTACAGCTGAGACCTATCTTTCTAATAAACTAGCTCTAAATACTGTAAACAGCCAACAAAACCAGTATGAAGATAGAAAGTCAGCAGGGGAGGGGACACTTCCCAATGTATTGCACAGAGTGCCACATGTATGACTATTCACCTCATGGGCAGAAGTCATGGGTGTGTGCTCAGTGCAAGGAGCTCCTGGCTCTCAGGGAATAAGTTCATTCCCTTGAGACCAAGGTGAAGGATCTGGAAAAGCTCAGAGAGAGAGAGAGGGACGAGACCTTCAGGGACTTGGTAGAGGCATCCCACTCCAGGGCTGATAGTTCCTCTGCTGTCAGGGAGAATGAAGGTGTCGGGCAAGGAGGACATTGGTCTGAGGAAGAGGGAAATGCTCCTTTAGAAGGGACTCCTTCCACGGAAGGTGAGCCCATATCCTCTCATGCAGGGGATACTCCTCTGGTGGGGGGGGGCTCCTTGTAGTGGGTGATTCAATCATTAGAGGTATAGAGAGATGGGTTTGTGACCCGCCTTCCAGGTGCGAAGGTTGCGGACATCACGCAGTGTCTAGATAGGCTCCTAGGCAGTGCAGGGGAGGAAACAGCTGTCATGGTACACGTCGGCACCAGCGATGTGGGGAAATGTAGTCTGGAGGTCCTGGCAACCAAATTTAGGCTGATAGGTAGCATATTGAAGTCCAGGACCCCCAAGGTAGCATTCTCAGAAATGCTACCTGTTCTATGCGCAGGTACAGTGAGACAGGCAGAGCCGAGGGGTTTCACTGCATGGATGAGATGTTGGTGCCGGGAGGAGGGGTTTAGATTTGTTAGGCACTGTGACACGTTTTGGGGCAAGCAAGGCCTGTACAAAAGAGATGGGCTGCATGTGAACCAAGATGGAACTAGATTGATGGCGCTTAAAATCAAAAAGGTTGCAGAGCAGCTTTTAAAATGACGCCTGGGGAATAGGCAACAGGAGCTGGGCAGTATCTGGTTCAGCAAATGCCATCCGTGCAAGGGTGCAAAGGATTCAGATAAAACAGAAGGGGATAGAGCAGGACCGCATAAAGAGCAGACGGGAGCCTGTGCGAGCTGGTCCCAGAGTTCAAAGAGAGATAGCTCACATCAGGTGAGAGATTCAGCATATAGGTGCTTATATGCCAATGCCAGAAGCCTCCGAGCCAAGATGGGTGAGCTGGAGTGCTTGGTTGCTAATGAAGAAATAGATATAGTGGGCATAAAAGAAACATGGTGGGACAGTGAGAACCAGTGGGACACTGTTATCCCTGGATATAAATTCCATAGAAATGACAGGGAGGGGTGCCTTGGAGGTGGAGTAGCACCTTATGTTAAAGAAGGGATAGAATCTAACAAGCTAGAAAACCTAGGTGGACTGGAGTCCTCCACAGAAACCATGTGGGTGACAATACAATGCCTGAAAGGAAATGTGCTACTGGGGACGTGCTATTGCCCTCCGGATCAAAATGCTGGCAATGACTGGGAGTTGCAGAGGGAAATCAGGGAGGCAACAAGGAGAGGCAGGGCAGTAATAATGGGTGACTTCAATTACCCACACATAGACTGGGTAAATTCACAGTCAGGTAATGACAAAGAGGTCAAATTTCTAGATACACTGAGTGACTGTGCCCTAGAACAGTTGGTCTTGGAACCAACCAGAGAGAAGCTCACCTTGGACTTAATCCTGAGCGGCACCCAGGACGTGGTGTGTGATGTCAGTGTCATCGACCCTTTAGGGAACCGTGACCGTAGTGCAAATAGTGTGACCATAGTGCAAATTCAGCATACATGTGGGAAGAGAATCACCAAGGAAGTCTAACACAGACACTTTGAATTTCAGAAGAGGAAACTTCTCCAAAATGAGGAGTATGGTGAAAAGAAAGCTAAAAGGTGAAATCAGGAGAGTCACTTCATTCCAGAATGCATGGAGTTCTCTCAAAACAACAATATTAGGAGTTTAGTTAGATTGTATACCCAAAAGGAGGAAAGGTACCACTAAGTCCAGGAGGATGCCAGCATGGCTAACAGGTAATGCCAAGGAAGCCATAAAAGGGAAGAAGACTTCCTTCCGAAATTGGAAGGCCTGTCCAAATGAAGAGAATAGAAAGGAACACAAACTCTGGCAAAAGAAATGCAAGGTGACAATAAGGGAGGCGAAAAGAGAGTTTGAGGAACATTTAGCTAAATGCATCAATGGGAATTACAAAAATGTCTTTAAATACAACAGAAGCAGGAAACCTGCCAGGGAGGTGGTTGGACCATTAGACAATGAGGGAGGGAAAGGGATGATAAAGGAGGATATGGAGGTTGCAGAGAAGCTAAATGAGTTCTTTGCATCCGCCTTCACAGCAGAGGATACTGATAACCACCCTGATCCATTTTGGAAGGGCGGTATAAAAATCAAATAAATAAAAAATAATAACATAGACCTGTTCCTGAACCAGGCTTTTTGGGAATGGAGGCTAAAGAACTGAGTCAGATACAAGTGACAAGAGATGATGCTCTAAAGTGTTTGGAAAAACTGAAAACTAGTAAATCGCCAGGGCTGGATGGCATCCATCCAAGAACTCAAATGTGAAATTGCCAACCTCCTTGCTAAAATATATAACTTATCCCTGCAATCAGGCTCTGTACCAGAGGACTGGAAAGTAGTGAAAGTTACACTGTTTTTCAAAAAGGGATCCAGGGGCGATCTCGGTAATTACAGGCCGGATAGCTTTACATCCTTACCAGGAAATTGATGGAAAGCATTCTCAAGGATAAAATTGTTAAGCACATAGAAGAACAGGCCTTGCTGGGAGAGAACTAGCATGGTTTCTGCAAAGGGAAATCTTGCCTCACAAATCTTTTGGAGTTCTTTGAGAGTGTCAACAAGTGTGTGGATCAAGGTGATCCAGTTGACATAGTATACCTGGACTTCCAAAAAGTTTTCAACAAAGTGAAGAACGTAAGTACATAAGAACAGCTCTGTTGGATCAGGCCCAAGGCCCATCTAGTCCAGCATCCTGTTTCGCATAGTGGCCCACCAGATGCCGCTGCAAGCCACAGGAAGGAGTTGAGGGCATGCCCTCTCTCGATGTTACTCCCCTGCAACTGGTACTCAGAGGTTTCTGGTGTTGGCGAGACACTTGGACAGGTTAGCATTAGAAGAGGTATTTTCCAAGGTTTGTAATTGCCATGACTCCACTTTCACAAATACTAAACAGAACAGGCCTCGAATACCAAACATCTAAAACATCAAGTAAAATCAACCATCTGCTGTACATGGACGATCTGAAGTTGTATGTAAAGTCCCAGTCAGAAATCGAATCACTGCTAAACACTGTCTGTATATTCAGTAGTGATATAGCAATGGAGTTTGGACTAGACAAGTGTGCTGCATTAATAATGAACAGAGGAAAAATAAGAAAAACAGAAGGAATAGAACTGTCCAATGGAAGCAACATCAAGAACCTGGAAGAAAAAAAAGATTATAAATACTTGGGTATTCTCCAGGCTGATAACATTGCACACACTGAAGTTAAAACAAAAATTGGAAGTGAATACATCAGGAGAGTTAGAAAAATCCTCAAGTCCAAAGTGAATGGTGGGAACACCATACAAGCCATAAACACCTGGGCTATACCTATTATCAGATACACCACAGGAATAATAGACTGGACCCAGGCAGAGCTAGAGACGCTAGATAGTAAGACCAGGAAAAAATGACCATCAATCATGCTTTGCACCTCCGCAGTGATGTAGATAAGCTATACCTCCCTTGCAGCTCAGGTGGAAGAGGAATGCTGCAAGTCCATCAAACAGTAGAGGAGGAGAAAAGAGGCCTTGAAGAATATATCAAGGACAGTGAAGAAGATGCACTTCAAATGGTCAATAACGAGACACTATTCAACACCAATAAAACAAAGCAGGCCTACAAGAAACAACAAGTCAAGAACCGAGTAGAAAAATGGAAAAATAAGCCCCTGCATGGTCAATATTTGCACAATATAACTGCAAAATCAGACATCACCAAGACCTGGCACTGGCTTAAGAATGGCAGCTTGAAGAAAGAAACAGAGGGTCTAATATTGGCTGCACAAGAACAGACACTAAGAACAAATGCAATAAGAGCAAAAGTAGAAAAATCCACAACAAACAGCAAGTGCCGCCTTTGTAAAGAAGCAGATGAAACCGTGGACCACCTAATCAGTTGTTGTAAAAAGATCGCACAGACTGACTACAAACAAAGGCATGACAAGGTAGCAGAGATGATACATTGGAACATCTGCAAAAAATACAAGCTACCTGTAGCCAAAAATTGGTGGGACCATAAAATTGAAAAAGTGGTAGAAAATGAAGATGCAAAAATATTATGGGACTTCCGACTACAAACAGACAAACCTCTGCCACACAATACACCAGATATAACTGTAGTTGAGAAGAAAGAAAAACAAGTTAAAATAATCGACATAGCAATACCAGAGGATAGCAGAATAGAAGAAAAAGAAATTAAAAAAATAACAAAATACCACTATCTACAAATTGAAATTGAAAGGCTGTGGCAGAAAAAGACCAAAATATCCCAGTGGTAATTGGCACCCCAGGTGCAATTCCAAAACAACTTGAAGAGCACCTCAACACCATAGGGGCCACAGAAATCACCATCAGCCAATTACAAAAAGCAACTTTACTGGGAACAGCCTATATTCTGCGACGATATCTATAACAACAGCAACAACATTGACAATAAAATTCAGCCATCCCAGGTCCTTGGGAAGGACTTGATGTCTGGATAAAACAAACCAGTCAATAACAGCTGTCTGACTGTGTAAACAACAACAATAATTATAATAGGGGTTTGGATAACTTCATGGAGGAGAAGTCTATCAACGGCTACTAGTCGGAGGGCTATAGGCCTCCTCCAGTCTCAAAGGGTGGAGGACCTATTAGGTCTGAGTACCAGTTGCAGTGGAGTAACAGCAGGAGGGAGGGCATGCCCTCAACTCCTGCCTGTGGCTTCCAGCAGCATCTGGTGGGCCACTGTGTGAGACAGGATGCTGGACTAGTTGGGCCTTGGGCGTGTTCCAGCCAGGTTGTTCTTATGTTCTTATGAGAAAGACTCAACTTGAATCTGAAAAGACACTGCACAAAGCCCCTTTAAGCTTATTCTGTAGCAATCTGTTCAGCGAAGAAATGATTCTATTTTGCAGGCATTCCCTCCACAAGTTCACGTCCAGCAGAGTTGTTCAGAGTTGTGAGGGAACTGACTCAGGTTCCCTCTTCCCTGCAGATACATAGCAGATACATACAGATACATAGATCTGTATTTTTCATTATCCTGCTGTAATGCTTTTAACTACTTTTAACTACTACTACTCTTGCATTCGAGCCGACTTGGACTTCCTGGTTATGGCTGGGTCAACTGCAGAAGTTCCAGTATCTTCTCTGGTTCAATTAGAATGGATCAATTTCAATTTGTGACTCCTGAGGATGTGGACAAACTCCTTGGAGGTGATAGATCTGCTTGTTCTGGATGGGGTTGCACTCCCCGCAAAGGAACAGGTATGTAAACTGCCCAGGTTGTTGTAAACTGCCCAGAGACTTGCGTCTGGGGGAATATAGAAATGTTTTAAATAAATAAATACATAAATAAACATACATAGCTTGAGAGTGCTTGTGGACCCAGACCTCACTCTGGTTTCTCAGGTTGAGGCTATGGCCAAGAGCACTTTCTATCAACTGTGTTTGATTCGACAGCTGCGTCTGTTCCTTGAAGATAATGATATCAGAACCGTAGTGCACTCTCTGGTAATCACCTTAGGCTTGACTACTGCAATACGCTCTATATGGGGCTGCCTTTGTATGCGGTTCAGAAACTTCAATTGGTTCAAAATACAGGGACTAGATTGGTCTCCAGGGTGTCTCGGAGAGCCATGTTATGCCTGTTTTAAAGCAATTGCATTGGTTGCCAATAGGTTTCCGGGCAAAATACAAAGTTCTGGTAATTACCTTTAAAGCCCTTAATGGCTTAGAACCAGGTTACCTGGGAGAGTGCCTTCTTCTGCATGATCCCCACTGCACATTAAGGTCATCGAGAGAGATCCGTCTCCGGATGCCACCAGCTCATCTGGCAGTGACTCAGGAGCAGGCCTTTCCTATAGTTGCTCCTGGGCTGTGGAATACCCTCCCTATAGACATTCGTGGTTTAACGCCTTTGCCAGCCTTCCAAAGAACCCTTTAAGACACATTTTTTCAACCAGGCATTTAGTACTCTCTGAATGTTTTAAAATTGTTAATTGCCGTTGAATTTTGTTTTAAATTGCTGTAATCTTTGAATGTTTTATATTTTTCAATTGCTGTGTTTCTTTTTGTGACCCGCGTAGAACCTTTGGAGTCAGGCAGTATATAAATTAAATGAATAATAAATAAATCATTCTTGCACATGGAATTGCACACCCTGAGTATGGGATTGGAATGGTGGGAGCTCACCAAGCCACCTAAGGCACCAGCCAAGCCTGATTTGCCGGGGAAATCAGCAGGCACAGGAAGGGTTAAGCATTCTCACCCATCCCGTTTCTTTCCTCCAAACACGTTGCTTGCCCCTGGATTCCCACTCACCAGCAGACAAGTGTTTTGGAAATACACATTTGCTGATATAGTATTTAGATCTGCTGTAAATCTACGTGATTGGGAAAGAATGCTTTGCACATGACATGTAAGATCTCCAAGCGCTACCCATTCCTTCTCTGAATGTTTCAGCTTCTGGTTACAGCATCTGTAATTTCTCAGTCTGTGACTTAGTGGGGAGCATCAGCAGCCTCTTTTTGGCAAGCAGTGAGGTCTTTGGAATTCCATGTAAGGCAAACCCAGCACTGGCAGCCACCCAAATGAAGGTAGAGCTTCTGTAATATATCTCAGAATTGTCAACTAGCAAACTGGCAAAGAAGTGGCAAAATGACTGGAACTGAAATGCAATGAGCATAAGTTGTATGATATGTCACACCACGTCCAGAAATGCATACCACCTGAAATCTGCATCCCAAGACACCACATGGATGTGGAAGGTAACCAACCAACACAAGGACTAATGGCTGTGCCCTCATGTGACTGTGTCAATACAATCTCTTTAGAGAATGCTTGATGTGGACATCACATCTACAAAAGCAAACTGCAGTGGATATGGTTTCCCGAGGAAATAGGGACATATACAAAAGAAGATGGGGTTGCAGTAACAGTGAGTGGATGTCATAGTATGCGAGTCCTTCCAGGTTTGGGTAGCATTTGGTTTAGGAAGCTGGGTGAGGAGAAAGTCCCAAAAAGCTACATGCCAAGGAGATCGAACCATAGACAGGGCTTATGAGCCTGAAAATGAGTTCATGTCTTATTGTTATGTGAGCACTTCAGATTTCTTTTGTAAATCTTTGGCTTGAGTTCCAAATAACCTTGGGTAAAATCTGAAAAGCAGTATTTATCCCCCCCCCCCGCCAATAAGGATTTCTGTTTGAGGCTAGGTTATCACCAATATGCACCAATATGCAGATGATACCTGGCTCTCTCTCTCTCTCTCTCTCTCTCTCTTTTCCTGTGTTACCCTAAGGGACATATTCTTGGTAGTCAAGAGGGCTTTTGTGGGAAGGAGAGAGACGTGAAAATTGCTTCTTAATACCCCTCTGCTGGGATGCAGAGCAAGGCTTCAATGCATCTGGCCTTCCTTTATGCAAAAATCATCCAGTTTAGGTCATGACCCGGCCATGCAGGGTCCCACTGTGCATGCATGATGCATGATGGCCTCCAAAATGGCTGCCGCGCCAGGGAATAGGCCCGGAAAGGGCTGAAGACCGCCCAAACCACGTGATTTTTGCATAAAGAAAGGCTGGTGTGGGGAGGGGGACCTCCACAGACCCCAGCACCATCTTGGAGAAGACCCCTAGAGGGGATAAGTTGTTGGTTTTTTTTTAAAGAAACATTTTTTTAAACATGGCTCGACGAACCCCCAAACCAGGGGTGTGTGTTCAGTCCGGGGTTGAGCCAAACTGGGGGTGGTTTGGCTCAACCCTGAACCTTCAAACCGAACCAATTCAGATTTGAACCAGTTCAGATTCGAACCTGTTTGTGGCACACTATGACTTGGATTGTTAAGGTTATGTGTCTGAAAGGCTGGTTAAAATAGATAGCTTCTACTCTTGGGAACTGTAATCTTCTATACTTTATTTTAGGGATGTGCATCAAATGGGATTTGCGTTCTGTTCCAAGTTTGGAACAGAACACAAATCCCCGGGACATTCCCATGGAACAACAGGGTGTGCCAGTTGTTCCAGTGATTGGCTTATGATCTGATTGGCTTATGATCTCCTTGCTCCTTGGTTGGTTTTTTATCATAAAAATCAAGTTGATTTCAATGATAACAAGCCAACCAAGAAGCAAGGAGATTGCAAGGCTATTGGAAGCCAGTGCCAAAAAAAGGAAGCAAGGGGGAAACAGCTCACCAAAATGATGCTCAGAACTCAGAATGGTGTCATTCTGTTCCGTGCTTGAGCAGGTCCTTCATTTGAAGGATGTTCTGTTTTGAGCTCGGAACACTCCAAACAGCCCATTTTGAGTTGGAACATCAACCAAGCTGATCAGGGGTCTGGAACACCTTGTTTAGGAGGCAATGCTACAGAATATGAGGCTTTTTAGTTTGGGAAAGAGGTGACTAGGGAGACATGATCGAGTTCTATACAATTATGTATGGAGTAGAGAGTGGAGTGAGAGAAATTTTTTCCTCTCTCTCACAACACTGGAACCAGAGGTCATCCCATGAGGCCAGGAAATTTAGGACCGAGAAAAGGAAGTACTTTTTCACACAGCACAAAATTAAACTATGGAATTCACTGCCACAAAATGTGGTGATGGCCACTATTAAGATGTTCACTCGTGCTGAAGCTCTTTCTCCACACTCCAGTAATTTGTGTGGTTTCTCCCCAGTGTGGGTTCTAGGGTGCAAAGTAAGTGGTAGTGGTAGCACAAAAGCCACCCATTAAAGCTCGGAAGGCTTTAAAGGGGGATTAGACAAATTCATGGAATACAAGTCTATCAGTGGCTACTAGTCTGGTGCATATAGGCCAGCCTCAGAGGAAAGATGCCTCTAAATACCAGTTGCAGGGGAGCAACAGCAAAAGAGAGGACATGCCCTCGCCTCTTGCCTGTGGGCTTCTCAGAGGCATCTGGTGGTCTACTGTGGGAAACAGGATGCTGGACTAGCAGCCTGATCTAGCAGAGCTTTTCTTATGTTTTGTTTTGTTTTATTTGTTTGTTTGTTTATTTATTTATGAAATTTAATATACTGCCCAATCCACAGACTCAGGACAGTATACAAACAAGAGCAGCATCCGAGATCTAAGGGGGGGGGGGATAAATAAAGCAAACCAAACCAAACCAAATAAAATAGGGCAAGCGCCTGGCAGAAAAGAAATGTCTTCAATAAGGTTTTGAAGTCTGAAAGGGAGGAGGCAGACCGAATCTGGGAGGGAAGAGAATTTCAAAGTGAAGGGGCAGCAACAAAGGAAGCCCTTCCACGGGCCCTAGTACTATGGACCTCTCTTGTGGACCTTCCGTCCGGTCTAGAAGAGATTTTCTTACACTGGCTGATTGTCACTGATAGATATCTACCTGAGCAACCTTCTGTGTTTCAGTACTACCCCCAAAGTTACGTTTATCTGATCAGCTAAGAAAAATGGTTTATTAAAAGGCAGATTTGTTTACAAACATTAAGGATAGAAATAAGGGCTGTTCAGACATTACACTGTACATGCGTGCAATGTACATAAATGTATGTGTATGCCTGTACATAAATACATGGTTGTGCATGAATTTATACATGACTTCATTTCTATTTATTTATTTTATTTATTTTATGTTTTTATTTTTTTCATTTCATTTCATTTCATTTAAAATATTTCTATACTGGCCAAAACTTGCATCTCTGGGCGGTTTACAATTAAAATCATTTAAAACATTAAATCAATTAAGAATTAAAATCATTTAAAACATTAAAAACATTTTAAACCCCGTATTAAAATTATTTAAAACTATAAATCTAATTAAAAGCCTAGGTGAATAAATGTGTCTTCAGTACCTTTTTAAAAGCTGCCAGAGATGGGGAGGCTCTTATTTCAACAGGGAACACATTCCAAAGTACAGAGGCTGCAACAGAGAAGGCCCATTCCTGAGTAGCCGCCAGATGAGTTGGCGGCAGCCACAGGGGAACCTCTCCAGATGATCTTAGCAGGAGGAGGGGTTCATGGTGAAGAAGATGTTCTCTTAAATACCCTGGGTCTAAGCTGTTTAGTGCTTTATACGTAATGACCAGCACCATGTATTTTGCTCGGAAACATATCAACAGCTAGTGCAATTTCTTCAACACAAGAGTAATATGGTCTCTTCTAGATGACCCAGAGACCAACCTGGCTGCCGTGTTCTGAACCAACTGCAAGTTTCCGGACTACATACAAAGGCAGCCCCCCCATACAGTGCATTGAGTAATCCAGCCTGGAGGTTACCAGCAGATGTACCACTGTTTTGAGGTCATTCATCTCAAGAAATAGACACAGCTGGTGTATCAGCCAAAGCTGATAAAAAGTACCTCTGGCCACCGCCTCACCCTGGGACACGAAGGAGAGGTTCAGATCCAGAAGCACTCTCAGACTGAGCACCTGTTCCTTCTGGGGGAGCATGACCCCATCCAGAACTGGCAGATCAAAATCGTCTCCCAAATTTTAATCCCGCACAATAAGTATCTCCATCTTATTTGGATTCAGCCTCAGTTTGTTAACCCTCATCCAGCCCATTACTGCCTCCAGGCAGGTGTTTAGGGAGGTTTGCCTTCACCTGACGATGCTGACATGGAGAAATAGATTTGGGTGTCATCAGCATACTGATAACACCCTGCTCCAAAGCCCCTGATGATCTCCTCTCCCAGCAGTTTCATGTAGACAGTACACAACATTGGAGACAATATGGAGCCCTGAGGGACACCATACAAAAGTTCAGATTCTGAAAAACAACAGTCTCCAAGAGACACCATCTGGAATCTGCCTGTGAGGTAGGAGCAGAACTACTGCAAAGCAGTTCCTCCCACCCCCAATCCCCTCAGATATTCCAGAAGGATACTATGGTCAATAGTATCAAAAGCTTCTGAGATATCCAAAAGGACCAACAGAATCACACTCCCTCTGTCAATTCCCAATTGGAGATCATCCACCAGGCCGACCAAGGCAGTCTCCACCCCATAGCCCACCCCAAAACCAGTTTGAAATGGGTCTAGATAATCAGTTTCCTCCATGACTGCCTGGAGCTGGGAGGCCACCACCTTCTCAATCACCTTGCCCAACCATGGAAGGTTGGAGACAAGCCTGTAATTATTTAACTCTGAGGGATCCAAGGCAGGCTTCTTCAGAAGTGGTCTAATGATTGCCTCCTTAAGACAATGAGGCATCCTGCCCTTAGGGATGTGCGAACTGGTTTGGGAGTTTGATGGTTTGGGGGTTCAGGGGTTTGAGGGCTCAGGGTCGAACCGAACCCCCTCCCCCCGGTTCCATCTGGACTGGAACTGAACCCCCCAACCAGTTCATGATTTTCTTTTGGGAAATATTTTTTTTACCTTCTCTCCCCTCTGGGGGAGTACATTGGGGGGGGGACTGTGGAGGTTCCCCCTCCCCCTGCCGGCCTTCGAAATGCCCCCTTCGGGCCTTTTGAGCCCGTTTTTTCGGCCTGTACAGGCCTTCCTAAAGGGCTCAACTGCAAATTTTGCACAGGTACAGTTATGCTGAGGTTCAAAAAGACAATAGAAGCTATGTATCCCTTCTTCACTGAAAGTGATATGAGATATCTTCTTATGTGATTATGAGAAACAAACCTGAATGTTACAGGTTGCTATTCAAGTGGAAAACATATCCTTGGAACTGCATATCAAACTCTACATATCCAAGAAGACCAGCTGAGCATTTTTATGAGGCTACTGAAAGAACATGAGAAAAAAGATAGCAATGGATAGAATAAGTATTCTAATGCTAAACATATAATGAATAGTGAATACATTGCACTTGCAACAGATGGGTAATCAGTATAACCAAATGCACATGTCCCAGAAGCCTCACTTGTGATTTACTGCAAGTTCATAGAGTGCTCACTTCCTCAAGAGGGTGAAAGAAAAAACCCAACCAGAAACATGTTTTAAAATGAATGATCTACAAAGGCATTGAACTGTTTCCCTTCACTGGAAACTGTATTAAACAGTTGCAAAACACTATTGTATTTGATTTTTATATACTGGCCAGCAGATTTCCCTCAATAAGAAATGTACTTGTGGATTTTGCAGTCCGCTGCTGGCCTGGAAGGTTTCCCTCATGATTTGGCTGTGAAAGAAGAGCTCCAGGAAGAAGCCATTTTCCCCTATCAGTGCCCTCTCTCATCTGCTCTCCCATAGCTATAGAAGCTGGAACAACCCCTGTGCATCATCTAGGGCTGGTCACTGCCCAGAAGTCTCAGCTGCCAAGGATTCTCTCAAGTGCATGGTTCAACTGAAGGACGGACAACTCTTTTTCATGTTTGAGAGTGGTGGCTGTAACATTTCAGAGAACAGCAGGTAGTTTAATAACTGGCCGCCTGCAGCTCTTCAGGTTTAACTGGTTTAGTGAGATGTAACACCTCTCTTCATACACAAAGATAACTGCAGCCCAGTAATATCAGTTAGATGCTGGCAATCTAAACAAAGCACTTCAGCATCCTTGCTACTTTGCCAATATCAGGAGTTCCCTGTGGTTCTAATGCATTCTACTGCAGTAGGTTTTAAAATACATAAAGTGAATGCTAATCTGTATTCCCTTCCTTCCCTACCCTACTAAAGCCATTGTAATTATATAGAAGATGTACAATGAATTCATCTGTAATTGTTTTTGCTGAACTACATGTCTTCAAACTATTGAATATTATTTTAGAGTTTCCATATGGTACTCAATTTTTCCTCCATATTATGTTTCATGAGTCTCTAGGGTTGGAGGATTTATGTTAACATTTGATGCCATTAAGTCTTCCTAGAGTTAAATAAACCATTTTTATTTAATCATTAATGCTTTAGTGCAACAACTGACCCTAGGGAGAATTTGGTAATGTAATACATTCCTAGAACCTTTTCAGAACTGGAAACAAAATTAACTGGAGAAAGCTCTCATTTACTCTTTAGAGTAACTTCACTCTCAAAAAGGTATAGTATATTCTTTCTGTGCAGGACTTTTTTTATAACTGCTTTTTTTTGGTTATTTATAATACTTAAAATTAAAGTTTGCTCACAGTCTCTGCTCTCACATGGGCTTAAACATTGTTGCAAGCATTTGGTCTGTTCCAAGTTTGAGTGTATTTCTGGTTCTTGGAAACAGAAGTCCCTGTCCTTTGATCTAGAAGTCCGTGAATTAGAGGTCCATCATCTCTCTGGTGTAGCTTGGAATATGTTACTTTTGAAAAGGTTGCATCTACACATTTGTAGAACTAGTGCAAGCAAATGCAAGCAAAAGGAGGGTGATAGATATTTAGAGTGATACTGAAAGAGAGATGGGAGAAGATAGCACCAAGGTGAATTTCAGGAGTTCTATTTACGTGACCAAATTGGATAGACAGAGAAAGCTATTCACATGCACAGGCAAAACCGGGCTAAGGAAGCCCAGCCCAGTTTTGCCTGCATGTGTGTACCACCAGGATTGGACCCAATCCTGGCAGGGCTGCCTCCATAGCCACCCTTTAAAATGAGGTTAGGAGAGCGAGTGCTCTCTTAACCCTGTTTCTGTGATTTTCTGCCAGCCATGACTGCTTGATCCTGGCCAGCTTTGGGGAGGGGGGGATCCTCATAATGCATTGCACACTCACGTGGTGCATTATGGAAGCTCTGGGGAGGGTGGGGTTGATGTACCGGGTTGATGGCGAAGCTTATGTCAAGCGGTTAACTTTTATATTCAACTTATGTTTGCCATACACCAGGGTGATGCATCCTGGCACCCTGGCCTTCTGAGCAGCTGGTAATTGTCTGGGTGGGTGATCCGGGGAGCCTTCGGCCACCTGCTTTTTGAGGCTTCCTCCCCACTAGCCCTTTTGCCCTTTCTCACTGCTCTTGAGAAAGGGCTCAGAGTGTGCATGGGACTATGTGGAGAGCAGAATTGTGGTGGCAAGCCCTACCCCACCATGCATTGAGTTGGTCACATGAACTGACCCTATTTGTGTACACTCATCATGTACATCAGATTAGAGAAGCTGCACAATTCTGAGCGCACAAAGCTTGCATACAGTTTGTATGCATGGAGAGTCTGTTCACCCAACCAACGGAATGTGCATGCAGGGCCAGCATAACCGAGCATAACCGAGCAGCTGCTAAGAGCCCAAGGACCACAGAAAGGCTCGTGGCTGACCCCTTAGGCTACATTGATATATGTAGCCCTTGTGCGGTGGTGGCAGAATAACATTTTCATCCAAGAGAACCATTCCATCATCACCATCTCCTCCCTCTCTCCCATTTATAAAACCCAGAGGAAAGAGTTCTGGCACACAAGGACCAGGCAGTGGAATACAATCAAGGATATTAAGAGTTTAATAAAAGAAGTCTTGATTACAGAAAGGCAAGTGCCGACTGCTTTCTATTCTCTTGCAGCTTGTCTGCTCCGCCTCCAGACAAGGACTGGACTAAAACTACAGCTGATCTAGAATCTGGCCTGGATCAAGGGATGGATTTACTAGAAACGCAACACCATTCAGTTCAGTTCTCAACATCAGTTTTCAGGGGCTCATCTGGGTAGGTGGGGGCCCTAGGAAGCCAGTTTGCCTAGGCCCCCTGAAACCTGGAGCCAGCCCTGCATGCAGGGCAGGGAAGGAACTTGCCATTGTGATCCTGCTTCCCTTCACAGGCATGTAGTCACTCTGCATTTGTCCTATGAGAAGGTCTTGCAAGCCTTCATATGCACCCTGTTGGCCACTGCATGAAGTCGGATCGGATGCTGGATGAGATGGGCATTTCCAGCAGCGCTTTTCTTAGTACAGTTTAGGGAGGAATTGGGTACAGATATTGCAGATGACAGGTAATCAAAGGGTTAAATAGACAGGCATGTTTTGCAGTCACATTTTAAGAATATATTTGCAACCAGTAAGGTTGCAGCATCATTTTTAAATGAAACCTAACATTCTTTGGAGTTGTGGTGATCCCAAGCTGGAGATGGAATGCCTCTTGAAGTTGTAATATACAGTTTGGGAAGGCTTCTCAGGCTGTGTTTATATTTTTAAAGATTACTTTTACAAGCTAACAGTAAAGCTTGCTAACTTTTAAAAAATAATTGAAGAAGAAGAAGAAGAAGAAGAAGAAGAAGAAGAAGGAGAAGAAGAAGAAGAAGAAGAAGAAGAAGAAGAAGAAGAAGAAGAAGAAGAAGTAGTAATAACTTACAGCCTATGTTTGAGATGGGATTTAGATCCAGGGCTCCCAGAATCACAGCCAGTTCACTGAATACTGGATGACATTGGTTCCTACTTCATAGAGGGGAAGTCACCTGGTGGATCAGCTAGTCTGATATTAGCCCAAGATCTAATGTCAGATTATCAACAGCTAAAACTTAATTTAACTTAACTTCTTACTTACTTGCCTACCTTAGGAGTTTATTAGCTGGTTTTCAATTGAAATGACCAATGAACATATATATGATAAAAGATCAAAATAATCAAAATAAAACAATTTAAAGTAATGACATCAGCAAATAAAAGCAAACAAAAACAACAACAACAACAAAAACACAGCAAGAGAGCATTATAACCAGTCCCACTGGAGCAGAGTAAATGCCTATTTAAATAAAAAAGGTTTTAGCCCCCTGATGGAACTGAAAGAGCATCAGGAGATGGCTGTGGCCCCAGAGATGTCTACAGTCCTGAAGAAATCTTGTTTCTTTCTTAGGATGGCAGAGGTTATTTTAAAGTAATCTTCTTCTTGAAATTAATTTTAAACAGAAGCTGCACATCACAGTTGCTGCTCCCTTGCTGTCAGTACAGAGAAGGGGATGGCGGGGAAGGAGGGGGGAAATTTTGGAGGCTGAATTAGTTCTAAATAAATCCAATCCAATCCAGCCTTGATATGGCCTGAACCAGATGGTGGTTTATAGGGGTGTGCATGGAAGTTTTGTCTGAATTTGAACCGGACCTAGAGCGGATTAAAGCCTTTGTCTCAGAGCAAGCTCATGTGAGGGAAAGAAAAATGCTGAATCATCCCAGCTGAGCTTTCTGGCAAGGCTTCTCCTAAAACTTTCCTGTAATTTTTGGTAGGTTCTAAAGGCTGCCACCACCACCTGCTTATCAACAGATCTTAAACCTGCTCCCCCTGGGTTTGGGGTGGAATCCCAGGGAAAACTCTCTTTCTTTTGCTATTGAAAAATTACAAAAACCTTCCAAGTGCAAACTTACATGTGGTGAAAAAACTGATAGCTGTTGAATGCCTGAGGCGTGTGTGCACCACAGAAACCCCCTTTCAGCCCCCTTTCTCTTGAGTTAAAAATTCACTTGAAGAGGCTTGTAAAACAAAAAAGAAAAAAAGAAAAAACAATTTTATTCAAATGCTACAGATTACTTCCATCTGAGGCTTTCTCAGCTTTAGTTACAGGTAAAAGTACTCAGTAGGTTACAAGAATACTTCAAAAAGCACCCCGAATGATGTTGGGGCAGCACACTTTAAAAATTGTAGTTACCCAGTTGCAAAGAACAGGTACGTAGGAAAATGCAAAAGCACACTTAAATGTTAGTGTCTTTTTCAATGCCCTGGCTGGATGGGTGAAGGCTAGTGTTTCTTAATTGTATTACATGTAAACAATAATAGAACAGTATCAGGAATATGCAAAACACACATCAAAGAAACAGAAAGTCTAATGCAAAACCTGACTAAACAAACTTTCCCATAGACTAAACTCCCAGAAGCCCAAAGCCCAGGCTTCCTTTTCTTGAACTCACCAAATGCTGGTTGAGAATTAAAGCCCCTGCAGTTTTCTCTTCCATAAGTTGCAGTCATCCTCCAGCAGCCATCCTCCCTGGTCACATATGAATATTTATATACCGCTTTTCAACATAAATCCTCAAAGCGCTTTACATAGATATAAATTAATAAATAAAATTAAATAAAATGGCACATGTGTTCTTCTCTGCACCTCCAGCCAACTTCTTCTAACAAAAAAACTCTTCTTCCTCCCGACGGCTCTCTAGGTCCCACCCACCCGGCATGCTGATTGGCTGAGCCCTGGAGTCCTCCAGCCTGTCAGTCAGGACAGGGTTCACTTCTGGTTAACTCTTTAGGGGAGGGGTGGCTGATCACTACAGGACCACAGTCCATGAACTGGTTCAGTTGAACCAACTGGCTGGTTTGGTCCATCCAAGTGAACTGGCTCAAACCGGTTTGCCAGTTTGAATGCCTGTAGAGGGAAATCAAGTTATGATTCCCTTTTGCTTCCAAAAATAATAAAAGGCATTGAGGGAGCAGTAAGAGAGAGGTGCCTTTGAAACTGAAAGAGAAGGCACTTATTGGCAGGCCTGCGCAGCGCTCCCTGCAGCCTCTCAGCGGTGGTGGCATGCAAATGGCCTCCACGCATGCTAAATTTAATATGAACTGTAGACATTAGTTGAGGGATTGCAGAAGTTCCCTTGTCTTAAGTAACCTGGGATGGTATCTGTGCCTATATTTATGTCTACATTATATTCATATTGATACTTATTCTTTATACTGCTGTCCATGTTAACATTTAAGCTTAAAGTCAAGTAAAGTTGTGCCATCGAGTCAGTGTCAACTCCAGGTGATCACAGAGCCATGTGGTTTTTAGGGATGTGCACGGAACCACGGAGGCATGGTCTGGCACTGGCGGGAGTGTGTCTTTAAGGGGGGGCGGTAGTACTTACCCCCCCACGCTCTTCCCCCTCTGGTGCTCAACTTTCCAAAAACATTCTTGGGGCGGCAGAGTTCCTCCCTGCCGCCCCTGCTCCCGTTGTTGTCTGCAAAGGGTTAAAGTAGAAAAAGCTGGTGGTGCGCATGAGCCCTTCGTGGCGTGTGCGCTCATCTTTGCCGCTGGCGCGTGCCGTGAAACACACATGCGTGCCGCCAGCTTTTTCTACTTTAACCCTTTGCAGACAACGATGGGGGCAGGGGCGGCAGGGAGGAACTCTGCCGCCCCAAGAACGTTTTTGGAAAGTCCAGCACAGGAGGGGGAAGAGCGGTGTGTGGGGGGGTAAGTACTACCGCTCCCCCCCTTAAAGATACACCCCCCCCGCCGGACCGCCAGAATTCTGGACCGGTCCGGAGGCCTTTTCTATGGACCCAGACCGGTCCGTGCACACTACTAGTGGTTTTCTTTGGTAGTATACAGGAGGGGTTTATCATTGCCATCTCCCCATGCAGTATGAGATGATGCCTTTCAGCATCTTCCTATATTGTTGCTGCCCAATATAGGTGTTTCCCATAGTCTGGGAAGCATACCAGCGGGGATTCGAACCAGCAACTTCTTGATCCCTAGGCAAGTTACTTCCCTGCTGTGCCATTTAAGCTTAGTTTTATGAATATATTTATGTCAATATTTATAAAAATATACATGGCTATAATATGTTTATATTTATATTTATATCTGTCCATTTGCATTTATATTTATGTGTATTATTTGTTCCTATTAGATAATTTTGAGCATTTATATTGTCCTCCCTGCATGGCTAAGGTATAGCTTTGGTACTGGTATTTATTTAGTTGGGTTTTTTTGTTTGTTTTTTAGGTCTGTGAAAGTTTTAATTCCCCTCCTCCTCAACTGTTTGTGGTAGTTGATTGATTTATAGATATTTAAGCTCCTAATAAAAGAAAGAATGTAACATCATGTTGGGAAATGATTATTGTACTTAATATTGACTTTTAGACTGTGTATTATAATGAAATTAATAAAAACGTATACATGCTTAAGATTGGGCTGTTAGGAATATGAAGTCAACATAAGCACTTTTTAGGTTTAGTAGTTGAATCTCCATTGCCATTTTACTTCTTAATTCTCAATTAGCACATCAAAAAATTGCACTTTCACCCTTTTGTCTGCATAAAAAATAATCAGAATTTGGTGGTAAATCCTTTGTAAAGGAATAACTATGTGGTTGGCCTAACAACATAACTTAATTAATACAGAAATGTTGTATACCCCCCTCACAACTAAACCTTAAATGGGTATTGTGGTGTTTTGGGTTAATCCATTCCTTAATCCAGGCCAGCTTTTGAATGGGGCTTTAGCCACCTAATGGCACAGCGGGGAAGTAAACTGCCTAAAGAGCAGGAGGTTATTGGTTCGAATCCCCGCTGGTGTGTTTCCCAGAATATGGGAAACTCTATATTGGGCAGCAGCAATACAGGATGGTGCTGAAAGGCATCATCTCATACTGCGTGGGAGAAGGCAATTGGAAACCACTCCTGTATTCTACCAAGAAAACCACATGGCTGTGTGGTTGCCAGGAGTCAACACCGACTGAACTGCACAACTTTTCCTTTCCTTTTAGTTACTTGTATTCCAGTCCTGGAGTAGAAGCAGGGCTAACAAACAGCCAGCAGCAAGAGCACTGAAAAGCACTCTGTACTTGCCTATCTGTACATAATATATATTTCATTAAACTGTTAATGTTCCTGATTCCATTCCACTGCCTTGTCCTTGCATACCACAAAACTTTCCCTTGGATTCTACAAGTATGATGGACAGTTCCTTACAAAAACAGTTGACTTCTTGGCAATTACGAAACATCTGAGCCTTTCCTTACCAACAAATAAAGTTTAAAATGGGATACACAAACCACAGCACCAAAAAACAATGATTCTAACAGTCAACTGCTGTTGCTGATTAAGCATCTGGATACCTATCATTGAATGATCTTGCTTGTCTATTTAGAAATCATTTATACTGTATGACTTCGGGCAGGAAGATTTTTTTCAAATGATACTTTAAAGTGCTTAAATCTGTTGTAGGTACTTAACTAGTTATTACTATTATTTATTGATTTTCTAGGCTACTTTTTAACCACAGTACTCAAAGTGATGTATAATAATAATAATAATAATAATAAGAAGAAGAAGAAGAAGAAGAAGAAGAAGAAGAAGAAGAAGAAGAAGAAGAAGCAGCAGCAGCAACTTTACTGGGAACAACCTATATTCTGCGACGATATCTATAATAGTAACATCAACAATATTGGCAATAAAATTCAGCCATCCCAGGTCCTTAGGAAGGACTCGATGTCTGGATAAAACAAACCAGTCAATAACACCTGTCTGACTGTGTAAACAACAACAATAATAATAATTCTTATTTATATACTACTTTTCAACCAAAAAGTTTTCCATGTGGGTTATATTGAAAAAGAATAAGGAAAATGTGGTCCCCTCTCCCTAAGGGCTCATAGTCTAAGATGAAACACCATGTAGACACCAGCAACAGCCACTGGATGCATGCTCTGCTGGGATTGAATAGGTTGCTCTTCTCCTGCTTGAAAATAAAGAGAATCCCTAACCCTTTGCCCAGTTATCAGGGCCAATTATTTGTGTATAGAATTTTTACTCCCTCCTTAATGGTGTGGTGCCTTGAGATTGTTTTAATGAAAGGCGGTATAAAAATTAACAATAAATAACGAATAACAATAAAATAAAATAAAGGACTAGTGTAATCCAAATTAGACATTGTGGTAAACATGTGGTTGCTACTGAAAATGCTCACTGCATGTCTAATCCATCCCAAATAGTGTCTATGGCTCATCCTGTGATGCCACAACATCCTGCATTTCCCCACTCTGCATCATTGGCTACCACTGGTAGGGAAGTAGCAGTGGATAAATGGAAAACATCATGGAAACATAACATGAAATAAGTTCACCTAGATATTACACAGGAAGTGAAAATAAATGTGCAATAGCTGTTCTTGCCAGTAACCACACTCTTACAATAATATCAAACTAGGCACTACAATGTGTCTTTGGATTTCTCTCACACTATTTGTGACACATAAATATTATCAATGTGGGATAGAATAAAGAAAAATCAGAATATACATTCTATGAATTAAACTGGCATTTTAGACAGATTTAACAAAGTAATTTAAGCTTCATATATGAAAACATCCCTAGTCAAACTAGAGCTCATTGATTGCACCGTTCCCAAGTCTTACACACAATATATCATTTTCCTCATGTCATTTTTTAAAAGATCAAGTAGATATTCCTAAGCAAGAAGTTAAGGAAAGAGAAGATGTAAAGAGCTTGCTGAATTTAAAATCATACTAATTCCCTCCATTAGGATTTGTTCCTGTCTAGTTCAATAACCCTTTAAATTGTGTATTAAATTAAAGAGAGCAAAAATGGCTTTCATTATACTAAAAGATGGAGCTGAATGGGATTTAGTTAATAAAATGGCAGTTGCTAATTGGAAATTTGGCACAAAAGCAGCATTTGGAATATGCCTCAATAGCCCATATATTTTTAAGGGCTGCTTCAAACTACTGCTGAGCTGCAGAAAAGCCAACAACACTAAATTTTATAAATGTAGACCTTGCACAATATGACGTGTAACAGAAAATGCATTATGCTCAATGCAGTGCAACGATAAAACTTAGGTCTGCTTAACATATGACATTTTCTCTAAATGGTGATTTTCTCCATGTAGGAAAACACCTCCTATAAAGTTGCCCTGAGAATAATTCAACTGTGCACTAGGAATCTGTCCAGCCACAGTTTTGCTGATGGATTTTGAAGCAGTTTTTACTTTGACCTCAAGACTGGAGTTCTTCTATAGCCTAAACCAGGATAAGCAGATCTGGTCGTAAAGCAACTTTATTTGCCCACCCTGGTCACACTACCAAATTATAACCAATATATAATACAAAACTTTGCTCACAGTTTCACTTATAAGGAAAAGAAGCAATGGTGTGCAATATTTCATATCAATTTTATTACTTCATGTTATATCATGTCAATTCTAGAAAGGCAAAGGACCACTGCCAATCTATCTTTGAGGGAAACTTTTTGAATGTAAAAACATAAGTAAAAGCTCTGCTGGATCAGTCCAAAGGCCCAGCTAGTCCAGCACCTTCTTCACACAGTAGCCAACTAGGTAAATCTGGAAAGCCCACAAGTGGGCGAAAGAGGACAATGCTCCCTCCCGATGGGATTCCTTTCCGGGGAATGGTCCCTCTGATCCTGATGGAAATATAGAGCTATCCAGGCAGGTAGCATGGATAGCCCTATCCTCCATGAATTTGTCTAATCTGCTTTTAATCATTAGGAATGGGTCCAAAAATAAAACTGCCGATGTAGTAATGCCCTTTTATAAATCAATGTGTTCTTCATGGGCTAACTACACATTACATGTGTAACCAGCATTGGATCCCTCAGAATTAGGCAATTATAGGCCTGTCTCCAACCTCCTATGGTTAGAGATAGACCTTAGATTGTGAGCCCTTTGGGGGCAGGGAGCCATTTAATTTATTTATTTATTTATATCCATGTAAACTGCTTTGGGAACATTTGTTGAAAAGTGGTATAAAATATATATTTGTACGGTTGGGCATGCATGGTGATTGAGAGGGTGGTAGCATCTCAGCTCCAGGCAGTCTTGGAAGAAGCAGATTATCTGGACCCATTTCAAACTGGCTTTTGGGTGGGTGATGGGGTTGAGATTGTTGGAAGTGAAGGACTATGTGCTGTCTCTTGTCTCAAAGACAGTGGAGGACAGACTAGTGAGTCAGAGGGCTAGAGGGTCAAGACATTGGTCATCCCTTCTCTACTGCTCTGACACTATCCCTTTGGAATGTAGATTGCTACTCTCAGGGGACTTCCTTCCTTCCAGCCACTTCCTTCCTCCCTTCTCTTCCTGTTCCTTCTGCCTTGCAGCATGTAAGCTTCTCTCCCTGCACCATGTGTGCAGAGATGCAGAATCCATCTGCATCCAGCTAGCTAGCTAGATTAAAGATCCTAACTCCTCACTTTCCTATCTAGAATGGAGTTCTCTAATAAATACCTTTTATATTGATTTGAAACTATGAACTGGCTCCAAGTTACTTTACTCTCAGCATACATGCATGCCTTAACTAAATTCCCCCGTGTTGTGCCTCTGTGCACTCTGCTATAATGAAAAAGGGCTTCTCTTACCAGAGAGAATTCCCAACAGAGATGGCCTTGGTCAGCCTACTGGATGATCTCCAATTAGGAATCGACAGTGGGAGTGTGTTGATCCTTTTGGATCTCCCTGTGGCTTTCAATACTATCAACCATGTCTTCCTCCTGGAACACCTGAAGGAACTGGAAGTGGAAGGCACTACTCCTATGTCTCGGGTAGGTTCCAGATGGTGTCCCTTGGAGATTGTTGCTCTTCAAAATGAGAGCTATTGCATGGGGTCCTGCAGGGCTATATTCTATCTCTAATGCTTTTTAACATCTAATAAAACCTCTGGGAGAGATCATCAGGGGATTTGGTGCAGGGTGTTATCAATAAGCTGATGGCATCCAAATCTATTTCTCCATGTCAACTTCATCAGGAAATGGCCTAACTTCCCTGAATGCCTGCCTGGAGACAGTAATGGGCTGGATGAGGGAGAACAAACTGAAGCTGAATCCAAGCAAGATGGAGGTACTCATTGTGGGAGGTAGGAATTTAGGAAGTGGTTTAGATCTGCCTATTCTGGAGGGGGTTATACTCCCTCAGAAAGAGCAGGTACATAGTCTGGAAGTACTTGTGGACTCAAACCTCTCAGTGGTTTCTAAGGGTGAGGAAGTGGCCAGGAGGGCTTTCTATCAGCTTCGGCTGATATGCCAGCTATGTCAGTTTCTGAAGATAAACAGCTTTAAAGGGTGGTGCATATGCTGGTAACATCCCGATTTAAATACTGCAATGAGCTCTACATTGGGATGCCTTTGTACATAGTCCAGAAACTGCAGCTGGTACAGCAAGCAGCAGCCAGGTTTGTCTCTGTGGTTACCCTAAGAGATCATATTACACCCATTTTAAAAGAACTACACTGGATGCCAGGCGAAATACAGAGTGCTGGTTATTACCTATAAAGCCCTGAACAGCTTGGGTCCAAGATATTTAAGAGAACACCTTCTTCTTCACGAACCTCGTTGCCTATTAAAACAATCTGGGGAGGTACAGTTGCAGTTGCCACCAGCTCAGTTGTTGGTGACTTGAAACCAGGCCTTTTCTAGGGTTGCCCTGAGACTTTTGAACATGCTTACTATTGAAATTAGAGCCTCCCCTTAGAACACAAGAACAGCCCTGCTGGATCTGGCCCTAGGCCCATAGTCCAGCATCTTGTTTCACACAGTGGCCCACCAGATGCCTCTAGGGAGCCCATAGGCAAGAGGTGAAAGCATGCCCTCTCTCCTGATATTACTCCCCTGCAATTGGTAATGAGAGGCATTGTGCCTCTGAGGCTGGAGGTGGCCCATAGATAGACCTGTCCTCCATGAATTTGTCTAAGTGCCTTTTAAAGCTGTCCAAGCTGGTGGCCATCACCACATCCCATGGCAAGGAATTCCATAGATTAATTATGCGCTGTGTGAAAATGTACTTCCTCTTGTTGGCCTTACATTTCCTGACCTTCAGTTTCATGGGATGGGTCCTGGTTCTAGTGTTGTGAGAGAGGGAGAAAAATTTATCTCTGTCCACTCTCTCCACTTCATGTATAAGTTTTATACACCTCAATCATATCTCTCCTTAGTCACCTCTTTTCCAAAGTAAATAGCCCCAGGTGTTGTAGCCTTGCCTCATAAGGAAGGTGCTCCAGGCCGCTGATCATCTTGGTTGCCCTCTTCCGCACCTTTTCCAGTTCTACAATATCTTTCTTAAGATACAGTGACCAAAACTGTATGCAGTACTCCAGATGTGGCTGCACCATAGATTTGTACAAGGGCATTATAATATTAGCATTTTTATTTTCAGTCCCCTTCCTAATGATCCCTAGCATGGAATTGGCCTTTTTCACTGTTGCCATGCACTGAGTCGACACTTTCAATGAGCTATCTACCACAACCCCAAGATCTCTCTCCTCATCAATCACCGACAGCTCAGATCCCATCAGCGTATATGTGATGGATGAAAAACATCCTTCTCTGGATGTTTTTAAGAAGAACCTGAAAACATAACCATTTACTCAGGCTATTAGTTTATAGTTTTAAAGTTTTTATGTGTTTTAAACTGTTTTGATTGTGTTACTGTTTTTATTGTTGTGTTTTCAGATTGTGAACTGCTCAGGGACCAGCGTATAGGGTGGTATACAAATATATTAAATAATAAATAAATAAATAAATAAATAAATAAATAAATAAATAAATAAATAATGTAGAACATGTGTATAAGAGCCTTATATAAGATATATATACTTCTAAAAGCAGCTTCGGAAGCAGGGGGTGGGAATTTGGAATAGAAAAACTATGGGAGACAGAAGGTCATCTAACCCATTTGTTATCTACGATTTCTCTACTTCACTCCTCTCAAGTTGCATCCTCACTCTGTAAGGTTAAGAAAAAGGGGCAAATACCCATTTTGAGGGAGAAAAACAGCTAGGGGGTGATCTGAAGCAGAGAAGCTGTTGATGGAGAAAGAATTATGCACAGCCCCACCTCATCACTGCTACTTCTGTGTTCTAAATCATCACCCATGATTTTTTAAAATGAACAAATTAAAAAGAAAAAAAAGCATTAGTTAGGGGTCCTACCATGCACATTAGTGCATTGGTTAGTCCCCCTGTCCCCATAGTGTAGTTAGCCCTCCAGTCTGCTTAACTGGTGACCTCATTTATCATCCAAGTGTTGGAGATGGAGTTCCAGTGCATCAACTTTTTGCACCAACTACCCTAATGACCACTAGGGGCATTGGAAGTTGAGATCGTGAGTACAGGGTCTCCCTAACTGGTCAATTTGTCTCTACTCTATTGCATTTTACAAGCCTCTCTGAATGAATTTTTTACTCAGGAAAGGCAGAGGTGGAAGGGGTTCTCATTCTGTTGTACACTCGTCTCAGATGGACAGCAATCTGCCAGTTTTCTCACCCTGTTTAGGCTTGCGTGTGGGAGGCATAGGCAAAACTAGGGGGGGCAGCCAGGGCACATGCCCTAGGCACCACTAGTGGGGGTGCCAGTGCCATGCTGCCTCCCACCCCCTCCCCAATTTGCAGTTATTTTTGTTAAAATTAAAAAAAATTTTTTTTTACCTGTAGCCCCTTTGGGGGGCTTCCTAAGTGCCGTGTGTGTGTGTGTGTCTGCAAAGCTTCTTCCTCCCCCCGCCGGCCTCTTAGATCACTGCTGCAGCCTGTCTCAGGCTAATTGTCAGGCCTGTTTGGGCCTACAAAGATCAGTGCGGTGGCCATTTTGGAGGTCACCGCACATGCTCAAAAGGCCTCTGCGAGGCCTGGCAAGGCATAGGACCTCACAGGGTCTATTTGCGCATGTGCGGTGGCCATTTTAATTTTTTTTTTAAAGGCTGTTGAAAACAAAAATGGCTGCTGCAAATGCTGAAATGGCCTCTGCAAGACCCAAGTCTAGATTTTTCCCTGATCTAGGGAGTCAGAAGAATGCAAAGTTGTTGGCAAGGGACCCGAGCATTTAAAAAACAGATATAAATGACACAAAAGTAAGTGGACAAAACATCCCTTAAAAAGACAATGTTGGTTTAATACCTTGTAAGCTGGCAAACTGAAGGCTGGCGGGGAGAGGCAAGGAATAAAATAGAAATATTTACTCGCATGCTGTTTAATTCTCTATAAAGAGCTCTATCTTTATCTGAATATTTGTCAAGCAATCTGATTATAAGGTTTGTGGGATTTCAAACTTGGAAAGTGCCTGCCTTTAACTTGTGTGGTGCTTAAAAAAACACATCACACACACAACTGAATATCACACTGTTTTGCTGTTCTGTGGCTAGTTGTAACTTCCACCTTCTTCCTGATCAGGCTTCTGGATGCAAGCCTATTGTAAACTGTTGGATAATTTCAGATTGTTTGGGGCCCCTAGGATTTCCCATTGCAACCATCTCCCTTTACGGCAAAAGCTGTTTGGACAGAAAAAAACCATCCCTGAATTTCTTGGAGGCAGCAACCTGTAGTGAGGTGTGCTGGGGTGGCAGAGCATTTGCTAAAGAGAGCTTTCACTGCTTAGCTCTATGAAGGCATGCCCAGCACATGGATGTGCTATGTTTCCTTGGGAAGGCGACTGGCACATATGTGCCACATCTGTGGTTGTGTGTGTGTGTGTGTATGCATGTGTGTGTTGCTTACAACCTGTTTCTCCTGAAAGTGTCTGAACTTGTATTTTTGAGCTGATATTATGGTAAAGTTATCTGAAAGATGGGTGTCAGATGTTTGGACAGGGGTGCAATTTCAGTGATTGCTCTAGGCACTATTCACGCTAGATATGCCTCTGGTGGGAGGAGTTTTGTATATTTTTCCCATAGCAAAAGGAAAGTTTCCCTGGGATTTCCACTCCAAGCTCAGGGAAGGTCCAACTTTGAGATGAAGATGGGTGGTGGTGGTAGCCATTTTTGAAACTACCAGAAGTACAGGAAAGTTTAAACGGAGAAGCCTTTGCTTGGACAGCATAGAAGGGATGATTCAGCATTTTTCTTCCCCTCACGTGGATTTGCTCTGAGACAAAAGCTTGTAATCTGCTACAACCATTGATTGGGTCCCAGAGGGATATACAAAAGTCATTTTCCTGGCTTGCAGTCTAAAGGCTGAAACTATGCAAATGGATTACAAAATCATTTAAATACCACTTCCTGAGTCTGAAAGAACATCGCCTATTCTTTAAACCCCTGTTCAAAAGAGAAAAACTTTAAATTGCTCTATCTAAGCCATTTTTAAATGGATCTTTGCCAAATTTCCAGGGGAGGTGTCTCTTGTCACCTAGTGAATGTGTGCTAATGGCCAGGCAGATAGGACAAATGGTTTTGAGTTTATAAGCAATGGAATGTTCAGGGCTTATAATGGTGGAATGTTGGAACTACTCTCCGTTTTGACTATATTGGAACGACTGTGCCACTGTAATACATGAGTTCCCCACCCTTCCACCACCACCAGTGTTTAGTCTGTGAAGCATGTTGCAGTAGAAATGATAGCTTCCAACCAATCTCAACATAAACTGCAGGAATGTGGCAGAAATAAACAAGCTCTTATAGAATGTGTAGAAATCAGGGTTGACTAGAACTCAGCCACATGATCTACTGGAATTAATAAGCCTTGTGATCTCAGCTATAAACACAGATGCGGGTTATGCAATAGACGCACAATCATTGCATTTTGTCAATATTGCTCTCTGTGTTCAGTTCAAATGACTTTACCAAGTGTAATTGTTGGAATGCAAGTACCATTTAGAATTACTTAGCCATCCAGTCATGAAACTATGTGCTGTGCCCTAGATCAAAGGCATCAGTGCCATTCTTTACAAAACTATGCAGGCCAGATATCTGGGGCCCAAATCTGCCATCCAATCTATGAAGCAGATCAGAACTAAAGGGCGAATTGAGAACATTTCAGTGACTACATGCCTCATTCTCCCCTCTTTCTACCCACATTCATGCCATTGCTATTCAATGACTACCACTATGAGCAGAGAAAGCTTTTCTGCAAGGAAATAGCTGGATTCCAGTTAATTCAGTTGCTATTGATGAAATTTAAAGGAAGCTATTCGGGGCTAATTCTACTAAAGACCATGTGTAGTTTGGCCCATTCTTTTGTTGGCTTTAGGGCTGTTTTCTTCCCCAACAAAAAAGAGTGGACCAATAGGGCCAAACTATATACGGTGTTTAGTTAGCCTTGATTGGCTTCATTTAAATATCATCAGTAGCAACTGGATTAGGCCCCCTGTAGATTGAGAACATGCCCCACCATGGTCCTGATCCATGGGGTCCCAATCCTGCTATTTACTCTGAAGGGGGGGGAAGCTCCCATTTGTGCCAGTTTATTTCTGAGGTCAACAACTGTTGGATTGGGCCTCCCATGGATCAAAGCCATGGCAGAAGGGTCAGTTTAAGTCCCCTGCTGCTATTGAATAAACAGCCATGGCTAATAATGGGTTAACATCACATGTAGTTTGGCCCTTATTGCAGTTTGAAATCAAGATGCTATTCTCAACGATCAGTGGAAAGCGGGCTAAGGGTGCTTAGCCCGCTTCCCACCGATCGTGAGACTCACCGAGCTCGCAGCCGAGCCCAGTTTAGTCAAAGCAGGTAACCCGTTTGATTGCCCCCACCTCAAGCCCAGGTTAGTGCTCCGCTAACCTGGGCTTTCTGATTGAGAGTTGCTGCTGCGTGGCAACTCACGAGTAGACCCCCGACCGGGAAACCAGCCTGTGCAGAACATGCTGGAGCTTCTGGGGGCCGGCAGTTGTGTGGGCAGCTGCTTTGGCCGCCTGGAGCAGAATGCCTGCTCATGTGCGGGGAGAGTGGGCTAAGCCCACTCTCCCCACTAACCCTCCCCAGGCAGCTCCCACTGATCGTGGGAACCGACTCCAAGTCTTTCAAGGTATTTTAAAAGCAATATTTGAAAAACAGTAGCATATTGTCATTGGTGGTAACGTGGAATGGGCAACTCTTTGCCAAGTTAGCAGGGGCTAACTATGTCTGGCATTGTGGGAGAGGCTGGTTCCATCTGCCCTAACTCAGGAGCAGAACTATGCTGTGCCTCAAACTGATTTTGAGATACTATCATCATCAGGAGAAACAAACTGAAGTTTCCAAACACAGACATGGTGTTCTCCCCTATCCCAAATGGCTTAACATGGGAATGGGATAGAAACCACCCCACCATAGGATTCCATTCATTTCTGGGGTGGTTTCCCCCAGTTGACTTAACATGGGAATGGGATAGAAACCACCCCACCGTAGTAAGTCAATTCATTTGAGGGTAGTTTTGTAGTATCATATTTTTATTAGCATAAATATCATAACTGGTAAGGAGCCATACGTGTGGATATATCATGTACCAGAAGGCAGGTAAGTCTGACAACAAGAGCATAGGTGGGCATGCAGTGGTTTGCTTGTTTGCATAACTTTACACAGCCAGGGGTGGAAATCTACTCCCAAATCCAGATGAGGGTTAAGCACAATCCAATACTCCCATCTCCTCCACCTAAGGGCAACCCTGCTCTAGACCTGTAGTTAGATATCTGTCAAGAAGCTGTATAAGAACTTTAGGCATAAAACCAACTAAGATAGAAACACCCAAGTGAAGCCTGAATTCTGTAGTTGAAGTTCAACAGGCAACACACTGTGTGCCCTCTTTCACAAATGGGAATGCAGGAACGTGGACCAAGAGGGCTCTGGTAGGCTACGGGAGAATGGATGGCAGGCTGCTCATATCTTCCTAGCATAAAACATTATCAGTCCCCCACTGCATATCTGATTAGTCATATAGTTGGTATCAGAGAATCAATCAAATAAAAATCTCCATTTGCTTGAGTAGATAGACTACATGCTTTATATGCATACCAAACACCAGAAAACCTATCCAGTCAATACAAAATTGTTTTTGACTTGAAGCAAAATGGTCTTTGACTTGAATTAACTGAGACATGACTAAGAAGAGTAAACTAGATTAAGGAAGACAGTGTGCATGTCACAAATGGTTTAAAGGCAGCATCCTAGACTTCACAGAACCAAGCTTTCTTAAACCCAAGAACTCTGGGATAGAATACCAGGGTATCCTCAAGAATACTAGGGTGCCAGTTAGGTTTTATAACACAAGTCTACAGTGTTTGCGGTCAGTTTGAATAAACTTTATTTTCACAGTATTCTAACTTTCCAAATTATTCAGCTATCTGCATTTCATGGCATAACACTGTTGGGAAGACTAGTCGTTCTGAATTCCAGAAACAGACTAGGGTTTGTGTTTTTTTAAAAGGATTTAAAACAATGGGCCCCTTATCATGATCAAAAGCTGGGTAGGAGGAGCATCTACCCAGGATCCAGAACCTTGCATGCTCCCGAGATTTAGAAGCTGTGATCTGGATGTGACGGTGGCAGCCAACTGACACCATTTACCCAGAATTGTATCGTGGGTGGAGGAAAAAGACGTTCCATGTCATCCTACCCAGATTGCGGCTAGCACACAATCACTATCCTGCCGTCCTACCTCATTTTTTGCTGACAGACAACCAGCTCTTGGGAGAGCACAGGGGTCTGAGATCCTGGCTGGACTCTCCTCCGGCCCAGATTTTGGTAGTCAGAGCAGGCTTAAGGTGTTTTGTTGTGTTTTACCAAAAAAAAAAAAAAGCTCAGAAGAGGCAGGTCTGTACCCTGGCTGATAAAGGTAAAGTTGTGCTGTCAAATCAGTGTTGACTCCTGGTGACCACAGATCCATGTGGTTTTCTTTGGCAGAATACAGGAGGGGTTTACCATTGCCATCTCCCATACAGTATGAGATGATGCCTTTCAGCATCTTCCTATATCGCTGCTGCCCAATATAGCTGTTTCCCATAGTCTGGGAAACATACCAGTGGAAATTCGAACCGGGTAGTATAGTAGAAAGGTAACTACAATGGGAAAGAAGAGGTGAGACTTCAAGCCTCAAACTGCAGAGATGTTAATGTGGCCTCCACAAGATAAAGCCTACCTTTTGCGTCTCCGACAACAAAGTAAGATAGGGGGAAAAGGGGGAAGCCACAGGACTAAAACCTCCCACTCCAGACTGTGATGGGGCTCTTGCAGTCTCCCAGAGACTTAGCTCATGGCACGCCCCACCTGTTCCCTCTGCACCACCCATGGCATGCAGGGACCCCAAATGTTGCAAGTGGTGTTTGGTCTCAGTCAAGAATCAAGAAGAACTTATATAACAAAAAGTCCTTTATGAAACAAGTCAGCTTCAACGCCCTTCTGAGTCCCTCCTGCTCCTACTCAGTAGTCACAACCCCTTCCGAGTAACTGCTTTCTCTAACTGTGCCTTCCCTCTGTGTTACTGAGCTATTGTTCCTGTGTGCTGCGCCCACCTCTGCTATTTAGTTCCGCATACACCAACCATACTGCCTAGTACTGAAGAAGCTTCGTATGTTACCGTTGCTCAATGAAATAAACAGCACAACATAATCACAGAAGTCCCAGCTTTGATTCTGGCTAGACTCCCAGTGGAGGGGTCTGGAAAGGGCTACATAAGCACCTGAGACAGAGTAGCACTTACACTTAGCAATAGCACTTACATTTATATACCGCTCTATAGCCGGAGCTCTCTAAGCGGTTTACAATGATTTAGCATATTGCCCCCAACATTCTGGGTACTCATTTTACCGACCTCGGAAGGATGGAAGGCTGAGTCAACCTTGAGCCCCTGGTCAGGATCGAACTTGTAACCTTCTGGTTACAGGGCGGCAGTTTTACCACTGCGCCACCAGGGGCTCTACTCTTATAGAGTAGGTCTATAATGAATCACAGCGACTGGCACATGGACCAATGGCCTCGCTTAGGTAGTTGTCTGGCTTATCTATGGCTCAGGATAATATTCACACACCTGCCAACCTGTCCCTATTTTCCCATGGGAAAATAGGGACATGTTGGCAGGTATGTACTCACCATATCCAGCATGATTTCTTCCCATGCAGCCATGTTTGCTCTGTCAATTGCCAGTGTTATAGGTCATTTCCCCAGCAGAGCTTATCAAGCTGCATCTTCACCTTTTGACAACACTGCTTGGCTTATAATATAATGCAATAATTACAGTATATTTAGGGAGAATGCCATGGGTGTCTGCAAAAAATAATTCTTGGTATGCAAGGTCCAGTGGTGGCTGGTGATTTTTGAAGCTGGTGGGGTCGTAGTTAAGGAGTATATGAAGTATGTGTTTTATATTGTTTGCATGCATACTGTGCCCTGTTTCAGTGCATGCCCTCCCACACACCAGCCTGCATCCAGTGAATAACCACAGCCATCCCCACCCCACTTAAAGCATCACACCTATCAAATCACTAGCTGCATTTTCACTACCTGGGTCTTTGCAGACAGAAAAGTGCCTCTCCACATACAGAAAGTGCATTTCGCTCACTATTGAATAACCAAGCCAGGCTCTCCCTACCCTGTTTCAAAATATCATATCTACCAAAATACAGACAGGTGTCTCTAGACAACTGCTCTGAATGAGTAGAACAATCCACTCTTTTACCAGCAAGTGTGTGGGCCACAGGGGCCTGAACCTGCATGTATGGGTAATCTAGAGCATTATATAGTCAGTCGCATAGCAGGGGGAAGTGATACCAAAGCAAAGATTAAAAAATAGTGGCTGAATACCGTGCAAGAGAATGTGGATGGCTTGAACACCACCTGTGCCCCTGCGTGTCTCTCTCTCTCTGTGTGTAAGCACCACTGATGGGGCTGCACTGCAGGGCATAAGCACTCCATGCACACAGTTGCGCAACATGACACCCATTGGAAATTATGGGTATCATGTCACACAGCTGCATGCATGCAGTGCCTACTATAGAGCTCTGCTGCCCTGCAGTGCAGCCCCATTGGTGGGTGCGTACACGCACACAAGGCCACAGGCCATCTGTGATCCCTTGTGTGGTATGTCAGCCACTGAGCTATCATCTACTACAGAAAGAAAAGAGATTCTGAAATAAACCAGGAAAGAAATATTGATCTGACCAGGTGCGGAGGGAGACCAGCAATGGCTCAGGTTCAGCAAGCCACCGTGGCCCTCTAGCCCCGCCCCCTGCATCATACGTCAGCATCTGACGACAGACACAGGGAGTGAAGGTTAACCATGCCCCCTGCATCTGATGTCAGACGCAGGGAAAGTAGTTTAGCTCACAAACGGGGCTGCACAGCCCCTGAAAGGCACGGCCCGGGTTCTTTGAACCCGCCTGCGTAATGGTGGCTCCGCCCCTGAATCTGACCAAAAAGCACATATAATATTTACTGGTCACAGGACTCAAATGGAAATGAAAAGACAGAATATGTGTGACAAGGACAAATATAGTCAAGGTACACAATCCTCTCTGCAGTCCTCTTCTGTTTCACCACCATCACCACCACCACCACCACTGCCTCCTTCACAAAAGCTCTTCAAATCTGGTAGCTATCAGAAAGAATGATTAAAACAAGTGCCTATATAAGCACAAATTGCCCTGCAGTCTTAAGCTTTTTGGTCTTTTAAAAAGCAAATAACTTTTGGGGAAGTCTTCTAAATTATATTGGATATTGCAAAGCTTAGTTTATTCTAATTTCCTTTCCTTCTGTTCACATAGCCTGCAGCAAAGAGCTATTTCTCTAACAAAGATTATGACAGGCAACAATGCATTTCATTATCAGGCTGTCTTCAAAGACACTGCTGTTGACAGATATTGCAAATTTGGCATCCAAACAGTCAGAAAAAGTATCTTGACACTTATTTCTCTTTGAGGGCATGAATTATCTTGGGTTCCCCCATCTTTACTTTTTTCATTACTGATGCCACTTCATCATCTAACCATCCAATTCTGCCCCTCCCCACTTTCAAATGATTGAATTTCTTTATTTTACATGCCATCTACACATCTCCAACAACTAGCCTGATGTCTGAGCTTGTCCAGCTCTTGGCAATATTTTTATGTAATACTACATCTGGGACAAAAATAACTGATTTTCTCAAAGGGCTTGAACAAAGACCAGATTGGATTTAGGAAATTCACATTACATTATCCTGCTTTGAAATGTTCTTTGATGAGTGTCACACACTTTCAGCACAATCTAATGCATGTTTACTCAGAAATAAATTTAAGTTCAACAGAACATTCCAAAATAAGTACACACATATGCTCCAGTACTTCTTAATTAACAGGGGTGGTCCCTGTTTTCATTACTTCTTAATTAACAGGGGTGGTAAGTGTCCTTAGTAAAACTCTATCCTAATTCTGTATACAGCTTTAAGATTTTGTTGTTGTTGAAAAGAAGTATATAAATATGTTGTAGTAATAGCCAAGTAGTAAATGTTGATGAATGCGTTCAGGTTGCAAACATTCCATAAGAACAACTAGCTTCACTGTGAGATTAAATATTCTATTGCATATTCTTAGGAAATTGATATATTCTTAGGAAATAAGAATTGAAATTGCATATTTTTAGGAAAATGATTGTAAGGGAGCAATTACCTAGTTACCATCTCCCCCCACTCCTAGATAGAGCCTCAGGGAGTTCATTACACCTAGGAATGAGCTCTGGCCCCATCCAGCCCAGGCTAGCCTGTTTTGCAGCAACATTTTCTACCATTGCAGTTGGCCCTGATGCTGGAGAACGGTATTCTAGGACCTGAGAATTGAACTTTCTCCTGGTTAGAGCTCCAAAGACACTATCATCACACTTGGAACAGAGTTCTTTCTCCTCCACTTCTTTAAAAATGGATGCATGTTTACAATGTCAACCTTACCTATTTTGTTCCTCAAAACCTTATTTTTTCTTATATTGTGTCCCTTCTTGGGACAGGAGGAGCAATTTTTAATGAGGAGGAAAGGTAGGAGAAAGGAGAAAGGTAGGAGAAAGGAAAGGAGGAAATTTTCACACCAAGATCCTTGGTGTGAAAATAAGCATTACAAATGCACAGGCACCTATTTTCATCTGTGAAATTTGGGAGGCATGTTTGCACCCTTTGTTTGGGATTTCCCCATTGATTTCCTTTTGTACTTCATATTTTTCCTGCTTACTTTTTTCCAGCTATAAAAGGCTAATATGCTTAATCCTTATACAATGAAAACCAACATTTCAGTGTTCTGAAAGTAGCACTCACACCCACAGAACATGGCAGTCTAATTCTGAAAGCAGAAAAGTATGAATTACATGTGAAGAAGAAAGAGTTGATTTAAGATTCAGAAGCACATTCTCGAACCCTAATGGAGACTCTGTGCTTTTGTAACAGTCAGGCACAGGACAGGCAGCAATTTGGGCTAGGAGATGCAGGGATGCTAAGTTGCACCTGTTGACATTATCACATTATGTAGCTGTTAAAAAGGCAAAAAGAGTCTCCTTCAGGAAGAATGGTGGCAAACCCCAAATAAGAGTAATCTTGTTTTTTAAATGTGTATTCTTAGGGGGAAAGGCTTGCTGCATGTTTTGTATACGTTTCCCCCCCCAAAAATAAAACATACTGCATACAACACAAACCCCTAATCTTTAAATGTGCCACAAGATTTTATTGTTGTTTATGCATCGTGCTGTTACGGTTTAAATCAAAATCGCACTCCGACTAGCTCTGGATCTGCAGCATCATCCCAACCAAACGGGGCAGATTTGCTGGTCCTGTTCGCAGAACGCGCGCGCGCACACCAGCCCCCTCTTTCTGCGGCGAGGAAACCGCGGGAGCTTCGCCCACCGCCCTCGCAACCCCAAACGCCTTGGCTTCCTTCCCTTCACAAAGCACAGCAGACACACAAAAGGGGAGGGGGGAGAGTTGAAAAGCCGTCACGTGAGCCAGCGAAGGGAGCGCGCGCACGGAAAACAAGATCTGGCGTCTCAGCACCATCCCTGTGTGAGAGTTAAAAGCGCAAAGCGGGCGGCTGCTTCTCTTCTCCTCTCAGCCAGCGCCCACTTGGGTGCGCGCGCGCGCCCTTTCTCCCCGGCTTCGCCATTTGCAGCGCCTCCTCCCCCGCGCCCGGCGGGCGGATTCAAGTGTGCGCGGGCATTTTGCTGAAGGAGTTGAGACTGCTCTCCAGCAGGCTTTGTGAGGCTGCAGCGCCACCTGGCGACCAGCCTGTTGTGGCTCTTTCCTTCCCCCTCCCTTCACCTCTCGGATGCGCGCTTCCAGAGAGAGGGCGGTGACTAGAGACGTCAGAGCGCGCTCGCCGGAGTTCTACGCAAGCCCGCGCCAAGGTCACGTGGGGAGAGGCAGGGCTGTGACTTCGTTCTCAATTGGGGTTAAGGGGGATGGGAGTGCAGGCAGGCGCCTCGAATTTTAGCGCTGGAAGAAGAAGCGAGTGCTTGCGCGATAGGCGCTCAATGTGGGGAAGTGTCAGGGCTGACTTGGGTACAAGTATGGGCCTGAGCTGCGGTGGTGGAGAGGGCGATGGGATAAGTAGAGCGAGCCAAGCGGAGGATGGCCGAGAGAGAGATGAAGGAAACTAAAACGAAAAAGAAATTATTTATTTATTTATTTATTTACACAGTCAGACAGGCGTTATTGACAGGTTTGTTTTATCCAGACATCGAGTCCTTCCCAAGGACCTTAGGGAAAAGAGCTGGTCTTGTGGTAGCAAGCATGACTTGTCCCCTTAAGCTAAGCATGATCCACCCTGGTTGCATATGAAAGGGAGACTAGAAGTGTGAGCGCTGCAAGATATTCCCCTTATGGGATGGAGCTGCTCTGGGAAGAGCATCTAGGCTCCAGGTTCCTTCCCTGGCATCTCCAAGATAGGGCTGAGAGAGATTCCTGCCTGCAACCTCGGAGAAGCCGCTGCCAGTCTGCGTATACAATACTGAGCAAGATGGACTTATGGTCTGAATCAGTATATGGCAGCTTCCTATGTTCCTATGACCTGGGATGGCTGAATTTTATTATCAATGTTGTTGCTGTTATTATAGATATCGTTGCAGAATATAGGCTGTTCCCAGTAAAGCTGCTTTTTGTACTTGGCAGGTGGTGATTTCTGTGGCCCCTATGGTGTTGAGGGTGCTCTTCAGGTTGTTTTGGAATTGCACCCTGGGCGCCAATTACCACTAGGATTATTTTGGTCTTTTTCTGCCACAGCCTTTCAATTTCAGTTTGTAGATCTTTGTATTTTGGGATTTCTTCTATTTCTTTTTCTTCTATTCTGCTATCCCCTGGTATTGCTGTGTTGATTATTTTAACTTGTTTTTCTTTCTTCTCAACTACAGTTATATCTGGTGTATTGTGTGGCAGATGTTTGTCTGTTTGTAGTCGGAAGTCTCATAATATTTTTGCATCTTCATTTTCTTCAACTTTTTCAGTTTTATGGTCCCACCAATTTTGGCTACAGGTAGCTTGTATTTTTTTGCAGATGTTGCAGTGTATCATCCCTGCTACCTTGTCATGCCTTTGTTTGTAGTCAGTCTGTGCGATCTTTTTACAACAGCTGATTAGGTGATCCACTGTTTCATCTGCTTCTTTACAAAGGCGGCACTTGCTGTTTGTTGTTGATTTGACTGCTTTTGCTCTTATTGCATTTGTTCTTAGTGCCTGTTCTTGCGCAGCCAGTATTAAACCCTCTGTTTCTTTCTTCAAGTTGCCATTCTTAAGCCATTGCCAGGTCTTGGTGATGTCTGATTTTCCACTTATATTGTGCAAATATTGACCATGCAGTGGCTTATTTCTCCATTTTTCTTCTCGGTTCTTGACTTGTTCTTTCTTGTAGGCCTGCTTTGTTTTATTGGTGTTGAATAGTTTCTCGTTATTGACTATTTGAAGTGCATCTTCTTCACTGTCCTTGATATATTCTTCAAGGCCTCTTTTCTCCTCCTCTACTGTTTGATGGACTTGCAGCATTCCTCTTCCACCTGAGCTGCGAGGGAGGTATAGCCTATTTACATCACTGCGGGGGTGTAGAGCATGATTGATGGTAATTTTCCTGGTCTTATGATCCAGCGTCTCTAGCTCTGCCTTGGTCCAGTCTATTATTCCTGCAGTGGTATCTGATAATAGGTATAGCCCAGGTGTTTATGGCTTGTATGGTGTTCCTGCCATTGAGTTTGGACTTTAGGATTTTTCTAACTCTCCTGATATATTATTATTATTATTATTATTATTTTCGTTCTTTCTTTCCTTCTTCCTTCTTCCTCATCTAATTCAATTTCTATACCACACTTCCAAAAACAGCTCAGGGCAGTTTACACAGAGAAATAACAAACAAATAAAATGGAACCCTGTCCCCAAAGGCTCACATTCTAAAAAGAAACGTAAGATAGACACCAGCAACAGTCACTGGAAGTACTGTGCTGTGGGTGGATAGGGCCAGTTGCTCTCCCCCTGCTAAATAAAGAGAATCACCAAGTTAAAAGGTGCCTCTTTGCCCAGTTAGCCGGGGCAAATATCAAGAGTCCTGTAGAATTTGAGAGGCAGAATAGACTAGGCTTAGGGAGCGCAGCTGGTCTTGTGGTAGGAAGCATGAATTGCCCCCTTTGCTAAGCAGGGTCCACCCTGGTTTGCATTTGAATGGGAGGCTATGTGTGAGTACATCCTTATGGAATGGGGCTGCTCTGGGAAGAGGACTTGCATGCTTGCATGCAGAAGGTTCCAAGTTCCCTCCCTGGCATTTCCAAGATAGGGCTGAGAGAGATTCCTGCCTGCAGCCTTGGAGAAGCTGCTGCCAGTGTGTATAGACAATACTGAGCTAGATAGACCAATGGTCTGACTTGGTATAAGGCAGTTTCCTATCCCTATATTTATTCTCGAGGAATAGTTAAGAAGAGCACTGCTTGATTTGACCAAAAAGACTCGCTTTGGTCAAATCAAACAAGGCTCAAAGGACCCACATAATCCAGAATCCTGTCATCAAATCCAGAGGCTTCTCGGTAGTGTGAAGGTAATACTTCTCTCCTGGAATAAGTGTCATATTTATCTCCAAATCAGGAGGTTTCATTTAACCCAGGCGTTCTCAAATCTGGTTGGGCTACCGTTCCCTTTGGCCATTGTGGCTGGGGATGATGTGAGTTCTACAACTTCTGGGAGTCCCAATTTTGAGAACCCCTGATTTAGCCTTTTTGGCTGATTACTATGGGATAGTGTAAAAGCCCCAAACCATTTGAACAGGCTGGAGCAATGACCTCTTTCTAAATGAGATGGAAGCAAAAAGCAGTTGAATGGACACTTGAGAACAATGCTTTAGGCCTGAAACTCTTCCAATAATAGACCGCTTTCTCAGCCAGAACCCATATGGAACAGTTTATAAATAATTATTGTGCAAAATATAGGAGGGTATATTAGAGACATGTGAGAACAATATTTTGGAAATGAAAGCCATGGATTATAAAACATTTATTAACCCCCCTTCCAGCCAAATCCCGAGAGAGAGAGAGAGAGAGAGAGAGAGTGTCAAAATGACTTGAAAATAAGGCATTAGACACAACCTTTGTCATATACCACACAGGACAAGATGGGATTGATGCAATTAACTACAAAGTATCTAAAGGTAAAGTGTACCATCAGGTTGATTTTGACACTTAGCGCCCACAGAGCCCTGTGGTTTTCTTTTGGTAGAATACAGGAGAGGTTTACTATTGCCTCCTCCTGTGCAGTATGAGATGATGCCTTTCAGCATCTTCCTATATTGCTGCTGCCTGGTACAGTACCAGTGGGGATTAGAACCGACAACATTCTGCTTGTTAGTCAAGCATTTCCCCGCTGCACCTCTTAAGGTGGTGCACAAAGCATCTACAGAATCTTATATCCACTCCAGGTAATAAATGGCATTTGGGGGGAAAGCATGAGACAATTTCCTAACAATCCAAATCAACCAAATTTGCAAGTTGTATTGGACTAGATGAGAATGATGCATTAAGCTGCAAAACTTCCTACATTCCAGAACCCGTTCTGCCCAATAAACAGTGTTCTGCAAAAAGGGCCCAGAACATTAACTTCCGAGTTATGCAGACCAGCCAAATTCACAAGTTTCACTAGACTAGATAGGAAAGTTATAGAAAGTCACAAAGCTGCCACAAAATCCACATTCCAATACTTGCTCCAGATAAAAATTGTATTGCTACAAAAGAGCACTGAACACCAATTTTTGAGCTATGGAGATTAACCAAAACAACACATTATCAACATGACGTAGTGAGCCACAATATTTCTGAAGAATCCACATTCCCACCTTAAACAGCAAAATAAAAATAAGTTTCTGTTTTGCAGTATCTGTGTAAACACCCACATGAGTCTTGCACAGAGCAATATTCAGAACGTAGAGCTAAACTCCACATATTTGGTGCAAAGATCCCCTTTCACTGAGGGGACTGGTGTTTTAATGCTCTCACACCTTGATGCCCAGGTGTGTAGTCTGCTATGTTTTTGACCACTGCAGAAATTTGGATTTTGGAGAACTTCCTCTGTTGAGTTTTGTTTTGTTTTTACCTGTCAGCAAGCTGACGGGAGGTATATATTATAAAACTTTGTGTGCTCCACAGGAGACTTTTCCTTGAATTACTAAACAGGGAGAAATGAGGAAGAATGGTTCTTAGTTAGGATTTGCTGAAATCATGACTTAATTCTCCAGTAGGTGGCAGTCATTCTGGTTTTGCTATTTCATTGGAAAACAGACAATGGTCTACTTCCAGTAGCAGTTGAGAGTACAGGAAAAAATGCATCTGCAGTGCTCATTTATAAAGGGGTATGAGAAATAGGCTGCATGCTGCTCACAGACACACACTGAAGGCAACAGGATTCTATCTTTAGTGTACTCTCCTTAGTCAATTTCTTCCCTATCACATTCACAAGTGAATGAGCTAACTGATTGGGGAGGGGAGCTGATCTGTGATGTGGCTGTAGGCGCTAAGATATGGCTAATAGAGCCATATCTATTAAATTGTAGCATTCAGTAGATATTACATAAGTAGCTGTGACCAATAGTAGCAAAATGTCTGCCAAGTTTTTGTTTCCTTTTTTATAATACAACTCCTAAAATAGCTTGTTAGGAGTTTAAGTTGGATCTATGCTTCGGATTATTAAGGTGTTTGTGCAATATTAGGTCTATGATTTTTATCACACACAATATATTTAAAGGACAATTTTGTGAGCGGTTCCACTCAGAAACCATTAGGACCTGTTTAAATTTGACTTGCACCTCTTGCCTTTTAAATACAGCAAACATCTGACACAATGAGGCTGTTGCCATATGCAGCCAAGACAGCTGAGCCCAGGCTTGGCTTGGTGTGAGAACTGCTGGGATCACGCCTGATCCCAGTAGCGCTCCAGCAGCAAACCTGCCCGCAGAGTCAGCCTCCTAAACAAGATGAAGGGAGCGAACGCTCCCTTAACCCTGTTTCCTTGATCATGTGCTGTGCTGGCCGCTTTTAGCTGGTGCTGCAGCAGTGCCGTACTCACGTGGGATTTTCTGGGGGCCGAGACAACACATCCTGGTGCTGCGGAGGATCATCACCGTGCACCCAGCATCGTAGGAGCGGTCATCTGTGGGGAAGGTAAGTTTCAGCAGCCTTCCCCTCCACCCGCCCTCAAGCCCTTCTCACGGATCATGAGAAATTGCTCAATGTCTGCCCAAGTACTGAGCTCTATGAAGCAATAGATTCTGTAGTGTATTTATTTTTGATAAATATCTGGTGTTACATTTGTCAAATGTTATTATAGTAGCATTATCACTGCAAACACAGAATGAAGTGTTATTTAGTGAGGCTTGTAGGTGAGGCCCATTGCTTACTGGGTAAAGTCATTTTTACATAGATCACACTTCTAGGAAGGTTCAGCAATTAAATATGTAATGAGGGCTTGCAAAAGGGAAGTAAAAGAACAGTTTGAAATTTGTAGGATTTCAATGTTAAACATTATTCATTTCACTGAATGATGACCATATATGGTAGATTTAAATCATAGTAAATTTGAATCTGAGAAAGACGATCTGCTTTAATTGGGCATGGTGTCATTTTGGAATTATTGATCTGATTATTAAGTGTTAAAAATAGGCAACTGGCCCTATCCAACCCCAGCACAGCATCCCTCCAGTGGCTGATGCTGGTATCTGCCTTATGCATATGTGAGCCTTTTGGGGACAGGGAGCCATCTTATTTATGTATTATGTAAACCACTTTTCTTTGTAAACCACTTTGAGCACTTTGGTTGAAGAACAGTATATAATATTCATAGTAATAGTAGTAGTAAAAATATGTTGAGAACAATATTATTATCTTGTTTACACAGTCAGACAGGTGTTATTGACTGGTTTGTTTTATCCAGACATCGAGTCCTTCCCAAGGACCTGGGATGGCTGAAATTTATTGTCAATTGTTATAGATATCGTCGCAGAATATAGGCTGTTCCAGGTAAAGCTGCTTTTTGTAATTGGCTGATGGTGATTTCTGTGGCCCCTATGGTGTTGAGGTGCTCTTCAAGGTCTTTTGGAACTGCACCCAGGGCGCCAATTACCACTGGGATTATTTTGGCCTTCTTCTGCCACAACCTTTCAATTTCAATTTGTAGATCTTTGTATTTGGTGATTTTTTTCTATTTCTTTTTCTTCTATTCTGCTGTCCCCTGGTATTGCTATGTCGATTATTTTAACTTGTTTTTCTTTCTTCTCGACTACAGTTATATCTGGTGTATTGTGTGGCAGATGTTTGTCTGTTTGTAGTTGGAAGTCCCATAATATTTTTACATCTTCATTTTCTTCAATTTTTTCAATTTTATGGTCCCACCAATGTTAGGCTACAGGTAGCTTGTATTTTTTGCAGATGTTGCAGTGTATCATCCCTGCTACTTTGTCATGCCTTTGTTTGTAGTCAGTCTGTGCGATCTTTTTACAACTGCTGATTAGGTGGTCCATGGTTTCATCTGCTTCTTTACAAAGGCGGCACTTGCTGTTTGTTGTGGATTTTTCTACTTTTGCTCTTATTGCATTTGTTCTTATTGCTTGTTCTTGTGCAGCCAGTATTAAACCCTCTGTTTCTTTCTTCAAGTAACCATTCTTAAGCCATTGCCAGGTCTTGGTGATGTCTGATTTTCCACTTATATTGTGCAAATATTGACCATGCAGGGGCTTATTTCTCCATTTTTCTTCTCGGTTCTTGACTTGTTCTTTCATGTAGGCCTGCTTTGTTTCATTGGTGTTGAATAGTTTCTCGTTATTGACCATTTGAAGTGCATCTTCTTCACTGTCCTTGATATATTCTTCAAGGCCTCTTTTCTCCTCCTCTACTGTTTGATGGACTTGCAGCATTCCTCTTCCACCTGAGCTGCGAGGGAGGTATAGCCTATCGACATCACTGCGGGGGTGCAGAGCATGATTGATGGTCATGGTTTTCCTGGTCTTACGATCCAGCGTCTCTAGCTCTGCCTGGGTCCAGTCTATTATTCCTGCAGTGTATCTGATAACAGGTATAGCCCAGGTGTTTATGGCTTGTATGGTGTTCCTGCCATTGAGTTTGGACTTGAGGATTTTTCTAACTCTCCTGATGTATTCACTTCCCATTTTTCTTTTAACTTCAGTGTGTGCAATGTTATCAGCCTGGAGAATGCCCAAGTATTTGTAATGTTCCTTATCTTCCAGGTTCTTGATGTTGCTTCCAGTGGGCAGTTCTATTCCTTCTGTTTTTGTTGTTTTTCCTCTGTTCATTATTAATGCAGCACACTTGTCTAGTGTAAACTCCATTGCTATATCGCTACTGAATATATGGACAGTGTTTAGCAGTGATTCGATTTCTGACTGGGACTTTGCATACAACTTCAGATCGTCCATTTACAGCAGATGGTTGATTTTACTTGATGTTTTAGATGTTTGGTATCCGAGGCCTGTTTTGTTTAGTATTTGTGAAAGTGGGGTCATGGCGATTACAAACAACAGAGGGGATAGTGAGTCCCCTTTGAAAATGCCTCTTCTACTTTCGGACCTCTGAAAAGTATAAGCATGCATATGTATTCAGTACTTGGTTTGGGCCCCTTTTGCAGCAATTACTGCCTCAGTGCGGCGTGGCATGGATGCTATCAGCCTGTGGCACTGATAAGGTATTATGGAAGATCGGGATGCTTCATTAGCGGCCTTCAGCAATTCTGCATTGTTTGGTTTCATGTCTCTCATCCTTCTTTTGGCAATGCCCCATAGATTCTCTATGGGGTCAGGTCAGGCGAGTTTGCTGGCCAATCAAGCACAGTACACTGTATACTTTTCAGAGGTCCGATATTGTTCTATTCTTCAATCCTTGTCTTCTTGGTTCCATGTAATATTCTGATTTTCTGAGATTGTGGATTTGGGGTTTTCATGAGCTGTACGCCATGATCATCACAATTATAACAAATTAAGGCTTGACTTATCTCGCTTTGCATGTAATGCGTCTGTCTCATATATCAGTTTCACCTTTTAATTTGCATTACTGAAATTAATGGACTTTTGCACGATATTCTAATTTTCCGAGTTTCACCTGTACATTGATGATATGTATATATGTGCGATTTAAGATGAAACAAGTTAATTGCATATTATAATGCAAAGCCTGGAAATTGAGTTGGCTTTACAATGAAGAAAAACGCTGAATGCACAGGGTAGCATTTTGTATTATGTGAACAAGCTACTGAGAGCTGGGTGCACTCCTGATCTTTGATTGTGTGTTAGTTTAAAAAAGGTTGGAGGTGGGGAGCTTGATCATCAGGCAAGGCCCAGCTGGGTTGGATAAGTGTGCCTTACCCAGATTCAATCCCCAGCTTCTGAATGAGGTAGGCGAGAAATTGTCCTACCAGCTGGGGCTTGACTGGTGATCAAGCTCTTCACCTCCGACCTTGTGTTTATCTCACACAGAATTGAAAAATCTGGAGTGTACCCAGCTTCCGAATTAGAGTAGGAGGCTTCTCCTAACCTAATGTTGATCATGTTACTGCCCTTATGAGGGCTACCTCTTTCCCCACAACATAGGTTACCGTCACTGAATAGCATGTGAGGGAAGGAGCATATCTGTCCAGCCTACATAGGTGCACACAATGAAAGTGCATTTAACAATGATTGCACGATATGGTCCCACTAGCCAGAGCTCCCATTGGCAAGTATATGCAGGCTGGAAAGCTTCCACCATCCGGCTCCCATGATCCAGCTGAAGTGGCCTCTCCCCAACTGCCACCACCGAGCTGCCTAAGGGCCATCTTGCTCTGCGGGGATGAGAGAAGAAAGAAGCAACCAAGCCTAAAGGGCTCAGCATGTGAAGTTCTAAACATGTGGCTCGATGTATGGTTTTTTATGGAAACTTTTATGTAAACTGCTTTGGGAGGTTTGCCTGAAAAGTGGTATATAAATGCCAAAAATAAATAAATAAAATAAATACGCACAGTGGACATCTCATGTTTAGCACTGCAGAGCCTGTTAGCTGGTTCATAGAATGTGGCTTCAAGTGTACAACATGATGTGGGTTCAGAGTTGCCTTATGTCAAACATTTCACCATATGGGATGCAAATGCATTTATCTTTTGGATATCTTTTAAACTATTCATTTTACATTTTGCAAGAATTATTGTAAGAAATTAGGCCAACAACTACATTATGTGCCTAATCCCATTGCAATCTCAAGGTGTAAAAGGGAAAATGCAGCAGAACCATATAAGTGTAATTCATACTATTTTTAACTCTTCAAGGGACAGAGTTATTACTTATTAATTCCACCCTAAGGCTACAAATTGTGCAACATAATTATTGCCAGGATCCCACCTCCTGTGACCTTTTACTACTTAATAGGTGGACCAGGATGAAAAGTAACTCACTTTACAGTTGTCTGCTTTAGCCTGAAAACCAGAGTAGTTAATGTAGATTTCTCACGACCGCTTTCTTTGTGTGCTGTAATATTGGCGTTTTTGCTATACAGTCAGCAAAATTACTTTTTGTCCAAATCTTTTGCAGTTGAAATAAATATATGACGTAACCCCATTTGAACTTTTCATTGGCAGGAAGTGTCAATTGTCAAATGTATTTGAACTTTTTGCACAGTGGAAAGTATTCCAGACTAAGATAGTAGTCTTGAAGGACAGCTGGTCTTGTGGTAGCAAGCATGAATTGTCCCCTTTGCTAAGCAGTGTCTGCCCTGGTTTGCATGTGAATGGGAGACTACACGTGAGCACCAGTATTCTCTCTAATTTTTTTCATCTATGTGCAGAATGAGTTTTGTTCTGGGTGGCAGTAGCAAGATAGTATGTGCACACATGCATTCAGAGTGGGACCTTCCTAATTCAGCCTGAGCAGGATCTAAAATTAACTGAGTGGACATTAAAAAACATGTGAGCATACACACATGTGTATGCCTTAGAGGGGGCACTGGTAAGCACTATAAGAGAATCCTCTTAGGGAATGAGGCCGCTCTGGGAAGACATCAGCTTGCAGAATGTTCCATGTTCCCTCCCTCTCATCTCAAAGATAGGGCTGAGAGAGACTCCTGCCTGGAACCTGGGAGAAGCTGCTGCCAGTCTGTTTAGACAATACTGAGCTAGATGGACCTATGGTCTGACCCAGTATATGGCAGCTTCCTATGTACCTAGTACCTAGATTAGAAATGACATAAAATCATATTCAGGATTATTTCTTGTTATGGTTGCCCTATGACCCTGCACAGTTTGAGAGCTCCACTACAGTAACATTGTCGCCACTCCTCAATGTCTGCACAATCATTGCCTCGGAGGCCTTGATAGAGCTCCCCTGCTCTGCACCATTTTCTATATACAAGGAAAAATATGAGCGCTAGATTGAGCCCCTGGGCTGCCAGTTATCTCTACATTATATCCAAGAATATCCAAGCGTAAGAAAATGCATGTACCCATAATGTAGGAATCTGTGTGCATGCCCACTAAATCCCACTATATACTAGTACAACAGTGTCACTTGATTCTCTACACACACAACAATCTGAGTGTAGAGAAAATTAATAAGGTGAGGTGTCCTTTACACACATACTAGCAGCATCCAGAGTAACGCTGCCCTCATGTTAGAATGTTTTGTTCAACAATCTTTGCAAATCCCCCCTCTGCTGCTCCCAGCCCTTAGGGACATATTTTCAGGAGGCATTGGGGGCAGCAGAGGGAAGGGGGATCATTAAAAATGGTTGTGCATGAAAAATGTTCTAACAGGAGGGCAGCATTAGTCTGGATGCTGCCCAGTATCAGGAACTACTGAACAAGCCCTACTGAAAAACATCACAAGAGGCAAATCACCATAAATTTTACATGAAAATCACAGTTACATTGAGAGGTTGCCTAATTCCTTTTTGATGCTTGACCAATAAATACGGGTTTTACTCTGCTAAAATAGTTAGAAAACAGTAGTGAAAATAGCAAATGAAGATAGTGTTGGCGCTTTGGATCAGAGCCACATGGGCTGACTTGCATACTTTGCACTCTTTTCTGAAATGCTGTGGCATGCTTCCAATGATTTATTGGGCCATTCCACAAGCTTTTCTAGAAATATATATTTTTTAATGACGAACTGCAACCTTATCTTATGGTAAAGTACACAAACGGATAACATTCCTGGCCTTTTGATTTATCCATAGAATGGGCTTCACAATATGCTAAATTACTCTTGTGTATTGTTTAGCTGAACTCTTATGAAAGTGGTGTCATTTACAAAAATGTGCTTAAGGAAGTCACCATTGGAATAGGTGACTGGAATTTATTTGCGACTTAATTGGGCATGGTAAGGCAATCTTTCATCTCATTTTTAAGAAAATGTCTAGAACCTGTATTTTCTATGAGCTGAAACAGAAAAGACTGCTTCATGACTGCCAACTGGGATAATCACTCAAACAACGTTAAGGGATCCAAAATTGCACTTGTGCCAAAATCAAGTGTTTTGAAGAAAAAGCACCTTTATAGTTGAGGCCGAGAAGAGTTTCATAAACTGTACCTGCAAATCATTACCTCTAAAAAGAAAGACTCCAAAAATGACACCAGAGGAAGGAAGCAGAATACTATGGCGACGACTACGACTACTATGAGAGTTAGGGAACAGGGTATGTATTAAATGAATGGGATGAATATACTGGTATATGGTATTCTGCATACTAAATGTTGCAGCTTTGTGGTATAGTGTAGCCATGCCATCTGTACCAAAGCAGTAATCCAGTTAAAAATGTCAGAAAAAGGTCACATACTGAATATGCCAGAGCTCCCTATCTTGTTCCCTGATTCTGCATTGTACTAATTCCACATATGTTTAAACTTGCCGTTAGGCCAGATTTCACTGCAGATATCACACATCACATGAGTTGAGATGAATATACTGTACAAAGCTGCTATCAATCCAGATAGCCCACTATGGTCTTCTCTGACTGATAAGTAGTATTAAGTAACTTCTTGGTTTTGGACTACAACTCCCATCACCACATGCCTCTGGCCATTGTGGCCAGGAATGATAGGTGTTGTAGTCCAAACGTGTTACCCAAGACGGTATAGGGTTTCTGTAAAGGCCTCAAGCCCTCTTCCCTAGCCCTGCTCCCTGAGATTCTTGTATTGATCAAAATACCATGGCTTAAACACTAGACCTTCTGCATGTAAAGAATGTGCTCTACACTGAGCTATGGCCTCTCCCTCAATGTTCCTATCTCTTAAATATTAGAAGCTTCTTTTCCCACAAGAAGACACCAATTCTACTTAGAATCTTCAGTTTGGTATTTCAGGACACAGACGTTTTAAACAGGAGGTCAGAAAAATTGAGGGGATTTAAAAAATAGAAGAAAATATTTTGACTTCAATAGAACAAGCTCAGAAACAGCAAATGTGTGTACACATCACAAGCTTCTTACAGCTATTCTCATGCTTACAATATCCCCATATTTGTGACTAGGATTAGCTGAATGCATATTTAAAGCAGGGGTCCTTGAATTTGGTTCTCCAGGTGTTATTGGGCTTCAGCTCCCATCGCCTTCAGTCACAATGGCCTTTGGCCATTGTGGCTAGGGATTATGGGAGTTGAGGTCCAGCAGCATCTGAAGCCCTAAGTTTGAGAACTCCTAATTGAAATAAATATGTCTTAATTACTCTTTAAATACCTCTGGAGCATTTCCCCTGCTTTTATGAAGAAGACATTCCTTTCACACTGCTGGAAAGTAGGAAAAATCTGTACACAGTGAGGCTGTTCACATGAGTAGTCCTACCCGGGCATGTGAGTGTGAAAGGATTGGGGCTGATCCTGGTACTGTCCTACTGGGTAGCCCAGGAATGTTCTCTGGGTAATTAACAAGGTAAAAGGGCACGAGCGCGTCCTTCCACCCCAGTCATATATGTGTTCAGGCAGCCCGAGTGCATACAGAGCCAGGCGGCAAGAGCTTGGGTCTGGGGAAAGCCCTCAATGCACTGTGCTCCTCGCATGGTGCACTGAGGGATGCTGGAGGACTTCCTCCTCCAGTTTGGGGTCTGCTGCTCCACACAGTGTGATTTGTGAGCTGTGGCGAGCGGCAGAGTGAACTGGGGAGGGTGATTGTCTACAGGGAGGCAGGCAGGAATATGCCTCCCCTCCCTCCCTCCCTCCCCCCCGAGAGAGGTCATGTGCATGACCTCAGTTTGATGATCTTGGCTTCCACATCAGCTGTGATCTTTCTAGCAGTTGCAATATACGAACACTTGTCTGTCTATTTTATCCCATTTCCCTTGCTGCTCTGATCCATGATCATGGCAACTTCCAAATCTGAATCTCACACACAATAATTAAAATGAAATGCCATTTGACCTAAGTCTTTTAAAAAATCTTTTATGATACAAAATAATCTCATCTTACCCGCAGATGCATTTTGTGATTGTTCAGTCTCTTTTCATTGGGATCACAACCACCAATGACAGGGAAGACATTGTCATTACTTATGTAGCCGCATCTATCTTGCTTTGTTTGGGAAATGTACATTTTTTGCAGATTCTTCAAAACTGTCCCATTCATTGACAGCTCTGTGAAAACATCCTCCTCCTCATCCTCTTGATCTTCGGATGAAGCAGCTTCCACATTGGTCATCTCACCATACTGAAATTTAGAGCTAGTCCTGTGTGATGGAAATTTTAAATCTGAACAAGTATTTGCACTCAATGTATATTTTAATAACATTGTCTCATAAGCTCTGTGAGGTTTCTCATATGATCTTGATCTAGAAAGAATCTGGGAAGGAGGCTGGGTTGGATTTCTTCCTACTTTGTAACGTGAGGAATATAGGAATTCTTTAACTTGCTGGTTTTCCTCAGGCTCTTCATTAGGAGAAAGCTGGTCAATACTTGTGGTAAGTTCTAAGGATGTTTCACGGTGTGTCAAGAGAAACATAAATGATGAACTTGAACTAGTTTCTGGCAAGTTGTAATAGATCTCTCCTTTTGTTTCATCCTTTATCTCCTCTGAAGTCTTAAGTGACTTAGTTTTTGCAAGTGCAGAGTAAGGCAACACTTCTTCTGGATCAAAAAGCTGAGCTTCCATTCCAACAAGTTTAATCCATCAAATAAGAACAAACTCCAGTTCATTTTTGGATATCCTGGAAATCACAATTCCTTCCACTGAGAGTTCTTCCATTTTTTCTTGAGATCTATGGCATTGCTTTCTGGGGGAACTTGACAAGTGTCCAGGACTTCTTTGTTTCTGAAAATAAAATGCAATGTTAGAAATGTTTCTGTAATTACATTTGCAGTGAAATTGTAAACTCTTCACATTAAAATCTCAGGCTTGAAACTGGATCTTAACATCTATTTTGCCAGCAAAGAGTCATTGAGTATCAGAGCTACACCTATGCTATGTTTCTGTGGAAGAACAGAATGTTATATTGAGCACAGAATTCAGCTTCCGCAATCTCAGCCACTTTTCTAAAAAGCAGCTTCTCGCCCTTATGGCAGTGGAAATATTATTGAAAGTGTGTGGACAATGCCTTATGAAGTTTCAGAAGATAAAAGGATAGTTGAATAAGCAAAGCCAGCTCTGGGTTGAGGGGGCCATCTGGTGACCCGCAGTGGATCCCCATCTATGTCAGTGGGTTCTGATGTCCTTATGAGGTGGTGACTGGTGGCAGCAATAATGGCAATGGTGCTCCTTTCAGCTCTGGTTCAGTTAAAGGTGCCACTTAAAATTTCCCACAATGCCTTGGTCCTTGGAAGCAATATTACATTGAGGGCAGGGCACTGTGAAGGAATTAAAATAGTATGGCTAGCATTGAGAAGAGTACCAGAAAAGAGGGAAGTATTTAAAGGAGACCTAGTGGCATGGAAGCCACCTAATGGTGCAGCAGGGAAATGACTTGATTATCAAGCCAGAGGTTGCCAGTTTGAATCCCCACTGGTATGTTTCCCAGACTATGGGAAACACCTATATTGGGCAGCAGGGATACAGGAAGAGGCTGAAAGGCGTCATCTCAGACTGCACGGGAGGAGACAATGGTAAACCCCTCACGTATTTTACCAAAGACAACCACATGGCTCTGTGGTCACCAGGAGTCTACACTGACTCGACGGCACACTTTACCTTTAGTAGCATAGAAGCATCTGCTATGGTGGTGATGCTGGCCTTGTAAATAAGGGTGGTTCCAGACACTGAGGCTGTTCAGACAACTCAAAACCACTTAGGCCATTGTTCTGCCCAGGTTTGGGAGCTGTTCATGCTCCCAATTTTCACTTGTATGGGAGCAAACAAGTAGTTTGCTCCCACACAAGACAGGACCCCACATCCTTAGAGACAAGAGCTGGGTAGAACAGCTTTTCTCCTGCCTTGGTTAAATGCTGAGTATGAAAGCTGGGTAGGATGGTACTGTCCTACCCAGCTCCTGTCTCCCACACAATCACTTTCCCCTCCTACTACCTAGTGGTTTGCTCCCACACAACCAAAAATTGGGAGTGCACACAGCACCCAGACACTTCTCCTGCCCAGTTTTCGGTTGTGTGAACAGCCTCATTAGATTGCAAATATGAGCACTGTGTGTTCATAGGCATCACACCAGCATTTGCTATGGAAAGCACAAAGTGTGGATGATACAGTATGTGTATTTAAGCACTTGTGTACATCAGTCTTGTAAACATGGTCTAGAGAAAAATATAAAAGATGGAGGTCTTTTTTAAAAAAAAGAATATCAAATCTCAGATTTTTCTCAGCAGTATATTTTGACTTATCAACCTAGAGCAATTCAAGCAGCTTGAATCCTAGAAGAAATGGCAAAGAAACTTGGTAAAAGTAAAAAGTATATTAACATATATACAGATAATGTGAGAAATGTTTTTAGTTACAGCTTGCCTTTGTTTTAAGAAAAGCAACCCTTGTAATTAACATTATTATTAAGGTCAGGATATTTTTGTCATATTAAGTAGAATCCTATAGTATGTATTTCTTAAACCTGAGGTTTGCACATGGATGCAAAAATATATTCACAAGCATTTATAAAAGTATATAATTAATACCTTTGTCAAGGCAGGACACAGTCCTGAGTTGTTTGCACATACCAGGTTTCCCTTATAGCTTATGAAGCTCTGAATGCAGCAGAGCAACAGCACACTTAATGATTAAACTATTAAATAAAGCCTCAGCATAGCAGCAATTCTCACGTGCTCCATTTGTTTTTAAAAGAAAAGTAGATTATTTACTCTTACAGGTATTGTTTGTAGATGATAGCCTTTCAAACATAGTCACCCTTGAAAAGTCTTCTTTAAATGGCTTACATAAATAAATACCATAATTAGAATTTATTTAAATAAATAAAATAAAAACTATTGTGATATTGTTGCTTTGACAACAGAATCAATGTGTATTATTTGGTACATTTTAGTTGTCATTTTGTACTTAAAAATAAAATACAATTTAAGGATTGTGTTAAATTGGTTAACTTCTCTGCTTGAAGTGACAAGTTAAAACAGGCTGGAGACAAGCGGATTTTGCCTCCAAGTTAGCCACTTTCATTCATACTATTATGGCAGATTTAATGGCTGCTTATTTCATCTTATAAAACTTACTAATGAAACAAACTTGAAGATAGAAATACAAATTAACAGAATAAGAATAATGCATTTATTATGGATAGTTTTACCTGTTCTGTAACCCCAAATTCAATTTTTCCATGAGTGCAATAGCAGGAACTCAGCAGCTAAAAAATATCTTTCGAATGTTGGGGCAGAACAGAAAGGGACTTGAACAGATCCTGAACAAAAGGCATTTCAGCTTGCTTGCTACACACACAGGAACTCTGTCAACAGAAGTATGTGTGAGAATCCCTGAGGCTAGAACAGCCTTCTGCAAGCACTGGCCAAATTATTCTGAGAAAAAGGCAGGAAGAAGGGGGAGAGAAAAAGACAGAGCGAAAGTGCTTGGAGGGAACAAAAGGCACGTCTAAAAATACAGTTGTGACTTGATTCTTCACACAATATCAAGCCCTTACACTTTGCCTTCTTTTATCACCTGGAGCACTGGGAGTGAGTCTCACACTGAATGCATCATTAGCTTGTTTCCTGTCAGGCGTTGGATGGATGGCTTGAAAAATTCAATTTCATACCGTTCTTTTACATCTTGTCTTATAGGACTGATTGTATGGTCTTTGAATGAAAAAGCCTATGTTCGAAACTGATTGGGAACATCACACTTCAAGTGAAATCACACAGCCTTGAAATAATGGCCTGTAGCTACTAGGCAGGGAGCTAAGCATGCCCAAACACCTAGTCCTATAAGAGAAGCTAGGCATGTCCCAAGTCCCAACATGTTCAGTGAATACAGTGCCAGGGCTCTTGGGGTTTGCTGCCACAGCCCCTTAATTTGCCTCCTCATGCTGGGCACCATGCTCTGACCCTGTAAGCTGCCTCTGCCACCTCCTCTGATGCTGCTGCCTTTGGTGCCTGCCGCTAAGTCTTGTGGTGCTGGTGGCAGAGGAACTAAACTATGCCCAGCATGTGAGAAGCCAACCAGGAAATGGTGGCAGGTGTGCATGTGCCATTTCCCGGCTAGCTTTTTGCACACCTGGTGTGCTGTTCAGTTCCTCTGCCCCAGCGCCGTCGAGCTGGAGACAGCAGAGGTTCAGGCAGCAGAGGTGGCAATGAGGAGGAGAAGGTTAGTGGGTGCTGCTGTGGGGTGGCTCCATAGCTCCTCTGTGGTGGGGATGGTGGCCACCACTACTGCCACTGAAAAATAAAATGTAAAATGTTTTAGTGGCGCCATTAGGCACTGCAGAAAAAATTGAGGGGGAGCCCGTGATCATAATTATGTCAATTAAAACACATAAAAACAAGAGATCAAAACTTTCCTTTTCCCCCTTTCAATATTTTCAGTACAAGATCGGAAGCACCAGGGAGGAGATAGTTATATTGTTAGCCTAGAGTTCACAGCTCCAATAAGCTTCAGAGTTGTATTCCTTAATAAGGAATACAACTCACAGCTATACTTAACTACTGCTATTTACTATAGGAATAAAGCAGATCAAACACACACACACACACGCTTCCCGTACTCCAAGTGCACACTTAGTGATTGCACTTGGCGTGACACCAATGAGCACTTCAGCAACTGCATGTTTTATATCTCTTGTCTTGAGGAGGCAAGGGAATGGGAACATGCTCCAATAGGCTCCAGATGGTCACAAAATGCTCCCCAGGCCATGAACAAACACTCCCCAGTCCTCTCTCAGGTATGCCTTGGGCTGAGGAGGCAAGGGGACAGGTACAAGCACCAATAGGCTCCAGCTGGCCACAGTCCTCTCCCAGATATGTATTCCTTAATTAGGTTCCCTCAGAGCTATTCTAGATATGGGAAAGGAGCCATAGTTCAGTGGTGGAGCATCAGCTGTGCATGAAGAAGGTCCCAGGTTCAATCTCCAGGTTGGGCTGGGAAAGACTCCTTTCTGAAACCTGGGTGAGCCACTGCCAGGGGCTCCCTACAGGGGGCACTAGTACCCATATGTTTACTTGAAGGGCTCCCAGGCAATACTCGGAGCCCTCCTGATACTCAGAGCAAATACTGCAGCTGTACTATTTGTTCCCCATCTGAAGGTCACTGGTTTGAAGCAGATGCACCCCCTCAGCAATGTGTCCACTACAGTAGGAGAGGGTGAAGACTCTCCTCCTCTGCTCCTGATTGGCTGGTTAGGTGCTAAAGCTCATCATACCCTTCCCCTCAGCCAACTGACAGGCTTCAGAACCTTAGGACTGGTCTCCCATTAAAATTAATAAGACAAGTACATTTCCCCCATTAATTTCAATAAGACTGCTCACGAGTAACTTAGTGTGGATGTCAGCCAGCGTCTGCAGTAGCCTGTCTCCCTAACTGTAACTTATTGAGGCTCTCCACACGAGTAGTGTGGAGAGCCATGAGGGGGTCAGCGGGGAGAGTGGGCTTGACCCACTCTCCCTGCAGATGATTTGCTAGCCTGCCCTGGGCTGCCAAATCAGCCACCCACACGATTACTGCCTCTGTCACGGAGCAGGTAGGGGTGGTGGGGATCAGGGGCCATTTGGCCCCTGGAAGTCCCAGCATGCCCCATGCAAATGTGTGGGGCATGATGGGGAGCGCCCCCCCCGCCCGACGCCAGGAAGCTTATTGGAGCCTCTCGGTCAGAGGTCTCCTTGTGAGTCTCTGTAGTGAGGCCTGCACACGATCTGGTAAACAGGGTTAGCAGGCCGCTTGCTCCGCTAACCTCTTTAAGGGGCGGGGCATTTAGGGAGGTTTGTTGCTGGGAGCCGTGTACAGAACTTTAAATGCAACAGTTATAAGCGGATCCAAGGGGTATACTCATGAGTCAAATGGGCCATAACCCAAAGTTTGGCTTATTTTAAGCCAAATCCGGCAACACATACTCGATTTCATTAGCAGTCATTGAAATCAAGCAGCAAGTATCCTCTATGGTTGGAAGGAGGGAGAAGTCCTTCATGGTGCTACCTTGATGCTGGGATCAACACAGGGAAGGGGGTTACCTACTATTTTTTCAGCTTGCCAAGCAGGTTTTGGATGGAGGGGATTCTCTGGACACAAAAGGTAAGGAGACTATTGGGAATTGGACACATTTTGAAGAATGTTCATGTAAACTTCCTTACTTTTTTGGTATTTAAATTAGTGTTGTTTATGTAAGTTGACTAAAATTAAATCATTCAAGTGCTATTCCAATGATCAAGCTCACTGTTACTGAAACATTTTTTAATGGCCAGTTCGCATCCTCCCAGTCAGCACTCGAGAGTTGCTGGGATGGTTTTGTTCCACTTTTGAATAAAGAAATCTCCTCTCATATTCTTGCCTTTAGGCCAGGACTTTCTCATTCATGTTCTGTTATTTGTTTTTGTTTTTTACATTTTCTATCCCGCTCTTCCTCCAAGGAGCCCAGAGCAGTCTACTACATATTTAAGTTTCTCCTCACAACAGCCCTGTGAAGTAGGTTAGGCTGAGAGAGAAGTGAATGGCCCAGACGCACTCAGCTAGTATCATGGCTGAATGGGGATTTGAACTTGGGTCTCCCCAGTCCTAGTCCCGTACTCTAACCACTACACTACGGTGGCTCTTAGAAGAGCAGAAATGGAAGCTTTAGCAAGAATCCATAACAAAGTTTGCCCCTTCTATGTTGTCTCACATGGGATAATGTTAGTTCTGTGTTCGGGAGCTAGAAAGCCCAGGTCCTGGCTCTGTGCTTGGAGACAAGGTGGTTTTCTTGATGCACATAGGTGATCTAGGCCACTGCTTTGGCACTCATAGCAACTGGGAAATAAGACTACAAGGCTATGAGCAGATGCAATGGAGAACCACAGCATACAAGCCCCGCCCCCAGGCCAGCTCTTCATTTCCTATCTATACCTATTCTTCAAATCCTCTTGCCAAAATAAATATGGAACTCTTAATGCCTTCCCCCCCACCCAGTCTTTTCTATTTTTATTCTAGTCTTCCTTGTACTTTCCCCTCGATCTCTTTCTCTCCATCACGGATTTTGGTTGATTTTGGACACAGCACCACACAGTGGCTGATATCCAAACTAATTTATTTATACATTTATATCTTGCTCTTCTTACATGGAGTCCAGAGTGGTGTACATGGTTGTGTACACCTCATGTACACCTCATAACAAACCTATGAGGTAGGTTAGGCTGAGAGTTAAATAACTGGCCCAAAGTCAAGTTCATGGCTGAACAGGGATTTGAGCTCGAGTCTTCCTGGCCCTAGTCCAACACCCTATGCATTTACACCATGGTGGCTCTCACTTATAAAGTGCTAGTGCTACAGGAGAAACACCAGTGCTTTTGAAGAGTTCCAGACTAATGCTGCACCAGTGCTTGTGGGGTGTGTGTTTATGTGTGCAAATTTTGACAACCTCCCCAGAAGCATTCTGTGCTACCTGAAAATATGTCCTTGATATGTCTCACAATATGTCTCACAACCCTAAGGGACATATTTTTGTGTGGCACAGAGCTCTTCTGGGGGAAAGGAAGGTCACTTAAATTCATACATAACCCCTACAGGAGCAGCAGAGCTGAGTTGGCTGAGCTCTTTAGAAACTACGATGCTTCTCTCAAAGCACTGACATTTCATTAGTCTAGATGTCAACTAGCGTCTCGCCTCATTGGTCTGTATAACTCTGTTCAAGCAGTGTGATATGTACATTGTGTTAGCATTGTAGTTCATATTTAGAAAAGTATTGGATGTAGAGTGCAATCTAAAACATGCTTACTAGTAAACTCAGGAACATAGGAAGCTGCTTTGTACTAAGTCAGACCACTGCTCTATCTAGCTCAGTATTGTCTACACTGACTGGCAGCAGCTCTCCAGGGTTTCAGGAAGGAGCCTCTCCCAGTCCTACCTGGTGGTACCAGTAACTGAACCTGGAACTTTCTGTATGCAAGCAGATGTTCTACCATTGAGCTATGGCCCCATCCCTGAAGGGTAATATCTTACAGCAGAGAGTGCATGTAGTTACCCATCCAAATGCAAACCAGGGCAGACCCTGCTTAGCAAAGGGGAGCATTCATGCTCGCTACTGCAAGACCAACTCTCTTCCATAAAACCCGCTCTCCTCTCTCATTGGTTCCATTGAACATAGTGGGACTTACTTCTGAGTAAACATATATAGGATCCCAAGGTTAGTTGATGACAACATGCTTAGCACCAAACAAGCTCTGGCTTAGACTTAATGTGACAATTAAATGTATTTCTGCCTTTGGGATATTCCTTAACATGAGTGAAGGGCAATTAAGGAAAGACAAATGCCTATCTCAAAACCCTAGCCTAACACGCTTAATATTTTCGTTTCTCTTGGCAACACCCTTAGTAACACTTTCATACTGCTAAGAAAGATGATCTCCTTCATCCTTTTCGATGCAGCGACACTCTGTGCAGCGACACGCAGTAGGGATATTCCATACATCAGAGCCTTACACCTGACTGTCATTAATCTAGTGCTGACAGTGAAGTGAGGCCAAATTACTTAATTTATACCTTTGAGAATGACTAAGCTCAGGTACTGACCCGGCCTGACAAGAGGCAAGAATCCAATTGCAGTCAGTCAAGCCCACAACAAAAACTGCTTTCTGTATTTGGCTCTTTGTGTATACTTACTTTCGTTTCCCCCCTGAGTGTGGCTATGATAGTGATTGCTGTTGGCCTGGTACAGAGGACTTGCTAAAATAAATGAGAGAAGAAATCTATTGATTCTTTCTGAATGGCCATGGAAACGCAATGCAGTGCAATACGACAGATCTCTATGGCCATTTGGAAGGAATCAATGCCTTTCAGTGGTCGTTCTCCGTCATTTATTTTACTGTGTCCCCTGGTATAGCTTGAGAGGAGGGGCCATAATGCAGAGGTAGAACATCTGCCTTGTATTCAGAAGGTCCCAGGTTCCATTCCTGGCATCTCCAGATAGGGCTGGGAAAGACCCCTGCCTGAAATCTTGGAGAGCTGCTTCCAGCCATCATGGAGCTGGATGGACCCATGGTCTGACTCAATATAAGGCAGCTTGCTATGTACCTATGGTTATAGTAGGCTTATAGAAGTGGAGGTGGGTGACAGGCCCATTTACACAAAAGGCTTGGACATGCTCATTTACCTTTGTGTTCTGTGATATCATTTGTGATTGAATTGAGGTGTGTAGGATCTCCTTGGGCTATTGCTGTTGCTGTGGCTGGGCCCCCTGCTCCTATATAGGGCAGGCTGGTCCAAGGGCCTGGGGGAAGAAGAGAGAAGGGAACAGCTTGGGTGGGGCACTGACTGTCCTGTCTTTGCCTCTGCCCCACCTGTCATCAGGTGTGTAGGATCTCCTTGGGCTGTTGCTGCTGCTGTGGCTTGGGGCCCTGCTCCTATATAGGGCAGGCTGGCCCAAGGGTGCGAGCACAAGTGCTCTTGTCCTTGTAGCTCTCAGCCGTGGGGCGAGCTGCCTGGGGCCCAGAAGACCTTTCTCCTTGCAGCCCAGAAGACTTCCTGCAACCAAGAAGCTAGCAAGAGATTGCATAAGTCTGGTTCTGCTTTTTATTAAGCCAAGAAGCTGTGGTGGGTTAGTCTGGGGAGATGTGACTGGGAGAGTGAAAAAGTGGGCATGGAGTGGGGGCAGCAATATTACAGGTAGCGGGCAGAGGGAGGTATGGCGGTGGGAGCTGGGCAGGCCGTTACAGGGGGAAACGGTCCAGGCGATTGAGGCCTGTTCCTTTTTCTGGCCCTTCTCCCAACCCTCTGACCCCAGGGAGCTCTGAGAACACTCCCTCGAGGATTAGGGTGCTGCTGCGAAATGCCAGGTCAGTTAATGCAATAACTTCTCTCATCCACGATTTGATTGTAGATGATCATGCTGACCTGGTATGTGTGACGGAGACCTGGTTGGATGGGCTGGACGGGGTTGGTCTCTCTCAGCTCTGTTCTCCAGATTTCCAGATCGTGCAGCAGCCCTGCCTCGAGGGTCGGTGAGGAGGCATTGCAATCATCTTTCGAGAGACCCTCCCCGTTTCCAGGTGCCCGGTCAGGCAATCCAAAATTTTGAGTGTTTGTCCTTGAGGGTGGGCCTCCGAGATAGGCTGGAGATTCTGCTGGTGTACCAACCACCCCACTGCACTTCAGACTCCCTACCTGAGCTGGCGGGGGTGGTCTCGGAGGTGGCCTTGGGTTCCCCCAGGCTTATTGTTTTGGGGGATATCAATGTCCACACTGAGGCCCCCTTAGTGGGTGTGGCTCAGGAATTCATGGCCTTCATGGCAACCATGGGCCTGTCTCAATTGGTATCAGGCCCTACCCACGTGGCAGGACACACTCTGGATCTGGTTTTTGCTGACCGGGAAATAAATGACCTGGAGGTGGGGGAATTTGAGACGACTCCCTTGTCATGGACAGATCATCATCTGGTGGGGTTTAGTTTGACTGCTCCGTCTGCCCTCTGTAGGGGTGGTGGGCCGATTAGGATGGTCCGCCCCTGGAGGCTTATGGATCCGCTTGGATTCCAGACGGCCCTCGGGGAATTTCCAGTGTCCAGAGCTGGTGACACTGTCGAGGATCTGGTTGATCCTCTGGTTGATCTCTGGAATGGAGAGACGGCCCGGGCTGTTGACACGGTTGCTCCTAAACGCCCTCTCCAGCTTGGTGGAGCCCGATCTGCTCCTTGGTTTTCCTCGGAGCTTAGGGCGATGAAGCAACTCGGACAACGGCTGGAACGATGCTGGAGGAAGAGTCGTGACGAATCTGACCGAACACGGGCAAGAGCCCAGTTTAGGGACTACTCCGTGGCGGTGGGGGTGGCGAAGAAATGCTTTTTCTCCGCCTCCATTGCGTCTGCTCAGTGCAGACAAACAGAGCTGTTTCGTGTGGTAAAAACCTTGCTCCACACATCCCCCCAGACAATGGGGGAGGAGTCATCTACAGCTCTTTGTGATCCATGAGTCCATCCATGCTGACCTGGACTCCAGAGTTTTGGCAGTTCCGGCAGACGTGCCTCTGGTACCATCTGGTCCCGTTGTGTTGGATTCTTTTCGGTTGGTGCAGCCTGAGGATGTGGACAAGATCCTGGGCAGTGTGTGGGCGACTTTGTGCGCTCTTGACCCTTGCCCTTCATGGCTAATAAAAGCTGCCAGGGAGGGGACAGGTAGATGGTTGGAGGTGATCATTAATGCTTCATTAAGGGAGGGCAGGATGCCACCGTGCCTCAAGGAGATGGTGGTAAGACCACTATTAAAAAAGCCCTCCCTTGATCCCTCCAACCTGGATAACTATAGACCTGTGTCTAACCTTCCCTTTTTGGGCAAGGTGATGGAGCGTGTGGTGGTGCCCCAGCTGCAGAGGGTCTTGGATGATATGGATTATCTGGACCCTTTTCAATCTGGCTTCCGCCCCAGGTATGGGACTGAGACTGCCTTGGTCACTCTAGTGGATGACCTACGCCGGGAACTAGACAGAGGGAGTGAGTCCCTGTTGGTTCTGCTGGACCTCTCGGTGGCATTCAATACCATTGACCATGGTATCCTTCTGGGCCTCCTCTTGAGTATGGGAATCGGAGGCACTGAGTTGCAGTGCTTCCTGTCCTTTCTTGTGGGGAGGGTCCAGTAGGTGGCGCTGGGGGACTACTGCTAGGCCCCGTGGCCGTTGGCCTGTGGGGTCCCGCAGGGATCAATCTTGTCCCCCATGCTGTTTAACATCTACATGAAGCCGCTGGGAGAGGTCATCCGGGGATTTGGACTGAGTTGTCAGCAATATGCAGATGACACTCAGCTCTATCTCTCCTTGTCATCTGATCCTAGGGAGGCGGTGGATGTCCTGAATCGGGGGCTGGAGGCCGTGATGGGTAGGATGTGGGCTAATAAACTGAAATTGAATCCGGATAAGACGGAGGTACTGTTGGTCAGGAGGAGAGCCAATTGGGATGAGGAGATTTTACCGGTTCTGGATGGGGTTTCACTCCCCTTGAAGGAGCAAGTACGCAGCTTGTGGGTACTACTGGACCTGGCTCTGCTTTTGGAGGCTCAGGTGGAGGCGGTGGCCAGGGGTGCCTTTGCACAGCTTCGGCTAGTGTGCCAGCTGCGTCCCTTTCTCGAGAAGGCAGATCTGGCCATGGTTACCCATGCCTTAGCCACGTCGCGGCTGGATTACTGTAATGCATTCTACGTGGGGCAGCCCTTGAAGAATATCTGGAAACTTCAGCTAGTGCAAAATGCGGTAGCTAGGGTTTTATCCAGAGCTGCCCGTTGGGAGCAAGTTGTACTGGCCGCGGTTCGTTTCCGGGTCCAATTCAAGGTGCTGGTTTTGACCTTTAAAGCCCTTAATGGTTTGGGCCCGGGGTATTTGAGGGACCGCCTGCTCCCAAGGGTTGCTGCCCGCTTGACAAGGACATCTGAGGGGCTCTGCTCTGGGTGCTGACAATGAGAGAGGCCCGGCTGTCATGCACTCGGGACAGGGCCTTCTCTGTTGCTGCCCCCAGACTTTGGAATGCTCTCCCAGTGGCCATTCACTCCTCGGACTCCATCACGGCTTTTAGAAAGCTTGTTAAAACTTGGCTTTTTATCCAGGCTTTTACATAATCGTTTTTACTGCTGCTTCTGTGCGTTTTTACCTGTTGTATTGTTTTTATGCTAGTATTTTATAGATTTTAAATTTGGTCTGTTTTTATATATATATTTTAGCTTAATATTTTTATTGTATTTTATTGTATGTTTTAACTTTTGTAAACCGCCTTGGGGTTGTCTTTTAACGAAAGGCGGTATATAAATGCAACAATAAATAAATAAAATAAATAAATTATGCAAATTCTGTACACTCAAGACCTAAGAGGCTGATGTAGTATTTGTTTAGGCTGAATAGGCTCCTATATTCTCCTAAAGCCATGGCATTTCCCATTAGCACTCTATTTTAAATATATTTATTTTAAAGGATTAAAAGTGAGTGAAGATACCACAAACATAGAAATGTAAAATTGTAGGAATGAGCCCCATTGAGCTCCAAGGAACTTGCTCTATACAGGGGCAGGTGTTGAATGTGACTGCGTTCACACAATCACAAGGATCTTGATGAAAAAGTGAATCAGGATTCAAGAGTCCTGTAGAGCTGATTGTGAGAACCTGGGATTTGAGGGCAATCCTGGTCAACCCGCTCTTGTTAACTGGCATTTAATCAGAATAGATAACCAGGATTTAATCCTGGTTTGGTCAGGATTGCCCTGAAATACTGGGTTCTCACAGTCAGCTCTGCAGGGTTCACTGATCCTGATTCACTTTTTAACCAGGATCTGGGGCATAACTATAATAGGGCAAGGGAGACAGTTGTCTGGGGGCCAACTTCTTGGGGGGGGGCCAGAGGCAAGTCACATAACTGACTCCCCCAGCCATACACCTACCCAGGCTTCCTTCAGTTGTATTCATCCTCCGAAATTAATGTGAGTGTTAAGACCTGGAGCTACCAGAACAGCATGTCTTTCTCTAGTACCATTAAATGACTTGCATTACCCACAATTTAAAAACCTGTTTAAAAATAATTTAGGATGATGTTATATTGTGGCACATAGGAGATATATATATCTAGAGAGAGAGAGAGAGAGAGAGAGAGAGAGAGAGAGAGACTATCTATCTATCTATCTACACACATACACAACACACACACACACACATATATAGTGTGTGTGTATAAATTTTACTCTGCTTTTTGTTGCCACTATTCAGCCTCATTTAAGATTTCTTTACTTCATGAGCTGAACTTCAGTGAGGGGGGGGCAATTTTAAAATCTTGTCTCTGAGCCCACTCCAACCTTGCTACCCCCGACCAGGATCCTTGTGATTGGGTGAATGCAGCCAACTTGGAGAGAAAAGCTGGTTTTGGGAAATCCAGTATTGCAGGAAAATTGGGAGTTTGGGGGCTCCATCTGATTCTTTGTTTCAGGTAAGGAAATATCTTGGGCCAGCTCTGCCTCCCTTCGCATGTACAGATAACACAGTTATATATATTAGCGGTGTGCACAAATAAGATTTTGCTATTTGTTTCGAGCTCTAGAATTGCAAAATCCTCACATTGATACTTGCTGGGTGACTCTGGGTCAGTCACCTCTCTCTCAGCCTAATCTACTTCACAGGGTTGTTGTGAGGAGAAACCAAGTATGTAGTATACCACTTTGGGATCCTTGGAGGAAGAGTGGGATATAAAATGTAAAAACAAAACACAACACAACAAAAAAAAACCATCGAGGATGGGACTAAAAATGCTGCTCGAATCACTCAAATTGATTTGAGCTCAAATCAGGGTTGTTGCAATTTGAACTCGAATCAGGCCCTTTATTTCAAGGGCAATTTGATTCGAGTTTGAATCACTTGAAACGGCCCATTCATTTGCACATCCCTAGTACATATGCAGGTTTCTTCACATCTTCCGTTGAACATAGGTAGGTTAAGACAGAGGCACCTGTCAATTTCCAGAAGGGCCACTAGATGGCACTGTTTTTTGGACCAGCTTCTTCATCACTAGTAAAGTGCAGATCCGCAGCAAAGAGGCTCAGATGGCATGCAGCAGCTCGTAAACCAAATGAATTATCCTCACATCATGGCTCCTCCTCCCCACCAACCTGTTGTATACTATCCAGTAATCTTTTATGTTTTGTTGTTTAGACGTTTGTTCCAGTGGGGATCCTATAGAGAGCGTGGGGGGCGGGGTGGAGTCAGAAAGGGAAAGGGAGGGAAAGGAGAAGCAGAAAATGGAGTTGTTTCTAAATAAACTCTTAGTTAAATCTGTAAAAGATTACTTTGTGTTTGTGAGGGAAACAGCTATAAAACATATGGCGACAAGATTTTAAACCAGCTAAGCATGTGAGCCTGCAAAGCTTGTGAATGTTCCTGCAACTTCACTTCATTGCAATAGTGGGCCTACATTCCTGAATTGCTTTCTGCTATTGCTGCTGCTGATTGTTCCTCCAGCTTCCTGACCTGCACAACCCCTGAAGGTACTTTTTCCTCATCAATCCTGGACTCTGTTGTTCACTGGATGCTCATTGCAGCATGGCTCAGATCCCACCACCACCTTTTTTCTTGTCCACCCCAGGAGAACCTGCTCTTCCCTGGAAACAATGGAGGTCCTATTTCTGCAATTACCTCCTCACCATACAGAACCCTGATTTTTAATCCAGCAAAGCAGAAGGCTCTATTGCTTCACTGCCTAGGACCTGAAGGCCAAAGAATACATAATCATTTGCCCTTTCATTTCTGACTCGGAAGGGGATGCCAATTCTTATGAAGCTGCTCTTCACGACTCAGATGTTTATTTCAACCCTACTTTGAATGTGATTGCTGAACATTACAAGTTCTATTCTAGATCCAAACTGCCTGATGAATCTATCAATCAGTATGTCACAGCATTGTACCTTCAGAGTAACCTCTGAGTTTGCCAACTTTACTGATGAAATGATCAGGGATCAGATTGTTATGAAAACAAACTGCTCCAAATTATGTGAAAAACTGCTATCGAAGTGGAAACCTTGTAGAGATGGCTAGGAGGGTGGAAAGTGCTCTTCACTGTGCCAAATCACTCTCTTTGGAACCTCATAACCAACCTCCTGAAATCCAGGCTAATGAGTCTAAATCCTTCAGATCCCAATCTTTTCATATGACGCTGCTCTAGAAAGTGGCAACACAAGAAACAAAGGGAGGAGCTAACAATGATACCAATGTGGAGACTTTGCCCACAAAGCCAATTTTGCTCACTGTCCTGCACGGAAGGTCACTTGCAACAGGTGCAAAAAAAGCAGGGGGGAGCGGGGCGGACTTTGCTAAGGTTTGCAAGTCTGCTGTCCACTACGTTACTGATTCATTATATGATAAAGATGAGGCAGATGAGTCACTTCCTGACAGCATTTTAAGTGTGACAGACTCAGAGCCTGCTTCTCCACATTGTCAAGTTAAACTTAACACCCATGAAGTGCAGATGATGGCTGATTCTGGTACTTTGTACACTACCATTTCCTATCTACTTTACAAGAAACTCCTTTCTACATCAGATCTGCTGCTGCAGCTTTCAGTTATCCACCCACAAGGATATGGAGGTTTCTTTATTGCCATAAATGGAAGCTTCACTGCTGTCCTGGAATACAAAGATTGTACTGCAGAAGGGAAAGTGTATGTGTCACAAAAAGGAGACTCAATATTGGGCTGGAAACATCAGAAAGATCTACAGATAGTGTTAGACCCAAATAGCACGATATGATTGCTAATTTCTCGGACCTTTTTGCTGATTCTCCTGGCACTGCCATACATTTCAAACATAAAATTCAGATGAAGGCAAATGCAATGCCTGTACAACACAAAGTAAGGAATGTACCTGCAGCATTGTGCCAATGTCTTAGAGAGGAGCTCAAGACTACAGCATGCTGACATCATAGAGCCTGTTGATTTATCAGAATGGACCTCTCCCATTGTTCTTGTGTGGAAATAAAACAGCACACTTTGAATGTGCGATGATTTAATAGATGTGAACTCCAACAGGGTAATGGATTGTCATCCATTACCCAATATAAATGAAATGCTGCTTAATCTGAAAGAGGCCTTAGTATCCACAACTTTGGACTCGTCTTTGACCTATCATCAAATTCCTCTGCTCAATAGTTCTTGCAAATACACAGCCTTCATTACCCCAGAGGGTCTACTCTTTTTCAATTCAAAATACTGCCTTTTGGATTAGCCTCTGCAGCTTCAGTATTTCAAAGAATGATGCATGCAATTTTTGGGACCATGGGTGGCATCACTTACTTTCAGGATGACATTTTTGTGTATGGCAAAACCATTGAGAAGCATGATGCTAAACTGCCAGAAGTCTTAAGAAAACTCCGACAACAAGGACTTACTATCTCTGCAGAGAAATGTCAATGTTACACACACTCAGTGACATACTTGGGACATACAAGATCCCAGAATGACGTACATCCCAAAACAGACTTAGTGAAACTTATTCGGGAAGAACCAGAGCTACACAACAAGGATGCATTTCACTCATTTTTAGGACTCTGTATTACTCTAAATTTGTTAGACAATTTGCCTCAAACGTTTTCCATTGCATCTTCTTTTTAAAAAGAATGTAGCATTTGACTTGGATGCATCCTGCAAGGCTAGTTTTCAGATCACCAAATCAACCATTGCTGAAAGCCCTGCTCTCACTTAAAAAATACCAATAGGCACACTATTGTAACCACTGACGCTTCTGAATATGGTTTGGGTGCTGTCTTGACCCAGCAAAAAGGGGACGTGGAAGTTACAGTTGCCTTTGCTTCCAGAGTGCTTACTGCATCAGAGAAGATGTATTCTGTCACTGAAAAAGAAGCTCTAGCATATTTCTGGGTGGTGAAGCACTTCAGGACTTACGTGTGGGGCAGAACATTCACTATGGTTAGGCCATAAACCCTTATCTGCCTAATTTACTATACGGGGATCAAGTCGAGCAACCCCAAGAATAACGAAATGGATCACCAGACTTATAGAACTTGGGTTTTCAGGAGGAATATCTTCCAGGTCCTTGGAATACAACTGCAGATTGTTTATCTTGACTTCCAGGCCAAGAGGAGATCCCAGAAGATGAGGATAAAGAAGTAGTAATTGGGCAAATAGCTTTATCCACTCATGGAGTGATCACGACTTCTGAATGGAAAGCGACCCTCAGTGCTGATCAAGTGCTTACAGAATTTAAATCTAACTTAACTAATGGATGGCCAATGCAAAAACAAGGTACCCGAACATCTTCAACCATACATGCACGTAGGGAGTGATCTACCTCAGCTGAGCTAGTACCATAAAATTGCCTGGACCTCTACAAATTCTTCAGTCAACTTTATGTTTGATGTATAATGTTTCCAAATAGGTAGGGGTGTGTGATTTGATTTGACCTCAAATCGATTTGGGTTGAATAGGGGTTAATTTATAGATTCTACCTCAAATCGAATCACTCTCAAAAAAGAGGGCCTGATTTAGGTTTGAAGAGAATCACCCCCAATTCAACCCAAATCAATTTAGGAGATTCAAAAGCCATTTTGAGGCCCATTTTGCAGAAAAAATGGGCCTCAAAATGGTACTTTTTCCCTGTGGAGAGCTGGTCTACCAATTGGGGTCTGTGGGTAGACCACCCCCCTGCTCTGGACTTAGCACGCCAGCCCACCATGGGGGGCTAGTCTACCCACTGACCCCAATTGGTAGACCAGCTGGTCTACCAATTGAGATTAGTGGGTAGAGCTGCCCTCTGCTATGGATTTAGTGCATCAGCCCACCTCGGAGGACTGGTCTACTTGGGCCAGTCCTCCGAGGTGGGCTGATACGTTAAGTCTGGAGCGGAAGGTTGGTCTACCTGCTGTCTGACCGCAACTGGTAGACCAGCTCTTCCTGGGGGGAAAGCACCATTTTGAGATCCCCCCCTCGCAAAACAGGCATCAAAATGGCACTCAAATCACCCTAATCAATTCAGGTGATTTGAGGGTAATTTGTTGAGGCAGCTGGCCAAGCTGGCTGTTTTCGATGAATCAGTTCAAGGGCTCTGCTATTTGATTTGACCTTGAATCAAATTGCAGAATTTGATTCGTGCACACCCCTACAAACAGCAAACATTTCCAATAATTTAAATGGAAAGCCTGTACTGAATATAAAATCTTCTCAACTCTATCAAAAGGAGAAATCTGAAGGGCATAATAGAAGAAAATGACTAAAATGAAGTTTCACATAATTTCAATTATACACTAGACCTTTTACATTTATGATAAAGACCACATCATCTCATAAACCAAATATTCATCTGCACTCCGCTTTCCATTTAAATGAACTAACTTGATGTACCCTAAAAGAACACATTTATTATAATACTGTGTGCTAAACTCTAAAATCTTATTGGAATCTAATTATTGTTAGACAAGATTTCATTCCCCTTTCCTACCATTTATGTGTCTAGTTTAATAACCTGAATAATTGTGTAGCTTTGACCATTTTTTTCCACTGGGCTACTTTGTGATTGCTTTTGTCTCCATATGTAGGTAAAGGTTAATAACTGAAAAAGTATATTAATTAAAAATAAATCTTGGGGATGATTTCCCAGTGCATAAATGGCAGCTTCACATCCAGATCAAAGTAGCTTGCAATTGGTACTTGATGATTAAATTCCCATTTCAGAGAGACAAAAAGAAAACTATGCCACCTTGACCTTTGGAGAGTTGGGGCAAATAAAGTTTTAATTTTCAAAAGATGACTCGATCTTTTACTGCAGAGGATCCCAATCTTGGGTTCCTGTTGTGGTGGAACTCTGTCCGAGTTACGGCAAGTCTGCTGGACCTAGTAAAATGGCCAGTACACTGCCTCTAAGCAGAGAAGCGGTATGCTGACCATTTAACTGGGTGAAATAGAAGCAGCTTCTCTTTTGCCTGGCAGAATGTCAGAAAATGGTTGGATTTCTGTTCCCATACAACCCAAGGTGACAGTTTGTTCAGGAGGTCACATTGGTTCCACCCAACAATTGGGTCTTTTGGGTCAGGTCAGATTGGATCTGACAATATCCTGAATGCAATGGCCTAAGAAATGCACACTTGTGTCTCTGGTGAGATTGAAATGACGGCTCATGTACTTTTGTATTGTTAGTACTACTGTGACTCTTGGCTTAAGCTTATCTCGCCATATATTAGCTCATATCCAGGATGTTTTGTTTTTTTAAAAAAATCTAAACCTTCTTTTGACAGATCAGAATGATTTTAGATCCTATAATGTATCCAAGTTTTGCTTAATAGTTAACAAAATTGGTTTAGAGTTTAGTAAGAAATAAACCTTTTAACGCCTGTATGTATGTATGTTGCACCCACTGCTTGGATATGATTTTGTCATACATAGTATAGAATACAAAATGGTATGAGATTTAACATCGTTCTGTATCGGGCACATAATTTTGATATCTTGCCACCTTTATACTCAGTATCATTCTGACCTTAGTGTTGATTAATATTATATTGTTTCTGCTCATAGTCTTAACTTTTAGCTTGCTCTACTCACTGTATTATGTTTTAGGTGTTTTAGGTAATTTTATAGAGATCACCTATTACCTTGTAGGAGTAGATTGTCTTAATAGTTTCTTGTCTATTTTGCTGTTATGCTGGTCATAGACCAAAATAAAGACTTGACTTGACACTTGTGCATCTCTCTTGTCACGTCTAGTTTGGCCCTCAGCTATCACCATTTGGGACACTCTCTCTCCACTGAACACAGGATTTTAAAGAACACAACAAGAGTAGAGACTTGCCTCTAATACTAGAGACTTCAATGCAAGCGGGGAAATGCTCTCCTCTTCTAGCATTGTTGTCTCTTTGTTAAGTTGTGGGAAAACTTTATAAGAAATTCTTAATTGTCTGGCAAGCAAATGATATTCAACCATTTCTATGGGGTTGTTTTTTTTAATATTGTTTAGTTTACCTGCTTAACCTTTTTCTGTCTCACAGACAATCAGGTTTGAACCTGATTATAACTCTAAGCTACAATTCTAAGTGGTATCAGTCTATGGTATCTAAAAATATTTGCCAAAAACATGTCAGGACTCCCCTATAGTACAAATTGCCCATAAATTCTATGCTTACACAACATTAATGACTTCATCATAAAAGCATGTGTTAATGATCAAGCAAGTGGAAACGTTCAGTAAATACACGGAATGTTTTACATTGTTATCAGTGGGTGTTCCTTCTGTCTCTTCAACAAGTGTCCCAAGATTAATGTAAGGGCAAGAAGACTCAGACAAATTAAAACTCTGCAAGTTATTTACTGACCATAAAAAGCTGACACTCCATTTTCCACTCTCCAAATTCCATTCATAAAGCAATTCCATGGAACAATCCAGTCTTTCTAATCTACCCCCACAAAGCCACTCATATTACATATATTAATTTGAATTACCTGTTTAATTGATAAAAATTAAAGTGATTTACTTACAGCGTGGGACTGCTCCATACAAATAGGACAAATGTCTTTGTGAATTACATATAGGAACATAGGAAGCTGCCATATACTGAGTCAGACCATAGGTCCCTCTAGCTCAGTAGCCACTAGCTCTGCTACCCAGAGTAGCAGCGGCTTCTCCAAGGTTGCAGGCAGGAATCTCTCTCAGCCCTGTCTTGTAGATGCCAGGGAGGGAACTTGGAACCTTCTGCTCTTCCCAGAGCGGCTCCATCCCCTGAGGGGAATATCTTACAGTGCTCACACATCTAGTCTCCCCATTCATATGCAACCAGGGTGGGCCCTTTTTAGCTAAGGGGACAAGGCATGCTTGCTACCCAAGACCAGCTCCTCTAAACAATCTGATGTTTGCACACAATAAAGTAGGACTTCCACAAAGCATGTAAATAATATATACATATAATTTATTGCATATTTTGAAGAAATGGTTCGTTGACTGGTTGGTTTGTCCAAAATCAAGTCATGCTTCCTGATGACCTACAAATTTTGCATGGACAAACTTGCCACTGAAATTTGCTGAATGCACTACTTTTTACACCAGAATATGCTCAGTGAAAATTTAAATATACAGGTGAAACTCGGAAAATTAGAATATCGTGCAAAAGTCCATTAATTTCAGTAATGCAAATTAAAAGGTGAAACTGATATATGAGACAGATGCATTACATGCAAAGCGAGATAAGTCAAGCCTTAATTTGTTATAATTGTGATGATCATGGCATACAGCTCATGAAAACCCCAAATCCACAATCTCAGAAAATTAGAATATTACATGGAACCAAGAAGACAAGGATTGAAGAATAGAACAATTGATTTGCACATCCCTACATTGTACACTTTTGGTCCACATAGAACCCCAGGGATATCTGGCATGAACTAATACCTACAGATGAATTGAGAACTGATAGAGAACTGGTATCAGAACCAAACTGATGTTAATGATGTCAGTGCCACTGTTGGCCATTGTGTCTTCCTTTTTAAAACTATAGATAGCAATCATGGGTGCCCTGTTCATGACTGGAACAACCATTATTCTGTGGCATGGGTTCACCATGCCACAGTCCTATCAAAAAATGCCCACTAGCACCTGCTATTTGCTTTGGGAGGGACAGAGCTTTCCTCCTGAGACAAATTGCAGCTGCAGGGGTAATATTTTCATTGAGACCACAACAAAATAAAATCCTCCTCCTCTTGCTTGCTGAAATCCAGATCCTGACCAGACCCTCCTGAGATTGTTATATATAGAACACATAAGGGCCAATTAAGTGGTTCATTTCTTGTCTAGTTTGGCCTTTAGAGGGATTTCTTTCTGGCACCCCCATCTTAAACACACTTTGAAGTAAGTATGATTAATTTCAGTGGAAACTTATCAGTCATACCAGTAAAAGCCATTTTTACTCCTCAGTTCTAGACACACTTACTTTCCAGTGAATAAATGGTGGTTCTTTCCAGATAAATGTTTCAGTATTGGAATGAATTGTTACACATTATGGCAGGAATCCTTTGAGTATTATCCTTGCACAAATCTCCAGTTAAAAATAGGTGGTGCACAAGAAAACTAACTTGATAGACTGACCCACAGGTTTTTAACCAATAATGCGGAATATACTTTGATATATTAGTCAACTACAGTGTTAAGTGATAAATTGTAATATGTTGTTTATGTGTTTAAAGTAAGAAAATGCTGCTTTACAATAAATGGGAACTCTAGAAGTTAATGGCCTGTTAACAGTTAATGGCAAGGAAAGTATCCCTGCATCACTTCCCTGTGTACACAAGTTAGACTTGCACATCCCAGATGCCGACCCCATTTTGTTAACTTTGACTAATACTTTGTCAACAGCTAATTGCATCTTGTCCTCCTTTTAAATTGAATTTCATCCACTCACAGAGCCATTTCCAAGGTTCTAACAGAAGAGAGAAATGTTAACACAATAATCTACAAATGTACAAACCTGCAATCATGTGTACATCCAATTACTTGGCTGACGTATTTTATATTTTATCATCTTGGTGTATCACCATATGCAGTAAAACACATTATGCAGGGGAGACTAAGGGGTAGAGTTATACAGCCTTTTATCTAATTTTTATTCTGCTAATGCTTTATTCTGAGGCAAAGCAAATAATCACATTTGAGTCTTCCAAGAACATCTAGCTGAGCTTTAAAATGTCTAATACTAATAATGAATTGCATATTTTTAAGAGCTTAATCTAATTTGCTCCAACAATTCTCTCATAATTATTCTGTGCAAATTTTGACAAACAAATATTCTATGGATATTCTCTGGGTGCAGTAGTATCCAGTTATTTGCTCTCAGTGAGCCCCACTGTTAACTGTGTAAAATCATTATGCATCGAGTACGCTGATAGGAAAGTTCAAGAAATTAAATATATTGTCCAGCTACATGTCCCTGTCCCCTTTACCAAGCTTGGATAGGCTTACTGGGTCTGGCCTCAGAGCAGACGGGAGGAGGTTGAGCATCATCCTGTGCCTCCTCCGTCCCAGGCTGCTTGCTCCTTGTGTCTGCCCTTCTCCGGGGGCCCCTGACACTTTCCACCAGCCAGCCTCTCATCCCCGGCCAGCTCCTTATATGCCTCCTCACAGGTTATGCATCTCCCTCCCCCAATTACGGGGCCAATGCCCCTCTTTATTCCCTGTAATTGTCTGCCCTTTACAGCTGCTGCCAATGTCTCTCCCCCTTCTCTCTCGTCCTGCTCAGACCCCCTCCCTTTGAGAAGCGTGCTGCTGATGTTATCCTTGCGCGCCTCCCCTTCGGCTCTTTCAGGCTGAGTCCCTGCCTGTTGGCAGTCTTTCCTCCGCTTCTCCCCAGCTGCCACCCATCCCTGTCCCTGTCCCTGGGCCCCCTCACCACTCAGTCCTTGTGGGTAAGGAAGCTGGCCACGCCAGACACATATCTAATACATACTTTTAATTAATGTGCTTGTAAAAGGGAAGTAAAAGAGCAGTTTGGAATTCAAACATTCTTTTTATTTATAATATTCTTTTTAATAACCCTTCTAACTTGGCAAAGAGGCACCTTTTAATGTCTTTTAAATCTCTTTATTTAGCAGGGGGAGAGTAACTGGCCCTATCCACCCCCAGCAGAGTACCTCCAGTGACTGTTGCTGATGTCTGTCTTGTGTTTCTTTTTAGATTGTGAGCCCTTTGGGGACAGGGAGCCATCTTACTTACTTACTTACTTACTTACTTACTTACTTATTTATTATTTCCTTGTGGATACCACCCTGAGCCATTTTTGGAAGAGCAGTGTAGAAATCGAATGAATGAATGAATGAATACCATACAGTATATGGTAAGTTTGAATCACAGTAAATTTGAATCTGAGAGAGATCTTCTGATTCTTGAGTGCATGATGTTGTTTGTGAATTATTGATCTGATTACTGAGCATTAAATATCTGTTGAGAACAATAACAACATGATTATTATCGTCAGCATTTTTTCAAACAACATAGGAACATAGGAACATAGGAAACTGCCATATACTGAGTCAGACATTTGGTCTATCTAGCTCAGTATTGTCTTCACAGACTGGCAGCGGCTTCTCCAAGGTTGCAGGCAGGAATCTCTCTCAGCCCTATCTTGGAGAAGCCAGGGAGGGAACTTGAAACCTTCTGCTCTTCCCAGAGCAGCTTCATCCCCTGAGGGGAATATCTTGCAGTGCTCACACATCAAGTCTCCCATTCATATGCAGCCAAGGCAGACCCTCCTTAGCTATGGGGACAAGTCATGCCTGCTACCACAAGACCAGCTCTCCTCTCAACAACAACACACCATTAAAAAAACCTTTCACTGAGCATATACTATACCACTGTTAAAAGTAGTGCATTCAGCTAATTTCAGTGGCAGGATTGTGTATGCAAAACTTGGTATCTGTAGCTCATTGGGAAGTATGACTTTGTTTTACACAAACCAACCAACCAAAAGGCAAAAATTTCAAAATATATAATAGATATGTGTTTCGATAGTCAATGGTGTTTGATTCCAATATTTGATATCAGCCAGTTCATATCTGAAAGTACTTGATAATCATCATGCACGCAATCGTATTAATTATTTGACAACCTTTTCATGTTATACATAGTGGTTTTCAAACGTTCACCTTCACATGCCATATTGACTTAAATAATGTATCGTATCGTATATAATGTATTATATAATAATTTTTCTGACTGGTGTGTGAGACCATTGTCATAGATCTGCTATCATATACTGTTCTTTCTTATTATATCAACTCACCATTGTTCTCTCCTGAGCTCTCCTTCTAAAGATGTGATCCATGGAAGCAATAAATCTGTTTCTCTTTAAGATGCCACAGATGATGTTAGTGTGTTTGCTGTATTACAGGGCCAAACAGCACAACATTAAACCTGTCCAGGAGAGAATCTACAATTGAGTGCCTGTGAACTTTGCACATGGGCTTCTGGGAGTGGGGAGTCACCACACTCACTCACTGCAGTCCTCTATCACTGGCCTCTGTGGCCCCCACTTCATTGCTGCCATCACTGTTGGTTGCCCCCTGCTCAGGGGCGTAACTATAATAGGGCAAGGGGAGACAGTTGTCTGGGGGCCCACTGCCTTGGGGGGCCCCCCAGAGGCAAGTCACATGACTGACTCCCCCAGCCGCGCACCTGCCCGGGCTTCCTTCAGTTTTATTCATCCTTCGAAATGGATGTGAGTGTTAAGACCTGGAGCTACCAGAACAGCATGTCTTTCTCTAGTACCATTCAATGACTTGCATCGTCCACAATTTACAAAACTTTTGAGCTGAGCTTCAGTGGGGTGGGGGGCCCATTTTAAAATCTTGTCTCTGGGCCCACTCCAACCTTGCTACGCCCCTGCCCCTGCTCACTTGCTGCTGGCCTCCGCAGCCCCTGCTCAGTTGCCAATTGCCTTCCACTATACCACTGCAATGCAGTACAATGTTACCACCCAGCACCAGGGCTGCTGATGGGTGAGTTGCAGTGGTGACAGGCTGCCCAAAAATTGAGACACAGACCACCACAACATCGCTACACTAGTGAACCTGTCTTTACAATATGAGCTTAAACATGAGAGTAGACCAGAAGTGGTGCTTTTATCTTTAAAAAGTAAATGTGTCGGATCCTCCAGTCCATTCTGGGAGGGAGGCATGTGGTGAGCAGAAGGGTTAGCACTTTCCTTCTGTGCCATTTCCCCCCTAAAAATTGTTGGAAATTCTCTGTGGTGAGAGAATCCCTTTCTCATTATAGCAGAGTGCACAGAGGCACAACACAGCGGATTTAGTTAGGCATGCGTGTATGCTGAGAGTAAAGTAATTTGGAGCCAATTCATAGTTTCAAATCAATATATAAGGCATTTGTTAAGGAACTCCATTCTAGATAGGAAAGTGAGGTGTTAGGATCTCTAATCTATCTATCTAGCTGGATGCAGATGGATTCTGCATCTTCTCTGTACACATGGTGCAGGGAGAGAAGCTTGCCATGTTGCAAGGTAGAAGGGCAGGTAGGGAAGACAGAGAGAGAGGAATTAAGTTAGTCCCTGAGATTAGCAATCTACATATCCAAAGGGATAGTGTCAGAGCAGTGGAGAAGGGATGACCAATGTCTTGACCCTCTAGCCCTCTGACTCACTAGTCTGTCCTCCACTGTCTGAGACGAGACAGCGCAAAGTCCTTAACTTCCAACAAAAATTGCTTTCCTTGAAGGTTCTTTGAACCCGTTATCTCAATGGCTGTCTCACCCCTGAGATGTTGTTCAGGCTCTGAGTGTGCTGTTTCAGGAGACTCTAACTCCAGGGCTCTTTTAGGCTCTAGCTTATTGTTGAGGCCCAGGCCTGGGTCTAATGCTGGTGCTGCCCCTCTAAGGGCCTGATTCCAGGTCACTCTTCCAGGCAGGAGTCACGACAGTCTAGGCCATGACGGTGGTGATTTGATCATGCTATATGATGATTTATGTGCAATTTGCATGTATATTACATATGGAATACTACTAACATAGGAAATTAGTCATGTTTGAAGTGGCCATCTTGTTACTGGAATGATATACTCCAAGAACCTGAATCCAGCCTAGATCATTAGCATAGATCTGATTCATGTTCCTATCCCTGCCTGAGTACCATCAGAAGTTGTGTGGAGAAGGACCTTTTCAGTTGTGGCTGCGTTCTTCTATCACTTCCTCCCAAATGAGACTCAGTATCCACTTCTAAATTTTTTTACATGCATTTCTTCACCCCATTTTAAATGAAGTAAAAGTTATCTGGAATTGTGTTTTAATGGTTTGGGGCTGATATAATTTTGGGATGGAAAGGCATGAGAATTCTGTAATCAGAACTCCAGAGACAAGAAAGGAGGAGGGGGTGGGATTAAACAGCTTTTCTGAAGGCATATGTCATATCTTTTAAACTCATAGCCTGATGGGAAGTGATTGGACATTGCATATGCTCTCTATAACGTCTGATTGTTTATAATATTGTATGCTTACTTCATCATTAAGCATGTTTTGAAATAAAATAAATTTCACATGTAATCAGTGTACACATATTTTTGCATGTTTAGAATTTATATCTATTTCCAGAAATGAGAAAATGTCCAATCTTATGGTGTTGCAAGTTTATTTTATAGATTATAGATTGAAAATGTTTTTGGCCAGGGGCATAACAAGGTTGGCTTGGGCCCAGAGACAAGTTTTTAAAATGGGCTCCCACCACCACCCGTCACCGCCTTCCTCTCCTGGCCCAATGTAGACTCTGCTAACTATCCCAACTAGTTAAAAGGTGTAAATTACAGCACAGCAGAACCAAATTTATTGACTGCCTGACTCCCTTAGACTTGAGGCAGTTTACATAATTAAAACAACAACAGTGGGGTGGGGTGGGGGAAAACACACACACACACACACACACATCCCCCAAAGCCTGGCAGAATAGAGAAGTTTTCAGAAGTTTCTTAAAGGACAGAAAGGAGGGGCATGAGATATCTCAGGAGGAAAGGTATCTCAAATAAATGTGAGGCTGGATAGGATGGGATACAGAATGGGCAGAACAGGGGCATAACTATAATAGGGCAAGGGGAGACAGTTGTCTGGGGGGCCCCTGCATTGGGGGGGGCAGAGGCAAGTCACATGACTGACCCCCAGCCACGGCCACGCCCGGGCTTCCTTCAGATGTATTCATCCTCCAAAACTGATGTGAGTGTTAAGACCTGGAGCTACCAGAACAGCATGTCTTTCTCTAGTACTATTAAATGACTTGCATCGTCCACAATTTACAAAAGCGCTCTCTCTCTCTCTCTCTCTCTCTCTCTCTCTCTCTCTCTCTAATTTTACTATGCTTTTTGTTACCACTATTCAGCTTCATTTAAGATTTCTTTACTTTATACTTTATGAGCTGAGCTTCAGTGAGGGGAGGGGGGCATTTTAAAATCTTGTCTCTGGGCCCAATACAACCTTGCTACGCCCTTTGGGGCAGAAAGCAGATTATAATAATGCAGGAAATGAAATGTCCATGAATGGAACCTTGCAACTACTGACCTTTCTCCAATTTGGGAGAGCTAGGAAGAGAGGCTTCTTCTCCTTCATCATGTATAATTTTAAAAGACCTATAGGATCTCATGTGCCAAGGAGAAGTCTGTAGTGTTTGAATGATTTCTCCACTCTCTTACCTAACTTTGCATGTTAAGTGATTAAGAGTCAAAGAACAGCCTTGGATGTTAAAAGGCGCTTGATAAATGGAGCCCAGGAACTGTGAAAAGCGCATACTTGTCACTCTTCCCCTGTGTGTGCCTCCCCACTTCTGTTTTCCTAACGGGGGAAGGGGAAGCGGAGCATCGCAATTAAAAATGAATAAAGGCCCTTTGCGACGCTCTGCTTCCTTCCCCCCCGCCGCCCGCCAGTTAGGGGAACAGAAGCGAAACCTAGGCGGGCGGGCGGCGGAGAGCAGGCGGCCATAATGCCCCAAATAATGAATCAATATGCCCACTCCTACTGCCAGATATGCAGCGGGCAGTCCGGCGGGGGGAAGTGGGCCATAATGCCCCAAAATGAATCAATGCCAACATGAGCAACGGCGCGAGCAGCACTCTAAAGCTAACCTGAGGGGTCTGAGTCCTGCCGTAGCTCCTCCATCTCCATAACAGAAGAACTGAATTTTTTAGAGGTGGCTAGCCTTGTGGCTGGAGAGGCTACAATTGACCTCCTCTTCCTTGCTCTCGGTGGCGTGCGTCGGCATCCAGGAAGCCGAGCCGACCCACCCAATCATGTGCCTGCCTTTCCTTTCTTTATCATGTGGGGTGCCGCCAGTCAATGGATGGGGAAGGAGGAGGAGCTGACAAGGGGAAAGGGTGGGGAGGAGGGAGGGAGGGCAAGGAACTACGGCGCACTCGCACAAACATGGAGGAATTTTTTTTAAAAAAATAAAATAATTCAAATTGAAGGAGTTGCGGCACGGCAGGCACTGGGTGGGGGGAGGCACATGTCTCTGGAGGGCGCCCCCAGAGGCCAGGGCCCCTAGACAGCTGCCTACCCTTGCCTGATCATAGTTACACCCCTGTTTTTGGCATTGATTGGTTTCCAATAAAAATAGTAGAATCAGACACAATTCAAGATATTCTGCGATCTTTTTTTTTTTTAACCCTCAATCTACAATTTCTATAATTATGTCTATAGGCCATGATCCAAAGAAGCATGATCCAATAATAACTGTTAAAACATCCCACCCTCCAGCCCCGCCAAATCTTCCATTCAAAACCATCGTTATAATTAAAAATACAGTCTCCTAAATTTCTTCTGATGTATTGCCTCCATCTGGGAAATATTTCTGCCTGAAAACACTGGAGAGTTGGACTTGAAATCTGCTGCTGCCAATTAGAATTGAATCTGGATGGCTCAGCCAATGTAAAATGGTTCCTAGATGTGTACAGGACTGGATCTTTGTTACTGCTTCCATGTCTACAAAACCTGCATCCATTTCTCCAGACTTCTGTTACCTTTAAGAAAGGATTCTGAGGAGACTGATTAAGTCTTTGAGAATGCAATATAATGGGTCATTTTAAACAGCAGACAAGAAATAAGTGCTAAAGTTAATTTGCAAAATACGAAACCTAACAGCTGCTCTGATAACTCATTTTCTAGCTTGTACAGGGGCACACAAAATTTTGAGTGTTGTCAAGTGTTTAACCAGCCCTGTGTAAGTGTAACAGCACGATGCCAGCTGTTAGAAATGTTTGGCTATGGTGCAAGTCTGATCTGGCAAGTCAACATTGGCAGCTGACAACGATGTAAAATGACAGTTATGTGAAAAAGAGAATGACAACCATATGGCGCCAGTATTATGCTAATACTTTAGGTCTCAGGCATTATTTGGTTAGGCTTAATTTGAATGCTCCACATTTACAGACAATTTAATTATTGTGCAATTTTATACCCAATTAAGTTTGATCTTCCATATTGTAATAACTGTAGGCTTTCTGTTTAGTAGAAATGGATACTGAACAAAGCCATATCAGTGTATGAGACATAAGAATAGGCTTGTGGCCTAGCAATGCTATCAGTTTTCTAACCTGCATCTTTTATTTGCATTTCCCTTAATATCAAAGGTTGTTTGTGTGTGTTTTTAATGTGAGATCTTTTTCACTGTTGTGCCTCTAAGCAGCTCATCTGAATGGGCCATAATTACTGTTTCAGACATGGAAGATACATCTTATACGGTCCCTTCAAAGGCAGGCAATAAGTATTTGCTAATATTGCTAAACACTGAACCATAATAAATTTCCTCTTTGTGTGAATGTGTGCTATTGTTTTTAGGAAATGTGTTATGGTTCACAGGCGTGGATTAATTCATAGGCAAGATAGGTTATTTGTTATGGTTTACAGGGGTGGATTAATGCATAGGCAATATAGGCTGTGGCGGCAAATTATGAGGGGTGGCAAATCCCGGGGGATGAGGAAAAGTTAAATATCTTTTTAATACCTTTTAAAACCACCACTGTGTGGTGGAGAGAGCTCCCAGGGGGTCCGCCTGCCTCCCAAATCATGTCAGGCTGGGCCTTCTGTGTGGTGGAGACAGCAGGGAGAGCTCCTCCCACAGGCCCACCTTCCTCCCAAATGACAGTTTGGGCTGTATTTGGCCCATTTTGGGCCTCTGCACATGTGTGCAGAGGCCCAAAATGGGCTGAAAACAGCCCAACCTGTCATTTGGGAGGCAGGCGGGCTCGTGGGACTGGGAGCACTCCCTGCCATCTCTGCTGCCGTCCTGCCACACGTGTGTGAAGACAGCCTGGCCTGTCATGATTTGGGAGGCAGGTGGGCCCACTAAGAGTTCTCACTGCTGGCCCTGCTGCCGTGCAGCAGCGATTTAAAAAGGTATTAAAAACAAATTTAACTCCATCTTGCCCTTTACTTGTAAAGGGGAGCCCTTGCTGGTGGTCGGGGGGTGGGGGTGGAGACAACAAATATTTGGTTGCCTACAGGTGGCGAAAAACTTAATTCACCCCTGATGGTTCAATGCTGTTTTTATATAATTGAAAACCCATTTTGTTCTAAATACTGCTTCTAAAAGAGTTTCTCCTTATGGTTGTGTACTTACAATCACAAGGATTCTGGTTAAAGATTTAGGGATTGCTAACCCTGCAGGGATTGAACCATGCAGAGCTGATTGTGAGAATGCAGAATTTCAGGGCAATCCTGGTCAAACACCACAAGCTCTCTGGTTAAATAGCATTTAACTAGGATAGATAACTAGAATTGAATCCCAGTTATCTATCCTGGTGAAATGACATTTAATCACAGTGGTTTGACCAGGATTGCCTGGAAAGTCTGGGCTCTCACAATCAGCTTTGCAGGGTTCAGCAATCCTGGTTAACTTTTTAACCAGAATCCTTGTGATTGTAAGAATGCAGCCATAAGAAGAAACTGTTTTAGAAGCAATTTTTAGAAAAAAATGGGTTTTCAATTTTAATCCTGATTAACTCTTTAACTATGATTGCAGTGATTGTGTGAGTACAGTCTATTTAGTACATTCCTATATGGGACAATTATAGGTGGACCTTGTTATTCGACGGGGCGGGGGGAGATTCCATTCCCGCTAATTTTCGCAGATAACGAAACTGCAGATAACAAGACATTAATTCAATGGCAATTGCAGGGCTGGAGGCTAAAAAATGGGTAAAAGCAGATAAAAATGCATAAATCAGAGGGAAAAGGAGCTATACTGTGCTTTCCAGGTCTCCAGTTGTCCAGCAATGCCCCCTCAAATGCCAATTTTTGTCAATTTTCTGTGAAAAAGCATGGGAATTTTCTTTTACACAAATGAGCCACAAAATGGCTCCGTTTAACAAAAACGGTGACCAGAAATGACTTCAGAGGTCATTTCCGGACACCTAGAACCTGTGGATTTTAACCATTTATGTACTTGCATATACTGAGGTCAGGTGCATATAGCAATAGCAACAGCAATAGCACTTACATTTATATACCGCTCTATAGCCGGAGCTCTCTAAGCGGTTTACAATGATTTCGCATATTGCCCCCAGCATTCTGGGTACTCATTTTACCGACCTCGGAAGGATGGAAGGCTGAGTCAACCTTGAGCCCCTGGACAGGATCGAACTTGTAACCTTCTGGTTACAGGGCGGCAGTTTTACCACTGCGCCACCAGGGGCATATGACCCGACCATGGATATGCAAAACCACAGGTGCCAAGGCTGTGGATGACGTCCACTTCTACAGTGTGAATAATATGTACTTTAAAGGCTCCAATTCACAAACCATTTATCACAGGTCAGTTAAAAAAAAAAGATTGTGGAAAGAAGTTCCACATAGACATAGCACAGTACAATGCAATTCATTACATTATATCAGCATGAACAACAGTCATGTGGTCTTATGACATTGGAGCCATCTGCAGCCCAGCCATTCAGAGGGTGGCACAGGAGGGCCTTTTTAAGGTTACTGTTCTATGAACTGACATTCACCTACATCCTTCTTAGCTAATGGGAACTATGAGTCTGTAAAGCAACATATCCAGGGCAATAGCCTTGAGATTTATGTTGAACATAGGAAGCTGCCTTAGTCAGACCATTGGTCCATCTAGCTCAGTAGGCCTATTCAGACATTTGATGTAGATGTCTGTACACATATACAGTTTTTTTTGTGAATGACTGAACCTGTGTTCATTTAAAGAGTGGACCTGGGTAGAGGCCCATCTAATGCATGGTATAGACAGGAAGTGTATCTATGCTCAGCATGAATAGCTGTACCTGAGTAAAGATCTTTACATGGTGAAGTGCCCATGGAGTGCACATGGTACACTCATTGTACGAGTGTTAAACATCATGTGTGAATAGGCTAGTGTTGTCAACATTGGCAATACTGGCAGCAGCTCTCCTATGTTTAAGGCAGAGATGTTTCCTAATCCTACCCAGAGATGCCAGGGATTGAACCTGGGACCCTTTTCCTTCCAGTCTCTTTTATCTCTCAGCCCAACCATATGAACTAGCATGTTTTTAAAAAAATGTTTATTCTTGACACTATATTCATTTTATATACTGGCAATTCCCGTTTCACTTTAGAACACTTCAGATCTGGTTAGTGCCATCTGGTTACTAATCTAAACTGGAATGGGCAGCTGATGGCATTTCTGATTCCTTGGCAACAGAGGCATAGCAAGGTTGGAGTGAGCCCTGGGCTAAAGAGTGAAGATGGGCCCCTGGGGCCCCCTGCCCCTCCTTCATCCTCTAACCCCTCCCCCCCACATACATACTATGTCTTTGCTTCAGAAGAGCTGTAAGGACATGGTGAAAACATTCTTGGCACACCCTTTCTCTCATTCATATGCAAATGAAATCACACACACTGTGCAAATAAAATCACACTCTCCACATGGATGCACTTTCACACACACCCATGCACAATGCCCCTTTGCTTGGCTCAGAAACATTTTAAAAACTTATATATCTAGTACAATCAGCTCATCTATTCATACAACATCTGTGACACTGCTGTCTATCTTATTCATCTGTTCAGGCTCTCTCTCTCTCTCTCCAGATTTTGCCTCCGGATTTAGGAGTAAACTGAACCCAATTGCTAAGGAACGTTTGGGGTGGGGATCAGAGAAAATGGATCTTATGAAAATGAGTATGGTATTATCGTTTTTCCCTTTTCTTTTTAGCGAGGGCAGGGTTCAAATAGGGTCCCTACACTCTTTTAATTTAAAATTGTTTCAGCTCTGTCTCAGCTTTGGGAGGAAAGGGCAGTATCCTTTCCTCCTCCTCTCCTCATGACTGCCTGGCGGATGCTCAGCTGATGTTCCCCTCCTTGGTTAGACCATCAGTCAGGATGAGGGAAGAATGGGTTGAACCTGAGCACTGGCCAGCCAGTCAGGAAGAGAGGGGGACATTGCCTGGCACTCTTCCCCTCTCACCTCCTGGAGAGGACTCACTTGCAGCCGAGATAACTCCTCCAATCAGGAGCAAATGTGCAAATTAGCTTGGAGGCCTTTCCTTATTCCTGCCTCCCTCTCAAAGGGTTTAATCCCTCATAATCCTTCACATAACCCTCTTTCCAAAGTACAGCTATGTCCTTATCTCTGCAGGGTTGAAGGATGATATAACTTCCAGGAACGCAGCTGTCTGGGCAGCCAGTGCATTCCTTCTTGGTGTCCTCCTGGCTGAAAAGTCATGTGTGGTGGGGGAAGCACAGCCTTGGTTAGTTACAGCACCTGTCAGCATGGCTATAACATAATGAATTATTCAATGTCCTAACCTGTAGAGGCAAGGAGAATTGGAGACTGAATGCATAACGGGAGACAGATTGCCGCAGGGATGTAAAGATCTGATGGTACAAAAAAAGGGAGGGGGGAGGCAGCTCTGTCCACGCAAAAACAATAACAACAACATTGGGTAAGCTGACAAATATTTTAGAAATCACTCTGGTTGGCAGAAAGCCATTTTGAGTTTTTAGCAGCAATGTGCTAAGGCAATTTAACTTGGGTGGCTCAATCTACTGTCAGGGCTGAATTTCAGATGAATACAATATGCAATATACTATGTAAGTTTCACACCCTTGGACCAACCCCACCAACCAATAATGGCAATGGAATTTTGGTTACTTAAAAGCTTGGATTTTTAACCACATTGTTTTACCTCAACCTCTAAGAAATCTCCCAGTATTCAACAAACTACTGAAATAATGTGTCAGAAAAGCAGAAAATACTGATGCATAACTGACAGTAGTAGTAGCAAATTTATTGCGGTCACAGACCAGATTAACAAACAATAACAATTAATAGCAAAATTTCAAAGTTTACAAAATCACAAACTGCTCAAATTATTAATACAGTCTTTACGGAGCTTCAGTGCCATGAAACAGAACTTTGCCACATTATCTGAAATTACAGGGAACTGATAGTGATGCAGAGGAAATCAGGGAAATCAGATAGGATCTGCTTGTCAAGATTCAGGATGGACTGGAATCCCAACATATATACATTCCAACAAATAGCTTATGAATATTGACAATTACGATTCCTTACTTCCTAGCATTGCAACAGCTGTCACAGCAGCACCCTTAGCAGCAAGCATAGCCATAAGCTCAACTATAGCAACTTCAGCCACATTTTGACTGAGTATACCTTGCAATGCAGATTGCAGAGCAGACCAGAGCAGTAATTGAAGCACAAGTTAGTCTCAAGGCCAAAGATAGAGCTCATCAAAGCAATCACCAAGAAATATAACAGAGAGTGAGAGAGAGCAGCCACTGTCCATTTTTTTGCCTCAACACTATCTCACAAACAAAACAACCCACAACTCAAGGAAAGCAGGCACCCAGGTTCTGCCTTTCTTAACCCAGCAAAACCAGATAGTTATAGAAGCAATAATAGCACAACATACTATACTCAGTGCTGAGAAAAGAAAACCACAATACTAAACCTCCCTTCCTCCTCTTCAAGAGAGAAAGAAGGGCTCTCTCTGCCTGCCAGTCCATTTTAATACATTTTGAAATTCCCTCCTTTTGTGTTCCCCTTCTCTCCTCCCTCCCCCCAGCCAATGGAGGCCACAGTTGCCCATGACAACATTTGATTTGTATGATAACAAGCCAACAAAGAACCAAGGAGATTTCAATCCAGTCAGAAGCCAGTGCCAGAAAACCAATCAGCAAGGGGAAAACAGGCCTCCAAAATGGCACTCAAAATGGGGCTGAGTGGATTTTCAATCCCCTTCCTAATGATCCCTAGCATGGAATTGGCCTTTTCCACAGCTGCTGCACATTGAGTTGACATTTTCAACGAGCTGTCCACCACGACCCCAAGATCCCTCTCCTGGTCAGTCACTGACAGCTCAGATCCCATCAGCGTATATTTGAAGTTAGGGGTTTTCGTCCCAACGTGCATCACTTTACACTTGCCAACATTGAAGCGCATTTGCCATTTTGTCGCCCACTCCCCCAGTTTGGAGAGATTCTTTTGGAGCTCCTCACAATCTGTTTTGGATTTCACTAGCCGAAAGAATTTGGTATCATCTGCAAATTTGGCCACACCGCTGCTTACACCCAACTTCTAGATCATTTACCCTATTCTCTGTAGATGTACTTGGGTATCCTCACCCCCCCCCCACCATTCAGATATTATGGGATGCAGAGAGCACATCTCCTTCCACCAACTGCAGAGTGCAAGGAGATGTGCAAATCACCCAAGAGACATAATGTGGAAATGTCAACAATCAAATGTGGAAGTTACTGCACATGCAGCTCATGGACCTCTTCATCACATCCGAAATCACACTGAATTTCTCCTATGTATAATTACTCTGCCCTCTAACCACTCAAGTGCACAAGACCAATATAAGTTCTGCAACTTCTATCTGCTGAATCCCTGGCACTCCTTATCTACTGATTCTTATGCAAAAGAACTGACTTGTTGGCAGCAAACCAGAATGCAATGCCAGTGTAAGAACTGGTTACCCCGGGGCAGCCTTGGTACTCTGACCACAAATTGGGGCTTCTAGGCCGAGTCTAGGAGAGCCAGTGTGGTGCAGTGGTTAGGGTGTTGGACTGGGAGACCTGAGTTCAAATCCCTGTTTAGCCATGAAGCTCAGTGGGTGATTCTGGACCAGCCATGTATCTCTCAGCCTAACCTTGCTCACAAGGTGTTTGTGAGGATAAACATAACCATGTACACTGCTCTGGGCTCCTTGGAGGAAGACTGGGTTATAAATGCTAAATAAAATAAAATAAAAAATTGTGGCTGGGGATGATGAGAGTTGTAGTTCAGCAACAGCTGAAGGCTGCTTACCCTTGGGTTACCACATTCATGTTTTGTATGAGAAGATGCCCCAGTGCAGTTCTGATTGTGGAAATTCACAAACCACACTTATTCCAGAATAGACCCAATGATTTCAGTGAAACAACTCCAGCATAAGCTTTTGGGTTACAGCAGTAGATTTCGGTTCATTATGACTCCGGATTTAAAATTTAAAATTTCAACTACCATATGAATCCACTTCAGTGCTCTTTTTATATTCAGAACCATCTTTATTAGATTTGAAAATAAAGAACATTCTGATCTTTCTTTGATGCAGTGTGTGCATCAGCATGTTTTAACTTGCTCTTTCAATCTAATTGTCAATTACAGCAACTGGTGAGCAGCACGAATACCGTGGTAATGACTGCAATGCTATTTATAAACAGTTAAATGCAGAGAAGTGCAATTTGAATTCCAGCGTGAGCTATATGCAACCCTAGAGGTCCCCGATGCACAATTTGTGGGTTGCAAAACAAAAGTCATTATTCTTAGGCTGCTGTTCAGTTTGTCATGATAGAAGGAAATTGTATTGTGCCAAGTATACTCCAGGTTGGGTTCATTTACATGGCATCTTAAATCCTAGAATGCAAGAAGGTTTGGGGGAAAGCTGTAGTTCCACGGCAGAGCACGTGCTTTGAACACAGAAGGTCTCAGGTTCAATCCCCAGCATCTCCAGGTAGGGCTGGGTATGGCCCTTGACTGAAGCCCTAGAGAGCCAGTGTGAAAAATAGTGAGCTGGATAGACCAAGATTGATTCAATATAAGGTAACTTCATAGGATTTGATACGACCTTCTCTTATATGCATTTAGTAGCATTGGTATGTGAGTTACTGTATAGGATGCTTAAGTGTGACTGTCCAATCTAGGGGCTCTTTCCTTTGCTATCTGGGCCAATATCAAGGGAGAGGAGGAAAGAGGTGCCACACAAGTCCTATTCAGACATTATGTTGTACCTGTGTTCATATGTCTGTACACACACACACATGCAATTGTTGAATGACTGTACCTGCACTAATTTTAAAAGCGTATCAGGCTACAGGTCCCTGAAATGTATAGTACAGATAGGAAGTGTACTGCTGTACCTATGTTCATCCAACTTAACATGTGAATAACTGTGCCTGTGTACAGTTAGCCCTGCTAACTGAGCAAAGAGGCACCGTTTCAAGTGGTAATTCTCTTATATTTAGCAGGGGGAGAGCACCAGGCCCTATACAACCCCAGCACAGCATCCCTCCAGTGGCTGTTGCTGGCATGTTCCTTATGTTTCTTTTTAGATTGTGAGCCCTTTAGGGACAGGGGGCCATCTTATTTATATATTACTAGCTGGGCCAGGCACAGAGCATCTGCACCTCTAGTTTGCCTGCTGCCACTTTCTCCCCCCATCCCCCAACACCACTTTTTTGCCTGCCTGCTCGCCGCCTTCTTCCCCTGCCTGCCCCCCGCTGGCCATCTTCTTTGTCCACCACCCAGCCATCTTCTTCAGCCCCCCCCCCACCGTCCATCTTCTTCACCTGCCATCCTTCCCCCCACTCCCTCGCTGCCGCCTTCTTCTTCCTGCCCGCCTGCCCCCGCCACTGTTTCCTTTGGCTGGCCAGCTGCCACCATTCACTGCTGGTTTTTTTGCCTTCCGGCCGGCTGGCTACCACAAGCATTTTCTCCCCTGTCCCTGTCACTATCCGGGCAGCTGCTCGCGCACTCTTGCAAAAGCTGCCACGCATGGGATTAGTGATGGGTATGCCTTAGATAAATATATATAACGATTTATTTTCTATGTAAACTGCTTTGAGAACTTTCATTGAAGAGTGGTATATAAATATTTATACTACTACTACTACTACTAGTAGTAGTAGTAGTAGTAGAAGAAGAAGAAGATCTGAGCCAGTTTACACTGAATGAATGAATGAATGAATGAATCTTTATTACGGTCAATGACCCATAACAGGTTTACACTGTACAAAAAAGCCCTATTCCTACCCAGCAGCTCTATCTAGGTCTTTTATGCGGTAGGAGGAAAATCCCACCGATCCAGCTGCTGCTTTGTACATGATTACCGCCGGCGCCTTCGACCTCACTTTTAACTCATACATGAGCAGAAAATGGGAGTGCACATAACTATTGAACTTGAGTAGGAGGCGTCTCCTACCTAATTAATGGTAGTGAGAACAGGCCTAATGTCTGAATAGGGCTAGACTGTACGAGCATTGAGCATAACACAAGAATAGGGTGATACAAGAATGATCCATCAGTGACATTCCTCAGCAAGGGAATAGTTATAGATAATTACCTAACCTCAGATAATTGAGGCATAGTGCTTGGTGCTTGCTCTGTTCACCTGCCCAGTGGGGACAGAAAATCACTCTGCATACTCAGTGAGTCACTTCCTTTTACAAGATTAAGTACTGTTAAAGAAGCAGTAGTGAAGGACTGAGATGTAAAAATATGTGAACCGTCCTGGAAATATACTGAAATATTGTTATTATTTTGGCTTTCAGGATAAATGCCCTAAAATTAGTTTTAGGCAACAGCCTTCTGCTCCATTTAGACCAGGCCTGCTCAATGTAGCCCCCCCCCCCCAGCATTTTTTTGCTTAAGGTAAAGTGTGCCATCAAGTTGATTTCGACTCCTGGTGCCCACAGAACCCTGTGGTTTTCTTTGGTAGAATACAGGAGGGGTTTACCATTGTCTCCTCCCGTGCAGTCTGAGATGATGGCTTTCAGCATCTTCCTATATCGCTGCTGCTTGATATAGTACCAGCGGGGATTTGAACGGGCAACCTTCTGCTTGTTAGTCAAGCATTTCCCCGCTGCGTCACTTACAACTCCCATAATCCCTTCCACAGAGGCTAATAGCCAGGGATTATGGGAATTGTAGGCCAACATCTGCAGGAAGGCCGAAGTTCAGCAGCCCTGATTTAGACATTTATTTTCAAGCTCTTAGGCTGAGATCAAAAGGACCATGCTCAGAGCACTCACTGAGGCTTTTCCAGTGACTCTCACTTGCATTCCCTGCTGCAGCCTGAAAAGTCACTTTGGAAGGCTGGTGGATTCCCTGGAGCACAATTTAGGGGATTACCTGGAAATGAAGATCAACAGTTTGCAGTCTGTGTGCTGAAGCATTTTCCACTAACACGGGGAAGGCAATTGGATCCTGGTCTGAGTAAACATTTTAAAGCACCAGGGTATTAGAATGTCTTGTGCAAGTGAATAAGTAAATGAATGAGGGTCCAAACTACCATCTATGAAGGCTAATATAGTCGCAGTACCTGAATTATTAAAAAGGTTATACAAAAACAGGAACAGCTGTAGACTTCTGAACCCAAAGATGAGCAGGGTGGGGGGAACATGAAGCAAACACTGGGCTGTTTGCAAATGTTTTCAACAATATTGATCATTCTTCCTGAGATACAGCAAAGTATTAGTTCTTTTTCTGCATAATTTTGTCACAGAACCAAATATGATGAGGTATAATTTCTCAAGCTGATTGCGCCCAATTACTATTAATCGGCCCGGTGTTGTAAAACTTTTGATAAGTCCTTTGATGAGGTAGGCTGGACATCTATTTAATCACATAATTAATAAATACTTACCAACACATGATACCAATCAAGCTTTTTTAACTTTGACATCCTCATTGCCAGATTTTAAAAAACTGCAGCGTGTGTCCTAATCCTTTCTCATACACAAACAAATGAGCCCAAAATTGCCCTCATGATTAAAAAACATGCAGACAGAAAGCAGACAGTCATTTGCTAGAAACTCCTTTGGGGTTCTCCCTCAGCCTAGTCAGTTCTTCCCAGAAACCCCATCTTTAAATGGCTCAGATAATCTGAGGTAATTTCAATGCAGATCAATTACATTCATTCCAATAAAGGATGGGAAGCAAACATTCCTATTGCCCACTAACACCATTAAGACGATAATAAACAATCCATCTAGAAATGACTTTCCTCAGGCTTCATTCAAACAGGCGAGTTAATGATAGTTAAGCTTTCCAATTAAATTCAGTGAGAAAGTATGAAGACTTCATACCTGACAATGGGTCCCTCTGGGCTGTTACTTTCTTCAAACCCAAATGATATCATCAGACATTAAGGTTTTGTTCCTTTGCATACAAATGTTGTCATAGGCACACATAAGACTGTCCAGAAAGCCAGCCTCTTCACACAGATTCAACCAATGAAAAGAAAAGCAGGGCAGGACATGTGGGAAGCAGTTTCCTTGAATGGCTGTCACAGCCAGCACATGCCCTTTGTGACTGGGATTCTGAATTAACCTTGACACTTGGGCTATAAAGCACTTAATTGTGGAAGCCCTTGTGTAACCATATTGCACAGCCAGACAGTGCGTAACAAAGATACTAAGGACTATAACAATTTTTCACTAAGAAAGCGCTTTGAAACAGACTATTGAAAAGTTCTTGGAGGTTTTTCTTCTTCTTTTGCTTCATTATTTTCTTTTTAAAGATTTTGCCACTGGATGCTGTTCCCCCCCTTCTTTTTTCCATTTTGTCCCTCCACCCCACCCAGCATTTCCTCTAGAGCATTTGATTTCTTCACCCTAAACTAATTTTCTTCTATTTTTAGGTGCTGATTTTAGACACATGACAATGTGAGCAGGTACAAAAACACAAAGTAAACTTTGCTGCTTACTACAAGTTATCATTGATGTACTACTATGAATATTTATATACCGCTCTTCAACCAAAGTTCTCAAAGTGGTTTAAACAGGAAAATAAAGAAAACATAATTAATTAAGATGGCCCCCTATCCCCGAAGGGCTCAGAATCTAAAAAGGAAAAATAAGGCAGATATCAGCAACAGCCCCTAGAGAGAAGCTGTGCTGGGGTTGGATAGGGCCAGTGACACTTCTCCTGCTAAATATAAGAGAATCTCCACTTTAAAAGGTGTGCAAAACAATTTACAATATTTATTGATCTACCTGTAAAACGGATGATGATGACGACGACGATGATACAGATAAGGAACTGAAGTTGAGAGAAGATTGCTTAACAAAGAGAAGGCGTGGTGTCCAGGCAAGAGATAGGATTTGGGCTGAGGGCAGGACTCTTCAATTCCTGCCTCATATCCTGCCCAATCTAGCTCACATTTTTCTTGCCTCCTGTGCACTGAATTCATATGTCACAACACTTGAGTTTGCTGCACTTACAGAGTGCCAGTACTAGCTCCATTTCATGTCATGGGGAGTGGAGGAAGCATGTTCCACTTAGTATACCCTGCTAACTTGGCAAAGAGGCACCTTTTAAGGTGGTGATTCTCTTTATTTAGCAGGGGGAGAGTAACTGGCCATGTCCACCCCAAGTATAGTACCTCCACTGACTGTTGCTGGTGTCTATCTTGTGTTGTTTTTTTTTAGAATGTGAACCCTTTGAGGACAGGGAGCCATCTTATTTATGTACTAGTGTTTTGAAGCCCGTTATAATAACGGGCGCTAGCCTTTTCCTCTCCCCTTTACTGTTTTTTTTTTTTTAAGGCTGCCTCCGCCGCTGCCTCCGAAGTCCCACCCTCCCTCCCTTCCAACTTCCGAAACCACCTTACCCTGTCCCGTGACAGTTGAGCAAAGAAAGTCCTAAATTGAGGAGGGAGAGAGGAGCTCGCAAGCAGTGCTCCTCCCTCTGCAAAGGCTCTGCCCGAACTGGCGCTTGGGACTGAAAGGACGCAAGAGGCGTCCTTTCCGCCCCAAGCGCCAGTTCGGGCAGAGCCTTTGAAGAGGGAGGAGCACTCCTTGCGAGCTCCTCTCTCCCTCCTCAATTTACCTTCTTTGCTCAACTGTCACGGGACAGGGTAAGGTGGTTTCGGAAGTTGGGAGGGTGGGACTTCGGAGGCAGCGGCGGAGGCTGCATTTTTGCTTGTAGTTTTCTTCGGCCTTCGCTCGGCCCCCGATCCCGGCCTCCGTCTCCCTGCGCCGGTCTGGGCCTCTGCCACCATTCCCCCTCCCACCACCCACCGCGGCCCGTGTCTCCGGCCGGGGCGGCCACCCAGGGCTCCGGCGGGCCCGCCACCCACCGCCGCCGCCGCCCGCGGCTCCAGCGGGCCCGCCACCGCCCGCAGCTCCGGCCGGGCCCTCTGCTCCCTGGGGCCTCTCCCTTGCCGCCGCGGGTGTCCTCTGGCCAAGGCGGCGGCGGCCAGTGTTCCCCGGCGCCACTCACCCAGCTTCTTCGGGGCGGCTGCTTCTGGCCGCCCAAGATGGCCACCGGGTGCCGGCGTCGTGTCTCCCTTGCCCTGTTCTGCACATGCGCTCCGCGCATGCGCAGAACAGGCCAGGGAGGCACAGACACACGCTTGGTGTCCGTCCACGGACGGACACCAAGCGTTTTATTAGAGAGGATTATTTCTCTGTGTAAACCGCCCTGAGCCATTTTTGGAAGGGTGGTATAGAAAATGAATTAATAATAATAATAATAATAATAATGATGTTCTCCCCCAGTGAGGCACTACCTTGGGGTGGTTGTGGGGCTTGGGTACTCTGAAGAAGGTGAGAGCTATGCGAGAGGTCCAACCATACTGGACAGGTCTCACCAGAGGAGCCAGACAAAGAGTGTCTCTCCCATCAACAATATGGTTGGTGAGACGTAACTTTAATAAATCTATACCGGATCGGTCGTCACCCGGGTCAACAAGGACCGCGCCAGGTGCTGGAGTCCCTTGACATCTGGTGGCAAGTGAGCAACAGGACTCAGGATCTTCAGTTGAGCAACCAGGCCTAGAGACTGCAAGGTTACTGGAAGAAACATCGCTTAACCAAAAAAAATATACGGAAAATGCCAACAAGGAAATAATGATCTGCTATTACAAGTCTAGTCCAACTAGAAGAGGTTATTTAAAAAGAATGTACTAAATTTGGAAAGAGAAGCATCCAGATACAGAAACAACAGAACAAAGGCTAGCAGACCAGAGAAGATTCATAATAAGAAATAAAGTATTGACAGGAGTTGAGCTAGAAGAACTGCAAAGAGCAACACAGGCTCAAGACATGGAAGAAGAATTACCACCAACTGAAGCAGTTGCTCAGGTGCAGGTGGAGGAGGTGTTGGAAATAGAGGATACCACTGTTGCTGAACTGTTTCAGAATCAAAATCAGGCAACTTCCCCTTTGGCTTCACCTCAAAAACCTGAATGCCATTTAACAGAAAAGCAACAAAAACTAAAGCAAAAAATAACTGAGCACATGAACCAAACAACCACCAGGGTTCAACTTCCAACTCTAAAAACAGTTGCCAAAAAACAACTTGCTCAGGTATTAAAAGATGTAAATGCTGCACTTGCAGAAATAACAACCAATAATTTGCAAGAAACAAACCAACTAATGTACAGTGCAGCAACAATAACAACACAAGAGCTCAGATATAACGATCTGATCCAAAAATTCCACCTAGATTCAAGGAAGATTGACGCCAGAAGCCAGAATTACACAACACAGGCAGAATCTCCAATTCCAGTTGAATCAGAGACGTTTCTACCAAAGCATAGAAGGAGAAACTGCAAGAAACATAGAAACACCAAATAAAGAAGAAACTGTGCAATTCTGGGGGAAATTATGAGACAATCCAATAGATTATAATAAAAAACCAGGCTGTGTGAAAGAGGTCAAAAAATGTAACCAACAAATGCAAGATCTAATAATAACACCAGAATTAATAAGTGAAAGAGCAAAGAAAATTAAAAATTGGACTGCTCCAGGCGACGATGAACTGCATGGCTTTTGGCTTAAACACCTAACAAGCCTTCATAAACAACTATCAAAACAGTTCAATCACATTTTGCAAGGAGGTGATATTGAACAATGGCTAACCACTGGGAAAACTCATCTCATCATGAAAGACCCAGCAAAAGGCGCAGTTCCAAGTAATTATAGACCGATAACCTGCCTGCCAACCATGTTCAAATTATTAACTGGAATAATAGCAGATGAAGTGATGCAACACTTATTAACTAACAAACAGCTTCCAGTTGAACAGGAAGGAAATTGCCTGAACACCAGAGGCACAAAAGACCAGCTGCTGATTGACAAAATGGTTTTAGAAAATTGCAAGAGAAGAAAAACAAATCTAAGTGTTGCATGGATTGACTACAAGAAAGCCCTTGATTCATTGCCTCACACATGGACACTAAAATGTTTAGAAACAACTGGTGTCAGCAAAAACATTCAGATATTTATTTTAAAAGCAATGGGTATGTGGAATACACCGTTAACAGTCAATGGTGAGACACTTGGACAGGTTAGCATTAGAAGAGGCATTTTCCAAGGGGACTCACTATCCGCTCTGTTGTTTGTAATCGCCATGACCCCACTTTCACAAATACTAAACAAAACAGGCCTCGGATACCAAACATCTAAAACATCAAGTAAAATCAACCATCTGCTGTAAATGGACGATCTGAAGTTGTATGCAAAGTCCCAGTCAGAAACTGAATCACTGCTAAACACTGTCCGTATATTCAGTAGCGATATAGCAATGGAGTTTAGACTAGACAAGTGTGCTGCATTAATAATGAACAGAGGAAAAACAACAAAAACAGAAGGAATAGAACTGCCCACTGGAAGCAACATCAATAACCTGGAAGATAAGGAACATTACAAATACTTGGGCATTCTCCAGGCTGACAACATTGCACACACTGAAGTTAAAAGAAAAATGGGAAGTGAATATATCAGGAGAGTTAGAAAAATCCTCAAGTCCAAACTCAATGGCGGGAACACCATACAAGCCATAAACACCTGGGCTATACCTGTTATCAGATACACTGGAGGAATAATAGACTGGACCCAGGCAATGCTAGAGATGCTAGATCGTAAGACCAGGAAAATAATGGCCATCAATCATGTTCTGCACCCCCGCAGTGGTGTAGATAGGCTATACCTCCCTCGCAGCTCAGGTGGAAGAGGAATGCTGCAAGTCCATCAAAGAGTAGAGGAGGAGAAAAGAGGCCTTGAAGAATATATCAAGGACAGTGAAGAAGATGCACTTCAAATGGTCAATAACAAGAAACTATTCAACACCAATGAAACAAAGCAGGCCTACAAGAAAGAACAAGTCAAGAACTGAGCAGAAAAATTGAAAAATAAGCCCCTGCATGGTCAATATTTGCACAATATAAGTGGAAAATCAGACATCACCAGGACCTGGCAATGGCTTAAGAATGGTTACTTGAAGAAAGAAACAGAGGGTTTAATACTGGCTGCACAAGAACAGGCACTAAGAACAAATGCAATAAGAGCCAAAGTCGAAAAATTCACAACAAACAGCAAGTGCCGCCTTTGTGAAGAAGCAGATGAAACCATGGACCACCTAATCAGCTGTTGTAAAAAGATCGCACAGACTGACTACAAACAAAGGCATGACAAGGTAGCAGGGATGATACACTGGAACATCTGCAAAAAATACAAGCTACCTGTAGCCAAGAATTGGTGGGACCATAAAATTGAAAAAGTTGAAGAAAATGAAGATGTAAAAATATTATGGGACTTCCGACTACAAACAGACAAACATCTGCCACACAATACACCAGATATAACTGTAGTTGAGAAGAAAGAAAAACAAGTTAAAATAATCGACATAGCAATACCAGGGGATAGCAGAATAGAAGAAAAAGAAATAGAAAAAATAAATCACAAAATACAAAGATCTACAAATTGAAATTGAAAGGCTGTGGTAGAAAAAGACCAAAATAATCCCAGTGGTCATTGGCGCCCTGGGTGCAGTTCCAAAAGACCTTGAAGAGCACCTCAACACCATACGGGCCACAGAAATCACCATCAGCCAATTACAAAAAGCTGCTTTACTGGGAACAGCCTATATTCTGCGACGATATCTATAACAACAGCAACAACATTGACAATAAAATTCAGCCATCCCAGGTCCTTGGGAAGGGCTCGATGTCTGGATAAAACAAACCAGTCAATAACACCTGTCTGACTGTGTGAATAAATAATAATGTTCTAATAATGTTCTAAATAATAATGTTCTAAACCCCTGCTAACTTGGCAAAAAGGCACCTTTTAACATGGTGATTCTCTTTATTCAGCAGGGGGAGAGTAACTGGCCCTATCCACCCCCAGCACAGTACCTCCAGTGACTGTTGCTGGTGTCTATCTTATGATTCTTTTTAGATTGTGAGCCCTTTGGGGACAGGGATCCATCTTATTTATTTATTATTTCTCTGTGTAAACCTCCCTGAGCCACTTTTGGAAGGGCGGTATAGAAATCGAATAAATAATAATAATAAATAAAAATAATATGGAAAAAATGCATGCATGCACACATGCTCGGGATCTTCTTTCATCTTCCTTTGTTTCCTGCTTCTACAACATAAATCTTTCTGTCAGTCAAGCCTAGCGAGCCTCCATACACCCCACTCTCCAGTCCCTAGCCTCAAGCAGCTTTTGTTTACTGTGAGCATCCTCCTAATCAGTTTACCATATGCTTGAAGAAATGCTTTAAGCTTTGTTTCCTCCTGATAAGATTAAAGATGAACTGTTTTTCAAAAAATCTTGCAAAATAATGCTGGAGAAAGACATTTACAGATTTCAGAGTAGCTATTTGCTAACTGCAGGTACATTTTTTAGGGGACAAAAATAAGGGCCCCATTCACACATAATGCCAACCACAGTTGAATGGGGCAGAGCTTGGAATTCATATACTTCTGAATGCATGAAACTGCGGTTTCACAGCAAAAGCGACCTGTGGTTTCCCTCACCAAACTCCAATTTGAACCTTTGGTTTGTAGTGAGGTTTGCTGCTCCAACCTGAGGTTTGAAGGTGGCAGCGTTACATTCAAAGATAGATGGTGCCATATCCACGGTTTCATGCTTTATCTGGAACCGAAATCATAGAGAGGGTAGCCCAGACCCGCCCAGGATTGCACCCACTCTGTGCCAGCTGCCTTTCCAAGCACTTGTCCTGTCCCCTCTCTCTGCATTTCTCAAGCTGTTGCCTGGTAACATGGATGCCACTTTGTACCATTCCAAGCTTCTAAGTCTGTCAAAGGGAAAAGTCACATTGAGGGAATGCCAGCATTCCACTGTGTCTCTTGTCCCCCGGCCCCTGCACCCAGAAGAGAAAGGAAACAGGATGGCAAGACAGGTACTATGTGTTTTGTTTACCAAAAATAAATGGATTAAAAAGTATGTTCGTAAGCACATGCAATCGCAGTGGCACCATAAACCGGGCAACCTGATGAGATTGCTGCAAAGACAACATACGGCAGGGCAGCGATACCTGGGACCGTCTTTAAAAGGCAGCTGCAACCAGGAATACTCAAATGGTTCTACTCTGTTTTTTGTACAATAAAGTTGGAGAAGGGGGACCAGCCCCTTCCCCTTGGGTAAGAGTCAAGTTTGAGAGACTTCTCAAGTCTCTGGCATGAGAAGAACCATCCAGGAGGAGCCTGGACTGCCTCCAGTCACATGAGGGATTCCTTCTACAGTATATGATGATGATGGATGCTGCTCCAGAGCAGATTGCTCTCTTATGAGAGTAAAAGGCCATGGAGATACCCATGCACTTTTCATGAGAAGAACACAGGGTACACAGGGATGGGGCTGAATCATTAATAATGTTTGATTATGCCCCTTCTCCCAAGGAACACTCTCTCATGAAAGTGAAAGGCCATGGAGATATGCATATGGGCCAGATGACAGCTGCCACCCAGCCTGATTGCTCGACACAAGCTAGTTGCGGGGACAGGTACCCCAGAAATACCTTTCCCTGCCATGGAAAAGACTGCCATGGAGATTGGAGAAGTAGCCAAAGCAGGCTCTCTGCCGGTCCGGACGTCTATTGGCACACATGCATGTTTGCTTTTGCTTGGTATGGTGACCCTACTTTCCTGGGATTGCTGATAGTTGGGGCCCCCCTCTCCCATGATTCCCCACAGTAGCCAATCTGTATGCGCCACAACGCCAGTCCAAACCTGGGAAATTTGAATGGGAGTAAAGAACTATTCTCGGTCCTGGTGTTTCCCTAGTCTGCTCACCCAATACTGTCCAGACACATTGAATGGCCACTACTCATTGGGAGAATAAAAGGGTTGCCTGGAGAGGAGAGAGTCATGGTGGGTTGCCTGGAGAGGAGAGGGTCATGGTGTACAAGTTCTATTATTTATGAGAGAGAATGGGGGCCCCACACAAGCAGGTCCCCCTTGATTTGAATGGCCTACCTCATGAGAGCACAGTCTGACAGAGGCCCAAAGCATATGAAGCCTCTGGTCCTCCCCAGTAGACTGGCCCTCTCATGAGAGGGGCATCAAGCTGACATGGGGGCAGGAGTGTGCTTGGGTATTCCTGGACTGCTTTGCCAGTGTCTGTCATTGCAAGAGCATCCTTAGTCACAGTAGACCAGACCCCAGGATCCTTAGCCTTCCCTCATATACATATTCCCTACTAGGAAGTCATCATGGTCCCTTCCTGGAGTAACAGAAAAATAGTGTCCCCCTGCACGCCCCACCCCCTTGCCAGCAATTGTGCTTGTGCAAGACTGTTTTGGTGCGGGGCTGTTACGAGGGCAGCGGTGCAATAGATGTCAGGAGAAGGGCTTGAATGCAGGTTAAAGGGATTTAAATGCCCTTTCTCTGCTGAGGGTGGGCTGTCCATTCTGAAAAGGCATGACTGGGCTCAGCACACCCCCTTGAAAATCATGGCCAATGGCTGCTGCCTTGCAGACATTCTGATGCCTTGCCCATAGCCGGGTGATGTGAGCACTACAGAGCTTGCTGGGATGTGGCCTCGATAGACTAGGAAGAGGGAGTGGCTCCCCTGCCCTGAAAGCAGAGTTTGCCGGGCTACAGTTGGACGAACATCTACAATGAGATTCACAGTTACAAAAATTAACCTTGGGTTCATTTACCTGCAGTTTGCCATTATGTGCGAATGGGGCCAGGGTTTGCCATTTATGTAGAATTAAATTGTAATATAATATATATCTGTTGGTAAAGATATATGTGACAAGTAGGATTATGCAGGCAGCTTAGGGAGGGTCTCTACTGACAGCAGAAACAACTACCCTAGCAGAAAAACTAACCTCAAGGGCCAGTTCAGATGAACACAGCCCTGCACATCATCATCATCATCATCATCATCATCATCATCATCATCATTATTATTATTATTATTATTATTATTATTATTATTATTTAATTTGATTTCTATACCGCCCTTCCAAAAATGGCTCAGGGTGGTTAACACAGAGAAATAATAAATAAATAAATTAGATCCCTGTTCCCAAAGGGCTCACAATCTAAAAAGAAACACAAGAGAGACCCCAGCAACAGTCACTGGAGGTACTGTGCTGGGGGTGGATAGGGCCAGTTACTCTCCCCCTGCTAAATAAAGAGAATCACCATGGTAAAAGGTGCCTCTTTGCCCAGTTAGCAGGGGTTAACATGCAATATTGTTGGGACTACACTGAAAACATGCCTGCCCTGAGGTAATCGGAGGATGTGCCAATACAATGTTGTCGGTCCTTTAATCATGTGAGAGGGTAAATAGGGATTTGGAGTGCATGCAGAGGGTGATTTAAATGAACACCCCTCTTGCATGATTAAAGGATTTGCTGTAATCACGTCAGCACATCTGCTAGTGATGTCAAGGTGGGCAGGTTTTCAGCATGCCTCCGGTATTATAGCATGTGTAGGGCTGTGTTCATATGAATGAGCCCCTAACTGCTGGTGATGAGGGCTGGTCATGCACTGAGGCTGCCTGCAGCCTCTTGTAGCAGAAGGACTACGCACAATGACTAGCCCTGACCCCTTGGTGAGGGAGCGGATTGCACAGGCTCCAACTGTCCCTGTTTACCGAGGACAGTCCCTATTTTCTGGAATCTGCCCCGGTAAATCACTGTCCCTATTTTGTCCCATCTTTGCCTCTTGGGGATGCCTTGTTCAGTTGCTTGTCATGTGAGCTGCTAGAGTTTTCATTCTTCAGGAATCAACTTTGTTTCCAGATTCTCTAGAAACTGAATTTCCAAATTAATGGGTAGATAATGCATGTCAGTTGGTGCACAACAGGAAGATGCTATGCAGTGCACAGCATCTAGTGGGTGAAATCCATTCTTCAACAAAGTATAACAGTGGGTGGGTGGGGCTTGGCCAATAATCCTTGGTATGAGAACTGGTTGCTACAAGTTTCCCCTTACCTTTATCTGTGAAAAATGTTGGAGGCTATGGGTTTAGCAAAACTGGTCTGATAATCTGGAATCATGTGCTCTGCATGCACTTTATTAACCACATTCTATTGTGGCATGTTTGTAGTCCAAATAGTCCACCATAATTCCAGATTGCTTGACCACGTCCCCGACAGACAAGTCTCCCTTTTCATCAGGGGGAATATTGGAAGGTGTGGAATTGTGTTGGTTGAGTGAGTGTGAAGCAAGTGTAGCTCACTTGCTTGTCAACCAACCAATCCAAACTGCCATAAACTGGTTAGGTCAACAACAGGTTCGCCCACAAGCTAGTTCCCTGCAAAAGGATATTTTCAGTTTCAAAAAAGATTGACCTTTTTGGCACCAAAATAAACCTGGGACTGGGACAATAAAGAACTTGGCCAAAGGACGTGCTTCCTTTGAGTCCAATCCCCCTGCCTCAATGAATTTGCAAAGGCATCCGCTCAAACCCTTACAAACTCAAATAAAAACTGAACATGAGGGCTGGTGGGCGGGAACTGTACACTTCTTGTTTTAATCTCTCCCTTCTAAGCATTCACCAAGGGATCAGTTTGATAATTGTCATTCTGAATGATTAAAGGTAGGAGATCAAGCTGCATGATTCCCTCCCCAGCCCCTCCCATCTCATCAGAAATAGTTAATCTTGTTTTTTCTCTGTGTAGACGTAATGATGAATCATAATTAAGGAGAACGGGACAATTTGCACACAAAACTGAAAGCACTGTGTGAAAAGCACGCATGCAGTCTTGTAGCTTAAACCGAACTCTTTAATTGTATTCAAGGGTCATCTTTGCACCAGCCTTAAATTAAAGGTTTCTGAGGGCCAAAGTATTCATGACTGCCAAAAACTGGGGAATCACAATCAGGTTGCTGCTGATGTCCTGTGAAGTGCAGGGGCACAAGCACTTTAAAATGCAGCAAGAATGACCAAGAGAGGGAGATAAACCATTTTGCTGCCTGTATTTTCTACAGGAAAATGCCTCTCCCGACTATTGCTTTCGCAATGGGGCTTTGGAACCAGAAATAACCCCCACCAGGAAACCATGGCTGAAGAGAAGTTATTTTGGATGGAAAAATACATCAGTGGGAAATATTAATCTCCTCACTGTTTTATAACTGCTTCCCTCATGAACCCAAAACAATCTTATGTGGACTTAACTAAGACTTTATGCCATAAACAACTTTTTTCTCCTTCACCTTTCCTTCCTTTTTCGTTCTGACTCCACCTGCACACACACACACACTCAGCAAAATCGACATTTCTCTGCAGAGATAGTAAGTCTGTGTTGTCAGAATTTTCTTAAGACTTCTGTCAGATTAGCATCATGCTCCTCAATGGTTTTGCCATATAGTAAAATGTCACCCTGAAAGTAAGTGATGCCATCCATAATCCCCCAAATTGCATACATCATTCTTGAAATACCGAAGCTGCAAAGGACAATCCAAAGGAGTACAATACTCACCTTCATGCAGTCTTAAAGGTAAAGTGTGCCTTTGAGTCGGTGTCAACTCCTGGCGATCACAGAGCCCTGTGGTTGTTTTTGGTAGAATACAGGAGGGGTTTACCATTGTGTCCTCCCATGCAATCTGAGCTGATGCCTTTCAACATTTTCCTATATCGCTGCTGCCTGACATTGGTTTTCCCCATAGTCTGGGAAACATACCAGCTGGGATTTGAACCGGCAACCTCTGGCTTGATAATCAAGTCATTTCCCATATACCACTTTCCAACAAAAATTTTCAAAGTGGTTTACACAGAAAAATAAGTAATCAACAAATAAAATGGTTCCCTGTCTCCAAAGGGCTTACAAAGAAACATACGGAAGACATCAGCAACAAACACTAGAGGGATGCTGTCCTGGGGTTTGATGAGACAGTTGCTTTCCATTTGATAAGATAAAAGAATCACCCCTTCACTCAGTTAGCTATCCCTGATAACTAAAAGCAGCTCTGCCTCCCCTCTCAGTTTGGATAGGGGCAACAGCACATGGAGCTGGGGAGATGTAACCCCTTTCTCTGCATTAATTCCCTGATGCAAATCACTTCCACTCCAGCCCAAGTGCTATTAGCTGCAGAGGAGCAGAAAATATATTGGCACAATGATATCTCTAACTCAATCCAAATCAGGCTCCCCAGGAAACAGATGTTGGGAGATCTAATAATGATTACTATGTTGATACAGGAGATTGTTTGCATATTCAACAAAGAAAATATTGTCTCTTGATTAAACATCATGCATGGTTTATTGTTGGACGAATTATTTAAAATGTAGATTATTTACAAGAATATCAGCAGAAATGAACAATTTCTGTCAGAACATAACATGGACTGACTAGCTGTTATGAACATAACAGCTCTGACTGAAATCTCATTTGAAAGCCATACTTTTAAATGTACAATTTAAGAAGCATGTATTGTATGGATACATACTTATCCATATGTATAACAGGAGCAGCTATTGTCTCCCTGTTGACTTTGCAGCCCCAAGAAATGTGCGAGAGCTTCAGTCATTGGTGTCTGGCTGATCTCACATTGTCATCAGAATTGCTTCGCCCTGCTGCTTTTATTTTATTAGATTTTCCCACTTGAATGGGGATGATTCAGCTCTTAAAAGCACAATATCCAGCAAACCCACATCAAGGTCAGAACTGAAAGACAAATGTTATAAATAATGCACAGCTTTTAAAAACACACACAAAGGGGTCATGGCTACTATAAGGACATCTAATTTTCTTATTTGGCATTAATGGCCTGGCCCCAGAACCAGAGCAGCTGTCCAGGCTATAGACCCACAGGATTCATTGGCAGCTGCCTAATGCTGGTGCGCCTGCCAAATTCGTACTGAAACCTGATTCTAGCCTCAGTTGGAAGCACAGCAGCAGCCACTGAGCCCTATTGTGCAATACTATCCCAAATCAATTAATCCATGATTTTAAAATGAGTTAATCCAGAGATTCCCACCGTGGGCCCCAGGTGTTGTTGGATGACACCTCTCATTATTCTCAACCATAATGGCCAAAGAAGTCGGATGCTGCCACACCCTCTTCCCCGCCACCATGCCCAGGAAATGGTGGTAGATGTCTTTCCTTGGGTCCCCACCATGATGGGTTTTTGCTGAGTCCATTGGGATCACAGTGTCCAGCTGGCAGTGGATTTGATAGCATAGGGTTAAAACAGCTCCAACACAGTTCCAATCCTTCCTTCGCTGGCCGGGGAGCAGCAGCAGCCAACCATTCTGCCGAAGAAGCCCCGTGCTGGCTGCCAGCTCCAGCAACAACATTGCTGCCTTCCTGCTGCTGCTGCTGCTGCTGCTGTCCCTGTCCCTTCGGGGCAGTTGCCTGCCCACAACAAGAGTTTTCAAGACACAAGAAAGTAAAACATTATGTATATATATATTTCAAAAAATGCCACTGGGGAGATATTTGCCACTGTAGGCAGCTGCTTCTACTGCCTCTCCTGTAATCCGCCTGTGAACACTCATTTTGAATAACATTCCCAAGCCTCAAGAGCAGGGCCAGCTCCTTAATGGGGTAAGGTGATGGGATGGCCTCAGATGGCATCTTTGCTATGGTGCAGCAAGGATAGGCCTCCCAGGAGCATGTGCTTGTAGGAGAAGAATTTATTTATTTATTTATTTATTTATTTGTTTATTTATTTATTGAATTTATATACCACCTAGTATAAAAATCTCTAGGCAGTGTACAGAATGGCAGTTAGATCCTCAAATAGCACAGCAAAACCAGTTTGGTGAGAAAGCAGCAAAGCAAGAGGTCTTGAGACAGTTCTTTAGTATTGATGAACTACAAGGATTTATTTAAAGAAAAGGTTACAAACAAATGTGGAAAAGCCTGCAGTTTAATTTCAACTGTAGCTCATGGCTGAAGAGACAGACCAAAACAAACAGACATCTCTGGAGAGGCAAAATGGAGACTAACACTGGGAGAACAAATAGGGGAGGAGTCCAGCCCTTTCATCCATGATCCTAACACACACACCCCCCAGTGGTCACTATGAGACATTGCAGCTGAGAGCTGATGCTGCCAGGGTCCTAGCTCCAACAGTACTCACCTCCCGCTTTCTTTGCCTGCAGGAGCCTCTCAGAAATTCTATTTCTGATTTAGTAGGAAACAGATTAGTCATGATGTTCAAACCAAATGTACTTGGTTTATTCTAACCAACTTGCTTCAAATGAACTAGATATGAACCCAAGGTTTGATGTAGGTTATATATATATAGGTTTATTTGAAGCAAGTTGGTTAGAATAAACCAAGATTGCTTGGTTCAGATGTCGCAGCTAATTATGATTCTTTCTCATTTAAATTGGAAGTAAAATTCCTGGAAGGATCATACAGGCAATGGACAAAGGGGGACACGTTTCTGAGTCTTGGGGACATCCATCATGTTGGATCAGGGTTTAACCATGGTTTTGTATGACATCTGAACCAGCCCAATATGAAAATGTTCGCTTCGGAATTTTCTTGTTTTTTCTTCTTCTTTTGCTGTTCCTCCTTTTGCATTATGTCTCTTAGATTGAAAACCATTATTTTGAACTGCAAACTGCCTTGGGTGCTCACTGAAAGATATGTAATTAATAAACCAATCAATACATGGTAATGACATTTTGAGATGCAGCATTACCTTACTCAGAAGATATTAAAGACCATGCTTTTGTAAGTCTTCAGCAGCAAGGAGTGTGAAATATGGAACAGATGTGTAGATTCATTCTCCTTCTCCTTGATCAATGTGGCCTATTTTCAGGAACACCTATATTTAATTGCTCAAATGCATGCAATTCAAGGAGGAACTGGTCCCAGGGAAAATATAGCTGGTATTATGCACAAGGCTGTCCAACTGTTTAATTAGGATTAAACTAATTCCAAAATTTCTTTCTTGAACTGCAAGAAATTGCAGTGTTATTGTTGATAAACCTCTGTTGCTAAGGCTATATATTATGCCACAATTTTTATGGAATGCTGTCATCATATAATTTGATGTATAACCTTAAAAAAAAACTTTTTAAAAAGCAAATCCATACAATAACTGCATGAAAACAGATGATAAAGAGTTGAATTCTTTTAAAATATTGTCCATTCTCTCTTCTTCCTTCTCCCGCACTGTACACACACACACACACACACACACACACACACACACACACACAATTTAAAAAGGATTCAAATATTTATCATTGATTTCCATGCAGTTATTTTATAGATTTGCTTACTTTAAAAAAGAAAAATCTCTTAAAATAAAAAAAGGTTATAGATCAAATTCAATGACGACAGCATCCTATTAAAACTGTAGCATAATATATAGCCTTATCAGCATAAGTCTGAGGGCTTCCTCTCTCTCTCCCTCCCTCCCTCTCTCTCTCTCTCTCTCTCTCTCTCTCTCTCTCTCTCTCTCTCTCTCTATATATATATATATAAAATAAATCAGGGCAGAGAGAGAGAAAGAATGGGGAAACCCTCAGACTAATGACACAATTGATTCCTGAAAACTGTTGTCGGTTAAAACATCTTAACTTTGAATCTGTTTTTCAATAGGAAACAATGTGGAAGGAAGGGAAGCATATGAGTATCTGGCCTCCATCTTCTTTTCCATCTTCTCTTCAGATTAGATGTGGAAGAAAGGTGAACTGGCAGGAAGTTGTGAGTGGGCTGGGAACAGGCCGAGTTGTTTCCCTGTTGCTGTCACAGCACAGCAGCTGAGCCTGGAGGAGGAAGAGCCAAAGCAGCAGCAGGGGGAGTATCTTGGACAGGCAAATCATTCAGTCCTCAGATATAGGAACAGCTGCCACCAGGACTGCCAGTCACAATGCCAATGTGAGCCTGGCCCACCACTGACATCTCTTCCTTCTCTAGCCCATGCACAAGCAGCTATTAGTGGATCCTTCCCTCTTGTGTTAAGTGTTGTAAAGTTGAGACAAGGTGGCAATCTACAAATGCCTTAAGTGCCATTCAGCAATGTCTTAGGTGAAGGACTTCCCGTCCATCCATCCCACTGTGAACTGCCAACAGCTTGCTTTTATCAGAGGAAAAGTAGGAAATTTGGTCTGTGGACTTGATTTAGGATATAGCACCCTGCCTCATAGTGAGTCAAACCATTAGTTCATGTACTTCATGCTCTGGCTTGCTGCAGTTTTCCCAAGTATTTCCTAGTCTTGCTGGCTTTAATCCTTTATTATACTTTCCATGTGTAAAATATGTGGTCTACCACTGAGCTATGGCCAAGACCAACTCCAAGGTACAGAAGGTGCTCTGTAAACTGCCCCCTATGGCCATCCCTACCTGGGTGAGACCGAAGAGAGATGCTCCACTATCATCATACAAAAGCTATGGGCATTGAGGGCTACTAGTGCTGGTTGTAGTGGTTGCTCTCTCTCTCTCTCTTTATGCTTCTCAGGATCTTCTGTTGGGCTGCTTAAAGAAGCAGACTAGACTAGATGGCTGATGCTCTCCAACACAGGCAGTTTTTTTGTTCTATATTATGATACTGTGCCAAGGTTCAGTGGCAACCCTTTCGTGAGGCAATGTGAGGCATGAAGCACACGTGTGCCCCTGTGCCCCAAGTCACACCCGTGACTTCATGGGCATGCAGTGTCCATAGTCAAACTGTGCAGGTGTGCAGTTCGGCCAGAGAGGAGAGGCCTGCTGCTGCGCCCACCGCCTCTCCCACTCGATCACCTTCCACCCCCACCCCCTGAAATTAGAGGCCAAGATAAGAAGCGGCAGTGGGGGAAGTGGTGGCAGTGGTGGCAGCACAGCAGGACAAGACAGGGGCGATGGTGGGTTTGAGTGATTCTGGTTTGAATCTGGTTTGAGTGATTCTGTTGAACCTTTCTCACGCTCCATGAAGCCATGTTGACCAGCATAAGGAGACAAATGGAACATGGAGGTTTGATATGATTTCATGGTGGCAGCGGTGGCAAAGCTTTCAAAAGAAGAAAAAACATATAGTGACATTAAGGGGGGAAAGTAAATACCAAGTAAACCTACCATGGCTGGCTACTTAGTGCAGCAGGGAAATGACTTGACCAACAAGCCAGAGGTTGCTGGTTCGAATCCCTGCTGGTATGTTTCCCAGATTATGGGAAACACCTATATTGGGCAGCAGTGATATAGGAAGATGCTGAAAGGCATCATCTCACACTGCGTGGGAGGAGGCAATGGCAAACCCCTCCTACATTCTGCCAAAGACAACTACAGGGCTCTGTGGTCACCAGGAGTCAACATCGACTGACTGGCACACTTTAAACCTATCATTCCCTGTCCCCTCTCATGCTAGAGAGTGACAGCCTTTATGACACCCTAATAAAGGTGTGGGTGATTGGAAGGGTAGGACCATGGGAAGGAAGGGGAAGGAGCTTGCCCTGGATAAATTGGTGAGGGCCAATGATGAGACTAGCGTGTGGGGAGGGCTTGGACTACCTCCAGTGAAAGGCCAGGCAGTGAAAGCTGTGCAAGACCCCCATATGGGTGAGTTAACCCACTTGGGGCACTCTGAATTAACCCACTTGGGGCACTCTATTTCATCTGAAGGGCTTACTACAGTAACCAACATCTCCAGACTGGCCAAGTGGAAGGTTGGGCAGGTATATATAATGTTATGTGTAGGGTACATCTAATGGTGTACAAGGTGCATGCATAATATTGTGACTGCAGATATAGTAGTTTATAGGAATCCACCCCTTAGTATTTTGGAAATCTAGTCTGCCTCCTCCTCTCACTGCTGTTACTTTAACATATTCTGACAGGCTCCTGGCACAAGGCAGACAAAAGTGATTAGCTGTCTCAACAGATTAAAATGTAAATTCTATTGAAGAAAACAACATACAAGAATTATGCTTCTGTATAATCTGGGTGATTAAATATTACTTGTTTCAAAACTAATGTTTCTGTCACTTTCAATTACAGCTTTTGGAGGCTTTATTCCACATCATTTAATCTTCCTGAATTACTTTCTTGCTCCATTTTCTTATATAAACCTGCATACTTAGCACAAAATAAAGACCTCCAACAATAAAGAAGTGTTTCTTGTTTCTCATTTAGAAAAGATTTGCAATCAGATCTATAAGTCGTCATCCTACAAAGTCTATAAAATATGATGAACAGAGGAAAGGAACACAATCAAGATTTCATTTAGCCCTAGCCAAGTTAGAGAAATTAACCTCTGGAAAGGGTTCTCAAAGTTGGGAATGACTGTACCTGCTTTCATGTTAAAAGTGAAACTGGGTTCAGTCCTCTCAAATGCAATGTACAGATAAGAACATAAGAACCGCCCAGCTGGGTCAGGCCCAAGGCCTATCTAGTCCAGCATCTGTTTTCATACAATGGCCCACCAGATGCCTCTGGGAAGCCTACAGGCAAGAGGTGAGGGCATGCTCTATCTCCTGCTGTTGCTCCCCTGAAATTGGTATTTAGAGGCATCGATAGGAAGTGTTCTGCTGTTACTGTGTTCAACATAACATGTGAATAACTACCTGTGTACAGATGAGTACACTATACACTTGTTGAGCGAATATTGGATATAATGTGTGAATAGGTCCTAGACTCTCCCAATGTGCATATGGAATCCCCACTGCCCAATCATCACGGTGCTTATGCTGCCAGTACTACATTATATACAAAACTTCCAGTATAACTTTATAGCTAACCACAAACATAAATACAGACAAATATTATCTAATTGTAATTCTAAAACAAAAAAACACCCCATATTTTGTAATGGAAACTTCCTTTGTCTAGAGAATAGAGTTTTGTGTTCCAGTGTGGCTGGCTTTCTGTTTCTTCTTATCTCTTTGATCTGTGAAGACATGTTATTGATTTCATTTTTGAGAATTGTGTGAACAAAGGACCATAAACTGCAAGTAAGGCTATGATCTGCAAGTTGCTGGAGAGCCTCCTGGTCAAACAAGACCTTGAGCCATAGTAGGACAAAAAAAACCCAACTTCACATATATACTGATGGGATCTGAACTGTCAGTGACTGACCAGGAGAGAGATCTTGGAGTCGTAGTGGACAGCTCTTTGATAGTGTCGGCTCGGTGCACGGTAGCTGTGAAAAAGGCCAATTCCATGCTAGGGATCATTAGGAAGGGGATTGGAAATAAAAATGCTAATATTATAATGCCCTTATACAAACCTATGGTGTGGCCACATCTGGAGTACTGCATACAGTTTTCATCACCATATCTTAAGAAGATATTGTAGAATTTGAAAAGGTGCAGAAGAGGGCAACCAAAATGATCAGCGGACTGGAACACCTTCCTTAGGAAATCCAAACCAGATTGTAAGGAGCTGCAAAAAGATCTCTCCAAACTGGGGGAGTGGGCGACAAAATGGCAAATGCAGTTCAACGCAAGCAAGTGTAAAGTGATGCATACTGATACTGGGGCAAACACAAACACCCCAACTTCATATATACACTGATGGGATCTGAGTTGTCAGTGATTGACCAGGAGAGAGATTTTGGGGTTGTACTGGACAGCTCATTAAAAGTGTTGGTAAAGGGGGATCCTTACCGGATTTGTAAAGGGGGATCCGTACCGGATTTCCCTTTACAAGTATCCTGAACTGGGTCAAACCGGGTTGAACCAGTTCAAACTGGTTTGAGAACACAAACCAAACTGTCAGCTGGTTCTAACGAACCAGTTCGCAGACTGGTGGTTCAGTTCAAATTTGGTTTGAATTCGGCCTGAATTGCTTGGAATGGTTCTGTGCACACCCCTAACCTAAGTACAGCATGTGTGATAGCATGCAGGCAGGGGCGGAGCTATAACTGGGAGGACAAGTTCAAAGAACCCAGCCACCCAGCTCCAGGGAGCCACCTGGGCTGCTCTCCCCCCGAGCTCCAGCCAGCCTCATTTCCCATCTGGCTTCTTATTGGCTGGGTATTTTCTTTATTCTGTCCCTCACTCCAAACTGACTTTGCTGTCAGCTAGGAAATGAGCTCTGGAGAGCTGTTCTGGGCCTTCCAGGTGCTGGCCACACCCTCTCCATGTGATGTCACATGCAGGGGGTGTGGCTGGCCTGGCATGCACAAGGGCCTGCTAGGGAGGGAGTGAACATGAGCCCACTCTCCTCTAGCTATGCGCCTACATGCAGGCCAAACCTGCCCCCACAGGTAGGTAGTCTGTTACCTTGATCCCACACTGTACTCGGGGATAGCATACCGGCAGCGCTACAGAGTACATTGGTGTGAGGGCAGGGCTTGCTGACACAAGTGTTGGCATGAGGGTATGGCTTGCTGGTGCACTCTCATAGAATATTTTACCTAGGTACAGTGTCCACATTTCAGATAATGTGTGATGATGAAGATGAATATTGATGCACCAAATAGTTTACATAAGAAAATGGAACAAGATTGTATCCTATAGGGCCCAACTCCTGGGGGATTCCCTTAATGCACTGTGCTCATTGCACAGTTCATTGCGGGATTCCTGTAGGCTGGGGAAGCAAGTCCAGGCCTCCAGAAATCCAGAGAGGCCATCGATCACCTGGGGGGAAGGTAGGTCCATCCCTGCCTTCCTGCACTCACCTGCCCGCACTCTCTGCCCCTATTATGGTCGTGAGAATGACCTTATTTTCTTTGATCCCCAGACTCAGAGACATTGACCTTCACTTGGTTTAGAGACCTGTTAATGAAACGTTCACAAAGAATCTCTTCTATCATTTTCTCACCAACTGAAAAATTTTGTTTGAGTCACAACCGTCCTTTAATATTTTAACACCTTTCTAAATAATTTATATCAATGCTTTTTAATATTTATACTAATGATCAGTCAGTTTTCCATCACATCTGGAAACTTGTGTCTAGCAAAGACTTTCTTGCCTGTCTTTCCTGCCCAAACTGAAGTGAGCTGTGGATTCATGGGGCTGAGCTTGGAGGTTGGGGAAAACAGCCAGCTTCATCCCAAGGGCTGTCGACTAAATATGAGTGCAGGGCGGGTGGGTGGGGGAGGCATAGGTCACAGTTACAGCTTCCATTTGCATGATCTTGAGTTTCTCATATAGGTGTGAGGGTAATAGCTTTAAAATTGAAAAATTATGCAGGTTGTTTTGGGGGTGCCAAAACTGACTCTGGTGGACTGTAAAGTGCTGTATGTGCATTGGGAGAATTGTGTTCCAATCCAACAACAACAACAACAACAAAGCAGCTTTGCTCAGATGCAAAGCGCACTGGGTGATCTTGTCAAGTCACTATCTATCATACACTCCACATGTAGGCAAACCTATTGTGGGGAGCGGGTTGGCAGGAGCACCCCCTACCAATCTTCACATGTTGGAACAAAAGTGAGAATTGGGTTTCTATGCATATATAACTCTTCTGGCTCTCCACGCTTGCCATGATTAGGAATCCTGCTTGAGGATCCCAATTCCCCAACTGTGTGTAAAATAGGATTGCTCACTCTGACTGAAGCTATTCCCAGATATTTATTTTTCTATTCTTTCCCCAATACTTTTTACAATATCAAGGCGTTAAAATCTCCAGGTTTCTTTTCAGTAGTCACTTGGGTTCTTTCCAGACTGCACGGGAGGAAGTGGTGTAAAATCCGATGGCTAACCCTAATGTTTTGAAGCTGGTTAGAGTTAGCCATCAGATTTCACACCACCTCTGTGCTATGTGTGTGTGTGTGTGTGTGTGTGTGTGTGTGTGTGTGTGTGTGTGTGTGTATGTGAGAGAGAGAGAGGGAGGGAGGAGGAGGAGGGGGCAGGTGATGTAATGGCTTTCCCTCCCCCTCTCTTGGTGAATTTGCACAAGAGCACTGGGCTCTTGACCCCCCCCAAACACACACAAACACACACCAGGCAATTACAACTGAAGGAGGTACCACTGGTACCGTTGCGCATGAGAATGAAAGGGAGCACACCAAAGCAAAACACACACACAAGCTGCCTCCCCACACCAAGAAGCAGAGGGGTAATTTCAATTACTCACCCAGACTCAACAATAATAATAAAACACACAGATAAAAATACAGACACACACACACCTTTAAAAGGCACAGAGAGAAGAACAGTCTGCCTCTGTGAAAGCCACACTTCTACAGTTGCAATCCAATGCACTCTTACTAGGGAGGAAGCCCATTGAACAAAATCATTTACTTCTGAGTAAACCCAGCAAACCTGCAAACTGTTCTCAAAACTAAAAAAAACAGCTACTGTTTTCTCAGGCACATACAGTGCTTTAAACTCGAAACATCAATATAAAATCTGAATACAGGCTGTGGCTGTGCGAACAGCACCTTTCTGTTTGCCTGTGCAAGACAACGTCAAAATCCAGATTGTACGAACGCACACCAAGCCTACACGTAGCGAAGCACTTTTAAGTTGCCATCTAGAAAGCACCCTGGAGATCAATGCTAATTTATGGAGACTCCATGCCAATCCAGGAGGACTGAGAAAACCAGTGATAAAACCAGTGATAAACCAGTCCGGTAAATAATGCATCTAGTATCAACAATAAATCAATGAAAATCTATGGTTTTATTACTCTTAAAAACTCCTATGCAGTGTGCAGGTACTCTAGCCATATAACATCTTGGTCCTAGCCATTGTTACTCAGAAAGTAGTCCTATTGATTTCAGTGAGACCTGTTCCACCATGCTTGAGATTGCAGCTTGCATTTTTACAACCATTATGTGCTTACACTATGTGGACTAGCATAGGATCAAGGCACTAAAATAGACCTGAATTTATTGTTTAATAAAGACTTCTGCAACTGATGCTGCATCCAATTTGATTGCTCAAACAAAAAGTATAACACTGTTAGCAAAATCATAATGTATGTGCAAAGGAGGGAACTACGCTATATAAATGACTCTGTAACCAGAAAACAAGGGACAGAATTTTTCTTTTGCATGCAGGAGACACAGTGCACTCCAAAGCAAAACAGTGTACTCCAAGGAGAACTGTGCCACCTTGTGGTCAGTTGCTTTTAGGCAGATACTGTTAAAAGGGGGAAAGGTCAATTACCAATAAACATCTGAGTAAAATATGAATACAACTGACGGTTATTGGTGAGTGTTTAAAGTTGCTTGGAATTTCTGTGTTAACTGCAATACAAATTTTAAGTAAACGTGGAGCCCTTTCTGATGAACACAAGCCAGGACGGGCAGGTGGGTGGGGAGGAAAGTTTGCTTACAGGCTGCCATGCAGAATCTTGCTGTTCCCACTGTAACAACTGCATGTTGATCCACCAAGAGACAGGAAATGTAATACTCTTCTGATTGACCAGGCCTATTTTTAAAAAATGGTTTGATCCAGATAGTATAAATGTCCCTATAATATGCACAGTGTAAAAGAACATGCAAGACAGACTCAATGTCACCTGAACCACATAGACACAACTGGTTCCTTAGTGGTATCCCCTTAAATCTGCCATCCAAAATGGCAGAAGGCAAGGCATTAAACCATGCCAGTGAAAAAGCTCTCCTCTAATTCAAGGTGGTCAAGTGTGTGAGATATGCAGCTGGCCGGGGATAGTGTGAAAATCCACCTAAAGTACTACTGTAATAACCAGACTAAAATCCCATTGCTTCTCCATATCCACCACACGCTGTTTAATAATTTCTTTGGCAGCATCATGACCCAAAGCCAATAGATATTGTGGCAAAAAGCCATATCTGCCCAAATTATCATAAAGGCTCTTGCACCAGGATGAGTGAAACTCATCTTTCAAAACTGAGGGGGCAAGGCCCTGGGGGCAGGCATATAATGTAAGCCAATAGTTAAATGTATGAAGCCACGCCTGTGCCAACTCTGGTCAACCCTATTTCTAAATGCAAGATAGCATTCGATACACATCTGGGGACTTGAAAAATGGCATGAAGAAATCCAGACTGAACCACTTCCAAGGGCTTAAAATTACAGGTGGGGCGAATCTGGACCCCATACAACATTTGTGCCAGTATTTTAGCCTGATACACCCTAACCGCCGCAGGGTGGAAGGTTTGTTAACCTTACCTTCCCCGCAGATGAGCAACGTGAAGAGCCTGGGAGCGCAGATCACATGCCCACACAACATGTGGCTGCTCCAGGCAGTGCAGAGGTGCAGGGGCCGGGATGCATTGTCCTCGCCCCCAGAAATCCCATAATGCACTGTGTGAGTGCGCAGTGCATTGTGGGGATCCCCCTGGTGCCGGCTGGGAGTCCCATAGTGTCAAAACACCGTCTGCAAGCAGCCAGTCCTAACATATGAGCAGTTAGACATGGTTAAGGGTGCGAGCACGCTCTTAACCTCCGCTAACTGGTGGGCTTCTTTAGCAGATTTGCCACCGAGGCGCCAACAGGAGCCAGTTGGTTCCTGGCAGTTCTCACAGGCAGCCCAGCCCAGCCAAGCCCAGTTCTCACAGGCAGCCAAGCTTTCTGTTGTGCTTTTGTTGTCTTTCCTGCAGTGTCTTGTGGGTCTTGCAGCGCCTGTGCTGGGAGGATCTAGGAGGGACTTCTCTGGATAGGCAAGAGGTGGGAAAAGGGTCTCGGGGCTTGGCCAGTTGTGAGAGGTTGGTTGTGTGGTTGCCCTCAGTATTTGATTATAAATGATATGTTTTGGGTGGTACCTTTAATTATATAATGAATTCTCCACAGACCACTTGGGCCTATCCCATGGACCTCCAAAGGTCTAGGCCAGAGGTTCTTAACCGGGACCCCTGGTTAAGACAATGTGTCCTTTCATCTTCTACAAAGATGATGTGTCTTTTCATCTTCTACAAAGGGCTATATAATCTCACTTTTGAGAACTCTGCGTCGAAAAGCCTCCAGGAGCAATGAGACACAAAACTAGTTAAGCCTTTATATAAGACCAAGGTAAGTGTAGAGAAATGGCTGAACTGATGGTTTCTGCCTTAGTTGTTTCCAGCAAATTCAGTGATGGTTGGAACTGTTTGCCTGTATTGTCTGGTTTAAGTAAAAGGAGTCAGAGGTGGCAGCAAGTAAGTTCAGTTATAAGGTGTTGAAGAACCTTATAGCCTTATAGGTTTCACTTTGAGTCTCTTGAGAGCTTTCTTTCTAGCTGAAGCTCAGTTTTCCTATCAGATTCTTCTCAATTTTCTTTTTTGTTGGAGCAAGAGAAAACACCCAAGCTTCTCCAGTGTGGATATGGCTCTTGAGCTAAAAACAAAAACAGTCCCAAAGAACTCCTCATCCTGTCAATCAGACTTTTTAAATCATGGCCTGAATCCCATGATGCCTGTTTAGTAAAATTTGGTGAGATTATTTCTTTATTGATTGATTGAATTTATATACCGCCTAGTATAAAAATCTCTAGGCAGTGTACAGAATTAAAACATAAAATATAACACAATTAAAATTCATAAAAAGATAAAAATCAGATACAAACACATTAAAATTTAAAATTTTAATTTTAAGTAGATAACACTGACAAGAGCACTGAGCAATGTGTAAAATTAATACTTAACTCTCATGTGGCCAGAGCAAGGGGCCTAAGCATTAATATTCAGAAATCATTAGTCAAGATTGGCTGCCCCAAGACAGTTTCGTACCTGAGGTGAAAAAATGAACTGGCACCTTCCATCCCACTAATTGCATGGTGATACAATTCACTGAGGCTATTCCCATGATCAGGCGAAATCGGGCTAGGGGAGCCTAGCCCGATTTCTCCTGATCGTGAGAACCAGGCGAGCCTGGTGGCCTCCAGGCGGTTAACCCGCCAAACTACCCCTCCCCTTAAACTGGGTTTGCAGAGCGAGCACTCCGCAAATCCGTTTTTAAAAATCATGAGTAGCCGTGGCGAGGCTCCGCGCCGTGGCTACTCATGAGGAGACCCTTGACCAGGAGGCTCAAAAGGGTCTCTCTAGCATGCCCTGTGTGCTCGTGTAGGGCATGCTGGAGCTTCTGGGGGCCACGCGGCCCCGAACTCCCTAGCCCCCGCCGGCTCTGTGATGGAGCCGGCAGTCATGTGGGGGGCCACTGAGGCCGCCCAGGGCTGCCACCCTGCTTGTGTGCGGGAAGAGCGGGCTATACCCACTCTCCTCGCAAATCCCCTAAAGGCTCTTCTCACGGATCGTGAGAAGAGCCTCACTGAGTAGTTCTCCTGCTCATGAACTATTTAAATGAATGAGAGTAACACAGGACTATTACCTGGGTCTGCCCACTCTGCCATCTTTAATAGTACCCTAAATCCACCACCTAAGGTAACACCTTCACTTTTCCTCCCCAAAGGTCTACCTCCATCATTAGGAAGAGGCAAAGGAAGGGCCCATTTTAATCAAAACCATCATTTTGGCCAAACTAACACCTGCATTTAGCCATGATACTTCACTTTCCTCTAAAGCAAGAACCATTAGATTTACTCATTTGTTGTTCATACCTAACAACTTACTGACCTATTTCACACAATCATTCAAATCCAGGTTTAATGTGGATTACCAACATTTGCATGACTGTGTGAACCCATGCCAAGGTGGGAATTTCAAGTTGGGCTAAAAACCACCCTGGCGTGGGTTCACATAATCACGCCAATATAACCACGCTTTTAATTAGATTAACAGTTTTAAACTGTGAATAGCTTTTAATGTTGGGTTTTAAATAATTTCAATGTTTTAATCATTTTTAAATTTTGTTAAATTTGTATTTTATGTAGTATACCGCCCAGAGACACAGATTTTGGGCAGTATATAAAATAATTAATGAATGAATGAATATAAGTAACCCACATGAAACATTTCAATACAATCGAACAATTGTATGAACCAGGCCACTATCTTTCCACTTTGATCATTAGCTACTTAGAAAAATTGCTTCCAAGTGATAGTAGATGTCTGCAGTGTGAGCAGGCCTAAACCTTGCAGTTCTTTCTTCTATTTGAGCATCAGCCACGAACTATGGACCCATAAGTTCCTGATCAGAGCTAATCATTGTACCATATTTACCCGAATCTAAGATGAGGGTTTCCTCCAGTTCTTTGTTATTAAATATGATAGGGAGGGGGTAAGATTCAGATGCCTCTTTATTTGGGGTAAATACAGGTATAACCTGTATTTAGACTCTATCTTTTAAGGCATTACTTTACATTCAGAGTCACCTTCTATTCAGGTAAACAGGTATATAACTTCTGGAGTTCTTGGTTTGTTCTCTGATTTTCTTCCTCTTTACTCACCTACCTGCTAGGATAAATATTTTTTTCCCCGGAATTAGATTTTAAATTGTAATGTGCTCTTTAATCTCCACAGTTAATGAAAATGTTTTATCTATGCTTTGAAAAAGTAAACAGAGAAAAATTAAGGAATTCATCCTGTGTTCAAATACCAGAAAGGCCACAGTTGTTCAAGAACATACAGTACATGCCCATAGTTTTGACTCACTTCTACCAATATTTTCCTAAATAGCAAGTTAAGAACATAAGAACATAAGAACAGCCCTGCTAGATCAGGCCCAAGGCCCATCTAGTCCAGCATCCTGTTTCGCACAGTGGCCCACCAGATGCTGCTGGAAGCTACAGACAGGAGTTGAGGGCATGCCCTCTCTCCTGCTGTTACTCCCCTGCAACTTTTCCAGAGTTGAGAAGTACGAATAAACAATTTTACACAACCAGTAGGTACAAACGGTACTGTTTAAAAAAATAAAAATGAAAACAATTGAACAATATTTTTTGTCCAGCATTGATTTACATGTGTAAATGACAATGTCTTAGTTTTCTGTAAAAGACATGTTTTGCATTGTGGTGTGCTCGTTTTGCAGAATCACAATCCACTGATGCCTTTAATTACCCTTCAAACCTTTTTAGTAAACAAAATGTTTATTTAATGTTGCAGCACCAGCCAATATGGTAAACCAGATTGCTGCTGGCTTGTTTGTATATACAGTTGGAATAGTAACTTGATAGTTCAAGAACAAAAAGATAACTCTTAAAGGAGAGGCAGGAGGTGTGTGTGTGGGGGGGCTTTTTAGCAGCAAAGATCAGGAACACAAAATGTCAACCAAAGCAACGAGGTTTTCTAAGGTGATGTGGCAACAAGAAGCTAAAAATGTCCACAAGCATGTGATTAAAAAATGACTGTAATTCATTTTCACATGATGAAGGGAAAGGAAAACAGCAACAGGGTTGAGAGGATTTGCTTATGGGCATGGAAACACAGTCTTGAGTTTAAAGATTATTCTTATTATAAATGTGGTTCATCCACAGATGGTTCAAAGGTAATAATTCCTACCCCTCTTCTCTCTCTCTAGCCCTATTCACGTGTAATGGTCAACACTTGTACAACTGTACAGTGTACACAGGTACAGTTATTCAGACATTATGTGTATTCACACGACCAACAGGGTCGGTGGGTGATGAGCATCCTACGTTGGTGGGAAGCACAGACCGCACTCCTACACGATCCGCACTTCTGCATGCAGGGCAGATTGCTGGAGGCCAGGACATGTTGTCCCAGCCTCCATGTATCCCACAATGCATTGCGTGCTGAGCACAGTGCATTGGGGGATTCCCCCATTAGACGGTTGTGCAGCCCAAGGAGTCCTGTCTCTTGCGTGCAGCCTGAGGAGACACATGGTCCTGGCTAAAAGTCAGGCTTAAAAGTAAAGTTAGGCTGAGCAGGAGCGACAGGGTGTATCCCAGCGCTTCACATGAACAGCCTTAACTAGGCTGCCCCTAGCCTGGGTTAGGCTGCTTGTGCAAACAGCCTCATTATGTTGAACACAGGTATAATAACACCCTTCCTATCTGTAACTTGCATTTGAGGGGCCTGTACCCAGGTTCACTAATGAATGCAGGTATAGTCATTCACACAAAAACATGTACAAGTTTGCAGACATCTTTATACTTAAGAACAGAAGAACAGCCCTGCTGGATCAGGCACAAGGCCCATCTAGCCCAGCATCCTGTTTCACACAGTGGCCCACCAGATGCCTACTTGTATAAAACAAGGTCTGAATTATTTTGTATATGTTTGAATGCCCAACAATCTCTCACACATAACACATATACAAACACACACACACACACACACACACACACACACACACACACACACACACCCCTGCAGCAATGATGGCCGTTTTTGTTGGAGCTAGGACCCTGGCAGCATCAGCTCTCAGCTGCAATGTCTCATAGTGACCACTGAGGGGCGGGGGTTAGGGTCATGGATAAAAGTGCTGGCCTCCTCCCCTCTTTGTTCTCCTAGTGTTAGTCCCCATTTTGTCTCTCCAGAGATGGCTACTTGTTTTGCTCTCTCTTCAGCCATGAGCTACAGCTGAAACTGCAGACTTTTTCACATTTGTTCGTAACCTTTTCTTTAAATAATTCCTTGTAGTTCTTCAATACTAAAGAACTGTCTCAAGATTTCTTGCTTTGCTACTTTCTTATCAAACTGGTTTTGCTTTGCTTATTTGGGGACTGAACTGCCATTCTTTCCTTACAAAAAGTTGTTGCTGTTGTTGTTGTTGTTGTTGTTATTGTTTATTATTATTATTACATTTATATCCTGCTCTTCCTCCCAGGAGCCCAGAGTGGTGTACTACATACTTGAGTTTCTCTTTCACAACAACCCTGTGAAGTAGGTTAGGCTGAGAGAGAAGTGACTGGCCCAGTGTCACCCAGCTAGTTTCATGGCTGAATGGGGATTTGAACTCGGGTCTCCCCGGTCCTAGTCTAGCACTCTAACCACTACACCACAGTAAATAAAAAAGAAAAGCCTAGAGAGTTAAATAGAAAGCAAAGCAAAGAGAAAAGCTTTGAAAATGGAGACAACACAAGGATTCCAGATGATAGAAAAGTTGCAAGGTCCTGAGTACAAGCTCTTCAAGAGTAATGGACCTGGCAGTGTACTGCACACCCAGCATCCTGCAGATGCAGGAAAGGAGCAGAAAGAATGGGACAGAGCAGATGAAAAGGTATCAGGAATGATTTGCTTGGCGGTGAGTGACCCAATCTTAGTGCATCAAAGAGACAAAGAAAATGCAAAGCATAAGGCTCTCCACACGAGCAGTGTGGAGAGCCTAAAAGAGTTTTGTGGGGAGAGCAGGCTTGACCCACTCTCCTCACAGATGAGCAGGGAGCCTATCCTTGGCAGCTGCATTGGCTGCCTCCTTCAGGGAGGAGGCTGGGGTGGTGGAGTTTGGGGGCCTCCTGGCCCCCGTAAGTCCCAGCATGTCTCTCCAGAGCATGTCTCTCTCACCCGTGCGGGGCATTCTGGGGAGCCCCCTGACACCGGGAAGCTTGTTTGGGGTCTACTCACGAGTTGCTGCAGTGCAGACCCATGGGGTTATGCACCTCATTTAAGGGGAGGGCGTTTAGCTGGGCCTCCTGCCAGGAACCGCATGGCTCCCATTTCAGCACACAACCAGCTGAAACAGGACTGAGATCCCATAGCCTGGTTCCAGCTGGTCATGAGAATAGCCACTATATGTGGGAAACTCTGAAGGGATCAAATAAAAAGAAGTCTGTGGTTTCCAAAGTGCATCTAGTAAGAAAACTGAGCAATAAAAGACTGAGAGAAGGAGAAAGTCTGCTCAAGCACATAAATGAAATCTTAGAAATATCTAGGCAAGTGCAAGCTCAAGAAGTAATCATGCCAGATGTAGTTTTTATAGGATTACTGTTGAATAGTTTGCCACATTACTTTGATAGCCCCAAATTCAGGCATCCTTTGTGTGTAAAATCCTTCACAGTTTTAGTCGTTTCAGTCACACATTCGACTTCAAACAATCCATTCTCTTGTAAAACTGCTTTCTAAAGCAATTCCTGTTTATGAGTAATGAAATAGTGCCTTCCTTTAAAATTTCCTTCATAGCCCCTTTCTTTAGCATATTTTACAGACATCAGACTTGTTTCTAGAGTAGGTACATACAAAGCTTCTTCAAGTGCTAATCCAGTAGTTTTCCCTTTCTCCAGTTTGCAGAGCAACTGTGCAGATCTTTTCCCTTCTGAATACAACAGTTTTCTATCTGCCAAATATGTAGGGATTTTACAACTTGTATCTAGGTTTATAAAGCTCTCCCTTTCTCTAATCAGGTTGCTTGTAGCACCTGAGTCAATGCTGATGCCACAGCTGCATTTCTCAGACTTTGTTTCCAAGCTTTATCTGTTCTAGCAAGGTATATCTTTTGCTTATTAACTTTAGTCCCTGATTGCTTGTAAGTTCTGTACTCTGTCTTCCCAGATGATCCACTCTCTTTGCAGCTTTGTTTTGCTTGCCTTTTGTCTGCAAACTCTTTATTCTTGGGACACTTGTTCTGCAAGTGTTTGGGGGTTCCACAAATAAAGCACTTCTTATTTCTTTGCAAGGTTCTAAATGCATTTTGTCACTTTCCTTTTTTTTGCTTTTCATCCCTTCTGTGCAAATAAAAGTCCTCTAGACAGTTAATAACAAATTGTAAATTGTCTGCATCCTCCTTGACTTCCAAGGCTCTAGTCACACTATCAAACCTGTCCCCTTATCCCATGATTGCTAATTTTTCTCAAGAGTCTTTGATGAAGAACTTTGTCGAAAGTTTTTGAAAGTCAAAGTATATTATGTCAACTGGATAATCTTTATTCACACACACACACACACACTGGGGTACTCAGTTTATTTTTTTAGGTGTTTTTTGTGTCTTTGGTGTCTTCATTACACACCTTCATTTCTTCTGTTCATTTTGACCCCACTGCTTTGCAGGTGGGGGTGGGGAATTAGTGGCATCCCATGTTCCAACTACCCCGCAACTCACAAGCCACTGGGTACTCAGTTTATATTTTAGGATTTTTTTTAGATGTTTAGACTCTTTGGAAAGGTTATAGACCTTGGGGTTATCTTTTTAACGAAAGGCGGTATATAAATGCAAAAATAAATAAAATAAAAAATAAATAAACACTTGAAAAAAACCACTAGAACATAAACTGAGTAGTACCCCACTGCCTTGTGGGTGGGAGTGGGGTGTAGTTGGCACATGGCAGTTGACAGTTGGCACTGTTGAAAAGACAGTCAAAATGAATAGAAGAAATGAAGGTGTGTAATGAATCCTCATAGGGATTCATTGAGGGAAAGTTATTATTCACTAAAAAATCCAATCATTTGAAAAATAGTGACCACACAATTTGCTCCATAACTTCACTTCTACAAGGGCTAGAGTTTAGCTTTTTTAAAAAAATGAAAGCTGGGAATCTGGGGGAATTAATAGGAGGGATCCAAATCTCAAATCGATTCAAATCAAATCAGGCACAATTTGATTTGTACCTGAATCTAGACAATGGACCACAGGGGTGATTTGTTTTATCTCCAAGTCACCTGAATCAGCTAGATTTAAGTACAAATCATACCTGAATCAATTTGCGCATCCCTACTCCTCATGCTCCTTTACTGTGGGTCACTAGGCATTGCTGAGACATGGTTATTTATCTCACAAACTCCTCCAAAGAGCAAAATAGGCAAGCAGAAGAGAAGGGGATATATGATAGCCATTTTCAAAATATAAAAACAGCCCTGCTGGATCAGGCTCAAGGCCTATCTAGTCCAGCATCCTGTTTCACACATTGGCCTAACAGATGCCTCTGGGAAGCCCACAGGCAAGAGCTGAGGGCAGAGGCACCCTTACCCCTGGACTTCAGGGCTGAAGTCCAGGACCTCTTCAGCTCCTGGGGCCCCCAAAAATCCTCTTTAATCTGTCTTGGGTGGTGTGGTCATCCAGCCGAGCATGATGAAGCTTAATTTGCAGGGGAGGGGCAGCCCTCCAAAGGCCTTTAGGTCCAGATTCCATAATTACCTAGGTGCACCTCTGGCTGAGGGCATGCCCTCTTTCCTACTGTTTCTCCCCTGAAACTGGTATTTAGTAGTGATGGTGTGTCACATAGAAGAAGGGGTGGCCTGAGGGCTGGACTAGAACCCATGGGTTGAAATTTCAAGGAAGCAGATTCAGGCTAGACTTTAGGAGGTATTTTCTAACTGTAAGCACTGTTGGACCTTGGAACAGTCTGCCTAATGCAGAGGTGGGCTGTCCGCTGGAAGTTTTCAAACAGAGGCTGGAAACTGATTAGGCATCTGTCAGTAAGAAGAGGGTTGGACCAGGAGACTTCCAATATGGGTCTCTTGCAACTCTAAAATTCCATGCTTCTGTATGAGCACATTGAATCTCAGTAGATTATATGAGGAACTCGAAGGAACAGAGATCCCCCAAGCCTGCCCTAGGTGGCACCAGCTGCCACTGCTTTTGAATAGCCAGTCTTGTTCTTAACAGGAGAACTATAATTGGATAGTGACCAAACCGGCAGAAAAGGCAGCTTTATAAAGAGGAGAAGAGAATGAGGTGAAGCCACTGGCAGTTGAAAAAATTTGCCTCATTGCTATTCTAAAAATTGCATTCTCATAATCACTAATGTCACTTAATTTGCTCTCTATTTTTGCCTTTGTTCTCATGTGATTAACAGGCCTTAAAAAGGAGGGTGTGTAGTGTATTGAAGAAGCAAGTGATTCAATGGAGGTTTTCTTATAATAAGGAATAATAAGATGGGTTGCAGAGGCGTAGCTAGGAGAGAGGGGGGACTGTGTTCGCCCCTCTCTCTAGTGGCTCCTTGGAGAGAGGAAGATAATGAAGAAAATGGGGAAGGGTTGGGCTGGGGGCCCTCAGGAGCTGGGGGCCCGGGTTCTTTGAACCCATCTGCTCAATTAAAACTGATGGGCTGTTAGAAAATAGTAAGGTGCATATACATCTTGGCAGCATTGCAGTAAATGTTTTGTTTTGGTTTTCAAACATACTTTAAAGAAAACCCACACTGTTGTGGTTTTTTAAAAATACATAGATGAGTAACAGAAAGCCAAAGGCCCTCCCTGCCTGAACCGGCTTATTGAGTACAAAACTAATTTGTTCCCTAAGGTTTGTATAGGGTTTTGCCACAATCACTCTGCTGCAGTACAAGCCCATACGGCTTGCAAACACAGTTTTCTTAAGTATCCATTGTTACATCCTCCTGAGACAGTTAAAATGGTTGCAATACAAAAATAGTATTGTCAGTTTCAATCTGTTCACACAATGTAATGCTACTTCTTTGGGGGGTTTCAGTTTGCTCTAGGAGTGCAAGCTATCAGCACGTGCCTCCATCTCCGCATTAGTTTAGAAATTGTGACTTCATTTTGTGCAATAAGGCTTAGGTCTATACTCTTTCTCTTGAGGTATGCAATCGTCTGATATTGGAAACAGTGCAGGTCCAAAACTACATGGCAAGGAATAGGATTTGGATAGCTGCTGGGCCCTCTTTTTAGACTGTGATCCCCTTTGGGACAGGGAACCATTAAGGATGGGGCAGTATAAAAATGTAATACATAATAAATAAATGTTGAGGCTAAAACTGAAACAGTCACCTCAGGCAGTGGATTTTCAGGGGGCAGGACATGGCTGGTGTCACCCTCTGTTCGCTGTGGCTGCCTCAGTTCACCACACCTGCCCAGGGTTGCCGTCTTCCGGTTCTTCAAATCTGGGTGCCTAATTTGCATATTATGTAAATTGGCTTAAAATAATTTTTGAGAAGAATAGTGACTGCACGTTTTGCTCCATAACTCTGCTTCTACAAGGGCTAGAGCTTAGCGTTTTTTAAAAAAATGAAATAAAATGAAATCTGGGCAAATCTGGGTGGGCTAAGCAATCTGCGTGAGATGGTTAAAATCCGGTTGAAACCCAAAATTCCGGGGGGCATGCCAACTCTATACCTGCCATCCCTGCTCCCTGATAATCTGCTGCCTAAGGTGACCATCTCAGTTCACCTCAACATGTGGCAGTCCTTAATGGTTCCCTGTTCCACTATGCTTATTAATTACAAGTGTTACTCTATCCATGTCCCGTATATACTGAACACACATGCAATGCCAGTCAGGAATTTACTGAGATAGGAGGTGATCCTTGTATAATGACTGATAGCGTACTTATCGGACTCGTAATGACTGATCAGATAAGAAAATGACTGATGCCATGTACCTTAAGACAGGGGTTCCCAACCTGTGGTATGCCAGATGTTGCTGAACAACAACTCCCATCATCCCCAGCTACAGTTGATTTTGGCTGGGGATGATGGGAGTTGTAGTTCAGCAGCAACTGGAGTACCACAAGTTGGGAACCCCTGCCCTAAGACATGTTTCCTAACACCTAACCAAAGCACCACACCTGCATGTGGGCAGGGGCTTCCTCTCATGCTCTTCTATTAAAGGGGAATGCTCGACATATAGATGGACCTGTCCCACAGCATGCACTGAGAGCCAGCATTTATTATTTATTTATTTATCATATTTTTATACTGCCTGATATATATGTCTCTAAGTGGTGTACACAATTTAAGAACAATATAAAAGTCCCAGATTAAAATCCGCAAAACACAATAAATCTAGCATAAAACAGTTATTAAAACAAATTACTAAAATACTAATTAAAAGCCTGCGAGTACAGGTGAGTCAGTCAATCTTTAATACGGTCACAGACCAGCATAAACAGGTGAGTCTTGAGGGTCTTCCTGAAAACAAATAGAAAATAACATGCTGTTATTTCAGCAGGGAGCATCTTCCAAAGCCCCGGGGCCGCCACAGAGAAAGCCTGGTCCCAGAACACCACCAGACGAGCCAGAAGCAATTGTAACCAGACCTCTCCAGAAGCAGAGGCGGCAGGGTTCATGACAAAGAAGGCACTCTCTTAAAAACCTAGAGGGTCCTAGAACAACAGCAAGATGAGCAACCCATGCTTGGGATGGTCAACAGTCAGTAGAACAAGGTTCTGGAGTGCTGAGACCCTGGCCATCAGATGCAGTAAGAAACTTAAGCAGAACTTATGCTCTAAGCAACTACCATGTAGGAAATGACTCATGCTGTAGTGCTTTGAGTGCTGGACTAGGACTGGGGAGATCCAAGTTCAAATCCCCGTTCAGCCATGAAACTCACTGCGTGACTCTGGCCCAGTCACTTCTCTCTCAGCCTAACCTACCTCACAGGGTTATTGTGAGGATAAACATAACCATATACACTGCTCTGGGTTCCTTGGAGGACGAGCGGGATATAAATGTAAAAATAAATAAATAAAACAAAACAAAAATTAACATGCATTGAGTATTTCCCTCTCACAGGAAAGAATGAGAAGTATTTGCATAAAATTGGGGGCATGCACTGGGACTCTTGCATGCCATTTGTTTTCTACATTATTTACAGATTCCTTTCAGTTAACCCCTTTTTTTGGGCTATCTTTTATTTTATTTCCTTTATTTTAACTAAACTTGCCTTCTTCCTTCCATGTGTACACTTCACTTTTTAATTATGTATTGTTCCTGAAACCTCTTCAGTTTTTATTTTGCATTCCATACTTCTTTATATTCGATACTCCAATCAAGAAACCATGTTAAAAGAAGCTCCATCAATGCCCATTGGAGTGGTGCTATTCTCACCATATCTTTGATGAGAAAGGGGGAAAAAACCCTCTGTTTATATCTCTTTAAACTTCCAGCTATAATCTCCAAAGTTTTATCAGCAATGCTTCTTTGTTCCTATGCATAGTATTACTTTCAGCAAACTTCTGCTAGAACATCTTTTTTACTAACAGTAAAATACAAGCATAGAGAAAGAAATGTTTATTTCAACAGACAAACATCAAAAGGGGGAAATCATTTCAGCATTGGGAGTTTGTAAACCATGTCTCTGTGAGGACCTCTGGGACTGGCTCACTGAACTTCACATCAAAACTATAGGAACATGAATCTTTACAAGTATAATCAGTTCATACTAGTATTATCCTTGCCTATTTTTCCAGCCCAATCAGAAATCTGTTTTACAGCCAGCCCAGTCTTATGCTGCCACTCTAGCTGCTGAGGCTTGTCCTGTGTAAAGTAAGTGAGCCCAAGCTATGGGGCTCTTGCTTGCCTAAAGGCTCTACGATTAGGAAGCTGCCTTATGGTGAATCAGACTACTGGGCCAGCATCCTCAGTATCGACAGAAGTGGGCAACAGCTCTCCATGATTTCACACAGGGGTCTTCCCCACCCCACCTGGAAATGCCAAGGGTAGAATCTGGGACCTTCTGCATGCAAAACGTGCTCTGACACTGAGCAAAAATTGCTGTGTTTTCCTCCTACAATGCCGCATCAGCATTAGAAGACAGGGCCACTCCAGTGGCCTTTAGGAAGTCATGCCTGAGGCCATTGGCTAACACCTTGCAGTTGGCAATTGCTGTGCCAGCCCAATAGATAGGGCCAACACTATCCTTTGGGTCATCATCACATGAGTGCACAGCTGATTTCTATGTTCTGTTGTTGCTGCACAACAGAACATGTGATTAGGTTGTTAGCACTGTTCCCTGTAAGAGGGATTCCCAGATGCTGTTGACTACAACTCGCAGAATCCCCAGCTTCAGTGGCTTTTGCTTGGGGATTATGGGAATTGTAGTCAACAACATCTGGGAATCCCTCTTAGAGAGAACACTGCTGTCATCCATGCTAAATTACTCCTGAGTCATCCTACTGAATGAAGTAGTCCTGTAGATTAACTCCTCAGTAATGCCATTGAGTCACTTAGTCCAAAAACAGCTGGGGGCGGGTGGTGCTAAATTGAGCAGGCCTGTTATACAAGCTGAGAGGTGGCTTCTAAAATGGCTTCCCTGGGGGGCTCACCTAGAACCAAAGCTGAAGTCTTTTTGGTGCCAGGCAAAGCGCTTTTTAATTCTCTCAAGAGTAGGCTTCCTATTCCATTAAAGTCAAGTGGAGTTTGCCTTTAACTTCCGTACATATAAGTAGGAATGAACCCCCACCACCACCACCACCGCAATAGCAATCATGCTGAAGAAAATGCCACAACTTGAAAGAAAAGCAAACTTTTCTCAAACTGATGCTGAACTTCAGATGAAACTTCTGTTTGAAATGGAGTCTCTCATGAAGAAGACTCTCAGGAGAACCCTTGGAAATTCAAAAGCTTCTATATGCCAGATGATCCAACAAAAATGTAATCACTTCGCCAGGGAAAAGAAAAAGTTAGAGACATGAAACGCGAGTTTTATGGCTTGAAGAAGAGACCCTGCTAAAATAATTAGTATGCAGCAGGAATGGAATATTTAATACAAAGATGGGTGCCTAGCTATTAATCCTTGCATTTTGGTAGTCTTACAAATTGTATAGTATACTACCAAGCTTCCAGTGTAGTAGTGGCAGTAGCAGCTTTATTTTTGTACATGACCAGAGACAAACTTTTTTTTTTTTTTTTAAAAAGCAACAACAGAATACATGACTAACACAACTGAACATGCCCCCCCCCCCACAAACCCGCCCTCATGGCAGGGATAGCCAGCATGTGCAGGGCATCCTCTCCAGCTGGGGAGCAAATGTTTCGGGGTGTGTGTGTGTATGTGTGTGTTCCTATCTGCTTTTGTGGGGCTGCCACAAGCAGGGATTCAGGAGCAACAAATTTCTACTTTTTTCACATATAGGTTGGGGAAGGAGGGCACAGCCCCTTCCCCTTTGGGGGGTGATTGCTTCCCTGGCTTACTCATGAGCAGGGCTGGGCAGCTGGACTGGCAATGCTCTGGCATTGGAGCGTGCACCAAGAACCACAGCTCAAGAGACTGCCAGGCCGTGGGGACACCCCCAGACAATTCATGAGAAGGGCAGAGGGGAGAGGAGAAAATTGCCCAGACAAATCTGATATGAATACAGACGGCAAAACATCCCCATCTCCCACAGACAGCCCTCTCATGGGAATATCAGGCCACTGAGGCTGTAAACAGAGCAACGTTGGTTTTTGGGTGGTGGCCATCAGGAATGGTGCCATGGAGACAGCTTTCCATGTCTTGGGTACTGCGGCCAAGCTGCTGAAAAAAACATGCCCTCTGCCAGCCCGCCAGCCAATGTGGAGATGTATAGCCCTTTCTGCCTGCGCCCTGCATGGGTGATGCAGCCATCCCGGGGAAGCTGGAAACTGGGGCTCTTTATTTACAGGAATCCCCGTGCCTACAGATCTGCATACGGCACCATGCCGCATCAAACTTGGAAATTTTGAATGAGTTTAGGGGTCCGTGCTGCAGCCCCGTGTCTGCACTGTCCATGCAAATGTTTTGGGTGGGGATGCTATTGGCAGGCTTTGAAAAGGAGCCCCCAGGCAGGGATTCCCTAGCACCCAAGTTTGATCTTTTCCACAGAGAGGTTGGGGACCCCTTTTGGGGGGTTTGTACCTTGCAGGCTTACTCATGGTCAAGGCTGGTCACCAGGGTCAGTCTTGGATAAACTGAACTCCTTCTTTAAGAATCCAGCCACCTGAACCGGGTCTCACTGGACAGGCATAAGAGGGAAAGGCCATGGGGACACCACCAGGCAACTCATGAGAAGGACCATTGCAAGTGGTGGTAGGCGGGGGGGGGGAGAAATGCCCGGACAAAACATAAACTGAGTCAAGAGGGTAATACATCCCACTTTCCCAACAACACCTTCGTCACAAGACAGCCAGGCCATGGGGGCTCTAAATAGAGCCAGGTTGCTGTGTGCAGGTAAGCCATGGGGAGAGATACACCAGAGACTGCTTTTCTTGCCTTGGGGGCCGCAGGCAAGCTGCCAACCCGCCTGCCCATGTGTACATATGCACTCCTGCCAGCACCCTGGAACAGCCACCCCACTGTCCTGTGGTCATCGGGGAATGGGGGCTCTCCTCTCCTGGGAATCCCCATGGCGGGATATCTGCATATGCTGCAAGGACAGACTAGGACCCAGGGATTTTGAATGGGTTTAAAGGTACATCTCAGTGTCAAACCCTTCCTCCCCTCCGTGCATGTGCCTGGGCAAGGACAAAGGGAGCATCTAGATGGCCTTTGGGTGAAAGAGGTCTGCGCAGGGGAAGAGGTTGGGGAGGTTTCAGGGGAATCTGTTCTAATTTCTGTCCCCTTCCATTTGCATACCCCATTCTAGGAAATGTGGATTTCCCCCTCTCCTCCCACAATGAAAGTGGAATTCTACCCCCTGGCCCCCAAACCACTGGGGAATTCATGCTTGTGTGGTGCTTTCGGGGTGCAGGGCTACTTGGGAGGACAGTGGTGCCATGGCTAGCAGAAAAAGCACTGGCACAGCAGGGCTATTAAAGGGCTTTCAATGCCCTTTCCCTGCTGAGGGTGGGTGGAGTGCTCCGAAAATGAATGATCGTGCTCAGCATGCCCCTTCTAGATTGTGGCCAATTGCAGCTGAGCCACTGACGCAGTGACGATTTGCCAATAATTGGGCAGTGGAGCTAGCTGAGATTGGCTGCGGAGGCCCAGCAGCAGGGAAGGGCTACCCTCTCTTGCAACTGGAGTTTGGCGAATGTCTGTGGTGCGATTTGAAGTTAAGAATTGGAACCCCGGCCACGAATTAACTGCAGCTAGCTGTTACATCTGAATGTGGCTCTTGTCTAACAAGCTGCAGCACAAAATTTCACAATCTTTGAATAAATTTCCACATTTAGACCAGAAAGTAACACAGTAACACAAGAAGCTTCGGAACATTCAGGGTATAAAGCTGTAAGTGGAACAGTTAGTGGCTCATGTAATTCTCTGTAAAGGGGACAGTTCAAAAGAACATGCTCAGTAGTTTCAACAGCACTAGAGCCACAAGCACAGATCATTCTTTCATAAAACGGAGTTTTCCTATATCTCCCAAGTAATACTGCCATGGGCAGTATTATACCTCGCTAGGATACAGGCTCTCCTATGGCTGGGAGTTGTTAAATCATAAAAATATGCTGCTGGCTTCAATGTCCAGTTTAATCTTCCAAAACCGAAGTGTCTGAGGACCAAATTGACATTGTTCTGATGATCAACATCACTTATTCTTAGTCGGAGGGATTCCTTGGCTCTTTTGAAGCCAGTTGCCAAAAGTGAACTCATTGGAAGGCCATGAGACTTAAAATTTAGACTTCAAGTGACGGTGCCATGAAGAATGGAAGGAGTCAGTTAACAATAAAGAAATTAACCCAATTGGAAAGTAGTTAAGTTTTAGCCAGTAGCATTCCTGCCTCCAGCTTAAGAACTTGGAGATAGCTTTCAGATTTTACTAATTTTTGGAAGACTGGAAAAAGTTCAAATCCATCTTTGCCAGATGCACAATATGGATGAAATATAAAATAATATAACATGGAAAAACCCATCAAAGTCTGATTCTCTCACTTGCTTGAGCTGCACTCAGCATGTTGCAGGGGAGAGGAAGACCTCTACCTTCCTCAGGCCACACAGTGACCTGGGTACCTACGGTGTTGCACCATAGCCTTTAAGACATCTGCTTGTTTGGAGCTTTTGAGACATAGGAACATAGGAAGCTGCTTTATATTGTCAGACATTGGTCCATCTAGCTCAGTATTGTCTATACAGACTGGCAGCGGTTTCTCCATGGTTACAGGCAGGAGTCTCTCTCAGCCCTATCTTGGAGATGCCAGAGAGGGAACATGGAATCCTATTTATTTTATTTTATTTTATTTTATTTACCTAGTGCATTTGTATACTATCCTATACAAAAAAGTTCCTGAGCAGTTCACAATCTGCAAGAGCATCATGCAGATGCTTTTCCCATCCCCTAAGGGGAATATCTTACAGAGCTCACATATGTAGTCTCCCATTCAAATGAAAACCAGGGTGGGTCCTGCTTAGCAAAGGGGACAATTCATGCTCACTACCACAAGACCAGCTCTCCTCCCTAGATCCTTTTCTCCTCCTGCCTTTCAACTTGGCCATTGACCTAAATTAAAATTACTGCCTTCCTGAAGCAAACACTAGGTTGGCTAGGTCCACAACATCAAAAGAGACGACAGGGAGTGGGACAGCCAAAAAAGAGGATGTATAGGACATTCATCTCCAAAAAAGAGGGCCAGAGGGAATGAAAAGAGGGCACTAATTTGCATAAAATTTGCATATGTTAATTTAAATGTTTAGGTGAACATATGAATTAACATATAAGAGCCCAACCTTTTCCAGTGTCAATGTTAAAAAACAAACCGGCATCAAAGTATATAACGTATCTCTAATCCTTTTGCCCACCCCCATCCCCAGCTGCTTCAATTCCGGACAAAGCAGCAGTCGGGCCAAATTTTGATATATAAGATGTAGTTATAAGAACATAAGAACAGCCCTGCTGGATCAGGCCCAAGGCCCATCTAGTCCAGCATCCTGTTTCGCACAGTGGCCCACCAGATGCCATTGGGAGCCTACAATCAGGAGTTGAGGGCATGCCCTCTCACCTGCCATTACTCCCCTGCAACTGGTACTCAGAGGCACCCTGCCCTTGAGGCAGGAGGTGGCCTACAGCCCTCCGACTAGTAGCCATTGATAGACCTCTGCTCCATGAAGTCATCCAAACCCCTCTTAAAGCCATCCAGGTTGTTGGCTGTCACCACATCCTGTGGCAGAGAGTTCCACAAGTGGATCACGCATTGTGTGAAACAAGTGGATCACGTGTTGTGTCCTTGACTTGTCAGTAGGGTGGCCAGGCCCACACTGCCAAAAAAGAGGACAGTGTTACAAAAAAAGAGGGCTATCTTTTTTAATAGAGGACATATGACCACACTAGCAAGCACTCACACTTTGGCTACTGTTAATGGAACTGCTCCCGGGTGATTGGTGAACACCCCTAAATGTTTCCGGGCTTTGTGTGGGAAATTAGTGACCTGAGGTGGAGCAGTCCCACGTCAGAATAATTTTTGTGCAAAGTTCTGGTCCCGGGGAAATGAACTGATGAGAGGTTGAAGTTCAAAACAAAGGAAGGTTTTATTTGGGGTTCAGGGGTACCGTGGAATAAGAGTTGATTAAAGCAATATTACTACTAAAAATGCTTTACAAAGATTAACCAGATACTTGCAAAGAGGCAATTTAGCATAGTGTCCGAATTAAATCACTTCCAGGCTGGCTAGAGAAAAGAAGGCTGTAGATAAACAGGTTTTTGGATTTAAGAAAAGATCTGGGATAGGGAGAGCCCAGAGGGGCACAATGATTATCATACAACCTCATCCTTCCTTTAGTAGCAACTGGACCCTCATAACTCAGGCACAACCGTAGGACCTCTATCCTCAGGCATGGAACCAGGCGACAAAGAACCAAAAGCAGCTTGGGGATTAGGCAGCAGGGGTAAATCCAAAAGGTGTCTGTTCTTCTGCAGTCAGCTTCTTGTAGCAGCAAAGTGAGTTGGGTAAATTGGACCAGCAAGGAAGGCCAACCTGGAGGCTGGAAAAGTGAATGATGCAATGAGCAAGACACAGCCTGGTGTTATGACGGATGCCAAATCTATCGCCCATACAATGGGCGACTCTATGGTGTAGAGACCAAATGAAGCACACTGGTTCAAGAAACCAGGACCAGTTATAGCCCAAAAGCCCGGAGGCAAGATACCAGCCACTCCTCTTTCCTGAGGAAGGAAATTCCAGTGGATCTCGAAAGGATCCATTGAAGCTATTCACTCATCCATGCACAACTGGGCTAAGGAAGACCAGCCCAGTTTTGCACGCACATGTGTACCACTGGGATCAGGCCCGATATCGGTGGTGCCTCAACGGCAAACATGCCTCAGCCAGCTGCAAGGAGGGGAGGGGGGATCCCCATGATGCACTGTGCACTCATGCAATGCATTATTGGAGCTCTGGAGGATGGGGCAACATGGGGCAATGATCCTGGCACCCAGACCCTCAGAGCTACTGGCAGCAGCCGGTGATCGTCTGGGCGGGCGATCCACCTGCCCAAAGGAAGGAACCTGCTCGTCTGCAAGGAGGTAAGCTTTTTAAGGCTCCCTCCCTGCTAGCCCTCTTGCCCTTTCTCACTGGTCATGAGAAAGGGCTCATTGTTTTTGTATGCTGTACCGGAATAAGACAATGGCATGAATGGTCAAGAACAACCTGTATGTAAATGGACTAAATGGATGTGCAAGGATGATTTCTGTTAGGTTGGAAAGACCCAGTAAACCAATCAATAATTTTAATGAGCACCTCTGAGTTCCTATTGCCCACTTAGCTCTTTTGTGATGAGGAAGGGAGTTGCATTAGCAGTGCCTTAACTGACTTATCGTGCTGAGGTGATTAGTGTTAGCTTTGAGGCAACTGCAGAGAACGGGAAGTTAAGGGTCAATCTTCAGACAGAGAGACTTTGAGCATGGAATTAACTTGTACGCTAACTCAGTCTACCTAGACATTTCCTAATATAGGGAAAGGCGCGAGGCTAATCCCCTTTCAACTTGCTTGGCAGCTGTTTGAATCTGGGGGTGATCGTCCCACTGCCTCCTAAGTGACCTGTCCCCAATCTGCCAACAAAAGGGTAGCCCATGATCCCATGAGACTCCTGAGCATGTTAAAAGTGGGAGTTTACAAGCCTGTAGTTTTTTAATGGAACTTCCAGTGGGGTGATTGGTGAACACCCCAAAATTGCGTTCGGGCTTTGTGTGGGAAATTAGCTCAGAGTGGAGCAGTTCCACATCAGAATAAATTTTAATGCAAAGTGTTACAGGAAAATGTCTGACAGAGAGAGAGAGATGTTCAAAAACAGAGAAGATTATATTTGAGGGTAGGGGGTACAATGGAATAAGAGAGTAACTTAAAGCAATGTTATTACTAAAAATACATTACAAGATTAACCATAAAAATGCTAAGAGGAAATTTAGCTTAATATCTGTATTAAACTAACTTCTAGGCTGACCAGAGAAACGAGGCTCAGAGAAACGGAGAATAAACAGGGATAGTGGGATCCCAGACTGGGGTGCAACAGTTATCATACAACCTCTTTCCTTCTGTTATTGGTGGGTGGATCCTTGTAGCTTGGGAGCAAATGAAAGACCTCTTTCCTTGGGGATGGACCAGGGAGCAGCAAACAGCAGTGACGAGTGAAGGGGGTTAGGTAGCAGGGGTAGATCCAAAGGGCATCTGTTCTCATGAAGCCAGCTCCCTGGTAGAGAGGAGGGCTGTGCAGATCGGATCTGGCAAGGGAGCTTATCTAGGGTCTGGAAGCAAGGGTGGCCTGCAGAGCAAAACACGGCCAAGTGGTATGGCAAGTGTCTGCTGCAGCATCCAAGTAATGGGTGACTCTAAAATATGGAAACCAAGTGAGGGGTACTGGAAACCAAAGGGAGAACACTGGCTCAAGAAACCAGGGGCTGTTAAAGCCCAAATTGTGTCCTGAGGGAACATTCCAGTTGCTCTTCTTTCTTGGGTAAGGAGGTTCTGGGGAATCTCAAAAGACCCCATTGTTTGTTGTGCTGCGCTACAACACAATGCTCAAATAGGTCAATGCAAATGGAGTGATTGGACATGCAAACACAGCAACTCTTTTAGGTTAGAAAAACCTAAAATAAAATAAAAAAACACCTAGTAAATCAGTGTTTTAATGGGTACATCTCTGAGTTTCTACTGTTCATTTTAGCCTTCCTTTGATAAGGAGGGAATGCACATCGTGGAGCCTTATTTGACTTCCCTGCTGAGGTAATTGGTTTTTAGCTCATTTGAGGCATCTATGGAGGAGAAGTAAACCAAAAGAGGGTCAATCATTCAGAGAGACTTTGAATGGAGAGTTGACTTTTGCGAGTTAACTTTGGTAGTCTACTTAGGTATCTCAGCATGGGGAAGACGCAAGGCTAGTTCTCTTATAATTTGGCTTTGGCAGCTGGTAAATCTGGGGGAAACTATCCCACTGCCTACTAAGTGACTGTTCCCCAGTATACCAACTCATATTGTTCCCTTGCTAACTTGGCAAAGAGGCACCTTGTAAAGTGGTGATTCTCTTTATTTAGCAGGGGGAGAGTAACTGGCCCTAACAGTACCTCCAGTGACTGTTGCTGGTGTCTATCTTATGTTTCTTTTAGATTGTGAGCCCTTTGGGGACAGGGATCCATCTTATTTATTTATTTATTTATTATTTCTCTGTGTAAACCACCCTGAGCCATTTTTGGAAGGGCGGTATAGAAATCAATCAATCAAATAAATAAGTATTGTGAGGCTCCTGAGCATGTCAAAATTGAGACCCATATGCCTGCAGTCTCAAACATAAACAGAGAGGCTTCTGGGAGCCTGCAGAAAAGCAGTGCTGGCAACACTACCTTCTCTAGGAAGCTCCTCCTCTACTCAGGTCCATTTGCTATAAAAGCACAGGCAATCCTATGGAGCCAGGAAGATAGCCCGTGCCTGTACTCTGCTGAGCAATAAAGAATTTCTTTCTCAGCCCCTACTGTGTTCCACAAATACTGTGCCTGAGATGGCTGTCCCAAAGGCATACTTCAGGTACAAATCTAGGGCTATAATTCCCTTGATCCCCTCAGCTGTTAGTCTTGCTGTTGCTACTCCTATAGCCTTGTTTTCAGCTTCTACATACTCAGTTTCAGATGTGTTCTTATGCCTGCCAGGTCTTCTTTGTCCTCCATGTATTTCACTCCAGCTCTGATTCCTGCCTTGCATCCTCGCCAGCTCTCATGTGTTCTTGCTAGTCTGCCTTTTGTGCCAGTCAAACATATATTCCCCATTTACCAACATCTTGATTTTGATCCTCGAGCTTAAAATCCAGCCACTCGTGCTGCTTCTTTCCTCTGGCTTTGTCACTTCATTCACATTGCTTCTCTAGTTTGACCCCTTGGCCAAAAAAACTAGTCTTGTTCACGGTACATTCTTCTAGCTATTTGCTCTTGTCCTGTATGTGGCTCCTCCTCGTATCTTCCCCAGCCTTGGTCCTTCACCTCTGAGAACAAGAATTGATGCTTCTCAAAGTAGTCCCAAAGCAGATAAAGAGCAGGTGCTGTCTTCATTGGCCACAGTTTTGGAGTCTGACATATTAAAATGTGGGTCTGTCCAATGCAATCAAGGTTGCTCTTTTCACTCCCTCATTTCACTGGGGTGACATCAGCCTGTCAACACTAGAACCATCTGTCAGTTGATAAGGGCCTATTTTCCCTAGTAATTAGTAGTCTGGCCTCTGGTAGGCACACAGAAATTCACTCACAGCAATACAGCCATCATGACAGGGAATGGATGATCTAAACCAGAGTGACAGCTGACACAGCTAACACACCAAACCATCAAGTACTGCCAATTTTGCTACACCAATATTTGCTCAACCAAATCTGTAAACAAAAGAGGACTTTCTGAATGAAAGACACTAAGGCGTATTTGCGGAGGACCTGGTAGTGGGTATGTGGCAAATATTGATCATAGCTGGCTCCCTTGAGATAATCATGCTGGTATCATTTGCTTATTATGTTTGCAGTCTGCCTTTCTCCCCAAAGAACATCATTTTAGCTTCACAATAGCCCTGTGAGAGAGATTAGGCTGAGAGAAAAGTGGCTTGCCCAAGGCAATGAGAAAGACAATGTTAAAGATGGCTTTCTTACAATGAGAGGTAGCTTTTTGGCTAACAAATTGTCAGTTAGTTTAAACTGCCTTCAGTTCCTCAAAAAGGCACCTATTTTTTGGTGTTGATAATATGCAGTTTAACCATATGTGTGCCACAGAAGTTATTGGTTCACATCTCCAGCTGAATTCTCAATGTGCAGCAGGAGAAACCTGGGTGTGTGGCATTGTGGTAAAGAGTGGAGTAAAGATAAAGTGTGCCGTCAAGTCGATTTTGACTCCTGGAGCCTACACAGCCCTGTGGTTTTCTTTTGGTAGAATCCAGGAGGCATTTACCTTTGACATCTCCTGTGCAGTATGAGATGATGCCCTTCAGCATCTACCTATATCGCTACTGCCTGATATAGGTGTTTCCCATAGTCTGGGAAACATACCAGTGGGGATTCAAACTGGCAACTTTCTGCTTGTTATTCAAGCATTTCTCCGCTGCACCACTTAAGGTGTACATAAAGAGTGGAGTACTGCAGTTTTATTAATTAGGGCTGTCAACAACCCATTAAAGAATGTTTAGTTGATTAATAATCTTCCTTTTAACTGATTAACATTTTAATTAGTCCAGAGTTTGAGAGTAGGGTAGGGCAGTGTGACTCATGATGTCTGAAGTAATGTATTTCTCTTAAGTATAGTTTATGTCCATCTATTATATTAATTCTCGTAGACGTGCCTCTGTGGGGATGCGTCCCGGCAACCCAGCGGATTGGCTGGGCGGTGGAGGCGCCTGATTGTCTGGCACACCCAGGAGGAGGAGAATTGGCCGGCCCATGCCGGCAGGCCTGGCCTGGTGACCGGTGGTGGCCGCAGACTCTAGCAAGTGAGAGAGGCGGGGAGGGGGAGACAGAGCGAGCGAGAGAGGCACGCGGGGAGGGGGAGACAGAGCGAGCGAGAGAGGCACGCGGGGAGGGGGAGACAGAGCGAGCGAGAGAGGCACGCGGGGGGAGAGACAGAGTGAGTAAGAGAGGTGCGCGGGGAGGGGGAGACAGAACAAGCGAGAGAGGTGCGTGGGGGAGAGAGAGACAGATCGAGCGAGAGAGGTGCGGGGGAGAGAGAGCGCGAGCGAAAGAGGCACGGGGAAGAGAGAGCGCGAGTGAGAGAGGCGCGGGGGGGAGAGAGAGCGCGAGCGAGAGAGGCGCGTGGGGGGAGAGACAGAGTGAGTGAGAGAGGCGTGCGGGGAGGGGGAGACAGAACGAGCGAGAGAGGTGCGGGGAGAGAGAGACAGATCGAGCGAGAGAGGTGCGGGGGGAGAGAAAGCGCGAGCGAAAGAGGTGCGGGGGAAAGAGAGCGCGAGCGAGAGAGGTGCGGGGGGAGAGAGAGCGCAAGCAAGAGAGGAGCAGGGGGAGAGAGAGCGCGAGCAAGAGAGGTGCGGGGGGAGAGAGCGCGAGTGAGAGAGGTGTGGGGGGAGAGAGAGGGCGAGCGAGAGAGGAGCAGGGGGAGAGAGAGCGCGAGCAAGAGAGGCGCAGGGGGAGAGACAGCACGAGCGAGAGAGGTGAGCGAGAGAGGCGTGCGGGGGAGAGACAGCGTGAGCGAGAGTGGCGCGCGGGGGAGAGAAAGCGTGAGCGAGAGAGGCGCGGGGGAGAGACAGAGCGAGCGAGAGAGGCGCGGGGGAGAGACAGAGCGAGAGAGAGAGGCGCGGGGGAGAGACAGAGCGAGCGAGAGAGGCGTGGGGGGAGAGACATAGCGAGCAAGACAGGCGCGCGGGGGAGAGACAGAGTGAGAGAGGCGGGGGGAAAGACAGAGCGAGAGATGCACGGTGGGGGAGAGACAGAGTGAGCAAGAGAGGCGCGGAGGGGAAAGAGACAGAGCGAGCGAGAGAGGTGGTGTGGGGGGGGCAGAGAGAGCAAGAGAGCTGTTGGGGGGGGGACAGAGCGAGTGAGAGAGCTGTGGGAGGACCAGCCAAACAAATTTTCCCAACTAACCCCCAAAAGGAAGTGAACTACCGCACAGATGCTCTGTGCGGGTTCAGCTAGTTTACTATATTTGTCTGGTTTTTTTTAATATGGTACACTGTATAATTTTTAGAGATATGAGCATATATGGTGATACTTCATATATATTTCTGTGAATCCACCCCACTCTGTAAATGAAGATTAAAAAGTAAGGTTACTGATGGACATCCAGAATAACAAAGCACTGATGCTGTGGGACAAGCACTATTGCTTCTGAAGAAGTCAAATAACTGAGTTCCACTGCTCATGCAATGAAGATGACAAATTTTGACAACCTTCCCTTCCCCTGGAAGTAGTCTGTGCCAGCTAAAGATATGTCCCTGAGGATTGCACAGCCCTCGGGAATGTAGTTTCAGTTTGCTTCTGGGAGAATGGGAGGTCAACAAAATTCACCTCCCCCACTTATGTACAGGTGCAGCATTAGTCTGGAACTCTTCAGAAGCACTGGTGCTACATCGGTGCTTCTCTCAGACACCTATGCTTCATTAGTCTAGATGATGATAATGATGACTAACAACAACAACAACAACTAGCTGATCCTGCACAGAGCATCTGTGCCCCTAGTTCTCCCTGTCTCCCCTCATTTTCATTTTGTCTTCAGCCCCAGTCCATTCTCCCCCTCCCAGTCTGCTTTCTCTCACTGCCTATCGGCTGCTTTCCCTCCCCACCTTCCAGGCTGTCTTTTTCCCTCCCTGCTGGCCGGTCGCTGTCCCCCACAGCATTAAAACATCAAGTACACATAACACATGAAATCACAACACAGCAAAAAAACAAAACATCAGCTACTGTCTGCCTTGTGTAAATTGTATGACCAGGACACACAGTGTAGGAGATTTCTATGCAGGTTTTTCTTTTCCTCTCCCAAAAAAGGCCTTTGTTCGAATTCAGGCTGTGACGAATCGCTGATATATAGAGGAAGAGTGAGTTAGCTACCTTACCAGATGTTCTGTATTTGCCAGATGTCCTTTATGATGTTTTAGTGATTTTTCTTTATTGCAAAGCATAACAGCCCCACAATACATAATGGATGCTATTTCAAAGTTTGCTCGATAAACAATGTTTGAAAGTTAATACCCTAATCAGCGGGGAAGTAATGATTAGCAAGCTAGAGGTTGCCGGTTCGAATCCCTGCTGGTATGTTTCCCAGACTATGGGAAACACCTATATTAGGCATCAGCATGCAATATAGGAAGATACTGAAAGGCATAATCTCATAGTGTGTGGGAGATGGCAATGATAAACTCCTCCTGTATTCTACCAAAGACAACTACAGGGCTCTGTGGTTGCCAGGAGTTGACACCGACTTGACAGCACTTTACCTTTATTTTATCCTAATCCTAACCCATTACACTGGAAGTCATTCACAATGAAGTCAATGAGACTTTTCCAAAACAAGATGAGAATGCAAGAGACAGGGTAGTACAAATATCAATGATCTCCCTTTCCCCAGGAAGCACTCTGTGCCACCCAAAAAATACATCCCAAGGCCAGGGTCATGCAGCCTTCAGGGACATATCTTCAGATGACACAGAGGACTTCCAGGGCAAGGGGAGGTTCTTGAACCCCGCCCCACCTCCCACACAAAGCACCAGTGCAGCATTAGTCTGGAACCCTTCAGAAGCACTGCTGCTACACCAGTGCTTATCTCATTGGACTGGTGCTTTGTTAGAATGTCAGGCAGTGTGAAGAAGCAGTGGAAAAGGCAAGTTCAGTATTAGAAACCATTAGAAATGGGATTGATAATAAAGCTGCTGGTATTTTATAAACTATCTTCATACAGATCTATGGTGTGGCTCTATATAGAACGTAGTGTATAGTTCCGATCACCCCAACTCAAAAAGACTGGAAAAAGCACAGAAAAGACCAACCAAAGTGATCAAGGGATTGAGCACCTTCTATATGAAGAAGATTAAGTATTTGGGGCATTTAAATGTAAGGGGGAAAGGACAACTAAGGGGAGGGGGACCAGATGTTTATGAATGATGGGAGTGGGGACAGTAGTGAGAGAGATATTTTTCTCATTATTCCATAACTAGAATTCAGAGTCACCCAACATAATCGATTGGCAGTAGATATACAACGGACAAAAAGCAATGTTATTTCATTCAATTCATTAGCCCTATTCAGACATTACGTTGTATGTGTAAATGTCTGCACATACATGCATGTTTTTGTGTGAATGACTATACATGTGTTTATTTCCCAAGTGAACCTAGGTAAAGGTCCCCTCATATGCAAGGTGCAGATAGGAACTGTACTGCTGTATTTGTGTTGAACATGTGTGAACAATTGTACATGAATACAGATCCAAAATACATACACTATACATACTATATGTGTGCTGAACATAATATGCGAATAGGGAAATTAAAGAAATTCCTGTCTCTGTAGGATAATATAATGGTCAGAATCTGATATGGCTATTAGAACAGAATTAAGACAAATCCGTGGGGAATAGAAACAACAAAGATTTTTGTGGCACCTCAAAGATGAATATATTTGTTGCAGCATAAGCGTTCATGTTAGTCTTTTTTGCTTATGCCACAAATAAAGTTTTTAATGTTAGTCTTTAAGGTTCCTCCAAACTCTTTGTTTTTATAGCTGCAACAGGTAATCCCCCTGGAAATGGTTATCAGGAGGATATGATAAGAAAATCTCCAAGTCAAGAGGCAGTGTTTTTCTGAATTCTAGGAGCTGGAGGCTGGCAACAGTAGATTGCCTTCATGCCAGGGGTGTAACTATAATAGGGCAAGGGGAGACAGTTGTCTGGGGGTCCACTGCTTTGGGAGGCCCCCAGAGGCAAGTCACATGACTGACTCCCCCAGCTGTGCACCCGCCAGGGCTTCCTTCAGTTGTATTCATCCTACAAAATTGATCTGAGTGTTAAGACCTGGAGCTACCAGAACAACATGTCTTTCTCTAGTACCATTAAATGACTTGCATCCTCGACAATTTACAAAACATATATATATATATATATATATATATATATATACACACACACACACACACACACACACACACACACTATGCTTTTTGTTACCACTATTCAGTAGGGATGTGCACGAACCGGTTCGGAGGCCATGTTGGAGGCCTCCAAACCGGTTCGGAACCAGACCAGCGGTCCGGCACTGAGGGGGGGTCTACCTTTAAGGGCGGGGGGGGGAGAACTTACCCCTCCCGCCGCTCTTCCCCCTCTGGCGCTGCAGTTTAAATTGAAGTTTTGGGGGCGGCAGCGTTCCTCCCTGCCGCCCCTGCCCCTGTCGTTGCCAGGAAGTCTCAGTAACAGGGGCACGCATGCGCGCGCCACCTACATCACACGCACGCTGCGTGTGATGTAGGAGGGTTGCGCGCAAAGCGGCGACGGGCGTGCGCCGCGACGCACACATGCGTGCTCCTGTTACTGAAACTTCCTGGCAACGACGGGGGCAGGGGCGGCAGGGAGGAATGCTGCCGCCCCAAAAACTTCGATTTAAACTGCAGCGCCGGAGGGGGAAGAGCGGCGGGAGGGGTAAGTTCTACCCCCCGCCCTTAAAGGTAGACCCCCCCTCAGTGCCGGACCGCGCCACACGGTTCCGTGCACATCCCTACTATTCAGTCTCATTTAAGATTTCTTTACTTCATGAACTGAGCTTCAGTGAGGGGGGGCAGTTTAAAATCTTGTCTCTGGGCCCACTCCAACCTTGCTACATCCCTGCTTCATGCCCTGCTTGCGGGCTTCCTAGAGGCATCTGGCTGGCCGCTGTCAGAAGCAGAATACGGGTGGTCTAGAGACAATACAGCAAGACTCTTCTTCGTGGAAGTTCTGCGTTGCAAAACGATGGAGAAATGCCCTCTTGTTCGCTAATAACCTTACAAAAAAAACCCGCCACCTACTGCTGGTTACCTAAAATTCCTATAAAAGCGGCCCACTGCTGCCGACTAGCCGATTCAAAGCACAGCTTTTTGCACGGATTGCCGATGAGACAATTTCATGCACACCACCCCGTCGCGCCTCATTTCTCTACGCGGATTTGCTTTGTTGCTTTTCCAATGCTTCGCTTCAATAGCGGCGGTTTTCATTTTGCAAAGTTTATCCCAAGGCGGCCACCGTAACGTCACGGCGCTGACTCCAGTCTCCCGCTAGCGGAAGCGAAACGGCGCTGAGCCGCAAAAGGGAGGTGGTTGTGCGCGTGCGTGGTGACGTCTCTCTCCCCAGGCTGGGGTTCTTCTCTCTACTTGGCGGGAGCTGCTGCAATCGCTGCGCGCGCTTTTTCAACCCGCTCTTGTCTTTACTGCCCTGCTGCGGATCGCAGCCATGAGCCTCTGGGTGGACAAGCACCGGCCGAACTCGCTCAGTAAAGTGGATTATCATCGCGAGCAGGCGGCGCAGCTTCGTAACTTGGTGAGCCGCGGCTGGAGCCGGGTGCTGTTAGGGGTCGCGGAGTATGGGGAGGGAGTCAACGATCTCTCTTGGCTGCTGAGTGTCCCAGTCTCTGGAGACTGTTTTATCTGGTATCGCGTTTCTTTGCTCCTCTTTCAGTAGTAGGTGGGGTTGCCAACTCTTACTTAATCTAGTCCTGGAGAATCGCGCCCCCCCCCCCCGCAATATTTTGAACAATAGTTTTGCCAGTACGATTACGCCATTAGACTCTCCAGGAATGCTTTCCATTGTCGGCTGATGTCGATTTACGCAGACTCCAGCCTCGCACCCCATATTTTTTGATAATATCAAGGCATTAAGACTTCCAACATTGCTTTCATTAGTGATTTGGAAACTGATCTACCCTGGTTCCTGGGGACTCCAGGGCAATTCTGGAGGGTTGGCAGCCCTAGCGACAGGTGCAGTATAGCCAGAGTGCAATCCCAGAGTCCGATTTTCAAAATTAGGCATGATTGTGGGGATAAGTGAAGCAATAACACTTTGAACATGTGCAGAATGCATTTCCTTCTACATAGTGACTTGCATCATCAACACTTGCCGCTCAAAAGCAAGCATAAAGTGACTTGTGTGGCACCTTAATGACTTCCACAAGTTTATTGTGGCATAGAGCTCACTTCATTGGATGCATGAAATGCTATATTGAGTTGACAAATCAAAACATACACAAGTACACAGAGAAAGTAGTAAATACTTGGGTACAAAAGGCCATGAAATGCAAGTGGCATCTCTGTTTGTGATATGCAAATGGTATTCAAGATAAGCCCAGTAACTGTTCACAAAAGCAGTAACTGGCAGTAATGCAGTATTTCCAGTGCAAATAGCATGGCTTCCAGATAGGCTTGAACCCTGACATGTTTGGTCCCCAGAGATCAAACACACAAATCAAGTACATAATGAAGCATGCTCAAGGGTTTTTTGGTTTTTTTTTTAAACACAGCTGACTGTTAATGGCCTGATTTAGAATGACTAGTGTTCTTTTTTTAATTTTTTTTAAGGATGTCTCATTCTAGAATATTACAAGCATCATCCTTATTTTAGAAGCTCAAAAGCAAGGATAACAATTCCACAGTCTCTGGCTGAAGTGTTGCCCTTTGTGGGTTGATTTTGAGCTAAATCTCAGCCTCAGAAAATGAGAAACACACACAAAAAAGTAGTGCATCTGAGCATATGTAGTACATGCCCCTTTCAACATTAACCGCAGCCTCCCCTTCCAACAGGAATGCTGGTATAGGACTTCTAGGTTAGAGGTTATGAATTTTTAATATACTTAAAACCCTGGCATCTTCTGTTGACATTAATCACTGATGGTCTCTGTTCCTGCCTCTAAAATCTTATTAACCCTGGCCCTGGCTGGTATTGCTCTTATTGAGGGCATTTTTTTCCAGTGAGATATCCCAGGGTAATAGTCTATTTATATCTGACTTGGTGCCACTGTGCACTGTTTGTCAGGCCTGGAATGAAATTGGAACATTTTGTGTACTCTTACTGTGAAATATGTAACTACTCTGTTGAAACATTATGCACAAAGTGAAGTAACTTTGGGGTGAAAGTAATTTATCTGACAAGATTTCAAACTTGGTGCTTTGAGCCAAGGCAGATCTTGTTCTGGAATTCAAACTGTCCCTAGGTTAAATGGAACTTGACACCATGGCCCAGGGGCAAAGGATGTGCGTAACCTGGCAGTTAATTCCCAAGTATACCTTGTAATCCACATTAGAGATTGCCAGTTCTACTTTTATATAGTTTCTCCTCCAAGAGCGTTTGATGGGAGAAGGCCATGGCGTATATTATAGTCTAATCCTAGCTATATAGGTACATAGGAAGTTGCCTTATACTGAACCAGATACTGAATGGCAGCAGTTTCAGACAGGAGGCTTTTCCAGATTCACCTGGAAATGCCAGAGATTGAATTTGGGGTCTTCTAAATGCAAAGCAGATGCTCTACCACTGAACTACAGCCTCATCCTGAAATGAATTGGACATATAAACCTGGTTTATTTCATTAAAACTTACTTACAGGTATGGATGTCTAGTCTTGCAGGATAAGACTTGTCAGTCTGTGCCGAATTCTGCAGCCCATGCTACTCGGAACTGCTGCTTGTAGATTCTTGTCTAAATATAAATACCAATCTTGTTCAAAAGGAAGCCTCAGTGACCTGAAGGGCTGTAGAATTTTGTATGAGAGACTATTTACCACGATATGCATTCTTGTCAATTTGTATCTTTTTGCAATGCTGGCTGCAAACTTAGAAGAGTTATTCCTATCTATCTATCTATCTATCTATCTATCTATTTATGGAATTTATATATCACCTAATATCAAAATCTCTAGGTGGTTACAGAATTAAAACATAAAACAAAATATAAAACATTTAAAATACATAAAAAGATACAATAGATAAAAACACATTAAAATTTAAAAAAAATGGTATCAGTTGAAGGCCTGGGAAAACAGGTACGTCTTCAGGGTCCTCCTAAAAACAAACAGAAGGGGATGCTCTTATTTCAGCAGGGAGCGAGTTCCAAACCTCTGGGGCAGCCACAGAGAAGGCCTGGTCCCTAGTTGCCACCAAATGAGTTGGTAGCAACCATAACCGGACCTCTCCCGATGATCTTAATAGGTGGCAGGGTTCATGACAGAGAAGGTGCTCTCTTAAGTACCCTGGACCTAAGCCGTTAAGGGCTTTATAGGTAATAACCAGTACTTTGTATTTTGTTCGGAAACATATACGCAGCCAGTGAAGTTATTTTAGAATCAGTGTTATGTGGTCCTTTTGTGTTGTCCCAGAGACTAATTTGGCAGCTGCATTCTCAGCCATTTGTAGTTTCTGAACTACGTACAAAGGCAGCCCCACGTAGGGTGCATCACCGTAGTCAAGCATAGAGGTTACCAGCATATGTACCACCGTTTTAAGGTCATTTGTCTCGAGAAATGGACATAACTGGCGTATCAGTTGAAGCTGATAAAAAGCACTCCTGACCACTGCCTCAACCTGAGAGACCAGGGAGAGTTTGGGATCCAGGATAACTCCCAGACTACGGACCTGATCTTTTAGGGGGAGTGTAACCCCATCCAGAACAAGCAGATCTAAACCATCTTTCGGATCCTGACCCCCTACAGACAGTACCTCTGTCTTGTTTAGATTCAACTTTAGCCTGTTATCCCTCATCCAGCCCAATATCGCTTCCAGGCAGGCACTTACAGGAGTCATGCCATTTCTTGATGAAGTTGGTATGGAGAAAAAGATCTGGGTGTCATCAGCATATTGATAGCACCCCAGACCAAACTTCCTGATGATCTCTCCCAGAGGTTTCATGTAGATATTAAAAAGCACTGTAGACAGTATGGAGCCCTGTAGAACACCACACTTTAACTCTCATTTTTCAGAGCGAAAGTCTCCTATAACTTAGTTTTGGCTAATTCTGTTCACAGGTTCAGTGTGGCGATTTCCCCCATCTTTTAGTGTATGGGCCATCAGGAGCTGGAAAAAAGACCAGAATAATGTGTCTGCTGAGGGAATTGTATGGCTCTGGAGTAGAGAAGCTCAGAATTGAACATCAGAATATAACGGTAAGAATATGTCTCAAGAAAATAACGGTATCTTTCAAAGACAAGATACAGAAATTGAGCACGGCTTTTCAGAGTGTCTCCATAATGCACGAAAAGCCAGTGCCATTACAAAATGTGCAGTTTTTTAATCTCCATAGGAAGTTTAAACACCATACATACAATTGATGAACTAGTCAATTGGCTGTTCTCTCTTACTAAGTATTAGCAACATGATTAGTTTGTAGGCATTTTGCGCTGTGGGATTTCTATTTAGCCAATCAGTACCAGGAATTTACCACTGCTGTTATCTCCTTTCAGTTGTGTGATATTGGATATAATTTAGTCTGGTACTTGAAATTTCCTGCTGGCTCAAGCTGAAGCCAGCAGTTAGTATAAGAGTCATGTTTATCTCTCTCTCTCTCTTTGGTGTCCGTCACTTTTTAACTACTCCTGCTTTCTCACATGCCAGGTGTAACTTGATAGAGGTATTTCCAAAAGGGAATTTTCAACCAACAGAGTTATCTCTTTGCATAGTTAACAGCTTGAGGAGTGAAGTGATAACTGGGAATTTTATTATTAAATAATCTCCTTCAATTGGTTCCAAACTGCAAAAAGAGTGTTGGTGCTTAGTAGTAGGCTGAGTTCTTAGAGAATGCGATTGCAGCTTCCCAAAGTCCTGTGCAAAACAAATAGGGATGAAGAAATGTTGGATAGGTTCATCATCCAGACAAAATATTTTACTCACCAAGCTATATTCGCACATTACTTATCAGGACTTTTTTCACTTGTCAGGCATCATTTTTCACTCATCAACAGACTAGTAGACTAGTGGATTCTTGTAGCCCTGCAAATAGTATTTTGTTACAGTGTTTAATATCTAACTTAACTTAATTTTGAAAATTTTTCTTGGATCTAGGAGCCAGCCCAAACATTTAGGAGCCAGATAGTGGACATATGACAAAATTACCGGGCTTATTGGCAAATATTGTGGATGAGAAGGTTAAATGGGCTTCTCATGATCTCCTTTACAAGTATTGTACTTAGAAACAGGGCTGCTTGCTTATCTTTAAAATTAGTAGTAGTATAAAAATTATTATTTAATAAAATACATATTATATTAAACAACTCTGCCTCTGAAAATCTGTCTAGTTAAATTTCTAGGTGCTATGGCTCCCTGATGCCTCAGATTTGTCAAGCCCTGACTTAATTTAAAAATAGGCTGCAATGTTTAGTTGATCAGTCCACTGTGTTTTTCCTTAAATAACTTTTAATACAAGTATTTATAAAACTGCAAATAGCAAGAACCACTTTAAGAGGCATTACCGAGAGAGTGAGTGAGGGTGTGTGTGAGAGTGTGTGAGTCAGAGAGTTCCCCTTTTAAGAAGATGTCTTCTGCAACCAAAACATGCATCACTAAAGTATACTTTCCCCCTTTAGAACTAATTTCCCCCCCACATGTGAATGTATATAGATTGAACTGAAGGGGCAAAACTGATGTACTTTTCCTGTAGGAATACCTTGTGATGTCAGTTGAGTCCTTCCTGCATTGGCTTCATAAATGTCATTTTGAGTTTTGTTTTGTTTTAATTTTCAGGCACCTTCTAAAAAGAAAATTGAAATTAGCACTATTGCAAGCAACTATCATCTTGAAGTTAACCCAAGGTATGTTTGCAATAATCTTTAGTAATGCTTACTTATGTTAATATATATACAGGTTCTCCCCCCCCCATTTTTTAAATTAAGACAAAATATACATTGAAATATATCTTAGAATTCTTAACACTGTAGGACCATATTGCTCCCAATACTTAGCATATGCAGACAGTGTGAGATTCTTTTTTTAAAAATGTACCAACCAAGCTTCCAGACAGAAAAAGAACAAGTTGTTATAGTAAGAACTAATCTGCCTACTTTTCTTTCACAATTGCAACTGAATTAAATTTGCTCCAAACTGGTTAAGCAGTTTACAAGTTAGCCCACTTGCACCTCAAAGGTTCATGCACCTGCCATATTGAATTGGGGAAGATGACATCATCACAAACAATGCATTTTAAGTGTCTATGTGTCCGTACAGCTGTACCAAATTTGGTCCAAATCAGTTCCCACTTGCACCTCAAACATTCCCGTTTGCCATCTTGAATCAGGGTGGATGACATCATTACAAACTACGCCCTTGAGCAGCCCCTATGTGTCCCTATACCTGTAGCAGATTTGGTTCAAATTGGTTAGTGGTTCACAAGTTTGCTCAGTTGTATCTCAAATGTTCATGCATCTGCCATCTTGAATTGGGGTGGATGACATCACAAACCAAAATTTAAATGGCAAGGCAAGGGAGGGAGGAAGAGGGTAGAGGGAAGAAGAACGGAAGAGAAAGAGGGTAGAGGACCGAGACAGAAGGCTGTGCGAAGCAAATGCAAGAAGGCAGCACAAGGCTATGTGTGCGTTTACATTGGGGTTTATAGTCCAAACAATCTCCTGTCATTCCAAATATACTTTGTATTACACTTTGACATTTTTTTTACTGCAGTCCCACCATATATGGCATTTCCAACAAAAATTTGATGCTGTCTGATATATAAGATTTATTCTAAATATATAATATATAATATAACTGAAGCAACATTTTAAAGTGTTTTTTCTTTAATAGCAATTTTTTTTTTTTTGAAATCTCAGTACCAAATTGGCACATATATTTCCATTGGTCTATTGGAAGTGTTTCATTAAGTTCTGCTTCCCATTTTCATCAGTATAGATCAGATTCTTTAATACCCTCTTTTAATAGTTCATACATTTTTATATGACCTCTTTACATATATTCCCAGATATTAATGATGATTCTAAACTTGGATTTGCTTTGACCTAAATCAGTTCTCTGTGCCACTCTTCATAAAAGATTTCGTACTTGCAAGTACTGCAACCAAGTTACCTTTAGCTGAGGATCTGCATTTCTCAACTGAAGGAAGTACAAGAATCTTCTACTCCAGAGTTTTTCATATGAAGCATATTCCGCTTGTTTCCAATTAGAAAAGTCAGATATTTGTTTGGCCACAGCAAAATCCTTGTGATACGAAAATGATGCAATAATAGATTGCCCTGCAATAAGATTTGCTTTGTATTTGTCCCATATATGTTTTACAGAATATCTTACTATATTTGGTCTCTTAACATACTGAGTTTGCTCTGCTTTATCCAGAAGTATGAATTACGCAATTTTATAAGTACCTCCAACCTTGGTTTTTAAAAAACTGAAATACAAGGCTTCAAGCAAGGAAGAACATATTAAAGAGGTGGTGGGAGTAGAAATGTTTGTATTAATATGGGTTATTTATAACAAGATGTAAGTTTGGATTTGAAAAATACAGATTTTAATAATATTTGCATATATGTTGTCACTTCAAGCAGAGTCTTCAGGGGGCTGAAAGTTTGGCTCCGTTCATGGAGTTCAACACTAGCTACCCTGCCCTAATTTGGAGAGATGCAAACACAAGTTAACAATTTAGGAATCGAAGACCAACATCTCTGTTAGTCAGCTCATGTGACCTGTGTTTCCTGGTCACAATCTGAACACAATGGCTGACATCCTGACCCACAAAGCGCCTGTGGAAGGACACTGCATTCATTGTAAAGCTGTTATGCCAGCTCCTTGTGCCGAGTCTGCAGCTTGGCCTCCAGACTAGTGTTGTGCTACCACAAGCTTGTCTGCACTTGGCAGCAAATGCACAAATCCAGTTTTTAGCACAATTATGCAATCTTCTTGCCCTAGCACAATTTTGCTCATCATGCAAGTGGTTCATTAGTCAGGATGTTGGAGTGTGTGTGTGTAACAAACCTAGACCCGGCTAAAGCTGCCGCCTGGGAATGGAGTGCTATTGGCTAGCTTTGCATAGATGTGGTTTGTTATTCTGGCCCCTATGTTCTCTCCCTTGAACTGCTGAGGTGTCTCCTCCACTGTCCCAAGGCAGGTGTGGACTGATTCAGTCATGACCTTGTATATAGTAAGTCCCATTGAATTAACTGGGATTTTCTTCTAAGTAAGCATTCAGAGCATAGTAAACTATTACAGACATGTAATGGGGAAGTGGGGGAGGGGAATGTTTTTTTTAAACTGAACTGTTTTTTCAGTGATGCAGGAAATAATGACCGGGTAGTAATTCAGGAATTATTGAAGACAGTAGCACAATCACAGCAACTTGAGACAAGTACTCAAAGAGATTTTAAAGGTCAGTAATGAGCTATAATCTTGCTGGAAAACATTGTTTAATAATTTGCGCAGGTTAAACACACATTTTGAATGGAGGTAGTTTCTTTGTTTCATATTTTACGTTCTTCAGCTCATTGGGTTGTATCCTATGTATGTTTTGTGTGACTGGCGGAGACTTCCATTCTGGTGGCAATTTTTGGAAGTTTTTTCTCTTCTGCAAACCGCCCCCCCCCCCAATGCCTCATTGCAACCTGCTTTGCAAGGTCTCCAGTTATGAGCAAATTTGGCGGATGCTGTTGGGAGCAGGAGACAGAGAAATTCCTTTGTGGGAACCTGTACATACTTTAGGTTTTGTTTACAACTTTGTTTTTAAATGGTGTTTGGAGATGTAACATTTCCTGAAATTTTGAATTCCTGGAAAAGCTAGGTTCTTCCTTCCTTTAAAAACCCCCAAAACAATTAGAGGGAAGGCTGACTTTTCAAACATAAATTATGTTTAAAAAAATTCAAATACATTGGGTAGCATCCAGCCTAAGTTAGTCATGACTAAATCCAATTAAAATAATGGGACTTAAATTAGTCATTATTAATTTGTCTCATGGATTATATTAGTGCTTAGTCATGACTAACTTAGTCTAGATGCTGTCCAATGTAGTCAACAGTTTGGTAAATTTTTATGAAAGTGTACTTTTAAAAGTGTAAATGCCTTTTGTTTTGTTAATATATACAGATATACTTAGTGTCACAGAAGGAGCTTCAAGCTGTTGTAAAAAGCTACTTTATAAAGTGGTAGCTCTCTTATATTTGCAGGGGGAGAGATGTCCAGTTCCACCCAGTTTCTATTGCTGGTGTCTCCTTTCTGTGTGTTTGATTTTTTTTAGTCCTTTTGGGACCCTGAACCATTTTCTCATACCTTCTTGCTATGTAAAGCTTACTTCATTGACTTTGGAAAATGGAAGTTTTGCATGAATCAGAACAAACTTCTCAGTTCTTTTCACATGTTAGTTTGTTCTGTGTTTTCTTCTTCTGTGCATAAGATGCATCAGTTCCTTTCACTTTCATCAGTTCCTTTCCTTCACAAAAGTCAAAGGCTGTGTTGTATAAGTGCTTGTCACCATTCTACAGAAGCAATATGATTTTCCAGTTTCCAGATTGCACTCCTCATGAAATATATTCTGTACTCGCCAACATTTGAGAATGTCTTTCCAACATCAAATTCTAAGAGTGTTGTTTTCTTGGTAATCCCATCAAACACTGTAGCCGTTTTATAGCAGTGGTGGATTGGTTGTGTAACGATTTCTTTTAAATGCTACCTCAGCTTCATTTGACCTCAATTATCTGTGGCTTCCTTTGATTCAGCTAAGTTTGCCTTTTTACCATTCTTGTTGGTTGGAAGAGAAGAAACAAAGGGATGTATTTTTTACAGAGCAGCACCAGCTGCTACACAAACACGACATTGTGAAAGTGATTTCTTGTTCTTCAATTCCATACCACTAGGAAGTGTGTGTGAATATTATTCTGAAAACATGGTGGGGGAGGGGGAAGGCAAATTGCATAATATTTTCCCCATCTGATTGATACCTTTCTTCCCGAAGGGGTGGCTCTCTGATGGGAAAAACCTATATGATTGGCTGTGCCTGTGTGGCTGGAATATATACATAGGCTGCCCGCAGCATAGGACTGCACCATGTGAAAGCAACTTCTGTGGAGTCTGTGTGTGTGTGTGTGTGTGTGTGTGTGTGTGTGTGTGTGTGTGTGTGTGTGAGAAAAGCTATGAACCACACCACCCATTGAGATCATCTGGAGAGGTTCGTCTGCAGTTGCCACCTGCTCGTCTGGTGGCTACTCAGGGACGGGCCTTCTCTATTGCCGCCCCGAGGCTTTGGAACACACTTCCTGCTGAAGTAAGAGCCTCCCCATCTCTTACAACTTTTAAAAAGGCAGTCAAGATGTATTTGTTCACCCAGGCTTTTAATTAGATACTGTTTTAATTGTGTTTTTAATTGTGTTTTAATAGTTTTAACTTCTTAATTTTAATTGTTGAAATGTTTTAATCTGTCTTTATTGTTTTGTAAACCGCCCAGAGAACTTGCGTTTTGGGCATTATAGAAATGTAAGTAAATAAATAAATAATAAAAGGGGGTCTCGCTGGAAGGATCAAAAGTGGAAATACGAATCCTGGTAGTCATTTTATTTTTTTTAGTAATACAGGAGAACCCTTTTATTCATGGGGGTTCCATTCCGCGGGGTTGGGATAGCACATCCATGAATAATGGGGCATTAAAATAAATGTCAGTTGGGGGTTAGGTTCCCACACCACCCAAAAGGGGAAAAAGCAGGCAAATAAAGGGTATTGTGCTCCAGGAGTCTCAGGATGGCCCCCCAAGGGTAAGAAAATTGGCCGAAAAACTGCGCCCCCCCTGTTTTTGTGTAAAATGAGCCGTAAAATGGCTCCCGATCTCTAAATGGTGGCTGGAAATGATCTCTGAGGTCATTTCCAGCCACCACCTACCTGTGGATAGGCAGATTTAACCCTTGTTGTGCTGACTTTTTTCACATATACTGAGGTTGGGTGTCCATTACCCAACAGCGGAAATGCGATTAATGAGGTTCTCCTGTGGTCTGTTGTGTTCGGTTTAAGCCAAAACCATGTTAAGATTTACTGTGTGAGTGTTGTGATAAAGGATAGCTTTGTTTTTGGTTTGTTTGCTTCTGTTTAGTGGTGCTATTGACAGAGGTGGACAGACTTACAAAAGATGCCCAGCATGCCTTGAGACGAACCATGGAGAAGTACATGGCCACCTGCAGATTGATTCTGTGTTGCAATTCCACATCGAAGGTCATTGCACCTATCCGGAGTAGGTGCCTCGCAGTGAGAGTGCCTGCCCCCAGCCACGAAGATGTGAGTTCAGGCAAAAGCAAAAGAATTGTCCGGTGCACAGTTTAAGCAGCTGTCTTACTACATAAAACATAGTGTGCACCATATCATGCAACTAGTTTTATCCATGTTGAATGTCTTCTCTGATTTTGTACCTACATAGATAGTCGCTGTTTAAAAACTTTTTGTATATTTGGTATGTGTGTGTATGCATGTGCGTACACACACACGTACACTTCTTATACATTTATGTTGTACAATTTGTTTTTATTCAAATATTTGTATTCTGATAAACTTGGTCTTTGTTTAGCAAGGACTGATAAGAGGGAAGGTTGTTTGGAGACAGAAAGTTAGCTGGGCACTAGTGGCTGAAGCAGTTTGGAAAGAAAGACTGGAAGTTCAGTTACTTTGCCGCTGACTGGGTTGACCAAGCCTTCTCCTCTAGTGTCCATGCCTTTTCTAGTCTGAAGGAAAAACCAGGAATGAGACAAATGTGATTTATCATGAAGGGGGAAAATAGTAGTCTGAGGGCAGCTTTGAATTATGATTCATTAAAAAACTTTCCATGAAGAGGAGGCTTTCTATCTCGAGACAGGTTGGGACTTGTTTTCCGCAATAAATCACTCTTGCGCCGTTCCTGCTTTTTCCTTCTGTCTGAGTTGGTGTGGTATTTCCCCTCCTGTTTGTTTTCATGTATTTTTCTAGTCTCTACTTTTCTCCACAAAGCTAAGAGAGTCTAAATGTCTACAACTCTGAAACTGTTCAGTATTTTTCCTGAGTGCTGAATGCACTCCTGTTTCTATATATTTGTAAGGTATATATTAAGCTTCCTACTGAAAGGCAGGGCCATGTTATATGGGGATACATTTGGATTCAGAGCTTAGAGATCATCCATCATGGAACTCAAGGTGGCATACATAGTTTGCAGGCATTGCATCCATCAAGATACTGACAAGACCTCGAACTCATCCACTTCAACAAGGCAGTAATATGTGTCCTAAGTCCATATGTATGCTGGCCTCATGCTGTTCACTTCTGTGATCCACCTGCTCCTGCTGGTGAAATCTTAGCTCTCATGTAGACTCCTTATAATAAATTCTGTGCCAAATTGTGCAATGATCCCTGGATAGATATTCTCTTTCAAAGTAGTAACCAAATCACATTGTAATTTTATTTATTTAATTTATATATCACCTCATGCCAAATGCTCTAGGTGGTTCACAACTATATATACAATAAAAATACAATACAACAAACTCTTTTAAAGGCTACAAAGATGTTAAGCCACTGATATCTCTAGGGAGCACATTCCACAGCGCAGGAGTGACTACATATAAGGCCCGTTCCCAGGTCGCCATCAGATGAGCTGGCAGCATCTGGAGATGGACCTCTCTCATCTCTTCAATTATTGGTTACTCATGCTGAATAGCATGACATCTAGGATGGGCAGGTCCTAAAATACACAGCATCACCATGTTGGGTGCATCTGAGGTTCTTGTTTCCTTTTTGCCATAAGGGCACAGCACGTTATGGCTGGTGCTATTTGTCTCTGTCCCAGGAAGCAGTAGGAAGGAACCAGTATGTATGAACATATGAAGCTGCCTTACACTAGTCCATCCATAGTGCCTACTCTGGCAGGCTCTGAGTTCTTAGGCAAGTTATTTCCCATAGCCCACTGCCTGATTCTTTAACTGGAGGTGGCAGAGATTGAAGCTGGGTCCTTCTGCATGCAAAGCACGGGCTCTACCACTGAGCTATGGCCCTTCCTAGTCCATTTTCCCTGTGTAAAGATATATATGCAAGGAAAGATCATGTTGTTGCCACTTGTTGCTGGTCCAAGGCAAATCATGATGGCAGGAAAGGGAGAGGATACAGGTGACCTCAAGTGTTACCTATAAATTTGGTCCTTGTGCACATTCAGTTGATACCCGTTTATAATATGGCCACCTTCTGTAAAGCCGACCCCATAGCTTATTCTTACAGCATGGTACTGCTTAAATTGAGAGGTGAGATACATTGCTTCTGAGAGAACTCTTGTAGGATTGCCTCACCCTCTGAGACAGTGTCAAACTATTCAATGTCCTGTTGATCTTCTAGATCTGCAATGTGTTGTCTAATGTTTGTAAGAAGGAGGGTCTCTCTCTTCCTCAAGAACTGGCTCGGAGGATTGCAGAAAAGTCTGGCAGGAACCTCCGAAAAGCCCTTTTGATGTGCGAAGCTTGCAGAGTACAACAGTAAGTCAGGAAAACAGAACTGATACAGGATATGCTTTTGTTAACTTGTTCTTGGCAACCCCTGAAAACATGTTGCTTGTTGCCCAGGCATCCTTTCACTCCTGATCAAGACATTTCCGAGACAGATTGGGAGATATATCTGAGAGAGACTGCAAATGCCATTGTTAGTCAGCAGACGCCCCAGAGGTAGGTGAGCATGTTGAGCTGCGGCTGGTAAGTGTTATGTTGTAAAATATGACACTTCTAAGGTTTCTGACATTAAAAAGGCACTGCAGCATTTTTAATACTGTGTTCATTAGAATGTCTAGACTGTGCATTTCCCAGAACTGGATTTCAAGCCTATATAGGAGATGGTTGAACTAGATTTCAAACAATGAGGTTATTCTTGGTCACTTAAAGCACAGAACACTTAAAAAAAAAAAAAACATACCCTGCCAATGTGTAATTGTTTTCAAACCATATATTGTAAACATCTGGCAAGACTTTTGAAAGATTCCAGGAGAAGTATGTAACTTGGTACATGCTGAAACCTTAAACTATTCCACAGCCTTGCAGCCAAAAGCAAATAAATAGGCTGCGGGCAATAAAATCCAATACTCACTCTCTAGGCATCTGAAAGTGCAAATCCTATTTTCTAAGGCAAGTGCTGTAATTTTTCCAGACACAAGATTAAATACAGTTTCTGCTGTGGCTATTTCACAGGATTTTTCTGTTTTGTTTTGCATTGTGGGGTTAGGACTTTATTTTGTCCCTCTGATTTCTGCCATCTCTCCTGTCTCTGTGGGGAAGGGTACAAAGGAGCAGGTTGTCTGTAGTCTGCGGCCTTTTCGTCAGGTGCATTTCCTCCCTTGCCCTTTGTTTCCAGTTTGCTGTAAGGATGGGCTAAAATTCATACTGCTCTAGTGGGACTAGATGGGACTCTTGGTATTTTCACCCAGGAAATGTGTATGGAATATAGTGAGTAAAAGAAGTCATTGAAATATTAATAGTTCCCATTAGCAGCCACCTACAAGAGTCTAAAAGCTGCTGCGTTGAAGCAGTCTATTGTGTAACAAACTTGCTTGCTCAGTGCAATGAGCTATTTTCACTGAAACCGATGAGGACAGCTTTTTTTGTTTATGCGGTAGTAACCCCACTCCCCCCTTTCGGCTATAAAATGCATTGGTGTTGGCACTAATTCATTGCTGTCCTAATGTCATTCATAGCTGCCAAACATTTGACTGGCTTTCGATACATTGTGTTGGCAGAAATTGAAAGACAGCATGTCACGGTGAATTTGGAGCATTTAATCTTTACTGCTGTGAACAGATGATATTGTAAGTCACATGGTCCACTGCTGATCTCATTAAAACTTCATAAGAGCTTCCATTATTTCCCAATATTGTTACCATTGTAAAAAAAATCCAGTTCAGAGACGAGGCAACCTGTTTAATTTTATTTAGTCATTACATTACATACCGCCCACTAGCATGACTCTAGGCTGCTTGCAAAAATTTAACATGAACATTTAAAGAATACTTAAATATATAAACTGTTAAAAACAATTAAAGGAATCCAGCAGCAAATGCCTGAAAGAGGTGTTCTCTTAAATACCTCGGGCCTATGCCGCTTAGGACTTTATAGACTATTACCAGCACTTTGTGTTTTGCCAGAAACTTATTAGCAGCCAGCGCAATATTTTTCAGAGAGGAGTAATATGGTCTCTTCTAGTTTTCCCAGAGGCCAGCCTGGCTGCCAAATTTTGCAGTAATTGAAGTTTTCAGACTAGATACAGAGGCAGCCCTATGTAGTCTAATCTAGAGATAACAGCATATGCACTACTGTTTTGCGGTCACTCTCTTCTAGAAATTGACTCAGTTGACCTATCAGCCTAAGCTGATAAAAATGCCGTTGGTCATTGCCTCAATCTGAGAAACCAGAGAGAGGCTTAAGCCCAGAAGTATTCCTAAACAGCATACCTGATCCTTCTGGGGGAGTGTAACCCCATCTATAACAGGAAGATCTACGGTAGCTCCTGAGTTGCAGCCCACAAAAATAAGTGCTTCCAACTTGTCGGGTTTCAGCTTCAAATTATTACCTCTTATCCAGCCCATTACTGCCTGTAGGCAGGCATTAAGGGAAGCATTCCTTAATGGGAGTGACTTTTCCTGAGAATTTTGTCATAGAGACATAGATTGTAGGGATGTGCGAAATGTTTCGGGTACAGAATGATCTGTACCCGAAACTGCCTGTTTCGAGTGATTCATTGCCGAAACGAATCACCCTCTTGCTCTCCTGAAATGTTTTGGAGCTGAAACAATCACCCCTGTTTCGGCTCCGAATTATTTGTAGCTTTTGCTCTCCATTTTGTGGCCAATTAAGTCCTCATCCTTCCTCCTCCATTTTGAGTGTGATGTGTCCTTGAATTTCCCGCCTTTTTGCCTCCCATTGACGTCAATGCAAAAAAGTCTGATCTGACGTCTACTTGAATTTCAGGTCCCAGGGCCAAAAGAGTGGGGTAGGGTGGTAGTGCCTTGAGGCTACCACCCAAATTGCAGTGGAATTTGGCAAAAGGCTGGTTTTTGGTGAATTGCTGAAGTTTCCGTGTCTTTGGGGCGGATTTGGGGCATAAAGTGTGATCTGGGGCGGAAGGGTGGGGTGGGGTGGTAGGGCCTAATGGGTGGAGGCTACCACCCAAATTGCAGGAGAATTGGGCAAAGGGCTGATTTTTGGTGAATTGTTGAAGTTTACGTGTCTTTAAGGTTTTGGAGCTCCACTCCTTAGTTCTCGCTTTGCAGAACAACATTCTCCAAGTGACACCATCTGGAATCTATCAGAGAGGTAGGAGCGGAACCACTGTAGAACTGCCACCCAATCCCAACTCCCTTAGGCGGTCCAGAAGGATACCATGATTGATGATATCAAAAGCCGCAGAGAGATCCAAAAGGCTCAGCAGAGTTGCACTCCCTCTGTCAGTACCCAGTTGCAGATCAACCATCAGGCTGACCAAGGCAGTCTCAATCACTTTGCCCACATGAAAGCCAGTTTGAAATGATTCTAGATCATCTGCATCATCCAAAACTGCCTGGAGCTGAGAGGCCACCACTTGTTCAATTACCTTGCCCAACCATAGAAGATTAGAAACAGTTCTGTAACTAGCTAACATAGAGGGATCCTGTGAAGCTTTCTTCAAAAGTAGTCTAATAAATAGCCTCCTTAAAACAAGGAGGCAATCTGCCCTCCCTCAGAGAAGCATTGATAATATTTACCAGACCCTCTCTTTTAATATGATTATCAGATGAGATAAGCCAAGTTGGGCAAGGGTCAAGAGATCAAGCTGTCTTAATTGGAGCTGTGGCTTTCCATTCCTGATTGCCTGATTAGCTGTACCTGTAGGCACTAATTACTATCATCCAAGTCTAGGAATCTGTTGTGAGAGGCTCTGGGTTTCTGGGGGTGTAGCTGGTGGTAGGTGGCCAGCCTATAGGTGGCCACTGAAGCTGGCTGCCAAAGGGGGCTGGCCTTTGGTATGGGATTGAGGCAGAGTGTGGTCTTTTATGGCTCTTTTAGAAGCTGCTGTTTAGATAGCTTCTGTTGTTGGGAGTTTTGGGTGAGATTAGTCTCCAATTTGTCTAGGCTTGTCTGGAGATGGGGAGACAGGTGATGGAGTGTGTCCACTGATTATGGAGCAGCTATTCTGGTGGTGGTGGGGAATAGAAGTAGCAAGTTCAGCATGCGGTTACAGGGGAAGGGAAATCAGAAATTTAATGGCTTTCCCCTTTCCACCTGCCTTGCCGGCTCTTTGACCTTGGGGAGCAGTAATAATTACCCACAGCTTCATCTTGCTCTTTTGTAATGTCAGGTCGGTCCAGGATAAATTGAAAATCATCCATGATCTGATTATGGATGAATGGGCTTACCGATATGTATCACAGAGACTTGGTTGGGGAGGTTGGTGGCCCAGTCTGGCCCTAGCTTCTCCCTCCAGGGTACTCTGTTGAGGAGCAGATGAGAGGACGTGGGCAGGGAGGTGGAGTGGCTGTGGTCTACAAGAATAACGTCTCCCTTACCAGGATCTCTGTTGAAGTGTCTAATCATATTGAATGTGTGTACTTAAGTTTGGGGACGAGGGATAGACTGGGACTTTTGTGGGTATACTGATCACCCCTGCCGCCCAACAGAGTCCCTAACTGAGCTGACAGACTTGGTCTTGGGTTTGGCATTGGAGTCTCCCAGGCTTATCATGTTGGGTGACTTCAGTGTTCACTTCAGGACCAATTTGTCCAGGGTGGCTCAGGAGTTCTTAGCAGCCATGACAACTATGGGCCTATCCCAAGTGGTCTCGGCACTGACTTGGCATGTTGCTAGACACATGCTTAATCTGGTATTTTACTCTGATCAGGGTGGTGTTCCATGGTCAGGGACTACTGTGATTTCCCCATTGTCATGGACAGTGGACATTGTCACCATCTGGTTAAGGTTGGACTCACAAACACTTCCCACCTCTGCAGGGGTGAGATGCCTATTAGGATGGTCTACCCAAGAAGGTTATTCAATCTAATAGGATTTCAAAGTCTTGGAAGGATTTAGTGTTGGCTGTGCCAGTGATTCTGTTGATGCCCTGGTAGAGAACTGGAACAGCAAACTTGCCAGGGCAGTAGACATGATCACTCCTAAGTGTCCTCTCTGACCCACTCCAAAATTGGCCCTTTTGGTATACAGAAGAACTACGAAAGCAGCGAGATAGACGAGTGCAAGTGAAGAAAGACTCTAGTCAAAAATGACAGATTACAACATAGAGTGCATTTGAAGACCTATGCTCAGGCAATATGTGCAGCAAGGAAGTGATTCTTTTCTGTCTATTGCATCCGCAAGCTCACATCCAGTGGAGTTGATTAGGATTGTGAGAGGGTTAGTACATGCCCCTCCTCTCTTGAATCAGAATTTGAAACCATCAATTACCCGTTATAACATTTTAAATGAATTCTTTGTGGTTAAAATTTCTATTAAACGCAGATCACACAATGATTGCAAAATTTAATGCAAACGTGTCCAGCAACAACTCTTATGTGGTAGGCTGGATCAGTCTCAGTTTGTGACTACTGGTAAGCTTCTTGGAACTATGCAGCCTACCATCTGTTCTCTTGACCCTTGTCTGACATGGCTTATACTACCTGGCAGGGAGGCTGTTGTAGAGGGCCTGGTAGGGATCATAAATGCTTTTCTGAGGGAGGGCAGGATGCCTTCCTGTCTTAAGGAGGCAATCCAATCATTAGTCCTCTTCTGAAGAAGTCTGTATTGGGTCCCTCAGAATTAAGCAACTATAGACCTGTCTTCAACCTTCCATGGCTGGGCATGGTGATTTCCCAGCTCCAGATAGTCTTGGAGGAAACTGATTATCTACACCCATTTCAAACTGACTTTTGGACGGGCTGTTGGGTGGAGACTGAGTTGGTCAGCCTGATGGATAATCTCCAATTGGGAAATGACAGAGGAAGTGTGACTGCTAGAACTTTTGAACCTCTTGGCGGATTTTGATACTATCGACCATAGTAACCTTCCGTAGTGTCTGAGGGGGTTGGGAGTGGGAAGCACTGCTTTGCAGCGGATCCAGTTCTATCTATCTGGCAGATTCCAGATGGTGTTGCTTGGAGACTGTTGTTCTTCAAAACATGAACTTTTATATGGTGTCCCCCAGGACTCCCTACTGTCTCCAGTGATTTTCAATATCTACATGAAAAACAGCTGTGAGAGATCATAAAGGAGATTTGGTGCAGAGTGTTATCAGTATGGCGCCCATTAGAAGGCCTAACCTTAAATGCTGCCTGGAGGTGGTAATGGGCTGGATGAGGGATAACAAACTAAGACTGAATCCAAGTAAGATGGAGGTACTTATTTTGTGGGGTTGGAGCTCAGGAGACAATTTTGATCTGGCGTTTCTGGATGCGGGTCACACTTCCCAAGAAGGAACAGGTATACATTTTGGGGGTGCTTATGGATCCAAAGCTCTCCCTGGTGTCTCAGGTTGAGTCAGTTGCCAGAGGTGCTTTCTATCAGTTTTGGCTGATATGCCAGCTGTGTCTGTTTCTTGAGATAAATGACCACGGAACAGTACATATGCTGCTAACCTTCAAACCTGACTACTGCAATGTGCTCTATGTGGTGCTGCCTTTGTAGCTCGGAAACTACAGTTGATACAGAATGCGGCAGTCAGGTTGGCCTCAGACATCTCGGAGAGACCATATAATTCTTATATTAAAAGAACTACACTGGCTACTAATAAGTTTCTGGGCAAAATACAAGGTGCTGATTATAAGCTATAAAGTCCTAAACAGCTTAAGCCCAGGGTATTTGCATACATCTTCTTCACTATGAGCCCCATTGCCCATTGAGATATTCTAGAGAGATTTGCCTGTGGTTGTCACCAGCTTGTCTGGAGGCTGCACAGAGAAGGGCCTTCTCTGTTGCTGCCCCAAGACTCTGGAATACACTCCGTGCTGGAATTGGAGCCTCTCCATCTCTCACAACTTTTAAGAAGTCTCTATAGACACATTTATTCACTGTACTTGTGGTTTTAAATTGTGTTAAGGTTTTAATTTGTCTCAATTTATTGCTGTAAACCCCCCATAGATGGAAGTTTGGGATGGTGAACAAATATAAAGAATTATATATAAAATAGCTCTTGTTTTGTGGAATGATAGTCTTCAAGCTACACCATTTGGATCCTACCTGTAAGATAAGAGTGGAACACTGTAAAGTGGTGCCTCCCACTCTCAAACATTCCAGGTGATCCAGAAGGATATCATGGTTGATGGTATCGAAAGCCATTGAGAGATTCAAAATGAGCAAAAGAGTCATACTCCTGTTGTCAGTTCCTAATTGAAGATCATATCTAAGCTGTCCAGGTCTCAACCCTCTAGTTGTCAGCTGTCTCAGCACTCTAGCCAGCTGAAAACCTTTTTGAAGTGGATCCAAATAATCTGTTTTCTCCAAGACTACCTGGAGCTGAGAAGCCCCCATCCTCTCAATCAGCCATGAGAGTTTAGAGACTGGCCTATAATTACTCATCACGGAGGAATCTAACATAGGCTTCCTAAGAAGAGGTCTAATAGCCTTAAGACATGGAGGCATTGTCATCCTGCCCTCCCTCAGTGACCTCCTTGCTAGAAGATAGATGAGCCATGTTGGGCAAGGGTCACGCAAACAAGTGATGGACTGCACCATTCCAAATAGCTAATCCATGCGCTTTGGAGACACAGGTTGAACATGTCTGTTGGTGGACATGTCTGTAATTGATTCTGCAAAAATACTAGTATCCAGATTGGCCCGGATGGAAGAGATTTTATTCATGAAAAACTCATTGAAACATCACAGTGGAGGTACTGATGGTATCTAATCTAGGTCTTGGAGAGGGGGACCTATGTTAATCCCCTCACAACTCTGGAAACTCTGCTGGGTGTGAGCTTGTGGACACAATGCACAAATGAAAGGATTGTTTCCTTGCTGCATGCATCGCCACAGCATAAACCATTAACTGATTTTGCTTCACTGTTTACTTTCTCTGTGTGTACGTGGAGTTCATGAAAACATATGCCACAGTAAATTGGCTGGTATTTAGGTAGCACAAGGTTCTTCATTTTTAATGTGAACAATGTTTTTCATATGTGATGGTAGACCTAGAAAAATAGTTGACTACCTAGGACAGATTCTACAATGCTCTTAGCAAAAATATGCTTAAAAGATGCAAGGTAGTCTCATGCCTGTGTTCCACTTACCATTGAGCTTACTGCAAGTACCCTCATGCGAACACAACCTTCTACCATGGATAGTAGCAGTTCTGTTGCTGTAAAACAGAGTTTGCATAGTAGTGTGTGGGGGTCCTTTTGGATCAGATCTTATGCTGTTACCATGGCGGAATATATTCCAGATTCCAGATTTTTAACAACATATTTAACTGTCATGTAATGGAAACCTGTTTTTGATTTCAGTTTTTAGGCACTTGGGATTTTTTCAGCTATGACAATTTATGTTGATAAAATGTCAGGAACTGCTTAAAAAATAAAGTAAAGGTAAAGTGTGCTGTCGATGTCAATTCCTGGCGACCACAGAGCCCCGTAGTTGTCTTTGGTAGAATCCAGGAGGGGTTTACCATTGCCATCTCCAGCGCAGTATGAGATGATGCCTTTCAGCATCTTCCTATATCGCTGCTACCCGATATAGGTGTTTCTAGCAAGGGTTTGAACCGGCAACCTTTGGCTTGCTAGTCAAATCATTTCCCGTTGCGCCATTAGGTTAGTTGCTCTAAATACTGAGCCAACCCTTGGTGCTGTTCTGCAGATCAACTTGCCTGATATGTAGTATGAATCTCTGCAGGGTTCTTCAGCATTTCCAGGGATAATTTATGTACCTAACAGTATAATCCTATGCATGCCTGCTCAGAAGTAAGCCCCACTTTGTTCAATGGGGCTTATTCCCCATTGTAGCATTGTCATTGTGGGTAACCCAGCAAGATCACACCAAAGTAAATGAAGCATGAACAGCAGAAATGATATATAATTGATGGGTAATAGAAAGGAACAATGGTATGAACAAGAAAAACTATGTGATAGACAAATGTAATAGCAGACAGTAATTAGTACATGAGCCAGCTGGGGTGGTTGGTTCCATCTTGGGGAACAAATCCTCATTGTGATTTTTGACACGGTCTACACCCCGAGAGATGGGAGATGGGTGATAGCATTGGAATACTTCCGGCTTTCATTGTATTATCATGCTTTTGTTGTCCTGACCATTGGGCCTGCAGTGGCCAAATTTGCAGTGGTGTTTTAAAAGCTTTAAAATGCTTTAAAAACACAAAAGCTACTATAACATTTTATTGCTGTCAGAGAAATGGAAATGGAAATTGGCAGGAGTGTCCTCCAAAGATTACTACATGGGGAGGATACAACAGTGTGTTCATTGTTACCTTAGCCCTTTCCTCTGTGCAAAAATGACTGCAATTTTATCCTAATAGTTTGGGGTAAGGATAAAGAAGGGGTAGTAATACAGAGACTGTATATGCAGCAGTGCTATCACCTATTTTCTGACTCTAGGGGGGATAGATGTTGCCAAAAATCACCGTGGGCATTTGTCTCCTGAGATGCTACTGATGGCCGAAATTTATGGGCCTGGCTTATGGAGTAAAAGATCAGAAGAGTGTGAGGAGGGCACACTTTTTCTGCTGTGATTAAGGGTATAGTTCTGCTTGTGACAACACACAAAGTGGCACCACTAGAAGTCAGCATGGCTCCCCTTTCTCTTCCTTGAAAGGTGAAGAATACACATGCAGCTGAAGTATACGACTTCAGCTGCATGTGGGACTTCAAAGTTTTCTTTTATGAGAAATAGAAATCCTATTTAATAAAATTTTGATTCTTAGCATTTATTAGACTACAAAGCCCAGCATTTGGGGATAAGCCATGATGGTTAAACTAGTATGGTACTAGTATCAATGTGTATTGTAGACATACACTCCCTTACTCCTTCTCTCTTTCACTCTGTCTTTTTACTTTTCTTAAAAAGAGAGGGAGGTGATGCATGTCGTGGTGCCACTGATGTGATGTACTTGTGGGTTGGGAACATAGGAAGCTGCCATATAAGCTGGTGTTCCAGTCTGCCATGCCTTGTGTAATAGTTAACAAAGTTGTGGCCCTTTTCTTCCATACTAAGTCTACGTGTTTTCTTGAGCTGGGGTCTGGGGACAATGTTTAATTTTTGTTTTAAAATGTTTTTAAATTGTTAGTTGTTGTTTTATTGTTTTTAATTTGTTTTAGCTTTTCATTGTTTTATAAGTTTGTTTTAATTGTAAACCGCCCTGAGCCATTTTGGAAGGGCGGTATATAAATCAAATAATTAAATAAATAAATAAATAATAAATATACTGAGTCAGACCATTGGTCTGTCTAGCTCAGTATTGTCTTCACAGACAGGCAGCTGCTTCTCCAAGGTCCGTTAGTTGAGGACTAACAAGTACAAGATCTTTAGCCATGCTAGTCTGTAACACAACTTAGCTGTAGTCCGACAGCATTGTGGTAGCAAACAAGCATTCTCCCCTTTGCTAAGCAGGGTCTGTTTTGGTTTGCATTTGAATGGAAGACTATATGTAAGCTCTGTAAGATATTCCCCTTAGAGGATGGGGACGCTCTGGGAAGAGCACAAGAAAGTTCCGAGTTCCCTCCCTGACATTGGGCTCTGGGGACTTCTGCCTGCAACTTTTGAGAAGCCGCTGCCAGTCTGTGTAGACAGTACTGAGCTTGATGGACCAATGGTCTGATGCGTTATAAGGCAGTTTCCTATGACATCTGGTGAAAGCTGTTCTCAATGAGTCACCGCAAGGCAAGGAGATCCTTTGCCTGACTTTGGAACATCCAGCTGCCACTTCCTCCTCAGTGCTCAGTACACTGGCTATTCTCTGCAGGCGGAGAAATAAGCAGTATCTGCAGTGAATGGAAGATGAAGTGCAGGTATTTCAGTGTGAACAACAGTTCTTTTGAAATGGAGGTGATATGGTGAAGCAGGAGGGGGGCTATACTGTCCTCTAATGGAGCTCCTCTGTGCAAAATCAAATCGCTGCTGCTGTTTCATTTTCATCTTGTGTAGAATGCAGGTAAAACAAACTTTAAAGGCTATTACGAAACTAAAAGCCCAACCTTCCAGTGATGGAAGTTAAAACTTTTTTCATTAAAAAAAATAACCATCTTAGATTTGGATGACAGTGAAGTAATATTTTAATGATTTCTTTCTAATAGGTTGCTTGAAGTCCGTGGGCGACTTTATGAGCTCTTAACCCACTGCATTCCTCCAGAGATTATCATAAAGGTAAATGATGTCATTCTTGTAACTGGTTAGTAGTTGAAGGTCTGATTAGATGACACTGTGTGTGGGGCGGGTGGCAGGTAGGAGAAGAGTTCTTATTTTTGCTCACCATTGGCAAGAAACTAGTCTTATGCATGAATGTACAGACACTCATACATGTGTGTGATTAACTTGTACCTACATTCATTTTAAAAGAATATGTGGGTATCGGGCCCCAGGGAGGAGAGCTGGTCTTGTGGTAGCAAGCATGACTTGTCCCCATAGCTAAGCAGGGTCTGCCCTGGTTGCATATGAATGGGAGACTCCATGTGAGCACTATGAGATCTTCCCCTTAGGGGATGGAACCGCTCTGGGAAGAGCAGAAGGTTCCAAATTCCCTCCCTGGCTTCTCCAAGATAGGGCTGAGAGAGTTTCCTGCCTGCAACCTTGGAGAAGCCGCTGCCAGTCTGTGAAGATGATACTGAGCTAGATAGACCAATGGTCTGACTCAGTATATGGCAGCTTCCTATGTTCCTAAATGTGTGGTAGAAATAGGAAGTATATTTCTGTACATGTGTTCAGCATAACATGCAGATAACTGTATCTGTGTACACTGTACATTTTTTGTACATGTGTTGAACATAATGTGTGAATGGGGCTATTGTGTTTAGGATAATTTGGATCTGTATGTATAGGCCTAATTCAGATCATGCCAAACCAATGTTAGGCTTTTTTGCTCATGGGCTTGGAATGTTGTCAAAATTGACAAAGCATGGTTTTCAGTAGGTCTGCAAACCACAATCGGAAACCATGTTTTGGAGTAGTTTTAAACCATGGTTTATGCTAACTAGAGTTTGAGAGGATATCTGAAATGACATACCATAGTTTGCAGCCATTGTACCACCTCCAGAGGCAACTGCATGGTGGACGTGAGAATGAACTTATGAACCAGAGTTCTGAGCAGATTGAAAATGAAATCAGACAAGCAGCTCTGAGCTATTTCTGTCAGTGAACTTCTGCATCTCTTCCAGAGTGAGTGTGTTTCCTGGGAACCTTCTGTTGGTAATCTTAAATCACATCATGTTCCCTCCCATTTCCATGATCTACGCAATCTCTTTTAAGATCACCCAGAGAAGATATGCAGGAAAGAAAAGCACCATGAAAAAGGATGTGGAATTTCATTGGCAGCCCATAGTACATTGGTTTGTGCAATAAGCTGGGAGCTATGCAGTTCCTCTTGCACTGCCTGGGACTCAAGAAAGGGAAAGATAAAGAAAAAAGGAGGAAAAGATGAACACAAACTTGCTCATTCAGCTGTCTGCAGATCATTTTGCTGACATTGAGAAACCAGAGGCTACAGCTGTAGTTGAGTCTCCAAACTTTATAGTTTATGCATTATTTCAGAGGAGTTAAAAATGAGTGTGTGATTACAAGATTATGTTATGCTAGATTTATGCTACTCCATAGGGGACAGGGAGCATGACAGAAATATGGATTCATGTGTTTAAAAAATGTCGTAAAGAATATTTTTGTGGTCTCCTCCTGTTAGATTCCTTTATTCCTATTGCATATTTGTGACCCAATGCAATAAAACTAAATGATAGCCTTGGTGGTTCAGGGCACTCTGCATTTTGGTGATTCTGTTCAGGATTACTTGTGCATTAAAAACAAATCTAGTTGTATACTTAATATCTGCATCCTAAAGAAAAAGTAAAGTTGCACCGTCCAGTCGGTGTCACCTCCTGACAACCACAGAGCCCTGTGGCTGTCTTTGGTAGAATATAGGAGGGGTTTACCATTGCCATCTCCCATGCAGTATGAGATGATGCCTTTCATCATCTTCCTATATTGCTGCTCCCAATATAGGTGTTTCCCATAGTCTGGGAAACATACCAGAGGGGATTTGAATGGCAACCTCCTGCTCGCCAGGCAAGTTATTTCCCTGCTGCATCATTACCTTCTACTAGGTCAGAATTTTTAAATTACATTAAATTAAAATTTTAATTCTTCAAAAAAGTATTGGATATCTAGATAAAATGTGACTATTCTTCTACTAGGTCAGAATACTATTTGAACTGCCAAATTCTTGAAGGGTAGTTTTATGGACTGGCTGGAGCATCTCTTAGCTATAACATTCTAGGACAAGGGTTCTTAACCTTTTTGTACCTACAGGGACACCCCCCCCCCACTACCCCCGGCCTGGATCCTCATGTAGTATTCATGGAGCACCACCCGATTAATATAATTTTCATAAGCTTCATTAAAATTTGTGCAGGCTGGGGGAGTGCTCAGGTAGTTATTTTCAAGAATGTTATTCTGACTCACCAGAAAGCAAACAAAACTCGGTGCACCAGAGATTTCCCATGGATCCCAGGTGAAGAACCCTGTTCCAGGAGGTGGAGCTTCCAGGAAAACACAGTTCTCTGTTATTAAATAATTGTGTGTATTGCTCAAAGACTATTGTCTATTACTCCATTTAGGGCCTTCTGTCTGAACTTCTGAACAACTGTGACGGGCAGCTGAAAGGAGAGGTCGCACAGATGGCAGCTTTCTATGAGCACCGCCTGCAGCTGGGCAGCAAGGCTATTTATCACCTGGAGGCGTTTGTGGCAAAGTTTATGGCCATCTACAAGAAGTTTATGGAAGATGGACTAGAAGCCATGATGTTTTAATCTGAAGTGTGGAGAATTTCACATGGTTTGTGAAGTTGACAGGTTCTGCTGAGAAGCTGTACAAACAGCAGGTCATGGTCGTATCACTCTATGGGAAAATAAAAGTTTATATGTTGAATTTCAGGAATCTGAAGTGTAGTCATATGCCCTTCAAAGCAGTACAATCACTGTAGGAAACAGGAACGAAGTTTTGTTTTAGCAAGTTATTTTATCAGAAGAGCAGTGCCGGTATCTAAGTAGGGGTGTGTGTGTGGGTGGATTTTTTTCTAAACACTGACTGAGATGCACATTGAGGAAACACCAGCGCTTCTCATGAAGTGCTGCTGCACTGCAGCCTAGTGCAGCTCTACTGTTTGCAGTGGTTAGTGTTGGACTAGGACCAGGAAGACCTGAGTTCAAAAACTCTGTGCAGCCATGAAATTTGCTGAGTGACTCTGGGCCAGTAGCTTATCTCTCAGCCTAACCTACTTCACAGAGTTGTTGCAAGGATAAATATAACCATGTACACAGCTGTGGGCTCCTTGGAGGAAGAGTGGGAGATTGATGTGAAAATATATAAATGGGGGCAGGGTGATTTTTGCCAATCTCTCTTGACCCTGGAAGTAGCTCCTGTAGCTCAGAAGTAAGTCCCTGAGGTCTTTGTGAGGTCTCACGCAGAGCACTTCCAGGGAGATCAGAGAGAATTGCCCCCTGTGGGCATGTGCTGCGTTAGTACAGAATGCAGTAGGCAGCAGCCACCTGTTTTGCATGTTAGCCACTATTACTTGTATTTCACACATAGTCCAGTGGCTTCTTCCATTGCTTCAGGAGGTGCTGCTGTGTAGCTCCAGGCTGGAGTGTGATTATTCTTGACACTCTGGAGCACCCAAATATGTTTTCTTGAGTACTTGCTGTGGTGCTGAAAAAACTTATAGCCGGAAACTAAGCATGTTTACTCAGAGGTAAAAGAGGGGCCCGGAGTTGTTGAACACATACTTCTTACCTGCACAACAGGGGCGTAGCAAGGTTGGAGTGGGCCCAGAGATGAGATTTTAAAATGGCCCCCCCCACTCAAAGTCCAGGGCCTCCGCACACCCCAGGCCCCCAAGGATTTAAGTCTGATATTTCAAAATTAGTATGCTGCCTGGAAATACATTTCACTGAATACACACACGCACACTTCACATATATAGTGATATACATTGAGTACTATATATTTGTGCTCCTTTTAATGCCTAGAACACACTAGAAACACTAATGATTAAAATGGCCCCCACGATGCAGATTAGCAAAGGAGACTTTCAACCATGCAGGGTGAGCCTATGTTTGTTTTCTCAGAATTCTGAACAAATTCAGTCAAGTTCGATTCCAGGAGGTTTTTCACAGGAGGCTTTTAAAGCCCTTTAACACACATCTCCTCTGGAATGAAGGTGCTGCATTCACATGTTGGCCAGATTTACCCTGAAGTCCCTGCAAGTTATTGGGGAGCAGTTCACACACAAGAAAAACAAAATAAAATAAAATAAAAGCACCACACATGCTTCACAGTTCTCACTCAGACCTTCTGGGTTGCAAAACAAACTTGAACATAAATGCATTTATGAATGAATGAATGAATGAATGAATAAAATAAATATAATACTGTTTGTTCCAGAAGTTTTCTGCAATTTTCTGCCATGAAACAAGCCACTTATAGGACTTTTTAGATAGTGTTTTTTTAAAGCCAGCAATATTTCCAAGCTGTTTTAAAATAAATATTCAGAGACTTCTCAGTCCCTCCCCCTCCCTATCAAAGCCCTATGGCAAGCAGATCCCTATATATCCGTGGGGGCGGGGAAGGTAACCACAAAAAGTTGTTTACATTCTACCTGGCAAATGCTGAGCAGGGTTGGGCAGGGCAGCAAAGTGTCTGCTGCAGAGAACAGTGGTGGCCACTCTGGCTGTCTCCTCCTTCCTGGTTTGCTTGGGCTCTACTCGAGTTCAGGCTTCACAGAGGCCTACATGGAGCTCTTTGCAGCTTGTCTGTTGCGGGCCAGGAGAACAAGCAGGAGAGAGAGCGAACAGGGCAAGTGGCTGAGGGGACTTGGGGCTGGGCAGGGGGCAATGGGGAGTCACGTGAGGTGCCTCTGGGGGGCCCCTCCAGGCAGTGGGGCCCCCAGACAACTGCCTCCCCTTGCCCGATTGTTGTTACGCCCATGCTGCACAAGGTTCTAGGTTCAGCCTCTAGGATCTCCAGTTTAAAGGTTCCCTGGTGGCAGAGTTGAAAGAGGCCTGTCTTAGGACCCTAGAGAGCTGTTCAGTTTTGTTTCAGTCTCTGACCAGCAATACAGATACAAATACTTTAAGCGTTAATAACAGTTCATCCTAAAGTATAACAATTGGTTTAAGTACAGGCGAAGCTTGAATTCCCGGGTGTTCCGTTCTCCGTAATTACTGCAGATAAGGAAACCGCAAATACTAAGTTACTAGGACTATGCAATCGCAGGTGTTACATTCCCAGAGGACAGAAATCACATTAAAGGTGGCAAAAAACTTTAAAACGGGCAAAATAAAGTTCCCTAATGTGATCTGCAGGCCTCCTGCTGCCCAGCAATGCTCCCCGCCCTGAAGTCTGAATTGCTGCTTTCCCCCACAGTTTTTCTCCCCCGCCCTGCAATTTTTCAAAAAGAGGTTTCTGTCCCAAATGAGCCACAAAATGGTTCCTCTTCATAAAATGGTGGTCAGAAGTGATCTCCAAGGTCATTTCAGGCTATCTCTGAACCATGGATACAAGAAATTAACCCTCTTTTGGCCGGCTATTTTTTAATGTATCAAGGTAGGATGTCAGCCACCCAACTGCGGAGAGTGAGGTAAGCCTGTATTAGTCTGATTCTAGTAGTCACCACACAAAATTGGCTATGTTATATGAAATGTCAGAATCATGGTCAGCAAGAGGAGCTCCAAAAGGATCTTTCCAAACTGGGGGAGTGGGCGACAAAGTGGCAAATGCGGTTCAGTGTTGGCAAGTGTAAAGTGATGCACATTGGGATGAAAAACCCCAACTTCAAGTATACGCTGATGGGATCTGAGCTGTCGGTGACTGACCAGGAGAGGGATCTTGGGGTCGGGGTGGACAGCTCGTTGAAAGTGTCGACTCAATGTGCGGCAGCTGTGAAAAAGGCCAATTCCATGCTAGGGATCATTAGGAAGGGGATTGAAAATAAAACTGCTAATATTATAATGTCCTTATACAAAACTATGGTGCGACCACACCTGGAGTACTGCATACACTTCTGGCCACCACATCTTAAAAAGGACATTGTAGAACTGGAAAAGGTGCAGAAGAGGGCAACCAAGATGATCAGGGGCCTAGAGCACCTTTCTTATGAGGCAAGGCTACAAACACCTTAGGCTTTTTAGTTTAGAAAAAATATGACTGCGGGCAGACATGATAGAGGTCTATAAAATCATGCATGATGTGGAGAAAGTGGAGAGAGAGAAATTTTTCTCCCTCTCCCATAACACTAGAACCAGGGGTCATCCCATGAAATTGATTGCCGGGAAATCTAGGACCAACAAACAGAAGTACTTTTTCACACAATGTATAATCCACTTGTGGAATGTTCTGCCACAAGATGTGGTGACAGCCAACAACCTGGATGGCTTTAAGAAGGGTTTGGATAACTTCATGGAGGAGAGGTCTATCAACGGCTGCTAGCTGGAGGGCTGTGGGCCACCTTCAGCTAGGGTTGTGCATTTTGTTTTTCTGTTTTGTTTTTGGCCCTAATCCAAAACAGCCCCATTTTGTTCTTCGTTCGAAATTGCAAAAGCTGAATCCAAAACGTTATGGATTTTAACGGCCCTGGGACAAAACTAGTGGGTGGGAGTGGTAGTGCCTAATAAGGTGGAAGCTACCACCCAGATTTCAGAGGAATTGGGCAAAGGGCTGATTTTTGGTGAATTGCTGAAGTTTAAGTGCCTTGGGGCACTGCCACTCAACCCACTGTTTTGCCCTTCAGGCCCCCTTTCTGCCCCAAAGACATGTAAACTTCAGAAATTCTTTAAAAATTAGCCCTTTCCCCAATTCCTTTTGAATCTGGGTGGCAGGAGGCACCCATTGGGGCACTACCACCTGACCCACTCTTCTGCCTCCAAAGCCCCATTTCTGCCCGAAATCCACCCCAAATAACATCACCACACAACAACAACAACAGCAGAGCTTTGCAAAGAACCAGGCAGATTTCCAAAGGTCATGCACATCCACCCCCCCCCCCAAATGCAATTTATCTACACACAACAGTGTGAAACAACAACAATGAAATGCACACTGCCCCACTGGCCAATGTGGGTAAATTTTACCCTTAAACTTCCTAAAAAGGAATAAGGAGGCAATTGCTAGCAGATCAGGCTGGAAGGGCTAGAAATTCAAACAGATGTCAAAACTCAAAATGGAGACTGAAGGAGAAAGACTTTTCGCGATTGCAAAATGGAGTTCCAAAACAGCCGAAACAACAAAATGTTTTGTATCCGAAACGGATATTTTGTTTTGGTCACAAAATTTTCTATTTTGAGCATTGGGTGTTTTGTTTCGGCTACAAAACAGCCGAAATGGCCTGTTTTGGGCACAAAATATTTTGTATCCCAAATGAACTGTACACCCTACCACCAGCCTCAAAGGCAGGATGCCTCTGAGTACCAGTTGCAGGGGAGTGACAGCAGGAGAGAGGGCACGCCCTCAACTCCTGCCTGTGGCTTCCAGCATCATCTGGTGGGCCACAGTGTGAAACAGGATGCTGGACTAGATGGGTCTTGGGCCTGATCCAGCAGGGCTGTTCTTATGTCCTTATGTTCTTAAGAGGAAAGCAAACAAAAACCTCAGCTAAACGGACTGGAGGAGAGATGTTGCTGTGTGTCTGAGTGAATTATGCAGGGCTACATGGGCCAGTGGTCTGACTTTGTTTATGGCAGTTTCACTTCTAACTCACTGAATTTGCTGACATTTCCTAGAAAATGCAGCCCAAGTCATCTTTTCAGCTTAATCTGGCATCTAGGAAATGATTCCAACTCTTGCTTCAGGCAGTTTCCTGTGGGAGCACACAAGGAATGAGTATCTTTTATGTATGAACACAAAGGCCCTTGAAAAGAATCACTGGGGCTAGTCTCACGATCAGCAAAAATTGGGCTAGGAGAGCCTAGCCCGATTTTGGCTGATCGTGTAAACCACCAGGCTCGCAAGTGAGCCTCGTGGCTTACAAGCGGCTAGCCCGCTTTTTTAGCCCTCCCCTTAGCCCGGGTTTGTGGAACGAGCGCTCTGCAAACCCCGGCTTTCCGATCGTGAGTAGCTGTGGTGCGGCTCTGCAGCATGGCTACTCATGAGAAGACCCCCGGAAGGGAGGCGAAAAGCCGCCTCCCGGCTCCGGGGATCTCCCCAGTATGCCCTGCACGCTCACTCAGGGCATACTGGTCCTGAGTGAGGACTCCTGCTACCCTGCTGCTAACTGGGCAAAGAGGCACCTTTTACCATGGTGATTCTCTTTATTGAGCAGGGGGAGAGTAACTGACCCTATCCACCCCCAGCACAGTACCTCCAGTGACTGTTGCTGGTGTCTATCTTGTATGTGTGGGTTTTTTTAGAATGTGAGCCCTTTGGGGACAGGCAGCCATCTTATTTTGGAAGCGCGGTATAGAAATTGAATTAATAATAATAATAATAATAATGAGCACCTCAACACCATAGGGGCCACAGAAATCACCATCAGCCAATTACAAAAAGCAGATTTACTGGGAACAGCCTATATTCTGCGACAATATCTATAACAACAGCAACAACATTGACAATAAAATTCTCGCATCCCAAGGTCCTTGGGAAGGACTCGATGTCTGGATAAAACAAACCAGTCAATAACACCTGTCTGACTGTGTAAAATAATAATAATAATTATTATTATTATTAATGGAGCTTCCGGGGGCTGCGTGGCCCCCGAGCTCCCCAGCCCCCGCTGGCTCTGTCACAGAGCCGGCAAGGGTGTAACTATAGGGGGCGGGGGGGGCACGTGCCCCGGGCGCCATCTTTTCGGGCCACATGGGGGGCGCCACCATGACCAAACTTAAAAAAAAAAATTTAATACACATTTCTCCTGCTCAGTGCAGCAGCGCTGCAGCAGTCAAGGGAGCACGTCGGCGCCCCCTCCCCCACGAGCGGTCCCTTCCGCACCACCTGCGCCCCCCCCATTGCTTTGCTGGCGGCCAGTCAGTGGCCTGGCTTGGTGGCGGCGGGCCCCTTTCATGCTGCTCACTGCGCCTGCCCGCCCACGCCCCCCCCATTGCTTTGCTTGCAGCCAGTCAGTGGCCTGGCTTGGCGGCGGGCACCTTTCATGCTGCTCACTGTGCCTGCCTTTGGCTGAGGCTCGCTCGCTCCTTCGCTCGCTTAGTCTGGAACAGCCAGAAAGAGGCCCTCTAGTGGCTTGCCAGCCAGAGGGTCTCTAGTCAGTGATGCACGCATGCGCAACTCGGTCGGCATGCCGTGTCACGCTGCACATGCGTGTGGTGCATCCATCCTCCTCTGTTCGCCTGCACGTGGTGGCGCGGTCGCCGTCACGGAGGAAAGCGTGGTTGCTGGGGCTGGGGCTGCACTGCAGCAGGCTCAGGCAGGACGACGAGGACACACACAGACACGCGCAGGGAAGAAAGGATTCGGCGGCGGGCGGGTGAAAGCAGCAGACCTAGTGTCAGGGTGAGAAATTGAATGAGTTGCAAAAACTACAGAAGCCACATGTGGAAAAAAAAACATATTAAAGAATCAGGCTTTTATTTAGCTGCCCAACTATGGTTCTCAGATGCCTAACAGGTGTTAATGTTTGCATTATATGCTCCTTTCTCCACCCCAAAAGAAAGAAAAACAATCATAAAGATTCTTTGGCACTCAATCTTAAATGCATGCATGTATATGGAACTGAGAGTCAATTCCCACAGCCTGGGTAGTACAGAAGTGTGAGTTGACTCAAGCAGTGTAACATAGCTGCCTGTGCATTGTTACAAGGTGTTTCGAGAGAGTTTTACCATGAGTTCTGCTTGCTGGCATGCTCGTTTTTGCACTGTGAAAGCTTGCCTTGTGATCTCAGTTTACGCTGAAGTGCTCCTATAACAGCTCCATCTCAGAAAAACCTGCAGTGTTAGCTTTAACAAGTGCCTGTGGTATCCTGCTAAAGACACAAAGTTTGGCAAGAAAAATGGGGGAGGGGGTTATATGCCAGGACCTTTGGAGATTGTCTCTTGCTTGTGAGGAAAAACCTAAGTATAATGTGGTGTGTATCATCAATCATTGCATCATAATTCTGTTGTTTGAGATACAAGCCAACTCCACAGGGTTGCTGCTTGTGAGGAAAAACCTAAGTATAATGTAGTGTGTGTCATCATTGCATCATAATTCTGTTGTTTGAGATACAGGCCAACTCCACAGGGTTGTTGCTTGTGAGGAAAAACCTAAGTATAATGTGGTGTGTATCATCATTGCATCATAAAAATTCTGTTGTTTGAGATACAAGCCAACTCCACAGGGTTGTTGCTTGTGAGGAAAAACCTAAGTATAATGTAGTGTGTATCATCATTGCATCATAATTCTGTTGTTTGAGATTCAAGCCAACTTCACAGGGTTGTTGTGAGGAAAAATGTGTGTCAGTCAGATGTATGCTGGGGGGGCGGCGGCGGGGGGGCGCGGCGGGAGGGCGCAATTTCAGTGCTTGCCCTGGGCGCCATTTTCCCTAGTTACACCTGGGTGGCTGATCCGGCTGCCCAGCGCTCCCTTCTTGCTCGTGTGCGGGGAGAGTGGGTTTAGCCCGCTCTCCCCACTCACCCTGCTAAACCAGGTCTCACTGATCATGAGACCCGGCTCAATGTGTGGTGCCCTGTCTGACACTGGTTTAACTCTAAGGTTTAGCATGTGTAAAGGTGATAAAGGCCTCTACTTTGAAATGGGTGTGACCAGTTTTCTCTAAAACCAGAATATTCAGATGTTGTTGTCTACAACTCCCATCATCCCCAACTACAGTGGCCATTGGCTAGGGATTATGGGAATTGTAGTCAATATCTGGGAAATCCCTGTTACAGGCAACACTGAGTGTGATGCTTGTTTATTGTTTGTGAATGATCTTAAAATGCTTCCTGAGTGGGAAGGCAATGAGAATAGGGAAATCTATGAAATGGTTTTTTAATCCATTCAATCCAGAAGTCTTTAATTTTGTTGACTATGAAATATATCTATTAGGCAATGACATAGTTTTTTAACAGCACATTCTTGGTGGAGCTTGCACAGTGGTATGGGGATTATGTTGATTTGGGACTTTTTGTGACTTTGGACAGATTGCAAACAAATGATGAGCTCTCACTATCTCCTGGCTCACCAATGCACACTTATTTCAGTGGCATTCCTAGAATCAGTAAGCTATAGAGCCAGTGTGGTGCAGCTGACAGTGTCAGACTTGGACAGGTTCTGCTGAGCAGCTGTATAAACAGCAAGTCACGGCTCCATTACAGAATAAAATGTATGTACTGAACACTTAGGTTCAAATCTGAACTCTGCCATGAACCTCAGTGAGTGACTATTACCATCTCCCAGCCTAATCTACTTTACTGAGTTCTGAGTGTAAAATGAGAGAATCCCCTAGATCAGGGATTCTCTATGTTGGGTCTCCAGATGTTATTGGACTTCAGCTCCCATAATCCCCAGGCCCAGTGGCCTTTGGGACCAATAACATCTGGGGACCCAGCATTGAGAATCCCTGCCCTAGATCCTTACATGTGTCCCTTGGTTGGGCAGTATATATACATGCAGTGAAAATAAATTTAACACGTTGTCTTGCATCATCCTCATAAATAGTTCTCTCACCAAAAAATAGTTCCATAGTAAGAAGCTGCCTTCTACAGAGTCAGACTGCTAGTCCATCTAGCTCAGTATTACATATCGTGACTGGCAGCAGTTCTCCAGGGTTTCAGATGGAGTGTTCCAAGACGGCGATTTTACTTTGATTAACCACAGAAGGGCAAGTTGTATTCACATATCATCCAGCTTTAAATCGAAGTCCCTGCGAGCTATCAGGGAGCACTCCCTACACGATTCGGCTTTTTCATTGCTTATTGGAGCTTAGTCCGATTTATGTCCTGGGTTAAAAAATATATAGAGATAGAGACAGATAGAGATAGATAGATATAAAAAATAATCCACTTTTTGTAACAGCCTTTTAGGGAAATTTGAAATATCTGCTCTTCACTCTTAATCCTACGGTAAAGCCTGCTGTCTAGGAAAGCTCCTGGCAATGCCATGGATTGAATCTGAGACCTTCTGCATTTACCACTGAGCTACATCCCCATCCATTCACACAGTAATTTCACTGCATCATCTTTTGCTAGATTTATGTTGTCATTTGGTATCATAGAATAAGAGAGGGAGTGTCTTAGGACATTAAGTGAAGCTCTTATATTTACCTTCAGAGACAGTCAGGTTAAGCTTTAAGTTAGCCATGTCAGCATTAATTGTTCCCAAAGGCTGATGGTGACTTTCAGTTCGTGTAATTCAGTGTTTTGATTCTGACTTCCATGAAGACTGTTGAATTAAGTCACTGGAGAATCTGGACTTGTCTCCTTTGGTGCTGTGTTGCAACTGTAGCTTAAAATAGCAGGTTTGCTTGCAATAGCAGGTTGCAGTGAGATGTTTTCACGCTGCACTGAAAATAATGGAGTGAGAAAGAGAACAGGAAAATGCCATGCAGGCAAATACCTGTAGCTATATGGATTGTGCATATTTCTGGCTGATTAAAGAGACCTGTCTGAGCAGCATCCTTCTCTTTGATTCTGGTGTATGGTTCTAGCTTAAGGTTCAATAATTAAATCCTGTGTACTAGTTTTAGATCCACACTGTTCACTGGCAACACAGAGGAAAAACTAGCCGATGTCTTTCCCCTCACCTCACACAGACAAGGTCATTTAAGCAAAACAAAACAAAACACCCTACAAGGTTGGTGTTTAGGACTATAAGAAGCTGCCTTATACTGAGTCGAACCACATCCACACATCGAACCACATCCGAGTGGAATAGAATCCACATTGCAAGATAGGTGCTAGTCTCATCAGATCCAAGGAATCTGCTTTATACAGTCAAACCATTTGGTCCGTCTAGCTCAGTATTGTCTACATTCATGGCAGTGGCTCTCCAGGGTTTCAGACAGGCATTTCACAGCTCTATCTGGGGATGAACCTGGGATCCGTGTGCAAAGCAGACGCTCTACCATTGAGCAGATGCTCTATCACTGAACTACAGTATAACCCCAGTATGTCAATTCTGTTGGTGTGTGTCATGCAGGTGATTCTAGGCATGTGTACTCAGAAGGAAGTAACTTAAAGTTCAAGGATTTCCAGGTGCATAGCATTGCAGTTTTAATTTTATAAACCAATTCAAAAATGTACAATTGATGGGAGATAAGTAGGGTGAAAATACAATAGTGAGGCGGCAGGACTTATGATGCCCGCTGAGCAACATTTTATTTTGACTTCCTCTTGTTAAAAGGTTCCTTTTCTCTCAGGATAAATAGAATAGACTCTGAGAACTATCATTTTATTGGTATTGTCAGGTCTGAAATAAATTAATTCACCAGAGTAGGTACAGTGAAAATGAACGTTTAAATGGTTTTTGACTTTAGGGAAATATAGAGTAGGAATGAAAACAATATAAGATAATTAAAATTGGTGCTAACTGCTTCATGTTTCAGTGGTAAATCAGTTTAACTGCAGTCTGGAAAAATTTTGTACACCTAACAGACTATAAAATCATTGGGATGGGCTTGCAATGTAATCGCAGGCAGTATTTTGTTTGGTTATACTATTGGATTTTCTCCTTAGGATCCATCCTCTTGGGCTTGATAATGTAGAGCTATGCTGATTTAAGCACAGGGGCCCCAATCCAGATATAGGATAGAGTTACATATGCAACAGAATGAAGTAGCAAAGTCCTAAGATGGTAGAGGGATTCTGCTATTTCACAGATGAATTGCATTTTTTGAATGTTCACCTATGTGTAAACAACAAACAAACAGTTGAGTTGCATTCATGGTTCTCAATCCACCAGGGGTATCTATAATGGATGGGAGCCTACTTATGCACAAGGATCTCCCTTGCTGTCTTGGAGTGATGGACTAGAAATAATCCAAGCTTGAGAGTGGCACTGATTTCCATTAATCTTCTATTTCTGCTTGAGTACCTTCTTTAACAGCATGTGCTCTAAGAGTCTATTTCCTCTTGCTATTCTGGTCTCATTGAATAAACTGTAAATAAGTAGGTTCTTCTAACATTGTATTATCTGGATGCTCCTTAAATGTCCAAAAGTAGTGTGACTGTACGTGCATGTGTGTGCGCGCACACACACCTGTGAAACCCCTTCATTTGGTACTTGAAATAAAAATAGAAAGGCAGCGTCTTAAGAGACCAAGGGCATACTGTTTGCTTTCTGCTGACAAGCTTGCTTTTTTATCTTGGATAGGATAATGGTAGACATTAACCAATGCATACAGTTTGAAAAGACTTTCACAGTGAACTTATAATGAACTTTAATAAGAAAGGAGAACAAAGGAGGGCTGAAATACAGTTCAAAACTTTGCATGTGGTAACACTGGCTGTTATCACACTAAATGTTCAAAGTTGACAGGCAATTCAGTGGCACAAAGAGCTGAAATGAATGGCTCAAGTGTGTGTGCCAGGTGTTACAGATTCACTTCGGAAGGTGTAGCTTATGAAATGGCGTTCTTGGCTGGCCAACAGAGACTTGGTGGTGACTCTTTCCACTCCCTGCAGAGTGTGTGTGGAAATGGCTCTGGTCAAGGGCCTAAAATGCATTTGTGCATCTCTGATCACCATGTTACTTTCAAGCCTCAAACAAGTTTGCTTAAAGGATATATCTGGGCAAGTGAATATGTTTTCAGCCTTATAAAAACACAATTCAACTGCATTTCACAATGAAGGGTTGATAGATAAAACTCACTATGGAAAGAGAACATACAAGCTGTCTTATACAAAGTCAGATTATTGGAACATAGGAAGCTGCATTATATCCAGTCAGACTGTTGGTCCATCTAGCTCAGTATTGTCTTCACAGACTGGCAGCGGCTTCTCCAAGGTTGCAGGCAGGAATCTCTCTCAGCCCTATCTTGGAGAAGCCAGGGAGGGAACTTGAAACATTCTGCTCTTCCCAGAGCGGCTCCACCCCCTGAGGGGAATATCTTGCAGTGCTCACACATCAAGTCTCCCATTCACATGCAACCAGGGTAGACCCTGCTTAGCTAAGGGGACAAGTCATGCTTGCGACCACAAGACCAGCTCTCCTCTCCTCAAAGGTTACAGACAGGACTCTCCCAACTCTACCTGGAGATGCCAGGGAGTTTACCTGGGACCTTCTGTACTGAGCTATGACCCTGTTCCCTAAGGGGAATATCTTACAGTGCTCACATGTAGTCTCCCATGCAAATGCAAACCCAAGTGTACCCTGCTTAACAAAGGAGACAATTCATGCTTGCTGCCACAAGACCAGGTCACCTCCCCTACTGGCCTAGCCAGCAGAGTATTGTCCACTCCAGATTAGATTCAGTTGTCCAAAGTGTTGGATGGTGGCCTTTTCCAGGCCTTCTACCAGTGATCCCTTTCACAGGAGATGGCAGATATTTTATGTGCCGAAAAAGAAACAGCCTAATTATAAGTTGTAAGGCAAAACAGATAAAGAGTTCATTATCCATCCTACCCCCCTTTTTGGAGCAGGAAATTCAAGATTATTACAGCTCACCGATATGAAGTAATAGGTGTAATTCATCTTGCTGGGGAAAGAGTTCCTATAAGCTCAAGCAATTCTTAATGCTCCATGTAGAAACAATTGCTTGACTGCTAGCAATTAGTGCTGCACAAAATTATGGCCATGATTTTCAGTCAGTGACCTATAAAACAAAGCCCAGCACTGCAGTTCACTAAATAAAAGCTATGCAAGATGACAATGAAATGGACTCAGGGTTCCAGAGAGTCTAAACATGTCACCTTTGATTTCTAAATGTTTTTAATGAGCTTTAAGAGTGGAAATGTGCAGTCATACAACTAAGGATGTCATATGGAACATGCCAAATAGGATCCAGGCTCTCAGCAATACATACTAAACATTTTCACAGTCACCTATTTTAGGTTGGTCATGCTTCTCTAAAAATAATCAGGGTAGGATTTTCTGTCCTGTCAGTTTAATTGGAAGGAGTTTGTCTCCAAATTAGCTAGGTCGCTTGGGACCAATAAACTTCAAATCACTTTGGCTGCTTTCCATGATGGAAAAATTACTCTGTTAGCAAATGCACTATACATGGGCTTTGTCAGATGGTTATGGTGATCTTCTAATGCTGGGCTCTTAGCAGGGTGTGTGTTTCCTCCGCTGAGTACAGCATGCACCTGTGTTTGAACATTTTTGGGGTGCTATCAAGATTATATATGTCAGTCCCATTTTAGAGCAAAATGCTATTTCCACTTGCTAATTTCAGATTTACTACAACGCTCCATTTCCAAGAATGCACTCGAATTCTAATACACAGTAAAATGGTACAAGTATTTTTACTATGTTCTTTTCCCTAAACCATTGATTAATTTTTATCACATCTTCTTTCATCTCTAGCTGCAGAAAAATGGTCTTCAGTGGTGTGGAGAAAACCTAGTTTGCAGTGTTTACAACCAGCTGGAGTATTCTCCAGATAGACTTACAATTTGGAGCTCTAATTAATCTCCCGGCCAGTTACATGTGTTGCAAGCTGGAAGCGTATTGTGCTTTAATCTTTTTAGTTAACTAATTCTTCTGGAGTAATTTCCTAATGGATGTCCTCAAACTGTACCACCTTTTTATGTGCATCTATCAAACAGGCCTATTTTTTTAATGTACTCTTGGGGCCCAGGGATAGCCCTGCCAGACGGCAGACACACACTCACTGGGTGCAGGCAATCAGATGGAGACCAATGACAACACAGGCAAGCAAGGAAAAGGGGACAGAGCATCTCGGACATATCGATCAGTGTTCAGAGATGAGGCATCTGGGCTTGGGATGTGACTTAATGGTAGAGCATCTGCTTGCATGCAGAAGGTCCTAGGTTCAATCCCTGACATTCCAGGTAGGACTGGGAGAGATTCCTGCCTGAAATCTTGGAGAAATGCTGCCAGTCAGTGTAGTCAATACTGAGCTAGATGGACAAATGGTCTGACTGGGTAGAAGGCTGCCCCAGAGGAGGGGTAGCAGCCTCTTGCAAGACTACCAGGATTGCAGCTGATTATTAAGAGTAGTAGAAGGAATTGCTGAGGAGACTGGTGGCAATTTCCATGACAGCAGAGGCCTCTGGTGAGGCGCTCAGCTGGAGGAATGAGTTTACAGTGGAGGAGGCTTTGGGGTGATGTTAAACCCCTTCACCAGTAGTCTGAAGTGCAAGTGGGTGAAGAACGAATCCCACTAGCAGAGGCGCCATTATGTACACAAGTCTCAATGGCCCTATATATTGATATTTTTATACTGCTTTTCATCCTAAGATTCCAAGGTAGTTAACAGTGAGAAAAAAACAAACACAGCTGCGTTCTTAAAAGAGAGTCAAGGGCCATTCATTGGCCAAAAGCCTAGATGGCTCTATTGACCCCCAGCACAGTACTTCCAGTGACTGTTGTTGGTGTCTATCTTATGTTTCTTTTAGATTGTGAGCCCTTTGGGGACAGGGATCCATCTTATTTATTTATTATTTCTCTATGTAAACCGCCCGGAGACATTTTTGGAAGGGCGGTATAGAAATTGAATTATTATTTCTTGTTTACACAGTCAGACAGGTGTTATTGACTGGTTTGTTTTATCCAGACATCGAGTCCTTCCCAAGGACCTGGGAATAATAATAATAATAATAATAATAATAATAATAATAATAATAATAATAATAATTCATTATTATAATATTTAATAATAATAATTCATTATTATAATATTTAATAATAATAATAATAATAATAATAATAATAATAATAATAATATCATCCAGACATCGAGTCCTTCCCAAGGACCTGGGAATAATAATAATAATAATAATAATAATAATAATAATAATAATAATAATAATAATAATAATAGGGCAGACTTCCATTTCCTCTGAAAGGCTGAGAGAGGAGCCATGCAGATCTTGGTCATGAGCAAGTTGCACAGCCTGGGGGCATAGAACCACCCTGCTGGATCAGGCCCATGGCTCATCTAATCCAGCATCCGGTTTCGCACAGTGGTCCACCAGATGCCGCTGGAAGCCTACAAGCAGGAGTTGAGGGCATGCCTTCTCTCCTGCTGTTACTCTCCTGCAACTGGTATTCAGAGGCATACTGCCTCTGAGGCTGGAGGTGGCCTATAGCCCTCCAACTATTAGCCATTGATAGACCTCTCCTATCAATTAGGGGTGTGCACAAAACCAGCTGGCCCAGTTTGGTTTGAGCCTGAACCAGACCCAGACAGGACTGGGCCAGTTGGATTCTGCCCCCCATTGAACTCCCTCGGTTTGGTTCAGTTTGGGGGTGGGGTGGGGTTCATGAGTCAAATTATTGTTTTTTAGTGCTTATTCTCTCCGGGGGGCTTCCCATTGCCAAGGCCATGGGGGGTATCCCATGGAGGTTCCCCTCCCGCTGGCCTTCTTTATGGAAAAAATGGCCCAGTTCAGGTGTTCTTCAGCCCTTTCCGGGCCTCTCCACTGCTCTCAGTGACCATTTTGGAGGCCACTGCATGTGTGCAGCGGGCTTCTGCATGGCCTAGGTCATGACCCAGTCATGCAGGGGCCCATTGTGCACACATGGTGGCCTCCAAAAAGGCCACCATGATGAGGGAAAGGCCCAAAAAGGGCCAAAGGCTGCCTGAACCAGGCCATTTTTGCCATAAGGAAGGCTCGGTCCATGGACCCCCCTCCCCATGGCCTCGGAGAAGCCCCACAAAGGGAGTAAGTACTACTTTAAAAAAATTTGAATCATGAACCCATCCCCCCCCCTGAACAGCAGTGGGTGGGGTTCAGTCCAGGTTCTGACCAGACAGGGTGTTTCGGTTCAACCCCAACTGTCAAACCTGTCTACACATCCCTAGGGGCAATCACTGAAAAGACCATGTATGCACTCAACAAATAAGCCTGAGCAGGTTTCAGCACATGGAGCACAGCCCTCCCAGCTGACCTAGTCAGGTCAGAATGTTCCTTTCAGGACGTGTATCCTCTTGCATGTGGCTTCTCGCTTTGCTCTGTTTTGCTGCAGCCATAGCTTAGAATTATGTCTTCATTAGAGCCAACTAGGATTACCTTGAAACTAGGGCAGAAGTAGGCTTGTAAGCCATGGTTTCAGGCAATCATTGCTAGCTCTAGCCCTAGTTACATTAGCCTTGATGCAGATGGAATAGTGAACTGTGGTTGCAGCAAGTCAAGGAAGAGGAGAAGTCTCATCTGAGGTTGTGGCATTCACTGTTTCCAAACCATAGTTTCGAGAGATCAGGAATGCCTGCGTCTGTTTCTAGATTGTGAGTCCCTTGGGGCAGAGATCTGACCCTTCATCTGCGGTAAAAAAATCATCTTGTACATGGATGATACTGATGTTACTACTACTATTATTTCTGTATATACCGCTTTTTGATGAAAAAGTTCTCAAAGCAATTTACATGGGCGCGGAGGGAAGCTGGTTCCCTGTCTTCAAAGCACTGACAGTCTAAGACACACAAGGGACACATCGGCAATAGCTGGAGGAATGCTGTGCTGGAGTTGCACAGGGCCAGTTGCTCTCCTCCTAAAAAATAATAGAATTGCCTCTTGGGAAAGTGCCTTCTTGCCTAGTTGGCAGAGATAGATATTTATTTATTTAAACAAAAAGAAATCTAGGAAGTCCTTTGTCACATAGGCAAATGGTTTATTTTTCAGAGGTTGAACTCTGTTCCATGCAGCTTCAAGAGACACTGCTATGGGGAATGAGAGCCCCAATTCTGGCAGAAGGATATAACTGGGGCTCTTGTCTAGAGGCTCACCCCAGGCACTGGATGATGGTAGTTGCTGATATGGGCATATCAGCTCTTGTATTCTCTCTGCTTTGCTTTGCACTGTATTCCCTAACCCTAACCAGCCGTTCATCTGCTAGAGACTCAAGGAAGTTAGTGGAAGTGGCTTTCCAGTAAGTGATCAGTTGTTTTCTGATAAATTAAGGATGAAAGGGCAGATTACTTGGCAGAAGAGTGCTCTAGAAGGCTCTGCTCTGCTTGCCAGCAGAGGGATACTGCCTTGAATGGTGGCTATTTTACACCACTGCTGCTAAAGCAGATTTATAGGATCAGCCCAGCAGAAGCTTGGGTCATGCCAGTAGACTTAATGGCAAAGGCCGTTGCATAAAAACCTAAACTAGATAATCTCAATGTATGTTGAGTATAAGAGATAGTATAAAAGCAACAACAAAACTCTTAAGGCCCAAATCCTCAGCATAGTAACTTGGAAGAAACGCGGAACCCAACAGAGTTTATGTTGGGGTCAACAGGCAGAGAACCATGCAACAAAGGTAAACAGAATGAATATAAAAAGCAAACTACTGCTGAAGATTTTCTGCCTGAAAGTGAAGAAAAGAAAATTGCAGCCCAGTTGGAAAAAAATATAATGTTTTAAGGTTGTGGTGAGGGCAAATTCTTGGGGCAAGCAGAGTGTACTCATGAATTTTATTTACATTTCAAAGACTACTTAATTCCAACTCTTACTCCAGAATTGGATTCCTCATCACAGGGTATGAATAATGCACATGGAAGAAAAGAGCAGGTGATCCAGAGTGGCTTTCCCATAGTCTATATTTATTGGTATTCTTAATGGTACAGGAGAAATTTGGGAAGTAAAGCCATTACTGGCAAACACAGAATAGTGGCTAATGCACTGACAACCTGCAGGCAATGTTGTAGAAGCTGATTAATGCTACTTGTACACTTATCAATGCTCAAGGCTATTTTCAAGAATAATTGCTACAGGAGAGTGGAAGGTGTTTTAAAGAGTCTTAAAGTGAAATTACATAGTTTTTGCCTTGTGGGCAGAAACAAAATCTCATCGTCCTGATTATCTTATTTGTCTGCAAACTTCTACCTTGTCCTTCCTCCAGGGAGCTCAGAGATATAATTCTATTATGCTACTCTATAAAGGAAAACATTTTAAACATATTTTTTACATATCCCACTGCTGTAACAGTATTTTTAACTCCACCAAATATTGCAAAATTGTACATAGGAAGCGGCCTTATATTGAGTCAGACAATTGGTCCATCTAGCTCAGTATTGTCAACACAGGATGGCAGTGGCTTCTCCTAGCTTGCAGGCAGGAGTTAGGGATGTTCGAACTAGCTCGAGGTTCAGCCAGTTCACCATCAGTCCAGCTCAAGAGCTTGCCCTTGGGCCAGGCCCGTTTTGGTTGAGATCGAGCTGAACCCTCTCCCTGCCTGGTTTGGGGGTTCTAATTTCTTAATTGTTTAAATTTAAAAAACCATTCACCTTCCTTAAGTAGTGGTGGTGGCCATTTTGGAGACCATCGCGCATGTGTCCTGGCCATTTGTATGGCCTGGGTCATGACCCAGCCACACAAATGGTGTGGGGCACATGTGTGGCAGCTTCCAAAATGGCCACCACCACTTAAGAAAGGGCCGGAATGGGCCAAAACGGCCCTTAGAAGATTGGGGGGAGGCCGGCGGGGGTAAAGGGAAATGGCGGAAACCCCTCGTGGCTATGGCAGCACCTCCCCCCCCGAGGCCACCAGGTCCAGTGGTGAGTGTTTTAATTAAAAAAAAAAAAATTTAGAACCCCCAGACCAGGATAAATTTGAGCCAAGCCAGGGGTGGTTGTTCAGGGCCACAAAAACGAACCTTCCCAGTTCAGTTAGAGTCTGATTTGGACTCAAACCAAACTGGGCAAACTTCTTTTGTGCACAGCCCTAGCAGGAGTCTCTCTCAGCCCTATCTTGGAGATGCCAGGGAGGGAACTTAGAACCTTCTGCATGCAAACAGGTAGGTGCTCTTCCCAGACTGGCCCCATCCCCTGAGGGAATTATCCTAAAGTGCTCTCACATGTAGTCTCCCATTCTAATGCAAACCAGGGCACTCCCTGCTTAGCATAGGGGACGTGCATGTATCCTACTACATGTCTATTGACTGCTGCCTCTTAACATTGGTTGCCAGAAATGGTGGTGCATGTGGCTTTTAGTTACAGGGTGCTAAGGCCTGCAGAACGCAGGATGATTGCTGGGAGGAGGATAGCTAGCTAGGTGGTCTGGGTCTCATAGCAGAGAGTTGGACGTGATGGTCTTTTGATCCCTTCCAACTCTATGGTTAGGGACGTAGAAAGCTGCCTTATACTGAGTCAGGCCATTGGCTTATCTAGCTCAGTGTTGTCTCCACCAGTGGTTCCCAACCAGGGTTCCTCCAGATGTTGCTGAACTACAACTCTCAGCACCACCAACCACAATACATCACAGCTAGGGATGCTGGGGCTTGTAGTTCAGCAACATCTGGAGGAACCCTGGTTGGGAACCACTGGTCTGCATTGACTGGCACTGGCTCTCCAAGGTTTCAGGTAGGAGAGTCTCCCAGCCCTACCTGGAGGCACCAGGGACAGGAGTGAATCTGGGACCTTCTGCATGCAAGCAGATGTTCTGCCATTGAGCTATGGCACCATCTCCTATGGAAAATATCTTGGCAGTCAGTACTCACATGTAATCAGCTTTCCAAATACAAACCAGGGCAGACCCTGCTCAGTTCATGCTCATGGCTGGTAGACCAGCTCTCCTCTCTGGTGGGAGGAGGAGAAGCTGACCACTTGCTATTCATGTATGACCCCCATCAGCACCTAGTTTTGCTGGAAGATACTTCTGAGGAAAAGACAAAGGCTAGTCAGCCACAGCCAAGGCCACACCCTTTCTCCAGTGTGGACGGTTGCTACACACTTATGCATGTCTCTTGCTTCTGAGATGGCAACTAGTTTGCCCATCTCTGTTCTTCAAGGGATTGATAAATTTGGCCATTGGCCCACCAGTGGCTGGAAATATTACCTGCACCCGCCACGTGCATGTGCCCGCCCACTGTGCACGTTGCACACGGGACAGGCACAGGTGATACTTCTGGCCACTTTCCACCAAGAACGGGGGAAGGGGTGGCAGGGAGGTATGCTGCTGCACCATGGAATGAGCTAAAAATGGAGCGCTGGCAGGGGGAAAGTGGTGGGAGGGGTAAGTGCACCCTCACCTGCCCTTAAAGAGGCACCCCTGCTGGCATTGCACTGCACCTCCGTGGTTCCGTGCACATCACTAGTGGGGAAGTCTGCAAGAAAACTTGAAAGGAGCCCCCCTTGATCACATGGCAACCAGCGGTTAGAGAAGGTAAGTACTACTACCTCAAATTGTTGAATAGCTGAAAACTTCAGCTAAGACCTATCTTTCAAACAATCTCCAAATATGCTAAACAGACAATAAAACCAGTCATGAAGGAAGAAAGCTAGGAGGGGAGGCGGCGCTTTCCAGTGTATAGCACAATGTTTTGTATGTATGACTATTTGCTCATTGGGCAGAAGTTGTGGCTATGTGCTTGATGCAAGGAGCTCCTGTCTCTCAGGGAACAAGTTTGTTCCTTCGAGGCCAAGGTAGATGATCTGGAGAAGCTCAGAGTCAGAGAGGTACATGGATGAGACCTTCCGGGATGTGATGGAGGCATCCCACTTCCAGGCTGATGGCTCATCTGCTGTCATGGAGAATGGAGGTTTCTGGGAAGGAGGACATCATTCTGAGGAAGAGGGAAATGCTCCCTTAGAAGGGATCTCTTTCATCGATGATGAGCCCATATCCTCTAGCACAGGGGATACTCCTCCCAGGGGGCATGGGGAGTCCTAATAGTGGGCAATTTAATCATTAGGGATACAGAAAGATGAGTCTGTGACCTGCATTTAGACCACATATTGACTTACCTGCCTTGTGCAAAGGTTGTGGACATCACGAGGCATCTAAATAGGCTGTTAGGCAGTGCTGGGGAGGAGACAGCTGTCATGGTGCACGTTGGCACCAATAATGTTGGGGAATGCAGTTGGGAGGTCCTAGAAGCAAAATTTAAGCTGCTAGGTAGCATATTGAAGACCAAGACCCCCAAGGTAGCATTCTCAGAAATGCTACCTGTTCCACTCACAGGGCCAGAAAGACAGTCAGAGCTGAGGGGGTCTCATCGCGTGTATGAGATGGTGGTGCTGGGATGAGAGGTTTAGATTTATTAGGCACTGGTATACATTTTGGGAAGAGCCTGTACAAAAGGGGAGGGATCCACTTGAACCAAGATGGAACGAGACTGCTGGCACTTAAAATCAAAAAGGATATAGAGCAGTTTTTAAAATTACACCTAGGAGATAGCTAACAGGAGCTGCTGGGCAGTATCCAGTTTGGCAAATGCCATCCCTTAAGGCATGAGGGTGTAAATGCTTCAGATAAACCAGAATAGGACAGAGCAGAATCAGGTAAAGAGCAGACAGAAGGATGTGCTAGCTGATCAGAGAGACCAAATTGCCAAAAGAAAAATAGCATAAACCATGTAAGAGATTCAGCATATAGGTGCTTATATGCCAATACCAGAAACCTCCAAGCCAAGATAGGCAAGCTGGAGTGCTTGGTTGCTACTGAAAACATAGATATAGTTGGCATAATGGAAACCTGGTGGAATGGTGAGAACCAGAGGGACACGGTTGTTTCTGGAACAACTCTATAGAAAGGATAAGGAGGGATGAATTGGGGGTGGGGTAGCAATGTATGTTAAAAAGGGATAGAATCTAAGAGACTAGAAAGCCTAGGAAGACTGGATTCCTCCACAGAAACTCTATGGGTGACAATATAAGGCCTGAAAGGAAATGTGCTACTAGGCATGTGCTATCGCCCTCCTGAACAAAATGCTGACAGTGACTGGGAGGTTCAGAAGGAAATCAGGGAGGCATCAAAGAGAGACAGAGCTGTAATAATGGGTGACTTCAATTACCCACATACAGACTCAGTAAATTTACATTCAAGTAATGATAAAGAGGCCAAATTTCTAGATACACTGAACAACTGTGTGCTAGAACCATTGGTCAGGGAACCAACCAGAGAGAAGGCAACCAGAAGGAGAAGCCGCATGGCTTCTGCAAAGGTAAATCTTGCCCCACCAACATTTGGAGTTCTTTGAGAGTGTCAACAGGAGTGTGGATAAAGGTGATCTTGTTGACATAGTATACTTGGACTTTCAGAAAGCTTTTGACAAAGTTCCGCATCAAAGACACTTGAGAAAACTTAGCAGTCCCGAGATAAGTGGACAGGTTCATGCATGGATTGGTAGCTGGTTGAAGGACAGGAAACAGAGGGTAGGTATAAATAGACAGTTCTCTGAATGGAGGGAAGTAAGAGATGGGGTCCCCCAGATATTTGTACTGGGACCAGTGCTCTTTTAATTTGTTCATAAATGATCTAGAATTTGGAGTAAGGTGGCTAAACTTGTAGCAAGGTGGCTAAATTTGCACATGACACTAAACTATTTAGGGTAATGAAATCCAAAAGAGATAGCAAGAAGCCCAAAAGGGGGTCTCCAAACTGGAGGAGTGGGCAAATGCAGTTCAATGTAAGCAAGTATAGGGTGATGCATATTGCAGCAATCCCTCCACCCCAACTTCACATATGCTGATGGGGTTTGAGAAGTCGGTGACTGACCAGGAGAGATATCTTGGGGTTGTGGTGGACAGCTAGTTGAAAGTTTCAGTGCATGGCAGCTGCAAAAAAGACAAATTCTCTTTTAGAGATCATTAGGTAGGGGATTGAAAATAAAAATGCTAATATTATAATGCCTTTATACAAATATGTGGTGCTGCCATATTTGGAGTACAGTTTACAGTTCTGGTCACCATATCTTATGGAGGACATTGTAGAACTGGAAAAGGTGCAGAAGAGGGCAACCAAGATGATCAGGGCTTTAGAACACCTTTCTTATGATGCAAGGCTACAACACCTGGGACTTTTTAGTTTAGAAAAAAGACGACTGTGGGGAGACATGATAAAGGTGTATAGAATTATGCATGGAGTAGTGAGAGTGGACAGAGAGAAATTTCTGTCTCCCCCACACACTAGAACTAGGGGTCATCCCATGAAACTGAAGGCCAGGAAATTTAGGACCACCATAAGGAACTACTTTTTTACACACCACATAATTAATCTATGGAACTCTTTGCCATGGGATGTGGGGACAGTCACAAGCCTGGATGGCTTTAAAAGGGGCTTAGACAAATTCATCAATGACTAGTGTCTGGTGGCTGTAGGCCACTTCCAGCCTCAGAGGCAAGATGCCTCTAAATATCAGTTGCAGGGGAGCAATAGCAAGAAACAGAGCATGCCATCACCTCTTGCCTGTGGGCTTCTCAGAAGCATCTGGTGGGCCACTGTGTGAGACAGGATGCTGGACTAGATAGGCCTTGGGCCTGAGCCATCAGGGCTGTTCTTATGTTTTTTCTTTTTTCTTTTTCAAATTTGTCTGTCTCTGGGGAGTTTACAAAATAAAACAGATTATTTATTTATTTATTTATTTATTTCATATTTTTAATACTGCCGGATATGTACATCTTTAGGCAGTGTACAAATTTTAATACTAAAATTAGATTAAAATATATAAAACCATAAAAAAACCACAAATTATTAAAATTAATTCTAATTAAAATCTTGTAGGAACAAGAGAGTCTCGAGGGTCTTCCTGAAAACAAAAAGAGAAGGAGATGCTCTTAGTTCAGCAGGGAGCATATTTCAAAACCTTGGGACAGCCACTGAGAAAGCCCATTCCTGAGTTGCCACCAAACGAACTGGTGGCAACTGTAACCAGACCTCTCCAGAAGATTGTAAAGGGTGGCAGCGTTCATGACAAAGGAAATGCTCACTTAAATAGCCTGCACCCTAGCCATTAAGGGCTTTATAGGTAATAACAAGCATTTTGTATTTCACCTGGAAACGTATTGGCAATCATTGCAGTTCTTTCAAAACTGGTGTTATATGGTCCCTTCTTGTCCCAGAGACCAATCTGGCTACCTCATTCTGTTCCAGTTGTTGTTACCGGACTACTATGTGGCAGCCCCACATAGAGCACATTACAGTAGTCAGGTCTGGAGGTTACCAGCATATGTACCGCTGCTTTTAAGGCATTCACCTCTAGAAATGGACGCAGCTCACATAACAGCCAAAGCTGATAAAAACAAAACAAAAACGCTCCTGACCACTGCCTCAGCCTGAGAAACCTGGGAGAGCTTTGGCTCCAGGAGAACTCCTAAGCTATGTACCTGATCTTTCAGGGGGAGTGTAACCCCATCCAGAACTGGCAGATCTGAACCATCTCTCAGGTTCTAGCCCTCCACAGTCAGTACCTCTGTCTTATTTGGATTCAACCTCAGTTTGTTATCTGGGTGTCATCAGCATATTGATAATACCCAGCACCAAACCTCCGGATGATCTCTCCCAGTGGTTTCATGTAGATGTTAAAGAGCACTGGATGTTAAAGAGCACCAGAGATTAAAAATGAAAACCTTAAAACAATTGAAAACCCCAATCCAGTTAAAGCTTGGGTGAGAAAATGACTTTAATGGCTTTTTAAAAAGTATCAGATATGGGAAGGCTCCTATTTCTGCAGGGAGCACATTCGAGTGTCAGAGCAGTAACAGAGAACGCTTGTCTCTGCGTAGCCACCAGACGCTCCAGTGGCAACTGCAGACAGACCCAAGCTGTTTAGAGTTTTTTTTTAATTATTATTATAACCAGCACCTTGTGTTTTGCCAAGAAACTTATTAGGAGCCAGTGTAGCTCAGTGTAGTATAGGAGTAATATGGTCTCTCCGAGATGATCCAGAGATTACCAATCTTGCTGCTGCATGCTGTAGCAGCTGCAGTTTCTGGCCTACATACAAAGGAAGCCCCAGGGGTGTAGCAAGGTTGAACTGGGCCCAGAGACAAGATTTTAAGATGCGCCCCCCCCCCGAAGCTCAGCTCCTGAAGTAAAGAAATCTTAAATGAGGCTGAATAGTGGTAACAAAAAGCATAGTAATATAACACAGCAATGTGCCACAATAGAACTTCATCCTAAATTATGTTTTAAAAGGTTTTGTAAATTGTGGATGATGCAAGTCATCTAATGGTACTAGAGAAAGAGATGCGGTTCCGGTAGATCCAGGTCTTAACACCCACATCAATTTTGGAGGATGAATACAACTGAAGGAAGCCCGGACGGGTGGGCGGCTGGGGGAGTCAGTCATGTGAATTGCCTCTGGAGGGCCCCCCAAGGCAGTGGGCCCCCAGACAACTGTCTCCCCTTGCCCTATGATAGTTATGCCCCTGGGAAGCCCCACATAGAGCACACTGCAGCAGTAAAGTCTGGAGGTTACCAGCAGATGTACCATTGTTCTCAGGTTGTTTATCCCAAGAAATGGACACAGCTGGTGGATCAGCCAAAGCTGATAGAAAGCACCTCTGGCCCCTGCCTCAGCCTGGGACACCAGGGAGAGGTTTGGATTCAGAAGCACCCCCAGACTGGGGGAGGTGTGACCCCATTCAGAACTGGTAGACCAAAATCATCTCCCGATTTGTGACCCGACAGAATAAGTCTTATCTGGATTCAGTCTCAGTTTCATCCAGCCCATCATTGCCTCCAGGCAGGCATTTAGGGACGTTATGCCTTCTCCTGGTGATGTTGACAGGGAGTGTCAACATATTTGGGTTTCAGTTGCATATTCATAACATCCTGCACCAAAGTAGTGCCTCCAGAAGGATGCTATGGTCAATAGTATTGAAAACTGCCAAGAGATCCAAAAGGTCCAACAGAGTTGTACTTCCTCTGTCAATTTCTAATTGGAAATCATCCATCAGGCTGACTAAGGCTGTCTTCACTCCATAGCCCACCTGAAAGCCAGTTTGAAATGGGTCTAGATAATCGGTTTCCTCCAAGACTGTCTGGAGCTGGGAGCCCACTACCCTCTCAATCACCATGCCCAATGATGGAAGATTGGAGACAGGCCCATAATTGCTTAACTCTGTGGGACCCAATGCAGACTTCTTCTGGAGAGGTCTAATGATTGCCTCCTTACGACAAGGAGGCATCCTGCCCTTCAGAAAAGCAATTATAATAATATTTACCAGGCCTTCTACAACAACCCCCCTGCCAGATAGTATAAGCTGTGTCGGATAGAATTGGCCATGTTCTTATGACAGTCAGCTGCCCCCAGGATCTGCGGAGATAATTCATGCTTGCAGCAGTGTCTATTTACCTGGCCTCATTTTTCATCATAGATGTCAACTTGAAAAAGAATCATTTCCTATAATTCTTCTCCCACACACACCCATAGAAATAGCTTTTTGCAAGCCTTAGGAAAAAAGAGGGATGCTTGGTTCTCTGCAGGAAATGGCGAAGGAGGTTTTGATGCTCACATAGTTGCCTTGAGATTGTATTTGCCTATATTATGATATTTTAAAAAGAGATCTTGTTTCAAATGCTACAAGATCACATTCCTGGGTTATCTGCCATCCAGATATTCATAATTTTTGCATGAGAATGGCAATCTTGAAGAAGATTTCTCAAAGATACAGAAGGCCAAGGGGGATTTACTGCTAAAATCCGCCTGTGATATTTTTTAAAAAGCTCTTTTATTTTTTGCTTTGTGTCTCACATTTTCTGCCTTTTGTTATTAATTGCCTGACTGTCACACATCTTACTAAAATATTTCCTGCAAACATTGCATTATAAGCAAAACATTGTATTATAAGTAAGCATGGATGAGAGACCAATGCAAGTCCCTTTTGGGGTTGGGGCCATAGCTCAGTAGTGGAAACATCTGCTTTGCATCAAAAGGTCCCAGGTTCAATCCCTGGCATTTTCCGGTGGGGCTGGGTGAGACCCCTTGCCTGAAACCTTAGAAAGCCTCTGCTAGTCAACATAGACAACACTGAGCTTGATGGACTAATGGGTCCATCTAGCATTGTCAGTAATGCTACCTGTTCCACGCGCAGGTTCAGTGAGACAGGCAGACTTGAGGGGTCTCTGTGTGGATGAGATGGTGCTGGGAGGAGGGGTTTATATTTGTTAGGCACTGGGATACATTTTGGGGCAAAATAAAAAATGGCTGCCAAAAACAAAATGGCCACTGTACATGCTCAAATGGTCATTGTGAAGCCCCAGGCCATGCCAGGCCTCATAGAGGCCATTCGAGCATGCTCTGCATCCTCCAAAATGGCCACCACACAGACCTTTGCAGGCCCAAACGGGCCAGAAAGTCAGCCCGGGATGGGCCGTGGCGGTGAATTAAGAGGCTGGCGGGGGGAGAGGGAACCTTCGCGGACCCCCCGTGGCCATTAGGAACCCCCCCAAATGGGCTAAAGGTAATTTTTGTTTAATTTAAAACAATTTTTTTTAAATTCACGAACTGGGGAGGGGGGTTCAGTTTGGTCCGGCTGGACTGTGGGGTGGTGGTGGTTCTAACCCAACCCCCAGAACCAAACCCTGCAAACCAGTTTGCACATCCCTACTACCAAGTCCAGGAGGATGCCAGCATGGTTAACAAGTAAAGTCAAGGAAACCATAAAGGAGAAGTAGACTTCCTTCCAAAATTGGAAGGCCTGTCCAAATGAAGAGAACAGAAAGGAATACAAACTCTGGCAAAAGAAATGCAAGGTGACAGACAATAAGGGAGGTGAAAGGAGAGTTTGAGGAACATTTAGCTAAAAGCATCAAGGAGAATAACAAAATCTTCTTTAAATACATCAGGAGCAGGAAACCTGCCAGGGAGTTAGATTGTAAGACTATGAGGGAGTGAAAGGGATTATTAAGGAGGATATGGAAGCTGCAGAGAAGCTCAGTGAGTTCTCTGCGTCTGTCTTCACGGCAGAGGATACTGAGCATATACCTATTCCTGAACCAGGCTTTTTGGGGATAGAGGCTAAAGAACCGAGTCAGATAGAAGTGGCAAGAGATGATGTTCTAAACTGTCTGGAAAAATTAAAAACTAGCAAATCGCCAGGGCCAGATGGCATCCAACCAAGAGTCCTTAAAGAACCAGCATGGCTTCTGCAAAGGTAAATCTTGCCTCATGAACCTTTTGGAGTTCTTTGAGAGTGCCAACAGGTGTGTGGATAACAGTGACCCATTTATCACAGTATGCCTGGACTTCCAAAAAGCTTTCGACAAAGTTTCTCAAGACTCTTGAGAAAACTTAGCAGTCATGGGAAAAGGGGACATGTACATGTGTGGATTGCTAACTGGTTGAAGGACAGGAAACAGAGGGAAGGTATAAATGGAGAGGTTTCACAATGGAGGGAAATAAGAAGTGGGGTCCCCTAGGGATCTGCACCCGGACTGGTGCTTTTTAATTTATTCAAAAATGATCTAGAAGTTGGGATAAGCAGTGAATTGGCCACATTTACAGATGATACCAAACTACTTAGGGTAGTGAAATCCAAAACGGATTGTGAGGAGCTCCAAAAGGTTCTCTCCAAGCTGGGTGAGTGGGCGACAAAATGGCAAATGCAGTTCAGTGTTGGCAAGTGTAAAATGATGCACATTGGGATGAAAAACCACAACTTCAGCTTGGGGTCGTGGTGGACAGTTCATTGAAAGTGTTGACTCAATGTGCAGCAGCTGTTAAAAAGGTAATTCCATGCCAGGGATCATTAGGAAGGGGGTTGAAAATAAAACTGCTAATATTATAATGCCCTTATACAAAACTATGGTGCAGCCACACTTGAAGTACTGCGTACAATTCTGGTCACCAGCTCTAAAGTAGGACATTGTAGAACTGGAAAAGGTGCAAAAGAGGGCAACCAAGATAATCAGGGGCCTAGAGCACCTTTCTTATGAGGCAAGGCTACAACACCTGGGGCTTTTAAGTTTAGAAAAAAGACGACTGTGGGGAGACATGATAGAGGTCTATAAAATCATGCATGGTGTGGAGAAAGTGTATAGAAAGAAATTCTTCTCCCTCTCACATAACACTAGAACCAGGGGTCATCCCATGAAATTGATTACCAGGAAATTTAGGACAACAAACGGAAGTACTTTTTCACACAACACATAAACAACTTGTGGAATGTTCTGCCACAAGATGTGGTGACAGCCAACAACCTGGATGGCTTTAAGAGGGGTTTGGGGATAACTTCATGGAGGAGTGGCCTATCAATGACTACTAGGAGGGCTATAGGCCACCTCTAGCCTCAATGGCAGGATGCTTCTGAGTACCAGTTGCGGGGGAATAACAGCAGGAGAGAGGGCATGCCCTCAACTCCTGCTTGTGGCTTCCAGCTGTGTGAAACAGGATGCTGGACTAAATGGGCCTTGGGCCTGATCCAGCAGGGCTCTTCTTATGTTCTTATGTAATGAGCTGACTCAATGTCAGGAAGCATCCTATGTTCCTAAGCTTAAAGCATGTTCCTTGGGTTTTTCTATGTGGCTTTTAAAAGAGATTGTGGGAATTAGCTTGTATGATCCTCAAGGCAGGGACTTAGGATTTTTAAAAAACATAGTCCTTTCTCATGTGCCACAAACCTGGGAAGTGGGCAGAATTTGTCATGGGATTACATATTACTTCCTGCAAGAAGTATGCAATCGAAGAGCACATCACATGCAATCGAGAGCCAGCATGGTGTAGTGGTTAGAGTGCTGGACTAGAACTGGGGAGACCCGAGTTCGAATCCCCATTCAGCCATGAGACTAGCTGGGTGACTCTGGGCCAGTCACGCATCTCTCAGCCTCACCTACTTCACAGGGTTGTTGTGAAAGAGAAACTCAAGTATGTAGTACACCGCTCTGGGCTCCTTGGAGGAAGAGCGGGATATAAATGTAAAAAAATAAAAATAAATAATAAAAATAATTTTACCAAGGTGATTATTGTCCATTTAGATTAACTTCCTTTCAAAGACATACCATAGCTACAGCAAAAAGTTCCTAAGAATCAGCCACAATTAAGAAAACCTCCCTGTCTGCAGTAAATGGCACATTATATGGTCTTAGAGCAGCATGAGAATAAGAAAGCAATCCTAAAAGAAATTGTCCTTTCCAGCATCTATTTATGTAGCTGCGTACTGACATGCTGTTTTAATGAAACCGTCATCAATTCCAGATGCACTTGAGCCCTAGAGCAGACGCCAAGAGCCTAACATTGAAACATTATGGTCAGTTTAATTAGAACTGTTGCCATTAGGTATTTAAAAAGGTATGCTCTGCTAATAAAACCTCCAAATGCTTAACCACTCAGTTTAGTGTTGTTCATACATTAAGTGCATGGAGCAAATTCCAAGGGCTACAGATAATACATTGAAATGGCATAATTGGAGGAAGCAGATGGAAATTGTTTTCCTGGGGTAATATCAAGATCCTCTTAAATCTCATAGGTTTTACTGTGTTTGGATTCTGCTCCCCCCCACCCCCAATTCAAAACCATGTTTTGCTTGAAAATCCATTTTACAAAGCACTGAGAATCTGTTAAAAGCAGGCTGTTTCTAGAAGATGATTATACTTTTAATTTCAGATATTAAAATATTTACCCAGTGGTACTGAACTGAGAGAATCCCCGTCATTTAATCAATAAACTCTTGTCTGAAATGGATAGCAACTAGCTTTCTTTGCTTAGTTAGCAAACCATAAATAAATATTCATCAAGAGCCTGATTCCTATTTCAGCTTAGAAGTCTGAGTAACCTTCAACTTACGCAGAGCCCTGCTAACTGAGCAAAAAGGCACCTTTCAAAGTAATGTTTCTCTTATATTTAGCAGGGGGAGAGCAACTGGCCCTATCCAACCCCAGTACAACATCCTCCCAGTGGTGGCTGTTGGTGTTTATCTTATATTTCTTTTTTAGGCCACATTTGCATGTAACAGCAAACAATGTGTAGATGAACCTGAGGTTAATTTTTGTAACTGAATCACATGGCAGATATTTGTCCAACTGTAGCATGGCAACTTCCGGTTTTTCAAGACGGGGAGGCACTCCCTTTTTCTGCTTGCTGATGCTGCATCCCAGCAAGCTCTGTAGCACTCGTGTTGCCGGACTGTGGGCAACATGTCAGAATGTCTGCAGGATGGCAGCCATTGGCCACAATCTTCAAGGGGGCGTGGCAAGCATGATCATGCCTTTTCAGAATGGATTGCACACTCTTAGCACGGAAAGGGCATTTAAATTAGAGATATGCATAAACTGATTTTTTCAATTTGATTTGTACCCGAATTAAATCACTCCCGATTTGTTTTCAGTCCGAATCCAGCCAACTAGCACAGGGGCGATTTGTTTTGTCCACCAATCTCTCAAAACAGGTAGGTTTGGGTATAAATCGTTTGTACCCAAATTGATTCACACGGACAGCAGGGACAGGCAGTGATTCTCTCAGCAGCAGGAAGGGGGTGAAAAAAATCTCTTCTCTTTTCCTCAATCAAGAAAGCAAGAACAAAAAGCAGAGAATCCACTCCAGGTAGCAGGCAGGCAAGGCAAGGCCAAGGCCCTCTGGCTCTCTCTCTCTCTTCTCCCAACCATCCCCACTCCCACAAGCCCATGGGGTACTGGGTTTTGCTGTTTCTGAGGTGTTCTGAGAGTAGATTCTCTGGAAGCAAATGAGAGTGGATTCATTGTTTGTCATTGAAAATGAATCCACTCTCATTTGCTACCAGAGAATCTACTCTCAGAACACCTCAGAAACAACAAAACCCAGTACCCCATGGGCTTGTGGGTATGGAGGTGGTTGGTACCCTATATGCACTACATCATCACTTGTTCTAGGCCACCCCAGTGCCCCCCAAGTGGAGTTATGGGGCTGCTGAAATCCCCATTATTCCCTGGGGGGGGGGAAGCTTAAAGACGCACAAACCTCACAAATTCTTTAAAAATCACCCCTTTCACCAGTTCCTTTTAAATCTGTATGGTAGCAGGCACCCATTGGGGCACTACTGCCTGACCCACTCTTCTGCCCCCGAAACCCCTTTTCTTCCCCGAATCTGCCCCAAAGACATGCCAACTTCAAAACTCCTTTAAAAATAGCCCTTTGCCCAATTTCTTTGAAATCTGGGTGGTAGCTTTCTTGCACCCATTGGGCACTACCACCCACCACAACTCACCCTGGTCCACCCTGGTGCCACTCCCCCATGGAGTTATAACTAAGGCTGTTGAAATCCCCATTATTGCCTATGGGCAAAAGCTTAAAGATGTGTAAACTTCAAAAATCATTTAAGAATCAGCCCTTTGCCCAATTCCTTTGAAATATGGGTGGTAGCTTGCTTGCACCCATTGGGCACTGCCACCCACCAAACCCCACTCTGGGCCACTGCGCTGCTCCCCACATGGAGCTATAAGGTTGTTTAAATCCCCATTATTCCCTATGGAAAATATCTTAAAGACACATAAACTTCAAAAATTCTTTAAAAATCACCCCTTTGCCTAATTTCTTTGAAATTTAGGTGGCAGCTTCCAACCCATTGCCCCCCCCTTTTGGCCCCAGGGTCCTTTTTAAAAATCTGAATCGATTCAGATTTGGAAAATTTGGGTACAAATTGAATCTGGGGTGATTCGGGGGTGGGGCGTGGGTCAGATTCAGACCCAAAACAAATCGGGGGTGTTTTGCTTAGGGTACAAATCAAAATGAAAAAATCAACTTGTTCACATTCCTAACTAACACAGTTCCTTGGCTAAACCTTTCAGAAGCCCAGAAGCCCTGGCTTCCTTTCCTCTTGGAACTCACCCCAAACTCTAGGAGAGAATCCCAAGTTTCCTACAGTCCTGCCTCCCAAGGATCTGCAGATGTCCTTCCATGAGAGAATTCTTCAGGTTAGCTTTTGTGACCATGAGGCAGCCAAAGCTCCATGGCTGTCTCCACTAAGCCTTCTGCCCATCCTCTCCCATCACCTGCCTGGCTCCCACTGAACTAACAAAGACCCCCTTTCACTTCCTGCCACCAGGCCCTCTATGTCCCAGTCACCCTGTGCTGAGTGGCTGATCCCTAGAGGTCACTGCCTGATGGACAGGACAGGGTTCACTTCCGGTTTACTCCTTAGGGAAAAAGGAAAAGCTGTTCCTGACTGATCGCAAGTGGATATAGGGCCGTAGCCTTTACTATTCCCTGGAAAAAGTCCTGCAGACACCCATGATCACCAGAGTCAATCAATTAGAATGTTGTGCTACCATAACACAGGAGTGCTGTTGCTCTCCTGATTTTGCACAAGTAACATTGTCCTACAACTTATAAAGCCTCATAACTACAGCACATCTTCTACAGGATTTGTCCAAAGAGGAATGGTCTCCTGCATACTGTATATTCAAAACCATACAGCAAGGTTGTGAGATCAGAGGTTAAATGAATCAAGGCTTTAGTTCTTTTAATACATGAGATTAATAGTCACCCCAATAGATCTAAAAGCAACATGAAATTAATTTTGTCTCATTCATCGTTCATTTCCAGTACTTTCCTTTAAAAGGGAAAATTAAAGAAGATTTTACCACATCTAAAAAATGCGTAGTGTGATTTCTGATATGAAATACAGAGGATGAGGAGAAAGAGAATATTTCAAAGGCTCTTGCTGTTCTTGGTTTCAAAAGAGTATAATTAATTGCTTCTTCTGTTAATTTAATACTCTGACTAATCCTACTAAAAGGGATTATTTAGTGCCAGCAGATAATGTAAGATTCACTTTTGTGACACTGTTTTCAAAGAGCCAAACAAGAAGCATCACCAAATTTGTATCAAAATTATTTTACAAGTTATTTTCAAAATTGATCTTGTAGGTCAATGAATTTTTAAAAAACCTTCTTAAGCTATGCAAAAAAATGGGCAACCACAAACTATTTTTTTCCTTCCAACACTGTCATTCTAAAATCAAATCCCTTTAAAGATAATTGAAAAAAGAGGGCAAAAGCCCATTAAAAACCATTACATGATTGCATAAGAATAGAATAGCAGCTCATCTGCAAAACAGGTTCCCCTTGACTTTGCACCACCTCGATGCTTTATTAAGTCCCATGTGGTTTCCAATTGCACCACTGAAGCAGGCCTGCTGATGCTCCAGATGTGTCCAATGTAGGGCTATTTCCGTACTGCCTTCCTCCTCCTGCTCAGACATTTCCTCTTTCCACATGACATGCCAAATCCAACAGGAAACCTTTTGCACTGAGGATGCTTTGATGTTAGACTCAAATAGTTTTTTTCACATAGGCATTTTTTTGGGGGGGGGGTCTCATAAGGAGCTTTTACACACAAAATGCAACTGCTTTTTCAAAGCACTCCACACCTCCCTTGGTAGACTCATCTGCTGAGCAAAAACATCACTTCTCTCCCCAAATTTTATTTTGCTGCCATGGCCATCCCAGAGGTGTTGGAGAGGAAATTTTCAGAAGAAAAGCTTCTGGCTTCCTTCCTAATTGAGCCAAATGCTGAACATCCAGGTGTGGGAAATGGAAGATATTCTGCACTTCCTTCCCATTCCTTGAGGATAGTCTTTTTTTCCACCCTAAGTCTACACAATGAATAAACACCCAGACCCCTTCCAGAAGTAAAGAGGTTACTCTAGGTGGGGCATGACCTCATAACCTTGGCATTGCACCATCCCATACTTAGAGCATGCACATGAACAGCCCTACCTGGGTAGCCTGGGTTTTTTTTAACCCAGGCTTACACTGAGGTAGATGGGTGCGAGCATGCCCTTCTACCATAGTCCCCGGTCATATAAACATTTGAGCTGCCTGCATCCTGAGCATTCAGAGAGACAGGTGTCTAGAGTGCCTGGCAGAGAGGAAATTCTGCAATGCACCACACTCCTGTTCCTTCTGATTGAAAGCATCATGTCGGCATGTTCAGCCTATGTGGGTAGGTTTGTGCTGAATTGTGCTCCAGTGGCACAATTTGCCAGCACATGGTACTTACAAGGCAGTAAGGTTGTTCTCGTGATGGCTGTTGGGGCTGGGGAGGTGGGGGGGGGGAGACAGAATCACACCCAGACAATCACTATTCCTCTTCGGCTGCACCGCTCTTGCACCCACACAAGCCGCAATGCAGGGAGTGGCATGGACTACTGGAGGCTGGGGAAATAAAGCCCAGCCCCCAGAAATCTCTCAATGCACCTCATGAGGAGTGTGGTGTATTGGGAGGTTGCTCCTCTGCCAGGCAGTCTAGACACTTGGCTCTATAACTCTTGGGAGGCAGCCTGACGGTCATGGAGCCAGCTGAATGGCGGCCTGTGTCCGGCTCCACTTGGCGGCCCCCTCCAGATATGCCCCATGCACATGATATCACATGTACGGGGGCATGGCTTGGGCTCCAGAGGAGCCCCTTGCGGACTCCTCCTTCCCATGCCCAGGCTCCCGAGAGCCCCAAGCAAACTCTCTGCTTGTTATTTCAGGCAGCACTGGCTATTTCCCTTTCTCTCCCTCCAGAGAGGGAGAGAAAGGGAAATATGTCTTATCAGGCAGGCAGCGCTGCCTGAAATGACAAGCTGAGAGCTTGCTCGGGCTCAAAGGAGCCTGGGCCATGCCCCCTTTGTGAATGATGTCATGTGTAAAGGGGGTGTAGCCTGGGCTTCCGAGAGCCCGAGCAAGCTCTCAGCTTGTCATTTCAGGCAGCGCTGCCTGCCTGATAAGACATATTTCCCTTTCTCTCCCTCTCTGGAGGGAGAGAAAGGGAAATAGCCAGTGCTGCCTGAAATAACAAGCAGAGAGTTTGCTTGGGGCTCTCGGGAGCCTGGGCATGGGATGGGGGAGTTCGCTCAGGGCTCCTCTGGAGCCCAAGCCATGCCCCCGTACATGTGACATCACGTGCATGGGGCATAAATGGAGGGGACCCCCGAGCGGAGTTGGACCCAGGCCGCCATTTGGCTGCCTCCAAGACTGTTGGGCTGCCTTCAACTTGTTGCATATTATAGGATAAGAAATGGTTTTTGGAAGGCTGAGAGTAGTACTCAAGCACTTTTTGAAAAGTGAGCATTTTTATTTTTATTTTTTTAACCCTGAATTTTCTTAGAGGCTTAATTTTCATTTTTTTATCTTAAAAGAAAAAAAACAAACAATCATGCTTTTCCCACAAATTGTGGCACATTGTGGTTTGCAATATTATGAACACAAAATAATATGTAACAAAATTAACCAAATAGTTCAAAAAGATGGCATGGCAGCATCAAAACATCAATTTGCTGAGCAAAGCAAAAATAGCTCCAGCATCAGGCCTTTTGGAAGAGCCAGTTCTGCCTTCTACTTCAAACACAGTTAATACAGAGTTTAGTTTATGATGTGTTTAAACATATTCAGATATGAATGTTGAATATTCATACATCTCCCTCATATGAATGGAGCGCTGGTCATATGGTAGCAAGCATGACTTGTCCCCTTTGCTAAGCAGGGTTTCTAGCCTGGTTTGCATTTGAATGGGAGACTACATGTGTGAACACTGTAAGATATTCCCCTTAGGGGATGGGGCCACTCTGGGAAGAGAAGAAGGTTCATTTCCCTCCATGGCATCTCCAAGATAGGGCTGAGAGGAACTCCTGCCTCTAACCTTGGAGAAGCCACTGCCAGTCTGTGAAGACAATACTGAGCTAGAAGGACCAATGGTCTGATTTGGTATTTGGCAGATTCCTATTTTCCTATCTTCCTGCTTGTATGTACAGGTCCATATACAGCGCAGTGTTAGGTAGGTGATCATGGGCTGCCTGCACTGCTGCATAGATTGGAAACATCACTGATGCAGTGGATGCTCTTGCACAACTCCTGAAAAATTGTGCAAGCATTGTTGTGCAATGGTACAGCTATCATTTCCAATGGTCATACTGTCATGCAACTGCATTGGGCACAATTTCTCAGCAGTTGCACAAGAGTGCACTTGCACAACTGTGCTGACCCTGTGTTTCCAATCCACACAGTAGTGTGGGCAGTCATATGGGCGAGGAAGAGAGCTGGTCTTGTGGTAGCAAGCATGACTTGTCCCCTTAGCTAAGCAGGGTCTGCCCTGGTTGTATACGAAAGGGAGACTACAAGTATAAACACTGTAAGATGTTCCCTTGAGGGTATGGAGCTGCTCTGGGGAAAGCATCTATGTTCCAAGTTCCTTCCCTGGCATCTCCAAGATAGGGCTGAGAGAGATGCCTGCCTGCAACTTGGAGAAGCCACTGCCAGTCTGTGTAGACAATACTGAGCAAGATGGACTTATGGTCTGACTCGGTATATGGCAGCTTCCTATGTTCCTATGTACTACTTGTCAAGCCTTGCTCTGTCTGACTGCTCTGTCTGTGGGCTGTGATGTAATTTTCCCACTCTTCAGCCTCAGCTTCCTCTCCAAGGTTCATTTGGTTGTAGAACAGCAGCACCTTGGTTTGGGAACAGGGAAGACAAAGCTGTTTTTCAAGACATGGTTTTTATTGCTGCTAGGGATGTGTGAACCGGTTCACCCTCGAGCTGGTTTGCCCTTGAGCTAGCCTGGCTAGAGGGCTCACCCTTGAGCCAGACCAGGCTCGGTTTGGCTCGAGGTTGAGCTGAACCCTCTGGACCAGCTTGGGGCCAGTTTGGGGGTTCTACATGAGGAATATTTTTTAAAAATAACTTGCCACCTCTGGAGGTTTTGGGGGATGCTGCTGTGGCCATGGGGGTTGGGCCTCTGGTGGTTTCTTCTCCCCTGATGGCCTTCCTCTGTCTTATATTATAGAAAATAAGTGTTTCAGGGCCTTTTTGGCCCTTTCTGTGCCCACGGTGGCCATTTTGGAGGCTGCCATGCATGTGCACTGTCTATTTGCATGAAATGCTCACTGTTTCACACCCCCTTTCTGTCCCACATAGAACGTATATTTTTGTTGCTTCTCCCTTACCCAATCACTAACCTCTGCATCCTCAGGGTGAGATGGCATGGAAAGCCCTATCAGTTGTTGCCATTGGGTAAGTTTGGAGATAGCTTTGCATTCTCTCAGCAGTTCAAATGGTGATTTTCTGTCATAGTAGAATGAGTAGTAGTTTGATAAACAAATAGAGTTTCACAGATTGCCTCCTTCCAGGGTGGTTGTTGCAAGGAGACCTGCCAGAAGCAAGTGGGAAGATAACAGGGGGAGCAGGGCCATTCCATCTGCCTTGCTGGGAGGACTCACCATCTAGCCCCTCTGCCTCCTGTGGACATTCCAGCACAGACGGAGTGCAGCCTGCTTGTTGGCTGCCAAGTAATCCAGCTGGCTGGTTGCCAGCCTCCCAGATTGCTGAGCTCTACCACCTGCTGCCTGTCCTGGGAGCTGCTCGTGAGAGGGGTGGCTTCTGAGGCTTGCAAGCTTAAAAGAGAGGAGGCTCGCCAAAGGCATAGTCATCAGCGTGGCCATCAGGCCACCTGTGGCGCAGTGGTAAAACTGCCGCCCTGTAACCAGAAGGTTGCAAGCTCGATCCTGACCAAGGGCTCAAGATTGACTCAGCCTTCCATCCTTCCGAGGTCGGTAAAATGAGTACCCAGAATGTTGGGGGGCAATATGCTAAATCATTGTAAACCACTTAGAGAGCTTCCAGCTATAGAGCAGTATATAAATGTAAGTGCTAATTGGGATAGGCCCATAGTTGTCATGGCCGCTATGAACTCCTGAGCCGCACCAGACAAGCCAGCCCCAAAGTGGATATTGAAGTCCCCCAGCACCAACAGTCTAGGAGACTCCAACACCAACTCCACGACCAGCTCTGTCAGCTCAGCTAGGGAGTCAGTTGGGCAGCCGGTTGGACGGTACATCAACTGAATCCCCACTCTATCCCTAGTTCCCAGCCTCAAAAATATGCACTCGATATAAGTCAGCTGTCTCACAGGGGCCCTGGTAAGGGAAATGGTATTCTTATGGACCACAGCCACTCCACACACAGACACCCCGCCCACATCCTCTGGCCTACTCCACGACAGAATAACCTGGTGGGAGAAGCTGACCACAGGACCACTCGCTTCCCCCACCCAGGTCTCAGTTATACATGCCAGGTCAGCTCCCTCATCCACGATCAAATCGTGGATAATTTCGGTCTTATTCTGAACTGACCTGGCATTGCACAGGAGCAAGGCCAGATTCTGTGGGTCGTTGGAGCTGCTCCCCAAGGCCTGAGAGTTGACAGAGCAGTTGGAAGTGGAAACAGTTACTAAATTTTAATTTGTTTTAACTGTTATAATGTTTGCCCTGGTTCTCCAGGGTATTTAGCTGTTTGAATGTTTTAATTGGTTTTATTCTGTTTTTATAGTTTTGATTTTAATTAACTGGTTTTACTTGTTTTTATTCTGTTGTAAACCACCCCGAGCCATTTTGGAAGGGCGGTATATAAACAAAACAAAACAAAACAAAACAAAATAATGTCCAGTTGTAAACTTTCCTTCACTAACTGATTAATTCTTTCCACTAAGCCATTCCTTCAAAGATCTAGAAACAGTCCCTCAAAGAAATAGTCTTCTGTTTTATCCCATGGTTGTGCAAGTATTGCTCTATTTCAAATGCGATAAGCTTTGTCCCATTGTCAGTCACTAGATGTTTGGGAAGACCTTCTCTTAAGAACATAAGAACAGCCCTGCTGTATCAGGTCCAAGGCCCACCTAGTCCAGCATCCTGTTTCACACAGTGGCCCACCAGATGCAACTGGAAGTCTACAGCAGGAGTTGAGGGCATGCCCTCTCTCCTGCTGTTACTCCCCTGCAACTGGTACTCAGAGGCATCCTGCCCCTGAGTCTGGAGGTGGCCCTCCGACTAGTAGCCATTGATAGATCTCTCCTCCATGAAGTTATCCAAGCCCCTCTTAAAGCCATCCAGGTTGTTGGCTGTCACTTAATTGTAGGAATGTTGTCAGCAAATGTAACTGCTGGCCACCTGGAATAGTAACCCACCATCTTTATAACAAATCTTTGTTCTGTGGATTGGTTATGAAAAGGCTCAATTATATCCAGAGCACATTTTTCCATTGTGATGCTCTACTGGAGTCAAGGGATGATAAAAGCCTTCTGTGATTTGTCACATACAGCATAAGCCATACATAAGGTTTAAGTTCAGTAAGCATTTGATCAGCATTGAAGGCCACTTTCCATTCAGCAGGTGTGATCACTCAATGAATGAAAGAAGTTATTTGTGCAGTTTACTGCTCCTTCATCCTTCTTCTGAGATCTTCTTTGGGCCTGGAAGCCGAGCTAAACAATCTGCAGTTGTATTCCAAAGACCTAGAAGATAGTCCACCAGGAAACCAAAGTCCATAATTCTGGTGATCCATTTAGCTATTCTTGGGGTTGTGCGACTAGATACCTGAATAGTAAATAAAGCGGACAGGGGTTTATCTGACCATAGAGTGAATTTTCTGCCCCACAAGTAAGTCCTGAAGTACCTCACCACCCGGAAACATGCTAGAGCTTCTTTTTCAATGACTGAATAAATCTTCTCTGATGCAGTAAGCACTCTGGCAGCACTTAAAATGCTGTCAGGAAGTAGTTCATCTGCCTCCTCCTTATCATATAGCGAATCAGTAATTTAGTGGACAGCAGACTTGCAAACCTTAGCAAAGTGTCCCCTTTTCTTGCACCTATTGCAAGTGACCTTCCATGCAGTACAGTGAGTAAAATTGGCTTTGTGGACAGAGTCTCCACATCAGTAGCATTGGTAGTGCTTCCTTTCCTGTACTGCCACTTTCTCAGGCATTTTACTGGGATTTGAAGGATTTAGACTGAACAGCCTGGATTTCAGAGGGCTGGTTTGGGGGTACCAAAAAGAGCGATTTAGTACAGCAAAGAGCATTTCCTACCCCACTAGCTATCTCTATAACTTTATCCAAAGTAAGTTTCCCTTCCAGTAGCAGTTTTTCACTTAGTCTGGAGCACATTGTTTTCATAACAATCTAATCCCTGATCATTTCATCAGTAAAGTTGGCAAACTGAGAGGTTACACTGAAGACACACAATGCTGTGACATATTGATCAATAGATTCACAAGGCAGTTGGGATCTAGAATAGATTTTCCTGCATCCTACAGATCCCTTTTGAGGACTGCTGCTTTCCTTCAAAACCATAGTGGTATTGTTTTACAATATGAAATGCTAGAAGAAACAACTTGTTCAGTCATTGACTAACAGTCAGTTTGCTTAATGACATGGAACAGATGGCCTAGCCTTAGAAACCGGGTTACATGCTTGCAGGAAAAATGTTGGATAAATAGATGCTGTTATCATAGCTATAAGAAACTCAATGATTCCCAGAAAGAACTTTAAAAGAATAAGAACACTGAAGAATGCTTAATGATGAGAATGCTGGACTGTGGAAAAATACTAACCTAATCAAGACCTCATCCCAGTTTCAGAATGCAACCATGTTCTTCTTGGGAGATTGCTGCATCATAGTATTAGCATTATTCTCAAATTCTGATTTGAATGCAATTTACTCTTGTCATCTTCACTAACATCTACCTTCATATCAGGTTTAATGCTATCTAGTTTTATGGTATTTTTAATCTGCTTTTAATTGGTTTTTTATTTTAATTGTTATGTATTTTTTATTTTAATATAAACCGCCCTGAGCCACCTTTGGGAGGGCGGGATATAAAACAAACAAACAAACAAACAAACAAACAAACAATATCCAGCACTGGTGCTGGGTTGCACTGAGCCTTGGGACAAAGTCTTGCATTGGGGTCCTTGCCCCCATTGTGCCTTGGGCCCTTCCTCACCATTGCTGGCCTTCACAAGCCCACTGAGTGGTGACGGACAGTAGCAGGTGCTCCTTTTCCCACCTGTAAAGTCCTCCTGCTGCCTAGTCATTTGGCAGCAACCCCACTTGCCCCTACCACTGGCCAATGGGCTTTGTTCCAAAGGGCCCAGAGTCATTGCAGCGGCCCCTCAAAGAAAGCTCATTAACCAGTGGGGAGGACAGGATAAAGAGGAGCTACTGTGAGTCTTGATTCACATAGCATCTCCTGTTTGAGATAATGAGGCCCTGGATACCTTGATAAAGAAAGAAAGCAAAAGTAGGATTCAAAGAATTTCCCCCATATACTTTCTGTTTAGTACCATTTTTGGTTCACGGTTTCAATTGGAGTCCTAGAAGGTTGGATTTGAATGATTTTCTGCTCTGTAGAGGAAAGTTCATATTCAATTCAGTAATTTTGGACTGTGATTAAAAGGAGAGGAGGACTAATACTGGAGTGGGATTTTACTGCAAATGGTATCTTGTGATTTATCCTTATTACTATGATTTGGATTAATATAAATAGTTAGACAAACAAAGGTCTACATTACTATTGTAACATTGGTGTGTCCGTGTGTCCATGTGCATGCGTGTGGTCCCTTAAGAAAGCATTTCAAAGTTGCATATATTCTCTATGATTTGTTTGTTTGTTTGGAAAGTTGACTGATATACTTTCACTTTTGGAATTGTTGGTGATTAGCAGGCCCAGTTTGGAAGTTTTTAAAAACCGTGTACACTCGCACACGCTTTTTTAATGCCCTGAACAGCTTTTATTCAGATGTGCTGAAGGTGGATGATAATGTGTGTTCTGTGCCTTTTTAATAGGCATATTTTAGCAATAATAGTTTTCTTCCATTATATCAGTCTTTCCCTTCTACCCCTTGTGCACCATTTCCTTGAGGAGGATGGGGGTTTGCATCCATTATTTCAACAAAGAGTTCATAGAATAAGAAACTGTGTTTGCTCATTATCTCAGAGAGGAGAGTTGGTCTTGTGGTAGTAAGCATGACTTGTCCCCTTAGCTAAGCAGGGTCCACCCTGGTTGCATATGAATGGGAGATGATGTGTGAGCACTGTAAGATATTCCCCTCAGGGGATGGAACCACTCTGGGAAGAGCAGAAGGTTTCAAGTTCCTTCCCTGGCTTCTCCAAGATAGGGCTTAGAGAGATCCCTGCCTGCAACCTTGGAGAAGCCGCTGCCAGTCTGTGAAGACAATAGTTAGCTAGATAGACCAATGGTCTGACTTAGTATATGGCAGCTTCCTATGTTGTTCCTCATTATGTGATGTGGCTGTACCTGGCTCAGTGCCATAGGAAGTGCACTGACAAGCCTCACCCCCTACACTGACATGTCCCTACACTATTCTATTCTCCATGGATATCAATACCTGCAGTGACAAACATTGTACCTGGGGCAAGATCTTCTCCGTGATTGAGAATGCATGGCACCTCAATGTAATTTATCTTGATTTCAGCAAAGCTTTTGCAAAATGTCCCCATGATGTTTTGGTTGGAAATTTGGTCAAATGTGGCCTAGATTACAATACTGCTAGGTGGATTCACACCTATTGCACTCAAAGAGGCTCTTCATCAAAGTGCAGGAAGGTTTCAAGTGGGGTGCTACTGGGCTGCGTCCTGGGTTTGGTGCTCTTCAACATTTTTATCAGTGACTTAGATGAAGGGGTGGAGGGAATCCTCATCAAATTTGCAGATGACAAAATTGGGAGAGATAGCTAACACCTTAGAAGACTGGAAACCTGGCTGAAACTAATAAAATGAAACTCGACGGAGATAAATTGCAAAGTTCTGCACTTAAGTGTCAAGGCTTGGAGATGGGCCTGGGCCATGCAACTTCTAAGGGCTGGGGGAGGGCACCATTAATAAAAGACTATGAATATGAATACTATAACATCTGCTACTTATCAGAACTGTTAGTGTTGTGTTAGATGGCCTGGATATTCACTGCCTTCTTCTGTCCATCACAGATGGATGACAAGAATGGAACCTTTCGCATGGCACCTTTAAAGTATAGGTGAAGTGTGCCATTGAGTCAATTTCAACTCCTGGCGCGCACAGAGCTCTGTAGTTTTCTTTTGGTAGAATATAGGAGGGGCTTACCATTCCCTCCTCCTGTGCAGTATGAGATGATGCCTTTCAGCATCTTCCTATATCGCTGCTGCCCGCTATAGGTGTTTCCCATAGTTTAGGAAACATACCAGCGGGGATTCGAACCAGCAACTTTCTGCTTGTTAGCCAACCATTTCCCTGCTGTGCCACTTATGGCATCTTTAGGGTGTATATAATTGTAGTCAGAGTTGGCATCAAGAATTGGGCAACTGATGCACTGGCCAAGGTCGCAGAGCTATCAAGGTACATACTACCAACCTCCAAAGTCTTGGTGAAAAAAGATGGGAGCCCCCAGTGTACCTGCTGAGCAGCACTCCAAACCATTGTTGCTATAATCACTGCCAATTTAAGCTTCATTCAAAGCTTTATGAGGCTTACAGCAGCCCAGAACGTTCTTCAGCAGCCTTCTTGTAGTCAATCCATACAACACTTAGATTTGTTTTTCAGGACTCCAGCACCTGGCATGGTCCTTGTTGACCCGGGCAATGACCGATTGGGTATAGATTTATTAAAGTTACATCTCACCATATTATTGATGGGAGAGCCACTCTTTGTCTGGCTCTTCTGGTGAGACCTGTTTTTTTTAAAAAAATAATAAAATTAAATTATTATTATTATTATTATTATTATTATTATTATTATTATTATTATTATTATTATCCCCCAGTGATAATAATAATAATTATTATTATTCCCCCAGTGAGGCACTACCTTGGTGTGGTTGTGGGGCTTGCGTGCTCTGAGGAAGGTGAGAGCTATGCCAGAGGTCCAACCATACTGGACAGGTCTCACCAGAGTAGCTAGACAAAGAGTGCCTCTCCCATCAACAAGCCAGGTGCTCCCACAGTCTGCCAGGTGCTGGAGTCCCTGGACATCTGGTGGCAAGTGGGCTACAGGACTCAGGATCTTCAGTTGAGCAACCAGGGCTGGAGACTGCAAGGTTACTGGAAGAAACATCGCTCAACCAGAAAAAAAAAATATGAAAAATGCCAACAAGGAAATAATGATCTGCTATTACAAGTCTAGTCCAACTAGAAGAGGTTATTTAAAAAGAATGTGCCAAATTTGGAAAGAGACGCATCCAGATACAGAAATAAAAGAACAAAGGCTAGCAGACCAGAGAAGATTCATAATAAGAAATAAAGTATTGACAGGAGTTGAGCTAGAAGAACTGCAAAGAGCAACACAGGCTCAAGATATGGAAGAAGAATTACCACCAACTGAAGCAGTTGCTCAGGCGCAGGTGGAGGAGGTGTTGGAAATAGAGGATGCCACTGTTGCTGAACTGTTTCAAAATCAAAACCAGGCAACCTCCCCTTTGCCTTCACCTCAAAAACCCGAATGCCGTTTAACAGAAAAGCAACAAGAACTAAAGCAAAAAATAACTGAGCACATGAACCAAACAACCACCAGGGTTCAACTTCCAGCTCTAAAAACAGCTGCCAAAAAACAACTTGCTCAGGTATTAAAAGATGTAAATGCTGCACTTGCAGAAATAACAACCAATAATTTGCAAGAAACAAACCAACTAATGTACAGTGCAGCAATGAGAACAACACAAGAGCTCGGATGTAAGATCAGTGGACCTGTCAAAAAAGAAAGTAGTACATCACCTAAATGGAAGATTAGATTAGAAAATAAAATCTCCAGGCTTAGATCAGATGCTAGTACATTGAAAGATATGAAAGACAAGAAGCTGAAGAATGAAAACACCAAACAGTATCTGATCCATAAATAACACCTAGATTCAAGGAAAATTAGAGAAGTGTTGGAAATAATAAAGCAGCAAATAACAGCAGTGTCAAAGAAGATTAGCAGATACGAAGCCAGAATCACACAACACAGGCAGTATCTCCAATTCCAGTTGAATCAGAGGAGTTTCTACCAAAGCATAGAAGGAGAAACTGCAAGAAACATAGAAACATCAAATAAAGAAGAAACAGTGCAATTCTGGAGGAAATTATGGGACAATCCAATAGATTATAATTAAAAAGCAGGCTGGATGAAAGAGGTCAAAAATGTAACCAACAAATGCAAGATCTAATAATAACACCAGAATTAATAAGTGAAAGAGCAAAGAAAATTAAAAATTGGACAGCACCAGGCGACGATGAACTGCATGGCTTTTGACTTAAACACCTAACAAGCCTTCATAAACAACTATCAAAACAGTTCAGTCACATTTTGCAAGGAGGTGATATTGAACAATGGCTAACAACTGGGAAAACTCATCTCCTAATGAAAGACCCAGCAAAAGGAGCAGTTCCAAGTAATTATAGACCGATAACCTGCCTGCCAACCATATTCAAATTATTAACTGGAATAATAGCAGATGAAGTGATGCAACACTTATTAACTAACAAACAGCTTCCAGCTGAACAGAAAGGAAATTGCCCAAACACCAGAGGCACAAAAGACCAGCTGCTGATTGACAAAATGATTTTAGAAAATTGCAAGAGAAGAAAAACAAATCTAAGTGTTGTATGGATTGACTACAAGAAAGCCTTCGACTCATTGCCTCACACATGGATACTAAAATGTTTAGAAACAACTGGTGTCAGCAAAAACATTCAGATATTTATTTTAAAAAAGCAATGAGCATGTGGAGTACACAGTTAACAATCAATGGCGAGACACTTGAACAGGTTAGCATTAGAAGAGGCATTTTCCAAGGGGACTCACTATCCCCTCTGTTGTTTGTAATCGCCATGACCCCACTTTCACAAATACTAAACAAAACAGGCCTCGGATACCAAACATCTAAAACATCAAGTAAAATCAACCATCTGCTGTAAATGGACGATCTGAAGTTGTATGGAAAGTCCCAGTCAGAAATCGAATCACTGCTAAACACTGTCCGTATATTCAGTAGCGATATAGCAATGGAGTCTGGACTAGACAAGTGTGCTGCATTAATAATGAACAGAGGAAAAATAACAAAAACAGAAGGAATAGAACTGCCCAATGAAAGCAACATCAAGAACCTGGAAGATAAGGAACATTACAAATACTTGGGCATTCTCCAGGCTGATAACATTGCACACACTGAAGTTAAAAGAAAAATGGGAAGTGAATACATCAGGAGAGTTAGAAAAATCCTAAAGTCCAAACTCAATGGCAGGAACACCATACAAGCCATAAACACCTGGGCTATACCTATTATCAGATACCCTGCAGGAATAATAGACTGGACCCAGGCAGAGCTAGAGATGCTAGATCGTAAGACCAGGAAAATCATGACCATCAATCATGCTCTGCACCCCCGCAGTGATGTAGATAGGCTCTACCTCCCTCGCAGCTCAGGTGGAAGAGGAATGCTGCAAGTCCATCAAACAGTAGAGGAGGAGAAAAGAGGCCTTGCAGAATATATCAAGGACAGTGAAGAAGATGCACTTCAAATGGTCAATAATGCAAAACTATTCAACACCAATGAAAGAAAGCAGGCCTACAATAAAGAACAAGTCAAGAACCGAGCAGAAAAATGGAAAAATAAGCCACTGCATGGTCAATATTTGCACAATATAAGTGAAAAATCAGACGTCACCAAGACCTGGCAATGGCTTAAGAATGGCAACTTGAAGAAAGAAACTGAGGGTTTAATACTGGCTGCACAAGAACAGGCACTAAGAACAAATGCAATAAGAGCCAAAGTCGAAAAATCCACAACAAACAGCAAGTGCCGCCTTTGTAAAAAAGCAGATGAAACAGTGGACCACCTAATCAGCTGTTGTAAAAAGATCGCACAGACTGACTACAAACAAAGGCATGACATGGTAGCAGGGATGATAGACAGGAACATCTGCAAAAAATACAAGCTACCTGTAGCCAAACATTGGTGGGACCATAAAATTGAAAAAGTTGAAGAAAATGAAGATGTAAAAATAGTATGGGACTTCTGACTACAAACAGACAAACATCTGCCACACAAAACACCAGATATAACTGTAGTTGAGAAGAAAGAAAAACAAGTTAAAATAGTCAACATAGCAAACCAGGGTATAGCAGAATAGAAGAAATAAATAAATAAATAAAAATCACAAAATACAAAGATCTACAAAAATTGAAATTGAAAGGCTGTGGCAGAAAAAGACCAAAATAATCCCAGTGGTGATTGGTGCCCTGGGTGCAGTTCCAAAAGACCTTGAAGAGCACCTCAACACCATAGGGGCCATAGAAATCACCACCAGTCTATTACAAAAAGCAACTTTACTGGGAACAGCCTATATTCTGTGACTATATCTATAACAACAGCAACAACATTGACAATAAAATTCAGGCATCCCAGGTCCTTGGGAAGGACTCGATGTCTGGATAAAACAAACCAGTCAATAACACCTGTCTGTCTGTGTAAATAAATAATAATAATATTTTACTTTATTTGATTTCTATACCGCCCTTTAAATATGGCTCAGGGCAGTTTACACAGAGAAATAATAAATAAACAAGATGGTCCCCTGTCCCCAAAGGGCTCACAATCTAAAAGAAACATAAGATAGACACCAGCAGCCGTCACTGGAGGTACTGTGCTTGGGGTGGATAGGGCCAGTGACTCTCCCCCTGCTAAATACAGAGAATCACCATGTTAAAAGGTGCCTCTTTGCCCAGTTAGCAGGGCTATGTTAAGTTATTCACATTAAACAGGAATAACTTCATGCATGTGTGATTTTGCAATGTCTTCTGCCTTCAAGGGGGGGAAAAAAATATTTATTACTCTTCATAACCAAACCCAGTTCTAGGAACCTGTTGAGAAATGCCTTTGGATGCATCCTGGTTGAAAGATAGAGCAAGTGCTCTACTGGGAGCCATTTAAAAAGAAAGCTGATATATTAGAGTGCAGAAAAGGGAATTGGGCTTTGGAGAAATTGCAAGCATCTTTTCAAATCTTTGGAATTGCTTTACTTCAATAGAAGCAATAACAACTTGCAGACTGAAAACAGTCCAGGGGAAGGCTAGGATAGAAGAGCCCCTGCTCCCCCCAGCCCAAGTTATATACATCAGGTTTTAAGCTTATGTCCTGGCATTTTCTTTCTTAGGGAAATGAACATGAGAAAACTCATTCTACTACTTGGGATGCAACACAGCTGGGTATGGTGAAAGAGAATCAGAATCTGTAAGATGGAGGGATAGATATTTCCATTTAGCAGTGAAAAAGTGAGAGCTCAAGTTTTAGTATACAAGCTGGGGGGAAAGCACAAATTGCACCCCCCCAAAGGCAGAAAAAAGCAAATAAAAATTTTTAAAAGCCCCATACAAACACCATTTAATATATAGGAAAATTACTTCTCTTCCAAATGAGAGGAAAAGGTAACAGCAATCATAATTGTGTTCCAGCATGGTAGAAAGCCTGTGTGGTTGTGCTGAGAAGGCTTCACAATACTGGCGGTGGAGGAGGGAAGAAAGATGGTTGCAATCTGTTATTAATGTTCTCAAACGTATCCATGGAGGAGGAAGGGAAAGATAAACATTTGGCTCCCCTGATTCTGCCACCTTTGGGGAATCCACAAATCGGATAGAGAGATTCTACGTTATTTATTTTAATTAGGTAATTAAGATCAACAAGATATGAAGACTTAATGTTAATTCATAAACTCCAAAATCTTTTAGGTGATCTCTTATTTTTTTCTTCTTCCTCCAATGTTGTCATACTGCTCTGACATTCTGTCAGCCCTGCAGAAATAACATATTGATGCCATGTTGAAACAATGTCCTAGAAGGAAATAACACACACTCCAATATTTTATGAGTGATATACTTCACTTCTCATCCACCCTGGTCTCCTGTAAATCCTAAAGCAAATGCTTTTCCCTCATACCTTTGCAGCTAAAAGTAAGAAGAAAGGAGAAAGCCTTTTTTTCTTCAGCACTTCATGCAACTATGGATGGAGTTAGGGATTTTTAGGCTGCAAACCAGAAATCCTTGCACTTTTAAACCCCTTTTGTGTGAGGCTGTGGTTTCTTCTCATTCCACTCCCAGGAGAGTATTCCTCTCATACTCCACTTGCTGTTACAAGCAAAATTCCAGTATGTTGCTTGGGTGGTGAGGGCAGCAGGTAGCAGATAGAACTGAGAGAAATGCCTGAAAGAAACTAGGTTCGTTCACATGTTATGTTCAACACTGAGAGCCAGCGTGGTGTAGTGGTTAGAGTGCTGGACTAGGACCGGGGAGACCCGAGTTCAAATCCCCATTCAGCCATGAAACTAGCTGGGTGACTCTGGGGCAGTCACTTCGCTCTCAGCCTAATCTATTTCACAGGGTTGTTGTGAAAGAGAAACTCCAGTATGTAGTACACTGCTCTGGGCTCCTTGGAGGAAGAGCAGGATATAAATGTAATAATAATAATAATAATAATAATAACAACACTCGTACAATGAGTGTACAGTGTACACAGGTACAGATCTATACACAGGTACAGTCATTCACAAGTTATGTTGAACACAGGTACAGCAGTACACTTCTTTTCTGTACCATGCATTTTAGGGGCCTGTATCCAGGCTCACTTTTAAAATGGACACAGATACAGTCATTCACACAAACAAACACGTGTATGAGTGTACAAACATCTGCACACCAGCATAATGTCTGCATTGGGCTTAGATGCCTTATCTTCCAATTCATCAGACATTACAGGGCAGAACTGCTAATACAGGAACTGCTAATACAGCACAGAGGGCAAAAGAGGCCTCTATTCCAATGATAGCTCTCTTTTATATTTAGCAGTGGGACAGCAACTATTCCCACCCTAGCAAATGTCAGAGAGGACCATTTTCCAGGGAGCTATTTAGATGAGGCCTCCTGTAGCAGCAGCAGCAGCAGCAGCAACACTTTTTTTTGTTGTTGGGCTGGGGCAAGGACCCAAACACTTCTGTTGGGGCAAGGACTTTTGCCATCTCATGACCCCTCAGCCCTCACTGCCGCTTAGAGCTGCTGTGGGGAAGAACAAATGTCAGCCAGGGGTCACCCTTACAACTGTAGTTTGGTGAAGCCCTACCCCTTGCAGCTGTCACCTGCGGCCAGGCTTTTTCTGACGACCCAATTTCTGGGGAGCTTTTTATAGTGGGCTTGCTGAAGTTTTATGAACTGCCAGCAGTCACAGCTAGAAACCCGGCCATTTTGTTTTTCTTTAACTGCATGCGTAAACTGCTTTGAGAAGTATTGGCCTGACAGGTGGTATACAAAGAAATCGAGCAATAATAGTATTCATCCCAATGCAGCATCCCATCCAGTGGTTAGTGTCTCCCTTGTGTCTGTTTTAAGATTGTAGATAACCTTCATCTTCTCTTTTCTTTTGCTATGTGAACTGCTTTGAGGTTGTTGTTGTTCTTGTTGAAAAGCAGAATATAATATTCTAAATAACAACAACTTGTGGAAACACAAGTTATAAATAAAGCAAGTATATAAATATTTTTTCAAAAATAACTCTAGGATATTATCACTGTTATTGTTGTATGTTTTGTCATATGGCTGCAACATGTTTCTCCTGTATTTCCTCCACAAAGCACATTTGTTTTTGTTTTTTTCAAATTCAATTTTTATTGATATTAACAATAGTAATATTATCATTAACAAATAAACAAAAGTGGACTTCCCACACACATCTCTTCGTGAATCATCAGCTATAAAATTTACCCTTGCTATAATAATAATTCAAAACATAAATTTAAACCCTTACAAACACAGTTAATCTACCCAACCTGCAATTTTTACTAAATTTCAAACCCTGCTGTAAAGTCCATAGTAGGAAAATAGTTCTTTAGATACAACAAAAATGGTGTACCAAATGGTACACCAAAATGTACAGCAAATGTGACTTTAAGGACAGAGGCTGGCTTCATAAAAATTGAATCTCGGGCCTGGCTTTTGATTATTTCTGGTTGAAAATACATCTGCGACCAGTTGGTTTAATTCCGGAGTTTCTTTCAGTTAGTCCCCAGCCATTATGGTGTACTACAGTAAGTACGAAGCTCACCTCTCTAGGCTTAGACCCAGCCCAACTGCTGGAATTGGGTCTAGTGAACGCGAAAAGAGTAGTGAAACAACGCTTTGTTGATATTGAGATCCAAGAAAACTAGGCTGCACTTCCAGAGTTTGATAGAGCTATAAGAACTAATATGGATCTTTTCCCCGCAAAATATCTGTCGACAATTACTTTCTCTAAGTTTCGATGGATATTCACAAGAGTAAGAGTTAATTTCTTTCCATCCGCACTTCTAGCTGGGAGGTTTCAAGGTGTGCCTTTAGAAGAACGACACTGCCATTGTGGGTCAGGAGATACAGAAACTGTCGCACATATCCTTCTCCACTGTAATCTTCATTTGTATCCCAGGGAACGCCTTATTACTCCTCTAATATGTAAACTGGCAGATCAATCCGATGCTAACCTTGTAAAACATCTGCTTTCAGACAAAGATGCTTTAATTTCTATTCCTGTAGCTAAGTTTAGTTATATTGCTTTAAAAAGGTATAATGGGATATCACCCCAATCTTAAACTGTATATATGTATATACATATTTTAATGTTTACTGGTTCTTACTCTCTGTTTGGTCAATGACTGTAAATAAAATTACATTACATTACATTACAACAAAAATGGTTTCCAATCTTCTTTAAAGCATTCTAAATTTTGGTCTCTTATCAATGTTGTAAGTTTTGCCATCTCCGCATATTCCAAAATTTTTATCAGCCAATCTTCTTTTGAAGGCAGTTCATTACTCTTCCATTTCTGTGCATATATTATTCTGGCTGCCATAGAAGCGTACATAAAAAATGTTAAATTAGTTGTAGAAATTACACCTTGTGTTATTCCCAGCAGGAAGGATTCTGGTTTCTTAGGAAATGTCATTTTAAATATTTTCTTTAACTCATTATATATCATATCCCAATAGGCCTTAGCCTTCCCGCAGGTCCACCACATATGAAAAAAAGTACCTTCAGAATGTCCACACTTCCAACATTTGTTTGAAACATTCTTATATATTAATGCCAATTTTTTTTGTATCAAATACCATCTATACATCATTTTATAATAATTTTCTTTTAAAGCATAACATGCAGTAAATTTTAAATCATTTTTCCATAATTTTTCCCAGGCTGCCATTTCTATATTACACCCCACATCTTGAGCCCACTTTATCATGGTCATTTTAACCACTTCCTCTCTTGTCTCCTCCAGAAGTAAAAGTTTATATATTTTAGAAACTAATTTTTCATCATTTTCACATAATTCCTTCTCAAAGCTCAAAATCTGATCTTCAAACCCAACTTTAAAATCCTTCTTATATATCTCATTTAACTGATGATACTGAAACCAATCTCTGACCAAATTTTGTACTTCAGTTAAACTTTTTAACTTACAGTCCTTTTCCTGAAAATATAACAAATCCCTATAGGTACCCCAATGCAGTTGCATATTTACTTCTTTACATGATAAAGCTTCAATTGGAGATACCCATAACGGAGTTTTAGGTTCCAACCATTTTTTATATTTTAGCCACACCCTCATTAAACGCCTTCTCACATAGTGGTTCAAAAAATCTTTATGTATTTTGCTTTTTTCATACCACAAATATGAATGCCATCCAAACCTTCTATCAAATCCTTCCAAATCAAGTATTCTAGGGTTTCTTAATGTTATCCATTCTTTTAGCCACGTCAAACAAACAGCATCAAAATACAACCTTAAGTCCGGTAAAGTAAGACCACCTCTTTCCTTTGCATCTGTTAAATTCTTAAAATTAATTCTTGGTCTTTTCCCTTGCCAAACAAACTTAGTTATATCCTTCTGCCATTGCTTAAAACAAGTTAAAGTATTGATTATAGGAATAGTCTGAAAGAGAAATAACATTTTAGGCAAGACATTCATTTTCACCACTGAGATTCTTTCCATTTGTGGTATTTTCCTCCCTCCCTAAAGTAAAGTGTGACACTTTTACTTGTGTCGACTCCAGGCACCCACAGAGCCCTGTGGTTGTCTTTGGTAGAATACAGGAGGGGTTTACCACTGCCATCTTCCTACAGTATGAGATGATACCTTTCAGCATCTTCCTATATTGCTGCTGCCCGATATAGATCTTTTCCATAGTCTGGGAAACATACCAGTGGGGAGTCGAACCGGCAGCCTCTGGCTTGCTAGTCATGTCATTTCCCTGCTGTGCCATTAGGTGACTTTCCTCCCTCCCTGCACATCCTCAAATAAGCCTTTGAGGTACTTTAAGCTAACGAACCCACAATTTCCCAGGGAGCTTTGCAGCTGAGTGGGTATTTAATCCAGGATACCTGATCAAAGTCCAGCCTAACCACCACACCACTGGCTGTTTAATATCAACTTGCCACATGTTTACGGTTGCCAGGTCCAGAAAGTGAAAAAAGTCTCTATCAATCACCAGAAAAGTGGAAATAGAGGGTGTGTTTCACCTTAAAAGTATCCTCTTTGCATAACATTTGCACATGTTTATTAATATTAGACATGCATGTTTTGATAAATATTGGATAATTTGAGAATAAATATTATTATTACTTATTGTTACTTATTATTTATTCGATTTCTATACTGTCATTCCAAAAATGGCTCAGGGTGGTTTACACAGAGAAATAATAAATAAATAAGATGGATGCCTGTCCCCAAAGGGCTCACAATCTTAAAAAGAAAAAGAAAAAAGCACCAGCAACAGTCACTGGAGGTTCTGTGCTGGGGGTGGATAGGGCCAGTTGCTCTCTCCCTGCTAAATAGAGAGGATCACCACGTTAAAAGGTGTCTCTTTGCCAAGTTAGCAGGGGTTATACAGCTCATGTATGTCTGCTCAGTCTGCTTGCCTAGGTGCAGCGTTCTCAAGGCCCCTGCTTCTTAAACCATAAATTCATCTCCTGGTTAGGTTTAACACACGCAGCCCTCCTCCTCCTCCTCCTCATGGGTCGCCCAGCTTGCTCTTCCCAGCCTGGCCAGGAACTTCTCCTCTTGATGTGAGGTAGGGTAGCCAGCTAGCTACCGAGTCAGCCTCTTTGCATGCTGGCACAGCAGTGCATGCAAGGTCTCCCACTCACTTTTCTCTACAACTACAAACATTTATTGACTGCTTTTCAACAGAAGGTTTCACAGTGGTTTTCAAATAAAAATAAATAAGAAGATGCTCCCCTGTCACCAAAGGGCTCACAATCCAAAAAGAAATGCAAGGTAACACCAGCATCAGCCACTGAAGGAATGCTCTGCTAGGGTTGGGGAGGGCCAATTGCTCTCCCCATGATAACTAGAAGGGATTCGTCACTTTAGAAGGGGCCTTTTTACTAAGTTAGCAGGGGGAGCTGCTAATTGAGTCAAGTTAGTTAGCTAACTGCTCACTTCTCACCTCTTCCACATGAAAGAAATAAGCTTCACCTCCCAGGCCCACCTATCCATGCTCCTACATCACATGGCTCTGCAACCTGCCACTCAGGGTTGTAGCTATAATTGAGCAGATGGGTTCAAAGAACCTGGGGGGCACAGCTCCTGAGGGCCCCCCAGCCCCCTCTATTTTCTTCTTTATCTCCCTCACTCCGAGGGGCCACAGGGGAGAGGGTGAACACAGCCCCCCCCCCTCTCCTAGCTATGCCCCTGATGCTGCCACTGAAGCAGAATCTCCCATCTGGTTTCCCCATTGGATGGATGCTCAGTAGGATGTTGGCAAGGGAAGGAGACAGAGGAAGAGAAGCTGCTCATGAGAGTAAAGTATTCTGAGCCAACAAAATGTTCCAGCTGCTTCCCAGAACTTTGGATACTACAACACATGCAAAAAAAGTTGTTTGGTCCCCCAAATAGTCACATGTCCTCTATAAAAATTCCTAGTTGGCAGCCCTGTACATGTTGTTTGCTGAAATACGAGTAGACTTGTCTTGTTCACATAACCTGCATTTTACTTCTGTTAAAACTTGCTTGATTTGAACTGAGAATCTAGGAATCAGTTGTTTTGCTAGACATTGTCAATAGGTTGCCTCAGGTGAGCAGATTTTATTGCTCTTGAACTGAAGAGAGTTGGGTAATTTAGTTGAAATGATGCCTCGTATAACTCGAAGACAATAAAAGATCTGTGCAAAATGCCCAGAGATGTCTTGACTCCCATTATCTGGAGCAGGCTGCATTTACCTTACAATTTTACCTTACAGCTGGAAGTCTCTGTGTTGTCTACAGGCTCATTTATAGCATTGTAAGGAACTTTTGCCATCTGGAGGTTGGCAGCCCGAGAATCCTAGATGCAGAGAATGAACCAAAGGTAAACAACTACTGCAGAATGCACCAGAGAGTAAGTAACAGCATATAGCTAGATAGAGCTAGCATGTAGTAGCAAAGGGCATCCTTTGCATGCGGAAGGTCTGGTCTTGTGGTAGCAAGCATGACTTGTCCTCATAGCTAAGCAGGGTCTGCCCTGGTTGCATATGAATGGGAGACTTGATGTGTGAGCACTGCAAGATATTCCCCTCAGGGGATGAAGCTGCTCTGGGAAGAGCAGAAGGTTTCAAGTTCCCTCCCTGGCTTCTCCAAGATAGGGCTGAGAGAGATTCCTGCCTGCAACCTTGGAGGAGCCGCTGCCAGTCTGTGAAGACAGTACTGAGCTAGATAGATCAATGGTCTGACTCAGTATATGGCAGTTTCCTATGTTCCTATGTTCCTAAGGTCCCAGGTTCAAGGCTTCTGTTTGAAACCCTGGAGAGTTGCTGCTAGTCAGTGTAGACCATGCTGGGCTAGATGGAACAATACTTTGACTCTACAGAAGGAAGCTTCCTGTGTTCACAGGCATTAACATAAAAGGGGGGAAGGGGATGAATTCTTGACAGCTATTCAGTGCACAAAACCTTATGATCTTTCCTCTGTGCTCCGAAGCTGTGTTGTTGTAGAACCAGGCCTGCTCAATGACCCCCTTTCCCAGTTGTTTTTGGACTACAACTCCCATAATCCCCAGCCACAGTGACCAATAGCCAGGGATTATGGGAGTTGTAGGCCAACATCTGCAGGAGGGCCGTAGTTGAGCAGCCCTGTAAGACCTTTGAATATGTTCTCTTGTGCATGCTTAGGAAGTTATATTTGTATATGATTTGCATGATGAATATATTAGATACTCTTGTTAATAACTTTCTAGGGAGTTGTCTGTGTTAGTCAGTTGCAGCCAAAGCAACAGAGAATCTTATTGCACCTTAAAGACTAACAGATTTAATATGGCATAAGCTTTTTGGGCTAGTACCCACATTTCTAGCCATTGTATCACAGTTGTGAAGCAAAAATCTTGAGTACTGATTAGTCAAAATCTTGATGACAAAAAATCTAATGTAGACAATGCCAGAGGAAGACTCACAAAGCAGAGGAGAGGAGAGTTGGATGGAATTCCAGTGGTGCTAATTTGTGGCCTCACCGCAGGGTCAACCCTCCTATAACCACAGGGTCAAGCCTCCTGTAAAGACCCTCCAGGTCTTTGTCTCAGAGCTAGCTCACATGAGGGCAAGAAAATGCCAAGTCATCCCTTTTGAGCTGCCTGGGTGAGCTTCTCCTAAAACCTTTCTATATTTCCGGTAGATTTAAAATGCTGCCACCAAGCACCCCAAAGCTTGCAGAGAACCGGACCAGTGGATTGGGTGCTTTTATCCAAGGTCCCTCTGTAACTGGGCAAATACAAAAAAACCTTCCACGTGTATGCCTATATGGGATGAGAAAAACAGATAGCTGCTGAGCGCTTGAGGATGCTTTTGCCCCAGAGAAATCCCCTTTTCTGCCCCCTGCTTTTCCTGAGGTAAAAACCAAGGAAAAACCAGAGGCTTGTAAAAACAAAAAACAAACAAAAAAAACAACAGTTTTATTCAATTACTACAGACTGCTTCTGTCCGAGGCTTCTAGCTTTAGACACATTCAAAAATACTTAGTAGGTTAAAAAAATATAGGTTGTCTTAGGCTTCAGTTTTAGGTTTGCCCCTCCCTCCAGGTAGGAGGGGTGAATTGGAGGGAAACAGGTGGGAAACTGCTCCCCTATGTGCTCCACATACAGGGGAGAAGGGATAACATGGAGGCTGGGATTCAGTGGGGGAGCGGAAAGTGGGGGAGCAGAAAGAGAAGAGGAAGGCAAGTGGGGGTTGGTGGGGAAATTGCTGCTGTGAGGGTCCTGTGAGGGTGGGGAGTGGCAGTTTGGCCCGCAGGCACTGGTTTGTCTTGGGCTGAGCCTGCTTCATACATCTTCCTCTCCTATGTCTCCTGTGGCGTTTTTGGTCAACCCATTCCTTGATCCAGGCCAGCTTTTGAATGGGGCTTTAGTTACTTGTATTCCAGTCCTGGAATAGAGGCGGGGCTAACAAACAGCCAGCAGCAAGAGCATGGAAAGCAGTCTGCACTTGCTTCTCTGCACATAGTATCTATTTCATGAAACTATTAATATCCCTGATTCCATTCCATGCCTTGTCCTTGCATACCACAACTCTTTCCCTTGGATTCTACAACTCCTGGTCTCTGCCTTGCTGCCCCCACTCTCTTCATATTCTGGCTCCTTGCCAAAACCACCCAGATGGTTAAAAAATCTGAATCTTGTAAATTACCCAAATTAAATGTATGCAACCCCATTCTTCTAGCAGTTTTGGTTTCCTTGGTACAGAATGCCTTTAAAAAAACAAAACATAATAGGCAGAAAACTGGTTTTAATGCATATGTATCTCTACCGAGATTAGCTACTTCTCCCCCCACCCTCAGAAAAACCAAACATATTATTTGAAGTCTTGAAGAACAGCACATTTATATAAATGACGTTCCCCATAGGCAATTATGGGATACTCAGGCCATTGCAGATCTTAGGATGGATTGCAGGAATAGATGGCTGACATTTCCCAAAGATCAACAGAGTACACAAATCTCCATGCATTTAAGAGCTCCCCATTATTTATTTATTTATTTTCAAGATCTGTTTGTATACTGCCTTTTGGCCAATGCACTAAAGACAGTCCACGGCTGAAAACAATGGCTTGCAATTTAATAGTTATGCCCACCTCGCAAAAAAGGGAGGGAGAAGAAAAAAGAGAGAGGGGAAAAGAAACTAAAGTACCATGACCACTGTGTGACAAAACAATTCAGGAACAGGGAGAGCTAACTTGCAGGTGGTCCCATCTGGGCCAAGTACAAGGGTTTTGTTGTCTCACCTTTCTCCTGGAGGCAACCGGGTGGAATTCCCGTTCTTCCATATGACTTCATTCATCATTCTCCCATATTATTAAACACTACTGAGTTATGCAATGTCATGAATCCTTTATCCAGTTATTTCATGTAATCTGCCTCATCAGGTTTTTCTCAAGGAATTGTTGGCCAAGCACGGTGCTTCTCATCTTGCCATACTTCAAAGCAGCATCTATACCTGGAGGAATCCATGCATGGCTGAACTGAGGCTTTATTTGAGCCATTTACTTGCATCTTACTAAGTCTCTTCCTTGACCTCCAAGCTCTCAAGGACAATGTTGGTGTCTCCTTGTTGCTTTTGATACACTGCAGTTTAGATGAAATGGGCTGATCTGTTTGGAGTGCTTTGGAGAAAGTTGAGCAGGTCTATCAATGGCTGCTAGTCTTGATGGCTACAGGCTACCCTCAAGGTTTAGAGGCAGGATGCTTCTGAATACCAGTTGCAGGTGAGCAACCAATCAACCAATAGGAGGAGAGGGAGCATCAACAGGACCAGATGGCATCCACCCTAGAGTTCTTAACAAACTCAAATGTGAAATTGCTGAAATCCTAGCAAAAATATGTAACTTGTCCCTACGATCAGGCTCTGTACCAGAGGACTAGAAAGTAGCTAATGTTACTCCAATTTTCAAGAAGAAATTTGAAAGGCAACTTGAAGGAGACACTGAGAGGTACATATTTATTCTATCTAGCTTCCCTACCCCTCCACCCTTTTAGGCTGGGAGAGCAGTCTGAGCAAGCAGTCTGAGCTGGGAGAGCAGTCTGAGCAGTCTGACCTGTAGGGATGTGCACAGAACCGTGGCTGGGTGGTTCGGAAGTGCTGGAGCTGGCTCTTTAAGGGCAGTGGGAGGGTGCACTTACCTCTCCCGCCACTTTTTCCCTGCTGGTGTCATGTTTTCCTAAAAACTTTCGGGGTGGCAGCGTAATTCCTTGCCACCCCATTGCCCTCCTCGGCCGGAAGTGGCCAGAAGTACCAAAAGGTTCCAGTAGTGGTATTTCCAGCCACTTGCGGCCAAGGAGGGCAACGGGGCGGCAGGGAAGTACATTGCCACTCCGAAGGTTTTTTAGGAAAACGTGACGTCAGCGGGGCGAAAGCGGCAAGAGGGGTAAGTGCACCCTCCCCTCCCCTTAAAGCGCCAGCCCCGGGGCCTTCGAACTTCGAACTGGCCCCGTGTTCGAACCTGTTTGGAGGCCCGTAAAAGGGCCTTCGAACAGGTTCGTGCACATCCCTATTGACTCCTGCTAACTGGGCAAAGAGGCACCTATTTAACGTGGTGATTCTCTTTATTTAGCAGGGGGAGAGTAACTGGCCCTATCCACCCCCAGCATAGTACTTTCATTACTGTTGCTGGTGTCTGTCTATGTTTCTTTATATTGTGAGCCCTTGGGGACAGGGAGTCATCTTATTTATTTATTTCTCTGTGTAAACTGCTTCGGAAACTTTTATTGAAAAGTGGTATATAAATAGTTGTTGTTGTCGTCATCATCATCGTCGTCGTCTCTCCCAGCCTCCCTCCAGGGAACTTATTGGTTGCTCTGTTCTTTCCAATTCCTCTAACATTCCTCAAAGAGCTGATAGGCTAGCTGGAAGGGGAAACAGTTCTTAAGTGTCTGATTTCCCTCCCCCTGTAATGGGGAAGGGACTATCGTAAGGACTAGCTGACTTGCCAATGCCATATTTTCATTGATTCCCCACCACCACTGGAATGGCCACCCCAGAGTCTCCGGGCAACCCACAACACAACCAATAATAGGACAAAAATACACTGCAACAATACCAATAAGAAGGCAAACAATACAAAAATACACAGGAGGTCCTACCCCAGCCCTCAGTCCCACCACTGAAGGCCAGCCTTGGGGGAGAAACGTAGCTGGTGACTCTCACTCACCCTAAGAGGCAGAGTTGGCCCAGCCCAGCACACAGACAGAAGCTGACTTGCTTTGCTCTGCTGTTCCCCTCCTTCATCATGGATGCACAATAGTTGCACACACACGCTACATCCGATCTGAAATTAAAAGGCCAAGAAGGGGTCCAGGCAGGCCAGGGGACCAATCCTAACCAAACCAAGCACAGACAACTAGCAACTACTACTACTAGTAGTGCTACACCACCAACATCACACACCACAGCATGAGCATAGTACACAGCCAGCAGCTGCTGCTGCTCACACAAGCCAACAAGACCTAACTAGATGGCAGTGCACGGCAGTAGTAGCCAACCCGTGTGACGACGCAACTGCAAGGGAAGGGCATAATTACAGGCAGGAGGCAATTCTAACACAGATAGAAAGTTAACATTAAGAACCACCAGTGTGTCTACATAGTGCAGTACAGCTGAGCTGAGTGTGATGATAGTTAGCAGAGCATTGAGCATTGGCAATGGCAACACTCACCTGCTGGTTCAGTAGTTCTCTACTAGTAGTAGTTCTCTCTTGTACACAGTGTCTTCATCTCTTCGTGTGTGCAGTGCATGCCTTTTGCCTTGCTTGGGGAAAGAAATGGCTCTGGTCCACCACATCTTTGCTCTAGGACACAGAGGCCCAAGGCAGGTGGTGACACCAGTGTGAGTGCATGCGTGTTTGTGTTTGCTTGGCCAGGTGTTGTGTGTGTGTGTGTGTGTGCTGCTAGCTAGGAGGGGGGAAGAGAGGGAGAGGGAGAGGGGAGGGAAGGGAGAAGGGGGAGGGGGAGAGGGAGAGGGGTGTTGAAGGGGAAGGAGGGTCCGGCTCAGAGTTGGTCATATGCCACATATATGCTGCACACACGTGATGTGTGTGCTTCGGTGGGAGACCAGTTCTCATCAGCTTGCCAGACCAGGGGCAGGAGGTTGTGGAAGGGAGGATGGAAGGGTGATGAAGAGGATGGAGGGAGGGATGAGGGGGGAAAGGGAGGGTTGGAGGGGGGGAGGAAAAAAAACATGTGGACACAGACAGACAGACAGACACTAGTGCACACTAGCAAGCATCCAGACACACAGACAGTGCTAACATCCATCCACACAGACACAACAGAAACACACACACACAGAGACAGACAGACACACACACACACCCCTACCTTTCTCTCCAGACAAGGACAAGCACAGACACACAGACTCAAGACCCTCCCCTCCCCACAAAGAACCCAGACAATAAAATCAATCATCAATATGTTGTGTTGACAGGTTCATTTCTATTATTATGATTTGGGGTGTTTTTTTCCTATCAGTCAACACATCAACAGTAACCATAATCAACAACATAAAAATTCATTCAGCAACCATGAAAAAGACATTAAACACATTTTTCATGAAAACCAACCCCACACATGGTTTCTTTGGTAACATATTTTTGAAAATAAATCCTTTTTGGAGTCCTCTATTACTTCCTTTGTTTACCAGTATGATTTTCAATATTTTTGGGGGGTTGATTAACATAACATTAAAAAAATTATTTACATCTTTATTTACATCTTTACAGAATGTGTACCCACTGCTGCCACTGATAGTCTAGTATTATTAGGGCTGTGCTACTTTAAGTGTGTGTGCTGTGCTCACGCCAGGTCCCCAAATGCTGACAGGTGGAGATAAGGGCTTGTGGTGGTCAGCATCGGGTTTCTTTTTACGTGGGCATGGGTATTGTATAAATGTTTGGCCAGTTGCAGCACTAGTTGTAGTGTGGGCAGTGCACACTGCGACTAGCTGCCACGGCTCAGTATCTGTCACATCAGCTCAGCTAGAGGTGGAAGGGGAGAGCAGAGGGATGAGTGCAGAGGATGAGCCAGGCAGGTGACCAACCATGGGGCAACCACGGTAATCACTCATCCAGCTCAACCTCCAGCTCGGGGTAGCCCAGCAGGGGGAGGTTGATCTTGAGAAAGACCAACTGCTCCACCAGACCAGCATCCAAGCGGGAGTGAGAGGGTGTCATCACGTCCCTGGCACGTGAGAACACCCGCTCGCTCTGGACACTGGTTGGGGGCAGGAGAGGAGGCGCACAGCAACCACCGCCAGGTCCGGCCAGCCTTGGTGGCGGGTCGCCCAGAACTGTGCGCAGTCCATCGAGCTGTCTTCTTCCACAGGCTTATCCAAGTACTGGGCAACGCATTGCTCAGCACTGGAGGGCCTGGCAGCTCGAGCCTCCTGCACACCAGGAAAGGTGCCAAGGCACACCTGCTGAAACCACTGGGTGGATTTCACAGTGGGAGCAAGTGGCTGCTGCATTGGCGCTGCCTGGGATGCCACGCTGCTGGACTGGGAAGAGGAAGGGGAAGGGGAAGCTGATGCCAGCTGGCCGCCCACTACACTGCTGCTGCTGGGTGCGGGTTGGGCGGGGATGTGTGCACCCACACCACTACCACCCTCCTGGTCTCTCCTGGTCCTAGCGACCTCCTCCTCCTTCACCTTCTGGACCAGGAGGTCCCTCCACCTGGGCAAGTCGCCGGCACTAAAGACATTGCCCTTGATGGCTGGGTTGCAGAAACAAGCGAGGACATACTCCTCCCTGCTTCCCAACTCACCAATGAGCCACTTGGCCACCCCAGACTTCAGCCTTCCAGCCAGAGCACGACTCTCTGGCATGGCATGGTCAAAGAAGCCTGAAGTTTGCCCATCAGCTTCTCCAGACCCAGAGCTGTGGGCAGCGCCTGGCTCAAGGGACTGGTGTCACCACACAAGCCCTTCGTGGCAAGCTGGAAGGGTTCGGGTGCCAACACCGCTTCGAACATCTGCTTCCACTTTTCATTAGAGAGGTCACAGATGGCCAAGGACTCATCCCTTGCCAGGGCGCCAAGGGCTCTCTCCTGCTCCAACAGCCGCTGGAACAGGAGGGAGGTGGAGTTCCACCGCATCTCTACATCCGTAGGGATGAGATGGCGAGTAAGCCCAAGGTCATCCTGCTTCTCGCGAAGCAGTCGCCTGAACTTCTCGCTGTGGTGGAATTGGGCAGCCAGCTTGCAAGCCTTCTCTACAAGCATGGCTGTGGCAGCAACAGCACTTTTGGCGGGGGGGCCTGGGCCTGGGACGCCTTCAGCTCCTTAAGGCTGAGGGTGTCCCTGACGGTCAGATGGAGTGTGTGTGCCATACACCATATTTTCACACAGCCCATGACTGTCTCGACAGTGGTGGTAATGTTGGATCCATTGTCAGTGACAATGAATCCCCTAGAGAGGTGTGGACACCCGCCAATCCACTCCTCTATCTGGCGGTCAAGTACGGCAGCCACCTCCTCCCTGGTGTGCCTCGTGTCCATCGTCTCCATGTGCAGAATGGCCCACCTGTGCCGTAGTGCAGCGGGAGCCGCGCTGGACCCAGAAGCATCACCCAAGGAGGTCCCCTATCTCTCTGGGCCCCACCAGTGTGCAATGAGGGCCAAGAAAGTAGAGTGAATCCCACTGACACTGGTCCAGAGGTCAGTCGTGAAATGCACGCTGGTGCCAGCTAGAGCCGCACTCAGCCCAGCTGACACGAGCTCCCTGCACCGGCAGTACAGGGAGGGGACCATGTTCTGCTTGAACGTGGTCCTTGAGGGGATGATGTAGTCGGGCGCAAGGTACTGGAGTATCCGGCGGAAGCTGGAGTTCTCAACCACCTGAAACGGCTGGTCATCAGTGGAAATCATCTCCTCTATGAGGGGTGTGTGTGTGTGTGTGAGGTGATGATGATCCACATGAACCGTCCGCTTGCTGCCTGACACCTGTGTCCACTGCTGGACTGGCAGTGTAGCCTGCTTTTTGGCTGGCACAGGCACACTGCCCTTGTCCTCCCTAGTGGCAGGTGCACCAGGCGCACTAGCGATGCCAGCACGGTCAAGGGGAGCTGGGTCGTGACAGTCCATGTGTTTCCACATGGGCGTCGTGCTCCTTGCAACGACTGACCTGCACCCTGCAGTGGATACAGCAGGCATGGTTCAGGGCATTTTCAGGGATCTCAAAATGCTCCCAGACACTGCTGCTCTTCGCCTCCCGTGCCCTGGGCACTGTCTTAGGCCTCTTGCTGCTGGGTGGCTGCAGTCCTGGGGGGGGGTGGCCGCTACTGCCTGCCCACTGCTGTCACCCAACCCCCTTCTGCCCTGTGTGGAAGTGGAAGGGCCTGGCTCCACTGGCAGAGTATTTGGCAGGAAAGTTTCTATGATGTGATGCATTGTTTTCTGGTTTAGGTTTATCTGAGGAAGTAACAATTAGTTATGAAACAGATTAATATCCAGAAAATCTGTAATATTGCATATCGTTTGCTGTACTGCACATGGATTTGGCTTTGAAAGCGTAAGATTAAACTACGCAGATTGTCTCCACTTGGATTATATGGAGAAGGAGACGTATCATCATATTACTGAATTAAGAAGAGAAACATCCTCGCCACTGGATTCCACGGAATTTGCACTTCTACTGTGAACTAATACATCTACAGGATAAGAACTGTTTATCCCTACATGGGAAATTGTAACATACATCTGGGGGAATACTTCTTGTTATATATGTTTATGTACTTTGTAATATCCAGTGTGTAAGCCACTTTGGCTCTGATATATTTATCAGATAAATTTATTGTGGAAGTTAAGTTGACAATCTGAGTACTCCTCTTTAGATTGTTCTAGTCACGGTGGGTTGTTTGGTTAATTTTTTTCCTCTCCACTACCTCAGCAGACCCTTCCTCGTCATTGGAGCCAGAGGGGTGGGACCCACCACTGCTGGACGCCGCCACGACTGCTCGTGCTTCATGAGGGGGGCCCCCACTGAGTGGCGAATATAGGGGGAAGGGCCCCAAGAGGGAGGGAGAACCTGGCTGCATTGCTGCCAGCATTAAGATCCTCCCTGCCCTCTGCCTGCTCTCCTGCACCAGCAGTCTCCTCCATCACCACTGGCAGTGCCCCAGCAGCACCTGGTGCCGAGGGACCCGCCACAGCCCTAGTGCCTCTGCCTCCTCTGGCAGCAGGCTGGGGGAAATCTAGCCTGCGGACAAACCCCTCAGCTGGGGCAAAGAATTGTGCAATGGGAAGGACCGGGGTATCCTCAGGCTCGTCCCCTCATCTTCTCCCTCTCTGCCCCACAGCCACAGGCACAGCCCGCCCTGGCCTCTCCCACCTCTGCCTGGCAACCTTCTGCGAGGCCTGGCCTGAACACAGTGCTCGTGTTGCTCAGACATGTTAAAGGTGGGAGACTGGGGGAGAAAGGCCAGAAAGGGGCAAAAAAATAATTTGGAAGGGGGGAAGGGGCAAAAAAGGCCAATTAATTGGGAGGCAGGAGGGAAATTTTAGGAGGGAAAGCCAATTGGGGGAAAGGTAAGACCTTTGGCAGTGGAAGGAAAAGGCCAATTGAGGTGAGGGGGAGGGGAACCTTTTGATTTAGGTTGGGGTGTTAGAAGCCAATTGGGGAGGGGTGATTAAATTTGAAAAAAGGGTGGACCCCTGGGTGGGTGACTGGGTGACACAGGCCATTACTAGGTGGAGTAGTTGCGGGGAGGGGGCCAAGTTTTTTTATTATGGGGAAAATGGGGAGGGCACAGCACCTACCGGAGAGGGACGCAGTCAAAGCTGCGGGAACCTGAAAATCAAACGAAACCCCTCTTTAGTGAACAGTGTGGATTGGGTTGGGTTGGGGAGGGGCAACAATTTAATTACTACAGTACCTTGCCTATTTTAAAAGAACCCTTTAACAAAACCCGCCCACTCCACCCAAAGCAAGCAAGTATACATACGGTAGCATATCATATAATAACAATAACCCGGCGGGGGGGGGGGGGTGTACCTGCGAAAAAAAGAGACAACTGCAAAAAAAGCAGCAATTTCTTCAACAACACAACAGTACATCTGTACATCTCAAAATATCCCTCCCCACACCCAAATGCATTGGAAAATACAGGTGTCCGTATTTAAAACCACCAACTAGGGAAGGGGACAACAAAAGGTGCACACACATGCACATGCATACGCTCACCCCTCTTTTTCCGGTCCTTCTCCTGCCGAACACTGCTGGTCAGACGCACAAACCAGCCACCCCTGGGCTGGTACACAGACAGGGCGGCACAGGCAGCCGGGGTGGTTGAGGACAGTTGAGAGAGGGGCAGAAATGAGGAGCCACTATTTGTGACTCAACTCACCCACCCCCAAGCAGACACAAATAAAATGAAATACTTAAAAAAAACAAATCACCGATGGCAGGGTGAGGTCGGTGGTGCTGTGGCTGCAGCTGTGGGAAGGGAAGAAATGAATAAAAGAAGGAAAGGAGACAGGGAGGGAGAGAGAGAGAGAGAGAGAGAGAGCGCGCAGCATGAAGGGGGGGAGTGGGGTGATGTAGCAGGGAGGGGGGATTCAGGGGGACAGCAGCAGCAGCAGGCCCAAGAGGGCAGAGAGGGGGTGTGAGTGGGGGGTATTACTGTAGCAGGGAGGGGTGTGTGTGTTGGGAGGAAGGGGGTAGCAGGCCCAAGGGGGTAGCAGGCCCAAGGGGGCAGCAGGCCCAAGGGGGCAGAGGGGGTGTGTGAGTGGGGGGTATTACTGTAGTGGGGAGGGTGTGTGTGTTGGGAAGAAGGGGGCAGCAGGCCCAAGAGGGCAGAGAGAGGGGGGTGAGTGGGGGTATTGATGTGTTGATTAGGGGTGTGTCCGAACTGGTCTGGAGACCATTCTAAAGGCCTCCGAACTTCCAGACCGGTTCGGACTTGGCCGGTCCGGGTCCGGGTGGGGGGGTCTTCCTTTAAGGGCGGGAGGGCTTGCTTACCCCTCTCGCCTCTTTGCCCCCTCCAGCGCCTGTATTCTATAGTATAATTGGGGTGCTGGAAACCAGCCACCCCAGCCGCCTCCGCCGCCCCCCCACGAGTGGATTAGGGGCAAAGAAAAGCTACTGCCGCCCCCCGCCCTCCCTCCCACCCACCGCCCCCCCACCCTCCCTCCCACCCACTCGCCGCCCCCCCGAGTGCTCACCACGTTTGCCGAAAAATAGAGAGGAGCTCACGCAGAGCTCCTCTCTTGCCAAAGTCTCCGGCCCAACTGGGGCCTTGGGCGCGCGTGCATGCACGATAGAACTCCTTAACTAATAGAACTTTCGCCGGAGGCCTGGTCTACCCGGCTTCCTCCCGGCGGGTAGACCAGGCCTCCGGCGAAAGTTCTATTAGTTAAGGAGTTCTATTGTGCGCGCGCGTGCGCGCACCCAAGGCCCCAGTTGGGCCGGAGACTTTGGCAAGAGAGGAGCTCTGCGCGAGCTCCTCTCTATTTTTCGGCAAACGTGGTGAGCACTCGGGGGGTGGCGGGGGGTGGGAGGGAGGGCGGGGGGGGTGGCAGTAGCTTTTCTTTGCCCCTAATCCGCTTGCGGGGGGGGGGGGGCGGCGGAGGCAGCTGGGGTGGCTGGTTTCCAGCACCCCAATTATACTATAGAATACGGGCACTGGAGGAGGCAAAGAGGTGGGAGGGGTAAGCAAGCCCTCCCTGCCCTAAAAGGAAGGCCCCCCTTCGGTGCTTGTCCGGACTGCTCCGGACCATGCACATCCCTAGTGTTGGTGTTGGGAGGAAGGGGGCAGCAGGAGTGGCGTGGGAGGAGAACAACAGAACAACAATAATATGGGAAAAGAAGCTGTAAAGCTGTAAAGTAAGTAACACAGAAACAGACACAGGGCAGAGAGAATGGACAAAAGAAAGAGCAGCAGGACAGACACAGTCAAGGGACTCACAGACAGACACCAGCACACAGCAAGGTCCAGAAGATGATCCCACAACTGCAGCCAAAGATAATTTTCCAGGCAAGAGGCTTGGCTTAAATAGGTTTGAAACTCCCTCCTTTGGGAGCCCACAATACACAGAGACCCTATAGAGCCCTATGGCACATCTAAACCGATTCAAACTGGTTCAAACCAGTTCGCATCTGGTTCGAATTCGGACCAGGAGGACTAAAAAAGAGCCCGGTCTGGTTCGAATTCGAACCATCGAACTGGGTTGGTTCGAATTCGAACGGGTTTGCACATCCCTAATGTATACTGGAAAGAAGTCAATATGTGCTTTATTGACTACAGAAAAGCCTTCAATTGTGTTGACCATGTCAACTTGTGGAATATGCTTAGGAAAATGGGCATCCCAGAACATCTCATTGTTTTCATCAGAAACCTATGCACAGGACAGGAAGCCACAGTCCAGGCAGAACATGGTGAAACAGACTGGTTCCAGATCGGCAAAGGAGTAAGACAAGGCTGTCTACTTTCTCCTTCTTTATTCAATTTACATGCTGAACATATACTGAGAGAAGCTGGATTGGAAGAAGATGAGCGTGTTTTTAAAGTTGGAGGAAGAAACATCAATAACCTACGCTATGCTGATGACACCACTCTGATAGCTGAGAATGCGGATGATCTGCAAGCTCTAATAATGAAAGTCAAGGAGTACAGTGAAAAAATGGGACTACAACTAAATGTGATGAAGACTAAACTAATGACAACGGGTACAGCAACCAGCCTCAGAACTGACAATGAAGACACTCAAGTGGTGGATAGCTTCTGCCTTTTAGGATCAACCATCAACAATCAAGGATCCAGCAGTCAAGAAATACGCTGCAGACTAGCACTTGGTAGGGTAGCAATGAAGGCCTTGGTAAGGATATTTACATGCCGTGACGTGTCTACACCTACAAAGATTAAAATTGTTCAGACAATGGTTTTTCCCATGATACTCTATGGATGTGAAAGCTGGACTTTGAAGAAGCAAGATAGAAAAAGCATTGACACTTTTGAACTTTGGTACTGGAGGAGACTTTTGAGGATACCATGGACAGTCAGAAAAACAAACAAATGGGTCATATAACAAATCAATCCAGAATTTTCACTCAAGGCACAAAAGACCAGGCTCAAACTATCATACTTTGGACACATTATGCGAAGATCCAGCTCCACTGAGAAGTCCATAATCCTGGGGAAAGTTAAAGGAAAGAGAAGAGGATGACCAGCAGCAAGGTGGATGGACTCGATTACAACAACAATGAATGCACCACTGAGCGACCTTAAAGGCCAAGCTGAAGACAGATCATCCTGGACAGAATCTATCTATGTGGTCACTAAGAGTCGACACTGACTTAACGGCACTTAATCAATCAATCATCATATGAGATAGAAAACAACACAATTCTGGTTTCTTTCCTTTCCTTTCCTTCCCCCCCCCTTTTTTTTGCCTTTCCCCCATTTTATGGCAAAAAGTTAATGATTTTGATTTATGGTGCCATAAATTGTTACCTTACAGAGTTGTAAGAATCATGTCAAGATAATACACATGAAGTACTTTGCACACAAAATGCTATATGTCAAAAAGAGCTATACAAATGCTAAATATTACTTAACATCATTTGTCCCACTGTTGTCAAATAAGTATTATATAATCCTGACAACCACAGGGTTCTGTGGTCTCCAGGAGTCAACACCAACTCGACATAACACTTTACCTAGCACTGTCATTATTTATATTATTATTATTATTTCATTTTCCTATGGTTATCAAACAGGATTTGCAGGGTTTTTTTAGAAATAACCTGCAAAACCTGTTTAGTGGTGGTGAAATGGAGTGAGTATTGCAATCTCTATTTCAAAAAACCTTCAACTCACACTTTATCCTCTGTTTCCAGCCTAAGACATCTCAATAGGCATTGCATCTCTTTTCCACTTGTACAGGTTTGTTTAAAAAGTTATTTTGCTGTGGGAGAAAATAAGTAAGCTGAACCAAAATTAATGAGCTTAACTGCCAGCAACTTCTAATAGATGCCGACACACACAGTTGGGAGGGGGGAAAACGATAATGGCAGTTTGGTTCAGGGGGTCAGAGAAACAAACACACAAATAATTTGAAAGAATTCTCAGAGTAGAGGCCTCTATTGAAAAATCTATGCACTCAGGGGACAAGTAGACTGCCTTGATTATTAAGAGACCATTTCACTTGCATAAATCTTTTCTATTTGACTGATAGTTTGATGAGATGCCTAATACAATTCTGGCTCTTTAGGACTCTTTAATGCATGGCATGCAGACAAATGGGGGAATAGTGATCCTCTCAGCTATAATACACATAGCCCAAAAAATCACGCATAAAATTGGAGACATTGGCTGACATCCTGACTAACAAAGCACTAGTGCAATAGGAGAAGTACTGGAATTGCATCAGTGCTTCTGAAGAGCTCCAGACTAACACTGTACTGGTGTGTGTGTGCGTGTGTGTGCGAGAAATAGAGTGAGAGCGTGAGAGAGAATGATTTACCCTTCCTCTGGAAGTTCTGTTTGTCACCTGAAAATATATCCCAGAGGGGTGTGTGACCTTTAGTGACATATTTTCAGGTGGCATAGAGCTCTCCCTGGGGAAAGGAGGTCATCAGAATCCACCCCTGCTTAGCCAGTAGTGCAGCTGAGTTACCCATCCTTTTTGGAAGCTCGGGGCTTCATTTGTCAGGTTGTCTGCAACAGTGATTTGTGGTGAAGTGAAGTAAGGCTGAGGCAAATGTTCTCCAACTGTGGCATTCACAGAAAGTAGCATTTTAATGGAGCTGAACAAATGATGAAAAAAATGCCAAACTTGACGAGCATTATTTCAGCTCTGAAATTTCAGTGTCTTTTCATTTCCCTGACTACTGCTTCTTTGGTTCTACCAACCCACATCATTTTGTTTATGAGCAACTGTGATGTTGTCATATCAATCATTACAGCACAATATCATTGGGGGGGGGGAATCATATGGGTTGCCACAGCCGACAGGATTACATGAGAGTGTGGGCAAATGGGGCTGAGAACAGTGAGGAGGAAAGAAAAAAGCTCTGAGAAATGCTGTTTCTGCAGCCACTGTTTCTGAGAACCATTGGAACTGCTTTAAAAGTTCACAACAGCCCTGAGATGCAGTATTATGGAACCATAATGCTGCACATCATGTTAGCCACTGACACAGATGGCGCTTTTCAGCATGAAAACCAATGCAGAACAAGATAAGAAGCTACTACTGATTGGCAGCCCAGTCTTCCAATCTTTTAGGGCAGCTTGTGGTAGATTAAACAGCTGAATTCTCTAATGATTTCCCCCCAAAACCAGAGCAAAGCATTTGCATAAGGGGAAGAAGGAATTTATTACAGCATGTAGTACTTGTAAATGGTTCTGAAGATTTTGGCATGGTATCAAGTAGGCCCATCTTTTTGGGGGTGGGGAGAGAATCAAGACAATTGCCCCAGACCCCATATGTGCCCCGGTCCCATGCCATCACCCCTCCCATGTCTGATGTGCTCCCTGGTCATGCGAAGTGGCGGTGGCTGCCCAGAGTGGCCTCTTCTTTACCCCTCTTTCCCTCCTCCAGTGTAAGCTATACAAGTTGCTGTCATCACTGCTTGCTTGGTTGCACAATCTCTAAGTGCTTGAATGCTAGCCTGAGAATGCTGAGCACCTGTCCTCAGTTGTGTGCAATTGATAGTCTTTATTTCCAATGGCTGTCAACTGCATTTGTGCAATTGTTGCATTAAGCACAACAGCGCTCTTGCGCAACTGCATGGATGTTCGGTTGCAAGGCACACGTAACACTGTGCAGTAGGCCAGCCAGAGTTAGTACTGATGTGAAGGGACTTTTTGTGTATCAGACAGACTTCTATATCTACATGCCAGGCATTCTAGGAGCAGATTGATGCCGAAGAGGACTGGACTACGTATTACCAGTCAGGCCCATTGGACTGACTGATTTCATGTCATCGCTCCACATTAGACCTCTTTCTTATAGTATGTTATGGCACAAGAGCTGTTGTGGCCCAGCTCCTTCTCATGATCTTGGGGGGTAATACGAGTCACAGTTATGAGTCACATTGGAGCAGCCCACACTGAGCTCTTCTCCATGCTAGTGTGTCCCAGTATCCACAATGGAGATAGTGGTGGGGGAAAGCTGTAGTGTGTGTGTTTCCTTCCATGTGGCCAATCTGACCTGGAGGACATCCCATGTTGCCTTGGGTGGTGAAGGAAGAAGCCATGTTGCAGGGGTTTAAAAGACACTAGCGTCATATAGGCGTGACTTGATGTGACTTGAATTAAGTGTGTAAATAGACTCCACTGACATGCATTGTCTGATGATAGAAGTTCTGTCTGCGGTGTCCATGACAACTCATGCAGTTCTACAGGTCATCATTTGATGCTGCACTCATCATCAAGTGATGAACATGTATGTAGATGAACCAACCATAAACGGACCTATGTTTAAGTATATTTACTTAACAGATTTCCCTTTCTCTATGCAAATGGTTATGCTTATCCTTCCCCACATTTATGTCTAAGGCGGACATAAGCAGAATTAGGGAATTCATTTGAGCACTGTGCATCTTGTTTGCTTTGAATCAAGAAAGTCTCATGAAAGCATTCCCTGTGCCATTGCTCTTCTGTGTGGCTTTACCACATTAAAGTAAAAGTAAAGTTGTGCCGTCGAGTTGGTGTCGATTCCGGGCGACCACAGAGCCATGTGGTTGTCTTTGGTAGAATACAGGAGGGGTTTACCACTGCCATCTCCCATGCAGTATGAGATGATGCCTTTCAACATCTTCGCTGCTGCCCAATATAGGTGTTTCCCATAGTCTGGGAAACATACCAGTGCGGATTCGAACTGGCAACCTCTTGCTCTGTAGGCAAGTTACTTCTCCATTGTGCCATTAGGTGGCTTTGACCATATTAGCTTATATCTAATTAAGAGAATAGCTAGTTCTCTGTGTGCACAGTCCTTAGAAAGATGTAATGGTAGTGCATTTGCTTTGCAAAAGGAAGGTACTACCAGCTTCAATCCAAGGATGAGAGGGTAGCAGGTCCTGGGGGAAAAATCTCCATCTGAGACCTTGGATAGCAACTGCTATTCTGCAAAGGCATAGTGGGTTATATGGGCCAATGGCCTAACTCAATAAAGACTGAGCAGCACTGATAATGTTTGGAATGTGGAAAAATAATGGAGTATATTGCATGGGAAATGGCTTTGAATCATTCCTCCACTCCTGTTCTTGACCTATTTCTTCTTCCTAGCAGTAAGTTTGCTACGTCAAATCAGCATGCCAGAGTTAAGAGAAACCCATCTAAAACCAAAGGAGAGGAAAAGGAAAACATGTTCCAGCAGCTGTTTCTGCTTATCACCTTTAATCTCGAATGCACTTTAGAATGTGTGCTTCCTACAGAGGAGGAGGTGGGGGGGGGGGAATCTATTTTTGCTTGATATGAATATGAAAGTAATTTGTTGCCATAGCAATGCATTTCCATCCTCAGAGTTGTGAATGTGATAGTTGCTTGAGGACTGGGGCAAAATGCAGCCATTCTTATATTAGATGTGAAGCATCATGCTCCGCTTAGCTTCTTGGTTGACAACTCTGTTCACCAACTTGTTAAGGATACTGCATTTGCATTCTAGCCATCTTTAGGCATCTGCTGCAACATGCCTTCAGGCCCAGGCCAGTCCTGCTGCTCACCAAAACTGACAGACAGTTTTGCTTGTCCTCTTCTACGGATCGGCAGTCCAACCCCCTGGTGGGAGCTGCAAGCCTTCTTCTCCATTCCTTCTTCCACAATCCTGGCTTCTAGGGTTTTTAGGCAACCCAGCAATCCCTTTCCTGACTCCACCACAAGTGCATGACTCCATGCACTTTGGGTTGCATGAAAGCCCTCATCAAAATGAATGGAGCTCGTGGCACAGGATCAGTTTGGACTAGGATCTAAAACAGTAAAATCCAGAATGTTTTAAGAAAAGTGTTCCCAGCAAATTATTTATTACTAACTTAACCTGCACAGAGCATCTGCGTGCTAGTACTTGATTGTTCCCCTCACCTCCTGCCACAGCCCCCCTCACCTCAGAGATCTCTGCACCCTCACCTGAGCCACACTCCTGCTCCTCCTCCTCCATCCAGTTGCTTCCATCCCCCTCACCCCTCTTGGTCACTCCTCCATCCCTTTACTCCATCCTCCTCACCCCTCTTGATGGTGGATGCAGTGTTGCTGGCGCCTATTGGCCAAGGTGCAGCCCCTATTCCCAGAGACCTCCCCACCCTCACACGAGCCACTCTCCTGCTCCTCCACACAGGAGCAGCAACAGCAGCAGTTGACCAGGCTCTTCCTCGCTACTGCCACCTCCACGGCCGCTCGTCCCCCTGAGGCCGCTGACAGGCCTGGGCCAATCTCTTGCCCTTCCTTTTTTGTTCTCTTCCCCGCCCTTCTTTTTCTCTCTCTCTTTCTCCCTTCCTGAGTTAACAGATCTTGTTCATCTTGTTTCCTCATCTAATTCAAACAAAGACATTCTCTTTCTCCTGAAGGGGCTCTTTTCTCCCTCATGACCCCTCTCTTCACAGACCCCTGACCACTATCCAGACAGACAGATTCCTCTCCTCTACAACCAAGAACATCTTCCAACCAGTAACAGTTGCATTCCAAATGACCTTAACCATCACAGGCTCCTCCTCCCTATCTGCACATGGAATCTCCACTGCCCAATCACCACAGTGCTTCTGCTTGTGAACTCTCACAAGAGCTGCCACGCACGGGATTAGCCATGGGTACGCTTTAGAGAATTATACATATATAGATTAGTTATTATAATAATTTATATACTGCATTTCATTAAAAAATAATCCCGTCATTCACAACATATAATAAAAATCTATTAAAATTATAATACACAATGAAAATCTATTTAATTTTTTAAAAACCCTATGAATATTAAGTATTTAATACAAGTATTAAAAATACAAATCTGTTAAAAAGTTAAAAACAGACACCCAATAAAACAATAAAAGCTGCACACAAAAGCAGCATTAGCAGAAGAGGAAAACAGCACCCTTGATATAAAAGCCCCAGTAAAAAGCCAGGTCTTTATTTGTTTTCTAAAAACTGTGAGGAAGACTGAAGATTGCCTATTGTAGAGCACAGCAGCTGCTGGTAGGGATGTGCAAACCAGCTTGAGGTTGGGCCATCAAACTGGGCCTGTTTGATGACTCACCCTCAAGCCAAACAGGGCACAGTTTGGCTCAGCTCGACTTTGAGCTGAACTCCCCAGGCCACCTTGGGAGTTCTAAATGTGGATTAAACAACAACAAAAACCCCACTGGGTCTGGATCATCTGGTGGCCTCCGGGGGGTGCTGCCACAGAGGGTGGTCTCAGAAGGTTTGCCCTCCCCCCAGTGGCCTCTCCCGGTCTTCTTTGGGCTTTTCTGGCCACACTCTCCTGGCCACATTTTGAAGGCCACAGTGCATGCACACTGGCCATTTGTGTGACGGTGGCCAGTGTACATGTGCAGCAGCCTTCACAATGGCCACTGTGAGTTGGGAGAGGGCCAAAAAGGCCTGAAAAGGATATTAACGGCCTGAAGACTGTGGGGAGACCAGCAGAGGGAGGGAGAACCTTCTCACCTCCCCCACCCCCATGGCTGCAGCAGCACTCCTTGAGGCGGCTGGACAACCCGGACGTGGCAGTGAGTTTGAAACCCCCCGCATTTAGAACCCCCAAACTCAAGCTGATCTGGGGGTGTGTGCACAATCAAACATGCCTAGTCTGATTCGGAAATGCCCATATTAACAGTGGGTTCCGAGCTGTGGACCTTGCCAAGAGTTTCAGTCCTGCAATCAAAGTGAGTCCATGATCTCATATGAGATTCCTGACTTGCCCTGGCTCAAATTTGCAGCAGACATTTTTGACCTTCATGGGTGATCTTATGTCACCATAGTTTATTATTTTGCAAAATATCCTGAAGTCTTGCTGTTACTTGATAAGACAGCTGCCACAGTTCTAGGCAAAATGAAGGCCACTTTTGCTCACCTTGGCATCCCTCAAGAAATCATGTATGACCACAATCCTTCTGTGAGTTCTGTGATGATGAAACTTGCTGCACAGTGGGGCATTACCATTACACGCTCAAGTCCTGGCTATCCACAATCAAATGGCCAGGCAGAGCAAATGGTTCAAACCATCAAGCACATGTTCAAAAAAACTTCACAGGACAGCAAAGACCCAAATCTGGCTCCGCCCAACTTGAGAAACACTCCTATGTGTCTGGAATATGTGCCAGTGTCTGGAATATGCCCCAGCTCAGCTGTTGATGGGAAGACTTCTACACACTATCTTATTTATTTAATATTTTAAATTTTAATGTTTAAAATTTAATATCTAACATTTTAATATATACTTTTACGAACCCCCTCGAACCCAAACCCTACTGGGTATGTGTGTGGGGGGGGCGGGTGGCAAAACTGAGCATGCTTGGTCCGGTTCGATTCCATTCTGGACTGGAACCAAACTAGGCAACTCGTTTTTGTGCACACCCCTATTGCCTTGTGAAACCGTGCAGACTAGAAGCAGACATATACTGAAGCTACCCTCCAAGTTCAAGGGCGACATAAAACAGACGCACTTCTCTCCATTTTCTGGGTCTGGCCAGTGCACTTGTTTGTCTTTGTTGGTCTGCCTTTGGCTTGTGCGGCACTGTGCTAGGCAGCCAAGCATGAGTTGCGTGACCCGCCAGTCTCCAGGCATGTGGGCAGCAGTGGGGCTAGGCCAGCCAGGTGAGAAGGCTGCTGAGCAGCAGACAGCCGCTTCCGCCTGATCATCCAGTGTGGCACCTGTGCCGTGTGCTCTTTGCATATGAGATGGCATGCGCAGCATTAGCGTGGAGAGCCACACAGCATGAGGAGAGCAAGACGGCAGCTTTAAATTGCTTCGCTACATATAGGCTTGGTATGCATAGGTATGATCTGGGTTTTGACACTGTCTTGCACAAGGAAACAGCAAGGTGCCATCTGCACAGCCACAGCCTGAATCCGGATCTTATCTTGACGTTTCAAGCTTAAAGCATTGTATGTGCGTTACAAAATAGTTAGCTGATTTTTAAAGTTTTGATAAGTTTGCAGGCTTGCTGGGTTTACTCAGAAGTAAACAATTTAGTTCAGTGGTCTTACTCTCAAGTAAGAGTGCATAGGATTGCAGCTGTAGAAGTGTGGCTAGCACGGCAGACTATTTTCCTCCATTTTTTCTTTTCTTTTCAAGAGCCTGGTACTCTAGTGCAAATCACGGGATGGGCCAGATGAAGAGCAGCCACCGATTAAGGAAGAGCAACTGCTGTGCGCAAGGCTTGGTTGGAGAACATGTCAGAGGCAACTCCTCCTGAGCCTTCTGCACCCGTGCACAAATTCACTTAAGGGGGGAGGAAGGGAGGGAAATCCGTCAGTCACTTGTGGCCCCTGCTCTTCTCTCTCTCTGGCGCTTTCCAGATTACACGCTACAACAGCAGTAAAATGCTTTGTCTTGGCAGGATCATATTGAAAATGATCCCCAGAATCTCAAACTCCTACAATGGGAAAACAGAGCTACCTTTTTGCGACGCACTTGCAAAGTTGTAGCATTATGATGCAAAGATAAAATCTGAAAGAAGGCATCGGAAATGTGAATGGCACCTTGCTGTCAGCATAGGGACGGCAGTGTCACAACACAGGAAGTACGGAAGCACACTTAGCAGATCGGTAGTGACACCATTGTAGGTTTTAATCTGGAAAGCACCCCTCTCTCTCTCCCAGGAGGAAGTGGTGTAAAATTTGACAGCAGCTTCAAAATGTTAGGGTTAACTGTGGGTTTTTACACCACTTCTTCCTGCACAGTCTGGAAAGCAACCTGGTTCCCCCCACTGTTTTTCTCCCTCCTTCTGGCCCCAGCAAGTAGGAATGGGCAGCAAGGTGGCAAGAATACTGCACACTGGCTGCTGGATCTGGGGAACAGGGATGGGAGGAGAATTGCTGGTTGCCAGGGCCACCATCACATTTAACCCCAACCCCAACCCACACACCCCACCGACTGAAATTGTTGCATTCCTCCCCACTCACCGCTGGTGCTGGTTTCCACCGTGTTTCTCCCCACCCCATGCCACCCATGCCTTCCAAAGCATTTTCTTTGCTGTGTTTCTCTTCCCTCTCACACACACACATTTTCTGGGGCTAGCCTGGTTCCTTTCTTCCTCAGATTGTCTATGCACCATTCTGTATCTGCAGGTTATTAGGAAGTATTTTATTCAGTATTTCCTCTAATTTTTTTTAAAAAGTTTCAACCTTTCCCTGAGTGTATTTTGGTAGTGCATTCAGTGACAGGACTGTCCATGCAAAATGTGGTATCTGCAAGTCAGTAGGAAGCATCTTATTCAGAATTTCCTCTAAAAATAAATCTCCTCCTCCTCTCTATTCGTCTTTTCTTCTTTTTCTTCTAAAAAAAATTGCTTTTATTAGTATTACAAGTAGAAACAGAAAGGTTACATCTCTGAGACTCCAACAAGACCAAACAGGTTTACATACAAGGTCTTATCCTTCAAAACCAAAACAAAGGAAAAATACAACAGTGTTAGTTAAATCTAAGGGGTCCTAAACTAGGTATCAGACATCAGTAGCAATCAGTAAAGAAACTTGAATTCCACAAAGGGAAATTAGAAGGAGAGAAAAAAAGTCTGTCCCAGCATGTCTGATCATCCCTCCTCTCTATTCTGGTGTAAAAATTGATGCATCCAGCCAATTGAAGTGGCAGGATTGAATCAGTGTTTGTCAGTGCTGTTTACGTATTAGCAGAAACAATGATGGTAAATTCCTTTGTTTTCATAAAAGCTTGGGTATTGCAATATTCATGGTGCCTGTGGGTTGATATAATGGTGTTATACAACAGTATAATGATATCCAAGTGGGTCTTCAAAAAATAAATTATCTCTCTCTCTCTCCCCCCACTCTGGGTGGGTGGGAGGGAAAGAGCATGCTTATCTTGCAAAGGGGGGTGGGCGTGTAAATCCATTAGATCTAGGCTCCATAATTACCTAGCTGTGCCCCTGATCAACCTGCCTCATCATGAGCACCCAAGTAGAGCCCTCTCCGATGCTCTTGTCTGGTGGATGGAAACCTTTGGAAGCAGACAGATGGTCTTTCAGACATCCAGATTTTAATCATTTGTTACATGGTGTTTCTCATTCATTTACATTTCTCCAGTCAAGTGTAATGTCTCTGTTTCAGATGATTGACCAGTCAAATAGAAATGAATGCACTGTGGCTTGGTTCAGTCATTTTTCTTTTGGCCCTATCCATTCCCAGCACAGCATCCCTCCAGTGGCTGTTGCTGGTGTGTCTCTTATATTTCTTTTTTTAGATTGTGAGCCCTTTGGAGACAGGGAGCCACATCTGTCTGTCTGTCTGTCTGTCTGTCAATTGCTTGGGCAACTTTGTTGAAAAGCATTATATAAATATTCGTCATATTATGGAGGCAGTATTCCACTGTAGTAGTGAAGCAGGTTGTCTACAAGCCTGTCTCTAGCCAGCAGGAAGAGCATGCACCAAACCTGGCACACAATCCCCACACAAACAATTAATTTGTAAAATATGCACTGCAAAAGATCAAGCAAACCTTCATTTGAACAAGGACTTGAAAGCATAGGCGTAACGATAGGGGGGGCAGGGGGGGCACGTGCCCCAGGCGCCATCTTCGTTGGTCACGTGGGGGGCGCCGCCATGACCCCCACCGATCCCCAAATTTTTTTTTAATTTTTAATACAAATTTCGCCGGGAAGGGAGCACGTCGGCGCCCCCTCCCACGAGCGGTCCCTTCCGCACCCGCGCCCCCCCCCCCACTTCTTTCCTGGCTGGCCTGCCGGCGGGCGCAACAGCAGAACGGGCGCCTTTTGCTCACTGGCTGCTCTCAGCTCGCTGGCTGCAGTGTCGCTCTCAGGCTGATCAGCAGCAGGCGCCGCGCCAGCCAGAATTTAAGAAGAGTCCCTTAAGAGGCCCTCTAGTGGCTTGTTGCAACAACAAGTTGCCAGCGCCGCCGGGTCTCTAGTGTACAGAATCACTTCTGCTTCCAGGCTGCTCCGTCTGTGGAGCTTCTCTCTCCGTTTCCTTGATGTGCTGCTGGGCTGCTGCTTAAATGTAATCATCGCTGCTTGTTTTCTGATGCTTCCCTTCTGGCGGGGGGGGGGGGGGGCGTGTGTGCTTTCCAGAAGGTGTGCTTGCCTTGGGACCTGGCTTTCGAGCCTGGGGAGAGGGGGCAATACGGAAGAGAAGTGTGTGTTGGTTCCCCCCGCCCCTTCCTCCACGCTGCTTCCCCTCTCGTCTTCCTTCTTCACTTTACTCTTATTTACTTTTGGATGGATGGACTGCTCCTTCCTAAGCCCTGTGTGTGTTGTGTGTGTGTGTTGGTTCCCCCCGCCCCTTCCTCCACGCTGCTTCCCCTCTCGCCTTTCTTCTTCATTTTACTCTTATTTACTTTTGGATGGATGAGGGCTGCTCTCCTTCCTAAGCCCTGTGTGTGTGTGTGTGTGTGTTTGTGTCCCCCCACCCCCACTCCCCCCACGTTGCTTTCCCCAGGCGCTTTCTTTAGGGTTGCGCTCCTTCCTTAGCCCTGTATGTGTTTTTTTCCCGTCCCCTCTGCCCTGCCACTTCCCCCACCTTGCTTCAAGTCTGATGTTTGAAAAAAATTGCTTAGTTGGTTTTAAGTGCTTCTAGAGAATTCTAGGAGAATGGTATCAGTGTTCATAAGCAGCATGCAGCATGAGTGCAACACACATGCACAGTTCTTGGACCTTCCCAGCTTTTGGTGAGCTAAAGTCTCTTTCTCCCTTTTTAAAAGGTTTGTTTGTACAATTCAATTTCTTAACACACGTTTGCCCTTTTGAAGAAAGATTGTTTCATGAGGGACATGCAGTGACCATTTCTGTGATTATGACTCCACTTTTTGCAGCAAATACCATCATGGATGTAGTTGGCATGAATCTCCAGGATACTATTGAAAACTATCTTAGAGATGTAAATGGCTTGATATTGTGAAATATTGGAGGGGGGGCCCCACATATCGCTTCAGTCAGAGTTGGCAGTCCTATATAGGTGTTTCTATTCGAACCCACAACCTTTTGCTCCCTAGGCAAGTTACTTCCCTGCTGTGCCATTAGGTGTGGCTTGTATTCCTTGTAAATCTAGGAGTAGGCAGTTGTGGGGTGTGTGTGTGTGTGTGTGTGTGTGTGTGTGTGTAGGATCTTGATTATGGAAGTTGGCTGAGTGTCAGGATGGGACAGGTGTCTTGTGTGTGTGCTGCAGTAGTATTTAGGAACATAGGAAGCTGCCATATACTGAGTCAGACCATTGGTCTATCTAGCTCAGTATTGTCTACCCAGTCTGGCAGCGGCTTCTCCAAGGTTGCAGGCAGGAGTCTCTTGCAGCCCTATCTTGGAGATGCTGCCATGGAGGGAACTTGGGACCTAGATGCTCTTCCCAGAGTGGCTCCATCTCCTGAGGGGAATATCTTCCAGTGCTCACACTTCTAGTCTCCCATTCAAATGCAAACCAGGGTGGACCCTGCTTAGCTAAGGGGCGGCGGCAGGGCACGCATGGCAGGGGGGGCGCAATTTCAGTGCTTGCCCCGGGCGCCGTTTTCCCTAGTTACGCCTCTGCTTGAAAGGTTCAGCCCTAGAACTTGTTTTCAGTCTCTTAAATGTAAAGTGTGCCATCAAGTCAATTTTGACTCCTGGAGCCCACAGAGCCCTGTGGTTTTCTTTGGTAGAGTACAGGAGGGGTTTACCATTGCCTCCTCCTGCACAGTATGAGAGAATGCCTTTCAGCATCTTCCTATATTGCTGCTGCCCAATATAGTACCAGTAGGGATTCGAACCAGCAACCTTCTGCGTGTTAGTCAAGCATTTTCCCACTGCTCCACTTAAGGTGACATTTTCAGTCTCTTAGGTCAGGCCTTTTCAATGTAATTGATCAAAGTTCTCTGTGTTTTATTTTGTGTGTGTCCTTGATTAAAAAGAGAAAGAGACTAGGCTTAAATATGCCTGACCTCTGCCTGCATGATTTCTTAAGGACAATACTTTTACAACACAACATTCTTGTTTCTGATAGCTTCCTTAGACAGACCCATGGCCTGAAACTCTTTGTAGTTTCCACTATCTATGTGAAGCCAGTATCAGTGGTCAGGTTTCAACAGAGTTTACAAGCAAGCAAAGCTTACACAGGGGGTTAAATTTCTGAGTCCTCAGCATTATGGCGAGCCCCTGGTGGCGCAGTGGTAAAACTGCTGCCCTGTAACCAGAAGGTTACAAGTTCGATCCTGACCAGGGGCTCAAGGTTGACTCAGCCTTCCATCCTTCTGAGGTCGGTAAAATGAGTACCCAGAAATGTTGGGGGCAATATGCTAAATCATTGTAAACCGCTTAGAGAGCTCTGGCTATAGAGCAGTATATAAATGTAAGTGCTATTGCTATTGCTAAGTGCTATTATCTCTTGGCTAAATATAACTAATGTTAGTGCTTTAATTTTCAACAACCTGGAGCCCAGCATCCCTCTGCTGCCCTGGATGCTTTATTCGTGAATGAAACCAGGAATCCACCACTGTACTACAGAAAAATCTACCTTCTCTTTTTACCCAGTCTGATAAGAACCCTGTTGTTTTTCATTGGATTTGGACAAGGCAAAAGCAACCATGACATTGTGAAGTCATTACCCCCTTGAACAAACAGGGCTGCTGTCTGACTCCAAAACGTTAGCTGGTTGTCAATATAAAAGCACTCCCAGCAATAATCCTACATGGTATAATAACCTCTCCTAGCATACTCTTTCACTTTCCCCTGTATTATGTCTTGCTGAAATGACAACTCCAAAAAAGCAGCTGCGCTGGTGGTAAAAGCAAGGATCTTGATTAATGGTGACGATTGTCAGGAACCAAGAAATCCTGAACCACCACCACGATTGCCTTTTTAAGGCATGGAGCCGGAGCCTGACTCTTGAAATTATGTCCCAAAGGAGTGCAGCAGAGACTGTGTCTGACTGCTGAATGTGCAAGTGTGCTGCCTCTGGAATGGAATTCTTGCCTCCAGGAGAAACACGGAAGTCAATGGGGTTGTGTCACTGACTGTATCGGAGAGGAGACTTCAAGGCTAATAATTCTCGGTATGTTTCACACTGAGAATTCTGCCATGAAAGCAGCACAAGTCAAAAGGCAGTGCACCTGGAGAAGGAACAAAACCAGCATGCAAGGACTGGCCAATTTGATCTCTAGGAGGCTGATTTCCTATCAGAAGTGATGATTACTTGAACCACGTTTTAAGGAGGAAACGTTAACAGGTGGTGACTGAAGCTGCATCCTCCTGCTGCTTCAAAAGTGTTTTTATGTTGAACTATATTTTCACATGATTATAATATGTATTAAAGCAGCAGTTGGAGGCTGCCCCCCGTCCCGAGATCAGCCTATTATATCACTGAGCTATTCCTTGTGTGTATTGCTGCAGCATCTTGCCTGCACAGTAAACTTGATATATCTTTTTAATATCTTATTTTAAGTTAAGTTAGCTTAATAACTTATTTTGCTGTTTTAGTGTGTGCTTTTATTATCTGTGTTTAACATATTTGATATGTTTAACATAGTTGCTTTGTTGTGTTTTTTGTTAAAGGTAAAGGCAAAGTGTGCTGTCGAGTGAGTTTCAACTCTTGGTGACCACAGAGCCCTGTGGTTTTTCTTTGGTAGAATACCAGCATCTTCCTATATCTCTGCTGCCCGATAAAGGTGTTTCCCATAGTCTGGGAAACATACCAGTGGGGATTTGAACCGGCAACCCCTTGCTTGATAATCAAGTCATTTCCCCATGTTAACTGCCCTGATAATTTTGACTGAATGATGGAATAAACATGAAATAATCAACAAGAGACCTCCATAGAAACTCTGTGGGTAACAATACAAGGGCCTGAAAGGAAATGTGCTACTAGGGACGTGCTAGTACCCTCCTGATCAAACCACTGACAGTGACCAGGAGTTGCAGAAGGAAAAATGGAAGGACAATGAACTGCACTCAAAAGAAGATTGGATGATAAAATTCTTGGAATATGCGGAGATGGCAAAACGTACATACTGATAAGAGATCAAAATTTGGAAGGTTTTAAAGAAGATTGGAAATCATCCTTACTGTACCTAAAGAACTATTTTCCTAATATCAATTTTTCAACAGGGTTTGAAATTTTGTAATATTAGCAGGTTGAGTAGACTAAAATCGAGTTTGGTAAGATAGGATATATGTTTTGAATTATTATAGCAAGGGTTAATTGTATAGTTAGTGATTCACGCTGATTGGTGAGCTGGAAGTCAATTTTTGTTTAATTAGATGTAATGAGATGTTTAAGACATTGTTAAAATCAATAAAAATTTAAAGCAAAAAAAAAAAAGGAGTTGCAGAAGGAAAGAGGCATCAAAGAGAGACAGAGCTGTAAAAATGGGTGACTTCAATTACCCACACATAGACTGGGTAAATTTGGATTCAAGTAATGACAAAGAGGTCACATTTCTAGACACGCTGAATGACTGTGCCCTAGAACAGTTGGTCATAGAACCCAGCAGAGAGAAGGCAACCTTAGACTTAATCCTGAGTGGTGTATAGGACCTGTTTCGAGATGTCAGTATAGAGGAACCTTTAGGGAGCAGTGACCATAGAGTGATCACATTCGACATACACGTGAGGAGAGAATCGCCAAGGAAATCTAACACAAACATTTTGAATTTCAGAATAGGAAACTTCTCTAAACCAAACTTCTAAAGTTTGGTTATAAGAAAACTGAAAGGGAAAATCAGGAGAGTCTCTTTGCTCCAGAATGCATGAAGTTTTTAAAAACCACAATACTAGAAGCCCAGTTACAGTGTATACCAAGAAGGAGGAAAAGTACCACCAAGTCCAGAAGGATGCCAGCATAGCTAACAAGTATAGTCAAAGAAGTAGTCTTTCCCCCCTGTATAGGGGAAGGCCTTCAGAAATTGGAAATTTTGTCCAATTGAACAGAAGGGAACACAAACTCTGGCAAAAGAAATGCAAGGAGACAATTAGGGAGGCAAAAAGACAGTTTGAAGAACATTCAGCTAAAAGCATCAAATTGAATAACAAAAAACTTCTTTAAATACATCAGAAGCAGGAAACCTGCCAGGGAGGTGGTTGGACTTTTAGATGATGAGGGAGTGAAAGGGATAATTAAGGAGGATATGGAGATTGAAGAGAAGCTAAACTAGTTCTTTGCATCAGTCTTCACGACAGAGGATACTAAGTGTATACCTATGCCTGAATTGAACTTCTCAGGGACAGAGGCTAAAGAACTGAGTCAGACAGAGGTGATGAGGAATGACATTCTAAACTGTCTGGAAAAATTAAAAAAAAATTACAGATTGCCAGGGCCAGATGGCATCCACCCAAGAATCCTTAAACAACTCAAATGTGAGATTGCAGACCTCCTTGCAAAAATATATAACTTATCCCTACAATCAGGCTCTGTACCAGAGCACTGGAAAGTAGCCAATGTAACAGCGAGATGTGGCTGTAGAAAAACTGAATCAAAATTATCCACAATTTGTGGTCGGTGCCATGGGCAGTCATGCCTTAATGCAAATCCACCAGATTTGTCAGAAGCAGGTGAAGATTATATTGAAAAGAATGACATAACCACACATTTTCAGTCAAATGAAACTAAAAACGAAGAAGGAAAGTCCAACATTGCCATTGACCTTCAACATTCTGATTCATTTGAAGGTGATGCCCTTAGCAAAGTTTTGAATTGGATACTCCCAGTATAAGCCAAGCTGTGAAGAAAACAAGATTTTTCTAAATGGCAACTTGTGGATTAGGTCTAATGGGAATACCACATTAAAAAAAAGTACTGGTATTCTATCTCTTGGGTGGTGTGAAAATGAATATGTAGGAGGCATGTTTCATGAACTGCATGTCCTTCATGCGTTCCTTGAGGCACGTAGCAAAAAAGAAAGGGGAAACCTCCTCTTGCAACTGACACTAAATTTTATGCTTCTTAATTATATTTAAGTTTTATTTTGAAGGAAAAGTTTATATGAGTGAGCTACAGCCAAAAGGGATGGCTCCGTTGCAATGAAGTAACATTCCACAGAAACCTTCACTTTATGGCAAAACCATTGGTTGAAATCTACACTGAACACCACATTTCTATAGCGAATTTGATGCTCTATGATTTTCATATTTAACATTTTCCCATTAGAGTAATGGTTTGTGAGATATATGTGAAAAACCATTGTTGGTGGCCATTTCCCCAAGATTCAAAATTCAAGTCATAATGATCAAAACTTTTAGTATGTTACAACAGTGTCCTCAACATCTGTACCAATTTGCAAAATTTTGGGTCCCCCAACCCCTGGACTACCAGCGATTATCACTCTTCAGCATAACGAAACGTGAATGGCAGAAGCCCGATGAACTTGATCAAGAGGGCTTTAAAATCCCATGGGAATTGGAGACAAAAGCTCATAATTAATACAAAAATAAAAATACTAAAGATAGAGATAAAGATGCTACAGGCAGAACTAGGGAGGTTTTGGGGGTGCTTACCAAATTCCATAACAAAATAGCAGTGAGGCATTGGAACAGAACAGGCAAAGCAATCCTGTCTTCCTTCAGACCGATCACCTTGTTCCTTCTATATGGATTCCAGAAAACAGAAACATACAAATATTGCAGATATAAGGCTTCTGTATTTCAAACCAATATAAATGTACTTTTAAAAATTTAATTGGAACAAATCAAAATTCTGGACAGCACCAGGAATGAAGTTACTGTTCTTTGTACAGTCCTGCACACAAAACTGTGCTGTAAGAAGATAAGACTAGGGAATTATGTAAAATTCTCTATGAGCAGCACAGCACTTGAAAGAGTAAATATTACTTCTTAACATAAAAGACTCACATTAATTCATTGCTGAGAAAATAAGCAATTGGGAAGTATAAAATATAAAGCTTCAAGCTGAATGAATTCACATGCGGTTGGTTCAGAAATGGTAGCAGAGGCAGAACCATCCACTTGCCTATCCAAGGAAACCGAGGATGAGAGAAACGCATTGGGCAGTATTTGCTCACGGTCAGATCTGACTGATTTGAATATTTAGGGCTGGAAAGCATTTCAAAACTTGCTTTTTAAAAGTTTATTTAAATATTTATATCCCATTTAACAAAAATGCCAAAGGTAGCCTTCATCTACTATTTTAAAGCAATCAGTTTATTTTAAAATATGAACAAGTTGTTCTAGTAAGAACTAATCAGCCTACTTTCCTTTCACTGTCATTTGCTGCTATCTTACTAATGTGAGCTAGTAAATGTGTTCATCAACTTTGGTAGTCCAGATATTGTTTCCTGTTTTTGAAGAAAGTTTTTTTAAAAACAGGATTACATTGGATAAGATTTTGCCCCTGAAGAAGGCTTCTGCCAAAAAGCATTGGGCTCAAATAAATAAGTTTACAGCACCGTGGGACTTTTGCCACTTCATGTGCAACTGTATTTGGTGCTTCTCATTTTTCTTCACCATCTTGGATTGGGGTGGATGACATCATCAAAAACTATGCCGTTGAGGTGTCCATATCTGTCCCTACAACTGTACCCGATTTGGTTCATATTGGATCAGGCGTTGTGAAGTTGATAGGGTGTGGTGGGGACACACAGACACACACACAGAATGCCAGGTGATCTCATAAGCCTACTGGAAAGTAGGCTAAAAATGGACTTGGGGCAGGGGGAGGAGCAGCAGATAAAAACAGGAAAAAGTAAATAGGGAGCAGATGCCACCCAACATACTGAATTCATTTGCCAGTCAGGTCAAGGGTCTGCTGAATCAGGAAGTACTTTAGTTGGTGCTGAAACACCAGTGGGGAGGGTGCTAATGGACTTTCCTCAGGTGCAGCCCAAGGTGTTGCAATGTCTGAGGCAAGGCAACAAAGGCTGCCTTGCCCCATGACCTTGCTGGGGCAGCTCCCTTTCAAAGCCAAGCTTTGCAAGCATTGGAAGCAGCGTGGAGGATAGAAGGTCGCCAGGAGCCTCCTCTGCTCTCTTCATGTTTCTTGCAAGCTTTGTGAGCAGTGCGAGTAGAGGTGCTTGTTGCAAGGGTCAGATCTGTCCAGTATTGCTGCTCTAATGGCAGCAAGGAGGGCATCTCCCCCCCCCCTTTGCTGGTGCCCCAGTTATTTGCCGCCTGAGGTGTCTGCCTCATCTTGCCTCATGAAAGGACTGCCGCTGCTCCCTATAATGCTTAGGGACAATTTACCACGTGATGTGATATAATCATGTTGGATGACTTCTTGCCCCTGCTCTGTAACTTTGGCTGCTGTTGGTAAGGGCAGGGGAAATTGAGAATGCAATGAAGAAATGTCACATGGTACACATACCTAAAAATTAGGGGTGAAGAACTTGTTAGAAGTGAGAATTCTAAAGCATTGCTCTTAGCACTGCAGTAACCTCTTCTGGACACTAGAGGCATGATGAAATATTAATAGTAGTGGTGTGCACTAAACAAATTTTGCGTTTCATTTTGAGCTCAAAACAAAACACAAAACCCTCAGCACGTTTTGTTGAAACACTGGAAACATTTTGAGTTCATTTTGGTGTTTTGAGTGTTTCGGCCATAGGGAACTGGCAGCATCACTACTCCCTCTGCTTGCCACTCTGCCTCACACCCTTCCGGACATCTTGTGGGGTTTTTAATTGAAGCCCTAACTCTGATGGGAGCAGGGAGAAGAAGTGCCTTTAAGGTGGGAATTTTTAAAAGCATTGTGGGGTCGGGGTGTCTATTTATGCTGTGTGTGCCATACACAGTGGCACCCCTGACCCTACAGTACTGTAGTGCACAAACCAATGTTTTTTTTAAAAAAAATCCTCCCAAATAAATAAACAGCCTTTATGGGGGAGGGGACTTTTTTTGGAGGGGAGTGAGCAACAATGGGGTAAGTCTAAGGTATTGGGGGAGGGGGGAGGGAAGGGAAAGGAAAGGGGATTACTGTGGCCTCTTCTAAATTAATCCCCCTGGCCTATTGTCCTAGTGCCTACCTAAAATCCCTTCCCCAAAGTTGGCCCTATGTACAGATTAAGAACTTAAGTTCTCTAATAACCTGATCAGTGACCAAGGGGGGCTTACCTTCTGGTGTCTCCTCTCAGTCGCTTCTGCTGGAGTCTGTCTAGGTGTTGCTTCCCAAGGCACTTGGGCTGAGACTCAACAGCTTGTGGGAAGGCCAGTGGGTACCAGTCAGGCACCCACCCACCACCCACCCAATTTTTTTAAAAGCTGGAAAAACACAAAAAAGGAACACCAGGGAAACAGAGAGAGCCTGGGTAGGCTGGGCACTAGACAGAAATCACAGCACACCAGCCTACCCCCACCCCCAAAAGAAGTCCAGTCGAGGCACACAGCAGTAGTAGTAACCCAGTTATTAAAGCCACTGGGAGCTGGTTACAAGAATAAGAAGAAATTCACACAAGAAAAAAATTTCAAAGCAGCACCCAGTTAAAACCACTGTGGCTGCTGGTACAATTTTAAAAAAAGAAAGAAAGAAAAAGCTGTTGTTGGCACTACAAATTAAAAGGAGCAGGGAAGAGAGGGAGGTAAGCCACAGGCACTCTCTGTCTGTCTGTCTCTCCCTCCACTGGACCAGCAGGCCCCAAGCAGGCCACCACTCTGCTTTCCTCTGCTGCAATCTCTGTCCTTCCTCTCCTATACCTTGCTTTTCAAGAGGCACTGGCTCACTGTAAGGGCTCTCTGCCACCTAGGCCCTTAAATACAATTGAAACTCCCTCCTTTGGCCTCACCTCTCCCTCCTGCCTCTCTCCAGCCAATGGGGGCACAGTTGCCCATGACAACACTTGATTTGGATCATAACAAGCCAACCACAAAGCAAGGAGATCTTAAGTCAATCAGAAGCCAGTGCTAGAAAACCAACCAGCAACGGAAAAACAGCCCTCCAAAATGGCACTCAAAACAAATTGAGTCAAAATGGGGCTCTTTTGTTTCAAGCTTGAAACAGGCCCTTTATTTCAAGGCTGTTTCGTTTCAAGCTTGGAGCACTAGAAACAGCTGTTTGAGCTTGAATAATTTTGAACTCAAATTGTTTTGCACATCCCTAGTTAATAGGTTTGTCTTGGTCAGTTAGATTCAGTTGTTGAAGACTAGTGCCTGCTTGAGTATCTTGCTCTCTCTTAGTATGTTATGTTTTAGTTCCTTAATAAATCTTTATTTGTTTTTGAACTCAACCTACTGTCTCTAGATAATATCTTGGGTTAAGCATCTTTACCACCAGGACATACTTTGCTGTGTGAGGACTTTAATGTTTTCCCTCAAACCCCTCAACAGAACTCACCACTTGGGTGTGGGTTTTGGCTAGGGGTGTGAATGATCTGTGGTTCGAGCACTGGTTCAGCAAGGGGAGAGGAGTGGGGAGTGGGTGCTTTAAGAAAGAGGAGAGAAGGTCCTTACCTGCTCTCCACTATCTCATGCAGTTTCCTGCTGGGGCAGTGCTTGGCCCAAGTACCCCTATGCAGCACCAGAATGCACATGGCATGTGCGGGCGCCATTTGTGTGCTGGTGCAGTGTGGGGGTATTTGGACTGAGCGCCTCCTGAACAGGAAGCTGCATGGGGCGGCGGAGATCAGGTAAGGACCTGCTCTCCTCTTTCTTAAAGCTTCCACTCCCCTCCTTGCACTGAACTGGTGCTTGAACCGCGGTTTGTGCATACCCCTAGTTTTGGCAACATTTCCATGGCAGGTGTAACACCTGCTTCCATTCTGCGTATCAGTTCCTGAGTATTCTTTATACATTGACCTGAATAGAAAGAACAGAAAGTACAATTTTAGCACAATCTTAGCTCATTTCAGGTGTATTTTCTCTCTCCCAGCAGTGAAGAACAGCACGTATAGCACCATTATACATACATCTGTGGTATATTCATATTTAGAATCCTGTGAGGTCACTCTGCCTCAAAAGGCTGAAAGAGTACAGGTGGGCAATTAAAATGATCAAGCACTTTTCTCAAAGGCCACAGAGCCTGGAGCTTCTTACTTTATGGGAGGGAAAGATGACTAAGAGCCAGGGGCTAGACGTTTATAAAATTATTAAAGATATGGAAAGAGATGATAAAAATGTTTCATCCTCTTTCTTCCTATTAGATTAGAACTTTGGGACACTGAACCCTTTTGACTGGAAGTACATTCAAGATTGCCAAAAGGAAAGATTCATTTCCCCCCACAATGCATGATTAACTTATAGGACCACTAGATGTGGTGATGGTCTCTAGCTGAGATGTCTTTATACAAGATTTAAAGAAAGACCCATACAATGAATATTAGCTATGAAAAGCGTATTAAAAACATCATTGGCCTCTTAGAACCAGATGCTGGGGACAAAACAACAGAGTGCCTATTGTTTTTATAGCCTGCTTGTGAGCTACCAGAAGCTACCAGTTGATGGACCTGATAGTCTTTGATCTTAGCCAGCAAGTGACATTTTATGTTCCTTTTTTAAAACCACTTTTACTGAGCATCACTGAGTTAAAAAAAAAAATCAAAGTACAGACCGATATATTTGTGGGCTTTAAACATTCCAAAATTGCTCACAGTTTGCTTTGGTTTTTTCTTTGTCCTTTCCTGAGATAAGCAGTTCATATTTTTGAATATAGGAAATGGGAATTAAGTCCCAGAACCCTCTGTCCTGCTTCCTCTTTTTGCTTATGATTTTGGGAAATATAGGCCACCTTTGCACATAATACCAAACCAGAGGCGAGCAAGCCAGAAGTTCAATTTCATGGTCAGCTGAATGCATGAAACTGTGGTTTTGTCACAAAAGTGACCTGAGATTTTTAAGCCGAAACCATAATCTGGACCTTCAGTTTGTAGTGAATTTCGCTGCTCCAACCTGAGGTTTGAAGGTGGCATCGTGTTGTCCAAATTCTGCCAGTGCTGTAACCTGGGCTTTGTGTTGTGCTGCTGTCAAAATGATAGAGAGGGTGGCTTGGACCAGCCCAGAAACGTGGCAGCTCTGTGCTTGTTGCGCTTCTCGCTGGCTATCTCTTGGAGCACTTGACTCACCCCCCTGCCCTGGTCTTCACATTCCTCCAGACATTGCCTGGCAACAGGGGTGCTGTTGCCGTGTCCCAAGCTTCACAGCATGTTGAATGGGATGAGAAGATAGGCACTTTGTGGAGAGGTCCACAAATCAAGTGATGAAAAGGTATTTGCACAAGCACATGCAGTCCCAGTGGCACCATGAACCAGGCAAACTGGTTGTTTCCCAACAAAGATAACACATGCCAGGGGAGTGATACCCAGAGTTTGGGTTGAAAGGCAGCCCCAGGAATTACTGAGTGCTCTATTTTTTGGTACAAATTAGTAGGAGAAGGGCGGCCCAGCCCCTTCTCCTTGGGTACCACTACCAGCATATACTTTACGGCATTACTAATGAGAAGAACCATCCTGGGGTATGTTGGGCTGGATCGCTAATCATGTGTGATGGTGCCTCTTATGTCAAGAATCGCTCTCTCGTGAAACTGGCAGGTCATAGAAACATGCACACATGTGGGCCAGAGAGCTTTTGCCACCCAGCCCAATTGCTAGAGCTACACATGCCCTAGCAATGGAAGAGTATCACACCAATACCTTTCCAGGTCAGGCAACTGGTGGACAGTTGGGTGAAAATGCTCACTCTGGTACATGCTCATCCCTCAGCACATAGGCATGTTGATTTTTGCTCAGTACAGCCACCATGCTTGCCAGGGATAAGGGCTTCCCTCACCTGTGATTCTCTGTGGCAGCTGATTTGTATATGCCACAACAGTGGTCCCAGCCTGGGAATTTTGAATGTGTACTAGAAGCCGTCCCCTATCTTGCCAGACTGATCCCACAGGGAAACAGCCAGACACATGGAGTGGTCCAGACTCCTTTGGAGTCTTTAGGGATTCCGTGTAGAGGGAAGGAGAGGAGTATGATTTCTATTTTTTAAACACATATTCCGGGAGCCCCACATCAGCAGGGGCCCCCATAGTTGGCTGGCCGAACTCATGAGCGTGCACTCCTCACAGAGCTCTGCTCTGGTCCTCTTCAGTGGACCGACCCTCTCATGAGAGGGCTAATCCCTGGCCAGAAAGCCGGCAAGGTGGCAGGAGTGTGCTTGGGTGTTCCTGCACTGCTTTGCCGAGGTCTGCCATCCTAACAGCATCCTTGGTCACAATGGACCAGACCCCAGGATCCTTAGCCCTCCCTCCTAGACACATTCCCTCCTAGGAAGTCATCCTTATCCCTTCCCGGAGTAACAGAAAAATAGTGCCCCTCTGCATCTCCCCAAACTTGCACCAGCTTGGCTCTTCTATGTGGGGTTTCCTTCTTGTGCAGCTTCTCCAAAGCTGCTGCAGGTGCTGCTGCTGCTACTACGACAACGACAAATATTTATATGCCGCTCTTCAACCAAAGTTCTCAAAGCGTTGAAATAGGAAAATACATAAATAAGATGGTTGCCTGTCATCAAAGGGCTCACTATCTAAAAAAGCTGTATATTCTTCCACCTCTTTCTCTTGTTTGCAGTGAGATCCTAATGATGAGTGCTCAGAAGTAAGGCCTATGTGGTCCCAAGAGACTTAATTCCTCAATAGTGTGTTTAGGATTAATTTGCTTTATGGACTTGTATTCTTCTTGCTCCTTCTAATTTATTTCAATCTGGCCTGTTATCTCACATACTGCACTGCTGATACATTAGCTTTAGTTACAGCTCCCTGAACACTGAGCCTTATGCCAGCTGCCTCCTTCCAAATGCACAACCCAGCCAGTGTCACTGTTAAAAGGTTGGAAAACCCAATAAAAACGAGAGGGGGTATACACAAGGCAATGGCGAATCAAATACTGAAACAATATCACCTCGATGTATTAAAAGAAGTGAAAATGTTATTTGCCCTGAGCTATTGTTCAAATATAGTAAACAAAGGGGGAGAAATGCAACCAACAATCTAGTACCATCTAGTGGTTAACAAAGAAGGAAAGGAAAATGACATTTCTATTAAAAAGGAACTCTTAGGAGAGAAAGCTCCAGCAATTGGCAGCTGTAATGTTAGGCCACTGACCAAAGACTGAGGAAGTAATATCATTGTCAGTATTATCAATATGAGCAAGGCTTGCTGGGACATAACCCGTAGAGGAGAGGATAGGGTGCCAATCCCTACGTACCATGGGAGACTGAACGGAAGTCCTATTGAAATTCAGTAGTTCTTTAGAGGAGCTAAAGAAACTTAGAGGCTATTCACACGATTGCAGAAAATTGGGCTAGCCGCCACTAGCCCAATTTTCTGCAATCGTGTGAACCACCGGGCTCAGCTACGAGCCCGGTGGTTCTAGAGCGGGTAACCCGCTCAAGTACCCCTCCCCTAAAACCGAGTTTGCGGAGCGAGCACTCTGCAAACCCGTTTTTTAAATTGTGAGTAGCCGCGGCACGGCTCCGCGGCACCGCTACTCATGAGGATACCCCCAGAGGGGAGGCAAAAAGCCGCCTCCCAGCTCCGGGGGTCTTGCCAGCATGCCCTGCGTGCTTGTGCAGGGCATGCTGGAGCTTCCGGGGGCCGATTGGCCCCCGCTCCCCCCAGCCCCTTCCGGCTCCGTCATGGAGCCGGCAATCATGTGGGCGGCTGATTTGGCCACCCAGGGCTCCCGCTCTGATCGTCTGCGGGGAGAGTGGGCTTAGACCGCTCTCCCTGCTCAGCTCATCAAACCGGGTCTCACTGATCGTGAGACCCAGCTCTTAGTCTGGATGTCAGTCTCTGAATGATGGCTGGTGATCTTTATGGGATGCTGGCTGGATGAGAAGTGGCCCCTCAAGGACTTCAGTTTGGGGCTGGCCCCTCTCCAGACAAGCTGCTCCCAGTGGGAGACAACATCTGCTTCAACCCACATGAAGCTTGGGAAGGAGATATCATGTTCCCCATGCTGAAAACATTTGCCATTCCTGGATTTAAAAAAACCTGTACGCCAGCATAGCGTAGTGGTTAGATTGTTGGAATAGGAGCGGGAAGACCTGAGTTCGAATCCCCATTCAACCATGAAACTCACTGGGTGACTCTGGGCCGGTCATGTATCTCTCAGCCTAACCTACCTCACAGGGTTGTTGTGAAGATAAACATAGCCATGTACATTGCTCTGAGCTCCTCAGAGGAACAGCGGGATAGAAATATTAAATAAATAAATAAATAAATGATCTCACAGATCTTAAAAACAACAACAAAGACATAACGATAGAACCTATGTTTAGAGCTTAGGCCACATTTCCCTGACACCTCTAATCTAATTTGCGACTTTCCTCCTCAAATCCCCTGGAACCTCGGATTAACATTCTGGCATAATTTACCTAAAATCATCCCTTTTATGCCAACTGCTGCTTACATCATACTTATTCAAGTAAGTTTAATTAACAAAGTTCCAAAAAACAGCAGGCTTTACATTTCCCTCCCACATAACATCAAACTAGCCCTGTACCCACCATACTCTTATGATGGTTTAACAAACTGTGGGACAGTTAAGATAATTGCTCCACCCACAATGGCCCATTGCATGAAGAGGAATGTGGACATGCCACTACCCCCTGCTTCCGCATAGTCATGTGAGGGCAGAAAATTGAAACTAGCCCTGATCACGTGGTTGATATACTACCGTAATGAAGTGTACCAACCATGTGATTAGGGACAGTTTGGAGGTTTCACTGTCCCATGACTATCTTCACTGTTCTTTTTGTGTGATGGGCTGCTACAGGTGGAGTGTATCGTCCAGATCAATCCATTGTGATGTGCGACAAAATATTATTTGCCATAATCCACTATAAACCACGCCTGCATAATGCCCATAGAAATGAATAAGAGTTCAATTCAGCATGAATGCTGGCCTCTCCTTTTTTCCATTTGGCTTGCACACAGGGACAGTTTCCAAGAAGATTTTATTTGTGTCTATTATCTTATTTCCCCCCCACCCCGCCCTCTAGATATTATTCTGCAAATTCTGTCTCTGGAGACTGTATAAAATAAAAAATCAGATATCAATATTCCTGTGTGGAGGAGATGTTACAATTTATTTCACACCTTTTGTATTATTCTGAGTAAACAGGTATCCACCACATCTATTTGTGATCATATTTAATGGACATGTGATGGCCCTGAAGAATGGAAGTTACAAAGTTATACTTCCAGCTTTACTGCAGTTAAAGGGAAAGACAAGCCCTATTCACACATTATGTTCAATGCATATAATATCTGTGTACAAAATACATACAGATCTGTGTACAGTGTACATACAGATCTATATGCATGGACAGTTATTCTCACAATATGTTCAACTCATGTACACTACTACACTTTCGATCTACCTGCATTTGAATGGCTCGAACTGAAGTTTACTTTTAAAATGAACACATATACACTCACACAAACCCTATTCAGACATTGAGGCTTTTCTCACGCATAGCCTAACCCTGGCTAGAGACACTCAGCCTGGGTTAAGCTGCACATGAGAAGCCCCGGGATCATGTCTGATCCTGGCAGGGCAGCGCTGCCTAGCCCCGCTGTTTACCCTGGCTGTTAGCTGAGGTTAAGGGAGTGAGCGCTCCCTTAGCCTGGGCTAACTGCTCGTGTGTTCACTGGGGCTATGTTTAGCCCCAGTGGACACAGAGATGGGCACCTAGAGCGCCCGTCTCTTGGGGGAATCACAGAGTTCCAACAACAACGTTAGATCACATTTGAATCCAACTTTTTGGAACTCATTCATGGAGTTCCAACAAGTTCTAGCCCCGGATCCCTCCTCCCCACACTGTCCTTCATGGAGCAGGGCTCTAATTTGAAAGCATGTTTTGTGCTCCCAACAAGAAAACTTGGTCATCTGTGGGGAAGGTAAGTTTATCAAGTCTCCCCCACTCACTTGCCCCTCACCCCCCCCGCCCAGTCATGAGAATGACCTCATTGAGTGTACAAATGTCTGTACACTTGTACATGTGATTGTGTGAATAGCTGTACCTGCATTCTTGTTAAAAGTGAATCTGGGTACAGGTCCCTCAAATGCATGGTACATATAGGAAGTGTATGGCTATATCTGTGTTCAACATAACATGTGAATAACTTTACCTGTGTACAGATCTGTTCTTGTGTACACTGTACATTGTATGAGGGTTTAACGTAATGTGTAAATAGAGCTACAAAACTATGTACATGTAACACTTATTTGCAAGTTCAAAGTAATGTCTCAATAGGGCCTTAGTCACAGATAAATCTGTTAAAAGTTATTTGTGTTTTTTTCCTGATCGCCCTTAGCAGTGCCATCTTAAGAATGTTCTCTGCTAACTAGGCAAAGAGGCACCTTTCGAAGTGGTGATTCTCCTATATTTGGTAGAGCACAATCAGTCCTATTCTTTCTCAGCACAGCATCCCTACAGTGGAGAGGAAGCCATATCTTTAAAATTCTTTGTAAACCGCTTTGAGAACTTTATCATTGAAAAGCAGTATATAAATAATAATAATAGTATGAAAACAGTCTTGCTGAATCATGGGTCTAGTCCAGCATCCGGTTTCCAACAGCTGCTAACCAGATGGCAAACCCACAAGCAGGACGTGAAGGACCAGCCTTCCCCTGTTACTTGTCACCATCCTCAGCAATTACTAGGGTAGGAGGCAGTGAATGGGGAAGGAGGAAAACTCCTCAAACTTAGCTGCTGTTTACCACATGATCATGGAAGAAGCCCCCACCCTTGTTTTCCCCTTACAAATGATCAAATATAGGGAGTGTGCACAGCTCCGGAATAAGGGTAGGAGGTGTCTCCTACTCTAGTAATCTTTATGTGAACTGCCCTAGAGATTGATTGCCTATCATGGTTGGCAGCCATTGGAAGACCTCTTCTCCATGAATAATGTCTCCAAATATTTTGAAGCAATAAAATGTCCCTTTAATGAAAGAATGCACACTGAATATCAGAGAATAGAACATCATATTGTTTTCAGTAGAGAACACTGTGTCGTTTCTTCACCTCCACAATTAAATCTGCTCTAACTCTGCTTTTGTTTGCATAGCAAAATGAGCACATCCAAGTTTCCTGGATTGCTTCTTTGTTTGAACCAGTCAAATCAAAATATTCTTCATGGGAGGTTGACTTGGTATTTGGGATGCTGATCTAAAATGTTTTCATTTCGCTGACTCCCTCAGGGAACTTCTGCCCTAGCTAATAATCTTTTCTTAGCTTGGATTTCCAGGCCTTCAAAGCTTATTAGAACAGACAAATCTCTGTTTATATAAGATTCTAAAGGAATCTCTGTTTTTCACCCTCTGGTGTAACACAGCTGAAATAGGGAGTCCAGATCCTCAGAGCACTCAGCCAGAAGGGGCATGATTGAAATGAAGGTGCTTTAAGCTGGCGGAACATCATGAGGATTGTAGCCTGCACTACTTTTATATCTACAAATGTTAACCCAAATGACATTTCCATCCCAAGAAAATGTCTGACTACCTTTTTGTAAAGGTGCGTATTTACAGATACAGAAAGAACCTTTAGGGAAAGTTTCTGAAGATTGTGTAGTCTTCCTTGCTTGATTGCTTTCTCCTCTCTTGTAGATATCCACAAAAGGCCAACAGATCCTCCAACCCCTCCTCTTTCTGAAAATGTTCCTGTGGGGCATTCCTATGTCATGAAAGTCCCCTCATCCATGAAATACACAACCAGCGCTCAATTGAAATATGATGAGGTTCGAAAATAAGAAAGCATCTAATGGCACCTTAAAGATAAACAAAGTTATTCTAGTATAAGCTTTCACTCCTGCAATTTTTACCATTTGAGATGGTAAAATTTTACAATTTTGTAAGTTTTTCTCCTTCTCCATACCTTTCTGTCTGTGTGTCTGTATATACAAACGTACGCATACACTTGCCAATTGCCAGTTGGGGATACACACTTCATACATATGATGGAGTGGACTGAGGTCCACAGCAGCTTATGCATCAATGTGTTAGTCTTTAAGATACTGCTAAGACTCTTTGATGTTTTTGCTACAACAAATTTACATGGCTATTCCTCTGGATGCCGCATAAAATTCAAGTCAACATATCAGTGTTCTGCAAAACTACCTAGACACCCACATTACCAAACTCGACTGGGCTCCAAGAGTTGGCCAGGCTGACCCCAGTACATGGAGAACTCCAGACTACACATGGAAGGTGCCAGGAGCAGTGGCATGGATGAGAAACCCATGCTGTTGTTGCCTTCGTCCTCCTCCCCTTCGTCCAATGGGCTGTCTCCTAGAGTCACTTGCAGTGATGCAGGGGCCCCTCTCAGTAAGCCCACTGACTGATGCGAAGGGGAGAAAGGAGGAGGAGTCACTACTGTGACATCCCCTAGCAGTGGCACCTCTTTCTTCTCACCATCCACCCTCTCCATCACCAAATGGGAAAGATCTGCAGCTGCAGTGACATGGAAGAGGAGCTGCCACTGCATCCCCTTCTCAAGGGAAGGAGACGAGGAGGGAGGGAGCCTGCCTGCCTGCCTGCCTACCTTCCCACATGGAGGAACAAGCCTACCTGAAGAATGGAGGAGAATCCACCCACCCACTGAAGGAGGAAACAACCTGAGGTGGGAAAAGAGCCACCGCTGAAGCCTGGTTCTTCACCAGAGCCCAAGCCACCACCGCCAATGCCCACCTGTCGACCAAAGTACATCCCCTCATGGGCACCCCAGGACTCATGTGCTCAAGCCCCACCAACCTGGAGCAGCCCTGTTGCCAGCCCTGGAAACCATGCTTGAATAGTGGTATATCAGGAGACACTGTAGTGGCCTCAAATGTGTCATAGAAACGGTGGCTTAGAAACTCTCTCACTAGAGGTGCAGTGTCTCTGCAATGGGCTTAGTAGGTTTAGGCATTTCCTCCTCAGATTTAGTGTTGAAGCCTGAACCCCTTATTTCTCTCTCTCATGACACCCCACATTGTCTCCATGAGTTGGCTCCCAGAGGTTACATTTAGAATGTTGGTTTAAAAAAAAAATTCCTTTTTTTCTTTTTTGCTAAATAGCAGCTGATGCTCTGAATCAGGACTTTGACACTTTGAAGGAAGGCTTTAACCCTTTGTCTTCATCATGGTCAGGACTGGCTGTCCACTGCTGTTATTTGCCCCAGGCAGGTGTCAATGGGAGCTTTCCTCTCAGAGCAAATGGCATCTGGAGGGTCCTTGAATCCAGATTGAGAGACACCATGGGGTGCCAGGGGTGCAGATGGAGGAAAAGCTTGACGAACAATTCCTATTGATTGATTGATTGATTGATTGCAGATGTAGATTATAGTAGTGATTGGGGGGGATATAGATTATTAGGTTTGGTGGGGGAGTTCATTAAAAGTACCTCTGATTACCAGTTGCTGGGGAGTAACAGCAGGAGAGAGGGCATGCCTTCAACTCCTGCTGTAGGCTTCCAGTGGCATCTGGTGGCCCACTGTGTGAAACAGGATGCTAGACTAAATGGGCCTTGGGCCTGATCCAGCAGGGCTGTTCTTATGTTCTTAAAGGTGTGTGTGTGGGGCGTCATCAAATGTATAGGTGGAGATCTACACCCCTGGCAGGGGCAAAGCTTCCTTTTTTCTAGTGGTTCTAATGGCCAAGTTCAGATGTACAAGTTAACAGGAGTTAAGCATGGCGGAGGTTTCAGTTCATAACTCCAAATCGTGTCACAGACGTTCACCAAACCATGGCCAGCGAAACTCCAGTTGAAGGAGAGAGGAGACCCTCCCTGCTGCCCGGCCACCAAGGCACATCCCCGCTGTCTCTATGATTGGAGTTTGGAATAGGCACGAAACTGCAGTTATAGCTGAGTCAGCATTCATGCATAACACTTTGGCAGCAAAGACTCAGTTGTCAGTGGTACAACTTAGAGATAACTGAAGGTTCCAAGTGGAGTGTGGCAAGGCAAACCAGAGTTAGCTTTTGTCCCATAACCATGGTTTTGCATGTTCGGGCGTACTGCAGTTACAACCTCAGCCAGCTATAACTGTGGTTATCCTTTATGTCTGAACTCAGCCAGAATGGAGTAAGTCCTGGAGCTGCTGTTTAGCAAAATAAAATATATCCAAATCCCCAAGGGTCAATCAATTGCTTAAAGTGCCTAGTTTGGCCTTGAGAAAGCTCCAAGATAACCTTCTTGTAAGTTACTTTTCAGTTAGACAGAGAATGATAAAATAATATATATTTCCACTCACTGAGTGCAATGAAGGCTCTAGGATATTTCTTTCAAGTCTCTTAAAACTATTGCCTGTACACACTCTAAGACAAATAACTATCTGTGTGAATAAGAAAATCTTCTATGAACCAACACTACATGCTACATATTTACTCAAGTAGACCTTTGCTAGTCAGATGTGAAAAGGTTTGTTTCATTCATGAAAGGAGAAAACCAAACATTACTGATGATGGTGTGAATTGAAATAAAAGTTCATGTTATATGACCAAATAATAGGTGAACTAAGAAAGGAGAGCAATAAATGAGTAAAAACTGTAACAACACTAATGCATCCCATGTCACAGGAAATTGCATTGGTCAGCATTGCTAAGCACACTTTGTATGAGAAAGCTGTAGCAGTAGCAGAGGAGAGCTGGTCTTGTGCTAACAAGCATGACTTGTCCCCATAGCTAAGCAGGGTCTGCCCTGGTTGCATCTGAATGGGAGACTTGATGTGTGAGCACTGTAAGATATTCCCCTCAGGGGATGAAGCCACTCTGGGAAGAGCAGAAGGTTTCAAGTTCCCTCCCTGGCCTCTTCAAGATAGGGCTGGGAGAGATTCCTGCCTGCAACCTTGGAGAAGCCGCTCCCTGTCTGTGAAGACAATACTGAGCTAGATGGACTAATGGTCTGACTCAGTATATGGCAGCTTCCTATGTTCCTATGTTCCTACTCTGATTCATTGCATGTTTCCATTTGGGCTGCTGACCTAAGTATGCATGGAAGTAAGCCCATTAGAATGAATGGGAATGCCAAAACTGTGTATAGGATTGAGGTATCAGAGTTCTTAGTTCTTTGGATTTACTTGTATAAAATGGGTGTTGCAAGATGGTGGGGGTGGGGTGGGGGGAAAGAGAACTAAAACAAATGCAAAACATAGTAAAATCATATTAGACCAGTTTACAGATGTCCATCCTGATGAATGTTCTGAAAGAAACCATGGCACCAGTCTTAAATATATGATATTTAGTATAGACTGCATGGAATGTTCTTCCATCACTAGTAATTACTCACATATGAGATTAGGAGAAAATGGCTGGCATCCTGACTAAGAAAGCACCAGTGGAATGGGCAGTGGCGTAGCCAGCAGAATGGCAGCCTGTGTCCCACCTGCTGGTGGATCCCGCTCGTGACGTCTGTGTGCATGACATTCATGTGTGTGATGTCACTCACAAGGGGGACATGGACTGATCACCCACGTACAATCGAGGCAGGGCCTGATAGCTGGAGGGCCCACTCCAGCCCTCCCGATCGCATTTCCAGCCAGCATTTGCTGGAAACGCCGGAGGGAGAGAAAAGGAAATAAATGGAGGGAGAGAAAGGGAAATAAATGCAGCCAGCCAGCAAATGCTGGCTGGAAATGAGCTTAGGAGAGCTCGAACGGGCATGCACAAAGTGGACCTGGCCTGGCTCTGGAGAGCTGTGAGAGCTCCCCCGAACTCATTTCCAGGAAGTCTTTGCTGGTTGGCTGCATTTATTTCCCTTTATCTCCCCCCAGCGAAGGAGAGGAAGGGAAATAAATGCATCCAGCCAACAAATGCTGGCTGGAAATGCGATCGGGAGGGGTGGGGAGGACTTTCTGGCTATCGGGCCACACTGACTTTGCATGTTACATCATGTGCAAAGAGGACACCAGTGGCCCTTTTCATTAGCGACCCAGGTTCTTTGAACCCTACTGTGCAATGGTGGCTCCACCCCAGGAATGGGACAAGCACCAGGGCTTCCAAAAAGTTCAACAGACTCAGCTTCACCGCTGGCTCAATGGTGGGGGCAAATTTAAACAACCATCCCTTTTCCAAGAAGTGCTTTGTGCCACCCAAAAATATGCCCCTGAGGGTTGCACAACCCCCAGGGAACATTTTTGGATGACACAGAGGGCTTCTGGGGGAAGGAGATGTTGCTGAAAGCCCCTCACCCCAACACACACACTAGTACCAGTACAGTGTTAGTCTGGAATGCTTCAAAAGCACTGATGCTGCACCAGAGCTTTGTAAGGATGTCAGCCACTGTCTCCAAGGAAGAGGTTTACAGGCAGATGTATGGCTCATCACCTCTCTTTAAGAAGCCACTAAAATAGCAATAGCACTAACATTTATATACCGCTCTATAGCCGGAGCTCTCTAAGCGGTTTACAATGATTTAGCATATTGCCCCCAACATTCTGGGTACTCATTTTACCGACCTCGGAAGGATGGAAGGCTGAAAGCCACAGGAACATAAGAAGCTGCCATATATTGAGTCAGACCATTGGTCTCAGTATTGTCTTCACAGACCGGCAGTGGCTCCTCCAAGGTTGCAGGCAGGAATCTCTCTCAGCCCTATATTGGAGATGCCAGGGAGGGAACTTTGGTCCTTCTGATCTTTCCAGAGCGGCTCCATCCCCTGAGGGGATATCTTACAGTGCTCACATTTCTAGTCTCCCATTCATATGCAACCAGGGCAGACCCTGCTTAGCTAAGGGGACAAGTCATGCTTGCTATCACAAGACCAGCTCTCCGCACCAAACTACATGTGCTTTGCAACTGTGTGCTAGTTTTTAAAAACACTAAACAGTTGCTGTGAGGAGCCAAATCTTGATCAGAATGGTGGCAAATGTGAGCAGGCTGTAGCGCTCTCCCTGCAAGGGAGAGAGGGAGCACACAGGGCTCCCCCCACAACAGCCAACAGAGGCTACTCCTGGTTCGGTTCTGAGATCATGGACAGTCGGGAGTGGAGGAGGGGAAGAGACGCCACACAGCTGTAGTTTCATAAATTTTATTACGGCAAATGGTTACATCTAAGCAATCAATCAAGAAAGCAAATCAATCAATTGGTTTTTCCCAGTGTAGTGTAATGTTTTCAGTAGCAGCTAAAATCATTTTCACTTACTAGCAATGAATTCTCTGTGTGTGTGATCTTGCAGCTGTTCTTTAGCTAAGACATAACAATTTACAGTTTCCGTTTAAGCGGAGAGAAGGAGAAGCTGGAAGGGGGGCATGGATGGGCAAAGAGAAGCGGGGAGGGAGGGAGATGCCCATTCTGGCATCAAATGGACAGTAATGAGGTGGTGGTAGGAGGAGAAGGGGAGAGGGCGAGTTGGATACAAACGTGTGTGCTAAGTCACAGGAAGGCTGACAGGCAGTACCAGGGAGGGGACAGAGTCTTCTGTGGAAAGCAAAGAGAAGCTGGATGGGGAGCTGGCTGTAGTGTGTGAGCTATGTCACTGAAAAGTTGACAGGCATAGGCTGAGGAAGAGACAGATACTTTTCTGGGAAGCAGAGGGAAGAGAGAGAGGGATCCATAGGACTCGAGGCGGGGGCGGGGGGAGATGGGCAGAGATGTTAGTTTAGAAGATGCTGGGCCACAGGCAGTGTGTGTAAATCCTATTTACCAGATCCTGCAGGCCAACGTCCGGCTGTGAGACTCAAAGAGCTTGAGTGCACAGAGAGTCCAGGAGGCATGGCAGAAATGGAAGTCCCTCCGATCTTAGAGGCCACAGCAACTTCAGCAGCCTTCCTTGTTAAGCACAGGTTGCCTTCACAGGATAGGGGCTATGTGCTACTCCTCACATGGAGTGAAAGCTTGACTTCCCTTGTTCTCCCTTATCAGGTGCTTGCAGGTGGGTTGAGTGGAGAGACCCCCCTCTCCTTCCATGTCTCCTCCTGTGTGTGACCTTTTATACCTTTTTCCAGGCCTGTTATCCATATGTCATATTAGAACAGTCATATCATTTCTTTCTGTGTCTCCAGTCAGATAACAACTTCTGCTCCCCCAAAACTCTCTTGCCATATTTGGTCAAGGAGCCTGCCATTTTGGGGGTCGTATCTGGCACTTGTTTACTGAATCAGATGGAGCTGTTTCCCTTTCTGATGTTCTCAAAACATCCCTGTCTCTGCTCAGATTGACAGGTTTGTGGTCAGCCTAGAGCAGACTTAAGGTGCCTTTTTGGTCCCCAAGAAAGTGTTAGAAGATAAGATGCGCAAAGTTTCAGCAATTAATTGTGTGCATATAATGTACCCCTAAATTATGTAGGTACTGATATCTATGTGTTACTTCCTAAGGCCTTCTAAATATGATTACCATTAACATTTGCAAATTTCAGATTGGGTCTCATGATTACCCTTGGCATAGCACAATGCATAAACATAAGAACAGCCCTGCTGGATAAGGCCCAAGGCCCATATAGTCCAGCATCCTGTTTCACACAGTGGCCCACCGGATGCTGCTGGAAGCCACAGGCAGGAGTTGAGGGCATGCCCTCTCTCCTGCTGTTACTCCCCTGCAACTGGTACTCAGAGGCATCCTGCCTTTGAGGCTGGAGGTGGCCTATAGCCCTCCGACTAGTAGCAGTTGATAGACCTCTCCTCCATCAAGTTATCCAAGCCCTCAAACAGGTTTCAGAGCGGGGAGGGGCAAGTTTTCCCCCCTCTTGTCAAGCCTTGAATATAGAACACACAATTCCATTCAGTTACTTTGGCTCAGGAGAGCCAAAGTTCACACCAGTTTCTTGCAAAATGATGATCCCAGGTACAGGCCTAAGCTTGGCCCTTTGGGCTCTCAGTGCTGGTCCCAATTCAACCAGGGTGTTCACCACACGCAGCGGAAGAACGTTTTAACCCTTTGGTCCTCCCTTTGGCCCATCCGGATTCAGGCATTTCATGGTTAGTATTTGCCCCTGGAGAAATTGCCCTTAATGCCAATGGGCTGGGTGTGGTTATTGAATAAAATGATTGGGAACTACACTCTGTACATATCTAATTACCTTGCTTTTTAATGTCCCAGGGTTTATCACAGCCATTTTAAGCAAGTCCCAAGACTTAAGTCCTGGATCAAATTAAGCCTCAGGTTTGTTTGTTTATTACATTTTATATCCCGCTCTTCCTCCAAGGAGCCCAGAGCGGTGTACTACATACTTGAGTTTCTGATCACAACAACCCTGTGAAGTAGGTGAGGCTGAGAGAGAAGTGACTGGCCCAGAGTCACCCAGCAAGTATCATGGCTGAGTGGGGATTTGAACTCGGGTCTCCCCAGCCCTAGTCCAGCACTCTAACCACTATACCATGCTGACTTAGGTTTAGAATACATGTGGCTGATAAGAAGAGCTGCTAAAATATATTGCTGGCTGATAGATCATGTTTACATTTGGGGGGCCTCTGACATTATTTATGAGACAGATCTAATGGTTAGATACTCTACACATTACCAGGCAGGGCCAGCTCCAGTGTTTTTGGTGCCCTAGACCAAGTATGACTTTGGCAGATTCCCATTCTATTATAATCCTATCATGTACAGTGGAAAATACAATTTTAACTGAATGTGGTGTTTGCCAAAGTTATACTTGGCCGGGAGGTGGTAACAAAGCAGATTATACCTTTAAGATTTTGTAAAACATCCCACTGCTATCCACCCCCCCATGACCCAGTGCACCACGGTCCTGCTCCATGCGATCTGACCCCACAGCACACCCCTCAAATGGTCGCCAAACATATGCACCGGTCAGCTCGATGTGGAGCAGGGCAGAAGCAGCAGTGGGACGTTTTACAAGACATAATCTGATTCCAAAATGCTGCCTTGGCCCAGCCGCCATGGTTATTCACTGGGGGGTGGGTGGGCAGCAAGGCATCCCCCTTCCCATTTGGTGTCTGACTCCTAGGTGACCACCTAGATCTCTTTAGTGCACAGGCCGGCACTGCTGCTGGCACACTTTTGAAAACAGAGACTGCAACGCTCAAGTTACCTGTTATCAAAGTGTGGGCAGAAATGAACCTCAGCAAGAAAGATGATATTATTTTAAACTGTATCTCATTAATTTCAGGAGAAGAGCATTCAAGAGAAATATGTTATTTTAAAACTCTGCTTTAAAAAAAAAAATCACATGCATTTCTTATTTGAAGACAGAGTTGCCATGGCAATTTGTTATTTACCAGTAGCATAACTGTAGCAATTTTTTTTCAAAACTACTTTATGAAGAAGTCACACACCTGCTTTTGAGTGGGCCTAAATCACTCACTATTTTCCTTTTCTTTCCCAAACTCTTTTGTTGATTGCTATTCAGAATCTGTAGGCTTCTTTCTCTGATGAATGCACCTCTTAATTAACATAATTCATGTTTTCCTAGTGAAACCTTCTGGATAGATAAAATACACTCTTTTTATATGTTCAAAATGAGTGTATGTGTGTATGCACATGTGTGCCTGCATGTACACACACACACACACACACACACACACACACACACACGTTGCCAACTTGACTGAAGTTATTCTTAGACATTTCCCCTCCAATATTTTGATGTAAACTGCCCTGAGCCTATTTTTGAAGGGTGGTATATAAATCAGATAGATAGATAGATAGATAGATATTTTTTCTAATAGGTTTCACAACATCAAGCCATTAAAATCTCTAAGATTGCTTTCAAAAGGAATCTGGAGTTTGATGCAGATTCTTGGAGACTCCTGGAGTATTGGCAACCCTAGTGTACATATATAATGCTTGCATAGATACACTTTGTTTTTTCTTTTTGCTTCTTAAGCACCATATATATGCTGCTTTTATTAAGTTACAACCTCAGTACTCAACATTTACCCAGAGGCGTATCTAGGGAAAATAGCGCCTAGGGCAAACACTGAAATTGCGCCCCCTGTCCAAGCATCTGACACCCATCTTTCAGATAACTTTACCATAATATCAGCTGAAAAATACAAGTCAGGCTCGTTAATCTTTTAATATTTAAAAAACTATTTTAGCAGTGGACTTAGCCAGACCAAAAAATGCTGGAAAACTACAAATTTCAGTATGCTGGGGCTCATGAAATACCCAAATACTATATGGAGGTGTACTTGAAAAACTAAACAGAAGTGCCTGTCTAATTCTCTACTATGTATTGTAGCATCACCATTACATAAGTTTTAAAAATAAATGGAGAATTTGACTTTTCCCAGATACTCTGTAAATAATTAAAGGATATGCAGAGTAAACTGTGTCACTGCTGGGAATATATTCTAGTCTTTCAGAAAGACAGTTAAAATGAGAGAAAGAGAGCAAGAAACTCCCAGTGGGCCTTAATATTAAGGATTTCACACTGATTCAAAGACAAATTCACCATTAATAGCCATATTAGCAAGACATCACATTTAACTCACTTATCACAGGAAGCAAAGTAAGAGCAAATGAATACAATCCTAGCTCATAAGCATCAGCTCAGTATTCACAAGCCCTGATTCTCTGTACATAGTGCCAATCTGAATATGTGTACAGTGACTTATATTATATATAATTATTTTTTTACCTGTAGCCCCTTCAGGGGGCTTCCTAAAGGCTGGGGGCTTTGCAAAGGTTCCTCCTCCCCCCACGGGCCTCTAGGGCCTCGCAGGGACCATTTGAGCATGTGCAGTGGCCATTTTTAAAAATCTTTTTTTAAAATGGCCACTGAAAACAAAATGGCCACCACACATGCTCAAATGGCCTCTGCAAGGCCTGGCATGACCTAGGGCCTCACAGAGGCCATTTGAGCATGCACGGTGGCCAATTTGTTTTTGGCAGCCATTTTTTTAAAAAAAATAATTTCACAAAATGGCGCCCCCCTTCAAGTGGCGCCCAGGGCACGTGCCCTGCCTGCCCTACCCCTAGATATGTCCCTGAGTTTACCCCTGCAACTTGTTTCTGTGTCATCTCTATACCAGAATAGTTTTCTGAACAAATGAAAAATCTGACACAAATAATTAAGTGGATGGGGAAAAGTTCAACAAATGTACATGGTTTCCCATAAAGCAGCATTCATTTAACTAGTAACAGAAAAAACATGAGGAGTCAGGGAAGTGGTGTGCACATGGATGCACATCAATTGTGGGTACATCTGTGTATGTAATATAAATTGCTACTAGTCCTGATAGCTTTATGCCTCCAATTTCAGAGGCAATATACTTCTCTATACTAGCTGCATGAGAGCAAGAGCAGGAGAGGGAGCATTCCTTCATCTCTTGCTTGTGGACTTTCTGGTTGTATCGTGGGAAGCAGCATGCTAGATTGGATAGGCCTTGGCCTGATCCAGCAGGATGCTTCTTACTTTCTTATGTTCTTAATTGATCTCATAACTTGATTGCTCAACTCTTGATGATTCAGTCCGATTGCCTCCATTGAAAATGATTATGTTTGTGATGATCAGATGATCAGAAAAATTGACGTATTGTGGTTAATCTGTGATGGCTCATTCACAGATACAAATAACTATGAAATGAACATGCACACACCAGCTGGATCAAGAGCCCCTGGTGGCGCAGTGGTAAAATTGCCGCCCTGTAACCAGAAGGTTACAAGTTCGATCCTGACCAGGGGCTCAAGGTTGACTCAGCCTTCCATCCTTCCGAGGTCGGTAAAATGAGTACCCAGAACGTTGGGGGGCAATATGCTAAATCACTGTAAACTGCTTAGAGACCTTCCAGCTATAGAGCGGTATATAAATGTAAGTGCTATTGCTATTGCTATCAAAGACTCATGGGTATTGATCTATATTTAGACTGATTTTCCTGTGCTGTTTGCTGCATAAATGAAGAAACATTCAGTTGCGGCCAATATAGGTGGGACGTGGGGTAAAGGTAAAGTGTGCCGTCAAGTCAGTTTCAGCTCCGACTTGAAAGTTTCAGCCCTGTGGTTGTCTCTGTAGAAAGCAGCAGGGGTTTACCATTGCCATCTCCCACAAACGATGAGATGATGCCTTTCAGCATCTTTCTATATTGCTGCTGTGTGATATAGGTGTTTCCCATTGTCTGGGAAACACACATGTGGGTTGCTAATCAAGTCATTTCCCCACTGCACCATTAGGCGGGGTGGGGGCACTAAATAAGTTGCAAGTGTGGCTCATTTCAACTCTCCTTTCCCTGCCCCAACCATCTTGTCTTCCCTGCTGCAGGTATAACCCTTAGTTATTTGCCCAGGTTGAGAGCTGGGAGTTTGTATCACCAGCTCGCATGCCAATGGTTAATCCCACAGCAGGCGTAACAAGGCAGAGTGCAATGGCCAGGGTGGGAAAAAGAGAGTGGGAATGAGCCGTAGTGGCAGCTCATTTAGCGTCCCCTCCCATCCCATTTGTACCAGCTGCTACTGATAAGACTGTAATCCTATACACACTTATCTGAACTCATTGGGACTTACTTCTGAATAAATATGTACTGTTAGGTTTGCATAAAAAACAACAACTATGTGCCTAGTTCTATGGACCCAACAGAGTTCTGGATGCAAGTCCACATTTATGAAACTGCACTTTTTGATATGGTATGAGGGTATGCTGTTCAAAAGGGGGGGAAACTCCAAAATCCCAGGGTTTTTTGTAAATTAGCTCTTTGGGTCTCAGCCTTAATAACCAACTCTGGTTCGACATTAGGCCTGCTTAATAATACACTGAACACACAGATTTCTCTCCTTAACGTATCTCTTTAGCAGGTAACATATTCTGTTAGTACCACTTGACAAATTATTGCCAGAACAAAATGAGTAGATCAGCAAACCATGGGCATATTATGATTTGTTCTTACAACAAATTCAATTAGGTCAATGCATTTTCGTTCCAAATACCAGTTTTAATTTCATACTTAGGCCTGAAGGAATACCGGTGTATGCAGTACCGCAGCAGATACACTTTATGATGATAACTAAGACATTGGGACTAAATATATTCCTGATATGAAGGCTATAATGTCAGCTCTAAGGATTTTTAATTAACACTTTCAGAATACATTAGGCGTATTCCATCCATCCAGCAAAGATGATTTTTCCACTTGAATTCTGCTCAAGAGTCTTGCTTCAGGTCTTTCAAAATGGTTATCAAGGAATAATAGCAGCTGCTGCATTTTAAAAGACACGAGTGAATAGACTGAAGACTTGTACTCAGCGAGAAATGAGGAAAAGTGCATACTCTTTTATGTTGGGGTTGGTGGCTTGCTCTCATTAGGAGCATGGAACATAGGAAGCTGCCATATACTGAGTCAGACCATTGGTCCATCTAGCTCAGTATTGTCTACACAACCTGGCAGCGGCTTCTCCAAGGTTGCAGGCAGGACTCTCTCTCAGCCCTATCTTGGAGATGCCAGGGAGGGAATTTGGAACCTAGATGCTCTTCCCAGAGTGGCTCCATCCCCTAAGGGGAAGATATTACAGTGCTCACACATGTTGTCTCCCATTCATATGCAACCAGGGTGGACCCTGCTTAGCTAAGGGGACAAATCATGCTTGCAACCACAAGACCAGCTCTCCTCCCATTATTCAATCAGCATTGTTTGATTCTGGTTCTGGTTGAGCGGAGAAACCCAAGCATGCCAGTGTTGTGCAGGTGCTTAATGTGACTTGTAGTTTGGCGCTCAGACACCTAAGAAATGTATGGATGAGAAGCAAGCAGGTCAGAAAATATAGGACAGGAGCAGGCTGAGGCTTCATGAGACTGTAGCTACAATTCTACCCACATTTACTCGGGAGTAAATCCCATTGCATTCAAGGAGACTCGCTTCGAAGTAAATATATGTGGGGTCGCATCAGGGTGGGAAGGCAAATCAAAGGAAATATTCTGCCAGCAGCATCTAGGAGTAGACAGGACTGCAGCGGAGTTGCTTAAGAAAGGAATTAGTACTTCTAGAGCAGGGGTTCCCAACCTGTGGTCCTCCCGATGTTGCTGACCTATAATCTCCATCATCCCCAGCTACAATTTATTGTGCATGTTGTAGTTCAGCAACATTTGGAGGACCACAGGCTGGAAACCACTGTTCTAGAGAATAAGTAGGGTTTCCACTGCTACCACTGGCCTGTCCCTGTACGAGAAACTGCAGAAATTTAGCAACTGAAGCTTTTCCTGGCATTGGGATAAGATGATGGGGAAAGTTTTACTTGTTCAACATATGTGCATGTCAGGCTGGTATTAGAGGAGAGCTGGTCTTGTGGTAGCAAGCATGACGTCCCCTTAGCTAAGCAGGGTATATGGCAGTTTCCTATGTTCCTATAGGCCAGCGGGAAAGTTGGCCACCTGTAAGGACGGGCATTCACAGTGGTTCTGTTTGGTCCAGGAAATCACCTGTAGCTAGTGAAAGCAAGCAGACCAGCAGTGGCAGGAGACAGTAGAGGGAGCTGTTGAGCTAAGTAAGGAGAAAGGGTTAGCAGGTGTGGGGAGTTCCAGGGAGTGCAAGAGGATATGAAGAGCAATGCATTTTGCATGTATTGCTAGACATATTTCTCAAATGCCCCTCCTTTGGGCCACAATCACTCATAGGTGTGCAGTCTATAATATTGTTCTCTCCACTTTCCATTGGCTTTGTAAAGGCTACCTGCCATATCTCTCGACACTCTCAACTATGTAGAATGTTGCCTGATGCAAAATATCCATTGCAAGTGTGCAGCTACAACTGAGCAGACAAGTCCTATGAACATGAGCTGCTCGCGGCCAGGGGCCACTTGCCTTCTGCCTCTCTGCCCTCTGGTCTGCTTCTCTTTCCTCCCTGATCCCCTGGGTCCCCACTCCCCTGCCATTTCACTGGCTCTGTGGCAGCTCCTAAAACCCCAGTAACCTCAGTGGCTTCCTAAGCTTCACCCAGTTGCTACACACTATAAAGATTTCACAGCCCAGTGCCTGTCACTAGGGATGTACAAGAATGGTTTGGCCTCAAACTGGGCAGGTTCAGCAGCTTGACCATGGACCAAGCCACGGGTGGTTCGGACAGCGATTGACCCAAACCCCCAACCACCCAACCAAATCCAGTTTGGGTGGACCAGTTCGGCGCTGAACGGGTGGGCGGGGGGTGGGCGGTGAGATAGGTAGTTAAAGTGCCTTCTTACCTGCCAAGTACACCACCAGAGCTCCTGCTTGCCCTCTCGCAGAGGCCATAACAAAAGCGTGCACCACCATCCTTCTTTCCCAAGCCACCTGCATGGTGGCGGCTCAGTTCATTTGCACGTCCTTCCAAATGGTGTCCGTTCATGCACAGACTCCACACAAATGGCCTCTTCATGTGTGAAGGCTGGAACTGAGCCACCACTCCGTGGGCATTTTGGTAATGGAGGGAAGATCAAGCACGCTTTTGCTATGGACTACACTGGGGGCCAGGTTGTGGCACCGGCAGTGCACTTGGCGGGTAAGAAGATGCTTTAACTACCTGCTCCCCTGGCTGTCCCTTCACAGGAGCCAGGACCCCTACCCCTTTACTTGTAAAGAGGAATCCTCACTGGATTCCCCTTTACAATTATTAGCCACCAAATGGCCAAACTGGTTCAATCAAATGGACCGGACCAGCCAATCGGTTCGACCGAACTGGTTCAGCAGCATGTAGTTCAGTTCAAATCTGATTTGAATTCAAGCCGAACTGCAATTTTCGGTTTGTGCACACCCCGACCTGTCACTAGACTGTGACATTTTAATAACATGCAGTGCTATCAAGCCAGGCAAAGCTTAGGAGCCATTGCTGCAACTCCTAGAGACTTAGGAGTTGCTGTTGCTGCTGCTGTAGCAGCAGCAGCTGAGTGTGTGGATGGAGGTCCAGTCGTGGAAGAGGTGAGCCACCACAGAGGTGGTGCTGAGGTGGTGAAGGGGGAGAAAGGGGGGTAGTGGCTTTGCTATGGTGGTGGCCCTGTCACAGGCCACCGCCAATGTTGCTATGCCACAGATCCACTGAAATTTACGAAAAGTGTCAATGACAGAAAGGCTATGCTAAAGAAAGTACTATACTTCTAAGATGAAGTGCCCACAGCAGTTCTTGTGCCTCAGCAAGTCAAAAATGCAGAACAAATATGGATGGCTTTCAACCACTAAAGGCTGTTTCTTTTCTGCATGACTCTTTCAATCCAGATCCAAAAGCTTGATGCGATAGCCCCTTCCTAATGTAGTGAAAAAGAGCAACATTTCACGAATGACACCAGGAGGGAGGTAGTTCTTTTGCTTAGGGGACTCTTTTGGAAGAGGAGGAGATCTAAACGCAGATACTGGAGTGGCATAGCAGGTAACTCAATAGCTACTGAGAGTGTTAAAAATGTTGGTGTGGTACTATGGCTAAGAGTATTGAGCCTGGAAGTCGCTGGCTTGGTTTCACCCCAGTTACAAATTCAACAGGTGTGGACTTGGCAAACTATCATTTTCTCAGTTACTGGACTCTGCCTGTAATATGGGGAAAATGATACAACTTCACCTTCCAGGACTGGTGTAAAGGTGACTAAGATCACTCATGTGAAGCTCAGTCACACAATGTGATGTTTTTGACTCCAGAAAATCTTGCAGAGCTTGTAATTCCCTGAATGACAATTAATTTTAGGAATAGGGGGCAAAATCCACTCAAGAATTCAGGCGGAATGTCAGGCTTGCTATTGGGTCAGAATTATATCTAGGCAGGACCTACATTTCATGCTTGCTGATCTTCTCTTCCTAACCACACAGCCATCACATAATTCACAACACAATGTTGGAGTAGATCCCTGGTGTGCATGTCTTACCTGTGCGTGAGCATGGTGAAAGTTTTAGGCACTTTTTCCCTTCAGAGGAAGAAGGGGTTGTGACTGTCTTGAGGGACAGTCAAGCTGCCAAGCAGAAAAATTTCTCACTTGGGGTGCAGCCCATCCCTTTTGTACAGGCCTTGCTTGCCCCAAATTGTATCCCAGTGCCTAACAAATCTAAACCCCTCTTCCTGGCACCAACGACTCATCTACTCATTGAAACCCCTCAGCTCTGCCTGTCTCACTGTACCTGCACATGGAACAGGTAGCATTTCTGAGAATGCTACCTTGGGGGTCCTAGACTACAATACACTACCTATCAGCCTAAATTTGGCTTCCAGGACCTCCCAACTACATTTCCCCACATTGTTGGTGCCGACGTGCACCACGACAGCTGTCTCCTCCCCAGCACTGCCTAACAGCCTATTTAGATGCTGCGTGATGTCCGCAACCTTCGCACCAGGCAGGCAAGTCACTGTGCGATCAGCACGTGGGTCACAAACCCATCTCTCTATACTTCTAATGATCGAATTGCCCACTACAAGGAGGCCCCCACCCCAAGTATCCCCTGTGCAAGAGGAAATGGGCTCATCTTCCACAGAAGGGGTCCCTTCTAAAGGAGTATTTCCCTCTTCCTCAGACCAATGTCCTCCTTGCCTGAGACCTTCATTCTCCCTGACAGCAGAAGAGCTATCAGCCCTGGAGTGGGATGCCACTACCTTGTCCCTGAAGGTCTCATCTGCATGCCTCTCTGTCTCTCTGAGCTTCTCCAGATCTGCCACCTTGGTCTCAAGGGAACAAACCTGTTCCCTGAGAGCCAGTAGCTCCTTGCACTCACCCATGACTTCTGCCCATGGAGCAAATAGTCATACATGTGGCATTCTGTGCAGTACGCTGGGAAGTGCCCCCTCCCCTGCTGACTTTCTATATTCATACTGGTTTTGTTGGCTATTTACAGTATTTAGAGATAGTTTATTAGAAGGATAGGTCTCAGCTGTAATGGTCAGATATTTAACTGTCCAAAAAGCCTTTCTCAAGATTATGAGGGAGAGATCAGTACTTATATGAGGAATGGATTTGTACTTACCTTCTCTTCTCCACCGGGCTCCTTGTGATCACAGGGGCTTGTTCCAGGCTCCCCCGCAAATTTCCCGCTAAACTCCCACAAAACTCCAACGTCCTGTTTGCTATCTCTGTTCGCTATGTTCTCAGGCCTTCACCCCTTATGTAGAGAGTAGGCTTCCAACTGAGACACAGGATGTGGGTCAAAGGAATGTGGGGCCTCCCACAGCCCTAGCTGACTCCACCCCCTCCAAGCAGGGACAAACAAAAACACTGGAGTTTGCTAGTCCTGGCAAATAATACACACACACACACACACACACACACACACACACACACACACACCTTAAAAGAAACCAGCCCCTCAAAATCTCCCCTCCTCCTGTTAGTTTGAAGGGGGGAAAGGCTAGATGTTCTGTTTAGAAAAGTTTGCTCACCTCCTCAAGCTGTGTCTGCTCTTCACAGAGTAGGCTTCAAACTCTGTGTCATGGTGTATGTGTGTGTGTGCAGGGGGATGATGCTTAACTTACGGCATGGGGGGCTTCAAAGGCCTTTAGGTCCAGGGTCTAAAATTACCACCTAGGTGCACCTCTGCCCATCTGGTTGTCTGTTCACTGCCCTCTGAGTGTGTGAACACTCCACTCCATTGACAGGTTTTGGGAGAGCTTTTCTTTTTTGCGGGGTGGGGTTCTTTTCAGGGTGCTCCCTAAGGTTTTTCCTCAAGATTTTTGTAAAACCGACACATATGCAGGTTACCCTGAGTCTGCCAGTACCTCCCTCTCACACAAAAGTGCTCTGGTTATGCATCCATAAGTATTTCAGCTATTTGAGAAAGAGATAAAAGATTCTCACCATGACGTTTCCAGTCATCCTCATAAGAACATTGGAATAGCCCTTCTGGATCAGGCCCATCTAGTCCAGCTTCTTGCTTCCTACAATAGCCCACCAGATGCTTCTGAGAAGCTCACAGGCAAGAGATGAAGGCGTGCCCTCTCCCACTGTTGCTCCCCAGCAACTGGCATTGAGGCATCTGAGCCTGGAGGTCTCCTTTTTATCTCAGTCATTTACCCATCCCCATCCATGGAGATTTGACCCAGCTCTGAGCCTCTCAAAACAGACATAACAAAACAGAATAGCCTAACATAGCCCTGCACTTGGCAAAGAGGCACCTTTTAATGTGGTGGTTCTCTTTATTTACCGGGGGGGGGAGTAATTGGCCCTATCCACCCCCAGCACTGTACCTCCAGTGACTGTTGCTGGTGTCTGTCTTATGTTACTTTTTGGATTGTGAGCCATTTGGGGACAGGGAGCCATCTTATTAATGTATTATTTCTCTAGGCGGTATAGAAATCAAATTATTATTATTTCTTGTTTACACAGTCAGACAGGTGTTATTGACTGGTTTGTTTTATCCAGACATCGAATCCTTCCCAAGGACCTGGGATGGCTGAATTATTATTATTATTTCTTGTTTACACATTCAGACAGGTGTTATTGACTGGTTTGTTTTATCCGGACATCAAGTCCTTCCCAAGGACCTGGGATGCCAGAATTTTATTGTCAATGGTTATAGATATCGTCGCAGAATATAGGCGGTTCCCAGTAAAGCTGCCTTTTGTAATTGGCTGATGGTGATTTCTGTGGCCCCTATGGTGTTGAGGTGCTCTTCAAGGTCTTTTGGAACTGCACCCAGGGCGCCAATGACCACTGGGATTATTTTGGTCCTCTTCTGCCACAGCCTTTTCAATTTCAGTTTGTAGATCTTTGTATTTGGTGATTTTTTCTATTTCTTTTTCTTCTATTCTGCTATCCCCTGGTATTGCTATGTCGATTATTTTGACTTGTTTTTCTTTCTTCTTGACTACAGTGATATCTGGTGTATTGTGTGGCAGATGTTTGTCTGTTTGTAGTCGGAAGTCCCATAATATTTTAACATCATTTTCTTCAACTTTTTCAATTTTATGGTCCCACCAATTTTTGGCTACAGGTAGCTTGTATTTTTTGCAGATGTTCCAGTGTATCATCCCTGCTACCTTGTCATGCCTTTGTTTGTAGTCAGTCTGTGTGATCTTCTTACAACAGCTGATTAGGTGGTTCACAGTTTCATCTGCTTCTTTACAAAGGTGGCACTTGCTGTTTGTTGTGGATTTTTCTACTTTTGCTTTTATTGCATTTGTTCTTAGTGCCTGTTCTTGTGCAGCCAGTATTAAACCCTCAGTTTCTTTCTTCAAGTTGCCATTCTTAAGCCATTGCCAGGTGGTTGTTTGGTTCATGTGCTCAGTTATTTTTTGCTTTAGTTCTTGTTGCTTTTCTGTTAAATGGCATTTGGGTTTTTGAGGTAAAGGCAAAGGGGAGGTTGCCTGGTTTTGATTTTGAAACAGTTCAGCAATGGTGGTATCCTCTATTTCCAACACCTCCTCCATCTGCGCCTGAGCAACTGCTTCTGTTGGTGGTAATTCTTCTTCCATATCTTGAGCCTGTGTTGCTCTTTGCAGTTCTTCCAGCTCAACTCCTGTGAATACTTTATTTCTTATTATGAATCTTCTCTGGTCTGCTAGCCTTTGTTCTGTTATTTCTGTATCTGGATGCTTCTCTTTCCAAATTTGGTACATTCTTTTTAAAGAACCTCTTCTAGTTGGACTAGACTTGTAATAGCAGATCATTGTTTCCTTGTTGGCATTTTTCGTATATTTTTTTCGGTTAAGCAACGTTTCTTCCAGTAGCTTTGCTGTCTCCAGCCCTAGTTGCTCAACTGAAGATCCTGAGTCCTGTAGCCCACTTGCCACCAGATGTCCAGGGACTATAGCACCTGGCGTGGTCCTTGTTGACCCGGGCGACGACCGATCCGGTATAGATTTATTAAAGTTACGTCTCACCATATTGTTGATGGGAGAGGCACTCTTTGTCTGGCTCCTCTGGTGAGACCTGTCCAGTATGGTTGGACCTCTGTCATAGCTCTCACCTTCATCAGAGCACACAAGCCCCACAACCACATCAAGGTAGTGCATCACTCGGGGATTATTATTATTATTATTTAATAATAATAAGAAAAGAACAAAGAAGAAGAAGAAGAAGAACAAAGAACAAAGAAGAAGAACAAAGAAGAAGAAGAAGAGCCCTGCTAGATCAGGCCCAAGGCCCATCTAGTCCAGCATCCTGTTTCACCAGATGCTGCTGGAAGCCTACAGGCAGGACTTGAGGGTATGCCCTCTCTCCTGCTGTTACTCCCCTGCAATGTTTTTAGAACTGTTGAATGACATGGAAATTATTTTCCATGAATTGCTTTTAATTTCAGCAAAGCTGCACTGACCCAAACTAAGTGTGTTTCCATGACTATTTTTAAGTGCAGTTCTTAAATTGGCAAGTTAAATAATTTCAGATTGAATCCTTAAAAGGTTAAATATGAGAAAGGACCAGATTGTATTTCAGAGGAACTGATTCTCTAATGCGCTTATGTCAACAACAGGCCCCAGTGGGACTGCATGCACAAACTGCTAATTGCTGAATAAACCTGTGCTGAGAAAAATAACAGTTCTGTGCTACCCATCTTATGATATATATGCCTTCAGTCTGAAATGTTCACAAAGACTGTACATTGATTGTTCTTATATATGAGTTCCATTGAGTTAGCTGAAACACATAAAAGACCTGCTGTATAGACCAAAGTTCTGTCAGGTGCAGCATCCTGCTGCCTACAGTGACCAATCAGATACCATTAGGAACCCCAGTAATCTAGGACATGAAAGCAACATCCCTTTCCTGTTGTTGCCGAAGGCAACAGCCCTCCTTCGGCTGCTTCCAGGCAGCAATTGGAATTCAATGGAATATGAGTCCTATTCAGACATTGAGCTCATACACAGAGTCAAAAACTGTGTTCTACCCAGGTTTGGGAGTTGTGTGTGCTCCCCATCTTCGGTTGTGTGGAAGCAAGGTAGGAGGAAAACCTGGGTAGAAGTGATTGTGTGGAAGCAAGGTAGGAGGACATCCTGGGCAGCTTTTCCTCCTGCCTAGCATCCACACAATCACTTCTACCCAGGTTTTCCTCCTACCTTGCTTTCACACAGCTCCCAAACCTGGGTAGAACACAGTTTTTGATTGTGTGAATGACCTCACAATATTGTACGTGCATACAGGTGTCTGTACACATGTGCATATTTTGTGTGAATGATTGTACGTGTGTTCATTTTCAAAATGAACCTGGGCATAGTCCCCTTTGAATGCAGGCTGTTGATAGGAAGTATATTGCTATACCTGTGTTCAACATAAAAATGTGAATGACTGTGCCTGTATACACTTCACGCAGACTGTACATGTGTTGAGCATAATATGTGAATAGGACTACTGGCTCCCATACTGTGCAACAAGCTGCTAATCCAAGTGAGAGGCATGCTCACTGCTTCTGAGGCAACCCTACACTCTGCCCATGCTGTTTGTGAAGTTGGGGCTTGTAAGATCTTGTGTGGTTTCACACAGAAGAATTCCAGGCAGGCACAGATCTCTTAACAAAGTATTTCCATAAAGCAAGAAACACACTAAGTAAAGATAGCAGACACTACACCTTGGCAGATTCAGTGTACGCCAGTAGAGGGAAACTGGAGGAGAGCTGGTCTTGTGGTAGCTAGCATGAACTGTCCCTTTTGCTAAGCAGGGTCTGCCCCGATTTTCATTTGAATGGGAGATGATATGTGTGAACACTGGAAGACATCCCCCTTAGGGGATGGGGCCTCTCTAGGAAGAGCATCTGCATGCTTGAGTGCAGAAGGTTCCAATTCCCTCCCTGGCATCTTGAAGATAAAGCCGAGAGAGACTCCTGTCTGCACCCTTGGAGAAGTCACTGCCAGTCTGTGTAACAATACTGACCAATGCCTGACTTTGTATAAGGCAGCTTCCTATGTTCCTGTGAAATCTTTCTGAAGATTCACTACACAATTCAAATGTATCTAACAGGGCTGCTCCATGGCTATTAAGGAGTATGCCATTGCACATCCAGTACTACCCCAATTGGGAATGATACTACTATACACTCCTTAGTAGGCATGGAGCAGTCCCACCATCACAAATAGTGTCAGTGGGGTATAGAGTGCCTCAGAAGCAGGAAGTATGCCTCTTGCTTGGATCGGCAGCTTGCTACACAGTATGTGGCCCACTTTCTCTAAAAACGGGGTCCTTTGGGCCTTAATCTCTAATAGACATTGATAGAAGCCCTGTTCAGACATAAGAACAGCCCTGCAGGATCAGGCCCAAGGCCAAACTAGTCCAGCATCCTGTTTCACACAGTGGGCCACCAGATGCCTCTGAGAAGCCCGCAGGCAAGAAGTGAAGGCATGCCTCTCTCCTGCTGTTGCTCCCCTGCAACTGGTATTTAGAGGCATCTTTTTCACAGCTACCACGCACTGAGTCAACACTTTCAATGAGCTGTCCAACATTCCAGGGAGACATGACAGAGGTTTATAAAATTATGAAGAAAGTGGATAGAGAGAATTGCTCCCTCTCCCTCTCGCACAACACTAGAACCAGGGGTCATCCTATGAAACGGATTGCCAGGAAATGTACGACTAACAAAAGGAAACACTTTTTCACACAGTACATAATTAATCTATGGAATTTTCTGCTACAGGAAGTGTTGATGGCCACCAGCTTGGATGCCTTTAAGTGGAGCTTATACAAATTCATGAGGGACAGCTCTATCTATGGCTACTAATATCTATCTATCTATCTATCTATCTATCTATCTATCTATCTATCTATCTATCTATCTATCTATCAATCATCACACTTGTACAGGTATACTGCCCAAAACTTGCATCTCTGGGCGGTTTACAATAAAAGACAAATTAAAAGAGAATTAAAATCTTAAAACATTAAAAATTAAAAATGTAACACAATGCTAAAACTATTAAAAACTGTGAATCTAATTAAAAGCCTGGGTGAAAAAATGTGTTATAACGGCCTTCTTAAAAATTGTCAGAGATGGGGAGGCTCTTATTTCAGCAGGGAGTGCATTCCAAAGCCTTGGGGGCAGCAATAGAGAAAGCCTGTCCCTGAGTAGCCACTAAATGTGTTGGTGGCAACCACAGACAAACCACTCCAGATGATCTCAATGGGCAGTGGGGCTCATGGCGAAGAAGACGTTCTCTTAAATACCCAGGGCCTAAGCTGTTTAGGTCACCTTAAGTAGTGCAGCAGGATATTGCTTGTCTAACAAGCAGAAGGTTGCCGGTTCGAATCCCCACTGGTACTATATTGGACAGCAGCGATATAGGAAGATGCTGAAAGGCATCATCTCATACTGCGCAGAAGATGGCAATGGTAAACCCTTCCTGTATTCTACCAAAGAAAACCACAGGGCTCTGAGGGTGCCGGGGTCGAAATTGACTTGACGGCACACTTTACCTTTAAGCTGTTTAGGCTTTTTGATGACTATAGGCTAGCTCCAGACTGCTTCTGAATACCAGTTGCAGGGGAGCAACAGCAAGAGAGAGGGTATGTCTTCATTACTTGCCTGTGGGTTTCCCAGAGGCATCATTTGGTCCACTGTGGGAAACAGGATGCTGGACTAGATAGACCTTGGGCCTGACCCAGGAGGGCTGTTCTTACATTCTTATTACACTGTACATGCATTCAGGTGTCTGTATACATGACTGTTTATGTGTTCATTTTAAAAGTGAACCTGGGTACAGGCTCCTCAAATACATGGTACAGATAAGAAGTGCGTTGCTGTATATGTGTTCAGCATAATATGTGAATAATTCCTCATGTGTACAGATCTGTACGAGCAATCACTGAACAGACTATATACCGTATTTTATGGACTATAAGACTCACTTTTTTCCTCGAAAAATATCCGCCAAAATTCAGGTGCGTCTTATATGTTTTAACAGTTTAATATGTTAAAACTCTGAAAAACTGGATTAAAATTAAGGTGCGTCTTATAGTCCGTAGCGTCTTATAGTCCGTAAAATACGGTATACCTTGAATGCAACAAGTCAACACTATGTACCTTGACTAAATGTAGCTTGAATGCAACTTGTCCTCCATGAATTTATCTAATCCCCCTTTAAAGCCATCTAAGCCATTGGCCACCACAACATTCTGTGGCAGTGAATTCTATAAATTAACGATGCATTGTGTGAATTAGAGCCCAGACCTAAAAGATTTGACACAGCCTAAATCCCTGATCCAGCCTGGAGAAAAGGGAGGGCACAGATGGCTGCCTGTTTATTTCAAGGGTTTAAAGAGAGGCTACAGCTTCTCACTGTCAGCTAAGTAAACATAATCTCCATATTGAAAGAGGAGTGATCTTTATATTACTCTTGTGGGGCCAGATTCAACGGGCAAAGACTGAGTAAACTGCTATGTCCCTCACACTGCATGAAAAACAAGTAGCAAATGCCTGGGGGGGGGAAAGGGAAAGTGAAACAATAATTGAGAATAATCTTTATGCAATGTCACATTCAAGTTCTGGGGATTATGGGGCACTCTCTTGACTTCTGGCTGACTCACTGCTATCCTAGCTCCCTCTTGAGTCCTCTGCTTTAGCCCTCATAAAGATCATTACTTTGCTTAAAAGCCTTTCGTTCGTCATAACACACTTCTATGTGTTTTGGACATGGACAAATCTCTTTAGAAAGCTCTTCCTGTACCCAGACTGTCTCTTCCAGCACAAAGAGAGTTCCAACAGTTCCAGACACCAGACTGTTCAGGACTCTAACCACATTTGCCTGCCTGCCTGCTTGCTTGCTTGCTTGCTTATTTATTTATTACATTTATAAACCGCCCCATCCAGAGGCTCTGGGCAGTATACAACAATTTTATAACAGCAAACCTCGAGTAGACGAACCTGAGATTAATTTTTGAAACTGAGAATCTCACTGCAGACGTTCGACCAATCATAGCCTAGCCACCTTCGGTTTCAGTGTAGGGGAGCCACTCCTTCTTCCTGTCCACCAAGGGCACATTCTAGCAAGCTCTGTAGCATTCATGTCACCAGATTGTCGGCAAAGCACCAGAAAGTCTGCAGGGCAGCCGCCATTGGCCATGATCTTTAAGGGGGTGTGTCAAGCACAATTGTGCCTTTTTGGAATAGATCATCCACCTTCGGCAGGGAAAGGGCATTTAAATCCCTTTAAATGGCATTCAAGCCCTTCTCCTGACAGCGATTGTACTGTCGCCCTCATAAGAGCCCAATAGCAAAACAGTTTCACACAAATACAATTTCTGGTGGAGGGGGGAAGGGTGCAGGGGGCACTATTTTTCTGTTACTCTGGGAAGGGATCATGATGACTTCCTCGGAGGAAATATGTATATGAGGGAGGGCTAAGGAGCCTGGGGTCTGGTGAGGTCACTGTGACCACGGTTGCTCTTGAGATGGCAGACCCAAGCAAAGCAGTCCAGGAACACCAAGCACACTCTTGCCCATGTGTTGGCTTGCTGGCCAGAGATTAGTTCTCTCATGAGAGGGCCAGTCCACTGAGGAGGACCAGAGCTTCAGTAAGCTTCGGTCCTCTGTTGGACTGCACTACCATGAGGTAGGACATTCAGATCAAGGGGACTCCACGGGTGGGGCCACCATACTCTCTGGTTAATAACAGAACTTGTACACCATGACCCCCTACTCTCCAGGCAGTCCTTTCATACTCTCAAGGCGTAGTGGCTGCTCCATGTGTCCAGGAGGGACTGGGTGGGAAGACTAAGGTAGCGCTGGGACCAGGGTCAGATCTTTCCTCTCATTCAAATTTCCTAGGTTTGGATCGGCATTACAGCATATGCAGATCAGCCACCACGGGAAATCAGTGGAGAAGGGGAGCCCCAATTATCAGCAATCATAGGAAAGTAGGGGTGCCATACTGTGCCAAAACAAACATGGATATGTGCCAATGGATGACCGGACTGGCAGAGAGACTGCTTGGACTGCTTTTTTGTGGCAGTTGCCAAGATAAGGAAAGGTGTTTCTGGGGTATCCGTCCCAACACCTTGCTTATGTCGAGCAACCAGGCTGGATGGCAGCTACCGTTCGGCCCACATGGGTGTTTCCATTGTCTTTCCCTCTAATGAGAGAGCGGTTCTTGGGAGAAGGGGCATCATCGCACATTATTAACAATTCTGCCCCAACTTTATTGTGTGTGTGGGGGGGGGGGAAATAGAGCACAACCATTCAAGAATTCCTGGGTTGGGCTGCCTTTTAAAACCAGCCCCGGGTATTGCTGCCTTGACATATGTTATTTTTGCAGCAACCCAATTGGGTTATTCAGTTTATGGTGCTGCCGCAAATGCATGTGCTTGTGAAAATACTTATTTATCAATTTAGTTTTGGTGAACAAACATAGTGCCCATCTTGCCATCCTGTCCTCTTTCTCTTCTGGTTGTCAGAGGGGGGAACAAGAAACACAGTGGGAAGCAGGCATCCCCCAATCTGACTTTTGCCTTTGATAGGCTTAATCTTAGGATGAGACAAGGCAGTGTCCCTGCTGCTGGCAATGGTTTGAGGAGCGCAGAGATGGGGACAGGGCAAGTACTCGGAGAGGTGGCCAGTGAGAAGCATGGCAGGCATGGAGCGGGCATTTCCCCGGGTGAGTCTGGGCCTCCCTCTCTTTGATTTCAGTTCCAGAAACAGCATGAAGCTGTGGTTATGGTGGCATCTGTTTTAATAGTCTTGTTTTAATTTTTCTGCATGAACTGCCTTGAGATCATTATAATAAAAGGCAGTATACCAATTCAACAATAAGATAGATAAATAGATAAATAAATAAATAAATAAATCTGTGTTCGGATTTAACACTGCCACCTTCAAACCTCAGGTTGGAGCAGCGAAACTCACTACAAACTGAAGGTTCAAATAGGGGTTTTGCAAGGGAAACTGCAGGTTGCTTTTGCAATGAAACTGCGGATTCACGTATTCAGAGGTACACAGATTCCAACCTTTGCCCCATTCAACTCCTCTTTGGCATTAACGTGCAAATGCAGCCTCTCTGTTGTTTTAACTGAGCACCCTTACAGCCTTCTGGCCTTTGTACTGCCTCCTTCTTCATACCAGAATGGTTCCCTTCTACATGTAACATGAGCTCTTAAAACAACACTACCTCAAAATCATCACAGCAATAAAGCACACACTCAATTTTAATTTTCTCCTCTTTTATTGTTTCAACCAATTATGTAAAACTTAAAAATTTAGTCATTTTCTCATGTCAGAGGCTCCTCGTAGCATGCGGTCCTAACCTGTAGATTATTTAACTTGTGCCTAAATCTGGCCCTGGCTCAGAGCAACCTATGCATGCAGAAGGTCCCAGGTTCAATCCCTGGCATCTCCAAGCAGGATTGGGAGACACTCCTGCCTGTAATCTTGAAGAGCCACTGCCAGTTAGTGTAGAGAATACAGAGCTGGATGGACCAATGGTCTACCTCAGTATAAGGAAGTTTCCTATGTTCCTGTGTTACTTTTCTGATGACAAAGAAATAGAAGGAAGGGCAGGCATCATTCAGAGGTAAGCAAATGATTTGCATGCAGAATGTACCATGTCCAATCCCAAAAATTGCCAGTTTTAAAAAAAGGATCTTGGGATCAAAGTAGATGTTATTCAGGAGTTCCAAGCATGTCACTCTCAACATTTTTTTCTGTGAGGAGAATCCAGGCATGCCTCTGCCTCCCCACAATTACTCTCAAAAGGGTTTCCGCTGCTACCACCAACCATTTAAAGGCAGATTGGACACTTATGAAACCCTAAATCCTCAAAAACATTCAAGGGAATGTTCAGGTGTGCAAACATGGGTATTCCTTGAACCTTGAGGGAAACTCCGCCAAATTCTGGAGCTTTTGCGTAGCTAAAGCCAGAGCGGGGTGAGGGAGTAACACAGAAATCTCACCACAGTCTAGTATTATAGGGAAAAGGTAAAAATGTACAAATGGAGTAAAACATTTATTCCCACATCCAAGGATCAGGAGACTAAGATACTTAATTGTCTCACCATGCCTCATGAAAGGACTACGCAGGGTCCCACTACGCAGGCACGGCAGCCTTCAAAATAGCCACCATGCCATGGAATAGGCCCAGAAAGGGTCGAAGACACCCACACTGGGCAATTTTTACAAAAAGGAAGGCCGGAGCGGGGAGGGGGAACCTCCATGGACACACACACACCCCGCCACCTCAGAGAAGCTCCCTGAAGGGGATAATTTTTTAAAAAAAGAAAACAATTTTTAAAATGTTTGACAACCCCCCCTCAAATTGAACCAAACCAGGGGTGGGGTTCCGATGGGGGGCAAAACCAAACTTGCCCAGTCCAGTTCAAACTTTGGGCCAGGTGGTTTTGTGCACACCGCTATCACTGAACAGCCAGTCCTCGCTGCTTCTGAATGTGGAGTTGTCTGTCCCTCCTAAACAGTTAGGCGATTCCCACGATCAGGCGAAATTGGGTTAGGGGAGCCTAGCCCGATTTTGCCTGACTGTGAGAACCACTGGGCTCGCAGGTGAACACGGTGGCCTCCAAGCGGTTAACCTGCTAAAGTAACCCTGCCCTAAAACCAGGTTTGCAGAGCGAACGCTCCGCAAACCCGGTTTTTTGAATCGTGTGTTGCTGCAGCACAGCTCCACACCACGGCAACTCACAAGTAGACCCCCAACTGGGAGGCTTAAAAGCAGCCTCCCGGCTCGGGGGTCTCTCCAGCATGCCCCGCGAAGCCCATGATCCTCCCAGCCCCCGCCAGCTCCGTAATGGAGCTGGCAGTCGTATGGGAGGCCGCTTCGGCCGCCTGAAGACGACAGCCTGCTTGTGTGTGGGGAGAGCAGGCTAAGCTCGCTCTTCCCGCTAACCCACTCCAGGCTCTTCTCACTGGTCATGAGAAGAGCCTCAGTGTGTCATCACTGCTGTGTCCCTGCTTCAATTGGGAATAATGGAAATCATGACTGTTCCGTGGATTTGCTGAACATTCAAAGACTGAATAATAAAGTGGCTCAGAAGCGGCATGTGTGTGGCTTCGAAGCTGCCTGCATGCCTGCTTTTGGATCTAAAGGGTGTTGCAAAGTACTAAGTTCACCCAGTGCCACATTACTATTTTGCTGCAATTATAAATACAAGCACAGAGTTAAAAACACCCTATTTTCAAACAGCTGCACTTACAAACAAAGCTCCACAACCTATTAAATTAGCAAAGTCCTCAACTTACAAACACCAGCCCACACATACAAACAGGCTGTCCCTCTCGGGAACGATAATATGTCCCGGGTTATGAACATCCAACTTACAAATGAACTGTTGAAACATAAACTGTTTGTAAGTTGGGGACTTCCTGCATTAACATCTATCTAAGAAAGCATTCCGTTTGATTGAAAACAACAATTCCATTCCAATCCTTTGTGTACATACAGAATACTGGCAGAAAGGGAATATGCTAGCATCAAGGCAGGAAGGCAGTGGAAGGAAATGTAGCTTTATCCCTCCCAGCCTCCAGAAAGCATAAGATACCATTGCTGAATTCTCTGATTTCCCAAGTGTCCTAGGGAAAAATAAGCTGAGCAGAGTACATTTATTTGCTTGGTTTCCTCAGAAAGAAAGACTGCTCATTTTTATCAACTGACAACTCAATTTGAAGAGATCAGTGATTTTCCTTTTAGAAACCAGAAGTTTGCTTCAAAGCGGTGACCTTTAAATGACCTTTATGTTGTATTAAAATGGCCTGCAAGCACTTATCTGCCTCGGGTCACTTTCACTTTTAATTGTGCTTTATTATTTGCCATTGTTGCAGAATGTTTCAGTCAATTTAACTGGAAGGGAATTGCTTCCTCTTCTCATGATGAGCTGAATTCAGGTTCTAACTATGAGCAATCACTGTTTTATTAACCTACAAGTCTTTTCTGCCACCTCCCCACCACATCTCCTTAATGCAGGGATTCTGAAATGTGGGTCCCCAGATGGTGGACTACAACTCCCAGCATTCCCAGGCACAATGGCCAAAGACCATTGTGGCTGGGAATGATGGGAGTTGTAGTCCAAGAGCCCCTGGAGGCTTTACAGACAGAGCTCTTACCCCAAATCTCCTTCAGAAGAGAGTGTGTGCATTCACACACCAGCCAAACTTACCCGGAAGTCCCTTCGAGATCCTTGGACCCACTCCACATACAAATTGGGCTTTGTCTCCCAAATTTTAGCTTATCTCGGTGTAGATCCAGGTTTTTAAAATGCTGGTTTTAAGCTACTTTTTCTGAAAATGCTGGAACAAATAGGGAGAGGCACTGATGTAGAATCATTAGCATGATAAGAGGAATACTCTCTTTAGAAATGCAGATATAGCTCTTTAGAAAGCTCTCCTTCCCCCATTGGCTAAAAGGAAAACATGGAGGTATGTCATGTGAACTTGTATCAAAACAAAACCCGAGAGCAGAGGGGAGAGGCTGCTTCCCTCAATGCCACAAGTGTGATTAGAAGTGGCTTCGCTCAACATTTACCCCGCAGCATGAAGCCATGTGCAAATAACTCCCTGGGGACCCAAATTTCAGGACTCCTGCCTTAAGGTTCTGCTGAAATCATGATATTATTTTGCAGATTAATGCATTGAATCCCTTCTGATTCAGATGAAAGAGGTTCTGGGGGGACAGAACAGGTGAGTAAAACTTTAACCACAAGATACATTTACTTTATTAGGCAATTGTACAGTTGTGTCAGACTCAACTAAAAATTCCTAAACATCTTGCTTTTGTTTGGCATTGTAGACCTTGAGATATTCTTCCAACACAGAAACAAGCCTGTTGAGTGAAGCATCAGATAGCTTTCATCCCATTCCCAGATTTTACTAATTAGACTCTAGAGGTAAAGTAGCCAGCCTTAGTACATATTAGATTATGCAGGAGCCAATTAAAAATGTGATTCTAAAATACACAACAGTAAATGTCAAATGCTCTTTCTGTTGTATTGTGTGCTATGCCAATCTACTTGGTGTTTGGGACCTTCAAGCATGAAGAGTTTGTGCTCCGATTGTTCTCATTTTACCCCTTGGTCTCTCAGGACTGGATTAATCATTATGCAAAATATGCTAGAGGGTAGGGTCCCAGCTGTACTGTTGCCTCTAAGTCAGCAGAGGTCTATATTGCAGCACACATGACTGTTTTCAGTCCTGTTACCTTAGCTGGCTGCCACCACCTGCAGGCAAGTGAGAACGGTCATGTGCCATTGTCTGATTCAGCTGGGAGAGATGTGTGCCTGTGCAGAGGTTGGTGGCCTGTACTGGAGTGTGGACTTCATTGGCTAGTACAGGGTGTTACAAGTTTCTACACACCTGCACAGGTGAACTGGGTCTATTTTTGCCCACCCTGCTTCTACTATGTATATAGCACTTCTAAACAAGAAGTTATCAAAATGGTTTAAATAGAGAAATCAATAATAAATAAAATAACACACACTTGTTCTTTGGCACTCTCAAAGAACTCCAAAAGGTTCGTGAGGCAAGATTTAGATTGCCTCGTGCTTGGGCTGTGCCAAGGGGAGAGCAGAGGCACTGGCAGACACACCGGGCCAGTAAGAATGTTAAACTACTTCTCTCGCCACCCTCTGACCACCCTTTTAATGCTGAACCAGTACTCGGTTTGGTTCAATTATAGACCAAACTGACTCCAGTTCAGTTCTCAATCAAGCCACCGAACAAGCCCAGTTGGAAGCAACCCAGTTCAGCATTACATAGTTCATGTGAGTACATAAACAGCTGATGTGGGTGAGAACCCAGAGAATGTTCCCCGCTTATCATGCCATGGTCCCCACGCTGAAGAAAGAGACAAAAATTGGTTGCTAACTCAGCATAAGAAGCAAGCAATTGCCTCAACTCTACACCACAGCAGATTACAACTGTGATTAGCAAGCAAGGACATTGCTGCTTCTGTGTGAACCTCTGTGAACACACTAAGCACACTTACGAAAGGAATGGTCAGTCCATGCATTCAGCAGAAACACAGAGTAAGAGATTTTTTTTTCTGTACCTCTTTGGTTTGCGGGTGGGGAAATATGTTTGGATTCTCCACTGTGAGGGAAAGCTCCCTGCATACTGAAAACCAGCATACTGAGGTTTCTCTAGACTCTTACCAAATTATCAACTTTTTTTTTTAATATGCAGAGAGTATTTTTTTGTGAGGGAGCATTCAAACATGCAAACCTCCCTGGTGTAGCAGGAAGTGGTACAGTCCAGAAAAAGCTTTTCTACATAGTCCTGCTGCATTTATAAATGGTCCAAAGATCCAAAACATTTTTTCCAAGTCACTGACTGGCTGACATCCTAACTAAGAAAGCGCCAGTGCTCCATGAGATGTGCCAGTGCTGTGGATGAAATCCACTAACTCGGCACTGGCATTTGCATGGTAGGGATAGTGGCATTTTGACAACCTTCCCTTCCCCTGGAAGCCCTCTGTGTTACCCAAAACATATATCTGAAGATTGCGCAGCTCTCAGGGACGTATTTTGGGGTGACACAGAGGACTTCTAGGGAAGGAGAAGTTGTTGAAATTTGCTCCTCTCCTATGCAAGTGCTCAATTAGTTGTTCTTGTCTGCAACACCGGCATATCTCATGGACCACTGGCCGGCCCGTTGTTAGGATGTTAGTAGGGAGAAAGACAACAGAGGCTGTGCATATGAGCAGCCAAACCCAGGCTCGGGCAGTTCAGCCTGGCCTGGGCTGCCTGTGCAAACTGCCAGGATCGATCCCAATCCCAGTACTGCCTCGGCCCCAAGCCCAAGTTTCCTATCCAGCCTTTTACTGGGGTTAAGAGGGCAAGAGCGCACCCTCCACCCTGGGGCTGGGATCACGTGTGTGCTTGAGCTGCTTCCAGCCCAAGTGCTCACAATCAGGAGCCTAGAATGCCTGACTCATGAGGGATATCCCCAATGCACTGTGTTCATCACATGGTGCAGTGTGGGATACCCGGAGTCCAGGACTCATTTTCCCAGCCTCCAGAGATCTGCACTGCTTGAAGCAACACAGATCATGTAGGAGTGCATGCCATGTTCCATACAGTAAACCACTGATCATCTAGGGGGAAGGTACGTTCATCGCTGCCTTCCTCCTGCCATTCTCCCTGCCCTGGGGTATGATCATGTGAAAAGACTTAAAATGTTTCTGTGGCCTTATATGAAAATACTCTGGAAAGCTGAGGGGTCAAGTCTACTCTATGAGAGATGACTTTAAGGGCACACAACACAAGAGACTCCTTCCAGATCAGACCAAAGGTCCACCTAGTTCAGCATCCTGCTTCCCACAGTGGCCTTCCAGAAGCCCTTAAAGTAAGGACTTAAAGGGAGCAGGCTTATGGGGAATAGTCTTTTCCAGCTCTTGCTCATTTCTGCTAGTAAGTTTCCCTGAAGAGGAAGTGGGGAATGGGGACACTGGAGTGGGATAAATGCAGTGTATGCCATTTAAAGCTCCTTTGATCATAAGCCCACAGGAATGTGTGCAAGTATGTTAGAGGCTTATGAGAAGATTCACAGAGTGATTAGCTTGCCAGGTTCATACCGCATAGATCAGATTGTCAAAGAACAAGCGCTGCTTTGTAAACCATGGTGAACCATCAACTTCTTCCACAGAACAGTCTATAAATTGCTAAGAAGCAGCCGGTTTGCACACCTGATCTGCCAAGTAACATCATTATATCCAGGCATTCCAATATTAGAAGCCCAGTTCAGAATCTTGGACTTGTACCCCATTTCCTCTAAATCATATCCTCAGCTACTTCCCTCCCTTCAAAGTTCCACAATTCTTTTCTTCACCAAAAGCATTTTTGGAACCCCTCTCCACCCCAGAGCAAAAGTATTGGGGTGTCAATTCATTGCTTCAATTTGGGGCATCAATTCATTGCTTCAGTTCATTTAAGCAATGAATTGGTGTGCAAGGAAATGGTTAAGCACCTCTCCCACTCCCTGTCACTTCTGTGCTTCAAAGACCCTCCTTGAAACTTTTCTCACTAGAAAAAAACAGGGTTTTAGAGGGGTAATTTAGATGATCACTCCTCATATGCAGTTAAAGGATGTGCCACGTTGACATCGGCATATCCTTGAGTGATGTTTGGGCAGGCATGTTTGCACCACAGCCCCAGCTTTATCATGTGTAGGGTAGGGATGTGCATAAAACCAGTTTGCCTGGTTCAGTTCGAATCTGAATCAGATTCGAACCAGAATGGGCATGTTCAGTTTTGGCACCCTGAACAAGGGGCCTGGATTGGTTCAAATACAAACCAGTTTGGGCTGGTTTGGGGGTGCCAGACATGGTGACTTAAAAAAAAAAAGGTATCACACTTAACGCTGTTGAGGGCTTTGGCAGCCCTGGGGAGGGGGTGCTGCTGCAACCATGGGTAGGGTCAGGTCTCCGGTGGGCTAGTTCTTCCATGGGCCAGTTCAGCCCATTTTCAGGCCATTTTGGCCCTCTATAAGTGATGGGGGCCATTTTGGAGGCTGTTGACCATGCACTCGGGCCATTTTGGAGGCTGCTGCGCATACACATGGGCCATTTACATGGCCAGGTCATGACCCTGCCATGCAAATGGCCCACACGCATGTGCAGCAACCTCCAAAATGGTCACCATGCACTCACAGAGGGCCTAAATGACCTGGAAATGTTCCAAGCCAGCCTGTGGGAGACTGGGAGGGGGGAAGCCAGCAAGGAGAAGGAGAGCTGCAACAGACACCCCCCGCCCCATGGCTACAGCAGCATTCCCTTCCCCCATGTGGCCACTGAAGCCCTTGGTGGTGGTAAGTGCAATCTTTTTTTAAAAAAGTGTCTGGCACCCGCAAACCAGCCTGATTACCTCAAATTGGCCTGGGGGCTGAACCGGGCCTGGTCTGGCTCGAGGGTGAGCCCTCAAACTGGTTTGACCTTGAACCAGTTTACACATCCTTAGTGTAGGGGCAGCTGTGGGCTGAGGTTCATCTGAACCAGCCCATGAGCAGAGCTGAATGCACCATTCTTTCTCATCTTCCCTTAGGCCAGGATCAACTGAGAGTGGAAAAACTCACACCGAATAGGCCATACCTATGCAGGTGCAGGATTCTCACATGGATATGACACAGCACAATAGGAAAGCAGATTCAGGTGACTGAGTGAATGTGTGACCAGGGCCCTTAAAAAGAATAGACAAGGATCTTGCACAATTTTGTTGGGTACAGGAATTTTTATATGTTGATGTGAAACTGAATGAAATGTTCCTTAGGAACCTTTACAAGTCTATGTTTCTCTGATTCTGTCCCTGCCTTACAAATCATGACCTACTTCTAAGGATTTTTTTGTTCTGCAAATCTTCTTAATGATTTTAATTGTTTGCCCTTTATTCAGACATAAATGCTGCTTTCATTTTATTTCTGTAATCCCTCACACATCCACTCCTGTTGTGATGACGTTAACAGCTTTGATTAAACAAACCATTGTGCTTTAAGAGACAGAAAATGAAATGCCATTACCAGACTTCAAGTGATGAAGTATTGCATAAGCATCAAACACTTTTATCCCTCAAATGAAAGCCAAATGGCTGGTTTCGGCTCTGAAATGTAGCTGGTGATAAAGATGACCTACTTACACTAGCGCTTCTAATGTATGCATTCATTACTATACATATGCAGTGTGGCAGAGTTATATAGTTGCGTGGGGGAAAACATAAATTTGAACAGCTTCTCTTCCATTTTGGAGCTGTTTGTGATTTTTTCAACTCTTGTAGTATCCTAGGTCCGGGTCATCCTTGCTAAGGCCTTGCTATAAAACTAGTTGGTGTGTTCAGAAAAAACAAACAAACAAAAAACAAACAAACCCACCATAGGCGGACATTCAGACTAATGTTGTGTACACTGAATAATGTTTCATGCGTAGGGTAATTTTTGCAGATTCTCCCTTCCTTTTCCAGCCATTTGTGCCTTCCAAAAACATGTCTATGCGGGTCTTGCAACTCCCAGGTACAGATTTTTGGGAGGCATAGAGGACTGTAGAGGGAAGGGAGAACTGGCCAAAATTACTCTGCCCCCATTGCACATGTTAAATATTATTCACTGCATGCAACATTAATCTGTATGTCAGCCACAGATTCCTGAAACAATCAAATCAAATAAACTTCCATGCTTTTGCACATTTTCAGTTTTAATGTACAGAAAATTTTCTTAAATTTACATTTCTCCAGATTTTTCCTACTATTTTTTTCCTACTTTTTTTTTTTAAAGAAAAAGCACAGAAGGACAAACTAGTTTATAAAAAAAGAATTGGGGGAGATGGGGAAAAGGAAACGTATGTATACAACATACAAAATAAAAAATGGAATGTAACTTGGAAATGCAGTGCATATAAAAGGTAAAGTGTGCCATCAAGTAGATTTCGACTCCTGGTGCCCACAGAGCTGTGTGGTTTTCTTTGGTAGAATACAGGAGGGGTTTACCATTGCCTCTTCCTGCGCAGTATGAGATGATGCCTTTCAGCATCTTCCTATATTGCTCCTGCCTCATATAGTACCAGTGGGGATTTGAACTGGCAACCTTCTGCTTGTTAGTCAAGCATTTCCCTGCTGTGCCACTTAAGGTGACACAGTGCATATAGGGAGGCCATAATTCTCTAATATACACAAATGATTGCCAACTTTAACACTATTCTCTCCCATCGGAATGTTTATGCCTGTGTCCATAGACATATTTGCATGCATCCCATGATTCCAAATAATAAAAGCAACCTGTACAACTGAACAGTGAGTAAATTAAGTGACGTAAACCTTGGAAGTGAACAGGGTGATAATATAAACCAGAGATGTCCAACTGGCAGCCTTTAAAGGAAGAAGGAAACAGACAAAATACCTCTGAGAAAGCCTCCAAGGTGAAGTATCTAGAAGGATTCCATTGTATTTTTTATAAGAGATTGAACTGGAGAGTCCCTAGGAAAAGCAAAGAAAACTACAATAAACTTCTTTCAGGTCATAGGGATGGAATCCCCTCCCCTCTTCTCCTACCACTTTTTCTCATTATGTAAAGTCTGCCCGGAGGGCAGAAACACAATTAATTGGTGCAGTGAAATGCTTAATTCATTAACTGCAGATTTGAAACACATATTTTAATCGGAGATTTCCCCTATGGCAGATCATTCATTGTTGATGCCATGTTGTAAACAATCCATATCAATCTCCTAGTTCCAAAAGTGCAATGAAAATAATGCCCCCCTCTCCTCCAAATATTTTTTATTTAGTAATATTGCCTATTTAAGTGTCTGTAATATTTATTCTGCCTGATTAAAAATAGGCATAGGAATGCATCTGCATAACCCTACAAAAATGTAATGTGAATACGTCCCCAAAAGATGGGAAACCCAGAACTCAAAATTACTAATTCCAGAGCTATCCCATTGGTTTGAATGGACCTATACTGGGGTGTAGCTATAATTGAACAATTATAGGTGGGGGATGAATGTCCTTGAGTCCCTGTGACGGGGGGTTCACTGGTTGGGCAACAGATTGTTCTTCATTCTCCCCTTCTCCCTGACTCACTGGCTCATTGTTGGTCCTTGATCAGAGGACTCATATCAGCTTCAAAACAACAATACCATCATCAGCAACAACAACAAACAAGCCTCTCCTGGAGATATATTTGCAGGCAGTAAGCAGCATATATGTTTAAAATGTGTATGTTTCCGAGCCACGGAAGTGTGTGTGTGTGTGTGTGTGTGTGTGTGTGTGTGTGTGTGTGAAAGTGTCTTGTGCCTGGGGTGTGTCTGATATTATTTTCATAGGCGTGAGAGACAGGGTATACTGGGAATGTTTTATTTTTCACCATATCCTTACACTTCTTCTGTAGCAAAGACATGAATGAGGGCAGTGACAGCAGAAGAAAAAATTAATGGGGGAGAGGCACAGAAGTGGCAAAGTGCATTTATGGGTGGGCGAGCTGTGTCCAACATATTCGATTTCTGAAACAAAAATGGGGGGAAAGGGGGGGACAAACTACTTGTATGACGGGGTGCTTTCCCCCTTTGCCCTCCTCTGGAGCCGCCCTTGGTTAGGAGGGGAGGAGAATCAAGTGAGGGGGTGGGAGCAGGGGACCATCTTCACTTTTGTCCCAGGGCCCACTTCAGCCTTGCTATGCCTTTGGATTTATGTTAAAGTAATTTAAGGACTGAAATTGCCACATTCCATACCAGTGCCTAGCCCAAGGAGTAGAGTGTTGGCTCTGCTGGTGACTCTGTTGGACACTCTGGTGGAGAACTGGAATAATCAACTCACCAGGGCAGTGGACACGATCGCTCCTAAGTGTCCTCTCTGAACTGCTTTGAAACTGGCCCCTTGGTATACGGAAGAACTATGGGGGCTTGAAGCGGCGAGGTAGATGACTAGAGCACAAGTGGAGGAAGACTCAACTCAAATTTGACAGATTGTTTGATAGAGAGCATTTGAAGATTTATGCTCAGGAGATACATGTGGCAAAGAAGCAATTCTTTTTCTCCCGTATCATGCCCGCAAGTTTACATCTGGCGAAGTTGTTCAGGGTCATGAAGAGGCTAATGTGCTCCCCTTCCCTACTGAATCAGTGCTTAGAACCAACAATTACTCACAGTGACGTTTTTAATGAGTTGTGGACAAAATCTCTCAGTACACAGGTTGACTTGGATTCAACTCCACAATTGTTGCAGAGTCTGATGCTGAGGTGTGCAGCATCTCCTCTTATGTGATGAGCCTTGATCAGCTTCAGTCCGTGACTCATGGGGATGTGGACAAGTTGCTTGGAATGGTGCAGCCTACCACCTGTCTTCTTGATCCTTGCCCAACATGGCTTATACTATCTGGCAGGGAGCCTGTGGTAGAGGGCCTGGTAGACATTATACATGTTTCTCTGATGGAGGGCAGGATGCCTCCTTGTCTTAAGGAGGCAATCATTAGACCACTTCTGAAGAAGCCTGCCTTGAATCCCTCAGAGTTAAATAATTACAGGCCTGTCTCCAACCTTCCATATTTGGGCAAGGTGATTGAGAAGGTGGTGGCCTCCCAGCTCCAGGTGGTCTTGGAGGAAACTGATTATCTAGACCCATTTCATACTGGTTTTCAGCTGGGCTATGGTGTGGAGACTGCCTTGGTCAGCTTGATGGATGATCTCCAATTTGGAATTGACAGAGGGGGTGTGACTCTGTTGGTCCTTTGGGATCTCTTGGCGGCTTTCAATACTATTGACCATTGTATCCTTCTGGAATGGCGAAGAGGATTGGGGGTGGGAGGCACTGCTTTGCAGTGGTTCCGCTCCTACCTCTCGGGCAGATTCCAGATGGTGTCTCTTGGAGACTGTTGTTCAAAATCTGAACTTTTGTATGGTGTCACTCAGGGCTCCGTATTGTCTCTGATGTTGTTGAACATCTACATGAAACTGCTGGGAGAGATAATCAGGGGATTTGGTGCAGGGTGATATAAGTAGGCTGATGACACCCAAATCTATTTCTCCATGTCAACATCATTAGGAGAAGGCATAACCTCCCTAACTGTCTGCCTGGGGGCAGTAATGGGCTGGATGAGGGATAAGAAACTGAGGCATAATCCAGAAAAGACGGAGGTACTTATTGTGTGGGATCAGAACTCGGGAAAGAATTTTGATATGCCTGTTCTGGATGGGGTCATGCTCCCCCAGAAGGAACAGGTACACAGTCGGGGGGTGCTTCTGGATCCAAGTCTCTCCCTGGTGTCCCAGGTTGAGGAGGTGGCCAGAGGTACTTTTTATCAGCTTTGGCTGATACGCTAGCTGCATCTATTTCTTGAGGTGAATGACCTCAAAACAGTGGTACATCTGCTGGTAACCTCTAGGCCGGATTACTGGAATCCGCTCTATGTGGGGCTGCCTTTGTACGTAGTCTGGAAACTGCAGTTGGTTCAGAACGCGGCAGCCACATTGGTCTCTGGGACATCTAGGAGAGACCATATTACTTCTGTGTTGAAGGAATTGTACTGTCTGCCAATACGTTTCAGGTCAAAATACAAGGTGCTGGTCATTACCTATAAAGCCCTAAACAGCTTAGGCTCTGAGTATTTAAGAGAATGTTTTCTTTGCCATGAGCCCCACCACCTGCTAAGATCATGTGGAGAGGTTCACCTGCGGCTGCCGCCAACTCATCTGGCGGCCACTCAGGAACAAGCCTTCTCCGTTGCAGCCCCTAGAATTTGGAATGTGCTCCCTCTCAAAATAAGAGCCTCCCTATGTCTGGCAACTTTTTAAAAGGCACTGAAGGCACATTTAATTAGATTTATAGTTTTAAAGAATTTTAATACTGGGTTTTTAAGGTTTTTAATCTTTTAAATGATTTTAATTGTTAATTGATTTAATGTTTTAATTGATTTTAATTGTAAACCACCCAGAGACTCAAGTTTTGGGCGGTATCAAAATACTTTTAGATAGATAGATAGACAGACAGACAGATTATTCCCTCCCAGGACACATTTCAATGAAAGGAGCCAATGCTCTTAGTAAAGACGGTGTAGTTAAGAAAAAATATGGAAACAAAATTGAAAACAACAAGAGGGATCAAATCTGTGTGAAATCTGCAGGAAAGTGTGGGTGAAAAACCAAAAGCACTCTATTGACTTTACTTCAGAGACGCATTGATAAAAGCTGTTTGACTTTGAGTATTGAGATACCTTTTTACTTATTTGCAAAAAGAATTTCCCTTGAAAAAGAATTCAACTTGAAATGCTTTGGAAATAAACAACACTGCTTTTTCCTACATAGCTGCTGTTTTTTCTTCTTCTTCCAGGCACTGGAAGCAATCTTAGAAAACAGCTGAGTTTTCCCCAAGACTCCTTCATGTCAACAGTGCAGAGCATCCAATCAACTGTGCATCTATCCAGGCCATACTGGTCTTGTAACTGTGCTCAAAAGGCAGCCGGATGGGTAGGAGATCAGCATGGATGGAAGTGGTGTGAACCGTAGGGATTAGATGCATTGCATCCGTGCATCAGATCCTGCAGAGAAGCACCATGTAGTTCTGATTGCGCTTTTGAATAATCCAGGGAACACGCACAATACAGAAGTATTGATAAATAGGAGTTGCACTTAGTCAAGGTTTATTGTGGCTGGGGCTACAGTACATAAGCATAGCAAACAGCGGACAGTTTGAATAGTGAATGTTCTGTTGCTTACGGTGGAACTTAACTGTCTCACAGGTTTAGTAAAGTTGCCAACATGGTTAATGCGCATAATGACTGAACCTCCCTAAATCTGATTCATAACAGGGCTTGGCTAACTGGTCTTGGGATGTGTATGAACTGTTCAATATCGGGCTGGTTCCATGGTTCGATTGTGAACTGAACTGCAGCCGGTTCGGTCCGTGATTGAACTGGACCAAGCCTGGTTTGATGCGAACTGATTCAACACAGAAGGGGGAGCAGGCCAGCAGTGGAGGAGTGGCGAGAAAAGTTGCTTAAGTTTCTTACTGGCTTGCTCCCGCTCACTGCTTGATACTCTCTGCCACTTGCCACCACTCACCACCCCCCAGTAGAGCTGAATTGCTGGTTGAACAGCTCTTTAAACAGGGTGCCTGTGCCACTGTGCGGTCAGCCTGTTTAAAGAGTGGTCTGGCCGGCGATTCGGCTCTACTGGGGGTAGCGAGGAGGGGCAAGTGGCAGTGAGTATCTGGCGAGCAGCGAGTGGGGGCAAGCAGGTAAGAACCTTTTAAACTTTTTTGCTGCTCTGCTGCCCCTTTACTTGTAAAGGTGAATACTCACTGGTTTGCTGCCCGAACCATCGAACCTGTTCAATTGAATGGACCAGACCGGCCAGTTGGTTCAACCAAACTCCCGCCATGCTCTTGATGACCCCTCCATGAAATCCTTGTCCATGAGATCCTGAGGAACTGCCTGTGCTGAGGCTGAGACTTTATGTACCTCTGACCCTTGTGTTGCCTGCTGCACAGCAGCAGATTTGGCCCTCAAGCTCTAGGCTGACCCTGCCAAGTAAGACTAATAACTGTCTTCTTTTGCAACAAGAAGATATAAGAGCTTCCTGCATCAGTATCCAGGTCATTTGGTCTTGATGTACTGCTAGCTACCACTCTACTCTGTTTGCTTGGTTTGATTATTGACTTGTTCCTGACTTGATGCTTGATTCTGACTTCTGGTTTCTCTAACAGCTCTCTTGGTCCTGTCTTTGGGCTGTGCATCCTCTAGGGGTAGCTGCCCATGGCCAATATGTGACACACCCAAACTCTCTTACCTGGTTGCAGGTGTGGCCACTCCTGCTCCATGGCTGGGAAGGAAGGATGGAGGAAGTAGCCTTTGTCTTTCTTCCTCCTCTTCTCCATGGTACCTGGAACACTCTTACAGTAGTGACACAGGCGCCAGGAGCCCTGTTTGTCAAGTGTACTGGCATCATTGTTATGGCAATGACGCCAGTACACTTGACAAACAGGACTCCTGGCGCCTGTGTCACTACTGTAAGAGTGTTCCAGTTGTTCTAGATGGAAGGTTTCACATTTAGTGGCAGCTGGTAAGTAGGAGGGAATCACTGGTGAGCACATGCTCCCAATGCTTCCACCTCTTCTGTGTTGTTGGAAGTTAGAAATATTGGGTTGACAATATCAAGTTCCTTCCACCACCCAACATTCTCCTTCCAACTTCAAATGTTGGTTACAGATGGCAGGAGAATGTCAGGCAGCAGAGGGAACTCAGTATTGTCAACCTGACACTTCTGGTCTCAGATGACTCAGAAGAGGTGGAAGTACCAGGAACCTATGCTTGTTGCAAACTGGCAGTTCCCTCCTACTTACTAGCTACCGATGTGTGTGAAACCATCCAGTGTTCTAAGTGTTAGGAGAGGAGGAGGAGGAAGAGGAGGAGGAGGGAAGAAACAGGCAGCTCCTTCCAGAGCATGCCAAAGCATGAGTGGAAAGTTGGGAAGAGTAAGTTGGGAAGAGTTTTTATCTGACTTAGGTAAAAATCCAAGTCAGAAAGTAATGTGAGGGTTATAAAGCTTGTCTTGTTTTAAATGCAAGCATTACGAGTTGCTGAAGTTTGTATTCTGAGCCAAGGAATCACAAAACTTGCCAAAAGCTATAAAGTTTCTCTTCTTATAGAACTTTGACATCAAGGTAATGAATCTGTTTTGATAGGAATATCTGACAATTTAGAAACATTCTTTTTGGCACTTTTAAAACTTTGATTTTTGTGTGCTTATAAAGAAAGAAAGGGAGGGAAATATAATTAGTAATGTTGTATCAACACTATGGGGCCATTCACACAACCTACTGGGTGGGTGGGTAGGCGGGGCGAAGGCTTCCCAAACCTTGCCTCCCCCACTCGAGACGATCGTGGTTTTGTTGGTGGGAGCACACAGTGCGCTCCCACACGATCAGCACTGCTCCGTGCAGCACGCAACAGGATGGATTTATCTGAGGCCCGGTGGATTTGCTCATTGTCCCAACCTCTGTGAATCCCATAATGCACCATGTGACACACATGATGCATTGGGGAATTCCCCCAAGAGATGGGTGCTCTAGGCACCTGTCTCTGTGTGCAGCCAGGCTGGAATCAGCCCATGCTCTCACACGGGCAAGTAGTCGGGGGTAAGGCTAAACCTTGCTCCCTTAACCTTGGCTAAAAGCCGGGGTATGTAGTGATGCTAGGTGGTGCTGCCCCACCAGGATTGGGCCCGATCCCAGTGGTTCTCATACACAGCCTCACCCAGGCTGGGCGTCCCTAGCCCAGGTTAGGCTATGTGTGGGAACAGCCTCTATATTTAGACTAAGGAATGTGCTGAAAAAAATGTACTGATCAGTTCTGTGTGGTAAAGCAGTCCTAGTATCTAACTGCCTGATTCCTGATTAAAGTAGTGGGCTCTTAGCCTTGTAGCTGAGCTTAGGCTGCAATTACATGTATTCCAACTGCATGAGTTTTACAACCTGCCTAAGCATCTTACTTTAGAGGCAGACATATGGAATGCAGGTGCACAGGCTACATTTTGATCTTCTTGTAATGCTGAGAATTCAGATGGTGAAGTAATTACTAAAAAGCCATTAAGTAGCACCAGAACATTTGCATTTCCCCACGGAAGTAGTGGGATTTCCCCCCCAATGCAGGACAAAGAGCAGTTGTTGGAAGGGTAAGCCAGAAAGAGTAGATTTATTTAGAAGCTCACGTTTCTATACAAATTCTGTACACTTCATCATAAACCATAGATATGACATTTGTCTCTAGGAATCAGACAACTGCATTTTCCAAACACTTTAATACAGTGTGCGTATTTAAATTGTCCCAACCTTGATTTCTTTCTATTATATTTTCTCTCTTTATAGCTCTTCAGTTTCTTCCTGTGCCTCAGGTGAATTAGATCTCTATTTAAAAAACCCACAGAAGGCTGGTCTTAAAAGACATTTTTATATTCTTCCATGGAGTGACACTGAAGGTATTCTGAATGTCTCCTCTCATTTTCCTATTGCTTTTTACCGGAAGTATACTCTCAAAGGCTTGATTGCATTTTCTCCCAAATATCAGATCTATTTTGCATTGGAAATCTAATTTATTGCTAAGGAACCTCCACCATAACAGACATTGTTTGCCTATGGTTGTATGCTCTGGCTCTTTTGAAATGATCTCAGGCACAAAATAAGAATGATCAGCCGATCCATTAATAAATGTCTCTTACAGCCAAAGAGCAGAAATGCCTACCCATCAGAGCATATTACAGTCTTTAAAACTGTGCTCTGATCACAATGGCCATTCTTACTTGGAGGTTTTGTCAAAATAAAAGAGGGAGGAATTTGTTCTTGAAGCTTGCAGAGGATAACATTTGATATGTAAAATACCACGACAACAGAAAAGCTTTCCTGCTTTTCAATGTTCAAAGCCAGTCCATACCCATCTAAATCATAAATACACTTTTTGCTTTTATTTTTGTTTGGTTCTTTTGCCATTTACAGTCATTTTGACTAACCTCTGCAGAGAGATATTTTTTAACCTCACTTTAACTTCCAGTAGCCCAGAGGTCTCTTTGTCCAGATCAGCTGATATGAATGTTTTCCCCTTGCTGGGCCCAACTCTATCCCTAATCCCTTTCTTAAATCCAACCACCTCCCTCTCTAGAAAGCCTCTTTCTCTTGTCCACCCAAGAATTCACACAATTAGGACTTTAAGCTAAAATGCCTCACTGCAATTGAATGTATTTTTGAAAGTAATATTGCTTTAACCACATATTTCTTTCTGCTGTGTCCCTCTCTACAGTAAAGACTTTATTTTTATTTTGAAACTTAAATCCTGCCTCAGTGCAGTCATTTCCTGGGTCCACAAATTTATGTCTGACGTGAAACTGTCCTTTCTAAGCTAATTTTCCCACACAAGCCCAAACACAGATTTAGGGTGTTCTGTTCACCAGTGTTCTCTCTAATTTTTTTCATCTGTGTGCACAATGAGTTTTGTTCTGGGCGGCAGTATCAAGGCAGTGTGTGGGCACATAAATTCAGAGTGGGACCTTCCTGATTCAATCTGAGCAGGACCTAAAATTAGCTGAGCAGACATTAAAAAAACTTGTGTGCTCGCGCACGTGTGCATACTTTAGAGGCAACACTGGTGCTCACCAGTCACCCTGGGGCATTTTCATTAACACACTGGTCCCCTGGGGTATCCCACTTCTTTCTTCCCTCCACTGTGAAAACTGTCCATTTATTCCTACCCTCTGTTTCCTCCATTATGGAGGCCAGGCCACCAGAGGCGTAACTAGGGAAAACGGCGCCCAGGGCAAGCACTGAAATGGCGCCCCCCCCATCCCCCCAACATACTACATTATACTTAGGTTTTTCCTCACAAGCGCCCACCGCCGCTGCCAAGCCAGGCCACTGACTGGCCGCCAGGTGCCAGCAAAGCAATGGGGGGGGGGTGCGGGCGGCGCGGAAGGGACCGCTCATGGGGGAGGGGGCGCCGACGCGCTCCCTTGACTGCTGCAGCGCTGCTGCACTGAGCAGGAAACATTTGTATTAACAAAATTTAAAAAAAAAAATAAAAAAAAAATTTTTTTGTCATGGCGGCGCCCCCCACGTGACCAGAAAAGATGGCGCCCGGGGCACGTGCCCCCCCTGCCCCCCCTATAGTTACGCCTCTGCAGGCCACACAGAGGCCATGTACGCAGGCACGCGGCCTCCATAATGGCCGCCAGGCCGCTGGGTGAAGGCCGAAAGCCAGCCGAAAAGCAGCTGAACCGGCCAAGGGGGTCACTTCAAAGGCCGGCAGGGGGTGGGGGAACCTCCGCAGACACACACATCCCCCCCGCCGCCTTCAGGAACTCCACTGAGGGGAGTAAAAGGTAAAAGAAAGTGTAATATATTTTTTTAACAAAATCAAGATTGTGAACCCCCTGAACATTCAGGGGTGTTCAGTCTGGGGTTGGACTGAACAGGGGGTGGTTCGTTTCGACCCCAAACGGTCAAACCAAACCGGTTTGCTGTCAAACCTGTTCGACGTCGAACCTGTTTGCATACTCCTAGCTGGCAGGGCTGCTACTGATGATTTTTGGATATTCTCCAGAAACTAGTACAGTTTATGCTATTTTAGAAATATAAACGATGATGGTTCAGGCAACATTGGCATGATAAGTAAGCACATCCATCACTCAACCTACAGAAATACTCTCTAGTCCTTGCAGAGAATAGCAGAGTCATTTTGGCCCCAAGGTGTGGTTTTGGCCCCAAGGTGTGGTCTTGCTAAAGCTAAGCAGGACTGTGTCTGGTCACTGCTTGGATGGGAGGCATGTAGGAACTCAATGTATACTGCCTTGACCACCATGGAAGAAAGGCTGGATAAAAAAAATATAATAAATAAATAAATACAGGAACTCCAAAGTCACATGGAAGAAGTCAAAACAGGACTATTTCACATGCAAAGTTCATCACAACTCAATGGAAAGGCGGCAGCAGTAGCCTTCCAAAGTGTCCCCAGGATTCTTCCATTTTGACAAACAAGGTGAGCAGGAGCCAAGTTCAGACATTATGCTGTATAGATGTACAGATGTCTGTACACTAATACATGGGTTTGTATGAATGGTTGTTCCTGTGTATGGTACAGATAGGAAGTGTACTTCTGTACCTGCATCCCCAGCATAACATGTGAATGACTGTACCTGTGTACAGATCTGAACCTGTGTACACTGTACACTCACTGTATGAGCGTTGAACATAACATGTGAATAGGCCTACTGAAGTGGTTCATGGACTACTGAGGGAACTTCAGAACCAGCCCTCAGGATATATTTGGCTTGATGCAGCACATGACATGTGTCTGCTCAGCAGAAAATTCGATTTAATTACAGAGGTAGCACATGTTCTTAAATCTTTTACCCAAGGCTGAATTTTTCACTAGGGCCCTAAGAGATTTCTGATGTCCCCTCTCCCCAAGGATTTCCCACTTAATGGAGATAAAATATTCACTTTATTAAATTCCCTCAAACTATCACCAGCATTACTACACTGCAGTATTTATTTATTTATTTATTTAACATATTTTTATACTGCCCAAAACTTGCGTCTCTGGGCAGTTTACAACAAGATAAAAACCAAAGGTAAAGCATTAGTTAAAAAACAAAAACAAGAAATTTAAAACACAATTCAATTTTTTTAAAAACAACAACAACAATATTCTAAAAACAACATTAAAACAATTAAAACAACTATTTATGTTGGGCTGGTTAATAAATGAACTGGTTAAAAAGAGGAAGATAATCTACTAAAACTTTTAATCACTTGACAGCCCTGTTTAACATTAATGAATAAATTAGGAAAAACAGTTAATTTAAATTTCAAATAGCAGTAAACAACTATAAATCAGGATTCTTGGTCTGAATCTTTTGTATCTTCAGGCTTTAATTATAAGTCTTGAAAATTTCACAATATATTGCCTTAGAATGATTATCTTAGCAGGGGAGGGGAATAGAGGAAAGGATTTACAGTGAGAAACAGTATAATGGATTTATTGGTTGACGTCCTGGGCAGGAAATGTGGGTGGCTTGAGCACCGTCTGCATCCCTGAATGCATGTAAGCACCCCCAAAGGGGCTGCACTGCAGTAAATGCTCTAGGGATGCAGTTCCACAATGCGACACCCATCATTTCCACTAGGCATTGTGTCTCAATGCACAACTGCATACAGGGAGTGCTTACTAAATAGATGAGGTGAGGATTCCAACCTGTGTTAGGCCCTATTAGAGGTACACCTAGGTAATTTAGGAGCCTGGACCTGAAGGCCTTTGGAGCCCCCCTCCCCAGTTGCAAGTTAAGCATCATCCCGCTACACACACACACACACACACACACACACACACACACAGTATTTTTTAACACGTTTGTTCTGGGGGGAACACAAACAGCAACTTATCTCACACGAATATACGAATTTAAAACGAGTGTATTTATGCAAATATGCATTAGCAGAAACATTTCAACACACAACCTAACACATTCCCATCCCATATATTTCTTTCCCCACTCCCCCCTCTGTCTCTAAAGCAGAGGTCATGCTCAGCTGCCTGGCACAGCATGGGCCAGTGGGGCAGCGACCACACTACCCGGGACAAATTAAAGAGGAGTTGGAGGTGGTGTGGAAGCTCTGGACTTCCGCCCAGAAGTCCAGGGGTAAGAGGGCCTTTGGGCCCTATGTACACATTACTTTTCTAGTATGGTTGCAACAGAGGAAAAGCTCCCCTGCTGTTAGCTTCCACATAGCATTGGTTATAAGGTAACACAGGGATAGGCAACCTTGGCTCACCAGCTGTTGCTGAATTACAACTCCCATCATCCCCAGCCACAATAAATCATAATAACAACTGAAGAGCCAAGGTTGCCTACCACTGTGTTAACAGATTGTCAGGGGATGACATGGATACACTCCAGGCTGATGCAAAGCAGCCCAAAGGAAATGCAGTACTAACCAGCATGGGAAGTATACCTATATGATCCAGATGACCCCCCATATTAGTGCTTTTAACCCAAATTGTTGCATATGGGGCCTTAGTGTTTCAGAGTGGTTGTTGTTGTTATTGTTATCTATCTATCTATCTATTTCTCTAAGGCATACCTGTTGCTAATCCCATGTGTGGCAGCTCTCATAAGAGTTCACGAGCAAGCTGCTGGCAGGAGGAGAGGAAAGTGGTGCCGGCGGCGGACAGGCTTGGGCTGAGGCGGGAAACAAAATGGCGGGTTGGTGGGGGAGAACTAAAGGTGCAGATGTTCTGCGCCCGGCACAGCTGGTTATTACTTATTACATTTCTATACTGCCCTATTGAAACGCTCTGGGCGGTGCACAGCAAGTAAAATGGGGCTATGGCTGTGGGGTGGAGACTGCCTTGGTCGGCCTGATGGATGATCTCCAATTGGGAATTGACAGAGGAAGTGTGACCCTGTTGGTCCTTTTGGACTTCTCGGCGGCTTTCGATACTATCAACCATAGTATCCTTCTGGAGCGTCTGAGGGGGTTGGAGGTGGCAGGCACTGCTTTGCAGTGGTTCCGCTCCTACCTCTCGGGCAGGTTCCAGATGGTGTTCCTTGGAGACAGTTGTTCTTCAAAATCTGAACTTTTGTATGGTGTCCCTCAGGGCTCCGTATTGTCTTCGATGTTGTTTAACATCTACATGAAACCGCTGGGAGAGATCATCAGGAGATTTGGTGCAGGGTGCTATCAGTATGCTGATGATACCCAAATCTATTTCTCCATGTCAGCATCATCGAGAGAGGGCATAACCTCCCTAAATGCCTGCCTGGAGGTAGTAATGGGCTGGATGAGGGATAACAAACTGAGACTGAATCCAGATAAGATGGAGGTACTCATTGTGCGGGGTTGGAACTCGAGATATGATTTTGATCTGCCTGTTCTGGATGGGGTCACACTTCCTCAGAAGGAACAGGTACGCAGTCTAGGGGTGCTTCTGGATCCAAGTCTCTCCTTGGTGTCCCAGGTTGAGGCAGTGGCCAGAAGTGCCTTCTATCAGCTTCGGCTGATATGCCAGCTGCGTCCATTTCTTGAGATAGACGACCTCAAAACATTGGTACATCTGCTGGTAACCTCCAGACTGGATTACTGCAATACGCTCTAGGTGGGGCTGCCCTTGTACATAGTCCAGAAACTACAGTTGGTCCAGAATGCGGCAGCCAGGCTGGTCTCTGGTCATCTAGGAGAGACCATATTACTCCCTTATTGAAGGAGTTACACTGGCTGCCGATATGTTTCCGGGCAAAATACAAGGTGTTGTTCATAACCTATAAAGCTCTAAACAGTTTGGGCCCTGGGTATTTACGAGAACGTCTTCTTTGTTATGAACCCCACCGCCCATTGAGATAATCAGGAGAGATCCATCTGCATTTGCCACCGGCTCGACTGGTAGCTACTCAGGGACAGGCCTTCTCTGTTGCTGCCCCGAGGCTTTGGAATGCGCTCCCTGGTGAAATAAGAGGATCCCCATCTCTGACAACTTTTAAAATGTCTTTAAAGACACATCTGTTTACCCAGGCTTTTAACTGATATTGTTTTGTTTTAGTAGTGTTGTTAGAATATTATTTTAAACTTTTAAAGTGTGTTTTAAATTTTTTGCTTTTAAATTTTCTGTTTTTGTTTTACTGTTTTTATTTGTTGTGAACTGCCCTGAGACCTTGGACTAGGGTGGTATAAAAATGCAATAAATAAATAAATATACAAAAACAAACACCATTTAAAACAAACAGGTTAAAACAATATAAAAGCAACTTTTAAACAGTCAGAGCGATTTAAAACCCATTAAGGATACTTAAAAACCAATTAAGAATACTTCAAAACAATTTAAAAACCTTGGAAGGCCAGGCCAAAGGAAATGTGTACAGAAATGGAACCTAATAGTGCTCTACAGGAGAATTTGGACACATACATCTTCCTCACTTAGATGACAAGTCTCAGGGCAGGTCTGTGGAAACATGTTGCAACTTGCAGCCATGTTGCTAATGCTAAGCGAGTCAGTGCCTGGATGGTGGACTACCTGAGAACTCTTTGTATGCACCCACGAGTTCCACCATGGAAGAAAGCCTGGATATACATAAATAAAACAGTATAAGAAGGTGGATATGCATATGGCCTCTTTACTCACATTGAAGATACGAAAACATTTTCCTCTTTCAGAATGTGTTGGATGATGGGTTGCTGCTATGTACTTGCACAGTTGAAGCACTGCTGCTGTTTCATGTGTTTAATTTTTGTTTTACTTGGTTTAATATTGTTGTCTGCTATTGTTTTAACTTTGTACATCACTGGGAAAATGAACAGAAGTTAATACTTTTAAAAATAACACTATTCATGTTAATTTTAAACATTCATTCATGCATTCATTCATCACAATTATATACCGCCCAAACTTTGTCTCTTTATTATAAATGAATAAATACAATTTCCCCATCAATGCAACTCTGAAAGGGGCAGAAGCTCTTCCTGTAACCAAATGTGGCAACCTTAAACAGTAATCTCTGATGGAGAGAAAGGGCAAGGGAAGCATTACTGAAAACACAGTGTTGATTCTAGAAAACATCTTGGGAACCATTGTTTATGTCTCTGGCCAAATCACTGACATTTTGCGAATGCTGTCTCATTTAATAATCATGCATTAGATTATCTGGAATGGAATGGACTCTTTAGAGTGCACTCTAATCAAATTCTTTTCCTCTTGGATGGAGAGCAGTGCTGAGGTACTGCTCGAGACCATAACATCTTTTTTCATCAGCTCATTTGGGTCCAAATTGTGGGCATGATGCTCAAATCAAGGAAATGACTGTGCTCAGAAGAATGCTAATGAAGGCCAGAGGAGTTCTCTCTCTGAATCCTGGAATCCAAAGCAAAGCCACAGTGCACTGTCAGCTTCATTGATAAGTAGCTGACGATTGTTATGAACATTCTTCTTGACAAAGGCTCTTTTTGCAGAGTCCAAAGTAAAGTGCTGCGTTTATAATGATTACAAAATAATGGTATAGCCAACCATTGAGCAGCTGAAAGGGTATGCATTATTAATGGGGTGGATCTTTTTTTTTTTTTTTAAGTTGTCTCATGCTTCAGACCTGCCTGGATGAAACATTCCCAGCCTTGAAGCCCTGCTTCCTAAATCATTGTGTGAATGATCCTCCAGCAAGGCAATTCTTATGTTGCTATCGTAATGCTTATGTCGCTATCCTAACGTCTCCAAAAAATGTAAGTGAGGAGTTGCTCAAGCTTTCTCTCTGTCTGCATCCCTGACAGGAGTGGAAGATCTGTGTCCAGTGTCTAGATCCAAATGCTCAAATCCTAGGAATGGCTGGGGAAAAGAAGCAAAATCAGGGTCCATACAAGGCAAGCCCAAAGATCAGGGGCACCCCAGGTGAAACCAGACTTTTGTTAGGCTTTTGCCTGCGTGGGCGGGTGCTTGCCGTCTGGTGGGCAGGCAATCCCTGTTGCCCTCACTGGCTGGCTAGCTGGTTCTGATGGCATGCACACTTGCCCACGGACACCTATCACCCGGCTGGCTGTGGTTGGTTGGCTGTGGTGATGGGCGTGATTCCCGTCACCTGGCTGGCTGGCCGGTTGACTTCAACAGTATGTGCATGTTGCCCAGGCCATCAGCGCCCTTCCCTGCTTGGTCGATTAGTTTGCCTAGCGGGTGGGTCGGCCCTGGGTTCATGTCTATCAAATGTGCAGACCGATCCTATGTATGTTTACTCTGAGGTAAGTCCCACTGAGTTCAATAGTGTTCACTCCCTGGCAAGTTTGTACAGGACAGTAGCCGAAAGAAATGGAACCTCATACAAGTCATGGGGCACATAGGGAGGTCTCACAAACACAGTCTTCTGCATTTATTTGCCTTTTAGTTATCAATAGCTTCACTTTATGTTCTCTAAAGCTCATGATTCTCTTCCCTTAGAGGAACAGATTCCCTGTCATTTGTATATGAAAATGGAGCTGCCTTTAAAGAGAGAGAGAAACTGCTAAATAGCATTCATAACATAATTCTAGAAACTTTTTCAGATATGTACCCTCCCCTTTTGCTTCCGTAGATATGCTTTTGAGGCAGGGATGTAGAGAAGGAAGAGCAGAAGCTATTTCATTTGTGGTCTTAAAAAATGTAGCCCCTCCTTTTGGAACCCTCTGACACTCATTTTGAAAAACATGGTCACCTTGACATTGTGCAGCTAACCATGGATACTGAGGTGATGTGGAACCCTGGATATTTACATGCTTCAGTGCTGCAAAAATTCTATACCATATTATCCTGATTGTTATATACGTGCATAAAAATAATCTTTAAATTCAACTCTCTTGCAATCTTGTTAAACCTACTAGCAAAGGAAACTCATTTACAAAATAACACCTTGGACATGTTTGACGGACTATCTGTGAGTTGTGCCTGTGCTCCATTAAAAAACAGCACTAACAGGCTCCCAAGAGGAGAGGACTTGTAGCCCAAAGAGTTTTGTAAATGCAAAGCCAGCATAAATTAGTGGCCGCCTCTCCTGTATATTTAAATACAACAATATCCAAGGCTTAAATCCTGCATGCCCTTTATTGCTCCCACACAGAATAATGCAGCTTTAGAACCAAACAAACCCTGTAATGAGAATACTAATACAGCCTTAACCATGAAAGTGTGCCATTATAATAATAGACTCCAGTCTTCAAAATAAATCACATCACCCAGAGGTAACAATTCACAAGCTGGAACCATTACAAAGTAATTCCCTGTTCCATACTCCAGTGTTCCCAAAATGGTAAATATGAAATACATTATTTCTATGCCTAAGTTATTTAACCTGTACACTTCTGTGCTTTAAAACCAACACTGGAAGCCTGGCCTGGTTCCCACTGCATGTATGAACTGGCAAGCCCATTTAATTCCCCTCGCCCTCAAATGAGGTTAGTGGAGCAAGTGCTACACTAGCCCCATTGTTTTGATCATGTGCCACGGTGACTCATGAGGAGACCCCCAAGCCTCCCGGCATCGGCGCGGGGGGGGGGCTCCCCTGAATGCCCTGCACCCTCACGTGGGGCATGCTGGGACTTCCAGCGGCTGGGTGGCCCCCAATCCCCGCTACCCCAACTGGCGCCGTGACAGAGCTGGTAGTTGTGTGGACAGCCGATCTAGCTGCCCAGGGCGAGCTGTCTGCCTGTCTGCAGGGAGATGAGTTCTCCCCACAGTGGGGAGATGGGTTCTCCGCACAGACCCCTCTTAGGCTCTCCACACTGCTTTTGTGGAGAACCTTACACACACACACACATGAATATGCACACACATATACATATAAAAGTAAAGTGTGCTGTCAAGTCAATTTTGACTCCTACCGTAGCACCCACAGAGGCCTGTGTTTTTCTTTTGGTAGAATACAGGAGGAGTTTACCACTGCCGCCTCCTCCTCCTCCTTTCAGCCTCTTCCTATATCACTGCTGCCTGATATAGGTGTTTCCCATAGTATGGGAAACATACCAGCAGGGATTCAAACCTTTTGCTTGTTTCCCCACTGCGCCACTTAAGGTGACACGGAAACATATACTTAATGCTGAGTAAATGGAAAAGGTCACAATCTTTTGCGGGTGGATTATAGTTTCACAGTTCAAAGTCAAACATTTGTCTTGGGACTTTACTACTACTATGAATGCTTACATACGACTTTTCAAAAAAGTGCTCACGGTGATTTACATAGAAAAATAATAAATAAATAAGATGGCCCCCGTCCCAAAAAGGGCTCATAATCTAAAAGCAAATATAAGGCACACACACACACAAAAACCAGCCACTCAAAGGATGCTGTGCCATGGTTGGATTGGGATAGTTGCTCTCCTCCTAGTAAATATAAGAGAATCACCACAGCAAAAGATGCCCCTTTGCTCAGTTAGCAGGGGTAGAACTTTGTCAAGTTCTTTACAGTCCAGTGCAATAAATACACTTCCTTTTCAAGGTTTCAGACTGTGAGTTTGGCAAAGTGCATTCCATACTTTCCCCCAAAGTCAAAATCATATTCAGTTAGTCAGACAACCAGCCCAACCCAGGCTAGGGCAGCCGAGCCTAGGCTGGGTTGTTCATGTGATGTCGCTCCTGATCCTGGCCCTTTTGCCCCCGCTAGCCTGACTTTTTAACCTGGTGTTTAGCCAAGGTTAAACAAACCTGCAGTTTGCTTAACTTCAACAGGCAATTGTGAGAACCATCGCTGTCAGGTTAAAAGTCTTCCTCTGGCCTGCCGCCATTTCTGGCAGCAAGGTGGAGGCAAGGCTCAGCCACACCGAGTGTGGCGACTGCTCTAATGAGAGCAGCCGCCGTGCTTGTGGTGCAAGGCACTCTGGAATGTGGGAGGGGGAAGTCCTCCCGCTCCCAGCTCTAGCTTTTGCTGCTCATGTGGGCACATGGTGTGGTGAAGGGACAGACGGCTGCTGCTCATCTGCTGGGCACAGCAGGTGAACTTCTGCCTTCCCTGCAACCCTTCCAAGCAGCCACTGGAGGTTGTATGAATGGCCTCTATGAGGCAAGTCTCACAATCGGTGAGACTTGCTGAAATGGGATTTGCGGGGAGAGCAGGCAGATGATCAAGGCTGCAGTCCTGGGCGGTCAGATCAGCCACCCACCCACACGACTGCCGGCTCCGTCACAGAGCTGGCGGGGGCTGTGGGCGTCGGGGGCCACACGGCCCCCAGAAGTTTCAGGATGCCCTGCGCAAGCGAGCAGGGCAACCTGGAGAGACCCCCAGGGCTGGGAGGCTTGTTTAAACCTACCGGCGGGGGTCTCCTCATGTGTTGCCATGGCACAGAGCCGCACCACGCCAATACACGATCAAATAGGCGGGGTTAGCGGAGCACTCGTTCCGCTAACCTCGTCTAAAGGGAGGGGGAATTAGGAGGATTTGCTGCCGGGAACAGCATTGCTCCCGTGGCAGCAGACGATCAGGCAAAAGCGGGCTAGGCTCCCTTAGCCCGCTTTTGCCCGATTGTGAAAATCTCCTCTATGTTTAGATTTGGCTCCTATCTTGCTACAGTGACCAGATATAAAGGGGAACAATGTCCCTGCACTCTTCATTCCATAGCTAGTGCAGTTTCTAAGCTCCTGCATGACAAGGGGCATGTACCAAAATTGCCACTTTTGCACAACTGTTATTAGGAGAGAAATGCTGGTTACATCCTTCTTGGCCTCAAATGCATGTTAAACAGCACAGCAGCAGTAATAAACTTCTTTGATTTGATTGACACAAATACGACTGGCTTAGTGCTGCTATATTTTGTGCAACTCAACAATTTATCCCACAACATCTTGCTAACTAAGTACAAAACACAAAATATTCTCTTTCAGCATAATAATCTAGATAAACGCTTGAAGCCATTTTATTCTTCCCCAGAAAAGATGACTTGGCTGGAGGCTTTCTTAGTGGTGGTGGTGTGGTGGTGGTGAATGCATTTAGCACAGAAAACTAGAAGAACATCAATCATTGTGTTAGCCCACATGCACTCAAGTTGATGTAGATCAAATACCAAAAGGGAACTATTAACTTTATGGATTGTCAATTAGACTCAAGCCCCAGACAGTTCTGGGCCCCGCAAGATATTATGTGGTTACAAAAAGGTTAACTTTTTTATACCTTTTAAAAGCCTTCCTGGTTAATTTGAGAATTTATTAATCAATCTTCAGTGTCAGCTAACACTAATGATAAAACAAACAGGGTAATTTGATGACATAAGGACTCTTTAGAACCTAAAAAGGCACAAGAAGAATGTTAAGCAAATTATAAAAGCCTTGAAAGGCCCTGTGACAAAAGCACATCTACATAAAGATAAAGGAAATAAATAGCCTGTAGAAAGGGATTTTTATTTTATTTTTTTAAAGTCCTTAAAGACTTGTTTTTTCACCGAAGCTTTTTTAACTTGACTGGTTTTAATTTTTTTTAAGGTTTTCATTTGTGTCTTAATTTGTTTTAGGTTGTTGTAAACCACCCAGAGATGGAGGTTAGGTGAAAGGAAGGAAGGAAGGAAGGAAGGATACTACTTTGAAGAGATGAAGAATTTTATCCTACAGACTTCCTTCTGTTCGGAGGAAGCAAAACCCTGCTCATTACAAGGGATCTTGTCAAAATTCAGTTTGAACAGATTTTGAAGACAGATTTGGTTGTGAATTCACCAGAATCTGTTAGTGGGTCTTGAGCATTTCAGAGCATCTTTGGGCTATTGTTAAGCCCTACTGTGCATGTGCAGAAGAGGCTTCTGGCATATGGAGTTGGTTCAGATAATACTGTCTAACTGATCCCACTCTAACACAACTGGGGATGTGAGTGCGTTCTGAGTGCCCACATTCCTCTTCCCTCCTATTGTGCCATCACCTAACCTACTTTTTAAAAAGTAATATTTAAATCATTTGTAAAGGGGCAGTTTGATGAACCCTTCCTGTGTGATTAGTGGTGGCATCCCAGCACATTGGGGAGAGGGGACAGGACATGAATTTCCACATTACATTCACACACTTGATTGGAAGGGGGTGGGGGCTGGTTAGGCAGTGAATCTGAAACAGCCCATTGTACCAGTTTCTGACTAGATTGGCCTGCATCATTAGCCCTATTCAGACACTGAGCTGGGTCTCACGATCAGTGACACTTGGTTTGGGGAGCTAAGCGGGGAGAGCAGGCTAAGCCCGCTCTCCCCGCACATGAGCAGAGCGGGAGCCCTGGGCGGCTGGATCAGCCACCCACACAATTTCTGGCTCCATGACGGAGCCTTCAGGGGCTGGGGGGAGCCGTCAGGGGCTGGGGGGAGCGGGGGCTGATTGGCCCCCGGAAGCTACAGCATGCCCTGGGTGAGCGCTCAGGTTTGCGGAGTGCTCGCACCAAAAACCTGGTTTAAGGGCAGGGGTAGTTAGGCGGGTTACCCGCTTAGGAACCACTGGGCTCGCAGCCAAGCCTGGTGGTTCACACGATGGAACAAAATTGGGCTAGCCTCCGCTAACCCAATTTCGTCCCATCATGTGAATAACCTCATTATGTTGTACATAATGCTTAGAATGTCAGCCACGGAAGATATGTCAACATTCACACAATCACACCATTCCTCTTTATCTTCCTGTCGCAGAATGAGGGACAGGTTTATTAATGGCGAGATGTTTCCTTCAGGTTTAGGGGGAGTAATGCATCTAAGTACTAGTGTCCGGGGAGCAACAACAGAAGAGGAGATATATCTTTATCTACTGCTGGTAGGCCTCCAAGAGACATCTGGTTGGGCACTGTAGGAAACAGGACATTAAACTAGATAGGTCTTGGACCTGATCCAGCAACGCTTTTCTTGTGTTCTCTTTGAGCTGTGCTAAGGAGGTCACTTAGAGAGCTTCCAAGCAGGGAAGGTTGACAAGGCTTAACCGAGGCCTATAAGGGTTTTCAATGCAAGTTTTCAATGGAAGAGCTTAATTATGGGGCATAATACTATCTCACAATAAATAAGATAAGGCCTCAGAACACTATTAGAGAGGATTTACTTCACCCAAGTAACTGTTTTTCCAAGACTTAATTTCAGCCATGGCTCAGAGTCAGAAACAGAGTCAAGAGCTGAGTCCAGAACACAGAACTACAGAAGCACTGAAAAATCACAGAACATGGTAGCAAACATCGGCTAACATGGAGACTAACACTGCATTTGTGCAATGAAAAAAGATGCACACATGCAAGTAGGTCATGTAACTGAGCAGATACACAAAGTTGCAGAGTCTTTTGCACTGAGTCCACTTGTGCAAGCATTGTGTTTGCACAACAAGAATTGTGGATAGCTTTGCATCATTCCTGGCAATGTACATGGATTGAGGAAGAGCTTTCATGGCAGGAGGTGCACCACAGTTCACACCAGCACACCCAGTTGCAACAAAACAACACTTGTCTGGAATGCAAGCTCCTGACCTAGCAGAACTAGCTAGTGTAACATCCTTGCACTAATGCAAAATTAGTCTGGATATCAACCACTGAATACAGTTTCTTCAGGATCTTATTTGGGGGAATAAAACTTCCTATGCCTCATGGTTGTAAAAATAAGGGAGGAGGCCAAGGCCCAGTAACAGAGCATATGTCAGTCATGAAAATGGTCGCAGGTCCAATCTATGTATCTCCACTTAAAATAATCTGAAGCAGAAGGTCTGGCAAAGAACAAACAGACAATGATGCTCAGCTATCAAAGGTGTGATTCAGTATAATTTAGTTTGATAGTAGGCCAGTTCAGATTACTTCCTAAAGCATGGTTTCCCTGCTGTTTTCTTGGCTCATGGCCTCTCCTCTCTCTGTCTCATGCCACCTTGTTTTATAGCTGCTTCCCTCATGGACACCAAGAAATCTTATGTAGATTTAACTAAAGTTTTATTCAGAAATAGCTCATTCTCCTTTCCCTCCCTTTCCCTTTCTGACTCCACCCCACCCTCTACAGGATCCCCACTGGGACAAACTTCTCAACAATACAACATAAAAGACTGCTCTATACATAAAAGACACACCCCTCCCCTTTATAACAACCAGAACTGAATTAATTTAAAATTCAGTGACAAAATATTGAAGTCTTCTTGGTGGTCTCCTGTAAAACACACACTTCTCCTAATTCTCAGGAGTTATCTGGCACAGGGGTGGTACAGAAGATTGTCCATCACATTCATCAGCCTCATCTGTGAGGTCTAAACTGAAGGCAAGATCAAATTCCTCTCCAGTTCCTCTCTTGAGATAAGACTCCCTTCCCTCTTGTCTCAAAGTATTCATGCTGGAATGACTTGAACTGTTCCATTTCATTCCAACATCCAATATGACATAATCTAGTCGGATTTCAATTATTTGTTTTGGCCCAGAATATCAAGAACATCTCTTTCTCACTTTATAAGGCAGCCTTAGTCCCCCACCTGAAATGTTTGCTGTTTTACACCCTGTTTTCGATCCACATATGATTTGTATTTTTGTTGCTTGTCCCTTACCTGATCATGAATCTTTGCATCCTCAGTGAAATGGCATGGAAAGCTTATAAGTAGTTGCTACTGGGTAAGTTTGATGGTTGCTTTGCATCCTCTCAGGAGTTCAAAAGGTGATTTTCCCTGTAGTAGAATGAGGAGTAGTTCAATAAGCAAATAGAATTTCATGGATCGCCTCTTTCCAGGATTGTTGTTTTGTATTAGCCAGTTGTAAACTTTCCCCCCACTAACCTGTTCATTCTTTCCTCTAAGCCATTCCCTCGAGGATGGTACAAGGAAATTATATTGTGTTTTATCCCATTACCAGTTACAAGTTCTTTAGGAAGACCTTCCCTTGCAAAAACTGAAGCCATGAACAGGATCACCTTGTTTGTAGGAATGTTGTCAGCAAATGAAACTTCTGGCCACCTGGAAACTTCTGGCCACAATCACTATAAAAAAATCTTTGTTTTGCAGGTTGGTTATAAAAAGGCCCCATTATATCCAGAGCAAGTTTTCCCCAGGGACCAGTGGGGTATTCTACTGGAGTCAAGGGGGTGATAAATGTCTTCTGCAATTTGTCACAAACAGCTCAAGCCATACAGTATCTGATTACATTTTCAATGTGCCTGTCCATACCTGGCACCAAAAACCAAAACCTGGCACCAAAAACATTCTCTGACTTGCCTTTTAGTCACGCTCATGCTCAGGTGACCTTTGTGGGCAATTTTGATCGCTTTTGCTTGTAAGGAGGTTGGCACCACCAAACGATCAGTCTTCAGCACCAGCTCACTGAGAAGAGATACCTCACTCACTACATGCATGTATGATTGAAGATGTTCAGGTACCTTGTTTTTGCACAACCATCCATAAGCTATGAAAGGTTTAAGTTCAGTAAGCACCTGATCAGCACTGAGGCCGCTTTCCATTCAGAAGATGTGATCATTCCATGAGTGGATGAAGATATTTGCACAATTACTTCTCCTTTATCCTCGTGTTCTGGGATCTTCTCTTGTCCTGGAAGCAGAAGTCAAGATAAAACAATCTGCAGTTTGTTTGTTTTATTTATTTACAGTCATTGACCAGAATAAACCAGAAATTACAATTGTAATAGCAAGAAACAGATGTCAAGCAAACATAAAAATAACACAATAGCAATTAATGCGATACCAGATCAACATCGCAGCAGTCTCATATACTGTCCAGGCTCCCCTTTGAATCAATCAAGGATGGCTAAATAACAAATTTTCACCACAATATAAGAGATAGAAGAGTCATTATCCACAAGTAAAAATTTAACTAAAAAATCATCAGAATGTCCAGAGAATCTGGTCAATAAGGGTAAAATAAGACAATGCCGAAAATCATGATAAAAACTACAGAACAATAAAAGATGAGCAATGGTTTCGATTTCGCCAGAACTGTAGGAACGAAGCCGAGTGTCCATGGGTAGGTGTTGAAACCTCCCAGTTAGCAGAGCTAATGGAAAAGCATTAAAACGGGCTCTTGAGAAGGTCCAGCAAAATTTGGAAAAAGTGATAGGTGCCAGGTATGGTGCAGGAGAAAAATCCAACCCGGTCTTTAATGATCTATGGAATGCAGGCAGACAAGCAACCTCATTCTGCAATCTGCAGTTGCATTCCAAAGATCTGGAAGATATTCCACCTGGAAATTAAAATCCATAAGTCTGGTGATCTATTTAACTATTCTTGGGGTTGCTTGACTCATTCCCCAATTAGTGAATAAAGCAGATAGGGGTTTATGGTCAGATCGTAAAGTGAATTTTCTGCCAGACAAGTAAATCCTAAAGTGCTGCCCGTCCCTGCCGGCAAGGTTGCCAGAACCTAAGGGGTATGCTCGTGGGTCAAATGGGCTGTAAGCCAGAATTTGGCTTTAAAAAAGCCAAATCTGGCCACTCAGCGGCCAGAAACATGTTAGAGTTTCTTTTTCAATGACAGAATACATCTACTCTGATGCAGTATGTACTGCTTGATTTCCACACAAGAACAATGGGACAGAGCCATTTTGATGAATCAACAAGCTATATGGTGTCTACATGCTGTAGTCTTAAAAGCTCCTATTTAAGTGGTTGGCACAATTCTATGGGTATGTTCCCAACTTCATGTTGTATGGGTATTGCATGTGCCTGAATTTTATGTTTGAAATGCAGTGCCAGGAGTATCCACAAATGACATCAGAGAAATCAGCAATTATATCAGCATATGAATTCTCCATCATCTTTAATATGGGTTTTGTGCTATTTGGGTCTAACACTATCTGTAGATCTTCCTGATGTTTCCAGCCCAATATTGAGACTCCTTTTTGTGACACATAGAAGCTATTCTCATGAGCAGCAGGAATCAGGCTAAGAGAGCCCAGCCCGGTTACTACTGTTTGTGTGCACCAATGGGAGCCACGCAGCTCCCGGTGGTGGCTTAGCGGCAAGCCCGCTTATGGAGCCCACCACTTAACCTGGGTTCTGGGCACATGAGCGCCTGAAAAGCAAATTAAATGATCATATGTCACCATGGTGTGGCTCCGCACCACAACAACTCACGAGTAGCCTCCCGGCATCGGGAGACTCCCCAAAAGGCACCACACACTCGCACAGTGCTTTATGGGACTCCTGGAGGCCCCCCGAATCCTACCGCCCCAACCTGCTCTGTGACGGAGCTGGTAATTGTCTGGGTGACCAATCCGGCCACCCTCCCAGGAAGGGCTCCTGGCTCATCTGTGGGGAGAGTGGGTCAAGCCCACTCCCCTGATGGCTCTTCACATGAATCGTGTGGAAAGCCTCATACACTTTCCTTTCTGCAGTACATTTTTTTGTATTCCAGGACAGCAGTGAAGTATCCATTTATGGTAAGAGGGGAAGCCCCATATATCCTTGGGTGGATGTCTGAAGGCTGCAGTTGCAGATCTGATGTAGTAAAGGATTTCTTTTAAAGTAGACCAAAAATGATAGTGTACAGAGAACCAGAATCAGCCATCATCTGCACTTCATGGCCATTAAGTTTAACTTGACAACGTGGAGCAGGCTCTGAGTCTGTCACACTTAAAATGCTTTCAGGGAGCAGTTCATCTGCCTCATCCTTATCAAATGGTGAATCAGTAATGGAGTAGACATCAGACTTGGAAACCTTAGCAAAGTGTCCCCTTTTCATGTACCTGTTGACCTTTGTGCAGGACAGTGAGCAAAATTGGGTCTGTGGGCAGTCTCTCTGCATCAGTAGCATTGGTAGCTCCTCCTTTCTTGTGCTGTCACTTTCTGAGAAGATTGGGTATGGAATGATTTAGACTGAATATCCTGGATTTTAGGAGGTTGGTTTTGGAGTACCAAAGAGAGTGATTTAGCACAGTGAAGAACATTTACTAGGTAGAATACAACACACCTCAACTTGGTTATCAAACCAGAATATACCAGAGTTTGATCCTGGTTTGTTTTAACAAACCACAGTTTCTCGAGTTTGGTTGTAATGCAGAACTATGGTTTATTCTAAAGCAAAAGCACAAAATTTTGTTCTCCTCCTCTAGTGCATGAAGGATATGGAGGAGTGTGTGTCTTAGAATGATGATCATCTGAACCAGCTCAGTGTGTGTGTGCCTTGCATCAGGATGAAGTCTCAGAAGTCAAAGGAATTGCTGAATACTATTTCCAGTGGTCAGAGGGCAAGTCTAAGTCTTCAACAGCCTATCTCCTTGTTCTTTCTCATCACAGCAGAAGCCAAATCAATAATGAAAAATAGCAAACGTGGAATAAATCAGAGAAAAGGCAAACAATAATAATGCAAATGCACCTGATGTGCATTATTTGTTACACAGAAAGGCTATTCTCACAAGCAGCCAAGACCAGGCTAGGGCAGCTAAGCCTGGGCCAGCTCCCGGTGGCACCTTGGGGGCCAACCTGCATAGCGAGCCTGCCTCTTAAATGGGGTTAAAGGAGCGGGCACTCCCTTCACCACATTTCCCTGACCGTGTGCAGCTCTGTCTGCTTTTAGCCGGCACTGTAACACTGACAGGCACCTGCCTATCACAGTGGGGATCCCCACAATTCACAGCGGATTCACATGGTGCCTTGTGGGATTTCTGGGGGCCGGGCATTGGCATATCGGGGGGAAATGGCGCCCAGGGCAAGCTCTGGCCCTGAAATGGTGCCCCCGCCCCCCCACCCCCACATACCTGTGCTGGCGGCGCCCCAGGTTGCAGATCGCCGGCGGTGGCGGTGATTCGGCGGTGGCGGGCGGTGGCGGGTCGCCCGCCTAGTGCGGCGGTGGCGATTCAGCGGTGGCGGGCGGTGGCAGGTGGCAACGGGTCGCCCTCCGAGTGCGGTGGTGGCTGCTGGCTGGCGGCGATTGGCTGTAGCGGCCCGAGCGGCGGCGGCGGATTGCCTGCCGAGGAGTGCAGGCAGAACGACGCCGAGGCCTGCCTGGCCCGGCGTCGCTTCCCAACTGCGCAGGCGTGCCTGCGCAGTTCACAGAATGAACTGCGCAGGCACGCTGGGCCAGGCAGGCCTCGGCGTCGCTCTGCCTGCACTCCTTGGTGGGCGATCCACCGCCGCTCGGGCCGCTACAGCCAATCGCCGCCAGCCACCGCCGCACTCAGCGGGCGACCCGCCGCTGCCGCCTGCCAAATCGCTGCCGCACGCTCGCCACCACACTCGGGGGGCGATCCGGGGGGGGCGGGGGGATGCCACTTTTTGGCGCCCCCCATGTGACCCGCCGGGGTGGTGCCCAGGGCACGTGCCCTGCCTCCCCCCCCATCGTTACGCCCCTGGGGCCGGGACAAGGCATCCCTGCCCCCAAGCCTCCGTGCTGCCTGGGGCAGCTGGTGACCATCTAGGTGTGTGATCAGTGCACCCAGCAAGGAATAAGCAATCATCTGCAGAGAACATAAGTATAAGCAGTCTTCCCTGCTGCCCACCTGCCATTTTGTGAGAATGACCTCATATTCTAAAATTCAGCATAACTGGTTACAGGATTTGGTTTTCCTTAATGCAGACTTCTGATTATTATTATTTAGCTCACAGATCCCTGAATAGAGCCTGTTTTTGTACTTGGGGCCTTATGAAGTGAAAAGGTCACATTTTGTTGCAGCACTCACCCAGCACTCACAAATCTTTGCTTAGGGGCACAGACCGGACAAAATATCAAACCACCAGTCAGTACTGAGTCATGTAATCTCTTTTGGGAAATGAAGCAAACACTGGTAGTTGGAAATGGAAAGGTACAGACATGCATGAATGAAGACCCCTCCCAACATGAGGGCCACATGGAAAAATGCAGCACTCCTGTATAGATCGTGTTGCATTTCTTAAATGAGAGGTGTCGAGTTCTATCTAGAAGATGAACTCTATCTTCTAAAAACCCTTAGCTGTAGAGAGGTAGCAAGGTTAAACTGGGCCCTGGGACAAAAAAGGTGAAGATGGGCACCCCTCCACCTCCTGCTGGCTGGGTGGGGGCTTTTCCTCCTACCTCATTCAGCACCTGGGCACAACTGCTGGATAGGACAGAGCCCTCCTACCCACTGGGAAGTTAGCAGATGTTGGGGCTATTCACACGATTGTGGAAAATTGAGATAGCCTCCGCTAGCCCGATTTTCTACAATAGTGAGAACCACTGGACTCGGCTGCGAGCCTGGTGGTTCTTGAGCAGGTAACCCGCTCAAGTAGCCCGCCCCTTAGCGAGCGCTCCACAAACCCACTTTTTAAATTGTGAGTAGCTGTGGTGTGGCTCCGTCCCGCAGTTACTCACGAGTAGACCCCTAGAAAGCAGCCTCCCGGCTTGGGGGTCTCCCCAGTATGCCCTACGTGCTCGCGCAGGGCATACTGGTGCTTCCAGGACCCACACGGCCCCCTAACTCCCCAGCCCCCACCGGCTCCGTCACGGAACTGGCAATCGTGTGGGTGGCCGATCTGGCTGCCCAGGGCTCCTGCCCTGATCGTCTGCGAGGAGAGCCGGCTTAGCCTGCTCTCCCCGCTGAGCTTCCCATACCGGGTCTCACTGATCGTGAGACCCAGCTCAATCTCTTCCTGCACCTCCTACCTTGTTTTTTGACTCACACATGAGCAGAAAGTGGGAGCATGCACAGCTCTCAAACTTGGGTAGGATGTGTCTCCTACTCTATTTATCATCATTTGAACTGTCTTAGTGTAGTATATCTCATGGAGAGTGTTGGGCTCAGATCATGGAAACTTAGGCTCAAATTTGCAGTAAGCCATGAAGCTTGTTGGGTAGACTTGAGCAAGTGGCTTTCTGTCTCTCAGCTTAACCTACCTTACAAAATTGTTGTTGGGATAAATCCATATCTTTGGAGGAACAATCCGGTACAAACATGTATGTGTGTACTAATATACCTGTGTGATCTGTAGGGATGCAGACAGAGGAGCAACTCCCCAAAAACGTTCTTTGGGGGGGGGGGATAGGAAAGACACTTGTGGGTGGGGAATGGAAGACATGATATTAGGTTTGGTGGGGGAATTCAGTAAAATGAAGTGGGGGACTCCTCAAATACTTAATGTGTGGGGGCGGGGGTGCAGGGCGGTTCTTTACCAGTGTTTTCCCTCTATTTTTCCCCCCATCTGTGTGAAGAATGAGTTTTGTTCTGGGTGGCAGTACAAGGCAGTGTGTGCACACGTGCATTCAGAGTGGGACCTTCCCGATTCAACCTGAGAGGGATTTAAAATTAACTAAGTGGACATCAAAAAACCTTGTGAGTGCATGCACTTGTGCATGCCTTAGAGGGAACACTGCTCCACACCCCTAGGCTAAGGTTACTTGTGCAGTAGTGAGGGATTGGCTCAAAACAGTATGCTCTTATAGTGCCAGGTTTTAAAAGGAAAATAAAGCCCCTAATAACAGCAATCAGTGAGTGAGTTTCAGATAGCAGAGCCTTTACTGGCTTGCTACTAGGCAAGAGCAGATCAGGTCATACTCTCTGACCCCTCCAGAAGTTTCTGTGTAGACCAACAGTCTGGTCTCTGCGTCTTGAGGTCTGTTCCTGGCTGTAGACCCCACTCCACTAGACTGGCCTCTGATGCTTAGCAACACACATTTGCAGCAAATGCTTCATCTGCGGCTCTGTGTAGCTTTCCCATTTAATTTTGTAGTTTGCATTGCTTATATAATAGAATTATGGCAACAGCAGCCCATGTGTAAAGATGCCAGATTCTTCTTTCTGTGGTTTAAGCTCCATTTCATTTAGAGAAAACATTTGTTAATTATGTAGGATGGATGCCCATCTACTGTAAAATAGCTGGAGATGCATCATTTCTTCCTTTGCTGTTAAAACGTTATTAAAATAAAAGGAAGAGTGAATTAGCAAACCTATTACAAAATGCACCAAGAAAAGCATCATTCTTGGCACTATAAAACACCACGCTCCAGTGTAATCTAAACAAACACCCACCATTTCCTGCTCTGCAGCACTCAGCTTTACTTTTGATGCCTCTTGAATATGACATGCTGTGTACCTGTTAGCAGTGCTTTCTAAAGAAATAATTCTCTCCTCCTTTCAGAGTAACATTTTTCTTTTCTTGTGAAACCTTGAAGAGACATTACTTGCAGTAATTTTGTTTTGGAATGATTTCCCAATAAAGCTGGTCCAAGGAACCTTTTTCAAGCTCAGATTGTCAAATGTTAGCAAACCTTTCATTTCTTAAAGCACCAAAATTACCAGTGATCTTAAGACCTATGGAGCTGGATTTCTATAAACACCTATAAACACAAAGAAAGAAATTTAAAGATGAAAAATCCATCATTTATATTTATACCTTGCCTTTCAGTAGGCTGTAAGGTGCTTAAGGTGGTCCATAATTAAAGTTGTCAAACACAGCAAATGATCACCCATTAAAATTGCAGCAGCTAAATTGATGCGCAGCATTACGACGCTATAACACTATGCCCTGGGGCTGCTGAGGACTTCAAAGGCAGCCACATCACTGTTCAGAAGCACTGGTTGCAGAAGGAGCATTTCTGCAGGTTTCCTCATTCATGAGAACGGGGAAGTCTGTGAAAATGCTGCTTCTGCAGTCACTGCTTCTGAGAAGTGTTGGGGCTGACTTAGAAGTCTGCAGCATAGCAATGTAGGAAGCTGACTTAGGATACCATGGTATCCTTGGCAGGAATAAGTGGGCAGGAGTGCTAACCGGTTTTGTTTTGCAGACTGTCTGCAGCTCCCTTCGCCTCTGCAAGTACTAATCTACGGGCACAGCTATGTGTTTTGGGACAGTCAAAGAGTGCAACAGACCAGTGTGGGTACCCAGCTGGGCCTTGCTGGAGTGGCAGAGGTGGATTGGCTGGGGCACCGAGGGATGCTGTGGAATCTTTTCCTTCTGTTGCTAGATGAGTATGCCACCACACAGGGGACACAGCATGTCCTGGTCATTCACCTGGGAGGCGATGAGATTGGCTTGCTTCAGGGCAAGGCTCTGATCCTGCAGGCAATCAAAGATTTACGTGGCTTTGCCACCCGACGGCCAGATATCTGGCTGGTTTGGTCCAAGTTGTGCTGGTTTGGTCCAAGTTTTGTCCTGGTTGTGCTTCAATAGGGCATGCAAGAAAGTGAATAGGGAAATTGGGAAGGCGGTCATTGCCTTGGTGGCAGTGTGATCAAGCATCTTGACATTCGGGTCCAGGATGTGACACAGTACAGGGGGGATGGAGTACATTTGACTGACTGGGGGGATGAGTTGTTCCTCCGGGACTTGCAACAAAGTCTGCAGGAAGTGCTATCTGGGTGGGGTAAGAGGTTTGCCCTACTTTTGTGGCAGGAGAGTGTGGGTGTTGGGTAGGTAGATTCAGTATTGGTGTTCGAATGGAGGGCCATTTGGGGTGGGGGTCAAGGAACAGCCCTTCAGGGTTTTGGCAGCCTGGAGGCCTGGGAATGGCCCCTACCCGGGGGGTGGCGTGACTCAGCAGCTCAGAGCTTTGGCGGCTTGGGTTTGGGGTGGATCGGGCCACTCCCCCCTCAGCTGGGTGAAGCCTCATGGTGAGAGGAGGTCCTGACATGACACCTGACTGAATCAGTACCTGGACCTTTGCCCTGGTGTGGGATGGCCCTCACTAGGAAGTGGCCATAACAACGGAGGAGTACCAGCACTCTGATTAGTTAGGGACCTCGTTGCAGGTTTGTTATCTGCTGTACATTAATAAAGTGGCCCTAATTTACTCCAACTAAGCATGTCCTGTCTTCATTGGGGCCTGGGGGTGCAATAGAATAGAATAGAATAGAATAGAATAGAATAGAAATTGTCTACACTGACTCGCAGCAGCTCTCCAAGGCTTCAGGCGGGAGTCTGATTGAGTTTTTCTGCCTGGATTGAGTTTTTCTTTGGGGGAAAGTACTTTTCTAGTGACTTCTTGGCTTTATTGTAATTGTCATCATCCCCAGTGTCTGAGAGAGAAGTAAAGATTAAGATGTCATACACTTGGTCTCCAAGGTAGTGCAAAAGGACAGCACGCTGTCTAGTATCATGGGCAGTCTATTTCCATAACACAGAACAAAATGTCTAGCCTTTGTCTGCATGTATCCCAGTGGGCTCCAAGAACTGTATGGGAATGGGAGATATCAGAATTAGGAATGCAGGGAATGAAAACAGTGGTTGTTGACCTGTGAAAAAGAAAACATGAAAATATTTCCTTTCCTCTGTATATGGGAATACTAGTTAAGACTTTTGTCAGGGCCTCTAATTCCAGAAAATTATTTTCCAGATTTCATTTACTTGAACACTTCAGTATTTTTTCTGTAAATGATATGTTTCCAATCGAAATACAAAGTGCTAGTTATGACCTATATTGCCCTAAAATGGCTTGGGTCCAGGATACTTAAGAGAGCACCTTCTCTGTAATGAACCCTGTCTCCTATTAAGATAATCTAGAGAGGTCTGCTTAGGGGTTGACGCCGGCACGTTTGGTGGTGATTTGGGACCAGGCCTTCTCTGTGGCTGCCCTGGGGCTTTGGAATATGCTCCCTTAGCATTTTCTTCTCTTTTTGCTTTTAGGAAGATCCTCATGCACCTGTTTTCTCAGGTTTTTAACTGAAATTAATTTTAAATTGTTTAATTTGTTTTTATCTCATGAGATTGTTTTTTTAATTCTGTGCAATTGTTTTAACTGTTTTTACTCTGTTTTATATTTGTTGTGTTTTAAATTGTGTACACTGCCTAGAGACATAAATATAATAAATAAATAAATAAATAAATAGTTATGAATGTATGCCTCTAATGTCTTCAGTGACAAATATCCCACATGAGTGTGAAATATGATTATCATAACTTTGCTCTCTCTCTCTCTCTCTCTCTCTCTCTCTCTCTCTCTCTCTCTCTCTCTCTCTATTCAATCCTGCAGTATGATCCTGCTAACATCGTGTGCTGATGATGAGGGAGGCTCGGCTGTCATGCATGTGGAACAGAGCCTTCTCATTCATGGCCCCCAGGCTTTGGAATGCTCTCCCCCATAGCACTCCAGGGAAGGAGTGCTGGACCGGTTCCATACACATCCCTACCCCCCCCCGCAAGCAGTTATTAGGCACGGAATGGAAAACAGAAACAACCTCAACAACAAGCAATAAAATAGCACATCAGTTAGGAGTGTGGTATTACAAGGAGACTAGGCTGAATTGAACAATAAATAAACAAACTCTTCTTTCTGCCATTTTAAAAAACATGCAAGGAGGTGTTTTTTTTTTAAATGGGAGTTCACTCAACCTCTCTCCCATTTCCAGCCCAAAATAGTACAGTCTAGGAAAAACTTCATTACTTTATTCCGCTGATTGTATGAACTGTTCCTCAGACTAAAAGATATAGCATCTGAACCCCAGGGTTCAGTCTGACAGTTATGGTAATGAGCAAATATTTCTGTAATGAACCAAGCAATATCCCCCCCCCCCCGCTTAATGAATGAGCCTTCAGCTTTGGTATGAAGAGTATATTTTTCAGTATTTCATCCTCAAATAGGTTTCTATTACTGAAGTTCAACTATTCTTCCTACAATGCTTTGAGCATGCATTGTGATTGTGGCATCATTTGAAAGAAGTGAGATCAGAAATGCATACCCTTAGTGCATTCACGTTCTATTTTAATAGGTTTGTGGTTTTTAAAAATCCTCCCAGACAATTAATTGGCTTCCTCTCTTAGATAAGTTTGATCTGTATCTCTGAAGGTCAAAGATCATCATTAAAACACTTCTGCTTGTGCTTCATATTTTACCACTTGGGATATCATAGCTTTCCTTTTAATATAACAAGACATAACAAAGCATGAGAGCGAGAAGAATTGTAAAGGAAATCTTTGCTAGTTAAGGACAACCTTGTAATTAATTCATGAATGCTGAAGGCCAGCTACAAAGATGCATAAAAAGCTAATGGAAGAGAAATCTACTGCAGGCTGGTTATCACATGGCCTACAAATATAGATGATTATACATACAGCAGGGTGCAGGAACAAGCATACAGCTTGCACACTCTCCACTACCATGTATATTTAATGTGAACCAAGGCCTATGGACATATTCCCCATTCACATAAGCTGCTCAATCATTTTTCATGGGGTATGCAGTGCCTACTTGCTTTGGTATGTTTTGCACATGAGTCCTGGTGCACATCAGTGTTTATATGCACACGGGCAGAGAGCCTGAGCCTGAGCCTTGTTCCTACACACACACAACCTTGTCAGCCAGCCCATAGAGGAAAGGTCATGACTGTGACAACACAAACATGCAGGACCAAAGCACAGCAGCATCAAGGAGGAGAAGTTCTGATTGGCTCTGAAGAGGGGCCTCTCTGCAACCTGCCCTCCACATGTAACACTTACAGGATGCAGTTTTGCACCTAAGGAATATAATGCATATTGTCTAAGGGAAAAAGGGATGCAGAGATAACGAATAATCATTCAAACATCATGCTTTCTCCCCACCACACGGCTGCACAAACAGGTCTAGGAATACAATGGACCTGCTTTATACAGCATCCGACCATTTGTCCATCAAGTTCACTAACATCTACACTGCCTGACAGCAGTTCCACAAGGCTTCATCAGAGATACCAGGGACAGGAGATGCCGGGAGATGCCAGGATTCAATCTGGATCTTTCCACATGCAAAGCAGTTGCCCTATGATGGAGCTACAGCCCTATTCCTGACAATAGGCTCTGAACCTCCAAATTTCCTTCCAGCCAGGAGTATCCAATTAGAAGCTCCACCAGTTCCCCTCATAGTGCAGTGACTCAGGCAAGGCTATCCACCCCTATGGGATGCATGGCCCAGGTGGCAGTGATGCAGAGATGCGGAGCTCTGGCAAAGCAATGGAGAGATTCAGGCCTGAAGTCTTTCCACTGATGCTGGCACCTGGAGTGCAGCCCCTGTTACAGCAGCTGTGGCAAACCCAGCTGGTCCCCATTTCATTTCATTTCATTTATTTAGTGCATTTCTATATTTCCTCATACAGAAGTCCTGGGTGGTTCCCAAACTAAAAACAACCATTAAAACACTAACACGATTAAAACAATTTTAAAATACAAATAAAAACTCTAAAACCCGAAGCTTTAAAACTATAAACTAAAAGCTTGGCTAAACAAATATGTTTTCAGGTTCTTCTTAAAAACATTCAGAGAAGGGGAAACTCTCATTAGGAAGAGCATTCCAGAGTGCCAGGGCAATTCTAGAAAAGGCCCCGTTTTGAGTTACCACCCAGCAAGCCGTGGCAACCGCAACCAGACTTCCCCAGATAGGGACATAGGGACATAGGAAGCTGCCATATACTGAGTCAGGCCATTGGTTTATCTAGCTCAGTAATGTCTTCACAGACTGGCAGTGGCTTCTCCAAGGTTGCAGGCAAGAATCTCTCTCAGCCCTATCTTGGAGAAGCCAGGGAGAGAACTTGGAACCTTCTGCTCTTCCCAGAGCAGCTCCATCCCCTAAGGGGAATATTTTACAGTGCTCACACATCAAGTCTCCCATTCATATGCAACGAGGGTGGACCCTGCTTAGCTAAGGGGAGAAGTCATGCTTGCTACCACAAGACCAGCTCTCCTCTCCTGATCTTAACTGCTGGTGGGGTTGATGAAGAAGAAGGTGTTCTCTTAAATACCTCGGACCCAAGTTCCTTAGGGATTTATAGGTAATGACCAGCACTTTTGTATTTTGCCTGGAAACCTATTGGCAGCCAGTGTAGTTCTTTTAAAACTGGTGTAATATGATCTCTTCGGGCACCCTGTATGCTGCATTCTGTATTAACTGCAGTTTCCAAACGATGTACAAAGGCAGCCCAACGTAAAGCACATTGCAGTAGTCAAGTCTGGATGTTACAGCATTTGCACCACAGTTTTAAGGTCATGTATCTCCAGAAATGGACATAGCTGGCGAATTAGCCGGAGTTGATAGAAAGCACTCTTGGCCACTGCCTCAACCTGAGAAATCATGGAGAGGTTAGGATCCAGAAGTACTCCCAGACTATGTACCCACTCTTTCCGGGGGAATATAACCCCATCCAGGCAGATCTAAACCACTTCCTAAGTCTCAACGTCCCACAGTGAGTACCTCCATCTTGCTTGGATTCAGCTTCAGTTTGTTCTCCCTCATCCAGCCCATTACCACCTCCAGGCTGGCATTTAGGGAGGTTAGGCCATTTTCTTATGAAGTTGACATAGAGAAATAGATGTGAGTGTCATCAGCATATTGATAATCCCCCCAATATCTCTCCCAGTGGTTTCATGTAGATGTTAAAAGGCATTGGAGACAGAATGGAGCCTTCTGGAGGCCCATACTGGAGTTCTCATTTTGAACAGTCTCCAAGCAACAGTATCCAAGAGCAACAGTCTGCAAGCGATACCATCTAGAACCTACATGAGAGATAGGAGCGGGACCATTGCCAAGCCGTGCCTCCCATTCCGAACTCTTTCTTGTGCCCCAGAGTGATACCATGGCTGATGGTATTGAAAGCCACCAATGATCCAAAAGAATCAACAGAGACATACTTCCCCTGTCGATTACTAATTGGAGATCAGGACCAGGCTGACCAAGGCCATCTCAGTGCCATAGCCTGCCCGAAAACCAGTTTGAAGTGGGTCCAGATAATCTGCTACGTCCAAGAGAGCCTGGAGCTGAGATGTCACCACCCTCTCAATCATCTTGCCCAACCAAGTGAGGTTGGAGACCAGTCTATAATTATCCATCACTGAGGGATCTAGGGCAGGCTTCTTTCTCGCTACTCCCCTGCCACCCTTCAGTGGATTCCCCCACCTCTTTACTTGTCAAGGGGAATCCTCACTGGATTCCCCTTTACAAATGTTGCTGCCCAAACCGCCTAACTGTTTCGATTTAACGGACCGGACCAGCTGATCAGTTCAACCAAACTGATTCAGCAGAACACAGTTCAGTTCAAATTCGATTTGAATTTGAACCAGAATGCGATTTTTGGGTTTGTGCACACCCTTAATATGCACTGGGCTCAGAGTGATGCCTTGATTCACCTCCCACAAAGGACAACAGTGGACTTTGGCTGCTGATCTTATATCAGTCTCTATTTATTTATTTAGCATACTTTTATACCACCCAAAACTCATGTCTCAACACAAATGGAAACAAACATTAAAATGTTTTTAAAACCATGACAAATTCTATAAAGCTGATTAAAAGCCTGGATGAATAAATGTGTCTTAACAGCCCTTTAAAAAGCTGTCAGAGATGGAGAGGCTCTTATTTTGGCAGGCAGAGCATTCCAAAGCCTCAGGATGGCAATGGAGAAGGCTCATCCCTGAGTAGCCACCAGATGAGTTGGGAGCAATTGCAAATGGGCCTCCCCAGATTATCTCAATAGGTGGCGAGGCTCATAATGGAGAAGGCATTTTCTTGAACCATTTCATTACTCTTTCCATTTCCATCATAGCTGTCTCACATGCTCTGCTAGAAATCTCTCTTTATCTTAAGCCTTATGTTGTACATGCATACAGGACACACGCTCATATTTTCATGTAAATGACAGTACCTGTGATAATTTTCAAAGTAAACCTTGGTCCTGGCCCCCCTCAAATGCAAGGTACAATAGGAAGTGTACTACTGTACACGTGTTGAACATAAAGTGTGAATAACAGTACCTGGGTACAGATCTGTATGTGTGCACACTGTACACAGATTCTACATGTGAATTGGTCCTTAGAATAATAGAATGTTGGGATTGGAAGGAAATGAACCTTGGAGGTCTACCAGTGCAGAAAGCAATGAGGCTGTTGTGGGTATGAATTGTTATTGTGGAGTAAATTAGACACTCTAAGCATAATAATTCATAATTTATTGGCTTTAGCAATTCCCTCAAATTAAAAGAAATCTTATTATTAGCAGGACAAACCCAGTTCTCTCTCTCTCTCTCTCTCTCTCTCTCTCTCTCTCTCTCTCTCTCTCTCTCTCACACACACACACACACACACACACACACACACAGAGCTTTGTCTGTAGCCTTGAATGCTCCAATTATAAGATTATATTTACATGCTGGGACTTCTCCTGGTCACACAGCTGGATGACTCACTAATTGCTTTTATTAATGAAGAAAGCTTTCCTTCCTCAGCTGTTATTTTGAACTTATGGGTCCTCTTTGCTCAATAAAGCATGAATCCTGCATCCAATACCACATTCAGATATTTTCTTAATAAACCAACAAATTAAATTGTAAATAGGAGGCGATATCTGAATTTCAAGCACTATCCATGGCTAATTAAGTTTTAATGGTAATAATTAGTTACTGTCAAGTGATATTAGTTTTAACAAAATTAATCTGTCTGAAAAAAGTAAATATTGGAGATGTTTAAAAAAGGATTAGCCCTCATTCGGTCTAAAATATTTCCAGGGGGGTTAACATGAAGTTATCAGGTAGAAACAATCTGTGTTTATTTTAAAAAGTATCTGTAATACTTTCTCTGATATAATTCTTAATAAATGTGTCTTAGGTTTATCTTGCTTTTTCTTCTACCTGTACGTGCATAATTACAAAAGTAAAAACAAAGTTTAAATATCATATATATATATATATATATATATATATATATATATATATATCTTCAAAAATATGAATAAGTTGTATGTTATATACTGAGCAACTAAAAGTTTTCAAATGCTATCAGCCTGGGTAGTATTAGAGCAACTAATTAATATTAGATAGATTTTCCATTTCCCTTTTACTCACTATCGAGTGCAAATGGAAATAATATAAAGTAAAACAATCATTCAAATGTCTTCTTTCAATCATGTGATTAACAAAATACATTTCTTTAAAAACAAGAACCAGTAAGTGCAGTTTCAAACAATATCTGCCCTAGCACACGTGAGGAGGGGCATGCCAAAAATGCGCCCATCAGAACAGCCTCCATGGATATCTCCATGCTCTCCCAGCTTGTCCTTTGATTGCTGGTTGGGGCTGTTCATTTGAATGGCCCCTAAACACACACTCCATATACTTAAAAAAAATAAAAATCTTTTCCACATGTGCTGGGGTCAATATCATTTGAACTGGCCTTAAGAGGAAAAAAATCATGCCAATGTATGGGCACTTCAGTTGCAAGAATGGCTGATCTGTGATCTTGCAGAGCTATTGCTGCAAACCTGCCATAGCTGAACAAAGGATTTCTTCTCCTTTGTGATAACGGGTCTGTGATCTCAGAAATGAATGAAGAGCAGTGGTGTCTGAAACATGTTCCTTTGCTAAGCACAGTAACTGGGGCATCAGAAATTTGCCATGCTACTAGTTAGGCAGAAATATAAGAAAGACAGAAATAGAACATGCATCGCATGATGGTATGTAGCAATCTGTTCTTCGGCATTTATCACAGTGCTTCCAACAGAAAAAGAAGCTATATTCCATACTGTTCTGCTGACCTAGTGCCCCAATTATAAGCACTCTAAATGATACACTCCAAGAACGGGTATATCAGTCCAACCATAATAGACCACAGTGCACAGTAGGCAAGTTTTATCTCTTTTTTCCCCACAGAAGACTCAACTGCTCTGCTGATTTGTCCCTGACCCGTTCCACTGGTCTCAGCATCACCCATTTTAGAGATGATGAGAAAAGATTAAGTAAATTCTCCATACTAAAGAAATTCTCCTGCATATCAAGAAAGGTTAACTATCTTCCTGCATAGCATCAGCTGTCTGACAATGATCGAAGGGAGGAAAAGATTTCTTTGTGTATGCATGCATGTGTGTTTTGCCACTTGGCCGTTTAAAACCCAGGTGGGATGTGGCAGTCTGTGCTTTATTAGTTCAGTGGTTCTTAGAATCTTCACCTTATATTTTCCAAGTTTGTATCCTTCGAGAATGGAATGCTTAAGAATGTGACTGTAGGGAACTGTTACCAACATTCAAAGGAAGACTAAGGAATGTCTTCCTGCATTACATCAAGGAACAGAAATGAATCAGTGGAAATGGCTTTTGGGGTCTCTGTGTGTCACATCTAGGGTCAGCTAATGTACAGTTTAAAATCTATGTCTCTTAAATCAAGACAAACTGCTGCTGTGACAAGAAGTTGGGACCAGATGTGCAAGATTAACAATGGAGGCTCTTTAGAAGATGAGGGTGCTCCCAGATTCTTGTATTAGGACTGCACTTTATTGAAGCAAATAATGGCTATATCTGTAACAATGGCTGTATCTGTTCTCTTCCAGGCAGTTAAGTTTGCTCTTTGCCAAATGTGAATCAAATAATCAAATTCTCCAGCACATTCTCATTTTCATCCACAGACATGAAACAAAGTCCTAACCCTGCACATATCAGGAATATCCATTCACCAGCTCCCCACAGATCAACATACACAAAATGAAAATAAAATGACAAAAGAACGTTGCCTCCTGCTAGCTAGGCAAGGAGGCACCTTTCAAAGTAGTTATTATCTTATATTTAGAAGGGGGAAAGCAACAGGCCCTATTCAATCCCCAAAAGAACATCCTTCCCATGGCTGTTGCTGCTGTCTACCTACCTACTATGTTTAGACTGTTGGCCCTTTGGGGGACAGGGAACCTCCTCCTCCTCCTTTTATTAACATTGTTTTGCTAACTTTTGTTGTTGTTGAAAAGTGATATATAAATAGTACTACTACTAGTACTATTTATATATCACTTTTCAACAGTGATATATATAAGTAGTAGTAGTAGTAGTAGTAGTAGTAGCAGCAAGTAAATAAGAACAGAATGGGTGCATAACACAATGGTGCCCATAGAGCCATTTGCCTCAAATGACTCACAGAACTGAGCCAAACCACAACTACAGTGGGAAGACGAAATCCTGAAGGAAATTAGCAAACCTTGAACCTGATGATGGCAATCTCTCAGGCCTTGATCATGAACAAACCAGATCACCAGCAAGGTCTTTCAGGTTACCAGATCTTTCCCCATACTTTTAACAGAGTTTCATAAAAGGCAGAATTCACATGCCCTATTATTGAGTCCTTTTGGAAGATTTTCAAAAGAGGCTACTACAACTCAGTTTTTGCAGGCAGAAGGTCCCATGTTTCAAAGGGCAATCCTTTCATAAGGGACAGTGAAGTGCTCGCCTCAGGCAATAGATTATTGGGGTGCTAGCAGGGCAGCAAAATGGCCTCCATCACTGCCATCAGAGTAGCCCTTCAGGTTCTGATCTGCCCTTTGTAAGCTTTGCAAGAGAAGTGTTTTGAATCTCCTCACACTCCTCCCAAAGCTTTTAAGAATCACAAGGAGAAAAGAGGAGCCTCTGGCAACCTTTATGCCGCTTTCAAGGGTTGTTTTTGAAAGGAAGTTGCCCCCCACCCATGGGCCAGGACCATGGGGCAAGGCAGCATTCAGCACATCTATCTATCTATCTATCTATCTGATTTCTATACCACCCTTCCAAAAATGGCTCCGGGCAGTTTACACAGAGAAATAACAAATAAATAAGATGGATCCTTGTCCCCAAAGGGCTCACAATCTAAAAAATAACATGAGATATACACCAGCAACAGTCACTGGAGGTACTGTGCTGGGGGTGGATAGGGCCAGTTACTCTCCCCCTGCGAAATAAAGAAAATCACCATGTTAAAAGGTACCTTGCCTCATACACGTAGTATCTTAGGTTTCCCCTGCCAGGTTCAGTCTTTGGTATGCCCGGGTAGGGTTAGCTACAGCCCCTCTCTGAACCCTGGAAAATCACTGCAGCCAATCTAATCAATATGGAGCTAGATGAACCAATAGCTTAACTCAATATGAGGCAGCTTCATGCAACATAATTTATTTTTGTTCTTAAAGCAACCCTCTATGCTGCAGAGAGGGCTAGAGTTTGGATTGCATCCATGTGATTGGAAGCTCTCCAAACTGGGATTGCCAGAGCGTAACTTGTAGCAAAGTATATTATTCTAAAGTTCTGAAAATCATGTTTTGTGCCTCTAATTGATAATAGTTGTAGCAGATCTTTTAGACCTGTCCCTTACAAAATGAAGCATATACAAAAGAGATAAATCAGAGAAACTGAATGTAATTTGGCAGCCTTTTCTAGAATTGCTCTCTAATTTATTGTTAATCTGCTGGAGGCCTCCCAAGCACAAAAGGCCCCCTCTTCCTTTAAAAAAAAAATTATTTTCCCATTATGTTAGAACTCTCTTTGTCTTTCTTAATATTGATTGGATTCTGGTGAGGAATGTTGATTGGATAGAGGAATCAGGGAGAGGGGGGTTGCTAAACTGGGAGATGTCACAAAATTGCTTCTTCTATTATCTCTGATTTGAATAGTGATTTCCCCCTTAAACCTCTGTTAATATTCAGTAAAGTACTAATAACACAAAGTCAGAACTTCAGCAGGTGTGGCTTTTCTATGCAAACCTCTTTGTTTTAGCTGGAAAGCAATATAATAATAATACTGACTGACATACTGCACAATGTTCCATCTGTCTACAAGGGAAGGTTTGCTCAGTTGTGCAATATGCCAGAACTGTGCACAAGTAGTTGGGTGACAGAGGGCCATGGGAAAAGTGGTCCTCTATTGTGCAACTGCATTGGCGTCATTGTAGCATCTTGCGCAAGATCACTCATGGCTGCATCCATTAGAAGAATGATGATTCCCACAGTCCACTGCACTGGTAGGGGCCCTAAAGACCTGAAAGAGAAAAAGAGCACCTTTTAAAAAAGAAGCTTCAGCAAGAGGCAAGTGGCCAGGCAGTTGGCCCTAGACTCCAGACAAGGACTTTGCACTGCTGTTCTCAGGTCCAGGTAAGGGGGGGTGGGATGAGGAGAGGGCAGGGGAAGGAAGAGAAGGGGTGCAGAAGAAGGGAAGGGGATGGGAAGAGGGCAGTGGTTCAACCATGTTGGAGAAATGTCAGTTCCATTCCAATTCGGTTCTGATGATTTTTGGGAAGGCATGACGGCCCTCCTGATAATTTATCTGTTGGGTCAGATCTGATCTGATTGGAATGGAATGGATCCAACATTTTTTGCAGAGCACAAGCCTAATACGTATGTGAATTTAATCAATTAAGATTAATAAAATTCATCAACTTAATTTCTTTAATTTGGTGACAGCCCTTTTCTCTGCTTTCTAAAAAAATATATTAAAAAGAGTTGGGATGGGGTGCAGGGTGCCGGCGGCGTGGAATCTGTTTCCTAACCTGCATCTTTTCTTTGCAAACACTTTAATTCCTTTGTCATTTGGTGAGCAAGGAAGAAATTCTCCAAGGGCTTAACTGCTAATGAAAAGGTCACTTTTATACTGCTATGTAGTCCCCTGAATTGTTGAGCAATTTCTCTTTTGTGCTAACAGAACAGAGAGCAAACCTGGGGGTGTCTACATAAGCTCCAATGACAGCCATTTCCCTCCCCTCGGATACTGCAGATAGACCCTTAGCTGGCATAAACTCAACAGGAATATTTGACCTTTCCATCTCACTATCTCTAAGAATGCATACTTCACGTTCTACTGAACAGCTTGTAGAGCACTTATGGGATAAGGGAATACAATCTTTAGAAGCAATAGGACTATGCATCTCTTATGTTTTCAGACGGAAAGAGCACTGCATTTGGCTGCAAAGGAAGTGTGTTGAAAGGAGAAGATCTAAAGAAATTCTCCAAAATTTCTCCTGGGGAGGAATCTTGAAATACTCTATGATACAAATTTCTTTGAATTCTACTTTGGAGAAATTTCATTAAGTCTTCACAGTTACATCATTTTTATCATGGGTGTGGCCAATGAAATATCTCTTTCTAGAGTTTTCACATGCTGAGTTTCTGGCAATGTTATGAGCCTGAAGTTCTACCTGCATGTGACACAGGATGGAGTGTGAGGGCTGCATTACAGGAGTTCCTTCCACGTTAAAGAGCAGGAAAAATAAAATGGTTTGTGCCACCTCTTCACAGCCACCATGGGTGCCTTTCCCTCTCCTGTTGGCCCCACCTGTAGCTCTGCCTCTTTTCCATTCAATCTCTTCTTGTTTCCCAAGTCTGTCTCTTATATGGTAGTTCTTCAGGTGTGTGTGTTTGGAGAGTATATAAGATGATCAACAGGTGGGTTTCCAGCTAAGGTCCAGGTTGAAGGGTAGTAAGAGATGGGAGCAAGTCTCTAACACATCCCTCTATGATATGGAGCTTAACGAGGACCGTACACACAGAGGCATGTGCTATCCCTGCCAAAAAAGTGGGTGAGTGGATAGCAGAAATGTATCCAAATGTAAATGGACGTACACACTTGGACCTCATGTAGCATATTATTTTGTACATGCATGGCACACTCTCCTATATCTCAACATTTGTAAACTATACACACAGGGGTCATATGTAATCCAACACTGTGCCAATGGAAGCAGCTATATGGGATCCAATTTGGACTGGAAGCACAGTGAGGACAAAGAGTTAAAGCCCCCTCCCCTCTGCCATGGTTCTGATGCAGATCAGCACCCCTCCCCAGGACTGCCGAGGATAACTCAAGCATACCATAATGTGATGATAAGCATATGGTTACCATATCTTCACACATATACCCTGGAGACAGGTATAACCTGCACCCAAGTTGAACCCATGGAAAATTAGCATGAATATTATAAACACACACACACACACACACACACACCCCGCACCTGTATACTGCCTGCACTGGCCTGCAAGAAGTCACCTCAACTGTTTTCCCCAGGGGCCTTGTTGCCATGGGGCTGCTTTCTGGTTTCCTGTGGGGGTGTGTGGGGGTGTTTCTTGGGGTCAGTGCTGCAGAGTGGTGAGGGCCCCTGCAAGATGGTGTGTAAATGCAAAAGGTCTGGGCTGCCCACCTACCTGCCCTGCAAGCAGCCCCGTCACCACCTCCCAAGGCCCAGCAACAGTGTGCACTATCCAAGCAACACCTCTGCCCACTGCCTTGTGCCAGGGAAGCCTCACTGAAAGACTCCCCTGGGCATCATAGAGATGGGATGGGCCTGCACTTCCAGGATCTCTGTCATGTGCAAATATCCTTTTGTATGACCCACATCCATTTAGATCCCTGCATCACCCTAGCGGGCAACAAAAACAATAATAAACTGTGGGAATATGCACAAAAATACAGTAATGTCATACTTACTTACGCCCTACCTAATAACTTTCTTCACCAAGGAAGGAGACAATTAGACACCAGAGTTCATGTTGTCTTAAGCAGACCACAAATTTCTCCTCCACAAATTATTAATTGTATTAATATGCTGCTATTTGCTAATGGTGCTGTGTTCTTCCTTTGTGTCTGCCTCTCTTTCTTTTTGATTAATTGCCATAATTCTGAAGCTGTGTCCAGGGACGTCTGGGGAATTGTTGCCCTGTTCCCGCACAAAATGCTATTGTTACCAGGCAAGGGCTTGTTACAATCTGAGTAGCAGAGTTAAATGAGATGCATTACCTTTCATAATCTTGATGGCACTGTCCTCATTTCTGCTTTGCATTCTCTTTGCTGAGAAGCTCTTTTGCTATCCTCATGCTCATCAATTAATTATTTTGTTTGCTACTTAACACTGCAATCCAATGCTACTTTGGGACTATCTCACTGTATTCAGAGGTACTTATTTCTGAGTAAATTTACATATGATTAGGTTGCATGAATTCAGCATTGGTGGTTTCTTGACCTCAATAAATTGTAACAGTGACTACTTGTACTGGTTTTTTTTATAAGAGGTTTTTGTTTTGTTTTCTTTTGTTGCAACAGAGATGGAAATCTTGGATAAATGTACCCTTGGAAAGGATGCTGGGAGCACCTTACAAAATGAGGCATTTAAGAGAGAGAGAGAGAGAGAGAGAGAGAGAGAGAGAGAGAGAGAGAGAGAAAATATTATACTGAATTAGAGCCACTATGCAAGCAGGAAACTATAGCCCAAGTGGAAGCTGAAGATGCTGAGCTAGCAGCACTGAGTCAGCACAGTTTCTGTGGCCAGAAGAGATTTGAAGGTACATTAATGATGGCTTGCTTTAATGGAATTATTGGAATACTGGTAAGTGCAGTCATCATTATATGCTTGTGTGGCACTAGCTCTATAAAACTCTATAACAGAGGTGTCTGTATAACAGGCTGTTAAAAAAAAAAAAAGCTCTGAGCTAACATTTGGCAAACAGAGCTTGGGCATGAAATTTTGTTTTACAGATGAGCTGTGAGGAAGAGCTCATTAGGAACCTTGGTAGAGCCGAGTTAAAGTGCATGAGATGTGACATTACCAAATCACCTTTATGGCTCTTTTTAATGCAGTTTTACACAGAGCAGGGGAAGGAATTTCAGATTGCATTGTGCAGCGGTCCTCAAGCTTAATTCCCAGATGTTGCTGGACAGCAACTCCCATCACATCTGAGGGCCAAAGGCCATCATAGCTGGGGATGATTGGTGTTGTAGTCCAGCAACATCAAGGTTGGGAACTCCTGATCCTGAGGATTCTTTTTGCAGCAAAGATGCAGCAAAGGTTTTTGAAAGCCATTCCCTTTATATTAAGTTTTCCCAAGAAACTTCCAGGATCAGGACCAAACGTTCCCCTGGGAGAACTGTGGTCAGATATATTGAAGAGCTCCCAGAGATCTTAGAGGTCTTTAACAGCTCTGTCCTGTCTACCTCTGGCTGTTGTAGGATCAACATGTTTCATGGACCTGTCCATGTGGTGCTATATGGAACAATGCCACCTTACCTGGATAGTCACTATTGGTAGTTTGAGTCATGGAACATTCTGCCCAATGCATGGGGGGAAGTGGCATACTGATTAGTGGCAAGACCAGCTGACACAATCCCACTCTTCTCCAAGTATGTCTGAACAGGTAGAGGGCAGCATGAGAAGTTGGCTACAATGACTGGCCCAAAGCCACCTAGTGGACACCATGGCTGAGTTGTGATTTGAACTCAAGTCTCCTAATCTGGAACTCATTCCACTTCAGCACATTTCACCACTACTCACACACAGCAACTCGCTGCAAAAATCAGGATTTAGGGCCATCATAACATGAGTTCCCAGCTCTGTCATAAAATCCCACTGATATGAAGCATAGGCAGAGAAACTCATGCAATCTATATATAAATCTCACCCTGCAGATATCAATCCCTGTGGTAAGTGAAACATTTAGATTGGCTCCTTTGGTCCAGTTCAGAAGTGTTCACTGTTTATTGACTGAAGAAATATTTTTGATGACATACTAGCTCCTGTGCTACAAAATATATACATGTGCACATTCATTTCCTGGTGTTTGCCTAACCCTCAAATCAACTCTGGAGCCAGTTTCATGGGCTAGGCCCAAATGTCTCCTTTGCCCCAACATGTTTCTCCCTGTACTCAGTTCTCAAAAGTAATGTCTCTTTTCATCACTAGATAGCTATACTGTGAAGAGTGGAGTACTGTTTCTTCAAGGTTAGTACTTGTCTGTTTGGCATTACCAAAGGACACATTTAGAAATCAATTACTCTGGGTTTAAGTAAAAGCATTTATATTGACAGGTATTCATAATTCAGGTTTATTACTCTTTCAAGAGCACTTAAAGTCAGTAAAAAGCCCCTGAGGACATGTTTTCAACTGTATCAAAGGCCTAGTTACCACAAATAGCAGGTGAGGTGGTAAACCTTTGGCTGGACTGTACCACTTTAGATTGCAGGGGAGGGCTCCATTGATGAAATATGTGTGTGTGCGCACACACACACACAGAGTTCCTACCCATAGAATGCCAACTTGTCGGAGAGAAGGCTAGGTAGTGGTTAGAGTGCTGGACTAGGACCGTGGAGATCTGAGTTCAAATCCCCATTCAGCCATGATACTAGCTGGGTGACTCTGGGCCAGTCACTTCTCTCTCAGCCTAACCTACTTCACAGGGTTGTTGTGAAAGAGAAACTCAAGTATGTAGTACACCGCTCTGGGCTCCTTGGAGGAAGAGCGGGATATAAAATGTAATAATAATAATAATTTACTATTTTCAAGCAAAGGAGCTTTCAGTCATGGAATATTTTCTCACTCTAGCTGATGTAAACCTTTGCTCCCCCTTCCCAGTCTTCATCTACCTTTCCACTTTGACATCCTTCATACACAAGATCACACCTTCTAATGTTGTATAATTAATCGACAGTTAATGGTAATGACTATCCTTGGATCACTTCCACAGTTTTCATACTTTCCTAATTGTTCTGCATTAAATCAGTAATTATTGGTATTGTTTGCTTCTGTAGTCACAACTGCAATCTCTACTTCACCCAAACTCACATTACTAAAGAGCAGGGATTCTAATCCACCAGGAAGTTTAAATAACTGCTCTTTTTAAATATTGAGCCTGCCAGTAGCAAATACACACTCGCACATTCCCATTTCCGCCTGCCTGCCTGTGAACATACCCACAATCCCATGCACACCCATACTAGTCTATCACACTTTACACAGCTCCCAGCCCACCCACCCCATGCTGTATCTGTTGATGGCTCCTTGCCTGGTCAGTGGACAAGCACTCGTGGCACAGGGAGGTACAGTGGTAGCGCTGCTTCATGGACTCAGAAGTCCAGCAGCCATTCTTCCCCAGCTACTGCTGTGCTTCTTACCTACTTGCAGCCTCCAGTGGCAACCCACCAAGAACTGCTGCTGACAGCTGCCATCTTCTCCATATACCAGGTCCAGAGGGTGGCAGCTGGAGTAGCTAGTGAGCAGTGGACTGGCCATGGGACTGGACCAGGTGAGTTAGAAGGTGAGTAGGTATCTCCGGTAGCAGGCAGGCATTCATGCATTAGTGTAGTCAATAGCTGTGACAGTAGCAGCACCAGTTAGGATTGCCAGAATGAGGGACAAAAGTTTGGGGGGGGGATCCGAGGGGTAGCTGGCTGGGGTGTGGGTGGGAGGTGTATGCAGTGGTAATCAGGAGCCTGAGTATTATTGATGTATATGTTACTGAATTATATGTGATTGAATAATGACAGCATTGTTATTATTTAGAACATATTCAAGTTATGCCACTTTTCAACCAAAAACTTTGCAAAATAAAAAGCTGCTCTCCCCTCCACCAAAATGAGAGACAAATGCTGTCCCTATAAGGACCAACCTTTCATCCCTGAAATGAGGGACAGTTGGCAACCCAAGCTCCAGTGGCTGGTTCTTGCAGCGGTGGATTCTCCTGCGCTGGACGTTTTCAAACAGAGGCTGGACGTACAACTGTCAGGGATGTGGTACATTTTTCCAGCACAGTGTAGGGGCTTGGAATAGAAGAACTCCAAGGTCCCTTCCAACTCTAATTCCATGATTCTATGGCTGGGCAATATTTGAAAAATGGTGCCAGATGGTTCCATCCCCTCGTCCCCATTTTCCCCCCTCTTACAGTGACTGTTCAGATGCTAGCAAAAGGGAGGGAGTTGATGGGTCCTAATGCTTTCCCCAGCACAGCTGCTTTTCTGCTATAAGTCCTGGACTGTTCTCTGACAGCAGTACTTAGTGGGAGAGAACCATACTGCTGTTGTTAACCACCCTATTCCAATGTAAGGACTATAGCTCAGGAGCAGAGCACATGCTTAGCAGGCAAAAAGTCCCAGGTTCAATTGCTGGTAGCACATGCTTGAAAAGACCATTGGAGAGCTGCTGTTATTTGGAATAGGCAGGAATGGGCAGGATGAACCAGTCACCCAACAAGGTAGATTGATATGTGATATCTCCCAGATGCATGGAGCAAGTTTCAAATTTGCTATTTGTTCCTACTTCCTCTCTCAAGCAGCCCTCTTTCACCCACATAGATCAGCAATTTCAAGTAATTTGTCACTTTTTGTAGCCTATACCAACTCATGAAACACACAGTTTGGTACTGCCATGATTTTAGGACAGCCCCCATGGCAATATTTGCTCAAGGTGAATTGCACGTTATCATTGGTAATACTGGAAAGGCATTTTGTGAATCCACAGCATGTCATGGGCTTTGTTAGATCAAGATAAATTGTTGCTTACTAGGTCTAGTCGTAGACTCTGGAGACTGCACTCTGTTAAAAAGAAAAAGAAGCCTTTGTGAGAAGAATAAGGTGTTTCCTACATATTCTAGCTGGCAAATTGGGGCTAACAAGTGGGTGATATCCAGATCCACTGTAGGGGGTGGGTCTAGGGTATCTGCCCTATAATTTTTCTGCCCCCAACCCCATAATTTTTTAAAATAATTTTAAGTAACTGAATATTGCTTGCACTTAGGACTGATGGGGGTAATCCATCACTTGCTATGCTGTAATGTAATGGAGGACAATTAAGGTGGTAAAAACAGTTGGACAAGTTTAGTCTGGCAGAATTCCATATTGTTAGACAAATAGCTGGTAACCATTCTTAATAATCAGTACAAATGTGCAATGGGGTGTCTTCCCCCCTCTCCCCAAAGGAATGTGGGATTTGAGTTTTCTGTGTGGAAATTATACTGAGAAAGGCAAGTACTTCTAGAGATCTGCAAGCAGCTTGGAGGAAGGCCTATCAAACACAGCATGGTGTGGTGGTTAGAGTGCTGGCCTAACCAGCCTCACAGGGTTGTTGTAGAATAGACATGATCATGTACACTGGTCTGAGCTCCACCGATGAAGCACAGGATACCAATGTAAATACAAATAAATGAATACTTCTGGGTAAACATAGGTAAACTGAATACACTGAGTAAACCCTGCATGGATTCAGGTACCGAAGACAAAACTGTATATCCAAGCTCAGCAGAAGACCTAAAAAACAGACAACACCAGATAAGCAGCCCCTCCTTACTTTTTTATGCCCCCCCAAAACCATTAGACTGGCTATGGGCCTGGTGACATCAGCTCAGAACAAAAGAAAGAAGAAGCAAGGTAATGTTAAAATATTCAGGGCTTTTGCTGGTGACAGTGGAGTTTTATGTCTTGTCCTTGCTTTGTACAGAAAAGCCCAGAACATCCCCTCCCAGTCCAGATAACAGAGCTTATTCTCTGACAGGTTTTGGAACAGATTTAGGAGAAACCTGCCAACTCTATATGTGGCTGAACACAGCCACAGCCAAATTACTAATTAGAGAAACAAGATGCTGAGGATTGGTGACAAAAACCTCTGACCCTTTGAATATCCATAAGCATTGAGATAAATGAGCCCATCACACACCTTCTCCACTAATTTAGCTTCAGTGAGTACAAATACTTTAGGATTAAATCAAAATTCCCACAGATGCAGGAGATGGACAGAGCTTAACACAATCAAAGCATTGTATTTATTAAGTATAGTTTCTGGCTAGTTTAGCCATTAACACAGCAAGGTATGAATGTCCAGGCAAAAATGCTGACTAAAATGAAACAGAGCAGACAAAATGTAATACTTTCCAGTATTATTATAACAAATTGATTTTTTAAAATTTGATTTGTACCCAGATCGAATCACCCCTGATTTGTTTTGGGTCTGATTCTGGCCAGCTAGCACAGGGGCGATTTGTTTTGTCCACAAATCTCCCCAAACAGGTAGATTCGGGTACAAATTGTTTTGTACCCAAATCGATTTGCACAGACAGCAGGAGCAGGCAGTGATTCTCTCAGCAGCAGGAAGGGGGTGGAAAAAAATTCTCTTCTCTTTCCCTCAATCAGGAAAGCAGGAACAAAAAGCAGAGAATCCACTCCAGGCTGCAGGCAGGCAAGGCAAAGCAAAGCTCCTCTGGTGCTCAATCTCTCTCCTCCCATGAGGCAGGAAGGCAGAATGGTGGCTGCCTGCCTCCTTAAGTACATTGGAAAATCCCTCCTTCAAACTCCCCCCACCCTTCTTTGACCCTTCCCCTAGCCAATGCGGGGTCAGTCATCAACACAAGATTTGAATTGAAATGAGCCAATCTGAAACCAGGGGGGAATTGCCAGCCAATCGTTGCACACTTTAAGTCACTAATCTGAAGCTTAGGGGGGTGGGATTTTTTTAAAAAAATCCTGATACAAAATGGAGACAGCAAGAGAGATTGCCACAAAATGGAGGTCTAAATCTACAAATGTTTCAGGTCCAAAATCTGGGTGATTTGTTTTGGACCAAAATCTGGCCAGCTAGCATAGGGGCAATTTGTTTTGTCCACAAATTGCCCAAAACAGGTAGACTTGAGTACAAATAATTTTGTACCCGAATTGATTCACACATCCCTAATTATAAACTCTAATGGCACAGCATGGAAATGACTTGATTATCAAGCTAGAGGTTGCCAGTTCGAATCCCCGCTGGTATGTTTCCCAGACTATGGGAAACACCTATACTGGGCAGCAACGATATAGGAGGATGCTGAGGCATAATCTCATACTGCACAGGAGGAGGCAATGGTAAACCTCTCCTGTATTCTACAGAAGACAACCACATGACTCTGTGGTCGCCAGGAGTCGAACCTGACTAGACGGTACAATTTACTTTTACCTCTAAGGCTGTAATTCATGCTACTAAGTTTTGGTCCTTCCTGTATTATTTGCTGTTCCATGACAGCTGTGATATTATAATGTTCCTTCCTCAATGGGGAAGTTCAGGACACAATAGAGTAAGTGCTTTTTGGAGGAGAGAACACTCAGACTTACTGTGCCTTTATAATGATCTATTTATATATACATTTATGGGGTAAGTAGGTTTTAATTTATGAGGACATAGTCGCAAGAAAGCACCCAAAGCAAGTGCTTGCCCCAAAGGAACCTGAAATCATCATCATCATCCAACCAAAGTTAAGCTACTCCTTTCAAAAGCACTCTTTAGAGAATCAAAATTTGTTTTGTTTCAGTCAGCTGTTTGGTAAGTAAGTGTGCCTCACATTTCAGGTACTTAGGTCAGCCATGTGTCCAATGTCTCTCATGCCACACCTAGGAAGTCTAGGAAAAGAACTCTTTCTTATTTTTACATAACAGATGGCGGGGCTTGCCACAGAAATGTATAGAAATCTCTGTGCAAGTCAGGAATGTATTTTCTTCCATCTGGTTCCGATCTACGTATCCCAGCTAACACTAGCCTGATTGACAACAGCTTAACAGGTATGATTAATTTCTACAGCAAACTCTGTTTATGCTTATACCCAATCGTGCAAATGTTCACTAGTTGGAATACTGTTCCTTCATTAAATCTATGACTAAATGGTTTTCAGAGTCATTCTGGAAAGCAGCACCTGCAGTGCAGATCTGTAGCAGATGCTGAAAACCAGTTAGTCACAGATTTAATGAAGGAACAGTATTCCAACTAGTGAACATTTGCACGATTGGGTATAAGCATAAACAGGGTTTGCTGTAGAAATTAATCATACTTGTTAAGCTGTTATCAATCGGGCTACTGTTAGCTGGGGTACGTAGATTTATGAGCCAGATGGAAGAAAATACATTCCATTTCATACAAAACACAGAGGCAAATCCAGATTTCCTACGGAATGTACACTCAGCAGGAGCTGAAGCCCAATATAGCTCTCCAAGCGAGTGTACAGGATGGATGTGCTTTAAAATTGTTGCATTCATACTTTATATTTTTAGGTATACACTTTAAAGCCCTTAGGTGCACCTCTAAAATGTAGCGTGCAAAGCGGCCCTAATTAACATTCTTAATTACTTACTGCTGAATGAAAATACTATTGGAAGACTAAATGTAATATAAAAATACAAATTCAGAAGATCAGAGGCCTTCAACAAGTGGGGAAATGATCAAATAGCAAAGCAGAAATTGGAGCCTACATGTTTCAAGTAGAATAAAAATACATGAAGTACAGAACTGGCTCTAAACATTATCATGGCAACTTCCAGTCCTCAGCATGACAAAAGGTCCAGAACTGGCTTGTTATGACTCATAAGAACAATGGAATCAGGCATCTTTTGGAATGGATCTCCATTCCAAGGTCTGGTCCTCCGCTGGGGCAGGGGCATAGCAAGGTTGGAGTGGGCCCAGAGACAAGATTTTAAAATGCCCCGCCTCACTGAAGCTCAGCTCATCCTAAATTATTTTTTAAAATGTTTTGTAAATTGTGGATGATGCAAGTCATTTAATGGTACTCGAGAAAGACATGCTGTTCTGGTAGCTCCAGGTCTTAACACTCAGATCAATTCTGGAGGATGAATACAACTGAAGGAAGCCCGGGCGGGTGCGCGGCTGGGGGAGTCAGTCGTGACTTGCCTCTCGGGGGGCCCCAAGGCAGTGGGCCCACAGACAACTGTCTCCCCCTGCCCTATTATAGTTATGCCCCTGCACTGGGGGGGGGCTTTCAAAATGTCCCCTGGGGGCCTCGTGGGTGGCACTGTTGTGGCCGCACCAGTGGTAGCCGAGTGCGCCCTGTCGCCCCTGCCAGCCCAATCTCTCTCCTGCATGGTGGGGAGTGGGGCTGAGCGTGGGCTGCAGCAGCCCACAGCGGCCTACTTTCCAGCTTCCACAGCTGCTTCCAAGGGCCGAGTTGTGCCTGCGCAGTCAGTCATCACTGATTGAAGCAAGCACGTGATCTCACACTCATGAGGCCCAGGGCAGCCAGTGAGAAAGAGTGGTGGCTACTGCAAGGAAAGGCAGGCTAGAGGAAAGCATATCCACTGCTGCATGTGAGTAAGCGTACTTCCCCCACCCCCATACACTCGATCCTCAGTTGACTCCACAGTGAACCTGCCCCTGCATGTTTACTTGGGAGTAAACCTTCTTCTTGTTCTCTGTGGGGTACCAGTGCAAGCAATGCAACCTGTGGGAGCGTGTCCACCCTCTCTCCTCCTCTCTTGCTAAGTTGCCCTGAGCATTTAGGGTGGAGAAGCAAAGCAGTTGGTTGCTTCTCCTCCCAACCCAGTCAACAAGTAGTTTTCCTTGCAGCCCAATCCTATGCATAGCTTCTCAAACATAAGCCCTATTGCGCTCCATGGGACTTACTCTCCAGTGAATACTCATGCAGAACAGTGTTCCCTCTAACAGGGATTCCCAGATGTTGTTCACTACAACTCCCAGAATCTCCAGCCAAAAGCCATTGTAGCTGGGGATGCTGGGAGTTGTAGTGAACAACATCTGGGAATCCCTTTTAGAGGGAACACTGGTGCAGAGAATCGCAGTATTCCAGCCTGAGTACTATGCATAGCTTCTTGGGAGCAAGACTCTTCTGGAGTTCAAAGGGGCTTACTCCCAAGTAAGTATTTTTGGGCAAAGACATGGAGTGGGTGGGCTTAGGATAAAACTCTTCCACCACAGGCAGAACCTGAGGTGGCGGTGGGTTGGGGTGGGGTGGGGGAGTGTTCATTGGCTGAGCCGTCTCTTTTGAAAACCACTCTGAGAGCTTTGGCTGAAGAGCAGCTGCTAAATCTCCCCAATGAATAAAGATATCAGCTCTGGGCACTTTCCAGATTAAACCCTACAACAGTGTCACTACAGATCTGCTAAGTGTGCTTCTGTACTTCCTGTGTTGTGACACCGCAGTCCCTACGCTGACAGCAAGGTGCCATTCACATTTCCAATGTCTTATTTTGGATTTTATCTTTGCATTATAGTGCTATAATGTTGCAAGTCCATTGCAGAAAAATAGCTGTATTTTCCCATTGTAGGAGTTTGAGGTTCTGGGGATCATTTTCAATACGACCCTGCCAAGCTGAAGCATTTTACCTCTGTTCCAGTGAGTAATCTGGAAAGCACCCTGCTGGTTCAACTCTGCAGATGCAGAAGGCATGGGTTTCAAGTTGGACCATCCCCTCCCGCTTTCATTCAAAACCTTTTCAGATCAGTTAAAAATTGGACTCTTTAGAGACAGGGAAGTGGGGGGAGAAATATGTGGCATGGGAAAATATCAAGTTATATGTTGGAATGTTTCTGCTAATATATATCTGCATAAAATAATCTTTACATTCTTGCAAATACAGTTGCTAAATATTGGATCCTTTGGAGACGAGGGTGGGGAGTGGGGAAAGAAATATATGGGATTGGAATATGTTAAGTTGCATGCTGAAATGTTTCTGCTAATGCATATCTGCATAAAGAGCCTTGTTTTATATCCTTACATTCTTGTGAGTTCAGTTGCTGTTTGTGCCCTCAAGAACCCATGTGTTAAAAATAGTGCGTGAGTCATGGTGTGTGTGTGTGTGGGGGGATGATGCTTAATTGTGGGTGGGTGGGGCCTCCAAAGGTCCAGGTTCCAAAATTACCTAGGTGCAACTCTGAAATCAGGGGTGTAGCAAAGTTGCAGTGGGCCCGGGAACACAATTTTAACCCCCCCCGCTCACCTTCTTCTTCAGAGAGACAGGAAGGGGAGAGCAAAGAGTAAAGGTGTTGCCCAGCCAGAGAGCCAGAGGTGCCTCCCTCAGGGGCTCAGGAACATTTCCCTCCCCCCCCCCGCCATCCAATTATAGCTCTGTCCCTAAGGGGCTTTACTATGTCAGGACATTTTATTTATTTATTTATTTATTTATTTGATTTATATACCGCCCTTCCAAAATGGCTCAGGGCGGTTTACAATTAAAACAAACCACTAAAACAATAAAGAGCTAAAACAAATTAAAAACAATATAACAACAATTAACAATTTTAAAACATTTTAAAACAACAATTAAACAATTATTAAAATTAAAAGCCCCCAAATCAGGTTATCATCAGGTTATTATTATTAAATCAGTGATTAAAAGCCCCCAAATCAGGTTAGAATGTTAAAACAGATTTAAAAACCTTGGAAAGCCAGACCAAATGAATACGTTTTAAGGGCTCTCCTGAAGGCTAATAGAGAATTCAAATTGCGGATTTCCGCAGGGAGCGCATTCCACAGCCCCGGAGCAGCTATAGAGAAGGCCCGCCTCTGAGTCACCACCAGCCAAGCTGGTGGTAACTGGAGACGAACCGCCTCAGATGACCTTGTGTGGTGGGGATCACGCAGAAGAAGGCACTATCTAAAGTAACTTGGGCCTAAGCCGTTCAGGGCTTTAAAGGTAATAACCAGCACTTTGTATTTTGCCTGGAAACATATCAGCAGCCAGTGCAATTGTTTCAGAATAGGCATCATATGGTCTCTCTGGGTTGCCCCAGAGACCAATCTGGCTGCCGCATTCTGAACTAATTGAATTTTCCGAACTACGTACAAAGGCAGCCCCACGTAGAGCGCATTGCAATAGTCAAGCCAGGGGGTTACCAGCTGGTGCACCATTGTTTTGAGGTCATCCTCCTCAAGGAATGGGCGCAGCTGTCGAATCAGTCGAAGCTGATAGAAAGCACTCCTGGCCATGGCCTCCACCTGAGATACCAGGGTGAGACCTGGGTCCAGGAGTACTCCCAAGCTGCGCACCTGCTCCTTCTGGGGGAATGTAACCCCATCCAGCACAGGAAGATCTAACTCACTCCTCAGATTCTGAGCCCCCACAATGAGCACCTCTATCTTGCTTGGATTCAGCTTCAATTTGTTCTCCCTCATCCAGCCCATTACTGCCTGTAGGCAGGCATTTAGAGAATGAGTGCCATTTCCTGGGGATGAAAAGGAGAAGTAGATTTGGGTGTCATCAGCATACTAATAACACCCAGCACCAAATCTCCTAATGACCTCACCCAGCGGTTTCATGTAGATATTGAAAAGCACTGGTGACAGATTGGAGCACTGAGGGACTCCATATGACAGCTACAGCTTTGAGGAGTGACTGTCACCAAGCTCAGCCATCTGGGATCTACCCAAGAGATAGGAACGGAACCACTGCAGAGCAGTGCCCCCTATTCCCAACTCCTCCAGGCAATCCAGAAGGATACCATGGTCGATGGTATCGAATGCCGCCGAGAGATCCAAGAGGACCAACAGAGTCACATTCCCTCTGTCGATTCCCCGGTAAAGGTCATCCATCAGGCTGACCAAGGATGTCTCAATCCCATAGCCCGTTCTAAAGCCAGTTTGAAATGGGTCTAGATAATAAGTTTCCTCCAAAACCGCCTGGAGCTGGTTAGCCACCACCCTTTCAATTACCTTGCCCAGCCAGGGGAGATTGGAGATTGGCCTATAACTACCCTTCACTGAGGGATCCAGAAGCGGTGTAACTATTGCCTCCTTCAAACAGGGAGGCACCCTACCCTCCCTCAGCGATGCATTTATGAGATTAACTAGGCCATCTCCAACAATCTCTCTGCTAGATTGAAGCAGCTAGGTTGGGCAAGGATCCAGAGAACAAGTGGTAGGCCGTACCGCTCCAAGCAGCTTGTCCGCGTCATCAGGAGTCACAGATTGATCTGGATAGTGAGGCCTCAACAAACATAAAATGGGTTCTGCGCCTGCGCAGGACAACTTCGGGTAAAACTGATTAGCTCCTCGCGACGCCTTTCAACTGCCTCTGCACGAGCCGTGCAGTACATATACTGGCAGTTAGGCGTCAGTTGCTCAGTTTCTTTCTGACCGCTGATGCGTTCGGACCTCGGAAACGTTGTTGCTCCTCGTATAGGGAATTAGTGATTTTACTCTGAAGACGACATTTTTTGCTTACCACCTTTACATAATGTAAGGATCGCTATCCTGCATTTGTCACTAAGCCTTGGAACTGTGTCCCTACTTCCCCCTGTCACGACTAGCAAAAATTAATAAAGTATTAAAGAGCTAAACGAGCCGGCCACAAACTCCTGTGCCCATGAGTAGTTCTGTGAGGGAGAAGACCACCTTTAAGTGGTGCATTCGCTGCAGGGCAAAGCTTCCGTCAACAGACGGCCATCGACTTTGTCTCCACTGCCTGGGAGAAGAGCACTCCACGACTGCTTGCCCTATTTGTAAGTCATTCTCGAGGCAAACTCTGAAGAATAGGGCGGCGCGGCTTAAAGTTTCGTTAATGGAGGACGCGCTCTGCCTGACAGCCGCTTCCTCCGTGCCGAGGGCTGCTACTATGCAGTCTAAACCCTCGAGCACTGCTCCCAATGCTGCGGGGACCTCTGTTAAAACTACAAAACAGAGCTCATTCAAGGAGCCCTCGATACCGAACAGTGACAGCCTGAAGCGCTCATGCACTTCAACGCCACCTCATACTACAAAGAGGAAGAAGGCAGCTCCAACTTCCGCCTCACGGCATACCACTCCGTCTCCCTCAGGGTTACAGGATGAGCCCCTGAGAAGCAGAGCGGGATCCCTGTCGCCTGCTCCAACCCCTAGACAATTGCCTTCGACACCAGCCTCGATGTCGAGCGCAGTAACACCACCTCGACATCGAGCTCGCAAACGACACCGCAACGATGCCGCTAAGGTCAAAGACTCCGCTACAACTAAGTCAAAGCGGGGGGGGGGCATTCCCTCGGCATCGAAGGCACTGACTCCACCCTCAATATCGACAGCAGCCTCTCCTGCTTCGACGTCAAGGGTCGCTCTGAGAGCTGATGTGGATACATCCCCAGCAAACAGGGAAGGCATAGCACCCCCTCAAGCTGAACGGGCATTCTTGGAGGATGGCATGCATATTGAAGTTACACTAGGGGAAGGGGGCGTCCCCCTACAACCCCTTCAGCCTGTGAACACAACCCCTTTCGCCTCTGCCTTCCAGGGGTTCATTTCCCAGGGTCTGGATGTGGATGAAGATAATATTAACCTTCCTCCTCCTCAGACACCTTCACTCACTCCTGCTCAGAGAACACCTATTGGTCTGTGTCCATTGAGAGGGTGGGGTGAGACTGACATCACTTTGTCTCCTAAGGAGTATACGCTGTTTAGGGAATGGCAGTTAGAACGGCTAAACAGACCCCAATTTCCAGATCGCTCTGTGGCAGCCACGACTCAGACAACACCTACTGTTCCACCTTGCACTTCAATTTCTATTCAGACTAATACTCCTTTAAGGGAGGGACCCATGAGCAGAAATACTGCAGTACAGACCTTAGAACCACGTCTATGCAGACCTCAGGTTCAGGAATCTTCGGTTCAGGCTGCCATCTCACTGCCTTGCCCTGTCAGAACGGTCTCGATTCAGACCTCATTGCCTCCACTGGTGACACATGGTGGCCAGAGGTTACACACTGGTCACGGGGAGAGTGTACTCTCAAAGTCATCTAACTTACCTGATACCGTGCCATCCTCCTCTGCTGAAGATGAAGAGGATTTCTCTTCCGACTCCTCAAAGGATAGCCCCAATGAAGATTCAGAAGATGAGCTTCCTAATGACCCCAGCCCAGATGTGGTGCCTCTTCCTGCTGATTCACCTACAGAGGAGATGAGGTCTTACAATCAGCAAGTAGCTGAAATGGCAGAGGTACTGGGTCTTGATCTCTCTCAAAAGACAACAGATTTGGATGACCCAATATATAATTTCCTTAAAAAACCGTCTGGCTCTCAACCAGTTTACCTGCCAATGCTCCCTGTGATCACAAAGGCAGGTCATACAGACTTCCACGGCTACTTCAAGGCGTCTGGAATCTCTATACAGAATAAGGGAAAAAGAAAACGAATATCTAATTACTCACCCAGTACCTAATTCGCTGGTTATTGACTGTGCCTCCTCTGCAAAATCGGGGAGAAGGCATACCACGCCAGCAGACAAGGAGGGCAGGAAGCTTGATGTACTTGCTAGAAAGGCTTACTCTACAGCCTGCCTGTCCATTAAGATTTCGAACTACATAGCTTGTCTGGCAAAATATACCTACGCTTTGTGGGAAAATCTCCATGCTCAGAGATCGTCCTTGACATCAGAGGAATTTCAAAAGTGTTTTGATACTGTTTTTGTGAAAACCACAACAGCTACACGCCAACAACTGGCGAATGCTAAACACTTGGCGGAGTCAGAATCGCGCTCTCTAACAACTGCTGTGATTTTGCGACGCCATGCATGGCTAAGGTCAACCACTTTGATGCAGGATATGCGCGACCGCATAGAGTCGTTACAATTTGATGGAAAAGGCCTGTTTGCAGAGCAAACAGATGATACTTTGGAACACCTTAAGAAGTCTAAGTATACAGCAAAGACGTTCGCAGCACAGCGCTTTACAAGTAATAGGTTTCAACCGTATCAACGGAGACAGAACTCTTACAGGAGAAATGAGCGCAAGGAGTATAGGAGACCCTTTAATGGATACAATCGCAGAAATTACGCACAAAGGAACAAGCCGGAACAGCAGGGCCGTAATAAGTCGGCACAGCAGCCGAAACAACATCTTTGATTGCTGCCAGAGCCCACAATTACTGGAACTGAAACAACAGAAACAGTTAAGCTTATCCAACAGAACCACAGGGAACAACATCACCTTGTTGCAAACCAGATACACCATCAAACTGGCAAGCCATGCCCAAGCATGGCAACACATAACATCAGATGGCTGGGTCCTGCGCATAATCAGGACTGGTTATGCTATCGAGTTCAAGACTCTTCCTCAGTTCAATGGGATAAAATATACCCCAGAAACGGAAACACTAGAGGAGGAGGTCAAGGTTCTGTTAGACAAGGAAGCAATTTCGCCGGTTCCGTGGGCTCATGCTATGACAGGCTTCTATTCAAGGTACTTCCAAATACCCAAGAGGGACAGGGGCATTCGCCCAATCATGGATCTCAGATGGCTGAACCTTTATGTTGACGTGAAGAAATTTCGGATGATAACGCTGCAAGCGATCCTGCCTCTTCTTCATCAAGAGCAATGGATTGCAACGTTGGACTTGAAAGATGCCTACTTTCACGTCGGGATTCAGGAGTCCCACAGGAGATATTTACGTTTCACACTGGGCAGTCGGATCTTCCAATACAATGTCCTGCCCTTTGGTCTGGTGACAGCCCCACGGGTGTTCACGAAGTGCATGGCTGTTATCATTGCCTACCTACGGACACAAGGAATTTCGATATTTCCGTATCTCGACGACTGGCTTATTACAGCACGGTTCAATACACAATTGGACGACCACATACAAACAGTGACTGCACTGCTGAGCGACCTGGGCATACGAATCAACTGGGAGAAGTCTCACCTGGCTCCCTCGAAGCGCCTAAGGTATATCGGTGCAGAACTAGACATGGACTGCCAGAGGGCGTTCCTCCCGCAGGACCGGTTCCATCGCATAAAGGAGATGGTGTTACACTTTCGTGCTACTCCACGTCAACAGGCCAGATCAATCCAGGTCCTATTGGGCCTGATGGCCTCTTGTACCACTACTGTTCGCTACGCGAAGCTACGCATGAGGAAACTGCAGATGTGGTACCTGGATGTTTTTCGCCCCAATGTAGACCCCCAGAGTCTGCTCCTTCAAATTCCGCATGCAGTCCAAGAATCATTGCGGTGGTGGACAAAGGATGCAAATATGCAGGAGGGGATGCCATTTCGGACCCCGGTACCTACTTGCACGCTGACAACAGATGCCTCGATGCTCAGATGGGGAGCTCATTTGGGAGTCCACAGAGCACAGGGCCGATGGAATCACCGAGAGAAGGAGTATCACATCAATTTCCTCGAGCTTCTGGCAGCCTACAAGGCATTGCAAGCCCTTCAAAAGATCATTCAGGAGGGAGTACTGCAACTTCAGATGGACAATACCACTGCAATCGCCTACGTCAACAATCAAGGAGGTACGGTGTCGAAGCCGTTGTGCCATCTAGGACTCCAGATATGGAACTGGTGCATTGCACATCGCATACATCTGGTGGCTGTACACATAAGGGGTCAGGACAATGTCCTAGCGGACACCTTGAGCAGATCACCTGTCCAACAGCAACATGAGTGGGAGCTCAACCCACAGTTGTTGAGAGAGATATTCCTTGCCTGGGGGACCCCAACTGTCGACCTGTTCGCGACAGCAGGAAACAAGAAATGCAGCCAATACTGTTCCAGAATGGGGGTGGACCCCTGTCAAAGGGAGATGCCTTCCAGTACCGATGGACGCAAAGTATGTTTTATTTATACCCTCCATATCCCCTGTTGAACAGGGTTGTGGCCAAGCTTTTACAGGACAACACCAGGGCGATTGTTGTCACGCCTTGGTGGCCCAGGCAGCCTTGGTTTCCTCAACTCTTGCAACTGTCGGACAATGTGTACAAGAGACTGCCACAACAGAGGGACCAGATATATCAGCAAGAAGGACAAATACTCCACCCCAACCTGTCAGTCCTCAACCTGACAGTATGGAAAGTGGGTTACTGAAGAAGATATTAAAGAATAGCAGGAGGAAGTCGACTAGGAGAAATTATTTCTGCAAATGTAGAAGATTTTCATTGTATGCCGCAGAGCACCAATTTGAACCTGGAGAGGCCTCTGTGAGGGAGGTATTGCTATACTTAACCTCCTTGAAATCCAGTGGATTGGCCAATACGTCCATAAAGGTTCATTTAGCGGCCATTTCTGCTCATCATGATGGCTGGAATCAAAAGACGGTTTTTACTCATCCTAAATGCAAGGAGTTTTTGAAAGGGTTGAGTAATCTATACCCCCCAGTAAGAAGATCATCCGACAAGTGGAGCCTCTCCTTGGTGCTCTCGACTGTGATGGAAAGTCCATTTGAACCTATGGCCACTACTTCTTTGAAGTTAGTAACGTTAAAGACCTTATTCCTGGTGGCAATCACATCAGCAAGGCGCGTGAGCGAATTACTTGCTCTACGAATGGATGAACCATATACTCGATTCTTTCCAGACAGGGTAGTTATGCGTTTGGACCCGGAATTCCGCCCGAAAATAGTGACTGATTTTCACTTAAATGCAGATGTGGTTCTACCTACGTTTTACAGGAATCCATCCACACCGCTGGATGCTTCTTTGCACTTGCTGGACGTGCGGAGGGCCATCCTTTTCTACCTGCAAAGAACAAGGGAAATGAGAAGGACAAGAAATCTTTTCATAGCCTTGAATGGAAAGAACCGGGGCCTTCAGCCATCCTGCCAGAAGCTGTCCTTTTGGCTAGTGGAACTCATTAAGATGGCCTATGATATACAGGGAGTCACTCCGCCATCAGCTATTAGAGCCCATTCAACTAGGGCTCACGCTGCCTCGGCAGCTCATCTTTCAGGAATAAGATTCAAGGATATTTGTATGGCGGCCACCTGGTCCTCGGACCAAACCTTTGTGAAGCATTATGCACTGGACCTTCGCTCTATAGAGGCGGCACAATTCGGCAGGGCCGTTCTGCAGAGGGTGCTTCAATAGCTTGTGTTGCCCACCTCCATTTGGATAGCTCGTGATTCACCCATTTTATGTTTGTCGAGGCCTCACTATCCAGATAAGCAGGTTGCTTACCTGTAACAGGTGATCTGGTAGTGAGGCCTCGACATTCATAAAACCCTCCCAGCCGGCCCCGCTGCAGAGTGCAAGCAATTGAAGCGTTGCATTTCTTCGAAATACAAGCGATTGGAACGTTGCATTTCTTCGAAATACAAGTGAATGTGCTGCTAATTTTCATCGCCAGCTTACGGTTCCTGTGGATGTCATTGACTCTTTAAAGTGCCGAGCGGCCATTCAGAAACTGAGCAACTGACGCCTAACTGCCAGTATATGTACTGCACAGCTCGTGCAGAGGCAGTTGAAAGGCGTCGCGAGGAGCTAATCAGTTTTACCCGAAGTTGTCCTACGCAGGTGCAGAACCCATTTTATGAATGTCGAGGCCTCACTACCAGATCACCTGTTACAGGTAAGCAACCTGCTTAAACCGATCCAACCAAACACTGCAAGAGGGATTGCGGGATACCTCCCTCACAGACCCTGCAGAAATAGTGGAGTCCAAGTCGGCCCGAATACAGGAGATTTTATCCGCAAAGAACCCACTAAAGGCTTCACAGCAGAGTATCTCCAGGAACTGATTTGAGGCAGAAGGAGCAGAAATTATGCGCCTCACCACCTGGGATAACTCTGCCGCACGTGAACCCGCAGACGCAATGCGTGCTGACCAAAACCGCTTTTTTGCTGTGCGCACTGCCATTGCGTAGGTCTTCAAATGGGTTCTATGCTGCATCCTGTCAGATTCGAGCCGAGTTCTCCTCCACTTGCATTCCAGTCGCCTACCAAGCCACTTTATTCCCCACAACTCCTCCATGTACCAGGGAGCCATCTTAGAAGCAGGCCTGGAGAGACATTTAGGAGCAATAATATCTACTGCCCTGGTGAGTTCTCTATTCCAGGTTCCCACCAGGGCATCGACAGAATCACCGGCCGCACCAACATCAAAACCCTCCAAGGCGTTTTGGAAACCTGCTGGGTCCAGCAGCCTTTTTCGGCAGACCATCCTAATAGGTCCATCACCCCTGCAGGGGTGGATTGTGACCGTGAAACCAACCTTAACCAGGTAGTGGTCTGTCCATGACAATGGGGTAACCAATGGCTCCCCCACCCACGGAACACCCCCCTGATCCAAACTGAAGACCAAATCCAGTGCGTGGCCGGCAACATGAGTTGGTTCAAAAATTAATTGGGATAGGCCCATAGTTGTCATGGCAAGCCAGACAAGCCAGTCCCAAAGTGGATATTGAAGTCCCATAGCACCAAGAGCCTGGGAGACTCCAACATCAACTCCACGACCAGCTCCGTCAGCTCAGTTAGGGAGTCAGTTGAGCAGCGGGGTGAGCGGTACACCAATAGAATCCCCAATCTTTCCCTAGTTCCCATCCTCAGAAATACACACTCAATATAAGTCAACTGTCTCACAGGGGCCCGCCGCCCTGGTAAGGGAAATAGTGTTTTTATGGACCACAGCCACTCCACTCCATACCCCCACCCCACCCTACTTCCCCTAACCTGCTCCACAACAGAGTAACCTGGAGGGAGAAGTTGAGCCCACACTGGGCCACTCGCCTCCCCCAACCAGGTCTCGGTTATACATGCCAGGTCAGCTCCCTCATCCATGATCAAATCGTGGACAATGTTGGTCTTATTTTGAACTGACCTGGCAATACAAAGGAGCAAGGTCAGGCTCTGTGGGTAGTTGGTGCTGCTCCCCAAGGCCTGAGAGTTGTCAGAACAGTTGGGAGTAGAGATAGTTACTAGATTACTAATTTTTCTTCCCCTGTAATGGCCAGCTGTTCTGCCAGCACCAATTCTTCTATTCTCCACCACTCCATCAATAGCTGCCCCAAGGCTGCCAGGCGCACCCCCTGCATCAGCCCCTTCAGGGGAGCCCAAACACATCTCAACAACTAGGCCTGGCACAACTCAGGGCAATAAAAACAGCACTTTGACCCCCAAAACCACCCACCCACGGAACAACCATCCCCCCAGCCCTCAGTCCCAAACCCCAAAGGCTGGCCCCCTTTGGCGGATGGCTTCGGCGGCCGCCTACAAGCAGGCCGCTGGCCATGCCGCCGGCGTGTCTTCAGCAATATTTATGAGCCTCTAAAACTCCCAGCAGCCCTTTCTGCCACAAAAGACTGCTGGCTGACACAAGTGTTAATTGTCAGGCTTTCTGAAGGCAGCAGGCTGGCAGACAGCTCCTCGTCCGGGCAAGATGGAAAAACAAACTCAGAGGGGCCAGATGTAAAGTCCGAGCTGGGGGCAGGGGGAGGGAGGAATGACAGTCAGACCCTCAAACCTTCTCCTCCGTCATTTTCTGGAGGTCATTTTCATAAAGTCTCATTTTCTGGAGGTGGGGAGTCTAGATAGATATTGGGGAGGGAAGAGAAGCTGGATCCAGAACATGGGATTGGAGAAGGAGAGGGAATAAAGTATCCAGGCATCAGCTTTTAGAGGAGAGCACCTTGCCATGGGGAGAAGAAGGGCTAAGGAAAGTGGGCACAGGGAACTGAAAGGAAGAGAATGAAGTCAGGCAAAAGTCTCTGTAAAAAAGGCAACCCCCAAATTCAACCCCTCCCCCCAAAGCAAAGAAAATTGAGATCCTGACAAGAGATTTCCTCTGATGGAGAGGCAAGGCCAGTGTGGGTGACCTGCTGTGCCCTGGGCTCCCTCCCCAGGTCCTGTTGCCCCCACCTGCACCTTAACAAGCCACTCCTGGGTGCCCCTTGCAGCAGCCACTGTGCTCAGGGCCTCAACCCCCTTGTTGTTACTGCTGCTGACTTCCCATGCAGCCTTGATCCATGATGAGGAATGTTAGCATATCACTGCTGGCCAAGAGAAGCTGACTGGCTGGCCGACGGTCGGGGAGGCCAGGCGGGCAGGGAGGCTGGGTAGACAGGCTCAGTGACATTGGTCCAGGAGCCCCAATACGAAGAGAACAGGGTGTGTGTGTGTGTGTGTAGCAGCCCATGGGAATCCTGTGGGTATCAGCGGCCCAGGGACTTTTCTCGTTCCATTATAGCCATGTGGCTGAATGGAATGGCATTTCTGCTGGCTCTGTCATGGGACTTGGGAGGAGCTTCAGGATTGCCACAAGGAATCTTACAACCAGTCCTTTGAACTGCTGAGTCAGCATAGCAGCTCTTTCAATTAAGCTGTAAGATCATTTTGAAAACTCAGCCGTTTATTTATTTATTTGTTTGCTTGTTTATTTAATATATTTCTATACCGCCCCAAACACAAGTTCTCTGGGCGGTTTACAAAACAATAAAAACAGCCAATAAAAGATCAAAACATTACAACAATTAAAATTAAAAAGTTAAAACTATTAAAAATACAATTAAAACAGTATCTGATTAAAAGCCTGGGTGAACAAATGCATCTTGACTGCCCTTTTAAAGGTTGTAAGAGATGGAGAGGCTCTTATTTCAGCAGCAAGTATGTTCCAAAGCCTCAGGGCAGCAGTTGTCATATACAAAGTTCAGTTTCTGAATTACTCAACATCAAGTGTTTGAGAATGAGGAAACCCGTCTTGTAAACCCGTCTTGTAAAAGATCAGGCATTCTAAGGACCAATGATAGGAAATGGATATATTTATTTAAAACATGGGCAGCATCCAGACTAAGACAAAGACACATTGCAAGAGCAATATGCTTCTGCTCATACAAAGGAGATGTGATTTTTGCTGATCCCCTCTTCTCTCTTCAACCCCTTCCACTCACCATAAATGTGTCCCTGGGGGTCTTCTAGCAGGCACAGCAGGCTGCAGTGGGAAAGGGGGATTGGCAGAGGTTGCTTCTCCCCCCTCCACCACCATTAGTGAATGGAAGCACCTCACTCACACCAGTCCTAGTGTAGATGCTGCCAGTGATGCTTATACCATTCTACCAATTTTTGTTGGATAAGCCACAATGGCTGATGGATTAGTAAACCATTTCTTAGTTCTCTGTCATGGCCTGCTGCCATTCAGTAATAGCTCTTTATAGATATTTAATTAAACTGTGCATTTGAAAGCACTTTTTAAAGAGTATTGCATATTTCTCCTGTTAAGAAGGAGAAAGCAGGATAAGTGAGTTTAGTTGTCACTGTCATAGCTTCCTGATAGAGCAGAGAACGACTGTATATAGAAGATAGTCCCTTCTGCTGTGGAGTTGTTAGGAAGCACAAGGAAGTCGATCAAAGTGCGGTTTGATGTTTCTCTACAAAAAAAGTGAGCAAGCAAGGGTACGGATCTCTAGCTTATTGGCACAAGTACTCTAGTAGCTGCCATTAGAAAGTAGTGATTTGCACTCCTATACAGAATATCACTCCATTATATATGTTAATTAACTCTGTGGAATAAGCATCACTGCCTCCAGATCTGACCTCGCTGAGGTTGAATCCAAATTTGAACTGGATTGAAAAAGTGTTGGTATGTCCACCAAACATTGGGAAATTGCTCATCTTAACCTGAGCCAATCCAAAGGCCCCATCCCACCCCCTGTACTAGTAAAGGAGAATCAGCACTGGATTCCCCTTTACAAGTACATTGGCCACCCAAACCAGTTGGATCAAACAGTTCGATCAATTTGAACTGAACCACAATTTTTGGTTCATGCACACCCCTAATGCAGTTTACCTGGGTCATTAACTGTGTATCAGTCATAATCTATCTCATACCATTGTTGTGAGGATAGTACGAATAAAATCTATGTCCTGGTGGAAGGGTGGTTTATAAATGTGATAATGGGGCTTCCTCATAAGTAACTGCATTGCATTGCTGCCTTAAGAGCCAAAGGTGGGGTGACATTGACCATTGGATGTATCCAGGTTATGTTACTCGTGACTAAACGCCATTAAAATAAATGAGACAAGTTAGCAATGACTAATTTAAGTCCCATTAATTTCAGCAAGACTTAGTCATTGCTAACTTAGTCCGGATCCTGCTCCATATGCATGGGATTGAATTTTCTTCAGCGGTCACTCAGCAAAAGATCTCATTAAAAAATGACTCATGTCCTCTTCAAGCTTACACCTCAATGACAAGTTTTACAGCTTGATCTTCTTTTGCAAGCGCCACTGAGATAAATTGGGCCTGTGTTTGTGAAGCGATTTGACTCTTCGACATCACCAGGCACTTAGAATATTTCCCTCATCATCTTTTTAAAATGTTCTTTAGATTAGTACAGCCTTCTCTTGCTCCTCCTATTCCCTTGGGTTCCCATTAATGTTCAGCTGTAATTAGTGGTCCAAGGTCAGACTTCTTTGTTTTAAAGAAGGGGGGAAATACTAAGCCACTCATATTTCATTCTGTATAATACAGAATGACAGGTACAGCTGGCCACAGAGTTATAGAGTTGTGCTTGAGTGCTTCTGAGTTCATGGAGGCGGTATCACACTTCCCCTTCAAGCTTCTCCCTCTTTCTCCTCGCCTCCCCCTTTTAAGCTGGACGAATCTTTATTTTCTTGCTGGCTGGAGACAGACAATAGCTCTACAAAGAGATAAAAGCGGTGTGACAGAAGCATTTTTACCTGTGGTGTGCATACTTGTTTATTTTGTCCCACTGTCAGCTGTGGTCAAACTGGTTTTTGAAACATTACAAATCTAGAACTGCCAAACTACATGATGTGGCAGACGTGTAGTTTTCATTCTTCCTCCTGAAGCTCTCTTTCTTTTCAAATAAAAAGCAGCCACAGAGGCTGAAATCAGGAGTAGACAACCAGTGGGAATGGTTGATGAATGATGGCCTACTGTGGGAATCAAGATGTTGGACTAGATAGGGCTTGGGCCTATGCAGCAAGGCTCTTCTTAATGCTTTCCCTTCCTTCTGTTTGCCCACTCAAAACTCTCCTCGCCTTCACTGTTTTCTAGCCCACTAGAGACAAGATATGAGAACCTTGTATCTTCTCCCATGGGGAAGAAAAGCAGATGGGACCAGGGGCGTAGCTATAATTGAGCGGGGGGGGCACAAATGTCCCTGGGGCACTGAGGGAGAGGGGGTCCCCAGCTGAGTGATCACTTTTGTAGCAAAGATATACGGGGCAGATGAAGAAGACAGGCGGCTCAGGGACCCATCTTCACTTTTTGTCCCAGGGCCCACATAGCATTGCTATGCCCCTGATGGGGACCTATTCTGAGCGAACCAACAGCAGTAAACAAAAGAGTTAAGCAGCTTCTCCCCTTCCTCCAGTTCTCTGCTCCTGGTTTTGGTTCTCCATGGCTGCTTTTCATTTATTAAGAAGTCCATTTGTACAAAGAATCATGGAATTGCCTGTCACATGTAGTTTGGCCCTGAGATGGCAAAAGGAGGAGTTTATACGCCACGGGCAACACTGCCACTTTCATGCTACCTTCGACTCTCAGAAATAACTATGATTTGTCTCCAGCAGTCGTTTCTCCCACTATGATTATATCGATGGTTGTGCTTCTTTGTTCATCTGCCTTTCTAATAACTGTACAAATTCTCACAGAAAGCCCATGTCATACCCATGTACACGCATAGCACCATAGCCCAATAGAATGGGCAAGCCTCTGGTATTTCTACATCTCCTCCTGTTGGAGGTGGATTTGTGCCCCACAGTGTCTCTCCTTCAGTAACACAACTATTTTAATATGACTAATATATTAATTTATTGAGCATGATTTAGGAGAGGAGAGCTGGTCTTGTGGTAGCAAGCATGGCTTGTCCCCATAGCTAAGCAGGGTCTGCCCTGGTTGCATCTGAATGGGAGACTTGATGTGTGAGCACTGCAAGATCTTCCCCTCAGGGGATGAAGCCACTCTGGGAAGAGCAGAAGGTTCCAAGTTCCCTCCCTGGCTTCTCCAAGATAGGGCTGAGAGAGATTCCCGCCTGCAACCTTGGAGAAGCCGCTGCCAGTCTGTGAAGACAATACTGGGCTAGATGGACCAATGGTCTGACTCAGTATATGCCAGCTTCCTATGTTCCTATGATTCAGACAATAAGGTCATACACACAACCAACATATCTGGCAGGGCGAAGGGAAGCATGCCTCCCCCCACACAATTGATATTTTCTGACAGGCTCTTCCACTCATGTGGCACACGAGCAGTGCCACAGCAAGTGGCAGAGCAGGGAGCCAGAGGAGTCAGTCCTCCGGCATCCCACAATGCACCATGCCAGGAGCATGAGATCCTCTCTCAGCCAGGTGCTTTTGAATGCAGTCTAAGCACACATATGACCCTGGCGCCTCACTCGCACCACCAACCTGGCTAAATGCCAGGGCAAAAATTAGGGTTAGGCAGGGTGGGAGCACCGAGATCGGGAGAGATCCCAGGGCTCCCCACGAACAGCCCTAGCCTGGGTTAGGCTGGGTTAGGCTGCTCATGAGAATAGCCTCTGTGTTAGTCATGACTATGCATCACTCAAAGAAATCATGACTATGCATCACTGAAATGTATGAGACAGGTTAGTTATTTTTAAAAAAATTATTTGCAGTATGCACATAATAACGTAGGACAGTATCAGATAACACAGTACATTTAATAATCATATTTTCCATATATCACAAGAAATCAGATCTAGTACTGTTAATATAATAAATATAATCTGTCCAAATAGGGTGGAACTGTGATTCTACACTCACAGCCTACATTAATCTAATCTTACCAGTGATCTTTTTTAAGAGCGCAATTGACCACACCTTATTATACCACTGCTCAATTGTTAATTGATCCAAATATTTCCATTGTTGAACAATTAGTGTTTTCACTGCTGGTTAGGGTTAGTTATGACTGACTTGAGTCCCATTAATTTCAGTGGGGCTTAATTATGACTGAGCCAGCTAATGGAGCACGGGGAAATGACTTGACTAAGAAGACAGAGGTTGCCAGTTCAAATCCCTGCTGGTATGTTTCTTGCTGGTATGTTTCTATGGGAAACATCTATATCAGGCAGCAGTGATACAGGAAGATGCTGAAAGGCATCATCTCATACTATGCGGGAGATGGCAATGGTAAACCCCTCCAGTATTCTACCAAAGACAATCAAAGGGCTCTGTGGTTGCCAGGAGTCGACACTGACTCGACAGCACACTTTACCTTTTAATCATGACTAACTTAGTTTGGATCCTGTCCATTCACTTTTTGTTCACCAAACCTGCAGAATATTGCCACTAGGGATGTACAAAACTTTCAGTCAGTGGAATGTTCTGACTAAACAGGGTGTTTAAAGTGTTTCGAACTTGGAACACTTCAAATGAAGGGCCAGTTCTGAGCTCGGAACAGAATGACCTCATTACGAGTGGGAATGTTCTGAGTGGTCCAAGTGACATATTGGACTCCAAAATGGCACTCTTCTTGCCTCTGTTCACATGCAGCAGCTATTTGTGTGGTCAGCACCATCACGCAAATGGCTGCCGCATGTGCACAGAGGCCAGAAGAAACTGTTTCTTGCACATCCCTAATTAGGGATGTGCACGAACTGGTTCACAGGCCATGTTGGAGGCCTGCGAACCGGTTCGCTTGTCCGGCAGTCCAATGAACCGTTGGTGGGGAGGGTGTTGCTTTAAGGGTGGTACTTACCCCTCCCGCCACTTCCCCCCCTCCGGCGCTCCAGTTTTGGGCAAAATCATTGGGGCGGCAGTGTTCCTCCCTGCCGTCCCCGCACAGTGCGCATGTGCATGTCACTGGCGCCCATGCACACGTCGGCAGCATGTGCGACAGCGGGCGCATGCACCCGTGTTACTTCCAGATTTGGCCAACAACAAGGGGGCAGGGGCTGCAGGGAGGAACGCTTCCGCCCCGAAGATTTTGCCAAAAACTGGAGCGCTGGAGGGGGGAAAGTGGCGGGAGGGGTAAGTACAACCCCCCTCACCCTTAAAGCAACACCCCCCGCCTCTGCAGTCCGTGCACATCACTATCCCTAATTGCCACTACTACAATTACAATTGCTACAAAGTTACTTTTATTTGCTTCTGTTACACCATAGTAACTGTCTGCACATTCAGTGTAGTTAGGAACGTAGGAACACAGGAAGCTGCCATATACTGAATCAGACCACTGGTCTATCCAGCTCAGTATTGTCTATACAGACTGGCAGCGGCTTCTCCAAGGTTGCAGGCAGGAATCTCTCTCAGCCCTATCTTGAAGAAGCCAGGGAGGGAACTTGAAACCAACGTACTGTATGCTTTGGTAGTTTGTTGGTTCAATAAAAAAAAATCTTGTCCTATCTTGAAGATGCCAGGGAAGGAACTTGGAACCTTCTACTCTTCCCAGAGCAGCTCCATCCCCTGAGTCAGTGGAATATCTTACAGTGCTCACATTTCTAGTCTCCCATTCAAATGCAACTAGAGCGGATCTTGCTTATCTAAGGGGACAAGTCATGCTTGCTACCACAAGACCAGCTCTCCTCTATACAATTGCTATACAATGTTACAAAAAGCATTATATCCTATTGAATGGATCTGTTCTATTTTCCATATTGTGAATCTATCCATCTTATTTTTTTTAGGAACATAGCATAAGTCTAGGATTAATTTGTAAAAAAGGGATGGTAGTGCTTAAGCCCGCTTGGATTCCCCACTCTCTTACCAAAAATCAGTGTCCTCTAATCACTGCATGGAATTCCTGGAGTTAAATGTAATATACATGTTTGAAATAATCCTAGATGTGTGAGGGATGGCTATAGTCAAACAGTTTGGAAGAAAAAGGCATTCTGCACTTACTCAGTGACACACTTTTCTCTAGAAGAGGATGTTACTGGCTTCATCACTTTGTTCACCTGGCTTCATCACTTTGTTCTTTTAGATGCCCAGTAAATACCTTTTTGTTCACTCAGGCTTTTAAAATATTGATTTTTGAAATTTTATGTGTTTTTATTTGATGTCTTAATATGTCTTTCTTAATATGCCTTTCTTTCTTAATATGTCTGTGAGCTGCCCAGAGGACAATTTGTTATGGGATTAATAATTTTATTTATTCATTCATTCATTCATTATTTCTGGTTTACACAGTCAGACAGGTGTTATTAACTAGTTTGTTTTATCCAGACATCGAGTCCTTGGGATGGCGGAATTTTATATCAATATTGTTGTTATTATTATAGATATCATCGCAAAATATAGGCTGTTCCAAATAAAGTAAAGTTGCTTTTTGTAATTGGCTGGTGATGATTTCTGTGGCCCCTATGGTGTTGAGGTGCTCTTCAAGGTGCTTTGGAATTGCACCTAGGGCGCCAGTTACTACTGGGATTATTGTGGTCTTCTTCTGCCACAGCCTTTCAATTTCAGTTTGTAGATCTTTGTATTTGGTGATTTTTTCTATTTCTTTTTCTTCTATTCTGCTATCACCTGGTATTGCTATGTCAACTATTTTGACTTGTTTTTCTTTCTTCTCGACTACAGTTATCTGGTGTATTGTGTGGTAGATGTTTGTCTGTTTGTAGTCAGAAGTCCCATAATATTTTTGCATCTTCATTTGCCACAGCTTTTTCAATTTTATGGTCCCACCAATTTTTGGCTACAGGTAGCTTGTATTTTTTGCAGATGTTCCAGTGTATCATCCCTGCTACCTTGTCATGCCTTTGTTTGTAGTCAGTCTGTGCGATCTTTTTGCAACAGCTGATTAGGTGGCCCACTGTTCCATCTGCTTCTTTACAAAGGTGGCACTTGCTATTTGTTGTTGATTTTTTGACTTTTGCTCTTATTGCATTTGTTCTTAGTGCCTGTTCTTGTGCAGCCAGTATTAAAACCTCTGTTTCTTTCTTAAAGCTGCCATTCTTAAGCCACTGCCAGGTCTTGATAATGTTTGATTTTCCGGTTATATTGAGCAAATATTGACCATGCAGTGGCTTCTTTTTCCATTTTTCTGCTCGGTTCTTGACTTGTTCTTTCTTGTAGGCCTGCTTTGTTTCATTGGTGTTGAATAGTTTCTCATTATTGACCATTTTAAGTGCATCTTCTTCACTATCCTTTATATATTCTTCAAGGCCTCTTTTCTCCTCCTCTACTGTTTGATGGACTTACAGCATTCCTCTTCCACCTGAGCTGCAAGGGAGGTATAGCCTATCTACATCACTGCGGGGGTGAAGAGCATGATAGATGGTCATTATTTTCCTGGTCTTACGATCTAGCGTCTCTACCTCTGCCTGGGTCCAGGCTATTACTCCTGCACAGTATCTGATAATAGGTATAGCCCAGGTGTTTATAGCTTGTATGGCGTTCCTGCCATTGAGTTTGGACTTTAGGATTTTTCTAACTCTCCTGATGCATTCAGTTCCAATTTTTCTTTTAACTTCAGTGTGTGTGATGTTATCAGCCTGGAGAATACCCAAGTATTTTTAATGTTCTTTCTCTTCCAGGTTCTTGATGTTGCTTCTATTGGGCAGTTCTATTCCTTCCGTTTTTGTTATTTTCCTTCTGTTCATTATTAATGCAGCACACTTGTCTAGTCCAAACTCCATTGCTATATCACTACTGAATATACAGACAGTGTTAAGCAGTGATTCGATTTCTGATTGGGACTTTCTATAAAGCTTCAAATCGTCCATGTAGAGCAGATGGTTTATTTTACTTGATGTTTTAGATGTTTGGTATCCGAGGCCTGTTTTGTTTTTGTAGTATTTGTGAAAGTGGAGTCATGGCGATTACAAACAACAGAGGGGATAGTGAGTCCCCTTGGAAAATACCTCTTCTAATGCTAACCTTTCCAAGTGTCTCACTATTGATTGTTAACTGTGTACTCCACATGCTCATTGCTTAAAAAAAAAATAATCTGAATGCTTTTGCTGGCACCAGTTGTTTCTAAATATTTTGGTATCCATATATGAGGCATGAGTCAAATGCCTTCTTGTAGTCAATCCATGCAACACTCAGATTTGATTTTCTTCTCTTGCAATTTTCTAAAATCATTTTGTCAATCAGCAGCTGGTCTTTTGTGCCTCTGGTGTTCGGGCAATTTGCTTTCTATTCAAGTGGAAGTTGCTTATTAGTTAATAAGTGTTGCATTCCTTCATCTACTGTTGTTGTTGTTGTTGTTGTTGTTGTTGTTGTAATATTTCATGTGTACCTGGTTTGGCATGTAAATCAGATTTCAGGAATTGACTCAAATAACTGGTAGCAGTAGTACTAGTATAAAAACATTATTTTGATTTATTTGGAGGAACACATGTGTCAAGATAATTTAGAAGTAGTAGTAGTAGTAGTAGTAGTAGTAGTAGTATTTCTACTTAGGTGCTAGTAATTAAGTACATAAACTCAGTATTTGTACTTCAAAGTATATGTAAAAACTGCAAAGGACCTTGCCAGAGTCTTAATGCCTCAGTTAGTTTATCTGTGGATGAAAGCCCTATTCACATGTACAATCCTTGTATAGCGTATGCAAGCACAGATCATTTGACAGGCTCACTTTAAAATAAGTGCACATACAGATATGTACACCATGTGTGCATATACAACACAATGCCTGAATAGGGCTTAAGTATTGTTGGTGGTTTTAATGTGATTTTATTGCTGTATTTATTTTATTTTAACATTGTAAACTGCCTTGAGATAAATGTTTGAAAGAAATGTTTGAAATGTTTGAAAGGTGGTGTATAAACTTATGCATGTATGCATGTATGCATGAATAAATAAAGTATTCAAACAAGCAAACCCTCATCTACATTTAGAATGGCCTGTGGCCCTTCTGGTCATGTGTTTCAGCTCCAATTCATTCTACTATTGAAATTTTCACATGATATCTTCCTTAAGAAGATAATTATATATCAGTGATACTGGCCAGGAGAACTAGGCTAAGGAAAGGCATGATTAAAATCCAGCAGTGTGGAATTGAATCCAGCCACCCTTTTCAGAGATTAAATATTTCTCACAGCTAGGTCACATTCTTTCAAGGATTACTTAAGCAAAAAGTTGAACCGTATCTTTACTCCCCAAAATATCCAATTAATGCCGGCTAATGCTAGAACAGGAGTTTATATAGTGTGAGCTGGATCTACTCTTGGTTGAAAATATTCAATATAGGCATAAGGACATAAGAACATAAGAACAGCCCTGCTGGATCAGGCTCAAGGTCCATCTAGTCCAGCATCCTGTTTCGCACAGTGGCCCACCAGATGCCGCTGGAAGCCACAGGCAGGAGTTGAAGGCGTGCCCTCTATCCTGCCATTGCTCCCCTGCAACTGGTACTCAGAGGCACACCCTTGAGGCTGGAGGTGGCCCACAGCCCTCTGACTAGTAGCCATTGATAGAACTCTCCTCCATGAAGTCATCCAAACCCCTCTTAAAGCCATCCAGGTTGTTGGCCGTCACCTGTGGCAGAGAGTTCCACAAGTGGATCATGCGTTGTGTGAAAAAGTACTTCCGTTTGTTGGTCCTAGACCTCCTGGCAATCAAATTCATGGAGTGACCCCTGGTTCTAGTGTTGTGTGAAAGGGAAAAGAATCTCTCTCTCTCCACTTTCTCCACGCCATGCATGATTTTATAGACCTCTATCATGTCTCCCCGCAGTCGTCTTTTTTCTAAACTAAAAAGCCCCAGGTGTTGTAGTCTTGCCTCATAAGAAAGGTGCTCTAGGCCCCTGATCATCTTGGTTGCCCTCTTCTGTACCTTCTCCAGTTCAACAATGTCCTTTTTAAGATGTGGTGACCAGAATTGTACGCAGTACTCCAAGTGTGGTCTCACCATAGTTTTGTATAAGGGCATTATAATGTTAGCCATTTTATTTTCAATCCCCTTCCTAATGATCCTTAGCATGCAATTTGCCTTTTTCACAGCTGCCGCACATTGAGTCGACACTTTCAACGAGCTGTCAACCACAACCCCAAGATCCCTTTCCTGATCCGTCACCGACAGCTCAGATCCCATCAGCATATACTTGAAGTTGGGGTTTTTCGTCCCAATGTGCATCACTTTACACTTGCTAACACTGAACCGCATTTGCCATTTTGTCGCCCACTCCCCCAGTTTGGAGAGATCCTTTTGGAGCTGCTCACAATCCGTTTTGGATTTCACTACCCGGAAGAGTTTGGTATCATCTGCAAATTTGGCCACGTCGCTGCTTACCCCTGCTTCTAGATCATTTATGAATAAATTAAAAAGCACCAGTCCCAGTACAGATCCCTGGGGGACCCCACTTCTTACTTCCCTCCATTGTGAAAACTCTCCATTTATACCTACCCTCTGTTTCCTGTCTTTCAACCAGTTAGCAATCCACACATGTACTTGTCCCTTTATTCCATGACAGCTAAGTTTCCTCAGGAGTCTTTCATGAGGAACTTTGTCAAAAGCTTTTTGGAAGTCCAGGTAGACTATGTCAACTGGATCACCTTTATCCACATACTTGTTGACACTCTCAAAGAAGTCCAAAAGGTTGGTGAGGCAAGATTTACCTTTGCGGAAGCCATGCTGGCTCACTCCCAGCAGGGCCTGTTCTTCTAGGTGCTTTACAATTTTATCCTTGAGGATGCTTTCCATCAATTTGCCTGGAACGGACGTTAGGCTAACCGGCCTGTAATTTCACGGATCACCCCTGGATCCCTTTTTGAAAATCGGTGTTACATTTGCTACTCTCCAGTCCTCTGGTACAGAGCCCGATTTCAGGGATAAGTTAAATATTTTAGCAAGGAGGTCAGCAATTTCACATTTGAGTTATTTGAGGACTCTTGGATGGATGCCATCCGGCCCTGGTGATTTGTTAGCTTTCAGTTTTTCCAGACAGTTTAGAACATCATCCCTTGTCACTTCTATCAGACTCAGCTCTCTAGCCTCCATCCCTAAAAAGCCTGGTTCAGGAACAGGTATATGCTCAGTATCCTCTGCCGTGAAGACAGACACAAAGAATTCATTCAGTTTCTCTGCAACCTCCATATCCTCCTTAATAATCCCTTTCACTCCCTCATTGTCTAATGGCCCAACCGCCTCCCTGGCAGGTTTCCTGCTTCTGATGTACTTAAAGAAGTTTTTGTTATTCCCCTTGATACTTTTGGCTAAATGTTCCTCAAACTCTCTTTTTGCCTCCCTTTTTATCACCTTGCATTTCTTTTGCCAGAGTTTGTGTTCCTTTCTGTTCTTTTCGTTTGGACAGGCCTTCCAATTTTGGAAGGAAGTCTTCTTCCCTTTTATGGCTTCCTTGACTGTACCCATTAGCCATGCTGGCATCCTCCTGGACTTAGTGGTACCTTTCCTCCTTTTGGGTATACAATCTAACTGGGCTTCTAGTATTGTGGTTTTGAGTAAACGCCATGCACTCTGGAGCGAAGTGACTCTCCTGATTTCCCCCCTCATCTTTCTTTTCACCATACTCCTCATTTGGGAGAAGTTTCCTCTTTTGAAATTTAAAATGTCTGTGTTTGACATCCTTGGTGATTCTCTCCCTGCATGTATGCTGAATTTGATGGCACTGTGGTCACTGTTCCCTAAAGGGTCAATGACACTGACATCATGCACCAGGTCCTGGGTGTCACTCAGAATTAGATCCAAGGTCACCTTCTCTCTGGTCGGTTCCATGACCAACTGTTCTAAGGCACAGTCATTTAGCGTATCTAGAAATTTGACCTCTTTGTCCTGACTTGAATGTGAATTTACCCAGTCTATGTGTGGGTAGTTGAAATCACCCATAATTACAGCCCTGCCTCTCCTTGATGCCTCCCTGATTTCCTCCTGCAACTCCCAGTCACTGTCGGCATTTTGATCCGGAGGGCGATAGCATGTCCCCAGTAGCACGATTCCTTTCCGGCCTTGTATAGTCACCCACAGGGTTTCTGTGGAGGACTCCAGTCCACCTAGGTTTTCTAGCTTGTTAGATTCTATCCCTTCTTTAACATACAGTGCTACCACTCCTCCAAGGCGCCCCTCCCTGTCCTTCCTAAAGAGTTTATAGCCAGGGATAACAGTGTCCCACCGGTTCTCACTGTTCCACCATATTTCTGTTATGCCCATTATGTCTATTTCTGCATTAGCAACCAAGCACTCCAGCTCACCCATCTTGGCTCGGAGGCTTCTGGCATTGGCATACAAGCACCTATACACTGAATCTTTCCCCTGATGTATGCTATTCCTTTGACTCTTTGACCTGCATGCACAGCCTCCCATCTGCTCTTTATGCAGTTCTGCTCCGTCCCCATCTGTTTTATTTGAATTCTTTGCAGCCTCACACTTTAAAAGATGGCTTATGCCAAACAGGATACTGCCCAGCTCCCATCGGCTGTTCCCCAGGTGTCATTTTAAAAGCTGCTCTGCAACCTTTTTGATTTTAAGCACCAGCAGTCTGGTTCCATCTTGGTTCAAGTGCAGCCCGTCCCTTTTGTACAGGCCTTGCTTGCCCCAAAATGTGTCCCAGTGCCTAACAAATCTAAACCCCTCCTCCCGGCACCAACGTCTCATCCACGCATTGAAACCCCTCAGCTCTGCCTGTCTCACTGTACTTGCGCGTGGAACAGGTAGCATTTCTGAGAATGCTACCTTGGGGGTCCTGGATTTCAAAATGCTACCTATCAGCCTAAATTTGGCTCCCAGGACCTCCCGACTGCATTTCCCCACATCGTTGGTGCCGACGTGCGCCACGACAGCTGTCTCCTCCCCAGCACTGCCTAGGAGCCTGTCTAGACTCTGTATAATGTCCACAACCTTCGCACCAGGCAGGCAAGTCACCACGCAGGTCACAAACCCATCTCTCTATCCCTCTAATGATCGAATCACCAACTAAAAGGAGGCCCCCACCCCCCAGAGGAGTATCCCCTGTGCGAGAGGATATGGGCTCATCATCCACGGGTCCCTTCTAAAGGAGCATTTCCCTCTTCCTCAGACCGATGTCCTCCTCGCCCAAGACCTTCATTCTCCCTGACAGCAGAGGAGCTACCAGCCCTGGAGTGGGATGCCTCTATCACATCCCTGGAGGTCTCATCCACATGCCTCTCTGTCTCCCTGAGCTTCTCCAGATCCGCCACCTTGGTCTCGAGGGAACGGATTTGTTCCCTGAGAGCCAGGAGCTCCTTGCACCGAGCACACACCCATAACTTCTGCCCATCGTGCAAATAGTCGTACATGTGGCACTCTGTGCAATACACTGGGAAGTGCCCCTTCCCCTGCTGACCTTCTATCTTCATACTGTTTTAGTTGGCTGTTTAGAGTATTTAGGGAGCTTATTGTCCGTTTATTAGATAATTTATTAGGATAGGTCTCAGCTGTAATGGTCAGCTATTTAACTGTCCAAACAGCCTTTCCCAAGAATATGAGGGATACGAGTTAATTGTATTAAGTGTCTCCACTTAATTGTATCTAAGAAACTTGGTTCTCAATGGCCGCTTTTGCATATACCAGCAAACTAGACTGGCGTTTGCCCCCATTCCCCTGTCACATTCCCAGGCAATCCCAATCTGTGGTCTGGGTCTGGTTTCGCAGGCTTCCTCCTTCTCTCGGACAGCCAAGGCAGCCAATCAGATATGGAGAGAGGGAGGAGCTTCCTACCCTCAACTCAGGTTACAAACAGCAGCAGCCTTCAAACAACACGATACCGCTCTCTGGCTGGAGATTTTGGCGGCAAAACCGAAGAGCAACTGAGGGTACAAATTCAGGTTTGTGGCGGAAATCTCAGATTGCTTTTCTCACGGAACCGAGGGTTGCCACATTCAAATGACCACAAACACGAACCAACAGCATGTTTGCGTCTGGTTTGGCATGATATCTGAAGGCATCCAGTATTTCAGGATCTGAAACTGTGTGTGGAGAAAGTGGATAGAGAGAAATTCTCCCTCTCACATAATTCTTCTCCCTCTCACATAACATTAGAACCAGGGGTCATCCCATGAAATTGATTTCCGGGAAATCTAGGACCAACAAATGGAAGTACTTTTTCACACAACGCATAATCCACTTGTGGAATTCTCTACAATGAGATGTGGTGACAGCCAACAACCTGGATGGCTTTAAGAAGGGTTTGGATAACTTCATGGAGGAGAGGTCTATCAATGGCTACTAGTCGGAGGGCTGTGGCCACCTCCAGCCTCAAAGGCAGGATGCCTCTGAGTACCAGTTGCAGGGGAGTAACAGCAAGAGAGAAGGCATGCCCTCAACTTCTGCCTGTGGCTTCCAGCGGCATCTGGTGGGCCACTGTGTGAAACAGGATGCTGGACTAGATATGCCTTGGGCCTGATCCAGCAGGGCTGTTCTTATGTTCTTATCTTAGATCTTTCTGGAAAATGCTACTTGAGAAGCAGATGCCTTTTTGCTACATGTGAAAAGCAACAAAGATGGAATACTTGGAAACAATAATAACAGCAGGCAACTTCCTCTACTGTTTTGTTGGTTGTACATTCTCTCCCCAGTCCTGATGTTTGAATGCTGACTCTTCTGCATGTGTATTCTGCGGTAGGTCTGGGCTGTAGTCAACAAATAGCCTGCAGACAACAGGCTTTGGAATGCTCTCCCAGTGGCCATTCGCTCCTCAGACTCCATCACAGTTTTTAGAAAGCTGGTTAAATCATGGCTTTTTATCCAGGTCTTTACATGATTGTTTTATTGCTGCTTCTGTGTGTTTTTATCCATGTATAGTTTTTTGTGTTTGTATATTATATATTTCAAATCTAAATTTTTTAGATTTGTTTTTATATTTTTAGCTTAATACTTTTAACTGTCATTTTTATTATATGTGTTTTAACTTTTGTAAACCGCCTTGGGATTGTTTTTGATTAAAGGCGGTATATACATTTAACAATAAAATAAAAATACAGCAGAGCCAGGATTGCCCCCACGGTGGAAATGGTGATGGCGACAGCCCTCTCTCCACCTCGATCACTTCTGGGACTGCCTCACTCACCACTTCTCCTTGCACTTTGCACAGCTCACCTCGTCAGCCCTGGCATTCCCCTCCCTATGGCGGTGGGGGACGCCCTGACCTGCAGCGAGTCTGCCCTGCCCCCACCACACAGCTGGCCTCTGTGCATGAGGCCAGCTGAGCAGCAGGGATAGGGCTGTCTCCCCACAGGCTACTGGGTCAGGAAGCTCCCCACCTTCATAGGGAGTGGGATGCCAGGGCTGTTGAGGTGAGTGTGTGTGCCACGGGGAGATGGGGTGAGCAAAGTAAGGATGTGCAAACAGGTTCGACGTCGAATGTGTTCAACGTCAAACTGGTTCGGTTCCATCCACCATCCGGGGTTGAACCGAACCATCCCCTGTTTGGTCTGACCCAGACAGAACTGTTCAGGAGGTTTGTGGACCCAACTGTTCAGGGGGTTTGTGGACTTTTTAAAAAATAAAATAAAGTATTTTTTTTACTTTCCCCCTTTGGGGGAGTTTTTGGATGCAAAGGCGGAGGGTGTGGAGCTTCCCCCTCCCCCAGCTGGCCTCTCTTCATGCCTATACCGGCCGTTCGGCCATCTCTTCAGCCCATTTGGGCTTTCCCCCTCCGGCACAGCAGCCATTTTGGAGACTGCTGCGCCTGTGCAGTTGGCCTCTTCATGACCAATGGCGCATTTAGGGAGGCCGGCAGGGGGAGGGAGAACCTCTGTGGACCCCCCCCCACTTCCAACAACTCCCCCAAAGGGGTAAGTAAAAAATAATAATGTTTTAAAAAATTAAAATTAAAAATAAAAATGTTTGCGAACCCCCACGAACCAAACCGAAGTGAACGAGGCATTCCCAGAGGCAAGTCAGCACAGGTTCTTGGAACTCGTTAGGGATGTGTGAACCAGTTTGGGGGTTTGGGGGTTCGGTTTGGGGGTTCAATGGTTCAGGGTCAAATGGAACCCCCCTCAAGTTTGGGGGTTTGCAGTCTTAAAATCCTTTTAAAAAATTCTTTTTTTTTTAACCTTTTAATCCCCTTGGGGGAGTTCCTGCTGGTTCCATGCACATTCGGGCCAGCTGGTTCCGTGCACATCCCTAGAACTCGTGCGCTCTATTATAGCTCTGGCCCTGAACGCAACCCATGGTCTGTAAAAAGGGAGCCAGAAGATCACATGTTTGGGACATACTCGTATCCAAATGCACATGGGTAGACAATGGTTCATAGAAAACATTTTGCATATGGCAGATGAGTGTGCAAGCAAAGTTTGGTCCCATGCCCAGATCCTATATGTTGGGGCATATTGTGAAGCAGCCATTATTGAAAATGATTTTGGACAAAGACTGCATTGCTGAATAGATTGGCACGGTATTTTTCAAGCTTTGGAAACTGTTGATATACCCTCAAATTGCATTGGCCTTATCTTCCAGTACAATAACTGTTTTCAAGAAATGATGCACACTTGGCAAAGCTCTAGCAGCAGCTCCAAAGAATGTACATGGGGATGTGTCTGGGAAATAAATATACCACTTTACAGACTATTTTTGTCCACAGTTTAAGATACCGATGTGCATAGTTATGTTTTCCACGAGTTATATGACAGGGGCCTCTAAATTTCCAAACATTTGATCTATTTCTAGGACTCCCAGCTGATTCTTGATTGAACATACTGAGAGGATGAGGGGCTTAAGAAGATACAGAAGAAGCAACAACAAACTCCTACTAAAGGAAGAGCCAGATAGCAGCAGACAGGAGGAGTGATGGAATGTAATATGAAAAGGAGTCTGTTTCGGTAGTCTAAACTAAACTGTTTGCTCTTAGCAGTCAACAGTCCCTTGCTTGCATCTGTTTAAATTTAGGCAAGCTTGTACTTTTGTTCCTGCCTCTTGCATCTACTTACATTGGATCAGCTTTGCCTAAAATGCTGCTAGCTGTGGTGTTCTTGGTTAATCTAGTCACTGATCCAGCTCAGCTTTTGAATGGTGCGTTGGTTACTTTTATCCCAGTCCTGGAGGAGAGGCGGGGTTAACAAGCAAGCAGCCAGCAGCAAGAGCACTGAAGGCAGACTGCACTTGCCTCTCTGTAAATTATATATCTATCTATCTCATTAAACCATTAATAATCCTGATTCAGCTCCACTGTCTTGTCCTTGCATACCACAACTCTTTCCTCTGGATTCTACACTAGCTACCCGAATATTTTACCATTCATGAATCGGTCAGTGTTTCCTATGACCTTCAGAAAAGTGTTTCTGTTCCAACTCAGTTTTTCACTTAACACCTATAGAATGTTCTGTCCTAACATGAGCCTTACTGTGCACTCGTTGGAAAGCATTAAAAAAAAAACAGATAAAGCCTGAGTGTGCTGGTTTCACTGTGGGATTTGAGAGAGAGCACTGAGGAGGCTCTTTTAATCTCCATGTGCCACTGCCTTTAAAGAACAGTAGGAAGCCCAGCCAGAATTCATATGGATGACTCTTTTATTTCACCCCATGGAGTTCTTTGTACTGCTGTCATATCTGAGAGGGAAGCTTTGAGAGGCATAAATTATCATTACATCATTGCACTTCAGTGGAAGTTGGATGGCATTTTTGCCATCGAATCTGGAGCTTTTATCAGGCTCATTTTAAGCTAGCCTCATTCTTGGCATTTGAGTTGTATGGTTGAGTAATGTCTAGGTGATAAATGCCTCCTATATTCAACTTTAAGCAATCTGATGAATTTCAAGCCAACACAATGTTTTCTGGGGAAAAAATTGTGTGGGGGATGTGAACTATACAGACATCTGTTGAATGATTGATGCAGCCAAACGCCTGTCATCCACTAGGATGATTATCCTCCTACCACTTACCCTCGAGTAGTCCCATTGCAATCTGTTGACTACTCCCAAGTAAGTGGTCTGAGGATTGAAGCCCAGGTGCCTAGTAACAGAGTGAGCAACCTAATGATACAGAATATAAAGAACAAAATTGCTCTGTAGTGCAATGAAGGACAACATGAGAATAATAATGAGGTTTAGTACCAGTAACCACAGACTATTGAAATTCATTATAGCTATTGAAGCCTGGACAATTTTAACAGATGCAACAACTATTTCTGCACAGAAAATGTAAGAAAAATAGACTCAACTAATGCAGCTTCACAGGGGAAACACAACATATGATAACCTTCGGGCCATTGTGTGAGATGTAGCTATTGCTCATTTGTATGAGGAGAGGGTGATTTCAGAGAAGATATTAACCTATTTTGTCATGTCACACAATGTCTGAGAAGACAAGTTCATAATCCTGTAACAGAAGGTATATTAATCTTCCATTTCCCCCACCGAAATGAGTCAACCAATATTATTAGCCATGTTTCCCAATAGGAAAGCTAAGAAGTGTTCAAAAAGTCCTCATCAATTTACATGATACACAGTTTAGCTTCTCTTTGCTTTATAAACATATACCCCTCTTCTCGCTGATATGCAGTGGTTCTCAAACGTGAGTCCCCCAGATCTTCTTGGATTACACTTCCCATCTTCCCCATTCTTTGGCCATTATGGCTGGGGATGATGGGAGTTGTAGTTCAACAACATCTAGGAGCCCACATTTGAAAACTTCTGCCCTAAGACAATGCCTGGTTGGGATCTGGGGCTTGACAAAAGAGCTAACATTCCTTAATGGTCCTGGATGCCTCCTTAATGGGAGATATTCATCTATCTATCTTTCTATCATATGTATATGCTGCCCTACATAGAATTTCAAGGCGGTTTACAATTTAAACAAACAGCAACTACAACAAAAACAAAAAAATCAAATTAAACAGATTAAAATTATCATAAAACAAACATTAAAACTTTAAAACATCATAAACAAAAGCTTGATAAAACAGGTGTGTTTTCAAAAGTCATTTAAAAACAACCAGAGATGGGGAGAGTCTGATTTCATTTGGGAGTCTCTGAGCAACCCAAGAGAAGGCCTGGTTTTGGGTTGCCGCCAACTGAGCAGGTGACAACCACAACCGGACCTCCCCCAATGATCTTAATAGGCGGCAGCATTCTGAAGAAGAAGGTGCTCTCTTAAATAGATTTTCCTAGAAGGTAAAGATCACATCAAAGGTGACTGCCACCCCCAGTAGGATGTGTGTATGGGGGGTTATTAAGGAACAAATGCAGCTGACCGCAACACAGTTTGAAGTGAGACAGTCAGGGATTGAATGGAGAAGGTAAGAGACAGAGTTGAAAACTGATGGAAAACTGTACTTGGGGTACAGGGGTGTCTCTCTGGGGTTCAGATGTGATATGTTGCTGAACTATGAGAGTGCACACATTGATTACTTTTATAGCTATATAGTGATAGCTCAGCCACCTAATGAAGCAGCGGGGAAATAACTTGCTTAGGGAGCAAGCGGTTGCTGGTTCGAATCCCCACTGGTATGTTTCCCAGACTATGTACTAAGACTATGAGAAACACCTATATTGAGGCAGCAGCAATATAGGAAGATGCTGAAAGGCATCATCTTGTACTGTGTGGGAGACGGCAATGGTAACCCCCTCCTGTATTCTACCAAATAAAACCACATGGCTCTGTGGTCTCCAGGAGTTGACACCGACTCGACAGCACAACTCTACTTTAGTGATAGCTCAAAAGTGATATCTTGCTGAGTTAAAGGAGTGTACGTTAGTTACTTCTTTCTGATGCTCAGGCTATGTATTTGTAATTTCACCAAATAACACAAAGACACCATACACTTCCAGTAATCTCTCCTTCCCAAAAAGCCAGAATCCAACCTGCTAGAAGTTCTCCTCTCCTGGGGAAGTCAGGTGAATGCATAACAATGGGAACTGAATACCTCTTCCCCAGACACCTACTACATTAGCACAGAAGGGGAATAAAGTTACTCTATTTATTATGTAATAAACATATTATTTATTTGACTATTTAATGTGTGTATTTGCTACCCTGCCAATACACAAAAGGCAGTTTACAATTTAAAATAAAGAGCATACAGTCTAGTACACATCAGGGAAAGGGAATGAGGAGAGGAGAGGAAAAGAAACATGATACCTGCTCTTTCATACTGTTTGTCATCTAATTGTTATCACATCCCTTGGGAATAGCCCTTAGGGAGACATGCCCTAAGAGAGGATGAGCAAAAAGGCCATTGACCTCACCTAGGCCAGTAAAGTGGGCCTTACTGTGTCATCTCTTTCTCTGATGCAGCCAGGTGGAACACCTAAGTTTTTGGTTATTCCTGGCTATTGGTGGGTATCCACTAAGGCTTTCGGTTATTACTGGCTAACATGATGCACAGCATTAAGGAGTCATAATGTCACACCCTAGGGCCACTGTGGAGTTAGAAGCCACTCCCATGCTGGTAAGAATGTTTGGGTGTGCTAGGAACATTTTCACATTTCTCACCATCTGTGACAATGGGGAAAACTGCGGAAGTGCTGCTAGCACAAATGTCCATTTTAACCAGAGTTGGGACTGCCTTTCGACTCCATAACGCCATGCATCATGTTAGCCACTATTTAGTAAGTGAGTTTCACAAGCAGAAAAGAGAGAGCTGTGGCCCTAAGAAGCTTGCCTACAATCTCACTTTTGACAGTGGAGCAGACAGAGACATTGGGGAAGGGAGAGAGCAAAGGATGAGTGCATCATCCCTACTACATGATTGTAGTGATAGTAAGGATTGGAGGAAGGACTAGGCCTCACTTGGAGCAACTGCTAGGAGGGTGAGCCTTTCCTAAAAAGGAAAAGAGCCCAGGAAGTTCAAATCAAAGGGACCAATCCAGAGGACTGGGTGGGGATTTCTGGCTCAGCCACTGGCAGAAGCTCTGGCTTGTTAGTCTGTCCCAGGAGGGCCCTAAGGAAGCAGTATGCTGTTAGCTGCTGGGGAAATGGGAAGGCCTGTAAGTAATAAGTTAGGACAAAGTAGGTTAAATGCATCAGGTATGTTATTTTTCTTTACTGATTGCTTGGAATCTGCATTGCCAGGTTAATGAAAACTCTCTTTTACAATCCATTTTATGAAAAGACAATTATTCTTATTGCATACCTTTTCCTTTTAATCTGATAATAAATCCTTGTTGCTGAAGTGTGCCACTCTTCATTTTGTGTCTGCCTTAGTTACACGTCTTTGGAGGCCTAGGACTGCTCACTCAGCCCTTTTGCCACTTTACCCCGCCCCTCCTCCTGAACCTTTTATGGACAGTGAGTTTCCCCACATCAAAATAAAGTGAACGGTGGCAGCCTACTGTGAATCCCTTACAGACAAGTGTTGGAAGTGGTCATTTCTATAGGGGTATAATCCTTTATTAACTTCTCTGCTAGCTACATGCTAAAAGTTCAGCCTTGGCTGGACTGATAAGACTGCGCCCGTTGTCTGAAAGCAGGTGTGGTTATCTGTTCTTTGCAGGTAGAGCTGATGCTGATGTGCCGAAACTGCTATCGCAAGAGCAAAGACTAGACCCCCACCCTTGGGGCTGGGGTCAGGTTGCAAACAGATTATAGACATGACCAGCACACTTTGGATGCAGTTGCTAAGGTCTACTATCTTATCTGGGGCAACAGATTGTATGCAATAGGGTTGTTTGTGGCTTGGTATTTAAGGGTCGGGCCCTCCCATGTTGGTGCGGCCGCCTCCCAGAGCTTCGTTTGCAAACCTTCTCAATAAAGTTCTTTTTGAAACTCTGCTTCTGGTGTCCAGCAAATAACCTAACTGAGAGAACGAACCAGGGAAATTGGTTCCCTTCCATCATAAGGATGCAACCCCAGTGAGCTCCAGAAGCTTCTCTTCTGGTTCTGGTTGGAGTCATGACAATGATGAACTACAGTTAGAGGTGCTCGGGCTTAGTTCTGTTGTACTCCTGCTACACAGGTTGGCATCCAAAATGTGAGCAGGAAGCATTTACCTTTCAAGTAATCCACAATATATTTGAGATAGAGATGAGAAGCAGTTTGAAGGGAAAGGAAGGTGTATTATGTTTCTGCATTTGACAGAACTTCCTTCAAGTGCCAACCGCAGCACTGCACAAAGCCAAGCACAATGAGGTGTTCTTGGCTTGGCACAATGTTGGATTTGGCAAGGGACAGAAGGAGGGATATACATGGATTTCCTTCCTAATGTTCCTTTGACATATTTTAGTATTAGGTATAATTTCCTAAAAGGAATTGGGCTACAGGCCTGTTCAAACTCACCCTCTTTGGCCTGCAGTCCTTCTCCCCCAGGTATGGGGCCTGTCTGTGTGGTGAATGAAAGAGTACATACTCGGTACATGCTCAGGAATACTGTTTTTATTTGGGAGGGGGAGTTCTTAGTCTAAGCCCTGGCACTAATAATGGGTTCCAGGGACTGTGGCTCAAATACAGCCCTGCAGCTCTTTCCTTTTGTTTATGGCAACACACACACACACACTCACACAGCTGCACACACGCTCTGCTTTTCGCTACCAAGTAGTTAAAACAAATAGTTAATAGTTAAAAACCAACCGTACCAGTAGTTGGTTAAAATAGTCCATCAGAATAATCATCGCAATAAAACATTATAAATACAAGTAAATAAGAGGACACTGTTGCAGCTTAGCAGGCAACAAAGTTGAAATTCTTGCTGAAGCAACTAAGTACCCTCTTAAATGCCAGCTGAGACGGAGCCTGATGGATATTGCCTGGGAGATTGTTCCACCGTCTGTCTAGGCACAGAAAAGACCACATCTATCTGACATACCAGGCTACTCTGAATGATATTTTCTGACTGCTCCTGCTCCCACATGTTTAAGACGTGTTTAAAACATGCACACCACGAGTATTCATGTCTCCCCCTCAGCATGCTGTTCCTTAATTGCATGTGGGTGGCATAATCAGCATTGCCCCTGTACATTGCTCTATAAAATAGTATATGGAGTGTGTGTAGAGGAGTGGTTCAGATGAACCACACCCCTACCAGATTAAAAAATTGTGGACTGGAGGAAGATGTGTGCACTCAGATCATAATCATGTGGGAGTGGGGTTGGCTGAAAAGCATAATCTGAACTGGCCCATTAAGCAGGACTCCCAATACTGATCTTAATACTCAAGTCATATGGAGGATGGCAGTTCTTAAGATAGCTTGGCCCTAGGCCATTAAGGGTGTTAAACTGAACTGAGTCCAGAAACAGATAGGCAATCAATGGAGGAAAATCAGATGATAATGTCAGAACCAGGAGTGCTCCCAAACTGTGAGCCTGCTATTTCAGGAGAAGTGCAATCCAAGAACAGGCTGGATACTCTCCCAAATAATCAGAACCCACAATCAATAATACTTCCATGACGTCCTAGCTAGATTAGTGCAGTGCTGCGCAGCTTTGGCCCTCCAGCTGTTTTTGTACTACAACTCCCATCATCCTCAGTCACAGTGGCCAATAGTTGGGGATTATGGAGTTGTAGTCCAGCATCTGCAGAAGGGCCAAAGTCGTGCAGCTCTGAGTTGGTGTATTAGGGTAGTTGATTCTATGCTATTTTGATTCATTAATGTTTGCTGATAACCACACTAGCTAAAACACAGTTCTGCATGCATTTAATTTTGGAACAGGTGGTCCTTACCAGTTGGTGTGATTTTTTTCTTTGCACAAGGAGAAAGAAGAGTGATGCTATTAATAAACACTATATTGTTCCAGTAGATGAAGGCAGTGACCCTAAGCAGCCTTGCCAGGAAATATGCTCCATTGAAATCAATAGGGCTTGCTTCCAAATAAATGTGTTTTGGGGATTGAAGAACCAGTAATGAAACCAAGGAATCAACTAAACTGGCTAATGTGGAATTTGTCTTTTGTTGAATTCTGTTATTAACGATCACATTTATAGCTCTTTAAATCTGCAGCAATCCTCCTCTTCCTATTACTTAGCTTTGTTTGCAGCCCAGCATCTGAAACCCTTGGGACAGCAGCTATCCTCCTCACACCTGGTTCTCTGAAAATACAGCAAAACACAAGCCAACCCTGCATGTGTATATGAAGCAATCCATCCCATAACTGAGTCAGGTATTGGGATAAGCATTTCAGTCCTTCATGCCAAGGTGTCTATCCCTACATCAGCCTTAGGCTGTTTGTCTTCTTGCTGCTGCAGATAACAGGATTAATCTTCTGGTGTCCTGGTTTTGTGTGCATGCTAACAAAATTTTACAATCACCCGTCCCTTCTTATCTTCTCATTTTGAACAGGGACTGTGTTTTCAGCTGAAGGGCAGCATCAACTGACTCTGGCCATGGTCTCACGCCAACAGGACCCGAGGTCCAAGCATCAAAGGCTGTGCTTCCATGGGGCAAAGAGGTTGCTGCCTCATGGGGTGGTACAGAGGCGTAACTATAGGGGGTGGGGGGGCACGTGCCCCGGGCGCCATCTTTTCGGGTCACGTGGGGGGCACCGGCATGACGAATTTTTTTTTAATTTTTTAAAAAATTTTTGTTAATACAAATGTTTCATGCTCAGTGCAGCAGCGCTGCAGCAGTCAAGGGAGCGCGTCGGTGACCCCTTCCCCACGAGCGGTCCCTTCCGCGCCGCCTGTGGCCCCCCCGCATTGCTTTGCTGGTGCCTGGCGGCCAGTCAGTGGCCTGGCTTGGCGGCGGCAGCGGGCGCTTGTGAGGAAAAACCTAAGTATAATGTAGTATGTTGGGGGGGCGCGGGGGGCGCCATTGCAGTGCTTGCCCCGGGCGCCGTTTTCCCTAGTTACGCCTCTGGGGGTGGAGTCCTGGGGCACCAGCAGGGTGGGGCTATATGTTGTTCTATAGAACTATGCTGTATTGATAGAAAGTCTTGTAAATTCAGGGGTTGGTTAAAAGTCGAATGGAGACCACCACCTATACAAGTGGGCAAGAAGGAAGAAGCAGAGAGTGAAAGATTCAATGTTTAATCCAAAAGTTATGTATAAACTTTTATTTATAGTTATGTATATCCATAGTTATGTATAAGAGACATCCAGTAACAGTAAAATGTATTACACAGAGAAATTAAGATGACTGACCATTTGAAAATCCAATTTTAAATATACACTCTAATGCCATTTCCTCTTCTACTCCCTCTTCTACTCATAATCAGCCCAGTGGAAAATGATGGGGGAGGAACACTTGTAAGACCCACTAACAGAAGAGTGTGGCTATCACCACCCTAAAGAAAGAGGAGCAAGCCAATTTGTACTATACATTAGGAAGAATTTTCTGTTAGAGCTGTTCAACAGTAGAACAGTCTGCCTTGTGCAGTGGTGAGATCTTAGGAACAGAACATCAGCCCTGCTGGATCAGGCCCAAGGCCTATCTAGTCTAGCATCCTGTTTCCCACACTGGCCCACCAGATGCCTCTGAGAAGCCCACAGGCAAGAGGCGAGGGCATGCACTCTCTCCTGCTGTTGCTCACCTGCATCTGGCATTTAGAAGCTGGAGGTGGTCTATAGCCATCAGACTAGTAGTCATTGAGAGACCTGTCCTCCATTTATTTGTCTAAATCCCCTTTTTAAGCCACCCAAGCTAGTGGCCAGCACTGTTCCTTCTAAGAGGAATTCCCAGATGTTGTTGACTACACTTCCCAGAATCCCCAGCTGCAGTGGCTTTTGCTTGGGAATTATGGGAGTTTTAGTCAACAACATCTCAGAATCCCTCTTAGAAGGAACACTAGCCAGCACCCCATCCCAGAGAATTCCAGCACATGGCAGATAATTCCATAGATTAATTATGTGCTGTGTGAAAAAGTACTTCCTCCTGTTGGTTCTAAATTTCCTGGCAATCAGTTTCATGGGATGACCCCTGGTTGTAGTGTGTGTGAAGGAGAAATTTCTCTCTGTCCACTCTCTCTACTCCATGTATAATTTTATACACCTCAATCATGTCTCCCAGTTGCCTCTTTTCCAAATTAAGAGCCCCAGATGCTGTAGACTTATATCATAAGGAAGGTGCTCCAGGCCCCTGATCATCTTGGTTGCCCTCTTCTGCACCTTTTCTATTTCTACAATATCCTCCTTAAGATACGGTGACCAAGGCTATACCCAGTACTCCATGTAAATGATGATGATAATGTCCTTTCCAACTCTAATATTTTACGATCCTATGCTTCTAGGTGAGTGCATGCATGTGCAGACTTACTAACAGAGGAAATCAAGTGGTGGCCACTGATGTAAAAATAAATAAATAAATAAAAAGGAAGGGATGGCATTTGGTGCCCTGCCTTAGGTAGAAAAAGGTTGGGGCCACCATTGGCAGCCAGAGAGATCTTTAACCAAATTTCCCCCAGTGTGAGCAACGATAGAAGCTTTGGCAGAGTCATTCCTTTAGGCACCTCAGCTGCTCACTCCTGTTTCTCTGTATCTTGGCTTCTGTGTGGGAGTGAGCAGCTGAGCTACATAATAAGAGGTCTCTGCCAAAGCCTCTCTTGCTTTTCATTCTACAGAAGTGTGGGCTGAAGAGACTTTTGCTTGTATCTCATTCCCCACAGCAGGTCATTCCTCCAGGGCAATTCCAAGGGTAACGGAATTAGGCACATTACCACTTTTTCAAAGACTGTAGCCATAAGTTGATGGCTCAGATTTTCAAGTTGATATTATGTGCACCCACTGGCAAGATAACATCTCCTAATATAACCCCCCCCCCCCAAAAAAAACCCCAATGCTTTTACAAAACCCTTAAATATCATAGGTTGTGTCTGAAACATGCAAAATACATCAATAATGGAATCAGAATTTTTGGACATTGCTTCTAATTCTGTTACTGACATATTTTACACGGCTCAGACACTATATAATATTCAAGGATTTTGTTAAAAAAAAAAAGGCCTTATAGTAGGAGTTGTTCTCCTGCCAATGGTTATATATCTGTTGGAGATGCAGTTACTGCATGGCATCAACTCTTAGTACCAGCAACCATATTGACCACTAAGGGAGTTAGGGGTAGAGATAGTGAGCAAGGGATTTCCCTCTCTGACTACGCTTTCTCTATACTTCCCCTTTGTCAGATAATCTTAGGTTTCATTCTCTCACTTTTCAGATGAACTGCTCAACAGCAGCAAAATGCTTCCGTTCAGACAAATTGCTTTCAAAACATAAACAGCACGAAAACCTGAAAAAACAGCAACTTCTTTACGCCATATATACGATGCCATAGCACTATATTGCAGCGATTAAATTCGAAACAAGGCACTGGAAATATGAACGGCACCCTGCTGTCAGTGTTGGGACTGCAGGGTCACTACCCAGGAAGTGTGGATGCACACTTCAGAGATACACAGTGACCCAGTTGCAGGGTCTAATCTGGAAAGCGCCCTGCTGACTTAGTGCCCGACACTTACTGCGACTCATTTCCAAACCATGTGATGAGGTTTGGAGATGAGGCAGTAGCTCAGTGCATGAGCGAGCACCTGCTATGTATGCAGAAGTTCCCAGGTTCAGTACCTGGCATCTCCAGATTGGACTGGGAGAAGTTTTGAGAAACTTTTCAAAAGTTTCTCCTGCAACTTTAGAGATGTCGCTGCCAGTCTGTGTAGACAATACTTAGCTAGATGGACCAATGGTCTGACTCAGTATAAGATTCATTGTAACCCCTTTGCAGGGTGTAATCTGGAAAGCGCCCTGGAGAGAGAAAGAGACTTCCTTCTTCTCCCTCTCCTCTTCCTGTATGTAGCTACCAGCAAAGCATGTAGGCCTCCTCTGTCTCCCTGATGATTTCCTAAATGAACTACTTTATTTAGAATTTTAACTCCATGTCTCTGGACAAAATTAATTAGCAGTGCTCTCTTTACCTGTGCACTTCCTCTGCAGCTGGGGCAGATAAAGAAATCTGCCCACCAAGCTCTCTAACAAAATCAACTTGAAAATTTGGTTAAGGCTACAGTCATTGAAAAGGTGGTAATGTGCCACATTCCATTACCGCTGGAATTGTTCCCCATGCTCTTGGCAATTTTTCTTCATGCCACTGTAGACATTTGTTAGCTGTTTCTAGTCACGTGGTGGAGGTGGTAGACCCACTCTGATTCATCTGGTGAACTGTGGCTCACAATATGGTAATAGCTACCATGCAGAGAAATTTAAAGGGGCCACCACCTAATGGCACAACAGGGAAGTAGCTTGCCTAGAGAGCAAGAGGTTGCTGGTTCGAATTCCCACTGGTACGTTTCCCAGACTATGGGAAATGCCTATATCGGAAACACCTATAGCAACAATATACAAAGATGCTGAAAGTTCATCTCATACTACGTGGGAGATGGCAATAGTAAACCCCTCCTATATTCTACCAAAGAAAACCACATGACTCTGTGGTCACCAGGAGTCGGCACCACTTGATGGCACTATACCTTACCTCATATCATAATGTAATGCACCAATAGGAAAACATAGTCCAATCCTAGCCAGTTCCAGCCTGAAAGGACTATTTGTTTCTAACTGGAATTAATCCAGGTCGAAAATGTCTCTTTGACTGGCAGTCTTGTTACAGATTAGTATGGTAGATTGGTCCAGTATGGTTGCCAGGAATTGGATTTAACAGATGTGATCCCATGGTACACTATTGCATCTCCAGCTCCTTTAAGCCTTGATTAAAGTTTTGCATTCCTGCTGGAAGAAAATCTTCTGTTAGCAAAGAGAGAATTAATACCCTTCTATTCTATGAGCTAGTTTTAACAAATAAAGGGGCCAGCCAAAAGAGGGATGACTGGCAGGCAAACAGCAAGAATCCTATTGATGAAGTGAAATGGTTGACTGAGTATATGCATACTCATTTCAAGTTGAAACCAATATGGTCCCGGGATATTAAAGGCATTCATTGGTGATAACTGATGAAGCCAGCTTTGATTCAGAATAGTGCTTGATTTTTTAAAATTGGAAAATCCACAGCTTTTCAGAAATTATTCAGTGACAGGAAGCTCCATGAGCTATCAGTCATGTTCCGTACCAATAACAAGACACCGTCTGAAAGTGTGCAGAGCAGAAGGCACTGTTTATATTATGTATGTATGTATTAAAGTGAGATATAAAATGCCTCTCCTGTTCACATGGTGGTGTATGACAAAATAAAAGGAATAAAACAAGTAAAACAGCATGACAATCACAGCAGAAACAAAGGAAAACTCTCTGTACATTGTTACTACTTTATAGTATATAAGAACAGTCCTGCTGGATCAGGCCCAAGGCCCATCTAGTCCAGCATCCCGTTTCACACAGTGGCCCACCAGATGCCGCTGGAAGCCACAGGCAGGAGTTGAGGGCATGCCCTCTCTCCTGCTGTTATTCCCCTGCAACTGGTACTCAGAGGCATTCTGCCTTTGAGGCTGGAGGTGGCCCACAGCCCTCCGACTAGTAGCCGTTGATAGACCTCTCCTCCATGAAGTTATCCAAACCCTTCTTAAAGCCATCCAGGTTGTTGGCTGTCACCACATCTTGTGGCAGAGAATTCCACAAGTGGATTATGCATTGTTTGAAAAAGTACTTCGGTTTGTTGGTCTTAGATTTCCCGGCAATCAATTTCATGGGATGACCTCTGGTTATAGTGTTATGTGAGAGGGAGAAGAATGTCTCTCTATCCACTTTCTCCACACCATGCATGATCTTATAGATCTCTATCATGTCTCCCCACAGTCATCTTTTTTTCTAAACTAAAAAGCCCCAGGTGTTGTAGCCTTGCCTCATAAGAAAGGTGCTCTTGGCCCCTGATCATCTTGGTTGCCCTCTTCTGCACCTTTTCCAGTTCTACAGTGTCCTTTTTAAGATGTGGTGACCAGAACTGTACGCAGTACTCCAAGTGTGGTCGCACAATAGTTTTGTTTAAGGGCATTATAATATTTAGCCGTTTGATTTTCAACCCATTTCCTAATGATCCCTAGCATGGAATTGGCCTTTTCACAGCTGCCGCACATTGAGTCCACACTTTCAACAAGCTGTCCACCACAACCCTAAGATCCCTCTTCTGGTCAGTCACCGACAGCTCAGATCCCATCAGCGTATACTTGAAGTTGGGGTTTTTTGTCCCAATGTGCATCACCTTACACTTGCCAACACTGAACAACATTTACCACTTTGTTGCCCACTCCCCCAGTTTGGTGAGATCTTTTTGGAGCTCCTCACAGTCAGTTTTGGATTTCACTACCCAAAAGAGTTTGGTATCATTTGCAAACTTGGCCACGTCGCTGCTTACCCCTGCTTCTCGATCATTTATGAATAAATTAAAAAGCACTGGTCCCAGTACAGATCCCTGGGGAACCCCACTTCGTACTTCCCTCGATTGTGGAAACTCTCCATTTATTTCTCCATTTGATAGACCTCTCCTCCATGAAGTTGGTAGAAGGTCTATAAACTGAAGTTGAGAGATCTATAAACTCTCCATTTCTTTCAACCAGTTAGTAATCCCACATGTACTTGTCCCCTTATCCCATGACCGCTAAGATTCCTCAGGAGTCTTTGATGAGGAACTTTGTCAAAAGCTTTTTGGAAGTCCAGGTAGACTATGTCAACTGGATCACCTTTATCCACATACTTGTTGACACTCTCAAAGAACGCCAAAAGGTTGGTGAGGCAAGATTTACCTTTGTGGAAGCCATGCTGGCTCACTCCCAGCAGGGCCTGTTCTTCTATGTGCTTTACAGTTTTATCCTTGAAGGTGCTTTCCACCAATTTGCCTGGAATGGATGTTAAGCTAACTGGCCTGTAATGTCCCGGATTGCCCCTGGATCCCTTTTTGAAAATCGGTGTTACATTGGCTACTTTCCAGTCCTCTGGTACAGAGCCCAATTGCAGGGATAAGTTATATATTTTAGCAAGGAGGTCAGCAATTTCACATTTGAGTTCGTTGAGGACTCTTGGATGGATGCCATCTGGCCCTGGTGATTTGTTAGTTTTCAGTTTTTCCAGACAGTTAGAACATCATCTCTTGTCAGTTCTTTCTGACTCGGTTCTTTAGCCTCCATCCCTAAAAAGCCTGGTTCAGGCACAGGTATATGCTCAGTATCCTCTGCCATGAAGACAGACGTAAATAACTCATTGAGCTTTTCTGCAACCTCCATATTCTCCTTAATAATCCCTTTTACTCCCTCATTGTCCAGTAGCAACGCAGGACAAATTTTGGTATGCCTAGGGACAGATTCAGAGTTCTAAATATTTTGTCACACCTTAATGTTTGCCTCCAATAACTCCAGCCATAAAATATCACAGACTTTGCATATACTCCCAGTTTATACAGTGGGTACAATGCAACACTCAATACTGAAGATTAGGGATGGTGTTTGTAATATCAGGTGCACAGGCCCAAAAGGTCTGTAAGAGCTCCAGCTCCTGATTCACTTTTGCAAATGATTAGGTGTAACTGCATAATAGGAGAGTGCTCAACACTGTGCTGTAAATATAAATAAAATGGATTGCCTTCTTTAGTGGAGTATGAAGACAGTGGTAGTGATGAGTTGGTTCAGTGGAATTATTTTGCCTGGAAGAATTTCTATTATGTAAATAAATTAGTTGTGTATATTATTAATCAGAATTAGTTACAACATGTTTATTATGTATAATAAATCAAATATCATGTTCTTTGGCTCTGGTTAATTTTTTTAGACCTTTATGACTAATTATAAGCTATCATTAATTCTAACTGAAATTTGGAAATTCAAATTCCCAGTTGGAAAACAAAAGTTTAATATCTATCTATCTATCTATCTATCTATCTATCTATCTATCTATCCATCCCTCCTGACATGTTCTATACACCACCATCCTTAGGTGGTGTATATAAGTTGAAATACAATGTAAAAGCAAGATAAAATGATTAAAACAATTATGATATAAAATTAATTAAAAGCCTGGGGAAACAGGTGTGTCTTAAGGGTCTTTTTAGAAATATCCAGAGATGGAGAAACAGTGGTTTTAAAAGGGGTGCATTCCAGAGCCCTGGGACAGCCACAGAGAAGGCCAGGTCGCAAGTAGCCACCAAATGAACTGGTGGTAGCCTTAACTGGACCTCCCCAGATGATCTTAATAATAGGAGGGTTCATGACAAAAGAGACGCTTTCTTTAAAACCCTGTTCCCAAGCCATTTCAGAAGTTACACGTAAGTGTGAATTACCATATGGATGCCGTCTTGAAACACAAATTTGAGGGTGCTTGGATTTTGTCTGATTTTAGATAAGCTAATCACTGTTAAGTAGAAAACACTTCCAAATGCTTTTTTCTTTCTTTTCCTTTTCCAATTTTGCCCAGATATCAGGTTGGTGTCATTTGGCAACTGCTGATCCCTGAGACAATCTCTATGGCTCTGCCAATAGTCTTTGCATTGTGATGGCAGTGTGACTCTTTCAGGTTCACCCAGGGAAGAGAGGCCTGTAGAGGACAGTTTTCTGAGAGTCCACTGAAATCTGGAATGGCTTCTATCAAGTTTTGTGCATTTTTAATATTTTTCCTGGATTAATGGTTTCTTCCCAAAATAACTACTAATGTAAATATTCAGAATTCTCTAGCGTTCTGAAGTCATGGGATTCATGATAGAATTTAGTAGTAAGTCTTCATTGCCAACTTTCCTTTCAATGGGATGACAAACACGCACATTTGGAGCATTTCTGGCTGCAGGGAATTCTAGAAGTGGAAAATATGACTGCTGGGCTTTGCATAAAAAACAAACATACTAATTTGATTATTACAATATGAAATTTTAAATTCCGTTCACATTTGGGGAGTTGACACATAGTCTTTGAATAATTTGAGCTTGGCAACACTGCAGAACCACTTTCACAGCTGCTCTTGAACCACTGTGGGCAGCAATTCAGCAATAAAGCAGCAAGCTGTCATGTAAACAATGCTAGGGTAGAAGTTCATGACCTTTTCCCCTCTGCCGTGCTCTGCACATTGCGTGCAGCAAGATTACAAACAACGTACATATTGATTTCTGTATCACAAAGTATTCTGTAAGGGGGAGCTACAGAGGGTTTCTATTGTAACTCCCACAAACATAATCGGAAACAAAGAAATTTCCCATCTGCCCACAATGATTATCTGATGAAAACAGATACCAGACACTAATGACTGGTGTCTACAAAGAAAGGTGAATCCCTCCTATAAGGGGTTCTTCTTGTAGAAGGGGTTCAAGTTTATAGAGGGCATGCCACCTACCCAGAAATCCTTGCTCTCTACAATTCAGTATACATGTGTAGATGGACTGTGATTACTTGGTAATGAAGGTAAAGGCACTCTACATGCCCAGAAGCACTTTAGAATTTCTTCACTTATTCCAGAAGACCACAGCTGTGGATACAATTGAACAAAGGGGCACAAATGGTGACAGCTCACTCTTTGCTCTTCAATGTTGTATGAATAGATGAGGCGATTGCAGTAGGTATATATGTTAAAAATGTTCCTGAGCCAGGAGAATGTGCATGCGCAAGTGTGTGTGTTAAAGGGTCTGCATGCATGGGGGGGGGGTGTGATATTATTTGCATAGGAGTGAGAGAAATGATGTGCTGAAGATGTTTTGTTTCCCACCATGACCTTTTGCAGTAAGGGGGTAGGAGGAAGAAGCCTAGAGGCCCAAGGACCCATCTTCACTTCTTGTCCCAGGGCCTACTCCAGACTTGCTATGCCCCAGTTCTATCATATCTAGAAGGTGGCACAAATGCCCCCTGCCCCTCAATTAGGGAAAGGCAACCCAGTGTTCCAGGAGAGGGGGAAGGTCAAGCATGCTCATGGCAAATGCATGTACTTTTTCACACGTGCTGGGGCTGACAGATGAACTGTCATCCAAATGATAGTTTGGTCCAGTGTTCCCAGCCCTCTGATTAGAGCAGAACCTAAAAGAAAGATCCAAAGTGAAGTTGCTTTTTTCTCAAATGTGGTATTGCATCCAATAAGAGTTGTTATTGTTATTTATGTATATAGTGCCATTCATTTGACACAAGGCAGGCAACAAAGGAGTGGAGGAGAAATGGAGGCAAGGACAAACAGAGGAAGTATGTGTAATGATTTTAGGATGTTAGGGCAATTGTTGCTACAACATCTGTCACCCCATTGATCACTAGGCTTGATTTTGTTGACCTGGCTGGCTAGGCGGATGTCATAGGAATTAAGGAAGCTGCCTTATACAAAGTCAGACCATTGGTCCATCTATCTCAGTATTGTCTGTACAGACTGGCAACGGCTTCTCCAAGGTTGCAGGCAGGAGTCTCTCCCAGCCCTATCTCAGAGATGCCCAGGAGGGAACTTGGAACCTTCTGCATGCAAGAACACAGGTATTCCCACGGTGGCCATATCCCCTAAGGGGAATATCTTACAGTGCTCACACATGTAGTCTCCCATTCAAATAAAACCAGTACAGATCCTCCTTAGCAAAGGGGGCAATTCATGCTTGCTAGCACAAGACCAGCTCTCATCTCCTTCCTTTCTCGTGCTCCATGTGCATCCCTCCAAAAGCTGCACGCTTGGTGGCAGAAGACAACCATCTCAGACAGGATTGTACAGGAGAACCTCCTTATTCGCGGAACCACTACTCGTGGGGTGTCTAATATACACTCATCTCCAGTATCCACAGATACTAATGGTTTAAAACTCACTTATCTGCAATTCCTAGAGGGCCGGAAGTGACTGCAGAGGTCACTTCCAGATGACATTTTGTTTGGAGGAGCCAAGGAGGAGCCATTTGTGGTTCTTTTCTTGGGGAAAAACACCAGACATTTTTCTGTGATTTTCTGCAGTTTCTGCATTTCATCCTTTGGGGGGCAATCCTGGGCACATGGGGGCCCCACAGTGCATGCCACAGTAAGTTGTAGGCCATTTGGGAGCTTCTCCCCCTTCCACCCTGGAACCTAACCACCCTTTCCCTATAGCCCTAATGCCGCATTACCATTCCAGTACTCATGGCAGTAGGCAAGGAATGGAACCCCCATGAGTAACAAGCTTCTCCTGTACTGTTCTTTGGTGAAAGATATGCAGTAGCTGAGAGCTGTGCTTCCCTGCTGTCACGCTCAAGATCATGACTATTTCAGTTACACATCCTCCGACTTAACTATGATAGGGTATATGGAAAAGACTCGAGCTTAACTCCGACTTAACTATGATAGGGTATAGGGACTAGGGAGTTGCGCCAAAGTCTTCATAGAAAAGGCGCGTTGCTTAGATGGGGCACAAATCTATTCTGTGTCTATTGTCAGTTTTCAGATTGCTCAGATGCTCTATCTGGGTAGACTGAACACATGCCGAATAGAAGGGGACCTGGACTATAACTGCAGTTGCAAGCCCCAAATACAGCTATGCAGTTTTCACTGACCACGTGAATAGATGCTACAGATGTACAAACAGTGCACGTATAGGCTTTATCTATGTGATAAAGAAAAAAGTAAGGTCCCAGTCCCATGGAAAAGCCCACACATGGACAATTGCATGGATTTCTGGGGGAAAGCCGTGGCTGGTATACCTTCCACAGGCTGGTTGAAGATTTTGTAGAAGGCGTTCATCTCTATAGAAAGCAGCCCCACGATCAACTGAATGTATGTAGGGTGAGGTGTGGCTTTCCACCAGGATACCACTTCTATGCATGTGGTCATGTGATTGGAGAGGAGAGTTGGTGTGGCAGCAAGCATGAATTGCCCCCTTTGCTAACCAGGGTCCACCTTAGTTGCATTTGGATGGGTGGCTACATGTGATCGCTGTAGATTAGGAGATGAGGGCCATAGCTCAGTGGAAGAGCATCTGCAAGCTTGCACGAAGAAGGTTCCAGGTCTACTCCCTGGCAAAGAGGGCTAGAAAGTGTTAGAGGTTGTTGATTTTTACCCACAATAGGTAAAACAGCAGAGCACTAAGGAATGAGCACACACTCCAGTTACAGAGTAGGTAGCAGAGGATGGTTTGGATATTGCAGCTGTTTAGAGAAAACACATGGAGATCCTTGTATGACTAAACACTAAATATTTATTGGTTAAATACACTTAGATAGGAAAGACCTATCGCTAATCTAAAGGACTACATAGTGGATAGGTAAGGAGAGAGAGAGATGTTTCCATCTGCTCTCTAGGAGGAAAGGAAGGATTGTGACTCAGCACTGGAAGTGCTGCAGAGTCAGTTCAGGGGTCATAGAGTAGGGACAGATAGGGAGACCCTGACTCACTGTCTCTACTCCCAATGCCCCTAGTGGTCATTAGGACAGTTGGTGCAAAAGGTCGATGCACTGGAAGTTCATCTCCAACAGAAAGACTTCTGTTTGAAACCTTTTAGAGTGCTGCTTCCAGCCAGTGCAGACAATACTACGCTGGATGGACCAATAGTCTGAGTCTGACTCAGTATAAGACAACTTAACATAGGAAGCTGCCATATACTGAGTCAGCCCATTGGTCCATCTTGCACAGTATTGTCTACACAGGCTGACAATGGCTTCTCCAAGGCTGCAGGTAGGAATCTCTCTCTGCCAGGAATCTCTTGGAGATGCCAGGGAAGGAACTTGGAACCCAGATGCAGTTCCCTGAGTGGCTCCATCCCTTAAGGGGAATATCTTACAGTGCTCACACTTCTAGTCTCCCTTTCATATGCAACCAGGGCAGACCTTGCTTAGCTAAGGGGACAAGTCATGCCTGCTACCACAAGACCAGCTCTCCTCTCATATAAGAACAACTTTTTGGACTGGTTTCTCCTGGTGAGCGGGAAGAGTGGGCTAAGCCCGCTCTCCCCACTGACAAGGGGGCAGGGAGCCCTGGGCGGCTGGATCGGCCGCCCACATGATGCCCGGCACCGAGACAGAGCTGGCGGGGGGTGGGGGGAGTGGGGCCGCGCGGCCCTCGCAAGGCCCAGTATGCCCTGCGCGACTGCGCAGGGCATACTGGGGAGGCTGCTTTTAAGCCTCCTGGCCGGGGAGGTACTACTCATGATCGTAAAAAGCAGGTTTGCTGGAGTGCTCGCTCTGCAAACCTGCTTTTTACCAGGGGTTCTCGCGCGGGTTACCTGCTCAAGAACCACCGGGCTCGGCTGCGGGCCTGGTGGTTCTTACTGTAACCAAAAATTGGGCTAGCCTCTGCTAGCCCGATTTTTGCTGATCGTGAGAAGCGCCCCTTTATGTTCCTGTGCCCCTAACCATGCTCCTGTTATGGATCTGACACTATTTTAGCCTCAGTCCTAAAGCCATTTTCCCAGATCAAGCAGGTAATACCTGCATGGGTAAAAGCAGCCTTTGGCATTTATTGTAGATGGAGATGTGAAAGAATGCACATCCCATTTCAGCACCACTAGCTATTATGTGTGACTAGTTGCCCACAGCTACATCTGAATCATGTTTCAGAGAGATAATTAAGTGCTGGATGTTATTTAATCAGTTGCTAATATTAGTGTGGACAAATGGCAACATTGAAAAAGAGCTCTCTTTTAAGTGGAGACTTTGGTGTGTGTTATAACAAATTCCAACCCACATTTTATAACTGCTTCCCTTGTAAATACAAATAAATATTATGAGGGTTTAACTAAGGCTTTATTCAGAAGCAACTCCATTTTTTCTCCTTCTCCTTTCTCTCTTTTTGCTTTTTGACTCCACCCCCACCCCCGCACACACTCTCTGCAGGATCCTCAATGGGACAAATATCCAAACAACAAAACACAAAGTATTACTAGATAGAATACAGTGGCACACTGAACTGTTTCTGCTGTTAAACATCCACATCCAAAAAGCTTAAGAAAAGATTACAGCGTCTGGATAGGTGACACTTTTGCATAACTGCAATTATATAAAAAGGTACAATTCAGTCCGATTGTGGGTATAGCACATGGGAGGATTCCTTTTGGGGGGAAAATGTACATCTGGGGGAAATGAAAATAAGACTCTGTTGAGGCCTATGATCATCTACATGCAGGCACAGCACCTACAATTAGATTGGAGGTGCACAGTATCATACCTGCCAACATGACGCTATTTTCCCATTCACTGGAGTGGGAAAATAGGGGCATGTTGGCAGGTATGCAGTATTTGTGCACAGAATCCCTGTTCACTTAACAAATACGTAAAGAATGAATGTATGAGTAGGATAGCAACACTCACTGGTCCCACTACTGGGCTTCATGCATTTATCCAGAGCTCTGGGCAAAGCCAAAGTTCATACAACTTGTACATGTGACGTTACATTCAAACTTCTAGATCAATGAATGAAGAGATGGGTGGAGACAACAGGCACAGTGCCAGCTCTGTACATTCATCCTGTACACATTGGTTGTGTGAATTAGGCTTTAGTGTACTATATTGAAACAAATAAGAAAGTGGACTTAAAAAAAATAAGTGTAAATGGCACGGTCTCTTCTGAAATTTGTCATTCAATATTGTGACTAGGAAAATGCAACAATTCTGCAGCTAGGGGGAAGGAAAGAGAAAATGTAGTATACTCAGTGGAGTATGGAAATATACTCTTTTTCATCCTATTGTAAATCTCAACGTCCAAGTGTCTCTCACAACAGAACTCACTGGCCCCTGATTGGGACACTTTGGGACACTTTTGGCCCACGGCTGTCAATTAAAGTGTTTGTTTATGGCCCACAAACAAGCACCTGCCTCTCAGAAGATAATGTTTATGTGTTTCTCCAGGGGTAAGTACATCCTTTTATGAGGAATATCCAGTAGCTTTATTGAAATAATGCATAAATATTTTGACATTACTTTCAGAAGCTTAATATTCAGATTATATTTCAGGTAACTTCAGTTACCTAGCAGTGGGGGGCAGGCTCTCCCTCACAGGAAGTCATCAGACAGAGGCTGGACAGGTCTATGGAGGAGAGGTCTATCAATGGCTACTAGTCTGAGGGCTATAGACCACCTCCAGCCTCAGAGGCAAGATTCCTCTGAATACCAGTTGCAGGGGAGTAACAGCAGGAGAGAGGGCATGCCCTCAACTTCTGCCTGTAGGCTTCCAGTGGCATCTGGTGGGCCACTGTGTGAAACAGGATGCTGGACTAGATGGGCCTTGGGCCTGATCCAGCAGGGCTGTTCTGTGTTCTTATGACAGCCATTTGTTGGGTATGCTGTAGTTCTGGATTTCCTGCACTGAGTAGGACATTGGACTAGATGGCCTTCAGGATACCCTTCAACTCTTTGATTCTTGATTTCCTTGATCATTCACATCCATTTTAATCTCTTTCATCCTTTCAACCAGGCTGCTGGTTTTGTAGTTTCCATATAGATTCATTTATAATTTGATTTATGAAATATGATCCATTTTTCCTCACAGGGACCAAAGAGGTTTACAGGGTTTTTTAAATGCAATAAAAAGCAGCAATAAAAACAGAGCATCAGCAGTAAAAACAGTCATTCAAGAGCTATTAGTTATAATTTCCTCTCCAAGTTAATACTTTTATGGGATTAGAACACTTATACACTGATGAAATCAACCACAAGCTGACCTATAAAGAAAAAAACGTTATCTGTTTCCTGAAGATCTGTCATGTTGGGATGAGGTAAATCTCTCTTGAGAGAGAGCTCCCTAGATAGTGACCATGATGGGAACAGCCTGCTCCAAGCTCTTGCACACTTTGAGTTGCCTAACAGTGATCCAAAAATTCCCTGATTAACACAGGATATGTAATTACTCCTGCCCCAAGACGTTCATGTATGGTGGCATTAAGAATGGATTTAGTGATCTGCAGTGAGAAGTATCTGGCGGAGGTGGAGAAAAGCTGAGGAAAGCAAGCAAGCAAAGAGTGGCAAAGCAATACCCAATATTATGTACTGCCTTTTTAAGAGGCCAGCCCTGAAGGCCTCTGAATGGAATTTTCCAGACCATGATTTATAGTTGCATCATTACAGTTACAGTTGTGGGGTGTTGAGATGGCAAACAGCCCTTTCCTACTCTTCCCCGATGATTTGTGCTTCCGTGTGTGAAATAACAGCCTTTAAAGCATGGTACTTTTACGCTGACCTGAAAAGGGCAATGTGGAATATTGTAGGGGTTAGGTGCTGCCCAGTGGAAAACTAAGTGTGAGTTGGAGGTTTCCTTTGGGAGCGTTGGCACTGCCCCAAATGTCCCCTCCATTTTGCACCTGGGAAGAAGACGCTCTGCAGTCTTCTTTCCTGGGGTCTGCAGTCCATTTCAAGTTGTGAGCTAGCTTGCAATTGTTTGCTGGTGCTGTTTGTTTATTTGTTTAACTTGTGCAGGATTTATGCACTGAGCTTTTTCAAGTGATAACTAGTAATAGTTAGAGTTATAATAGTTATAATAGTTAATAGTTTTTCTAGTAATAACTAGGTAAGTTGTTCTCAAGTTGTTTTCAGTTGTTCTCACCTGCTTTCACAGGTATTTAATTAGAATTAAATAATTTGGAGGAGGCAATGGTAAACCCCTCCTGTATTCTACCAAAGAAAACCACAGGGCTCTGTGGACGCCAGGGGTTGAAATTGACTTGACGACACACTTTACCTTTATAAAAATATGATAAAGGATATAATAAGGAGCCAGTGTGGTGTAGTAGTTAGAGTGCTGGACTAAGACCTGGGAGACCTGAGTTCAAATCCCCATTCAGCCATGAAACTAGCTAGGTGACTCTGGGCCAGTCACTTCTCTCTCAGCCTAATCTACTTCACAGGGTTGTTGTGAAAGAGAAACTCAAGTATGTAGTACACTGCTCTGGGCTCCTTGGAGGAAGAGTGGAATATAAATGTAAAAATAAAAATAAATAAATAAATAAATTATAAGAAGAGGTCCTGTGTTTACCCAAATAGAAGGTGAGATCCCTTAAAGATACAGATTAAATGCAGGTTGTATTGTATTTACCTGAAAGGGACTCTGCATTTAAGATGACACTCTGATTTCTAATATCAAAGATCTTGGAAAAAACCTAGTCTTGCATTCAGGTAAATACAGTATATCAGGGGTGTGCACAAACCGGTTCATGCTGAAACAGTTCACCATGAACCAGGCCAGTTTGACCGGTTCAATTGCGAACCGAACCAGGCTTCAAGAACTGAATTGAGCCTAGTATGTGGTGGGCCAGTTTGGCAGGCTTATAAAGGGGAAATTTATTTATTAATTATTTATTTATTCATCATATTTTTATACCGCCTGATATGTACATCTCTAGGTAGTGTAAAAATTTTAATATTAAAAACCACAGATTTAAAATACATATGCCTGAATCCAGTGAGGATTCTCCTTTACAAGCAAAGTGGGAGCCTTCACAAAAGGCTTTTAAAGGTGGGGGGGGGCAGCTAGACACACCTAAAAGTAGATAAGTTCCTCCTTATTGCCCCTGGCCCACTGCAGAGTGACGGCACTCCCTCCCTTCAGCAGCCCATGTGTGGTGACTGGGCTCTGGCAAAGACCTGGTCTCCACACATGCTGACCTTATCATCTTCTTGATGATAAGGTCTCCTTGCACCCTGCCCCCAGCCATCCTTCAGAAGCTATATTCCCCTTTACCAGCCTGCCGAACCACGGTCTGGTTCAAACCAAACCAAATTCGAACCAGACCACGGAATCCGGTTCGGTGCACAACAGTATATGCTGCTTGAAGACTGAAAATACAGTATAGCTTAAAGACTGTAATTGCCAAGAGGATAACATGAGATGATTCTGCCAGCCTCAGCTGATGCCCTTACTAAAACCCATGAAAAGTTAGGCTCTGCAACTGATTTAAAGGTGCAACTTTAACTGGAATTTTGGATTTATCATCTGATATTATCTCTAATTGGATGTTCCAAGAGTGCAGAGTCAACCTTGTTGTTTGAGGTTCTTTTTTTCTTTTTTTAAAGCTCTGCATAGCTAACATGACTAGAAAGAAATAAAAGCCCATTTTCATCTTTAAAGCCAGGTGAGCTGCTTTAAGCTGAATACATAAATGCAGCAAATCTGATCAGTAAAAAGGTGCAATTTTCACCTCTCTCTTTCTCACAGTTGAGCACTAAAATGAATGCATGAACAGCTTTTAGTATGCTAGTAGAAAAATTATGTTCTGTTTGAGGGCACGGTAGTTCTTATGCACGCCATGAAGGGAGCAAATCCTATTGATCGTCAGGGATTTTACTTAGGCATACCTTCATCTAGCTCTTACCACAATCCGTCAGAAAGCCCTCCTGTGGAAACGCCATTGGAATGAATAGAAGTGGTGCCAGTGCATTACCATTATCGTACAGCTCTTATTATTTTAATGGGACTTGAGCAGAAGAGTTTAGATTTGTCAGGCACCACAGGACTCACACACGAATCGCTGGGAGTTAGAGACCAGCCCCACACTCACTGCACCATCAGGAAGCAGGGCCAGCCCTGCTATGAAGGGCGTCAGGCAGCAGACCGTGGCGATGCAGTTGCCTCAAGTAGCAGAATATTAGGGCAGCAGCAGGGTGGCAAAATACCCCCCCGCACTACTCCACCTGCCTCCTTCTGTGTTATAGCTCAGTGGTAAAACTCTTATAGAGTGTCTACAGCAGATGTGAGCTATTGTAAAAGGTGGCTGGGTAAATGGCATTAGAGTCCCAGAAGAACTATGCCCATTGCCCCCCTGGCAGTAGTTGTCCTGGATTCCAGCTCTGTCTGGAGATGCCAGGTATTGAAGCTGGGATCTTCTTCGTGCAAGGCAAGCATGAATTGTCCCCTTTGCTGAGCAAGGTTTGTCCTGAGCAAGGTTTGCCCCAAGGTTTTGCATTTGAATGGGAGATTACATGTATGAGCATGTGTGAGCATCCTTAGGGGATGGGGCCGCTCTGGGAAGAACATCTGCATGCTTGCATGCAGAAGGTTCCAAGTTCCCTTCCTGGCATTTCCAAGATAGGGCTGAGAGAGACTTGTGCCTGCAGCCTTGGAGAAGCCTCTGTCAGTCTGCATAGACAATACTGAGCTAGATGGATCAATGGTCTGACTCGGTATATGGAAGCTGCCTATATTCCTATGTTCCTACTTTTCCACTGAAGTGCGGCCTCTTGGGTTTGGTCCAGTCTAGTCCTCCCCCACTCCCCTTCCCCCAACGTTCTCTCATTTTCCCATGAGATATATTGGTTGACATCTGAACTGAATTACTCATTAGTAGTTCTCCTGAAATTAAATGGGACAAGTTAATCATCATTATCTTGTTCTATTAATTTCAATGGGACTACTCAATATTTCAGTCCAGTTGTCAGCCACTCTTTGCTTGTGGGGCCCATTGAGAAAACTTTTGGAATACTAGAGCATGATAGGAATTGTTGTGGGAGGGTGGGATGACTCAAAACATTTGCAAAACAAAATCAGTTGGGGGTGTGTGTAAATTTTGATAGAAGTGGCAAATCTTCCAAATTGGTGTAGCCCAAACTTTTGTATCACAAAGAAACAATAAGTATACACATAGCTAAAACATCTGCTACAAATTTGACATCGGGTCCAACACTGACCAAAGGCATCCATTAATTAATTAGCTAAAAGGACCTATCAAAACTCTGCATATGTCCTCATCACATAGAAGTTAGTGCGCATAGAAATCTGAACAGAGGTTGGAACAGTTAGGTGGGTTTCTGTTTCTATGCATCACAGAACTAGTTTCTGGTGGTCACACTGAAGAAAAGGATGGGGATCTGTTACTTAGCACAATATTAGGAATTCTCAAAATTCTTGCAGAACAAAGTATGCAAATAAATAAGCATGCAAAAACACTTCTGTATAATTTATCCAGATTTCAGAATTGTGTACGGACAGAATTCCTGGGTACTTGTTATGAATAACTGTTATTTGGAAGGAGTGAAAGGAAGCCACTTGAACATCAAAGTATTGATGTTAAACACATATTTTTATAGTATACTTAGAGAAAGGGAAGGAAATCTGCAATTTTGCCCTACATGTCAGAAAACTATTGTTTCACATGAAATGCCTTTGAAGGCCTACTGAGAATAAGGTTAAATATAGCTACAAGTTGAAATAGGAACACTTCAGCAATTCTCGTGTAAAAATAGTACAACATTGAGAGTTGTTCACTGAAACCTGCTAGTTATGTAATAGTGACAAAGATAGCAAAATCATCCGAGACTTTGATATTACCATGAACTATCTGAAGTCCTGTTAAGTATTATTTCTTGGCATTATTCTTAAGCATTATTTTTGTATATAGAACCTGTACATTCTAGGGCTGGGCTGTGTGTTTCCAGGATGTCTAGAGAAGGAACATCCCAGCAATCAGTGATTGTGGTTGCTTGGCATTGGCTTGAAGATAATCCCACAATGTGAAATAGGAGGGTCAAATTTCCAGACCTGAGGGCTGCCATATTTGTTTGTTTGTTTGTTTGTTTGTTTGTTTATTAAATTTATATCTCGTCCAAACATACGTCTCTGGGCGGCTAACAATTAAAACATATATAAAAATTAAAACAATACATATACATATGTATATACATATGCATATACATATTTGACTTCCACTTTACCTGTAGCACTTGTCTCTATGGCTCCATTCAGATGTAACATGGCAACATGGGTCCAATGGACCTGTAGTTCTGTGCCCCCTCCCCTCAATCTCTCATCCACATTTGGACACTAGGGAGAGCTACCTCTCTTCAGTCACTGAGACTGCAGAGAGGCTGAGGAATTGGCTGTGCAGGCTTCTGTCTTGACAGGAGGACATCCAACACAGCCAATTGGGCTGGAGTGAGGGAGGAGCTTCCTCTCTCAACTCTGGTTCTGTAGGGCCATAACTCTGATGCCAATGTTCTGATGTAACACTGGCAGTGCCCAAACTCCACTCTGAATGGAAATTTCAGATTGGAGTTCAAGGAGGAAAATTTCAAGTCCCTTTCCCCCACAAACTCCATTCCCTCTAATTCGGATGTGTGGGTGAGGAACCAGAGGTGAAGGGACCTAAGGTTTCCTGTTACATCTCAACTCAACCAATGTGTCTTGTAACAGGTGATTCTGACCTATGCTGTCCAGAGTCATATTACAGGTTGGCTAAGTTGGGGTATGGACCCAAGGGCCCACACCCATCTGAGGACTCACCCAGTCAACCCCTGAAGATGGAGAAAAATGTGTACTGTTTGCTATTTCTGTCAACTGCCGTCTGCTAAGCCTCCATTTGGGCCCTGCCTCTCTGGCAAGCTTACTAGATGATGGTGGGCAGCAGCAAAAGTCAACTTCCTCCTCCTTCAGCATGTGGTGTCATTTTCAATTGCCCAGACACCCCACTCCCTGATACAATATCAAACATGGTCCAATGGAGAGTGTTACCCGGCAGCATTGAGCAGTAGTGTGAGCGGGATCTTCCCTCTCTTTCATTACTGCCACTATGGTGGTGGCACTGAAGGACTGCCCATTACCTTCACAGTGCTGAGAATGAAAGGAGGAAACTGGGGACCCCAGGAGCACTGTGTGTCCCCCCTGATCCCCCACTTCCAACTGAGTGCCAGGTCCTGGCAAGGCTAATTGTGTAATGGATATCCTCCTTCTTCTCCAGTACTCCCACTAGAGCAGCATGCTTGCTGATTCCCCATATGGTGCCTGGTACTGGAAATGCTAACTAGCCACCACTGGAAAGAAGAGGCAGTGTACACTATGGGAGCAGGGATTCAGGGCAACCTTGGGAGTGTACAATGCTTACTCGATGCTGGCCCTAATTGTTGCCATGATCCTTTTTGAGGTGGGAGGGGGGTCTGGGGTTGTAGAAAATGTGGGTTTAACCAAGACTCTGGACACCACACTGAGGTAAAATGAAATGCTTTCAACAATTAGACTCCTTTCACAGCAGCATCTGACAGCTAGGTGTGTGCATGACTCAATATCTGCAATTTGATTCGAAGAAGAATTGAATAGCAGACAGCCCCCACCCCCAGTGATTAATCAGAAGCAGCTGGCTTGGCCAGCTGCCGTGACAAATCACCCCAATTCAACACAAATCATTTTGGAAGAATTGGTTGCCATTTTGAGGCCCATTTTGCTGGGGAAACGGGCTTCAAAATGGCAGTTTTTCCAGGGAGAGCTGGTTGGGATCAGTTGGGATCAATGGGTACACCAGCTCTCCAAGGTGGGCTAAGGCACTAAATCCGGAGCAGATGGTTGGTCTACCTGCCAATCCAATCCTCAGATCTGGACTTAGTATGTCAGCCTGCATTGGAGAGTTGGTCTACCTGCTGATCCCAATTGGTAGACCAGCCCTCCCCCAAAATAAGCACCATTTTGTGGTCCATTTTTCCAGCAAAATGGGCCTCAAAATGGTGCCTGAATCAATTTGCCTCAATCTACCCCAAATCTGGACCTTTCCCCCCAGGGTGATTCCATTCAGGATAGAATCATAGCATCACCCTCAATTTGAACTGACTCAATTCATGGGTGAATCATTTTGCACATCCCTACTAATGGTTCTACTGTAGTATATATCCAACTAATGCTACAAAACAGATCCTTGATACACGTGAAAAGCCAGTGCAACTGTTACAAACATTTGGGCTGGTTTGAATGATATGTCATCCTATCAATGGCCCTATCCATCCCCAGCACAGCATCTCTCCAGTGGTTGTTGCTGGTGTCTATCTTATGTTTCTTTTTTAGATTATGAGCCTTTTGGGGACAGGGAGACTTTATTTGTTTGTTTGCTTGCTTGCATCTATGTAAATCACTTGGGGAACTTTTGTTGAAAAGCAGTATATAAATATTGGTTGTATTCATATTCATACTGTATCCTCAAGTCCTGCCACACACCATAAGAATGTATGCATGTTGTGAGCGTGCACATCCTTCCCTCTTTCCCAACATGCTAGGACTTCATTGCCTAATTGCAAGGGGCATGGGGGCATTCATCTGAATCATGCACACATCCTTATTGCATATGATGTGATTAGCAAATGATGCATCTGAATAGGCCTAATTGCTACAGGGACAATTTAAAGTGCATTCCATAGGGCAGTCATTTTTGTATGAAACCACTTAATCTATTGTAAGCCATAATTCACAGCTGACTGAAAAGCCAACTTTGGCAAATTCACCATAATCAAAACCAGTGATATAAATTGGACAAACATTATTTGCATTCAGTAATTGTTCAACGAGACACAAAATCAGCAACAGCTGAAATAGTGACAGCATGAGGCCGTTCTCATGACCAGCATTACCAGGGTAGGAAGTGTTAGCCTGGGTAGGGCTGGTCAAGAGAAGTGCCGGGATCACTCCTGATCCTGGCGCTCCTCTTCTGGGTAGCCCAGCTTTTGTACCCAGGCTAAAAGTTAGCTAGGAGGATGCACACATGCCTCCTATCTCACACCTGGGTTGTGTGGGCACTCAGGTTGCCGGCAGCTCTTTTGGGGCTGCTGGCAGGCATACTTAACATAGATTCAGGGGGAAGGAGCAGCTTGGCAGCTGGGAGATAACCCAATGCACTGCACTGCTTGCATGGTGCATTGTTGGATATCTGGCGGCTGGGCTTCCTTCCACTCACTGCTCTGCCACTCATGTAGGCGCATGGGTGATAGAGCTTCTTTGGGCCCTGGATCATGTGGGGAAAGGTAGGTAGGATCCTGCCTTCCCCCCAGCCCTCCCAAGTCCCTATGGTGATTAATTCTCCAAGATGGGGCGGTCTTTGATGCGTGGGGATGCTTGGCAACCTCTCACGAGAGTGGCGGCACCACTTACGAGAGTTCTTGACTTCGGCTGGTGGCCAAAGCCCCACTGGCCTGAGGCAGCGGCTGGATGGCGGGCAAAGCCGTGCTGGCCTGAGGAGGCGGCCGGTGGGAGGAGGCAGCAGTGGCAGGCCTGGCCCCGCCACTGAGGTGAGCAGGTGGCTGGGCCACCAGGAAGAGGAGGCAGCGGCAGGAGGGGACAGGCCAGCTAGAAAGCCAGCCAGAAACTGCGGGCGGGGAGCGGGGGAGAAGCGGGCCAGGTGGGCATCAGAGACAACCGGAGGAAGAGTCAGGGACAAGGGGCTGAAGTGTGGGGAGAGTCAGGGAGAACTAGGGGCACAGACACTCTACGCCTGGTAAGCTATTTGGATAATATTTTACCCCTGAAGAAGGCTTCAGCCGACACGTGTTGGGCTCAAATAAACCTTTTTGGAGGTGAGAACCAGCACTTTAAATTGGACCCGGAAGCGAACAGGCAACCAGTGCAGTGACCAAAAAAGAGGTGTAATACAATCAAATCTACGGCCACCCATGTTCAGTTGGCCAGATCACAAACTGAACAAGAGCAACTCGGTCTTGCAGGGATTGAGACTGAGTTTCTTTTGGCCCATCTAGGTTCTGACAGCCTCTAAGCACTGAGCCAGCACATGAATAGCATCACCTGTTTAGCCAGGGGTAGAGATATAAAGCTGAGTATCATCAGTATATTATTATTATTATTATTATTATTATTATTATTATTATTATTATTATTATTATTATTATTATTAAAACTTTTATACCGCCCTTCCAAAAGGCTCAGGGCGGTTTACATTAAAACACCATAAAATCAGTTAATAATTAAAATAAAAATTATAAAACATAACAATGATTAACAATTAAAAACATCATAAAACTACAATTAAACAATCAAACAATTTAAAAACAAATTTTTAAAAAGCTGAGAAAGCCTGGCTGAAGAGATGTGTTTTCAGGTGTTTTCTGAAAATTGCCAGAGATGGAGAGGATCGTATCTCAGCAGGTAGTGCATTCCACAATCTCGGGGCAGCAGCCGAAAAGGCCCGTCTCTGTGTAGCCACCAAACGAGTTGGTGGCAACTGGAGACGGACCTCCTCAAGTGACCTCAGCGGCCGGTGGGGCTCATAGCGAAGAAGACGCTCTCTTAGATACCCGGGGCCTAAGCCGTTTAGGGCTTTATAAGTAATAACTAGCACTTTGTATTTTGCCCGGAAACCTACTGGCAGCCAGTGTAACTCCATCAACAAAGGAGTAATTTGGTCTCTCCGAGATGACCCAGAGACCAACCTGGCTGCCACATTCTGGACCAACTGAAGTTTCCGGACTACGTACAAAGGAAGCCCCACGTAGAGCGCATTACAGAAGTCCAGTCTGGAGGTTACCAACAAATGTACCACTGTTTTGAGGTCACTGATCTCGAGAAACGGGCGCAGCTGGCGTATCAGCCGAAGCTGATAGAAGGCACTCCTGGCCACCGCCTCAGCCTGAGAAACCAAGGAGAGACGTTGATCCAGAAGTACTCCCAGACTGCGAACCTGTTCCTTTTGGGGAAGTGTGACCCCGTCTAGAACAGGCAGATCAAAACCGTCTCTAGAGTTCTGACCCCGCACAATAAGTACCTCCGTCTTATCTGGATTCAGCTTCAGTTTATTCTCCCTCATCTAGCCCATTACTGCTTCCAGGCAGGCATTTAGGGAGGATATGCCAACTCCTGAAGAAGTTGACATGGAGAAGTAGATCTGGGTGTCATCAGCATACTGGTAACACCCAGCTCCAAATCCCCTGATGATCTCTCCCAGAGGTTTCATGTAGATGTTAAAAAGCATTGGAAAGAGTATGGAGCCTTGAGGAACACCATACCTAAGCTCAGATTTTGAAGAGCAACAATCTCCAATCGACACCATCTGGAATCTGTCCGAGAGGTAGAAGCGGAACCACTGAAAAACAGTGCCTCCCACCCCCAACCCCCTCAGACGTTCCAGAAGGATACTATGGTCAATAGTATCGAAAGCCGCCGAGAGATCCAAGAGGACCAACAGAGTCACACTTCCTCTGTCCTTTGCCAGTTGGAGATCATCCATCAGGCTGACTAAGGCAGTCTCCACCCCATAGCCCGCCCGAAAACCAGTTTGAAATGGGTCTAGATAATCAGTTTCCTCCAAGACTGCCTGGAGCTGAGAGGCCACCACCCTCTCAATTACCTTGCCCAGCCATGGGAGATTGGAAACTGGCCTATAATTGCTCAACTCTGAGGGATCTAACGCAGGCTTCTTTAGAAGAGGTCTAATAATTGCCTCCTTAAGACAAGGAGGCATCCTGCCCTCCCTCAGAGAAGCATTTATGATTTCTACCATATTCTACCATATTGATGAAAACATACCCCAAAGTGATGGATGACCAGGCCCAACGACTTCTTGTAGATGTTAAAGAGAATCGGAGCAAGGACCAAGCCCTGTGGAACCCCACAAGAAAGGGGTCAGGGCGCATAACGCTCAACCCCAGTTGACACCAACTGAATTTGCCCAGTGAGATAGGGCCGGAACCACTGAAGAACAGTGCCCCCAAGGCCGAGCCCACTTAGGCATTCCAGAAGCAGAGCACTGTCAATGGTATCGAAAGCTGCTGAGTATTGCATATTATATCACCAAACTGAATAGTTAGCAAGTCAGCATAAGCTAGGCATTTGCTATATGCTGAGGTTGTTCACATGACCTTTTTCTGGGCCTGGGAGGGTGGGAAGGGGAAGGCAGGAGAACACCTACCTTCCCCCCAGATGATCCAAGGGCTAGAGCTTAGCTTAAAAAAAAAAAATTAAAGCTGGGGATCCATGTGAGGGTTAGGATAGGGCAACTTCGAATTCCCATTATTTCCTATGGTGGAAATATACAAAACCAGTAAAAACTTTTTTTAAAACCCCAACCATTACAAACCAACCAAGTGCCCCACTGCCTTGAAATTTGGGTAGTAGGTAGCATCTATGGGGACCTACCCACCACTCAAATTTGGTGTCCCTAGGCACAGCAGGGAAATGACATGACTAGCAAGCCAGAGGTTGCTAGTTCGAATGCCCACTGGTATGTTTCCCAGACTATGGAAAACAACTATATCGGGCAGCAGCAATATAGGAAGATGCTGAAAGGCATCATCTCATACTGCACAGGAGATGGCAATGGTAAACCCCTCCTACCAAAGATAACCACAGGGGTCTGTGGTTGCCAGGAGTTGACACCAACGGTGCACATTACCTTACCTAGGACCTTTATAAGTGGTCCAAATTGAACCGAGTCAAATTGTATCAAATCCAAATTGAATCTGGGATGATTTGGGGGGACAAATTTAGACACAAAACAAATAAGGTGATTTGATTTGAGCACAAAACATATTGAAAAAATAAATTCATGCACATCCCTAGGCTTTAAACCAGCTAGAAACTTGATATGTTTTTTCTTGAACTTCTATTGGATCTGTTGGATGAATTTGATATCAAGCAGGGATTTAATTTGCATCCAGATGCAATGAAGATCCCATTTCGTCATAATCCACAATTCCAGTTGCCAGCTGACCTTAGGCAAGAGTTATTTATTTGCATGTATCTCTGAATGCTGCATGAACTTTGTAATAATCGTGTTTCTCTCTTCTATGTAAAATGTGAACCTCTTCCCAAAGGTTGAGCTTCTATGAAGCTTACAGATTACTTGTCCCTTTTGCAAGTCTTGGTTAGTACTAATAGATTCTACTGACTACTCTTTGTATAAGGAATGTCTCACTGTGCACTGCTTCTTTTGTCCATGAACCAGCCGTGTATTTTTGCCATTTTAATTTGTTTATCACATAGAGAACAGACAGCTGGCCATTGGCATGGAATCTACACACTATCCCTGAGATTAGGCATTCCCTAGTATATGTTCCAGATGCCTCCTGGTCAGAATCATGTTTCCTCCAAACAAGGAGACTAGTAGCAGACCAGAGAGTCAGTTTGTTTTTCAAGGTGAATTGATTATTATTATTTATTTATTATTTATTTACACAGTCAGACAGGTGTTATTGACTGGTTTGTTTTATCCAGACATTGAGTCCTTCACAAGGGCCTGGGATGGATGAATTTTTATTGTCAATGTTGTTGCTGTTGTTATAGATATCGTCGCAGAATATAGGCTGTTCCCAGTAAAGCTGCTTTTTGTACTTGGCTGATGGTGATTTCTGTGGCCCCTATGGTGTTGAAGTGCTCTTCAAGGTCTTTTGGAACTGCACCCGGGGCGCCAATTACCACTGGGATTATTTGGGTCTTTTTCTGACACAGCCTTTCAATTTCAATTTGTAGATCTTTGTATTTGGTGATTTTTTCTATTTCTTTTTCTTCTCTTCTGCTATCCCTTGGTATTGCTATGTCAATTATTTTAACTTGTTTTTCTTTCTTCTTAACCACAGTTATATCTGGTGTATTGTGTGGCAGATGTTTGTCTGTTTGTAGTCGGAAGTCCCATAATATTTTTGCATCTTCATTTTCTTCAACTTTTTCAATTTTATGGTCCCACCAATTCTTGGCTACAGGTAGCTTGTATTTTTTGCAGATGTTCCAGTGTATCATCCCTGCTACCTTGTCATGCCTTTGTTTGTAGTCAGTCTGTGCGATCTTTTTACAACAGCTGATTAGGTGGTCCACTGTTTCATCTGCTTCTTTACAAAGGCGGCAGTTGCTGTTTGTGGTGGAATGTTCGACTTTTGCTCTTATTGCATTTGTTCTTAGTGCCTGTTCTTGTGCAGCCAGTATTAAACCCTCAGTTTCTTTCTTCAAGTAACCATTCTTAAGCCAGTGCCAGGTCTTGGTGATGTCTGATTTTACACTTATATTGTGCAAATATTGACCATGCAGGGGCTTCTTTTTCCATTTTTCTGCTCGGTTCTTGACTTGTTCTTTCTTGTAGGCCTGCTTTGTTTCATTGGTATTGAATAGTTTCTCATTATTGACCATTTGAAGTGCATCTTCTTCACTGTCCTTGATATATTCTTCAAGGCCTCTTTTCTCCCCCTCTACTGTTTGATGGACTTGCAGCATTCCTCTTCCACCTGAGCTGCGAGGGAGGTATAGCCTATCTACATCACTGCAGGGGTGCAGAGCATGATTGATGGTCATTATTTTCCTGGTCTTACGATCCAGCGTCTCTAGCTATGCCTGGGTCCAGTCTATTATTCCTGCAGTGTATCTGATAACAGGTATAGCCCAGGTGTTTAGGACTTGTATGGTGTTCCCACCATTGAGTTTGGACTTGAGGATTTTTCTAACTCTCCTGATGTATTCACTGCCAATTTTTCTTTTAACTTCAGTGTGTGCAATGTTATCAGCCTGGAGAATGCCCAAGTATTTGTAATGTTCTTTCTCTTCCAGGTTCTTGATCTTGCTTCCATTGGGTAGTTCTATTCCTTCTGTTTTTGTTATTTTTCCTCTGTTCATTGTTAATGCAGCACACTTGTCTAGTCCAAACTCCATTGCTATATCGCTACTGAATATACGGACAGTGTTTAGCAGTGATTCGATTTCTGACTGGGACTTTCCATACAACTTCAGATCATCCATGTACAGCAGATGGTTTATTTTACTTGATGTTTTAGATCTTTGGTATCCGAGGCTTGTTTTGTTTAGTATTTGTGAAAGTGGGGTCATGGCAATTACAAACAACAGAGCGGATAGTGAGTCCCCTTGGAAAATGCCTCTTCTAATGCTAACCTGTCCAAGTGTCTCGCCATTGATTGTTAACTGTGTACTCCACATGCTCATTGCTTTTTTTTATAAATATCTGAATGTTTTTGCTGACACCAGTTGTTCTAAACATTTTAGTATCCATGTGTGAGGCAATGAATCGAAGGCTTTCTTGTAGTCAATCCATGCAACACTTAGATTTGTTTTTCTTCTCTTGCAGTTTTCTAAAATCATTTTGTCAATCAGCAGCTGGTCTTTTGTGCCTCTGGTGTTCAGGCAATTTCCTTTCTGTTCAACTGGAAGCTGTTTGTTAGTTAATAAGTGTTGCGTCACTTCATCTGCTATTATTCCAGTTAATAATTTGAACATGGTTGGCAGGCAGGTTATCGGTCTATAATTACTTGGAACTGCACCTTTTGCTGGGTCTTTCATGATGAGATGAGTTTTCCCAGTTGTTAGCCATTGTTCAATATCACCTCCTTGCAAAATGTGATTGAACTGTTTTGATAGTTGTTTATGAAGGCTTGTTAGGTGTTTAAGCCAAAAGCCATGCAGTTCATCGTCGACTGGCGCAGTCCAATTTTTAATTGTCTTTACTCTTTCACTTATTAATTCTGGTGTTATTATTAGATCTTGCATTTGTTGGTTACATTTTTCGACCTCTTTCATCCAGCCTGCTTTTTTATTATAATCTATTGGATTGTCCCATAATTTCCCCCAGAATTGCACTGTTTCTTCTTTATTTGGTCTTTCTAGGTTTCTTGCAGTTTCTCCTTCTATGCTTTGGTAGAAACTCCCCTGATTCAACTGGAATTGGAGATTCTGCCTGTGTTGTGTAATTCTGGCTTCATACCTGCTAATCTTCTTTGACACTGCTGTTATTTGCTGCTTTATTATTTTCAGGACTTCTCTAATTTTCCTTGAATCTAGGTGGTATTTTTGGATCAGATACTGTTTGGTGTTTTCATTCTTCAGCTTCTTGTCTTTCATATCTTTAAATTTACTAGCATCTCATCTAAGCCTGGAGATTTTATTTTCTAATCTAATCTTCCATTTAGGTGATGTACTGCTTTCTTTTTTTACAGGTCCACTGATCTTATATCTGAGCTCTTGCGTTGTTATTGTTGCTGCACTGTACATTAGTTGGTTTGTTTCTTGCAAATTATTGGTTGTTATATCTGCAAGTGCATCATTGACATCTTTTAATGCCTGAGCCAGTTGTTTTTTGGCAACTGTTTTTAGAGCTGGAAGTCGAACCCTGGTGGTTGTTTGGTTCATGTGCTCAGTTATTTTTTGCTTTAGTTCTTGTTGCTTTTCTGTTAAACGGCATTTGGATTTTTGTGGTGAAGGCAAAGGGGGGGTTGCCTGGTTTTGATTTTGAAACAGTTCAGTAACTGTGGCATCCTTGATTTCCAACACCTCCTCCACCTGCGCCTGAGCAACTTCTTCAATTGGTGGTAATTCTTCTTCCATATCTTGAGCCTGTGTTGCTCTTTGCAGTTCTTCCAGCTCAACTCCTGTGAATACTTTATTTCTTATTATGTATCTTCTCTTGTCTGCTAGCCTTTTTTTGTTATTTCTGTATCTGGATGCTTCTCTTTCCAAATTTGGTACATTCTTTTTAAATAACCTCTTCTAGTTGGACTAGACTTGTAACAGCAGATCATTATTTCCTTGTTGGCATTTTTCGTACATTTTTTTCGGTTAAGTGACGTTTCTTCCAGTAACTTTGCAGTCTCCAGCCCTGGTTGCTCAACTGAAGATCCTGAGTCCTGTTGCCCACTTGCCACCAGATGTCCAGGGACTATAGCACCTGGTGCGTTCCTTGTTGACCCAGGTGATGACCGATCTGGTATAGATTTATTAAAGTTACGTCTCACCATATTGTTGATGGGAGAGGCACTCTTTGTCTGGCTCCTCTGGTGAGACCTGCCCAGTATGGTTGGACCTCTGGCATAGCTATCAACTTCCTCAGAGCACACAAGCCCCACAACCATGCCAAGGTAGTGCCTCACTGGCGGATTTATTATTTCTTGTTTACACAGTCAGACAGGTGTTATTGACTGGTTTGTTTTATCCAGACATCGAGTCCTTCCCAAGGACCTGGGATGCCTGAATTTGATTGTGAATTGTTATAGATATCGTCGCAGAATATAGGCTGTTCCCAGTAAAGCTGCTTTTTGTAATTGGCTGATGGTGATTTCTGTGGCCCCTATGGTGTTGAGGTGCTCTTCAAGGTCTTTTGGAACTGCACCCAGGGCACCAATTACCACTGGGATTATTTTGGTCTTTTTCTGACACAGCCTTTCAATTTCAATTTGTAGATCTTTGTATTTGGTGATTTTTTCTATTTCTTTTTCTTCTATTCTGCTATCCCCTGGTATTGCTATGTCAATTATTTTAACTTGTTTTTCTTTCTTCTTAACCACAGTTATATCTGGTGTATTGTGTAGCAGATGTTTGTCTGTTTGTAGTCGGAAGTCCCATAATATTTTTGCATCTTCATTTTCTTCAACTTTTTCAATTTTATGGTCCAACCAATTCTTGGCTACAGGTAGCTTGTATTTTTTGCAGATGTCCCAGTGTATCATCCCTGCTACCTTGTCATGCCTTTGTTTGTAGTCAGTCTGTGCGATCTTTTTACAACAGCAGATTAGGTGGTCCACTGTTTCATCTGCTTCTTTACAAAGGCGGCACTTGCTGTTTGTTGTGGATTTTTCAACTTTTGCTTTTATTGCATTTGTTCTTAGTGCCTGTTCCTGCACAGCCAGTTTTAAGGTCTTGGTGGTGGTGGTGGTGGTGGTGGTTGTTGTTATTATTATTATTATTATTATTATTATTATTATTAATATACTGCCTGACTCCAAGCTCTAAGTGGCTCACAGAGGAATACAATAAAAACAACAAATGAAAACAAATGTCTATAGGGAGCGCATTCCACAAAACTGGAGCGATTACAGAGACGGCCCGCTCTTGAGTCACTGCCAGATGAGCTGGCAGCATCTGGAGAGTGATTTTTCTCGATGACCTTAATATGAGGTGGGGGATCATGCAGAAGAAGGTGCTCTCCCAGTTAACCTGGTCCTAAGCCATTTAGGGCTTTAAAGGTAATTACCAGCACTTTGTATTTTGCCTGGAAACCTATTGGCAACCAATGCAGTTGTTTTAATACAGGCATAATATGGTTTCGCCAAGAAACTCGGGAGACCAATCTAGCTGCTGCATTTTGAACCAATTGAAATTTCTGTACAAAGGCAGCTCCATGTAGAGTGCATTGCAGTAGTCAAGGCTAGAGGACTGAGATCATTATCTTCAAGGAATGGACTCAGCTGTCATATGAACCAAAGTTGATAGAAAGTGTTCGTGGCCATAGCCTCAACCTGAGAAAACAGAGTGAAGCCTGGGTCCAGAAGCACCCTCAAGTTATGTACCTGTTCCTTTGTAGGGAGTGCAACCCCAACCAGAACAGGAAGACCCATCATGTCCCTCAACGTTCAACCCCTTACCACGAGTACCTTCATCTTGTTTGGATTCAGTTTCAAATTATTATCTCTCATCCAGTCCATTACTGCCTGTAGCCATGCATTTGGGGGGGGGGGTTTATGCCATTTCCCGATGATGGTGTCATGGAGAAACAGATTTGAGTGTCATCAGCATATTGATAACACCCTGCTCCAAATCTCCTGATGACCTCATCCAGAGGTTTCATGTATATGTTAAAAAGCATCAGAAATAGAATGTCCCTGAGGGACACCATACAATAACTTTTGTTTCAGAGAGCAACTACCTTCTAGTCAGGGGCGTAGCAAGGTTGGAGTGGGCCCAGAGACAAGATTTTAAAATGCCCCCCCCCACAAAGTCCAGGGCCTCCGCACACCCCAGGCCCCCAAGGATTTAAGTCTGATATTCCAAAATAAGTATGCTGCCTGCAAATACATTTCACTGAATACACACACGCACACGTCACAATATATAGTGATATACATTGAGTACTATACATTTGTATTACTTTTAATGCCTAGAACACACTAGAAAGATGAATTATTAAAATGGGCCCCTCGCTGCAGATTAGCAAAGGAGACTTTCAACCATGCAGGGTGAGCCTATGTTTGTTTTCCCAGAATTCTGAACAAATTCAGTCAAGTTTGATTGCAGGAGGTTTTTCACAGGAGGCTTTTAAAGCCCTTTAAGACACATCTCCTCTGGAATGGAGGTGCTGCATTCACATGTTGGCCAGATTTACCCTGAAGTCCCTGCAAGTTATTGGGGAGCAGTTCACACACAAGAAAAATAAAATAAAATAAAAGCACCATACATGCTTCACAGTTCTCACTCAGACCTTCTGGGTTGCAAAACAACTTGAACATAAGTGCATTTATAAATGAATGAATGAATAAATAAAATTAATAAAATATTGTTCCAGAAGTTTTTGCAATTTTCTGCCATGAAACAAGCCACTTATAGGACTTTTTAGATAGTTTTTTTTAAGTCAGCAAATTTTCCAAGCTGTTTCAAAATAAATATTCAGAGACTTCTTGGTCCCTCCCCCCCCCATATCCAAGCCCTATGGCAAGCAGATCCCTATATATGGGGGGGCGGGGTGGGGCGGGAAAGGTAACCACAAAAAGGAGTTCACACTCTACCTGGCAAATGCTGGTCGGGGTTAAGCAGGGCAGCAGGGGGTCTTCTGCTGCAGAGAACACTCTGGCTGCGTCCTCCTTCCTGGCTGGCTTGGGCCCTACTCGAGTTCAGGCTTCACTGCGGCCTACACGAGGCCTCCGTGGAAGCCCCGCCCACCCGCCGATCAGCTGAGAAGCGGGAGAAAAGGAGCTCTTTGCAGGTTGCCTGCTGCTTCGATTGCGGGCCAGCAGAACAAGCAGGAGAGACGGCGAAGAGGGCAAGTGGCTGAGAGGCTATGGGGCTGGGCAGGGGGCAATGGGGAGTCACATGAGGTGCCCCTGGGGTGCCCCTCCAGGCAGTGGGGCCCCCAGACAACTGTCTCCCCTTGCCCTATCATTGTTACGCGCCTGCTTCTAGTGACACCATCTGGAGTCTACCATAGAGATAGGATCGGAACTACTGCAAAGCAATTCCACCTATTCCCAAATCCTTCAAACAATCCAGAAGAGTATCATAGTATTGAAAGCTGCAGAAAGGTTTTTTTTTTAAAAAAATCAACAGTGTCACACTCCCTCTGTCCATTCCTTGGTAGAGATCATCCATCAGGCCGACGAAGGCTGTCTCTCTCCATACCATAGCCTGCTTTAAAGCCAGTTTGAAATGGATCTAGAAAATTAGTATCTTCCCAAACTACCTGGAGTTGATCAGCCGCCACCCTTTCAAATACCTTGTCCACCCAAGGGAGATTGGAGACTGGCCCATAATTATCCATCACCAAGGGCTCTAGGGCAGGCTTCTTAAGTAAAGGTCTCACAATTGCTTCCTTCAAACAAGCAGGCATACTGCCCTCCCTCAGTGAGGCATTTATGATGTCAACTAGTCCATCTCCAGCAGCCTCCCTGCTAGATGTTATAAGCCATGTTGGCATGAATCCTAAGGACAAGTGGTAGGCCGAACACCTGCAAGGAGCTTGTCCACATCCTCAGGAGTCACAGATTGAAACAGATGCATTCTAAATAAACCAGAGGAGTTACTAGACACCTCTGCAACTGACCCAACCATAACCATGGAGTCCAAGTCAGTTTGAATGCAGGAGATCTTATCTGCAAAAAAGTTATTAAAAGCATCAGAAGAAGATGATGAAAAATCCAAATCTAATTTCAGAGAGGAGAACCTGTGTCAAACCCCTCACAACTCTGAACAACTCTGCTGGACACGAACTTCCAGACTCAATATGTGCAGAATAGAATTGTTTCTTCACTGCACATATTGCCACAGAATAAGCCTTCAAATGGGCTTAATGTTGTGCATTATTGGATTCAAATTGAGTTGTCCTCCACTTATGCTCTAGCCTTCTCCCTTGCCGCTTCAGCTCTGGTAGCTGTTCAGTGTATCAGTATGAACAGGTTTGACATTGAACTTATTCAGTCTGATGGTCCGATATCAAACTGAACCCCGCCCCCCATTCAGTTCGGTATCGGACCAAAACACACACACCTGGCCATTCATGGGGCAGGGGGGAGAGGTGGTGGTGGTTCACAATCTTAAAAAAATAATTATTATAGAACATATTTTTACTCACTCCCCTCTGGGTGGCTTCTCTGAGACCATGGTGTGTGTGTGTGTGTGTGTGTGTGTCCGGAGGCCTCCATTGTGTGGCAAATCGCCCTCCAAACTTGCTGCTGTGATGGAGGTGAGGCCCGGAATGGGCCCAAGATCGCCTGAACAGGGTGATTTGCTGCATAATGGAGGCCAGCAGGATAGGGGGAACCTCCAGAGGACCCCCACATGGCCTTGGAGAAGCCCCCCCAGAAGGGGTGAATACAAAAAAATTAAATTAAAAATACCCCCTAAACTGAAAGGGGGTGCAGAACCGAGGTGGTGCAGAACCAAACTGGCCTGGTCCAATTTGGGTCCAGTTTGGACTCAAACCGAACCAGACCAGATGGTTTTGGATATCCCTATCCAACATCAATTCCATGACCAGCTCTGTCAGCTGAGTTAGGGACTTCATTGGACAACAGGATGCTTGGTACACCAATAGAATTCCCAATCTATCCCGAGTCCCCAGGCCAAGATACACACACTCAATATGGACTCCAGTTGTCTCACAGGAATTCTGGTAAGGATTATCTTATTTTGATGGATCACTCCCTAACCTGCTCCACCACAGAGTACCCAGCAGGTACTCATACTGGGCCATTGGCTTCCCCCAAGCAGGTCTCAGTTATACAAGCCAAGTCGGCTCCCTCATCCATGATCAAATCATGGATTGTATTGGTCTTAATTTGGACAAACCTGGCATTTCTAAGAAGCAAGGTAAGGTTCTGTGAGTGGCTGGAACTACTCTCCAAGGCCTGAGAGTTTGACAGGCCAGCCAGAAGGGGAAACAGCTATTAAATTTCTGATCTCCCTTCCCCTGTAATGGCCTGCTGACCTGCAACGCCAGATCTTTTCTCCACCACTCCTGTAATAGCTGCTCCTGAACCCCCAAAGGCACTCTCTAAACCCACAGTTGTACCACAGCAGAGCTCTGACATATAACTGTAAATAGCCAGGCACTAACAAAGAGCAAAAGGAGTCCCTTCGTAATCATAAAAAGGACCTCCAAGAAACAAACATAACCCATTCTCCACCCTCCATCCAAAACTGAAGCCGGTTGCCAAAGAGGGCTACATCGGATGTCTGTTTTCTGCCTCCTTATCAGCAGGAGAGCCAGCCATGCCTCTCACTCATGACCTCCCTCTAGCAGGTGTTACATATCAGAGGACAGCCAAAGATAGGTAGCCAGAGCAGAGAGAAAACTATAGCAGAGTCCTCTCACAATTAAAGATGTAAAAAGGCCAAATGGCAAAGTGCCCAGCTTCCCCTCTTCCTTGACTCTATGGTATTCTCCTCCTTCACTCTTCACTCTCCTCCTTCACTCTCCATGTTGGACTATGCGAGAATGAGCCTTACAGGTGAAACTCGGAAAATTAGAATATCGTGCAAAAGTCCATTAATTTCAGTAATGCAATATCGGACCTCTGAAAAGTATAAGCATGCATATGTATTCAGTACTTGGTTTGGGCCCCTTTTGCAGCAATTACTGCCTCAATGCGGCATGGCATGGATGCTATCAGCCTGTGGCCCTGATGAGGTATTATGGAAGACCAGGATGCTTCATTAGCGGCCTTCAGCTCTTCTGCATTGTTTGGTCTCATGTCTCTCCTCCTTCTCTCGGCAATGCCCCATAGATTCTCTATGGGGTCAGGTCAGGCGAGTTTGCCGGCCAATCAAGCACAGTACACTGTATACTTTTCAGAGGTCCGATATTGTTCTATTCTACAATCCTTGTCTTATTGGTTCCATGTAATATTCTAATTTTCTGGGATTGTGGATTTGGGGTTTTCATGAGCTGTACGCCATGATCATCACAATTATAACAAATAAAGGCTTGACTTATCTTGCTTTGCATGTAATGCGTCTGTCTCATATATCAGTTTCACCTTTTAATTTGCATTACTGAAATTAATGGACTTTTGCACAATATTCTAATTTTCCGAGTTTCACCTGTATATTCTACAGCAGGGGTGGGCAGAATTTTGACCATGCATGGGCCACTGGTGGCTCACTGCCCATTTTCTGGTGCAAGACAGATGCTAGTTATTGGGATTCTTGCAAAGAATATTGGGGTAGATGTGCCATTGTCTAATTCTGCCAGCAAATCACTTCTGTTCTTCTAAACAAGAGTTTATATGCAAGATCACTTAATGCAGAATAGTTGTGCCTTAGCCACTAAGAAATCCCAAGAAAACACCCTATGTTTGTAAATTGAAAACTTTCATGGACTGGGGGGATTAAATAATAATTGACAATGCAAAACTAAAACCACTCCTTTTCTATATATGAACATGAGAGGAGAGCTGGTCTTGTGGTAGCAAGCATGACTTGTCCCCTTAGCTAAGCAGGGTCCATCCTGATTAGCAATAGCAATAGCAATAGCACTTACATTTATATACCACTCTATAGCTGGAAGCTCTCTAAGCGGTTTACAATGATTTAGCATATTGCTCCCCAACATTCTGGGTACTCATTTTACCAACCTCGGAAGGATGGAAGGTTGAGTCAACCTTGAGCCCCTGGTCAGGATCGAACTTGTAACCATCTGGTTACAGGGCGGCAGTTTTACCACTGCGCCATCAGGGGCTCATTACATATGAAAGGGAGACTAGAAGTGTGAGCACTGTAAGATATTCCCCTCAGGGGATGGAGCCGTTCTGGGAAGAGCAGAAGCTTTCAAGTTCCCTCCCTGGCTTCTCCAAGACAGGGCTGAGAGAGATTCCTGCCTGCAGCCTTGGAGAAGCTGCATAGGCGTAACTATAGGGGGGGGCAGGGGGGCACATGCCCCAGGCGTCACTTGGCAGGGGGCGCCAAAATGTGCCCCCGCCAATTTGCCGGGAAAAAAATATTTTTTTATTTTTTAAAAATTATTATTATTTGCAGATCAGTCCCCCTCCCCCAGTCCCGCCCCCCCACCTTGGCATTGCTCATCCAGCACTGGGCGCCGTGGCATCTTTGTAGTCCAAGTCTCTGACTCTCACTCCCCGGCGCGCCCCGCCACCAGTTGCTCATGCGTCGAGAGGAGGACACGCACCAGAGCAAACTTCCTGAACAACTCCCTCTTCTGAACAACTTCCTGAACGCCCGAACCAGTTCCCCTTTTTGCTCATTCAAGTCCTTCCTCCCCTATAATCTAACCACGTTTTAACTGAAAAGGTTCAGGGAGGGGGAGATGGGGGGATGTGGAACCTTGGGTTCCACATCCCCCCATCTCTCCCTTCCTGGACTTTTTCGCTATGTAATGCAAGCTAATTTAATTATATGTCATCATCAAAATGGATTAGCTGTTTCAGCCCATCAGGAAAGTCTAAACCTCCACCGATTTAATTAACCAGACTGAAAATCAGATGAACAGAGAATGTTTTAATGAAAGGTGGTATATAAATTTAACAATAAGTAAAACTATCATTAGGAGCAATTAGCGATTACTTAAACATTGGTGCTGCCAAGCAATTTGTAAATAAAAATTGAAGCCCTTTGAAAATAAGCTGGAATTAATTGTAGATTGGGCAGGGGGTGAAAGTATATACTTCTAAACATTTATTGTTAAATTTATATACCACCTTTCATTAAAAACAACCCCAAAGTGGTTTGGTTTTAGTCATGGATTTTAATTTTAATTGCTCTTTTTGTCAATGTGATGAAGATTAGTTAAATCTGAGTGGTCTTAGGCAACCAATGTTGCATCTGAAATGCCATTTCATTTTTTTATTGTCATAAATACTCTCCAACCAATTTAAATAGCAAAGGTGTATATTATCGCTTTATTCAATTGCAGGGAATCTCAAAAAAGCAGGATTTGCAACTAAGGCAGTGCATATCTTCTCTAAAATGGCCCTTTTATAGTTTTTCTAACTCTGAAATCATAACATAAAACAAAGCATAAATGCATAAATGCTTCCCCCTCCATTTGAAACCTTTTCTGGTGTAAATAGTGCGTGGTTTTGGAAAAGGGGAGTCTTTCTTTAACAGCGGGAGAATAAGGAGTCTTTAGCACTATCACCCTAGTCCCTCGAATTACTTTGGAGTCCTTGGTTTTTGTTTTGTTAAAATACCGTCACTCACAAGGGAAAGTCAGGAACAGAACCAGGGCGTGAGGGAGGGGCATCATAATCATAATAATCATCACTGCATCATAATTCTGATGTTTGAGATACAAGCCAACTTCACAGGGTTGTTGTGAGGAAAAACCTAAGTATGTAGTGCATTTTGAAATTTTTGGTAATTTTTGTAATTTTTCAAATTTTTAAAATAAAAGTTTTCTGAAACATGTGTGTCAGTCAGATGTATGTTGGGGGGGGGGGGCGGCGGGGGGCGCAATTTCAGTGCTTGCCCCGGGCGCCGTTTTCCCTAGTTACGCCTCTGAGAAGCTGCTACCAGTCTGTAAAGACAATACTGAGCTAGATAGACCAATGGTCTGACTCAGTATATGGCAGCTTCCTCTATTCCTATTGCATTGATTTGTATCAAACACAAGCAAAGAAACAGTAATGGGTGAATTCTGCTTGGCTCAATTTGAAATCAGCTCTATATTTATTTTTATTTATTTTACATTTTCTATCCCGCTCTTCCTCCAAGGAGCCCAGAGCGGTGTACTACATAACTGAGTTTCTCCTCACAACAACCCTGTAAAGTAGGTTATAATTTCAATAAGCTCATCTATTTTCCAAAGGCTATCCTCCAGCTAAGAATATTGGCACATGTGCACTGATGGTGCTGTGCATATACACTATACATATTGACCCCTAGGAATGATAGTTTCCAGTAATAGCCACTGCTTGGAAATTAGACCACTTCTCTCTCAAGAAGAAGTACATCCATGAACAAGATGGGATGTTAGGTCCGGATGGGGACAGCAACCACAATTTGTGAAAACAATGAGAAGCCACCCAGATAGAAAAAATACTACACAAACGGCTATTTGGTCTGGTCACATCGTTCACAGCAATTAAGTAGAGTTTCATCAAAAGTAATGGCTTAACATTAAAGAACTTCTGCACATACGCCTACAAAGCATCTGGCTTTGTAGCTCATAAAGTTTTACAGTGATCAACAAAGTTTCAATGAGCATTTCATCAAAAGGAAGGATCTCACATTAAAGAACTTTTCTGCATGTGCTGGCAAAGCAGCCTGGTCGACTGCACATGTGCCAAATCTGATATATTCTGAACCAGAGGAGACTTGGGGTGGGAGGGTAGAATGATTCATAATACATCCAAGCATTACAAACTACACAAATTCATTTCCCAACTAGGTAATTATAAATACTTTGGTGACATTGCTGGTGCTGCAAGTTCAGTTAATCTTGGGTACATTGTTGCACTTTTCCTTAGGTAGAGAGCTCAGATGTTACCTTAGCATGGGCAAATGTGGCCCTTTATGAGGCTTTAGCACCAGCTATAAAAAAGTAAAAGTAAGCCCATTTCCCTAAAGCAGGGGTACTCACATGTTATACAACAACTCCCATCATCCTCTTCTACATTGGCCATCAACAACATCTGGAGACCCAAGTTTGAGAACCCCAGCACTAAAGGTATCTTATGCTGTAGATGAACTTTGCTTACATTATGCCATTTTGCCTTGTGGGTCGAAAGTCTGTGCCAGCCCTACCTACATCCCCATCTGCAACCTGGATGCCTGAGGAATTAGCATGGAGTTGCTTCAACCCTTTGTGGCTAATGCCTGGGGGAAGAGAGAATCCCATGAAGTCTTTAAAACACTTTAGGATAAAAATTGCACCAAGAACTGCACTACAGGATTTCATTAGCAAATGTGATTGTATTTCTTATGATTTGCACAAGCGTGGTAGATGCAGCGGGGAAATGCTTGACTAACAAGCAGAAGGTTGCTGGTTTGAATCCCCGCTGGTACTATATCGGGCATCAGCGATATAGGAAGATGCTGAAAGGCATCATCTCATACGGTGTGGGAGAAGGCAATGGTAAACCCCTCCTGTATTCTACCAAAGAAAACCCCAGGGCTCTGTGGGTGCCAGGAGTCAAAATCAACTTGACGGCACACTTTACTTTTACCTTACTAACTGTGAACTGTCACCCATTTGGGTATGTCCTGTTCTGGACATGAGTACTGGGTTGTTGCAACAACCCAGGACTTGTTTTTATATTCATTTATTTTTAGGGCTTACCTTTTTGATCTCTTTTGTCTTCTGTGCATCACCTTCCCAGCTCACATCATGCATCGATGTAGCAAGGTTTTGACAATTACAAAATCATGCCACAAATAATCCAGGTAGTCTGTATGACGCCATGGTACTTTCCCCCCTTCCTATTGCTTATTATATTGGATTGCAATATCTCATGGAAAACACTGGAATATTAGTATTCTAAGTTGTTTTCTAAATGCTCTGTAATGTCCTCCCCACTATGAGCCATGCCAGTAGCTTAAGGAGTTTTCCCCGCTCCCCTGACTTTGCCATGTATGACACCTGAGGGTAACCTCTCAGGGCTAGCTGATCATGATGTTCTTGCTCTGTCTGTTTCAACTGATATGATTACCATGCTTCGTGGATTATTTGCTGTTTCCTTTCAAGTCCTGATAAATGGCTGTAGGTTGTCACAGGGTTTCATTTGCATCACCTTGATGTTTCCACATTGACTCTCAGACCAATGCATCCAGGCTCTAAATCAATGATGACTTTCCCCGCCTCTGGCAGTTTTTATTGCTGCTGTCATGAAAGATGATAAGCAAGCCATATTCTTCGAACTCATTTTCTTCTCAACCATTCAATACTGCACTTCACACTTGCATAAGACTCTATCATGGTACATTTCCTGCTTCTCAGAACAGGACCATGCAGTTTTATTCTACCAAGGTCAATTTGATAATGCATGCCTTAAGTACAAGATTACTACAGCTGGTTCCTGAGTGTCTAGCAAAACAAGATAAATAAGTTAGATTTCCTGACATTTGCTCACAATGCAGCAGTCCACATAACCATCCTAGGGTACCAGGAAACCCTCTCATCTGTCAAGTCAGAGTCATGCTTTAGAAGCCTAGCTAACCTTCCTTGGGCCTTAATTAGCCTTTTCTCTTCTGGCTGTCAGCAGATCTGATATAAGTGACTTGGGTCAGGCCAGCCTCACCTTCTACCACTCCCAGCTGGTCTGTTATCTGGCTGCCTCTCCATTGTGACTCTTTTGACCAGTTGCCTAATCTACATGATCTTTCAATTCCTGCCTCCATCTACCGTCTGCCCTTCCGTGTACTCTTGCTCTGCTTTCTAGGCTGCCTCCCTGATGATTACTGATCTCTGTTTCACTTGCTGAGCACAGTGATGCTTTTTAGAACTGACAAATGGAAGGCAGTGAGAAACCATTACTTCTGTTCATTCCCAGCTTTGTGCCTTTATTATCTATCTATCTATCTATTTATTTATTGCATTTCTAGACTCCTCCATCCAAAGGTTCTGGGTGGTGCACAACAAATTTTAAAAATTGTTGTGTACAAATTTGTTGTGTAACATTTAAAACAAACACCATTTAAAAACACACTGCTCAAAACAATATAAAACAATTTTAAAACCATTCAGAATCATTTAAAAACCAATTAAAGTACTTTAAAACAATTTTAAAACCTTGGAAGGCCAGGCCAAACAAGTATGTATTTAGGGCTCTCTTAAAGGCCAACAATAAGCCTAGATTACGGATATCTGCTGGCAGTGCATTCCATAGGCCAGGAGCAGCTACAGAGAAGGCCCGGTTCCTAGTCGCCACCAGATGTACCAGTGGTAATTGGAGACAGACCTCTCCAGATGACCTCAATATGTGATGGGGATCATACAGAAGAAGGTGCTCTCTAAGGTAGCCCAGAACCAAACCATTCAGGGCTTTAAAGCTAATAACCAGCACTTTGTATTTTGCCTGGAAACATATCGGCAGTTACCCCAGAGACCACTCTGGCTGCCACATTTTGAACTAACTGATGTTTCCGAACTACATACAAAGGCAGCCCCACACAGAGCACATTGCAATAGTCGACCCTAGAGGTTACCAGCTGATACACCACTGTTTTGAGACCATTCTCTTCAAGGAATGGATGCAGCTGTCAAATCAGCTGAAGTTGATAGAAAGTGCTCCTGGTCATAGCCTCCACCTGAGATACCAGGGTGAGGCCTGGATCCAAGAGCACTCCCAAGCTGTGTGCCTGTTCCTTCTGGGGGAGCGTAACCCCATCCAGCACAGGAAGATCTAACTCATCCCTCAAATTCCGATTCCCCACAATGAGCACCTCTCTCTTGCCTGCATTCAGCTTCAATTTGTTATCCCTCATTCAACCCATTACTGCCTGTAGGCAGGCATTAAGGGAGTGAATGCCATTTCATGATGATGATGATGAGGAGGAGGAGGAGGAGGAGGAGGAGAAGAAATAGATTTGGGTGTCATCAACACACTGATAGCACCCTGCACCAAATCTCCTGATGACCTCACCCAGCGGTTTCATGTAGATGTTAAAAAGCATTGATGACGGAATGGAGCCCTGAAGGACTCCATATAATAGCTCTCATCTCGAAGAGCAACCATCACCAAGCTCCACCATTTGGAATCTGCCTGAGTGATAGGAGTGGAACCACTGCAAAATCTTGTAGGTGGTCTCCTGTCACGCACACTTCTAATGTTTGGGTTCTCTGGCACAGGAGCTGTTAGTGATGTTTTTTCTGGTACCGAGGATTGTCCATCACTTTCATCAGCCTCATCTGTGAGGTCAAAACTGGAGGCAAGATCTTGAGATCAGACTTCCTTATTTATTTGGGATTGCTTTAATGAAAGGCGGTATATAAATTTAACAATAAATACAATAAATAAATAAATAAATAAATAAATAAATAATTTCTCAAATGCATCATGGAAATCAAAATTTTCCATTTCTTTCCAGCATCCAATATGACAAAGCTCCTCAGATTTCAATTATTTGTTTTGGTCCAGAATAGTGGGAATATCCCTTTCTCGCTTTATAAGGCAGCCATACTCAAAGGCCCCGACCTGAAATGTTTGAAGTTTTGCACTCCATTTCTGATCCACATACAATCATATCAGCACATGGATGCTCCATCATCTGTAATACAGGTTCTGTGCTATTTGGGTCTAACTATCCATAGATCTTCCTGATGTTTCCAGTCCAATATTGAGCCTCATTTTTTGTGTCACATACACTTTCCCTTCTGCAGTATGTCCTTTGTACTCCAGGACAGCAATGAAGTATCCATTTATGGCAATAGGGGAACCTCCATATCCCATGGGTGGATCTCTGAAGGCTGAAAGTGCAGATCTGATGTCGTAAGGAGTTCTTTGTGAAGTAGATGGGAAATGATAATTTGCGGAGAAGCAGAATCAGCCAGCATCCACACTTCATGGCCATTAAGTTTAACTTGACAATGTGGAGAAGCAGGCTCTGTCATACTTAAAATGCTGTTAGGAAGCAGTTCATCTGTCTCCTCCTTATCATATTCTGAATCCATGATTGAGTGGACAGCAGACTTGCAAACCTTAGCAAAGTCCCCCCCCCCATTTTTGCACCTGTTGTAAGTGACTTCCTGTGCAGGACAGTGCGCAAAACTAGCTTTATGGGCAGAGTCTCCATATCAGTAGCACTGGAAGCTCCTCCTTCCTTGTGCTGCCACTTTCTGGGGCAGTGCCATATGAGAAGACTGGGCTTGGAATGATTCGGTTGGCAGGTTTGGCTTTTTTAAAGCCAAACTTTGGCTTACGGCCCATTTGACCCACGAGTATACCCCTTAGGTTTTGGCAACCTAGAACATCCAGGATTTCAGGAGGTTGGTTTTGGGGTACCAAAGAGAGTGATTTGTAGGGATGTGCACGAATCAAGAGTTGAGCGCAGATTCTAAGCTGAACTGGTTTGTGGGGCCTCGAAACTGATTTGCTGGGAGGGAGGCAGTGAGCAGCACCTTTAAAATGAGGACCGCAGGTCAGTGGGAATCTAACAGGGATTCCCAGATGTTGTTGACTACAATTCCCAGAATCCCCAGCTGCAATGGCTTTTGCTTGGGGATTCTGGGAGTTGTAGTCAACGACATCCGGGAATCCATTAGAGGCAACACTGCAGCAGGTCCTTACCTGCTCCTCCACCACTCCACACAGCTTCCTGGTGCTGCAGCGCACTCCCTAGCAGCCTGTGCGTCCCCCAGCAGCTGTCGCAAGGCAGAGGTATGGCAGCAGCATGCACATGGCCTCCATGCATGTTTGGTGGCCATTTGTGTGGCCAGCAAATGGCTGATCATTTGCAGGGTCAGCATTCACAGAGGCCAGTGCATGCCGCCACCACAACACTGGCATCCAAGGGCTGCTGGGGGGTGGGTGCTGCTGGTGCGAATGGGCTGCTGGGGGGCACACCACTGCAGCAGGAAGGTGTATGGAGTGTTGGAAGAGCTGTCCTCACTTTTAAAAGACCTGCTTGCTGCCCCCCGCCCATGCCACCCTCCAGCAGTTGAATCGGTTTGATGGCCCCATGAACAGTAATGCAATGAAATGAGGTTGTAGGAAATTCACAAACTTTGAAGGCTTACACATTTAGCTGGTTCAAAATCTGGTCACCAAATGTTTTATAGCTGCTTGCCTCATAAACACAAAGTAAACTTATATGTGTAGATTTAACTAAGAGTTTATTCAGAAGCAACTCCACTTTCTCCTTTTCCTTTCCATCCCTTTTCCTTTTTTACTCCCACCCTCACACATTCTGGATCCCCACTGGCACAAAGTTCTAAACAAACAAACAAACAAAAAAAGATCACCAGATAAAATACAACACTAACCCTGGTTAGTGATCCCAGTTAAATGCTGGTTAATTCAAGGTCTCCACCAGGGTATCAACAGAATCACCAGCAGAACCAACCCTAAAACCCTCCAAGGCCTCTTGGAATCCTAGAAGTTTTAAATAAGTCCCATGCTTTCTGGATTGATTTGACCCTCCTGACTTTCATTTTCACACTATGGTCACTGTTCCGCATGTTCCCCAATGGTTCTGCAACTCTGACATCTCGCAACAGGTCCTGAGCACCACTCAGGATTAAGTCGAAGGCCGCCATCTCTCTGGTTAATTGCACAACAAAACTGTTCTAAGGCACGGTCATTTAGCATGTCTAGAAATCTGGCCTCTCTTTCACTACTTGAATTTACCCAGTCTATGTGTTGGTAATTAAAGTCACCCATTATTACCACTCTGTCTTTCTTTGACACCTCTCTGATTTGCTTCTCCAGCTCCAGGTCACCCTGAGCATTTTGATCCAGAGGACTACAGCATGACCCTTATGCACATTTACTTGCAGTCCTTGTATTGTCACCCATAATGATTCTGTGGAGGACTCCAGTCCTCCTAGGTTTTTTAGTTTGTTGGATTTGTTAGAGGTTGTTAATTTTTACCCTCAATAGGTAAAACAGCAGAGCACTGAGGAATGAGCACACACTCCAGTTACAGAGTGGGCAGCATAGTTCAGTTGGTTCAGTTGTTGCAGCTATTAGAGAAAACACATGGAGATCCTTGTAGAACTAAATACTAAATATTTATTGGTTAAATACATTTGGAAAGGAAAGACCTAAACCTAATCTAAAGGACTACCTAATGGATAGGTAAGGAGAGCGAGAGAGAGCGAGCGAGAGAGAGAGAGATGTTTCCGTTTGCTCTCTAGGAGGAAAGGAAGGATTGTGACTCAGCACAGGAAGTGCGGAAGAGTCAGATCAGGGGTCATAGAGTAGAGACAGGCAGAACAGTCAGGGAGACCTTTACTTACCATCTCTATTCCCAATGCCCCTTGTGGTCATTAGGATAGTTGGTGCAAAAAAGTCGATGCACTGGAACTCCATATCCAACAGGATTCTATCCCTACTTCTACTCCACCCCCAATCCTCCCTTCCCTGTCCCTTCTGTAGAATTTATATCCAGGAATAATAGTGTCCCTCTGGTTCTCACTGTTACACCAGGTTTCTATTATGCCCACTATGTCTATTTTTTCAGTAGTAACCAAGCACTCCAGCTCACCTATCTTCACTCGGAGGCTTCTGGCATTGGTATATAGACACCTATATGCCAAGTCTCTTACCTGTTGTTAGCATGTGCTATCTAACTTACCATCATTTGGTAAAACCCAACTTTTAGACCAGCTGTCATGTGTTTCCTTCTGATCTATCCTGGTTCTGCTCTGTCCCCATCTGGTTTATCCAAAGTGTTTGCACTCTTGCACCTTAGAGGATTTTGCTTGCTGAACCAGGTACCACCCGGTTTCTGTCAGCAATCCCCAGGCTGCTCTGAGACGTTTTTGATTTTAAGAGCCAGCAATCTGGTTCCATCTTTGTTCAAGTGGAACCTATCCCTTTTGTATAGGCTTAGCTTGCCTCAAAATTTATCCCCGTGCCTAACAATTCTAAACCCCTCCTCCCAGCACCATCTGATCCACGCATTGAGATGCCTCAGCTCTGCCTGTCTCGCTGGTCCTGCATGTCACATGGAACAGGTAGCACTTCCAAGAATTCTAGGAGCCAGCGTGGTGTAGTGGTTAGAGTGCTGGACTAGAACCGGGGAGACCCGAGTTCAAATCCCCATTCAGCCATGATACTTGCTGGGTGACTCTGGGCCAGCCACTTCTCTCTCAGCCTAACCTACTTCACAGGGTTGTTGTGAGGAGAAACTTAAGTATGTAGTACACCGCTCTGGGCTCCTTGGAGGAAGAGCAGGATATTTTTAAAAAATGTAAAAATAAAAAAATGGCTTCCAGGACCTCCCAACTGCATTTCCCAACATCGTTGGTGCAGATGTGCACCATGACAGCTGACTCCTGCCCAACATTGCCTAACGATCTATCTAGATGTTGTGTGACATCCTCAACTTTTGCACCAGGGAGGCAAGATACTGTGCAGTCCACATGTGGGTCACAGACACATCTCTCTATGCCTCTGATGAACAAATCACGAACTAACAGGAGGAGGAGTATCTTCTCTGTTAGTGGATATGGGGGCATCACCCAAAGAGATCCCTGCTAAGAGAGTGTTTCCCTCTTCCTCAGACTGATGTCCTCCTTCCCTGAGAACTTCATTCTCCATGACAGCAGATCAGCTGTCAGCCTGGGAGTGGGATGCCTCTATCACATCTCTGAGGGTCTCATCCACACACCTCAATGCCTCCCTGAACTTCTCCAGGTCAGCCTCCTTGGCTTCAAGGGGACAAAACTCTTCCCTAAGAGCCAGGAGCTCTTTGCACCGAGCGCACACCCAGGACTTTTGCTCTTCAGGAAGAAAAATATACATGCAACACTCCATGCAGTACACTGGGAAGCACTCCCTCCCCTGCTCGCATTCTACCTTGATAGCACATTTGTTTGGTTATTTAGAATATATAGGGCTTCTTTACTTGAAGCTACGTATTGGGTGCAATTGTCAGCTAATTAAAGTTTTTACACCAGACCTGCTCAACTTAGGCCCCACAGCTGTTTTTTTTACTTCAGCTCCCGTAATCCCCAGCCACAGTGGCCAATAGCCAGGGATTATGGGAATTGTAGGCCAACATCTGCTGGAGGGCCAAAGTTGAGCAGACCTGTTTTACACTCTGTCCTCCAAGAAAATTATAGAAGTGGGGTAGTACTCACCTTCTCCTTGTGCTGTGTGTCTCCCTTGTGATTACCACTTGTATGCCTCCCCACAGAGTTCCCTGCCAAACTCCTGCCTGGGCCAATGTAACTGGCTCAAGTGTCATGGAGACCTTTTCAATAAAATCAGGCTTCAAGTCCTGCCTTTCATCTGGGTAAAAATAGCAGAATAACAGAAGTCTGTCTTAGCATGGCATCTTTTTAAAAAAAAAAAAGTGCTGATGAAGATTTCTAATAATCTAAAAGAAATTTCATCCATCACTGAAGACAAGGAAAAGTGAAAATAAAATAGATTAGGGTTATATATCTTTTTAATAATGTCAGCCAAAAGTGTTCCAGTCTGTAGTCTGATCAGATCCTGGATGAGGCCAGATTTAACACTTCACTTCACTGAATAGCAATTTCCAAGCTCAAAGAAATCTTCGTAAAAGGAGATGGTGAATCTTAATGCTCTTTGTCAGCAGCAACAACAAAGGAGGCAAATAGCACATCTTGCTAAAACCATTGCTGAGCTGAAATTGGGCAGAGAACATGCATTTCATGCTATTTTTGTCCCTATTGAATGTGTCCCTCTTTCAGTGATTTGCAAGGTGTTGGGGAGAAACACATCCCCATTCCCAAGGTAACTGGGCTGGTTCTTCTTTTACTCTGATCTACTCATGCCTAGTTGACTAGCCGAGATGGGGCCACACACTGAGATGCACATTTGAATGACGTCTCATTGAAAGTAATGCAGCGCAAATGGACAATATCCATTCATATTTGTAATACCTGCATTTGGATGTAAACGCTGCTCTCAGTTGGTTGTGGACTCCAAATGCACACCTCCATCTACCCTCTGCCCCAAGTAATCACGCCTAAGTATGTGCGAATAGAAGTGGAGCAAGGCAAAAGTCTTTCCACAGTACAATGAGCTCATCAGTGCAGTGCAGCAAGACAGAAAGTATCAGTCTGGTTGACTGAGCAACAGTGAAGTATTCCCTATTTCCCCATTCAGGGTGAGTAAAATGGGAAGTTGTTGTTCTCCCTTGATGACATTTTGATATAGCTATAACTGACTATATACATGGCACCATGACATCATCAAGTGATCCCTGGTTTTCTGGTATCATGCATTGGAGAACTCTTTTAATGTTAAAAACACACCCAAAGAAAAAGCAGTGCCTGAGCAACAGCAATAGACTGAAGGAATAATTCCTATGAACAGGCATGTAAATTGCGTGAAATGAAGGCAGGGTGTTTTGTTTTTGTTGTTGTTGAACATCTCAGCCGTCCTGAGCAGCAATGTTCACAGTGAAAATGTGGTGCAGCCCTACAGGAAACAACTGCATGTTTCTTGAAAGTAGATCAGAAAAAAATATATTAAAGGCAAGTTAAAGGACTTCTTAAAACATCAAAGCCCTCAGGTAGAGTGGTGTTCACTGCTCATGCTAAAAGAGCAAGTGAATGCCTAGATGAGGTGTGAAATCATCTACTGGGGGGGAGGGGGGCAGGAATCAAAGAAATTCATAAGATTGGAAGTAATCCAAGAAAGTCAGTCAAAAATATAGCCCCTGTCTAAGAGTTTTGTGTGCATTCTGATGAAGAAATGGAGTGTGGAATCACTAAAATCAGACTGGAATCACAAGATCAAACTCTTGAAGGGTTTAAATAATCCCCTTTCAGCTTGCTTATTTAGGCTTCCCATATTTGTGTGGTCTGTTTATTCTGTGATACCACTTGGTGTGTGTGTGTGTGTGTGTGTGTGTGTGTGTACATGCACATGCGTGCATGTTTTCTGTTAGCTACACACACACAATATGGTATCACAAAGAGTAAACAGCACACACCCTAAAATTAAGGCAATACATAAAATACATTGCTTTTTACATAAAATACAACACATAAAATACATTACAGTACTTGGCAAAAATAGCTTTTATCCACAAGTTAAGAATAAATCTGAGTCATTAGTCTTATTAATTAGTCTCAGACACAGGTATAAATCATAGGAAAAGCCAACTAATACTCTCAATGACATATCATCACCAAACCTAGCAGTTGGGCTGACCAAAATGTTTGTGATTTCTTAAAGCTGTCAAAGAGATTCTTAATAAACAACAAAGCTGGCTAAGAGATTCTTAATAAACAACATTGTGACCAGTTGCATACTAGAAACCTCTTCAATTTGGCTCACATTTTGTCACATCCTTCTATCTCTGTCATTTATTGTAATACAATCACTCAGAACTTCCTATAAAATTGCAGCCCATGGGCCGAAGACCCATTGACTCACCCACATTAATGGTTAAAAACAGCAACAGTTTAAAAATTAAAAAAAAACCCTATAAAAGAGATACTGACATCATTCACACAATCAAAAACTGTGTTCTACCTGGGTTTGGGAGCTGTGTGTGCTCCCAATTTTAGGTTGTGTGAAAGCAAGGTAAGAGGAAAACCTGGGTAGAAGAGATTGTGTGGAAGCAAAGTAGGAGGAAAAGCTACCTAGGTTTTCCTCCTGCCTTGCTTCCACACAGCTGAAAATTGGGAGCACACACAGCCCTCAAACCGGGGTAGAACACAGTTTCTGACTGTGTGATTGACCTCATGGTCAGCTGAAAGGAAAACTGTAATAAAAATGTTTTTATTCTACTGAAATAAAACAATCTTCACTGTCCACTAAAGGCAGGGATGGGATAGCAGCCTGAGGAGGCAGTTCCATAATCTGGTGCCGTAACTGATCCTCGCTATTGTGCCTCTGCTCAAGACACCTCAATGGCAAGGGAAATGGCAGGATAGAGGCTCATATGGGAGGAGGCAGTAACAGCTCCAGGTCACAAGGTCACAGGTTGCATGGGCTCCAACTGTCCCTATTTGCCAAGGACAGTCACTATTTCCTATTGTCTGTCTGGAACATATTGTCTGTCTGTTTGCCTTTTTGGGGTGTCGTGTTCAATTTTTTATCCATGTGAGTTGTCATTCATCAGGATTCAGTTCTCTCTACAGTGCCACAAGAAATTAAATTTCCTGATGAGTGTGTGGGTGCATCATGTCTCTAGTGCACCTGTATGTAAATGGGAGCACAGCACTAAAGTTGTATGCAGTGCAGAGCATGTAATGGCTGGAACCCAGACTTCAGCAATGTGTAACAGCCAGTGGGTAGCGGGGGCTTGGACAATAATCCTTGGAGAGTATGAAGTCATTTAAGACATTAAAGACACTAACCCCTGCTAACTGAGCAAAGAGAAACCTTTTTTAAAGTGGTGATTCTCTTTATTTAGCAGGAGGAGAGCAACCAGCCTTACCCAACCCCAGCACAGCATCCCTCCAGTGTCTGTTGCTGGTGTCCCCTTTGGGGGCAGGGGACCATCTTATCTGTGTATTATTTATTTTTCTATGTAAAATAAATTTGAGAACTTTGGTTGAATGGCAGTATATAAATATCTGTAGTAGTCGTATTAAAGGTCAGAGCCAGCAAACTCAACTGAGCCTGTAAAGAAATTGGTAGCCAGTGATGTAGGCAAAATGACATTTTGTTTTGAAAGATCACGTGGTCTGATCTCTTGTATTCTGGAGCAACTGAAACTGATATATTTTATTTATATAATAAATGGTGTGAGAATGGGTTCAAAGAACCCGGGCCGCTGCCCTTCAGGGGCCGGACCTCGTGCCTCAGCCATGTTCCCTGCATCTGATTTCGGATGTAGTTTAGCTCGCAAATGGGCAGGAAGAGCCCCTCCAGCTGCACTGCCAGTTTGACGCTGGCTGGTTTTGCTTCCAAATGGGGCCACATGGCTCCGTTTGTGAGCTAAACGACTCCCCCTGCATCCGATGCCAGACACAGGGGGCGTGGCTAACATTCGCTTCCTGAATCCGATGTCAGTTTGATGCAGGGGGCGGGGTGAGGAGGCTGCGGCAGCGGCCTGATCCTGGGCCACCACTGGCCTCCCTCCGCACCTGAACTGAACTGGCTGAACTGGCTTCACAGGCAATCCCATAGAGGAGGAATGTCAGATCCTCATTCTTGTTTCTCCTTGAGGCTGTTCTCACATGCAGCCTAACCCAGGCTAGGGATGTCCAGCCCAGATTAGGCTGAGCATGAATACTTCCAGGATTGGGCCCGATCCCAGCAGGGCTGTGCCACCTAGCCGCACTTTCAAACCTGGCGGTTAGCTGAGGTTAAGGGAGTGAAGTGAGTGATCCCTTAACCTGAGCTAACTGCTCATGTGTTGGCTGGGGTTATGGTTAGCCCCAGCAGACACAGAGATGGGTGTCTAGCGCACCTGCCCCCTGGGGGAATCTCCCAATGCATTGTGTGTGTCGCGTGCCGGGTTGTGGGATGCACGGAGGTTGGGCCATGATGTCTTGGCCTCAGATCAATCCACCCTGTTCCACACTGCACGGAGCAGGGCTGATCAAGTGGGAGCACACCCTTCTCTGGAGCATTGCTTCCCCCCCGCCCTTGATCTTCCCACATTTCCTTCCTGCTCTCTCCTTCTTTCCCTCACTGGCTTCTTGCCAGCTCCTCGTTCTCACCAAGTAACCAATGATCATCTGGGGGGAAGGCAAGGTTTGAGAAGCTTTCTGCCTGTCTGCCTGCCCAGCTGCCTGGTAGGTCAAGTGAATGGCCCCCTCATTTTCTTGCCATCCAAACTGGGCCTCACTGGGTGCTCTGCAGTGAATTTCTTCAGCAGTTTCAGCATTGTTCACATACTTCTCCCTGAGTCCCTGCCTGTGTCCCGTGATCAACCAGGACAGGGGGGTGGGGGGTGGTTCCACCTTTTTTGGAACCTGGACTGAAATGACGGAAAGAGCTCTGTACATTCATGTTCAGAGTGGCTAGGACAGCCTATCAGCCTAGAAGAGTTAGGTTCAGATACTAGCTTGCCTGGGGGAGTTAAGGAGTGAATCAAAGAAAAGCAAGAGGGGAGGGTGTTTCTAAGCAGTACCAAGCAATATTTCCCTATTTTCCAACATTCCAGACTATTTCTTCTCTGCCACCCTCGTTCCCTCCCTGAATAGTTTGGCTGTTGTGTGCCTACAGCATATGAGTGCACATCAGATGGGGAATTGCTTAAAATAGATCCTCAAATACATAAGAACAATTCAGTCACTCAGAGCCCTTTGGAGATAAAAAGTTACCCTTTAAAGGGTAATGTTTCAGAAAACAACAGCTGGAAAAATAGCGGTAACCGGCCTGAATTACTTACTGTAAGAGAAACAACAGGAGTCTTTAAAAATGGCTTTAAAAATTGCAACTCTTGCAATGGTACAAGCAGCCTGAGGCCCATGACTTGGAGAAAGGGCTACCCGGGAGCTGGCCACAGGCAGCAACACAGCGCTACAACTGATGCGGTGCAAGACAAATTTAAACTGCCTGTACAAAGCACCGTGCATCCCACTCCCCATCAATCCCCGGCTGTTTAAGGTTCCATTGAATATGAAAGCTACAGGATAAGTGACAGTGCATCTGGGAAAGAAGGTAACTTGGAAGATTATTTTTTTTAAAGAATACAGCATGAATAAGATAGCATCTCCAGGATAGCTGAAGGCACATGCAGTACTAGCCGATAGTTGAGATTTGTGTTTGCGAGTTTTAAAGCAGACTCATGAATACTAATGCTTACCCCCGTAGGAGACTTAACAAAACCAGAAAGAAAAAGGGAAAGGGAAAGCAATGGGGAGGGAATACTTGCCTACCACTATTGCCCATTCGGTTAAAAAATTGCTCTGGTGGAAGGCAGTATTGCCCTGCTAGAGGCACATTATCTATTATGCAAGCACCCCACAGCTGTTTAAAGCCCATTGGTGTGTTAGTAACTTGCTTGATTATTTATACAACAGCCATGTTAGCTATGGGAAGAGTATATTTCAGATCTGAGCATCTCAAAGAACCCTGAAACACTCTTTCATTTGATGAAAGCAAACCCATCCAGATTGTACATTATTGATGTAGATTTCTTTTGCACCCTGTCCCAAGGGCTTAAAGCGGATTCTAATTATTCCTGATCTGATGGTAGCCTTCCAACAACGGTGTAAGTCCTGTAAACGCTTACACCAGAGAGGCAGCTTTTAATTCTCAGATTAAGGCACCTTTTAATTCTTAATTTGTTTATCTTCTGTTTAGCAGGGGGACAGCAACTGTCCCTAACCAGCCCTAGCACAGCCTCTCTCCAATGGTTGCTGCTGCTATCTGTTGGAAGTGAAGGCCTCTGCGCTGTCTCATGTCTCAGTGACAGAGGAGGACAGATTAGTGAGTTAGAGGGCTAGAGGGGTCAAGACATTGGCCATCCCTTCTCTACTGCTCTGACACTATCCCTTTGATATATAGATTGCTACTCTCAGGGACTTCCTGCCTGCCTGCCTGCCCTCCCCTCTTCCCCCTTTCTCTTTCTTCTCCCTTGCAACACATGCGCTCCTCTCTCCCTGCACCATGTGTACAGAGATGCAGAATCCATTCCTCTGCATCCAGCTAGAGAGAGAGATTAGAGATCCTATCTCTCCACTTTACTATCTAGAATGGAGTTCACCAATAAAGACTCCTTATATTGATTTAAAACAATGAACTGGCTCCAAGTTTCTTTTACGCTCAGCATACACGCATGCCTAGACAGACTCCTCTGTGTTGTGCCTCAGTGCACTCTGCTGTAATAGAAGGGTATCTCTTACCAGAGAGATACCCATTTCTAACACTATCTACCATTCTTTTTAGATTGTGAGCCCTTTTGGGACAGGGAACCAAATTATTTATATATATATTGTTTATTTTTCTACACAAACTGCTTTGAGAACATTTGTTGAAAACTGGTATAGAAATATTCATTGTAGTAATAGCAGTCTTCCCATCTAGCAAGCCAGAAGTTGCCAGTTTTGAATCCCCGCTGGTATGTTTCCCAGACTATGGGAAACACCTATATTGGGCAGCAGCAATATAGGAAGATGCTGAAAGGCATCATCTCATACTGTATGGGAAGAGGCAATGGTAAACCCCTCCTGTATTCTACCAAAGACAACCACAAGGCTCTGTGGTTACCAGGAGTCGACATCGACAGCACACTTTATACCTTTACACTTCTGACAACCTTTAAAAGTCCCTAAAGACCCATTTTTTCTCTCCCAAGCTTTTTAACTTGACTGTGGCTTTAAAGTTTTCATATTTTATTTTATTTTGTTTTATGTTGTTGTAAACCACCCAGAGATGGAAGTTTGGGGCAGTCTACAAATTCTTGAGAAATCAATAAATAGGAAATAAAATAAATGGAATATAGAGACTTATTTTTAATGATGAATTTATATACCACCTTTCATTAAGATCAGCCCAAAGAGGTTTACAATATAATCAAAACAATGCAAAATTATTAGACAATACACAATTAAAAGTACAAATATTATATATTAATAATAATACATTAAACACAAAACAGAGCAGCAGCAGCAAAAAACAAACAGCGCTCTCATATAAAAGCCTTGGTAAAGAGCCACATTTTAAATTGTTTCCTTAAAACTGTGATGGAGACTGAGGGGTGTCAGCCAGGAAAGCATTCATAATACTTTACAAAGGGCTGGTTTATCATGGGTAAATCTTGGCTCTACATGATTTCTCCAAGCCTTGAGAACACCTTCCTGTCAGCATGCAAGTCTGAAGAGTTCTGCTTCAGACTGCAGTAAGAAATAAACCAAGAACTGTTGTGACATCCAAACCACTCAATCTTGGTCTCTGACCAAATTGCTTGAAATAAGCGAAGACGTGAACCCAAAGCTTTGAAGTGGGTTTCAAATGTTGGTAGTACCAAAGTTTCCATCAGTACCCTGTCCTAATCTTAGGGTTCTGAATTCAAATTCTTGTTCATTGTTGAAGCACACTGGTTGACCTTAGGTAAGTGAAGTCCTTGGCCTAACCCTGTAGTCCCTCCATCCGCATCTCCAACTGAAACCAACCCTGTATTTGGAAACTTAATGCAATCACATTCATCCTAGTTGCCTTGCTTTTGTCTCTCCCATTCCCCCTCTGTCTCCCTCCTTTTGTTACCTTTGTCTCTTCCTCCCATTCACTCCCTTTCCTCACTTCCATTGCCTTTTCATATTGACTAAGTTTATATTGTAAGCTCATCCCCAATCACCTGTCTCAGGAAGCATCCCCAAGTAGCCTTACAAAGCTAAACTCTAACACTGGTTAGCAAGGCTGCACGGGAGCGATTGGCTAGGCACTCTGGCTGTGTTTGCGGCTAAGTGGGGGAAATTAAATCAAATTTGTACACCGCCTAGAGATTTACATATCAGGCGGTATATAAATAGTTTTTTTAAAAAAAATTGAAATGCAGTCCCGACACAGCATTGAATTTAAGCGAGCAAGGTGTATTGGAAAACCTCAAAGAAGGAGAGAGACTTGATTATGAGTTTCAAAGCTTTGTTAAAACAAACTTAGGGAGTTACAGAAAATAAAAGGGAATTTGCTTAAGATTCTTATTAAATTGCCTGGCGGTTCAGAGAATGTAAAAGAGGGCTTGATTAGAAATCTTAATAGACTGCCTGATTTAGGATTGCTGAGAGGGATGGGGAGAAGAGATGGGGACGATCCCAGAGAAAAAAATAGATCTGAGTTGGAAGTTTACCTATCCTTCCTGGTGTGCGTTTGGTGTGCGAAGATTAATCTGGAAGTCCCTCAGGAATAAGAAGCATAGCAGAGCGGGAATGGGGGGAGGGGACAAGAAGCAGTAACCTTAGCTGTCTGTCTGAGGGTCTGTCATGTAACAGATTCCCCCCAATTCATGTTGCCTGTAAAGGCAGATATACCCCAAAATATGCCCTAGGACAGTATCAGGGCAATTGCAAGATTATCTTTTCCCGAAGGGCAGGAAAATAGAAGCATTACAAAGGTGTCTATTGCTGAAGTGAACTAATCAGTCAAGTGTACCTTCTGTTGCTGCATAGAATGGTGAAAGATGACTCCAAATTATTCATGGGTGTTTCTGTATTTGATTACTTCATTGGGAAACTGGGCATAACAGGTGCAAGATGCAAAGGTTTTGTTTACCATTGAGCTCCCTTCCTTATCTTAGCCAGTCAATTCATTTACTCTAATGAGAGGGAAATGGTCGCATGTTTGCTCATTTCTTGCTTGAAGTACGCATGTCATCACTGAAATAGAAGGATTCCATTCTGAGAGTTTTTAATGGTGTACTAGTCAGCTTAATCCGAAAGGCAGAATTGTCTGTAACACCCTTTTGCAGTCTTTTAGCATTTGACCTGGAGGCATGTTTTCAAATCTGCCTGTGCTAATGACTGGACAATGCCAAGAAGCCGGGGGCTGCTCAGACAGCAATGTTACTGAAGGATGCTAGCCTGTGTCTTGGTGCTTTGGCTAGACCAGAGAGAAGGCTGCACTTTTTGTGCAAACCCACCCACCCCATACTGCTATTGGCAACACACCTCCCATAATGCTATGGTTTCCCAGTTATTGCAACTTCCATATTTGAATGCAATGTTTTTCTGTGCTGAAAATTCGTCAATTGAGAGGAGAGACATTATACCCTCAAATTGATTCGATATAACAAAAGAAGTTGAATATGTGCCACCCCACTCCTGTTCAGAGGGGAAGGGCAAGAAAGTGTGATTCTAAAGGAAGGATTTGGAATATATTGTTCCCAGGAGGACGACTAGGTAATTGGGGAACCCAGACCACCCCCCACTGTGAGTTCCCCTCAAAGCTGCTTTTGGGGGGCATCCTGCAGCCATCCTGAGCCCACCTTGCCACTCCAAACCTCGCCCCCCAACTTCAGCTGCCATGTGTGTGGGAGGGGGGAGGCGACCAGGAGGTGAGCCGAGCAGACCTCCCCCTGCCATGGCAGCCGTGGACAGAGCAACTGCTGGGTCTGACTGTCTGACCCAGTGACTCTTGACAACTGTGAGGTGCTCTAGCATACCTGTGCAGCTGAAATAGATTGTCGCAAGCCCGTGACGTCATGGGCTTGCAATGATCTATTTAAACTGCTCAGGCACTCCAGCACACCTTGCATTTATCAAGAGCCACTGGGCTAGACAGACAGGCCCAGCAGTCACTCGGTCCAATACCACCATGGGGGGAGAGGCCTGGCCACCATCCCTTGGCTGTGCACATGACGGCTGAAATTATGGGGGGAATGGAGGTGTGGCAGGGCGGGCGCGGGGTGGCTTCAGGAGCCCCCTGGCCATTTGGAGCCCCCCCCTAACTTTGAAGGCCATGGACCAGGGTCCAGGGGTAAGAGCGCCTTTGATTGTTCCTGAAGAGCAAGGAAGAGTCTTACTTCCAAAGTGTCCTTGTCTCACCTGTTGCCTTAGAAATTCAGGCTGCTGACTCACCAGGGGTAGGGGTGATTTAGAGTGTGATTCTGGTCCTCAATACTGCTCATGAGTCTCTAGTCCTTAGGGCTTATTCAATCAGTCATGGGAGTTCTTGTCCATGCCTGAGAGGAAGCTGCTCCAGCTGAAGGATAGTTCCTCCGATTACATTTAACTGAGTAGAAGTGATTTTGTCGTATGCATACCAGATTTAATTGCTGCTGCAGGTAATTTCCTTTGCTGTCTTCCCAGGCTGCTGGTTTCTCAAAGACCTGTCCAGCCCTTGTTATCAGGTGGAGAAGAGGAGCACAGATGCCAACCTACATTCCATTTCAAAATGCCTTTTTCTCTTTGGTCTCTGGTAATGCCAGTCTGGACTCCAAAGTCCGGGTTCTACTTGGGAGACCTACAAGCATGGTTTGGGCTGGAAAGGGGGCTTATCCCTAACAAAGGCATGACACTGATGTTGCTGTGAAAAGGGTCTGTAGGTTTGATTTCAACTGACAGCAATGCTGTGCTAGTGCAGAAGGGACAACATGTTGTCTCTGGGGCATCAGTACCACTCTGCCTGCTGTTTGTCTGTGATGTTGCACTCTTTGCTGAAGGTGGCAAGAGAGATATCTCATACATGAATAGGAAAGAATAAGTGGCAGTTTTCAACACTCTGGCAAAGCATCAGCAATATTTACATAAAAGATGGAAGGAATGAAGTCCAGCTATACATGAGCAATTCAAGATGTCACTCACCCAAAGTCAACATCTACTGTTAAGCTGACAAAAAGAACCCTTGAATGGCCACATGCTGACAACCACGGCTGAAATTTATCTGCAGTACATCTTTACTTAAAATATTGTGTCCAGGTACTTCAGAATCTGTAAGGAAGTTATTACTCAAGTTAGACACACTCCAGTATCTCCATGGGCTACCACTGTCAAGTAACAACCCTCAATTAGGGTAATAAGATTGAAAGGAGGGCACAGTAGTTCAGTAGAATAGAAACTTTTGGCAGGTGAAGCTAAGCATCAGAGACAATGAATGCTGCACCTGCTGAATGTCCCTTTTAACCACAGGTATTACAATGTAGAGAAGTCCTGTCCTCCTTTGCATCTGGTCACATATGGCTGACATAATGTGCAAGATCAACACAACCACTGCTGTGAGCATGGAAACAGTGGAGCTGCTGTTTCTGACTGGCAGTTTCACAAGCAGCGCCCTCGTGCTCTTGCCACAATGGGAGAAGTTGTGAGATGTTGCTTGTACAATTGGCAGTTGGAAACAACAGTGCTACTGCTGCTTCTAGGGGTGTACAAACTGGTTCAAGCACAAACTGGCCCAGTTTGACCAGTTCAAACCAAACCGGGCATCCAAAAAGGGGGCTGGTCTGAGCCTGAGCTGAACTGGGCCCGGTTCAGATCAAACTGGTTCGGCCCAATTTGACTGGTTCTAGTGCTTGCAAATGGGAATCTGGTAAGGATTCTCCCTTACAAGCACTGGGGGAACCCTAAGGAGATGAAAAGGGGTGGGCGGGGTGGGGCGACGTGCAGTTATCTCAATCAGGGGGTTTACCTCAACCACGGCCCTGCCATTGTCCTCTGAATCAGAGGAGTCCTTTGAAGGCCAATTAATCAGTGTAGAGGCCCCCCCAGCATTGCCAGAGCAAGTGGTTGCAATGTCAGGCAAAGGCCCTTTCAGAACCAAAGCTTCCTTATGAAAGGGCAGGGTTGAGTCATATTACCATGCTGGGGCTCCTAGTCCTTTCCAGTGAGGTCCTCATAGAGAAAAACCATGGGAAACAAGATTCTGGACTAGATAGACTTTGTTGTGATCCAACAGTGCTCTTTGTATTTATTTATATTAAAAAATTATAAGCCACTCTTTAGAAAAACTACCAGGCTGGCATTCAACAAATAAAATACAATAAGATGCAACAATACTACACAAGGGCTTGGTGGGGAATTCTGACCCTCCCTCCCCCAATTTGCAGGTATTTTTTGGCTGTTTTGGGGGGTCCAGCATGACAGATAAACTTTCCTGGGGACCCCTGGAAATTTTCTCCAAAACTCTCCCCTGGGAAGTGGGGGCTTACCTGAGCTGAGGAACAGAAGGAGCAGCAATTATCTTGCTTTAATAATTTTTTCCTTGAACAATGCTGGAAGCAGCATTCAGTACTGGCTATTTTCCCCTTTCACCAACTTCATCACCTTCCTGTAGCATCACCATTTCCCAGTGTATCCCAGGAAGGAATGGCATTGGCAATGCTGGCTTGAGGGCTTGTGCCATTCAAGGCAGTACTGATACTGACCATGCCTTCTGACACCAATGCCAGTGCCAGTGCCTCCCCACTGCTGACTTGTAGTGTAAAACCCTGGCTACCTGGAAGGTATGGCAGCCAGGAGATGGGAAATGGTGGTGCAACGACAGAGTTGGAGTTCACCCTGCCCCCTAGCATAGGCATTAGGGGATGTGGTCAGAACACACGGTGGAGGGGGCAGATAGGATGATGGGGGCATCAGACGATGCCCATGGGGGTGGGGAGGGATGTCGTCACCCCATGGTGAAGGCAGCCTCTGAGGCCATTGCCTCACCTTTCCTCATGAATGAGCTACCCCTGAGTGCTGGTCAGATGACAAAGGCAGTGCCTACCTAATGCTGTGACCATTGCCCATAGAGTTGCTAAAGGAGAAAATAGTGGGTGCTTAGCTGAAGGAGCAAAATAAAAGCAGCAACTTAAGATTCCAAGAGTTCAGTGGAGCAAACTAAAACAATCTGAAGTTTGAAGTAACGTTTACATTCTTACCCTCACGGCAGGAGCAAATCTTCATGGAGTGATGGTGTGTCCAGTCCCAATGCTGCTCACATACTACCATGAAATGTGCTCTCACTCTCCAAGATGTTGCTTCCTCGACTAAATAATGATCTCATCTTAGAAAAAAAAATAACTATCTCTTGGAGCCAGCCAAGAGAGTGATATATAGGCCCTCATACTTGAGGTCACCTTAAGCACTAGTGCCAGCTGTAATAGCAGGGCTCTTTAGAGATGTAGGTAATTTTTTTTTTTTGGTTCACCCTTGTTTCCAAAGGCTGAACCTGGCCCCATTATGCTTGGTATTTTCCCTGCTGGCCTTGGCCAAGTTATTTTCAGCATCAACTTCTCCAGCAGCTGAGCCATTTAGGATTTTCATTTTCCATTAAGGAACTATTTTTCAATCTATCTCCTGTGAAAGAAAATGAAATTTCTAAGTGACCAGCCACCAGAGGAGGAGAATAGAAGAAGCAATATCTGGGATGAAAGACTTTTAAAAATACTATTCTCATGGGATTTTTCTTCTTCTTTTCCCTTTCAGCATTTTTTAGCCTGGCTGTTTCTCGTCTCCAACTCACTTCTTTTGTAACCAGTCCATTGCGATCTTTTCATTTCTGCATCAAAAGGCAGTCTGGAAATATTAGATTATCTTGATAGGTTCCTTCTAATAATTGAAATTAAGGTTTGTGAATGATCTGGAGTGTGACAAATTCATATAAGGTTGGAGAAACTAGAACTGGAGCAAAACAAAATGGCTAGCAGTTACTTACCTGTCTCTTTAAAGTATTTTAATCTCAACTTACTGGACCCAGGAGATAACAGAATTTTAACTGCAGCAGCAATAGGTATAAGGATCTCTGGCTTATATCGAGTCAGACCATTGGTTCAAGACCCAAACCTGTTTGTGCTGAGTGGTCTTTCCCAGCCCTGCTTTTCATGGCACTCTTTGCGAACAGAATACCAGGTTCTGAATCTGGAATGTTCTATATATGCTCTTTACTCCTTATGTTTTAATAGCCCTTGGATGCTGCAAAACTAAAACCATTCTGAAACAACTAATATGGGACTCTGATTTACAGGAACATTTCAGTTCAGTTTCTAAATATCCCATCCTAAGGGCCGCTAGGAATGCTTTGCCACCTGCTAGCTAGCAAACTAAACAATTCCAAAATTTCACAGGGCATAAATTCAATGTGGATGCCAACTGCTCTTTTGGAGGGGATATATCAGAGGGTCCCTCATCATGAATGCATATGTCCTTGTGATGGGGCAGAGAGTGGAATCTGTAGGACATGTCCTTTTACATTGCCCTTTTTATTGTGATATGCGCTCAACATTTATTGTACCCATTCTACCAAAAATTCCAGGGAGCACAGAGGAATTTTATCTTTTTTCTCTTCTCCCTTATAAGAACTCACAGCTTATAGATAAAGTGGCCAGGTTTTGTGCAGCTGCTTGTGCTTGTCGTAGATTGTTGGTTAAGTAATACTATTTTAATGGTTATAATATCTTATTATCATTGTTACTAATACTATTATTATTACCATCATCATCAGGCATATCTGAGCAGTTTGTCTTGCTCCCATTGCGTAGGCCTATGATACTAATTTGTGGAAGCCACTTTTATGTGTTGGTCTATGAGTATACCCTTTTACCACCACCACCACCACCTGTGCTCTAACACTAGGTTAGAGGACCTCACCATGTCCTATGATTTGTACCACATAGGAATGTGTGAACTGGTTTGAATTCAGACCAGGGTGGTTTGAAAGTTTGAATTCGAACCAAACCAGCCATCAGGTTCGAGCTGCAGGTTCGAATTCGAACCAAACAGGGGGTGGTTCAATTTTAACTGGTTCAAGCTGGTTTGAACCTCCAAAAGTGGGTGGTGTGGTATGGTATCTGGTACCCATGGTTACCCAAACCCCAAAGCAATTGGACATTCATACGATTTTTTAAATGAATTTTTGAAATTTATTTTTATTTTTTTATCATAGGCTATAATGGGACCCGAACCAGCCCATTATCCCCTATTGTGGAGCACCTAGGTGCACAAAAGTGGTGTGGTTGGCACCCTCTGTTCACTACACCACCACTCACTCTGGGCCACCCCAGCACCCCACAAGTGGCTTTAAGGTTTTTCTCCATAGGGAAGAATGGAGGTTTCAGCAGCCCCATAACTGCACTTGGGCGGTGCTGGGGTGGCCCAGAGCTAACCCATGGGGTACTGGGTTTTGTTGTTTCTGAGGTGTTCTGCGTGCAGATTCTTTGGTAGCATATTAGATTTTCAATGACAGACTATGAATCCACTCTCATCTGCTAACCTCAAAGACCCGTAAACTTCAAAAAATCACTTAAAAATCAGCCCTTTGCCCAATTCCTTTCAAATAATTCTGATAGCTTCCTTGCCCCCATTGGGCACTTCCACTCACCACACTCCACTCTAGGCCACCCCTCCCCACCGATGTGAATTTATACATTTGCTGACACCTCCGTACTTCTTTGTGGAGAAAAACCTTAAAGACGCATAAACTTCAAAAATCACTTAAAAATCAGCCTTTTGCCCAATTCCTTTCAAATAATTCTGATAGTTTCCGTGCCCACCTTGGGAACTACCACCCACCACACTCTGCTCTAAGACACCCCCCCCACCACGTGAAGCTATACATTTGCGGCAATCCTCATTATTCCCTATGAGGAATTCAAAAATACTTTTAAAATTCACCAATAATCGGAGGAGTGTCCGATTGCCTTGGGGCTTTGTGGGTGATAGACAACCCTGGGTTACTACCACTCACCCCACTTTTGTGCCCCTAGGTGATCCACAATAGGGAATAATCGGCTGGTTCGAGTCCAATTATACCCTATGAGAAAAAATAAAAATAAATTTCAAAAATTCATAAAAGGTCATACGAATGTCTGATTGCTTTGGGGTTTGGGTGGTAGGTACCCATGGGTGCCAGCTACCACCCCACCCACTTTTCGAGGTTCAAACCCATTCAAACCAGTTCAAAATGGTTCAAATTCTAACCGAACCAGGGGGAGGTACGAGCAAAACCAAAACTGAACCTCCCCCTCCTGATTCGAATTCGAACCGAACTGGGAAAACCGGTTTTGTGCACATCCCTAGTACCACATCATCTCCTGCGTCTATGCCTGCTGGTCCTGATTTTGTCAGAATACTTCCACTTACATAAGAAGGGCCAAACAAGACATTACAAACAGATGCAGGTAACACTCTCCTGACTTCTAAACAATTAGCTTGAAGTAGAACTAATGGAGTCTACTTTCCACTTCTTTTAATTTATGTATTTATTCATCCATCCATCCATCCCATTTGTAAACCACTCCAAACTTCCATCTCTGGGTGGTTTACAACATAAAGAGCCGGGTCTCATGATCCATGAGACCCGGTTTCTTTGGGTGAGAGGGGCGGGAGCCCTGGGTGGCTGGATCTGGCTCCCACACGATTGCCGGCTCTGTGACAGAGCCAGCAGGAGCTGGGGAGCTTGGGGGCCGCACGGCCCTCGGAAGCCCCAGTATGCCCCTGTGCGAGCACGCAGGGCATACTGGGGAGACACCTGGAGCCAGGAGGCGGCTTTTTGCCTCCCCTCCAGGGGTCTACTCATGAGTAGGCACAGCGTGAAGCCACACTGTGGCTACTCACGATCCAGAAAACCAGGTTTGCGGAGCACTCACTCCGCAAACCTGGTTTGGGGGCAAGGGTTCCTGAGTGGGTTACCCGCTCTAGAACTACCGGGCTTGCAGCCGAGCCCGGTGGTTCTGACAATTGGGGAAAAATCGGGCTAGGCTTTCCTAGCCTGATTTTTACTGATCGTCAGAATAGCCCCAAAATAATTTAAGACAAAAATGAAAACCTTAAAAAATTAAAAACCACAATCAAGTTTAAATGCTTGGGTGAAAAAGATTAAGTATTTAAGGACTTTTAAAAAGTTGTCAGAGATGGGAGGCTATTATTTTCTCAGGTGGCACATTCCAGAGTCTCGTGGCAGCAACAGAGAAAGCCAATCCCTATGTAGCCACCAGATGAACTGGTAGGAACTGCAGACGGACCTCTCCAGATGATCTCAATGGGGCTCATGGTGAAGAAGATGTTCTCTTAAATACTTAAATCTTAATCGAATTCTATCTTAACTGCCGCGGACAGTTCTGTGTACAGCCCTAGGAATAATATGGTTTCTCCGAGATGACCTAGAGACCAACCTGGCTGCCGCATTCTGTACCAACTGCAGTTTCCATACTACATATAAAGTCAGCCCGACATACAGCACATTGAAGCAGTCAAGTCTGGAGGTTACCAGCAGATGTAACATTGTTCTGAGGTTGTTCATCTCAAGAAATGGATGCAGCTGGTGGATCAGCTGAAGCTGATAGAAACCACCTCTGGCCACCACCTCAGCCTGAGACACCAGAGAGAGGTTTGGACACAGAAGCACCCCCAGACTGGGGGAAGTGTGACCCCATCCAGAACTGGCAGATCAAAATCATCTCCTGAGTTGCAACCCCACACAGTAAGTACCTCCATCTTATCTGGATTCAGTCTCAGTTTATTATCCCTCATCCAGCCCGTCATTGCCTCCAGGCAGGCATTTAGGGAAATTATGCCTTCTCCTGATGATATTGAAAGGGAGAAATAGATTTGGGTGTCAATAGCATATTAATAACACCCTGCATGAAAGTAGTGCCTCCCATCCCCAACCCCCTCAGAAGCTACAGAAGGTTACTATGGCTGATAGTATCCAAAGTCACCGAGAGATCCAAAAGGACCAAAAGAGTCACACTAACTCTGTCAGTTCCTAATTGGAGATTATCCATCAGGATGACCAAGGCAGTCTCTACCCCATAGCCCACCCCCAAGCCAGTTTGTAATGGGTCCAGATAATCAGTTTCTTCCAAGACTATATGGAGCTGGGAGGCCACCACCCTCTCAATTACCTTGCCCAGCCACAGAAGGTTGGAGATGGGCCTATAATTGCTTAACTCTGAGGGATCCAATGCAGGCTTCTCCGGATGAGGTCTAATAATTGCCTTCTTAAGACAAGGAGGCATCCTGCCCTCCCTCAGAGAAGCATTTATAATTTCTACCAGGCCCTCTACAACAACCCCCACTGCTAGACAGTATAAGCCATGTTGAACAAGGGTCAAAAGAACAACTGGTAGGCCACACCGTTTCAAGCAGCTTGTGATACCAGGTCAGCCCCTTCATCCATAATCAGATCATGGATACTTTCTGATTTATTCTGGACTGACCTGACATTACAGAGGAGCAAGGTGAGGCTTTGTGGGTAGTTGGCACTGCTCCCCCAGGTCAAAGAACTGGCAGGACAGCCAGGAAGAGTAAACAGCTATTAAATATCTGATTTCTCTTTCCCTGTAATGGCCTACTGAATTGCTGTTACTTCTTCTATTTCCCACCACCACCACCAGAATAGCTATCACATAATTAATGGACACCCCCCCCACCCTGTATCCCTATCTCCTGATAAATCTAGACACATTGGAGACTAATCTCGCCCAAGACTCACACAACAGAAACTATATAAGAAACAGCTTTAGCTTCTAAAACAACCATAAAAGAATATGCTCTACCCCAGCCCCCAATCTCACACCAAGGGCTAGTCCCCTTAGGCAGCTGACTTCAGCAACCACCTACAGGCTGGTCACCAGCCACACTGCACCTCTGGCATGCCTCTTTCCTTATAAGCCCCAGAAACCCAGAGCCTCCCCTCTAGCGAGAGACTCAGAGACTTGGCTGATGGTAATTAATGCCCACAGGGGCAACTAATCAGGCAATCAGGAATGGAAGGCCACAGCTCCTATGAAAGCAGCCAAGCAAAAGCAGAGCAGGACAGAGCTGATTCTCTAGCCTGGCAGGAGGAGTGGGAGGCAGCAATCAATCTCCCGCTATGAAAAGGAGGAGACTAGCTGGCAAACTCCAAGCCTCTTCTTACCTTGTTCCCTCTAATCCTTTTTTCTAGCCAAAAGACATTGGCTGCTAGGAGAGAATTATCATGCTAAAAAAAAAAAAGGCAGAAAAATGTGCTCCACTGCTTCTACTTAGAACCTGTTTGCAAGTCAAGAGAATGGTACATGCATCTGTTTGTGTGCTTCCATGTGCTGTGAATTTGGTTTGTATCTGACCAGTGTTCCCTGCAACAAGAAATTTCAGGTGGTGTTGCCTACAGCAGGGATTTTCAACATCGGGTCCCCAGATGGTATTGGACTTCAACTCCCATAATCCCTAGCCCCAGTGGTCTTTGTTTGGGGATTATGGGAGCTGAAGTCCAATAACATCTGGAGACCCAACGTTGAGAATCCCTGGTCTACAGTTCCCAGTACCCCCAACTGCAATGGTCTTTGGCTGGTAATGCTGGGAGTTATAGTCAACAACATCTGGACTTCACTGTTACAGGGAGCACTGATCAGCATGTGGTTAAAAAGAGGAGTTGTTTTCTATTTTGGGTGGCTGCCATCTTGAAACAAGATGATGGGTCTGGAAACAAATGAAAAGGATACACCTATTAGGATGCCCTAGGAGGCCTTCCCATGTGCTGTGAATTTGGTTTGTATTGAACTATGAATGCAAACTTTATTAGAAAGGAGCACATAGACAGACATGGTGATCTCATAAGCCCTTTTTCCTCTGAGAAGAAGACTACATGTGAAAATCAGCCCATTCTCAAATATGAAGATAAATATGGTAATGTTGCTTCCACAGCCACTGGGTTTTAAACGTGCTGGGGCTTATCTTACCACGTTGATGCAGCCCTGCATGGAGCTTTATTGCTCAGTTAGAATGCACATCATGTCAGCCATTATTTGGCTAATACTGCTGTCTGATACTGAGAATCAAACATGTTGCTTTATACTGAGAATCTTGAGCTTTAGACATAAGGGACACTATGAGAATTACCTTTGAAAATTTGATCATTGTGTTAAAACGATGGGCATGATAGGCTACAAAGGACACTTTTTGTTCTCTTATTATAAGGTTTTCCTGATGGAAAGAGTTGAAGGGAAAGAGCCAGTAAATAGACAGTGTGCTCTAATAAGCAGCGAAACTATTGTTACAATGTACAACCACTTTTAGCTATTGCAGCTGGTTGGATCTTTCCTGCAGGATCATTCCAAATGGCCAGCTGGACATCCTCAAGAACGTACCACATGATCCAGTCAGTCTGAGATGTAGAATGGACACCCAAAAAACCCAAGCGAAGATTAGTCAATATTTATATTTCATAATTGTATGGAAATGATTAACCATACTGATTTTGTTACATCTTAACAAAGGAATAATCCATCATCTATAGTTTTAAGATATCTCCAACTGGCTTTGATGTTCTTCAAGGAACTTTGGTGTTTTTCCAATATTTGTCATTCAAAAGAAAGCTTTCATATTATTTTTTACACTTACAGGTTGATTTGATATACAGAAAGGATAACTGCTGATCTTCTTATATGATATCAATTGTTCCTAGCTTGGAATTCCAGCTGTAAATGTAGCTGTTAATGCAATCAAAGCTTTGGGCACAGAACACAATATCCTTGCTTCTATGACATAGTTGCTCAAGAGCAAAATGGAGATATCATAACCTAATTCTTCAGGTTGGCTAACAGTGGCTTAGGCTTGTGTGGCTAGCCTATGGAGCTCCTGGCTAACACATTCGCTGTTTAGCATAGTGAAATGACTTCTCCTAATTGAAATAAACTGCATTCAGGATGACTGCAATGTGACTTCACATATGTGTGTTCATCATTAGATGACTGTAATATCAAATGATGACTTGCATGTCATCGCAGACCAGATCTCATAGACAGAGCTTTTATCTACCTCAGACAAATTGTTTTTCAAAGGAGGAGGTTCAAAAATGTAGCTTTGATTTATCCAAAGACATTCAGGTTATTCACACTATCACATGGGTGTGCAGTTGGGCGGTCATGGAAGGAAGGCAGGGTTCAACCTACCTTCCCCCGATGACTGCTCTGAGCCCCTGTGGCACACAAGCTACCTGCCCATGTAACCAACGCTGCCAGGAGCAGTACGGATGCTCCAGGTAACGTGGGTAAACAGAGGGCTGGGCTTTGATATCCCGGCCTCTGAGCATCCCACAGTGTACCATGTGCCGAGTGCAGTGCAGTGGGGGATTCCCCAGGGGACAGGCACTCTAGGTACCCACCTCTGTGTCAGTGTGAGCTGCAAGCAGCTCACTCTGACACACAATCCAGGAAGCTGGGTTAAGGGCTTATTCACACCCTTAACCTTGGCTAAGACACTGGGTTTAGCTCTGTGACACTTCCAGGATCTGTGTGGATCCTGGAGGTTCTCATGGGCATCTAAGCCCAGGCCTGGCTGCTTAATCCTGGGCTTGGCTGCTCATGAGAACAGCCACATGGTATAAATTTTTGCATGTGTGAACAAGCCCTGGGAACATTTTCTCACCTTGACTTAGAACTTATCAGAAAAGGTGGGTTTAGGGTGCATGCATGTTGGTTAGAAAAGCAGGCTGACAACCAAAAAATGAACTAGCAACACCAATGATATTCTCTATTGCCAGTGTTGCGTTACAGTGCTGTTATTGGATTATGTGAACAGAGGCTCATACTTGGTAATCCCACTGATAATGGAACAAATGGTTTAGAGGATCAAAAGCCAAAGTCCCCAGCTCAATCTTTCTGTTCAAGCAAATGCAAAGAGACACTTGTTGGAATCCAAAGCAATGAACTGCTTGCAGAAGGACACTGTGCTTCTGAAAAACTGTTGCACTAAGTAACTGCTTGAGCTGTCTTGAGTTTGTGCTCCAGACTGTTGTGCTACTGCAAGCATGATTGTGAATGAGCAATTGCAGCATGCAATTTGCACATTTGCACAAGAGCACTATAGTGCAATAACGCAACTCTGCAAATTCCCATTTTTAGCACAACTAAACTGTGCTACTGCAAAGTTCTTCACTCTGCCAGTGGTTCATTGTTCTGAATGTCAGATGAATACATGTATTTTTATACCTAGCAACCAACTAGCCAAATGTGATTTGATTACAGTCATGGTGATATTATTCACTATTTATGGCTGTCTCTGCAGTAATTCCAAAGCTGTGACCTTTACAATACATACTCTGACATGGTCCTGTTGGAATGGATTAGTGAAAGGTGAGATGCCTTATGATAGATCAGCTTGATTCATTAATAGTTTATTCTTCCCAAGCTTTTCCAGTGAGTGCTTGGAGAAAACTCGGGATAGATAGATAGATAGATAGACAGATAGATACACAGGACGTTTTTTCCCTGGTTTGCAATGTTTGCAGATGCATAGATGGGACCAATAGTATTAATATTGCCTCGTCCATGCCTATTATTACATCACCCCTTGGAATTTGGAGCATGTACATTTTTCTGTGCACAAAGCATCCACTATCTGCCATGCACAAAGTATGAGTTTCTCTGAGAGTAAGGGGATAATAATGAAGATTTAAGTAGTTCTCACATCCAGGTAGGAGTGGGGAAAACAGGGTAAAGATACTTGTGTGGAGCACAATAAATAAATAAATTAGGAAGGCGATTGAAAATAAATGCTAATATTATAATGCCCTATATAGAACTATGATGCAACCACATTTGGAGTATTGCATATAGTTCTGTTCACCATACCACCATACCAAACTGTGCATGTTCAGTAGCTCAGCCATTCAAACCAAAGGAGAACCTGTGGCAGGAAGATTGCATTCAACTCATACCAGAGAATTATGAACATGTGGGTCAAGGCTCATGTCACCACAGGGTCATGTAAAATGATAATAATCATCATAGTGGCCAACATCCTAATAGTGAGTAACATAATGAGCAACATCCTCACACAAGCACATGTGCAGTGTTATCCTTCGCATTTCCAAAGCATAAGCACTTTGGCATAATACAGCACATTTTGTCTCTATCCCTTGCTCTAGTTAAAGTGCTCTTTGACCTGTGACACCAAGATATGGCTTTTTAGGAAAGCCGTTGGGCTCATTTAATGCAGGATGTGGGTTCATTTTCTGCTGCTGTGATTGCTTTATGAATGTGTTTCTTTTATTTTGATATTGATTGACTGGCATTTTGAGCAGTCTTCTATGGAAAGGCAAGATATAAATATTTTAATAAATAAGTAAATGCATAAATAGAATAGCAGTTTTCCCTAGCAGAAGAAAATGGAAGTGGTCATAGCATAATTTTTCTTTATTTCAAAAGTAATCCAAATTTTGGCTTTTAAAAAGAAATCATATTTAATGCGGGATGATGGGAACAATTTAAAATATGCTTTTAAAAAAACCTTCTATGCCTTTATCAAAGAATGTATAATATAATCACAAACCTTTAAAATCCCTGTAATGATAATTATGTTTCTTTCCAGGGTTTTGCAACCAGTTGCTTACAGAAAAGTTTTTTACTATGGTACCTATTCTGGTTAGCTTCCATCACAGAAACATTAATTAGACGATTACCCAATAAAGACAGAGAAAATGAATGCCAATATTAAAATAAACTTATATGATCATGGGAATGGACAAGTAGTTATTTGCATATCTATTCTAATATTATTAGATTGTATATTTTTAAAATTCTGAATTGAGAAATCATAACAAACTGTAATGTGATGGTTGTGATTTCATGCCCACATCTCTTGTAACAATAAAGTAACAAAAAAGTTAAAAAATATCACTTTAAACTGATTTTTATTGACCCAAGAGTGAGATAGTTTAATAATAAATGAATAAATATTGATAAATAATGAGTAATTAATTTGGAAATAATTAGTGCTCTTATTATTTTATTTATTCCATTAATTTATATCCTGCTTATAAAAGAAAAGGAAGAGTAAGAAGAAGAGCAAAGCTCTAAATGAAATTGTAAGTTTCACCTGGAAGCAGATGGTCCTTCAGCTTGCATGGTCTCAAGCTGTTTAGGGCTTTGTAGGTTAGATGCCAACCTCGAAAGGGCCACATAACTAGGGTTTAAAAATTCAGGATTCTTAAAACTGGAGTTTTCTTCAGGAACAACTGAAAATGTGGGGGGTGATATGGCTATTCATTTGTTATGCAATGAGCAACTATATTTTTAAGATGGCTTTGAAGTGCTTTAGGTGTGTTTACACAAAGATTCAGGAGTATTGATAGCTGGCAGAACTGCTTTTTTAACAATCACAACTGCAAACAGATCACTGCATGACATGTTAATTGGTTTAATTTCCATGCATCCTGCCTATGCCTTAAATCAGTGGTTTATTTTTAGTACAGATGAGGTTATATAAAGGTGTGCTGCTTAATGACAATACATCCTAATCTAAGTAGCCAATCTTTCCAAAGCAAGAGGAATTAGCAACCCAATTACAGCATGCCTCCCATTGTACAAATGTCTGGCTTGCCAAAACATGTCAGCCCGATCATTCTATGCAGCTTCTGGCCATGAGAAGCAGACTAGAAAACCTCTGCTTTTGATAAGTGTCTACATGAACAAAATTCAAAACTTGCCTTTTATTTTCATGCACTTGCCTAGGGTTTAGGGACATTTCAGACATCACTTTTGCCCAGTGACAGTGTATTTTATATGTTGGAAGCTCCAGCATGTCCATATGTTGGAAGCTCCAGCATGTCGTGCGCGAGCGCGCAGGGCATGCTGGAGAGACCCCCGACCCAGGAGGCTGCTTTTAAGCCTCTCATTCGGGGATCTACTCGTGAGTTGCTGCGGTGTGGACCCACGGCAACACACAATCAAAAAGCCAGGGTTAGCGGATCGCTTGCTCCGCTAAGCTGGGCTTAGGGGAGGATAGTTTTAGCAGGTGACCCGCTTTGGTGAGACCGGGCTTGGCTGCAAGCCCAGTGGTTCTCATGGACATACAAAATTGGGCTAGGCTACCTTAGCCCGATTTTGTATGACTGTGAGAATAGCCGCAATATTTTCTCTGCAAAAGGTCTCTCTCCTCCATCATGTCTTAGCTATTATCTGTTTACTGCTTTCAGTTCTCAGCTTCCGTATTTCAGTGCCTTCAGCTGGATGCTAAATGGAGCACTGAGGATGGTATATTACACCAAAATGATTGCTCAGTTTTGTTTTAACCTACGTGGTTCATTTTTTAAAATAAAAAAATCGGTATGTTATTTTAATATCTTTTATGCATTAAAGAGGTCATTTGAAGTTTATCATCAATACATTTAATAACAAAAATGTGTTTGTTGGTGGTTCTCTGTATATTGATGGTTTGTTGATGGTTATCTGCATGTTAATTGTATCTTGGCTGGTCAAAGACTGTAATAAAGTTATTATTTCATTCATGTTTGTTTCTCCTTCTGTTAATACTCATATAGTGTAGGTGACTTCATTGGTACTATGCTTGAATTATATCTAATTTTTGGAAGAGAATCACATGCGAGACGAATAAAAAAATTCATAGCTAGCTTTTCCGTACTCATGTCATTAGAAAGTGTCCCTACTAGAAGGATCTAATGTACTCGATGATTGGCATGTTATTATATTGCAAAGAATAAGCAAGACTTCTGCTTGAACAGTAATGCACCTCAAATTAGATGAAATCCATGGAAACAGTTGTTATTACATTGAAACAATACAGTTATGTAGTGCTTGCCTTCTACTTTCTGTGTACTGTTGTGTCTTTGGTCTTTAACCTTATACTCTACTTGTAATATATAGCTGATATTCTGTGGCCATAGGGAAGTTCCTGGCTGCCAACGGAAATCCTTTCTCCCCAATCCAGAGCCAGATCAAGTATATGATGGGAGAACTCCTGCTGTCCTCAATTCCTTTCAAAACTGACTTGGCTAACTCTTAGCTGTTCCCTATTATGAGGTCAGTTTCATGTCCCAGGTTTCAAGTGCTTTGAAGATTAGTTCCAAGCAACTTCATACATCAAGATGCAAGGATTGGGTGTCCAGTGGTCACTGGTGTCCCCAAAATTAGCCCTGGCAACTGGGTTGCTGGAGAAGCCAGCCAGCAGGTTTCTAGGACCCAGCTGATGCCTCCTCTTAACTGAAAGCCAAACTAGACTTTACATAGGAGATCTGTGACTGCTTACCCATTGTTACTTTTCTATCTCAAAAAATCCCATGCTAAGGAAGTAATTTGGATCAGGGCTGTTGTACAAAAAGATAAGGGGTATAACTCTGCTGCTACAATCTAAACTCCCTGCTAACTGAGCAAAGAGGTACCTTTTAAAAGTGGTGATCCCCTTTCACCACAACCTCAATTCAAATTGCCACCTTGTGGCTGCTTTTTGAGAAAGGAAGAAGTGGAGAATTCTAATCACAGAATGCTTATGGAATGTGTGTCTTAGTTGCTACTGGGAAACCTACCCTAAAGTTTCAATCATCTCCTTCAGTCCCACAACTCTTTCAATGTAGCATGGTTTAAAATTCAAGTTGAAGTGGAGGTCAGCTAGCAGCAAAGGTGGAGGTTGGCTAGTAGCCAAGCAAAGACCTTGGAGTGAGGGAGAAGGACAGGCCAGCAAGCATCAAAAGAAGAAGCGAATCCTTTTTTTTTTAACATGTTCAGATGTCCAGCTCTCCCTTCCTGCCTCCCCTTTTGTGTACACACACACACACACACACTCATTTTTAAAAATTCAATCCTGCTTTCTAACTGCCATTGGAAAGCAGTTTTCGATATAGTGTTCCTTTGCCCTTATAAACACATGAAGCTCTTTTGCAAAAGAGATTGGTCTCTATTTCTTTCACTGCCCCGGCAGTGTTTGGTAAGGAGAAAAGAGCGGTCTTTGTTGGAGAGTAAGATCCAACCGTGGGATCTTAGATGCCTCAGTGCACTTTCTGAGTTCCGATGGTGCTTGGCTGGATCTTGTTAATTGCATATGTACATGCTTAATAATGTGTTAGCATCATTACAGCTTTATGAGTAACATGATAGATATGTTTACGCAAACAATTTGAGTTCGCTTAGGCTCCCTTGACAATCTCAACCTTAATTAATGCCATTATTGAACTGTATGAAGAGTGCCAACTCTAAATGATTTTTCTGGTGTCACCCAGTAGACGGGTATAAACTCATAAGTAGCTGCCTTATGCAGAGTCAGACCCATCAAGGGCAGTATTGTTTACAATGGCTGGCAACAGCTCTCCAGGGTTTCAGGCAGGTATTTTCCAGCCCTGCTGGGAGATGCAAAGGATTGAACCTGGGACCTTCTGCATGCAAAGCAGGATCTGCAGGTGCTCTGCCACTGACCCCCTACTCCCCAACTCCACTATGATGATTGAATATCCCATATTCAGATCGATGCTCCCAACGAAATACAGTTTTCATGAGCAAGATGTTTCACTGGCAGACGTTTCACTACATATTTGAAAATACGTAGAGTTTCACCTTTCTCTGTCAGCACTGATCCCAACCCTCTGTCCATCTGCATGATCTAATTTGTCTGTTTCAAAAACCTCTACTGGTGATATTGCAAAACTTTTTAATGATATATGGAAGGGTTTCTTAACCTTGGGCCCCCAGATGTTGCTGGACTACAACTCCCATCATCCCCAGACATGGCCTTTGTGGCTGGGGATGATGGGAGTTGTAGTCCAGCAACATCTGGGGGCCCAAGGTTAAGAAACCCTGATATATGGAGTTGAATACATGGGAACATAGGAAGCTGCCTTATACTGGGTCAGGCCGTTAATCCATCCAGTATTGTCTACACAGACTGCCAGTGGCTCTCCAAGGTTACGGCAGGAGTCTCTCCTAGCCCTACTTGGAGATGCCAGGGACTGAACCTGGGATCTAGATGCTCTCCCGCTGAGCTACAGCCCCATCCCCAAAGGGGAATATCTCACAGCATCCACATGTAGTCTCCCATCCAAATGCAAACCAAGGCAGATCCTGCTTAGCAAAGGGAACAGTTCAGGCTTGCTACCACAGATCAGTTCTCCTCCCTGATGCAATCAGTAGACATGATCAGCTCCACATGGATGGAAAGCCAGTTCTGCTCTGTGGATGGACAAAACATGGATCACAGCCTAGCAAGGCTAAGCCTCACTGCATCATGACTGCTCTGAACACATTGTGGAAGGTCACTGATCCATAGGATTGTGCTGCATGTGATGCATAAACTGCTTAGGCCCCTGCAGCTCTTAGCAAAAGGTTGATGATTTCTTGCCATTTTTAACTATTGTCCTGTGACATCATTAAAATGATAGGCATGCTCATTTTTGCCTCCTGGGAGTTATTCACACTTGGTTTCAGCCTTCGGGGTAAACTTTGAGCAAAGGCACTTCGAAGTACTCTCATGGCATTGAGGGAAGCAGCCCCTCCCCTCTGCTCAGTTGTATATGGAAAAAAGTCCACATGGCATGCTCCGTATTTTCCTTCTAGCCAAAGGGGGTTGGGGAGCTTCTGCAGACATAGATTTTGCATTTCTGAAGAGAACATGCATCTTATCATGCTAATGATACTACATCAGTGCCTCTCCCATTTGCTCCGGCATTTTCAGAAAAAGTAGCTTAAAGCCAGCATTTAAAAAAACCTGGACATACGTTGAGATAAGGTAGAATTTGCAACACAAAGCCCAGTTTGTGTGTGGAGTGGGTCCAAAAATTTTGAAGGGACTTCGAGGTCAGTTTGGTTGGTGTGTGAAAGCACACACTCTCTTCTGAAGGCGATTTGGAGCAGAAGCCCTGTGTGTAAAGCCTCTTAGCGATCTTTTCTCCTTTCTGCAACCAAGCACAGTCTGTCGATGTTGAGTGTGACTGTGGCACCTCAGCTAAGACAATAACACATCTGGCTCCTTATCTAATTCATATATTTGTATGGTGCCCTGATATCTGGTAGTACATTTATTTCCACACTTGGCTGTTTAAATGTTTGATCTTATGTTTTGATAAGAGTAATTAACTGGGAGAGCTCTACGGTCTTAGTGAGTGTTGCTTTTGCTTCATTATGAGGCTCCCTCTAACTTCATTTGATTCTGTGTTTGCTTACAATCTTCACTGTGTGTTCTTTCTCTTCCTTCATTTGACTTTAAAGCTTCATGCTCTGCTTTTAATTATTTCTCCAGCATTAGAACAAGCTAAACTGCTATCAATTAATAGAGCCCGAGAGGTGTTTCAAATATATATATTCCAAAACAAATTTCAATTATGTCAATGCAATTACTTTATATAAATAACATGTATTTTATACTTGATTCAGCTAGGTTACGTCCTTCCCATGAGCGGTGATCATTCAGAGGTTTGGGTTCCTTATGAACCTCAGCCAATTACTGTGAAGTCAAACCATTAAGTTGATTTCTTGATCAGCCTAATAAAGGTTCTATAACAGGTTCTGTGACAGCACATGTGAGTAAGCAATTAAATTCTGATGCACATGAACAGAGATAGAAATGCTCATATTATAATGTGATTGCAATAAGATGACAAAGAACATTGTGATGGTGGATCTTCCCCTTAATACCATATGGTTAAGCACACTTGTGAGAAGAGACCCACAATCTCTACACTTCCATCCACCTTAGTGTTGTCTATTCTGACTGGCAGTGTATCTCCAGTGTTTCGGGCAGGGGCTGACATAGGCTGAATTCGGATGTAACATGAAACCCGGGGTCCCTTCACCTCTGGTTTTGGTAGCTATATGTCCAAATGTGATGAACAGGAGTTAAGCAAGGGAATGGAACCATGGTTTACCTCCTCAAACTCCAATCTGAACCTTCAGTTCAGAGAGGAGTTTCACCATCTGTAACTCTGGTTGTGCAGTGCCAGCATGACATTTGAGTGCTGGCACCGCAGTTTCCCCCTTCAGTCACCGGAGTTGAGGGAGGAAGTGCTTCCCTTGCTCTGGCTGCCATTGGCTGCCGGGGCTGCCCTTCATTAAAGCAGGAAGGCCTGGCAGCCATTCTCCCCTCCATTCTGCAGTCAGCATGACTGTAGTTAGACCACCCTCCATTTTGTCCAAATGTGTACAGGAGAGCAAGGGGAGGGGGACAAAAAACCACAGGTCCATTGGACCTGCAGTTCTGTGTTATGTCCAAAGGTGGTCATACTATCAGGGGGAGGAAGCAGTTGTCTGGGAGAGATTACCTGGGTCAGACAGCGATTCTTCCTACCTTGGTAAATGTTGGAGATGCAGCTCCTGATGACATCGACTCTTAGCACCAGAAACCCTATTGACCACTAGAGGCACTAGGGATAGAAATAGTGACAAGGGAATCCCATCTCTGACTTAGCTTTCTCTTCTCTACTTCCCCTTAGTTAGACTGATAGTCTCAGGTTCCATTCTCTCACCTGGAGAGAGAGAGAGACTTCCTTCTTCCTGTATGTAGCTAGCAACAAGTAGCTACATGCTGCTAGCGAACAGGTGGACCTTCTCTGTCTCCCTGATGGAATTTCCTAAATAAACTACTTTATTTAGCACTTTAACTCTATGTCTCCAGACAATATTAATTAGCAGAGCTCTCCTTACCTGTGCACTTCCTCTGCAGCTGAGGGAGATAAAGAAATCTCCCCTTCAAACTCTCTAACAGTAAAGTGCTGGTACGAGAGTCGGGTAGAACAGTGCTGACCCAGCTTGAGAGTTGGGTAGGACAGTGCTGTCCGGCCCAGCTCCTCTTTCCCAGACAATCACTTCATCCCACTCCAACCTTGCTGTTTCCCTTGCATATGATCACAAAATGGGAGCGTGCACATAATTATAATAGTGTGAACTGCCTTAGTATAAGGCAGCTTCCTAGGTACTCTAGCACATGGAACCATTTGATCAATATTTTTTTTTTGTTAGTTGGAACAGTTCCTTTGGAGAGTTGCCTTCCCTGTGAGTCCTCCTAAAAAGAAAAGCTTTCCCATATCCATTCCTGCCATAGAGAAATGTTGTATTTGCATTTGCATAATCATTTATGGCAACGTGCTGTTTCTACATCTATTACAAATTTCAATTTAATGTATGGCATCTGTCTCTTCTTTACAGCTCCCTCGAACCATTATGCTTGAGCAGAGCCCTACACAACTGTTGGGACAAATCTTAAAGAGAAAGAGATCTGTTCCTGAAGGTGATGCACTCATATGTGCTACTTATACCAAAGAGTGGGAAAGAGTTAATTAATTCAGGCCATCCAGTTATTTTGATTTCTCCCTTATTGTCTGCCTTTTCAGATTCACATTTGCATTAGGTGCTATCGAGTGAATATGTAAATGAATTTATTTTCCTAATAAACCGTCATACAGGCAGATGTCTGCCCCTAGGAGCTGCATGAAAAGCAGAAGTGAGCAAAAAAGGACACATAAAGCACATTTAACACCATGGAAACCAGAAATCTTTTCATGAGCAATGGTTTACTCTTGCTTCCATCCCAGTTTTCAGGGCATACACATAGTTTCCCCAGTGCACTCTTCAGACACAGTAAGGCTATTCACAGTAAGGCTATTCACACGGTGGGTGGGTGGGCAGTGGACAAGGCAGGGTCCAACTCACCTTTCCTCCAGATGATTGGGACCTGCTGCATGGAGTGTGGCTCACATTCCCAGACAATCCATGCTGCTCCAAGCTCTGGAGCAGCAGGGGCAATGTGTCCTGGCCTCCAGATATCCCACAATGCACTGTGTGATGACCATGTGCATTGGGGGAGTCCCCATGAGATGGGCACTCTAGGCACCCATCTCTGTGTATTCTTGGGCTGCCTGCAGCCTAAGCATACACGCGGCCCTGTACCTGGGGTAAATTGTGCACACGCACCCTTTAACCCAGGTTAAAGCCGGGGTATAAAACCCACGCTTTTGGGGGAGGCAGCGCCAGGATCTGGCTCAATTCCGGCACTGCACATGAGTAACCCTACCCAGGTAGGGCTTCCCTAACCTGGATAGGGCTGCTTGTATGCATAGCCTTAGTGTCAATCAAATGGTTAAAGGCAACCTCACTTAAAAAGATGGCTGTGTGCGTTTGTGCAATGTGTGGGCTTGATATGGTATGCTTGGTTTGATTCATTGCTCTGCATTGTTAGTATATTAAGGTATGTCAAGCTAACTACTTTGCATTAAATAAAGAATGCAGCTTGAAGGCCAGCAAGGTGAATGAGCAATAAAAATGAACAATATAAGGAGAATTCGAGTACTCTTGAATGTTTGACTGGGTATATTTAAATTCAGGACACAACAGAAAATACTTTCAATATATATGGCTTTAAGCAAAGAACTGTGCCGTTAGGAACACATGTCCCATAAGGCTCTACTCATTACAGCAGAAGCTGCTGCTGAGTCTAGCTCAGAAGAAATATATATCGGATTCCCATGTTGCAACAGTTGCTGTTTAAAGTGGTTGACATCTTAGGAGGATAGGAAGCTGCCTTAACCTTGTCAGAGCATTGATACATCAGCTCAGTATTGTCTACACCAGGGATACCCAACTTTGGGTCCCCAGATGTTATTGGACTTCAACTCCCATGATCCCTAGCCCCAGTGGCCTTTGGTTGGGGATTATGGGAGTTGAAGTCCAATAACATCTGGGGACCCAATGTGGAGAATCTCTGGATTACACTGTCTGGCAGGGGCTCTCCTGGGTTTCATACAGGAGTCTTTCCCAGCCCTATCTGGAGATTCCAGGGATTGAAACTGGTACTTTCTGCATGCAAAACATACTCACCACTGAGCTATGGCCCCATTCTCAATGTGTGTACCTTGAGTAGCAGCACACACTCTCCACCAGCCAGATGTCAAAAGACTCCTGATTAATGAAGCACATGTGTAAGGAGGCTCAGGGATGTGCTGGGAGCCTGTGTGGGATTCCCTCCAGTCCTCTTACACATCTGCTGTTGAACCAGAGGCCTAAGACATCTAAGTGCTGCCCACACTTCAGAAGCTATGATTGCTCACAGGATGTAGGGGTGTGCCCTGGGTGCACACTGCAGGATGTAGAGGTGTGCCCGGACCAATTTTTGTGGTTCAGTTCAAATTTGCTGGTTCACAGACCAGTTTGGTCCAACTGACTGGCTGGTCCGTTCCATTTGATCAAACCAGTTCAAACTGGTTTGGCAGTTCAGGGGGCTATGCTTGTAAAGAGGAATCCAGTGAGGATTCTCCTTTACATGCAAGGGGCCATCCTGACTTTAAAAGGATTCTAAAGGGCAGCTTGCAGGTGGAGAGAAGGCACCTTTAAAAGTAGAGGTAAGGTGCTTACTGGTCCGGTCCTCCCCCCAGCAGCCTGCCCATTCAGTGGTGGTGTGGTTCAAAAAATGACCTGGCCTCTGTGGATGTTTGAGAGGCTATACTTATAAAGGGGAGTCCAGTGCAGATTCCCTTTTACAAGCAAAGGGGTGGGGGAGTGTTTTAAGAGGTGGTTGGGGGGTGGTGGTGGTGACGACAAGAGAAGTAGTTTAAAGTTCTTACTGACCAAGTGTGGCTGCCGGTACCACCGCTCGCTCCACTTGCACAGTCCAAGTGCATAAAGATCCCTCTCCTGCAGAGGCCAGAACTCCACCACTGCCAAGTGGGCAGCATGCTGAAGAGGGATCTCCGTGCACTTAGGCTGCACCAGGGGGGCAAGCGTCAGTGCTGGCAGTTGTGCCAGGCCAGTAGGGACTTTAAATAACTTCTCTTGCCACCATCGACCTTTCGATGCCGAATTGGTCCAGACTCCCGAACCGGTCCTGGGTGTGGATCAGTTTGATAGTGGACCAAATGGCCTTTGATTCAGTTTGCGATTGAGCAACCAAACCCCGGTTGGTTCTAGGTGAACTGGTTCGGCATCAATCGGGTCATGCACACCTCTACAGTTTGAGCACACTCCTATCAGGATGTATTTCCAGTCTTACAGAGCACTCTTGGAGCCTGAGTAGTGCTTGGAAGTCGTAGTGCTCTGGTGCAACTGCACTGGGAGGACGGGGGGGACTTGCTTGAGGACTTCCAGTACATGAGGCAACAGCTCTGAGCTAGACTTTGCTCATAGCTCTTCTCCTGGAGAACACGGTGGGTGAGTTCTAGACTCCCTGGCCACTGGGGAAGCACGTGCCCTGGCAGGTCGGTTGAGGGCTGGCCACCCCTGGCTGGAGCGGTGGATCAGCTCATCAGCAAATTGGGTCAATCGGCAGAGCATGTTTTGGCCTGCCTATATGACCTATGTGTCAAAGGCAATGCTGTCACCCCTGGCAAACTGCCCAGGTGGAGGGCCCTCCTGGTTCAAGAGATTAGATGGACAGAGGAGAGAAGTCTGGGTCTGAGCCAGGAGACAGTGCTGAAGCACTTTCCAGTGCGCCTTCCATGCCCAGCAGCAGCATAGGCATTGCTTCCCAGGCCAACAGTGTGGTGTCCCTGGCAGTTCCACCTGTGCGTTCCACTCTATGGTTCAATTGGGGATGCCTGGACGCCTTGCCAGGGGTACAGGAAGTGCCACCCATGCCCTGCAGTGGTGCTAAGCAGAGCATTCTGCAGTACCTGCAGGATCCAGTGGCTTCAGACCCTCGGCCACTGCTTGCCCTCCATTACCAAGCTACCTGGCTTGGCGGCAGCTCAGTAAAGAAGGGGGGCAGCACCAAGAAAGTGTTCTCCATTGCCGGGGATATGGTGGCACCCCACCACTCATGCCTGGATGCTGGCTTGGTGGAGCAGCTGGTCTTCCTCAAGGCCAACCTCCCCCTGCTGGGCTAATCTGAGCTGGACATGGAGGGTGGTGAGTGTCTGATTGCCACTCTCAACGGCTGCAACACCACTGTCCACTCAACCTGGCCAACCAAATACCAGATGTGTCACAGTCTGCCCGTTAGTGCTGCCGACACACCCAGACATGCAGACACACCACTGCCAAGCCCATGATGATGATGGACTGATGCCCAGGCCCAGCACCAACCAGAGGCTGTGGTGGAGCATAGCAATAGCACTAGCACTAGCACTTACATTTATATACCGCTTTATAGCCGGAGCTCTCTAAGCGGTTTACAATGATTTAGCATATTGCCCCCAACATTCTGGGTACTCATTTTACCGACCTCGGAAGGATGGAAAGCTGAGTCAACCTTGAGCCCCTGGTCAGGATCGAACTTGTAACCTTCTGGTTACAGGGTGGCAGTTTTACCACTGAGCCACCAGGGGCTCTTTGTAGGACTGATGTTGGTTACTGTTGTCTGCTAACCATTTCTCAGAGTACAGGTACAGACACACGTGGCTCATGATGAGTGTGTTATTTATTTACTTATTTATATGATTGATTGATTGATTGATTGATTGATTTCTGTACCTCCCTTCCAGAAATGGCTCAGGGCAGTTTACATCAAACAAAACAAAACAATTAAAATCAACTCACAGTTAAAAACAGACTATAAAACACCATAAAGCAATCAACAATTAAAAATTCAAAAGAGTTTAAAACCCCGGAAAACCAGGTTACAACAAGTTAAAAACAATTACAACAAGTTAAAAACCCTGAAAGGCCAGGCCAGACAGAGAGGTCTTGAATGTAGACAAGTGCCCTGGCATGTGTCAGCCTGGTAGGCTGTCAGCACAACCAGGGCCCAGGCAACCTGAGGCCACTTACTCCAGACACGAAGAGAAGAAAGAATACGAGGCAATTCTCACAATCGCCAAAAAGCGGGCTACCCTAGCCCGCCTTCTGGTGAGTGTGAGAACCACCGGGCTCGCAGGCGAGTCCAGTGTCATCAAAAGCGGGTAACCCGCTTATGGAGCCCTCCCCTGAAACGAGGTTAGCAGAGTCTGCGCTCCGCTAACCCTGTCTGTTTGCTTTTGTATAGCTGTGGCGCAGCTCCGCGCCACAGCAACACACGAGGAGACCCCGCCGGGACTCTGAAACCAGCCTCCCGGCCCTGGGGGTCTCTCCAGGATGCCCTGAGTGCTTGTGTGGGGCATCCTGGAACTTCCTGGGGGTCGCTTGGCCCCTGATCCCTGCAGCCCCCGCCAGCTCTGTGACAGAGCCGGCAGTCGTGTGGGCAGCCAATCTGGCCACCCAGGGCTTCTTGCCTGATCATCTGCAGGGAGAGCAGGTTAAGCCTTTTCTCCCTGCAGACCTCATTTTGGCAAGCCTCACTGATTGTGAGACTCACCTCTACTTATCAAGTGTGTGGTTCTCTTTTTCTCAGCAGGGTTTCATACTCATGCTGTGTGACTGCTGCTCCAATAGTTTATTAGGAATGACTGTTTTGATGGATCTCAGATGGACCAAGGTAGAATTGGGTTAGTTGCCTGCCTGCCTGGCTGCCTCCTTCCCTCCCTCCCTTCATTGACATGAGGTATGGTCTGTGAGATGGCGTTGTGGTCAAAAGAAATGGACAGTGGAGCTCACATCTCCTTAGGATGTATGTAATATTTTCTTGGTGATTATTTGCTGTTAGATGAGCTCCATGTGTCTATTATGACAGATTAACCAATTTGTGCTCCACTCACTGCTCTGGCCAGGTCTCATCAGGTCTGGTGGTCTCTGTGCTCTGCCTACATCTGCATTCTGCATTTCAAGATGTACATATTCAGTCAAAATGTGGCTGAAGATGAAGACAGTGCTTGAGCAAGCTAAGCTTAGAAAAAGGGTGCTGCTGCAGCAGTTGCAATGGAGTCATAATTTTATGTCTCAGTGTGTGGGAGGGCAACTTGTGGCGATGATGCAGCATGGGCAGGGCTGGCAGAATTAAATTAAGGTTGACCTACTGAGCCAGAACAAATTCAAAAATGCATTAAAATTGCCTATTTGCTCGATTGCTTTGTGGGTTGGGTGGTAGGTAGTACCCACCATGTCCTACCATGCAATCCACTTTGGTGTCCCCAGGAGCTACCCATGGGAAATAATGGACCGGTAAATATGGGCTGGCTCAATCCTGGATCAAATTTGAACCAGACCAGCAGTCAGTTCAACAGAACAGGTACTCAAACTGGCAGCCCTGGTTTGAATTCAGTTCAAATTCAAATTCAACCGCTGGTTCCGGTTTTGTGCACATCCCTAGAGCTATTTTCATGGGACCATGGTATGAGGGGGAAAGGGTTAAATACTTCCCCCCACCTGCTGCAGTCTCAATCCTGATCAAACCTTTCCAAAGCAGCCATTAAAAACAACAACCCATAAGCATGTAGAAACATCTGTAGTTTTACCTTCATGTGTAGTTTTGAGCTCAATTTTTATTGTTTCTTCCCACCTTGCATTGCTCCCTTCAGCCTCACTGGAGGTTAAAAGGAAATGTATTCCACTTTTTGGGAGAGTCATAAGAACAGTGCCTCTCCTCTCTTTGCCCCTGGGGTACTCTGTAGTGATCCTTCACTGTTCAGATCTGATCCATAGTTATTCATGCTTGCTGATTTTGTACTAGTCAGTCTGGGTCCACTCTACAGACAGATAGCTGCCTGCTTCCCCAACTGGTCTGAGCTGGCTGCAGTAGGGGAAAAGTCTCCCCTTCAAGTATTCCTCCAGCTTCAAGTATAAATTTCCTAAGATCAAGTTAAGTTTGTGTTCCAGCCATGGACATGCAACCATGTTGCTTATGTTTCAAGCAAGTGAGTAATGGGGGAAATCAAACAGTAGGGTTTTGAATTTAGTCCCCCATCCCTCCCAAACAGAGTATCACTTCAGCAGCCAGCCCAATGCTGAATACCTCCATTTCTCGGTTAGGGGCCATGTACATCAGCTAATGTCTTCTATGTGCTGAAAAATGAAAACAGTAAAGAGCAATTAAGATCCCTTTTATGTTTTTTTCCCTGTTTTGCAAATGCTTAATATTATGTTACAATTGCACCTTTTATTTCCATGTTTTCCTTTTATGTGTGAGTTGACCGTTAACTTAATTTTTTATACTGAAATCGGGGCTTTTTTTCTTTTCTTTTGAGGGAAGGTGAATATATCGTTTCTGAAACAGATAAATTAGTCTTTGTTCCATAGTATCTGTTCCACTGAAAGGTCTTGGGAAATTGCAAATGTTTATTCAGAAAATTCACCGGAGACTAACTAAAGCTTTAAAGATGTTAATTTATACAGTTCTAAACCACTCAATTAAGTCCATGCTCAGAACTGTTTCCTACAAGAGCCGCTAACCATCTGTTAAAACAATATCTTGCCAGCGATCCTGACTTCATCGTCAAGAATGACTGAAATTTCTTAGCCAGTAATAAATGTCATATGTTACTTTTACCCTCTCATTTGGAGAGTGGGAAGGGGTAGGCAATGATTTTTGTTCACTTATGTTTATTTTGGTTTGTAATCCCTGACATTATCACTGCAAGAAAAAAACAAGACACTTCCAGTTGCTTATGATTTTGCATGAATGTATAGATTTTTGTGGGGCCTTTTGTTTCTGCGTTTTCCCTGCATCGATACATGGGTTCTGCTACTAGCAAGCAGAATCAGTCAGTCAATTGTATCTCCCTGTTCCATGGTCATACAACAGCAGAGAGAAATCAGGCTTTGAAGAAGGGCCTAGAGACATTTGCCTAACAAATGCTTCATTGTGATGAAAACTGTGTTGTATAATTATTCTCCAGTAAATAGTAAGAATTGAACTTTTCAATTAAAAAAAAAAATAGATTTGATGCTAATCATATCTGGTTTTTATTTTAAAAGCTAGATCTCTTCATATGAGGAAAGAGGAAGTTTTTGATGGGCTTGTCTTTTATATAAAAATATTTTGCTGCTTCTCTGTCCCTCTCTCCCTCTGCATTCCTTCTTTTACCGTCTACTATAACCTGTGCTCCACTGTCTCATACTGAAGAAAAAAGAGAGGCAAAGCATCTTGGAAAGAGTTGCAGGATATTAGTGCAGCAGAGGGATGAGTAATATGCTTCCCCTCTAAGCACTGGTTCACACATGTATGCACATCACATAACATCTCGCTACTCAGTGACATACAGATGAATGTGTCAGCTGTTTCCATTGCCAACTATTGTGCTTGAGTGCAATTGACACCTCTTTCCGTGGCATATGATGCCAGTAAATACTTTTTAAATTTTTGAACCAAGGGCCATAACAATTGCTGTTACTTTACAGGTATGTAATAGAACAGCATGTAAATAGACAGTCAATTGCCATTAAGACAGTCCCTCAGTTGTGCAGATTTGATGTGCAGGTCATCATTTTATGTTGCAAATTGGGGGTTGATCTGTGTTACACCCATTGTTACACTACTACATCCATTGTAACATAGACATGGGTTATTTACATGCTATTTTTTGTTTCATTAAATGCATGATATTGCAGATAATAGATCATTCACAAGGAGATTACTATCATAATGGGCAGCTCCATCTTCTACACTTCGAATATTTCTGGTGTCATGGCTGTGGAGCTATCTTCTCAGACTCTATAAGGAATAAAAAGAAAATGTGCATCTATGCAAATATATAACTAATGCTTGTAGGAAGCAGAGGCGTAACTAGGGAAAATGGCGCCCGGGGCAAGCACTGAAATGGCGCCCCCCCACCCCCCCAACATACTACATTATACTTAGGTTTTTCCTCACAAGTGCCCGCCGCTGCCGCAAAGCCAGGCCACTGACTGGCCTCCAGGTGCCAGCAAAGCAATGGGGGGGCGTGGGCGGCGCAGAAGGGACCGCTCGTGGGGGAGGGGGTGCCGACGCGCTCCCTTGACTGCTGCAGCGCTGCTGCACTGAGCAGGAAACATTTGTATTAACAAATAATAATAATAATAATAAAATATTTTTTGTCATGGCGGCGCCCCCCACGTGACCAGAAAAGATGGCGCCCGGGGCACATGCCCCCCCTGCCCCCCCATAGTTACGCCTCTGGTAGGAAGTGACCACACATCTCCACACAAGCCACCTACAACAAGACCAGAGCAAAAACAAAAACTTAAAACTGAAATAAAAGATTAGCAACAAACCAGATAATGATTTTTGATGGGGAAAATGGCAATATCCTATTTATAAGGTGAAAGTTTATACCCTAATCTGCAATCCTAAACACACCTACTCAAGTATAAACAACATTGAATTTGGTGAGACTTACTTCTGAGTAAACACACATCAGATTGAACTATAAGGGCATAATCCACCAGGGTCTCCTCTATGTCCCACTGTAATGAGTAAGAAGGAATCACACCAGGTTACCATCAGCTTCTATTAATTTCAATAGGATGTGTGCAGAAGACGTTCCCAGTGGAATTTTCTCTCAGTCCAAAGCATGCTTAAAGGTAAAATGTGCCATCAAGTGGGTGCTGACTCCTGGCAACCACAGATCCCTGTGGTTTTCTTTGGTAGAATACAGAAGGGGTTTACCATTGCCTCCTCCCACGCAGTATGAGATGATGCCTTTCAGCATCTTCCTATATTGTTGCTGCCCGATATAGGTCTTTCCCATAGTCTGGGAAACATACCAGTGGGGATTCGAACTGGCCACCTCAGGCTTGCTAATCAAGTCATTTCCCACGGCACCATTAGGTGGCTTACCAGCAAGTAAATCCCACTAACCTCAAGGGGTTTGTTTTCATGTGAACATGTTTGGGATCATCAGGGTGCAAAACTATACAAAGGAAGCCCAAAAGAAGAGAAGGACTTGTCTGTTGAAATCTAGATGTGAATATGTGCAGATGTAATGTAGAATTCACAAACTCTCAGCCTATGCTCCTCTTAAATTCTCATGTGCATAAGCAAAGAAAAGGAGGAACCAGTTTGGATTCGTATCGAGGCTTTCACATGAGCAACGGAGACCAGGCTTAGGCAGCCAAGTCTGGGCTGTGCTGCACATGTCAACTGCCAAGAGACGCGTGGCTCCTGGCAGCAGCACAGCACGGTGGCACAGCAGCAAACCCTGTAGGTAGCCCTGGCTGTTAGCCAGGGTTAAGGGCATGAGAACGTTCTTACCCCTGGCTAACTGATGGTGTTTCGGCTCCACACGGCACGTACAAATGAGTAGCCTCTCGGCCTGTGTTGAGATGCTCCCCATAATGCACAGCACACTTGTGTTGTGCATCCTGGGAGTTCCAGGGGCCTCCTGGCCCTCAAAGCAGCCAGAGGTCATTTGGGTGGGTGATCCACCACCCAGCAACGGCCGGGAGATCATCTGTGGGGGAGGTAAGCATTTCAAGGCTTCCTTCTCTTGCCTCTTTTGAGCTCTTTCTCCCAATCATCAGGGCTCATTGTGTGTTTGCGCACACTTTAAAAAAAAGAAAGCGTTTTTATATTGCCAGGATAGAACTTCAATATATGACAAGCTGGATATAGGGATATGACCATGTCAGCCAGAAAGACTAAAGGATTTTATCAGCTGGCTAATGCAAAGAGTGTTATCACACATTGCTCCTGCAGCTGCTTATTACATAAATGATTTATGGGAAAATGACTGCCTCGTGGCTTCTGCCACTATCAGTCCTGGCATTAGTAGCATGTGCAATGCAGATATTAGTGAAATTATCATTCTTGCATGTGTAAAAAGCTTTTGGTTCATAGCAATCAACATGAAAAATATCAAATGCTCTGATTAGGAAAGAAAGTAAGGATGTAGTTCTTTGAGAGTAGTTTTCACATAACACTAGAACCAGGGGTCATCCCATGAAATTGAAAGCCAGGAAATTTAGGACCAACAAATGGAGGTACGTTTTCACACAACACATAATCAGCTTGTGGAATTCTCTGCCACACAATATGGTAACAGCCAACAACCTGGATGGCTTTAAGATAGGTTTGGATAAATTCTGAGTACCAGTTGCCTCTGAGTATCAGGATGCCTCTGAGTACCAGTTGCAGGGGAGTCACAGAGAGGGCATGCCCTCAACTCCTGCCCATAGGCTTACAGTGGCATCTGGTGGGCCACTGTGTGAAACAGGATGCTAGACTAGATGGGCCTTGGGCCTGATCCAGCAGTGCTGTTCTTATGTGTATGGCCTTTCCACAACTCTGACAGAACCACTGGGAGTAGAGTTAGTCAGCATGTCTCTGTGATGGTGATGGAAGCGAGTCTAATATATTTATGTAATTTGATAGCAAACAAGTTGTATAACTTGTTGGGACACGCAGAATTAGGAGTGATTTTGACTATGTGCAGTTGCACATGGCAACCAATTTGTGTGCATGGCAATACAGCTGTAAAGAAGCAAGAGTCGTTCGAGCAATTATTAAGCCAATGTGTTGGTTATTATACAACCACATCCTTAGGTCTCTTTTCAGAGCTTCTTTTATTGTTTTCCTCTCAGCAACTTTAAGAGTTTTCATTCTCCTCTGCAGTTTTATATAGGCCCAATGGAGGAAAATGGGTAAACATTGCTGTGGCCATAATATAAATAATTCAGACATTAATGGAGAATAAGTTATTCACTTCATTTAATCACATCCCCTTCGAACCATGGATTATTGCACGTCAAATAGAATCAGACATCCCTAAGAATAGCTAAATGGTAGATGAGGTGCTCACCATCTGTCTTGGACTTTGCTTTAGTGGTTGAGCAAATACCCCAAACTTGAACAGCCACTGTTATGTCCTAAGGGGACTAATTTAAGCAGAATGCATTTGTTTGCTTTAGATAACATTTGCATGGCTCCTATTTGATATTTAAGTTTTAAAAATGATTGTACATGAGAGTATTTTAATGATAAGGTCTACAGATTATAGTGATTGGGTTGTTTTGTTTTGTTTTGCTAGTCTGTTTTGTGTGGAAATATTTTATTATTTATTTAATTTAGTTTCTATGCTGCCTCACTCCAAAGGTTCTAGGCAGGTCACAAAAATAAACACAAGAAAAACAAAATAAACCATCTGTTAAAAACAGCAATTTACAAATTTAAAACAATCAGAGAATACTACTGTAAAAGCCTGGCTGAAAAAAAATGTGTCTTAAGGACTCTTTGAAAAGCTGGAAAGAGCCAGTGTGGTGTAGTGGTTAGAGTGCTGGACTAGGACCGGGGAGACCCGAGTTCAAATCCCCATTCAGCCATGATACTAGCTGGGTGACTCTGGGCCAGTCACTTCTCTCTCAGCCTAAACTAGTTCACAGGGTTTTTGTGAGGAGAAACCTAAGTATGTAGTACACCACTCTGGGCTCCTTGGAAGAAGAGCAGGATATAAAATGTAATAATAATAATAATAATAATAATAATAATATGTTAAACCACGAATGTCTAGAGGGAGCACATACAGAGTAGAGATGTGCACGGGACCCAGCAGGGGTGTTTCGAGGGGGAGTGGTCACACTTTAAGGGTGGGAGAGGGTGCACCTACCCCTCCCCCCACTGGCGCTCGGTGTTGGTAAAAGTCTTCAGGGTGGCAGTGTACCTCCCTGCTGCCCCTTCCCCCTCCTCAGCCAGAAGTACCAGACGCATGTGCACATGTTGCACGTGTGTGTGCATGTCACGATCGTGCGCATATCTGACGTGCACACACACACGATGCTTCTGGACGAAGAGGGGGAAGGAGTGGCAGGGAGGTACACTACCGCCCCAAAGGCTTTTACCGACACTGAGCGCCAGTGGGGAGAAAGCGGGGGGAGGGGTAAGTGCACCCTCCCCCGCCCTTAAAGTGAGACCCCCCTGCCTTTGAACTTCAACCCCACCCCCAGTGTTCAAACCTGTTTGGAGGCCTGTAAAAGGGCCTCCGAACAGGTCCGTGCACATCCCTACTACAGAGAAGGCATCATCCTGAGTTACCGCCATATGAGCTGGCAGCTTATAGAGATGGAGCTCTCTTGATGATCTCTATGTGTGGTGGGGATCATGAAGAAGAAAGCGCTCGCCTAGGTAACCCGCTCCTAAGCTGTTAGGGCTTTAAAAGGTAGTCACCAGCACTTTGTATTTTGCCCGGAAAACTACTGGCAACCAATACAATTGCTTTAAAACAGGCATAACATGGTCTCTCAAAGAAACCCCAGAGACCAATCTAGGCACTTCCTTTTGAACCAACTGAAGTTTCCAAACTACATATAAAGGCAGCTCCACATACAGAGCATTGCAGTAGTCAAGCCTAGAGGTTACCAGAGAGTGCACCACTGTTCTGAGATCATTATCTTCAAGGAACAGATGCAGCTGTCGTATCAACCAAAGTGGATAGAAAGTGCTCCTGGCCATAGCCTCAACCTGAGAAACCAGAGTGAGACCTGGGTCCAGAAGCACTCCCAAGCTATGTACCTGTTCCTTTGGGGGGAGTGCAACCTCATCCAGAACAGGAAGATCTATGGCGTCCCTCAAAGTATGACCCCTCACCATAAGTACCTCCATCTTGTTTGGATTGAGCTTCAATTTATTATCCCTCATCCAGTCCATTACTGCCTGCAGGCAGGCATTTAGGAGGGTTATGCCATTTCCTAATGATGATGTCATAGAGAAATAGTTTGGGGTGTCATAAGCATATTGATAACACACCCTACTCCAAATCTCCTGATGATATCACCCAGCAGTTTTAGGTAGATGTTGAAAAGCGCTAGAGATAGGATGGAGCCCTGAGAGACACCATACAATAGCTCAAGTTTCAGAGAGCAACTATGTCCAAGTGACACCAACTGGAATCAGAGAGATAGGAATGGAACCATTACAAAGAGGCCATTTGCATATGTGTGGCAGCCGCCATGTTGGCCACTGCGCCAATTTAGGAAGGCCCAAATGGGCCAAAAAAACTGGCACACCAGTGTGGACTGAGGATGTCAGGACTGTTGCCATGAGTAGAACCATATGGGCATCAGGCTTTGCCGAATATTCAGGCCTTGACTTTGGGGTGATAAATCATCCAGGGAATGGGGAGAAAATGAGAAACCAATAGATTTCTGGGCACCTGCAGGAATAAGTTCCTGGAACAGATGTAGCTCTGTGGGGCAGGGCTTAAGAATCAAGTATTGGCCAGTGATGGCCCTTGGTGACTCCTACAGGCCATTAGAGGAGTCTCAGACCCTGTAATCAGCACACCTGTACCTTCTACCTGGAAAATAAGTTAATTTTCAGTTTTACATGGCAGTAGGGTAGATCCAGGGAGCTCTGTCCCATTTGCAAAATACTGGACACTGATACAGCTGCTATGGCACATGCCACCTTTTTGTGCTACAATATCCTTTTATCACTAAAGCTCTGTTTAGCAGATCAGGGGAACCTGAAGCTCATGTAACATAAAGTTCCAGAGGGCAGCCTAATCTCCCTCCACCAAAGAACATATTTTGCAAAAATTGCTATGTGCAAGGATTCTGTGGAATGCTAATCAGACTGCTTTTGTCAATCCTTTAAAAAATTTTTTAGCAGTCTCTATAGTGTGGCTATTACATCGTATAAGTTAAATTAGCTATTAATACCAAAATGAATGTGATGGACATTAAAAAACACACATATTTACAGAATGGTAATGTATTTGCCAGGCACACAAGGGACCTGATTTTGCTGCAGTAAGCTGCATCTAAACACCATGAGAGGAAAGCACTGCAGCAACTGTCTTGGGGTGAAACAGGAATGCTTGTATTGCCTTTGAACAAGCCTCAACAGGTCAACATTTGGAATCGAATTCAGTTCAGTCTCTTGGGCTAAATGAAGTTTGTTCTATGATGGCAGATTTCTAGCAATAGGTTGTGGGGGATTCTCTGTACACAACATATATTATTGTGGAAATGATATACTCAAAATCATCAAGGTAAATCAAGTCAATATTTCCGAATTGATATATTTGAACACATTTTTAAAAACTTCAAACATAGCTACTTTCAATATGGTCAGAAAAACTGTTTGAGCCCCCTGGAACAGCAACATGTGAATATATCCTGGAGGAGAAAAACCTGTGGGTCCAATGTACTTGCATAATCAGCATTGTGCTGATCAGTTTCCTTCTGCAAAACAAACATTATCTGCAGTGGGATCTTCTGTGTCACAGCATATCTGGTTACACAGGGGCATGCAGTTACACTCCATCACTTCACCAATGAGAGGCAATGAGTCAGATACACCTCAAGTATAGCAAACTCAGTGGTGTTCTGTCCTGCAGACAAGACCTCAAGAGGTCTCAAAGATGGTGAGGCATGTTGCAGCACCATGGAGAGCTCTGTGGGACACATTGCTCCAACAGTTCAGAGGTAGACTGAAGTCTTAAATACCTCTGAACACAGGCCATCTCATCTGGGCTCTGCCTCCCTGTCTGGAGAATGGAATTCTTAAAGGGACAGCTTCTGGTCTGGCATCTGGCACTCCATATCCTTCTCTCTATCTTATCTTGCCATGCCTAGCCTGTTGCTAGTGCTGATAGGCAGATATAGAAGAGTGCAAAAGTGTAAGTTTCAGGCATCGCAGGTTCCAATGGTTCCATTTGCTGGGAGTGGGGCTCAGGCTCTGAGACTTTTGTTTCACAGCGCTCCGTTCTGGGGTTCTTTCAGACTTTGATCCAGTGTTGAGGCCTGGGACGGTGTCTAGTGCTGGTCCTGCCTCCTCAGGGCCAGAGTCACTACTCAGGGTGAGGGTCATGACAGGTTGGGCTATCTCAGAGAGAGATGTACACCTCATTTACCAACATAATCTTGTTTCCTTCAGAAGAACCACCTTACATTATATAGCCTGCCCTGTAGCAACTGAGAAATATATTTCAAGGTCAGGCTCACAATCCAAACACTATTCATGTTGCTCATTCATTTTAAGGAAGTTTACATACAAGGATGGGTTGCATTCAGCAAATACAATTCTAAAAAGGGAATAAACAGCAATAAGCAACCTCATAAACGCCTGTTATGATATACAAGACTGGATTAAAAGACACCTCAGGGCCAGTTCACACTTCATGCAGCAGGCTGGGGTTCCCTGGAGTTTGCTGCGGTAAGCACATAAAAATGTGAAGAAGAAACACAAATTCCAAACATGTCATGGAGCCATAGCTAGTCACGAGCTGTTTGAGATGCATGTCTTCCCTTCAGATTTCATGTCCATGGTAGAAACAGCAGCAGAATGCCAGTGTACTTGGACTGCGGAGTACATGTAAAGAAGCTCAGAGTGCTGGTTGTTTATGACAGAACTCAAGTTAAAAACAGAGTCGGTGCTGTTACATTTGTTTTGAGTTTGGAACTCTCAGAATATAGAGAATCCCTGAAGAGTTTTCTGAAGTATCTGAGTGAAAATAATTTCTGCAAAGCCGGGTTTTGTATGGTATATGTCAGTCAGGAAAAATGCTTTTGTTTTGACTTTCAGATATAGGGAGAAGTATCCAGACCACCCTTCTGCTCGTGGAAGTATTTTCTGCTCACAAAAGTGGGAAGGGGTAACTTTTGCCAGAGCTCCTAATGCCCCCCCCCCCCAATATGCCTGAGGATTCAGAGATAATCAGAAACATATTGGTGGGGGGGGGGGGGTGCATCAAAGCCAGAGGTGGGAAGAGGGAAATGGCAAAAATCCACCACCACCACCCGTCCAAATTCTCAAGCAGAAAATACCGAAGGTTAGTTTGGGTGCTGTCCAGGTTTTGGTTTTTGTTTTAAAAGGAAATGTAAATAGGACTATAAATACACTGGTGCTGTTAGACATTGCTTTCTAATGCCATTACCCCACAAATATTTCAACTCAGCCATTGCTTGTCTTTTTTCTTTGTCGTTTATTTTCCCTTCTTCATGCAGAGGCCTACATTCCTGCAGAATCCAATTTTACAGTTGGGAGTTTAAGTGAAGCCCATTAGTTTGGAAAAACATTTTGCCTGAGGTAGTACAGTGAGACAAGCAGCTCACTCTGGATTTAAGCCTGGGACTTCTTATCTTCCCAAGCTTTCAGAAGTAATCTCTACACCACATTTGCTCACGTTCCTGGAATTGCAAGGCATTCAGTAAGCTTGTGGAGAGGCTGTTGCATATATAACATGTGTAATGAAAAAATCCTTGTATGAAAAGCATGGAGGGGGAGACGCGATGATTGCATGAGAAATATCAGTTGCTTTAATAATGAGCTGTCTTTTGGACAAATAAAGGAAACAAAAGGCATCTCTCTCATTATACAATAAGAACATTTCCTGGATTATTAAAAATAGATTTGAATATGGCACAATGGGGTGCTGTGTTTAGCAAGCCCTTCAAGATTTCATAGATACACATGGAGAAAGGCTTTTTTTTTAAATTAAAAAACCTGTACTCCTATACTAAGCATTACTGCTTGAGGCAAGCTAGAGTGCTGTTAAACATGTTAATGCCATTTTCCCTTGAAATAATAATAATAATAAAGACAGTTACAGGAGGCTAGGGGGCTCCAATCCAGACCAGAACTGTGGCACGGGTGGAGGGGTTTAAAACCCTCTGTTTTAAATGCTGTTTTAAAATATTGTTTTAAAATTGTAAATTGTTGTAATGTTTTAAACTTTTTGTTTTTGTTTTAACTAATGTTTTACTTCCTGTTTTTATTTTGTTGTAAACCGCCCAGAGACGTAAGTTTTGGGAGGTATACAAATATGTTAAGTAAGTAAGTAAGTAAGTAAATAAATAAATACCCCTTGTCTCCCTGTGCCACAGTCCTGACAGAATCCTCCCCACCCCAAAATTGCTATGTGCCCCAAGAAGAAGCATATGCTACAGATGCACATGCTTTGCTATATATGTTCAAAAATAATGGACTATTGCAGTCAGAAAGAAGAGGCTTAGCCTCATTCTGCAGACTGCATTTGAATTAAATTGTAACCTGAATACTCCCTTTGTATTCTGATTCGCCTACAAGGGTTTTTAAAGTGTGCAAGCCAGAGTCTGCACAGGGCCATGAGCAACAGCCCAGAGGTATATTCACTTGCAGTCTTGGAACACAGGAGCATAGGAAGCTGCCTTCTATGAGTCAAATCTCTGGTTCATCTACCTCAGTATTGTCTATGCAGACTGGCAGAGGCATCTCCAAGATTACAGGCAGGTGTCTCTCTCAGCCCTATCTTGGAGATGCCAGGGAGGGAATCTGGAACCATCTCTATGCAAGCATGCTGATGCTCTTCCCAGACTGGCCTCATCCCCTAAGGGGAATCTTACAGTGTCCACACCTGTAGTCTCCCATTCAACTGCAAACCAGGGAAGACCCTGTTTAGCAAAAGAGACAATTCATGCTTGCTAGCACAAGACCACCTCTTCTCCCTTAGGGGAACAGTGGCTGGCCAGGGGAGCAGCTATGTGGGCAGGTGAAGCAGAAAGAGCAAGGCGGACCCTAAGGCAGGGATAGGCAACATTGGCTCTCCTGCTGTTGATGAACTACCACCCACATCATCCCCAGCCACAACGTATCATGGGCAAGGCGAGGGGGAGTGAGGCAGCCGGGGCAGGGCGAGAGGAATGGAAATGAGCTACACCTCATCTGGTTTTCCAACCCCCCTCCCCATTGGAATAAGCTGTCACTGTTGCACTGAGAACAAAGAAACAAAGTATATTTTAATAAAGTGAGTCTGGAAGGCAAATTAGTGTGAGAGCACACAGTAGATGTGTCACATTGTGGAGCAGAAACGAAGACCTTGATCAGCGCGGAGTGCCAACAAATGCAAGATCCACTAAAATGATGCAAGAGCCAGGCAGTGTGGGTGCAACAGACTCCCAGCAAACAGCCGCTGGTAATGATGAATAGTTATTGCAAATGAATAGCGTAAACACTTTAAAGATGGATAAGGACTTTCTCTAATATTTATTTATTATTTTAAGGATTCATATTCTGCGGCTCCACTTCGAAAAAACCTGAGGCAGCCAACAATTTAAAAACAAACAGATTTAAACAACAAATACCACACAGTAAAAACTGTAAAAGATACAAAGAAGAGCGGCACAATATCTTGCAACAGCAGGATGAACACACAAAAACAATGGCTGACGTACAAAGCAAGGATGCACCAGTTCAGTGAGAGAGCAACCTAATGGAATTTCCCAACTAACTGCACCAGTGCAGTAGCAAAGCAGCAAACCAGAAAACCCTCTGTGCCACTTGATAATATATCCCTGAGGGCTGCGCAGCCCTCAGGGACAAAGCTCAGGATGGCTCAGAGAGCGTCCTAGGGAAGGGGTCAAATTTGCTGCTTCCCTGCTGCTCTGATGCAATTAGTTAGGAAGTTAACTAATTAACTTAGGCTGTTAGGCTGTTTGTTCTCTTTCTCTCCCTGCATTGGTACATCCTTGCTCTGTATGTCAGCTCCTATTTACAGGCATTTCCAGTGCATATTAAGTCAAAGACCCTGTTCCGACATGCCAAACCAGAGGTAAATGTGCCAGAGGTTTGAATCTGTGATAATCTGAAAGTGTGAAGCCACAGTTTCATCACCCAACCGCACTCCATTTTTGCTCCCAAACCTAAATTTGAACCCTCAGTTTGTAGTGAGTTCCACTGCTGAAACCTGAGGTTAGAAGGCAGCATTGTGTCATCTGAATCCTGCTGCCAGCCATAACCCAGATTTTGTGCCAAGCTCCTCCTGTCACCTTAGAGAGGAGAGCTGGTCTTATGGTAGCAAGCATGACTTGTCCCCTTAGTTAAGCAGGGTCTGCCATGTTTGCATATGAAAGGGAGACTAGAAGTGTAAGCACTGTAAGATATTCCCCTCAGGGAATAGAGCCTCTCTGGGAAGAGTAGAAGGTTCCTAATTCCCTCCCTGGCCTCTCCAAGATAGGGCTGAGAGAGATTCCTGCCTGCAACCTTGGAGAAGATGCTGCCAGTCTGTGAAGACAATACTGAGCTAGATAGACCGTTTGACTCAGTATATGGCAGCTTCCTATCTTCCTATGTTCTAGAGACCAGCTCAGAATAGCCCATAAATACACATAGTTCTAGGGTGGCCACATTTCTCACTGGCTGCCTCTTGGAGCTGATGCCCTGCCCTCTCCCATTCCCTTATTCCTCCTGCCACTGCTTGGCAACAAGGATGTCGCATGCCAGCTAGGGGTGTGCATTGAACCAGCTGGCCTGGTTCAGTTCGCGTCTGAACCAGACCAGTTCAATCCAGCAAGCCCCCCCCCCCCCGCAAACCCCTCCCCCAGGTTCAGTTTGGTCCATGGGGTTTCATGGACCTTTTACGAAAAAAGATTTTTTGATTTTTTTAAAAAACATATGCCTTCTGTGGGGCTTTTCCAAGAGGTTCCCCTTCCCCCCGCCAGGCTTCCTTCTCTCAAAAATGGCCCCATTTGTACAGTTCCCCCCCAGCGTGGTGGCCATTTTTGGAGGACGCTGCACCTGCGCAATGAGCCTCTGCCAGGTTATCCAGGCCACCACCTCGGAGAAGCCCCCTGGAGGGGGTAAGTAAAAAATAACGTATTAGTAAAAGGTCTGTGAACCCTCCACCCAAAAAGGTCCAAGGTGGTTGGTCCGAGATCGAGCTGAACCGAGGGTGGTTTGGCTCAACCCCAAGCCTTCAACTGAACCGGTTTGACTTCAAACCAGTTTGGTTCCAAACCTGCTCGTACATCCTGTGTTAACCCCATTCAGGATTATAAAACTTGTCCTCATGTTTTGAAGCTCAATACCCAGTTGAACCCAGCTGTAACTTTGAAAAAGTGATGCCAGGATCTGTGTCTTAAACAGTATATGCGACATTTTATGTGTTAGTGGCAAGAAGCTTTCAGTTGTGTGGTCAGTTTGGCACAGCGTGATGATACACACAGGACTGCTACATAAAGTGAATGAGGGATAACGTGCAAAGAGGTCATAAACTCCTCAGTGGAAATTAATTTTAGGCAGCAGCACTGTAACTTCATCCAAATGTCTAAACGTGGGTGATGAGCTTTTCAATAACATCATAAAAAATTTCTGTCTGTTGCTATGTAACCCATCCAGAAGATTAATTATTAGAGCAGCAATAAAGTTACAAAGAAAAAGGTGTTTCATTAAGTGAATTATACAGGCCATATGACATGGTTTGTGATCAGGATATTAACACTTTTTTTCCAGGTAGATTTTGTTAGATGAAATGCTATTCATCTGGTGAAATCCTACCTGGAAATTTGTGTTCATATCCTGATCACAAGCAATGTGATCAATAAAGAAACTAAACTACTAAAACCTTCTAAACGAAGTTGTGAAACACAGTCAAGCTTCTGCTGATAGAAACAGTGAGACATTTGCATGTAATGCAGAACCACAGGTGCAATGGACCCATGGTTCTATGCCCCCCTCCCCCAGGTCTCGTCTGAATTTGGATGTTCAGGAGAGCTGTCTCTCTGCAGTCAACAAGACTGCAGAGAGGCGGGGGAGCTGGCTTCTTCCCTCAACTCCAGTTCAAGGGCCAGCAGCCTGTGGTTCCAAATTCAGATGTATCACAGGCCGCCTGGAACCTCTGGTTTCAGCAATGAAACTCATTACAACCCAAGGGTTCAGATTAGAGTTCCAATCCTGAACCCTAGGTTTCGTTGCCATGCCCGACTGTGGTTCCCCATATTTGGATGTAATGTCTACGGAACTGCAGGCCTATTCAACTGCAGTTCTCGGTTATGTGTGAATGCAGCCAGAGGGAGTAAAAGAGAGAGAGAGAGAGAGAGAGAGAGAGAGAGAGAGAGAGAGAGAGAGAGAGAGAGAGAGAGAGAGAGAGAGAATGCACAATGAAGAACTTACAAAAACAACAAAAACCACTACCTCCCACCCCTAACTGACCAATCTCCTTCTTTCTGGATCCCATGATTGTAACATGTAGTGCCATTCAGGCAATCAATTTTGAAAAGTGATAAATACACTAATTTGGGTTGAATGCCCTTGAAACTTCAGAAATTCCAGATTTAAAATTTCTAAATTCTGTGGAAAACTTACTAAGGGTCCATACGTTCATACATGCATTTTTGTGTGTGGAATTGGGACTTATCCTGGATTAACGGTGGAACAATGCCTGTTCAAATTGAAGTCCACATTGGGATTGTATCTACATGTGTAAGACAGTTACCTAACAAAGGTTACTTCTATCATTCATTCATTCTAAATATTGAGTTTATTATCTAGATTGTAATCCTGTGGGCACAGCCATTTTGGGATTTCTGTTTGTGACACAAATCAGGATACAAATTTGTAATTTATTTATTTATTTATTTGTTTGTTTGTTTGTTTGTTTGATTGATTGATTTATATACCGCCCTTCCAAAATGGCTCAGGGCAGTTTACAATTAAAACAAGCCACTAAAACAGTATAGGGCTAAAACAAATTAAAAACAATATAACAACAATTAACCATTTTAAAACATGTTAAAACAACAATTAAACAATTACACTGATTAAAAGCCCCGAAATTGGGTTAGAATATGAAAACCAATTAAAAACCGTGGAAAGCCAGGCCAAACAAATATATTTTAAGGGCTCTCCTGAAGGCTAATAGAGAATTCAAATTGCGGATTTCCACAGGGAGCACATTCCACAGCCCCGGAGCAGCTATAGAGAAGGCCCGCCTCTGAGTTGCCACCAGATGAGCTGGTGGTAACTGGAGACTAACCTCCTCAGATGACCTTAATGTGCAGTGGGGATCACACAGAAGAAGGCGCTATCTAAGGTAACTCAGGCCTAAGCCGTTCAAGGCTTTAAAGGTAATAACCAGCACTTTGTATTTTGCCTAGAAACATATCAGCAGCCAGTGCAATTGTTTCAAAATAGGCGTAATATGGTCTCTCCGGGTTACCCCAGAGACCAATCTGGCTGCCACATTCTGAACTAATTTCAGTTTCCAACTATGTACAAAGGCAGCCCCATGTAGAGTGCATTGCAATAGTCAAGCTGGGAGATTACCAGCTGGTGCGCCACTGTTTTGAGGTCATCCTCCTCAAGGAATGGGCACAGCTGTCGAATCAGCCGAAGTTGATAGAAAGCACTCCTGGCCATGGCCTCTACCTGAGATACCAGGGTGAGGTCTGGGTCCAGGAGTACTCCCAAGCTGCGCACCTGCTCCTTCTGGGGGAGTGTAACCCCCAGATCTAACTCACCCCTCAGATTCTGAACCCCCACAATGAGCACCTCCATCTTGCTTGGATTCAGCTTCAGTTTGTTCTCCCTCATCCAGGCCATTACTGCCTGTAAGCAGGCATTTAGAGAATGAGTCCCATTTCCTGAAGAAGGAAGGAAGAAGTAGATTTGGGTGTCGTCAGCATACTGATAACACCCAGCACCAAATCTTCTGATGACCTCACCCAGTGGTTTCATGTAGATATTGAAAAGCATTGGTGACAGAATGGAGCCCTGAAGGACTCCATATAACAGCTCCTGCTTAGAGCAGCGACTGTCACCAAGCTCCACCATCTGAGATCTACCTGAGAGATAGGAACGGAACCACTGCAGAACAGTGCCCCCTATTCCCAACTCTCCCAGGCGACCCAGAAGGATACCATGATTGATGGTATTGAATGCCACCGAGAGATCCAAGAGGACCAACAGAGTCACACTCCCTCTGTCAATTCCCCAGTAAAGGTCATCCATAAGGCAACCAAGGCTGTCTCAACTCCATAGCCCTTTCTAAAGCCAGTTTGAAATGGGTCTAGATAATCAGTTTCCTCCAAAACCGCCTGGAGCTTTTTAGCCACCACCCTCTCAATTACCTTGCCCAGCCAGGAGAGATTGGAGATTGGCCTATAACTATCCATCGCTGATGGATTTTATTTATTTTATTTATTGTTGCATTTATATACCGCCTTTCATTAAAAACAATCACAAGGAGGTTTACAAAAGTTAAAAAACATACAATATAATGACAATAGAAGTATTAAGCTAAAAATATAAAAACAAACCAAATTTAAAATCTATAAAATACAAGCATAAAAACGATACACAGATAAAAACACATAGAAGCCGCAATAAAACAATTATGTAAAAGCCTGGATAAAAAGCCAAGATTTAACAAGCTTTCTAAAAGCTGTAATGGAGTCCGAGGATCCTAGGAAGGCTTCTTAAGAAGAGGTCTAACTATGGCTTCCTTCAAACAGGGAGGCACCCTCCCCTCCCTCAGCAATGTATTTATGATATTAACTAGGCCATCTCCAACAATCTCTCCGCTAGAAGTAAATACTTCATTGCCTAATCCAGCAAGAACCATGTGAAAGCAGGTGTAGGCACATGTTCCTTGCTTCAGTTTCTATATACATGTTTCTGTACATGTGTTCAAAGCAGGAGTGTAGTCACAGTTGAACAAGGGTGAGGGGCAAAAGTCCCTGGGCCCCTTGGGAGAGGGCCCACCAGCTGAGTGACAGCTTGCTCTTTGCTCTTCCCCCCCATGCCTCTCTGAAGAAGGAAGGGGGGGGATCCCTCTTCATGTTATGTCTCAGGGCCCACTCCAACCTTGCTACACCCCTGGTTCCTAGCTGTAGAAGGAACCCTGCAAAGAAACTGATGTTGCCTGCATAATTTCTGGGGCTTAAAAGTCTTGTTCAGGAGCTAGGACTGTGCATATTATACTATTATGAGGAGCCATCCAGTCTAGCACTGTAAGATATTCCCCTCAGGGGATGGAGCCGCTCTGGGAAGAGTAGAAGGTTTCAAGTTCCCTCCCTGGCTTCTCCAAGATAGGGCTGAGAGGGATTCCTGCTGCCTGCATTGAAACATAGGAAGCTGCCATATACTGAGTCAGACCATTGGTCTATCTAGCTCAGAAGCTGCTGCCAGTTTGTGAAGACAATACTGAGCTAGATAGACCAATGATCTGACCCAGTATATGGCAGCTTCCTATGTTCCTAGTCATGTGCTAGCACAAATGATATTGTGCCAGCATAAGGACATAGTGCAAAGTCATTGCACAAAGATAGGAATCTCCGCTCCAGACTAGCTTATGCACAACATGGTGCACTAACTCATCATAAGAAAACAAAACCCTATATGGATTCAACAATATATGCAAGCATTAACAAAGAATCCAAGTATCATATACAGATATTTTAATATAATCATAATAAAGTCATGTGATTAAAAGACTGTGCAATTGCATAAGTTGTAATACTGGGTCAATAAAGATAGATGTGTGTTTCAATAAAATGTCTACAGAATAATCATTGAAATAGTCTTTATATCCAACTGAAAAGATTGGATCCAATAGTTCATTTCAAAGATATCTTATTGGTGGTAAAATGGGAGAAGTACACGTGGATATTCCCAAGACGAAGTCTCATGGAATAATTCTGGCAACATTTGACGTCCTATATTCTCACCATATGAGTTTTGACTGTCTATTCTTCTTCAGTGGCAGTCTTGAAAATATATTTATATCAAATTGTAATTAACCATAGATATACAAATACAATATTTTACAAAAGACCACTATAAAAAGAGATGATATTTACATGATAAATTGTCTTAATGATGGTTAAAAAACACCCAAACTGCATTAATATAAATTTCCTATGAATACGCAAAGTGGGCTGGATTGCAGTAGCTGGACTATATATAGAGAGAGCAAAAACAAAAGATACAAGTGATAAACCTTATGACTAATGTCTGTCACTGCACTGACATAGTGAACTAAGATCTCCTTGAAAAACAAGTTTTCCTAAAGACCATCTAGAATACTTACCTCCGGGAGAATCTTTCTACTAATCAACCACACCATGAAGGTTGAACTGTTGCTAGCTTCTTTCTTCAGCTTGCTTTCTTAACTCCATTCTAATGGCTTAAATAGATTCTACCTGGCCTTTTCCTTATATAGGATAGCAAACATCCAGTGGCGTATCAGGGGGAAACGGCGCCCAGGGCAAGCTAGCCCTGAAATGGCCCCCCCGCCCTCCCGCCCCCCACATACCTGTGAGGGCGCGGCGGCGCCCCCCAGGCAGCAGATCGCCAGCGGTGGCGGTGATTCGGCGGTGGCGTGCGGTGGCGGGTCGCCCGCCAAGTGTGGCGGCGGGCGTGTGGCGGCGATTTTGCGGCAGCGGCGGGTTGCCTGTGGCCCGCCAAGTGCGGCGGTGGCTGGTGGCTGGCGTGGCAGCGATGGGCTGTAGCGCGGCCCGAGCGGCGGCGGATCGGCCGCCAAGGAGGACGGAGTGCAGGCAGAGCGACGCCAAGCCTGCCTCCTGGCCCGGCGTTGCTTCCCAACTGCGCAGGCGCGCCTGCGCAGTTGGGAAGCGACGCCGGGACAGGAGGGAGGCTCGGCGTCGCTCTGCCTGCACTCCGTCCTCGGTGGCCGATCCGCCACCACCACTCAGACCACGCTACAGCCCATCGCCACCACGCCAGCCACCGCCGCACTCGGCGGGCCGCGGGCGACCCGCCGCCGCCAAATCGCCGCCGCACGCCCGCCGCCACACTCAGCGGGCGATCCAGGGGGGTGGGGGGAGTCACTTTTTGGTGCCCCCCACGTGACCCACCGGGGTGGCGCCCAGGGCACGTGCCCCCCTCTGCCCCCCTATCGTTACGCCACTGCAAACATCTGCTAGCACCACTAAATTAAGTGTCCAGCAGGGGTTTAGCTAGGAGAGAGGGGGGCCATGTTCACCCCTCTCCCCGGTGGCACGTAGTGAGGAAGATAATGAAGAAAATAGGGAGAGGTGGAGCTGGGGGTCCCGCAGGAGCTGTGGGGAGGGCGGGTTCTTTGAACCCATCTGTTCAGTTATAGCTACACCTCTGGTGTACAGCCTTCTAATCTTGCTACTACTTACTCCCATAGCTTAAAACAGCATGAAGTTTCTATTCATATTTTTTAAAATAAAGTAAATGTACACTAAACTACCTAAATATAGCTATAGATCAATACAAAACTGAATATGACTTAAATCAGTACAAGAATATTAAATATAAACATTTATGAATAAAACCATCAATATATCAAAAACTTATATTTACAAAGAATATCCAGATATGGAATTTGAAACAATGGCCAACAATGTGCTGTATATCAAACCTAAGAGTCAATTAACTTCCTCATTCAGGCCAAATGGAGATCATGTTCTCGGTGTATGAATCCAGAATACACCAGTACAGCACTTTTTAAAAGTAACATCCAATATAGTATGGCTGACTTCAGTGAAATCATACCAAGATCTGGAAACTTTTACTTGCCTAAGTTCCTCTCAAGCTATATGACAACAGTAGAAGAATTTGGGCATTATTAATGCTTTCACAGTGGCACCTTTGTTCTTTACAAATCATCCATTACATAAATGTGGAGGCTGTTTGTTTTCAATTATTCATCATAGAATACACGCTTTACATTCAGCCTGATAAATGGAATCAACAAAGCTGCACTAATTCGTTTCTAAAAGAAATTCTAGAGGCAACGCCTTTCATGTGTCTCTCTTTGTGAGGGGCATCTTACATGGGGTTTTGTTTTGTAAAGACACCCTATCTTCTGTCGCTGATGGGAAACACGCCTCCTTGTAACTCTCAACCTCTCCATCAGCCATCAAATGCTGGGTCTTCCCCCAATGCACAATGGGCATTTTCCCACTGAAGGGCACATTTACTTCAGCACTTTACATATCAGACACAATTGCTGCAGGAACACCAGTGTTACCGTAATGTTCCACACAGCAGCAAACACATCAATTCACAGCTTTAAATACTTGGGTACGTATGTAGGGCATCCTAGCCCAATCAGGGATCCCAAATGAATGTGCACAGGTCTTCAAAGGTGTAAGTATGTCATGTCATTGCTGCAGGAAACTGGTGGACTGCCAGGTTAAAATGGGGCAACACCCTGAGAGGTGTGCTTAAATGTAGAGCTGCAATGTTTGAGTGATTAATTCATCAATTTAAAGATTAAGAAATAATCTATTTATAAGTAAAAATGTGCCCTTGATTAATCAGGCTGCAGGGCTTTTCTTTTCTTTTCTTTCTTTCTTTCTTTAAAAGTTAATAAATAATACATAAATAAGATGGTTCCCTGTCCCCAAAGGGCTCACAGTCTAAAAATAAACATCAGGCAGATACCAGCAAATGCCACTGAAGGGATGCTGTGCTGGGGTTGGATAGGGCCAGTTGCTCTCCTCTTGCTAAATATAAGAGAACCACCACTTTGAAAGGTGTCTCTTTGTTCCCTTTGTTTTAGACAAGGGAATCTTTCTTTCTCATACATTAGGGAAAGTGTCACCAAAGAGTGGCTTACATGTTGCACAGCACCCCACCAATCCAAGAGCAGGGCATGCACACTGGTTCTGTCCATCTCCAAACCCTTCTCATGCTGCTACTGAGTGCAGAGAGGAACCATAGCGCATAAAAATGGCATCAGAGCTCTAGCAAAAATATTTTTTTAAATTTTGTTTTGTTTTGTTATGTTATGCTCTTCCTAAAGTGGCTCAGGATGGTTTACACTAAAATAAAAAACCCTTAATTAAATTTAAAAGCCCATTAGAAAAAGCCTATTTATGCCTAGTATAGCCCCTGTGTGTGCAACCTGAAAACAAGTATTTTTCCTTCTTCCGTAGCATTGGTATATGATCATCCAATTTATGCATGTTTAATCAAGCAACCCACTAAAGGCATTTGATTAATCAACAGTAATCAAAAGTTGTGGGCTTTACTCCCAATTAAAAGTGTACATAGGATTGCAGCCAAAATATTATTGGCTAACATTTTTAGTGAGCTGAAAAGGTTTCACAAGTGCAACAGGGAAGGACAATCTTTACCCTTACCAATTTTTCCTTCCCTCTGGAGCCCACTGCATCTCCCAAAAATAGGTCCCTGATGGTCCACAATCCCCAGGGACATATTTTAGAGAGGCATGGTGAGCTGCAGGGGGAAGGGGAGATTGGTAGAAATTACTCTTCCCCTATTGTGCATGTAAAATGTTTTTCAGCACATGAAACTTTAGTCTGGATATCAGCCATTATGACATCATCATCATCATCATCATCATCATCATTGAGAATATTCATATATGGTTTTCAACCAACACAGTTCACAAAGCAGTTTAGATGGCAAAAGGAACGAGAAGATGGTTTCCTGTTTCAAAGGGACTCATAATTTACAAGATACCAAGGGGAGACACCAGCAATAGTCACTGAAGGGACATTTTGGTGGGATGAATAGTAACAGTTGCCCTCCTGCTGCCAGATATAAGAACTGCCACTTTAAAAGGTGCCTCTTTGCCTAGTTAGTGAGGTGATTCTCACGATCGTCAAAAAGTGGGCTAAGGGAGCAAAGCCTGGCAACCGTGAGAACCACCAGGCTCACAGGCGAGCCTGGTTGCTCTCCAGCAGGTAATCTGCTTACAGAGCCCTCCCCTAAGCCCAGGTTAGTGGAGCGAGCGCTCCGCTAACCTGGGCTCTATGCTCACGTGTTGCCGTGGTGTGGCTCCACGCTGCAGCAACTCACGAGTAGACCCCTGACCAGGAGGCTAAAAAGTAGTTTCCTGGCTCAGGGGTCTCTCCAGCATGCCCTACGCACTCACAGGTGCAGCCCCTCAACTCCCAAGCCCCCGCTGGCTCTGTGATGGAGCCAGCAGTCATGTGGGCAGCCAATCTGGCCGCCCAGGGAGGGCTTCGTGATCGTCTGCACGGAGAGAGGGCTTAGCCCTCTCTCCCCGCAAACTCTATGGAGGCAGGTCTCACTGATTGTGAGACCTGCCTCGGTATGTAATCAGATGACAGCACAATGAAGTAATAGAATTTCAAAGGGAAGAGGACTTATGGGTTTGATGACTGCTACAAGGCCTGTTTGTGCAATCAGTTTGTCCTGGGATAACAGCCCCTGAACTCACTGATGTTAGGATGGCTATAGACAACCATTTACAGTGTGGACTGCAAGTCCAGAGGAAAAGTTTAATTCAATTGTAGCTCATGCTTGAGGATCCTGGCTTGGTCATTGTTGTTTTTATGACAGCTCCATTCCTTGACCATAGTCAGGATTCCACTACTCATGCGTAGTGGTATACTTTTCTTCCTGCTGTGCTAGTTTCCTAGATCAGGGTGTGTTTTTGTTTCAAGGGGAAGAGCATTCCAACCTGGAATTCCCCACCTGTAATCTGAAGTGCTGCAGTTTGTTATCACCTCAGTCTTCTAGAAGCTGATTTCCATGTCACTCTCCTAAACCAGACATGGCTAGCTCCAAGTTTGAGGGAGTCCTTGGCAAGTGTCTGGAGGTTTGAGGGGGCTGACCTTGGCAGTAGCAGCAATCTAGAACTCTTCATGGTAGCTGCACTCGTGGCTGCCATTTTTTTTAACCCACAATGCAATGTCCCTCAACAATGCATGATGGAATGCAACTCTGAAATAGAAATTGCATTTTGGGTTAAAAAAAATAAAACAAAACACCCTGGCAGTTGCTAGCATGACCGCTGAGAAGAGTTCTGCGCCACTGCTAGTGTCTGGACACCAACAAAAGTCTCTCTTAGGTTCAAGGGGATGGTTACCATGGTAGTGAAGCAGTTGAAGCCAGTAAATTATCTCCAAGCCTAACCTTCACAGGGTTGTTGTGAGGATAAACATAACGATGCACATAACAGGATATAAATGTAAAACTAAATAAATGGGAGCAGATTGGAGCTTTTCCTGGTGCCTGAAGTAGCAGTTGTAATCATTTTAACCCACAATGCAATGCCCTTGCCCAACACAGCATCCCAGATGCAGTGTCAGGGTGGTGGCATTGCACTGTGGGTTTTAAAAGATGGCAGCCATCAGAGTGGCTGCAAAGATTACCGCTAGGCCATAAGGATCCAGTCCTTCCTTAACAATGAAAACTGATGTCTGTTGTTTGCGCTGGAGTGAGTGTTTTTTTTTTTTTTAAGTTAATCAACTGAAGAGGCCTTGTTCTAAGTGATGTCAGGCCTGATGAAGCTAAGCCTGCAAGCTTGCTTTGTTCTATGTTAATCCATCCCAGATCTTATACTGGACCAGCAGCACACAGAGTACAGGATTTTGGAAAAAGTAACATGGACTGCCACGTTACAGGAGGCCCTGTAAACAGCAAATCAGCCTTTGTCATCAGAATGCACCTCATGCCATTTTGTGATGAATGCATCCCAAGTGACTGCTCTTTATGAATCAGTGCTGAAATCTTTCAACAACATATACTGTTCTTCCTGACTCTGGACCTGAAATCACTCTAAAAGATAAGTAACAAGATCTTAGATACAAGGCTCCCATATTTTCTATATCTTCAGATCAAACACTATTAAGAAAGCAGGATCTGAAGTAGTTCTATGAAGTAGCTCTATCTAGATCTTTAATTTCATTCAAGGAGTTGACACAGCAGCAAGTGTGAATAGAAGATTTATGCTCTAAAAATGTACACAGTTATTGACACTAAAAGATACAAGGTGAACCTGGAATACATTGACAAAAAGACTGTAGGTATCCTTCTCTGGGTAGAAAGATGTGGATTGGGGGTTTCCTCTGGGTTATAGAGGAGACTGAGGGCGTCTGTTCAGTTCAGAGACATGAATGTGAAACTCATGCTGACCCACTTCAGAAGAACCTCCGTGATGAAAATTGCAGGGGAGGGACCATGTCAACAAGGTTCTTGGTGCAATGGAAAGTGCAACAAGGTTCCTGGTGCTACTAATCCCCCAATGTCAAGCCAGAGCCTGCTAGAACTCAGGGTACACCGAGGAGTTCAAGGGAGTGAGGAAGACGCACATGAACACACAAAGGTCACACACACACTAGTGGGGAAGATTTGAGCACAAACATGAGTATACCATGTCGGGGAATCAACAGAGGGAGTATGACTCTGTTGGTCCTCTTGGATCTCTCAGTGGCGTTCGATACCATCGATCATGGTATCCTTCTGGGTTGCCTGGGGAAATTGGGAATAGGGGGCACTGCTCTGCAGTGGTTCTGTTCCTATCTCTCAGGTAGATCTCAGATGGTGGAGCTTGATGACAGTCGCTTCTCAAAGCAGGAGCTGTTATATGGAGTCCCTCAGGGCTCCATTCTGTCACCAATGCTTTTCAATATCTACATGAAACTGCTGGGTGAGGTCATCAGAAGATTTAGTGCTGGGTGTTATCAGTGTGCTGATGACACCCAAATCTACTTCTCCCTTCCTTCTTCAGGATATGGGACTCATTCTCTAAATGCCTGCTTACAGGCAGTAATGGGCTGGATGAGGGAGAACAAACTGAAGCTGAATCCAAGCAAGACGGAGGTGCTCATTGTGGGGACTCAGAATTAATGGTGTGCCCGAACCGGTCCGGCAGCCATTCCAAAGAATGGCCGAACTGCCGGACCGGTCCGGCCCTGCCAGGTTCGGGTCCGGGTGGGGGGTATGTCTTTAAGGGCGGGGAGGGCTTGCTTAGCCCTCCCGCCTCCTTGCCCCCGCCAGCGCCCGTATTGAACACTATAGGGGCGCTGGAAACCAGCCGCCCCCCGCCGCCGCCGCGGCGAAATAACCCCTAAAACCAGCCAGCCCTCCCTCCCTCCCAGCTAGCTGCCCGCCCGCCCCCCACCCACTCACCCACCCACCCGGTCGCTCACCCGGTCGCTGGATAAAAAGCGAGAGGAGCTCCGGCACAGAGCTCCTCTCGCTTGGAAGGCCTCCAGCAGAATGGTGGCTTGCGCGCGCGCGCATGCGCGCGCCACAAACCATGCTGTTCTCCGGAGGCCCGGTCTATCCTTAGGCCGGTCTACCCTTAGGCGGGCCTTCTCTATAGCTGCTCCGGGGCTGTGGAATGCACTCCCTGTGGAAATCTGCAATTTGAATTCTCTATTAGCCTTCAGGAGAGCCCTTAAAATGTATTTGTTTGGCCTGGCTTTCCAGGATTTTTAAATCTGTTTTAATATTTTAACCCAATTTTTTGGCTTTTAATCAGTGTAATTGTTTAATTGTTGTTTTAAAATGTTTATGAAATTGTTAATTGTTGTTATATTGTTTTTAATTTGTTTTAGCTCTTTATTGTTTTAGTGGTTTTTTTTAATTGTAAACTGCCCTGAGCCATTTTGGAAGGGTGGTATATAAATCAAATAAATAAATGAATAAGCTATACCAGGCTGAAAATGAGCCCTTCTCATAGAAGTATCTTGGCCTGGAGAGCGGGATATGTGCCCATTCACAATAGAATGACCCTTAATGTTTCCCCCCCCCAAAAAAAAAGGTTTCATTAGCTTAAGACTCATGGGGCTCTCACTTCTATCCAGGCCATCTGAAGGACAAAAGACAGGTACATTGCATGCTCGCTTCTTTGGGATGTGTTGCTGCAACTGGACAGTGATCCTCCTGCAGGGACTCACTGAGTGTTGCCTTTGGCTTGTGCAAATGAAGGTGCAAAATGAGTTGACAACTCTCAACAGCGCTCACCATGCTAACCCCTAAAAATTCCTTCAGGCCAGGAAGCTAAGTCTGTATGAACATGCTTATCAAGCTATGTGAGGGGCCACCCTACTTGAGGGTATTTTTGCTACCACCACTCAGATCTATTTGGTAGGATCTGAGACCAACTCACTATTCCCCCCTTTTAACTGTATAGTAGCGTGGGGGTCTCTCTTCAGATGTTGTGAGAGCGGAAACAAAATGCACTTGTTAAAACTAAGCAACCGGGTTTTACTGTTTAACCAAAGTTCTTTAAGCATGGTGGTTACAATATCTAGAGGCTCATAAGTTAGTGGTTTCAAAGTGTTGACAAAGCTTACAGAGATGTAATTAGTCTTTCTCCACTCTGGGGTTCAGGTGTCTTGTTTGGTTACAGAGTTTGTGCTCAGCAGTGATGTCATTACGGGGGACTGGGGACCCAAGGGACAAATGTTTTATGGGGTTCTCTGGATCTCCCCTGCCTTGCCTCTCACCTCTCACCTTGCCTCCTCCTTCTCCACCACCACAAGGACTGTGGCAGAGGATCTAAAATGTCACCTAAGCTCCTCTTCTCTCATCACCAGAGAAATCTCCCCTGTTCAGAACCTTTCTCTCTCCAAGCCTCCAGGACACTGTCTCCCCTCTTCACTGTCTGACCAACTGACATCCAACTAACCAACTGATTTCTAACTGTCACCTCTTTCTGGCTGCATTCACACATAACAGGAAACTGGAGTTGAAGGAGCCAGAAGTTGCCATCCTGCCGAATGCATGAAACTCCGGTCTTGTACAGAGAGCGACCTGAGATTTTGCTTTCCAAACTCCAGTTTGAAACCTTGGGTTGTAGTGAGTTTTGCTGCTTGTACTCAAGGTTTCCAGCTGCCTGCAGTACACCCAAATGCAGGACTTTAGGCTGGACTGGCTGAAACCAGAGTTGAGAGAGGAAGCTCCTCTCTCTCTCCAGCTGTGATTCAATGAGCAGGCTATCCTTCAAGCAAGAAGGAAGCCCGCACAGCCAGTTCCCCCTCAACTCTGCAGTCTCCCTGACTGCAGAGAGCCTCCTGTCCATTTTGTCCGAATGCGATGGGAAAGCAGGGCAGTGGTGAGAAGCAGAACCGTGGGTCCATTGGACCTGCAGTACTGCATTATGTGTGAATGCAGCCTCTTTCTGCCCCTTCCTGCATTCCAAGCTGGGTTTCCTTGTCCCTCATGCAGGGGTCTCATTTCTGCTGCTGCTGTCACTCAACCTCCTGCACAGATTTACCATAGCAGTTTACACCCAGCTCTATAAATTAACATTTCTACACATATAGATAACACATGTAAGGTAACACATATAGATAACACATGTAATATTGGAAAATGCAAAATGTCACAAGCAATATCAATTTTATTCTTGTTATGTAGCTAGCAATCCCAGTGCTGCTTCATTAGGGTACTGCCCAACCCATTTCGATTCATTGTATCTACGGCAGCAAGAATGTTAAATCAAGATGACTAGCAGCATTCTCATGTTTGAGAGTCAAGTCCTAGGTGCAATGGAGGGTGTTATGGGAAGAGAAATACAGGGGAACAGGCAGTTATGCCAACAATGTGACAAAGAATGTTCTCTGGTTAAAAAGGGGGGGGGGGGATGAAATACTTTTAACACATGTAGTTGATCTGCTCAAGCAATTAAGTCAGAAAGAACAAAATCAGCAAAATGATCATTATCATTAGCCTTGCAAGAATGGCAAAGGGAAAAATGTAAAGAAATCAATCTATAATATACAATAATCCTGGATTTCCAGAAAGTTGCTCATATTCATATACAAAGAATCAATATTTACAATAAAATGGTAAATTAGTTTTCTTTTTATTAAGCTTAGTTCTCAGTAGTGTGGTATTGTATTGTTACTGTAAATATTGATTGGGCTGTAGGCAGATGGCTGCTCATGATTTTTCATGGCTTCTCACAGAATCTCATTATATCTATCTATCTATCTATCTATCTATCTATCTATCTATCTATCCAATTGTATTTTTTATTTTATGTACCACCTGACTCCAAAGGCTCTAGGTGGTTCACAAAAATTAACACAACAAAAACAAAACAAGACAAACTGTTTAAACAAAACAATTTAAAACATTCAAAGATTACTAAAAGCCTGGCTGAAAAAAAAATGTGTATTAAGGGCTCTTTTGAAGGCTGGTAAAGGTGGAGCACATTCCATAGCCCAGGAGCAAGTACAGAGAAGGCCTGTTCCTGAGTCACCACAAGATGAGCTGGTAGCATCCGGAGACAGACCTCCCTCGATGACCTTAATGTGCGGTGGGGATCATGCATAAGATCCTATATAATCATAGAACATTAAATTTGGAAAGGTCCTTGGAGGATTTCTAGTCCAACTCTCTGCTCAGTTTAGGAATCTTCTCTAGCATCCCTGACAGGTGGCCATCCAGTAGGGATGTGCGGACAGGTTCAGAAACGAACGTCTTTGATATTGAACCAGTTTGGTTTGATGGCTCGATATCAGACTGAACAGACACACACACACCCCGGTTTGGTTTGATATCAAGCCGAACTGCCTGGTCTGTTCATGGGGTGGGGGTTGAGTAATTTTTTTTTAACAGAAATAGAAATCACTGCCACTGCCCTGGGGGCTTCTCCAAGGCCGTGTGTGTGTGTGTGTGTGTGTGTGTGTGTGTGTGTGTGTGTGTTCTCCAGAAGTTCCCCCTCCCTCCGCCAGCCTCCATTATATTCCAAATTGCCTGTTCCACATGGTCTTCAGTTCATTCCGGGCCTCATCCCCATAGCAGTGGCCATTGGGGAGGCCTCTGCACACACCCAATGGGCCTCTGCATGGCTGGGACCCCCCAAACCCAAACCAAACTGGGGTGGTGGTGGTTTCAAGGTGCACAAAACCAAACATGCCCGGTCCAGTTCGAATCCAGTCCCAATTCAAACCAAAATGGGCAATCTGATTTTGTTCACACATTCAGCCCTTTTTGAAAAGCTTGACAAAAGGAGAACCCACCACTGCATGAGGCAAACTGTTCCATTGTTGAACAGCTCCTACAGTTAAATCCCTCCTAATGTCTAGCCAAAACTGGCTTCCTTTCATTTCAACCCATTAGTTCTAGGCCTGCCCTCAGAGCAATGGAGAACAAGTCTGCTCTTTCCTCTGTGTGACAGCCCTTCAGCTATTTGAAGGCAACTAGTATATCCCCCCTTAGTCTTCACTGCACCAAAACAAAGTCAGATCCTTTAACTGTTCATCATGGGACTTGGTTTCCAGACCCTTCACTATCTTTGTTGCCCTCCTGGGCAACATGCATACTAAGTTCAGCAAAACTAAGTGCCCTTGAAATTCAATGATGCTTAAATGTGACTAACTAGTTGGATGTTGCTCATAGCTCCCTCCTCCTGCAATGTAACCATGAATGAATCCAAGTGTATGGGCTTTTGACCTGTCTGAATTTCAGTCCACTCCCTAATTTAAAAAAGAGAGAAGTGGCCTGAACATGCATACTGTATTGACCTTGTTGTAGCTAACCAGATATGGGTTTGGTCAGCATCTGAAGGGAAAACCACCTGAAGCCCCCATGAATACCAGGGGTGTAGCAAGGATGGAGTCCAGAGACATGATTTTAAAATGGGCCCCCCTCACTGAAGCTTAGCTCATGAAGTAAAGAAATCTTAAATGAACTGAATAATGGTAACAAAAAGCATAGTGATAGATAGATAGATAGATAGATAGATAGATAGATAGATAGATAGATAGGTTTTTATTTATATCTATCTATGTGCCACAATAGAACATCATCCTAAATTATTTTTTTTTAAGGTTTTGTAAATTGTGGACGATGCAAGTCATTTAATGGTACTAGAGAAAGACATGCTGTTCTGGTAGCTCCAGGTCTTAACACTCACATCAATTTCAGAGGATGAATAAAACTGAAGGAAGCCTTGGAGGGTGTGCGGCTGGGGGAGTCAGTCATGTGACTTGCCTCTGGGGAGGGCCCAAGGCAGTGGGCCCCCAGACAACTGTCTCCCCTTGCCCTATTATAGTTACGCCCCTGATGAATACTATTATCTCTTTGAGTTCCATCATGGAAGAAAGGCAATATATACAGAAAGCTGTTTTTTTTAAGGCTGACATACTGAGTAACATTCTCTCTGCCTTGTAATGGATAATGCATGCAATAGCACAAGAGCACTCTTTCACAAGATGCAAGAATTGTGTGAACACAGTTGCACAATGGATGGACATTATTTCCCAATAGTCATCCATTGTGCATCTGTGTTTGTACAATTCTTATGTCTTGCTCTAGAGCACTCTTGTGGTACTGCGTGCGCTTTCTATTAAAAGGCAGACAGAGTATTGCACAATATCTCAGCCACTGATAATAATCACCATCTCTTTCCCCATTTCTGCTATAACAACAACAACATTGTGTAATAAGATATGGAGCCAGGTCTCACGATCATTGAGACCGGTTCTTGAGAGTGTGCGGGGAGAGCGGGCTAAGCCTGCTCTCCCCGCACACGAACAAGGAGGGAGCCCTGGGCGGCCGGATCGGCCAGCCACATGATTGCCGGCTCCGTGATGGAGCCGGCGGGGGCTGGGGGGCTTGGGGGGCATGCAGCCCTGCACAAGCACACAGTATGCCCTGCACAAGCACACAGGGCATACTGGGGAGACCCCCGGAGCCAGGAGGTGGATTTTTGCCTCCCCACCAGGGGTCTACTCGTAAGGAGCCACACCGCGGCTACTCAAGATTGGGAAACCCGGGTTTGCAGAGTGCTCACTCCACAAACCCGGGCTTTGGGGAGGGCTACAAAAACGGGCTAGCCGCTTGTAAGCCACTGGGCTCGCCTGCGAACCCGGTGGTTTACACGATCAGCAAAAATCAGGCTATGCTCTCCTACCCTGATTTTTGCTGAGGAAGGAAGGAAGGAAGGAAGGAAGGAAGCAAGATAGATTACTCTGTACAAGTCCTATGTCTAAGTCAAACCTTCCTGCATGTTGGTCCCCATATACTTCCGGAAACACAGTTTATCAGCATGGGAGAGGGGGCTGATTTCAGGTTATGTGGTAAGATGCCCTGCATTTCTATCATGTCTGCATTTTGGTCCTTATCAGCCTTGTGCTTGAAAACTCATTTCTTTTTTCTTGAGCCACAAACCAAGTGCTAATCCCTTTAACAAAGCCATCCCTCACCCCTCTGATAACAAAATAGAAGAGGTTAACTTTTCCAAGTTTTACAGCATATTTCATTTTTCCTCCAGAGAAATTTTAAAAGGAGGCACTGTAAGAAAACTGTCTTTAATATCCTATTCCCATTGTTTTGAAGAACTTCCTTGTGTGTGCAATAAAAACCTTGTAAAATATGACATCAGGCTCCAGGGGATTGTTCAGCTAAAAGCTTCCTACAGACCTTCTACCTTATTATAAAGTAATATCTCCCTACACCCACCCTGCAGCTAAGAATCAAAAAGATTTTAGGATCCAGTGAAAACTAGTTCCCTGCAAATCCTTTTTGTACAGTTTGGGATGGTAATATTTGATGGGCAATGTATAATGTCGCTTCTGAAATTTCCTTACTCAGCAAATGATTATTACCATTGCTTGATTAACTTAATTTCTTAATTATGCCCTATATCTTAAGCTCTATTTCACTAAGGGTAATTTTGCTGCTTTTGTTCATGCAAGATAAATCTTTCAAGCTCCCTTAGTCCCCACTCCCCAAATTAGAGCTAAAGTCTAAATCCTGACTGAATTAATCATCAGAAGTCCAACTGAAATTAAGTAGTCCTTTAGAGTAACTCCTGAGTAGTACTATTGAGTAATGATCTGGATGCCTAATGGAATCCTCACAGAATATAGCAGCTTGCAAATTCTCATTTTCCCAACCAAGACATTTAAATTCAAAATCAGAATGTAAGCCATCCAAAATGGATGCACAGATTTTTCTGTGTGAAATTCAGCTATCATTTCTGGGTTGTTGTTTTTTTATTGTGCTTCCTTTGATTTGTATAGATGACTTGTGATTTTCTCCATTAATTGCAACAAACAACTACTAGATTGTTTTGTGTGTTGTGGGAATGTAATGCCCACTTCTGGACTTGCTGCCAGCACAAATCCTGGTAACCCAAACAAAATCCAACAAAATGTAACGTATAGTTATAGTTAGGATTTTTTTTTCAACCTTTGAAATTTTATTTGGAATTCAGAAAATCATGGGCAGGATTTTATAGAGTTGGGCAAAGTGCAGAAGAGGGCAAAATTATCAGGGAGCTGAGCAACTTCCATAAAAGGTAAGGTTACAGCACTGGAGGGTTTTTGGTTTAGGAAAAAAGATGATTACGGGGTGATGTGATAGAGGTTTATAAAATTATGCATGGTGCGGAGATAGTGAAGTTTTTCTTCTCTCACAACTGGTCGAACTAGTTCTGCAAACCTTTAGCTTGGATGGCTTTCAAAGGGGATTTGATGAATTCATAGAAGACAAGTCTATAAAAAGGCCACTAGTCCTAATGGGCATAGGCTACTTCCAGGCTCAGAGGCAGAGGCAACTGCAGGGGAGGGGGTATGCTGTCATCTATTGCTTATGGGCTTCCCAGAAGTGGCATCTGGTGAGCCACTGTGGGAAACAAGATGCCGGGCTAGATAGGCCATGAGCCTGATCCAGCAGGACACTTCTTATGTTTGTATGTCCTATGAGTCCCCCCGCCCCAGGGGTGTAACTGTAATTGAGTAGATGGGTTCAAAGAACCCAGGCCCTCCAACTACAGAGGGCCCCCAGCTCCACCCCTCCCTATTTTCCTCATTATCTCCCTCACTCTGAGGGGCCGTCAGGAAGAGGGGCAAACACGGCACCCTCTCCCCTAGCTACACCCCTGGTCAGCATGACTGAAGCCTCGCATGTGTGGAGAGATCACCATTTGGGTTTCATGGACCCCTTCTCTTTCCTTCTCCAGCTCCACCACCAGCTGCAGTGCGCTGGTCATTCCCTGAGTGGTCGAGTAAATTCCTTGCCAGAGCCTTAGACAGGGAGGGAAAGCCAGTCAGCCAGGTGCAGAAACAGGAAATGGAAATTCACTTCCCATTGCAGGAAATGGCTGGCTACTATCATGTAGGTATTTCTCTGTATGTTCAGAGAACTGGGAGGGCTCCTTTAAGTCCTGCTGTGTGAACTTTCTCGGAGTGAGGAGGTGCAGTCATATTGGAGAACTCATGCCCCGTGTGTGAAACAGCCCAAAGCTGTGCTTTCTGATTTGCTTTTCTTCCAAAAAGAGCAACCTCCTTGCTTTAAGAAAATTACAAACCAGTATTTAAAACCAGTGGCCCGCATGATGTGCATGAATAGAAGCAGCATTTCCAGCGGCTTCCCCATTTGTGTCCATGGAGAAACCTGCAGAAATGCTGCTTCTGCAATTGTTGCTCCAATACAGTGCCGGGGCTGCCTTTGAAGCCTGCAGCAATCCCAGGGCGCCGCATTATGGCTCTGTAACACTGTGCGTCATGTAAGCCAGCATCACTAAGCTAATTGTCACATAAGCTACCTACCTATTTGTGGAAAGGAGCTACTTTTTCCCTTTGCATGTTTGCCAGAATGTGAATGCAACAGCACCTACAAATCAAAAGAACCTGAACATCTGAAAGCCTCTTTCTACCAGTAGAAATGAATGACAAAGATCCAAGTATGCAATTCCCCTGGCTCAGAAGCAACCTGGAAAGCACTTCAGTGTAAATGTTACATTTGTTTCCTCTGAGCAACACGTTTTGCCATGCTTTGGAAAGACCCAATGATTTGCAGTGAAGGGCACAGACAATATTTTCTAGACCCAAGGCAGGAATCACTTTGCTCTTACCGAACTATAAGCTGCTCATGCAGCAAATTGCAAACGTCTGAGATGGGACTGTTATTTAGATGCATGCACTGGTTGTCCCACTCATCCATCATTCCTAATTCATGCCAAGAAGTTATATATAACATACTTTCTCTATCACCTCCCGCCTTCTGCTCGGAATTGCCAACGTGAAAAGCCTCGATAGCTCTCTTCTCTCACTCGTACTCTAGATAACAATGTGAATGTCATTGATTTTTGCTAGGAAAGGCTTTTATTTTATTTATTATTTATTTATTTTTGCCAAGAAAGTTTAGAGGCTGATCAAATTCAGAGAAGCACAAGTTGAGAAGTGGTGCAAAGGTCCCTTTTGGGGTGACTTCATTAGGAAGCCACTAACTGTTAGTTACAGTGGTTACATAACCACTAGTAGCTAGTACACATGCACCCAGTTAACCTGCTTCACAGTTCATAGGCCTGGTTCTCATGAATGTTAGATGAGATGGTAAAAATGGTGTCTGGACTATACCACTTCAAACCACAGGTAAGATGCACATGATTGAATGCTCCTTCATACAAAAATAAAAATAAAAAATCCTTGCACATAGAAAACCAGATGCCAGCAAGACAGATCCTACCCTCAAAGGAGAAGAGCTGGTCCTACAAGAGGAGAGCTGGTCTTGTGGTAGCAAGCATGACTTGTCTCCTTTGCTAAGCAGGTTCTGCCCTGGTTGCATATGTGACTACATCTGTGAGCACTGCAAGATGGATGGAGCCACTCCAAGTAGAGCAAAAGGTTCCAAGTTCCCTCCCTGGCATCTCCAAGATAAGGATGAGAGAGATTCCTGACTGCAGCCTTGCAGAAACTGCTGCCATTCTGTGTTGACAATACTCAGCTAGATGGACCAATGGTCTGACTCGGTATATGGCAACTTCCTATTTTCCTAGGTAAAGTAGGGCAAGATTTAAAGAGCAGTAGATTATCCTTATAAGAACATAAGAACAGCCCTGCTGGATCAGGCCCAAGGCCTACGTAGTCCAGCATCCTGTTTCCCACAATGGCCCACCAGATGCCAGCGAGAAGCCCACAGGCAGGGGGTGAGGGCTTGCCCTCTCTCTTGCTGTTGCTCTTCTGCAACTGGTATTTAGCAGCATCTTGCCTCTGAGGCTGGAGGTGGCTTATAGACACAAAGTCATTTCCACCCCTTTTCTATTGTAAATCACCCCATATTGTAAAGCACTGCAATTGCTTTGCAGAGGAGGAAGTGCTGTCAGGCTATCGTTACAAGTGGCTGTTGTGTAACAGCAATGATAAGTATAAAAATTGAATAAACAAACAAACAAATAAATGTCCACATATGTAATCCCACTTTTTGGTACTGCAAAATTACCCACAAAATAATATTTGATTGATTGATTGATTGATTACATTTCTATACCTTCAAAATCAAATGTCTCCTGGCAAATTAGTTCCTGCACAACCTGGGAAATCTCTCATCAGTCAAGGCCATTGTGAGTGGAGATTCTAAGAGTTGGAGTCCATCAAAATCTACAGACCCAAGGTTGGAAATCCCTTCTATGGATGAAAGTGGTGACAATGTTTTCAGCATCTCTCTGGACAAGAGTAACACTATACTGGCTCCTACATGTTCACATAGGACTATCTCCATTCACCTGTGCATGAACCCAAATATGATCATGTGAAAGGAATTCAACTGCATGAATTAACCAGCCCCATCTCTCCCCTGGTAATGATAGTGGTGGTTGTTATTTAGAAAAGTGCACATGTGGGACTTCTCTTAACATCTCATCACCAACACTTTTCAGAATTCCATAGTTGGTGTTGCTATGAACATTATGAACTGCTGGCTTTAAAAGATACAAAACCACCTGTATTATTTTCATTGATATTTTAGCAGTTCCATTTCTGCAGCCTTTTCTACAGGGTGTACTGAGGAAGGACCATAACTCAGTGGGAGAGTGTCTGTGCTGCATACAGAAGATCCCAGGTTCAGTCCTTGGCAGCTTCAGATAGGGCTGAAAAAGTCTCCTAAACCCTGGAAAACTACGAGTAGTCAATGGAGACTATACCTAGCTAGATGGACCAATAGTGTCATTTGGTAGAAGGCAACATCTCATGTAAACAATGTATTTTTAACATCATCCCGTTTTGCCACTTGGATATTTTGTCAAAGCATAAATATCAGAATGATATTAAATGGGCACCTATGTTTATTCTGAATACTCAAATGCATTCTCTTAACACCATTGACTGCAACTACAGTGTGCATTTAACTGTATGGACCCACATTCACCACTAGTTATCCTTGCCTTTCCTTCCTTCCCATTTTTATCTCGCTTGTTATCACTTGCCTTTCCCACTGTCAAAACAGGCATCAGGAGACTTGTCTTTTTTTGTTTGCTACTTTGCAAAGCACCACGTGGCGTGATAGTGCTATAACACCAGTCTGGAGGTGCTTCTGGATCCGTGCCTCTCCCTGGTGTCCCAGGTTGAGGTGGTGGTCAGAAATGCCTTCTAACAGCTTTGGCTTATACACCAGCTGTGTCATTTCTTGAGATAAATGATTACAGAACAGTGGTATATATGAAGGTAACCTCCAGACTGGACTACTGCAATGCACTCTATGTGGGGCTGCCTTTGTATGTAGTCTGGAAACTACAGTTGGTCCAGAATGCAGCAGCCAGTCTGGTCTCTGGGTCATCTCAGAGAGACCATATTACTCCCATATTGAACTCTGAACTCATTTATTTACAGTCAATGACCAAATAAACTCCCATACTGAAAAAGCTACACTGGCTGCCGATATGTTTCTGGGCAAAATACAAGGTGCTGGTTATAACTTACTAGTTAATTTTGGCCCGTTGAACAACGGGCCCTAGTAACGGCTCTCCTGTCCCCCCGCTGCCATTCCCCCTCCCTCCCTCATTAAGGGCCAAATCGGCCCAGCCACTTGCCCCCACAGCTTCCGCCGCCGACCAACCGCCCGCCCACCCAGCTGCCGATACCTCCTTGCTCCCGGAACACGTCCTCCGCTTGATCCGCTGCTCGATTAACAGAAGGAGAGAGGTGCTCGCATGCAGAGCTCCACTCTCTTTAAAGTCTCTTCCTGAACTGGCGGTTTGGGCGGCAAGGACGCAAAGCGCCAGTTCGGGAAGAGACTTTAAAGAGAGTGGAGCTCTGCATGCGAGCACCTCTCTCCTTCTGTTAATCGAGCAGCGGATCAAGCGGAGGACGTGTTCCGGGAGCAAGGAGGTATCGGCAGCTGGGTGGGCGGGCGGTTGGTCAGCGGCGGAAGCTGCGGGGGCAAGTGGCTGGGCCGATTTGGCCCTTAATGGGGGGGGGGGTCAGCTGGGAGGGAGGGTCGGCGGCATCGGCTGCGGGTGCCTTTAAAAAAATATTTAAGTGGCCTCCGCTCCGCCCCCGGCCTCCGTCTCTTTTGGCTGAGGCAGCGGCTCTGCCGCTGCCTCGCCCAGTTTACCCCGGCGCCGGTTTTCCGGCTTCTTCGGGGCGGCTGCTTCTGGCCGCCCAAGATGGCTGCCGGGTACCGGCGAGCATGTCTCCCTTGCCCTGTTCTGCGCCTGCGTTTCGCGCAGGTGCAGAACAGGGCAGGGAGGCACGGACACACGCTTGGTGTCCGTCCACGGACGGACACCAAGCGTTTTATTAGAGAGGATAAAGCCCTAAACAGCTTAGGCCCTGGGTATTTAAGAGAATGTCTTCTTTGCCATGAACCCCACCTCCCATTGAGATAATCAGGAGAGGTCCATCTGCAGTTGCCACCAGGTCATCTGGTGGCTACTCAGGGCCGGGCCTTCTCCTCTGCTGCCCCGAGGCTTTGGAATGCACTCCCTGCTGAACTAAGAGCCTTCCCTTCTCTGACAACTTTTTAAAAAGTCCTTAAAGATGCATCTGTTCTCCCAAGCTTTTAAGTACTGTTTTAATAGTTTTAACATTGTTTTTTAAAAATTAAATTGTTATGTTTAAACCTTTCGCGTTATTTTTATTGTTCTATTGTAAACCACCCAGAGATGCAAGTTTTGGGCAGTATAAAAATATGTTAAATAAAATAAATGGATGAAATATGTGAATAAAATTATCACAACATTCTGATAAAACATTCTAACCATGTGCCTGGGCCCCTTTAAAAGAAGAGTAAGTGTCTGCAAAGTAGCACAACTTGCTGTCACCACTAGTGCCAATAGCTGAAGGATTGCATTCACAACTTGGAAACTAAAGGACAAGAGAGAAAAGGGGGCATTCTTCAAAGTGCCCTTAATTATGGAGAGCATGTGCGGTTCTGTCATGTTGCGTGACCTGGGGAAAGTGCTGGCTTGAAACTATCACCATGCACAGCTATCTTCATAATGTTCATCAAAGAGCGTTTAGTTGCTATTGTATGCATGCACTATTGTAGCAGGGTTAAATTCCTTCATTTAGCTGCCAGGGTAACCGATCCAGTTACGCCCAGCAGTAAACAAATGCATGACAACAAAATGACAAATTTGGACATGAAGAACAGCAAACCGTTAACACCACATTTGCATGCAGTCCTAAACACTTGAAGTCCCTCCAAATGCAAAACATTTCAGATTGAGTTTTAAGTTTTATTATTAATGCTCTTGGCTTACATTCTGCACTGATCCACATCTATGTAAGAGAGAGGGACGGTGCTGCTTGTGCCGAGACCTGCTAAAGTGTGCTCATGCAGCTTTCAATTTCACTAAGCACTGTGAAAATGCAGTACCAATGCTACTCTCATTGTAAACCGCTTTGGAAACTTTTGTTGAAAGCGGTATATAAATATCTGTCAAAATTGTAATATTATTAATTTGAGATATTCTTCTTTGGGGACATCCCACCATTTTGAATCAGGGTGGATGGCATCATCACAAACTACGCTGTTGAGGTGTCCCTACAACTGCATGTGATTTAGTTCATACTAGTGGGCCCGGGCGCAGAGCATCTGCCACTAGTTGGGCCCAGCCATCCTGCCCATGTCGCTGCTGCCGTCTCACCCCAGGAGTCTAGGGCCAGTCCATCCTGCCACCACCTCCCTCCACCTCGCCATCCTCCTCCTCAGGGTGGCGGGGCTTTGCCCTCTGCCTATTCTCCTCCTGCCACCTGTTGTCCTCTCGCCCTCCTCCTCAGGGTGGCGGGGCTTCGACCTCCACCCCAACCACCTCCTGGTGTGTGCCGCCCCAACTGGCTCCTGGCGCATGCTCATCCCTCCCGCCCTTGCACATGTCACCCCCTCTGGGCCCACCACTGGTTGCGGTTGCAGCGGGGGTGGAGCTTGCCACATCCTCACGCATGCCCTCTCAGGGGCATAGCCACCATTGTGCGAAAGGCCTCAAAGAACCCAGGCCACCAATGGTAGGAGCCACCAAAGAAGACCCTGGGGGGCATGGCTCGGGCTCTTGAAGAACCCCCCTCCTGCCCGGGCTACCGGGAGCCAGCGAGCGCTTGCTGATCTTTTCCAGTCAACATTTGCTGCCTGAAATGAAAGGGAAGGGCTCGCTCAGGCTCTTCGGAGCTCAAGGCAATGTCCCCTTTGCGCGGACGTCACGTGCAAAGGGGGCGTGACCTCGAGCTCCAAAGAGCCCAAGCAAGCCCTTCCCTTTCATTTCAGGCAGCGCTTGCTGCCTGAAAGCATCTATTCTCCCATTCTCTCTCTCTTTCTGAGGGAGAGAAAGGGGAACAGACACTCAAACACTGCCTGAAACAAATCGGCAAGTGCTTGGGACTCCCCGTAGCCCTGGCGGGGGGGGGGGAAGGGTTCATTCAGGGTGCATAGCAGAGGGGCCGCCAGGCACAGCTGGACCCAGGCTGCTACTCGGATGGCTCCAAGCCTGTCCTCTCAACAGGAATTAATTATATAGATTGATCCAGACATTGTTAAGTTGATAGGGGGACACACACACATGTATGCATACACACACACACAAACACACACATGGAATTCTGGATCAGATCACACATGGATCTCATAGGCCTACTGAGAAGTAGGCTAAAAAATGGAAACAGAAATGAGATCATTAGCATTTCATCTGTTTTGACATATACTAGTGGTGTGATGCTGTCATAGATCATAGTGGGTTCAGTAGTGCTCATGAGTAGTGATCACTAGTGGTTTTATGCCAGCCTGGAAGGGCTGGGAGTGCCTGGACTTCTGCCCAAACAAGCTCCAGGGCTCAACGACTTGGATCGTGTTGAGTTCAGCTTACTGGCTCTTGCTCTGGACAACTTCAGTATCCACTTCATGAATCTGATAAACTATTTGGTAGTTCTTGCCTGATGAATAAATGAATGAGGATACAGTCCAGAGGGAAATTCTGCAGCACAAACCTCCATTAAAATGAATGCTCAAAACTACACCTTTCTCACATCTAATTCATTTGCTGTCTTTATTGTTTAGTTGGCATGCTTAAGAATGCAAAAAGCTGTATGTATTTTTGATCATGTGAATGTAGAAACCTAGGTAGGAGGCAAGGAGAGCAATTGTGTGGGAGCCTCTCAATGGGTAGGATAAAGGCTTTTCCTCCTGCCTCATTATACATTGGGGTACAGGTGCTAGGTAGGACAGTGCTGTCCTACCCAGTGTGAGACTCCTGCACGATCGTTTCCCCCTCTTCCTTCCTAGGTTTTTACTTGCAAACAATAAAAAGCTGGGAGCGTGCACTGCTCCCAGTGCTGGGTAGGATGCTTGTCATGAGAACAAGCCTAAAATGTGTGACATGACGTCATTGTGCTCAGATCCCCCCTCCCCCGCCCCAGCAATCATCTCCTTCATTGGTTGCCACTTGCAGGGTCAGGAAAGTGTTCAGTGCAATGTCACATCATGTGTTTTGTGTTACTGGGAGAAAGAGGAGAAGGAGGAGAAGGAAATACACAGCTGCTGCTTTCAATGCACTGCAGGCGTCTTGTAAAACCGAGTTCCAAGCTGAGCACATTTTGGATCATGCGATTTCCGACCACAAATTCTGATTCTCTTTGTCTGGTATCCATGATCATTGTTGCTTCCTTAATATTCATTTCATGTGTTTCATGTAGCGTTGAATCTCTTCATTGTTGATCTAATGGCACCCCACTTCCCTTTGCTACTTGACGGTAGGTCATGACAGCCAGTTTAACTGCCCATGGTCACTGCCACTGCTAACAAGACGTCTCTTTTTATTTTGCAATTTACTCCCCAACTATCCTTAATTTATTTGTCCCAATTATAATCAAAAGTTTCCTTCTCTGTGTCAGAGGAACTGCTTGCCAGACAATACAAAACAGCTCTCCCAGACCCACCAACCAAGTCAGCTTCTCCCTTTCCTCATTAGTCCCTAATTTGCCATGCCGTAGTTACTTGGCAGTCATCACGTTAACCTCCTAAACTGCGAAGGCTCACATAGTTGGCAGTAAGTGGAAGGCAAGAGATCTCTTGGCAACCCTTGTCAGGGAAAATTAATGTGAAGTACAGACTGAGGAGTAATCCTTCCAGCATGCGCCATACTCTGACCTGTCATCATCCCTTGCCCATTAACCAGTTATATAGCACATGCTTGAGCCACTCTTATAATCTATCAAACAGCACGGCCATACCTGTGTCAACACTAGGAGACCCCTCTGTATAAACTCTCCTTCAGATCAGGCATTTTCTACCCACAGTAAAAGAGCAGCCAATGCAATCCACATGGATTGACACCGTGATTCTGTGTCAGAATTACTGACCCAGGAGTGCAGTGCAGACAAGCATAATATATGGAATATCCTTCCCCTGCCAGCCCCTTTTTCTTTTTTGAGAATCTGGGAATAAATGCACTCACAATAAAATCTGAAGAGCTCAACATACTCAGTGTTGGGCTAGTGGCTGGGTTTTTGTTTTTTTAATGGGAGACACCAGGGCTTGAAACAACCAGCATGTTTCCCCCCACTTACAGACAGATGCATTGTATTTTTAGCTTGTGCATGACAGACAACAATCAACAGAGCTTATCCCATCATTGCATCTCCACACTGGGGAGAAAGAAATATTCCATTACTATTTGTTGCACTTCTCTCAAAAGTAATGCTGAGGTGAAATGGGTTGTGTATAGATTGTTTTTCTTGAATATTTTCACACCCACCCACCCATGAAACATACTCTCCATTTTGGCAATTTTCCACATCCCATTGCAATACAATGCACAACTGGTAGGAAGGAGCTGGGTCAGGGTTTCTTAACCTTGGGCCCCCAGATGTTGTTGGACTACAACTCCCAGAATCCCCAGCCACAAAGGCCATGTCTGGGGATTATGGGAGTTGTAGTCTAACAACATCTGGGGGCCAAAGGTTAAGAAACCCTGCGCTGGGTTATTGGGAGGGGGAAAGAAGGGACATGTCCCTACTGCCAAGATAACCAAGCCAGCTTTCCCTAACCCCTTTCCAGTCATCCATATTTAACTTGCTGAAGCAGAAAGTCGATGCAGATGCACAATCCATGGAGAATAATGCAGTGTCGATACAGTGGACATGGTGGCATCACATAGGAAATCAGATATGTCTATTTGATGGCATTGCCCTCAATCTGAATGGAGAAAAGAGAAAACAATCCCCACTGCACAGTAGGGATGTGCACAAGCTGTCTGTGCACACCCTTGTAGGGTGAGGAGGGGTACCTTTAAGATGCAGGTAAGGAGCTCCTTTCCCTGCCGTTTCCCACCTGCCAGCACTCATTTTAGAAACAGCTGCGCAGGTCTGCAGTGCTGCTTACTGCAGCCCCACACAGCGTCAGCAATCACGTGCCGACGCTGTGCGGGAATGCAGGAAGCAGTGCTACTGCCCTGCATAGTTGTTTCTAAAATAAGCGCCAGCAGGGGGGATGTGGTGGGGTGAGGCGAGCTCCTTACCTGCATCTTAAAGGTACCCCTCCCCACTCTTTGAGCCAGCTCAAAAGCTGGCATTCAAGCTGATTCAGTGCTTGAAAAAGGAAGCACTGGAGAGGTTTGTGCTCATCCCTACGGTGCAGAACCTTTGCTGATATTAGGGCTGCTGAGATGGTCAGAGGAAACAGGGTCAGAGGAACACCCAGTCAGAGTAGGAGAACCATGCACGTTCCCAACCCATGGCTGTGTGAATTCAGACATCAAGGTAGGAGAAGGGGAGAGTGATCATGTTGGAGCTGGGAGCTCAGCTTGGTAGGACAGGTGTGCCTACCCACATTCTGTCCCCAGCATTTTACTGAGGGTGGACAAACAGCTGTTGTGCCCAGCTCCCGGTTTGCACACAATCACTCTCCCCTCCTCCTACCTTGATGTTTGGATTCATACAGCTATGGATTGGGAGTATGCATGGCTTTCCTACCCTGGCTTGGAAACTCTTCCCATCCCGTTTAGGGTTGTGTGAACAGCCCTATTCTCTGTCTTATTTCACTGCACTCATTGGTTTCATTGTCCACCAAAACTGAATAGCAAAATGTCCCCCCTTCCCCAGTCACTAGTTGAGACCATGCATCAGTAGTTGAAAGAGGAAAAAGATGAGGATGCATGTTCAGATGCACATCTAAATGGGCAACCTATAGAAATAATGCAGTACACTGACAAAGTTTGACAAAGATCTTCACCATAGGAACATAGGAAGCTGCCATATACCAGTCAGACCATTGGTCCATCTAGCTCAGTTTTGTCTACCCAGACTGGCAGCAGCTTCTCCAGGGTTGCAAGCAGGAGTATCTCTCAGCCCTGTCTATCCTATGCCAGGAAGGGAACTTGGAACCTTCTGCATGCAAGTATGCAGCTACTCTTCCCAGAGCGGCCCCATCTCCTGAGGGGAATATATTATAGTGTTCACACAGGTAGTCTCCCATTCAAATGCAAACCAGGGTGGACCCTACTGAGCAAAGGGGACAATTCATGTTTGCAACCACAAGACCTGCTCTCCTCCCTCAAAGCTCTCCTCTCAAAGGCTCTTGAGCTAACTTAGCAGTTATGGGATGAAGGCACAGGTTCGTGTGTGGATTGGCAGCTGGTTGAAGGACAGGAAACAGAGGATAGGGATAAATGGACAGGGAAGTAAGAAGTATGGTTCCCCTGGGATCTGCACTGGGACTGGTGTTTTTTAATTTATTCACAACTGATCTAAAAGTTGGGATAGGCAGCGAGGTGGTCAAATTTGCAGATGACACCAAACTATTTAGGGTAGTGAAATCCAAAACAGATTGAGAGGAGCTCCAAAGGAATCTTTCCAAAGTGGTGGAATGAGCGACAAAATGGCAAATGTGGTTCAATATAAGTGTAAAGTGATGCACAATTGCCTTAGGTGTATTGATATTGGCCAAAGACCATAATAAAGACTGACTGACTGACAATGAAGCAAAAAACCAAACAAACAAACAGCCAGCTTCAAGCTTGAGTTGTTAGTGACTGACCAGGGCAGGGATCTTGAACTTGTGGTGGATAGCTCACTGAGAGTGTCGATTCAGTGGCTGAATTCATCACACATAACATGAAACCACAATTCAATGGGGCAGAGGTTGGCACTCCATTACTTCCTGTGGTTTCTCAGCAAGAGTGACCTGTGGTTTGAAGTGAGTTTCACCACTGTAACCTGACGTTTTTCAGTGGCAGCATTACATCCAAATGCGGAGAACGCCACAACCACAGTTTTGCTCACTTTGTGGAACTGTAATCATAGAGATAGTGGTGCAGACCCATCCAGGATCGCAGCTGCTCTATGCCTGCAGCACTTCTCACTAGCCACAACGGGCCAAACCTTTGCCCTCCCTCGTATACATAACCCTTCCTAGGAAGTCTTCATGTTCATAGGAAGATAGGAACATAGGAAGCTGCCATATACTGAGTCAGACCATTGGTCTATCTAGCTCACTATTGTCTTCACAGACTGGCAGCAGCTTCTCCAAGGTTGCAGGCAGGAATCTCTCTCAGCCTTATCTTGGAGAAGCCAGGGAGGGAACTTGAAACCTTCTGCTTTTCCCAGAGCAGCTCCATCCCCTGAGGGGAATATCTTACAGTGCTCACATGTGGTCTCCCATTCATGTGCAACCAGGGCAGACCCTGCTTAGCTAAGGGAACAAGTCATGCTTGCTAGCACAAGACCAGCTCTCCTCTCCAAGAGATAAGGCTGAGAGAGATTCCTTCCTGCAATCTCGGAGAAGCCGCTGCCAGTCTGGGTAGATAATACTGAGCGCCATGGTCCAATGGTCTGACTGGGTATATGGCAGCTTCTTATGTCCTATCCTTGTAGCCAAGGAAGAGAAACTGAGCTTCTGTCCTTCCCCAGACCCTGCCTTGGTCCATCTAGCTCAGTATTGTCTACACTGATTTACAACAGCTCTCCAGGGTTTCAGATAGGAGTCTCTGAATCCCAGCCCTACCTGGAGATGCTGCCAAGGATTGAACCTGGGACCTTCTGTATGCCAAGCAGATGCTCTGCCACTGAGTTATGGTCCTTCCCCAAAGGATGGGGCTCGTCCGGGATATGAACCCGGGACCTCTCGCACCCAAAGCGAGAATCATACCCCTAGACCAATGAGCCAGTGATAGCTTCCCGTTCCTGAGTAAGAGGGAAACAGTGCCCCCCACAAGACCCCACCTCCCTGCTAGAAATTGTTACGAGGGTGGCGATGCAATCATTGTCAGAAGAAGGGCCTGAATGGCATGGCATTTAAAGGGATTTAGAATGCCCTTTCCCTACCGAGGGCAGGCAGACCTTTTCCGAAAAGGCATGATCATGCTTGGCATGCCCCTCTGATGATCATGGCCAATGGCTGCTGCCTTGGAGATGTGTCAATGCCTTGCCCACAGTCTGGCAATGGGAGTGCTATGGAGTTTGTTGGGATGTGGCCTTGGCAGACCAGGAAGAGGGTGGGACTCCCCTGCCCCGAATATGGAGCTTGCGGGACTGGGGGTTGGACGAATGTCTGCAAAGCAACTCACAGTTTGGAAAATTAAGGTTTGGCAGCCTCTGGTTTCACATTACGTGTGAATACAGCCAGTGTGTGGCTGCTGTGAAAAAGGCGAATGACATGCTTGGGACCATTAGGAAGGGGATTGATAATACAAATGCTAATGTTATTATGCCCTTATAGAAATCTATGGTGCAGACACATGCAGAGTAATGTGTACAGTTCTGGTCACCTGGAGAGCCACAGCCAATCAGGTCTGACTCAGGAGAGGACAGCTTTGTATGATCATATGACTTCTACATTTATAAGTGAATATGTCTGCATTCCTTTCAATGGGAGGTTTAAACAGCTGTATATCTGAATATGCAACCATATGCCGTCCCATAACTACAAACAGAGAGCCAGCATAGTGCAATGATTAGAGTGCTGGACAATGACAGAGAAGATCCAAGTTCAAAAACCTGTTCAGCCGTGAAAGTCTCTCAGCCTAACCTACCTCACAGGGTTGTTGTGAGATAAATATAACAAGAGGGTGTAGGAAGAGCAGGATGTAAATGACAGAGCAGAATATAAATGTAAAAATAAGTACATGAATAAAATAAACAACTGGACTGGGGATGGATTTTGCACATAGCCAGTGTGTGCATGGTGATAGCCACCGTGCGTTGCCACTATGTGCAATAACTACATTTCATGGCTGCAGTGCTTGCTCAATGCATCAACTAATTCCTTGCTAGTAGAAAAAGTAGGTTGGCAAATCTACGTTTAGCCTAAGGGGGGGGGGAGAGGGAGAGTAAGTAACCCCTGCAACATAAATAGAACAGCTTTCAGCAACTGCTCAGACAGCAAAAACAAACAAATGTCTGCAAGATAAATACCAAGGGATGAGGTGAGGATCAAATGATGCCATTGATATTCAGCACCCGCTCTGGCAGCCCCCTCTTTCCATAACCTGAAAATTGCTTTTATTTGAGGAGGGCACAGAGGCAGTCCTATGTGGCCTGTGGCCTGGGAACTCCCCTTGAGTAAAAAAACCCCTCTCTTGCCTTTCCATACGAAGAATGTCATACAAAAAAACATGATCCCTGTCCAACAACTTGGCTTCTGTTTCTATTAAATTTTGGTCCATTCTCTTGCAATGCTCAGTGGGGAAATGCTTGACTAACAAGCAGAAGGTTGCCAGTTCGAATCCCCGCTGGTACTATATCGGGCAGCAGCGATATAGGAAGATGCTGAAAGGCCTCATCTCATACTGCGCGGGAAGAGGCAATGGCAACCCCCTCCTGTTTTCTACCAAAGAAAACCACAGGGCTCTGTGGGCACCAGGAGTCGAAATCGACTTGACGGCACACTTTACTTGTACCTCTTCCAGTGCTGCTTCCTGTCTTATGAGCATATTGCCGCTCTAACCCCCTACCTGTCCAGTGTCCAGTTCAGATGAAATTTTGCCCACCTGGCTGGACAGGAGACTGGGCACACTTGTGCTGTTGGCCATTGGGCACATGAATTACGTGCCCAATAGGCCGCGGGCAGGGCCTTATTAGGTCAGCTCTGCTTGTGCACTGCCATCCCTGCTCAGCTCTGCACCCACCCAGTGTTCAGTGGGGGATAGCTGGCTGGCTACCATATGGGACCATGTAGGAATGTATTATTTTCCCCTGTTTGGCTGTAGGTGGAAATTTTTTCAGCTACTTCCCAGTGATCACAGTATTGGGATTCTTTTTTGCGTTAGTGGTGGGGCTGCCTTTAACCGGAGTCGTTGGCCACACTGGCAGAGGAGTGCAGGCTTTGGAAAGGTGCAGTTGCTTAAATGGCATTCAGTGGGGCAAAAGGATATTGTATTGAGCATCTCCTCAGGGCTTTGTGGACTGGGGTGGTTAGGGGTGGAAGCCCTTTGAGGAGTTGCTCTGCTCATTCACTCAGCTTTGCAACTTGGGAGATGGTGATTCGGGCAACTCTTCAACACAGAACATGGTGTGGCAAAGATAAAGTGAAAAGTCAAAAGACTGCTGGTGACCTCCAAACCCAGCTGATTCTCCCAGCAAGGGGATGTTAGCTCTGTGAAGGGTGTTGTCTCTTGGGGGGAGGAGTTGCTTGCACAAGCTATGTAGTTAGTCATGCTGCCTTGTTGCAGATGCTGTGCAGTCAGTTAAATAAAGTGTGGCCTTGTTTTCAGTCCAACAAGTGTGACTCGTCTCTTATTTGATCTGGGTGCAACATATGCCTTTAGTCTCTCTAGTGTCTTGCACAATAGCAATTAGATAAGTGATAACTTTACAACTATGTTATTTTTAGCCTCTGTTTGACAGGCATAGTTACTCAGCAAGCTATGGGAGAACAGCTGGGAAAAGGTGGCAAAGTGTGGCTGTGAATTCACTGACTTTACAAGCATTTCTTATTGCTGTTTCCATTCCCACAAACACTCTTGATCCCTGTGTGGCAACAATGTGTCCTTCTTGTCATTCAGAGGCTGCTAATGATACATAGACTGCATTCGCATGTAATGTGCAACCGCTCCCCACCCCCACTGCTCTCCTGTCCAAATTAAGAGGTTGCAGGCGAGCAACTGCAGGAGAGAGGGCATACCCTCAGCTCTTGCCTGTGGGCTTCCCTGAGGCATCCAGTGGGCAACTGTGTGAAACAGGATGTTGGATTAGATAGTCCTTGGGCCTGATCCAGCAGGGCTGTTCTTATGAAGTGCATGGCGGCTCCCTCAACCCCACTTGGCAGCTTTTGTGCTCTGCATTTGTACACTCAATTATGGATCCACCCAGGGGTGTAGCAAGGTTGGACTGGGCCCAGAGGCAAGATTTTAAAATGCCCCCCCTCACTGAAGCTCAGCTCATGAAGTAAAGAAATATTAAATGAGGCTGAATAGTGGTAACAATACACACACACACACACACACACACACACACACACACATCTCCTATGTGCCACAATAGAACATCATCCTAAATTATTTTTTTAAAGGTTTTGTAAACTGTGGACGATGCAAGTCATTTAATGGTACTAGAGAAAGACATGCTGTTCTGGTAGCTCCAGGTCTTAACACTCACATCAATTTCGGAGGATGAATATAACTGAAGGAAGCCCGGGCGGGTGCACGGCTGGGGGAGTCAGTCATATGATTTGCCTCTGGGGGACCCCCAAGGCAGTGGGCCCCCAGACAACTGTCTCCCCTTGCCCTATTATAGTTATGCCCCTGGATCCACCCCTGCTTCGAGGGTAGCCCCACACAAATCACATTATGGTCATTGATGTGATAATGGTAGCCACATTTACTATTTGATTGTCCCTTTAAGCTCCAAATAACATAATGAAATACACATAGCAGGGATATAAGAGCAAACACAAATGCTAGCCCCAGTGTAAAGCCTTAGTGATATTACTGGATCTTCATGATGCGGAGAAATAGTCAATGCCTGTAACAAAATATACAACTTTGATCTGCCTGTGCAAAATGGCATGGTGCCAACGTGCTTGTCTTCAGCTAGTTGCAAGCAGTTTCAGTGCATTATAATAAAAACTATGTATCAGTATGTTCACATTGTATATAAAGCCTATTATTGTTTAACTGTTTTACCCATTTAATTCACAGTGCACTGCCTCATTTCCTCGCTTGCTTAATGTTTTACTTGGATTGGAGGTTTGGTGCCACATTTGTTTAAGAAAATTAGAAAAACTACAAGGATATAGGCCTGAAGAGGGAGAAAGATCCATCTTCATAGCCATTTCTAGATGAACAAGTGAAAGAACCATGATTAGAGATATGCATTTTCCTCAGGCATGTTAGATAGATTCATCTGTAATAAATAATAAAAATATGATGTTATTCGTGTTCAAAGATTCAGCTGGGCTTCCTTCCTTCATTCCTTCTTCCTTCCTTCCTTCCTTTTGAATGCAGGTAATGAGAGAGAGTGAGGCAAGTTATTTGGGTTAATGGTTGGCCTTTAGGGAAAGAACTTAAATGCTTATAATGGAAATGTACTTGAGAATGAAAATGATTACTCTTCTGCAAATGGTGACCTTTTGGTAAACTGGATGCACTCAAAAGACTTCATTTTGTTAAGTCGTGTATCTCTGACTCTTGGAAAAGAATATTTTGAATGTTGAAGGGCTTCTACGAGCTTTTCCAGAAGATCACTCGTAAGCACAAATAATGCAAGGGTTATTTATTCAAGGGTTGTGGGGAACTGGAACTTTCTCCTGAAGACATTTTTTTCTTTTGCAAACTGAATTTTTCCAATCAAAGATCAGTATTTAATTGCCAAGAAAATGTCATTTGAAACCACTCCCTACTTGATTTGTAATTTTCCCTTTGACTCCTATCTATCTATCTAATCACTGCAGTTCTAAGCAGCTTGCAAAAGTTTCATAAAACCACAAGTGTGTCCATTGCAATCATGATTACTGTGCTTGCAGAAGTGTCCTGGTTGGGCACCTATTGGATTGTGTCTATGATTTGACTAGGAACACAATTCCTTTGCCCTCCCATGTGATTTTGTGTTCCTACAAAAAACATCCTTTGGGAAAATTATTAGAGATTACATTTCTGCACATCACCTCAAGTGAACAAGAGTTTACTTCATCGGGGGGATGATAAACCCCTGGTTCATAATGTTGGCACATATGCACCAATGGTGTTTCATGCACATATGCCAACAAGGCACATGTTCATTATTGTACTGCATCCTAGAAATTGTGATTTAGTTACTGTAAGTAAGCAGTGTGTCATCATATGAACGTTATTGCTACTTTCTGACTGACTGCCTTTTCGTGTTTTGGTGTAATTCAAACAATTTTCAGCTAGCCCAAAATACATTTCCCAGCCCATCTTTAAAACTGCCAACAGTGGCAATAATTCCCATTGTCTGGAAATGCCCAGAGTATCCGGGGCTCATAGAACCTTACGTGGAGGATGAACAAAGGGACCCTGAGCCTTAAAGCAATTCATCCCCACAGCTTTCCGCACAAGACTTTCCCATCTGCATCTCTGATACAGTGGACAGAACATAGAAAAAATAGGCTTGCAGCAGCCTGAAACATTCTGTAGGCCTGGACTTTTTCCATGTAAATGCTCTGTAGAGCTTAAAAGCAGAAAAGTTTTTTACATGAGCGAAAAACTCACACACACTGGTTGCCTTTTAAAAACTACACACATACAAGTTTATTACTCATTGAGAATAACATGAGGTGGTGGAAGAAACAAGCTGGCCAAATTCTTGCATAACAAAGCAGGTAACTATAAACTGTGGTGGCATCCATTGTATGAGATTCTCTGGTAACAATGGATCATTGTACAGAGAGTGTACAACACTAACTGGGGAGGACACCTCCCTGTTCTGTCCCTGTTCCACTCCAATCCAGCTGTACTCATTCTACTTTCCCCCCTTCTCCTTGCACTACTTTATTTTGATTGATGTGATATTTGACAAAAGAACAAAAGGGCATTGCTCTTAATTAACTGGCTTTTGAAAACAGTAAGGCCTTTCACATGAGCATCTGGGAGGGGAAAGAGTTCCTACCCTGTTTTCCACAGATGAGCAGAACCTCCATTTGCACCTGCAAACTCTGCACCCAGACAATGCAGGCAGCCAGGGTCTCCACATTTAAAATTGGGAGCTGGGTCCTCAGAGAATCAAACCCTGGAACCGGAGTTGAGGGAGGAAGCTCCCCCCTCAACTCTGGTGTGATTGGCTGTGAAGAAGCTCCAGTGCGAGCTCCCTTGCTTCTCTGCAGTCTCGCTGATTGCAGAGAGATAGCTCTCCTGAATGTCCAAATTTGGATGGGAGAGGGGGTGCGGATGTTCCACACTACATGCGAATGTGGCCATTATTTCCTAAGCTATTCCTAGCCAGTTTAGTCCCCTCCATTTGAGCAGCTCGAAATTGTAAGTGCTCTTAGTGAGAATGCAGTCCTTTGTGTTTCTATTACATTGCTCTAATAAAAAGGCAAAAATGTCTGCTTTGGCAATTATTCATCCTCAGTGGCCATTTGGACTGCTTTGTCATCTCCATTACAGAGGCTGGAAGCATAACACAATGATATGTGCGAACTATAAATGCAGTATACACAAGGGCCATTAAATTCTTAAATCCTTTGGCATCTTCACCTACACAACAAATGCAGAAAAAAGAATCTGTCACTGGCTGGAGGGTGTAGAAAAGGTAGAAAAGTGACCGGCTTAGGCAATATTCCCTTTGTGTATGGCATTTAAACAGCTGCAGAGTCTGTATTAAGTCAAATTCTGTCATTATCACCCAGCACATTTCTACAAATGCTTTTATAATATACAGTAGCATTTCTGGGGCTTTCCAAATTAATTGTAAGGTCAGCTCACCATGTCATAAATATTTCACACCAATGCTATGGCACCGAATAGTTAAAAGAATATCAGGCAAAGAGCTGTAACCTCAGATGCAAAATGGCAGGCGCGTCACATCACTTGATGCTCTCTGTGTCCTATGAGAGTAAAAGGAGCACATTCCAGGCATATGTTCCATTCATAAAAGTCTCTTTCAGCTGCTTTTCAGTGTCCATGTCATCCTCAGATAATGAGCATCACCAACTCAAACAATGGTATTTAAGACCACTGGAGCTTACTTGCTTTCTCCCCCCCTCCCCCCCTTAAATATGCCAGGTTCCTGATGCATATTCTCCGAGGGCAGAACTAGACATTACCAGAGACATGGAATTGCTGCTTCTCCAAGCCCCTTTCTCCACTCTTCCTGGTTACACCTAGTATAACTCAACAAGGTCATACACACGAGCAAATAAGCAGGTGGGGCGGAGGGCTGGTGGGGAGGCAGCCTCCCCACACAGGAGCCATTTCGAACCCTTGGCTCCGCAGCTCGACTGACACACAATCAGTGCCATGACGAGCAGCAGAGCAAGGAGCTGGAGGAGGAAGTCCTCTGGCATCCCTCAATGTGGGAGCCTGCCTCAGCCGGCCGCTCTTGCCACACTCACACTACCCTGAACTTGGGTTAAGGGCTCACTCACACCTTTAAAGCCTGGTTAAAGCCTGCGGTAAATTCCCAGGCATGGGGCCGAGGCAGCGCCAGGATCGGACTCAATCCCAGAGGTGCGCATGGGCAACCAAGCCCAGGCTTGGCTGCCCATGTGGATAGCCTCCGCATAACGCCATGATACATTTCTGTTCTGCAGCCAGTGGCCTGAGCACTGGCTTCTACATCACTCACTAAGCACCTTTGGATCCTACATTACGTAGGGCTTTTTTTAAATGTGCAAAAAGATACAACATGTGCAGTTCTGTAACAATATTTGTGCCATTCAAAAATGCAGATCTTGCAAACGTCTTATTAGGTTGGATCTAAAAAGTCTTATTAGGTTGGATCTAAAAAGTGACTGATGTGGAAAGCAAAGGGAGAAACCCAGGCACCTCAGGAGCCCAGACCCTGATCAAGTGCACCCATTTCTCTTCCCCCTGTTGAAGGCATTTCCCACAGACTCCACTGCTACTCCCCACAGAGTCTTCATCACACTCTTCTGCAACAGTGGAGTCCAGTTCCCAGTTCTGAGGATTTTCACCCACCCTATGTAGGCTTCTATATAGGCTTCTTTGGGTCCCAGAGCATGGTTCAAGGGCACATGAGGCAGACCCCTTGCTGAAGCTAAGCAGGTTTTGGTGTGGTCAGTGCCTGGATAGGAGAACCAAGAATTCCACTTTGGGGATGGGGAAGTAGCTTAGTGGAACAGCATCTGCTTTTCATGCAGAAGGTCCCAGATTCAATCCTGGCATCTCTTGGTAAGGCTAGGAAAGACTTCTATATGAAACCTTAGAGAGCTGCTGTAAGTCAGTACAGGCAATATGAAACTAGATGGACCCCTGCTCTGACTTGGTATAAGGCAGCTTAAAGGTAAAGGGTGCCGTCAAGTCTATTTCAACTCCTGGCATACACAGAGCCCTGTGGTTTTCTTTTGGTAGAAGACAGGAGGGGTTTACCATTGCCTCCTCTTGCGCAGTATGAGATGATGTCTTTCAGCGTCTTCCTATATCACTGCTGCCCGATATAGGTATTTCCCATTGTCTGGGAAACATACCAGCAGGGATTCGAACCGGAAACCTTCTGCTTGTTAGTCAAGCATTTCCCCGCAGCTTACTGACAGGTATAAGGTAGCTTCCTATAATCCTTTGACTCTAAGCAACAAAGTATATGTGCACCGACAAGGAAAATGCACAAGTGTGTGTTGCTGTAAATCACTCAGTGGTGATTTACACTCAGAAACCATTAAGCAATTCTGAATTTTCCTTTTTAAAATCCCTGGTCTTGCTCTCTCTTCACATGAGGCTGTGACAATATAGCTTTTTCCAGAGCAAGTGTAATGTTATGGTCAGAGAAGTGGACTGAGACGTTGGAGATTTGGGCTTAAAAATCCCAAATCTAGCGTTGAAGCTGAATCACCCTAGACTAGTCACTCCCTCCCAGCTTAATCTGCCTTGCAGGGTTGTTGTAGGAATGAAAGGGGAGACCATGTGTGCCGCTCTGAGCTTGTTGGAGGAAAGGTGGGATAAAAACATGTAAAAACAATAAAATTATCATATATCATAGCCATTTCCACCTATCTTTTCTTTCCCTCTCACATTTCCATGAACTAGAGGCTCTTGAGACAAGAAGGTAAAACCACAACCTGATATAACAAGATAGAGATCAGCCCTCTTGTAGAATAATATATCTTTCTATTCCCTCAAGGAAATCACATTCTGAGTCTGGATTTCTGCTAATAGTTATCTCCAGTGGCAACATGCCTGTCTGGTGACTTCAGCAGCATGTCAAAGACAGATTGCAGCAAAGAGGAGTTCATTCTCACTCAGAAAGAGAAAAGGAAAAGGAAAACCACCTCCCCCACAAAGCGCTGAGGTCCCCCCGCCCCTTAAATGAAATATTGGTCTTAGGGCACCTAATGAACCTTCACTAGGAGCTTAGAAGCAGCTATGACCAGTAGAACATGCCTTAGATGGAAAAGCGAGTTTAGCAATATAGCAAGTCTTAAAACCAGGGTGAGCCTTTACATAGGGGATGGGCCCGTAGCTCAGTGGTAGAACATCTGGTTTGCATTCAGAAGGTCCCAGGTTCAATCCTTGGCATGTCCAGGTAGGGCTGGGAGAGACGTCTGCCTGAAACCCTAGACAGCTGCTGACAGCCAGTGTAGACAATATTGAGCTAGATGGGCCAGTGGTATAAGGCAGCTTCCTATGTTCCTATCATTGCCCTGTGAGGAAGCTATCCCAGCTGCTTTTATCAGCAATGGATGGAAATCAGCATTATTGGAGATGCATAAGGATTGCTGCATACCCTCCAACTATTCCCATTTATTTATTTATTTAGCACATTTATATACCACCCACCACCAAAGTCTCTAGGTGGGACTGGGGCACCTAGTTTCCCTGTTTTCTATGACCAATCCTTGGTAAATTAATTAGATTTATAGTTTTAAATAATTTTAATATGGGGTTTTAAATGTTTTTAATCTTTTAAATGATTTTTAATTGTTAATTGATTTAATGTTTTAAATGATTTCCACTGTAAACCGCCCAGAGATGCAAGTTTTGGGCGGTATAGAAATATTTTAAATAAAATCAATCAATCAATCAATCAATCAATCAATCAATCACTGGCTGACATGACACACATACCAATGTAGCCATAAGGCTCCATCGTGGGGCTGCAGCAAAGCCGGAAGACAGTCCTGACACTTATTTTAAAAATGGCAACTGTGCAAGCAGCATTTCTGTATTTACTCCCATTGTTGTGAATGGGGATAAATGAGACAATGCTGCTTGCTCAGACATCAGTTTTTTAAAGTGTTGGTGTTCTGGCTTTGCAGCAGCCCTACAACCAAACCTGCAGTTTGATTAGTATGCACATCCTGCCAGTCCCTATTTTGTCCCTATTTTTGCATTCTGGGGGATGCCTTGTTAAAATGTTGTTTGTGGGAGTCACACATGAAAGTGTGAGGAAGAGGAGATGGCTGTGTTGCAGTTTTGGGATTGGTGGTGAGTCCTCGGCTGGGCTTTGGGTCTTGATAGATGCCCAAGGATGTCTAGAACTGGACTTGATAATAAATTAGCGGTGATTCTCTTTATTTAGCAGGGGGAGAGTAACTGGCCCTATCCACCCGCAGCACAGTACCTCCAGTGACTGTTGCTGGTGTCTATCTTGTGTTTCTTTTTAGATTGTGAGCCCTTTGGGGACAGGGATCCATCTTATTTATTTATTATGTCTCTATTTAAACTGCCCTGAGCCATTTTTTGGAAGGGTGGTATAGAAATCGAATGAATGAATGAATGAATGAATGAATGAATTAGCAACCCTGACATTAGCAACAAACAAATAAATAAAAATTGTGCTTCCATTGTTTTTTTGTCCCTGCTAACTAGGCAAAGAGGCACCTTTGAAAGTGGAGAATCTCTTTCTGTTCAGCAGGAACAGAGCAACTTCCCTCATCAACCCCAGCATAGGCTCTCTCCCAATGGCTGTTGCTGATGTCTACCTTGTGTATGTGTGTGTGTGTGGCTGTTGCTGGTGTCTACCATGTGTGCGTGCACACATACACATGTTTAGGACACAGGATTATCTTCCTCTCATTCTTTCTCTGTGTAAACTCTTTTGATAACTTTTTTGTTGAAAGGAAGAATAATGATAATAATGTAAACTGTGAGCTGCTTTGGTAGTTTTACTATTGAAATATGGCATACATATGCTCAAATAAAATTAAAATACATCATTAGAGTCCAGTGGAGCTTGGCCTCAGCTTAAGAGAGAACTCTTTACAAGCTTCCGCTCCCACCCCCATGTCAAACATCGGACCACTAGCTCAAGTCCTTAAGGTGCAAAGGGGATGCTGTGATGGAAGACATGTGTTGAAAAACTTGGAACAGTCACCGATGAGTGTGATAAATGGAACTTGCAGTGTTCTTGAAACAGTCAGGTTCTTGGGCTGGATGAATCAGACAGACAGTTCCTTTAAGTCCTGATATTTGAATAACATAAAGCTGTAGGTCTTCTTCTTCTTCTTCTTTTTTTTTTTTTTGCTTGCTTGCTTTTGAAGTCTCCATATGCACTCTCAGATCTGTGATTTCCCAAGTATGAGCTTTTCCTTTTGAAATATAAATAGCAATTGTAATTTATATTTTCAGTTTGTAATTATACACAGAAGCCTAACCAAAGTCTGCCATTGAAATCACTGTTTTCAGTTATACCAGGACTGAATTTGGCTCCAGGACTCTTTGAATAATAATGATAATGCATAATGCAGATTTATTTTCCCTGTTTTTCTTCCACAATTTCATGTGTCTCTGATATATTTGTCTGCCAGCTCTATTGTGCATAGCTGAATATCTAATCGTGGCTAATATGTTTTTAATCGTTCTCCTCTATCAGAGATGTTCTTTTAAACCAAAGAACGTGAAATGTAAAATTATGCATTAAGCTAATTTTCATGTTATTTAAAGAGCTAAAAATAAAGAACAATCATTTTTAGATATGCAATATATCGAGAATTTTCTTACTTCCTTTTAAAAGGAATATTTCCTTTTATTAATTCCTAACTATGAAAAATGTCTGTGCTTAAGAATGGATACATATTGGCCCAGTTCACACAATTGTTGAGTTCGAATCTAGGTTTAATGTGGATTACTGTCATTAGAGTGATTGTGTGAACCAATGTCAAAGTCGGAATCTCAGATTAATCAAACCGAGATTCAAACAATTGTGTGAACAAGGTTATTGTCAGGTGCCAAATGGCATGAGCCAGAGCTTGGGGGTGGATGTGGGATTGCACCCAACGTGTAACTCACAAGCAGAGTTAATCAGAGAAGGAAGGCTGTAGACCCTTCAAGCAAACAGGCAGAAATCTCTGGGCTGTACCCTCTATGTAGTGGTTAGAGTGCTGGACTAGGACCTGGGAGACCTGAGTTCAAATTCCCATTCAGCCATGAGACTAGCTGGGTTTCTCAGGGCCAGTCACTTCTCTCTCAGCCTAACCTACTTCACAGGGTTGTTGTGAGGAGAAACCTAAGTATGTAGTACACCTCTCTGGGCTCCTTGGAGGAAGAGCGGGATATAAAATGTAGTAGTAGTAATAATAATAGTAATAATACATACATACATACATACGTACATACGTACCCTCCAGCATTTCAGCAATAGTTTTTGTCATCTCTTTTAGTACACAAAGAAGCGATTCTCACGATTGCCAAAAAGCAGGCTAAGGGAGCCTAGCCTGCTTTTTGGCGGCCGTGTGCCGCCACAGGAGCCACACGGCTCCCGGCAGGTAACCCGCCTAATTCCCCCTCCTCTTAGCCGAGCTTAACAGAGCAAGCAGCACTCCGCTAACCTCTTCTCCCTGATCATGTATTGCCACGGCACAGTTCCGTGACAGAGCCAGCAGTTGTGTGGGCGGCTGATCCAGCCGCCCTGGGCTCTGTGGGTGATCATCTAAGCCCGCTCACTGATTGTGAGACTCGCCTCAAAGGATCTCTTCATGATCCACTTCCACGCCTTTATTTCACAATGGGCAGCATCCTAACTAGTAGTTCAATGAGTGAAAGATGTTCTGCTTGCCCACAGGGAAACAGGTGATTTGTGCCAATCTCCCCTTTCCTCTGCTGCCCTTCGGATTCTGAAAAAAATCTGCTGTTGAGGTCCCGCCCCCAACCCTCACTGACATATTTTCAGGGGGTACAGAGGACTGCATTAGGAAGGGGGGGGGTCAGTGAAATCACCCCTAATGCAAGTGGAAAATCTTCTGTTCATGGAACTGCTAGCCAAGGTGCTGTCCATTGCTGAAGGCTCTTCATTTCCTACTGTATGATACATTTACTAATTTTGCAGTAACCTGTCCTCAACTGACTGAAATCCAAAAAAGGCTATTGTTCCTTCGGTAAGGATATACTGTTCTAGTATATCTTCATTCAATATGTAATGAACAAATTCTATATATATAATACAACATCTGTAGTGTGTGAAATGTTGGGCTATACATGGCTTGATGCCTTAGTATTCATGCATTTGCATTTATTTTCATGTGTGGTTTGCACAAACAACATTTTTAACAAGGCATCCCCCCCCCCACCTGATACAAATATATATACACAGTGATTTAGCAGGGACATCTGGAGAGTATGATACTATTTAATATATGTCATGACATTTCAAGGAAAGTTTTTCCGGAGAATTGAGTTGGGCTGTCATCAGTATGTGGATGTCATTCAACTCTGTCTGTGTTTTCTGTCTGGGTCTGGGGAAGCAATGGTAGTTCTCAGCCAGTGTCTGGAACCAGTGATGAACTAGATGTATGCTAACAAAGTGAAACTTGAGCGAGACAAGACAGTGGTGCTTTTGGTCAGCAGGAAAGCTAATTTGGAAGTAGGTGTACAGGTTTAGGAATTAGACTGTTTTGGCTGGGATTGCACTCCTGCTGAAAGATCTGGTTCATAGCCCCTGGAGCTAGCTCTGCTCCTGGATGCCCAAGTAGCAGCTGTGACCAGAAACCATTTTTCCTCTGGAAAAGGTGGATCTGGTTGCTGCCATATGAATCTTGATTACATCGTGGTTGGACTACTTTAACACATCTTTGCAAAGTACCCAGAGACTTCTGCTGATCCAAAATGCTGCAGCCAGATTGCTCTAGGGTCCCCATGGCATGCCTGGGGCACATTACTTATTTGTTAATCTACAGTGGCTTACATGATGTGCCGTGTTACATCACTGTAAAGCTCCATTTTGCTGACTTGTTAACAGCCTCTACACTATTCAGAACCTGCAGTTGCACATGCAGCACTACCAGAGTTTCCCCCAGTGTGACAAATGGGGAAACTATCATGGTAGCACTGCTTGTGCAGTTGCTGGTTCTGAACAGCATCAGGGCTGCTTACAAGTTCACAGCAGTCCCGGGCAGAGCGTTATGGCAACATACTGCTGTGCATCATGTAAGCCAGTGACTCCTGATCCATTTCTCAGCACAATTCAAAGAGCTGGTTATTACCTTTGAAACCCTATACAATCTGAGCACCAGTGTGGTAGGGATGTGCAAATCGGCTCAAGGCTGAGCCAGCTTGCCATTGAACCAGGCCAGCTCAAGGGCTTATACTTGAGCTGGACTGAGCCTGGTTTGACTCAAGGCCAAGTTGAACTCACCCCCCAGGCTGGCTTGGGACTGGCTCAAAATTGTAAAGTGTAAATAATATGTTTTTAAGACTTACCTCTGGTTTCGGTGGCCTCTGGGGGGTGCAGCAATGATAGCAGGGGCTCTCCAGCAGTTCCCCCCCGCCAACCACCAGCCTCCCCTGGTCTTCTATGGGCTGGTTCAGCCCATTTCCAGCCTTCTCCGTAGTTACGGTGGCCATTGGCTGGGGACCTGGCTCTGGACTCCTCAGAGTAATAGATAGATAGATAGATAGATAGATAGATAGATAGATAGATAGATAGATAGATAGATATGCAGGTAGATTTGGGGCCTGGAAATCTTCAGAACTGCCTTCTCACTTGTCTCCTAACCTGTCTGTTGTGGTCATCACAACAGTTGTGGTGTCTATCTTATGTTTCTTTTAGATTGTGAGCCCTTTGGGGACAGGGGTCCGTCTTATTTATTTGTTATTTCTCTGTGTAGACTGTCCTGAGCCATTTTTGGAAGGGCAGTCTAGAAATTGAATAAATATTAATACAAGAATATAATATGCTATTGTCTACTGACATGGTTAAAAAAAAAAAACCCAAAGTAGTCCCATTGAAGTTAAAAGGATAACTTAGGCAGGCTGATTTCGGACATAGCATGAACGGCTGTGTTATTGTCACTTTTGCTTCTGTTTGGCCTATGGCTGCAATAAAAGAACAACATGAAACCTCAGGTTGACGAACCCAAGGTTAGTTAGTGACCCTGGGGATCGTCCCACAGACAATTGCCTAACTGCAGTCTGGCAACCACCAACTTCTGGACAGAGGAGCCCCTCCTTCTTCCTGGTCCACCAAGGCTGAATCCCAGCAAGCCGTGGGCTGCTCGTGATGCCAGACTGTGGGCAAGGCATCAGCATGCCAATAGAGCTGCAAGCATCGGCCACAATCTTCAAGGGGGCATTCCGAGTGCAATTGTGCCTTTTCGGAATCAGTCGCCCACCTTCGGGAGGGAGAGGGCATTTAAACCCCTTCAGCATTGCAGCCCCTTGCAAGAGAGCAATATTATTATTTATATTTATTATTTTATTATTTATTTATTTATTTGTTTGATTTCGTAGCCACGCAGTCTCACACAAGCAAAATTTCTGGTACTGGGGGATGGCAAGGGGCACTTGTTTTCTGTTACCCCAGGAAAGGAGCATGACGACTTCCTAGGAGGAAATATGTATCTGAGTGCAGGCAAAAAGATTCTGGGGTTTTTTCCATCATAACAAAGGATGCTCTTGTACTAATAGACCTGGGCCAAGCAGTCCAGGAAGCCTCAATACACTCATGCCCCTGTGTCAGCTTGCTGTCTGGGGATTAGCCTTCTCATGAGAGGGTCCGTCTTCTGGGAGGAGCAGAAGCTCCATGGGCTTTGGGCCTCTCTCAGACTGTGCTCTCATAGGATAGCCTATCCAACTAGAGGGGACCCACTGAAGTGGGCCCCCTGGTATCTCTGTTGAACAATAGAACTCACACTACTCACCTTCCCCTCTCCACTTGACCCTTACAGACTCCCAAGGAGTCCAGGCCACTCTGTGTGCCCAGGTGCTCCCATATGCCCAGAGTTGGGTGACATCGGGGATGTCTCCTAATACACATTCAAAATTCCCAGGCTGGGACCAGCATTGCAGCATATGTAGATCAGCCACCATGGGGAATCCCAGGTGAGGGGAGCCGCTGTTTTCAGTGATCCCTGCCATCCATTTGGCCGTAGTGGGCAAAGAAAAACCTGCCTATGAGCTATGGGGAGGGAGTGCAAAAGGGTGCACTTTGACTCCTGCTGCCTGCCAGTCGCTGGGACTGGGAAAGGTGTTGCGGGGTACCCCTGCCTGGGACTTGTGGGTATCTAGCAAGTGGGCTGGGCGGCAACAGCCCTCCAGCCCGCATGCATGTCTCTATGGCCTGTCACTCTCATGAGAGAGTGGTCCTTGGGAGAAGGGGACTCAATCCTGTCCCAGCATCATCCAGGTTTAATGCAGGACAGTCCCACTCATAAGCAATGGCTGAGACTACATGCTTTCACCCAAGGGGAACGGGCTGGGCCCCACTTCCTTAACAAACTTGTACAAAAAAATAGAGCAACACCACTCAGTCATTCCAGGGGACATCTTTTCACCCAAACTTTGGGTATTGCTCCCCTGTCATGTGTGATCTTTGTTGGGGAACAACTAAGCTGCCTGGTTGCTAGTGTCACCAAGACCCCTTGTGCAAATGCTTCTGTAACCCTTTCTTTGCGGAGACCTCTCCCGCTGTGCCCATCTTATCATCCCATCTCTTTTTTGTGAAGATTGGGAAAGAGGCGAACACAAGATGCAGTAGAAAATGGGTTGGGGGTGGCGAGTCTCTCCTTTTATAGGCATTGAAGTTTGTGATGGGGCAACACAGCGTCCTTGTTGATGGGCAATAGTAGTAGGAGTGCGGAGACTCTAGAGGGCGGGGCAACTGATTTGAGTGGTGGCCAGTGAGAAGTACATCAGCCATAGAGCTGACGCGTTTCTGGGTTTGTCTGAGCCATCCTCTCTATTGTTTGGGGAGCAGCCACAGCACAAAACCTGGATTATGATGGCAGCAGAATTTGGACAACGCAATTTCTTCTTCAAACCTGAGATCTGAGCAGCGAAACTCACTACAAGCCAAAGATTCAAATGACAGTTTGGGGAGGGAAACCTTGGGGCACTTGACATGATTGCTGTGAAGCACCTCAATGTGGTCTGTGGGGAGAGTGGGCTTAGCCTGCTCTCCCCTCAGACAAGCAGCTGCTTGTAGCTGGGTGGCCGGATCGGCCACCCACACAGCTGCCGGATCCGTTACGGCAGTGGGGGCCGTGGGGATCGGGGGCCATATGCCCCCTGGAAGTTCCAGGATGCCCCACGCAAATGCCCGGGATTTGTGTGGGGAAAGACCCCTGAGCCCAGGAGGCTGCCTGCAGCCTCCCAGTTGGGGGTCCACTCATGTGTTGCCAAGCGCTGCTGTGTCACATGAGCAAAACAATGAGTTTAATGGAGCACTTGCTCCATTAACGTCATTTAAGGGGAGGGGAAATTAGGCAGGCTAGCTGCCTTGGGGCACCGGGCTCACCTGTGCTTCTCATGATCCCTGGAAAGTGGGCTAAGAAACCTTAGCCCACTTTCCAGTGATCGTGGGAATAGCTTCCTTGGGTCGGTACTGTAAGAAAACCGTGGTTTCATGAATTCAGATGGCCACGAAACCAAACCTCAGCCTTGTCCACCTCTGGGTTGGCATTATGTGTGAAGGCAGCCACAGTAATTTTTCTCATCCTGTCAGCTGCTATTTATTGGGTTCTGTTTGTTCTTAACTTGTACACCATTTTAAAGGCCCTTGCACAGAACAGCAATATAGAAACAGAATGATAAATTAAACAAATACAGTGATCAGGATGATCTTCCTCCTACATCTTTTGTGCTTTTCAGTCCAAGCAAGAGCTCATCTAGAGAGGCTACTTGGGTGCTCTTCAATACCTGTCAGACCCCTCTCCCTTTGAAGCTTCTACCCTGCCTGACACCTGATTCTATGCACTTAAGTATTCATTTTTATATCTGGTCCTGCCTTGCTGAGATGACAGCACTGAACAACTGGCACACTCATATAATTATAATTATTATATATCCTATTAAAATGCTTGGACCTCACCGACTGATTCATTCACAGTGGTATAAAAAATTTGTAGGGTAATTCCACAAGAGATAAAATGCTGAAATTTGGTCTGAAAATGGGACGTGTTTAGTCTAACATTCAATAGACAAGAACAGTGGAAAAAATCATGAATAGCAGCTAGTACTGGATGGAGAAAAGCAAGTCTCACATGCAAGTGAATAAAAGGATGTATTTCTTTTTCACAGGATTTATGAATCTTCTGGGTGGGGCAGGGAGAATTTTCAGTAGCAGCCAGAAACCTATCTGTACTTGAAGATGCAAGCTGAATACTTACACATATTCTAACTAAATCTGCCCTCTTCAGAGGAGATGTCTACTGGGTATAGCTAACATGCGAGGGGGGCAAATGGGAGTGATTTGGCTAGCCACACCCTCACACCAGCACTTTGCTTGACCATACTCCAGCATCTATGGGTTCAGCATCTATCTGTCAGGGCCAGTGCCCAGTGTGCAAATGGTAACTCCATGCATCTCCTCTGTTAGCATGGAAAAACCCATCCCACTTCAACCCTGCTGAGGAGCAGGGAAGGCAACAGGAAACAAGTGCCCCTCCCCCCCCAATTTCTGTTTCAGACATCAAATAAGTAGGACACAGCTCATCCACCCATAAATATACTTCGCTCCTTCTGTGCCCCCACTCAATTCCCCCCCTGCTGCCACCACAGACCCTGCTCTCTGCAAGGAAGCACCAACTGCATGGAGATGGGTCACTCCTTTTATGGCCTCAGTGTGTGCTGGCTGTGCACAGCCAACATGACTCCTGAAGAGGTTCCATATGCTAGAACAGAATCTGAATATGAGTGGCTTGCTTATATCTGGGGGCCTAATCAACCATGATGGGATGCATGACTTCCACTGCCTATCCCCTGCAGGCCCTTCACTCCAGTAATATCTAGCCATCATGCTTGGCATTCCCTGCTCCCTAAAAGCAACAGCCAATGTATTGGAAGAGCAATGGGGAAGTGCTGAGTGCATTGACATCCGAGAAATGGATGTGTAATGAATGCATACTGAGCTCTGTGGCTCTGCAATTCACTTCTTTCCTAATAACAAATTAAACAAATGAGCCCCATTTGGTTCAATGTTTCACTTGTTACAAAATAAATGCACAGCTGCTAATTGCTTGGAACCCAGAGAGATGCAAGGATTCTGTGCATCATAAGACAGCAAGCCTATAAGACAGCAGGACGGCTTACTAAAGCTTGGCTGCAGATATCATTTGCCAGTGCTGCTTCATCTCTTTTGGATATGAACAGGGAAAGCAGCGAAGCCAAGGTTTCTCAAACTTGGGTCCCTTTGGCCATTGTGACTGGGGATGATGGGAGCTGTAGTCCAACAAGCATCTGGGGATCCAAGTTTGAGAACCCCTGAGCCTAGCAAAGTCTCCTGCTTTATTAGTTTGGAAGCCACTGTTGATCTCTGGAAACCATCAGACACATTTGCAAGACACACAGTCTGGGATAGAATATATGACAGCCAATGCCTTTACAATTGTAATGAGAGACAGGTAGACAGCACCAAAACATTATGTAAGTAAATCAACAATGAGATTCACAAATTGTTGAGCGAAATCAAAAGCTTAGATAATAAGTTAATGGGCATCTGTTGTTGTTTAATGGGCTGAAACCTGGCCCGAGAACAATTGCATTTGGAGAAAGCTGAGGACTTCTTGTTCTCAGAACCATGTAGATACATACGAACATAGGAAGCTGCCCTATACTGAGTCAGACCATTGGTCTATCTAGATCAGTATTGTCTTCACAGACTTCTTATCAACCTGGATGGCTTTAAGAAGAGTTTGAATAACTTCATGGAGAAGAGGTCTATCAATGGTTACTAGTCAGAGGGCTATAGGCCACCTCCAGCCTCAAAGGCAAGATGCCTGAGTACCAGTTGCAGGGGAGTAACAGCAGGAGAGAGGGCATGCCCTCAACTCCTGCCTGTGGCTTCCAGTGGCATCTGGTGGGCCACTGTGTGAAACAGGATGCTGGACTAGATGGTCCTTGGGCCTGATCCAGCAGGGCTGTTCTTATGTTCTTATGACTGGCAGTGGCTTCTCCAAGGTTGCAGGTAGGAATCTTTCTCAGCCCTATCTTGGAGAAGCCAGGGAGGGAACTTGAAACCTTCTGCTCTTCCCAGAGCGGCTCCATCCCCTGAGCGGAATATCTTACAGTGCTCACACTTCTAGTCTCCCTTTCATATGTAACCAGGGCAGACCCTGCTTAGCTAAGGGACAAGTCGTGCTTGCTACCACAAGACCAGCTCTCATGCATTCACCTAATTTACTCATCTATCATACATCCATGTGTATTTATACCTTTTTTATTTATATACCTTAGTTCATACATACATAAAGCTGCAAGAGCTCTCCACTCTGTCAGCAAACTCAACAATGCTTCATTCTGGCATCTTGACTCCCAGCTTCCCTGCAACCAAACATACACAACAAAACATTTCCTCCTGAGTAGCCTTTGTTCTACCCCACAGTTCTCCCGCCACCCACCATCCAGGAGGAAATGCGGGGGGAGGGGAGCAAGAGTGCTTTGCTCGAATTCTCAATTCTCAAATCTCAGTTCTCATCTCCAGCAATTCAGAAGTTCAGTGCCTCTGAGCAGCAGCTGGACAGCAGCCATGTGGAGGGCCTCCTGTCCTTCAGGGTCCTCATGCCGTCACATGATTGTATTTATTATAAATCTGCCATTGTGGGAACTGGCCTTCTCATGGATTGAGCCCCATTATAAATTGCAAGTGCAGACTGCAGCAGACTAATCTCCACTCCAATCAGTCCTAGTAGACACCCCCGCCTCCCAACATCCACCCAGTCAGCTAAGAATGAGGGCACATTTGGTAAGCAATGTGGCCAGCAACAAACCACCCCATGCAGTTTGCCATTTCACCCCATGCCTCTCTCCCCACTTTGCCAAGCATATATGGAAGTCCCACCAGAGAGTGAGGGACTACACTTGGGAATGAGGTTTAAAAGGCCCCACAAGAGGCTTCATGAAACTAGTGGGTCTGAGGAGGGGTTTGAAGGAAGAGAGAGAGGGCTGGCATTACATACATGTTTGAAAGGTCAGGTGGGGCAAGGCTGTGCAGAGCTTTAAAGGCAAAGAATGGGTATGAAAAAGGAAGAAATCTGTGGAGAACTGAGAGAAGGGATTGGTGGAGAGGCATCCCATGGTTTGAACAATGGGAGAGGTTAATAATTTTTGCTGTGGTGTTTTGGAAAGAGGTGGTATTATCAGAGTACAACAGAGGAAATCCACAAAGAAAATCATAGCAGTCATGGCATGAGATGACTGGACCATGAACCTGAGTTCTCATCAAGTAAATGGGAAGGAATGGTGAATTTGTGCAATGTTAGACAAGGAGCATCAACACCACATGGCAACAAATTGAATATAGAATGCAAAGGAGTGAGAGAAATCAAAGATGAAGCCATCTTCATGTGTCTGGTCAATGGATGTTGTTAATAGATACAAGGAGAGATCAAGGAGAGGAAAGCCTGGGAGGAAAGATAAGCTACTCAGTCTTGGAATTATGCTTCATAATCCTGAAGGGCAGACTGAGGTTGCGAACCTTAGTTGGACTTCAGCATCTGGGAACCCAAGTGTCATGCTGCCAGGGGAGGCACATGTGGGAAAGGTGCCCAGCAGCAATAGTAGACTTATTCAGAAGCAGAGGTGGAGTGCTCCAGGCAGGGCTGAGCACAGGACAACAGTTCAGTAGCTGCAGTAGGAGCAGGCAGGCCAGTCAATACACTCCAAGGTCATGCATCAGGAGGTTAAGCAGCAAGGATCATGATGCTGAAGAGAGTTCTCCCCCACTTGATATTCAAGGGAGCCAGGTATCAGAGTCTAGGAGCTGGGTCAAGCAACAGAGAGAGCTCTTTGTGTCAAGCTCTTGCTACCAGCAAAGTTCCTGGGGGAACGAGCAGCTTATAAGGATTTCCTGAGCCTTCCCTCACAAGCCGAAGCAACTCACAAGTAGACCCTCTAATCTTCCTCCTTGGTAGACCCAAGCCTTGCACTTTTGCACTGCACTTGCAGAGTCTCTTGAGCCTTACTGCACCGTTGTCTTCATTCATTCATTCATTCATTCATTCATTCATTCAATTTGGGATCATTCGGTCTTGGGGACCAAGCAGGGGTCTCTCTGGGAAGCTGAGGAGCTGGTTCTGGGGTCCAAGGAGCCCCTGATTGTAGGGGGTCGGAGGGTCCTGGTTCCTCTATGGCAGAATCACACACTGCTGTGGGAATCCAGTCAGTTGATTTGGACCAGGCCCTCCTCCTTAGAGTCCACAGGCTCTGCAGAATCTGATAGGTGCTCTATGGTCACTGGTCCTGGGGCTAAGATAGTGTCATCTTCTTCCATGAGGTCCTCGCCTTCAGGTTCCTCATCTGAAGAACCTGACTCTCTGCTGAGCTCAGAGTCTGACTTGGACCCAAGTCTGGATGGTTTCCAACATGAAGGTTGGGAAGCCCTGTGTAGAGTATTGTTAGTTGAATGTAGCTGCAGCAGCATGAAATCACATCTGAAGCTGGGGTAAGAAGGACTACGAAAATAACAGACCTAGGCATTTATCTCAGAACAAACAAACAAACAAACAAACAATCTAGTTAAGGAAAAATGTAAATTTTTTCATCAGTTTCTAAAAGGTGTTGGATTGATTGATTAATTGATTAAGTGCCGTCATGTCGGTGTCGACTCTTAGCGACCACATAGATAGATTCTCTCCAGGATGATCTTTCTTCAACTTGACCTTTAAGGCCTCTCAGTGGTGCATTCATTGCTGCCGTAATTGAGTCCATCCACCTTGCTGCTGATCATCCTTTTTCCTTCCACTTTTCCCAGCATTATGGACTTCTCAAGGGAGCTGGGTCTTCGCACAATGTGTCCCAAGTATGATAGTCTGAGCCTGGTCATTTGTGCCTCAAGTGAAAAGTCAGGATTGATTTGTTCTATGATCCATCTGTTTGTTTTCCTGGCTATCCATGGTATCCTCAAGAGAATTCTCCAGCACCAAGCTCCAAAAGTGTCAATACTTTTTCTATCCTGCTTCTTCAAAGTCCAACTTTCGCATCCATAGAGTGTCACGGGAAAAACCATTGTCTGAAAAATCTTATAATCTTTGTAGGTATAGACACGTCATGGCATCTAAATATCCTTTCCAAGGCCTTTGTTGCAACCATACCAAGTGCTAGTCTGCAGCATATTTCTTGACTTCTGGATCCTTTACTGTTGGTTGTTGATCCTAAAAGGCAGAAGCTATCCACCACTTCAGTGTCTTCATTGTCAGTTCTGAGGCTGTTTGCTGTACCTGTTATTATGAGTTTAGTCTTTATATTTAGTCATAGTCCCATTTTTTCACTGTGCTCCTTTACTTTCACTACTAGAGTCTGCAGATCATCTGCATTCTCGGCTGTTAGAGAAGTGTCATCAGCGTAGCACAGGTTATTGATGTTTCTTCCTCCAACCTTAAAACCGCACTTATCTTCTTCCAATCCAGCTTCTCTCAGTATATGTTCAGCATATAGATTGAATAAATAAGGAGAAAGTAGACCGCCTTGTCTTACCCCTTTGCCGATCTGGAACCAGTCTGTTTCACCATGTTCCGTCTGGACTGTGGCTTTCTTTGTTTACAAGCAAAGAAATCCATAATGAAAAAATAGGCTAATATGCCAGGAGTAAACATGGTTAGGAAGATATTCTCATTTGTAAAATGCTGCATAGGCACACATTGCATTGCTTCCAACATGATATCATGGTATTTTGAACAGGAATGCTTTCTTAGGATTGGTTCCCCAGCTTCCACTTTAATGTTATTCAAAGGGACTTGACTGCAAGGACTATTGAATGGCCATCTTTTGTTTGTTTGCCTGATTGCTTGCAAAATAGCTGAGGATTATTGTTTAATATCTCCATCATAGCAGCTAATCGCTGTGTATGTTTCCCAATGGGCAATCTATCTGTCGTGTAATAGTTTGTGATCAATGTTCTGCCAATGAGTGTATGTAGCAGGAAAAGAAGCAGAATTTTAATTTGGCCTGAGAAAGAGAGAGAACTGGGAATTTTAATAGGACTTGGCTAAAACTGGGATTAACTCTTGGGTTGGCAACTACAGTTGTTGCTTTTTGGAAATCTGATGCAGGGTTAGTTGATGCTTTGGAGGCCTGATTCCTTCCAGGATGGTCTGCTTCTATGTTTATAACTAAACAAATATGACAAAGACAATGTAAGAGTCTCCAGTACACTCTCCCATTATAGGGAAGAGGAGAGCTGGTCTTGTGGACGTGTGAATAAATTGTCCCCATTGCTAAGCAGGGTCTTTCCTGGTTTGCATTTGGATGGGTGACTACATGTGAACTCTGTCTGCTGTAAGATACCCCCCTTAGGGGAATGTAGCTCAGTGGGAGAGCAACTGCTTGCATGCAGAAGATCCCAGCTTCAATCCCTGACATCTCCAGGTAGGGCTAGGAAAATCTCCTGCCTCAAAGCTTGGAGAGTTGCTGCCAGTCAGTGTAGGTGATACTAAGCTAGATCGATCAATGGTCTGACTCAGTAAAAGGCAGCTTCCTATAGAAACAGACCCTTGGAACTTACCCCCACTCAGGTAAGCGACTCTCCCTTTTTGTCACTCTTTGCAGTGTGCATACTACAAATGTGTGTACACAAAATCTGGGGGTGGGGGACTATAGTAGCAGGCCCTGCACCAGCCTACTCATATTCAGGGTACTGATCACACACACCCTATGCAAAATGTACAGACATAAATAGATTGTGTATGTGTGAATGAGAGCCCTGCAAAAGGCAGGGGCCTCTTTGCCAGAAGAGTCTACATATTCATATTTTTTGCATTGTGAAGGCATTACACTTAATGTGCATAGGGCAAGGTAGAGTCTCCTGCCACAGTCCATCTACCTACTTTCAAGGGCACACACACTGAAAAGGTAAAAGTAAAGTGTGCCATCAAGTCGATTTCGACTCCTGTCACCCACAGAGCCCTATGGTTTTCTTTTTGGTAGAATACAGGAGGCGTTTACCATTGCGTCCTCCCACACTATATGAGATGATGCCTTTCAGCTTCTTCCTATATTGCTGCTGCCCAATATAGATGTTTCCCATAGTCTGGGAAACCTATCAGTGGGGATTTGAACCAGCAACCTTCTGCTTATTAGTAAAGTATTTCCCTGCTGTGCCATTGCAAAATACTTACTTTTCAGTGTGTTCTCTCTGTAACAGAAAACAGATCCTGTAAAGGGGCAATCTCTGAAATGCCTAATTCACAGGAATTGGGCTGATCCCCACCTTTTTGGAACAATACTTTGAGGATGCAAATTCCCTTTGTCCTCTTATTAAAACTCAATGGTAGCTTGTACAATTGAGTACTGAATTGTACTAGAAGTTCATTTTGCACATGGCAGCTTCAATAAGATTCTAAAATATATGGGAGGGGGGAGAGAAAAAGGTTAATTGCACCATAACTAATGTGACCCACAGCATGATTCATTCACCCAGTAGATGTATCTTTTATATACAGATTATAGTCGTTAGGGTATCTGTTTGAAATGGCCCTTATTCTTAGTATTCTCCATTTATAATACATGTTTTAAGACCAACTTTTATTACTCTCATTTTTATGCAGAATCTCACTGCTGAGGCAAACTGCATATAAAGTTTCAGCTGCCATCCTTCACTTTAAGCACCCCAATAAGAACAAATCTGGAAGCCTAAAGCCTTTCTACCCAGGTCTGTGAATTCTCTGAAACTGCTAACCTTTTGTCTAGCTTTGTTCTTTAAAAAGAACAAACTAGCTAAGCTAAGATGATGGAAAAGAAACCATCCCCAAATAATCCTTAAGGAAAGCAGTTAAATATCATGGAAATGAATCTTTTTAGGGCTTTGAGATTTTATATATCTCAAATACAAAAAACAAACTTCCCATGGCAGTTGTGCCTGTGTCATTATCTCTCTTTAAAAAGCATGGTCAGTACACAAAATCATGTTGCCATAGCTAGGGTTCCTGATCATGTATCAAAATTATGCATGCATCATTTTTTTCCCCTTCCTTCTGGATAAAAAAATATTGTGCTAGCATGTAGGGATGTGCACAGAATGGATTTTGCATTCTGTTTTGAGCTCGTAGCAAAACACAAATGGCTAAAGCTTTCTGTTGAAACAACCAGTCCAACCGGTTGTTTTGATGGAAAAGATTTGAGATATTTCTAGTGTTTTGGCCATAGGGAACAATGGGGAAACATGAAACAGAGCATGATGGGTGCCCCATGAGAGGTTGGGGGGAAAGTTAAAAATTGTTAAAAATCCCCTGCTTGCCCATTTCCATTAGGTAGTTTCAGGGTCGTATCTAGGGTGGGGCAGGCAGGGCACATGCCCCGGGCACCACTTGAAGGGGCCACCATTTTTAAAATTTTTTTAAAAAAATTAAATGGCTGCCGAAAACAAAATGGCCACCATGCATGCTCAAATGGCCTCTGTGAGGCCCTAGACCATGCCAGGCCCCACAGACACCATTTGAGTATGCGCGGTGGCCATTTTGTTTTCAGTGGCCATTTTAAAATATATATATTTTTTAAAATGGCCACTGCACATGCTCAAATGGTCCCTACGAGGCTCTAGAGGCCATCGGGGGGAGGGGGAACCCTTGCAGGCACCCCCCCACAGACTTTAGGAAGCCCCTCGAAGGGGTTACATGTAAAAATGTTTTTTAAATTTTAGTATAATATAAGTCACTGCACACATATTCAGTTTGGCACTATGTACAGATAATTAGGGCTTGAGAATACTGAGCTGAAGCTTATGAGCTAGGATTGTATTCATTTCCTCTTACTTTGCTTCTTGTGATAAGTGAGTTAAATGTGATGTCTTAATAATATGTCTATTAATGGTGAATTTGTCTTTGAATCAATGTGAAATCCTTAGTATTAAGGCCCACTGGGAGTTTCTTGCTCTCTTTCTCTCATTTTAACTGTCTTTCTGAAATACTAGACTATATTCTAAGCAGTAACACAGTTTACTCTGCATATCCTTTAATTATTTTCAAAGTATCTGGGAAAAGCCAAATTCTCCATTTATTTTTAAAACTCATGTAATAGTGATGCTGCAATGCATAGTAGAGAATTAGACAGGCACTTCTGTTTAGTTTTCCAAGTACACCTGCACATAGTATTTGGGTATTTCATGAGCCCTAGAATACTGAAATTTGTAGTTTTCCAGCATTTTTTGGTCCGGCTACGTCCACTGCTAAATATTTTTTGAAATATTAAAAGATTAACAAGCTTGACTTGTATTTTTCAGCTGATATTATGGTAAAGTTATCTGAAAGATGGGTGTCAGATGTTTGGACAGGGGGCACAATTTCAGTGCTTGCCCTAGGTGCTATTTTCCCTAGATACGCCTCTGGGTAGTTTTGGGGATTAGTTTTGGGATTACAGTCCTAGTACCTAATCCCCAAACTAATCCCCCAAACTACCTAATCCCCCAAACTAGGCACTATTTAAAGAACTCTAACCTGACGTGGGAGGGGGGACCTTACCTTCTGGCATCTTCTGCTGGAGTTTGGCCAGGTGCTTTTCTCCAAGGCACTCAGGTCAAGCAGACACTGTGACTCAACAGCTGGGGGTAGGGCAGGTGGGTGCCAGGGAGGCACCCACCCACACAAAAAATCCAAAGAAGAGAAAGTAGGGGGTGAAATCTGATCCAGGAACATGGCAGCAGAAAAGGTGCAGCTTGGGGTTACAAAAGGAAAAGGGGGGGAAACAGTCAGCACAGCACCCAAGTTATGAAAGCCACTGGGGGCTGGCTACAGGAAGAAGAAGAAATCCACAGCAGCACATAGTTAAAGCCACTGAGGCTGCTGATACAATTTAAAATAGAAAATGGGGTGGGGAGCAGTTGGACGGCACTGCAAAAAGGATCGAGAGAGATAGAGAGACAGATAAGTCCGTGAACACACACACACACACTCTCTCTCCATTGGGCCAGGCCACCAGCACCAGTCTGCTCTGCTGCAGTCTCTTTCTGATCCTTCCTCTGATGTATTCTCTTCAAGAGTGGCACAGTAAAAGACTGCCTCCCATTCTCCTTAAATAAATTTTTAAACACTCTCCTTTTGGTTCCCCCTCCCTCCTCCCAGCCAATGGAATCACAGTTGCCCACGACAACCCTTGATTTGTATGATAACAAGCCAACCAAGAAGCAAGGAGATCTTAAGTCAACCAGAAGCCAGTGCCATAAAAACAATCAGCAATGGGGAAATAGGTATCCAAAGCGGCACTCGGAACATCAAAACATTTCAGTCGAAATGGTGTTGTTCTGCTCCAAGCTTGAAACAGGCCCTTTATTTAAGGAGTGTTCTGCTTTGAGCTCAAAACACTCAAAATGGCCCATTTTGAGTCGAAACATTTCACTGTCGAAACATTCTGCAAATCCCTGTTACAGTTTGCATCCTATGCCTATTCAAATCCTCTAAGACCTTGTTTCTTGATTTTATTGCATGCTTGTTTGTTTTTTTACTGCTAGAGATGAATGTTGTTTACTCTTCAGTAAGTCCTCCAGCAAAAAGCTATGAAAAACAACCTCTCATCAGGAGCCTCTACATTTCCCTGATAGGGAAGGTATAATATAGGGAAGATCTAAAAGTTCTCACTTGGATGGGACAAGGAAGTGCAGAAACAAGATGTTCAAGAACCCTGTACTGCCTGCTTGCTCATACTGGGTGGCTTCACACATCACACTGAATATGAGGTTTGGTAGTGCAAATGGAGTCCCAAGAATGTGTGCATGCCCTGCTTCTGGGGTCAGGAAGTATGTGTTGAGATGTGGTGTGCCATGTATACCCACCAATTTCAAAATATCATGCCCTACTTGCCGTACAGAATGAGACATCTGTAACTAAGATTTAAAGTGAAGGACAGAAGCCTCCCACTGTCATATCAGGGTTGTTTTAAAAGATATTTTAACTTCATCTTTCCTACAGATTCAAGGAGGTGTGTGTATATGTATATGTACACACACACACACACTGATAATTAGAACAGTTCATAAAAATCCACAAAAACCCCCAAAGGAGAATAAAATCATCTTTCCTATAGAGCACATTAACAATCATAATACAAAACAGAAACAGAAACAGCACTAGCAAATCCATTTTCAAAGACCTAAGGACATTTTTGAGCAACATTCTAAAAACCAGCAACAAGGATGCCAAAGGAATTTCCAGTGGAAGGAAATTCCCTAGAATGGAGATGACAAGAAAGAAGGCCGATTCACATGCCAAACTTCCAGTCAAACTTCCTTTGGTGGCTGGACACATAGAAGAGCCATCCTAGATGAGCTTACTGGGTGGTCAGAAATATGTGGGAGGGGGTGGCCCTTCAGGCATCCTGGGCCCAGGCTTTTCGGGGCTTTAAAGGTAATCACCAGAACTTTTCATCATACTCAGAAACAAGTTGGCAATCAGTGTAGGCACAGCAACACTGGTCCCATCAGCATCCTGGAAGCAGCATTCTGCATCAGTTGAAGTTTCCGAATAGTCTTCAGGTGCAGGACCACTTAAAGCATGTTAGAGTAGTTGAGACATATATATTACTCCAGCATTGATTCTGCATCAGTCCTATGTTCCCTACGTTCTTATAGACCCTTGGGCCCTCATAGACCCATTTTGTTCCTAGACATGTGCGGGGGAAATGACTATGTATAAAGTCATTCCTCTTCCCATAAGAACCAAAGAAGAGCTCTGCTGGATCAGGCCCAAGACCTGTCTAGTCCAGTATTATGTTAACCACAGTGATCCACCCTATACCTCCGGGAAGATGACAAGTGAGAAATGAAGGCATATCCCCTCTGCCACCATTGTTTGTTTATTCATTCATTCATTCGTTCGTTTGTTCCATTTATATACCACCCTTCCCAAAGTGGCTCAAGGTGGTTAAAATCAAAAACACATTATAAAACAATTAAAATAAAAAACCATTTACATCAGATTAAAATTAAAACTAGATATCTTTAAAAGCCAGGCAAAAAAGATGAGTCTTTAAGGCTCTTCTGAAGGCCTCCAAGGAAGACAATCCTCTCATATCCATGAGGAGAGCCTTCCACAACCTTGGGGAGACAACCGAGAAGGCCCAATCCCAGGTTGCCACCAGATGAACTGGTGGCACCCAAAGACAGATCCCTCCTGATGATCTTAATGAGCAGTGGGGATCTTGTAGAGAAAGACGTTCTCTCAGGCAATCCAGACCTAAAACTTTCAGGGCTTTAAAGGTAATGAGCAGCTCTTTGTACTTTGCCCACAAATATGTTGGCAGCCAGTGCAACTGTTTCGGAACAGGCATAATGTGGTCTCTTCGGAAAAACCCTGAGACCAATCTTGCTGCTGCATTTTGAATTAAAGTTTCTGAATTATGTACAAAGGCAGTCCTACATAAAGCACATTGCTGTAGTCCAGCCTGGAGGTTCCCAGCTGGTGCACCACTGCTTTCAGGTCATTCTTCTCAAGGAACAGGCTGAGTTGTTGAATCAATTGCGGCTGGTAAAAATGCTCCTGGCCACAGCTTCAACCTGAAGCACCAGGGTGAGACTCGGGTCCAAGAGCACTTCCAAGCAACAAAGCTGTTCTTTCTGGGGGAGTGTAACCTCATCCAAAACAGGCAGTTCTATCCTGTCTTGCAGATTACAACCCTCAACAATGAGATCCTTCATCTTGCTTGGATTCAGCTTCAGTTTATTATCCCTCATCCAGTTCATTGCTGCCTGTAGGCAGGCATTTAAGGGGCTAATGCCATTCCTGATATTGATGATATGGAGAAATAGATTTGGGTGTCATCAGCATATTGATAACACCCAGCATCAAATCTCCTGATGACCTCACCCAGCTGTTTCAAAAAGCACAGATGACAGTATGGTGCCCACATGGCACTGTATGGACTCCATACAGTAGCTCCCATTTAGAATAGCAATGTCATCAAGTGCCACCATCTGAAATCTACCTGAGTCATAGGAGTGGAAGTTGGAACCATTGTAAAACAGTGCCTCTTATTTTCAAATATCTCAGGTGATCCAGAATGACACCATGATTGATGGTGTAGAAAGATGAGGAGAGATACAAAAGAAACAGCAGAGTCACACTCCCTCTGTCAATTCCCTTTTGAAGGTCATCTATCAGGGTGAACAAGGTAATCTCAATCCCATAGCCAGCACTAAAGCCAGTTTGAAATGGATCTAGATAATCAGTTTCCTTAAAGACCACTTGGAGCTGGTCAGCCATTACCCTCTCAGTCATCTTACCCAACCATGGGAAATTGGAGCGTGGCCTATAGTTATCCATCACCAGGGGATCCAGAGTGAGCTTCTTAAGGAGGTGTCTAACCACCACCTGCTTCAAAGAAGGTGGAATCCTCAGTGGGATATTAATGATATCACCCCAGCCAGCTCCAACAACTTCCCTGAAAGCTGAAGTCAGCTATGTTGGGCAAAGATCCAAAGAACAGGTGGAAGGCCCTACTGCTCCAAGCAGCTTGTCAACATCCTCAGGAGTCACAAACTAAAACTGATACAATCTAATCTTGAATGAGGGATTGCTAGACACACACCCCTATCTTGCCCTGCAGAAATATTGGAGTCCAGATCAGCCTGAATGAAAAAATTTTATCTGCAAAGAACTCATTTATCTGCAAAGAACAGTGAGACATTGTTTCCGGAAACAGATTTGAAACAGAAGGGGCTTGAGTTAAACCCCTAACAATCTGGAACAGCTCTGCTGGACGAGAACTTTCAGATGCAGCATGTGCAGAATAAAATAACTTTGTTGCTGCACGCATTGTCAAAGCATAGTCCTTCAAATTAGCTAATGCATGTCTTATTGAATTCAAGAAGAGTCCTCTTCAATTTGCACTCCTGTCATCTGCCTTGCCACTTCAGTTCCTGAAGCTCTTCCATATACCATGAAGCTAATTTTGAAGTGGGTCAGACAGGACACTTAGGAGCGATCGTGTCTACTGCCCCAGTAAGTTCCCTGTTCCAGTCATCCACCTTGGGCATCAACAGACTCACAAGGAGAACCAAAACCCTCCAAGGCCCTTTGGAATCCTACTGGATCCAACAGCCTTCTTGGGAGGACCATTCTAATAGGTCCACCTACCCTGTGAGGGTTAGATGTGACTGTGAGACCAACCTTAAACAGGATGTGCCCCATGACAATGGGGAAACTACAGCGGATGATGTCAGTTTCCCCATGACAATGGGGAAACTCCCCACCCATGGAGCACCCCCCTGATCTTAGTAAAAGACCAAATCCAGCATGTGACTGGCAACATGTGTAGGTCATAGGACTAATTGGGATAGGCTCATAGTTGCCATGGCCACTATGAACTCCTGAGCAGCACCAGACAAGCCAGTCCCAAAGCGGATGTTAAAATCACCCAGAACCAAAGGCCTAGGCAACGACAATACCAACTCAGTGGCCAGTTCCATCAGCTCTATGAGATTCTGTTAGGCAGCATGGTGGACAGTACACCAACAGAATCTCTAATCTATCTCGAGTCTCAAACCTAAGGTACACAAACTCAATGTAAGTCAATTCTCTCACAGGGACCCTGATAAGGGAGATGTTATTCTTATGGACCACAGCCACTCTGCTCTCAAATCCCTGCCCACTTCCCCATACCTGCTCAGTAACAGAGTACCCTGGAAGAAGAAGTTGGGCTGAAACACTTCCACTAGCCTCCCCCAGCCAGGTCTCTGCTACACAAGCCAGGTCGGCTCCATCATCCGCGATCAAGTCATGACTGGTTTTGATCTTATTTTGTACCTACTTTTCATTACAAAGGAGCATGTTTAGGTTCAGTGGGGAGTTGAAACTACTCCCTGAGACCTGAGAGCTGACAGAGCAGCCAGAAAGGGAAACAGTAATTAAATTACTGGACTCCCTTCACCTGTAATGGCATGCTGGCCTGAAAATGCCCAGTCCTCTCTTCCCCTCCTCTACAGAGATAGCCGCCCCAATCTCATCCAATGTGTCCCCTGCTCCATCCTTAACAAGAGAGAGCCTAGACATATCCCTGTGAGCAGCCTGGCACAAATCACTAAAACAAAATACTGAAACTAAAACTGGAGGACCTTAAGCCTAACTTCGCCTCAGACTTCCGTCTCACACCGAAGGCCTGGCACCAAAGGGAGGCTCCCTTGGGTGGCTGGCTTTGGTGGCCACCTGCAGGCAGCCCACCTACCAGCACTTATGCCAGTGGTTGCGCCTCTGGCTTGCCTCAGTCCTTTTAAGCCAAATTCTCCAGTCCCCACCTCTCACATGGCCTCTGGAGCCTGACTGATGAAGCTGGCCTCCACACAGCAGAAGCTCATCAGTGCAATCAAGACCATGGCTCAAGTTGGCAGCAGGAATTCCAGCCGCCAATCTTCTGTGCTGGTCAGGGCTGAAGGGAGGAGGCAGGGCCGGCTCAGCAAATCTCCCAGCTCAGGCCAGGGAGATTCAGATAGAAAAACAGTCCCTGACCTTTCAGCTAGTCCCTTATTGTTCCCCTGTAACTGATATTGACACACACACACACACACACACACACACACACACAATCACAGCCAGCCTCTAAGCATTAGGGGAAGATTTGCGGAAGAAGCTGCCAAAACAAAGGCTATTACTTCAGTCAGGCTCTCTTAACTCATACAACTATGAAATTTACATCCATAGATCATATCCAGAGTTGAGATTCTTCCTGCTAGTGCATGTGGAAGATCAGAGTACACATGTTGCAGTCACAAGGAAGATAGTGATAGACCTATGGTGGGCCTGTCAACAGTCTACCCAACTCTGGTCTCTGCTGACGCCTGATATGATTTCTCCCCTCCCCTTGAATATGCAGAGGGTTGAGATCAATAGTGGCAGCAGATGGTGAAGAAAAGTGCAGATAGATGTTAATGAGCACATCTGATCCTTCTTTGCAGACACACTACATCTTCTGCAATGCATTTTGCTAATCCACTAAGCCTGTAGATCTAAACATTTGTCATCATATGCCTCTATAATGAAAGGAAACATATTCTTAAGATCTCTCCATGTGCTGTCCAGACCAAATATTTGAATTGACTTCTTGTAATGCAGAGACAAAACTAGAGGGAGGGGACTAGAGCTGTGCATGGATAGTTTTTTGTGATTCAAATTGACCTCAAATCAAATTTCAAAAAATCAAATTGATTTGTCTAACTGGTCAGCCATAGCTGGTCAGTTCAATGAATCGAATTAGAAATTCACAAAAAAATTCATGAATTGCCTATAGGGAACAATGCGGAACTTGAATCACCCCATTGTTCCCCATGGGTTGATCCTAGGGACACCAGAGTGGGTTGGGTGTTAGAGCATGATCCAACCTACTACCACCCAATCCACTACACAATTGAGCAATCAGGCAGTTTTAATATATTTTTGAATTATTATCTGGGTCAGTAGGTCATTGTCCTACTAAATGAGATAATAATCCAAACATTGATTTAAAATTGCCTGATTGCCCGATTGTTTTGTGGATTGGGTGGTAGGTAGGTTGGGTCATGCCCTAACACCCAAGTCATTGACCTACTAACCCAGATAATTACATTTTTTACTTAAAATCACCTGATTACCCAACTGTTTTGTTGGTTGGGTGGTAAGTAGGTTTGGTCATGCCTTAACTCCCAACCCACTTTGGTGTCCCTAGGACCTACCCATGGAGAACAAGGCGATGATTCATGTTCCCCATTGTTCCCTATGGGCAAATCAAGCAGAGTGCACACATTTTGCAACCCTACCTTGCAAAAAGAAAAGAAAACCCAACACTGCAGACCAGAAGCACACACAGTCCGTCCCCCCCAACACAGAACAGAACACCACATTTTGCCAAACACACCATCCAAAAATGGCCCAAAAAGAATCACTGGCCCAGAATCCACTGCCAGCAGTAGCAACATTGGTACAAGTTGCTCTTTGACACACAATTATGACTGTCCACACTTGCAACAGCTGCCACACCACAACAGCACCCTAAGCAGCCAGCAAGCATAGCCATAAGCTTAACTACAGCAACATCTTCAGCCACATTTTGACATCGAGTTCATCTCACAGCTACTGTCCATTTCTCACCACAACACCATCTCACAAACAGACCAAACCACAACTCAAGCTAGGCAGACAGGCAACACCTGCCTTTGTCTGGATAACAACATGGGCTCAGATTGGTACTTTTCAGTAACTGAAAAGTTAAAAATTTGAGGATCGAAATAAAATTTCATTTTGGGGAGGAAGGATTTTCATTTGGGGAGGCATTGCCTCAATTTACCTCCCTGTTGCTACACTCTGGCCTGGAGTCACATTCCATGACATTCAGAAGCCTACACAAAGTGGAAGAAAATGTTCAGCTGAGAATTTGACAGCACAATTTCAGAAGAATGTTATATTCATTGGTGAAGACTCTGTGGGGAATAGCAGTGGAATCTGCAGGAAGCATCTTTGGCAGAGGAGGAGAAATGGGTTGCTTGGTCAGGGTCTGCGTTCTAGAGGTGCTTACTCTAGATTACTTACTTTACTGTTCTCATTGCTAACAATTACGTTTTACTTCAAATAATATAATATAACTCTTGCATGACTTGAATTTTTGTAGAAATACTCTTTTAGAACTGCACTTTTAAAAAAGAACTGCATGTTTTGTTTCTGGTTGCACATTTTTTTAAAAGCCCTGCTGTAGAAATTTTCAAAAGTGCATCATGCAGCATTCCAGCGATGGTGTGATCCATGCTGGTTGTGTTACGGACTCATAAGGCCACTACTGCGAATGAGTGGTTGCACAAACAGCACAAGTGCACTTATTAATGGGAATAATGCTGCTTGTGCAACTACTTGTTCTCAGCAGTGTTGGGCTTCCTTATGAATATGCAACAGCCCGAGTGTGGATCGCACTACCGCCAGAGGCCATATCATGTCAGTGAGCAATCCTCACATATCATGTCAGTGTTATGTCTACCATATCATGATCCACCATATCATGTCAGTGAGCAATTCTCACCTATTTATGTTATATTATCTTTGGGGTGCTGAAGCCTTTGACATGGATTAGCTGAGCTGCTGTGATGGCATGGAATGTTCATGCATCTTCAGGGTGCTCAGGCCAATGCTTTCAGAATATGTGCAGTCCAGTTTCTATCAGGGAAAGGGTCATTGTGTTTGTATGGGATTAAAATGTCTCACAGATCCTACAAACAGTGGTTTACATAACACCCAGTCTACGATCATTCGAAGCAGGATGCCCATACATTGCTGGAATCTGCTCAAAAGCAAACCTTCTTGAAAACTCACTGAGAAACAGGTGTAAACTCACTGCGAAAATGGAACCCAAGGAAAAAGCTGATAAAGCTGAAGGAGGATTGATGAAAAGGGTAAAAGAGAAAGGCAATGAAGACCAACAGGGGCAAATAAGAGAAGGAGATATGGGTGGTTGAATTTAACTTCATATTAATATGAAGTAATCAGCCAATTATTTTTTGAGATGGTATGTGTTTTAGGCATTTATAAATTACATCCTTTGCTGTGAAAAGGCATTATAAATAGTGTAAAATTTTAGAAGTCTAAAGAGGGAAAGCTAAAAGTCCATCTAGTCCATCTTTCTGCTGCAAAGCTTGGCTGTCCACCAAATATCCCCCTTGCAAATCAACGCATGTATGCTTATAAATCCAAATGGAGTCATTACAATTTGCATACATGAATTATATATTGCTTGCATTTTGCCATTTTATGTAATTGGTTTTGGAGAGTGAGTTAAAAATTAAAGCTAGACATTAAAAGAAGGAAAGAATGGTTTAGGATTGAATCTAACATTCTCTTCCTAGAGCGTAACTTAACAGAATTGGCTATATGTCCATAACAAACTTTATTATTATTTATTTTATAACTTTTGTGGCCTTTCTCTCCAAAGCAAATCCAGAAGGCCTACAAAACAACCTATTATAAAACATACATAATAATAAAGAACAGCAACTAATAAAAGAAACAAGCAAGACCTGCAAAGCACACAGAAAACAGAGAACCAAACACACACACACACACACGACAACTCCCAAATAAAGATAAACTAAGATGAAGTCAAAAGTAAAGCCATGGCTACCACTGTTTTCAGTCCTCCACAATGCACAGAATAAACTCCAATATTTAACTGGGTACTTGAAGAAATAGAGTATGAGAAGTAAATGAGCTTCTGTGGGAAGAGCATTCCACCAGGTTTGTGCCATCATTGAAAAGGCCCAGCTTCTAGTAAATGTCCATTGTACTTGATGGTGAGGGCACCTGGAGAGCCTCAGATTATGAATTGGAATATACAGGAAAGCACATGTGAGTGAAGGCATTTCTTAATGCACCCAGATTGCAAACTGTGGTTACAACTTGTCCAGAAACTGAGTCCAGAAGCAAAGGGGCAAGCAAACTAAATCATCTAAGGCAGGGCTGCACAACTTGGCTCTTCAACTATTTTTGGACTACAGCTGCTATCATCATCCCTAGCCACAGTGGCCAATAGTCAGGGATGCTGGAAGTTGTAGTCCAACATCTGCAGAATGGCCAAAGTTGTACAGCCCTAACCTGTAAGGCTAGGGTGCTCCCACTTAGCAATCTTTACTAATATGAGCAGGCTGAAGCATTTTGAACCAGTTGAAGTTTCTTTTTCATTCTATTAGAAAGCACTACAGCAGTCAAGTCTGGAAGTGGCTAGCACATGGATGATTGTAGCCAGATCAAACTCCTTCAGGAAAGCTTGCTGCTGGTGAACCAACCAAAGCTGGTGGAAGGCAGTCTTCATCACCCAAGTCATTTTAGTCTCACTTTGGAGAAGCCCCGAGTCAAGATGCACTCCCCAGATTGCAAACCAGATCCTTTAAGGGAGTGTGAACTCTGACAAGCACCGATTAAACATTCATTCCCAGATCAGCTGAACACCCAGCTATCTTGTCTGGATTAAATTTCAGTTTGGTGTACCCTAGGCAGTTGTGTGCAGCCGAAAAAAACTGGTTCTGGGTCCTCACAAAATTGACCTTTTACGCTAAGAATAACAATATTGTTAAAAGGGCAATCCCTTGATAGACTATATAAACCAGTTCACCAGCCTATAAGAACCAACTGATAAAGCAGACAATTCAACTTTTTACCTTTTGCTTTCATGAGTGGTTGGAAGAGATTCCAAGCTGAATACAAAGAGCTTTTTGGAAGAGGAACAAACATATTTTCAATCATTTCCAGTTGTGATCCTGTAAAGGTATGACGAGTTGCTGCACATTGATATTGCCTACTAATTTCATGGTGCCTGCTTGAACATAAGGCTATAATTCAATTGTGTTTTCCCCCTGATGTTATAAACAGCAAGAGCAAAGCTGATTTACATGCCTACTATTCAAAAATAGTCACGTCATCTTTATAATATAAGAAAAAGGATTTTGCAGACACCTAGTCATTACGTTATTTAAAGTCTGTCACGCTGTAGGAAAAGAGTTAATCCATGAGATGCAGGGATTACTTTGCCAGGGATCTCAAAGGGCAAAGATTATGGAGAACAAAAATGTTCATAGTGAGCTTCCTTACAAGGAACAATAAATTGTATATCATAATAAACAGCATGTCTGCCTATTTATACAGACACATACATACACCCCACACACGTCTCTACCTACCTATATATAGAATCAGTGCTCATTTTATGAAAACAATTGAATATGTGCACATACACAAAACTAAGGTACCTTAAACAGTGGGAGCCAATTATACACACATTCACCAACGATCAGTGGCTCATCAGCTCCACTATTTCAATAATTATATTGCAACTTGACTGCAATGTTATTTTCCTCATAACTGCATTTCTTAAAAAAAACAAGCATTTCATTGTTTGTGCTCAAATTCATCTTTGCTCAACAGCTGAGCATCCATTTCAAGCAAGAATAAAGCAAGAATAAAGGAGAGCCCAGGGCAAAAAAAAAAAATACAAACCCCAAGGATGGCGCACTTTATAGTAATTGTATCTGATGCTGTAATTCTAAACACAGAAAGTCCCCTGAAATCACTGGGACTACCTTCCAAGTAAATCTCCAAGAATAAGAACTTCATGGAAAGTGCATATACATATTAGAATAGATTCTGGCAACGTCTCAAGAAATGGTAAGTAATAAAATGTTTACAGTTCTTTTAAATACTACCATTATTTATGATAATTAATGGTTTAATTTTTTAATGAATTTTAAATGTGTTATATTTTATATTTTAATTCTGTACACTGCCTGGAGATTTTTATACTAGGCAGTATATAAATTCAATAAATAAATAAATAAATACATACATACATACATAAAATAGATTTCAGCTTTTCAGTCCCAAACATCAATCAGCCAGCAAAATCACCATTGCACAAAACAGTTACAACAAACTAATATCAGATCATCGCAAACATCAGAAACATGAAATTGGGCTGGCTCTCATGATCAGAAGACAGACAGCCAAGCTTCTGGAGATATGTACACTCCTGAAAATGAATTGTGTAGGAAGCAGGAAAGCCAATCAGAGGATAGGGAAGTGATTGTGTATGGGGAGCAATTCCGGTCAGTCAGGATGGGCAGTCAACATCCTCCACCCTAGATCAAATCCCAGGGGATGTTGGCTGCCCACACCAACTGATTGGGATTGTTCCCCTCACATGATCTCCTGAATCTCGGTTAGGAGCTCCTCCATCCAGCTTCTGATCATGAGAACTAGCCAATAGCAAATGATCTTAGATAGGAAACTGGTGAGGCTTGTTTTGATCCATGTCTCTCTCAGTAAATTGTGTATTTAAGCAATCACTGCTACTCATTATAGAATAGTTCCTAGAAATGCATAAACTATACAGAGTTTATATCCTTAGAACAACATGCAAAATTAAAGATTCAACTCTGCACACAATCAGATTTCTTAAATTTCATTGGCATCAGTGGGATGTAAGCAACCTAAGTGCATACAGGATTGCAATCTCTGAGGCAGAGTAAAAGGAGGAATCTGTGTAGCCCTGCAAGAACGGATAAGTGGCAAAGGCTCAAGGGAGTGTTTGTACAGAAATTTGAAAGTCATTTGAGAGTCAGGCTTCCATGCCTAAATCCACACAACCAAATGTATTAATTTCAGTTATTTTTGAATATGTATATGGCTCCACAACAACAATAAATTAAGTCATCAAAGATGTGATTAACTTCAGAATTAGCCAGCCATCTCCAATTAACACAACAAAGCCTGTTTAAAATTTAAAAACATTTTCAGAAGTCACTTTTTGGTGGTAATCCATAAAAAGAAAAAGAAAATCAATGAGCTCATACATCCACAATTCCTAAAGCACATGATGCCAGGCAATGTTGAAAAATAAGACTTCCAAACATCTGATGTTAGAAAAAACAGGCATTAGATAAAATAACTCACAATAGCATGTCAAACAAAACTCACTCAAAGCTGTCCCAAAACTAAATAGCAATTGTGCCAGAAAAACAAACAATAGCAAGAATGATTCTATCAAAACCAGTGGCTGACATACTGACTAATGCTATATGTGTGCTCCAAACATCACTGCACAGGTACTGAAGTGTGGGCCATCTTGCATAAGAGCACAAATACTTTCAGAGCTCTCCTGGTGCTCCAGAAGCAACGGTTACAGGAAAAAAAATGTCCCTAACCCTAAGATGCGATTTGAGCGGATTTTGCACCTCCATATCAACATCTTGTATTCTTGATTGAGCATGGATGAAAAATTCACTTTCTGTATGTGGATCACTTGCACCCAGACCCAAGGAGACACGGACACAGAATGCGTTATGGAGGAATTGGCCACTTTATTATGGGTACAAGATTTTAGACAGTGCCTGCCAGGCACAGCAGTGCGGTCCCAAATGGGGCAGCCCACCACTTGGCCGCCCCCGCCCTAAAAGCTCATGGCGCAGACACCTTGGCTGCAGGTGGCCCACCTTCCAGAAGGGGGCGCCCTTTGTTGCTGACCTAAGGAAGGACTGAGCCGGCGCATGCCTGCTGCCGGCTCGCTGCTGTTAGCCCCGCCTCTGTAGCAGAGCCGGGGCCAATGGGAGGTAGCTCCCAGTGCCACGTGCTCCCAGAGGTGGGGCAGAGGGCAAACAAGCCGCGCAGCCTAGAGAGGCTGCGATCGGCTGGCTTCTTGCAAGATTAGGAGCCCCTGGTGGCACAGTGGTAAAACTGTGGCGCAGTGGCGCAGTGGTAAAACTGCCGCCCTGTAACCAGAAGTTTACAAGTTCGATCCTGACCAGGGGCTCAAGGTTGACTCAGCCTTCCATCCTTCCGAGGTCGGTAAAATGAGTACCCAGAATGTTGGGGGCAATATGCTAAATCATTGTAAACCGCTTAGAGGGCTCCGGCTATAGAGCGGTATATAAATGTAAGTGCTATTGCTATTGCTAAGTGCTAGGATGATTTAGACCATGTAGAGAGAGCCTAATACATCGCATGTCAAGTGTTAATGGGATTCCTTTACTTAATTTGCACAAATGTTAAGGTGAGCTCCATTTTTACAAACCCTAGCGGCTGAAAGAAAAGAAATGCAATTTCATTTAATAAAATGAGACATTTGCCACTGCTTGGACTTGAACAAAACTTTAAAGACTTTAAAAATCAAGAGGACCATTAAATAAAAGGCGCATTTATTAGATGTCAGTTTCAGATAATCAGAATTGCAGGATGGTTACAGAACATGCTTTTTCATCCTAGGCATTCACACCAGTTTATTTCAGCTTCAAAGCAACAGGGAAAGGAATTCAGTGATAATTTGACTGGTATAATGTCTGCACATGTTTGTCCAAGCTTTTCTGTTTTGACAGTTTTAAGAAAGAAAGAAAGAAAGAAAGAAAGAAAGAAAGAAAGAAAGAAAGAAAGAAAGAAGGCAGGGGGCGGGGGGGGGAGAGAGAGTTCAGCAGACATTTATATCTAACCAGTAAAAGTATCAACCTTAATAAAAAACAGTTCTTTTCCTTCATCTTGTCACACTGTAATAATTATCACTTCCAAAGGGCTGGCAGTTGCAAGTCCCACATATTGCAGGAGGGAAGAGTGAGAACTGCTACTTTTACCTTGAAGCTACAGTATATAGTAGGCTAGTAGGAGAAAGGGGCACCCGCAGGACAGACATATAACATCTCACAATATTCTGCAAGAGATGCCAGCCATTTTTTTTAACAGTTTATTTCTGTTTATAGAAGGTGTTCACAAGGCACCACAAACTATTTTCTATTAATGTTCACACTTCTCTGTTTTGTTAGCTATTTCCCCTCTTTGTGATTGAGGTTGATATTTTAGGAATATTCAAAATTATGAGAAAGGTTGCATTGCTGAAAATGCAGGGATGATGCAAAAACCACACAAAAAGCATACTGGGACATAATTGTTACTCAAAATTTATATATTTATTTATTCATTTATTTAACATATTTTCATACCGCTCAAAACTTAACATCTTTGGGTGGTTACAATAAGTCACAGGAAGTGTTGGGAAGAGCACTGAATAAATCCACGAGTTTACATACATATCACGTTGAGCTTCATATATATCTGAACATACTACACCGATTATCTGTGTAGTAAACATATATCTAATGAACATAAGAACAGCTCTGATACTGCATACCCTCACTCTTGCTCTGGACTTCTCAGAGGCATCTGGTCAGCCACTGTGTGACACAGGATGCTGCACCAGATGCCTGAGAAGCCCACAGGCAAGAAGTGAAGGCATGCCTCTTTCCTGCTGTTGCTCCCCTGCAACTAGTATTTAGAGGCATCTTGCCTCTTTGCCCTCCGACTAGTAGTCATTGTTAGACCTGTTCTCCATGAATTTATCTCAGTGCTTCTTAAAACCATCCAGGCTGGTGGCTGTCACCACACCTTGTGTGGCAATTCCTGCCTGAGCCTGTATTATTTATTTATAGTTTATTGCACTGCTTGTGGCTATTGTTCCTCAACCTCGGACACCAGTGAAGTTTGATCCAGAAGCACTCCCAGGCTGTGTATCTGTTCCATCTGGGGAAGTGTGACCCCATCCAGAACTGGCAGATCAAAATTATATCCTGAATTCAGAACCTGCACAATAAGTACCTCCTATGAGAATCACAGGCTTGTAGAGAGAGTCACAGGCTTGCAGGGAGAGTGAAAGCTTCTGCTCTCCCTTTAAGAGCAAACTGTAGTTGTTTAATCAGCAAACTTGAGGAGTTGTGTGGGGTCCCCCCCAAATTAACTTTGGTTCAAATGGGTCTAAAATATCTAGTGGCCTGGTTCACACCTGGTTCACTGCAGATAAAGCTACCAGAGTTTGTAACTGTAATACATCCAAAAACGCAAAACTGAAGTTAAGCCTCAAAAGTAAGCTTCAGTTTGCCACAACAAAGTCAAACTCCAACTGAGAGCTGAAGTTTTTTCCAAGGTTCGCTGCCAATAATTGCAGTTTTGCTGCTGAAGCATTATGCCCTAAGGCAGACTCATCCCTACCTGCAGTTAAGCACCCATTTCAAAACTCCAGTCATAGAGGTGGCAATGGAGACCCACCTGAGGACGTGGCTGCTCCATGCTTTTGGCACTTCTTGCTGGCAGCCGCTTGGAAAACCAGCCCTGCCCCTCCTGTCAGCTGTGCAGCTATGGCGTTGCCAGGCTACAGGAACGCCAACATGCCCCATCCTGGACCGGCCATCCTATCTAGCTGCTCAGAGTGAGCAGTGATGGGTGTCCACAGGCACAAACACACCAAATGGAAGCACAAGCAGGGGAACAAGAGAGGGAAGCCAAGAGGCAGATCCAAACAGGGGAGCTAGAGTAGCCAAGTTCTATTGTTCACAAAGAAAGGCTAGTCTGGTGGTCTGTGACCATAATAAAGATTGATTTGATTTGATTTTATTTTATTTGATTTGATTTCACAAAGAAAGGGTGGGGAAGGGGAGGTTCTGCTCCCCGCGTCTTACCATCCAGGGAACCATCCAGGGAAGTGGTCAGAATTCTCCTGTGTTGCATCTAGATATTGCCCTTCCATTACAGACCAGGACTGCTCTCTCATGAGAGTGACAGGTCATGGAGGCACACATGCAGGACAGAGGGATGCAGACACTCAGCCTGGATGTCCCTGCAAGCCCCTGGGAGGGGTACCCCAGCAACACCTTTCCTGGTATCAATAGATGGTGGATGGCAGGATTACAAGTACTCACCTGGCAGTCAGGTCACCCCACAACATTTATACATGGATTTCTCTGCCCAGCACACCCACACAGCTTGGCAGGGATAGCTAGAAATGCAATCTCCCCTTGACTGGGGTTCCCCATTGTAGCTCATCTACTTACCCCATCATGATGGCCCTGGCCTGGGAATTTTGAATGGCTGAAGGGCCCACTCCTCAGCCCACCGTCCATGCATATGGTTTGTGTGTGGGTGCTATTGGTGGGGTCTGAAAGGCGGACCCCCAGAAGGGATTCCAGAGCAGCCAAGTTCTAATTTTCATCAAGTAAGAGTGAGGAAGGGGGCACCAGCTCCTTCCCGGGGATGTTTGCTCCTTAAGTCTTACTCGTGAGAAGAACTGTCTGCTGGGCACTAACTGAAAATTTACATGATGGTATTTGTGTTGTACAAGTTGATGCTCTCCTGGCATGCTGCAACTTTAGCCCCAAACCCCACGGATCACTTTCTTATGAGAATGGCAGACTAAAGGGAGCAAGGGAAGATGGAAAGGTCTGTCCCACTGCCCACTGCCTGCACCATCCTTGTGATTGGTTTTTGTGGGGTGGCTATGGGCAGGGTCTGAAAGGCAGACCCCCTGAATTGATTCCAGAGCAGCCAAGTTCTGTTTCTCACACATAAAAGGTGGGTAAGGGGGGCAGCCCCTTCCCCTTTGGAGGGTAGATGCCCACTGAGGCTAGCTCATGAGCAGGACAGGTCACTGAGGACAGTCTTGGGTCAGCTGAGATCCTTTTTCAAGGAAACCACCAGCTGGCAAAAGGTGTAGTGGCTGGGCATGAGTGTGGCTGGCCATGGGGACACCCCCAGACAGCTCATGAGATGGACCATCAGAGTGGAGAGGAAAGAAATAATTTGCCTGGGGAAAGCATAGCTGATTCAAGAGGGCAATACGTACCCTTCTCCACCTAACACCTCCCACACAAGAGCGTCAGGCCATGGGTGCTTTGGATAGAGCAAGGATGGTTTCTGACTTGTGGCTGTGGGGAGTGGGATTGCTTTCCCAGAGAACACATTCCTAGTCTTATGGACCATTGGCAAGCTGCCACAATACCGTGCCTGCATGGCCATGTGCACAGGTGTACCCTTTCCAGCACCCTGGAGTGGCAACCCCGCTCTCCAGCATTGTCTGTAGAGCGGGAGGCTGCCCTCTCCCATCCATCCCCATGCCTGCAGATCTACATACAGCAGTAGGGTGGACCAGGGACCAGGAGTCCTCAATGGGCCAAAAGTTTTGTGCCTGTTTCTATCCCTCCACCAACACCACACATGCACTAGGGAAAGGGTAAAGGCAGTGTCTAGATGCCCTCTGAGAGCTTACAGGGCACACAGGGGAGAGACATGGGGAAGTTTTGAGGAGATGTGTTTTTTTGGTGTGTGTTTTTACAAAGAAAGGGTGGGGAAGTGAGGCCTGCCACTTTCCTGGGGAGGGGGTACAGCCCCTTTTTACTCATGAGCAAGACCTTGGTCACTCCTCACCAAAATATGATAATTGGTGTGGTGACTAAATGGCCACACGAACTACTCCCGCTCACAAGAGTGTTAGCCCATGGGTGTACAGCTAAGATGAGCAGATCCCGTGGGTAAGCTGTCCCAGAGACTGTTTTCCTGCTCCTGGGGACAGTGGCTGAGGTGCCAGGAAAACCAGCTCCCCGCCCAGCTGTCCACACATGTGCACAGGTGCACCATCACCAGTGGCCCAAGAAGTCTACCCAGCTGCCCCGGGACCAGGAGAGCAGCGGAAAGTGACCTCTCCCATGGTTCCCCACACCCACTCATTTGCATACGGCTTACAGACAGACCAGACCCAGGGATTCTAAAACTTGAGTGAATGTGCTGTCCCTTTGGCCCACCCCACAGCCAGGCATGCAGCCAGGCTATGGAACACGGGGTGTGGGGATGTCCTCTGGGGTGTGTGCAATGCTGAAGAGAGATTAGGGGAGAGGGAAGTTTTATTTTTCTTCTTCTGTTTTCCCACAAGGATAGTTGAGCCCCACTAGAACGAGGACTCCTTGGATTCCCGGGTGGTTAAGTGGCTGGCTCGGCTTGTGAGCTTGCATTCCGCGGGTGGGGATAATGCCTTAATAGGCTCAGGCATGTCCCCAATAGACTGGCCCTCTCATGAGATTGTTAGCCCGCTGGGCAGCAAGCTTCTAGAAGCGGCTTAGTGATGGGTCTGGCTGGAGTGCTCTGCTGGTGTCTCCCCTCGTGACATCTTCCCTGGTGATGGTGGGACAGACCCCTCCCAGCATCCTTTGCCCTGCTCCATATGCACATCTCATTCTGGAGAATGTGGGTTCTCCCCTCCCAACCCACAAAGAATATGGGATTCCATCCTCCCTGAAACCCGGATCCCTCTGGGAATTGGAGTTTGCGTGTTGCTTTTGGGTGCAGGGCCATTTGGGTGCAGTGGCCCCTAAGCAGTGTTGGCATTGCAGGGTATTTAAAGGGCACTTGATGTGCTTCCCCAGCTAAGGGCAGGAGGGGCAGGCTGAAAATGCATGATCTCGCTTGGCATGCCCCGCTGGAGATTGTAGCCAGTTACAGCCAAGCGCCTGATGTGGGAACGCTTTGACCACAGTCTGGCCATGGAGCTGGCTGGGATCAGGCTGGGAGGCTGAGCAGAAGGGAGGGGCTCCCCTCTCCTTCTACTCCAGTTAGGCTAATGGTGGTTAGTTGTATGTCTGCAGCAGGAAAGGAATTTGTAATTTTAACTTCAGTTAGTGTTCACTGCTGTTAATGTGTACGTCTGCAGCCGGCCAGTGTCTTGGTTTGCTATCCTAGCTTGTCTTAACTGTAGTTACATAACAAACTGAAATTTCCCAAGTTTGTGCAGAACTGCTGTTTGTTTTAAAGTGAAAGCAAAAGCTTACATTCTCTACCTTTCATGCACAATAAAGCAGGAGAAGGGAAGGGGAAGCTTGCAAGCCTAGGGCTCTCTATGATTTATGTATATAGTGCCCAGCAATGGTTTAGCATTACCTCTGAACTGGGCCAAAGTGTTAAAAAGAAACTGAGATGCCATCTACTTGACAGATTGGCTTGCTATGACATTTTTAGAAGGAAAATAGTTATGAAACTGTTTCTTGGCTTTTTCTTCTTTCCAGTGCCTTTCCCTTCTGAGTCTTTCAGTTACTGACATGGAGATAATTACAAGGTTCTGGCAGGGAAGAGAATTTTTCTTAAGTTGCTTATGTAATTTTAAAGATTTTGAGTTCTCTTTTGTTGCTTTGAATAGTTTTGAGCATTCATTGTATAGTAGGCCAAGGCTTTTAGGTATTCTTGCTTCTTTTATAAAATTATTTTTGGCTTGTACCTCCCACTCAGAACACTTGTACTAACCTTGATTTTTATTTTTCTGATGTTATATTTATCATCAATGCTATTGCTATTGCTGTTATTTATCCATCACTGTAACTGGTGTTTGTCGGAGTATCAAAATCAAAAAAGATGGGTCCCGGCCCCAAGCAGATGACAAGTTACTATGTTTATTGGATAGACACATTGTACTTAACGTTCAAAGAATAGTCTGAAGCAAACGATTAAGTTGTACTAGTGAAGCCAAAAATCTTTGGCCCTGTAAGATACTCAGGAGAATAAATTTGTCATCTGGCCAGAAGATAAACTGGTCTGCCTGGGGTTTTTTAAATCTTTGTCTGGGTCAGTTTCCAGAGTCGTTCTGGGTATAAGAGAGAATCTAGGACAATTAACTTGATATATTTTAGAATAGTTTGAGTAAAAATGAAAAGCATCATATTCACTGAACGTGCCAGCTTGAACAAATGTATCACTAAACTTGAACATGTTCACTAAAGAGCTAAGTTATTGAGATTAGCCCCAGTGCACCATTTTGTGCTTGATTGAAGGATGTACATATGTGCATCCTCCCTAGCTATCCCCCATAGCATTCTGAAGAGCAGAATACAGAAGCCTGAATGCTGGCAAATAAATATGGTGCCTCCTGGCTGCAGCAGCTGTGGGGGTGGTTTGTATGTCCACTTCGGTGCTTAGCTCTTTCACCGCACACTAGAACCCAGGCACAATCCCAACCTATTGTATTATCTGCTAGTACCAACCATGGAAGCAAACTTTCCTGACTCACAAGATGCAACAAAGTCTGGAAGGGAGTGTGGTGTGGCACAGCAAGGTAACAAAAGGCAAGGCAAGGCAAGGCAGGTGGATTGCAGCACCATGGACAACTCCATGGAGCAAGTTGCTCCAACCTCAGTCAGAGATAGAGCAGGCACTGTAGCTTAGAGATCAAGCTATCTCTTCTGGGCTCTACTTTCATGCCTGGAAAGTGAGCATTAAAGTCTTCTGGACTATAGTCTGGCACTACTACGCCTCTCTACCTAAACCTGCCTAGCTTGTTACCATTGCTGGCGTACAGATATCAAAGAGTGAAATGGTGTACGAAAGGCCAGTTTTTCAGGGGACTTGGATTTCAAGTGTGCTGTTTCATTCAGGGGTCTCCACAAATGAGGTTCTTTCAGGCTCTGGCCCAGTGAGAGTCATTGCTCAAGATGGGGATCATGACACAAACACTTTTGCTTTTAGCTCAGTTCCTGATGGGATCCACTAGGCTCCACCTCCTGACTTGTTCCAGATCTTGCTTCATGTCCCAACCCAGCACCAGAATTTTTGGTGCAGGGAACACACATTTTATGGGCTTGGGATAAATTGCAACAAGTCACATGATTCATGGTCATTATAGTCCCTTATTAGCATACATAGCAAATTTAGTTTTCAGACTGGCTTTGCCACACATTATCCCATTATTATTAAAATATGATCCCATTATTATTATTATTATCCCATATTATCCCATTATTATTAAAAGCATTTATATATCATATAGATAGATAGATAGAGTTCTCAAAGTGGGTTACTCAACTAAAGGTATGCATTATGGCATACCCTGGCCTTTCAGGGTTTTTAATTTGTTTTAACTTTTGTCCTGGTTCTCCAGGGTTTTTAGCTGTTTGAACGTTTTAATTGGTTTTATTCTGTTTTTATAGTTTTGATTTTAATTAACTGGTTTTACTTGTTTTATTCTGTTGTAAACCGCCCTGAGCCATTTTGGAAGGGCGGCATATAAGTCAAACAAACAAACAAACAAACAAACAAACAAACAAATAAATAAATTTCTACCAAAAAACCCCACCAAAAAACCCCACAACACCCTACCACATTTGTTGTTTTAAAGTAGACTTGCTGTTGCTCTTTGCTGCATGCTGAAGCCATTTTTGACTCCCTAGTCCCACATTTTGGGAAAAGATTTCAGGACTGAAATTTGTTCAGACATAATAATTCTGCCTCCTTGAGGCAATGCACTCCTGTCCATTGTACATTTCCTACTTACTGTGGGCAAAGTTCTCAAATAATATACGGTCTACAAAAATATGATCATTCTACATTGCATCCATTAGCTCATTCACTGTATGTATATTCATTGCTTAGGACTGAGGCTGAATTTTGGGGAACATTTGTTCATTTTATACCAAAATACATTTTAGAAATTCATTAGTTCCTACTAGCTTACTAGGCTTCTAAGTGTGTTTTGGCTCAGAAGAAGCTGGGGGATGTAATGCACTACCATAAGTCAGTCTGCAGAAAGTCACTATCTAGGAGAAAACTTGTGTCCTCAGGGCACTGAAACCCCAAACATATCTTGGGAGCAATGTTCCCTGTAACAAGGATTCCCAGATTATGTCTGGGAATCCTGTGCCTAACGACTCCCTGTGCCTAAGGACTCCCAGAATCCTCAGCCAAAGGCCATTGCAGCTGGGACTGCTGGGAGTTGTAGTCAACAACATCTGGGAATCCCTGTTAGAGGGAACACTGCATGGAAGCATCTCCAAGGCTTCAGAAATGGTTACAGTATGATCATGAAAAGGAGTGGAAACACTTTCAAACATGTGACCCAGCCTTTTCATCATCTATGTATTCCACATTGGAACAACCGCTTGAGAGGACTATATTGCATGCAGAGCTGCACAAATGAATCCGCTTTTTGTCTCTGTGCACATCTTCAGAAACCCAGTGTTTTTCCCCCTTCAACCGTCGATAGCCACTAGAGCCAAGTCATTATATTCCAAGTAGCCACTTCATTAAGTTATAGTGAAAGCAGTTTCAGTGGGAGCTTAATACTCCCCAAGTTGAAGAAAGCACTTGAAGGCCTCGGTAGTTCATGTTAGCAATATAAATATGCTACCAGACTGTTCGCTAATGCCCAGTTCTAACAGGAAGGACTGGGCCGCACCCACAGGAGATTCTTTCTACAGGCCAAGGGAAAATAAAACTTACGAAGAAAAGTAAATTCAAGACCAAAATGCAACCTGAGATTCTAATGCTCAGGAGAGTTTGCCCTATAAAAAGCCCTGTAAGTGAATTATTTTTAAAATATAATTCACAGGGGTCCCTAAAAAACTGGTGGAAGTTCACATTTTCAGTATTACTACTGCTCAGCATTTATATCAAAATAGAACAGTTAAAGAAAAAATAATAATTCAGGAAGGCACCCTATAAAATTGCTATTTACATTCTTATTACTCTTCAGTAAGTCATAACAGGAAAGTAATGTCAGGAAAGTACACAATAAGAAAGTGATCTGAAAGTACACAATAAAAAAACACTGTTATACACTTTGGGGAATGGAAATAGCTCTGCAAATGAAACTGTCAAGGTTTTGGATATGGTGGGAAAGCTGTGGTAGCTCAAAGCAATAGATGAGATCAATAATCTACTGGAGATTTGCTTTCATGGCATCAGAAGTCCTTAACTGAGAAACAGCTCTGTGACTTGCAGTATACCACAATTTACAAGACTATTTGAATATACACTGGCTATGATAACAGGAAAAAGAAATCTGAGTCGTGCTAGAGAAAGAAATGGTGGCTTAAAAGAAAAAGAAGCAAGTGCTATAGAAAGTCAGCAAGGAGTACAGAAGAGCTTTAGCTCAGTGGCAGAGATGCTTCATATAGAAGATCCTAGATTCAGTCTCTAGCATCTCTATGTAAAGCTGGGGAAGAACCCTCTCTGAAACCCAGGATTTCACAGCAGATTTTTGGATTCTGCCCAATATCTCTTATGTTTTGCTGTTTAGATGTTTGTCCCAGTGGGAATCCGGTAGAGAGTGTGTGTGAGGCGGGGCAGGGAGTCAGAAAGGAAAAGAGAGGGGAAGGAGAAGGAGAAAGATTTTTGTTTGTTTGTTTGTTTAGCATATTACTGCACTGCCCAAAATGCAAGTTCTCTGGGTGGTTTACAAGACAATAAAAACAACCCCCCCCCCCCAAAAAAGGTTAACATATTACAACAATTAAAATTTAAAATTTAAAACTATTAAAACACAATTTTTTTAAATTAAATTTTTATTAATTTTAACAATAATCATTCACAACACATTAAACAAATATGGACTTCCCGCTCACACCTCCTAGTGAATCACCAACTATAGAATTAACCCTTGCTATAATAATAATTCAAAACATAGATTTAAACTTTACAAACACAATTTTGATCTACTCAACCTGCTAATATTACTAAATTTCAAATAGTCATGTGCACGGACCGGTTCGGAGGCCATTCTAAAGGCCTCCAGACCGGTCCGGACACGGGGTGGTTTTGGTTCGGGAAGATTCGGCTGGGAGGTTCCAAAAAGGATAGGGGGGCTTTACTTAACCCTCCCAACAACCGCGCCATATTTCCTTGAGTAATCGGGCGGCAGGATAGCTCCCTGCTGCCCCCTTCAAAGCCCCGCTCGGCTGGCGGCCGCCCCCCAGAAGACCCGTGCCATTCCAAGAAGACCTACCTGTGCCGCTCGTGAAGACCGTGCCACTCCGTGAAGACCGGTGCCGGTCTGGCTGCACGTGCGCGAAAGGCTTCTTAGAAGCCATTTGCAGCCAGACCAGCAAAGGGGAAGGGCACGGCAGGGGAGTTCTCCTGCCACCCTCTTGCAATGGGAGGGATTTTGCAAGAAGGGGTCTTCACGGCACGGGTCTTCACGGCACGGGTCTTCATGGAGCAGCACAGTCTTCACGAGCGGCATGGGTGGGTCTTCTTGGAACGGCACGGGTCTTCTTGGGGGCAGCTGCCAGCCGAGCGGGGCTTTGAAGGGGGCGGCAGGGAGCTATCCTGCCGCCCAATTACTCAAGGAAATACGGCGCGGTTGTTGGGAGGGGTAAGTAAATCCCCCCTATCCTTTTTGGAACCCCCCACCCCAGTGCCGGACCGCAGCTCCGTGGTTCTGTGCACACCCCTAATTTCAAACCCTGTTGTAAAATCAATATTAGGAAAATAGTTCTTTAAATACAATAAAAATAGTTTCCAATCTTCTTTAAAACATTCTAAATTTTGGTCTCGTATCAATACTGTAAGTTTTGCCATCTCCGCATATTCCAAAATTTTTATCAGCCAATCTTCTTTTGAAGGCAGTTCATTGCTCTTCCATTTCTGTGCATATATTATTCTGGCCGCCGTGGTAGCGTACATAAAGAATGTTAAATTAGTTGTAGAAAACACTCCTTATTAAAACACAATTAAAACAATATCTAATTAAAAGCCTGGGTGAACAAATGCATCTTGATTGCCCTTTCAAAAGTTGTAAGAGATGGGGAGGCTCTTATTTCAGCAGAAAGTGTGTTCTAAAGCCTCGGGGCAGCAACCTTGTGTTTGTGAGGGAAGCAGCTACAAAACACAGATATGGAGATAGGAAGATAGAAGCGGATATGAAAGGAAAGGGATACTTTAATAGAAAATGTAGAGAGATTTGAGAGAAAGAAGAAAATATGGGTGCCGTTTTTAAGAGTAAGAAAGATAAATGGCAGGAAAGGAAGGGGAGCCATTTGTTGCTTCGCTTCAGGTAGCAAAATGACTGGCAGTTGTTTCCTGGAAGCATCTGGCTAGAAGTAGGATGCTGGACGAGATGAACTAGACCTTTGTTCTGATGCAGCAGAGCTCTGCTTATGGCTGACATGAGCTACTGCACTTCCCAGAAATGTTCTCATTCACCTTGAGTCTTACAGGCTTTGAAATGCTTCATTAATTGTGTTCATTGAAGGCCGAACTTAACTTATCCCCAAAAGTCAGCCACATCCAGGTCTGTTAAGACTGCCATGCCAGAAACTTGTGCAATCTAATTCACATTGTTCCATGCCAGAAGAAAAGCCATTTTAATACATGTAAACAAATTATATGTCAAAACTGTTATTAGGGTTGCCCAGCAACGGTACTAATTGCCAAACGCAGCACAAAGCCCTAATAAATCAGGCTTTTATTTCAGGACAAAGGAATTCCTTTGCCACTCAAAGCCTTGAAGAATTATCAGTCAATACCAGGATATAAATGGCTTTCTAGATTTGTTACTGTTGTTAACCCATTTACAGTAGCACTGATATAGTGAAGACATGCCTGCATAGAAGAGATGTCTTCTATCATTATTGATAACATGTACAGAGAAACCTTGTTTTTCTGGACTAATTGGGAGAAAGGTCAGTCTGGATTGGACAATTGTCTGGAAAATTGAGGCAAAAAGCACATGGTCACAAAGGTTGCTAAAATAAGTTTCACGCCTCCCAGCTACCTAGGGCTCCTGGCAGTTGCTCTCAGGTTGCAGGTAAAGGCCTCAGAGTATTTCTCCCAGAGAAGGGAGATTTTGCCATCTTTAACTCCTTCTCTGGCCCTCCATGCTCTGACTCCTCAGGCCAAGTGCTCAGCCATTGTCAACCGATAGCTCCTCCTCCTCAGCCTGCCTGATTTTAAATAGTCCCTCGCATCTCCCACAAGTCTCACAAGACACGAGACCGGTTCGAGATCTCATTCCCAGGTCTTGTGAGATTGGTGTGACTTCTCGTGAGAGTCTCCAAGACTCTTGCACTCTTTGTTCCTCATCCTGACCAGGCCACTGTCGCCAGAGCAAGTCCGGCCAAGATGCGGCTGCCCTGCCCCTGCCTCCAATCGGGGCTGATGAGTGTGACGTGCACACCCTTGGCTGGGCCCAGCCAACCCCTGGGGTAAGTGCCCCTGAGTTCTTCCCCTCTATGCCCATGATGTCCCAACTGTAAGCAAAAATAACTTCACAGCAGAAAACACACAGCTTTTGGGGCACAGAAGGCGATGGACAACAACAACAAAACGTACACTATTACACAAAACACTCGTTACGACATGGAAACTGGTTTTTCTGCACAAGATCTCACAGCATAAGCCCAGGACAGCACTTGAGAGCAGAATGAGCAAGCAAAATGGCTGAACTCTTTTTTTCCATTAATGCTGTCTGAAAAATCTGAAATCCAGTATATCTGGGTCTGAAAAATTGAGGCTTCTCTGTATATACTGCTTTTCAGCAGCAGCAGCAGCAACAAAAACAAAAGCAATTTACATAGTGAAGGAATGAGAAAATGTCCCAACGAGGTTCACAATCTAAAATGAAAAACACAGAGACAGCAGCCACAGCCAATGGCAAGATGCTATACTGGACTGTATAGGGACAGTTGCTCTCCCTCTGCTAAATGTAAGAGAGCCATCACTTGTCCTATTAATTTTAGTGGGAGTGCTCATGAGTAACTTAGTCTGTATGTTTATGTCAGTGACTGGAGTAGCCTGTCTCGTAGGTGTGTGTGTGTGTGTGTGTGTGTATACACATTCATGCGTGCACACACACAAAATATCTTATTGGGTACCTAAGCTGAAGGTTTATGACAGAAGGAGAGCTGAAGAGGAGAGCTGGTCTTGTGGTAGCAAGCATGGCTTGCCCCCTTAGCTAAGCAGGGTCTGCCCTGGTTGCATATGAATGGGAGACTTAATGTGTGAGCACTGTGAGATATTTACCCAGACCCCAGCCCAAGAAGACACAGAGACATTTTTTAATGGGAGAAACGGGCCACGCTTTATTAATATAACAACATTTGTGGCGGACTGGAAACAAGGTGATTAATCACCAACATAAAAACAGTGCGGGCACCTAGGCGTGGGCTAGGATTCAAAACGTCCTACCCATCGCCTGCAAGGGCGACACACCCTGGCTCAGGAAAGAGGCAGGTAGCTCCCGCCCAATTCCTTCAAAGCCAACCACCCCTTTTAGAAGAGGGGATCTGGACAGCTTCAGATCTTTACCTCCCCGGACCGCACAGCCCAAAGGTAGGTGAAGTCCTGAAGCAGGTTTCTTGGCAATGTAATTCTTCCCGTGCCGCACAGGCCACAAGGAAGCAATTGACCAATCCACCTTAAAATGTCCAAGGGTGCTCACCGAAATCTAGACCTCCTTACCCACAGCCCGCACTGTTACCGCCAACGTGGCCAACCTAGAACCTAACTACCAACTGACTGCAGAACAGAGTAGGCGAAAAAACCCCCAACAACAGCCAATAAGTTGAGAGCAAAAAATTCCTACTCGGCCCATAGGCGACCAGTCACTAGACCCGCTCTGCAACAGGGAGGGAGGGAGGGGGAAACAAACAGCCGACTGAGAGGCCAGAGCGGGGAAACGCTCGGCCTCTCAGCAAGCCCCGCCCACCACGAGCCAGCCAACCAATCAGGCTTCTTCTTGGGCTCGTGAGTCCCGGGCTTGGACAAACACCCTCCCACTTGCACGAGGCAAGGGGAGGGGGATTGTACCCAGACCCCAGCCCAAGAAGACACAGAGACATTTTTTAATGGGAGAAACGGGCCACGCTTTATTAATATAACAACATTTGTGGCGGACTGGAAACAAGGTGATTAATCACCAACATAAAAACAGTGCGGGCACCTAGGCGTGGGCTAGGATTCAAAACGTCCTACCCATCGCCTGCAAGGGCGACACACCCTGGCTCAGGAAAGAGGCAGGTAGCTCCCGCCCAATTCCTTCAAAGCCAACCACCCCTTTTAGAAGAGGGGATCTGGACAGCTTCAGATCTTTACCTCCCCGGACCGCACAGCCCAAAGGTAGGTGAAGTCCTGAAGCAGGTTTCTTGGCAATGTAATTCTTCCCGTGCCGCACAGGCCACAAGGAAGCAATTGACCAATCCACCTTAAAATGTCCAAGGGTGCTCACCGAAATCTAGACCTCCTTACCCACAGCCCGCACTGTTACCGCCACCCAGGAAGGTTAGCCCTCGCTTGACCTTCCTGCCCCACCCCCTCCAAACCTTCAGCAAGCACTTCCCGGATATTATGCAGATACAAATCACAACCTTTCTCAGACAGGTGGACCCCGTCAGGGCGGAATAACTCGGGAAAGCGAGCAGCTATATCTGGCTGCCGCACCACAGACCCCCCGGCCGCCAAAACCACTTTACCTATTGCGGCTGAAATCTTCCTGCGTGCCTTTTCCAAGCTAAGGCAAGAATGAGCACCCCGCCACACCCTGCGCTGGAGCCAATTAACCCATATTATGCGCACGCCAGGCATCCAGCTGCGCAAAATAGACAAATCCGAGGAGGCTTGCTGAAGGATGGCGAGGCCAGGCCGCCGGCCCAAATCATTCTCCCCTAAATGAAGAACCAGGATGTCGGGAATGGGAAACCTATCTAAATGCTCCCTCAATGCTGGAAGCAACTGATTCCAGAGCATGCCCCTCATGCCCAACCAATAAACTGAAGCCTTGCTTCCTAAACCCAACTGGGATCCCCAGCGGGTGGTGCTGGCCCGCTTGAAAGCCCAGAAGACCAACGAATGGCCACACATCAGGACTCGGACCGGGACCGCCGCCCTGCCAGCACCTGCCAAAAGAAAGCAACAGGTCAGTAGAGCCCACACCTGTCCGCTGTCAGCGCACATAACGCCTGACCGCCACGGACCTCCAACGTCCAATCCTCTGAACTTCGACCTCCTGAAGCCCCATACGTGTAGCGGTGGTGGCCGCACCAATACGAAATGAATGTAGAGTAAGCCCCTGGAGCGCAACCCCCGCGGCCAACAGAGCCTTCCTCACCACCGCCAAGAATTGATACTGCGTCAGAGGAGTCTGATTGCTGTGGGTAAAAAGACATCCCCCCGAAAAGGGGCCCAGCCCAGCGTACTGCCTCAGGGCCACCACGGGGCATACATTGATATTCCCGGCCGCCGCGAGGCGAACCGTCTGGCCTCTGCCCCTCTGATCCGTCTTGGAGCGACGAAGGAGCAAACGCACCTCCCCGCCACCGAACGATAAATCAGAATATTGCAAGCAGCGGTCCCTGGGGGAAGACCCGCTGCGGGGAAGCAACTCCCCTGGACGGAAGGCCCCAAAAAAGGCAACCAACAGTGCAGCCCTAAACAGCGACACCTCCCATGGGCCAGAGCAGCACCCCACTAGGTGGCCCAGCGTTGAAGCCACCAACTCCAGAGTAAAAGGGCGTCTGGGGTCCCTAGTCCTAGGCTCCCCCCTAGCCCAACCCTCCAACATGCGCCGCACCCGCGGGTCGGAGGAGGAATCACCAACCCCACGAACCTGGGCTTCAAAAGCTAACACGGCAAGATAGCCCCCCAAAGTGGATACCGCACGCCCCGCCCTGCGGAGGAAGACCAAAAACTGCTGAAGTTGCTCTACAGGGACCGGCCACACCTCCGCCAAACCTTCAGACTTTCGAAAAAGAGAGAAAGCCTCAAGCTTGGCTGTGTAGCTCACTCTGGTGCTAGGCGCCAGAGATGCCGCTATGGCCCGCTGTGCCTCCGCCTGCCAAGTTCCCACAGAAAAGCTGGCATGGGTTCCGGGTGAAGGGCGGCCTCGGGCGCTAACGCTCTGAACCTGTTTAACTGAAAACGAGACAAAGCGTCAGCTATGTCATTCCGGATACCCGGAACATGGCGGGACCGGAAAAGGATGTTAGCCCGCAGACACTGCAATACCAATGCCCTAACCAAAACCATGACCCTCGGGGACTGGGAAGTCTGACTATTGACAAACTGAACAACTGCCAGATTGTCACACCAAAACACAACTGAGGAGTTGGCAAACTCAGCGGACCAAATATGCACGGCCACCACAATTGGAAAGAGCTCTAGGAAAGTCAGGTCCCGGGAAACCCCCTGCCTGAACCAGTCCTCGGGCCACCTGGCGGAACACCAACGTCCCCTGAAATAAACCCCGAAACCTATTCCACCTGCAGCGTCAGAGTGGACCTGCAGGTCGGTTTCCAGAAGTCTAACATCCCGCCAGAAAGACACCCCATTAAAATCAGTGAGAAATGCTTCCCAAAGAGCCAGGTCGGCCCGGGCACCCTCCGTAATTCGTACTCTGTGATGGGGAGCCCTAACGCCCACAGTCAGGTCACATAACCGGCGCAAAAAGGCCCAGCCCGGAGCCACCACTTTGCAGGCAAAATTGAGGTGACCCAAAACAACCTGGAGATCCCTAAGGGAGACCTTACGGGCGCGACCAAGGGACCTAACCATGTCCAATAAAACCCGCAGCTTGGCCTGAGGCAGCCTGGAGCAACCGGCAACAGTGTCCAACTCAATCCCCAAAAAGGCGAGGCACGTGACCGGCCCCTCCGTCTTATCCCGTGCCAAAGGGACACCTAGCCGGTCTGTTAGCTCCATGAAGGAGCGAAGTAAATGGTGGCACTCCCTCGAATTCCCCCTGCCTGTAAAAAGAAAATCATCTAAAAAATGAGCCGTGTAGGGAAGACCCGCCTGGCGCCTAACTGCCCACTCCAAAAAGGAGCTGAATGTTTCGAAGGCTGCGCAGGAAATCGAGCAGCCCATAGGCAAAGCCCTATCAAAATAAAATTGGCCAGCAAATGCAAAGCCCAGCAGCTCGAAGTCATTTGGATGTACCGGCAACAGGCGAAAGGCGGATTCAATATCACACTTCGCCAAAAGGGCCCCGGGGCCCCTACCCCTGACCACTTCCACGGCCTCATCAAATGAGGTATAATGTACAGAGCATAAGCTATCAGGGATGCCATCATTTACTGAGGACCCCCTGGGATGAGAAAGGTGGTGAATCAACCTAAATTCACCAGGAACCTTTTTAGGGACCACCCCTAATGGGGAGACCCTAAGGCTGGGGAAGGGGAGACTGGCAAAAGGCCCCATCACCCTGCCCGCAGCCACCTCCTTACCAATTTTCCTAACAACGACTTCCTCCTTACCAACCACTGATCTCAGATTGCGAGAACTGCCTAATCCCCTCCGGGCCGAAGAGGGAATTCTGAAACCATCCCGTAAGCCACATAACAAATAAGAAGCTGCTGACTGGTCAGGATAGTCCAGCAACAGCTGCTCAAGCACCTTCACCTTGATAGGGCTAGGACCCTTTATTCGGAGCGGGTGGAGGAGGGCCACCCTTTTTACTGCTCCCCTGCCTATACTTAGCCCCGGAACCCCCAAACTTGGCCCTGGGGCAGGAGGAACTGGGGTGCCTCGCCCCACAGACCCCGCAGGCATGCTTAAACCGACAAGGGGAACGGGAGCACTTGCCATTGGAGTTAAACTCCCAGCAAACAAGGTGGGGTTGAACCCACTGTTGCCCAGGACTCCCTGAGGGCAAAACCCCCGATGGTTTAGAAAGCAAATGCCCACTGTCAGACCTATCTCCCTCTATGGGCCGGGCTGGAGACATAGTAACCAGCCACAACTCCTGCAACGGAGCATCCCAGGGCAATGTGGGGTCAAGGGCAGCCCTCATTCTAAAACTCTCATCGTACCGTACCCAGGAAGATCCAGCAAAGTCGGAGACCGCCCTGTGAATTATATCCATGTATTTTAACAGGGCAGGGCCCCTTGCGGGCTGGGCTTGGACAATAACCCCCATATAAATCGTGAAGCCAGAAAGCCAATTATTCCAAGTCTTTTCGACCGGCTTTCTCTTGGTGGCTTCGTGCTCCTTACAAGATTCCCCCTCTTTATGCTTAACCTCAGGTTCCCTGAACAACAAGCTAAAAATGTCCACATATTCACCCTTAAGGATTTTTTCTTTTGTAGAAGGGAGTAAGTGATCCCCTAACGGGAGGCCCATGCTACCATAGGGCGCATGCTGAGGTGACGGCAGAATCCCCATCGGATAATAACCCGCCTGCACCCCCGTGGCAGATCCAGCAGAGGAGGCCACCCCCGGGAGTGGGAGCGACCCGCTGGAGGGCCGGTTGCCCAACCAGACCTGCTCCGCAGCGCCTTGTAAGCCTGCAATAACTCCAGGAAAAACCGGCGGGGAACCCGCCACCCAAGGTTGTGTATATGGGGGCCAGTAAGAAGCTGGGCCCCATCCACCCATGGCAGGCATCGGCCAGGGACAAAGCCACTGGCCGGTGACGCCGGGCGGTGTAGGTGCTGCAGGCTCACCCTGGGCCAAAGGAGTAGCCGTATCCACTGGAGGCTGAACAACTGGTGCCGCAGGCGGAGGTAGCAATGGTGAAGGCGACTCCGGAACTGGAGACTCAGGTTCAGGAAGCGGTAACGCAGGAGCAGAAGGGCCCGGTCCAGCAGGGTTCAGCCCTTCTTCCAGCGCAGCCAGCCTACTAGAGAGAGAAGTTAGCAGCTGGCTTTTCACAGAACCCCTGGTCCTCCGAGGGACCTTAGGAGGAGGCACCCCCCCACACACCTGAAGGACCCGCACCTTTGTCGGAGGGGGCTGCTTTTGCTTTCTCTAAAGCTTCCATCCTATTAATTAACCCCCGTATCAGAGTCATCTCCTCATCCTCCTCCTCCGAGGAGGACTGCGGGGGAGCAGGCCTCTTGGGCTGCTTAACAGGGCGCCCCCCTTTCTTGCCCTTGGCCTTCCCCGGCATACTGCCTCCAAATAGTGGGATTCCAAAAGGGGTTGGAGAAAAAAAAAAAAAGCGCCAACCACACACAGAATGAAGGTAGCAAGGATATAGAACAAAAGCCAAGCCCTTGTCCTGAATCAAAAACAATACTCAATCCTATCCAGGAAAGCACCAGAGCCCCCCACCCAAGGAGAAGGCTTGAAAAGGCCTTTTGACTCTCAACCAGGCCAGGCCCACCAGGGCACCGATGAGCACAAACACCCACCTGCTACCCACCAAACAAATAAAAGAATGTTGGCATCAAAAGTAGTGCTCCAGGGAACGGAAAAGGGGCCACTGCCCAGCCACCCAGGCTGATGGAAACCCCCCAAATACCCCACAAACCAAAAGGGCAAACGCCCAGAAGGAGAACCACGCCCAGGAAGCCGAGTGCCGACGCCGCGCTGAAGAGGCCCAAAGACGCTGCTGCTGCAGCTGCAACCCAGCCGGGAGCAGTCCCGGGAGTACCCCCCTACCAGCGGGGCCACCGCTGACACTATGGCCCCCTCGACGGAACGCCGCCGAATGCCGCCTCGCCCGCTTGTCGGGCGCACCCCCCCAACTAAGGCCTTCGAGGAAGGAGCTCCCGGACTGAGCTCCTTCCTAATCGGAAACAAACAGCCGACTGAGAGGCCAGAGCGGGGAAACGCTCGGCCTCTCAGCAAGCCCCGCCCACCACGAGCCAGCCAACCAATCAGGCTTCTTCTTGGGCTCGTGAGTCCCGGGCTGGGACAAACACCCTCCCACTTGCACGAGGCAAGGGGAGGGGGATTCCCCTTAGGGGATGGAGCCGCTCTGGGAAGAGCATCTAGGTTCCAAGTTCCCTCCCTGGCATCTCCAAGATAGGGCTGAGAGAGACTCCTGCCTGCAGCCTTGGAGAAGCTGCTGCCAGTCTGTGTAGACAATACAGAGCTAGATGGACCAATGGTCTGATTCAGTATATGGCAGCTTCCTATGTTCTTATGTTAAGGAGCACATGTTTTTAAAATGTTGGAAGCCCCTGCTATGGTCTATATTCCATCCCACAGTGGTGAAGGGTTGGTGTTAATCTGGCTGTTATCCTCCTTGCCCAGGCCCTCAGTTTCTACTGAGGGCCTGGGCAAGGAGGATAACAGCCAGATTAACTGCAAAAGCCATTCTGCAAAAGCCATTCTGGTACTTAGAGGATTGGTATGAACAAGAATGGGGTCCATGCTCATCTTGCAGCCTCACCACTCTCCACTGAGCTCCACTCAGATGTTCTGTCTTTCCATCTGTTTCTCACTCTCTGGGGCTTCAACTGGCTTCTCCCTGCTGTTGCTGGCTGTGACGCTGCTGGGCATTACTGCTTTATTACTTTATTACTTCTGATACTGCTGGCCAGAGGAGAGAGAGGTCACTTCAGGCACCACCCTTAAATGCCATTCTCTCATGATGACCATCATCCCTTGGATGCTGTTAGAGGGTGAGGGTGGGCGAAGCAATGGCAGGGCAGCCATCTCCTCTACAGAGACACATCACTTTTTCCTTTGGCTTTCTGTGGGTGTATGACCTGTTGTGATAAAAAGCAATAGTCTTAAATGATGAATCACATGTTGGCTGATGAGAACAGCAGCTTTACACATTCAGGTATTCATGTGATGAATGCAGTTATTGCCAGAAAAGAGCCTTCCCATCTCTGGCAACTTTTAAAAAGGCACTGAAGACACATTTATTCACCCTGGCTTTTAATTAGATCTATGGTTTGCAAAAGAAAAGAGAATCTTTTTTTCTTTTTTAATACTGGGTTTTAAATGTTTTATGATTTTTAATGTTTTAAATGATTTTAATTGTTAAGTGATTTGATGTTTTAAATTTTAATTGTAAACTGCCCAGAGACACAAGTTTTGGGCGGTATAGAAATGTAATAAACAAACAAACAAACTTCAGCATCAGGAGCAAGATGCTTTACTCTCTATTCTACCATACTGTGCAGCAGAACCATGGGTGAAGACTGCAGGAAAGCTTGAGGAGCAGCTCCTGATTTAATTTTATACAGGGTAGGTAGAGAAACATGGGAGAGAAAAATATGTTTTGAGGCCTGAAGATATGGGATATTCATCTTGACCTTTAAAGCCCTACACGGCTTGGAGCCGGGGTACCTGTTGGACTGCATTCACACATATGAACCTGCCAGGGCCCTATGCTCGGCATCTCAGACCCTGCTCATGGCCCCGCCACTAACATAGATCCGGTTGGTGGGGACTAGAGACAGGGCCTGTTTGGTTGTGGCCCCTCAGCTTTGGAACACCCACCCCAAAGAGTTTTCTCCCTCCATGCTCCCTTTTCACCATGCTCCCTCCCTCAGTGTTCTTTAAAAAAAACACACCACAATTAAAACACATCTTTTAAAAGAGGATCTTAAATGCTTTATCGGCTGCTTATATTTGGTGGATTTTTTGTTTTTTAGTTCTCCATTTTTAGCTTTTTAAAAGTTTCAAGTTAAAATCCTATTATATAATAAAGAGCCAGGGTGTGCGCCCGTGTCTCTGCGCCCGTGTCTTTCTCGGCTGTTCTGGGCATGCGCGGAGCGCATGCCCAGAACGTCCGAGAAAGATATGGCCGCAGAGACACAGTGGCCATGTTGTCTCCCGGGACGAAAGAAGGAGAAGCGGGGACTGGGGAGGGCAGATGCGGCAGCGGCGGGACCAGCCCAGCTGCTAAAAAGGAGGATGAGAAGCGGGGACCGGGCAGAGGGAAGCTGAGCAGGCGGCGGCCGCCATGTTGGGAGCAATGGGGCGGTTGGAGCCGGGAAGGCCACGGGGGCCGGAGCGGGGCCGAAGCGGGCCCCGGCAAGCGGAAGCGGTGGCTGGTTCCCGGGTGAGCGGCTCGGCTCGGAGAGTGGGCTGGCGTAAAAGATCTTGGGGGAAAGAGTCGAGCTGGAAGAGGAAGCGGCTGCCCGTGGGACCGCACCATCTCTGACTTGGAGGGAGAAGGGCGTCCTCTCGAGCGACCGCAACAGCAAGCAAAACTCTCGCCTCGGCACCCAGACGCCATGGCCAACTCAGTGGTTCTCAGCTCAGTGTAAAGGGATGCATCTCTCTTCGCCTTTGGGAACCAAAGCGAGGACATTAAAAGCGACTGTGTTGCTATCCCCTCACTGAGATAATGGTGCCTCCCTACCCGACCTCCTTTGAGAAAATCGCTGCGCTCTTTTGGCGTCGTCTCCTCCCCCTGCTCACTCAAGAAGGTGCCTCTTTGCTCAGTCGGCAGGGGAGTCCTGCTTCATCCTTTCCTTAACTGGGTGAGCTGATGACACAAGAGTCTGAGTTGAGTCCTGTTATTTTCAGGACACCAATACGAACAAGAGAGCGAGCGAGCAATATGGAGAGAACTATTAATTAAACAGGTAGGTAGCATAGGCAGGTCAGAGCAATGAGCTCGCCGGATGACTCAGGCTACCCGCCATCTCCCTCAGCCCCTCCACCTGCAATGGGTGTGTGTGTGTGTGTGTGTGTGTGTGTGTGTGTGTGTGTGTGTGACAACAACGGCCTACCTTACAAGGCTGCTGGTGGGACTAATGAGGCAACACGAGAGGTGCTTTCACATAATAGCTTAGCCAACAGGGAGAGGCAGATAACGAGAGCCCTACACGAACAGTCAGCAGCAACGGAAAGGTACCTGCATCTGTGTTTTTTTTAAATTACTCTTATTTTAAAAATTAAAACAAGTATATATCTAAAAAATATATGAGTCAACAAGCAGCAGGAGGACCACGCCCCTTGCCCTTGAAGAAAGACTGTTCTTGCAAACATTTCTCACAACTCTTCTAGCGCCCGTTAATGTAACGGGCTTAATGACTAGTTATTAATAAAAGCCTAAAAACAGAGAACTAAAAAACAAAAAAGCTACCAGATATAAGCAGCAGATACAGCGTTTAAAAGCCTCTTTTAAAAGATATGGAGGCACTTCACATGATCAAAGTGAAGCGACTCATGGTGGTAAGTAGGGAGAGCGGGCTTAGCCCCCCCCACAAGCAGAGCACTCGCCCTGGGCGGCTGGATCGGCCACCTACACAACTACCGGCTCTGTCTAGAAGCCGGTTGGAATTGCAGGGACTGGGGGCAACTCAGCCCCTGGAAGTCCCAGGATGTCCCGTGTGAGCGAGATCCCTGGGGAGATCCCCAAGGCCAGGAGGCTTGTAGGAGCCGCCCAGTCAAGGGTCTCCTCATGAGCCACCGCAGCACAAAGTCACACCATGGCATCTCACGACCAGGAAAACCATGTTAACGGAGTGATCGCTCTGTTACCTGGTTTAACAGGAGGGGGAATTAGTCAGGCTAACCTCCCTAGAACCAATGGGCTCGCCCACAAGCCATGTGGTTCTGACACTCACTGGAAACCAGGCTGGTCTCCCTTTGACCGGTTTCTAGTGATCGTCAGAATAGTTTCTTTGTCATTTTAAATGTGGTTTTAGCCTGGTTTTTTAACTTTATTAATCTATTATACATGATAGCTATTTTTTATCTGATTTGTTAATGTTGTGAGCTGCCCCAAGCAGTAGGCACCACTGTGCAGATGGCCATTTCATCACGGATCAGCTGGCACACAGGACCAATCAGATTCTATGTCATCCTACAAAGTTTCTGTCTCTGGCATGGCTCCTTAGGCTGAGGTGCTCTTCTGCTTCTAGATGGCCTGCCTTGACACACCCACCCATGTATTCTAAAGACTCTTACCACCCACCCATAACTGGTTGGAAATTTGGGGTGGCAGGGAAAGAGTATAATGCTCCGAGCTGATACTTAACATGTTTGCTTCATTATGTGACTACACTCCCACTGCGTAAATTAGCCACTTGGTAAATAGTGATGTTCTTGTTCTAAGTTGTAGGAAGTTGGGGTGAAAGGAAATGTCTTACAACCTGTAAGCAAAATAATAATGTTAAAAAGCCAGTCTTTATACTGCAAATCTTCCACATCCAACTAAAGACAGCTAAAACCTTTGTATTATGGTATGCTGCATTACAATTGCCAGTTAATGCCAGGCCCTGCTCTTTAATGTTTCTAGCCAAAAGGTTCGTAACAAGCTTGAGTTTCTTTTGACATTTCTGTCCACACACCCATTTGGACTGATTTGATTATTCATTTAGAATCCTCAAGCCTTCTTATTTGTGTAATCCTCCACAGGAGCGGCTATCTACAGGATTTTGTATTTATTATGTCAAGCTGCACAAAAGGACTTCAAGATAACCTCTTCTCCCACCATTCTGTCATGGCTGATAGTAGCTTTAAACATAAGGTTAATGGAAAGAAGCAGAGCTCTTCTGAAAGAGATTCCAAGGGGTGTGTGCCTGTGTATGTGTGTGGTGGAGGGAGGAAAGATGAATATGATTGTTGTGGAAGATAACTATGACTGCAGAGCACAAAGAAGTGTTTGAGGACTGAGATACTGACTCTTGCAAAAACTAGGAAAATCTAAACTCTATTTGTCTAAAATAAGTAGAATATATTCCTTTTTTCAGACTGCAAAGGTTTGCAAGGTATTTACACAATAGAGTCTGAACCTACACTAGCCATGATCTCAACTGAAATTATGGTGAAGAAGCCTGCACAACATCTTGTGACTTGCCATAATGAACACATCCCACTAGCCAGGAATGGTGGCTCACTAAAGGCCTTGAAAAAATGTATCATGTGCAATGGGATGGTAGGGATGTGCACAGAACTGGGCAGGGGAAATTCAAAGGAAGGGAGGTTGACTAAGGGTGGGGGAGGGTGCACTTATCCCTTCCTCCACTTTCCCCCCACCGGCGCTCTGTTTGCAAAGGGCCAGTCTGGGCGGCAACATACCTCCCTGCCCCCCTGTTGCCTTGTCAGACCCTACGTCAGCGGAAGAACCTGACGCGGCTGCGCGCATCAGCGTGTGCGCATGCATGTCACACCCATGCACCCGAGGTGCACAATGTGCTCTTCAAACCCCTCTGCTTGTCACACATGCACACACACACACACACACACACACACACACACACACACCTGCTGCCGCTGCCTTCAAACCAGCGGAATCGCCGGTTCCGTGCACATCCCTATGGGTGGCTCAACATAGGACTGGTGAGTTATGTTCAGTTTGGTGAGTTGCAAGATATATATGGTTGCTGTGGATAGTGCTCCATAATAGAACCTCTTGTGTGGTTAAGTTGGATTAAGTTGGATCAGTTCCAGTTTGAGACTCCTGAGGATGTGGATGAGCTGATTGGAACAGTGCGGCCTACTACCTGTTATCTTGACCCCTGCCCAACATGGCTTATACTATCTGGCAGGTGGGTTGTTGTAGAAGGCCTGGTAGAGATTATAAAATATAGAAATCGGATGTAAATAAATAAATAAATAATGCTTCTCTGAGGGAAGGCAGGATGCCTCCTTGTCTTAAGGAGGCAATTATTAGACCACTTCTGAAGAAGCCTGCCTTGGATCCCTCAGAGATAAGGGCCTGTCTCCAACCTTCAATGGCTGGGCAAGGTAATTGAGAGAGTGGTGGTCTCCCAGCTCCAGACAGTCTTGGAGGAAACTGATTATCTAGATCCATTTCAAACTGGCTTTCGGGGTGGCTATGGGGTGGAGACTGCCTTGGTTGGCCTGATGGATGATCTCCAATTGGGAATTGACGGCTCTGAGAACCAGTTGCAGGGGAGAAATGGCAGGAGAGAGGGCACGCCCTCAACTCCTGCTTGTGGCTTCCAGCAGCATCTGGTTGGCCACTGTGAGAATCAGGATGCTGGACTAGATGGGCCTTGGGCCTGATCCAGCAGGGCTGTTCTTATGTTCTTATGTTCTTATGACAGAGGAAGTGTGACTCTGTTGGTCCTTTTGGACCTCTTGGCAGCTTTCAATAATATCAACCATAGTATCCTTCTGGAGAATCTGAGGGGGTTGGGAGTGGGAGGCACTGCTTTGCAGTGGTTCCGCTCCTAGATCTCTGGCTGCTCCCAGATGGTGTTTGTTGGAGACTGTTGTTCTTCAAAATGTGAACTTTTGTATGCTGTCCCTTGGGGCTCCGTATTATCTCTGATAGGGTTGTTTTTTCTGTTTTGTTTTCGGCCCGAATCCAAAACACCCCCATTTTGTTCTTTGTTCGAAATGGCAAAATCCGTATCTGAAATGTTTTGGATTTAAAAAATGGCCCTGAGGCAAAACTAGTGGGTGGGGGTGGTAGTGCCCAATGAGTGGAAGCTACCACACAGAGGAATTGGGGGGCTGGTTTTTGGTGAATTTTTGAAGTTTAAGATTTTTCCCATAGGGAATAATTGAGGTTTCAGCAAAAGTATAGCTTCACGTCAGGGGGAAAGGGGGTGGCCCGGAGCAGAGTAGGGTGGGTGGTAGTTCCCAGTGGGGGCAAGGAAGCTGCCAGAATTATTTCAAAGGAATTGGGCAGAGGGCTGATTTGTAAAGATTTAATGGAGTTTACACGTCTTTAAGGTTCTTCCCCAGAGGGAATGATGGAGGTTTCAGCAGCCCCATAACTGCACTTGGGGGGCACCGGGTGGCCCAGAGTGAGTGGTGGAATAGAGCACATAGGGTTCCAACCCTCATGGGTTGCTAACCCATGTGGTACTGGGTTCTGTTGTTTCTGAGATGTTTTGAGTGTAGATTCTCTGGTAGCATATGAGAGTGGATTCATGGTTTGTTGTTCAAAATCTCATATGCTACCAGGGAATCTACAGGCTGGGCTCAGGCTGGCAACAAGGCAGGCATAGGCAATGGCATGGCATCTCTCAAGGGGGTGAAAAAATTATTCTGGAACAAAAAGGCAATGCAGCAGATAAATCCATTCCCAGGCTGGCATGCAGTAGCCATAGCAGGCTGGGCTCAGACTGGCAACAAGGTAGGCAGGCCAAGGTAGGCAGGCATAGGCAATGGCATGGCATCATCATGGCAACTTGAGGCACGCCATGCAATGCAAACTAGTTCTCTCTCTCTCTCTCTCTCTCTCTCTCTCTCTCTCTCTCTCTCTTCAATGAGGCAGAAAGGCAGAATGGCAAATGAGTAACTAACTTGTTGAATAAATTGAACCCCCCACCTTGCCCCTTCTTCGACCCTTCCCCTGGCCAATGTGGGGTCCGTAAAGAGTGGCAAGAGGCAAAAGAGCCAATGGGGAACAAGGAGGGAATTTTCAGGTCAGCCCATGCTTTAGGTCACCAATCGGAAGGCTGGAAGGGCAGGAAATTCAAAGAGATGTCAAACACAGAATGGAGACTGACTCAGAGATCGCCACAAAATGGAGGTCCGAAACAACAAAACATTTTGTAGCTGAAACAGGGATGTTTTATTTTGTGTACAAAACTTTCGGATTTGGAAAATGGGCATTTGGTTTTGTCTACAAAACACCTGAAATGGCCCGTTTCGAGTACAAAACATTTTGTACCCAAAACATTTCACACATCCCTAATCTCTGATGTTGTTTAACTTCTACGTGAAACTGCTGGGAGAGATCATCAAGAGATTTGGTGCAGGGTACTATCAGTATGCTGATGACACCCAAATATATTTCTCCATGTCAACATCATCAGGATTGGGCATAACCTCCCTAAATGCCTGCCTGGAGGGGGTGATGGGCTGGATGAGGGATAACAAACAGAGTGAATTCAGATAAGACGGAGGTACTCATTGTGTGGGGTCAGAACTCAGGAGATGATTTTGATCTGCCTCTTCTTCCCCAGAAGGAACAGGTATGCAGTCTGGGAGTGCTTCTGGATCCAAGCCTCTCCCTGGTGTCCAAGATTGAGGTCAGAAATGTCTCCTATCAGTTTCAGCTGATATGCCAGCTGTGGCGGTTTTTTGAGATAAATGACCTCAGAACAGTGGTCCATATGCTGGTAACCACTAGACTGGATTACTCCAATGCGCTCTATGTGGGGCTGCCCTTTTGTGTAGCCCAGAAACTACAATTGGTACAGAATGCAGCAGCCAGGTTGGTCTCTGGATCATCTCAAAGAGACCATATTACTCCCATATTGAAAGATCTACACTGGCTGCCAATAAGTTCCCAGGCAAAATATAAGGTGTTGGTTATAACCTATAAAGCCCTAAATGGCTGGGGCCCTGGGTATTTAAGAGAATGTCTTCTTCATCATGAACCCCACCGCCCATTGAGATCATCAGGAGTGGTCCGTCTGCAGTTGCCACCGGCTCCTTTGGTGGCTACTCAGGGACAGGCCTTCTCTGCTGCTGTCCAAAAGCTTTGGAACATGCTCCCTGCTGAAATATGAGCCTCCCCATCTCTGACAACTTTTTAAAAGTCACATCTATTCACCCAGGCTTTTAATTAAATATTGTTTTAATAGTTTAACATTGTTTTAAAATTTAAATTGCAATAATTTAATTTTTCTGTTGTCATTTATTTTAACTAATGTTTTAACTTTTTCTGTTTGTTTGGTTGTTTGCTTTGTTGTAAACCACCCAGAGATGTGAGTTTGGGGAGGTATAAAATGTTAAATAAACAAAAACTAAAATTGTAGGTCAGGGTCACTCTGCTAGGTAATTAAAATGTTTGGGGCTCATGCCCACACAACCAGGCTAAGGCCCACAGCCCCCCCCCACTTTGATAATTAAACCTTTTAATACTTTCTAAAGGAAGCCAAATACTCTCTTCCAGCTTCTGAAGCCATTAATCACCAGTGCCTCCACCAACATCAGGCAGTGCAGATCTCCCACACAGTGTGAGATGATGCCTTTCAGCATCTTCCTATATCACTGCTGCCCAACATAGGTGTTTCCCATAGTCTGGGAAACATACCAGCAGGGATTCAAGCCAGCAACCTCTTGCTCCTTAGGCAAATTACTTCCCAACTGCACCATCACTAAAGGTGATGCCACCTCAGTTTATCGTGTCCTATGTTTCCCTGTACTGTCCCTAGTACAGAGGCACGACTTACTGAAACAAGCACCCCGGCAAGAGGGAAAATGTGGGCAGAGTAGGAGTTATAGTTTATTCCATTATATCAATAAACATACAATTTTAGCAAATTCCAAAAATGAGTCAGTTTTTCATTTAGAAGAATCAATACAATTTTGCTTTAGGAATGCTGCTCGGTGATGTGTTCAGCCATTACAGAAAGAAAACGCTTTAAAAATCAAATCTCATTCCCATCAGATTATGCACAAGTCAGTGAAAATCTTCCAACAGTTTACAGTTAGAGTTAAACATATGCTTAACTCATCCACTGAAATCAATAGCACTTTAAAGTACTTAACTTTGACTGTATCATGCCCTTTGTGAACGGTCACAAAAATATCGTTTCCATGGCTAGTGATTATCACTTCGCCCAAATGTTTGTTGTGGAATTAGTTGTAAAATCACCACTTAAAACTGTGGTGCATATGCAGCTAACATCAAGGCTTGACTACTGCAATGCACTTTACATTGGGCTGCCTTTGTATGTAGTCCAGAAACTGCAGCTGGTACGGAATGCAGCAGCCAGGTTGGTCTCCAGGGTTACCCAAAGATATCATATTGCACACCTTTTTAAAAACTACACTGGCTGCCGATAAGTTTTCAGGCAAAATACAGAGTGCTGGTTATTACCTATAAAGCCCTGAATGGCCTGGGTCCAAGTTATTTAAGAGAATACCTTCTTCTTCATGAACCCTGCCACCTATTAAGATCAACTGGTGAGGTCCGGTTGCGGTTGCAACGGCTTGGGTTGGTGGCGACTCAAAACCAGGCCTTTTCTAAGGTTGCCCCAGGACTTTGGAATGTGATTCATAATGAAATTAGAGCCTCCCCATAGGTATATAAAAAATAATTAAAACAAAATTAAAACCAGTTTAAAATCACTTCAATACTCACTAAAGGGCAGGCTAAAAGGATATGTTTTTAGGGCTCTTTTAAAGACTGCTAAAACTCTTAAGCCTCTAATATCCATAGGGAACACATTCCAGAGCCCAGGAGCAGCTTCAGAGAAGGCTCAATCCTGAGTCACTGCCAGGCAAGCTGGCAGCAGCCAGAGATGGACCTCTCCTGATGTTCTTAAAGTGTGGTGGGGATCACACTGAAGAAGGCGCTCTCTCAGGTAACCCAGTCCTAAGTCATTTAAGGCTTTAAAGGCAATTACCAACACTTTATATTTTGTCCAGAGACATATCGACAGCCAGTGTAGCTCTTTTAAAACAGGCATAATATGGTATCTCCAATAAACCCTGGAGAGAAATCTGGCTACTGCATTTTGAACTAACTGAAGTTTTTGAACGACTTACAAAGGCAAACCCACGTACAGTGCATTGTAGTCGTCAAGCCAAGAAGTTACCACTGAGTGCACCACAGTCTTGCAATCATTATCTTCAGGGAACAGACATAGCTGATGTATCAACTGAAGTTGATAGAAAGCGCTCCTGGCTATAGCCTCCACTTGAGACACCAGGGTGAGGCCTGGGTCCAGAAGCACTCCCAGGTTACGTACCTGTTCATTTAGGGGGAGTGCAAGCCCATCCAGAACAGGAAGGTCTATCACATCCTCGAATTATGACTCTTCACCATTAGTACTCCTGTCTTGTTTGGATTCAGCTTCAATTTATTATCCCTCATCCATACCATTACTGCCTGAAGGCAAGCATTTAGAAAAGGTATGCCATTTCCTGATGATGATGTCAAGGAGAAATAGATTTGGGTGTCAGCAGCATATTGGTAACACCCTGCTCCAAATCCCCTGATAATCTCGCCCAGTGGTTTCATGTAGATGTTAAAAGGCATTGGGGAGAGGATGGAGCCCTGAGGGACACCATACAATAGCTCTTGTTTCACAGAAACAAACTTATCCCTGAGTGACACCATCTGAAATCTGCCTGAGAAATAGGAACGGAACCACTGCAAAGCAATACCTCCTATTCCCAAATCCCCCAGATTATTCAGAAGGATACCATGGTCAATGGTATCAAAAGCCGCAGAGAGATCCAAAAAAGAACCAGCAGAGTCACACTCCCTCTGTTGATTCCTTGGTATAGATTATCCATCAGGCCAATCAAGGCTGTCTCAACCCCATAGCCCACTCTAAAGTCAGTTTGAAATGGGTCTAGAAAATCAGTATCCTCCAAAAATACCTGGGGTCAATCACTATCTGGGGTTGATCAGCCACCACCCACTCAATAACTTTGCCCAACCAAGGGAGGTTGGAGACCATCCTACAATTATCCATCACTGAGGACTCTAGGGCAGGATTTTTAAGTAAAGGTCTTACAGTTGTCTTCTTCAAACATGGAGGCATTCTGCACTCCACCAGTGAGGCATTTATGATGTCAACTAGGCCATCTCTAACAGCCTCCCTACTATTTATTTATTTGTATGTATCTATATATAATATGTCTATACCGCCCAAAACTTGCGTCTCTGAGCATTTACAGTTTAAATCTTTTAAAAGATCTAAAACATTTAAAACCCAGTATTAAAGTTATTTAAAACTATAAATTTAATTAAAAGCCTGGGAGAATAAATGTCTCTTCAGTGCCTTTTTAAAAGTTGCCAGAGATGTGGAGGATCTTATTTCAACACGGAGCACATTCCAAAGTCCAGGGGATGCAACGGAGAAGGCCCATGCCCAAGTAGCTGCCAGACCAGTTGGTGGCAGCTGCAGGCAAACCTCTCCAGAGGAACCTCTCCAGGTAGGGCTCACAGCGAAGAAGATATTCTCTTAAATACCCAGGACCTAAGCTGTTTAGGGCTTTATAGGTAATGACCAGCACCTTGTATTTTGCCCAGAAATGTATCAGTAGCCAGTGCAATTCCTTCAACACAGGAGTAATATGATCTCTCCTAGATGACCCAGAGACCAACCTGGCTGCTGCATTCTGAACCAACTGCAGTTTCTGGACTATGTACAAAGGCAGCACCACATAGAGCGCATTACAGTAACCCAGCCTAGAGGTTGCCAGCAGATGTACCACTGTTTTGAGGTTGTTCATCTCAAGAAACGGACACAGCTGGCGTATCAGCCAAAGCTGATAAAAAGCACCTCTGGCCACCACCTCAACTTGGGACACTATGGAGTGGTTCAGATCCAGAAACACCCCCAGGCTGCGCACCTTTTCCTTCCAGGGAAGCGTGACCCCATCCGGAACCAGCAGATCAAAATCGTCTCCTGAGTTTCAACCCTGCGCAATAAGTACCTCCGTCTTATCTGGATTCAGCCTCAGTTTGTTATCCCTCATCCAGCCCATTAATGCCTCCAGGCAGGCATTTAGGGGGGTTATGCCTTCTCCTGATGATATTGACATGGAGAACTAGATTTGGGTTTCATCAGCATATTGATAACACTCTGCACCAAATCGCCTGGTGATCTCTCCCAGCGGTTTCATGTAGATGTTAAACAACATCGGCGACTATACGGAGTCCTGAGGGACACCATACTAGATGATATAAGCTATGTTGAGCGTGGATCCAGAGGACAGGTAGTAGGCTGAACACTTCCAAGAAGCTTGTCCACATCCTCAGGAGTCACACACTGAAACGTATCCATTCTCATCAAACAAGAGGAGATACTGGACACCCTTACCATTGACTGCAATAATGGTAGAGTCCAAGTCACCCAGAATCTGAGATATTTTATCCACAAAACAGTGGAATGATGAAGACTCCAAATTCAAGCAGAGAGGAGGGGACCTGAATCAATCCCCTCACAATTCTGAACAACTCCACTGGACATGAACTTGAAGATGCAATACATGCAGAATAGAATTGCTTCTTTGCTGCATGTATTGTCACAGTATAAGCCTTTAAATGGGCTTTGTGTTGTATCTTGTCAGATTCGAGTTGAGCTCCTTCACTTGCACTCCTGTCTTCTCCCTTCAGCTCCCATAGCTGCTCAGTATATCACGGGGCCAATTTTGATGTGGAACAAAGAGGATGCTTAGGGGCAACTGCGTCTACTTCCCTACTAAATTCTCTATCCCAGATCTCCACTAGGACATCAACAGAATCATCTGTAGAACCAACTCTAAAATCTTCCAAGCTTTCTTGGAATCCTATGGGATCCAATAGCCTTCTCAGTGAGACCATCCTAATAGGTCCAGCACTCCTGCAGAGGTGGGTTGAGGCTGTGAAAGCAGCCTTAGCCAGATGGCCATCCAACTATGACAATGGAGACATTCTAGGAATGAAAGAATCGCCATAGAATCGCCCTGCCCACTTGCCGTCCTAGAAACACTTGCTAGGGGGTGACTCTCTTTGAGTCCGCACCCACAAAACACCACCCTTTTAGTTTATAGTTCTAAAGTTTTAGAGTCTTTATGTGTATTTTAAACTGTTTTAATTGTATTCATCTTTTAATTGTTGTGTTTTTAGATTGTGAATTGCCCAGGCAGGGACTTGTGTATGGAACGGTATTAAAATGTGTTAAATAAATAAAATAAAAACTATGAGCCGAAGGGGGGAAATTATGACAAGCTTCCGATGTTTCTGCAGCCTAATTTATTGTCATCAATTTCCAAAGAAAAGAATTCATGCCTCCCCCTTATTTACAGAAATGGCTTCATTTTAGAGGGCTATTAACTTTTTTTAATGCTCTTCTCCAATTACTGTTATATCTGTTTGCAGTTGTTGTGAGTACTTGGCTTCTGTCACTTTATGGCCCCCTTTCATATTTTCTGTAAGATGCCACAATTCCATCTTGTTAGCTTTGTTAACTGGTCTTTCTGAGTTATGCTTTGGCAGCAGTCACAATTGAACTGTTAATAAGTTAATAAGAGTGAATCTTCCTTCAGCTAGGCACTATGTTCAAAGACTTTCCTGAAGGCTAACAGAGCAGATTTATCAGGGATATAATTACTGCTAAATCTGCCTGTATTGGTGGAGCTCAAAGTCATGTTGGCATAGTGAATCTACGACAAGGTAGAACAGTGATCTTCACTATTTTTCAAGCAGGGACCACTTTGTCAATTTCCCATCGTGCTGACCTCAGTGCAGTTTTGCACTTTTCTCAGCACCAGTGGGGCAGGAGAGAATCCCTTAAGCTATCTTGATCCCTCTTGAGCCCCAGCACCCTCTTGGAAAGCATGCACAGAGTGCTGGAAAGTGTAGTCCTTCTCAGTGCTTTCCTCATAGAGCTCGATGGAGAAAGCTCAGGAAAGGATTACGCTTCCCAATGTTCCATACATATCTTGAAAGATGGCACTGTCATTCTGAATTTTATTCCTGTCTTCTGAAGTTTTGACTACCCCCCTCCAGTTTTGTAACATCTGCAAATCTGATATCTAGTGTTAGCACTGTTGTCACAGTTGCCTGTGTAGTTGGGCCATAGTATCGCCCTGCCCACTTGCTGTCCTAGACACACTTGCTAGGGGGTGACTCTCTTTGAGCTTAGTGGGAATTTGTTCTGTGTTAATGTGCTTTGGATTGCACTGCTGTTACATCTTGTTAGCCAAGATGCTACAAATTGTGCGCAGAGTCTCATTAAATTCAGACCATGGTGAACTCCTTTGATAAGGATTGATTTCTGTTTCATTCTGTTGTGCTTAATTTAAGACAGAGAAGCCGCATCAGAGTCAACGAACAGAAGGTATTTTATTTAAGCACAGTAATATCCATGCAATCAGGAAACACCAGTAGATGGGACTTTCTTTCTGATTAAGATGCATCCTTGATTAAACGGCTCAATCCAGCTCCCCCCTGAAATCAATGGGAGACTTTTCATTGATTGAAGTGAGTGTTGGATTAAGCTCACAGAGAGGTTGCCCTTTCTCACATCAAATGGCTCTCCAGTTGCTATCCTTTTCCCACAGACAACCTGATAAGCTTGGTTTCAAAGCAATTTTCTAGTGTGAATCCTTGCTGTCTTGTGAGGGGTTGGCAGTGTGGGATTGATTTACAGAGATTTTGGCATGGAACTGTTTGTTCTGAGTTGGCAATATACACTTCATAAGATAAGAGGAAAGCAAGAAAACAATAATCCAAATTCATACTTGCATTACCTGCTTATAAGGTAATAAAGGAAATGAAGAAATAAACCCCTTGGATCACAACATGTTTGTGTAAAACTAGGGCTGTTGTCAGTGATGGATGTGGATGGGTAGTTGTTGAAGCCGGGGGGGAAAAGGAGGGAAGGAAAACCCAAAGGTGCTGAATAAGAGGATAAGCTGAGAGCTGGTCTTGTGGAAGCTAGGGATGTGCAAACTGGTTTGATATCGAACCAGCTTGATATCGAAACAGTTCAGTTTGTAGGCTTGACATTGAGTCAAATGCCAGGTCATGACCCAGACCACGCAGAGGCCCATTGTGCATGTGTGGTGGGGGAAAGGCCCAGAAAGGGCCGAAGACCACCCGAACTGGGCAATTTAAGGCATAATGGAGGCCAGTGGGGGGAGGGGAAACCTCCAGGCTCCCCTCCCCATGGCCCCAAATAAGCCCCCCATAGGGGCTAAGTAATTTTTTTTAATTTTTTTTAAAAAATTCACAAAAACTTCCAGCTGAACGAAACTTGGGGGGGGGGTTGATGGGGGCAAAACTGAACTGGCCCAGTCCAGTTGAAGTCCAGTTCAGACTTGAACCGAACCAGTCCAGCCAGTTTTATGCACACCCCTAGTGGCAGCAAGCACGAATTGTCCCCTTTACTAAGCAGGCTCTGCCCTGGTTTGTATTTGAATGGGAGACTACATGTGAGCACTGTAAGATATTCCCCTTAGGGGATGGGGTGCTCTGGGAAGAGCATCTGCATGTTGCATGCAGAAGGTTCCAAGTTCCCTTCCTGACATCTCCAAGACAGAGCTGAGAGAGACTCCTACTTGCAAACTTGGAGAAGCCACTGCCAGTTTGTGTAGACAATACTGAGCTAGCTGGACCAATGGTCTGATATAAGGCAGCTTCCTATTTTCTTATCTTCCTAGCTTTATTCTACATGCCTGACATGTTTCAAGAATGTCCTCTTCTTCAGAGGCAAATATATTTTTATTTTCTTATTGGAAATTATATCCTGCAGGATATATCTATCACTATCACTGGCTTGAAAAGCTCAGGTGATTGGAATAGTCTGTTTGACAAAATACAACTTCAGGCCCCGAAACCCCACACTAGCACTTGATTATGAAGCCAGAGGTTTCCGGTTCGAATCCCCGCTGATATGTTTCCCGGATTATGTTTCCCAGATTATGGGAAAGACCTATATTGGGCAGCAGCAATATAGGAAGATGCTGAAAGGCATCATCTCATCCTGCATGGGAGACGGCAGTGGTAAACCCCTCTTGTATTCTACCAAAGATAACTACAGGGCTGTATGGTCGCCAGGAGTTGAAACCGACTCGACGGCACACTTTACAACATTATTAGCTGGCAAGTATCTTACAAATGCAGTGGATATATCTCATATATAAATTTTGGGAAGATATAGAGAGCGCCTTTTTCTGTATGATCCCCATCACATGTTGAAGTAATTTGGAGAGGTCCGTCTCCAGTTACTACCGGTATGTCTGGTGTTGACTCAGAACTGGGCCTTCTCTGTAGCTCCTCCTAGCTTTTGGAATACACTCCCGAAAGATATCTGCAGTTTAGGCTCAGTTGTTGGCCTTTAGGGAGCCCTAAAAACGTACTTGTTTGGCCTGGCCTTCCAAGGTTTTTAAATTGTTTTTAAGTATTTTAATTGGTTTTAAAGGCTTTTGAATTATTTTAAAATTATTTTTATATTGTTTTAAGCAGTGTGTTTGTTTTTATGTCTTTTTAAACTTGTTGTGCACCGCCCAGAGCCTTTGGATCGGTAGGTCTATAAATGTAATAAATAAATAAATTAATAAATAATAAAATAAGGAAATATATAAGAAGAATGATTGGCCTTGAACTTCAAATGCAACCTAAAGTAAGGTTTCGGAGTTAGCTGATGCAATTCTCAAGCAATAGAAAATAATGGTATCTAATTTATTAACAGAATTGTAGAATCCAGAGGAAGGACCAGCGGTATGTAAGGAAAAGACAGTAGAGCTGAATCAGGAATATTAACAGTTCAATGAGACAGACATTATGTACATGGAGGCAAGTGCAGTCTGCCTTTAGTGCTCTTGCTGCTGACTGTTTGTTAGCCCTGCCTCTACTCCAGGACTGAAATAAAGGTAACTAAAGCACCACAAGCATCAAGATTAGCAATTACTAAAAAATTGAGACATAATTGACTACCTTCCTGTAATGAACTGGTTAATAAATTACAGAATATAGCACAAACATTTACAGAATCAGTCAAGCTAAGGGATGGATTACCAAAAAAATCAGTATATTTTAAACAATGGCAAACTGTTATTGAATATCGGAAGGCAAATATAACATAATATCAACATGTATAAATGTACAATTTTAAGTGTACTCCTCTCTCTCTCTCTCTCTCTCTCTCTCTCTCCCCCTCATGTGATGGCATACTGTATCTTTGTTTTATTAGAATTTTTGAAATGTGATTGATTTTATATATATATATATATATATATATATATATATATATATATATATAACACAATAAATGTTTGGTGGAGTGGGGGAGAGAACCAACACTGTTATGAATTATTATTGAGATAGACATCCTACTTCTAATATGATAGCTCCTGAAACGGTTCAGCAAAAATGCAACTGTACCAGAGAAGTATTTATTTATTTATTTTTACATTTATATCCCGCTCTTCCTCCATTGAGCCCAGAGCGGTGTACTACATACTTGAGTTTCTCCTCACAACAACCCTATGAAGTAGGTTAGGCTGAAAGAGAAGTGACTGGCCCAGAGTCACCCAGCTAGTTTCATGGCTGAATGGGGATTTGAACTTGGGTCTCCCCGGTCCTAGTCCTAGTCCAGCACTCTAACCACTACACCACACTGGCTCACATCATATTGTTCCTAGATTTCTAAGAAAAGATGAGATGCTACCAATGAGAGGAGAGTAATGTTGAAGAGCCTTTGAAAAGTCCTTAATAGGGACATTAAACTAGTGTTTCTGTTCAGGGGCAGCACAGGCAACCATTTACTTCCTAGGAGGAAGTTTTTAAAAAGCACCAGCAGCTTTGAAGGGTTTTTGTGAGTGCCACTTGCAGGTGGTCTAATTAGTCAGGATTGCCAACTCCATTAAGCTCTTATAGAATATTACTGTGTCATTCGACTTAAATCCCTTCCCTAGGAAATGTCCCAGTTGGGCAGGATTCCCCAGTTGTGTGCATGCTGAATAAAGCTTTAGCCCCAAACCTCAGAGCGTTTGGCTAGCACAAGTTCTATTGCTACCTGCTTCCCTTTAGTTTTTTAGTTCCCATAGTTCTGAAGGGAGCGTGCATCTGTTTTTCCTATTAGGTTTATGAAGCTATGGGAAGGGGGCGGGGCTGGGACTATAAGAGGGAGAAGTACCCATACCCCAACAGGTTGGCCTGATGCATATCATTCAAACTTTCATGGAAATAATGTTTGCTCTTCTGATTATTGTAGCTCTATGACAAATTCCAGATTCTGTGTTGAAGATACAGGAACCCAGGCTGGTGTAATCAGTAGTGAAGTAGGTAGTAGAAATGGTGGAGGAGTCATCTCATTTCCATGCTACTGTCCCTTGAGGTCAGAAGAATGTTAATAACTGGAAAGAGGATACACCGCTAGGAGACATCCTAAATCTCTATTGTTACCTTGTCCATTCACTGAATGTGGGAATTATATATATAATCAGAAGGTGGCTTTTAACACTGTTACTGAGAAGTCACTTAGTGGTACTTAGTTATACAGCATTGTAAGAAAAAAACAACATCCATATATTCTGAGGTCCACCCCCACCCACCCCCCTTTCTTATTTCTCTTAGAACGTTGACATAAGTAGGTGATGAAAGGGGAGTAGGTAAACTTCAGACTACAAAGTAGGGAACTGATGAATAGGCTCTGCCAGGTCAAGGCACAGATGAGGGAATGAATGTTAAATATATTGGCACTTTGTTCCAGCAGTTCCTTGGGTATGCTGTTTAAAAGCGACCGGTCTCAGCCTTCAGCCAGGAATGGGTCCCAGAGAATTTAATCAATCAAAGCAAAAACTTCCATTGACTTCTGTCAACCCCATGTTTCAGGGTTTTCACCATATTGCTCATTTGCCTAGTTTGTAACATGAAGATGGCTGCACTAGTGGGTAATGTTTCCCACATGGAGGAAGCAGGGCACACAAGGAGGCAGATGTGGGGACTGGTTTTTCAATGTTTGTAGCAGGCAGAAACAAATCAAAATCTGACAATCATTTCCACGTTTTAAAAAAGCACAGATGTACACTTGTGTATACAAAAATATAATATGAAAATCAAATAGTCTATACGGATGCCATAAGTGAAATTAGGCATTAAGGTCAGCTAATGCTTCAGTTAAATCAACTGCAGAATATGCTTTCAAAGCATAGATTATATTATCTGTTGCACATGGAAAGTCTCATATAGAATCTATTGAAATTAATGGCACTTTTATCTTGACCTTTCCATCCCATGAATTGCCATTTGACTTGCTCTGAGAAACATGTAAACCTCTTAAGTGCAGTTAAGTAGGAAAAAGTTGTCTGGAATGCAGGGCATGTATGTAGTATCTCAACTTTAGGATGCAGGAAATAAACTATATTGAGAAAATAGAAATGTGGACTAACTAGTTGGTGGCGGGAGGAATGAAAACATTTACTCACTCTCTCTTCCCACTGTAGCCCTCAGCCATGAATGTTATGTGCCTGTATAGAACCAGATTTTCTTCTTCTTCTTTAGTTGCTTCTCCTATTAGAGGTTAGCTATTATTAAGGCTACTTGTTCTTTTTGCATTTCTAAATAGTGACGCAGTGCTTCTACCATATCAGTCTCTAAGGTTTCTTGACCATGATGTTTTCCTTGTTCCTGCCCTTCTCCTGCCCTCGATCTTTCCTTGCAATATTAATTAATTAATTGCAGCGACAATATCTCTGTCTCATCACATGCCCCCAATATTCTAGTTTCCTTTCTTTTATTGTTCTTAAAATTTCCTTATTTTTATTAGGGATGTGCATGAACCAGTCCAAAGGCCATGCAAGAGGTCTGCGACGCCAGTGGTGGTCTCCCTTTAAGGGTGGGGGGTTGTACTTACCTTTCCCAGCGTGTTCCCCCCACCAGCGTCAGCAGGAGGGGTAAGTGCAACCCCCCCACCCTTAAAGGGAGACCCCTGCCGGCATCGAACCACACCTCCGCGGTTCCATGCACATCACTAATTTTTATTCATTCTTTGCTGAACTTCTAAATTGGTGCCTCTATCTACACAGGATATTTTCTACATTTTTCTATACATCCGTGTTTTCAAATGCCTCAAGCCTTTGAAACATGGCTTTGGTGAGCGTCCAACTTTCCATTCCATAAAGCAAGACCCAGATCTAGAAAACAATAATTTCAAAGCTGAACATGAAAGACTTGTGTGTGCAACAGAAGACAGCTATGATTTTATGAGGGGGAGGGTGTTCTTGCCCTATATGCATCATTTGCATTACCACCAGCTCTAATTTTCTCAAAGAATTTATTTATTGTTCTCACCATCTCCTGCTGTCATTTTTTAAATTTCCCATCTGTGAGATCCATCTGGCCTTGGCTAATAAAACCAAGAAGTAGTATGGAAGACTGAAAAAAGGTGACACCACTAAATAACCCTTAGACTTGCACTGAATTTCAGGCTACTTTTAGATAGCTTTCTTCCTGGGCCAGGTCCATTCTTTAGCTTTGTAGAACAGGAGCCACTTCTGTGTAGTCCACTCCCACTCTGCTCCAGTAATGGAACATTTGGTGTTGCTGCTGTCGAGGAAGAAAGGCCTAACCTGTAGAGCAGCCCAGTCTGCGGAAATCAACAGACAGAGCTTTTCATGTCATGAAGAGAAGCATTAACTCTTGCTAATATCTACAGATCTTGTTAAAGGCATGGGAGCAGGAGCTATAACAAAACATTGGCAACCTAGGTATGAAAACAAGAAACACTTGAGATGTGGGAGACCTAAGGAAGTGCCTATATCATAGATAACACACAAATTGTACACCAGGCAAAGATCAAATAGATTGTACTCCATTCTAACTAGAATTGCCATCTCTCCCTCTCTGCCCTGCCCCTAACAGGGCTCCATTATCTTTACATAGGGTTTCATAGGAAGTTGCTTTATACCAAGTCAGAACATTGGTCCATTTAGCTCAGTATAGTCTACACTGATTGGAAACAGCTCTCCAGGGTTTCAGACAAGCATTTCGCAGCCCTACCTGGATATGCCAGGGATTGAACCTAGCACGTTCTGCATGCAAAGCAGATGCTCTTCCACTGAACTACAGTCCTTCCCCTAAAAAGAATCCGATTCTCTCCCTCACCCCCATGTTTCACAAATGGTCACATAGGAAGCTGGCTTATACCAGGTCAGAGCTCAGTTCCATTTAACTTGGTATTTTCTACCCAGTCACTGAGTCAGTGGCAGCCAGTGAGGGTGATGCTGGGGGGGGGGCGATGGCGGGAGGTACCCTTGAAAAGTGATTGCTGGAGGTCATTTAAATGGCCAGCAATGCCTTAGTGATCATGCAAATGGCCTCTGTGCATGCGCAGAGGTCAGTTGAGTGCCAGAGCTGCAGCTGGGGAGCATGATTGTGTACAAGGTGGAAGCTGGGTCAGATGGTTTTTCCTGCACTCCCAGTTAAATGCTGGGAAAAGAATATTGGTAGTGCGTGCCCGTCTGATCCAGCTCCCACCTTGCACACAATAATGTTCCTTTCCTCCTACCTTGATCTTGAAGTTTACACAATTGCCAATTAGAAGTGTGCCCAGCTCTTCTACCCCGGCTGGGAGCTCCTCCTACCCAGATTTCAATTGTGTGAAGTAAGTAGCCTAATGTTTTTTTTTTAAAAAAAATTACAATTTTAAATAATGATAGTGATTTTAGTTGACATCCATGTACTATTATTTCCATTGCTAAAAGTTTTTAGGGTAATTGAAAATAAAAAGTTTATCAAAAACAAAAAATTAGTGCTTACCAGCTGAGCACTTATAAGTGTTTGTATTTTTAGCCTACTTCCCAGTAGGCTTATGAGATCACCTGGCATTCCGTGTGTGTGTGTGTGTGTGTGTGTGTCCCCCACCCCAGCTTCCTATGTTCCTATTACACACAGGGACACCTCAACAGTGTATTTTGTGATGATGTCATCCACCTCAATTCAAAATGGTGGATGCAGGGATGTTTGAAGCACAGGTGGGCTAATTTGTGAACTGCCTAACCGATTCAGACCATATTTAGTCCAGTTGTAGAGATAGTGAAAGTAAATTAGGCAGATTAGTTCTTACTAGAACAACTTGTTTAAAAGGCTGTGTTTGATCTGCTGCCCAATTAATCAGATCACGTTTTTAGTCAAGTACCCTTTTAGATAATTTGAGACTTCTAGATTTGCTATTAAGATAACAACTGGGAAACATACATCTTTCTATAGCACAGGGGCTCCCAAGTGTGGAACTCCAGACTACAATTCCCATGATCCTCAACCACAATAGTCTCACCCATTGTGACAGGGAATTTGTAGTCCAAAACATCTGGGGAATGAAGGTTGGGAACCCTTCCTATAGCATATAGCCAATCCTTGGACAGGATATTTGGAAAGGATTTAGCAACATAGTTTGGAAGAAAGGCAATATGAATTCTCAGATTATAGGAATATGACTGCCTATTGGCTAAGGTGGATATTTTCATGATTTGCAGATAATTAAACATCTGGGCTGCTTCACATATTGTGGTTTTTGGCGCGCACCTAAGATTTAAGTACATGCTTAAAAATGTAACATGTCAATGTGACTAACATGTTTGCAACATGTTAAGGGTATTCACACAACTGGGAGGCGGGGTGGGTGGGCAGGCGGGGGGAAAGACTGCATTAAACTTTATTTTCCCCAGACAAGTCCTCAACGTTGGTGGAAAGCGTGGACCATGATCCCACATGATCTGCTCTGCAACACACAGTGCAGATCTCCAGAGACCAAGATTTTATTTATTTATTTTTATTTTTACATTTCTATACCGCCTTTCGTTAAAAGAAAACCCCAAGGCGGTTGGGATTGATGATGTGTCCCAGTCCCTAGATGATGTGTCCCAGTCCCTATGTATCCCATAATGCACCATACGATGAGCACAGTGCACTGGGGGATACCCCCATGAGACGGGCACTCTAGGCATCCTTTTCTGTGTATGTTCGGGCTGCAAGCAGCCTGAGCACACACATGATCCCAGCACTGGGGTTAAGGGTGCACTCATACCTTTAACCTTGGCTAAAAGACAGGCTTAAAAGTGGGGTTAGGCAGGTGGGCAGCGCCGGGATTTGCGCAGATCTTGGTGCTGCACATAAGCAGCCTAACACAGGCTCAGCTGCCCTAACCTGGGTTAGGGTGCTCGTGAGAGCCTTCATATCATAATGGTACACTCAGCAAGGAGCCAAGAACATGGACTGAATTGTTGTTGCGTAACATGTAAAATGGGCCTTAGAGGTAAGGGGGGGGAGGGTCGACTTTTTCTGCTGCCGTTTCCCCCCCCCCCTTCTTAGCAACCAGCAACATCTGTCCAAGACAGGTGGATGCAGTAAATCTCACAGTGTTGTTATATATTATTTATCTCACAGTGTTGGTCTATAGAATTTATATACTGATGTGCAACTCTCACCAAGTGAGAAGTCCTGCTGACATCAAGCTGAACCTCCCAAATATCAAGTTCTATCATGGCAATTAAATGCGGACATCTTCAAAAGATGCACATGTGCACTATTAAAACGATCCAATTACCACTAAGTGGCTTAAAAACGTTATACTATGTAAAAGGTATGAAGGGAATTGTTATCTGAATATTAACAACTTCCATTTGTAGCTCCATTCATTTTTAATGTGCTTTAAAGCATCTAATTGCCTCTTTGTAGAGAAACAGTTTTACTATTGCCATTTACTCAGTGGCAGCCATTTGCTATAATGGTGGTGCCAGTTCAGAGTCTTCCTGGCTTGCAGTATCATTTATTACATTTGTATTCCTCCATAGAACAGAACAGTATTTGGACTCACAGCAAGCCTATGAGGTAGGTGGAAGATGGAGGTCTACTTATGCCCACTTCATGGCTAAAGAGTGATTTTAATTTGTGCTTCCCACATGCAGTCCAACACAGTCTTTTGTTAAACAGTGGTCAGCAACTAGATTGGCCAAATGGATAATCTATGACCAAGCACAGAAAAGTAGAGTCAGGTTTAAGGCTGAGAAGATTTCCACATTTCTGTTCCATTATTATTTATGTGGTTCATTGTGCTCCAAGTTCTACTCCTCCTGAATTCAGGATTAACGATGAGAATTTCTAACGTTAACTTCAAAGTTGGAGAATGTGCATTGGGAGCAAAATTTATTTTTTGTTACTAATATATATATTCCATAATTTAGCATTCAAAATTATACCATATTCAAAAAACAATAACACATTGATTTACCCTTGTCTTCCTCATTAATTGCCACTATTCACTCAGATCATACGTGCAGTTTATACCCATATCCACTACACAAATAAATAACTCCAATATCAATGCCCACCCAAAACAAAGTGTTCGCAGTGTTTTAGCAATGCACAATTGCACTTTGGTAGAACACTACAGAAAAATGTCTTGATAAAGTCATACTTAAGATTACTTTTTACAGTGTGTTGTATTCTATCTAGTTATATTTTATGTTTTGTTGTTGAGAAGTTTGTCGCAGTGGGGATCCTTTAGAGAGTGTGGTGGGTGGGGTGGAGTCAGAAAGGGAAAGGGAGAGGAAGGAGAAGGAGAAAAATGGAGTTGTTTGTGAATAAACTCTTAGTTAAATTTGCACAAGATTACTTTGTGTTTTTGAGGGAAGCAGCTATAAAACATAGTGTTTTATTAAGCGCTGCAAAAAAGCAATCTTGCTCTGGTGATATGCATGATTGTATCAAGATTTTTTCCCTACAGTATTTTATCCGTGTGCATTTGTGCGTTTATGTGCAATTATGTAGATTTGTGTACTAATAAAATCTTGCAAAGAAGTAAACATGCTGTGATTGTGCATATAGTTGCATCATTATTCTTTTTGTGTATGTGTGTCATGTTTTACACATGTGCATAGGTAGTGGAGAGAGGAGCATTTTTTAAATGCTCGGGTCCTTTGCCAACAACTTTGCATTCTTCTGACTCCCTAGATCAGGGAAAAATCTAGACTTGGGTCTCGCAGAGGCCATTTGAGCATGTACGGTGGCCATTTTTGTTTTCAGCAGCCTTTTTTTTTAAATTTAAAAAAATGGCTGCCACACATGCTCAAATGGTCCCTGCGAGATCCTATGCCTTGCCAGGCCTCGCAGAGGGCTATTGTGCATCTGCAGCAATCTCCAAAATCGCCGCAGCACTGATCTTTGTAGGCTCAAACAGGCCTGACAATCAGCCTGGGATGGGCTGCGGCGGTGATCTAAGAGACCAGCGGGGGGAGGGGAAACCTTTACACACACACACACCTGCAGCCTTTAGGAAGCCCCCCGAAGGGGCTACAGGTTGTTGTTGTTTTTTAAAATCCACGAATTTGGGAGGGAGTGGGGGGCATCATAGCACTGGCGCCCCCCCAGTGGCACCTAGGGCATGTGCCCTAGTTTCGCCTATGAATGGCCCCAAGGAGGGACTTCTTCTTCTATGTTGTGTGTCTCTACTGCACTACAGCTCCAGTGTGCAGCCAGCAAGCTCTCGCCACACCAGGAAACTTATGCTTCCCCTATATGCACACCACTGTGGAGGAGAGGCTAATGTTGAACTGTGGAGAAGGGGTGTGCCCCCCGTGGGCCCCCCCCCTGAGATTAAAATGCACCACTTGCTCAATGGGATTCTGTGATCCAAAGGTTATTGATGTTTGAACTGCGTGGAAAGTTACTCTGTGGGAAAGGGTTCTGTGGTGGTTTCCCTCCCCCTTGAAAATGAAAAGAAAATGCACCATTTTTTCCATAGGATCCTGTGATCCAGTCAGAGGAAGGCTGGTGTTTGAACTGTGTGGGGAAAGGGGTGTGTGAGTTGTATTTATTCTCAAATTATCCTGTTTTAGCAACCCTTGCATATATTATACCAATAAGCATATGTATATTTTGTGTGCTCTTTTAATGCAAAGTGGGGACTTTTTTGGTGAACAGTACCGACCATTACCAATTGTTTTGGTAACAGATTTTGAGGCTTTTCTCATGATCCGTGAGAAGAGCCTCAAGGGGGGTTATGGGGAGAGCGGGCTTAGCCCACTCTCCCCACAGACGAGCAGCAGTCTGCTCTGGGCAGCTGCAGCAGCCACCCACATGACTGCCAGCTCCATCATGGAGCCAGCTGGGGAGTTCGGGGGCTGCACGGCCCCTGGAAGCTCCAGCATGCCCTGTGCAAGCACACAGGGCATGCTGGAGAGACCCCCGAGCCAGGAGGCTGCTTTTGAGCCTCTCAGCCAGGGGTCTACTCATGACTTGGAGTCTACTCTACTCAGAGTTGCACCGCGGCAACACACGAGTGAAAAAAACAGGTTTGCTGAGCACTCGCTCCGCAAACCTGGTTGAAGCGCAGGGGCACTGTAGTGGGTTACCCAGTGGTTCACACGATGGGAGAAAATTGGGCTAGCCTCTGCTAGCCCGATTTTCTCCCATTGTGTGAATAGCCTCTTTGACTAGTTTCACCACTTGGACCTGCTACCCCTAGGAAACTGTTCCTTATTTAGGAATAAGACGTAGTGTTTCTTTTCAAGTTAATATGGGGCGGGGGGGGGACCTTTCTTTGGAAAGCAGTCTTCAGCCCTTTGGGCGAGATAGCAGACTGCTGTGTGGGAGGAACTACACCTCCCATGAAGATTTGGAGCCAAAACTTCATCTTCCCTGCAGCCAGTCCTGTAAAGGTGTGGCTCATTCCTAGAAAGACTCTTAAGTCCCTGAAGGGTGTAAAATAGCGTATGGCTGTGTACTGTCATCATGTCGTCTACCAGCAAAATCAGGCAGCCTCCAGCAAAAAAAGGCAGACAACTGCATAAATATTGTGAAGAATGGGGGCAGGAGTTCTGTTGGTTGTATAAAGTGCCTTATAATGCTTTGAAAGCTCATTGCAGTGTGTGTAATAGCAACTTCTCAATTTTGCACGGTGGAGTGTGTGATGATGTGTGTGATCATATTAATCTCCTTATTCTGGAGCTCCCTGAGTGACAAGCCTAATGGAAAATTCTAATGCATTGATTCTACTTTGAAATTAAGACAAATTCATTCAGAACTCCAGAAAACAGCGAATTAAGATAAGAATTTTCCAAGCACCCCATCACTCCATGCCAAGTTTCTTCCACATTTCCCCATGCAATCTGGAATTAATTTAGATAGTGCTCAGTGGCCCCCCCCTCAGGTTGACTTGTGGCTTTAAAAAAAACTTGAACCACACCCTCCTATTTGCTTCAGTATTGATCTAAAGCTTTTAGATCAATACTTACTGTTCTTTCAATCCAGATTTTAAGAGCCAGGGTTGAAAACTCTGGGCTGTAGCCCAAAATTGTGGCAATAATTAGTTCTACAAAACAGCTTCAAAATATAATCGACTCACTAAATGTTGCAGTAGTGATAATTGTGTCAGGTCCTGATGATGTTGGACCAACTTCTTTAGTAACCATTAAAAAATGTAATCAGATGTCATCCTGGTCTTCTGGAAGAAGATGGCATACCCCTTCATTTTACAAAGATGGATACTTGCCCCCATCTCTCTCTCTCTCTCTCTCTCTCTCACACACACACACACACACACACACCATGTTGGTTATGGCTGACTGCTGAATACCAAAGCTGAGCTACACAAGAAAAACATTGCAAGGAAACAGAAGGCAAAACCAAACAAGGCAGTTCAAACACAGGAAAGCACTAACTCTAGTAAGTCTACATAATAAAATATTTGGGAACACATTGTGCTCAGTGTTCGCACACGCCAGAATGACTTAATTTTCACTAAGCTTTTAAATTCAGTTTGCAGACTGAGAAGACCATGTGATAAACACAAGAAGGATGGGAGAATGCAGGGATGTGTCGTTTTATATGTACACAAAGAAATAGTTCCGGTTGTTAGCAGGACTGATAATGCCTCTAGAATTCTCTCAGAGCTTTGCTGCTCTTGTGAGTCATTTCAGATTTATCTGTCTGATGCCCCTATTAAAGTTGGTGCATAATTGTAGCTGAGGTAGACTAGGAACCCACTATCAGGGCTATTTTGATGAATTCCTTTCCCTGAAATGAAATAAAAATTCGCTCAGAATGTAACCTTGAAACCCAAATGCAGCCCAGAATATTCTGAAGGGAGTTAACAAGCAAAGAAAGATGGCAAAAAGATGTGTAATTTCTTTTTGGAAAAGGAATGGAGAATCTAGCTTGTCATTTCTGGTACGGACAAAATATTGAGCTAGGAAGCTTTTCGAAGGTGATTAAGAGCTGGCAATGACATTCTGCAAAAGGAATGAAAAAGCATGGAAGGTAGCCAAAAAAGGGGGTGGGATCAGAGCAGAACCAGCAGGTTGTGAGCCTCCTAACTAGGCACAGTAGTGGCCTGGTATTCATAAAGTGGGATTTAAAACGTGATATTTTGAACTCAGTAACTGCCTTGACAGGGTAGAGGCAGTGACAGGGACAGGATGCATAGATTATACCTTTTGTGTGTGGAGGGATAGATTTACAGCGCTTCATTTGATTCCCCCCGCCTCTCTTTTTACTAGGCAGCAGATTCCTTTGTTGTTTCAACATGATCTGGATTAATCTCGGACATGCACATTGTTCCTGAGAAAAGAGAACACGCTGACTGGAGACTGGAGGGGTGGATTAGATTAGTGAAGGAACTGTTTATTGAGGGGTGCCACTTTTTAACCATCTTGCTCCTGTATAACAGTAGCATGACACTCAGTAATGTAGCAGGTGCAAACTTTTCCCACTTGCATCCATGCCAAGAAAAGATTCACTGGTAAGGTATATAATTACGAAGCCAGTGATGCATTATAATGTTTAACATAGGGAGGATGCATGTTGATGTTTAGCACAATAGAACAAGGTCATTCACACAATCAAAAACTGTGTTCTACTCAGGTTTGGGAGCTGTGTATGCTCCCAGTTTTTGGTTGTGTGGAAGCAAGGTTGCTTCCATACAATCACGTCTACCCACATTTCCCTTTAACCTTGCTTCCACACAACCAAAAACTGGAAGCACACACAGAGCTCCCAACCATGGGTAGAACACAGTGAGGTTATTCACACAATCGAAAACTGAGGCTATTCTCACGACCAGCAAAAACAGGGCTTGAGGTCTGAAGGCGGGGTTAGCACTCCCGTGTGAAACCTTGGCAAGCTCTCAAACAGGGCTCTGTCAAAAGAGGGTCACCCAGTTCCCAGCCCCTCCTCTAAAACCAGGTTCAGCAAGTAGAGGAGGTTGCCTACCCCCTCCCAGTGCTCGTGTAGAGCCACGGGAAGGCTCCCTTCCCTTCTCTTCACCAGGATACCATACAGCCTGGATACCAGAGTGCCCTGCAAAGCAAGCAGAATGTTTGGGGAAAGCCTGGCCAGCCACAGCTATCGGCATCACTCGTTCTAACTTTCTTAAAGTGACAGGCACATTACAAATGAGCCCAAGGGAAAATATGAACATAGGAAGCTGTCTTCCACTGAGTCAGACCATTGGTCCATCTAGCTTAGTACTGTCTACACAGACTGGCAGTGGCTTCCCGAGGCTCTCAGGCAGGATTCCCGCTCAGACCGACTTGGAGATGCCAGGCAGGGAGCTCACCTGTGGCATCGCACCCCTGCAATGCTCTTGCTTGCTCTCGTTGTCCCCGCAATGCTCTTGCTCTCTTTCGTCACCCCCGCAATGCTCTCGCTCCCTCTCGTCACCCCCGCAATGCTCTCATTCACTCTCGTCACCCCGCAACGCTCTTGTTCGCTCTCGTCGCCCTTGCAACGCTTTCGCTTGCTCTCACAGCCCCTGCAATGCTCTCGCACAATCTCACCACCCCCACTATGCACTCACCCCCACTCGCCCCCCCGCAAGTCTCTCCCCCCCCGCAAGTCTCTCCCCCCCCGCTCATGCTCTCTGTCCTCCGTCTTTCTATCTATCTCTGTCTCACAGTCCTTGCTTCCCCCTGCCACTGCCAGAGACTGTCACCTGCTCGCCTGACAGCCTCCGAGCTCCCTGCACCCTGCTGCTTCACGGTGCAGCTCAGCCAACTGTCTGCCACCTGCAGCCCCCAGAGCCAACTGTCCAGCTCCCGAAGCTGTCCCCAGCTTCCGAGATCCCTGCTGCTTCACAGTGCCCCAAACCAACTGTCAAACTGCTTTCCAGCCGCCCCGCAGGGCGCATGGCCCATCTAGAAGAATTAATAATATAGAATATCCCACTCTTCCTCCAAGAAGCCCAGAGCAGTGTACTACATTCACAAATTCCTCCTCACAACAACCCTGTGAAGTAGGTCAGGCTGAGAGTGAAGTGACTGGCCCTGAGTCATCCAGCAAGTATCATGGCTGGATGACCCATTCACCCACTCGCACATGCATGCATGTGTGACTTGCATGCTTCCACAAAAAACATAACATTAGCATTTGATTCCATCCTTTAGAGAAACTACATGCAGGGCCCTCGGAAAGTTGAAAGGATTTGATGTGGTGCGCTATTAATCTAAACCAGTGTGGTGCAGTGGTTAGAGTGTTAGACTAGGACCGGGCAGACCTGAGTTCAAATCCCCATTCAGCCATGTAACTCATTGGGTGACTCTGGGCCAGTCACATATCTCTCTGCCTTACCAACCTAACAGGGTTGTTGTGAGGACAAACATAACCATGTACACCGCTCTGGGCTTCTTGAAGGAAGAGCGGGATTGAAATGTAATAAATAAATAAGTAAATAAATAAATCATTTGTGGTTTTTTTTTTTTTTTTTTTTTTTTAGGAACAAAGGTTTTTTTTACCAGTTTGTTGTGATTTGGAATTGCTCGAGCTGTTTATATACTATTGACATGCGGTGAGCTCATTCACATAATCACATCTAAAAAAGGACATTGTAGAACTGGAAAAAGTGCAGAAGAGGGCAACCAAGTTGATCAGGGGCCTAGAGCACCTTTCTTATGAGGCAAGGCTACAACACCTGAGGCTTTTTAGTTTAGAAAAAAGACTGCGGGGAGACATTGTAGAGGTCTATAAAATCATGCATAGTGTGGAGAAAGTGGATAGAGAGACATTCTTCTCCCTCTCCCATAACACTAGAAACAGGGGTCATCCCATGAAATTGATTGGCAGGAAATCTAGGACCAACAAACAGAAGTACTTTTTCACATAATGCATAATCAGCTTGTGGAATTCTCTGCCACGAGATGTGGTGACAGCCAACAACCTGGATGGCTTTAAGAGGGGTTTGGATAACTTCATGGAGGAGAGGTCTATCAATGGCTACTAGTCGGAGGGTTATAGGCCACCTCCTGTCTCAAAGGCAGGATGCCTCTGCGTACCAGTTGCAGGGGAGTAACAGCAGGAGAGAGGGCATGCCCTCAACTCCTGCCTGTGGCTTCCAGTGGCATCTGGTGGGCCACTGTGTGAAACAGGATGCTGGACTGGATGGGCCTTGGGCCTGATTCAGCAGGGCTCCTCTTATATTCTTAAGAGGCTATTCTCATGTTAACCCTATCCGAGGCTAGGGAAGCCCAGCCTGGTTTAGGCTGCGTGTGAGAACTGCTGGGATCGGGCCTGATCCTGTCGGGGTAGTGCCTCCTAGCCCCACTTTGAAACTCTGCTTGTAGCCAGGGTTAAAGGCTTGAGCAAGCTCTTAACCTGGGCTCCAGGATCATGCGTTTGCTGGGGCTATGTTCAGCCCCAACGGACACACAGACAGGTGCCGTGAGTGCTCATCTCCTGGAGACTCCCCCGATGCATCCCGCATATCGCATGGAAGCAAGGTAGGAGGAAAACCTGGATAGCTTTTCCTCCTACCTTGCTTCCACACAATCACTTCTACCAAGGTTTTCCTCTTACCTTGCTGCCACAAAACCAAAAATTGGGAGCACACACAGCTCCCAAACCCAGACAGAACACAGTTTTTGATTGTGTGAATGACCTCCTGTGGCTTATTTCCTAATAGTATATAAGCATCAATAAGTATATGCACTGTATGATTTGCTCTTACAAGGCATCTGATAGTAAAGGTAAAGTGTGCCGTTGAGTCAGTGTCGACTCCTGGTGACCACAGAGCCCTGTGGTTGTCTTTTGGTAAAATACAGGAGGGGTTTACTATTGCCATCTCCCGCTCAGTATGAGATGATGCCTTTCAGCATCTTCCTATATCGCTGCTGCCTGATATAAGTGTTTGCCATAGTCTGGGAAACATACCAGCAGGGAGTCGAACCGGCAACCTCTGGCTTGCTAGAAAAGTCATTTCCCCACTGCACCATTAGGTACATGGCTCTTATACATTTGTTCTTACTTGGCATCTGATATTACAAGTTCAAAGAAAGGCTTTTCTCTATAATAGAGAAATAATCATATTTTTCTATTATAAAGAAAAGCCTTTCTTTGAACTTGTAATATTAAACTTCTGCCAACTCCTTTTCTCATGATCAGTTCCTTGCCTAGTACCTAGCCTGTGCTGACTTTCAGCTGTTCCCAGCCTGTGCCAAGCTGGCTGTGTACTCACACCACTAGGTGCTAATTTCAATTGTTGGGATGCCATTGTATAACCCACATCCATGCTGGTTTGCCTTCCTGTGCAAAATGTTGGATTTTGCATGTGGAGAAGCTGAATGGACCCAACTGGCTTGGCCTAGAAATACAGGTCTTACCGAACAGCTGCAAAGCAACAGTGGGGAGTACAATTTGAAAAAAATGTTCTGCAAATGTGAGGAGGAATTCTTAAACTCTCCCAGGGGCAGAGCCACCATTGGGCCAATGGGTTCAAAGAACCCGGGCCACGCCCAATCAGGGGCCACGTCTTGTTGCCCCCCCCCCTTTGGGAGCTAAACTAAGGCTGGCGCTGCGTTTGCAGTGCCAGCCAAGAGCGGCTCTTCCCTGCTAAGGCCCCCCCCCCCGCGTGGCCCCTTCGGAAGTTAAACTAAGGCTGGCCTGCTTTCACAGTGCAGCCAGGCCAGAGCCAGTTCACGCCCCCCACTCCCCCTTCTAATGCTGGGGCACGGCTAGCCCCACGTCTGATGTCAAATGCAGGGGGCAGGGTCAGCAGGGCCGCCGCCATGGCCACATACAGGCCGCCGGTGGTCCCACTCTGTGCCTGACCTCTCCCCTTTCCCCCTGCAACTGTAGCCGCTCATCATCCCCCCAGCCCCAGAGATTCTGCACATATGGGCCTGGAATCAGAGCAAAGGTGATGAATGGAGAAAGGGTTAAACTTCCCCTTGCAGTATAGAAGAGATAAGTTAACAGCTCTTGCCCACAAATATTATTTGCTTGCTTGTTTGCTTAAGTACCACTAACATCTGTTATACAAGAGTATATAAATATGGTATAAATACTATAACATTGCATGTATTAAATTGCACTGTTAATAAACATTCCCCATAGCTGAAATTATATATACATACTTATACATATATGAGCACATATATATACACACACACACACTTACTTATTACTTAACTACTGTTTATATATCACTTTTCAATGAAAATGTTTTCAAAGAGGTTTATCATTATTAATATTTAATTATAATATTATTATTCTATTATATTATTTTATAATATAATATAATTAATTATTATTAATATTTAATTACTCATTATTAATATTTAATCGTTATTAATGTTCCCTGCCTCCCAAAGGAGTCACAGTCTAAAAAGAAACACAACGGAAACAGGGCCCATTGCTCTCCCCTGCTTAATACAAAGAGAATAACCACTTTGAACGGTGCTTCTTTGTCTAGGTAGCAGGGGACTTTTGTGTGTGTGTGTACGCTCACTCACACATGCATGCATGTGTGACTTGCATGCTACCACAAAAAATGAGCAGGGGGAGGTCTGCATTAGAGCTGATGTAAAGATTCTCACTGAATAATTTTTGGCCTAGAATTCTGGATGGAGGGCAAAGTTTGTTGGCAACAAAACTGGAGGCAGCTTGGCGGGGGGGGGGCAGAGAAATTCTGAGAATGTTTGCAGGACAGCTTACTATTGGCTGGAAGCAGATGGATGTCCTTTTTTCTTTTAATTTTTTCCTGCTTCTTCTGTAGTGGCAGCAGCAGCAATGGTAATATGGAACTTTCCTCAGAACTGGCTGCCATGAACTTTATTTCACAATGTCCCATGAATGAAGCTATGTCATGATATAATATTATTCTGAGGGGGCTTCTGGGGGGAAAATAGCACTGTCAGTGAACTGAGAAATCACAATTTTTGTGTTGTTAAAAAGCAGTATATACATTTTTTATTCTATAATTATTCTCTTGTTTACATAGTCAGACAGGTGTTATTGACTGGTTTGTTTTATCCAGACATCGAGTCCTTCCCAAGGACCTGGGATGCCAGAATTTTATTGTCAATGTTATTGCTGTTGTTATAGATATCGTCGCAGAATATAGGCTGTTCCCAGTAAAGCTGCTTTTTGTAATTGGCTGATGGTGATTTCTGTGGCCCCTATGGTGTTGAGGTGCTCTTCAAGGTCTTTTGGAACTGCACCCAGGGCGCCAATTACCACTGGGATTATTTTGGTTTTATTCTGCCACAGCCTTTCAACTTCAATTTGTAGATCTTTGTATTTGGTGATTTTTTCTATTTCTTTTTCTTCTATTCTGCTATCCCCTGGTATTGCTATGTCGATTATTTTGACTTGTTATATCTGGTGTATTGCAGATGTTTGTCTGTTTGTAGTCGGAAGTCCCATAATATTTTTAGGTCTTCAATTTCTTCAACTTTTTCAATTTTATGCTCCCACCAATTTTTGGCTACAGGTAGCTTGTATTTTTTGCAGATGTTCCAGTGTATCATCCTTGCTACCTTGTCATGCCTTTGTTTGTAGTCAGTCTGTGCAATCTTTTTACAACAGCTGATTAGGTGGTCCACGGTTTCATCTGCTTCTTTACAAAGGCGGCACTTGCTGTTTTTTGTTGATTTTTTGACTTTTGCTCTTATTGCATTTGTTCTTAGTGCCTGTTCTTGTGCAGCCAGTATTAAACCCTCTGTTTCTTTCTTCAAGTTGCCATTCTTAAGCCATTGCCAGGTCTTGGTGATGTCTGATTTTCCACTTATATTGTGCAAATATTGACCATGCAGTGGCTTATTTTTCCATTTTTCTGCTCGGTTCTTGACTTGTTCTTTCTTGTAGGCCTGCTTTGTTTCATTGGTGTTGAATAGTTTCACATTATTGACCAAGTGTGCTGCATTAATAATGAACAGAGGGAAAATAACAAAAACAGATGGAATAGAACTGCCCAATCGAAGCAACATCAAGAACTGCCCAATGGAAGCAACATCAAGAACGTGGAAGAGAAAGAACATTATACTTGGGCATTCTCCAGGCTGATAACATCGCACACACTGAAGTTAAAAGAAAAATTGGAAGTGAATACATCAGGAGAGTTAGAAAAATCCTCAAGTCCAAACTCAATGGCGGGAACACCATACAAGCCATAAACACCTGGGCTATACCTGTTAACAGATACACTGCAGGAATAATAGACTGGACCCAGGCAGAGCTAGAGACGCTAGATCATAAGACCAGGGAAATCATGACCATCAATCATGCTCTGCACCCCCACAGTGATGTCGATAGGCTACACCTCCCTCGCAGCTCAGGTGGAAGAGGAATGCTGCAAGTCCATCAAACAGTAGAGGAGGAGAAAAGAGGCCTTGAAGAATATATAAAGGACAGTGAAGAAGAAGAAGATTATTATTATTTTAAACAGTCAGACAGGTGTTATTGACTGGTTTGTTTTATCCACACATCGAGTCCTTCCCAAGGACCTGGGATGCCAGAATTTTATTGTCAATGTTGTTGCTGTTGTTATAGATATCGTCACAGAATATAGGCTGTTCCCAGTAAAGCTTCTTTTTGTAACTGGCTGATGGTGATTTCTGTGGCCCCTATGGTGTTGAGGTGCTCTTCAAGGTCTTTTGGAACTGCACCCAGGGCGCCAATTACCACTGGGATTATTTTGGTCTTTTTCTGCCACAGCCTTTCAATTTCAATTTGTAGATCTTTGTATTTGGTGATTTTTTCTATTTCTTTTTCTTCTATTCTGCTATCCCCTGGTATTGCTATGTCGATTATTTTGACTTGTTTTTCTTTCTTCTCGACTTGTTGTTATTGTTATTGTTATTGTTATTATATCCCCCCAACCTACTGAAATAACCTCATTTTCCACTGTTTGCTAATGTGTTGGAGAAAATGGGAGGGTGCCTTTCAGATTAGTCTTCTGGAGCCCCTCTTGATAAAATGCCTGTGCCTATTCTTGTTCTTTGCCTATATCACCAGGTTTTCTCTTTCCACTACTGCCACTGATGGCTGAGTTTGAGATAGCCTCCCAGAGCTACTGCTGATGTGGGCAAGGTGTCAAACTGACTTCCAACAAAGCTTGACAGTGAGATCCTTGACTTTTGTTGTTGTTGTTCAGCAATGAGGAAGCACAGAGGGCAAATATTGCCTTTTCATCTGTGCGTTCAAGTGTAATATTTATTCTTTCCATATATGGTAGTAATATCAGGAAAGAAATGTTCACTGTCTATTTTCAGTGTTATATTAGGGAGGAACGGTAACAGGTTTTGGAGAGTCTAGAAACTGAAGGTTTCCATTCCTTAAGCAAAAAGTACAGAAACAATGGCTGCATTCAGCTAACCACAGTTAAACTTGTGGATAACGACAATTAAACTTGGCTGAAGTTATACCTCAATTATGCCTGAATGCACAGAAACACAGTTACATTCTGAAAGCAATCTCCAGTTTGCCTCGCCAAACTCCAATTTGAACCTTCAGTTATCTCTGAAGTTCACCACCAACAAGTGTGGTTTTGCTGCTGAAGTGTTATGTCCGACTCCTGGTACAGCTATAACCATGATTTTGTGCCAATTTTCAAACCGAAATCACAGACAGTAGCGTAGACCCGAGGACATGGCTGTTCCATGCTTTTGGCACTTCTTGCTGGCAGACCCTTGGAAAACCAGTCCCGCCCTCTCAGGTATGCAGCTATGGAGTTGCCATGGAGTTGGCAACAAGGATGCCACCACATCCCATGGCAGGCTTTCCATCCTCTCAAGAGGGACATTCCCTCTTACCACTCTCTCCCTTGCTGTCCTCAACCCCAGCAAGTGGTAGGGCAAGGACACAAGATGACAGGACGGGCACTAGGTGCTTTGCTCCCCAAGAAGGGAGCAGCAATGATTATGTTCACAAGCACAAACTCTTCAGTTGGGAACACAAGCAGGGCACCCCATCACAGTGCCAGGAGGAGAGCAAATGCCTAGTGGGTAAAGCGGACCCAGGGCCAAGTATAAAAGGCAGAGCCAAGCAGAGAAGCTGGAGCAGCCAAGTTCTTCTTCTTTTTCAGAGATAGGTTGGGGAAGGGGGACCCAGCCTCTTCCCTAGGTGGGGGATATCTCCCTTGTCTTGCTCATGAGAAGAACCATCTGTTAGGACTAAGTGCAAATGCATGGGATGGCATCCCCATTGTATGGAAAATGGACATCACCATGATGTCCGAGCCTGTTATCCCACAAACTGCTCTCTCACAAGAGTGGCAGACTAATGAGAGCGAAGGAGGATGCTCAATACAGGAAAGCGGCTGAGACGGGCACTTGGGTGAGTGCTCTCCTGGTCTCAGTGACTGCTGCCAAGCTGCTGTCAAACCCTGCACCCTGCCAGTCCACATGTGGGGATGTTCACCCCTGCCCACAGCCCCAAAAGGCAAGGCCAATGTCCCAGTCCAGCTGGAAACTGGGACTCTCCTCTCCCGGGAATCCCCACTCCGGGAGATCTGCATATGGCTCCACGCTGGACACAGACCAGGAAATTTGAATGGGTTTAACAGTCTGTGCCTGACCCCTGTGTCTACATCATCCACGAAAGCAGGTATGCCTTGGCAAAGGACCTCCTCATGGCAGGGATAGCCAGCAGGAGCAGGGCATCCCCTCTCCGTCTGGGGAGCAAATATTTGGGGGGGGGGGGTGACACTCCTGTCCAGGTTTGAGGGGCTGCCACAGGCAGGGATTCTGGAGTGTTCAAGTTCTAGCTTTCTCACAGAAAGGCCAGGGAAGGAGAGCCCAGACCCTTCCTATTGGGGGCTTGTGTGCAGTCCCTAGGTTTACTCATGAGCAGGGCTGGGCAGCTGGATCAGAAACATTCCACCATTTGAAAGGAGTCTTCCTTTGTGATGAGGATGGTTACAGACCCAGGGTGACCCGTCTGCTCAAGAGAGTGCCAGGCCATGGGGACACCCCCACACAACCCAAGAGAACCAGCAGAGAGGAGGGGAGAGAATTGCCAAGCAAATTCAGACATGATGCCAGACAGCAAAACATCCCCTTCTCCCATGGACAGCCCTCTTACGAAAGTGTAGGGCCACAGGGGCTCTAAATAGAGAGGGGATGCTAACCCGCTCAACAGCAAGCTGCCAGACAGTGGATTTCGAATGGGGCTGTATGGACTGCTTTGCTGGGGTCACCCTTCACAACACCTTCCCTGGTTATGGTGGGACAGACAGCGTCCTTTGCACTCCCCCATCTGCATATCCCATAATAGCAAATGTAGATTAAATGGTTCCAGATAGCTAGATAAAGTATAACATTTCTTTTAATTCTTTTTGTTGTTGTTTAAAGTTAAATGTTGAAGGGAAATGTTTTCATCCCTAGATCTGGTCCCCAAATTCTCCTATTCTAAGCGCATTCTATTGGTTGTAATTGAAGGACTACCAGGCGCTTTCCAGATTAGACCCTCTAACGGGGTCCCGTCGGATCTATGAAGTGTGCTTCCACACTTTCTGCATTGTGACACCGCAGTCCCTACATGGACAGCAGGGTGCCATTCACATTGCCAGTGCCTTGTCTTGAATTTGATCACTATGATAGAGAGCTAAGACCTCGTTCATCTGGCGTAAGGAAGTTGCTGTTTTTTCGGGTTGTTCGTTGCTGCAATACTGCTTCCCCTGCTGTTCACATTTTCAATGTGTCTTGTCTGAACAGAGGCATTTTGCTGCTGTTGAGCAGCTTGTCTTGTCGCCCAGGAGAGCTGACTAAGTATACTATACACATTACCCAGAGGATACTAAGTAAATTCATAGTTGTTCCTCCTGCCTATTCATTCTGCCTGAGGAGATATGAGAAGTCAAACTTTTGCAAGCTCTCATTATCAGATGCTAACAGAAGGATCCACTTTTTATGTGTTTTCAGTCCCTGACTTTGGCTGCAGATTGCCTGAATCAGACCTATATACCAAACAGTGGTCTTCGTAAGATCAAGCAAACTGGGATGAGTCAAGGGGAAAACTATGGGGTGTTGATTTAAAAAAAGAGAGGCAATGAAGAAAACACTAATGGTGTTTTCATACATGAGACATATTAAAGCAGCTCTTGCTTCAGTGACTTTGAAACAAGACTGAAAAAATCTACACCGACCAGAATGTTAATCCATATTACAAATGTCTCTCCTCCAAAAACCTCTCCTTTCATATCTTCTTCTGCATTAACACTCAGAGAGACCTAAAGCAAACTCACATATGAAAGCAGTTGTGTTCATTTGTCTCGATTCGCATCAGTTCCGTATCACTGAAATATGGATCAGTCCACAAGAATCACCTGATACTGTTTTCGTGGGATTGTGCCACTTCAGAATGCTGGAGGGGAATTAGGTTTTATTGTTCCCATACCTATCAATAGAATGCAAACACGTCAGAAAGAATGGTTCATACCTACCCTTCCACCTGTATGTTTTCTGTATGCAGTGAGGGTGGTATTGAAAGGATCATCCACTTATCCTCCATTTACATTTCAAAGTGTAGGTGGAGGGCAGAGGCGCTATTACTCCTGGACTTCGGGGCTGAGGTGCAGGGCCTCCACCGCCCCTGGGGCCCCCAAAATCCTTTTTAGTCTCTCCTGGGTGATGTGGTCACCCAACCGAGCATGATGGTGTTTAATTTGCAGGGGAGGGGGTGCTTCCAAAGGCCTTTAGATCCAGGCTCCAAAATTACCTAGGTGCACCTCTGGTGGAGGGTGATACCCTATGATTCTCTATGATTCTGTACATCGGCTTTATATAACAGACTGTGAAACAATTAGGCTTGCTTCACACACATACAGGTATAATCAGCACTTGCTGACTACAACATCAATTAATAACTTGCATAACATCACTGCACGTCCATCAGAAGTACGATATCACAGGCAGAATGATCTGATCACCTCAAACACAATGCTTTTCAGTAAAATCAGTTCATATGTTTTGCTTCCAGTCATGGAATTTTCTCTCATCTATTAATAAGTGAACCAACCCATGTGAACATGAGAGAAATGTTATATAAATTGTCTTCTGGATACATTCAGCCCATCACTCACCCAGCTGAAAATAAATGTCTTTCTACAAGAATAGCACAAAATACTAAAGAATAGAAATATATATATTTTCCCCTTGATTAAAGAACAGAAAAGGCAACTTCTTTACTATATCAGGAAATAAAATGTCACAGGCTCTTATAGTAATAGCCCACCTGAGAAGTTTGGATATTCATGTGGAAAATTAGCTTAGGTAGGACTGAGTTGTCAGCATCTGAAAATCCCACATGTTCAGTGAGATTTCTACTACTGGATTTATCCCAAAGCTCATTCTTTTTTATTTTTAAGCATATATTATTGATTGATTGAATGATTGAATGATTGATATACCACTTGGCTCTAAAGGCTCTAGGTGGTTCACAAAGAAAGATATATCCCACATCTCTCCAAGAGGATTTAAAGCAGCCCACAATAAAAATCAAAGGGAAGAGACCCAAAATAGAAAAAAAAATAAAGTGATTTTAAAACACCTACCACATCCATTTATTCACACACACACACACACACACACACACACACACACACACACACACACACAATGGAAATAACCCTGTCAACAGTTATGGGTTTTACTAAAACATCTGAAGAAAGACACCTTGTGTGCAAATATATACAAAGCATAAATATATTTGGAATGAAAAGAGTGTGTAATTTTAAAGAATTGAGAGTCTAGGCAGGCCTGCTGAACCTAGCCCCCCCCCAGCTGTTTTTGGACTACAACCTCCATAATCCTCAGCCACAGTGGCCAATAGCCAGGAATTATGGACGTTGTAGGCCAACATCTGCAGGAGGGCTGAAATTGAGCAGCTCTGGTCCAGGGTCAAATCCAGAAAGCATCTTCTGATATGAAACATTCTTGTCTCTTTTAGGATAGGGTGGGGGTTCCTAAGAGGGTTCTTGAAGGGCTCCCAGCGGGCTCTCAGAGCCCTCCTGTCCCAATGCTGCAGTCACACTGGTTATCCTTTGCTGAGGATTACCAGCTTGAAGCCGATGTGTCCTCAGTGATGTGTCCACTGCAGAAGGGGAGGGAAGAGGATGAAAACCCTCCTTCTCTGCTGCAGAGAAGCTTGGCTGGCTATGTGCTGAAGGTCAACATACCCCTCCTCTCAGGCTCACCGATAGACTTCAGAAAATTAGCACTGAGTACTCCCATCAGCATTAAAAGGACAAGTAAGTTTGTCCTATTAATATTGATGGGAGTACTCATGAGTAACTTAGCCTGGATGTAAGCCAGTGACCTGCGCTGAATGGATATTTCCCACACTCAGTTGTTGGAAATGTACTCAGAGGCAGTGGTTCATTCATTGCAAATCCTAAAAAGCAAAAAGCTGCTGAACACATGAGAATGAGGCCCCAAATGATTTCCTCAGCCATTAGTAGGTAGTGAGTCACTGCACAATCATTTCCATTTCATGTGAGCCGTTTATATCCATATTCCCAACTCTTAAGATTTCATCATCAGAGATTTTAGAGTATTAGATGCTGCTCATAAAGGTTATCAAAATACTGTATGTGCGAATAGGCACTTGCTTTTTCAAAGAAGTACATTTCAACACCTCCTTGAAAAGCTGTGAACTATGTTCCAATTGTCAACTGAAGGCTTAGTACATCAGAAAGCAATACTATTTCTGAGTATTTCCATGTCTGAGATACATTGCCTTGGTTTTGTAGTGCTGCTTGTATATTTTAAAGTTTAGCACAGAGAAGAAAGTGAAGTTTGTACTTTATCCACCCACACATGAAGACAAACATGTTCAAGAATGGCAACTGTGCCATTAAGAATGGAAGATTCATTTAAATATTGGATAAGACAATAGTGGGAGCAATCAAAGAACATTATTATTATTATTTATTTACACAGTCAGACAGGTGTTATTGACTGGTTTGTTTTATCCAGACATCGAGTCCTTCCCAAGGACCTGGGATGGCTGAATTTTATTATCAATGTTCTTGCTGTTATGATAGATATCGTTACAGAATATAGGCTGTTCCCAGTAAAGTTGCTTTTTGTAATTGGCTTATGGTGATTTCTGTGGCTCCAATGGTGTTGAGGTGCTCTTCAAGTTGTTTTGGAATTGCAGCTAGGGCGCCAATTACGACTGGGATTATTTTGGTCTTTTTCTGCAACAGCCTTTCAATTTCAATTTGTAGATCTTTGCATTTGGTGATTTTCTCTAATTCTTTTTCTTCTATTCTGCTATCCCCTGGTATTGCTATGTCGATTATTTTAACTTGTTTTTCTTTCTTCTCAACTACAGTTATATCTGGTGTATTGTGTGGCAGATGTTTGTCTGTTTGTAGTCGGAAGTCCCAAAATATTTTTACATCTTTATTTTCGACAACTTTTTCAATTTTATGGTCCTACCAATTTTTAGCTACAGGTAGCTTGTATTTTTTGCAGATGTTCCAGTGTATCATCTCTGCTAACTTGTCATGCCTTTGTTTGGAGTCTGTCTGTGCGATCTTTTGACAACAGCTGATTAGGTGGTCCACTGTTTCATCTGCTTCCTTACAAAGGAGGCACTTGCTGTTTGTTGTTGACTTTTTGACTTTTGCTCTTATTGCATTTATTCTTAGTGCCTGTTCTTGTGCAGCCAGTATTAAACCCTCTGTTTCTTTCTTCAAGTTCCCATTCGTAAGCCATTTCCAAGTTGTTGTTGTTGTTGTTGTTATATTTTATTATATGCTTTATGTATAAGCAATTAACCACCCCTCAAGCTCCTATGATGGAAGACCGGTATTGCACTGGTTCCAGGGGAGGAGGCAAGCAGGGGTGTAGCAAGGTTGGAGTGGGCCCAGAGACAAGATTTTAAAATGGGCCCCCCTCACTGAAGCTCAGCTCATGAAGTAAAGAAATCTTAAATGAGGCTGAATAGTGGTCATTTTGTAAATTGTGGACGATGCAAGTCATTGAATGGTACTAGAGAAAGACATGCTGTTCTGGTAGCTCCAGGTCTTCACAGTCACATCAGTTTCGGAGGATGAATACAACTGAAGGAGGCCTGGGCGGGTGTGCGTCTGGGGGAGTCAGTCATGTGACTTACCTCTGGGGGGGGCCCCCAAGACAGTGGGCCTCTAGGCAACTGTCTCCCCTTGCCCTATTATAGTTACGCCCCTGGAGGCAAGGGAACTAGAGAAAACATTGCCATGTTGACTGGTTCCTAGCAACTGTCATTCTGCAGCTGTCTTCCCCTACTTGTCTAGATCAATTTTTAAAATAGCAGCCATAGTTGCAGTGAAGGGGGTTAAGAGATCAGCCTTTCGCAGTAGCAGAGTGAGGAGGCAATGGAGTGAAATAGGAAAATGTGCATGCATAGTAGAGGCCTCCATCAGAGGGTGTGCTAGAAGCATGGGAGTGGTAGGAATCCTGAAGTTCCTGAACTATGATTTATTCTTAATGATGCAGTTGTGTGCCACTGGAAGCATGCGTGTACAGGATTCAGTTTCTGGTAGTTCGCAATAGTATGCCAAAGGTAATATCCAACACATGACCCACTTCACATGAGGCAAGGTTTATCAATAGGTATCACATACTGACCTCTCTCAAGACCTTATGTTCTTATAGGTGCGGAGACAGCCAATAACCTGGATGGGTTTAAGAGGGGTTTGGATAACTTCATGGAGGAGAGGTTTATCAACGGCTACTAGTCGGAGGGCTAGAGGTCACCTCCAAGCTCAGAGGCAGGTTGCCTCTGAGTACCAGTTGTAGGGGAGTAACAGCAGGAGAGAGGGCATGCCCTCAACTCCTGCCTGTAGGCTTTCAGCAGCATCTGGTGGGCCACTGTATGAAACAGCATGCTTGACTAGATGAGCCCGAACCATCAGGGCTGTTCTTATGTTCTTAACACATCCTGAGTTCTCAGACTGCAGTTCCCTTGTCTATCAAGATACTTGGCATCTTTGAAAAATTAGGGATCTCTTTGCCAGATATAATAAAAATGCATTATGACAATATTCCTGGCTTCTATAAAGATTTTCAATATGGATGTTTCACTTGAGCCAAGAGGAAGATGTTATTTATGAATTAAAGAAAGGAAATAGGATCCAGATAATGGTAATAGAACTCCTGTTTTGCTTTCTGCTTAAGTCAATTACATAGAGTGGAGGTAGGGATAGGCTCAGAACTACCAATTAAAAATGATTGATCAAGAACATCATTCAACGTTAGCAAGAAAATGACCTGTTTGTCTCTTTCTATCTGTAAGTATTCTTTAATATCCTCCTACATGCATCTGTTTATTTGAAACTCCACCCACATACTGATGTCCATGGAATTGGCAAGTCTCTTTGAAGTCAAAGAAAAAATGATGTCATACACACAAGAAACTACTAGGCATATAAATATGAATGGGGTCCTTCATGGAAAATGCAAGCAGAGATCAGTATATTTAATTAAATCAATTTTTTTTTAGACATGCATTTTGGGAAATCATAGATTCTACAGTCATTTAAAAGATTATAGGTAAGTAGATGAGTCTGGATGCAGTGTACACAATTACATGGGAATTAGTTCAGTTGAATTATGTGGGGCTTTCTTCTGCATAAACATGCATGGAAGCATGTCAAGGACCCCTTCCATAAGCACAATTCGCCTTCCATGAACGGAAGGAGCTCTGTTCATAAAGACATAAGTTAGAATACAACCTGAATGGCTCTAGTTTTGGGGGATGGCAAGAGAATGATTCCTTAAAAAAAAAAAAAAGCTCTCATCATCCCCCGCCACAGTGGACAATGGTCAGGGATGATGGAAGTTGTAGTCCAAGATCTGCAGGAGGGCCAAAGTTGTGCAGCCCTGATCTATGATATCTTAGAGAACTATGCTGTTCACTCCTTATGTAAACCTGTCCACTCATTATGAAAACCTTGGACACTGTATGCTAGAACAACACCAATGGGAGTAAGTAACGTGTAAGTCCCACCCCCATACTGGGTGCCCAGCATTCTTAATCAGGGTAGGATCCTTTACTGAGTATAGTGTTTTTCTCTGCAGGCAAATGCTCTAGTGTGGCGAATAGGGTTGTGGTTTAAGAACACAGCACCCATGAGAGCATGCTGGTAACCACTCCCCCAAGTACAGCATCCAGTTTTTATAATATGTGAAAAGGACTTGTATGATGCTCTGATGTGTAAACATTTGCTCCCTTTAAAATAAACATTTATTCTGAAGTTTCCAGCTGTGGCAAAGGCACACCACGGCACAGTTCTCTTACATATAAGATCTTATGGAGAGATCTGGTTAGGGTTGCCTCCGGCTCATTCGGTGGCGACTTAGGACTGGGCTTTCTCTGTGGCTGCCCCAAGGCTTTGGAAAATGTTCCCTGTTGAAATAAGAGCATCTCCTTCTCTGTTTGTTTTCAGGAAGACCCTCAAGACATACCTGTTTTCGCAGCCTTTTAACTGGATTTAATTTTAATAACCTGTTCTGTGAGATTTGTGGAATTTTAATCTGTTTTTACTCTTTTATGTTGTGCTTTAAATTTTGTACACTGCCTAGAGATGTACGTATCAGGAGGTATAAAAATATGATAAATAAATAAATAAAATATAATAGATTGTGGCCCATTATCACAAATGTTCAGCCTCCACAGTTTTCATAACAAGTGAACGGAGCTGCAGTCACATCCAGATCCAGCAAGGGAAACAGTTTTCCACATACAGATCAATCTTCTAGAGTTCCCTTGCAGATGCAGAAAGGTGTTGCGGGGTTAAAAGAAACATATGAGCACTGATTAATAAATGATCAGTGGTGCTGTTCAACATGTTGTTGCTGGGAAAGGGTTCTGAATCCAGCCACCCCTTTCTCCTAAGATGTGATAAGCACTGTCAGTGCTGTCAGCAACAATAACCTGTTCATCAAAGGAGATTCTTGTATGTGGCAAGGAGCCTGCAGACTGCTGCTGCACATGAGTATTTCTGGATCAGGGCTTTAGTTCTTAGTTCTATTCCTCTGTGCTTCATGTCAGGTTTGGGGTTGTTTCATTGGAGTGTGTGTGTGTGTGTGATGCAGTTTTATGAAAACTGAGATTGCATTGACACCATGATGATTGAGTTACTAGCATCTATCTCTCTGTGCTCGCCTTCCCCTGCAACTTCTAAATAATAAAAAATAGCAGGCATTGCTTCCTTCTCATATTGGCTCTTTCTTCACCCTCAGCATATAGAACTGGTGAGCTGGTTGGTGATATTGGTGCCCCTAAAGAATGAAATCATGGGTGTCGGTGGGAGGCAAGGGGCAGTTGCGCCTCCCCCATCTAGCCAGTTCCATTGAATTCAATGGGGCTTACTCCAAGGTAAGTGTGGGGACATCCATGAATGAGATTGCAACACACCACATCCTATAAACAATGTAAAACACAGGTCAAGCCTGGTGATCTGAACTGAATTCTTGCCGTGTCAGAGCATAGAGAGAACTAACCCACCACATCACTACCACATCAGAATGACTGTGTAAATTGGCTCTGCTCCTTCCCCATGATGCCGAAGACTGGGCTACATATGAACATAGCCATCTGAAGGCTGCTTGAAATAGTCTCCATGCAGCAGCTATGCGCAGTGGTCATAGTATATCGGCACAGCTAGTCATGCTGATTTCCAGAATTGCATGGAGCGTTTCCAGACCATCACAAACTGTATACAACTCTCTCTTTTTGCCCTTGGGTCATGCAGACAGGGCGATCTGTGCTGCGCCTGCTATGGGCCCCTTCTGGGCCATTCATTCAGGCAGGGGGACAGTATGGGATATGTTCAGTGCCTAAGGGTCTGCATAGTCCAGATGTTCTAAATAAGTCTGTCCAGATGTTCTTAAATTCTGTGGTGTGTGTGTGTGTCCAAAGTCCTCTTCCGCCCACCAGCAAGGCTGTTCTCTAAATGTTCTGTGGACATGAGGACAGAGAGATGTAGCACCATGTCACATGTTTTGATATATGAAATCAGGGGTCTCTGACTGGAACAGATATAGCATTGTGAGCCATGATGGGCTGTCATGTTAGTCAGTCAGAATCCTCTCTGCTCTTGCAGTTGTAGCATCACACAGAGAGCAGCCATGGGCCGTCTACTGATTTCAAGGGGAGTGTGTGAACTTACCATCAGAGGTGGTCCTTCCATGAGGCAGAGTGAGGTGGCTAGCTCAGGCACAGCCACAGAGAGTGGAAGAGTGGGCAGTGAGTGCCAGTCCACCACCACCAAGGCTGCTACTCCATAGGCCTCCTTACCACCTGCTGCCACCTTTCCACATCCCACTGGGTCATACTGTTCCCCTGTCACCATGGCATGGCTTAGGAACACACAGCTTGAGCTTGCATGCCTCAACTGACTCAGCAGCATGGCCTGAGAGTGCTACTGAGCAACCCCTGCAAAAGGGGAAGGTATCATATTGTCTGCCTTGGACCATCTCTATTGCCTGGCCTCTTTTGCAGGCATAACACTATGCAGTGCAGGAAATGGGAACAAACCCCGATTTTCAGTTGTCCCTCACCACATCCCACTCTGCCCATTGCTTGCCCCATGCATTGGTGGTGCTCCACCAGCAGAAGGACAGCTAGCATGGTGTAGTGGTTAGAGTATTGGATTAGGGCTGCGGAGAAACAAGTTCAACTTCCCATTGAACTATGAAACACACTCAGTGAGGTCAGTCACACAATCAAAAACTTTGTTCTATCCAGGTTTGGGAGCTGTGTGTGCTCCCAATTTTTGGTTGTGTGGAAGCAAGGTAGCAGGAAAACCTGGGTAGCTTCTCTTCCTACCTTCCTTCCATACATTCACTTCTACCTAGGTTTTCCTCTTACCTTGCTTCCACACATCACAAAATTGGGAGCACACACAGCTCTCAAAACTGGATAGGACATAGTTTTTGATTGTCTGAATGACTGTCTCTGTGTGAGCCTTTTATCTCTCAACCTAACCTACCTCACAGGGTTGTTGTGAGGATACACAGAGAGTATACCATTTTGGCCTCCTTGTAGAAAGAGTGGAATATAAATGTAAATCAAAAATATACTAGCAAAACATTTTTTTTCCAATGTAGTGTTCAACTTCTCCAGCATAAGGGCATTTAGTTATCCTTTTTCACCCAGTAGGTGTGACTTAAAGAAAAGACTGCTCTGTCAGTTCCATTTCATGGGAAATATATCTGCTATTCATATAATATTGCAGCCATTTGAGATTTACAAGTAGGCAAATGTTCCATCTCTGCCTTTCCAATACAGTGGAAAGGTAAAGAAATGAAAAGCTCCAACTTGCCTTTGCCAAATGAATCCACATGTACAGATAGCAGCAGGTCACACATATTTCCTGAAGCAGTCAGGAAAGTGTTATTGGGAACCTGGAATGTATCGTGCTGTGAGCATGATGGTATCTGTAACTGGACCACCCAACATCCTGTTCTCAGAGCTGACCCTTTTCCAACTCTCATTTAACTCAAAGAGATTTATTTAGCTCTTTTCATTATATAATGAAAGAAGCTGTTGGGCCTGGCACTGTATCAAAGTGGAAGTCAGAATGAAAGTGAAAATCTGCTATCTGAATAGCAGGATTTGCATGTTTCTCAGGAAAGTCAGTTGTTCAAAAGTATCCTTTTGCAGGATTACAAGTGCAGATCACCCCTTCAAAATGCTCTTCAAGCTCATAACTGCGTCAAAAGTTGTTTTAATAAGACCAGCAGGCCAGTCAGCTTCACCTTCTGGTGAATGTTAAGAAGACTCTCACTGTGTTTTATATATGCTGATGAATTCCTTGCTCTCTGCCAAGAGCTTGCAGGTGCTCAAAGAGAGTACTGGTGAAGTGACCTTGAAAGGCATAGGGGAGGAGCAATGGGGAGAAATGGTGACATGCAGAAACAGACCTAGACTGTCTGGAAAGGAGCCAGTTCTGAATCTCAGTGCTTCCAAAGCCTGCTGAAGCCTTAGTATCCAGATGGGTCTAGCAACCCAAAAAGAGATTCAGGGTTTAAAAACAAAAAAAGAAAGAAAGAAAAGACAGATGGCCAAGATATGCTTTGAAGAGTAACCTTGTTTTCTGAGCATTTTAAGCTGGTCTGCCAAATTACACACACACACACACACACACACACACACACACACACACACCAAGCACAGGCACACACACACACACACACACACACCAGACACAAAGGCATCCCTTTGAAATTCTGCCTCTAAATCTCTGTTCAAGGTTCCTTAGTTTGGTCAGGGGCGTAGCAAGATTGGAGTGGGCCCAGAGATAAGATTATAAAATGCCCCCCCTCATAGAAGCTCAGCTCATGAAGTAAAGAAATCTTCTTAAATGAGGCGGAATAATGGTAACAAAAAGCATTTTGTGTGTGTGTGTGTGTGTGTGTGTGTTTGTGTATATGCCATATATACCTATATGCCACAATAGAACATCATCCTAAATTATTTTTTAAAGGTTTTGTAAATTGTGGATGATGCAAGTCATTTAATGGTACTAGAGAACGACATGCTGTTCTGGTAGCTCCAGGTCTTAACACTAACATCCATTTTGGAGGATGAATAACACTGAAGGAAGCCTGGGCGGGTGTGCAGCTGGGGGAGTCAGTCATGTGACTTGCCTCTGCCCCCCCTGCAAGGCAGTGGGCCCCCAGACAACTGTCTCCCCTTGCCCTATCATAGTTATACCTCTGAGTTTGGTCCGTTTACCGATGCCCAATTCAGCTCGCCTCTCACAAGAATCCATTTGTGCATCCATAATTGTTCCCATTATCTCCTAAGTCTGGCAGGCTAACAGGACTCTGGTTAAAAGCAAACATAGCATCGGCAGGTGTGCTGCTTCGAACTGCAGCCACTCAAAAATTCTATCAATAGGAGGGCAAAGTTAGATCATCATGTGCTTTCAGAAACAGAACAAAAAGTCACAGAAAACAAAACAAGAGTCTCTTTAAAAATGGAAGCTGGGAGAAAAGGATAATTGTACAGTGGGAATATATCATGTCAAATTTCTCATTCAAAGCAAACTTATAGGTGTCTACTATTGATGACTCAGTCTTTGTTTTTTAATGATCGGTTTTATAAGTGTCCCTAAGGGTCATATGAGCATATCCTTTCTTCTGAGAGGATGCAGACATCTCTGCATATATGTGAATGGGAAAGAATACAAAATGCTGGGTGTGAGAGTGTGCGGACACACATTTTTTTTAGTAGCACACTGGCACATGCAAAATAAGTAGGGGTGTGTTCGAACAGTTCGTGTAGTCTCCCTGCGGCGGGGCAGGGGGTGCCTTTAAAGGACAGGTAAGGTGCTCCTTACCTGGCCACCCCCTCCCCGCTGCTTTTCCCCCACTGGTCCTCAGGTTTGAGACACACAGGGCTGCAGCATTCCTTCCTGGAGCCCCAACTGGTTTCGGCACACACATGGCCAGCGCGGGTGTGCACAGCCATGTGCATGGCAACACCGATTGGGGATGTGGGAAGGAATGCTGCAGCCCCGCACATCTCTTTCAAACTCAAGTGCTGGCAGGGGGAAAGCAGCAGGGAGGGGGCAAACAGGTAAGGAGAGCCTTATCTCTTCTTTAAAGGCACACCCTCCCTGCTGCCCATCGAACTGGCTCGAACGCCAACATTCAATAAGCCGTATGGCCCCCTAGACTTAAATATTTTTCCCACCCCAATGAAAACATAGAGCTTTTTCCAACAACCTGTGTGACTGTAGTTAGAGGATTGGCTATGATCACCAAGCCAGGTGCAGTGCCACAGAACATGATGTGAAAACCTGCACTTCACTAACAATTGTAGTCCTGCTGCCACGGTTAACGAGGATTAAAATATGACCACCAGCTACGATCGGATCTTATTTGCCAATCTTAGTTTAAACCTAGTTTAATTGCAGTGACCGGGACCATGATTGTTTGTAAAGCAAGCATTCTCATGTCATACTTCGCAGGAGCATGCCTGGCTCAGTTATCATAGTTAACTCTTTAACTATTATTCCTCAGGTCATGAGAAAGTGCCCATAATCTGTCTCTTATCTCCTTGAATGCAGATACCCTTATTAACTTTTGGTGAAGATCTCCAGCAGTAGTCCGATAACTAATTTTATTTTTAAATGCATAGATTGATCCATTTAATCACTCAAAGATTTGAATGAAAAAGGCAGACTTTACTCCCTCTTTGATAAAAGTCAAACAAGGCAAATAAGGATATATATAATTAATTATCTTAAACATATCCGTCGCTAATCCCATGTGTGGCAGCTCTCGTGAGAGTTCGGAAAGATGCTGGATAGTGATGGGGATGGGTGGCGGGGTGGGGGGGAGAAAATGGCGGCAGCCAGCCAGCAGGCCAGGAGTTAAATAATAATAATAATAATAATAATAATAATAATAATAATAATAATAATAATAACAACATGGTAATGGCTTAAGAATGGCAACTTGAAGAAAGAAACAGAGGGTTTAATACTGGCTGCACAAGAACAGGCACTAAGAACAAATGCAATAAGAGCAAAAGTAGAAAAGTCAACAACAAACAGCAAGTGCCTCCTTTGTAAAGAAGCAGATGAAACAGTGGACCACCTAATCAGCTGTTGTAAGAAGATCGCACAGACTGACTACAAACAAAAGCATGACAAGGTAGCAGGGATGATACACTGTAACATCTGCAAAAAATACAAGCTACCTGTAGCCAAAAATTGGTAGGACCATAAAATTGAAAAAGTTGAAGAAAATGAAGATGTAAAAATATTATGGGACTTCTTACTACAAACAGACAAACATCTGCCACACAATACACCAGATATCACTGTAGTCGAGAAGCAAGAAAAACAAGTTAAAATAATCGAGATAGCAATACCAGGGGATAGCAGAATAGAAGAAAAAGAAATAGAAAAAATCACAAAATACAAAGACCTACAAATTGAAATTGAAAGGCTGTTGCAGAAAAAGACCAAAATAATCCCAGTCGTAATTGGCGCCCTGGCTGCAATTCCAAAACAACTTGAAGGGCACCTCAACACCATAGGGGCCACAGAAATCACCATAAGCCAATTACAAAAAGCAACTTTACTGGGAACAGTCTATTTTCTGCGACGACATCTAGAACAACAGCAAGAACATTGACAATAATATTCAGCCATCCCAGGTCCTTGGGAAGGACTCAATGTCTGGATAAAACAAACCAGTCAATAACACCTGTCTGACTCTGTAAATAAATAAATAAATAATAAAAAAGTGGTATTTCTGGCTTTGGGTTTTTTTAAAAAATGTTTGTTTGCTTGTTTTTACAATTCTTGGCAAGGGCGATTTCGTGTGGGTGGGTGTTTTTTGCGAGGTGGATAACAGAGGGCTACAGAACCTCCCAATTGATCAGGGGCATAACTATCATAGGGCAAGGGGAGACAGTTGTCTGGGGGCCCACTGCCTTGGGGGGGCCCCAGAAGCAAGTCACATGACTGACCCCCCAGCCGCGCACCCACCCAGGCTTTCAGAATGTCTCCCATATCTTTTGTATCTTCATAAAAGGTCCTAGTGGTTCCTCTTTCTTTGCATTGCATGAAACAGTCATCATAACAGCACTGAAACTCTTAGCTCTCTCCTCACAATTGTTTTGTAGCAAAAGTAGAATTCTATATCCAGTCAGTCTCCATGGTAACTTTATTTCTTATTAAATGGGAAAGGAAATGACATAATTAACTTACGTGACCTCTTGCTTGCCAAAGAGTTCAGCTGTACCTTTGGTGGCAATGTTGCATGCTTGAAGATGCTATTCTTTTTTGATTAATTTTTTTCATTACTGTTCAGCCTAAAAACACTAGCAGCCCTGTGCAAGGAGGGAAAAGGTATATCAAGAGAGAATGCTACATAGGGTATATTCTGCCCTTTTGAGGATCCTTTTAGAGCTTCTCTCAACATTCACATATATAAAAAAATTATTTTACCTTGGCTCTGTGGGAAAGCCCATTATATTCATCATGTTTGGTTTATAGAGATCGAAGTGGTAGGCTTCCAGCAATGATATGTGATGTGAAACAGTTGTGCTGCTTGAATGTCCTCATAGGAAATAAGAAGCGTTTTTGCACTCAACAGAAAAACTAAGACAAAAATCACCTAGCTTATCTTTTAAAAATATGACACAAGCCCCACTTGGATTGGATTGTGCCTATAAACAGCTATAAAAACAGCCCTACATGAATACATCCAGTATGGGTGGATGAGAGAGAGCTATCTCCTTCACCCCACTGATTTTAGAGGTGGGGTCACATAGGCATATGCCTGTAGGAACCTATAGTCATATGCAACATTTAGGCATTGGATCAAATGTGCTCCCCAGGCCTCAGCACTCACTGAATTCACTCATTTGATTTTTGCATTTCTGTGAACAGGACTTACACCGGATGAAAAACCTTGCATATCCAATAATAAACATCCACTCTTTTTGTTTCTGAACTTGCTTATTGAGCTAATTAAAGATGAAGTTAAAACTGTATCTGTTCTGCCACTTGCATCTTTAATTGACTATCCAGAAACAAGACCTCCTGACCTCCCATACAGTTTGTTGCTTTACATGGTTTTAACATATTCCCTCTCAAGGTAATTCCAGGCAGAAAATGTCTCCAGTGCTGAGTAGTCAAGTTTAGTGCCCCTGAGACACACACAAACGCATGCTGATCTCTGCTAATCCAAATGGAAGACCTGGGGATTGGGAAAGTCAGCAAGCACAGATGGTGCAGTTCAAATAATAGATTATGGTGGGATTCTTGTGTGGAATCATAGGAAGCTGCCATATACTGAGTCAGACCATTGGTCCATCTAGGGCAGTATTGTCTACACAGACTGGCAGCAGCTTCTCCAAGGTTGCAGGCAGGAATCTCTCTCATCCCTATCTTGGAGATGCCAGGGAGGAACTTGGAACCTTCTGCATGCAAGCATGCAGATGCTCTTCCCAGAGTGGCCCTATTCCCTAAGGGGAATATCTTACGGTGCTCACATGCAGTCTCCCATTCAAATGCAACGAGGGTAGACCCTGCTTAGCAAAGGGGGCAATTTATGCTTACTACCACAAGACCAGCTCTCCTCCCATCTCAGTGTGACCTGGTTGTCTCTTTTTACTTTTGCCCTCTTAAGTGACTCTTGACTTGCTTCACAGACTGTCCCCAGAGTCTCCCTTCGTTTCTCCTTACTTGTCCCACCCGAGGCTGTTAGAGAGTGTTACAGATGAACTGGTTCTGTTATGCAGCTAAGTGGTGAATGTGCCAGAGCCACAAGGGAGGCAGGAACATCAAAAAATGGTGAATTAGGAGGTAGGTTCATCCGAATTGAACAAGGAAGGACAAATGTCCCTGGGCCAGGGGAGTAGGGTCCATTCGACAAGGGGGTGCAATTGCACCCAGGCCCAGACAGTCAAGACTCACAGACCCATGGCCAGGGTATGACATTGCCTCCAAACGTTTCTCTCCCCACTCCACCGCTCCACCTGCGTGACTCCGAATCACAGCCAGAGAGCTGTTTTTCTTTTCTCAGACAGGAGGATGGTTAAACCCGCCAGGGGCGTAGCTAGCCCGCCGGTGGCCCGTGTGCGGCCGCGGCGGGCGCCCCGATAGCCCCACCCCACCCCCTGTGTCTGATGTCAGACGCAGGGGATAGCCACGCCCCCGCATCTGACGTCAGACGCGGGGGCGTGGTCTGGCTCCCGAATGGAGCCTTGAGCCTCCATTTGGGAGAAGCAGCTTAACTGCTGAAGGGGCCGCGCAGCCGCTTCGACAGTTAGACAAAGGCTGGTGCTGCGTTCGCAGCCCAGCCCAGCCCAGGAGCGGCTCTTCCCTGCAGGGAAGAGACGCTTCTGGGCTGCTTTGCGAACGCAGCACCAGTCTTAGCTCCAGAAGGGGCCACACGGCTCCTTCTGGAGCTAGTTAGGCTGGCGCTGCATTCGCAGCGGCAGCCAGGAGCGACTCTTCCCTGCCTTTGCAGGGAAGAGCCACTCCTGGCTGGTGCTGCGAACACAGCACCAGCCTTTGTTTAGCTCCTGAAGGGGCTGCACGGCCCCCGCTCAGGAGCTAAACTACCACCCCCACGTCTGACTTCAGACGCGGGGGGCATGTCAAGGCCGTGAATGGTGGCTCCTGATTGGGCACGGCACGGGTTCTTTGAACCCGTTCGCCCAATTATAGCTCCACCCCTGAAACCAGACCAGGGATTGGTCTTCCTTCCTTTAGTTGTGCTCCTCCCCTACTTGGCAATTCAATGCAGAGTAGGTGAGGGAGCAGGAAGGGAGCATGATGGCCACAAGGAGAGCTGGAAAGGAAAGTTACACAAACAAACAATCCTTATCTGGTTTTTCTGGGAATGTGATTTCTTCCTTCAGAAGCCAATGTGTGTTTGTCTCCTTCCCACATTCAAGAACTGTGTGTGCGAGAGGGATCTCGTTCCCAACTGAAAGCCTCACTCGGTGTGTCTCTTCCCTATCCCTTGTTTGTGCTTGTGTGAGAGATTTTTAACTTTTAAAAAATGATTTAAAATGACTGAGTTCTTCCCAATAAGCCCTTACCCATGTGAACTTCCCCCTCGGAACTTGCAATGAGTTGCTTTTCTCACTGTGGAAAGGGAGGCAGAAAGTAAGAGAGCAAGTGGAGTGGGGTTTATTGGCTGGTCTGTGGTGGTGGTGGTGGTGGTTGTGAAATATATATTCAATTGTTTTTTCAACCAAACAAGTTCTCAAAACGGTATACACAGCAGAGAGAGATTGAGATTCTTTTAAACTTAAAAAAAAAAAAATTCAAAGCAGCACAACAAGGTGCCAAATGTAAGCCGAAACTATTCTAATACAAACTTGTAATAAACACTCCCGACCCCAATAGTATACCTTCTTGTGAGGAAATTAGTCACTACAAAATGTATTAAAAGCTTTAAAAATAATAAGAGGGAAGAAAAAACTCTCTAACAACATAAATCTTTCTCTGTTTTTCCCCTACCTTTTGGTTTATTAAGTGCTGCTTGTTGGGCTTGAAGACTGCTTGTAGCCTTAATCTGGTTGTGTGTGTGTGTGTTGTGTTTATGTGTGTGTGTGTGTGTGTGGTGTGTGTGTGAGTGAGAGCGAGAGTGAGCGAGCACAAATGGGCAAATAGGGATAGGAACATTGCTAGGGGTTGTATACATGCATATATCAGGTCACAGTAATAGGCATATGTTAAATATGTTCCTGAGCTAGGAGAATCTGTGTGCAGAAGTATGTGTGTGAAAGTATGCATATATGAAGAAGGTGTAATATTATATGTATAGAAGGGAAAGAAATGGACATGCTAAGAATCTTGTTTGCATCATGTCCTTACACAGTTTTTCTGCAAAGAAATATATGGGGAGGGGGGAACAAAGAAGATGGGGAGTAAGGGGGCCCATCTTCACTTTTTGTCCCCGGGCCCACTCCAACCTTCCTATGCCCTTACCTTGGGCCCCAGCTGCAACAGCCTTTGCTTGGGGATTATGGGAGTTGTAGTCAACAACATCTGGTAATCCCTGTTAGAGGAAACACTGGAGGGAGGCTCACTGGCTGGGTGACAACTGAAGCAGTGGCCCATCTTCACTTTTTGGGCCAGGGCCCACTCCAACCCTGCTGTGCCCCTGAGTAGGGTCTACCAGGAATACTGTGCAGCTGGAGATCAGTAGCTGAGATCATAAGATGAGAGCCCTATAATACAGCCTTTGCCAGGAAAGGATTCTGCTTTTGCAGTGCAACTGCAAACACTCACAAAGCAATTACTAAGATCCAGAGTAAATTAATCATGACTAAGCACCATTGAAATAAACAGGGGGGCACATAAGTCATGACTAACTTAGGGCTCATGACTTTCAATGGGACTTAGTCATGCGATTATGAACCCAGTGATCATGTAAATGGGCCTGCAGAATCTCAAGAATGTGGGCCAAGGCGCAAGATATACTGCCAGATCTAATAACTGATTATCAGTCATAAATGTAAAGAAACACATCAGCATCATTTTTGCTTGCGTGCAAATATTCTTCAGATTCTAAAAAAATCCATTCTAATAACTTGTCTGGCTCCTGCCTCCCTTGGCAATTGTAAATAGGATGAACCAGCACAAGCTGCAGTAACAGTGGTCCAGTGCTTATGATAATGTGCAGGAATAATTAACATTCAGTTCAATGAGGGAAATGGTTCCTGAAGTCAGAATGATGACTCAGCAGGCTGAGGAACATGAAGTTTCAGTGTTTGGCATCTGTATGATATCTGTTAGGTTATACATTGCAATTACATTAATGGGGAGATTCTAAGTGTTGATACAGCATGCGAGATCAAATCAGCATTGCTTTCTCTCAGGAACAACTCAAAACAAGATTGCTCTTCCAAATACACCTAGTTTAAAACTATGGCCTGCGAGATAGTACAAGAAAATGTTTCCATCTAGGAAAGACAAACAAAATTATTGTAGGCAAGTCTCTAATGCTAGCAGAGTGGTTTAGTTATGACCGGGCACCTGCAAATTCACTGGCCAGTTTGCAGGGGCAAGCGGCCCCAGCCCTTTGGCAATCAGGACAAGACCACACAAATCTCTTTAATCTCATCTCCAATCCCATTTTTGAGAAGGTAAGACACAGAAGGAGTTTCTTTTGAGTGGTAGGAAAGGAAGGAACTCCTCCATAAATCCACTGGGGTTTTTAAGGTACTTAGGCAGTGACGACTGATGCGGGCTCCACCGAGGAGGTGGCGGGAGGCACCTTTAAGTGTAAATTAGTAGGTGCTTACCTCCCGTATCACCATACCTCAAAGCTCTTCTCAGCAGTGGTGTGCCGCCCAGCACCTCAGGTGGCAGAGGCCATTTGCATGGGAAGTAAATGGCCTCCATGCATGTGCAGAGGCCAGCTGAGTGGTGGAGTCAATCCACTGCCGCAGCAGGTGTGGGGTGGTGCGCCGCTGCTGAGAAGAGCTTTCAGTTGCAGAGGTGCAGGAGGTAAGCACCTAGAAATTTACATTTAAAGGTTAATTAATTTACATGTAAAGGGAAATCCCACCCCCTGCCCCCAGCGGCACTCACACAAGCCACAACTGGATGTTGCAAAAATTCCAAGCATTATTATGCAAACCTTCATGGCGTTTGCCTCTATGTGTCTGTGGCTGTGTTCTGCAGTGAGGAGAAGGGCCGTCAAACATGATGAAAGGCTTTCTTTTCTTTGCTGAGTTCACCTGTGGCTTTTCTTTCTGTTAAGTTCATGCCTTGCCATGTCTGCTTTAAAAGGATCTCAGGTTTCAGTTGTAATTAGGAGGGTGGGGTAAAGTGGGTCTTTGCCCTGAGTGAAAACTAGGTAGGGCTTCATAATGTCCATGAAATATCTTATTTCTGTTATGCAAACAGTGTGGAATAATGTAAAGTTGTGGAATGCACTCCTGGCAGAAATCCGTAATCTGAGTTCATTGTTGGCCTCCAGGAGAGCCCTTAAAACCTATCTGTTTGGCCTGGCCTTCCAGGGTTTTAAAACTATTTTTAAACTGTAAATGTTTGGCCTGAAATGTTTTCCAGGGTTTTTAAAAAAACTGTTTTAATTGTTTGTTTGTTTGTTTGTTTGTTACATTCATAAACCGCCCCATCCAGAAGCTCTGGGCGGTGTACAACAACATTTAAAAAGACATAAAACCCACAATTAAAACAATGCTCATACCAAAGAAGGCGCTCTCTAAGGTAACCTGGACCCAAGCCATTCAAGGCTTTAAAGGTAATAACCAGCACTTTGTATTTTGCCTGGAAACATATCGGCAGCCAGTGCAGCTGTTTTAAGACAGGCATAATATGTTCTGGTTACCCCAGAAACCAATCTGGCTGCTGTATTTTGAACTAACTGAAGTTTCCGAAATACGTACAAAGGCAGCCCCACGTAGAGCACGTAGAGCCTGGAGGTTTCGGTTGGTTTTATGTTGTATTTATAGTGGTTTTATGTTGTTTTTATAGTTTCTGATTTTAACTGTTAATTGATTTTAGTTTTTTTCAATTTTAATGTAAAACGTCCTGAGCCACTTTTGGAAGGGCGGTATAGAAATCAGATCAAATGAATGAATGAACGAACGAATGAATGAGTTATATCCATATGTTTTCAAGATAGCAAATGAAAAGCCCGTCTCAGATTTGATCAGTCGCACAGTGAGGGCAGAGTGGAGCCACTGTAGCTTCTCATGAACCTTATGCTTCCAGCCTAACACAGTAATGCTCATTCAGCCACTGAATAGTGCTGGTGCCAGAGGAGAAAATGGGAGGCATGTGACAGAGAACAGCAGCCACCTCCAGGCTTATTCCACCACAGCTTCTCAGCAAGGATTATCTGAGCACTGGGAACTTGGAATTTCAGCAATACTACCCTTAAGGTTTCACAGAAACGGGACTGGACAAGGCTAAGTGCAATGCTCACATACAACCAGTGCAAAGGGATGGATGGGCACTCCAAACATAAAGGGTACAGCACTAAAAACAACAAAATGTGTTTTATATGAACATAAGTTAATTATAAATTGAGCTATAGACCATGCTGTTCCTGGCAATTTTGACATACCCAAAAATAAAAATAAAAATGACTTTAATTATTATTTTCATTTGAGAATCAAAACCTTATTCCACAACGGCTGAAGAATGAAATCCATGCTGAGTATTTGATTTTTCTGAAAATTCCACAGTCCTGATGGTTTGTAGTCCTATCTCCAGTCTAAAGAGAAAACATGATCATACCAACAGAGCAACTTGATTGTCAGTTTGGAATAGACAATATCAATTTTATTTTTAAAGATCTAGGAGTTCATGCTGTGTTGCAGATTTAAAATGAGTGTATTGATAACTGAGGACAAGAGTTGCTCAATTTTGCACTACATTGGAATTCAAATTACCATAACCCTTCGCATAGAAGAGGATGGATTTTGGCCACTTAATGCTTTATTATTTTGATTCTGCCTCATAAGAACAGCCCTGCTGGATCAGGCCCAAGGCATCCTGTTTCACACAGTGGCCAGCATCCTGTTTCAGCATCCAGCATCCTGTTTCACACAGTGGCCCACCAGATGCCGCTGGGAAGCCCACAGGCAGGAGCTGAGGGCATGCTAACTCTCCTGCTGTCACACCCCTGCAACTGGTATTCAGAGGCATCCTGCCTCTGAGGCTGGCAGTGGCCTATAGGCCTCAAACTAGTAGCTGTTGATAGACCTCTCCTACATAAAGTTATCCAACCCCCTCTTAAAGCCGTCCAGGTTTGCTTTATGGAGAGTAATGGAAGAATAAGTAATGGGAGGATGAAAAGTAAGATATTTTGCTGCCTGAAATGAAGGACAATACAATCACCTCCATCTGCAAGGACTCTCAGGCCTTACTGCCTGAGGCAGTGGCAGCAGCATGCAACCAACAACCTCACCACCAAGCTAGGTAAACTGGGAGGATGAAGAGTATATGAACAAATTGGGGGAAAATTGAATCTGTGTGTGTGTGTCTATCTATCTATCTATCTATCTATCTATCTATCTATCTATCTACACATATATTAAGCTGTGTCCATCAGATTGTTTTATTCAGTGATATTGCACATGTACAAAGCAAATGGAGTAAAATGGTTTTGAAATCTCCTGCTTTTGTTGTCCTGCTAAACCAGGAAAGGAATAATTAAAGATTACATAAGCTTTGACACCTTTAAAAGCAGTTGAATAGTTGCTGATTACAGCAGACTCAGTTCTATCTTATTTGCCATACTAAGTAATATCTTTGTTACTAAGAAACCATCATTGCATTATATACAAAATGGAATATTACAGTGCCCATTTATTTTATAAACATTTGGCTTTTATAAGTGAGGCTTGCTTAAGCTTGCTTAAGGGATTTCTCTTAAAATAGTGTTATAATAAAACCCCATGGAAGGTGCCACATAAATAACTCAGGGAGGAGGGTCTCACGATTGGTGAGACCCACCATAATGGGCTTAGCCCGCTCTCCCCACAGACGATCCCTGCTGCAGCCCTGGGTGGCCTGATCAACCGCCAAAAGGCTGCCAGCTCTGTCACGGAGCCGGCGGGGGCTTGGGAGTTCGGGGGCTGCGTGGCCCCCGGAAGTTCCAGCATGCTCTGCATGAGCGCGCAGAGCATGCTGGAGAGACCCCCGAGCTGGGAGGTTGCGGTTTAGCCTCTTGGTCTGGGGTCTCCTCGTGAGTTGCTGCAGCATGGAGCTGCACTGCAGCAACAGACGATCCGGAAACCCTGGTTAGTGGAGCACTGGCTCCACTAACCTGGGCTAAGGGGAGGGCTTCGCAAGCAAGTTACCCACTTGTAAACCACCGAGCTCACCTGCCGGCCTGGTAGTTTACATGACCAGCTAGGCTAGGCTAGGCTCTCTCCTAGCCCAAGTTTTGCTGGTCATGAGAATAGCCTCTAGGAGTGATCCAGTCCCTATCCTAGGTACTCAGAAGGGATGGTACACAGGAGCGGCCCAAGACATTTTGCTGCCTGAGATGAAGGACAATACAATCACCTCCACCTGTGGAGACTCTCAGGCCTTACTGCCTGAGGTAGTGGCGGCAGCATGCAACCTCACCAACAAGCTAGGCCGTGGCGGTAACCCTCATGGGGGGCTGGGAAGAGGGGAAGGAAGAGGAACATCTCAGTGAGGTGAGGGATAAGCGAGCTGGGGTGGAGGGAAGAACTGCCTGCCCCAGTGGAGTGAGGAAGAGTGATGGTAGCAGTGAAGTGGCACCCACGGTGGTGGGTGTTGGCACTTGCCAACCTCTGCACCTCTTCTAATGCCTGCCTCGCCCTGCCTCATGGAAAGGCCACCCTTCTGTATATTAACATACATACTTGCAGCCAGGAACATGCAGCCGTGCATATTGATTGATTGATTGATTGATTGATTGATTGATTTCTATACAGCCCTTCCAAAAATGGCTCAGGGTGCTTTACACAGAGGAACAATAAATAAATAAATAAATAAGATGGATCCCTGTCCCCAAAGGGCTCACAATCTAAAAGAAACATAAGATAGACACCAGCAACAGTCACTGGAGGTACTGTGCTGGGGGTGGATATCTGCCATCATCCAGCTTCTGTCTGTAGCACCAGTGTAGAGCTCCCCGTCGCCATGCTGTGCCTGTGCCAATCTGTGCTAAGGATTTTGTGGGAGGGATTAATGATACTTGTATACAGGAAATCACCTTAAACTGAGCCAAACCATTGGTTCAAATAGCTCAGTGTTTACACTGACACTTCTAGCCTAGGTGGGGGAGGCTCTGTGCCAATAATACTGTGCCTCAGAGAAACTGTGCCCAACTCCCATTGGCAGTGCTCGGAGATGGGCGCTGCTGCTCTCACACACAATATCACTGGTACAGAGCGTCCTCTACCCGTGCTAGGAGCGGCACAGTGGTGAGTGCTGAGGTGCTAACAAGCCCACATGCCTCTTAAGTACATAACTTGCTGCATTGTCTGTAAGCCATCAGATGGAATCCAGTCTTCAGCATATGTAATAATGGGTTGGGGGCTTGGGCCCAAATCCTTCTGTTATGGAGTCCAGAAGTAGGGCTGTCTGTGTACTCGCTTGGCACCCCTACAGAGGTGCCTAGCCTGACTGGACCTGTGTTTGAGAGGAAGTCGAGGAAGGGGAAAATGTTTGACACCAGGGGCGTAGCAAGGTGGGAGTGGGCCCAGAGACAAGATTTTAAAATGTACCCCCCCCCCCGCTGAGGCTCAGCTCATGAAGTAAAGAAATCTTAAATGAGGCTGAATAGTGGTAACAAAAAGCAGAGTAAAATTTATCTGTATCTATATCTATATCTCCTATGTGCCACAATAGAACATCATCCTAAATTATTTTTTTAAGGGTTTTGTAAATTGTGGACGATGCAAGTCATTTAATGGTACTACAGAAAGACATGCTGTTCTGGTAGTTCCAGGTCTTAACACTCACATCAATTTCGGAAAATGAATACAACTGAAGGAAGCCCAGGCAGATGCGTGGCTGGGGGAATCAATCATGTGACTTGCCTCTGGGGAGCCCCCAAGTCAGTGGGCCCCCAGACAACTGTCTCCCCTTGCCCTCTTATAGTTACGCCCCTGTTTGACATGGATGCTAAGAGCAGCCTAGAGAGTCAGGCAAGGAAGGAAGCATCTTCACGTCCTCTTATCCCCATAAGAGTCCGCACAAGGCTCCTCAACACCCCCAAACAAACCCCCACACATAGCACCCTGAAGCATTTCTGAGACCCCAAACTAAGGCAGCCAGTAAGGCTTTCCTTATTTTGAAGCACTTGGTTGCATTTTTCACCTAGGTATTAAAGCCATTCAGTTATTATCTCTCTGGATCCTTCTAAGCCTGAGTGACTTAGCCTAAGCAACCTCCTAAAACCTAGTTATTGAAATAAGTCCATCTTTATGTCTAGCTCCTCTGACTCCATTGTTTATTGTTCTCAGCTAGAAGCTTCCACAGGAAACTATTAACCCAGAAGCCTCACTTTTACATGCAGCCCTCACTTCCAGAATTATCTTTCTTCTCCTATAAAACAGCCAGTTGCCAGAAAGCCTCAAATTGTTCAGTCTTTGATCCTTCCCAAAGACTGTTGCCCCTCTACGTTTTCCACCACCACACCCCAGCTTCATCACAGAGAACCTGGCTTCCTCCTCCTTCACTTTGGATAGGTCAATAGGGAGCCTTCTCCTCTTTACTCAGCTCCTGGGAATGCAGCCCCATTTGTGAAAAGCTTCAGCCTGCGCTAGTGTCCCAGCCTGGCTGGGAATGCATCTCACTGCCTTTTGAGGCATGGAAAGGTGCTCCAAACCAGCCTGGAAACCCAACGCTGGCTGAAGTGCCTTGGCTGCGTGGCCCCGTTTCTGCATATGGCCATGCCTCCGGCATCTGATGCCACATCCCAGTCAACCCTCATCTTTTGTTGCCTGCAGCAATCCACTTCCCTCCTCACACTCTTTGGCTCTTCCCAATCCACTTCCCTCCTCACACTCTTTGGCTCTTCCCAATCCACTTCCCTCCTCACACTCTTTGGCTCTCAAAATTCCCCCATCATTAGCATAAAATCCCTAGGTAAAAGAAGCTGTTTCCCTTTCCTTAGCCAATTTCTTCAGATTGGTCTCTCTCTGCTTTCTTCACTTTCCCCCTCTGTTCTTTCCACTGCTAGATCTCTGGATTGGCCCTTCCCTCCTTTTCTCACCCAGACTTATTTGGACCTCTTTCCTTCTTACTCTTGTTATTTCCAACTGGGCCCTCCCTCCTCCTCTGCCCAAACTCTGTCAGGTTTCCTCTCCTTTTCACTCCTGGTGCTCCTAACCAGGCCCACCTTCCTTCTTCACCTGATCTCCCTCAGGCTTCGTGCCTGCCTTTCCCCCTATCTCTGTGCCAGTCCCCTAGACCAGGGTTTATTAACCTTGCGCCCCCAGATGTTGTTGGACTACAACTCCCAGAATCCCCAGCCACAAAGGCCATGTCTGGGGATTCTAGGAGTTGTAGTCCAACAACATCTGGGGGCCCAAGGTTAAGAAACCCTGCCAAGGTAAGACACTAACTCTGCCTTCTTCATTTGCTCGAATTCTCTTGGGGCTGGCTCCTGCATCTGTTGGTTCCAAACCTGCTTCTCTCCCTCTTTCCCCCCACCCATCTGGGAGGCCCCTTAGGGGCTGCTAGGTCTCTCAGTTCTCCTGCTTCTGTTTGTCTTTTGTATGATGGTTGCTTTTTATTTGTGTGTTTTATGGTTTTTACTGTTTAACCAATTTTTTAGGTTTTAATTGTGATTTTTTATGGAGTTTTATTGTATTTTAGTTTTTGTAAACCACCTTGAGATGCCTTATGAAAGGCGGTATAAAAACTGAACAATCAATCAATATCTGGAGTAATGTGCTCTGCATACACTTTATTTATGTTTACATTTATCTTTTCCTCCAAGAGCCCAGAGCACATGTACATAATTATGTTTATCCTCAAAACAACCCTGTGAGGTAGGTTAGGCTGAGAGATAAGTGACTGGCCCAGAGTCACCAAGAGAGTTTCATGGCTGAATGGAAACTTGGGCATCCCCAGTCTATTCAACACTCCAATCATGACACCATGCTGGCTTTTTACTACCCGCTTTCCATCTATAACATGCTTGTAGTCAGAATTGTATGCCATGCCCCCTTGGGTTGCTTGGCTATGCTCCCTACACATTCACAGGCATGTCCCTCTTTTCATCAGTTAAATGTTGGAGGGCATGTAGTCTGCAGAGATATAGTATACAATCATATAAAAGGAATGTCCATGATTCAGTCTCTAGTCAATGAGGTAATTCCCAAAGCTTTGTTTGTTTATCTTTCTTCCTTTCAGAATGGCCACATTCACATGTAAAGAAGAGCTGTGGGTCCAATGGATCCTCAGTTTTGCCCCCCCCCCACCGCTCTCCTGTTTGTATTCAGACAAAATGGAGAGCATCCTCCCTGTAGTGACCACAGAGAGGAGGGGGAACTGGCTGTGCAGGCTATCTCCTTGCTTGAAGGACAGCCTGCACTGCCAATCACACAGGGAGACAGGAAGGAGCTTCCTCCCTCAACATCAGTCTGGCTGAATGCAGCCTCCAGTGCTACATCTGGACTCAATGGAGGCTAAGTGGACCCTTGCTTTTGAGCAGCAAAACTCACTACAAACTGAGGGTTCAAATTGGATACTCCAGAGTGAAACCTCGGGTCGCAGAAGGGATAGGACAGGAGTTGCACATGTTCAGACATAACGGTAAGGTAACCTCAAGCCCCTGCAACTCCAGTTCCTCATTATGTGCCAATGTGTCCTCTCTCTCTTTAATATAAAAAACCTGGGGGGAAATCTAGCCTTGGATTCAGGTAAATACAGTATGTCAGCCACTTCCATTGCAATATCACTTTGCAAAGTTGGAAGTAACTATAGCAATCCAGGATACAGCTTCGTATTTTTTATTTTTTAAAAAAAATCCGAAGTCTTTTATCATTACATGGGTATGTACAAAGTACCTTCCATTCTAAATCTTAACCAGCTACCAATGGCTCTCAGATCAAAGGAATGCTCCCCACCACCACTGCAGCCCTGAACAATGTTCTTAGTACACAATTTGATAAATCTTATAAAAATGTATATACATACACTTGGTATGTATCTTTTGAGTAAACACTGAAAATTTGGATTTAGATTAAGCAGCGAGTGTGTGTTTCTTTACATATTAAAATCTTATATTTACTTTAAAAAAACATAAATTCCAGAGTGGAAATGCAACTGCTTCCTATTATCTGCATGGAGCTAAACAAAACCTCTGCTCTCAGCTTATTAAACAAAATGTCATACTCGTATTTCAACCATGAGAAAAAATCACTGTTAATGATAGCAAGTCAGGGGCTTGGCAGCACACTGAATCCGCACCCCCCCATGGTTTTTGCTATACATCCTGTGTCAAGGGTCTTGCCCTGTGTGTTTACATCATACAGTAAGCTCTTCTAGACAGATAAGGACCTGTAATTTCAGCCGCACTAGGGGCTGATTCATATAGTCATTTTTTGCTTTGCCTGCAGCTTGGGCACATATATCAATTATGGTTTCTACATTGCAACCCAGACATCATCCCTCTGCCTTTATTTATTTGTTTATTTATTTATTTTGCATATTTTATACCTTACGTCTCTGGGCATTTTACAAAGATTAGAAAGTAAAACATTAATTGAAAACAAAAACAAAAATTTAAAAGGAAGAAATTTAAAACAATTTAAAATTTTAAAACAATATTCTAAAAACAACATTAAAACAATCAAAACAAAACAATCAAAACAAAACAATATATCAACACTTTAACAATACTCGTATCACCAGTGGGAGCAGATGCCATCACTGGATCTCCCACATCATTCCATCCCAGGTCTCAGCACTCAGACTCCTCCCATATCTGCTGTAAGGTAAAACACCACTTCATTAAACAGATGGCAGAGATAGGTGAGCAATGAGTCCCAGGAGAAATGGGACAGGAGCCACAGTGATGGAAGCCTCCACACTGCTTGTATAATCCCTTTTGTTAACTGATTGGAATTATTTAAAAACAGTATCATTCCACTGTTTGTTCATTCCTATCATTGTGCTCATTGAATTTCATTGAGGTGAGACCACATAAGAGATAAACCAGTTCTTTATGAATCTAGGAGTTTTAAGTAATCCAAATCTGAAAGATAATAAGGAGTCTTCAATATGTTCATAGGCTACAATCATACACCCATTTATTCATTCATAAATCCTGTTGAATTAGATGGGATTTACCCATAGGAACATAGGAAACTGCCTTATACTGAGTCAGATCATTGGTCCATCTAGGGCAGTATTGTCTACACAGACTGGCAGTGGCTTCTCCAAGGATACAGGCAGGAGTCTCTCTCAGCCCTATCTTGGAGATGCCAGGGAGGGAACTTGGAACCTTCTGCATGCAAGAACACAGGTACTCTTCCCAAAGTGGCCCCATCCCCTAAGGAGGATATCTTACAATGCTCACACATGTAGTCTCCCATTCAAATGCAAACCAGGGCAGACCTGCTTAGCAAAGGGGACAATTCATGCTTAGTACCACCAGACCAACTTTCCTCCCAAGAAGGTTTCTTGGCAGCAGTGGGATTCGAATCCACACCATCTACATGACTGGTGCCTAAATCCAGCACCTTAGACCACTTGGCCATGCTACCACTCAGTTACCTATGTGTAACTGAATCTGAACACTTGTTCATTTTCTTATTTCAGTATATAAAAATATCCATAGAAGTACTGGATATCCTGATACTACAACGTATCGGAGGTGGTGGGTGGGATATATTCATCTATGACTGCTGATTGCAGATGCTCAGTGGAATTAAGGAACTCTGACTTTCAGATAGTCGTGACAGAAACATTCAGAATATTATCACATACTAAAGACTTCCCCTTTCAGTTTTCAAGTCATTTTCTCTCTGCTTTTGACTGTAAAAGATATGCTAGCACAATTGGTGCACCATAATAGAAAGTTGTCAGGATACTGCATTGTCTGAGTTGTGTTCATGCCAGAAATAATGCTAGACTCCAGTCTCCTTGGTTGCCTTGATTGGCATTTTTATAAGGAGTTTTTTCAAGTGAAAAATAGATATTATTCTGGTGGTGCAGGTTTAGTTGCACAATTTCTGATTACTGTATTAGATTTCTGATTACTAGCTGACCGGGCGCATAGCATCTGCGCCCCTAGTTCTCCCTGGCTGCCCTGCCTTCAGCCCCTTCTCCCTAACTCTTCCCCCAGGTGTCTCTAACCACCACCCACCCTCTCGCTTCTCTCCCCCCCTCTCCCCGCTTGTGGTTTCTGTCCGGCTTGCTGGCCCGTTTGCTCCTGCTGCTGCTTCCTCACACTGGCAGCACGCATTGCCCGCCATGGCTGGTCCCGCCGCCGTCCGCCCACCCATCCGCCATTTCCCTGGGCAGCAGCTCAACAGTGAGTCTCATGAATCCTGCCATCCTGCCGCGCGTGAGCTCCACCGCCCAGCCAATCCAGCGCTTCGGCTTCCCAGCCAATCCGCTGGGTTGCCAGGACGCATCCCCACAGAGGCACGGCTACGGGGATTAATAATATAGATTAGAAGCAGTACTGGCAACAGCTATTGATATGTAGAGTTTTTAGCTTGAATAAACTTGAGCACAGGCTTGATTAGCAGCTTAAAAATGGTAGGCCATGTTGTGCTGCTTCAGTCTAGAAATGTTTTGCTGTTATTGTGCTGAGAAGTGGTAAACAAGTAGTTATCAAATTTCAATAGAAGCAGAAAAACAAGTCAGCACAACATCCTGTACATTGACGTAGTACATACATTCTTTGGGGCCTGGGCTGAAAAATACGTAAGCAGGGGAGATCCAATCAGACAGCAGTAAACAACTATCATCATTAAAGGGTATACAAATAATTGTATTCGATAGTACAGGGTCCTCAGAGTTCTCTAGAAGTCTGGGCACCTTCAGTTGGCTGGATATCCCTGGTTTGCTGCCTATTTCTCTGACTGTGGTGAGTTCTGAAATAAAGCCTTGCAAATTTGTAAGATACTTATCTTTCTTCCCAATTTCTGAAAAAGCATTGCTTGACAGTAGCACACCTAGTGACTATTATGAAATTTTGCCTAGATTGAATCTATTCTTATTTCATGCGTTTCACTTTGAGCATTGGCCACTGCTCAGGTGAACCATCTGATCTAATTTTAATTAAATTAAATACTCTTACACTGGAAATAAATAGTTTCAAACAAACAAAATACAGAATTGAATAGAGGGTTGTTTCATACAAAAACAAGAATGAATGGTGTCAGCTGCCTTGGCAATTTCTTGCCCCAAATCAGCCATGACATCTCTCATAGAATACGAAATATCATTATCGGGAGACTGATTGTGAATAAATGAGAAAACATATTCTGCCTATTTCATATAGCGGAGACTCTTATCCAACCTTTTACAATACAATCTCACAACTAGACTACTGCTAAATTGTCAAAACCCAGCTTAACAGTATACCCATAGGAAAAAGTGCTGCAGCCTGCCATAAACGCTTATCTCATTCCTCCAATAATGTCATCTGCCATCAGATTGGAGTCTTCCTCTTATTTTTTTTCCATTGTCCATCACATCAGACACAAACTACTTGCCAGCTTTTGAAACAATCTCCCTTGCTTGCTTCTGCTCTGTTTATAGTCAAGTTCTCGTTTGCTTAGAATGCAGTGGACAACCACTTTATTTGTTATGTCATTTTCACTTCAAATATTTGCAGTATAGTTCAGATTTAATAAATTCCAAAGATCTGTGTGGAGCCCCAGTGTTCCACATTACAGGGAGAATCTGCCCATAAGTACAGAGTTTGTCTCTGCAGATACAAATGCTATAACCATGACAAGTGGGAGGGTGGAGTCATGTTAGTGTATCAGTGCAGAGGCAGGTTTGCAGGCACATTCCTAAGGATGCTGTACCTGACTGCAGCATCCCTAGATACAATAGCAACTAAACAGGACTCTCTAGTCACTGACTGAATTGTCATGCCTAGAACTTGATCACCTTTGTGTTCCAGCTTATTCACCAATATTATTAACATACCTGCCCTCATCTTGAGCCCTTGGGAATTCCCCACTCTGAAGACCTCTTGCCTTCTGTTTTCTTTTGTCCAAAATCCCTATAGCTAAGCCAAACACCCAGGACACAGTGTGCTTTGAAATGTGAGACTGCTGCATATCCTCTGACTGCTACTGCTCTGGAAATTCCAGTTAAGCATATGCCTTTTCTGCTCACCCCTGCTCTTCAAATCTGATTGCAGCACACAGGATGTCCAACCCTCACTTCGACCCTGGTACCAGCCTAGTACCTAGAAGCTTTGGACTCCTGGATTTAGCTTCCTGCCCAGCAGTCTTGGTTTATTATTATTTATTTAAAACATCTTCTTCACCATGAGCCCCATCACCTGTTGAGATCATCTGGAGAGGTTCCTCTGTGGTTGCCACCGGCTTGTCTGGTGGCTACTTGGGGACGAAGCCTTCTTTGTTGCTGCCCCTGGGCTTTGGAATGTGCTCCCTGTTGAAATAAGAGCACTGGTGCTGTCTCTGGAAACTTTAAAAGTCACTGAAGACATATCTGTTCACCCGGGCTTTTAATTAGATTTATAGTTTTAATAGTTTTAATGTTAGGTTTTAAATTATTTTAATGTTTTAATCATTTTAATTTTGTTTAACTTGTATTGTTTTTATTGTACACTGCCCAGGGATGCAGGTTTTGGGTGGTGTATAAATATATGTTAAATAAATGAATACATACATAAATAAAGTATTTATATCCTGTCCCTCCAGCACACTGCTGAAATATAAACAAAAACACACAAAATCAATGATAAAAGAATACAAACGTAAAAGACAATAAAATACAACAAACCATTCTAAAACACAATAAAAGACAGAGCAGATAATATTAGACAAGTAGAAGAGCAGCCAGGTTTAAGATGAAATGACAGCCACAGCCAGTCTTTAAAAGCTTCTTTTGAAAAGGAATGTTTTTAAGTTCTTTTAAAAACCAAACAAAGAGGGAGACTGACAAAGCCTTTCTGGGAAGGCATTCCAAGGACGGGGGTGTGGGTGGATGGCTACTACTGAGAAAGCCCTGGTTGCTGCCTCCTCTCCTGAGACATGTGAACAGAAGGCTTTACCACAGCATGAAAGTTGGATCTCTAGCCAATATTTGCCCATCCCTCTGAGCTGACCAAGGGGAGGTATAAACTGTTCTCTTTCCTTCTTCTCTTCTGCCTTCCCTCCTCCATGCTACCTTTAACCATTATGAACTAGCTGTCATTTTTTGAAACAGACCGATATTTTGGTTAGAAAAATTAAATACTGAATTCTTAACAGCTTCATAATAAATTTTGCAGCACAGTTCAAGAGGATAATCTTCTGTGTTTGCTCCACTGAAGTGAATGGAGCCTTCCCTCTGAATTGCACCTTCTGTCAATAAACATTACTATGCTATAGAACAACAGAATCTTTCACAAGTTTGACTTTCTGCTCCTCCTTAGCAAGCTTTATTTCCTGCCCTCTTAACAAACTGTACTAATTCAGTTTACAAATGGAAACTTGGCAGGTTACTAATAAATAATTCTCATGGATTATAGACATTCAGTGGTTAGCAAACACAAGAAGTAATTTGCGACATTGCTCTTTGCTTGTCTTTCAAATATACAGTTCCAAGCACAGCCTTCATATACAGAAAATGTTCTTTCAACATCTTTAAGCTTCATTTTCTGGAGAGTTTCCGGTGACATCAACAGTGTTCTACTAATATAACTGGGTGAGCATTTTAAAACCAGCAAAGTTCCTTTCAGTATCATTCTATTTCCCATGAGGGCAGAAGTGTGAGAGGGAGGGACTTGCTAAAAATTGTTATAATAGTATTATGGCATGTGTTTATTGCATAAATATTGGGGGTCTTCAGACCATACATATCGGGGGTCTTCAGACCAAGGGCTAACCACATGGATAACCTATGCAGGTTGACAACACAAAGGGAGACAAGGCAGGCTTCTAATAAACAATAATATATTTTATTAATGGGTATACTTGTGAATTCAGACAAAGCAAAGAGAAATAATACCTTAAATTCAAATGTTAATTAATGGAAGCTATGCATGCATTTCGAACCACAGAGTTCTTGTGGATGGAACTCCTACTGGTATGAGTTGTTCAAACTATTGTGGAAGCTAGGAGGATGGAATCAGGGGAATCCTAGAGTGGGTAATTTGAGTGGGTTGGAAAGGTCAATAGGAGAAGGAAAGTATTTTTAGAGTAACAGTATTAGCTACAAATCAGTGACTGAGATGGGACCAACAGGAGGAAATAGTCAAAGGTAGGAATGTGAAGTAACAACAGGTTTTAGGGGTTGGGGGGAGAGAAAATAAGGAAGTTTATTGAGAGTTTGGCACAATTGTGGCCTGCACAAATGGATGTTGGATAGTTATGAATATACAGCACCTGGTTGTGTTGTGGCTGGCCCAAGGGAAAAGCCATATTTGGTTGAACCTTGTCACATAAGCTGTGACTAGTAAGTCAGGACAAAGACTTGTGACAGCAAGGCACAACTGGGCTAACTGGTAAAAAGGGGCTCTTTAGCTCCAACTCTTTCAATGAAAGACAGACAGAGGGACAGTGGGATAGGGAAAATGAATCCAACACAGTCTGTAGTGGTTTTATTATATACTCACTCCCCCCCCCCCATACAATCACTGCAATGTTGCTGGGAATGCCAACTGTACTGCCAGACAATCTGGAGGCCAGGACAACATGTCCTGGGCTCTGGATATCCCACAATGCACTACACGGCATGCACGATGGGATTCCCCCAGGAGATGGGCACTCTAGACGCCCATCTCTGTGTCTGCTGGGGCTCAACAACGCCCCAGTAAACACATGATCCTGGAGCCCAGGTGAAGGGCTTGCTCGAGCCTTTAACCCCAGCGAAAAGTTGGGTTAAAAAGCCAGGCAAGACAGCGCTGCCCCTCTGGGATTGGGCCCATTCATTCATTCATTCATTCATTCAAAAATGGCTCAGGATGGTTTACACAGAGAAAGAATAAATAAATAGGATGGATCCCTGTCCCCAAAGGGCTCACAATCTAAAAATAAACATAAGATAGACACCAGCAACAGTCACTGGAGGTACTGTGCTGGGGGTGGATAGAGCCAGTTACTCTCCACCTGCTAAATAAAGTGAATCACCATGTTAAAAGGTGCCTCTTTGCCAAGTTAGCAGGGGTTCTCACATGCAGCCTAACCATACTGGGCTTCCCTAGCCTGGCTTAGGCTGCGCATGAGAATAGCCTCAGGGTCCAGTACCCTGGTTCTTATTCCTTAAACTGTGCCTTGTTAGACAAAGAGATGTCTAAAATACTTCTTGTTTTGTACAACCAGATCTATTGGGATGGGCAGGCTGGAGGAAGTCATGTGTTTTTGCCTTGGACAACAGGTAATTTTGTTTCCTCTGCCCAAGACACTGATTAGGTTAGTCCCTTTCAATGATTAAACATACTGAGGCCAGGATTTGGCCTGATTCTGGTGGGGCAGTGCTGCCTAGCCCAGCTTTTACCCTGGCTTTTGCTGAGGTTAAAGCAGGGCTGCTCAACTTCGGCCCTCCTGCAGATGTTGGCCTACAGCTCCCATAACCCCTGGCTATTGGCCACTGTGGCTGGGGATTTTTGGAATTGTAGTCCAAAAACAGCTTGGGGGTGCCTAAGTTGAGCAGGCCTGGGTTAAAGGCTCAAGCAAGCCCTTAACCCGGGCTCCCGGATTGTGTGTTTGCTGGGGCTGTGTTCAGTCCCAGCGGACACAAAAATGGGTGCCTAGAGCACTTGTCTCCTGTGGGAATCCCCCAATGCACCGCACACACCACGTGGTGCATTGTGGGATATCTGGAGGCTGGGATGAATTGTCCCAGCCTCTGGAGCTCCACGCTGTACCACATGGCATGGATCATCCAGGAATGTGGTCTACATTCCCGGTAACATTCCTGTGATCATCTTGGGTGTGTGTGTGTGTGTGTGTGTGTGTGAGGTGGGCCAGCCTTCTCCCCCACCCACCCACCCGGGCATGTGAATGGCCCCACAGCATATGTGTTAGGAATGTCATAAACCTGAATGGAGTTGTTTCCACAGGTAGAAGAAAGACATTCTGGCTATAGCAAAGACATTTGGCTGAAGGTTGAGGAGGTAAACCAAAAGGATAACTGAAATGAGTTCAGTTAATTATACTCTAATTCTCTTATAGTAAAGATATATAGATTAATTATCATAAACTAATTTCATACGTGATTACTTCTACCAGAATAAGCTACACTGAATTCAGTAGAATATCCCTATGTCCATAACAGGTGAATGAGAAAATATTCTGAGAGTTCCATCAGGTCATAACTAATTATATCCTTGCACAAGAAGAAGAGCTATGATATAATAAATTTGTTCAGAATTAGATGCTATGCATTCCTGAGGTTAGCAGAATGAAATTTATCTACAAGTCCCAACTTTGTTGTAAGATATTATGGGAAACTTAGTTATTAGCTGACATCTTGACTAAATTTACCCAGCCAGTCAGTAGATTTATTGTGGTCAATATGACAAAACAGAATGTGAACAGTGAACAATCCATCATTGTTTTTAAATTGTTTTAAAGTTTTAATTTTGTTTTAGCTGTGCTGTTTTATTGTGGACTGCCTGGAGATGGGAGTTTGGGGTGGTATATAAATATGCTAAATAAATAAATAAACACAAGATATAGCAAAATAATCAATAATGAAATTATATACACACAAAGACATCAGAAGCCCAAGATACTCCTACCACAACCCCAGAACAATCCATCCATTAAGATCTGTTGACCATTTTCTTCCTAATTCTTACCACAACTGACAAGGTCATCCCAGAAATTTTATCTAATTAAATTTAGCAGTGGGGTGGGAGCGGTTTTGAGGTTAGACACGAGCCTCACAACCCAGATTTCCCCGCTGCTGCCCTGCTACAGCTGGTCGTGAGCACAACCTTAGTGTGTAGAAGCAAGGTAGGAGGAAAAGCTACCTAGGTTTTCCTCCTACCTTGCTTCCACATAATCACTTCTGCCCAGGTTTTCCTCTTACCTTGCTTCCACACAACCAAAAATTGTGTGAGGGACCATCCAGGGACTTTTTTGTATGGGGATTATATAAGTGTGAAAAGAAAAGGAAAAGGAAAAGAATTGGGAGCACAAACAGCTCCCAAACCTGGGTAGAACACAGTTTTTGATTGTGTGAATGACCTCATTATTTATGCAAAGGATTATATTTCAGTAGGTGGGACTCTGTGGGGGAAGAGGATACTTGCTGCATTGTTCTCTGGCCTGGTTTTGGCCATATTCAAAATCAAACTACAACAAATAGTGGTTAGTTCATATAAAGCATAATAGCTATCTTCTTTAAACAAAGGAGCTTATATCTTTTGGCAAGTATACCTAGTTCATTATAATTTAATTGCTTCTAAGAAACAGCATCCAAAGGGCTGGTTCAGATGTCACACAGAATCACAATCAAAAACATCTCCCAAGTTTGGGAATGTGTGCTTCCTTCTCCTCTGCAAGCCTCCCAGAATTCTATTTCTAATTTAGGTTCAAAACAAACCAGGATTGGTCATGATGTCCAAACTGACAGAAACACAGGAGCATAGGAAGCTCCTCCTACCGAGTCAGACCATTGGTGCATCTAGCTCAGTATTGTCAACACAGACTGGAAGCATGCAAAAAGGGAATTGTTGTACAGTTGTATCTTTCCAATTTTCAGAGCTGAATACATAGGGGATCAGGAGGACGAAGTCCTCCAGTACCCCAACAATGCATTGCATGGGAAGCCAAGATACTTCCTGAAGCAATGCTGCAGCTCCTGGCTTCCTGGACACTCTTTAACTGGCACTCTGTGGTCCTCAGGGAGCTGGGCTGCTGGGAGCAGCAGAACACAGATGGGGCTTTGGCCCTTTAACCTTAGTTAAAGGGTAGGCTAAAAAACAGGGTAGCCCTGCTTTGGAGCAGTAGGGTGGGAGTGGGTTCTAAGCCTCACAACCAGGTTCTGAGCCTCACAACTGGATGTAGCCAGTGTGCATGCATGATTTGCGCACGCGCACCAGTTACTTCCGGTCCGATGCTGACCAGGGCGGCAAGGAGGTATGCTGCTGCCCCGTGCCAGTGGTTTTGCAGACAGCACCAGCAGGGGAAATGCAGCAGTGGGAGTGAGCACCCTCCCTGCTTCTTAAAGCTGAACTCTGAACTCTGGACCTCCAAACCGGTCTGGTGGTCCAGAAAGGACCACCGAACCAGTTCGTGCACATCCCTATCATCTGCGGAGAGGTAAGCACTTTAGGGCTTCCTCCCCACTAACCCACTTGCCCTTTCTCACTGCTCATGAGAAAGGGCTCCAGAAAACAATCTGAAGTGATCCATTGTGCAGTGCTATAGCCTAAGGTGCAAAAACATTCCTTCCATGAATGAACGACACTTTCCACATGGACCGCTGGATCCAACCTTATGTTTTAGGTGCATATTGAAGTGGGAAGGAATTGCCTTGACCCCAATAGACCATTTAGCAGCATTTCACATAATTAACTGTGAGGATTCCATATGACATGACTGCAGAATTTGGGGAGGGGTTTCAAATGATTTCATTCCCGACAGGGCAACTCCAGAGCATGTGATGGCTGTCTTTCCACTACCTTCCCAGCAGGGCTGATGCATCTCCTATGGCTCCCCAACAACCTTCCTATCCCCTACCACTGACACCACTCCAGGGGACCTTTGCAATGTTTGGAGTGTCCCCTGAATCCCCCAAAAGCAGTTCCCACAAAAAATGGACTCAGTTTCAGAAAAGAAAGAACAAATCAAGCATTTATTTATTATTTACTACATTTATATCTTGCTTTTAGGGACGTAGGGATATAGGAAGCTGCCATATACTGAGTCAGACCATTAGTCTATCTAGCTCAGTATTGTCTTCACAGAATGGCAGTGGCTTCTCCAAGGTGGCAGGCAGGAATCTCAGCCCTATCTTGGAGAAGCCACGGAGGGAACTTGGAACATTCTACTCTTCCCAGAGCAGCTCCATCCCCTGAGGGGAATATCTTCCAGTGCTCACACTTCTAGTCTCCCATTCATATGCAACCCGAGCAGACCCTGCTTAGCTAAGGGGACAAGTCATGCTTGCTACCACAAGACTAGCTCTCCTCTTCCTCCAAGGAACCCTGTGTGGTATACATGATTATATTTATTCTCACAACAACCCTGTGAGCGAGCTTAGACAGAGAGAGAAGTGACGGGCCGAAAGTCAACCAGTGAGTTTCATGGCTAAACAGGGATTTGAACTCTGGGCTCCTTGATACTAGTCTAACACTCTAACCATATGCCACAGCATGCATATTTGCTTCCACATTTCTTGGTTGCATGGAGGATTTTACAAGGAGACTTGTCCAGAAGATCATCTGGCTGAAGAGGCAAGCCCTTTTAAAACTGAAAACCAGCTGGCTCATTTCACCAGGTGCTCAGCTACAATAAATACAACAAAACACTCTCAAAACACTTCCAGATATAGTCACACAGGCTATAATTGGAAATAACAGTCTCTGTGTGAGTAGAGTATATTTCAGTTTTTAAAAGCTTAGATTGTACAAAACTCATTCAGTGTTTGCATTTCCAACATTAACATCTCAACATCTGTCAGATGGCCTCTCTGAAATGCAAGATCGAAAAATAAAAAGATAACTTTAGATTGGTTTTAAGTTTAGAATCTCTGACATATGCACCTGTTTACAATTTGAGCTATAGATTTTGAAGACTAATCGTGAACAAAATTTTGATTGATTTATTAATTATATCAGTGTGATTGTCAGATGCAAGCTCAAATGGCCAGCTATGCAGACCAGGCACATAGTGTGGATTACAATGAGGCTGTGCATCTCAGCAGCCCAACCCAGGCTAGGCAACCCAACCTGGAGCGTGCAGCACCAGGATCAAGGCCGACTCCAGTGCTGCCTCCCCGCTAAGCCCAGAAATTTACCCCAGGTTGTAACCTGGGTTAGAGGCTGCAAGCATGTCCTCTAACCCAGGTTCAGGATTGTGTGTATGCTTGGGATGCACACAGCCCAAGCATACACAGAGTCAGGTGCCTAGAGCACCCACCTCACAGGGGAATCCCTAAATGCACCGTGCTGCATGCATGGTGCATTTAGGGATTCCTGGAGGCCAGGACTCATTTTCCCAGCCTCCAGAGATCTGCACTGCTAGGAGCAGTGTGGATCATGTGGGCACGCAAACAGTGCATCCCACACAACAAACGAGATCGTCTGGGGGGTAAGTTAAGCTGGATGTTGCCTTTCCCCCCGCGCCCTCCCTGCCTGCCAAAAATAGTCGTGTGCATGGCCTTAACGTGTTGCTATTCTCAGCACAGCTAGCAATCCAAGAACCCATGTGAAATAATACAAAATCAGGCCTTTGTCCTTTATGTGGATTCAAGAGGACCATACCCAAATTATTTAATGTGTCCTAAATATCAAAAGCAAAAAAATTAACAAGAGAAGTATATAAGAATTGAAGAGTCATTTTAGAAAATAAAGATCTATCCTATCTAACTAAAGTCATTTCCTTTTGAAAGCAGTGGGGCTTTAGTTAGTGCAATCAATTTGTTCCTTTGACTTCAGTGGGACAAAACTATGGCTCCATGACTACATTTAGCTAGACTGAGGAAAAACCTTTCTATGCAGTTTGAAAATGATCTTTCCAAATTTAATTTGAAGAAATGTGGCCTTGCAGAAAATTAGAAAAAACTTTAAAGATACAAACACTTTGAAATCTAATACCAGAATATACATCCGACATTTTGACCCCAATTTAAATCCAGGTTGGAGCGGGGGGAAGGTGTCCCAGATATCAAAAGCTTGGGAAGCACTAGTGTAAAGCTTGGTGTGAAGGCCAATCTTAATTGCACTTTGAAGAAGAAGCTGAAAATCTCAGAACGGAAATTCATTAGGAATCCCAGATGGTTCCCAGAGATTTTCTGTGCATTGTGCCTTAGATAAAGGGGTTCAATTGGACTATTACTTGTACATGTTGATACAAGTTGTTCAATGAATCTGACCTTTTTATGTTACACTATGTCTCTTGGTTCTTTTTCCCAGGTGCACCCTCTCTACTAGCTGTACAGCCTCTTTTTCATGCTTGTTAAAGGGCTTTTTCTGGCAAGGAAATCCTGATATTGACTACAGTGGCTGTATGATTAGGACCTTTATTAACAACGCTGTGTCCAAAATTGTATTATTTGTCCTGCTGCTCTTGCAAGCAATTTACCATTGCTGATCTAAAAATATAGTCCTAAAATAATATTGGCTTATTCATACAAAGAAGATTATTCACACTTTGTCACCCAGTTACACTGTGTAAAATGTTTCAGTATAGTTATAACTTAAAGAGGCACTTCACACGACTACTGTGAAGTGCCTTGATGAGTTCTGTGGGGAGAGCAGGTTTAACTCTCATGCTGGGAGCCCTGGGCGGCCAGATTGGCCACCCACACTGCTACCGGCTCCGTCATGGCTGCAGGGATCGGGGGCCACCTGTCCCCCAGAAGTCCCAGAATGCCCTGCATACTTGCTTGCAGCCTCCCAGTCAGGGGTCTACTCATGTGTTGCTGTGTGCCATGGTGGAACACAAGCAATAAAATGAGGTTAACGGAGTTCTTGCTCCATTAACCTCATTTAAGGGGAGGGTGAATTAGGCAGCCTAGCCGCTTGGGAACCACTGGGCTCACCGCGAGCCCAGTGGTTCCCACAATCGGTAGAAAGCGGGCTAGGCTCCTTTAGCCTGCTTTCTCCCAATTGTGGGGAAAGCTGCAAAGTGTATTGTTGGGGAGGGGATGAACGGCTAAAGCAAGCATGCCACTCTGTAAAACATCACCAGCTATCAGCAAGTCTGCAACACCTCGACAAAGAACAGCCAGGAAAAACACTCTTTCTAAATATTTTGTTCTTCCGCCTGTACTTGAAATAAAACTACAAAATACAAAGCCACAGAGTCAGTGCTGATTCAGAGTATTTCAGAAGTGTGACATTTTCATAGCAAGTTTAACTTTTCAAATGCAATTGTGCAGGTAGAAAAGTACTTACTGGGATTGTCTTGGAAAGTATATGGCCGTATTCACACGTAACGGCAAACCACCGGTAGCCGAAGCTGAGGTTAATTTTTTAACCATGAATTGCATTGCAGGTGTTTGTCCAACCATAGCTCGGCAACCTCCAGTTTCAGGGCAGGGGAGCCACTTCTGCCTCTTGGCCCACCAAAGCTGCATCTCAGCAAGCTTCATCGTGTTCACGTTGCCAGACTGTGGGCAAGGTGTTGGAACATCTGCAAGGCAGCAGTCATTGGCCACAATCCTTAAGGGGTGTGCTGAGCACAATCGTGCCTTTTCAGAATGGTCAGACTCCTTGTACTCGGCAGGGAAAAGGCATTTAAATCCCTTTAAATGACATTTAAACCCTTCTCCTGACAGCAATTGCACCGCCATATCATAAAAGCCCTATAGCAAAACAGTCCGGCACAAACACAATTACTGGCAACTGGGGAATGGAGAGGGGCACTATTTTTCTGTTACTCCTGGAAGGGATCATGATTACTTCCTTGGAGGGAATATGTATATAAGGGAGGGCAAAGGATCCTGGGGTTGGGTTCACTGTGACGAAGGATGCTTTTGCAATGGCAGGTCCAGTCAAAGCGGTCCAGAAACATCCAAGCACACTCCTGCCCCATGCCAGCTTGCCAGACAGGGATTAGCCTTCTAATGAGAGGGCCAGTCCACTGAGGAGGACCAGAGGCTTGGTGAGTTTCAGGCTGCCATTGCTCTCATGAAGTGAGGCGTTCAAATCAAGGGGGCCCCATTTGTGCAGGGCCGCTGTTCTCTATGTAAATAATATACTGTAACTTGTACACTCTGACCCCCTCCTCTTGTTCCATGTGTCCAGGCAGTCCCAGGTGGGCAGACTAGGGAAACACCAAGACCGGGTATAGATCTTTACTCTCATTCAGATCTCCTGGGTTTGGACCAGCGGTGAGGCGTATGCAGATCGGCTGCCATGGGGAATCATGAGTGAGGAGAGCCCTGTTTATCAGAGATCCCAAGAACGTAGGGTGACTGTTGCAGGCTAAACCAAACATGGACATGTACCAACGGACTACTGGACTGGCAGAAGGACTGCTTGGACTGCTTCTTTGAGACAGTCATCAGAACAGGGAAAGGTGTTGCAGTGGTACCTGTCCTCAGGCTTGCTAGTGTTGAGTAACCAAGTTGGGTAGCAGCTGCCGTCCAACCTGTATATGTCTCCATGGCCTTTCACTCTTATGAGAGAGTGGTCCACTCCGGAACAGCATCCGACATCATCACACAGGAAGAATCTCTTCTCTGACTGGAGGCAATACTGCTCCTGCTAGATGGTTCTTCTCATGAGTAACACCAGAGACAGCATGCTTCTACCCAAGGGGAAGGGGCTCAGACCTTGCCAGAAGAACCATTCAAGAACTGATTGGTGGGGTTGCCTTTTCAACCAAACTCTTGGTGTTGCTGCCTTGCCATATGTTATCTTTGCAGTGGTCTCATCAGGTTGCCCAGTTTATGGTGCCACCGTGACTGCATGTGCTTGTGAACATACCACTTTATCAATTCATTTTTGAAGACTAAAACATATAGTGCCTGTCTTACCATTGTTTCATGATTGCCAGAGGGGTGGAACAGGAGACACTGTTGGAAGCGGGCGTTCCCCAGTGTGACTTTTCACTCTGACAGGCTTAGAAGCTTAGGATGGGCTCAAATGGCATCCCTGTTGCCGGGCAATGGCTTGAGGAGCATGGAGACAGAGAGGTGGGGCAAGTGCTCGAAGAGGCTGCCAGCGACAAGTGAGGTAGGTGTGGAGCAGGTGAATTCCTGGTTGGATCTGAGGTTCCCTCTCTATGATTTCGATTCCAGAAACAACACAAAACCCCAGTTATGGCAGCATCTGCATTCGGACATAATGCTGCCGCCTTCAAATCTCAGGTTCGAGCAGCGAAACTTACTACATACTGAAGGTTCAAACTGGAGTTTGGTGAGGAAAACCACAGGTTGGTTTTGCCATGAAATTGCAGTTTCGCGACATTTGCATCACATCTTTCCTTCACTGAAATATTTAGCTGCAACCGTACATTTTTAGTGACAGGGCAAATAGTAGCTTCAGGGAGTAAACCTTCTTCCCCTTTGCTGTGGTGCAGATTTCCCACTGGTTCCATGGCTGCTATTTTCAGACATTTTGAAGATTCAGAGACAGATTATCTTCTGCATTCCATTTACTGAGAAACACCACAAGAAAGGCGCATTGCCATAATCCCCTGGTTGGTTGTAGGCTTCCCATGAGCCCTGGGGAATGGGATGCTAAACAGACAGGCCTCTGGTTTGATCCAGCAGGACTACTCTTATATAGTTTTTACCCTCAGGATAAACTTGTGAACTAGTTTGTTGTGAAACTTGTGAAGATTATGTGAGATGGCCTGACCTTTTACAGAGGGTTGTCATGTATGCTAATACTTGCAGTTTTCCAAAGAAACATTACCTATCAGATGCTATCTTTAGTAAAATTAATGTATACTTGTTTTTTCTATACTATTTATGCCGAAGTGCACAAAAGAAAATATTACAAAAGCAACAGAATCCACAAAGAATTCAATTCAGCCCAGGAACACACACTTAGGTTTTAAGGGATTATTACTTCAAAATTTAGAATATTTTAAAATGCAATTATAAAATAAAAACCATTTTCAGCCTTCTAGCTTCTGTATACACAGGTGTGGTTTTTTTTGGCATCTACAGAATTTAACAACTGGGATGAGAAGAGAACTTGTTCTATACCAGCAGTTCCCAACTTTTATCAAACCAACATTTTTTTGGAGGGTTTCTCTTGTTAATTTGAGCTTTATGAAAATTCTCAGCAACTTAGAACAATGGAATACATGCCCTGCATACCCCCTGCCCCATTTGGGAGACCCATGTGTGCTAAACACTGACCTTTTAGAAGACACTCAAATGAGGTCAGCTAATGAGTTGCAGTAGGTAGTTGCCTCAGGCAACAGATTTGTACACATGAACAAGGCAACTGGAGGCACCCAGTTTGGTGACCTACCACCTGTTGTTGCTTAAGCCCGAAGCTCTTGAGCCAATGCTTGCAATCTTTGGCACATGAGAAAAGGACAAGGGACTGCTGGGAACAACCTCTCTCATTTGTCTATATTCCTTGCAAAGGCGCCATGGGACATATTCAGTCCTTGCAAGTCTGTACAAGAATGCATGCAAGGATGAGAAGCTAGTCATAGGAACATAGGAAGCTGCCATAAACCTTTTATGATATCATTAGGTTAACATTTGTCTTTGTAGACATATAGGAAACAATAAAAGATGGCCCTTGCAAGAACATATGATACAGTTTCTAAACCCGATACGTGCACACAATTCCTGATATTAATTCAACTTTTTGTTTAGCATGACATTTGCTTCTTTCTTCCTATATTGTCCAGTTATTTAAAAGAAAGCACCATGAACTCAAGACATTGTGGTCTGTATTTGAGCTGTGATTTGTCTTCATCCTGTGGCGCTTGAATTACTCGTGCAGCAGCATTTATGCTGCATACCAACCTTGAAAACTGTTTTGATGCTTGAACTGCTGGCTGCTACTTACTGATAGTCTATATCCATATTTTGGTCTGCTCTTGATTTAGATTTCCTTCTGTAAGGAACAACTACACATTCAAACACTAGTCTTGGTGACATGCTGGAGGCCAAAATGTGACAGAATGAGCTATAAGTCATTGTGGACTACTTACTACATGCTGTGAGTGAAGATGGAACAGTAAGGCCAAGAAAATAGTTGTGCCGTTTTTATTGCAGCTCATCTAAAGGTTTTCCCATTTTGTACTGAACCTTCACAGAAGATAAAAAATACCCTGTCTGGGTGGGATTGCAAAGCATGTTTGTTTACTTGTAGGTGTGCAGGTATCTTTTGTTACCACCTTTTACAAGCAGAACACAACACAAAACTGAAAGAAAATAAGGCTGTTTTGTTAAAGGAAAAAGTTGTTATTTGCTTCATTTCCTTTTTAGCCACCTCATCGATTTTCAGACTTAAAGGCATTAAACATGTAGTTTAAAAGAGAGGGTGTATCGTTCTAGTTCAGCAAGTCCTTGTATTTCAGCTTTTGCCACTTGCAAAGGGCCATTACAGATATGAAAACAAAATAAAAGCATAAAAACCTTTACATATCCAAAACATTTCACCATTGTAAACAGAGACTTTTTTCAAACTATAGATCTCAAGAAGTAGAATATCTTAACAGCAGCAACACCATTTCTTCTAGATTCTAACTAGTGGTGTTGCTAAGTCTCCATCTTAGAAAAGGAATTTCTGTGCATCATGAAGCTCTGATTACAGCTAATAACTTCTCCAGAACTTACCTCTTTACTTGATTTAAATGCATTTTCTTCAGTAAATTATGTTGGTAACATAACATTATGTATGAGAAATGATAAAAGATTATAGTGAATTTCCAGCAAAGCTGCACTACCTATAATTTCACTTAAAGGCTTTGAAATTACACGAGGCGGAAAATATTTTATAAGTGCAACGAGGCCTGATATGAGAAACAAGTAAGCCTGGAACTGATGATTGTTTTTCCCAACTGGAACTAAGAAATTACCAGGACAAAGAGACCAACTGGCAAGGAGTGGCCTGCAGAAAGTTACATTGCCTATTCTTGTGTTGGCAACAGAAAGGAAGGAAGCATGTGGAACATCTAGGCAAGGTGTAGCTAAGAGCAATATGAATAGGCCAGGGTAGGTCCTAATACTGCTTTACGAATGGGGCTTCTAGACAGAGAGGTTATTCACATGTGCATGCAAAACTGGGCTAAGGGAGCCCAGCCCAGTTTTGCACACAAGTGTAAACTGCCAGGATCGGGCCCGATCCTGGTGGTAACATGGCAGCAAACCCGCCTTTGAAGCCACAGGGTTAAGGCAGCGAGCGCCCTCCTAACCCCATTTTGGCAATTGTGTGCCAACTGCGGCTGCTTGCAGCTGTGGCTGGCACACTCGTGGGGGAGGGGATCCCAATAACATTCCGTGCACTTGTGCAGTGCATTATTTGAGCTCTGGGGGCGGAGGAACATGTGGCAGAGCTTCCCTGCACCCCGACCCCCAGAGCTACCAGCAGGAGCCAGTGCTCGTCTGGGCGGGCAATCTGCCTGCCCAAGGAGGGACAGCTGCTCATCTGTGGGGAGGGTGAGTGCAACCCGCTCTCCCTGCAGACTGCCTCAGAGTCCTTCTCACTGATCATGAGAAGAGCTCCAGAGACTTTTGGCCATTTGAATGGTTGCAATCAGAGCCATTGGGATAGGAACAACATTAAGACACCTGTTCGATTAGCCATCCAAATGGTATAGTATAGCCCAACATCTGGAAGGGCCCAAAGTGAAAGCAGCAAATGGAGCAGAGCCTCTATTGCGTTTTCTCCGAGTCCGGGGATGATCTTCCGGAAGAGGTTTGTGGAGGAAAAACAATTTGAGGCTGCATATGAGATAAGCACCTACTGTCCTGAGGAAGCACATTAGCTGACTCCCAACAATCCCGTCCTTGCATTTACTGAAAGCAGGAGGAAGGCAGTAGTGGGATCATGCCTACTAGCCACAGCTTCTGTGCCCACATGTTCAGCATTAGTTTGCAAAGGGCAGTAATGAATGCAGGGAACATTCCTCCAAGTGACTTTTGGTTCTAGCTGGCCAGGTTGGATGTGTGAGTGACTGGGACCATGGCTAGCAGGTACACTGACACCAGGCTCAGCCCGCCACCACAGCCCCCCTAGCCCTGTCCCCTGCGTCAGCATCTGACACAGAGAGCGGTTGGCCATGCCCCCTGTGTCTGATGTTAGATGTGAGGGGCGTGGTTTAGCTCCCAAACAGAGAGCTAAATCCAGTCAGCCTTTAAAAGGCAGGGAGAGCCACTCCAGCCATGCTGCAGATGCAGCACTGGCCGATTTAGCTCCCAAATGGTAGTTTCAAAACTACCACAAAACACAGCATAAGCCTATTAAAGCAGTACATTTGCTAACTGAGCAGAGAGGCACCTTTAAAATTGGTGATGATCTTTATTTAGCAGTGGGGAGAGCAACTGGCCCTATCCATCCCCAGCACAGCGCCCTCCAGTGACTGTTGCTGGTGTCTCTCTTATGATTCTTTTTGGATTGTGAGCCCTTTGGGGGCAGGGATCCGTCCATTCATTCATTTATTCATTCTCTATGTACACTGCTTTGGGAACTTTTGTTGAAAAGCAGCAGCAGTAGTAGTGGTAGTAGTAGTGCATAGAGTTCAATCTTGTGTCCCAAATGCTTGGGAAACAAAAGTGTTCAGCTGGCACCTAAAGGATGGCAAATTGGGCACCAGGTGCATACATTTGGGGAAATCATGCCATAACCAGTGTGACAACAGAAGAGACTGAGTCATTGTGGTGTTTTTGGTTAATCCATTCATTGATCCAGGCTAGCTTTTGATAAATGATAAGAGGGAAACACTGGACCGGGTCTCACGATCAGTGAGACCCAGTTTGGGGCAGTGAGTGGGGAGAGTGTGCTAAGCCTGCTCTCCCCGCAGATGAGCGGGGAGGGAGCCCTGGGTGGCCGGATCGGCCGCCCACACAGTTGCCGGCTCTGTGATGGAGCTGGTGAGATCCCTGGTGCCGGGAGGCGGATTTTTGCCTCCCCTCTGGGGGTATCCTTGTGAGTAGCCACAGCGTAGAGCCACGGTGCGGCTACTCACAGTCAGAAAGCTTGGGTTTGTGGAGCGCTTGCTCTGCAAACCCCAGCTTTAGCGAGGACTACTTGAGCAGGTTGCCCACTCGTAAACCACCGGGCTCGCCTGCGCGCCCAGTGGTTTACACAATCAACAAAAATCGGGCTAGGTACTCCTAGTCCAATTTTTGTTGATCGTGAGAAAAGCCCCACTCTTTAGGAATGCAGATATAGCTCTTTAGAAATGGAAATTGAGCTGGCTTGCCTAACTGCAGGAAGAAATCTCTTTTAAGTTCTAGTTACAAAAGTAAAACCTCTGTGTTTCCTTGAGTTGACTTTTTAAAACAATATTAGTCTGCTTGCTTAAGGTTTTCGCTGGTTAAAACCCGATGCATGTGCTGGAAAAAAGGGAAGAAATCTGTTAGTGTATACAAATGCTCCCAGTCTAGGACACGAGGTTTTGAAGGCAACATTGTGTTCCTACCCAAGGAGCGCGCTCTCTCTTTCTCCCTCCACATTGGCTAGAAGGAAAACACGGAGGCATACAATATGAACCAGCACCAAAAGAAAATCCAAGAGCAGAGGGGAGGAGCTGCTTCTCTCATGCTGCGAGTGTAATTCGAAGTGGCTTTGCTAAACATTTACCCCGAGAGTTTTATCTGCTGTGCGTAAAAGCCCCTGGTGGAAATTCGGAATTGAGCTTTCTCTATAGCACACACACACACCCCCCAAACTATTAGGCTCACTTGAAGTTTTGGCAAAACTGATCTCAGTAAAGTTCTGGATGATTCACTGGTTGAGTAGCAACGCTTCCATTATTGAATCAAGAAACTCAAATTTATTTTCTTATACAGGAAAGGGAGGTATGGTTATAGATTTTATGTATCTTCAGAGTTCCTGATTGTGGACTTCTAATGCTATATACTGCTGCTGGTCTGGCAATTAACAAACAACTAGCCTAGTAAGCTTTGTTAAGGCTCAGTTTAACTTTCTCATTGTTCACCCAGGCTTTTAATTAGAAACTGGGGCTATTCTTACAATCACAAAAATCGGGCTAGGAAATCCTAGCCCGATTTTTGTGATCGTAAGAACCACCAGGCTCGCAGCCGAGCCCGGTGGTTCTGGAGTAGCTAACCCACTCCTGTAGCCCACCCCTTAGCCCCGGTTTGCGGAGCGAGCACTCCGCAAACTCGGGCTATCTGCTCATGAGTAGCCGCGGTGCGGCTCCATGCCGCGGCTACTCATGAGTAGACCCCCAGCCAGGAGGCTTAAAAGCAGCCTCCCAGTTTGGGGGTCTCCCCAGTATGCCCTGCATGCTCACGCAGGGCATACTGGGGCTGCTGGGGGCCCCCGCTGTCTCTGTCTCGGAGCCGGCCATTGTGTGGGCGGCCAATCCGGCTGCCCAGGGCTCCCTGCCCACTCGTGAGCGGGGAGAGCAGGCTTAGCCCGCTCTTCCCATTCACCGCTAGGAACCAGATCTCACTGATCGTGAGACCCGGTCCACTGTTTCAATTGTATTTTTAATAGTTTTAACATTTTAAATTTTAACCTTTTCATTTGTTATTTTTATTGTTTTGTTGTAAATCGCCCAGAAACTTGTGTTTGGGGTGGTATAGAAACGTGTTAAATAAATAGATTAAATAAATAACCCAGTAATCCCACTAGTATTTTTTATTCACAATCCTTTCATTTCATTCATAGCCCTGTTTTGCCTTGCTTAAGTATTCCAAAATGATGTAACTTCCATGAATATTATTACCTCAGAGCTGTCCTAAAGCCAAGTAAAGCTAATTTGATACATTCCAGTGTGGCTATGACAGAAAGGAGGGCAAAACCTCCAAGGGCTCCTCTGGTCACTTATTCAAAAAGCTATTCGGGGTGCTCTTTGTATCTTCTGACTTAAGGATCTAATATATATATACCAACAGCAATTGTGAAAGTCAATGGGTTTATGCGGGGCAGGCAGGGATGACTCAAAGGGGTAGCAGGTGCTCTCTACCAGGTATTTCCTGCTCCCCCTTTGGACTGGAACTTTACAGCAAAGTGTCAGTCAATACAATCATAGTATATTATGTTCCTATATCTTGAATTAATTATTTTTAAAAGCTCCAGTTGTTTAAAGAAGCCTCATCCACTCACTCCTCTACCCCTTTCACTTTCTGTACTGAAGGAGAAGTCCAGGAAGAGATCTAGTCTTGTGGTAGCAACTAGCAAGCATGACTTGTCCCCTTAGCTAAGCAGGGTCTGTCTTGTTCGCATACGAAAGGGAGACTAGAAGTGTAAGCACTATAAGATATTCCCCTCAGGGGATGGAGCCACTCAGGGAAGAACATCTAGGCTCCAAGTTCCTTCCCTGGCATCTCCAAGATAGTGGTGAGAGAGATTCATGCCTGCAACCTTGGAGAAGCTGCTGCCAGTCTGTGTAGACAGTATTGAGCGAGATGGACCTATGGTCTGACTCAGTATATGGCAGCTTCCTATGTCCCTATGTTCCGATGTCAGTCATCTAGAAACATAGGAAGCTGGCATCTACTGAGTCAGACCATAGGTTCATCTAGCTCTGTATTGTCTTCACAGACTGGCAGCGGCTTCTCCAAGGTTGCTGGCAGGAATCTCTCTCAGCACTATCTTGGAGATGCCAGGGAGGGAACTTGGAACCTTCTGCTCTTCCCACAGCGGCTCCATCCCATAAGAGGAATATCTTACAGTGCTCACACATCAAGTCTCCCATTCATATGCAACCAGGGCAGACCCTGCTTAGCTAAGGGGACAAGTCATTCTTGCTACCACAAGACCAGCAGTCCAGCTGGATAGGTAGGAGATAATAAGGGTATTCACACGAACAGCCTAACCCAGACCAGGGCAGCCCTGCCTGGGTTAGGTTGCATGTGTGAAGTGCCTGGAATGAGGCCGCTCCCGGTGCTGCACTCACAACAAGGCTCACTTTCAAACTCAGACTTTAGCCAAGAGTAAGCAAACCTGTGGTTCACTTAACCTTGGATGGCAAACATCTGGGCAATCACCGCCAAATTAAACAGCTCCCCCTGGCCCGTTGCCATTTCCAGCAGTGAGCCAGGAAGGAGAGGCTTTGCAAAGCATGGCAGTTGCTCTAATGAGAGGAGCCACCCCGCTTGTGCCCTGGGGCACCCTGAGATGTGGGAGGGGAGAAGTCCTCCCTCTCCCAGTGTCTCCCTTTGCCACACCACTCGGAGGGGAGACTGCTCAGGGAAGGCAAGCAAGCTTCTGCCTTCCCTGCAGCCTGCCTGCCCTCCCTGGCAAGGTCCTGTGCACAATCTCCTAGAAGGTGATTAAAGTAAGTATTTAAGGTATAGCCAAATCTTCAGTCCCTTAATCACATTGTTTGGTCCCCCTTTGCTTCCTCTGGTTAGATTCTCTAGAGTCACTCCTGGGAGCAGGGGAGCAGAGGGAATAAATATATTACTACCAAGGTAATAATGGTCATGGCTATATAAGGATGCTCCAAATGTATTTTGTATGGTGGTGCTCTTCCAGAACACTTCATGGAAGTATAACCAAACACAAAACAAAACACCCCTAGGGTCATCCCAAAAGGAAGTTCACTTCTGTGACTGTGAGAGAAGGAAGAAGAGCAGGATGGCTCCCAAAGCAACAGAAGGCTACTTAAAATTATAGCTGTGCATTTATTTTCATTTTCATTCACAGGGCATTTAATGTGGCATGCAGCCCAATCCTATGTTAACAGTTCAGTGGAATTCATAGGATAGCTGCTTTAAGGACACTATGCAGGTTCTAAGTAAAGCTCTCTCACCACTTAGAACACATTTCAATGACCACTGTGAAGACATAGCCCACCAGTACCTGGCTGGATTCAGACGTACACTATAACCGCAGTTAGTTGTGAGCAATGTTACAATTCCTAACTCCAATTCCTAACGGGCGGCAGGGAGAAACCCACATTTGCTAGAATGGGATATGCCGATGGGGGAGGACAAAGGATGCTGTGGGTGGGTGGGGTCTGTCCTGCCATGATGAGGGAAGATGTTTCAAAGGGAGACCCTGGTAGAGCGCTCCAGCCAGACCCATTACAAAGCCGCTGTTTGCTGCCCAGTGGGCTCACCCTCTCATGAGAGGGCCAGTCTATTGGGGATATGCCTGTGCCTGCTAAGGTGCTATACCCACCCACGGACTGTGAGCTCATGACCTGAGCTGCCCACTTAACCACCAGGGAATCCAAAATCTCTTTGTGCCCTGTCCACCCCCAGCACAGTACCTCCAGTGACTGTTGCTAGTGTCTATTTTGTGTTTCTTTTTAGATTGTGAGCCCTTTGGGGACAGGGATCCATCTTATTTATTTGTTGTTTCTCTGCATAAACTGCCCTGAGCCATTTTTGGAAGGGTGGTGACCTCGCTACTTCTCTCTCCCTAAATCCCTCTGAAGACTTGTGTGCACCCCAGAGGACATCCCCACACCCTATATGCACCATAGCCTGGCTGCATGCATGGCCATGGGGTCAGCCAACGGGACAGTACATTCACTCGGGTTTTTAAAATCCGGGGTCTGGTCTGTCTGTGTGCCATATGCAGATATGGAGAATTGTGGGAGAGGGCACTTTCCTTTGCTCCTTTGACCCTGGGGCAGCTGGGTTGCCTGCAGGGGCAGCTGGTGATGGTGCACCTGTGCATAGGTGCAAAGGGCCAGACAGAGGGCTGGTTTCTGATGCACTCGACCACTGTCCCTGGGAACAGGAGAGCAGGAATTCCCCTGCACAACACTTCCCAACACACAGCAACATAGCTCTATTTGGAGCACAATGTCCTTAAACTGAATGCATATCTACTGTGGGGTGGGCAGGGGGAGAGCCGGGAGAGGATAGATGGGAGAGGTGAGCCCCCATTCCCTAGCCACCCCTGGAAAGCCGGGTGGCCATTCCAGGGCGATGGCAGGAGTACATGTGGACACATGGACGGGGGTGGGGGGCAGGGCAGCAGGCAGGGGGCACTGCTTCACAGAAGTCCCCAAGACAAGTAATGTGGTCTCTGGGTAGCACTCCCTATTGCAGTGACCCAGAAGCCATCCTTGCTCTATTCAGAGCACCCATGGCTTGACATTCTAGTGAGGGAGGTGTCAGATGGAAAAGGAGATGTTTTACCATCTGGCATCATTACAGATTTGTCTAGGGAATTTGCTTCTCTCCTCTCCACTCTGATGGTCCATCTCATGAGCTGTCTGGGGCTGTCCCTGTGGCCTTTCACTCTCATGCCTAGCCACTGAGCCCTGGGTTGGGTGGCTGGATCCCTGAAGAAGGATCTCAGTTGACCGGAGACTGTCCTTAGTGACTGGTCCTTATTATGAGCAAGCCTTTGGGGGCATGAACCCCCACAAGGGGAAGGGGCTGTGCCCTTCCTGTCATGACCCAGGCCACACGGGGGCCCATTACGCATGTGCAGCAGTCTCCAAAATGGCCACTGTGATGGGGGTGAGACCCAGAATGAGCAGAAGAGTGCCTGAACTGGGCGAGGTGCCTCCGGAGGGCCCCACCCCATGACCACGCTAGCAACTCCTGGAGGCAGTAAGTGACTAAAAATCAAATTTATTTTATTTGCGAACACCCCCAAACAGCTGGGGGTGTTTGATGTAGCGCTGAACCAAACCGGGGGATGTTTGGTCCAGTGTTGGACTGTCGAACCGGTTTGAGGTTGAACCTGTTTGACCTCAAACCTGTTTGCAAACCCCTACGCCAGGCTGTGTCCACTTTTTCATGCCACTGTCCAGATCAGTTCTTATTCCGAACCATCCAGCTTGCCTAACCGCCATAGGAAGATGGCCCCACAGAGGGCCCCTTCATATGGGCACCTCTCCCTCCACCAGTCCCTGCAATCCTCCTGCTTCCAATCATGCTCTCTCAGAGGATGAGTCTCTGCTGCCCTCCCCGGAGTCCTGAGATCCCATCATCCAGATCAGGTGAAGGTGGCCATTTGCCTGGCAACTATTATTATTATTATTATTATTATTATTATTATTATTATTATTATTATTATTTTACATTTATATCCCGCTCTTCCTCCAAGGAGCCCTGAGCGGTGTACTACATACTTGAATTTCTCTTTCACAACAACCATGTGAAGTAGGTTAGGCTGAGAGAGAAGTGACTGGCCCAGAGTCACCCAGCTAGTTTCATGGCTGAATGGGAATTTGAACTCGGGTCTCCCCGGTCCTAGTCCAGCACTCTAACCACTACACTACGCTGGCTCTCGCTAGGCTCAAACTATCTCTTTCTTAAACTATCTCTTTCTTAAATCTAAGCCCCTACCTCTCTTGCAGGACTCTTTCTCTTGCCTGCCTGGGAACTTATACAATTAAACTTTAAGCTAAAACACCTCATAATAGTAGATTTATCTGGAGACGTATTTTTAATAGCTTTAATCAAACAATTCTCTTTTCCGTATCTCCCTCCCTCAAGTAAATATCTTTTTTTTTAATTATCACCTTGTCTCAATCCAGTCATTTCTTGAGTCCAAACATTTGCACAAATTAAAACTGGTGGAGCTGACCACCTTTAAGAGCTAATTCCCCCACAAAGCCCAAACATTGGGGTGCTGACCAAACATCCCAGGGCAGTTCCATTAATAGCTGGTACTGCTTTTTTCTAAAAGCAAAATGTTTGCTTTTATGCTTTAGTGATATATTGGCCAGCTCTACTTTAAGTATTAAGTGAGCTTATCCTGCAGCGTCTTTGTTGTATTTCAATTCTGTACCTATAATCTTCATATATTTGTTTATTTGTTTAGAAATGTATAGCTCACATTTTGATTTGTATTCTCTAAGCAGCTAATCTACTATGTCTCATACTCACATGATGATTGCATTATAAACATCACAATTCTAGTGAGTGTTTACATGACTGTGTCACAAAAACTGAAAACTAGATGGTTCTTCCTAGAGCTGTATTATTTTTAATTCATGGATCAATTATGCTTTTTCATATAAAATATAAAATAAAAGGATCACACTACTTTTAATATGAAGCACATTACTGCCTACATATTTATATGATTCATAACATTATGCCAGATGGCTATAAGAAATACTTGCAGGAAGAAAACTTCAGACGTGTTGCCTTCAGTGTGGTTATGCCCAAGCAACTCTATGTTCAGGGAACTGACTAGGAAAGTTATTTAAAAATATGTTTTAGTTTTTTGAAAATATATACAACACTAGATATTTAGAAGAACTCTGTAAGATACGATAAAATATCCAAGAACTTTGATTATAACAGTGGCCAGCCAGATGCTTCTTGCCCGGGAAATTCACAAGAAGATCACAGAAAGTGATGTCCTTCCCCCCCTGTTTGTCTTCAGAACCTAGGAACATAGGAAGCTGCCATATACTAAGACAGACCATTGGTCCATCTAGCTCAGTATTGTCTTCACAAACTGGAAGCCGCTTCTCCAAGGTTGCAGGCAGGAATCTCTCTCAGCCCTATCTTGGAGAAGCCAGGGAGGGAAAAACTTCTGCTCTTCCCAGAGCGGCTCCATCCACTGAGGGGAACATCTTGCAGTGCTCACACTTCTAGTCTCCCTTTCATATGCAACCAGGGCAGACCCTGCTTAGCTAAGGGGACAGGTCATGCTTGCTCCCACAAGACCAGCTCTCCTCTCCTAGGATGGAATGTATTCCCTCAGGGTGAAATGATGAGGTTATACACACAATCAGAAACTGAGGCTTTCCACACAAGCAGTGTGGAGAGCTGGATGGGGTTAGGTGGGGAGAGTGGGCCAAGCCCACTCTCCCTGCACACAAGCACACAAGGAGCCCTGGGTAGCCAGTAGCCAGTAGGGCCTGCGGGGATTGGGGGCTGCCTGGTTCCCGAAAGTCCCAGGATGCCCCGCGCAAGTGTGCAGGGCATCCTGGGTAGACCCACGAGACCAGGAGGCTTGTTTTAGCCTCCCAGCAGGGGTCTCCTCATGAGTCACAGTGTTGCAGAGCCATGCCGTGGTGACTCATGATTACCAAAATGGGGTTAGCAGAGCGCTTGCTCCGCTAACTTCATTTTAAGTGTGCGTGGGGGGGACATATGAGGGCTAACTGCTGGGAGCCACATGACTTCTGGTGGTAAACTGCAGTAAAGCAGGCTGGGCTACCTTAGCCCACTTTCGTGCGATCGTGAGAATAGCCTTACTGTGTTCTACCCAGGTTTTGGAGCTGTCTGTGCTCCCAATTTTTGGTTGTGTGGAAGCAAGATAGAAGGAAAACCTGGGTAGAAGTGATTGTGTGGAAGCAAGGTAGGAGGAAAACCTGGGTAGCTTTTCCTCCTACCTTGCTTGCACACAATCACTTTTACCCAGGTTTTTCTCTTATTTTGCTTCCACACAACCAAAAATTGGGAGCACACACAGCTCCAAAACCTGGGTAGAACACAGTGGGGCTATTCTCATGATCAGCAAAAAGCGGGTTAGCAGAACCTAGCCCAATTTTTGCTGATCGTGAGAACCACCAGGCTCGGCTGTGAGCCTGGTGTTTCTAGAGCAGGTAACCTGCTCATGTACCCCTCCCCTAAGCCCGGGTTTGTGGAGCGAGCGCTCCGCAAACCTGGGCTATCTGATTGTGAGTAGGCGCGGCTCCGTGTCGCAGCTACTTGTGAGTAGACCCCCGTAGGGGAGGCGAAAAGTCGCTTCCAGGGGTCTCCCCAGTATGCCCTGCATGCCCGCGCAGAGCATAGTGGAGCTTCCGGGGGCTGCGCGCCTCCCGAGCTCCCCAGCCCCCGCCAGTTCCATCATGGAGCCAGCAATCATGTGGGCGGCCAATTGTGTGGGCTCCCGCTGCGATCGTCTGCGGGGAGAACAGGCTTAGCCCGCTCTCCCTGCAATAGTGGCAAAAACGGGTCTCACTGATTGTGAGACCCGCTTCAGTTAGGCTATTCTCACAATGGGGTAAAACTGGGCTAAAGAAGCCCAGCCCGCTTTTTCCCCATGGTGAGAACCAGCGGCTCGTGAGCAAGCCCGCTGGTTCTCTGGAAGCTAGCCTGCCAAAGTAGCCCTCCCCTTGTGCTCCACTAACCTGGGTTTTTTGATCGTGTGCTGCCATGGTGCAATTCCGTGCCATAGCGACACACGAGGAGACCCCTGCTGGGAGGCTGCAAGCAGGGGTTCAGAGGTCTCTCCCCGCTTGCGCGGGGCAACCTGGAACTTCCAGGGGCCATGTGGCCCCCAATCCCCACCACCCATTGACTCTGTAACAGAGCTGGCAGTCATGTGGGCAGCCGATCCGGCCACACAGCTATGAGCAGTTGATCGTCTGCAGAGAGAGCGAGCTAAGCCTGCTCTCCCCGCAGAACCCCCTTTGGCACGTCACACCGATCGTGTGAAGCACCTCTGTTGCTGATTGTGTGAATGGCCTCTATATGAGATATTAAGCCTGTTAAGAGGGAGACTTAAAAAGTGAAGCTATTCACACGATTGCAGAAATTTGGGCTAGCCTCCGCTAGCCCGATTTTCTGCAACTGTGAGAACCACCAGGCTCGGCTCGGAGCCCGGTGGTTCTTGAGCGGGTAACCCGCTCAAGTAGCCCGCCCATAAAACCGGATTTGCAGAGCCAGCGCTCCGCAAACACAGTTTTTTTTAATTGTGAGTAGCCGCGGTATGGCTCTGTGCCACTGCTACTCATGAGGAGACCCCCAGAGGGGAGGCAAAAAGCCGCCTCCCGGCTCCGGGGGTCTCATCAGCATGCCCTGCATGCTTGCATGCTCGATCGGCCCCATGCCTGATCGTCAGCATGCCTGATGGTCTCCCGCTCCCCCCAGCCCCCGTTGGCTCTGTCACGAAGCCGGCAATTGTGTGGGTGGCCAATCCAGCCGCCCAGGACTCCCGCCCTGCTTGTGTGCAGGGAAAGCGGGCTTAGCCTGCTCTCCCTGCTCACTCTCGCAAACCGGATCTCACTGATTGTGAGACCCAGCTCAGTGTCTCTTTCCACAAAGAGCAGCTCCTGGGCAGATGTGGACTAGGGTCATCCACACGAGAGCTGAACTGGGACAGCTGTGCAAGGAGAAGGGTAGTTAATATTTTCCTGCTGAAAATCACCCCCCAAAGTGGCTATTTGCCCCAAAATGGGCATGAAAGAGGCACAGAGGGAACTGGCTATATTTATGTTAATTCCTGAGTTAATGCCCCCCTTCCCATACCATAGTCCTGGTTAGCATTGTGCTCCTGCCTTTTTTTTTTGGCTGCTTTTTGTGGTGGAGACATTTCTGGTTTTAACTTTAATCAGTTTTAGCATCTCTTTAATGGCAAACTTAACATAATCTGTAGTCTGGCTTTGAAGATGTGGTTAGTGTTGGACTAGGACTGGGGAGACGGGGCTAACAGGACAGGTCTACCAATGGCTACTAGTCTGAGGGCTATAGGTTATTTCCAGCCTCAGAGGCAAGCTACCTCTAAATATCATTGCAGGGCAGTAGCAGTAGCAGAGCAGGCATGCGCTCAGCTCTTGCCTGTGGGCTTCCCAGAGGCATCTTGTAGGCTACTGTGTGAGACACGATGCTTCACTAGATGGGCCTTGGGCCTGATCCAACAGGGCTTTTCTTATGTTCTTATGAGACCATGTTCAAACCTTCCATTCAGCCATGAAACTCACTGACTCTGGACCAATCACTTTTTAGCCTAACCTACCTTACATGATTGTTGTGAGGATAAACACAATAATATACAACACTCTGGGTTTCTTGGAGGAAGAGTGGGCTATAGATTTAAATAAATAAATTTAAAATAGTGACAATCACCCTAGATTTGACAATTGTTTCACTTCATGCATTATGTTTTTATTTTGTCTATCCTGTACCTAATGTCAACCAGTTTGATCCTGGTGACCTGGATGTTATGTTAGATAAATGTCGTATTAGCAGAGAGGGAGCAAAAAATCCCCATATAAATTAAAAAAAACCCCTCTATTTACTTTCTCTATGCCTTCCATAATTTATAAACTTCTATGCCTCCTCATAATAAGCCTTTTTTCCTTTTCCTTTTTTAAAGCCCCAAACCACTTTAACATTTCCTCACAGGTAAGGTACTCCATCTTTTTAGTTGTGTGGGTTTTCAAGGGAGAGTGTGTTAAACCAGCAGTTTCAACGGAAGCTTGAAAAAAAGCTGGGAAATTGGTCCTTATACAATTCGATCACTCCAATGTATGTCTTTCCTATTGGAATTCTTGAGTACTTACACAGAAAGGCAGAGGCAAAAAAGCAGTTTTAACGTAAATGTATTGTTTATAAAATTGTGTATAACTTTAGATACATTTATTTCCAAAGTGTTATGATGCTGGATTTGGAGTGTCTGTATAAAATTAATGAAAATCCATGTTTTGCCCCATAGAGGTGACCGATATCCATGATTGTTTTTTACAGAAGACTATGGAGAAGTATCTGAGCTGCAATTTAATGGTAGATTTGGAAGGATGCCGCGTCAAAACTATGCAGACCTATGGTTTTTATGCCACGGTGGTGCCCCAAAGTGCTGGATGATCCACGTTTCTTACAGTACAGTCCTGGGGGCACCTAGCTTAAGAGTGACGTAATTGTGGATTTGGGGGACTCCAGATAAAAACCATGAAGATCCAACCACAGCCAGATCATTGTTTTCACGCCAGAAAACGCTGATTCGCAGTTTATTTTTTACAATGAAAACCATGGATATGGGCTGTTACTTATGGGGAGGCTGGCATTCAAAGTTAAGGGCACCCTTACAGACCCGATTCTTTCCGCTGCCGCCGACCCAGCAATCCGCGCGTTTGGCAAGCAGCTGGATCCAGAGACGTAACCCTCCCGCAGGCAAGCGAGAGGAGAGGCTGCTCCGCCCGCCCAATTCCTCGCTTAGGGCCACACACAGCAAGCAAGGTGGCATTAGCGGGCTCTCTTATCGACACCTTTGCCCAAGTCGTCTCCTCCTCCTCCCGCCGTTGCTGTGTCGACAGGGAGAGGTTGGGATGGCTGTCGCGTGTGGGGAAGCAAAGAAGCTGCGCGTTTTATAAGGCCCCCCCCTTAGCAGCCGTCCGGCTCTGGGCCCCTCACGCCCAGACGAGGGAGAGAGAGGAAGCGGCAGTGGCTCGCTTACTCAACCGGCAAGCAGCAGCAGCAGCAGCAGCAGCATCCACACCTCGCCTGCCTTTTGGGGAGTGAGAGGAAGGAGGGGAAAAGGGGCTGCTGGGGGAGCTCGGCCACTCCCCCTACGGGCTCCGCAGCGCAGGCGCCCTGGCGGCTACCGCAGGCAGGGGGCGGCAACATGGCGGAGTGAGCGGCGGCGGCGGCGGCGGCGGCGGCTTTGGCTGCACAACAACAGCGGGGGCTGCGCGGGGCAGGCTTCCGAGTTCCCGTCGCTTTCTGCACTCCGCGCCTCCTCGGCCGGCTGGCGGGCTCGGCGCGCTCCCGGTCGCTGCTTGAGGGGAGCGGGCGAGGAGCAGCAGCTTCGGCTAACGGGGCAGCAGCGCCCATAATAATCCCTCATTATAGAGCCGAGTGGGGGAGCGGCTGCGGCTCCCGGGACGGTCCTTCGGCGGCGGCGGCGGCGGCTCGGGTCCGCTCCTTGCGGCCCCGCCGGGCGCTGCTGCGGTGTTGCCGCTGCGGCGGATGCGCAGCTCCTCGGCCAGGGCGGAGCGCGGCGGCAGCGGCAGGTACTGTTGGCAGCAGCAGCAGCAGCAGCAGCAGCCAGGGCTAGATGGCGAGCGAGAAGCCGGTGTCGGGGCCGGAGCCGCAGCCTGCTGGGCTCATCGCTGTCGGGGCCAGCAGCAGCGGCGGAGTCGGCGGCGGCGGCGCTGGGGGAGCAGCCACAGCCAGCGCAGCAGTAGCGGTCGCAGCTACAACGACGGGAGGCAGCGGAGGAGGCGGCAGCGGCGGCAGCAGCAGCAGCAGCGGTTCGGCGGCCGTGATGGGGGAGCTGAGGGCGTCGGGCTCCGGGTCTGTCGTGCTGCCGGCGGGGATGATTAATCCGTCCGTGCCCATCCGCAACATCCGCATGAAATTCGCCGTCTTGATCGGGCTCATCCAAGTCGGGGAGGTCAGCAACCGCGACATCGTGGAGACGGTGTTGAACCTGGTAAGGGGGACACGTCCTTCGCCCACGCCACCTGCCGCCGCTCCAGAGAGCTCTGGGGACGGGCAGCCTCTCCTCCGGGGAGGAAGATGCGGGCCCCTCGGGCATCCTCCCCGGCTCTGGAGACTCCTTTGCGCCTTTTCTCCTCCGCACATCCGCTCGTCGCTGGCTCTAGAGGTCCCCAACTACTCTTGGGTCCTCAACGGCTCAGTCGCCCTCTAGCCCACTCTTATGTTTTCTCGCCCCCCATTTTGGTTCTGGTGTTCCTTTTCCTCCGGAGATGTTCCCCTTTACATCCTCTTCCCCGGCACAGAAACTCGGGGGAGGGGCTCTTTCCCTGAGCTACTTTGTCATTTGCCATTAGCCCTGGGAGGTCTCCCTTCATCTTCTGCTGATCCTTGGAGAGCTCCTTAAATCCCTCTGTGTGTGCTCTGTCTTCCTTAACACGCTCTTGTCCCCTCTCCCACTCATAGCATCCTTGGCACCTCCTTCCTCTCCCCCCCACCGCAGATTTCTCACAGCTACCCACTGACCCTTTCCAAGGCCTGAAGCATGCAAATGCCTCACCTCCGGAAGTGACACCTTTTTGTTTTTACTGTGAATCAGTGGTCAGTTTTCTGCCATCAGTGACCTTTCCTTTGTAGAAAGGGTTGCCTCCTCATGCCTTTTTTGTGCAAGCTCCCTTCAAGCCATTGTCATCCACACTTATGACCTCTGTGATTGACACTCACTCCATCCCTATTGGCTCTGTTTAGTTGCTTTTCTTGGTTTGTCCCTGAATGTGTGGAACACTGTTCTCTCACATTTTTTTTAAAAAAGAAAGTGTTCCTATTCTTTGTTTCTTCCAAGTGCCACCTTCCGAAGAAGTGGATTTAATTTTATTCATTATTCTTGTAAGCAGTTCTTAACTTTAGGTGTTCATAGGTAGCTGTATAGTCTTGTGACTGAAGTTGGCTTCCAGGAAGAGGGATTTGATAGTACATCTATTTTTATTGTATAAGATTAAAGAACAGCCCCAGATGGCATCTTTCCTTTGTGGCTGAAATGTGTGAATGATTTAACCCTATTACCTTTCAGCCAGTTGGGTTTGACATGTTGGAGAGATGTTGTGTCTTGCAATCTGTTGATAGGGGTGGGCTTCTGTTACTTCGTCATTGCATTGAGTGGCTCATTTGCCTTATTTATTGTTTGAAATAGCGTTCTTGCCCACACTTCAACTCTAAATGTTGCTGATTCTTCCTTCACCCCTCGATGTTTTATACATGGGGAAAGCAACATTTTATGTTAGTTGAATGTAACTCTGTAATCAATTCATAGTGTCAAAGAGTTACAGCAGAGCTGTATGGCAGTGTTTTAGTACTACCTACTAAAGGCTGGGAAATTTACAGAAGCCAGATGAGAGGAAAAAATGGGATCTGGAAATGAATCACTTCCAATTATGTGCGATTTGTTGCCTCTCCTGAATGCAAGATTTGCTGCGGCAAAGCTGATGAAACAGCTGAATGAATGGGAATAGAGTATCCTATTTTGGGGGTAGAGTTGGTAGCAAAGCTATTGCATGGCAGATGACTAAAAATGCTTTTGTAACTAAAAGTTTTAACCTATGTTAGTTTTGTAGTAAAAGCAGGCACTGAAATAAAGTTACACTGATATGATATACCATTTTGTTATCTGGTAAATATTTACATATGACCTAGCTTTTTAGAATGGCAGAACTGCTGCAAACTGTCAGAGATGGGTTGTTTGATATATGTCACTTTATGGACACTGGTAGCTTCACAAGAGCACTCATTCAAAGCTTGATCAGTTCCTCAACTTTCACACCAAAACTGTTCTTTTAATAAACATTTGTTGTTTGTTGTATTTTGGTAGTTGTATTTAAGGTAATGCTCACATGTTTAAATGTAGCAGTGGAAAAAAGTTGTATTTAAAAATATTTCTTTAAGCATCTTCAAAAAGATTATCCCTAAAAGCAAACAACTTAATCCATTTCCTGGACTTTCTTTTGTTACCATCTATTGTTTTGGTAATTAAAGAAACTTAAACCTCTGGGAACCTGTTGATGTATCAGGAAATACTGTCTGCTTGTCATTAGGCTTGTGGGTCTATACATTTACAACAAGAAATATGTAAATTATTATAAATATGTAAAATATATTCCAGATTTACTCCCATTATGGATTTTGTTGTTGAAATGCACATGCTTGTCTGTGTCTTCAGCACTATCCAGGGGATATGTTTCCAGTAAGTTAGGAGGAGCAGGAATTCAGAAGCAGCTGTGGTAACAGTGCTTTCTGTACTAGCATTAGTGCACAAGTATGGAATGGCATAAGAAAGAAAACTAGGAAAAGATTGTGTAGTCTCCCCCCCCCCATCTTTTGTTACAGCAGATACCCTACTGAGAACATATGCTGCTTTATATCAGAATGAAAGCTAACTCCCTCGCAAGGAAAACACATTAAAGTAAAATTATAAAGGTCTATTTCCAACTATCACAAAATGTCATTTGCTGCTGCATTATTGATTCCAGTTTCATGTAGTTAATGTTAAATTTAATCATTTATATTTGTATAGGGGAAGGAGGCAAGATAGGTAGAAGCCTAAGGACTGGAAAGGCTTAGACTATGAATAGGTATTCTGAAGTTGTAGTGTGAATGGACAGCAATTGAATTGCTGTCCTACATGGTTCCTTTCTGGATTTTTGGAAGATTGTGAGGTCATGTACACAGTCAAAAACTGTGTACCTGGGTTTGGGAACTGTATGTGCTTCTAACTTTCAGTTGTGTGGAAGCAAGCAAACCTGAGTATCTTGTTTCTACACAACTGAAAACTGGGAGAACACACAGCTCCCAAACCTGGGTAGAACACAGTTTTTGATTGTGTGAAGGACCTCTCTATGTGTTTGACTGAGAATCATGTCTTAAATTATCCTACTGATTTCACTGTACTCCAGAATTAATGATATGCAGTGTTTTTGTTGAAGTAGGTATTAGATCAGTCATCCAAAATTTGGGCTTGTGAGAGCTCATAAGTAGCTTTTGAAGCTCATCTGTTTGTGAAAAAATGGCTATTGCTGAATGAATGGGAAATGCAATCTAACAACTTGGAAGCTATGTTTATGAACTGTGTTATCATAATGTCAGATAACCTGGAGGTTAAAAGAACAAAAATTAACACCTCCATATAAAACACTTTCAAATTTCACTGAAATCAGTATTGGTAAGTGTGCTTAGAATAACACACCTACATTTTAATTGCTCTGTGTACTTAAAACTCTCCACACAAAGCCCTAGATACATATTGCATTTGCACTACATACCCAAACTTCATTTGAAGATCTGTGAAAAAATGTTGCTCATCTATTGGGTGTTGGAGTTGAAAATAATATATTAGGTATTCATGTTCAAATGTCTATAAATATCTGAATGTATTCTTTATTTATGGTCAAATCTAGGCAGATGTTTTAATTGCTATTAAACACAATGTTTGCCCATGTCCTAAGTTTTTCAAGTTACAAACTAAACTTGGCCTGGTATTGTCGATTCTGAATAGCACACTTGTGTTTAAATGAGTGACTTAACTGCAACAGATATGGAAGCAAGAGCCTGTGCATTTTGTAGTCACTGTTTTTGTTTTTAAGATAGGAAAATCTGCCCACTTAAATGTGTGTACAGTTGATTGTGCCATTTAATGCTGGGTCCTTTTTTTGGTTGCTCAGGTTCAAAAAGTTAAGCATGAATCTGCAATTAGATTGTTTTGTACAAAATATTTTGTAATTGGTATTGATTTGGTGGTCTTATGGAGCTGTGAGGTCAGAAGTTTTGACAGGACGGGATTAAGTCTAGAATAGGGTTACATTTAGGTCAAATGAAGAACATCAGACAACAAACTTGTAACTTCCTTCCTGGCTCTGATTAAAGTTTAGATGACTGTTAGCCTTTGGACATATCATTTTGCTCTTAGCACTTGTCAATTCTAGGTTAGAAGGAATGGGAATCAAGTCTTTAGCTGTTGCTATGAAACTTTAACATACAGGTTTAAGGTGGATCCAGTGGCAAGTTTAAGGTGGATCCAGTGGGACCTGGCCCATGGTCATTTCAATTAAAGGAAATGGAGAAATTTAAAAGAATACTTTACAGTCCAGAAAAGATGAACCCCTCTATAGTGTGAGGGAGTTGATCAGTAGTTCACTGAATCATTGATCTCATCAATCATTAGTTGAATAATTGATCTCCAAAACTGACACAGCACAAGAGATAGGCAGCTGTCTACATGTGGTTGGGCATTTAATCTCTTGGCCTGAATTCATTCTTACATGAACATAACAAGAATAGTCCTTCTGGATCAGGCCAAGGCCCTTCTAATTGAGCATCCCATTTCCCATGGTTTCAAACCAGATACCTCTGGAAAGCCCACCTGTAGGAAATGAAGATGTTCTCTTCTTCAGAGCCCCTGGTGGCGCAGTGGTAAAACTGCCGCCCTGTAACCAGAAGGTTACAAGTTCGATCCTGACCAGGGGCTCAAGGTTGACTCAGCCTTCCATCCTTCCGAGGTCGGTAAAATGAGTACCCAGAATGTTGGGGGCAATATGCTAAAATCATTGTAAACCGCTTAGAGAGCTCCGGCTATAGAGCGGTATATAAATGTAAGTGCTATTGCTATTGCTATTCTCCTTTACTGCTGTTGCCCCACTGCCACAGGCATCTGAATCTGGAAGTAGTATATAGCTCTCAGGAGGAGTAACCGTTGATAGACTATTTTCCATGAGAATCTAGTCCTCTTTTAAAGTCATCAAAGCTAGTGAACATCACCACATCTTGTGGCAGCAGATTCCTTTAATTAGGTGTTGCACGAAGAAGTTCTGTCCTAAATCTCCTACCACTTTGTTGGTTGACCCCAGTTTTAGTGTTTTGAGAGAGGGAGTATCCTTTTTCTCCGCACTATACATAATTCTATGAGCCTCAATCATGTCCCCCAATTCCTACACTAAAAAACCTGAAATGCTGAAGCCTTTCCTAATTAGTAGAGTGCTCCAGTTTCCTGATCATTGTACTTGCCCTCTTCAGTAACTTTTCTGTTGAGATGTGGCAACTGGAACTGCACTCAGTATTTCAAATGTGACCACACCATAAAAGTGTATAAGGGCAGTGTATAATCCCTGCCATGGATTTGCCTTCTTCACAGCAGCTGCTCATTGAGTTTACATTTTCATTGAGCTGTCCACCATAACCCCAAGGTCACCACAGTTCAGCCTCAGACCTCATCAGTATATATGTGGAGTTGGAATTTTTTACTCCAATGTGTATCACTTCACACTTGTTTATAGTCAACTTCATTTGCCTTTTTGTTGCCTATTCATCCTGTTTGGATAGATCCTTTTGGAGCTCTTCACAGTTAGTTTTGGTTTTTACCACCCTGAATAGTTGGATATCATCTGCAAACCTGGCCAGTTTGCTGCTTATCCTGAACTCCAGGTCATTTATGAACAAGATAAAAAGCACCAATCCCAGTATAGATCCTTTCCTTGTTTACTTGTATCATTTTAATTAGGACTAGTTCAAACAAGGTAGACATTTGTAACTTGTGAATATGGCAGTTATAGACAACTTGCATTGATGCTTTGATTGCAGTGGTTGTAAAATGTATTATTACAAGGAAAGGGAAGACAACCAATACAGTTTCTTGGGGATCCCACTTTTTACTTCCATCCATGGTGAAAATTGTCTGCTTTTTCCAGTTCTGCTTCCTGTTCTTTAAGCAGTTACCAGTTCATAAGTGGGCTTGTGCTCTTATTTCATGGCTGCTAAGTTTATTCAGAAGTCTTCGGTGAGGGATTTTATAAAAAAGATTTTGCAAGTCCAAGTATACAAATTCAACCGGATTGCTATATCCATGTTCTTGTTGTCAAAGAACTCTAAAAGGATAGTGAGGCATGCTGTTTCTCCTTCAGCAAGGCTTGTTCTTCTATATGATTAACAAATTTATCTTTCAATTATGTTTTCCATTGATTAAAATGGGATTAATCTAAGAGAAGCTCATGTCCTCAATAACAGTTTTCTGCTGCACATTGTGAAAATCAGTTCACAACTAGAATGGTAGTTATTCCAGAACAGGTCCATATTTTGCCAACCCACTAGACGGGCATCAAAGGCTAAGCTCCCCTTTCTTTAGATATCCCTTCACTTGCTAGAGCACCTTTCTTATGAGGCAAGGCTACAACACCTGGTGATATTTAGTTTAGAAAAAAGACGACTGTGGGGAGACATGATAGAGGCCTTTAAAATCATGCATGGTGTGGAGAAAGTGGATAGAGAGAAATTTGTCTCCCTCTCATGTAACACTAGAACCAGGGGGTCATCCCATGAAATTGATTGCCAGGAAATTTAGGACCAGCAAACGGAGGTACTTTTTCACACAACTCATAATCAACTTGTGGAATTCTCCGCCACAAGATGTGGTGACAGCCAACAACCTGGATGGCTTTGAGAAGGGTTTGGACAACTTCATGGAGGAGAGGCCTATCAACGGCTAGTAGTCAGAGGGCTATAGGCCACCTCCAGCCTCAAAGGCAGGATGCCTCTGAGTACCAGTTGCAGGGGAGTAACAGCAAGAGAGAGGGCATGCCCTCAACTCCTGCCTGTAGGCTTCCAGTGGCATCTGGTGGGCCACTGTGTGAAACAGGATGCTGGACTAGATGGGCCTTGGGCCTGATCCAGCAGGGCTCTTCTTATGTTCTTACGTTCTTATGTTCTTGCTCTTGTGCTAACACTTGGCAGAAACAGCACCTCTTTTCCCTTGTACCCTTTCCCACAAATATACTAGTAAACCGCCCTGAGCCATTTTGGAAGGGCGGTATATAAATCAATCAATCAATCAATCAATCAATCAATCAAATAAATAAATAAATAAATAAAGCTTCATCCAGTGATAGGAACCCCTCATTTCCTGGAATCATGTATGCTCTGCTTTAAATAAATAAATAAAAATAAAAATGGTTTATATAGGAAAAGGAGTGAGCAGATTATTTCCTATCCCAAAGTAGGCCATACTCTAAAAGCAATATACACTGACATTCACATATATTTTTATTAGTTAGTACAGAATGATATGCTTTTTAAAAACTTCTCCAGAATTTTATTTGTATTTTTACACCAGCTTCCTCCAAGAAGCTGAGGACAGCATATGTCGTAATCTTTTTCCTCCTATTTTTTCACAACTCCTCTTTGAAGCAGGTTGTTCTGAGGAGACTGGCCAAATATTACAAAAGTGATCAGAATGACAGAGTGGAGACTGGACCTCACCCTAGTTTGTTCTTAGTCTCAGGGCAGCACACATCATAGTCTTCTCCTCCCACTCCCCCCCCCCCAACAAATCTGTGGAGTAGAAACTGGCCAAAGATTATCAAGTGAATGGAGATTTGACCTGGTCCTGGTCTGGTTCTCATCTGCGGTGTTAACCACTACACCACACTGGTCCTCATGAAAAGAGAGGCAGCAAGTAAATGAGAAAATGAAAGAGAAGAGGGTGGTGATAGCATAATCAACATTGCTTAACAGGTCTGCTGTTGGGTTGTGCATTTTTTTCCCTGTTTTGTTTTTGGCCCAAATCTGAAACACCTCCATTTTGTTCTTTTTTCGAAATTGCAAAATCCAAACCCGAAATGTTTTGGATTTTTAAAAAATGGCCCTGGGGCAAAACTAGTGGGTGGGGGTGGTAGTGCCCAATGGGTGGAAGCTACCACCCAAATTTCAGAGGAATTGGGCAAAGGGCTGATTTGTGGTGGATTTTTGAAGTTTAAGATTTTTCCCATAGGGAATAATGGAGGTTTCAGCAAAAGTATAGCTTCACATTGGGGGGAAGGGGGTGGCCCAGAGAAGAGTAGGGTGGGTGGCAGTGCCCAGTAGGGGCAAGGAAGCTGCCAGAATTATTTCAAAGGAATTGGTTAGTGGGCTGATTTTTAAAGATTTAATTGAGTTTATGTGTCTTTAAGGTTCTTCCCCATGGGGAATGATGGAGGTTTCAGCAGCCCCATAACTGCACGTGGTGGGCACTGCAGTGGTCCAGAGTGAGTGGTGGTGTAGAGCACATAGGGTGCCAACCACTCCCATGGGTTGCTGGGTTCTGTTGTTTCTGAGATATTTTGATGTAGATTCTCTGGTAACATATGAGAGTGGATTCATGGTTTGTTGTTGAAAATCCCATATGCTACCAGAGAATCTGTACTCAGAACACCTCAGAAACAACAGAACACAGCACCCCATGGGTTAGCAACCCATGGGGTAGTTGGCACCTTATGTGCACTACACCACCACTCGCTCTGGACCACTCCGGTGCCCCCAAGTGGAGTTACGGGGCTGCTGAAACCTCCATTATTTCCTATTGGGAAAAATCTTAAAGATGCATAAACTTCAATGAATCACAAATAATCAGCCTTTTGCCCAATTCCCTTGGAATCTGGGTTGTGGCAGCCTGGCAGACACCCATTGGGGCACTACCACCCCACCCACACTTCTACCCCTGAATCCATTCCCAGACTGGCATGCAGTAGCCATAGCAGGCTGGGCTCAGGCTGGCAAAAAAGCAGGCATAGGCAATGGCATGGCATCATAACAACTTGAGGCATGCAATGCTGCAAACTATTTCTCTCTCTCTCTCTTCAATGAGGCAGAAAGGTAGAATGGTGACTACGAAATTGCTGAATGAATTGAAACCCTCTCCTTGAACTCCCGCCCCCTGACCCTTCCCCTGGTCAATGTGGGGTCAGTAAAGAGTGGCAAGAGGCAAAAGAGCCAATGGGGAACAAGGAGGGAATCTTCAGCTGGTCAGCCCATGCTTTAGGTCACCGATCAGAAGGCTAGAAGGGCGGGAAATTCAAAGAGATGTCAAACACAAAATGGAGACTGACTCAGAGATTGCCACAAAATAGAGGTCTGAAACAACAAAACGTTTTGTAGCCGAAACAGGGTTGTTTGTTTTGTATACAAAACTTTTGTATCTGGAAAATGGGTGTTTTGTTTTGTCTACAAAACACCCAAAATGGGCTGTTTTGGGTACAAAACGTTTTGTATCCGAAACGTTTTGCACATCCCTAGTCCGCTGCCTGTTTCCACAAACTAGATATTTTTCAGTAAGAAAGGGGCCACAAAACATCTTTGTCCAGCAACTGCCATCTGCCCCTTTCCCAATTGCCACAACAGAGGTGAGAATCTTCTTCCCCCAAGTTGCCAGGTCTTTCCTTTTCTGTCAAATATGAAAAAGGTGAAAGCCCTTTCAGTTTCTGTCAAATATGAGATGCCAGCTCATCCTTCTCCTAGTCATCCCTCACATTGTGGTAGATTCTGGAGGAAATTGAAGCATCTTGAGTCTTTCAGTGCTTTGGACTTTTCTCACTGCCTTGAACTAAGTGAGTTATGTCTTACTTGCTATCAGATGTTGTACAAAGCCAGATATAATGAGAGACAAACTACTTCTGACTTCCTCCAAAGACCGATGACATGACACAGGATTTGGAAGTGGTGATGATAGGAAAGTAATGGTTGGCTACTGAGCCTGCAAAAATTTGCCAAACCTGACTGAGTGCCCCTTTTGTCACCTGTTGTCTTTATGCCTTCAGTGTATGTGAGTAATTTGAAATGGGTGCTGAAATTAAGTATTGTTGATTATCTCTCTAAAACAGCGCAAATCTGTCAAGCATCCATATGTCACAGAACTAACATGTACTGGTTAGTATGTATGCTATTGGTCTTCTAGGAACATAGGAAGCTGCCATATACTGAATCAGACCATAGGTCCATCTCGCTCAGTATTGTCTACACAGACTGGCAGTGGCTTCTCCAAGGTTGCAGGCAGGAATCTCTCTCAGCCCTATCTTGGAGAAGCCAGGGAAGGAACTTGGAGCCTAGATGCTTTTCCCAGAGTGGCTCCATCCCCTAAGGATCTTACATCTTACAGTGCTCTTATAGTGCATCTTACAGTGCTCACACTTCTCTAGGAAGTACCAGCCATCATAGTAATTAGTTTCTTGGGCCAGGCAGTTACCAGAATTGGAAGTTTGTTGCTTTAGAGGTGGGTCTTCTGCGGGTCCCAGTCACCCTTCTCCCCTGCAAGCCATAAAGGTCAACATAACTCTTAGGTTATGTAATTGCCATTTGCAGAAAAGGTGATACGTGGAATTTGTTTGCTAGTTTTTACATGCTTTGAAAAATGTTCATTGGCCAAAATGAAAATTTCTTTAACCACAGGAAGCTATTACTTTTTATTAGAGGCTCTGATACTGCTGATGAAATCCGCTGATGACTCATGAGGAATAGCTGATTTCATTACTTATCCAAGATGTATAGAAAACACAGTATCTTCTGAAATAACTTGAGTGACTAATTGACCATTTTGTGACTGATTGCTGAATTTCTAATAACTTTGCATTTTTATAAAATAGTGCACATGCCCAAAAGGAAGTAGAGCCTGTGCACACTGTGTTCTAGACCCAGAAGATCCTGTTTATTAGTCAGGGTTGTCACTGTCTCCTATCATGTATATGTTTTTGCTTAGTGGCCAAGCTCTGTCTAAATTGTCATGTGGATTACATCCTCCCCCTTGGACTGTCAATACTTCTTGCTCAGTGTGTAACTAAAAAGAAACACAACATTCCACATTTCACAAAGAAAAATATTCTTACTGTTGTGTTTTTAACTTTGATGTTTATGTATAAGAAATTAAGCTTGAGCAGAGAAGCGTCCAGTCTTAGCAAATGGTACAACATTAATTTTAAGTTTCAGTTTTAAGTGCCTTTTCCAGAAGCAGCCACTTAATATGCTATATCTGACCAAGAACTGAACCATGGAGCATGAATAAGAAGTGACAAGTCCTATCTAAATTACTGAGGATGTATGCATGCAACATGAATTCTATTTGACAATCTCTTCAAAAGTTGCTTGAAATGTTCAGTTTCTTCTAAAAATGAAACCCTAATTCTTGTGTGGAAAATTGGCAATCCATAAGAAAATGAATATATTAAAATGTGTTTAAAAGTCAACAAGGCAAGTTTCACGCATCATGGAAAATACCATGACAGCAAAGAAATCTTGTTTATATTCATGTGGGAGCAAAATAATTTTGGGGTTTGTTTGTTAGTATTTGCAATGAAATTTCATATTTAAAGCTCTTTGGGATAGCTTGTGATTCATAGATTATGTTGTTCTAAAACTGAGCATATGCCACAGGATATTATTTCACACTGGCTGGCAAGATGCGCAATGTTACAGAGCTGTAAAGCTGTGTTCTGGGGCTGCTTTGCGCATGCATCACGTTAGCCTATTAATCTCTGATGCTGTTGTATGTGAACCAGCCAAATACCTTGGGCTTAATTGGGAGTGATGTACGGGACCTGTTGCAAGATGTCAGTGTCATGGAATCTTTGGGGAGAAGTGACCATAGTGCTATCCATTTGAGCATATATGCATGTGGAGACTTGCTTAGGAAGTTCTACATAGACACCTTGGACTTCAGAACAGGAAACTTCTCTAAAATGAGGGGACTGGTATCAATCAATTCCTTTGTTACGATCACAGACCAGCACAAGGGGACTGGTAAAAAGAAAGCTGAAAGTAAAAATTAGCAGGATCTGTCTTGCTCCAGAAAACATGGAGTTTATATAGAAAGCACAATAATAGAAGCTCAGCTAGAATGTATACCAAAAGGGAGGAAAAGAACCACCAAATCCAGGAGGATACCAGTGTTGCTAATGGGTAGAGAAGCTATAATAGGCAAGAAGACTTCCTTAAGGAAATAGAAGTTCTTCCCAAATAAAGAGAACAGAAAGAAACACAAACTCTGGGAAAAGAAATGCAAAGAGACAAGAAGGGGAACATATAGCTAAAGGCATCAAGGACAATACTAAAAACTTATTTAACTACATCAGAAGCACGAAACCTGCCAGGGAAGGTAGTTAGACTGTGAGATAATAATGGAGTGAAAGGGGTTAAGGAACATATGGAGATTGCAGAGAAGCTGAATGAGTTTTATTTATGTATTTATAATTATAAACCACCTCACACCTAAATCTCAAGGCTGTTTACTCAATTTAAAACAATAAATAAAGCCCTAAGCCATTTTTGGAAGGGCGGGGTAGAAATCAATCAAATAAATAAATAAATAATAAAACTCAATACAAACAATTTAAACAGTTTTAAAATCATAAACATTTTAAATGTTTATGAGTCACATTTGTTCACCCAGTCTTTTAATTGGATTTATAATTTTCATAGTTTTTCATGTTTGGTTTTAAATAATTTTAATGTTTTAATCATTTTAAATTTTGTTTGATTTGTATTGTTTTTGTTGGAATGCAGGTGTTCTTCTGCCCAGAGACACAGGTTTTGGGTTGTATATAAATATGTTAAATAAAATAAATAAATAGTTTTAGCAAAAGGCCTGAATTCAAATGTTAAATAGCTGATCTCCTAGGAGAAATACGTAACTTATCCCTACAATCAGGCTCTGTACCAGAGGAGTGGAAAGTAGCCAGTGTGTGTCTTGGAGATCCTCACCTGAAGCTGAATGCACATTACTACTTGCTTCAATTCTTTCCTACGCAGAGGAGGGCTGCCATGTCTGGTTGGCCTTCTGTTTGGCTGGATCGCCTAACTGTCAGTGAATTTGAGCAAATGATTGCTGTCTTGTCTTTATACTTGGTCAATCCTTCAATCTGAACACAAAGTATTAGGTGCAGTGCAAAATCCATCATGAATCTCCATCTATATATATATTTCTCCTGGGTGTGCCCAGGAGAAATGCGTCCCGGCAGCCCAGCTGATTGGCTGGGCTGCAGGGGCGCCTGATTGGTCCTGGCGGCACAACCCAGGAGAACCAGCGGGCCAGGAGTGTGGGCGGCCATGGTGGCGCGGAGCCGAGGTGGCGGGCCCGGCCGGGCGAGGCGGCAGCGGGCCCAGGCGGAGCCGAGCCAGCGGCTTGCGGGCCCGGCCCGGCCGCGGAGGCAAGGCAGCGGGCCATGCGGCAGCGGCGGGCCCGGCCCAGCTGAGGGGAGGCCGGCGGCGGCGGTGGCGGGCCCGGCCGCGGGGAGGCCGGCTGCGGCAGCGGCGGCGGCGGGCCCAGCCGTGGGGAGGCCGGCGGCGGCGGGCCGGGCGCGGGGAGGCCAGAGGCGGCGGCGGTGAGCCCGGCCTGGCCTGGCCGTGGGGAGGCCAGAGGCGGTGGCGGCGGCGGGCCCGCTTGAGGCACAGATGCTCTGTGCCCGGGCCCACTAGTATGTGTTAATAGTTAAACTGCATACATCTGGCTCTCATGCCAAAGCACATCTTCATTTCAAGGGAAAACCACCCAATAAATCTTATCAAGAAGGAACTGTCTGTTTGTCCTTGCTACAAACATTTCAGGAGGTTAATAACCAAACTCTGCAAACAGCTGCTGTAATTCTTGAGGTGCTTTTCCTGGTTGGGGTCTGAGAAGGGAAGAAGAGGCAATGGGTGTTTCAGGAGATGGCAGCCTAAAACAATTGGTTGCCAGTTTTACCTATCGTGCTGCAAACTAAGCATAATGAAGAAAGCCGTTTCAACAATATATGTGACAAGCATAACAAACTAGGAATGTAATCTATTGTAAGCCAGCCAGGAAGGATGAACATGAGATATACATTAATGCAACAACAGGATGACTTCCTTAGGGGAACACCAGCTAAACATTTACTGTTCTTTGGGTAGATATTTACACACGTGGACAAATTACCCTTCCATGAAAAAAGAACCCACAATTGTCTCTGAAATAATTTGAAACTGACAAATGTAATTGGCACCCATCATTGTTTGTTCCGCATTTAACAAAATTCAGACTGTGCTTTTGAGTTTTGATGCAACAGAATATTTCAAATAATAACACAAATGAAATTGGCATGGACAAAAATGATGGAACCCTTAACCTAATATTTTGTTGCACAACCTTTAGAGGCAATCACTGCAAACAAGTGATTCCTGTAGCTCTCAGCGAGACTTCTGCACTTGTCAACAGGCAGTTTGGCCCACTCTTTCTGAGCAAACTGCTCCAGCTGGGTCAGGTTTGACGGGTGGCTTCTCCAGACTGCATGTTTCAGTTCTTTCCATAGGTGTTCAATAGGATTCAAATCAGGGCTCATAGAAGGCCACTTCAGAATAGTCCAATATTTTGTTCTTAGCCATTCTTGGGTGCTTTTAGCTGTGTGTTTTGGGTCATTATCCTGTTGGAGGATCTGTGACCTGCCACTTAGACAGAGCTTTCTGCCACTGGGCAGTACGTTTCACTCCAGAATGTCTTGATAGTGTTGCTATTCCATTGTTCCCTGCACAGACTCAAGACACCCCATGCCAGACTCAGCAAAGCAGCCCCAAAACATAACTGAGCCTCCTCCATGTTTCACAGTAGGTATGATGTTCTTTTCTTTGAAAGCTTCATTTTTTCATCTGTGGACATAGAGCTGATGTGACTTGCCAAAAAACTCCAGTTTTGTCTCATCTGTCCAAAGGACATTCTCCCAGAAGCATTGTGGCTTGTCAATATGCATTTTAGCAAATTCCAGTCTGGCTTTTTAATGACAAAACTGGAGCGGAATAAACAACAATGGGTGCCAATTACTTTTGTCAGTTTCAAGTTATTTCAGAGACAATTGTGGGTTCTTCTTTTTTTCGTGGAGGGGTACCAACACATTTGTCCACGTATGTACTATTCTTCTGGTACCTTTGGGCACTTTGGGGTAAGTAATTCCCTGTGTGGCAGTTTACTAAGAGTTCAGCATGCCCTATGACCAGAGAGTTTCTGATAAGAAAGTTTAAAATAAATGCAGGCTTAATCTTTAGTTCTTGGTTCTTTAGTTCTGATATAGAGGATATGTTATGGTCAAAACACCTTGGGCTTGATCCAGCAGGTCTGTTCTTATGTTCTTATGAATCTTTTTGGCCTTAGTTCTCTAAAAGAAAGACAAGGCAAACATTAAGAGCAGAATCATATCATTTCAAAGTAGGTATACTTGACAAACTGTATGCTTAAATTCTTTTTTTAAACATTCATGTGGCCATCATTAGTGTTCCTCTTATGCGATGAGTTAATATGAATAATCTTGACATCAAAAATATCAAAGTTAAATAAAGGCACCCCCTTATTAAACTTGTGGCTCACAGCACCCCCTACATTTCAAAGTTTTTTATACGTCTTTTTAAAAAGAAAAGTATTGCTTCTTTACCTTAGTCAGTTTTTTTACATGTATGTTTACTCTTATTTATATGGCTTCATCGATGTTAAAGGGTTTTGCATATGGTTGCCCATAAACTTGTCTGGAAATGTGTTATATAGCTTATTTGTATTTGTCACCTAGCACTCTACTCTCAGGCTGTGAACTGAACAGTACAAGTTCACTGATGGTCATCACTAGCAGAATGCATTTCTGCTGTAGCTTCAATCCATTATTCTTAAATGGTCTCCTTTTGCCCTTAGTTTGGGGCGGGGGTGCTGTTTCCATGCAAGGGTTCCCTACTTGTGAATTTCTTGAGAGGCTTTCAGGTGGTTGTTTGAAATGTTTCCGTGATTAGTGAATTGACTAGTGTCTGGCTGACTAAAATACCCATTTGTTATCAGCTTAACAAATTGTTGCCTTTTCTTAAATTTAAAAGCAGTGTTAGGGGAAACATGGTGATCTGGTGCTTAGGATTTTTTGTTTGTTAGCTAGGCCTGTTTTAAGGCAGCCTTGATTTTTACACAGCAGCAGCACTTGAGAAAAAGCATTTAAATAATATTACAAGTTTGTGTGTCAAGAAATTTGGCGGCAGGGAAAGAAGAAGCATGAATAGACATTGTGTATGTTCTTTAAACTTTTAATTAGATTTGGTTTTTATGTTCCAAATTAATATTTTTGTGTCACTGTTTTGTAGTTTTATATTGTTTTAAATGTTTTGTAAACTGTCTTGAGATTGTTTTAACAATAAATAGGTGATAGAAATAAACTGGGACAGAAAATGGAAAGCATAAATGAGATTCATTGTGGTAGAGTTCAGAGAACTGAAGAAGAAAATAAAGTTAATTAGGACAGGAAAGGGGGGAAAATGATGAATATGAAGGAACTCTAGCACTGAGAGGCAGCTTGTCTCATCCTGCAGACAAGGGCTCACAAGGTCCGGAAAGGGGCAAAGCAAGCTGGGTTGCAGTACTATGGACAGCTCCTTGGGACAAGTTGTTCCAACAGCAGTCAGGTATGACAGCTCTTAAATACCTTTTGAACTCAGGCTGCCATTCCTGGACTACATCTACCGGTCTAGAGAGTGGAGTGAAGCCTTAAAGGAGCAGCATTCTGACTCAGAGCCTAGTACTCCTCTTCTCTGTCTGATTCTGCCTAGCCTTCTGGCATGCAAATATCAAGGAGTGCAAATATGTGGGAGGGCTAGCTCCTTAGGAGGCTCAGGTTCTGAGGATGCCACTTGGGTGTGGACAGGGCTCAGGACCTGATGGCCCTGTTTTGGAAGGCTCTAGCTCTGGAACATTCTCAAGCACTGGCCCAGGACTGGGTCCAGTTCTGGTCCTGCATCCTCAGGGTCAGACTCTACTACTGAGTTACTAGGGCAGGAGTCATGAGAAGAGGCAGGCAATGCTTTTATGATCTGAGAGCCTGTGATCTAATGGAAAATAGTACAGAAAAGACTTGTAGGCTTCAGAATGATCTGGTGCATCTTTAGTCAGATATGAGGCTGCCTCATCCAATGGAAGTTATTTGTAAGTCAGTTTACATACTTAAATAGAATGTAGCCTTGAAGCCATAGAGTTTACATCTTCTCTGTTGAACTTCATCTGGTTGATTTTGACCCAGTATTCAAGCCTGTCCTGATTGGATTGAATCTTGATACTGTCAAGATTTGAGGCACTGTTTTGAGAGTATGTGATCTTCTATTAATAGGTCTAAACAGCAGGAACTACTAGATTTTTGTGGTTAAGGCAGCTGTCTGTCTGCACAGATTCATCATAAGTTTTTAATGGTGAAAAACAGTGATTTCCTAAACCAGTTCTCATCAGTTTAGTTACTAATAGACATGTTATTTTCCAACCATGACATCATTTAACTATCAGATTTCTAGACTATAAGAGGCAAGATACCCATATTTTAACCACAGAGTCTAATATTTTGTATTGATCATAATCAAAAGCATAATATCTCTGCTTGAGACTCTGGAAGTACTTTGCACACAGGTTCCTTTAGCACTTCCAGTTGATGTAGTGATACTGCCAAAAAAGCCATTCCCACCACCTATCAAGTTTATAAATCTAATTCTAGACTATTGGCTGCACAGAACCTCCTTCAGCAGAAAAGACAGTATAAACTCCTGCTGGCTCGTAAGAAAAGAGACTCCATGAAAGATGCCTGGATATGTCTCATACAGGTTATTATATCGAAAGATTCTGCCATGTTTTAGCATCTTACAAAGCACTCTCCCAGCTATGCTGCAAATCCCTTGGATTGTCACATCCACCCAGTAATCTGGGAGAAATACTTTCATGACCTTTACAAAGACCCTGCTGCTGATTGTGGAAGCCCTGTCTGTGCTATTGAGGATACTCCAGCATGGGCTCCTGTTTCATCTTCGGAGATCCACAGTCTAGTTGCCTAATTAAGATCGGGAAAGACTCCAGGGGAGGAACTTATCTGCTGGAGGCTGTAAAAAATAATCTGGACTGGTGGGCCCCTATTCTGGCATCGCTCTTCACCTATATTAATATGAAGGGCTGGATCCCCAAAGACTGTCTCCATATTTAAAAAGGGCAGGAAGGATGACCCTGCCAATTATAGACCCATTAGTTTGCTCAGTACTATAAGTACATTTTACACGAGACACCTATACATGGAATTTAGGGACTGGCTGGAACAGGAAAATCTACTTGCTGAAGAACAAGTGGACTTCAGAGAACTTTGCTCTACCATCAGTCAGTGCCTAGTTCTTTAGCAACTCATTGGGAAATACTCCTCCTGCAATGCAACCTCTCTTTATGCTGCCTTCATTGATCTTAAGGCAGCATTTGATTCCATTTCACATGTCAAACGATGGGAGAAGTTGGACGCCTCCTCCATGGACCGCCATCTGCTACATCGTGCATGTAGACACATCACTTAAGGTGAGGTGTGGCTCCCAAGGTCACCTCTCAAGAGCTGTCACTACTCAGAAGGGCATCAAGCAAGGATGCTTACTGGCCCCACTTCTCTTCAACTTTTACATTAACTCCATGGTGGGCCAGTTCAGCAACCCAGACTTCCACCTTCCAACTGGGCCCCTTCCCCAACTTTGTGACTCTGGAACTTGTGCAGTCTCAATTCCTGCAGGCAGTGCTCCAAGTACCTAGACATGTCTCCAGTGCCACCTTGCGCGGTGGAGGCAGATTGAAACTACTGAGCATGTCATCCTCCACTGTTTGCTCTATAGAGATATTCGTGCCTCCCTCATTCTTCCATTGCTATGCAAGTACCCAGGACAGTTGAGCCAATTTTATAGCTCCTTGCTGCTTTCTGACATTAACCCAGCCATCACATGCAGGGTTGCCGTTTCTGTGTGGCAGCAACCAGCATTCATCGCCAGATGGTAGATCCTGAGTCCTATCAGCCTTAGTCTGACCCCTGGTGACTCAGAGTGGGCTCCACTCTACTCATTCAATACTATCAATAGTATTATTACTTAGTTTTTAATGCATTTTGTTTATTTTATGTCTTTTAATCTTTTTAATATCCTTTTAAACCCCCCTTTATGCCCCCTTGCCTTTTATGCCTTTTCAAGGTTTTTATGCCCTCATGCCTCTTGTGTACTTTCTATTATTTTTATTACCATATGTTTTAATATCTAATCACTCCTTGTGTGTTATGCTGGTCTGTGACCGTAATAAAGATTGGTGATGAATTGAGATAGTGCAACATGTGTTTTTGTGCAGTAGATGTTGTTTAGTTCTTTTACTTATGCCCCATTAAAATCAATAGGATGATTTGTTACACAGATTAGCCAGAGAAATGCAAAAGCTGACTGTAAAATTTATTTCTCTTCTAGGGATGTGCACGGAACCGGATTGCCTAGTTTGGTTTGAGTCTGGATCAGACTTGAACCTGACTGGACCAGTTTGGTCTGGCACCCCCTCAACCCCCCCTCCCACCAGTTCGGTCTGGTCTGGGGGCAGTTTACGAGCATTTTTTGTTTACATTAATAATTTTTTTTAACCTTCTCCCCTTTGGGGAAGATCTTCGAGGCGGGGAGGGGGGTCAGTGGAGTCCCCCCCCCCGCTGGCCTCCATTATCAACCCTTTCGGCTGGTTGTGCTGGTTCCTTGGCACATTCGGGCCTCCGTAGTTCGGCATGGTGGCCGTTTTTTATGCCGCCGCACATACGCAAATGGCCTCTGAGAGTCCTGGCATGACCCAGGGACTCGCAGAGGCCATCTGCGCATGCACATTTTCAAAAATGGCCAACTACAGAGGCCTGAGGGGGTGATAACAAAGAATCGGCTGGAGGGGGTGATAACGAAGGCCAGACGGGGGAGGGGGAACCCCCGTGGACTCCCCTGCCACCTCAAGGATCTTGCTGATTTCATGGACTAGTTAATATGATGGACATCCATCTTCTATATATTTAATTCTCTAAGGCAGGGCTTCTCAACGTGTGGGTCCCCAGATGTTATTGGACTTCAGCTCCCATAATCCCCAGCCCCAGTGGCCTTTGGTTGGGAATTATGGGAGTTGAAGTCTAATTACATCTGGGGACCCACCGGTTGAGAAGCCCTGCTCTAAGGCATACCTGTGGCTAATCCCATGCGTGGCAGCTCTTGCGAGATTTTGGAAAGCTGCTGTATAGGCTAGCCACGGGATGGGTGAGAGGAAAAAAATGGTGGCAGTTGCAGTGGCTGGCCAGCAGGCGGGGGCAGGGAGGAACGGCGCAGATAAAACAGCAGAGATGGGCAGAAGGTGGAGGTGGGGATGGACAGGGGAAGGAGATGGCACCGGTGGGTGACAAAATGGTGACGGTGGGTGGGGGAGTGACAGACGACAAACTAGAGGCACAGATGCTCTGCGCCCAGCCCAGCTAGTTCTTTATATTTGTTCATCGATCAGCTGTTATCCAGCCTTCGTGTAGCCATCTTATTTGGGGAGACCTGTGTTTCCAAGTGGAATTGTGATGCAACCAATGGCAATCCCAACATCTAGCAGAACATCTAGCAGTCTAAAAAGAGTTACTGACCACCTGATGGTTTTATGTTTGCAGATGGTCATGTGGATTAAATGGACCAGGTTATCCACCTCACCTTTTTTATCCTCTCTAATAAAACGCTTGGTGTCCGTCCGTGGACGGACACCAAGCGTGCGTTCGTGCCTCGACTGTTCTGCGCGTGCGCGGAGCGCACGCTCAGAACAGTCCAAGGGAGACACGACCGCCAGCACCCGGCGGCCATCTTGGGCGGCCAGAAGTGGCCGCCCGAAGAAGCCGGATAAGCTGCGGCGGGGGACACTGGCCGAGGCGGCGGCAAAGCTGCTGCCTCGGCCAGAGGACGCGGCGCGGCCAAGGCGGCGGCGGAGCCATGGCCGCGCCGCCGAAGCCGGGCGGGGGGAGGAGGCGGCGGGGGAAGCCGGCCGAGGCGGCGGCAGAGCCGCCACCGAGGCCTGGCGCCGCCGCCACAGCCGGGCGGCTTGGGGCCCTTGCCTGGCCGGGGAGACCGGCCGCAGCATAGAGGCTGGCGGCGGCGCCGCCACAGCCGATATCCACCTTCCCGCCCTCCCAGCTGCCCGACTTACCCTTCCCCGCACCCCCCCCAAAGGAATAAGGGCCTCCGCGGCCGCCGGAACTGCCCTCCCGCCCTCCCAGCTGCCCGAGCCCTACTCACCCGAGTCAGCCCGCAAGAGCCGGGCGAAGTGCAAGCATGTTTTCAAAAGGTCCAGAGAGGAGCTCGCGGACAGAGCTCCTCTCTGTGCTAAGTCTCTTCCCGACAGTTCGGGAAGAGACTTAGCACAGAGAGGAGCTCTGTTTGCGAGCTCCTCTCTGGACCTTTTGAAAACATGCTTGAACTTCGCCCGGCTCTTGCGGGCAGACTCGGGTGAGTAGGGCTCGGGCAGCTGGGAGGGCGGGAGGGCAGTTCCGGCGGCCGCGGAGGCCCTTATTCCTTTGGGGGAGGGTGCGGGGAAGGGTAAGTCGGGCAGCTGGGAGGGCGGGAGGGCGGTTATCGGCCCCTTCCCTTCCTAGCGCCCGTTATTCAACGGGCTAAAATTTACTTGTTTGATATAATCCAGAAGGATGTCCAGTTTCCTGTGCTTCTCACTCACTAATTTGTCATGGTCATGGTTGGCCATCAGTTTATTACCAAGAAAACCAGAATTGGTATGAACGGACATATTCTGGGAAAGAAAGAATACTCAGTGGAAGAGTATCTGCTTTGCATGCAGAATACTCCAAGTTCGGTCCCTGGCACCACCAAGTAGGGCTGGGAAATAGCTGTCTGAAACTGTAGAGTGCCCCTGCCAGTCATTGCAGATTAGGAGTGGGCAGACTTAAGGATCCTAGGAGCTACTTTTTATTTTTTTGCCAGAGCCTTGGGAGCTACAAGCATGAAATAGTGGCTTGTGGAGGCAAAGCCAATTGCAAAATGACAGCTTGTACAAAAATTTACATGGGCAGAATAAGGGATTTTCAATATCAAAGCCCCCAATTACAGGAGAATTTTGCTGCAGGATAGGGAGGAGCTGCAGGATAGGGAGGAGAGGGAGGAAAGAAAGGCTGCTTTGCAGGAAAAGAAACTGGAGATAAATTAGTGGGAGAGAAAGTAAAAACAACCTTGATCACTCAAAAAGGAAGAGAAACAAAGCAGCAATGCCCCCACTTAGCTAACCTATCAGATTTGCAGTACTGCCTGGAAGGTAGTACTGGGGAACTTATTTGAAATAGTTATTGAGGCATTTGGGCTTGCTTTTCCCTCCTTTCCCTAAAGGAGGGAGAAGCAAGCCCAAATGCCTCAATAACTATTTCAAATAAGTTCCCCAGCTACCTAATGTCTGCCCCTAGTGCACACAATACTGAGCTAGATGGATAAAGCAGTTTTCTGTTTTAACTGTGAACTTGCATGCATCCTGAACTACAGTTGAAAATTCTGTCAAATATTTCCAAGCAGTTGTATAAGCAGAAATTGCATTGGGGCAACAAGTTACCCCAGTCATTAAAAGCCCATCATGCCCAGGATACAAAATTACCCAGGGAACCTTTTCATCGACAGAGACCAAATCATTTAGGGTAACTACATTATATTTGGGGTTATTGAATGCTGGGGTTACCAGTGACAGTGTCCTGAAATAACATTACAGAATTAAAAACCTTAGTTATACACAAAGTGTTCAGTTTAACTACAGAGTTACTATGATCTCCATTGAAGGTTTCGCAATGGGGTACCTATAGGGATTTGTTATGTTTTCAAGAAAAGGAATGTAAGTTAAAAAGTTTAATTGAAGTACAACATTTGGTTAGTGACTGGTTTCAGTACCATCAGCTAAATGAAGTTTATAAGAAGGATCTTAAAGTTGGATTTGAGGATCAGATGTCGAGATTTGAGAAGGAGCTGTGTGAAAAGGATGAAAAATTAGTTTCTAAAATGTATAAGCTCTTGCTTTTGGAGGAGACAAGAGATGAAGTGGTTAAAATGACTATGGTAAAATGGGCTCAAGATGTGGGGTATAATATAGAAATGGCAGCCTGGGAAAAATTATGGAAAACTGATTTAAAGTTCACTGCATGCTATGTTTTAAAAGAAAATTATTATAAAATGATGTATAGGTGGTATTTGACACCTAAAAAACTGGCATTAATGTATAAAAATGTTTCATACAAATGTTGGAAATGTGGACACTCTGAAGGAACTTTTTTTAATATGTGGTGGACTTGTAGGAAGGCTAAGGCCTTTTGCGACATGATATATAATGAGCTAAAGAAAATTTTCAAAATGACATTTCCTAAGAAGCCAGAATCCTTCCTGCTGGGAATAACGCAAGGAGTGTTTTCTACAACCAACTTAACATTCTTTATGTACGCTACCACGGCGGCCAGAATAATATATGCACAGAAATGGAAGAGTAATGAACTGCCTTCAAAAGAAGATTGGCTGATAAAAATTTTGGAATATGTGGAGATGGCAAAACTTACAGTACTGATAAGAGACCAAAATTTGGAATGCTTTAAAGAAGATTGGAAACCATTCTTATTATACTTAAATAACTACTTTCCTAATATTGATTTTACAACAGGGTTTGAAATTTAGTAATATTAGCAGGTTGGGTAGATCAAAATCGAGTTTGTAAGGTTTAGATATATGTTTTGAATTATTATCAGGGTGGATTTAAACTGATTTAAATCACGATTTAAATCACTAGCAGGGTGGATAAAAATAAAAAAAATCTGATTTTAATTAAAAAATCCAATTTAAATAAAAAAAATCAGATTTTTGTGATTTAAATCAGATTTTTGTGATTTAAATCAGATTTTTTTGATTTAAATCAGATTTTTTTTATTTTTATCCACCCTGCTAGTGATTTAAATCGTGATTTAAATCGTGATTTAAATCAGTTTGATTTAAATCAAATCCACCCTGATTATTATTATAGGAAGGGTTAATTCTATAGTTGGTGATTCACGAGGAGGTGTGAGCGGGAAGTCAATATTTGTTTAATGTGTTGTGAACGTTAAGATATTGTTAAAATCAATTAAAAAAATTTAAACAGATGATCTCCATTGAAGGTTAACATCTTAAAATATGTACCCTGGATTACAGGGTATTGATTTCCTTAGAGCCTGTCTGTCTCTGCTTCCCTACCTTCCTATATTTTAACTTCTAATTGTTAATTAGAATTCTGTTAAACTCTCCTCTCATTCTATTGCACGCTAGCATGACCAAGAAACGGAACTACCATTGCATTATGCTTATAGGAGCAGGCTTAATTTCTAGTAGTTGGGATTACAAGGGAGCAGATTAACCCGCCTTAACTTTCTTCCGTTGGCATGGGGGAAAGAATGTTTGTTCTTGTGGACAGTGCTGTAATTAGGGCAAAACCCACCAACCATCTCCCATATGAGGAAATTTCCACCTGCAGCAGAGGTTTCCTCACTGCAGCACTCCTGCACATGTTTGCCTACAACTGCCATCATCCTTGGCTACTGGCCATTGTTATTGGGGATGATGGGTGTGGTAGTCTAGCAGTAGCTGGAGGGCTGCAGTTTGAGTTCCCTGACCTACAGGGACCTACATTGGAGAGCATTGTATGTCCGGTTATATTCTGCAAGTACTTGCACATATACAAATAGATCTTTGTAATATATCTACTTTATCTCACCCATTCACCCACATTGAATGGAACCTACATTCCTGGATTCCCCCCCTTTTTTTGTTCTAGTGTGATCCAGAAATGGAATCCAGTGCAAGACTGTAGATGATTTGTTGCAATCAACAAAATTGATTGAAGGTGTAAGACCCACTCCCTACAAGGAACTTGATTTACCAAAGTCAGAAGTTGGCCAGCTTTTCCCAGTGTATTCTAGACTATAAGATGCTGATTCCCATAATATGTCATCATGTGCATATCCTCTAATGACTTTCCCTTTCCAGGGAGGCTCACATGACACCAAACCTGTCTTTTTGGTTCTTTCTTCACTCAGGCCTTTCAGAATGTTATCTAGTTGGTTTTAATATTGTGAACAATTTTTTTATGTAGAGCAGGGGTGGGGAACCTTGGCCCTCCAGCTGTTGTTGAACTACAACTCCCATCATCCCCAGCCACAATTATTGTGGCTGGGGATGGTAGTAGTTCAAAAACAGCTGGAGGGCCAAGGTTCCCCACCCCTGATGTAGAGAGTGCCAACTTTGCAGTATGAACTTTCATTGCAGACAGCAAACTGCTGAACCTGATTCAGATTCCTATAGTAAGTCCCTCACTCAGCTGCTTTCTACTGGGCTCAAAAGCTCACAGCTTTTTATCTGATTCTGTCCCACAATTCAAGCTGCTTTTCCTTCTAGTTAAAGAACATCTCCTTTCAAAGGCAGAGAGAGAAATTTTCAGTCACTTGCTGTTATTCAGGTAACATCATCTGACTATTAGCAGCCAGTTTAACATAGTATGGTTACCCAGCAGTTATAGCAATATGTAATCAGTTATGCTGTGGTTCATAAGTTTTTAGATGAAGACCATAATCTAGATAATTGCACAACTTAGTTCTGTATTCTTACATCTTTAGGGATTAGGACTAATTCTGCAATCCAAGATGTTTCTCATGCTGAATGAGAAACCACTTCTCAAAAATGAGGGAGTTTCATCCAAGTACTACAAGAGAAAGAATAAGTTGTTCTGGTAATAATGAATGTGCCTGCTTTCCTTTCACTATAATCTTAATTGATAATTTACCATTTTCTCAAGTTAGCCCACTTCTGCCTTAAACGTTCACACATCTGCCATCTTGAATTGGGATGAATGGCGTCATAACAAACTACACTGTTGAGGTGTTCCTATGTGTCACTCACTACAACTGTACCAAATTTGATTCAGATTGATTAGGAGGCCCACAAGTTAGCCCACTTGTGCCTCAATCGTTCACGTGTCCACAATCTTGAAACAGGGTGGAAGACAACATTACAAACTATGTGCGTAAGCCATCCCTCTGTGTCCCTGCATTTGTAGCAAATTTGGTTCAAATTGGTTAGGCACTTTACACGTTAGCCCACTTGTGCCTCAACTTTTGACGCATTTGTCATCTTGTGGATGGATGACAACATCACAAACTATGCCACTGAGGTGTCCCTATGTGTCCTTACAACTGTACCAAATATTCTCCAAATTGGTTCCCCCTTGCATTTCAAATGTTCACACATCCACCATCTTGAATCAGGGTAGATGATGACATTACAAACTACGCTCTTGAGTCGACCCTATGTGTCCCTACAGCTGTAGCAAATTTGGTTCAAATTGTTTCAAATTTAGTTAGACAGTTCATAAATTAGATTAGTTACGCCTCAAACTTTCATGCATCTGCCATCTTGAATCAGGGTGGATGACATCATTACAGGCTACAGCACTGAGGTGTCCCTATGTGTCACTCTCTACAACTGTACCAAATTTGGTTCAGATTGGTTAGATGGTCCACAAGTTAGCCCACTTGTGCCTCAAGTGTTTACTCATCCACCATCTTGAATTGGGATGGATGACATCACAGACTATGCTGTTGAGGTGTCACTACATGTTCCTACAGCTATACCCAATTTGATTCAAATTGGTCCAATCATTGTGAAGTTGAGGGGTGGGGGACACATTTACACACACAGAGAATGCCAGGTGATCTCCTATGCTTATTTTCCTTAAAGAAAGTAGGCTAAAACAACAACAATGTGGAAGGTGCACTGGACTTGGCAAAGCCTGGGATTAAAATAACTCCTAGTATTCTTTTTAGCATTCTTTGTATCATTGCAGATAAGGCCTATAATGAGCATAGTTTTGATATACCAATTGGCACGCTGACATTCTAACAGATGGGCATGAGTGTTTCAGTGAGAGAATTATATCCTCACATAGAGTTTAGACTGAGGGCATGATCTCCAGCTGAGAACTGAAACAGCTGTCTTTCCCAGCCTTCTGTCTCTATAGTTAAAGAACTGTGCTATGGCTAATCCATCAGTGGGATTAAATTTGTGAAATAAAAAAACCACCAATCCATGGACACCTGTTTGCCTCATTTTAATAGCTTGCATAAAAGTTCCTAATGGCTCAACATGAAATCTTTTTTCATTAACTGAAAACTTTGAGATGTCCAGAATACTTTCAGGTATTGTTAATGGTTGCATCAGGGTGTTCTTGAGGCATCCCCAGAACTTTGAAATGTTCATGAATCCATATTTGTGATTAAAACTTGACAGAGTGTTGAAGTATTGTGTAATGTTTTAGGATGAGGTCTGCCTGATGAGAAGACTGCAGTGATTCTGTTTTGGACCATGGTTATCATCATTCATGCCCTCCTAACCTTAAATGTAAAGTTATTGATGTGCGGTTCCATATTTCCATTTCAGAAACATAGTAAGAGCTGTATTTTACTGTTGGTAGCTTTGCATAAGAGCTGGTAAGAGAGTGAGGATATTCCATTTGTTTTGTCTAACTGGATTTTATTGGAAGTCTCAAATAGGTTTAATTTGCTAGCCACTGAAAGCTTTTTGGATATGAAAGACTAACTGGCTTTTTGCTTTAGCCACTTTTTGGCTAAAGAGTGATGTGATACTATAAACAAAATAAAACTGATCTTTGTATGTGACAAAGCTAGAAACTAAAAAGTCTCTATGTTATGTCAATGACTTATATGTTGGTAGAGACCATTTAAAAGTTGTTTTTTGTTTGATTAGTGTTTTGCCATTACATGTGGGATCGTTATCAGACTGAATTCTTATAATTTTTGTCCACCACTAATAGGAATCTACAGAACATGTTTTAAATTATCAACTTATGTGTAACCAGCTTTGAGAAAACTTATAATAAACCTTCATTGATGGAGGAAAGGAATAAACTAGAAAATCTTATTTGGAAAAATGGGGAAATAATTTCATTTGCCATTCTAAGTTATATGAATATGAAGTTTTTATATGGAGGTGACTATTTGTTAAGGGTTATACTGTAAGTAATTTTGACTAAAATATTTTTAATCTTGTAGTTTTATACTGTATTGGCAAACTCCATGAACCTTTAATCTAATGCAAATCTAATGAATTTCCTATTAGGACTTTCCTTTTTAGTTATTTAACTTGTAACTTAGTGGCCATGCTCCAATGCATGGGACTTTAAATATAAAGTTTGATCAGCAGCCAAATGAAAATGGTAGATAAATCCTATCTGTAGTTTATACATGGAGAACAAACTGAGTATCCATGTTACTAGGCATTCTTGCAACCATCTATCTGTATAGTTTTCAAAAAATTACATGTGGAAAGGCCTTTCTAATGGAGGCGCATGCACTCCCTCCCCCACTTAAATAGTTGTACTAATTAAATCTCAGGATACTTTCAAGTATCATTAATGGTTGCATGGGTGTCCTTGATAAATTCCCACTTGAGTAATTATATTGTCTATGCAAACTCCCCCCTCAGGTTCTTTGCCAATGTTGGAATCTTCCTTTATTATCTTTAAGAAAGTGTGGAGTATTGCAAATTGCTTAAAGTAGTTGCTGAATTCCTGTTATGATTGTGAAGTGTATTTATGCAGTATAAGTAATATCTCAAATGGATTGTGGGGAGGCAGGCAACTCTGAGAGTCCCAAGTGAACAGAATGTTCAAAGTCTAGACTACTACTACTACTACTATTAACAACATATGACTGTTGAGCTGCAGCATATGATTTATTCACATAAGCAGGATACGAAATAACACCATCCACCTAAATACCTGATTGTAATGCTTTAAAACTTTGAAAAATATCAACACTGCACATAATTGTATTCCCCCCCCCAGTACAATCTTTAAGTCAGTACACATGAATTTAGGTTTAATAACTTTCATAAATTTACAAAATATAGCATTTTTCTGAATAATTTAAATTTTTGAATAATTTTAAAATTGTATTTGTTCAATTTTGTTATAAAATGAGTTGACATTTGAGTTCCTAACGTTTTGGGATAGCCATTTTAGTCACTTGCAAAGAAAACATCAGAGTGTCTTGTGTAGAGGTGTGCATGGACCGTTTGTGGTGGCTTGGTACAAATTGGGACTGAACTGCCACTCTGCAAACTGGTTCAGCTGGATGGCTAGCTGGCCTGGTTGAACTGGTTTGTAGTAGTTTGAGACTGAACCACTCAAATCGTCCTGGTTCGCAGTGGACCAGTTTGGCTCCCTGTCCCAAAAGGCTCACAATCTAAAAAGAAATATAAGATGGACACCAGCAACAGTCACTGGAGGTTACTGTGCTGGGGCTGGATATGGCCAGTTGCTCTGCCCCTGCTCATTAAAGATAACCAACACTTTAAAAAGGTCCTCTTTGCCCAGTTAGCAGGGATTTATCTGAATCCAAGACTAGGCTTTTTCCAATTTTTTTTAATATTAGAAATTGGGAGGTCATCTTAATTTCAGACTCCTGTTCCTTTTGAGTAAATGCAGGTGCAACCTCTACTTTTTAAGGGAGTCATCTTAAATTCAGTGTCTTCAATTTGGGTAAACATGGCATATCTTGTATTGCATTGTAATGTAATGTGAAGGGAACTGTTGGCTTGATTCAAACCTGAACCAATAGAATCAGATTTCTTGATTAAACTCAGGAAGCTTATGCTATGCTAAATGTGTAGGTCTTTGAGGTGCCACAAAACTCTGAGTTCTTAAATGTGCATTATCTTACCGATAAGAGAGTGGAAAGCAATGCAAGTCTGTTATGTTCTCAGTGTTTTATGTAGACCTCATGTGATTTGTTACCTTTGACTCTTCTTCAACTCAGGGAAGGTACTAAAGTGCAATTTTAGGGATCTGTACCAAGATTTATTTTCTAAACTGCTCGAACATAAGAGCAGAGATCAGATTTCCGTGGTATTTTAGCATGTTTACACCTTATTTTACAGTGTTGATACTTTCCTTGAATGTTGACCTGAGTTCAGGATGGATACAAATAAATGATTTAGGATTTTAAATCAACTTGTTTTCATGTTCTAAAATAACTTGATTTAAATTGAAATCTGCATTTAGTATAATATGTTGAGTATGTATATACTTACAGTATTTCAAGACGATTGAGTGAAATGCTGCTTTACTATGTTAGACCATGTAGAAACAGGACTTATGGCTAAGCATTACATTAAAAGTGTGCTGTTGTACATATCTACTCAAAGGTTCCATGGAGCTTAGTGAGAATTATTCCTAGGTTAGTGTGTATAGGATTGTGGGCTTCTTACTGGATCCAGGGCTAGTAGGTCCCAGTGTGGTGACAATGCTCTGTAATCAGGACTCTGGTGATCATTTCTGTCAGCATGTCATCTGTAGAGTCCATTTGATGATTTGTACTCTGATTTAATGTTTTCAGATTACCCAAACAGCATGGACAGGGGCTGCTGATGTCTAGCATGTATGATGAGCTGGAGAGATGGGTGGGGATCTTCCTACAGATGCACATCAGTCCCCACACCTTTCCCAGCTCCATGGTTGGGACTTGGGAGGAAGGCTGGGGGTGTTTCATACACTGTTCTGCTGAGCACTGCAAGCACTTTGGTGGCACAGGGCCAAGCAAGCCACCCCACATCCTTTTCAGCTCTATAAATCTAGAGAGGGGTGTGTGTGTGTGTGTGTGTGTGTGTGTGTGTGTGTGTTGGGGTGGTGGTGTCTGTTGATTGCAATACCTGGAGTTAGGGGTTTGCACAAAACCGGCAAACCTGGTTCAGTTTGAGTAGAACCAGATTTGAACTAGGTCCAGTCTGGTTGTGTGCATACTAGAGCTTGGCCTGGTCCAGCCTGAGTCCAAACCAGTTTTGGCCTGACTTGCGCGGGGGGGGGGAAGGACAAAAAAGGCGTGCTTATCACCCTTGCCAGGGCTTCAGGGGGTGCTGCTGTGGGGTGTGTGTGTGTCCTGAGGTCTCCCCTCCCCCCAGCCATTTTTGTCCTGTTATAGGCCTTTCTGCACTGGCGGTAGCCGTTATGGAGGCTGCCACACATGCACACTAACCATCTGCATGTCACCGGCTTGTCTGGTAATGAATCAAAGGTGAGCCTTCTCTGTATTTCCTCCAGAATGGTGGAACACACTTCCTGCTGAGATTAGAGCTGCTCCATCCCTGTTGGCTTTTAGGAAACTACTAAAGACACATCCTCCAGCCAGGCATTTTAGCTATCTAGTAGTTTTTATGGGCAGCTATTTAAATTTGAACTTTTATAAGTTTTAATTGTGTTAATTTTTGTTGGTTTGTTTAAAGACAACCACAGGGCTCTGTGGTCACCAGGGGTTGACACTGACTTGACGGTACCTTTACCTTTTATTGTTGTAAACCACTTAGAGAGTTTGGTAGTGGGCGGTATACACATATGCTAGATAGATAAATAAATAAATAAAAATAACACAGAACAATTATATAATGCAAAAAGGAGATGGGTGTGGGGAAGAATGGATGGCACAGCTGGTATCACTGGTGAGCATTTTCTACATGTCTGTTAAAATTGGCTGAGCTTATTCAGCCCCTGGTGGAATGGGGCTCTCTAGAGCAGAGATGTTAGGTTTCTGGAAACTTTTGATCTGGAAAATTTTCCCGTGCAAATTTGTCTCATTTACATTAAAATTCTCAGGAATTTTTGCTTAGCAAATTTTCCTGATGCCCCAAACAGATTTTGCATGTTATTTGACCTATATATTTAGTAAACAAAGCTCACCAGATTAACTTCCCACGCAGTATGTCAAAGCTTTTCAAGTCAAACTGAAATATTTGATGGGTGTGCGTGTGATAAATAAATATACTTAATATGGTTGAAAAGTTCTATTAAAACAAATTTAAATCCTTATTTGGAAATAAATTATTTTTATTGAAATACTTGTGAAATGTAAATACAAGACACAATTGTATGTACTTAGATTGTTTAAATGTAAACAAGAAAAATGAAGTCTCTGAGAACTATTGACACTCATTTAGTACACTCAGAGATCTGTGCATAATATGCTATAATTGTCCATCATCCACTTCAACAGAGTTTAAGTTTCCTCCACTGTGATCATTTTTTGCACCTCCATTTGCACTGTTATTATTGGCAGCATCGCTGACGCTACATAGTAGTCTTATTTGAGAACCAGATTGAGCCAAATCTGAACTACTTGAATCACATCCTCTTTTGTTGCACAATGGTTTTACGAGTGAGTATATATGCAGGGGCAACTCACCATCATGCTGCATCTTCTTTACAATAGAGATGTGCACAAACTGTGGTTCGAGCACTTTTGGGGACTGGGGACCGGGAATTTACTTGCTCTCCATCACCCCATGAAGCTTCCTGTTGGGGCAGCATGCACCCCAATAATCCCTGTGCAACCCAAGCGTAAAAACAGCACCCATGCATGCACAGGCACCATGTGTGCTGGTGCCATGTGGGGGGTTATTGGGATGTGTGCTGCCCCAGTATGAAGCTGCATGTGCTGCCCCAGTATGAAGCTGTAAGGACCTGCTCTCCTTTTTCTTAAAGTTCTTGTTCCCAAAAAGTGCTCGGATGTGGTTCGTGCACATCTCTACTTTACAAATTGTGTTTATGACTGATTCTATCGAAGCAAGTTATTCTGAGAAACAGAAACTAACCTAGCAGTATATTCATTTGTGAATATATTCCTTGTTTGTCTTGAATGAATCAAAAGGCTTCCATTTCTGTTTAGAAGAAGTTCCTGTTGGTGGAATGCTTAGCATCCTTAGAACAATCCTGGCTAACAATTGGTGTTACAGTAACACTTCCATCATGTGAGAGGAGAAGACACATTGAGCTAGTTCACATGTACAACTTAATTGTAATGCTAACAGTGATTGTAACAGCAGTACGTCCGAATGTGAAAAACTGCTGTTAAGCCTCAAAAGTTAACTCCAAGTTTCCTCGACTAACTCCAGTTTGTATCCGAGATCTTTCCAGTGGTTCACCACCAATAGCAGTGCTTATGGCCGCCAAAGTTGCACATTCAAACCCAGAACTGGCATTAAGCACCTCTGTCTGACAGCAATCACCTCTGAGTTTGAGCCCCAAGCCATACATCCTTCCTTCTCTTCTCTTTTCTGCCTGACAACAGCAACGTGTGCCGTGAAATTTAAAGAGACACAAACACAAACCTCCTAATAATTACTGCTTCAAGGCTTTGTAAAGTCTATTTTTCCCCAGTAAAGTAAAATCAAAAGCAAGCCACACTTCTGCAGCTGCAATCCTCTGCACATTTACTTAAAAGGAAGCCCATTGCACTGACCCATTTACTTCTGTGCAGTCCCATTTGTTTACTGCAAGGCAACGGAGCAGTCCAGGGCAAGGAGAGAGAGAACTGTCACTTTATTTATTATTTATTTTATTTATTTAACATATTTTTATACCGCCCAAAACTTACATCTCTGGGTGGTTTACAACAAGATTTTTAAAAAGTAAAACATTAATTAAAAACAAACAAATTTAAAACACAATTTAAAATTTTAAAACAATATTCTAAAAACAACATTAAAACAATCAAAACAATATCATTTAAAAGCCTGGGTGAACAGATACATCTTTAAAGACTTTTAAAAAGTTGTCAGAGATGAGGAGGCTCTTATTTCACTAGGGAGCACATTCCAAAGCCTCGGGGCTGCAATGGAGAAGGCTCATCCTTGAGTAGCCACCAGGCGAGTCGGTGGCAAATGCAGACGGATCTCTCCTGATGATCTCAATGGGCGGTGGGTTTCATGAAGAAGAAGACGTTCTCTTAAATACCCAGGGCCCAAGCTGTTATGGGCTTTATAGGTTATGACCAAAACCTTGTATTTTGTCTGGAAACATATCGGCAGCCAGTGTAACTCCTTCAATACAGGAGTAATATGGTCTCTCCTAGATGACCCAGAGACCAGCCTGGCTGCCACATTCTGGACCAGCTGTAGTTTCCAGACTATGTACAAGAGCAGCGCCACATAGAGTGCATTGCAGTAATCCAGTTTGGAGGTTACCAGCAGATTAACCACTGTTTTGAGGTCATCTATCTCAAGAAACGGACGCAACTTAAGAGGAAGCCCACTGAACTGAATCATTTACTTCTGAGTCATCCCAGAAAACTGGGATGACTCTGTTCTCAAAACTCTGAAAAACAGCTACTATTTCATGACACCCATGCCCTTCTCAGCCACAGCCTGTTTTGGATCTTACCTTGAAGTTTCAGGCTTTAAAGGGGCTCCTCTCTCCTTCAGCCAAACTTAGGCTAACGTGAGTTGTATGTCTGCAGCACGAATTGCTTTTAGTGATTTTAACTCCAGTTAGTGCTAATTGCCTACAAAGCACAAAGAAAAGCCTGAATAGCACTATATCTTTCCAGGTTGTGGAGTAGATGATGTCTGATGCCGAACACAAATGTCTCAAATAAGCAATAATGTCTGAAGTGGCATTGGTGGCATAGATAATGGGTTGCAACATCTATTATATTAATTCTCGTCTTACTTTAATTATGAAAGGTTTTGTATGGATTTTGCAACTTATATTACTCTTTAAAGCTACAGGTTTTTGGTTTCATATGTGTGTAGATAAAAGTTTCTGCATCCAGAATAGACTGTACAGATTTGTATCTTAAAGAGAAGTTCAAGTGTTTGTTAAGGAATAAAGAAGGTAGACAAGAATTTTGAGTGTGTTGTTCAGATCTTGAGATTTCATTCTGGAGGTTCTCTCCAAACATGTGGCATCTTTATGTAGTATGCCTTTATTCAGTTTGGCTGGCAGGTGAGTGTGGAGAGTGCTTCAGCTACTGAACACTGTGCTCTTTAGTGCAGGGTTCCAGCTCCAAGCATAGGATATTTAATCATCCACATCTGGATGACTGTATCCATCCTACATCACCAGCATTGTTGTAGTAGTCTCTGTTTTGATATGTATATTTTGGTATATCTGACTCCAATACAATCATTCAAAAAATCCCTTTCCACATTTGTGCCCCACTTTGGCCATGTTTGCACTACAAGATAATTTCCTTCTGTTTTATGATGCTGTTTGTTAATAGTACTTAGAGTGCATTTGTATATAGCTGACAGCTGGTTTGTATGCTTCTGGTGTATTCAGGTCCACAGGGGTTATTCTGGGGCAAATGAGTTATTCCTTTGAATGCATGGTGGGCATGTTGTTCAGAAATGGTTGTACTATACTTTCAAATATTACAGCATATCTTAAAGGGATGTGAATCCCCAAAATACATCTGTGTTAAAAGTAATGTGAGAACTGACATTGATTGATTGATTGATTAAGTGCCTTCAAGTCGGTGTCAGCTCTTAGCAACCACATAGATCAGTGTTTCTCAACCTTTTTGGAGTCAAGGACCGCTAAATTCGTCATGCAGAGTTTCAAGGACCGCTACATTTTTTGTGTGCAGTTTCTAGTCCCAGACCAGCAGTTAGCAAAGGGGTTTCAAGTTTATCTATTAGCACAGGAGTTCACAGGTGTTCATCACTCAAATGTCCTGATGGGCCAAAACTGACCGTGACTTGGCTCATGGGGGCCGAGGTCAATTTTTAGGGTGCTGATTATTAAAATAACACTTAATCAATCAATTAAATCAAAGTGAAATTAATGAAAATGAATTTAATCAATATTAAACTTTTGAAGTTCTGGCTCAAAAGGGGGGAGGGAGGAAAGGATGAGACATCATGGCTCCCTGGCACCTGAGATTTGTCCAGTCCAGATTTAACATTACCATATTTTAAAAATAGGTTGCAACCTTACACTCCATTCTTCCAGTTCTGTCTTTTCTTACTCCTCATCTATCTATTTTGCATATAAACATGCAGGCAGGAACTTGTGTCAAGTTCCTGTATACATAATATCTTGCTTCTTAAATGCATAAAAATAGTAATTTAATATTGCTTTTAAAATAGTACTCTCTCTTACACACACACAGTACTCCCCCTCCAGCTTTCCTCCTCTCTTCATTTGGTAATCACTGCCCTTGCTCTCCTTAGCAAATGGGACAATGCATGTTTGCTACCATAAAACCAACTTATCAACTTAATTGATAGGAAGCTTAAAACATGACATCTCATATCATACTGGAAGTCTGTAAACAAACGTCATCCAAAAAACCTCCAAGCAGTACACTCAGAACTAAAACACTCATTACCTTGAAAAGGTAATGTTATGGTAATGAACTTTACACATCAATATGGCATCCACATTAGGAAAGTAAACCACAGGGAATGGGGTGGGAGATTTAACCCTTCATACCACACATTCATATATATCCAGGTTTTTACAACTGTGATGATTTTTAGGCAGAGGTTTAAGGGAGGGGGGGAGTACTATGTACTCACACATGAATGGGAAGACTTTTAGTGGGTCTCTTCTTCATCCTTCTTTCCCTCCTTCTCTCTCCTCTATTCACTATTTCATACCTTGCTACACCCAGCCCCCTCTCCATCCCCTTTCTCGTGATCTCTTTTTTCCACTGGTTTTCTCAGTTCACACACATTGCACTAGTTCTCTCTCCTGCCTGCATGTTTGCTTTTAAAAATCCCAGTTTATGTTAGCTTCATCCCCTTTTTGGTAAGTCAGTAGCTCACCTTAGCCACCCCTTTCTTCATCTCCCTCATCCCCCCCTCATTTTATTTCTCAGTTCACACAGATTGTACTTGTTCTCTCCTGTATGCTTGCTTTTAAAAATCCCATTTTATTTGATCTTCATCCCCTTTTGTTGAGTCAGTACATGATCAGCCCGCCCCTCACCCCCACCCCTTTCATTCCTCTTATCTTTCCCTTCTTTTTTCATTTGATCAGCACTGTTGCTTACTTTTGTTTGTTTTCTTATCTTTTGCCTGCCTGCCTTCCTCTGTTCCTCCTCTGTAGTAGTTCAGAACAGAGTTTATGCATGCAGCACTCCAGCCAAGCCAAGCACTCCCTCTCACTCGCCCTGCTACCTGCCTCCTGTGTGTTTCACCGGCTGCATACCAGTGATGTCACTCGCTCTCACTATCTCCTCTCATCAAAGAGACTGGAGAGATTAGCTGGGAGTGAGAAAAGGCTGTCTGGGACTCTGGAGAAAGACAGAGCCCTGCAGCGAAGGCTGCCTGGTTAAAGATTAGCTCCAGGGAGCTAATCTCCAGGGTGTTAAAGGACTGGCATGCTTGAAAAGGAGGGGGTGTTAAAGGACCGGCACTCAACCCCCTGGGGACCGGCAGTGGTCCGGGGACGGGCGGTTGAGAAACTGTGACAGAGATCATTTCTCTCCAGGATGATTTGTCTTCAGCTTGGCCTTTTAGGTCTCTCAGTGGTGCATTCATTGCTGTCATATCGAGTCCATCCACCTTGCTGCTGGTTGTCCTCTTCTTCTTTTTCTTTCAACTTTCCCCAGCATTATGGACTTCTCGAGGGAGCTGGGTCTTCGCATAATAAGTCCAAAATATGATAGTTTGAGCCTGGTCATTTGTGTTTCAAGTGAAAATTCTGGATTGATTTGTTCTATGATCCATTTGCTTCGTTTCCTGGCTGTCCATGGTATCCTCAAAAGTCTTCTCCAGTGCCGAAGTTCAAAAGCTTCAATACTTTTTCTGTCTTGCTTCTTCAAAGTCCAGCTTTCACATCCCTAGAGTGTCATGGGAAAAACCATTGTCCAAAGGATTCTAATCTTTGTAGGTATAGACATGTTACGGCATCTAAATATCCTTTCCAAGGCCTTCATTGCAGTCCTACCAAGTGCTGGTCTGCAGCGTATTTCTTGACTACTGGATCTTTTACTGTTGATGGTCAATCCTAAAAGGCAGAAGCTATCTACCACTTCAGTGTCTTCATTATCAGTTCTGAGACTGGTTGCTGTACCCATTGTCATTAGTATAGTATTCTTTACATTTAGTCATAGTCCCATTTTTTCACTGTGGAGAACTGACTTTACTGCAGATAAAAGTAGATTGGAGATGCTGACACTTTTAAAGTTCATTTTTGTGAAAAGAAAAAATACATTGATCATTACTCTTAGAATAGCAATACAGTCATAGTGGACTTATTTTTAATCTTTTTAAAAGATTCTAATTTGAGCTCTACACTGTATCTCCTGAATTTGTCATACTTACATGTAACTTCTTCCTGCTATGGGGCACTGGGACCTACAGTTTTGAATACAGCATTGCTCTACTCTGTACTAACAATAATTGCTGTCTGTGTTTTTGTATCTCATTTTGTTAGTGCTTTTGAATAAGGTTCCAGTTTCTTTCATTTTCATTTTATAAATATGCCAAAAGTCTGAAATGCTAAGTGTCAGAATAATATATTTGTACTAGAATACTCCACATGCCATTGCAGCATTGAAGCCTAGATTAGTTCCCAACTTTGGATTCTCAGATGTTGTTGGACTACAACTCCCATCATCCCCAGCCACAATGGCTAAAGCTCTAGTCCAGCATCTGGGGAACCAAAACTTTCTAGTCCAACATCTGGGGACCCCAAATTGGGAACCCCTGGATTAGATAATTAATTGAAATTTATGCAGTCATATACATGTTCCATCATAGCTGTACTGCATTAATAACTGGATTCTCCTTCCAAATTATGTGTATTGTGGTATTCTAAAATCCTGCTGCTAGATGTAGTAATAGTTCCTGTTCCTTATCATGTGATCTCAGACATCTCAGGAGAGTTGCATCAGCATGCTGAGGGATTTCGGGCATTATTTGCTTAAACAATAGAATGAACATAGATGCTTTTCAACCCTTTCTCCTGTTTTCATATTTCAGTATTTCTGTTTTTATATAGTGGAATATTATTTTATGTTAAACTGTTTTGCCAAGTTTTATGCTTCCAGAAAAGAAGTATCTGAAACTTGTTTCCAATTCATTCATGCTGCTACAGAAATAGGCTTAGTACACACTGGCTAATGTTTATCCACTATCCTGTGGTAATTTTGATAATTGATACCAACACTACAAAAGCAGAAGCTCCCCTGTGTAGACACCACATATAATACCATAAATAAGAGTCCCAGGTTCACAGTGATTGATATTCTTGAGCTCTGACTTGCTTGGTGCTGTAAGTCACAAGACATGCATTGAATGTTAAGGCCCAGATTTATTTATTTTGTTTACTTTAAGGGTTTCTTATATCTGTGTTACGACCCTGTTTGTCAGGAAGTGTTCATAAGGAGCTGATATAGAGGCTAAGATTGAGCTGTGAATCTAGACTTGCCTAGTTATAATTTGGCCATGAGCTTGCTAGGTGGCATTTGACAAGACATGCCTAGTCAGGCACAAATCCCTAGCTCTGATATGATGATGATGATGATGATTGATGATGATACTTAGTTATTTTACAGAGTCATTGTACGGATTACACCAAGGTAATACATGTGAAGTTTTTTGGACACTCAAAAAGCACTATTAATGTTAAAGTATTTTTAAGAAAGAGTTTTACATGTTTGCTTATCCTAATTCAGATGATTAATCTTAATCTATTCATTAGGCATCAGTACCTCTGAAGTTATGTAATAGTTTTTAAACTATTAACTACTTGATTTTATATAGACTTATATTGCTGCCCTTTCTGTGAAACTCTGTTGGTGTGTGTGCAAAGTTCCCCCTTTATGTTGAGTGCCTGCCTTTACATACAAATTCCCTGTTGCCTGTTTGCCCTTTAACACTGATGAACTCACAGTTCAAAAGCCAGAAGGATGGTATACCTATTCCCATGTAGCTTAATTTGTGAGCAGTGTTGCCTTGCTATAAGGCATATATAACTCTGATGCTGTGCTGGTTACTGTGCTAGTTGGGATCCTGTCATCCAGTGTGACTGGCTAGGATGAAGTGGTCATCAGTGACTAGGGGTGTGCAATTCGGATTTTCTGTGTTTTGATTTGTAACCAAATTGAAACATCCCTCATTCGATTTGGATCCAAATCTGACCCATCCAAATCACCCCAAATTCGATTCGGATCCGAATCGCGACTGATCCGAATCGAATCGATTCAGGTTTTGGATCTGTCCTATTAATTTCCCCAGATTCCCAGCTTTCATTTTAAAAAAAAGCTAAGCTCTAGCCCTTATAGAAGTGGAGTTATGGAGCAAAATGTGTGGTCACTATTTTTTAAGTGTCCAGATTCTTTGGTGTATAATAACTTTCACTCAATGAATCCTTATGAGGATTCATTACACACCTTCATTTCTTCTATTCATTTTGACTGTCTCTTTTAGACAGTGCCAATTGTCAACTGCCATGTGCCAACTACACCCCACTCCTACCCACAAGGCAGTGAGGTACTACTCAGTTTAAGTTAAGTGTCTAATGGGTAGAGGCTACCACCCAAATTGCAGAGGAATTGGACAGAGGGCTGATTTTTGGTGAATTGTTGAAGGTTTAGTGTCTTTGAGGCAGATTTGGGGCATAAAGTGGGATCTGGGGTGGAAGAGTGTGGTGAGGTGGTAGTGCCTAATGGGTGGAGGCTACCACCCAAATTATTATTATTATTACATTTATATCCCGCTCTTCCTCCAAGGAGCCCAGAGCGGTGTACTACATACTTGAGTTTCTCTTTCACAACAACCCTGTGAAGTAGGTTAGGCTGAGAGAGAAGTGACTGGCCCAGAGTCACCCAGCTAGTTTCATGGCTGAATGAGGATTTGAACTCGGGTCTCCCCGGTCCTAGTCCAGCACTCTAACCACTACACCACGCTGGTTCTCTAATTGCAGAGGGATTGGGCAAAGGGCTAGTTTTTGGTGAATAGGTGAAGGTTTAGTGTTTTTGAGGCAGATTTGGGGCATAAAATGGTATCTGGGGTGGAAGAGTGTGGTGAGGTGGTAGTGCCTAATGGGTGGAGGTTACCACCCAAATTGCAAAGGGATTGGGCAAAGGGCTGGTTTTTGGTGAATAGTTGAAGTTTACTCATCTTTAAGGTTTTTCCCTATAAGGTATAATGAAGGTTTCAGCAGCCCCATAAGTGCACTTGGAGGGGACTGGGGTGGCCCAGAGTGAGTGGTGGTGTAGTGCACATAGGGTGCCAGCCACTCCCATGGGGTTGCTAACCCATGGGGTACAGGGTTCTGTTGTTTCTGAGGTGGTTTGAGTGTAGATTCTATGGTAGCAAATGAGAGTAGATTCATGGTTTGTATTGAAAATCTCATTTGCTACCAGAGACTCTACTCTCAGAACACCACAGAAACAACAGAACCCTGAACCCCATGGGCTAGAAACCCATGGGGGTGCTGGCACCCTCTGTTCACTACACCACCACTCACTCTGGGCCACCTCAGCACCCCAGCACCTCCTCAGCACCTCAGCACAGTTATGGAGCTGCTGAAACCTACATGATTTCCTATGGAAAACTTCAACAATTCACCAAAAACCAGCCCTTTGCCCAATCCCTCTGCAATTTGGGTAGTAGCCTCTACCCATTAGGCACAACTTAAACTGAGTAGTACCTCACTGCCTTGCAGGTGGAAGTGGGGTGTAGTTGGCACATGGCAGTTGACAATTGGCACTGTCTAAAAGAGACAGTCAAAATGAATAGAAGAAATAAAGGTGTGTAATGAATCCTCATAAGGTGTGTAATGAATCCTCATAATTTATCCCTGAAATCGGGCTCTGTACCAGAGGACTGGAGAGTAGCAAATGTAACACCGATTTTCAAGAAGGGATCCAGGGGCGATCCGGGAAATTACAGGCCGGTTAGCCTAACGTCCATTCCGGGCAAATTGATGGAAAGCATCCTCAAGGATAAAATTGTAAAGCACCTAGAAGAACAGGCCCTGCTGTGAGTGAGCCAGCATGGCTTCCGCAAAGGTAAATCTTGCCTCACCAACCTTTTGGACTTCTTTGAGAGTGTCAACGAGTGTGTGGATCAAGGTGATCCAGTTGACATAGTCTACCTGGAATTCCAAAAAGCTTTTGACAAAGTTCCTCGTCAAAGACTCCTGAGGAAACTTAGCGGTCATGGGATAAGGGGACAAGTACATGTGTGGATTGCTACCTGGTTGAAAGACAGGAAACAGAGGGTAGGTATAAATGGAGAGTTTTCACAATGGAGGGAAGTAAGAAGGGGGGTCCCCCAGGGATCTGTACTGGGACCAGTGCTTTTTAATTTATTCATAAATGATCTAGAAGCTGGGGTAAGCAGCGATGTGGCCAAATTTGCAGATGATACCAAACTCTTCCGGGTAGTGAAATCCTAAACAGATTGTGAGCAGCTCCAAAAGGATCTCTCCAAACTGGGGGAGTGGGCGACAAAATGGCAAATGCGGTTCAATGTTAGCAAGTGTAAAGTGATGCACATTGGAACGAAAACCTCCAACTTCAAGTATACGCTGATGGGATCCGAGCTGTCGGTGACGGACCAGGAGAGGGATCTTGGGGTTGTGGTTGACAGCTCGTTGAAAGTGTCGACTCAATGTGCGGCAGCTGTGAAAAAGGCAAATTCCATGCTAGGGATCATTAGAAAGGGGATTGAAAATAAAACGGCTAACATTATAATGCCCTTATACAAAACTATGGTGCGACCACACTTGGAGTACTGCGTACAGTTCTGGTCACCACATCTTAAAAAGGACATTGTTGAACTGGAGAAGGTACAGAAGAGGGCAACCAAGATGATCAGGGGCCTAGAGCACCTTTCTTATGAGGCAAGACTACAACACTTGGGGCTTTTTAGTTTAGAAAAAAGACGTCTGCGGGGAAACATGATAGAGGTCTATAAAATCATGCATGGCATGGAGAAAGTGGAGAGAGAGAGATTCTTTTCCCTCTCACACAACACTAGAACCAGGGGTCACTCCATGAAATTGATTGCCAGGAGGTCTAGGACCAACAAACGGAAGTACTTTTTCCACACAATGCGTGATCCACTTGTGGAACTCTCTGCCACAGGATGTGGTGACAGCCAACAACCTGGATGGCTTTAAGAGGGGTTTGGATGACTTCATGGAGGAGAGTTCTATCAATGGCTACTAGTCAGAGGGCTGTGGGCCACCTCCAGCCTCAAGGGCAGGGTGCCTCTGAGTACCAGTTGCAGGGGAATAATGGCAGGAGATTGGGCACGCCCTCAACTCCTGTCTGTGGCTTCCAGTGGCATCTGGTGGGCCACTGTGTGAAACAGGATGCTGGACTAGATGGGCCGTGGGCCTGATCCAGCAGGGCTTTTCTTATGTTCTTATAAGGATTCATTGAGTGAAAGTTATTATACACCAAAGAATCCGAACACTTGAAAAATAGTGACCACACATTTTGCTCCATAGCTCCACTTCTATAAGGGCTAGAGCTTAGCTTTTTTTTTTTAATGAAAGCTGGGAATCTGGGGAAATTAATAGGACAGATCCGAAACCCGAATCGATTCGAATCGAATCAGCTGCAATTCGATTTGTACCCGAATCTAGCCAATGGACCACGGGGTGATTCGTTTTGTCTCCGAATCACCCGAATCAGCTAGATTCGCGTACAAATCGATTTGTATCCGAATCGATTCGCACATCCCTATCAGTGACTGGATATGTCAATTTTATTATTTGTTTGTTAACATTTTTATTCTTTTTGGTCTAGAAAAGATCCCAAAGTAGCTAACATTCCAATTTAAAACAACAGATAATTATTCAGGATGGTGAAAACTCAAGTAGAGATCTGAGAAGAAACCTCCAAACTGGATGAAAGGGCAATAAATGACGGCTGAGTGATACACAGTAAAAGTGATACACAGTGGAGGAAAATAAAAACCACTACCTTCACATGTATACTGATAGGATATCATTATATATCAGAGTGTTTCTCCTCTTGATCCTCAAACACATCACAGCACTCTGCCTGGGGATGGGGAGTAGCAAACAAGAAGGAATTTAAGCAGTATCCCTCCTGACCAGTGCTTCTCCCCTATATGTTGGGGACCAGCCACACATTGGTAGCAGATGTTGTTGTTGTTGTTGTTGTTGTTGTTATTAATTATTTTGATTTCTATACTGCCCTTCCAAAAATGGCTCAGGGTGGTTTACACAGAGAATAAATAAATAAGATGGCTCCCTGTCCCCAAAGGGCTCACATTCTAAAACAAAACATAAGATAGACACCAGCAACAGTCACTGGAAGTACTGTGCTTGGGGTGGATAGGGCCAGTTACTCTCCCCCTGCTAAATAAAGAGAATCACCACAGTAAAAGGTGCCTCTTTGCCCAGTTAGCAGGGGTGTAGATATGGGGTTGGAAATCTTGTGTGTGCTGTCAAACATGCCACAAATACCAACAAGGGTTGCATGGGAGATGTAAGGAAGGTAAGTGAGATATCAGCAAACTAGCATTCATATTAGGATATGTGGTACATATTTTGAGTTGACTGAATACTGAGATCAGCAGGATTGCATTTCCATAGTTTGCCTGCAAACCATGGTTTGAACGGAGTTTGTGTTCCTGGTTGGTGGGCAAACTATGAGTTGTGCAAACAGTAGTTTTCCTGATTTTGATGTCGTAGCAAACTCTGGTCTGCTGCTAAATTGTGAGGACACAGTGCAAATACTGTGTGTAAATGCAGGACTTGTTCACATAGCAACAAGCCCTTTGGGATGTGCATGAATCACGATTTGAAGAGTGACTCACAACATAAATACCTGGCACCTTTAAAAGGAAGGAGAGCTGGTCCATACTTGCTCCTCCACTGCTCACCTGCAGTTTTCTGTTCAGGTGGCATGTCCCCCAGTTGCCATAGTGTGCCAGTGGTGCTCTCCCCGGCTGCCCTCACGTGACAGCAGCATGTACGGCGGACCTTTGTGTGGTCAGCAATCATGCTGACCATGCAAATGGCCTCCGTGAAAATTGTTGTTGATGCGGCTGGGCAGAGCATCACTGGTGTGCTAGAGCAGCTGGAATGCACACCCCCTGGACAGGAAGCTGTGGGTGAATGGCGGAGGAGCAGATATGGACCTGCTCTCCTCCCTTTTAAAGGTGCTGAGAGTGTGTTGTGCACATCTCTACAAGCCATAGTTTGGCACTACATCTGAACTGACACTCTCTCTCCACATGAGTATTCTGCACATGAGTATAATGAAAAGGTGTGTGCCTAGGATTTATGCAATAATATTCAGCACTATTAATTATTTTAGTTTATTTTAAAGTGAGTGTGCAATTGCAATAACTGAAATGGCTACTAGCTTCCCTGAAAACATCTGTTCTGTCTACTATGCAATGGTAGCAGCAGACTGCAGTGGTTCCATACTGAGAACTAGGGATGTGCCAATGATGCTGTATGAGCCAACGTCAACCACATTTTTGACCAAGTACACCTTGCAATGGATGCAGATTGCAGAGCAGTGAGTGAAACACAAATTAGTTTCAAGACCAGACATGGAGCTCAATACAGCAATCACCAATAAATATTTTTATACACACACACACACACACACACACACACACACACACACACACAGCTGCCACTATCCATTTCTCTCCACAACACTATCTCACAAACAAAACAAACCACAACTCAAGAAAGGCAGGCATCCAATTTCTGCCTTTGTCAGTCTGAGATCCAGCAAAACCAGATAGTTATAGCAACAATAGCACAGTATATTATAATCAGTGCTGAAAGAAGAGAACTACAAAATCAAACCTTCCTTCCTCCTGCCCTGATGTATCCTCTTCTTTAAGAGAGGCACACTGTCATCCAGGCAGTTTGGGATGACACAGATTATTTAGATCCTTTCCAGACTGGTTTTCGGGTGGACTTATGGGGTTGAGACTGCCTTGGTTGGCCTGATAGATGATCTCTAATTGGCGATCGAAAGAGGGAGTTTGACTCTGCTGATCCTTTTGGATCTCTCGGCGGCTTTTGATACCATTAGCCATGGTATCCTTCTGGGTCACGTGAAGGAGGTGGGATTGGGTGGCACTGTTTTACAGTGGTTCTGTTCCTACCTCTCTGGCAGATTCTAGATGGTGTCACTTGGAGACTATTGCTCTGAAAGATGATAGCTAAAGTGTGGGGTTCCAAAAGGCTCCATACAGTCTCCAATGCATCTACATGAAACCCCTGGGAGAGATCGTCAGGAAGTTTGGTCTGGGATGCTATCAATATGTGGATGACACCCAGATCTATTTCTTTATACGAACTTCTTCAGGAAATGGCATGACCCTCCTAAATGCCTGGCTGGAGGCGATATTGGGCTGGATTAGGGATAACAGGCTGAAGTTGAATCCAAACAAGATGGAGGTACTGTCCGTAGGGGGTCAGGATCTGAGAGATGGTTTAGATTTGCCTGTTCTGGATGAGGTTACGCTCCACCTAAAAGATCAGGTTCGTAGTCTGGGAGTGCTCCCGGATCCTAAACTCTCCCTGGTCTTTCAGGTTGAGGCTGTGGCCAGGAGTGCTTTTTATCAGCTTCAGTTTATATGCCAGATACGTCCATTCTTGGAGACTAGTAACTAGGCTTGAGCCCATTGTAGAGGTCTCCAAGGCCATTTCGGCGTTTTGGCAGCAGCAGGGTTGTTCCATTAAGGGCGGGGGATTTAGTCACAAAATGGGGGCCAGGGCCCCAGATCTTCTAAGTATCTAGTAGCACCCCTACTTCATAAGATATATTACTACAGTGTCTTTGGTTAACTTAACTGAGGATTTCATTATGAGCAGTCACAGAGATAAAACCTTTTAATAATTTAAAAAAAAACACCAGACTTCAGATACATTAAATAATGAGCTCAATGTGGCAACTGAGCATAACAGCATAAAGAGAACCTGGAATTGAGACTCTCTGTTAGGTCTCCTTGAAATTCAGTATTGGCTCGTCAGGTCTTTATCAGAAATTTAGCACTAGAATACCCCTGCTTAGTAAAAGCTCTTCAGAAAACACACACCTATATGGAATTTTATGAACATTTTTTCCCCTTTGAAGTACTCATTCATGATGTTCTGTACAACTGTAAAATACATAAAAACAGTAATCATCATTTCATAAGTCTTAGGACATTTCTCAATTTGCTCAAGTGCCATAACCATTTCCTTATTTCTTGTACTGGCTGTCCACAAGGCAAAGGAGAGGTCCAAGAGAGGAAGCTAACTCAAAGTTGGTCAGAAACACACTAAGTCCTAAAGTGCTTCTGAACCTGGAATACCCCTCCTGGGTTTGGCTTACATACCTGAAAAGGTGCAGCCTTAAAGAGGCAGCCTTCTGAAGTCTGACACTGCTCTATTATCTGTGCTGATGGGGGTTGCCTGTAAAGAATACGGAAGTCATGCAGTGCATGCAGCAGAGGACTGTTTAGAGTAACAGTGTGCCTTGCTCGTAAGGCAGCTCAGAGAAACCAGGGCACTCAATAATTGATCTGGGGCATGTGCCCTAGTGGCCTAGGATTGTCAGTGCCTCTGTTATGAAGCAAGCTTTTGCCCATGATGTTCAGAGGCTATTGAGGAGCTGCTTGTTTATCTCCTGTTTGGTCTACTTTATAAAGCTCCTTCAGAGGAGTTGTTGGTTCCCCTTTAGTCAGAATGGTGGGTGGGTCACCAGTGTATAAGATGACATATTTATTACATTTGTATGGCTAAATATGTAATTTTAAATGGGTTCAGTTTCCTGTGTTATACTTAGACAGGATTTTGTAGGAAGAATATAGCGGATTGTAGGAGTGATTATTAGAATAGCTACGAATTATAAGAATATCTGTTTTCCCCCACCTCCAGAGGCGTATCTAGGGAAAATAGCGCCTAGGGCAAGCACTGAAATTGCACCCACCCCCACCCCTCGTCGAAACATCTGACACCCATCTTTCAGATAACTTTACCATAATATCAGACTCCAGAGACCTTGGAGATCTGCTGCGAGTCAGAGCAGGTAGTACTGGGCTAGATGGAGAAATGATCAGACTCCACAGGAGCCAACTCATTACGAAATAGCTTGCAGTTCTTCCCCAACCTGCAGCTGGCCCTTCCACCAATGTGCCTAACAGTTGGAGTTTTGTCTTCCAGATACCTGGCACTCTTAAAAAAACTCAAGCAAGGGGTAAGAACTAAGGGGAAAGACCAGTACAAGATTGTTTTAAAACTGCAGCAGCCAACGACCATAGTCCATCATCAAAAACCATCAAAGACTCCTGTGACTGATATCCTAAAGACTAAAAAACCCATTGCCTCCTAAGCTCTCACAGGCTAGAAAGCCCCCCAAAAGACAGATCTGACAAATTGCACTCCGCCAGACCCCCAAAACATCTGCCACCAATCTGTTTTTCTCAGGGCACCAATCCAGCCCAAGCTGAAGTGCTTTTGGAAAGTCCCATTCATTTCCAGGACAGGAGAGAGAGGCAGTCATAACATTTACTCTACTTCCCTACTAAAATCAATAAGGACTCATGGATGCTTTCCCCCCTACGGGATCCTTTGGGCAAGCAAGCTCTCACTCCTACCACAGTCAAACTGCAACTATACATGCTTACTCAAGAGTAAGCCTTCCCGATCTCAAGGGGCTTGCCGCTTGCTTCTTGGCAAAGCTGTTCATTTTCAAATGAATCTCAGACGTGAATGCCCCTGACAAGTTTTCCCCATCCCAACGCACATGGGGCCGCAGAAGGATCTTTTGCAAAAGAGAATTAGGGGGCAGGGTGTGTGTGTGTGCCTTTTGTATCATGAAAAAAAAAAGTAGGTTCTTGCATCACCAATTTTTAAAAGAAAATTCTGCATTCCTCCTCTTCCCGTCTCTAGGGTCTTTGGAAAGAAATGCTGCTGTTTGTTTACAAACACAGAGAAGAGCCCCCACCCTGCAGGCAAAATGTACAAAATGTACATTTGTACGAAATGTACGAAATACTGCAGTTGGTGGGTGAAAGGAAATGGGTGTAAACAGCCTGCGCTGTGGCTGTGTGTTGTTTGCTTTATTTTTTATTGATTTTTGCCCTAAGGAATTGGCTGCACACTCAGAGAGGCTTCTCACCCGGTAGCTTTTGAAATCTGCAATCTAAAGTGCACTGCACAGTTAGGAGCCTCATTGAAGCCTGTGAGGTTTACTTCTCAGTAAACATTTCTAAGCAGTAAACGTTTCTAAGCAGTAAAGTAGGCTCTCAGGGGCTCCAACAAGGCTTCCTCCATAGGGAGCAAGGACGAATAGTTGCTCTCAAGTTAGTCCACTGACAGTGATCCTCCGTGAAACCTAATCTGGTGCATAATAATTACTACTCACAAGTAACTGAGGAAATGGGACTGGCTTCCAAGGAAATGCGCCCATGGATAGCAGTCTGCAGCACTGTGCACATCTGAGTTCCCTGCTGACCCTCCGAGGACACTTTTTTAATTTTATCCACATACATTTGGGGGGAAGGGGAGAAGGATTGGAAGATTCATGTGCAAGGGTTGAGGGGTGCTTGCTCACTCAGCTCTCTCTCACACACGACACCCCCCCCCATAGAGAGATTTTGAAAATTACTTAATTTTGGAGTCACTTTGTATGTGTTGTACGAAGAATGAATGCAGCAGCAGGGCAGGCAGTGGTGAAACAGCAGCAGCACCGCACGAATGCAAGGTACGCCCCCAATGGCTGCTTACTGCCCCTCCTGCCCCCTCAATCTCCATGTGCTGCTGAGAATTGGCATGAGGGCGGTCACAGTGGCCTAATCAGATGCCTAATCGCCCCCCCCCGGCTACTAGCCCCTGCCCCCAGCGAGCACTTGCCTTTTATTTCAGGGAGTGTTTGCTGCCTGAAAGTGTCTATTCCCCTTTCTCTCTCTCCAGATGCTTTCAGGCAGCAAGCGTGCCCTGAAATGAGGCTGAAGGGCTCACTCTGGCTCTTTCGAGCTCGAGGCCATGCCCCCTCTGCATGTGATGTCATCATGTGACACATCACATGCAAACAGGGCATGGCCTCAAGCTCTAAAGAGCTGGAGCGAGCTCTTCAGTCCCATTTCAGGGCAGGCTTGCTGCCTGAAAGCATCTATTTTCCCTTTCTCTCCCTCTCTAGAGGAAGAGAAAGGGGAATAGACACTTTCAGGCAGCAAACGCTCCCTGAAATAAAAGGCAAGTGCTCGCTGGGGGCGGGGGTGCTGTGCACATGCTCTCCTGGGAGAGTGCCTGCCCGCCGGTGCTCAGACTCAGAGTGAGTCACTGTGTTGGGGGTGTGGGGGCCAGGCGCGGCGGTAGCCGTTTTAAAAAAATTGTGGTGGTTGGGAGCAGGGAGGGTGGGGCATGGCAGGCATTTTGTTCCCCCCTGCGATGGCGCCTAGGGCATGTGCCCTGCCTGCCCCACCCTCATACATACATACATACTTTATTTATGGTCTTTGACCAAAAAAGAAATAAAAATCTTTACATAGTTAAAAGGAAAAATATTAATAGAAAGTCAGTTACACATAAATGGCTAGCAGCTTTTGATTAATAATAATTACATGTAAAAATAAAATAAAATAACGGCATTGGAAAGGTGTAAGTGTATAGGCATAATTTAAAATTTACAGTAAGAAACCCAAAGCTGTATTCTATTCTTTTGAAGTTCTTAATCTGGTTGACCACATAACAGAATTTAGCCACAACGTATGAAATAGTTGCATCTTTATCTGCTAAAAAATATGCTACAACAAGATCCTCAGGTTGTCCCCTCATATCATTTAACAGTGGGCTGATTAATTGAGATCTCAAGTTTTGGTATATTGAACACTTTAAAAGTATGTGGGCCATGGTTTCGATCGCCTCTCCACAGGGGCATTTCCGTTCTTCATATAAATAGCTTGAAATACTTCCCGTACAGCATTGTAGATTGGAAAGCACTGAACCTAGCCCTGGAGAAGGCCCATCTGAATTTACTCAAAGTGATCATAAATAAATACGTTGCTGGGGCAAGATCCATCTTAGCATATACTTGTTTATAAAAAGATGGTAAACAAGCCTTCTCTTCCTGGATGTCTATATCGACCAATCTCTGTCGTACTAGACTGATGAAGGCTGCATAGAGGGGTGTTTTCCTCTTATGCACGTACCTTTCTATTAAGTGTTGTAATACGATGCAGTGATCCATTACTGACCTACCAGCAGTAAACCCTGACTGTTCCGGTTCTATAATACCCTCCTGATCCATCCACTCACACAGCTTGATACATAAGTGTTTTGCATACAATACTTATTACGCTGAGCAAACTTATTGGTCTATAATTCCCTGGGTCATCCCGTGTTCCTTTTTTGTGTATTGGGACAACAATGGCAAGACCCCAATCTTCAGGGATGTGAGCCGTTTGATCTATATATGTAAATAGTTCTGCCAGAATAGGGGCCCACCAGTCTGTATTAGACAGCAAGAGATCAGGGGGGATATAATCATAGCCAGGCAATTTCCCTCTCTTCAGCTGTGCAATTAAACATTTTATTTCATGGATTGTGACCGGGGGCCAGAGAGGTAAGGATGTCGGTGAAATCTCTAGCAATGGGAGTGATGGTGGTTCATTATAAAGTGCCATAAAATAGGTCTCCCATTGTGCAGCCGAGATTGGAGATTGTATATTGTAGGGATGTGCACGGTCCGGAGAAGTCCGGACCGGCACCGAAGGGGGGCCTTGTTTTTAGGGCGGGGAGGGCTTGCTTAGCCCTCCCGCCTCCTTGCCCCCGCCAGCGCCCGTATTTAACATTATAGGGGCGCTGGAAACCAGCCGCCCCCCCCCCGCCGCCGCCACCGCCGCCGCCGCGAAATCACTCTTAAAAACATCCAGCCCTCCCTCCCTCCCAGCTAGCTGCCCGCCCGCCCCCCACCCACCCACCCACCCAGTCGCTCACCCGGTCGGTAGATACTAAGCGAGAGGAGCTCCGGCACAGAGCTCCTCTCGCTAGGAAGGCCTCCGGGAGAATGGTGGCTTGCGCACGCGCGCATGCGCGCGCCGCAAACCACACCGTTCTCCGGAGGCCTGGTCTACCCGCCGGGAAAGGGCCGGGTAGACCGGGCCTCCGATCGCTGGGTAGACCGGGCCTCCGGCGATCGGAGGCCCGGTCTACCCAGCGATCGGAGGCCCGGTCTACCCGGCCCTTTCCCGGCGGGTAGACTGGGCCTCTGGAGAACGGCGTGGTTTGCGGCGTGCGCATGCGCGCGCGCGCAAGCCACCATTCTCCCGGAGGCCTTCCTAGCGAGAGGAGCTCTGTGCCGGAGCTCCTCTCGCTTAGTATCTACCGACCGGGTGAGCGACTGGGTGGGTGGGTGGGTGGGGGGGCGGGCGGGCAGCTAGCTGGGAGGGAGGGAGGGCTGGATGTTTTTAAGAGTGATTTCGCGGCGGCGGCGGCGGCGGCTGGTTTCCAGCGCCCCTATAATGTTAAATACGGGCGCTGGCGGGGGCAAGGAGGCGGGAGGGCTAAGCAAGCCCTCCCCGCCCTTAAAGATATACCCCCCACCCGGACCCGAACCAGCCCAGTCCGAACCGGTCCGGCAGTTCGGCCATTCTTTGGAATGGCCGCCGGACCGGTTCGGGCACACCACTAGTATATTGGCCTGCCCCACCCACCCTCATTACGCCCCTGCCCACCTCCTTTTCTTTTTTGCTTTTGGTGTTAATCTGTAATTATTGAATATAATACATATTTGTGTATGTTCTAGGTTACATTATTAATGCTTTTAATCTTGTACACTTACATATGTGGGAGGGAGAAGGGAAACTGCCCAAACACCCTCTGAGTGATATGCAGCCAAGCTCATCTAGATTTTTCTTTCATGTATTTTTGATGTACTACAGAATCTGTGCTTTTGAAAGGCATAAACCATTCTTCATTTTTGTACGCTCATTTCCAAATTTCCTGGCTTAGAATAAGATTTTCCCCTCTGTACAATATTTCTTCATTGAATTTGAATGAATTTACAAGTTCTTCGAGGCTTTCTCGTGGATGAATCAAATTAAAATGCATGTGCATTTTCAGTGTACTGAAAGGACATTACCTACATGCTACATACTATTAATTTTGTTGCTGTATTGTTTTTCTATGAGGTCAATGTTCAGCTTGTGCTGAAGTTGGCAGATCATTTGCTTGTGCTCTTGTTTGGTGAAAGCTGGTGTTCACTATGCCTGAGCAAGCTCATTTCTTTGAATTTGGCATGGTGGTGATCAACCTTGTCCATTTTTAATTAATTGTATAAAAGAATCCTGTACCTAAGAAGGATGCTTGTTTATTTGATAGCGTCATAAGAACAAACCTACTGAATCAGGCCCAAGGCCTATCTAGTCTAGTATCCTGTTTCACACAGTGGCCCATCGGATGCCTCTGAGAAGCCCACAGTCAGGTGATAAGGGCTTGCCCTCTCTCCTGCGGTTGCTCCCCTGCAACTGGTATTTAGCAGCATCTTGCCTTTGAAACTGGAGGTAGCCACCAGACTAGTAGCCATTGATAGACCTGTCCTCCATGACTTTGTATAAGTCTTTTTTAAAGCCATCCAAGCTAGGGGCCACACTGTATCCTATGGCAGAGAATTCCATAGGTTCATTATGTGTGGAAAAAGTACTTCCTTTTGTCAGTCCTTCAGTTTCATGGGCTGACCCCTGTTTCCAGTGTTGTGAGAGAGGGAGAAAAAGTTTTCTGTCCACTCTTTGTAGTTGTGTATAATTTTGTACACCCCATCATATCTCTCTGTAGTTGCACTGTTCTCCCTCTGCTCCTCATAGGCTTGTGTCTGCTTGCGACGTTACCTGGATTCCCTGTGCTTCAAATGCCCTTCTTAGACTAAAAACATAGAGTAATAAAAGTTGTCTTGCACTTCTGTTTATGCTACCACCACACAGATTGACTAGGTGGTGTTTTTATTAGCTTATGGTGATGGCTAGGCGTGTAGGTATAGGTGGAAAAGAGGCTTCACCACACTATGTAAAAATAAAATTACTAAAGTTTTTATTTAAAAGTATGATTCATGGCCTCAGAGTATCCATGCTTTACTTGGTTACAAGTATGACTTTGAAACTGGTATTTGATGGCTTGACAGTCACCGATATGCTTGGCGATTATAGGGTTTCTTAAGGGTTTCTTATAGATGGTATAGGCAAACCTCGCTATCCGCAGATCTGACATCTGTGGTTCCGTGTATCTGCGATTGGGTAATTGACACCCAACCTCAGCATATGCAAGGGTGAAAGGGTTAAATTCTGTGTATCTGCGGGTTCAGGGTGGCCACCATTTTGAGGACAAGAGCCATCTTGTGGCTCATTTGCAAGGTTTTTTAAAAATACAATTTTTCAACCAGAAAATGAGGTATTGGGCCTTTTGGGTGGCATTGCTGGACATCTGGAGACCCATAGAACATGTTACAGCACTTTGTTTCTGTTACTACTCAAGATTTCAGCCATTTTTTAGCCTCTTTCCCCCTCCAGGAACCTAACCTCTCCAAGTCCCATTGATGCAATGTCTCATTATCTTCAGTTCAGTTATTCATGGTTGTAATGGAGAATGGAACTCCTGCTGATAACGGGGTTCACCTGTATGCTTGAATATTACTGGACTATGTTTCCCTTGATGTTTCAGATGGAGGCTTTAACAGACTAACTTGTTTACTTTCTTTATACCTTTATGCTTTTATTTCAAGCTCTTTCTTTACTTTAAATAAAGAGCAGACCAAATTCCCTTTCTCCCACACTCCTCCCTGAAGTCCTAAGGTGAATTAGATTCCTCAGAACACTCCCTATGTATGTGCACTTCAGATCTTCCATCCTTAACTGACTTTTGTTTACAACTTAACAGAGAGACTATTAGCTGTTCTACTCCTCCTGACCTTAGCTAGCTAATCCTGTTCCTCTCTTTCTATTCAGAGTTTAACTCAAAAGCCAGCAGGACATTAACTTCTTCTGACTTCTCTTCTTGTGAGTCTTACCCAAAAACTCTCTAACCCTCTTATGACAAAGCATGTTAAATGTCATCTCCTCCCCAACATTCCAAAAAGGATTTCCTGAGCAATTCAGGGGCTGTTCTACTAAAAGGTCCTAGGTGCACGCCTTACACTTTGTTAATTATTTAGTATCCACACTATCCTTACCAAAACTTTATACAGAAACAAACCAGAGCTTCTCACACAGCTATTACAAACCTTATACAAAGTAAACATATTCATTTGTCCACATTGCTTCATGGGATACAAAGGCTATGTGGTACGTGGATCTGGATTATATCTTCCATTTTAAATATCAAGGATGACATAACTGAAAAGGCCACCATTTCATCACAACTGGATGTTACAGAAAGACAGCTCTGAGTTGTTTTTCAGAGGTGAAACTTTTCCATTAATGTGCTGTCATGGATGAACATTCAAAAATGTCAGTTGCATACATGGCTCCTTATCTTACGGGCCTCTATAATGAATAGCATTTTTCTAGAGAAGCAGCACATTTTTCTGTCTAAGCAGGAAGAAAGACCTATGAGGACTTGACTTTTTCTGATATGTGCTGGATAGATCAAAGTCATCACTCTAATTGAATGAAAGTACAGTGGCAGGAGCTAAACATGGTCAAATTGGAATTTTAAAAAAATATTTTGTTTCTGCATAAGAAACTCAATAAACCCTTGTATTTTGAATAATGCAGTTATGCTTAATTGCTCCTTGGCAGAAATCCATGCGTGTTTGTGTATCTATTTATAGTAATCTTGCACCCTTGGGATTCTGTAGTCCTAAACAGTAGGCCACTAACACTTCTATACATTTTGAGAGGGTTTTTTTTAATTTGGTGTATCAGACCTTCTGCAGCTTGGGTGATACACCCACTTGATAAAGTTGGGGACTTTTCTGAGTCTTTGAGCTTCAGGAATGTATAAGAATGTACAGTTGTTGATTAGTTTTTTGTGTTCTGTGTTGCTTAGTGTGAAGGCCATCCTGAAGAACTAGCGGATTAGCAACTTGGGCAACAAAATGAGAGATCTGGATGGGTCAGATTAAAAACTGGAAATTGTTTTTCTCCTGTATCTACTGCTATCAGGCAATGTAGATTAAAGGTCTCTGTGCTTGATATTAGTCCTATCAAGCACAGAGCACTGATTAAAAAGGCTTAATAAATTTTATTTTTAATTTTGAAAAGACTTAGCTTGAACCCTTCAACCTGAACAATTGCAGACCTGTTTCTAACCTCCCCTTTTTGAGCAACGTGATAGAGCGTGTGGTAGCATCTCAGCTTCAGAGTGTCTTGGATGATACGGACTATCTAGGTCCCTTTCATTCTGGCTTCCATCCTGGATTTGGGACTGAAACTGCCTTCGTTGCCCTTGTGGATAACCTATGCCTGGAGCGTGACAAGGGGAATGTGTCCTGCTGGTTCTGCTTTACCTCTCAGCAGCGTTAGATACCATTGACCATGGTAACCTTCTGGACCGTGTCTCGAGTATGGGAATTGGAGGCACTGCTTTTGAATGGCTTTGGTCCTTTCTTGGGGGGAGGGTCCAGAAGGTAGTGCTGGAGTACTACTGTTCGACTCCTTGGCCATTGGCTTGTGGGGTCCTGCAGGGGTTCAGTCTTGTCCCCCATGCTGTTCAACATCTACATGAAACCACTGGGAGAAGTCATCTGGATACATGGACTGCATTGTCAGCAAAATGCGGATGACACTCAGTTCTATCTCTCTTTATCACCTCATTCTAGGGAGGCAGTGGGTGATGTAAATTGGGACTTGGAGGCTGTGATGAGCTGGATGTGGGATGGTAAATTGAGATTGAATCCGGACAAGACAGAGATGCTGTTGGTCAGTAGGAGAGCCAGTTGGAATGAAGGGATCCGACCGCTTCTGGATGGGATTGCACTTTCCTTGAAAGAGCAAGTGCACAGCTTGGGAGTACTGCAGGACCTGGCTCTGCTTTTGGAAGCTCAGGTGGAGGTGGTGGCCAGGAATGCTTTTGCTCAGCTTTGGCTAGTGTGTCAGCTGTGCCCCTTTCTTGAGAAGGCAAATCTGGCCACAGTTACCCACAACCTAGTCGTGGCTGGATTACTGCAATGTGCTTTATGTGGGACTGTCCTTGAAGAATATTTGGAAACTGCAGCTAATGCAAAATGTGGAAGCTAGGATTGAATCCAGAGCTGCCCATTGGGATCATATTACACCCATTCTGAAAGAGCTGCACTGGCTACCAATTTGTTTCTGGGTCCAATTCAAAGTCCTGATTTTGACCTTAAATGGTTTGGGCGCTGGATATCTGAAGGACCACCTGTTCCCAAGGGTTTCTGCCCATTTGCCAAGATCATCAGATTGGGCTCTGCTCCACATGCCGACAGTGGGAGAGGCTTGGTTGTCGAGCACTTGGGGCAGGGACTTCTCAGTCGTTGCCTCCAGACCTTGGAATGCTCTCCTGGCTGGCATCTGTTCCTCAGTCTCCTTGATAGTTTTTAGGAAAAAAGTAAAGATGTGGCTCTTCACCCAGGCTTTTGAATGGAAGTATTGTTTTTACTGCTGCTGCTTTGTGTTTTATGTATTTTTTTAAAAATGGGTTATTAAATTTTTCATATAATAACCCATATAAATTTAACAATAAATAATAGTCACTAAAGAATTTGCATAATTAGACAATATTCCATCAGTCATAAAAATAAAAAAAAATAAGATTGATATTGAAGGAGGAATGTGTGATGTAGAAGAGAAGGATTTTATTGTGGTGCTGTTTGAACTGCCATAGAAGTTGCTAGTTATTTCAATTTATTTACATTTATCTAAATGCTATTTAAGTTACTAAAGTTATCTTGTATGCTAACATTTATCTTGTATGCTAACATTTATCATAACAGAGCTTTTTTGGGTCAGAGTTTTTGTGTGAATATTGCTGTTGGTGACCCTAAGTGCGGCTTCCAGAGTCATTGTTTTTTAGGCCTTTGTGCTGTTTTGGCCAAAGCTGAATACTCTGCCTAATTCCATGCCACCATATGGAGATGACTCTTCTCAACATGCAGTGCTGTGCTTAGCACTGGTGGGAATCCATAAAGGGAAAAAGAATTCTCTTGAGCCTTAGCACCATTTTGAAAGGTGTCCATGGAGTGTTGGGTATAGTCCTTTCCCATGCTCTGCCCACAGAGCTCTTTGGAGTAAGTGCTGGGAAGAATGACACTTCCCAGCACTCCATGCACACCTTTGCAGATGTTATGGGGTGCTGTTTTTCTTAAAAGACTTCCCCCTCTCCCAGCACTGCAAAATGTACAGGACTGTGTGGAGGTCATTGTGGTGGGAAATGTCTCTTGCATTTTTTGCCAAAGTGCCCCCCACCCCGGCCCCTGGAAAGGTCGTTCACTGCATTAAATTCTCACGTGTGCATACATTCACCATTTGAATTCAGGGTAATAGGATCGGGTACAAATATATTTAGTGTACCTTGAGCAGTCTCTCTGTGACTATGATGTAAACTGTGCATGCTGATTGAGAGTGGTATTTTGTTTCAGCAACGTTGTTACGATGTTGCTGAAACCGAACACTGCTCTCAGCCAGCATTCAATATTTACATCTGATCATGTTACCCTGAATTCAAATTGTTTTGAGAGCATGCACAAGAGGTATACCAAATAGTATATCAGTGCATCATTGCAAGGGCCACTAGCTGCTATAGCCAGCCCTGCCCTGTCTGTGGCATGATGTCAGAGTGATTGTGTGGATATAATTAGACAAAGAGGGTTGGGCAGCTCAGTTTGGGAACAGGAGTAGGGACAGGGAGTGATTCAGAACACAGCAAGCTAGAGGTATTCCAGGCACAACAAAAGCACTATATTGGTCAGCTTTACATATCCAGTATGTTTTGCATTTTGACCTTTTTAAAAAAGTGATTAAGAGAAAGCAGATGGTATACCAGTATTCAGGGAATTATAGAATGTGTGTCTAGCTGTTCTCTAGTACAGATTTATGTGTCTTTATAGCTATGATATCCATGTGTATAATTGTTCGGAGAGGCATGTTTTACAATTAAGTGTAGATAACTTCTGGAGCAGGAAAAATAGCAACTACTTTGTATTAACCAAAGTTAATGGAGGGTAAGGTGCCTCCATGCTTGAAGGAGGCAATAATTAGACCATTTCTTAAGAAGCCTTCCCTAGCTCCCTCGGCGATAGATAATTATAGGCCAATCTCTAATCTCCCTTGGTTGGGCAAGGTGATCGAAAGGGTGGTGGCTGACCAGCTCCAGGTGTCTCGCCCTCGATCTCAGATAGCGAGGAGGAAGGGGAAGCTGACAGCCTTTCAGCCGATGCAGGGGTGCCTGAGGGGCAGAACCCGGCTGTCAGTTCCCAAGAGACAGCTGAGGAAGGTCTGGCTGATGTTTCAGAGCAGGCACAGCAGTCAGAGGCAGCAGATACAGTGATGGACAGACTAGAAGATGAGCTATGCAGGCAACCCCCACAGACTCCACAGCAAAGGCGTGTCACAAGGCGAAGAGAACAGCTGGAAAGTATCAGGAGGAGTAGACGCCCCTTGCAGAGGGCTGATAAACCTTGAATCCCTGAGAGTTATCAGCTTGGACTATAAAGCACGTCAACAGCTTTCTGTTAGCCGCTGGAAGACAACATTTGTCAACCTTCGTGTCAACAGCTTTCAGCCCAAGCCAGATATAGAGAACTATTCCGAGCCGTGTTTCGCTTCTGCAGCCCAGTTTGTTTTGTGGACTGTCTTCCTCGACTTCCCTTCTGGGAGGCCAGATTGCTGACACCAAGTGGTTTTGGAGGAAACTGTTTATCTAGACCCATTTCAAACTGGCTTTAGAGCAGGCTATGGGGTTGAGACAGCCTTGGTTGGCCTGATGGATGACCTATACCGGGGAATCAACAGAGGAAGTGTGACTCTGTTGGTTCTCTTGGATCTCTCGGCGGCGTTCGATACCATCGACCATGGTATCCTTCTGGGTCGCCTGGCGGAGTTGAGAATAGGAGGCACTGTTCTGCAGTGGTTCCGCCCCTATCTCTCGGGCAGATCCCAGATAGTGGAGCTTGGTGACAGTTGCTCTGCTCAACGAGAGCAGTTATATGGAGTCCCTCAGGGCTTCATTCTCTCACGAATGGTTTTCAATATTTACATGAAACCGCTGGGTGAGGTCATCAGGAGATTTATTTTATTATTTGTATTATTTTATTTTATTATTATTTTATTATTTATTATTTTATTATAATTTTATTATATTATTATTTATTTATTTATTTATTTATTTTATTTTATTTCTTGTTTACACAGTCAGACAGGTGTTATTGACTGGTTTGTTTTATTCAGACATCGAGTCCTTCCCAAGGACCTGGGATGGCTGAATTTTATTGTCAGTTGTTATAGATATCGTCGCAGAACATAGGCTGTTCCCAGTAAAGCTGCTTTTTGTAATTGGCTGATGGTGATTTATGTGGCCCCTATGGTGTTGAGGTGCTCTTCAAGGTCGTTTGGAACTGCATCCAGGGCGCCAATTACCACTGGGATTATTTGGGTCTTTTTCTGCCACAGCCTTTCAATTTCAGTTTGTAGATCTTTGTATTTGGTGATTTTTTCTATTTCTTTTTCTTCTATTCTGCTATCCCCTGGTATTGCTATGTTGATTATTTTGACTTGTTTTTCTTTCTTCTCTGCTACAGTTATATCTGGTGTATTGTGTGGCAGATGTTTGTCTGTTTGTAGTCGGAAGTCCCATAATATTTTTACATCTTCATTTTCTTCAACTTTTTCAATTTGATGGTCCCACCAATGTTTGGCTACAGGTAGCTTGTATTTTTTGCAGATGTTCCAGTGTATCATCCCAGCTACTTTGTCATGCCTTTGTTTGTAGTCAGTCTGTGCGATCTTTTGACAACAGCTGATTAGGTGGTCCACGGTTTCATCTGCTTCTTTACAAAGGCGGCACTTGCTGTTTGTTGTTGACTTTTCAACTTTTGCTCTTATTGCATTTGTTCTTAGTGCCTGTTCTTGTGCAGCCAATATTAGACCCTCTGTTTCTTTCTTCAAGTTGCCATTCTTAAGCCATTGCCAGGTCTTGGTGATGTCTGATTTTCCACTTATATTGTGCAAATATTGACCATGCAGGGGCTTCTTTTTCCATTTTTCTGCTCGGTTCTTGACTTGTTCTTTCTTGTAGGCCTGCTTTCTTTCATTGGTGTTGAATAGTTTTGCGTTATTGACCATTTTAAGTGCATCTTCTTCACTGTCCTTTCTATATTCTGCAAGACCTCTTTTCTCCTCCTCTACTGTTTGATGGACTTGCAGCATTCCTCTTCCACCTGAGCTGCGAGGGAGGTAGAGCCTATCTACACCACTGCGGGGGTGCAGAGCATGATTGATGGTCATGATTTTCCTGGTCTTACGATCTAGCGTCTCTAGCTCTGCCTGGGTCCAGTCTATTATTCCTGCAGTGTATCTGATAACAGGTATAGCCTAGGTGTTTATGGCTTGTATGGTGTTCCCGCCATTGAGTTTGGACTTGAGGATTTTTCTAACTCTCCTGATGTATTCACTTCCAATTTTTCTTTTAACTTCAGTGTGTGCAGTGTTATCAGCCTGGAGAATGCCCAAGTATTTGTAATGTTCTTTCTCTTCCAAGTTCTTGATGTTGTTTCCATTGGGCAGTTCTATTCCTTCTGTTTTTGTTATTTTTCCTCTTTTCATTATTAATGCAGCACACTTGTCTAGTCCAAACTCCATTGCTATATCGCCACTAAATATACGGACAGTGTTTAGCAGTGATTCGATATCTGACTGGGACTTTCCATACAAGTTCAGATCGGCCATGGAGAGCAGATGGTTTATTTTACTTGATGTTTTAGATGTTTGGTATCCGAGGCCTGTTTTGTTTAGTACTTGTGAAAGTGGGGTCATGGTGATTACAAACAACAGAGGGGATAGTGAGTCCCCTTGGAAAAGGCCTCTTCTAATGCTAACCTGCCCAAGTGTCTCGCCATTGATTGTTAACTGTGTATTCCACATGTTCATTGCTTTTTAAAATAAATATCTGAATGTTTTTGCTGACACCAATTGTTTCTAAACATTTTTAGTATCCATGTGTGAGGCAATGAATCGAAGGCCTTCTTGTAGTTGATCCATGCAACACTTAGATTTGTTTTTCTTCTCTTGCCATTTTCTAAAATCATTTTGTCCATCAGCAGCTGGTCTTTTGTGCCTCTGTTGTTCGGCCAATTTCCTTTCTGTTCAACTGGAAGCTGTTTGTTAGTTAATAAGTGTTGCATCACTTCATCTGCTATTATTCTAGTTAATAATTTCAACATAGTTGGCAGGCAGGTGATCGGTCTATAATTACTTGGAACTGCACCTTTTGCTGGGTCTTTCATTATGAGATGAGTTTTCCAAGTTATTAGCCATTGTTCAACATCACCTCCTTGCAAAATATGATTGAACTGTTTTGATAGTTGTTTATGGAAGCTTGTTGGGTGTTTAAGCCAAAAGCCATGCAGTTCATCGTCGCCTGGCTCAGTCAAAGTTTTAATTTTCTTTTCTCTTTCACTTATTAATTCTGGTGTTATTATTAGATCTTGCATTTGTTGGTTACATTTTTCAACCTCTTTCACCCAGCCTGCTTTTTATTATAATGTATTATTATAATTTATATTTTATTATAATTATAATCATATTTTATTAAAATTTTATATTTTATTATAATTATAATAAAAATATTATTTAATAATGATGATGATGATGATGATAATAATAATAATAATTATTATTATTATTATTACATTTATATCCCGCTCTTCCTCTAAGGAGCCCAGAGTACTACATACTTGAGTTTCTCTTTCACAACAACCCTGTGAAGTAGGTTAGGCTGAGAGAGAAGTGACTGGCCCAGAGTCACCCAGCTAGTTTCATGGCTGAATGGGGATTTGAACTCGGGTCTCCCTGGTCCTAGTCCAGCATTCTAACCACTACACCATGATGGATTTGGTGCTGGGTGTTATCAGTATGCTTATGACACCCAAATCTACTTCTCTCTTTCATCTGCTTCATCCGGAAATGGCATTCGTTCCCTAAATACCTGCCTACAGGCAGTAATGGGCTGGATGAGGGATAACAAATGGAAGCTGAATCCAAGCAAGATGGAGGTGCTCATTTTAGGTGCTCAGAATCTGAGGGATGAGTTAGACCTCCCTGTGCTGGATGGGGTTACACTCCCCCAGAAAGAGGAGGTATGCAGCTTGGGGGTACTCCTGGACCCAGGCCTCACCCTGGTATCTAAGGTGGAGGCCAGGGCCAGGAGTGCTTTCTATCAGCTTTGGCTGATTCAACAGCTGCGCCCATTCCTTGAAGAGGATGACCTCAAAACAGTGGTGCATCAGCTGCTAACCTCCCGGCTCAACTACAGCAATGCGCTCCAGGTGGGGCTGCCTTTGTATGTAGTCCGGAAACTTCAGTTAGTTCAAAATGCGGCAGCAAGGCTGGTCTCCGGGTCAACCCAGAGAGACCATATTATGCCTGTTTTGAAACAGCTGTACTGGCTGCCGATATGTTTCCGAGCAAAATACAAAGTGCTGGTTTTTACCTTTAAAGCCCTGAATGGCTTATGTCCAGGTTACCTTAGAGAGCGCCTTCTTCGGTCTGATCCCCACCGCACGCTAAGATCATCTGAGGAGGTCTGGCTCCAGTTGCCACCAGCTTGTCTGGTTGCGACCCAGAGGCAGGCCTTCTCTGTAGCCGCTCCTAGACTGTGGAATGCGCTCCCTGGAGACATCTGTAATTTGAATTCTTTATTGGCATTTAGGAGAGCCCTAAAGACCTACCTGTTTGGCCTGGTCTTCCAGTGCTCTTAAATTGTTTTAAAGGGTCTGTGATGTTTGTGAACCGCCCTGAGCTATTTTGTAAGGGCAGTCTAAAAATTGAACAAACAAACAAACCAACCAACCAAAATTCAGTATTGCTATTAAGTCTGTGCTTTGGAATGTTTGACCTTCCCCACTATTCTGAACAATTGTTATGATGACCCAGGGTGTGTTGTTACCACTGAGTCAGAAAAATCAAATAGTACCCCAACAGGTAAAAATATAATTAACAACTTGCTGCCATTCATATTGAATATGCCATTCATATTTCCTAAAATCTGTCATCTGAGGTAGTTGCCTCAACTCAACTACATGGTAAAGCCGGCAAAGTTATTTCCCTTCTTGCATTCTCAAAATGTGAGAGGAAAGTGTTCAGAATGGGCTATAATTAATATCTTCAGAATGTGTGAAGATCAGGTACAAGTCCAGAATAAGTGTGTTCCATAGAAGCTCTCTTGAGTCTTGCTTAGTAAATGTCTCAAGGCTGGTTCACACACTACATGACAGTAAATGCCTATTTGCCTCCAGATGTGCACCATTTCTGGAGCTGTGGCTTACTCAGACCATGCACCTTAAACATATGTACACCTAGTTAGGGGTCCATGGCCGGTACATCAACTCAGGCTATGTGGGGGGAATTACTCAACTGTTACAGGAACCCTTTCCCTTTTGCAGTCAGCTGCAGTAGCTCAGCTTGACCTCCACAAAACTAGCAACCATGACTAATTCTGGATAGATCTGAATGGTGAAATGTCACCTTAAGGCACCCCTGGGGAGGGGGCAATTGAAGTCAAGAGGCAAGGATTTCGCAAAAGAAAGAAAAGTTTTATTGCAAGAAATGCAGTAACTTGGCCTCTAGAATTGGTTGCATTAGTGCAGTTTGAAAGCTGTTCCTAGAAAGAGAAGGGGGAAGCAGGTGATGGTGCAGTTAAGCCACTTGTGGGGAAAACGAAAGTAAGATATTAGTGTGTTCCGCTATAACTGAGGCAAAGAAAGGGATGCATCTCAGGCAGGGAGATCTGGGTTCCATGCCACAGATAAGGCCTTCACTATGGGGGCAAGGCAACTTCAAGGCTGTTAGACTGTCACCTTGATCCAAAAGTTCAAATATCTGGACGCTGGGCCAGCACTGGGTTCCAGTCTGACCATGAGCATTGTGGCACAAGCCAAGTTTAAGGAGGAACAGGGATGGATGCAAATCATGTGCTCTGTGGGAGGTTCCAGAGCAGTACTGGGCAAAGTGTCCGCCAGCAGTCACACATCTAGAATCAGTTCAATTATAGGAGTGGTATGATGGAATGGAATGGAAGCAAACAAAAGGACATTGGGTCTCCTGAGTGTAAAATGTTAGAAACTTGGAACAGTAGAGAATAGGTATGTTAATATCTTGTTTTGAGTGTCAGGGGAGCTATAATGGGTGACTTGGGCAGGAACACAAAAATGGCAGGTATGCCAGTTCAGGCAGTGGCTGGAAGCTGCTCATTGCATTAGGGTGTGGTTGGATGGTCCATTGGAATATTTCCATTGTTCCTGGATGCTTACTTGCTCAGTTGGTAGTTTAGTCTCATCAAAAATGCAAAAGCACTGGGTGCTGTTCCTGTCTGTCTTAGGCTCAAAGCACAATACTCCTGCCTACATGACTGTCTCACTTGCTTGAAATGGAGGCCAATTCTCAAAGCACAAACTCCATTTCACTTAGTAATTTGCTACACTAAAATGGAGGATAAATTCCAAGGTGGGATAGCAGGGAGTCATCTGGCAACAATATAATGTGGAAAATAGGTGTCTTTTCTGCATGTATATATTATAGTTTTAAAATATATTAGCAAACACACAGTTAACATGTTGGCCTTCTCTCACATCTGACCATAGTAAAGATAACAAACCTGCAGTCTTTGTGTGTGTGGGGTGGGTGGGGAGGGGCTCCTTCTCTGCATGCATTTTCAAAATGCAAATTAGACCACCAGAAGCAGACCTGGTAAAACTAGCTTCATGTTCAAGTGTGTTCAGTAAGGATTTAGTAATTTAGGTACTTTTTCTGCATCTTGTCAAAATGTAATTAGCAAGTAATCTAACATTTGTATTTTGTTCTGTTTTTCAGCTGGTTGGTGGAGAATTCGATCTAGAGATGAATTTTATAATCCAGGATGCAGAAAGTATAACTTGCATGTCAGAACTTCTAGAGCACTGTGATGTAACATGTCAAGCAGAAATCTGGAGTATGTTCACCGCCATCCTTCGTAAAAGTGTCCGCAATTTACAGACCAGCACAGAAGTCGGTTTAATTGAACAAGTGCTACTGAAGATGAGTACTGTGGATGATATGATTGCAGGTATAAACCACCTAATTGATGAGCATAAATATTTTGGAACTGGATAGTTACCGGTAATCTACATTTTCTGTATTTATGGAGGAGGGATGGAATGAAGACAGAGGAATGGATCCTCCTAAGCAATTAGCAAACAATTGCTTCATTAATTTTATCAGCCATGTTCTTAGTGTCATACAAATGTCAAAGGGTTTGCAGTTAATATAATTGTGTGTGCTTTGAAGAAATATAGTTATATTAATTTTTAGATCCCTTTCTTGAGTATCTTTTTTTTTTAAAGCAAGGATTTCAGAAGTCCCACCATGTCTTTTAAGTAGCAAGCATGACTTGTCCCCTTAGCAAAGCAGGGTCCGCCCTGGTTGCATATGAATGGGAGACTAGAAGTGTGAGCTCTGTAAGACATTCCTCTTAGGGGATGAAGCCGCTTTGGGAAGAGCATCTAGATCCCAAGTTCCCTCCCTGACAGCATCTCCAAGATAGGGCTGAGAGAGATTCCTGCCTGCACCCTTGGAGAAGCTGCTGCCAACCTGTGTCGTCAATAATGAGCTAGATAGACTTAGGGTTCGACTCAGTATGTGGCAACTTCCTCTTAGAGGAGAGCTGGTCTTGTGGTAGCAAGCATGACTTGTCTCCTTAGCTAAGCAGGGTCTGCCCTGGTTGCACATGAAAGGGAGACGTGATGTGTGAGCACTGTAAGATATTCCCCTTAGGGGATAGAGCCGCTCTGGGAAGAGCAGAAAGTTCCAAGTTCCCTCCCTGGCAGCATCTCCAAGATAGGGCTGAAAGATTCCTGCCTGCAACCTTGGAGAAGCTGCTGCTGTTGTCTGTGAAGACAATACTGAGTTAGATAGACCAATGGTCTGATTCAGTATATGACAGCTTCCTATGTTCCTAAGTATAAAATTAATTGTATTTAATTGGAGAGAACGCTTGCCAACTAAAAAACCTTTTTCTGGAAGTTTGTCTTGTGCCAGTGTTCTCAAGACTTTGAGTCACCTTTCCAAATTAAACATAAATAAAATAAAAATGAGAGGGGTATTTGCATGTTCTTTCTTGAATGAAGTAGAACATGGAGCCTTTTTTCTTTTTTCACTTTCATTCTACAAGGTGTTGGTTCCTCTGCTGGTGATTTTTACTGTGGACATACTCTAGCGCGATCATGTATTCGGCAGAAAATATTGCAGCTTTAGCTGAGTTGGAATTGGAGTTTTGTAGTCTGGCCCCACAGGGTGAAGGAAGTTTCTGGAGCAGGGGTTGGGAGGGAGCAAGGACAATGTTTTCCTTGCTCATTTCCCCCAGCTTTGCTATCTATCTACACATGGCGAAGCAGGGAGGGAGGGAGCTGGTTACCAGACCCAAAATGGAATATGTTGCTGCTCTGCCCTGGAGCTGGTCCAGGAGATTGGGGAAGCAGCCAAGCAGGGAAAGGGGCGGCAGGGAGGTATCCTGCCTCCTGATTTCTAAAGGAAAAGGAACCGAGCGGGGAAGGGGGCGGCTGGGAGGTATCCTGCCACCTGATTTCTAAAGTAAATATGGCGCCGGAGTTGGGAAAGTGCGGGAGGAGTAAGTAAACCCTCCCCCTGCCCTTAATGGAACCCCCCACCCCAGTGTTGGACTGCAGCTCCGCGATTCCGTGCACACCCCTAATTAGAGGCTACCATATCTGTGGGAGATATTAGCTTCTTATTCCAGATATTGTCCAGGCCATCTGCAGAGGAATCTTTTATATCTGTGGATTTAAATCAGTTGAATTGCCAGAGATTTCCAGTAATTAATTGGATTGACCAGTCTCTCGGAGCATACCATCCTAATAGGAAACAAAATCATTCTTGGTCTCCATAGTTTATCTCCGGATGGATCAGTTTCTCACTGATTTGATCAGTTGTGTGTAGTATTGGAGAGGTGTGTGTGTGTGTGTGTGTGTGTGTGTGTGTGTGTAGTAAAGATTGATTAAACAAGTTTTTTGCCAATTCTATGAAATCACCTTTGACAACTTTGGGGGCTTGAAAGATGTAATAAGTAGCAATTCTAACTTCATATAGAAGGATGTACAATTTAGCTTATTGTAAAGTTAACTTCAAGGCTGATTCTGCTAAGTACTAACATACATTTTTCCTTGAAATAAAGAAGAAATTATAGAAGAAATAGTGGGTTGTACATCAGTTCATCTATCTCTGACAACATGGAGAGACTGCAACTCAGTGGCCGATTGCATGCTTTTGTATGTGACTTGTGGCAAACGACATGCTTCATTTATCTCCTGGTATTTCCAGTGAAAAGGATATTTAATAGCCTTCAAAGCCTCTTGTCTGAGATCTTGGATAGCCACTGCCAGTTAAAGTACACTAGACAGAGCAAAGAGCAGCAATATATTTCTATGCCCATGACACACTTTTATTAGCTAAGATTTTATTATGATCATAACTGAACCCTGCTAACTTGGCAAAGAGGCACCTTTTAACGTGGTGCTTCTCTTTTATTTAGCAGGGGGAGAGTAACTGGCCCTATCCACCCCCAGCACAGTATCTCCAGTGACTGTTGCTGGTGTCTATCTTAAAACATCTTATGCAGTTTTCAGTTAGACTCCTTAAAGCAAGAAGTTTGCTTTGTGGCTTAGTCATTTAAAAGAAGGCTAATAAACACCAATGAAAACTCAGTGCTATTCATTTTTGCACATGAAGGTAGTACTGAGTGGAGAACATTGTTCAGATATCTTTGTTTTAATAGCTGATACAGCTTGTACTTGTGAACTGATACTTTGACAAAAATTGGAACAAGAGGTAGAGTAATTTTATTTTCCTTTGAAGATCTTCTCGTTGATATGTTGGGGGTTCTTGCCAGCTACAGCATCACTGTCAAGGAGTTGAAGCTTTTGTTCAGCATGCTTCGTGGTGAAAGTGGAATCTGGGTAAGCTGTAGCAAACAAAAATATATTTAGGATTTTCTTTGTCCATAGAGTTGTGTGAAGTTAAAAGTTTTGTTTTTACTAAACATTTTTTTTAGTTTATAATAAAATAACTTTGTTATGTAAGAGCCCCTGGTGGCGCAGTGGTAAAACTGCCGCCCTGTAACCAGAAGGTTACAAGTTCGATCCTGACCAGGGGCTCAAGGTTGACTCAGCCTTCCATCCTTCCGAGGTCGGTAAAATGAGTACCCAGAATGTTGGGGGGCAATATGCTAAATCATTGTAAACCGCTTAGAGAGCTTCCAGCTATAGAGCGGTATATAAATGTAAGTGCTATTGCTATTGCTATTGCTATGTATGTTATTAACTATGTATATACCTCCCAATACATTTATCTCTGGGGGGTGTACATAATTTGCAACAAATATAAAAACAATTACAGTGGTCCCTCGACTTACGAACTACTCGACATAAGTATTTTTCGAGTTACAAACGGCAGTTTTAGATCCAGTTTTAGATGCGGTTTTTTCGACTTACAAATTTTTAGATGGGGTTTCCTCGACTTACGAATTTTACATGCGGTTTCCTTGACTTGCCTGCCTGTTTACTGCCTGTTTATTCTTGAAAAGAAATGTTCCTGTGCAGTTTGCAAGCCTTACTGGGGGTCTGGGTCTTTTTTCTAGGCTCCGGAACGCATTAATCCGTTCCCAATGCATTCCTATGGGAAACCGCTTTTCGACTTACGAACTTTTCGACTTACAAATGTGCATTCGGAACGGATTAATTTCGTAAGTAGAGGGACCACTGTAAAACAATTTCATAGAATAAAGAGTTAAAACAATTTCATGAGATAAAAACTGTTAAAACTAATTTCAGTTAAAAGCCTGAGAAAAGAGGTGTCTTGAGAGTCTACCTAAAAACAACCAGAGGTGGAGATTTTGACAGGGAGCAGATTTCCTTATTTTGACAGGGAGCATATTCCATAGCCCCGGGGCAGCCACAGAGAAAGCCCAGTCCCAAGTCACTACCAAACAAGCCAGTGGCAACCATAACCGGACCTCCTCAGATTATCTTAATAGGCGGCAGGCAGGGTTCATGACAAAGAAGGCACTCTCTTAAGTACTCTGGACCCAAGCCATTGAGGGCTCTATAGGTAATAACCAGCATGCTGTATTTTGCTCAGAAATATAGCAGTAGCTGGTGCAGTTCTTTTAAAATCAATGTTATGTGGTCCCTTTGGATTGTCCTAGAGACGGGTCTGGCTGCCGCATTCTGTATCAATGGTAGTTTCCAAACTATGTACAAAGGCCTGCTCTACATAGAGTATATTACAGTAGTTAGAGTACTACATAGAGTATATTACAGTAGTGGAGGTTACCAGCATATGTACTACTGTTTTAAATCTCCAGCTGATGTATCGACTGAAGCTGATGAAATGTGCTCCTAGCCAGTGCTTCAGCCTGAGAAAACAGAGTGTTTTGGATCCAGGAGCACTCCCAAGCTATGTAGCTGACCTTCCATGGGAGTGTAACCCCATCCAGAACAGGCAGATCTAAACCATCTCTTGGGTCCCGACACCCCGCAGTCAGTACCTCCATCTTACTTGGATTCAGCTTCAGTTTGCTATTCCTCATCCAGCCCATTATCACCTCCAAGCAGGCATTTAGGGAATTTATGCAATTTTCTGATGAGGTCAATGTGGAGAAATAGATTTGAATGTCATCAGCATATTGATAACACCCTGTACCAAAACTCCTGATGATCTCTCCCAGCAGTTTCATGTAGATGTTAAAGAGCATTGGAGGCAGTATGGAGCCTTGTGGAACTCCATACTTTAGTTCTCTCTTTGCAAAGTAGCAGTCTCCAAGTGGCACTATCTGGAATCTACCAGAGAGGTAGGAATGAAACCACTGTAAAACAGTGCCACCCAATCCTGACTCCCTCAGGGGATCCAAAAGGATACCATGGTCAATAGTATCGAAAGGATCTAATTTATAGCTTTATTTTAAAGGTTACTTCAAAATTAATTGTGATATTGGGGAAACTAGCCAGTAGCTACATGTAGTACAAAGATTATCATTAATAAGTGGTTATATTTTACAGTTCTACAATGTTGTTGTTTTGACAGCCTAGACATGCAGTCAAGCTGTTGTCAGTCCTTAATCAGATGCCACAGAGACATGGTCCTGACACTTTTTTCAACTTCCCAGGCTGCAGTGCTGCAGTAAGTTTTAAGCAATACTTCTTTTTAAAGTAAAAATATAAATATCTGTCTACTGGTTAAATTGACTTTGAAGAAATAAGTTTGTGTAATGTTTCTTTCCATCTATGGTAATTACTCTTTTCTGTACTTTAATATGAGATATAGATGGTTTTAATACATTTTCCATATCTATCTATCTTTCTTTCTTTGTTTCTTTCTCTGTCTATCTATCTATCTATCTATCTATCTATCTGTCTATCTATTTAATATTTGTATCCCACCCTTCATCCAAGGAGCCTAGAGTAGTGTGCATGGTTATGCTTATCCTCACAACAACCCTGTGAGGTAGGTTAGGCTGAGGGATAAGTGAGTGGTCCAGAGACATCCATTGAGTTTCATGGCTGGATGGGGGTTTGAACTTGGTTCTTCCAGGTCCCAGTCCAGCACTCTAACCTCTACTCCACACTAGAGCCCATTGCTAACTAGAACTGCTTATGATTCCATTATTTTGTTAGGATTCCATTTGATTTTTTAGGGCTGTGTGATGCTTTTATATTATTATTATTTGGATCTGAATCGAAGTGGGGTGCTTCAGGCAGATCTACTTTGATTGAGACTCCAATCAGCAGCTATCTTAATTAGGCTGATTAAAAAGAAAAGCAAAACTGCCCCAAACACCTTGCTTTGGTTGAAATAAAATTTAGAACTTTGAAGGTTTTTCTTCTTCTTCTCAGTGTGATGTCAAAAGGGAGAAAGAAAAACATTGGTGTCCCTGCACAGACAGCACTGCACCAATTGGTCTGCAGTTTGGCCAGCAGCATACCCTCAGAAGGGGCTATCACCTCTGTCATTTTCACTCCATTCTGCTAAGAACTGAAAAAGTTATAGCTCATTATGATCTTGAAGTATCATTTCTGAATTGGGTCAACCAAAGTGCAATGTCTGATCTAAACAGTAAATCAGATTGGCATTTCGCTCCCCCACCTTTGAAACCCCAAAGTGCCTTCCAAATTGAATCTTTTCTCAATCCAAAGGCCTGCTATGTATAGTGTTTACAGTGCATACAAAAGTGAGAATTTGGGAAGTGGAAAAAGTCAAGCACTAATGTTGGTGTGAGATTAAAAGTTTCATCTGTCCCCTTAACTCCACAGAGCTTATGGGGTGGATTGTGATAGTGGGCAGGTTGGAGTTGTAAATAACTTCATTTTATAAAACAATGTTGAAATGCAGTATAACACATGTTTGTTTTTTACTTCTTATGTAGGCAATTGCATTGCCTCCTATTGCCAAGTGGCCTTATCAGAATGGGTTTACGCTTAACACCTGGTTTCGCATGGATCCATTGAACAATATTAATGTAGATAAGGATAAACCGTATCTCTATTGGTAAGTAGCATCAACATTTTAAGCATAATTCTAAAGGGTTCTTTAAAGAATAAAAATGATGTTTTAATGACTACATTTTGTTAAGTGCTTACTTCTGTGAGTGTTACAGAAGGCTACTAGGACCAAATAAAAATTTAGGGCTCTTAAGATATTGTGGACAGCTTGTGAAAGAATACTTGAAAATAGAAAGTTCCCTGTATTCTTATTTTTATCTCCCATCCTAGAATTCTGTATAATAAATACATTATGTATATAATTTGACTTTTGAGCAAGTAGTTTGGACAGATTATCCCCCTGCCCCCTTAAAAGTGTATCATTTAAAACAATAGGGCTGAGAAATGAAGAATTACTAATGAAGTGATAACTGGTAGAATGTGGCCTGGACCTGGCCTGTCCAGAATTTGATCTGTTCCCAATTTAGCTTACCAAATTTTAATCAAGGTATAGTGTAATGTGTCTTTTAATGTATTTAAAAGTATATTTCAATATATATTTCATATATCTGACCAGTAGGTCAGTTTGTTGTCAGACTTAGCTACTGTTCACAGGAGTAGCCCTACCCAGGCAGAGCTGCTCATGTGGAGCTCTGTGAGCGGCCCGATCCTTGCACTGACCTGCTGGGTAGCCCAGGTCATTGATGCGGGCTTTTATGGAGGTAGACAGGCGCGAGCATGCTCTTCCATCCCAGTCCCTGGTTGTTTGGCTGCTTGGGCTGCCTGCTTTGGGAAATCCCCCAGTGCACTGTGCTCTTTGCACAGTGCATTGTGGGATAAAGGAGGCCGCAGCCTGCTCTCTCTCTACTGCCTCACCAGGCCGAAGCCATTGCATGCTGCTTGAGTGGGCACACGGCAGCTCAGGAGGGGCACTCGTTGGGTGGGGGAAGGCAGGACGGCTCCAATTGTTCCCCCAGGCCGGGTAAGCTTTGGTTGTGTGCACAACCTTTTATTTTGTCTGTCTGAATTTTCCTTGTGAATTCCCCTCCCTCCAACCCCCAAGGACCATTGCTCAAGATCCATTGCGCAGGATCACATGAAATCAAACCCTTTGGAGCAGTGATTAGGGCTTGGAGATACTGCTCCTGCTGAATAACGCTGACATATTCAGATACTTCAGTTAAATATTTAGGGTGTACCTAAAATGTTTTTCATGTATATCCACAATATGCTTGCAAATGTGAGCTAGGTGTGCTAGGAGCTGGAAATTAATGGTAGGCTGTGGCTCCTTGACAAGTCTACACTCTCTGCAAATCAGAGAATTATTGCAAAGTAATTATATATGAAGTGGTCCTGAGTCAGGACAGTTTGAATCCCAGTTATTTTAAGGATGAAGAGTTGTCTTTTTATTCAGTACTAAAAATATTCATGGTTGTCCCCAGTAGAGTTCTCTGTGAGGCAGGCAAGAGGGCAGCTGACCTACAGAAGATGGGCTTTCAGAATGGTTTGGAGCATGGCTAGATATTTCGTATAAAAATAGAATTATTCTGTAAAACACTTTGTGCAAGCCCATCTTCCTTCTCCCACTTTTCTTTGTGGCATGCCACTTACTATACTTTCAACTGTCGCCCTCTCACGTTCTCCATAACTCACTACTTCAAAGTGCTTCTGGACTTCTATAGTCCGCTTTTTCCCTGTGATTTTTGCTATTCCATCTTTATCCTTTAGTAAGCCTTATCTTATCTCCCATCCTTTGTTCTTTTGATCTCCTATTGTAAACCACCTAGGCAGAGGCAATCTTGCTGTGTTCTGAAGAGCACTCAGCATTCTGTAGGTGCCAAAATGTTTATAGTGGTGGGAGTAAAACTGCATTGTGAACCAACCAGAAAGATACAGGCTGTGGCATCAGATATTGTTGGTGTATAGGGCAATTGCTTGCCAGTTGCAGGTATAAATCTTTACAAGACGTCTTCACACTTGGCATTTTCCGTGTTTGGATAGGAGAGAAGTATAAACCCATGTACACAGATATGTGAAAATCGCTGTAGCTTTCAAGGCTGTATTTTATTGATTGATTGATTGATTGATTGATTGCTTTATTGCTTTATTTATTTATTTAATATATTTTTATACCGCACAAAACCTAAGTTCTCTGGGCAGTTTACAAGACCAGCATACTATATATGCAGTCAAAAAGATGCTTGTATAATTTTCATACAAAGAGGTGCATTTTTTTCCTTATGCCTATGCAAGGGGAAAGGTATATGAAGCAGCTCTTAGTATTGATACTGGCTGTTTCCTTTTGGGTCCTGCTTATTTTGACATACAGCAATTCTTCAGAAGTTGACAGTTTGATTTAATTAGAGATTTGCTGCATGTCCTGGAGTGAGATTGTTCCAAAGTCTGGAAATATTTCAAAGCAGAGTGTCAGTTTTCTGCAGCATCTTTTGAGGTGAACAGAGGACATGGTTCTGCTTCCATTCAATGGAGTTAATTCTAACATGAAGGAATATTCACCAAAAGCTCAATCACTAGATGATCAGAGATGGCAGACTTGATATTTAAAAGGTTAGTTAGAGTTGCAGTTCAAGTAAATCTGGCCATTCTTTTTCTTCTTTTTTAAAAAGACCCAGTCATTAGTATTTGGTTTAGCACAGTTTGTGGCATCAAAGATAAAAGAAAAGAAAAACTTCATTTAGACACCTAAAAACCAAGAAAGTGCTGAGGAAGTTTGGAGTGCTTTCTTTCCCCCTTGTGTGTTGGGAAAACATGATATTCCATTTGTTACTTAGATAGCTTATACATATGTGTTTTGCTAAACTTGCAGAGCATTTTTTGTGTGTGCTTTGGTGCACAGTGTATTGGTAACTTGAATGACACAACTTTCTTGTTATATGCAAACTTACTTTGCAAAAATGTTTTACAGTTTTGCATGAAGTGTAACAAAATGAAGAACTATATACAGAACCAAAAAAAATGTGTTTGTAGTTCAGATAATCTGGAAAAAGCAGTAGATGAATTTTTGTTTTGCTGTTTAACAGCTTTGTGTTGTATCCTAACTACTTATAGTGTGAGCAGAAATTCCACTTGTGCGAGGGAGAAGGATTCATTTTCTTCATTCCCTGTGCCCTCTGGAGCCCCCAGTAATCTGCTCCTGAAGATTGGTGGACCCTCTGCAGCAGGCTGGCATGTGGGGCCTGCAGTGGGAAGTGGGATTAGTGGGGGTGAATAGCCCCTCCCCTTCACATAAATAGAACTTTCATTCTTAATATGAGTGCTTGGGACACAACCTTTTGAGTGTGTATATATGGAGAAAAGTAATAACAAATGTTAAATGTAATGTCCTGAATTCATCTTATACAACAGAACTTAATATGAAATATTTAACTGAGTCAAATAGATATTTTTTAAACAAAGGTGGAAAATACTTTAAACACACATCTTTGTTGTGATCTAGTGCACAATCATACCATTGGGTGGTATGCCTACGCAGTAGCCTCATGGATGGAATCCTCAAACGCCTCGTGGTGGCACTCCAGCCCTGCCCATCAAGCTCAGTGTGACTGTTATATTTGGAGCACCCAGTGCTCAGTTCCTTTTTGACTGCCGTTGTGTTGTCCTCGTCAGGGTATCATTTCTCAGCTGGCTTGTTTGTTTCTGTGAGACAAAGCAAAAGTTGTGAATTCATAGTTTGACTTTGGACTAGACTGGTTAATTCTCTGTATTAGGTTCTGGTGAGGCAGGAATATTGGACTAATTCTCGGACTGGCTAACGACCCCCCTTTACCCCCCCAGTGGACGTTAACACATATTTTAAGAAGTGTGGGGTGTGTGGTACAAAATTACCAATTACTACTCGTCACAATATCAGCTTTATTTGTTGGGGAGAGAACCATAACACGAGTGTTTGTGAAATTTGATCTCGTTTTTTTCGACAAACTAAAAAGTGTAGAAGGCTTCATCTGAGAGCTGTCCTATACAAACAGGCTCTCTGTCAACTGATCCCAATGTTGAAGTCTCCTTCATTGATGTCTGCACCCGGTGGGTGACTGCAGCAAATTCTCTGTTGTTGGTGACTGCAGCAAATTATCTGACAAGATCAGATGACTCAACGTCAAAGTATACTTTGAAGGGGTCTGCTCTTACCACTTCATCAACACCTGGTTTCAAAGGTAGTGAGGCTCTTCTCAACATAGATTAGTCCAAAACACAGGCAAGAGATACTGCATGAGCACTACCCAGCTATGTTTAAACACCCACATGATGTCAACAAGGATAGATCTTCAGGGGACCAGTCAAAGAAACACAAAATTAAGAGGAAGTGCCCAGATTCTGGTCATTCCTTGCCTTCTTCCCCGTTGTAGAAGAGGAGGCGTTTGTCATCGTTGGACCATTCAGTGTCGACAACGGAAGCAAGGGCTAATACTCCTTCGCCCAGCTCTTTTGAATGTGTAGAATTCCATATAAAGGGTACAGAAAATGCAGGTTAATTAAGCAGGTCAAGCTGCAGGGTCCTGAACCACAAATGGGAGTCAATTGGAAATATTGACTTACATTCATGGAATGGGGTCAACCAAATGTAGACCTGTTTGTGACAGAATGGAATTTTCCCACTCAGAAGTGGAAAGATTTCTTTCATTTAAGGATTAAATGATTTGTCTCCACCAGATAGGAAACCAGTAGAACAATGGAGTTTGTCTTCAGCACTTCTGACTTTGACAGAAAGTCCCTTTGAACCACTACTGTCAAATTGAATTCCTTTAAAATTACTTTTGATGAAGACCGCATTTTTTATTGTAATTACTATGGTCCATAGAATTAATGCAGTAACGGCTCTGCGTTCAGACTTGCCACTTATACAGTTTTATCTTGATAAGGTAGTCCAAGACCAGATATGTGTTTTACAATAAAAGCTGTAACATACTTGCATATCGGGATCTACCAACCTTCTTCAAGGATCTGTCAGCGATGCTGGAGAGGTCATTTCATTCCCTTGATGTCAGAAGAAACCTTCTTTATTACCTGAATAAAATAAAATCTTTTAGAAAAGACACTCAACTATTCATATCATACAAGGGAAGAAATATTGGCAACACATTTTCAAGATGACTCACTGATTGATGGATCTAATTGCTATTGCTTACCAAAAAACCAGGGAATTGAACCTCCAAAAACATTTTAAATGAGTTCTTTGTGGATAAAAAAAAATCTCTCGTATTCAGGCTGACTTAGATTCAGACTCCACAATTATTGCAGTATATAATGTGGAGATTCCAGCAACTCCACTTATGTGGTTAAGCAACTATAGGCCTGTCTCCAGTTGTCTGTGGCTGGGCAAGGTAACTGAGAAGCTGGTGTCCTCCCAGCTTCAGGCAGTCTTGGAGGAAACTGATTTATCTAGACCCATTTTGAACTGGCTTTCAGACAGGCTATGGGGTGTGACTCTGTTGGTCCTTTTGGATCTCTTGGTGGCTTTCAATACTATTGACCATGGTATCCTTCTGCAGCATCTGAGGGGATTGTGGGAGGGAGGCACTGCTTTGCAATGGTTCCACTCCTACCTCTCAGGCAGATTCCGAATGATGTCCTTTGGAGACTATTGTTCAAAACCTGAACTTCCATATGGTGTTCCTCAGGGCTCCATATTGTCTCAATGTTGTTTTAACATCTCCATGAAACCTCTGGGAGAGATCATCAGGAGATTTGGTGCAGGGTGTTATCAGTATGCTGGGAGAGATCATCAAGAGCAGGCATAATCTCCCTAAATGCCTGTCTGGAGGCAATGATGGGCTGGATGAGCAGAGACTGAATCCAGATAAGGAGTTACTTACTGTGTGGAGTTGGAACGCGGGAGACAATTTTGACTTGCCGGTTCTGGATGGGGTCACACTTCCCCAGAAGGAACAGATACGCTGTCTGGTTGTGTTTCTGGATCCAAACCTCTCCCTGGCATCCCAGGTTGAGGCAGTGGTCAGAGATGCTTTCTATCAGCTATCAGTACACCAGCTGTGTCTGTTTCTTCAGATAAACATTATCAGAACAGTGGTACATCTGCTGGTAGCCTCCAGGCTTTACTACTGCAATGCACTCTTTGTAGAGCTGCCTTTGTACATAGTTTGGGAACTGCAGTTGGTTCAGAATGTGGCAGCCATGTTGGTCTCTGGGTCTTCTTGGAGAGACCATATTACTTCTGTATTGAAAGAGCTACACTGGCTGCTGATGTTTCTGGGCAAAATAGAAGATGCTGGTTATAACCTATAAAGCCCTAAACAGCTTAGGCCCTGGGTATTTAAGAGAACCTTGTCTTTGCCATGAACCTCACTGCCCATTAAGATCATCTGGAGAGGTTAGTCTGCAGTTCCCACTAGCTCGTTGCTGCCCCAGGGCTTTGAAATGCATGCCTTGCTGAAATAAGAGCGCCTCTCTCCCGATCTCTGACAACTTTTAAAAAGGCAGTTAAGACACAGTTGTTCACCCAGGCTTTCAATTAGATTAACATTTTTTAACATGTTGAATTTTAAATTATTTTAATGTTTTAATTTGTATTGTTTTTATTGTAACAATACCCAGAGACATAAGTTTTGGGTGTTATATAAAATTGTTAATCTATCAGTCAGTCAGTCCAATAAAGCTCACTCCACCAGAACAGTTGACATTTCACTTGCAAACTTATCAGGCAAACCAGCAGCTGAAGTCTGCAAAGCAACTTCTTAGTCTTCCGATCAACCTTTTATAGACACTATACCTTAGACATACATTATGTGGCGAAGGCGAATTTTGGGAAGGCAGTACTTAAGAGTGCTGCAGTGACATTCCTACATCCAACTCCAAGAGTGTAGCTTGTTAATAACCCAATAGTGTGATTGTACACCAGATCATGACAAAGATAAAGAGGTTGCTTACCTTTTTAACTGCTGATCTTTGAGTGATCCATGTATATTCACACAGCCCTCCTACCCGTTCCCGCTGAAGTAATTTACTTTGTCAGTCTCACTTACCTCAACACTTTGGAAGGACTGCTCAACACAGCTGTGTAGTTATCCAGGAACCAAGCATTGGGCACTTCAACTGCTGAATATAATAATCACACTGAGCTCGATGGCTAGAGCTGGAGTGACATGAGGAGCTTGACAATTCCCTTCATGAGGGTACTGCGCAGGCACACTATTCAATACTGTGAATGTACACGGATCACACTAAGATCAGTAGTTACAGGTAAGCAACATGTTGTTTTCCTCTGTAAGACTTACTTGATATGAGGTATTGCAAAATGTTTTTATTACAAAATAAGGTTGCAGAAGAAATTGGATGATTTCAGAATAGATGGAAAATTAACCACTCTCTCCTTTGTGAAGAATCAGATTTACTTTGTTTTTAATTATTTCTTGGCAAGATTTGCCAGGATATTGGACTAGGATCATGTGGTTCACATCCTTCCTCTGCCATGAAGTGACCAGTTTTTACTGACAAGTCACCAAAATTTGGCTTTTGTCTGCTAAAGTGAATAGTAGCAATGTAGTTCAGAAGTGGTTACGAGGGCGAACAGTATAAAGAGAGAGCTTTGCTATGTGCATTAAAAGTTAGAGCTTTACGTAAAACATTTTTTGAACAGAAGTGTTGCATTATGTACAGAAAAAAAGACTGTTCAACTCTTCCAGTATTTCAAGTTTTAGTAAACAGCTAAGCAGCTATCGGCCATTTGGAAGATTTTGCTGTGTTTATTGATTGCAATAATAAGTCAAGCTGTATTGATTTTAATGCATGAATGGTCACTTTCAACTCTATTTTTTTTAAAAAAAAATCTAAAATAGATGTAAAATTAACTCCTTGATCTTGATCGTTCCTAGTAAGCTGTATTTCTAGATCATGAGAACTTCCTCTGAGTACTTTTTTAAAGTTCTCTTTATTATTTCAGCTTTCGTACTAGCAAAGGTGTTGGGTACTCTGCTCACTTTGTTGGCAACTGCTTAATAGTCACATCACTGAAGTCAAAAGGCAAAGGTTTTCAACACTGTGTGAAATACGATTTTCAGCCACGCAAGGTAAGCACAAAATACTTATATGATGAATGGCAAAGTGTAATCAGACACCCCCACCATCCATCCAGCTTTTTATAATTGTGATTATACTCATAAAGATAATAATTTTCTTTGTGCAGTTGTACATTAACTGTTCTTGAGATGATTGTTGTATTCTTAATTTTCTGAACTGTTCTAGAAAAAAAGCACTATAAGCTAATTATTTGCATAATGTATATAGTCGGTTACATGTTAGAAAATGTTTCCTATTAAAATAAGTGTTTGCATTATTTTGGGGCTTTTCTACAATAAAATTTTAAATTGGTAGAAAAGGTAAAACAAAACAGTTTCTCATTCAGATTTAAATAGTTTTTGTAGATATTACAATAGCATGAATATATCTCTCATTTGCTACAATAGCATGCATGGTTAGAAGAGCTCATCTGATCTCCCGGTTTACACTGTACAGGCACAAGATCTTGCAGAACCACCCTAAAGAAATGCTGAGGAAGTTTTAAGTTCTGGAACCCGTTCAAAATCTTATTTCAGAACTCACTGGCAGGATTCTGATATAACATAAACTATGGTTTGTTCTTATGAGCCTTGGACTCATCCCCTCTCCCCTTCACATGTGACAGGAAGAAAATGAAAGCTTCTTTTTGCAGTTTGTAACAAGCATATTCCTTGTTTGGATGAAATGCAAACCGGGAACAGTATTTTTTCCCTTCCCTTGTTTATGAGCCTAAGGTTTATGCTATCTTCTGCTAATAATATCAACCCATGGTGAGTTGTTACATCTGAACCTAGCCATTTCGCCCTTCAACCTAACTTCCAGTATTGTTGGGAGATATTTAACATTAATCCTAAAATTTTTACAAATAGGAAAATACAGATATCGGTGCCTGGAATTAGTGCCTTTCTGAAGAAGAATGATTTCTTATGCTAGAATTCATAATGCTTCTCAGGGTGTTAGTTGTATGTCTGTATTTGCTGTTCAGTGACATTTCCAGACTTCAGAAGAATGCAGGGGGGAAATAGTTAAAGGCAGTCTGTAAACAGGATTATCAAAGTCCCACCACTTTTTGGATTATATTGTGGAAAACTTTAAAATGTCAAGGATGTAGAATATAAGGCATATAATGAGGTCTAAATGAATTTTAATATTTCTTTTTCTACAAAGGGTATTGTTCCAAAGAATAATGTAGGCCTTTACAAACAAACCTGGAAACAGAAGGTCAGCTACCTTTCAGTGACACCCCCACCCCCCCTGGATAAAATAGGGCCATGATGAATAACTTCAAATATAAATCTACAACTCATTAAATATGGAGAATTGTTTAACTTCACTATGAGGTGAAAAACTATGACTGTTGTGTAAGAAGCTCAGGATGTGTATAATGGATATTAGGCTGCGATTAAGGATTCAGTTGGCATCACATCTCTTGTGATGCCAACTGAATGAAGTTTGATATTAGAATTACAGTACCTTTTACAAAAAATAAATCACAATCTTGCAATGCATCCATAAGTTACTAGTCTAGTTGTCCTTACAGACTCTTAGCTGCCTCATCTTGAATTTCAGTAAGAGCTCATAGGAATTTGAAACATGTTTCTTGTCCGGATATTACTTTTCAGCATTTACTTCAGATGTTTATTTTCCTGTTTCTGAAATTTGGAAATGTTCAGTTGTGTTGAATATGAGTCATTGAGAGAGATGCTGCAAAGCTTGTGCTTCTGTTGTTCCTAGATCAACTTTTTGTACTGGAGGAACATGGGTCCAGTACTTTGAGAGCTCCTGTGAGGGCCTCCAGTACATTAGGTTCTTCAGGAGACAATGTGCTCTGAGTGTCTGTCTCCTGCAAAGTAGCAAAAGAGAGTATAAGGAGCAGTATATTAACAGGCAGCAGCCTTGGGAAACATATGCATACAAAATATATGCATTTAGTAAAGAAGTGCAAATCTATTCAAGAGAATCGATTCAAGCTCGAATCAGGCAGTTTCAAGTTATTCAAACTCTGATAGAATCAACCTTATAAGAAAGGGCCAGATTCGAGTTCAAAGCGAATCACCACTGATTTGAGCACCATTTTGTCTCCATGTTTTCCCCTTGCTGATTGGTTTCTTCCAATTGGATTGCTTCTTGATTGGCTTGTTACCATACAAATCAAGTGTTGTCATTGGCAACTGTGCCCCCATTGGCTGGCAGCAAGCAGGAAGGAGGGATTTTCAAAATGTATTTAAGAGGCCTGCTTGGAGGCAGAGAGACAGCAATTTTGTGCCTCAAGAGAGGAGAAAGATCAGAGAGAGACTGCAGCAGCTCAGCACTGGTGGTGGCCTGTGGCTTATCTGGTTTTTCTTTCCTTGCAAACCCAGCTGCTTATTTTATTTCTAAATTTTTAGTCTAATTTCCAGTAGGCTTAGGAGATCACCCGGCATTCTGTGTGTGTGTCCCCCCCACCCCCCACATCAACTTCGCAGTGCCTGGACCAATATGAACCAAATTGGGTAGAGTTGTAGGGGCAGATAAGGGTACCTCAAGGGCATATTTGTGATGATGTCATCCACCCCATTCAAGATGGCAGACGCATGAGCATTTGAGGTGTAAGTGGGCAATCTTATGAACTACCTAACTGATTTGAACCAAATTTGCTACAGCTGTAGGGACATATAGGGACAGCTTAAGGGTGTAGTTTGTAATGATGTCATCCACCCTGATTCAAGATGGCAGATTCATGAACATTTGAGGCACAAGTGGGAACCTATTTGGACCAAATTTGGTACAGTCAGGGACGTAACTATAATAGGGCAAGGGGAGACAGTTGTCTGGGGGCCCACTGCCTTGGGGGGGGGAGAAGCAAATTACATGACTGACTCCCCCAGGCGTGCACCCACTCGGGCTTCCTTCAGTTGTATTCATCCTCCGAAATTGATGTGACTGTTAAGACCTGGAGCTACCAGAACAGCATGTCTTTCTCTAGTACCATTAAATGACTTGCATCGTCCACAATTTACAAAACCCTTTAAAAAATAATTTAGGATGATGATCTATTGTGGTACATAGGTTATATTTTACTATGCTTTTTGTTACCACTATTCAGCCCCATTTAAGATTTCTTTACATCATGAGCTGAGCTTCAGTGAGCGGGGGTGCATTTTAAAATCTTGTCTCTGGGCCCATTCCAACCTTGCTACGCCCCTGGGTACAGTTGTTGGGATACCTGATGTTGTCCATTCCAATTCAAGATGGCAGACACATGGATGTTTGAGGCGCAAGTGGACTAACTTGTGAACTGCCTAACCCATTTGGACCAAATTTAGTCTAGTTGTAGAGGACAGTGAAAGGAAAGTAGGCAGATTAATTCTTACTAAACAATTTATTTTTCATTTGTATCAGCAGCCCCAGTGGCTTTAGCTAGGCTCTGCTGCTTTGAATTTTTTCTTCTTCTGTGGATTTCTTCTTGTTTGTATCCAGCCCTCAGCAGCTTTAATAACTGAGGTGATGTGCTGATTCCCCCCCCCACCTCTTTTGCTGTTCCAAGCTGCACTTTTGCTGCTGCCATTGCACTTCACTTTTTTTGTGGTTTTTTTGGTTGCTGTGTTGACATGTGTCTGGAACCTAACCTGCCAGACTCTCTCTGCTTCTCTTCCCCCCCCCCCGAGGGTTTTCTGTTTTGATTTTTGGGTGGGTGGGTGCCTGACTGGTGCCCACTTGCCTTCCCCCCAGCTGTTGAGTCTACTTGGCCCAAGAGTGCCTCTGAGAGAAAACGTGGCAGACTCCAGCCAAAGATGCTGGAAGCCCCAGGCGAAGATGCCAGAAAGTGAACCCCCACGCTGCCTTGGTCAGGATAGAATTCTTTAATAGGGCCTAGTTTGGGGAAGGGACTAGGTGGTGGCAGCAGGAATGTAGGACAGGAGGGGTGGGCTTGTGATAGAGAGGTCACAGGAGTTCCTTGCTCTTTGTCTTCTCTTTGACTTGCCCCATTGTTGCTTGCTGCCCTGCAAACCCTCACCCATAAAGCCTCCTTATTTATTTGGGGGGATTTGATTTTTCTTGCTTTAGACCAGGGAGGGGGAGGTTGATGCTGTTGGTTGTCGGTGATGGCAAGAGTGGCCTACTGCCCAAGTCATCTGCAGTGCTGCATGGGCTCACCTATCCGGAGGAGCCTGGTTCTGCAGCACAGCCGTCTGAGGCAGCTGAGGTAGAATAGGTGTGTGTTGTGTGTGTGCGTTCCTCCCCATCAGGGAAGAAGCTCTTGCTATGACAGTGGAGGAGGAGGTATCATCGGCTGCTAGCCCAGCCAGATCAATTTCTCCATCGCCCGCCCCAATCCCCGTTGGCAGTGAGACCGCCCCTCCCCCCACATCTGAAACTGAGGAGGAGCAGGAAGTGCTTCCTCTTCCTGGGCCTTGGGCTGAGGGTGGTGGTATTGAGGGTGGTGGTATTGGTGGCCCCCAGAACCAGCAGCTCCATTACCACCATCACCGAAACAATCACGGTGACCCACACCATGCTACCTGCATCCACTGCGGGACACAGGTCAACAGCAGTAAGGACCCTGAGCATCTTATGATGTTGGTGATGCTGCAGCACCTGTTATGGCATCACCTGGGAGTACTTGGACCTGTTGGCAGCAATAGGCCAGCAAAAGTATAGAAATCAAATGGATGGATGGATGGATGGATGAATGAATGAATGAATGACCTGGTATGTGCTTTAGTGGCAAGCTATGCTAAGTAGTGGCAAGCTCCCTCTAAGTAATTAGAAGTGGCAAGCTACTACTCATGTTCACAACACATAGTGGCAAGCTCCCTCTAAGGTGCACATGTGAGCGGGCGCACAGAAAACTGCAGTCCTCCATGCAGCTGTCTTTAGCAGCTGCACAGTCTCCTCCTCCCCCTCCTTGCTCCAAGCTTTGCTCCTCTGCTCCCTCCACCTCCAGCTCACTTCCCTGGTAGCCGGAGGCAGAAGGAAATGTGGTGCACCTCCGCTGTCATCCCTTCCCTACCCCATTCCCAGCAGATCTCCCTGCCCCAACTGGCAGCCACCCCTGGGATGTCCCATCCTGAAGAGGCAGGGCTGTGGGAGGGAGGTGGCAGTGGCTCCTTTCTTACTGATGCCTCTTTCTTAGACTCTGGAATGCTCTCCTGGTGGCTATTCGCTCCTCAGTCTCCATCACATTTTTAGAAAGTGTTTGAAATCTTGGCTTTTTACCCAGGCTTTTATATGATTATCTCTGCTGCTGTTTCCTTGTATTTTGTATCATTTTATGTTTGTATTTTAAATATTTTTAGTCAGATCCATGTTTTTATATTTTAGCTTATCTTCATAATTGTGTATTTTTTTTTATAGTCTTGTTTTAATTTCTGTGTGAACCGCCTTGGGATTGTTTTAATGAAAGGCAGCATATAAATTTAACAATAAATAAAATAAATCTCTAAGCCTTGGAATCCAAAATGGCCATGAGGGGAAGGGGAGGTGGAGGGCAAAGGGGCTGCCTGCTGCCAGGGCTCCATTTAGGCCCCTGATTTACACCCACTAAGTATTCCCAGTCACTCATTGTGCACATCAGGGGGAGGAGGTCACCGCCTGGTGGGATCTATACTGGGACTGGTGCTTTTTAATTTATTCATAAATGATCTAGAAGTAGGGGTAAGCAGTGAGGTGGCCAAATTTGCAGATGACACCAAACTACTTAGGGTAGAGAAATTCAAAACAGATTGTGAGGAGCTCCAAAAGGATCTCTCCAAACTGGGTCAGTGTGTGAGAAAGTGGCAAATGCAGTTCAGTGTTGGCAAGTGTTAAGTGATGCACATTGGAATGAAAAACCCCAACTTCAAGTATACGCTGATGGGATCTGAGCTATCAGTGACTGATCAGGAGAAGGATCTTGGGGCTGTGTTGGACAGTTTGTTGAAAGTGCCAACTCAGTGTGCAGCAGCTGTGAAAAAGGCTAATTCCATGCTAGGGATCATTAGGAAGGAGATTGAAAATAAAACTGCTAATATTATAATGCTTTATACAAAACTATGGTGCAACCACATTTGGTGTACTGCATACAATTCTCGTCATCACATCTAAAGAAGGACATTGTAGAACTGGAAAAGGTGCAGAAGAAGGCAACCAAGATGATCAGGGGCCTAGAGCACCTTTCTTATGAGGCAAGGCTACAACATCTGGGGCTTTTCAGTTTAGAAAAAAGACAACTGCGGGGAGATATGATAGAGGTCTATAAAATCATGCATTGTGTGGAGAAAGTGGCTAGAGAGAAATTTTTCTCCCTCTCACATAACACTAGAACCAGTGGTCATCCTATTATGATTGCCAGGAAATTTAGGACCAACAAATGGAAGTACTTTTTCACACAAGGCATAATCAACTTGTGGAATTCTCTGCCACAAGATGTGGTGACAGCCAACAACTTGGATGGCTTTAAGAGGGGTTTGAATAATTTCATGGAGGAGAGATCTATCAATGGCTACAAGTCAGAGGGCTGTGGGCCACCTCCAGCCTCAAAGGCAGGATGCCTCTGAGTACCAGTTGCAGGGGAGTAACAGCAGGAGAGAGGACATGCCCTCAACTCCTGCTGTAGGCTTCTAGTGGCATCTGGTGGGCCACTGTGTGAAATAGGATGCTGGACTAAATCGGGCTGTTCTTATGACAGGCTCCAAGAATAGGCCCTTCCCCCACTGCTGTGTTAACTCTTGGAAGTTAACCATCCCCAACTGTTACGTTCCAAATCGATCAGATTGGGGAAATTGGCACTCTTGTACAAGCAAGAGAACCCATTCTCCGCACTCTGACCATGGCAATACCCCTGTTGGAAATGACAGGTGCATGTGCACCTTTACAATGCCATCAGGGTGCATGTGTGCCTGTTGCGGTTTCCAATCGGCTAACGTGGTGTTGGCAGGGGAAAAGGTGCCTATGGCCATTTCCAATAAGCTAATGTGGTGGCGGCAGCGAGAAAGATGGTCGATTCCATTGTCCTTGCTATATTCTTTAGTGGTTTTCACACATTACTCCGGGTAAGACAAAGTAGTTTCCTTTGTGGAGGAAAAAAATCAAAGCCCAATCTATATCATGACTCAAAGTTTGCATATCAATACATCCTTTAGAATATTTTATGAACAATATCTTTAAACTCCAGTGAATAACTGGCTGGCTATGGTTGCATTTTTAAATGGTTGGAAGGGAAATTCAGTTGGATTCTTGATCAAATTTAGATCTGTTTGAAGTTCATCAATCTCTAAATCAAAATTAATTACATGGATCTTCATTACCAGGAATACATTGTATAACTTTTGGTTTGAACTTAAGAACCCAGAGTCTTAAATCCAAAACACTTCCTTAAATATCATAAGGGTTTTATCTTTGCACATCTTTATAAAGTATATTTCTTCGATGTGGTCTTTTACACTAATGGGCTATGCACCTGTGCAGAGACCTCATTGGAACCTAACAAGCTCAATTCTCCTGCCTTGGGCAGGGACCCCACCCCCAGCTGCCATATGCAGCTGCAACACTCCTCATCCCCTCAGTCTTTCTTCATCCGCGCTTCAGTACATATCGTGGAATCTGCAGCTCGACGACAAGTAGGACTGATCTATCCCCTTATTGTTTTCTCCCTGCTTCTTTGTTCTCTTCCTTAATTTATTTATCTCTTCGCATAGTTAGTGGTTTTTTCTTGGCGTCTTGTTTTCTTATGGTCTTCTTTCAGAGCTCCGATCCCAGCGAAGATGGACCATGGTGGCCGGCTGGCCTTTGGTGTTTATGCCAGGAACAACGAATTTTTAAAAGTGCGTTTGGTGCGGATAGAAGATCCCTTCCCTCGATACTCATACCGAGTGTCTCTTGTGTTTGGGGGAATCCCACATTGTTGAGACCTGCCTTCAGTCAAAAATTAACGAAGCAGGCTCGCAAGAATAGGGCTTCTCACCAGCACACAGCCCTGTGGGACTTGGCTCTCCATTCTTCGGAAGCCCTTTCATTAAAGTGATCCGCGAAAATAGCTTCATCTGTGACAACGGAGCGCTTTGTATCTGCTCCGGTAGAGGCCGAGATTCCGAGCTCGGTACCGGTATCAACGCCCCCTGTGGTTGTCCCTTCAACTATGTTGAGTGAGCAGATGCGTGCAGAAGATCCTGCGGGCAATTGTGGTATCAAAATCGCCTTCGGTCTCTGTGACTTCGATGCCTAAAAACAAAAAGAAGTTGAAGTCGCATCATCATGATCTGCCAGCAGGTCAACATCTTTCCCCAATACCTAAGTGGAAGACTGCCCCATCGGCCCCTGACTTGGAGGCCCCTGTGACCAAGAAATCTAGGATTGATCCTGCATGTCCAGCTCTGAAACCTTCGGTACCAGCCAGACCTACCTCGCCCGATGAGGAGGACTCATTGAATTTAGTACCCACCCGAGTTCGGTCGAGCAGGGAGCGCTTTATACTATCGGATGAACCCAGCTACGCCTCATTGGGCAGGGAAGCATATTCTTCTAGGCGTCATTCACCCCTTCAGAGTCTCCAGGACCACATTCCTCTTAGCGACCACAGCTATCGCTGGGACTCAGTAGAGTTCAAGAGTATTGCTGGAGTACAAGCAAGATCGGGACTGGGACTGTCATGACTCTGTCTGCTCAGATTGCTATCGATCATTAGAGCACTGATCTCCCTCGGTGGTGGTTGAGCCTTCTTATGCACCTTGGCACTGAGTCTCTGGATCATATGGACAGTATCCAGCAGACTATCATTTGAACTATTCCAACTTTGGAAGGCCCAGATACGGCCCCCGTTATTTGGAGGCTCCCTCTTATGAGACACACGGCACTGTAAGGGGATGGCGGCAAACACTGTCTCACTTGGAAGAGAGGCTGCATTCCCACTTGCCCCAGCATCCCCCCCGCCCCCCGGGACTGTACCAAGTGTCACGAACTGCCCCCTTCGACTCTGCTGCAACAGACGGCTGTCCTTATCCCGGTGCAACCAGCGGAGATACCTGCTTCGATACTGAGCGAACCAGCTACCAAGCCAGTCTCTCCAGAAGAATTGATGCCCTTAGATCAGGACTGTCTGGTTCCTCCTGAATCGGAGGATGATAGTGATACCAGCTCGCATGAGTCGGACTGTGCTTCACAATGTTTGTCCCCTCTTGATATCCAGTCGGATCCAGACCAATCTCCCCGTGTGAGGACCTCAAACTCTACTCAGCTTACATGACACATATGGATTCAGCCCTGGATATTAGCCTCGGTACCCAGCAGAAAGGAGAACCGGATCCGCTGTTCAGCATGATCGATTCAGAAGCCAAGATACCGGCTGCACTACCCCTCAGTTCGGCATTACTGAAGATCATGAAGGGCTATTGGAAGAAACTGGTGACTCTTTCTCAACCTAATTGGCACCTGGAAAACTTCTACAAAGTACAGTTACAGGACAATACGGCCTTTTTAAAAAACCACCCCGCACCAAATTCGATCATGGTGGAGGCATCTTTGCTATGCTCCACGGGCCACCGCCAGTTAGCACCCAGTGACAGAGAAGGGAGAAAATTGGACTCCTTTGGGAGATGACTTTATTCAGCTTCAGCCCTCCACTTAAGAGTGGCTAATTATCAGGTGTATAATGCAAGATATAACCACTTTTTGAGGGGGAAAGGTGGGCCCGTTTTTGGATCTCTTACTTCAGGACAAGAGAGATCCGGCCAAGGCGTTCTTTCGAGAGGCTATTCAGGTGGCCAAACAGGAGCTGTACTCAGCCAGGCACGCAGCTGAGTGCGCAGCCAAAGTCATGGCCACAACTGTGGCACTTAGATGGCATGCCTGCCTGTGTTCATTGGGGTTGAACTATGAGGTCCATGCTAGGGTTGAGGACCTGCCCTTCGAGGGCTCCAGCCTGTTGGCAGAAGAAAAGGATGACAAGCTCCAGAAGGTGCAGAAGTTGAAAAGCACAGCACATTTGATGTTCTACCCATCCCTGAAAATGAACCCACAGAAGACTTCCAGGTGGTCACCGTATCAGCAACACAAGGCCCTGTCTCAACAGCACTTTCCATCCAAGCATTCCTTTTGGAGCAACAAATTCCAGCCCAAGTTCAAGTCTGGTTCACAGTCAAGCAAACCTTCCTTCCAAAAGCAATGCCTGGGTTCTTCTCAGAAGAAGCAATGACTCAGGGTGCTTCTGGACTCGCCTAGCCCCATTTTCCGACAACTGGGACAGAGTGAATACGGATCAGTGGGTTCTTACAGTTACACGTTTGGGCTATGCCCTAGAGTTCGATGGCACGCTGCCCGTGTCCGGCATTGTGAGTACTCTATCTACTCCAGAGTTGGATCAAGAGGTCACCAAGCTCCTATTAAAAGATGCAATTGAGAAGGTTGCCAATCTGGACAGTCCCGGTTTCTACTCCCGGTATTTTATAGTGCCAAAACCAGACAGAGGTCGGAGAACTATACTGGATCTCAGGGCCATGAACAGGCATCTGTTGTACAAAACATTTCAGATGCTATCGATACCGACCATCATGTCAATCTTGGTCTCTTTGGACTTAAAAGATGCATATTACCATGTCCCAATTAACCCTCGGCATTGGCTCTTCTTGCGCTTCCAGATAGGGGGGATCCCCTATGAATTCAAAGCTTTGCCGTTCAGTCTTATGACGGCACTGAGGGTTTTTACGAAATGCCTCGCCCCTGTGGTGGCTTTCCAGCAGGGGAGAGGGTTGCAGGTGCTGCCATACTGAGATGATTGGCTCATCATGGCAAGCACCAGGTGGGTGATTCTGAAGGCCCTAGAGTTCATGGTGGACACCCTGAAGGGTTTAGGTTTCCAAATCAATTTTGAGAAATTTCAGTTGGAACCCACCAGCAGGATACAGTTCATAGGGCTGATATTCGATACAGCCTTGGAGAACGTCTTTCTTCCTGACATCCGTATATGTACTTTCAAGAGGCTGGCCATTAATTTCCTGGCAGGAGGTCCACAATCTCTGTACTCAGTACAACACCTGTTGGGTCATGTGGCAGCCACCACATACGTATTGCCACAGACATGTCATCGCATGCAGATTATCCAGAGATGGTTTTTGGATGTGTTCGATCCCCTTCGGGATCCAGGCCATCTAGAATGCACTCCTCCTCTATGAGTACAGGCGACGGCAGAATGTGGACTCAGTTCCAACAACTAAACTTCACTGCCCCCCCTTTGGACTCCCAGTTCCTGTTGGGTGATCATGATGGACGCCTCGGAGCTCGGGTGGGGAGCGCACTTGGAAGGGCTGCTCCTGTTCCCCAGGGAGCACTCCCATCACATCAGTTATTTGGAGCTGTTGGCCATTTTCAATGCCCTCAAGGGCTTCCTGCCTATGATCAGGGTCCACTTGGTGACCATACAAACAGACAATACGATGGCAAAAGCCTTTGTCAACTGAGGGAAGGATGTCTTTGAGGAGTCTTCTGCTTCTGTCTCTGGACCTTTGGCATTGGTGCATGACACATGCGGTGTCACCCCAGGTGGTTCATATACAGGGCTCCTTGAATGTTCAAGTGGACACCCTGAGCAGAATGAAGGTGGTCTCCCACGAGTGGGTGTTGAACCGCAGTGTTCTCAGAAACATTTGTGAAATGGGCTGTTCCCACTCTGGACCTCTTTGCCTCCCAGGGCAATGCTCAATGTGCTCAGTATTGCTCCGGGGGAGGGATAGGCGAGGACTCTCTGGGCGATGCCTCTGTATTATCTTGGGCAGGTCCTCTCTTATATGTGTTTTCCCCATTTCCCCTTCTTCCGAAGGTCCTGAGCATACTACGGGCAGATTGACTAAAGGCCATTCTGATAGCCCCATGGTGGCCCAGGCAGCCATGGTTTCTGACCTTGAGCTGCTTGGCAGTAGACTAGATATGACTGCTGGCCTTACCAGACCTGCTGTCACAGGAGGAGGATCGGGTGTTCTACCTGGATGTTCAGACTCTCCATCTAACGGCATGGAAGGTCTTGCCAACTTCCCGTTGAGACTTAAGGAAGTTTTGGTGGCTGCCAGGAAGCAGTCCACGCACAAGGCTTATGATCACAAGTGGACTCGTTTCTGTTTGTTCGCTTCCCTACATGGGTTTGATGCATGTAATCCATCTGTACAAGATATATGTAATTATCTGTTGTCACTCCAGGAGTCTGGATTAAAGCTTTCCTCCCTTAAGGTGTATTTAGTGGCCGTTGTGGCACATTCTCCTCCTGGCCAGACTTCTTGATTTAAAGACCCAGTAATTAAGTTTCCTAAAAGGTTTAATGAATGTGTTCCCAGATGAATCTGTCATGTCGCCTGACCTGTCAGTGGTGTTGGCTGGTCTGCTGCAAACACGGTTTGAGCCTTTGGCCTCAATTGATCCTCATCTTCTCACCTGGAAGGTCGCATTTTTGGTGGCTATTACCTCCGTCAGGAGAGTCAGTGAGTTCAGAGCCCTGAAGGTTGACTAGCCGTATCTGCAGTTCCATAAGAACAAAGTCGTGCTTAGGCCAGATGTCCAGTTTCTGCTCAAGGTGGTATCTGTGTTTCACTGCTTGTCCCTGCTCACTTTGCCCGTGTTTTTCCCAGATCCTTCTACAGATGCTGAAAGGAGGTTACACCATTTGGACATTCAAAGTGCATTATCCTTCTACTAGAGGGCTGCTGAGTGGAGGAAGTCCCCTGCCTTGTTTGTTTTATACGATGGACCACGTAAAGGTCTATGTAAAGTTTTAGCCCAATCCATGTCTAGGTGGATTGTGTCCACAATTGAGCTTTGTTACTCATAAATAGTTGCCTGCGACAGTTAAGGCACATTCTGTTAGGTCTGTGGCGGCCTCCATAGCCTTTGATCGTGCAGTTGCCTTGGACGCTATATTCCAGGCAGCTACCTGGGCCTCGCCACATTTATTTATACATCAGCTGAGCCCATTTCTCGAGATCAGTGACATCAAAACAGTGGTACATCTGTTGGTAACTTCCAGACTTGACTTCTGTAATGCGCTCTACATGGGGCTGCCTTTGTGCGTAGTCCAGAAACTTCCGTTGGTTCAGAATGCAGCAGGCAGGTTGGTCTCTGGGTCATCTTGGAGAGACCACGTTACTCCTTTACTGATGGAACTACACTGGCTGCCAATAGGTTTCCGGACAAAATACGAAGTGCTAGTTATAACTTATAAAGTCCTAAATGGCTTAGGCCCTGGGTATTTAAGAGAATGTTGTCTTCACTAAGAGCCCCACTGCCCATTGAGGTTATCTGAGGAGGCCCGTCTCCAGTTACCGCCAACTCGTTTGGTGGCTACATAGAGACAGGCCTTCTCGGTCACTGCCCCAAGATTGTGGCATGCGCTCCTTGCTGAGATACAATCCTCTCCATCTCTGGCAATTTTCAAAAAAACACCTGAAAACCCATCTTTTTGCCCAAGCTTTCTCAGCTTCCTAAATTTTTTAAGGTTTTAATCTCTGGTTTATTTTTAAATTGCTAAATTGTTTTAAGTTTTTTGTATGTTTTTAACTTGTTTTATGCTATTGTTAACCGCCCAGAAACTAACATTTGGGGCAGTGTACAAATTAGATAAATAAATAAATAAAAATTATACAATGATGTCAGAGCATGAAATGATGCTGTGTTTGGCAGGAGTGTCCTGCAGTCAGTTTTCAGTTGATATGTTTGTTTATGAAATAAACATTTCTGGCAGATTATATATTGCTTCTGTTTCTTCCTTCCTCCTTGGTTGCTAGCTTGTTATGTGCCCATTAGCGTAAAAGACAGAGACCACATTGAAGAACTACAGGTTACTCACCTGTAACGTTGGTTCTTTTAGTGGTCATCTGTCCTTTTACATGCCCGACCATCCTCCCTGCGGGGTTCACTGAAGCTTGGCTCTGTGACTGAGTGGATGAGGAGTGGAGCAGCCACATATGGTGGCTGGGGTTGGGGTCCCCGCCCCAAGCAGGAGAATTGAGGTTGTTAGATTCCGACAAGGTCTCTGCGCAGGCGCATAGCCCATTAATGTAAAAGGACAGATGACCACTAGAAGAACCAATGTTGCAGGTGAGTAACCTGTAGGTATGCTGCAGAATATATAAAGTGTTGATTTTCAGAGGCTTTTGAAGATTCTTTCTTTAAAAAAAATAGAAGAGATAAAAACTAGTTTAATTTCTTCAACTGAAGCAAGCAGTGAAATAAGACATTGTTTTTGCAGGGCTGTTCATCCTTTGAAAGTATGGTCAGCAAGTATGTTCATCCTTTGAAAGTCTTCAGGGGACAAGATGTTTGATGCATTCTATACTTTAAAGCCTCTAGCAGGAAAAATTAGTCCAGAATCTGTTTCTTGTCAGGGGTGGGGTGGGCTGAGGAGAAAGTGAGACTGCGTGTAACCATTCAGTCTTCAAAAGACCGTAATAGAAAATTGTGGGTTTTTTAAACAGTATTTCCCTTCCATATCATTCTTTCAAATTTACACACTGAAAAAAAGTTGGAGTTTAATCAGTTCAAGAAGTATATATTGTTGCATGCAACTGACTTCATATGAAAGATACAAATGATTTTTGTGTGTGGTGGAATATGAAGCAATATTTACTGAGGACTGACTTTGAGATATCAATATATGTTATAATGTGTGTGTCTGTGGTTACATAAAACATATATCTTGTTCTTGCATGGCTATTACAGTGGTCGCCCATATAAGTAACTGACCAGTTCTACAGCTGCATATCCTTTAAAAAATATTATTATTAAATAATATTAAAACAAATTATGATCCTCCTGATATTGCAACATTTTAAAATGGGTTAATGTCATTAGTTGAATCTTTTCAAGTAAGGTTCTACATTACCTAAATTTTTTAATTATACTTACATTATTTTATAGTGAAAGAAAGTAGTGATGTGCCTGGACCGGTCCAGCACGCATGTTCTCGTTAGTAATCGGGGAGGCAGGATACCTCCCTGCCGCCCCTTTCCCCACTTGGCTGCAAAAGGCTTCAAGAAGCCTTTTGCTCGTGCACAGTTGTCGCATGCGCTTCACGTCTCCGCGACGTGCGTGTGCATGTCACGGAGATGTGAAGCATGTGCATGACGTGCGCACGTGCAAAAGGCTTCTTGAAGCCTTTTGCAGCCAAGCGGGGAAAGGGGCGGCAGGGAGATATCCTGCCACCCCGATTACTAACGTGAATACGCGTGCCAGAGGGGGGAAAGCGGTGAGAGGAGTAAATAAACCCTCCCCTGCCCTTAAAGGAACCCCCCACCCCAATCCATCCGAACCCCAAACTGCCCATGTCCGGACCGGTCCGGAGGCCTGTAGAATGGCCTCCGGACCGGTCCAGGCACATAACTACTTTCTCCGCTGTTCCGTGCACACCCCTGAAAGCAAGTATGGCCGCTGTTTCAATGAATCGATTTGAGTATTTTGCAATTCTATTTGAGCTCAAATCAGATAGCAAAATCTGATTTGTGCACATCTCTAGTAAACAGCCTTTGCACTTTGAATATAGCATTTCTATATAGTATTCAGTGTTCTGTAGAAATATATTATGAATATGTATGTTCTAGAATGATTTCACTTTCAAATGCATTGCCGAAGAAGAACCCATGTGATAAATGCTTGTGCCAGGCTTTAGGAATACTGTCTGTTCAGGGACAGACAGTAAATAAATTGTAGCTGGGGCTCATGGGAGTTGTAGTTCAGCAGTGGTTTGGGAACCACTGGGCTAATGGTTACAATGGTTAAACTCCAATCATCTTTTAAGCACACTCAGTGAGGAATTTCACTTAAAAAAAAACCAAACCAGATTGCCAGACCCTATTGCAAACTATTTTTGAAACACCCCTCAATTTCTATATCTGTTTGTGGGTCTCCTGCAGGAGAAAATTTCTGTAGTAGAGAGATTATTACAGGACAACTTCCTTTTGGGATAGCATTTTCAAGAAAATGCTATTACATTGTATAAGTAATAAAAGGTGATTTTTAAGATTCGTAACATTGTTCCATGTTTAATAATATGTTTACCTTTGCTTTTTAGTGGTACATGATTAGCATTGTACACATCTACAATCGCTGGAGAAACAGTGAAATTCGCTGTTACGTTAATGGTCAGCTAGTATCCTATGGTGACATGGCTTGGCACGTGAACACAAATGATGTATGTTTATTTCTCTTTATTATACTCCTAAATATAAGTAGAGAGCTATTCATAATTTAATTGCCTTCCAGAAATTTGCTCTGAAGTCTAGAGACTATATGTTCATTAGATAACTTGGTGCAATGGAGATGGATCTGTTGGGGCAACATCCCTTTTCATGGCCAAATGGTCCTGAAGGCGGAAGATCCATGATCAGATCTCCTAATTGTTTCTATTTTTACTTTAATATTACAGTACCACCGTTGGGGGCCCCTGTTTTGATCAAAGCAGGAGTACTGAGGAGGGGAGAGTTGATATTTCTGCCACACCATTTTCCAGTTTAAATTATCTTACAAAAAGCTGTTGTTTGTCCCCTTGAATGTCTACAGGTTATTTCCGTTTTTGTTGGCTGCTTAATATATGAAACAAGAAAGAATGTTAACTTTAATAAAGTTTCTGTTAATTAATTTTCAGTTCAGTTATTTGACCATGAGATGTAAAGTTCAAATACTTATACAGAGTGTCTGCTGTATATTGTAATTTATTCTATATACAAACTAGTTACTTTTCAAAGCTGAAAGTGAAACAAAACATTGACATTGGAGAATTCGTAAAAAAGAAAGAATTAGGGATGTGCGATTCAGAAACCGAATCATGGCACATACATTTAAAATGAAGGGATTACACATCCACATTAACATGGAGGAAAGAAGGTCCATACCTGCTGCTCCTCTACTTTACACCACTTTTGTAATCTCAGTGCTCCCCCCAGCTATGATCATGTGCTGGCAGGGCATCGCCTCAGTGTGACACTGGCACATACATGGCCACTGCACATGCATGGGGGCCATGTGTGTTCTGGCGTTGTGCAGGGGCAGGTGGGAAATGCTCTGCCAGCACATGAGCATAGCTGGGGGATTGCTGTGGTTACGAAAGTGGCGGCGAGCGGAGGAGGAGCATGTATGGACCTACTCTCCTCTGTGTTAAAGGGGATGTGTAATCCCTCTGTTTTAAAGGGATATGCCATGATTCAGTTCCTGAATCATGTTTTGTGCACATCGCTATAAAGTATGTTCGTGTGAGAAAATTCAGATTTTTGACTTTCCTTCTGTTCTTTAATTTCATGTTCTTCATCACTCTTATAAAATAGTTTTTTTTCCCCCATACAGAGCTATGATAAATGTTTTCTGGGATCATCTGAAACAGCGGATGCCAATAGAGTGTTTTGTGGTCAACTTGGAGCAGTCTATGTATTCACTGAAGCTCTAAATCCAGCACAGATATTTGCAATACATCAGTTAGGACCTGGATATAAGGTAATAGCTGATAAAATTTTAATTTTAGAAATGAATTGTCTTGAATATATAACACAATTAAATAACTCTTCAGAAGTGTGTTTAAATTGTGACTGCATTTATGTAATACAGTCATATCTTGCCAAGCATGGTTTTACCAACCTCAGTTTTGAGTATATGTGAATGAGAAATTGGGACAGGTCTTGCCAACTGTGACCTGAGTATCCGTGTTTGGTGAGATTTTTTAGTGATTTTGGAGGGGTTTCAGCTATTTGCGGGCGGTTCAGAGGTTTGATCTGCTCATTCCTCTTGCTGACCCTTGCTGAACCTGCTGTCCCTTGCCAATTTAAAATGCCTTTGAATTAATTTGGGGGGGTGGGTGTCAAAAAATGTCCAGGGATTCGATCTGCTCATTCTTCTTGGTGACTCTTGGAGATATTACAAGATTTTTTGAGATTTTTAGCTATTTGTTTTGTATTCCCCCCCCCCCCCTTTATTTTTTGGTCTTTTTTGTGGCCATGGTTCCCCTAACCCTCTGTTTCCTACAGACTTTAATGCCTTGGCAACTGCGAATTTGCCAACGGTGAGGTTTTGACAGAATGGAACCTTGGTGGTTGGCGAGGGGTGACTGCATACAATGCATTATGTAGATCCACCCCAATACTGAAACATTGCACCCAAGGATATCAAATAAATACGTATACTAAGCAAAAGTGATAGAATACTGGAACTAATCCACAGTGGGTAGATTATATTCTTCTAGTAACAGCAATAATCAACTGAGTTGCAGAACATGTCCACTTGTGCATGTAAAAACATTCTAGAGGGCACTTTTTAGGAAAACTTGGGAAGGGTGAAAGATTAAGGAAAATTATGTATGCACAATATTTATTTTATTCTGTTTATATTCTGCATTTTCACTGGCATTTTGGTAACAATCTTATGGCCCCAAACAATTTACTACTATACACTAGAGGCAAGTACCCCTTCTCTCTTTACCGGTTACACTGAGCTCCTCTCTCAGAGATTTTGTTTCCACTGCCATGTTTGGGAAGGTAACAAATAGCAGGAGTCCCTTCTGAACTGTGGGAAAGACTTCTGCTGTACCTTAACATCTCCATTTCCCAGTACAAATAACAGAGCACCCTGTCTCTCTCCGAAGCCTTCTTCATTTCCTGGAGGACTCGGGTGGGGCCAGGGAAGAAAGCAGATTAGTGGCAAAGGCAAATGTTGACTTGTGTGCAGCTGTTACATGTGGACCCCTGAGAATCATTGTATGGAAAATGATTCTCAAAAGAAAATTGAAAACTGCCCACTGTCTGCTGCTGGCTCGATGATCTTTAATGGCTGCAGCAGTCGTGATGACATTCTTAATACTTTTTAAAATGTATACTAAATTTTAAAATGTATACTAAATTTAAAACAGTGTAATGAATAATTTGTGTTGTGAAGTGAGTGTATTTAAAATGATACATTTTGTTTCATATATTCACTTAGATACTTCTAACTTCTTTGTTCATGCCAGATGTTTTGTCTTCTACTATCAGATATTGTAACACACTGAGTAATAAATAAAGCCGTGGTAGTTGCAGAAGATAAATATTTTTCCTTGAGTGCTCTGTCAAGGAAAAAAAATTACCAAAAAATAAGGTTATGAATCACAATGCATTTTATGGAGATGATTTCTGATCTTTATAAGCTAGGATCTAGTGAAGTGTTCAGCTAGTTCTGCTCATCCAGATGAGGTTTCAATTTTTTTCTTTTCTCAAGGTCTTCCCTACTGCATGACAAACTGCTTTTGAAGCTGAAAGGAGTTTCAGAAATTGTTTGTGTAATGGCATGGGGTGTCAGCTATTCATAGATTAAATAGTAATAAATCCTACTGGACATAAGCAAACTCTGGGCCAACCTTGAGTAACTCTTTGCATCTCAGTCAAAGATTCTTAAAAATTTTGGAAGTTGGAAAAAAATTTTTTTTAACATTTCTGTTAGCAAATGGAGCTTGGGGGTGCATGTTGTTTTTCGAAAAATGGAATATAATAAGCAAAAGATACTGCTATATTTATCAGGGATGTGTGGTAGAAGCCCTAACTGCTTAAAAAGAATTCATATGTGTATCTAGAACTCCCTGTTTCCTTGCAAAAACTGGCGTATGTGTGTATCCCCCCTCCCCCGCTTTAGATGTATACATTGCACAGCCCTCCTGGCGCTGTGTCAGGGTGACCATTCCTACTGTACAGTGCTATGCCAGTTGTGACTCCTTTAAGGGAAAGTCAGCCTGCTTGGAAGAGGTCCCAGCACCATCTTGGAAGGCTTGCATGGAGTGCTGGAAAGTGGAAAGTGCTTATTTGCAGCACTTCCATATAAGGAATATGCTGAGAACCCCCACTGCCCACCCCTACCCCTGGTGCTAGGACAAGCACAGCTCTTTATGGAGGCTAATGTGGTGCTTTCAAACTGTAGGTTCTTTTTTGCCAAAGGGTCTCTTGCTTGAAAAATAGTGAAGATCACTGGTTTAGATGATGATGATGGGAACTGGACCTATTCTATTTTGAAGTTTCTGTGAGCACAAGGATGTATTAAACTGCAATGACCGCTTGTACAGAAATATGTAGTATCTTTGGTTACATTCTTGTGAGTCTCTTATTGTATGGATGAAAAGCTGTATCCAGCTCTATATTGTTCCCACAGAAGTCCCATTGGAATGAAGAAGATTTGTGCAGTTGGGATGTGCACAAAATGGATTTTGCATTTTGTTTCAAGCTCGAAACAAAACACAGATGGCCAAAACGTTTTCTCAGAACAGCAGTGAAAGTGGTCAAAACAAAAATCAAAATGTTTCGAGTGTGTTGGCCATAGGGAACAATGGAGAAACTCAAAACACCCCATTGTTCCCCATGGGTAGCTCTTAGGGACACCAAAGTGGGTTGGGTGGTATGGCATGATGGGTGGATCCTATGGCAGTGTGGGGGAAAGGTTAAAATTTTGTTAAAAATCGCTCACTTGCCCATTTATTTTGTAGGTTGGGTGGTAGGTAGCACAGTGCCTTGAAAAACACTGTGGAAACACAAAGTAAAAGGCAATCTGTCTCAACAGAACAACAGAACATTTCAAACACAGCCCCAAAATGGCCAAAAAAGAATCAATGAACCAGAATCCACTGTCAGCCACAGTGCTTGTGGCTCATAGAGCATCATTGGCACAAGTTGCTCTCTCACACACAATTATGATTCCTTACATTACTTTCTAGAATTGCAGCAGCTGCCACAGCAGCATCCTTAGCAGCAAGCATAGCCATAAGCTCAACTAGAGCAACTTCAGCCACATTTTGACTGAGTATACATTGCAGAGCAGACAAGAACAGTGAGTGAAGCACAAGGTAGTCCCAAGGCCAGACATGGAACTTATCACAGCAGTCACCAAGAAGTCTCTCTCTCTCTCGCATACGCATACACCCCTACCTACCTACAACTGACCATTTCTCACCACAACACTATCTCACAAACAAAACAAACCACAGCTCAAGGAAGGCAGGAACCCAAGTTATGCCTTTGTCAGTCTGAGATCTAGCAAAACCAGATAGTTATAGCAGGAATAGCACAACATATTATATTCAGTGCTGAGAAAATCACAAAACCAAATCTTCCTTCCTTTTTTTCCTTATGTCTCCTCTTCAAGAGAGGCACACTATAAGCGCTATCTGTGCCTCCCAGTCCCTGTGAATGAAAATAACTCCTTTTGAGCTCCCTACCCCCCCCCCCCCCAGCTAATGGGGGCACAGTTGCCCATTACAACATGTGCGCTATGTAACAAGCCAACCAAGAAACAAGTGGATCAGAAGCCAATCAGAAGCCAGTGCCAGAAAACCAATCAGCAAGGGAAAAACAGGTCTCCAAATTGGCACTCGAAATGTTTCAAATAAAAACGAGGTTGTTTTGTTCCAAGCTCGAAACAGGCCCTTTTTAAAAGCGTGTTTTGTTTCAAGCTCTAAACTCTCAAAATGGCCCATTTCAAGTCAAAACGTTTTGATGTCGAAATATTTTGCACATCCCTATTGTGCAGCTGCAATGCTTAGTGGCCTTTGTCCTAAATTGCTAGACCTTTAAAAAACAACGTATACTATGTATAGTTAAAACACATTTGACTGTGCCACAAAGGAATACATGCAGCTACATATAGATGAAAAATAATTTGTAGATTTTTCTGCATATTTTGTATGTATGTTTTTTTCGGACAGTTTTTCATTACATTATTAATTCAATTATATCATTAGTGCTTGTTCTCCACATTTTTTATGATTTGTTGCAGTAATTGCATGCATTCCAAATCTTGCTTCTCCCCCCAGAGTACCTTCAAATTTAAATCTGAAAGTGATATACACCTTGCTGAGCACCACAAACAGGTCCTGTATGATGGGAAACTTGCAAGTAGTATTGCCTTTACGTACAATGCTAAGGCTACTGACGCTCAGCTATGCCTTGAATCCTCACCAAAGGAAAACCCTTCAATTTTTGTACATTCCCCACACGCTCTTATGCTTCAGGTTTGTGTTGATTGATTTTATGCTTTATTAATGTCTATAAACCTTAAATGTTGCCAAGTTTTAATTGAGTCTTTTAACATGACGGTTTTTATAACTACTTAATTTGTGTAATTTGATTCCTTTGTGTTTTTAAATAACCCTTGGCATTCATCATTTTATGATTTATTTATTATTATAATTAGTGATCTTGGTTGTGGTAATTATTCCCTTTAAACAGTAATTGTTTTGGGTTTTGTGGCAGGATATGTGTATTTGGGAACGTATATTCTGAACTGAGCTTGTCAAATCTGTATGATCTGTCATAGTAAAAAAAGGTTTCCCGGGGTATGATGAAATGTATTATATGAGCATATGAAACCAGGGGAATGCAGTACCTTACATAGCATCCTACAGTGTTTCTATGTCTGTGTATTGGTTTTACAGATTGCAAGGATCAAATTGCCCCCAACTTTGTTGGGTTGGTTCAGATGCCATATGGAGCTAAGAATATACCTTGGCCTCTGCATGGCATCTCTAGGGCTCAAAAGAATTCTCAATAGAATTCTACTTTTAATTGTACTAGAAACAAGCCAGAATCAGTTGTGATTTTCTGAACCAAATTGGCTTTTTCTAACCAGAGGTCTTAAAATAAACATTTATCTTAACCTGACTACAATAATTGGGTTCAGATTGTGGTTTAAGACTTCTGGTTAGTATTATTCTGGTTATATTTAAACCAGGATTGGTTGGTTTGCATAATGTTGATCCTGATTTTCATTTTTAAGCATTAATTCCATTAAGCAATTATTTGTTTTTAAATTGAAGTAAATGGAACTTGAGCATGCTTAACTTTGACTGGATCATATCTGTTTTTTAAAATATGCTCTTTACAGTTGTACCACTACATCTTAACCCATATACAGTGTCTGACAACCTAACACAATGGCAGGAAGACTTATCCATACTGCTGAAAGCATTTTTATCTGTGCAGCTGTGGCCATGCCATGGTGGTGATTGTAGTGAAATTTCATCAATCTCTGTTTTCCTCCAGAAATGCTCTGCACCACCAGAATATATGTCCTGGAGAGTTGCGCAGCCCTCTCAGAAGCAGGACACTCCTGAGGAAAGCAGAAATTGGTGAAATTGCCCTTGCGCTGTGTGCCCAAACCTGTTGCACTGTTGAAGCTCTCCACAGTGTGGATGCATCTTTCTGGTGTGATGCTACTGCTGTATTAGTTAGCATGTCAGCCTTTTATATTGGAGCGCTAGTGTTATGAATGTGGGATACAAACTGAACTGAATTTTCCCTTTTGACTTAGGATGTGAAAGCTATCGTGACTCATTCAATCCACAGTGCAATTCATTCAATAGGAGGAATCCAAGTTCTTTTCCCTCTCTTTGCCCAATTAGACAATCGGCAACTACATGATAGTCAAGTAGAAACGACTGTCTGGTATGTTTGTTTTCAGAAAATATTTATTAGCAAAACTTATTAACTGAAGTTGTTATAAACTTGTATCAGATGTAATGTATGTGTTGGAGAGCCTTTTCTGACTGTACTATGTACTGTCTTTTCTCCTTCTGCCCCCTTCTCCCATGTTATCTATATTGTGATGAGGAAATAGCCTGCAACCATAAAATTTGAGGGACGCAAAATGTACATTGCAGAATATAAAATATTAAAGTCAAATGAAACCTTCATTTAACTATTTCATATTTGTATTATAAAATATTGTGCAACTGAACTCATTTTATTCTATTAATTAAATTATAATCCATAAATAAAAATATTTGAAAGATTAGTTCCTTGTGACATGTACTGAATTGCGAGAAAATTAATCATCAAACATTTCCTAGCCTGACCTGTAAATCTAACTTCTATCCAGAAATGGTAGAAACAGAATACTAAGAGTAATTACTGGAGGCATTTGTGGTTTTTTAGATTTACTGGTAAATGCCAAAACATGTATTAGAATGTTTGTTTTGGAGACTTATGGCTAGCTAGTGATCCCTTCAGTAAACTTGAATCAAAGTTGTTCATTTATCAGTGGCACTCTGATGGTTTCAATTTAGTGGTAACATTTTAAGTTTTTATGAACATCAACATTAACCAACGCTGACTTAGGCTAGTTTAGTTGGTTTCATTGGTGTTGTTCTCAAATTTGTAGACTTCCCAAAACTTACATTTCTGGGTGGTTTGCAACATAAAACACATTAAAAATGAGAACCTTAAATCAGTTTAAAACCACAGTCAAGTTAAAAAGCTTGGGTGAAAAAATGAATCTTTAGGAACTTTTTAAAAGTTGTCAAAGATGGGGATGCTTATCACAGCATATACACTTTTCAGATTTGTATGGTATAGCTGAGACACCTAGAATAGTTTATTAACTAGAATTGTAGCTGTGCTTAAATAGATACGTAGCTACTCAAAATCCTACAAATGAATATTGATATTAAGGGAACAAGAAGAATTCCAAGAACTGCCTCTAGTTGTCTTCTCACTGTATTCATTAAAAATGCTCTTTTGGATTGGAACGAGCTATCCTTCATGGGCTTTCAAAAGGCAGAGGGTTTAGCATCTGGCTAAATTAACGGTGGTTGAAGTCTGCTGAGATTTCTTTTTTATGACAAGGTCAGATAGATAGAACTTGCAGCCAAAGTCTTCTCTTGCTGTTTGTGGCAACTCTGTCTAAGAAGTTTCCCTTCCCCTGACGAGCCAAGAAACGTAATGGTTCCATCATTCCAGTTTCAACAGCTGCTTCTGTTAGAGGCTATTCTTTCCTCCTCTCTTCACATGGGTAGGCCTTTTTAAAGCTTTTTTAATTTAGGAGAGTCTGCCAATATAGTTGGTCCTTTCCATTGAGTTTTGTTGGTGGTCTAATAGTGATCTCTTTCCATTGGAGTGAGACTTGTATGTGTATGAACGATTGGTTTGTTGCTTAGATGAGTGTTCTGCTGTTTGAGAAGTACAGGAGAACCTTCATATTCATGGGGTTCTGTTCCCCACAATGGGATCATGGAGCTTAGGTTCTCGGAAGCCCACAGATTGCCCCCCAAATGGGGGGGGGGTTTAAAGGGCAAAATAAAGTACCCTACTGTGCTCTTTGGGCCTCCAGTGATCCAACAGTGCCTCCCAGAAGTCAGAAATAGTCCTTTTAGAAGTATTTTTCCACAGGGTTTATTGAGTAAATAAGTCACAAAATGATGGCCAGAAATGACCTCATGGTAATTTCCAGCTGCATCCGACCCATGGATATGCAGAATTAACCCCCTGTGGGCTGGGTTTTTTACACATATGCTGAGGTCAAATGTCAGTGACCCGACCACAGATATGCTAAACTGCAGATGGTGGATCTGCATATAGCGAGCTCCACCTATATAGATATCATTGGATAGTTTAATTACAAATAACTTATTTTCCTCCTAAGAGATATCAGTAGATTTCTCCTGATCTGTTATTTAGTGCAGGGCTTGACAAATCCCAGGTGCCAGAGGAGAGCTGGTCTTGTGGTAGCAAGCATGACTTGTCCCCTTAGCTAAGCAGGGTCCACCCTGGTTGCATATGAATGAGAGACTAGAAGTGTGAGCACTGTGAGATATTCCCCTCAGGAGATGAAGCTGCTCTGGGAAGAGCAGAAGGTTTCAAGTTCCCTCCCTGGCATCTCCAAGATAGGGCTGAGAGAGATTCCTGCCTGCAACCTTGGAGAAGCCACTGCCAGTCTGTGTAGACAATACTGAGCTAGATAGACCAGTGGTCTGACTCAGTATATGGCCGCTTCCTATGTTCCTATGTAACTGTGACACTTAGACTAGGATAGTCAGAGGTATAGATACTTAATACAATCTTTTTGTCCCAGGCAGCCCTCTTTATGTTCTTAGTATGTTACTTGTAAAGGGGATAAGAAAAGCCTGTTTACCCCACCCCCCACTCCATGTCTGTCACTGTCTGGTGGTGGTGGTGATGGTGTTGTTTTTATTATTATTAATAATAATAATTTCAAGAGTTCATTGTCTGGCTCCTAAATTTTTGGATTGGTTCCTAGATCCAAAGAAAATGTGTCAAGGCATGAGCTAATAACCCCTTAGATTTTCACAGGCTTTAGCCTTGTTTACTTCAACATTCTTCAAATTAAATGTTTTTGTTTTTGTTTCCTTATGTGAGTGTTTGCATACAAGTCAATAGTTTTGCCTTCAAACCTCTGATTTATCATGCATTTGCTAGACATGCAAGTGTAGAAATGGTTATAGAATTCAATATTCCACCTTTCCCAGTTCTAATTTGTTCTTTTCGTATAGGTCTGATATCATGACCACTTTCAAGTGTCATTTTGAATGGGTTGGCTTCAAGTTGGTATCAGTGTTTCCTCTAAGGCGTGCACATGTGTGTGTGCTCACTTTTTTTATTATGTCCGCTCAGTTAATTTTAGATCCTGCTTGGGTTGAATCAGGAAGGCCTCATTCTTAATGCATGTGCACACATATTGCCTTGATGCTGCTGTCCAGAACAAAACTCATTCCATGCAGAAATTAGAGAGAACATTGGTTGGTATCCAGCTCCCACCTGGGCTGGAGGGCATAGAGTTCTGCCAGAGAGTATAAAGTAAGATTGCAGTTAAGGCAACCAGGGTGCTGCTGCTGCTTCTGTTGCACTAATTGAAAAAATATTACATGTTGGGAGTTATTTAAACATTTCATGGTGCTTGCTTTAAAATGTTACTCTTTTTGTTTCAAGCTTTGAAAAAAGACTTCTTGCGGTGATTTCATATTAACCTAATTACTACAAGGGTATTTCTGAGACTGAATGAACTTTTTGTATGCTAGACCTGTGGCATTAACACTTGTGTTGTAAATTGAGAACTACTTTGAGCACTCAGAGTAGGGCCTCCAAAGAAGATCTTAAGATCCGAGTCGGGACATATAGGGCAAGGCAGGCAACCCAGTCCCAAACCATTTAGGGCTTTAAAGGTTAAAACCAGCATTTTGAATTGGGCCCAGAAATGGACTGGGAGCCAGTGCAGCTGACAAAGCACTGGCGTGATATGATCAAAACACACAGACACAGTTAATAATCTTGCAGCCCTGTATTGTACTTACTATTTTGTACCAGCTGCAGATTCCAGACTGTTTTCAAATGGCAGGCCATCATCCAAAGGTAGCCCATATACAACACATTGCAGAAATCTAAGTGAGAGGTTATCAGAGCCTGAGTAACTGTGGCCAAGCTATCTCTGTCCAGGTATGGTCACAGTTGGCGTATCAGCTCAGGCCACTTGAGCATCTAGCAATAATGCTAGATTGATGTTCACCCCCAGGCTGCAAATCTGGTCCTTCAGGGGGAGTGCAACCCCATCTAGACCAGTCTGAACATTGTTCATGCAGGCAGAGGAATCACCATCCAACAGTACTTCTGTCTTGTCTGGATTGAGTCTTTATCTCTTTACCTGCATCCAGGCACAGATTGAGGACAGTCACCACCTCACCTGTATCTGATGAAAAAGAGAGGTAGAACTGAGTGTCACCCGCATACTGATAACACCTCAGGCCAAATCTCCAGATGAACTCTCCCAGCGGTTTCAGTTGATGTTAAACAGCATAGGGGAAATAATGGAACCCTGTGGAACCCCAAAGCACAACTTCCAAGAGGTTGAGCAGTAATCCCCCAACACTACCTTTTGGAAACTGGCTTTGAGGCAGGAGTGAAACAGCCTCCAAGCAGTGCCTCTCACACCCAATTTGTCCAGTGCGTCCAAAAGGATACCATGGTCAATGGTACTGAACGCCACTGAGAGGTCCAAGAGAATTAACCATGTTGCGCTCCCCCTGTCTCCCTCTCTCTTGATAGAGGTCGCCCTTTTGGAGACAAAAGCAGTTTCTTTTCCAAAGCCAGGCCTGAAGCCTGACTGAAATTGATCTAGATAATCTGTTTCCTCCAAGAGTGTCTGTTGCTGGTCAGCTATTACACACTCAAGCCCAGTAAGGGAATATTGGCTACAGGCCTATATAGTAATGATATAGCTTATAGTATATATAGCTTATAGTATATAGCTATATAGTAATGATATAGCTTATAGTAATGATCTTGGAGGAGGGAGGATTAGGGTTGCAGGTGTTGCATTCTGTGAAGTTAATAAACATATCTGCCTTTACTAAACATATCTCCCTTTACTAAGAGTGTTTCTTTAGATCTCAGTAGTGCCGATGGTGGGAGTAGAAGTAGTTCTTGTATTGGGAAAATCACCAAAAAATCCAATTTGTTACAGACTTTTGATTCTAAACCAGCTGCTCATTATTGTCCTAAAACCTTCAATCTACTACCCAAATATGAATTGTTATTCTGCAACTTTAAGATAGTGTCAAGGCAGAGAAATAAATGTAAAGATATATAGGATTAGCTCAAGAGTTGCTGTCCACATATAGAAGACATCTTCTATTTATGAAAGAGCTGCTGAACACTTTTAGCTAGTATGTGCTGGCATAGGCACACTAGCCCCCAGACCTTGGGGACCCGGTCCGGTCCTCCAAGGTCCAGGGGCCTCCAGCAGCCAACCCACGCCTGCCAAACCTCCGCTGTTTTTTAAAAATTATTATTATTATTGTTACCATGGCTGTGGGGGGAGTAAAGCAGTCCTTCTCCCTCTCCTCCCCCCAGCAGGGGAGAGACCGGAGCGATGGTCACATCCATTGGGGCCATCATCTTTAACAAACTGTGAGGCGCGCCTGTGCAGTTTAGAGATCGTCGCAAGCCCATGACATCACAGGCTTGCGACGATCTCAGTTGTGCAGGCACACCTTGGAGTTTGTTCAAGACATTGGCCCGAGTGGAAGGGGCCAACATTGCTCCAGTCCCTGCGGCCGCCAGGGGGAGGGGGTTAGAAGGGAGAAGGACTACTCCGCTCCCCCCACCCCCAGAGTCACCCCTCTGCTGCAGTAAGAATTAAAAAAACAAAAAACAAAACAGCAGAGGTTTGGTGGGGCGGGCCCCCCAAAGGTTGTTTTTTTGTGGGGGGGGGCCTCGCAGCTGGGCCCAGATTACCTTGGTATGCCCTTGTGTGTTGGGGAAAAAAGCGAAACTAAATCCAAATAGGTTCTTTCATTTGTACAAATAGAAGTGATGTGGACTTTCAAGTCTATCACCTCACCTACTTCCTTATATGAGTGCACATGTTCTCCTGTGCTATCCCCTGCTCCTGGAAACTGCATATGGTGCTACCCCCTTTTGAGTCCCTCCTATTTTTTTATGGGCTCTTTGCTTTATGCTGTTAAAGCTCAGTTGCAGTTAGGAATGAGGGTTATGTCTGTAGAATGGTATTTGCATATGTTCTTTCGCTACTTCTTGTCCCTCTCTCCGTTTCCTACTGCTTATTCTAGATTGTAAGTTCCTTGAGAACGGAGACTTGGCTATGCCATTTGTGTAAGTGTTTGCTGAACAGCAATTGGGCTTTTTTGTTCTGTGCTCAGTTATTTGCATCCATTCTATTATTATTATATAATTAGATTTGTCAAAGTCCTTCTAGTTATTAGGAAGGAGAATGATATTGAAACCTGTTCAACAAGGATTTTTACATAAGAAGAGATCAGATCAGGCCGAGACCTGTCTAGTCTAGTATCCTGTTTCGTACAGTGGCCCACCAGATGCCTCTAGGAAGCCCACAAGCAGAAGATGAATTTGCCGACATTGCTCATCTGCAGCTGTAATTCTGAACTTGGACATAGCATGCACCTATCATGGCTAGTAATAATCAAAAGAAAGAATTGTATAATTCCCTTTTAAAGCCATCTAAGCTAATGGCCATTACCATATCTTGTGGCAGTGAATTCCATAGATTAATTATACACTGTGTGAAGAAATACTTTCTTTGTCTATCTTAAATCTCTTGCCAATCAGTTTTATTCAGTTCCTCTTGGTTTTGGTGTTGTTGAATGAGCGGGATACTAAGCATGAAGCCTTTTTGTCATGTTGAAGTAGTCAAGTTGAACATAATTTTGATATTTTAGTTGTAGGCTGGGAGCAGTAGAGTGTCCTGATTCTAGGAGTAGTAAAGTTACTCTCATTTAAATATTTGGCCATTTCCATGATGATCATTTTATCCTGGGGTACTTTTGAAAAAAATTGCCAGATCCACAATTTGTGCCAGAGATTATCAAAAGTAAGCCACAACGATTGTAATACTGCTAATTAGAAGTGGCAGAAAATCTAAAAGTGGGGTGTTTCGGAATCTCAGTTGCATTATGAGCCATTCCCAAATCCTGTCTGAAGGCCGGGCCCAGCTCCTAATGAGTTACCTCCCTGTTAGTCTCCCCTATTTTCCTAACCACCTTACCCTTGGGAAAAGCTTGGCTGGTGAAAGACCTTGAGGGCCTCATTCTTAAGGTCTGAACAGTTCTGTACATGTTCTGTTTCAGTCTAGCAAGGCATTTCCTGCCTACAGCAGTACTCCCTGCTTCCAGTTTATTCTATGAAAATAAATTTAATTGTTGGAAGAGTAGCAGGAACATCTGAGGGTTAGCTCCCCTGATCTTTCTGTTTAAAGACTTTGTTGGAAATCTCTTGCAAAGATCCCAGGTTTTTCTGAGAGTTCTCAAAGAGCTTGGAAAATGTTAATTACACGTCGAGGTTGTGGGGAGCTTGTCTGTCACTACTACTTGTGAACAGGCTCATGTAGCATTTGTTTATTGTTACTACTTTACAAACATACTATTATTTTCTAGATGGGACATGGTATAGAGGAGATATAGGAATGGGCTGAAGTATCCTTTTATATTTGCCTTTGTGTCTAGGGGAATTGGAAATAGGCAGCAATGGAAAGAAATTTTGTATGGCAGTGCACAGCATTTTGCAAGTGTAATGTGAACCCTGCAGCAGTCCGATGCAGTTTAGTTTCTGGTAAGTTGAATTCTGTTTGAAAAATCATCTTGAAAGATGACCTTCTCATACATGTTAATTCCCCTCTGTTCAAGAAGTAACCTATTTAAAAAGGTTTAAGTGGAATAAGTTTAAGTCCTGAAAGTCCTCTTACTTGGAATGGCCACATGGGGGTGGATCTACACTTTGTCATGTGATCTCTTAGAATTTTGGTTAGAGCTTGCCTGACTAGTGCTTGTAGAATGTTTTGCATATTGAGAAGTAGGTTAGGAATGAAGAAAAAAGAATCCTGAATCCAGTACAACTGATGGATGATCTTGAATAGTTCAGTGGCTCTTTCTGAATACTAAAATAGGGGCTGTGTTCACGGAAAAACTCATAAGTTTAATTCATGTTCCTTTAAAGAGTCCTGAACTGAAATATAAATGCTGCAATGCTTTTGAAACTCAAGTCAGGCATGTATTATATCCATTCCATGGTGCCTTTTCTCTCTCCTCAAATTACCCTCAAAAGCTTTCTTTTTGAGAAACACATTATGATCCCCAACTAAAATGAAGACTTTCTATATGCCACCATACTTGCTCATATTCAGCCCTACTATTCTTATCTTTCCCTTTCCCTTTGGTCTTCCCTCCTGTCAGAATTTAGGTTGCAAGTTTTGTGTGTTTGTGTGTGTCTTTGTCTTTGTTGATATTACTTTGGAAAGGACCATGTAAATTGCTGCAGTAGTCATGATAATAACCATTCATAGATTATGATCATGATCAAGTGGTGATCATGCTTAGATGGATCCAGGTGTGTCTCCTTTTTATTTCTGTACAATAAAAACTATCTTCATAAATGTTTTTATAAACAAATCTTCCCTATTTGACATCTGTGTGCTGTCCAATAGTGTATTTACTTTAGAAATAGCTAATATTTAGAGCTGAAATTGAAATGATTTAATTTGATCTTTTTGGGGGGGGAGGTTGCAAAAATCCTACAATTTGTTTCATTTGACAGATTTCAGAGAACATAATTACATTTGGAGGCCCCTACACTTTGAAATTAATTTTTCAGGTGTTGATGTTTTCAGGTGTTGGAGCAGAGTAGAAAAAGAGTGTGTGTCGGGGAGAGAGTGATATAAAATTAACAGATGATGAACATTGTAGAGAGTACATATAAGGAACCTTTCCTATTTTCTAATACAACTCTTCCTGATACTTTACAATTGCATATGCATAATTAACTTACAGAATTCATGACTATATGACTCTAAAAAAGGATTAGACACATTCATGCTTAATACATCTATCAGCTGTGATTAGCCATGACAGCTAAATGGAACCTCTGTGTTCAGAGACTTGTTGTTCTGAGTACCCCGTGCAGAAAATAAACAGCTATGACCATTACTTTCATGCTCTGTTAGTGGGCTTTCCAGAGGCATCTGCTGATTGACTCCAAAGGTGACTTGCTTGGGCAGAAAGGTATTTCTGCTCAAACAAATCTGCAGTGGGAAGGAAAAGGTGATAAAGCCCTATTACATGAGAACAGCTCCACTCATACTTCCCTGGATCCAACCTAGCATGCGGGATTTGATGCAAGTCATTTCTTTGTCTTATGCTATCATGATTGTTGATATGTGTTACTGAGTCGATGTTTGTGTTTATGGTTTAGTTTATTGTATTTAACGTAGCTTTTGGTTCTGTGCTCATTGCAGAGACTGTGGTGTAATGTATTTTAAATAAATGACTTGACAAAGGTAATATAGTTGATTGATACAAAAACTGAGATTAGAAATTAGGATTCCTGAAAGCTAGTTCAATTTATATTGTGATTTCTATTTTTGTATAGATAATAGAATTTGATGCAGCATTTATGTGATAGAAAAGTTTCAGGAGAAACTAATGTGGAAAAGATCACAGTTACAAATAAGAGTATGAACAAGAGTTGTAAAGTACTTGTATAACTGGGAAAATGAAATAAATGTCCAGTTAAACACTTGACTTCTGTGAAAATGTATAAAATTTAAAGATTGATGGCTTGATGAATAACAATACAAACATAAAGTTGCTCCAAGAAAAAATAGGAACTCTGAACTCTGTACATTTTCTTAACAATATTCATAACATATTACCTATTCCTTAGTCTCCCTGTACTAGCATTGCACAAATAATGGAGAACTAGAAGTGATACTTTCTGTCAGCATTGGTTAGGAATGCATTATTTAGGATTTCTATTAATTGTGTGTTAGGGATGTCATGTTTAGGAGTTCTGTTAAACATAAAGGCCTGTTTTGTGTTCCCCTGTGGGTTGCAGGTGGCAACTCTGGAGTGTGTGTGTGTGTGTGTGAGAGAGAGAGAGAGAGAGAGAGAGAGATTTAAATCAAGAAACTGATGCAGGGGGAAGGGTTCTTTTCCCTCTCCCCCAGCTACATTTAGCCCTTTTTTCTTTTCTTTTCTCCCTCCCTCCCCCGGCAAAGATTGATCTGATAGTGGCTCTCTTGCTATCTTGTCAGGTTCAACTAAGGGCACAACCAGTCTCTCAGGGTTGAAGTGAGGATTAAATTGGGAGAAATTTGTATTCTACTCCAAGCTCCTTGGAAAATGGGCAGGATAGAAAATGTAATAATGAAATAGTATTGTTGTTTTTATTAGCCTACACTTATGAGATCACCCAAGTGTGTGTGTGTCCCTATCAACTTCGAAATGCCTGGATCGATTTGGACCAAATTTGGTACAGTTGTAGGGACACATAGGGACACCTCAACGTTGTAGTCTGTGATTATGGCATCCACCCCAGTTCAAGATGACAGAAATGTGAATGTTGGAGGTATAACTAGGCTAACTTGTGAACTGCCTAACTGCTTTGAACCAGATTTGTTATAGTTGTAAGGACACATAGGGACACCTCAGTGGCGTAATTTGTGATGATGTCATCCAGCCCAGTTCAAGATGACGGATGTGTGACTGTTTGAGGCAGAAGTGGGTCAACTTGTGAAGATGGTAATTATTAAGATTATAGTGAAAGGAAAGTAGGCAGATCAGTTCTTACCAGGACTTCTTGTATTTTATATTGGTTTTGTAGAATACCCAGAGGTGGGATACAAATTCTGCAAATATATTGTGTATCATTGTTTTTTAAAGAGCAAATGGGTGTGGTGGGGGAAACTGATACATTATTAGCCATCTCTCCATTATTCCATTGTCTTGCTTACACAGGCCTCGGTATCACTGTGAATATTTACATTGGCTGAGATGTTGTGTAATACATATGTACACTTACATATCCTTGGGCACACATTGATATATGTATTTTTGTAAGACAATCAAACATACAAACATGGTGTGCCAATTCAGCTTTCCTATGAGAATCTGTATTTTTAGAATTGTAATTTGAGAATGCAGCCCACCCACCCATGCACACACACTAGTATAGATTGGTTGATTTAAACAAATTTTTTCAAGATATGTTCATTTCCAAGGGAACATCTCAGTTATCTTACTTATCCTGTAAAATAAGGATTTTAAAGGTGAGGGGGATGAAATCCATATATAACTAATAAACATCTTACATTGACTTTTTATAGTCACATAAGATAATGTTTATTGGTGGCAGTGCACATTTTATAGAAAGCCAGTTTATTTTTTATATATATATTTAGTTTGTTTCCATAAATATGCATATCGATGCTTATTTGTGGAAACTTGCGGTGGAGAGAACCTTGTAATTATACATCCAAACATGTCTCAATTTTAAAGGGAAAAAGCTCTTGGAAAATACTAATGCATTCCATTTTCAATAGAAGTTCACTTATTTAAATATGCTTGTCAGTCTTTCGTTTCCACTGTAATACTTTTTTCTTTTTGCATTAGCCAAGGCTCAATACCATTATATGCTTTCTATTGCTTTTAGATAATTATTTTTCCCATGGTATTCCAGCCATCAGTCACTCTTGGATTAGAATAAACCTTTTCTTATAAGCTTTAGTTTGGATTTTTCTAAATCGAGTTCCTTTTGAAATTTGAATTTATTTTTCTTCCAAATTCACCTAAATCTCTCTGTTGCTTTGACTGTCAGGCCCATGCCTCAGGTTTGCATGTGCCCTTCTCTCTTTGCCTGCTCCAGCTTACTGCCCCCACCACTGAGGGGGCTGAGGCAAACCAAAGTTTGCTGTACATCCGAATCATATGAACTAATGTTTGCACAAACAAGTATAGGAAACCAAAATATGGTTTATGATGGTTTGCCATTCCAAATGTAAATAAAAACTATGGTTTGCCTCAACCAGAAAGGGGATGGAGGGGATGGGGATGGAGTAGCCAATGGCTTTGCCATTTCATATAAACCAAGCCACAGAGTACCCTTCCTGCTAATGGCAGACTATTGCCTTCTCTCTCCCACCTCTCTGCCAGCTGTAAACATGACACTGATTCTTGTTCCATGCCATTTTACATTTGACAGAATTGACTTGTCAGATCTCGATTCCTGTGCTTTATCCCCATTCTGTATTAACCAATTCTTAGTCTAATTCTTCTTATTACCTCTGGTGAGATTATACAGAATGATCTCCAAGCAGGATTTTTTTGTGGGCGAAGTAGCAGTGGCTAGAAACTAGACATAACTAATGTTCTGGAGTTAAATTCGTATAAACTATTTGCTTGGATGTCTGCAGCATGATGTATTTAAGTGGACCATTTAAATCTGAAGCAGTACTGGTCAAAATGGATATTGACCAGGATGAATCAATTTGAGTGTGATTGTAATATTGCAAAATAGTCAAAAGAGTGCCTCTTGCAGGATGTTTTGCTGAAGTTTTGTTCTGATTGTAGTAACATAACAAACATAACTTAAATCCAGAATACTTTAAATCTGATTGGTGCTTGTGCTTTAAATGCAGTGCTACCCTTTTGGCTTTCCTGGTGGAACTTCTTAAGAGCTCAGTAGCCATGCAAGAACAAATGCTGGGGGGAAAAGGATTCTTAGTTATTGGCTATCTTCTTGAAAAGGTAAGTAGTACTAATGTTAGTAGTACAGGTGAGTCTTGTTTCCCATGGGGGTTCCGTTCTCATCTACAGCCTTGGATAATGGAACCGCGGATAACAAGACATTGAGGCAATGGGAATGAAGGTGAATTAGATGGGGAAAGAGCCTTTTAAAAGCTTAGAAAGGCAGAGATTAAAGTAGTAACATACCGTGCTATGTTGCACACATCACCAGATGTCCAGCATTGTCCCTCCGAGCTCCATTTATGCCATTTTCCTGCAAAAAATAATGAGGGGGGGCTGTTTTCCAAGAAAGAGCCACAAAATGGCTTCTTTCAGCAAAATTACCTTGGAGGTCATTTCCAGCTAGCTACCTAGATATGCAGATTTTAACCCTTTTAAAACCACATATACCAAAGTTGGGTCTTCATTGCCTAACTGTGGATATGCAAAACCACGTGTGTTTGAACTGTGTGTGACAAGATCCACCTGTACTATCTTAATTGAATGTCAAGATGGCTTCAAATGCAAGAATTAATGCTTTTGCTGAACTAATCTGTATAACATTCAGCATAATATATGTAATTCTCTGCCATGGGATGTGGTGATGGTTGCCAACTTGGATTACTATAAATGGGGCTTAGACAAATTCATGGAGAACAGGTCCAACAATGGCTACTTGATGGTTATAAACTACCTCCAGGTTCAGAGGCAGGATGTCTCTAAATACCAGTTGCAGGGGAGCAACAGCAGGAGAGGGGGCATGCTTTCCCTTTGCCTGTCCAGGATGCTGGACTAGATAGGCATTGGGCCTGATCCAGCAGGGCTGTTCTTATGTTGTTATATCTTGGCACCTAGCAAGTGGAGCTCCATTCTGCCAGAGACCTAGCTGGCTCTTTCATCTGTCACTAGTTAGAAACATATTTATTTATATTTATTCTGTCAAGCTTCTTAAAGTTCTGTAGGTTTTAATGCTGTTTGCGACTCTCCTTCAGTTGCTGAATTGATGAATGGGCAACTCATCAATTTGGGCTGTTCCTGTTAGTTTTAACTGAGCTAATGTTTTTTATTATGGGATTATTCACCACTGTAAATGCCTTTAGACTGGAAGGGAAAGATGTGCTATAACTTTTTTTTTTTAAAGCAGACAATATGTTTTAATTTTATCTTTTATCCTCCCCCACCAGTCATCCAGAATTCATATAACAAGAGCTGTGCTGGAACAATTCTTGTCTTTTGCAAAATATCTGGATGGACTCTCACATGGAGCACCTTTACTAAAGCAATTATGTGATCATATCCTTTTCAACCCTGCTATTTGGATACATACCCCTGCAAAGGTCAGTGTGCTGTTTGTAAGTAAGTAAGTAAATAAATAAATAAATATACTCACTCAGTACTGTGTACCTCCAAAGGTACAATGTAGTATATATTGCTACTAAACTAAACTTGCTTTATACCGCTTGTTTTAATCAACACCCCAAGTTGGTGTTAAAATAAGCAAATGTTTTAACTTTATATTTTCACCATTGTCTCACCAAACCTGTGTAATGAAGATATAAAAATATTTTAAAATACCTATTCTGGGATAGCTACATTTTATAAAATTCAGTATAAGCACAATATATGTAAAGGTTCTTGGCAATGACTGACTTGCTGTCTCTTAGGGATTTCCAGGGTACTGATTTTTTAGCTAGAAAGCTGCAAATTGGTACATGTGTTGCCCAACTGGTTACTAGAAAACTTTAATTACTTGAAAATTCTGAAAATCGTACATTTGCATATAGTGGGCAACATCCAGACTGTTACTCATGACCGAGCCCCAATAAAATTAATGAGAGTTGTTAGTCATGACTATTCTCATTGATTTCAGTGTTGCTTAGTCATGGAATAGGTCTCAGTGTTGCCCACAGGCCTCAAAATGGGAAATAAAAACTATTCTGCAAAAGAATGAAGATATCCTGGAAAGCTAAGATTTGGTACATATGACCCTAGTTACAAGAAAAGTCTGAAAGGGGAGCATTTTTATATTTTACTAATCAAACATGTAACAAAACATTTTCCTCACAGTAGGAGCTTGCATCCCAGAATGTAGTGCTGTGGGTGTTTTGTTCCATCACCACATTTGTATCCAGCTCAAACTAGGATACATAATCCAAGTTGAATTTACGAGTGTATATTGGACCTCGCTGTGTAACTCATGGGTATTTCAGAATTGTCAGAGTACTCCAACAATAAGTGCAATGCTGAAATTGATACATATGCAGTACAAGAAACAATATTCTTCTGAGATTCACAGCAATGGTATCATTCAAACGTAATGCTAAACCATGATTTGACATTATGAGCAATCTTGAGCCTTGAGCTTGCATGCTTCCTTCCCTTCTCCCTTTCTCTGTGCATACTCAGAAACAGAGCACATCAGAAGTTTCTATTCTTGGATTGCAGTAAATTACACTTCCTGTTTTTGTCCAAACCTGGCAAATCATGGTTTGTATAAACCAAAGTGTTTGGGGTTACGTCTGAATTCAGCCAAAGTCTTGCACTAGTACTCCAGCAGGCAACAAACTAAGGCACACCTCTGATACAATACAGCATATGGTATTTTCACTTTCCCCAGTCCAAATCTTATGGAAATAGAGAGAGTTCCAGTTCCAGCCAGGAATGCAAGTTTGGTGAGCTGTAGAGTCAGAGCTGGGAGACAACTGTTGCCCACTCAAAGTCCCAGACCAAATAGGAAACCTCTTATAGCTCTTCCTGCTAGGGATGTGCACGGAACCAGCAGGCCTGGTTCGGTTCGAGTCTGGACCAGACTCAAACCCAACCGGGCCAGTTCAGTCCGGCACCCTGTTGAAACCCCCCCCCAGTTCGGTTCGGTTCGGTTCGGAGGGGGGGGGTGTTGAATGTTTTGCAGTTGTCGGTTTTTAAAAAAATTATTTTTTGTTTTTACCTTGTACTCCCCTTGGGGGAGTTCCTAGAGGCGGCTGGGGGTCTGCAGAGGTCCCCCCCTGCCGGCTTTACTTATGCCCCCCTCCAGCCAGCTTGCCCACTATTCAGCTGCTTTTCAGCCTCCTTCTGGCACCGGGCTGCATGCAGCCATTTTGGGCGTGCCTGCATGATTGGGCTCTGCAGTCTGCATGGACCGGAATGGATTGCTATGAACAAGCCCCAGGAGCGCATTTGAAAGCAGACTGTAGTAGGGTTTCCTTTGGTGTCTAGGCACTCAACAGGTTCATGTAGGGAAACACTGGTAGCTGGTGGGGGAGGGGCAACCTCCACGGACCCGCCGCCACCTCCAGGAACTCCCCTGAGGGAAGTACAAGGTAAAAACAAAAAAAATTTAAAAAACATTTTTTAAATTTTCGGTTTGGGGGTGGGGTTAGCAAACTTCGGGGGTGGTTTTGTCCGGTTTGGGATGAATGGCAATGGGGTTCAGTTTGACCTCGAGCCATCGAACCCCTCGAACCAAAACCATGTACCGGTTTGCACATCCCTACTTCCTGCATAGGAGAACCAGTGACCAACCTGGGTAGGTAGAATGCTTTGCTGTGCAAGATGCTCCAGCTTACGGTCCTGGTGCCTCATTATATGGGTTCATGGTGCTGTGTAATCTAGCTGTCCCTACCCATATGCTCACAAATACCTTGACTCAAAATGTGAGGGGGGGGAATGTGCTACAATTGAGGGCTCTGGGGTTTCTTCCTTGTACATAAACATGGCTTGGTTTGTGGGGAATGCTTGTTTTTTTTAACCATTCAAAGTTAGAATATATTTATTTTTGCACAATGGATTTACTTGGGGGTTTATTATAGAAACAAAGGAATTTGATATTCATTACGCAAAGAGAACAGAAATCAAATCAGTACACTTGAGAATAGAAATAAAATCTCTCTCTCCTTCATTTATGTTTTACAGTCTGTTATACAATCTGTTTTTCACTTAACATTAATATTGGGAATTGGGTTATCTGGTTCATGATCCATTGAATCCATTAGAAATGGGTTCTGCACCTGCACTGAAGCCTATTGGTGTGGGCCACCATGGCTCCTCTCAGTGCTTGCGCCTTGCCCCAAGTGACTCGCAGAAGGAAGCGCCAGCACTTACAGTGAGGGAAATAAGTATTTGATCCCCTGCTGATTTGTCCGTTTGCCCTCTGACACAGAAATGACCAGGCTATAATTGGAATGGTAGGTTTATTGTAGCTGTGAGAGACAGAATAACAACAAACAAACCCTCAAAAGCCCAGTGCCCAAAAGTCAGTGATGGATTTACATTGTAGTGAGGGAAATAAGTATTCGATCCCCTATCAACCAGCAAGATTTCAGGCTCCCAGCTGTCTTTTCACCATATGCAGGTGACAAACTGAGATGAGGAACACCCTCTGTAAGGGAGTGCTCCTAATCCCAGCTTGTTACAGTACCTGTATAAAAGACACCTGTCCATAGAAGCAAGCAATCTCTCAGCTTCCAAACTCACCACCATGCCCAAGACCAAAGAGCTGTCGAAGGATGTCAGGGACAAGGTTGTAGACCTGCACAAGGCTGGACTGCGCTACAAGACTATCGCCAAGCAGCTTGGTGAGAAGGTGACTACAGTTGGCACGATAACTCGCAAATGGAAGAAACACAAAATAACTGTCAATCTCCCTCGGTCTGGGGCTCCATGCAAGATCTCACCTCATGGAGTTGCAATGATCATGAGAACGGTGACAAAGCAGCCCAGAACTACACGGGGGGAACTTGTCAATGATCTCAGGGCAGCTGGAACCATAGTCACCAAGAAAACAATTGGTAACACACTACGCCGTGAAGGACTGAAATCTTGCAGTGCCCGCAAGGTCCCCCTGCTCAAGGCAGCACGTGTACAGGCCCGTCTGCAGTTTGCCAATGCACATCTGAATGATCCAGAGGAGAACTGGGCGAAAGTGTTGTGGTCAGATGAGACCAAAATTGAGCTCTTTGGCATCAACTCAACTTGCCGTGTGTGGAGGAGGAGGAATGCTGCCTATGAGCCCAAGAACACCATCCCCACTGTCAAACATGGAGGTGGACACATGATGCTTTGGGGGTGTTTTTCTGCTAAGGGGACAGGACACCTTCACCGCATCGAAGGGACAATGGACGGGACCATGTACCGTCAGATCTTGGGTAAGCACCTCCTTCCCTCAGCCAGGGCATTGAGAATGGGTCGTGGATGGGTATTCCAGCATGACAATGACCCAAAACACACAGCCAAGGCAACAAAGGAGTGGCTCAAGAAGAAGCACATGAAGGTCCTGGAGTGGCCCAGCCAGTCTCCAGACCTTAATCCCATAGAAAATCTGTGGAGGGAGCTGAAGGTTCGGGTTGCCAAACATCAGCCTCGAAACCTTTCTGACTTGGAGAGGATCTGCAAAGAGGAGTGGGACAACATCCCTCCTGGGTTGTGTGCAAACCTGGTGGCCAACTACAAGAAACGTCTGACCTCTGTGATTGCCAACAAGGGTTTTGCCACCAAGTACTAAGACATCTTTTGTGAAGGGATCATTTCCCTCACTACAATGCAAATCCATCGCTGACTTTTGGGCACTGGGCTTTTGAGGGTTTGTTTGTTATTATTCTGTCTCTCACAGCTACAATAAACCTACCATTCCAATTATAGCCTGGTCATTTCTGTGTCAGAGGGCAAACAGACAAAATCAGCAGGGGATCAAATACTTATTTCCCTCACTGTAAGTTCCTTTGCGACCACTGTAGTGATTGGTTCCTCGGTCACTGTGGCTCCTTCGTATTAGTTCCTTTTTCTTTGTGAGTTCTTGAAAGAGAAAAATATTTATCGGACTGATTAATTGGCTATTGCACTTTGGATTGCTTAAGACTATGTTTTGACTTGTTAATGGACTAACTGAGATGACGGATTACTTGGCTAACTGCCATCGGAACAACTGATGATGGATATGGATAACCCTAAATGGTCAGACAAAAAATAGGACAAAAAACTTTTAAAAGTTGTACTGCATGTAATGCTTAGCTGCCCTCTCAAGATGGGCATGACTTGTGCTTAATATTCCTTGGAGAAGCCCACCAAACTACTTCATGTAGAGTTTGCCAGTCTTTCTCAAAGCAAACCATCGTAATAGGGAGCTTCATTTCTGGGCTGCAGTTTATGATGATGTCTTGAGCCGCCCGGGTCCATCTAAGGAGTGGGCAAAATTGTCTTCTAAACCATCTGGCTCAAGTGCTGAGACTTCAGTGCAGTCTAAACCCTCGAGACCTGTGTTTAAGTCTACCAAACTGCCAGAGAGGCATGGAGACAAAATGATGGAAGCATCAGAGTCTGCCAAAAAGAAGAAGAAAGTGTTGACATCAGGGATACTCATTCTCCTTCATCGGCACAAGATGTTGTAATAATGTCGGTGATGAGACCGCTGACACCGAGCTCTTCAGCTCCAGAACTGTCTACATCGACGCAGCTAGCCTCGACTTCAGCAATGAACAAATCGACATCAAGGGTGACTTCGACAGCATCGACATCAAGAGAGTCGACGTAGATGCATTCAACTACTGTGCTGCCTTAGACACCGAATCCTACTCTCTCCATATCAAGGCCTGTGTCAGCTCAGAGAATGGCCTTTCTTTCCCCAGCACAGACACCAATGAAATCTCCATCTATACGGACAGTGAAAGAGCTACCCTTGATGCTCAACATGCCGATTTTGATGGAAACAGTGACCCCACGTTGTCAGATTCTGATCACGTTCGGGACTGAAGATGCTGACTCAGCGGATGCAGAAGGTGATGGAACTTTGGACCGCAACACAGCACAATCTTTGCTTTCTACATTGGATTCCAATAATACTACCCCTTCAACCTTTAGGGCATTCCCACAGTCTGCAGAGCATAAATCCCATTCATTGCCTTGAGCTCTGTCAGACCCATCTGCTTTTCAACAATATCCAACTTTGTGCTATGCACTTACTGTTGCGCATCTGTCTACTACAATTAGTTGACATACCAGCGGCTTCTTGCACCATACACCTTCCACTACCAACCGTGTGGTTTTGCCCAGGATTCTCTGAGGCTAGCGTATGGTTATCAGGAAGACAGGTCATGGAAGTCCATGTTTGGGAGACAATCCACTGAAAACTGCATACTCCCAGGCTCTTCGGGTGTGGACACTGGCTGCAGGTAATGCTTCTGTGCCTGAGATAGGAAGGTTGTAACTGCTGTGGCAGGTACTCAAACCCAGATGGAGCTGCCTCTCCATCTGCCTAAACTCGTGATGACATCTAAACAAACTCAGACAAGAGTGAGACAACAGACATTGTCTGCTGTACAGATTGATCCTCCAGAGCCTGAGGCTTCCATTCCCTGGAAATTACCTGCATGGGATTATGAGCCAGACACCTCTCCAGCCGCTTCTGGGAGTTATAATGGCGCTTTTGATTTTTAGTCGGATACAGAGACAGTTGACCCAGATCCCTCTCTTGACATTGTGGCACCTTCATATGTATCCCCATCTGAGGAAATGAAGGCCTACCATGTTCAATTTAAAATATATGGCAGAGGCATTGGGACGTAAAAAAAGACAGCTGCTGTCATTGATCCCATGTACAACTTTATGGCCAAGGCAATGTTGGTGCAACCAGTTGCCTTACCTCTACTGCTAGTAATTTCAAAGGTGGCACAGCGTGCGTGGGAAGTGCCACATACATTCACACCTATGTCGAAGAGATTGGAAGGTCTTTACAGTGTGCAAGAAGCTGAAAATACATACCTATTGAAACATCTGATACCCAATTCACTTGTTATACTGTGCTACCTCCTCCAGATCCGGAGCAGACGACACATGAGTCCTGCAGATAAAGAGGGCAGAATGTTAGACATACTTGAGAGAAAAATCTACTCCGCTGCATGCTTATCAGTAAAAATAGCCAATTACTCAGCCTGTATGGCCAAATACAATCATTGTCTGGGATATCTTGGAGCAAGAAATGGACAATCTTACTCCAGAGGAGTTCAAAGTGAGTTTCAAAAAAACCATGAGAAAATCAGCAGCTGTGACACTACTACTACTACTAAGTATGACTAAGCACCTTTCTCAATCTCAGTCCAGGTGAGTGACCACATCAATCACATTAAGGCGTCATTCATGGCTCATTTCGGCCTCCTTTCAATATGACATGAAAGATAAGATTGAAGGGCTACCATTTGATGGAAAGGGTTTGTTCTCAGAACAGATGGACTAGACTATGGAAAAACTTAAAGAAGTTCACAGTGAATAATTTTATGTCCACATCCACGTCCTACAGTACTACAAAATTCAAATCTTATAACAGGCCACATTCCAGTTATAAGCAGCATGACCACAGGGATTTCAGAAAGTCTTTCCAGCCATACAATAAAAAGCATTACCAATCCAAAAATAAAAAAACAGCCAGGGCCAGTGTGATAAACAAGTGGAAGCTCAGAAGCAGCATATTTTGAGGTCAACAACAGCCCAACACACCATTTATCTACAGGGGACTCTAGCCCAGTTCAAACATCAGCCTACCCCAACAACGTAGCTTTGAGGGTAACTGCCTGTGACACCTGCATGCATCCTGATAACACCTTGGTGGCCCCAACAGCCATGGTTTCCATAGCTACTCAGATTGTCCAATCACACATACAGAGGCTTCCGCAGTGCCCAGATCTACTGTCACAGGAAGGAAGGCAGGTGCTGCACCCAGAGTTGCCCATGCTGAGACTTAACAGCCTGGAGAATAGGCTTTTAAAAAAGATCTTGCTTAACCAAAGAAAGCCTTCAACTAGAAAGAAATATGCAAGTAAATGGAAGTGGTTCAGTTGCTATGCAACTTCGAAAGGCTTCCACCCTTTGAAAGCCACAGTGCGCCAGAGCCTGTTATATCTGACTATACTAAAGACCTCCCTGCTTTCTAATGTCTCCATTAAAGTACACCTAGCAGCTACCTCAGCTAAACAGTGGGGCTGGGTTGAAAAGACTGTATTCTCTTACCCCAGCTGCAAGAGCTTCTTGAAAGGTCTCGCCAACCTATATCCGCTGGCTCATCAGCCACTGGAAAAGTGGAGTATATATTTCTGCTCTTACAGTTGCCCCTTTTGAGCCTCTGGCTACCGCTAATCTGAAACTGATCTCCCTTATGACCACCTTTTAAGTGGCAATTACAACTGCCCACAGGTTGAGTGAGCTAACAGCCTTGAGGATGGATGTACCTTACATACGCTTTTCCCCAGATAAGGTTTTACTACACCCTGATATCACATTTTTGCCAAAGGTTGTGACCGATTTCCACATAAACCAAGATATTGTGGTACCTGGAGTGCTAAAGAGCACTCCAACAACTTCTCTTGAAAAGGCCCTTGACACTTCTCTTCTACCGTTCAAGAATAAAGATGATTAGAAAGATGGAAAGATAGTTTTATCCTACAGAGGAAAATCACAAGGCCAGGCTTTATCCAGACAAAGGTTATCCTACTGGCTGGTAGAACTTATCCTTATGACATACAAGTTGCAAAACGTGTAGTCACCAAAATCCATAAAAACGCACTCAACTAGGGAATACAGCGCTTCAGCTGCTCATCTGTCAGACATATCATTCAAGGACATCTGTAAGGTTGCAACCTAGTCTTCAGAGTTGCCCCCCATAAAGCACTATGCCGTTGACTTGTGCTCTGCAGTGGAGGTGAATTTTGGGAAAGGAGTTCTTAAGAGTGTTACAGTGACTACTGCTTCCGCCCCCTAAAGGAGCTAACTAAACACCCATTTCTAATGGAGTCAACGGATCATGAACCAGATAAACAGGTTGCTCACCTGTAATTTATGATCTGGTAGTGATCCATTGACATCCATTAGACTCTCCTGAACCTTCACTCTGCAGTACTGTACAAGTCTACATCATAGAACTCACATGCTACTATAAAGATGATAGCTATTACAAAGATGATAAAAGATTATGCTCTGGCAGTCATCCAGGAACTGGAGTGCTGGTGCTTCCTCCTGCTTTAAGAGAGGAGCTGTAGTAGTCCACACCGATAGTCTTTAGTGTAGGGGCAGAACCCATTTCTAATGTATGTCAACAGATCACTACTGGATCATAAGTTATAAGTGAGCAACCGGGTTTTTTTCATCTTAATACATTCTGCTTATAATGTTCTTCAGGTGCAACTGTCACTGTATACATATTTGTCCGCTGAATTCATTGGCACTGCTACAATCTACACTACGATAAGAAGAGTAGGAACAGTATTACAGCTAATGCACACACTGAAATACTACTACTGGGTGGTTAATCCTGCGGATAGCAGTGGCATTACTCCTAAAGGTTTGGGTAAGCAGAGTCTAATTAGTGATACTAATGAAGTTTGCAAATAATTGAATTGTAATACAAATTTTCATTGCTTGTGTTGGCACACTTGTTCAGGCCTGTGTCGGCTGTCATGATCTGTGATGATGCTTTTACTCAAGTTGGGGCAATTAGCTTCAGAGGCCTATGGATCCTAATGGATTCCTGACAACTCTGGGAGATTTTCCTGTTGAGAGAGTGGGCAATCCTGTTGATGCCCTTGTCTTCCTCCGGTATGAAGAGATGGATTGGGCAATTGACACAGTCACAACTAGGCATCCTCTCCCGACCCGCTGAGTCCAAGTGACTCCCTGGTATACAGGTGAGTTGCTGACAGTGAAGCAGGCTGTTAGACAGCTTGAGCATCATTGGTGGAAAACTCAGAATGAATGTGACCGAGCTTAGACCAGAGCAGACCAGACAAAGGGACTATGACTCTGTTGATTCTCCTGGACCTCTCAGTGGCTTTCAATACAATAAACAAATAAGCTGAGAGTTAATCTAGATAAGATGGAAGTGTTCTGGGTTGGTACAACTGATCATCTGAATAGTGAGGTAAATCTGGTCTTGGATGGGGTTACACTCCCCTGAAAGACAAAGTCTGCAGCTTGGGGATGCTTCTGAACCCAACACTGTTTTGGAGGCATAGGTGGCAGTGGTGTGCATAGGTGCCCTTTACCAGCTATGGCTGGTATGCCAGCTGCGACCTTACTTGGAGAAGTCAGACCTGATCTCAGTCACTCATGCTTTGGTGACATCCACATTACATTTGAGCTACTATTTGTTTTTCATTTATTTCAGAAGGTCCTCGGCCATCACAAAAAGAAATCATATCACTACGAGCATTCATGCTTTTGTTTTTGAAACAGCTTATCTTGAAGGTAAAATTTCAGTATACTAGTGATTACCAGTAAAGAAATGTGAAGATATGACATGGGCATAAATAATGCTATGATGCAAGAATATATTTTATAATTGTTTACTAGTATAAGTGTACCTGCTTTTAATATATAACAAGATAGCAGATTATTGTATATTGAGTGAAGTGAATGTGTATTTTATTTTCTAAATTTGTGATTAATTTTCATTTCTGCTTAGTTAAAAGTGGAAAATTTTTCTGAGCTAAACAGTATTTTTAAATATATAAAGCAAGTAATGCATTCAAAAATCTAAACATCTTCAAAATCAGGAATAGTTTTTTAAAAATGTTTTTAAATTGTTTTGTATTGCATGGGGGGTGGAATTGTGGTTTGATGTGTGTTATGTGTTTTTATTGGATGTTTTAGTGTGTTGTGAGAACAATTTGTTATGGGGCAGCTAACAAAGTTTATTATTACTATTATATATTTTTATTTTGGAATCTATCAGTTTTCATTTATAGATGTTATTAACTACTTTTTCTTAATTAGAGATGTGCACGAATAGGATTTTGGGCTTGAATCAAATTGCAAAATACTTGAATCAATTTGTCAAAATAGCAACCATTGTTGGGTGTTCCAATGAATAAATTCAAATCTGTTTGTTGTTCAGCCATAGGGAACAATGGTGAACTCAAATCACCCCATTGTTCCCCATCGGTAGGTCCCAGGGTCACCAGAGTGGGTTGGGTGGTGTGGCTTGATGGGTGCCAGCTACCACCCATCTCACAAAAGAAATGGGAAAGCGGGTGATTAATTTTTTTCCTTTACTCTTTCCCCCAAACCCTCATAGGATCCCGTGGGGGTTCTGAGGAAAGGTTAACATTTTTTTTAAAATTGCCCACTTTTGTGGGTTGTGTGGTAGGTGGTGGCGCCCATCATGCTGCACCACCTAACACACGTTGGGGTCCCTAGGACCTACCCGGGGGGGGGGGGATGGGGTGTTTTGCATTCCCCATTGTTCCCTATGGGCAAAACAAGCAGAGTGCACAAATTTTGTAACCCTGCCTTAAAAAACATTGTAGAACAGAAGCACACAGTTCCTCCCAACAGAGAACACCACATTTTGCCAAACACACAGTGCAAAAATGGCCAAAAAAAATCACTGACGCAGAATTTACTGCTAGCCACAGTGCTTGCACTGCAGTAACATCATTGGTACAAATTGCTTTCATGCACAATTATGACTGTTTCCTTCAGCATTGCAACAGCTGCCACAGCAGCATCTTCAGCAGCTAGCTAGCATAGCCATAAGCCCACCTAGAACAATGTTTTCAGGCACATTTTGACTGATTACACCTTGCAAAACAGTTTTCAGAGCAGACCAGAGCAGTGAGTGAAGCACAAGTTAGTCTCAAGGCCAGATATGGAGCTCATCACAGCAATCACCAAAGAATATTACGTACACATGCACACATACCCCTGAGCTGCCAGTCCATTTCTCTCCAGAATGCGTTCTCACAAACAGACTGAACCACAACTCAAGAAAGGCAGGTAGGCACCCAAGTTCTGTCTTTGTCAATCTGGGATCCAGCAAAACCAGATAGTTAATAATATAGCAGCAATAGCACAGCGTATTATACTCGGTGCTGAGAAAATAAAACCACAAAATCATATTTTCCTCGATTCCTTTCTTCCTCCTCAACTGATTTATCTTCTTCAAGGGCACACAGAGAGCTCTTTCTGCCTTCCCGGGCCCTTTGAAAACATTTTGAAATTCCTCCATTTTTTGTTCCCCCTCTTCCTAGCAAATGCAAGCGCAGTTGCCCATAACAACACTTGATTTGTATTATAACAAGCCTATCAAGCAGCAAGGAGATCTCAAGCCAATTGGAAACTTGTGCCAGAAAACCAATCAGCAAGGGGGGAAAGCCCACCAGAATGGTACTCGGATCACTCAAATCTATTAGAACTTGAATCTGATTAGATTCAAACTCGAATCAGGCCCTTTATAGTAAGGGCAATTTGATTCAAGTTCAAGTAACTTGAATTGGCCTTATTCAAGCTCAGATCAATTCAAACTGTATTGATTTGCACATCTCTAGTCTTAATTATCCATGCAACTATACAGTGTGCCCTGAACTTAGAACAATGTCTGACATTTGGAGTGGTAACTGTCCAAAAATTGGGATGTTGGTTTAGATTGAACTTGTGGCTTGGTTCTTTGTCACTCATGGATACAGAGTCCCCAGTAACCGTGATATTGTTGTGTAGCCCTTACAAGTTGCATAAAGGGAAGCAGCTTAGGGGTCAGCTCCACTTCCAGTGTGGAAGCCTCACTTTTACCTTTCCTTGGTATTGGAACACTTATTCTTTATCCTGTGAATCACCATGTCTGTATAAATGGTGATGACTAAATCAAAAGATCACAAGTAATTCTTATTTTGTTATATAATATAAAAAATAAATCCCCTCCCTTTTTTTATAAAAAAGTCATTTTCAAGAATTAAGTCTTTATTGTAAATATTATAGTCTGTGTCTCTACTTGTTTTCCTCTATAATAAAATCTTAGTAATTCTTTTTATAGTGTAAAATGGAGGAAGATTCATAGCTGAATAATAGAGCACATGTTTTGCATGCAGAATGTCTGTGGTTCAATCTCTGGAATCTCCAGTGCAAAGGTTCTTGGGTAGTGGTACAGACCAATGCCAGAGACTTTGGAGAGCTGCTGCCAATCAAAGTATACAATACTGGAATAGATGGGCCAGTGATGTGACTTTGTATAATTTATGGCAGTGTTCTTTTTTTTTTTTTTTAAAGCATTTTCTGTTAGTTATGATGAAATCTTGTGTAAGATTTTAATTTGCTCAGAGTGTAATAAAGATAAATCCATTTATCTAGGATCGAGGAGTCAAAGAAGATGAACTACAAAGTATATTAAATTACTTGCTAACAATGCACGAGGTAGGTTTGTACAATTCTAATTGCAATCTTTTAACCCTAATTGATTGTATTAATGTCATGGAAAAATTATTTCTCTAATGTTATCTTGTGTCATGTAGGATGAAAATATTCATGATGTTCTTCAGCTGCTAGTGGCTTTAATGTCTGAACATCCAGCATCTATGATACCTGCTTTTGATCAACGGAATGGGATACGGTAAGATTAAGTGAAAATAATAATCTTCTAGCTCTCCTTTCATGTAAATAAAATTACTTTTTCTTATGTTCACGTTACTTTTTAACAAAAATTTCTTAAAGCAATTCATATAGTAAAAAGAATGAGAAAATGGTTCCCCATCCTAAAAGTCCCTGTCATCTTAAAAAAATACAAGAGAGACACGAGTGACTAATGGTGTGCACGAACCAACATTTGTAGTTCGGTTTGAATTTGGATCAAATTCGAACAGAACCGCTGGTCCATGAACCGGTTCAGTTGAACCGTCAGGCCAGTCCGGTCCATTCAACCGAACCAGTTCAGCAGTTTGGGGGGCTATGCTTGTAAAGGGGGATCCAGTTAGGATTCCCCTTTACAAGCAAAGGGGTAGGGGGATCCTTGAAAAGTCTTCTAAAGGATAGCTGGGCAGTGTGGGGGATGGCAGCGAGTAGGCACCTTTAAAAATAGATTAAGGTTCTTATTGGCCCAGCATTGGTAGCCGCTGCTCCTCAAAGCCCCCCTGGCGCAGCCCAAGCACATGGCGCTCTCTCCAGTCACCCCCCCCCCATGCGGTGGTGTGGTTCCAGACTCCATGCATCTGCAGAGTTGGTAGTTATAATGCATTCTGCATATGTAATAAAGAATTTGAAATGGTAAACTTTTAAAATAAACACCATAATGCCATATTTTCTACTTAAGATATTATGCAGTACATCATGTATAAATAAGCACTAGGTGACATCCAGACCTACGGCACAGCAGTGGGAAACACACAGGAGGGCAGTGGAGGTAGCAAGAATCTGGACAGTGGCAAGCAGCTGGGGAGGGCAGGGTGTCTGTGCTTACTGCCTAGTTGTGCAGTTGTGGTAAATGGGTGCCAATTACTTAATATGCAGGTAGTACTTAGGAATAATGGAACATAGGAAGCTGCCATATACTGAGTCATACTATTGGTCCATCTAGCTCAGTATTGTCTACACAGACTGGCAGCAGCTTCTCCAAGGTTGCAGGCAGGAATCTCTCTCAGCCCTATCTTGGAAAAGCCAGGGAGGGAACTTGGATCCTTCTGCTCTTCCCAGAGCGGCTCCATCCCCTGAGGAGAGTATCTTGCAGTGCTCATACTTCTAGTCTCCCTTTCATATGTAACCAGGGCAAACCCTGCTTAGCCAAGTGGACAAGTCATGCTTGCTACCACAAGACTTGCTACCACAAGACCATTGGGTAAATAAAACCTCTATTTGTATATTAAAAAGTATGGAATCCTAAAAGACATTTGTCTGAATTTACCTGTACTTTAGAAAAACATATTTTTAAAAGGTGATTAACTTTGGAAATCTGTTTTGCCCTTCTTTTTCTAACTCATCCAGAGTGATTTATAAATTACTAGCTTCCAAAAGTGAAAGCATCTGGGTGCAGGCTCTGAAGGTGCTAGGATATTTTCTCAAACATCTGGGTCATAAGTAAGTGTGCTATTTTACTTGCTTTACTTGTTATACAAGCTCCAATGTAAATTTTAAATTTGTTATGAAAGTTTGTTAGTTTAAAAACATAAAACAGCCAATTCACTTGTAAATGTTGATAGATGTAGTTTAACCCTTGGAAGATCACTGCCTGTACTGTATTAATTCAGTTTTGGAGTAAAAATATCCCAAATTATTTAGAAATTTTTATACCTAGGGGATTGCATTAAGCATAACACCAACTGCAGTGCAAAAAACACTTTTACTACTAATATTTTCTACAAAAGAAGTTGAACAAAGAAGTCTTTGGGGCCAGTAATACTCTATTGTGTTAATTTCACCACTAGTACAAAAATGGTTTGGGGTTATAATTACTCCATCTTTTTAAAAACTCTATAAGGACATTATAGCATGAGCATCTTGGAAAAAACCATAACGTCAGTTGTAACAAATTTAACATAACTTTCACACTTAAACGCAGTTGTCATACTGTGTAACTTGGCATACAAATAGTTGACTGCAAACACAGTGCTCCAATGCTTTCTGAATACCTTTGTGTGTACACAGATTTCATTTCCCCTTTGTCTTCAGATGCATTCAAGTTACTAACTTCCCAAAATCTCATTTAGATATATTCTCCAAGGATATCTTAGCAAGTTCTTCTCTAGCAAGCTGTTCTACCATGCTTATTTTGCTTGTCAAAAGCGAAATAGAGATGGAAGAGTAGCATTGACAGCAGCAGGGATACGGAAGAAGCATCCAGCCCACCTGTATGTATATCTGTGACTTACTGGAGAATAAGTTGTGGATTCTGTTTCTTTGAATAAGCTTTGACATGCCCATTCCAATGCATGTCAAGATAGTTTTTATTCTTCAGCCTAAGTGGCTTCAAAAGCCTGCTGAAGGCTTTATAGCGGAAATCAAATTTCATCTAGATGCTTTGCCTCGAAATAATATTTATGTAAACAAGTTGTAAGTGGCCTCTGATGGCTCTTGATTAAGAGGTTCTATTTTTCGTTCTTAAATAGGGCACAGTCTACCCCAATACTGTCAGAAGGTTGAATCTGTCTCAAATTAAAGCCTTATTTGTTTTAAATATATACATAGACTATTTCATGTGTAGTTTGTAAATTGGAAGAATCTTCATATGTTTGAAAGGTCTTCAACAGTAAATGGTACTTAAATATTGCTAATTGCTATGGTGCTTAAATAAGGCTAATTGCTATCTACTGTTGAGCTAAATCTGTTCAACAATGTGTGGTAAATTTTCTATTTGTGTTTTTCCTCTAGGCGAAAAGTTGAAATCATGCATACTCACAGTCTGTTTACTCTTCTCGGAGAGAGGTTGATGTTGCATACGAATACTGTGACCATTACAACTTATAACACACTTTATGAGGTACACTTCACTAAAATCTTAAGTAATATCCCATGTAAAATAATTATTAGAAATGGTGACTTCTTTAAATTTTTATTTTCAGTCCAAGTGCCACTATTAGAGCTTCAACAATAAAATGTTTCTTTTGAATTCAACACCAGTTTATAACTTTTTCAATGCATCGTGAAGAAATAAGACTGATCCTTTGTGTCTAGAAATGTTATACATTTGTAATTTATGTAATTATTTGTATAAAGAATCAGGACACTTAGGAGGCATCCTGGATTTATCTTAAGCCTATCTACTCATTATCTTGAGTCCATGTGTGTTGTCATAGATAAAATGATTAACATCTCATCTGAAATGCAATGCAAGATGTATACATTGGGAAGTGAAGACATTGGTGCTGTTACACATCTTGCAGTACTTCAAGCCTGAGGCTCGGATCTGTATATCAGCTATAGTCGGTTCAGTCAGCAATGTAATTTTGAGGGAAAAATGCTTAAATCTCATTCAAAATCTGTTTTTCTCCTTCTTCTTCTCAGTATATCATGAGAAGAATATGAGGCCTTCAAAGTATTCGTTTGATTCGATATTATTAGAGATGTATGGGTGATTAAGTAATTTGCAAGTACCAAATTTTCAAGCACTGTCACTGAATTTATTTGTGTTAGAATTTTCTTGGTAGAGGGGATTGCCTGTCCTTGCTGATCCCACGGTTGACAGCTAATGGGCTTGTGACTTCTCCAGTCCAATCCCTGCACTGGAAAAAAAACTCCTTTAACCATTTAATATATTTAGAGGTCTTTAGATTACCATAAAGAGGTACAAAACTGTGTACACAACACTTTACAAAGAATGAGAGAACATATCCCTGCTCTGAATGGCTTGCAATCTCATTATTAACCCAAGAGAGATAACAGAGAAAGGAGAAGGAAATCAAACCATGGTAAATTGGTTACATTTCAGTTACACAGACTTATGTTTAGTTTCATTAGAGAACTGAGGTCAAACCCCTCATGTAAAATGTGGCTTTTGAGAAGGAATTAAAAGTAAGAGAGAAGGCATCATGAAGACATTTTGAGGAATACTGTAGATAAATTTAAGTTCAACAAGAAATGTGTATTCTTTACATCCACCCAGTCTAGAAGTGGAGCCCTAAACAGTGATTCCACATGCAATTTGGTGCAAAACAAGTTCTTGTGAGCATATCCTAAGGATTAATTGTCAAAAGAGAAAAATCAGCTGTGAGTAAAATAATACACAAGTAAGCATTGAAGTGGACATGTACTAGGGACTGCTTTAGCTATCCTACCTTTGTACCTTACCTTTGCTCCAAGAAGTATGAGATCAGGTCCAACATTTTATTATTGGTTCTATATTATGGAGGATTTGACTCTTTACAGCTGTTTGAAATTGTTTTTGTGTCTTAATTACTTATCTGTTGTATTTTTATATTTGTTTCTATTAATGTATACTACTTTGTTTTGTCTTGTGAACGAAAAGCAGTGTTATACTATAAAACAAATACACGACATTGTCCATTTTATCTTACAACAGTCTATTCTTGTGAGGTAGGTTAGATTGAGGGTAACTGGCCAAATGTCAAGGTGAGTGAGGATTCAAATCAAGGCCTAGTGTTTTAGCTGCTATACTACATCTGTCCAATTTTAATTTATCCATATCTTATCTGGAGTAAAATAAATGTGGGTCGAGAGGGAGAAGGAAAATTAATCGTTTTGTTTTTTAGATCTTGACGGAACAAGTGTGTACACAAGTTGTTCATAAACCACACCCAGAGCCAGATTCTACAGTGAAAATTCAAAATCCAAGTAAGCAATTCCTTTGAAAATTTGAGTGTATTTAACTGGTAGCCCACAGGCTGTAGCAGATCACCTAAGGCATGCTGTTTGGACAAAAAACCCTGCTCTGTTCTAATGGAAGGAAAGATAGATACTAGGAATGTGTGAATAAGATGAGAATTCCTCCTCCTGTCCTCTCTCACTTCTTGATTTCCTTCTGTCTTAGCTTTCTATTCTTTTCCTCCCTATAAGGAAAAGAGGAGAGACTGTTAAGCATGAGGTGGTGGTTTTTTTAAGCTTTTCCCTTTTCACCATGTGCTCTGGCCTTGTCTTCCATTCAGAATAAGCCAAAGAAAGCTTACACAATGCAACTGCTCTGCCCTCCCCTAAAGTCTCATCTGAGGGATGGGGATGAAATAGAGCTTGTTGAACTTGGGTTAAAATCTGTTGTTTCCTAATGCTCACTGATTGTTTATCCATTGTAGTGTTATAAGTTTTAGAAGCAGCCAGCTTTGTGCAGCTTTTCAGTGGCTAGGACAATGAGGGGAGCAAGGAAATTTAGTGTCTTTGTTGTCTGGTTATTCATACATTTATCTAGTAGTATATTATAACTAGTAGTATATTTGCTCTTTTACAGTGATTCTTAAGGTGGTGGCAACTCTGTTAAAGAATTCTACACCAAGTGCAGAACTGATGGAAGTTCGGCGTTTGTTTTTATCAGATATGATAAAACTTTTCAGCAATAGCCGTGAAAATAGAAGGTATGTTAAGAATACTTTTAATAATGCAAGCTGTGCTTTATGTCAGAAGATCATAGGTATTTGCATAAGATACAAATACCTATGACCTATTACCACTTCAAGGCTAAGCTTTCTAAAGATATTTCTGCGTAATCTCATTTTTACACAATCTCTCACTGAATATAATGAAAGATTATGGTGCAGTCTAGACTTCTAATATTTCTTGTGTCTGGTTAATTTTTTAAACATACTTTCACTTCCTGTCTTTCTTGTGAGAAGATAATCTCATTAAAAAAGTAACCTTCCTGTGATTTTTGTCCACTTAATCTCTTGTGATGTCCCTCACCCCAGCCGTTGTCCTGCACCTTGTCCTTTCATTACTGAAGTCTTTTTTTTACACTTTTCCAACATAGATACCTTACTAATTTCTTCTTCTGATGTCTTTGAGTGATGGATTGTGGGTTGTTTTTCACCTTTCATAACCTTGACTACATTATCTCATGGATTTGTCTTATATTATTATTATTATATTATTATTATTATTATTATTACATTTATATCCCGCTCTTCCTCCAAGGAGCCCAGAGCGGTGTACTACATACTTGAGTTTCTCTTTCACAACAATCCTGTGATGTAGGTTAGGCTGAGAGATGCGTGACTGGCCCAGAGTCACCCAGCTAGTTTTATGGCTGAATGGGGATTTGAACTCGGGTCTCCCCGGTCCTAGTCCAGCACTCTAACCACTATACCACGCTGGCTCTCTATACCACGCTGGCTCTCTATTATATTCTCTCAGTGTCTCATTTTTTCCTCCATAGGTTCAGAATTATTTGTATGTGAGTTCTGGGATGCATAGCTATGGTTGTGTACATTCAGCATTATTGCTACTTTTAAAAGTAATCCAGAATGGTTGTTAGGGTATTTTGGATGATTTTTTTTTTTGAAGCCAATAAAAGAAATTATGAGTTCTACCCATACTTGCATCCCAAAAGTTACATGGTTTTGCTGTCTGAAAGGTGCATTGATTGATTATCTGGAATTTGTACTATCCTTGCTGACACGTCACTAGATTATGTATTGTCTCCTTTTGGAAGTCTTCTGATATGCCATCATTGTTTGCTTGATAAAGGTGTATATTGGATATAGTGTTATTAATGAAGGTTAACATAATGTAGATGAGCAGAAGAAAATGAAGTTGTAGATACATTTTTTAAAAACACTGTATTTGACTTATTTATTTATTTATAGCCTGACTCAAAAGGCTTTCATCATTAGAATGTTGAAATATTTATTATTAGACTGTAAAATGTAATATTCATATGCCTTATTTACTCTTTTAAAATCTGTATGAAAATGGTTTGTTCTTGATTTTTTAAATTGTCAATCCTCATTAAGACTTAACAAAACCAAAGTGCAAACGCATGGGGAAAGTGCAAAGATTTGTAATATAATGGTAAGAACCAAACAAAACAAGAATTAAAAAGAAACATAAGCAGTAATATAATAATTATATTTCAATTCATATTTAGAATGAAATATTGACGCCATCCTGAATTAAATACATTACTGCTGTCCTTGCGCTTAGAAATGCCATGTGATCATATTATAATTTATTTATTTTTTAGATGTTTACTTCAGTGTTCAGTATGGCAGGACTGGATGTTTTCTCTGGGATATATTAACCCTAAGAATGCTGAAGAACAGAAAATTACAGAGATGGTGTACAATATCTTCCGCATTCTTTTGTACCATGCAATCAAGTATGAGTGGGGAGGATGGAGGGTCTGGGTTGATACTCTTTCCATAGCCCATTCTAAGGTAAGCATTCGTTTTGAGCTTCAGTTTAGCTACTATCCTATTAACCAACATAACTCCATAGATAAAACTTAGTGCCATCTTGTGGATAGCATGCAGTGTGACATGTTATCACTTTGCTTGGATTGTTTTCCCTGTAGCCTTTTCGTCAGCTATATTTTTGATACCAGTTAAAACTATCAGTATTGGTTTTTCTCTTGAAATTGTAATGTGCTTGTATTAAGGTCACCTATGAAGCTCACAAGGAATATCTAGCAAAAATGTATGAGGAGTATCAAAGGCAAGAGGAAGAGAATATAAAGAAGGGGAAAAAGGGGAATGTAAGCACTATCTCAGGCCTTTCGTCTCAGACAACTGGAGCAAAAGGTGGATTGGAGATTCGTGAAATTGAAGACCTTTCCCAAAGCCAAAGCCCAGAAAGTGAAACGGACTACCCTGTCAGTACAGATACACGGGATTTACTTATTGCAACAAAAGTCTCTGATGATGTGCTTGGAAGCTCAGATAGACCAGGGGGTGGTGTGCATGTTGAAGTTCATGATCTCTTGGTTGACATAAAAGCAGAAAAGGTAGAAGCCACTGAAGTAAAGTTGGATGATATGGATCTATCTCCAGAGACTTTGGTAACGAGAGAAAATGGTGCCCTTGTGGAAGTAGAATCGTTGTTAGACAATGTGTATAGTGCTGCAGTCGAAAAACTTCAGAACAATGTTCATGGCAGTGTTGGCATAATTAAAAAAAGTGAAGAGAAGGACAATGGCCCCTTAATAACACTGGCTGATGAGAAAGATGAACCTTCTAACAATACCTCATTTCTTTTTGATAAAATACCCAGCCAGGAGGAGAAGCTCCTCCCTGAACTTTCTAGTAATCACATTACTATTGCAAATATGCAAGAGACTCAAATACACCTTGGTGTGAATGATGACCTGGGACTTCTTGCTCATATGACTGGCAGTGCTGACATAGCATGTAGTTCAAGTGTAATAGAGGACAAGGATTTCAAAATTCATACCTCTGTGGATGCAATGGCCACCCTTTCTGAGAGAGAGCTGGCTTCATCATCCAAAGGATTAGAATATGCTGAAATGACTGCTACAACCCTTGAAACTGAGCCTTCTGGTGGTAAAACTGTACCAAATGTAGATGCAGGGAGTATCATATCGGATACAGAAAGATCTGATGATGGGAAAGAAGTAGGGAAAGAGATAAGAAAAATTCAAACCACCACTACAACCCAAGTAAGTTTACACACTGTAATTGTTATTGTACTAATATATATTATACTGTATGTACCTAAAATTTGCTCCTGTATTTTAGATACAGTCTATTTAGTCAGCTTTTATCAAATCGGGGCGGGGGGGGGATGTTGTATTCTGCATAAAGTACTTGGCTGCTATTCCTAGCAGGTTAAAAAAAGAAGTGCAAGCAAGAAAATGATCTCTGTAAAAATTCCTCCAGTAATCCAATGATTAAAGATATTTTACTGACTCAAGGAGGTGGCTTTATATGACTCTTTGGTCCCCAAATGTAATGGGGAAATATACTTCACAAATAATCTGTAAAGTATTGGACAAAAATTAGGAAGGTAGCTGTCATCAAATCCTCTCAGTTAAAGGAGTTGACAAAAGTGGAATAATTCTACCATTATAGTTTATAATAGATATTTGTTAGAGAGAATTTCTTTGTAGAGAATTACTTCCTGAGAACATGTGGCTAATGCACAGGATCCATTTGGGACTTTATCTGTTACAAGGGGTTTTTTGGGGTGCTACCCCACCCCTCTGGGACCAGAAAGGGTGTTATAAAGTAGGCAGATTTGTTCCAAGACAAAAGGACCCAGCAGTATTCCAATCATGACTTTTTATTAAAAATAAGAGGAGGAAAAGTACATAACATGTGGGGTGTTCCCACATGACAGAATACACATGTGTCAACTTGTGTGTCAAAACATTGATTTTCTAGTTTTACCCTTTTCATGAATAAAAACCATAACTGCTACTAAACTGATGTGGATTCTTACATAGCAACTATAAATAGATTCTTTGATGTTAATAAACAGTGTTTAGACTCTGATGTTAACTTAAATGGAAGTAGAAGAACCAAGTGGGTTGTTTGTAGTGCCTGAGAGGCTTGGGGCTTGGGGCCTAGGAAAAGTCGGGGAGAACCAGTTACCTTGAACTCTATGGAAGGGCCTGAGTCTAGCAGGGATATGTATATGAAGGCAGGCAAAAGATTTTGAGTTTGTTCTGGTTCATTGGTTCTCCATGACCAAAGATGCACTTAGGCAACCTGGACTGAGAAGTCATGGAAAGCCAACTTATACTCGGGCTCAAGTTGGCTTGATAGCTGGATACCACCATTCTCATGAGAGGGTTCATTCATGGGAGAAGGGGCATCATGAAGCATTCCCAACTCTCATGAGATGCATCACTTCAGCTGCTAGGCCCCCCCACCCCACTTCTGGTTTACGATAGAATTCACACCCCTTCCCCAACAAAACCAGTTGAAAGGTAGAACACAAAAAATACAAACCAAAGGTCAAATCCTAACGTATGCCCACTAGTCTAGTCCTCTTTGTGTTCGTGCACTCAGTCGCACGCTTGCTCACTCACTCTCTAACACACACTCATTCATGTATGGGGTGGTCTGGGGGAAGGGAAATAACAGTAGTAGAGGTACAACATTTCCCAGAGAAAAGGAAAGGATGGGGTGCCGAATCTCCTGACATACCTGCTGGATGAATAGGCTGGTGTATAGTCACCTAGGTCTGGGAAGTGAGTTTTTGAGGGGGCCCTTTTTATAGGACAAAATCATGTGTATGAAGAATTCAAAAGGATTCTTATTCATTTACTAGCTGCATAATGGATTAAGATTACTGGTAGGAGATATGTAAACGTGCCAACCTTGGTGCCAGGCAAGTGAGGAGCTGCCAGGTGGATTGGAAGGGGGCCCCTTCCATGTACCTAAGGACAGGCAATCCCAAGAGATCTGGGTTAATTAGCCTTTGATGGGCTTTTGGGGAAAGTCTGGAAGGGATGCAATTACAATGTGTTACTGAGCAAACAGAGATGGGCTGTGGGGATTCTGATACATCCGTCTCAGAAGGATTTGGGAGATTTTGATGCGGAAAGTCAATTTCATGATATCAGGCTCTCACAGCATGATGCTTAAGAAATTCTAGGCTTGTGGCCAGGTCCCTTGCATGGTGACTTTTCCAGTTTCTCCCTTGCCCACACATACATGCATCTCTCCTGGTATTTAAAATACAGGTCCTCCATGTTATGCACCGTGTGACGGGGTACAAGAGGGGTTCCCAGGAGTCCCAAAACAGTGACTCCCCCTAACATAACTAGAAGATAAAGTCCCCCCCCCCATGGGGGGGACCCAGTGCTGAGCCCAGTGCTCCATTTCGAGCTTCCCAAAGCCAGCCTAGCAGTTCTTTTCCCTACTTAATTCATTTAGACATAGTAGGTGGGTGTAACAGTGTTGAGATCCAGAATACTGCTGCGCTGACACAAGGGTGGAGGAATGTGATGTTTGCTGATCTCCCCTTCCCTCTGAGGCCCAAAAGAGATAGATAATAGGGTTACGGGATTCTGTTCACATGACTCGCTTTGAGAGTTTCGTGACCAATAAAAACCAATTACTCCCCACACTGCAGACTACCCATAATAAATTCCCACTGTCAAGGTTAGGCATAGCCTTCCTTCTTTCAGTCTGACCCCCCAAAAGATGGAAAATCGGGTTCTGAAAGAGCTCATTTTGTGGCTGTCCCTGATTGATTGATTACTTTATTTACAGTCAATGACCAAAAGAGAGATATACAGTAGTAAATGACATAAAATAGCATAAAATCCTTAAAATAAACGTATACATATACCTAAAAATGGCAGTTTTAAAATACATTCATAAGTTTGAGACTCTTATTTTAAAAACCACATTGTAGTACTTAGCAACTATTCTGGAAATTACTGCATCTTCATCGGCTAATAAATACTTTACAAGGAAATCCCCGGTTTTTCCCTTCAAATTATTTAGCAGGGGATTAATTAAGTGCTGTCTTGCATCCTGGTAAAGTGGGCACTTTAATAGAATATGGGCCATTGACTCGATCTCCGGGCCGCAAGGACATATGCACTTTTCGTAGGGCAGTTTGTTATACTTCCCGTATAAAAGCGCTGATGGGAAGGCATTAAAGCTCGCCCTAGAGCTGTCCCTGACTACCACATCTTTGACTTACATACATATTCCACTCCGTTAGAAAACTTGCTCTTCTCTGCCTGACTAAAAGTTATCTTAACATTAATTTTAACTAGTAGTTTACTGTGAGCATACACCATGTATTATATAGCAATAGCAATAGCAATAGCACTTACATTTATATACCGCTCTATAGCTGGAAGCTCTCTAAGCGGTTTACAATGATTTAGCATATTGCCCCCAACATTCTGGGTACTCATTTTACCGACCTCGGAAGGATGGAAGGCTGAGTCAACCTTGAGCCCCTGGTCAGGATCGATCTTGCAACCTTCTGGTTACAGAGCAGCAGTTTTACCACTGCGCCACCAGTGTATTAAGTATTATATGCCATAATACTTAATGCCATTTAATGTAGTAGTATGCTACTAGGGAGAATGCTGTCTCTTCTTTTAAATAGGCATTGTTGTCCAAATGCTCACCATGTTTTAACGTACATGGGCAAAGCTTTCTTCTCTGGCTGCCAGGCAAATTTTTCTAGCTGACATTTGAGCCTCACACATGGAGACTAAAGAAGCTCTTCATTATTATTGCTTTCAGTGCTAAGAGGTGTAGCAACCTCACTTCCTGTTTGATACATACATAAAAAGAAGCTACTGTTTATAATAGTTACTCTACTTTGCTCTTGGTGATAGCTTTTTCTTCCCTTTTCATCTCCTATCTGCCTCCAATTACAATAAGGAAGTCAGGAATGTGTTTTCTGACCCTTTCAAGTATTCCATATAGTGGCAAGTTTGGATCCTCTGTAGTTAGCCTGCTGTTCAATAGATATATTATCATAATTCAAACGAGTCTCTATTACACTGGCTGTTACATTTTAAATTGTTTAGGTCTATTTACCATGTTAAAATATTGAATTTCTGTAGAAGAAATAACTGTCTGAATTATATAAAGAGAATGCAAGTGCAATTTATGTAAAGTTTATAATTGCCATTTATGGAAAGTTAATTCAACTTTCAAATGTTACTCCACTTGATTGGGTTGATGATAAATGTTCCCTTGGTTTAAGAAATTTAAGCCAATTTATTTTTATTGCATTCAGAGTATTCACAGATAAAAAATCCATAGATCCTTATGTCAATGCATCCCCTCCAAGATTCTGCTCCCAAGCATCTTGAGCAGACTACCACTCTTTTTCTTAGGAAATTAATCTAATTATTAGATTTTGCTTAATATTGAATAATTGCCTGGTAATTATCAGTGCCACCTCATCATCTGTGTACCTGATGGTTCTTTCTCCTTTCTTTAAAAAGCAAATGTAATTATTACTTTGAGAGCAAAACAATATACAGTGATATGATGAGCCAGAAATATCATATGTTAACATTACATCATTCAACAGCAAAACATAGCTGTCAGAATGCCTACTCCAGACAGTTGCTCAGAACTAGATATTTTACCTCTAGCTGGAACTGTGCTAAAATTTGGCTGTAAGGTACTGATGTGTCTAGAAATAAAACTAGTTCAGATTAACTCTGAACAGGCAAAGTGCTGTGTCAGTTCTTTAGGCCATTCAAGTTTTAATTGAGAAAATGCTTCCCTTTCAAAACAACAACACTCAGTAGGACTATCATTTAGCTAGCTAGCTAGCTAGCTTCTATATTAGGGTATGGTTGCTTATTTAATAATAAGCATATTATTGTAATATGCTTATTATATTATAATTATATGAGTGTGTAATATAGAGTGGAGTGCTTTGTTTAGTTTATGTATAAATATTCAATTTTTATCATTTTTAGAACAAGCAAAACCATTTTAATGGGTGAAATACTAAAAGAAAAGAAAAAGGCAACATAATCTGTTAAAAGCCCCAGTTTATTGACCTTGCAAAAGTGGAGTTCGTTGGTTGTTCTAAAGAAAGCCCTTCACTAAGCCAGCTGTACCCAATTAATTATTTATGCCTTCCTCATGTAGGCTGCAAGCATGCATCCTATTTTGATCTGCTTACAGTTCAAGAAGTCATTTCAGAAGCAGAGTACTACTAACAACTCTCTCAAGCAGTAGACATCCTTATTAGTGAATGAAACCAAGTCCACTGTCTTCAAACATGGAAACTAAGGACTCTTTTTTTTCAAAAAACAAAACAAAACTATGTTCTTCACACAAGCTGTCTTCACTTTCCTTGCAATAGTACATTTTACAACTACTGTTATCAAAGGCACTGCTGCAAGCCATATCTATGATTGCCCTATTCACGTGTTACATTTGATTACATGAATGCAAAGAATGAAATTCAGTGTGTGCACTAGTTCTAACTAAAATGATACATGTCAATAGGGAAATGATATTTATTGGGACTGGTGTTTTTTAACTTGCCTGTAAAAAAAATCTGCAATTAGGGGTAAGCAGCATAGTAGTGAGGTTTTGGAGCTAATACCAAACCATTCAGGGTAGTGCAGTTGATTTAATGAAAATTAATTGCGAAGATTAAAAAGGAGTTCTCCAAACTTGGTGAATTGGCAGTGGTAAATGCAATTTAATGTAAATAAATGTAAAGCGAATGGGGCAAAAAACCTCAACTTCACATGCACATTGATGGGGTCTGAACTGTTGGTGACTAACCAGGAAAGAGATCTTGGGATCATCCTTACCCATAAAAGCCTTGGGCGTGCGTCCGTGCCGCCCGTGTCTTTTTCGCCCGATCTGGGCATGCGCGGAGCGCATGCCCAGATCGGGCGAAAAAGATACGGCCGCCCAGAGACGGGCGGCCATGTTGGACCAGGCGGTGGCCGCGGCGGAGCGACTGGCTCCGATGGCGGCCGCCGCCGTTACGGCGAGAGGGCCGGGAGGAGCAGAAGCGGCGGGCCAAGGAGAAGCGGCCGCCGCCAACGGCAGGAGGAGAGTGTGGCCGAGGCGGCGGCGGAGCCACGGCCTCGGCCAAAGGTAGTTGTGGCCGCGGTGGGGCGACTGGCCCCGTTGGCGGCGGCTGCGACGCCACCGAGAGTGCGGGTGAGGCGGTGGCGGGGCGACTAGCCCCGATGGCGGCCGCGGCCTCAGCAAGAGGTGGCAGTAGCTCCCCTTAAGGCTAGCGCCCGTTATTACAACGGGCTAAAAATTACTAGTGGTGGATAAGCAACAAAGTAGCTAAGTTCGAAGACGATACCAAACTCTTCAGGGTAGTGAAAATGCAGACCCAGTGTGCAGCAGCTGTGAAAAGGGCAAATTCCATGCTACGGATCATTAGCGATTGGAAATAAAACTGTTTGTGCTCTTATACAAATCTGTGATGTGGTCATATTTAGAATGTTGGGTTATTAGTAGTGTTATTGTTGTCTAACCACACTCAGGACGACTGCACAGGTGCAGATGACATCACCGGAACCTTCTTAGAGCTAAAAGATTTTCGTCAGTAGCCCCTTTGCCCTTAGCAGTACTTGGCACCCTTGCCTGTCATTTCCCCCTCAGTCTTTCTCTGACCACCACAGTAGCAACATCAGAGAACCTTCTGTCACTTGACACATGAGAGGGCATTAAAAACCACCCTTTTTTCACTTTTCATTTAACGTTTGTTCTCACTTTCTATCCACTTGTTTTTTCCTGTCAGTCAGTTTTGCATTTGCTTTTTGATCAGTCCCTCCCCGCCATCACCGCTTGCAGCCTGCCTATCTATCTATCTATCTATCGATCTATCTATCTATCTATCTATCTATCTATCTATCTATCTATCTATCTATCATCGCAGCCTATGTTCTGCGATGATATCTATAATAACAGCAACAACATTGATAATAAAATTCAGCCATCCCAGGTCCTTGGGAAGGACTCAATGTCTGGTAAAACAATCCAGTCAGTAACACCTGTGTAAATAAATAATAATATCAAGGCTGTATGGCACATAATACGCACTTCCTCCTGGAGAAACAGAGCCATTTGTTAATCAGTTACAAGCCGACTAGAGAGAAGCAGGAATGACTTTCCTTTCCGAGGGCCTCCAGGTCACTAAACAGCTACACTCCACGCGCCGTGAGGAGGATTGCAGTTCATGTAGTTTATAGCAGCAGCTGTAGCTTTATGTAGAGATGCCTGACTGAAGTCTACTTCCTTCACTCTGGAAGTGAAGTTGCATATTAAAGATCTTCCCTTTTGATGGGGAGAACCTTTATGGAAAAGAGACAGACACCTTAGACTGCACAAGATGAGGACAACAGCAAAGTCAATGGGCCTGCAGCCTTACCAACAGTGCCCACCTAAGCACCGTCTACGGTCATCCCAATTCAGTCAGAAACTGGCCTACCAAGCGTTCTGCACACAAGATCAAAGGCAGAACAGATACCAAACCTACAATTCCTTTCAGAAGCCCACAGTGCAATTTTCAAGACCAAACACCAAGCCCAAACCTGCTTACTCCAAACACACCTGACAAGGCATGGTGTGGCTCCACATTACAACGGATCACTGTCTGCTAACCATTGTATGGATGGGATATGCCATAGAGCACAAGGAACTTCCACCATTCTCCATAATTCAGTATACAGATCCTATCCCAGTCTTCATGCAAGAGATGTGCAATTTGTTAGAGAAGGGAGCCATTCAGATCATTTGTAGCAACACCCTTCCAGGTTTTTACTCCCAATACTTCACCATCGCCAAACAGAGTGGTGGGCTTCGGCCCATTTTGGACCTGAGAGGCCTCAACGAATACATCTGTTACTGCTGCTTCCTCAAGGTCAACACATCCTGCAGCTCCTCTTCCAAAATGACGATTTGCATCATAGACCTAAAGGATGTGTATTTCAATATCTCCATCTACCATGTTCACAGGAATTATTTATGCGTCTGCATAGGGGACAAGGTCTATCAATATACGATGTTGCCATTCGGCCTCTCCACTGACCCATGGGTTTTTATAAAATGTATAGCTGAGGTGGTACCTCAGCTATATACCACTGTTGGTACTTATACCAACAGTACTTGTACCAACAGTCCATTCGATTGTTCCTGTCCCTGGACAACTGGCTCCTGGTGGCCCAAACAGAAGAAGACCTTTGGTGCCATACTGCTACGGCCCTACATTTGCTTAAAAAAAAACACCCAAAAAACTTAGACTGTAGGTAAACTGGGAAAAGTCGAAACTGACCCCCACAAGTTCCATAGATTTCATTGGAGCCATCATAGACTCCCACACCGTGCTAGCAACCCTGCCAGAGTGCAGGTTCAACGACAGAGAGATGGCACATCACCTCTTATCATCAGGAGTCCATACGGCATGCTATATTAAAAAACTGCTGGGTTTTATGGCCTCAACAATGGCCATCTTGCCTCTAGCATGTCTGTGTATGTGCCTCCTGCAGATGGTTTCTCTCCATTTTTCCACCTGCAGGTGCACCATCCAGGAGAGACATTTGTGATACCCAACAAACCAAAACAAGCCATCCACTGGTGGGTGAAAAAAAGCGACCTGCAGGAAGGCCACCCATTTGTGGACAAACTGCTAGAGGTCACACTGACATCAGATACTTCCAACTCAGGATGGGGGGGCTCATTGCAGGGGTTGCAGCATATCTGGCTACTGGTCTGGTCATGAAAACACTCTCACATCAATTACCTGGAACTGTTAGTGACATGGAAGGCCATGAGTGCATTCTTGCCCCTTTTCTTGGGCAGATTGGGGTTGGTCTTGACAGAAAATGTGACAGCCAAGGCCTACTTGAACCACCAAAGCGACACTCACTCCATAATACTGAATTGCCTCTCCGTTTCTGTTTGGAACTGGTGCCTCCAATGCAGTATCTGCCCATCAGCAACTTGCAATGCTATCGTTTGGTGGCTATGTAAAGACGGGGTCTTCTCTGTCACTGCCCCGGCTGGAATGCACTCCTTGCTGAGATGAGAGCCTCCCCATCTCGGACAACTTTGAAATTGTCATTATAGACTTACCATTTCATCCAAGCTTTTAAATTTAATTGTGTCTTTAAATTGTTTTGAGGTTTTTATGTTTGTTTTTGGTTTGATTTTATGTTGTTGTAAGCCACCCAGAGACGGACGTTTGGGATGGCATACAAATCAGATAGATAGATAGATAGATAGCAGGAAAACAAAATGTGTGGGCAAACTCTCAATTGCAAGGACTGCTCAGACTCCCACGACTGGTCCCTGGACCAGAAGATTGTGTAAGACCTATTCCAGAAATGGGGTCGGCCAACAGTAGATCTTTTGCTGTGTGAGCAAACACCTACTGTGCCCAGTGGTGCAGTCATGGCAGCCACAACCTGGAGTTCCTAGGGGATGCCTTCCTGCTCCCCGGACATCAGTACTTCTCTATATGTTTTCTCTGATTCCTCTCATACCAAGAGTACTGAGGAAGATATGGATGGAGAACTCAGATTTTATACTGATTGTGCCATAGTGGCTCCACCAAACATGGTTTGCCATCCTCCTGTCACTTAGGGGGAACACAATATGCACCTCTGCCAAATATACCCGATCTACTCACCAGAAAATGGGATGATACTCCACCTAGACATAGAGTATTTCCACCTGACAGCATGGCGGATCTTTCTGAAGTAATAGAGGACTGGTTGGTCTTGTAGGTCATCAAAGCATCCAGGATGCCATCAACCTGAGCATCCTATAAAGCGAAATTGAAATGCTTCACTGTCTTCATAGAGGCTAGACAAGTATGTCCAAAAAGGACTTGGTGAGTTTATATTGACTTACATATTGCACTTGAAAAAGTCAGGTCTATCTGTTGCCTCACTAAAGGTTCATCTGGCAGCTGTTGCAGCCAATTCCATTCTTGTTTGGATTTTTTCAAAGGAACTGGCCCACTGTTTCTTTAAGGGCCTCCTTTGTATCCCCCCAAGCCCAGGTTAGCTCCCCCTTGGGCACCCTAAACTAGTACTTTCCTTATTAATGTACAAGCTGTTTGAGCCAATGGCTGCATGTCCTATCTGTTACCTTACCTTTAAGACTGCCTTTCTCCTCGCCATCATGTTCGCTGACTGCATGTCAGGTCAGAGCTCCGAGCTTTGTGCACTGATCTGCCATACATCTCATTCCAGCAGGATAATGTGCTTCTTCGGCTAGTTGCCACCTACTTCCCCAAGGCAGTATCCCAATATCACATCTCCCAGAACATCTGCTAGACTTAGAGAGCAACTGGCACAACCTGGACATAAAGTGTACATTGCCTTTCTACCTACACCGGACACAAGTCTACAGACAGTCAACTTCCCTCTTCATCTGCTTCGCTAGCCCTAAAAAAGGGAAACAGGTGTCTTGCCAATGCCTGTCAGCCTGGATTACATCCACAATAAAGCTTGTATATGTGCTGCCAAAAGAGACCCACCTAATACCATGCGTGCCCATTCTACAAGGGCCATGGCCGTGTACACCGTCTTCCTCCGTGGGGTAACCTGGAGGCTATCTGTAAGGTGGCAACTTGGAATGGACCACCATCATTCATCTGGCACTATGCCCTTGATGTCCAGTCCCATGATCACTCGCAGTTCGGAGCAGCAGTCCTTGACTCAGTTTTACAGTAGGAGCACCGCAGATACCCGCTTCCCACCATCCAGGTCACTAATACCTTGTTAGTCTCCTGTGGTTGGACAGTTGGACCACTACTGAGAAACTCAGGTTACTTACCTGTAACAGTAGTTCTCGTAGTGGTCCATTGTCCAGTCACATGACCCTCCCTCCTCCCCACTGCAGTGGTCACCTGTATAGTACTATGCGGCGGTCAGGGACTGAGGGGAAAATAGTGGGTAAGTGTGCCAAGTACTGCTGAGGTGGGCGGGGCTTCCACCAACAATCTTTTAGCTCTAGAAGGTTAGAGTGATGTTATCTGCACCTGCACAGAGCTCCTGAGTGTGATTGGACAATGGACCATTATGAGAACTACTGTTAAAGGTAAGTAACCTTACTTTTTGGTTGCTGTATCTCAGAAAGGATTCTGTAGAGTTGGAAAAGGTGCAGAAGGAGGAAGCATAAATTATCAGGGGGATGAAGCGCCTTTCTTGCAATGAAGGGCTACAGCATTTGAGGCTTGTTTGTTTGCAGGGGGAAGCCTAAGGGCAGACATGGTTGAGGCATGTAGAATTATGCATGTTGAGGAGAAAGTGAACAGAGAGAGCTTTTTCTCCCTGATCCACAACACTAAAACTAGGGAATTTTACAACTTATTTATTGATTACATTTATAGATCTTCTAACATCTTAATCTCAAGGCTGTGTACACAACTTAAAACAATAAATAAAACTCAATAGCAATTAAAACAATTTTAAAACCCTAACTTTAAAAAAAAGTTTTAACAAAGGCACTAAAAAGTAGGTTAGCAAAAGGCATGAAAAAACAGGTGTGCCTTGAGTGATTTTCTTGAGGCAGAAAATGAAGGCCAGAGAAGGAGAAGCTCTTATATTGATAAGGAAGCACATTCCAATGCCCTGTGGGGCCACAGAGAAGGCCCAGTCCCACGTCGCCACCAAACGAGCTGGTGGCAGCCATAACCGAATTTCCCCTTGAGCTCATAATAAGTCGTAGGGTTCATGACAAAGAAGGTGGTCTCTTAAATACCCTGGACTCAAGCCCTTAAGGACTTTATAGGTAAAAACCAGCACTGTGCATTTTGCTCAGAAACATATTGGTAGCCAGTGCAGTTCTTTTAAAATTGGTGTTATATGGTCTCTTGGGGATACACCAATATATACTATTTCTTTTTCTCATGGTCTTGGCTTGTATGATAAAAGTTTTGATGATGATGACTGGCAGGATATTTAGGATGGACAAAAGGAAAAAAGTTAAACAGTTTTGTCATGTGTGCAGAGGAGAAACTCAAATGAACATCCCTCACATGCAATTAGAGGATGTGCCAAGCACACATTGAGGCAGGCGCATTCTCACTGCAGCCCCAACATTTCCCTGTGTGCTGGTCACTCTTCATCTGAACTGATCCCTTGTCTTTCCCATCAACTCCTGCCACATAAAATAATAGTCTCCCTCTCCAAAGAGAAGGAAGGTTATAGGAATTTATTAAGATTGAAATGTCATTTAACTTCCTATTTAGTGTTCATAAAACTAAATGTATTTTCTTAACTGCAGAGTTTGGGTAATTCTTAATTCTTCTGTATTCTTTGCTCCATATGTAAAGGTAAAAGGGAAAGTGTGCCATCAAGTCGATTTCAACTCCCGGTGCCCACAGAGCCTCTTTTGGTAGGATACAGGAGGGGTTTACCATTGCCGCCTCCTGCGCAGTATGAGATGATGCCTTTCAGCATCTTCCTGTATTACTGCTGCCCGATATAGTACCAGCAGGGATTTGAACTGGCAACCTTCTGCTTGTTAGTCAAGCATTTCACCACTCCATATGTAGTGACATTAAAAATATTTTTTAAGAGGTATAATAAACTATGAGGAAGTAGAACAAAATTACCTATGTAAGGATAGCTGTAGACTTGCTCATTTGTACCATATCTTTATGAACTATGCCAGATTTTTCATTGCACATTTTAAAAAGATACAAATGTAATTTGCTGCTTACTTAGGCTGTGCAAGGTCGGTCTATTACACAACAGGATAGAGACTTGCGCGTTGACTTGGGATTTCGAGGGATGCCAATGACAGAAGAGCAGAGGCGACAGTTCAGTCCAGGTCCACGAACAACCATGTTTCGCATTCCAGAGTTTAAATGGTCCCCAATGCACCAGAGGCTACTGACAGATTTGCTCTTTGCTTTGGAAACTGATGTGCATGTTTGGAGAAGGTAGGCTGCCATTGGTTCTTTTACATCATTGTTTACTAGCACAGGGAAACCACTGGACGTTAATTGTGCTGGGTAGCTAAGCCTACTACTGTGAATGCTGCTATATATTTTTATATTAGACTTGAGTGGGTGACATGCTTCGAACCATTTATCAAGAGAGAATGCTCTTTAATATGAAGGTGATAAGGTACTTCATGGTTAGTAAAATAGGAGTTTTAAGAACAATGTGATGCATGCCAAACAAACCTTTCCTAGCTTTTATTACATGACCTTTCTTAGCTAGCTTTCTTCTCCTCACTTAACTGATTTGCATCAAAGAGACATTGGAAGCGAAGTTACTCATGAACATCCATCCCCCTTAACACAATACATCCTAAGACTTATTTATTTTTGTCAATTAGAAAGTTGGTTAACCAGCCATTTTTGTATTAATCAAACAATCCTTTAATCCCTGTGCTTGTTCCATTGGTTTATTTGCAATTGTTGGGGGATTTGCATCTCCTTCACCTGTTGCAATGTATGTTCTAGAGATTGTATATACAAATCATTTCTATGAGGAGGAATGTCTAAGTATTCCAATGAAAGGACTCCTGTCATTTCATTTCATGTTCTGGCTATGCCTAAAAAGTGTTAGGTTTTGAGGTGACTTTGTAATTGCTTAGTCAGTGTCAAATTATACTCTCCCTCTCTCTATTTATAATGATAACAGCATGATAGTGCTCATATCTGAATCATGTAGCCCTTGCCATGGTGACTCATGCCCTTGTCACCTCTAATTTAGTCTACTGTAATGCACTCTCTGAAGTGTCTTGCATTCAAAGTGTCTTCTAGACACTTTGGAAACTACAGGTTGTACAGAACACAATGGTGAGGGTCTTAGATGAGTGCTGGATGCTTGAACCATATCACTGTGTAATGCCTCAGTTGCACTGGCTATCAGTGTGCTTCTGGGCAAAGATATGCAGAACATTTCAATATCAAAACATTCTGACTCAAAACAGGCCATTTTGAGTGCTTTGAATGCAAAACAGTTCGAATGAAGGTCTGGTTTTGAGCTTGGAATGGAATGACCTTGTTCCAAGTCTGATCATTTTGAGTGATCCAAGCAACATTTTGAAGGCCTGTTTTTCTCTTGTTGGCTGGTTTTGGCACTGGTTTCCAGTTGGCTTGCAGTCTTCTTGATTCTTGGTTGGCTTTTTGACATTGCTTCACTTTGGCTTCTGCCCTCTGGAATTCTCTTCACCCTGAAATACAGAGGCTCCCCTAAAGCCGCACCCCCCCCCGCAACCTGGGCATGCCTTCTTTTATTAAATGTGTAGCCTGTCAACAGTTTGATTTAAAAAAAAAAACACCTTTTGTGTCTTTAGACAGGTTGTAGAAATACTGGTTTTACTATTTTTCATTTCATTTCATTTAAATACTGCCTAATACGGATGGTTCAAAAAGGTTCACAATAAAATAAAATATTCTATTCACACAAAAAATTCTATTGTTTACAATAGTTAAAAGTATTTTAACTTTTGTAAGCCACCTCGAATTCCTTGGCAGGGTATAAATTCTTAAATAAAATAAAATAAAAATGTTAATATCCAATTTGAATCAGGATAATAGGGGGAGGAATATTTAAGAAGCTGTTGATTCTGAAACTTCTGGTGTGCCCCAGCTGGGGTCTAAAAATGTACCTGGCAGGTTACTAGTGGTAACACATCTTTTGTTCAAGCAGCATATGAGAAGGGTGGTGGGTTTTCAGAGTCACTGTGGTGACAGGTCCCTCCTCCTCTAAGTCTGAGAAGGATGGCAACTCATCACTGTGGATGTACTTGCTTTAGATACACTCAGAGAGCAGCAAGTCTCCAAAGGTCAGCATAATGTTAGAGATAAGAAGTCTCCCTCAATATGAGAAAATGACAGCTGTCTTGCCTCTTGTATTGTGCTCTGTATACCAAGTCCAGACAAAGTTTGTGGTCCCAGCTACACTTTTGCAGCTTTAATCTTCTCCTAAATTGCAACTCTAAAAGTAAAATAAATATACAGCATATCTTAAATTCTGCCCTGCCAACATACAAGTTGGAGAGAAGGAAGCAGGATGACTCTAGAATTTCAGACATGCCTGTATCTGATATGTCAGTAAACATGGGTATATAAATCCTTCCCATGTTCCTTTGTGTTTGAGTGCACACACAAGTTGCTCCCATTTATTACAATTATAGCATGAAATCTGGCCTCCAGGGTGGAATCCATTTCATTTAGTGAAACTGGAAGTTACATTGGACATTATGTGTGAAGGATCAGTGTGAGTTTAACATTTTAATTGTCACAGAAGTACTGAATGTTAATCCTTAATATAGGCTTGTAATAATCTCTTCTAAGTCACCAAGAAGGACATTCCAAAAATTGTTCTGTTTTTTTCTCCTTTCCAGCAAAAGATATGACACTAGTAGGGAATGTATGTGCAGACAAGCAAGTTAAAAAAAAACACCCCAAACTTCTGTGGGATAGTATTATAAATGTCAACTTAGTTCAGTAGTGTTTGGTTTGGGTTTTTTGACATTCACAAATCTTTCAGTTGATTTTGATCTTTGTATTAGCAATCTACTTTAAGTGTTTTCTAACACTTGTTCTGTTTGCTTTTTTTCTAGCCATTCTACAAAGTCTGTTATGGACTTTGTCAATAGCAATGAAAATATTATTTTTGTACATAATACTATCCATCTCATTTCTCAAATGGTAGACAACATTATTATTGCTTGTGGAGGAATTCTGCCATTGTTGTCTGCAGCAACATCCCCAACTGTAAGTACAATATTTCCATCTAGCGGGCAAGTTAAAAATTGCATGTCAGTAACAACATGGCAAATGCATTGTTTTTATTACACTACCTCAGACAGAATTCTGCATTTTTTAAAAGTATTGTAAATGTGTGAACTAAGTTTTTAAATTTGTGTAGATGATACTGTATTAAATGAATAATATATGATTGATTGATTGATTTAAAAATCAGTGCAATTGTTTTCCACTAAATGAGAAAATTAACAGCTTTTAAAGATTGGCCACAAAATTATGCTTCCTAATGCCTGTGTTGTAGCAGAATGTTGTTGTCAGACTTTCACTTCTTCATAGATAATAGTGGACTTTAAATTTCATTGGGAAGAAGTCATATGAATTATTTTCATGTGTGTTGCACAGTTGCTTCTATTAGGTTTGAATCCGAACCACTTCAGTATAGAACTGGTTCAGTTCATGGGTTCAGGGTTGAGCCAAACCACCCCTGGTTTGGCTCAACTCCAGTCCAAACACACACCCCCCAAGATTCTTTTCCCTTTCCCCTTTTAACTTACTTCCTCCGGGGGGCTTCTCCAGGGTGGCAGGGGAAGTCCGTGGAGGTTCCCACCCGCCGACCTTCCTTTTTGTAAAAATCAACCCAGGCCAAAATGGCCACCATGTTGGGAAATAGGCCCAGAAAGGGCCGAAGATGCCCGAACCAGGTGATTTTTACAAAAAGGAAGGCCAGTGGTGGTGGGGACCTCCAAGGATTGCCCACCACCACCTCGGAGCAGCCCCCTGGAGGGAGTAAGTTTTTTAAAAGGGGGAAAGATTTTTTTAAAAAATGTCTGAGCCCCTGAACTGAACCAAATGGGGGGGGGTTCCTATGGGGGTAGCAAAACCAAACTGGCCTGGTCCAGGTACAGTTCGAACTTGAACCGAAGTGGGCCAGGTGGTTTTGTGCACACCCCTAGTTTCTATCCCTTTTAATGAAGGCAGTGGGTGCACATTTGCTGGCTTTATAGAGAACTATATCATTGGTAATCACTGTAACTCTCTTTTTTTTTAAAGTGGGGAAAAACCCCTCACTTTAAACACACACACACACACACACACACACACACACACACACACACACACACCCAAAACCACCCCAAAACCCATAGAGGAAGTAGCACACATTAGGAAAAACAAGTTGCAGCTTTAATTTAAAAAGGAATTCAATGTTAGGCATGTTTTTCAAACCAAAGTGTATAGACCCTAACTGCCATTCAGTGTAAATTACTCATGAATATTCCCATCAAAGTTAATGGGACAAGTTAATCTTGACTGGCTGTATGCAATTAATGGGACTACTCATGAGCAATTTAGTCTGGATATCAGCCATTGAGATGCCCCATGTGGAATTCTTCTGATGCATGCAATATAAAACAGGCATAATTTGGATTCCTTGACTAATTGCTACGTTGTGACACTGATGACATTCTAGAACTCCTGAACATTCAATTTACCGCTAATTGTTACATGATTTATTTCTAATGTTTTACCCAATATTACATTAAACTGTAACTGGTATCCAAACAGGTGTATGGTTGGTTAGGAATATGCAAGTTTTGTTTTGTTTATAATTTCATTATGTCATTTGTCAAAATCTCATTTGTTCTGTTCCTCTTTACTATTTCACTTGTTTCTGAAGCTCCCAGTCATTTTTATTAAGGAGGGCACTTTTACACAGTAGCAGCGGTGGCCTTTTTCTTCTTTACTTGTTTTACACTTTTTCAACAGGCTGCAGTAGTGGTACAGATCCTTTCCCAGTTTCCCTTTTGGCTCCAAATGCCCTGGATGACCTAGGGTTTCAGTTCTGGGGCATTCTGTAGATAAAATGAAATACCACAACACTTTTGTAGTGTCTGCTAATTTCCCCCACAATGTCTTTGAACAACTCTGTGTTCTCAGGGGCACTGGAAAAACAGTTACCAGGAGAGATTACCTTTGCCACTGACATGTCTATTTAAAGCATAAAAATATTAACAAAAACAAGGAACCTTACTACTACTGTACTGAGGTATGCACACACACCCTTAAAGAAAGTGAATGGAGTTCTGAACAAAATGGCATGTGCCATTAATTTCATGTGGACCTCTGTTCAGATTCCTGCAGATACTCATTTCAGAACAAATAATTAAAAAATGAACTGAATTTGGCTGATTCAGTTTTTAAAAATTTGTTCCTAAATGGAGGAATACCTGCCGGTTAGCTTCATGCATGCAGCAGGGTTCCAGATGCCTTTACTCCCTGTAGCAGCTTCTGGTACTGCACACTAAAAAGCATTCCTAAAATATGAGGGTATTCACAAATATTGTCCAGTATAGAATGCTCTTGTGCGGGGAGGGTGGAAGGTAATAAGCTTCACAAGATGCATACAACTCCTTGTGCAAACCTAAAAGGTCCCTAGCTCGTGTATGTTACATAATGCATTATAAATGTCTTGTAATAAGGTGGGGGGTCCATCTATCAGCAACACACACATAAGATACCATAGTTATGATAAAGTATTATTAAAAGTCTTTCCCTTTAGCAAAATGTGATACTGTTTACAATTTTATTTGAAAAACTTTATCATATAAGGGGGAAAAGGTCATTAAGATGAGTTTATTGAAATAGCTTTATTTCTGGCCTGATCAATACTGGATAGATCTTATACATTTCTCCTGGCTTGATGTTTATATTTGGGTTCTCCACACGTGCCCTTTGCTTTTATCTTTAACCTTGCTACTAATTACTTTCTGGTCATCCTTGTGTAGGGATAACAGTTACATATGCATTCAGGTCTTAGTCACTTCATAAAAGAAGTCTTCCTCAAATGTTGCCTCTTTTCTTAAGCAAATTCTTCTTTTTTTAACAAACTGCGCTTCAGAAAAAGCAAGAACTAGTTTCTGTATTTGAGAGAGAGAGTCTAATATTTGGGGGAAAGGAATACTTGAGCAGTCTATAGTTTGTATTTCTATAAAGGATGGCATTTTCTATTCCATTTTTGCAGACAAGCAATATTATATCTTTTTAAAGAAGAGGATTGAGTGTGAGCTGGTGTTTTCCAATGAAGCACAGGTTTTTCATGCTCAATAAGAGGAAGAAAAATTATATTGACCTTTTAAGCTGCCTTGTCAGTCAAGGGTATGATCAATATTTCTGGCAATAAAAAGATAAGCTTGTTTGTTAGGCCCTGTGCATAACACCTGGGAATGTCATACATTCCTAAGAAACATACCTTTGCAGTAAAGATACACAGCCAGAGGGATGGCTATCTAGAAGTGAGCAGATGTTTTTTCTTAATCATGACTTTGTATCAGGTATTGTGATAGTTGAATTTTAAATTTTAAGCTAACAGTTGGTATAGAATAGGGAGCAAAAAAGTGCTCATGAAACAGTGTGGAAGTATATCATTTAGTTTTGTTTTCAGAATAGTGGCTGGAATTGAGAGAACTACTTCAGCAGTACCCAGGAGGATTTTTGACTCACTCTTGTTTCTTGAGCAGTATATGTCCCTTGTCCATGCTGATCATACACGGCTTCTAAACAGTCACTTGAGTTTCAGACGTGGTTTGCCAACTAAGTCCAAAACTTTATCGAGCATACCGAACTAGTTACACAGTTCTTTGGGTCTTGGCTTTTAAAATGTCGCTTAAAATGTAGAAATATTCCAGTGTACCCACAACTGCTACTTTGATAATGAATGTTATATGATAACCATGTAGCATTTTCAGCCAAAGTTAACTTCCTAGTAATGCAGCTGATCTGTGAATGGTCTGCTATGGTGCTTTTTCTTTGCAGTAAGGGGAATGCTCTGTGGAAAATTATTCATGCCTACTGTAAAGGTCGGATCATAAAGCTGGAGGAGCTTTTAGGCCATCTAGTCTGTCCCTTGCATAATGCAGGAAATCCAGAGCTTAACGATCCCCAACATATGGTTGTGTAGTGTTTGCTTGAAGATTTCCAGCAAAGGAGAGACCACCGCCCCACTACATAATTGGTTCAATTGTTAAACTGTTCTTATGGCTAAGAATGTTCTCCGTATGTTCAACCAAAATCTACCCTATTCTAACTTACACCCATTAGATTTAGTCTTGTATTCTGGGCCAGAAAAGAACAACTCGTTGCCTCTTCTGTGTGACAGCTGTTCAGGTATTTGAAGAATGCTATAATGTCTCTCCTCGGTCTTCTCTTTTTCAGTCTAAACATACCGAGTTCCTTCAACCTTTCCTCACAGGACTTCTTTTCCAAACCCCTAATCATCTGTGTTGTCCTTCTCCAAACCTGTTTCAGTTTGTCTACATCCTTCTTAACATACAGTGCCCAGAGCTGTATATAGTACTCCAAGTGAAGTCTGCCTAATGCGGAATAAAGTAGAACTATTAATTTTTATTACTTGGAAATGATAGTTCTGTAGTGCAGGGTAAATTTGTGTTAGCCTTTTTTGCACTGCTGACTTGTGCTCAGCTTATAATGGATTACAATTTTGAGATTCTTTTCACATATGCTACTGCCAAGCCAGGTATCAACCATCCTGTACCTGTGTATTTTAGGGATTTTTGTTTTTTGTTGCTTTTTGACTAAGTGTCAAATTTTGCATTAGCTCTGTTGAATTTTATGTTGTTAATTTCCCTCCATTATTCCATTCTGTCAAGGTCATTTTGAATTTTATTTTTGTATTCTGAAGTGTTAACTATCCTAGTTTTGTGTCACCTGTAAATCTAAAGAGGATTCCTTCCACCCATTCTTCTAACTCACCAATAAAAATGTTCTTGAAGAGTCCAGTCCAGAGGCACCACACTGGAAACCTCCATCTGGTTTGATGAGAAGCCATTAATGGCTTCTTTTCTGTACTCTTTAAGTACAGTTTTTCAGCCATTTGTGAACCTACCTGGTGATATTATCTAACCTACATTTTACAACTTACTAACACAAATATCATGAGGAACTTTGTCAAATGCTTCACTGAAACCAAGTTTAAATGACTTCCAAAGCATTCCCACTATTCACTAAGGTAGTACCTGATCAGAAAAAGAGATAAGAGTCTGGCAAGATGATTACAGATTGTACTTTCCACAGACTGTTCCAGTATCATCTATTATATTAATTCTCCTGGTTGTGCCTTGGAATGTGCATCCCAGCACCCAGCTGATTGGCTGGGTGGCAGACGGGCCTGATTGGCTGAGGCGCACCCAGGAGGATTGGTCGCCGCAGCAGTGGCAGGCCTGGCCGCAGAGGCCAGAGGCAGTGGCAGGCCCAGCCCAGCCACGGAGGCAAGGCCCGGGGGGGAGTGGAAGGTGGGGGAGGAGGTAACCGCCGGCCCCAAAGCGTGCACAGATGCTCTGTGCGGGGTTGGCTAGTTCTTAGTATTAAACTCAAAGGGACAAATCTGTAGTTTCTTGGATCCCTCCCCCACCACCCTTTTCAGGTAGGGACACTTCATCTATTCTCCAGAATTTTTCAAAGATGGCAGACAGAGGTTCAGAGAAGACAAACAATTTATTTTAGTAGCCTAGGATGCCTTGAACTTACTTAAGGTAGTTCCTGACCAACGCCTAATCAGTCTTGAACTGCAATTCTGACCATGCTTTTGTGAGGCTGCCCTTTGGGCAGAAAAGAAGCAAAGCTGGATTTGAGATGATGTACTTTCTCTTCATCACATATTAACATTTCCCCTGTCTCACTAAGCAGCAGGCCTACTGTTTGTTCCCTCTTCCCATAACTTTGGACATACCTAAAAAAATGCCCCTTTTGCATCTTTCACCAGCCTCAGCTCATTCTAAACTTTAGTTTCCCTGACATAACCTCTGCAAATCTGGGCTGCTTTTTTGTAGTCTTCTGTGGTGATCCAGAGCAGCCAGTCTGGGTGGGTGGGTAGCGGGAGGCACCTTTAAGTATAAATTAGAAGGTACTTACCTCCACTCTGGCAGCACCTGCAAGCTGCTCTGAGCTTCAGCATGCTGCCCAGCACTCCCTGCGGTGGGGGATCAGCTCCATGGAGCTGACCCTCTGCCGGCAGACAGCTGAGTGGCAGAGCCAATTCCCTGCCATGGAGAGTGTTGGATGGTGCAATTCAGCTTGGAGCAGCTTGCAGGTACTGCCAGAGCGGAGGTAAGCACCTTCTAATTTACGCTTAAAGATGCCTCTCGCCACTGCCCACCCCCCGGAGGTGCCCCATCGGTCATCTATATCCATATCTATATCTATAAATCTTTTAAGCTAATCATTAAGCTTTTAGTATAAATATATTGGCTTTTTTAGATGCTTACTATTTTTGTTTCTCAGTTTTGAGCAACAGCTGAAGTACACTGGACTTTTCAAAATGTTTCAGATGATGTTTTGAAAAGTAGCAAAATATCACCACACTGTTGACTAATCTAGTTTGTCTTAGATACTGGCTCCTTCTTGATAATCACTTGGCATGTTTCCAGTTCATCTATATATACTGTAGCACTACATGCCTTAGGAATATGAAGCAGGTCTGGGCCTTTTGCCACATGTGTGCATAGCAAAATGACTGTTTGCATTTGTCATGTGTGAACATATATAATGGAAACACAGACATAAAAGTTTCATGTTTCTCCATAAAAGTGATATCCACTCAGACAATGTGGTGTTGCCATTAAAAAATAGAAATGTTCAGAAACTGTTAACGGCACAACAGGAGATCGTTCATTAAGATGTACAGTACATCCTCACAAAGCATGCCATTGACACTGAACATGTGAAAAAGCAGGTATAGTTGTAGAAGAAAACTAGAAGAATAGATGATAAAGTTTCTCTTTCACTCAGTAAGATGTCCATTTGTCACATTTTTACACCACTCTTCCTCAGGACAGCAAATATAAATATACTATCTCATATACAATAATATACAATCTCAAAATCTAAAACCTTAAGAAGTAATAGCAAACCATTGAAGCCTTGATATTTGGCGAATGTCTCAGTTTCAAAATGTCTAGAAACGTACAGTTTTGATGCTTCATATACTTCATGTTACTCTAAGAGAAGACTCATGTCTGAAGAACTAAAGAGTTTTTGGTCATACATACTCATGCTTTGTCAGATGTTCACAAACACAGTGCTGAACTTGTGTTTCTGTATTCAGTTTTGATTATCCAGTTACTAGCTATTTATATAACTACTCTGTAATTTAATCCTAAATGGTCTACATATTTCTTGTATATCTAAGAGGTGTTATTGAATTGCATAGGTCAAATGATAATATTTGTAATCTGAAATTTAGATAGCATGTTTTCTTTTTTAAAATGAAATGATCAATTAAGTATATTATTTTAGGATATTAGTTTCAACTTTGCATTGTATTTCATTTGACTGTAACATTTCTTTTTCTTTTTGTTGTTATCCGTTGTCTGCTTTGTCTATTGCATGTCCAGGGTTCTAAGGTTAGTATTACTGCTACAAGTTTCAGTTCCTAGCTCTTAGAACTGTTGCATTTGTGCACTTTTCAGTTTTTCAGCCCTTTTCTAGAATGGAGTAAATAATATTTTATGAGGATTATTAACTTGTTTCAAAATGTTTTATATTGTAACCTAAACATATTGGCTTGGTTCAGAAATAACACCTTCAAAAAGGACACCAGATGCAGTACATTGAATTAGCTATATCATGATGTGGAATGACACTTTGCATCACCATTATGCTGCATGTTTTCTATTTTTGGAGGCACTCTATAGGGGATTGGCACACCTCAAACTACAATACTGTTTACCAGGGCTCCTCAAATTCGGCCCTCCTGCAGATGTTGGCTTACAATTCCCATAATTCCTTGGTATTCACCACTCTGGCTGGGGATTATGTTAGTCCAAAAACAGCTGGGGGGCCAAATTGAGCAGGCCTGCTGTGTATGTAATTTTTCTACCACATGTGGAAGAGAATTTCTGAATAAGGCAATTGGCTAAGTTAAAATACTATTATTTCAAGGAAATATCCATTCAGGGATAGAATAGCCAAGGCTCTAGTTGAAGAAATATCAAGGATAAATGGGAGAGCTGGTCTGGTGGTAGCAAGCATGACTTGTCCCCTTAGCTAAGCAGGGTCCACCCTGGTTGCATATGAATGGGAGACTAGAAGTGTGAGCATTGTAAGATATTCCCCTCAGGGGATGGAGCCGCTCTGGGGAGAGCAGAAGGTTCCAAGTTCCCTCCCTGGCTTTTCAAAGATAGGGCTGAGAGAGATTCCTGTCTGCAACCTTGGAGAAACTGCTGTCAGTCTGCGAAGACAACACTGAGCTAGATAGACCAATTGTGTGACTCAGTATATGGCAGCTTCCTTGTTCCTAACAGCTCTGGCTGTTGATAGGTAACTGAATTACAGATTATTATTTGGATCATTCCTGTTTACATTGTAAAATACTTATTTTTGTGTCCAGTGGCCAACATCCAGACTAATGTGTGCGATTCAACATGGTTTTTGGCATATACCCATTTTCAGATGCCTGTACCTATCAAAAATATGTTGATGGACCCTGACATATTGTCAGAAGGCACCTGTTGACTGGAGAATCTTCTTGTCCCAGTGTGGCATTAATTTGAATGTTGACTACTGTTTACATGGTTTTATGAAAGGCATGCACAGAATTAACATCAGAGCATAGCCAAAGGACTCAGGAGAGTTTTGCCACTATCATTACCACTACTACCATCCCTCCATAGACACCTATCACTTCTAGGAGAGGGCATTGAAAGGACATGAAATTGTATGTTGGGTTGAGAGAATGTATCCTGATCACTAAGGCAACCATGCTGATTTTCCGTAGCCTTCATCCACCTTTATTTGTACCAGAATGTGGATATATGTCTGAATGTGCATCCCATTTAAAGTTTTGTATTGGATAGACAACATAAATCCAGATGTGCATCCAGGGTGCTCCCTGTCACCTTGTGCTGCACTGCTTTGATACTTCTGCACAGCCCTGTTATCAAGGAAGCATGGTTGCCTCTGTTATGGGAATGTTTCTTGGCCCTGCTGTATCAATTTAAGCCAAAGGGAGAGTACTAACTTATTTTTAATTCAGTAATGTTCATTATGTAGTCCACTCTGATTTTTCTATGGGACACCATAACATCATTGCATTCCCCTACATGATCTGCAATCACTAGGGGAAGAAGAGGGACTGGTGCTCCATGGCACTGGAGTAGCAGCAGAGGGGTAAAAGCAATTGCTAAGAATACCAATGAAAAAGGTACTGTTTGGGAGGAGTTTCAGGGGAGTTAATGCTTTTCAAAAGCTTGCCTTGAAAAATTCTGAGACTGGAAATGTGGCATAGCCCTAATTAACATATGAAATTTGTCCTGTTGGTGAATTGTTTAATTAACTGGACAAAAATTGGAACACTCCCTAAAAGTTGACTTATTTTTAAAATGAGAAAAAAATATCCTTGTAAATTTCTTTATCAAAATAAATATCTTAAGTTTTGTGTGTTGACACTAACTGTGTCACACATGTGGGAAATAATGTGTTTTTGATACACAATTAGGGCAAATGTATTTGGACTTAGTTATGATATAATATTGGTTACTTTTATAGCTCTATATGAATTGGAGCATTATTGTTTATACAATCTACAACATGTCTGTTTTAGGCATATAATGAAGCTAATGTATTTTTATTGGAGTGCTAGCAAATTTAATTGCTGAAACTCACAGCAAATTGTTCTTTAAAGTTATCTTATGATTTTGGGAACATGGATGGATTTTCCAGTCATGAGAGCAGTAGGCCTTTGTGTCAGAATGTCAGATTCCAACAAATGGATACCATTCACACAGAGGCCAGCTTAACACAGTACATGCCATTTCTAGTGCTGGGGAGCCTCTTCTGCATAAATGTCCAGGAAGTCATGTGGGGACATTTGGGAACTATAGTTCCTCCAAGCACTTTCCCTAAACTTCAGCTGGGCACACTGGGGTTGTAGGTCTCTGTGAGCATTGGGGAGGTGGCGGTTATATTTGTTGAAATCACACATTCTGACATACAGGCCTAGTGAACAGGATTTTAGATTTCTGTGTTCTGCTCACAAGTTCACCCTAGCTAAGTTATAGTTCTACTTTAGTTGTAACTTCATCCGTACATCACTGTGAAGACTCATTGGATGAATTACATGAGAGACTTGTGGCAACTTAAAGATTAACAAGTTTATTGTGGCACAGGCTTTCTTGCACCAGGGCACATTTTGTCATATATATAAGAATTGCTGTAGTCTAAACACTGGACTGTATTGTCAATTGTGGCTTTGCCAAGACATTGCCATGCTGGAAATAGTTGTCTTTGTTTCTCTGGGTACTCTGGCAAGTAAAATGAACAGCATTTTGTGTAATATCCACATATTATAAAGAATGGTTTTACCAGTATTTTGCAGAGATGGAGAAAAAAGTCTCTGTTTCATGTGGGCTATGTTGTATTATGCTCCTAGTACCCCAGTGATACAGAAAGATATAGCAGCTCTGTGAGTCCCTCTTATCCTCTTGTGTTACTATCTTTAATGTGAACAATTTTAAATAAAGACACAAAGGAGAATCCTTTCTGCACCCATATTACCATACTCAGTGGTTTGGTTCAGACATAACATGAAACCATGGTTTGTACTGATCATAGTTAAGAACCCTGACCATTATTTTTGCTTCCAAATATGCTATGATTTAGAGCTGCTTGTCTCTTGTTTCCCATCTGCTCAGGACTCTGCTTCACAAGGTCATAAGTTCTCTCCTATTGTCATGGTGCAGCAGCCTCTTGAGGTGGAGTAATAACTCTAACTCTGGTTTATCAGTGGTTTGTGAATTCAAACATCATGTTAAACATGTTAGCACAAACTGTAGTTTGGAAACCAACTTCAACCAGTGGGTTCAGATCATGGTATTTCATCCCAAAATTAAACCATGGTGGTTTGACTGGTACAGGTTTATACAAACTAACCACAGTTATATGAAATAGACCATAGCTCTGTGTTATGCTTGAACCATAGCTCATTTAAATAGCATTAAATGTTTAGTATATTTAGTATATTTTCTGATGTAGGGATTTCATATTGCCTAATGTAGCATGCAAGTATGAATTCATCTCTTCTCATGCTCATTACTATACTATTTTCAATTTCTTCAAAGACAAATGGTGTAGAGGAAATAGAATCATTTTTGTACATTTTATCCATTGACATGTATGATAGATTTAGAAGTCTAATGTGATAATTTTCTTTTAAAGACTGAATTGGAGAATATTGAAGTAACTCAGGGTATGTCGGCAGAGACAGCAGTGACTTTCCTCAGCCGCTTGATGGCCATGGTTGATGTACTAGTATTTGCCAGCTCACTAAATTTTAGTGAAATTGAAGCTGAAAAAAACATGTCTTCTGGAGGCTTAATGCGGCAGTGCCTAAGGCTTGGTAAGTTGCTTGCTCAGTGCATTAATTAATTACTTACAAATCAATGAAATAAGGTGACAGTAAAAAAATACACGTGGAAGCTGACCTGGTTTTCACTCTCATAGAATATTAAAGCTCATTAACATGGCAAAGCTTTTTCTACAAAAATATATTAAAGGAACAGTATATTTAGATATGTTCTCATATTAAATATTTGAGTTCTAGAATAAAATGCTAATGAAGAACAAAATGTGAATGAAGGGAAACGAACTTTGTTTCTCAGTTGTCTAGGGATTTGCTTCTGCTAAGGACTGCCTCCACAGATCCCCACCTTGGAGGAAGTCATTTTCTCTAGCAATTTGAGTTTCCAAAAAACTGGAAGCCAGTAACAACTGAAAATATCTACACATTCTCTTTCACGCCACAATTAACTTTTCCCATGGCAGTTAGCAGTCATTTGTTCCTCACATCTACACTGCAGAATCATTTATAGTCCCTGCTTTTTATGTCATGTTAGTTTATAGTTTTTGAAGAAAACTGAATTCTGCTCATTTGAAAATAGGGCCAATCAAAGAGAGCTAGGAGAACATGTATTTCTCTTGGAAGTAGGACTCTTTGGGCTATTGCTGGAATGTTTTATTCTGTTACACATACTGTTTCTAAATGTGGAACAACTTTAGCATACACCAACAGAAGCTGGGATGATGACTTTGAAAGGAAGAAAATGTATTATACACTATGAGAAAAGGAGGCAAAAGGTGTTGGGTTAAAATTGGGCTTGATTATAGCTTATATTTATAATGTATGTTTTATATCTATTTGAGTACTACTTATTCTGGTAAACTCATAATGATAAAAGAAAGCAAGTTTTGATGAAATTCCAAATAATCCATAAAATCCTACTTCCTGCATCCGCAATTAACAAACTATAAAATAAATTAATGGCCCTATTTAATAATTAGAATTTGTACTCTGCTTTTCACTTTCAAAGAAGACTCAAAGCAGCTAAGAGTATAAGCAAAAACAGTAAATATAAAAATATAAGCAACAAAGAGAACTCACAATATATAAAAGCAGCATTAAAAATAGCAATATAAGCAATCCATATTATACAAACAAATTAGAAGTACAGCCAGCTGGTCAACTAGAAAACTCAGAGAACATACAAGCTGATATATCCCCCGCCCCCGGTAACAAAATATGCTGTCACCCACACCCATAAAAGGGCTAGCCCCCAGTTTAATCAAAGAAAATAATTTGATTCTCAAATAATTTATTTATTATTTATTTATTTGTTCAATTTTTAGAACACCCTTACAACATAGCTCAGGCCAGTTCACAAATATAATATTATAATATAATAAATAATAAGTTTCATGAAAGCAAATAAGAATTATTCAGGCAGGAAACTGATTAACTTTGCACTATAAAGATTTTTTTTAAGTAGGAGGTCTTAAAAAAAAAAAGATGATTCTTAAATGATGTAAGAGACAGCCAAAGGAAGTGGTAGCAGCTGAAGAATCTGTAAAGGTGAAGTGTGCTGTCAGGTTGGTGTCGACTCCTGGTGACCACAGAGCCTTGTGGTTGTCCTTGGTAGAATACAGGAGGAGTTTCGTATCTTCCTATATTGCTGCTGCCTAATATAGTTGTTTCCCATAGTCTGGGAAACATACCAGTGGGGATTCGAACCAGCAACCTCTGGCTTGCTAGTCAAGTCATTTCCCTTTAGCAGTCTCCAAATCTGGTTTATGCATTCCTTTCAAGTAATGATGGTGGCAGTCTCCTGAATCATGCTCTAAAATGAACTTCAGGGGCCATTAAAGACTATCTCACAAGAGAGGCAAACTTTATAAGTTCCCGAAACAATTTCTAGCCTGGATTAAAATCTGAGCAGAAGATGATAAGCTGACTTTCCTCACCCTCTGTTTAATGTAATGAAGTTCTCTAGTACTGTTACATTAAGTGGAAGATGAATTCAGGTGCAGCAAAAAAACTGAGGAAGTAGGGAGAAAAGCCAGTTCCCTGTGGGGGGAATTGCAGGAGATTGCTCCTTCCCTACTGTTTTCCCCCAGTGCATCTTTATTCCCCCTCTTAGTGATGAAACTAGGCTAAGATCCATTACATTAAGCAGGAGAAAATTAAAGAGGCAGGTCATGTTTGGGGGTCTTCAGTAGGCTCAGAAAAATGATCCATGATCTTCTTTCCCCCTCATCCCCAGAAGATCTTGGGTCATCTCTGAGTGAATCCAAGGAGGCCTTGGGAAAGCTCCCCCAATCTCCTAAAGAGATGATGTGCATACACCTGACAGTGCCTTTTGCTATTATGTTTTGATATGGCTACATTCACATCACTATTCTCCTTTAGCCCCTATTTTTGGCTCTGTGTCACATACTATTATCAATATTAAAATGACATCCTCTTCTCCTGACAATATCTTTTCCTCTCTCCATTTCATGCATGCTTTATGAAGCTTCTTAATATTGTCAGACTGTTGGCCCATCGAACTCGGAATAGTGTACTTTGACTAGTAACAGCTCTCCAAAACCTCAGACGTCCTTCCCAGCCCTGTGACTGCTACCATTTTAACTGAAGACACCAGAGTTATAACTTTAGGCCCTTTGTGCGCAAACCATATGCTACACCACTGAGCTATGTCTGCTCACCTACAGACAGTGCCCTTTGTTTCCTTTACCTTGATGCTCCCTGCTTCTTCCTAATGCCTTGTAATCAGGCATCCCACTCTATTTTTCAGGCTTTATCCTTCTCAAAACTTAAAAATCACTTTATTTTCTCCTTGCTTGCTCTTTCTCGGCCATCTGAATTTCTTAGGCCTCATCATACAATTTATGTATCAGTTATCACATTTGCTCAGAAGTTTGATTGTTGCCACACTCTGTCACTGTGCTTTTGGCTGATGTGGGGGGATTAGCTTTAATGGGGTTCAAATGTGCAAACATTTTGTAAGTGATTGGAAAGCTGATCATGAGAAAGGCAAGGCCAGAGTTAGAGTACCCAGAATGTGAGCAATGGACTAAAGGCAGATTTCCTTGAAAACAAAAAGTTAAGTTTATTAAAGAACAAATATACAAGAAAATAGGTAGTTAATGACTTTTCGGGGAAGTATTATTTACTTGGCAGAAGTAAATAATTTAAAAGATGCTGGACCTTAAGTAGAGTACCAAATTCCAGTGGAAAGGAATTTGAGAGGATCCTAATGTAGAGAAATGGGGGAAAGAGATGCTGGGATGATGGAAAAAGTGAGAGACATCTCAAACAAATACTTATTTGAAGTCATCTCCGTAGCTGGCGTGTGATAATAGTAAGGCTATTGTTTTCCTTCTCTGGGTGAAAGAAGGTGGATAGGTGTTCTGATGATGGAAGGGACTGAGAAGTCTGGGCAGTTCAGAGACACGAGTGTGAATCACTCACTGGCCCACTTCAGAAGAACCTCAGTGATGGAAGTTGCAGAGAAGGGACCAAGTCAGCAAGACTTCTTGTGCAGTGAAAAGGCAACTTGGACTTATGCTACCAGTTGTCCCAACATTAAGCTAAAACCTGGGACACAAGAAGGAGTCCAGGAGGATCACAAAAAGCATAAATGCTTGGAGGTTCGCTTGCACACAGATGGAGGGGATTTGAGTACAAGCACTCATTGGACTGGAAAAGAGGTCTTCTTTAAAACATTTTCCTGCCTTCAAGGCAGGGTTAGGTCCATGTCCATAATGGAAATGACCCTTAGTGACCCCAAACAAAAGGTTTGATTAACCTAAGGCTCATGATACTCTCAATTCTATTCAGGACAAAAGGCAGTCAAGTAGCTCCTCTCAGTTCAAGTTCTTGCATTTCTAATGAACAGCAATTCCCTGCCGCGAGCCCCCCCTGCCACCATGAGGCCCCTCCACCGATCTTACCAGTAATTCTAGTCGCCATGTGCGTTACCGGAATGTGTGTGAATTGAGCAGGCACACCCCTCCCCGTCCCGTGGCAGCGGGCAGAGCAGGAGCACCCGCTGGGCCTGGCTGTTCAGCCCAACTGCCCTTGAGAACTGCGAGAATAGAGGCTTTATTCAAACTTTGCATGCATGCTGGAACACCTCGCATTTCTCAAGGGCCACTGGGCCGAATGGCCAGGCCCAGCAGCTGCTCCCACTTTGCCTGCTGCCACCGTGTGTGTGTGGGGGGGGGGGGGTGCCTGCTTGACCCCCAGCCACACACATGGCAGCTAGAATTACTGGCAAGATTGGCAGTTAGGCCTCGTGGCAATGGTGGCAAAGACTGCCCCCCCGACCTTGAAGGCCACAGATCAAGGCACCAAGGTCTGGGGGTAAGAACGCCTCTGCACATGATTAAGAAATGAGTAAAATGTTGACATTATTTTATTCTAATCACAAATAGTTGCTATAGTAAAATTCAGCTTTTTAAAACATTATAGTAAATATGGTGACTTATTAGGACAGATTGTGGCCTCAAATTTTGGCCTGATTATATTATTTCATGGTGGCTTTTTATTAATGCATAAGAAGATGGATACTCAGTAAATTCTTAAATTTTTTTAGTTTGTTGTGTCGCTGTACGAAACTGTTTGGAATGTCGACAACGACAGAGAGAGAGAGTAAACAAATCTTCACTAATCAGCAGTAAAACTCAGGAGACACTTCAAGGTATAAGTGCAACTACTACAGCAAAGGTAAGCTATGTTTCTGTTTAATGCATAAAATACTGTTACATGCTATAAGTGGGCAGATAATAATTCAAACACTGTCATCTAGTATAAGAAAGTAAGCCCGTCTTTACAATTGAAAAAGCTCTTCCTCCTGTTCAGGAAGCAGGTTCAGTCTTCCAATTTCACCAGAGGAAGGTTCCATTCTGTCCTGTATTGTGGTTAGTCAGTATTGAAGCATTTTAGGGACCTACTTTATTTTTATTTTTCTTGGAGTCTGTAAGCAGGGTATAAGAAAAGTTAATGAAGTGTCCGAAAACAGTAAAAGACCTAGTGTGATTTTTAACAAAGCGGGTAGAGAGGGAGCAGGTTAGTGATGTGCACAGAACCTGCCAGCCTAGTTTGGTTCAAATCCGTAACGGAGTCAAACTGCCCCCGGGTGGCTAGCATGATGGTTCAATGCCATACTTGTAAAGAGGAATTCAGCAAGGATTCCCTTTTACAAATAAAGGGCTGCTGAGGGTGGGGGATTGAGGGGAAAATTTGCCATTTTACCTTTTAAAAAATGCAGCTGTACGGTGGGGTGGTGGCAATGGCAGCAAGGGGGAGGTTCCACCCCACCTTTATAAACAGCCACTGTGCGTGGCGGGATGAAGTGACAGCGGGCACAGTGGCTGGAAGGTGGGGCAGGGAGGATGGTGAGAGCTCATTGCACCTCCTCTCATGCCCCCCGATTGACAGCTCAGACTGGTCTGCAACTGGCTTTGGGCCTTTCTGCGTACGTAGCTCAAGGGCAACCTGGCTTGCACATCCCTAGAGCAGGTATGGACCTGCTCTCCTCAGTGTTAAAGGGTATGTGCAAGCCCTCGGTTTAAAAGAGATTGTGCTGTGATTCGGGTGCCAAATTGTGTATCGAGAAGATTCCTAACACTTTCCTCGTGGAAAATCAGCATTATTAATGACCTTATATGTCGGGATCAGCCCAAAGCGTCCCGGCACCTCTTTGGAGAGGCGCCAAAATGCTTTGGCTCCCTGGTGCTGAAACGTTTTGGCGCAGGGTTCCATTAAGAGGAGGTGGGCAGGTCCTACCTGCCCATCCCCCCAAGCCCCTGCCGACCCACCGCTGTGCTATTGTGATGGAAAGACTTCAGTGCAAGAAGCAGCTTGTGCCGCTTGCTCCTGTAAATTGCCATGCGGCGGTGACGGGATGCATCCCTGGTATCCCTCGTGGAGCGCTGGCACTTAAATGGCACGAGGGATGCCGGGGACACATCCCATCGCTACGGCACTACATTTTAGAGGAGCAAGTGGCACAAGCTGCCACTTGCATGGAAGTCTTTCTGTCACAATAGCACTGCAGCGGGCTGGCAGGGGCTTGGAGGACAGGCAGGTAGGATCTGCCCATCTCATTTCTTAAGGGAACCCCGTGTTGCCCTTGGATGTGCAGTGAAGCAATTTGGTGCACATCCCCACTTATATGGTAAATTTGAATCGTAGTAAATTTGAATCTGAGAAAGATCTTCCACTGCTCTTGGACATACATGATGTCAATTTGGAATTATTGATCTGACTGAATGTTAAAATCTGTTGGGAACAATAACAGTTAAAACATGATGATTACACTCAGAATTTTTCCTAAAAGTACAACAAAAAATTATGTAAACCTTTTCTCAGGTTTATTCTATTGTAAAAAGTAGTGCATTCAGCTAATTTCAGTGGTAGGATTGTTCATTCAAAATTTGTTATCTGAGGCTGATCGAGAAGTATGACTTTATTTTGGACCAACCAACCAACCAGTTCGTGTGTGTGTGTGTGCGCGCGCACACACACACACACACACACACAAATTGGTTGGTTGGTTACACACACACAAACACACACACACATATCTCACATGCTCACTCTCACTCGCTCACTCAACTCTCTCCTATTCACACTCCTACCTATCTACCCTGTTATATAGGTGTTGAAAAATCTTATTTGTGTAACCTTTTGAAAGGCAGGTGAAGCTCTTGGTCTTTAACAAGCACGTCTGAGATGCATTTACGGCATTTTGAACATTTGTTTTATGTTACTAGTGTTACTGGTCTTATCCTGCCATTCCATGTCCAAGGAGCATGAGCAGTGTGCATGGCTTCTCTTTTTGTCATCACAATAACCCTCTGAAGTAGGCTAGGCAAAGAGATTGTCACTGGCCCAAGATCATCTAGTAAATTTTTGTGTGACAAAAAGGGAGTTTGAACCAGAGTCTCACCATTCTAAATCCAACCTTCTAATCACTTCACGTCAAGCCCGCTCTCCTGGCAGACGACCAGACGTTGAGCCTTGGGCGGCGGGATCAGCTGCCAACATGACTACCAGCTCTGTCATGGAGCCGGTAGGGCTCAGAGGCTGCTTGGAAGTCCCAGGATGCCTTGCGTCAGTGTGTGGGGCATCCTGGGGAGACCTCCCCTGATGCCAAGAGGCTTATTTTAGCCTCCCGGTTGGGGGTCTCCTCACAACTCACAATCAAAGACATGGGGTTAGTGGAGCACTCGCTAATGCTAACCTCAATTAAGGGGAGGGCTACTTTGACAGCCTAGCCGCTGTTGAACCACTGGGCTTACCCACAAGCCCGGTGGTTCTCATGATGGATGAAAACCGGACTGGGCTCCCTTAGCCCATTTTTCCTCCATCGTGTGAATAGCCTCAGTATGTGATGCTGTGTGTGTTGAAGTTCTTTATCAACCAGCTTTTAAAGTCCACTGCATCAGCACACTACAGGAATAGTAACTTTAATTTTATTAGAATAAAAGAGCCACTTGACATTATTGGTAGATAGACTGTTTGTATGTTCCTGACTTGGGCACAGAATACATTAGTGCAGTTCTAGTAATCATGAATTTATTTACAGAGCCACATTTTATTTGCATATTAAATATAGGGCATATTAAAATCAGCTGAGACATAAAGTGTGTGTTTGTTAGATATATTAAAAAACTGTTTTGGGTCTGTAGCTTTCTGAAACTGTTTAACTATTGTGTGTTTAGACTCCATTGGAAAATGTTCCTGGTAACCTATCTCCTATAAAAGATCCTGATAGACTTCTTCAAGATGTTGACATTAATCGTCTGCGAGCAGTTGTGTTTCGTGATGTGGTGAGTACTAATGAGTGGCAGCTTTTTCTTAAAGCATGCAATATGCCAAGGCACTTTTTCACAATACATTTTCCTTAAAATAGTAATTATGCACATATGTATTCACTTTTTTGAAATACAAGTTGCATGGTGGCCTTCAGTTCACCATGCAAGATTGTACGATTTAGCAAGGGAATAGCATAAACAGGTTGTTTTATTTTAAAGACGGCAGGTCACTATTTTGTTCTCTTATCTGAAACCAGTGCTTTGGACCTCATTATCTTGGTGAGTTGGATCTCATTATCTGCAGGGGTTCTGTTCCCACAAATTACCATGAGTAACTAAACCGTGGATAATGAATAATTGAGTCTATAGAAATGTGGAGGCTAGGTTCCCAGACTCTTAAAAACACACACCAAAACAGGCCATATAAAATGCCCTACCATGCTCCATGGATCTCCTGGCATCCAGCAGTGCCCCCGAAATGTCCAAAATGACACCCTAAATTGTGGATTTCCCCCTCTTTTTTGCTGAAATAAGCCACAAAATGGCTCCCATGGACAAAATGGCGGCTGGAAGTGACCTCCGCAGTAATTTCTGGCCATTTAGGAACCGTGGATACATGGATTTTAACCCTTTTGTATCCATGGATATTGAAATTGGGTGTCAATTAGACACCCATGAATACATGAAACTGCGGATATAGAATCTGTGTATAACGAGGTTCTCCTGTATTTAGTAGAATGTATTCGTTTCATCTGCTAAATTTACTATGGTACTCACTTAAAGTCTCAAACAGCCATAGGAGTATTTGAATTTTTAGGTGGCTTCATCACTTTTAACTCAAGATATCTAACAATTTAAAACTATGAAATACAACTAAAATACCGTCCATTTCTCTACAACCACCAATACGTGTTTTAGGTCTGAGCTTGAAATGATTTTCCAGATAGTGAATAAACTCACATTCTCCCCCCACCCATGCACCCCCACACACATACCCATATACCCTGCCACAAAAGCAGGAATTCCAGAGCACAAGATCAGCCATTGAGAATGGGTCTCCTTTTTATATTTGATGCATATTGAACATTATAAGCTTGGTTACAGTAATAGTAGTGGGACAAAATGCCAGAAGCAGTACTAATTAGAAGTCGATATTTATTTAATTCTTTATAGATGAAAACCAACATGTTGAATTGTGTCTGAGAAATACAGCAGATCCTATACCAGTAATGCAATGTGGGGTTTAGTGACACAATTCTATTAAACAAGCAGGTTATGTTCTTCAATAGTGGCAATCTCAAATTGTTATAAAGTTCCACAGATTTCATTCCAACAGTATTAAGACTGTAACCAGTTCTGAAATGAACTGCAAAGATCTGAAGCTTTTTCACCTGATTGTTGACAGAAGAAGCATCCATTGTTGCAATTTCAGGAGTACTAAAGTGGCCGAACCCCATCTGAGATGGACATCTCAAGCTCTTTTAGTCCAAAGTCTGCAAATACTGCTAACCACCATTAGGTATAGGCCGGGACCAGTCCGGAGGCCATTGAAAAAGCCTCCGGACCAGTCCGGACCTGGGCGGTCCGGTTCAGGGGGGGTAGGTTTAAGAGCGGCGGGAGGGTTTACTTACCACTCCCACCACTTTCCCGCTCTGGCGCCGTAACGCTAAGAGTAATTGGGGCGGCAGGATACCTCCCTGCCACCCCTTCCCCGATGTTGCTGGAAAAAACTCCCAGCAGTCCTTTGCACGCGCGCACATCATGCACATGCTTCACATCTCTGTGACGTGTGCACGCGCAAAGGACTGCTGGGAGTTTTTCCCAGCAACATCGGGAAAGGGGCGGCAGGGACTGATCCTGCCGCCTCAATTACTCTTAGCATTACGGCGCCAGAGCAGGAAAGCGGCGGGAGGGGTAAGTAAACCCTCCCGCCGCTCTTAAAGCTACCCCCCACCCCATTGCCGGACTGCAGTTGGTGGCTCCGTGCACACCCCTAACCACCATCATTACAGTCCTGTAAAACATTTTATTTTTATTTTATGCTATGCTAACAAGTGAACCTTGTTATCCACGCAGATTCCGTTCTCCACTCCAACTGTGGATAATGAGGCATTGTGGCAAGTTCCTGTTGGCTGGAGAAAGGGGCAAAAAATTGTTTTAAAATGGCCTCAAAGAAGAAATAATCTAAGTGCCTACTGTGCTCTGCAGGTCTCCAGCTGTCCAGGAATGTAGCCCACCCAGTCCCAAATCCGTCATTTCCCCACAAAAGATTGTGGGAAAGTTTGTTTTTTAAAAAATGAGTCATAAAAATGGGTTGTAAAAATAAGTCACGAGAGCCAGCTTAGCGTAGTAGTTAGAGTGCTGGACTAGGACCGGGGAGACCCGAGTTCAAATCCCCATTCAGCCATGAGACTTGCTGGGTGACTCTGGGCCAGTCACTTCTCTCTCAGCCTACCCTACTTCACAGGGTTGTTGTGAGGAGAAACTTAAGTATGTAGTACACCGCTCTGGGCTCCTTGGAGGAAGAGTGGGATATAAATGTTAACAACAATAACAATAACAACAACAATAATTCAAGCTACCTGTGGCCAAAAATTGGTGGGACCATAAAATTGAAAAAGTTGTAGAAAATGAAGATGCAAAAATATTATGGGATTTCCAACTACAAAAAGACAAACATCTGCCACACAATACACCAGATATAACTGTAGTCGAGAAGAAAGAAAAACAGGTTAAAATAATCGGCATAGCAATACCAGGGGATAGCAGAATAGAAGAAAAAGAAATAGAAAAAATCACAAAATACAAAGATCTACAAATTGAAATTGAAAGGCTGTGGCAGAAGAAGACCAAAATAATCCCAGTTGAATCCCAGTTGGCACCCTAGGTGCAATTCCAAAAGACCTTGAAGAGCACCTCAACACCATAGGGGCCACAGAAATCACCATTGGCCAATTACAAAAAGCAACTTTACTGGGAACAGCCTATATTCTACGACGATATCTATAATAACAACAACAATATTGATAATAAAATTCAGCCATCCCAGGTCTTTGGGAAGGACTCGATGTCTGGATAAAACAAACCGGTCAATAACACCTGTCTGTGTAAATAAGAAATAATAATAAATGTCTGTTTGACAAAATGCTGGCCAGAAATGACCTCAGAGGTCATTTCCAGCCACCCCAAAACCACGGATGTGTGGAAATTAACTCTTTTCTTTCCGCATACGCTAAGGTTGTGTGTCAATCACCCAACCGCGGATACGTGGAACTGTGAATGTCAGGTCTGCGAATAGTGGGCCTTTCCTGTATTATAATTTAGTTTTTCTGCTAAATATACCCCAAAGTAGCATAAAACATAAAACACTATTTTTTAAAAAATAAAGTGCCCTAACATAACCACTAAAAATCTCATAGCAGCTGTAAAGTATAATCACTCTGGCTTGAGCCACAACAAAATCTTTGTATCTGCCTTGCATGGATGCAGGAATCTGATAGCTAGATGACATTAAAGCTAGTCATGTGCACGGACCGGTTCGGAGGCCATTCTGAAGGCCTCCAGACCGGTCCGGACACGGGGTGGTTTTGGTTTGGGAAGAATGGCTGGGGGGTTCCAAAAAGAATAGGGGGGGCTTTACTTAACCCTCCCAACAACCGCGCCGTATTTCCCCGAGTAATCGGGCGGCAGGATAGCTCCCTGCCGCCCCCTTCAAAGTCCTGCTCGGCTGGCGGCCGCCCACAAGAAGACCCGTGCCGTTCAAACAGATCCATCGTGAAGCAGATCCATCGTTAAGAAGATCCATCGTTAAGAAGATCCGTTCCGTGTAGTTCCCCGCTTGCAAGAAGTCAAGACTGGCAAAGGGGAAGGGCACGGCAAGGCAGTTCTCCCGCCGCCCTCTCTTGCAACTTGGAATGGGAGGGGTTCTTGACTTCTTGCAAGCGGGGAACTACATGGAGCGGATCTTCTTACCGATGGATCTTCTTAACGATGGATCTGCTTCACGATGGGTCTGTTTGAACGGCACGGGTCTTCTTGTGGGCGGCTGCCAGCCGAGCAGGACTTTGAAGGGGGCGCCAGGGAGCTATCCTGCCGCCCTATTACTCGGGGAAATACGGCGCAGTTGTTGGGAGGGTTAAGTAAAGCCCCCCCTATTCTTTTTGGAACCCCCCACCCCAGTGCTGGACCGCAGCTCTGCGGTTCCGTGCACACCCCTAATTAAAGCTGCAAGCATTTATATGCTCCACATCCTTGTAGATGGTAGAATATTTGGGAATAGCTGGATGAGATGGCAACATTGAATTGATTCCTGGCCAGCTATGATCTGGACTTCTCTCTCCTTTTATGGAAATGGTTTTCATCTGAACTTTTAAATGTTTTGCCACTTGGGATTTGATTTATAATTATCCGATATTCTGAAAGACTTCAAATATTTCTGTTTAAATTTTATTAGAAGATTATAAAAACTACATATAAATAGCTTCCAAAAAAGATCTTTAGAATATTTATTACTACTAGCTGGCCCTGCGCAGAACATCTGCGTGCTAGGATTTTATTACTCTCCTTAAAGTCCTGCCACAGCCCCTGCTTTATTGCTCAGTGTCAGACATCCCCTCTCCTCCCATCCACCACTTGCCGCCACCCTAGTTGCAGCCAACCCTCTTCTCCCCATCACCACTTGCAGCCACCCCCTCTCCTCCACCCCTTCGCTCTCTCAGCTCACCCAACCACCGCTCACTCTCTCAGCTCCAACCACTGGCCTCTGACACCCTACCAAGTCTCCCCATGAGGAGGATAGCCAAGCTGGGGTGGGAGAGAGGGCGCTCCATGCAGGCCGGATGGGAAGCCCCGGCTTGGCCGTCCTCCTTGCGAGGAGACTCGGCAAGGCATCAGAGGCTGGCTGTTGGAGTTGAGTGACTGAGTGAGTGATGCTGCTGCTCTTTCTTCAGTCCTCGTGCTCTTCCTCGGCAGCAGTTGCCCCTCCATCCACTCCTCAGCCTCCTCCTCCGTGCCTTCTCTCTCTCTCTCTCTCTCTCTCTCTCTCTCTCTCTCTCTCTCTCTCTCTCTCTCTCTCTCTCTCTCTCTCTCTCATCATGGATTTGTGCCACAGAATTTATTACATAACTCTTAAGACTTTTAAAGAAGATAATATTCTCCTTGAATATATGAAACACTTATTATTAGGAGACTTCCTTAGTTATAGTATTGCATTCCTTTTAATACTTCTTTATTCTTGTTTGTTCATTATTTTGATCACCTTCAGTGTTTCATTCGATCAACTTAGTTACATCTAATAAAACTGTCCCAGTATTAATTTCTCTCCCCACCCCGTTGAACCTATTTTCTTTATATCCTTTTTTGCTTTCCCTTAAACCTCTAGAAATGGCCAACATGTAACTTACAAGGGCATGATTGGGGAGTGGTTCCTTTGTTGGATTGTTTGAAATTCTTGCACTCATCAATCTGCAGCAAGTGCTCCTGGAACCAGTGGATCTGGATAGTGATCCGTTGCACTCATAAGACTGGGTACTGTGCCTGCACAGGACCATTTGAGCAAAATTGACAGGCTCCCCACCCCTTGCACATGGTGCACTTCCTCAGTTTGGACAGGCTAGGGGTTTCTTTTCAGTTCCTTTCTGACCACCATTGTGACAGCACCTTGGACAGTGAGCTCTTTGGATTGAAACAGTTTCGGTGCAGACAAGATAAAAATTATCTCAATTATTGCTTTTTTATCTGACTCGGGATGTGAGACCAGGTTATTCTTTTGACATTTACATTTATTCAGATCGAACAGACTGTTGGATGACTTTACTTGGTTCAGACTTGGAACAGACTCACTACTGTTGGGTATTCTTGTTATTTCCTTTAACTGTAGATAAGAAAATGACTTTTAAACATCGGCTCCTCTGCACTGCCAAGCTCCTCTTGGCAGATGACCACAAACTTGATTTACTTTGTTTGGGGGAGGAACGTAACATCTCCACTTGTAAGATCTGTCCTACATTCTCCCTTCAGACCTGGAAAAATAGAGCCCTTGGTCTGTGGGCCACCCTTTATGATGACACGCTGTACCCCGATACACTGATACCCAGGTCTACTGTTGGTGCTCCTGTACCTTTGACATCAGGTACAGTATCAAAGCTTGGTGTCAAAGTTGGTGTAGGGATCTGCCGTTGCGCAGTTTAAAACCTCAACATGAACTTCCTCAACGTCTATCACTGACATGTTTAAGGCACAGAAGCCGCCCTCTGACTCGTCCCATCGTAAGCAGCACAAGTCTTGACATTGAGGAACCGAAGCTGAAGGGGCTCACCCTGCCAAGAAGCATCAGAATAAGAGTGCCAAGATGGGGCACAAAGAGACTGCCATTGCTTCGCGGTCTACGCCTTCTCCAGCGCCTCTTCAGTCAACTCTGTTGGCTTCCTGATCTTGTCCATTGACACCAGAGATTGTAGAACTCAACTTTTCCATGCCCGTGACTTGGCGCACTAATTCGGCCTTGACATGGATGACTGCTTGACACCGTGAGTGCTCCCTATCGCCCACTATGATACCAAATCAATCTCCGTCTCCAGCCACTCCCTGTGCACAGCATGCTCTCTGCTCTTCGTTTCCCCCCTGTCTCTTTCAGCGTTGATTCTGAGGATGATGATCTGGAGGCCAGCTTGGGACCTGGTGATGCCCAGTGCCTCTTAAATAAGTTGGATTCCACTGAGAGCACCTCAGCAGCATCAACCTTCTACGTCTTCCTTAGCCATGGTCTCGACACCAAAGCAGATGGAGCGGCACTCTCAATACCGAGGACTCCAGGAACTTCACCTTCTTGGGCCCATCTCTCTACTTATTCCACACCTTTGGCTTTCTAGTCTGTCCAGTCGATGCAGAAAGGCCACATCCATGGAAATTCCCAATTGACTATTTTGCCATACAGGGCTGGGTGCACAGAGGCTGTTGGGAAGATGTCTCGCAGGGACAGTGCTGCTCTTCTGGACTTCCGTTGGATTTCCAAGAGTATAAACTCTGGAAGGCCTGTTGCCAGTTATTGGCATTGATGGTGCCTATAGCCATTCAAGTGACACCTCCACTGGAACTACCTAAACCTGTTGCTACTATGGTCTCAATGTTGACTCAAGTCACACTGCTGCCAGTGCCTACTGCAGCCGGGTTCTCGATGTCGACCCAAGTTATGCCACCGAGAAATAATGATGCCTTGGTACCAAAATGCCTAATTCAGCTTGCTTGCACTTCCACACAGTCTGTGGAAATACCTAAGCCACGTCCTCAAAAAAGTCAACCCACCCAGATGGTGTTCCTTGATACCACTTCATCTACTGCTCAGACCGTCTCCAAAAAGAAAGCTTTCTCCCTTTGGGCCACGAACCATAATCTTAACAGATGACTATGACTCCGATTTTTCTTCTACTGGCACAAGTTCCTCTGAACAGCCTGATGACCCCGCTCCCCACCGCTCAAGGTAGTGCCAAGTGACAATGTGTCTTCTAACGAGGAGATGAGTTCCTATCACCGACAGATTTCTGCGATGGCCTCTGCTCTTGGATTGGAATTGAAGAAACAAACTCGAGGTGGATGGCACTGTCTAAGTTCTTTAACTCAGTGGCTACCACGTAACCAGTGCACCTCTCTATGCTGCCTGTGATCTCCAAGGTTGCAAAGTCTGTATGGAAACTCTCCAAACCTCTGCTCCTACCTCCAAGCGTTTGGAAAACTTGTACAGAATTTAAGAGGAACACCATGACCTTTTATTAAAACACCTTTCTCCACACTCTGTCATTGTGGATTGCGCCTCTTCCTCTAAAACCGTCAGGTGACATGCCACACCAGGAGATAAAGGGGGGTCAAAAGTCCTAGGTTGAAACATCTACTCTACTGCCTGCCTGGCTGTGAAAATTGTGATTACACTGCATGTTTTGCAACATATGCTCCCTCCCTCTGAGATCAATTTGTTCAGGAACAGGTGGACCTCTTTGCCTGAAGAATTTCTGGCCAATCTCAATGACATCAATTCCAAGGTTATCCTCCTGACTAGACAGCACTTGAGTAACATCAAGCATCTGGCAGAGACTGAGTCTCAGGCTATAGTAACTCTTGCTACTTTGCGGAGGCACGCTTGGCTTCGCTCCACCATGCTTCAACCAGACATGGAAGATTGTGTAGAGAACTTACCTTTCAGTGGGAAAGGTCTCTTCTGTGAAACCACGGACACCACCATAGAGTCCATCAAGGAATAGAAATTTACAGCTAAGACCTTTTTGGCTCCTTCTCAGACACATAACTCTAAATACCTCTAATAGGGTAGAAGACAATATTCCTACAAGCAGATGGACTGGAGAGATTTCTGAAAGCAGTATCAGTGCTTCAACAGGAAGCCCTTTAACCAGAAGTCCAGGGCCTTGCAAGGCACCCACCCGAAGACTTCTGACCTGGGCAAACAACACCTTTGATCCTGAGGTCAGTCCACCAAATCCCCTCATCCAGGAGTCACCACCATTGACTCCCCTATGACCTTTCATCTTAGCCACCTCCAGCATCAGGGTGGTAAGTCATGCCTTCTCATGGCGCAACATAACATCAGACTGCTGAGTCCTTCATATAGTCCAGATGGGCTACACGATAGAATTCATGACCCTGCCTTTGTTCAACAGGATCAAATACATGCCTGCGTTCTCACTGCTGATGGAAGAAGTCTAGACTCGCTTGGACAAGGAGTGATATCGCCTGTTTGGTGGACAGATCAGTGCTGGGGGTTTTACTCTTGCTACTTCCAGGTCCCAAAGAGGGGCGGGGGCCTATGGCCAATCATGAACCTACGGTGGCTGAACCACCATGTGGATATGCACATGTTTCACATGGTGATGTTGCAGAACATTCTTCCTCTCCTCCATGGGGAGGAGTGCTTCACAACATTGGATCTCCAAGATGCGTAGTTTCATATCCGTATCCAGCACAATCACAGACAATACCTCGGATTCAAGGTGGGGCACCGAATCTACCAGTACGTGTTCCCATTTGGTCTGGCGACGGTACCTCATATATTTACAGAGTGCATGGCCATGATCATAGCGCACCTCTGGTCACAAGAGTTGACAATTTTCTCGTAGCTAAACAACTGGCTTCTAACAGGAATGGAGGAGAAATCAGTTAGCTTCGCAGGTCATGACAGTCCTGAACTTACTCGAGGACCTGGGCATCCAGATCAACTGGACAAAGTCCAAACTCTATGAAGTGCATACACTATATAGGAGCCATTCTTGATATGGAAGCGCAGCAGGCATTTCTGCCCAAGGAGCACTTCTTGCACATCAAGACCCTGATAACCACCTTCATGGCACAACCAAGACAGAAGTTTCACGGGATACAGAAGCAAGTGGACCTCATGGCATCATGCAACTTCACTGTGCACTACACCAAACTCTGTCTCAGACATCTTCAGCTATGGTTTATTTCAGTTTTCCAGCAAAACATGGGCAGCATCCAGATGCTGTTAACAGTTCCTTACCCAATCGTGCTTTCTCTCCAATGATGGACAAAAGAAGTCAACCTTTTGTTGGGAATTCCCTTCCGGGTGCCCCAACTGTCTGTCTGGGTCACAACAGATGTTTCCCTACAAAGTTTTGCAAGAATCTTAAAGCTTAGGGTCTCTGTTCTCCAAATCAGTGCCAAATGCACATCAACCTTTTAGAACTGCTGGCAGTTTTCCAGGTGCTCAAGTCATTCCAACTGTTTCTGACAGGCCAGGTGGTCCAAATTAGCCTGGACAATACTATGGCAATCACATATCTAAATCACCAGGGAGGGACTGTCTCCCACTCCCTTTACATGATAAGTTTGCATTTGGAACTGGGCCATAGCACAGCAGATAACCATGACCTCATTCCATATCAAAGATGTGGAGAACACCTTAGTGGATCATCTCAGTAGGTCAGAACTCTTTCTGCAGCAGCACGAATGGGAGATCAATCTGCAATACCTCCAACCACTGTTCAGGTTCTGGGGGACCCCAGAAATCAACTTATTCCTGAAACTATTGATCCATTGCAGTCATAAGACGCTCCTTCTGGCCCTGCTGCAGTATGTGAAGTGACAAAACATATGTTTTCAGAGTGTAAGACACAGCATCTAACCACTGGGAGAGATCATCAGGAGATTTGGTGCAGGGTGCTATCAGTATGCTGATGACACTCAAATCTATTTCTCCATGTCAGCATCATTGGGAGAGGGCATAACCTCCCTAAATGCCTGCCTGGAGGTGGTGATGGGCTAGATGAAGGATAACAAACTGAGACTGAATCCAGATAAGACAGAGGTACTCATTGTGCCGGGTTGGAACTCGGGAGATGGGTTTGATCTGCCTGTTCTCTATGGGAGTCACACTTCCCCGGAAGGAGCAGATACAAAGTCTGGGGGTGATTCTGGACCCAAGCCTCCCTGGTGTCCTATGAGGCAGAAGGCATTTCTGACCACTATCAGCTATGGCTGATATGCCAGCTGCGTTCATTGCTTGAGATAAACGACCTCAGAACAGTAGTACATATGCTGGTAACCTCCAGACTGGATTACTGCAATGCACTCTCTGTGGGGCTAACCTTGTATGTAGTCCGGAAACTACAGTTGGTCCAGAATGCGGCAGCCGCCGATACGTTTCCGGGCAAAATACAAGGTCTTGGTTATAACCTATAAAGCCCTAAACAGCTTGGGCCCTGGGTATTTAAGAGAAAGTTTTCTTCATCATGAACCCCACTGCCCATTGAGATCATCTCTGACAGTTTTTAAAAAGTCTTTAAAGACACATCTGTTCATCCTGGCTTTTAATTAAATATTAAAACATTTAATCCTGTTTTAAAATATTTTAAAATTTTAAAATTGTTGTAATATTTTAACCTTTTTGTTGTTATTTTGTTTGAACTAATGTTTTACTTTTTCTGTTTTTACTTTGTTGTAAACCACTCAAAGACGTAAGTTTTGGGCAGTATAAAAATATGTTAAATAAATGATTATATCCAAAATGTCGGCCCTTCAGGATCTGAGGAGAAAACCCTAACCAGCCCAAACTGAGGAAGTGCACCCCATGCAGGGGGCGGGGCTAAGTGCTTCGAGGAGCTAGTCAATTCTGCCCAAATGGTCCTGTGCAAGTGCAGTACCCACTCTTATGACTGCAACGGAATAGCACCAGCTTTGAGACAGTGTAAAAGATCACAAAATCAAGCCCCTGTCTGAAAAGGTTAACAAATAGTTATAAGAGATTGTTGTTATATAAAACACCTAAGCCTAACCTTACAAAACTTATGGTCAGCTTATGACTTATGTTTGGTCTAGACCCAAACAGTGCAGTTCTGCTAATACTGAATGAATGTTCATCTTTGTATAATGACATATGTAGACTGCACACTTTTCTTTGATACTTCACCTTCCAATACCTTTCTTTCTCAGCATTCTTTCTCAGTCTTCCACACTACAAATATCTTACCACGTTCCTATCCAATTGTCTCTTTTTTCTCCTTAACTACAAACATCTTTAAAATACATCATTTTTGGAGGAAAATACCCCCAGTATCTTCAGTTTGATTCCATGACCTGCAACTGTTTCATATATCTTATGCAATATTGAATCACTCCATCATAGCCCAGTGGAGGAGAAATACACCTCCCCACCCACCACATGCAACTGTCATCAATTGCTCTACTTTGCTATACCCCAGAGGAAGTGCTAGTGGGGATGAAGAAGAATACAAAATGAGACCTGATGTGGAAGAGCCCTCAGTGAGGGCTGCTAAATATGGTTGTTCTAGTAATTTGTTGTGAGCTGCCTTTAAAACCTATTTCAAGATAGTGTACAAATGCTTCAAATAAATGGATCTGTGCTGGATCAAAGGATCCAGTGGATCATGCATCTCATTTCCAATAGTGATGTGATTTGTCCCTGGGTAGATGAAAAGCAGAGCATCAAGACAACTACGATTTTCTCCAGGCAGCTGTATTCAGAGGCCTACTGGCTCTGAGCATGGAAGAATCCACTGCCATGGCTAATAGTCACTGATAGACTAATCCTCCATGAACCTTCTGTCTTCTTGGTCTATGCAATCATGCTGCTGTTGGCTTTCGTATCTGTGCCAGTACCCAGATTGGGAAACTTCTAGAGCTTTATCTCAACTTTATTCATTTTAAAGCAAGCCATGCCCCACAAGCATTGCCCACCTGTAGCAGCTACTTGATGAGAAGCCTTCTCTCTTAAATCAGGATTTTCTTCCTTTCTAAGATTATTTGCTTTTCCTCCTTACTTTCTTTTTCCTTGTATTTTTTTCTTATCTTTTTATTGTACTTTTGTTGTTGTTCTTTCTATTTTGCATTTATATTTCATTGCATTCTCCCCCACCCCCCATATTGTATTATCCTGTCTGTCCCACTCTAGCTGTGACCAAGGGCTTATGGCATAAAAGCTTTTTCAAAAAGTGTGTGTTTTGTGGGGGCAAGCTCTCAACTTCAGATGAACATGATACATGTCTCTTGCAACTGGGAGGAGGACATAAAGCAGAGACTTGTCAGCATTGCCAAAATGTACAAGGCAAGTGTGTCAGAATCTATCTTCATGATTACTGTCTCTTTTATGGGGGCGGGGGAATCTCTCTATGATCCTGATTCTTTGGCCAGCGACAAGAAGCTTAGTGCTAGACCAAATTCTAATGTCTCTGCCAGTTCCCCTTGAACCCCTGCTATGCTAGAGTAAGAAAATATGAAACCTCTTGCCTTGGTCACAGGACAATCTTCATTGAGCCCAAGTGAGAAGACAAAATTTGTTCCTCAACAACTAAGTGGTGCCTCCGTACCAATAGTACCACCTCTAAATTTTTATTTGATTCTGACAGCCACACAACTAAAAGGAACTTTTCCTAATATTAAAGCCTCTAAAAAGCAGAAATCTCCTCTATGGGAGAAGTGTTGGAAGATTTAAAAAAGAAAAGAGAAAAGACAGGCCCAGAAATCAACTTTGAGAATGAAGACTTCAGATTGGCCAAATAGCTGATCCATACTTCTTACCACACGACTGACCGTGAACCTGAAGTAAGCCTCTTCATAGATTGAGTAGGTTGTGGCAATGGTCAAGACCATTTGCAGCTAAACAATCTTTTCAGCAATCTTGAAATAAATTCCTTTTGGCAGCAGAGGTACCAGTCTAGCAGAGAAAGCAATCCTTCTCATGGAGATTGGCATGCGTCACTCCTATGGGGGCGGGCAATGCTTAGGTATGGCTTATGCCAAAAAATTATTGAGTTTAAATTCTAGACAGTTCTGAATTGAGATACTGCACAGGCACAAAAAAACCCAGCAGTGTGATTGCACAAATGACCAATGGAAGAATTACAATTACAGGTAAGAAACTTGCCTGTTTCATATCATTCCTGCTTCATAAAACCCTTAAGGCAGGGATCCTCAACGTTGGGCCCCCAGATGTTCTTGGACTTCAACTCCTATAATCCCCAGGCCCAGTGGCCTTTGGGTGGGGATTATGGGAGTTGAAGTCCAAGAACATCTGGGGGCCCAACATTGAGGATCCCTGCCTTAATGGACATTATTACTTATTTCCAACCTCAGTCAGAATTACTCTGAGGGAATGTCTCCTTGTATATATTTTTATACCCAATCTCTCTCTGTACAGAACTGATTCTCAGATAGCCTTGAGAATATGCTGGATGAACTACATCTCAGGAAATAGAAAATTTGCGAAACATACTGCATATTTTGTATTTTAATTATATTCTGCCATCTTTTACACAGGATGATAGCAAACAAGCTCAGTTCTTAGCCTTGGCTGTGGTCTACTTCATTTCTGTGTTGATGGTCTCCAAGTATCGGGATATACTTGAACCTCAGCGAGAAACTGCAAGATCTGGAAGTCAGGCAGGTAGAAATATCAGGCAAGAAATAAATTCACCGACAAGTACAGGTACCTCTGTTTTTCAGTTTGTTGCATAATTTTTGGAGAGTAATAGAATAAAATAAAAGTCTGAATGACACTTATTCGCCTATTGTGTTTGTGACTGTTTTATTTCTTGCAACTGCTTTGAAAATATTTCTGCTTTCTCCATCCAGAGCCAGGTTCTCATTCCTAGCATGGCTTGGTCTTTGTCCTGAGCAATAGGAGGCTTAAAACTGTTGCAGGATACAGACATAAGACAGTACAGATGACCAGTTGCTTGACTGTAAAGGGGATAGAGGCAAACTGATTAGGGCACTTTCCTGTCTTGGTTCATTTCAGCTCAGATTTTTTATCAGTTTCTCTAGTCCTTTGTGTTCGAGTGGTTGCCAGCTAGTGTTTTTTATACTGATGCAGGACTTAGCTTGGACACAATCCATCCCCTTTTATCATAGGTGAATATGTAGTATGCTAATGGAAAACTCTAGGTACTTTTCTAATGGGAAGCTCTAGGGCAGGGTTTCTTAACCTTGGGCCCCCAGATGTTGTTGGACTACAACTCCCAGAATCCCCAGCCACAAAGGCCATGTCTGGGGATTCTGGGAGTTGTAGTCCAACAACATCTGGAGGCCCAAGGTTAAGAAACCCTGCTCTAGGGCAGAGACTCGGCAAGACAGAATTTGCCTGTTCTCACTTGAGCCCTGTGCAAAGCAAAACATCACCCAGCAGCAATTTGTAATATACAAAGATGGGGCATCTTCCCCACTGTGTCAATAGCCAGTATCAGGTTGCACAAAAAACATGGCGCAGATCCTGTGTTTCCAGCACGGAACACCCATTAGAAGGTGGAATAAGCAGACAGGCTATCTAATCAGCTGTTAATAAATTAACGTCTCTTCTATGTTGTGTGTACCTTTGATTGAATCAATCCGATTCAATACCCCTGCTAACCTGGCAAAGAGGCACCTTTTAATGTGGTGATTCTCTTTATCTAGCAGGGGGAGAGTAACTGGCCCTATCCACCCTCAGTGCAATACCTCCAGTGACTGTTGCTGCTGTATATCTTGTGTTTCTTTTTAGATTGTGAGCCCTTTGGGGGCAGGGATCCATCTTACTTATTTATTATTTACTTATTATATTATTATTTTATTATTATTATTTGTAAACCGCCCTGAGCCATTTTTGGAAGGGTAGTATAGAAATCAAATGAATGAATGAATATTCATTTTAAATAAGTAGTATGACATTTTGGATTTTGGGAGGCCCCTGAAGATCTATTTGCACAATGCAGGAGTTTATAAAAGACAATACCCTTTTTGTTAACAGTGGGTTGCCATCCAGAAACATAGAGGCCTTTCTTGCCTCCCTGACAAAGATGAAACAAGGTTTCAAGTGTTTTTGATTGTTGATTAGTTAAGGGATTTCTGTTGGCAAGGGGAACAGAATCAAATCAATTCAAATGCCTAATGAAACAAAAATGCATTTATTATGCACTGAAAGTGCAATAAAGAGGAGACGAGACAAGTCTCAGGGGGCAGGGAGTTCCATAATATCAGGGCATGATCCAAAAAGACCTTTCACATGTCTCACCCAGATGGATTTCTGAAAGTAAAGGAACACAGAGCAGGCCTCTAATGATGAATAAAGTAGGTGGACAGATTCATATGGGGAGTCTTAGTCCTCTAAATATCTTGGTCCCAAACCATTAAGGGTTTTAAAGTGAAGCCTGGAAACAAACTGATAGCCAGTGCAGATGAACCAAATGGGAGTCACATGCTCTCAGGCATGGGCCTCAAAAGGATGCTTCCAGTTTCATTCTGTACCACTTGAGGTTTCAGATCACTTGTCAAAGGGTAGCACATGTGGAGTGTTTTGCAATAATGCAAATCTATGAGACTGAGGTATGTGTAACGTGTGATAAGAAGTCAGACCTGCCTTATCTAAGAAGAAACTGGCTGCACCATTCAAAGTTGTGCCAAGGCATTTCTGATACTCTGGGAACAAAGCTGGGTCCAAGAGCACTACCAAACTCTGAATCTTATATTTCAAGAAAAGTACTACAACCAGAGCAAATACATACTCAGAACTATAGTCTTGTTGGCCTATAAGGCATCTAGGGTTTCATCTCTGGAAGTTGTAATGGCTTGCTTTGCTGGTTTGAAGCTTCCAGTCTAACTGCCAAGCTAGATGAGAGATTACTGGGAGCTTTCATCCTTGGGCCAAATAAGTACGGTCTCAGTCCAGGTTAAATCCCTAACCATGTCATAGTCCGCTGGATTGGGAGGCCCTGCACCTTCTGTTTAGATTAAGGTGTGTGTGTGTGTGTGTGTGTGTACAGATACAGTGTTGTGAGTAATGCCACATGACACTATTATTTATTTATTTATTTATTTGATTTGATTTATATACCGCCCTTCCAAAAGGGCTCAGGGCGGTTCACAGCATGATAAAAACAAAACAATTAAAAACTATTTAAACACAATAAAACCAATAAAACAGCTAAAAGCCCTGAAAATCAGGGCAACAATTTAAAACAGTTAATCATTTAAAACCTTAGAAGGCCGAGCCAAAGAGGTAGGTTTTAAGGGCTCTCCTGTAGGACGGCAATGATCCCTAATTACGAATTTCTGCCGGGAGTGCATTCCACAGCCCAGGAGCAGCCACAGAGAAGGCCCGCCTCTGTGTTGCCACCAGACGAACCAGTGTCAACTGGAGACGGACCTCCTCAGATGATCTTAAGGTGCGGTGGGGATCATATAAAAGAAGGCGCTCTCTTATCTTAGATAACTCGGACCTAAGCTGTTCAGAGCTTTAAAGGTAATAACCAGCACTTTGTATTTTGCCCGGAAACATATCGGCAGCCAGTGTAGCTGTTTCAAAACAGGCATAATATGGTCTTTCCGGGTTGCCCAGAAACCAACCTGGCTGCCGCATTCTGAACTAACTGAAGTTTCCGGACTACGTACAAAGGCAGCCCCACGTGGAGCTCATTGCAGTAGTCGAGCTGGGAGGTTAGCAGCTGATGCACCACTGTTTTGAGGTCATCCTCTCCAAGGAACGGGTGCAGCTGTTGAATCAGCCAAAGCTGATAGAAAGCACTCCTGGCCATGGCCCCCACCTGAGATACCAGGGTGAGGCCTGGGTCCAGGAATACTCCCAAGCTGCGCACCTGCTCCTTTTGGGGGAGTGTAACCCCATCCAGCACAGGGAGAACTAACTCATCCCTCAGATTCTGAGCCCCCACAATGAGCACCTCCGTCTTGCTTGGATTCAGTTTCAATTTGTTCTCCCTCATCCAGCCCATTACTGCCTGTAGGCAGGCATTTAGAGAATGAGTGCCATTTCCTGAAGATGAAAAGAAGTAGATTTGGGTGTCATCAGCATACTGATAACACCCAGCACCAAATCTCCTGATGACCTCACCCAGCGGTTTCATGTGGATATTAAAAAGCATTGGTGACAGAATGGAGCCCTGGGGGACTCCATATAGCAGCTCCCGTTTTGAGGAGCAACTGTCACCAAGCTCCACCATCTGGAATCTACCCGAGAGATAGGAGCGGAACCACTGCAAAGCCACTAAGACTGGAAGGAAATTTGCAAGGTAACTGCTTGGTTTCTGTACAGTCATTACAAAGCATGCTGATTACTAGGGTTTTGTAGAAGCTGCATTTAGTTGCAGCAATTGCAGGGAACCTGGATACTTAAGTATACTACAAACTTAAGTATGTGGTACACCGCTCTGGGCTCCTTGGAGGAAGAGCAGGATATAAATGTAATAATAATAATAATAATAATAATAATAATAATAATAATAAAGTCAGCTCTGCTCTGGATTACTTTGCATTATATTTATTTAGAAGCTAATGTGGATTCTTACCTGTCCTGTTAAATCTTTCTCCAGTTGCAGTCTCCTGTCCACTCAGAGTAAGGACACTCTGTAGGGCACAATATAGATTTTCTTAAGACAGCATGGAATGATTGTGTTATGATGGATTCTTGTTCTGTGAACCATGAAAGTAAGACCAGATTTTGATGGCAAAGGTTTTAATTTTGTTTCAGTATTAATTAAGAAAAACAAACTGCAAAGAATTAGGTCCATGGCTCTGCCCCTTAGTTTTGTAGATGTGATAGTCTGCCTCCTATAGCCAGCAACTGTGGGGCCAAACCATCCTAGGAGTGACTCTCAGCTTATGGAAGAGAAAGAAGATTTTCTGGTAAGAATTTATACTCCTGCTTTGATTTGGATATTTGAACAAACCTTAAATGCATATAGGGTCTGTGTCATTTATTTCATTTTATGCATTAATTCAATTTTGCATTCCTTCAAAGAAGATGCTTCTTCAGATTGCAAGTCATGCGAAATGTAAACCTATCAGTAAAACAAACACAAAAAAGGTCACATTTTTGTATCGAGAACACGTTTACATGTCTAATTTTTAAAAAAGTTTCTATAGTAGGCAAATACAGGTGTTTATCTAGGGCAGGGATTCTCAACGTTGCGTCCCCAGATGTTATTGGGCTTCAACTCCTGTAATCCCCAACCAAAGACCACTGTGGCTGGGGATTATGGGAGCTGAAGTCCAATAACATCTGGGGACCCAACGTTGAGAATCCCTGATCTAGGTCAACCTCCAGGCTAGTTAGCCATGAATAAGCACCACTGAAATCAATGAGACGAGTTAGTCGTGAGCTGAAGTTCCATTTCAGTGGGATCTAGGCATCGCCTGGATATTGCCCCTATTTTTTTCCCCTGATGCCGGAAATGTTTTGAAAAGCTATTTATTGCAATGGATATTTTAATATCTTTCTGTCTTGCTCACATATGATAGTGTAGAAATTCCTATGGAAGTCAAATATATAAGAGTTGGCTTTTATGTCTTTAGGGGTTTTTTTTTACCCCCTTAGTTATTTTAAACTAAGTATTTTATTATTTTCAGTTACTACATATACATTAACAGATTTTCCTGGAATAAGTTCAAAGATAAGATTAGTGCGAAGACACTAGTGCAGACATTTATGGCATGATTATTTGCTCTATTTAAAAATACCTGTGCTTCAGTCTTGCAGTCAAAGAAGCTGTCAATTTCATACTAAGATTATTTCTTCATTTTCTACATTATTAGTCTAACAATCATGGCTTTTAAAGGTTCTTCTGAATGTATTTATGGCTATGCCATGTGCATGTTGTTTAGAAAAAGAGTCAAATTTATGAGTGTTCTTAATATACATATTGTTTCACCTACCTATTTATTTGCAGGCATATATTTTTGAACTTCTCATTTTTCCTGTTGTTTATATTGTGAAAGCTTTTGATTTTATAATAAAATTACCACTTCATATAACTAAACTTGAGGTTATTTCTTTTATTCAAATGTCCATATTATGAACTATTACTTATTGTGTATTCTAAGCAAAACCTTGCCTTAACTATTTTAATAACACATACTCAAACCTCTTATCCTCATGGATAACCCTAATTTCTAGGGTTCCAGATTCAAGAAATCTTATGAGCTGTAGTCATTATTTGATTGATTAGATATACATAGATGTGTGTATGGATAAAGCAATACTTCCGAAGAAGTAATCTTCCCTTGTTCATATATGATGGTCACACATGTTGAGGCCATCACCATCTTTGAAGAAGCATTTTCTTATATTTAGAAGATGAGAGAATGCCTCTTCTGAGATGAGGGATAGTACCTACAGTTTGGTTTGAGAGAGAGAGAAAATACAATCTGCTGCCCAGTTAATCAGTACACTTTATAGTCAATTAAAATATTTTAATTGATTTAATTTAACTGATTAATTGACTAAATATTGCAGCCTTCCTAACTTGTGTTTATATTAAATCTGTTTTTCTCATTCATGTATTATGCCACAATGCTGGTATAGCAAACTGCTGGTTTCACTTAACTATTCCAACTGTGCTTGTCTTGTGTATGTATGCCTGTCTTTCCCTTTAAATGTTTCTGAGATGTGTTATTTGCAGGTATGTTTCCTATCCCTTGATTTCTCCCTGAGAAATGCATTGTTGGTGCCATGTCTGCATGTTTCCATGAGATAGGATTTCTGTCATGGATCCACAGTGGACCAAGCCACAGGCAATAAGTAGCTGGCTCACAAATGACTCCATGATTTTCTCCACAGTTGTGGTCATACCATCTATCCCACACCCAAGTTTGAACCATGGATTCCTTGCCAAGTTAATCCCTGAACAGAGCTTTACCCACTCATTTTACAAAGGTAATAATATTAACATAACCTCCTACCTTTTTGGATATACTTATTTCATGTCATGTAATTCAAAACCTTACTCTCTCACACACCTGTTTGATAAATAAGAACATGTTTTGGGTTGCACAGAAATCAGACTTACCTGGTAATGATACCTTTTTATTGAAATATCTTTGCCTAGCTGTATTTACCTTCTGAGATACCTTATTCACTGAGGTATCTTGTTTAGTGACATACTGCAGTAGTTAATAAAAGTATAATGCTGTACAATGAGATACATAAACTATAAAATGTTTTATTTAAGTCCTTTTCTTTTTACAGCATTATATTTTAAAAGAACCTTTCAAAAATCATTCTATAGGACAAAGAAGAGATATAGTATCCTTTCCCCTCATCTTTTTAGCTTTTTCATCTTTTAAGGGTTTTTTAAGCTAAAGTTCTTTATTCAGTACGTATGTGATATGGAATCATTTATTTTAGATTAGAGCATACTCTTTTCATTTGGACAAGGAGGGTGATCTAGCAAGGGTTATTTTCATTCCTGAGATAGTCCTCCAAAGCTGAAAATGTATCAGCAGCAGGGAAGGAGTCACCCTCTTCTTACCTATCCTTTAGCAATAAAACAGAATGTGCACGGTTTTCTTTGTGCTGCTTCTTTTCTTTAGTATTCACAATAGAGTGATGTTTTTCATCACTCCCTTCTGATCATACAACATTGCAGGCATCTAACAATCCAGTTTTTCTACTCTCTTCTCTCCCCGCACCACTTTTTAAAAATAGATATTTTAGATTAATCTTGGTTTTTACCCTACCTGTAAGCTAGAAAGGCTCTCAAAGCAACTAAGGTTAAAAAAACAAGTAAATCATACCTTTTGCTTACTTGTAATCTCTTTTCCACTATAAAAGAGAGGGCTGCTTCTGCAAGGACTTGAGTGGTCTTCCATCAGACCAGGTGAGGGAAGAGGGGGAAGATTAAGACAAGAAAGGAAGCTTATACACTGAAGGGTCAGTAATGGCTCCCTGCCAGCACCTCTTGGAAGCAGAAAATCTAGCCACCAATGCATGTGGTGCAAATAGATGCTTATATATGGAAATTCAGGCAGTGGGTCTCAGCCATAAGAAGCAGGGTAGAGAGCTGTCCTAGGTATGATAGACTTTTAGATAGGAGGCTTCCTACAGTGGTGGTCTTGACAAGTGGTATGTCTTGACTAACAGTGTTCAGGATAGACTCTTAAGACATGGGTGTGATGCTGATCTGCCTAGCTATCCAGGATTTCTGGTCGATTTATTTCAGAGCTCTTGTATTCAGATAAAGACCTGAATTACATTAGACATAGTTCAACAGAAGTTCTTTTCACCGGCAAGCATGCCAAAATCCAGCATGCTACTCCAAAGATTATGGAGACTCAGCAAGTGGATCTAATGGCACTAGTCACAGGGAATCATGATAACTTATTTAAAATCACATTTTAATTCCAGAAAGAATTTGTCAATTAACTGCATTTTAAGATGTGTTCCTTTCAGTGGTGTGTAGTCAAGAAGGATTAAGATGATAGTGCTTCTGCTAGATCCCAACAGACACAAGTGACTGGAGATCTGTGACACTCTGTGAATTAAGAGTGTACATATTGCACTGGCATCTACGTGAATCTGTGGCCACTTGTTTCTATTACAGAACAGGACAGGGCAAAGCTTATTAGTAAAGAGCATGCTTTACATCTAGAGGGACCCAGCTCGATTTTCAGTAACTCCAATTAAGAGTTGATCAGGTACCAACACTAGGAAGAACTACTGTCTCAGATCTAAAAAGCTGCTAATGTTCATAGTAGACAGTATCAGTCTATAAGAACCACTGGTGAGGCAGCTTTCATATATTCACAAACTGAACCCTTCCCAAAATCCTAGTATGGCACCAACATTTGATCTTGGAAATATTTTCCAGCGCACTTTCCATGGGCCTAATTTTATGCTACCATAATTTTTATTTTTTTATTTTATTTTATTTTTACATTTATATCCCGCTCTTCCTCCAAGGAGCCCAGAGCGATGAAACATTTGCAAATTGCCAGGTTCATATGTAATTCAGGGGTAATTAAGTAGTATGTAATTAATATGTAATGTAATGTAATTAATATATGTAATTAAGTAGTAATTTGTACATATTTGCAATAGAAAGAAATTATTGATTCTCTGAGCATAATATTGCCTGCCCAGTGCTTCCACCTAATCCTGAAGTTCTTGTATCTTGAGCTTTCTGAAAAAGAAGAATGTTGCAAGTTAAATCTGGGCAAGAAGACCCTAACAGAGTTATTGCTAGAAACTACTAGGGACACTGGAAATTCTATCAGAGGGACTGATCATGCTACAGAATTATTTATTCACTTACTTGTGACACATCAGTCCTTGTCCTCTTCCATACTCCAAGGAACTTAAAGTGCCACATAGTATTTGAAATGCATGAAAACCATACAAGTTGAAAGTAAAGTAGTCTATACCATCAACAGTGAATTTAAATCCTGATGATGACAGGAAACATCTGCAAAGCCTAGGATATTCCACAAGGAGATTGAACTTCTAATGGCCTCACCCTCTGGTCAACCATGAGAAGAAAGAGACAACTTTGTATCTTCTTGTAAGGTGGTGTTACAAACAAGATTTATTTATTTCGAGATGCATATCCTGTCTTTTTTCAATTAAACTCAAGCTGGCTAGCAAGAAAAAAATTAAATTAAATTAAATACAGCAGTAGACAACAGCAATAAACATGTTTTAAAACTCAGTTTATAAATTGCCAGGGAATATACCACACAAAGATCAGATGACAGGGAATTATGGAGAGAAGGGGCTATCTTTGAGAAGGTTAGTTTGTGCATTCCACCAATTAAACCTCAGAAGAGAATACTTTCACAACCTTCTCTTTCCTCCAGAAAAAGGTGGAATAAAACCTTACCACTAGCATGCTAAATCACAGCAGACTTAGGTACTGTCAGTGGTCAAATGTTGGGCTTCCTTGTATGCAAAGATCTTTTACAAATCCTCAAAATTGACACCATTGGTTGTATGTTTTTTTCTGCTGGAGCTGAATATAAGTTGCTTTGGAATTTTTAAAATTTCCGCTTACTGGCTAGTAAATAAGTAACTGCTTGTAACAGCTTACAGTGACAATCTAAGATCCTGTGTATATTTAGCTAGTGGTTTTTTTTTTTTTTTAATTGACCTGATTTTGATTCGATTTGGTGCCCATAGGTTCTAGGGTGATAATACATTTGAATGCAGGTTCTATAAATTCCATCTAGGGAGATAATACATTAGAATATAATATATATTTTAAAAACCCTATTGATCTTCATGAGCTTCTCATTGAATAATAGGCCACTGATGTTATATCTGCTGCACTATTTGGGCTAAAAGCAAAGCTGAAATAAGCAGCCTGGAGGTTCTCAGTAAAGTAGCAATGATACAAAAGTTCTTTCTATAATCTCCTCCTTTTTGGCTGAAACTTTTCTAAGAGTGGAAACATTGCAGTTATCACCTGTACCTTTGTAACTTAACACATTAATTACTGCAATACGCTACTTGGGGCTGGTCTTGAAGTCAGGTAAGAAATTACAAAGGAGGCAGAATGCAGCAACTCCCATGTTCAAAGAATCTTGTAACAACGTTGTTGGCTACCTACAATTAAGTGGACTGGTTATCATCTAAAAAGTTGTAAATGGCCCAAGGTTAGTTCTCAGGGAGTGCCTCTTTCCCTGTGAACACACCCTTCTCTTCTGCTGGCATCCAAAGGCGTCTCTTGAGCGGGTTATACTCGTCCACCTGGCTCACAAAAGGCAGGACTATGTAAATGAGTTAGTGTTTAATAGCCTGATGAGTATAGCCCCACCCAGTTCTTTTAGTCCTGCACGGCTCCAAGGCAGTTCTTTTTTCAGCTCTTCCTTGCTAATTAATCCTCCCTTTCTCTTTCACTTTTCCAGTCTCCTCTCCTCCTGTTTTTTCCTTTTGTCCTCCAGTCCTGCCTGCTTTGTTTATTATCTCCTTTTATATGTTAGAAGAAGAAAAACAACCTCATCTATGTTTAGTTGTTTGTTCTTTCCTTCCCTCCTCCCTCTCTAGCCCGGCTGGGCAGTTTTCAGCACTTTTCTTTCCCTTCTTGCTTGGACCATGCCCATGTTAGGGTGTCGAAGGGGAAATTGCAAGCAGGCCTTCCTAGGGCTATCCAGGCAGCCAGCAAGCTGCCCCAGAGGCCACAGAGCCAAGCTTGCCGAGGAGGAGGGGAGAGCCCAGAGCAGAGCATGTGCCCCACTCAACAGTTGATGGATGGTGCTCTGAACCTTCCACTTGCTCAATTGGGCATTTTTTTGGCAGGGAGGCGAGCCAAGCCCTGAACATGCTCCCTCCCAGCACCTGCTCCCCGGGCCAAGTGCCCTTGAAAAAGAAGAACTGCTGTTCTCACCCACTCACCAAAGCCTTGCAGAGTATGCAGCTGCTGTGCCCGACCTCCCGCCAGCTCTGATGGCCTCCATAAGTGGCCAGAAGAGCACTCCAGTGGAAAAATGCTGGAACATCTCCCAGCACGCGGTGGCAACAGGGAACGCAGGAACGGAGCAGCAAAGGCCTCCACCACTACCCGAACACCAGGAGTACTTCTGCGGGAGCTGGCGCAAGTGGTGAGCTCAGCCCATGCTGGGTCTATGATTTAATCCCCCCCACCAACAAAGGCCCTCAGGGGGATCCATCCCTTGTCAATCCACTCCAGTGCAATAGTCTTTTGACCAAATGCCCTCTGATATGCCACCTACCTGGTGCTCCTGGTTTTGAGGATATTTTGGTGCATTCTTTTGAGCATTATTATAAACAATGATCGAAATTTTTTAAGAGAGGAAGCGGCCTAGCAGAGACCCTTCCTTTTCCTCCAGCACTTTGTCTTCTGCTTCTGAGAATGCAAAGGAAAAGTGCACACACATTAAAAAGGCCAAAAAAAGGGGGGGGGAGGGGAGTCTAAGTCAAAACAGGGGAAAAGGTGCTCACTCTTGTGAAATCTCAGACCATGACGTACCAGACCCCATGGGGACTATGCCCAGAATGCCAGTGGGACCACCAGGCGGGACTCCTCAGAACCCTCCAAATAAACCTCCATCTTCTCCGGTACCTGTTATTCCTTTGGATGCAGACCCTATACCAAGGGGAGACACCCCAGAAAATCCTGGGGATCTCTTGGGGGGGGGCTGACCCTGACCACCCAGATAAAGTGGGGGAGTGGTCAGATGGGCAAGAAACAGAGGGTGTGGAATCCCCCAGAGACTTTTTCAGTCATTGGATTTTGTCCCATTACTGTCCAAGACCATACATACATTGGGCTTGGCCCAGCCTATCCCTCAGGAATCCCAGCCCGAGTAAAAGGGGCCTAAATCAAACAATACAATGCTTCCAATCCCTAAGCACTTCATTGAGTCTGAAAAAGGGAATGGACCTTTTCCACATCTAATAGGAAGGCTGTGGCAATAGCAAATAATTGTATTTGCTCTTTACTGTTTTAGTGGTTTGTTTTAATTGTAAACCGCCCTGAGCCATTTTGGAAGGGTGGTATACAAATCAAATAAATAATAATCAATAATAATGATAATATTCCTTTCAGCAAGAGGGGAGAGAGAATTTTTATTCCCCCCCCCCCAAACAGATGTTCCAGTGGTCCAGATGATTTTCTTGCTTGGTCATCTCCAGGGATGGGGAGTCTGCACTCAGAGACCCTGCAGACAAACAAATGGAAGGGGCCATGAAAAAGTCACATGAATCCTCTGCCTTAGTGATGAGAACTTTGACAGCTTCCTCTATGATAGCCTAAGCATCTCTCATATGGCTGGATGACCTGATCCAAGACCCCATCTGGGATCCCACCCTTTTGAGACAAATCCTGCTAAAATTACATGACACAGGCGTTTATATCTTATTCCACCCTAGGCAATATTAGATTTGCATTAAGGGCAGGAACTGCTTCAGTTCTGGGCAGTCGAAACCTGTGGTTAAAATATTGGCAGGTGGACACGACCTCTAAGGCCCATCTTACTGCTGTGCCCTTTGATGGGGAAAAGATTTTTTGGGATACAGCCTTAAAGGATCTCCTTGTTGAATCAAAAGATAAGAAAAAGGTGGTGCCCTCTTCAACGCGTAAACAGGATCACACACAGGGGAGGTGTTTTTTCCAACCCTTTTGCTCCTTTCGATCTTCCTTCACTGGCAGAGATAGGGGTTTCAGGTCCTAACGAACCTTCTGGAACAGGTCCAGGGCCTCCAGATGGGTTTGGAAACAGGGCAGTCTTTGCAGCCCAGAATAAGCAAGCCAAACAGCAATCCTGCCAAAGTGCCCCTGGGTGGTCGCCTCTCCTCTCTCTTTCACATCTGGGAGGGCACCACCTCAGACCGTTGGGTACTCGATGTCATCAAGAGGGGTTACTACATAGCACTATCCAAAAATCCTTCTCGCCACTTCCTCCCCACACCAACCTCCCGCCTCCCCTCCAAACACAAGGGTCTCAAGGAGGCAATCCAGCACCTTATATCGATAGAGGCAATAGTACTAGTGCCAGCAGAACAACAGTGAGCAGGAATATATTCCATTATCTTCACAGAGCCCAGGGAAAAATAAAAAATGGCTCCCTGTGGGCAGTTCTTGCCCTAAAATACCTCAACCGCTTCATGAAAAATAGAAAGTTCCAAATGGATTCACTCAGGTTGATTGTGGAAGCCCTATACCATCTCAGCTTTCTAGCCTCAATAGACCTCCAGGAGGCTTATCTGCACATCCCGATTCACCAAGACAGTCGCCCTCTGCTCTGCTTCCTCTGCACAGGAAGGCACTACCAATACAGGGCACTATCTTTTGGCCTATCCTCAGCCCCTCACATATTCACAAAGGCCCTGGCACCAGTTGTAGTACATCTCCAAGTCATAGGATATTTGCTTACCTGGAAGACTTGTTGGTCCAATTTCTTTCCCTACAGTCTGCCCTGAAGGACCTCAACACCACACTAAAGTCAACAGAGAGAAAAGCCAGTTACACCCATCACACCAACTGCTCCATCTGGACATAGTAATAGACACACAAAGGGACAAGCTCTTCCTAACTCCAGAGTGCAGGACCACCCTAGAGATGTAACTCCATCAAGCCCTGGTAAGGAAATCCCTGCCATTGCTCTCCTTATCCAGGATCCTGGGACTGATGGTGACAACCTTGGAATCCATGGGCACGTTCCATGGGCACGTTTCCACCTGAGGCCTTTGCAGTGGTTTCTGCTTCCCTATCACTCAGAAATTGCCGTGAAATCCCAACAGATGGGTGACCCTTCCATCCCCAATACTGCACTCCCTGAGATTGGACTACACCTCCACACCTCTCCATGGGAAAGGAGTTTCTGGACCCTCCTTGGGTCATTGTCACCATGCATGCAAGTGAGCACAGGTGGGGCACCTACATGGATCAGTTCAAGAAATGTGGTCAGCCACTGAAAAACAAGACAGCATCAACTGGCTGGAACTCAGGGCAATACAGATGGCACTTCTGGCATTCCAACACAGTCCACAATTAACATGTGCTGATCCGCACAGACAACGCCATGGCAAAAGTGTATGTAAACTGCTGGGGGGAGAACCAGGTCAAAGTCTCTCCAGGCGGAAGCAGTTTTCCTGTTCCTGTGGACTGAACAACAGCAGCAGCAGCAGCTGCTGCTGCTACTACTACTACTACTACTACTACAAAGTTCCCAAAGCGGTTTACATAGAAAATTAATTAATTGAATTAATATGATGGCTCCCTGTCCCAAAGAACTCACAAGCAAAAAAATAAACATAAGATATACACCAGCAACAGCCACCATTGGGATGCTGTGCTGGGGTTGGATAGGGCCAGTTGCTCCCCCACTGCTAAACAAAAGAGAATCACCACTTTTAAAAGGTGCCTCTTTGCTCAGTTAGCAGGGGACAGCAGCTGGTGTCCATTACTGCACAACACACAACGCACAAGGCGATCTGAACACGGTGGCAGACTGGCTCAGCATGAGGGAAATTCTCCCAGGAGAATAGACTGAACCTGGAGACCTTCCAGTTGATATTAAACCACTTTGGAAAGCCGTCAGTGGACCTGTTTGCAACTCCAGCCAATGCCCAGGTACAATGTTTCTTCACTAGGTTCCCCTGCCCGCAAACTGAAGCAGTGGATGTTCTGTCATCTCCATAGCTGGCAGATCTTCTCTATATATGCTTTCCCACCGACACTACTCCTCGCCAGGCTTCTGCAACGAGTGAAGCTCCTCAGGGCACAGGTCATCCTGGTGGCACCGTTCTGGCCTCGAAGACCCTGGTTTTCAGACATCCAAAACCTGGCAGCAGCAGATCACCTGATATTACTGGTCATGGTGGATCTTTTTCAGCAGGGCCCAGTTCAGCACCCAGATCCCAGCTGGTTACAGCTAGCTGCCTGGAGACTGAATGTCGGCTCCTGAAACAACATGGCTACTCTTCCAAAATGCTTGACACAATGCTGGTCTCCAGATGCTCCTCCACGAACAGGATCTATCAGCACTCTAGGGCATTCTTCAGATGGTCTATGAAGCATGAGGTTCCTAAGGGGGCGGCTACTATGAAACATCTACAATTCTTTCAGGATGGTCTGGACTGGGGCCTTTCTGCAAACACCTTGAAATGGCAGGCCACCTTCCTGGTGGGACTTAACTCAGGGGGATCAAAACATTCCAGGCTGCATCACCCACACTTTGAGTGCTTCCTCAGGGGTCAACAATGATTCCCCCCCACCCCAGCAGTGCACCAATTCCTTACCTGGAATTTTCGTACGATCCTAAAGGCCCTCCAGGGTTCCCCATTTGAGCCAATTCAATCTATCCCTTTACGTCTTCTGCCCCTAAAACTTGCCTTTTTGATAGCTGTAACTTCGGAACACAGGGTGTCTGAACTTCAGGCACGTTCAGTCCTTAAGAACCTTTGCATATTTCCTGAAAACTTTGTGAAGCTCATCTCTGATCCTTTTTTCTGCCCCAAGGTAGCCTCTCATTTTCACTTGTCACAGGATGTAATTTTGCCTTCCTTTTGCCCAAAGCCGGTACATCCGATGGAAAAGGCTTGGCACAGATTGAGTGTCTGTAGGTCCTTGAAGGCGTACATTAAACGCACAAAGCACATTCAGTCTACTGAGTCCTTGTTCATATACTTTTTGCCTCGGAACATGGGCCACGCTGTTACCCCTACCATGAGAGCTCGGTGACCCAAGGCGTGCATAACCCTGGCATATGAAACACAGAGACTTAGGGCCCCCACTAATGTATTTGCCCATTCTATCAGGACCAGCACCCTTCAGCTGCATTCTCCATGAATGCTCCGGTCTGGGACATCTGCAGGCTGGCTACCTGGAGATCTCCATCTACTTTTACCAGGCACTATAAATTGGATTCCTTCGGCTCTGCTCAGGCAGCATTTGGGAGGTGGGTACTCCAGCAGATCCTTCCATCAGAGTAGGTGGAGGTCCTCCCCCACCAGTTGGCCTGAGGGCTGTGGTATGTTCCCCACTCAAGAGATGCCCTTAGATGTTAGCAGCAGAGAATGGGGCATTGGTTCATTTACCGTGAAGGCTTCTTCTTGCTGCTGCATCCAAGGGTGTCTCGACCCACCCTTCAGCACCTGTGCCTATTCCGCAGGGACCTTAGGGGAGTATTGCTGATTTAGCTGGCTGCAGTACAAGAAACATACTGGTTGTTTCCCCTTTTTGTTTGTTCTCTGGACAAACTTTCATTTTTTACTACTCTCTTCCTACAGAATAGTTAGTTGGATGTGTGTGTGTGTTTTAGGAGTGTTGGAATTTTTGAGTATGTTTTACCTCTGTTAGATATGTGTTTTTTATTCTTCACAGTACTCTTGGCTATCTTGGCCTAAAAGAACTGGGTGGGGCTATACTCATCTGGCTGTTAAACACTCTAACTCATTTACATAGTCCTGCCTTTAGTGAACCATGTGGACGAGTATAACCCACTCAAGAGATGCTCTTGGATGCAGCATCAAGAAGAAGCCTTCACGGTAAGTGGACCAATGCTCCAATTATTTAAAATGTCCTTATTACATAGACCTGTAATCTCCTGTGTATGAGGCATTGAGGTCAATTTTGGCTGCTCCCTCTCTTCCCCTTCCCATAAAATCCTTTCCTTAATCTCCCAGAGATTGTTTCTTTTCTCTCTGTATGTGCTGCTAAAACCCTTGTTTATACTCTGGCCAACTGTTGTCTAGACTACTTTAACCTTGTTTGCCTTCACTCCACCTCTACTCTCTCCTCACAGCTCAGAATGCTTCTACTTTCTTTCATCCCTGTTACTATCCCACATGTTGTGCAGCATAATGTGGGCAGTTGTGAACCACTCGCACTGCTGCAGGTTTTGTGCTTTTGCACAAGAGTGCAAATGGTTAAAATAGCGTTCTCATACTCCAGGAGTGCTTCTGATTGGAAACAATGAAAATAGCGCTTCCAGAGTTTGGGCACATCAAGTATTTGTGCTCTTGCACAAAAGTGAAAGATAGCTGTCAGTCGCTGCCATAGTGTGAGCACCTCAGAACCACCTATATTATACTGTGCAACATGTGGGCCACTGTTATTAGGACATGTCTTACCTTGTCATGCAAGAATTCTGTACAATCACTTGTCATACTCACTCTGGTGACTGCCTCTCCCATCTCTGGTGAGTAGAATGAATCGTTCAGTCAAGGAACCAATAATGATGGGCCTCAACAGGCAGGTAGTTTACTATCTGATTGGATCCATAACACAAATTATTATGATGCAGAAAACTGGCCAGGTTTTTGGAGCTGGGACCAATTATCTTTGCTAATCAGAGCTAGCATGGATTCCAGGCCGAGAGAGAGAGAGAGAGAGAGAGAGAGAGAGCACATGCCCTGTAATTGGAAGAGCATGCAGATGAGAGAGGTGGACAGGGGGAAGGAAAGGTATGATGCAGAACAGAACTGGCTTTCTCTCTCAATTTCTTTGGAGCTTCTAGGTCAGAATGAGTCTTTAGAAGAATAGAGCAAGCATTTAGAAATTGTAACAGTTCTTTGCTCTTTAGTGTGTTAGAGATGCAAAGGTTGCTTTGTAGCTGACAAGAGCATTTGTTAAGCGCATCTCAGTGTGTGTTATAGGCCAAGCCTATGATGCTCATTTAAAAGTTAGTCCCAATGATTTAAATAAAGCTTACACCCAGGTGTGTTTTTGAAAAGCTGCAATCTTAGAAAAATATCACAAGATGTCAGTTTGCCATCAGGAACAATAGACAGTATGGAAGTGGGTGATCTCATACGCTTATTTTCCTTAAGGAAACGGCACTAAAAATAAAACCCAGCGTATAGCTCGTCCAAACCTGTAAGCAGAAAGTGTGTGTTTTAGCTTGGAAAAACTGCAAAATAGATTGTAAGATCTGAGCTACCAAAAAACCAACAACTTTAGGATGCCACAAAACTCTTCCTTTTTGGACTATGAATTAAAATAAGCACCTTATTTGCTAAAATATGTACTTACTATACATGTTGGAGTTTGCTGCAAAACATTTAATGTTTATAATATTTGAACTTTAAATATAATTGCTTAATTTCAAAGTGGGAATATTAGCCTTAGAAAGGAGAAAACAGTAGAAAATTGCAGATTAGCAGTAAATAAAAAGATTTTAAGTGGTGTGTGTGTGTATGTGTTTCTGTACACCTAGAGAAAGCCTGAATGATCAGTTTTAAAAAGGCATATAATACTGCTTCAGTGTCTTGGTGGAACCCTAGGGGAGTGTGTGGAAATTATGCTTGAAGGACAGACGGTATGTATGTGTTTGGGAGACTGTTTGATACTGGGACAGGGGATGTGAGGGATAGATCAATGCTTGGCTAGTAAGCCAGGCTTGTTCACATCATGGCCATCTGCCATGATCTTCCTTAATGCCTTGACTTTCCTCAAAGTGATTATTTGAAATCTACTTCTTTACCAAATCTATTCTTGAACTATTCTAGCCTCTCTTTGCCACTACGGTATCTCCAGCTGTCATGTGATTCCCTCAGTTAATCCTCAATGCTTTATTTCTTGGCAATTCCTGCCTACTTTTGCTTCCCTTTCTTTTTCAACAATTGTAGATTGTATTTTTCTGGCAGGAGACATGTTACTTCTGTGTTGTTCACAATGCCTGGCATACTGATGGTGCTACATAAGCATTATAATCCATCTGCTCAATTATAGCTACACCCCTGTGTTCTGGCCTTTATTATAACCCAGGGTAAACTGTTTTACACAGCACTGTACTTAACAGGGGCATAGCCACCATTGTGCAAACAGGTTCAAAGAACCCGGGCCACCAAAGGCAGGGGCCGCTGAAGCTGCCAGGCATGTGTGGCTCGAGCTCCAGAAGAGCCCTGAACAAACCCCCCAGCCCATGCCCAGGTGACTAGGAGCCCTGAGCGAGCGCTTGTCCATCCTCTTCAGACAGTGTTTTGTCCAGGCACGTGACTCACGCTCAAAGTGGGTGTGGCGAGCTCTGAAGAGCCTGAGAGAGCCCTTCCCTGTCATTTCAGTCAGCGGTTGCTGCCTGAAAGCATCTATTCTCCCTTTCTCTCCATCTCTGGAGAGAGAGAAAGGGGAATAGATGCTTCCAGGCAACAAATGCTGCCTGAAAAGGATGGGCAAGTGCTCGCTCCTGAGTGGGGAGGGAATTTCTCTTGGGGCTCAGACACACCCCGTGCACATGACATCATGCGCACGGGACATCGTCAGGCGGGCCACTGGGCGGGGCTGGACCCAGGCCACGGTTCAGCTGGCTCCGCTCATGGTACTTAAACAGGACAATTATCTGTATTTGCCAGGATCAGGGACTGTTTATTCCTTGAATATATTAAAGAGGCAACAAGGCAAAGTTTGGTAATTTGACAATATATGGAAAAGCTGTAAAAATGATAAATCAGATAGCATTAAAAAAAACCCCAGAAAATGAAAAATTGATTCATCATTCCTTTCAGTCTTTTTCATAAAGATATTTTGGGCAGTATAGAAATGTATTCAATGAATGAATGAATGAATGAATGAATGAATGAATAACATATTGGGGTTCTAGTGTTTTTAATGAAGCTTTGTTAAACTACACCATTACAAATTAACTGATAGGATTGTTTCAAGAAAACAATTACTTGAATTTTTTGTAAACCCATTTATGTTTGTTATTTACTGAATATATTTGCATCTCGCCTTTTCTTCATGGAGCACAGGAATCTGGACTTCTTCATTATCAGTCATTTGTTGCCCCATAGCACTGAATTAAGAGATACTGCTGTTCAGTTAAATGCTAAGTCAGTGATGAGTTCACAAACACCCACTCTGAGTACACTGGTAATTCCTGTACATGCAAGATTAACATCATACAATTTTGCTGCATTAGGAATGAGTATTCTATAGGTAGTCTTAATTTCATGCAATCTAAATGACTATAACTTTGGTAGTTTAATGTCCCACCTGCTGGCCACACCAGGATTTGCTTCCAAGTAAACATACTTAGGATTGGGCTGAAAGAGTGTTGATGATTGATCATCCTGTTACGATGGTATGACCTTAACAGCAGAACTGTGAGTCAGGCTAATAGCCAGTTGTTGTAATAATGTTAATTGTGCCATAGAATTAGAACTCTCTTTAAATGTTTACCATTGTCATCCCTCTATTGTTACGTTGTCATTGTGGATGTTTTATTGAATTTAAAGTAAAATTCATTTTCAAATTGTTTTTCTTGATTGACAAAGTACAAATGTTGGGCAATGCAGTGCCTATTGTTAAAACTCATGTTGAGCAATGCAGTGCCTATTGTTAAGGTCTTGAGTAAGACCAATTTCAAAGATTCTGAGATGAAGCCGCTTTCTTTGAAAATGTATTTTTGTTTAGCCAAGTTTAAAAGGTTAAACTACTAAGCACTTGATTTTATAACACTTTCCCTGTTTTTTCAGCACACAGAATAAGCAGCAAAACACTTCATAACTTTTGACTAAGTTGGTCAGTCAGTCAAAGGCTACATTAAGGCTATTCAGGTAGCTTACCAGGCAAAAATAACTGAATGTACTTCACAAATCAAGTAAAATAAAGCATACTAAGAGAGGAGCGTGACAAATGATGTCACTTCAGATACAGTATCATTTATTCAACTAAATGCATTACTTTTCCCTTGGTGTAATAAATGAACTCTTCAGTTATAATGAAAAAAGAGTGAGGAGGAGGCATTTGGTATCCAACCTCTTACTCCTGGACAAGGTTAAAATCACTAAGTTTAGCAATGCTCCTTCCTTTTCTACAGACAAGTCAGTGCTACAATAAACTGAGGTTGCTGAAAATTTAAAAGCCTACTGTCAAAGTTTTTTTTTTTTTAAACCCAGACAGATGTAATTGATTATCATTTTGCTGCTGCCCATCTTTATATACTTAAATAAAAAGAAAGCTGAAATTGATTTTGTGCTAAAAATTTACGGCCAAAAATGATACATATCATGCAGTAGAGGCAATATATATTTGGAGCTGGAATTGTGAAGTTGTAACCCATTCCTACAAGGCTGGAGAGAGGAAAAAAGGGGTTTCCTAGCAACCTGGGAAAGGGAAGAAGACTTCTTGCATGTTGTATGAGCATCTGTCATGTGATCATTCAGTATGCCCAGGTGTTGCAGAATGGAGGGCCCATGCTCTATGGCAGGATACACATTCACATCAGTATAGTGGAGTAAAGGCTCAGAGCAGAGAAGCCTCCACAAGTTCCATATCACAAGAATGTTGAAGAGGAGGGGAGAATAATTGAGGAAAGCAGGGGTAGAATGGAAGGGACTTAGATTGTAATAAGTCCCAGACACACACTCCTTTTCTTTTTTTCTTTTTCGAGTCAGAAGATCCAATGTAATGATTCTACCTACCAAGCTATTGATTCTCCCTATGGGACATCTGCCTGGAAAGCCATACTTAGAGTATTACATTGAACATTTTTAGTTATTTGCTAAATCACTTGTTCTTTCTTTAATCTTATTCAGCTAAACTGATTTATTACTCTGTTTTAGCCCACTTGTTAAGCCAGCAAATAAGTATTTATCTATACTTATGAGTCTTTGCAGAAATGAAGTGTCCTGAAAAAAACACCCCTGTGGAACTTTACCCTAAATATTGACTGGAAATCTGCATTTTTGAAAAACTGTGATCATTCAGAGCTGATGTAACATATTGGTTTAAGGCAATGAGCTGGGAAGCCCCGAATGCAAATTTCATCCCAGTTGCAAACAAGGGTTAGCCTTGGGCAGGTCACTATTCTCCTGACCTCCCACTTCCCATCTGCAATGTGTGGATGAAAACAGGGGACCATCTTACAAGACTTCTTGCAAAGATAAGTGATTAAACACAAGAAAAGTATTATATGATTATTTTTATTCTTAAAATATATTTTAACTAGCTGAACCGGCGCACAGCATCTGCGCCGCTAGTCTCTCCTCGCCGCTTCCTCCCTTCCTTCCACCCGTCTGCTCCCCATCATTTTCACCTGCTGGCCGCCTCCTCTGCCAGGGCCCACCACCTCCTCCTCACCCACCGCCTGCCTCCTCCATTGCTCTCCCCCAGTTGCTGTGCCAGCCTCCGCCCGGCCATTTTTGGGAGCCCGCCACTGCCCACCCACCCAGCCGGGCTCCTCTCGGCAGCGCGGCTCAGCCTCCCGCCTCCTCCTCTCCTCTCGCCACCCTTGCTAGCTGGCCCCCAACCACTGGAGCAGCTCTCCCTCCGGACTCCTCCAACCCCCAAATGATGTTTCCCTCAGTCTCGAACTCTCGCAGCATGTCGTGAGAGTACCGCTGCCAAATCCTGGGCACTCATGCTGGCTAACAGAATTTAATTCATCCATAATTTGAATTCTTTATTGGAATTTAGGAGAGCCCTAAAGACCTACCTGTTTGGCCTGGCCTTCCCGTGCTCTTAAATTGTTTTAAAGGGTCTTTGATGTTTGTGAACCGCCCTGAGCTACCTAGGTACCAGACAGGGACCTTTCCCAGTCCTCCTGCTTGGTGATGCCAGGGATTCAACCTGGGACCTTCTGCATGCAAAGAATGTGCTCAAACACTTCCCCTAGTATTCAGGGTTTAACCTTAACCAAACATTAAATCCTAATTGTTCAATTTTGCTAAAGTTCTACAACAAACCAATGTGACATTGTGGTTAGAATATTGGACTTAGACAGGGAGACACACTTTCAAATTGCCACTCAGCTACAAAGTTTACTCAATGATTCTGACTCTGTGTTTGTCTGAGACTCAGCTACTTCACAGGGTGGTTGTGGGAATAAAGAACGAGAAACTGAGCAATGTGATTCAAGGCATATATCTTAGAACTAAATTTAATTGAAATATGTTTAGATGAATGATGCTGAGTTCTTGTTTTACAAATCATATCTTTAGTCGTTGGTATTACTATAACTTTAATAGTTGGTATTAGGTTGGTGTCAATCCCTGTTGACAGTTGCACAGCGGTAAGTTGCATATATTTCACTGAATTCCCTGGGCTGGATTGGAGCCACTTTGAAATTTAAATATTTTGGAATTGAGAGAAAGCTTCATTTCCCCCCACATCAATTATGTAACAATACTGACCCACATGTTGTACTGTGTTATGTGAGCATTCCCAATCAGTCCGTGCTCCTGCAGACATCTAAGGAAGTGCCAGTGGTCTTGTGCAAATGCATAAATTCTTAAAATTGTGCATCAGCATTGCTTTTCTGCTTTAAATTGTTACATACATCTCACAGTATATGAATTGGAAGGAGTGATCTGTGTTCTGATGCACACAGGTCTGCTGCCATCACTAAGCTAGCTCCTTGGCTTGGCTGGTAAAATGTTTAGTCTACCATTCTAACAGCACTAACAGCTTTGTGGTAAGCATGTTGTATACCTAATGTATAACTGTGGTTTCTTTCTTTTTATCTAGTAGTTGTAGTGAAACTCCCAAATAATAACTCCTATGACTTCAATTATAGTGCTTTTATAAATACACTGGCTGACATGTGCTGTGTAACACAGATAGTTCAGAACCTCCCGTGCTGCCACAGGTGTCTAAAACATTGCAGGTGTACAATCACAGTTGTGCAAAACTATGTCCATTATTTCCATTGCATGTAGTTGTGTGCAAAGGCTAAAAACTTGTTTAAAATTGCCTGCTTGCCCATTTCTTTTATGGGATGGGTGGTAGGTAGCACCCATTGTGCCCTACCAAAAATGGCTAAAAAAGAATCACTGACCCAGGATCCACTGCCAAACCACAGTGCCTGCGCTGCAGTAACATCTCATTGACAGAAGTTGCTCTCTCGCACACAATTATGACTCATCACGTTACTTCCTAGCCGGAAGTATATCTAGGGTAGGGCAGGCAGGGCACATGCCCCGGGCACTGCTTGAAGGTTATTTTTTTTAAAAAAAAGATAGCCGCCGAAAACAAAATGGCCATTGTACATGCTCAAATGGCCTCTGTGAGGCCCTAGGCCATGCCAGGCCTCGCAGAGGCCTTTTGAGCATGCCTGGTGGCCATTTTGTTTTCAGCAGCCATTTTAAAAAATATTGTAAAAAATTGCCACTGCACATGCTCAAATGGTCCCTGAGAGGCCCTAGATAACAGCGGGGGAAGGGGAAACCTTTGCAGACCCCCCACTTTAGGAGTGGCCTTTAGGAAGCCCCCCGAAGGGGCTACAGGTTAAAAAAAATTAAAGCAATTTTAATATAATGTAAGTCACTGTACACATATTCAGTTTGGCACTATGTACAGAGAATCAGGGCTTGTGAACACTTAGCTGAAGCTTATGAGCTAGGATTATATTAATTTGCTCTTACTTTGCTTCTTGTGATAAGTGAGTTAAATGTGATGTCTTAATAATATGGCTATTAATGGTGAGTTTGTCTTTGAATCAGTGTGAAATCCTTAGAATTAAGGCCCACTGGGAGTTTCTTGCTCTCTTTCTCTCATTTTAACTGTCTTTCTGAAATACTAGAATATATTCCAAGCAGTAACACAGTTTACTCTGCATATCCTTTAATTATTTTCGGCGTATCTGGGAATAGTCAAATTCTCCATTTATTTTTAAAACGTATGTAATAGTGACGCTACAATGCATAGTAGAGAATTAGACAAGCACTTCTGTTTAGCAATAGCACTTAGCAATAGCACTTACATTTATATACCGCTCTATAGCCGGAGCTCTCTAAGCGGTTTACAATGATTTAGCATATTGCCCCCAACATTCTGGGTACTCATTTTACCGACCTCGGAAGGATGGAAGGCTGAGTCAACCTTGAGCCCCTGGTCAGGATCAAACTTGTAACCTTCTGGTTACAGGGCAGCAGTTTTACCACTGCGCCACCAGGGGTTTAGTTTTCCAAGTACACCTCCACATAGTATTTGGGTATTACATGAGCCCCAGCATACTATAAGGGCTCTCTCTGCCTCCCAGTCCATTTGAATACATTTTGAATTTGGAATTCAAATTTGGAATTCCCTCCACTCTCCCTCCCTTTCAGCCAATGGGGCCACAGTTGCCCATTACAACACTTCATTTGTATGATAACAAGCCGGCCAAGAAGAAAGGAAATCAGAAGCCAGTGCCAGAAAAAACAATCAGCAAGGGAAAAACAGGTCTCCAAAATGGCACTCAGAACATGGATACACTTAGATCTAAATGGGATTGTTCTGCTCTGAACTCAAAACAGGCCCTTTATTTAAAGGAAGTTCTGTTTTGAGCTCAAAATGCCCTGTTATGAGTTGTAGCATTTTGCCATCAAAAAGTTCTGCCCATCCGTAGCAGGCACTTGTGAACCACCTACATACATTATGCTGCACAATGTCAGCCACATTTTTTGAAAACCAGAACTCGTGTTCATAGATTGAATTGTAGTTACTGTTAGTTTTTTAAAATCTAATCTTATCCTTATGGCATTGAAAAGATTAAAATATATGTTTATAAATAACTCTTCCTGAATAATCTAAATTATCTGGGAGAGTGCTTCCTTCTGCATGATCTCCACTGCACATTAAGATAATCGGGAGAGGTCTATCTCCATATACCGCCAGTTTGCCTGGCGGTGACTCGGGAGTGGGCCTTCTCTGTAGTCACTCCTAGGCTGTGGAATGTGCTCCCTATAGACATTCATGGTTTAGCATCTTTACCAGCTTCAAAAGAGCACTTAAGACACATTTTTTTTAGCCAGGCTTTTAATAATCTCTGAATTTTTTAAATTTGTAATTGCTGTTTAGATGTTTTTTAAATTGCTAAATGTGTTAAATTTCTTAATTCCTTGTCTTTGTTTTTGTGAACTGCCTGCAGCCCTTGGAGTCAGGCAGTATATAAATAAATAAATAAATACACACATTAGATTATTATCTCCCTAAAATATACCAGCACAATATTTCCATTCTTAGCATCTACAAAAGCTTGTAAAAAAAGCAACTGATTTGTTGCAAAAATCAGTTACAAGCATTGATAAAGGGTTAAATTTGAATATCTACAGGTTGTGGATGGCCAGTACGAACCTCCAAGGTCATTTCCACCCACCATTTTGAGAAGAAACATTTTGTGCCCCCCCTTTTTAATCGAACACTATTTTTCTTGGGGAAATGGCACAGTTTGGGCTTGGGGGGCATTGCTTGAGCCTCTAAGAACCTAACCCCAGCTCCCGGTTTCCCATTGATTCAATGACTCAATCCACGTTGTAGAGGAGAACGGAACTCCCCCACAGATACCAGAGTTCACCTGTACTTTAGAAATGGGAACAACTTCATCTCCAGAAAGTTTAGAAACTATTTGAAAGAGATGCAACATAATTTGCATAACTTAGTACAGCAGTTGTATTTAAAAATTTGCTATTTGTTACAAAGCCAGCACTTTGTAAGAGAAATACTAGGATTGTCACTGAATTCTGCAAAAAGCTGAATTTTGCTCAGACTCCGTAATTTTTGTAAATTTGAATATTTTTTTGAAACAGGCTTCTTGGCCTCTTGGCTAAGATCGAGTGTGTGTCTGTCCTGAAACACTTTAACCAGAATTTCAAGCATCACAAAGGTGACAGAGGACAAAAGTGACAGTGCTTTCTTTAGTTCTGCTGCTTTCCAAAGAAAGTCAGAGTTTCCAGGATGGGAGTGGATGGACTCTGCTAACAGGCTAGATGTCTCAATCCATGAGAGCAGGGGCTGTCCTTGGAGAGCCCTGGCTGTGTGCGGGGCCTGGGGCAAATCAGCCAGTGCAGGGCCCCCTTCTAATTAATTCTAATAGGGGTTAAAAGAGCGGGGCCCAGGGCATTTGCCCTGGTTGCTATGCCCTAAGGACAGCCCTGCATGAGAGTGCTGATTCCTTCAAGTACTGAGACAAACTGATGATGTGACTGGACTAGGCTGGCTACTAAGAAGCTTTGGCATATAGTGGTTAGAGTGCTGGACTAGGACCGGGGAGACCCGAGTTCAAATCCCCATTCAGCCATGAGACTTGCTGGATGACATTGGGCCAGTCACTTCTCTCTCAGCCTAACCTAGTTGTGAGGAGAAACTTAAGTATGTAGCACACTGCTCTGGGCTCCTTGGAGGAAGAGCAGATATAAAATGGAAATAATAATAATATAACTGTGGCTTCATATCTCAGACTGAGTCAATCTCTGTCATCTCTTCCTAGTCTCCATCATTCTTTATGGAGCAGAACTATTTATGCATATGTCATGTGAACCAAAGTAGGTAGCTAGCGCACCAGATCATGAGCCTTTTAAAACCGAACTTATAAATGCCCTTTCTTGTTGCTCAACAACTGACGAGAGTTAGAGAGAGACTAAAGTTAGAGAGAGAGAGGTGAGGCTCAACTACATACAAACAAAATAGACTGCTGGCATCTTAAAGTCAACTTCTCCTTTTTGCAATCCTTGAAAGGGCCTAGATACAGTAGGCACTTATTAAGCATTGCACTCCCATATCTGCTTTGGTTTCAGCAGCAGGGGTGAGGGGGCAATGTCAGAAAATATATCTGGCATTGAACATGATTGCCATGGGAATCTGGGAGAGGGGATGAAGGACAGTTAAAGATGGACCACGTGAGTGTGGCTCTTCAGTGCATAGTAGAAAGAGGCCTCCGTGAATGCATCTGCAAAATTGCCTATCTCAATTTCTATTAATAACATTGATATAGCCATATTGATTTCCACACACAACTGTGTTTTAACATTTCTTTTGCAGATACTCCAGCTGTATTTCCAGATAATATCAAAGAAAAAGAAACTCCAACACCAGTTGAAGATATTCAGCTGGAAAGCTCAATTCCTCATACGGACTCTGGAATTGGAGAGGAACAGATGCCCAGTATCTTGAATGGAACAGACTTAGAAACGAGTGCTGGCCCTGATGCTATGAGTGAACTGTTGTCTACTTTGTCTTCTGAAGTGAAGAAATCTCAGGAAAGCTTGACAGAGAGTCCCAGTGATATCCTGAAACCTGCATCCTCAATATCAAGTATCAGCCAAAGCAAGGGCATCAATGTCAAGGAAATCTTGAAAAGTCTAGTGGCAGCTCCTGTTGAGATTGCAGAATGTGGCCCTGATCCAATCCCCTACCCTGACCCTGCACTGAAGAGAGAAGCTCAGCCTATCCTCCCAATGCAGTATCACTCCTTTGACAGGTATATGGCACAGTTGGTTTACTATTTAGTATCATATTAATTAATCTTGTCACTTGAACATATAGATTGTCTGTGAGATATTGATAAAGAGCATGCCATGAAAATACAGCTGCTTTATATCCATTTGCGCTGCCTTAGTATAAGCGGACCATATTGTTTATAGAAAATGTCTCTGGATTGAATTTTGTCTTCTAGCAGCAAATAAAAGTATAATTAGTATTCAGAGAACAGATCTGCTTTACAAAGCTATAACCTTTCTCAGTGTAAAACAATGCTTTTCATCCTGAAATACTTCTGTAACAGAAAACAGATAGACTCAGCAAAATTACTCAGTATTTCCAGTGTCAACTCTTTTAATTTGACTGCCTTTTAGTATGCTTTTTTACCCATCCCACACTTTATGAGAAAAATGAAAACAACCACCATCACCCCCGCCCCAAGTTTGTTTCTACCTAAATTCATTGTGGTCATTTGAAGAACAGTGAACTTGTTTGGCTAAAGTAGGCTAAATTGGAACAGCTACAACTAGAGAGACCATGTTAAGAAGTATAACTGATATGTTCCTAAGAAAAGCAAAGTTACTTTTGTTTTCCAACTTCAAACCTGTGGAAGCAGTCACATTCAAACTATCATGGCAAAACTAGATGTTCTACAGTGAGCCCCCCCCCCCATTAAGATCACATTATGGGTTGTTAGATCATAGTCTAAGTAAATATTGTTCATCAAGTTTTATAATATTAGGTTCCATATAAATAATTATGGTGAAATATATTTAGCTCCAATACAATACTGGAAAGTTGGAGAGAGACTAAATTGTATAATTAACACCACCATATATGATTGGATATCTAACCAGTCCATATTATCATTTGCTTAATTTAATGTGGTTTATTTTCTGAACCAGGCAATTTGGGGTGAGCACTAATGTCCCCAAATGTTTTGGCATCTCTCTAGGGTTAGATTACCTTTATTGCTAGTGGTGGCAGCATCTAATTTACTGAAAATGCCATTCCTCTATGGGTAGTGTGGGATCAGTACATCAAGAGCTGCTTCTTTTCCTGGCAGTTGGCTTTACAAGCTTCCTTTCCAAAAATAGGCCGGGGGAGGGTAGAAAATGGCAGCCAGTAGGAGCCAGCCCTGGTAAAAGCAGCAATACCGTCAGTTCTGATTCTTCTGCTACTCACAAAGGCTTGCATTTTCAGTAAAGTTCAAAGGACACCACTGCCGTTGTTGCCTACAGTAAAGGTAAGCTGCTTGAATGCTGTAATTTTCAGCAGTTTGTGCCCCCCTTCACTTAACTGAACACCTGCCCCCATTTTCATCACCCAGGAGAGTGGTGGTGAAAATGCGGAGGGGGGGGTATTGGGTTGAGCACTAGTCCATACCAGTCATATGATGCCAATGGGGTATATTATTTCTTGTTGTATGGAATGGGGAATTATAGTAAGAAAAGGTCCATTTTATGCATCTCTTTTGGTTTTGTGAAATGTGGGCGAATTAATAAGCTGTGAACACTGAATCTTCAGCAAAGCATTTATCTGGTTCAGGGGCATAACAAAGCTGGAGTAGGCCCAAAGACAAAATTTTAAAATGGGCCCCTCACTGATACACACACACTTCACAATACACTCACACTCACATCCCCATTATGCCAGCTTCTCTAGAAAACTCCACTCCCTCGTTTTAACCCTGTCCCTCCACCCTCCCATGGGGAAGAGTGCTCCCGGCTCAGAGTTGCTTCTGCAGACAAGGATTTTGCTGCATGCATGCAGCCTTTGCTCCAAACTTGGGGTTGGCTTTTCCACGGCACCGAAGCTCTGCGGGTGTTGGGGAGTCATGTGACTTGCCTCTGGGGGGCCCCTAGGCAGCCGCCTCCCCTTGCCTAATGGTAGTTACGCCCCTGATCTGGTTGCATACACGAAGACCCCCTTCACCATACCATCCTAAAGCAACTGAGCAGTGATGTGAAAACAAGGTTCAGCAATAAGAAACTGTAGATCTAAAAAAGATCTTTAAGAAGAGAGATTCTGTATTTAATAGAAAAGAAATACAAAAGGAGATAAAAGCCCAATTGATTGATTTAAGTGCCATCAAGTAGATGTCAACTCTTAGCGACCACATAGATTCTCTCCAGGATGATTTGTCTTCAGCGTGGCCTTTAAGGTCTCTCAGTAGTGCATTCATTACTGTTGTAAAAGCCCAGTACCAACTATAAAACCAAATACTATGGAAAAGGTGCCAAAGACAGAAGCAAAATGGGGCGGGGGTTGAAGTGCGCACTGAGAAATTCACATGTCACTATAGCAAAGAAGCCAGAAGATGGTGATACCCACAGTCTCTTATGTCTGTACATGAATGCAATTTATGGGAAACAAACAGAAGGAACTAGAAATCCTAACACTGGAAGGCAAATATGATCTAATAGATATCACTGAAACTTGGTGGAATGAGACTCATGATTAGAGCATTGTGCTTGAAGGGTATAACTTGTTCAAAACAAATGGACTCAACAGAAAGGGACAAGGGAGTTGCATTGTTTGAAAATAATGTATATGCTTGTACAGAAATCCATGAATCTGAGCATGGAAGCCTAGCTGAGAGTGGGTAGAAATAAAAGGTGAGGGCGAGGGAAAGTAATACCACCATGGGAATTTACTACAGATCATAGGGCCAAGTGGCAGTCATGGACGTTACTGTCCTTAGGCAGATTACCAAATTTTCAGAAGCAGGCATTAATCGTATTGGGGACTTTAACTATCCTGACATCAGCTGGAAATCTAATTTGAGTGAGCGATCCAATAAGATCTTAACTCCCAACCCTAGGTGACAACTTAACCTTTCAGAAGGTGGAATCAACAGGTCAGCCACCAACAAGGGAGATGGGTAGAAGTGAAAGTTGGGACGGGGGAAACCATGAGGGAAAATTACTGTGCTATCTTGGAATTCATATCAAGGAGAAGAAAAACTTCAGGAAGTCAAGACATATACCTGGATTTCAGGAAGGTGGACTTTAATGAGTTGAAAGAAAAAACTAATAGGGTACCATGGCTAAAAATCCTAAAGGTAAAATAAGAAGGAAGGATGGGATATGCTGAAATGTGAATACTCAAGGTACAATCACAAAAAATTCCCATGAAAAGGGGAAATGGGAGACTTCTCGAGAAACTAGCGTGGATGCCCAAAGAAATCTGAAGCAAAAACAAGGCATATAGGAAATGGAGGGAGAGGCATGTAACCAAGGTAGAAAACAAAAGGCTGGTCCTGAACTTGTAGGGATGGTGTGAGAAAAACTAAGGCTCAGATTGAGCTGAGGATTGTGAAGGGTGCCAGAAACAATAAAAAGGAGTTTGCTGAATTTGTCCAGGACAAGAGACAAGACAAAAAAGTGATAGGTCTGTTGCCTGGAGAAAATGGTGCATTGGTAACAGGTGACAGGCAAAGCTGCTTAGTGCCTATTTTGCATCTGTTTTCTCCAACAAGGCAAAACCGGCTCAGCCGTGCAAAAGATGCACATATAAAGGCGGGAAATGTACCTCAAGAGAGGTAAAGAGCTGGCAAGAGAACACTTAGCTGCCATAAGAGTGTAAGTCTCCAGTTCAAGATGAATTACATCCCTGGGTACTGAAGAAAATTTTGCAGACATGGTCTCAGAATCACTGTCTAATCTTGAAGAACTCATGGAGAACATGTGAATTACTGAAACTCTGGAGACAAGCAAATATCCCTGTCTTCAAAAGGTGGCGGGGAGGAGCCAGGAAACTACAGACCTGGCAAGATCCTAAAACAGATTATTAAACTGTCCTTGAGCACTTAGAAAAGAATCTCATAATTAGTAGGAGCCAGCACGGCTTTGTCAAAAACAAGTCATGACTAATCTCATCTCCTTATTTGACAGAGTTACTAGCTGGTAGATCATAGGCATGCTGTAGACATAGTGTATCTTAATCTGCAAAGCATTTGACATAAGTCCCTCCATGATATCCTTGTTGACAAGTTGGCTAGATGATGCTACTGTTGGGTGGATTCACAGCTGGTTGAACAACCATCTCTCTCTCTCTCTCTCTCTCTCTCTCTCTCTCTCAATTTTATACTACCTGATATGTAAATCTCTAGGCAGTGTACAGATGCCAACATTAAAATCACAGGTTAAAATACATTAAACACAATAAAAACAATATAAAACAAATTATTACAATTATTAAAATTCTAATTAAAAGCCTGAGAGAACAGGAAAGTCGTGAGGGTCTTCCTGAAAGCAAAAAGAGAAGGAGATGCTCTTATTTCAGCAGGGAGCATATTCCAAAGCCCTGGGGCAGCCACAGAGAAAGCCTGGTCCCAAGTAGCCACCAGATGAGCTGGTGGCAACCGTAACCGGACCTCTCCAGAAGATTGTAAAAGGCGGGAGGGTTTATAACAAAGGAGGCGCTCTCTTAAATAACCTGATCCCAAGCCATTAAGAGTTGTATAGGTAATAACCAGCACTTTGTATTTCACCCAGAAATATATTGGCAGCCAGTGCAGTTCTTTCAAAACGGGTGTTATGTGGTCCCTTCGTGTTGTTCCAGAGACGAATCTGGCTGCCACATTCTGTACCAATTGTAGCTTCTGGACTATGTACAAAGGCAGCCCCACATAGAGTGCATTCAAGAAGTCAAGTCTGGAGGTTACCAGCATATGTACCACTGTTTTATGGTCATTCACCTCTAGAAATGGGCGTAGCTGACATATCAGCCAAAGCTGATAAAAAGTGCTCCTGGACACTGCCTCAACCTGAGAAGCCAGGGAAAACTTTGAGTCCAGGAGCACTCCTAAGCTACATACCTGATCTTTTAGGGGGAGTTTAACCCCATCCAGAACAGGCAGGTTTAAATCATCTCTCAGGTCCTGACCCCCACAGTCAGTACCTCAGTCTTATTTGGATTCAACTTGAGTTTGTTATCCCTCATCCAGCCCATTACCACCTCCAAGCAGGCATTTAGGGAAGATATGCCATTTCCTGATGAGGTCGACGGAGAAGTAAATCTGAGTTTCATCAGAATATTGATAACACCCAGCACCAAACCTCCTGATAATCTCTCCCAGTGTTTTCATGTCGATGTTAAAGAGCATTGGAGACATTATGGAGCCTTGTGGAACTCCATACATTAGTTCTCGCTTTGCGAGCAACAGTCTCCAAGTGACACCATTTGGAATCTACCAGAGAGGTAGGAGTGGAACCACTGTAAAACAGTGCCACCCAAGCCCACCCCTCTCAGGCGGTCCAGAAGGATACCATGGTCGATGGTATCAAAAGCTGCAGAGAGATCCAAGAGGATCAGCAGAGTCACACTCCCTCTGTCAATAGCCAATTGGAGATCATCCATAAGGCCAACCAAGGTAATCTTGAGCCCATAGCCCACACGAAAGCCAATTTGATATGTCTAGATAATCTGTATCATCCAGAACTGCATGGAGTTCAGAAGCCACCACCCACTCAATCACTTTGCCCAACCATGTAAGGTTAGAAACAGGTCTGTTATTAGCTAACTCTGAGGGATCCAGTGAAGATTTCTTCAAAGGTGGTCTAATAAAAGCCTCCTTAAGACAAGGAGGCATCCTGCCCTCCCTCAGAGAAGCATTTATAATATTTACCAGACCCTCTCTGATAATATAATTATCATATGAGATAAGCCACGTTGGGCAAGGGTCAAGAGAACAGGTTGTAGGGCTCACAGTCCGAAGCAGTCTGTCTGCTTCCTCAGGAGTCACAAACTGAAAATGATCCAAACTAATCCCATAAGAAGAGTTGCTGGATACCTCCACAGAAGACCCTGCAATAACTGTGGAATCCAGCTTGGCCCGAATGTGAGAAATTTTATCCACAGAAAAGTCGCTAAAAATGTCAAAGCAAGAAACGGATGGTTCCAAGTTTAAATTCAAGGGGGGAGAGTACATACTAGCCCCCTCACAACCCTCATCAATTAGTGTGAATATGGAAATAACAAATAAAGAAACTTTACCCCTATGGGAATCCAGGGGTAAGGTTCCTTACTCCAAAAAAAAGGGGGGGGGTTTAAAAAAAAAGCAGGAAGGGAGCAGAAATAAGGGTAGAAAGCATAGTACTTTATTCTCCAGGTTTCCAAGAATGCTCCCCCAACCCCCCATTCCTCTTATTGTTTAATTTTTTAAAACAAAAAAGAACCACAAAATGGCACTGTGCTTCAAAATGGCGGCTGGTAATGACATCAGAAGTCATTTTTGGCCACTCAGGAATCGTGGATAGGCAAAAATTGCCTATATTTCATGCACTGGATAAAGGAACGGAGTTTCTAAGACCCATCATCAGATACATGAAACCACAATCTGTGAAACTGCAGATAACAAAGGTCTCCTGTAATCTTCTTTGTTTTGCACAGCTAGCTCTCTAAAACTTTGTGATTTTTCTTTTTATATGAGGTTTTTTGTTGTTGAGATCTACAGTGATCTACAGTAGCCATCATCTTAGTACAGGATGAAACAATTGGACAAATGCTTTTTTGCTGGTCCAATGTTCATTTCTTGCCAAGGAGGTCATTTCTTACCATAAAGTGAAATTGATCTGAGACACTACCTTAGGTCTCTATCTGTTTCACAAGTTGGAGCCAGGTTTTCAATCCAGGATCTCTTCTCTGGGCCTTGCCACCTCTTGTTTGTGCATAGCTACAGTTATAACTGTAATAGTAGAGAAGGGTTATAATCATTAGTTGCAACCTATGTATACTTAAAGAGATATTCAAAATGTGTGAAAGACTCTTAGTGCAGTATTAATTTTGCATGTTTCTACATGCTTGCAAGTTTCTTATGGATTTTATGGATATTTCTAATGTTCAATATTGCAGTTTGTTATACCATGTAGTACTATGTTTGTGTAAGTATTTTAATGCCTATTTTATTTCAATTTGTAACAAATTGTATAAGAAAAGTTTACTTGAATTTCCAAATTCACCTAGAAAATAAATACTTCTTAATCACAAAAAATAATATTTTTTAAAAGTGGAAGAATAAATGATACAATCTCACAATACTGTCCTATAAGACATGTAGCTCATTTTTAAAACATGCAGAATTATAAATGAAACGTAAAAGCAGAAAACATGTTTCAACACATCTTATGAAATAGGTCTTCTGTGTAGTTAATGTATTCAGCAGTTCAAGTACTATCGAATGTAAATGATGAGGTGATATTGATGAAAGGAGGGATTGAGGTCTCGGGGGGCGCTGATGACGGATTGAACAGAAGCGCCCTTGCACTGCACGTAACTCAAGTCTGTCGTCTTCACTACTCAAAGCCATAATGGAAGGTGGCAGTCTGAAATGAGTTGCCACGGCAAAGAGTATTATTTTTGAAATGCTTTCACACAAATCACTAGGCCCTGCATACAACTTAGTTTCATGCTTTAATGTCATCAGGAGGCACAAATTGGTGTGTCTAATTGTTTGCCACCTGCCAGCAAAATGAGCTGCCAGCTAGCCAGACGGGTTTGATTGTCCGTCAGCCGTTCAATAGATTGAGAGTGACAACATCAAAAATGTCACTTCAAACTCTGAAGCTTTGAGCAGCTTTTCAGAGACCTCTTCCCCACAAGTGCTTCTGGACAACTGCATTTTTCAATCAGTTTCAATATATTGCTGCCTTCTGCCTCATCTGTCTTAAGGTAGCTGTAATTACATTATGAGCTGTATAAACAGATTTCTCAGGCCCTGGAGTCTGGACTGAGTAAGTTATGACTCATCTTAACATCAAACTGAATTTCTTGAAAATAATATGCAGGTGATACCAGTAGAAGTATAAGATGAGGGGTTATTTGTGCTAGACTTGCAATTGTTCTAGAGTGAACATGACAAATAACTTTGTATTCTCTAAATCTGACCAAAAACCCTGCCCAGAACATTTGTGCTAAAAAATTTGACGTCTCTTTTCTGGCGACATCCCATTTTGAGTGGAGTTTATTTACAAGCAAGTACACATACATAATGCATGCATACATACATACATACATACATACATACATACATAGTATTACCACATCCCTGTAAAATTGTGAAACTTTGTGAGATTTGAAATTTCCTGTCTATGGATCATTGCAGGGTATTTACTCAGTACTGTGAGAACATTATTATGTTCTCACATAATAGAAGTGTGAGAACATTCAAGTTTGAGAACATTCTATTAAAATAATTCTTCTTTTTGACAAAATAGCACTGCAGTAGCTACAAATAATAATTTTTAAAAGGCTAAAGTATGATCTAAAATGGTGATCACCAAAGTGTTTTAAAGTGTTAATTTTAATTAATTTTTCTTAATTCATCCCTCCCCATCATTCCTCAAATTGCATTGTAGACTCTGAATTAAATAAGGACTTTGGTTTAGGTCAAATACTGTCCAGAGGAGAGCACAGTAAAATTTAGCATGTGATATTCAGAGACAGTCTCCCTTTCACCATTTCTTGCATTAAACCCCTGAAGTGCTGCTTAAGCTCCAGGGAGTTCTTAAAAGGGGGGGAGAGAAGGGGGAGAAGCTGCTTGTAGTGTATGTGCTAGCCTCTAGATGCCGTAAATGTCAGTTTATTTGAGTATTTAAGAGCTGCAGAATTTGCTGTATGTTTGAAATAAAGGTGCATTTGTATTTTAAGTAGGAACTTGATAGGATGTAATTTTCACTGTACTGATGTAAAAGTCATTTTAAATCAACTGCGTTGAGGGCACCAGTCGGCCTGACTCTGAATTTATTTAAGGTTTTAATCTCTCAATGTATTATTTTTCCTAAATATATTTTTGAGAGTGCAAATGAAATAAGTAAATGAATGATAGATGTGCCTCTACCACATAGCAAAGAGCATTTTAAACCCTGAAGATTTCCAAAAGCCTTTTGAATTGGTGGGGTCAGGAGATAAAAAAGCTCAATGCACAAGCCTGTCTGTCCATCTAAATCTTTGGATTGTGGTCATCATATATTCAGCTCTTTGCAAAATACATAAATGACTCCAAATGCTTGTATTATTTAGCAGGGGAAGAGTAACTGGCCCTATCCACCCCCAGCACAGTACCTCCAGTGACTGTTGCTGGTGTTTCTTTTAAATTGTGAGCCCTTTGGGGACGGGGATCCATCTTATTTATGTATTATTTCTCTCTGTAAACTGCCCTGAGCCATTTTTGGAAGGGTGGTATAGAAATCAAATAAATAAATAAATAGTAATAATAATAATCTAATCGAATTTTAAATGGCTCAGTTTAAATACTACTTTGACCTCTTATTTCCCATTGATATATTTTTTTTTATTTTGTTTGATTTTAAAACAGTAGGATGCTCTGGCATCATCAAAAGATGTCTTACTATTTATCCTCCCCACTGACTTCCTATACTTTGTTATTTATGGTTTACATTTTTCCTGAAACTCTTTTTAACTCTCTGTTGCTGAATATATTTGCACTGACTATTTTAACTAATACAGATAGTTTAGCTCTGTTAGCGGTCATTGAATCATCACTAAGTATGTCTGCTGTGATATGGAACACCTCTGATGCCATAATGATTTAGAATGGGATACCAGAAGATGTGCAATTCAAAAACCAAACAGATGTTCGAAATTCTGGCAGCCTTATGAGATCAAAGACCTGGCTTGAAAGCTTGCTTTTCAGACAGTGGTCTTTAACATCTGATAGACACCACCCCGCAAACACAAACAGTGAAACATCCAAATCTAGACTGTCTTTTCCATATATTTTGGAATCTGAACGGATTACTCATAAACCTTATTCACTATTGCAGGTCAGCCATACATGGACATCTTCCTTTAATGGCTTTTATTTAGCAATGAATTTTCAGATTTAAGATTTATGAAGACATTTTGTGTTCTTCTCATGGCCTTGGTACTTTTGCATCAGAAAAGGTGTCTCCTTTTTTGTGAGCTCTTGATAGTTATATAGAACCTCAGATGCTTGCTTTGTCTTTTCTTTTTCTTTTTTGTCTGTCCTCAGTTGACAAATCATGATGCTCTATTTTTTTAAAAGTCTAGTATATTTCTCTGATTTATTCTATTAAATTTATGATGGTTTTTAAATACTACTCCATTGTTCGGAAATATTCAAAGTTAATGTTATTAGAGCTCTTTGAAACACATTTATCTGGAAGTATCTGACTTTGGTTATTTTGACCAGATCCAATTGATTTTGATTCCTACTACTACTACTGTTATGAATATTTGTATACTACTTTTCAATAAAAGTTCTCAAAGCAGTTTACATAGAAAAATAGCTAAGGTGGTTCTCTGTCTCAAAAGGACTCAAAATCTAAAAGAACATTGGATAGACACCAGCAGCAACCATTGGAGAGATTATTTTCTGGGCAAAATACAAGGTTTTTGTTATAACCTATAAATCCCTAAACAGCTTTGGCCCTGGGTATTTAAGAGAATGTCTTCTTTGCTATGAACCACATCACCCACTGAGATCATCTGGATAGGTTCATCTGCAGTTGCCACCAGCTCATCTGGTGGCTACTTGGGGATAGGCCTTCTCCATTGCTGCCCCAAGACTTTGGAACAAATAAATAAGAATTATGCTGAAATAAGAGCCTCCCTATCTCTTACAACTTTTTAAAAGGCAGTCAAGACTCATTTGTTCACCCAGGCTTTTAATTAGATATTGTTTTAATTGTGTTTTTAATAGTTTTAATGTTTTAAATTTTAATTGTTGAAATGTTTTAATCTTTTTATCTGTTGTTTTTATTGTTTTGTTGTAAACCGCCCAGAGACTTGGGTTTTGGGCAGTATACAAATGTGTTAAATAAAGAAACAAACAAACAAATAAAATTATGTACTGGGTTTGGATAGGGGCTGCATAAGGGCATTTGTTCTCCCCCTGCTAAATAAGAGGGTCACCATTTTTAAAACTGCCCTGCTCAGTTAGCAAGGATTAGACTTTCCTCGGAATAAGCATGCATAGGATTATGGCCTAGTAGACTTCTGGTGTTTTCAAAATGAAGAAATCAAATCTGATGAATAAAGGGATTTTTTTGTTTTGACCAATATGAAGAAATGAACTCCATAAGATTTAATAACCAAATTACATTGATATAGTTACTGCTGTGGTTTTGTCTTAGAATTAAATGCAAACCACATTTCTAGAAAAGGTTGAGTGGTGAAAGAAAACATGAGGTTCTGGAAATTTTGAAAGGATGGTAATCTTTGAAGTTTATTTTCTATGGATTGATATACCATCTACAACTTGCATCTCTAAAAGGTTTACATCCTAAAACAACATAAATTATTTAAAACAATAAATTTAAAGGATAAATTTCTTTATCCTTGCCATTTATTGTATATGGGTAGAGGGACATTTCAAAAGTGGAAAGTCTCTACCCTCTGCCATGGTGCAGGAAGTCCTGATTCACAGTTGAGCCTCCATGCTGAAGCAATATTTGGAGACCTTCCCTTAGATGCCCCTGCTTTCAGATGTGAGGAGGGTAGAGGCTGAGAGAGGGACTTCTCAGTAGTGTACCACTTGTAGGATTATCACCCCAGAACACTTGCCTGGCACCTAATTTATTATTCTTCAGGTGCCAAGAAAAGGCCTCTTTGTTCTCTATGGCCTTTGGGAAACATTTGATCTGTAGCCGCGCCCTGCAAGCATGGAGCACACTGGGTATCTTTGGTTGTTTGACTCAGTTTCTTTCTGTCCAAACTAGTGTGCACTTCCTCAGGGATTCGCTCCTTCGTCCACAGTTCCTGGGGGGGGGGGGCAGTTGTATTCTTGGCTCTTTGGACTTTTGGACTGTCTTTTGACCTCAGTTTTGCCCACCATTTTAGATTTGTTTGCCTCCAGTCTGATGGCCTCAAGAAAAACTTTTAAAAGGTGTTCCTCGTGCTGCTGCACTGTCACCTTGTCTGATCGGCACTTGTGCCTTCTTTGCCTAGGGGAGGACCACATTGTCAAGTCCTGTAAAATGTGTCTTTCCTTTTCAAAACAGACCTGAAGAAGTCAGGTCATCCATTTGAGGGCTGCACTGTACAGAACCACCTTGCACCCACCAACCCCGATGCCATCGTCAATGTTGATGCTTTTGAAGCACAGATCTGCTTACAAGACTCCATCCCAGTCCTTCTCAGGTGCTTTCAGGAAGCCACAGGACCTCCCTAAAGAGTTCCACCATAAGCACCATAAGAAGAGAAAGCACAAGGAGACCAATGCTTCTACACTCCTGAAATGCCAAAAGATGTATTTCGTGTCGATGTCAACACCACCTTCAACTGCTTTGACATTGACCAAACCAGCTTCTCCTTTGCCACTTTCAGGTCCGGCTTTGACATCACCCTCAACTTCGACATCAACAACTGTCGAGCATCACTCCTTGTCCGTGAAGTCTTCTGTGTCACTGAGTCTGTTGCCCTCATTAATATCGTCAGCGCCATCCAAGTATTCTGTTCACACTAATAATTGTCTTCTCCACAGATCGCCAAGAGGTCTTCATTCGTGCCACTGTCAACATCAGGTTACTTGCCAACATTGACATCATTGTTTGCTCCCCTGACTTCAATGTTGGTTTCTACCATCCATCCTTCTCCACGTTCGACTTTGCTACCACCATCGTTCATTGTTGATTAGACCCTTCGACCTTCCTCGACTTTGACTTCGCTGGCCTTCGGCACTGATTTTATGTCAATATTGACAGTGTAGAAAGATTTCCCACCAATTCTGAACTCCGGCTCTGTCTTGGATTCTCCTTTGACTGCATCTGGTTCTACTTTCAAGTGACTTTTGCTACAGAGACTTGACATCAAGGACAAGTCCGACACTGGGATACCACAAGTACCCAGGACATTGACTGTTTCTCCAGCCAGGACTGCCCTGCTGGTTCTCCTTCTCATCTTCCATCTCAATGGAAGGAGTCCTACAGTTTTTTGTTACTGGCTTATTCTCCTTATAGTAGGAAATTGATGCTCTCCTGGCGCTCTTGACCAAGGTTACATCTGTCGACTGGGAATATTTCGGGACCTGATGTATGCTCCCTCGCCTTCTCTTCCCTGTGCTTATGAGGAGTATCAGCTCTGGAAGTTGAAGAAGTTGAGGTCCTCTACTATATCTCAAGGACAGTCTTCTTGCTCTTCTCCATTCAAGCACCTCATGGATCCTTCTCTTGTTCCTCAGCCTCCATTATCTCAATCGGCAGTTCCACTTCCTCCAACTCATATTCCTTTTCCAGCTGAGCACCTTGCTTGTACCATTATCATTTCAGGATGTCCCCTCTGTCCCTGACAGGCACTTCTCAAATGAGGATTATGTTTCAACCTCGGAGTCTGATGGCATCTGAGTTTCTGTCACAGAAACTCACTCAGGCACTTCACCTGATGATATTGTTCCAAACTTCCCTTCAGATTCTCTTGCTTCGTCTCCGAGATGGCTAAATTTCTTGGGCTGGAGCTGAAGTCGCCTATTAAGTTGCCTATAAGCGAACCAGTATACAACTTCATGTCTTTTACCTGTTTTTGTACACCTGCAGCTTTATAACAGTCCTGGTCAATTCGGTGAAGTTTGCTTGGGAGGCTCCTTTTTCTTCTGTGTTTATCTCTCATAGACTGGAAAAATGTTATAGAGTGTTTAGTGACCAGCCACTCCTCCTCCCCTAAACCAGAAGTGAACCCTGTCCTGACTGACAGGCTGGTGAACTCCAGGGTTCAGCCTATCAGCACACCAGGTGGGTTGGACCTAGAGAGCCATGAGGAGGAAGAGAAGGTTCCTTTGTTAGAAGGAGCAGGCTGGGACTGCAAAGGATGACATGCAGCCATAAAGGCTGCAGGAGAATGTCCCTTCAGCAGGTCCTGGGGAAGCCAGGTTGGGCAGGAAGCTTGAATTCCAGGATTTCATGAGTTCAGGACAAAGGAAGCCAGGGCTTTTGGCTTCGGGAAGTACTCTAAGGAAAAATTCATTTAGTCAGACTCGAATGACTTTTGTTTTCTTTCATGTGTTTTGTATATCCCCGAAACTGTCTAGGATTGTTTACCTGTAATGTAAGTAGTCTAAGAAATGCTGGCCTGTACCCATCCAGCCAGGGCATTGCAAAAGACTCTGTAAGCTTTTAAAGGTGCTTTTGTATTTTTCTGCATCCTTGTTCCTAGCAACTGGGGTGCTTTTTGAAGTATTATTGTAACCACTGAGTATTTTTACCTGTAACTAAAATCTGAGGAAGCTTCAGACCAAAGCAGTCTGTAGCATTTGAGTAAAGTCCCCCCCCTTTTGTTCTTTGCATTTTACAAGCCCCTCTGAGTGGATTTTTGACTCAGAAAAGGGGGGGCTGGAAGGGGTTCTCATTATGATGAACACATGCCTCAGACAGTCAACAATCTACCATTTTTCTCACCACGTGTAGGCTTATATGTGAGAGGATTTTTGAGTGTTTTTCCCATAGCAAAAGAAGCGTTTCCCTGGGATTTCCTCCGCAAGCCCAGGGAGGGTCACTCTGAGATGAAAATGGGGTGGTGGTGGCAGCCATTTTTGAAACTACCAGAAGTACAGGAAGGTTTAGGGGAAAGCCTTGCTAGGGAAGCACAGAGGGGATGATTCAGCATTTTTCTTCCTCTCGTGTGCGCTTTCTCTGAGACAAAGACTTTAATTCACTACAGAGTGCAAGAGGAGGACTGTAAATTTTTATTCAAACCCCCCCCACACCTGACTCAGTGGTGTGCACTCTCCTCTAAATCTGGAAAGAAACATTTGGCTCCTGTCGATAAGGAGGGTAGGAAGTTGGATTCTGTGGGATGCAAGAACTATTCAATTTCTTCCCTCTGCATGAAGCTCTCCAACTACATGGCCCATACAGCCAAATTCCATTATTCTGTCTTGGAGAGTTTCAAAACTGATATGAAGAATGCTGCTGCATCACTGCAATCTTAGTTTAATGAGCTTCTCTCAAAGTCTGCGGATATAACCCACCAGTCTCTCAGAATGACTAAACATCTCACCGAGACTGAATCCTGTATGCTGACAATGTCGTTTAACTGCACAGACATTCCTGGCTCCATTCGCTCTCCCTCCAGCAGGATACGTGGGACAAAACTGAAGATTTGCCCTTTGACTAAGGTCATTTCAGCACCGAAACAGGCAATGTCATGGAGCGTATGAAAAACATGTTTACTGCCAGAACTAATAATGAAGAGATTATTGTTGTTCTTTCCCTCAAAGGCAACCATTCTTTCAATGTGCAAAACAAAATCCAAAGCCAAGAGGCCCAGACACCTCTAAACAGAACCTTTGACTCCTTCGTAACCTTGCCCATTGCTCTCACTATGTCCTCTGTCTGGCTTGTCCTCTACTTAGCACCCTGGCATCTTATCACCTCTGACACCTGGGTGCTAAGTATTGTCTCCACTGGCTATGCCATGGAGTTTCTCAATTTACCTCCCTTCCTGGGAATAAAATATACCCCCCAGGATTCCTACACTTCTAGTGGAGGTACAAGAACTCTTATCCAAAGGAGTGATGGAACCAGTCTCACCAGAAACCCAATGGGCAAGGTTCTACTCCTGATACTTTCAAGTTCCGAAAAGGGATGGTGGACTATGTCCTATTCTGAACCTATGCTCTCTGAAAAAGTTTATACACACCAGGAGGTTTCGGATGCTGACAGTGCAGCAACTTCTTCTCCTACTATCTGGAGAATTGTGGTTTGCCACTCTAGACCTGAAGGATGCCTATTTTCACATCACCAGTTTGGAACATTATTTACTCCTTCCACACCAGTTTGACCCAGACCTTGCAATCTTGCAATCTTACAGCACCTCTTAGGCCTAATGGCTTCTTGCACATCATTGATGAATTATGCCAGACTGCATTTGTATTGCCTACAACTATGGCTGCTATCTGTGTTCAAACCGAATGTAGACAACCAGGGTCTACAACTACTGATTCCAGGGATGCTTCCCCTTTGATAGATGTAGTAGAAACTTAATTTTATCTAGAGTAGCTCCCATGGAAGACAGGCCACGTGTGTCATATTTTTGCTAACTTTAAATTGGAATATGTTGTGCAGGTATATCTGATTGGAATTCGTAAAAACAAGCTTCCTTCACCCACAAATATTTTAGTAGTCCCTTCAGTATCCAGGGAGGCACAGCACAGACCCACATTGGTCTGCCCAGATGCTGAATTTGTAAAAAAAGCTTTCCTCCAGGTTTCCCTGCCCTCAATGCTGAGGCAAGTGGTGACTAAGGAGAGGATATTTTTGGTTGTGGCATCCATTTATGGAATGTTGTTCCCAGGGAAGCTCTCCTGATGCCTACTCTGATATCTTTTTTATGCCAGGTGAAAACCTATCTATTTCCACTGACCTTTAAAATTATTTTTAAAAACAACTGAAAATGCACTTTTTAAAAGAGGCTTTTTAATGTTTCGCCTGTTGCTTATATCTGGTAGGTTCTTTAGTTTTTATAATTCTCAGTTTTTAGCTTTTTAAGTAACTTTTAATTTGAAGTGTAAAAAACTGTAGTTCTGATTGTGGTATTAGCTTGGATTTTTGATTGATTGATTGATTGATTAAGTGCCGTCAAGTTGGTGTCGACTCTTAGCGACCACATAGATAGATTCTCTCCAGGATGAACTGTCTTCAACTTGGCCTTTAAGGTCTCTCAGTGGTGCCTTCATTGCTGTTGTAATCGAGTCCATCCACCTTGCTGCTGGTTGTCCTCTTCTTCTCCTTCCTTCAACTTGTCCCAGCATTATGGATTTCTCAAGGGAGCTAGATCTTCACATAATGTGTCCGAAATATGATAGTTAGAGCCTGGTCATTTGTGTCCCGAGTGAAAATTCTGGATTGATTTCTTCTATGATCCATTTGTTTGTTTACCTGGCTGTCCATGGTATCCTCAAAAGTCTTCTTCAGCACTAAAGTTCAAAAGCATCAATGCTTTTTCTGTCTTGTTTCTTCAAAGTCCAGCTTTTGCATCCATAGAGTGTCATGGGGAAAACCATTGTATGGACTATTCTACTCTTTGTAGGTGTAGACACGTCATGGCATCTAAATATCCTTTGCAAGGACTTCATTGTTGCCCTACCAAGTGCTAGTCTGTGGTGTATTTGGATATTTAACTTTAACTTAATTTGGTTAATTTTAACATATCTTTTTAATAAATGCTGTGACCCGCTCCGAGCGCTAGTGTACTGGAGGGATGGGGTATAAATATTTTAAATAAATAAATAAAATTTTGAATAGTTTTATCTGCTGTTTGTTTTCTAGTTTTGTTTATGGTTGTATTTGGATTTTTTTTTTAAAAAAAAATTATTTCAGTTGTGAGGTGGCCTAGAAACACTTAATGTTAGAGGCTGGGATATATGTCTATTAAGGAATAGCCACACCCCATAAGTGTGTTACCTAGCAATCAGGGCTGAGTAGTACAAATGTTTTTTCCCTATGAGGTAGGGTAGCTCTCTGCAGCTCCTGGCTCTGTCTACTGAATTATTTGCTATATGTGTGTTTAAAAGTTCCTCTTGGTTTTGGGTCTGGTGTTCTTTTTGTGCTGATTAGACTTTTTGTAACAGTCTAGGCATCTTTGAATCAATTTTGTACAAATACATTTGTACCCGAATCTAGCTGATTTGGGTGATTTGCGACAGAGCAAATTGTCCCTGTGGTCCGTTGGCTAGATTTGGGTCCAAATTGAATTGTGCCTGATTCGATTCAAAATTTGAATTGCTGCTATCATTTCCCCCAGATTCCTAGCTTTCATTTTTTTTAAAAGCTCTAGCTCTAGCCCTTGTAGAAGTGGAGTTATGGAGAAAAATGTGTGGTCACTATTTTTCAAGTGTTTGGATTCTTTGGTGTATAATAACTTTTCCTCAGTGAATCCCTATGAGGATTCATTACACATCTTCATTTCTTCTATTCATTTTGAGTGCCAACTGTCAACTACTATGTGCCAACTATACCCCCCTCCCTCCCACAAGGCGTCAGGTACTACTCAGTTTATGTTTTAGGAATTTTTTCAAGTGTTTAGACTACTAACCCTAAAGAGTCTAAACAGCTCAAAATTCCTAAAATATAAACTCAGTACCGTGTGGGTTGGGGGGTAGTTGACATAGGGGATGCCACTAATTCTCCACTTGCAAAGCAGTGAGGTCAAAATGAACAGAAAAAATGAAGATGTGTAATGAAGACACAAAAAGATCTCAACACTTCAAAAATTCCTAAAAAATAAACTGTTTATTTCATTAAATCATTAAATATCAATCAAGTGCTCCACTGCCTTGAAATTTGAGTGGTAGGTGGCACGCATGGGGACCTACCCACCACCCAATTCTGGTGCCCCTAGGACCTTTACAAGTGGTCCAAATTAATCAAGATCTGAATTAAATTCAAATCAGATCTGGGGTGATTTGGGGGGACAGATTTGGACACAAAACAAATCGGGTGATTCGATTTGGGCACAAATTGAATAAAAATAAATAAATTTTTACATATCCCTATAACAGTCTGACCTGTTTTATAGCAAGCATCCATTGTGTGTAGTATTTTGAAATCCCACTACTGTAGAGTGAATGCATGTTATGGAATAATATTTGTAGTATAAAGGGTAAATCTCCTCTAGGAGAAGGGCTTGATGATGTCATTTGACCAATATTCACCTAAAATAGTTTGATAAGGGTGGGTATTGTACATAAAACGATGTAATCCAATTTTGAAAGAAAATGTCTGTGAAGGAAAAATTTGAGAGTACAGGCTGAATGTTTATGGCTACAATCCAGGTAATACTTTAAGGATAGCTGAGGGGTTTCACTTTGCTAGTGGAACTTCTAAATAGTGGAGCCAGTGTGGTGTAGTGGTTAGGGTGCTGGACTAGGACCGGGAAGACCCGAGTTCAAATTCGCATTCAGCCATGATAGTAGCTGGGTGACTCTGGGCCGGTCACTTCTCTTTCAGCCTAACCTACTTCACAGGGTTGTTGTGAGGAGAAACTCAAGTATGTAGTACACTGCTCTGGGCTCCTTGGAGGAAGAGCGGGATATAAATACATAACAACAACAACAACAACTTCAGTGCGTGTGGCATTCTCCAGGCAGATAACATCGCACACACTGAAGTTAAAAGAAAAAGTGGAAGTGAATACATCAGGAGAGCTAGAAAAATCCTAAAGTCCAAACTCAATGGCAGGAAAACCATACAAGCCATAACCACCTGGGCTATACCTATTATCAGATACACTGCAGGGATAATAGACTGGACCCAGGCAGAGCTAGAGGCACTAGATCGTAAGACTAGGAAAATAATGACCATCTATCATGCTCTGCACCCCCGCAGTGATGTAGATAGGCTATACCTCCCTCGCAGCTGAGGTGGAAGAGAAATGCTGCAAGTCCATCAAACAGTCAAGGAGGAGAAAAGAGGCCTTGAAGAATATAGAAAGGACAGTGAAGAAGATGCACTTAAAATGGTCAAGAACGAGAAACTATTCAACACCAATGAAACAGAGCAGGCCTACAAGAAAGAACAAGTCACGAACCGAGCAGAAAAATGGAAAAATAAGCCACTGCATGGTCAATATTTGCATAATATAACTGGAAAATCAGACATCACCAAGACCTGGCAATGGCTTAAGAATGGCAACTTGAAGAAAGAAACGGAGAGTTTAATACTGGCTGCACAAGAACAAGCACTAAGAACAAATGAGCAAAAGTCGAAAAATCCACCACAAACAGCAAGTGCCGCCTTTGTAAAGAAGCAGATGAAACAGTGGACCACCTAATCAGCTGCTGTAAAAAGATTGCACAGGCTGACCACAAAAAAAGGCATGACGAGGTAGCAGGGATGATACACTGGAACATCTGCAAAAAATACAAGCTACCTGTAGTCAAAGATTGGTGGGGCCATAAAATTGAGAAAGTTGTAGAAAATGAAGATGCAAAAATATTATGGGACTTCCGACTACAAACAGAGAAGCATCTGCCACACAATACACAAGATATAACTGTAGTTGAGAAAAAAGAAAAACAAGTTAAAATAATCAACATAGCAATACCAGGGGATAGCAGAATAGAAGAAAAAGAATTAGAAAAAATGACAAAATACAAAGATCTACAAATTGAAATGGAAAGGCTGTGGCAGAATAAGACCAAAATAATCCCAGTGGTAATTGGCACCCTAGGTGCAATTTCAAAAGAACTTGAAGAGCACCTCAAAACCACAGGGGCCACAGAAATCACCATCAGCCAATTACAAAAAGCAACTTTACTGAGCACAGTCTATATTTTGGGACGATATCTATAACAACAACAAGAACAATATTGATAACAAAATTCTGACATCCCCAGTCCTTGGGAAGGACTCAATGTTTGGATAAAACAAACCAGTCAATAACACCTGCCTGACTGTGTAAACAAGACATAAAAGTGATGGTGATGATGATGATGATGATGATGATGATGATGATGATGATGATGATAATAGGTTTCATCTGCAGGTTTCATCTGCTTCTTTACACAAACAGCAAGTGCCGCCTTTGTAAAGAAGCAGATGAAACAGTGGACCACCTAATCAGCTGCTGTAAAAAGATTGCACAGGCTGACCACAAAAAAAGGCATGACGAGGTAGCAGGGATGATACACTGGAACATCTGCAAAAAAGACAAGCTACCTGCAGCCAAAAATTGGTGGGACCATCAAATTGAAAAAGTTGTAGAAAATGAAGATGTAAAAATATTATGGGACTTCCAATTACAAACAGACAAACATTTGCTACACAATACACCAGATATAACTGTAGTCAAGAGGAAAGAAAAACAAGTGAAAATAATCGACATAGCAATACCAGGTGATAGCAGAATAGAAGAAAAAGAAATAGAAAAAATCACCAAATACAAAGATCTACAAATTGAAATTGAAAGGCTGTGGCAGAAAAAGACCCAAATAATCCCAGTGGTAATTGGCGCCCTGGGTGCAATTCCAAAAGATCTTGAAGAGCACCATAGGGGCCACAGAAATCACCATCAGCCAGTTACAAAAAGCAACTTTACTGGGAACATCCTATATTCTGTGACGATGTAACAGCAACATATAACAACATATAACTATATACACTATAGTTATATAGTGACTATAACAACAGCAACAACATTGACAATAAAATTCAGCCATCTCAGGTCCTTGGGAAGGACTCGATGTCTGGATAAAACAAACCAGTCAATAACACCTGTCCGACTGTGCAAACAATAACAACAATAATAATAAATAAAAAGATTGCACAGACTGACTACAAACAAAGGCATGACAAAGTAGCAGGGATGATACACTGGAACATCTGCAAAAATTACAAGCTACTTGTAGCCAAACATTGGTGGGACCATCAAATTGAAAAAGTTGAAGAAAATGAAGATGTAAAAATATTATGGGACTTCCAACTACAAACAGACAAACATCTGCCACACAATACACCAGATATCACTGTAGTTGAGAAGAAAGAAAAACAAGTTAAAATAATCAACATAGCAACACCAGGAGATAGCAGAATAGAAGAAAAAGAAATAGAAAAAATCACAAAATACAAAGATCTACAAACTGAAATTGAAAGGCTGTGGCAGAAGAAGACCAACATAATCCCAGTGGTAATTGGCACCCTAGGTGTAATTCCAAAACAACTTGAAGAGCACCTCAACACCATAGGGGCCACAGAAATCACCATCAGCCAATTACAAAAAGCAACTTTACTGGGAACAGCCTATATTCTGTGACGATATTAATAATAATAATAGCAACAACATTGATAATAAAATTCAGCCATCTCAGGTCCTTGGGAAGGACTCAATGTCTGGATAAAACAAACCAGTCAATAACACCTGTCTGTGTAAACAACAACTACAACTACAGTAATAATAATAATAATAATAATAATAATAATAATAATAATAAATAACAACAACAACAATAAACTCTATTTGTTGGCTCCCCCCACTTGTGACACATCCCAAACTGCTTAAAAGTCCACTGTGTTTCATGAGAAGCTCTTTTAGCAAAGCGGATTAGTCAAAAGCATCACTGGAAGGGAGTTATGTGATTTTTTTGAACTGCAGTTTAAGTGAATTAGTTTTATGTAACATTTTATATCTACACATTATTGAAGATTTCCTACACCTTTAAAGGTCTCTGCCTGTTCTCCCCTGCGTGCTTCTGTTTGCTCTCATGCCTGGAAATCTCTCCCAGAAGAACTATGTTGTATCACTTTTGTCTTTTCAGATTTCTCATCAAAACTCACTATTTCCTTGAAGCCATTCATTGGACTACTTAGTGCTTCTTTCCTTCCCAGAGCACCTTATATATGTGCAGCAGAGGCAAGGTGCCAAATGCTGCCGCACCCTTGTGTGCACCATCCTTCCCAGAGGCGTATCTAGGGAAAATAGCGCCTAGGGCAAGCATTGAAATTGCGCCTCCTGTCCAAACATGACACCCATCTTTCAGATAACTTTTTACTATAATATCAGCTGAAAAATACAAGTCTGAAGGTCACATACAAGTCATATATCTGAATATGTGTACAGCGACTTATATTATATTATTATTTAAAAAAACACCTGTAACCCCTTTGGGGGGCTTCATAAAGGCCATGGGGGGGTCTTCAAAGGTTCTCCCTCCCCCCTGCTGGCCTCTAGGACCTTACAGGGACCATTTGAGCATGTGTGGTGGCCATATAAAAAAAATTAAATGTCAGCTGAAAACAAAATGGCCACCACACATGCTCAAATGGCCTCTGTGAGGCCTGGTATGGCCTAGGGCCTCACAGAGGCCATTTGAGCATGCAAGGTGGCCATTTTGTTTTCGGCAGCCTTTAAAAATTTCTTTAAAATATTTTAAGTAATGGCGCCCCCCTTCAAGTGGCGCCCGGGGCACGTGACCTGCCTGCCCCACCCTAGATACACCCCTGGTCCTTCCCCCTTTCCCCCCTATTTTATGAGAGGGTGGGAGGACATCCTATTACCTTGCTGGTACTCCAATAATCTGCTGTCTGAGGGGACCACCATATTTTCATATTTCATACTTCCACCTTGTCTTGTCAAAAGGCCACTTCTGTCATCTTTCCTTCCCTGTTTTTCATCTCCTCTTCTCCTCTGTTGAATTACGTTCTGTCAAAATTTACACTGGGGCAAAGCCGTGTGTGTGTGTGTGATGCGTAAACCAACACGTGCTATAGTGGTAGTGGTGGTACTACTAATACTTAATAATACTTTGCTGCTGCAAATTTGTGTTGGTTGCATCAATACTATCTAAATGGTGACTATTATGCTTCAATGCTGACTGATCTTCCATTAATATGAGCAAAATTAACATAATGTTGCTTATTGTGAAGGTAACCTCATGATTTAGGAATTTCAAGTTATATGTATTTTTAGACCCCCCCACCCCGAAGAACTTTATTTATTTAACTTATGTCTGTAGCACCCAAAACTTGCCTCTTTGAGTGGTTTACATTAAAATCAATTAAACAATTAAAATCAATTAAAACCCAACATTTAAAGTATTAAAACTATAAATCTATTTAAAAGCCTGGGTGGATAAATATGTCTTCAGTGCCTTTTTAAAAGTTGCCAGAGATGGGGAGGCTCTTATTTCAACAGGGAGCACATTCCAAAGCCCAGGGGCAGCAACGGAGAAGGCCTCTCCCTGAGTAGCCGCTAGACGAGGTGGTGGCAACTACAGACTAATCTCTCCAGATGATCTTAACTGGCAATGGGGCTCATGGTGAGGAAGGCATTCTCTTAAATACCCAGGGCCTAAGCTGTTTAAGGCTTTAAAGGTTATGACCAGCACCTTGTATTTTGTCTTAAAACTTATTGGCAGCCAGTGTAGCTCTTTCTACACAGGAGTAATATGGTCTCTCCTGGATGACCCAGAGACCAACCTGGCTGCCACATTCTGTACCAACTGCAGTTTCCAGATTACATACAAAGCCAGCCCCACATAGAACGCATTGCAGTAGTCCAGCTTGGAGGTTACCAGCATATGTACCACCATTCTGAGGTTGATCTCAGCTGGCGTATCAGCCAAAGCTGACAGAAAGCACCTCTGGCCACCGCTTCAACCTGGGACACCAGGGAGAGTTCAGATCCAGAAGCACCCCCAGATTGCCTACCTGTTCTCTCTGGGAGTGCGTGATCCCATCCAGAACTGGCAGATCAAAATAGTCTCCTGAGTTTTGACCCCGCACAATAAGTATCTCCGTCTTATCTGGATTCAGCCTCAGTTTGTTATCCCTCATCCAGCCCATCACTGCCTCCAGGCAGGCATTTAGGGAGGTTATGTATTCATAATTCCAATGCTTATGTCTTGAGATGATGTTATGTTCTTTCAGGAGCAGAGATTTCAACTTATCTCAGAGAAAGTAGACACTCATTGCCATAAACATTAAATGGACATTTCTCCCCCATCCAATGTGGGAAAAGACACCATTACCATACTCACCTTTTCTGATTTTTTGCTGTTTCCTTCCACTACAGAAGTGTTGTAGTACCGGTGAAGAAACCTCCTCCTGGAAGCCTAGCTGTGACCACAGTTGGAGCTGCCACAACTGGAGGTGGACTCCCACCGAGTAGCACACCTAATATATTTGCTGCAACAGGAGCTACACCAAAAAGTATGATTAATACAACAGGTATTGTCTTTAGATATTTTTGTGAACCTTGTGTTTCTTTCTTTCTTTCTTTCTTTCTTTTGTGGCGGGGGGTGGAGAGGTGGTTTGTGTTTGGGGTTTTTTTGGTTTCAAGTATATGTGTAATAAAAACCTACAAGCAATCTCATTCTCCCACAATGCCCAGGGGGACAAATCAGAGAGATTGTCCCATCAAGACCATTCTGTTAAGGAGGTGGATTACATTTTATATTATCCCTGTTTTATCATAAACAAGTAACCAATTTAGTCATAAAGATGGGAATGCTGTGGGTCTCTAGAAACTGTTTATTGTGGCATGGGATGTATCTCTTGCCTCTTAAGATGCCTTAACAATTCTTTTTTTAAAAAAAACAACTGAATTTATGTAAGTTGTTTTATGCCTTAATCCACCTGAATAGATAATCACATTTTCCCATCTTAGAAAGTTTACCAAAATAACTGTATCATAAATATGTGTGCAGTATGGGCTTTCTAGATCTTTAATAACAGAATTGCTAATAAAGGGCACCGTACATGTATTTCATTACAACTGTGGATGATTGCTTGTTCTATGGTCTTTGCTATGTGATAAATTATATTGTTTGCTTTCACGTCTTTCCATTTCCCCTGTACGTGTTCTATGTCAGTTGCAAACATATGCCTTCAATGGTTCCTATAGTAATTTTATCTTGCTTTGGATGGGTTTTCATAGTACATCCATATGCTGTCCAGTTTATAATATTTCTCAATCATTTATACTTCGATCTATGGATAATTTTGTGCAATATGCTCAAGAGGCAAGATTTCACTCAGGTAATTTGAAGACACTAGATGTCTCCCAAATCCTTCTTTCTGTTTCCAGCAGTATTATATGATATTGCAAATATTTTGTAGGACCTAAAGAAATAAATATACTTTAAAAAGTCCACATTATTACTGAGGTTTTGTGGGTGAATGTTTGAAACCCATTTGGAGTAATAGATTGTTGTAGGTTAACTTTTTGCCTTGTTTTTTTCAGTTTAGAGTGATTTTTCTGTCTCAGGGTTTTGGTTTTGTTTTAATCTCCCATGTCAATCACTACATGATCATTAGAAAGATGTGCAGTACACTTTTAGGCATCTTTATTCATAAGTTCCCACTGTGTTCAGTTTAGTCAAATGTGGTAGGGATTGCAGCCCTTTAAAATAAAAATGTGTAAATGTTTATAATGCCATGTTAATCACATAGTCACTACTAGTTAACTATCCAAGATGAAGAGAGATAATAAAATGAAAATGTTTAGAGTACTTTCTGTCTGAATATATTATTTTTAAAGAATTTTTAGGTCATACAGTGGGAAGTCTTGTGTTAGACTGTGATGTGTTCAGTTTTTGTCTCTTTTTATTTTGTTACATGTGAGATATTTGGGGTGGGGGGGACCAGTATGTTTCAGAGTGGTTGGAAAATACATATATTTACTTTAAGAAAGTGTGAAGTTGACACATTGTTTTTCAGACTGAATGTACTCTATTTTGGGGATAGGTGCAGTGGACTCAGGATCTTCATCGTCATCGTCATCATCTAGTTTTGTGAATGGTGCTACAAGTAAGAACCTCCCTGCTGTTCAAACCGTTGCACCAATGCCAGAAGATTCAGCTGAAAACATGAGGTATACTTTAGTCTAGAGATGGAAGGAAGGTGGTCCAAGACCCATTTTCTAGTGGAACACCAAATACCTGCTAGCTGTAGGGTTCTTTCAAAGAGTATAGAACTAAGTGGGTTTTGTGCTATCTAGCAAGACCCTTTGTATATTCTTAAGCATTGATCTGTATTTAGTAATACAGATTAGACTGACTGGCCTTAACTGTTAAGCAATTCTTAATGCACATAATTGCTTTGGAAATTTAAAACACATTGGACCATGGAGGAGTCTGCTAAAAATAGGTAAGATAGGGTTGACATCAGCCCAACTGTGGCAGTCCTTTGCTCAAACACCTGTATTTTATCCTTGTGCATTATTATGTAAAAGTGGTACTGTGTAATAATAATGTCAATATTGTATAGGAAATTAAACTATAAATTATATAATATATAAATTATTTTCTAAATTTAGAAAAACAGGAGTTTCACAAATTCCTCAAGCAAGAACAATTAATTAGCCTCCGCTCGCCCAATTTTCTACCATCGTGAGAACCACCGGGCTCAGCTGCAAGCCCAGTGGTTCTTAAGCGGGTCACCCGCTTAAGTACCCCTGCCCTAAGCCCAGGTTAGTGGAGCGAGCACTCCACTAACCCGGGTTTTCCGATCGTGAGTTGCCGCACAATGGCAACTCATGAGTAGACCCCTGACCGGTAGGCTGAAAAGCAGCCTCCCAGCTCGGAGGTCTCTCCAGCATGCCCTGAGCACTCGCACAGGGCATACTGGAGTTTCCGGGGGCTGCATGGCCCCTGCTCCTCCCAGCCCCTGCTGGTTCCGTAATGGAGCTGGCAGTCATGTGGGCGGCTGCTTCGGCCGCCCGGAGCAGACTGCTGCTCGTATGTGGGAAGACTGGGCTAAGCCCGCTCTCCCCGCTAACCCTCCCCAGGCTCTTCTCACTAATTTTGAGAAGAGCTTCATAGTATCATTACATGTATAGCAATCTTTTTAAAAGATACAAAAGAAATACTGGCTTGGATTCAGAGAACTGCAAGCAGCACGCCACTTGTGGAACATTGCTTTCCTGCCTTCTCCTGCTTCCCGAAGCTCCCAGTACCCCCTGAAAAGCTAATCCTAACTGTTGTCAATAGTGTGATGTACAGTGAAGGGAACTGTCAATGGATGGGGGAAGTCAGTAGAAATCTCGCCTTTCCCTTGCATGAGTGGAAATGCCATTCAGCTCATGCAAAAGCTAATTAGGATCCAACTCATTATCCTTAAAGTTAAACTGTGATTGCCTTAAAGATGAATCTGGAATATGGATGAAAATTGTAGAATCAAAGTAGCAAAAACCATACCACTATTGAACTGACAAAAAAGGGAAAATAGTAGCTTTCTGCTCATCATCAAAAAGGTCTCACTCAAATTCCAGTCTGGCAAAAACTCCTCCACTGATGTTTTGGCAGTGGTTTCCAGGGAATAATTAATTCTACATCTTGTAGTGCCTACAACAAGGAACAAAACTGATTCAAAAAACCTATACATGAAATATTGTTTTTAATGTAAACTCTTTTCTAAGGCATATTCTGCAATTTGCATTGCAGAAAATGTTCCAGACTGTGGGGAGGGGGAGTTTTAAAGAACATTTCCCCATGTTGCTTGTAAGGCTATTTCTTAAAGACAAAGAATTAAATGAAGTTATAGTTATCTTCAATACATAGATGGTTATCACAAAGGTCAATTGTTGCTGAGGATAGGATTCAAGGCAAGAACTTAAGTCATACAAAGGTTAAATATTTATGATGATTTTCCTGATGACTGAACCATGGATCATGTTACCTAGATCAATTACAGAACCTTCTTCATTAGATACTAGTAACAGGAATCAGTGTAAACATTTTTCTACAGTGGTTTCAGTATAGTGAATCCCACTTCTTTGCACAGGGGGTTGGACTCCATGACCTTTTCTTAGAAGTTCTGTAATTGTATGATGTCTTGTACGCAGCAAGTGATCTATTTTTTTCTTAACAATAAATCCTAGCGAACACCTTAGGTTTAAGGGTAATTTTAATAGCTACGATATAGAGAGAGATTCATCTCTGCAGCACCTTTTATTTAGTCTCAAAGGAAGTGGGAAAAGTAGGTGATGTGGGGCAGATGGTTAGCTTTCCCCTGAGATATTCTGTATAAAAGTATTCTTGTTAAAAGCTGCTCCTGATTCTTGATAGCCCATCAGATTTGATAAAGCCCATCCATCTCAGCCTTGTATTTGTAAAAACATAAGCAAATTGGATGCCTACTTTTGTCCTTGCTTGCTTTTCTATCTAGAAACCAGTTGATTTTTTGTTTTGTTTTTTTAAATGGTCAGAGTTGCATTACAGGCGTTTCTTCAGTTCTCTTCAAGTTTCTTTTTCTATCTGCTGCTTTTGGCTATGCAAGTAATTCTATTGCTTAGGGAATACTTGACTGATTCCTTTCTTGTGACTGTTGGAGTGCATTTATTTAAACATTAATTGCAGAAGTGAAGATGTTTATGCGTGCTTCCTCTGTGATCAAGAGGAACCATCCTGAAGGAGTTTCCTCTTCCTATGGCCTCTATATTTGCAGAGTTACATTTAGTTTAAGCAGCAAAATAAGCAGTTCCTAATTCACAGATTTTAAAAGCCTTTCCATGTCTCCAGAGATGCATTAAATCTGTTGTACAATATATTGTCAGCAAAAATCTCTTGTCTACAAGAGGAAGAGTTAAGTAATCTTCATATTTTATTTTTGTTAATGCCAGTTTTAGAATAAGAACATGCATACAATTTTAAAATAATGTATGCCAAAATTCAGAATAATTCTTTGTTCTCTGCTGCTGTTTTGTGCACTTCTGGTTTAAAAAAGTAGAGAGAGCACTACTGTGAAAAGAAGTGCTGCAACATAGAAACATAGGAAGCTGCCATATACTGAGTCAGACCAGTATTGTCTACCCAGACTGGCAGTGGCTTCTCCAAGGTTGCTGCCAGGAATCTCTCTCAGCCCTATCTTGGAGATGCCAGGAAGGGAATTTGGAACCTTTTGCTCTTCCCAGAGCAGCCCCATCCCCTAAGGGGAATATTTTACAGTGCTCACATATAGCCTCACATTCATATGCAACCAGGGCAGACCCAGTTTAGCTAAGGGGACAAGTCATGCTTGCTACCGCAAGACCAGCTTTCCTCCTTCCAACAGAAAACCAAATGCCAGAACCAGCCAGTTGTATATATGTGCTTTTAATCTGTCCCCACTGAAAGGTAATGGAAGATGTCCAGTGAGAACAAAGAATAGAAGTTTTATCTCTCTTCACTCAGTTGGGTACACTGCACATATCTTCTCATACATCATGATAGCGTCTGAGCTTGCCCAGAGGAGAGTAACGAAGGTTTTCTTTGATAATGTCTCGAAGTAAATGTTTGGTCAATCTATTTTGGGGGGTGGGGAAATAGCCTCTTAAGTAGTGTGCCTACTCGGCAAATAGCAAACCCCTGGAAAGCAAGATAAAGTTGTTGTTTAGAAACAATGCCAGAGTTTCCTTTTGTTTGTTCTGGTGTGACGCCGCAATAAGCATGGCTTGAGCTCTTTTCCTTTACCACACACTGTGGACCAGTCCTACTACATGAGTGCCCAATCACATTGATGCCTGGTTTGGTGGTGGTGGTTTTAGAGGCCCTGTGTTACTTAACAATCTGCTTTTGAAATGGAAGGTACTTGCTAAAGCAGATTGTAATGTAATGGACATTTTCTATTCAAAGGGAAACAATAAACATCCTGGCTGAGCGTACCGTTATTTGGATTCTAGTCTCTTAAATATGCAAGGTTGCAAAATAGCTCACTACTTCATTTGCAACAGTTGCTGCCATATCAAATTAATATTTCTTCCATCAGTACAGGTAAGATAGTAGCTATGCAGGAAATTCCACTATTATAATTGACAACAGGAAGAAAGAATAATCCTGCCCCTTTCGTTGCCAGTACATGCTGTGGAGGGAAACAAATCAGGACATCACCCCTTGCACTTTCGGTTACACTAGTGCTTTTGTACTCATTGACCAAAACATTGGAAAGACAGAGGAAGCCGACTAAGCAGCTGTGTGGAATACTCGCTGTTCATAAGCAAACATGCCACACTCCCATCCTTTGGTTTTTAAAGAGGCAATTGGCTTCTTTTTGACATTAGAATTACACAAATTCATTAAAAGTTGTGATAAGCTCCTTTATTGATGGTAGAAAATTTCTAATCTCATGAATGTACAAAATCCTAGACCCTGAGCATACAAGATAGGATTCAACTATGTAGTGAACAGCACTCTGCCATTCCTAAATGTCCAGGCCAATCCTAAATGGGTCAAATCTATGTGAGTCCTTCAAAAAATAACTAGAAAGACTGTCCATTGGTTGTCTTATGTAGGTAGCTCTGACTGGTGTTTAGCTGTTTTAATCAAAGAAACTTTTTTGTGGCCTGTGGTTCAGTGCATCAAGAAAACATTTTTTTAATGAGTTTGAATTGATGGAAGACAGCTTATGGGTAGTGTTAATTTAAATAGATACTTTTATTTTAAAATGGGGGAACCACATGACAGTAGGCATTTTTGCCATTATTAATATCTTTTTTACAATTATTAATTTAAACAAATACTACTACTTGTGCTACTGAGAAATGAGCCGAAATGTGTCCCTTTCCAAGTTGGCCAACATGATCTTTTGGAAAAAATAGTAAGGCCATGATTTAATAATGTGTTAAATGCTTGATTTTATTTTGAATTTGGGATCTGCCTAGAAGAGGTGGAATAGGACTAAAATTTTAAATAAATAAAATGTTGTTGGTCTCATTAATTATTCTTTACATCCCACTCAATTTAGAACAATATTGCTTGCTAATATTTGTGTAGTTCATCACAGTGGGGGAGGGGTGGTGGGAATCCTAGCCAGGCAAAAATAATCCTGGCTGTGGTTTGTAAGGGAATGGCTTAGAATACTCACAAGAATATAAACCGAAAGCTTTCTTTTATATGCTGCATAAATAAATGATTTTATGGATAATGCAACACAAGATTTGAAAGGTAACTTGGGGAAAACAGTAGCTTGCTATGTAACTTGCAGAAAACAAATTTATGTTAATGTATTTATTAGAAACTGTGAAGTGCTCTGAAAGCTTGAGCAAGAACTATGGGTTGATTTTAAAACACTTCTAAGCCATTGAAGATATTTAAACCAATGCAACTTCTTAGCTATTTAATAAGAGGTGAGATGTTTTTTAAGAAGAGGTGAGATGGTTGTACTCTTTAAAATAAAGGAAAATGAAAATACTGGAAAAGCTGGATGTCCCTGAATCTTTTGTAAATCTAGAAGACAGTATTGCTGTTTGAGGTGCTGCTAACTGCCCCTGCCCCCCCCCAAAAAAAACCCCACATTTAATTTAAAAGATAACATTAGACATGGGTAGTACATTCTACTCTGGCATGAGCCAATCCTGACCTTTCTACTAGAGAAGTGTTCTACTTTTGGCTGCATTTTGATTCAAGATTCTGCCCTTGGAATGCAGTAGTGGCAGTGGTTTGCATGAACTTTCCTAGCCAAATACTGTTGGTTTTTTCCTAGTGTAAGCTGCCAACTCACTGCAGTTGGAGCTACAATAATCTTCTGAACACATGCTAGGAAAAAAGGTCGGTATTTTAATCTATGCCTACAATCCAAAATACATTTAATGGGAATTAGGCCCTAAAGAACTCAGTGGCACTTACTTCTGAAAACAATATGGCTAGAATGGAGCTGAAAATATCTTATTGGAGTAGGGCTCACAGGATTCCTGTGGCAAGCCAAGAAGTTGGGTTAAATGTTTAAAATGTTTGGGTTGCATTCCAAAAAAGATAGGTATAACCAAGTTCCCTTGAAATGAATGGAAATCAAGTTTTCATAATTAATTTGTCACATTGATTTCATGAATTATAATTAATTTAGACATGACTAACTTTCTTTGGATATAATCCTTTATAATAAATCCATCAGTAGGAAGTACAAACATATTTTGCATGAATCTACAAGCAGTTAGATAATATCCTTTTGACATCCTTTAAAAATTGAAAATAATAACGGAAAATAAATCAATTCCTATATTATAGATAACATATTATGGTACAGGAGACTGACAGTTTTGATACCATACTAATGATATGGTATCATTGAGAGGAGAGCTGGTCTTGTGATAACAAGCATGACTTAGCTTGTTAGCTAAGCAGAGTCTGCCCTGGTTGCATATGAATGTGAGACTAGAAGTGTAATCACTGTAAGATATTCCCTTCAGAGGGTGGAGCGCTCTGGGAAGAGCAGAAGATTTCAAGTTCCCTCCCTGGCTTCTCCAAGATAGGGCTGAGAGAGATTCCTGCCTGCAACCTTGGAGAAGCCGCTGCCAGTCTGTGAAGACAATACTGGGCTAGATAGACCAATGGTCTGACTCAGTATATGGCAGCTTCCTATGTTCCTAATTATGCTGTACTAACTAAATTATACTTTTAATCACTGTTATCGAACTATTCTATAGTTTGCAGAGTTTTATTGTAAATCATCAATATTATTGTTATTATTATTATTATTATTATTATTATTATTATTAATTCGATTTCTTTGAATTAATGGCTTCCAAAATGACTCAGGGTGGTTTACACAGAGAAATATCAAACAAATAAGATGGATCCCTGTCCTCAAAGGGCTCACAATATGAAAAGAAACATAAGATAGACACCAGCAATAGTCACTGGAGGTACTGTGCTGGGGGTGGGTAGGGCCAGTTACTCTCCCCCTGCTAAATAAAGAGAATCACCACGGTAAAAGGTGCCTCTTTGCCCAGTTAGCAGGGGCAGTATGTTGTTGCATTGTAATTTGTACTGTTTGCTTCTCTGGCCCAAATGTACTTTGTTTTCAACAGCATCACTGCAAAGCTTGAAAGAGCATTGGAAAAAGTGGCCCCACTCCTTCGTGAAATCTTTGTGGACTTTGCCCCTTTCCTGTCTCGAACACTTTTGGGTAGTCATGGACAAGAGCTACTAATAGAAGGTAATAATTTATTTATATTTATTGGCCGGCATTCAGATGTGTTAAATCTGTGCTGTGCTAGCACAGCAAGATTTTTGGTTGGGGGTCAGGGGCAGCATTTGGCAACCCCCTTATTCCTTTGCAGTTGCCTATGCCTCCTGAAAATATGTTTTCAGAAGGCACAGCTGTCTGCAGAAGTAAGGAGAAATCATGCCTCACCATACATAACATCAAACCCACATGCCTCACCATACACAACAACATTCACCCATTAGCCTAAATGTCAGCCATTTGATACGTTAGATTATTCTTAATGTAGGATAAGAACAAATGCAAGTGTGACCATGGACCAATTTTTCAACTTCAGCAGAACTTGTATGTAGTAACTGACACTGATAAATTAAGGAGTGTATATTTTTTACAGTAGTGTGTGAGAGAGGAAACCCTTTATGCAAGTATACCTAAAACTTTTGTCCAGTAATAAAATGGCAGTAGTTTTGCATCCAAAGTTCTTTTTTTGTGGGGGGGGTTGTTTTGTTTGTTGTATTGCTTCTACTGACCATTATACAGTATATCCATGCCTGGTGGATCTGAACTTTTGAAGCTAAGCAAGTTACTTCTGTTGCATCTTTGACTTGTATATCAGACCATTAAATAAATAGTTAGTTTAATGGTACCTGCTCTGTTCAATAAAGAAAAAAAATAAAGTTACTCCCTATGCGGAATTAAGGTTAGATGTGCATTTCAAAATGCACAATATTGAAGAAATGCTTCAAATGAACAAAATATTGCATAACGTTTGCACTGCTGTTGCCTTGCAATAAAGAATAAACATTTGACAGACTTTTCAATGTATACTTAACAAATAACCATCCACCTATTGGCATGGAAGTAATGCAACTTCTTAGCAATTTAATAAGATGTCAGATGGTTGTACTCATTAAAAGAAAAGAAAATGAAAATACTGGAAATGTTGGCTGTCCTGAATCTTTCTTAAATTTTCTATTGCCCAGCATTAAATTTTGTTTATGAGTGCAAAAGGTGGAATTTATAGGCTGGAATAAAAATATCTTCTTCAGCTTGCATCAGGGGCTTACATGAGCAATTGATAATATGTGAAAATTGAATTGTTACACCAGAAAATTAAAACAGTAACATTCAGTTTCCAGTTTTCTTTAGTTCAGAGACTCTGGGTGGATCGTTCATCCTAAATTTCACAGAGATTTCTCAATGGATTTCCCTAAAACAGCAACACCTTTTGAACCTCTTTTTGCATAAAAAATAATTTACCTTGCTTTTAGTTTGTTGGATTATGACCTTGCACTTCATGTGCAGAAGTTCCTTATGCTCAAGGAAAGGAAGGAAAGATTGTGCTCAAGGAACACATTCTTTGATGAGTGGATGGGGTTCCTCCATGAACTGAAGAAGCCTTTGAACAAGGTTAGGATCCAATATATGTTGCACAAAAACAGATTTTATGTTGTAATAATTTTAGGGTTTTTAAAATATAAAAATACATTAATTATAGAAAGTTTTTAAAGTGGTAAATTATTTTAATAAGTTGAGTCACTTTTCTCACTTAAAAATTGATTTCTTCTGTTTTTTATTTTCACTTATCCTGCTGCGGTATTTCAAAATAAGTGGAGATTATTTTTGTTGCCTGATACAAGGAGAAGCTGCCCATTAAGGCAGAAATGAGGTCCTCAGCTCTGTATTATTGCCTATTGCTAATGTGGAGGCTGGATTACATTTACAGAAAACAATTGCTAGGAAGGAAGAGGGCAAAAACAGACTCATGGGCATTTGACCTGTAAATGCTTACCTTTGCACATTCATTTTCTTGACAAACACAGGTTAGTAAAAGTGTGAGGTCATTCACACAATCAAAGGTTTGGGAGCTGTGTGTGCTCCCAGTTTTCAGTTGTGTGCAAGCACAATAGGAGGAAGACCTGGGCAGAAGTGATTGTGTGGAAGCAAGGTAGGAGGAAAACCTAGGTAGCATTTCCTCCTACCTTGCTTCCACACAGTCACTTCTATCAGGTTTTCCTCCTACTTTGCATGCACACAATTGAAAATTGGGAGCACACACTGCTCACAGCACACACAAATTGAGAGTATTGCACAGTTTTTGATTGTGTGGATGGTCATTTTTGTGTGAATGATCATTTTTGTGTTTGCCAAAGCAAACTCTAGTGCCACCCTTAGATACTGATTCAGGTATCCTTAATTTCCAGTGCTTAATTTTTTATTATTTAACCTCATCAAAATAAGGTTAAAAAGTAAACATGTGCCCAGTGTTCAAAACTAGGCCCATATTAATATTGGATTGTATCCCTGCATTCTTATCTCGCTCTTGCAATTGTTTTCTGCTCTTATACATTGTTCTGTAGGGATGTGCATAAAACCGGTTCTCCCGGTTCGGTTCGGGTCCGGACCGGGCCCGGACCGGACCGGGGAGGTTCGGTTCTGGTTTTGCCGGACCACCCCCCCGGTCCGGTTCGGTTTCGAACCGGTTCGGATCCGAACCGAACCGGTTCGGATCACAAAAAGTGGCTGGTTTTGAAGGGGACATTGTGTTCTACCTGTCACCCAAATTTCAAGTCGATTGGACCTTCCTCTGATTTTTTACAAAAAAATTTTTAAAAATTAATTCTTGCCCATAACTCACATTGTGGAGCCCTTAGGGGCAAAAAAGCTGGGGTGGGTGGTAGCCACCCATGGGTGTCCTCCACCCCAAAAATCCCAAGGCAATTGGTTGCTCCTAGTATTATTGGTGAATTTTTGAAGAAAATTTTTTTTCCATTGCCTAGAATGGGGGTTTGGGGCTGCCCCAGACCCGCCTCTGTGGGGTGGCAGCACCCCCAAAGTGGGTCCGGGGCCATGGCAAAAATGCCCTCAGTCCCTCCCTGCAATCCCCGTAGAGATAGGAGTGATGGTTCTGTTGTTTTTCTGAGGTGTTCTGAGTGTAGATTCTATGATAGCTAATGAGATTTCCAATGAGACACCATGAATCCACTCTCATTTGCTATCACAGAATCCACACTCACTCAGAACACCTCAGAAAAACAACAGAACCATCACTCCTATCTCTACGGGGATTGCTGGGAGGGACTGAGGGCATTTTTGCCATGGCCCCGGACCCACTTTGGCGGTGCTGCCACCCCACAGAGGCGGGTCTGGGGCAGCCCCGAACCCCCATTCTAGCCAATGGAAAAAAAATTTTTCTTCAGAAATTCACCAATAATACTAGGAGCAACCCAACAATTGCCACCCCATCTTTTTGGCCCCTCTCTCTGGGCGCCCTAACACGTAACACCTAGTCAGTCCATCTTAATGCCAACCTACTACCACCACTCCTATCCAAGCAAGTAAGAGGAGGACACTCAGAGAGACAACACCCACTCTCTGATCTAACAAAAAGGCCACTGCTGTGCTGCCTGCCAGCACAACAGCAGCAGCGGAGCAGCACACTAAGCACAAGAGCAGCACACAGAGAGAAGAAGCAGGAGGCAGAGCAGCAGAGCAGCAGACCTGCCGCTCTGCATGATGGGTGACGTGATGCCCAAAGAAACCACCGCCTCACTCAGTGCCTGCCACTGACTAGGCCCGACAGACAGAAGCCAGCCAACCTGCTCTGCTCTGCTCTGCTCTGATGCTCCCCATGGATGATGCACACACACCCTACATCTGCATCCCAATGACCAGACCAGACCAGACCAAGTGCGCAGAGTCAGCACAGGCCAGCAGCCACCAGCCCAGAAACAACAACAGCTACTACTGCTACCACCACAACCAGTGTTGCCGCTACAATAACATTCCCAGTCCAGTCACGCACGCCACAGCCTGAGCCTAGCACACAGCCAACAGCTGCTGCCAGCCAGTGCCTGGCAAGCCCAGCCAACATGAGGAGGAGAGAGCTAACAAGTAGACGGCGCACGCACATCACCAACCCATCACGACGGCGCAACTGCAAGGGGAGAGGGCACAATTACAGGCAGGAGGAGGAGGAGGAGGCAAGGCAATCCTAGCACAGATTTGAAAGTTTAAAATCCACCAGGACATCTTCTAGAATCTAGACTTCTGTTTTTTCTACCACCAGCTGTAGTGTCTAGTTAGTCAGTGTGCTGTGCAGCTGAGCTGAGCTGAGCTGAGCTGCATGTGAGGAAGGGTGATTGTAGCTAGTTCTTTAGTTTCAGCAGACTGAGCATTGAGCATGGGCAGTGGCCTTGGGAAGCAACACAATTACACGACACTCACCTGCTGCTGCTGGTTCTAGAAGTTGCCTCTTCTCGTCTTCACCTCTTCGTGTGTGTGTGTGTGTGTGCAGTGAGTGCATGCCTTTTGCCTTGCTGGAAAGAAATGCTTCTCTGGTCCACCACCACATATCTGCTCAAGGACACAGAGGCCCAAGGCAGAGGTGGTGGTGGCACCAGTGTGAGTGCATGTGTGCTGGTGGTGTTTGCCACCACAGGTGTTTTGTGTGTGTATGTGTGCGCTGCTAGCTAGGAGGGGGGAGGGAGGCAGGGAGGGAGGCAGGGAGGCAGGGGGGAGGAAAGGGGAGGGGGAGAGGGATGTAGAGGGGATTGAAGGGGGGAGGGTCCGGCTCAGAGTTGGTCAGCCACATATTTGTGCACACACGTGCTCACGTGTGTGCTTCGGTGGGAGAGACCAGACTCTCATCATCTGCCAGACCGGGGTTGGGGGCAGGTGAGGCGGTGGTGGGCTGGGAGGGAGGATGGAAGGTGGTGAAGAGGAAGGGGAGAGGATGAGAGGGGAAGGATGGAGGGAGGCATGGGGGGGAGGAAAAAAAAATGTAGACAGACACACACCACACTACACACAGAAAGCATCCACACACAGAGACAGTGCTAGGCATCCATTCACACAGACAGACAGACAGACACACAACAGGAAGAGACAGACTGAGCCTGCACCACACACACACACACAGACCCAATTCCCCCCCTGCACAGTTATCAATCAATATGTTGTGTTGGCAGCCAGTTCATTGCTATTCTGATGGTTTTGGGTTTTTTGCCATCAGCCAACATCAACAGTGACCACAATCAAGATGAACATAAGATGATAATAATTCATTCGTTTCATTTCAAAAAATCACCCAATCATTTTCTCCATGTAAACCAAGCCCCCCACACATGATTTCTGGTGACATTTTCAATAAAATCAATTCATTTGGCATTCATCATTTTGTTCTCCCTTTGTCACCTTTTTTTCTTTCTTTTGCATAATTTTGAGGCTTGATTTTGACATGGGGTTTTTAAAGAAAAAATTATTTACATGTTTATTTACTAGTATTTACATATCTACACTGCATTTTTGAACGTATACCCGCCGCTGCCGCTAAGTCTAGTACTCCGTGGGCTGTGCTACTTTGGGGGGGGTGTGCCGTGCCCACGCCAGGTCCCCAAATGCTGACAGGTGGATAGATAAAGGGCCTGTGCTGGTCAGCATTGGGTTTCTTTTTAGGTGGGCGTGGGCATTGTAAACATCTGGCCAGTCGCAGCACTACAACAACTACTACAACTGCATCTCTGTGTGGGCACACTACACGCTGCGACTGGCTGGCACGGCTCAGCATCTGTCACGTCAGCTCAGCTAGAGGTGGAAGGGGGGAGGGTAGGGATAAGCAGAGGTCGAGCCAGGCAGGTGACCAACCATGGGGCAACCCACGGTAATCACTCGCCCGTCTCAAACTGCAGCTTGGGGTAGCCCAACAGGGGGAGGTTCACCTTAAGGAAGACCAGCTGCTCCACCAGACCAGGGTCCAAGCGGGAGCGAGAGGGTGTCACCACGTCCCCGGCACGTGAAAACACCCGCTCGCTCTGGACACTGGTTGGGGGGCAGGAGAGGAGGCGCACAGCCACCACCGCCAGGTCTGGCCAGACTTGGCGGCGGCTCGCCCAGAACTGTGCGCAGTCCATGCCGTCTCCCTCCACAGGCTCCTCCAAGTACTGCGCAACGCATTGCTCAGCACTGGAGGGGGGCCTGGCAGGTCGAGCCTCCCGCATACCAGGCATGGCGCCATAGCAGAACCGCTGAAACCACTGGGCGGATCTCGAGTCGGTAGCAAATGGCTGCTGCGATGGCGCCGCCTGGGATGCCGCGCTGCTGGACTGGGAAGAGGGAGGGGAAGGGGAAGCTGACGCCGGCTGGCCGCCCATGCTGCTGCTGGGTGCGGGTTGGGCCGCGAGGGCTGCCCCCGCACCACTACCACTACCAACACCCTGGTCTCTGCGGGCCCTAGCGGCCTCCTCCTCCCTAACCTTCTCGACCAGGATGCCCTTCCACCTGGGCAAGTCGTCGGCACTCACGGCATTGCCCTTGAGGGCTGGGTGACAGAGACAAGCGAGGACATACTCCTCCCTGTCTCCCAGCACATCAACGAGCCGCTTGTCAACCCCAGACCTCAGCCTCCCAGCCAGAGCACGACCCTCTGGCGTGGTCAGAGAGATATGGAGTCCACCCATCAGCTTCTCGAGACCAACAGCTGTGGGCAGCGCCTGGCTCAAGGGAGTGGTGTCGCCACACAAGCCCTTCGTGGCAAGCTGGAAGGGCTCGAGTGCCGACACCGCCTCGGACATCTGCTTCCACTCTGCGTTTGAGAAGTCGCAGACATCCAAGGACTCGTCCCTCGCCAGGGCGACAAGGGCTCTCTCCTGCTCCAACAGGCGCTGGAACAGGAGGAAGGTGGAGTTCCACCGCGTCTCCACATCCGTAGGGATGAGATGGCGAGGAAGGCCAAGGTCATCCTGCTTCTGGCGAAGCAGTCTCCTGGACTTCTCGCTGCGGTGGAAGTGGGCGGCCAGCTTGCGGGACTTATCCACAAGCGTGGCCGTGGCAGCAACAGCAGCTGCGATGGGGCGGGCCCCCTTCTCCTGGGACGCCTTCAGCTCCTTAAGGCCAAGGGCGTCCCTGACGGTCAGATGGAGCGTGTGTGCCATACACCGTATGTTCACACAGTCCATGACTGTCTCGACAGCGGCGGTAACGTTGGCTCCATTGTCGGTGACAATGAAGCCGCGGGAGAGGTGTGGACACCCGCCAATCCACTCCTCTATCTGGCGGTCGAGTACGGCCGCCACCTCCTCCGCGGTGTGCCTCGTGTCCATCGTCTCCACGTGCAGGACGGCCCACCTGTGCCGTAGTGCAGCGGGAGCCGCGCCGGACCCGGAAGCATCGCCCGCGGAGGTCCCCTCACTCTCCGGTCCCCACCAGTGGGCAGTGAGGGCCAGGAAAGAAGCGTGCATCCCACTGACACTGGTCCAGAGGTCAGTCGTGAAATGCACGCTTGTCCCGGCCGGAGCTGCACGCAGCTCGGCTGACACGAGCTCCCTGCACCGGCGGTACAGGGAGGGGACCACGTTCCGGCTGAACGTCGTCCTTGAGGGGATGACTTATTCGGGAGCCAGGTATTGGAGAATACGGCGGAAGCCGTTGTTCTCGACCACCTGAAACGGCTGGTCATCGGTGGAAATCATCTCCCCTATGAGGCGGGTGAGGTGATGATGGTCCACGCGAACAATACGCTGGCTGCCCGAGGACTGCGTCCACCGCTGGACGGGCAGTGTAGCCTGCCTGCTGGCTGGCACACTGCCGCTGCCCGCCCTAGTGGCAGATGCACAAGGCGCACTAGCGCTGCCAGCCTGTCCCCTGAGACCTGGGTGGTGACGCTCTAGGTGTCTCCACAAAGGCGTCGTACCCAGGTGCGCAGGGTCCCTTCCACAGCTGACAAGCATCCTGCAGTGGACACAGCGGGCGTGGAATGGGTCATCTTGAGGGACCTCAAAATGCACCCATGCACCACTGCCCTTGGCCTCCTGCGCCCTGGGCGCCGTCCTAGGCCGTTTCTCGCAGGGTGGCTGCAGTCCTAGGGGGGGGGCGGCCGCCGCTGCCTGCCCACTGCTGCCACCCAACCCGCCCCTTCCACCCTCCACAGCGGAGGAAGGGCCCAGCTCAACTGGCATCGGAGAGGCAGGCCTCTCCTCCACCACCTCGCCAGACCGCTCCCCACCAGAGTGTCGGGCTTCACGAGGGGGGGCCCCACTGAGCGGCGAAAGGATAGGGGGAAGGGGCCCCAGAGGGAGGGAGAACCTGGCTGCATCGCTGCCAGCCGCACGGTCCTCACCGCCCTCTACCTGCTCTTCCAACTCCACAGTCTCCTCCACCTCAACAACTGGCGGTAGCTCAGCAGCACCTGGTGCCGCCGGCGAGGAGGGACCCGCCACAGCCCTAACGGTGCCTCTGCCTCTGCCGCGATTGGCGGCAGCAGGCGTGGGGAACTGAATCCTGCGCACCAAAGATGGGGCTGGAGCAAAGAATTCTCCAATGGGGAGAACTGGGGTGTCCTCAGGCTCCCCGCGTCCTCTCCCTCCCCATGCCGCAGGCGCACCCCGCACCTGGCCTCTCCCACCTCTGCCTGCCAGCCTTGAGCGAGCCCTGCCCGCCACACGGCGCTCAGACATGCTGCTAGGTCAGAAGGAGGGAGACTTTAGGAGGAAGGCCAGACAGGGTCAGAAAAATAATTTGGAGGGGCTTAGGGGCCAAAAAAAAGGCAGCTGATTTGGAGGCGGCGGGGGGGAAGTTTGTTTTCAAAAAAGGAAGCCAATTGGGGGGAAAGGAAGACTTTTTGATATGGGGGGGGGAAGCCAATCGAAGTGAGGGGGAGGGTGTCCTTTTTGAATTTGGGAGTCAACCACCAAGCCAATTGGGGAGATGGGTCTGGGAGGGGTTTTTTTTAGAAAAATAGGGGGTTAAAGGGTGGAACCCCGGTGTGGGAGGGTGGCACGGGCAGTTGGGTGGAGTAGTTGTGGTGTGGGTGGCAAGTTTTTAGCTTTTTTTGGGGGGGAGAGTGGATGGGGGGAGGGCACAGCACCTACCGGGGGTGGGGGAGGGATGCAGTCAACGCTTGGGAACCTGCAGATCAAAGGAGGAAACCCTTATTTAGTGAACTGGAACACAAAGTGTGGGTTCTGGGGGGTGGTTCTCAAGTAATGCTCCTGTGGGGGGAGCATCAAACTCAATGCAGCCTATTTAGTGACTCTAAATTGCACACAACCAAAACCAGAACCCAGTCACACCAACACAGAGGTTGAACCCACCCACTCTGTGACTCTGCCTGCCCAATGCCATGGCAAGCAAGCAGCAGCAAACACTTGATGGCAGCCTCATGGATTGAACATCATGATCATCATCATACGTGTTGGCCCAGCATGTAGTGGCAGCATCAGAGCCCAGCCAGGACCCCACTCAGACTGCCCCAGAGGCAAGGAAGCACTCTGGCATGGCATGGGCCCAGCATGTAGTGGCAGCATCAGAGCCCAGCCAGGACCCCACTCAGACTGCCCCAGAGGCAAGGAAGCACTCTGGCATGGCATGGGCCCAGCATGTAGTGGCAGCATCAGAGCCCAGCCAGGACCCCACTCAGACTGCCCCAGAGGCAAGGAAGCACTCTGGCATGGCATGGGCCCAGCATGTAGTGGCAGCATCGCATCAGAACCCTGGACCCCACTCAGACTGCCCCAGAGGCAAGGAAGCACTCTGGAAGGCACCTGTTCAAAAACCACCTGCAAGACGCATGCAATGCAACGCAACACACAGCAGCAATTTCTTTACTGGGCATGGGCATGAAGACACAAGTTTTACAACAGTACATCTCCTCTCCAAGGTTCCCTCCCTCCTCCCCACACCCAAATGCATTTCAGAATAGGGGTGTCCCTATTTAAAACCGCCAGCTAGGGAGAGAAAGGGGCAACAAAAGGTGCACAATCGCACACGCACTAACCCCTCTTCTTCCGGTCCTTCTCCTGCCGCTCACTGCTGGTCACGGATTCGCCGCCGCCAGCCAGCCACCCTGGGCTGAGACACAGCAGGGCGGCCGCACGAGGCACACAGGCAACCGGGGTAGTTCAACAACGATGGAGGGGCAGAAGTGAGGAGACAACACTATTTGTGTCGCTCAACTCACCCCCAAGCAGAGACAAAATCAACCAAAAACTATAAAAAGAAAAAAAAAACCGATGGCAGCCGCCAGGTGGGTAGGCTACTGTGTGCGGCTGCAGCTGTGGGAGAGGAGGTGGAAAGTGAATGGGAGCAGAGAGAGAAAAGACTAAGAGAGAGAGAAAAGAGAGGGGGGGCAGGGACAAAGAGAAAGAGAGGAGAGAGAGAGAAAAGAAAGAGAGAGAGAGGAGAAAGAGAGATGATAGAGAGAAAGAGGAGAGAGGAGAGAGGAGAAGCGCAGCGCAGCAGGGAGGGGGGATTCAGGTGTGGGGGGAGGACACAGCAGTAGCAGCGGTCCAAAGAGGTGGGGGGAGCAGAGAGGGTGTGTGTGGTTGGGGGCTAGTGTGTGGCAGGGGGCCTGGGGTAAGTGGAGAGAGTCGGGGGCAAGGAGAAAAAGAGGTGGGGTGGGGGGAGCAGAGAGGGTGTGTGTGGTTGGGGCTAGTGTGTGGCAGGGGGCCTGGGGTAAGTGGAGAGAGTCGGGGGCAAGGAGGAAAAGAGGTGGGGTGGGGGGAGCAGAGAGGGTGTGTGTGGTTGGGGCTAGTGTGTGGCAGGGGGCCTGGGGTAAGTGGAGAGAGTCGGGGGCAAGGAGGAAAAGAGGTGGGGTGGGGGGAGCAGAGAGGGTGTGTGTGGTTGGGGCTAGTGTGTGGCAGGGGGCCTGGGGTAAGTGGAGAGAGTCGGGGGCAAGGAGGAAAAGAGGTGGGGTGGGGGGAGCAGAGAGGGTGTGTGTGGTTGGGGCTAGTGTGTGGCAGGGGGCCTGGGGTAAGTGGAGAGAGTCGGGGGCAAGGAGAAAAAGAGGTGGGGTGGGGGGAGCAGAGAGGGTGTGTGTGGTTGGGGCTAGTGTGTGGCAGGGGGCCTGGGGTAAGTGGAGAGAGTCAGGGGCAAGGAGGAAAAGAGGTGGGGTGGGGGGAGCAGAGAGGGTGTGTGTGGTTGGGGGCTAGTGTGTGGCAGGGGGCCTGGGGTAAGTGGAGAGAGTCAGGGGCAAGGAGGAAAAGAGGTGGGGTGGGGGGAGCAGAGAGGGTGTGTGTGGTTGGGGCTAGTGTGTGGCAGGGGGCCTGGGGTGAGTGGAGAGAGTCAGGGGCAAGGAGGAAAAGAGGTGGGGTGGGGGGAGCAGAGAGGGTGTGTGTGGTTGGGGGCTAGTGTGTGGCAGAGGGGTGTTGGGGGGAAGGGGAGGGGGCAACAACAAACAGCAAAGGAGAAACTGGAACAACTCGGGCAGCAGCAGCGATTAGGCTGGATGGGGTGGTTGGGGGAGGAGCTTGGCCTGGGCTAGGGTCTGGGAGGAGGGAGGGTGGGGGGGGCAGGCAGGGGGGGGAGGAGGAGGAGGAGGGTAGCAAAATATATAAAGCAATATATATCAAGAGAACACAAGCCAGAAGTTTAAAAAAAAATGAAAAGAAAGACTATAACCAGCAGAAAAAACTTGGGGGTGGGGGTGTGGGGAGGGGGAACCAAACACAGACTCTGAGGGGGGCCACTAAGTGAACAGAGACAATTAAACCACAATTGCTGCAAATTAATAATAGCAAATGAATAAGTGGAACCAAGCAAAGAAAACTGGACTCTGTTTGGCAGCAGCAAACTTGGGAGAAGGCTGGATGGGGTGGGGTTGGGGTGGGGTGTGGTTGGACTTGGAGGGGCAAGTTTGGAGCAGGGAACCAAAACTGATTATATGGGACAACAAGAAACAACAACAGAATCCTCTGGGGGTGGGGGGGAGGGATTCAGGGAACCAACTCGCAGGGCAGCAGCAGTCAGCAGAAACAAACAAAATGGTACAATTTAAGCAAAACCAGCAAGCAATATATAAATGAAACCAATGGAATGCAATGTGAAAATCAAAAAGTTGGACAAAAACAAGGCAGGACAAAGAGCAATAATTAATGGAAGAAGATTTAAAGCAATGAGGATGCAGTGGGTGAGAGTGGGGGAGGGGGAGGGTAGGCCCAAAGGATGAGAAGGGAAAGGGGGGGGAGGGGGGAGAAAAGCAGACAGACAAGGAACAGGGAAAATTGGGGGAAATTAAGAAGAAAGTAAAGTGAAGTAACACACAGTATACAGACAAGAGACAGACAGAGAGAGGAGACACACAGAGAGTCACAAAGGGCAGGTGGACAAAGGATTAGACAGAGAGCACACACAGAGAGACACAGGACACAGTCAGGACTCACAGAGACACCAGAGCAGCCAGCAAAGGGCAAGCAGGTCTCAGAGATGATCCCACAACTGCAGCCAAGAGAAGTTTCCAGAGAAGAGGCTTGGGTTTATATAGGTTTGAAATTCCCTCCTTTGGGAGCCCCCACCTTTGCACTCCCCCCACGGCCAACAGGGTGCCAGCTCTCAACAGTGCAACAGCCAAGCAGCCTACCAGACCAAAGGACTCATTCTGGCCAATCAAGGATCAATAGCGCAGCCATTACAATGCCTGGAAATAGCATCACAAAATGGATGCAAGGAGGAGCAATAGTTTCGGGAAGGAGACACAAAATGGAGGACACACTTGGAACTTTAAAGAGACACTCCAGAGACTCAATTTCATTCCCGAACCGGTTCGGGAAACCCGAGCCGGTTCGGTACTGAACTGGCTCGAATTCGGTCCGGCTCGGTCCCCGGAAGGGCCCGATTCGGTCCGGGATCGAGCCGCCGGATCCGGACCGGTTCGGACGAACCGGTCCGGATCCGAACCGAACCGCACATCCCTATTGTTCTGTAATGCTGATAGGTTTCAGTGATGCTTTCTAAGTACAGTGAAATTGATGTGGCTTTAGAGCCCATGGAAGAACACGGAGCGGCCATTCTTAAGGGACTTTCTTTGTTGTCATTCAATTTCAATCACACCCTTGGTCCAAGAAGCTTAGGTCAGCATCCAATTTTATCTTCCCCCATCCATTTTATTCTCACCAACAACCCTAAAAGGAAACTTAGGCTGGAAAGATAGTAACTAGCTAGCCTACAGTCATCCAGTGAGCATCATAGTTGAGTGGGGATTGAATTTAAGTTTTCCTGCTTCTAGTCCAATATTCTAGCCACCACATCAGTGCTCATTTAATACATTACCTTCATACAAAGTGTAATCTGAGTGTAGAAAAATACACTAAAATTTCAAAATTTGAGGAATTTTGCTTTTTCCTCATCTGCATCAATATCACCTATGAGTACCTAAGTGGCCCATCTATTCCTCAGGGGTAGGAGAGTAGAGGAATGTCTTTGTCTTTACAGAGAGTGCAAAATAGCTTCCTTCCCTCCAAAAGTCCTTTTTGCTTGCAGAAATATATCCCTGAGGGTTGTTGAAGGGAGGGAAAGAAACAATTGCTTCCAACTCCCGCTCGGCCCACACTCGGCTGTGGAACAAGGCTTTGCCTCAGTTGTGCTGCAGCTTCTCTGTGAGGGTGCAGCCTTCTGCTCTCCTATGGCTGTGTAACTTGTGGGAGGTGCCCTCCCATAAAATTCCTAGGTACTAGATGTTAGTGTCAATATAAGTGCAAATCAAGGCCTTTTGTACACAACCACCCTGCTCATGGTGACAGCATTTCTCTTTCCCCCTATGACTGCTCTCGGCTTATGTCAAATAACTAGTCTCACTCAGCAGGAAGGCAACTTTCAACCCTTCACTAAACCATCACCCATTGAGATCATCCCGAGAGGTTTGTCTCAGGTTGCCACCATCTTGCCTGGTGGCCACACGGGGATGGGCCTTCTCTGTTGCTGCCCAGAGACTGTAGAATGTGCTCCCTACTGAAATATGAGCCTCTGCATCTCTGAAAACCTTTTAAAAGCACTTGAAAACTTATCTCTTCACACAAGATTTTAAATCTGACTCTGGTTTTAAATTGTTTGCAAGTTTTTATTTTTCTGTGTTTTAACCTGTTTTATGTCACTGTAAACTGCCCAGACATGAAGGCTTGGGGTGGTGTACAATTTTTTTTAAAAATAAACTTTTATTCAGTTTTTCACAACATAAGATACACACACGCACACACCAAAGAGAAAAAAGGAAAGAAAGAAACCACCAAACAAACAAAAAACAAGAGGACTTCCATCTCATCATTTGAATAAGTATCAGTTACAATACCCAAGCCTTGCCTTGTAATTTAATCGTTCTCCCCCTGATAAATCATACGAAAGTCAGCTCTAGGGTACAAATTTGATAAATAAATAAACACACATTGGGGCCATTCACATGAGCTACCGGGCAGGCAGTGGGGGGGAGCTTCCCAAACCTTGCATTCCCCCCAGACAATACTTTGCTGCTTTGTGGGAGTGCACTCCATGCTCCCACCCGATTAACCCTGCTCCATGCAGTGCAGAGAAGGGTGGAGGTCCCAGCCTCCAAGAAACTCAAAGTGCAGTGAATGGGGCAGTGGCAAGCGCAGTGCATGTGGGACTCCCCAGGGGACAGACATTCTAGGCACCCATCTCTGTGTCAGCACGAGGCAGCTCACACTGACACATGACAAGAGGATAAGGACACATTTAACCCTTAAAACCCGGGCTGCAGTGATGGGTTTACACAGCAGCAGCACTGGGATCCGTGGAGATCTTGGTGGTTTTCACAGGTAGGCTTGGCTTCTTAGGCCTGGGCTTGGCTGCTCGCAAGAACAGCCTTATTGAAGATATGCAGTGGTATGCAGGATGTATGTCTACATAATGGCAAACATCTATAGTATTTCTTTGTTATTTACCAATCATATTTATTTGCCGCCTGATCTATGTATCTCTAGGCGGTGTACAAAGTTTTAAAAAACCACAGCAAATGTAACATATAAAACAATTAATATTCACCAATCTCAGAAGATAAAAACACATTAACGGTAACCCGGACCTAACCACAGCAAATGTAACATATAAAACAATTAATATTCACCAATCTCAGAAGATAAAAACACATTAATGGTAACCCGGACCTAAGCCCTGAATGGCTTTGATCCAGGTTACCTTAGAGAGTGCCTTCTTCAGCATGACCCCACGGCACGTTAAGGTCATCTGAGGAGGTCCGTCTCCAGTTACCACCGGTTCATCTGGTGGCGACTCAGAGGTGGGCCTTCTCTGTACTGTAGCTGCTCCTGGGCTGTAGAATGCACTCCTGGAAGAAGTCCATAGCTTGAGTTCATTGTTGGCCTTCAGGAGAGCCTTAAAACCCATCTGTTTGGCTTGGCCTTCCAGGGTTTTTAAACAGTTTAAAATGTTTTAATTGTTCATGATTTTAAGCTTTTGTAATGATTGTTTTTAAAGGACTGATTCACAGGTTTTCTTTTTGCTGCTGTGCACCGCCCAGAGCTATTTAGATGGGCCAGTATATAAATGTAATGAATTTCAGAAGATAAAAACACATTAATGGTAACCTGTTATAATATATTTATTATAAATGTAATTAAAAATAGTATTTAAAATTTCAGTTAAAAGCCTGAGAAAACAGGTACGTCTTGAAGGTTTACCTAAAAGCAAACAGAGAAGGAGATCCTCTTAATTCAATAGGCAGCATATTCCAGAGCTTCAGGGCATCCGCAGAGTTGGCCTGGTCCCGGGTCGCCACCAAATGAGCTGGTGGCAACTGTAACTGGACCTCTCCAAATGATCTTAATAGGCGACAGGGTTCATGACAAGAAGGCAGTCTCTTAAGTACCCTGGACCCAAGCCGTTGAGGGCTTTTTTAATTTATTTATTTATTTATTTAATTTTTACATTTTTATATAAGAAACATTTCAGCAGGCAGTGCAATTCTTTTAGAATTGGTTTAATGTGGTCTATTTGGGTTGACCATAGACTATTCTGTCTGCAGCTTTCTGTACCTGTAGTAGTTTCTGGACTACATACAAAGGCAGCCCCACATAGAGTGCATTACAGTAGTCAAGCCTAGAGATTACCAGCATATGCACCACTGTTTTAAGGTCAGTTACCTCCAGAAATGGATGTAGCTGACATATCAACTGAAGCTGATAAAAAGTGCTCCTGGCTACTGCCTCAACCTGAGAAACCAGAAATAGTTTGGGATCCAGGAGCACTCACAGGCTATGTACCTGATTTCTCAGGGGAAGTGTAACCCCATCCAGAACAGGCAGGTCTAAACCATCTCTTGGGTCCCAACTCCCTACAGTCAGTACCTCCGTCTTATTTGGATTCAACTTCAGTTTGTTATCCCTCATTCAGCCCATTACTGCCTCCAGGCAGGCATTTAGGGAAGTTATGCTATGCCCTGATGAAGTTGGTATGGATAAATAGATCTGGGTGTCATCAGCATATTGATTATACCCTACACCAAACTTCCTGATGATTGCTCCCAGCGGTTTCATGTAGATATTAAAGAGCATTGGAGACAGTATGGAGCCTTGTGGAACTTGACACTTTAGCTCTTGCTTTGCAGAGCAACAGTGTCCAAGTAACACCATCTGGAATCTACCCGAGAGGTAGGAAAGCAACAACTGTAAAACAGTGCCACCCAAGCCCACCTCCCTCAAGCGACCGAGTAAGATACCATGGTTGATAATATCGAAAGCCGACAAGAGATCATACTCCTTCTGTTGATACCCATTTGGAGATCATCCATGAAGCTGACCAAGGCGTTCTCAACCTCATAACTCACTCAAAAGCCAGTTTGAAATGGGTCTAGATAATCTGTATCATTCAAAACTGACTGGAGCTGAGATGCCACCACCTACTCAGTCACTTTGCCCAACCATGGAAGATTAGAAACAGGTCTGTAATTAGCCAACTCTGAGGGATCCAATGCAGGTTTCTTCAAATAAGGTCTAATAATAACCTCCTTAAGACATCCTGCCCTCCCTTAGAGAAGCATTTATAATATTTATCAGACCCTCTCTGGTAATACGATTACCAGATGAAATAAGCCAAGTTGGTCAGGGGTCAAGAGAGCAGGTTGTAGGACGCAGAGTCTGCAGCAGTTGGTCCACATCCTCAGAAGTCACAAACTGAAAGTGATCCAATCTAATCCTATAAGAGGAGTTACTGGACACATCTACAATAGGCCCTGCAATAACTGTGGAATCCAGTTCAGCCCGAATACAAGAGATTTTATCTGCAAAAAAGTCATTAAAGACATCACAGTGAATGAATGATGGTTCCAAGTTCAAATCCAAGGACGAGGTGGCATAAACTAGCCCCCTCACAACCCTAGACAACTCAGTTGGATGTGAATTTGTGGAAGCAATGTGGGCAGGAAAGAACCGCTTCTTTGCTGCCCACACTGCCAGAACATAGATCTTCTAATATGCTCTGTGCTGTGATCTGTTGGATTTGTGCCATGTCTTCTTCCACTAGCACTCTAGTTGTCTACCTCACTGCTTCATCTCCCTTGGTTCTTCTGAATATCATGAGGCTAATTTTGAAGCAGGTCGGAGAGGACACTTTGGAGCAATTGTGTCTACCACTCTAGTGAGTTCATTATTCCATGTTTGCACTAGAGCATCGGTAGAATCACTAGCAGAGCAAACTCCAAACCCTTCCAAGGCTTCTTGGAATCCTGTTGGATCTAATAACCTTCTCAGGCAGATCAGCCTAATGGGTCCTTCACCTTTGCAGAGGTGGGTTGTGATTGCAAGTCCTACCGTAACCAGATGGTGATCCGTCCATGACAATGGGAAGATGACAGGAGTCCCCACCCACGGAACACCACCCTGATCAGAGCATCATGTGCTGATCCAGAAACCAACTGGGATAAGCCCATAGATGTCATGGCCGTTATGAACTCCTGAGCCGCTCCTGATAACATGGTCCCAAAACAAACATTGAAGCCCCCAACAAGAACAACCAGGGCCAATGCCAACTCAGCAAACAGGTCCAATACACATAGTATGTGTGTCTCATTTATGCCAACTTCCTGTTCAGTAGCTTTAAGGCAGGTTTATAACATGTCATACTTTATAGAACTGTGTTGCACAAATGCAAAGAAATATGTAATTACTGAAATCAGCTTCTTAAAAAAAAATACATATGACATTAGGATTCCGCTCTTCTGAGAATGCCTATTTCAAGCACTTCAAGTTTTCATGCTACATGCACAGCAGTTCTTATTAAAGCACTTTACTACTTCAGGAGGTTTAGAGTAGTTCACTTTATATGAGATCTTACAAATCAACAAACAAGTCAGTATCTTTCTGGCCATTGTTAATGTAACCTCTTGGTTCAATTTAAGTTTACATGGGTAACTGATATCAGTCATATTTTTTAATGTTCAACCAGTGTTATCTGCTGCAATTAGCATCTGTCACCACATCATGTATAAAGGTAAAGTTGTGCTGTCAAGGTGGTATCAATTCCTGGCAACCACAGGGCCCTGTGGTTTTCTTTGGTAGAATACAGGAGGGGTTTACCATTGCCTCCTCCTGCGCAGTATGAGATGATGCCTTTCAGCATCTTCCTAGATCGCTGCTGCCCGATATAGGTGTTTCTCATAGTCTGGGAGACATACCAGCAGGGATTCGAACCAGCAACCTCTTGCTCTCTAAGCAAGTTACTTCCCCGCTGTGCCATTAGGTGGCTACATCATGTATATTAATTCCTACATGTATATTAATTCCTAAATTCCAACATTTGTCACAAGTTGTGACAAATGTTGAAACTTATGAAATGAGGAGGATGGCTGTATAGAGATACAGGGGTCTTGTTGTTTTCCCCCCCTTGTTAAATGTGTGTCTTTCCACAAATTTCTCTTTATTTCCGTAAAGTTAGTTTTACATATCTCTGCTGTTTGTATCCTGCATAGTTCATATCTGAAGTGCAGAAATTGTTCTCCCAGGGAGATATTTATTTATTATGTGCCTTTTATACTGTTAAGTACTACTGAATGTGTACTTTTGACCAAAACAACAACTTTTGAATAAAAATGGTAGATATGATCAGAAATAAGGTTAATAAGGAAATTTTATTGTTCTAATTTTTATTAGTAGTATGTTTCCAATATTGTTAAAAAAATTAATTTATTATTATTTAAACTGTTTTAATCATATATACTCTATTTACTGCTGTATAACTGTAATCTTTTTCTTTTGTTTTGGCTTGTGGCCGTAACATTAAAGATTCTATCATTCTATCATGATCAGAAAAACATAAAAACAATATATATAAAAGCCATCAGACCAAGAACAAATTGGTGCCAGATGGGGAATATATACAGATGTTTATACAAATTCTTGTTATCTTTTGGCAAATACATGTTCATTTGAAGCAATGGCTCTTTATGTTTTAATTAATTAATTAAATTAAATTATTTTTATACCACCCAAAACGCAAGAGTGCATTTGGGATGCTGGGAAATGGGAGTGGGGCTACTACAAATGGGAGGTGAAAAAGAATAACCAGCTTTCCCCCACAATGTTACCAAGAGAAAAGTTACTTGAATACAACAAAAAAGAAAAGATACAAGTCCACTTGTTATAATTTACAGCTCTTAGTCCTATATATTTAAAAACATCATAAAAGAACTACAACCCATTATCGAGACTGATCCCTGTCTCAAAGAATCTATAGAGAGTGTGCTATTAGTGTCATACAGACAACTGTCTAATCAGAAGCTCACACTAAGAAACAGCAAATGCACCCTATCAAATATGGCACCAGACCACACAACAACAGATGCCAGCTATGCCCTTTCATCAGTACAAACAATTCTGTATATGGATCCAGTGGTACCATCTACCATATGCAAGGCTCATACACATGAGCATCAATAAATATGGTATTTCTAATATATTGTACCAGATGCTCATCAGCCATTTTGTACAGAGCAAACAGGTCTATCCCTTAGGCAAAGACTGAATGAACAGAAATCCAACATTAGAAGTAAGATTACCAAGAAACCTCTCAGTGAGTATTTTAACATGCATGGGTCACAGTGTCATGGACTTGAGTGTCTGTACTGAAAAATATTCACCCTTGTAATTGTATGGACTGGGAAGTAGTAGAAAAGGAACTTATCAGGAAACTTACTTATATTAGACAAAGATTAAATAGACACTCTGGTTTCCTCTCACCCCGTAAGGATTGTACTAGATGTATTTTAACCTCTTTCCCTTTAACAATCATTTCCATGTTCTGATTTCAACTGCCTATTTTTCCTGTGTTTCTCCAGTAACAACTCATCATCTAAGCAAGTAGCTTGTCACCCATGAAAGCTTATCCTATATTAAACCATCTTATAATCCTCTTTGTTAGTCTCTGACTGCTACCTATATCTTTACAAGCATTTCACAACTTTTCCAGTTTCTCACCTCCTTCTCTGAAGTTGTTAGTCAATCTGCATATTGACGCTGACACAGAATTTTTTAAATAAACATTTTAAAATCTCATCTATAAAGGGGATAGGTCCATTAATGTGTATTAGTCATTATAGTTAAAAATTGAACTTCCAGGTTCATAGACAGTATGCTTATGATTAGCAAATACTGGGGCTGAACAGCAGGGGTTGGGTATATCCATCAAGCCCAAATTGTCAGCTTGCTTTTGGGCTTCAGGCTGGCAATACAAACAGTGAGGACTTAAAGGTCCTTTGGTCTGATCCCCCATGGCAATTTTAATGTTCTTAACCCTAGAGATACTGAGAAGCTACAGGAAAAGTGTATTAAGTACATTAGAGTGAGAATATCTCTAGGGCTCCAGCTATACATCAGACTATATGACAGTCAGACACTGGTCCTGGCTGGATTGTGACAAAGTAGTGTTTCGATTATTACCTCAATTTTTAACTTAACCGTCTTTGGAAGAAGATATGAAGCCTCCTAGAACACTGTCAGCAATTACTGCTAGTAATGATAATGAGTTTTATTACAAATTTCGCAGCAGACATATATGTTATCAGTTGCATACTGGTCCCCTCGTAAGCAGAAGCAAGACATGGATTCTGTTTACTGCGAGTATTCTCCATAGCTGAATGGATTTGATAGATCAGTTCTTCAGGGTTTGTCTTTGTTACTTGATGCTGACAAAAGAGATGTTTGCTGAAAAGGCATACCAGAATATGGCTCTTCAGCTTCTTTATTCTCTGGAATATGGAATGCTTCCTATAGGGAACATCTTGTTCAGTTAAATGTACCTGAAGAAGTGCCACATTACATTAAGTATGCCAGCAGTCTGATCCTGGGCATGATTGAATGTGAATGGTGAAAGGTTAAAGAGATGTTCACAATAGACATTTACATGCTTGCATTCCAGTGGAAGCAGTGTTCAGGGTCATGACAATTTCCATGCCATTTAGCAGAAGAAGCTGTTTGGCAGAGGAGACAGGAAGTATGCTGCCTAGGAGAAACTAAAGAGGAGTTGCTAAAACAGGACCCTCCCCCACCCTCGCATTTTGGCCATAGTACAATATGTTTTTAACATTTGTCCTCTTTCAATTAGTCTAGAATGTCTACAGTACATAGTAGTAAACTTCAGCGATTCATAGTAAGATGAATGATTATTCATATTTGAATAATCAGAAATAAGCTCTAATCTTGGGATAATCTAAAACTTCAAAAATAGTGTGTCTTCGCTTCTTACTGTATGTCTATTTTAAATTACTCAGATTTTTCAAGCTCAACATGTTTGTGATTGACTTCCAGCGCATTAAGAAATGAGAGTCCCAAGCAGGCACAGAGGGAGGCCAGAGGCGGGCCGGGTTCTGCCACCGCCATGGCCCTCGTAGCCCTGTTCCCTGCATGTGTCATGACGTGTGGCCCCGTTTTGGACTTAGATTGGCCAGCGCTGCATTCACAGTGTGGCTGGAGCTACTCTGCCTTTTAAAGGCTGGGAGAGCCGCTCCTGGCTGCACTGCAAAACCACGCCCCCAGCATCTGATGTCAAACGCGGCAGGCATGAATGGGGCATGAGGCACCGCCCCTGAGGGGCGGCGACCTGGGTTCTTTGAACCCGTCTGCTTAATGGTGGCTCCGCCCTGGTCCTAAACTGATATTGGGAAATGTGTAAGATCAAACATTTTGAGAGGGGGAAGACTGAAGAATCACATCACTTCTGAATTAATAGGTATTTTTTTGTTTATTTATTATATTATTGGGATCACCCCAAACCTCAGTCTTTGGGTGTTTTACAACAACATAAAACAAATTAAAACAGACATAAAAACCTTAAAACGATTTAAAACAAATCTAGTTGAAAAGCTTGGGGGAGGGATGTGTCTTTAAAGACTTCTTCAACGTTGTCAGAGATGGGGAGGCTCTTATTTCAGCAGGGAGTGCATTCTTGGGGCAGCAACAGAGAAGGCCCATCCCTCTGTAGCAGGGGCAAGCTGATGGCAGCTGCTTTACTGAGAGAGTTACACTGGCAGCCAATAGGCTTCTGGGCAAAATACAAAGTGCTAGTTATAACTTATATGGCTTAGGCCCTGGGTATCTAAGAGAACATCTTCTTCATTATGAGCCCCACCACCCATTGAGGTAGTCCGGAGTGATCCATCTCCAGTTGCTGCCGGCTCAGCTGGTGGCCACACGGGGACGGGCTGCCCCGAGACTGTGGAATGCACTCCCTACTGAGATACGATCCTTCCCTTCTCTGACAATTTTTAAAAAGCATTTGAAAACCCACCTCTTCACCCAAGCTTTTTCAGTTCTTTAAAATTTTAATGTTTTAATTTGTGGGTGGTTTTTAAATGGTTAAATTGTTTTAAGTTTTTAATATGTTTTAACTTGTTTTATGCTATTGTTAACTGCTCAGAGATGAAAGTTTGGGGCGGTGTACAAATTTGATTAATAATAAATAATTAAACTGCAGGCAAACCTCTCTGGATGATCTCAAAGGGCGATGGGGCTCATGGTGAAGAAGATGTTCTCTTAAATATATGCCATTCATTTTGTTATGGATGTTAATGGGGTGTATGCTTTCTGTTCCAGCTTACACCTATCAATTTTCATGATCAGGCTACATTTAAGAGCTCGGATATCTTGACAAGGCTGACCATTTAAGTTGCCTATATAATAGAAAAGAACTAGTGAAAAAATTAGAATAATATAGCTTTGAAAAACACTAGCCTTTAAAACCCTATGGCAAGGGAGTACATGGAAATGAAAAGGTTTAAGAAAAAATACTTCTATATGCAATTGTATCACTGATGAAAATATTCTAAGTTGCATGCACATCTTTATGTCTAGCCAATGAGAAAAATGTTCCACAATATCAATGAGTGAATTTTTTTTTAATCAGTTGTTGAGATATACATATTTTGGCTGAGTTATTTTCCAGAATATTTCCCCTTCGTTCTTCTGGAACAGAGAGAGAACTACCAGTGCAGAAAAGGGAACAGAAATCTTCTTAGATAACCCCACCTTTAATTTGTAAGTCTTCTCTCTAGCAGGGTTTTGGCAATTTACAGTCTATGGTAGGCCATATAAAGCCTGTTGTGGCCTATTTCAGGTGAGAGTGGATTTCCTGCAATGCAGTGTGCAGAACTATCTGTTGTGGTCCATTAGGTTTGGGGGTATTTTTTAAAATCTTCCAATCAAAACTAAAAATAATGCATGCATTGTGGATTAATGGCATTACACTGCCTGCAAGGTGGAGCTTGTCCCTTGAAAGGCAACTGTATCTCTTGAATGTGGCTTAAATGGTGTCATAGTGGCCCAGACCACAGTACAAAGGAGGCATGAACAGTTAGATCTTCAGACTGATGTTCATCTGTGCTCTATAGAAGAAACAAGGAAAAGTAAAGTAGCTGTCCTTCCACTGCTTGATGGTAGGCTTCATCCAAAATATAGTTATGTTGATTCCAAGGCTCTGTCACATTGAGCATTTTTTGCTAGTGCATTACTGTAAAATAAATGTCAACATGATGTACAGTGTTCCAGGACTGGAATATTCCATGCCAGGACTGCTGCGAACATGCAGGCAGCCCGGTCGCTGTTAAGAATGAGTGCAAGCACCCATTGAGATAAATGAGAATAATTACAGTAGCACTGCTTGTGCCGCTCCTCATTCTTAACTGCAGTGGAGGCTGCCTATGCATCTGCAGCAGCAGCGGCATGGAATGTTCTGGCTCCAGAACACTGCGCACCAAGATAGCCATCAAAATTAAATCCATTTCGTAAATGCTAGAAATTAAATGTGTCCCTGTTTCAAACACTTAAGGTCTTTTCAAAACATTTCAACAAAGAGGCAGCAAAGAAGTCATATTGTTCCAATCACGAATAGTTTATGCTTTTCTGCTTCTTTGGAAAGTCAAAACTCCTCCAGTAAAAAGAATGTACAGTTACTATTTACAGTTGAATACAAACCAAATTCACAGCACATGAGAGGGGATCCTGAGGAACGTGTGTGCCTGTGTCTGATCCAGCCTGCTGGTTCAAGCTGGCAGTCACTCAGTGTACAGGCAACATCCCTTTGTAAGATGGTGGGAGAAGGCCCTAGAGGATCTGATTCCCAACAGGGATATTTTGTTTGCCAATCCACCACTACATATTTTTGTTATTACATATTTAATTATGCCTAAGACTTTGTTGTTGGAATAATGTTAGAAATAAAGCAATGACACTTTCATTTAACACGTATGATCTGAATAACTTCCACCTTAAGACCAACAGAAAAGAGAAGGCATTTTGTTTTTCACACTAATGTTACAATTGATTCCAGTTCCAATAAAGTTTTAGGTTAACATAAAATGAAATTGTTGAAAGAAAATACTACCCAAAGTTGATAAAGTCCAGATGAAATGGTGATGATATCCATTTAGACTCTTGCACACACTGTATTAATAAAAAAAAATCTAAACTGTGATCTGCTTTCATAAAGGTATTTTAAATGGATTTTATCAACCTTCTTGGTATGTACTGAGACACAGAAGCTTCACTGGCATCAGATTGATTTAATATCACAAGTAAAAATTAAAATATTGTTAGAGGAAGATTAGGATTAACCTATTTAAAAGTGAAAGAAAAGGGAGGGGGGTTATATTATTATTATTATTATTATTATTTATTTGATTTCTATACCACCCTTCCAAAAATGGCTCAGGGCAGTTTACACAGAAATAATAAATACATAAGATGGATCTCTGTCCCCAAAGGGCTCACATTCTAAAAGAAACATAAGACAGACACCAGCAACAGTCACTGGAGGTACTGTGCTTGGGGTGAATAGGGCCAGTTACTCTCCCCCTGCTAAATAAAGAGAAATACCACGTTAAAAGGTGCCTCTTTGCCAAGTTAGCAGGGGAATTGTGTCAGCATTAATTTATCCATGAATCAATATCATTGTTCATATATGAGTGACCCTGAGGTTCATGTGCTGGACAATGTCCACATCGACATCCATGTGTTAGCAAGATAAAAGCCAACTTTTCCAATCACTTGTCATTAGATGCTCTGCCTAAGAATTCAGAAAGCAAAGTGCTATAACTAGTTGAAATTTGGCTCACTTGACATAAGATGCTTGGAAGATCATTATGGCCCCCGGCCCTATATAACAAGCCTATTGATAGGTACTGTCCAAATGGTTGGAAAATGGCTGAAAATCATATATTTTTAAGTCTACCAAAGCAGAAAAGAAAACCAGATGGAGGCAAGAAGATAGCAGAGTCCTAAAAGGGAAAGAAAATAGCATACTTGAAGTGAACTAAAATTAATCCTTTGCATCAGTGTTCACCTCAGGAGTTTCTTTTCAGAGAGTGGATATGAAGAATTGTGACAAAGGATAATGTGCTAGAACTAAATGGCAAATTGAAAAATAACAAGTTCCCATGGCCAGATGACATTCAACTAGAAGACCTCAGTTGTGAACTGTTAAATGTGTATCTTACGACCCCAATAAAAAACTGTTCAACAGGAATTAAAGGTGACTCGTATAACAGCAATCAATCAATCAATCAATCAAATAAATAAATAAATAAAAATTAAATCCAAGAATATTTATCAAACTAACCTATTAAACATAATAGAAAGCCTCCGAGCCAGGTTTAGGAAGCGAGTGCTTGGTTGTAAAGAGCTTAGATTACCATAACATAAAACACAGTGGAACAGAGAGAACTGCTGTGATATAGTTATCCCAGAATACAAACTCTATTAAAAAAAAGATGGTGATGTATAATTTGAGGTGGTGTAGCTTTGTAATTCAAAGAGGGCATAACAATAAACTAGAACTCCTAGGAGGAACAGACGTCTCTACAGTAGCACTTTGGGTTATTAATATCAGGCCCAAAATGTAATTTCGTATTGAATGCATAGTATTGTTCCCCCTCCTCAAAATACTGAAGCTGATCTTGAGAAGGAGGAAGAAATCAGGGAGACATCTAAAAGGAGAACGTGCTAAAATCAGAGCAGCATCTAAAATAGAGCATACTAAAATCATGGGTGACTTAACCCTCATAGAGGGTAAGGGTCGCTTTGATTCAGACTGAACCAGCCATCTGCTGACTCAGATCTGAACTGAACTTTTGATGGTCAAATCAGGCAGAATCACTTGAATATTGGTCACTGGAGCTTTGCATGTACACATGTGCAATGCACACAAAGCCTTAGCATGTCTGTAATGAAGCAGCCTGGAAGGCTGCAGTTCGCATAACAGTGGGATGAGAGAGAACAGGAGTGCTTGGTCATTTTTGTGCCCTGCCATGTTTCCATTTTTCTGCTCAAAATTGTCCACCTCAACTGCATTTCCCCTTACAGGGGAAATATTTAATGTGCCAGAGTGTTCCTGAGAAGGTTCCTTAGGTTATAATCCTTGGGATTATAATGTGGGTTATAATGAGGAAGGCAAGAAAGGATGCACCCAGAACAGGAAGCTCTTGTCCTCAGCTCCTGAAAAGACCAACAGCCTGAGACAACATTTTATTAACATTCTGTAATTTGCTTCTTTTAATATTGTAAACCGCTTTGGGTGCCTTTGTCAAGGCAGAAAGGCAGTATAAAAATGTAGTAAATAAATTACCATCGTCCTAGTGTAATGAAATGTATGCATAGGTGAAACGAAGTATGGGCATTTCTCATATGATCAGAAAGGCTTGAAACCTTGTGATTTTACAGCACCCTTCTCCTACATCCTCAGCATTACCTCAGCTGCTTCACTGAACAAAGTTAAGCAATGTACATAATTTTCTGCCCAAACCTGTGTTATTGCATTTTGTGTTGATCTCAGTAGAATATGCACAGTAGGCCTGTGAAGGTGGACAAAGACACAACCAATACACTTTCCTCAGTCTTATCGACCAATCTTACACACAACATATATCCTAACTGAATTTGTTCTAATATATTGGTTAAAAAAAATTGTTCAAGTATTTGTACTAATTGTTTTATTCTGAAGTTGCCCTTTGTCAAGAACAACCCCAATAATTCGTGAAAGAATTATTTGTTTCCCCATACTAGCCGTCGGAAAGTGATGCATGCTCCCAAGGCAGTAGAATATACATCAAATATTCAGCTGCCCTTGCCTATCTGGTTCCCTCCTTAGGAATGACACATTGCCTTCATTGTGTCTATGTTCTTGTGTGAAGCTTTTCACCAGAACATTCTGGTTATGCTACATTTGAATAATTCATCAAGGTTGTGTTTGTGCGTGTGTATGACTGTGTATATGTTACCCCGCTAACTGGCAAAGGGGCACCTTTTAATGTGGTTATTCTCTTTATTTAGGGTTAGGGTTAGTACCTCCAGTGGCTGTTGCTGGTGTCTATCTGATGTTTATTTTTTGGATTGTGAGCCCTTTGGAGACATGGATCCATCTTATATATTTATTATTTTTCTGTGTATACTGATTTTTGGAAGGGCGGTATAGAAAGTGAATTATTATTATTATTATTATTATTATTATTAACAACAACAACAACAACGAGAAACTATTCAACACCAATGAAACAAAGCAGGCCTACAAGAAAGAACAAGTCAAGAACCGAGCAGAAAGATGGAGAAATAAGCCCCTGCATGGTCAATATTTGCACAATATAAGTGGAAAATCAGACATCACCAAGACCTGGCAATGGCTTAAGAATGGCAACTTGAAGAAAGAAACAGAGGGTTTAATACTGGCTGCACAAGAACAGGCACTAAGAACAAATGCAATAAGAGCAAAAGTCGAAAAATCCACAACAGCAAGTGCCGCCTTTGTAAAGAAGCAAATGAAACAGTGGACCACCTGATCAGCTGTTGTAAGAAGATCGCACAGACTGACTACAAACAAAGGCATGACAAGGTAGCAGGGATGATACACTGGAACATCTGCAAAAAATACAAGCTACCTATAGCCAAGAATTGGTGGGACCATAAAATTGAAAAAGTTGAAGAAAATGAAGATGTAAAAATATTATGGGACTTCCGACTACAAACAGACAAACATCTGCCACACAATACACCAGATATCACTGTAGTCAAGAAGAAAGAAAAACAAGTCAAAATAATCGACATAGCAATACCAGGGGATAGCAGAATAGAAGAAAAAGAAATCAAAAAAATTACCAGATACAAAGATCTACAAATTGAAATTGAAAGGCTGTGGCAGAAAAAGACCAAAATAATCCCAGTGGTAATTGGCGCCCTGGGTGCAGTCCCAAAAGACCTTGAAGAGCACCTCAACACCATAGGGGCCACAGAAATGACCATCAGCCAATTACAAAAAGAAGCTTTACTGGGAACAGCCTATATTTTGCGACTATATCTATAATAACCAACAGTATTGATGATAAAATTCAGCCATCCCAGGTCCTTGGGAAGGACTCGATGTCTGGATAAAACAAACCAGTCAATAACACCTGTCTGACTGTGTAAACAAGAAATTAAAAACAAGAAATAATAATAATAAACAAGAAATAATAATAATTAATAATAATAAGCAATTACAAAAAGCAACTTTACTGGCAACAGCCTATATTCTGCAACAATATCTATAATAATAACAGCAACAATATTGATAATAAAATTCAGCCATCCCAGGTCCTTGGAACTGACTCAATGTCTTGGTAAAACAAACCAGTCAATAACACCTATCTTACTGTGTAAACAACAACGACAACAACAATAATAATAAATGAATATGGAAGCATCAGGCAGTGTGAACTGGATTCAGATTCCTACCGCTTATCTCTTTCACTTTGTACCCTGTTTAATTTAGCACTTATCCTTCAGTATTTTATCCTGCAGTTCCTCCTGGCATTCTCCCTTAGGACCTTGCTTTCTCCGTTTCCCATTTTTCATACTCCCCTTGTCTGGGCCTTGTTTTGTTCTTACATTTAAACTTACTGTCCTGTCTCTTTCCTTGAGCATAAATGATTTCTGGAAGTTTATACAGCCCTTAAAGTCTGGGCAGACAAAATCTTCACAGGTTGGGAACTCCTGCTCTAGACTAACCACCGTACTTGTCAGTGATCGTTCCATCACCAATTACTCTGGATCTTTTTTAAACTGCAAAAATGTGAACAAACATCTATTTACTTCACATATTTAAACTCCCTATGTTGTCAGTTGCTGTTTTACTCTTCCTCATCCTTTATTTATCCTCCCTTAAACCCCTTCTGTATTCTGCCGAAGACAACCACAGGGCTCCAGGAGTCGACACCGACTCAATGGCACACTTTTCTTTATATTTGTATCTTGCTCACCTGAAGCCATCCTTTGGGCATATCATGTTGGGTACCACAGTACAATACCTAGCAGGTCATTGGGCTTGGCACACAGAATTAAGGAAAGCATCCAGGAAGCAGGAATATGTAAGGAAGCCATCAAGATTCTGGAATCTCCATTATAATTCAGAGATCTCCTTCCTCCTAACCTGTTTACTGATGCAAGCATGAGGTTCCATAAGAAAACTGAGACACTGTGTTTGGGAAGCTGTGACATTGGGAGAGAGTTCCCAAAAGCCTCAGCCTAAAAAAAGAAGGCAAAGGCTCTGCATTGAAAGAGTCATTTTCATTTAAGCATTAACAGCCAGTAGAGCAATTCTGTTTTCTATTTGTATGTTTGAAAATGTCAAGCTACCAATAACAAGCTAGACCATGCTACAGATTTCACAATATTGCCAGGCAACAACAGATTCTGCAGGATCCTATGTTCATAAGTTATATGTGCTCATATGAGTGATCTAAATTTATTATTTATTTATTTATTTATTTATTTATTTATCATATTTTTATACTGCCTGATGTAAATCTCTAGATGATGTCACAGATGCCAACATTACAATCACAGGTTAAAATACATAAAACACAATAAAAACAATATAAAACAAATTATTACAATTATTAAAATTCTAATTAAAAGCTTGAGAGAGCAGGAAAGTCTTGAGGGTCTTCCTGAAAGCAAAAAGAGAAGGAGATGCTCTTATTTCAGCAGGGAGCATATTCCAAAGCCCTGGGGCAGCCACAGAGAAAGCCTAGTCCCGAATAGCCAACAGACGAGCTGGTGACAACCATAACTGGACCTCTCCAGAAGATTGTAAAAGGCGGGATGGTTCATGACAAAGGAGGCGCTCTCTTAAATAATCTGGTCCCAAGCCGTTAAGGGCTTTATAGGTAATAACCAGTACTTCATATTTCACCCAGAATAGAAACATATTGGCAGCCAGTGCAGTTCTTTCAAAACCAGTCTTATATGGTCCCTTCCTGTTGTCCCAGAGACCAATCTGGCTGCCACATTCTGTACCAATTGTAGTTTCTGGACTAGTTTCTGGAAAGGCAGCCCCATATAGAGCACATTACAGTAGTCAAGTCTGGAGAAATAACAGGACTAGTGTGACATCAGAGGAGGGACTTGGCGCAAGAGGGTGGACCAGATGATGGAGAGGAATTGCAGCATCATGACAAGGAGGCTGGACTGTAAAAAGAGTCCAAGATTAGAGATGAATAGCAGGGTCTTGTAGTAGTAGTAGTAGTTAAAATGATGGTGCTAATTATGGGCGATTTAACTGTATTTTCTTCTATTTAGCTCTTTTTTGTCAGATGTCTAATAGTTGATGATGTTTGCAGGTGATAAATGTCACATTAATCTTTTGATCCTCCAGCACTTGAGCAAGAGAAAAGCTAATCAATTACAGCAATTGTCTCTTTAAATGAGATTTTTACATCTACCTCTTATTTCATTAATTAACTGTCTGCTTGTAAATCTGATAGAGTGGAATTCTAGTGGCTTCCTACAGCTTGTTCTGTCTTACAGTACAATAAGATGGGGTTGTTAGCAAAGTGGGCACAAAAGAGTATTTATCCATTACCTGCAATAAATATACTTATGATTGTGTCGGTGCACTTTTGTCTCCAATAGCTCTTTGTTCATGCCTATTTGAATCAATTTCCTCATTCATCATATTTATCCAAAACTAAAGCTACACATAATGATTTTTGCTCAATTAATTCTATTTGATTTCCAAAAAGAATCTCAGTTTTTGTATATTAAAACATATTCAGTTTGGTTATAACCATCCTATTTAAAGTTCAAATATTAATTGCTGTCTAGATAATAGCTGACACTAAGCAAACTAAACATTAACTACATCTGGGACTTTCAGCACTACTTTCCTTTAAGAGAACCTTCTGTTCTGAAATAGCAAATGCATTTTGGCAATGCTTTGAAATGTTCTCCTAAGTTATGTGTGTTTAATAAGGATGCTACCTTATTTTAACAAAGTATGTTAAATTAATTTAAAACATCTTAAATCTCATTGGCATCTAAAAAGATATGGAGAAATGGGTGTTTTCCATTCACTATAAATAGAGACATGCTTTCCTTTTGGGGAAGATAAAATTGAATGCAACTGCAGGAAAATATTTTGGCACCCCATATATTTGATTCTGTCGTCTAGCAATAATGTTTAGCATGCTGTCGTGAATGTGAACATATTTTATTAATACATATTCATAATGAAATTTTGGAATTTAATATATCATACATTAAAAGATGTTGCTCACTCACTTGAGATTTTGAAATTAAAATACTTGCATATGATTGGAAACTAGAAATTTGGTAAATTTGTAGTCCAGAAAATTTTGATTGCTAGAAACCTCTCTGTGTGGGGCATTGTGTCTCCCCAAAAATGGGATAATTAAGTGTACTGTGGAATTGTTAAGGTACTTTAATGCTAGATACCAAGCTTCAGTTGTCTACATATGTCGCAAAAGGTACTCTGATCACACAAAAAAGTCTGAAAACCACACTTTTTAACACATCCAACAGTCTAAACTTCAGGGATAGCATTTACTTTACGTTAGAGACCAGCACAGACTGAACTGTACATGGAGGTGGAATGCCTGTTTCCATTGTCCCTTCACACACTTTAATCCGCCTTCGGAAGATTTCCAGTTAGCATCCAGGAATGTGTACCTGTTTGGCTGACATTTGTAGGTTTGAGGGAATCTTTATGGGCATGAATGCATCCTAAATAGCTACACTGCTTTCCTACTATCTGGAAAGTTGAAACTTGCTACACAGATGACACAAGACACTCTTCTTATTAGGAAAATGTGAAAATAAGGTGTTTTGTATACATCTTGGGCACGAAAGTATCAGCTGTATCCATGCTACTTTGAAAACTGGCATTTAGGATATATGTAGCAGAAGATACTTAATTATCAGAAATATAATCACAATGAATCATTTTTATATCTAACAGTAAATGCAATGCATGAAGTTGACTTAATAATAGGCCAGGACAAGCTTGCAACCCTTTGCATGTATATTTGGGAGTAAATCACATTGAATTCCTTGGTACGCTTGTTCCTGGGTGAACGTGCATAGGATCAGGTCACCAGCTGATATCCTGATTTCTCACTGATTCATATTATTGTGAAGGAATATTTGCTAGAACGTAGGAAGCTGCCTTATACCAAGTCAGACCATTAGTCAATCTAACTCAGTGTTGTTTATGCAGACTGACTGCAGCTTCTCCAAGGTTACAGGCAGGAGTCTCTCCCAGCCCTAACTTGGAGATGCCAAGGAGGGAACTTCGAATCTTCTGCATGCAAGCATGCAGATGCTCTTTCCACAGTGGCCCCATCCCCAAGGGGAATGTCTTACAGTGTTCACACATGTAGTCTCCCATTGAAGTGCAAACCTGTTTAGCAAAGAGGACAATTCATGCTCACTTCCACCAAAATATGAAGCCATTTCTTTTGGCAGTTTTTAATTCATTCTGAATCATTCCATTTTAAAAACAAATTTTATTATTACTGATATATAAAATAAATCTCTGTGTTCATTTTTGTTTCAGGCCTAGTTTGCATGAAATCAAGCACTTCAGTGGTCGAACTTGTTATGCTTCTTTGTTCACAGGTAAGATTACTCCTGGCTCTGAGTGATTTTGTTTGTTAATTTTAAGTAAAATGAAATTACATGTGCAGGTGTTCTTGCACCTGCACATATAAGCGGTTCTACTTGTTGCTGACACATGCAATGTAATATTTTGCAAGCTGACACTTTTAGAAGATAATGACCTTTATTTTGTTCATATATATTTGTGTGTTTTAAACTTATGACATTTACAGTATGTTTTTAATAGTTCATGATAAGCTTTAATAGAAGCAATTTAGTAACCAATACACTAGTAGCTACATGGATGCTAAAATTAGTAGTACTCATCTTCACTTGATGCTCATGAATTCAACATTTTACATTCTTCTTAATGGGCTGTAAGTTAATTTTCTAGTTGTGTAGTTATTTTGCCAGTATTGCTTCTGCAGACTACATTCCAAGCCAGTTATGCATGTTTTGATATGAGATTGTATACGATTAACATACAATTTTAGTGCGGTCTGATATCTGAAATCTTATGCAATTAACAAATTGACTTCATATGACACAGTATATTGTTGCATCCTGAATATGGGGAAAATGTAACCGGGAGCTGTGCAACTAGCCTATAACAGGATACCCCAGAAACCAAGGGTGGGAAGAGGACGCCCAAGGTTGTGGGTGGTGAAGGTATATTATTGTGGGATCAGCATAACACATGCTCCGTATAAACAGAGATATGGACATGAGATTTTGCTGTAGCTCTAAATGGAGGTTAAAAAATTCTGAATCATTGTATTCAAGGATAAAATGTCTTTTTATCTCTCTCTCTTTCTAACCAAATTAGTATATTTTGGTATACTCCAAATAGTCTAGTATCTTCCCTCCTGAAATCATTTTTGTAACATAAATATTCTGAAGAAATTTGTACACCCAAAGTGATGTTTAAAGTAGACATGTCTGTCTGCACTAAATAAAATGCATTAATCTTCACTGCAAAATTGCTCTTAATTTTGGAGTCAACTCAGATGTCTGTTTTTCTCTTGGATTTTAATATCCAACATGCCTACGAATGGTTAAAATGTTTCAATACTGCTCATAGTTAAAAGTCAGTACTAATTACAACTAGTTCTAGATATTTGCCCTACTTACCTGCTGTATAGTGGTCCATGGGCTGCATTTCTTCACTTTCATCCTACAAGGAAAGAAGTCCTTTTTTTTTTCTTGCTGTAGGACTGGATATTAATAAGGGAAAGACTAAAGGAGAAGCATCCCTGTCAGGAATCCTCATGGGGGTGTTCTGCAGAGAGCTTGAAAAAATGTGATACCTAGTGGTTAAATCCTGGATTCAAGGGTAAATTCAAAATATCCATTAGAGCACTAACTTCTCTTTCAGACGGCTCTTAGGCAGATTCTTAAGTGAAGAAATAACTTACAATACCTTCTTCCATGGCCTTTGTTTTAACTGCAGCTCTCAAGGATAAAGAGGAATGCAGCATTAGGGTCTAGTGTGTTTTGATGGCCTCATCATCTAATCATAGGTTTAACATTACTCATTTGCTGGCTCCAGGAATTCCTGCCATTAAGGACTCTAGAGATGTAACTTACCTCAAATATTGATTGAGGAAAGGAGTGAGAAATTTAAGCTGCTTTGCTATTTTTTCCTTTTCTTTTAGGCATCATAGCAAGGCTTTGCAACAAACTCAGATACATTATGTTCATTTTATGATTTTGAAAGGCAAAGGTAGTTGGCCTGAGACATATTCCCCTTTGTACCCCCACCCACAGAGATTTTGTTTGTAATTTCATTTCATACAAACAACATTTCAATACTCAGAATATCAAACATTTACCCTTTCAGTTCAGAAATGTATACTCCATAATATTTCAGAAATCTCTTATGGTTCTCTCTGCTAATTTTCCTTGCCATTTAAAAATGTAATATAAAAAATGTGTAGAAGGCAATATGTCTATTTTATGTTTTGTAAGGGAGCATGAAATGTTTGTTTCTTCTTATTAGGTATCCTGATGCCTTTATATCATGCTCCTCAATAGTCTAAAGTTAGCTTTGTGGTTTATTATGACTGTTATGATTTTTGAATTTCACTCTATGATGGTCAGGAGAATTGCCGTAGAAAAACAAAATCCAGATAATATACAGTGGTACAACAGAGTTTAAATTAGTTAAATTAGAAAAGCAAGAAAAGAAAAATCTGACAAACTCCACAGTGGTGATCTAAAATGCCTTTCCCCTAAACCAATTGCTTGCCTGGTTTCTACATAATTTAATCCCAGTACCCTACAACCTGAGTCACCTTAAGTGGCGCAGAGGGGAAATGCTTGACTAACAAGCAGAAGGTTGCCGGTTTGAATCCCCGCTGGTATGTTTCCCAGACTACCTGTACTGGGCAGCAGCAATATAGGAAGATGCTGAAAGGCATCAGCTCATACAGGAGGAGGCAATGGTAAACCTCTCCTGTATTCTACCAAAAGAAAACCACAGGGCTCTGTGGGTGCCTTTCGACTTGACGGCACACTTTACCCTACAATCTAGCTTCCTGTCTGATATCCCATTTTTGTATAAGGAGTAATCTGTGGAGTAGCTGATCATTATAATACATAGGACCACTTAGATTATCCAAATTGTGGGCCAGGTATGTGGCTAATCCTGGAAGCAAGCTGGTCCACATTGCCTAGAGAGGAGTTTGTTAGGAGGCAGGATTGGTACTCATTCCCAGTAAGTTGGAGAGGTTCTGCCCTTATGAAAGGGAGTGTCTAAAACACTCTGACATTCCAGATTGTAGATAATCGGCATAGATACTAAATACTGTAGTTTGTGTATGTAACTTCCAGGGCTGCAGGCACAGGTTATCAACTCACTATGCAATATTTGTAAATTAAGTATTAAAAAAATAGGAATACAATCCAATCAAAATTAAGCCCTTCTATCTATCTATCTATCTATCTATCTATCTATCTATCTATCTATCTATCTATTTAAGCCCCATTGATTTCAATGGAGCAGTTAAACATGCATTTATGTTGTGAATAATGGGATTTTAAAAGTTTTCAGCTTTGGCTTGACCATGACTGAAGTAAATTAAGGAGAACATAAGAACAGCCCTGCTGGATCAGGCCCAAGGCCCATCTAGTCCAGCATCCTGTTTCGTACAGTGGCCCACCAGATGCCGCTGGAAACCACAGACAGGAGTTGAGGGCGTGCCCTCTCACCTGCCATTACTCCCCTGCAACTGGTACTTAGAGGCATCCTGCCTTTGAGGCTGGAGGTGGCCCAAGGCCTCCGACTAGTAGCCATTGATAGACCTCTCCTCCATGAAGTCATCCAGACCCCTCTTAAAGCCATCCAGGTTGTTGGCCGTCACCACATCCTGTGGCAGAGAGTTCCACAAGTGGATCACGCGTTGTGTGAAAAAGTACTTCCGTTTGTTGATCCTAGACCTCCTGGCAATCAATTTCATGGAGTGACCCCTGGTTCTAGTGTTGTGTGAGAGGGAAAAGAATTTCTCTCTATCCACTTTCTCCACACCATGCATGATTTTATAGACCTCTATCATGTCTCCCCGCAGTCATCTTTTTTCTAAACTAAAAAGCCCCAGGTGTTGTAGTCTTGCCTCATAAGAAAGGTGCTCTAGGCCTCTGATCATCTTGGTTGCCCTCTTCTGTACCTTCTCCAGTTCAACAATGTCCTTTTTAAGATGTGGTGACCAGAATTGTACGCAGTACTCCAAGTGTGGACACACCATAGTTTTGTATAAGGGCATTATAATGTTAGCCGTTTTATTTTCAATTCCCTTCCTAATGATCCCTGGCATGGAATTTGCCTTTTTCACAGCTGCCGCACATTGAGTCAACACTTTCAACGAGCTGTCCACCACAACCCCAAGATCCCTCTCCTGGTCTGTCACCGACAGCTCGGATCCCATCAGCATATACTTGAAGTTGGGGTTTTTCATCCCAATGTGCATCACTTTACACTTGCTAACATTGAATCACATTTGCCATTTTGTCGCCCACTCCCCCAGTTTGGAGAGATCCTTTTGGAGCTGCTCACAATCCGTTTTGGATTTCACTACCCGAAAGAGTTTGGTATCATCTGCAAATCTGGCCACCTCACTGCTTACCCCTGCTTCTAGATCATTTATGAATAAATTTAAAAGCAGCGGTCCCAGTACAGATCCCTGGGGGACCCCACTTCTTACTTCCCTCCATTGTGAAAACTCTCCATTGATACCTACCCTCTGTTTCCTGCCTTTCAAACAGTTAGCAATCCACACATGTACTTGTCCCCTTATCCCATGACCGCTAAGTTTCCTCAGAAGTCTTTGATGAGGAACTTTGTCAAAGGCTTTTTGAAAGTCCAGGTATACTATGTCCTTTCTATAGAGTACTAAATGAGGGTGGATTCATTTTCAATGATGAACAATGAACCCACTCTCATTTGCTACCAGAGAATCTACACTCAGAACTCCTCAGAAACAACCAAACCCAGTACCCCATGGGCTTGTGGGTATGGGGGTGGTTGGCACCCTATGTGTACTATGCCACCACTCGCTCTGGGCCACTCTGGTGTCCCCCAAGTGGAGTTATGGGGCTGCTGAAATCCTCATTATTCTCTATGGGGGGGAAGCTTAAAGACGCACAAACTTCAGAAATTATTTAAAAATCACCCCTTTGCTCAATTTCTTTGAAATATGGGTGATAGCAGGTACAGGGGTGTAAGAAGGTTGGAGTGGGCCCGGAGACAAGATTTTAAAATGGGGCCCCCCTCACTGAAGCTCAGCTCATGAAGTAAAGAAATCTTAAATGAGGCTGAATACTGGTAACAAAAAGTATGTATGTATACGTGTGTGTGTGTGTGTGTATGCATCTATCTATCTATCTATCTGTCTGTCTATCTATCTATCTATCTATCTATCTCCTATGTGCCACAATAGAACATCATCCTAAATTATTTTTTTAAAGGTTTTGTAAATTGTGGACAATGCAAGTCATTTAATGGTACTGGAGAAAGACATGCTGTTCTGGTAGCTCCAGGTCTTAACAGTCACATCAATTTCGGAGGATGAATATAACTGAAGGAAACCCAGGCAGGTGTGCGGCTGGGGGAGTCAGTCATGTGACTTGCCTCTGGGGGGGCCCCCAAGGCAGTGGGCCCCCAGACAACTGTCTTCCCTTGCCCTATTATAGTTACGCCCCTGAGCAGGTACCCATTGGGGCACTACCACCTGACCCACTCTTCTTCCCTGAAGTTCCTTTTCTGCCCTGAATTTGCCCCAAAGTCAAGCAAACTTCAAAAATTCTTTAAAAATAAATGCTTTGCCCAATTACTCTGAAACCTGGGTGGTAGAGGCACCCATTGGGGCACTACCACCCGACCCACTCTTCTGCCTCAAATCTGCCCCAAAGACATGCAAACTTCAGAAAGTATTTAAAAATCAACCCTTTGCCCAATCACTCTGAAACCTGGTTGGTAGCAGTCCATTGGGGCACTACCACCCGACCTACTGTGGCACTTCTAGGAGGCACCCACAGGCAGAAATGGGCACTGTCTGTCCCCATTGTCCCATAGAGTGAATGCAGCACACATCAACAACAGCAGAGCTTTGCAAAGAACAAGGTTTTCAAAGGTCACACACATCTACTGTGTCACTCACCACATCCACTGTGTCCCACCATCCCCCTCCCACAGAAATGCAATTGATCTACACACAACAGTGTAGAAACATATTTATATTTCTGTTTTAATTGTTGTTGGTTTTAATGGCTTCTGTTTTAATTGTAAACCGCCCTGAGCCTTTTTGGAAGGGCGGTATAAAAATCAAATGAATGAATGAATGAATGAACAGTGTGAAACAACAACAATGAAAGCACTGCCCCATGCACCACCTCCCAATTCAGGGTAACAGCAGCAGCCAGCAACAAGCAAGCAAGCAAGTGTGATATCACAGATGCAGCAGACTGATGCAGCAGACTAGGGCCAACAACAGCATCAAATGTGCCATGCCCTCCCTTCCCCCAAGCATTTTTCATCCACAAGCAACAGACACAGCTACATCTGTGGCACTTGGCCATAAAAGTGTGTTAAGTAAGGAAGGATGCAAAACAACATTCTGCCAGTGGAACAGCGAGGTTTGACCCCCCCCCCCCGATACAAGCAGAAGAGTGATGATGACAATAATAGCAATAGCAATAGCACTTGCATTTATATACCGCTCTATAGCCCGAGCTCTCTAAGCGGTTTACAATGATTTTAGCATATTGCCCCCAAAATTCTGGGTACTCATTTTACCGACCTCGGAAGGATGGAAGGCTGAGTCAACCTTGAGCCCCTGGTCAGGATCGAACTTGTAACCTTCTGGTGCAATTTTTGGTGCATTTTTTTTTTTTTTTTTTACATTTCTGCAATGGATCGGAGCCTGTGCCACCAGCACAAACTATTGTAGAAGCAAGCAATCTAGTCTGAATAAAAATGGTGATGATGATGCTAGAAGTCACAATAAGACCCAATCTTCATTGCAAATAAGTCCAGAGAGAGAGAGAGAGAGAGAGAACCTGTTCGGTGCCCAAAATACAGGCACAACAACAAATCATCCAAGGCATTTGAGTTGCATAATATATATACTGCTAGACTTGAGATTATGTAAGGGGGAAGCATAGTATACCTGTGCTCTGCGAAAGGATTAGTGGGTTTAGGTTTAATTTTTGCCATGGCCTCAGATTGCTGCAGTTGGAGGTGGGGGGTAAATGGGAGCAGGGAGGAGGCTAGAGTCTGTGCCATCCTGCTCACTCAGAGCCTGTAAGCTGCTGGGCAGGGAATATTAATACTGATGCATTATGGGCACAGAGGGCTGGAGGACAGGCTTCTATTTTTTAAAAAAATGCCCAAAAAACCCCGAACTTTGGAATGGGGAAAAAAGACAGAATTGTTTTTTAAAATCATGAGGCTATGCTACCCTTCTAACCACCTACTAGTACTAACTAATGGAGATTCCTCCCACAGACATAATCCATGTTTAAACTTCTTCTAAACTAAACACACAACTTCTTAAATTCAATTGCAAGCCAAAATCTTCCCCCAAACAGGAAAAAACCCCAAGAACACACAATTCCAGAAGTGTGTGTGTGTGTGTGTGTGTGTGTGTGTGTGAGAGAGAGAGAGAGAGAGATATTGGGTACTCACTCAGTCTAGGGCTTCACCCACATTGTGTGTCCAGTTGTCCAATTCTGTGGTCTGGTCTGTGAGTCTACTCTTTCTTCTTCAATCCTCTTCTTCTTCAATCTTCAGATTTGGGCGGGGGGGCGGGCTGGGGCAAAAGCCTGAAAATCTGTGGAGTGTCTGGCTGGCCAGGTGGCCAGTGGCCACAGGTGCTGGGGCTGGTGGCTGGCACAGACACAGCAGGCACAGGCAGGCAGCAATTCTCTCAGCAGCAGGAAGAGGGTGAAAAAAGAATTCTCTTCTTCTTATGAACAAAAAAGCAATGCAACAGATAATCCATTCCCAGTCTGGCATGCAGCAGGTGCAGGCAGGCTGGGTGGCAAGGCAGGCTGGGCTCAGACTGGCAAGGCAGAAGGCAATAGGCAAAGCAAAGCTATCTCGCTCTCTTTTCTCCCACGAGGCAGAAAGGCAGAATGGTGGCTGCTACCTCTTTAAATCTCATTGGAAATCCCTCCTTGAACTCCCCCCACCCTTGCCCCTTCTTCAGCCCTTCCCCTGGCCAATGTGGTGTCAGTCAGGAGTGGCAAGAGCCAAAAGAGCCAATCTGGAACCAGGAGGGAATCGTCAGCAGAGCAGCCCATGCTTTTGTTCACCAATCTGAAGCTTGGAAGGGCAGGAAATTCAAATCGACGTCAAACACAAAATGGAGACTACATGGAGATCATCACAAAATGGAGGTCCAAAACAACAAAACATTCAGCTCCAAAATTCGGGCAATTTGTTTTGGACCCAAATCTTTCCGGGCTTGTAGAGGGGCAATTTTTTTTTAATACAAATCACCCGAAACAGGCAGATTCTGGTACAGATTGTTCTGTACCCGAATCATTTCGCACATCCCTAGTTTCTATTAATACTCTGTCAAAATACTTAAAAAATAATAATCTGCTGACTTTTAAAACAGGCACATTTTAAACAAATTAAATTGTTTTAATCACTTTAACACTGTTAACTGGGCAAAGAGGCACCTTTTACCGTGGTGATTCTCTTTATTTACCAGGGAGAGAGTAACTGGCCCTATCCACCTCCAGCACAGTACCTCCAGTGACTGTTGCTGGTGTCTATCTGATGTTTATTTTTTGGATTGTGAGCCCTTTGGAGACAGGGATCCATCTTATATATTTATTATTTTTCTGTGTAAATTGGTTTTTGGAAGGGCGGTATAGAAATCGAATTCATCATCATCATCATCATCATCATCATCATCAATTAATTGATTAACTAGTTATTTGCCTAGAAGTTCAACCCAACCGCCTTGGGGCTATTTTTTAATGAAAGGCGGTATAAAAATGCAAAAATTAAATAAATAAATAAATAAATAAACAAACAAACAAACCCTAGATGTAAACTTTGTAACTAACTTAGGTGGGGAAGAAAGCTAGTAGCAAAGTACAGAACTAGGAATCAAATGAATATGAATATAGTTTGTGGAAACAAATGTCTCTAAAACTGAAGCATTCATTCTTACCTTTACCATTAAAACATTCATTTCCTATTGCTGTTTTGAGGTCTCCTGGTGTTATATGTGTGTTTGGGGTTTTTTATTTTATTTTGTGGCACAGGTTAAGCAATGTTTGGAGAACATAAGCAGTTTTGATTGTTTGCTCAAAATTAATTACGTTTGCAGTCTGCTGCAGAAGGTTGAAGTGTGTATCATCAAAAAGATAGATGATTGAAAAGGTTTATGAAAAGATTTTGTTTGCATAAACTAGGGTAACAGTAGACACTGAAAAAGGAAAGGGAAATGCAAAGTTTGTTTTCCTTTCATTTGCTACAGCAAATTAGATGCTTTTATGCTCTTTATGTTGGAAATTCCATGTTAACGACTACAGATTAGCAAGGATGTCAGAATTTTTTTCTTATCTGAGCTCCTGAATAAACTTAACATTGCCAGCGGCTCATGTCCAAGGTATGGTCTAAATTTACATGAAATATCACATTACAAACGTCTGAAGGTACATGTCATGGCTAATTCAGTTCATATGGGCAGGTTTTTAGACTCCGAAGGATATGCAATCAAGTCTGTTCCCCCAGAGGAATTTGGGCTTTGTGAAAAATACGTTTTAAGCTTTAGAGGAACTCCTATAGGGATACTGCATTATTTGGCACTGAGAAACGGCTGTTGTTTCTTTGCATTTTTGTTGCTATTGTTCCTTTTTAAAAATACCAATCCTTTATTTTTTGCTAACATTGTGCATTTCACAAATATGAACTTGTAGTTAAGATTAGATTGATTTTGCTTATTGCATTTACAGTGCTCCAATTCCCCCACCCCAGAATATTCATTATATATATATAATCAGTGCATTTGGATGGTTAATTTTTTGGTGGTTGGCCGGGCAGGATTAAGATCTTGTTTTTGACTAGAGTTGTCCTTTATTACGTAGTCTTTGTTCCCTATAGCCTAGTTTTACATGTCACAGCTGTGATACTGTTTTGTGACAGATTTCTCAAATAAACCTTGAAGCTTTTTCTTAAAGTTTGATTTTTCTTTTTACTATAGATGTTTCTTTTGATACAGAGCAGATTTGGTTTTCAGTAATATTGCCTTTCTTTTCTCTATTTTTTTCTATTTAAAATAGCTTTTAACTTTTTCCAGATTGCTATAAAAGTTTCCTCTTCAGAATACTGAATACGTAAGAATACAGAAAACTGAATTGTGCTATTAAATATTATTTTCCCCCATTAACGTTTAACGTGTTCTTCTGATTAGCCAAAAGGGATTCACTATGGTGATGTAAGTTTGATGACGCCCATAATCTTGAGATCTTGAATGAAGGCTTTTTAAATAAAGAACCAGGACTAAAGTGGGAAAAGCCCTGTTCTTATCACCTTTCCTTAGGAACATGTTTACTTTTGAACATTATACACTGAATACATGATCACCCCAGAGGCATTTACTTGGGGATTGATGAAGAGGGATTTGACTTGTTACAAGCAAAAATGATTTCTTTATAGTTAACAGATATGAGTCCCTTGGAGACTCTCATAGGGAGGAGAACATAGCAGAACTCCAGTCCTGTTCCTAAATAAATAGATTTTGGAATGGTGTTTTTACAAGAAACTGTGGTTAATATGTACTTGAAAGAAGTATACAAGTAAAAGAAAACTATGTCTTAAATAGTGAGACTTTAAATATTGATACTTAAGTAATGTCTGCCTCTTTCACATGTTTTTGTTAACCTTGACAAATGAAGAGTAACTGCTGCATTATGAAAATTTATCTTCTAAAATGAGTAATCCACCTAAGCTTAGAAAGAAATAGATTGCCAAAAGCCATCAGAAACAGACTAGCTGAAGTCCTCATGCAGTGCTAATATACAAATGTACATATACAGGGCTAGTTTTCACATGGGCATCTGAACTCAGACTTTGAACTATTAAGGCAGCAGTTTGGGTGCTCCTGAATCTGGCGTTGCTCCTGGATTCCAGGAGGAGAGGTAGCTAAGAGTGGGTTTGGTTTTTGATAGTAGGGATGTGCTTCAGAACATATGAAGCTGGACAAGGCACACCACCCCTTTGGAATTGCACAAAAGCAACTACTTGTAGCAGGCGTTCAGATACCTCCCCAAACACTTAAAGAGGCACCCCCCTCACCAAACTTAATAACTCTCATGCTCAGCCTTACTTTAGAAAAGCAAACATTGAATAAAGTGTGAGTGTGAATTCCATGTATCACTCCTTACTGTTGCACTCCAAAGTGGTTCCAAGGTCAACAGTCAACCTAAATCCATTGCAGTTTGGGGTCGCTCTGTGCAACTTGTGCAGATTTCACATTTTGTGGCTTTCCATGTGTGCTGTTGGTTGTACTGGTGAGCAAAAGTTGGTGGAATAGGGCAAATTTTGACAATACTATCAAATACTATCAATTGACACTACTATCAAATAAGCAAAGTTCCTCTCCCCCCCCCAAAAAGAAAAATCCATAAAATAATAATCTTCCACCAGTTTATATAAGACTAGGGCTAGTGAGTGGAATAACCACCAACCACACTCCTCCAGTTCCAGGCCTACTGGCCTGTGGCCTATGCTGATCTCTAAAGTAGATATCAAATGGATGGATGGCAAATGGCTGTGCTGTTCTTCCTATCTGCTCTGCTTGGGTACGGAGGAAGACCGAGGGCCAAAACAGCCTGGGAGGGAGGGAGTGCTTTTGGAAAAGCCCAAGCTAACTACGCAGAAGACCCTTGAAAGGGCTACACTTCTCCATGCTCCCCACGTGCTTTCCTAGCTGCCACTGGCACAGTATGGGGCTTCCCACAAGGAGACCTGCACCACACTGGAAGCGTGCTGTAGTGCAGGAAGATGCATGCAGTGCAAGTGGCCACCTCCACACAGTTCCAAAGGAATGGTGTGCATTGTTCAGCTTTGGAAGTTTACAGTCCTACTTTTACAGTCCTACTTTTTAGCAGCTTAGGCTGGTATGCCAAGTACACCCTTTCTTTTCTTTGTTTTCTTTTCTTTTTTTGGATAGTGATGACTTAGCCATGGTAATTCATTCTCTAGATTGCAATTCAAAACACACTTGATAGGAAGTCAGCTCCATTGAACTTACTTCTGAGGAAACATGAATAGAATTGTTTTCTTAGTGACATCCAAATTAGATTTCTGTAACAGGCTCAGACATGAGGCTGCCTTTGAAGATTGTTCAGAAACAGCTGGTTCAGAATGCAGTCCAGAATGGTGATGGTCCATGAGGTGGCACAGCAGACATATGATGCCAGTTTTGGCACAGCTACAATGGCTACCAGTTAACTTCCAGGCCAGTTCAAAGCACTATTTTTCATATTTAAAAGCCCTCTACCATCTGGGCCCGACATAAATTGAGGACCACCTTCTCTCAATGGCACCGAGGTTATGGAAGTCCTTTCCTGTGCAACTTTGTCCCACCCTTTTTTGTTCCTGATTTTTAGGTGTTAGGTTAAAGTGGCTCTTAATCTGTTTAAAGGGAACTCTTTGTTTTTGTATCTGCTGGTTTTTAAAGAATTTTGGATTTTACTGAGTATTGATTGAAGTGTTAATTATTTTAAATTTTTGTAAGCTGCTTTGAAGACCCTTTCAGACAATACAGGATAAGAATGTTTTAATAAATTGATGATGAATAATATCCTGCCACATATTTAACCCCAGGGAGCTAAGGACATTTGGATGACACAAACAGAAGTGCAATGGACTGATGTAAAAGTCTTGTATAATTTACCATTTCAGTAAATATAATGTAACTAATATAGAGTGAAGTGGCAGGAGGTTTATGAAAGACTTAGCCAATACCCAAGGCAAATGGGTATTGGAGAAAAATAAAAATAAATACATTCTTAAACAGAAAAAAGGTTTATTCATGGGAAAGCAGTCAAGTATATAAAAACTGGATCCAGCAGATTCCAGGGTATATGATCCATGAGTGGTTTGACTTAACTGTTCAAGAACTCAAATAGTTCTAGTGCAGGGGTTCCCAATCTATGGCACTTCAGATGTTCAACAACATCTGGAGTACCACAGATTGGGAACCCCTGTTCTAGCAAAAGGAAGCTGCTGTTCCTTCTAGTAGCTAAACTGTATTCAGCCAGAAAGCTGAATCAGTCTAAGGTTATTCCATTATTTATGTGTTGGCTGAATAAATGGGGCCTGTGTTGACTCGCCAGAATATGGTGGCACAAAGATAAACTAAACCAGTTGATTTAGAAGTCTGGTTCCCATTGATGTGGATTCATTCAATAAACAAACTTCCCAACCCACTAACTACAACATACATTTACTTATCATAATGGGCTACACGTAGCCTGTGGGAGTGGGCATGCTTGGAAACAGATACTTCTCACAACCATAACTCTTTTTGGGAGAGGGAAGGATGTGTGCGTTCTATTTTTCATTACTTTAGTTTTTGTAATCATAAATAAATTCTACTCCACATAGCTCTGTGGTGGAACACATTCTTTACATGCAGAATCATTGATCTTGAGTAATGGGGTTGAAAGTGTTGTTACTTCCAACAACTCCGTAGTTCTGAACTATGGAGAGGGATTGTCGCTCAATAGTGGAACACATGTTTTGCATGCAGAAGGCCCCAGGTTCAATCCCTGGCATCTTCAGGAAGGCTGGGAAATATCTGTCTGAAACCCTGGAGAGTGGTTGCTAGTCAGTGAAGACAATACTGAGCTAGATGGACCAATGGTCTGACTCAGTACAAAGTACCTCTTTGTTCTTCCAGTGTTAGTCTCCATTTTGTCTCTCCAGAGATAGCTGTTAGTTTTGGTCTCTCTCTTCAGCCATGAGCTACAGCTGGAATTAAGCTGCATGATTTTTCACATTTGTTTGTAACATTTTCTTTAAATAAATCATTGTAGTTCTTCAATCCTCTATAATAAAGAGCTAAAGCGTGATCCTGTGTCTTTCTTTGGCCTGTGTCTTTCGGCCCGTGTCTTTCTCGGCTGTTCTGGGCCTGCGCGGAGCGCAAGCCCAGAACGTCTGAGAAAGATACGGCCGCAGGGACACGGTGGCCATTTTGCAAAGAGCGGGGATCAAAGAATGGGCTATGGGGAGGGCACAGGCAGCAGCATGGAGAACGGGAGGGCAGAGGCGGCTGCGAGGGGACCGGGAGGGCAGAGGGGCAGCAGGGGGAATGGAGAAAAAAACGGCGGCCATGTTGCAAAGAGCGGGGATCAAATAACGGGCTACGGGGAGGGCAGAGGCGGCAGCTGCGGGCCCAGCCCAGCCGATAAAAAGGAGGAAGAGAATCGATGACTTAGGCGTGCGAACTGGATGCTGACTCCCCCGCCTCACTTCAATGTGTGTTGCTCAGCAGCAGGAAAGAGAAGCAGGCAGAACTCAGCGAAAGCGCCGCGCCTGCCTGCCTGCCACACACGTGTGCGTAAAGGCGGCCGGACACAATGCTTCCCCTGCTGGCTGCACTGAGCAGGACGGGACGGCCGCCGTGCCTTCTTCGCTCCCCACAACTTCCTGCCCGCCTCTTCTAGCCAGAGAGCCCGAGCAGCTTCCCCTAGCTCAGCCCGCAGAGGCAGTCGGGCTCCTCCTGCAGCTGCGTTCGCAAGCAGGGAGTCCCCGGGTCCAGGCAGGGCGGCATCAGCTGAGTGGCCACCATGGGGCCACCGGAGCAGGCACTTTAGCTGCGCCTGGAGCAGCACCGCTACAGCGTGTCCGGGCGCTCGCTGCTGGAGCGCTCGCTGCAGCTCTACTGGGCCTGGCTGGTGGAGTGCAGTCCAGGCGCTTCAGCTGCGCCAAGCTCAGGGGCTCCGGGGGGGGGGCGGCGCAGGATGCTGCTGCTGCGAGCGCTGCTTCTTCGTCCTCCTCCTGCAGCTGCAGTGCCTCCGCCCACCTGCCCGCCTCCTGGGCCGTATCCCGACCATGTCTGTGTGGCGGACGGAGCGAATGGAGCCCGGTAGCCCGTCTGAGCGCCAGGAAGGGTGGCTGGCTGGGCTCAGCTCGGCTGCCGCAGACAAGACTGCGCTGGCAGCTGGAAGCTCTGCTCTTCACCCGTCTACCCACAGAAGAAGCCCACCTTGCCTTCGCCGCTCTCTCCCCTCCTGCCTCAGGCCCGAGGAGGAGGCCCGGTCCAGGCCAGCCTCCTGCCGCCCCACGCAGGAGGGAGCCCGCAGGCAAGAGCGGAGCTTGAGAGGCAAAAGAAACAAGGAGGGAGAGAGGGAAAGTAGGAAAGAGAGGAGAAAGGAAAGAAGGAAGAAGAAAGAAAAAGGAGAAAGGAATGAGGGAGAAGGACAAAAAAAAGACAGAAGGGAGGGAGGAGCAGCCAGCCCCAAAGCGCAAGCCCCTTAAAGAAATAAAAGAGGAAAAGAGAAAGAAAACAGAAAGATGGGAGTGAGAAGAGGTGGAAGAAAGGAAGGAAAGGAGAGAGAAGGAGAGGGAGAGAGAAGGAAGGAGAGGAGTGAAAGAGAGAAAGAAAAAGAAAAAATGAAAGGAGGGCGAAGGAGAGAGGGAGAAGGAATAAAGGAGACAACAACAACAAAAAAAGGTACTAGCGCCCGTTATTTTAACAGGCTTAAAAATACTAGTACTAAAGAACTTTCTCAAGACCTCTTGCTTTGCTACTTTCTTGCCAAACTGGTTTTGCTTTGCTAATTTGGTGACTGAACTGCCATTTCCCCCCTACAGATGTCAGTCAGAGGAGACAATACTGGGCAAGAAGAGCTAACATACAAAGACTACTTTGTACGTTCTAGGAGAAAAATCAATCAAGGTTTATGGGGTAGTGTTACAGTAGATACTACTGTAATACAGTTTATACTGGAACTGAATAATCACCCTAAGGTGGTGGGGGGGATACTTCTCCTGGAGGCACAGTAGGTGCTGGAGCAGGGAGCAGAAGGACATCTGTCAAGAACAGAGCAGAGAAACTCAATGCTTTTCTAATTATCACTGCGGGGTGGCAAGTGGTGGTGCTGCTGGAGGTAGCAGCACAGCTCCTATGAATATTTATATACCTCTGTGAAGGTGATGCTATATGGGGTGTGCTGGGGCCCTGTGGTTGGTGGGAAGTGCAGGTGTCCTAGTATGTGTTGGATTGTCTACAGCCACTGGAGGATAGGTTGGAGTCTGAAGTCAGGTCTGAGAGGACTCAGCAGAGAACAAGGAGTGGGTATCAGAGCAAGGACATCAGACCAGAAACAGCAGTGTGAAAGCAAGTTGATAGTAGACATTAGGGATGTACAAAGCTGTTCAAGTGCTCAGAAAGAAAACTGTTACTAGCTTTAAAACTGACCGATACTTTCTGAAACATATTAAAGAAGTCAAAATAATGAAACTAGTTAACATAAATAGTTATGAAAATTGGATTATGATTAAAATTAAAAGAATTGAAGTTTTAACCTTGGCAATTAACATATTCTAATTGAAGCTAAATTAAAGCTCAGTCCGCCATTTAGTAGTCTTGTGTGGATTTTTTGTTAATACTTAGTTAAATGGGATTTCAGTTCTCCTTCATAGTGGAAAATGTATTAAAGGATATTTATTAGAACTAATAATAATGTTATTAACTGGATTAAAATATTTATTAAAATAGAGAGAATCCATTTTAGTTCTGGTTCGTCACATTCCGATGTTGCTTTGTAGAATCTTGTGGCTGTTTTACATATGATATTTTTTTCATTACAGAGACATCAGTTTTGTACACTTTCATGTAAGAATACATAAGTTGGGGTGTGTAAAGGCTTCGTGATCTGTATTTTCATGGCACATGAACACTTGAGCCATATGCCATACCTCTTTACTGTGCAAGCCCTCCCCCTTAACTTCTTGGTGATGGAAGAGTGCAGAGGAACAGAAGTGGTCAAGGAAGCTTGCCCCATTTCCCTTGCAAAAGTCACTCTCACTCGATACACTGGAAAACCCTGTGTTTTCAACCAAACAAAACTGTTGCTTTTAACAATTGAAATATATAAAAGAAAACATTTTAAAATTCCAATTTAAATTACATTGAGCTGGCACAGTCTGTCTAGAGAGCGCTTGAACTCCACAGTCGAGGGACAAGTCAAAGATTGACAAATAAGTAGAATAAGTTCAGTAAAGGCAACACGAAGGTAGTGCTCAAAAAGCAGTATTTGATTATCATTACTGTCAGTTCTGAAAGTTGTAACCCTTCTCATGACTGGTCTAGATACCCATCCCCAGAGGCTGAATACCCACCCCCAGAGGAGAGGGAGAGGGAGAGGGCTTCTTGAAAGTTGTCCCCTCCTCTGATCCCTGAGTAACTTTCTCTTGGGGCTCCCAGCAGCAGCAGCCCTCCACTATGCCTGAGATAAGGCCATCTCTGGCTCATTCCCAATAGGCAGCTGGCAACTCCGCAGGGCATCCTTGTTTGACCCTACACTGGGTCCCTGTCTTTGCTTTCCTCTTGTTTCCCTTTCCTCTCCAAGAATCCCTTTTTATTGAGAGGTGGTACAAACTCATCAGTGTGTGTTACATAAATATAAACTGATGAGAAGATAATATACTTTATAAATTGTTTGAAGAAAACTTGAGCAAATTATTTCTTACCCTGTATTGTCAAAGCTACATTTATAAAAGAAAATATGGCACTTCAATAATGGTAAAATTGTGACAGTTCTTCTTTTATGGGTTTATTGTACACAAAACTTGGTATATTCTAACAAAATTAAAATGAAAGCAAAGAGGCAGTTTGGGAGGTTCTGTCTGTTAGCAATACTGTAAGAGGAGCAACATATAATACAGGAAGAATCTGATGTATTGTGTTTATGTTTGTATGCCTAGCTTATTGCCAGAATGCTGAGGGGGAGGGAGCTCATTTCCTTGTGAAAAATCCCTCTGCCCATCCCTCTTATCCATCAGTGAGGAGAGCAGGGTGAGAGCAACTATCTCGATCCAACTCCAGCACAGCATCCATCCAGTGGCTGTTGCTGGTGTCTACCTTATATTTCTTTTTAGATTGTGACTCCTTTTGGGACAGGGAAACATCTTTATTTTTTTTTCCTACATAAACTGCTCTTGAGAAATTTTGTTGAAAAGTGGAATATAAATATTTGTAGTAGTAGTAGATAGGACTGAACATGACTGAACACTGCCAAAAACTCTAGAATAAATTCTGAATTCTCGAATCCAACTCAGACTTCATTACAGTCTGATATCTCGGTTAAAACTTGTCCACATGCTCAAAGGCTGTGTGTTGTTCTGAAATCCTCTGTGCATGTGTAGAAGGCCAAGCATATCACAAGCAGCAACAGTCGTCTTCTCTGATATGGCATAGTGATGCCTTCCCACCAAATCACCAGTGAAGTTACATCAAGACTGGAAGCCCTCACACTGCAGCCAAGAAGTACAGGACCAGTTCTTCCAAGAAAATGTTCCTCCCCAACCAGAATTCTAAAATGTGGCCCATTTGGGGAGGGATTTGACATCACGTTTTCTTAAACATAGATATTAGCAATTGGCATATTCGTTGGCATATAATTTGCTGTCAGAATATTAGTAACATTGGCAATGGTGGTTTAAGAAATAGGGAATAATTTGAAATAAGATCTGAAAACATCAAGCATGTGGTTATAAGATCGTTTATTTCTCATTCTCTGAGAGAGATTAGAAACCATAGTTGGAAGCAACAGCACCTATTTTAGAAGTTGCAGTAGAGGCTAGGTGAGCACAAAATAATCATTTATTATGCCATTGCCAATGGATATAATTACAGAAGGGCACATTTTTTGATATGAAGAATGACATGACATTTATGAGAGAGACCATAGCTCAGAGGTAGAATGCATGTGTTGCGTGTAGAATATTCCAGGTTAAACACTAACATCTTCATTTAAAAGGAACAGGGAACTGGTCAACTGAAGGACTCCTGCCTCCGTTCATGGGGAGCTGTTCCCAGTCAGAGTGCAGTCTAGACAATAGTGGGCGTGATGGATCAATGGTTTTACTTGATATAAGGTGGCTTTGTATGACATTGACACTACATACTAGATGTTGTGACAATAGGCCCATTCACACTGTTCAACAATCATATGAGTGTACAGTGTACCCAGGTACAGATCTGTACACAGGTACAGTCATTCACAAATTATGTTGAATGAAGGCACAGAAGTATGCTTCCTATCTGTACATGCATTTGAAGGGTCTGTATTCAGGTTCACTTTTAAAATGAACACAGTTACAGTCAAACACATGTACGAGTATACAGACATCTACAGACTCAAAAAGCATAATATCTGAATCGGGCTTCAGCTGCTGTAGTAACCTAATATAGTATTAAAGAGAGCCATAATTTAATCTAGTTCTGAAATTATCCCATAGCTCTGCTACCAAAATAATCTCTAAATGGACTGTGTGATTTAAGAACTAATTCTGAGCTGTTTGCCAGTTAAATGCCTTGCTTTTAACAGTAACTGGTCATTAAAACAATTTTTTTACTGATAGGTGTTAAATCAGTGCTCTAATATTTTGGCAACATACAGTTTACACACGTGTGTATACATAGTTACAGTGGAATGAAAGAACAGAGGCTTTATAAGACAGAGCATATGGAAGCCAGAGGAACCCATATAAAATACTGATGAAATAATCTTTATTCATCACAATGAAATACAGGCATGCTTTCAGAAATAATTGCTACTTTTAAAAAAGGTGTTTTATTCTTTCCCTTTAGGAATGGCAGAATTCTATTCAGAAGAATGCAGGACTTGCTTTTATTGAGCTCATCAATGAAGGAAGGTAATTAATTTTAAAGCTTTTGGACAAGTAGTCATTTTGTATCTAATTCCATTGGGTGATAATACTTTCACCATCTGCTCTAGGAGGACTTGAGGAAAAACTGTTTTAATTAAGCAGTTTTACTGCAGAGAAGCTTTGCATGAGGAATAATAATTTGTTAATGCATAATAAATGTTGAACTAAACATTTATTATATGAAAACACCTATGCAAAGGTTTGAAGTTTTTCTGGGATTTGAGCAACAATCTTACTTTAGCAGCAAGGGGTTTTTTTTGCAGATAGAATCTAAGAAACCCAATCTGCAATTCCATCTGTCACTCCATCTGCTTTGGAGTACCCTGTTCATAGTATAATAAAGTGTGTGTGTGCACTAATGAAGGAGCACCATTTTTATCATAATTCCCAGTGCTAGTTTGAGATACTTCAATATCAGATAGGTACTTTACATATGCTGGTTAGTTGTGAAAACAGCTGAGAATTTGAGTGCGATCCAGTTCAATTATTTTTGCCTTTGAATTCCTGGAATGTGGCATGCACTCCCAACTAATACCATAGACATTTTAATGTTAGTACTAGTGAAGAGTATTTTGCATTTTACAAGAGGGGCAATTTTTATTTATTTTTATTTTGTTAAATTGACAGAGCTATTTAAGGCAGAGAAAGCCATTATCTACTTATACTATTTAAACTGACCTGTTGCATTTAATAGCCTTTTAAACCTGGATTTTCAGGGCTATTTGTAAAATTGAAGAAAACCCTTACTACACTTCAGAAGTTTATTGTTAGTTTCTGGTTTACCACTTGATCTTTTATTCGATGTTGAGGATGTGAGATGAAGAGTGATGCAAAATAATATCTCAAATTTATTTGCTTTGAAAATTTATTACCCATTTTTCACAATAAAACTCCCAGTGTGGTATATGGCAAAACATGAAAGTAAAACAATAAAATAAAATCACACAATCCATAAACGTGATACAGTTGTGTCGTAAAATCATGGAAGATATTGATGAAGCCTACTGTGCTCAAGAAACACATTGATTTGCCATTGTGATAATTTTGTGTCAGTATATTATATAATATATTCCGATTTCATCTAGAGTAAAATCTGTATATTTAGTCATGTTTTGTAAACTTACATACTTGGAACATGCAGCATAAATTTCTTGGTACCATTTTGTGTGAAAAGGTAGGAAGTGCATATTACAGTCTACCCAAATACATTGCTTATGTTTATGGATCTGTTGTAATCTTGGTGGCAAAGGTCAATGACCACACTGGGACTGTAATATAGTCTAGAGTATTTGGACATAGCAGCACAACATAACACTAACTAAGCAAATAAACCAAGAAAACTCTACTCTTCCTTATGTTCTAGAATATACTCAACACTTTTAACATTTGTAGCCTGAAGATCCTTTTGCATAATTTTCAGTTTGCCATGGTATTGCCCAATTATGAGATCAGATATCTTGGTACATTGGTGCTGTTAAGTACTCAGTTCCTGATTATGGATGCTAATAATGGTCTGATCAATAACTTTTCAGACAAAATGTTGCTCCTTTTGTTGATGTGAACATGGATGAATGAACACACAGTCTCTGTAATCACATTTTTTCTATTATGTATATTTGCTAAACATACATATCAGAACATGTGCTTTATATGCATTGCTAAAACACTAGTTTTCTGTATTGAGGTTTGGATTTTGTCCTGATGGCAAAGAGGAAATTGTTATAAATATTTATTCTACTTAATAGCGAAAGTTTTGAATGCAGTTCATCAATCATAGCTAGAGAATGCAATTGTGCAGTTGTCAACAATTAACAGGACATAAACAGTTGATGAATGTGCAGTAGAATTAAAATGCTCCCTTGAACAGCCTGAAATTATAAACTGGATCATTTAAAGGAATCTAACAAAGGAGCTTTATAATTAAAACAAAGCAAGGTTAATGGAATGTAAAATTGCATATAATTGCTATGCAGTTATGATTGAATTTTAAGTTGTGAATTGAAAAAGAGTGCAAACGGATTTGTGAATTGGATTTGAAATTCCATTTCTAGTTGGTTTATCTTCCTTTTTTAAAAAAATTGATGCTAGCTATATTATCAAAATCATTGAAAAATCTGGCATTTGGTTTACAAAATACATTTTTTTCATTAAAGGGCTGAGTTTTGATATGTGGTTTCACACATACTATGCTGATCAAAAAACAGCTTTGCTAGGTTTTTAAGTATGTTAAATGTATAAAGTCCGTGCTGCAATACTATGGCCAAGATCCAAAGAGCTAATTGACATGTGCCCAAGCTGTCTAGCATGCCCAACAGCATTTTTTAAACTTTTATTCTTGAACAGCAGGAACCCATGTCATTTCTCAAACTGCATATGAACCCATCAACCCCTCTTTCAAAAGAAGTTTGCCATTTGGCCCAGGGGTTGAGAGACACTAGTCCAGACTTCCTTGGGTTCATGGAATACATTGCATGGTTTGTTGCTCAGGCCTAGATATCTATAATGCAGCCAAGACTTAACATTTGTTTGATTTCCTAAAAGCAAACTGCAGTAACCAGATTGTTAGAATCTGGTTTGGCCAGATCAGTTCAAACTGGATTTGAACTGACCCAGTCCAGTTCCATGTCTCCCCAAACTGGGTCCAATCTGACCATCGGACCGGGCTGAACCAGTTTGGGGTATATACTTGTAAAGGGGAACCCAGTGAGAATTCCTCTTTACATGTACAGGGGGTGGGGGACCCTTTCAGGGATAAGGAGCAGCCAGGCGGGGGCAGTGAACAAGTAAGTAAGCTGCTTACTTGGCTGGTGCAGCTGCCTGAACTGCCGCTCGCCTTCCTGGCAGCCCGAAGCAGCACCCCCGCTTCTTTTACTGAGCCACTGGCTCAGTGGCAGCTTGGATCTGGCCCCCGCACATGCACGGAGGCCATTTCCGTGGTGCCTGTGCGGAGGTAAGGAAAGTTAAGAATAAACCATTGTAATTAACTTTGTACTAGAAATGATGCTCTTGAACAAAATTGTCCTAGAAATATTGTGCTAGTACAAAGCATTGACTTGTACAGTACTAGAAATATGAGATTTGCGCCCATCAGCCTCATCATGGGATATATCCCAAACCTTTTGCTTTAGCAAAAGGGAAAATAAATTATATTACATATGCTGCCTAGGTAACCAAATGTTTGTTAGAACTAGACTAAACTAGAGCTCTAAAGTGGCATCTGAGATAACAGCACTGGCTGGACTCTATGGCAAACTTGGCCATTTAGGAATCTGCATCAGCAGGAGGAGAAAAAAATGAAGACCTGCTTAAAATTATGGGCTGACATCCAGATTAACCCTGCGCTGATGCACCAGGGTTTTCTGTCATGTGAGTTAAAAAGGGCTATCTCCATTTTTCTCTACAGCTGCCTGTGCCTCCCAAAGCTATTTCCCTGAGAGTTCCCCGACCAGATACCCTTCCCTCTTAGATTTGGATGGCCTCTACATTCTTGATAGATTATCATGGTGCTAAAACATTTTTATTCAGGCAGGTATTTGCCCTGACTTGATGGTTAGATGTTAATGGTTTCACAGCTGTGCTATGTTTTCTAATTTGATATTGTGATTTAATGTAAATTCTGTTTTACTGTTTGATGTTTTCATTATTTTAATAGTTTGCCATTTTGACTGTACTATGGAAAAGTGTGCTATAAAGTCTGTAAAAGAAACATTAAGATGCTTCAAATATACTGAGTGAATTGCCAATTCCTGCTCAAGAGAATAAAAATACACTGTAGGGATGATATGGCAGCCATGGACAAATCACAGCACTAGTATGTCTTACAAGAGGCTCCCTTCTTAACATTCTATCAGACTTGGAGCAGACTACATATTACATAGAAACATATGTAATGAAGCCCAGACAGCAACTTTTTCTGAACAAAATTTGATTTGGAAGGAACCCACTTTGAATGAAGCAGTGGCAGAGATTTCTTACCCCTTTCTCACTTGTTGTTTTTCCATGTCAAATCACTCACCCCAGTTGCTTTTCCCTCTCGTAGGTTTCCAGATATGTGCAAACATGCATCTGGAACCCTGTAGTAGATGGGGGGAGTAGCTGGGGATAGAAATTTGGAGCCAGCAGGGACAGGGTAAATCTTGGAGAACCCCTCATGGAGTTTGCAGTGCTGCTGCTTTGAATGGCCCTCATCCAGCCCTCCCTGATTAAACAGAATGCAACTGAGTGGACAGTAGTTGACATTTATATTTTTTGTGCCTGCCCATCTGTGGCCAACGTGGTCCATTTGATACCAGAGCACAGATTATGGAAAAGGAAGCTTCTAGTAGAAAATAATACTTTTCTTGAAGTTGAGAAATTTTTCCAGAAATGTCTGCCTTTGAAGAACAGATATACAAAGGCAGGATTTTCAAAGCACTCGTCACTTGCTTAAATCTGCTTCTGCTAAAGTCTGTGATAACATATTTATTGTGTTCACTTGGATCAGACTCTTAAGCCAGTATTAAGCACTTATCCAGAGAGAGAGAGAGAGAGAGAGAGTATGTGTGTATGAGGGATGGGGGAAGAAGAGATGATTGCAATCCTGCTCAGCTTTATATGACTCCCCCCACCCAAGTTCAAATCATTAGTTAATAACAATGGATATCAAATAGTCAATTTTTTTAAAGGTATCTTGTGTGCATAATATATTAGTGGCTGCGTCCCAGGACAGATACCAAATAAAACATTTGTTTATAAACCACCCCTGCTTAATTATGCAGTTTGATACTGTGATAAGCCAATATACAATTTCTATTGGTGGTAGATTTTTTTCTTGAATTTACAGAGCAATTTATTATCAAGTAATTATTTTTCTTTAAAACAAGCATATTCAGCTTAAAAGACATTGCATTGAATGTATGAAAAAATTGCCAAGACTGAAATTACTTAACCATTTTCCCCCCAACTCCAGGTTATTGTGTCATGCAATGAAAGACCACATAGTTCGTGTTGCGAATGAGGCAGAGTTTATTTTGAATAGGCAAAGAGCTGAAGATGTACACAAACATGCAGAATTTGAGGTAAGCCTGGCAGCTGACGAATCCTTGCTTTTCTGTTTTCACTCAGCTATCACCTACACTTTCACCCCATAAAATATGGATTTTTAAAAGAGAAATTAGACAGTGGGCATTTCAAAAGCAATATTTTAAAGTGTCGGTAACTGTCAGGCATAAGGAGCTCATTTATTATTATTTTTTCATCCTTTCACTAAAACCCATGAAATTATTTATAGCTTGCCAAGCTTCCTTTATCAGCAGGCCTATTCTCTTGCTGTAGCTATTTTTAAATACACAGTGGTGTTTTGTATTACCAATGCAAGTGACCAGTGCAATTACTTTTTCATAGTGAAGAGGTTTTTGGAAAAAGGTGACATTACAGGAATAATAGCAGTGTTGGATTTAAAGCAAATTGACAAGTCCTAGAATTTTATTTTTACTGCTTTTTAACATAAGCTGAATAAATACTTAACTTTAATAAGAGGACGGGTGGCACTTCAAGGACATAAACTTACATTTTACATTATCCAGTTCATATTGTATATACTGTATATTGGGAATGGACATAGTTTGAATATGTTAACTTGGAGCTGGATGCGTCTTCTCATGTTAATGTAAACAATCTTTTTTTAAAATCTGGGCCTGTTTAGGCATTACATCCTGGAGAGAATTCTCAGCCTGATAACTAGTCTGGGCACCCCTTACCCCTCCCCTTTATTGAGGTAAATAGTTATAATTAACTGGGCTGTACCACAATTGTTTCTTTATATTTGTATTTAACCTTTGCATATCATTCAAGGGACTAAAAGCTGGGTAACAAGATATAAAAATAATCAAATTAACAGCAATTTAAAAGGGAAAACAGATGTTAAAACATAAACCATAAAAACATTAGAGAAAAAAACCCAGCAGGAAACTCAGGGAACAATCAATCAATAAAAAGTTAGGTGGGAGAGGGGAAAAACATTTTTACTGTCTGCTTAAAAACCAGCAAGGCCTGTCAGGCTCTATGGAAAAGGAAGTTCCACAGTCTAGGTGCCACTACCAAGATGGCCTTGTTCTGTAAGCCCACCAACTGCACTTCTGAAAATAATGAGGGACACTTGGTCTGATTACTGAGCAAGTACATCTATGTGGGATAATGTGATTTTTCAAATATTCCGGTCCCAAGCTGAGCAGGACTGTATAGGTAATAATCAATACTTGGAATTGTGCCTAGAAATGTACTGGGAGCCAGTGTAGACTGAACACCACCAGAAAAACATGCTGCATTTTGTACCAGTTGAAGTTCTAGCAGTTAGGTACTATTGGCACACCTGCCAAAGCTGGGCAAATGTGCTCCTGGCCACAGCTGCAACCTGGGCCTAAATGTTCTTATGGACAATAGAACATAGCATACATATGCTACACTTTGCTCCCACTGGTGGAAGGTTCTACACATATTATTTTAAAAATTGAGAGGTATGCTTGTAACAAGAACACATCATAAAGGATAGGAAAAGGAACACATAAAAAGAGATGTATGTGTGCAAAAAACCTCAAAAAACAAGCAAGCACCATTGTATGCTTTGTAGTATCTGACCTCATGCATGGAGAAAAAGTATTTGTGGAATTAGAAAATAAGTAGAGTATAGAGTTGTCTATACATACATTTTGATTATCTATTTCTTTTTAACATTGAAATAATTATGTTTAGACCATCTGTGTGTATGTGTTAGCCAGAATCCAACCGCATAACTAGTTGTGCAATACTAGTTAGAGTTCTTGTGCCATGTTCTTGGGCAAACTATTTTTGAAACTAAGTATGATGTAGAATGGCTGTCTGCTGTTCAAAGGAAAAAAGTAAAAAGATTTCATGGTGAAGTATCTTCATTTTTATTCGTTGACAACTTTGAGGGGACGTTTATTATAGTGTTACTGTATGAAATGTTTAAACTAGGTCTACTTTGATTCAAAATCCAGGCAAGTGACTCCATGGCAAATATTTCTAATTTTACTTCTTAGGTCAGGTAGGCAATGTGTGACTCTTCGGAAGTTGCTGAACTACAACTCTTTATCAGCCCCAGCTGTAATAAATTCTGGCTAGGGGTAATGGGAGGAGTTGTCAGCAAAATCTGGAGAGCCACACATTAGGGATGTGCACAGAACCAGCAGGGGCTGCTTCGACGGCTGTGGGGGGGCGGCTTTAAGGCTGGGGTTGGGTGCAACCCCCCGCCGCATTTCCCCCGCTGGTGTGCAAGTCCATAAGAGCCCATCGGGGTGGCATCGTACCTCCCCACTGCCCTGTTCCGCCATTTACTGGATGTAGCCAAAAGTAGGAAGTGCATCTGCGTGCGTTGCTCAAGCGACACATAAAAGGGCCTCCGAACTGGTTTATTTACATCCCTATCGCACATTACCTACCCCTGGCTTAGGTATTACAATTTTGAAAAATGCTTTTAAAAGCCATTTATATAGGTGGCTTACAGCACAAGCCTCTTTATGCTTACTTGGTAGTATGTTCCACTGTACTCAGTGGGGTTTACTCCCAGGTAGCATAGCACACTGGCTTGCTATACCTGAAGGAACAGGTATATTAATATATATTATTAATTCAGTATCCAAAAACCTTCAGTTCAAAATGAGAGTTAAGCTGGTTTCCATTTTCACTCATGCCCTAAAAAGAATGGAAATTACAAGTTAAGGTGCCCATCTCAACATTCACACCATATAAGATGTAAACTTTGTATCTAAACCCGAGAGATGGTTTAGATCTGCCTGTTCTGGATGGGGTTACACTCCCCCTGAAAGATCAGGTACGTAGCTTGGAAGTGCTCCTGGACCCAAAACTCTCCCTGGTTTCTCAGTTTGAGGTGGTGGCCAGGAGTTTCGGCTGATATGTCAGCTACGTCCATTTCTAGAGGCAAATGACCTTAAAACAGTGGTACATATTGTGGTAATCTCCATGCTTGACTACTGTAATGCACTCTACGTGGGGCTGCCTTTGTATGTAGTCCAGAAACTACAATTGGTACAGAATGTGGCAGCCAGCGTGGTCTCCTGGACAACATGGAGGGACCACATAACACCAGTTTTGAAAGAACTACACTGGCTGAGGATATGTTTCCAGGTGAAATACAAAGTGCTGGTTATTACCTATAAAGCCTTTAATGGCTTAAGTCCAGGCAATTTAAGAGGGTGCCTCCTTTGTCATAAACCCTGTCACCCATTACGATCTTCTGAAAAGGTCCGGTTACTGATGCCACTGGCTCATTTGATGGTGGCCCATGACCGGGCTTCTCTGTGGCTGCCCCAGGCCTTTGGAATATGCTCCCTACTGAAATAAGAGCATATCCTTCTCTGTTTGTTTTTAGGAAGAACCTCAAGACTCTCCTGTTTTCACAGGCTTTTAATTAGAATTAGTTTTAATAATTGTTAAAACCTGTTTTAATAACTATTTATTGTATTGTTTTTATTGTCATTTATTGACTTTAGAATATTTTAAATTTTGTACACCACCTAAAGATGTACTTATCAGACGGTATAGAAATATGATAAATGAATAAATATCAGCTGGTATATGATGATGGTGTTAGAAATGAGGCTCCATGCACCCACACTTTGCCTTGGTCTTTCAGATGGATATTAGGCTGGGGAGGGATGCATCCAGGCAGACATTTAACAGGTACAGTTTCCCTAATCTCTCCCTAGAGATGCCCTTAATGAATTTCTGCCTGAGGCATCTCTGATCAAGGCAATGTGTGGGTGAATGGAGCCTCATTTCTAAAGCTGTAATCATATACCAGACTGTACAAAGTCTTTTGTACAGAAGGAGGTTCCAACCTCAAATTAGTATGTTAAGGGATGCCAAAGGACAGATAGTAACTGATTCAGAGAAGATCAAACAGAGATGGTACTGAAAATCTGTACAGCAGGGATGTCAACATCCAAGATACTCTAGAAGATATTCCCTACTTGCAAGAACCTCTGGTACGGAAAGATGAAATTAGATCGGCACTCTGGTCATTACCAAGTTGGAAGATTACAGAAATTGATGGAATAGCTACAGAAATATGGCAGGCAGCAGAAGAACAATCAATCAAGGCTCTAACCAAATTATGCCAGCAAATCTGGAGAATGAAACAATGGCCAACAGATTGAAAGAGGTCAGTCTACATACCCATACCAAAGAAAGGAGACTTGACAGATTGCACAAACCATCGCACAATATGCTTAATTTCACATGCTAACAAAATAATGCTCAGGATCATCCAAAGCATATTACATCCCTACATGGAAAGGGAAATGCCAGATGTTCAAGCTGGTTTAATAAAAGGTCAAGGAACAAGAGACATTATTGATGATGCACGCTAGATAATTGAGAAAGCCAAGAATACCAAGAAGAAGTCAATATGTGCTTTATTGACTACAGGAAAGCGTTTGATTGCATCAACCATGTCAAGTTGTGGAATACCCTTAGGAAAATGGGTGTCCTAGAACATCTCATGGTTCTCATGAGAAAACTATACACAGGACAGGAAGCCACAGTCCAGTCAGAACATTGTGAAACAGACTGGTTACAGATTGGAAAAGGAATAAGACAAGGCTGTATACTTTCCATTATTTATTCAATTTATATGCTGAACATATACTGAGAGAAGCTGGAGTGGAAGAAGATGAGCGTGGTTTTAAAGTTGGAGGAAAAAACATCAATCACATGTGCTACGCTGATGACACCACTCTGATAGCTGAGAATGCGGATGATCTGCAAGCTCTAGTAATGAAAGTCAAGGAGCACAGTGAAAACTAATGACAATGGGTACAGCAACCAGCCTCAGAATCGATAATGAAGACACTGAAGTGGTGGATAGCTTCTGCCTTCTAGGATTGACCATCAACAGTAAAGGATCCAGCAGTCAAGAAATACGCCCAGACTAACACTTTGTAGGATTTCAATGAAGGCCATGAAAAGGATATTTAGATTCTCTGACGTGTCTATGCCTACAGAGATTAGAATCGTTCAGACAATGGTTCTTCCTGTGACACTCTGTGGATGTGAAAGCTAGACTTTGAAGAAGCAAGATAGAAAAAGTTTTGATGCTTTTGAACTTTGGTGCTGGAGAAGACTTTTGAGGATACCATGGACAGCCAGGAAAACAAACAAAAGGGCCATTTGAACAAATCAATCCAAAATTTTCATTTGAGGCACAAATGACCAGGCTCAAACTATTATACTTTGGACATATTATGCAAAACCCAGCTCCCTTGAGAAGTCAATAGAAGCTTGAGAAAGGTTGAAGGAAAGAGAAGAGGATGACCAGCAGTAAGGTGGATTGACTTGATTATGACAGAAATAAATGCACCACTGAGAGCCCTTAAAGGACAAGTTGAAAACAGGTCATCCTGGAGAGAATCTATCGATGTGGTTGCTAAGAGTTGACACTGACTTGACAGCAGTTAATCAGTCACAAAGTCTTTACCACTTATATGGCCTGGAAGCTAAGATGGACACCTTAACTTGCAGTTTCCATTCTTTTTACAGCATGAATGAAAATGTAAAGCAGGTTAATCTCATTTTAAACCGAAGGTTTTTGAATTACTGAATTTCCAGTGTTTTAAAAAGGGAAATCTGATTAGACACAATGAGGACGAGCTTACCTAGACCCAGGCGCGTAACAACGATAGGGCAAGGGGAGACAGTTGTCTGGGGGCCCCACTGCCTGGAGGGGCCCCCCAGAGGCACCTCACGTGACTCCCCATTGCCCCCTGCCCAGCCCCAAGGCTCCTCAGCCACTTGCCCTGTTCGCCGTATCTCCAGCTTGTTCTCCTGGCCGGCAATCGAGGGAGCAGACAAGCTGCAAAGAGCTCCTTTTCTCCCGCCTCTCAGCTGATCGGCGGGTGGGCGGGGCTTCCACGGAGGTCTGGTGTAGGCCTCTGTGAAGCCTGAACTCCAGTAGGGCCCAAGCCAGCCAGGAAGGAGGAGGCAGCCAGAGAGGCCTCCACTGTTCTCTGCAGCAGAAGACCCCCTGCTGCCAGGTAGAGTGTGAACTCCTTTTTGTGGTTACCTTCCCCACCCCCACCCCCACCCGGATATATAGGGATCTGCTTGCCATAGGGCTTTGATATGGGGGGGGGGGGACTGAGAAGTCTCTGAATATTTATTTTTAAACAGCTTGGAAAATTTGCTGGCTTAAAAAAAACTATCTAAAAGGTCCTATAAGTGGCTTGTTTCATGGCAGAAAATTACAAAAACTTCTGGAAGAAACAGTATTATATTTATTTTATTCATTCATTTATAAATGCACTTATGTTCAAGTTGTTTTGCAACCCAGAAGGTCTGAGTGAGAACTGTGAAGCATGCCTTCTGCTTTTATTTTATTTTATTTTTCTTGTGTGTGAACTGCTCCCCAATAACTTGCAGGGACTTCAGGGTAAATCTGGCCAACATGTGAATGCAGCACCTCCATTCCAGAGGAGATGTGTGTTAAAGGGCTTTAAAAGCCTCCTGTGAAAAACCTCCTGGAATCAAACTTGACTGAATTTGTTCAGAATTCTGAGAAAACAAACATAGGCTCACCCTGCATGGTTGAAAGTCTCCTTGGCTAATCTGCAGCAAGGGGCCCATTTTAATCATTCATCTTTCTAGTGTGTTCTAGGCATTAAAAGTAAAACAAATGTATAGTACTCAATGTATATCACTATATATTGTGACGTGTGTGTGTGTGTATTCAGTGAAATGTATTTCCAGGCAGCATACTTATTTTGGAATATCAGACTTAAATCCTTGGGGGCCTGGGGTGTGTGGAGGCCCTGGACTTTGAGTGGGGGGGCCCCATTTTAAAATCTTGTCTCTGGGCCCACTCCAACCTTGCTACGCCCCTGCCTAGACCACAAGATAGAACTTTCAACTAAGACGAAGTCATACTTCCCTGCAACATCTGAAAAAAATACAAGTAAATTAATTAGTGGATTCAGTAATAGTGACAGTGTGATCCCACCTCATGATTATACAACAGTGAATAAGGACACAGCAAGAAGCAGATAATTTGTATTCACACCACACACACACACAACAACAACAATGATGACTAAAAATATGGGTTCATTTCCCATAATCTTCACAGTTCTGATTGATTTAATTTCATTCAGGATGGTATTATCAGCAAAATATTGTAAATTCACCGGCACAGGCACACACAGGCCCAATCAACTGGGCTGGGACAAGGCACACACTGGAACGGGTGAGGGGCACATGCCAGAAGGCACTGGTGGGTAGGAGTGGTGGCAGCAGCTGACAGGAAAGTTGGCTGCTGTCTGCACATGCATCACCATCTGAGTGTCAGAGACAGCTGGAGGGGCAGAGCGGAGGAGGACACAGCTACACTGGGCCAGTGCTGGAGCGCAGCCCTGAAGGGATTGAGTGGCCATCAGGCAGGAGGAGCAGGGTCGGGACAGCTGGAGGGGCAGAGCAGTGAATCACCCACCATGTTTGTTGTAGGCAGCACTGTGGGCACTGTAGTTTCAAACCTGCTGCTGCATAGACCCCGTTTGCACTAAAAATGCCTTTTTCTGCCCTTTAAATCCCAACTCTGAGGGTCAGTTTTAAATTAACAATCAGGTAGGTCCTGGGGGGATATACAAAAGGCACTTTTCTGACATCCAGTCTGAAGGCTGAAATTGTGCAAATGGACTACAACGTCATTTAAATAGCACCACTTCAGTCCGAAAAAAATGCCGCCAGCTCTTTAAACCCCTGTTCAAAAGAGAAGAACTTTAAACTGCTCTATTTAAGCCATTTTCCAACGGATCATCACCAGATTTGCAGGGCAGATGTCTCTTTTTGCCTAGGGAATGTGTGCTAATGGCCAGGCAGATAGGACATTTTTTAAAAAAGCAATAGAATGTTCAGGGCTTATAATGGTGAGATGTTGGAAACATTCTCTAGCTTAACTATACTGATATGTAGTATACATATCGCATATGTATATTAATATATTGCAGGGTGTTCACACAGGATTGAAGCTAGGGAAAGGGCATATTCTGTGGAATAGGGTTGTTTTTTAAAAAAAATAATAATTTAAATAGCTCCTTAAACTATACTTTGCTATAATATTTTTGTTCTTTTCAATGTAGATTGACAACAGATATTTATGTCTTATATTTTCTTTCTCCGTACATATAACCTTTACTTCATTTTTGTCAGCCCAGACAGTAGTCACTTGTCATATGGGATTGCAACAAATGTATTACCAAGCATATTCTGGATATTTTGAGTCTAGATAAAAAAAATCACATTTACAATTAAGTATATGTCAGAGTGAAGTTTCATATGACTTCAAGAGTAAATAACATTTGATATTTATCAGAGCATCATGCAGTAAACTAAGATGACAGTAGAAGATTGAGTTATCTGCCCTTTGAAGAATTTGTTGTGGTATAGGATCTGTCAGAACCCTAGACAAAATGGGAATATTCAATTAACTTTCAGCTACAGTTAGCAAATACAATTTAGAATATTAACCAAATTCCCTTAAGGGGAAACTTTAAGCTGGTTTTCTAATAAGCAAACCAAGACCTTTGCAAGCATTCCATTTTTCAAATTTTATTGTTACTTTAATATGTAAAAATATGGGTTTGGGGATGGAAAATATACCATCTTTAATTTAAAGCAGTAACAGGTATTAAGAACAGGATCTAATGAATCACAGACAGAGATTCCATGTGTACTCCTGTTTTTCTAAGCCATCTTGCCACCTTTCCACCATGGCCTTTGTGCCCACAGTAAAGCTGTTCCAGAAGGCCAGGAGGACTCTCCAGATGTAGTAAGGGCACTCATACAATTTTGAAGACTGGAGACTGTATTTTAGACACTGATGATCTTGCATTTGTGCCGAATACCTGCATTCATTCTGCATGCTATTTTAAAATAATGCCTATCAATAAGGCTTATCCCTCCCATTGCTCTACGATCCTGATCCTCATCCCCCTGCCCCATAGCTGAATACTAAAAAGCACAAATACAGGGCCAAACTGTGTACCTAAAACAATATTTAGTTTTGCCTTAGGTCTGAGTTCAAATCCATCCTAAGCCATGGAACTCTCTTGTGATCAGTCACTATAGCCCTTTTTAGACATTATATTGTACATACAGAGGCGTATCTAGGGAAAATAACGCCTAGGGCAAGCACTGAAATTGCACCCCCTGTCCAAACATCCAACACCCATCGTTCAGATAACTTTACCATAATATCAGCTCAAAAATAGAAATATTTCAAAAACTATTTAGCAGTGGACGTAGCCGGACCAAAAAATGCTGGAAAACTACAAAATTCAGTATGTTGGGGCTCATGAAATAGCCAAATACTATGTGGAGGTGTACTTGGAAAACTAAACAGAAGTGCCTAATTCTCTACTATGCATTGTAGCATCACTATTACATACGTTTTAAAAATAAATGGAGAATTTGGCTTTTCCCAGATACTCTGAAAATAATTAAAGGATATGCAGAGTAAATGGTGTCACTGCTTGGAGTATAGTCTAGTATTTCAGAAAGACAGTTAAAATGAGAGAAACAGAACAAGAAACTCCCAGTGGCCTTAATACTAAGGATTTCACACTGATTCAAAGACAAACTCACCATTAGTAGCCATATTATTAAGACATCACATTTAACTCACTTATCACAAGAAGCAAAGTAAGAGCAAATGAATACAATCCTAGCTCATAAGCTTCAGCTCAGTATTCACAAGCCCTGATTCTCTGTACATAGTGCCAAACTGAATATGTGTACAGTGACTTATATTATATTAATTTAAAAAAAAAAAAACCTATAGTCCCTTCGGGGAGCCTTCCTAAAGGCTGTGGGGGGTGTCTGTAAAGACACCCCCCCATCGCTGGCCTCTTAATTCACAGCCGCAGCCCATCCTGGGCTGATTGTCAGGCCTGTTTGGGCCTGCAAAGATCAGCGTGGTGGCCATTTTGGAGACTGCGACACATGCTCAAATGGCCTCTGCGAGGCCTGGCAAGGCCTAGGGCCTCGTAGGGACCATTTGAGCATGTGTGGTGGCAATTTTGTTTTCGGTGGCCATTTTTAATTTTTTTTTTAATTTTTGAAAATGGCGCCCCCTTCAAGTGGCATCTGGGGCATGTGCCCTTCCTGCCCCACCCTAGATATGCCCCTGTGCACATATAGATATCTGTATACATTTATATGTTTTTGTGTGAATGACTATATGTGTATTCAGTTTAAAAGTGACCCAGGTATAGGCCCCTTAAAATTCAAGACACAGATCAAATGTATATTTCTGTACATGCGTTCAACTTTTAAAAATGTGAATAACTGTACTTATGTACAGATCTGTATGTACCTTCACTGTGCACAAATTGTATGTGCATTGAACATAATAGGGCTTCTTTCGGAGTCTAATCTACTTCAAGGGTGTACAGATCTGTATGTACCTACCCCACGTGGTTGTGGGGACCACATGGAAAGGAGGGGAAAATAATGTTTGCTATCCAGAGCTTCTTGGGGGAAGGATGGAATTACAGTGTCACAAATAAAAGTGTCAAAAGTTAATATTTGAATACTATATTAGTTATGAAAGTACTGAAAATCTGTGAGAATGTGGTATAAACATATCTATAGGAACTATTGCTTTATAAATGTTATTGAAAAAGTCCAATTATTCTAGAAGTGCTGTTTCACAGTTAACATCCATTCGTTGTGTTAGCCTCTATAATTGCTCAGGATGAAAAATGAAAATTTGATTTAACTGTCCAATGAGCTGATGAAATATTAACCTCATTACTGAAGAAGATCATTGTACTAATTGGTGCTTCTTGGTACAAGAAGATAAATTGAAAAATGAATTAACCCTATAATGTCTATTCTTCTAGAAAAAAATAAATCATGCCTAACCTGGCCTATATAAAAAGAGCTGCTTGGGTTTTTTGTTTGTTTGTTTTAAGGACACCCTAGGAAAAAATATTATAAATTGTAATATGAAACTAGAAGGGATTCAATCCAAATGTATAAGGGCCTCTACTGCAGCATTTCCCCTCCTTAATAAATATGCTTCTTGGACTATAATGCAACCCCTAATTTATTGTGGCTCTGCACTACAAGAAACCTTCCTTTAGTGCTTGTGCAAAAGTTCACAGAAAAGTGCTCAGATAGTTACTCCTTTTACTCTAAACTACACTTTGGATCCAATCTAGTGTCTCCATACTTCAGTATCCAGAAAACTCCAAGTTTACAAACTTGAATATGAAATTAGATTACAGCATGCAAACACTGTAGGCCTCCTGTCTTTACCTGATATAGTGCCTGTGTTTTAATCACAGCTACATAATAAAAATTCATATATCTGTACAAAATACTAAAAGAACTTTATGTATATATTTAATTCATTTATACCCCACTTTCAGTTGTTGTTTTTAAATAGTGGCTTGCAACACATGTTAGAATAAAAAAAAAAGTAAAGTACACCATTCAAATTTTAATAAAATTTTAGTAATTTAACATTAATAAATTAATTTTTTGTTACAACTGGAAACTAGATTACAGTTCAGGGTCACAGGATTCATGACCACAACCCAAATAATTACATGAGTAGCTTTACATGCTCATGGGGTCTTGTGTCTTATGAACAGCAAGCTATCAGGTTGTAACAGAGCAAGCCATTTATTAAAATCAGAGTTTCAAAAGCAACTTGTCAAATTGTAAGTAGTCCAAGAAAAAGAAGTAAAAAGGCCTGCTGTGTGTGCACAACTCTTAGAGTGGTGCCTGAAATTTCTCTCTGGACTACGACCAATATCATTGCTCACAGTATTTATAGTCTCCAAAGGTCCCTGTTTTCTGGGAACTGTCCCTCATAAATCACGATCTCTATTTTCTCCTTATGTTTGCCTCTTGAGGGTGCCTCGGTGTTTTTCATGGGTTTTCTTAGTTGTCATTCTTAAGGATTCAGCTCATTCACCATAATTTCTAGAACTGAATCTCAAAGTACAGTAGATGGGTTGGTGCGTCGTGTCCCTAGTGCACCTGCATGTAAATGGTTGTACAATACTGAAGTGTGCCTCAGTATTGTACAACCATATGCATGCAGGTGCACTCAGGACACGACGCGTCCACCCATCTACTGTACTTTGAGATTCAGTTCTAGAAATATAGAAACTCTGTATGCAGTGCACAGCATATAGTGTGGGTGGGATCCAGTCTTCAGCAATTGGTAATAGTGGATCGGGGGCTTGGGTAGTAATTCCTGAGCCAAGCATTGGTTGTTGCAAGTGTATATCTTTTAATCTGTAAAATCTTGGAAGGGATGGGCTTGGCTCGTCTGCTTTGTTAATCTGGAATAATATGCTCCACATGCAATGTATTAACTACTTTCCATTTGTGGCATAGTCAGAGCAGTCAGAATTGACTACTTTCAGGTTGCTTGGTCACACCCCCTAAACTGTCACAGGCAAGTCCCTATTTTAACCAGTGAAATGTTGTAGGATATGAATAGTATAATATTATTTGGCAATTTAGATTCAAAGAATGTAATGTATTGACTACAGTTAGTATTGTAACTGTACAGTCAGTACAGGAGAACCTCATTATTCGTGGTTCCGCATATCTGCGGGGTGTCTCATTAACAACCTTTTTCAGTATCCGCTGATACAAAGGAGTTAAAACCGATGTATCTTTGGGTGTTAGAGGGCCGGAAGTGACTGTGGAGGTCACTTGCGCATGCCATTTTTTCTTGGGGTTGCCTCCTTTCCTTACAAAATGACTCTTTCCCTTGCAAAAATGGACCTTTTTTACTTTCCCCCAAAAATTTTTGTGGTTTTATTTAAAATAATAATAATTTTTGGTGGGGTATTTTGGCTCATTCCTGGGCACATTGGGGGATTCCTGCCAACATACAGACCCCACAGAGCATGCCACAGTAAGTCAGGTTATTTTGCCATTATTTGGATGTTTCCCCCATTTCCCCTCCATCCTGGAGCCTAACCCCACTTTCCCATAGCAATAATGACCCATTACTCATGGTTCTGTTACTTGCGACAGTAGCCGAGGAATGGAACCCCCATGAGTAACAAGATTATCTTGTATATTGTATTGCAGTTCCAATGTGTGCTGAGAATATGCATACATATCAGAGTTTTGCCTTTCTTCTGTAAGTTCTAACGGGAAAGCATAGTCAATTTTAATACAAAGGTATGGGAAAGGGTGGGGTGATCATTGTAATAAAAAGCAAATCAGCTATTGATGAGGAAGGCATTGCATAACTTGTTGGTTGACTAGCATAATTTTGAACTGCATTCCAGGTTACAGTATTTTCAGTCCAGTTTCTGGCTGAGAAATGCTACATGATGCATAGGCTTTGCTGTGTCTTCTGAATTTAGTCTAAGGCTGAGTGCATAATAGAAGGCAGTACTAGTGCTAGTAGCTGATATACAGAACAAGGATGCTCCAGGGAAGCATGCAGTGTAACAACAGAACTCCCAACTGCACCAATACAGTGGGGAAACCACAATTTTTGACAGCTTCCCTCCCCCAGGAAGCCCTTTGTGTCACCTGAAAATATATCCCTGAGGGATGCACAACTATCAAGGACATATTTCTAGGTGGCAAAGAGAGCTTCCTAGGGAAGGGAAGGGCATAAAAAACTGCTGCTTCCCTCTATTTCAATGCAGTTAGTTGGGAAGTTCTATTAGACTGTTCTCTCACCACACGCGTGCATCCTTGCTCTGTATGACAGCCACTGACTGAAAACACGTTATATGTACTTGTCATCCATTTATAATTCCTCCTCCTATATTAATGAGAGGCATAGGAAGAGGTCTGGAGCCTGTTGTACTTCAGTCATGAGGCAAAGCAGCTTGCTCAATCTCTGGAAATCCTTGCAGTATTCAGATAGAAATAAAGCAGCAATCTCTTTTACGAAGCAGTTGTAAATGGCTAGATGGGAGAACCTTTCCTTCCCCTTGGTGTTTAAAGCTTTATTTAACTGGTTGCGGAGTGAGAGTGAGAAGAGATCCCTGAACTTCCGTTTTCCTTCAAAGAAAAAGTCAGTGGTTGCAAAGGGACTAAGATAATTTGGAATCACATGACATCTACCTTAATTTATTAAATAGCAATCCTTTATTAAGTTATTTTTAATTAGATAATCATTTTTAAAATCATCTACTTAGGGTTTTGTGGTTTTGTTTTGACTAACAATGTCCTCCACCACAAAATAGTTGGCTATTGATATATTTAAAGCAAGTACTCTGCATGAATATGGTTTAATAAATGTTTTGTCACAAGAGACAAAATATTGGGGGAAAATATAAGTTAAGTATTTGAAAATGAGGGCCAGGAGAGGGGAATTTACATTTGAAAGGAATTTGAGCAGTGCTAGAGCACAAGAACCTGCTGACAGATCCAAGAGTTGCTTTGGGGAGCCTTCTGAAGTAGTGTAGGATGCGGTGGGGTGAGTTGGCAGAAATCACGGACCCTGCCTTGTGCGACTAGAAGTGTCTTCCACTCACAGTATGCTCCCTTTGAATCCAACCCAGAGTGTGTCATCACATCTGTCTATGAACTGGTTTATGTGGTGTTTTTAATTTAGTAGTAGATTAATTCAGTTAAGCAAGTATTGTCATTTTGCTCAATTTATGCATATGATGTAATGAATGCTAGAAATACCATTAGCAATGCTCATAGGGAAAATGTAAGCAAGTATCAATCTTAAACTACTTTCCAAAACTATCAACTGAAACAATAAGCAAACCTTTCCTTTCTAGTCACAGTGTGCCCAATATGCTGCCGACAGAAGAGAGGAGGAAAAGATGTGTGACCACCTTATCAGTGCTGCCAAGCATCGAGATCATGTTACTGCAAATCAGCTGAAACAGAAAATACTGAATATCTTAACTAATAAGCATGGTGCTTGGGGAGCTGTCTCACATAGGTATGTTGTTAATCATCATAACATAATTATATGCTTCTGATCTAATATTTTAAATGGATCTGTCATGTATTTATAGTGAGCATTCAAAACTGTAAGGTGATTCACCAAAATCCATTCGTGATCATACCGCTCATCATATGTCATAAGCATAGTCTAGTGACTGAATTAGATCTTACGTTTAGGTTGTCTGCTATCAAATAAAGAATCTGTTGTCAGGGGCTGACATCTGCACTTCAGTATCCCTCCTTTCAGGTTTTGGTTTTTTAAAAAGTTTCTTGTCTGTATGGCAGTGGGGAAAAACCTGAGCTGTATCTAAAAGCCAAAGGGCTCACCAGGAGGTGGATATTCCATTATGTGTTGTTTGCTATCTCCGTATCCTTGCCTTTTCATTTCACACCCAATTTTGTAAAAAAAACAAAAGCAAAAAATCACTCCCAAAACATTTAATCCTAGAAGCAGAATAAATTATATAAAATAAGCAGATATATATCTTTCTCTCTTTTTGATCACATAAGTTTGAGTTTCCTTAGAGTCAAGGAACCATCTGTGTTGAGTTAGTAGATAGCAAGCATGTTAGTATGAAGTAGAATCTAGATTTAACACTTCAATTTCTTAGTTTGTAAATTTGATCATTTTTATTCGCCAATTTCCCTTTGTTCCTCCTTTCCCTTTTCTTATTGTGTCACGTATTTTAAATTGTAATACTTCGGGGAGGATATTTGCTTTGTATGTGCTTGTACGATGCTTAGTAGATTTCAGATGCTATAAAACCCAATAGATGAGCAGAGTGCAGAATAGACGCTTCTCAGCATTTGTCAAATAGGGAAGCAGCTTTAATTCTAGAAGTTGACCCCTAGAAAAGAAGTTGATATATGTTTAACCAAATTCAGGTCTGACAAACATGAGTTGTGCTCTATGGTACTGTGAATGGCAAGCCATCCCCTGCCTCAGCATCCCCCAAATTCATTCTGCAAGGTAAAATTGTGAGATCCTTTCAATTGGCCATTCTTATATTTTTAAATTATATATGGAAGGGGAAACTATACTCTAAACAGAGCAACAACACAAATGGTTATAAAGTCAAATATATAAAATAAACCTTATACAACCTACTGCTAGTCTGAAATACTTCCTAGTGTGCAACTTATTGGCGGGAATGCTTTGTCATTACTGAGACTTGCAAAAGACTATGCTGCTCAACTCAGGCCAGTAAATAAGTTTCCTAACCAGAATTCCTGATTTATTGAGAAGTGTCATACTCTTTGTGGGCCCCTTGTGTCTTCCGGGGTTGTTGGTTTTGGGGGGTTTTGTGGTTTTTTTAAGCTAGAATTATTTTTGAGAACCTTATAACTCTATTTGGGGGAAGTGCTACTGAAAACACAACTTCCCCTAAAAGTTTCTTGTGGTTTATGTAGTTGTAATTCAAATAATTTATTAGCAGTAACAGTTCAGCTCTAAAATATTGGACTCTACATTATACTCACAACAATATAAACTATGTTTAATTTTGATTAGGGTTAGAAATATAGACAGAACTGGGTATAATCTACTCACAAACTATCCAGTTTTCCATCTATGGTTAATGCTGAGATTATGGCCACCTTGTGGTCGTCTCATGGTTCTAGAAACTGACAGCTCATTGTACCACAAGTTCAAATGAAAGAAATGCTGAATACCATACATAAAAGTCATCTGGGAATTGAGCAATATACAAGGAGGATTGAAGAAACTGTTTATGGTCAAGCATGTGTGATCAAATTGAAGATTTGATGCTCATACCAAATATGTCAAAGCTTCAGAAATAGGTTGGGGTGTGTGTGTGTGTGTGTGTGTGTGTGTGTGTGTGAGAGAGAGAGAGAGAGAGAGAGAGAGAGAGAGAGAGAGATGTGATAATAGTAGGAACCAAAACATTCTGAAAGTGGCACATAGAGGGAAGCAGTTCAGGGGGACTGCAGCAGAGAACTGAAATGCCAGGTAGCTGCCATTTTCAGCTCAGTTACAGTAAGACATAGTATGTGTTTATCCCACATTCAGTCTCCTGTGGCAGACAAAATTTGTAGCAGTAAACGTTAAACAGAAATCATACGGACATTTTGTGCATAGGATAGGGAAACACTGCAGGTATATTTAAGAATTGTAATTTAATCCAGAACTAGTATAGCAAGCCAAAATGACTGTTATCATCATGTATTATATACCTTCCAACTGCCTGATTTACCCAGGACAGCCATGAATTCCCACCACATTTCCTGGCTCATGACCACGCAATGGAAAATCCTGATTTCCACCACCCCCACTCCCTTCAGAGAGTCATCTGTGTCTGAGAAACAGCTTTGATGGAGGAGACTGTCGCAGAGGATCATCTCTCTGCAGGGAATTAATTTCTTTAATTTATATAATATATCCCTGCAGAAAAGGGTCAAATTATTTAACAGAGCACTGACTCTGTCAAATAATTTGACCAGGAGCTGGTCTTGTAGTAGCAAGCAAGACTTGTCACCTTAGCTAAGTAGGGTCTGCTCTGGTTGCATAAGAATGGGAGACTAGAAGTGTGAGCACTGTAAGATATTCCCCTTAGGGGATGGGGCCACTCTGGGAAGAGCAGAAGGTTCCAAGTTCCCTCCCTAGCATCTCCAAGATAGGGCTGAGAGAGATTCCTGCCTGCAACCTTGGAGAAGCCACTGCTACTCTGGGTAGACACTACTGAGCTAGAGGGACCTACCTGTATGGTCTGACTCAGTATATGGCAGCTTCCTATGTTCCTATGACTTTGCTTTTCTGAGATCAGATGGTTTCTTTGGCTTCTTGCCATCTACCTATGCACAGTATGCCTGCCTGGTAGTGGTGGGTGGGGTGGTAAAAAAATTAATGTTTAACTGGGAGGGGGGATTTTTTGCACTTCATGCAACACATTGACCCTATTTCTCATTCTGAAATGTTGGCAGGCATGGTATTAATAGATTGGGAGACTGCACAGTTGAAGTGGCTCAGTTCTAACCAGGTTGAAAATCTTCAACAAAATGTTATTACTTCTTCTTGCAGTTAGTTGTTAATATTTTGCTTTCTATAAAAATAAGTTCAGGAAATTGGTTTACAAAGCAAAGAAAATAAGAATATTTGCTGTTCCAAAGCAGTTCACAATCTGAAACATGATCAGGCCTAATCTTAAATCTCTTCACTGACAATAAAAAGTAGAATTATTGTAAAATCCACTAGCATATTTCAGTGGTATGTCATGTTCTTAATATCGTGCACTGGCACAATGGGGGAGAGGCTGTTTTTGCTCTTCTCCTTTTCCCTCTGAAGCCCACTGTGCCCCCCAAAAATATTTCCCTGAGATTTTATACAATATTTGTGAATTTTCTGACAAAGCAAGAATGTTGTTACAAATACAGATGGCCCTCATTATCCACAGGGGTTCCATTCTTGCCAATTTCTGCAGATAATGGAACTGCAAATAACAAGACCTTAAGTCAATGGTAATGGGGGGGCGGGTAGGTTCCTGGAGGACCAAAAAAAAAAGCGATAAAAAAGCAGAAATTGGAGAAATAGTGGAGTGTGCCATCCTCTGCAGGTCCAACAATGCCCCCGAAACCCCTAATTCAGTTGTTTTCCACACAAAAAATCAAGGGAATTGTTTTTTAAACAAAGGAGCCACTAAATGGGTCCGTTTAACAGCAGCACTCCCTCCGCCCCGCAGCTATTACCGTGACGCCAGCAGCACTCTCCCAAACTGCTCTCGTGCGACATCAGCAGCACACGGCAATACAACGGAGCTACTTCAGAGGAGTTCAGTTGAAGTATGCTAGGCTGTACCATCATGGCTTGTAATACTTAAGCAACAGTTCTTGTCATGGATAGTGCATAGATGATGAAGAGATGCTCCCTCCCCCTTTCTAGGAAGGACTAACAAACACTCAGAATAAAGTTTTGACATCTGTGCTGAACATTTTGAAGGCAAGCACTTTGAAAAGGACCACTTTCCCCAAACTGAGCAAAATCCTGGGAAAACAAAACAAACATTTATACCAACTCTGTTCCCCCTACGCCCACCCACACCCTAAAAGTAGTACCAGTACGAGGATGGACTCAGTGCTTTTCATAACAGTTAAATACTCCTCTTCAATCCAAATATATATGGAAGCACAAATACTGAATGTAGAATACTCACAATTGATTGTTAAGGGGCTGGTTCAGATTATCAGGGGTGTTTCACAGCAGATTATCAAGGGTGTCACAGTGATAACGTCAGGACCACTGGCATGAATGCACCTACCCCAATGTCAACAAGGATGTGCTGGCATGATCGAGGCACATCCTTTACTTGTGTGAGAGTGGTTTATATAGGGGTTTCCTGCACATGTAGAGGGGCGATTTCAATAATTACCCTTCTCACGTGAATAATCCTTGAGTGATATCGGGGTAGGGGGCTACGTTCACACCAGTGGCCTTGACATTATTCTGTGTAGGGCTCTTGTAAATCTGGATATGTGCACTTAGAGGAGAATGGCTAAAAAGAAGTGATTAGAGGCAGCCTAGCTGAAAGGAAAGGAAGTACAGATCAAGGAAGAACAGTCTACTCTAAGTGAACAGAAAGACACAAGAAATAAAACCAGAAGTCAAGCTATCCTAAGCAGGACAAGATGCTGAATGTGGGGGGAAAGCTGTCAAATAAAACATCAGATGAAACACATTCTGGCAGATGAAAAGAGAAAATAAAATCTGAAGTAACAGGAATTATTCTAGCACAAAAGGAGAGTTTAAGTAAATCCCAGCTAAAAGTGAAACTGAGTGTTGAATGGAAAGCATGAGACATAAGACTATAGAAAAGAATGGGAAGTAGTAGGAGAGATCATGAAGGAAAGCAATAGGAGAGCACATGAGCTCCGTGAACAAAGAGCAGAATTCAAATGTTAACTTTAAAAACAAAAACAAAAAACCACAACACTGTAGGCTACCTATATAGAAGGCATTTACAGTCCTACATTTGAGCAAGACCATAAGATGTGACTATGGCACAGTGGAAACAATATTGGTATGTTAGAAACAATGAGAGTAGTACTTCACAACTGTCCAGAAGCTCATTTATGTCATTGCACAACTGCTCTTTTATAGTAGTGAAATAATACTGCAATGATTACAAAATAAAATTGAATTTGATGGTATGATTCAGTACAGAGAAGTAGGTAATGAAAAGGTGTGCCCGACCCTGTGAGTCAAGGCAGATTTTTTAATTATTATTTTTACATTTTATATCCCGCTCTTCCTCCAAGGAGCCCAGAGCATGTACTACATACTGAAGTTTCTCCTCACAACAACCCTGTAAAGTAGGTTAGGCTGAGAGAGAAGTGACTGGCCCAGAGTCACCCAGCAAGTATTTGGCTGAATGGGGATTTGAACTCGAGTCTCCCCGGTCCTAGTCCAGCACTCTAACCACTATACCACGATGGCTACTAAGGATAGGGCCCTCTCTTACTTTTGGAGTTCCCATCTCATATCATTTGTCTGGCACCTACTTTCAAGTGACAGGTGAAAATCTTGGGAATAATCAGACTAAATTAGTCATGACTAAGCCCTATTGAAATTAATGGGACTTAAGTGAGTTATAACTAACTTGTCTCATGGACTTAAGTAGTGCTTAATTAGGACTAACAAGTCTGGATGTTGGATTTACAAATGTTGCATTTATTTACCATATGTTGCATGTTACCAAAAGGTAAAATGCTTACTTGGCATTTGGCAGACCTTAGATAGGAACTACTTTATTTTGCTGCGGTTAAATTTTATTCTTTGTGGCTGAGCCTTGTTTTTTATTTTAATAATGACTACTGTCTTTTTAGTCTACTTTCCAGTAGGCTTATGAGATCACCCAGCATTCTGTATATGTGTTTGTGTGTCCATGTGCCTTTGCAATACCTGGACCAATATGAACCAAATTGGGTACAATTGTATAGACATATAGGGACACCTCAACAGTGCAGTTTGTGATTATGTATCCACCTCAATAGTCATGTGCACGGACCGGTTTGGAGGCCATTCTAAAGGCCTCCAGACCGGTCTGGACACGGGGTGGTTTTGGTTCGGGAGGATGGGGTGGGGGGTTCCAATAAGGAATAGGGGGGCTTTAGTTAACCCTCCCAACTACCGCACCGTATTTCACTGAGTAATCGGGCGGCAGGATAGCTCCCTGCCACCCCCTTCAAAGTCCCGCTCGGCTGGTGGCCGCCCCCAAGAAGACCCGCGCCGTTCCAATAACACCCACCCGTGCCGCTCCTGAGGTGATTCCGAAGATCCGCGCCAAGATCCTGAAGTGTAGACCCCTGCCCTGCCGTGAAGACCCCTGCCCTGCAAAAGCCCTCCCATTGCAAAATGGCGGCGGGAGAACTCCCCTGCCGTGCCCTTCCCCTTTGCCGGTCTGGCTGCAAATGGCTTCTAAGAAGCATTTCGCGCATGCGCAAAAGGCTTCTTAGAAGCCATTTGCAGCCAGACCGGCAAAGGGGAAGGGCACGGCAGGGGAGTTCTCCCGCCGCCCTTTTGCAATGGGAGGGCTTTTGCAGGGCAGGGGTCTTCACAGCAGGGCAGGGGTCTACACTTCAGGATCTTGGTGCGGATCTTCGGAATCACCTCAGGAGCGGCACGGGTGGGTGTTATTGGAACGGCGCAGGTCTTCTTGGGGACGGCCGCCAGCCGAGCGGGACTTGGAAGGGGGCGGCAGGGAGCTATCCTGCCGCCCGATTACTCAGTGAAATACGGCGCGGTAGTTGGGAGGGTTAACTAAAGCCCCCCTATCCTTTTTGGAACCCCCCACCCCAGTGCCGGACCGGTTCCATGCACACCCCTACACCTCAATCCAAGATGGCGGACGTGTGAACATTCAAGGCGCAAGTGGGCTAACTTGTGGACTGTCTAACCAATTCGAACCTAGGAACACATAGGGACATCTCAATGGTGTAATTTTGTAATGATGCCATCCTCCCCGACCCAATATGGCAGATGCATAAACATGAGAGGCGCAGAAGGGCTAACTTGTGGACCACCTAACCGATTTGAACCAAATTTGGTACAGTTATAGTGGGTGACACACAGGGACACCTCAGTGGTGTGGCTTGTGATGGTGTCATCCACCCCCATTCAAGATGATGGACACATGAACATTTGAGATGCAATTGGGCTAACTTGTGAACCACCTAATTGATTTGGACCAAATTTGTTACAGGTGTGGGGACACATAGGGACAGCTCAAGGGCATACTTTGACATGATGTCATTCACCCTGATTCAAGATGGCAGACACATGAACATTTGAGGTGCAAGTGGGAGCCAAATTGGACCAAATTTGGTACAGTTGTAGGGACACATATGGACACCTCAAACACATAGTTTGTGATGATGTCATCCACCCCAATTCAAGATGGCAGATGCATAAATGTTTGAGGTACAAATGGGCTAACTTGTGAACTGCCTAACTGATTTGGAACAAATTTAGTCCAGTTGAAGGGATAGCCGAAGGATAGTAGGCAGATTACTAGAGAAACTTTAAAAAAAAATTTTTTTTAGATAAGTTGCAAGCCTAAATATGTTGTAAGCTACCATGGGAAGTGTAGTATTAAGATTTTAAATAAATATAGTGTTTGGTATAAAAGAAGATAGGAAGCTTATTAAACATATCTCCTCTCTGTTGCTAAAAGGTACTTTATTTTGTGATAGTTTTCTTGGTAAACAGAAATGTTGCTAAAGTGTGCTAGGACAATAACCTGATTCAGATGTTTACTGGAGGCTGTACTAAAGTACAACCTCCCAAAAAAAGCCCCAGAAGTCCTGCTTAGCACATCAATAACTTATTTCCCATAATGCTATGCTTTTGGGGAGGCGAGGAGGGAGAGAGAAAGCGAAACTAGTAATGAAAAAATGGGGTTCTGGCATGGGATGGATTCCCCTTTTGGTGCTTTCTGATCCCTAGGCATCTCCCTTTTGATATTTCTGGCAATAACACAGGCCTTGGGTACGCTGTAAACTCCATTGCCCAGGGGTGTTGTATTTTGAAGTTGGCTGTCATGGTTGTTTTGTAGCAGACTATTTATGTTTATGGTGCTTTAAGTTACTCAGTAAAACACTTTCGAATATTCAGAAAATGGCTGTTTACTGTCATCACTGCTGACTTAATCTGTGACCTTGGCATGATAGTCCTCCCATAAAACTCCTTATGGGTATTTCAGTAAAATAGATGCTCTTCAGATTACAATGATGGCTTCGGCTTCAGGAATATTTACTATTTATCATTGTATTTGTTTTGTTTTCAAATGTGATCCAGCTTTTAAATCAAAATTTCCAAAGCGGCTTACAAACTAAATAATGAAACTAAAATACATCAGCAACAAATGCAAAGGGAACTAGTGGGAAATCCTGAAAGCAAGACAAAATAGCAGTTTTCTTTTTTATATGTTCATCACTGTTGGACTGTTGTCTGCAGTTGATTTTTGTTTAGATTTGAAAGAGCAAGAAAGCTCAGCTCAATTTAACATAAATGGTATTAAAATGGTTAGGAATATTTGCAATTAATTTTGGGATGGATTTTGAATGATATATCTGAATGTACTTTCAAAAATAATAATTTTTAAAAAAAACCAACCAGAAAAGAAGAGGGAGAGGTACCAAGTCATTTGACTTTTTAAAAAACAAAATTATATTCTGAATTACTTTCAGCTTAGTTGCTGCAATTATTACAAATATTTTAACATCAGTATTATTTCTGGATGTATATATTTTATATTGGTTTCTTTCAAACAGTTGCATTTTTTTGCTTGATATATTTCCATGAAATGTAGAAAGTTGTCAAGAAGTTGTGATGGTTTTTCAGTTATTTACCAACAATCAGCTATGTTTGAGACTTAGAATATTAAGATCAGACAGGCTTTATCAAGGGACGTCAGATTGCGGACCCTATACATTGTATTTTAAACTGTATGAATTACTCTAGGGGGGTGGGAGTCTCTGCTGGCTATTCTTACTTTAGATATTTTTAAAGCCTTTGACCATCTACAATGGACTTACTTAATTAAATTAGTTGAGAAATTACAAATGGGTACAGGATTTGTCAACATTACTAAACAACTTTAATGTAAATCTTTCCCAATAATTCGCATGAACTCTTGTGATTCTAAACACTTTAGCATATTAAGAGGCACAAAACAAGGTTGTCCCCTTTCCCCTTTATTATTTATACTCTCTATCGAGCCTTTGGCTCAAGCCATCAGACATAACTTGATAATTAAGGGCCTTATTATAAAAGATGTAGAGCATAAAATTAATCAATATGCAGATGATATCACATTAATTTTGACGGACCCTTTGAGATCTATCTTTGCCATACAAGAAGAGTTGGAAAGATATGAGCAAATTGTTGGTTTGAAAATAAATTTGACTAAGTCAGAGCTTTTGTGTTCCAAAATGGGTTCTAAATCTCAAGATTGTTTGGCAAAATCCTTAGGGGTTTCTAAAATTTCTTAAGTTATTCGATATTTAAGGGTATTTATACATTGAAAGGTGCCTCTTTGCCAAGTTAGCAGGGGTTAAGGGCCATCTATCTATAGGTAGATGGCAAAAGATTTTAAACCTTTTTATTTTTGCTGGGAAAAGATCTAGATTTTGTAACAATGTATTATATAGGAAAGTACAGCAGGGTGGTATCGGAGTTCCAAATTTAATGGCCTTCTATGAAGCTTCACATCTAAGGGATATTCTGTGGTTAATAGTAAACCCGGAAGCTTAATACTGGGTGAAGATGGAGGTTCCTGAAGAACATCTCGGTAATATTAACAACTTAGTATTGATATTTGAATTTATTAAGAGTTCTAAATCTGTTATAAATCCATTTTTAAGAACCACTTTTAAGATCTGGGGGAAATGGCATAAAAATTTTGCCCTCCCCCCCATTTCCCCTTGTTATCAATTTGTAGTCATCCTAAATTTCCAACTTTAGACTCACCCTCTAGATTACTTGGTGTCTTTGGAGGTGTTGCAAATAGATTAAAGGATTTTTATTATTTGGATAAGCCAATTGATTTAGAACCAATTCGGGATAAGTTTATGAATAAGCATTAATCTTGGTTAAATTTCCTTTAGTTTCAGTCCTTTATTTTACATCCTGATATAGTTAAGCAGGCTAATAGGAATTTGACTATGTTTGAGGAATTAATACTAAAGGCTTCAGAAGTTTCTAAGGGATTTATTTCTGGATTATATGAGATTCTAATAATTCAAACATCTGATCCATTAATTGGCCTTAAATTGGCCTGGGAAAATGACCCACAACAAACTATTAGCGACTCACAATGGAATGGAATACTGAAATGGAAGCCAGTGTTTCCCAAATTAGGGAGAATTTTGTTAAGCTCTTTCACAGGTGGTTTTTGACTCTTTCTAGATTATTCCACATGAATAAGAGTTTGTCCCCGCTATGCTGGAATGGCTGTGGAAATAGGGGAACATACTTCCATTTATGGTGGTCTTGTCCCAGTATTTTCTGCTTTGGGGCAGTGGTATTTTTAGAAATGGGTAAAATTACACAACAGAGGTTAGATATGAGACCAGAGTTGGCTCTATTAAATGTATTTTTGGGAGCTAACTTGGCATTATTATCTAAGGATCTTATAGTTTTCATGTTAACTGCAGCTAGATTATCCATTGCATAATACTGGAACGTCTTTGACATCTTGCTGTCAGTCTATGTGGCATATTGCCATATCTGAATAACTGACCCATATTATTCATCTTCGAGCGGGTCAAGTTAATTCTAACTATTTTTTCATGATACGGTCAGATTCTATTCTGTTCACAAATCAAGATAATTTTAGTCATTCTCCTCCATCTAATAATTTACATATCTGGAAGGATGGTTAATGGCTGTCCTTATGTATCAGTTTTACTATTCATGTTTATGTATTGTCTTATTAAATAAAAATTAAAAACATTTTTTTTAAAAAAAATGGAAGGGTGGAGGGGAGAAATACCTGAACAATATGGCACTGTTACACTAATATAGAGAGCAGTTTGCATAAATGGTTTGTATTTCAACATCTTATTTACTGAGGCTGTTCTCACGAGCAGCCAAGACTGAGCTAGGGCATCTAAGCCTGGGCTTGGCTGTTCATGAGAACTGGTGGGAGCCAAGTGGCTCCCACTGGCACAGCAGTGGCAAACCCGCCTATGGAGCCTGCCAGTTAGCTGACGTTAAGGGTGCAAGTGCACCCTTAGCACAGGCTAACTGCTCATGTGCAAGCAACAGCTGCTCCCAGCTGGCGCTGGCACAGGAACAGGCTCCCAGCCATCACCGGGGGATCCCCATAATGCACCGCACACTCACACACTGCATTCTGGGCTTTCTGGGGACCGGGGCCATGCATCCCAACCTTTGCACTTCCTGGGGCAGCAGTGGATCATCTGGGCACATAAGCCACGCACCCTAACCTGCTCAGACCCGGCAGCTGGATTGCCTGTGGGGAAGGCGAGCTTTTGCTGTTTTCCCCACTGTCCACCTTCAAGTCCTCTCATGTGATCGTGATAAAGGGCTGACTATTTATTTATTTAAAATATTTCTATTCTGCCCCTCTAGCAAATTGCTTCTTGGGGTGCCTTGCAATAATAAAAATAAAGAGAAAACAATAAAGCAAATAATAATAGTAATAAACTAATAATAATAATAATAATAATAATAATAATAATAATAGACAAACATCTGCCACACAATACACCAGATATAACTGTAGTCGAGAAGAAAGAAAAACAAGTCAAAATAATCGACATAGCAATACCAGGGGATAGCAGAATAGAAGAAAAAGAAATAGAAAAAAAATCACCAAACACAAAGATCTACAAATTGAAATTGAAAGGCTGTGGCAGAAAAAGACCCAAATAATCCCAGTGGTAATTGGCGCCCTTGGTGCAGTTCCAAAAGACCTTGAAGAGCACCTCAGCACCATAGGGGCCACAGAAATCACCATCAGCCAATTACAAAAAGCAGCTTTACTGGGAACAGCCTATATTCTGCGATGATATCTATAACAGCAGCAACAACATTGACAATAAAATTCAGCCCTCCCAGGTCCTTGGGAAGGACTCGATGTCAGGATAAAACAAACCAGTCAATAACACCTGTCTGACGGTGTGAATAAATAATAATAATAATAATAAATTAATTAATTAATAAACCAAATATAAGAACAAAACAGCAAAATAAAATATAAGTACAAAAAGCTGGTCCTCAGCCCAAAGAGTAGTGTAACTTAAGGCAAGAGAAGGAAAAGAGGAACCAGGGGAAAACTGTTACATATTAAGATTTCTATCACTGGGTTTGGGAATTTAAAAAGAACAACAATTAGGAGAATCACAAGGAACTTCTGTTACCCCATTTATGGAATAGCCTCCCCAGTGAGGTTCACCTGGCTTCATCACTTTGTCCTTTTAGATGCCAGGTGAAGACCTTTTTGTTCATTCAGGCCTTTTAAATTTTAAACTTTCTCTTTCTTAAAAGATTTTTTTTTAAAGTCTTTTAAACAGTTTTTATTGTATTTTCTTTTTTTTTCCCTCCCCATTTTTTGTCTGTTAGGATTTAATGTGCTGTGTGTTTTTATCTCATATTTTAATGTGGTGCTGCAAGCTTCTCAGAGAACAATTTTTAATAGGGTGGCTAACAAATACTGTTGTGTTGGGCACCAGCCCTGATTCGCATTCTGCCTATGCTCTGGAGCTAGAGCTGCAAATGGAGACTGGCCACAACCTCACTCTGTTCTTTGGAATGGCAGGCTTGTATGATCCGGAGGAACAAGAGAAAGGAAGGATAGACATGCTCATATAGTTGTTGTTAAAAATTTTATACCGCCCTTCCAAAAGGCTCAGGGCGGTTAAATGTGCTTTATTAAAGAATAATCAATCATTAAAATTAACCGTGCAATCAAACAGGTCATTCGTGCTTCCAGTGTAATGTAGTGCAGTTTCTTAACTAGCATATGTGTTGGCTGCATGTATGGTCAGTGTTATCTGACTAATACACTTAACAAGGACAGAGGAAACCAGAAAGGAAGAGGGGGAGAAGGGGGAATTCTAGGAATGGGTAGCAGAGTACCTGCAGTTAGTGGGAATAATGGGAATTAGGAGGAAAAGGCTGTGGGAGTCTCATATTATCGGATCTTGAAGTGTCAAGGGCATATCTGCTGCTGGTGAATCGGAGCTGACAGTCTTCACATAAACATGTTGAATGCTGATGGAAGAGCAGACAAAGATAGCCTCGCTTCCTTGGCAGGCAGGAAAAAGTGCCAACAATCTTTTGTCTACCAAAAGAACTTCCGCCTTGCTATGCAGCTCAGCAGCAAGCTCTGGCAGGGTCACCAAGCCAGTGAGGCGCAAGCCGAATCCCAGGTAGACGCAGTGCAGGTAGCCAAATCCCCAGGCAGCCTAACCTCTCTCTGCCTGGTGGTGGAGTCTTTTATATCTCTTGGATCTTCTTGAGCTGAACATGGAATCTTCCTTCAAGATATCCCTGTCTGTCATAGAACTCCCAAATTTTCAATAACTTGTCTTTAGGCAACTTCACACTCATGACAGTTTGCTTTGCCAAACCTTGGCATGCAGGATGTTGAGGGCCATCTCTTCGACCTGGGTACTCTGGTATCAGGAATACAGTTTTCTGAATGTTCCCAAACAATTCTGTTTTCCCACTGCTTCTGATCTGCCACTGCTGGCTAGGCAGATTTCTGGCGCCTTTGTGCCTTTGCCCCAAGGATGTTAGGATGACTTTATGGCAGTCATAGAAATTTCCATAGGCAGCAATCAAACATTTACCTTAGAAGGACAGAATTGCTTCTGCCTCTCTCAAAGTCATAAACCAGTGAAGACAACTGACAGGATAGCCTGCCTGTTTGCATAGGGTTACCCAGCTCACTCAGACCCAGAGACTTCTGAAATCAGGAAATTCCTTAATGCTGTGCCAGTATCCAAAATGGGCCAACTCGGGTCCTCTAGGCGAGAAAAGCAGGACCAAGGATCAGGACCTTGGGTCTAACAGTTGTTGTTGTTGTTGTGGCTGCTGCTGCTGCTGTGGTTGTTGTTTGCTCTTCCCATCTATAAGACTGTTATAACAGACATGACAGGAAAGCTTAAAATGTGTGCATTTTAATAAGGGGCCATCATGGAAGCTGCCACTGTGAGCAAAGGGTTTATGAGAACATATAGAAAATTGTGTGGTGGATATAACATGAAAGGGGAAGAGACTTGAAAATGAAGATGATAAATATGAGTTTCAGATTTTTGTAAAAAGCACTATGGTGCTGGAAAGGGGGAAAGTAAAGAAAGTTAACAAGCCAAAATGGCCCCTTGACAGGCAAACCTCGTTACTCACAGGGGTTCTGTTCCTCACCTACCATGAGTAACAAGGCCTTATGCCTATGGGAAAAGGGGTGTTAGGTTTCAGAATTTATTTATTTATTATATATTTAGTATATTTATATACCGCCCCATACAAAAAAGCCCCTGGGCGGTTCACAATATAAAACCATTAAAACATTAACTTAATTAAAACAATTTAAAATACAATAAAAACTCTAAAACTGAAGCTTTAAAACTATAAACTACAAGCCTGACTAAACAGTTATGTTTTTCGGTCCTTCTAAAAAACATTCAGAGAAGGGGAAACACTAATTTCGTTAGGAAGCACGTTCCAGAGTCCCAGGGCACTCTAGAAAAGGCCCGGTTTCGAGTTGCCACCAACCAAACCAGTGGCAACCGCAATCAGACCTCCTCAGATGATTTTTAACAGGTGATGGGCTTGATGAAGAAGAAGGCACTCTCTTAGAATGGACCAAAAAGGTGCAAAGAAGGGCAAAACCCGCAAAAATAATGGAAAGTGTTTACTGTACTATGCTCCCATGTACTCAAGAATGCCCCACAACCTGCAGAATGCCCCCTACACCAGGAAAAATTGCAGGGGGATTTTTTTTTTTTTAAAGAAATGAGCCAGTAAATGGCTCCTCCATCTCTTCCTGGGTGCCTTCTGACAAAATAGTGGCCAGAAGTGACTTCCGTGGTAACTTCCGGGCCTTTAGGAGCCATGAATACATAGATTTAAACCCTTTAGTATCTGCAGATAATGAAAATGGGTGTCAGTTAGACACCCGTGAATATGCGGAACCATGAATAATGAGGTTCTACTGTATATTGGAAATTTAATTGTACATTATGGACAAAATAAAACCAAATTTTGTTTTCCACAAACAAGCAAAGCATGTGTGTTATGGAATATGTTTATTTAATGGCTAAGGCAGTATGTGAAATTAAACAGGCTTATGCTGAGTGGTTTGTATTGTTCACAATAAACTGTTACAGTAGTTGTGTAGGTGTGCTAGTATGCTCCTCAGTGCTAGCTCCAAGCAGTTTGTCACTATAGCTGGTGTATGGTACAGAGCGCAAGCCTGATCCACTGCATTTGTGATGGCATCTCATAATTTACCTGAATTTAACGCCCAGGGAAATGATGCAGGTGTCTTAATCTTCTATAAGTCAAAGGTCAGAATGCACACCCAGTGCGCCATCGACATTGCCACCCCTTACCTTCATGTCATTGTGTTACACACGTGCTGTACTATATGTCTGTAAGAAATGTTTAATCAGTGTCCAGTCTCTGTGTGCTATATGTAAAGTGCAGGTTTTACATTTGTTTCCACCTGCTCTAACATGCACAACTACTTGCTGTGCTATGGTGTGTGTGTGTGTGTGTGTGTGTGTGAGAGAGAGAGAGAGAGAGAGAGAGAGAGAGAGAGAGAGAAGCGGGGGAGGGGGGGAACCTGGTAATGTGATTATAGCATAGGCATTAAATAGTTCTTAATCTGCGTAGTTTTTAGTAGTGCTTGACTTCAGGTTAATGTGTCAAGAGTTGCTGTAGTATTATAAAGTAGTAAATCTCATTTGCTTTAGTGACAAACTGTGAGATTTGGAGGTGAGGGGCGGGGAGAGAGAGACAGACCTCTGGTGTAGCCTGGAAAAGAGGAGTTAAGGATTTGTAGAAAGCAGTTCATGCAGCATCTCAAAAGCTTGTGAGCAGTTCCATATTGAACTATGGACCCACAGATCTATCAAAATAAATTGACTGAGCCCAGTCAGAAGAGAACAGCCACAAGCATGGTGCTGTACAGTATGTCAATCAAAAGCAAAATTGAATCTGCTACTTTCTTTTCAGATTTAGATCAAGATAACTGTCATCACTATGAGTGTGGAAAATTATGGAGGGTCTGTAATAATAATATGACTGAACTAATTATGGGAGACTTCTTTAGGAAAAAAACAATGCTTTCCATCATAAGTTTTCAAACTGATGTAAAACACAGAAGTGGCTTAAAAGTGTGAAACGTATTTGTCATCCAAGAACAATTTATTTATTGTTTCTCTTTGTAAACCACCCTGAGCTATTTTTGGAAGGGCAGTATAGAAATCGAAATAATAATAATAATAACTTGGATTAAAGGTAGTCTATTAAGTTAACCATTAGGTTCTTCAGGTGAAGCCCTGCTACAGATTTCATTCAGTCTTAAATGGACTTGGAGCAGGATCTCATGGATAGGAAGAAGTAGTAACTCAGCTTCGTTTTTCCTCCCGAAGGGAAACTTGCCAAGGTCTGCTATTACAATAAGAGGGCAAAGCCTTCCTTCTTTCAACAGGGTTTTATGGAATCATTGGCTGACCTTTTTTTTAAAGTCATAAATGCTGCAGTGCTATTTTAATTAATACTGTTTTATGGAATTATTTTGTTCACTTTATGGACCTGTAAGCCATGTTGAGCTTTACAAAGAATGGTGAAAGCAAGGTATAAAAAATATAAACAAATTAATGCTGTTCTGCTTTACCATATACATTTAACTGATAGGTTTCTCCTTGGGTTCAATATAACAACAAAAACAAAAAAATTAAGCTGAATATTGTAAGATTAACAGATTTTGAGTTGACTGCAAATATCACAATTGAATGTCTTCACTATAATCAATTGGTAGGATTACAACTAAATTAATCCTGACTATGCACCATTGAAATAAATGAGATGTGACTCACTTTAGTTCTATTAAGTTTAGTGCGACTTAGTCATGACCAGTGTTCTCTCTATTTTTTTTCGTCTGTGTGTGGAATGAGTTTTGTTCTGGGCAGCAGTATCAAGGCAGTGTGTGTGCATGTGCATTCAGAATGGGGCTGTCCCGATTCAACCTGAGTGGGATCTAAAATTAACTGAGTGGACATCCAAAAACTTGTGAGTGTGCACACCTTAGAGGGAACACTAGTCATGACTAACTTAGTCTGGAACTTGCACTGTGAAGATGTAGTTGCTACTGACATACCCAATGTCAAGGAATAAATTCAAGGTTTTCTACACTAAAGAACAAATGGAGTCTTCCAAAGTGTAACTGAGACAAAACCAAGATAATTGGATAAATTGAGCTCACACTAGGCGATGCCAGAATCAAAGCATTAAAAGAGACCCAGTAGAACATGTATTCTGACATAATTAGTTCTATCTAAAACATCTCAAAATTATGCTAGTCTAAAATTCGCTTGAAAACTTTCAGGGAAGAGTCTTCTTCTTTCTGTTTTTAATTCCCACATTCCAACCAGGCTTTCCCATCTGTCTACGGGGTGCAGCTACAGCAGCCTCAGTCTGTCACATAAAAATTCCTTTAACCTTTTACCTCCTGTGCATATTTTCATAGCAGTATAATAAGATTATAGTATAGGTAAAGTGTGCCGTCGGGTCGGTGTTGATTCCTGGCAACCACAGAGCCCTGTGGTTGTCTTTGGTAGATTACAGGAGGGATTCACCATTGCCATCTTCCGCGCAGTGTGTGATGATGCCTTTCAGCATCTTTCCTATATTGCTGCTGCCCAATATAGGAGTTTCCCATAGTCTGGGAAACATACCAGCAGGGATTCAAACCACCAATTTCTGGCTTGCTAATCAAGTCATTTCCCCACTGTGCCATTAGGTGGCTTGCTAGATTATAGCGTACCCAGCTCCATAATATTAAAATACATATATACAACACCTGGAAGCAAACAATACTGTATTGAAAGAAATACAAAACATCACAGTTCTTGCCAGAGTGCCCCCTTTGTTCTCTCCGATAAAGTCTTTTCTTCTCTAATAAGACAAAGTGTAGGAACTCAGTCCAAGGAGGAACATGAGTATAAGCTGGAGCAACCAGCCTATACTTGCTGCAGGTATAGTCTGTGATGCTTTCAGGCAAGAAAACAAACATAGCACACACATTGCTGGTCACTACTATAAAGCCCCCACTGTCTATCTTCTTACCTCTAGTTCACATCATAACCTCTGCGTCTGCTGATGGAATGGCCTTTGCTTCTTCCTTCATGTTTCATATACTGGGTTAGATCAATTGATTGTTGAAGAAAGGGGAGTCATGTCTCTTCAGTAATGATAGGAAAGCAATATGAAGATAAAAGTTGCATTGTTTGGATTGTTAGCCTTTAGTAAACAATTGTTACCAGATTCTCATTATTTTACTTAGCTTACATGAATTGTATGTATAAGTTTGTTTAAACCATTATATCCCACCTTTCCTAAATTGTCTGGATTACAGAAATAAATAAAATATACAATTTTTAAAAATCCACAAGATGGCAACAAATAATAAAACTGTGTACAAACAGAATATTAAAAATATTACATTACCTCATCTCACCATTACAGTCCGGCAGGCAGAGTGCTGGACTGATATCTGGAAATTTTTGGTTAGAATCTCGGTCAAGTAAGATTATGGTCAGTTTCTAAATTTATGCATGCACTGACGTTGAAGGTAGAGTACAGTCATTTAAAGTATATTTTGTGATGATCATTTCTTTTATCAGTAGTGTTCCTTAGACTTTAGTTCCTCAGTTCCTCTTGCATCTATTCTCAAACTGTGATTTTGGTTAGGGTCAACTGATTTTTCAAGATTACATCTTGAACTCATCAGATGCTTTGCATATTTTAGCACTGGCAGAATTTTAACCAGTGCTGGCCAACGTTCCTTCTAATTTTTCCCCCACCTCTGTGCAGAATGAGTTTTATTCTGGGCAGCAGTATCAAGGCAGTGTGTGTGCACGTGCATTCAGAGTGGAGCCTTCCTGATTCAACCTGAAATGAACTGAGCAGACATTTAAAAATAAAATAAGATCTGTGAGCATGAGCACATGCACACACTTTAGAAGGAACACTGGTGCTGGCTAGTGAAAGCAGTTCATTAGTAAGAACTGCTGGCACTGCTCTAAGATCAGCTCTAAGAACTGATTGAAGGGGGACAGAATTTATTAACAGAATGTAGCAGTAGAGCCAAGCAGTGCTTTAGTGAGCACCCTGCACCATTGTTGACTGTGCAGCTGATGCTAACAGCCTGTCCAAGGGGGAGATCCAGGCAGCAACTGTATACTTGCATTGTGCTCATTGGGGCACCTACCTCTGCTGATGCCTCCCATCAGTTTCTGATAAGGAAAGGAATTCCTTACCCCCTTTCATCAGATGACTGTAGAAATAATTGAACAGTTGCATACATTAAATCCCATTTTGTAGTCGTTTACCAGCCCCTAATTTGTTTGGTTTTCCCTAAAGTGCTTACAAGTTTTGCATCTAAAGATTTCTTTCATGGAAGGTTCTGAGATTAGTAATGGGTACTCCTGGATACCTTTGGGGAGGGGGGCCAGGTTGGGCAAATTATAATACTGAAAAGTTTGAAAACTCTATGATAGCAATAGACACAGAACAAAACACAATGCATTATTTTCATGATCTATGTGCTGTGCGGCAGCAGCTGAGCTTCACACTGTTTTCAATGCTACATTAACTTTTCCATTAATGCTGGTGCTGTAAAATATTAAGCCCTTAAGCAATATAAATCTGCTGTCTAGTTTTTGTTGCTTGGTAAATTTGCTATAGTTGCTTGATAGAGCCACCATTATGCTTTCTATTAGAAGGTGGCTTTCCTTTTTGTTTTGACATGACAATAGTAGTGCCTGTAGGAAAGGTGTCATTAGCATCTTCGGTATAAACTGAATCCAATGTCCTTTGATTAAGCTCTGCAGACTGAGAAGAACTGGCTTCATGAACTCATACACTGACCACTGTTAAATTATTTTGATCTGGGAAATCTTATCACTAACCACATGGCTGTAGCTATAACTGAACAAGGGGAGGGGGCAAATGTCCCTGTGCCCTTGAGGGACAGGGGGCCCGCTAGCTGAGCAATACCTTGCTTTTTACTCTCCCCCTCCTGCCTCTCTAAAGAAGATCTGGGGAGACAAGGACCCTTCTTCACTTTTTGTCCCAGGGCCTACTCCAACTTTTCTCCACCCCGATACTGATCATACATTACAGTACCCATTCGGGGTTCTAGAAATATGCACTTACCACATGGGTGGTAAGCCCTGCTAACTTGGCAAAGAGGCACCTTTTAACATGGTGATGCTCTTTATTGAGCAGGCGGGAGAGTAACTGGCCCTATCCACCCCCAGCACAGTACTTCCAGTGACTGTTGCTGGTGTCTATCTGATGTTTCTTTTTAGAATGTGAGCCCTTTGGGGACAGGGTGCCATTTTATTTGTTTGTTATTTCTCTGTGTAAACCACCCTGAACCATTTTTGGAAGGGCGGTATAGAAATCGAATAAACAACAAACAACAACAACTTACAGATACCCACTACGGCTGCAATTTAAGAATACTGCTGCTTAGTTTTTTCTACATTTCCCATGGAAGGATGGTCAATGCCAGCAATGAGGCTCATGGAAGCCCTTTGCCAAAGTACCTTTGTGGGCCCCCTTAGCAGCAGGAGGTATGTAGCCATCCTCTTTGTCATCCCCTGCCCCTAGAATGTGATGCCCCTGCCCTCCTCATTGTATCACTGGACAGTCACTGGGTCACCAGTGCAGCTGCCAATTAGCCATTTGGACTCCTCAACCACTAGAATAAGCCCTCGTAAAGGATTGCCCTGGCACTAACAGCAGCAGCTTGGAGCACTTTTAACAGCCATGCTGGCAGCTGCTATATTTTTATACCAGGGCCTCAGGGATTGTCCATGGTCCCTTTAGCCCTGGACCAGTGCCCAAATTGGCCATCCAACACCAGCGCTGTACCCAACTATCGTTAAGCCTAAACTGTCTCCCTTCCTCACCTGCTTTTACAATTGGAAGTCCTCTATCTCTGTCCTAATGCCTTCATGCTGGTTAAATGCTCTTCTGCCTCCTTCTATTACTACTATTATGAAAAAAAGATGTGATTTGATATGTGAAGAACTGGTTTTTATACCAAGTCTAAGTAATGCCCTTTGGCCATGACATAACTCTAGATTATGCTCTCGGTGGTATTTTCAGTCAGCAGTAGTTTGCACTGAATTAGAAAAAGGGAAATAATTTGTCTTCATTGATGTAAATGTTGCTGCTACTCAGGAGAAATAGAGGGACATGGAATGGTGTGGTGTTATTTGGAGTCTTGAAGGGGCCTGGCAGCAAAGAGCCAGCATAGAGAGACAAGAAATCACCCACTCGGGTCAGAGACAGCATAGCTTAGTGTTAGAGTGTTGGACAAGGACCAGGAAAACCTGAGTTCGAATCCCCATTCAACCATGAAACTCACTGGGTGACTCTGGGCCAGTCATTTATCTCTCAGCCTAACCTACCTCACAGGGTTGTTGTGAGGATAAAAATAAGCATGTACACTGCTCTGAGCTCCTCAGAGGAAGAGTGGGATATAAATGTTATAAATTAATAAATAAAAATAAAATAAGCTCCACATTGGTGAACATAATAAGTGGTTGGAATCTAATTGAGATTTTCTGAAGAGGAATTAAGCTGAGCTGGGAATCCTGGCTGGTAACATCTAGTGGGCATTGCTATGATAACATCACTGTGGGAGTGGTGAGGCAGAAACTCAAGGACATGGTGTTTGGGAAGAGGAAAGTACATATTAATATTTTGCTGAGGGTGCCAAAATGACCCTTAGGGTTGAACTCCATGCTGCTATGACAGTATTGTATGTTGGCACAAAAGGAAAAAAGGTGAGGGACTTATCTATCTTTGGGATCTCTGCCAAATGGGATCTCTTTTCAAAGAGGTGTGCTTGACTCAAATTGTGTCGGTTACCATACATTTGTACTGTATTTGCAAAAGTGCTTGAAGAATTTATTTTTACCTAAGATAAATGGGAATCCTATAAAAATATAAACAAAGAAAGAACAGTTGCTCAGATAGCTTTAGTATTTAGCTGGACAGTACCCCTCTGGAGTGTAATATGGTTATTGTGCATTATGGTGCATGTAATCTGTAAACCAGATATCATTTCTTGTATGAATAAAGTGAATAGGCCATGTGTGGACAAGCAACCTAGAAAAAATCAAAAAAAGGAGGAGAATGCAGTGGCTCCCTTCTGCCAGTTAGGACTCCTGAAGAGGAGTCTTCAGGAGTCTGATAGGGAAATCCTGTGCATAACAGCACTGGCACTGCATGCACAACATATCAGCCTCATTTTTTTTTAAAGAGAAAAAAGCCCCAGGCTCCCAAATTAGCAAGGACCAAGGGTTGCCTCTGTATTCTGTTCTCCTGCTGCCAGTAAATATTGGTAGCAGAAAGCAACATACAGGCATGAGTCCTCAACCAGCCAGGACTAAAGGAATCCACGCTTCTGTCACCTGCTGGTTCAGGCACCATAAATTTAAAATAGATGTGCATTCAAATTCACATCAATTTGTGGATGCTATCTGTGATCCATTACTTTCAAAGGAATACATGCCTAGATACACATCCAAGTACACTTTTCTCTGAAAGCAATGCAATACACACATGGATGAACATTTGGATGTGCTTCTGATTTATGCCCACAGTTCCTGATCAAGCAACTGATATAATGCATGAGAATCTCTTTCTGTGTACAAATCTCTTTAGTAGGATCATGGCAAGAAAGTGTTGGTGGGTGGAAAGGGAGGATAGAAATAAGACAAATCCTCTTCCTTTTTTGCTTTGACCTAGTTGTTTTTGCAGGATGTTTTTGTGGGTCCTCATTTGGTTGTTTGGTTGTTTGTTTATTACATTTCTATACCTTCCCAAATGCAAGTTCTCTGAATGGTTATTATCACAAAATGGTATTATCACAAAATAAAGGCCGGCAAAGGGGAAAATGTGTGCAGACGATCGGCTAAGTTGTGGATGGTAAATAAAAGAATAATAATTTAGTTAGATTTAGTCAAGTTGCTAGGTTAAAACTGGGAAACTTTTCGTTTAAAATGCAATAAACAATGTGTCATTTTTAGACATGTTATGTTTTATATGAATCCTATATAAAACATCAATATCTGTATTCAAAATTTTAAATGAACCAATCCTATGTTACTGTGTACTGTTTGCCAGTAATAATTTTCTCTGTCATCTAAAACGTATTTCACTAGGACTTTTCAATACCTTTTGTTGAATGAAACAAAGTTTATGAAATAAATTTCAAGATTATTTTCAGCAAAGCTGGTGATATATGTTCTCTTACTGAGGTTATATCAGAAAATCAATATTTGTAAAATTGGAACAGTATAGGTTTGTATTGATCTATGTGGCTAAATCAAAACTAAAGGCTTTGTAACAGCTTTCTTAGACAGCCAGCTACCTAGTAGTGGCAAACTATCAATTTTTGCTTTCTACTGATAAATCAGCTTGAAAATTGGATGTCAAATTTTTTCAGTGAAGTAGTGATTTTTTTCATGCCCTTTAACCTTTCCTTATATATTAGATTGGTTTATAAGGCTGAGCTCTACCTTCTGTAGTCAGTTGCCTTCTGTAGTCAGTTGTGTGTGGTGGGGTGGGGGGGTGACGAAAGAAGGAATAAGATTTTTTCAAACAATTCAAAAGTTCTTAAAACTAAATTTTATTACTCTTCTTGTGTTTCCTAGTAGACTTGAAGAATAAATATTTCCAGATTTAAAAAAAACTTTATTTTTCACATAGGTCTCTTGATCCCTGCTCCTTCAAATAAGTTCAAAAAATCTCCCATCTTTTAACCTTCCAGGAGTCATTTGCTTGCATAAAGGAGATTTAAGATTTTGACTTAAAGTATTGGTTTCTTCATCTGTTTTGTTTTTTTTAAACATTTGCCACCACTATTTACCTACCAATCACAATTGCTCAGTAAGAGTTTAGTTTGTATGAGTGTATGTTTGGTTTTCTTTTCTTTTTTCTTTTTTATAATACAACAGATGGTAAATGTAATATACTATGTTATATGCTCTAAAAAAGCTATAAAGCTGTTGACTATAAGGAATACAGACTTGCTCTGAATTTAATGTTATAGTCTTTGATGACATTTGACAGTACTATACCTTTATACTTGTTATTCCAAACCATAAGTTAACTCAAGAGAGAGTCCTGATTGTAAAGTTTTCTGAGATATAATTACTTCTTGGTTGAGAAAAATGTGGTGTATATTGATCTCGATGAAAGCATTTCAGAAGCAGTTTCCGTTGGCTAACAGTGAGTGTCAGCTATGATAAATTGTAGGGGTTTGCATAGGCCATTTTGTGCAGTTCTGTCCAAATTCAGGTCTGCAAACTGGTTACATCAGACCAACTGCTGGCCCGGTCCATTCGACCGAACCAGCTTGAACCAGTTCAGTGGTTTGTGCTGCTATGTAAAGGGGAATTCTTTCAAAAATATTTATAAAGGACTAGCCACTGAGGGCAGCACTGGGGGGCTGGGGCATGAGAAACCTGTAAAAGTAAATGCCAAGGTGCTTACCTGCAGCGGTACCAAGCACTGTTGCTTCCCCCAATCAGCAGCCTCTGTGGCCATGTAGCATGCATGGAGACCATTTGCGTGGCCACGCATGCACAGAGGCCAGGTGAGTGCGGAGATGCGCTGCCTGCTGGCTGGGAGGAGCACCACTGCTTGGTACTGCTGCCAGTAACCACCTTAGCATTTACTTTTACAGGTGCTTCTCACCGCCTGCCCTCCACTCCCAGTACCACGGTCACCGGCAAGCCCTTTAAAAAGAATTTTTAAATAATTTCCCTTTACAAGCAGAAGGGAATCCTCACTACTTAAAGGGAATTCCCCTTTACGTAGCAGCACGAACCGGGCTCAATTGGGCTCTATCATGGACTGCCCCCCCCTTTCCTGAAGGCTGGTCCAGTTTGTGATCAAACCTAGGAACCAGCCTGGTTCGCAGTAGACCAGTTCAGTTCTGAACTGTTTGTGCACACTCCTAATAAATGACAACATTCTGGATCAGTATAGTTACTAATTTGTGGTGAAATGCACCGTTTGTACTTTTCTCCACATCTACTTTCCCCTATCAAGGGACTACCAGAGTCTTCCTCTGAAGGAAGACTCTGATTTACTGAACTAATGATTTACTGAACTAATCACTCTCTTTATCAAATAAAATCTTTTTCAGTAGTGTGGTTTTAAGTATAATTAAGTGAATTGCTTTATTTTGAATTTGTGAATACAGGGAAACCTCATTATCCACAGATTTGAGTATCTGCAGTCAATTAAAAGACACCCAACCTCGGCATACATGGGGGGCGGGGAGACACATGGAAACCTCGTATATCCGCAGCTTGAGGGTGGCTGGGAATGACCATGGAGGTCATTTCTGGCTGCCATTTTGTTTCTCAGACAAATTGGTTTCTGATCCTGGGACACAGAGTGACTCGGGAGGGAGCAGCAAAGCATGGTGAGGAGCTTCCCCCCATGTCCCCCCCCCCATCTGGCAGATTTACGGCAATTTGGGGCAATTTTCCCGATGACCAGAAACCTAACCTCCATGATCTTATACCTTTATATTTATATACCTTTATACCTCCAATGTATACCTTTAATACCTTTATATGATCTTATACCTTTATATTTATATACCTTTATACCTTCAATGCCTTTATATTTACGGTTTACATATTCGTGGTTGTAGCTGGGAACTGAAACCCCGCAAATATCGAGGTCGAATTCACGCCAAAGTCTGTGTGAGATATTGGGGAGCACTTCACACATTATTCAGGTTTTTCATTGTGTGTTAGAGCCTAGTCCAATTTATGTCTGGGGCAAATTCAAACTCGCAGTAAACTTGCGGTAAAGCCTTCTGTCTTGGAAAGCTCCTGGTACACAAATACAATAGCACTGTATCAGTTTTTACACTCAATAGCCCCAGAGCCATAAAGAATACAAGCTAAAATCCAAATACATAGAAAAATGAAAGCCACAGTATCCATTTACATCATAATACCTTTCATTTATATCTATGCGAGTAACGTTGTCCTGTGAAAATAACTCCCAACAAATGCCTTACATTTTATAGGACTACTGATGGTTACAGCTACTACTTCCCCATCAAATTTACTGAAGAACAGGCCTATTATTGTCTTGCTTGTTTCTAAAAGCCATTGTTTGTGTCTAATTCTAAATCAATGACTACTCACATACATGTTCAGATATTTACCAGGAATAGCATCTAGTCTACTGCCAATTGTTTCCACTGTTAATTTTTTCTGATGTTTAACTTAACTTAGCTTCAGGCTATAGCTCTTTCCCCTGTTATTAGCTGACTGAATAATTTAGTTCATTTATATTGTTACCAGGATATTTATAGACTATACCATGACCCCATGTCTCACTACTTATAATCTGTCTAAATTTAGCTGATTTAGTCATTTTCATAAATCACCCTTCATTTTAAGTAGGCATTTGGTTGCTCTTGGTATATTATCCATGTTTGTTCTCTTAGGCTGTTTGATACAGTGTTGTAAGGAGTCCTTCACATTCATAGCTTCAATTTTTAAATATATGTTTATGTGTGCATTAAAGTATGTGGGATTTTGTGGAAGCAAGGAGGAATTATCACACTTCAGCTGTACTGCTTTTCAAAAACAAATACTGTATAACTAAGCCAGTTTCTATTAGAGCTGACACAGGTTTTATGAAAACTGGGAGCAGAGACATTTGTTCAAGTGACTGTGTTGTGGTATGAGTATAGAATTCCCCATCAAAAGAGCCACCTTGAATGTTATACAAAAGTGACAAAATACTAATTGCAGAAAGATGTGGACTGTGGATAATTAATATATAAAGTCTTAGTATCACCAGATTATTCTGACCAGAAAATTGTAATTATTAAACATGAGTATTGTTGGCCAAATGGGCAGGCAAGCATTTTTCTGAGGAGAAAAATAGGCTAAAACTAAACAAGGCTTTTCTCACACGCAGCCAAACCCAGGCTGGGCTCATGGAAGGAAGATAGCCACAAGTCTGCTTAAGGAGTCTTGGCTAGTCTGTGGAGAAGTTAGTTTTGTATGACAGGATTTCATTGGAAAATATTTTGCCCCTCAAGAAGGCTTCGGCCGATACGCATTGGGTGCAATAAACAATTTCACAGCACCATGGGACTTTGGCCTCCCCTTTTTCTGCATCAGCACCACCTAGCCTGACCTTTAGCCTGGGTTAATGCTGCCAGAGTGCCATTAACCCAGCCTCCAGGATCGTGTGTCTCTTTGGGCTACATTCAGCCTGAGGAGTCACAGAGACAAGTGCTTAGAGCACCCGTGTCCTTTGGGAATCCCCAAAAGCACCGCACACAGTGCATTCTGGGATACCTGGAGGCCAGGACGCATCGTCCTGATCTCTGGAGATCAGGCTGTGTGGGAGCGCAGTCAGTACTCCCAGCAAGTATTTTTCGTTCGTCTGGGGGGAAGGACTGCTCAGCCTTCCACCCCCCTCATCGGCTCCCCTGCCCACCCAGACATGTGAGTAGCTCCAACATCTAAAAAACTTTAACTGTTTTAAAGACTGTGTTTTTTCCAGGCTAATAATGATGATTAATAGACCTCTAAAAACATAAGAGCACAATTGAAACCAATGAAACAAGCTAGTCATGACTAACTGAAGTCCCATTAATTTCAATGGGACTTTGTCATAACTAACTTAGTTTGGATGCTGCCCATGGAGTTTTAATACAAGAATTACTACATTTTGAAAGGAAAGGCATGAGAGAGCATTGATAACATTTGTTTATAAGCAGAAAAAAGGGGCAGGGAATCAATCCCTGAGTACAAGAAAAACAAATTAATTCAAGGCCACCCTAGAACAGCTTTCTGTCATATTTGGGTGGGCTTATTTGGAGAGAGTGGGCTTTCTTTGGAAACAGTGTTATGTTTGAATTTTCCCATTCCCCAGAAGTCCTAGAAGCAATTGTTTGGTGGCATGATCTTTGTTGGGCTTGCATTGTTGTTGTTGTTGTGTTTTTAAAAATAGTTGCTTTTGAGTTCATTTATATAGATTTATAACGTAGTTTTCTCTCTCTTCCTTGCTATTGTTGTGATCGTAACAGAAGAAGTGTTCTATTTTTGAGGATGATTGGCATTTATATTTTGATAGTGTTATCTTATCACTAGCCACTTTGAGGTTTCTTTTGAAAATAACAGCAGGATATAAATGAAATGAAATTGAAGCAAAAAAATCCAATGGGTACACCTTTTGACCTATGCTCTTCCTCAGGGACGCTTGTACAAATAGCACAGTATTTGAACCTTTATTTCTGTCAATGGACAAAGACACCAGCTTCTCCATTTACTAGTAACCTTATCAAACAAACATAAGCCCTCTTCAGACGTTGTCAGCATGAGTAGCACTCACACTTACAGCGGGGAAAGTGGGGAGGAAGTCCTGCTGACTCACTGTCACCCCTGCCCTCCCAGCAAACATACTCACTGTGATGCTTGTGTGAAGGGGGAGGCATCGTAAGCGTGTTCTCCGACAATTCTGTGAGCAGTAGTCTCGATCACTCTGAAGACGGATATGTTCAGCAGACAAACTGAGAAAATAAAGAGGAAGAGAAGAACCTTGGTGGGTCTACCTGATAGGACTACTACCAAAACATTGCTTACAACACCATAGCAAGCAGCCCAAGGCGACAGTAGAAAATATGTCAATATGCAATCAAAAGCCTACAAAGAAATAAAGGGTGCTTTCTGAATATGCTATATTCATAGAATGTTCTACTGTTTCTGTTTTTACAGTTTTCCTCGTTCTATTTTTACAGTGTTTGAGGTAATATTTTATTTGTTAATTAGATTTGTCCCCTGCTTTTCAGCCTATAAAATGCAGTCTTTGCTGTACTTAAATTCTGTTCAATATGATATTTGATAGAACTGTGCAGTAGCACATTAGGTATTTGACATTATAATGACGTTTCCACATTTTAAACTATATAGGAATATAACCTCATTTTAATTTAATTGTGAGCCACAAAGGAAAATAAAAGTATTTGAACAAAATTAAAATTGTGTATTTAACTAGCAACTGGTCCATTTGTAAAAGGAACCACTTTATCTATTCTCTTTTTTTCCTTTACAAAATCCAATAAACTGCTATTATATTCCTTTTAAATGGTTCCATTACTAGGATTCTATAACCAACTAATCTCATGATAATTATAAGAAATGCCTATAATCAAAGCAGGAACCATTTAAAATAGGACGAAAGACTGTTTTCCATCAAACACATTGTTGTTCTGTGACCTTTAGAGCATTAAGCTACATCATACGCTACTACCTAGAACTACAATGTAGCTTTTCCAACTTAGCTTGTTCAAATAAAAATAAGTGGTTTAGATCAATGGAAATGTGGATTGACATATTAAGAGGGTTTTTCCAACCTTTCTACAAAGTAGGAAGAATTAAATGGATAATGACACTAGCTTCTTATTGAGTGCAAAATCTATGGAGTTTAGATTGCAAGCCTTGTAATTTGGTTAGAATGTAAAGATTGCTTTGAAAAGAAGATGTATATTAGAAAATTCTGTCTAAATGAGCTGCACATACCACTGCTAAGCTTTAGAAAAGTATTGTTTTCCTTAACACACAAACTGGTATTGTATTCAGATGAACAAACAATCATTTCCAGAGATCATTTAAGTAACTGAAGGCTGATAAAATTACGGGAAATGACTATATGTGATCAGAATGGCTTTCATCTGCATTTTGTTAGACCAAGCATTGATTTCACTTTTCAGCTGTGAACAGCAAGAGGCCAGCTGTGGCCAAAGGAGAGAGCATGCAGTGAATTAGGGTCACAATAGAGGCTGAGCTGTCAGAAAACACAACACTTTAATGATTAGAGCTTGGCAAAAAACCTTCATGTTACAAATGTTTGCAAATTATATATCCAGTGGGTTCACAAACTGTCAAAATTAGTGGATTTAACTTATGGCATAATTAAACCTTTGAACTATAGTTAAGTAAGTAAACAGAATTATAAGAAACAAACAAACCAAGGCACATATAACTTCAAGGCAAATACAACAACATTTTGCTTAGTATTCCCAGATGTGTTAAAGAGCAATTTATGGAAGTATTTTTAAAAGCAAATTCCCATTCTGAAAGCTTTCACAATCAGTGAAACTAACCTTTACCTTCACAGCTGTCCTAAAATGTTCTAAAACTATTGCCATATATTACTTAGCAAACGCTCATTACTCAAAGGCTATATTATACTACTGGTGAACAGAAACAAATCCATTGTTAGCAATCTGATGCAAAATTTCTACCAAAATACTAAATATAGCTTGGGAAGTGGGAAAGAAATATAATTGTATTAGTTTGCAGATTACCAGTGCAGTCTAATTCTTCTTTCTAATAGCATGTTTATTATTTTTGCTTTACATATACAAATGAATTATTTCCAACTATTTCATTTAAAATATATTGTCCCCATCATCTACAGCTTGAGGCAACTCTGCACATATTCAAAATCTAACAGAAATGGTCAGAAATAATAAAATATAAATTTTAAGTAATAGCCATACAAATTCTAGGTCACATTCTAATATAATTACTGCAACCAACAAAAATGTCAGCTCAGTCCTCACTCCCCAAATAACTATATACATGAATGTTCTTGCAGAACCTCCAAAGCTTCAGCAAGGTAGTTCAACATTTCATGTATTTTGAAAGTTCATTTCAAGCCTTGGAATAAACTGCAGAAAATACTCTACTCTTTTCTCCTGCATCTCCTGGGTGCTGGTACATGGAGCAATTCTGTACTTGTAGATCTGAACTGATGGGTAGCAGGGAAGAAGGGCTTCATAAAGGACAGAAATAATATCTTGGGGTATTTGAGTCCTAGACCATTCATATGGGTTACCTTTGAGGATGATCGGAAAGCTACAACGGGTCCAGAATGCAGCAGCTCACCTCCTCTTGTTTGCCAGAAAATATGACAGGGTAACACCTCTCCTGCAGTCATTACACTGGTTGCCTATTCGCTTCCAAGTTCAATTTAAGGTCCTGGTTCTCACCTTCAAAGCCTTGCGGGGCTTGGTGCCTGTCTACCTACAACCCGCCTCGCCCATCCAGTTACATCCCATCCGGTTAGATAATCTCAGATGGCCCTCTTGTCGGTCCCCGATTTCTGAGAGGTTTGGGGCTCTCAGACCTGCGAAAGGGCTTTTTCAGTTGCTGCTCCACTTCTTTGGAACTTTCTTCTCCTCTTTTAGCCCCTTCCTTACTGATCTTCAAATCTCTATAGAAGACTTTTCTTTTTCGCCAGGCTTTTACCCTGTAGTTTACCTATTTGTTTTTTGTTAGTTACTTTAGTTTTTAATTTAGAATGTAATTTTTAATGTTGCCTTGTTTGCGTGTTTTTGTGCACCGCCCGGAGTCTTCGGAGTGGGTGGTATATTAAATGTTTCAAATAAATAAATAAATAAATAAATAAATAAATAAATTCTTTCATTTTAGTTGCAGAGGCATTCTTACCCCCAGACCTTGGGGCCATGGTCCATGGCCTCCTGAGTCTGGTGGGGCCTCCAAATGTCCTGGGGGGCCTCCTACTGCCCCGCCACTGCCCACACTCGCCACACCAGTAGTGTCATTTTTGCCACTACCCTGTGCGGAGCCGAGGAGTGGGGGGTGAGCCGAGCAGGCTCAGCCTCCCCCGTGGTAGCAGTGGCCAGCAGTGGGCGCAGCGGCTGGTGGGCCCGTCCATCTGGTCCTTGAGCACACCTCTGCAGAGTGGGAGTATCAAGCATTGCAAGCCCATTAGAGGGGGGGCCTCCGAAGCCCTTCAGGTCTGGGTGCCAAAATTACCTAGGTGCACCCCTGTTTAGTTGTTTTTGCTTCAAATATCAGCATCAGCACCTTTAACTTGGCCTGGAAACTCCTAGTTAGCTTGTGCCATCATAATACAAATTCAATGTGTTGCTCTTTTTCTACTGTAGTAAGAAGATGGGACATGGCATTCTGCAGATTCTTTTCAAGGGTAGCTCAAAGCTATGTTACAGTCAATGATCCAAGAGGTTACAAAGATATGAATAACTGTAGCGAGATTTTCCTTTTGACTTTGTAGCACCGCATTAACAATATAAATAAATATTCATCAATGATACTTATTTTTGAACAGGAAATATATCCTAAGGATTTCTTTTAAATTACATTCTAAAATTTATTTTTCAATGTCCTGTTAACCTTGAGACCTAGATGGCCTCAGGTTTGCTGAGTTTTTAATGAAGATTCACTTCTTTCAATCATAGCCTTAGGTTGTGTTGTTTTATTTACTTGGAATGAAGCAACATGGGCATCTGGACTTTTGCTTGCAGTTTCTGCCAGTGCTGTTCCCACTGAATGCTTGAGTGACACCACTCAGAACACTAGCTTTTCAGCATTGGAAACTACAGCACCATAAACACCAAATAAATCTCTGTCTATATATGTCATTCTCTTGAGAGTGCACATATGTATTTTTAAGATCATAGTTTACTTACATATTCATATTTTTCTGCTGTTAAATTTTTCTTTCAAATGTTTTTTGAAATTTATCCTCATCAGGAATTCTAAATATCCTGTCATAATAAATACTGTAAGCTGATTCTATCTCAGTTTCATCTCCTGTCTTGTTCGCAAACTGTGGTTAGAAGAAGCCAGGATCTGTCACGTTCAGACAAGTACAACAAACCCCACCCTGTTCTAAGCCAACAACAGAAGTAGAAAACTTCCTTCCTTTGCTCATGAGCAATCATCTTGCCAAACTATGATTAAACCATGGATAGCATTATATCTGAACCAGACCACTCTCTTAAGAAGCTATAACACTCAATGCAGAACAATAAAACGGACTCAGTTAAGTCAATTTTAAAAGACTTAGTTTTTATTTTATCAATAACATTGGAAAACATCCAAAAAGGCCAAACAACTTTTTTTAAATATATGAGCACAACTCATATTGAACCTTCAGTGTAGGCAAATGCTTTTCTTTTTTCCATTTTGTTTAATGTTTTGGGTGGCAAAACATTTTTTAAAATAATACATTTATATCCCACTCTTCCTCCAAGGAGTACAGAGCATTGTACATGGGTACATTTATTATTGGCTATTTTGTGTAGGGTCACATTCCACATATAAATTATAGATACTGTAATCTTTTTATTATAGGGTTATGTAGGACAAAGGCCTGAATAGATTGAGCACTGTGTACAGTAGCTCTCTTGGAAAAGAAAGGAGTCCTCTATTTTGGACCAATGAACATTAGCCAAGTTAGCCCCTGCTAACTTGGCAAAGAGACACCTATTAACGTGGTGATTCTCTTTATTTAGCAGGGGGAGAGTAACTGGCCCTATCCACCCCCAGCACAGTACCTCCAGTGACTGTTGCTGGTGTCTATCTTATGTTTCTTTTTGATTGTGAGCCTTTTGGGGACAGGGATCCATCTTATTTATTTATTATTTCTCTGTGTAAACTGCCCTGAGCTGTTTTTGGAAGGGCGGTATAGAAATCAAACAAACAAACATAGCAGCATGGATAGGAATCGCAAGGTCAGAGTTCAAAATATCTTTATTCAGAATCTATTAGTTTGACCTTTAGCAAAGATTCTCCTAAATCTTCATACACTATCAATAATGAGCAGAAAATGTTGTACACTTACTGACAGTTATGTGCTTTAAACAGAGCATAGAGAGGCACTAGACAAAACTAAATTGCTTGCTTGTAAACCAACAGATGAAAAGTTAAATGGTGCCATTAATAATGACAAAGTTACATGTCTACTTTGATTTTTTTAATGTGCAGAGAGAATATTATTTTAAATGGAATTTCAGCTATATGGCTAATATTTGTATCTACTAAAGTATCTTTCTTATTATTCTGATGTCATTTCTTCATGTTTTGTAGGACTGCTCACTACATTATGATTAGTAGTATTTGTATACATTCTAGCCATTTGATGGAAATCTTTTGATTTTCTCATTTCCCTGTATAGTGTTCCATTCCTTACCCCGCTGCCTGCTGTCAACTCCTAAGCGGTTTTGTATGACCAGAGAGGAGGAAGCTATTCACACAATGGGAGGAAATCAGGCTAGTGGAGGCTAGCCCAATTTCTTCCCATTGTGTGAACCACCGGGCTCGGCTGCAAGCCTGGTGGTTGCTAAGCGGGTAACCCACTGAAGAACCCCTGCGCTTAAACCAGGTTTGTGGAGCGAGCGCTCTGCAAATCCGTGTTGTTGGTTTTTTTACTCATGTGTTGCTGTGGCATGGCTCTGTGCCACAGCAACTCATGAGTAGACCCCCAACTGGGAGGTTGAAAAGCAGCCTCCCAGCTCGGGAGGTCTCTCCAGCATGCCCTGCGCACTTGCGCAGGGCATGCTGGAGCTTCTGGGGGCCACACAGCCCCTGAACTCCCCAGCCCCGGCCAGCTCCATGACTGAGCCGGCAGTCATGTGGGCAGGCACTGTGGTCGGCCACAGCAGACTGCTGCTCATTTGCGGGGAGAGTGGGCTAAGCCCGCTCTCCCCACTAACCCCCTAGAGGCTATTCTCACTAATTGTGAGAAGAGCCCCGAGAGTTATCTTCATGAAACTGAGAGAAAGGGGGAGGTAGACATTATGTTGAGGAAAACTGTAACCTTTCACCTGAAAGAAAACTGATCCCCCCCCCAATATTCCATACTAGGGAGTGCAGTAGAGAAGACTTTGGGTACCTTTTGAGAGCAGCAAACCAATCATCTATCTCTGCCCATATCTGTTTGCATGATTATTTTCATGGGAAAGTAGGTGGATATGTGGCTCTAGGGGTGGAATATTGCTGAGTGGGACTGAAGGGGAGGAAGCAGGGGTCTGCATTAAGAAAGCAGAGACTGCAACAGACCGAGGGATTCAGGTAAATGGCTGGAAGAAGTAGGCATTAGACAACCTAGCAGATTTGGTGTAGAAGAAGAATGCAATGTTGGACAGAGGAGTACTGAATTTATACAAATTGTGAGATAAAATTGTTCAGAATAATAATGGATAATTAAGGAGATAAAGTTCTTGACTTCTATCGCAAACATAGAGTCTATGACAAAAATGAGCAAATCTCATAAATTTTGAAGTTGGTAACTAGTGCTTACAGAAGTTGGGCCACTTTCACCTATGAAAGAAGGCCATGCTTCTAGCTATGATTTGGAAAGAATATACAGAAATGCGTGTTCTATATAACTTGAAAGTGTATTATTCTACCAGTACAGCTGGTTCAATGAAATATGTGAATATTTTTAAATCCTTTAATTCTTGTGAGACTGTTTATAACAAAAATGCTTGTTACTAATGTGACACATGAAGCTACCTAATACTGAGTTAGGCCACTGGTCCATCAAACCCAGTATTGTCTACTTGCTGATTGGCAGCAGTTTTACCATTGCCAGAAAAATGTTTCTTGGTCTTTCTAGCCCTTCTGTCTGAGATTCCTTTTAAGTGAAAATGTGGTGAAATTGAATGAGGACCTACTACATGCAAAACACACACTTTGCTTCTGAACTATGGCCCTTGCCCAATTCTGTGAGAAAGTGTACAATAATCCTTTCTCCCCATACTTTCTCCATTGTTTTCTTATAGTCAGGGGTGCCCTTTCATGGGGCAAAGTGAGGTGATCACCTCAGGTGGTGGATTATTTGGGCCCCACCAGGACAACATGCCCTCTCACTGCCAGTGCCACTGAAACAGCTCTTTGGGACTAATCTGACCCTTGCCAGCTTTGAGAAGAGTATCTCCTCACACTCCTTCCAAAGCTTGCAAGCAGTACAAGGAGACAATCTGAGGCTGCTGGCAAACCTTACAAGGGTTGGTTTTGAAAAGGGGCTGGCTCCACCAGGGGAGCAAGTCAAGGCAGCCTTTGTCACCTCACCTCAGGCGCTGCAAGGTCTTGGGCCACCCCTACGTATAAAGATAAAGTGTGCAGTCCAGTCGGTGTTGACTCCTGTCTACACCCCAATTTATAGGCACCTGTTGGTTTTAGGTGGCTACATCCCAACTTATAGTCCGCACATATTACAGCAAATTTGGTGGGAGACAGCACTTAACAATGGCTTACAACTGCAAACTCAAAATGAACTAACATTTTCACAGTGAGAGTTGTAGATTTGCAGTAGTAAAGGCTGCCTTTTGTATGATGATTTTTCTGCACTGGAAACATATACGTTTCTTGTGGATTTTTATTTAGGTACAGGTCATCAGACATCACATCCATGTCCAGTGTTACTTTAGACTATCCTCAACCTATGCACTGATCTTTAACATTGTGATTTCCCTGTACATCTGTTAGCAATATTCTCCTTTCCAATGTGTCTCATCCATATTTTAAGAGGAGATATATCTGCCTAGAGAGATTTCTGTGTTCAGGTCTTTTTCTTGTGGCAAAGTTCAGTCTTCATCTTTTGAACAGTGGCAGTTTGAGCAGTTCTGCCTCTTTACATTTCCTTAATGTTTATACTCCAGTAAATGTTAACAGCTTTCAGTAGCTTTCATTCCTTTTGAGGATAAAATGTGTGTGGGGGTTTTAAACTCACAATGGCACTCACTTTTTATCAGTATCTCAGTTATTGAAAAGTGAATGGTTTAACATCTCACTAGAAGTTTATTATTTTGTAACTGGTTTGTGGAAGATTTTTTAAAATTATACAATTTACTCCTGAGGTTTAGAAAAGTTTAGTAGTTTCTTCAGATTGTTGTCTTCTCTGGCTGGTATAAATATCCTGTTTTAGGCACTGACTTTTTCTCATCACAGTATATTTTGCTGTGATATTCCATTTGCTAAACTTCAAGACCTTTAAATATCACTTACTATATTTACCCAAATATAAGACAACTCTGAATTTAAGACGACCCTCTTAAAAAATATAGGTTATAGTTGCACTGACCCAAAAGGAAGAGAACCCTGAATTTTAAGACAACCCCACAATTTTTAACATGAAAGAACTTAGGAAAAAATCTAGTCTTGGATTCAGGTAAATACAGTACTTTCCAGGTATTATATACATGTAGAACTCTAAACATTTTGAACTATCCTGGCTCTATCCAGTCATAGAACAATATGTAGAACAATAGCACACTGGTGTGATGTGATGTGACCATGTGAAAAGAATAATTGCTGAAATATATTAAGAATAATAGGAAATGTCCCTGGGCCCATGGGGTGGTGATAGCCAGCTCGATGACAGCTTGTTCTTTGCTTGCCCTTTCATTCCTCTCGAAAGAAAATGGGGAAGGGGCCCATCTTCACTTTTTGTCCTTCAGCCCACTCCAACCTTGCTGCTACTCTGGTGAAATCCTAAGCAAGCTTACTTGGAAGTGAGTTTTACGTAATTCAGTTACTTTTCTGAGATTGCAGTGATCTAATCAGTGATCATGCATATGAGCAAAACTGAGGATTACTAAATCAGCTATCAGGATATCAGATTTCCCCAAAATCATGCTGGATCTTAACTGTGGCTGTAACAAAGTTAATCAAGAAAGATTATTTCAAAGTACAGTGGGCAGCATCTAGTCTAATTAGTCATGATTAAGCACCATTGAAATCAGTAAGACAAGTTAGTCATGATTACCAGTCATGACTAACTTAAGACCCATTAGTCATGACTGACAATGACTGCCTGGATGCTGCCTAGTAGTTTTAATTTATGTACCATAAGCTATAGAAGAGGTAAAATGCATTATAGGAATCAGGGAAGGTAGAATAAAGAGCTAGACTGGCATTCTCCAACCACTAGTACAAGTGAAAAGCCAATGATTAGTCTATGAATAAACTGTGTTTTATTCCACACAAGTGTATTTGTATACTTTGTTCATACTGTGCAATCCTATGCAGGTTTACTTAAAAGTATCTCCCACTGACTTACATGATGCACATTCTCCCATCGACCGAAAGGACCCCTTGGTGCTGCTGTGCAAGATCAAAGGCAGCCCCAACGGTACAGCAATGGGGCTGCTATGAAATGACTAAAAACCGCTTCTGGGCAGCAGCAAAGCACTCCTTCCATTATTTCCCTCTGGATTTGCTTCCAAGGCAGTGTGCATAGGATTGTGGTCTTAGTATTCTACTCATTAGAGGAAGGGGCCCATCTTCACTTTTTGTCCTTTAAGCATCTGACAGAAAAAGTAGCATGTTAATTTTTCTACTAATATTTGCTCCCAAATAATTCATTTTAACATACAATGCAGCAAAATGCAAGTGGTGGAGCACCATCCATGCTCTTGCATGTGTCTAAACCCAGTCTGCACTGCTGCGGAACAGCCCTGTTTTGCTGTGACTTAAAGTTGTGCAAGTGCAATTTTGTGATGCACTGTCCATCTGAAATAATGGACATCACATTACACAACTGTGCTTGCACAGCTTTAAGTCACAGCAGCATTGGTGCGGTTCAGCCACCCATTTCCCTGCACTGTATGTCAGTGAATATTTGTTGGTTCTTGAGAAAATATGTGGTTGTAAACATAAGAATGCTACAGATATTCTTATTTAAATTGGGAATTTGCAGGTTCAGGAACTTGCAGGTTTTCAGTTTGTGGAAGCATAAATAGCAGAGAGAATGAACTTTACTCTGAGATGTTTTCACCAACAATGTGTTGGTCACTCTATATAACAAAAGTTGACATTCATAAGATAGATCTAAAATTATTAGAGGCTTAGGGAATCTGCATACTGAGATTATCCAGGTAGAGTTGCATTCAAAATGAATACTTGTCCTCATTCTAGATGATTTGTATGTTTTAAAAATAGTATAAATGTATAAATACTATATTGAATGTAATATAGAATAGTATGAATGTAGAAATATTATATAGAACATAATTACCTGGTGGGACTTTCAGTATATCACTGAAACAAAGAGAATGGTAAGAATTAAAGGCTTATATGGATGAGATTTGCCTTGATAAGACTGGATAATTATTCTGAAGGAATATTAAATCCTCATGCTTCAGTGCATAAGACAACTGCTAACTGATGTAGGTTAAGTGCAGCCTATCCCTGGTGTGACATTTATTCCATAAATGTCAACTACAAAGTTTCTTGCACCTTCGTTGAAAACATCTGGATCTTGCCTGTTTTCAGACTGACCTAACTGATCCAGCTGTCTGGTCAAATATCTCACTTTCCTTTGTGTAAGATACAAGTGCCATACACTTTAAGTATTTCATTATCAGCAACAGATTTAGCTTTTTGCAATGTGGGTTTCAGAAAAACTGATATAATTCATTTTCACAAAGGAAGAGGAATAGACAGACATTTTCTTAGAGGAACTTCCCATTTTCCCAATTGCATGTCAACACCTGTAAACCTTCTGCCAACAACAGGTTTCGTGATCAGATTCTCACATGCAACTATATACACTAATGTAATGAACAATTAAGGACCAGGGCATGTTTCAGATTACAAACATGGTTCTTTTAAAGAGAAACTATTAAAATTGCTAGATTTTTGTTTCAGACTTTTTTTGTTTTAGGCTTTAAAGTTTGATAAAATAATGACATTCTTTGTCTTTAATTAAACTTTCTTTTCCTTAGTTTCTTTCCATATCAAAGGGATCTTCCTAGGTATATATAAATTTAATTGGGCTAGATGCATGCAACTATTCCTATCCCTGCCAGTGTTTGACTTCTGTTGAATATCTGATGTACATTGCTCACTGCTAAGAGTGTGTGAATAGGCACAGAGCCTCTGCAAGCTCCTGTAATGGGGAGGAGGATTTGAGAGTGCTGGGAAGGGGCACTAGGCTTGCCCCAAATGCTAAATTGGGAAGTGGGGCCCAGTCTCCCCTCTCACAACCAAAGAAATCCCCAAAGAATCATAGAGCACAACATATTCATTGTAGCAATGGAATGCTTGCAGGACGATTCTAAAAGGAGGTGATTCTGTCAGTCAACAAGGTACAGCCAATAACCTTGGAAGTTTGAGGGAGAGAATTTCATTCTGACAAAGCCCTCCTAACCCTACATATCATCTTCCTGTGACCCATCTATGCTCTATTCTGTCCATTCCTCGCCCATATAATGCATGAAATTTCAGATCTAGTGTGAAATATTTGTTGTGGATTCAAAAATGTACCTCTTCAGAATTATTCACCTTATAATTCTGAAGAGGTACACATCAGTCTATGTTTCCGAGTATGGGAAACACCTATATCGGGCAGCAGTGATATAAGAAGATGCTGAAAGACATCATCTCATACTGTGTGGGAGGAGGGAATGGTAAACCCCTCCTGTATTCTACCAAAGACAACCACAGGGCTCTGTGGTTGCCAGGCGTCAACACTGACTCAACGGCACACTTTACCTTTACACACCAGGAGCTTTCCCAGACAGCCGGCTTTACTGCATGTTTACTGAGAGGCTTTACTGCGAGTTCCAAGTTTTCCTCCCAAAAAAGATGCAAAAAGTGAATTTTTTTAAACCCCAGATATGTATCAGGCTACACTCCAATGTGCAATAAAAAATCCGCATTGTGTGTGAAGTGCTCCCTGAGAGCTCGCAGGGACTTGGGGTAAATTTGACCAGTATGTGAAAGCACCTCCTCCATCTCAGAGGGGATGCAAACTAAAATCTGGATGTGAAAAACTTCCTGGACTGGACAGAAAGAGCACACAGCCCCATGAGGAAGCAGACAGAGAAAATGAGAGGAGATTTTGATATTTATTTACAAGATGTAATTTTAAACTAGTGGGCCTGGGCGCAGAGCATCTGTGCCTATAGTTGGGCCCAGATGTCCCTCCCATGCTGCCGCCGTCTCACCCCAGGGGGCCAGGGCCAGGCCGTTTCCACCTTGCTGTCCTCCTCCACCCGTCCTCCTCCCGCCACCCATTGTCCTCTCATCCTCCTCCTCAGAGCACTGCTGCTGCCTCCCTCCGTCTCACCACTCCTTAGGGTGGCGGGGCTTCGCCCACCACCCGTCCTCCTCCCACTGCCCTTTGCCCTCATCCAACCGCCTCCTGGCGCATGCTGCGCCAACCACCCTTGCATGTGTCACCCCCTCTGGGCCCGCCATTGGTCGCAGCTGCAGCGGGAGCAGAGCTTGCCGCATCTCCATTTATCCCTTCTACAGGAATTAATTATATAGATTTTTTTTTAATCATTCCATTCTCCATGGAGTATGCAGATGTTGAACTAGATCTGGATGTAGGCTGTGCTCATAGTGGGGTTGCAGGAGTGGACATTTGGCTCATATGCTCTCCATTTAATTTAAAATGAATGTAGATCCACACTTTAAATATTTAAAGTGAACTAGGATCCACACTTGTAATCTCTTCTACAAGTAACTTTGTTCTTTTGGAATCCAGGTAAAGATCTTTTCTCTTCACTCAGGCTTTTTAAAATTGATTTTTTTTAAAAGTTGCAACATGTTCTGTCTTGTATTTTCTATTTTCTATTGTAATGTGTTTGTTTTGTGTCATGTGTTTTAATTGGATGTTTTTACTGTTGTGTTGTTGTGAGCCTCCCAGAGAACAATATATTACGGGGCTGCTAACAAACAAAGTTGTGTTTATTGCTGCTGTTGTTAATGTTACTAAAGGAGAACTAATGTTGTGAGCACAAACTAGTTACAAATAATTGTGTACATAGGTTCCACTTAACCATGAAGTTTGTCTGATGGGGGAAGAGTGTGTGAACCTGAGACTGACTCCTGTACTCCCACTGTGTGTATAATCTGCACACTGAGGCCATCTGTGAAATAGCCCACAGATGTTACACTTTCCTTATCCCAAAGTCTTATAATCTAAGACAAACAGCTAAACGTTGAAGAAAAAGGGCGTATCAGGAATAAACTAAGTTTAACTGATACCAGAAAGTGTAGAAAGAGGTGTGAGATGCTTATACTTTTGAGGTGGCATTGAATAGTTAATATCCCAAGTATCATGCTTCTCCTCCTATGCCCATTGAGAATATATAGGCTGCAGTATAATAAACAACAAGGAATGTCTTTGATTTTACCTGCCACACGCATTCTTGGCTACTTTGTTCGTATTTATTCCAAATACAACATGGGCATGGTTTAAAACTGGAAAGTTTTGTAAGATTTACTCAGTTCACCATTGCTAATATCTTGAGTTATTCAGAATTATGCAAATACTTAACTGTGTAGAGTAATAGTTGTAGCTGCTGTTACTCAATGAGGCAGTCTTGCACAGCATGGTGACCAGCACATTCTCATTCAATGTCTGATATAGTTAATGTTTGACAGTCTTGACGCATCAAAGATGATCAATAATCCACTGATTCCTAATCCTTGGCTATAGACTCTGAAGCACATCATTTCTATCTTGTCTTGAAAGCATAGGTTTATGTCATTGAAAGCAATGACACAAACTGACAGTTTTCCCTCCCTTCCACACATCAAAGTGTGCAAGGGGCTGAAGGCAACTGGCTCAGGACTGTGTTGCTCTGAGCTGCTCCTGGCAAACTGAAGAGAAACACTTCCCCAAAACAAATATGTACCCTTAAAATTAAACGGAAATCTTTTTTTTTTAAGGGAAAAATCTGCAATGAGAGGTGAGTTACAGGGTTTGGACCATCTGGTTTAGAGAGAGGACAATGTAGATAATCCCAAATTAAGGAACATTTACTTCCTTGGGTTTTTAAAAAAAATTAATATGTTTATATCCTGCTTTTCATTAAAACTCAGAGCAGCTTTCAAATAAAATATAAACCCAAAATATACAGCAAAACATTGTCATAAAAAATAGACAGAAAGCAACAGACAGTAAAAGACAGAAAAGCAGAAGCTAAAAACATAGATACTAGGAAACATAATTTAAAGGGAAAGTGAGAGAGGGGCCATTCAGATCTCTTTAGTAAGGAAGATCTTCTAAGAGAGATCTGAATGACCCACTCTCCGTTTACATTACGTTTCCCCATAACTGTAGGGGAAGAAGATCCTACCAAGATCCAAGAAGATCCTACCCATAGTACCTATTAAACAAATCTCAGGTAATGGTGGGCCAAAGAACAGGGCCTCAGTGGCAGATCTCTCAGTATGATATGTCCTTACAGTAAGTGGATCCTAGGTTTGTAAAAGGTCTTAAACATTCAAACTAGAACTTTTGTTTGGACCCCAAAGCAAACTGGCAGCCGTTAGTTGACACAGGATAGGTGTAATATACTTCTGCAGTTTGCCCCCACTAACCTGCCTGCAGCATTATGAACCAATTGAAGCTTCAAACCATTATCCAAGGCAGTTCCATGAAGAGAGCATTGCTGTAGTCTCATCTGGATGTAACCAGCACATTAATAACTGTGGCCAGATCTAATTCAGATAGGAATACAGCTGTCACACTAGCCTAAGCTGGTAGAATGCATTCCTGGACACAGAAGTCACCTGGGCATCCAGGAGTATCCCCCATGTTTTGTGCTTTCTCTTTCTGATGGAGTGCAATTCAAAACAGATTGAACTTCTCCACCCGGCACATCAGTATTTCCTACCCATATAACTTCGGCCTTGTCTGGATTTAGCTTCAGCTTGTTTGCCTTATCCACGCCCAAACTGCCTCCAAGCACTTGTTCAGGGTTTTCTCTACTTCTCTAGGTTTAGATGGCTGAAATAAAAGGTAGAGCTGTCGTCTGCATACTGATGACACTTCGTCCCAAACCTCCAGATGACCTCACTGATTTCATTTAGATGTTGAAGAATGTGGGGAACAGGACGGATCTTGTGGTACCTCATGACACATCCCCCAGATCCAGATTCTCTGGACTTAATTTGTCACCACCCATGCCCGAATCTTGCCCAAGAATTGTGAGTTAGAGACTGGGATACTGTTATTCAGATCCCCTTGGTTCACTTCAGGTTTTATTTTATTTTTTACTTGACTAGCAAGCCAGAAGTTGCTGGTTCGAATCCCCACTGATGTGTTTCCCAGACTATGGGAAACACCTATATCGGGCAGCAGCAATACAGGAAGATGCTGAAAGGCATCATCTCATACTGCCCAGGAGATGGCAATGGAAAACTACTCCAGTATCCTACCAAAGACAACCACAAGGCTCTGTGGTTGTCAGGAGTCGACACCGACTCGATAGCACAGTTAACTTTTCATGAGCCCCAGCATACTGAAATTGGTAGTTTTCCAGCATTTTTTGGTCTGGCTATATCCACTGCTAAATAGTTTTTGAAATATTACAAGATTAATGACCTTAACTTGTATTTTTCAGCTGATATAATGGTAAAGTTATCTGAAAGATGAGTGTCAGATGTTTGGATGGGGGCAGGGCGCAATTTCATTGCTTGCCCTAGGCACTATTTTCCCTAGATATGCTTCTGTGTGCCTCCAAAACACACATTTACGCAGAAGAACTATATGTTACATAGAGAATATAGAAGAATTGATAGATTCTGTTCATTTTGATACAAATATTCTTGAAGAGCAATTGAAAGTTCAAGCCTATACTAACTGGTTAAAAACCTGGGGATGAGGAGGAAGCAAATGAATTGATACTTTTGAAATTATGCTGTTTATACTAAGATGTAGGGGGATGAAGTAAAATTCTTGGAGTCTGATATGAATTGATTTTTTAAAAGTAAAATGGAGAATATTACATAGATATACATAATTGCTATTTTTTCCCCTTAATCATGTTACGCATTTCAGAGATATTCTGTATTTTTATTTTTACTTTGGTATGTGTGTGTGTGTAGGGGGGCCTCCTTGTTTAAAAGGGTAAAAAAGGGTGGGGGGGGGGTTACATCAACTGATGATAATAGAATCATGTGTTACAATCTCCTGCCCTAATTTTAAAGCAGGGCTTTTCTGCACAGATGGCTAAATAACACCCAATAAGCAACTTTTGGGTTTGAGAGGGGTTAAACTGTTAGGAACAATTTACACAATCCGCAATGGTGGATTGTGACCAGGGATGTAGTTGCAAATTCAGAAGTGCAGGCGCTCTCCATGTCAGCCCCCTGGCCGTGCCCACCCCAACAGCAGAGATGCAGAGAGGTACTGGAGCTCCATCCCTGCGCATCCCCCACTCCACTCCACTCCTGATTGTGATTGAACCAGGGGCAGGATCAGGAAAGTGGGCAGAACTGGCAGAGATAGCAGGGAGGAGTATGGCTGTGCACATGCCCGCTACGCACAGTAGCTTGCCGTGCACGAATTTGTGTGAAAACCAAGAGAGCCAAATTTCTGCTTAACAACATACAGAACTGGCCAAAACAAACAAACAAGTGTGTTGACACTTGATTATTCAGTTGCTGAGTTACAATCCTGCAACTGATAGCTACATCTGAATTACTGTCACCCCAAATCCGACTTGGCTCCTTGCAAACAGCGATGGTGGTAAAGGCTACATATCAGTGTTAACTTCTACGTAAAAGTTATATACAACTTGGGTGGAACTATATGTTATGAGGTAAAACAGGGTTCCCAACTCTTTATTTCCTTTGTAATGGTGATAGGGCCAATGACTGAATGCCATTTACTATATACTAAGCAGTTTTGTGTATTTCTCCCCTTCACTGATAGCGGGGGTTTAAAGCTATTCCATATTATCTATCACAATGCTATTGAAATTGTAGATAAAATAATTGGTGGTGGTGTTCATATCATTATTATTGAGGTTCTTGACAAACCCATATTTAGTAAAGAAATTCAGTTTAATGAGAAATGAATGCATGCATTTGCATTTTCAGTTGAATATGGATTAACAATGGTTTCTGAATCATTCTGTGAAACTTTAATATTGGTTCTGAATGCAAAACAGGCAATGTAACATGAAGATGGCCATGGTTGTTAATGGCTTGTTTTAGCTGGGAGCTATAAAATCATCCAAAGACTCTGTTGGTGTTGGAATAATAATTTACCTAGACAATTACCACATGGTGGAATTTTTTGCAGCTCTAATTCAGTGTTATTAATAATGAATAAAACTGCAATTTTCTCAGGTTGCTGGGGGCAATGGGGAATTATTTCAATGAATATTTCAGCACATTATTTTAATCATAGTTCCACAAAATTCAAGTGGGCAATATTTTATACTTTTAAGTTTAGTCTGCTAAGGGACCATAGTCATTAAATTGCAAACTATTTGCTCTTAGGTCCACTCTATGATTTACAATCCTTTTTAAAAACACTGTAAAAGAAAGCAAGCTGTGTCATTAATACTTGTAATTTGATGCTGCATTTGTTAATGGGCTTGCTCTGATTAATGTTTTTAGCGGTAGGCAGAGCATTTTGAGACAGGGAGGCTGAATCCTTGAATGCCTAAATGCAACGAAAGAAGCATTTGAATACTAAACATTTTAATAATATATAGTTTTGCTTTAATATCAAGAAGGTGCTTACAGAATCATCCCCCTTCTAATAAAAGGCACATAAAGATTATGTATGCCAGTTGGGTAGACACTGATCTTTATTTTTGTTTGTTTCCTTAGCCAACTGCATGATTTCTGGCGCTTAGATTATTGGGAAGATGACCTGCGCCGACGGAGACGGTTTGTTCGCAATGCTTTTGGCTCCACCCATTCTGATGCCTTGCTCAAAGCTGCTGTGGAATATGGTCAGTATTTATTAGACAGTATTCACCCACTGTCTAAAAAGTATTTTTGTCTTATTTGTTTTCTAATACTGAGAACCATCTCATCTCTCTCTCTCTCTCTCTCTCTCTCTCTCTCTCTCTCTCTCATATTTCCATACTATCTTGGCTTTGCATCAAAGATAACAGTAGCTGGTTGCAATACTTCCTTAGAATTGCCTGGCTTTGGCCTGGCTCTGAGGCAGGCTGCAGTTAGGGTGGGGTCCAACTGCAGAGCAGGTGGCTGTGGATCTGAGGCAGCTGATGTGGTTAAGACAGGTTAGGGTCCAGAGTCAAATGGGCTCGACAAGGATCAGAAGGGCGGGAGGCAGAAGACGTTGTTGTGGATGGCCGAATAGTTTATGCAGGCAAGGCAAGTCTGTACAGTTGCTCATTCAAGTGATGATGTTCAGACTGAGGAGCCAAACCTGGATAACCTGTTGTTTAAGGACTGAAGAGCTGCAGTACCACATCTGGCCATTATATGGGTGGTCTGCACTGCAGCAGAGATCAGGCTGATAATTCCCTTTCTCTCTTGGAGCTGCTGTGGTGATGCAGGCAGCAAGGCGCCTGAGCCCTGCTACCAGAGTCCTTGCCTTGAAACTCCAGTAACTTACAAGATCCTACTGATCCCTAGGAAGGATTTTTATTTTATCTAGATTGAAACAGGGCTGTGAATATGACAACTACTTAGGTAAAACGGGATGGGACTTAGAGTGCAGGAACAATCCAATTGCCTAAGGGAAAAAGTTCTGAGCACTTTATTGAATATAGTATCCATAATGGGGTTTTTGTGTGCAAGTTAATTTAAAGGACGCTTCCTGTTGCGTGTTAGGATGATAGGAATAGCAAGAGAAAATAAAAGGAGCGGAAGTGATGCATGCTGGGAGAAAGAAGCAAGCCTTCCATGAAGCAAAGTGAGGCAGTCACCACATGCTGTGGATTATTGGGGCATCAGCAAGGTGGCAAGATGCCCCACACCACCTCATCTGCCTCCTCTCTGCCCTCCCACACTAGAGTGGCTTCTTACAAGCAGTAGCCACAGCATGGCAAAGAGCGGCTGCAAGATGGTTCACTCCTCCTCCGTCTCCGCCTCCTCCTTTGCAGTGGTGGCACCCACTGCTGCCTGCTTTGGGGCACACACTCCCCTTCACCTTCTCTGCCTCCTCCCTCATGTGATGCTGAGCTGGTTATGAAAAGTGGGAGGAAACAGAAGAAGTAATGAGGATCAAGCAAGTAGAGTACTCTACTGCCCTGTTGTTTTTGAGAAATGTTTTGCAGCTCTACTCTGCAGTTAGCTTTAATTGCATCTTCATGGGCCTTTTCCCCTGAGTAACCAAATCTTTAAAACTCATATATATGGTGAGCTACCATTTTGGCAAGAAAAAAAGATGCAGTTGCCACCCTGTGGGGTGCAATTCAACCAAACCTAAGTACTTTAAAGTCCCATTGTTCTTACTGCAAGATATAATGAAGTATTCTGCAATCTGTATGCCCCAAATTGTGCAGGATAGTGAAATTTATGCAAATTCATCCGCTTTGCATAAATGTTCATGCTTTGTGATTTCTTAGTTGAACAATTTGTGGGCAGCATATATTTATATATTTTAAGTGAAGAATGGAAAAACGCAGAGGAAGTAAAGTAAGCCTGCAAAACAATGGACACATGAAGTTGGAGCGATAGGAAAAGCTAGATACCTCTGGCTAATAGAAGCAATACAAATACTACGGATATTTATATATTCAAACAGAAGAAATGCCAGCCACTGGCTACCAAAATCCCTATCATTAAAGTCCAGGCTTTTTTCTGCAACTACAAAAAGGGGTTTTATTTTGCTTCTTATGCAAATTAAGAATCTCAGGGTTCTGCAGAAGCCACAATACTGTATTCCAGTTCAATGCCATATTCCATGCTTCATGAACTTATTACTGCTAGATACATAGAACAGCTAGATACACAGAGCCAGGGGTGTAACTATAATAGGGCAAGGGGAGACAGTTGTCTGGGGGCCCACTGCCTTGGGGGGGCCCCAGAGGCAAGTCACATGACTGACTCCCCCAGGCACGCACCTGCCCGGGCTTCCTTCAGTTGTATTCATCCTCCAAAATTGATGTAAGTGTTAAGACCTGGAGCTACCAGAACAGCATGTCTTTCTCTAGTACCATTAAATGACTTGCACCGTCCACAATTAACAACACCTTTAAAAAAATAATTTAGGAAGTTGTTCTGTTGTGGCACATAGGGTGTGTGTGTGTGTGTGTGTGTGTGTGTGTGTATGTATAATATATAAAATTTTCACTATGCTTTTTGTTACCGCTATTCAGCCTTATTAAAGATTTCTTTAGTTCATGAGCTGAGCTTCAGTGAGGGGGGGCATTTTAAAATCTTGTCTCTGGGCCCACTCCAACCTTGCTATGCCCCTGCACAGAGCATTTACATTAACTTGTTGTAAATTATCTCATGTTAAGGGTTTTATGTATTACAGTCTTAGGCTCCCTCACCTGGTAGGATGGGACCCAAAGTGAGTTGTGAACAATGTACGATGGTACAACCCTCATTTTCTACAAAAGGGGAAAGAGAGGGTAAAGCAGAAAGATGCCCAGCATATAGTTACACAAGGGGGGGAAGTATAGTGGGTCCCATCTAGCAGATTTGCATTAAAGGTGAGTCCTGGTCTGAAATCACTGAAGAGTGCTGGTCTAGACGGTGCAGTCAAAGTACATGGTTTCTTGACAGTTATAGTATCTGACAAGATCTTGCTCTTAGGAGCTTACAGCCTTAGACTAAGCAAAGGTGGCGGGAGCAAGAAGGATGATGTGGAGGGCATGGCTTCATAGCTGCATAAATAAGTGTGCTTACTAAAGTCTAGGAGCCCTCAAGCAAAGAAGGGCACAGAGCTTGCCCTGGGAAATAGCAGAATTAAAAGGAATACAAAATTCAAAACAGCCCCCATCTAGCATAATTAGGTTTCTTTTGCCTGTTACTGCATTTGAATACAAAGGAAAATGAAAGTGACATGCATGAGGAGAAATGTAGGTTGTGTTATCATTGGTTATGTTTCAGATCACAGCAGAAGGAAGCTACCTTGTATGCAGGACTAAAGTAAATGTTTCTGAAGCTTTCAGTATCAAAATTAATGACAGCATTCTAGAGGAATTTAAAAGGGCTTGCACTGAGATTAAACCCCACAAATTTTACCTTGATGTACATTTTTGAGGCTTGTGCTTATGGATTTTAATATTAACACTTTTAGTTGACCTTACTGTATAAGAAAACATCCTTAACACTGATGTTATTTTTATGCCTCTTGGTGATACTAATGAGTTGAATAATTTATGAGGTTGTCATGTGAAAAGGATTTGGTGCAGTTTGATGTATTTTCAGCCTCTGGTGCTGGAATGTGATTAATAAAGAGCTGGAGGCACAGCATTTATTTTTTTAAAAAAAAAATGTGGAGCTTTACTTTCATTAGGGATTTGTCATCTGTGTTGTTTTGGTAATTTTTATATCAGTCTAGTATAATAGCAAAATTACTCATAGTTTTTAGATTGAAAATTACTTCAGAGCAGTTGGATATTTTTTTAAAAAATGTTTGTTTCAATTTACAGATGGTAGTTCATTGGCCTCAAACATATTTTTAGTGGAGAATGAAAGAAAGGTGTTTGTGTGTGTGTGTCTGACTTCCAGTTGTGTCATAAATACTACTTTGGGTATCCGTAACAGTGGAAAACATCTTAGTAGTTTTTTGTTATCTATGTTGACTGTCAGTTATCATTTAGGAGTTTGCACATAAATATTGCAGCAAAGGAATGTTTAGGCAAAGCCTAAGCCAGCAAGCTCCTCTGTGTCTACGATCAAAGGCATCAGCTTAAATAGGTCTGATCAGGCATTGCAGACGAGGGCAGGCAGCTTCAGCCGAGCAAAAAACACAGAGCAAAGATGACAAAATTAATCAGTCATTTCTTTGGCAATAAATAATAAGATATGCTGAGGTCTGCAGATGAGAGAATTTCTAGGTTCTTTGGAGATGTGCTTGCTTAACACCTGATTTATCTCGAGCTTGCACAGCCATCAAGATATGACCTTGATGAATAAAAGAGCACACTCTAACTAATCTAGACTTAAATTGGTATTGATAGCCGATGCTTGGATACAGTAATAATATGATCAAGGAGTAGGGAAGTCGAGAACGGTGAATATGTTTGTGGCTTTTGCACCAGTTAACAGTGGAGTAGTGTCGGGTGTTCCTAGTGAGCCAAAACATAAGTGCGTGCGCACACACACACACACACACACACACACACACACACACTCTGTTACCAAAGTTATTCAGATTACTTGAGAGACTGTTAACCAAAAGGAATTAGAACTTGTTATATTTCTTCATTCATCTGATTCTTTGCTTTGTAAAATGTATCTTATTAAATATTTCCACAGCAACATTGTGCAACAGTTTAATTGCTGGCAGTTTAGCACAGAGAGTGATTTTTTAATATTAAGTATTTTCTTAAGTTTATGGCACAGGGTTGTGTATTAAGACATGCTTTCCCGAAAGCAACTATTTTATGTTTTAATAGTATGCTTCTGTTAATGTTGGCTTCTAAAATCTGGCAAAGTCAGAATCAGCCTGAATCATGTGAGAGCTGCTTACATTAAATGACTGACAATGTGAAGCTCTACATACATTTGACTGTTTTGAATATCATGTGGAACTTGGGTTAGAGCTGGGTTCTGTATGAGGTCCCTAAGCCTTGGGAATGCGTACTCCCCCGCCACCATCCCATCACAAGCACCTGCTTCTTATCTAGGTTAAAATAAGCCGAGATTTGCCTTGTCATCTGAATCCACCAATCTTGGCTTATTCTAACCTACTTGCTTCAAATAACCCAATTTTGGTGCCAAGGTTTGAAGTAAGTTACAGATCTGGATCGTGACCCATTGCATTCGTAATGAATGGGTTCAGTGCCTGTGCAGGAATCTCGCAGATAGATTGACTAGCTCCTTGTGATACGCCCTCTGTCCTGCACGTTCTCTGTGCTTCTGTTATTTTCAGTAGTTGGGGCGTCCTCTTACTCTGTTTCTATCTGACCACCTAAATGTCAACACCTTGTTCTCTAGCTTCTTGATGCAAATAGATTATTTACGTTCAAAGTGAAAATTACTTTTAAACTTTGTTTTTGTTTTTTACCTTTGGACTGCTAAAATGACAATTTTTAAGCTTATTGGACTAAAATTAGGTGAAAGGGAAAATCAAGGGCGGGCTGCAGGCTTGCCAGGCGGTGTGACACTAACTCAAAATGGCATCAAAACCTACAGCAAAAACAATATTCAAACACTGTGTTGAATGGGGAGCAAAGTTGCCGTCGATGGACAACCACAACACGTTTACTGTGCTTAAGAGAGCAACATAAACATTACCTGTCATTGATATGTAAAATTTGTTGCTCGTTCTCCAAACAAACTCAGAAGAATCAAGCACTTCAACTTCAAGCAGCATTATATGATGAAGCACTTCAGTCTCCGATGTGGAGACCGGCTTGCCCGTCAACATCAGGATTGATGTCGAGCATGGTATCGAGCGCAAAGGAAACACCTCAGGTGGATCCTGCAAATGTGCATGTCTAAAATCACCAAAGAACCAGAATTCAAACATCCTGAAACAGTGTTGAAGAAACACCACAGGCATAAAAGGCACGGGCACTCTTCAGGGGAAGGAGAAGAGGGAGGCTGTGAGCCAGTGTGGTGTAGTGGTTAGAGTGCTGGACTAGGACCAGGGAGACCCGAGTTCAAATCCCCATTCAACCATGGTACTAGCTGGGTGACTCGGCCAGTCACTTCTCTCTCAGCCTAACCTACTTCACAGGGTTGTTGTGAGGAGAAACTCAAGTATGTAGTACACCGCTCTGGGCTCCTTGGAGGAAGAGCGGGATATAAAATGTAAAAATAATAATAATAATAATAATAATAATAATTATTATTATTATTATTATTATTATTATTCTCCGCCAAAGAAACACCATTGCAAAACAGGAGTCCTCAGTAGTGACAGCAGTATAGAATAGGGGCACAATGGCTACAATGTCAGTGTCAAGGTCAACATCAAAGAACATAAAAACCTCTGCTAGCATCTATGAGACAGATAAAAGAAAGATGTCACTGCTATCCCCAACACATACACTGATATAATCTCCATCCACAGTTACATCACAGCATAACTATGATGGGGAGATTATGTGGGGTTTGGAGAAGAGACTGCAGAACAGGATGAAGACATCTCCTTAAACCCCAAGATGGCAACTACGTTGTTGGCAAGGTTAGAATAGTCAAATAGCATGCTATTGGAATCCACTTCTCAAGGCTTTCTGAGTGGAGGACTCAACATCGAACACAATACCGAATAGGGGTCCCTCTTGGTACCGAAAACACCATAAATGTCACCAATAAGGGTACTGCCTACAGCATCGAACCCAATATGACTAATGTCTCCTCTGAGACATTCTGAGGATCATGCAGGGGTTTCAAGACTCATTTCTATTTTCTCCAGAACAATAGCAAGTTATGCTCCATTAACATGGACATCACCACTACAATATGTGGACACGCAAGGTTTGACACCATCAGAACCATCTACAAACATACAACACAAATAACCCATTCTTGTGGGTTTAAACACAGCCCAACAGTCTTATACCCAGCTGATTATACAGATTATCAAGTATGGAAACCCCAACAAAGAAATCAGTGCAAAGTACAACAAGGAGCACAATTACAGGTCTGTACACCATCGGTGCCAATCTATTTACCATCAACAGTGCAGGCTGTAACATGCTTGCCAAACGAAGTCACCACAGACACAACCTGTGTAACCAGTACAACCTTCAGCTCCACAACCAAAGGTGCCTTCTCAACCATGGAAACTAGTGAGAAAGAAATCATCTCCTGCAGTGCCTCCAGTGAACAATGATGATGAGGGAGATGGTTACATTATGGATTCCACAGAGACAGATTATGGCGAAGGAGATTATCCTGCTGACCCACCAGCAGAAGTACTACCAAAGACTTCGCTATCACCCTCAGAGGAACTAAAAGCCTATCCTGCTCAGATAAGAGACATGGCTGAGGCATTGGGCTTAGCATTAAAAGAGCCAGAGGTAGATCCTACAATATGATGGCTAAAGCAGGAGCATCACACCCAGTGGTGCTTCCCATGCTGCCTGTTATTACTAAGGCAGCACAGTTGGCATGGGAGGCATCTACAGACATCTACAGCAACATCAAAAAGATTAGAAGGATTATATAGAATTCAGTTATATATAGAATAGTTATATCAATAACCTGCACTACGGTGATGACACCACTCTGATAGCTGAGAATGCGGATGATCTGCAAGCTCTAGTAATGAAAGTCAAGGAGCACAGTGAAAAAATGGGACTACGACTAAATGTAAAGAAGACTAAATTAATGACAACGGGTGCAGTAACCAGCCTCAAAATTGATAATGAAGACATTGAAGTGGTGGATAGCTTCTGCCTTTCAGGATCAACCATCAACAATAAAGGATCCAGCAGTCAAGAAATACGCCACAGACTAGCACGGTAGGGTTGCAATGAAGGCCTTGGAAAGGATATTTAGATGTTGTGACTTGTCTATACCTACAAAGATTATAATCATTCAGACAATGGTTTTTCCTGTGACACCCTATGGATGCTGAAGTTGGATTTTGAAGAAGCAAGATAGAAAAAGTATTGACACTTTTGAACTTTTCCTTGAAAAGGGAGAAAAATAGATGTGTTAGGAAGAAAGATGTATGCCACCTCAAGTCTATCTATAAAGATTGCAAATTATGCTTCATATCTTGTGAGGTAGGGACATTAGTTATGGGGTATACTTTTCTAGGATTCTACCTCAGTGTCACCAAAGGAATTTCAGGATAGGTTTGCACAGACCTATGAAAAAACAACAGCTGTTATGAGACAACTGCGCAGCACATTTAAACACTTAGCAGAGACTGAATCAAGAGCCATGATGACAGCAGTAACACTATGCTGCCATGCATGGTTGCAATCCACCAACTTGAAGCAAGACATGCGATATCGGGTAGAGCGTATGCCATATGATGGGAAAGGGCTGTTCTCAGAAAAAACTGACTCAACAATGGAGTCTTGGGAAAACTCAAAATACACGGCAAAGACTTTTATGGCATCCGCAGCCTCAAATACTACGGCATCCCATTATCGGTCATATGGCCGACAACAGCAGCATTCCACATTTAGGCATCAGGAAAGAAAGGATTTCAGAAGGCAATACCACCCCTATCAAAGGAACAAGAGTTTTTGGACAAAAACAGAAGAGGCAGACTACTAAACCTAATAGGGACCAGAATAAACAGACTCTTTGATGGGCAGATCCATCCACTGCAATTAAAACTAAAGACACTAGTAACATCTCCCAGAGCACACAACATCAGCTTTGTGGTTGCCAACGATTCCATCAAGTTGGCAAGTCATGCTCAAGAATGGCACTATATAACACCAGACTAGCAGGTGCTAAAGATTATAGCAGTAGAGTTTATTTTATTTTATTTATTTAAAAGATTTCTATAGCACCCAAAACTTGCTTCTCTGGGCGGTTTAAAAATTTTTTTAAAACATTAAATCAATTAACAATTAAAATCATTTAAAAGATTAAAAACATTTAAAGCTCAGTATTAAAATTATTTAAAACTATACATCTAATTAAAAGCCTGGGTGAATATGTGTGTCTTCAGTGCCTTTTTTAAAGTTGCCAGAGATGAGGAGGCTCTTATTTCAACAGGGAGCTCATTCCAAAGTCCAGGGTCTGCAACAGAGAAGGCCCATTCCCAAGTAGCTGCCAGGTGAGTTGGTGGCAGCTGCAGGCGAACCTCTCCAGATGATCTTAGCAGGTGGTGAGGCTCATGGCGAAGAAGACATTCTCTTAAATACCCAGGGCCTAAGATGTTTAGGACTTTATAGGTAATGACCAACACTTTGTATTTTGCCTGGAAATGTATCGGTAGCCAGTGCAGTTTCCTTCAACACAGGAGTAATATGGTCTCTCCTAGATAACCCAGAGACCAACCTGGCTGCCACATTCTGAACCAAATGCAGTTTCCGGACTACATACAAAGGCAGCCCCACATAGAGTGCATTGCAGTAATCCAGCCTATAGGTTACCAGCAGATGTACCACTGTTTTGAGGTCATTCATTTCAAGAAAGAGACACAGCTGGCATATCAGCCGAAGCTGATAAAAAGCACCTCTGGCCACCGCCTCAACCTGGGACACCAGGGAGAGGTTCGGATCCAGAAGCACCCCAGACTGCGTATTTGTTCCTTCCGGGGGAGTGTAACGCCATCCAGAACTGGTAGATCAAAATCGTCTCGCAAGTTTTGACCCCGCACAATAATTATCTCCGTCTTATCTGGATTCAGCCTCAGTTTGTTATCCCTCACCTAGTCTCCAGGCAGGCATTTAGGGAGGTTATGCCTTCTCCTGATGAAGTTGACATGGAGAAAAAGATTTGGGTGTCATCAGCTTATTGATAACACCCTGCACTAAATCCCCTGATGATCTCTCCCAGCAGTTTCATGTAGATGTTAAATAACATTGGAAACAAGTTCAAATTTGGAAGAACAACAGTCTCCAAGAGACACCATCTGGAATCTGCCCATGAGGTAGGAGCGGAACCACTGCAAAGCAGTGCATCCCACCCCCAATCCCCTCAGATACTGCTCACGTGCAGGACTCAGTTAGGGTTCTTTGGGCAATGCATTTCAACACATATGGAACAAGGGACTTCTTTACTTATTCCCACCACAACCATTAATAAATCAGATACTGGCACAAATACTGAGAGACAATACATCAGAAATTCTCGTAACTCCATGGTGGCCCAGACAACCATGGTTTGCACCACTTCTCAGGCTCTCGAGGGGGGTCTACCACAGATTTCAACTCTGAATGGACCTACTGGCCCAGGACAGAGGGGCTGTACATCACCCAGTAACAAAAACTCTATGGATAACAAGAAAAAATTACTACAATAAATGGAAAAGGTTCAAGTTGTATGCTAAACAACTTGTATTTTCCCCACATTGAGACACGTCTTGCTTTATATGACAACCTTGAAAATAAAGGGGTTGGCGAATGTGTCTTATCAAGGTACATTTGGCAGCTATTTCTTCAGAACACAAGGGATGGGAAGGTGCAACAGTATTCCCCCACGCAGATTGTGAGGAGTTCTTAAAGGGACTAAACAACTTGTATCCACCAGTTAAAAAACTAGTGGAGCAATGGAGCTTATCACTTATATTGTCATCACTAACAGAACATCCATTTGAACCAATTAAAAAAATGCATCTTTGCAACTGAAAACATTGAAAATAGTTTTCTTAATTGCAATTACTACTGCAAGGCGTGTGAGCGAACTGACTGCGCTGAGAGCAGACAGACCATACACTCAGTTTTATCTGCATAAAGTAGTAATGTACATGGATCCACAATTCTGGCCAAAAGTGCTGACAGAATTCATTTAAATTTAGATATAACACTACCTACCTTCTTCCAAAACCCAGAAATGCCTTTAGATGTAGCACTACATTCCTTGGATGCATGGCGTACATCCGGAAGCCACAAAAGACATGAGAAAAACAAACAGATATTCATTGCATATAAGGGAAAGACCAAAAGACAACTGATATTGAGACAAAGACTGGCCCAGTGGTTAGTGCAACTGATTGTGTTAGCATATAAATAACAGGGGAAGGATCCCCCATGTACCATTTGGGCTAACTTCTGCAGCTCATCTATCAGGAATATCAATGCTTGATATCCATAAAGCTGCCACATGGTCATCTCAGCAGCCATTCATAAAGCATTATGCCATTGACCTGCGATTGGCAAAAGAAGCAGGCTTCGGGAGGAGTGTGTTAAAGCAGGTGTTGCCATAGCTTCAGGGGCTACTGTGCCCACTACTGGTTGAGAATCTGGCTAATCACCCATTCATTGTGAATGCAATGCATCACAATCCAGATAAACAAGTTGCTCACCTGTAACTGATGATCTGGTAGTGATCCGTTGTATTCATAAGACCCACCTTAACCTCCTCACAACATACTTACCTTACAAGGATACTAAAAGATCATCAATACATGGCAGTCTGCAAGAAACTGAGTTAAGAGGATGCCCCAACTGCCAAAAATAATGGAAGTACAGAGCACATACAGGGCAGAGGGGACATCACGAGGAGCTAGTCAATCTATCCATGAAGTTCCTGCACAGGTGCAGAACCCATTCATTATGAATACAACAAATCATTACCAGATCATCAGTGACAGGTGATCAACCTGTTTCTCTCTGGTTATTTGTAGCATGAAGACTCAAGCAATCCAACTTGTTTGTTTGTTTATTCAGTTTCTATACCGCCCTCCCAAAATGGCTCAAGGCGGTTTACAAAACAATTAAAATCAAATTAACAGTTAAAAACAGAGATTATAAAACACTATAAAATAATTTGGTTTTGTTTTATGGATTCAAACTTGGATGCCCAGTTTGAAATGGGCATCAAAATAAATAAATTAATTAAAATAAATAATTGATAAATAAAATAATAATTATAATAATATGGGAAGAGGAAGTGTGCATTCCTGAGATTCAGGGATGTCACACAGAGCCCAGCTCTAACCAAGGTTCTTCATGACATCTGAACCAGCCTAGTATTTTATGCTGCAATCCCCCATATGGTTGTAGTGAGAGATGGTTGACTTTATATATGTGAAGGGCCTCAGGTTTGCATTTTGGCAAGCTTATAGGACAGGGTTGCACAACCCGGGCCCTCCTGCAAGTTGGACTACAACTCCAGTCATCCCTGGCTCTTGGCCACTGTGGTTGTGAATGATGAGAGTTGTAGTCCAACAGCTGGAATTTCATAGCTATGAGGCAGCCACCAAGAATTTGACTGAACATGGCATGTGGCTTATACAACCAAGAAGGCACAGTTCAAGGGCCAGTCAGTCTTTATTATGGTCTTTGACCAATATCAAAACATCTAAAACAATATAAAATTTTAAACATAGCCATATTAATAACATAACTGTACACTGGATCTAGCAATTAGCGAGCAGGGTGCGACGAACTCATATTGCAGAACAACAGAATTTTGCAACTGTCTGTGTGATTGACAAATTCACATCTATTAGCAAATATTTGATGTAGAATTCGTCCGATCAACCTGGCATATTATGTAAAAGAGGGTCACTTAATCTTTGCCTAAGATCTATATAAAAGACACACCGCAGGAGCACATGTGCAACTGACTCAATTTCATCAGAGTTACAGGGGCAATATCTCTGCTCAACTGGAATTCTACTACCTCTACCAGCCAGAAGTTCTAAAGGGAGGGCATTCATGCGGGCCCTCGAGAAAGCCCATCTATGTTTAGGGACAGTAAGGAGGAATAGATAATCTGCTGGCTGAGTTCTCATCCCACCACTGAGCAGGCGGAATGACCTAGATGTCCTTGACAGGTCTTTCTGAATATCCCAGATCCTTCATTTAACACCCAATTTCCAATCTCAGAGTGTCATTAGAAATACATTTGAGGGTCAGAAATGATGTTTTTAAGAACCTGGCTTGGACCCACTCCAGGAGAGAATAGTTAACATAAGGTCCTAGCTGTGCTCCTTATAACTTTTGAGCCATCGACTTTGCCTTGAATAAGTTGATAGCAGACGGAATGAACATCTCTCCTTGCCAACTTCTCAGTGGAAGCTGAGAGTTGCGGATGCACTTCTCTGTGCCTGAGCAGCAGCAAAACTGATTTGGCGGTCTTCATCCCAGATTCCTGAAATACGACCCCCCAAATAATTGAAACATTTAACCTTCTCTATATCGTGATTGTCCATTTATATTTTTTCCTCCTATTGGAGAAGGCCAAGATTTTAGTGTTCTGATAATTAATATCCAGTTGCTCTTCCTTGCAATAAAGGGCTAAGACTTTAAGAGATCGTCTTATCCCCACTTGTGACTGGGACTAAATGACTGCATCATCTGCATATAAAAGGACAGGAAGCCATCTGTCTGCCAACTTTGGGACGTGTATATCTAAGCCCTGCAGGCACTTGATTAAAGAGTTTACATAGATATTGAAGGACCCCACTCCCCAGATGTCCTAATAGGCCTAGATAACTGGCCCTGCTGGTTGCATCTCACTCTAAGGCTTGTATTGTCATACAATTTGATCAGCAGCAGCAAGAGCCCTCTTATCAATCAAGGTGCTACGGAGCCTGGACCATAGGCATACTCTAGAAATTGACTCAAACACTGCTTTAAAATCTATGAATGCAACAAATAAGATTTAGGGGATCTTGTATCTTTCTCAACTAAATGTTCTATGACCAGATAGTGGTCAATTTATTTCAATTTCAATTTCTATACCGCCCTTCCAAAAATGGCTCAGGGTGGTTTACACAGATTGTGAGCTGTGTAAATAAATAAGATGGATCCCTGACCCCAAAGAGCTCACAATATAAAATGAAACATAAGATAGACACCAGCAACAGTCACTGGAGGTACTGTGCTGGGGGTGGATAGGGCCAGTTACTCTCCCCCTGCTAAATAAAGAGAATCACCACGTTAAAAGGTGCCTCTTTGCCAAGTTAGCAGGGGTTGCAATTGTAGAATGCCCTGGTGTAAAACCTGCCTGTTCATCTTCCAGGAATTCCTCCTCTGTTCAAGGATAATGATGGAACATGAAAACTAAAGTTGTCCTTGCGATATATCCATCCCACCATTTTTGCTTTGGTGCTTCAACCAAAAAAATTGTGCCTTTATTTATTTGATAAGCTAAATTCCAACACTGGTAGCATGCAGAGCAAGGTTTCTCAGCTGATCAACAATGCAAGGAGATTCATACACGAGAGCATGATTTAACAGAATTAACAGAGCATGATTCAATTCAAAACAGCTAGCATGTATGCAATATCTGAGGAAGCACTGTCTTTTTCTGAGATGGGGATCAGTTCTTTTGGTTTTTTGTGGGTGAGGAATGAAAATGTCCAGTCTCCATGACCATTTGTAATGAATATAGGATTCCAAAAACTGAAAGCTAACAAATCACCAGGGCCAGATGGTATCCATTGAAGAGTCCTCAAAGAACTCAAATGTGAAATTGCCGACCTCCTTGCTGAAATATTTAACTTATCCCTGAAATCGGGCTCTGTACCAGAGGACTGGAGAGTTGCAAATGTAACACCGATTTTCAAAAAGGGATCCAGGGGCGATCCGGGAAATTACAGGCCGGTTAGCCTAACGTCCGTTCCAGGCAAATTGATGGAAAGCATCCTCAAGGATAAAATTGTAAAGCACCTAGAAGAACAAGCCCTGCTGGGAGTGAGCCAGCATGGCTTTCGCAAAGGTAAATCTTGCCTCACCAACCTTTTGGAGTTCTTTGAGAGTGTCAACGAGTGTGTAGATCAAGGTGATCCAGTTGACATAGTCTACCAGGACTTCCAAAAAGCTTTTGACAAAGTTCCTCATCAAAGACTCCTGAGGAAACTTAGTGGACATTGGATAAGGGGACAAGTACATGTGTGGATTGCTAACTGGTTGAAAGACAGGAAACAGAGGGTAGGTATAAATGGAGAGTTTTCACAATGGAGGGAAGTAAGAAGTGGGGTCCCCCAGGGATCTGTACTGGGACCGGTGCTTTTTAATTTATTCATAAATTATAAATTATAAATGATCTAGAAGCAGGGGTAAGCAGCGATGTGGCCAAATTTGCAGATGATACCAAACTCTTTTGGGTAGTAAAATCCAAAACGGATTGTGAGCAGCTCCAAAAGGATCTCTCCAAACTGGGGGAGTGGGCGACAAAATGGCAAATGAGGTTCAATGTTAGCAAGTTTAAAGTGATGCACATTGGGAAGAAAATCCCTAACTTCAAGTATATGCTGATGGGATCCGAGCTGTTGGTGACAGACCAGGAGAGGGATCTTGGGGTCATGGTGGACAGCTCGTTGAAAGTGTCGACTCAATGTGCGGCAGCTGTGAAAAAGGCAAATTCCATGCTAGGGATCATTAGGAAGGGGATTGAAAATAAAACGGCTAACATTATAATGCCCTTATACAAAACTATGGTGCGACTACACTTGGAGTACTGCGTACAATTCTGGTCACCACATCTTAAAAAGGACATTGTTGAACTGGAGAAGGTACAGAAGAGGGCAACCAAGATGATCAGAGGCCTAGAGCACCTTTCTTATGAGGCAAGACTACAACACCTGGGGCTTTTTAGTTTAGAAAAAAGATGACTGCAGGGTGACATGATAAGAGGTCTATAAAATCATGCATGGTGTGGAGAAAGTGGAGAGAAATTCTTTTCCCTCTCACACAACACTAGAACCAGGGGTCACTCCATGAAATTGATTGCCAGGAGGTCTAGGACCAAGAAACGGAAGTACTTTTTCACACAATGCATGATCCACTTGTGGAACTCTCTGCCACAGGATGTGGTGACAGCCAACAACCTGGATGGCTTTAAGAGGGGTTTGGATGACTTCATGGAAGAAAGGTCTATCAATGGCTACTAGTCAGAGGGCTGTGGGCCACCTCCAGCCTCAAAGGCAGGATGCCTCTGAGTACCAGTTGCAGGGTAGTAATGGCAGGAGAGAGGGCACACCCTCAACTCCTGTCTGTGGCTTCCAGCGGTATCTGGCGGGCCACTGTGCGAAACAGGATGCTGGACTAGATGGGCGTTGGGCCTAATCCAGCAGGGCTGTTCTTATGTTCTTATGTTCAAATTGAAATGAACATAATCCGTACCACCCAATATCCTTGACAGAATGGGTTGGATCTCAAGAAGCACATGGAGCTTTCCCACCTCTCTTTCCCACTATAGCCCTATATGTACCATCTCCAGTATCCAGTTTTGAGGCTTGGGGAACTTCCAGAACAATGAGGGATGGGATAGAGGAGCTTCAGTGTTCAAGAGAGAATTCATAGAAATCAGTGGAGCTGCCTTGAGCAAGCAGAAGTGCCTTTCTGCTCTCACAAACCACCTCTGGACCCCATCCAATATGTTCTCTGTTGTTGTTTTTTAAGGGAAATTCCACATTCCCATAGCAAACAGAGAGAATGCCACCATCTCTTTATCAATTTCAACTAATCACCTGCTCATGCCTTTGCAGTCTTGTGACTTACAATTTAAGTCTGTAATGCTTATTCAAGAACATTACAAGATTGGAAAACAAATATGAATTGCTTTGATCAGCAGTCTATCTGAAATGCCTAAACAAAAGCATTACCATCAATACATGTGTCTTACAGAGTTTCTTGTTAGTGAGTGGAGTGATTTTTTACTAAGTTGCATTACATTCTTTATTTTATTTTCAAATGTAACACATGCACAAAGAAAATGAGAATCATAAAGACCATAACTTCATAACATTCTTTCTCTATTTCATGTTGAACTTTAACTTTTATATAAGTATAAGATGACAATATATTTCTGGAACTTTTAAAGAGCAGCATCCGCTTCATGGACAGAAATTATGTAGATACTAATCTAGATATTACAGTAATGAGCTCTCTAAAAATGTGTATTCAGTGGTAAAGGGCTTCCAGATGTCATCAAATAACTCCCCTCTGTTCTTCAGTCTAAATGTGATGATCTCAGAGGAAGCAATGTAAGAGAGGCATGTAAACCATTCTGCTTCACTAAAAGACCATTGTCTTTCCAGTTTTTCATTTTTTTTGCTGCTTTTGCTCCAAGTATCAACAAAGTCTTCATTTTAACTCTAAATCTGTCAAATTAATTTAAATTCACTATTGCAGTACAGTATCTTTTTTAGCAACAAATATACATTTGTTACTCTAAGCCAGGACTTCACAACCTCAGCCGTCCTGCAGCTGTTGGACTACAGCTCCCATCATCCTGGACTATTGGCCACTGGGGATGATGGGAGTTGTAGTCCAACAGCTGCAGGATAGCTGAGGTTGTGCAGCCCTACTCTAAGTATGAGGTGTTATTCTCTTCTGACAATAGCACACTTTCCAAGTATCCAAAGCACGATACTGTGTATGTGGAAGAATACAAGTTCTTGCCCCAAAATGAAAATAAATTACTGTTGTGATTGGTATGTGAGATGTTCTTGTGCAAATAACACAGGCACCCATTGGATTTTTCCTTTGGAAAAGTAAGTAATGAATATTATATCTTCCTTCTCCTGATGCCAGCACCATAGAGTGAGTGAGCATGTAGATAGATATAGATATAGCCCTAAGAAATTGTAGTCTTTGGAGTGCTTATCCATTTCTCTTATTGCCATGTCATTTTGTGGACTTTAAACCTTCCTGCTTTCATTGCTGGAGCACACATCCATTCTGGTTTTAACGGGAAGAGGATGAGAAAATAATGGTACAGCTAGATCCATTAGATTGCAGGAAATTGGGGGCCTTTTCTCTGATTCTGGTAGCTGTTCTCATGAACAACAGCTTAACTAGGGCTATCGACATGGTCACTCCATAATTGTATTGCTACATATCCTCTTGCTTTATTAATGACCTGAGATTAATGAATTTGAAATGGAGATGAGACACCAAAGACGGCTAGTTGTGACGGTGGCAGTGCCCCCCCTCCCAAAAGAGTTTATGCTGCCATTATGTCTGCAATATTATCCAGTGAAACTTTTATCTGTGATAAATGGCCTTCAATTAAAACACCAGAAACAAATATTCAGGGGAGGCATAAAAGGCAAAAGTGCATTTCTAAGGTGGCAAACCTTTTCCCACACATCAGGTCAAATTTTATTTACGGTCTTAGACCAAAACATTTTCCCACATGTTTTTTTCTCTCTTTCAGATATCTTATATTTTACGTTAACTCTCCCATCCCTAACATTTTCTTTCACTTTAAGTTCTACTAAGTTAGATGGCATTAGAAGTTGTCTCTCCCACCAGCTCTGTGATCGATGAAACTGAACCCAGGGTGAATGGCTTTTTATAGACTGAAAAAGAAAAGCACTCAGTATTTTCAAGTGTCTTTCCTTCAAGTAACTGTGGGGTGGAGGGGAGAGAAGGAATTGGTCTGGAGATGCTTGCTCCTCTCACCCACTTATGATGGCTAGGTGGTCTTCAGCCTGCGATGGAAGTATCTTTTCCCCGCTCTGGTGAATTTGCAATCTACTTTGCAAGCAAAATTGTTTAAATTCACTTCAGTTCAAATGACCAATTATAATACATAATCAGAACAGGAGGCTTGCTAGATCATCTTGCACATCCACAGTATACTATCACATTGAAAGTGCTAAAGTCATATTCCAAATTTAATCACATATAGCAGCTTTTTAATTGCATTTCGGTTGACATATTTTATAAGTAACTTCATTGGTAATAAAATTTAATAAGCTTTTATCTACAAGCAAGAATGAGGTTGCTATAAAATCAAATTTTTTGAACTAGTATTTGGAGGTGTAGGGGGAGTGCTATGAAAATCAAATTGTGAAAACACATTGCCTGGCTTTGAAAGTCCGTACACTCTATTAGCAAACCTGTCAGTATAAAAAGTGCATTCCATTTCCACCTCTTGCTCTAATAACCTTTTCTGTGTTACTCACAGACAGTTCACATAATCAGAGTATATTGTCAGCTTACTGGAGTTGGGGAAGCATGAAATGAAAATCACGTTAATATTGATCCAATTCTCTTTCTTGCAAGTGTCCTTGATGTCCTTTTCCACTGAGCAGTAGCTATTTGTTTTATTTAGGGAAATAACTCCGTTATGACAATTCTTTGTAAACTGTATCCAAGCATAATTACTATTAATATAGTTTTTACTGCTTTTATATTCTCATTTTAAGTGTTCTGGAATATGAGCACTAAATCACAAGTGATCGCTTGGAGTGATCACCTCTTTATTTACTAGACTGTGCTATATAATGAATGTCTGCAACTTGAGACAAGATGTTAACTAATGAAAGAGATGTACAATATGGGTCAAATTATCTGGACGTACCACTCATGAGATTTCCATTGATAAATGCAGCTTACAGGGTCAGATGTCATTGCTCTGTTTGACCGTTACAGTACTGAATTTTCTTAAGTACCTCACCTTTGAAAGTGAAGATAACAGCCAGTATTTGGCATTTTTATTAGGGAATAAACTGAAGATTAAATTTTCTTTAGACTAAATGGAATCAAATATATATTGTTGGATTTTGGAAGCAAAAAGCACTATTGCTATTCTATTTTTAGAGTATGTCTTAACTTTAGGGCTGTTTTTGTTTTAATCTTTATATTATATGGCACCCAATGGTTTTAGGCATGTAACAATCCTTTCTGTTTTACTAGAATTTGAATTTAGAATACATGTTTTCTTCTTAATATTCCCCCTCTTGTTTTCTGTAAGGTTCTTTTCTAAGCTTTGAAAAACATCAAACTGCTTTTGGCAGTTCATTAAGAGACAGGATTCCATTGAAGGATGTGGACCTTATGGGCCTCTAGAAAGATAAATTCTGTATGAACCTGAACATTTTCAGAGTCTGTGATTGTTAAAACAGAGGTCCAATTGCAGATTTCATTTGGGGCTCAAAGGCCCATTCTTGGCTATATTTGAGATTAAATTGAGGGGGAAAGTGTGCATTCATAAAATATACTGCAGACCTTTTTATTAGGGCTGTTTCAACAATAAATCTTACTCAGTTTTCTGAGTTTTGATCAATTTGCATATGCATAAAACCAAAATTAATGCAAATATTTAGCAGCAGAAATAAATACGAGTAATAATTCATTCAAATTTTAAAGAATGTATTGTCCTCTTGATATGCACCTTTCACTTTGTTGTGTACTTTTGCCATATTGTGTAGATGGTTTCAGACTACTTTGATACAGAGAGAGGAAATTCCACCGAGTACTAAAAGTGGCCAGATAGATGCTTCCGAAAAATGTCCAAGCTTTATGCTGGTGCAAGTCCAACTGTAGATTTTGTGCACCTTCAATCATTAAGTTATCCACAGGACTCCTTCCTCTCCCATCACTAGCCTTTTTAAATTACCTTCCCATTTGCAGTCCACCACAGGAAGTGGAGTATGAATTTCGCACTTCTTTGAGCACCATCAGTATGATGCTGCAGGGGCCTCTGGAACAATTTCTCATTTCCTGGCAGTGGAAGAAAACTATTTTCCACTCCTTTGACACTAGCAATGGTAAATACACACACCAAAGAGTTGCATTCTGTTCCTTCCCAGAGGCACTTTTTCCATTGGGAACTGGGAGATCACTCCAGAGGCCCCTGTGACATTACAGTGCAATTTGTGGCAACCTGCCAGTTCTCAGAGGGAGCAGCTCTAGAACAGGAGGAGCATCAACTTCTCTGAATTCCCTAAAGCACTGCCCATACTGGCTTGGCTCTAAAACAATAGTGTCAAAAGAGCCTTTGAGCTGTAAACAGTTGAAGTGAGAGCAGTTCCTGATTAACTGGAATTATAATTGTAATCAGTCCACAGAAAATTAATTGATTGATATTGCCACACAAGTTAATATACCCCATCATAACTATCATCCACACAGGACACTCACTTCCCACACTGGAGGGGCGGGCTATAAATATTTCAAATAAATAATAATAATATATAACCATATTGGGAGAGGTGGGATCTAAAATGCAAGTGGGGAGCAAATGATGCTGATGCCCCACACCTTCCTAATGGTGTGTCTGTATTTAACACTTCTGATGCGCAGGCACTGTCCATCCTAAACAAATGTACTAACTTAAATGTACACAGAAGTAAAGCTGATATGCAAAACAGAGAGGTAGTAATTGTCCCCTAGCCTAAGGAATCTTAAGTATTCTTAAGACAATGCACCCAATGTAGTGGAGAGTGAAGACTTTCTTCATATTTATAAGGCAGAAAATCAAGAAGTCACACTCAGTACAGCCTGGGATGTATGGAGACTTCTGGTGTTGTTTAGGTTAACAGGGTGAGTGTATTACTAAGCATACTGCTTAGAAGATCAATAGTCAAGATCTTAACAGAGACCCAGCTGAACTACTTAAACATGTGTCATGTCTATCCATGTCCAAGCAGGCTATCCAGGAACAAATCCCCAACCTTGTCAAGACAAGCCTCAGAGGTTTAAAACACCACCTATGGCACAGCTGATTATGACTCCAAACAGCCCTCCTGGTGGTGTCTTTACACTGAGTCATAGGGCACTTGCCAGCATAGGACTTCCTCAGTAACTGGCCCCTCATCATTGGCCAGTTCAGCTTTTAATAACCCACAACAGTTCTGGCAAATCTCGCGAGATCTCGGCCTGAAACGAGATCTTGTTCCGAGATCTCACGAAAGCTCCAGCTTACTTAAACTCTCAGCTCCATCACCACATTGGGGCACTCTTCTCTGCTGTGGCCGTTTTGACTTGCGATCACCCCCATTAAGCCCATCATTTGCTACAAGTTCGGGTGGCAGGCGGGGCACACAAAACACTGGCCGGGCTCTCCCCATATTTGGGGTATGTTTCCCTGCTTTTTCCCACCCCACAATTGCCATTCCATGACAAACATATAAATACTGTTGGTAGAAATTGTATAAAATAAAAGATTGTCAATCCAGTCAAGCTCTTGCTTCCTTGGTATTTCTGTCTGTTAACTGGTCAGTGTTAGGGCTGTGGCTGGCTGACTGAGAGACAGAAGATCCAGCAGCTCAAAAGGCATTTAGCAAGACCCAACTTTGGACAGGGCTCAGCAAAGTATCAAGTAAGATGAGGCAAGCCAGAGCTCCCAGGTGCAGCAAGGCAATGCAGAGCCTGAGGAGAGGTTCCGTTATAGGAATCATAAGAACATAAGAATAGCACTGCTGGATCAGGCCCAAGCCCATCTAGTCTTGTATCTTGTTTCACACAGTGGCCCACCAGATACCTCTGGGAAGCCGAAAGGCAAGAGGTGAAGGCATGCCCTCTCTCCTGCTGTTGCTGCTGCTGCTGCTGCTCCCCTGCAACTGGTATTTAGAGTCATCTTGCTCTGAGGTTGGAGGTGGCCAATAGCCCTCAGTCTAGAAGCCATTGATAAATCTGTCCTCTATGAATTTCTCTCTCTTAAAGCCATCCTGGCTGGTGGCCATCACCACATCCTGTGGCAGAGAATTCCACAGATGGATTATGTGCTTTATGGAAAAGTAATTCCATTTGTCAGTCCTAAATTCCTGGCTTTCAATTTCATAGGATGACCCCTGGTTCTAGTGTTATGAGAGAGGGAGAAAAATCTCTCTCTCTCCACTCTCTCCATACTATACATAATTTTATAGACCCCTATCATGTCTCCCCTTAGTCATCTTAGCTAAGCCATCTTTTTCTAAGTTAAAAAGCCCAAGGTGTTTTAGCCTTGCCTTGTAAGGAAGGTGTTCTAGGCTCCTGATAATCTCAGTTGCCCTCTTCTGCACTTTTTCTATTTCTACAATGTCCCTTTTGAGGTTTGGTGACCAAAACTGTACACAGTATTCCAAATGTGTGCTGCGCCATAGATTTCTATAAGGGCAATATCTGCAGTTTTATTTTCAATCCTTTTCCTAACATTTCCGAGCATGAAATTCACCTTTTTCACAACTATTGTACACTGAGTTGATACTTTCAACGAGCTGTCCACCGCAACTCCAAGATCCCTCTACTGGTCAGTCACTGTGACTAAGTCACTACGTTCAGTCACTACGCTCAGACCCCATCAGTGAAGTTGGGGTTTTGTTGCCCCAATATGCATCACTTTACACTTATTTACATTGAAACACATTTGCCTTTTTGTTGCCTGCTCACCCAGTTTGGAGAGATTCTTTTGGAGCTCCTCACAATCTGTTTTGAATTTCATTAGCCTGTTTGAATTTCACTAGTTTGGTGTCATCTGCAAATTTGGTCACCTCACTGCTTAGCCCAGCTTCTAGATGATTTATGAATAAATTAAAATGTGCTGGTCCCAGTTCAGACCCCCGGGGGACCCCGCTTCTTATTTCTCTCCATTTAGAGAACTGTCCATTTATTCCTACCCTTATTCCTGTCCTTATACAGAGCCCCTGGTGGTGCAGTGGTAAAACTGCCGCCCTGTAACCAGAAGGTTACAAGTTCGATCCTGACCAGGGGCTCAAGGTTGACCCATCCTTCCGAGGTCGGTAAAATGAGTACCCAGAATGTTGGGGGCAATATGCTACATCATTGTAAACCGCTTAGAGAGCTCCGGCTATAGAGCGGTATATAAGTGTAAGTGCTATTGCTGTTGCTATTGCTATTCAACCAGTTACAAATCTACACATGAACCTGTCCCCTTATCCCAGACCTGCACAACATAAGGCCCTGGAGCTGGATCCAGCCCACAAGAACGTTTTTAGTGCCCCCCCCCGGGAGGAATAGCCTACAGTATCGTAGGAGCTGGAAACTGCCTTATAGCGCCATTCTATGCACGTTTACTCAGAAATACGTCCCACAGTGTGCCCAGTGAAGCTTACTCCCAAAGCATGACTAGGATTGCAACATGAAAGTGGCAGTGATTTAGGGAGAGGAGAGACCAGTCATTTGAGGCTGCCATGCACTCCAGGTGCTCCACTGACTCGACTGGGAAAAGGCCTACTTTCTGTCCAATATGCTTAGAAAGGATATTTTAAACAATACTTTAAATAATAATTTTAACGTAATAATTAATGTGCTGAAAATTGACTTTGGAACCCATGCACTAAGTCATGGATGGTTCTGGCCCACAGGGGCATTTGAGTTGTGCGGCCCTGCCTTATCCTATGGCTGCTAAGTGTCCTCAAGAGCCTTTGATGAGGAACTTTGTCAAAAACCTTTTGAAAGCCCAAGTATACTATGTCAACCGAATCACTTTTATCTATATGCCTGTTGACACTCTCAAAGAACTCCAAAAGGTTAGTGAGGCAAAATGTACCTTTGCCATAATTGTTCTCCTTCAGCAGAGCTAGTTTTTCCTATGTTTTTTATCCTTGAGAATGTTTTCCATCAATTTCCCCAGCACAGACATTAATAATAGGAACATAGGAAGCTGCCTTCTACCAAGTCAGACCATTGGTCCATCTCGCTCAATATTGTCTACACAGACTGGCTGCAGCTTCTCCAAGGTTGCAGGCAGGAATCTCTCTCAGCCTTATCTTGGAGAAGCCAGGGAGGGAACTTGAAACCTTCTGCTCTTCCCAGAGCAGCTCCATCCCCTAAGGGGAATATCTTACAGTGCTCACACTTCTGGTCTACCATTCATATGCAACCAGGGCAGACCCTGCCTAGCTAAGGGGACAAGTCTACCACAAGACCAGCTCTCCTCTCCATAGAGAGAATCCATAGAGCAGCACAGAGCATCCATAGAGCAGCTTCTATGGCTGACAATGTACATAGAAGTACAATGTACTTCTATGGCTGACAATGAGTGAGAAACCCAGCCTGAAGCAGCAGTTTTATAAGGCCAGTAGGGCCCCTGTTGGCTGGCTAGATCATGTGATCTAACAAGCTGCTGTATACCTTTCAGCCATTATCAGGGTAGTGCAGGAAGGATCTTCTGCCTGTGAGCTACCCTGAAAGATAGAAAGTAAGGCACCTGGACTCGGCTGCCAGGTTGAGCCTACTGGTTCTACATGCATCTTTTAAATAGCTAGCTCTCCAACTGTAGTAATTTTATGCTTAACTTACAATACTAAATATTAATTTTCATCAACAACATTAATTCTGATTAGGGAAGAAGCATAAAGGTTGCATTGTGTTCCTTGCTCTCATTTAATAAATACGTTATCTCTTAAGAGTGATGTAATTAGTACCATTAACTATAAAACTAAAATAGAGAGTTAAGACATTATACTAAAAAGTAACACAGGCTAAGATACTTAAAGTAAGAAGAAACATTGTATAAGTGTCCAGGAGAGTAGAACTTCACAAAAACATCTTTATTCTCTAAAAGATTTTTTAAATTAAGTGCAGCATTTTATTGTGAAGCAGACAGACTTTACTTATGTCAAAACACTCTTTTAGGAGCCACATAAAGCTGTAAAAGACGGTATATGAAAAGGCATTCTTTAAGAAAAGAAATCACCATCCCATGAAGCTGATTTCCAGATGTTTGGAAACATTAGAATTTCCTGTCAGTACATTTAGGTAACACTAAAATGAGTTAACTTTCCATTCTGCCAGCCCTCTTCAAAGATGAAAGAGAACTCTCTGCATAAATTGCCTTATCTATAATTCACTGAAGTAAGCTGTGGAATGAACTCTGAAAGAAGCAGAACTCTCCCTTGGCTTGTATCATGGCTTCTAAGCAAACTTTACTTTTATTTCCACTCTATCTTTAAAATGAAATTAGTGACCTTAAAAGTTTGATGGATGTTAATGAGTGATGATGTTGAGTGGTTTGTTTGAAACTGAGTTATATGTTTTGAATTTTTATTTTTATTTTTTACTTTTACTCTTCAGAAGTGAACCCATGTCTAAAATCAGCCACATTATGAGTACGCATTTATTTAAGTAGCCTTGAACTGACTATGGACACAGCAGGTTATCTTTGAAGCTTAGCTTGCATACCTAGTACCAGCTGTGACCTGCAGAATCCAAAAGAGAATTTACAAGTTTAAATGAAATTTGAGAGGAAAATACGGATGTTATCAAAATAAATTTTGACACGCCAAATGCCATTTTCAAAAGTCTCTGTTTTTATATTTCATGGTTCATGCTGTTTCATTGTGTTTTGTGTATATATAGAGAGAATACTCTTTATAATGAAGCACTGCTTATTCTACTGAATAAGTGTCCCAGTTCCTTGTGATTTCACTGGCTTAATGCAAATCTGTATCTTGGTCTATCTGCTACTTCTAGGTCATTCATTGAGTAGAATTTGTGTATGTTTCAGTGAGAAGAAAGCAACCCAACAGCTATTTCCTATTCCCTTTAAAAGCTAAATAGACAAACCTTGGAAGGGACTTGAATAAATTCCAGTTAATGATATTATGCCCTTGATTTATTTCCAGTGATGATAGTTATTGTATAGTACCATTTCTCCATTGTATCAGATGCATATAACTTAGGAAATTGAGACGTATGTTTTGGGTGGTATAAAAATATGTTAAATAAAAATAATAAATAATTGTGGTTTTAACAATGTAGACTTACGGTACTGATGAACAAAAATAGGCCTGTGAAGAATGGATAAAAAGATGGTCTCTCCTACAAACAACAGCTTAACTAAATTATAATTATATAGGGGGGGTCATTTTAGTCTTGGGGAAAATGTCAGTGTACAACTACTGTTTCCCAAAGAGGGTCTTGTACTAGATCCATAGACCTCCGTGCCATGACACTAATGAAAGTGATTTGTGAATTTCCATCCAGTTCAGGTTTCAAACAGGAAACTGCAGTGTCCTTACCTAAAGTCCTATATACAAGTATGTAGGTCAAAGTTTTAAAGGTGGAATAAAATATGAGAACCTGCATCTGCAAACACTTTAATGTACCAATCATAACTTTGAAAAAAACACTTAGTCAATTGATTAATGTTCTTATCTCTGTTTTAATAATTGCTTGTGTTACACATAATGGGTGTGCTTCCTTTTATGCTCTGTTCTCAAGCTTCAGTCTTTCGGGTTGCTCCTGATCAGACTATAGTTAGAGGTTTCACCAGTGTAACACCAGACTATAGCCAGGGATTCACCAACTTCAGGGGTTAGACTGTATCACCAGCAGTGCTGGACTGTAGCTACGGACTTCGCCAACCACCCCAGTTAGACTATAGCCACAGCGTTCTTCAATGAGACATTAGGCTAGAAGTAATGACTAAGCTGATCCCAAACGACTGGTCTCAGTCCTCGTGCCTTGGGCTGTCGGATTTATCTACGCCCTTTGGGGAGGCTTGCCAAGTACCAAGAAAGGTTGCCTGCAGGACCTTGCCAGCTAGATGATTGGGCTAGAGCCACCACCTGGAGTGCTCAAAGGGTTTACTCCCTCTGGGGAGGTTTACCTACCTTTTTGCATTGTTCCTATCAGGTGTTAGGCTTGCTTCCTCTGGGGAGATTTATCTACCCAGCCCAATTCTTTGGAACTCCGCAATCTGGTATGTAGCAATACTAGAATTAGACAGGATCTTCCCAGTAGACCTGTGAGGAGACACAAGAAACCAAACCCAAGTTGTCTTTTGTAATTTTACTTGAGGAAATAGATTTGGTGAGGTATCCAAAAGGTCCTGGCAAACGAAGCTAATATAAAAAGGTAAAGTTGTGCCATTGAGTCAGTGTCAACTCCTGCAACCACAGAGTCATGTGGTTTTCTTTGGTATAGTACAGGAGTAGTTTACCATTGCCTTCTCCCGCACAGTATGAGATGATGCCTTTCAGCATCTTCCTATATTGCTTCTGCCTGATATAGGTGTTTCCCATAGTCTGGGAAACATACCAGTGGGGATTCGAACCAGCAACCTCTTGCTCCCTAGGCAAGTTACTTCCCCACTGCACCATTAGGTGGCTAAAGCTAATTTACCTAACTCTAGTAACCTGCTTGTATTAGGTGGCTAAAGCTAATTTACCTAACTCTAGTAACCTGCTTGTATTAGAGTTAGGTAAAGCTAACTCTAATACAGGCAGGTTACCTAGCAAGGGAAGGGAAAGGAGATAGGGAGCAGGTAATGTTTGTTACCAAGGTGCAGGGAAACCTTAAATGGCCAGTCCAAAGTTTCTCCCAGCAATTACAGAGAAGATGGGGTGCAGATGATGGGGTGCGGAGATGCTGCTGCATTGGAGAGGGAGAAAACGCATCTTCTGGACCTGCCCTCTGAAATTTGGTTCTGGGTTTTTCTGGTTTGATACTGTTCTTGGCCCTTGATTGCTGTTGGGGTCAGCCCTCACATCCAATTGCCAGCTGTCTGGGCTTGGGTCTTCAGATGTTCTTTAGATGTTCTCCTCTCCCCCTCTTATTCTGTCAGCATACACAGCCTCTTATATTCTGCAACTGAGACATTCAAAATAAGTTGTTTTCACTTTTTCTTAACTAAGTTTTCGGCTCTGGCGGCTATTCACTAATTGTTAAACAGTCATCTCTTTTCCTTTGGTCACAAAGTCTTTATCAGCCTTTCAAAATGGGGATTTGAGGAAAGAAGAGACAGGGTCAAGATTACAATTATGCTAAGTTGCTATATAGAATACATATGCCATGTGTCTTGAATGAAATACAGCAGTACATATATCCTAAGTACAAGGTTTCAGAATGTAAAAGCTCATTATTTCTTAGTCTGTGGATGAGGCTGATACATAAAGGTGGCTAACAAAATATCTGGGACCTTGCTAATCTAGCACTCTTGTCACAGTTCCACCCAGCAAGGCCATTTATAAATCTGTCAGCACGTTCCATGTCTGGTGCCCTTGGCATAGCTTCTGTAGCCACTGATATAGTAGTTCTGCTATTTTTGCCTTTGAAATGTATAGAAAAGAGCTGCAAGAGTGAAATGGTTAGCCAAGAAAATATAACAGGAGCAAGGGTTCAGTACAACAGAATGGCAGAATAGCCAGGAAGACTAGGGGTTCATATCATTTGGCTTGCGATCTGAAATAAATATCTACCAAAAGATCAACACCATAATTTCACCAGCACACACAGGATATGTGCACACAAGCATATTTAAAGAATATGCTTATGTGCTTTGTTAAATATGTAAGAAGGCTGGCATCTGCATTCTTAACATGTTTCACAGAAATAAGTTCAGTTGTAATGTATTAGAATCAGTATGTAATAAGGATGTGCAAAACATTTTGAAATGGAAATGTTTTGAATCAAAACAGGCCGTTTCGAGTGTTTGAGCTTGAAACAACATGCCCTTCAAATAAATGGCCTGTTTTGAGCGCAAAATAAACCAACCCTGTTTCAACTGAAATGTTTCAACATTTTGAGCGCCATTTTGGAAGCCAGTTTTTCCCTTGCTGATAGGTTTTCTGGCACAGGCTTCTGATTGGCTTGTACTCTCCTTGCTTCTTGGCTTGTTGTCATACAAATCAAGTATTGTCATGGGCAAATGTGCCTCCAATGGATGGATGGAAGGAGAAGGGAATAGGGAACACAAAGGGAGGGAATTTCAAAATGTATGGGAGTGGAAGGCAGAGAGAGCACATATGCCTCTCTTGAAAAGGATACATCCGGAGAAGAGGAAGGTAGGTTTGGTTTTGTGGTTTTCTTTTCTCAGCACCGAATATGATATGCTGAATTATTGCTGCTATAACTTGCATAACTTGCGTGCCTGCCTTCCTTGAGCTGTGGTTTGTTTTGTTTTTGAGATAATGTTGTGGTGAGAAATGGACAGTGGTCTGTGTGTGTCTGTGTGAGTTCCATCTCTGGCCTTGAGACTAACTTGTGCTTCACTCGCTGCTCTGGTGTTCTGCAATCTGCATTCATTACAAGGTGCATTCAGTCAAAAATGTGCCTGAAGTTGCTCTAGTTGAGCTTATGGCTCTGCTTGCTGCTAAGTAAGGGTGCTGCTGTGGCAGCTGTTGCAATGCTAGGAAGTAAGAAGTCATAACTGTGTGAGAGAGAGGAACTTGTGCCATGATGTTACTGCAGTGCAGGCACTGTGGGTCAGTGATTAAGTTTTGGCTGATGCTTCTCCTGTTTCATCAGTACTTTGTTAGTCAGGATGTCAGCCAGTGAAAGGACAAAAGTCTTAGGGCATTCGCGGAATCTATGATAACCAGGAGACAATATTCTTGGCCATATTCCTTCATAACAGACAAATACTAAAATAAAATAATTTTATCATGGATGCCTAATTGTTCCGAGGCTGTCACATTTTGGCACCAGTAATTTGGCTCATGTTTTACCATAATATTATAGTGGCACACATAGATAGTGTGGTATAAAAATGTTAACATAAGCATACTTATGATTCTTGCCTTGGTATTCTTATTCTGTGCTAGCAATGCTAACAATACTACATTTAGTTTAATGCCAAATATAAATATAATTGTGCCTATGTATTTCTTAAGAGAAACTGAAAATATTCAGTCTGTATCTTTTCTTTTGAGATCTTTAAAAAACCATTCAGGAATATGTAATTAGAACATCTGTGACAGATCTGTTCTTAACATATTTCGTATTGCAGAATCTAAAGAGATCTGGTGGTCTGTGGAACTTGCTTGTTAATTTTCTGATGAATGGGTAGTGAGGCCAAGAAGTGCACTCAGTACAGCATGTCTTCTGAAGATAGATGATCTCAAATAAATTCTATTCCCAATCAATTTTTGATTTGTTAGGTGTTAAACCACTTCTTTGTAAGGATAGTGTTTATAAGCCTTGTAATGAGACAGCCCTCTGAGACATTACCTCTTCTTTCTGTAATTTTGATAAATGGAACTCTAATTCATAAAGGATACAGTGATTGAAGGGCAACTTTCGGTCTCCCACACTTTCATTTAGATAAATGCTCAGTATATTGTGGCAAACTGAGGTATACTCGACTGAGTGATAAATTTAAAGGATAGCCGAGCCAAGAGCTTCTGTCAAAGCAGGGTAGCCCAGGTTGTTACATTTCTTTTAGATAAATGTATATTTAATATTGTAAAACAAAATTGATTTCAGAAAGATTTATCTAAACCATTGATCTGCATATTTGCCAGATTTACCGACATGTCTATTGCAATATACTTTTTTTGCAGATGCATTGTCAGATTGCTATAGCAAGATAACTACCTGCATTATTATGGGCTAGTAAAACCAGCTTAGAGTCCAGCCTTCTGATTTAAAGTTTTTTTCAGCCTTTATAATATCTTGAGCACACCTTTGTTCTCCATACAAACACAACCCGGTGCATGAAAAGTATTTAAAAGCCTGTTTTGACATTTATTTTTATTTAAAATTTGCATTTCTTAAGAGCAACAGTAAGTCATTGCTTGTATTTTCTTTTGAAATCTTTTAAAAACAATTCAGGAATATATAATTAGAACATCTGTGACAGATCTGATTTTATCAAAGTTTGTACCTTTGCAACGATTCCATTTATTTCTAAATGTGTACTGGAAGCTAAGATTGAGCAAAGCCCAAATAACATTTTACAATATTTTTAACATGTTTATAGGCACTGAAGAAGATGTAGTAAAGTCAAAGAAAACTTTCCGAAGTCAAGCCGTGGTCAATCAGAACGCTGAAACTGAGCTTATGCTAGAAGGGGATGATGATGCTGTTAGTCTGCTCCAAGAGAAGGAAATTGACAATCTTGCAGGTAAAAATCCTGTGTTTATTATTAGTTTAATGTAAATACATGATATGTAAAATTTGAACTGATTTTGAAAACAATTATCTGTCCGCTATACTGGCATTTATTTTAAGATTGGGGGGAGTAGTGTCATTATGGAAGCATTTACAAAGTTCAGCAATTATCTCATTTATCTCCAAACAGCTTCATAAAGTATAGTCAGTATCACTGGATTAATGTGATGACTCGCATCCAAATTCAATTTGCCACCTTTTGCATCACACTGGCATCCAGCACCAAAAACGAAAATGCTCTAGAGGATGGTTTATTGAAAATAAATTAGACATAGCAGAGGGTTTTACTGTGAAAAAAAGAAACAAAATATATGAAGTATTAACTAGCCTCCTTCAATGTGAAAATGTCTTTATGTACACAACCTTGTAATTTTTAAGATTGTTTTAAAAACATTCCCCACTGGAATCAGAAGAGCACCTGTTGAGATTTTGTATTAAGTGCACTCACAAAGAACAATTCCAAGTAATAACTAATAAATGAAATAGTTCCATGGTAAGATGCTGCATCTGAGTTATAACAGGTCACCCTGTTAAACTCTGTATTCTATTTCTCGGGCTAGATAAGAAAGGAAGGGAAACACATGCACTATAGGTCCTTGTTTCTCATAGGTTGTCTACAGATTCAGCTGGCCTTCCAAATATTTCCAACTGGTCTGCCCATTCTCTTTGATTTTGTCTCCCTCTCATAACACTGAATGCCCTTTTGTGTGTCTATACTGCTCCTGGGGGAAGCCAGCACTACAGCTCTGGATTCTGTGTCACTTAAATAATTCTGTAAGGTCATTCACACAATCAAAAACTGTGTTCTACCTGGGTTTGGGAGCCTTCTGTGCTCCCAATTTTTGGTTGTGTGGAAGCAAGTTAAGAGGAATACCTATGTAGAAGTGATTATGTGAAAGCAAGGTAGGAGGAAAAGCTACCCAGGTTTTCCTCCTACCTTGCTTCCACACAACCTAAAATTGGGAGCCCACAGGTAGAACACAGTTTTTGACTGTGTGAATGACCCCTGTGTGTATTACAGTATTACTGAACTTAGCTTGTCACGTGTTTACTCTTTATGATAATGAAAGAGGAAACTGTGTAACCAGTAATAAGAAATGTTGGGCATCTTCAGTGTAGGAGCTTGCCATGAATCTGAGGTTCTTTTCTTCTGACTATGTCTCATATTTAGCATATAATTATACCTTCTCCTTTTGAAGAAGGCTAGTCACTGTGAAAACATTCTGCCCTCCTACCATTTTTCTACATAGGAAAACAAAAAGAAATGTTATCCGCATCAGAGCATGGAGTAGAGCACCATGGCTCTCCAGCAGATGTTGAATTATGATGCCTATCAACCCAGCCACAATTTATTATGGATAGGGAATTGTAGTTCAGTAACAGCTGAATAGCCAAGGTTGTCTATCCCTCCATCAGCGCAAAAACTGTTGTGCTAACTAGTTGTGCAGTACTTGCAGTTGTGCAACAGTAGCACAACTGCAGCATACCCCATTTTTTTCAATGGGGATGTTGGCCCAAGAGCACTATTGCACAATTCTGCAGAACCCTTTTTTGGGGAGCAACTAAGCTAACTTCTTGACCTAGTGCAGATTTGCTCACTCTGTGAGTGGTTTATTACTCTGGATTTTAGACACTATTTTCCAGGTCTTCAGGATTGAACTGTCCCCAGTCTAAGCAACTATTGGTAGATAAACAATAGATAAATCAAAAGCTACATGTGTTCATAAATGTCACTTTAACCAGAGTTCAGTTCTAGCACATCAAACAGCACTAAAATAAATAGTTATATTGAAAAAAGAAATCTCTTTTCATTAAAGTAGTATGGTTGAGAAGATATCCCTCATCTCTCTGTCTTCTTTTACACATTCAGTAACACACTTTATTTCATGATTATTACTCTGGTCAATACTTCATTCTTCCAGTTAATCTAGAAGAGTTTTAGAACAATTCTTAGTGCCTCCCAGAGTGCAGTTGAATGAATTAAGCTGAAGATACTTGACAGTTGTTCAAGATCAAAAGGAAGCTTTCTGCCGTTCTGGTCATTTTAAAGGAATAACCTTTATGCCTATATATTTTATTGCAATCAGGTTTTAGTCTTTTCTCTCAAACTGAATTTTCATGCATGTACTGAAAAAGGCCATGCACAATGTGTGAAAGAAGTCACAAAAGTGACAGTATAAATGCTTAAGAATGTTCTGATACTTTAATATAGAATAACAGTGGAAACAATATTAGATTAACTGTCTTGCATAATATTTATTTAATTATCTGATTTGGGGTAAATGTCTATGCCATGGTTTATTTTAGGCAAATAAAGATTTGCTAGTTTATGGTTTATGAAGATGCATTATGAATATTTTGAACCAAAAAAGAAATAGATCATACACAACTGTCAAAGCTGCCGTCTGATCTGGCATCATGCAATATTCTGTTAGCCCAGAAAATATTGTGTAAAATTACATGGTTGTGCTTCTTGAAATTTGCAGTGGCAAAAATTACATATTGGGATTAATCAGTAGGGGTGTGTGTGTGTGTGTGTGTGTGTGTGTGTGTGTGTGTGTGTGTGTTAAGGAACTGCTAGGAGCATATAATTGTCTTCATAACCAATGCAAAATTTGCATATGTTGGTTTGGTTTCATTTCCCAAGAGATGAACTCAGTAATGACCCTGAGTCTGGGTGCCCAAACTGCCTTGATCTTAAGGGCATTTTAGGTCACTATCCTATTTCAGTTAATGTTCCCCAACAGCCATGGCATGACTCATATAAAAGGAATTGCCAAAGTTCTTAAGAGCTTCATGCAAAAAGGCCATACAGCTTCTTCTTAGGAACATAGGAAACTGCCATATACTGAGTCAGACCATTGGTCTATGTAGCTCAGTATTGTCTTCACAGACTGGCAGCAGGTTCTCCAAGGTTGCAGGCACCAATCTCTCTCAGCCCTATCTTGGAGAAGCCAGGGAGGGAACTTGAAACCTTCTGCTCTTCCCAGAGCGGCTCCACCCCCTGAGGGGAATATCTTGCAGTGCTCACACATCAAGTCTCCCATTCATATGCAACCAGGGCAGTCCCTGCTTAGCTATGGGGACAAGTCATGCTTGCTACCACAAGACCAGCTCTCCTCTCCAACTTCTTCTCTCGCCAACATTTCCTTCACATTTGTGTTGTTGAGATCTTCCATCTTACTCCTACCCACAAGCCAGTGGCAGCTGCTGGCACTTGGGATGGGGTGGACACTAGGCAGGGCAGGTGAAGGGTGTGGCCAGAGGTAGTAAGAGGTGAGGCCAATTGTGGGTGGTGTTGGAGGTGGAGCCAGTTGTGGGTGGCACTGGAGGCATAGCCAGGACTAGGCAGGTACCTTAGTAGTAACGAGCAAAGCCAACTAACTTTTGCTTTCCCCGCTTCCTCCTCCTGTGGAAAAAACAACAACAACAACACTGGGGCTGGGGAGTTGTAGTTTGAGAACCACTGCCATAAGCAAAAAGGAGCCTGCAAACACTAGATTTTTAGCATAATGTATTATATGAGGAACAAAGTGAAATCAATAAGCCACGTGTGACCACGTGTCAGCTGTAGGAGGCTGAGCCACATAATACCATAAGTTCCTTAGAAACCACCAAAGAAAAACATTTTGGTGATGCCTTAAACATCATGTTCCCTTTTGCCATGAAGTCAGCAAGCAGCACAAGGAAAATGATAATCAAAGAAGTCAATTTTTAATTTAAAACAGTTAAGATATTGTTGTAGAGTATTGGACTAAGGAGACCCAAGTTCAAATCCCCATTCAGCTATGAAACACACTGGGTTTCAGGGGCCATCACCTTTCTCTCAGTCTAACCTACCCCACAGGGCTATTGTGAGGATAAACATTAAAAAACAAAACAAAAACCATACACATCACTCAGGTTTCCTTGGATGGGAAGTTGGATATAAATCTAAATAGCTCATCAGCAGGCTCTGCTTGCTTGATCATGTACATATCATGTCACAAAAAAACAAAAGCCCAGAAATGCAGGTTTACCCAACATGTGCACCATCTCCTCTAATCTACTGTTAAAGGAACAAAAGGAGACATAACACCCACAGGGAAAAGGGGAAGCACAAGCAAGGTTGTGGGTCCCCAACACTCCTCTTCTTACACCACTCCCTGCCTGCCTTGGATGCCTGCCTCTCACCAGCCTCTCAGCCCCAATGGTGCAGCTAGGTTTTTGCAGCATCTAGTCTAGAATTCCAATATAGAAGTTTTATTTTAAAAAGGAAGAAGCAGCTATGTTGTTGGTAGTAGAGCAACTAAATTATTCTAGGGCACCCATAGATTTATTCTAGGGTGTCCACAACTATTCCCTACATCGAAGGAAGGAAGGAAGGAGAGGCAAGTGAAAGAAAGACAGGAGAGAGAAAATAAAATAATAGAAAGGAGGGAGGGAGGGAGGGAGGGAGGGAAAGAGAGAAAAAGATGGATGAGTAGAAGGAGGGAGTGAAGGAGGAAGAAAGGAAAGAAGGAGAAAAAGAAGAGAAAGACAAGTGGAAGGAGGGAAAGAGAGCAAGAGAAGAGGAAGGAAGGAGGGAGAGGGGAGAGGAGGAAAGAGAGACAGACAAGGGGAAAGAAGAAAAGAGCCAGCCCGCTAGCAAGCCCAGTGCAGCACAGTTTCCTTTTTGCAAAGCAAACTGCCTCATTTTGGCTGGCCAGCCTGCATACCATCCTCACCCCATCCTGTGGCGCTGGCCCAAGCCTGCCTGGGATGGATTCTCTTCTGGTGGTGGAGGCCCTTCGAACCCAGTCAGAGCAGAGTGCAAGGACTGACTGAGTACCCTGACCACACTCCATAGCCTCCACCTCAGCCTCCCTCCCTCCCTCCCATGCCAGCTGCACCAAGGCAACAGGCCAACAGAGCGAGCGCTCTGCACTCTTGCCAAACTGCTTCCACCTTGGCCTGCTGGCCAGCCCCCATCCCACTTCTCCCCCTGTGCTGCAGCACCAGCAAGGGCCCAAGCCTGCCTAGGAATCTGGGATGTGCTCTCTTTCTCCTGCTGGCTGGGGGCCTGCTGAACCCACCACATGGAGGCAAAGGCTGAGCACTCAACACGTGCTCCATCATGACGCATGAGATGTTTGCATTCAGAGAGAGGCAGCTGCATCACACATTCTCTGCTGCAGCACCTGCAGCCTGCACAGACCCCGGCTCCGAGGCAGCATTGCCCCCAGCATCAGCCAGCAGTAGCAGTTGAGGTGACTGCAGCACCTGTCTCACTGTTTTGTGAAATGAGTGAAATTCATGTTTTAAAGTTTTAAAGTTTTTTTAAAAAACCAAATAAACAAAGACCCAGAAACTCTTCCAGACCAGAGCACTTAGGAATCCCCTATCTCGAACTCCATCCCCCACTTCTGATTAGCACAAAATTAAATAAGCATCATTTTTAAAAAATATTTATTTATTTAACATATTTTTAAATCGTATTTTTATACCGCCCGAAACTTACGTCTCTGGGTGGTTTACAACGAAATAAAAACAGAAAGTAAAACATTAGTTAAAACAAAAACAAAAAGTTTAACACATTACAACAATTAAAAAACAGCATTAAAACCATTAAAATTAATTTTCATTGATGTTAATTAAATTAAGATCAATCATCAACCATGTTTTCACAGCACAGCACAAGAAGGAACACCAACACAACATGGTCTCTCTCATTCACATGGGGCTTCTTGTTCCCTTCTAGACCCATTCAAAAATTGATTGCCTGCAGGCGTTCCTGCTTGGTGGGCAAGTAAATCAGTCATAGCTAAACCTTTCTTAGGAGTCCCCACTGCCACAAGCTCCTCAAACCCCTCCAATGACCATCCTTTCTCCTCCCACTTCCTCCATTTCGCCCCCACCATTTTGCCGTGCTGGATCAGGCCCAAGGCCCGTCTAGTCCAGCATCCTGTTTCGCACAGTGGCCCACCAGATGCCGTTGGAAGCCACAGGCAGGAGTTGAGGGCATGCCCTCTCTCCTGCTGTGACTCTCCCACAACTGGTACTCAGAGGCATCCTGCCTTTGAGGCTGGAAGTGGCCTGTAGCCCTCTGACTAGTAGCCGATCATAGACCTTTCCTCCATGAAGTTATCCAAACCCCTCTTAAAGCCATCCAGGTTGTTGACTGTCACCAGATCTTGTGGCTCCCATTCCTTTCTCCCATTCCCTGTCTTCAGTTGTGATCCCTGGGTAGTGGCAATGTACTACTACTCAGTCCTGCAGTTTTTGCAGCTCTTGCTTCTGCCTCCCAGGCTCCCAACTTGCTATTTTGCATCTGGCACACGTAATGGGAAAGGCCAAACTTCTAGGGTCCATGTACACTGTGGGCTTTCTGGTCACTTTCAGGGATCCCAGTTTGACTACTTTTTATGCAGAACTAAAGTACATAGGAATGTTTGCCTTTACTTTAAAGAGTTAGGATTTCAGCCACACATATTCCTATTACAGTTAAATGGTCTTTAGAATCTGATAAATGTTTTTAAGTTTTTAAGAGCAGCAGTGTAGCTGGCTAATGAAGTATGGTCAGTTTTTAAAAGAACTTTTGTTTGTCATTGTCTTGTTTCATAATGATAAAAGTTTCACAATTTTCTATTTCAGTTATAGCACCTAAATTTCTTCCCAGACTGTTCATTTCACGAGGCAAGTGGCAGTTTTGTATATCTAAAACTGTGAATCAGCAGTATCTCAGCTGACACAATTGTAGCAAATTGATCATTATTAACTCTTCGGTGTTAGTCATTTTATTTATTTATTTGTTTGTTTTATTAATGAATTTAACAAAATTATATACGATTGTCATTAAATTTTTAACAATAATAGTACTAACTTGTACATATTGAGGATGTGTTCCCCCACCCCACCCCATGATAAAAGTGTGCTTCTAATGTGCAATGGGCCTTTACTGGTAGATTGTATTGAGATAATAATAAGCATAAAGGCTTTTTGTTGATTTTCATATTGGGTTAAAGATTCACTAAATAACGAGTAACATCTGTGATAAATGTGGTGACCAGTGTACTACCACAAAAGATATCTCTAAAGAACAGAGGTGTGCTCCCAGTCCCTGCAGCAGATTCAGAAGTATCTATCAAGGCAATCCATAGAACATATGGGAACTTATAAGAATAGCCCTGCTGGATCAGGCCCAAGGCTTATCTAGTCCTGTTTCACACAGTGGGCCATCAGATGCCTTTGAGAAGCCCACAGCAAGAGGTGAGGGCATGCACTCTCTCTTGCTGTTGCTCCCCTGCAGCTGGCATTTATAGGCAACTTATCTCTGAGACTGGAGGTATCTATTAGGGATGTGCAAAAAATTTTGGGCACAGATCGATCTGTGCCCGAAATGAGCAATTTCGGGTGATTCGGGGCCGAACTGAATCACCCCCGATGTCCCCCGATATTTTTCGGGGCCGGGCCGAATCACCCAAATTTCGGGGCCGAAAAATTCGGGTGATTTGGCTCATGGCCGATTTTGGGGGATTTTTTGAAGTTTTAGTGACTTTGGGGAAGTTCGGGGGCATAGAATGTGATCTGGGCAAAAAGAGTGGGGTGGGGTGGTAGTGCCTAGTGGGTGCAGGCTACCACCCCAATTTCAGGGGGATTGGGCAAAGGGGTGATTTTTGGGGAATTTCTGAATTTTTTGTGTCTTTGGGGCAGAAAGTGGGGCTGGGGCAGAAGAGTGGGGTGGGGTGGTAGTGCCTAATTGGTGGAGGCTACCACCCCAATTTCAGGGGGATTGGGCAGAGGGTTGATTTTTTGGGAATTTTTGAAGTTTTTGTGTCTTTGGGGCAGATTGGGGGCAGAAAGTGGATCTGCCCCAAAAGAGTGGGGTGGGCTGGTAGATAGTGCCTAATGGGTGGAGGCTACCACCCGTCCCCAATTTCAGAGTGATTGGCCAGAGGGCTGGATTTTGTTGATTTTCTGAGGTTCTTCTTCATAAAGTGCTTTGTGGTAGATTGATTCATTCATCATATTCATAGTAAATGCAAGTGTGAAAAAGTGAAAGTGGGATCATGAGAGTTCTTTAATTGAAAAAAATCTCATTTGCTTTCATTGAATGAGAATTCACACCTCAGAAAATAAGGGAATAACATCCCTTCAGAAAAACTTCTGAGGTGTGAATTCTCATTCAATGATAGCAAATGAGATTTTTTTCAATTAAAGAACTCTCATGACCCCACTTTCACTTTTTCACACTTGCATTTACTATGAATATGATGAATGAATCAATCTACCACAAAGCACTTTATGAAGAAGAACCTCAGAAAATCAACAAAATCCAGCCCTCTGGCCAATCACTCTGACCACTGAGAGAAATACTGTTTCCACTGAACCCCAAACACTAAGCACATTTACTGCTGGAATATCCATTGTACAAAAGGCCAGTTGGTGAGCCTGAGAGGTAGCACCTTGCCCAAGACTGCAACCTGTGTTCAAGGCAAAGCAGTGGCGTCTGGATGCCAAACACCAACCACCCTGAATCACTACTACTTTGAAAAATGTATGACCGTCCTTGTTTGCCTCAGTTCTGTGAATTCATCTCCTCCCCCAACTTCCCATGCATACAAAGAAAATTCAGGCAGTTTCGCAAAGCACTGCCATAGACATTACTTCTTCACACAGTTGGTACTTCCCCTAGGAATTCACTGCCACAAGGTGTGGTGATGGCCAATGATTTAAGATGCTTTATTTTTAAAAAGGCTTAGGTAAGTTCCTGGAGATTTGGAGGTTGGTATAGCACAAGCACCCATATATAGCACCCATAATAGCTAAATGGAACCTCCATATTGAGAGGCAATATACTTCTAAATACCAGATGCTGAGGCAAACAGAAAAAACCTAGCCCCTCCATAGTTCCTCTGAGCTTCCAGAGGAATCTGTATGGCCCAGGTCCTGAACATTCATTCCTCCCTGATAAATTTTTCTTTCAGCTTCACCCTACCTCCATCACCCCAAATTGCTGTTTTCCTAATCACCAGCCCTGGCTCCCCCAGTGGTCTTTAACCCATGCAATTTGTTCTCCCATTTTTTTCATTCTGCTCAGATTCAAATGCCAGGAGTAGATCTCCCATTCATTCGTCTCCTGTGCCATCTTAATGAATCTGTACAATATTATGTTTCTTATATGGATCAGATTTTGGAAGGGGCAGGAGGTGGACTATTTTGAGGAGCAGTTGGCATATTTTTGAAGGGGTTTGTGGGGGTTTTAGGAGCAGCAGTGGTGGTGGTCTATTTTTCGCCTCTCCTCTCCTCTCCTCTCCTCTCCTCTCCTCTCTATACCTCCTGACTCCAAAGGCTCACAAAAATAAATACAATAAAGACAAAATAAAACAAACTCTTAAAACAACAATGTAAAACAATTTTAAAACATTCAAAGATTACTAAAAGTCACACTAAAAATGTGTCTTAAGGGTTCTTTTAAAGGCTGGTAAAGATGTTAAACCATGGATGTCTATAGGGAGCACATTCCACAGCCCCGGAGCGACTATAGAGAAGGCCCACTCCTGAGTCGCCGCCAGATGAGCTGGCAGCATCTGGAGATGGATCTCCCTTGATGACCTTAATGTGTCTCCCTGATAACTCAGTAACTTTGTTGAGAGTGCTGGAGCATTTCTTGGAGGCTGCCTTAAAACATACACACATGCCACTGGAATTATGCTTTGTCAAAACGTCATTCCAGGGGCCATTCTGGATTTTTTTTTTAAAGTGCAGCTACCAAGGTGCAGTCATGGAGAACAGCTACTACCCTGTTCTTAAAGCTAATAAAACCTCCACCACCGCTTCCAATGTGAGCTTCCTTTTATCTCCCAGGACTTTTTTTTTTTAATCCTCCAAATCAAAATGCCCTCCAGTTTGCTGCCTGTGAATGAATTGATGTATGGGCAGTGTGAGGTGGTGGTGGATTTTGGAACAACCCTATGGACAGTTTTGTTCAGTAAGCAGCCATCCACCAGTTCTCTGCTTCGACCACTCATCCCTTCTCAATGGTGCCACAGTACAGGTGCTGTGCCGATGCCAATGTAGCATTTAAGTAACGTTCTGTAGGGTCAAGCAAGCAGTGCATCCTTTCTCTGCTCTTACATTGGCACATCCTTTGAACTTCAAAAAAGAAATCTGGGTTTTGAAAAATAAAATTGTGCCAGTCACACAAATAGATGTTGATCTTTAAGCATTTTTCCCATTTCCAAAGCTGCAAGTGAGTGTGCTGTGCAAACTAAGTAAGCAGAAGCTGCAGTTGGCTCTGCAGCTGAACAGAGGCTCCTTCTCAAAGCAATTCTAAAACTCTAGAGCCAGCGTGGTGTAGTGGCTAGAGTGCTGGACTAGGACTGGGGAGACCCGAGTTCAAATCCCCATTCAGCCATGAAACTAGCTGGGTGACTCTGGGCCAGTCACTTCTCTCTCAGGCAGAGGCGTATCTAGGGAAAATAGCGCCTAGGGCAAGCACTGAAATTGCGCTCCCTGTCCAAACATCTGGCACTCATCTTTCAGATAACTTTACAATAATATCAGCTGAAAAATATAAGTCAAGCTCGTTAATCTTTTAATCTTTCAAAAAATATTTAGCAGTGGATGTAGCCAGACCAAAAAATGCTGGAAAACTACGAATTTCAGTATGCTGGGGCTCATGAAATACCCAAATACTATGTGGAGGTATACTTGGAAAACTAAGCAGAAGTGCCTGTCTAATTCTCTACTATGCATTGTAGCATAGCTATTACGTAATTTTTTAAAATAAATGGAGAATTTGACTTTTCCCAGATACTCTGAAAATAATTAAAGAATATGCAGAGTAAACTGTGTCACTACTTGGAATATATTCTAGAAAGACAGTTAAAATGAAAGAAAGAGAGCAAGAAACTCCCAGTGGGCCTTAATACTAAGGATTTCACACTGATTCAAAGACAAACTCACCATTAATAGCCATATTATTAAGACATCACATTTAACTCACTTATCACAAGAAGCAAAGTAAGAGCAAATGAATACAATCCTAGCTCATAAGCTTCAGCTCAGTATTCACAAGCCCTGATTCTCTGTACTTAGTGCCAAACTAAATATGTGTACAGTGACTTATATTATATTCTTTTTTTAAAAAAAATTACCTGTAGCCCTTCAGGGGGGGCTTCCTAAAGGCCATGTGTGGGGGTCTGCAAATGTTCCCCCTCCCCCCACTGGCCTCAAGGGCTTTGCAGGGACCATTTGAGTATCTGCGGTGGCTGTTTTTAAAAATAATTTTTTTTAAAAAAATGGCCGCTGATAACAAAATGGCCACCGCACATGCTCAAATGGCCTCTGCAAGGCCTGGCATGGCCTAGGGCCTCACAGAGGCCATTTGAGCATGCACGGTGGCCATTTTGTTTTCAGCAGCCATTTTTAATTTTTTTAATTTTTAAGACTAGCACCCCCCTTCAAGTGGCACCCGGGGCACGTGCCCTGCCTGCCCCACCCTAGATACTCCCATGCTCTCAGCCTAACCTACTTCACAAGGTTGTTGTGAGGAGAAACCTAAGTATGTAGTACACTGCTCTGGGCTCCTTGGAGGAAGAGCGGGATATAAAATGTAAAATAAATAAATAAAATGGTTCACATTTTTTAAAAAAACAATGCTTTTCAAAATCTATCCTTTAATTGACTGTGAGCTAGGTCTTTCCTTTCCTAGGTCAAGGAAAGTTTACTACTGAAATGTGTCCTGGTTTTTTTTAAATTATTATTATTTTAAGTAAAAAGGTTTGGCAACCATTAGTTTGGAAGATATCCTGCTATGGAAAGTTTCCATTTGTATATCAACCCTAAAAACCTTGTGAATGCAACAACAAAACTGTGGCTTTTCTGTTTCAATCTAGTATTGCTCAGGGTAGCATGGTGTGATGTGCACTCCTCCCAGCTTGCAATGATAGTACTTAAGCTGACAGGTTCTTCCAATACTATGGAGCTCCCTCCTTTCTTCCTGACTACCAGCTCCAAGGCAAGGAGGAAGCTGCAATAATAGCTCATTACACTAGTGTGATAATTGCCCATCCTGATAGTACATGGAGAACTGTGGAGAGAGCAGGAGATATGTGACTACTCCCAAATAATTTTAAAAGTGACTTAAATGTCAATATAGTAATATGATTTTTCTCTCTCTCTAAGGATTTCCATACCTCTCTGTCCCTTGGACACAGGACAGGATTTTGCAATCGTAGCAACTTAAATTTAAGAATCAAAGAACTCTATATTTAAAAATGTAGAGTCACACTGGGGTTTTCCTGAATCCTCTATAGCCTCTTGCACCTCCTTAAAAGGCACTTCTGAGGTTCTTGAGGGGACTCTTCAAGATTACATGTGCTGTGGCATGGGGCTAACATGGCAGCCCCATGTGGTAAAATTGGTGGAAATCAGCTTGTTCATGGAAGTGGTGGCCTTTGGGTGCAAGCCAAAGAATGAACAATAAATCACAAAAATTCACCATGGACAACATCCAGACCTTTGGCAGAATGGTGCTCTGTCGGTGGAAGCTCCTTCCAGAAGCAGAAGGAGCTTCCAGCAATGCTGCACTGCTCCCCCAAAGGTTTGGATGTGGCCAAATGTAAAATAGTTTAACAAATATCAGCTAGCTTATAATTTCAGCCTCTCTCTCCTCCCCAATTAAGACAGCTCCTCCTGTTGACAGCCAGTCAAGATGAGAAATTTCTGCAAGCTGATAAATTTCAGAGAACATGCAATTTTATAACTGTGAGACACAACCTCTTAGAATACCTTGCTACATGCACTTTGCTATCTAGACTGTGCATGGACAACATAGTCAGGAGTGGATTCTTGATTGCTTGCAGAGATAGTGACAAAGATAGGTGGAGGCTCTTTCTAGCATGTAAAGCCCAAACTCAATAATATCAAAATATATGTATTTCAGACATACAGTTGCAGATATGAAGAGCTCACATTTGTGTATATCACTGCTTTTTCCTTTTAAAATATGTGTTAGGAGGAAAGAATGGGATCTCTCTTTTATACAGTCTAACTTCATGTGATGGGCAAATGGACACAAAATAGGCACTCTAGTACTTTCCAGAAGGAAACTTTTGGAGAAGAAAAGCAGTATAGGAGAGTGTTTCGCCTTTTCCCCTCATTCAGTTTTTCCCATTCATATCCTTCCAAAAGGGTTGAAAATCTGCATTTGGTGGGGGAAATGCACATTTTGAGCTCTGCAGAAGAAAAGAAAACTGCTTCTTCACTCTCAATTTTTATCTTCCAAAGCCGCTTTTCCTTTTTAAATGGTTGATATTCTCAAATGTTTGCTATCACGTGTGATTAGCCCTTCAATGTAAATGGGAAAAGTAACCATTTGTACACCTGTGTCTCTTTCTTGTCTGAGATGATTTGTATGTATTTGAATGTTGGTATCATACTAGCATTCAGATACAAATAATTAGTTAGAAATGTTCCCTAGATGTAGAAACTGCAACAGAAGTGAATGGGAAGGCAGATCTAGAAGGGAATACCTTGTAAAATATAGTGGAAAGAACGGAGAGACAAATGACTGGTACTTTCCACTAAAAGTTTTTCAGGTACAGAGTCAGACTGAAATCCTGTGCACATGTACCCAGGAGTAAGCCTCACTGAACATAATGGGATTTGCTTTTAAGTAAAATATACGTGATTCTGTTCTCAGCCTCTGAAGATGGAAACACAGATAATACTTTTGTCCAGTATTTTTTTCTTTTTCATGTTATATTTCAGATAGATAGACAGACAGACAGAACAAAAGTATAGGTGCCAATTGTATTAAACTGCAAATATTAGCATTTATGTCACATTTTTACTTTATATAACCCCAAGTAGTTTAGCCTGTGACCCTTCTATTTATGCAAACACTGTTTTATTATATGATTAAAACTAAATGGTAGTCCAGAACAATGTGGGATGTATCAGGAGAATAGTTTTAGGATGACAAAGTGTTCATACCTTGGTGTTCTTTCTCCCAGGGCAGTAGAAAACAGGGGTTTGACAGTAAAAGTGATCCCTAGGAAGTGCCATGCCAATCCTGGCAAGCAAATGGATAGTTGTACACACTTTCCCCAAGTACTTCATATCAGGGTGGCTCTTCCAACTCCTATTTGAACCACTTCATAGATTACTTAGGAGCCACGTTCATGCTTTCTGTTTATAGTAGGAAGTATTGTTGGAACCTCTATGCCACATAAAGTATGAACCAGCTCTTTAAAAACTGCAGGAGGGAATTTTGTTGGTCTGGGGACAGTCCTCATCCTCAAATTCCAAGTTCATCTGCTGAACATAATAGTGGAGAGTGTATGTCCAAATACCCCACAGTGAATTTTATTTCCATGCTTTAGGCTGGCTAGAGCTTAATTTATCCCCAAACAGTAGTGAAGCCGCACCAGTTTAAAATGAAAAGAGAAGCCGACAGTATATAGGACAATCAGTAATCTCTACCAATATCTATATCTGTAGATAGATGTAGTAAATTCTACTATGGATAATCTGCAGAAGATCACTGCTTACTACCATACAGCACGTGAAATGGGCTTTCAAATATACCAGCACATTTAGGACTGCTTCATGTAACAACAGCACCTTAGCTCCATCTGCAGTCCCACAGGCAGTCATGAGTGTAAGCTGTAAAACCTGGATCCAGATTTGATTGACAAGCAAACTGCTGTTTTCTGCCCCAGCCTTAGCTCATCTATCCTCACTTACCAAATGTTTTTAATAAGTATATGGTTTTTTTAATTCATTTCTAATGGCTATACAGAGTGCACAGCCAAAGCAAAACATTGAGGACAAAGGAACAAATCTAGAATCTTTTAGCAAATTCTGTATCTAAAACCATCCCAATCTCTGTGCCAGATGCAGATGATTAAAAGTAGTCTTGGCCATTGCTGATACATGATCACCTGGCATCAGATGAGAGGGGCTTTTAACTTTGTCCACAACCATGTTAAATCCATGTGAACTGTTAGATTTTAGCACAGTTCAAAAGCATTGTTCAGACTTTATCTTCACTAGAGAGCAAGAACCCACATTTTTCACAATGTCGTGGGGAGAAACCATAGTGTATGTTCACTCTGCAGGATGGTTTAAGTTGTTTTAATAGACAAATCATTGAGTTTGCTGTAGGAAAGAAATCCTCACAGTTGACTAAAAGAAGCACAACTCAGTAGATGTCCTGGAGTATATGTTCCAACTTTTTCAGTAAGATAAGTATATACAGGGGAAATGTTTCCTCTGTAAACATGGAGAAAACGCATAAATAAGAAAAATAAAATGCTCCTGGATTTACATATGAGTTATTCTTGAAACTGGGGCTACCCGTATGCCATTTGGTAGACTTTGTCATATCAGGTTAAGCAGTATTTTTGTACATTTTAAAGATCATTGTATCACTGATTTCAATTTTTAATTGTTGTTCATCATTTTATTATTAAAGCATATTATTTTTTACTTATAATACTAGTGGCAAGAACTGGGCTGCTGGTATTGTTTATTTCTTGCTTTGGCAAAGGCGAATGAAAAGAAGTTCTTGAAGTCCTACATTTCAACCATTATGCAAAGGGTCAAATATATTTAATATTCTATTTTACAGTCTTGACAGTATGGTAACTTGGTAAAACCATTAAATACCCTTTATTTTACACTTAAGAACAAAAAGGGAATTTTTGGCATATACATTCTTAATTTCTGTGGCAGGTATTTTATAAATGTTACTTTACAGTTAGCTAACTTTAACGTTCGCAAATGTTACCTCATTTCTGTAGTGGACATTTTTCTTTAAATTATACTGTGGCTCAGTTGACATGGCAAGAGGGTACTCAAGATCATTAAGTAGTTTATGGACTGCAATCATATAAGGCGTTCATATTTGATCATGTAAAATAGCCATAGTTTTACAACCTGCACTGAACACTAGTCATCTCCTTTTACTTTTAGAATATGACAGAATTCCAAAAAATTCTCCTGCTTTAAGTTCAAGTTTAACAGTAGTAAAAATAAAAGAGGATAATCCAATTCTTCTTGGACATGGAAAAAAATTTATAAGCTCAATAGAGCCCTATTTTCCCCATCTGCGTGTTCACAAAAAATGCAAAGAGATGTTAGTGGGGATGGAGCTCTGTGCATATTTTCTACATCTCATTGAGCCCTCACTTCCCCCCACCTCAAACAAGTTACTGATGCACGGGAGTATGAGGGACCTGTGCTAAGCACATGGCAGGGAGGATGCTGAATGGACACTGAAAGCACACATTCCATTGTAATGCACACCCATGTGCATGTGTAAGTGAAGGAAACAGGAAATGCAGCTCTGAGCCTATAGCAATATTTTCTGTATAGATGCTGCACCTGTAGTGGACTGGATTCTATTCTGGGTGGCTACATATTGCAGAATATGCTAAAGCTACTGAGACTTTGGTACATGCTCACCAACACCATCTTTTCGTTCTCACCTTTCTAATTACTGCACTTCACAATAACACCAGTAAAGAATCTTTCTGGTTATGTGTAAATTTACATTCTCAAAATTACTTAGAACTTCCTTGAGAATCCAATCCTATTGCTTCAAGTTAAGTGTGCTTGGAAGGGTTTAGAACACCATCTTCAGTAGGTATCCCATCTGAAAATGGTACATCATTTCTAAAATGGCATTTGGGGAAAATTATCCTCTTTTTAAAAATAGGATTTTTGAATTTTAATTGTTCTAATTGTATGATTTTAACACATTTTAATATGGTAATTTGGGAAAATATGTACCATTTCAGAGGTACTGTGTTGTTGAAGGGATTTATATTTTTTCCTAATTTCTCATGTTTTAGAGTTAATAAATACTTTGGAAATTGTAGTGTTCTTCAGAAACTACCTTCTATGCTGTCTTACTTTTGTTGTATTTCAGTTAAACCTGCTATCAGATTCTTAGTTTAACTTATTAAAGTTATTTTAGCTATTCATTGTTTTATTGTCTTATATTGATTTTTATATAGCAGTTGGTCAAATTTTAAAACTGACAAAACTGTTATGGTGGATTAAAAAGTGTAAAACACTAAAAAAAAAAAGTTTGAAAAGTTCAATAGTAAGAGCATCTAGAAATCCCATATTTCAGTGCAAAAATTTTGTTTGCTTTTTAATGTTCTGAAAACTTCCACTCAGGATGTAAAAGTTCCAGCAGCTATATAAAGCTGTGTTAATCATCTAGCATCAAAAGGGGAGTGACCCAGCAAGCACTGCTCCTGTGCCATCTCCATTTCCATTCAGGGGGACTTGAGCGATTGGACCCCAAGTCCACTGTCTTATTGAAGTCTGGTAAATACTATGAGTTGTAGGATTCACCCAGCAGTAGGATTTTGGTCTTCTCAGGAGCGATTTTTTAAAATAAAAATTTCCCATAAATAATAAAACTGTATGTTGTCAGTTGTATTGTAAATTCCAATACTACTACTACTACTACTACTACTGATTCTGATTCTGATTCTTCTTCTTCTTCTTCTTCCTGGTGAGAAAAGTTTAAATTTGAATACTGTTCAGATCCTTACAAGTGGGAATTTATTTGAAAGGCTCAACCCTGGAGCTGAAATGCCAGTGGCTGTTTCTTTTGTCGATCTGTTGGTTGTTTGGAGGGCAATAACTCCCAACAGGTCAGTGGGACTTCTGCCCCGAACTGCAGCCTTAGTTTAGTACACTGCATTGGGAAATGCTCACCGGGGTTGAATGGGGCTTGCGCTGGAGACTTTCCCTCTGCATTATGCTCTTAAGTAATATGGATTTGTAAAAATGCCATTTCCATTGACCTTCCTTTATATCAGTTGCCCTTCGAAATGGAGATCACATGTTTTTCCGAGGCGGCAGCCTCCAACTAGGTAACTTCTCCGTCCGACCGGATTGGTGTTGTCTGATGATGCTGCCGATAAGACGACGCGGTGCAGGCCAGCGCGGGGTCTGTCGCCTTTCCGTGGCTCGCTCGGTCTCTTCGGGGCTGGTGACGCCCTAAAAGGACCCTGGCTCCGCAGTCCAAGTGCTGCCAGCCGCTGCCCTGGGTCTTTGTTCTGCAGGCGGCGGACAACAAAGCGGCCTCTCCTCCTCGGCACAAGTCGCCGCAAGTGGAGCCGAGCGGGGCGCAGGTGGGAGCATCTTTCGCGCCTCTGGAGCTAAACGAGAGATTTCGCACGGCGGTCCCCAGCTGAATGTAAAGTGGCTCCTAGTTCCCCGCGCAGCGCTCAAGCGTGTGCTGCTGAGGAGATGGCTCCTGCTCTTCTTTTCTGCGCTGGCGAAAAGGGGTGCTCGGAAGAACAGCCCGCTTCCCCAGTGGTGACAGGTCTGCGCTGGCCAAAATCGGCGGCGCTGGCGCTGTCTAGAAAGGGCTCCCATCCCGCCCGCTCCTTCGGGGCGTCAGGTGTGCGCTGCGCTTTTGTCTCGGCCGCCGTTTGGAAACCGAGCCCGCGCTGCCCTTCTATCTCGGGGCCATATGGAGAAGCTGCGCTATTTTGATTGTCTTGTGTAAACATTTTAACATCGGGTCCTTAGAATCCAGAGCCGATCCCAAAGGGGATTAACGCATAATCCTCTCGCTCTATAGCTGTAGTGGATTAATTTCGTATTCTCTCAGTGGCTGGTTTGCTCCCTGAAGGCTCTAACAAAAAGACTCCGCGCTCCTTAAATGCGCCGTGGTATTGGGAGTTGTAATTGGAGATTTCCAAAGGACAAGTGTAAAAATGACACACTATTAAGACTGAACGTTTCATTCTGTGCCTTTTCAAAGAGGGACACAGAGGGGAGAGAGGAGGCTTCAGAGTCTGAGTGGCGGGGGGGGGGGAGAGATGACATTTTCCATCCACGGTTACTTCCAGGTTATGGGGAAACCCTCTACAACATCCCTCTGGTGGGCTCACTGTCCTCACCCCACCAGGAGCAGCGGCGTGTTCCCCCCTTCCCCCCCCCCCCGGTCGCCGATGTCTCCTCTTAGAGACATACTGATGCGAACTGGACCCAGCAAGCTACGGAGGAGGGAGGCGGCTGCAGGAGTAGTGGTGGCTGACCTGCAAGGAGCTGCCACTGCGCCCTCCTCTTGTTTGTTCTCTCCTGGCCCAGTTCTCCTGCTGTGCCACCCAGGGAAGTGGGGGCAGGCCGGGCCAACTGTGCACTCGCTCTCGGGTTTTCTGAGTAGCCTTGCTGGCCTCTCGTCTGCGGGCTAGAGGCGTTGACACATTCTTCCTCTGCGTTGCATGGTCGTGGGAACCGGGTACAACAAGCCCAGTCTTGGCACACACACCCCTCGGCTCGGTTGAGAGCGAGCGAGCAGGCAGCTCCTTGAAGGAGCGCTTGCCACCTACTCTGGCTCCTCCTGCTGCCTTTGACCGTCTCTGTAAGGCACCTCTCCCTGGGAGAAGGCTGGCGAGTCATCAGAGGCGGGTGGCTCCTTCTTGCGCCCCACTCTCTTGCGGATATATGCCGGTGAGGGAGCCCTCTCTCTGAGATTTTCTTGAGAGAATCTCTAAGGATTCACTTTCATTAACCCTCCTAAGCAGCAGGAGAGCACCCCGCTTTCTCCCCTTGTGTGAAAACATGTTAATGGAAACATCCTTACAAAGCTGTTCTTTTGGGGGTAGCTGGATTTGCGTCGATCTAACGTGCATTAGGTTTCACAAGGTCGTTCGGTCAAATCATTTGAAAGTAGGAGGGGTACGTGCGTGCCCTGGAAGCAGAAACGCGCCCCGTTTATATTTAATTTCAGTGGCAGCTTTAGGAATCAAATTCTGTTCATCGTCGCCAGTGTCCCTTCTCTTTCGCCCCCCTGCACGCCTGCTGCTGCCACACAAAAGATTTAGCCGTCCTCTTGCGAAAAAGCTTTCTTGTTAAAGGCTTTGGCCTTCTGACCACGGAGCACCAGCCGCCGCCGCCTCGTTTTTATTTTGCCCATATAACACGCGAGGAACTGGGAAGGTAATTGGGTTAACTACCTGATCTTCCTTCTGGGAACGAGGAGCGAGGCCCACTAAACGCCTCCTATAATGATAGACTATCAAGCGCGGCTCCCGATTTGCATCATCTTTAGCGCCCTTTTATTTCAGCACAGAGGCCTGTAAAGCCATCGCACTGGCAGAGCGGGGAGGCGAGGCGCACCTACAAAGGGTTAAAGAGGAGAGGGAGAGGGACTGGGGCGGTTGCCGGGGGGCGGGTGGAGCAGGGCAGGGAGCTGCTGTCTGGAGAGATCCTCTTGCCATTAAACACAAAGGAGAGGGGCCTTGGGAATCGAAACCCAAATCCACTTGTAATCACACGGAAGAATCGCGCATAATTACTTGAGCAACCTAGATTAAGATTGATGAGCCTTTAAAGCGCCGTTTCGGATCGATCCCCTGCCCTGAGCAGGAGCCCGGCCTATGCGCCGGCCGGCCTCGCGACGCGCCACGACATTGCCCTGCCAAAGTCGGGGTGGGTTGCAGGGGGGGTGGGAGAGAGATGGAGGCAACGCGGGGAGCGAGCCCGGCGCATGTGATCCCGATCAGCTGACTGGGGTCAAGAGGCCAGGCTGGCCTATTAGGCGAGGGAAAAACAAGAAAATGAAAGAAAATAGAGTTTGTATCAATATTATCCAGCCCCTGGTGGGCTTGCTTGAAAGCTGTCAAAGGCAGCAAGCGGAGCGTTTCTTGGGGCTGTGCGGAGAGGGGAGCGGCGGTGCCGGCAGCTGCAGGGCTGGGGAGGAAGTTAACGTTGCAATAATGCCTGAGACGCCACGTCTGGCGAATAGACGGGCTGATGCGGGCTAAGTGGGGAGTGGGAAGTCGGGCCTCTGGCATCTGCTGCTGCTGCTGCTGCTGCTGCTACGTGGGGTGGGGGTAAATCGAGGCCTGGCCGCCCAAGTGCCGCCTGGGTTTACCGCAAGCCGGCTAGCTCGCCCATCAGCTCCCCCAGCATCCTTCCACACTGCGAAGAAGCCGAGGAAGCGGCTGGAAATTCACCAGTCGAAGCACAGGCAGCCACTTACACGAGAGAGACCTAGTTTGTACAGAACATTTTACAAGCTTGGAATGAGCCTCTTTCCTTCCCCGCCCCCACCGCTACCAAGCAATGAACAGCCTCAGTTGGTTTGGATCGTTTGGTAGACTGGGGCTGTAAGATGTCTTGTTTGTCCCGCTTTTAAAACGTGGCGTCAACGTATTATCTGCATTCAAGTATCTTAGATGTGTATCTAAATATTCATTCACACCACGATCTTTGCCTTTACATCCCATTATTTTCAGTTTATGTGTTGTATGTACTCTGCGTAGGCCGTGGAATGGAATTTCCAAGAAATTCATCTAGGATCTGAGTGAAAAGCCTTCCAGATCCAATATGCTGCTGGCAGATCCTGATCCTAAATACCACCATACCTGGCTCTAAAGATGCAATCCAAGGTGGTTTACTAGGTGGTAAGCCCCACTGCACGCAGTGGGGCTTACTTCCGAGTAAACATGTATAGGATTATACCACACGACACGTTCCATTATTAGAAATACATCCCAATTGGTTTGGAGATCTACTTGCAATTGTGCGTGCTAGAGTTGTAATGCTATGCACATTTACTTGGGAGTAAGCCTTACTGAACTAAGTGGAATACACCTCTGAGTAATAGTGCTTACAGGCCAAGTCTGTGCATGCTTACTCCCAGGCAAATGTGAAAATCCGAAGCCCTAGGATCGCTCTGTAATATTTTGTTGGGAATATGTGGTCTTTTGCATTGAGATATTAAAGATTAGAAATCGGATATCGCAAGAGGAGGATAACCAAGAGAGGTTATCTCTGATGTCTTCCTAGTGAACCAAAATAGTTTATTTAAAATCGTCTCTATTCATGTACAATGTGGGACGCTTCCTTACATTACAGACGGAACACTTTCTTTTGTATTGGATGCCTCGCAGGGGATTTTATGTTGTGGGAAACAAAGCAACAACCTGAATAACAACAATATTAAAATGAAATGAAATATATTCGGTATCTTTAATGTCTAATTTGTATTGTAACCTGACCATTCGATACAGTAAAGAAACGCCCAAATAAATGTTCTTGTAAGTCGCCCTGATCTTCAGCGGAACTGATTTCCTGAACCTGCCTTAGATTGCGCCTCAAGAATCGTGTTGTGAAAATAAGCGCCCTCCAAGCCAGCTGGTCCTCACCTATTTAGGCTGCATTGCAATTCTATGGCCATTGACTGAACTCAGTGGCACATTGGGTCCGGCAGAGGAGATATTTTCACCTTTTAGACCGATTATCACCCCACCCCCCAAACTACCAAATTTCCCAAACCAGATCTCCCTGACTTTGGCATAAAGTGGAATCTTAACGAAATCTTTCACAGCCTCGGTCCTTCGGTTGGCTTTGGTTTGAAGGAGCTATGAAATGCCCGCTTCTCCTCTGGACTCCAAAAACGGCAGTTTTAGGCTGAAGTAACGCCCGTCCTTCAGGGAACCCGCTCCTTTGTGAGGCGCTCTCCTTTCCCCGTCTACTTGCAGCGCCGGGCACTTGGAGGAGGTCACTCCCAAAAGTCCAGAGTTCCAAAGGGCAAACAGGCAGGTCTACCCTAGGCGAGTTGCCCGACCCGTTGCCTCATCCTGATGCCACCCCTGTTGTCTTCCAGGCCCTGTGGTCCTCAGCACGCCGGCTCAGCTCATCGCTCCAGTGGTGGTGGCCAAAGGGACTCTCTCCATCACCACGACTGAGATCTACTTCGAGGTGGACGAAGATGACCCGGCCTTCAAGAAGATCGACCCCAAAGTGAGTACACAGGCTCCACAGGGGAGTTGAGGCGGGCGGGGGGAGGTTACTTTAACAGGGAATGGTGGGATGTTAGGAACTGTCTGGAAACCCCCTGAGCGACCCTCCCCCGCTCCTCCCCTTTGCTCTGAGCAGTTGCTATTTTATTAAAAAGCCCAGCGCGTTAATGATGTGAAATCCGCTATTACTCCAGCGTTCGGTTTGTAACAATCTCCCCCCCCCCCGCCTTGAAGGCCTTTGTATGAACGTGGGCAGATTTAGCAGTTAAGCCAATTGCTCTGAAATCCCTCGAGGTAATGGCGGGCCCACACTCCAGCCTTCTTCCTCGGGCACCGCACTGCAGGGGGCTTTCTCTTGAGCGGAGTTAAGCACAATAGTTCAGTACCTGGGGTGCTTTTTTGAGGGGTGCGGTTGATATGGCACAACCGGACTTGTATTTGGAGACGAAGGAAGGCCCATTTTCGAGGGGTGGGAAAACGTCATGTAGGCCTGAGCAGGAGAGATGGGGTGTTAGAAAACGCGGAATCTGCCTTTCTGTCTTTCCTTAACCTATATATTATATAAACAAAAAGGCCTCTCATTCATTTGAAACCAAACATTTTAGGCTTCTGCAACACACCTTTATCAACAGAAATCATATCATTTCGATTCTATTGTTGCCTTGGCTGTCATGGGAAGGTGAGGGAGAGACATGTTAAAGTCACATCCATGTGATTTTAATGTAGCCATAATTGAGAGTGATTTTATCACTACACACACGTAAATATACCATAATTGTGACGTTTCTAGATTGGGACGATCTGCTTGTTTCCCCCTTCATTCTTGACCGGAAGATCGGGATTTAGTGTGCCACCCTGATTTATTTATTTATTTATTTATTTAAGTGGAGTTGGCAACATGGCGACTCTAACGGTTTTTCTACAGCAAGTCCAATGGTAGGCAGAGGAGTTCCTAAAATAGTTGAAGTTTAACGTCGTTACCTGGCCGATTTCAGCTTCTCCTAGCCCCTCCATACTAGCCCGAACTTCTGCCCTTTGGCGTCTAATAGCATCCGGAAGGAATTGCCTACTGCTAGGAAAGGGCATAACTGGAGCTCTGACGGATGCGCCCCATTTGTTCTGGCTGGGTGTTTCGCGAGCCAGGCGCTCGTTTCCCCCCAAATACAACTGGCAACAGCCTTATCGCAAAGCCAGTGTTGATTAGGGCAAAGGTAACCTTATTCACCTTAGAATTGTTGGCTTGAGCTCTGCAACCTATAAATTTTGCAGCTTTCCCTCCCTTCTCCTCCTGAAGCGTTAATTTTCTTCCAAAGTAGGCTTACTCTGCAGTCGTGACTTGGGCTCCGCTCAAAACCTGCCGCGTCAACCTGGTCCAGTAAATCTTTGAAAAGTAGATTTATTTTCTGATGGTTGTAAAAATGTTACTCGGTTAATTACCACACACTGGAGTGTGGCAGTTGTTGATGGCCTCCAGGACCCAATTTTTAGCATATGTGGCAATGACATATGTATGTATGTATTCTCTTAAGCAAACTACTTTAACAGGGGAATAGAAAAAGCTGCAAATGTTTCCAGAATCTAGCAGATTTAGAATGGTTTGCAGAATAAAGCACCAACCCAAACGGAATCCAGCACTGAAACGCTTGACTAATATTTATTTTACTTTATTTATTAGCTTGTAATTAAATAAAATCAGCAACAGAAATGTAAATCTAGGTCACAAAAAGTAATTATCCAGTGTATTTCAAGTGCATTTTTCAAATATATAATTCCAATATTCACAATTATATAAGCAAAATCCAAATTTCTTCTGAATATATTTAAATAACATTTCAAGTATATTTATGGAATGTTAGAAATAGAACAAGCAATATATTTGAAACAAAAATGTAAACTTTTAAGTTTAGACACTTCAAAAGACAATTAACAAAAGTACCATGATAAAATCTACCTTTTTAAATGGTATCTTCTTGAGCAGAAAATGTCTTGAAGTATCCAAAATGGCATTTAACTTCTGTTCACCAAATCACAAAACACTAACATCCACAATTTCAAAGACAATGTGAGATCACAATATTCCAAACAAATTAAAAATGTACATGGGGGAAACAGTTGTGGGTTTGTTTGTTCAGATGGCAAATCCAGATCAGCTTTTACGCACAGAGAAGTTTACATAAAAAATACCGGCCTTGTTATAATCCATTGGTCTGGTTTCTAGGCAGAGTGGTCACAATCAGGCTAAATTACAGCCGATATTGCATTTCCCCAGGTGATAATCATACACTTTTTCAGACAGGATGTTCAGATTGTGATACAGACAAGAGTCATAATACTTGCTGTTGGTTTTGTGTGCGTGTGCGTGTGTCTGTGTGCGTGGACGGCCTCTTTCTTGAACGTGGGACGCTGTTTCCATTGCCGGGTGACGATACTTGACTTTCTCAACAGAATCCTCGGAGCAGGAGAGTTGAATAGTTTTAAGACCGCCCGTTCATCGCCTTCTAAAGTTTTTCCAAACTTTTGGGGTTGGTGAGTATTTCCCTCGCCAGCCGCCACGTTTGTTTGGCCGCATTTTCTAGGGCCGAATGAGGTTTGCCCTGGAAGAGGTCTAAATTGGGCAAGAAGTAATGCGGACATCGCCTGCACTGCAGGCAGGAGATGAGCTGCAGCAAAATCCCGTTGAGGCGGTCGCCCAGGCAAGACTCGTCCCAGTCCGACTCCCGGGGATGCTTCTCACACTCGTACGAAACCAGAGTCTTCATGTGGTAATTGTTGAGGGGTTGCCCAGGTAGCTCCAGGTGGCGGTCCCGCAACGTCTTGAGGATCGAGAGGCACTTCTTTCGGCAGCCGCCCATCTGCAGCCTGTTCTCGGCTTCGGCGAACTGCAAGACCCAGGCGTCGCTCTCGGCCGAGCTCTGCTTGCCCGCCAGCGAATGGCACTCCTTCGACAGGAGGTTGAAGCCTTCGGCTTTGACCTCGGCGACGCGGTTGGGTCCCGGCCAGGGGATGTGGGGCAGGGGCCAGTGGGCAGCGCTCCTGGGCCAGATCCCGGTGCACTTAAACGCCGGCGTGATCTGCACCACGTATCTGTCCCGGATGCGCAGTTTCACCTCGCTGGTGTCCGCCACCATTTTCACCACATCTCGGTAGCTGCATTTGTCCACGGCTTGGGCCACCAGAGTCTGAAACCGCGATCGGATTTTGCGGGCCGAGAGGTAGCCCGAGGCCGTGATGAACTCCACCCAGAGGGACATGCTCCTCTTGCGCCCGTCGCTCAACTTGAGCACCGCGCAGCCGGGCAAAGAGCCGTCGTCCACGAAGTTGAAGACGCCCATCTGGTTCAGATAAAGGACCACCTCGAACTCGGTGGGCGAGATGACCTCCAGGCCCTCGTAGCGGTTGTCCATCTCGTTCAGAGAGCTGATGAAACGCGGCTCCTGCACCTCCACTTCCTTGAGCACGTCCGACACCACTTTGCAGACTTCTCGGATAGTTTTCGCGATGGCCGCTTTCCTGGCTTGGCATTTCTCGTTGTAGTATTTATTCAGATGGTACACCAGCTTGGCCTGGGCCGCGATCATGTTAGGGCAGAGATCCGGATTGTAGACCGGAGTCTCGCAGTAGGCTGTGGGATCCAATGCGGCTGCTAAGGCTGGAGCCAACTTCAGAGGAGAAACAGGCTGCTTTACACTCGAAAACGTAACCAGAGGCTTGGGAAAGGCTCTGGACTGCTGCCGCCGCTGCCGCTGCTCCGCTCCTCCTCAGATGCGTTCTCTTCTTTCAGGCTGCTGGATGAGATCTGTGGGTCTTAACAAAAAAAAAAAAAACACCAAAAAAAAAAAAAGCCCCACCACTGATTTTTTTTTTAAAGAATCCTTCAGTGAGCGGTAAGAAGCATTGAGATCTGTAGGGTTTTGTTTTGCTTTGTTTTAATCAAAGTTTGAACCCAGATACAGCACGGCTCCCAGTAGTCAAAATAATAACACCTCTGGGTATGTATTTATTTATGTTTCTCCTGGAGTAGCCACTGTATGTGCAAGGTTGTTAGACGGTGGGGAAAGTGCTGGGTCTCTCTCTCTCTCTGTCTCAGTGTGTGTATATGTCAGAAGAAGCTGGCTGTTGGTTTGTATAAGAGCCCAGATGCACTCGTGTGGAAATTATAAAGGCAGGGCCAGGCGGGCGGGCGGCCAATCGCCACTGGGCTCGTCACGGCAGCCTCCTTCAGCTCCAGCCCGGTTAATTAATCCCTCTCTTGGAGATAGAGAGAGAAACACACTAACTAAAGGTAGGGGGCTGATGGCAGAAAACCACCGGCCAGGCCACCTACCCATTTGGGAATCGAGCCGGATCTGTTGGCTTAGGTGCGACACACTGACGTTGGGAAAGGGAAGGACCTCGCCCAACTCTCGACTCTGTCTTCAGGCACCCAGAGCCCGTGCATGGCGCAAAACGGGACTGCAAGTGTCAGTAACCGGCATCCTTCGACTGGCGACCTGGAGAGGCACTTCGCTCTTGGGGAAAGAAAGGGGAGAGACCTCTCTTTTCAAAACTTGGCTTCAGCTGGCGCTGCCTGCTAGGCGTTGGGGGGACGACGATGCCTGCAGGGCAGGAGTTTCTCTCTCGTTAACCGGCTAGTCTAGTGTTAGGAACAACATCACCGCTCGTGTGACAGAAAATATCAGGAGAAGCCTCCTCCTCCCTCTTCCTTCCCCCTCCTTCTCCCCAATTAAATAGCAGGAAGGGCGATCTGACGGGTCTTAATCGATTGGATGCAAATGTTTCTGATTTCTACCTGGCTTCTTAGATTGGTAGCAGATGAATGAAGTATCCAGTCGGCGACCGGCTTTGACAGTTTTCCGGATTACGTTTCCGGAGCCCTGCAGCTGGTGGTCAGCCTCAATTGTACTTGCTAGTAATTAGTCGCATTGTTGCCTTTTCTATGTCACACACGTGTTACAAAGGTATCGAGCAGCATACGCCGCCTTTCTCAGCCTTCCTCCAAAATAAATGTCTGTTGGTCCGAAACCAGAAGTTTCATTTTCTCGTGGACTGCATTTGCTATTTGGATGCTTTTGTTTTGCTTTGGATAAGTGGGCTCCCGGGACGCAGGAAGGGGGAGAGGGAGAGTGGGCAGAGAAATCGCAGATGCTGGCAGGCAGCGCTCAGTCCATGCGGACGTTCCATAGTAGGCTTCGCAAGTGGGACCGAGATCACCTCCAGTGCCTTCAGCAGAGCTGCTCGTGGTACTGACCTTACAGCAAGAAACCCTCCCTCCCGCTCCGCTCCCTCGTCTTCTTTTACTCGGAGGACAAAGCACAGCTCAGAATTGTAGGAAAACCCTGCAGGAGCTTTGCCTTGAGTGACTTCAGAGAGCGCCTAAGATCATCTTTAGTTTTAAAATTGATCGGGTGTCACCCAGAGAGAGTTAAACGGGCTTTAGTTCATTCTCAATCCACGCGATTTATGCCTCGATCCTAAAGAAATGATTTGGACCTGCGTTCCCTTGGAATCAGTGGGGCTTTCTTACAAATTATGTGCTTTAAGATTGCAAACCGATGCACACTTCGCTGGGAGGAAGTCCCATTCAACACAATGGGACTTACTTCCGAGTAAACATGCATAGGATTGCGGGGTATGTGTGTATTCTTGAACCAATTTGTTTAATACAGCATTTTCTCCCTAAAATTCCAAATCGCCTTTCACACGGATTCCAAGCACACGACTTCTATACGAACGTTTTAGGATTCGGCTGCCCACATTTTCGGTGCAATAATTAAACGTATTTATAGCTATCACTTTGTCCTAAACACGTTTGATTGGAAGGAAGTCCCTTAGTTTCAGTGAGGCTTTGCTGCTGCGAGGAGGTGTGTTTAGGGTTGCAGTCTGAGATGTTTAGGATCGCGCAGTTCAAGAGTGGAAGCTCTGTTGTGTCGAGTTGGGGCTTGAAAACAACTTCATAGTTATTGATGTTTTGGCTGGATTGTGTGTGTGTGTGTGTGTGTAATATCTGTTAACCCGAAAGCGCTGAAAGTATAGGAATCAGGCCGCCCACGGTGCGCTCAGTGCTTGAGCGTGTGGAGCCCGCGCGCATATCCACGCGCGCCCCTGTACGTGGGGTTTCCGACTGGCTAGGCGTGAGCTGAGAGGGGACAAACTTTCGGTTCCTCGATCCAGTGGGCATTACCCTCTGTCAGCGCCCTCCGCTAGCAACTACGGTATGCCTAGGCGAGGATCGTAAACGGCATCCCGCCCAGGCATATCCAGGCAGCAGTCCTGCGCGCTCCAGCTGTTTTGCTGGATGTGCCCATCTTTCCTGGACGCGGCCTGGCCTGTCCTTGGCTGCAAAAGGGCTCGCAAAGCTGCGCAGGAAGAAGAGCAGCAGGCGAGCAGCGAGCCGCCCCCTCGAGACGGGCCTGCGCTGCCTGCCGTTGACGTCAGGAGAGCACCGCGCAGCCCCCGCACTGCGGCCCAGACTGCCCAGGCCCGCCGACAGGTGGAGGCGCGCGCGAAGATCGCGCCGCGTGGGCCTGGAGGGGACGCCGTTCTCTTCCCTCACAGCCGGCCCTCTGGCCGCGCAGCTCCCGCCTCCCTTCGCACAGGGAGATGGCTTTTGCTCTCCAGCCACAGCCCGGTGGGCTGCGTGGCGAGGCAGGGTGTGGCGTTGCCTTCTCCCTCGCTCCGGCCCGCGCACGCTTTGGGCCAAGATGATGGGGGACTTGAAGCCTGTGGGGGACGGGGGAGGGGCGGGTTCTGAAGCTTCAGTCCCGTTTCGAGGCCCCCGGGACTGCTGCAGAGAGGCCGCCTGGTCCTGGTCCCGCTGAAGCCAGTGGCCATTCCAAGGGCTCTCGCGGCGGCGCTTTGGCCTATTTTAACACGTCCGCAGCTGAAAAGCTCCTGCCTCGACACACGAGCTTAGTTGACAGCAGCACAGAATGCATTCCTATCAAGCCGTCTAATGTGTGGCAGCCTTGATACCTCGAAACACAGCGGAGAGGCCGCTGAACACGCCCGACTGAGGAATCCCCCAGGCTGCTCTCCACCTCCTTCAGACAAAAGCGCCTTCACTCCGCCATCCTTGCGTCCTAGTGGCTGAGACGCCCCAGACAGCAGAGAGCCCTAGAAGTTCTGTTTCGTTTCCTTCCATGAAAGGAAGGCGCAGGCCTAAACACAGGATTAGAAAGAAGTCCCACTCAGTGGGAGTTACTTCTGAGTAAATATGGTTCAAGTGGGCTCTAACTTAGATGAATTATCAGTTGCACTTCTTAGATGCAAATCTTGCAAGTAGAATATTTACAGTAAGTACATTATTATAGCTGAGACAACAATTGCAGTGATTCATAGGCCTGACCAATTGGAGTAGTAAGATTTTGGCATGCCTAAGGCCTCAGTTGTCTGCACAGTTAACTTGAAAGTCAGTTTTGTTGCACTCAGTGGAGTGAATAGGACAGGGCACCATTTCCCACTGATTGGGATTCAGCCAGGTTAAATCAGTTTTTTACAGGCTTGTAGAGGATTGCTATTCTCATAGTGAAAAACCTTTTTGGTTTTTAATTAATTCAATAATTGGCACAGTATCAAGATAAAAGTCTTGAACTGAAATTTATGAACAATATAAAATTTATAGATGAAAGGAAATAATTTAGGGAATATTTAACTATTTTAAGTATTGAATGATATAAAATAAGCTACAGAGTTTAGATCTCTAGCTTTAAAATTAATGTAAAGTTTCAAACATCTTAGAAAATATTAAGGCTTTAATTTTGTTTGTTTTTGAAAGCTTTTTAGCATCCATTGGTAGTAGGAATGCTTTGAAACTGGTACAGTTCAGTGTGAATTTGGTAATTTATTTATTTTTTAAAGAAAACAGCCTGGAAGCTAGTCAGATGTGCTTGGATGTATGCTGAGTTTAATGCTATTGAACCCAAACTGATATGAATTCCAACAGTGCCTCTCTTTAATTAGGTTGTGGATTGGGCTGAATGTTAAGAACTTGCTTTTTGAAATTCATGTTCATAAAATAGTCTTATGTTAGGCAAAAAGATGCAAACTAAGACGCTTGTTTGAGGGTGGTTATGCTTCTGTCTTGAAAAATGTTTTTATTGAATTCTGATACCAGTTGAAAGCCATTTTCAGATTTAAACTTCGAGTTATACAGTTTTATTGGAAGCATAATACTTAAATAATCTAATCAAAATTATAATTGATAATTTTTTATGTAAGGAACTGAAGGTACAGGAAAGACTGAAATTGGACTGCCTTCAGTTTTCCTCTTGTTGTTTAGACCTGCCCACATTTACATCTTTGAAAACAACAACAACCCACAGTTCAAAGACATTCATATAAAATATTTTGTGCAAAATTATTTTATTATGCCAGAAGTCTATCTCAGTTTAAAAAAATGTATTCATACAAATATTTTGTGTTCCAATAAACCTTTTCAAAAATCACTAATATCGTCATAGTTAGTGGGGAAAGTGTTGATTGGTTAGAATAAATACAATTGCTTAAATGCTTAAACTTATATCCCATTTACTTACTGTGTAATTGTGATTCTAGACACTGCTATTCATGAGTTTAGTTTTATTTTTTAATATCTGTCTATAGCACTAGGGAGATGGATTATGAAGTGGGTTTTATTAAATTATTTATCCCTGCTGGTGGAATGGGTTTGAAGGCTCATTGAATATATCTGATATTCTCACGCTTCCCCCCCCCACACACCTTTTCATAACACATCATCTTGCCAGCCAAAATGCATTTCCTTTTTGCATTAGAGAAATTAAACTCATATATTTATTGAGGGTTCACTTTTATTGTCATTTTTATAAAATAAAAAGTCTTTAGTGTCTTCCAGTGTAATAGATGGTAACTTAAAGTTGTATTTCTTTGAATTGTTGCGGCTTTTTCAAAATGAGAAATAAGTAAAAGAAGAAAAGCAAATTTAAAAGGCTAATCTGAATAGCTTCTACAAAGCTTTTTTATGTTTAACTTCCACAGATGGAACACTTTATCTGCAGATAATATGCATTATTACATTACAGATGACTCATATATATGTTTGTATATTTGGTGTTTTGAAGCAGTTTAGGATTGCTTGGAAAGGGATATCAAAAGAGAAGATCCATTATGCTCCTGTGTACATTAATGTTATGAATTCACACTATACAGTTACAGACTTCATTCCACCTCAGGGCTTTCTACATGTGCACTCTAGAAAGAGCTCTGACTGCTCCCCTCTCCCCACCTCCAACTATTAAGGTATTGCAAACTTTTTAGCACTGCCACTCAGTTTTGAAAAAAGTGATCTGAGCTGTCTTCAAAGTGAACATGTAGATTGTGTTTGCAGTTCAGTTAGGGAGAGGGTGCTTTAGTTGCATGCCTGCCACCTGCACTCTGGCTGAGAAATGCCCTCACACCTTTGTGCCTCAGTCCCAGTACTGTAATTATGCATATGGAGGAGAGGTCTATCATCAGCTACTAGTCAGAGGGCTACAGGCCACCTCCAGCCTCAAAGGCAGGATGCCTCTGAGTACCAGTTGTGGGGGAGTAACAGCAGGAGAGAGGGCATGCTCTCAACTCCTGCCTGTAGCTTCCAGCGGTATCTGGTGGGCCACTGTGTGAAACAGGATGCTGGACTAGATGGGCCTTGGGCCTGATCCCACAGGGCTGTTCTTATGTTCTTATGCTAGCTATTGCCTTCCCTCCTCCTTTACCTCCCCCAAGTTGTGTGGACCATCCAGCCTGGCTGAAGATGGGGGGCGGGCGGAATCAGCCTGTATTTCTGCAGCAGATGGGGGTTGGAGAAGAGAATGTTGCTCTCCAACTTCCTCTCCCTGAATATTTGAAATGCAGCTTCTTTCAAACATGTCAAGGATTGGGTATAAGTCCTTTCCCCAGATACACAATCTAGTGCTATGATTCTTAGGAAGCAGTAATTAAACCACCACAAGGAAAATGCACATTTAGACAAAATTCAGGAATTCGTGTCACTTTCAACTCAAGTATGTGTGAACAGCGGTTCATAACCAAAGAACCAAGCTACTTCTTTCCCCTTGGGCTAGCTGTGTGACTGCACCAAATAAAACAAGATATTCAGTATATTTCCAAAACAATATACTAGATACTGCTGTTATGAACATTTGGGAACAGCCACTAAGATTTTTGAGGGTTTTTTTTTTAAAAAAAAACCTCTTATGTGGAATAATTACTTTTAAAAAGATAAATGCACTTTTTTTTTTTTTGCACAAAAACAGGTTGTATTGTGATGCTGAATAAAAGAAGAACAAAATGGGGAAATGCATTGGCTTATTTGTTAGGTTTATTTCTGTATCAACAACTGTATCAAAAGCAAACATTTCCCAGCTTGCCAGATTTTAGTTAAGCAGTCCAACAGTGACATTTTAAGAATCCTACTTTGAGAATGCTCTTTTTTCGCCCCTGAATCCAGAATGGACTGTGGAATCAGAAGGGATTAGCTTCTTTTAATCTACTACATCTGTAGTGGGTCATCCAACAGAACTCTCATTACTGTTTTCTGTTGTATATGATTAAGCAACTAAAATATTCAATACTGACCTTGAAAATAAATCAGCATGTGTTGGATAAACAGCTTTGAAAGCTTAAAGTAATCTCTCCTATAAACAAGATTTCTAAAATGTATTGCTTTAGTGGAGTGAAGATAATTACTAGAAGTGGACATAAGTAAAAATGCAGCCGGATATTAAAATAAATATAAGTGCATATATTATCAGATCAGAGTTATTCAGACTGTTAGTCTGATCTGCAGCCCAAGCTAGTTATGTTAAAGTGTTCATAGTTAAATAGATTTTGATTTAACTTTAAACATATTTATTTGGAAGTAAGTCCCATTGATTTCTGTTTAATTTGCCTCTAAGTAAGGGCAGCTCTAACATGCATTTGTCACAGTTGAAGACATTATATTCCTGCATACTATTCTACAAAAACCCATGTGTGCACATGAGTTTTTCTTTCAGTAGTATGTATCTTCAGGGTGCTACCACAAAAATTTAGAAAAGCAAGTTTCAAATGTATGTATGATACTGAGCACTTTGCAGGACTTTTTTTCTTATTGTACAACCAGACACAAAATGTGCAATTCTTTAACAAATGGGTCCGGGTGGCAGCGGGGGTGGGGTGGGGAGTGTAGTTCTAAAAGAACATTGGTTTAGTTCAAAAATGCAAAGTGGATTTTTTGCAAAAGTGATATTACTGTATGTTAGATGATATTAAAAATGACTAATGATAATGAGAAAAGTGATATGAGTAGTTCAGGCTCCTCTAGAACCCAGACCCTGATCAAGCGTGCCCATTTCTCCTCCCGCTTCCAACGGTACTTCCTTCAGACTCCACTGCTACACCCCACAGAGTCTTCACCAAGGAATACAACACTCTTCTGCAATAGTGCTGTGAAATTTCCAGTTCTGAGGATTCCGCCCCCCCCCCACTCTATGTGGGCTTCTGAATGTCATGGATTCCATGCAACAAAGTTTGTGTGCATAGTTAAGAAAAATGCATAGATGTATGTTGTAGCAGCACATGCTGCACACACGAATTTTAAATTTTCCTTTAAAAAAGCCTTTTTTAAAAGGCACTTTGCATGCAACTCACTTAGCATCTAAACCTCACAGCTTCAAATATATGTATACATGCAAAACCACAATTTTAAGCATAGCTACTTGAGAATAAATCTAGTGCTACTGAAGTCAACTGGCCTAAGTGCACAGTACAAAGGAAGATAGTTGTCAGTCAAGTCCCTTTGAAATCGATGTCATATTTGCAGTTATACCTCATCGAAATCCTTAGGGTATATAGTGTAGATATCTTCCTTCTGATATGCCCCCTTCAGTTTAATAGTGCTGTGGCTCAATCTTCTGTGATGACAGCTGATGCAGAATGTGTCAGTTTGTCCTTTGATATAAGGCAAAGGAAATTGGGAACATACAAGACTGGTATCACAGTAGTTAGTAATAGCAGACTCATAGTACAGTAACACTGATATCCTTATAGTTTGTGGTTCTAATTAAAGATGCTGATGCTGCCCTTAAAACCCTAACCTGTGAGACCTGCATACCTGAGAGAAATACCCCTTTTATGAAGTCCCCACCTGTTAAGATTGGCTGCAGTGGCTTGTCTGCTGTTGACACTTCAGTGGTGTGAGAGAAGGGCTTTTCAGCATAAACCTTGGAGTCCAAATCTGTGGAACTCCCTCTGCAACGAAGGCCACCATTAGCAAATCTTTGTGGTCATCCACTAGGCAAGTGATGGCACTAAGATTAAGCAAGTTTTTTGTAACCTGGACTTCTGTTTCTTGGTTTGTACATAGCTAGGCACTAGCATTATGTATATGTTAGTGTTGTAATTCTTAGGGGGTTTTTAATTTTAATTTTCTCTTTTGTAAAGCCACCTTGGCTTTCTTGTGTGAGAGGCAGGGCCTATGTTTAAGAAAGAAAGCAATGTTATTAATATACATACTTACCACTTTTTAAAAGGGCAAAGACTCAATTAACTCTGCAAATTGTTCAGTTTGCCCAGGCTTCCTTTAGAGTTGTTATCTTGAATAGCATCTCCACCACACCCATATGTGCATGACATAATTCTTTTGAAACACAAGAGAGCTTCAAATAAAGTTTTTTGTATGGCATGAGGGGAGTTCAGCTGTTAAAAGGGGGGGGGGAAACACATTCCACATGGAGACTATAAGCTAAAGTGCCTGTCTAGATCCTAGCCTAGATTTTTAGCATTGTCTAACAAAGACAAATACTATGATTTTCATTAAAGCCGAACAAAAATCCTCATAAATTAGCCTTAATATTTCTTATCTAAAATCTTCTAATTTACAAAAAATGGCTGAATATTACATTATAGTCATACAGCATCCGGGTTTTACGTGCACAACCATTTCTGACTGGTTGAAAAAATTGAATTGTTATGAAGAAACTTAAGTTTTGCAGTACAAAATACACAAATTTTTGTTTTCAGACACTTACATAATTGCAATTCTTACTTAATTGCAATTCTCACTTAAGACAGTAAATAGTAGTACTTTATAACTGAAGTGTTATAAAGTTTCAAAGCAAATTCAGTAGACAGTTTAAAGCAAATTCAAAAGCACTACGTCTAGTCACCTCCATACTGCTGCATCTCATGGGCATCAACAAATCTGGTAAACCTCCTCTGGGCTGCAGATGCCTCAAGGTTTCAAAGTACAGTAGTGACAACTCCCATTTTGAACAAGAGTGCCCCAGAGTTTGTGATGTTTGGTTCCACCTGGGAGGAGTTGTAACTTCTTCAAGTAGTTGCAACAGCACTAGAAAGTGTTGCATGGTTCCTGGACATCAGAGATAGGCTTGGGACTTGATGGATATTGGCTACCGTCACTGGCACTAGCAAGGGGGATTATCGCTGCAACACATACTCTGTGCTGGCATTGCAGAGTTTGGGTAGAAACTAATATTAAAAGAGCAGCTTTATTTTAGTGACTTTACTATACAGTGGTCTAGTATTTTTTCCATTAAAATCAAAAGAAAGGGACTAAAATTTAACAATCCCTATCTGTTATCCAATAACAAAGATTCAATATTTAAAGTCTCAATATTAGGATGTATACTCTTTGTAAGAAAAAACATAACAAGTATGTGGCCTGTGTGTTCCCTAAAAACTATTTTTGCAGCTCAATCCTCTTCATATTTGTTTAGAAGTTCCACTTTAATTCAATGCCTTCCCTAGTAAATGCACTTAGGATCATAGTCTTAGGTTGCAATCTTATGTATACCTACTGAAGAGTAAACTCCATTGAACATAATGGGGAATTCCAAGTAAATATGAATAATATTACAGTGTTTATGTTCTGAATTCTTGTATTTCTGGACTTCAGTTACATTCATGGCATAATTGCTTACATTACTGTAAATTACACCTGTACCAGTTTGATGCAGGATGTCAGATTTATAAAACAGGTATCCACATTTCATCCTTAAATGTGTCTTTCCTCATAATGGTTGGTAGCAGAAACTGTTTTGAGAATTTTGAATCTCTACAATGTGTGCTTTGACACTATTATAAAATGCATCCCTTCTGAAACAAAACTATAAGCATATTCTTAAAATATATATTTCAGATGCTTACTTTCAATCAGAAGATTCTTTAATCATTCAAATAGCTAATACTCAGCATTAAAACTCAAACTCTTCCTGAATGGCATTTTAAATCAGCTGATCAAAAATATGGAAGGTAATCTTCTCCCGCTTCTTTTGCCTGACTGGATGAAGCAGCTGTCCACATTGTATTTTAGTGTGTCAGGATAATGCACAAGTGGACTTGAGGCAGTTGGTTACCTGGACATCAAGAAATTTGACACTAGTTCCAAGAATCTGAAACATGTATTTAGGATGGCATCTAAAGAACTGATACTTTCTCCTAAGAATCTGAGGCTAAGATCTAGGAATTTCTTGCCCTAGTCCTGCACATGAGCATTCTGCAAAATATTAATCAGTTCTTAAAGGTCATCAGTATTTGAATGTCCTACTTATTAGGAACTTCATGATAATATAGTTACTGAATTATTATGATCCAAGCTACAGCATATCATGCTTCCTTTTGCAGGTCCTTTCTTTTCTGCTTTGTGCTGGATAAAATTCACTGTGTCTCTTTGTGATCTGTAGAGTCATACCGTTTCCCACTCTTTCACCTCCTTTTCTCTGTCTCTATTTAAATATTTATTTACTTATTTATTTATTTATTTATTTGGTATTTTAAATTTTTTTTATTTTTGTGTAGATAAACCTTGAAAATTACAGTACACTATTAGAACACACTGCAGATGTTGGAAGGGTGCTCTTGGCTGAACCATTTTTGTCTGGTCATCTGAAGAATTGTGTCAACCTGAAGTTACAAAGAATTCGGTCTAACAAGTAACTGACACTTTAAAGCAAGGCTGGATAGCATTTACCCCCAAAATTCTTAAAGAACTCAGATGTGAAATTTATAAATGATTGAAGTACTATACAGCGAAAATCAGCCTCCTCACAAAAATACTTGAAAGTGATGAATGTAACAAATGATTATTTCTTTTAAGAAAAAGAAATTACAGGCATGTCAGCCTAAACTCTTCCAGGCAAATTAGTGGAAAGCATCACTAAAGCTAGAATGGTTTAGAATATATGACAGACCTTATTGTGGAAAATCAGATGGCTTCTACAAAGGGAAGCTTTGTCTCTCTAACTTTTTAGGGACACATCCCAGTTGTTTTTGTTCTATATGTCCAGAACAACTGAAAAAAATCTGCACCTCACTCCTATAGTATCCTTAATTAAGCTTGATTTGGAAGAGGGGGCTAATGGGAAAGTAAGTATCCTTTGAATGAAATACTTTACTTGCAATAATTATCAGGCGGTCTGTCAAGTGGCAGGCCAGAGTGTGCATACTCGCATGTGTACATCTGCTAGTGAGGAAAGGTTCCAACTAGCCATTGAATACAACAGTCTACAGCTCTTTCCCACAAGTAGATTGCAGGGTACAGACTGCAGTCTTTCCTCTGGAGCTGATTTGCTCATGGAGAAAATGTTCAGTTGCTGTTTCATGTTGCACATGTGCAAAGAATAGCACAGAATCTTACTGGGGCAAGGAATGACACATACCTCTCCTTGTCCCAGAAACAGTGCAGTGCAGGCACAGCCTTCAAATTCTTTGAGGTATGAGTGAAACACTCATTTCCCCAGAGAAGATTAAGCAGACTTGGATTTTTAAGAGGCCTGAAAACAAAGCCTTCACCAATGGCTCCCTAAGGGATAACGTGTCATTTTAATTATCCCATCTTTAAAAGAAAGAAAGACATAGTTGAGTTGAAGAAGATACAGAATAAAACACTTGAAATGATCAGGGATATAGAGAATCTTCCTCATTAAGAATGACATTAAAAGTTGGGATTTTAAAGGCAGAAACCTTTTTTTTTTTTTAAATTAAAGGTAAAGGGACATGCCTGGATGGATGGGTGGGTGGGTGGATGGGTGGTGGGTAAGAAGGAAGCCGACTGAATTATCTCTTTTACAAAACAGTAAAGCTAGGGGTCACGTAATAAAATTCATTGGCAAAAGGTACAGGACAAACAGCAATACAATTAGCTGAATTCATTGTCATCAAATGTTATGATAGCCACCAGCATAGAAAAGGTTTAAGTACATTAGTGGGGCTAGTTCACCTTCTGTTATGATAGCTATGAATTGAACCTCTATGTTCAGAAGCAGCATATTTCTGTTTACCAGGTGCTGGAGAGGAGCACTGAACAAACAATTGCTTGAGGACTTCATGGAGGATGTTTGGTTGACCACTGCTGGAGATGGTGCTGATTTAAATGGACTTTTGGGTTGCCCTAGTCTAGTAGGACAGCTCTTAAGTTAATATCTGTTTTGTTGCTGTTGGAATAGGGTTCTTGGAGTAGGGGCTCTGTTACTTCTGAATAGCACTTAGCATTATGTTAATGCTAAATTCACGCTTTGTAGCAGTATACTGTAATATATGATGCCCCCATCTTAATGTGGCTCTGCATCGTCAGCAAAATGGAACTTGGAGCACTACAGCCAATATTCCTGATATTTGGTGTAGCATGCTAGCCAGTTTTAATTGAATGACCCATAGATCAGGAAGAGTTCCCCCATCCTAAAAAAGAAAAGAAAAGAAAGAAACCTGTTGAAGATAATTCATAAATATTAATTCTGAAAAATAATATTTGACCAATGACTATACCACAGTGAGTTATTTTGTTTAAGCCAGAGTTAAACCTGATTATCATTTTGAACCTTCTTGCCACATTTGCATTCTTACTGTACACTAAATACAGTATTGTCTATTGCAGATGTCATATTACAAAGAGTAATTCAAGAAAATTGCCTCAAAAAATCATCACACCACTAACAAACACACCCTGCTGCTGTATAGTGTTATAGATACAGGTGGCCCTCATTATCCATGGTCCCAGCACCCACAGTTTTGCATATCTGTGGTTGGGTCATAGAGACCCAGTTTCTTTATTCATGTGGAGAAAATGGAGATACTTTCACCTATCCACGGTTCTTGAATGGCCAGAAATGAGTTCTGGTGTCATTTCCTGCCGCCATTATGTAGTGCTAAGCCATTTTGTGGCTCTTTTCTGGGGAGGAACCTACAACCACCCCTATAAAAAAAGAGAACAAAAATAAGAGGATTTGGAAGGCATTGCTGGAGAGCAAGGTACTGTGCTTAGTTCTGCTTCCTCCTGCTTTTTCTTGTGATTTTCAGACTCACACACTTTTCAGTGTGTGATTATCAGTGTGTTTAGGAATGTTAGGAACCCCAGTCCCCATAGGGTTAAGTCCTCTTTATTTGTAGTTTCATTATCTGTGGAAATAGGCAGGAACTGAAACCCTGTGAATAAAGAGGGTCTCCTGTATGTTCTGTATGGTAGTTTCCCCCCTTCAGTAGAAGGTGGCTTTTTAAAATGTGGTGAATACCCCATTTTATGTTCTTTTGGAAAAGCGTGATATATGCGCAGGTCACAAACTAATACTACAATATGAATGTAACATGCAATGAACACACTCACTTTTTGTAAGAAGAGTTGCTTTAATTAGATTTTATTTATTAGAATTGCCAAGTTAATTTCTAGTGTATTAAGAGGTCATGCTAGATCTGTCAACTACAGTGAAAATATAGTTTAGAAAGTTTTAACAATGCATTAAAAAAGTATCTGTGGTCAAGGGAGTAGCAATAGTAGAACCAGGTCTGCAAAAGAGACAATGAGACAATGTGAATTCATAATACATAATAAAATAGGAAAAGGCACCAAAAGGCAGAGTTTCAAATACAAAAATCAAAGTTACTGTTAGGTATAGATATACCTGTCCTGAATAAATTTCATGGCCATAACTCCTGTGGCTTCAGTAGTGATCTTTTCTCTTCCATGACAGAGAAATCAGCACAACTAGAAGAAAATGCTTGTGTGAGTGTGGAAATATTTTCTCCCATTGTGGGAATAGGAAACTTTAACTGAAATTTGAAGCAAATCTGGGGGTTCCTTCTTTGGCAAAACATCAGAGGAATTTCAATGGAAATCACAAATGTTTTGATAAGTCTATCAAATTTTGACCGGGCAGTTTTGCACATTCCTAATTTGGAAATTCTGTGTGTATGGTGCTCATGGTTAGGAGCTAGTGCACTGATGAGAGAAATGTAATTTTCAGAAATATTTGCTATTTTATAAAGCAAGCAAGCCTGTTTATATATTTATATATAAGTGTGCTTGAACATTACAAATGTTATAATTATAAAAGGAAAAACTGGTTCAAATTATATAGTATAATCAGTTGATAGAGTTCATTAAAAAGTCATCCTCACAAGAGATATTTTTGTTCATTTCTTAACCATTTTTCATGTTCTTTGTTTATATCTATATATAAAATGGTTTCTGCTTTAACTTTATAAACTTATTATTTATGGCCAGTTATGGGTGTGTGTGTGTGTGAAAGTACACCCATTCTAACAAACAGCAGAAAAATAATTCATCATGTTGTGATGAATTCTTCTTTTGCCATTTGTTCAAATCCGTATACATTTCTTTTTAGGATTGATAATAAATAATTAGTTGATAAAGTTAAAGCAGACTCACTCTGGTGTATTTTAAGACTATAACGTGGTGTCACTGTAATAGTTTTGAAGCAATTTTACCTGTGAATGTGCTCCAGGAATTCTTAAGTTACCTTTTTAAGCAGAGTACAAAACAGGAAGTTGACTATATCATTTATTTTAGACTTCCTTGGTAATTGCAAGAGAAATTTCAGGCCAAGTTTGTCCATGTTTACAGGCCTATTAGTAGAAAAGTTATTGCTAAGTAAATAATACTGAACAATTTTCATTAACTATTCTACCATATACACATTCTCTCTCCTGCAAATCATTTTTCAAATATATCAAAGGCTTTCTTGGTACCCTACATATTTTTTTAATAACCCTGTAAAACGAAACAGTTAATAAATACAGACTTCTCATTGGCAGTAGGAAGTATATGTAAGTAATATCACATTTGCTAGGTTGTGCCTCAGTGTTTGCAATTTTCAGCTGCACCTCGAGAGATTGTCCCTCACCAATGTAAAAGAACAGAACATATGACGGACACAGTTGCCTCATTGTACTCATTAAACATGTTCATTATTGGTGGCATTATTAGTTTTTAACAGTGAGGATAAACCTTCAGTAATTTATTTTACCCAAGCAGCAGTGTATTTTACCACTATTTGGTATATTCATTTCTACTTTCTAATTTTTGCGCAATATTTCTAATACTTGTTTTGATGGAGTAGATGTAGGATATTTTTTAGACTAAATGTATTATTGACCTAATTTGCACTTTATAGGCAAATGGCATATCTCAATGGAGGAAAAGACTTTCCCCAACAAACTCAGTTCTTCATTTGTTTTGCTCACCATGCCGCATTAGCAGTTTTCCCTTGTGTCCATCTGCCAGTGTACAATTTAGCCACGGGCATCTGCAGACCTTGTGGTGATCAGTATTGCAGGCAAAAGCCATATGTGTTTAAATAATAATAATAATAAAACCCCTCTTTATTTCATTTGCTGTTTTAACTGGATGGGTAACTTTTGTGCCTTAAGTCAGAGCAAGAGAAAATACAGAAATAATTAATTGCCTCTATTCTTGAGGCAGTTTCATTTTGCCTTTCCAATATGGAATGCTTGTCAGCTTTCCTGATAAATGACTGCATGTATTTGCATAGATTTTACATTAACAGAAAAATTAGTTTGTTTGTAAAAAAGTAGTTTACATAATAATGCAAGTGCAGTATTATGAATTATGCTTATAAACCTAGGAGAGGAAACTGTAAAAGCCTGTGCACTGAAACAAAATCAAGTTTTTAATAAAAAGGTTAAATCCTATAACCTCTTATTTTTACCTTCTTTATATTTCTTTTTGGAAGCGATTGTGTTTGAGAGCTTTATAGTCAACTGATTCTACACATTCCTAGGGCCTGGAACTGTTTTTGTTTGTTTGTTTTTAAGTGCCACATATATATTCCTTAAACTCATTTTGGAAAGATCTGTGGGTTGTTTTTAATATTATTTACATCAGCTAATTTTTTATTTAGATGTCTTAATAGAAAACTGCAGTTAGGTTTATGGGCCCTTTCTATCAGGGACCTGGGTGGGAGGGCCCGCGAAGAGGAGGGCTACAGAAGCTTACCTCCCCTGCAGATAACCAGGTCCTACAGGGCGTAGCAAGATTGGAGTGGGCCCAGAGACAAGATTTTAAAATGCCCCCCCCCCACTGATGCTCAGCTCATGAAGTAAAGAAATCTTAAATGAGGCTGAATAGTGATAACAAAAAGCATAGTAAAATTATATATATATATATATATACACACATACATACACACACATACATACATACACACACACACATACATACACACACCTATGTGCCACAATAGAACATCATCCTAAATTATTTTTTAAAAGGTTTTGAAAATTGTGGACGATGCAAGTCATTTAATGGTACTACAGAAAGACATGCTGTTCTGGTAGCTTCAGGTCTTAACACTCACATCAGTTTTGGAGGATGAATACAACTGAAGGAAGCCCGGGTGGGTGTGCGGCTGGGGGAATCAGACAACTGTCTCCCCTTGCCCTATCATAGTTATGCCCTTGAGGTCCTAGTTGCTGGGTGAGCAGATCATGTGCCCAGATGATCCACTGCTGCCCCAAGCAGCGCAGAGTTGCAGGCACCGGGAGACATCATCCCAGCCCCCAGGAATCCCACAATGCACTGCGTGAGTGCACAGTGCATTGTGGGTATCCCCGTGGTGACGGGCAAACGCCCCACAGTTTGACTGGTGGGGCAAATGCCCCTCCAGCTGAAAGTAGTCAGTGCTGACACATGGTCAGTTAAGCAGGGTTAAGGGAGCGCCCGCTCCCTTAATCTCGTTTAACAGCCGTTTTTCATAGCTGGGTCCACTACCAGGAGCGACGCAGCTCCTGGCAGTTCTCACAGGCAGCAAAGTCCGGACTTGGCTCCTTAGCCCTGTCTTGGCTGCTCATGAGAATAGCCTCACTGTCTGCTTGTAAAGTCAATATTAAGAACTTATTTTAAGTTTCTAATCACACTGCTGGTCTGATGCTAACCTGACGCTTTCTTTAAGAGCTTTCAGTTACTGCGTTATCATTTCACAGGTCCATGACAATAAAATATTTTTATTCTCCTGAAGATTATAATGTGTCCCTTTAACACGTTCTCACTGTTGTTTTGAAATCAACTGAAAATTGGCATTTAGTCACAAGTTATCTTTATTTTATTAAAGCATTTTGCATGTAAAAGTGCATTGCCTTCTTGTGAAATAAGGTCCAGTCATTTTGCAGGGGCAACCATTGCTTGTTTAGCTTGCATCTTGCGGCCCAAGGCAAATGCTATTTATGTCACATCAGGGTGTTATTGTACTACAGAAAATGCAGATGTATTCAGGGCTATTGCCTCATGCTGTACTTCAAAATATCTTGTTGCTTATGAAACATGCTTTACCTAATGGCAAGTTAAAGGAAGAGAGTACCTTTGCCACTTCTTGAATCTGGGACACCCTGGGTACCAGCTGTCACAGCTCAGCTAATGATGACAAATACCCCTCTCTATGCATATTGCCGAGTTTGCAGGCTGCTACGAAAGGCAGCCAGATTACCTTTCCTCAGATAGTAACTTAACCTTTTAAACTCAAGTGTCAGAATGAAATTATTAGCTGGGATATTTTCAATAACTATTTATCCCCCCCCCCCTTTTAAGTGTATACAAGAATATATTCACAAATAGTTCACGTTCCTGTTGTGTTATAAGGATAGGAATTTGACGAGATTGTGCCTGTAAGCAGTAAATGCACTTTGCTAGCATGCATTCTTAAAGTGACCTTGGATAGAGCCTATCTGTACTGTCTGAAATAAACACGGAGGACTACATTTATACCCCCACTGGTATCAGAGAGCCTCACAGCCACCTTGCATTCACAGATGTGACTGGTACAGAATTTTGCCTGAAGTTTTAAAATAATCTTCTGGTTTTGTCGGACGTTAATACTGTGACCATGTCTGGGAGCATTCAGTTGTCTAATCCAAATTTCATTTATTTGTCTGAACTTAGCCTTAGGTCTCGGTTCAACAAGGTCTTTAAAATTTCCCTAGTGCAATATGTCTGAATGCCCAAAATCAATTCTGCTGAGTTAGAGGGGTTAAGATTAGAGTTTCAAGGGTAATTATTTTGTCTGTGTGCTCTTAATGGAAACTTTCAAATGAGAAAAGTTTCGGCAAATATGTTTTGCATATATTGAAACATATGCATTTTTGCTATGCAACAGCTCTCTGTTATGAATTCCTACATGAAAGGTTTTCATACAGTAATTGAAAATATAGGAGGTTTTGGAATTGAAGTCTGTTTACTGTGTTGGAGAGTAAAAGGGCTTTTTCAGCAAGAATGGATTTTATTTAAGGAAACAGGTTACATATTCTAACCTGGTTTAATGGGATACTTTAGTGATGTCATTCACATAATCAAAAACTCTATTCTACCTGGGTTTGGGAGCTGTGTGTGCTGCCAATTTTTGGTTGTGTGGAAACAAAGTAAAAGGAAAACCTGGGTAGAAGTGATTGTGTGGAAGCAAGATAGGAAGAAAAGCTACCCAGGATTTCCTCCTGCCTTACTTCCACACAATCACTTTGAGTCGACCCAGGTTTTCCTCCTACCTTGCTTCCACACAATCACTTCTAGCCAGGTTTTCTCCTACCTTGCTTCCACACAATCATTTCTATCCAGGTTTTCCTCCTACCTTTCTTCCACACAACCAAAAATTGGGAGCACACATAGCTCCCAAACCTGTGTAGAACACAGTGAAGCTATTCTCATGATCAGTGGAAAGCGGTTGCTTAGCCTGCTTCCCACTGATCGTGAGACTCACCGGGCTCACAGCTGAGCCCAGTTGAGTCAAAGCGGGTCACCCACTTAAGTAGCCCTCCCTAAGCCCAGGTTAGCAGGCTGAGCGCTCCGCTAACCCAGACTTTCCAATCATGAGTTGCTGCGGCGTGGCTCCATGCCACAGCAACTCATGAGTAGACCCCCGACTGGGAGGCTGAAAAGCAGCCTCCCAGCTTGGGGGTCTCTCCAGCGTGCCCTGCGCACTTGTGCAAGGCATGCTGGAGCTGTCGGGGGCCACGTGGCCCCCGATCCTCACAGCCCCTGCCAGCTCCATAACGGAGCCGCAGTCGTGTGGGCAGCCGCTTCAGCCGCCCAGAGAAGACTGCCTACTCATGTGAGGGAAGAGTGGGCTAAGCCCGCTCTCTTTGCTAACCCTCCCCAGGCTCTTCTCACTGATTGTGAAAAAAGTGTGTGTGTGTGTGTGTGTGTGTGTGTGTGTGTGAGAGAGAGAGAGAGAGAGAGAGAGAGAGAGAGAACGCGCGCGAGCGCGTGCATTTGGGATTTGTCAAGGCCCAGATTTTGACAGACATCCAGACCATGGATTAATATCACTTTATTAATTCTACCAAAGACCTAAGATTCATTAGGGTTTACAGCTGGTTATTGATCAAGCCTGCCAACAGCCCAATTTTGCCCCATCGTGTGAATAGCCTCAGTCAGTATATCCTTATTGTTGTGAGATTTGTCTGCACTCCTCCTGCCTTTCCACAAGAAGGTCATTTACCTCTTCAGGGAGGCTTTGAGACACAGGGGATCCTCCATGGCCTTTGGCATCATAGTAGGTGGAACAAACATGTTGCACAGCCTTCAAGACTGAAGGTCTGCCCAGAAGTGCATCTACCAAGCTGGAGGTTTTGGCTTTGGAGTTGCTATACTTGGTAGGGCAGGACAGAGCCCTGTATCTGCTATGGCTGATTTCAGAAGGATGGAAGGACAGAAACTTGAGTCTGCTTGGCTCCCATTACCCTTTGCAAAACCTCCCAGTCGGCCACATCTTCACTAATTGTGTTTTCTAGAGTGTCTTTGCTGTTAGACCACAGTGAATCTGGGGAAGAAAGGAGTAAACCCCTTTGTCCCAGAAGAGTTACTCTATTTGGAGCTTGATTGCTTTTGTGTAGGAAAAGAAGATCTGGGAAACTGCCAAACCCACATACTTTAAATGGCAAGTATTACCAGAATTGTGATACTTCCCAATGCATAGTTTTAAGAGCTCTGAACCATAAGTGATATCTGTGGAACTGGGTAAGCTGTGTGAATGGTAAGTAAGCAGAAAGTTACTTAAGAATATTATGGATTCTGGGGACAAAATCATTAAAACTATCAAGAATAGTAGGCATGCTAAAACCAGACAATGGAGGAGGAGGAGGAGGAGTACATTGGAATGTGATATAGAAATTAAATAGGAATGTGGTATTTTATTTTTTTTAAATTTATTTATCACATTTGTACACCACCCCAAACCTTTGTCTCTGGGTGGTTAACAATAGCATAAAACAAGTTAAAATATATACAAAAACTTAAAACAATTTAACAATTTAAAAATCTTCCACAAATTAAAACCTTAAAATTTTAAGGAACTGAAAAAGCTTGGGTGAAGAGGTGGGTTTTCAAATGCCGTTAAAAATACTGGGCAGGATTGTGTAGCAGACAGCTGAGCTACAAAAGATATAACTCATGTTCTATGGAGAGTTTGCGGCCTGATCATGGAGGTACATATAGGAATTTCTACCAATTGGGAATAAAGCACAAATAGCCAGTTAGAAACAAGACATGTTAGTTGTGCATCAAAGAATGCCATCTCAAAGGTTGACCAGAGGTTCCATCCTCCAGAGCAACATAGAGGTTCCATCCTCTAAAATGACACAAATTAATCTGAATCCTAATATTTTGTCCTAGCATACACATTAATAGCCCATGATCTTAGTCCCTGATTTAGATGGAACTTCTTGAGTAATTACAATTAGCACAGGCTGAAATTCTGTTGAGTAAGTCAGGAGGGACTTTTTAATTAAGTTGTAATACATTCAAGGGTATCACAAAGTTAACAGAATGTTTGTATATTTCATGAATGTGGACAAACATTATTGTTCTGATGAAGCATATGTATTGTAGTCTAATGGTTTCCTTTTGTAGTCAGATTTTAAAACATAAAATTTAGCAATTAATTTTTGTGTAAAAACCTCACAAGCCGCAGGTGTTCTACGACATATTATTTTATGCAACAGTTACACTGTCTGGGATGTAAAAAGAGCAAAGAGTGTAGTGTTTTGTTCACAGCTTTCTGCCGTTTGTTGCTTGAATAGATACCAATGGCGAAACAAAAGAAGCATTTTCATGTTTGGATTTGCCCCATCTGTGTGATCTGGTGGTTTATGCAGGAGGAGGTTTTATCACATGAATCCAAATGCACAAGCCAGTTGTTTTATGGACTCCTTTCTGTGCTTGAAGGAGTTTATAAGTTGCCTGCTCTATTGTGTGTCACTTCCAGCTGACATGTGTGCATTGTGCTGAGCATATTTGGGGTGTAATTACAACTAATGAAGCCTGGAACACAGCTTGTTCACTGAGTAATTTATTCGTCTCTTGTCTGATTCTTTGAAATTGCTGTAAGATTGTTATATGATGCACAATATTTTGGACATGCCTGGGGGTGTCTGACACTATTTGGTTTCCTTAGGCACATGAGTCAACTTAATTTTTAGAATCTCAACAACTAATTATGAGAATCAGTTTGCTGGACAGGCATTTTTAAAAAAAGAATACAGAGACATAAGAGTGCATGAAAGTTCAATTTACTGGGAAATTGTGTTTATAATTTAATCATGCGGAGGACACTTGATTAATTTTTAAAATAAACTTATGTCTCATCTTTAAATTCGAATTCACAAAGTAGCTCACAACATAGTCAAAATAACAACATACAAATGATAAACAACAAAGCACCACAAAAAACAGTTAAGGAGCAACAATCGAAAGACCCATCAATATAGCAATTAAAAAGCCTTCCAGAATAAAAAGGTCTTCAGCCTTCACCTACAAATGGACAGAGAGGACCAGTCTTATCTTCCTGGGAGAAGGAAGTTCTCAAATAATGATGCCATCACTGAAAAGGCCCTGTCTGTGATACCTACCAACTGGACTTCTGCTACAGATAGGCCAGAGAGCAAGGGTTCAGCATTGATCTCAAGGCACAGGTATGTTCATATGGGTGAAGGTGGTCTTTCAGGTAGTTTTGTTTCCAGACTGTCTAGGACTTTCAAAATCGCCCTTCAGCTGCTCAGAAGCAATTGGAGCAAAAGTGTTGTAATATGCTCTGACTGCTGACCTCCCACTAGCATTCTGGCCTTCGGATGTAATATAAGTGGAAGGTTCCAAACTTCAAAGGCAGCCCCATATGGAAAGCATTGCAGTACTCCCTCCCAGTGGTAACCAGTGCATATACAACTGAGGCCACTTTTGCCATTTTCAGATAGTTGTAGTTGATTTGCCAGCTGAAATTGGAAAAAGGCGCTCCTGGCCACAACAGTTATCTGGACATTCATGGACAATACTGTCACAGATTGCATATGTGCTCTTTCAGGGAGAGTACAAAACAGACCAAATATAGGGACATAGGCAGCTGCCATAGACTGAGTCAGACCACTGGTCCATCTAGCTCAGTATTGTCTACACAGACTGGCAGCAGCTTCTCCAAGGTTGCAGGCAGGAATCTCCCAGAGCAGCCCCATCCCCCCAATGGGGAATATCTTACAGAGCTCACACATGGAGTCTCCCATTAAAGTGCAACCAGGGTGGACTCTGCTTAACAAAAGGGACAATTTGCTTGCTACCACAAGACTAGCTCTCTCCCAGAGTGGTAGATTTCCCCCATCCAATAGAACGTCCACTTTATCTGGATTAAGTTTCAGCCTATTTGCTCTCATCCAAACCAGAGCCTCCCTTGAACACTGGTTTAGGGTTGCCATTGCCTCCCTGGGTCAGAGGTTGGAAACAAGTTGTGCTGCATGTCACCCGCATATTGCCACCTCAGCCCAAACCTCCAGATGAATTCTGCCAGCAGTTTCATGTAGATGTTGAAAAGCATGGGATATAAGATGGAACCCTGAGTTCTCATAGGCTAAATGCCATGGAATAGAACAGTAGTTACCCAGCAGCACCTTCTGGAACTGACCAGCTACTGCAAAAATAGTATCCCTCAGTTCCATCCCAACAAGGTAACCTAGAAGGATACTATGGCCAATCACACAAAAGTCACTGAGAGGTCCAAGAGAATCAATAGGTTTGCATTTCCCCACTACATCTTCCAGTACAGGTTATCCACCATGGCAACTAAGATAATTTCAATCCCAAAACCAGGTTAGAAAATAGACTGGAACAGATATAATTGATTTCATCCAGAGATATCTGGAGTTCAGCTGTTAACACTTGCTCAAAAACCTTGCCCAAATTGCTTCAGTTGAGGGAGGGATTCTGGGTTTTTAAAAGGAGAAAATGCACCACCCTTTCTTCAAGAGAGGCATTAATCATCTCCAACACCCAAATTCACCTGGTACTCTAAATTTAGGCTAGCAGCTTTAATTAGCCAGGATGGGCGAAAGTCCAGAACAGTCGTGGGCCTTAAACTTTTAAGCAGTTCATCCACACCCTCAGGTGTAACAAACTGAAAAATATCCTAGTATGTTGAACAGGCAGAACACTAGTTACATCTGCCACCAACCCTGCTATAACTATGAAGTCTAAGTTGGAGTTTATGCAAGAGATTTTTATCTACAAAATATATTGAAACTTGGAAAGGTGAGAAATAATAGATGGCAGTCATTAATCTCTAAATAGTGGGCAGAAGAACCTATAATTCCAGAGGAGCAGCCATATTATTCTCAAAAAAGACAGAGTGCTGTAGTATTAGTGACTGACAAAGCTAGAGTATGGAGCTATTCCCATGATCACTGGAAAGTGGGCTAAGGGTCCAGTGGTCGTGGGAACCACCGGGCTCTCAGGCGAGCCCAGTGCTCCCAAGGCAGCTAACCCTCCTAAACCACCCTCCCCTTAAATGAGGTTAACAGAGCGAGCACTCTGTTAACCTCATTTCTTTGCTCGTGTGTCCCCACGGTGTGTGTTGACACATGAATAGACCCCCGGTCAGGAGGCTGCACGCAGCCTCCTGGGCTCGGGGGTCTCTCCAGGATGCCCCACATGCTCGCGTGGAGCATCCTGGAATGGATCCCCGCAGACCCTGCCAGCTCTGTGACAGAGCCAGCAGTTGTGTGGGCGGCCAATTCAGCCACCTAGCTATGAGCGGCTGCTCATCTGTGGGGAGAGTGGGCAAAGCCCACTCTCCCCACAGAACCTCATCGGGCACTTCACACGTGTCGTCTGAAGCTCCTCTATTACTTCAAAAGCTTATGCCACAATCAATCAGTAGGTCTTAAAGGAAATTGAAAGTAAAAATGATCATATTAGCTACTAATTCAGTGATATATTATACCAATGAGTTTTTGAAATACTTAGCTCACTCACACAATCAAAAACTCTGTTCTACCGGGGTTTGAGAGCTGTGTGTGATCCCAATTTTCAGTTGTGTGGAAGCAAGGTAAGAAGAAAACCTGGGTTGAAGTGATTGTGTGGAAGCAAGGCAGGAGGAAAAGCCACCCAAGTTTTCCCTCCTATCTTGCTTCCACACAACCAAAAATTGGGAGCACACAGAGCTCCCAAACCCAGGGAGAACACAGTTTTTGATTTTGTGAATGACCTCAATATATTTTAAAGAGTTCTTGGACTTTTTAAAAATATGAAGCTTCAGCATCTTAGATCTGTCAATTAATTCACATAATAGAGATAGTGAAAACATGAACAAAATTGGAAATACTTTGTTTTGTGTAATGACCTCTCAGTTACACAGTTATAGAGTTTTGTTTTCTTATCTTTCTTATTCTCTAAATGATCAGTGATATTGTTCTTGGTCTGAAATCTGAACTAGTTTTTGTTCACACTTGCCAAACAATTATGATAGATTTTCACTTTGTGGGATAAGACTCAAGTTACCTACTTAAACAGGTGTCTAAAACAGGGAAGTACTCAAGGTGGTTATATTACAGGTGATTCAGTAAATCAGTATTATATAATAATCATCAAAGATTCAGTTCAGTAAGCACTAGGTAACTGACCATTTCATTTTACAGCAAAAACATAGTTTATAATTTTCTATAACTTTAAGGAGATATTTAACATTTGTGTGATTCTGTTTTAAAGCATCTGATGTATGTTAATTGAACTGTGATGCCATTTGAAATCACTAAAATGTATTTTTATTAGCACAACATAATATCTTTGGTGGTTTTAAATGGTTTCAACTCTCTTGGGGTACTCTGTTAAAGTACCGCAATTACTGCCTGTAACATGGTATTCTTTCAGATCTGTTTTTGTTTAGTTTGTCAGCTAAACAAAGTATCAAGCATTCTAATAAAATCTCTGGATATTCCATATTGAAGAATTCACAATCAATGGCAGTGGATGTCACAAATAGTATTAATTTTAATTGCTTTTAAAGAAAAAGCACAGTTTGTAGCTTTATATACCTTTCAGTATAGTTGAATATATTGGTTTATGCCAGGATGATTGGGCTACCACTTAGGATGCATGGAAAGACTGAAGGTCTCCGCATCCACCCACCCCCACACATCTTAGGTCATTGTGAAGATTGTGCAAACACAGAGCTGTAACCACCTTCAAAAGACCACATTGTAATCTTCCCTGGAGATATGAAGCAATGCATTTAACACCAAACCACTTAGTTGAAAATAGCAGTGAAATAAATATTCAACAACTCTTTGCTGAGAACCCCTGCAAAGAATGGAATTCCTCCACAACCTCAAATATGTGATGGTCATAAAGCAAAATGGAACCTTCCCAATGATCAGTTTAAACCTTCTGATTATCAGCTCAGACTGAACACCATTATTACTATGTTGTACAAATACTAGTATATGGAATCCAAGGTCCAATCTTGTGACTAAAATTGTGATTAAATTCTGAAAGAAGATAATTCATCCATTTGAAGAAGTAAAATTTTTGGATCTTTTGTACATTAGTAGTGCAGTCTCAAAAATCTATAGCCCTTGGTAGGGAAGATTATGAGTTAAGAAAAGAGGAAGGATTGTGTTCATGTTATAGTGACGTGGATTTGGTTTCAGGAGAAGTGTCCTAAACATAGGATCATTTTGCTAATTTAATAAGTTGGCCTTTGAAAGTGAAAAAAAATCACCTTTCTTAGAACTTTCTAGAAAAAGATGGATAAAATTCAAGAAGCATAATGAGGCTGTTCACACGAGTGTGAAAAACTGAGCTAAGGGAGCCCAGCCCAGTTTTGCACACTTGTGTGAACCACCGGGATCAGGCTCGATCCCAGTGGCTACACGGCAGTAAACCTGCCTAATTAGCCACCCAGTTAAATGAGGTTAAGGGAGTGAGTGCTCCCGTAACTCCATTTTTTTAATTGTGTGGCCGTGGCTGGCACACTTGAGGGAGGGAGGATCCCAGTAATGCACCGTACACTTGCACAGTGCATTATTGGGGCTCCGGGTGGGCAACATGAAGTGGCGCGTCCTGGCACCCTGACCCTGGGAGCTGCAGTGGGAGCCACTGCCCGTCTGGGCGGGTGATCCACCCACCCACGGACTTACAAGAGATCATCTGCGGGGAAGGTATGTTTAAACCTCCTTTCCTAGAGACTGCCTGCGAGCTCTTCTCACGGATCATGAGAAGAGCTCTAATGTTGGCATAGTGAGATTCTTATCACAGCCCACTTGGGGATGGTTTTTGTGATGATTAGAACATGTGGTGGACCAAATAATTACTCCATGTGTATTGATTCATATGACCACCAAAGATCTTTTCTCAAGCTCTACATAGATTGCTAGTATCATCCACTTGTTACTCTGCAGCCTCCATGTCTGTGTGAAATTTGAATTTTTAATTAGAATGTTTCTTTAAAAAATCTCTCAGATTTATTATTAAAAGCTTGACTGTTGGCAGGCTTGATCAATAACCAGCTGTAAACCCTAATGAATCTTAGGTCTTTGGTAGAATTAATGAAGTGATATTAATCCATGGTCTGGATGTCTGTCAAAATCTGGGCCTTGACAAATCCCAAATGCGCTCTCTCTCTCTCTCTCTCTCTCACACACACACACACACACACACCACGTTTTAATTGGAGTTGCATGCAGTGATAGCTTCACTAGATGGGATCCAGAGAACCATCATGAGATCCTATGTTTCGGGGGGCATAGGAAATAAATGAATAAATACATCACAAACAGAAACCCAATTATACAGTGGGGTTTTTCTGCACCCTCTTGCACCTGCCAACCCTCAAAAAGCCACTCATGAGGGCCAGGGGACTCTCCAGAACAGCATAAGATTGGTATAGAGGAGCTGTAGCTAAAGAAGGAATTAACAGAAATAGCCCCCTCCCTTGTGTGATCAGAAATGCCTTTTGCTCTTTAAAGGGGTTCTCTGGATCCACTGTGTGTTTGTTTTGTGTAACCATAGTAGTACAATTGTTACTTCTCTTAGGCCTTTTGAATTAGTGGTTTGTTTTGGCTGGGAGGTTTCACTTTTGTCCCACGCATTGAAAATACATATTTTTACTTATAAGCACAATGGAAACACATCGAGCAGTTTAGTTACTATTTCTGACCTTAGCTCTTGTTCATTAAATCATGTTAATTAGGAGCCAGTCATAATGGCATGTAAGAGACTTGTACTGGGGAAAATAGGCTTGCTGTGGTCTCAAGTCAGAGTCATGCCACTTTGTCTCAAACAAGAGAAAGTGGATGTTATGCTCTGTGCTGTGCTTTTTGCAGAAAGCAGAGTATTTACCTGGTTGAAATTCAAATTGTTTTATTATGGTGTCAATTCTTTGGTTTTGGCAGCACTTCTAAAGTGCCTGTACACAAAAGGACTACCACAAGGAATGAATGCAAGTGTTGACACCACCTAACAAGCAGGGATTATATGTTTACAGAAGAAGTAATATGATAGGTCAAGTATAAGAGGCACTTCTCAAGAGCACTTCACCACATAATGAGTGACTGACTAGAAAGTGCGGAGCTGCCACTCTTGGGCTCCGCTTCGGAGCTGATGCCTGCCTCTCTCCTCCAAAGCCCTCTTGATCATGTTCAGCTGCTCTGTTCTCATGTGGGGAATAATAGTAGAGTAAAGCTGCTTTTCTGTCTCATTTTTCTTGCTAATTTACACATTCAAGCCATTTTTTGTTTGCTATCCTTATTTGCTATTCCCTTTTGTCAAGGCACTGTTCTCTTTTTTGCCTCAGGCCTAGGAACTAATTTGAGCTTCTATAATTACTTCATGTTTTACACCTGTCTGCATATCATGCACTCCTTGTCTCTGTATTTAAGCTGCATATTTCCTTGCAAATAATAAAAAAGTCTAGTTTTTGCAGAGGAGGAATCCTTAGGTTCCCTGCACCCCCTTTCTCTTCCTGCAGAAGAAACACAATTAAACTACTGAGATGTTTTCAGCAATGCAGCTGACCTTTGGGGTTCATGAAAGACGAATGAATGCTGCTTGTTCAGACAGTTTGTGTTAAGACATTGTGGAGCAAAGAGCTTTAAGCTTTATTCCTCTTGAATGAAGCCGTGGTTGTAATCATTTTAAAATAATTAAGATGCTGAACGCACTAGTATCATTCCACAGGGTTTGCTGTACAGCTGCACTTCTACTTTAATAACAGCTTATTAAATTTGGGTCAAACACACTCCAAAGAGTTCCACAATGAAGAAGCTGTTCAAAAAGTTACCTTTAAAAAAAAAAGGCAACTGATTAGATTTTAACTTAAGTGACAGCTGCAGTTGATTGCTTGTTCTTTGGTATCCTGCAGCCAAAGTGGAGGCCTTTTGTAAATTGGTCTTCGTTTGGCAAAAGCATTCTTAAATAATCCAGGGTTGCTTTCCTCTCAGAGCCAGCCTCAATCCAATTAGGAGTTTAACAAGGGTCAAATTAAGGAGACTTTGCACTTCATGTTTGCATCATTAGCCATAAGACTGTTTTCTGTGTGCATGACTGTCAAGGGGCTGGGGGGAGGAAAGGCTGCAAGATGGGATAGATACAAAGCTGTCATCCACCATGTGGTGCATCCTTTAACTGAATGGAGGCACAGCAGGCTAGGAACAACATTTCCAGTTGTCTTTTGGGTCTGTTGTCTTGTAGGTTTCAGCTGGTACGTAGTTGTTTGGAGGTTACAGGTGCGAGCCAGAGCTGATGAAGAAGTGTGTGCTCTACGCCTACTCATTTCTCTCCTGGTAGCCTATTGTTATTGGACAAATGACTGGGAAGACATGAAGTTAGAAATCTCTTGAGAATTCATTATTTTTGACGAGATGACAACTTCCCAGCTTCCTTGTTCTCGTCGTTCATGCTGTTTCCTGGCATTTTTTTTTAAAAAAACATTTTTCTACACGTTAAGGGTATCATACAATCCAAACTTTTAAAATAACAGTAGTTTGAGATCTTGGGGAGATACACTGATAGGATCCAGACTGATTCAGATTATGCATTTAATTGGGCCAACAGCATTCGTAGCATAGGGAAGATGCATGCAGTCAGAACAGCCATCTTACACTTTTATCTGGTAGTAATTTTTGTCTCTGAATAATGGCTTTGCTTGTTCGTGTTTTTCCCAAAAGTGCAAGTGAAATTCCTAACATTGTCATGGGGAGGGAAGGGGGAATGGATAAGACCCTGTTTTCACAGAAGATTATTCTTAACAACAACAAAAAACCTCCTGCTAATCAGTGTTTAGATGTGTGGGATATTGCCAGAGAACTATTGCCGTATCTCCTTAGCAAATGCTTTGTGCTGCTATATACAAAGTAACGATTTATCTAAAAATAACACTTTCATTGTTCCTCCCCCCCCTAAACCCATTAATAGGTACTTTAGTATCATGCGAGTTTTCATAGTTTAATCCCCTTTTCAAAAGCTTTTCAGAATAAAAGCTCTAAATGGTCCTCAGTATTAATTTGATGTGACTTCTGTACAATATGGTTTGAAATTCTCCAAAGCACATATTCTGCGGCTTACTCTTTTCCAGTGGAGCTGTGTGTAGACAACGCCAGCTAAATGTTTAATAGAGTCTCTGCTGCAAGCCTTTCTTCCCAGTCAGATTGCTATTCAGATTGCTATTCATATAATTTATTTACATGAATTAATCTAAAATAGATTAATATAAGTAAATTATATTTTAAAATTCTCAATTTATCAGTTGCCACTTGAAATTCGGTTGAATGTTTGCTACAAAGTTAGCACCCATACTAAAAAAACGAAAAGAAAAAAAAGCACACAAGCAAACTTATTTGAGATCTTTGCATATGTATGACATGCAGATCTTTGTATCTTTGTATACAGAACAAGCTGGTGCTATGTCCACATGTATCTTTAAATAGTATCGATTTATTCATTCATCCCGGCAATTATCCAAAGTGATAAAAATAATTTTTAGCTTGACATGTTAACATTTCTTCCTGAAATGCAGCAATTTTCTATTATCTCAACGCTATCCAACCTCACCTTTTCTTTTGCATCTATGTTTGTTTTGTTGAGAGTTGATTTCAAAAAGTTCGCAGTCAGCACATCATTATAGCATCTACAAGAGAAGCAACTACGAGAGAAGGTGTTTCCTGATTAATGTGTCTCAACACTTTTAGTCCAGTTAGTGTGTCTGGAGAATTCGGTCAGTTTGAGTAAATGAGTGCTATTTAGTGACAGTTTCATAAGGCAAACTATTCTATTTCTAATCACTCAAAGTGAATCTTTCAATAGAAGATAAGACTGAGAAAGTTCTAGATTTGAACTGTGTCACTTACCTTAAAATGTTCATAGTGATCATGGACATTTTTAGGATGTTGTTGCTCTGTGGATTTTGTGGGTACAGACATCTTGCTAATAAAGAAAGCTTGCACTACAGAAACTGCTATGAGGACCAAATAATGCATTTCTAGATAGTCCTCTTGAGGAAGAAAGGCATTCTATCAAGTTTTCACATCTGAGCATTCATTTTACAAAAGTTTGCTTTTTCTTTGTTTCCCTGAGCACAGAGTTCTTCTGTCAATGTACAGAACTACCCACAGAATTCTGTTAAAATAGCAGAAATGTAGGTTAGCAAATGATGTGAATCATAGCAGCATATTATCTAAAAATATCACTTTGTTTCAACCTGTGCTGCAGCATTCTTAGTAAGATTTTATTACTGTTGTTACTGTTGTTGTTAAATTTGTATGCCACCTTTCATTAAAACAATCCCAAGGTGGTTCACACAGAAAATTTAAAACAAGACTATAAAAATTGTATAATTTTTATACAATTAAAAGATTAGGCTAGAATATAAAAACATAGATCTGACTAAACAAAGTGCACATGTAAAGAGAGGTTGTGAAGATGTGACTGGCACCTGCATTGAGCTCTCCCAGTCTCTCTATGTGTGTATTGTTGCACAAGCAGACAAAATGTTCCCGCTGTGCCCATGCTTTGAAAGAGAGGAAACAGATCACTGAGAACCAGCAATGTGTTTCCTCTCTTCCAGAGCACCTTGAGAGTACAGGTGGAGCGGGAGAGTTTCATCTGCTTGCACAACAGCAAGAGGGACTGGGGGAATTATGAATGGGCCCCAGTTGGGTCCCTCCAGTTCCCCTTTAGTGTGCGCTTCATGTGCAGAGTATCAGCAAATGATATTTTAAGGCTTAATTTTTTTAATGTCCTGTTTGATTCCAGTTCAGGCACCCTTGTCTATGAATATGATGAATATTTATATCTTGCTTTTCAACAACAGTTCCCCAAGTGGTTTACATAGACAAATATAAATATTGCCTCAATATTTTTCCTCAATATTTTGGGTCAATATTGGGTCAATATTTTGCCTCAATATTTTGGGTCAAAACTTCCCTCCTATCCTGAAGAAAAAGAGGACTGTGTCAGTTCCTATGTTGGAGGCCCCATTGGCCAAGAAGCCTAAGTTGGACTCAGTAAGGGCTTTGTGCCCCCCCCCCCGCCAGTACCAAAGTCGTCAGTTTCCGTTTGGCCTAGCTCACCGTAGCCTGGGGACTCCTTTGCCTTGGCGCCTGATAGTACACGCACGAGCGGAGAACTGTCAGTGACAACAGACTAACCTGGATACACTTCTTCTGAGGAGGAGATGTATTCACTGGACAAGCCCACAGAAGACGTGTCATTGCTGCCTCGGCGTCATTCGCCCCCTTGGCGACACCAGGAGAGTTTCTCTCCTAGGGATCGGAGTTCCTGTTAGGACTCGGATGATCGCTGCTCTGATTATAGACAAGATTGGGACCGTCATGAGTCTGGGCATGCGGATCAGTACTGTATGACGGACTGCCGCTCCCCCTTGGATGAGGTTGAGCCCTTCTCTTATGGCACTTGGTGCCGGGACTTGGGAGCCTATCGATGATACCAGGAGGACTATCGCTTGGACTACTCAGACTGCGCTAGACCCCGATATGGCTCTTGATACCAGGAAAGTCCTGCATATGGGAGACCCAGAACTGTTCGGGACTGGTGTGAGTCCCCCTCACACTTGGAAGGAAGGCCTCGCTCCAGATCCCCACAATACTCCTCTTGAGAGCGGCCTGAGAGGCGCGATTTGTCTTCTGCAACTTGGGTCACACAACAGGTATCACAGCCTGCCCAGGTACTGCTGACGGAGCCTGCAGCCTCTATACCAAACGTTGTGGGAAACAAGATGGACTCCCCTATGGTTTTGACAGCCTTGGCCCAAGATTCTTTGGCACTTCCTGAATTGGACTATGAGTGCGATCCTAGCTCCCTGGGATCAGAAGTTGCTTCCCCTGGTTTGTCCATGCTAGACATACAGTCGGACTCGAAGCCTGTTTCTCCATTGGAGTATTATAAACAGTACTGTGTGTCTGTGGCCCGCATGGCTTCTGCCCTGGGTGTGAGCCTCGGTACACAGCAGAAAGGGGAATTGGACCCTTTGTTTAGCCTTACTGATGCGGAGGCCAAGGTTCTGGCTGCTTTGCCCTTGAACCCAGCATTGCTGGGGGTCATGCGAGGCCATTGGAAAAAGCCAGACACTCTTTCTCAGCCCAATAGGTGCTTGGAGAACTTTTATAGAGTACAACTGCAGGATGATTCAGCTTTCCTAAAGAATCATCTGACCCCAAATTCTATTGTCATTGAGGCCTCTCTACAGAAGGCTAGAGGTCAAAGCCAGTCGGCTCCGGGTAACAAGGAGGGCAGAAAATTAGATTCCTTTGGGAGGCAGCTTTATTCGGCCTCTGCTCTTCACCTAAGGGTGGCCAACTATCAGGCCTACAATGCCCACTATAGCCACTTTCTGTGGGAGAAGATGGCTCCCTTTTGGGACCTATTACCGCAGGACAAACGCTATCCTGCTAAGGCGTTTCTCTGTGAGGCGATGCAGGTGGCGAAACCAGAGCTCTATTCAGCTAGACACTTGGTAGAGTGCGCAGCCAAGGTAATGGCCACATCTGTGGCTCTCAGGAGGCATGCCTGGCTGCGTTCCTCGGGTCTGACTTATGAGGCCCATATCAGGGTTGAGGACCTCTGCCTTGAAGGTTGCAGCCTCTTTGTGGGACAGACAGACGACATGCTCCAAAAGATCCAGAAGTTGAGGAGCGTGGTGAGGTCCATGTCTTATTTGTTCCTCAGCACCTAAACCGCAGAAGTCTTTCAGGTGGTCCCCATATCAACAGCAGAAGGCCCCCTCTCAGCAGCAAGCTTCGTCTGAGCACTCCTTTCATGGCAACAGGTTCCAGTTCCGATACAAGTTGGACCTCCAGCCTAGTAAGTCGCCCAAATACCTTTCCAAAGAAACAGTGGCTCAGCACACTTTCGGACTCGTCTGGCCCCATTTGCGGCAAGCTGGGACAAGGTGACCATGGACCAGTGTGTTCTCACAGTAGTACATTTGGTCTATGCTCTTGAGTTCAGTGGGACGCTACCCATGTCTGGGGTCGTGACTATTCCATATACTCTGGAATCGGACCAGGAGGTCTCCACTCTCCTGTCAAAAGATGTGATAGAGAGAGTCCCCAATCCAGAGAGTCCCAGTTTCCATTCCAGGTACTTCATTGTGCCAAAACCAGATGACGGTCAGTGTCCAATACTGGACCTCAGGGCCTTGAACAGGCACCTGGTGTACAAACGTTTCTGCATGCTTTCGATACCGATTATACTGACCATCCTGGAAAAGGACATGCGGATGGTCTCCCTAGACTTGAAGGACATGTATTATCATGTCTCGATACGCCCTCAGCATCAGTGCTTCCTGCGCTTCCAGATAAGGGGGATCCCCTATCAATTCATAGCCTTGCCATTTGGTCTCATGATGGTGCCAAGGGTTTTTACAAAATGCCTGGACCCAGTGATGGCTTTCCTGCAGGAACGAGGGTTACAGGTACTGCCTTAATTAGACGATTGGCTCATTCTGGCGAGCACCAGGTGAGCGGTCTTCAATGCCCTTGAGTCGGTCATGGATACCCTGCAGGTTCTGGGCTTCCAGATCAATTTCGAGAAATCTCAGCTGGAACTGACCCATAGGATACAATTTATAGGGCTGATCTTCGATACAGCCTTGGAGGAGGTCTTCCTCCCAGATGCCCGTATACATACTCTCAGGAGGCTGGCTGCCATTTTTCTAGCCGGGGGCCCACAGACTCTGCGCTCAGTGCAGCGCTTGTTGGGGCACATGGCTGCCACCACTTACGTGCTCCCCCAAGTGTGCCTTCGAATGCGCATCATTCAAAGGTGGTTCTTGGATGTATTCGATCCCCTTTGGGATCCAGCTAGTTTGGAGCGCACACCCCCTCAGTCGGTGCGGGAGACTGTGGCATGGTGGGCCGAAATTTACCATCTGAACATCGCCCCTTTCCAGGGTTCCTGGTCACGTTGGGTGATTAAGACTGACATGTTGGAGCTCGGTTGGGGGATGCACTTGGATGGATTTCGCCTGAGTGGACATTGGTCCCCCAGGGAAAGGACCTGGCACATCAATTATTGGGAGTTGTTGGCCATATTTCATGCACTCAAGGGGTTCTTGCCCATGATTGGGGTTGCTCGGTGATGATACAGATGGCCTATACAATGGCAAAAGCCTACGTCAATCGTCAGGGTGGCACGTCCTCAAGGAGCCTTCTGTTCCTGTCACTGGACCTTTGGCACGGGTGCATGGCACATGCGGTGTATAAACAAAAACTATTGGACATGGAATGGCAACAGGAGCTAAGCAAGGCCCCTAAATGACTTAAATTATGGAAACATGCTCTTAGCACTAAGCCAGCTGATTACTGTCAAGCCCTAATAGTCTCTAAATATTGTGGAGCATGTGCGTTAGCCCGCTTTGATGTGCTGCCCTCAGCAGTGTTATATGGCAGATATGGTGGGATTCCCTACTCTGAAGGCTACTGCCCTTGTAGCACACAGGCCATAGAGGATGTGGGTCATGTTTTATTATATGGTAACTTTTACAGAGATTTGCGTGAATCATTAATTTTACCTTTGATTAAGGATTTATCAGGCAGAGGAGATGAAGCATACATTTTATTTCTTTTATCAGATCACCAAACCCATGTTACTCACAATGTGGCTAAATTTTGCTTAATAGCAATGAATATACACCAACAACTAATGACCACTGTAGTGGAATAATTTATCATGCCACTGTGTGTTCGTAAAGCTATATTGTTGCTATGCTGTATGTGTATGATATTGTGTTTTTCTGCTTGCTTCTGTACTGGTCAAAGACCGTAATAAAGCCTATCTATCTATCTATCACATGCGGTGTCTAGTGGTGTGCTTGGTTTTGGTCCGGCCCCATTGGAAAGACCGCTGGACTGGTCCGGAGGTCCGGCGAGGGGGGGGACGACACTGTGACTTTAAGCAGGGGGGTGGTAGTACTTACCCCACCCCGCTGCTCTTCCCCTTCCGGCGCTCGTCCGTTGAAAAATTTTCTTGGGGCGGCAGAGTTCCCCCTGCCACCCCTGCCCCCGTCGTTGTTTGTATTAGGCTGAAAAGAGATGAGTGCTCATGGCGCAAATGCGCCCCGCGCGGTGCGCGCACCTCTGACGCGGCTGCGTGCGCACCGCATACGTCACAGTGACGTATGCAGTGTGCGCGCGGCAGCATCAGAGACGAGTGCATGTGCCACGCAGGGCGCATGTGCACCGCGAGCGCTCGTCTCTTTTCAGCCTAATACAAACAACGACAGGAGCAGGGGCAGCAGGGGGAACTCTGCCGCCCCAAGAAAATTTTTCAACAGACGAGCACCGGAGGGGGAAGAGCGGCGGGGTGGGGTAAGTACTACCACCCCCCCGCTTAAAGCCACAGTCCCGCCCCCGCCGGACCGGGGGGGGGACTCCGGAACATGCACACCCCTAGCGGTGTCACCTCATGCGACCTACATCCAGGGTTCCCTGAATGCCCAGGTGGACACATTGAGCAGGTTGATGACGGTCTCCCACGAGTGGACCTTGGACCACAGGGTTCTCAGGTACCTGTTTGTAAAATGAGGTGTTCCAATTCTGGATCATTTGCTTCCCGGGACAATGCTCAATGTCCCCTCTGTTGCTCCAGGGGAAGGCAAGGCGAGGGCTTGCTAGGTGATGCCTTCGTCTTATCATGACAGGCCCTCTGATGTACATGTTCCCTCTGTTTCCCCTCATTACGAGGGTCCTGCGCAAACTGAGGGTGGATCATGCCAGGGCCATGCTGATAGCCCCATGGTGGCCCAGGAGGCCTTGGTTTCTGACCCTGAGGTGGCTGGCAGTGGCTTGGATGCGCTTCCTTGCCCTTCCAAACCTGTTGTCATGGGAGGAGAGACGGGTGCTCCACCTGGATGTTTGGCCCCTGCACCTGACGGCCTGGAGGGTCATGCCGCCTTCCTGCTAAGACTCAGGGGCATTTTGCTTGTGGCCAGGAAGCAGTCCACTAGATAAAATCCTATGGCCATAAGTGGACTCACTTTTGCTCATTTGCTTCTCTGCATGGGTTTGATGCGTTTAACCCCTCTGTGTAGAATGTCTGTGCATATCTGCTCTCTCTTAAAGAGTCTGGTTTGAAACTCTCGTCCCTTAGGGTCCATTTGGCTGCCATTGTGGCGCATTCCGGAACAACCCAGATTTCTTGGTTAAAGGATCCATTAATTAAAAGCTTCCTGAAAGGTTTGTCCCATGTTTTTCCGGACAACCCTGTTATGTCTCCGGCCTGGGTCCTGTCTGTAGTTTTGTCCAGGTTGCTACGGCCTCCCTTTGAGCCTTTGGCTTCAATTGACCCGTCTCCTGACCTGGAAGGTTGCCTTTCTGGTGGCCGTTACCTCCACTAGGAGGGTGAGTGAATTGCGGGCCCTGAGGGTTGACCCGCCATACCACCAGTTTCACAAGGACAAGGTTGTGCTCAGGCCAGATGTCCAATTCCTTCCTAAGGTAGTCCCTATGTTTCAACATTCCTTGCCACTCACTTTACCTGTGTTTTTCCAAAACCCTTCCTCGGATGCAGAGCACAGGTTACATTGTTTGGACATTAGAAGGGTGTTATCCTTCTGTGTCTAGAGATCTGCTGAGTGGAGAAAAACTCCTTCCCTGTTTGTTCTATGTGATGGGCCCTGTAAAGGTCCTCAAGTGTCTGCCCAATCCATGTCTAGATGGATAGTCTCTGCAATTGAGCTTTACTATCAACTGGTTCATAAGCAGTTGCCTACAACCATTAAGGTGCACTCAGTTAGGTCCATGGTGGCCTCTGTTGCCTTTGCTCATGTGGTCCCCTTGAATGCTATCTGCCAGGCACTTACTTGGGCTTCACCCCACTTGTTTATCTGTCATTATTGCTATTGATGCCAGGGCACGGAATGATGCTGTGTTTGGCAGGAGTGTCCTGCAGTCCATTTTCAGTTGATGTACCTGTTTCTGAAATAAATACTTCTGGCAGAATACACATTGCTTCTATTTCTTCCCTCCTCCTTGGGTGCTAGCTTGTTATGCACCCATTTGTGTAAAAGACAGAGACCACGTCGAAGAACTACAGGTTGCTTACCTATAACTTTGGTTCTTCTAGTGGTCATCTGTCCTTTTACACACCCTCCTGTCCTCCTTGCAGAGTCTCCTGAAGCCAGACTCCGTGACTGAGGGGATGAGGAGTGGCGCAACCACATATAGCAGCTGGGGGCGGGGTTCTCGCCCAAAGCAGGAGAATCGAGCTTGTTAGGTTCTGACGAGGTCTCTGAGCAGGTGAATAGCCCATTTATATAAAGGACAGATGACCACTAGAAGAACCAAAGTTACAGTAAGCAACCTGTAGTTCTCATGTTTCCACTTGCACAAGAAGAAGATTCCCTTTGAATTAGTTTCACTTTTCTTATGCTATACTATAGCATGAAATGTAAAATAGCCTTCTGTGAGCAGAAACTTTGGTTCCAATCTTTTGCTTTTCCTAAAGCTACAAGAATAAAGAAAATAATGAACTCAACCCACAACTTATTTATGTTTATGGAGGATAATCTAAAATAGGACATAATTGCACAAGGTTTTCTTCATATTGAATAATGTTTTTAGAAAGGCATGCAAATAAGGGATAGCTTTTGGTCTTTTGGCAGCTTGCCAGCACTGAACTTAGTTTTGAAAATAATATTCCCTACTGACAGAATTTTTATACAGTCATAAGGGGGAAGATAGTGATATGGTGTGAAGTTGAACTATGTCATTTTCAGTGTGGAATATTCATTTGTAATCTGGGGTTAGTGTCATATATTTCTGCGTACATAAATGACAAAGTATATTAATGGAGTCACTTATGTTTAATAATTTACCATTGTGAAATTATTGTATAATTCTGAAATTTAGAAGCTATATAGCCTGCAGCATTGCATTGGCATCATCATACATTTTTCTAACATTTATATTTTGCAAATGAAAATGCAAGGTTTTGTTAGCTATGAGGATCCTACAGTCATGTACTTTGGGAGTAGATATGTTTATTTGATTGAAATGACAGGACTGGCCAAAAAGTGGCTTTGTCATGATAACCTTTGTATAAAATTGATCATCCAGTTATATATAATTACCAAACCATTTAAAAAATTCTTTTTTCAAGAGTGATCTACTTTTGTATGTGTGTGAGAGAATAGAATTTAGATCTGGATTGACAGCCCTGAAAACTAAAGGGCTTTTATTTATGCATGAGCACTAGCAAGACGGGCTTTCTCACTCTGGCCTGTTGATATGCCTCACTCTTGCTTGACCTGAAAGACCTCATAGTCTGCCCTAGGGATGAAAGCCTAGTATATGATCTATTCATTTAAGCTGCAATCCTGAACTCAATTACACAAGCTTAAGTCCCACTGTATTCAATGGAATTTAAGAGTTCATCCAGACCAGTACTCTTGTCATACTTCACTTCACTTTACTATTGCCCATTCACTGTCTTGAACAAATATATGCATGTTTCCTGTACATATGTACTTCCTACACCTAGAGTTGTGGGTTTGGGATTATAATTTTATTATTTGTAGATGCTAAATTAGCCCAGCTGTATTTATTTATCTGGTATTTATCTTGATAAATTTGATCCAATTGGCCAAAAGAAAAGCAGAGGTGAATTTTGAGAAACAATCATAAACAATCCACTATTAAAAAAATCAATCTATTACAGTATCTAGATCCAAGGAATCGATTTGGTTTACAGAGGTATTTTCAGTGAACAGAAAGTGAATCCAAGCCTAAAGTCTCTTGACTGCCTTGAACCTGAAAAGGACCTGAACCCTTCAACACAAAAATTAGCAACTGGTTCAATAAGTGATACATAAATACAAATAACTGAGCACTTAGAAATTTCTGTGGAGGAGTAGGAGCCTCTCTGCTCTAGCTGTATTTGGCGAAAATGTATTTCCCAGTGAGTCATTTAAAAAGAAGAAGAGGGGGAACAAAATAAACTGGTTGGCAATGCCTAGGATGGACAGTCTCCTAGAGCCCCAGACGCTTACCCACCACAGGCTGTTTTCCAGTAACAATGCCTCAGGGTGAGGATTCTTGTGTTTCTTTGGCACTAAAGTTCCTCCTTGCTGCCATACTACCACTTACTCTAAGCAGGTTATGTTTTCTTTTCTTTCTTTTTTTACAAGAGGTGGAGCTTTTTGAAAGAAAACGGAGTTTTCAGGATCAGTTTCCTGGATCCTTACTACTTTTTTACTTTCCTGGATCCTTGCTATTTTCTTTTCCCCTGCTAACTGACCAAAGAGGCACCCTTTAAAAGTGGTGATTCTCTTTATTTAGCAGGGCAGGGGGAGCAAATTTATTTAGCAAATGGCCCTGTCCACCCCTAGCACAGCATCTCTCCAGTGGCTGTTGCTGGTGTCTATCTTATATTTCTTTTTTTAGATTGTGTGCCCTTTGGGAACAGGGAGCCAGTTTGTTTGTTCGTTCATTTGTTTATATCTATGTAAACCACTTTGGAAACCTTTTTTGAAAAGCAGTATATAAATTTCTGTCAATTTTTTTGTGTCTTGATATTGCACTTTCGTGTTGAAGAAGCTGTTTACTTTGTCTATACCATATAGTTCAATACAGTTAGTACAGGGTTAAGGAAGAATCACAATTCCTTAACTGTAGCTCTCTTAAGCAAAACTTCATAATGGTAAACAGCTGTAGTAGGAGCATACACAGGACTAGCTCCAGGTCTGAGACGGCCTTGAAGAAATTCTCTTTCCAGGGACAGTCCTATGTCGTGGGTCTCATGTAGGTAGGCCCTGGTGAGCTTACCAGATGGCAAGTCCTGGAGCTGCTGCTGCTGTGCAGCTGCAAAACTGGTGATGGTGGCAGGAGCACTTATTTTAGGGTTGGCACAGCTGGAGATGCTATTTTAATTCCCCCACAGGGTCCCAGAGCCTGGTGCAGTGCTGTTCTGGATCCTGAGTATAGGGAAAGGAAGCTTTAAAACATCAACATTGATTTCAGATTTTCTTTTCTTACAGATTTAAATAAATTATAGGGTGTTTTTTAAAATATTCTGGACAAAATGTATCTAAACTGATTCAAAATAGACACAGAGTGTCTAAACCTACACTGAACCGCTGTTTAAGATTAGAGTCTATATTGGAACTGCACCATAAAGTTGCACCAAGAGCAAGCATGGTGTAGTGGTTAGAGTGCTGGACTAAGACCGGGAAGACCTAAGTTCAAATCCCCATTCAGACATGATACTTGCTGGGTGACTCTGGGCCAGTCACTTCTCTCCCAGCCTAACCTACTTCACAGGGTTGTTGTGAGGAGAACTTAAGTATGTAGTACACTGCTCGGGGCTCCTTGGAGGAAGAGCAGGATATATAATTAAGAAAGAAAGAAAGAAAGTTGAAAAACACTGATCAATCTGAACTGGAAATGAACCCAAATTTTGAATGGGCTGACTTCCAGCTTAGGAGCTCCTTGTTCATTAGAACCTTTCCCCAGTAATATTAATGTTAATCAATGAGAGCAGGTATGGTGTAATGACTAGAATGTTAGATCAAGAACGGCGAGATTTGCTCAAATCCCTACTCAGACATAAAGTTCACTTGATGAAACCAAATACTATCTCTCAGTTGAATCTAATCCACAGAGCTCTTGTGAGGATGAAACAGGTTGAGAAAGGCCATGAATGCTGCCCTGAGCTCTGTTGAGAAAGGGCAGGATGAGATCTTTGTGCAGAATACATTAGGAACATAGGTAAACAAGAAGCTGCCTTATACTATTATCTATCCAGCTCAGTATTGTGGACAATGACTGGCAGTGGCTCTCCAAGGTTTCAGGCAGGAATCTCTCCCAGCAGTACCTAGAGATGCAAGAAAGTGAGCCTGGGATCTTCTGTCTGAAAGCCTGCAGATGGTCTTCCACTGAGTAATGGCCCCATCTCCTAAGGGGAATATCTTACAATGTTCCCATGTAGTCACCCATTCAAATGCAAACCAAGGTGGGCCCTGCTAAGTAAAAGGGACAATTCATACTTGCTACCACAAGGGTAGCATGGAGGAAAGTGTTGCTTTCTTTTCTGAAAGGATAAATGCTCACTCTACAGTCCTAGGACTGCTATCAATGCTTGATGAGCTTACTAGAGGTGCGCATGAATCATTTTTTGTGACTTGACCTTGAATTAAGTCACAAAAATTTGAACTGATTCATCAAACCAGCCAGTCATTGCCAGCCAGTTCGAAGAATTGAACCAAAAATATGCAGAAAATTTGTGATTTACCCATAGGGAACAATGGGAAACTCGATTCAACCCATTGTTCCCCATGAGTAGGTCCTAAGGACACTCAAGTGGGTTGGGTAGTAGGGCATGATGAGTGCTACCTACCACCCAACCCACAAAAGAAGCGGACGATTTAAAAAAATACTTTCACAAAAAAACCATGAGATCCTATTAATTACCTGCTTGCCCATTTCATGTGTGTGGGGGCGGGGCAGGGGGGGAGTTAGCACCTATCACATCACACCACCCAACCCACTTTGGTGTCCCTAGGGCCTACCCATGAGGAACAATGGGATAATTCAAGTTTCCTATTGTTCCTCATGGTCAAAACAAGCAGAGTGCAGTGCACAAAATTTGTAACCCTGCCTTGAAAAAAACAACAACACAGCAGAACAGAAACAGAGAGAGTCCCTCCCAACACATTTTGCCAAACACAGTCCAAAGTTGGGCAAAAGAGAATCACTGGCCCAGCTACAATCCCTGTGCTGCAGTAACATCATTGGCACAAATTGCTCACACACACACAGTTATGTCTCAGTCCTTACTTGCAACAGTTGCCACAGGACAGCAGCACCCTTAGCAGCCAGCAAGCATAGCCATAAGCTCAACTACAGCAACATCTCTTCAGTCACATTTTGACTGAGTAAGTACACCATGCAATGCAGATTGCAAAGCAGAGCACAAGTTACTCTCAAAGCTAGATGGAGCTCATCTCACAGCAATCACCAAGAAAATGCCAAACACACACACACACACACACACACACACACACACACACACACACACACAGATATCAGCTGCCACTGTCCATTTCTTGGCACAACACCATCTCACAAACAGACCAAACCAAAACCACAACTCAAGGAAGACAGGCAGGCACCTAAGTTATGTCTTTGTTAATCTGAGATCCAGCAAAACCAGATAGTTAGTTGTTAGAGCAGCAATAGGTAGCACAGCATTATACTCAGTGTTGAGTAATAAAAACCAGAAAATCAAACCTTCCTTGATACCTTCCTCCGCTCCTGATGTAAGAGCTCTCCTCTCTCTCTGCCTCCTAGTCTTTTTGAATATATTTTAAAATCCCCTCCTTTTTTGTTCTTTGTCAATCTGAGATCCAGCAAAACATTTATAGGAGCAACAGGTAGCACAACATATAGTGCTGAGAAAAGAAAACCACAAAATCAAGCCTTCCTTCCTCCTTTCCTGAGGTTTCCTCTTCTTTATAAGGGCTCTCTCTCTCTCTCTCTCTCTCTCTCTGCCTGCCTCCCAGTCTCTTTGAATACATTTTGAAATTTCCCCCAAAAGTGTTCACTCTCTCTCCCCAGTCAACGTAGGCACAGTTGCCCATACCAACATTTTATTTGAATGACAGCAAGCCAGCCAAGAAGCACAGAGATCTCAGGCCAATCAGAAGCCAGTGCCAGAAAACCAATCAACCAAGGGGGAAAGGCCTGCCAAAAATACTGTTCAAATCATGCGAATCAATTTATGTAGAATTGGGGCTGATTCAATTCAACCTCGAATCAGTCCCTTCATTTAAGGGGCAATTCGATTCACAGTCGAATCTGCAAATGGTCTCCAATTCTGCGTGACTCGATTGGCTCACGAATAAATAGCACATCCCTAGCCTTTACCTCCATCTACATAAGTTCCAGTCAAACCCATTGGTATTCCTATCTCTCCATTATGAGGAATATCCTCTTGATTTGGGGGCTGCATGGGCAGGGCCAAGGTAGGTGTCAGGAAGAAAAAGAGGAATTGCAGGCTTCAGTTATAGCTGGACCCCCCTGGGAGTATGCTGTGTTGGCTTACATTCAATTATGTTTCGTAGGCTGTGTTTCATTGCCTGTGACTTGGTTTTGTCTTAGCTACGTGAGTATCACTGGGGAATTTATACCTCTTCGTAGTCTGCTGCATTGGAAGCTAAGAAGTACATTGATCCCAGACAAGGAAATTTGCATCATAGTAGGTCTTCACTATGTGGGCTTGGCTAGGAGCTCAGTCCAAATGTTTCCAAGGTATAAAAGTGCCACAAAGGCACCAAGTTCTGAGTTGGCTGATGCACATGCCAGCAACCAAATCCACATCTTCATGGTGTGTTGCCACTGCCTTGATTAGGATGTCAACCGGTGTCTCTGATCATTCCCTTAATTTAATAGCCTATGCTTAGAGTGAGTCCAGAAGCACTCAAGGCTTTTGCATAAATGACAAGGTTTCTGCATTATCAGTAGCTCATTACCTGTTCACCATCATTATTTTGGTCCCCCTTTCCTCTGTGTAGACTTTCCCCATGTATCTCCCAAGGGGCAAAGTAGAAGAAGCACCCTGCTGAGTTCCTTGAGAAATATGGCAGGTAAAGATAATCCCTCTGCCCCATCCCCTGAGAAATATGGCAGGTTAAGATAATCTCTTTTCCTTTCTATACCCTTTCCTTCTCCTACCACAATGATTAATGAGTCCCCATTAGAATAAGTGCTTGCCTGCACCTTTTTTTAGCAGGGCTTATTAAAGTAGGAATTAAAAAAGCCAAATGTACAGATGTTGAATATCCAATATTTAAGTGTAGTATTGGTTTAATGCACACTTTGCAACTGTAAGGCTAGATGTCACACAACCCGAGAATATAACAAAAATTAATAATGTCCACCAGTGCTTGGAAACTCCCTAATCCCATGTATACTGTTTATTTGCTGATTTTGGCAGGTTGTATATTAGGCTTGAGAGTAGAGAAACACCTTACCTAATGTTTTAAAAGTGTTTTTTAAATCTTCAGTTTATATATTTGTGTATAGACCACCGATTAAGTGGGTAGAAAAATAACAGAAAAGTGTAAAGTAACCTACCAGTCAATAGCAAGTGAGAACAAAATGTATGATAGGACAGCAGACAAACTGAATTTTGCTTGTATTGAGTTTAAGATCTATCCATTTTATTTAAGCATAGAACTCAGCTTTTGTCTCTGAAGTAGGCCTGTTTAATTTGTGACCCACAAAGCTTAACACAATTTTCTAGCTATGTATTATGGCCTTCCAGGCACTCTCCCTACATTCTCCCAGAGAGGCAGCACAACTAAGAAATGTATTAAACCCTGGCCGGCCTGCCAAATATGGTTGGTGGGCTGGGTTAAGCATAGTGAGTCACAAGTAGTGCTGGCCTGCTCTAATTTCTAGCAATCACAATATGAGCAACACACATGTCCTCTTGTATGATCAGTTTTGACACTGCTGGCCACCTGTTTGGGGGGATTGAATCCAGACCTTCCTCTTTCCCTCAGGTGAAGATCATTCTCAAAGCTGGCTGTGCCAGCCATCTGTTCAGTGGGTACATGTGTGTGAATTTTTATGCATACCATGTATCTTTGATTTGGATCAGCAATTATTCATACACTGCATGTTTTTCAAAATGAAATATTCACAAATATGATAAAATACACCTACCCATTAAAACAGATATGAAGCGGAGTTTAAGTTGTTAACTACCTAAATAGAACAAGTATTTAGTGATCAAGAGACTCTGTTAGCAATACAATTGTTTTGAATGTCTTATATTTTATTTAAGGTTTAAGTAGTCATTTTTCAGTCTAAAAAATTGTTACCTTTTCAGAGATTTTAGAAGACAAGTTTGGTTAAAAATCTAAATAAATATATGTGTGACAATGTCTTTCATTGCTGTCTTTATCTTATTCAGAATACTATAACTTGCCAACAATTTATACAGATATCAACTCAAAGGAAGGAAAAACATAAAATCACAGTCACAAATAATATTTTCCCCAAAATGATAAGAAACTGGACAGAAGGTACTGTGGCTGAAAAGGCCACATAACTGTTAATTAACACATCACAGTGATAGATTCATATTGTGTAGAAAAATGAGAGAATCATGTAAAATAAAGTATAGACTGTAACGAAGTCACACAGATATAGAATACTGACTTTTAGTTATTTTTCTCTATATATATTCAACCCCTTTCTGTTTCTTTAACTGGAAAAAAAATCTGGAAAGCAATTTCCTTCCTCCATTTCTGGGCCGTGTTTTTCAGGCCCCCCAAAAGCAGATTTTAATTTTATATCAAAGAAACCCTTGAGGTGGAAAGTTAGGGGAGAATACATGGGTTTGTAGCAGACAAAATGTCGCTTGCATTTTGCTGCTCAGTAGTTTGATATACTCATTTGCTGATGTGAAATGACGAGGGCTTAGAAAGCAAGGTTTTGTTTTTTAGCTGTCTGTAGACCTAGTGGGGCCTTACAGAACCCAGTCAGCAGGTCATTAACTCTGGAGAAAACAGCTTGCATTAATATGCTCTAATCCAGTATAATTAGTCAAATTACTGCACGCCGACCGGCTTGTCATGTGTTGTCAGATTTGGCATGCACGCTGGATAGCCTTGGTCCCTCTGGAATGCCACCCTGAATCAAGGCAAACTGCTTGCTTGTAGTATTGCTGATCTCTTGATGAGGAGAGGAAAGCAAACCAAATCAGTAATAATCTATCTATCTATCTATCTATCTATCTCTTATTTTTGAATAACATAGGAATAGTGCACCAAGAACAATTTGACTGATAATGTTCTTGTTACTACTCCATATCTAATAGACCGAGCAATCTCCTGTAACTCTATGAGATTAGCATTCATAAAAAGATTTGCAATAAATAATTACAAGAGGATCAACTACAAATTACTTACCATGCTATGACATAGATTACCAAACTACTAGTGTGTACGCGCATGCACATGCATGAACTTGTTTTTCTGGAAGGGAAGGGGAGGAGGTTATTAAACTATAAAAGAGCTATATTAGCATAAATTCACAAGAGCTCTTGTTCTGGCGGCATGATAAAAACCTGTGTTACCTTCGCATTAACACTGAATTGCTTGTTGTGCTTTTGGCAATGACAGATAAGTCAGTGTAATTCCCCATCGCAACGGAAATGATGCTCCAGATTCCAAACGCATCCTCAAGATGTCACTGACAATAATCTTCAAAGAACGGCCAGTGAAAGTGGGCTGTATGTTTGCAGGATGATATACTGCAAATGACAGGAAGAATTATGTGAGTGAAGACGAATCTGTAACATATTATTAAGCAATTTCACGAGAATAACAGGGATAAAAGGATAATGGATGAGGGTGTCATTATTACCTTCATGTAGAGGGAAAGCAAAAGCAAAGGTAGAAAGACAAGATTAATTGAGGAAGGGTGAAGCATTCATTGCTCATCAGCTCTTTTGTACTCTGTGCTCCTGAAATTCCAGACAAAAAAAAATTGCCCAGAGCTGCGTTTTAATGCAGCTGGCAAGAGGGAGCAGAAAACTGACAGGGCACTTTTTAGACACCACTCAGTTTCTCTAAGCCTACTCCTGCAGCAGTATCATAAAGCTATTTGTAGGCTTTTTCTTTGTTGTAAATCTCCTGCTTTAAATAGACTTCCATACAAAACACCTTTATATGTGGTATGTTGGAGGGCGGAGGGGGGGAGTGGTTTGCTTATTGTTTCTTTGAATAGGTAACTCCAAGATCTTAGTTAATCTTAGAAGAGTCACTCCTGACCTAAAGGTAGTTTGGGTTCCATAATACTAATGCTAATAGCATTTGAAATGCAAGAATTTAAATTAGGTAGTCAACCTTCTGTGGATCAGCCCTAGGAATGATTCTGTATGGATGACAACATGTTTCAGCCACTGAAGAGTTATAAGGCATGTGGCTCTATGTATGGTTCCTCATTATTTTTTTTTAACGAGTCACTATTGTCAGCTATAACAAAAAGCTCAAACCAGGGAAGTTACTCCTTCTTTTTAACTCAAGGAGTCCAGCCAAATCTGGCCTGAAGAACTTCAAAACCAATTTAGAGGGTTTTATTTTTCAGTGAACTAGACTTGAACTCAAATGTAAAATCTCTCAGTTGCCTTGAACCTCAACCAGAATTAAATCTCACAATAAAAAGAGATGGATGTCATTTTATAATAAGTGGCTCATTAATAAGATATTTCAGTAATCAAGCAATTCTTTTGGGATAGTAGGAACAGATCTCTGTGCTCTAATTCTAGAGAGAGAGAGAGATTCCAAGGAAACCTTTGGAGAAAGAGGAACAAAATAGCCCAGATCCAAATGACAGACTTCTCTCTGAGAGAAGGTGTAGTGTAGTGACTAATAGACTGCACTATATATTAGAACTTTTCTGGTTCAAATCTCACCTCTTTCTTAATCTCACTTATGGAAGCATCTCAGCTTTGGCTCCCTAGCTTCAGTATGGGGATAAGATAATACTTGACCTTACAGATTTGCTGTAAAGATTACAAGGACAATTGTTTTATAACAGCTTCCCTCATAAACACAAAGCAATCTTATGTTTGATTAAGTAAAGCTAAAGTGTGCCATCGAGTTGGTGTCGACTCCTGGTGATCACAGAACACTGTGGTTGTCTTTGGTAGAATACAGGAGGGGGTTACCATTGCCATCTCCTGCTCAGTATGAGATGATGCCTTTCAGCATCTTTCCCTATATCGCTGCTGCCCAATATAGGTGTTTCCCATAGTCCCATAGTCTGGGAAACCATGGGGGTAACTACTCTTTATTCATAAATAACTCAATTTTTTCTCCTCCTCCCTTCTCTCCCTTTCTGACTCCACCCCTGACACTTTCTACAGGATCCCCACAGGGACAAACTTCTAATTAACAAAACATAAAATCTTGTTAGATAGAATACAGTGATAATACATATAAAGAGCTTTGAGAACTCAAAAAGTATACTACTACTACTACTACTAATAATAATAATAATAATAATGTGGCCCCTATGGCGTTGAGGTGAATTCCAAAACACCTTGAAGAGCATCTCAACACCATAGGGGCCACAGAAATCACCATCAGCCAATTACAAAAAGCAACTTTACTGGGAACAGCCTATATTCTGCAACGATATCTATAATAATAACAGCAACAATTCTGATAATAAAATTCAGCCATCCCAGGTACTTGGGAAGGACTCAATGTCTGAATAAAACAAACCAGTCAATAACACCTGTCTGACTGTGATGATGATGATAACAACAACAACAACAACCTCATAAATAATGTTGTATTTTGAGAAGCTTTGTTGAGCTTATCTGTTGTTATCTGCCTTGTACATTTGTTGGAAAGGCGGGATATAAATACTTTAAATAAATGACTTAGGCTCCTGTGTCATCTTAGTGGTTATATTCATAGATTCTCATATGAGCACCCAAAGAATTCTGTGCAATTCCACAGCTTGCAAGATTTCCTCTTCCAACTGCAGCTTCTCATGCTACATCAGATGCTATTCTGGTGAGTTCCCTGACTTTCAGGAACAGCTTTTTGGACTGCATGGAGGCTGCACTAGGAAAAGGCACTTCTGAAGTCCTCATGCACACACTGAATTCCCCTGTATAGACTTTTTGGATCCTAGCCAGCTTCTTTAAAAAATAAGTAATCTTAGTTAACTGTTCATTTTATGAGAAATAAATCTCAAGCCCAAGAGTCTGATATTATCTGCACGAAATGCATCATTACTAGTGGTTGAAGCAATTATGAAACTCACAAAGAAAGAAAGAAAAAATAGTGTCTGAATGAATACTCGGCTAGGTAGAGCATTGGGAATATAATGGCACTTGATGTGGTAATCTAGGCAGGGCTACTTTCCCATTCTATAGGATACTTTGTGTTCCAGAAACATCTTCACACGTTTTTGTCCTGAAGCAAAGCATTTAAATAATGTTCTCTTGCTCCACCCCATCTCTAAACTCCGAACTAGAGCTTTAAAAACAAAGTGATGGAAATGGAACTGCTTTTGTAATGCTGCCCAAAACAACTGCTTCATGGTATGAGTACGCTTGCGGAATCATCTGTTTGAGAATAGGTCTGTAATCGTTTAGGCAGGTATTGTCTTCATGTGCTTGTTTTCCACCTTCACAGCAGGGACATATCTTCTTCTACCTGACACTTTAACATACAATATATATAAAGGCAATACAATTTGAAATTATAACTTCAAAATGAGAATTTCATAGTCCCATTGTATGATGGCTCTAAAGGTACACTTACTTTTATTGTGTTGGTGGTAGCTAAGTAAAATGAAGGTAGCATTCTCAACAGATTATAAAGTAGAGATTAATGTTAACTTTGGGTAGTAGAAACCCAATTGCTTACTATAATGGGGAAAAAAGGTTAATATTTTAAAGCAAGGCTAAAGGTTGACAGGAGAAAAATTGAATTTGTTTGCAAAAAGAAATTTGTTTCTTTAAGTGAAAATTGGGGTCACAAGGTCAGAGCTTTCTTTGCTTCTAGATGAATGAAATGAATTGAATAATGCCACTGTAAGACAGCAATATGTAAGCTAATGACAAAGCAGTACATTAGAAGTTTAAATACAGATACTACTAGAAAATTATACGGTACATATAAATGATATTTTAGCGAGTTTTTTTTAATATGTGTGATTCATCTTTCAAATAGAAGATTAAATAACTTTTTCATTCATTTGTGGTTACTAATATTCCTTTGTTACCATCTTATTTTCAATTAATGGATTTTATTATCCATTAGGAGAAAAGAACCCTGCTGAAGGCTACTTCTGATGGTCAAATCCATCACAACTCAGTTAACGGACAGATTCTGTGGTCCATAATATCCAAAAGCAATATAGGCCATCAAAATAACACATAAAGGACACAATCCAACCAGAAATTAAGCATGCTTAAGCCAATTGGTTTCAGTGGGCTTAAGCATGCTTAACTCTGTGTTGGACTGCAGCCAAAGAGAGCACCGCTATCCTAATTCAACACAAAGATATAAGCAGACAGGTTCTGAAACAGTGTGGAGAAGCTTTAATTGTATCAGTGACCTGCAACAAAATTCTCTCATGCATGCAATCTGTTTTGAAAAGATTTGAACACACACACAAAATAGGGACATAAGAACAGCCCTGGTGAATCAGGCCCAAGGCCTATATAGTCCAGCATCCTGTTTCACACAATGGCCCACCAGATGTCTCTGGGAAACCCACAGGCATGAGCCTAGGGCATGCCCTCTCTCTTGCTGTTGCTCCCCTGCAACTGGTATTTAGAAGCATCTTGCCTCTTGAGCTGGAGGTGACCTATAGCCCTCAGACTAGTAAGCATTGATAGACCCGTCCTCTGTGAATTTCTCTAAGCCCTTCTTAAAGCCATCCAGGCTGGTGGCTGTCACCACATTTTGTGGCAGAGAATTCCACAGGTTAATTATGCATAATGTGAAAAAGTACTTCTTTTTGTCAGTCCTAATTTTCTGGGCATTTTCATGAGATGACCTCTGGTTCTAATGTAATGAGAGAGGGAGAAAAATTGCTCTATCCCCTCTCTCCACACCATGTATCATTTTATAGACCTCTATAATGTCACCCATCAATCATCTTTTTTCTAAACTAAAAGTGTTGGGTGTTGGAGCCTTGCCTCATAAGGAAGGTGCTTTAGGCCCCTGATCATCTTGGTTGCCCTCTTCTGCACCTTCTCCAGGTCCATAATGTCCTTTTTGAGGTATGATAACCAGAACTGTACAAAGTACTCCAAATGTGGCTGCACCATAGATTTGTATAAAGGCATTATGGTATTAGCAGTTTTATTTTCAATCCCCCTCCTAATGATTCTAAGCATGGAATTGGCCTTTTTCACAGCTGCCACACATTTTGTTGACTCTTTCAACGAGCTATCCACCATGACCCCATGATCTCTCTCTTGGTTGGTTACTGACAATTCAAACCAGGGATTCTCAATGTTGGGTCCCCAGAAGTTATTGAACTTCAACTCCCATAATCCCCAACCAACAGCCACTGGGCCTGGGTATTATGGGAGTTGAAGTCCAATAACACCTGGGGACGCAACGTGAGAATCCCTGGTTCAGACCCCATCAGCATATATGTGAAGTTGGGGCTTTTTACACCAATATATGCATCACTTTACAGTTGCTAATACTGAACCGCATCTGCCATTTTGTCACCCACTCCCCCAGTTTGGAGAGATCCTTTTGGAGCTCTTCGCAATCTATTTTGGATTTCACTACCCTAAATAGTTTGGTGTCATCTGCAAATTTGGTCACCTCGCTGTTTATCCCAACTTCTAGATAACTTATGAATAAACTAAAAAGCACTGGTCCCAGTAGAGATCCCCGGGGGACCTCATTTTTGAGAAGTTTCCACTTCTGAAATTCAAGTGTCTGTGTTAATTATTCTTCTGTGTTGGCGATTCTCTTCTTGCATAAATGCTGAATTTGATCAGACTATGGTCACTGTTCCCTAAAGGTTCCACAACAGTGACATCTCTCACCAGGTCCTATGCACTGCTCAGGATTAAGTCCAAGGTCGCCTTCTCTCTGGTTTGTTCTGTGACAAACTTTTCTAGGGCACAGTTGTTTAGCATATCTAGAAATTTGGCCTCTTCCTCATTACTTGAATGTGAATTTTCCCAATCTATGTGTGGGTAATTGAAGTCACCCATTATTACAGCTTTGTCTCTGACGCCTCCCTAATTTGCTTCTGCAACTCTCAGTCACTGTCAGCATTTTGATCAAGAGGGTGATAGCATGCTCCTAGTAGCACATTTCTTTCAGGCCTTGTACTGTCACCCACAGATTTCTGTGGAGGATTCTGGTCTTCCTAGTTTTTCTAGCTTGTTAGATTCTATCCCTTCTATAACACACAGTGCTACTCCACCCCAAATTCACCCCTCCTTGTCCTTTCTATAGAGTTTATATCCAGGAATAACAGTGTCCCACTGGTTGTCACTGTCCCACCATCTTCCCATTACGCCCACTATATCTATGTTTTCATTAGCAACCAAGCACTCCAGCTTGCCCATCTTGGCTCAGAAGCTTCTTGCATTGCCATATAAGCACCTATACATTGAATCTCTTACCTGGTGTATGCTGTCTTTCTTATGGCCATTTCATCTCTTTGACCTTAGAGGTCAAAGCTCTAAGATGGTTTTTGACCATCTCTTAGAGGAGAGCTGGTCTTGTGGTAGCAAGCATGACTTGTCCCCTTAGCTAAGCAGGGTCCACCCTGGTTGCATATGAAAGGGAGACTAGAAGTGTGAGCACTGTAAGATATTCCCCTCAGGGGGTGGAGCCACTCTGGGAAGAGCATCTAGGTTCCAAGTTTCCTCCCTGGCTTCTCCAAGATAGGGCTGACACACATTCCTGCCTGCAACTGTGGAGAAGCCGCTGCTAGTCTGTGAAGACAATACTGAGCTAGATAGACGAATGGTCTGACTTAGTATATGGCGGCTTCCTATATTCCTATGTTCCTATGACTTGCTAGCACATCCTTCTGTGTGCTCATTACTTGATTCTACTCTGTCCCCTTCTGGTTTATCTGAAGCATTTACACCCTCACACCTTATGGGATGGCATTTAATGAATCAGATATTGCCCAGCTCCTGTAAGCTATCCCCAAAGTGTCATTTTAAAAGCTGCTCTGTGACCTTTTTCATTTGAAGTGCCTTCAGTCTGGTTCCACCTTAGTTCAAGTCCCAGTGCCTAACAAATCTAAACTACTCCTCCCAGCACCACCGTCTTATCCACATATTGAGACTCCTCAACTCTGCCTGTCTCACTGGCCCTGCGCATGGAGCAGGTAGCATTTCTGAGAATGCTGCCTTGGGGATCCTGGGCTTCAGTATGCCACCTAGCAGCCTAAATTTTGTTTCCAGGACCTCCCAACTACATTTCCCAACACCGTTGGTGCTGATGAACACTACAACAGCTGGCTCTTCCCCAGCACTGCCTGGAAGCCTATCTTGACATTGCGTGACATCCACTAAGTTGTCTGATTTGCCAGGCAGTCAACTCACCGTGTAGTCTACTCGCAGGTCACAGTCCCATCTCTCCATATCCTAGTGATTGAATCACTCACTACCAGGAGGAATCTACCCCCTGAAGGAGTATGTCCTGTGTGAACTCCACAGAAGGGAGTTCTGTGTGAACTCCTGTGTGAATTCCTGTGTGAACTCCTTCTAAGGGAGCATTTCCATATTCCTCAGATTGATGTCGTCCTTTCCCAAGACCTCAATTCTCCATGACAGCCAAGTAGCCATTAGTCTGGGAGTGGGATGCCTCTATCATATTCCTGAAGGTCTCGTCCATGTATGTATGTATGTATGTATTTATTCAATTATTATACTGCTCTTCCAAAATGGCTCAGGGCGGTTTACAATTAAAACAGAAATATAAATATAAACACCAATTAACAATTAAAACATCTTAAAAAACAATTAAACAATCAGAACAATTAAAACCCTGAAAAACAGGTTACAGCATTAAAACAATTAAAACTAATTAAAAACCCTGGAAGGCCAGGCCAAACAGATAGGTTTTAAGGGCTCTCCTGAAGGTCAATAAAGAATTCAGATTGTGGATTTCTGCTGGGAGTGCATTCCACAGCCCAGGAACAGCTACAGAGAAGGCCCACCTCTGAGTCTCCACCAAACAAACCAGTGGTAACTGGAGACGGACTTCTTCAGATGACCTTAACGTGCGGTGGGGATCATGTAGAAGAAGGCGCTCTCTAAGATAACTCAGACCCAAGCCGTTCAGGGCTTTAAAGATAATAACCAGCACTTTGTATTTTGCCTGGAAACATATCGGCAGCCAGTGTAACAGTTTCAAAACAGGCAAAATATGGTCTCTCCAGGTTGCCCCAGAGAATCTGGCTGCCACATTCTGAACTAACTGAAGTTTCCGGACTACGTACAAAGGCAGCCCCACGTAGAGAGCGTTGCAATAGTCAGGCCGGGAGGTTAGCAGCTGATGCACCACTGTTTTGAGGTCATCCTCTTGAAGGAATGGGCGCAGCTATCAAATCAGCCAAAGCTGATAGAAAGCACTCCTGGCCGTGACCTCCACCTGAGATACCAGGGTGAGGCCTGGGTCCAGGAGTACTCCCAAGCTGCACATCTGCTCCTTCTGGAGGAGTGTAACCCCATCCAGCACAGGAAGATCTAACACACCTCTCAGATTCTGAGTCCCCACAATGAGCACCTCCATCTTGCTTGGATTCAGCTTCAATTTGTTATCCCTCAGCCAGCCCATTACTGTCTGTAGGCAAGCATTTAGAGAATGAGTGCCATTTCCTGAAGATGAAAAGGAGAAGTAGATTTGGGTGTCATCAGCATGCCGATAACATCCAGCACGAAACCTCCTGATGACCTCACCCAGCGGTTTCATGTAGATATTAAAAAGTATTGGTGACAGAATGGAGCCCTGAGGGACTCCATATAACAGCTTCCATTTTGAGGAGCAACTGTCACCAAGCTCCACCATCTGGAATCTACCCAAGAGATAGGAGCAGAACCCCTGCAAGGCAGTGTCCCCTGTCCCCAACTCCCCCAGGTGATCCAGAAGGATACCATGGTCGATGGTATTGAACGCTGCCGAGAGATCCAGAAGAACCGGTAGAGTCACACTCCCTCTGTTGATTCCCTGGTAAAGATCATCCATCAGGCCGACCAAGGCTGTCTCAACCCCATAGCCAGCTCTAAAGCCAGTTTGAAATGGGTCTAGATAATTAGTTTCCTCCAAGACTGCCTGGAGCTGATCGGCCACCACCCTCTCAATCACCTTGCCCAACTAAGGGAGATTGGAGATTGGCCTGTAACTATCCATCGCTGAGAGGTCCAGGGAAGTCTTCTTTAAAAGTGGTCTAACCATTGCCTCCTTCAAAGGAGGCACCCTACCCTCCCTCAGTGATGCATTTATGGTATTAACTAGGCCACCTCCAAGAATCTCCCTGCTAGATAGAAGCAGCCGAGTTGGGCAAGGATTCAGAGAACAGGTAGTAGGCTGCATCACCCCAAGCAGCTTGTCCACATCCTCAGGAGTAACAGATTGAAACTGATCCTATCTAATACTGCAAGAGGGGTATTGCAATTGCAAAAACAGTGGAGTCCAAGTCCAAAAATAGGAGATCTTATTTGCAAAAAAACCCATTAAAGGCATCACAGCAGAGCAACTCCAGGGACTCACTGGAAGTAGAAAGAGCAGAAACTAAACTCCTCACAATCCGGGATAGCTCCACCGAGTGTGAACCTGCAGCCGCAATGTGCGCAGACCAGAATCTCTTTTTCACTGCACACACCACCACCACACAAGTCCTCAAATGGGTCACATGCTGAATCCTGTCAAATTTGAACTGGGTTCTCCTCCACTTGCACTTTAGTAGCCTACCCAACCACTTCATGTACCTATCTGACTCTCTGAGCTTCTAAAGATCAGCCACCTTGGCTTTGAGGGAACAAACCTGTTCCCTGAGAGGCAGGAGCTCCTTGCACCAATTACACACCCGTGACTTCTGACCATCAAGCAGATAGTCATACATGCAGCAATCTGTGCACTGGGAAGCACCCCCCTCCCCTGCTGGCTTTCTACTTTCATGACTGGTTTTGCTGGCTGTTTAGAATATTTATGGATCGTTTGTTTGGAAGTTAGGTTTTAGCTGAAGTTCTCAGCTATTCAACAGTTTAAACTTTCTTTCCTGAGAATATAAAAGAGGAAGTAGTACTAACCTTCTCTTCCCATTCGACTCCATGTGATCAACAGGGGCTCCTTTCAAGCTCTCCCACACACTTCCCCAATAAACTCCATGCAAAACTCCTATGACACCTGTTGCTAAATCTTGTCCGCTAAGCTCTGATACACTCCCTGGCCACCTCCCCTTATGTAGAGAGTAGGCTTCAAACTGAGGCAACTAGGCTCAACAGGAATGTGCCCCCTCCCACCAGGTGTGACTCACCTCAGTCCTAGCTGGTGCCTCCCATTCTCTCTGCCCAGGCAAAAGAGAGAGTGAAACTGAAAGCCAAACAGCCACCAAAAGAAGCCCTGGCAAAAACCAAAACAAACTCTGGCAAAAAACCCCATAAACAAAACAACAAACAAACCACAGGCACACACACTGAGACGTCTCCCCTAAATAAATACCAGCCCCTCAAAATCTTCCCTCTTCTCCTGTTTCTTTGTTTTAAGAAGAAAAAAGTTTTTTTTAAGGTCTTCTCAAGACTGCTTCTCTTCCCAAGATTTTAAGAAAAATGCATTTTCCTATGTGCATGCATATTATTATCATTATTCATATATTTCATTTATATTCCACCTCTCTTTCATTATGAAGCTAAAGATGGCACATCTTGAATTCCCAAACAGTCTCCTAACCTAGCACTTACTAAACTTAGACCGACCCTAAGACAAACCCTTTTCATTATGGAGCCAGTGTGGTGTAGTGGTTAGAGTGTTGAACTAGGACCGGGGACACCTGAGTTCAAATCCCCATTCAGCCATGAAACTCACTGGGTGACTCTGGGCCAGTCACATGTCTCTCCATCTAACCAACCTTACAGGGTTATTGTAAGGATAAACATAACCATGTACTCCTTGGAGGAAGAGCGGGATATAAATGTAAAAACAAACAAACAAACAAATAGTGTCTTTGGGCTGTGTTAGACCCATATACAAACTTCCTCTCTCAATTATCATCACATCCATGATTCCTATTATTTTCTGAGGTTGACTCAATAGGGATTTCCTGATGAAGCTGCACTGTGGCAGTATGTTTGTGTCATGCATAGCCTGCCCACTCCATGTTCTCATGGTGAAATAAACTCTCAGTCTGCTATTATATATCATGGTGTGCACACTTTTTCCTACATAGCAATTATCTTTTTGTAGGGTAAATGGCACACATGAAGTAGCCCTCAATATTGTCACCTTTCAGATAGTAATAATGATTGTGAATAGTGTTATCTCTGTCTTGCCTTTGATAGTAAATTCTCAACCAGCCATAATCATAAACTACTTTAATTATAAGCAGTTATTCAATTTTGCTTCAATTGACAGGAATCATACATGGTTTTTGTACTACAAAAGTAAATTGTTTTCCATTTGGATTTGTAGCACATTTCTGACAAAGTTTTGAGCACTTTGTTTTCCTCTTATTTCCTCTATTCAAATTGCTTTGAATTATCTTCTGTTAACTTGGTTTATATATTTTGCAGATCTTCGTGCTCCAGCTCATGTAACTATTAAAGTAGGCTATTGCCTGTGAACGCTTATGTCACATAAACCCATTAGTAAGATGCAGCCCCATTTGCCACAGACTATCTTGGGTACCCTTCTCAGAATTTTCCTTCTCTTGTTTTCACCAAATGATAACCTGGGAATTTACAACTATAAAATAAAGAAGGAAAATTGAATAGGCTTATATTTTATTTATGATGAAGTGGCCTACGAACAGGTTTGAACACCAGGCAGTTCAAAGGCAGGGGGGATAACTTTAAAGGCAGGGGAGGGTGCATTTACCCCCCCCACGTCTCCCCAACTGACACTCTCTTAAAAAATGGCTTAGTGGGGTGGCAGTGTACCTCCTTGCTGCCCCGTTTGCCTGTGCATGTGTGCTCATTGATCACATGAGCACACACATCATGCTCACTTGTGCACACCTTGGGGGTGTGCGCAACATGCATACACACACACACACGCCGATGTGTACACAGGCTACTTCCGGTCTGAGGAGTGGGCAGGGTGGCAGGGAGGTATACTGCCGCTCCACCAGAATGGTTTTTAAGCGAACACTGGTGGGGGAAATGTGGGGGGGGGGGAGTGCACCCTCCCCTGCCCTTAGGGTTATCCCCCCCACCTTTGGACTGGCCCCCACCAGTTCCGTGAACATTCCTACCAGTAGCAAGTGAGGCAAGGCTGAGGCTGGATGATGCAAAGCAAATGTGTTCTGTTGCTCAAATGAGCGACATTGCTCGGAGTGAGGAACCAAGCCTAAACAAGCAGGTCTATGGACAGCCAGGCCCTTTTTAGTTCTTCTGATCACCTGGTCGGAAGAGCTGCAGTACTGCTTCTAGCCATTAGATCTGGGTGCTGCTGCAGTGCAGCACAGATCAGGCAGTTAATTCCTTCTGCCTGGGAGCTGCTATGGTGGCACAGCCAAGGTGCCTGAGACCTGCTGCCAGGTCCCTGGATTGAGACCCTCAGCACCTTATAAAAGCCTTGTTATCATACTTTCTAACTCAAGAATATTGTGCTTGGACCTGAAAACAGTTATCAAGCTGTTTTCTACCCTTAAAAGATACAGAGAAGCTTATATATGCTAGAAAGCAACTCTTTGGAAATGGGTATTAATATCTGATCAGGTATGCAAAGCACATGAACCAGCTGTTCTAATATATTTCATTAGTATCATTTCCTTGTTTGTGTTATCTACATTTCCCTAGAATCATAGAAATATTTGGAGCAAAGGGGCCATTACATCCAAGTCCCTGTCAATAGCAGGAATTGCAGTAGCAGGAATCTCAGGAATCTTGACTGTTGACTATGTGCCCTTGGCTCATTGATATATGGCTGGAAAATGACCTTCAGTCAATTTTTCTTCCTCAGGGACTGAATCTACTTCAGCTAATCCAACCAAATATAGGTCTCACCTTCCATGCCCCTTGATAGAGAATCTAGCACCCAGGAGACATTCTCCTGGGCCAACTTTCTAGCAACAGAATTGTTGTAATCTTCTGTCTAAATCTCTTTGCCTGCAACTTGAACCCATTATTTCTTGGCTCATCCAAAATAGACAAAAACATTAATTAACCCTGCCCCCGTCTTCCTTAAAAACAGCTCTTAATGTCTTTGAAAACAATCAGCCAATCCCCACTCAATTTTCACTTTTCCCAGCTAAGCAAACCCAAATTTTACTTCATGTCATATTCTGCAATATCTGATAATTTTTGTCCCCACCGCTTTTAAGTTCTCCCCATTTCTCCATGACTTTCTTGAAGTGTGGTAACCTGAACTGACTGTTCAGTACTGATTGTACCACAGAAAGAACCCTCAATGCATTGATCTCTGCTCACTTTAAACTAATGTTAAAGACACCACCACTGGAGGGCATGACCAGAGGGTACATCATCAATGGGGTATAGCTGGCCAGCATGCCCACTTTCACCTCCTGTGTTTGATGAAAGCAGGGGAGAATATGGTGTCAAAAGATTTAGTAAATATCACTTTCGTATAAAAAGGTATTAAATCTGTTTTGTGTTATATTTTTTCTTTTGATTTATGCTAAGGACCTTCATTCATTCATTCAAAATATTTATGCCCTTCCCCTCCAGTACAGTGCTGTTCGGGGTGACTTACAACATTTAATAAAATAGATACAATATAAAACAATAAAATTTAAGAAAATTTAAAACATTAAAAGACCAGGCTAAAATCACATTTAAAAGTTACAAATTAAAAGTTATAAATAAAAGCAAAACCCTAAGAAACCTTCGAGATATAAGCAACAGATGAAATATTAAAAAGCCTCTCTAAAAAGATGTGTCTTCAATGGTTTCTTAAAAACACTGAAGGAAGGAATATGGTTCAAATATGTCTACATAAACTTTTTATATGTTTAGAATCTTTCTTACTACAAGCTGACCCCGCACAGAGCATCTGTTCGCTCTTTGGGGCCGGCTACCTCTCCCCTACCCCCTCCTGCCCCAGCTTCCGGCCAGGCCAAGTGGATGGCCGGGTCCGCCGTCACTGCCTTGTATCCGCGGCCGGGCCAGGCCAGGCCCCCCGCCACCACAACCGCGCTGCTGGGCCGGGCCACCCCCGCCGCTGCCGCTTCACATCTGCGGCCGGGCTGCTCCGCCCGGGCCCGCTGCCGGCCGAGGACTGCTGCTCCACCCGGGCCCACCACCGGCCGGGACCTGCTGCTCCGCCCGGACCCGCCGCCGCCTCGCCTCACCCGGCCTCGTCCGCCGCCACCTCGCCCACCCGGGCCCGCTGCCTCGGCTCTGCGGACGGGCTTGTGGCCACCATGGCCGCCCACAGCCTGGCCCGCCGCTGGTTGAGTTCTCCTGGGTGCGCCTTAGCCAATCAGGCGCCTCCGCAGCCCAGCCAATCAGCTGGGCTTCCGGGACGCACGTTCTAAAGGCACACCCAGGAGAATTATATATATAGATTGAAGTGAGTCTGACTGTATTTCCACTCATCTTCCCATCCTTCCTCCTTTTTTAAAGGAAGGCACCACAGTAAAAACAGGATATTTCCCAGTCTTCTGGGCCTACCCCCATTTCTACTATTTCTTAAGGAATAAAAAGCTATGCAATATTTCAGCCCATTCTTTGAGCAGGCTAAAATGTAAGATATCAGATCTCATTGTTCTCTAGGCTCTCAGAGGATAATTATGCACAGTGAATTATGTGAGGATTCTCTCTGTGTGAAAATTGTATTTAATTATTATGTATCTGATATTATGCATTGATGTTTACAGGTGAAACTCGGAAAATTAGAATATCGTGCAAAAGTCCATTAATTTCAGTAATGCAAATTAAAAGGTGAAACTGATATATGAGACAGACGCATTACATGCAAAGTGAGATAAGTCAAGCCTTAATTTGTTATAATTGTGATGATCATGGCGTACAGCTCATGAAAACCCCAAATCCACAATCTCAGAAAATTAGAATATTACATGGAACCAAGAAGACAAGGATTAAAGAATAGAACAATATCAGACCTCTGAAAAGTATAAGCATGCATATGTATTCAGTACTTGGTTTGGGCCCCTTTTGCAGCAATTACTGCCTCAATGCGGCGTGGCATGGATGCTATCAGCCTGTGGCACTGATGAGGTATTATGGAAGACCAGGATGCTTCATTAGTGGCCTTCAGCAATTCTGCATTGTTTGGTCTCATGTCTCTCATCCTTCTCTTGGCAATGCCCCATAGATTCTCTATGGGGTCAGGTCAGGCGGGTTTGCTGGCCAATCAAGCACAGTACACTGTATACTTTTCAGAGGTCCGATATTGTTCTATTCGTCAATCCTTGTCTTCTTGGTTCCATGTAATATTCTAATTTTCTGAGATTGTGGATTTGGGGTTTTCATGAGCTGTACGCCATGATCATCACAATTATAACAAATTAAGGCTTGACTTATCTCGCTTTGCATGTAATGTGTCTGTCTCATATATCAGTTTCACCTTTTAATTTGCTTTACTGAAATTAATGGACTTTTGCACGATATTCTAATTTTCCGAGTTTCACCTGTATATTCTTTTTTCCAGGGTTTGTAGTTATGTGAGATACAGGGGCGTAACTACCATTAGGCAAGGGGAGGCAGTCATCTTGGGGCCCCACTGCCTCAAGGGGCCCCCCAGAGGCACATCACATGACTCCCCACACGCCCATGTTGCACCCCCTATGCAATTGTCCCACTGAAGAAAAAAGACTGATCCAAATATTGTACCTGTCTTTCCTCCCCCAGCAGGGCTAATAACAGGTTGAAAGGGTGTGTGTGGATTTTTATTGGGAAATTGAAATGGGACAAAGGGTTAACATCCCTCCCACCACTAGCACCACAGCTCTGATATCCCCGCCCCTCCACTTGGCTGCTTTAAGGGAGCAAAATGATTGGGAGCTCCCTTCACAGATCTCATATGTTGCACTTGTTTGACCCTTATTCAACCAATTATAGCCTTCCTTCCTAATATTGCAAATATTTACAAGGAAGTCACACTGGGCTGAGGTAATATGGTGAATATTGATTTAGTAATATTTAGGGTTAGCATTTAGTTCTTAGTATTGTCTGGCAGGACAGGCTCAATATTTTAGAAATATAATTTATTATTATTATTAACGTTTTATATCCCGCTCTTCCTCCAAGGAGCGCAGAGCAGTGTACTACGTACTTAGGTTTCTTCTCACAACAGCCCTGTGAAGTAGGTTAGGCTGAGAGAAAAGTGACTGGCCCAGAGTCACCCAGCTTGTTTCATGGCTCCCCGGTCCTAGTCCAGCACTCTAACCATTACACCACGCTGGCTGGCTTTTATAATTACATGCGGAGATTTTGCAAGGCTGTTGCTTAGTAAAGCATAATTTTCTTCATTTTTTTTCCAGAAATGGGCTTTGTAATATAAAAATAACTGTTAGAGATGTGCTCGAACTGGTTTGACACCTCCTTAGGGAAGCACTGAACTGGCTTGGGCACCCACATCCAGATTGGCAGGTCTTCCACCACCCCACTGCTTTTCCGGACTCGGTGCTCTCTTTCCAAAAGGCCGTGTGCTGCTGCGGTGCTGCTCCCAGCAACCTGCATGCAGTGTCGGTACACACATACAGGGGCGTAGCAAGGTTGGAGTGGGCCCAGAGACAAGATTTTAAAATGGGCCCCCCCCGAAAGTCCAGGGCCTCCGCACACCCCAGGCCCCCAAGGATTTAAGTCTGATATTCCAAAATAAGTATGCTGCCTGCAAATACATTTCACTGAATACACACACACACACATCACAATATATAGTGATATACACTGAGTACTATACATTTGTATTACTTTTAATGCCTAGAACACACTAGAAAGATGAATTATTAAAATGGGCCCCTCGCTGCAGATTAGCAAAGGAGACTTTCAACCATGCAGGGTGAGCCTATGTTTGTTTTCCCAGAATTCTGAACAACTTCAGTCAAGTTTGATTCCAGTAGGTTTTTCACAGGAGGCTTTTAAAGCCCTTTAAGACACATCTCCTCTGGAATGGAGGTGCTGCATTCACATGTTGGCCAGATTTACCCTGAAGTCCCTGCAAGTTATTGGGGAGCAGTTCACACACAAGAAAAATAAAATAAAAGCACCACACATGCTTCACAGTTCTCACTCAGACCTTCTGGGTTGCAAAACAACTTGAACATAAGTGCATTTATAAATGAATGAATGAATAAATAAAATTAATAAAATACTGTTCCAGAAGTTTTTGCAATTTTCTGCCATGAAACAAGCCACGTATAGGACTTTTTAGATAGTTTTTTTTAAGTCAGCAAATTTTCCAAGCTGTTTCAAAATAAATATCCAGAGACTTCTCGGTCCCTCCCCCCCCCATCCAAGCCCTATGGCAAGCAGATCCCTATATATGGGGGGGGGGCGGGAAAGGTAACCACAAAAAGGAGTTCACACTCTACCTGGCAAATGCTGGTCTGGGTTAAGCAGGGCAGCAAAGGGTCTTCTGCTGCAGAGAACACTCTGGCTGCCTCCTCCTTCCTGGCTGGCTTGGGCCCTACTGGAGTTCAGGCTTCACTGCGGCCTACACGGAGGCCTGGAAGCCCCGCCCACCCGCCGATCAGCTGAGAGGCGGGAGAAAAGGAGCTCTTTGCAGCTTGCCTGCTGCTTCGATTGCGGGCCAGCAGAACAAGCAGGAGAGACGGCGAAGAGGGCAAGTGGCTGAGGAGCCTTGGGGCTGGGCAGGGGGCAATGGGGAGTCACATGAGGTGCCCCTGGGGTGCCCCTCCAGGCAGTGGGGCCCCCAGACAACTGTCTCCCCTTGCCCTATCATTGTTACGCGCCTGCACACATAGCTGCCACGCCTGCACGGTGGCCGTGTGCATACTGATGCCACATGCAGGCTGCTGGGGGCAGCGCTGCAGCCAATGTGCGGCCTATTGGAAACCGAGTGTTGCTCCAGGAGAAATGGTGGGGCGGCAGAGGAGCAGGTAAGGACCTGTTTACTTGGTTTTTAAAGGAACCAATTCCCACCCCACCCACGGCTGCCCAAGCCAGTTTGGACACATCCCTTATCACTGTTTAGGATTGATTTTTTAATAGGAATCTTTGTAGCCTGCACAATGAGTTAAGACTGTTGATGAGACATGTACCTCTCTCCTTTTTTAACTAAACCAAATGTTCAGTTATCTAGAGAAGCTCTAGATGTGTGGTGGAGGGTGGTATATACTCCAGTATAACCCGCTCAGAAAAGCCATAATTAGGGTAGAACCATGTGTGACTTCCTGATAAATCATAATGCCTTATTTTTCTTCGAAAGAAATAATTTAAATGGAATTCAGTGGGAAATGCTGGACTTTTCGTTAGCTTAGAATAATTGGTGGTCACTTATTCATATCTCTCTCTATATTATATAGAGACCGAATGTATATAGGCTATTATGTTAGTCAGCCTCTGCAGCTCAGTTAGTAAAGACCGATCAAGACCCTGTTAATATGAACTAGCATGAAAAACATGTACTGATAGCTTCCTTTTAAAATTCTGTCTGCAGAACAATATGTAATTGAACCAAATAGCATTGTTTCCATCTCCAGCCCCCCACCCCCCCGCCCTTCCTTGAGCCCATCTTTTCAGGCTCAAAGCATGAAAAGTTATTTTCTGGTGGTGTGATTAGATTGGGGCTGAACTCTCCAGCTGGCAGGCCTGTCTGTGACTGGCGGCGGCCTGTCCCCAGTGCTTGTCATTTCCTGACATGCCTGACAGGATGGGGACAGCAGCCCCAGACAGGTTCATTAGATGGTGTTTTCTACAGCTGGGTTTAAAATAAAATAAAATAAAATAAAATAAAATAAAATAAAATAAATAAGGCCATGCGTTGCCAAGGCCCAAGCTGTAGGGTTCTTTCTTGTTGGTTTAAACCTAGGCCTTGTTTTGACAAATTTTGATCTGTGCACTTTTTAGATTTTCTGACACATTTTTGTTTCCCTCCCCTTTGGCCTGCACTTTGTGCTCCCTGCCTTGTTGCTGCTTCAAAATCCTAACACAGCCTCCCCCAAGAGAGCAAGGAGCATGCTTACCCAGGGCTTTAAAGAAAAATAGAGCCATACAGTAAACTAACAATAATTGTTCATTTCCATGGTGATCAGCACAGTGACAGGGGGAAGAAAACCTTGGGACTCTCAGTAAGCCAATTACAAGAAGAAGTCGTGAGTTTTTTATGGTGCCAGAAACATGCCATTTACATGAGAACATATCATTACTAGCAATCGACTCTGTCAAATGTATTACTCTGTGGTGCTGCCAGAAATATAAACTGTCTTCATAACTGTATTTTGCTGTGCCAGAGTTGTTGTTGTTTTAATTTTAACAATCTTTACAATTATATAACAAAATTATATGATAGAGGAATAGTTATTTAGGATTGGTCATGGTATACATTTAGAAGAATTATTTCTTCACCATATTTATAGCCCACTCTGTTCTGTTGATAGTATGATGATTATTTCATGTGATGAGCATCATCTTGTGCTGAATAACGTGATTGCCTGACCTGAGGCTCTGGAACAGGGTAGGATATAAACTCAAATAAGTAAACACATGTTGAAAGCCTATATTTTCACAAAGGGCACATTGAAATATATATAAATGGAGCTAAACTCTGTTAATATCATACTTTTCATGCAACTGAAGAAAGGAATTCCCATTTTATATATTCACATGGAAGTAAAGTCTTCTATATTTATTAAATAACTGAATAACCCCATATTGAAATACTGTGCCTAGTAATTATTCTAATCATGTTAAACTAGTAATTAGAAAGTAATTATTGACTTCTTCAATTTACTGACTACTGGCTATTGCCTATATACTACTTTCAGTGCTGATCCTTAGAGAGAGTCTATTAATTTTGAATATTTTAAGTAGTGGAAGAATGTCCACATGCAAAATGCTTGTCTAATTACAGGGTTGCTATCAAGACACAAATGAAATTCTTTACTGGAATCATTTACTTTGCTTCTCTCCGCCAAGCTGCTTGGCATATTACAGTACAGCCTTTTATGTTAGTTGCATTTAATGGCTTGTGGTATATCCAGTGCAGCTGAAAGCCAACCCCTTCATTCATAGAAATCTGAGCACTTACCTTTCCTTTGTATTGTTAGTTACTGCTGCTTTAGTTTGTGGTCTCTATGACAACTGTTTAAATTGGGATGGGCAACTTGTCATCTAGAGTATTACCGAAAGAAAAGTGTTAGAGAGCACACAGTCCCATAGATAGAGCATTTCAATATAATCCAATTTTAATTGAGCTCCAGAGACTTTGATGTGCTGCAGAAGGTTGGGAGAGAGCTATTCCAGAGAGAAATTAAAGCAGCCCAGCAAGGCTCACTACTCCAGACTGTCACCATTTTAAATAAGCATTAGCATCAGACTTAACCTTCCCCTATGGAACATCTCTTTCAGCCTTTTCCTGCTTTTTTGCCATATGTTACAAAGGCAAAGGCACTTTCATCTTTCTATATACATTTTTATACCCTCTTGATTAGGTTTGAAAGGCATGTACTGGACTTGAGATGCTTCAGAGGCTGTCTCTTGGACCTTGCTTTGCAGTTCATAAAAAGAAATAGAAGGCAGGAAAGGGATTAGTTTGCAATTGTCATCTGGTATGTGTTGGATTTTCTCCTTAAGGCTGCTGTGAAATCAACCCAGCCTGATGCTAAAAAGTTAAAGATTATATATTACATTTTATTTTATTTTTTTAGCTTGGGCTTAAGAATTTTTTGTTCCTGTGAGTATGTGGATGCTAGTTTATTTGAGAATAGGATTCTTTGTGCATGTCAAATAAGGAAACCATCTTTAGCCATATGCACAATACCCTTATGTTTGCCAACAGTGTATAGGCAGAGAATAGCCACAGGGGAAAGGCAATCAGCAATGAGACTGGTACTGACTAATAATAGTTGAAGATAAGGAACATAGGCTCTCTAATAGATCATAAACATTGAAAGAAGTTTCTGTTAATTCGAATAATAGTTTTTATTACATTGCCTTAGGCCCAGTGCTTCCATTACTAGTATTAATTATAGCTCTGTGTGCAGTATTAGATAAGACAAAATGCAGCTGCTTTAGTTATTGGGTCTGAACTCCCAAACCTGCTCATAACATGCACTATGCAATCTTCAAGATTTGGAAGGCACACAGATGCAGAAACTCCAAAAGGGGGGAATGAGGGGGGATGTTTAAGATCAGTAGTGCATAAGATGATGCTTTATTCTGATCTCTATTTGTTAACATATGGCAGAATATGCAAACAAGTATAAATAGTGGAAACCAACATTTGTACTCTTTGTTAATTTATTCATATTTCTGGGCCACCCTGTCCCCTGAAAGGCTTAGAATGGATAACAGTTATAATATTGTAATGAGTCCTAAGATGACAGTAGACATAGTGATGAAAGTGGAAGGATGAGTTTGGCCCCTCCCTCTGCTTGGTAAGGCTTGACACCCTCTTGTGACAGCATTAGTGGTGTTATTCTCACACACAGGCAGAGGAACAACATTACATTTCAGTGGTTAAGGTTATAGTAATAAAGGGGCTTCCTGGATGCGTGCCTTGTAGCACCACCCAATCATTGCTCCCTGCTTTGAGTTGTAAGTGGAATTCCATCACTACTTCCACACCGGCATCTTTTTGTGCATTTTTATAGCACTGTGTTCCATCCACACTAGTAGGTGGTCCATAGATGATGTGACTGACCCTCTTCCCACTTTTGCTCCTGTGATTATGTCGTAGCTGGGCATGTGAGATACAGCAGGTAGTCCTGTGTGCATTTCAGCAAGGAATTTTTTTTTGGGGGGGGGGGATGATTTGTGCCCTGTAGACAGTATTGATCCACAGCTGCTTTGATGTCCCCCATCACTCCTGCCCAAATAATCTTAACATGGGTGATAATGCAGTATTATCAGTCAGTTGATACAACATTGTCACAAAACAATTTTGGGTTTTAAAAATAGGACAATGGTATGGTCTCTCCCTGCCCCTGCCCCCGCCCCCCACAAATCTTCTGCTGATGGCAGTCAGGAAGCAAAGGAAATGGAATCATGTCCTCTGGCATAGATATGTAGAAGTGTGATGATGGGGCTCAGTCCCCACTTCACAATGTCACACATCAAAGCCACTCCAAAAAAACAGAATAGTAGCACTAGCAGGAGTTAGGAACATAGGAAACTGCCATATACTGAGTCAGACCATTGGTCTATCTAGCTCAGTATTGTCTTCACAGACTGGCAGCGACTTCTCCAAGGTTGCAGGCAGGAATCTCTCTCAGCCCTATCTTGGAGAAGCCAGGGAGGGAACTTGAAACCTGCTCTTCCCAGAGCGGCTCCATCCCCTGAGGGGAATATCTTGCAGTGTTCACACATCAAGTCTCCCATTCAGATGCAACCAGGGCAGACCCTGCTTAGCTATGGGGACAAGTCATGCTTGCTACCACAAGACCAGCTCTCCTATCCTTGAGACCAGCTCTCCTCTCCTTCGAGTTTACCCATGCAGTCATTGTACAGCTTACCACTGTTCTTCTTTTTGTTTTTAAGTCAGATTTTCTGTATTAATAAATGTGACTATTTAAATGCAGGGCTGTACAGGTTGACAATGGATGGATGACAATGTCATGTGAACCTCCCATCAAGAGTGAGCTAACAAAGTATGACAGTCCTCAACTAAGCTCCTCATCTGGAAGTAAAAATGGTGACAAAAATGAAGGTGCCCTGTATCCCCTGGCTAAATGAGCTTCTGGGAGTTGGTGGCTTCCAGGAAGCCACTTCAGTGGACATGACTTGCAAAGACATGCTACAGGTGTCCTCTCATCTTAGTCTGAGGTGCCTTTCAGCTCTATGAGTCATCTTTTTTAAGTGGTTTACAGACAGTTCTAGTCACCTTAAGTGGTGCAGTGGGGAAATGCTTGACTAATAAGCAGACGGTTGCTGGTTCACATCCCCACTGGTACTATATAGGGCAGCAGCAATATAGGAAGATGCTGAAAGGTGTCATACTGCGCAGGAGGAGGCAATGGCAAACCCCTCCTCTGTTCCACCAAAGAAAACCACAGGGCTCTGTGGGCACCAGGAGTCAAAATTGACTTGATAGCGCGTGCGCGCGCGCACACACACACACACACACAGAGTTCTGCCTGCTGGAGCCAGCAGGGGCTAGGGGGAGCGGGGGCCATGTGGCCCCTGGAAGCCCCTGGAAGCCCTGCGCAAGCACGAAAGGGCATATTAGGGAGACCCCCCGGAGCCAGGAGGTGGCTTTTTGCCTCCCGGTCAGGGGTCTACTCACGAGTTGCCGCGGTGCGGAGCCACGCCGCGGCTACTCACAATCAGGGAGCCCAGTTTTGCGAAGCACTCGCTCTGCTACCCCGGGCTAAGGGCAGGGGCACTTAGGCGGGTTACCCGCCTAGGAACCACCGGGCTCGCAGCCGAGCCCAGTGGTTCCTACGATCGGGAAAAATCGGGCTAGGCTTTCCTAGCCCGATTTTTCCCGATTGTGGGAATAGCCCCAGAGACTGACATCCTGACTAGCAAAGTATATACACCTCAAGGGACTGCAGGGGTGCGACAGGAGACCACCACCCCACAACTCCCCCTTTCCCCCTGTGTGCCCATGATTGCCCAAGAACCATTAGATATCTGAGTGCTGCTCGTGCTCTGCAAGGACTCTGCAACGTCAGAAACACGTTGCTGAGGATCAGTGCCATGTTTCCAATCTTGCCGAACCCTTCCAGAGTGCAAGCAGCTCCCAGAAGTCTAGTGGCTCTTGCACAACAATGTGTGTGCAGGGGGAAAGAGGGAGTTGTGTGAGATCTCATCGTGCCCCTGCAGTCTATCAAAGCACACACACTTCCTAAGGATGTCAATCAGTGCATCCAAATGCAATGTATTTCTTGAATTGCTGAATTTATTGACTGCACAGAAGTCCACAGTTGCTAGTTTATGTGCAGTTCAGTTCACATTTATTTGTGTAAAATCACAACTGATCGGAAACAAAACTAAATGAATCGCAACAATTGTTATGTTTGATTTAAAATATTATAAAATCAAGGCAAAAGAAGCAGAATGATCATGATTATCTCCAATACAGGGAACTACATTAGACTGCATATAGTGTGTCTGCTTTGAAATGATACACCTGAAAATAAATTTGTCCTGTCTGTCTATCTATCTGTCTATCTATCTGTCTATCTGTCTATCTATCTATCTATCTATCTATCTATCTATCTGTCTGTCTGTCTGTCTGTCTGTCTGTCTGTCTAGCAGCTTTGTATACTGCCTTACCCAGATAGCTCTAGGCAGTTTGCAAATAAGTTCAATACAGTAGATGATTCCCACCCCCCTGATCAGACAGAAGGAAACACACTTTTTAAAAATCTGATATCCTAGAATGGGCAAAGACACCAGTAAAAATCCTTCTCTGGGAGCTTTATACAGGGGCCAATTCAACTGACCAATATCCTTCTCCTCTCCTTGATCGCACATCTAAAGGTGCTATAGTTAATGTACAGATATACATACTACAGAACTGAATATTTTGTGCTGCCCTCTCATGTTATCTCATTGGCATGAGAATTGCTTCCCTGTGGCTGTTTAAAGTGGATTTGCGATCCTGGGTTAAAGGAAACCCTGCTTAACATTAATCATGGTTAAAGTCAGTGCCAATGTTTCCCTTAATGGCAGTTAAGCAGGAAGAGGAGAATTAAGTCAAGAGGAAGCATGCGTTCCTGAGATGCTCCAATTTCTTAACTATGGTTAAGGGGAATGAGTATTACATCTGCACCAGCACATAACATTTGAAGGAATTAAAGATGATATAATCAAACCCCTTGTCACAGGGTAGAGACATCCAACCACCAGCGCCCTATCAATCTCTTTGTCTAATCCAGCCCACAATGTAGCATGATGTACAGGGAGCAAGTACAATGAAGAAAGATGCCTACAAGGAGAGTAGTTCAAGATTGCTTTCAAGTCTAAACACTGCAAGAGAAAGCAAAACAGAAAACCCAGGGTCATTGCCAGTCTGACCTGGGGAAAATTCCTTCCTGATACCAAGTATGGCAATTAAACCTTGAGCTGCTATTCAGTTTATATGGTCTTGCTTTCAAGCTAAATATGTTTTCCCCCTTTTAAAAAGGAATTCCAATGTTTATTATTTCCCTGTCTTAAACAAATGAATACGATTTTCACCATCTATGTTTAAGAATGCTGCCACATTTTATCTGCCTATTATGCATTTATGTGGATGTTTCCATATATATATATATATATATATATATATATATATATATATATATATATATAATGCATAACATGAAGAGGTGTATTCCGCACACATTTTATGGAAAGAGAAAATATGTGCCATTTTAAAAAAATTCTGGATCAGCTCTTTTCATTGTTAATATTTGTAGTTTATTCCCTCATTTCTCAACTTTTAAAATGTGTTATATTTTTATTCATTAGTGCACAGTATTTAATTACTTATATAAACTACACTGCATGTCAAGAAATATTCACATCTAACATATCTCTGGATTTTGGTGCTTATCTGCAGCAACAAGGTATTTTTCAGTTGAATTTCTAAGGCTGTTTGCTGTTGTGATATGCAGAATACCATGCACTCCTAGATCTACATTCTTAGCATTTAAAGTCCTTTGGTGTGTGTCTAATTTATTCTAAGGATGTCAAATACTTAGTTTTAACCAAAAAGGAAAAAAACCAAAACACCTTATATATAAGTGAAAAGTTCCTTTTTAAAAAATTACCACAAGTTTTGCATACAGGTATGTGGTATTAAGTTATCATATATCAAAGGAAACAAAAAATCTATCAAAGCATATTGTGAGGTGACATGATCAGTGTGTAATTACAATCACAGGAGAAGATATCTGATGCTAGAAAACTCCTTAATCTAGCAGACAAAGGCCTTGCAAGACCCAGTGACTAGATAGTTAGTTCACTCTGAAATAAGCCACATAGATCAACAACAGTAAGGTCCCTTTACAACAACAACAGTCCCTTTCGGCTGCCCTGTCGGCTCTCAGGCCTCGGGGAGTAATTCCAACTCCCCACTGAACTTAGCCATGCTCCTTTGTAATGCCAGGTCACTACAAAATAAGATCGAAATCAACCACCCAGGGACTTTTTTGTATGGAGCAGTATATAAATGTACTTAAAAAAAAAAAAAAATCCATGATTTGATCATGGATGAAGGACCCGACCTGGCTTTATAACTGAGACCTGGTTAGGGGAGGCTAGTGGTCCTGTGTGGGTCCAATGTCTTTTCCCCAGGGTACTCTGTTGCTGAGTAGGGGTGGTGGAGAGGCTGTGGTCCATAAAAATAACATCTCCTTTACCAGGATCCCTGTGAGAGAATTGACTTATATTGAGTATGTGTACCTTAGGTTGGGGACTCAGACTGGGGATTCTGTTGGGGTACCAGAATGGTCTGCCCGAGAAGGCTGAAGAAGGATAGGAGTCCAAAGGGCCTTGAAGAGTTGGTTCTGCTTGTGATTCTGCCAATGCCCTGGTGGATACCCTGGAACAGGGAACTTGCCAGGGCAAGAGACACAATTGCTTCTAAGCATCCTTTCTGACCCACTTCAAAGTTAGTTCCATGGTATATGGAAGAGCTACAGGAGCTGAAGCAGCAAGGTAGACAACAGGAGCACAAATGGAGGAGAACTCATCTTGAATTTGATAAGATGCAGAATGGAGCCCATTTGAAGGCCTATACTGTGGCAATATGTGCAACAAGGAAGCAATTTTATCCTGTGTATAAGCAAGCAATTTTATCCTGTGTATAAGCATCTGCAAGTTCTCATCCAGCAGAGCTGTTCTGGATTGTTAGGGGTTTAATTTAAAATCCCTAACAAAACTGTTTCAAATCTGTTTCCAGAAACATGTCTCACTGTGATGCATTCAATGGGTTCTATGCAGATGAAATATCTCACATTTGGGCTGATCTGAACTCCAATATTTCTGCAGTGCCAGTTAGGAAGGTGTCCAGCAATCCATCTTGCAAAATAGATTGGCTCAGTTTCAGTTTGTGACACTGGAGGATGTGGACAAGCTTCTTGGAATGGCATGGCCTACCACCTATTCTTTGGATCCTTGCCCAACAGGGCTGATTTAATCTTGCAGGGAGATTGTTGCAACTAGCCTAGTTGATATTAATACCTTACCCATAGTGGGCAGAATGCCACCTTGTTTGAAGGAGGCAATGGTTAGACCTCTTCTTAAGAAGTCCACTCTGGAACCCCTGGTGATGGATAATTATAGGCCAGTTTCCAACCTCCCATGGTTGGGTAAGATGATAGAGAGGGTGGTGGCTGACCAGCTCCAAGCGGTCTTGGAGGAAACTGATTATTTAAACTAGCTTTAAGGCATGCTGTGGGGTTGAGATGGCCTTGGTCGTCCTGCTAGGAACATAGGAAGCTGCCTAATACCAAAGCAGATCATTGGTCCATCTAGCTCAGTATTGTCTAGAATCTAGACAATACTGAGCTAGATGGACCAATGATCTGCCTTGGTATAAGGTAGCTTCCTATGTTCCTTCCAGTCCCTTTAGGATATTTAACTGATTATTCATATGACAGTTCTTCATAGTTTTGGCAGGCAGTTAGCTTTTAATTTGTGATTAAAATTAAAATTTAATTTGTGATATGTTTTCTGTCCAGCAAACATAGAGGAGAGGGGGGAAATGATAATATACCACAGCGTAATTATTCCCTAGAATATCAAGGGAAAATAACTTGCAAACATGTCTTAAATTAAATTGACTTCTACTAGTAGCACCAAAATCAGCTATCAATACATCTTCTTTTATATATCTATATAGGTTCTTGCTTATACAGAAGGCCTTCATGGAAAATGGATGTTCAGCGAAATTCGAGCTGTTTTCTCAAGACGTTACCTTCTTCAGAATACAGCCTTGGAGGTGTTCATGGCAAACAGAAGTATGTTTAATTATTTTACTTATTTAAAGTATTTCTTCATGCAAGGTTTAAAAGAATATTGGTCATGCTGGAAAATGGCATCCTAATTTGGACAGTTTTCCTGTCCAGTTACTAAATTGGACTACATTTTTGTTTCCAAGCAGAAGAAACCTGTAGACTTGGGCCCCCGAGGAGGAAAGGGACTGGTAAATAGCTGTACAAGTAAAGCTCACCAAGAAAATCCCACTCTGCAATTATCACTTGCCCATGTGTTACACAGCCTTAGGAAAGTGGAGCAAGAGATCTGCTCTATCAAGCTCCTACCTGTGCTCAAGACTTGCCTCACAGTGCAGCATGTGGGGAGGGGGATGAAAATGTGATTTTTATTGCCAGAAATATGTCTGTAAGGGCTGAGCATCTCTCAAGGACATATTCCTGGCAATGATAAGGGCATTTTGAAGAGCTAAAGTTCAGTCTCTCGCAAAATGACGATTCCAGATACAGGCCTAAGCTTAGCCTTTTGGGCTCTTAGTGCTGGTCCCAATTCAACCGGGGTGTCCACCACAATATGTCCCTAAGGGCTGAGCATCTCTCAAGGACATATTCCTGGCAATGATAAGGGCTTTTTCAGGAAGGGAAGGGAAGTAAAAATTGTGTCCTCAACCCCTTCCCCGTGTATCGGGCACAGCTAGTTTACTAGTTCCTTGCAAAGATGAAAACCTTGCTCTGCCCCCCTAAACCTGTATAACACATGGGCCACTTCAAGTAATACAATAATTATTGTACAGACGATGATTTTATTGGCAGAAGTTTCCCTGTGATTGAGCCTTAAATAATGACAACATGTGCTACTCCTTGTGCATTCAGGGGCGTAGCAAGGTTGGAGTGGGCTCAGAGACAAGATTTTAAAATGCCCCCCCCCTCCACTGAAGCTCAGCTTATGAAGTAAAGAAATCTTAAATGAGGCTGAATAGTGGTAACAAAAAGCGTGTGTGTGTGTGTGTGTGTGTATCCTATGTGCCACAATAGTTCATCCTAAATTATTTTTTTAAAGGTTTTGTAACTTGTGAACGATGCAAGTCATTCAGTGGTACTAGAGAAAGACATGCTGTTCTGGTAGCTCCAGGTCTTAACACCCACATCAATTCTGGAGGATGAATACAACTGAAGGAAGCCTGGGCGGGTGCGCAGTTGGGGGAGTCAGTCATGTGATTTACCTCTGGGGAGCAACTGTCTCCCCTTGCCCTATTATAGTTACGCCCCTGTGTGCATTATTCACAACTAGGGAAACTCAGGTTTAAATTTCCTCTCGTCCATGAAGCTCACTGGATGACCTTGGGCCTGTTATACTCTCTCAGCCTAATCTATATCACATGCTTGTTGTGAGGGTGCCGGTGGGGGAGGAAGAACCATTTATGCCATTCTGAGTCCTTAGAAGAAGGACTCATATATGTCTCATAAATACATAGTTGCTCATAAACACATATGTCTCATAAATACATAGAACAAAACATTTCCACCAAATGAAATCAAATAACAAATTCCTTCCCCCGCTCCTAATGCCAAACACCCACCTGTACTCATGCAACATTCCGTTTTGTACCAAATAAGGATAATCCAACCAGGTCACCATAAAAGAATATTAAAATGATAATGTAATTCCCCTTCTTAATAGCATTCCTGGTGAGTTTTGAAGCACCTGGCAAGAATTCTGTCCACTGAAAAGTTAAACAGCTGCATTTTTTCCTTTCTTCCAGAAAATGGATTCTCTTGGAACATAGGATAATTAGGGATATGCAAACAGTTCAAGGGGGTTCGGTTCTATGTCTAACCAGTTGAGTTCAACGGTTCTGGGGTCAAACTGAAACCCGCCCCCCCATTCGGTCCGACCTTGTACTGAAACACACACACCTCGACGTTTCGGGGGGTTCGTGATTTTATTATTTTTTTTGTAATTTTTTTTTACCTTTTGCCCCTTCAGGGGGCTTCCTCTAGGCGGAGGTTTGTGAAGGTTCCCCCTCCCCCTGCTGGCCTTGTTCAACACTGCTACGGCCCATTTTAGCCCCTTTCCCAGCTCATTCTGGCCTCCGTATGTTGCTGTGACAGCCATTTTTTCCGCCGCCGCACATGCACAAATGGCCGCTGCAAGACCTGTCATGGCCCAGGGCCTCACAGAGGCCATTTGCACCTGCGTGGTGGCCATTTTTTAAAAAATGGCACAGTGGCCATTTTCTCCGCCACCACGCATGCACAAATGGCCTCTGTGAGACTGGAGAAAATGGCCACCACGCCAACATACGGAGGCCAGAACGAGCTGGAAAAGGGGCTAAAACAGGCCACAGCGGTGATGAACAAGGTCAACACAGGGAGGGGAAAGGGGAGGGGGAACCTTCACGGACCCAGCCCCCCATGGCCCAGAGGAAGCCCCTCGAACCAGACTGGGGTGGGGGTTCTCAGGGGTGCTGGACCGAACTGGTCCAGTCAGGTTCGAGTCCGGTCTGGACTTGAACCGAACTGGGCCAGCCGATTCCGTGCACATCCCTAGGGATATCTCCTGGTTGTATGCAGGGGCTCCAAGTGTGGGCACTGAATTCCAAATCAGCAGGGCTTTCTCATTCTGTTCAGTGTGAACAGACCTTTGCCCAGCATGGAAGTGAATGGGGAAACCCCTGCTTTCATAGAGCTTTTCAAATGCATCAGATCTCCACTGAGCTTTGAATCAGCACTTGAAACAGAAACAAATACCCATAGAGTCATGGTTCATAGGTTAAGCTTGTAGTCAGATTACCTCTTTTTCTTCATATATTCTTCATATATTTTTGACTGGATATTCTGCAATCATACACAAAAAATCTCTTGGCACTTGAGTCATTTTCTAATTTTTGAATTCCTTTTGTATTACAGCCTCCGTAATGTTCAATTTCCCTGACCAAGCAACAGTCAAAAAAGTTGTGTACAGCTTACCTCGTGTTGGAGTGGGAACCAGCTATGGTTTGCCACAAGCAAGGTAATGTAATATACTTTAATTTCTGTTTCTTTATAGCTTATATATATATAGCTGTTATAGCTTTATTCAGAGTGGAGCCCCACAAGATTGCCATGTGATAATTACGCATGAAAGCATGATTATGTGGAACATCTATCATGTGTCATAGACACAGAACCATTGTATTACATTCAAGTAGTACCATTTAAGAGCTTGTGGCTGTCATGTGAATTCACTCTCAGGTGACTTCTTCCTTGGGAATAGTTCATTCAGTTGCGATTGTTAAACAGGATTATTGCTAGGTGTTCTGGCATTGTTATCAGTTTGGAATTAACAGAGCAGATTTTAAAGTTAGTTGTTTGTTGAGCTCTAGGCAGTGTACAAAATGTAAAACAATATTAAAAAGTGTGTGGGTGGGTGGGGGGAACAGATTAAAAGTCCACAACACAATAAAACCGTCTCATAAAACAAGTTATTAAAACAAAGTATTAAAATTAATAATTATATTAATTATTATATAATTATATACAAATAATTATAATTAAGTTACTTATATAATATGATGACTGGCTGACTGCCAGAGCATCCATTGGGGGTCACAGGGGAGCTGCATTCCCACACAGTGAGGCTGTTCTTAAATCCTCTAGATTGTTGTCAAGCAGCAGAACATGCACACAGGAGCAATTTTTGCAAGTGCTTTGGGGCTGCACGACCCAAAGGGACATCTTTTTGGAAGGCAAAGAGCACTTACCGGGGTAAGGGAGAGCATCAGAAATTGCTGCTCCCTCCCCTTGTACACAGCCACTCAGCAACATTTAGGCTGAGTTAAGAGCAGCCTCTCTATGCTGATGACTGCTCTGGATGTCAGCCACTATGTTTTAAACCAGGGGTGGGGAACCTTGGCCCTCTAGCTGTTTTTGAACTACAATTCCCACCATCCCCAGTAATTGTGGCTGGAGATGATGGGAGTTGTAGTTCAAAAACAGCTGGAGGGCCAAGGTTCCCCACCCCATTTCAAACAGTGTATTAAGAGAATCCCAAACCAGCCCGCCATCATCAGTATTGTATGTTAGGATGTTACAGTGGCAATAATTGTGTAAATTGTTAGGTAATACATGACACATTGTGAACTTTTTATTGTTTTAATTGTTACCCTGCTTGCTTGAATCCATGTCCTATACATGTCTACAGCTATGCCTTGAGTGCTGGTTAGAGTGCTGGACTAGGACCGGGGAGACTCGAGTTCAAATCCCCATTCAGCCATGATACTAGCTGGGTGACTCTGGGCCAGTCACTTCTCTCTTAGCCTAACCTACTTCACAGGGTTGTTGTGAGGAGAAACTCAAGTATGTAGTACACCGCTCTGGGCTCCTTGGAGGAAGAGCAGGATATAAATGTAAATAATAATAATAATAATAAACTAAGCAGAGGGGGGAATTGCTCAGGATGCTAGAGGAAGACCTTTCCCTATCATAGCTAACTCTGCTAGTTGGGGAAGCATGTGGCTATCTGCCCTGTAGACTGTGCCCAGAATTACTATCTTTAGTTAATTACTATCTTTAGAATAACTAATTTAGACAGTCAGAGGCAGTGAGTTTGAAAAGACAATAAATAAGGTTTATTTGGTAGAAGCACAATGCAGAACTCGGGTATTTGGTAATAATAATGGATGCAGGACTGAAGGCTGCTAAACAGGGAGGAAGAAAGAGAGGGAAGAGGCTTGAAAAGCCTTGTGGTTGGCTACAAAATCAAAAGTGGGAAATTCAGTAGGAAGGTAGAGAGAGAAGTGATAGCAAACGATACCCTTCCTAAAATCTGTTGCCTTGAGTGCAGTGCCAAAGGAGTGGCTCTTCTCAGGTTGTGCCCTTCTTTCGGTCCCTGGTCTTAGAGAGGTCCATAGTACTAGGACCCATGGAAGGGTCTTCTCTGTTGCTGCCCCCCTGCTCTGGAACTCACCACCACCACCAATTCAGTCTGCCTCCTCCCTTTCAGCCTTTAAATCTTTATGGAAGACATTTCTTTCTGCCAGGTGTTTGCCCTTTAATTTAAATTTTTGTTTTTTGTTTTAATCTTGGATGCTGTTCTTGCCTTGTACATCGCCCTGAGTCTGTGGATTGGGCAGTATATTAAATCTTTTCATACATACATACATACATAACTCATCTGGCAAGTCCGAAGGCCTTATCTGTGAAGATGCTGTCAAAGTGGGAGCCAAAGAGGCAGTGGGGTGCCAGATTGTGATTGGGCTCCAAGGACTGGTGCTTACCCAAAACCTACAGGTGAAACTCGGAAAATTAGAATATCGTGCAGAAGTCCATTAATTTCAGTAATGCAAATTAAAAGGTGAAACTGATATATGAGACAGACGCATTACATGCAAAGCGAGATAAGTCAAGCCTTAATTTGTTATAATTGTGATGATCATGGCGTACAGCTCATGAAAACCCCAAATCCACAATCTCAGAAAATTAGAATATTACATGGAATCAAGAAGACAAGGATTGAAGAATAGAACAATATCGGACCTCTGAAAAGTATAAGCATGCATATGTATTCAGTACTTGGTTTGGGCCCCTTTTGCAGCAATTACTGCCTCAATGCGGCGTGGCATGGATGCTATCAGCCTGTGGCACTGATGAGGTATTATGGAAGACCAGGATGCTTCATTAGTGGCCTTCAGCAATTCTGCATTGTTTGGTCTCATGTCTCTCATCCTTCTCTTGGCAATGCCCCATAGATTCTCTATGGGGTCAGGTCAGGCGAGTTTGCTGGCCAATCAAGCACAGTACACTGTATACTTTTCAGAGGTCCAATATTGTTCTATTCTTCAATCCTTGTCTTCTTGGTTCCATGTAATATTCTAATTTCCTGAGATTGTGGATTTGGGGTTTTCATGAGCTGTACGCCATGATCATCACAATTATAACAAATTAAGGCTTGACTTATCTCGCTTTGCATGTAATGCATCTGTCTCATATATCAGTTTCACCTTTTAATTTGCATTACTGAAATTAATGGACTTCTGCACGATATTCTAATTTTCTGAGTTTCACCTGTAGTTTCAAAACTAGGAGAACACACCAGCACAGTGCTTTTGTGTTATATTACTAAACATAGGAAGCTATCACCAGCACAGTGACCCAACTCCAGTGATTCTGTGAGAGACCAAGGGAGATCCAAGGCAGTCTTGGGCCCACCAACATGTCCACTCAAGGAATCGCCCAAGGATTGTGATTTCATTTCAAGGTTGTGACTCAGCAGTCGTCACAGTGATTCAGTTTAAAGGGTGAAGGGGGTTTGAGGGCAAACACAGGCAGCTGGCCAGGCAAGGCTTCAAGAACAGTAGTGGGCAGACATAGGCATTGGCACACCAAATTTAATTGCCCACATAAGAAGCCACAATATGGGGTTTTGCTTCTGGGAACTTCTACCAAGTTTAAGAAAAGAAAAGTATAAGAAAAGAAGGGTTGCAAATCTTTATTGTGGGGAGTGGGGGGCTGAGGGAGATGTCACACCCATTTTGAAAGAGCTGCACTGGCTACCAGTTTGTTTCCGGGTCCAATTCAAGGTGCTAGTTTTGACCTTTAAAGACCTTAATGGTTTGGGCCCGGGATACCTGAGGAACCACCTGCTCCCAAGAGTTGCTGCCTGCTTGACAAGGTCATCTGAGGGGGCTCTGCTCCAGGTGCCGACAATGAGGGAGGCTTGGCTGTCGTGCATGCGGGACAGGGCCTTCTCTGTTGCTGCCCCCAGACTCTGGAATGCTCTCCCGGTGGCTATTTGTTCCTCGGTCTCCATCACAGTTTTTAGAAAGCGTGTTAAATCTTGGCTTTTTACCCAGGCTTTTATATGATTGTCTCTACTGCTGCTTCTTTGTATTTTGTCCAGTTCTTATGCTTGTATTTTAAATCTTTTTAGTCAGACTTGTTTTATTTTTTAGCTTAATATTTTAATTGTGTCATTTTTATAGTCTTGTTTTTAATTTTTGTGTGAACCGCCTTGGGATTGTTTTAATGAAAGGCGGTATACACATTTAACAATAAATAAAAAATAAAAATAAATGTATGTTTGTGGAGGTTGCTATTCAGCAACCAAATGACTATTCAGATAGAGCACCAAAGAAAAGGGCTCTGGTATGCCAAATTTAATTACTTGTCTTGGTGCTTGCCTTGATTGCATCTTAGGGTGTGGTTACTCAGTCTCTTTGGACATGCCTTCTGTCCTAAAGCCTCTTCCTGTTTGCCTTAAAGGGAAATGCAGCATCATTAAGAATACTAATAGTGCAGGGTATGTATGGTCCCACTTCCCAGGCTGTTTGCACAGACTCTTGGTTGCAAGATTTTTCTTGAACCTAAAATGGATGCATCCACGTAAATGTTATATGCGGGTGACTGCTTGCTGATGCCTACTGTCAGCTGAACAAAAAATGTATGAAGGGGAAATGGCTGGAATATATAGATAGAACTTTGTCTCCGGATTTTGTTGCATGGAAAAAACACACCCCATAAAGGTAGATAATACAGTGGTATAGATCTTTGTTAGTTGGAAGAGATTTTCTTAACTCTCTTAACTCATGGGACACAGTTCACCAACCAATGTTCCCCACTGTCCCATTGAAATGTATGCCACTTGCAGTGGTGCCTTAAGGTTGTGCTTTGAATTGGCCTGCTCATCCGATCCAATTTGGCCAATTTTGTATCAGTTCTGACTGAGTAAATCTGATCCAATGCCAAGTTGTCTGATAGGCTCTGCACTGGATTGAACTGGAGGCCTTACTGAGGATGTTTTTTTCTTTCTTTTGCTAAAGAAATCTGCTGTCTTTGTGGGCTGCAGCAGTGGCATTTAAAAGCACCGTTTTTCTCCTTGGCAGCCATTCCATAATGGCCTGAGGAAGGAAGCAGCATCATGTTCTGTTCTTTCCCTGTGGCATACTTTCCCTGGTGCATTACTACAGTATGGCTATCCCCCCCCGCCCCCCACAAGTAATGTACAGGGGGAAAGGTGCAATGCCAGGACACTGTTTCCTTCCTTGGGCATTATGAGACAGCTGCCAGGGAGAAACTTGGTGCTTGTAAAAGCTGCTGCTGCTACCCACAGAGGCATTAGTTTTTCTTCAGTAAAAGAAAGAAAAACCATACTGCATTGCCACCAAGTAAGACCCCCAAGCCCTCTAGGCCCGTGCATCAAATCAGTCCATTGCTACCCACATTATTGGACTGATTGAATTCATTCAGTGGTTGACTGCTGTGCGGTGAAGTTCTGCACTTAGACTGGGATTGGAACCACTGGTCAGTTCTCACAGACAGCCTTTTGGCACATAAGTGCTTGAGGAATTCCTTGGTCTGCTGAGATGCTGCCCTTCTCTAAAAATAAATATAACATTTCCATATATACTTTTATGGCAGCATATCCAAAAGGTAGTATGACTTGATCAAAGCTGGGCAGATTTAGCAAAACACCATAGCGTTGTGTCCTTCCTACATTATCTGAAACATGCAGGCATGGAACCAATTTACTGTGCATAATTTATTTGACTCTGCCACAGTAATTCACACACTCTGAATTTCTTCAGCTATCCTACCAGTAGGGAGCTTTCTGAAGAGATTTGTTTTGCAACATGTTCCATCAAAACAGAGGTTAGCATACAACAGTAAAATTCCATAAAAGATGCAAACCATGCCTAGAAATAAGTAGGTTGCCCCAATTCTTTTCTGTTCTGAACTGAGCAACGTTATCTACTCTACAACTATCTAATCCACATCCACATTAAATTTATATATACACACATACAGTATTTTACAGTACTGTTTTACTGTATAAAATAGCTTTATTTTATTAATGGGGGGGGTCTCTTGTGAGTGCATGCACTTGCACATGCCTTAGAGGGAACACGGCTTCAACCCAATCCACAGCCATGGAATAGTCTTGTGGAACTCACAGAGACAAGTTCCCTACAGAGGCCAATGTGTGTTGTGCAGTAGTCTTATATAGCATTTTGTTGCACTGGTGTGTAAAGACCGAAAATATGCATTTATAAGTTATTGTTTTACACAAAGATAAGTACATTTTTAACCTATCTCACCAGAAATCTGTATCCACAGCTATGCTTATATGCATTCTGTTTAAAAGGCCTCTTCTTGACAACTGGTTTACGAATTCCACAAATAATGCCACACACCTCAGTTCCAAATACGTATGAACAAGCATTTGAACATACACTTTCAGCTGGCCACTTGCAACAGTATTCAACAAGCATTAGTTTAATCCTCATCTGGATTTGGGGGTGGATTCCCACCCCCATCGGCGTAAAGGTACATAAACAAGCAAGCCGCTGAACTCTCAGCTAGGGATGTGCGAAATGTTTCGGATACAAAACATTTTGTACCCCAAACAGCCTGTTTCGGGTGTTTTGTAGACAAAACAAAACACCCATTTTCCAGATCAAAAAGTTTTGTATATGAAACAAAACATCCGTGTTTCGGCTACAAAACGTTTTGTTGTTTCGGACCTCCATTTTGTGGTGATCTCTGAGTCAGTCTCCATTTTGTGTTTGACATCTCTTTGAATTTCCCACCCTTCCAGCCTTCTGATCAGTGACCTAAATCATGGGCTGACCGGCTGACAATTCCCTCCTTATTCCCCATTGGCTCTTTTGCTTCTTGCCACTCTTTACTGACCCCACATTGGCCAGGGGAAGGGTTGCTAACCCATGGGGTGCTGGGTTCTGTTGTTTCTGTGGTGTTCTGAGTGTAGATTCTCTGGTAGCATATGAGAGTGGGTTCTTGTTTCTCACTGAAAATCTCATATGCTACCAGAGAATCTACAACGAACACCTCAGAAACACAAAACCCAGTACCCCAAGGGCTTTTGGGTATGGAGGTGGTTGGCACCCTATGTGCACTACACAACCCCTCGCTCTGAGAAACCCCAGTGCCCCCCAAGTGGAATTATGGGGCTGCTGAAACCTCCATTATTCCCTATGGGATAAATCTTAAAACACACGTAAACTTCAACAATTCACAAAAGATCAGCCCTTTGCCCAATGGAGAAGAGAACTGGTCTTGTGGTTGAGCATGACTTGTCTCCATAGCTAAGCAGGATCTGCCCTGGTTGCATATGAATGGGAAACTTGATGTGTGAGCACTGCAAGATATTCCCCTCAGGGGATGAAGCCGCTCTGGGAAGAGCAGAAGGTTTCAAGTTCCCTCCCTGGCTTCTCCAAGATAGGGCTGAGAGAGATTGGTGCCTGCAACCTTGGAGAAGCTGCTGCCAGTCTGTGAAGACAATACTGAGCTAGATAGACCAATGGTCTGACTCAGTATATGACAGTTTCCTATGTTCCTAAATCTTTTGAGATAATTCTCAATTAGCCCCCATTGGTCATTACCACCTACCACACTCCTCTCTGGGTCATCCCTTCCCCTTGATTTGAAGTGATACATTTGCTGGAATCTCCATTATTCCCTATGGGAAAATTCTTAAAGATGTGTAAACTTAAAAAATTCACAAAAAATCAGCCCTTTGCCTAATTCCTTTGACATTTGGGTGGTAGCTTCCACCCATTGGACACTACCACCACCACCCACTCTTTTTGCCCTGGGACCCTTTTTAAAAATCCAAATCAATTCAGATTCAGAAAATTCGGCTACAAAACAAAACAGGGCTGATTCGGATTCAGAAAATTTGGGTACAAAATAAAACGGGGGTGTTTTGATTCGGATACAAATCGAAACAAGAAAATTAAAAAATGCACACCCCTACTCTCAGCTATGCTCTTGTTGTCACACTCTTACCTACACTCTGGTACACGATATATCCGCAGTGATGGCCCCTCACTACTAATGATATTTATCTTATTAATAAAAATATGACACAGCTTAGGAAACTACCCCAAAATGAATAGGCTCCCTGTGTTGGGGTGGTGACTATCCCATTCCCATGTTAAGCCCTTTGGAGGTTCCGCTCCCACTGCCGACCTTCCCCAGTATCATAACAGCCCAGTTTGGGCAGTTTTCAGCCCATTCCAGGCCTCTGTGTTCATCATCATCATCATCATCATCATCAATTTTATTACAGCCACTGGCCAGCAAAAATAGAAGTAACAAATATGTCCAATACAACAATCAATAAAACAAGATACAATCACTCATAATAAATTACTTAAAAACTATAAACAGCTCTCGCAATTAAGCGCTTAATTGGGACCTTAACCTAATGGCAATATAGAAAAATTTAGCTACAATTTTTGTAAAGGGCCTCTGTGTTGTTGTTGTGGCCATTTTGGAGGCCGCTGTGCATGCACAATGGACACCTGCATGACCGGGGTGTCCTGGTCTTGAACTGAACTAGACAAACCCCCAGAAGCACATGTAGAGGAGTAATTAAGATGAGCATCCCTCTCTCACAGTTGAAGGATGTGCAAAGAGCGCATTGGCACATCTGCCAGTGACATCAGGGCAAGTTTGTTCTTACCATGGACCTGATGTTCTCATGTGCGCAGGGCAATGTTCGTCTGAACCTACCCTCAGAGAATTGTGGTGGGGGATAATGTTTTCCTGAATGTATAGCTGGCAGAGGCTCTCCTGAGCAAGTGGTTGATGTGTATAGGCACTATGAGACACCAGAAGCCAGACATACCCCCAGAGATTCAACCACATTCACAAAGGAAAGCATTGTAATCTGTGTTTGGTTTCGAAGGACAGAAGACATTATCAGTGTGTGTACTCAGGAACTCTGTGCCCAGGACAGCTGACTAGGAACCAACCAAAAGATGAGATTATTGTGGGTGGCTGGCCTGTAGAATGCACTTGACCAGGTCCCAGATTGCCTTCAGGTCAGTCACAGGGTGTCCTTTCAGCTGAAATGCTGAGAACTGAGATCCTGAAGTATGGATCCTCATTAGTGTGGGGTTTGTTCATTTTTCTTAGCTGAGAACTCACATTGTCAGTGAGCCATGCATGGTACAGGGTGCCATCCTTGAAGTGTGGGAGTCACTACTTCACTTCCCTGGAGTGAAATATTAAATTATTGTGGGTTCTTTGGCCTGCAAAATTTGGGGGGCATCCAATGTAACCAATGGAACTACTTGGGAGTAGGAGGTCCTCCTCATGTGTATAAAAAAATCATGACTCCGGATGAGGCTTAACATGCCCAGCAGTTCCAGATTTATGGTCTTTCATTTCAAGCATCGTTCACACTGCCCTTTGATTTCTGTAACTTGTTAGCATTTTATCTGAAGTCTGTATCTGGACACATACTTATTGAGATTGGCCAGTGCCATGCAGAGTGACTCAATTATTTCATGTATCTTGGATGGAATATATATGAAACCAGAGATGCCATTTTTGGTTTTGCAGCCCACTTTGTTAGCTGAAACTCAGTTTGCATTTGGTTTGAGGAAAGTAGTACAGTATTTCAGCCTGCTTAGGTGCTAAAGCTGATCTATAACTTACTTAAAAGAAACCATAACATTAAGAATTATTTCTAGCTGCCAGGGAAACATAGGTCAGTCTACTGATTTTCTTCCTTATAAGTGAAATAGAGATTAAAATACTTTAATGTGTGGCTGTAAATTAAGTTAAATAGCATCATATTGTTATTAAATTTGTGAGATATACAATAACTCCTTTACAAAACGTCCACGTTTTTGGTGTGGGCATTATAAAGTATTTGGAATGTCCTCCATTTATAGAATTCACTTAAACTAGGCAACGACTTTACATCTAAATTAAGAAGTAGATTTTTTTACATTGCAAGTAGGGATGTGCAAAAATTCATTTTTTCTATTCAATTCGTACCTGAATTGAATCACCCCTGATTTGTTTTGGATCCGAATCTGCACACCCGAATCACCCCAGATTCGGTGTGCACCCCAATTTTCTGAATCTGAATAGATTTGGAAGGAAGCGGGGGGGGGGTTCCAGGTGCAAAAGAGTGGGGGTGGGAGTAATGCCCAAAGGGTGGAAGCTACCACCCAAATTTCAAAGAGATTGAAATTTTTAAAGGGGTGATTTTTAAAGAATTTTTGAAGTTGGCATGTCTTTAAGCTTTTCCTCATAGGGAATAATGGGGATTTCAGCAGCCTTATAGCTCCGCATGGGGGCACCAGGGTGGCCCAGAGCGGGTTGTGGTGGGTGGCAGTGCCCAATGGGTACAAGGAAGCTACCACTCATAGTTCAAAGAAATTGGGCAAAGAGGTGTTTTTAAATAATCTTTTGAAGTCGGTATGTCTTTGTGGCAGATTCAGGGCAGATAAGGGGTTTCGGAGGTAGAAGAGTGGGTCAGGTGGTAGTGCCCCAATGAGTGCTTGCTACCACCCAGATTTCAAATAAATTGGTGAAAGGGGTGATTTTTAATCTCCCCCCTGAACTTTGTGGGTCTTTACACTTCCCCCCATAGGGAATAATGGAGATTTCAGCAGCCCCATAATTCCATGTGGGGGCCACCAGGGTGGCCCAGAGCAGGTTGCGGTGTAGTGCACATAGGGTGCCAACAAACCCACAAGCCTATGGGGCACTGGGTTTTATTGTTTTCAATGTCTGAGGTCTCAGAACACCTCAGACATTGAAAACAACAAAACCCAGTGCCCCCACGGGCTTGTCATTCTGGGGGTGTTTGGCACCCTATGTGCACTACACCACTACCCACTTTGGGCCACCCTGGTGTCCCCTAAGTGGAGCTATGGGGCTGCTGAAATTCCCCATTATTTCCTAAGGGGGAAGCTTTAAAAATGCACAAACTTCAGAAAAAAGTTAAAAAGCACCCCTTTCCCCAATTTCTAGCTTCCACCCATTGGGCACCACCAACCAACCCACTTTGGCCACAAAATGGAGGTCCGAATCTCCAAATTTTTTGGATCAGAATCTGGGGTGATTTGTTTTGTCTCCTCATTCTGAGGAGATACCATTGTCTTTTCATTCTGTTTCAACTGCCTGGCTGGCTAAAAATAGTCGGTAGCATCAGATCCATAGAGGTTTCTCTAGGGCAGCATGATTTGCACAAAATGGCACTGCTCTAAATACACCTCACCCACCTCTCCAAGAGTCTAGCACCATAGACTCATTATTGTACTCCTCAACCAGCCCACATCTTCCACAAGACAGAACTGATATAGAGAAACATGGCCCATGCTTCTAGGATATTGGCACCATAGTTTTTCTCCTCAAGCCAGGTAGATAAAGAGTGAAGAGCAGGAAACAAGGAGGTTGGGAGCAAGCACTGCCGGCCAGTCACGTACTGAAGAGAGTGAGGGAAGTGAGCAGGAAGAGCAGGAGTGGGAGGGGACTTGGGAGCAAGCAGGTGAGCATAAGGGAATGGAAAAGAGGACAGAGGAGGGAAATGGGATATTTTAGTTGGAAGAAGCATTTGGAACTTAGATAGACAAGACAAAAGAGTACAGAAACACTTCAGATTCTGGGGCTCAGCTTTGACACCATTGTAGCCCTGATCACACCTTCACCAGCCAATTACAGAATCCTGCATGAGCATGCCCCCATTTCATATTCACAAGCTTTACTGTCTAATGGAATCCCATTGTATTGATTTTTATTTCCCAAGATTAGTAGCTGAGAAGAGTAGTTGAGAAGTTATGAAGGGAATCCACACTGGGAATGGGGGTGGACTGGTATCAGAATATTCATGTTATAATAATTGTATGTATAATATCAAGTTTCTAGTAACAATAATGTTTTTTAAAATCAGAAATAGAGTGTTTTTCAATACTAGCACAAAAAATGAGTAAATAATCTAGAGTCTGATAATGTTATTAATAAGTTGGCTCTGAAGCATCAATTTAGAAGTAAAGCCCAGAATAATTGGGAGGTTTTTCCACTTAATTCCTAGGCGAATTTCTCTGGCCACTCCCCGCCAACTTTATAAATCATCCAACATGACTCAGCGGTGGCAGAGAAGGGAGATTTCCAATTTTGAATACTTGATGTTTCTCAATACTATAGCAGGTAAGTCTGTCTCTTTAATCCTTCATAATATGTTTATGTTTGTCAAAATCCTGAGTACCATGACTTGATAGAATACACTTATCCCTCTGGAATTCAGCTTCAGCTCTATGATAGATTCTGAAAAACTCACATTAAATTTTATCGGAAAATGCACTAGCTATCACCCAGGCTTTAGATTTATTTATTGTGTTGGTGGTTGTTCTTTGCTCTCCTTCTGCCATTTCCTCTGCTGACAGCTTTGTCTGAAGCTTTATTAGAGTCAACAAACCATTGCCAGTGTGTGTGTCTGGAAATAATAATGGGAAAATGTAATTTTGCTACTTCGTCATTCTTAGCAACAGGAACTAGACAGCAAAATAACAGTAGTATTCTGCCTAATACAGATGTCACCTGGGTGGTGTTATGATTAAACTCCGTCTTACTTGTTTTAGGAATTTGAACTGGAATGTATGAGATTAAGTATTTAAAATTAGACCTAAGATTCATAACCTACCTATGTGTATGAATACAAAAAGTGAATTTTACTGGTGCTTGTCATTAATTAATGAGTGCTATATATAGTAATTTCTTCATTCAGATGTGCTTGAAATGTATGGCTTCAAGATTTTTTTTAGAATTTTTTTACTGTTAGTATATCATTAATGCAGCATACAAAATAACATCAATAAATAGCCATATGTTTTATCAAATGAAAGGAAACTCAGCTGAATGTCCACTGAGCTTTAGTTGGACAGAAAAAGAAAAACCTGGACGTCTAAAGCCAGTCCAAGCATGCTGATTATTTTATGTACTGAGATCAATGAAAAGGTGGTAATGTGTAGGCCTCAGCCAGGCAAACATATACAAACCAATTGTATTGCAGCTTGAAAATCAGTCATTACGATTAATTTGTTTATCTGTGGTGGACCAATTTATTACAGTACTAATACAATACGATATGCAACCATGAATCCCATTTAATGAATTTTCACGAAGATAGTGGATCATGTGTTATGATACAACCATATTCACTTTCTTTTGACAGTGTTCTGTTAATACTTTTAATCACAATAATGGCTAACATTGATGTAGTGCTTTAGAGTGTTTAAAGAGCTTCACGTACATAATCTTAGTAATCCTTACAATAACCTTGTTTAAGTGGAGGGCTAAAGCTAAGAGTTAGTGACTTGCTTGAGGCCACTCAGTGAGCACATGGCTAATACAAAATTTGAACCGCTTGACTTTTTATTTTTTTAACTTTCATTTTATTTTATTTGACTCACGTTAAAGGGTTCCTTCTTAGAGAGGTTTTCCACCTTTAAAAAGGTGGAAGGAAGAGAAATGAAGAGAATGGAAGGGCATGAGAAAAGAATAGGTAAAATGACACCATAAAGTATGGTTATTCTGGAAATGTTTTAAAGGATAATCCTCTTCAGGCATTGTGTTGTATGTATATTCAAGCGTCTATATGAATGTGCATATTTTTGTGTGAATGTTGTGCATGCATTCATTTAAAAAGTGAACCAGGGTTCAGGTCCCTCAAATGCATAGTACAGATAGGAAGTATACTGCCATACATTATTTTATTTTATTTTATTTTATTTCTATACCGCCCTTCCAAAAATGGCTCAGGGTGGTTTACATTAAAATAAAAACATTTAAAATCAATTAACAGTTAAAATCAAAAACTATAAAAACAATACAAAACCAATTAATAATTAAAAGATTTAAAACAGTTTTAAAACCCTGGAAAACCAGGCCAAATATGTACAGTTTAAAGGCAGTTTAAAAAACCCTGGAAGGCCAGGCCAGACAGATAGGTCTTAAGGGCTCTCCTGAAGGCCAATAATGAATTCAGAGTATAGATTTCTGCAGGGAGTGCATTCACAGCCCAGGAGCAGCTACAGAGAAGGCCCGCCTTTGAGTTGCCACCAGACGTGCCGGTGGTAACTGAAGATGGACCTCCTCAGATGACCTTAACGTGCGGTGGGGATCATGTAGGATACATGTGTTTGACATGTGTTAATAATGGTGTGTACATACAGATCTATAAATGTGTGCACTGTACATAGATTGTACGTGCATTGAGCATAACATGTGAATGGAGCTAATGCGTGTTTTTCATCTGGAAATCTCTGCAGAAAAAGCTTAAACAATTGAAATATTTTATTTATTTATTTATTTATTTATTTAACATATTTTTATACCGCCCAACACTTACGTCTCTGGGCGGTTTACAACAAGATAAAAACAACATTAAAACATTAGTTAAAAACAAAAACAAGAAATTTAAAATATGACAATTAAAAATTTTTTAAACAATATTCTAAAACAACATTAAAAACAATCAAAACAGTATCAGTTTTGATACTGTCATTAACAGTAACAGACACAGTTGGCAGTGCAGGCAGCTTCCTGGAGCAGCAAAATTCCAGGGGATCCAGGCTAACTGGAAAGATCCTCTGAGGGAGCACAGTTCTCCCCGCCCTCAAAAAAAACACCTTTGGGTTAACATAGTCAGACATGGGGAGAATCGTGCTTCTATTTTCTCGATTGCAGCCCCTTTCACCTTGTTCCATCCTGACAGTGTAGCAAAGTGAGAGTTTGTTCACTTCAGAACAAGGAAAACGGAACGGGTAAACACAATTGCTTCTACCACATACAAAATGCAGGGTTGTGGGAAGGATTCATTTTTAACTCTGGCAGCAAAAGGGCTTGTGGAAATAGGGAGCTTGCTGCAGGCATGGGAAGAAAATGTATATATTTATTATTTATTTGTAAGATCCATATGCCACTCTTCCACAACAGCACTCAGCACAGCTAAATCAAGTACAATTAAAAACAACTAAAAAAACTATTTTCACAAAAAACAGAGACACAGATGATAATTCCAGCAGAAAACAATTCTAAACGGCCTGGGCAAGTAAAAATGTCTGTATCTGGCACCAGACAGCATATAGGGATGATGTCAGGAGACTTGCTTGGAAAGCGTGTTTAGCAGCTGGAGTGCAGTGCACAACAGAAAAGGGCTGTTTCCATTCTTTGGATCTTTCTGTTTTGGGATCACTTCAGAAAGTAGGGGAGACTCAGAGGAAGGCCTCACTCGTGGGCATGCACATGTGGAAAAATGTGACATTTTGAGTAGCCTCACCTCAAACCTTTAAAGGTTAACACTAGCATTATGAAAGGTGTGAAATAGATGTGGGAGATTATGCTTGCTTAGTACAGAGAGAGCGCTGTTCGTATGTTACCTCAGCTACCTATTCTGTGCATTTATTATTAGCATAAGCTTCCTTTGGTGGGAAATGCTCTGAAATGAGAAATTACTGCACATAAAAGCTGATCTGTGCTTCTCCATACTCCCTCCTTTGGCTGCTCACAGACGTAGACTACACATGTGAGTTGTTAAATATAAAAGAGGTAAATATACTGAGGTAATACATGAAATGACACAAAAGAAGAAGAGAAATGATTGTCAAGGAGTTTAGAAGATCCTTTAAAACAACATTAAATTGTTTACATTTTATCATATTAGAATATTTAAGGCCATGTTGATTTCATATTGTCATCAATTAGGGTTGCCATATTCTGGCTTTCCAAATCTGTGTGCCTAATTTGCATATCATGTAAATTGGCTTGAAAATGGGTTAACAGCTTGATTCACAAGCTCTTGCCCTGACCAGGGCTTCCCCCCACCTCCTGAGCATGTCTTCCAGGAGCTTGCCTCCGCCCAGGGGGAAGAAAAGATCTCGCAACAGCCCTGCTAACAAGAGTCCGGACAATGGCAGTGGAGGACGCATGGGAAAGAAGAAACAAACTAAGCTCAATTCCTTCCTCCCCCTATCAGAGGCAACAGCGGGAGATGCATACGCTGTGAGTACCAAGAATAGATTTATGGCTCTAGGCTCGGAAGCTCCGTCCCACCCCCACCCCACCCCCCAGATAAAGAGGCCTTATCATGCAAGCTGGCTATTAAGCAAGATACACCCAAGCTGTCTTGGAGGGTTGCTCTTAGTAGCTCCCTAGATCGAAGAGATAGGTGCCCAACACTTACCAGCCATGCATCCTGTCCCTCATCTGATCCAGTCACCCAGCAACTTAGTGATATCTACATTATCTCAGCAGAAAGTTTGATAGCCATTCTCAGCTGGATAAACAATTTTAATGAAAAACTGGACAGTCTGAGGCAAGCTTTTGAGCAATTTGTAGCCCAGGAACATCAAGGGATTAAAAACTCCTCGAAGTGTGCCGTCACTGTCCCCTGACCAGCCCCTTCCTTCACTTCTGTCTCCACTTCTTCACATAAGATGATCCTAGATTCTTGGGAAATAATAGCCAAACAAACTTCCATCGTGGGCTTCAAAACAATAAATGTGTCCTTGAAATTCCTCGCAGTGCTCGTCATAGATGGACAAACCACAAGGGGATTACTCGCTCTTTGTCCTACTTGTCAACCACCAAACCAGATTGGCTTAATCTCCTACTTCTTGCTGCCTGCTAGCCCACACCGCAGAAAGCTATTTTTAACCTTCCAAAATGCAGTACTGGTGACAAAACTGACATGCCAGCCAGGTCGCTTGCTCTTTTATGGTTACCAACTTATTCGTGTTTTTGCAGACCCTGTAATTAGAGATCTAATCTCTAAGCAAGAGAGTAATAGTCCTACCATAAAACCCACCAACTCTAAGGACAATAAATCTCCTAGCTGTGACAAAGACAAGCAAGCTGCTACCATTCTGACTGGGGATTTTCAACTGCATAAAGCCATCTAGGATGAACTAAGTCACCTAAAAATCACCTGTTTAGAGCAAAAAAACCCCACCCTGTTGGCTCCAGCTTTGCATTCAGGACACGGGAAGAGCACCACACTTACAGACTCAGACTCTGATATGGATATCCAACCCCAAAAAGCACTCACAAACCACTCCAGCTACCCAGCCCCCAAAATATGCCACGCTTCTGCTATACACACCAAGAGTAAAAGAAAACTGTCAGTACATCTGGCAGATTTATGCTCTAGCTCTGAGAGTGGTCGTGAAACAGATGATGTAGAAGGACCTCTCAACAAGCTCATCATCAACTAGAGTGACTGGCCCTCTAGACCTTGTGGGTTAGCCCTGCAGACATCTGGCATCACAGATACTGTGAAATCCTCTTCTCACATTGCAGTCCCACTCCTGGAATATGCCCAGGAGGAACCCACCCTGGGGGGCAGAGTGCACATGCCCCACAACAGCCCTCAAGAACCCTCTCTCACACCTGCAAACCTCCCAAGTAATGAAGTAGGTGAAGAACTGCTGCCAGGGACTACTACCTCGCAAGAACCACGCCCTGGAATGCTATTTGCCAGTGACCCACTCTTTGACAAGGTCACTGTGCTGTTGATCTCAAATAACTCGTATGTGAAAGCCTCCCCAGGGGAGGGTCCCCATGCCCCACCCATCATCTCCACAACCTGAGGAGCCACAAACCATCTTAGATGCCCCTGAGAGTATGACGTGCCCCCAGCTCCATTTGACCCCCAACTTGAGCCACGATCAACTGGAGGGCTATGCTCCTTCGGGGCAGTCATCTCCTCAGAAGCAACAACAGGTGCATACACCCCTGGAAGTAGGCCGATTGTCAGAGGTAGGGGCCCTCACACTGCCCCCATCAAGCCAGCCCCTCTCTGTAACCGCAAAGGACACCAGCACACAAGGCATGGGCCCAGGATCTCTCCTTGACACCAACCTCTGACACCTTTAACATGCTAACCCCTCCAGCAGGCTCGACTATGTCACAGGGACTTCTAACCCAACCTACAGAGATTTCCTCCCAGGGAGGTCTGATGGTCATAGAGGTGGGTGTCCAGGAACTTGAAAGTGCTCCACCTGCTATCTCTCTCAAGACCTGTCGACATCTCAAGATCCCTCCACACAACCACCACTTTACAGCTCTACACAATGCCATCAAGTAGACTAGCGTAAAGTTGGCCTTTTAATGTGGAATGTGGCCGGGTGGAATTCCTCTGTTATGGACTCATCCTTCAGAGCCTATCTCACTTGCCACAATATTATTCTGATCCAGGAAACCTGGACATCTGGGGAGATATTACTCAATGGCTTTCACTCTTATACAGTTGGAGTTCTACCAGGGGCAGGCCGTGGCAGATGCAAAGGTGGCCTGGGTGTGCTTGTTGCTACCTCTCTACACGCATCCTCGAAGCTGCTTCTACCCCTCAAACAATATGCTATGGCAGTTTTGATTCAATTCAGCCGCTGCAATCTGCTGATAATTAACCTCTATCTCTCTCTGCAATGGAGGAAGCCTCAGGTCAGATCAATGTGGACTGAACTTGATAACTATGAAGTAGATCTCCTCCTCGCTATTCCTAATGCATTTGTGGTGATGGGTGGTGATTTAAACACTAGGCTGGACCCTGATTACCCTACTTTATACACTCAACAGAGGGCTTATCCACCCAATCCCAAGGCAGACAGGCTCCCTCTTATCCATCTTTCAAAGGACCAAAGGTCAAATTATGCAGGTCTCTGCTTGAGTCTAATGACCACCAGACTTAATCTCTTCATTCTGAACGGCCCGCTTGAAAATGACCATTCTGCCGAGTTCACCTATCTGGCCGGTTCTAGAATGAGCTTGATTGACTACTTTATCACCTCAGGGAACCTGCTCCCTCTGGTGATAGGCTTCATTCCTTCCTTATAAATGGAGCTACATGGGAAGAACAGCTAGAGCCATTCCCAACCCACCCATCCCCTTTGCACCAGCAGATCTACTTATAGGAAAGTTCTGCAACCACAGGTTACAGTTGTAATCCTCCCATTGACATATCTTCTTTTGATCTGAAGGATGGCTGCAACAGTGGCATAATGCCAAGGCTGACTCATCCACAAAACAGACTGAGGAAGTAGCCTCAGATGACAGATTAGCAGGGTCTCTGGGGACTGTCACCTGCAGCTGTCTACTATCACGCTTCCTTATCCTCTTCTCCCCACATTTGCTGACTTTAAAAAGGAAGAGGGGAACAGGGAAGAAGGAGTGGTGTCACACAACTTCTCCTAAGAGACACTGTCGCCCACCACTCCTCTCCTCCATACTTCCTCTTCTGCCCCATCCCCTTCTTATTTTCCAAATTCAGAGAGTGCAAGAGGAGGAGAAGGCACGATAGTGGCAGACAGCAGAGATGCTGCTCCTGTGTAAGGGGTGCAGCATTTTCCCCATCTCGACACCCCATCTCAAGCACTGGCCCATCTTGGGTCAACCTTGCATAATGCCATTCTTCCTCAGAGACTGATTGGGGAGAAAGGAGGAAAACAGGGTTTATCTCCCTCCTGCCCACTTGCCTTTGATGCAGATGGCAGCTGCATCAAACATCCCGTGGCTAAGGGTCAGTATTTCTCAAGCTGCCTGTTCAAACATCTTGAGGAACATCATGGGGCAAGCAAGATAATCTTTAACAAGCAACTGAATTTCCCACAACCAAGCCTGCAAGTGAAGCACTAAACAAAAGTTGAAGCATCAGGATTCGGTGTGAACCAGTCATTCTCTGCTGCTGAATGAGGACATCTCACATGGGTTATCCTTCCCACATGCTACAGAGGGCAGGAAAAATCAATTAAGGAAAGTCTTTAAGAGGCCTGCAAGGATAGCCCATCCAAGTTCAGTTTGTCCTGCACCAGCTCCAGAGAAGGTCTCCCTTGGTTCTTCTACCTAAGTTTTCCCTCCATTTGTTTGTTCTCTTACCGTCTAGCCTGTCCCTTCTAATTTCTTGGAATCTCCTTCTTGTTTTTCCCCATTCCTTTCTCCATTGTCTTCTTCCCTTGCTGTGCTCGCTTTTGCAAAAAACAAAAACAAAACAGCTTTATTTTGCCTTTCCTTATCCCCCTCCTCTCCTCCCCCGCCCCTTCGATGGAGCATTCAGGGAGCAACATGCAGCACATTTTCCTTCCAAAAGGAAATAAGACATTTAGTTTTAAGCCTGATGGTAGGCCCCAACACCACCAGGTGCTGGTGCATGCTACCTGTTTTGGCTCACCATGCACCTCTAGGTCCTTGCCAGAGTTGTGCGATGAGGGCCTGGGTACTACTGACCCCAGGGAAGGACCTTCAGGTCATCTGCCAAGAGAAGGCAAGCACACTGGAAAGCGAAAATGCTCCCAAATGCCAACATCACTGGAGGCTAGCCACAATTCTGAAATTGTGCCCGTGCCCCTCGATACTGTTGCAGAAGCCCCACAGGGCCTACAAAACACTTGTCCCTGCGCTGCACAACTGGACGCACCACATGGCAACCATGCAGACCAAGAAGCAGGCAGTAAACAAGGAGCCTCCTACAGGCAGGCCTTCTGGATGGTGGGTTGTGTGATCCCAGAGCAGGTGCAGAGGGCCCCTTCAGAAGGGAGCAAACATCCATTACAGCTTCCAGGCCTTTCTGCTCCAGTGGTGCTACTCTCCCCTGCAGAGATCAGGAGGCCAGCCACCCAGCAGTGGCAATGGGGATCTGCCAGTGCCTGTACAGCCTACGCAGCCAGCAATCCCTACACCAACTGAGGATGAAGGTACAGTTGCTCCAGCTGAACCAGCTGCACCAAAAGCAGCGAGACTGGAGCCCTGTAGTCCCAATTCCCCCGACCACCCCCAGGGGCCTCAAGAGCCAGTGTTGCCCAACTTTCCTGGGGAGCTACTAGTGGCCTGGTAATCTTGGATTAAGAGAATGCTTACTTAATCCCTCCAACAACATGCCAAGCATAACTCCTCTAAAAAACCACTCTTAAGCCAGGGAGGTTTCTTCCTCATCCTCTTCTGAGTCATCTTCCTCATTTGATTCTGATAATCCTCCTAAAAAGACAAGGAAGACGTATAAAAGCATAAGAAATCACAAAAATAAAAAATGTCAACCCCACCCCCCGCCAAGGAACAGGCTAAACACAAAAGGAACCGGGCTTCCTCATCTCAGTCCTCAACGATTTCTGATTATAACTCCCTTGATCCACACCTGGCGAGGCCAGCTGAACCACTGTTGCCCCCAACACCCAGTGACCCTATTGATACCTCTGTGGATGTTCTAGACAACCCTGAACTGCAAGCAGATTCAAGGGAAGAAGAGGAATGGTCTGATGACCAAGCCGCTGAACCTTCCTTAAAGTCACACAGACTATTCCTATCTGATTCCTTTCCCCATCTGTTTCAAAAGGCCATACATACACGGGGGCTCTAGCAAATGCAATCCCAAGAACATGATCTATTGTTTCCTTTCCCCGAGAGTTTTTGTGAGACAGTGAAACATGCATGGCAGTCCCCATCCACTTCCCAAAAGACTACCCCACTTGCAAATAAATTTTACAGCTTTGTTCCCACAGCCTTAGCTATGTTTCAGATTCCACCAGTCAATGCTTCCATGGTGGCTTTGACATTGGCGGCTTGGGCATTGACAAATGGCATTTGACAATACCATTCTACATTGTGATGGGGACTCAACTAGGGATGTGCAAATTGATTCAGGTACACATTGATTTGTACCCAAATTCAGCTGATTCGGGTGATTTGGAGACAAAACAAATTACCCCTGTGGTCCATTGGCTAGATTCGGGTACAAATCGAATTGCGCCTGATTCAGTTTGAATCGACTCGAGATTCAGATCCCTCCTATTAATTTTTCCAGATTCCCAGCTTTCATTAGAAAAAAAAAGCTAAGCTCTAGCCCTTGTAGAAGTGGAGTTATGGAGCAAAATGTGTGCTCACTATTTTTTCAAGTGTTTGGATTCTTTGGTGTATAATAACTTTTCCTCAATGAATCCCCATGAGGATTCATTACATACCTTCATTTCTTCTTTTCATTTTGATTGTCTTTTCGACAGTGCCAACTGTCAACTGCCATGTGCCAACTACACCGCACTCCCTCCCGCAAGGCAGTGGGGTACTACTCAGTTTATGTTCTGGGATTTTTTTCAAATGTTTAAGCTCTTTGTATTTTGTTTATGTTCTAGGATTCCACCCCCCCCAAGTGTTTAAGCTCTCTGTCTAATAACCTTTCCTCATAATGAATCCCTATGAGGATTCATTACACACCAAAGAGTCTAAACACCTCAAAAATTCCTAAAATATAAACTGAGTACCCAGCAGCTTGTGGGGTAGTTGGAACATGGGATCTCACTAATTCCCCATCCCCACCTGCAAAGCAGTGGGGTCAAAATGAATAGAAGAAATGAAGGTGTGTAATGAAGACACCAAAGAATCTAAACACTTCAAAAATACCTAAAAATAAACTGAGTACCCCAGTGTGTGTGTGTGTGTGTGTGTGTGTGTGTGTGTGTGTGTGTGTGTAGCTGGCACATGGCAGTTGACAGTTTGCACTGTCCAATGATAGTCAAAATGAAGAGAGAAGAAATGAAGGCGTATAATGAATCTTCATAGGGATTCATTATGAGGAAAAGTTATTAGACACCAAAGTATCTAAACTTTTCAATATTCCTAAAAATTAAAATTACCCCACTGCCTTGCAGGTGGGTGTGGGTGTGGGGTGTAGTTGGCACATGGCAGTTGACAGTTGTCACTGTCCAGTCACAGACAAAATGAACGGAAGAAATGAAGGTGTGCAATGAATCCTCATAAGGATTCATTATGAGGAAAAGTTATCATACACCAAAGAATCCAAACACTTGAAAAATAATGACTGCACATTTTGCTCCATAACTCCACTTCTACAAGGGCTAGAGCTTAGGTTTTTTGTTTGTTTGTTTGTTTGTTTGTTTTAAATGAAAGCTGGGGATCTGTTTTAAAGTTAGGATATGGCAACTTCGAATCCCCATTGTTTCCTATAACAGAAATGTTCAAAATCAGTAAAAACTAAAATAATTCATTAAAATCAACCAAGTGTTCCACTGCCTTGAAATTTGGATGGTAGGTGGCACCCATAGGGACCTACCCACCAACCAAATTTGTTGCCCCTAGGACTTTTTTAAGTGGTCCAAATTGGTCCAAATCCAAATCGAACCAAAGCAAATACAAATCAAATCTGGGGTGATTTGGAGGGGGTAGATTTGGATACAAAACAAATCAGGGGTGATTTGTTTGGGGCACAAATAGAATCAAAAAAATCGATTTGTGCACACCCCTAGACTCAACACTGAAAGACCCCATGGAGAAAAAACTAGAATCCCAGCTGAAAGAAGGGCATAAAACTGCTTCTTTCTCCATTCATGCCTCCTCAGCAGCCTCCGTTATGGCATGTGTGTCCCTTCTCTGGACAGATGAGTTTCTACAGTCACCACCAGCAGATGCACTTCACCCAAGACAGATCTGCTTAAAATAGAGAAGGCCCAAGCCTTCATTGTAGATACAACACTGGAATCTGTGAGGTTTGTTTCACGATCCACAGCATCCATGTTGGTGGCCAAATGGGCATTATGAAGCTCTGGCAAGTTGACACTGCATCATGCAACAACCTTGCTGCAGTTCTGTATACATCCTCCAAGCTCTTTGGGGACGAGGTGTTGCAAGACGTCCTTGTGGATACTAAGGATGAGAAGAAGGCTCTCCATTCAGCACCACACAGAGAGGACAGGTACCCACCATGAAATTTTCTTCAACCCTTTTGTTCCAACTTCAGATCCAGGGACAGGGACCCAAGACAGGACCTCCCAGTTTGGAACAAGCAGCACACCTTACCAGAACCCAAACCTAAACAGGTCTCCTGACTCATCACCTCAGGGCATGGGAAGCTGACTGTCCTACTTCTTCCACCCCTGGGAGGCCTCCATTTCAGACAAATGGGCTCTGGACACCATTCTCTGTGGAATTGATTGCTCACTCCAGTGACCGTTTCCTCCCCACACTTCAGTCCTGGTCTCCTAGGAATCACAGTGACTTCCTCCTTGAAATACGCCATCTACTGGACATCTCAGCAATAAAGCCAGTTTACCAAAGGGGAAGGGCATCTATATATATAATTCTCCTGGGTGTGCCTGTAGAACGTGCATCCCGGCAGCCCAGCTGATTGGCTGGGCTGCGGGGGCGCCTGATTGGGTAAGGCGCACCCAGGAGAATTGCCTGGCCGGGCGGCTGCGGAGGCAAGGCGGCGGGCCCGGCGGCGGCGGCGGGGGCACGCTCGGCGTGGTGGCGGGGGCACTCTCGGCCTGGCAGCGGCGGGGGCACTCTCGGCCCAGCCGCAGCGACGGCGGTGGGAGCACTCTCGGCCCGGCCGCAGCGGCGGGGCCACTCCCGGCGGCGGTACTCTCGGCCCGGACGCCCACCCGTGGTGGTACTCTAGGGGGGTGTGGAGGGAGGAGGAGGCGGTGGCATGGTGGGGGGGGTGAGGCGGAGGGAGCCGGCGGCAGCGGCATGGCTGGCTCTGCCCCCAGTCCCTAAGACAGCGGGGAACAGCTGTGTCCAGCTAGAGGCGCAGATGTTCTGCGCCCGGGCCCACTAGTATACTCTATTTTGCTTATTGTGCCCCCAAAAGACGGTTCCTTAAGGGCCGTCCTTGATCTAAAGTTCCTCAACAAATGGGTAAAGTGCAAGAAGTTCTGTATGGAGACACTCTGCTCCATCGCTGAGGCGCTATATCACTCAGACCACTTGGCCTCGGTGGACTTAACAGAGGTGTACCTGCACATACCTATCCACCTGACAAGCAGCCACCTACTTCAATCCAGATATGCCAGACAACACTATCAATACAAGGCCCTATCAATTCAGGCTCTCCTCAATTCCAAGGATTTTCACCAGAATCCTTGCATCCTTGATGGTACACCTATGGCTTCGAAAGATATGAATATTTGCAATCTTTGATGACTTCCTGATCCAGTCTCCATCCAAAAAAACTGCAGGATCAAATCTCCAAGTCAGTTTTTGCACCCTCACAGAACACAGGTTTCTTGCCAACAGGACAAAGAGTTGCTTACACCCCTCAGTGCAGATACAGCACCTAGGGGTACTGATAGACACTATCCAGAATCTCCTATTCCTTCCGCAGGATTACATCCTAAAGTTAGAGACCCTCATCCAACAGATTTCCATGAAGTGTATGGTACCACTCCTCCTGCTGGAACAACTGCTTGACCTCATGGTTGTGTCCTTGGAAGTGGTACCCTGGGCACCTTCTTACAACCTCTCCTCCTGCACCATCATGTTTTGATCAGGACCGACAACATCACAGCCAAGGCACACATGAACTGTCAAGGTGGGACCCGTTCAAAATCACTCCATGAGGAAGTGACCCTGCTTCTTCAGTGGGCAGAGACTCACCTCTCATCACTCGTAGCCTGGACCACCAGGTCAACTGGCTCAGCAGACAGGAACTCCACCTGGCGGAATGGAGCCCAAACCAGCTAACATTCGAACTTCTTTCCCAGGAGCTGGGCCATCCCCAGGTGGACCTGTTTGCATACCCAGTCAACAAGAAACTTCCCCTGTTCTTTGCCAAGTTCCCTTGCGTAGGGGCAGAGGCAAGAGCACTATTGATGCCATGGCCCAGTTAACTCCTGTACACATTTCCACTGGTTCCAGACTTCAGCCGTCTACTTCGTTGGATTTGCCTGCTCAGAGCCTGGGTGATCTTAATGGGTCTCTACTGGCCATGCTGGCTGTGGTTCCCAGGTTGTATGGTTGTATGAGTCCCTTGTTTCTCCCGGTGTCTCCTCAGCCAGGGGCAGTACTAACCCACAATCCAGTATGGTTCAGGCTTGCCACCAGGCAACTGAATACAGCATCCTGAAACACCACAGCTATGCTTTCAGGGTCCTCAGCACCATACTGGCTTCCAGCTGGTCTTCTATCAACAGAATATACAAGTCTTTCTGAGTTGGTGCCAGAAATGCAGACTGGTGGTCAACCAGTGTGGCATACCTAAATTCTTGCTGTTCCTTCAAGACGGTCTGGACAAGGGCCTCAGGGTGAATACTATCAAATGTCATGCGGCTGCGCTGGCCAATCTACCCTTTCACTCCAAGAACCGAGGTTTGCACTTGCATCCTCACCTCAAACGATTCTGCAGGGCACAGCTCTATCTTCACTTCTGACTGTTCACAGATTCCCCTCCTGAGATTTTCACAAAGTTGTCAGAGTACTTCATACCCCATCTTTTGAATCTCTTGGCTCGGTTTCACTATGGATCCTATCATTCAAACTGGTGTTCCTGGTGGTGATCATGTCGGCTCGAAGAATTTCTGAATTGCAGACACTCTCTTCCAATGCTAACTTCTCTATTTTCTCCTCTGATGTGGTCAGATTAATTCCTGACCCTTCTTTCCTGCCTAAAGTAGCATCCATTTTCCATCCCTCTCAAGTGCTTCCATCCTTCTGTTCCTATCCAATTCACCCTAAAGAAAGGGAATGGCATACATTGGATGTACGCCGCTGCCTGAAGACTTATCTGTCTAGGACAGCCTCCTTCAGATCCACAAGCTTTTTTCATCTCCTTCCTACCATGTTCCATGGGCCAGCGGGTCTCATCTGCTGCCATCACAAGGTGGATAAAGGACTGTATCGCTCTGGTGTACATCCTGGCATACCAGGACTTGCCTCCTGGTACCTGGTGTACCAAAACCTGCTTCTTCCTCTCAAGTTGACTGCTCACTCCATGAGATCAGCTGCCACTTCCACTGCCTTCTCTACAAACGCACCTTTGAAGGAAAACGGCATAGCGGGCACATGATAATCCCCATCCACATTTACCAGACACTATAAATTGGACATTCATAGGTTCTCCCAGGCCACCTTCAGCAGATGTGTACTTCAGTATGTTCTTCCGCCCCAGCAGCCAGTGACACCCTTGCCCAGGTATGTTTCAGCTGTGGCATGTCCCACATGAGATGTCCTCACCCAGCAGCAGAGAAAGGAGCATTGGTCACTTACCGTGAAGGCTTCTTCTTGTTGCTAGATTTGAGGAGATCTCGACCCACCCATCTGGGCATCCCTGGCTACTGGTTTGATCTTTATTCTGTTATTCTATCTTTATGTTTATCTTTTTTCTGAATCTTGACTTGGCTAAACTGAATTGGGAGTGGCTATCCTTCCAGGCCTCTTAAAGAGTTTCCTTAATTGATTTGTCCTGTGCTCTGGAGCATGTGAGAAGGCTAACTCACATGAGATATCCTCGAATCCAGCATTAAGAAGAAGCCTTCGTGGTAAGTGACCAACGTTCCTTTATCAGGATTTATTCTGGAAAACAAGCCCTTGCAAATACTACTTATAGAGCCATTACCATCCTTATGAACCCTTCTAAATATTCATACAGCCACTACACCTTTGTACAATTTGTTTGCCTATGTAAATTTTTATTTTGCCTGAGTTAATGTCATCATCATCTTCCATTTCTGACATGGAAGGTTATAATAGAGCAGATTTAAACCTGCACTGAGTGAGTTCAGTAGAAGTTATTGATGTGTAAATGAGATGCATCACATGAGTATTCTAGTCTATTTACATGACTCAAAGCAGGATAGGAATAAAACATCACAACATCAATTTAATGAGCTTTCAGGTACTAATTATTATTGCTCCTTGTCCAGAATCTACCTTGCTTGACAGAGTTGTGAGTGTCTTCTCCAATGAACTACAAGCTCCCTGTTGCCTTTTCTGAATTTGGGAATGAAAATTTGGGCAGAAATGAAAATGTGGTACAGCCATACCAGCCTCAAAGCACCTACAGCATTATTTAAAAAACACTCCAGAGCGTTATAGATTTGCAAATATCCCTCAGGTATCTCTGTCATTTAAAAATAATTCACTAAATCACAGAAATGCAAAAACATAGTCATGCATTTAAAAAACCAACAACAAACCAGTGATGGTTTCCTTAAATCAAGTTAATGCAACAGTTCCATCACTTCCCTAACTGTGTCTGCACTTTGGAATCAAAACTGTCCTTCTGAGTCTCAGAACTCTTGTCTTGACAAGCATACTCAGTTGCTTTCTCACCACTTCGTTCCGCTCCTAAGGTCTTCACCTCTTCTCTGCCCCTCTTGTCACTGGACATATTTCATCATGTTTACAGCTCTGTGTGGTTTTTTTCCAAAGGTAAACATGGCACTTCACTACTTATCAGTCAGGCTAAGTTTTATACTCTCTCAGCTCCTGGTTTCTGTCTTCATTTTGTAGACGTAAGACTTCCTGACTGGAATGTTTTTATAAATTATTCTTGCTGTGCTCCAGTCTGAGGGATCTCCTGATTTATAGGAAAGAAGAGGAGACATCATTCCTTTAACTGATTCAACTTCCAATGGGAAAGCTGAGTTAGTCTGAAGCAACAAAAACAGCCAAGTGTCTAGTGATATCTTAAAAACTAACCCATTTTTTGGTAGCACACATTTTTTTGTGAACCACAGTGTCACATTTCACCCTAGAGAGTGAAAGATAATATCAAATACGAACAGAAACTACCTTATTCAGAGCAGCAAGAAATATATTATCACTTTAAATATTATACAAAATAGTTTAAAAAACATCAGGTGGGGGGAAATGGAAGAGCCAGGTTGTTGAAGTTAATATTCACAATTAAGTCTAATTGCAAGACTTGAGTCTGTATGTTATCTGATTATTCATGTCACATACCAGAATATATTTAAAATAAATGCATTTAAAAAGCAATACACCTAATACGTCAAAACTTTGAATGATAAAGGAGAATAAATGTCATTACAGTCTTTGTTGAAAATGATGTGTTATAACAGATAGAAGGAATTTGTGAGCTGCAAATATTTAACATGTAAAAACCTTAATTAGCAAAAAGGAATATTCACATATACAGTTGGCTGAAAATCATATGCTGTGAAGGATGGGGGATATTCCTTTTTTTGGTTTAGGATGGGAAGTATTCGTAACATGTTAGTGGAAAATTGACATATTCAGGTAATGAATTCAGCATCACTTCTTCCCCCTCCTTCCCCCCCCTCCTGTTTAGCATTTTCCACTTTTTTACTCTGTGATGTACAAGCCCTCACTGGTTAATTATGTATATATTTAGCTACTGCATGTGTTGGGCTTATTATTGTCATCTAATTAGATGTAACTCGAACTGCTTGCTTCTAGAAAAACCATTAAAAATTCTTTCCTAATGACCTAGAGATGACAAAATGTCTGTAAAGTGTGAAGAAGCAGACAAGCACAGGAACATCGCTTTTAAAGAGTGTTAATCCAGATGCTGCAATCATCTAATTAAACAATATTTTGCTGTCATTAACATTTTCACCAAGGAATTGCAGTTATAATTTCTTTGTCAGCTGTCTCTATATCATTTTACCTTCAAAACTAAAGTGCCATATAAAAACATTAAATTGGATGGTTTAATTAAAAAGTTATTTTTAATGAAGAAGCATATTCAGTATTTCTGAGATCTCATTTTCTATGCCTCAGTTTTATTGTTCAAGTAGATTAGTGTCATAGGCGTGCAATATTTAAGCCTACTTGGAAGAAAATCTGCTCCCACATACACCATTAAGAGCATGCATTTCTGCAGTTCTATGTTTTGCTAAAAAAAATAAAGGTGAATGCTCTTGTGTACAAGCAGCCATGGACTGTGTGGCAAAAGTTAATTGTCTTCTTATGTCTCAACCAGACAGTGCCTTTTTGCACTTCTGGTAGGCTCAGTGATGCAGCCTACAACTGGGAGTGTACAGAAGCTCCTGAGGAAAAGCCATTTCCTTTTATCATGACACAAACACACAGGGGAATGTGAGAAGCAAGCTGTGCGGATTTCTTTGCCTGCACCTGTTCCTTTCAATGAAAGAGACTGCTGGAGGTTAGGGTAATCTGCCCATCTGAACTTCAAAATATCAAGAGGGCTAAAATGGTTATAGGAGATTCAGGCATGCCCCCTCTCCTACCTTTGCTCCCCTGAAACTGGTTACATCATATAAGGGTACAAGGTAAATCAAGGTCAATTCAGGTCCTTTCAGTCCAGAAACCTGTGATTTTATGACACAAGCATCTAAAATATTATGTTAAAAAACTCAGGGTTGCTGCACATGTGGGGTACGTATAAAAATAGACCAGCAGTGGAAGATAAAGGTAAAGTTTTCCAGTAAAGGGTTTGTGGACTGGATTTCCTATAATCACCTCGGCAATGCTAAGATACTACCACCCCTGCTAACTTGGCAAAGAGGCATGTTTTAACGTGGTGATTCTCTTTATGTAGCAGGGGGAGAGTAACTGGCCCTTTCCACCCCCAGCACAGTACCTCCAGTGACTGTTGCTGGTGCCTATCTTATTTTTCTTTTAGATTGTGAGCCCTTTGGGGACAGGGAGCCATCTTATTTATTTGTTATTTCTCTGTGTAAACTGCCCTGAGCCATTTTTGGAAGGGCAGTATAGAAATCGAATTAATATATTAATGAATATATTATTTCTTGTTTACACAGTCAGACAGGTGTTATTGACTGGTTTGTTTTATCCAGACATCGAGTCCTTCCCAAGGACCTGGGATGCCAGAATTTTATTGTCAATTGTTATAGATATTGTCGCAGAATACAGGCTGTTCCCAGTAAAGCTGCTTTTTGTAATTGGCTGATGGTGATTTCTGTGGCCCCTATGGTGTTGAGGTGCTCTTCAAGGTCTTTTGGAACTGCACCCAGGGCGCCAATTACCACTGGGATTATTTGGGTCTTTTTCTGCCACAGCCTTTCAATTTCAGTTTGTAGATCTTTGTATTTCGTGATTTTTTCTATTTCTTTTTCTTCTATTCTGCTATCCCCTGGTATTGCTATGTCGATTATTTTGACTTGTTTTTCTTTCTTCTCTGCTACAGTTATATCTGGTGTATTTTGTGGCAGATGTTTGTCTGTTTGTAGTCGGAAGTCCCAGAATATTTTTACATCTTCATTTTCTACAACTTTTTCAATTTGATGGTCCCACCAATCTTTGGCTACAGGTAGCTTGTATTTTTTGCAGATGTTCCAGTGTATCATCCCTGCTACTTTGTCATGCCTTTGTTTGTAGTCAGTCTGTGCGATCTTTTTACAACAGCAGATTAGGTGGTCCATGGTTTCAACTGCTTCTTTACAAAGGCGGCACTTGCTGTTTGTTCTTGACTTTTCGACTTTTGCTCTTATTGCATTTGTTCTTAGTGCCTGTTCTTGTGCAGCCAGTATTAAACCCTCTGTTTCTTTCTTCAAGTTGCCGTTCTTAAGCCATTGCCAGGTCTTGCTGAGGTCTGATTTTCCACTTATATTGTGCAAATATTGACCATGCAGTGGATTATTTTTCCATATTTCTGCTCGGTTCTTGACTTGTTCTTTCTTGTAGGCCTGCTTTGTTTCATTGGTGTTGAATAGTTTCGCATTATTGATGATTTTAAGTGCATCTTCTTCACTGTCCTTGATATATTCTTCAAGGCCTCTTTTCTCCTCCTCTACTGTTTGATGGACTTGCAGCATTCCTCTTCCACCTGAGCTGCGAGGGAGGTATAGCCTATCCACATCACTGCGGGGGTGCAGAGCATGATTGATGGTCATGATTTTCCTGGTCTTATGATCTAGCGTCTCTAGCTCTGCCTGGGTCCAGTCTATTATTCCTGCAGTGTATCTGATAATAGGTATAGCCCAGGTGTTTATGGCGTGTATGGTGTTCCCGCCATTGATTTTGGATTTGAGAATTTTTCTAACTCTCCTGATGTATTCACTTCCAATTTTTCTTTTAACCTCAGTGTGTGCGATGTTATCAGCCTGGAGAATGCCCAAGTATTTGTAAGGTTCTTTCTCTTCCAGGTTCTTGATCTTGCTTCCGTTGGACAGTTCTATTCCTTCTGTCTTTCTTATTTTCCCTCTGTTCATTATTAATGCAGCACACTTGTCTAGTCCAAACTCAATTGCTATGTGGCTACTGAATATACGGACAGTGTTTAGCAGTGATTCGATTTCTGACTGGGACTTTCCATACAACTTCAGATCGTCCATGTACAGCAGATGGTTGATTTGACTTGATGTTTTAGATGTTTGGTATCCGAGGCCTGTTTTGTTTAGTATTTGTGAAAGTGGGGTCATGGCGATTACAAACAACAGAGGGGATAGTGAGTCCCCTTGGAAAATGCCTCTTCTAATGCTAACCTGTCCAAGTGTCTCGCCATTGATTGTTAACTGTGTACTCCACATGTTCATTGCTTTTTATATAAATATCTGAATGTTTTTGCTGACACCAGTTGTTTCTAAACATTTTAGTATCCATGTGTGAGGCAATGAATCAAAGGCTTTCTTGTAGTCAATCCATACAACACTTAGATTTGTTTTTCTTCTCTTGCAATTTTCTAAAATCATTTTGTCAATCAGCAGCTGGTCTTTTGTGCCTCTGGTGTTCGGGCAATTTCCTTTCTGTTCAACTGGAAGCTGTTTGTTAGTTAATAATTGTTGCATCACTTCATCTGCTATTATTCCAGTTAATGATTTGAACATGGTTGGCAGACAGGTGATTGGTCTATAATTACTTGGAACTGCACCTTTTGCTGGGTCTTTCATGATGAGATGAGTTTTCCCAGTTGTTAGCCATTGTTCAATATCACCTCCTTGTTTATGAAGGCTTGTTAGGTGTTTAAGCCAAAAGCCATGCAGTTCATCGTCGCCTGGAGCAGTCCAATTTTTAATTTTCTTTGCTTTTCACTTATTAATTCTGGTGTTATTATTAGATCTTGCATTTGTTGGTTACATTTTTTGACCTCTTTCATCCAGCCTGCTTTTTTATTATAATCTATTGGATTGTCTCATAATTTCCCCCAGAATTGCACTGTTTCTTCTTTATTTGGTGTTTCTACGTTTCTTGCAGTTTCTCCTTCTATGCTTTGGTAGAAACGTCTCTGATTCGACTGGAATTGGAGATTCTGCCTGTGTTGTGTAATTCTGGCTTCATATCTGCTAATCTTCTTTGACACTGCTGTTATTTTTTGCTTTATTATTTCCAGGACTTCTCTAATTTTCCTTGAATCTAGGTGGTATTTTTGGATCAGATACTGTTTGGTGTTTTCATTCTTCAGCTTCTTGTCTTTCATATCTTTCAATTTACTAGCATCTGATCTAAGCCTGGAGATTTTATTTTCTAATCTAATCTTCCATTTAGGTGATGTACTACTTTCTTTTTTACAGGTCCATTGATCTTATATCCGAGCTCTTATTGTTGTTGTTGATGATGTTATTATTATTATTATTATTATTATTATTATTATTATTATTACTAAGATATAAACATAATGGGTAAGGCAGACCTGCATAGCTTGTGGCTCATAAAGCTGGTACTTTATGATGTTCTGTATTTGCTGCTTCCCAGGATTGCAAAAATTGCTAGGTGCCTGAGAGAGGTCAGGCCACAATACAGGGGTAGTGGACTGCCCCAAAACTCGTGGTTCACATGTTGTTTTGGGATAAGGCCCAAGTCTGGGATAAATATCTAATCTATCTTCTCTCTATATATTTATCTAAGGCATACCCGTCACTAATCCCATGTGTGGCAGCTCTTGCGAATGTTCGCGAGCAAGCTGTCGGTAGGGGGAGAAAAAAGTTGTGGTGGTGACGGACAGGCTTGCGGGCAATGTGGGAAAGATGTCAGGAGGGAGAAAATGGCAGCAATGTTGGTGGGCGGGGAATAAAACGGTGGTGGCGGGTGGGGAGGGAAAGAAAATGGCGGTGAGCAGGCGGGCGGGGGAGAACTATTTATTATTTATTTATTTAATAATATTTATTTATTAGCTAAACTTATTTTAGTTTATTTATTCGATAAACTTGAGGTGCAGATGCTCTGCACCCTGCCCAGCTAGTCTATATAAATAATTATCCTGGGTGTGCCCAGGAAAAATGCATCCCGGCAGCCCAGCTGATTGGCTGGGCTGCGGGGGCGCCTGATTGGTCCTGGCGGCACACCCAGGAGAACGGCGGCAGTGGCCATGGCCGCTGGTGGGCCTGGCCTGGCAGCAATGGGGACAGGCCGAGGCGCCGGGCCTGGCCGGGCGAGGTGAGGCGGCGGCGGGGGAAGCCGGACGAGGCGGCGGCGGGTCCAGGCAGGCGGAGGAGGAGGCGGGGGAAGCCGGAGGAGGCGGCGGACCCAGGGGAAGCCGGAGGAGGTGGCGGGCCCGGCTGGAGGAGGCAGCGGGGGAAGCCGGGCGAGGCGGTGGCGGGCCCGGCCGGAGCCGCAGGCGGCAGTGGTGGGCCCGGGCAGAGCCCAACTAGAGGCACAGATGCTCTGTGCCCGGGCCCACTAGTATTAAATAATACGCATCAGATGTTCCCACTGCACAGCTTTGTACTGTTCACTTTTTTGTGAATAACATTTTGGAATGCTGACTTCTGAAGTGCAGTTCACTGGACCTAACAGGATAGAATGAATAAATGAATGGTGGGAGTGGGGAGGAAGCAGGATCACAATGGTGGGCCCAAACTCCTGATTGCCATGAGTCCATCAGCTCTTCTACACACAGCCATACACACAATTTGTCCACATGTAGACAGTCTCCACACACTTGGAGACCCCAGGCTCCTGACAGTACAAGAGAGTCTACAAGTGTACTGAAGGCCCAATGAACACATGGAGTTTGTTTGCATGAACAGGGCTTCAGTTGAATATAGTTGGCAGCCTGTGTATCCCTAAAGTTTTGTACAGCGATTTTGCTCCAACAGATGATACTCAAAATATTATGCCACTGATGCAGAGAAAAAATATTGTTTGATTCGTACCTGCTATTCAGCTGTAAAATTATTACACTTAATAACCATTTCATATTAATTAATAATTATTACTCTTAATAACCATTTCAATATTCTCTTATCTTTATCAGGACGCACATATAATGATCTAAACCAATACCCTGTATTTCCATGGGTGTTAACAAATTATGAATCAGAGGAGTTGGACCTAACCCTTCCGGGAAACTTTAGAGATCTTTCAAAGGTATGTTCCAACCATTTGTTTTTTAGCAATGTTTGTTTGTTTGTTTGTTTGGTGGGGGGGGGGAGGAATTAAGGAAAAGGCTGTCTTTCTTAGAAAAACAGTCGTGTTATGTTGTTACTAAGTAACTGGTCCTAGATATGAACTCCGAAATGTAGGGTCATATTGAAAGACCCCCTGCAAGCCACATAAGACCATTGCACATTTATTGCTGATTAGGGCATCTGTTTTAATAGGCCCTTAGGGAGCTCTGCTCCAAATTCCAAGAAGAATTCAAGACAAGAATTCAAAGGCATTTCTGGACTTTGCAGAATGGTAGCTTTTTATTAGGAGAGGAGAGCTGGTCTTATGGTAGCAAGCATGACTTGTCCCCTTAGCTAAGCAGGGTCTGCCCTGGTTGCATATGAATGGGAGACTTGATGTGTGTGCACTGTAAGGTATTTCCCTCAAGGGATGGAGCTGTTCTGAGAAGCACATCTAGGTTCCAAGTACCCTCCCTGGCTTCTCCAAGATAGGGCTGAGAGAGATTTCTGCCTGCAACCTTGGAGAAACTGCTGCCAGTCTGTTTGGTCGATACTGAGCTAGATAGACCAATGGTCTGACTCAGAATATGGCAGCTTCCTATGTTCCTAAGTTCCTATTCTGTATTTGGACAGCCTAAATGAAGATGCTATGGTTCACAAAAATTAAAATACAGTAGAAACTGCATTTAGCAGGCCAGAAATATAGATGCTGAAGAAGAGGAATAACATGTGATCAAAAATGCAGGCATGGGTGGGAATATAGGAGCCAATGTGACTTCAGTGTTGGACTAAGAGACCTGGCTTCAAATCCCCACTCAGCCCTGAAGCTCACTGGATGATCTTGGGATAATCACCCTCTCTCCATCTAACTTAACTCACAGGGCTGTTGTGAGGGTAAAATGAAGAGGAGAACCCATGTATGCCACCCTAATCCCTCTGGAGGAAGGACAGGATAAGACACATAAAATATCCTCCTGCCCTGCCCAAATGAGCTCTCTTTCAGCTCAGCTTGCTACAAATGGCAGGCGACTTTTAAAGCCTACAGTATGTTAAATGCTTATGCTGGACACTGAGGTCATTCACATGACCAGGCCAGGCCAGTGGAAGGGCGGGGCGGGGGAGGCTGGTTGTACTCACTTTTCCCTGAGATGAGCACTGGACTCCTGCTGGAAGTGCAGACCATGCTACCAGATTATTTGTGCTGTGTCCTGCAATCAGCTCTGGAGGCAGGGATGATGCATCTTGGCCTCCAGATATCCCACAATGCCCCATGCGACATGCACAATGTGGCATGCACAATGGATCAGACTAGGTGCCTGACTCTCTGTGTCTGCTGGGGCCTCAGCTAACACACTATCCCAGAGCCCTTAACCCTGGCTAAGAGATGTGTTTCAAAGTGGGGCTAGGTGGCGCTGCCCCGCCAGAACCAGGCCTGATCTTGGCATTTGTCACATACAGCTTAACCCAGGCTAGGCTTCCCTAGCTGAGGTTAGGATGCACATGAGAATAGCCTCACTGTCTTGCAAAGAAACAGCATTATGGGTGTAGGAGTAGATTGTCTTAACTGTTTTTTATTTGGCTGTTACATTGATCAAAGACCGAAATAATGACTATGCCTATGCATTATGGGTGAATCAAAGGATCCATAATAATATGGATTTGTTAGAAACACTTTTGTAGAGACTCATATTTTTGAGGGACTTTCTTACAGCACACAAAAATGTTAAAAACCAAGAAGGGGGGTGGGAAGATTCTCCTTATAGAAACAGATCACCTGATATGGTGCCCTAACTGTATCCCTAAATGTGGTTTCATGCATTTTTATAAGTTAACGAGGCATGTCTAACCTTATAATTGAGTGGGAAACCTATTAAAAGTAGATAGGTGTAACAGGAAATGGTTTGTAAATGTATGAGTCAGCTGTGACTCATTGAATTTATGCTTGTGAAGGTGTGCTTGACTACTTTACTATTCATAGTGATGTTTCTTTTAAAGAATAGTCTCCAAAGTTCTTACCATTTGTAATATGTTGCATTTACTGAAAAGTCCCATACAGTTTCCAGTTTGGATGAGAGAGAGAGAGAGAGAGAGAGAGAGAGAGAGAGAGAGAGAGAGAGAGAGAGATCTGGTGGTATATAAATATGATAGATAGATAGACAGATAGATAGATAACCTTGTTGGATCAGCCTCAAGGTCTGTTTAGTCCAGCATCCTGTTCCTCACAATAGTGCACTAGATGCCTCTGAAAGCCTACAAGCAGGAGATTAAGGCATGCCCCCTTTCCTGCCTTTGCTCCCCTGCAAGTGGTTGCATCCTATAAGTGTACAATGTAGATCAAGTTCAATTCAGGTCCTTTCAGACCAGAAATTTGTGATTTTATGAAACAAATATGTAAAATATTCTGTTAAAAAACTTAGGGTTGCTGTACATATATAAATAGCCCGGCAATGGGAAATACAGGTATTTTCCAGTTAAAGGTTTGTGGATTGGATTTCCTATAATCTTTCCATATAGAGACACCTATATTTAAGATCATTCAAGCCACCACTTGAATGACCTTAAATGACCTTAAGATCTTTCAAGCCACCACTATGGCCATAGATCTTTCAAGCCACCACTATGGCCATAGTGGTGGCATCATCTACCAGGAATTACAGCCTTTTTCATTATAGCACTAGTGCTGTGAAACTCTCTCCAGTGAGATCCAACTCTCTCCAGTAAGATCCAACTCAACAGATGATCTTTGTGATGATCCAGTAACCTTCACTACATGGGTTATGCACCTGCACAGTAGCCCCATGGAAGGATTTTCAGGCTTTCTGAAGTGGTCTGTAGCTCCACCTTTGCACACCAAGCGTGCTTGGTATCTTCAGCATCAGAGCACCTTTTTGCTCAGTTCCTTCTCGACCGCCACTGTGTGTGCTGCTTCTCTCAGGATTCACTCCTCAGTCATGTTTGGTTCCTGAATGTAAATAATATTCCATAGTTTAGATTCTACTGTTTCTTTGACTACAGTTTGCCTTAACTTTACTCTTTGCCTTAGAATTTGAATTAGTTTCCTTGGTGTTTGTACTGATGGATGCCAAAAAGCAGTTTAAGAGGTATTCTTCGTGCTGCAGGACACTACCCTTGTCCAACAAGCACGATCTTTGCTTGCTTTGTATTGCAGAAGACCATATAGTCCAAACCCTCAAAATTTGCTTATCTTTTCCAAAGCAAACTAGGAAAAAAGCAGAGAATTGCATTTAAGAGCTGCTTTGCATGAACAAGCACTGCGCACTCTGACCCCAATGCCATGGTCCCCATTACCAATGATATCAACACCGTCTAACCTTTAACAAACTAAATCACAGTTGGTTTTGGCAACTTCCCTAGCTAAGACCTCTAAAGACCCTCCAAGCCACTCTAAACATCAGAAGACTTTGTCAGCATCAATGCCGACACCATCAACTTCGATGTCAATGTCCTTCCACAGGCCAATACCAATAGTTCAGAAAGAGAAGCATCTGAATCCATTGACATGGGTTTTTACATCACCTATGCCGCACAGGGAGTGAACCCCCTCACCTTCTGTGGTTCAAGTTATTCCCTCAATCCAATGTCAATTCCCTTCTTCTTCACCAGAGATAAATGAGGTCAGTTCTACTGATCCCCGATCTCTTCAGTATCGCATATTCCAGCATTTATACTGACAATGACTCCAGCAACAAGTTTGATGTTGACTGCAACTGCTGCTCCCTCTATGGAACAAACTTCAATGTCATTGATATGGACACCGATGCTGACCAAACCTATGCCTGACTCAGGAAGGCAACCACTTGGTTCCTCAAATGTCTCTGCATCAACTGATTTTAATCTCAACTTTCCTTCCACGCCATCAATGTTAAAGGAGTTTTCTATTCTTCAAGAAATAGGCTATCTCCTGAGATCTCCACATGGATCAACATTTAAGAGTTTTTCTTTGCATGGCCTTGATGTCGAAGATGATATTGGTGCCAGTGCTCTGACTATCCCTAAAACACCATTGTCATGATCAGCTAGAGTGACATCTGCTTGTTTTCCATCTTATTTTCTGAATCACCCTTGGAAAGAAAGATACCATCTCCCCTCCTATAGAAGGAGGATGGACTATTGGAGCTCACCAGGTTATCTTGATCCAGGCTATATTAGGAGGATAGGGAGATTCAAAGATCCTTTCTATATGTCTTCGCCTTCACTACCTTACCAGTATGAAGAGTTTAAACTATGGAAACAGAGTAAGATGAACTCCTCTTTCAATTCACAATCACAAGCCTTGTCTAAAGGGTATGACTCATCTTTCAAGAGGCCACTGGCCCCACCTCCGCTTCCTCAACTGCCTACAGAGCAGATGAGGGAGACGTCCCACCCTTCCTCTTCAAATCTGCAGGTTATTTCTTCCGCCACTATTCAGGAAAAATCTCCTGTTCCTGAAAAAGAAAAATCAGATGATGAATATAAATCCATGTCTGACTCAGATGATGATTCTGCGCACATAGAAAACCCATTAGACCTTTCGCCTGATGAAAATGTTCCAAAGAACCCATCTGATTCTCTCACAGGGGAAACAATATCTCATTGAATCTAAATTGCTGAAAAGGCCAAAGTTCTTGGCTTGGAAGTGAAATCTCTGGTGCCAGAGGTTACAGACCCTATCTATGACTTTATTTCTTCTTCTTGTACCTCTCATCCTGCAGCCCTCCCTATGCTGCCAGTATTAGTAAGCTCAGTGAAGCCAGTATGGGGTGCATCATCTTCTTTGACTCCTAGAAATGCCTTGAAAATGTCTACAGGGTGCAAGAAAAAGATTGCATATTTCTCTTCAAACATCCCATGCCTAATTCCTTGGTGTAGATTGTGCCATGGGAAATAGATCTGGACAGAAGCACTCTGCCCACATAGAAAAGGAGGGCAGGAAGTTGGACTCTGTAGGGTCAAAAGGAAGAGGACATCAAAGATGCTCCAGAAACAATTACCCCTGAAACCACTCTATTCATGAGGATAAAATACACCCATGCAACTTCTACTTTATTAGCAGAAGTGCAGGAACTTCCGGGGAAAGGGGAAGTAGAACCTGTCTCTAAGAAAAAACAAGGGAGGGGGTTCTATTCAAGTTATTTCCAAGTCCCAAAGAGATATGGTGGTCTCCACCCTATTCTGGACTTGCATTTCCTCAATGACTTTATTCACTTTATTCACTATGAAATAAAGTTCATTTCACCTCAGGGGATCAAGCTTACCAATACACAGTTCTCCTATTTGGCCTCTTGACAGCACTTCAAGTCTTTATGGAATGTATGAGCGGTGTTGTTACCCATTTAAGAACCTAGGGTATTTAATAGTTTTTCCATACCTAGATGTCTGGTTGGTGACTTCGACTAACAAAGACTCCCTATGCAATCAGATCAAAATCTATCCTTTCACTTCTGGAAAACCTAGGCATCCAGGTAAAATGGAAAAAGTCCAACCTTCAATCACATAATTCAGTACTCTCCATAGGCACCATTTTGGACACCCAAGCAAAATGGGCCTTCCTTCCAGAGGAAAGAAGACTCAATTATATGCTTAATCTTCTCGTTCAGAGCCAACCTAAAGCAAAGGGCAAGGACCATCCAAAGACTTTTAGGTTTGATGGCATCTTTTACCACCACCATGAGATATTCCAGACTCTGGATGAGACAGCTCCAAATGGTGGTTTCTGTCGGTGTTCAAACCGAATATAGACAGCCAACATTTGTGGCTTCTGAATCCTCAAACAGTCCTAGACTTGCACTCCTGGTAGACTCTTCCAGAGAACCTTGCAATGGGCATTCCCTTTCAACCTCCTTCTCCAGTGATTACTGTAACAGACATGTCTCCCAAAGGATTGGGTGCCCATTGTGCTGGACTCTATGTGCAGAGCCTGTGGAACCAGCCAACTCTACTTATAAATTTCCTGGAGCGCCTGGCTCAAATAGTGCTCAAATCCTTCTAGTGCTCAAATCCTTCTTCCACAACTCAGAAACCAAATGGTTCAAATTCTTTTGGACAGCACCACAACCATTGCTTACATCAAACAACAAGAAGGAACAGTCTCTAGATCCCTGTGCAACCTAGCTATCCAACTTTGGGACTGGAGTATACATCACCAAGTATACCCTCTGGCTCTGTGCATAAATGGCACTGACAACGCCCTTGCAGACAATCTGAACAAAAAAACAGATTCCCCCCATCAGCACAAATGGGAAATCAATCAAGTCGTATCTCTGATCTCTTTCTTTGTTGGAAAACTCACCAGGAAGACCTCTTTGCATCAAGACCTCAAGACCAAGCATGGGGAAGGGGTCTCAGGGGGATTCTATCTCTTTCCTCCCTTCCCTCTACTATCCAGAGTACTCAGTTAAGTGCATCATACATGGTGGCAGAGGCAACCTTGGTTCTCTCTCCTAGGACTATCCCAAGGATTCCATCACAGCCTTCAAACCCTGAACTTGACTGTGTGGAAGTTTAATTAAGGGAAGGGAAGGGAAGGGTGACTGTGTGGAAGTTTAATTTCTAGACAATATCCTATTGCATGAAAGGAAGGCTTCCAAGAGATGAAACTATGACTGTAAATGGAAAAGATTTGCCAATTACACCAAGACCAAAGATTATAATCCCTTATAAGCCTCTATATGACAAGTCCTCCTGTTTCTTACTTCTGAAACACTTGGGCCTTTCCAGTTCATCTATTAAAGTCCATATGGTGGCCCTATCTGCAGTTCATGCAGACTGAGATGCTAAATCACTATTCTCTCAACTGGACTGCAAAAGGTTGCTTAAGAGAATCAACAATTTCTTCCCACCGATTAGAAAATCAATTGAACCTCGGAGTCTCTAAAGACTAAAGACTTTAGAAAGACTCATAGACTCTTTATTGACTTCAGGGGCATGGGCAGGGGCCAACCAATCTCTACACAGAGACTTTCTCATTGGCTTGTTCAGCTTATTTTTACTTGTTACAGGAAACAAGGTGTGCAACCTCCAAACATGGTTCATGCTCATTCTACCAGAGCCATGGCTACCTCTGCTGTTCACTTATCAAGGATAGGTTTTACTGACATCTGTAAGGCTGCCACTTGATCCTCCAACTTACCTTTTATTAAACATTGTGCCTTAGACATCTGAACTGTGGCTGAGGCCAACTTTGGGCAGACTGTACTAAAGGAAGTTCTTTAAGAAACATCCTTCAGCCTTCCTCCTCCTACGGATTGCTCATTGTTCACCCATGTTATGAAGGATACCAGATCACCACAAAGATAAACAAGTTGCTTACCTGTAACAAGTGATCGTTTGGTGATCCAGTATCATTCACAACACCTGCTCGACCTCCCAGCTTATTGGATGTTTCTGCTAATGTACTTATTTAATCATTCAGCTGAAGAAGTTCAGTCTTCACAGCAGTTGATCAGGAACTGAGCAAAAGGGTGCTCTGCCACCAAAGATAATGAGTGTGCTTGCCACAAGAAGGGCAAAGCTACAGGTGCTTCGGGAAGCTTGAAATCCCTTCCATGGAGCTACTGAGCAGGCATATAACTCACATTGTGAATTACACCAGATCACCAAAAGTTCACCTGATAGAGTAAGCAACCTGTTATTGATGTAGATCAATATATACCTCAGTTGAGATAAGCTCACTACTAGTGCTGTTTCATGCTATTAAAATGTCTGTGATGTTATGAGATTAGGCCATGTCATGTAGCATGTGAGCCTGCTGTTCACACATTCAAAATCCCCTTGGATGCATGGAATTGGATACATGGGATGGGTTCAGAAGTCACATGGAACCATGGTTAAATCTTGGTTCTGTGCTACATCTCCAAGCATGGGCAAGAGAAGGGAGTGTTCGCTTCCCTTCTCTTGCCCATGCAAGTGTTGGTAGAATTGCATGACTTCAGAACTGATTGACCTTTGTTTATTCTAATCGAAGTGCTTGAAACAACCCCAATCTAAACCCAAGGTCTGAAGTGGGTTTCATATCATTGCAAGCACTTTGGATAGAATAAACCCAAGGTCAGTCAGGTTCTGACACAACAACCAACCTTGGTTTGTTTCTAACTGCAATCTGAAGTAGAATTCTTCCTGTTTGTGCACAAATGGAAGGAAGGGAGGTGGTTGTGTGAATACCTGAAACTCAGAGACATTGAGGCAAGTCTCACGATCAGTGAGATTTGCTGAAATGAGGTCAGCGGGGAGAGCGGGCTTAGCCCTGGATGGCTGGATCGGCCACCCACATGACTGCTGTCTCCATCACGGAGCCGGCGGGGGCCTGGAGCCGCATGGCCCCCAGAAGTTCCAGGATGCCCCGCGTGAGCGCATGGAGCATACTGGAGAGACCCCTGAGCCCGGGAGGCTGCTTGCAGCCTCCCAGTTGGGGGTCTTCTCGTGTGTTACCACAGTGTGGAGCCATGCCACGGCCGTATACGATTAAGAAATGGGGTTAGTGGAGTGCTCGCTCCGCTAACCTCGTTTAAGGGGAGGGGCATTCAAGTAGTTTACCCACTTTGGAGAAACCAGGCTCGCCTGCAAGCCCGGTGGTTCTCATGGTTGGCTGAAATTGAGCTAGGCTCCCTTAGCCTGATTTTGGCCTATCGTGAGAATCGCCTCACTGAATGGAACCAAATTTAACATTGGTTCTGCATGGTATCTGAATCCACCCAGAATTTTTGGGCCTTGTCCATCACATATTACTAGAGGGAATTGTTAATTCTGAATTAACAGCTAATTAACTGGTAAAAGGTAGCAACTTGATTTATTGTCTGATATTTTTGCCAGATATTAATTTTAACTACTCGCTGTCAGTTTTACCTCTTTGTTTCAGCTAATGAATGCAGTGACGGATCAGGCTACTGACAAATGTTTTAACAGTCATTTGCAACTTTTGGCAGTTTAGTTTAAAGGAGTAATTCATTGTTAAAACTCAACAGTGAATTTTAAAATGTCCATCGACATTTTAAAACTCTACTAGTATTTACTAATCTGTGCTGACTAATTAACAAGATCAAATAAGGAATTCCCTTTCCTTTTTCCCCTCTAGGAAGTGACCTGTAATGGTACTTTTAGAGTAGACAATCCCCCCACCTGCTGTAAATAGTCAAAATAGCTCCAGTAATAGATCTTTCAGACATTAAGGACTTGAAAACTGGACAATACATAAGGCATTTCATTGTCACTGTAAAGAAAGAGCATAATGAGGGCTCCCCCCCAATATATCCAATTGTCCACTTTAAGCAGCAATGTTATTATTGGACAATTAATGCACTGTATTTTCTTTTTAATCAAACATTTGTCATAGTCCCCTCTTTCATATTTAATTATGCATTTTAACTGGAAGTTCAAAAAGCAAGGCACAGTGGCAGTCAAGCTGCTCTATCAGTAAGACATTTCAGGCTTCTCAAGTTTTATTCAAGACATACACAAGGTCAAAGGTTATATTTATTGTTTGACAAGTTGAAAAGCTAATGAAAAAGGCTGTCATAGATACATAGATTATCTCTGCACTAACAAACAATCAGGTGATCTGCTTATTTTCACCTTGATTGGATCTTCCTGTCAAAATATCACTAAGCAGTCATACAAGAAATATTTTTCGCATTATTTACTGCAATGTAGATTGCCTTTAAGAGTAGTTCTTTAATGTGGTTTTCTTGTGTAAAATTATATAATGCTTACTAAGGTGCAGTGAGTACATGACTTTGACATGCTGTATTGTCCCTGCTCATTTAAGTGTAAATGGGATTTCCTCCCCACCCCTTTACTTCCAGTTATGCACCCTGCTAAATAAAGCAGTTCCATCACCAACTGGGGAGTCCAACTAATATTGACATACATCAAAACACATCATACACGCCCATCCGCCAAAGGGAATTTTTTTTTTGGTTAATGTACAAGCTGCTTGACTGGCAGCTGATAGTAAGCATAACCACTTTCTTAAATTACTGTGCCATTTTTTTTAAAAGGAAGCGATAATGCCTCAAGGTTTATAAATGTAATAACACAGATGAATTCATGGAAGTGTGAATTTTTCAAACAAGCAATTCTTAACATGACCAAATGTTTCTGGTTAAGCAACAGTCTTTGGCGACAGCAATGTTGGAGCCTTTTCTGTTTATTTTTTAAATATGCTTTTGTCTTTAATGGAAAAATGTCTGTCTAAGCCAATGTTTTTTGTTTTTTTTAAAATGTAGCTGATTATTGCATTGGGCGATGTTTCAGTGTCAAAACGTATGAGTGCGTTGTGCTGCAAAAGCACATGTTAACTTACTAGCTATAAAGTGAGTGGAAATCTCCTGCTAAAATATTTGCTTGTTACCAAGATACAGTGTTGAATGGTACAATAATTGGCTAGAAGTCCCCAAAAAGGAACATTTGATTGGATGAATGAGTACAGGATCTATTTGGCTTATATATGTTTGAAAGCAGACATTGCAGACTGAAGTGAAGGCAAATCAAGGGGGCACCTTTCTTGTGAGTGGCCAGAGTTAACTCACTTGTCACTGCTGGTAACAGAATGCTGAATTAGATGCACTATGGCTTCACCTGATTCTTCTAGAAATCAGCCAGTTAAATTGCAGATAAACCAGTAAAACATAGCCTTTATATTTCTCAGCAGAGGATGGAAAAATTAGAATGCCTGTGAAAGTGGAATATAAGAGAGTAAATAACAGTCATGTCATATCACCTTGGAAGTCCCTGCTCCGCCCCCAGAATAAAGCAACTAACTATGCTAGTTTCAACTGCAGTGTGGTACACAGCATGATGAGGCTATTCACACACACATGCAAAATTGGGCTAAGAGAGCTCAGCCCAGTTTGGCATACCTGTGTGAACCAGTACCACAGTGGCAATCCTGCCTACGAATGAGGTTACAGGAGCGAGCGCTCCCTTAACCTCCTTTTCCAGATAGTCTATCAGCTGTGGCTGCAAGCACCTGCAGCGACAGACTCCGGGGCTGGGGCAGGATATCCCCATAATGCACTGCACACTCACGTGGTGCATTATTTGAGTTCCAGGGAGCGGGGCGACACATCCTGGCTCCCTGACCCTCTGAGCTGCCAGCAGAAGACAGTGCTTGTTTGGGCAGGCAGTCCACCTGCCCAGGAACATTGCGAGGATCGTCTGAAGGGAAGTAAGCACTTTCAGGCTTCCTCCCCACAAAAATGGGTAGCGCTTTCTCACTGGTCGTGAGAAAGGGCTCATAAAATTACTAACCATGGTTAGCTTAAACCAGAGTTTGCAAGCCTGTTTCTAACAATGGTTACATAGAGTTTCTAAAATATACTATTAAATTGACTGTTCCTTTCTCATAGTAATTTTACAATGGAAAAGCAACAGTCTATTTAATAGTGGAGTTATTCCCACGATCTGCAAAAATCGGGTTAGGAGAGCCTAGCCCAATTTTTGCAGATTGTCAGAACCACCGGGCTCAGCTGCGAGCCCGGTGGTTCTAGAGTGGGTAACCCTCTCAAGAACCCCTGCCTCAAAACCAGGTTTGCGGAGCGAGCACTCCACAAACCTGGTTTTCTGGATCATGAGCAGCCGCGCCACAGCTTTGCGCTGTACCTACTCATGAGTAGACCCCTGGAGGGGAGGCAAAAAGCCGCCTCCTGACTCCAGGGGTCTCCCCAGTATGCCCTGCGCGCTCGCACAGGGCATACTGGGGCTTCCGGGGGCCGCACAGCCCCTGAGCTCCCCAGGCCCCGCCAGCTCCATCACGGAGCCAGCAATCCTGTGGGCAGCTGATCTGGCCGCCCAGGGCTCCCTCTGCACTCATCTGCAGGGAGAGCAGGCTTAGCCCACTCTCCCTGCAGTTTGGGAAAAAGCGGGTCTCACGGATCGTGAGACACGACTCAGTATATTTTAGAAACTCTATGTAACCATGGTTAGAAACAGGCTTGCAAACTCTGATTTAAGCTAACCATAGTTATTTATTTAAACACTGATATGCCACTTTTTCAAAGGTCTGAAGTGGTTTACATAATAAAAGAAAAGCCATTGTAGAATCAAAACAGCCACAGCAACCTCCACAGAGAAAAATCACTTTTCACCAAGGTAAGTGTTAACATCAGTGTGCAGATATAATGCTGTGTTATAGTTAGTTACAAAAAAAGGAAGAGAGATTCACATATAAGAGGTCAGGAAGAAATAGGGGGAGGCACTCCCAGTTTTCTGACCATGGTTGGGGCATACCTGCACACTCGGTGGCCTGTGTAGTCAATCACTGTCCCAGTTAGGCAGTACTAACAAAAGGGTTATGGAACTAACAGTGGGTTATGTTCTGCTTGTTGTTTCACAAGTAGTACAGGCTGAGAATGGGTATGTATTTTTGTATGATAAAAGACTGAATTCAGTCTCCCATAATGATTTTTAATTTGGGCCTCTAACTAAATCTACATATATGATTAAGCAAATAGTAACCTTGTCCCTTGTAATAGCAGTCAGCACTAGATAGCAGGCAGCTATAAAATGAGCTACTTCAAACTATGGGGCCTTTACACATTTATAGTGGTTCCTGTGAGTTTACCTTGTGTATTCCCTTGATTTCATGTATTGTTCATTAGAAGTTGCCCAATTGTACCCAAATTAGTTGAAAAATAAATATTCACATATCTCCTTTGGATGCATTGCAGTTGACATGTCTAACAGTTTAGTCTGTGCTAGGAACCACTGTTTCCAATTACATTATCATCAAAATACCATCCTCTGTATTTTCATGTCTTTGACCTCCTAAGAAATTTTCCCAGACACAGCCTAGTCTTCTTTTGTTTTGGTCCAGCCACTTCTTCTAGCCTGTAGAAGAGTTGTGAATCTGAAAGCTCTCTCTCCCCACCCCATATTTCAGATTTGCCCATTAACAGATATAAACTCTGCTGGGCAGTTTTGTGGTATTGGGCAGCGGGAAGGGATTTTACATGATTAATGAATTTCTGCATAATTGAGAAATTAAGTCTTAAAATGAGATTGTTGTAAAACTGGGTAATTACAAATCAACATTTTTTATATATTGCCAACTCTAGGACTTATAGTAAAATGTAGTAGGAGATAAAACGCATTGTACTTAATGAAGATAATGAAACAAAAGAAATGTATTCAAAATATACACAATACCTAATCTGCCTGTTACCATGGGAGGAAATGAACAACCAAGCTGGGATATCTCACATTTATTTGAATTAGGAATTCTACTTGACCCCTGCAAGATTAAACCTTCTTTCAGGTCTGGAGGTAAATCTCCACTATATTAAGACAGAAAAACCCCAAGATATAATTCAATTTCTATACACTTTTTACCAAATGCAATTAAGGAAATTGTGTAATATCTGCATGGCCTTTTTAAAACCCCAAGAGGCCTGGAGGCAGAATCTTCATTTGAGGGCCCACCACCACTTCTCACTTTATCCTGTATCAGTGTAATTTTTTCTCAGTTTGGGGAAGAGAAATAAGCTAGATATACATATTAGGGCTGCACAGCACTGCTGGATCTGACATTGGACATGTCAAGAAATGGTGGATTAATTATGGTGCAACTTTCCTAGGGTCCTACTGTATAGGAAATGTTGGAATGAAATCTCTATTGTGTCAGATTTTGGTCAGAATTGTAAACATAAGAACAGCGCAAGGCCCATCTAGTCCAGCATCCTGTTTCATACAGTGGCCCACCAGATGCCACTGGAAGCCACAGGCAGGAGTTGAGGGCATGCCATCTCTCCTGCGGTTACTCCCCTGCTACTGGTACTCAGAGGCATCCTGTCCCTGAGGCCGAAGATGGCCTTTAGCCCTCCAACTAGTAGCCAATGACAGACCTCCTCCATGAAGTCATCCAAACTCCTTTTAAAGCCATCCAGGTTGTTGGCTGTCACCATATCTTGTGGCAGAGAATTCTACAAGTAGTTCCATTTGTTGGTCCTAGATTTCCTGGCAGACAATTTCAGGGGATGACCCCTGGTTCTAGTGTTATGTGAGAGGGAGAAGAATTTATCTCTATCCACTTTCTCCACTCCATGCATGATTTTATAGACCTCTATCATGTCTCCCTGCAGTCATCTTTTTTCTAAACTAAAAATCCCCCGGTGTTGTAACCTTGCTTCATAAGAAAGGTGCTCTAGGCTCTAAGCCTGATCATCTTGGTTGCCCTCTTCTGCACCTTTTCCAGTTCTACAATGCCCTTTTTTAGATGTTGTGACCAGAATAGTACGCAGTACTCCAGGTATGGCCGCACCATAGTTTTGTATAAGGGCATTATAATATTAGCAGTTTTATTTTCAAGCCACTTCCTAATCATCCCTGGCATGGAATTGGCCTTTTTCATAGCTGCCGCACATTGAGTCGACACTTTCAACGAACTGTCCACCACGACTCCAAGATCCCTCTCCTGGTCAGTCACCGACAGCTCAGATCCCATCAGCATATACTTGAAGTTGGGGTTCTTCATCCCAATGTGCATCACTTTACACTTGCCAACACTGAACAGCATTTGCCACTTTGTTGTCCATTCACCCAGTTTGGAGAGATCCTTTTGGAGCTGCTCACAATCCGTTTTGGATTTCACTACCTAGAAGAGTTTGGTATCATCTACAAATTCGGCCACCTTGCTGCTTACCCATACTTCTAGATCATTTATGAATAAATTAAAAAACACCGGTCCCAGTACAGATCCCTGGGGACCCCACTTCTTTCTTCCCTCAATTGTGAAAACTCTCCATTTATACCTACCCTCTGTTTCCTGTCTTTCAACCAGTTAGCAATCAATACTTGTACTTGTCCCCTTATCCCATGACTGCTAAGTTTCCTCAGGAGTCTTTGATGAGGAACTTTGTCAAAAGCTTTTTGGAAGTCCAGGTATACTATGTCAACTGAATCACCTTGATCCACACACTCGTTGACAATCTCAAAGAAGTCCAAAAGGTTTGTTGGATCTGTCTGAATTTAAAAGAGCTGTTTGGGGGCTTCTAGAAGCCAAACAAACTATTGACATAACAATTGCCTTTTTTGGAACAGATTGGGGGCAGGGCCACCAAGGCAAGGAGGTAATCACAGGGCTTCTTTTGAGGGACACAGATCCCTATCTTATCTTACTCAACTGCCAGTCTTATCCTTTTGCTCACAATCTCTGTGGAAAGATACCTTCCCTTCCCTTCCCTTCACTTCCCTTCCCTTCCCTTCCCACTTGGATTACCAGTTTTATGACCCATGCCTTAAAAATAATAATAATTAAAAAGCAATTGGTGGGCCGGCATGCTTCAAACTATACACACTGAATGGTGTAGCCATGCAATACCACCATAGGAGATTTCACAATGTTCTGCCCAGCCATTCTGGAGTTATGAGGTGCCCCAAAGGGGCTTCTACTCATTTAATATGACAGCAAGGAGAAATTTCCTTCAAATAAGGCATGATTGCTGATCACAGTCAGAATGGGGGTTTCAGTTCCTGCATTTTTGTTAACATTGTGCCATGAAACAAAGAGGTTATGGCATTTTTAACAAGTGTTTAGAACTTTAAAAAAAAATTATAAAAAATCAGTGAGTTGACTAATCTCCTTCAAAGCCCAAACACTTAATACTATCATCATTTATTAGCATCATGAGAAGCCCGAGAACAATGTGTTAGGGGAGCTGATTCAGTTGCCACACCCTCCAGCCACACTATCAGCCAAGCTAGGAGAGGGCAACAATGTAATGGGCCATATGTTGATTAAATTTAGAGGTCAAACAAGAGAGCCACCATTGCCCATTGAAGTCAATGGTTCAGTAAATGGAGTGGCAAACATACTGAGCAGCCAACCACACACCCAAGAGGGATGCAGGCTCGCAGTCTCCATGGCACTCATCATCACATGGATGCTTCCTACTGATAACAGGCAAAGCTCCCTACATCCTGAGCACTGTGACAGAGCAGCTGTGACTAACCCCCACTGGTAATTTTGGGTCACAGCTGCGCTGATGCAGCTCTTAGGATGCACAGAGGTTCCCCTGTCCTTGGATACGACCATCCACATGATGATGACTGCTACAGAGCCAGTGAGCCCACATCCCTCTTGGATGCATGTCTGTCTGCACAGTATGTTAGCCAATTCATGGATAAACCCAAAATACTGATTTATTTTAACTGATTAGTTATACTGCCTTGAATGAAAAGGATCAATCTGATAATCAAATACTGATCCATACTTTGAATGCCCACCCCTGTTCAGATGTGGGACCCGCAATTGCCCCCTTTCTCCCCCTCCTAAAAAAAAAAAAGATCCTCCTGAATCTTAGGCTTTAGATATTTTGCTTTAAAAAATTTTAATATTGTAAAGGTGCCATTCAAATAAGGGTTTTTAAGGAATGTCATAGTTTCTACTAGAACAATAGTGACATAGTCTGTAGGGAAGAAAGCTCCCACCAACTGTAGCAAAATGATTGAAAATGTTCTGTCCTCTTGTTGACAAACATGGAATGTGCTGACATATAATTAACACATTGTGTTTTCTAAAACAATGAGTTCTTAGCTGTATTAGAAATGCAGAAGTACCAGAACAATACACTTTATTCTGCACATCACAAAGGCAATATCATGGAGCAAGTTGGATAGTACTCTATGCACAAGGAAAACCCAGGTGACTAGCAAGAAGGTTAAGTTCTTCTGAACCTCACTTGAGAGTCTGGCACATTATTTTCTGGATCTAACCTGCTCAGACCAGGACAGGGACAGAACAATAAAGGATATTTGTGTCCCATTACAAGCTTAGTTACAGTATAAGTCTCCTTACTCAACAATCCTGATATCTAATTCTTCTGTTAAACACTAGCTAGAATGTAATTGGGGTTATTCCAGTGTAACATTTAGCATGCTAGAGTCATCATCATGTATACACCAACATAATAATGTTTTGTTAGAACTGAGATAAGTGTTAGAAGCATTTCTAGGCACAATGCACATGAACTGAGGTGTATGCACCACTGTGTATTATATTCACCATCTTCTCCTTTATTTATTTATATTTTATACTGCCCTTTGTCCGAAGAACCCAAAGAGGTTAACAACAATATAAAAACAGTAATAACTCTTCAATAAAAGCAAACTACTAAAATAAAAACATAGCTACATTAAAAAGAGAGACGGGGCCACTCATTGGCTGAACTCATTGGCTGAATTGGGTGGTAGTTATTTCCACCTCATTTGTCTGTTGCCTATATTATTATTTCTTGTTTACACAGTCAGACAGGTGTTATTGACTGGTTTGTTTTATCCAGACATCAAGTCCTCCCCAAGGACTTGGGATGGCTGAATTTTATCATCAATACTGTTGGTTATTATAGATATCATCGCAAAATATAGGCTGTTCCCAGTCCAAGTTACTTTTTGTAATTGACTGATGTTGATTTCTGTGGCTATTATAATATAATATATATATATATATATATATATATATATATATATATATATATATATATAAATTATTTTACATTTATATCCTGCTCTTCCTCAAAGGAGCCCAGAGCAGTGTACTACATACTTAAGTTTCTCCTCACAACAACCCTGTGAAGTAGGTTAGGCTGAGAGAGAAGTGGCTGGCCCAGAGTCACCCAGCAAGTATCATGGCTGAATGGGGATTTGAACTTGGCTTTCCCAGTCCTAGTCCAGCACTCTAACCACTACACCATGCTGACTCTCAGAATCTCTATTGAATTTCATCCTACCACTACAAAGACTAGTATTTAAGGTGATAAATGCCTCCTTGTCTTTTTAGAGGAGGTCATCCATGAAGTGAAGCACACCTTTCCTTGAATCCAGCTACAACTCATAGGATCCTCTGCCAAAGTTGTGTGGCTGGCCCATGGAAATCATCCAAGGAACCATCTTCTGGATGCTAAATGTTAAATGGGAACTGTTGCTTAAGCACAGTTCTAAATCTAATACATAACTTAGAGCTATTCTAGTACAGGGGGTTAGGCTATCTCTTCCACTCTCTACATGTCTGGCCTGACACAGCTGTAGTATGTTTTTTGTTGTTATTTAAAGGTACCATTGCTTTCTATATGTGAATCTGTTTTAGAGGTCATGAAACTGAGAGGGAAGGAAACAAGTTACTCTTTTCTGCAGGGCTATGTACCATCAAAGACAGGAGTAAAACTCTCATCTCATAATTCCCATCCCTGCTGTGATCACTAGACAACATTCCTTTCCTGTCAAGACTAATCACAAACATATTTAAAATAAAATGTTGGTTTGTTCTTCCAAACTCTTATACTAACCTCAAATGCTATTCTGACTTGCTCTAGTGAATGCTATCATCAGCCTCCAGTAGATGAAAACTTCAAAATCCTATCACACCAATTAATGACGATGTTGCAGTTCGTCAAATCAGTTGGAAGGCCAGTGACCTCCCCCCCCCCGCCCCCAGAATGAATAATTCTAGGAAATGCATAAATATATAAATTAAAGGTAGCACATAGAGTCCAAGAATCCAGGACTACTTTTGCCATACACAATGCTTCTGTAAAAGACTGAAAAGGTTGAGTAGCCAATGAAACCTGAGTCAAATGAAAAATGTAAATATTTATTTTATTGTTGTTCCAGTAGTTGGGAAGATGCCTGGAAAAGATTAAGAAATGGGTCATGCTTTCCTTTCAAGAATGTTTTGTGAGGTCTTGCAGTGCAATCTGCATCAGATAAACTTGATCCTGAGGGATTACTAAGATATTTTACACACATGAGAAAACTATTAGCATACCCTTGACACAGCAAAGTATTAAACAATCAGAATGTTTAGGGAAACCAAAATCTTGATATAACATTGACCTAAGCTATAATTACCCACAAGATCGAACTCTTCTACAATAGGGGACATTAGCTAAGATTTTGAATTGTGAAATATAGATGATTATTTTCATATTGAATCAGCCATTTGCCACATAAGAACTCAAATGAAACAATGGATGAAATAAATATTTTACTCAATCTCAAAACAGATTTTATTCATCTATTTTATGGCATTCATGTTGGCTTAGGTTGGTATTATACAAACATTTGCCTGTCAGGAAGTTAAAACAACCTGACTGGGGAAGGAGATGGAATTATACAAACAGTATATAATGGGGTATAACTACCCCAAGCCAAGTTCCAATGCAGTTTGTTAGACTTCCTTAGCAATGCTCTATTTGCATATAAGCTGAATTGGATCACACTATGGCCACTTATTCCCCAATTCTACAACTCCTACCAGGTCCTGGGCACCACTCAGGATCAAGGTCACTGTCTTTCTGGTTGGTTCCATGACCAGCTGTTTTAAGGCACAGTCATTTAGCATGTCTAGAAATTTGGCCTCTCTGTCAATACCCACATGTAAATTTGCCCAGTCTGTGTGAGGGTAATTGAAGTCACCCCCTATTACAGCTCTATCTCTCTTTGACACCTCTTTGATTTTCTTCCCCGACTCCAGCTCATTCTCAGCATTTTGATTTGGAGGGTGATAGCACGTCTCTAGTAACACATTTCCTTTCAGTCCTCATATTGTCGCCCATAATGATTCTGTGGAGGACTCTGGTCCCCCCATTTTATTTATTTATTTATTTATTTATTTGTTTGTTTGTTTGTTTGTTTCCTATCACATTTTTATACAGCTCAAAACGCAAGTTCTCTGGGCAGTTTACAAGACAATAAAAAGCCTGGGTGAACAAATACGTCTTGACTGCCCTTTTAAAAGTTGTAAGAGATGGGGAGGCTCTTATTTCAGCAGGAAGTGTGTTCCAAAGCCTTGGGGCAGCAATGGAGAAGGCCTGTCCCCTGAGTAGCCACCAGATGAGCTGGTGGCAACTGTAGACGAACCTCTCCAGATGATCTCAATAGGCAGTGTGGTTCATAGCAAAGAAAACATTCTCTTAAATACCCAGGCCCTAAGCTGTTTAGGGCTTTATAGGTTATAACCAAAACCTTGTACTTTGCCTGGAAACATATTGGCGGCCCGTGTAGATCTTTTAAGATGAGAGTGATATGGTCTCTCCGAAATGACCCAGAAACCAACCTGGCTGCTGCATTCTGGACTAACTGCAGTTTCTGGTCTACGTACAAAGGCAGCCCCACATAGAGCGCATTGCAGTAGTCAAGTCTGGAGTACCTCAACCTGGGACACCAGGTAGAGTTTTGTATCCAGAAGCACCCCCAGACTGCGTACCTGTTCCTTCTGGGGAAGTGTGATCCCATCCAGAACAGGCAGATCAAAACCATCTCCCAAGTTCTGACCTCACACAATAAGTACCTCCGTCTTATCTGGATTCAGTCTCAGCTTGTTACCTCTCATCCAGCCCATCACTGCCTCCAGGTAGATATTTAGGGAGGTTATGCCTTCTCCTGATGACATTGACATGGAGAAATAGATTTGGGTATCATCAGCATACTGATAACACCCTGCACCAAATCTCCTGATGATCTCTCCCAGCGGTTTCATGTAGATGTTAAACAACATCGGAGAGAATACAGAGCCCTGAGGGACACCATACCAACGTTCAGTTTTTGAAGAACAACAGTCCCCAAGAGACACTATCTGGAATCTGCCTGAGAGGTAGTAGTGGAACCACTGCAAAGCAGTGCTTCCCACCCCCAACCCTTCAGACGCTCCAGAAGGATACTGTGGTTGATAGTATTGAAAGCTGCTGAGAGGTCCAGAAGAACCAACAGAGTCACACTTCCTCTGTCAATTCCCAATTGGAGATCATCCATTAGGCCGACCAAGGCAGTCTCCATCCCATAGCCCACCCGAAAGCCGGTCTGAAACAGGTGTAGATAATCAGTTTCATCCAAGACTGTCTGGAGTTGGGAGACCACCCCCCTCTCAATTACCTTGCTCAGCCATTGAAGGTTGGAGACAGGCCTATAGTTGCTCAACTCTGAGGGAATCCAGGGCAGGCTTCTTCAGAAGTGGTCCAATAATTGCCTCCTTAAGACAAGGAGGTATCCTGCCTTTCCTCAGAGAAGCATTTATGATCTCTACCAGGCCCTTTACAGCAACCTTCCTACCAGATAGTATTAGCCATGTTGGGCAAGGGTCAAGAGAACCTGTGGTAGGCCACATCGTTCCAAGCAGCTTGTCCACATCCTCACGAGTCACAAAGTGAAAATGATTCAGCCTAACCACATAAGAAGAGTCGCTGGACACCTCCGATTCAGACACTGCAGTAATTGCGGAGTTTGAATCCAAGTCAGCCTGAATATGAGATATTTTATCTATAAAGAAATCATTAAACACATCACAGCTGGTAATAGATGATTCCAAATTCTGATTCAAGGGAGGAGGGGCACTCACTAGCCCTCTCTCAACCGTGGACAACTCCACCGGACGTGAACTTGCTGATGCAATACAGGCCGAAAAGAATCGCTTCTTTGCCGCCCTTATTGACAGAGCATAGATCTTCAAATGTGCTCTATGTTGTAATCTGTCAGATTCAAGTCTAGTCTTCCTCCACTTGTGCTCCAGTTGTCTACCTTGCCGCTTCACCCCGCCCCCCATAGTTCTTCCGTATACCAAGGGGCCAATTTTGAAGCAGATCAGAGAGGACGCTTAGGTGCGATCATGTCTATGATCATGGAAGATATATAAATGTATTAGATAGATAGACAGACAGACAGACAGACAGATAGATAGACATGCATACGCCAAGTCTCTTACCTGCTGTTGGCATGAGCTATCTCCCTTACCATCATTTGAACTTTTTGACCAATTGTCATGTGTTTATTTCTGATCTGCTCCTGATTCTACTCTGTCCCCTTCTAGTTTATCCAAAACATTTGCACCCTTGCACCTTAGGGGACCTTGCACCTTAGGGGACTTTGCTGAACCAGGTACCGCCCATTTCCTGTCAGCAATCTCCCAAGCGTCATTTTAAAAGCTGCTTTGCGACCTTTTTTATTTTAAGCACCAGCAGTCTGGTTCCTTCTTGGTCCAAGTATAGCCTGTCCCTTTTCTGTAGGATTTGCCCCAAAATGTATCCCAGTGCCTAACAAATCTAAGCTCCTCCTCATGGCACCACTGTCTCATCCACACATTGAGATCCCTCAACTGTCTTGGTGGAACAGATAGCACGTGGAACAGATAGCACTTCAGAGAATGCTACCCTGAGGGTCCTGGACTTCAATATGCTACCTAGCAACCTAAATTTGGCTTCCAGGACTTCCCGGCTGCATTTCCCAACATAGTTGGTGCTGATGTGCACCATGACAGCTGACTCCTCCCCAGCACTGCCTAACAATCTATCTAGATGCCACGTCATCTCTCCAACCTACTGTCATAAATCTCTTAGCTCAGCTAATCCAATAGGATTTACAACCCCTTCAGCTCACCCCCTGTGAGTTAAACAGAAAGTAGCAGTGAAGCTGCACGAAGGAAAATGAAAGACTCACAAAGAAACATAGTAGTAAACGAATAAAGTCCCCTGAACTGAACTAGGTACCCCCCTCTACAATAACTGAGTAATATCTGAAAAGAAAGCAACAGAGCAAGGAATGAATAGAACAAAGGACAGCAGAGCAAGGAATTTACAGAACAAGAAACAACAGAGCAGGAAAGAACAGAACAAGGGCAAACTGGAACTTGAAAGGTTGAGGAATTCTAAATAGGAACACGGTCTAAATAGGAACGCGGTAAGTGAAAGTTGCTAACAGCAATCTGTGCAACTAACAGACTGCTTAATATAGGGCTCAAGATAACTGGCAGCCAATCAGGCTTTCCTGAGTCAGCACTTCTACTTCTTCTCCTGTGATATCCTGCGCCTGCGTGTCTCCCACTGAGCCTTTCTCTTGAGACATCTTCTCAAGACAAGTGAAATCCCCGACTCCTCCTGATCAGCCTCCTCAGCTCTCATGTCTGGCAGCTGTCCTGATTCCTCAGCTCCAGAGTGTGTTCTCTCTGTCAAATCCTGTTGCTGTGCCTCAGAGCCTGCACTCCCAACCGAGTCCTCCCATTCCTCCTCTGACTCTTCTGAATCAGAGGTCTGAGCCATGACACCTTCACGCGAAGAAGGCAGGTCACCGTGCAGTCCACACAGAGGCGTAACTAGGGAAAATAGCGCCTAGGGCAAGCACAGAAATTGCGACCCTGTCCAAACAGGAATGATGGGACTTGTAGTCAACAATATCTGGAAATCCCTGTTAAAAGGAACACTGTACCATCTAGACATGGTTGTTGATCAAAACCTGAAAACATGAGCCATCTCTGTAAAAGACTTAGAACAACAGTCAGGAGTTATGTGAGGATTCCAAGTGTCATTTTCTCTGTCTCATCTCATTCTTTTTAAAAAACATGACTTTGTCCTAGAGGATCACCTGCCCAAATAGCCACTAGCAAAATAGGGAAAGAAGAAGGTGGGGGGGGGGGGCATAAACCAGTGAATGATTCCTGCCAGCCTTTGTCTTATGATGACTGTTGGCTCATGATGGGGTATACCGTATTTTATGGACTATAAGACTCACTTTTTCCCTCGAAAAATATCCGCCAAAATTCAGGTGCGTCATATGTTTACACAGTTTAATATGTTAAAACTCTGAAAAACTGGATTAAAATTAAGGTGCGTCTTATAGTCCGTAGCGTCTTATAGTCCGTAAAATACGGTATGTGCATTCACCACACCAGTGCTTACTTTGACACCAAGAGGGAGGAGGATACATTAGTTTGCCACACTAGACAGAGGCATTTGCAACAGGAGCAGATAGCCAAGTTCTGCCAGGGCCAAAACCAGCCCCTGCCAGACTAAGAAATCATTGTAATTTGCCCCTTCCTGTCACAAGCAGCTTGCTGTTCTTTTATTATTGACTCTAACTCTCAAATATCCCAGTCATGGATGGAAAATTCAGGGTCAATTTACAAGAGACACATTTTCTACATGGAAGTTTCTTCTGTGCAGGTGTTGTGCAGAAACCCATGTGTAGTGACCGCCAGGGGCATAGCAAGGTTGGAATGGGCCAAGATGAGATTTTAAAATGGGCCCCCAGCCCCTCAAAGTCCAGGGCCTCCACACACCCCAGGCCCCCAAGGATTTAAGTCTGATATTTCAAAATAAGTGTGCTGCCTGGAAATACATTTCACTGAATACACACATGCACACTTCACAGTATATACAGTAGTGATATACATTGAGTACTATATATTTGTGCTTCTTTTAATGCCTAGAACACACTAGCAATGCTAATTATTGAAATGGCCCCCTCGCTGCAGATTAGCCAAGGAGACTTACAACCATGCAGGATGAGCCTATGTTTGTTTTCTCAGATTTCTGAACAAATTCAGTAAAGTTTGATTCCAGGAGGTTTTTCACACGAGGCTTTTAAAGCCCTTTAACATACATCTCCTCTGGAATGGAGGTGCTGCATTCACATGTTGGCCAGATTTACCCTGAAGTCCCTGCAAGTTATTGGAGAGCAGTTCACACACAAGAAAAATAAAATAAAAGCACAACACATGCTTCACAGTTCTCACTCAGACCTTCTGGGTTGCAAAACAACTTGAACATAAGTGCATTTATGAATGAATGAATGAATGAAAGAATGAATGAATGAATGAATAAGTATTTGTTCCAGAAGTGCTTGTAATTTTCTGACATGACACAAGCCACTTATAGGCCTTTTTAGATAGTTTTTGTTTTTAAAGCCAGCACATTTTTCAGTCTGTTTTAAATTAAATATTCAGAGACATCTCAGTCTTGCCCCAACCCCCATATCAAAGCCCTATGGCAAGCAGATCCCTATATTGGGCGGGGGGGGGGTAACCACAAAAAGGAATTCACAGCCTACCTGGCAAAGGCTCTACTGGATGGTCTGGGCAGAGGGTCTGCTGCAGGAAACTCTGTCAGCCTCTTTCCTGGCTTCCTGCCTCCCTTGGGGCCTGCTGAGTTCAGGCTTCAGGGAGGCCTACTCGGAGGCCTCTCTGGAAGCCCCACCCACCCACCAATCAGCTGAGAGGCGGGGAGAGAAGAGCTCTGCAGTTTGTAGGCTGCTCCGATCCTAGGCCGGAGCTGGAGGCAAGTGGCTGAGGGGGTGGGGCTGGGCAGGTGGGCAATGGGGTGGCAGGAACTGGCGTGGCGCCCCCACCTCAGTGGTGCCTAGGGCACGTGCCCTGCCTGCCCCCCCAAGTTCCGCCTATGAGTCCACACATGGGTCACAAACCCATCTCTCTATGCCCCTAATGATCACCCACTACTAGGAGGCCACCAACTGCCAGAGAATTATCCTTTGCAAGACGAAATGGGTGCATCACCCAAATACGGGGTCCCTTCTAAGGGATCATTTCCCTCTTTCACAGACTGATGTCCTCCTTCCCTGTGACCTTCATTCTCCATGACAGCAGAGGATCTGTCAGCCTGGGAGTAGAATGCCTCTATCATATCCCTGAGGGTCTCATCCAGATACTTCTCTGCCTCCCTGAGCTTCCCCAGGTCAGCCATCTTGGCTTCAAGGGAATGAGCTTCTTCCCTGAGTACCAGGAACTCTTTGAATCAAGCAAATACCAATGACTTCTGCACCTCAGGCAGACAGTTCTACATGGAACACTCCACGCAATACAATGGGAAGTACCATCTCCCCTGCTGGCATTGTACCTTCATGACTGGTTTTATTGGCTATTTAGAATACACAGAGCTTGTTTACTTGTAAGTTAGATTTTAGCTGCAGTTGTCAGCTAAATAAAGGTTTTAAGCTCTGTCCTCCAAGAAAATCACAGCTTGTAATTTTTGAATTCAAATACAGCTTGTAATTCAAGCTGTAATTCATGCTAAAAATTATAGCATGAGGATAAGTATAATTATTACTACTACTAATAATAATAATAATAATAATTCAATTTCTATACCACCCTTCCAAAAATGGCTCAAGGTGGTTTACACAGAGAAATAATAAATAAATAAGATTGTTCCCTGTCCCCAAAGGGCTCACAATCTAAAAAGAAACATCAGATAGACACCAGCAACAGTCACTGGAGGTACTGTGCTGGGGTGGACAGGGTTACTTACTCTCCCCCTGCTAAATAAAGAGAATCACCACATTAAAAGGTGCCTCTTTGCCAAGTTAGCAGGGGATTAATTAGCAAGTACTCACCTTCTCCTTATTAGCAAGTACTCACAAGTTAGCAAGTACTCACCTTCTCTTCATGTTGGGTGTCTCCTTTGTGTTAAACGGGGACCACTTGTGTACCTCCCGGCACAGTTCCACATTAAACTACACACAAAAGTCCTTTTATATTTGTTAGCAACTCCTATTCACAAAGCACCAGCTAGCAAATATCCCCACAGGTCTGAGCCTTGTCTTCTCAAGAGTTGCTTCCAAACTGAGCCACCACAGGAATTTGGCCCCTTCCACAAGCTGCATGACTCATCTACTAATCCCCACCTACAGTCTCTCTAGGCACAACTGAAACTGAAAATGCCCTGTCAAAAACAAACCCCTAGCAAGCCAAAAATCAAGCCCCAGAAAGGACTAGCCCTAACAAACTTACTTGGTCTTTTCCCCCTTGCTTTCTTGTTTGTTTGTTTGCTGCTTGCTTCTTTAGGAAAGAAAACAAAAGTTTGCTGCGTCCCCTGGTCTGAGCCTTATCTTCTCAAGAGTTGTGAGCCACCACATAATGTACCCACTACTCAGAACCACTACATAAGATAATTGAGAGAGTGTCCTTTGTAGTCAAACGTGTACATTTGCTGGCACATCCTGTCTTTAAAATGAAGGAGGAAAGTTTAGCTGTAAAATGAAGAGCTACAGCCTGGAGTACGGTCACACGCCTTTCTGCCAGCTTCCCTGGACATTTCTATCATCCCACCCAGCAGAGAGGCCTACACCCAAGGCCAAATATTTTGAAACTAGGGCAGACATTTCCTTTGGCTTTCTTCTCTTGCAAAGTTTCTTTCTTTCCAGATTACTTCTCAGTGCAAACTGTATATATTTCACATCAAGACTACAAAGTAACTAAAGACAGATTGCTTGCAGGCCCTCTGCATGGACAGTGGGAGGGGAGGGCTTGTATTTCTACAGAGCAGTTTCAGGTTTTTTGTGGAGAAAGTATGGGAATTTTTTTATTCCAATGCATTACATTAGCTATGGATTATACAGGGTGCAGCACCCTGCCACGAAAGAGTGGTGTGTGTGTGTGTGTGTGTGTGTTGGTTCTGTGTAACTCCAAACTGTGTCCTGGCTTCTACCAAGCTCTCAGGGGCTCCTTTGCCTACTAAGAATTGCGTCAACAATGCAGCAACAAGCCTCCCTTTGGGAATAATGGGAGGCTCATCACTGAAGTGATGATGTGATTATTAGTACTGGTGGAGTCTCTGCAAACTTATTAGCAGCATGGTTGTGGTATGGACTCACATGGAGCCAGTCTGTGCACTCTGCTTTTCCACTGGCAACTCACTAAGCGGTATGTAAGCCCCCAATAGCAAATTCAATAGAATGCTGGGGTAATGTTGTGTTTTTGTTTACAGAACAAAAAACTGTAAATGGTAAGTAGGTCTTCTGGAACATTGGCTGATATACTGTGCAGTGTCACACACATGGCAAAGTTGTGCACATTACAAAAATTAAGCAAATGGAATTTAGTGACAGTGCACACTGTCACGCAACACAGTCTGTGTCATTTTTGCACTTGTGGAGCAGTGCTCTTGCACAACTGCGTGGACATTATGTTCCACCACCACCTCTGCACAGCTGACATTTGCCTAAAAGGTTTAAGTTTTAGAGCCATTTCTGTGTGAATCCTACAAAGAACAGTGCGCCTGGGGTAGGATTTTACCCCATTTGTCAGGATGATGAACTATGTACTCCACAAAGAAATGCATACTAACATATTTATAGGTCTTGCTTTTACTGTACAAGAGAGAACACTATAAAAATAATAAGATAAAACAATTATTTTATGATATAGTTGTTCTAAAAATAATAAATATGGCCACCAGCATGGATGGCTTTAGAAGGGGCATAGATAAATTCATGGTGGACAGGTCTATCAATGGCTCCTAGTCTTGATGGTTATAAACCACCTTCAGTCTCAGAGGCAGGATGCCTCTAAATACCAGTTACAGGTTAGCAACAGTAGGAGACCAGGCATGCCTTCATTCAGTGTTCCCTTTAAGGCATGTGCATATGCACATGGTCACAAGTTTTTTGATGTCTCCTCGGTTAATTTTAGATCCTGCTCAGATTGAATCAGGAAGGCCCCACTCTGAATGCACATGCACACACACTGCCTTGATACTGCCAATCAGAACAAAACCCATTTCGCACACAGATGAAAATAAATTAGAGAGAACACTGACTTCATTTCTTACCTGTGGGCTTCCCAGAGGTATCTGCTGGGCTACTGTATGAAACAGGCTGCTTGACTAGATAGGCCTTGGGCCTGATCCGGCAGGGCTGTTCTTATGTTCTTATTCAACCTACTTGTCTGCTAAAGCAGCAGAAATTAGTTCAAAACAAAGACAACACAAATGGGAAGGGCTGAAGAAAAGAAGCTTCCTTGGTGAAAAAAGAGTGGGTATGCTAATTTTTGTCATGTGGGACGAATAAGTGAGACGGTTGTTGGTAGGAAACTAAAGTAGGTGGACCCTTGATGAGCCAATCAATCAGAGGCAAGATTAGATTTGACTGCAACTGGATGCCATTGAAAGTGTACCTTTCACTTCTATTGTCCTGGTTGTTCGAGTGCCTGGTGAGGCAACTTCACATTAAATACAAAATGGGTAAATGGTTCCCATCACTACTTAACTATGTGAAAGTCTTATCTATAAAAAATAGATCCTTTGATCCAAAATGGGGCTGCTGTGGCATCAATATCCATATGGGCAAAAGCATGGGAGAAGATTTTACCACAAAGAAGGCCTTGAGTTACATCCCAGCCATGTAGACAGTACTGAGCTAGATGAATCAATGCTCTGACTCAAATTACGACAGAAGCAAATAGAGTTTTCATAAGTCTAGTAAAAGTTCTTGGAGGAACAGGTCCCTATCAAGCCAGCTTAACGTATTTAGATGCGTGTTCTCCTGTTTGCTTCATACAGAAGTACCCTGCAATAGCTGTAGCAAGGGCTGGGAGAAATCAAATTTTCCCATTCTTTGCCAGATAAGCCCAAAATGGGTTTCCTATTCTCTCCTCCTTTCCCCCTCTTAAGAAAGTTGCTTTCAGTGAACATGATTGTGTTTGGAAGTAGCTGCTGTCTTTCCAAACTATGCACGTTTGCAAGAATTTCTGCTTAAGATCACCAAACACCATAAGCTCTTCTGTGTAAAATCTTTTCATCATGAAATGTGCATTACAAAGTACTCTGCTTGAACAGAAGTCACATTTCATTAGCTGTGCCATTATAGTGAATGACAAGTGCAATGTTACTTTGGTTTGAAAGCATTTGAAATGCAGGTTTAGAAGTATACTCCTGGAAGAATATTGCTGAATAAACCGGGAAACCTTTTTTCCCCTCCTGCTTTAAGATTATTTTGAAGATTTGCAGATGTGTACCACATACATTTTTCAGTTTTTAAAAGAAGTCATATGTTTAGTAACTCAAGCCTCTGAAATGAAATTCCCACTCCCATCCTGAACAGTCTAAGCAGATTACCATAACATAGAATGATTTATTAACATTTGGTTGTTGAATGTCTTATATTGTGAATCTTTATTAGTGGATGCAGAATAAAAGTGTGATATAGCCTTCCAAAGCTTTTGTCTCTCCAGCAGTTTATAAAGTTATGCATTTTTATTTTCTTTACAGCCCATCGGTGCTTTGAACCCAAAGAGAGCAGTCTTTTATGCAGAGCGCTATGAGACATGGGAAGATGATCAGACTCCACCTTATCATTATAACACTCATTATTCAACATCTGCTTGTACATTATCCTGGCTTGTTCGCATTGTAAGTATTTTTGCCTCTTGTTTATCACTTGATACTTTCACCTATAATGCCATATCCACTATTTGCTTCTATAATATGTGGTCATTGTGAATGCACAACAATATAGAAATCTTCATTTACATAGTAGTTGCTACTGTAGCCACTTGGACGGGTGTTTTTTTGTTTTTTTTTTAGTTAATGATGCCAGAACTGAAATGCAGGGGGTCAAGTAGGTCAAATCACTAATTTGACAATTCAGTCTAAAGAACACTCATCCTCGCATGATAATATATCCAGTGTGAACGAGCAATGCAGTATGCCTAATTATTATTATTTTAAATCAGAAAGATGGGTGAAAACCTTTAAAAAGTCTCTTGGATGAAAAGAATTAAAAACAAAAGCAGCGATATTTCAAATAATTGACAGAATTCTAAGCAATTTCAAGCTTAATGGAAAATGAACACATTTCAACAACAATGTCAGTATTTGATTTGAGTCTTTACCCTAGGAAAGCCTTACTGAGTAAAGATGTAAAGAAAAAAGTTGATTTCTTCATAAGATTTCAGTCAGTGTAGTAACTAAAACAGTGGGCTTGGAGGTGGCGGGGGGGGGGGGGTTGGGGAGAGAGTTCCGCTCCCCAGACAACTGTGACTATTAGGGTACAACAAGAAAAGATGCTACAGAGCCATCAGCAGCAGACCCTGCATTTTTTAAAAAGTTAAAAACAGAATGGCGCGATTCTCACTGCCAGGGGCTACGGTCCCAATTTTTGTTGGTCGTAAGAACCACTGGGCTCGCAGCCAAGCCCGGTGGTTCTTGAGTGGGTAACCTGCTCGAGAACCCCTGCTAAAAAGCAGGTTTGCGGAGCGAGTGCTCCAGCAAACCTGCTTTTTAGGCTCGTGAGTAGCTGCAGCGTGGCTTCGCACCATGCTTACTCATGAGTAGACCCCCGGCCAGGAGGCGAAAAGCCGCCTCCCGGCTCGGGGGTCTCCCCAGCACACTGGGGCTTGCGGGGGCCACCCGGCCCCCGCTCCCCGCTCCCCCCACCCCCCGCCAGCTCCGTCATAGAGCCAACCATTGTGTGGGCGGCCGATCCAGCTGCCCAGGGCTCTCTTCCCGCTCAGCACCAGAAACCGGTTCTCACTGCTCGTGAGACCCGGTCCAGTGTGGGAGTTCCTGAATCAGATTAAGGGAACAGCGCTGCATGAGGAAAGTTAACTCTTTCCCCCAGTGCCAGTATCCTAATCTAAATTGCAGTGGATCTTTAGGGCATGGGTCTGCATGATTTAGACTGGGAAAACACTTCAGAAGAAAGGCTTAACCTCCCTCTCTGTACTCTGGCCACTGATCTAATTCACCCTCCCACACTTGCTACTAACTTTTAAAAAGTATGTAAGATCCTGATCATGACGCTCCCACATTACCTCTAGTTTGACTTTATTATATATTATTGGCAAGTTACTGCCTCTCAGCCAAGCCTACTTCACATGCTTGTTCTGAGACTAAACCCCAATTCTGTTCTCCTTGGTAGAAGATAGGAATCAAATCCAATAAATACATAGTCAATATATAATACACTGAGGCTATGCACATGATGGGGCGAAATTGGGCTAGCGGAGGCTAGCCCGATTTCGCCCCATTGTGTGAACCACCAGGCTCGGCTGCAAGCCTGGTGGTTCCTAGGCGGGTAACCCGCCTAAGTACCCCTGCCCTAAAACCAGGTTTACGGAGCGAGCGCTCCGCAAACCTGGTTTTAATAATTGTGAGTAGCCGCGGCACAGCTCCGCGCCGCAGCTACTCATGAGTAGACCCCCAGAGGGGAGGTGAAAAGGTCTCACCAGCATGCCCTGCGCACTTGCGCAGGGCATACTGGAGCTTCCGGAGGCCGACCGCTCCCCGCTCCCCGTAGCCCCTGGCAGCAATCGTGTGGTTGGCCAATCCAGCTGCCAAGGGCTCCCGCTCAGCTTGCTCTCCCCGCTCAGCTCACCAAACCGGGTCCCACCAATCGTGAGACCCCGCTCATTGTCTTTCTTACATTGTCTTTCTTACCTGAGCCACCTAATGGAGCAGTGGGGAAATGACTTGACTTGCAAGCCAGAGGTTGCAAGTTTGAATCCCCTCTGGAAACACGTATATCAGGCAGCAGCACTATAAGAAGGCATCTTCTCATACTGCACGGGAGGAGGCAATGGTAAACCCCTCCTGTATTCTACCAAAGACAGCCACAGGGCTCTGTGGTCACCAGGAGTCGACACTGACTTGACAGCACACTTTACCTTTACTTTTCTTAGAGATGGTGGGGTGGGGGCAGAATGTACAATATATATTGATAACTGCTTATACAGAATACAGTTTGTGAGCCTAAGTGTTCTTTTGAATTATAAATTGTAATCTGAGGTAGCAGAAGAGTATTTCTTTTATTTAGGACAATACTAATCAAAGTAAAGTCAAGTTACAAAGTTTTATGATGAAGGACGTCACAAACATATTTGCTAGAATCAAATATTGGTCTCTGCTTTCTAACTCAGGATTGCAATATGAGGTGCTTAATGATTGCCTGAATGCTCTGGATCGTGTTATTTGCTTTTGGCATAATCAGGATTTTGAACCAGAAAGACCAATGACCTTTAAAATCATGGAAGGTTATCTTTTTAGTATAGTCAGTTACATAACTTTACATGGTTGCCAACCATTGTTCAAGGGTAAAATATTGAATTGTATTGTGCTCAGACCAATAACCATCTTCTGCATCTATCTGTCTGTGTTGTATGTTATTTAAATGAACGCCTTTGTTTGTTTATTTGTTTGTTTGTTTGTTTGTTTGTTTGTTGTGCCACTGACTCCAACAACTTTAGGCGGTTCACAAAAACAACCACAGAAATAACAACATAAAACAAACTATTAAAAACAGCCATTTAGAAATGTAAAACATTCAGAGATTACTTTTACACCATGTGTGGTGATAAGTACTGTTCAGACATATGTATAATATATTTTTCTAAACCAAATTGTGTGATATATAATGAGTTAATCACAAAACTTGTTTTCAACATAGTTTTCACTCACAAGTGCAACAGAATGCACATTATATCTGACTGATAGAAAAGTAGTTTGGATTTTTTAAAGACTGAATGTATATCTGCATTTTCAGTCATATAGGCTATGAGGTCTGTAAGAGACAGAGATGTTTTAGCTTAGAATCTCCTCTAAGAGGTTTTCTATAGTTTATGACCCACTGCATGCCTTCCGGCTTCTGCCTTGACTGCACCATCAGCCTGTCAGTCCTGACACTTAAAGGCTTGATATGATGACCCCAGATATTGATTAAAAAGCAGTTCTTATATTTTAGTTATTAGGATATAGTTTTAAATGAATGTGAGTAGGTTAGTTCATGTTGCAATCACACATTCTGTCTTTAAAAAAATGGACATGCCACTTCTAGAAATTGAACGTGTAGTTGTGATCACTGTGAGATATGGTAATTCTCCTCTGATGTCTTTATTTTGATATGGTTAAGCTTTCAAAATTCATTCTTCTTTCGGACCAAGCCTACCCATGTGAGCAACCTGAGTGGTTGCTGGGCCTGGCAGTATCTTCAGCGGTGGCAATTAACCAGCTTGCAATCTTAGAAGTGCACCCAAGAATCCTTTACACACAATCTCAGAGTTGCAGCCCAACATTCATGCATTGTTGCAAGGGAACCTGGGTCACACATCACTGCCTGGCAGCAAAATTTCTGCGGCTGCCTCTAGATTTTCACAGTGGTAAAGCAGGATGTTACCATTATTTTGTGCAATTTTGCAGAGCGTGTTGATCCTGGGATTACACAATTGTCCAGTGCAATCCTAATATCTTTTAGGGCAATGGCCCCATACAGTTGTAGGTAACAGAACCATTTTTCATATTGTTCAGCACACTTCAGGTGTCTCTCTTTAGACAAACAGCATTTCCTTCAAACTACCATGTACCTTTTAAAACACATTATCAGGAAAATTATGAAGGCTGCTTTGCTCCCCTCTACTGCTGGCAAGACTTCTCCCTGACAGCTGCTCCCCAACTGTTGGTCCCAAATGGAACCAGTTTGAAACCCCCTTTCAACATGAGCTCCTTTGGAGCTTTCCACTTGGCACTGGAGTTCTCTGACAGCTCTTTGCACACTTCACAAGTACAAACACCTATTGCTCATATATATCTTTACATGAACTATAGTACTATATAATATGGTATAACATTTTAAAAATTAGAGCACATTATAGAAGGAAGTACTGTGTGCATGTTTATATGCTTATAAAATTATTTTAAATAATGCAGAGGCTATGTGCTAAATGTAGATGAGCTGAAGCATCACTGTTAAGGATTAAAAAAAATCCCAAAGAGAGACACCATAGGTTAGTATAATGGAGCACCCTGCAGTGTTCAACTATTAAAGGCTTAATCCTTGACTATGAATTTTCTTGCTTTTTGTGTTTGTCTCAGACTCTTAAATAATATTGTCATGGAATTTAGGATTATGCTTTAACTATGCTTTAACATAATTTAGTATAATTACATTTTTCTGACTTAAAAAAAAATAATCCCCACTTGCTTCTGATTTTAGAATCACAGCTTCAACCAAAACAGACTACAAGAATAAATAAACATGTAGAGGATTTTTTTAAAAAGAGCTTTCAAACCCCCAAGTTATTTTTATTCCTACTAATAAATTTAAGATTTTTCAGTATCAGCAAGACCGATTATTTAAAGCATCCCTTTTGCTCCGTATACATGATGACTGACAGCCTAATGAAGCTCTTGCAGAGAGATACTGTGCTAGCGCAATGCTTTTGTGCAAGAATCCTTGCGCTTATTCTGGAGCTTGTGTTCCAGACTAACGTTGCTACATCAAGCAAGCTTGTGTTTGGACAATATTGTGCAACTTCTCATTTGTTTTAAATGGAACGTTTGTGCAATTGCACAAACCTTGGGGGGGTGGGTTAGCGCAACTATGCAATCTTCATGGGCTAGTGCAACTTTGTTCATTATGCAAGCACTTCATTGGTAGGATATCAGCCACTGCGTTCTTTTTAATTGAAGGGAACCATAATTAAAACATCAAGCACCACTAACGTGATGCATTTTTTTGCTATATAGATATTTGTCTAATTAATTATGGGTGGTTTTGGAGACCATGTGATAAAGGAGAAGGATTTGTGTCTGCTCTTCCAATGTATGAAAGACTGTTGCTGTCCTGTAAGCCAGGCAGCTTATTTACCAGGCAGCAATAGTCTTTATTAAATTGGAGGAGGGGTGCACATTTCCCCCCTCTACCCATGGCCTCCATAGTCTAAGCCCTTTTATTGAATATAGCAATAGCAATAGCACTTACATTTATATACTGCTTTATAGCCGGAGCTCTCTAAGCGGTTTACAATGATTTAGCATATTGCCCCCAACATTCTGGGTACTCATTTTACCTACCTCGGAAGGATGGAAGGCTGAGTCAACCTTGAGCCCCTGGTCAGGATTGAACTTGTAACCTTCTGGTTACAGGGCAGCAGTTTTACCACTGCGCCACCAGGGGCTCTTTATAAGACTCAGCAACTGAATATATTGACGATCTCACTACATAAGCCACACACAGGAACAGGCATTGTGAATTCCCCCCCAACCCATCACTAGCTGCGATGTACTTATGGGCCACTTCATGCATTATATAGAGGAATATGCTTGTGTCAGGGTGCCCCAACAGTTCCCCTGGTGGTGGGGATGGCAGCACACCCAGAGCATGCCACCTCAACTCCAGAATCTCACCAGAGAGCTGATTGGGTGAAGATAGGCAATGACAGATGGCTGGGAGGCCAGGGAAAGGCTCAGGATGTCCAAAAACCAAGATCTCACAAGGGTTAGAAATCCAGTGCGATGGGATTTCATCCTCTTGTGAAAACTGTGAAGTCTGTCGAGGACTGTTTAAAGACAAGACCCGTGATGGGATAGGCATGGAGGCAGCAGTAGGACTTAGGGGTGTGCAAACAGGTTTGAATTTGAACCGGTTCCGTTTGAAGGTTTGAACTCGAACCAAACAGAGCATTGAATTGGCAATGCCGGTCCGAGTTCAAACCAAACAGAGCCTGGTACTATTCAGACAGGTTTGAACTGGTATGAAGTGGTTTGAGCCTCCAAAACTGGGTTGGGTAGTAGGCACCCATGGGTGCCAACTACCACCCAAACCCCAAAGCAATTGGATACTCCTATAATATTTAATGTTTTAAATGGATTTTTCCCATAGGGTATAATGGGGACTTGGACTGGCCCATTATTCCCTATTCAGAGCACCTAGGGGCACAAAGCCGGGTTAGGTCTATCACCCACCAAACTCCAAAGCAATCAGACACTCATGTGATTATTAATGATTTTTTAAAGATTTTTTCAATTTTTGCATTTTTGCAATTAAAGTCACACACTGTCCATTCATTGCATTGAAACAAGCTAAAATCTTTTTAAAAATTCTTTTAAAAAAACACCCATAAACCCCACCAATTTGGGGCTTCCTGGGGGAGTTCTGGCTCAACCTGCCATGCCTACCACCCACCCCAGTTTTGTGCCCCTAGGTGCTCCACATAGGGAATAATGAGTTGGTTCAAATCCCCATTATACCCTATGTAGAACCTTTTAGAACCGGTTCGAATTGGGTTCAAATTCGAACTGAATCATGGGGGGTGTTCAAGCAAAACCAAAACCAAACCTATCCACCATGGTTCGAAGCTGGTTAGTATTTCAGTAGGTACCACCCTAGTAGGGGTGTGCACAGAACCGGCAGTTCAAGTGCATTGAACCTTTTGTCTCTACTGAAATATGTACACAGCAATTTTGCCTCTATGAACGTGCTTTGCATTGCACTGCATTGCTCATATGATAAATAAATCTTTTGAACCTTTTTGGGTGACTCTGGGCCACTTCTCTCTCAGCCTAAGCTACTTCACAGGGTTGTTGTGAGGAGAAACCTAAGTATGTAGTACACCGCTCTGGGCTTTTTGGAGGAAGAGCGGGATATAAAATGTAAAAAATAAATAAAATAATAAATAACATTCAGTAACATTATTTAAACATTCTCATAACCGTAGCTAGTAACTACACATAGTTGTCAATTTATTTGCAAACCACACTTGAAAATATCTGACAATTTTTAAAATACATTTGAACAATTTAGTGCATATCGTATATACCTACATTGATTTACCATGAAATAAAATTCTCTGCCCAGAACCAGGCTGCTCAGACACAATTGTGTTCCATGTTACTCCATATTTGGCATTATGTTTCAAACTCATCATACTTTCCAGACTATACAATTTCTTCAACTATAGCTGCCAAATATTGTATTTTGGGTACAAGTTTCCTTTTTTTTTTTTTAATGACCACTTGTGTGATTAACAGAACTTAACAGCTCCCAAAGTATTTAATCTAATGACGCAAAGCATTGTAATTACCCTGTTCTCATCACCCAAGAATTGTTGATATTAGAAATGCTCTGGAGTACATCACTATGAATTCATCCATATAACTGAACACATTAAATGCTGATATGAATCTGTTCCCCCTGTTTTATTCTAAGAATGTGATTCAGTAGATATTAAAGAGTTACTGGCTAAAACAATGAATGTGATATAAACATAAGGTTAATTTTGAATTCAGTTAATGCATCTTGGTTTGGTGGATTCTGCAAGCAGAGTAAGAATAGTCTACTGGGAGTATGAGAATTAATTTGGATAACATGAATAAAACTGTTCAGATTTTTGGCATGGACATATCAAGATATATGCCATCACTGATGCTAAGTATAAGTATATCCTATGGTGTTAATTGGTGGGGGAGATGGAGAAGGAGAAAAGCCTGAAGCCACCGTATTAACACTTTCTCTTCTTGTTGAGAAAAAAAATTACATTAAGCATTATTTCTGTATTTCAGAGAGAGTCAGGACATCTGCTCCCTTTAAAGCTATTGCAAGAAGGGAATTTTAATCTGTAATAGCCAAAATTTGATCGAGGCTTGCATATCAATTCCAGCCCATCACTGGCCATCTCCTTTTCCTCCTCCTCAACATATTTATATACCACTTTTCAATAAGTTCTCAAACTGGTTTGCCTAGAAAAATAATAAATAAAATAAAATAAAGCTCCCTGTTCCAAAAGGGCTCATAATCTAAAAATAAGCATGAGGTAGACACTAGCAGTGAGATGAACATCGTTTTAAAATATGCTGCTTTACTCAGTTTGCAGGGGTCTGCACAATTGCTAACATACTTTTTTAAATTAAATTTTTATTAATTTTAACAATATCTTAACATTCACAACATATTGAACAAATATGGACTTCCCGCTCACACCTCCTCATGAATCACCAACTATAAAATTAACCCTTGCTATAATAATAATTCAAAAAATAGATCTAAACCTTACAAACACGATTTTGATCTACCCAACCTGCTAATATTACTAGATTTCAAACCCTGTTGTAAAATCAATATTAGGAAAATAGTTCTTTAAATATAATAAGAATGGTTTCCAATCTTCTTTAAAGCATTCTAAATTTTGGTCTCTTATCAGTACTGTAAGTTTTGCCATCTCCGCATATTCCAAACTTTTTATCAACCAATCTTCTTTTGAAGGCAGTTCATTACTCTTCCATTTCTGTGCATATATTATTCTGGCCGCTGTGGTAGCGTATATAAAGAATGTTAAATTAGTTGTAGAAAACACTCCTTGCGTTATTCCCAGCAGGAAGGATTCTGGCTTCTTAGGAAATGTCATTTTAAATATTTTCTTTAACTCATTATATATCATGTCCCAAAAGGCCTTAGCCTTCCTACAAGTCCACCACATATGAAAAAAGATTCCTTCAGAGTGTCCACATTTCCAACATTTGTTTGAAACATTTTTATACATTAATGCCAAACAATTGCTAACATATTGAGCCCTTTTTCACAATTAGTGAGAAGGGCTTGAGGGCGGGCGGTGGGGGAAGGCTGCTCAAACTTACCTTCCCCACAGACGATCTATCAGTCCTTGCTGGGCATGCTCCCTGTGCACCTAGACAATCCTCCGCTGGCCCAGGCAGTGTGAAGGGTCCAGACCCTGGAAATCCCATGATGCACCCGTGCAAGAGTGCAATGCATTGTGGGTATCTCAGCAGTGATGTGTGGTCACTGCTACAGCACCAGCTAAAAGCAGCCTGCACAGTACACACTAAAAAAGACGGGGCTAACGGAGCGTTCGCTCCCTTAACCTTGTTTAGGAGGCTGGGTCTGCAAGCAGGTTTGCCACCAAAGCACCACCAGGATCAGCCGCAATCCTGCTGGCTCTTACGAGCAGCCAAGAATGGGCTTGGCTGCCTTAGCCCATCCTTGGCTTCATGTGAGAACAGCCTCATTGTGTCACCCCTTTCATATTCTCAACCCTCATACTATTCTGCATGCCAGAGTTACCTGCCACGCCTCTCCCATTGGCAGCCCTTGAAGTGAAGAGCAGTGCTCATATGATCAGGCTGAAACAGGTCCTTGCAGTTTAAAAAACAAAAAACTGGTAATTGCCATATGTAAGGTTTCATGGTAATTCAGCTTCAGTGTGTGATTGTTTACTAATTGTACAAAACTATCTTATTTAGCATATAATACAAAATATGCCGCTCCATGCTAATATTAAAATGCATTTAACGACATAGTTTGATTCATGATCCAGCCACATTTAAGCATTCTCAAGTAGCTTTGACTAGGCAAATTGAGCACTTATTTACATCTCTGCCATTGGAACCAAGGGACTAAAAGTGCTTGACTTTAACTGGAACATTTATTTTATTAGTAACTGTCCTGGATTGGGCACATATCTACTACTATGACTATGAAGGGAAGTAAGAAGTGATGTCCCCCAAGGGACTGTTTAACTTATTCATAAGTGTTCTAGAAGTTGGGGTAATCAGCAAAGTGGCCAGATTTGCAGATGACACTAAACTATTTAGGGTAGTGAAATCCAAAAGAAATTGTGAGGAGTTCCAAAAGGATCTCACCAAACTCAGTGAGCAGGCAACAAAATGGCAGATGCAGTTCAATGTAAGTAAGTGTAAAGTGATGCACATTGGGGAAAATACAAACAAACACCCAACTTCACAAAAATCCACTTTTTGCATCATTGGGTGGGGGGGCGTTAAATCCGAACTCTCAGTAAAGCCACGCTGTCTGGAAATGCTCCACGAGAGAGATCTTGGGGTTATGGTGGACAGCTCGTTGAAAGTGTTGATTCAGTGAGCAGCTGCTGTGAAAAAGGCATATTCCATGCTAGGAATCATTAGGAAAGGGATTTAAAATAAAAATGCTAATATTATAATGCCCTTATACAAATCCATGGTGCAGCCACATCTGGCGTACTGCATGCAGTTCTGGTCACCGTATTTTAAGAAGGACATTGCAGAACTGGAAAAGGTGTAAAAGAGGGCAATCAAGATGACCAGGGGCCTGGAGCACCTTCCTTATGAGGCAAGGCTACAGCATCTGGGGCTTTTTAGGCTGGAAAATAGGTGACTATGGGGAGACATGATAGAGGTGTATAAAATTCTGCATGGAGTAGAGAGAATGGTCAGAGATAAATTTTTCTCCCTCTCTCACAACACTAGAACCAGGGATCATCCCATGAAATTGAAGGCTGGGAATTTTAGGACCAACAAAAGGAAGTACTTTTTCGCACAGAGCATAATTAATCTATGGAATTTTCTGCCACAGGATGTAGTGATGGCCAGAAGCTTGGATGGCTTTAAAAGGAGATTAGACAAATTCACAGAGGACAGGTCTATCTGGTGGCTATAGGTTACTTCCAGCCTCAGAGACAAGATGCCTCTAAATACCAGTTGCAGGGGAGTAACAGCAAGAGAGAGGGCATGCCCCTACCTCTTGCCTGCGGGCTTCTCAGGGGCATCTGGTGGGCCACTGTGTGAAACAGAATGCTTGAATGGATGGGCCTTGGGCCAGATCCAGCAGAGCTGTTCTTATGTTCTTACTCCTATTGCTGCTGCTATACTACAATATGTAATTCATATTTCTGTTATTAGAATCTCTAGCTATATTTCACATGCAAGAAAATATTCCAGAAGTTCCCCAAATTAAAATTATTTTGTAGTCTATCCAATATATGAAACATAAATAGTCTCTGGAATGTTTTGGACATCACGCGTAAATGAATTGTACTCCTCCAGTCTCTTGATGACAGCATTCTCATGTAGACCCAACACATTATATTGTTGTAATTCTTCCACTCCAGGATTTAGATGCTTTTGGTCTGTATTATAATTCATTAATAGTGGTAGTTGCATGAAGAGACTGAAGACATATTTATTCACCCAGGCTTTTAATTAGATTTATAGTTTTAATATTTTAATGGGTTTTTAAAATGAGTTTAATGTTGATAATTTTAATGTTTGAATTATTTTAATTGTTTAATTGATTTCAATGAGTTAAAGAAAATATTTAAAATGACGTTTCCTAAGAGGCCAGAATCCTTCCTGCTGGGAATAATACAAGGTGCAATTTCTACAACTAATTCAATGTTTTTTATGTACGCTTCTACGGCGGCTAGAATTATATATGCACAGAAATGGAAGAGTAATGAACTGCCTTCAAAAGAAGATTGGCTGATTAAAATTTTGGAATATGCGGAGATGGCAAAACTTACAACACTAATAAGAGACCAAAATTTGGAATGCTTCAAAGAAGATTGGAAACCATTCTTGTTGTATCTAAAGAATTATTTTCCTACTATAGACTTTACAGCAGGGTTCGGACTTTAGTAAAAAAAACTGCAGGTTGGGTAGATTAGCTGTGTTTGTAAGGGTTTAAATTTATGTTTTGAACTATTATTATAGCAAGGGTAAACTTTATAGCTGATGATTCACGAAGAGATGTGTGCGGGAAGTCCACTTTTGTCTATTTGTAATCAATGACAATATTATTATTGTTAAAATTAATAAAAATTGAATTTGGAAAAAAAAATTGTTTAATTGATTTAATGTTTAAATGATTTTAACTGTAAACCACCCAGGTTGTGGGCAGTATAAAAATATGTTGGAAGGATCGATGGATGGATGGATAGACAGATAGATAAGCAATGTATTAATGTGAAATGTTAATTAATTCTTTATTAATTCCTTCATTAATTTAAAGCATTAAATCTAGACTGCACTCAGATTAGTGAGTTGTTATATAATCCCTTCACTTGTTACATGTGTCTCGTTTTTTTGGGGGGTGTTTTTTTGGTTGTAGGAGCCTTTTACAACCTTCTTCCTCAATGCAAATGATGGAAAATTTGATCATCCAGATCGAACCTTCTCTTCAGTGGCAAGATCATGGAGAACTAGCCAAAGAGACACTTCAGATGTGAAGGTAGGGTTAAAGTTTTATGTTTGTACATGCAAAAAACCCCACACCAAAAAACCTGAGTAACTGTCAGATGATAAGTTACCATTGGCTCATGTGCATTTCTTACGTTTTGTTTCACATATGAACAAAGGGGAAGGTTGTATCATTACTTTAAAGAGGCAGATTTTATACACTGTAGGAAACAAAGACTCTTCCAATATTCGAGTGCTTAAAACGTCTTTTGTTCCTGCAAAGAAATCTATTCTAATTTAAATCAAATAATCACAAGATAGAGAAAAGCCCAATAAATTGTTCTTCCCTGCTGTTAACTCAATATTTGGCCCATTCCATAAAAACTGCAAGATTGGATTTGACCTTAAAGTGTCATATTGTTATAGCTCGCTGAGCTCTGGCTTTGCATTGCCTGGGGCAATTAATAAAGCATTAATGACAAGACACATTTAAAATGTATGCTTTTCTGTAAGCCTTAGCTTTTACTTCACTGTGCCTGGGGATATTATGCAACAGTACACATCAGATTGAACCAATATCTACACAATACATAGAAACAGCCGGAGAGCAGGTTAATTTCACAATTGTTATTATGCACCCATTGTTGTATATAAATGTTTTTGTGTGTTTACATGGGACTTTATGAAAGTGAACCCTATGTTCATGCTTTATTTTAACAAATAAGATAATTTCCTGCTTATCAATTAGCATAGTATTTCCAGACTGCATTAAACATTAGTAGTGTGATCTTTTTGATTTTAAATCTTCCATTATTGTGTTTTGCTTTTGTACACACACATATATGGAATTAATGTTGCATTATTCTCAAGGAATTGCCTGGGATCTGAAACGGAAGAAGATATTTGAAGTTACTACTTTGTATTTATCCTAGACCTCTTTTTGTCTTTTTAAAATGCACATTCCTAGAGCCTTCTTTTATAGGTACTTATGATCTCAAAATCAATTTATACTTATGTTACTAGGAGTTACATTATTTATATATTGAATTTTTGCTCTGACTTAGGAGGGAGAAATAATTGGTTGAACAAAGAAAAGGTAAACTTAAGAACTGTTACTAGGTCCTTGTATGATTTGGATTCCATTGGAAATCAATGTCATTTGATATATATAATCAGCATTACAGAGAAAGGCATGCTTTTGGCTAGGGAAGCATCAACATGAGCTTACACATTAAATAATTCACATTTTTCTCCAAATGAAAAATAATGGATACTTTTTATGGTTATATCTTCTGTTGCAAAGGAAAAGCACAGTGTAGCATCCCAATCCACTAGGGCAGAATTCCCAGGACTGCACAGCCCTCAAGCACATATTCCTGAAGTCAAGAAGTCCTTTTGTGGGGAGGAGAAAGTATTAAAAATCACTCGCCACTCCCCACATTTCCCTGCTTGGCAGCATGCTGGTCAAAGCTGTGAAGAGGAGACTTCTACCAATGCAGCTCTTGTTACACAATTCTAACACTGAACAGAATGTCAAACAGCAATATTTGTTTGCCAGTCTTATGTTTCAGTTAGACTCCCTCTAGATATATAAAGTACATATTAACTTGAACTGTTCAAATAGCTAGGTCACTTTGCCAGGCCATATTGATGCAGTTACAGTGTGCGAGTTGATTTAATATTAAGTAATATTTCAAGAATACTAGAAGTGCTCCAAATCAGTCTGTATCTTTGTGATCTATGTGTTATAGTTCTTTAGTACATTAGCATACTAATCGTGTAGGGTAATACACCGTATAAACTGAAATAAATACTTTACATTTATATTATTTTGTTTTTGTATATATTATTAATTTTGTATATATTATTGGCTCTCATTAATTTCTATTTGATTTTTGTCAACATCCGTGCTGTCCAGATGCTACACAGAACCTTGGTGTAAACATTGGCTTACATGTTCTGCAGCGTAATGTGGGTGCTGCCAGATCTGCCTCCTCTACTCTACAAACATGGCAACACTTCTCCTCCTCTACAAACATGGCAACACTTCTGCACAAGAGGGCAGTACCACTAGCACTGGTGCAATTGCACTACTTCCATTATTCCCATAGAAGTAACATGCAACATGTGACCACACAAGGGTGCTGTACTGTGATCACACAAGGGTGACAGTACAAGGGTACTGTCCTCTTGCATTGCAGTGTCTCCACATGTCTTACAGCCCCATGGTGACGTGGGCAGGTCTGTCACTGCCCACATTACACTGTGATGTTTTTCAGCACCTGTTGACTTTCTTCACTCTCCACTTGGTGGTGGTCGTTACTATTTTAAGCACCAGCAGTCTTGCTCTGTAGTTTTCCAAAGATGGATGAATGCTTATTCATTTTATGGGAAACCAAAATTATATAGATAGATTTGCCCCGATGCTTCAGTTCCCTCTGCTGAAGAGAAAAAACTTTTTAATACTGGAAAACCATTTGTTTCTAGTGCACCAACATGGCACACCAGGTGATAATGTAATTCTGCCCATGCAGAGTATTCACAAGCTAAAGTTGCACAAGAAGATACTCAGAATTACTGTGTTATGACCTGTGGTCACAACAATAAACATATTACTTACTTACTCGGAATTACGTTTTTATTTCCCTACGTCAGTTAGGAGATGATAGACAGATGTTATCTATGAACATAAAGAATTTGCAATTCTGTCTATCTATCTATCTATCTATCTATCTATCTATCTATCTATCTATCTATCTATCTATCTATTAAAAGAATTATATACCACCTTCAGTGCTGGAGGAACCCCAAGGCACATAATAAATTCATGTAATAGAATATAATTGATATTTACATATTGATGTCCATCAGAAATTGCTTGAACGTGTTTTTTTCTTCTCTTCAGCATATATTTTCTTTCATTTTCAGCGTATATTTTCTTTCATTTTCACATTATGAAATAATGAAAACAAAGCTTCTGGCTGCTTGATAGAACACAACCATCAGTTGGCCCTTGATAATACCCAGTGGATTGTGGCATAAGGTTTTCAAAAACAAGCATTCCCTTAGCATAATATAAACAAAGGCTACATAATGCCATGTTAGACAGATTAGCACATTAACATACGAAGCTGCCATATACTGAGACAACCCATTGGTTCATCTGGCTCTGAATGGTCTACACTGACTGGCAATGGCTCACCAGGGTTTTGAAACAAGGTTCTTGCCCCAGCCCTACCTAGAAATGCCAGTGATTGAATTGGGACCTTCTGCATGTGAAACATGTGCTCTGCCACTGAGCTAGAGCCCTTCCCCATAACACAGTAGTATACAAAGGAGACCTGTGGATAAAAACATGTATTTGTCATTGTACTTTTTAAACGTTGGCTTTTACTTCTAGTAATCAATGAAAAATGAATAATAGTAGAGTGATCCTTCTGCAAGCTGACCGATTGAAAATGACTACAACTTATCCATTTCATTTTTCACATTTCCTACTGTTCCTACTGCTCCCTTTTTATTTCCCTTTTCAATTTGTGTAATTCTGGCACCCAAAGAATGCAGCGTTCAAAAACTAATTTCCTTGAATGCCTCTCATACATACTATATTGCTCTTGGACAAGAGTGTTCAGATGTCAGAAAAGGTAGCTATGACAAAATGTCATTAAGGTGACATATTGTAAATTAATACAGTTAATGGAGGTCCTTATAACTCAATGAACCTCATAAGGTGATTGTGGAAATTAATGGCTACCAGGGGATCAGCCTTTTGTGGGGTGGGGTGGGGGAAAAGAAAAGTAACAGGTAAAGGTAGAAGGATATGGCAGTTTTAAAACCTTGCAGTGAATTATATTAGAAAAATGAAAATGTCTGTAGGGGGTGTGATTTCAGAGGTAGGCCATAAAATGGTGTACTGCTAGCAAAACTTATTAAACTGAAATGTCAGATTGGAGGCTTATGGTATACAATTATGTTAGTGTTAATAGTGGTATTCTATTACACCGAGATGTACTTTTAAAGTTTCATTTTTCAGCAGCTTCAGTTTATTCCAAGCTTATAAATTAGGAAATATGTTTTGGCATTCCCCCCACCCCACCTCCCCGTACAAAGACATAACACATGTAATACTATTAACAATACCTTTGGGTTTTCGCAGAGCTATTAAAATAAACTAGAGATCATATTTAAAGACATAAAATGTATGTTATAATATTCTTTTTTGTCCTTTTAAAACTCCCTGGTAGCTTTGTTGCATTGGTGTTTTTTTTTTTATTTCAGAAAAAAATAAAGAGCACTAAACCACTAAGACCACATGAAAGGTAGTTGCTTATTAAGTAGTAAAAATCGTAGCTATCTGACCAGATAGCAGACTAAAGTGGGAGGAAGAGGTATCATGTGAAAAGTCACAACACATTATTAGGTGGTCAAGAACTTTAGATTGTTCTGTTTGGTATAACTTTAATAATAAACTAGCCAACCCCCACAGAGCATCTGTGTGCTCGTTGGGGCTGGCTATTCCCTTCTCTCTCCTGCCCCACTCTTCCTCCCTCCCTTCTGCCCCACACTCTCGCCTCTCTTCCCCTCCCTCCCACTCCACTCTCTCTTGCCCTCCCTCCCCCTCCCACCCCTCTCTCACCCTCCCCGCCCTCTCACCCTCCTGCCCCAGTCTGTCCTGCCCTCCCTCGCCTCCCCCTGCTCCTCTCTCCTGCCCTCCCCCTGCCCCACTCCCCCTTGCCCTCCCCTCCCCCTACCCCACTCCCTCTTGTCCCTCTCCCCCCTGCCCCCTCCCTCTTGCCCTCCCCCTTGCCCTACTCCCTCTTGCCCTCCCACTGCCCCCTCCCTCTTGCCCTCCCCTCCCCCCTGCCCCACTCCCTCTTGCCCTCCCCTCCCCCTTTCCTTCCCCCTGCATTTTTAAAAGTTCTACTTACCGGGCCACCGCCGCTCCTCCTCCTCCTGTGCGGTAAACAGGAAAGTCCCGCCACCCGGTTCCCTACCACCCCAGTCTCCCAAGGGCTCCTCCTGGCCTCGGCGGCCGGTCATGGCACCACCTGGCCGAGAGCCGCCTCCGCGGCCTGTTCTGCCAGCGGGCCCGCCACAACAAGCACCGCCTCCGCGGCCTGCCGTGCCCGCTGCCGCCGCTTGCCAATCTTTGCAGCCGGCCACAGGCCAGCCACCTCTCCCCACACCCCTACCTTCTGCCCCAGTATCAGGGCCCACTGCCGCCCACCCGCCGCCTCGGCCCTTGGCTGGGCCCGCCACCACTTCACCACAGCCGGGCCCACGGCCACCACCTGTCATCAAGCCGGGCCCGCCAGCGGCCCTGGCTCACAGCCGGCCAATTCTCCTCCTCCTGGGTGTGCCAGCCAATCCGGCGCCTCTGCAGCCCAGCCAATCAGCTGGGCTGCTGGGACGCATTTTCCCTGGCACACCCAGGAGAAATATATAGAGAGAGATGGTGCATTTCACTGGAACTTTGAAATTATCCCTTGACATGATTCAACCAAATTGAAGCACTTCAAAATCTGGAGTTATTGACTTCTTAATGACTTCAGCCTTAGATTTGTAACCAAGGACTGAAGTTGGCTTGACCAGGTTGGTAAAAATTCGGTAACTCTTTCCCTGATCCACCTCAGACGTCACACCCAATGGGAGCACAGGCTCCTAGGGAACCTTTGGTTTCTGCCTTACTGATTTGGCAGCGGTCATATGAAACCACCCATTGAAAGATATTTATTTGTAAGGTTCTTTCAGTAAATGCTTTAGAGAAAGATGGGTTATAATGAAATAGAAATAAGAAATTAAATCTTCCTATGTAGTGTGCAGTACATGCTGGCTTATCTTGATTTATGTGGATTCATGACACTTGTGATTACATGAAAAATAAGGTTTTGTTCCTGAATTTTGGGGGGCATTTTTGAAAAATTAAAGGTTTTGCACAAACCTTTAATTTGAATTAAACCCTTAATTAAAGGTATTAAACGTTAGTACCTCACTGAGGAAGGGCAGGATGTCACCTTGCTTGAGTGAGGCAGTGTTTAGATCTCCTCTTAAGAAGTCCACTCTGGCTCCCCTGATGATGGATAATTATAGGACAGTCACCAAACTCCCATGGTTGAGTAAGAGTATGGTGGCTGACCAGCTCCAAGCAGTCTTGGAGGAAATTGATTATCTAGACCCAATTCAAACAGGCTTTAGGGCAGGCTATGGGGTTGAGATGGTCTTGAGATGGCCTTAGTTGGCCTGATGGATGACCTTTGCCAATGAATTGACAGAGGGAGTGTGACTTTGCTAGTTCTTTTGGATATCTCAGTGGCTTTTGATACTACCAACCATGATATGCTTCTGGGTTGCCTAAGGGATTTGGGGATAGGAGGCACTGTTTTACAGTGGTTCTGCTCCTATGTCTCAGGAAGATTTCAGATGGTCAAGCTTGGTGACAGTTGCTCTTCAAAACAGGAGCAACATTCTCCCACAGGGAACCCCTCAGGGCTCCATTCTGTTACCAATGCCTTTTATTTATTGTGTTTAACACATTTGTATACCACCCAAAAATCAAGTCTCTGAGCAGTTTACAACAAAACAATGAAAACAACAAATAAAAAGGTTAAATCATTACAATAATCTAAAATTTAAAACATTAAAACTATTAAAAACACAATTAAAATATCTAATTAAAAACCTGGGTGAACAAATGCATCTTGACTGCCTCTTTAAAAGTTGTAAGTGATGGGGAGGCTCTTATTTCAGTAGGAAGTATATTCTAAAGCCTCGGGATAGCAACGGAGAAGGCCCGTCCCTGAGTAGCCACCAAACGAGCCGGTGGCAACTGCAGACGAACCTCTTCAAATGATCTCAACGGGCAGTGTGGTTCATAGTGAAGAACGTATTCTCTTAAATACCCAAGGCCCAAGCTGTTTAGGGCTTTATAGGTTATAACAAAAACCTTGTACTTTGCCTGGAAATTTATTGGCAGCCAGTGTAGATCTTTTAAGATAGGAGTGATATGGTCTCTCAAAGATGACCCAGAGACCAACCTGGCTGCCGCATTTTGGACCAACTGCAGTTTCCAGACTACGTATAAAGGCAGCCCCACATAGAGCGCATTGCAGTAATCAAGTCTGGAGGTGACCAGCAGTAGTACTACTGTTCTGAGGTCGTTTATCTTGTTGCAATCTGTCGGATTTGAGTCGAGTCTTCCTTCACTTGCACTCTAGTTGTCTATCTTGCTGCTTCAGCCCCAATAATTCTTTTATATACCACTTTTGAAACAGGTCAGAGAGAATGCTTAGGAGTGATCATGTCTACTGCCCTGGTGAGTTTGCTGTTCTAGTTCTCCACCAGGGCATCTACAGGATCACCAGCAGAACCAAGACTTCTTGGAACCCTATTGGATCCAATAACCTTCTCGGTTATTCTAATGGGCCCCTCACCCCTGTGAAGGTGGGGTGTGACTGTGAGTACAACCTTAACCAGATGGTGGTCCGTCCATGACAATGGGGAAATCATGGAGTCCCCACCCATGGAACACCACCCTGATCAGAGTGAAAGACCAGATCAAGCGTGTGACCAGCAATGTGCGTTGGTCCCGAGAACCTTTGGGATAGGCTCATAGTTGTCATCGCTGCTATGAACTCCTGAGCCAGCCCAGACAAATTGGTCCAAAAGTGGACAGTGAAGTCCCCCAGCACCACAAGCCTGGGGGACTCCTACACCAAACCCGAGATCAAGTCCATCAGCTCAGTTTGCGATCCGGGATCGGGACTCCTCAGTTGCTGCCCCTGGGTTGTGGAACACACTCCTCATGGATATAAGAAGGTTATTTTTCTTGGAGACCTTCAGGAGAGCCTTAAGGACCCTCTTTTTTTTCCCTTTTTTTTTTTGCCTGGCTTTTTATGATATCTAGTTTTTATTTTAATTTTAATCTGGTTTAAATATTTTCTGGGTTTAATTGTTTTATTATGTGGTTTTGATTTTAATGTAAACTTCCCTGAACCACTTTAGGAAGGGTGGTATATAAGTTGAATGAATGAATGAGTTGCCTTCACAAAATTATGCAGTCATTCAACCAGGAGTAAGTCCCTGGAACACAGTGTTTTCAAATAGGTTTTCATAGTATTGGGCTTTTAGCCTTCATAGATGATATGTTTTAAAGATATGGCTTTTACTGTACTTTTCATACCAGTTACTTAAATAATAAGAAACTGCTGAGAACTGGGAGGAAGTGTGGAGCTTCATTCTTATCTTTAAAAGGACATAACACAGAGTTCTAGGCACATAAGAGAGAAGGAGAAAACATCGGAGTCAAGGTAAAAGGACAGAGAGTGGGGGGAGAAAGATGGATGATGTGAGGTGAAAGGGTCATAGAATCGGAAGCCATGGAAGGCAGTAAAGGCAGGATTAGGCGGGAGAGGGAATAAACAGATGAACAATAGTGGAATGCTTGTCATAGAGGGAAAGGGTTCAGAAAAAAGCACCACTGTTTAGAAAAATCAAATTAACATGTGGAGAGGTGAATCACAGTGAGCCAAGCACCAAAATCAGAGAAAAAAGTAGTGCAATGTGAGCAGTAGATTACATCAACATGAAAGTGGGGAGGGGAGATAAAGGCATGGAATGAACTTTAGAGGAAAGAGGGAATGTGAGAAGGGGTTGGAAAGTAGGGATGTGCACACAACTGGTTTGGCCTGTTTGGTTCAAATTCAAACTCAATTCAAACCAGCTTTGAATAGCTTTGGTAGCTTTGGTTTTGGTTTTGCTCAAAGCCCCCTTTGGTTTGTTTCGAATCCAAACTTGGACCAGTTCCAAAAGGTTCAACATAGGGTATGGTATAATGAGGAGTCGAACTGGCCCATTATTCCCTATGCAGAGTACATGGGGGCACAAAAACTGGGGTGAGTGGTAGGCACCCAGGGGTGCCTACCACCCACTGAACCCCAAAGCAATCAGACACTCCGGCGTTTTAAATGATTGTTTGAAGATTTTCCCAATTTTTGCACTTTTCCCATAGGGAATAATGAGGATTGAGGATGCCCCAACTGCCCCCCTGGGGGATGCCTAGGCACCAAAGTGGGTTTGGGTGCAAGGCAGGTATAGCCACAACTCCCCTCAGGAGCACCAAGCCAGTGGGCTCCATCATTTATTTTTTATAAGTTTTAAAAAAGATTTTAGCATGTTTCAATGTAATGAACAGTGTGTAACCTTAATTTCTGTGAACTCTGAGTTCAGAGTTCATAGCAATTAAGGTCACACACTGTTCTACTTATGAATGGGGAAGGAGGGACTCCTATTCATTGCATTGATCCCCCTCCCCCCCAACCCCATTAAATATTTCAGGAGTGTCCATTTGCTTTGGGGTTTGGATGGTAGTTGGCACCCATGGGTACCTACCACCCCAACCCAGTTTTGGAGGCTTGAACCTTCAAACTGATTCAAATAGAACCAGGCTCTGTTTGGTTCAAACTTGGACCGGCATTGCCAATTGAATGCCTGGTCTGGTTCAAGTTCGAACCTTTGAACTGAATAGGTTCAAATTTGAACCAGTTTGAATTCGAACCTGTTTGCACATTCCTAGTGGAAAGGGGGCAAGAAGTCACATAAACTAAATAGAGCATCACCATATCAGGACAGGGAGAAGTAACAAGGACTTGTTTCCCAATGGAAAGCAGAGATTCTAACTCAAAGTGAGATCTGTGTTTCAGTGAAGGCTGAGAGAGATTGTTGATTAAGGCAGATGTTGGAGAGGAGAAGCATTCATGAAAGGCACAAAAAGCCAAGACCAGCCCCATCCAAAGGAAGTGTGAAACTATATGTAAAACCTGAGGCAGGATATTTGGTGGGATCTGGAGAGGAGAGCTGGTCTTGTGATAGTAAGCATGACTTGTCCCCCTAGCAAAGCAGGGTCCGCCCTGGTTGCATTTGAATGGGAGACTAGGGATGTGTGGAGCGGTCCCAAGGTTCGGGGTTTGGGATCAAACCGAACCACCACCATCCCGGTTCTGTCAGGACCAGAACCGAACCTCCGGACAGTTCATGGATTTTTTTTTTAAAATTAAATTAATATAAAAGTACCTTTAGCCCCTTCGGGGGGCTTCCTGTATGCCATGGGGGGGAGGTTCACGAGGGTTCCTCTGCCCCCGCCGGCCTTTGAAATAACTGCCGTGGCCTGGGAATCTCAGCATTTTTGGCCCGTTCGGGCCTCTGTAGTAAGCAGCGGTGGCCATGTTGGCTGCTGCTGCGCATGTGTAATCGGCCTCTGTGAGGCCTGGCATGGTCCACAGCCTTGCAGAGGTCATTTGCGCAAGCATGGCAAAATGGCCACCGTGCATGCGCAAATGACCTCTGTGAGGCTGTGGGCCATGCCAGGCCTCACAGAGGCCATTTATGCATGCGCAGCGGCAGCCAACATAGCCACCGCCGCTTACTACAGAGGCCGGAACGGGCCAAAAATGCTCAGATTCCCAGGCCGCAGCAGTGATTTCAGAGGACCCCCCCCCACACACACGGCATACAGGAAGACCCCCAAAGGGGCTAAAGGTACTTTTATATTATTATTTTTTTAAATTTAAAAATCTGTGAACTGTCTGGACCCAGACCAGACCAGGGGGGGTTCGATGGGGGCCGGGCCGGACTTGGCCGGTCTGGTTCAAGTCCGGCCTAGCTGCTTCTGTGCACACCCCTATGGGATACCACATCTGAGCACTGTAAGATATTCTCCTCAGGGAATGGAGCCACTCTGGGAAGAGCAGAAGGTTTCAAGTTCCCTCTTTGGCATCTCCAAGATAGGGCTGAGAGAGATTGCTGCCTACAACCTCGGAGAAGCTGCTGCCAGTCTGTGAAGACAATACTGAGCTAGATAGACCAATGGTCTGACTCAGTATACAGCAGCTTCCTATGTTCCTGTATCTCACTTGTGCACCACTCAAGAATAAAGTGTCCTGTTCTGATCTTACACTAGGGAGGCTGATCTACAGGAAAACTCAGAGAGCGCACGTTAATCTGGCAGTCCTCCAGCTCCAGTTGAGCCCTCATATGTCTCCTGGCAAGCTCCACTCATCTACCACTTACCTGATGTGTTCTCTGCATCAGCAAGTGGGCACAGAAGGGCCATAGGCTTCTGTTTTGTTCCTTGTGCGAGGGGTGACATAGAAGAGGCTATCTCTAGGGGTTTGGGTTCAGGTTCCCAGGGCTTCTCTCTGCCTGTTTAATCCTTGCTGCAGAGGCCTGGATCATGAACCTAAGCAACTGGTGTCAATGGCAGAGATTTGCTTAGCTCTTTCCCATCCGAATTTCAACCCCTTGCTTGAGGTCAGCACCATGACAAAGAAGTGGAATGGCTTCTACTTCAGTGAGAGCACCTCACTTTCACCAGAATATTCTGATATGCTGTGGAGGAAAACAGGGCTCAGCCCAGTCCTTTTGTTAAGAGAGCAGAAACTGTGATGGCCACTTCCTCCTTTCCTAGGTAGCAGATAACCCTGAAAGCTCCCTCTTATTTTGCTGTCTGCCCACCACCGTCTTCTCTACTGGCTGGAGAGGAGGTGGTATTATTTTCCTTCCCAAGAACCTTGTGTGAAATGAAAAGATCAAGCACTCACCCTCAGGGGCGTAGCAAGGTTGGAGTGGGCCCAGAGACAAGATTTTAAAATGCCCCCCTGCCCCCCACTGAAGAGATAGAGAGATAAGTTTATTGACCAGCAAAACCACTCAAAACCACTCAAACCACTCATTGACCAGCAAAACCACTCAAACTCAACTCATGAAATAAAGAAATCTTAAATGAGGCTGAATAGTTGTAACAAAAAGCATGTCTCTATCTATCTATCTATCTCTCCTGTGTGCCACAATAGAACATCATCCTAAATTATTTTTTTTAAGGTTTTGTAAATTGTGGACAATGCAAGTCATTTAATGGTACTAGAGGAAGACATGCTGTTCTGGTAGCTCCAGGTCTTAACACTCACATCAATTTCGGAGGATGAATACAACTGAAGGAAGCCTGGGCGGGTGTGCGGCTGGGGGAGTCAGTCATGTGACTTGCCTCTGGGGGCCCCCCAAGGCAGTGGGCCCCCAGACAACTGTCTCCCCTTGCCCTGTTATAGTTACGCCACTGCTCACCCTTCCACTGCCTGACCTTGAGATTACCCAGAAAGATTACCCTTCCTTCCATGGTGTACCTTTTGGGCCAAGGGTGGTAATGGCTATCCTTTCGCTTTGCAAAGGATTCCTGAAACTCTTCTCTTGTCGGACAGCTACATAAACATCACAGAAATCACCTTTGCTGTTTCTTCTCTTCCATAGGCTGGAAGACGAAGAGGTAAAAGAGGCAGAAGTAGCAGCTGACTTTTTTGCCTCAAAGCAGTGAAAAAGCCCAGACCGGCTATTTTGAAAGAGAGAGTAGGAATGAAGTGGGGATTAGCAGGGTCATTATGGGGAGCGGGGAACTGGGTTGCGAGATGGGAATTAAGAGATTAAAGAGGAAATAAAGAGACAAACCAAACTGATGAGTGCAGGAGCCATTAAGTAGTCACTTGGATCAGGAAGGCAGGTAATAAAGCATTGGGGTCAGGGCTGGAATATGTGGTTATAACGTTTGTGACAAAACATTAGAGGGAAGCATGGATTATAGGAAGGTTTCCCCAATACAAATCAGCTGTATTGTTATGGAAACCAATGAAGTAGCTAGGCAACGAAAATGCTTCAAACTAATGTAGTAGGAGTGTCACTTGTTAAAATCCTTTCAGACATGACTACGGTTTAAGGTGGTGTATAGTCAGTCACCACAGTACAGCTATCACTAGTCAGCATCATTATTTGCCATCTAGTGGGATGTTTTCTTCAAGTGGGAGAAGTCTTGTGCATGTCTAGTTTCCACAGGTGGGGAAACTGGAAGACTGGTGAGCTAGGCAATCTTATGTATCAAAAGAGAATGTAAAAATATGAACATCTAAAGGATAAAAACATACTACAAGCAACACTTTTCTATGAAAATAATGCATTTCTGAATACTACTGAAGTTATTTAGAGAAGGACATCTAAGGAATTTTCTTTGTAGTAGGCTAGTAGTGGGATGGCTTCTGGATTTATTAATATATAATTTGCTTCTTCCACTACAGGAGTTAATTCCAGAGTTTTACTACCTACCAGAAATGTTTGTCAACAGTAATGGATATAACCTAGGAGTCAGAGAAGATGAAGTGGTTGTAAATGACGTGGAGCTTCCTCCTTGGGCAAAGAAGCCTGAAGATTTTGTTCGGATCAATAGGATGGTAAGATATATTTTGGTTAAGTTTGAGTAACAAGTTGAGTACGTAATTTAACAAGCTGATTTATCTAGTGTTTTTGGCATCCTAGATGAAGTTTGCCTTTTGGGCCTCCCCGCTAGCTGAAAAGTGTGGAACCGCAGCTTTAACTTGAAATGTGTGGGCTGTTCTTTCACTGGGCCAACTAGTGAATGACCAGCCCATGCTAGTTTGGAGATACAGTGGGAGAAGGAAAAGAATTGAGGAGCTTGGAGCCTGCCCAGCACCCACCCTTCCTCTGTTGCCTCTGTGTCCCTGCCCTCAGCAGTGCAGGCCCTGCAATTCCATGGACCAGCCGAACTCTATATCTTTTTGAGAGGCAGCTTTTAATTGTACTGTGCGGAGCTTCCCTCCACAATCAATCAGGCCCAACCACAGCCAAGCCAACCATCACATGCCCCACTTCCTGTTTTGGGTCCAGGCACTTGAGAAACCAAGATGGAGGCTTCCGCTTGAGCAACCACAGCAGTAAGAGAGCAGAAAAGGCATGGAGGAGGCAGGCACATAGCATGCTGAGGTGGCGGGGGGAGGAGGAGGAAAGCAAACCAGACATGCTACGAGGCAGGCCCTGCTTTCTTGGCTTCTACCCAGGGAGCTGTGGTGCCCCCCAAGAACTGGTGCCCTTGGTGACTGTCTGGGTCTGCCTAGTGGATGGGCCTGCCCTGAATCACGGGCTTTTCATTTCTGCAAGGCAACGCTTGAAAATGTAAGGGGGTAAAGCAGACCAAGTGTGTGGTTGAGATTGTATCCGTCCTTACTGTGTTCACTGTTATGCCATGGATTTTTCATAGGCTTTTCTTGAACGAGGGCTCATAATGTAATTGTGATAGTGTGTTGATGGGAGACTGCTAGGTGTCCTGTGTAAGCTACTCTGAGCTTTAAAGGGGGAAGAGCAGGATATTATTTATTTATTTACTTATTAAAAGTATTCCTGTTTTGCCTTTCCATTTAAAAAAATACTCAAGGCAGCTTACAGTATAAATTACAGATATACAGTAAATAAAATGGTTCTTTGCTCCCTCGAAAGAAGCCTTTTAAGAGCCCAGCCCACCAAAATGGTATGGATTTCCTTAAGCACCAAAAACATATAGAAGTGTGAAAGACCTTGTAGGGAGAATAAGCAGTGTCTTACACATTTGTGCAGTGGTGCTGATCTAAGGGAGGAGAGCTGGTCTTGTGGAAGTAAGCATGACTTGCCCCCTTTGCTAAGCAGGGTCTACTCTGGTTTGCATTTGAATGGGAAACTACATGTGTAAGCACTGTAAAATATTCCCTTAAGGGGGATGGGGCTGCTCTTGGAAGAGCACCTGTGTGCTTGTGCATGCAGAAGTTCCAAATTCCCTCCCTGGCATCTCCAAGACAGGACCAAGAGAGACTCCTGCCTGCAACCTTGGAGAAACTGCTGCCAGTCTGAATCCAGATCATGGATTCTCAATGTTGGGTCCCCAGATGTTATTGGACTTCAACTCCCATAATCCCTAGCCCCAGTGGCCTTTGGTTGGGGATTATGGGAGTTGAAGTCCAGTAACATCTGGGGGTCCAACTTTGAGAATGCCTGGTGTAGACAATACTGAGCTAGATGGACCAATGGCCTGACTTGGTAGAAGGCAGCTTCCTATGTTCCTGTGTAATTGTTGCATTGTAATTGTTGCATGTGTGATGCAGCACTGCATTCCACTTTGCTCTGTGCACAATCTCAAAATGGTGCATTACTCTCATGTTTATTGAATTTCATCTATGATACATATCAGTTTGAAGATTATGTCTGATATCCAGACTAATGCTGTGCTTGGTGCCACAGGGGCAGGGCAGTTTTCAACTATTTCCCCTTCCCACATGGGACATATTTTCAGGAGGCACAGTGGGGTTCAGAGGGAAGGAGAGATCAGGGAACATCACCCCTCCCCTGTTGCTCCTCCAGTGCAGCGTTACTCTGGATGTCAGCATATACTTCTGACTGAAAGATCTAAATGCTGATCTAAAGCTAGGATAACCCCTCATTTAAAGAAGCAAATTTATTTATTTCAAAATTATTAAATATTAGTTGTTAAATTATAATACTATTATTAAAATGGTAAATATTATAAGGGATGGTGTGCTGATGCCTCTTGAGGCCCAGAGGTCTTGTACATGGGGCAGGGTCTACTCAGTAATTGCCTGGCTGGCCACCATTAGTCCAGGGCTTGAAATCTCCATGGCTGGCAAGCAGGGGCATAGCAAGGGCAGAGAGCACCCATGTTTAATGCATGAACATGGGTGGCCCCTCTGCCTTCCATGGTGCAGTCCTGCCCCCAGTGGCATGGGCCTCCCTCCCTTCACCAGGTAGGAGCATGGCAATAGGGTAGCATTGAGAGCAAGCGAGTGGGTGGGCAGCGGCAGCACTGGCTGGCTGGTCCCCGGGTGTGTGTGTGTGGGGGGGGCAAGGCAGCCCTGGAGACAAGGCAGTGCGTGTTCTTTGGATGCATCCACCCAATTATTGCTCTGCACCTGCTGGCAAGTCTGTTGTCGTTCCCACAGGCAGTTCCTGACAGGCTGTGTGAACCGCAATCTCTGAATGACCTCTCCTAGTAGTTTCATGTAGACATTAAAAAACAGGGGAATCCTCTGGCATCCCATAAGGCAAAGGCGATGGGGTAAAGCAGTAGATGTCTAGACTACCTTCTAGGATCAACTCTCCAGGAAGGATTAAAGCCACCATAGTGTGGTGCTCCAACTCTAGTCCTTTTACCAGATTTAGTCACCAGATTTAAGCTTCCAGGCAGCTTAAAACATGATTGAATGCTTTTTATAATTTATTCTCAGTTTCAACAAGGGTGGCTTCAGCATATAGATCTTCCCCCCTAGACTGTCTCACCCTGTGCCTGTTGCAAACAGAATCTGGGATTGATGGACTGTTGGGTCTTATAGTCATGAAGACACTTCTTATGTTCCTAGCATTTAGAAAGCATTATACAAATTCGAGGAGAGGTCTATCTACAGCTGTTAGCCATGAAGCTAAACATAACTTCCAGTTTCACAGGCAGTCTCTCTTTTAATTGGGATGTGGAAAAGCTATCTGAGAAAATTCTTTGATATTTTCCTTGGAAGGAAACCTGACATTCTCTTTCAAATTTCAGTTTCCACACTAGTAGAAACATATAGGATAGTTTAATTTCTCCACTGTTCAACGTTAAAAATATGACTGTTTCATAATTCCTTGGCTTGGAATTCATAATGATTGACTTAAAAACAAAGCTAACATTATGACCCTGAATATCTTCTCTAGCTCAGATTTGATGGTTTAGAGTGTTTAGTGTTGACCAAAACACTGGCTGCTCTTCCCATTCACCATGCATTTTGGGTGTTTAGCTGCATTTGAGTGTTTCTGACAAAAAGGAATCCCTTAACTGCTCAACTTTGTGTCCTGCTTGGAGACAAACAACTATCAAAAAGCATTCTCAACTACTAGGTGGCGGTGGCAATAGTGGTTACACAGAATGGTTGCTATTGTTGCTATCTAAGAGAGCGCCTTCTTCTACATGATCCCCACCGCACGTTAAGGTCATTGGAGGAGGTCCGTCTCCAGTTGCCACCAGTTTGTCTGGTGGTGACGCAGAGGCAGGCCATTTCTGTAGCTGCTCCTGGGCTGTGGAATGCACTCCCGGCAGAAATTCATAATTTGAGATCATTGCTGTCCTTCAGGAGAGCCCTGTCCTTCGGGAGAGCCCTTCGGGAGTTTGGCCTGGCCTTACAGGGTTTTAAATGATTGACTGTTTTAAACTGTTTTAAATTGTTGCCCTGATTTCCAGGGTTTTTAGCTGTTTAATTGGTTTTATTGTGTTTGTTAATTTGTTTTAATTTTTTTTTTTTTACTATGCTGTAAACCGCCCTGAGCCATTTTGGAAGGGCAGTATACAAATCTAATAAACAAACAAACAAACAAAGAAACAAACAAATAAATAAATTTAAATAAAATAGCTTATCCAATTCTGCTCAGGATGCTTTACATAAAAATGATACAGCAACCTCCCAACTGAAGCCATTTTCAAAGACGGAAAGGGATACATCTCCACCTGGAGATGTCAGAGATTGAACTGGGGAACTTTTGCATGGAAAGGATGTGCTTGACCATTGAGATACAGCCTCATCTAGGGATATGCATGAGTCAGTTTGGCACCTCCTCTGGCAAGCACCAAACCAGATCGGGCGCTGGCATTTGAACCAGTTTGGCAGGACGGGGAGTGGTTTCCTTAAAAAGCAGGTAAGGAGCTCTTTACCTGCTCATCCCCACCCTGCCGTTTTTCCGACAGCACTGCCTGTTCTCTAAAAGGCCGCGTGCAGCTACGGCACTGTACCCTGCAGCCTCTGTGTGGTGTCGGCACGCACATGGCATGTGCAATGGCCATATGAGTGCCAATACTACATGGCAGCTGCAGGAAACAGGGCCACAGCTACACATGGCCTTTTGGAGAGCAGCAGTAGCGGCCAGTGAGGGCGCTGGTGGAGGGCCAGCGAGAGGCACCTTTAAGAGTAAAAGAACTGGTGCTTACCTCCACTCTCACCACACCTGAACGCTGCTGGGAGAAGCAGCACGCCACCCAGCACCCCCCCCCCCCGCGGCAGGAGATTACCTTCACACCACCACAGGCAGGAGATCGGCTCTGTGGAAGCCAAGTGAGTGGCAGAGGTAATCCCCCACCGCAGGGGGTGCTGGGCAGCACACTTCTTCCCTGAGCAGCATTTAGGTGCGGCAAGAGCGGAGGTAAGCACCAATGCTTTTACACTTAAAGATGCCTCTCGCCACCCCTCTACCAGCACCCTCACCAGCCGCTACTGGAGAGCCAGTACCACCACTGGAAAAGCAGCGGGCCTTACCTGCTTTTTAAGGGAACTGCACCTCACCCCTCCAGCAGCTGCCTGAGCCATTCACGCATATCCCTAGCCTCGTCCCCTAATATAAATACTATAACAAAATATAAACACTTTTAAAAAGATTCAGGAGGACCTCGTTAATCGCGAGTCCAGCACTCGCTGTTTCTCGTATCTGCAGTCAGGTAATTAGCACCCAACCTTGATACACGAAAAAGGGGAGAGGGTTAAACTCGCATATCCGCAGGTCGGGAGTGGCCGGAAATGACCTTGGAGGTCATTTCTGTCTGCCATTTTGTGTTTGGGAGCTATTTTACAGCTCACAGTTGAAAAAATGGGGCAAAATCAGCTTTTTTTGCCCCTGTGGATGCCCTGGACTAATCTGCAGCATGGTAGGGCACTTTGGGGGGTGATTTGGGGGGAAGAAAAGGGGCAAACCCCACAATTTTCAGCCAATTTTTGGCCCCGCGGATGCCCTGGATTACTCTGCAGCATGGTAAGGCACCTTTGGAGGTGATGGGGGGGGGGGGGGGGCAAAAAGCAAGATTTTTGGCCAATTTGGGGCCATTCTGGGCAGTCCAGGAACCAACCTAACCCCCAATTCCCATAGCCCTAATGCCCATTATTTGTGGATTCACTATCCTCAGCCCCCCCATGAAACAGAACCCCCACAAATAACAGGGTTTTCCTGTATAGTGCACTTAATCGAATGTTCACCCAAACCATTTGGAATCTTCATTTGGATTCTCTGTAATTTTGCAGATCATCACATGTGAAAAATAGCACATTTTGACTATTACTGACTTAGTACTACCCCATATAAACTAATAGTGTATATATCAGTACATAAATCTTTATCTGCAACCTGTTTATGCATCCACAGAGGTTATATATAACAGAAGCACTTCCGTCATTGCATGATCAATGACTCCCATCTCATTTAGGATTAACCAGGTATTTGACATTTTGCTGCCAAGTAAATGGGAGAGTATTTTGTGTTTTATAAATATTTGTTCTGAGAGAGAAATAGCCTTTCATTGAAAGAAATGCCTGTGAAAATTGGTCTCATTAGAAAGGCTGGAGAAGTGATTAAGTTGGGTAACTTTTAGGAGATGTTTTAGTAGATTTTAAGAACATTCAATTTATACATCACTGATTGTTGGCCCAGTTTAATTTATCCATAGCAAGCTAGACTGATTACTACTGACATGCCCATGAAACATTAATAAAGCATTGTGTTCAATGCTAACATGATTATGGTCTGACCTCAGTGATGTCACAGAGGACAGAAGCAGTAAGTGTCCCTGCTAACATTACCCTAATGCTGGGCTCATCAATCATAATCTAACAGTTTACGAGAGAGAGAGAGAGAGAGAGAGAGAGAGAGAGAGAGAGAGAGAGCCATCTGCAGATGTGCCTTTGTGGTCTTGCTGAGATTTTTGATCCCAGCAGACTTGAGGTGGTCCTGAGAGCCAGAAATAGAGCACATTCAGCCAGCAAACCAAGCATGTTAAATTGAGGCAAGAAACTGTAGCACACTGAAGCACAGTCTGTATAACAAGCATTCTGTAATTTGAAGATGTGAACTGCCGTAATCCAAGATTAGCGTTGATAACATTTTGATTATTCAGCAGCACACCCATTATGGTGCATTGCAAATAATAGTGCTGAATGAAATAATGACATTTCAGCAACATTTTTGGATTAGAAGGAGCTTAAGCTTTTTGCTTCAGTGACTTGTACGTTTGCTTCATAATCCATGCTTCATAATAGTACTTATTTTTTATTGGCACGCTAGATATGCTCATTCAGGTACCTGTTTTATGGTTGTTTTAAACTATTGTGGATGTTAGGCTTTTATTCTTTTACTGTAAGCCACTCTGAGCAGGGGTGGGATATAATTATTAAATAAATAAAGTGTGCTGTTGAGTCAGTGTCATTTGGTAGAATAGAGGAGGGGTTTACCATTGCCTCCTCCCATGCAGTGCTCCCTTTCAGCATCTTCTGTATCGCTGATGCCCAATATAGGTGTTTCCCATAGTCTGGGAAACATACCATCGAGGATTTGAACCGGCAACCTCTGGCTTGCTAGTCAAGTCATTTTCCCACTGCGCCCATGTCCCACATATTCTGCCTTTTTGTTTGCCATACAACGAACTTGAACAGTACAGCTTGGAAGCATAAAGTCATAGTGGTTTTAAAGGAAGAGCAATGGCAACCCATACTGTTGCACTGGTATTAAATAAGAGATTGATTTGACGACGTCTCATCACACATACATACTGTACATATTTGACATTTATATACCTCTTTTCAACAAAAGTTCCCAAAATGGCTTACATAAGATAAAATAAAAATAAAATAAAATCACCCACATGAGGCTGCTACGTTAGCTTACTAACCTCCAATGCTTTTGGTTTCTGTATGGTTTGAAAGCTCAGAGATTAGCAGGTGTATTGCACCAGAACAATCATGACCCCTGTCCTGAGCAGTAGATCAGAATTCAATTCTGCAGAGGAGTCAGGTCAGAAGGAACAGCCCTGCCCATAGTCCCAGGCCCTTCAAGCCAGAACCTGGGCTGAAGCCTAGTGAAGAGGTCCTGGAGCCTCCAAAGTTGGAAATGTGGTGGTTAAAACCCCTCAGTCTGAGCTCAAGCAACTTGAAGAACTAGTCCTTTCCACAATAAGAATCTCACTTGAGTCTGCACACCAGCACTAGCAACAGATCAGGAGATATGGGGTGGAATGGAGAAGGAATGCAAGACTAAGTCAGAGGACTGCCTCTTTCTCTTTAAGTACTCCCCAGACAGGAAGGGAGAACCTGGGAGAGGTAGTCTGAGCCTGTAGGGATTTAAGGCCTCAGTGCCCCTCTATTGTTTATCAGAGCACATTAATTATTTGGAGCTCTCCATGGTTCTGCAACTCTGACCTATCTTGCAAATCTTGCTGCACATCAGACACTTTGTGGGCCTCTTCACTTTCATGACAGGAGCACAAGGACCAAAACTGGCCCATGCTCAATAAACAGCTCCCCTAACTTTCTTCAGGTCACTGTTTAGGTTCCATAGAGTGTGAATTCCATGGGTGTAAGTGAGAGCATGGAGTGGGAGAATAACCCTTCCTTACACCACAATCCTTGTGCATAGTCACCTAGAAGTAAGTCCCACTGTGTTCAGTGAGGCTTACTCACAGGTAAGTGTGTTTTGGCTAGGCTACACAATCATCCAGGTCTATGCAAGCTAAGTGGCCCCACCTCAGTCTTACTGCTATGTTCTTCTGCTTCCAGCTGTCTCTGATCTTGTTCAGTAAGAAAAAAATGTGAAGATGAACAATTGAAAGAGCTTACTGGCGACTAGTTTTTCTAACAGCCATAGTTCTATTTATTTAGTAGAGAACCAGGCTTGTAGTTTGCAAGCATTCCTTCTGCAGCACAAAATGACCATGCACTCCTTGCTAGTTGATGTCTAGAAGAGTGTATGTATTTAGAAAAAATTACAGGCAAATCTCGCCATTTGCAGACCTGGGTTCCACATATCCGCAGTCAACTAATGTGAGCCCAAGCCCACTGTTCCATAGTTCACCTTGAATCCACAGAAATGGAAAGAATTGCATCAGTTAAAATTCCCATCCAAAGTCAAAATACATTATGGGAGATGATAGATAGATAGATAGATAGATAGATAGATAGATAGATAGATAGATAGATAGATAGATAGATAGATAGATAGATGCATTTCAAGCTTGTAAGGCTCTTCATAAAGTATAATTAGAAAGCATTATATTAATAACAGGGGGTGGGGGGTAGCTGTATATACTTAATATACTTAAATGCTAAGGTGTTTCATGAGCGAAGAAGAGCATGCAGTTCAACCAGGCCATCAAGAGATTGGCTGTTAGGGCCTACTCTGTGTTGGTGATGGCAGTGGATAGATCTTGCTTCTCTACCACCATTGCATTTGTTTAATCAGACTCCGGAGCTTTTCTCAGTGGCAAAACAATTGTTACATACTGCTTCCATGGGAAATCAGCAGGAGAGCCAAAGTTGTGCAGTCCTGTTCTAGATCCAGCTGTGCTCCTGCAAGCTCAGGTGGAACATAGGAAGCTGCCTTATATTGAGTGAGACCATTCATCCATCTTGGTCAGTGTTGTCTACATAGAGTGGTAGCAGCTTCTCTCAAGGTTACAGAAGGAGACTCTCTCAGCCCTATCTTGGAAATGCCAGGGAGGGAACTTGGAACTTTCCACATGCAAGCATACAAATGCTTATCTATAGCTCCATCTTGTAATGCCAGCTGAATTAGCTCCTAATGCCCTGAGAATGTAGATCTGGCCACTATCACTTTGTTGCTGGTTAGATTATTGCAATGTGCTCTGTGTGAGGCTGCCTCTGAAGAGTATATTTGGAGCCAAAACTGGCACAGAATGCTGCTGCCAAGTTAGCATATTTTTTATCATTTGTGTGCTGCCCAATCGAATAGTCATAGGCAGTTTACAACAATTAAAAAAGATGTTTGTTGGCTATCAGTTTGGCTTCTGTTTCTGGATACAATCCAAAGGTGCTAGTTGTTATCAGTAAACCCTTAAGTGGTGTTTGGGATCTAGATAATTTAAGAACTGCCTGCTCTCATGTGAGTCTACCCTTCCATTAGTTCATAAATCAACATACAACATTCAAGGTGCAAATGATCAAACTCTGTTTTATGCAAACTGAAAGTAAGAACTTAACGTCTCAAGAAGTCGATTGTAACTGGTTTTGGTAAGGGTTGGGTTTTGGTAAGGGTGATTACTGTTTTAGCAATCTAGTTTTCTTTCTAATCTTCAGTTTAATTGGTAGCACTATTTTTCAAAAGCTTGCCAGCTAAATTCACTCCATATAGACATACTGAAGGCTCTATTTTCACTGATAAGCTGGACCCAAGACAATTTTATTGTTGTGTTCTAAATAATTTCCATCTGAAGCCTCGGTAGGTTCATGTTCTATGTATAGAATAGTTAATAAAAAGCATTTGAAAATTGGGAAAAATGGCTGAGACAGGAATAAAAGATAAGAGTTCAAAATCTTGCTGCCCACTACTCACCTAAGCTTCTCTGTTGTGATATGAATAACTGGATAATATTGGTTCTGTTTAAAATTCCATATAAAAGTTTAAAGATTGTCCTATAATAAATCATATGTTTTACATATACAACTACTGTATATAGAAGCAGAAAAGCTATATATTGCCAGTATGAAACAACACAAATGGTTTTAACCTGCTGTTGGAAGCCGCAGTGTTCCAGCTTGGTTAATCTGACATTATAGGGTTTATGATTATTTAGTAGGGATGTGCACAAATTGATTTTTTTAAATTTAAATTGTGCCTGAATCGAATCACCCCTGTTTTGTGTCCAAATCTGCACCCCCAAATCAACCCAGATTCGATATGGATTTTATTTTATTTTTATTTTTATTGATTCAGGCCACTTATAAAGGCCCTAGGGGCACCAGATTTGGGTGGTGGGTAGGTCCCCATGGGTGCCACCTGCCACCCAAATTTCAACTTCGTGAGGCACTTGGTTGATTTTTAATTATTTTATTTAGTTTTTACTGATTTTGTATATTTCTGCTATAGGAAATAATTGGGATTTGAAGTCACCCTATCCTAACCCTAACATGGATCCCCAGCTTTAATTTTTTCTTTAAAAAAAAGCTAAGCTCTAGCGCTTGTAGAAGTGGAGTTATTGAGCAAAATGTGCGGTCACTATTTTTCAAGTATTTGGATTCTTTGGCATATAATAATTTCCCCTCATAATGAATCCCTATGAGGATTCATTGCACACCTTCGATTCTTCTGCTCATTTTGATTGTCATTGGACAGTGCCAGCTGTCAACTGCCATGTGCCAACTACACCCCCCCCACACACACACACACCTGCAAGGCAGTGGGGTACTCAGTTTAATTTTTTTAGGAATATTGAAGTGTTTAGATTCTTTGGTGTCTAATAACTTTTCCTCATAATGAATCCCTATGAAGATTCATAATACACCTTCATTTCTTCTGTTCATTTTGACTGTCATTGGACAGTGCCAACTGTCAACTACCAGGTGTCAACTACACCCACCCCACCCCACACACACACTGGGGTACTCACTTCATTTTTTTAAGGAATTTTTGAGGTGTTTAGTTTCTTTGGTGTATTCATTACACATCTTCATTTCTTCTGTTCATTTTGATCCCACTGCTTTGCAAGTGGGGGTGGGGAATTAGTGGCATCCCATGTGCTAACTACCCCCCAACCCCCAAGCCACTGGGTACTCAGTTTATATTTTAGGAATTTTTGAGGTGTTTAGAATCTTTGGTGTGAAATGATTCCTCATAGGGATTCATTATGAGGAAAGCTTATTAGACACCAAAGAGTCTAAATAGTTGAAACAATTCCTAGAACATAAACGGAGTAATACCCCACTGCCTTGTGGGTGGGAGGGGGGTGTAGTAGGCACATGGCAGTTGACAGTTGGCACTGTCCAAAAGACAGTCAAAATGAATAGAAGAAATGAAGGTGTGTAATGAATCCTCATAGAGAGTCATTGAGAAAAAGTTATTATACACCAAAGAATCCAAACACTTGAAAAATAGTGACCACACATTTTGTTCCATAACTCCACTTCTACAAGGGCTAGAGCTTAGCTGCTTTTTTAAAAAAAGAAAGCTGGGAATCTGGGGTAATTAATAGGAGGAATCCGAATCTTGAATATATTCAAATTGAATCTGGCGCAATTCGATTTGGACGATTTGGACGCAATTCGATTTGGATTTGAATCTTGCCCGTGGACCACAGGGGTGATTTGTTCTGTCTCCAAATCACTCCAGCTAGATTTGGGTCCAAATTGATTCGCACATCTCTATTATTTAGTCCCATTGATTCAATTGGCTAGTTTTGACAAATATTTTGATGTAATGCAGATTAAAAGTGCTAGGACATACTGTTGGCTGCTTTTGAAGAATTGTATGCAGAAAGTAAGAATCTGCATCCTTTTTTTCCCCAATTCAATTTTTATTAATTTTAACAATAATCTTATACTTAACATTCACAACAGATAAACAAATATGGACTTCCCGCTCACACCTCTTCGTCAGCTATAAAATTTACCCTTGCTATAATAATAATTCAAAACATAAATTTAAACCTTACAAACATGATTTTAATCTACCCAACCTGCAATTATTACTAGATTTCAAACCCTGCTGTAAGATCCATAGTAGGAAAATAGTTCTTTAGATACAACAAGAATAGTTTCCAATCTTCTTTAAAGCATTCTAAATTTTGGTCTCTTATCAATTTTGTAAGTTTTGCCATCTCCGCATATTCCAAACTTTTTATCAGCCAATCTTCTTTTGAAGGCAGTTCATTACTCTTCCATTTCTGTGCATATATTATTCTGGCCGCCGTAGAAGCACATGAAACATGTTAAATTAATTGTAGAAATTACTCCTTGTGTTATTCCCAGGAGGAAGGATTCTGGCTTCTTAGGGAATGTCATTTTAAATATTTTCTTTTAATTCATTATATATCATATCCCAATAGGCCTTGGCCTTCCTACAGGTCCACCACATATGGAAAAAAGTACCTTCAGAGTGTCCACATTTCCAACATTTGTTTGAAACATTTTTATACATTAATGCCAATTTTTTTGGAGTCAAATACCATCTATACATCATTTTATAATAATTTTCTTTTAAAGCATAACATACAGTAAATTTTAAATCAGTTTTCCATAATTTCTCCCAGGCTGCCATTTCTATATTACACCCCACATCTTGAGCCCACTTTACCATGGTCGTTTTAACTACTTCATCTCTTGTCTCCTCCAGAAGTAAAAGCTTATACATTTTAGAAACTAATTTTTCATCATTTTCACATAATTCCTTCTCAAATCTCGACATCTGGTCCTCAAATCCAACTTTAAGATCCTTCTGATATATTTCATTTAACTGGTGGTACTGAAACCAATCTCTAACATAATTTTGTACTTCAGTTAAACTTTTTAGCTTACAATCCTTTTCTTGAAAATATAACAGATCCCTGTAAGTAGCTCATTGCGATTGCATATTTACTTCTTTACGTGTTAGAGCTTCAATCGGGGATACCCATAATGGAGTTTTAGGTTCCAACCATTTTTTATATTTTAACCACACCCTCATTAGACTCCTTCTTACATAGTGATTCAAAAAGTCTTTATGTATTTTACTTTTTTCATACCACAAATATGAATGCCATCCAAACCTTCTATCAAATCCTTCCAAATCAAAGAACCTGCATCCTTCAAAAGAATGCGTTAGTTTTAAACCATCTTAATGTTAATGGTAGGAAAGATAAACATATATTAAATAAATAAATACAGAAAATATTTTCTGTATATTCAGAAGTATTTCACAGTTACATTTTTCCCCATTTTTTTTCTCATTTAACTTGAATCATACAGAATAGATTGGGAGAAATGTTTTTTTCTTTCCCTTCTGAGCATAAAAATGTATCAAAAATATTGTGGAACAAAATTTGTTTGACAATGTTTGGCTTGATGATTAAACCTATCATTATTTCTGCACTTGAAGAGGAAATTTAATAAGGTTTCAATTTAAATATGTTCCTAAGTAAATCTTGTATTGCCTTATAATTTGAATTGCAAGGCTTTGGGAGAACATTAATTCCATACAATGATTTACTTATCTAGTTATTTATTTAAATACTTATATCCACCTTTCTTACACAATTGAAATCTATGGCAGCTAGCAAGAATTAATAAGGCCAGTGTAAAATTTCAGAACATATAAAATATAATTAATGAAAATATTTTCTGATAACACACCTAAAAAGAATCCAATCTTTAAAAAACAGCAGGACATGTCAGCAACTGTTCTAACATGACATGTGATGACTTTTTTTTTTTAAGAAACAAGAAAAGATATTGATGGAAATACTAAGTCTTGCATCCAAAGAACCATGAGTGGATGGAGAAAATGTGCTAGTGCTTTCCCATGAACTCCAGGGCAAACTGGCAAAAGACTTCTTGCCAGGGGCTTAGTCACCGTTGTGCCAACTGGTTCAAAAAACCCAGGCCACCAATGAAAAGGGCCACTCCAGAGGAGCCCAGAGCGAACTCCCCCTTCCCATGCCCGGGCTGCCGAGAGCCCGGGTGATCTCTCCATCGGTTATTTCAGGCAGCACCATCTGCTCAATAGGACATTTTCCCCTTCCTTTCCCTCTCTGACGAGCGGAGAGCTCACTCAGGCTCTAGGCAGCCCAGGCCACGCCCCCTTTGCAGATGACATCAGCTCTCAGCTCGTCATTTCAGGCAGAGCTGGCTGCCCGATAGGATGTTTTCCCCTTTCTCTCCAGGGAAAGAGGAAAACATCCTATTGGGCAGCCAGTGCTGCCTGAAATAACAGGTGGAGAGTTTGCTCAGGCTCTTGGTAGCCCGGGAGGGAGGGAAGAGTTCTCTCTGGGGTCCTCTGGAGCCCGAGCCATGCTTCCATGCATGTGATGTCACACGCACGGGCGTATGTGGAGGAGGCCACTGAGCGGGGCCGGACCCAGGCCACTGTTTGGCTGGCTCCATGGCTACTTCTTGCAGTGCAGTGCCATAGTGCATCAGGGTTATGAAAAATGTAGTGAATAAGAAAAATACATACATACAAGTCTTATGCAGGACCCTGTGCAAAAAGAAGAAATGCTCTGGATTAGTGGTCACTTTTATCACTCAGCATGTTTCCACTAGGTTGGAAAAAGCCCTCCAGTAAGCCCAAAGTATTTTCCACTAGTAAAAAAGCACCTTTGGGGCAAAGCATAAACTGGCATGGAAATGAGAAATAAAATATATTTTGTGACCCTCGTAACTCTCAATTTCATTTCTAGGCTCTGGAAAGTGAGTTTGTATCATGTCAACTTCACCAGTGGATTGATCTTATATTTGGCTACAAGCAACGAGGACCAGAAGCAGTACGGGCACTTAATGTTTTCCACTACCTAACATATGAAGGCTCTGTTAACCTTGACAGCATCACTGATCCTGTGCTCAGAGAGGTAGGTGTTTCTACCCCTGCCCCAACTTTTAAGCACTACCGAATGTAAATATAAAAGGCTTTCAATTATAAAAGACAAGATACCTCAAGACCAGTTGCAGGGGAACAACAGCAGGAGAGAGGGCATGCCCTCACCTCTTGCCTGTGGCCTTCTCAGAGTCATCTGGTGGGCCACTGTGGAAAACAGCTTGCTGGACTAGATAGGCCTGATCCATCAGGGCTGTTCTTATACATTCTTCATATTTCTTTCACCTCTAGCTTTATTCAGAACATGGCCTTTGTTATCCTTCAAAAGGAAAGGCGACTATGCCAAATATGTATATACATCTCGGCATTTCTTCCCGGGCTACCGAGAGCCTGAGCAAATAAGATAAATTACTTTTAATTACTTGGTAGTCTACATGTTACAGACTAATAGCCAACATCCAAAAGAAAAGTGGAAATAAATGTGGATGCTCACTGAGGCTTTAGACTGGAATTTTTTTAAAAGCAGCTATCATGCTTCATGACATGGCAGCTGACATCCTGACTAACAAAGTGAGAACATAGTACCAGGAGCTGTATCCTCACAGCTGGAGGCTTGCCAGCAGTAGAGCACATGTGGGGCGCAGGGAGTTATTTTTGCTGATCTCCCCTGCCTCCGGAAGTGTTCTGTGCCCTCTAGATATATGTCCCTGAAAGCTGCAAAACCCTCAGGGACATAATTCTGAAAGTCACAGAGCTCTTCTGGAGGCCAGGGAAATCAGAGAAAATTACTACCCCCTCCTAGCATATGCTTGTTCTGCTGCTGGAGAAGCCTCCAGCTGCAACAATGTAACCTCCTTGTTCTGTGTCCTTGTTCTGTTGCTCTGGATATCAGCCAGTATTTAACCTGAGAATACTTTCAAAGTAAGTTTATGATATGAGATGAAGTCCTCATTCCAAAGGAGTGTGTGTGTGTGTGTGTGTGTGAGAGAGAGAGAGAGAGGGGGGGGGGATGCATTATTGGCTAGAAGAGCTTTACTTTTTTCCAATGTGCATATGTAATATATTATATTTGTATTATTTATGAAATGAGATTTGGGTTTGTTGTTCAGTCAAATGTTCATGGAACAAAACAATGGAGAAGCAATAAGGAAAAAAGAAATTAGTTTCTTTGTGTTAGCATTTGTTAGGATTATTTTAAAATATTTATTTTATACATGAGTTACATTATTTTTCCATGTGTCATTTCCAATCTTGTCAACTCCTCTTAGTAAAATAACTATTAAAAGATTACTGTTATAAGTATTAAAGCATTATATAAAATGATTCAATTTGGCTGAAAAGTATGAAGATGCAACAGCTGCTAGATGGGTGTTACTGTGGCGAAGCTACATACACAAGCTTCCATGCCCCATGATATCTGCCATCTGTTGTATGCAAAACAAGTAATAATTTATACATTGCCAGGCAATTGAATACTTGTGGCATTTTTTGCTTAAATCTTGGAAGCTGAAAATGTATCGATTGTTAAATAGCCGCATCCAGAATAATGCTTTAATCCATGTTAATGTTTGTATAACATTGTTAGTGTTAATACGTTTCTAAATACCATGTGATGTTAGAATCCAATCTCATAGTAATAGAAGAACTGCATGAACCACAGCTATTTCTGTGCAGTCTTTGGGGAAATGTGGGGAGAAATGTTTGCTCTTTCACTTTTATGTAATATTTTCCCGCTTGTTTCATGTACAGATTAGCTTTTTCTCTCAGCCTCCCTGATAACCAACAAATCCTAAGTCAGCTGCTATCCTTTAAGAATACTGTGCTATCCTTTGGATGTTTATGCTACTTTTATTATTCATTTATTACTATTTTTTAATGCTGAGGCTAAAATGTTGTTCAATGTATAATACAAAATTATATCTATCTCTATTAGTTCTTCAAAGGAGGATTATAAAAAGGCCTGCACATTAGAGCTACTGGTTTTTATTATTTTTAATATATAGTTTTGCTTCATAATTTACAAACAAAATCAGATACTGCTCAGAGAAGTGAGTTTGGGATCAAATACAAATATAATCGGGCAGCAGTGATATGCGGAGAGGCATCATTTCATGCTGTGCAGGAGATGACAATGGTATATCCCTCTTGTATTGTACCAAAGACAACCACAGGGCTCTGTGGTCACCAGGAGTCAACACTGACTCGACGGCACAATTTAGCTTTGCCTTACTGTCATAACAATCTGGAAACACCTGAATGATAACATTATATCTTCTCCCTTCCCGCTTAAGCTCACTCTACCTCCCAAAAATGCCCCCCTGAGGACTGTGTGATCTTCAGGGACATAATTCTGGGAGGCACAATGCAGAAAGGGTTAACCAAGAAAATCACCACAGTGCTGTGTTATTCTGAATGTCAGCCAGCATTTTTAAACCAACCTTTGTTTGTTTGCATCTGGTAGCAAATGATGAAACTAATGGCTTACAGGAGCATAATACAGGTGCAACTCATGCAGTAATTAATTAATTATATACAGGTGTTGTGTTTGTGTGATTGATTTATCCGTAGCTGACCAACAAATCCTAAGTCAGCTGCTATCCTTTAAGTATACTATGCCATCCTTTGGATGTCTATGCTACTTTTATTATTCATTTATTACATTTTTATTCCACTCCTCTTCCAAGGAAGTCAGTGTGGTGTTCATGGTCCTTCCCATGTTGTCCTCAAACAACCCCTTGTTTCTCAGCCATTTAAGTGAAAGGCCATCGTATATCTTGTGGTGATAAATCAATAGAATGATTATGGCCTGCGTGAAAGGTTATGTACATCCTAGATCAGTTCTGTTGGATGACACCTTGTTCAAGTGTTGTGATAGAGGGAGAAAAATATTTCTCTATCCATTTGCTCCAAATAATGCATAATTTTATAAGACTCAATCATGTCCTACAACCCCCATTTTCACTTTTTTTCTAAACAAAAAACCTTCAAACACTATAGCCTTTCCTTGTAAGGAAAGTACTCTGTACCCTGGATCATTTTGGTTGCCTTCTTCTGCCCTTTTTCCAGCCATACAATATCCTTTTTGAGATGAGGCAACCAGAACTATACACAATCTTCCAAAGGTGGCCACATTATAGATTTGTTTATGGGCCTGCTAATATTAATAGTTTTATTTTCAATCACTTTCCTAATAGTCACCTACATGGGCTCTGACTTTTTTTTACAGCTGTTGCACACTGGGATGACATTTTCATTGAGCTATCCTCCATGATCCCAAGATCTCTTTCCTGAGTAGTCACTAACAGCTGAAACTCCAGAAAATATATGTGAAGGAATTCTTTTTTGCCCCCAGGTGCATCACTTTACATTTATGTTCAGTGAACCACACTTGCCATTTTGTTGTCCATTCCCCCAGTTTAGAGAGATGCCTTTAGAGCTCTTCACAATCCATTTGGTTTTCAACACCCTGAATTGTTTGGTATCATCTGCAAATTAGCACACCTTGCGGCTTACCCCAATTTCTAGATCATTTGTAAACCAGTTTCAAATGTCCCAGTTCAAATCCTTGGGGGATTTCACTTCTTACTTTTCTCCACTGTGAAAATATGCATGTGCATTCTTTTACAAAATAAAATTTCATGGAGATCCCAATGTATACAGAGCACATTTATTTATTTATTTATTTATTTATTTATTTATTTATTTATTTATTTATTTGATATACCACCCACTCCGAAGACTCTGGGCGGTGTACAAAAATATGCAAAACAAGACAGCGTTAAAATTACTTTCTAAATATAACTAAAGTAACTAACAGGGGGTGGGGGGTAGAATAGATTAACTAAAGGGTAAAAGCCTGGCAAAAAAGAAAGGAAAGGTCTTCAGTAAGGATTTAAAAATTGACAAGGAAGGAGCTATATCAGTTCACACATATCTCTCATAGGCCAGATTAATTCGTATGTTTCAATGTATTTATTGTTATCAGTAGGAGAAGCATCACATTTTGAATGCAACACTGGTTGCAAGCAGAGTCACTTCTTAATCAGCTGGCATCGCTGCCTTTATTCTGCATATGTCAAAACTTTGTAGTGTAATTCAATAGTGCATGGGGAAAATCTAACTATTGTCAAACATTTAAAAAAATGGAATGTTGCTAGCTTAGTCTCAGTATATAATATTTGCAGGCATGAATATATTGTAGAGGTTCTTTTTTTTAAAAACTGAGAAATTTAGTAAAGTAAAAGCTAAATTTTAATGAACAGCTCAAGGATATTGATTCATTTTTCCTTGACAGGTGAAATCATGGTTGCAGCACTAACCACAGCAATTATGGCATTAAAATGTCAAGAAATTAGAGGTCAGAATAACAGATAATTTTCTTCCTTGTGTCAGATTAAAAATTGACATTCTTTGACAGCACAGGATCTCTAGCTGAGAAAATTATGACAGCTTAACTCATCTTGCACTTGTAAAGCAGTAATTGATAATGAACTTTACCATGACAGCCTTCTCCTGTGGAGAAACATGACAGAACATCTCTGGTACAAAGCCTGTATCTCTTTTTAATATGTAAACAGCGGTTATATTGGACACTAGATGTTATTTGGAATTGTCTTTACTGTTGGTGTACATCATAATCCAAACCTATTCTTCTAGACTACTTTGGCTGTCTTTGGAGAGCTTATGATAAGACTGCTAATTCATAGAACAATGGCACATTTAAAAGTTACTGCTCCAAAACGCTTTCTTTCCCATGATTTTATTTGAATATAGATACCATAGAATACAAAGTAACTGTGGCAACACTTACTCTCTTTCATGAGCTTTGTATAGTTCCACATATGAAAATTGGTTGGTACAGAATTGTCTGGATTGTCTGGAGCTATTTTAACCCTCCTGGTTTGAAAGTAAAATTTCTAAACATGTTCAGATTATTTGGAGCCTCCTCTACAACATGAAATATATATGAGACACTGACGGGGGCTCATTTTTTTTCTTGCTGGTTACCTGTTTTATAAAACTCCATTTTTATAAATCAGACTCCAAGAGATTGGGTCCCATTTTGTGAAAAGTAACTTTCATAAAAGGTGCGCCTATTCTTACAGTGCATAAATTGTTTGGGTTTCCCCCGCTAAAAAACCAGACATGACATCTGTTTACACTAAAATAATTTAATACAGTGATGTCAATATATCAGTAATAGTTTATTACTCCAGTGCAAGCTAAAATTAAAGTGCTTAAATGGCAATAGTTTGTTTGATGCCTCAAATCTAATTAAATTTGTCAGATTCACCATTGAAAACAGATTTTTTTTGTATATGCTTACAAGTTAGTATTTCAAGTGCACTATTTTTTTTTACTTATTCGTATTTTAAATATTTGTCAGGCCCTCATCTATGTTTGTTAGATGCAGTCTGTTTATTCTTAGTAATGTTTTTAAAAGCTAGTGAAGGATTATATTGGACAATTGATCTTTTGTACACTCCTTCAAAAGCTGTCCTTTTCATTTTCAGTTATATGAATTAAAGGACTGTGCTGTACAATTTCAAATCATGGTATACGCAGATTCAGTAAAAATGTTTTTTCAAGCCAAAGGTGTACTTTTACACATATTCAGGAACTAAACATTATTTATTTATGCCACAATTTCCCAGGAAAATCTCTTGCACACTCCGAACTGAAATCAGGCTATTGCAGAGCTCCTATAATGGCTTCCTAAATGGCAGGAAGAATACCCTTTCTTACTTGTTTCATGCAGCTTCCTGTCAAAAGACCTGATCATACTGGTAACACACATGGCCAATTGGGGAGGAGGGGGGCAGAAATCTGTAAATGAATAGCATTTGACAGTTGATTTCTATGACCATCTCCTAAACCTTAAAAGCTGGTTTCACTGTCAGCTAGCAGAGCATATGGCCTATGCAATATTTATTTCTTTTGAAGGTGTTTGATATCCAGCATATTTAAATTTTTTTAAGTGGCATCACGATGTTTTGGCCTTGATGTTTTCCGTTAGCTTCATTTCTGGATTTTAGTTTTTAGATTTTATTTTCTTCTCTTATCTCTTTCTTTGATCTGACAGGAATAACAAATCATCCCTCAGGATCTGCAATAGTGAAATATGCCCACAGGAAGCATCGTTTTTTACTTTTCCTTCCCCTTGCTGAAAACTCTGTGGTGCTACAGAGAGTTGACATGATAGGGCTGTCAAGACCCAACAAGACAGATATATCTTTAACGAAATAGATGGAACACTAGCCTTCCATAGTGGCTAGCAAGGCCTCAAAGATGCATGTGGGGGGAAACAGCAGTTATTCAAAAAGGCAATATAAGAATATTGTGATAAAACCAAGTGTTATGTTCATCGTTTATCTGAAAAAAGTCACTTCCCCCCCACACATTGGACTTTATTTGTATGTGCTCACTTTCATTCCTACCAATATCCTTTGATTAAATTTTACCAATAATATGAAATGTTCTTAATTGCTCATATGCTTGCATACACAGAGGACTGGATTTCTCTCTAGGGGTAGTTCTATTGAGTATTATGGATGGTTGTGAAATATTTGGATTGCATTCTAGCCTAGTCTAAAACTAACCTTTGTTTAAAAAAAATGCATGCCCATCATTCAGCCTTAGATATCAGTCAGAACTAGGAATGTGCAGAACATTTTGACTGTGAAATGTTTCAACTTGAAATGGGCCATTTTGAGAATTTTGAGCTCAAAATAGAACACCTTCTAAAGAAAGGACCTGTTTCGATCTCAGAGCAGAACAATCCCATTTCAGTCGAAACACTTTGATGTTTTGAGTGCCATTTTGGTGGCCTGTTTTTTCCCTTGCTGATTGATTTTCTGGCACTGGCTTCTGTTTGGCTTGTGATATTCTTGCTTCTTGGTCAGCTTGTAATAGAAATCAAGAGTTGTCATGGGCAACTGTGCCCCCATTGGCTGGGAGGAGGGCGGGGGAACACAAAAGGAGGGAATTTCAAAATATATTCGCAGGGACTGGGAGGCAGAGAGAGCACTTATACCTCACTTGAAGAGGATACATCAGGAGAGGAGGAAGGTAGGTTTGATTTTGTGGGGTTTTTCTCTCAGCACTGAGTATAATATGCTGTACTGTTGCTACTAAAACTGTCTGGTTTGGCTGGTCTCAGATTGACAAAGGCTGGTCTCAGATTGACAAAGGATCTGTTTGTGAGAATAGTATTGTGGTGAGAAATGGGCAGTGGCAGCTGTGTGTATGTATGTACGTGTGTGTGTGTGTGTGTGTGTGAAATATTTCTTGGTGATTGCTGTGATGAACTCCATGTCTGGCCTTGGGACTAACTTGTGCTTCACTCACTGCTCTGGTCTGCTCTGCAATCTGCATTGCAAGGTGTATTCAGTCAAAATGTGGCTGAAGTTGCTCTAGTTGAGCTTATGGCTCTGCTTGCTGCTAAATAAGAGTGCTGCTGTGGCAGCTGTTGCAATGCTAGGAAGTAACATAAGGAGCCATAATTGGTGAGAGAGCAACTTGTGCCAGTGATGTTAGTGTAGTGCAGGCACTGTGGCTGGCAGTGGATTCTGGGCCAGTTATTCTTTTTTGGCCATTTTTGGACTGTGTTTGAAATGTGTGTTCTGTGTTGGGAGGGACAGATTCCCTTTTATGGTGTGCTTCTGCAGTATTTTTCAAGGCAGTTTGCAAAATGCATTGCAAATTGCAATGCAAAACTTGTGTCCAGTACACTCTGTGAGTGCAGCTTGTTCCAGCTATAGGGAACAATGGGGAAATTTGAAATACCCCATTGTTCCCCATGGGTACCTCCTAGAGACACCAAAATGGGTTGTGTGGTAAGGCATGATGAGTGCTATCTACCACCCAGCCCACAAAAGAAATCAGCAAGTGGGCAATTTTAAACATTTTTTTAACCTTTCCTCCAAACCCCCATAGGATTTTCTTATTTGGTCTCTTTATTACCTGGTTGTTCAATTAGCGAGAGAATCGTGTTAATTGTGTTTCTGTTTCTTTGGCTGGAATAGCATATGCAGGCTAGGAAACAAATTATCCTGACAGTAGTCTGTGCTCCCTCTCCTTGAATATGGAGGGGGCTAATCACATATTGTAACTAGGATACATCATCTCTGTTTTCCTCACCTCATTCATTGTTGAAGACAGGTTAGCCATAGCCTAGAAGATCAGGAAGCCTCCCAGAGCCCTCCTTTGTAGTGCAGATCAAATCCATACTAGTAGTATGAATCAGCAAGTGGCCTATTTTAGGTCACAGTTACCATCTTGGGCCAGCCAAGTACAGCAGTATTAATCATAGCCTCAGTACCAGTGGGAAAGTACCAGAGACTACTGGAGAGCATGATCCATTCCCTGGGATTACCTGAAAAACTCCCTTCAGCCATCCTAATCCATTCTGACACACAGACCTAGTAGTTGAGTTTCAAAAGTTAATTGTGGCTGTGAGAAGTAGTTTCTTTTGTCTATCCTGAACCCCCTGTCAGTCCATTCTCTGTGTGTTTGTGATCCTGAGTTCCAGAATTATTAAATTCTATTTACACACTTCACCCCCTTCATAATTTCATAGAGATCTGTCATGTCTCTACGTGTGTGTGTGTGTGTGTGTGCGCGCGCACGCGTGTGTGCATACACACACACACACCGTCCTATCCAAACGCTCATCAATGCAAATAGGACTCTAAATTTAAAGTCTGTATATATTTAGGTAGAACCTCAAATAATATTGTTTTAAATTATGTTTCTAGTCAGTAATGCCTATAGTACTACTGAAAGCTACTGCCTCTTCCCCATCTGCTACTTGAAAAATGTCAAGGATACAACTATTGTTTGTCAAATCTGCTGCTTTATTTTATTTGTTATTGCATTCTGTTTACAGGTAGTAATTTCTGATTTTCAGAAATTAGTAGTAAACATTGCAGCATTCATTTTAAGGTAATATTCTTCTCTAGGGAAGAAGCATGAAAATTACTTGACTGCTGTTTGTAGCAGAAATAGCTGGAAGCCTTTTTTTTTACTCTATTAGCACAGATTTCACTTATATTACACAGTCATTACCTCAGCATAAATTACCTATTATTCCACAATGTTTTCCATTTGTCAACTTATTGCAATGAAGATTGCTAAGCAATTAGCCATTTCTGTTAGAAAATAGCAAGGCTGATCATTTTCACAATATTCAGCATATTGATAATATGCCTCTTTAATGCCCTTTTAAAGCTGATATGTATATGTTCATGATGTTTCATTTTGTCATAATATGCAATGTTGTTCTGATATCCACATTCTCTATCTGAAATGCATTTGAATTTTTTTAAAAATACAATGTAGCTCAACTGAAAAGATTGTATTAATCCTTTATAAAATATATATAAACATGGGATCAGTGCAGATGTAACACTGGCACTCCACTAATCATAGTTAACAAATTGGGATCCAGCTTCCGGAGCACACATTTTGCTTCCTGGTCTCTGCTAGGGTTGTGCATTTTGGTTTTTTTCTGTTTTGTTTTTGGCCCAAATCCGAAACAGCCCCATTTTGTTCTTTGTTCAAAATCAACAAATCCGAAACACCCCCATTTTGTCCTTTCTTCGAAATTGCAAAATCCGAATCTGAAATGTTTTGGATTTTAAAAAATGGTCCCGGGGCAAAACTAGTGGGTGAGGGTGGTAGTGCCCAGTGGGTGGAAGCTATCACCCATGTTTCAGAGGAATTGGGCAACGGGCTGATTTTTGATGAATTTTTGAAGTTTAAGATTTTTCCCATAGGGAATAATGAATATAGCTTCACATCCAGAGGAAAGGGCTGGCCCAGAGCAGAGTAGGGTGGGCGGTAGTGTCCAGTGGTGGCAAGGAAGCTGCCAGAATTATTTCAAAGGAATTGGGCAGAGGGCTGGTTTTTAAAGATTTAATGGAATTTACACATCTTTAAAGTTCTTCCCCATAGGGAATGATGGAGGTTTCAGCAGCCCCATAACTGCACTTGGGGGCACTGGGGTGGCCCAGTGCAAGTGGTGGTGTAGTGCACAGAGGGTGCGAACCACCCCCATAGGTTGCTAACCCATGGGGTACTGGGTTCTGTTGTTTCTGAGATGTTTTGAGTGTAGATTCTCTGGTAGCATATGAGAGTGGATTCATGGTTTGTAGATGAAAATCTCATATGCTACCAGAGAATCTACACTCAGAACACCTCAGAAACAACAAACCCAAGCACCCTATGGGTTAGCAACCCATGGGGGTGGTTGGCACCTTATGTGCACTATACCACCACTCGCTCCCGGCCACCCCAGTGCCTTCTAGGTGGAATTACGGGTCTGCTGAAACCTCAATTATTCCCTGGGGGGGGGACCTTAAAGATGCAGAAACTTCAACAATTGCTAAGAAATCAGCCCTTTGCTGTATTCCTTTGGGATCTGGGTTGTGGCAGGCACCCCTTGGGGCACTGCCACCCAACCCTATGTTTTGCCCCTCAGGCCCCCTGTATGCCCCGAATCTGCCCCAAAGACATATAAACTTCGGAAATTCTTTTTTTTAAGGCCTTTCCCCAATTCCTTTGGAATCTAGGTGGCAGCAGGCACCCATTGGGGCACTACCACCTGACCCACTCTTCTGCCCCCAAAGCCCCTTTTCTGCCCCAAATACACCCCAAATAACATCAACATCACACATCATCATCATCAACAACAGCAGAGCTTTGCAAAGAACCAGGCAGATTTCCGAAGGTCATGCACATCCACATCCCCCTCCCCCAGAAATGCAATTGATCTACACACAACAGTGTGAAACAACAACAATGAAATGCACACTGCCCCACTGGCCAATGGGGGTAAATTTTACCCTTAAATTTCATTAAAAGGAATAAGGAGGATATTTTTCTAATATGGACCTTTCAGCTGGGTTTGAAATATAGTAATAATAGCAGGTAGGGTTGGGTAAAATTGAGTAGCAATGTGGAGTATGTATTTTTTGAATTATTATAGCAGTGGTTTATATGTATAGTTAACGTGAACTGCGCAGACAGGTAAGCGGGAAGTCAATATTTACTTAATCAAATAAATGAAAGTAGTTGGATTGTAAAGTTATTGTAACAGCCAATAAAATTTTAAAATGAAAAAAAAGGGGGGGGGGTATAAGGAAGCAATTGCCAGCAGATCAGCCCATCTGGCCAATCTGCAGGCTGGAAAGGCCAGAAATTCAAACAGATGTCAAAACTCAAAATGGAGACTGAAGGAGAAAGACTTTTCGTGATTGCAAAATGGAGGTCCGAAACAGCCGAAACAACAAAATGTTTTGTATCCAAAACAGGAACATTTTGTTTCGGCTACAAAATTTTCTATTTTGAGCATTGAGCGTTTTGTTTCGGCTACAAAACAGCCAAAATGGCCTGTTTGGGGCACAAAACGTTTTGTATCCGAAACAAAATGCACACCCCTAGTCTCTGCAGTCAAACTGATGGGGTCTGCACCTGCACAAAGCAACTTTGGAAGCTCCTAAAGTTTTCATCAAGGAACTCTTACTTATCCCTCCCTCCGATCCAGAAACAGAACATACTCATCCTGAAAGGGTGGGGCAAGCACCCTCCTGATCAGTTCTCTTCTGACCTCCCAATCAGGTTGCTTTACAACCCTTTTGGAGAACATTCTGCAGCGACGTGCATGCTGTGCCTTTTAGTTTTTCATTCCTTTTCTCTTTTTCTTTTCCAGTTTTCTTTTCCAGGACTACTGTCCTGGTTTCTTTGTTTTCATGGAGCGAGGATTATTTCCCCCTCCTGTCTGATCATGCATCTGTGGTTCAGAGGCCATTTTCTAAGTGATGCCATTCCTGTGGGGAGAACCTCTTCCTTGGACAGTCATAATTGTTACTATTTTGCTACTATTAAGACATCACCAAACTTGTTTGCTTTAATCAACACCTTAACCTTTTGGTTTCCCTTTTTGGAATGTGTCCTGGGCCTTGGAGCTCTCCTGCAGGAAATCGCCACTAGGCTTCTACTTTGGAAATGGCTACTAGGCATCTACTTTGACCTACTTCTGGGGCATTGCTTGCTCCTTTGTCTGAGCACTGTTTCATCATATGTTGGCGTCTGGGGCTTCAGGATCAGAGTACTCTTCTGGGCTTCTGGCTCCAAGCTTCTATTGAAGGACTGTAAATACTCAGTTGTAGGCCTCTGTTATAGAGCTGTAAATACTCATCAACCAAACATGGGGGCTCAGGAAAGCACAAAAAGAATCACTCCACTGTGGTCACTTTGAATGAAGGTGAGCAGCAATGTTCGCTAGCATGTTTGGGCATCCTGCTAGTGTCACCAGGTATTCGAAAGACTTTGAGCCTGCCCTCCTAGACACTCCAACTCTTTCAGGTCTGAAGCTGGCTTCTCATCCTCTGATCCTCAGCCTCCTGGACCTAACAATTCTGGGTTGGGCCCAGTTTCCTGACTGAACCCAACCTGACGGCTCTAGACAGCTCCATCTTCAGACTTAATGGTCCTCTCCCTGGGCCACATTGACAGGGTTTGTTCTATCTATCCAGAACTTCTCCTATCCTAGTCCAGGAACTGGTTCTAGACAGGAGTAGACACCTTTTCTCTGATGCTTTTCACAGTCCCTGTCCTACTTGAACTCACACTCTGGTTCTAATCAGTTTACCTACTTTTATGATGGTGAAATTGAGCATGATATTATTTTCAGAGCCACCAGTCCCCCACCCCACCCCATAATCATGCTTGTTTGGAACCCATACAGGCCTTGTAATTGCATATTCAAAGATACAGTGAAGTGATGGAATAACTCTTTTTGTCCAATTATCTGCCTTCCTTATCTGTAGGGAATGCATGAGAAGCCAGATGGTTCTTTCATAAAGATGCATAGAGCAGTATAGAGTTCAATGGAGATGGCCGTGCATGCAGGTGCAGAGAGCCCCTAAATGGGCCGAAAATGGCCCAGTCTGTCATTTGGGAGGCAGGAGGGCTCAGGGAAGGAGCTCTTGCTGCCACCTCTGACTCCCCCACCTTGGTCTCCCCTCAAGTGGCTACCCTGGTGTCCCCACCATGCAGCAGCAGATGTTTAGAAGTTTTAAAAAAAGATTTAACTGGCATGGTGGGCATGGGGCAGCGGCAGGGCAAGCATGGGGCAGAGGCAGGGCTCTAGGGAGCCCCTCCCCCCAAACATTTGGAAGCTACCCCAGAGACAGGAGACCACAAACCTAATCCCCAAGGTCCATGGCTAAATCTGCCTCTGCCTGCAGTTGCCCATGCTACAGCCCCTGGCATTGGTGAGGATCCCTTGATCCTCAAGGGCTTTTCAGGAACCTCGGGGAGCCTCGGGTGAGGGTGATGGTTGCACCGACTGCATTCCATGGAGTGTCATTCTGTAAGTGAGCCTCTGAGTACAGAATCATGAGATCGTCTGTTATTCCAGACAAATTTACATAGGATGATCAATTTGGGGACAGATCAACAGTAATAGATAATTGGGATGTGCACAAAATAGATTTTGCATTCTGTTTTGAGCTTGAAATGAAATGCAAAATGGCTGAAACGTTTCATCAAAATAGCAGTCGAGCCAGCTGTTTAAACAAAACAACTCAAAACATTTCGAGTGCTTTGGCTATAGGGAGCAATGGGGAAATTCAAAACTCCCAGGGTTACCAAAGTGGGTTCTGTGGTGGGGCATGATGGGTGCTACCAACTGCCCAAACCACAAAAGAAATGGGCAAGTGGATGATTAAAAATTAACAAATATTTAACTTCCTCCCATAGGATCCTATGGGAGTTTGGGGGGAAAGAAACATGCCCATTTCTTTTTTAGGTTGGGTGGTAGATAGCATCCATATTTTGTAGGGGGAAATAAGCAATCCATTTTTAGAACAGAGCAAATTGAGAACTTTTCATATACCAGATTTCACCAGCAAAGAAAAACTGTTTTCACCTATATGTCCAAGTGTTTTTCTAACAGGTTCCTTGAACTGACTGAAAATAAAACCATATTTAAATTTTTAATACAGCTTTATGTATATAAACAAAGAAAAATATGGATATTACATACTTTGATTTACTGAGTGTGTCTGTTTCCGTATCCCAGGCATTAAAAATAATGCCTTACATGATCATGTTTTATTTCTATAATAATCCAGAAACACAAAAACCCACCATTAAAATACATTCTTTCATGATCAAGTGTCTCTCCAGGGTTTGTTTAGTTGTTTCCTTCCCCCGCCCCCAGTCTTCCTACTTGTTTTGTCCCACAGAATGTATTCTTAGCTGTAAAGCAAGGGAAACAAAATACCAAATTGTGTTTATGTCCAATTTACTGCTCCTAAACGTGCAAGTTAAGTTAATTTATATATGAGAAGAAAAGGGCATATGTTATTCATTGTTTCCACTTTGGGAGAGATTTTCTTTGTTAGTGGCAAATGTCCCTTTCGCTCTTAGTCAATATTGGTCGTGCAAAAGAAAATGACCCAAGTTACCACACTGGTGGGAAAGGCAGAGAGAGGAAGTAGTGATGAATTGCTTATATCTACTTACCAAAAATAAGTAATATTCAATTAATGTTAATTTCTATTTAATTTATCTTTGTAGGCTGGGTTCGAATAAATGTACAAGTACTGTGCACCCAAGGGAGCCATGGGCTTCTGTATCATAAGCAGCAGCCCCTAAATGCCAAAGCATGACAACCACGTGTGTGTGTGTGTGTGTGTGTGTGTGTATGTGTGTGTTTTAAATTACCAATATCAAAACCAAGGTGTGGTGTGCCATGGGGTCTGCTGTTCTGTGTAGGAATGGGTGAGCATTCTCCATTCACCTCAGAAACATTCTGGGTTTTGCCATTATTCTTTTGAGTATTCAACATAAATCTCAAGGGGCTTTGTGCGTACATTCTAGGAATGATTAAAAAAAGCTAGATATGTCCCCTTTCACAAGCAAAGTGGGAGGGGGAGTAACCTTTTGAAAGAGGGGAAAAACCTGGACTTCTATACCAATGGTTCATCCCAAGACAAGCGGTTGGACAGTAGTTCAACCCTGACACAATGTAACACTATGTGAACATAAATATGCCCATCTTATTAACCAGAAGAGAATAAAAACTGAACTGTAATGGGGCAATATAAAATATGTCAAAAATTAACGGCTATTCACTAAGCAGAACCAAAATTGCAGGAAATGTTTGGCAATATAAATTTCAAAATGTTTGTATTTAATCATTCTGATGATATACAGAACTGAAGTTTGGTATGCCCATGCCCAATATCAAATACTGCAGAAGACAAACTTATTTACAGGAAAATTAACACAGAACAGAAGTATGAATAAAAATAAAATATAATACAAAAATATGTATATAAAAAGAGAACTATCAGGGTGAGCTTTCAGACTCAATTCATGCAATTTATTAAAGTCTTTCATTATCTCCCAAGTTAAACTGTGGAAGATCAAGAGCTTTGTCATTTGCCGTCACACACTTATCAGTAATTTAGTGCCATTGAGATCTAAGGGACTTGTGTATGCTTAAACCTGTGGCTGCATTCTCTCCTGGTATTGTTTCCCATAATTAAATAGTTAGACATAGCCATAATTTTCAGGCTGAGGCCTAACAAATAAAAATTATATTTATATGTGTAATGAAATTTGAAACAAAAATTTTGGACTGGTGGGGCTAGTTGTTTGTGGGTTTGTAGTTTCCTGGTGATATGTGTCTCTTTCTTTTCCCCCTTTTTGGGTATGTATTATATGGGTCACCAATCATCATGTGAGCAGTAATCCATGACTATGTGAATCTCATGTTGCAATGTTATCCTTCTTCTGACTTGCACAGCTGAAAGTATATACAGTATACATCCATCTGCGGTACCAGATAAAATATTTCCTTAAAAATATTTCCATAAAATATTTCCATTGGCTGACATTCTAACAAAATGTGTGCTTTGCACCCCTGCGAGCACTTAACTGGAGTCTTTGTGCAACTCCTCAGTTTGCTGGCATGCATCCTGTTGCACTAGAGCCTTAATACTTCCATACTTGCATTCGAGGAGCTCTCTGCCAGACCGGGAACATGTCACTAAAGGTCACTAATGTGGTCTCATTCTTGCGGAGTGCACCTGGATCCTGAGCAGTGCTCCGAAGGGCTCTTGCGCAACAGCATGTGCGCTAGAAGACTGAGGGAGTTGTGTGAGGGCCCCTACTGTGTGCCTGCCAGAGCTCAAACCATGGCACACTTGTTTAAAAAGCTCTCAGGATTGCATTTCAGCCTTTAGCCATGATCCAAAAGGTCTGTGTGTCACTTGATTAGGAGTAAAAGGCAAATATACCAAATGTCAGAGGTGTAAGTGTTTTTCAAGCATAAAGAAAAGAAAATAAAAGGAAAGGAAAAAACAGAACCACCACTCAGCGAATATTTGCCTGGAAAGAGAACTCCTCACAATGGCATACATCAGTCTGCTTTAGGCTGGTAATTTTAAAATCCACTTCTTTAAATAAAAACTTAACTAGGCAGCTGTAAGCAATTGCTGTTAAATTTCACGAGCGCCAAAAAGCATTTTTATCAGGCGAGAGGGGGCAGTTTCAAATTCATATTAAAGATTTCTGCTTTCAAGTTATTGAGAACTGCATTTTGCAATTTTAGCATTTAATTTTGAAGGGTTGACAGTTCTTTTTGGACAATGGCTCTGGGTGCCATAAAATAAAATAAAATCCAATGCTGTTTCTTATACAAAGTTTAAAAAAGAAGTGCTTGCTCAGTATACATGGTGGGTGGGCAAAAGGAAACACAGTAAACCCATTCACAAGAAGGAGTTCTGTTATGTAACTCCTGAAAACCATGTTTGAAAAATTGTGTGAATTGCTCTGAAATAAAACTTCTATTCAATACATAAATATGTTAAGCTTTCCTGCAAGTCTGAAGACAAATAAAATGAAAAGGGAAGAACCAGGTGCTCAGCTCTTTTCAGTATTAAAATATAGTAGGTTTAACATGTAATCAAAAGCATTCCCCATTTCAAACACGATGCCCTGATGCTGTTGTAGAGCAGTAGCTACGATAGTTTAGTAGTAGTAAAGGTAAAGTTGTGCTGTTGAGTTGGTGTCGACTCCTGGCGACCACAGAGCCATGTGGTTTTCTTTGGTAGAATACAGGAGGGGTTTACCATTGTCATTTCTCGTGTAGTATGAAATGATGAGGCAGTTCCCACGATCAGTGGGAGCTGCCTCGAGAGGGTCAGCGGGAGCAGGCTTACCCCACTCTCCCCGCACACGAGCAGTCACTCTGCTCCGGGTGGCCGCAGCAGCCGCCCACAGAACTGCCAGCTCTGTCACAGAGCCAGCGAGGGCTTGGGAGTTTGGGGGCCGCATGGCCCCCAGAAACTCCAGCATGCCCTGCACGAGTGCGCAGGGCATGCTGGAGAGACCCCCGAGCCGGGAGGCTGCTTTTATGCCTCCCGGTCGGGAGTCTACTCGTGAGTTGCTGCGGTGTGGGGCTGCACTGCAGCAACACACAATTTTAAAAACCGGGTTTGCAGAGTGCTCCACAAACCTTGTTTAAGGGTAGGGGTAGTCTAGCAGGTTATGCGCTTAAGAACCCGGTGGTTCTCACGATGGGAGAAAATTGGCCTAGCCTCCGCTAGCCCGAATTTCTCCCATCGTGTGAATAGCCTCGATGTCTTTCAGCATCTTTCTATATCGCTGCTGCCCGATATAGGTGTTCCCCATAGTCTGGGAAACATACCAGTGGGAAATCGAAATGGCAACCTCTGGCTTGCTAGTCAAGTCATTTCCCCGCTGCACCATTAGTTGCCTTCAGTAGTAGTAGTAGTAGTAGTGGTAGTAGTAGGTACACTAAAAGCAAACTTATCCATAGCAATTTCATGGTCTTAATCCTCCCTCCCTACTTACTGTCTCATTGCAGTTGTACCATAATAGACTGAGATCATCAAATAATCTTGGTTTTGCCTCAGTTGGGACTTGGAGCCCTTCACTCTCCTAATTTTTCTTACCATTTCTGTATCTCCAGAAGTGCATGCAGAAGTATGTGCTATTTCTCGGGCATACTGATCAACAAGAGCATATGGTTTGGATGTATAACATTATACCCAGCATATCCAGTTGCAAATCATAGGTATCAGGAAAGGAAGAGGCTTCTGGCCGAACCTCTTGATAGCTGGGTATAGGATCCACGGCCAGTAAAGATTAGCAGCTAAGATGTTGCATTCAATGGTGCTCAAACAAAGCAAGCTTAAAGTGAGACAAACACAGGCTTGTTGTTCATAACCTGCATCAACCAAGTGAGCTTATATGAATACGACAAATATAAGTAAATAAATAAATTTAAAAGTGGCTGCCTGTCCTCAGAGGGCTCACAATATAAAAATGAAACATAAGATAGACACCAGCAACATCCACTGGAGGGATGGATAGGGCCAGTTGCTCTCTCCTTGCCAAATAAAGAGAATCACCACTTCTAAAAGGTGCCTCTTTGCTCAGTTAGCAGGGGATAAGTTCAGTTAGCTTGCCCTACCTTGATCTTGAAGTTGCTTTCTCCTCATTCCCTCTCCCCATAAGTGATATTCTTACCTTAGGGGTGGGAGGAGGGAAAGAGTACAATGGATCCTCCAAGGGCTGGAGTGTCTTTTCTCACCAGGGAGATCTTTTCCACCTGGCAGAAAGGCATCTGAAGTGCCTCTTCCTGGCAGATGTGATGCAAATAATGGCAGCAAAGAGAAATAATGTTTTCTGCCAAGGATTCTAAGACAGGTAGTTCAAGTCTCCGTGGGAAAAGGTGCTCCTCTGGGGGCCTGTGAGTACCCGCTCCCGCTGCCTTCCCTTGCCTCAGTCTGAAAGATAGAAATTTCACTTTGGGGGGAAAGAAATGAGGAGGTGGCAGTGGCAGCAGGGGCTTTGTGTTCAATCCTTTGTGAGTGGTTGAACTGATTACTCACAGAGTCTCATGTTTTATGGGAGTTGAAACTGCCTTGGAAAAATGATTCTGATTTTTGGGAGAAGAACTTGGATCAATTCCAAATTAATCCAAGGTGAGCTTGGGGAGCTTACCCATATCTATGATGACAGTTAGCAGCTTCTTCAGAAGGACCATTATAAAGAGGATAAACTGGGGATAAATTGTATGGGGTTAGAGCATCTGTCTAATGCTGCTGCTTAGTTCACAAGTGTTTCCTCTAAGGCGTGCGCATGTGTGTGCACACACAAGTTTTTTTTAATGTGTGCTCACTGCTCAGTTAATGTTAGATCTCACTCAGGTTGAATCAAGAAGGCCCCATTCTGAGTGTGTGTGTGTGTGTGTGTGTGTGTGTGTGTGTGTGTGTGTGTGCGCACGCGCGCACACTGCCTTGATACTACCACCTGGAACAAAACTCATTCTGCACACAGATGAAAAAAATTAGAGGGCACACTGATCACAACACAATACTTTTTAATGTAACTGCATATAAATAGTAGGGGTGTGCAATTCAGATTTTCGGTGATTTGGTTCGGGACCCAAACCGAATCACCCCTGTTCTGTTTTGTGCCCGAATATGGGCCACCCGAATCACCCTTAATTCATTTTGGATTCGGATTTAATCCAAATCTGAATTGATTTGGGGGGGAAGGGGCCCAGGGGCAAAATTTTGGGGTGGGGTGGTAGTGCCCAATGTGTGGTAGCTACCACCCCAATTTCAGGGGGATTGGGCAAAGGGCTGATTTTTGGGGAATTTTTGAAGTTTTAGTGACTTTGGGGCAGTTTGGGGGCATAGCATGGGATCTGGGGGGAAAGGTTGGGGTGGGGTGGTAGTGCCTAATGGGTGCAGACTGCCACCCCAATTTCAGGGGGATTGGGCAAAGTGAAAGTGGGGTCATGCGAGTTCTTTAATTGAAAAAAATCTCATTTGCTATCATTGAATGAGAATTCACACCTCAGAAAATAAGGGAATAACATCCCTTCAGAAAAACTTCTGAGGTGTGAATTCTCATTCAATGATACCAAATGAGATTTTTTTCAATTAAAGAACTCGCATGACCCCACTTTCACTTTTTCACACTCGCATTTACTATGAATATCAATCTAGCACACTGCACCTTATGAAGAAAAACCTCAGAAATTCACCAAAATCCAGCCCTCTGCCCAATCACTCTGAAATTGGGGACGGGTGGTAGCCTCCACCCATTAGACACTATCTACCAGCCCACCCCACTCTTTTGGGGCAGATCCACTTTCTGCCCCCAAACTGCCCCAAAGACACCAAAACTTCAAAAATTCCCAAAAAATCAGCCCTTTGTCCAATCCCCCTTAAATTGGGGTGGTAGCCTCCACCCATTAGGCACTACCACCCCACCCCACTATTCTGCCCCAGGCCCCACTTTCTGCCCCAATCTGCCCCAAAGACACAAAAACTTCAGAAATTTCCCAAAAATCAGCCCTTTGCCCTATCCCCCTGAAATCGGGGTGGTAGCCTGCACCCATTAGGCACTACCACCCCACCCCACTCTTTTTGCCCAGATCCCATTCTATGCCCCCAAAGTTCCCCAAAGTCACTAAAATTTCAAAAAATCCCCCAAAATCGGTCATGAGCCGAATCACCCGAATTTTTCAGCCCCGAAATTCGGGTTGTTCGGCTCGGCCCCCCAAAATATCGGGGGACATCGAAGGTGATTCGGTTCGGCCCCGAATCACCCGAAATTGCTCATTTCGGGCACAGATCGATCTGTGCCCGAAATTTCTTGCACATCCCTAATAAATAGTCCTATTCCTATTGGTTCCCCACAAAAATGGGGTAAAGTTACAGATATTATTGAATAATTAAATACCCTGCTGATTGGAAGAAGAGGTTCCAGAGATGGTAGCTACACTTTTTTGGGGGGGGGTCTATATATGCTTTCACAGATGTACTACTTAACCTTTGATACCATAGACCAGCTCTTACATTTGAAAAGGAATTACAATATTTTATTTATGGTATACCTGTATCAAATAGTCCTAAAAATTTGACTTTTTAGCTTTTACATTGCTTTTAATTTCCACATCTTCATAGCTTAATACCCACGACTGATGACTCCCAACTAGCTGTAGTTGTTGCTTCTCTAGGAAACCTTTTCTGTATTTTTACTTGTATAAAAGTCAAACAAAAATCAATATTCTTCAACTAATTTATCTGAAGTTCTGGAAATATTGATGCTATTTAACAGCTGTAGACAGAAATAAAAAGCTATATCTCACACCATTAGTATGAAGCAATAACATTTTCAAACTGCATGGCCTATCTACCCAGAGGGCTGTCAGTCAGGTCTGTTCTAAAGAACGGAGTGCTTAAGGACTATGCATCATGCTGGCTTTTGTGTGAGAAACAGGATTAAGAATTACAGTCTCAGTGAGCACAAAAATAAAACTTGCAGGAAAATAAAGCAAATTGCTTTGTTGTCAGTTTAATGTTTGTTGTCAATTTAACATTTTAGGGCCTTCTCCTACAACCTTTGCATATATTACCATCTGCATATATTACCAATAATAATTACTTAAAATGCCCAAGGGGGTGACTCTTCAATTTCCCACTCTACTGTGATTTAGCTGGATTAATGTAAGATTATGCTCAGGTTCTTGCCTTAGACTACTTTACTTTGGGGAAAGAAATACACGCAACTGGTAATTGTATACAGATGAAGGCTATTCACATGCTTCCTGCAGGGTGGGGTGCACAAAGGTGGGGGAGGCAGGGTTTCACCTATGCTCCCCTGACTATCTCTTGTTGAATTTTTGGTGTGTCGCCACGCACCCAAATGATCTGTGGACTAGGCTGCACATGTTAACAGCTTCATTCTATCTTTCCAAAAGATGATGTGGCATTTCCTGAGATAATCCTGAGAAAAGGTGCAGAAGAGGGCAACCAAGATGATCAGGGGCCTAGAGCTCCTTTCTTTTGAGGCAAGGCTACAACACCTGGGGCTTTTAAGTTTAGAAAAAAGACAACTGTGTAGAGACATGATAGAGGTCTATAAAATCATGCATGATGTGGAGAAAGTGGATAGTGAGAAATTTATCTCTCTCGCATAACACTAGAACCAGGGATCATTCCATGAAATCCATTGCTAAGAAATTTAGGACCAACAAACAGAAGTACATTTTCACCCAACTCATAATCAACTTGTGGAATTCTCTGTCACAAGATGTGGTGACAGCCAACAACCTGGATGGCTTTAAGAGGGGTTTGGATAACATCATGGAGGAGAGGTCTATCAACGGCTAGTAGTCTGAGGTCTATAGGCCACCTCCAGCCTCAGATGCAGGATGCCTCTGAATACCAGTTGCAGGGGAGTAACAGCAGGAGAGAGGGCATGCCCTCAGTACCTGCCTGTGGGCTTCCTGTGGGCCACTATGTGAAGCAGGATGTTGGACTAGATGGGCCTTGGCCTGATCCAGCAGGGATGTTCTTATGCTTTTTTGTTAATCGCAGTTGGATATTTGTTGTTAATAATAATAATAATAATAATAATAATAATAATAATAATAATAATAATAATAAAAAAATTTGATTTCTATACCGCCCTTCTAAAAATGGCTCAGGGCGGTTTACACAGAGAAATAATAAATAAATAAGATGTTGAATAGGGAGGAGAGGTCTGGGTAAAATTTACCTGAGGAATTTGCAAATATTTGCTTCCAAATATTTGCAAATATTTGCTTCCAAACTTGCTCTGGCTCTGGACAAGCACAACATTCTTCCTGTAGTGGTTCCATAAGGAATATAAAGTAAGCAACAAGGTGCTTACACAACACTCTTAGTGAAGTAAAAAGGGTTCCACTCAAACACATAATTGGTGGGATCTTCCCAGATATTGGGGGGAGGGGGTTGTATGGCTCAGTGTGACCAATGTGCCTTCTGATTTTTTTTCATCTGTGAGCGGAATGAGTTTTGTTCTGGGTGGTAGTATCAAGGCTATGTGTGCACACACACATTCAGAATGGGGCCTTCTTGATTCAACTTGAGCAGGCTCTAACATTAACTGAAACAACATCCCCCCAAAAAGTGTGTGTGTACACATATGCACACGCCTTAGAGCAGGCATCCCCAAACTGCGGCCCTCCAGATGTTGCTGAACTACAACTCCCAGCATCCCTAGACACAATTTTTTGTGGCTGGGTATGCTGGAAGTTGTAGTTCAGCAACATCTGGAGGGCCACAGTTTGGGGATGCCTGCCTTAGAGGAAACACTGGATGTAATTTCATTGCACCCAGAGTTTCCCTGCCCCCCTTAAATGATAGCCAAGGAAGCAGAGTTGAGGTGGGGAAATTGAGAGCATATTGATATCATGTCATATATATTTTTTAATTACTAATATTCACAGGGTGGGAGGGAGAACAGCACACAATGTTGTTGTTTTCATTGGAAGCCATGCATCTCGTTCGAGTCAGAGTATCAAAGTGCGGAGTAACAGAGTAACAAAATGCAGCTTTGTGACAAAGCTGTAGAGTTAACTAACAAGCAATACAATACTTCAGACCAATAGCTATTAAACATCTTGATTGATTGATTGATTGATTTGATTGATTGAATGCTTTCAGGTTGGTGTTGACTCTTAGCGACCACATAGATTCTCTCCAGGATGTTCTGTCTTCAACTTGGCCTTTAAGGCCTCTCAGTGGTGCATTCATAGCTGTCATAATCGAGTCCATCCACCTTGCTGCTAGTTGTCTTCTTTTCTTTCTTTCAACTTTCCCCAGCATTATGGACTTCTCAAGGGAGCTGGGTCTTTGCATAATGTGTCTGAAGTATGATAGTTTATGCATGGTCATTTGTGCCTGGAGTAAAAATTCTGAATTGATTTATTCTATGATCCATTTGTTTGTTTTCTTGGCTGTCCATGGTATCCTTCTTCTCCAGCACCAAAGTTCAAAAGCGTCAATACTTTTTCTATCTTGCTTCTTCAAAGTCCAGCTTTCGCATCCATAGAGTGTCATGGGGAAAACCATTGTCCGAACAGTTCTAATCTTTGTAGGTGTAGACATATCACAGCATTTTAATATCCATTCCAAGGCACTCATTGCATCCCTACCAAGTGCTAGTCTGGGCATATTTCTCGCAGGATCTTTGACTGTTGATGGTCGATCCTAAAAGGCAGAAGCTATCCACCACTTCAATGTCTTTGTTGTCAATTCTGAGGCTGGTTGCTGTACCCATTGTCATTAGTTTAGTTAAAACATCTTACATGGATATATATTGTGGATAATGCAGGTAGAAGATGTTGGGGGGTGGGGTGCAAAATATAGTGGGTCATCAGCTTTGACATTATTGCTCTACTGTGCTTGACCTCTGGTGGCTTGCTGATAGGAACATTTTCACTGGCAAATATTAGCACAGTCCTAAAAACAATGGCAAGTTGGCATATTACTTATAATTTACAATAGTCACACTCAAAATATGTGTCTGTATACTGTATGTTACATTGATTATTTGGTGAATGCTGACAATCTCACACAAATTTTGATTATGTTTGAAAATAGATATCTATTTGCCCACTTTCCAAACATATACCAGTGAATACCGATAAATAACACATCATTCACTGATGTATCTTTGAATTTTCACATTCATAAAATGTGTCTGAAAATGTCAGCATTCACATGCTCATGTTGGCTTTCACCACATTTTGGACTTCTGCTGTTACTGAGTACAGAGGTGCTCTTACACCTGGATCTTGGGGCTGGGGCTTCTGCCACCACCCCGTACCCACCGCTGCTGCCCCGCTGCGAGGCCAAATTGCTGAGTTTTTTTCAATAATTCTAGCTGCTGGGGCATGAGCCAAGCAGGCCTCCGTGGACTCCCCTGTGGCGACGGCAGCAGTTGTGGACCAAGTGGGAGTAGCTGCTGGGCCTGTCTGGCCCAGTGGCCCGTGAGAACTGTAGGGCACTCAGCCATGCCTGCACAGTTGGAATAGAGTTTCTTTCAGTTCTCAGGGGCTGCTGGGATGGACAGTCAGGCCCAGCAGCTGCTCACACTCCATCCGCTACCACCACTGTGATGGGGGAGCCGAGGAGGCCTACTCAGCTCACCCTGCATCCCGGCAGCTAAAATTATTGAAAAAATTGGTGGTTTGACCTCACAGCAGCGGGGAGAACCTCACAGTGGTGGTGGTGGGCCCTCACAGTGGGTGTGGTCTGAGTACCAAAATTACCTAGGTAAACCACTGACTGAGTATTTCCTCCATGCATATTCCCATTGAAATGAATAGTAATTGCAAAGTAAAGAATCTTGGAGTCCAACCATACAATAACTTGCTGATCTTTGGAAAGCAAAGTTGACTGTTCTGTTTCATAAAGTGAAATAAAGATAGATTTAAGTCTAAAAAATAATGGCTGACATATTACGCAGTTTAAAGTGGGTAGCTCCAAGCTGGCCATGTTGCTGCAGGCTCCTAAAGAACCACCACTGGTCTTGCACTTTTGTGCAAGAGTAAAAATACTCTCACTCTAACACTCTGGTGTGGGCACACTGCTTTGTTTTTGCACCCTTGAGCAAAATAGAAAAGCTACCCACAGTTCCTTAGGAGCCTGCAGCACCATGGGTGGTTCAGAACTGTTTGTGTTATGCTGTGCAACATGTTAGCCAGTGTCTTTTGTAGCAATGAAGTCACATGAGCTAATAGGTGAACTCATTCTGATATTTAAATAGCAGTCAGACTTTTCATTTAGAAAGAGGCAGTTGAAGATCAAATGCAGTCCTAGGGTAGAAAAAAGGATGTCAGTAGGGTTCTCTCTACAGAGCCTTTGTGAGTTTACAATTTCTTTCATTTACTTCCTGGCAGCAAATATGACACAGGGGGAAATGTTTCATAATTTTTAAAAGGACTGACAATTGTAGAGGATAAGAGAGATAGATGAGCATTTATTTTTTTCTTTTCTCTAGGTAAATTCATAATATTCCCAGAAGTTCTGACATGCAGATGTTGTCTAATGTGTGATATATCCACAAAGCATCTGGTGTACTGTTTGCCAGATTGATTTCCTCCTATTCCTTATTCAATAACACGAAAGCTGCCATTTATATCTAGTGTTTTGATATAACTTCAGGGCTCAGGGCAGCACCCAAAAGCTGTCCATATGGTTACCAGCCACCATTGTTTACAATGAATGTGTGTAATTCCTCTGGAATTCTTACATAGTATCTTAACCTACCCACTAGGTACAGCAAGTGAAAATTTACTTGGCATGGTAGATTCTTAAGCCATGGGTAGAAATGCTTCAACAGCTATTTCAAGCTTACCTCACACACTAGATTTTTAAGGTGTACCTGTAGAACAATTTATATCTACACCTAAAGATGTAATGTATGAGTGAGACAAATGTGTGGTTTCAGCTGTATGAATCATCAAAGTATACATGCTGTGCAGCCAAAATTTGCTCAGGAGTTGGCTGGGATGGGCACCATACCTGGGACCCAGGGCTATCAAAGGGCCCATATGGTTGGTGCTGGGAGAAGGCAGCAGTGGCAACATGAGTCTACATCCCTGCTGCCAACCTCTCCCAGCACCCTCTCCATCTGCAAATTTCCTTAGTTGTGGCTGGGTGAATGCCAAAAGGAGGCAATGCCAGTGTGGATCTCTTGGTTGAAAGACCCACACCAATGCTGCATTCTCTCCCCTCTCTTTCAACCAGTGTGCTTCCTCCTATGAGCTCTTATAGTGGGATGCAGGGGTCTCTCGGAGGAATTACATTGGCCGATGGGAAAGGAGAAAGAAGGAACAGCCGTGGCTGCCAAATCCCTCTACCGTGGCTTCTCCCCACCCCTCCCCCTCAGCAAATGGAGAGGATAAGGTGGCAGAAGAAGCAGTAGTGCCTGAAAGAGGAGCTGTTGCAGCTGCTGCCTCCCCGTCTGGGAGAAAGAGGAGAAGGGAGTCAACCCACAAAGAAGACTCCACCAAAGTCAGTGCCACCACTTCCTCACCCTCCTGTCAAAGCAGGTGCCCCCAGCACTCTCATGGCCAAGGGCCCCTGATGACCCGAAGCCAGTTCTGATTGTCTCAATTTTTCTGCTGTGCGTATACATGGAAGCAAGTAGTCATTTGCCACTATATAATGAGGCTATTCTAAGGGAGCCCAGCCTAGTTGCTGTGGGTCGTTTGCTGCAACGGGAGTCATGCGGCAAGCCTGTGTAATTGCTCCCCCCTTAAATGAAGTTAGTGGAGCACGCGCTCTGCTAACCCCATTTACCTGATCGTGTGCTACCGTGGCCAAACTCTGTGCCACGGCGACTCACGAGAAGACCGCCGACAGGGAGGCCCCAGAATGCCCCGTGCACTTGTGCAGGGCATTCTGGGATTTCCGGCGGCTGGAAGGCCGCTGATCCCCTCCCCCTCAACCGGCTCCATGACGGATCTGGTAATCGTGTGGCCAGATGATCTGGCTACCCAGGGCTAGCCACCTGATCATTTACGAGGAGAGTAGGACAAGCTAACTCTCCCTGTGAAATCCCTTACAGCTCTCTACACTGCTCATGTGGAGAGCCTCAATGTGTGAAGCCATTATAAACAATGGATGTGTAAAGTCAAAGGAATAAGTGCTGGAATCATTAAGTGTCTCATGTTAATATGGTCTGAACTAACTACATCTCTTTCATTTTAGAGCTCAAGTTTCAAGTATGCATTTTTATTGTATTGACAACATTCAACCATTCAAAATCCATTTAACAAATGAAGAAAAATACTTCTATTAATACTTTAATAATTGCTTTAAATTTGGAGATACTTTGCACATATTTACTCAATGGTTAAAGTGTAGTTGTGAACAGAAATGAAATTTCAAGAATAATTGTATGAAAGATGTAGGTTAATTTATTTTTAAGAGTACCAAGCACGAAACACTTCATATTTAATTAATTAGGTACCTTTAGGGCACATATTTCTACTGAACAATACTTTAAAAAAAAAATTCCCAAACATGCATATTTTGAGGTGCTAAATAATTTGAATGCATTCTTTCTGTAATTTATATATACAGAGTCTAGGGGAATTAACCCATTTAGAAATTGGAAGAGCTTTCATATCTTTAACTTGATAGGGATATTAAACATTTTGTGATCATCTCTTCTTGCTTCATGTTACCTTTTCTGTAAATTTTTATTCAAGAGGTTTATCGACCCTTCTAAAGTATTTTGAGACCTCTTGAGGGACAAGAATTATATGTCCAAATAATTTATGGTGATATCTTTGTAATAGCATGAAGATATTTCATGTGTTTAAAAGGATCGCTTTGTTGCAGAGCTTAATTTTCTTGTACATTCCCTAGCATTTAAACTGCTGTTTTCAAAGAAAAGTATTAATATAACTTATATGGGGTTTGTTGTCTTGCTTGGGGCAGGGTTTAGGAAGGGTTGCACTTAATAGCTTTGCCAGTAGAAGCTGATAGCTACATCCAATAGGATTTGCTGCCTATATATGGATTGAAAATTCAGATGATTGCCATTGACTCCTATATATGGAAGATTAGGTGGTAATACAGCCACTGAGTACATACTAAACAAGATGTATTTAGCTGTAAAATAATGGTTTTCTTTGACAGAAGAAATTTAAGTGCCCATTCCTTATCATCTGAACAAGCCATCTTATTTAGAAATAACGGTTGTTTTCAGCTTCCCTCTTTGTTAACATAAATCTGCTTGAAGTGGGAGGTAAAATCGATAGCATTTGTGTAAACTGAATTTGTAGCTGTATAATCAGAATTTGCCAGGGACTGGTCAAGTTGAAAGCAAATGTGTAAATTAAAACCGGGCAGCACTCTACAAGATTTAATTCATTCCTCTGCTGCATCTGCAAAAGCAAAGAAACATCGCTTAAGCTATTGCTGTAAAAAGTGGCAGATGAATATCCATGATTAATAGAGCTACTAAATAGAACATTTTTGTTTCAAAACGATGCTTTAAGAGCACAAGAAAATTGCCTTAATATTGTCAGAAATACTGAAAAATAGAGGTTATTTGCTTCAGTTGTTTATCAAGAGAGCTTTCCCTGGAAACCACTTAATCCTCCATAGGCACTGTTTGGCGTCAACCATTTGTATGGCCGAATATTTAATGAAGAAAAACAAAAGTAGATCAGTTGCCCAGGGATGAACGTGATAAAATCTTGTAAAAGATGTTTCTGGAAAATATCTTACTTTCATTTTTTTCAGTTATTTTATATACTATATCAGATATTTATGTATATATTGGTATTTAAATCTGTCTTCCTGGAGGTCTGATCAGAAACAATTCTTCTTAATGTGCTTGTCCTGGCACATGGGACAGTAAAAGACCCAATCTAATGCTCGCATAGCACATGGTAAAGCCTTGCACATGCAACACAGCTGGGTTGGATCCCACTACACAGTTTTTTTAAAAGGGCACATTCAAATGTCCATACTGTATGTGCAGGTTGACAATAGATCTATTAGTATGCAGAAAAGAAACCCTGACCCATATGGTGGAAAGCAGACTGATGGGATTGTTGATGGAAATCCATTCCCATATGCAATGCATATGTAAATGCATATCTTTATCTAATGTCTATGATGTGTGATTTCCCACCACCACCACCAGCACCCTACACACACACACACACACACACACACACACACACACACACACACACATCACATCTTTATTGTTACGGTCATTCGACCAGCAACACACACACACACACACACACACACACACACACGTTCTAGTCCCATACTGTATAATGGCTGTTTGTTTCATGTGATTGTCTCTGGATCAAGACTGATGTTGGATATGGTCTTAGATCCAAAAAGCTGCTTCATGATGTTCAGGTGGTGGCTGTAGTCAGAAGCACATTAAACACATTTAGACTGCTTGCAAACCATGCTTATTTCTGGGGGGAAATGACCTAGCCATAGTAATTCATCTCACAACAGTGTCCAGATTAGACTACAGTAATGTGCTGTTTGCAGAGCTAGATACTTTGAGGAGTATCTAGAAACAGCAACTCAAATGCAGCTGCAAGTATATTAACTGGTCCAGGCCACTGGGAACATATAATACCAATCCTCCAACAACTGCATTGCTTTACAGTTAGGGATGTGCATGGGAACCAGTTCTGTGCACTCCCAGGAGGGTGTGGGAATTCTTTAAGGAGCAGGAGAGGCGCTGCCTACCTGCCAGACCCCACCCTTCCACTTTCCCCCCACTGGTGCTCTTGCAAAAAGCAGGTGTGAGGGACTGCAGCATGACTTCCTGTAGTCCCAGTCACTGTCACCACACAAATGGTCGATGCACATGCACACAGCACACACATGCACATGACTGGGGCTGCAGGGAGGCACGCTGCAGCCCTGCGCACCCGCTTTTTGCGAGCGCACCAGCGGGGTGGGGACTGGCAGGTAGGCAGCACCTCCCCTGCCCATTAAAGAAACCCCCCGCCCTCCAAACTGGCTCAAATGCCAGTTGATGGAACTGGTTCGGCACTCCTAGAATGGAGCGCCACATGGTTCTGTACACATCCCTATGTACAGTTAGTTTCCAGATGTAATTCTTGTTTTAACCTTTAAAACTCTAAATAGTCTGGGCTCAGGATACTTGGGTCCATATGCATTCCATATGAACCTATCTGCACATAAAAATCAGAGGGTTGCTCTGGGTGCCTTGCCATCAGACATAGGCCACATTCACATGTAATGCAAAATCACAGTTAAATGGGACAGAGGTTGGAATTTGTGAATGTCCAAATTCACAGAACCGCCGTTTCACAGCAAAAGCAATCTGCAGTTTTCCTCACCAACCTCCAGTTTGAACCTTTTGTTTGTAGTGAGTTTCTCCACCACAACCTGAGATTTGGGGGAAGCAGTGTTACATCCAGATGTGGATGCTGCCATAACCCGGGATCATGCTCGCTCCATGCCTGTGGCGTTCCTTGCTGGCCACCTCTCTGAGCACTTGCCCCACCCTCTGTCTCTGATTTAATAAAGCAATTGCCCGGCAACAGGATGACAGTATGACCCATTCCAAGCTTGTAAGCCTGTCTAATGGGAAAGTCACATGTGGGCATGCCCTCTTCCCACTCTATCTCTTTTACCCCCAATCCTGGCAATCAGGAAAGAAAGAGGACAGGATGGCAAGTTGGGTACCATGTGTGTTGCAGTACGAAAATGAAGTGATAAAGATGTATGTTCAGAAGCACATGCAGTCATGGTGGCACCATAAACTGGGCAACCAATTAGATTGCTGGGAAGGTAACATTTTGCAGGGCAGCGATATCCGGGGTTGGGTTTAAAAGGCAGCCCCACCCAGGAATTCTTGAATGACTCAGGCCCACTTTTTGTACAATGATATTGGGTAAAGGGGGCCCAGGTCCTTCCCTTGGATTAACATGTGTGGTCCCTAGGCTTACTCATGAGAAGAACCGTCCAGCAGGAGCAGCATTGCCTCCTGTGAAAGGAGATATTCTACATGTGTGATGATGATGGATGCTGCTCCGGAGCGGACTGCTCTCTCATGAGAGTGGAAGGCCATGGGGATACCCATACACAACTCATGAGAAGAGCTGTCCAGGGGGAGTCAGGCAAAATTGCTAATAATGTGTAAAGACAACCCTTCTCCAATGGACCACTCTCTCAGGCCATGGAGACATGCATGTGGGCTGGACGGCAGATGCTACCAAGCCTGGTTGCTTCACACAAAGAAGATGCAGTGGCGGGTACCCTGGCAACACCTCTCCCAATCTTGGCAACTGCCGCAAGGGAGCAGTCCAAGCAGGCCCTCTGCCAGCCCGGTTTCCCATCAGGACATATACATTTTTATTTTTGCCCGGCATGGTGACCCCACTCTCATGGGTTCGCTGGTAACTGGGGCTCTCCTCTCCCACGATTCCCCACAGTGGTCGATCTGCATACACTGCAATGCCAGTCCAAACCTGGGAAATTTGAATGAGTTAAGATCTGTCCCTGGTCCTGGTGTTTCCCGGTGTTTCTCCAGTCTGTCCATCTGGCACTGCCTGGACACTTGAATGCCATGGCCAAGGCTGCCGCCCTGCAGATGTTCTAACGCCTTGCCCACAATCTGGTGACGCAAGTGCTACAAAGCTTTCTGGGATGCAGCCTTGGTGGACCAGGAAGACAGAGGGTCTCCCCTGGCCTGAAAATGGAGGTTGCCAGGCTGTGGTTGGATGAACATCTGTGATGCAATTCATGGTTAGAAAAATTAACTGAGGGATCGGCAACCTCCGGTTTCACATTGCCTGCGAATGTGGTCATATAGTAGGTTGCTGCTTGGGACAGGGCATTCTTCGTAATGGTATGCTGGTCCATGACCATAATAAAGATTGATTGATTGGTAATAGTACCCAAATTGTGGGAAACATTTGTTAAATAAGTCTGCCTCTTTTTCCCAGTAAAATTTAGGCAGTTACTAACAGTGGTATTATTCCAGATGGCAGCTGACATCTTGACTGATAATGCAGAGGTGCAGTGTGCAAACCACCTCTGCAGCTTTTAGTAATGCAGAATTGTGCTTCACACAGGGTAGAATTTTCACATCCCCCCCCCGCTCTCCCTGGAAGCACTCCCTGCGACCCAGAGCTAGGTCCTTGAGGGCTTCATGACCCTACTTTCAGGTCACAGTGAGTGCTTCCGGGGCGGGGGGGGGATCAGTGAAAATTCTCTCCCCTCCATGTGCAGCATGACTCTGCATTACTAAATATCATAGAGGTTGTTAGCACGCTGCACACCTTCATCCTTAGTCAAGATATCAGGGGACAGATGAGTTGCCTGACTGTTTTAATGCTGTAGCTGTATCTTGTTTGGCCTGATGATAATTTGTTGTTGTTGTTGTCTCCAAATGGATTTATTATTTGTGATCATTGTTATATTTCTGTTTTTTGGCATTTTAAAAAAATCAGCATGGATTTTAATGATGATTTTAGTCATCTTAGGACTACAATAAATAGCAAGGGAATTATAAATATTGTAATAGATTAATGAACAGTCATCATTTTCTACCCTTAAGTCAAGCATCAAAAATCTTTAAGATTAGTTCTTTGGGTTCTAAAATAAAGTTAAATATGCAATAGGATAGTTGAGAGATTTCAGCCTGAAGGACAAAGTATGCTCTTACTTGATACCTCTGTCTAAAACTATATAAGAATATGGGCCAAACTGTTAAATGTTTTTGTCAACATGAGCACTAATAAATATTGTTGGTGGAGAAAGCATAATAAAAATGCACTAATACTAATTCCTGGAGTATATGAAAATACTTTGATTATCTACAGGTAAATCAGATACCTTTAGTGGCATACCTTATTTCCTGCATGTATGCCTTGAATGGTTAATTTGATGAAATTGTGGTGTTTTCTTTGTTTTCGATTTGCATTATCTCTAATTTTTATTTCTCAATATCTTTTCCCCCCATTTAAGATCCCAGAGGCTTATTTTATTAGAGATCCTCATACTTTCCTCCTTACAATGGACTTTATTAAGGTATACATGCTGTATTTAGTGCCAAGAAATCTCACAGGCCCTTTGCTGCATGTCCTCACAGGTTAACGTTTTCACATGCATTTCCAGCTACTTGAAAGAGGAATGGTTAGTTGGTTAACTGAAGCATGTTTGAAAGGAGAAGCAAAGCTTGTCTACAAAATACTAACACTTGGATAAGTCTGCAGTCTGGGAGAAGAGCACCCGGTGGATTTTCTGGACTTTTTTTCATGGCTGACTTGGGATATGCTTGCATTGTCAAGGAGTGTGTTGACCTATCTCTTTGATGCATATTGATTATGACAATCACTCTCCTTTCCCTGCAGGCCATGGAGGCACAGATACAGAACTTTGGACAGACGCCATCTCAGTTGCTTATTGAGCCACATCCGCCTCGGAGCTCTGCCATGCACCTGGTGAGATATAACTGCTTGCTGGGAATTTATTTCCTCTGAATCTGAAGATCCTTTATAGGTCATAAAATACCAATTTAAGTAACACTTTCTCTTTATATGTCCTGAGTTCCCCGCAAACACTGTATGTTTCACTCTGTGCAAAAACATTGCATACTACAGTATAGAGGTGAATTTGTGGCTTTTTGACGGTCGCTGGCTTTGTTTTGCCAATTCCTTGCTTCTTCTTTTTTTTTTAACAAGCTCCTATAATCATAAATATGTATTTGATGAATACCGTTGTGAGAAATAAAAAGCCTAGAAGATTTTCTTATGGTGAAGATCATATTGCAAGAAGAGAAGGAAGCATTAGGAAATGATTTATGTGATTCATGAACACTGGCTACTTGTCAGGAGTGAGAAATTGTAGTTCAAATCATGTGGGAAACCTGCCCACTCTCTAGAGAGGACACAGTGTGCACTTTAACTTCAGTTTGAACTCTCAAATCATTCCTAATCCATTCTTTTGTGTATTTATTACAGGAGAAAAACATTACTCAGCTAAATTGGAAACAATGAGATCTGTTTCCATTTTTGTTCTTGATTGGAATGTCTTACTAGTAGGAATTTTCTGTAAAGCTTCAGTAAATTCCAGAGTACAGTATTTTTGAAAGTTTTCATTTTTCTGGTCTTCCATTTCACAAAAAACCAACAGCAAGATAGTATAAGTAATAATTTACCTGGAAATTGAGCTTTATTCTCTTTGATTATTATCACACAAATCTGTCTAAAATCTTTAAACTGTGGTTACATAATTAAAAATCCATTTACATTATTGGATTTAAAGGCAATGTTACTACAAATCTTAGGAATAATCTCAGTATACCCGAAAACATGTCTCACATGGAATGCCCTCCTCTTCTTCCTTGACTTGTACTCATATTTCATATTTTAAATGTTTTATTTGTTGTGCTGGAATACAGAAATGAAAACGGCTGCTTATTCATATGTGTGACCCCTAGATGAAGAGCCCATTGATGGATGTAAATGGACATGAGCAGGCACACTGGGGCATATTTATTTTCTTTCCCAAAAGCCGCTACACAAATGTGCATGCAGAAAGCATCCTGCATGAGGAGCTTCTTATTTAAACCCCAGCAATTTGGAATGCATTGTGAATTGAGTCATCCTGTTTGGGAAAGAAATTTTAAACAGCCCATTGTGCAAATAAAAGTGGAGCATGAACACCCCTAGACTAGGGACTGTGATTTTTATCCTGAACACTGGATATACATATGGATATTGTAGTTCAGCTCAGGGTATAAGAAACACAGAACTGCCATTTTGGAATTCCCCCTGCACCATGCAGTACAACTTGTTCCATGCCCTGATGCCATTAGGCTATGTGTTTTCCTGCCTCTGCTTCACATTATTGGTAACTAATGGCAGGGACCGGCAAATGTGTAGAGATTGGCCTGTTGTTGTACTACATTTTTTGGAGGAGGTGACCTTTTTATGGGGCGGCCATTTTCAGCAGCAGGCTTGTGTTACTTCTTATAATGTGTTGCTTTCCCCTCAGTGCCACTGATATCAGTTTTGCTATTGACTTTTATACAGCTATATATGTGTAGAATTCAGTTCCTCCCAGTTTTATTTCAACCACTGTGTTATATAGTATATAAACCTTATGGATGACTTAAGTGGTGCTTATATTTGACTGACATCTTTAGTTTATGAAGTATAATAACCATTTCACTGAGATTTTCTTTCTGTTAATGCTGACTTTGTCATTTCATACCCTGTAATGATAACCTAATGGACCTAAACCATGCCTCTTCTCTGTTTGCCCTTGTGTACCACTCCGGTAATAGCTTTGCTAATTTTGCTGTCTTGTATTTGTAGTGTAGATGTGGAGATAGCATTGTTTCCCCCCGTATGTGCAAATACTTCCTGGCTCTCTTAACCTTATTTTCCCCTCAGACCTCCTCACTAATTGTGTTATCCCTTCTGTTTTCTTCTGCTCTCTTCTCCTTTCTACTCAACAGTGTTTCCTTCCACAGAGTCCACTTATGTTTAAAGATCAGATGCAGCAGGATGTAATAATGGTTCTCAAATTTCCATCAAATTCTCCTGTCACACATGTGGCGGCCAACACGCTTCCCCACCTTACCATTCCTGCCGTGGTAACCGTGACTTGCAGCCGCCTTTTTGCAGTGAATAGATGGCACAACACAGTAGGTATGTGCTCCTTTTGAGATTGTGTGTTCAGCTTTACACAAGGAGTGGATGCTTTTAGTTTCAAATGGATTTGCTTTTGACTGGTACACATTACACAAAAATCTTTTAGAAAATATTTCCCAGCGCATAAAGCTTCTTTTTTTTCTACAGTTCCACTCCATCTCTAAAAGCATCACTGAGGCAGTTAGCTGGCATCTCATTATATTGGAATTTGTTCTAAATATACCGTCTCGTCTTGCTTTAAATTCCATGTTACAGCCCCAATGATTGGGCAGTAGACTGCAGATCATTCCACTAGGTTGCGTGTAAATAACAATTGTGTATGGCTAAGGCCAAACTTGATATGACAGAGATAGCCATGTATGTTTATTCACATGTCTGCCACGTTCAAGTATAAAGCAAGGGCTGTGGTTCAAGAGTCTGCTGTGAAACTCAAGAGAGACACATAGATGGGAACTCTCGCTGACTTATTTTCCTGCATTTTGCCACTTCAGGCACTTTTCTCTCCAACTTGACTCACTTCCAGTATGAAGTTGGTTTTCTCTCCAACTTGACTCACTTCACAGTTGGGCTGTGAGAAAAGTGCCTGAAGCAACAGAGTCTGGGGATACTTCCCCCACCAGCACACCTCTTATGATATAAAAACTATACCCCGCCCCCCGCAACCTTTAACTGCACAGGGGCACATATATGAACCAAGGAGTATAGCAAGGTTGCAGTGGGCCCCTGGGACAAGAAGTGAAGATGAGCCTCTGCCCCTTCCAACTTTCTTCCTAAGAGAGGGAGCAAAGAGCAAACTGTCACTCAGCCAGTGGGGGTGGGGGGTTCCATCAGGGTGCTCTAGGGACATTTGACGCCCTTGTTAAATTGTAGCTACACCCCTGATATAAAGAGCAAACATGGCTGCCTAATGTTTGACCCCCATATACAGAAATATATGAAACAAACGATAAAATAGGAAAGGGGGGAAAGCAGGTAGGTATCACACAAGCAACAGTACAGTAAGAAGAGAAGGGAAACAGGGAGATGAACAGCATAATGGAAGGAGGAGGAGGTGGCAAAGGCAAGAAGGATTCTAGGCTGCACAGAATGAAGGGAGGTATCTGCCTACCATCTTCCCTGCAGCCAGCCAGTCCGCACGTTGTCCCTGCCACAAGCATCTTCCCAATTCTACTCTCGTGCCTGCTGTCCAATCTCTTGCCCATCATAAGGTTGCATTATGTAAGGGAATGCATTCTAGATATATGAAAACTAAAGAAAACAAGGAAAAGTACAAAACATCATCACTGGCACTCTGTCCAGAGCAGAGGTAAACTGGCAGCCATACCTTTGCTTAAGATGGAACATGGCCAAGAAAGGATGTAAAGAAGGTAGTTTCCCATTGAATCACATCGTTGCCATGTGAGATAGAGGACAGGAAACTGCACCTTACCAGGTCACCACAGAGCACTTGATGTAGTAAGATCTCCATCCTCCTCTTCCTCCTTCTCCATGCTCAGTTTATTGACAGGAAACTATGCTGGGCTTAGGGTAGGTAGGTAGGGAGGCTGCTGCATATTTTAAAAGATGCATTTTGCTAGTTTTAAAATAATTATGCACAGTTCTTGGTTTCTCACTTTTGTGTGATTAAAAGCAGGAGACCATCTTTCCCAACTGGCATAGTTCATAAATTTATGGCAGTAGAAATGCTCAAAGTAAAGATGCACCCTCCATAAAAGGTGTGTGGATTTGTGTGCATGCTGTGAAATGCTATACAAGAAGTTGCATCTGGAGGGAACTTGAGGGAGATAAATTTAGGAATTATGATCATCCCACAGTAGAGTCCCATCCTGGTGAGGTAACATAACACATGCATGCCTCTTGTTAGCTTTATCTCATTTTTATTATTTAGGCCTCAGGGGAGCCCCAGGATATTCTTTGGATCAAGCTCATCATCTTCCTATTGAAATGGATCCATTGATTGGTATGTCAAAGAATAAAATGTAGCTATTTATTAGAAATGAATGTGTTCAAATGTGATTGATTATGCTGTGTGTTTATCATTCATCCATTCAATTTATATACTGCCCTTCCTAAAGTGACTCGGGGCAGGTTACATTAAAATAAAAAACACATTTAAAATGTTTTAAAACCATTTAAACCAGATTAAAATTAAAACTAGATATCATTTAAAGCCAGGCTTAAAAGATGGCTCTTTAAGGCTCTCCTGAAGGCCTTCAAGGGAGACAATCCTCTTATATCCACAGAGAGCATGTTCCACAACCTAGAGGTGACAACAGAAAAGGCCTAACGCCGGGTCACCACCAGATGAACTGGTGGCACCCAAAGACGGACCCCTCCTGATGATCTCAGTGAGCGGTGGGGATCTTGTAGAGAAAGGCACTCTCTCAGGTAACCCCAATCTAAGGTATTCAGGGCTTACAAGGTAATAACCAGCACTTTGTACTTTGCCTGGAAACATATCGGCAGCCAGTGCAACTGTTTAAGAACAGGCATAATGTGGTCTCTCCAGGATACCCCAGAGATCAATCTGGCTGCCGCATTTTGAACTAATTGAAGTTTCCAAACTATGTACAAAGGCAGCCCTACATAGAGCACATTAGTCCACACCGCAAAGACCTTTGCGATGAATACAACTACAGAGAAAGGAGCAGGAAACTGTACGCAGTTTCACAGAATTAAAAAGTACCATTATTAATGTCAAAGAAATCGAAATGTAAGAAGATGTCAGTAAAAACACTCAAAGATGCACCCGTCACAAAAGAGGCACCCTTCATAAAGGGTGTGTGGGCTTGTGTGCATGCTGTGAAGTGCTATACTTTGCCAAATGAGAAGCCGCATCTCGAGGGGACTTGAGGGAGATAAAATTAGGAATTATGATCATTCCACAGTAGAGTCCCATCTTGGTGAGGTAAAATAACACATGCATGCTACTTGTTAGTTTTTTCTCATTTTTATTATTTAGGCCTCAGGGAGCCCCAGGATCAGTCCAAGAATCCAGACCTTTCACCAGAGCATATAGTCAACAGCCCTCTCCAATTTTTTTTTGCCTTTAGTATCTGGAGTCAGGAGTGTGCTGCTGATTTCTGAATGTGAATGTTCATAGGAAGCTGCCATATACTTAGTCAGACCATTGATCCATCTAGCTCAGTATTGTCTTCACAGACTGGCAGTGGCTTCTCCAAGGTTGCAGGCAGGAATCTCTCTCATCTCTATCTTGGAGAAGCCAGAGACAGAACTTGGAACCTTCTGCTCTTCCCAGAGCACCTCCATCCCCTGAGGGGAATATCTTACAGTGCTGCTCACACATCAAGTCTCCCATTCAAATGCAACCAGGGCAGACCCTGCTTAGCTAAGGGGACAAGTCATGCTTGCTACCACAAGACCAGCTCTCCTCCTTGCTCTCCTCCTTCCTTTTAGCTACCATGGCCCTTGATAGACCTGTCATCCATGAACTCACTTCATACCCTTTTAAAGCCATCTCAGTAGTCATTACTACACCTTTCAGCGGGGAATTGCCTAAGCTAATTATGCACTGTGCAAAGAATGACTTTTTTTCCATTTCCTTCAGCCAATAACTCTGGTGTGAACAAACGGCAGATTACGGACCTTGTGGATCAAAGCATTCAGATCAATGCTCATTGTTTTGTGGTCACAGCTGATAATCGCTACATTCTTATCTGTGGTTTTTGGGACAAGAGTTTTCGAGTTTATTCAACAGAAACAGGTAGAATTTGCCACACAATCCTATTTTTATCCTCTTGCATTATGCAAGTATTATGTGAAAGCTAATATAGACTGTGTCACCTAATTGATTGTTTTTAAAAGTTGTATAGAAAATGCTGTTATATACACAACAGCTGGCATACTGCACTATGTTCTGTGTGTCTTTTAACTAAACATGCACACAGTTGCACAAGAGTACTCTTGTACAAATAAATGAAATTGTGCAAACAGAGTTGCATGATGGCTGGCCATTGGAAATAATAGCTGTCTATCATGCAACTCTGTGCAATTTTGTGCAAACAGAATGCTTGCTGGTGATGTAATTTCATGGTGATACCAAGTGGATGTGGAATCCAATTCACTGAGGGTTATGAAAACAATTTTTAGGATAAGAGGAGGGAACCCCGAAGGTGGAATGGTTTTCCTTTACGTTCAGATATTGTGGGAAAGAGCTTTTATACAAATTATATGTCTCAATGCCATTATAATGCAATTTGTTAAATAGAAAAAGAGGTAATATGTCCATCACACTAGTGAATTGTTTTTAGGATTGCCGTTCTCCTTTCTGTACCTAGTGCAGCCTGCACATACAACTCTCCAACTTCTAGTGAGTTAGTAAAATCTAAGGTCAGATCCTTTGTATACTGCAGACACTGGCATCAATTGTATAGTCCAGAATTGGGTCTTTTAAAAGACTTGATGCATTTTTAAATGTTAAAAAGTCTTTTTATTGGTATTTTGTATTTAAATTTGCTTTCTTTCATTTGTATTCCTATATTCTGAACCACAAAAATCAGGAAGACATCATTTCTTTGTTGCAGGCAAACTAACTCAGATTGTGTTTGGCCACTGGGATGTAGTCACTTGTCTCGCCAGATCAGAATCTTATATCGGTGGGGATTGCTACATAGTCTCTGGCTCTCGTGATGCTACATTACTGCTGTGGTATTGGAGTGGCCGACATCATATCATTGGTGACAATCCAAATAGCAGTAAGTTCATTAACATCTTTGTATTTGTTCTTTCTTTTTATATTTAGCACTTCTTCTTTCAGCTCCAGTCTTGGCATTTAGAATTTTAAGAAGAATCTGTGTGCAGACTGTAAGCATAATTGTATAGTGCTAATCAATTCTTGTAGGTTGTAAGTTTGTTTATGATGTTTAATTAGTTGTAAAGCAGTCAAGAAATGCAAGTTGTAAACAATTGTGTTGGAAACAGTATGCAGAATATTATAGAGCTGGCTGTTTTGGGAAGACAAAACAAACTGAAACAGAACTTGAGTGTTATGCAAGACTTGTCTTCTAAATAACTCCCCCAAATTGTGTCCAAGAACACTCCATATAAAGGCACAATCCTATGGCTGTTCATCCAAGCATTTTTGAGTACTTGTAACATCCTGTTATTTCAGCATTAACTAAATTGCTTCGGTGGGAGTGACTAGCCATACATGCCCTTTGGGATCTGTGATTGGACTATTATTGGATCATGATTCACATACTTACCTCAAAAGGCCCACTTCTGATTTTGCTCACAAAGGGTCATAAGTGCTGAAGTCATCTGCTAAAGGTGCTTCTTTTTGCTTGCTTGCTTTTGGTTTTCATTCCGTATAAAAACAGAAACTTACTTGATTTGACAGTTTTCCAATTTAGATTTTAGGGACTGAAAGTCAGATTAATGTTGCACATGCCGAATAATGTTTTGTGCATGATACACGGGAGGAGTTGGGGTGTGCACACAACTAGAAAACCCGGTTTGGTTTGAGTAGAACCAGACTCGAACCGAACCAGCTCTGGTCTGGTTTTGTGCTCACTAGCACCTGGCCCAGTAAGTCACTAGCCTGAACTGGTTCGGGCCTGGCTCAGGGTGGGGGGCACGGGGTGCTGCCACAGGGGGTTCCTGATGTTCCCAATACCCCCACTGGCCTCCCACTGATCTCAAATGGCCATTTCTGGCTGTTTTCAGCCCGTTCCAGGCCTCACTGCGCTGGCCGTGGCCATTATGCAGTATGCCGTGCATGCACACTGGCCTCCAAAATGGTCACTACCAGCGCAGAAAGGTACGGAATGGGACAAAAATGGCCCTAAACAGGCCGTTTGAGACCAGGGGAGGCCAGTGTGGGGAGGGGGAACATCAGGAGACACACACACACGCAGCAGTACCCCCCAAGGCCACAGTGGTGGTAAGTCCACAATTTTTCATTTAAAAAAAAAACCAGCCTGGCCCCAGGAGTTCGGCTTGACCTCAAGCCAAACTTGGCCCAGTCTTGCTCAAGGGCAAGCCCTCAAGCTGGGCCAGTTGAGTGAAAGTTGGGCTTGACATTGAGCCAGCTCACACATCCCTAGGAGGGGTAGATCTCCCCTTCCTTCTGCAACCCTCTGTGCTCCCGGAAATATGTCCCTGAGAGTTCCAGGGCTGCTCCACTGTTTCACATGTGAAATGTAATTTGCCTAGTACAATATTCATGTGGATGTTGGCCAGCGTTTTTCGTTTTGTTGTTGATCTATTAATTGATATTTTAGAATCTGTGATTGTTTACATTTGTAAACTGCTTTGAGCACTGATAGTATAAATGTGAGGCTTACCTATTAATAATTTAAAATAGAAGTATATGCTTAATTTAGAACTTCCTCCAGTTCCTATAGGATCTTGTTTGTTAGTGACTAGCTATAAGATGTTGCTATACTAATAGTGTTCTTGTTGTTATAATGTAAGCTTCATAGTCATGAGATATGTTTGTGAGATAGAACTGAAACGTAGGGCTCTGCTTTTCTGTATATGTCGTCATGAGATCACACATGTATTATATATAATGTATGTCCTCAGAATAAGAATAACCTATGGAGTTATTTAATTTTAATCAATCAGTGTATGAGGCCAAGTAGAAATGAGTTCATACTGCTTCTTCCCCTTTCAGGCTTATCAACATTTTGTTAGTGCTGAAAGTCAGTCCCTCAAAAGGCCTAACATCTACATCTGTGTAATTATATTTGTGTCCCACTATTTTAGCATCTGCTAATCTATAATACAAATTATTATCATGATCCAGCCAGAGTTAATCACATCGAAATCCCATAAGTTTAATCAGAAAAGTTAAGCACATCCTTTCTCATTGAAATTAGGGTTGTGCATTTTGTTTGTTTTTTCTGTTTTGCTTTTGGCCCGAATCCTAAATACCCCCTTTTTGTCCTTTGTTCGAAACCAGGCAATCCGAAACATCCCAATTTTGTTCTTTGTTCGAAATTGCAAAATCCGAATCCGAAATGTTTTGGATTTTAAAAAATGGCCCCAGGGAAAAACTAGTAGGTGGGGGTGGTAGTGCCCAATGAGTGGAAACTAGCACCCAAATTTCAGAGGAATTGAGCAAAGGGCTGGGTTTTGGTGAATTTTTGAAGTATAGGATTTTTCCCTTAGGGAGGAATTGAGGTTTTTGCAAAAGTATAGCTTCATGTTGGGGGGAAAGGGGTGGCCCAGAGTAGGGTGGGTGGTAGTGCCCAGTGAGGGCAAGGAAGCTGCCAGAATTATTTCAAAGGAATTGGGCAGAAGGCTGATTTTTCAAGATGTAATGGAGTTTGCATGTCTGTAAAGTTCTTCCCCATAGGGAATGATGGACCTCCATAATTCCTGCCCCATAACTGCACTTGGGGGGCACCAGGGTGGCCCAGAGCGAGTGGTGGTGTAGACCACAAAGGGTGCCAACTACCCCCATGGGTTGCTAATCCATGGGGTACTGGGTTCTGTTGTTTCTGAGATGTTTTGAGTGTAGATTCAGATTCTCTGGTAGCATATGAGAGTGGATTCATGGTTCGTCATTGAAAATCTCATATGCTACCAGAGAATCTACACTCAGAACACCTCAGAAACAACAGAACCCAGCACCCCATGGGTTAGCAACCCATGGGGGTGGTTGGCACCCTATGTGCACTACACCACCACTCACTCCTGGCCACCCCAGTGCCCCCCAGGTGGAGTTATGGGTCTGCTGAAAACTCCATTATTTGGAAAAAATCAGGCAGATTTCCAAAGGTCATGCACATCCACATCTCCCCCGCCCGAAATGCAATTGATCTACACACAACAGTGTGAAACAACAACAATGAAATGCACACTGCCCCACTGGCCAATGAGGGTAAAATTTACCCTTAAATTTGCTTAAAAGGAATAAAGAGGCAATTGCCAGCAGATCAGCCCATGCTTTCGCTGGCCAATCTGCAGGCTGGAAGGGCTGGAAATTCAAACAGATGTCAAAACTAAAAATGGAGACTGAAGGAGAAAGACTTTCTGCGATTGCAAAATGGAGTTCCAAAACAACAAAACATTTTGTATCCAAAACAGGGACGTTTTGTTTTGGCTACAAAATTTTCTGTTTTGAGCACTGGGTGTTTTGTTTTGGCTACAAAACAGCCAAAATGGCCTGTTTTGTTCACAAAATGTTTTGTATCTGAAATGAAACGCACATCCCTAATTGAAATCAATGGAACTGCAAATGCTTAACTTGGCTGAATTCTTTTGCACCCAGAACCCTAAGAAAGACAGGACAAGCATGTATGGATGAAACTAGGGCCACTTTTTAATTGATAACATAACTGGGCAAGGATCTGCAATCAACATAACATCAACATAACACACATAACCTAGAGTACGGGCACTCCACCCTTGCTGGATGCCGGCACACCACCCAACAGCGACGGCACAATAGCCAATTGGTCAGGTCACCCCACGTGACCTGCAGGAAAGATGGCTACATGCCCATCCTGTCCCTGTGGTCCAAGCGCAAAGGTCGCCCCCGCCCCCGCCACACCAGCTGTTGACAGGAGGGATTAGTATTTTGTCTAAGTCATGTATAAATGTTCTGTTTTGATTGTTTCTGTTCAGGCATAATCCTCTACAGAATAATTATTTTTGTAAGGTTTGAGAGAAGGTATTGTGAATTGCTGAAATGTTCTTATCAGCTGGTTGGCAACTATCCCTTTTCAGAAGTAGATGTGTTTGCAGCATTCCTCTGGGTGAAACCTAAGATGAACTGTTTTTTTCTGTAGGCAGTAATATAGGGAATCAAACATGTCCAACATCTGTGTCATCCTCTAGATCTTATAGGCAGAATGCAGGAGAAGGGAAGCTGGCTTGGCTTTAGGGGCTTGCTAAAAGATGTTTATCTTCTGCCTGATGGGACCTCACTCTAGTTTCTTTGTCAGGATGAACTCTCTCTTCTCCCCAGAGATGAAGTCACAAGGCAGTGTGTGCAGCAGATCTATTTATGCTGCATTTCTCCTATCACAGTGTCAGCAAGTATATACTATCCCTGCTAACTTGGCAAAGAAGCACCTTTTAACGTGGTGATTCTCTTTATATAGCAGGGGGAGAGCAACTGGCCCTATCCACCCCCAGCACAGTACCTCCAGTGACTGTTGCTGGGGTCTATCTTATGTTTCTTTTTAGATTGTGAGCCCTTTAGGGATACGGATCCATCTTATTTATTTCTTATGTATTTATTATTTCTCTGTGTAAACCACCCTGAACCATTTTTGGAAGGGCGGTATAGAAATTGAATGAATGAATAAATAAATAAATAAATAAATAAATAAATAAATAAATAGGTTCTTCATGAAGTGGGCCATCGTAGTAGAGCACCTGCTTTGCATGCAGAAGTTCCCATTTCAATACCTGGCATCTCAAGGTTGGGCTTGGAGAGACTTCTGCTGGAAACCTTGGAGAGATGCTTCTAGGCATTGTAGACAATATTGAGCTAGATGGACCAGTGGTCTAACTTAGTATAAGACAGCTTCCTGTATTCCAACGCTCTTCTCGTACCATCAGTGTTAGTCCATGACTGCTTATTCTATCGGTCTTCCCATTTATCCACTATCCAATTCCTGTGAACATACATAGTAGCAGAACAGCTTTACCGGTATTATGTTTTAACTGGGAAGCACAGTGTTAAGTCAACAGAACAGTTCTATTAAGAAATATTTCTTTGTAACATCTACAGTTCCTGTGCATTTACTGCTAGGAGATTAGGGCTTATCTTGTAAGAAAAATGAAAGTGAGATGTACACTGTAGGTTAAATCCAATTAGTTAACATCTTTAAAATGAATCTCTAGAAAGATGCAGATGATATTTTCAAAAAAGGATTAGTTTCTCAAAAGCTGTCATCTGGAGACACAGATAAGATATTTTATATCACAGACCATAAGGACACAAGAAATTCAAAAGAAAAATGTCAGGTTATAGTAATTATGTGGGTTAGGTGCTTGACTTTCTAATGATCCCTTAAGCTGAAAGACAGTTAATTATCAATTTCAGCTTCAGTGCATCCAATTACCAAGAGAAACTTCAGTTGTTTCGGAAAAATCATATAAAGAAAAATCACCCCTTTCCTTATTTTTTTTCCTAGTCAATACTTGCTTATCATATAGTTTGAAATTTCACCTTAATTTTTTTGGTTTTGGTAGAGGATAACTAAATTGCTTGAAATTACACAGGTGAAATGACCCCTTGCTAGTTTTTCTGCCATTTATGGGACTAAGATGTATTAGCTAGAATTCTGGATTAATTACATATGGGACTCTGTGTGTGCGTGCCATAGGCGAATCAGTTAAAAATCCTTTCAAACATTCTTAAATTTTGTACTTGTTAGTCTTCTTGCATATAACATTTTACAGAAAAATGGCATTTTTACTTTTTGAGGGATATCTGGCAAATTTGATACAGAATAAATAGAATGATTCGCATCCTATCACATATACATTCTGGGCAGTGGCAGTCCTTCTGCTTGGCATAGATCCTGGCCTGGGGGGACCCAGAGCCGCATGGGATCCACAAGCCAGGTGGCCGACCAGTAATCCATATTAGCCGCCATAAAAATCTGTTACGACTCTAGTGACCTGCTGCTCAGCTTAGATGCTCAACATCATGCTTGACCCAGTCCTTTCCTTTTTGCCCTGATTCATAGACTGCAACTGTGAGGTCTGTGTTCATGAAGTATAGTATTTGGAATGAGCTCTATTGCGAATAGAAGTTGAGACACATGCAGTGCTGATCATTGTGTCAGGCAATAGAAATGCATATTTGGAGAAACCCATTTTTTATTATGCCATTTACTAAATGGCTTTTCTTCCCTGTGTGGCTTGGAGGCTCTTACCTTGACTGATCATGAATTTGCACAGAGTTTCTTTCTTCTGTACCACTACACTTCTTCATAGAATAGACTACTTGCTGTTATTGTTTCATTTCTATATTTTTCAAATCCTCTGCAAACAAGGGGCTCTGACTGTGAAAAGAATTCTGAATCTTTGAACAGATACTTAAATAGATAGAACTATTTTTTAAAAGTGTGAGACAGATGCTTTCTTCTGAAGGAGACACAAATTCAGAAACTAATTTGGAAGTGATAAAAATTAATTTGCACACTTTAATTGGAACCATCTCCCTGCATGAAAAGGAGAAGGACAGAGCCCACAGTTTGAGCTAAGAGCTGATTGAATTTTTTGTCATGTAGGGATGCTGGACTTGGCCGCTTATCCTCTTGAGCCTATCTTGAGCCTACCCATGCAATATATTGCGTTCAGCCTTTGACTGGTGTTCTTTAAAAGGATCAATGCTATTTCTGTTGTGTCCCCAGAGCCTGAAATTTCATTGATCTTGGGACTTGACATTTCTCATTACATACCAGATAGTCACCAGAGGTGTGAGTTAACATTGCGTTTCCTAGCAATGTTTGCATTGAACACTAGAAGTACATTGTTCCGACCAGCCCAAAGCTAGTTTCTGGGCCAATTACAGCAAATATCCCTTAAAGGCACTAAAGTGCATTTTGTCTCACTTGACACATTTTACATATGCTTAAAGGGAATTTTCAATGCTTCAGTCAATGAGGGTGGTAAACTGCCCTGTGCCTTGAAAATACTAATGTGCCTGTAAGGAGTTCCAGAGAGAGAGAGAGAGTAACATTGATTTTATGAACAATACTTCTGAAGGCATTTTAAGTCACTTGTGGGTAAATATTTCAAATCTAAAAGACTCTCTAAATTAATTGAAAGGAAGAGATCATTCAACTTAAAAACATCCACTGAGTTTCTGTTTTTTATTTAGGCTAGAGTATTTTTATTTTTTATATCGATATGATTTGGACATGTGCATGGGTATATAGTAGGGCTTCTCAAACTTGGATTCCCAGATGTTCTTGGACTTCAACTCCCATTATCTCTAACCACAATGGCCAAAGTCCATTGTGGCCAGGGATGATGAGCGGTACAGTCCAACAACATTTTGGTACCCAAGTTAAGGAACCTTTGATATTGATGCCTTGGTTTGCATATATCACCTGTAACGTGATTGACTGATTGATTAAGTGCCATCAAGTTGGTGTCGACTCTTAGTGACCACATAGATATTCTCTCCAGGATGATCTGTCTTCAACTTGGCCTTTAAGGTCTCTCAGTGGTGCATTCGTTGCTGTTGTAATTGAGTCCATCCACCTTGCTGCTGGTCATCCTCTTCTTCTCTTGCCTTCAACTTTCCCCAGCATTATGGACTTCTCAAGAGAGCTTTCATTCAAATCATATTGTATTGGATCAGCTTCAATGAGAGACCTCTTGATTTACGGAGATATCTAAATGCTAAAATCATTAAAAATAAGTATGCAGTTTGGATGCAGCAAAATCCATAGCACTGCCAATGAAAAAGGTGCCCACAGATATATACTGCACATCCTGTGTGTTTTTATATGATCAGAGTTTATGCCTAATGCCATGTAGATAAGCACAGTTTATTTGAAAACTATACCATTTATATCCCACTGCTTCCTGCTACAAAAATATCATTTGGGTACCATTGCTGAACCTCCCCCTATAAGAGATTTTATGTTTGATTTCTTCGCACACTATCGCTTTGAGCATATATGGCAATATAATATATAATCCCTTTAGAACAGTATGGGGCAGACTATTTTAGGGATTAGTTATTCTTATGGGGCAGATGCAGTCCCAGAATCCAGAAACGTTGTCCCTTCAAGGGCTCAAGAAATAGCCATGCTGTGGGTGTGAGTCCGTTTCATTGCTAGGAAAAAGGCACTGTGTGGTTTTCCTTCTTGTATGTAATGCTAGATTTATTTCAGAGCAGCTTTTCCAATCCCAACATTCACAATGGAAATAGGAAAGATGTACCAACTCCATGAAGAGAGCTGGTGGTAGCTGTAGGTTATGTTCTTCTGTGGTTTCCACTTCCATTTCCTCAAGAAGAAACAACACAGGGAAATTGAGTGGATATCTACCAGTTCTGTGTGAGAAGTATGGAAGTGGTGTAAATATGGGTGATATAGATGAGAATGGGAATAGTAGGGAACACACACACACACACACACACACACACACACACACCATTTCCAGTATGGCGGACTCCATGCCTTTTAAGTGGTTTTACATGGCCAGCCTTTACACTCTATTGCCTAGAACTGAAACAGCTGCACTTCTGAATATCATCAGTATACCAAGGTTTTTTTTCCTGGCCCAGTCAGGCTGATGTCGCCACAATCCGGCTACTTATCCACAAATGAATTGTTCTAGCGAAAAGTGAGGAATAGCATCTGTAGGAAAAGGCCTTGTTAGGACTTGGTCCTCAGGGACATTTGTTGCCTGTGCCTAGTCTCAAGTGATTGCATGAAGACTTAAGCCCTATTCAGATGTTACATTGTATATGCATACAAGTGTCTGTGCAGTGCACATGTTTTTGTATGAATGACTGTACATGTACAGTGTTCATTTTCAAAGTGAACCTGGAAACAGGCCCCCTTCATCATCATCATCATCATCATCATCATTACATTTATATCCCGCTCTTCCTCCAAGGAGCCCAGAGCGGTGTACTACATACTTGAGTTTCTCTTTCACAACAACCCTGTGAAGTAGGTTAGGCTGAGAGCGAAGTGACTGGCCCAGAGTCACCCAGCTAGTCTCATGGCTGAATGGGGATTTGAACTCGGGTCTCCCCGGTCCTAGTCCATCACTCTAACCACTACACCACGCTGGCTCAGTTTGGCCCTTCAAATACAGGGTGGGGATAAGAAGGATACTACTGTACATGTATTAAACAAAACTTATTAAACATAAATGCATGTTCTCAGATCTGTACATGCATGCACCGTACATTGTGCAGGCACTGAACATAATACCTGAGTAGGGCTTTAGTCTCTAGCATTCCTGGCTTTCTTCAGATAAGAAACAGTGAGATGCTGTGATGTCTCCTGCTTTTTAAAATGACTACCCCTCTTGTACTGTTGACAGTGTACCACTGTGCCTGCTAAAACTGAAAAGATGTTTCCATTTCACAAGAAGAAATTGTTTGCAGGGAAACCATCAGAATAAATAATGAGACTATTAATATTTCTTCTTCATTTAAAATCAAAACACATGCTGTTGTCCTCAGAAATGAATCACATACTATGTCAGTTGTAGAGGATAAAAGCGAGCCCCCCCCCCCGTTTTTAAACTATATTGAGAGAACTGAGTTGGTAGCTCAGTCTTGGGTATTTTATCTTTTTGCCCTGAAGTGATTCTGCTGCAGATATAGAGATGCTACATTGGGGAAATTACTGTGAGTTCAAAGTGACGGTGTTTCAATTCACGGTGGTCAAGTTTCACCTGCAGCTCCCTTGGTGCCACAGCCTTTAACCTCTCACTGCATCTATCAGTGGTGATGTGATGGTGACAGAATATTTTGCTAGATTTTGAATGATTGCTAAGGTCCATGACATTCTGTCTTGTGCAGGGAAATGTAATGTGGGTGAGGTTCTCTTCCCCATATGGCAACGTTGCTAGAATAATATATTACGTGTGTGTGTGTGTGTGTGTGTGTGTGTGTGTGTGTGTGTGTGTGTGTGTATACACACACATATACGCACATACATACACACTTGTGTGTGTGTGTGTGTATAATGAGTGTGTGTGTGTGTGTGTGTGTGTGTGTGTATTCTCATTAATCCCTAAAGGGTGAAATGATACAGTTATTGCAAAGCCATGGTTGATTCTAAAAGCTCTGGAAATATAGGATAGCTTGAATTTTTTTTAAAAGCTGCTTTCAGGGACAATCTTGGTCCTCATAGACATTTTCCTTGCCAAATGAAGTGGATCACAGCACAGATTCAATTTAATTATAGATAAGTGAGGACAGTGTGTATGATTTTTCAGAATCATGTGTAATAGAGATAATAGGCTGCTTTGCCTTTCTTTAAACTGTCTAGAAAAACTCTCAAGGTTTTTCAAGGGCTAACTTGGGTAACTTACATTTGAGAACAGCAATTTCAAAATAAGAATATTGGGGAATAAGTTCAAGCCCCCTGCCAGCTACAGTTTTAGCACCTCCAGTGTACAATTTAACTGGGGCCATTTGTCTTTTAATACATTTCCAATATGGCTCTTTGTGTTGAAAAAGTTATGCATCCCTAATCTAAACACACTACTATTAATATTTACTATGAATATTTACGTATCAGTTATCAACAATGCAGTCTACATAGAAAGATAAATAAATAATAAATCATCAAATGAATACAAAATAAGACTCATAATGTCTTTTGAAAAATGCTATCATTCTTTGCTTCATTTTAACAGGGCATTGTGACTAGAAAAGTGAAAAAGATATCACCCAAAAACATTCCTAAAAGGCTTACATTACATTAGATTACATTACATTAGACTTAAAAAAAAAAAATCCACCTCTGCCTCACTCATCCTTGCCATACAGCAGAGCCTAGAAACCATGCACTAAACCAGAGAAACACTTGGCCCCTTGATACCAAAACCTTGCACATTACACAGGGCAGAATCTATAACAGTTTCCTTCCTTCTCTCTCTCTCTCTCTCTCTCTCTCTCTCTCTCTCTCTCTCTGAAATGCCCCAGTCAGAGCTCCTGCTGCTCCCATCCCACCCTCTCCCTCTCTGAACAAAGAAACTGTTCCCAGCATTCTGCATCCTCTCTGTATCCAGCCAAAATGGAATACCCCATGCTCTTTAATAACCTTGTCCTTTTCTGGTTCTTTTCCACATACGTATTTTGGGTCTTTGTTCTCCACAGCCCAAATACATCTGTTAATTTTAAAATGAATGATTGGACTGAGTTTAATTTATTGCCAGTGGTGGATAATCTGGAATACATAATAAATTACAAAACCTGTTTTTAAGCAGCGTTTTTTAGGCTGGAAAGTTATACATTAAAAGTTAGGAATTCCGCATGTACAATTGTACTTGAAAACAATTGTACACTGGATGTCAGCTAATGGTACATTTGCACATACATTTATCACAGATAAATCTGTTGTTTTTCCACATCAGGATGTTCCCAGATGTTCATACAGGAACTCATTTAAAGGACCGGTTTTTAGAAACACACTTCTGAATAACATACCACTGAAAAGCAGTCCCGGGGCTGCCATTGGATGGCATGTTATTGATAATTGTGTCCTTAGAAATGTTTCCTTCATGTGTGCTTCTATATATGTAGTAGACAGCCTTATGGAACTCTCATATATTGGATTCTGGCATGTCAATAAAGAGGATATGGGAATCAACTCTAAAGTATGAAACAAAGTGAATGGAAGTATTCTTAATGTACAAATTCAAATTGGATGGTAATTGATATATCATGGTTTTATATACTGATTTGTTGGGATTGCTTAAACCACTGTCCCCTGGTTTGGACATCACAAGAAATTGTGGTTAAAGAAACCAGGAAGTGTTTGATTTACTTTGGTGTGTAAGGGGAGGAGGAAAGGGCACATTTGGCTTGTTGGCTCATTCACAGTCCAACAAGCCATGGGCTTCATACTGATCATCCTCCCCGAGGCTCTCTTCTAGCCTTTGAGTATACAGAAGTTATCAGAGTACAGATGTCCAGCATCTGAGCTCTTCCATTTGTTGCTCACACATGTGGGCCCTCAAGAATGACCATCGCAACCCAAAGGGCAATGTTTTGTATGAGCCTGAAATGCTGTGTTGGTTCCAGGCCTCTGTTGCTTCTGAGGGCCACACTAGAACCATCAGGTTGAAATGGCAAGGAAGTTTATTTATGCTAGCCATTAGGAAGAATTTCCAAATGTAAGGACCATTCGGCAGTGGAAGTGTCTTCCTTGGACAGTGGTGGGCTCTCCTTTGCTGGAGGTTTTCAAAGAGGCTGGACAGCCATTTCCAAGAATGTGATAGGAGATTCCTGCAGAGGGTTAGACTAGAAGACTTCCAGGGTTCCTTCCAACCGACATTCTATGATTCTAAGAAAATGTTATTTCTCCCCAATTTTCTTGTACACTAGACAAAAGATTCCCTCATCCTTTACATGATTGTGCTTTAATCACAAGGTATACTGTTTTGACACATATAGGGATAATTCTCAGTCTTCTTTTTTCTGACTCTCAAGCAAAACAAAAAGTAAACAAATCCATCCTTGAAACGGGACAGAAGAGGGGTTAATGTAGAGGCACTCCCAACACTGCTAACTTTTAGTCAATTCATATTTAATTAATGGCTGCAGAATTGTTTTATTTAGAATGTCTTATCTTTTTTGTTTGTTTTATTGTAGGTGATTATCCTGCTCCCAGAGCTGTTCTAACTGGTCATGACCATGAAGTTGTCTGTGTATCTGTTTGTGCTGAGCTGGGACTTGTCATAAGTGGTGCTAAAGGTTAGTCATCATTTTAAATCTTACAAATCTGAAATTCCTCATCATGCGTGTGCCTCAAGACATGTATAATTTCATTATCCTACAAGCTACATATTTTAATTTTTGTATCTTCCACAGAGCTTGCCCTGAATAAATTAAACATAAGCTGAAAACTGTTGGTCAACAGCCTGTCTGTTTGTGAACTGTCATTCCGATTGGTTGAACTGTTGTAATCTATTGGACTGTTTAAACACATCTAGCTCTTTGTAAACAGTTCAACTTGTCCTGGGCCGCAAATACCTGAAGGAATGCCTTCTCCCATATAGACCTGCCCATCAGTTAAGATCAGTAGGAGAGGCCCTCTTGGTAGTGCCACCCTTGTCAGCAGTTGAAGGGGTTGGGGCACATGCAAGGGCTTTCTCTGTGGTGGCCCCTGGGTTGCGGAATGCCCTCCCCTCTGAGGTGCGCCAGGCTCTGACATTGTGCACATTCAGGAGAATGGAGAAGACTCACCTCTTTACTCTGGCCTTTGACTAGAGATGTAGTGGTTCTTCCCCTCTCAAGCACTGTATTTTTTACTGTATTTATGATTTTAAGATGCTGAATTTTAGTTATGCTTTATATTGGTTTTATTGTAACCCACTCTGAGACCTTTGGGTATAGGGCGGGCTAGAAATGTAAATAAATAAATAAATAAATAGAAGTGGTCTTAAAGGCTGTATCCAATAATGCACCTAATGGTCATTGTGAATACTGAACTATGTAGATTTAGCGAGTTCATCTGCTGATACAAAGATCAAAGATTCCCATGAGGGATCTTGGAAGTGGGGTGCTCAAGCTGGTTGGGATATGATTCATGTTGCCTACTTTTCAGACACATTTGTACATCTGTTTATTTCATAGACAAATAGTAAAGCCACAATCTATCACAGGACTGGTTCAAATGATATCCCAACCAGCCTTCTCAGTCACATGCAGGAGGGACGTGGAAAAGCCTGTCTCCTCCTCATCTGGTGTTGCCTAATCATGTTGCCTAATCACTGTTGCCTAATCATGTGGGGATGGTTTGCCCAAACCACCCCACACATGTGGATTAAATACCTCTTAGTATTTAACAGAGTAGTATTTATTCTGTGTATTGTGGGAGGCTTCAGACAAAGCATTTCCCCCCCCCCATAAAATTAGTGGGTGATAGGATGGCACATCAGGTGGGGGAGATGTGTTTATTTATGCTCTTCCTGCACATAAATGAGATGGTCAGAGTGTAATCTGAACTAGCCCATATTCAGTATTGCTAAAATGGGTTCATCACAGTTATACAAACAGCTGAATAAAAACAAGCAGAAGAACTAGAATTTAATCAAAATAAAAATTATGCACATATGGAATACTATTAAATGCAGCCTGTGCACATTTACCTGAGAGTGAGCCCCCTGAACTCAGTAGAAGTTACTTCTGAGTAAAAAAAAAAAGCATAGGACTGAGCAGTTACATTATGCGTCTACTGTACTTCAGAAGGTGATGGCAGCCTATAGATGTGGCCAATAGTATATTAAAATGTAATTAGAATGGAAATGAACTAGAATCTCTGGCTTGTTATTCAGGATTTGGCCTCTGCACACTGAATTTTAACTCATCCACACACTATCTCCCTCTTCACATATTCGCTCCCCTCAGCTTCCTCCTCTCTTCCCTTCCTCCTCCCTTCACAGCTGAGCTCTGCTCCCAAGGCTCAGCAAGCAGGGCTTTGTGGTCAGCCACTGGATCCTAGAGAACCTTTACCAAGCAGCCTTGACACAAACAATCTTTTTTGCCTGATAATCCTTGGAAGGGTTCATCTTAGGAGGGGCTTCTGCCCCTTGTGCCAACCACCTTCTGTGATCCATGTGGTACCTCCATCTACTTTATAACATTAATTTTTTGTGGGAAAGCCTAATCAAATGTGTGCATGTGTGCACACATGTATTATAAAATGTAATATTTTTCTTCTCTGAATTTTCTTGCAAGGCTATAAAAATGTGGATACAAGGATACATCTTTTATTGAATATCTGTTTTGTTGTGCTCTGTTGTAGTGAGATGTTCGTTATTTTCATACATACACAGTAGTGATGAACACAACTGTTTCTGAACAACATTAACACCTGATTTATGAATCCTCTGTTGCACAGGAATTAGAAGTCAGATGCTTGATAAGTGCAGACAGAGTGAAATAATCGTCCTATCATGAACAGCTATATTAAGACCTCAGACCTATTGAGGGAAGGATCATTTAAACATTTACATAATGGGAACAGCAACATACACACAATACTTGAAAGCAATTCAAGATTTAAAAGTGTTTTCCACTTCATTCTGGTTCACTTTAGATCAAACAGCATCCTTCGACTCATCCATTTCACTATTTTAGACCATTATGTGCCAATTCTAAACATACCCTGCATACTTTACCTAGACTATGTGCATCTCTAATACTCTGTATTATTTTTCAATATATAGAAGGACCTTGCCTGGTGCATACAATTACTGGAGATTTGCTGAGAGCACTTGAAGGAACAGAAAACTGTTTGTATCCTCGCTTAATTTCAGTATCTAGTGAAGGCCACTGTATCATCTACTACGAACGAGGCAGATTCAGCAATTTCAGCATTAATGGGAAACTCTTGGCTCAGATGGAAATCAGTGACTCTACCAGGGTAAATCTTTCCTCTTGTAACTTAATGAGATCTATTAGCAGTATCGCTTGAGGAAGCTGCACACAAAATTAGTGCGGAGAAGTCAAATGCATAAAAGAAATGTCTCCACTCCATTTTGAGATAGAACTGAACTCTCAATTTTTAAAATGTAGACTAGAAATGGTTTCACACACAATGGTTCCAGGAGATCTGTTTTAGAGTTAAGGATGTTCATGTGCCTGTGCTTTAAAAGCTTACATGGCTTGACATCCGTCCTCCTTTGACTACAAGCCAAGACATGAATACAAGCCCTGAGGAGTCAAATCCATCACTAACACCTCAAGCAGAGTAAAAGGATGCCCGACTTGAGGTGTTAGTGATGACACCTACTGTTGCAGGACAAACCCTGAAACAATATGTGCTGATTTCAAGTGAAACCCTCCTGCCTGCTTTTTTCTCTCTATTCATAACAAAATGGCCATTTCATTAAACATTTTTGGACCTCTAGTTATTTTATTACTTTTAAAAACTGGATGTTGACAAGGAAATATACCACTCATAAAAGCTGTTTGTGATACCATGCATCCATTCCTTCAGTACTGAGTATAGTTTATGTCTTTGACTTTGCAGGCTATCCTCCTGAGCAGTGATGGGCAGAATCTGGTGACTGGTGGTGATAATGGAGTGGTGGAAGTGTGGCAGGCTTGTGACTTCAAGCAACTCTACATTTACCCCGGCTGCGATGCTGGCATTAGAGCAATGGACCTGTCCCATGATCAGAGGTAAAGGGCATCCTGAGGAGCTGTGAGCTTCAACGTGAATTCTTTTCTTATTAACTGAGCCCCTAGCTGAGATATGCAATACAAGCAGCTCACCTCCCCATGAGTTTGGAGTTAATTTGCATGGTGCCTTATTTTATGATTCAACTCTGTGTTACTTAAGCAGACTTTTCATGCAGCATTTTGGATTGAGTTCTCACTTCTATGAGTTTTAAAGGAGAAAATAGTGTTTCACATTTGCATATTCTTTACCGGGGCAGCCTTATCCCGAGGCAGAGTGAGGCATGAGCCTCAGGCAGCAGATTATTGGGACACCAGCAAGATGGCAAGATGTCCTTCTGCCCTCTGCTTTTCCAAAAAAGAGTTGAAGAACAGGAGGAGGGTCACATAAGGAGCAGGCAATATTTGGCACTTTGCCTCGGGTGCACAGAGGCCTTTTGCGGTCACTGTTTTCTACACAACTGAAACAGTGTACATATGTTTGTATCTATTCCCAAATTTAAAAAATGGAGTATGAGAAATCAATGTTGGCTTATCCACTTCAAGAGACCACACCATGAGGGAGCCCAGCTAGTTTTGCATGCACGTGTGGACTGCCAGGATTGGGCCTGATCCCAGCAGCTACTGTACACAGCAGCAAATCCGTTTAATTAGTCTCCCTTCGAAATGAAATTAAGGGAGCAAGCACTCCTTTAACCTCATTTGTTTGATTGTGTGTCAACTGTGGCCAGCACAATTTGGGGGGTGGGGTGGGAGAAGCCCAATATTGCACTGCGCACTCCCCTAGCCCGGTTTTGCTCGCTCATGAGAATTGTCTCAAGTGCTGTTAAAGTTTGCTCTCGCAGCCAGGATTATGACTAGGCTAGTGTCAGTATGGTACAGTAGATAGATTTTTGGCTTGTACAAAGGAGACCTAGATTCAAATCCCTATTAACCCATGAAGTTTACTGGTTAAAACTGCCCCAGTCACCAACTCTTAGTCTACTTTACTTCACAGGGTTTCAGCAAGGATAAAAAGGGGAAAGGGTGTGATACAAATATAATGTTAACATAATGTTCCAGTGTTGGCATGATCTCAGGTGACATCCATCAAGCATGTTCCTTGTATAGCACACAGAGGTGGGAAAGTGAAAACAGGCATTGCCCACTGAAAATCCCTGACTCCAATCATTGTTGCCTATAAAAAAATAGGCCTACATTACACACTCTCTTAGATAAAGTAGTGGCCAGCATCCTGACTAATGCTTGTTGCACTAGCTAGTTACGCTTGTGCTAAGTCTGAAATTTACATTCCAGACTAGTGGGCTAGTACAAACAGGTTTACACGTGAAGCAAAATGTGTAGCCTGTGGCGTGCCTCATCTGTTTTGTAGGAAACTCTGCAATAGTGCGATTTTGAGCATATAACCCCTGTGATTATATGCAGCTACACTATTGTTCATTATTCAAGTGCAGGTTTTAGCCAGGATGCCAGGCAGTATAATTTCCTCTGTGATTTCGTTTGTGTACTATGTTTGGAATTAGCATAAACTATAGTTTTTGGACCCGAAACGTGAATATGAAAATAAAAAAGTTGATCTCTGTATGAACACGTTGTGTCTTTGTCTTCTCCCTTTCAGGACTCTAATTACTGGCATGGCTTCTGGTAGCATTGTAGCTTTTAACATCGATTTTAATCGGTGGCATTATGAGCATCAGAATAGATATTGAACCAGAGTGAAGAACTGAAAGCAGGAGTGAAACTGAGAGCACAAGTGCTACTGTAAGGCATAATCTCTGGTGGAAAAACAAGTCTGCATTGACCTCCGTTGTACATTCCATTACACCCAGCAATAGCTGTACATTGTAGTCAGCAACCATTTTACTTTGTGTGTTTTTTCACAACTGAACACCAGCTGCTGCAAAAGCGAGCTTGTATCATGTAAATTATACTGAATTAGGAGATGTTTTGGTAATTATTTCATATACCTTTGTTTACTGAGAAAAGGTAGTAGAACACGTCACAAGAGACTTTTGAATATTCTGAGGAACCTTGTGTCTGGTTGTTATATTGTTTGGGCCATGAACCTAACATCCATTTCCCATTTCCAGCCTCTTTTCAAGCTGAAAAATAGTTAAAAGAAGAAATACTACGTTTGATACTTTGTACATCAGATGCACATCTTAACTTTAAAGGGATACTTTTGTAAAAGTAAAACCTTGTATAAAGAACAAAAATGTTTCTTAATTTTATTGTGGAGTTACAACTTGCATGTACTTTAAACCTGTTGTCTTGATGAAACAGCCACATCCGCAGGTTGAACTGGACAGCTGCCCGAGGGCCCAGCTTGTATTCAAGAGTTGAAATGTGGCGCAAGCCACTATTTTGTCATTACCACTGAAACATGGTTTGCACTTTTCAATCTCAAGTCACCCCTTCTGAGTGGAGTTTTGCTCATAACATGAAGCATTTGGATATGAAGCCATTGTCTGCCATATTTATACTTTATAAAAAGAAAATTCTTCCCTTTTTAGTTTAAAATAATGTGATAGACAGGCGGGAGCACAGAAGAGATGCTATGCTACAGTGCTTAATGACTCCCACCAAAGCAAGAGTGCTAGACTTCTGGATTCATCACATTTGGCATACTGTACATTGTAGGGAGAGATCAATTAATAGTCTCTCTTCATTTCTTCGGAAATAAAGCTTGGTTAAAAACAACCTTAGCTTCATTGGGGTTGATCTTTTAATTCTTCTGAAAGTAAGTCACACGTTAAGCCACATTCTCCGTTGAAGGCACTTCATTTTTGACAGTACTGTAACGACTATCAGGATAATTTGCCGTACATTCTACAGATCAAGTCACACACCCAGGGGTATATACACTTTACTTCATGTTTCTTCTTTGTATATTTGGTGACTGTATTGTCATAGATGTACATATTGTGTCGGTAGGGCTATGAGGCATGTAACAGGAATGTAATTTTCTCAGACTTTACACTCACTTGCAGTCATTTATTTTAAAAAAGATAAAACAAGGTAATTGATTCTTTGTACTGGCACTTTGCACCAGAAACATATCATTATTTATTGACGTGATTCTTATTTGTTTTCCACCTTGTATTAGTAAGTTTTAGCACTAAATACCTTCTTCATTGTTGTTTGTATTTATAAGATTCTGAAATCAAGGGGAATCAATGTAATGATTAAGTTATTCATCATCGGTTTGTAAGCAATATCTTGAGTTGGTAGCTTAGAATTGGGAGAATATTGAACATCTGGAAGATAAGTTCATTTCATCTCAAGATCATGGTGAAATATTTTGGATATATAAATTCCTTAAGCTATTGTAACCATGTTTTATTGCAAAGATGTAAAATATGCCAGATGTGTGTGAGTTGGAAATCAAAAAGAAAAATAAAATATGCAAAGAATTCATGGGTTGTTTCTCATTTTATTAAACATTTGAACCAAATAAGCATAATCTTGACATTCTAATTTACGATCAGAATAGATCCTGAAAAAATAACTCGGAAGGATGCAACCCTGAGGCCATTAACAAGACTGGGCAACATGATGCTCAGCCCTCCATTGTCCGCAAGAAGACTTCACTGTCCCTGTACTGAAGGCTTCTTTCTACAGAATACTGCAGGGAAAAGGGGAGTGATTTTTGTGTCTCTCCCCTCCTTCCAAAGTCATTTATGTGTAAATAAATCTGTTCCTGAGGATCACATAGCCCTCCTTCCATCAGCAGAGAGCTGCACATCATGTCTCCCACTATCTTCCACAGAATTCAAGTGGCCAAAAGTTAAACACGCATCTAAACCAGTAACCTCTGGTTAGTAGTACATGCTATAACAAAATAAATAAATAAATAAATTGACCTAGTATTAATGTCACATTCTGATTTCTGGAAATTTAAAGCTAAGAGACCCACTAGCCTAAGAGTTTTATTGTATTTCTGTGTGTCTTCCTTGTGGGATTTAAATCCTTTTAATAAGTAAAATAAATAAATACAACTAGCTGATCCTGCACAGAGCATCTGTGCAGCAGTACACTCCCCCCACCTTCTGCCCTACTCCCCTCCCCCCCAGCCTTCTGCCCCAGTCCCCTCCCCCCCAAGCCTTCTGCCCCAGCTTGCTCCCTCCTCCATTTCCCCCTCTTCGTGCTCCCCCCCCCGGCTTTTTAGCATGCTTGTGTTTTCCCTGATGGCCATTGCCGCCTCCTCCTTCCTCCAGCCCCTGGTGTCGGGCAGCCAAGCCTTCAGCCAGCTCCTTCCTGCACAGCCCTCCCTCTAGAAAGCATCTTCCGAGTCGGCCAGCCGTTTGTCTCTGCCCAGACAAACTCCGCCGCTTTCTCTCCCCTCAGCTTCCCCCCTCCCTTCTGCCCCAATCCATTCAGTTCTCTCCACTTGCCCACTTTCCTTCCTTCCCTTTCCTCCCCAAGCGGCCACTTCCCTACGCGGCCAACCACTGCCCAGCCAATCTGGTGTCTCCACTGCCCAGCCAATCCGCTGGGTTGCCGGGACGCATCCCCACAGAGGCACATCTATGAAAATTATAAATACAATATTCATCTTCCCCAAGAATCTGGTCTAGTCCTTTCCCCTAAGGAACTTGAATTATACTTTTGGTCAGCATTATGATTTTCAGCAGTAAGTTCTTTAATAAAGTTTGTGTTCACTTTATTTTGCTCCCATGTTTGTTCTTGGTTCTTCCATGTGTTCTTGTATTACTTGGAAGGATAATGTGTATCCACACTGGCCAACATTCCACACCAGCATTAGGGAGACATCAAGGCTGCTGTGCACATGGCAGCCAGCCCCAACACGGTTACACAAGAGAGCAGTTGTGCAATTGCTTAACACTGCAGCCATGCAGTTGTGCAGCCCTACTTCCATTGTTTCCAGTCATTATCTTTAAATCTCTAAATGACTTGGACCAAGATACCTAAAGGACCCCCCTCATCCCATATGCAGAGGTGTCTATTTATGTAAAATACTTTTATACCCTGCCCTTCCAGTACACTACTGCTCACAGCAGCTAACAAAATCAGTGCCAACATGATTTTCTGGTCTCAGCCCACTGTACATTCACCCCCACACACAATTTATTAGGAGCTGTACAATGGGTTGCCCAAATCAGCTGCCAGGGTTCCCAGTCTACCTGTCTTTCAGCCGTTCTTGAAGAAAGACCCAGTTGTTTCAGCAGGCCGACTAGTGGTGTTTGAGTATGCTCAATTGCTTTCTATTTTTGGGTCTGGGGTTTGTTTTGTTTTTGCTGCTGTTACTGTAGACGTGCTGGTTTAATTTCACTTGGTTATATTTTGTTTTATATTTTATGGCAGCCTTGACCTTTCTGTTCAAATGAAAAGGCAGAATAAATATTTCCTAACTAAATATATGTAACACTTGGGGCAATGAGAAAATTCATGTTCAGTGCTTGAGGTTCCTCTAAAGGAAGAGTTTATGCACAAGTAGGCCTTTCTGCCTTTCACCGGCCAACATCCAGCTCAGCCCTTCAGCGACGGAAGGAGGGCTGCGGATCCACAAGAAGCCTTCAGTGTAGGCAACAGTGAGTCCACTTTGCTTATATTCGGTGGCTGACATCCAGTGCAGCCCTCCAGCGGTGGGGCTGTGGGTCTGCAGAAGTGTTCTGCATCCCTGTGCTGAAAGCCTAGACTGGGCACCGAGGGGGAGATGGGAGCGAATTTTGCATTTCTCCCTTCTCTTTAAAAGCCCTTTACACTTATATAAATATGTCCCCGAGGGCTGCACAACTCTCTCACACACATTTATACAAGTGGGCAGGGCCTTTGGAGGCAGGAGGCAGATGTGAAAATCTCCCATACCCAGTCCACTAAACAAAGAAGCCTTCTGTGCAGGGATGCAGAAGACTTATTGCAGGTCCTCAGCCCCTCCGCTGGAGGGCTGTGCTGCATGTCAGCCATTGGGTACAAGCAAAGTACACTACACAATTGCCTTTAATGTGTTAGTCTAACGATCACAGACGTCGATTACTGATATCCTGTGAAACTGACTGAGAATAACTAAAAGACTGCATAGGGTTAGGATTGCAATAATAATGTGTTGTTGACTTTCTTCAGATTTTGTCTTTAAAATCTCTGAAACAGTATGGAATTGTATTCCCCAAAAATCAGAGGAAAATGTGTTTACTTCCACCAACATCAGGGGGAGGGTGCTCATTTTCCTATTTTATTTAAAGATGCTTTTCCCCCCCTTTTTGCAAGATTCTAATTTCTAAACACAGGCCATTTATTCCATTCTGCTACTTACACACTCTCTCTCTCTCTCTCTCTCTCTCTCTCTCTCTCTCTCTCTCTCTCTCTCTCTCTCTCTCTCTGGCTCTGCCATTCCTGCCCTCCCTAATACTCTTCTCTTCCTAGGAGGAAACAATGACTGTAAGGGAGAAAGTCTAATTAGACCCAGTTTACTGGAACAGCTATTGCAGAAGCATCATAATGCTGGCAAGGAATGTCGCCAGCTGCACATGTAAAAGCTACAAACACTGCCTGTGAACAGTTGTTATGGGAGATGCTTGTTATAATATACTGTATCAGCCCTGCTGACAGGAAAGCAGAATGTTTGAAAAAAAAAACCCTTATGCTGTAGGGATAATAGCATCTGTAACAAACTCACTGAGATAAAGGGGACTTTTGATCCCTTCAAGAGACATTCTTCCTTCTGCATGAAAACTGGTGCATATAAATACATTTATTCTCTCATTTATATATATGAACACCTATTTTTACAGCCCTTGAAATGCAGCATATACCTACATTTTTCAAGGTATTTTGCTGTTAATTCTCAGGAAACTAGAAATTGCTGTCCAGAGTTTTAAATTATGGGCACAATCCAATCAAAGTTAGCACTTTTTACCTCATTGATTCAATGGGAGATTTCGGCACCTGCTTAACTCTCCACCATTGACGCTAATGGGACTTGAACCTGCTTCACTTTCTTCGGGTTGTGCATATCCTGTCATCACCTGCCAGAGCTGCCCAGGTTAGCTTCAGAGGAGATACTGAGATTCACTGAAAGTAGTGCTGTAGGGACTCTCATCGTAGCCAGCAGGTGGATCAACAGTTTCATGTTGTCCAACCTTTGACATCTCTAGAATGAAAGATAATAATTTGCCCTCGCATGAGAAATTCATTGGGGGGCAGGATTTATTTTTGTTTGGTTTTTGAGCAGGTGTGGTCTGACACACTGCACAGTGCGCCACCCAAAGAGGGAGATGTGTGTGCACCATGCCAGCCAGCCAAAAGCCCTTCCTGCGGGCAGCAGAGGCTCTGCATGCTCAGCTGTGCCTAGCTGCTGTGCCTAATCACTACTGCCATTGGAAATAATGGCAGTAGCAGTACAGCAACATTTAAGCACAGGTGAGTGTACCGAATGGGAGAAACTGCAGAGACACTTCTTGCTCAAGCAACACCATCCTCGGTGCCTTCTAAGCCCACAGAAGTGCCACCATATAGATGGCATACCATCTCCGTAACAGTGTACATCATGCCTGCCGGCCGCTATCCCCAGATTCAGATTGTCTATTTTTCAATAACCAATCAAATTCAGTGCACATTTCAAGATACCCAGAAAGGCTATAATATTGTCACATTTCATTTCAAAAGAGGAAACACCTAAAACATAAGAGGATTAATTAAAAAGGAAAATTGAAAAGGAGGGGAAGCAAGGTTAAATCTCTTAGCATGTTTAGGGGAGATTTAAAATCACAATAACAGCAGCTCAACGAGAACAGACATCACAGAGCAGGTACCAACAATTCCAAGAACAAGTCCAGTGTGGTTAACAAACTGAATTTAAAAAGCTTATTTTAAAAAGCTAAACCCTTGCCCAAGAAGAATAAAAAAGGGCATGACCTCTGACAAAAGAAGCGTCAGTTATTAATAAGACAAACAGAGGAGCATATTGCTTCAGACTATACCTAATTTCCCTAGATATGGCAGAAACAGGAAACCAGTTAGGGCTACTAGGACAACAAACACATTAGATTTAATTTAATTTTTATGTATTTATGTATTCATTCATTTGATTTACATACCAGCCTTCCTAAAGTGGCTCAGGGTGGTTTACATCAATATCAAAAAGACATCACAATTAAAATTGAAAAAAACATTTGAACCAGATTAGAATTAAAATTAAAACTAGATCATATTAAAAGCCAGGCTAAAAAGATGGGTCTTTAAGCCTCTCCTCCTCATATCTACAGGGAGCACGTTCCACAGCCTAAGGGCGTCAACTGAGAAGGCCCATTCCCAGGTCCCAACCAGATGAACCCAAAGACGCCCAGATGCTGTGATGAACCAGATGAACTCAAAGACAGACTCCTCCAGATGATCTTAATGAGGGGTGGGGATCTTGTAGAGAAATACACTCTCTTAGATAACCCAGAAGTAAGCCATTCAGGGCTTTAAAGGTAATAACCAGCACTTTGTACTTTGCCCAGAAACATATCGGCAGCCAGTGCAACTGTTTAAGAACAAGCATAATGTTGCCTCTCCAGGATACCCCTGGCTGCCACATTTTGAACTGAAGTTTCCGAACTACATACAAAGGCAGCCCCATGTAGAGTGCATTGCAATAGTCCAGCCTGGCAGTTCCCAGCTGGTGTTTTTAGATCTTTCTCCTCAAGGAATGGGCAGAGTTGTTGAATCAATCGCAGCTGGTAAAGAGCTTTCCTGGCACTGACTCAACCTGAGGCACCAGGGTGAGACCTGGGTCTAAGAGCACTCCCAAGCTACAAACCTGCTCATTCTGGGGGAGTGTAACCTTGTCCACAACAGGAAGTTCTATCCCCAACAATGAGCACTTCAATCTTGCTTGGATTCAGCTTCAATTTATTATCCCTCATCCAGCATATTACTGCTTGTAGGCAGCATTTAAGGGGCTAACACCATTTTCTGATATTGATGACATGGAAAAATAGATTTGGGTGTCATCAGCATATGAATAACATCCAGCACCAAAGCTCCTGATGACCTCACCCAGCGGCTTCATGATGTTAAAAAGCATTGGTGACAAAATGGAGAACTGAGGGACTAGGGGTGTGCAATTCGGATTTTCGGGTGATTCAGCTCGGACCCGAGCCGAATCACCCCCGTTCTGTTTTGTGCCCAAATCTGGGTCACCCGAATCACCCTTGATTCGGTTCGGATTCGGATTTAATCCGAATCCGAATCCGAATCGATTCGGGGGGGTAAAAAGGGGCCCAGGGGCAAAATTTTGGGGTGGGGTGGTAGTGCCCAATGGGTAGAGTCTACCACCCCAATTTCAGGGGGATTGGGCAAAGTCCTGATTTTTTGTGAATTTTTAAAGTTTTAGTGACTTCGGGGCAGTTCGGGGGCATAGCATGGGATTTGGGCAAAAGGAGTGGGGTGGGGTGGTAGCGCCTAATGAGTGCAGGCTACCACCCCAATTTCAGGGGGATTGGGCAAAGGGCTGATTTTTGGTAAATTTCTGAAAATTTCATGTCTTTGGGGCAGATTGGGGCATATTGGGGCAGAAAGTGGGGGCTGGGGCAGAATAGTGGGGTGGGGTGGTAGTGCCTAATGGGTGCAGGCTACCACCCCAATTTCAGGGGGTTTGGACAAAGGGGTGATTTTTTGAGAATTTTTGAAGTTTTGGTGACTTTGGGGCAGTTTGGGGGCAGAAAGTGGATCTGCCCCAAAAGAGTGGGGTGGGGTGGTAGTGCCTAATGGGTGGAGGCTACCACACCCATTTCAGGGGGATTGGGCAGAGGGCTGATTTTTTGAGAATTTTTGAAGTTTGGGTGTCTTTGGGGCAGATTGGGGGCAGAAAGTGGATCTGCCCCAAAGGAGTGGGGTGGGCTGGTAGATAGTGCCTGATGGCTGGAGGCTACCACCCATCCCCAATTTAAGAGTGATTGGGCAGAGGGGTGAATTATGGTGAATTTATTTGTATGAGGTTTGTCTTCATAAGGTGAAGTGTGCTAAAGTGATTACTTCCTCATATTATTCATAGTAAAGGAAAGTGTGAAAAAGTGAAAGTGGGGTCATGAGAGTTGTTTAATTGAAAAAAATCTCATTTGCTATGATAGAATGAGAATTCACACCTCAGAAAAAACTTCTGAGGTGTGAATTCTCATTCTATCATAGCAAATGAGATTTTTTTCAATTAAACAACTCTCATGACCCCACTTTCACTTTTTCACACTTTCCTTTACTGTGAATAATATGAGGAAGTAATCACTTTAGCACACTTCACCTTATGAAGACAAACCTCATAAAAATAAATTCACCAAAATTCACCCCCTGCCCAATCACTCTTAAATTGGGGATGGGTGGTAGCCTCCAGCCATTAGACACTATCTAGCAGCCCACCCCACTCCTTTGGGGCAGATCCACTTTCTGCCCCAATCTGCCCCAAAGACACCCAAACTTCAAAAATTCTCAAAAAATCAGCCCTCTGCCCAATCCCCCTGAAATGGGGGTGGTAGCCTCCACCCATTAGGCACTACCACCCCACCCCACTCTTTTGGGGCAGATCCACTTTCTGCCCCCAAACTGCCCCAAAGTCACCAAAACTTCAAAAATTCTCAAAAAATCACCCCTTTGTCCAAACCCCCTGAAATTGGGGTGGTAGCCTGCACCCATTAGGCACTACCAACCCACACCACTATTCTGCCCCAGGCCCCACTTTCTGCCCCAATATGCCCCAATCTGCCCCAAAGACATGAAATTTTCAGAAATTTACCAAAAATCAGCCCTTTGCCCAATCCCCCTGAAATTGGGGTGGTAGCCTGCACCCATTAGGCACTACCACCCCACCCCACTCCTTTTGCCCAGATCCCATGATATGCCCCTGAACTGCCCCAAAGTCACTAAAACTTTAAAAAATCGCCAAAAATCAACCATAAACCGAATCACCCGAATTTTTTTTGTCCGAAATTCGGGTGATTCGGCTCGTGTCTGAAAAAATTCGGGGGACATCGGGGGTGATTCGGTTCGGCCCCGAATCACCCGAAATTGTTCGTTTCGGGCACAGATCGTTCTGTGCCCGAAATTTTTTGCACATCCCTATGAGGGACCCCATATAGTAGTTCGCATTTTGGAGTTACTATACCACCACCATCTGAAATCTACCCAAGACATAGGAGCGGAACCACTGTAAAACAGTGCCTCCTATCCCCAAATCCCTCAGACAATTCAGAAGGATACCATGGTCCTTAAAACCTATCTGAGAGCCCTTAACACCTATCTGTTTGGCCTGGCCTTCCAGGATTTTTAAATTGTTATAAAGGGTTCTAATGTACCTGGTTTTTCAGGATTTTAAAACTATTTTTATTGTTTAACTGTTGTTTTACAGTATTTTAAAATCTCTGTTTTAATTGTTGATTGACTTTAACTGTTTTTGTTTTATCTGTATTTTACCTGAGCCATTTTGGAAGGGCGGTATAGAAACTGAATAAATAAATAATAAATAAAATAATAATGGTTGGTGGCATCAAAAGCCACTGAAAGATCCAAAAGAACCAGCAGAATCACACTCCCTCTTCAATTCCCTGAAGGTCAATTATCAGGTGACCAAGGCTATCTCAACCCTATAGCTCAACCTAAAGCCAGTTTGAAATGCATCAACATAACCAGTTTCCTCAGAGACTGCTTGGAGCTGAACAGCCACCAACCACCCTCTCAATCATCTTACCCAACCATGGGAGGTTGGAGACTGGCCTATAATTATCTATCACCAAGGGATCCAGAGTAGGCTTCCTGAGAAAGGGGCCAACCACCACCTCCTTCAAACAAGGTTATATACTGCCCTACATCAGTGAGGTATTAATGATATCAACTAGACCAGCTCCAATAACCTCCCTGCAAGATGAAATCAGCCATGTTGGGCAAGGATCCAAAGAACAGGTGGTAGGCCATACCACTCCACGCAGAGAATCCAGATCCTCAGGAGTCACAAACTGAAACTGATCCAATCTAATCTCACAAGAGGGATTGCTGTAGACCTCCCTAACTGGCCCTACAGCAGTATTGGAGTCCAGCTCAACATGAATGCAAGAGATTTTATCTGCAAAGAACCTTTTGAATATGTCACAGTTTCCAGAAACAGATTTGAAACAGAGTTAAACCCTATGTCTTATCAAATTCAAGATGAGTCCTCATCCATTTGCACTCCAGTCGTCTACTTTGCAGCTTCAGCTCCCTTAGCTCTTCCGTATACCATGGAGCTAATTTTGCAGTGGATCCAAACCCTACTTAAACACTGGCAGGGTTTGAACTGGTGTTGACTAACCAGAAAAGAGACCAAATTATTCAGTGTTGAAAACACAAGCAGACTGTGAGACTCTCCAGAAGCATTTCTCTAAACTAAAGCATGTGGAGGAATAAAATAGAAAATGAGATTAAATAATGGGTCATAATGGGTGTCACTTCATGCAATTGCATGCAGAGCACTTACCACGGAGGGCTGCTGTCGTTCAACACAGTCCCATCAGTGGTGCTTACACATGCGCAGGGGTGTAGGCCATGTTTGCAGCTTGCACAGTATGACGACCAATATTTGTACACTCTTTTCAACAACAAAAATTATCAAAGAGGTTTACATATAAAATGGAATAAAATTATGTCCTGTCGCTAAAGGGCTCAGTATCTAAAAAAGGAAATATTCTGTGGCTGACATCCTGACAAACGAAGCACATGTATAATTAGGGCCTGTGCACATCCATGCTCTCATGCTGTTGCACAAGAGGGTTACATTTTGGAGTGGTCCCTGCATTCTGGGAGTGGTTAGTAGGATTGAAAACATGTCATGAAGGGTCCACAATATGGTTTCTGATCTTACTATGCACTTCCGGAGTGCAGGAAGCACAGTGAGGGAGTTGTGCAAGGGGGGCCGCTGCGTGTCCACAGACCCTGCTTATACACATGCCCTACCTAAATACTGGTAGAGTCTGAACACATTGCACTGAAGGATGCCTGAAGACTGGAACAAGTTCTGGATCCCTCCACCGTGCTCCAAGCTTTACAGAGCTGCACAGCACAGGACTGCCCATGTGGGTGCGTGGGAGGTGTGCCGAAGCGGACTTGTTTGGTCATCTGGGAGGATGGTAAGGTGAAAGTAGACTCCCCCCCCATGCCCTCCCCGCCCACCTAGGGCAATTGTGTGAATCACCTCGTTGTTTACCAATGATGCAATGCTCCTGGCCCTACCATTGCATCACTGGACACAACTGTGGGGGAACGGTATTATAGGTCAACAAGATGGTGGCCATCAGTGCAACTGTACCCCCACCCACCAAGGGGATCCATTAAGGCTCTTGGCCAAGGGGCCAGCACTAGATGGACCATTGATCTGATACAACAGGGATCTCTGATCTAAAAGAGCAATGGATTAAAATGTGATTTAGCAACATCCTTCTATTCCATTCAAAGCAATTCAGTTTAGTAGCAATTTAATCTGTCAGAATACACTGAGAGTAAAACATGCCTTTTGTGCAAAAAGAGAGAGAAAGTAAATAGGAATGTTCAATGACGTGATCCTAATTAGCGCTTGGAGCAATGAACCAACTGCACAAATATTCTAATCAACACTCATCACAGTCTCAGCACTAGCTGCTGTGTTCTCGGAGAGTGTATGTGATATTTATGAAGTGTTCTGGCTATTAATCCTTAACAACGAACCTACAGAATTCCCATTCCAGAGAAACATCCACACTGGAAATGTAAAAAATCTGTGTTATATACTATTCATTATGTGTAGACAAAAGAATGTTCATGTATAGGACCATAACAGCCACATAGCCTTATGGTGGATGTTAATAAATATAGTTAAAGACAACTGAAGATCAAGCAGCATATCTTGTTTGGAATTGAACAGAAAAAGGTATTCTCATCCAAAATATAAAATTAGTACGGGCAGAATATTTCTTAAAATCTCAGACTTCTTGTTATGCTAGAATGCAAAAGTAGCAGTAAAGTTGTTTTGTAGATCTTGCACCACAGCATATTAGGTGACAAATTCCAAACAAGCAGCCTATAGTCTGGGAGGCATTATTTTTATGAAGCAGCAGACTCCTGAGGGAGTACCATTTCCCCACCTTCCACCTCAATCAATCTGTGTTAAAACAAAACAAAACAAAAAAACCCAGCATCAATCCAGGGTGTGTGTGTGTGTGTGTGTGTGTGTGTGTGTGTGTGTGTGTGAGAGAGAGAGAGAGAGAGAGAGAGAGAGATGACATTTCATTTTAAGTGCAAAAAAAGACACTTGACATTTCTTCAATTTTTTAAAAAAATCCTGAATTGATCCTTGGAAAGAGGGCAGGGAGTGGGAATAAGGAAATCTCCAGGCAAATGAGAATGCCAGCAGACCCAGAGGAAAAGAACCCCGGGAAAAAGATCCCAGCTACAGGAAAGCAGAAAGGGTAATTGCTGAGCCAGAAGCAGGAACCAAGAGCCATAAATTAAGAGGTGCCTTAGGCAAGTGCCGTAAGCTGCAAGCATTATATGTATGTGTTAGCAGGAGCCAATGGGTACAAGCGATAGCCAAAGATGAGAATGGAGTTCATTACAAAGGAACAGGGAGAGCAGAGTATTCTGATCATCATCCAAGCTCAGGGTGGAGTGCAATAGTGATGCGGTGAATAGCAACAGAGATGGTCACCTTCACCAAGGTTTCCTGTTCAAGTAACTAAAGCCTCAGCACTCCTACTTAGTTAAACACTATATTCATGTTTTGCTCTCCAGTAATTATTTATTCAGGGTTATGATACCATCATGTGCTGAAAGCTGTGTTGTGCACATATACCAGAATGCACTGATGGATCTCTCTCTCTCTCTCTCTCTCTCTCTCTCTCTCTCTCTCTCTCTCTCTCTCTCTCTCTCTCACACACACACACACACACACACACACAAACACACACCCCACTCACCTCAGTTATCATAGGATTGGAC